>NC_141876.1:393999094-398999094 GCF_056163025.1 Triticum urartu | reverse complement strand
TCGGATGCATGAGACGAACATGTATGCAAATGAAATGCACATGATGACATGATATGCAATGCATGACATGCAAGCACAGACAAGGCAACAACAGCGAATAACTGGAGGACACCTGGCACATCGGTCTCGGGGCGTTACAACACTCCACCACTATGAGAGGATCTCGTCCCGAGATCTAGAATGGCACCGGAGGGAAAATGGAAGAGAAAGGAGAAGAGGTAAAACTAAGTTGCTTCTTTGGCAAACGAGTGAAACTAAGGAACCTTGAAAAGGTTAAGCCATTTCGAGAAAAGAATACAACAGAGATGAATGAAGTTGAAAACAATCCATTAGGAAAAGGAACAAGGAAGAAGAAATTCGAACAGTACTCCGGTTGGAAAGATATGCAAGGCTTAATAAAATGAAAGAACTTGAGCAGTGGCACACACTCCGGTTAAAAGGATAAGCAAAGGAAAAATCATGGTCTTCATAAATCAAGATGATGACTGAAAAGAGCAACATCACCAAGCATCCGGTAGAAATAAATAGAAGTTGGATCGTCGGAACAAAAGAACGGAAAAGAAAAACAACATCTCCTACCTCAAATGAGTTTGAAAAGCATCTTGAAGAGAAAGGTCGAACGGAATTGTTGGAAAACCAACAACGAAAAGAATAAGCTTGATATGTTCTTATGGAATATATCTCAAATATATGAGGTGACAACCTGCCACTCACAGGAAAAATTGGATTGATAAGAACAAGGAGACGAGAAACTTATCTCACCGGAAGGATAAATGAAGAACTTGGATCATTTATAAGCACCATAATTAGCAACAATCCTTAGGGAAGGCTTTAGGTGAAATATAACCCAAGATAACTCCAATGAAGAGATTGATGGATTTAAAATATCTCAATCTTGACAAAAATGGGAATCATGAAACACAAACTCAAATTGTCAAGAGTGACATAACACCATCTCAAAAGATGAGGTAAAAAGAATTGCGCTCCGGATTGCAAGATGAAGGATGCTTGTGCTCCTCTGAAAAGGATCTCGATGAACACTTCTAGAAGGAATTAAATCCTTTCAGAACCATCATGTAGAGTCTCCATGAAGAACTCCGGTAACAAAAGGATAACGAGAAGAGAGAGAAGTTGAAAACACAAAGTGAAACCTTGTAATGCTTTAGATGGAGCTTCATGATGAAATAAAGTGGAAACTTGGAACACTGGAAGAAAATATAAGCATTTCGAACCGAGATTGTGATATGATGGACCACTTCGGAAAAAAGAATAAGATCACTTGGGTGAAACAAAAATAAGAATTATGTTATGCATATCCTTCACCAATTTAATTGATGACGAGCAAATGGATTTGGCACACAACTTATTCCCGTAGCAAGGATTAAGAGAGATATAGCGCAACTTGACAAGGTCTTCAACGAACCACCGGTGGGATTGAAACAACGAATGAATTGATACAATAACAAAGGAAGAGAAAACTTGAACGAGCCACCGATAAGAATTGAAAATGAATGAAGTAAAGGGATGAATCACCGGGTAAGAATTGTGAAAAGAATGAAGATACCTAAGAGAATTTAGATACAAGAGAACTAAGAGATCATGAGCTGATTATAGATCACTTGAACGATGCACCGGTAAGATTTAGAGTATGAGAGCTGAAAGCTGGAATGAATAAATCTGAAATGATGGACTCCGGAGAATCAAACTAAAAAGACTCCTGAATCGCTCCGGAAGGATGAAAAGAATTCTCACAATCAAACAATTATGAGAGGATGGCCTCGAACTAGAACCACGAATCTCTGAGAGAACGGATAAGATATGGAGGTAAAACTCTTCTTCGGTCTTCAAAATCTGAGAATGACGACGAGAAACACCACCATGAATTATTTAGACACTCCGGAATGAAGAATGGAAAGGTTGAGCCAATGATGAAAAGAATTTGAAAGATCTTGGAGAAACCATCTGACTGATGATAATTCATTCTTACGTCAAACTTTGAAATGAATTGAGAATAACTCCGGGAAAATAAGAAGAGTCAGGTAAGATCCTGGGAAAAGACCTGTGGGTTAGGGCCCACTCAAAAGAAACGCCGTTGAAATGATTACTTGAAAAGAGAGATTGCACCGGTTGAATTAAATGGCTTGAATACGATAACAACCTCGAAATAACTTGAACGGATTGAGAATGGAAACGAACCTTTTGAGATATCTTCGGCACTCCGGAACAAAAGAATAGCGTGAAGTGGATGATTACGAGGTGCACCGGCATGAGAAAGCATTAGAAATGAGGAAAGGATAAAGAAACACCAAAAGCTTGAATTGAATCCATCGGAGAAGAAAAAGAATGAATAATGATGAACTTGAGGTTCCGTTAGAATCTTCATGAGAATCACCGGGTAAGGACATTGAAAGGAAAGAAAGAAGAGACTTCACATCCATAAGATGGATACTTGAGTAAGATATAAGAGTCCTTGAAGAAACAGGGTGGGTGGGCGGGAAAAACAAAGGCAACTTGGAGACGGATGAAACAAACACCGTTGAGGAGAACTGATACTTGATCTTGCGGATGTTGAAATGATTGGATCCACTTGAAGAGAAACACACCGGTTGAGAAGAGGATTGACATGACAATATCAATTATCATGAAGGATTGGTATTCACATCGGAGTATGAGAACACCGTTTAGGAAAGGTATGGAATCAACACTTGACTTCGAAGCAACTCGAATACCACAACTCAAAACAAAACAAAGGATTGGCTTGCAGAATAAGCCAGAACAAACATATGATAGAGATTTCATCCGAAGTTTTCGTGGTGGGGCCTACATGGGCTGATCGTACAACACCATCATGTACAAGGCAGTGCACATGACATACGAAGCGTCCCCGAGTCGGCATAGCCAAGGACTCTTTAAGACACAACGAGACCACTGTAAAACCAACCGTGAATAGGCGGACCACTAGACGTCGAACCCCAATTTCATATCATACATCTGTCGGAAAGATATCCTAAGAGCTACTTGAATTCCCACTTATAAACTCCCGAAATTTTCCGGTTATGCAATCAAGTGTTGGGGATACAGGGGAAGCATAATATCTCACCCAAACTAACAAATCCTACATCCAGCTGTATCCATCCTTCAACACATAACCAAGAAACCTTCGGAAATCGTTTACGTCAACCTTCGAAAAGCATCCGTTATACGAGTTATGGCAATACTCCCGAAGTCCCGCCCCAGTACTGGGTGGCGTCGAGGTTATCTCACCAACAACTGCATAAAAGAGATTTTCGATGTCGGCAAAACTAAACTCAGGTATTCCAGAACTGCAATGATAAAATTGTGACGACAACACCTCGGACCTCAACTCCCCGGGACACTGCCACAACCCCTAAATGTCAGGAGGCACCAAGAACAATGTTCTCGTCATAAAACCATCAGAACGATTCCAAGATACCCGCGTGATCCTAAATTTTTTTTAGTGAAATTTGAGAAGAGAAGAGTCAAAACTCTACGTCAGGATGCCTCACCAGAGCGACGAAGGGACTGGGGAGTAAAAAGAAGTCCTAACTCTCCGATATATATAATCCTAGATGACTCAAAACATTTTTCTAGACTCAAAAACGCCAACGATTCGATCAAGCAGGGGCTCCTAAGGTCGGGGAAGGCTCTGATACCAACTTGTAACACCCTCGATGCGGCTATATCTCCCACGTGTCAAAGCACGACTTAGAGGCATAACCGCATTGAAAGCAATGTCGCAAGTGAGGTAATCTTCGCAAACAACTCATGTAATACAATAAGGGAAAAGATACATAGTTGGCTTACAATCGCCACTTCACACAATTACATAAATAAAGCATTACATCAACCAGATACAATCAAGGTCCGACTACGGAACCAAAATAAAAGAAGACTACCCCAAATGCTACACAGATCCCCGATCGACCCCAACTGGGCACCACTATTGATCAACTAGAACGAACCCACACAAAGGACAAGATCTTCATCGAGCTCCTCCTTGAGCTTGGTTGCGTCACCTGCTCGGTTCATCGGCACCTGCGAGCTGGTTTTCGAAGTATCTGTGAGTCACGGGGACTCAGCAATCTCACACCCTCGCGATCAAGACTATTTAAGCTTATAGGTAAGGCAAAGGTATGATGTGGAGCTGCAGCAAGCGACTAGCATATATGGTGGCTAAACATACGCAAATGAGAGCGAGAAGAGAAGGAAAAAGCACGGTCGAGAATCTATGATCAAGAAGTGATCCTAGAACGACCTACGTCAAGCATAACTCCAACACCGTGTTCACTTCCCGGACTCTGCCGGAAAGAGACCATCACAGTTACACACGTGGTTGATGTATTTTAATTTAAGATCAACTTCAGGTTTTCTACAACCGGACATTAACAAATTCCCATCTGCCCATAACCACGGGCACGGCTTTCGAAAGTTCAAATCCCTGCAGGGGAGTCCCAACTTAGCCCATCACAAGCTCTTATTCCTTCTCCCGAGACATTCCGATCAGACTCGGCATCCCGGTTACAAGACATTTCGACAATGGTAAAACAAGACCAGCAAAGCCGCCCGAATGTGCCGGCAAATCCCGATAGGAGCTGCACATATCTCATTCTCAGGGCACACTTAGATGAGACATCCTACGAGTAAAACCAAACCTCAAGTTGCCCCGAGGTGGCCCGCAGTCTACTCGGTTCGGACCAACACTCAGAGGAGTACTAGCCCAGGGGGGGGTTAAAATAAAGATGACCCTTGGGAAGGCCTACCCAAGGGAAAGAAAAGGCTAGGTGGAAAATGGTAAAACCAATGTTGGGCCTTGCTGGAGGAGTTTTATTCAAGGCAAACTGTCAAGGGGTTCCCATTATAACCCAACCATGTAAGGAACGCAAAATCCGGGAACATAACACCGATATGATGGAAACTAGGGCGGCAAGAGTGGAACAAAACACCAGGCATAAGGCCGAGCCTTCCACCCTTTACCAAGTATATAGATTCATTAATTAAATAAGAGATATTGTGATATCCCAACAAAATATCCATGTTCCAAACATGGAACAAGCTCCAATCTTCACCTGCAACTAACAACGCTATAAGAGTGGCTGAGCAAAGCGGTAACATAGCCAAACAACGGTTTGCTAGGACAAGGTGGGTTAGAGGCTTGGCTTAACGATATGGGAGGCATGATAAGCAAGTGGTAGGTATCGCAGCATAGGCATAGCAAAAGATAAAGGAACTAGCAAGCAAAGATAGAAGTGATTTCGAGGGTATGGTCATCTTGCCTGAAATCCCGCAAGGAAGAAGAACGAGTCCATGAAGAAGACAAACGGACGTAGTCGAACGGGTCCTCACAAACACGACATTATTGGAACCAACCCGAAGAAGCAACACCGGAAAGAAGCACACAACATAGTAAACAACCAACACATGAACATGGCATGATATGCGGGATGCGGTATGTGATGCATATGCATGACTAACCTGGCCTCAACTTGGAAATCCAAGAGTGCCACTGGAAATAGGAGTTGATTTCGGTCGAAATCGATATAAAGATCACCAGAATCGGATGCACGGTTTGGAAATGGCAAGAAAAACAAGTATGGCATCGGCCTGCGATAATCAGCAAGTACCCTTCTAAATGCATCAAGATAAATATGCTACAGCACACAAAAATGACAACAAAATACATGGCAGGGATCCACTCATGATGCTTGACAAAATATGAACACTGAGCTACGGCTAATTCACTCATTAACAGGTTCAAATAAGCATGGAAAAAGTGCAAATGATAACATGTTTCAGACTTAGTGAAATTAAGAACAAATCAGGAATTTATCATCAGGAAGGAATCTTTAGAGCATGAAAACTACGTGCTACAGGAACATATCATGGCAAAGCAAGGCATGGCATGAAGCTACTCTAAGCACATAAAAAAGTCCCTTAGTGACCTTGAGCCAAAAGGGATCAGAAAATACAATTGCAAGCATGTGAACATAGCAAAACATAAACAGATTCAGACTTTGTGAAAAACTGGAGCATGGCAAAACAGTCAACGAGTAGGCATGTTTACGAGCTCTATGTGCTCACTACGAGGCATTGCATGACAAACTAAGCATACACCCATCAAGAAGACATGGCATAGAAGCTAGACATGGCAAGAACAACAACATAGCATGCATGGATCAACAACAACAAGCTCGGCAAAATTGCTAAACATGTTAACAATCTGCCAGGAACATTTTATAGCAAAAGTAGAGCTCGATTGACTCAAGCTAGGTTGCTCCATAATTGCAAACAAAGACATGGATGGATAGAGAACCACATTATTAACAAAACATCCTTACTAATCATCCTCAAAAGAGGCACGGATCACTAGGAAACAACATGAACATATGGCATAAAAATAATAACAGGACAAGGACAGTGAAATTCTAAGTCCCTGAAATCAGCATCAATGAGTAAGCTACTTTGCATGCTTGTTCTAGTCACCACAAAGATCACAAAAATACATGTCATACACCCCTGTAAAGACGGCATGACATATAACAAAACACATGTAGAGCTCAGGGGCATAGCATGCACACATTAATCATGGCAAAAATGACAAAAGGCCATTCGCTGAAACAGATCTGCAACTTTCCTCACATAGCCCTCTCCCAACAGCATTTCGGGAATCAAGATGAGCTCAAGTGAAAATTATGCTATGAGATGAAATGATGTACTCGTCGAGGCGAACATTTTGATATGCTACACGCATGAATCGGAGCAACGGTTGATGAGTTATAATATGACGAAGAATGCACAAAAAAATCTGGAATCTCAGGACTCGGACGTTTCCAGAAAAAAATAGATGAGCGCTAAATAGTTAAAACACGCGCAGGGCAAGGGGTTTGAGGGTCTCGCTCACCATGGGCTCGGCCCAGTCGGGGAAGAGGCTAGGCAGAGGCGGGCCGGAGCGAACGGGCCGGACGGGATGCGGTAGCCCACGCGGCCCACGAGGTCGAGGCGCGTTCGTCGTCCTCGGATCGGGGCAAAGGCGGCGGCAGCGGCGAGGCAGTCCGGCGAAGCGGGACGAGGCGGCGCGGTGGTGGAACTGGTAGATCTGGTGGCGGCAAGCCGGATCCGGGCGGCAGCGCATGGCGAGGACACGCACGGGGTGACGACCCGCTCGGAGGAGGCCAGCACGGTGGTTCACGAAGGGTGGCGGGGCCAGGTGCGCGATGGCGGCGAGGTGCAGATCGCCGGCAGTGAGCTGCGTGGTGGCGCGAGGAGGCGGCGGAGGAGAGAGTCGGGCGGCGCTCGGGGCAGGGCTCCTGCGGTGCGCGGCGACGGCGAGATGGGCCGGGAGGGCCCGACCAGGGCCGCGGCGGCACGGTGAAGTGGGCGCGGGCGGCGGCGAATCAGAGGATGCCACGTGGCGGCGGACGGCGGAGCGGACATGTCCGTCGGCGGGATTTGTGTCCGGCGCGCGAGGAGAGGGAGGGGGCTAGGGTTAGACCGTGAAATTTGGAGAGGGGCACATATTTATAGGTAGAGGGAGCTAGGAGAGTCCAAATGAGGTGCGGCTTTCGGCCACGCGATCGTGATCGAATGACCGAGATTATGGAAGGAGTTTAGGTGGGTTTTGGGCCAGTTTGGATGGTGTTGGGCTGCAACACACACGAGGCCTTATCGGTCCCTCGGTTAACCGTTGGAGTATCAAACGAAGTCCAAATGGCACGAAACTTGACAGGCGGTCTACCGGTAGTAAACCAAGGCCGCATGACAAGTCTCGGTTCAATCCGAAAACGTTTAACACCCGCACACGAAAAGAGGTACAAAGGAACACCGGGTGACATAGGAGCGCCGGATTGAGAAACGGACAACGGGAAAAATGCTCGGATGCATGAGACGAACATGTATGCAAATGAAATGCACATGATGACATGATATGCAATGCATGACATGCAAGCACAGACAAGGCAACAACAGAGAATAACTAGAGGACACCTGGCACATCGGTCTCGGGGCGTTATAGGTGTGAGAATGGAGGACTCTACGTCAATGAAGACAACTTCATGATGGCATCGGCAAGGACTGCATCTTTAGGACCTCCAGATTTCGAGACTCGAGACAAGAATTCAGTACACACTACCGGGTGAAGGACGAATTTGATGGGCACCCTAGAGCAACCAGTGGATGGCCGAGATGCATGGAGAAGCACCATTATATCTTGCGGAAAGCTTCACCCAGACACAAAGATACGGAAGAATACTTCATGCCCGAAAGCTTACTAGTGCAGCTGCAAGTCACTATGAGCTCTGTCTTGGTTGACCCTAGTGGTGACTCTGGCTGGGACGGTGCTAGCATATGTAGAACTATAGTAGGATTGGATGAGCACCGGACAGTTGTCAGAGGAACTCTTCGGGATACCATGTTTCGGTCGTCTTGTTCTGAAACACCCTGAAGTGCGAGAACGTAAAAAGAGGGATTGAATCTTGCGGGTACAGTGTACAAACCTCTACAGGGTTTAAAACCTAATCGATTAGCCGTGTCCCTGGTTACGGACAATTTGAGCCTATGGACTTGGATCTATCTCGGAACTCTCAACACCAGACTGATAACTTAATTGTGGGCAACATTATGATGATATGGGCTAAGAGACATCAGTTGGCGGAACCATGTCATGATAGAAAACTTCGTAGTACAGGCCCCTGATATTCCTTTGTTGTACGGAAAATAAAACCAGCTTTTACGCAAAAAAACTCAGACCCAGAGCCACAAAGCCATATTTCATATAGAATAGTTTTAGCATTTGCTTTCTCTTATTGTGATCTTGCCGGTAAATTCGATGTACTGACCTACACGGCTGCAACGTATCATGTTGCGGGATTTTTCTTCGACGAGTAAGAGTTACGTCATAGGTTTACGGTCTACACTCAACCTGCCTATGGCGTTGATGGGACTCCACACCCGATTGATTGCTTCCACTAAGACTTATGAGGTATATAGTCGTTTTATGTTATTTATAAATGTGATTGCACTTTGATATATACATTGATGTACTGTGTGTGCCAGCATACCGATCCAAGAATGGCACAGATACACAGAGGCTTGACTGTCTGAGGTCGGGTCGCTACCGAGATGGTATCATAGCACATGTTGACTGTAGGACGTGACCCTAGAAATCGGAAAGCCCCTAGGACATGATACCTCTAAAACTTTATTTTCAAAAAGACCCTTACTTCTCATCTTTTCTGATTTTATCAACTAGTCCATCTTATCTCAAGGTTAGAATATACCCCATTCCCTTTTGACCAGACAGCGGATCGACTGAAGCCGCTCCAGAAAGGACAAGATATCGTACAACTAATGACCTTTTCAGAGTAAAAAGAGGATTTCACATGCATTAAAATAGTTGAAGCTACAATAGTTGAAGACTCCGAAGACTCGAAGAATTTGAAGACTCTAAAGATTTATTTGACTTGTAGAAGACCAGACCCCTGCTATATACTTACGTTAGATGCGACGATTTGTGAGCTGTCATTTGTTTGATGTTTTCCCACAGCCACAAATAAAACCCATTTTCAAAA
This sequence comes from Triticum urartu, assembly GCF_056163025.1. NCBI lineage: Eukaryota > Viridiplantae > Streptophyta > Magnoliopsida > Poales > Poaceae > Triticum > Triticum urartu. The sequence continues at coordinate 398,989,510 of NC_141876.1, read as the reverse complement.
CTATATTGTTTGCACTGTGTACCTCTCTGTTCTTCTCTTGCATCTCACCCCAAAACCCTTGGACCCCATAGATGACTAATGAAGTTGGACTGGTATTCTCTGGATCGATGACTCGGTTGGAGGCAGAGCTATGGATTCAAAACATGGAGAATCACTTCGGGAAAAATTTGATTGCGACGAAGTATGAGGTTCAATATGCTCTTCAGTATTTTACCGGGAGTGCTGCAACTTGGTGGCAAATACATCAAGCCATACAAGGATGCAACGGAGCAAAAAGGAATTCAAGAAGACTCTATTGAGATCCTGTCTTATCCAGAAACACTATGATAACCCGAAGAAGAAACCTTGTGCCTGCAAGATTTGCCAAGAAATAGGATACACCCAGGAGGAACATAAGGATGGATGCCCTCATTGTGAGGAAAATCACCCAGAGGAAGAATGCCCAATTAGACCAGTGACTTGTTTCCTCTGTGAAGGAACTATGCACTACCCTGTTCAGTGTCATATTTACCCGAAGGTACAAGAAATTACCAAGCAGCAGAAAGAAGCCATGAAAGAAACCCTCCGGGAAAATTCAGAAGAATCTGTGATGAAGGAAGTTATTGAGGACCCCGATGGTGAAGGCCTAAATAGGTTTTTCGCCCAAGCCTACTATTCATGTGGAGAAGAAGGATATTTTTCAGAGTAATGCACGAAGGAAAGCCAAGAGTATCTCAGAGACTTCCCGACAGCAGAAGTGAAGTTTGACCCTCAGCAAATAGAGGCTCTGATCATTATGAAGTAATCCAGGAAGAGAAAACAAAGGCATCCTCAGAACAACCCAATTTCTGCAGAGAAGGACCTGAGTCATATCACTTATTACAAGTGCAAGAACTTAGGTCACTATGCTAATATGTGTCCAGAGAAGAAGCCAAGACCCCAAGGAGCAGACCCAACCCTCAAGAAGCCTCGAGACTTGTTGGAAGTCATCTGTTTTCACTACAAGGAAGCATGACATTATGCTACTAAATGTCCCGACAAGATGAAAGCTGGAGCTAATTAGTTGGAATTTTGATATTGGTAATGAGTGTAGTAGGAAGCAAATTTATTTTCATGAGTGCAATGAGTTGAGTTATGTAATGGATGTCTCAGAGATTGTAATGAATTCATGAAATCAATAAAGTTAATGTGTCATAATTTCATATGTTGAATTGTATGAGTTGTTACTCTATGGACACAGATGTTGACCATTTTCGAGGATATGAGAAATATGGTCTATGGATGAAATTGTGCATTTCAAGGGTGGCAGTACCCTATGAGGGCACTTGACCCATGGAAAGGATAATGATATTCCACAGAGTGGAGTTTGGACAATATAAGGTTGAGTTTAGATGATTACCTCAAGAGTATGAAGGAATGAAGCCATATTGGACTTTAAGGAGGTGTAATGCAAGAATATGGAACAATTGTAACTCCTAGGTTGAGTTAAAGCTATACAAGTGTTGAAGTGGGTCCATAACCCACAAGCCCAGGATTTGAAAATGAACAGACATAACCTTGATGAAGGAAGAAATTTGGAAGAAGCCGTGATTAGATGAGCAGACGTTTCCTAAGAGGATACGCAAAACCGAGAGTTGTAAAGAAACGATAGATGTTTTGTTCAGCTTGGAGAAACAATGGATTTACCCGAACCTAGTCCGAGGACAAGAGAAATTTTTTATTGCTTGTGAGAATGCCCGAGTGTTAGAACGGCGAGATTCGCTAAACCTTATACAGGGTAGTGATTTGGGTGCGGATTGGATTCATCACCATAACGACTTACTCTTATCATTCTCTCTTGCTATTTGGGATGGTAAATCTGGAGTGACTTACCCATAGTAGAGAGATGACGATATCGATACCTTGTTTAAGCCTTAGAATGGTAGGACGATTGATCCATGTAACAGGCAACCGTTGCCAATCATAGGTTATACGATGAGATTCAACCAGACCCATTTTCTTGCAGGAGAAACCAGAAATTGTTGACCACCATGAGAATCTCGATAGTTGTTTAAGTATTGCTGACAGACCTGTCAGCTGAGAAGACCCAGTCTCAGAAGAAACCCACCATGAGTGAAAGGACTCAGAGATTGGAGGAAAAGGTTATGCCCCTACCGGAAGAGCACCGGTAAAAGAGTTATCCCGAAGCTCCATGAAGACCGTCATTGCGAACCCAAAAGGATGAAGTACATGAGTTATGTTGGAACCGTAAGCATGTTTCTAAGTGTGGTAGCACCCGAGACGTTTCCGCTCAATGATTCGCTGGAAGACCCCCAAACCCTAACATTTTGTTGCTAGCTCGAGGACAAGATTCATTTTAAGTGTGGTAGGTTTGTAACATCCCAAAATTCTAAATTTTGGAATATTATATTAAATAAATATTTAGGATTGTTTGTTTGAATGTGGTGTGATTGATTGTGTGAATTTGAGTGGAATTTGAAACTTTTTGAAAGTTGAATGAGAGGGAATGAAATGACTTTCCCAAACTTTCAACCTTTCATTTTGGTCTCCATGAATTCAAACTCATTTCATCACAAAACCCTAGAGTGAAGATGATATGACTTCTTCCATTTAAATAAATGAAAAGGTTTTGAAAAGATTTGAATTCCATTTGGAAATATTTCAAATTCAGAAACTTTATGCAACTCAATGATTTTTGTGAGAGAAGATAAAATGACTTCTTCAAATTATATGAAATATGAGTTGGAAGTTTAAAGATCAAGATGAAAGTCCCTTTGAAAGTATTTTGAAACCTACTATCAATTTGGAGTTATTTGGATTTTATTCAAATTATTTTCTACAAATAAATAAATTTAAATAAGGGTTAAATGATTCCCTTCATTGAAAAATCAGTAGAAAATAAATTTGGAATCATTTTGGTATTTTGAAAATGATTTTTGTTGGGTTTTATTACAACAGTAGCATTGGTTGCTTTATTTAAATTTTGGAGGATTTTACTTGCCTCTAAAAATATGTTCATGTTTTAGGATTTCTTTTTATGAATATTTTTGATATGTTATATGTCTATATAATATTTTTATTTTATTTTGGTTCTTATCTTTTTCTTTCTGTAAAAAAACAACAACAACAACCGAAGCCAGCAGTGCCCAGCCCCAGGCCCATCTCTCTCTCCCTCGGACGCGGCCCACAACGGTCCAGTGCGCGCACGCGCCCGAAACCCCTCCGCACCGGTCACCTGCTCCTTCTCGCTCTTGCCTGCAGCCATTGACGCGAGGGGCCTGCCGTCTTCTTCCTCCTCATGCCAAGCCGCCGCCGCCCGAACTCCCTCAACCGCCGCCGATATTCCGAATCCTTCAGGATTTTCTCCCTGATCTGCCCCCTCCTCCAAGTAAACCCCCCTTATTTATACCCCTCCTCCTTGGCCCGTACCCCTCTTTTCCCCACACCAAGAAACCCTGCCGCCTCCTCGATTGCTCACCGGAGCCGAGCGCCGCCGCCTCACCATTGCCACCCACCAGAGCTCCACACACCTCCCAGATGCCTCCCGATCACACCCACGGCCTCACCCTCGCTCCCCTACACCCCCTGAGCCGCTCCACCCTCGCTTCATTCACCACCGAGCGCCGCCTCCGCCATCTGGCTTGCCCCGCTCAAGTCCATCGTCCCCAAGCTCATCGCCGACCACCATCATCATCGTCGTTGTCTTCTGCACCGCCTGAGCGTCTTCCCCATCACGGAGGAACACCGAAGGCCTCGCCTGTGTCATCCCTGAGCCGCCACCACCGCCGACGACCTAGCCTCGCCATGGTACGCCATCCATCTCCGTCCGATCTAAAAGACACGACCACGATTAGATCTAAAATAACCCGCGTACCCCTTCGGTTTATTTTAAGTGAAGTGCCGACTTTGTTGTTTTATTTAGTTGACAGTAGCGGTTTTGTTAAGGCTCGGCTGTCTGCTAGTTTACTTAGGGCGGCCACATCTCCGAGGCAATCAGGAGTCGCCATGTGTACACTGTCTGATCGATAACATCTTTTTCTTTTTCTGTTTTTATTCTTTTTATAGAAATAGTTCTGACCTTAGATCTTTAATATCTTTTAGGTTATTTAATGTTTTTGAGTGATTCCAGTTGCATTGTATCACAAATTTTATGAAGTTTTTGGTAATGACTTGAAATTATGAATTTCAGTAGTTTAAATATGAATTATATCAAATATGCTTCAAACAGTATTTTGGCTCTAGTTTGAATTCTAGAATAGATTTTTGATTGATTCTTTTTGCTATTGTTTTGTATATCCAATAGCATATAGTGGCTTATTTTTAGTTTATTTTAAATTAGATTTATTGCGAAAACAGTACTGATTTTCCTATGTAGTTGTTTTAGTCATATAATTAGTGTTTTTAATTACTTTTAGTAAATTCTTTTTGTAAATCTTTACATATTGTCATATGTTTCTGTTAGACTATAGTAGGTAAAATTTTGTAGATATTTATTACTGTTTAGCTACTTTTTAGTATTTGTTTATTTAGTTCATAGTGATAGTTGACAAAAATAGTTTTATTAGTTTTAAAGGAATTCTTTTTGCTACTTCAATATATGTTGTTATTGATTCTATATTTAGAATTATATTAGATTTCATAATTATTTCAGTATTTTTTTATTGTCTTAGTTCTTTGTTAGTTGTTATAGTTTTTCTAGTGTTAACTAGTTAGTTATAGTAGTATTTATATTAGTTCTTTTTGCTAGTTATTAATTTAGTAAATTCTTTTCTATTGTTGCATTAGAATTTTAGTTTCCTTGCTGTAGAAAAGTTATTAGAGTAATTTAGTGTTGCTACGAGAGTATTGACTGTTATTGTGTGAGTTGGTTTCTCCCTTGTTTTCCTGAAGTTTTCTTTAGAATTCTATTTGGTTTTCTTTGACTTCATTATTGTCTTATTTATTGCTTTTGATTGTTATTTTGATTGCTAGTATTGTTTGCTAGGGTTATTGCTTATGTGAGTACAATGTTTGACTATATAGATTTTCATCGGAGAGTTGCGTATGGTGCTATCAAGTTTTGTGAGAGCGATATTATCTTCATCAAGTAATACCAGGCAAGTTCACCTTGACCATGCTTTCATACCTATGTTTTTATTGCATTTAGTGGCATCTTTGCAACAATCCCTCCAGTAGTGTTATTGAATCTTGTAGTTGAGTAGAATGCATGAGGTAGGAACCCATCTCCCTGTTATCAGCCCGGGACGTTTACTTTCAATGTTAAGCTATAGTAGACGGGGTTGGTATGAGTGACCGGGAGTGGTGTGATAATGGAGGACTCTACGTCAATGACGACAACTTCATGATGCCATCGGCAAGGACTGCATCTTCAGGACCTCAAGATTTCAAGATTCGAGACAAAAATTCAATACACACTACTTGGTAATGGACGGATTTGATGGGCACCCTGGAGCAACCAGTGGATGGCCGGGATGCACGGAGAAGCGCCATGACATCCTGCGGAAAGCTTCACCCAGACACACAAAGAGACGGAAGAATACTTCATGCCCGAAAGCTTACCAGTGAAACTGCAAGTCACTATGGGCTCTGGCTTGGTTGACCCTAGTGGTGACTCTGGCTGGGATGGTGCTAGCATATGTAGAACTACGGTAGGATTGGATGAGCACCAGACAGTGGCCAGAGGAACTCTTCAGAAGACCATGTTTCGGTCGTCTTGTTCTCAAACACCTTGAAGTGCGAGAACTTAAAAAGAGGGATCGATGATAACCCACAAGTATAGAGTATTCAACCCAAATTTATTAATTCGACACAAGGGGAGCCAAAGAATATTCTCAAGTATTGGCAGCTGAGTTGTCAATTCAACCACACCTGGAAACTTAATATCTGCAGCGAAGTGTTTAGTAGCAAAGTAATATGATAGTAGTGGTAACGGTGGTAAAAGGTATTTTGTAGTGATGATAACAATAGCAATGGAGAAGTAAATAAGCAAAGAACAATATATGGAAAGCTCGTAGGCAATGGATCGATGATAGAGAATTATGCCAGATGTGGTTCATCATGTAACAGTCATAACCTAGGGTGACACAGAACTAGCTCCAGTTCATCAATGTAATGTAGGCATGTATTCCGAATATAGTCATACGCGCTTATGGAAAATAACTTGCATGACATCTTTTGTCCTACCCTCCCGTGGCAGCGGGGTCCTATTGGAAACTAAGGGATATTAAGGCCTCCTTTTAATAGAGTACCGGAACAAAGCATTAACACATAGTGAATACATGAACACCTCAAACTATGTTCATCACCGGTTAGTATCCCAATTATTGTCACTTCGGGGTTAACGGATCATAACACATAATAGGTGACTATAGACTTGCAAGATAGGATCAAGAACTCTCATATATTGATGAAAACATAATAGGTTCAGATCTGAAATCATGGCACTCGGGCCCTAGTGACAAGCATTAAGCATAGGAAAGTCATAACAACATCAATCTCAGAACATAGTGGATACTAGGGATCAAACCCTAACAAAAATAACTCGATTACATGATAAATCTCAGTCAACCTGTCACCGTCCAGCAAGCCTACGATGGAATTACTCACGCATGGCGGTGAGCATCATGAAATTGGTGATGGAGGATGGTTGATGATGACGATGGCGACGGATTCCCCTCTCCGGAGCGCCGAATGGACTGCAGATCAGCCCTCCCGAGAGAGTTTATGGCTTGGCGGCGGCTCCTTATCATGAAACGCGATGAATCCTTCTCCTTTTGTTTTTTCTCCCCAAAAGTGAATATATGGAGTCCAGGTTGAGGTCGGTGGAGCGTCAGGGGGCCCACGAGGCAGGGGGCGCGCCCAGGGGGTAGGGCGCGCCCCCACCCTCGTGGACAGGTGGGAGCCCCCCTGATGTGGATCTTCCTTCCATTATTTATTATATATTCCAAAATAATGCTCCTTTGATTTTCAGGTCATTCCAAGAACTTTTATTTATGCACAAAAATAACACCATGGCAATTATGCTGAAAACAACATAAGTCCGGGTTAGTTCTATTCAAATAATGCAAGTTAGAGTCCAAAACAAGGGAAAAGTGTTTGGAAAAGTAGATACGACGGAGCCATATCAACTCCCCCAAGCTTAAACCTTTGCTTGTCCTCAAGCAATTCAGTTGATAAACTGAAAGTGATAAAGAAAAACTTTTACAAACTCTGTTTGCTGTTGTTGTTGTAAATATGTAAAGCCAGCATTCAAGTTTTCAGCAAAGATTATGAACTAACCATATTCACAATAACATTTAGGTCTCAGGTTTACTCATATCAATGGCATAATCAACTAGCGAGCAATAATAATAAATCTTGGATGACAACACTTTCTCAAAACAATCATGATATGATATAACAAGATGGTATCTCGCTAGCCCTTTCTGGGACCGCAATACATAAATGCAGAGCACTTTTAAAGATCAAGGACTGACTAGACATTGTAATTCATGGTAAAAGAGATCCAATCAAGTCATACTCAATGTAAACTAACAGTGATGGATGCAAATGATAGCGGTGCTCTCCAGCTGGTGCTTTTTAATAAGAGGATGATGACTCAGCATAAAAGTAAATAGATAGGCCCTTCGCAGAGGGAAGCAGGGATTTGTAGAGGTGCCAGAGCTCGGTTTTGAAATAGATATGAATAATATTTTGAGCGATATACTCTCATTGTCAACATAACAAACAAGAGATGATGATATCTTCCATGCTACACACATTATAGGCGGTTCCCAAACAGAATGGTAAAGTTTATACTCCCCCTCCACTAACAAGCATCAATCCATGGCTTGCTCGAAACAACGAGTGCCTCCAACTAACAAGAGTCCCGGGGGAGTTTTGTTTGCAGTTATTTTGATTTGATTTGCATAAAGCATGGGACTGGGCATCCTGGTGACCAGCCATTTTCTCGTGAGTGAGGAGCGGATTCCACTCCTGTTGAAAATAACCCGCCTAACATGGAAGATACAGACAACCCTAGTTGATACATGATCTATTCGAGCATACAAAACATGATATTTATTTGAAGGTTTAGAGTTTGGCACATACAAATTTACTTGGAACGGCAGGTAGATACCATATATAGGTAGGTATGGTGGACTCATATGGAATAACTTTGGGGTTTATGGAATTGGATGCACAAGCAGTATTCCCACTTAGTACAGGTGAAGGCTAGCAAAAGACTGGGAAGCGACCAGCTAGAGAGCGACAATAGTCATGAACATGCATTAAAATTAATCAACACCGAATGCAAGCATGAGTAGGATATAATGCACCATGAACATAAATATCGTGGAGGCTATGTTGATTTTGTTTCAACTACATGCGTGAACATGTGCCAAGTCAAGCCACTCGAATCGTTCAAAAGAGGATACCACCCTATCATACCACATCACAACCATTTTAATAGCATGCTGGCACGCAAGGTAAACCATTATAAGCTCCTAGCTAATTAAGCATGGCATAAGCAACTATAATCTCTAATTGTCATTGCAAACATGTTTATTCATAATAGTCTAAATCTGGAACGATGAACTAATCATATTTACAAAAACAAGAGAGGTCGAGCTCATACCAGCTTTTCTCATCTCAATAAGTTCATCATATAATCATCATTATTGCCTTTCACTTGCACGACCGAATAGTGTGGATAATAATAATAGTGCACGTGCATTTGACTAAGATGGAATCTGCAAGCATTCAATTCAAGAGGGAAGACAAGGTAATATGGGCTCTTTGTCAGATCAACGATAATTCATATAAGAGCCACTTTAACATTTTAATTATGGTCTTCTCCTCCCGACCCCCAAAGGAAAGAAAAGAAATAAAACTATTTACACGGGAAAGCTCCCAACAAGCAAAAGAAGAACGATAAATGTTTTTGAGTTTTATTTTTAATTACTACTACTAGCATGGAAAGTAAACTAATTAAAAGCTACAACTAATTTTTTGTTTTTCTTAAGGTTTATTAAACACACAAGAAGGAAGCATATAAAAAAGGAAAGTAAACTAGCATGGATGATACAATGAAAAAGTATGAGAACCGACACCTAGCATGAGTGTGTGAACATGAATGTAATGTCGGTGAGAAATACGTACTCCCCCAAGCTTAGGCTTTTGGCCTAAGTTGGTCTATGGCCACAGCTGGCCTGGCGGATATCCAAAGTAATAGTTGGGGCCGTACTGAGATGCAGCAGCTATTGCCTCGTGAGTTGCCGCTTGGAGATGGGCCGTCTCTGTCCTCCTCTTATACTCGTCTGCCTCCCCCTGGTTATAACATATCTCCCTTTTTCATGAAAGTCAAAGAAAGCAGGAGCAGGGTGAGCGACATGATAGGTGCGTCGTCTGTCAAAGATTAGTCGGTACTAGAGGAACTGATCATTCCTCTCAACAAAGTGATGACGAACCATAGCCTCATAATCCAAATAAACAGGAGGAAACTCAATATCATACCCACGTATGGGTATACCAAGAAAATTAGCTAGACGGGTTGCATAAATTCCACCGAAGAATTCTACACTAAATCTATTATTATGCAACCTACGTGCAACAATGGCTCCCAAATTATAATGTCTATCTTCTAATACATCACTCCTGAGAACACTGAGGTCAGGGACATACATGTGACATGCTTCATCCTTACCATTTATGCACCTACCTATGAAAAGAGCAAAATAATGTATAGCAGGAAAATGAATGCTCCCTATGGTAGCTTGTGTTATGTCTCTAGATTCCCCCATAGTTATACTAGCAAGAAAATCTCTAAATTCATATTTGCGAGGTTCATTAGGACTACCCCATTGTGGAAGTTTGCAAACAGTGTTAAAATCCTCTAAGTCCATAGTATAAGAATTTTCATAGAGATCAAACAGGACAGTTTGAGAATTGCGTGATGATGAAAATTCAAACCTCCTCACAAAGGAATCAGTGAGATAGTGGTACTGGCGGCATTTGTCTGCCTCGAAGCTCTCAAGATCAGCATTACGCACATATGCGCTAAGTTATTCCTTGATTCCTGCTCGATCCATAAAGTCCTCTGAAGGCCATTCACAAGCCCGCACTTGAGCTTCCCTCGATGGTTCTTCGTCGGCATCGCCCATTGGGAGCCTGGGTCCTTGCTTCCTTGAAGGACACCTTGGTACATTTTCCTAAACATATTTCTTCCTCTGAAAAATTTCTGAAATTTTAGTAACGTCAAAATAAAAATGATCCAAACTCAATAATATTGATAGCAACTACTCCTACAAGTGCCTAGAGGCAATATCATGCAACAAAACTACTTTTGACCACATAAATTTGACATGCAAGCTCAAGAATAGGGTCACCTAAGCAGCAAAATATGCAATGAATAAAGCACTAGAACAAAAACTAATTGGACCATTGGAGGAGTCACATACCAAGGAACAATCCCCCAAAGCAATGTTGTGAATGGAGCTTTGAGCAAGGAGATCAAAATAGCAGCAAAATAAGCTTGGACTCGGGTTTGAGCTGGTTAGTGGTGTTTGTGGGAGGAAGAAGGAGTGTGTGGTAGCTGGAATAAGTGGAGGGGAGGCACCATGGGCCCACGAGGCAGGGAGCGCGCCCAGGGGGTAGGGCGCGCCCTCCACCCTCGTGGCCAGGTGCTTGCTCCCCCTGCTGTGTTCTCAGTGCTAGATATTCTCAAATATTCTAGAAAAAAATCCTATTTAATTTTCAGGGCATTTGGAGAACTTTTATTTTCGGGGTATTTTTTTATTGCATTGATAATTCAGAAAACAGACATAAATTACTATTTTGCTTTATTTAAACTAAATAACAGAAAGTAAAAAGAGGGTACAGAGAGTTGTATTTTCTGAATTCATTCATCTCATTCTCATCAAAAGGACTCCACTAACAAGGTTGATCAGGTCTTGTTAACAAACTCATTCCAAATAACATGGAACCAGAGAATTTTAGAATAACACTAGGTTACCTCAATGGGGATATGCACATCCCCTACAATAAGAATATCATATTTCTTCTTGACAGTAGGAAGAGGAAATTCAAAACCTCCAAAAATAATCGATGGAATTTTTCCAATAGAGTTTATACTATGAACTTGAGGTTGTTTCCTCAGAAAGTGTACCGTATGCTCATTGCCATTAACATGCAAAGTGACATTGCCTTTTGGTGAAATCAATAACAGCCCCTGCAGTATTCAAAAAGGGTCTTCCAAGAATAATAGACATACTATCGTCCTCGGGAATATCAAGAATAACAAAGTCCGTTAAAATAGTAATGTTTGCAACCACAACAGGCGCATCCTCACAAATACCGACAGGTGTAGCAGTTGATTTATCAGCCATTTGCAAAGATATTTCAGTAGGTGTCAACTTATTCAAATCAAGTCTACGATATAAAGAGAGAGGCATAACACTAACACCGGCTCCAAGCTCACATAAAGCAGTTTTAACATAGTTTCTTTTAATGGAGCATGGTATAGTTGGTACTCCGGGATCTCCTAGTTTCTTAGGTATTCCACCTTTAAAAGTATAATTAGCAAGCATGGTGGAAATTTCAGCTTCCGGTATCTTTCTTCTATTAGTAACAATATCTTTCATGTACTTAGCATAAGGATTCATTTTAAACATATCAGTCAAACACATACGCAAGAAGATAGGTCTAATCATTTCAGCAAAGCGCTCAGAATCCTCATCATCCTTTTTATTGGATGGTTTAGGAGCAAAAGGCATGGGCTTATGAACCCATGGTTCTCTTTCCTTACCGTGCTTCCTAGCAACAAAATCTTTCTTATCATAACATTGATTCTTTGATTGTGGGTTATCAAGATCAATAGCAGGTTCATTCTCTACATCATCATTATTGCTAGGTTGAGCATCAACATGAACATCATCATTAACATTATCACTAGGTTCATGTTCATTACCAGATTGGGTTTCAGCATCAGAAATAGAAATATCATTGGGGTTCGCATGTGTGTCTACAACAGGTTCACTAGAAGCATGCAAAGTCCTATCATTTTTCTTTTTGTTCCTTTTAGAAGGACTAGGTGCATCAATATTATTTCTCTGAGAATCCTGATCAATTCTCTCAGGATGGCCCTCAGGATACAAAGGTTCCTGAGTCATTTTACCACCTCTAGTCATAACTCTAACAGCATTATCATTTTTCTTAATATTTAATTCATCGAGCAAATCATTCCGAGCTTTAAGTACTTGTTCTACTTTAGTGGTAACCATAGAAGCATGTTTATTAATAAGTTTAAGTTCACCTTTAACATTAGCCATATAATCACCCAAGTGTTCAAGCATATCAGCATTGCGTTTTAATTCTCTACCAAAATAAGCATTGAAGTTTTCTTGTTTAACCATAAAGTCATCAAACTCATCCAAGCATGGGCTAGCAAACTTAGTAAATGGGATTTTTGCTTTATCATATCTATAGAGAGAATTTACCTTTACTACCTGTGTCGGGTTATCAAGACCATGTATTTCTTCAGCAGGCGGTAAATTAAGACCATGTATTTCTTCAATAGGAGGTAAATTCTTAACATCTTCAGCTTTAATACCCTTTTCCTTCATAGATTTCTATGCCTCTTGCATATCTCTAGGACTAAGAAATAGAATACCCCTTTTCTTTGAAGTTGGCTTAGGAGTTGGTTCGGGAATTGGATCAGGAAGTGTCCAATTATTTTCATTAGTCAACATATTATTCAATAAAATTTTAGCTTCATCTGGTGTTCTTTCCCTAAAAACACAACCAGCACAACTATCCAGGTGGTCTCTGGAAGCATCGGTTAGTCCATTATAAAAGATATCAAGTATTTCATTTTTCTTAAGAGGACAATCAAGCAAAGCATTAAGTAATTGGAGAAGCCTCCCCCAAGCTTGTGGGAGACTCTCTTCTTCAATTTGCACAAAATTATATATTTCCCTTAAAGCAGCTTGTTTCTTATGAGTGGGGAAATATTTAGCAAAGAAGTAATAAATCATATCATGGGGACTACGCATACAACCAGGATCAAGAGAATTAATCCATATCTTAGCATAACCCTTTAATGAGAATGGAAATAATTTAAGGATATAATAATAGCGAGTTTTCTCATCATTAGTGAACAGGGTGGCTATATCATTTAATTTAGTAAGATGTGCCACAACAGTTTCAGATTCATAGCCATAGAAAGGATCAGATTCAACTAAAGTAATTATCTCAGGATCAACAGAGAAATCATAATCCTTATCAGTAACAAAGATAGGTGAAGTGGCATAAGCAGGATCATATTTCATTCTAGCATTCAGAGTTTTTTGTTTCAGCTTAGCTAATAATTTCTTAAGATCACTCCTATCATTGCAAGCAAGAAAATCTCTAGCAGTTTCTTCATCCATAACATAGCCCTAAGGCACAACAGGTAATTCATATCTAGGGGAGAGTCTTCATCATCACTCTCATCAATATTATCAGTTTCAATAATTTCATTCTCTCTAGCCCTAGCAGGTCGTTCATCAAGAAATTCACCAAGTGGCACAGTAGTATCAAGCATAGAAGTAGTTTCATCATAAGTATCATGCATAGTAGAAGTGGCATCATCAATAACATGCGGCATATCAGAATGAATAGCAGAGGTAGGTATAGGTGTCGCAAGCTTACTCAAAGCAGAAGGTGAATCAAGTGCAGAGCTATATGGCAGTTCCTTACCTCCCCTCGTAGTTGAGGGATAAATTTTTGTTTTAGTGTCTTTCAAGTTCTTCATAATGATAAGCAGATATAAATCCCAAGTGACTCAAAGAATAGAGCTATGCACCCCGGCAACGGCACCAAAAAATAGTCTTGATAACCCACAAGTATAGGGCATCACAACAGTTTTCGATGGTAGAGTATTCAACCCAAATTTATTGATTCGACACAAGGGGAGCCAAAGAATATTCTCAAGTATTGGCAGCTAAGTTGTCGATTCAACCACACATGGAAACTTAATATCTGCAGTGAAGTGTTTAGTAGCAAAGTAATATGATAGTAGTGGTAACGGTGGTCAAAGGTAACAGTAGAAAAAGTAATATTTTTGGTATTTGGTAGTGATGATAACAATAGCAACGGAAAAGTAAATAAGCAAAGAACAATATATGGGAAGCTCATAGGCAATGGATCGGTGATGGAGAATTATGCCTGATGCGGTTCATCATGTAATAGTCATAACCTAGGGTGACACAGAACTAGCTCTAGTTCATCAATGTAATGTAGGCATGTATTCCGAATATAGTCATACGTGCTTATGGAAAAGAACTTGCATGACATCTTTTGTCCTACCCTCCCATGGCAGCATGGTCCTATTGGAAACTAAGGGATATTAAGGCCTCCTTTTAATAGAGTACCGGAACAAAGCATTAACACATAGTGAATATATGAACTCCTCAAACTACGGTCAGCACCGGTAAGTATCGCGATTATTGTCACCTCGGGGTTAACGGATCATAACACATAATAGGTGACTATAGACTTGCAAGATAGGATCAAGAACTCTCATATATTGATGAAAACATAATAGGTTCAGATCTGAAATCATGGCAATCGGGCCCTAGTGACAAGCATTAAGCATAGCAAAGTCATAGCAACATCAATCTCAGAACATAGTGGATACTAGGGATCAAACCCTAACAAAACTAACTCGATTACATGATAAATCTCATCCAACCCATCACCGTCCAGCAAGCCTACGATGGAATTACTCACGCACGGCGGTGAGCATCATGAAAATGGTGATGGAGGATGGTTGATGATGACGATGGCGACGGATTCCCCTCTCCGGAGCCCCGAACGGACTCTAGATCAGCCCTCCTGAGAGAGTTTAGAGCTTGGCGGCAGCTCCATATCGTAAAACATGATGAATCCTTCTCCTTCGGGTTTTTCTCCCTGAAAGTGAATATATGGAGTCCAGGTTGAGGTCGGTGGAGTGTTAGGGGGCCCAAGAGGCAGGGGGTGCGCCCAAGGGGTAGGGCACGCCCCCACCCTCGTGGACAGGTAGGAGCCCCCCTGACGTGGATCTTCCTTCCATTATTTATTATATATTCCAAAATAATGCTCCGTTGATTTTCGGGTCATTCCGAGAACTTTTATTTCTGCACAAAAATAACACCATGGCAATTCTGCTGAATACAACGTCAATCCGGGTTAGTTCTATTCAAATCATGTAAGTTAGAGTCCAAAACAAGGGCAAAAGTGTTTGGAAAAGTAGATACGACGGAGACGTATCAATCGAATCTTGCGGGTAAAGTGTACAAACCTCTGTAGAGGGTTTAAAACCTAATCGATTAGCCATGTCCCCGGTTACAGACAATTTGAGCCTATGGACTTGGATCTATCTCGAAACTCTCAACACCGGACTGATAACTTAATTGTGGGCAACATTATGATGATATGAGCTATGAGACATCGATTGGTGGAACCATGTCATGATAGAAAACTCTGTAGTACGGGCCCGTGATTTTCCTTTATTGTAGGGAAAATAAAATCAGTTTTTACGCAAAAAAACTCAGACCCAGAGCCACAAAGCCATATTGCATATAGAATATTTTTAGCATTTGATTTCTCTTATTGTGATCTTGCTGGTACATTCAATATACTGACCTACACGGCTGCAACGTATCATGTTGCAGGATTTTTCTCCAATGAGTAAAAGTTACATCATAGGGTTACGGTGTACACTCAACCTGTCGATGGCGTTGATGGGACTCCACACCCGATTGATTGTTTCCGCTGATGCTTATGAGGTATATAGCAGTTTTACGTTATTTATACATGTGATTGCACTTTGATATATACATTGATGTACTGTGTGTGCCAGCATACCGATCCAGGGATGGCACAGATACACAGAGGCTTGATAGTCTGAGGTCGGGTTGCTACAAGTCACGAGGGGCCCACAAGGGTGGGCGCGTGCCCTCTGTCCTTGTGGCCACCTCGTGGCTTCTCTGAAGTGTACTCCAAGTCCTCTGGATGTCTTCTGGTCCGAGAAAAATCATCGCGAAAGTTTCATTCCGTTTGGACTCCATTTGATATTCCTTTTCTGTGAAACTCTAAAACAAGGAAAAAAACACAAACTGACACTGGGCTCTAGGTTAATAGGATAGTCCCAAAAATAATATAAAATAGCATAATAATGCATATAAAACACCCAAAATAGATAATATAATAGCATGGAACAATAAAAAATTATAGATATGTTGGAGACGTATCAAGCATCCCCAAGCTTAATTCCTGCTCGTCCTCGAGTAGGTAAATGATAAAAACAGAATTTTTGATGTGGAATGCTACCTAACATATTTATCCATGTAATTTCTTTATTGTGGCATGAATGTTCAGATCCGTATGACTCAAAACAAAACTTTAATATTGACATAAAACAATAATAATTCAAGCATACTAACAATTGTCATGAGTTGGTCGACTAATCTTGGACGTGATGCCTATATAATGATCATTGCCTGGATATCGTCATGATTATTTGAAGTTCTATCAATTGGCCAACAGTAATTTGTTTACCCACCATATGCTATTTTTCTCGAGAGAAGCCACTAGTGAAATCTACGGCCCCCGGGTCTCTTCCTTATCATATTTGCCTTCGAGATCTTTTTTTTATTTGCTTTTATTTTCAGATCTGTAAATCCGAAAACCCAAAAAATACCTTGCTGCAATTTATTGTTATTTATTTTATCTCGCGTTCCCGCAAGATCTATTTATCCAATCTACTACAATTTTATCTATCTTTTTACCTGGGAGGGATTGACAACCCCTCTTTTACGTCGGGTTGCAATTATTTGTTCTTTGTGTGCAGGTTCCGTTCATGTAGTGTTCCGTGGTTCTCCTACTAGTTCGATAACCTTGGTCTCATCACCAAGGGAAATACCTACCGTAGTTGTGCTGCATCATCCCTTCCTCTTTAGAGAAATACCGATGTAGTTCAAGCCGCATTAGAAAGCAATCCCGGAGCCATCATATATATTTTTCATGCCTCAGCATCTAGTTCTAGTTGTATCGACCGGGATACAACTCCGAGCGTCCATTACCATGGACAGGACTATTTGAATAGATTAAACTTCCCTGCAGGGGTGCACAAACTTACCCAACACAGTCGATCAACTCCGGTCGGACACACGATCAGGTTATGACTGGCCTCAGCCAATCAACACACCGCAGTCCTACCTAGGCTCAACAAAGATGTCAGCACGCTGGTCTACATCCTAAGCGTGCATGGGTCTTGGGCCCATCGCCCTTTGCACTCCTGCACATTGCATGGACGGCTGAGATCAGTCCTGGCAACCTCCTTATACAAGGCAGGTGCTTACGCGGGCCACCCGGGCGCGTGTCGCTCCATCGCTGATGTCCGAAGAGCTTTTGGTTGATACATACAACGTAGAGTGCCCATACTTATTCCCGCGTGGTGGTCAATGCGAAAAAGGCTAGAGGCCTACTCGGATCACATATCCAAACAATTACTGTCTTGGGAGCGCGCGGTAGTGAGCAGAGACTCACGATCATTTGACCCCATCGCCCCGTCTCATGGACATACGACAAGGGCCCGTAATGCCTGGCCGTGCCACATAGAGATCTCGCGGGTACCCTACAGGTCAACCCGACTACACATCAACTCGCTGGTAGACTCATGGTCAACCCAACTTCACATTTCTCTCACGAGTACCCCCTCGGGGCTGACCCGACTTTATCATGGTTCTATGGTAAAGTCAAAGTAACCATGTGTCCAAAACAGAAAGGGGGAAACCCGAGGAATCACCCTCGATGTAACCGTCAAGGTGGACTTGGAGGAATCACCCTCGATGGTCCACACTTGAGGGGTTGCACAATAGAGTCGTTATCTGGAGTGGTCAAGGAGGAATCACCCTCGATGACCACGACTGATTAACTACACTACAAAGTTAACATCACAATGCTATATGAGGTATCACCCTCATCACTTGATAGTAACTCTGCAGAGTCAAGCAACTAAGGGGTGTGATACGTCTCCAACGTATCTACTTTTCCAAACACTTTTGACCTTGTTTTGGACTCTAACTTGCATGATTTGAATGGAACTAACCTGGACTGACGCTGTTTTCAGTAGAATTGCCATGGTGTTATTTTTGTGCAGAAATATAAGTTCTCGGAATGACCTGAAAATCAATGGAGACGTGTTTTGGAATTAATAAAAATACTGGAGAAAGAATCAACACCAGGGGGCCCACACCCTGTCCAAGAGGGTGCAGGGCGTGCCCCTTGCCTCGTGGCCCCCCTGAGGCTCCACCGACGTCAACTCCAACTCTATATATTCACGTTCGAGGAGAAAAAAAATCAGAGAGAAGGATTCATCGCGTTTTATGATACGGAGCTGCCGCCAAGCCCTAATCTCTCTCGGGAGGGCTGATCTGGAGTACGTTTGGGGCTCCGGAGACGGGAATCCGTCGCCATCGTCATCATCAACCTTCCTCCATCACCAATTTCATGATGCTCACTGCCGTGCGTGAGTAATTCCATCGTAGGCTTGCCAGACGGTGATGGGTTGGATGAGATTTATCATGTAATCGAGTTAGTTTTGTTAGGGTTTGATCCCTAGTATCCATTATGTTCTAAGATTGATGTTGCTATGACTTTGCTATGCTTAATGCTTGTCACTAGGGCCCGAGTGCCATGATTTCAGATCTGAACCTATTATGTTTTCATGAATATATGTAAGTTCTTGATCCTATTTTGCAAGTCAATAGTCACCTACTATGTGTTATGATCCGTTAACCCCAAAGTGACAATAATCGGGACCACTCCCGGTGATGACCGTAGTTTGAGGAGTTCATGTATTCACTAAGTGTTAATGCTTTGGTCCGGTACTCTATTAAAATGAGGCCTTAATATCCCTTAGTTTCCAATAGGACCCCGCTGCCACGGGAGGGTAGGACAAAAGATGTAATGCAAGTTCTTTTCCATAAGCACGTATGACTATATTCGGAATACATGCTTACATTACATTGATGAACTGGAGCTAGCTCTATGTCACCCTATGTTATAACTGTTGCATGAGGAATCGCATCTGACATAATTATCCATCACTAATCCATTTCCTACGAGCTTTTCATATATTGATCTTTGCTTAGTTACTTTTTCGTTGCCACTGTTACGATTACTACAAAAACCAATACTGTTACTTTTGCCACCCTTACCGTTACTTCCATATTACTTTGCTGCTAAATACTTTGCTGCAGATATTAAGTCTTTCAAGTGTGGTTGAATTGACAACTCAACTGTTAATACTTGAGAATATTCTTTGGCTCCCCTTGTGTCAAGTCAATAAATTTGGGTTGAATACTCTACCCTCAAAAATTGTTGCAATCCCCTATACTTGTGGGTTATCAAGACTACTTTCTGGCGCCGTTGCCGGGGAGCATTGCTCTATTCTTTGAGTCACTTGGGATTTATATCTGTTGATCACTATGAGGAACTTGAAAGATGAAAGAACCAAGATTTTTCCCTCAACTACGAGGGGAGGTAAGGAACTGCCATCTAGCTCTGCACTTGATTCACCTTCTATTTTGAGTAAACTTGCGACACCTACTCCTGCTATTGATTCTGATATGTCGCATGTTATTGATGATGCCACTTCTGCTATGCATGATGCTTATGACGAAACTACTTCTATGCTTGATAATACTGTGCCATTAGGTGAATTTCTTGATGAACAACTTGCTAGGGTTAGGGAGAATGAAATTATTGAAACTGATAATATTGATGAAAGTGATGATGAAGATTCTCCCCCTAGATATGAATTGCCTGATGTGCCTGAGGGTTATGTTATGGATGAAGAAACTGCTAGAGATCTTTTAGCTTGCAAAGATAGATATGATCTTAAGAATCTGTTAGCTAAGCTGAAAGAAAAGTCTTTTGAATGCTAGAATGAAATATGACCATGCTTTTGCTACTTCACCTATCTGTATTTCTGATAAGGATTATGATTTCTCTGTCGATTCTGAGTTAATTACTTTGGTTGAATCAGATGATTTTTATGGCTATGAATCTGAAACTATTGTGGCACATCTTGCACTGCAAAAAAAAGACACATCCGTGACTTATTGTGCCGAACGAAAAAAAATTTGTCATACTTATGACACTTCTATGACGATAATTGTAACAAAACCCGGTATCATCATAGATGTGGTGGGCTTTTCGTCCTGTGCGGGCCGGAGACGCAGCTGCATGACATTCTTTGGGCCGTCCATGACAGAAAAAACCATGGTAGAAGCGAGGGTGATGAAAATATCGGGGTGTTTCCGGTTACGGTGGGTGGTCGGAGCCGAGCGATGCGCGTTTCTGGGGGGGTTTGGATGGACAGTTCCTGGTGGGGGTGGAAGAATAGGATCCCGTGGTGTTGCCTCTAGATGAATAGGACCCGGATCGATTGAGCTGGTTGGGGCTGGATGAACAGGACCCCGTGGAGGGCTGGATGAACAGGACCACCCCCGTGGAGGGCTGGATGAACAGTATCCCGTGGAGGGGTGGTTGAACAGGAGCCCGTGTGGAGAGGGCTGGTTGAACAGTAGCCGGTGGAGTAGCGCGCGGTGGAGGCTGGATGAACAGGAGCCCGTGGATGAACGGTCGTAGGTGGAGGCTGGAGGAGGTCGACGGTGGATGAACAGTAGCCCGTGGAGGCTGGAGGGGGTCAACGGTGGAGATGAACAATATCCCGTGGAGTCCCGTTTTGCGGTACGCCACACCCCTCCCGATGAACAGGGCCCCCATTTCGACCGTAGCGCTCCAGCACAAGTCCGTTTCCTCTGTTTTGCGGTACGCCACACCCCTCCCGATGAACA
This sequence comes from Triticum urartu, assembly GCF_056163025.1. Classification (NCBI taxonomy): domain Eukaryota; kingdom Viridiplantae; phylum Streptophyta; class Magnoliopsida; order Poales; family Poaceae; genus Triticum; species Triticum urartu. The sequence goes on along the minus strand of NC_141876.1, from coordinate 398,968,670 downwards.
GGACCCCCGTTTCAACCGTAGGAGGTCCGTTTCCTCCGTTTTGTGGTATGCTAGACCCCTCCCGATGAACAGGATCCCGTTTCGACCGTGGCCGGTCGAACACAAGGACATTTCCTCCGTTCTGTGGTACACCAGGCCTCGTTTCCATCGGCTGTTCCGTCCAAGCCCTCCTGATTAACACGACGACGCATTTCGTTCCGACCCAGCCGGTTGGCTCCCCATGAACACAACAACGACGTTGTTTCTCCGTTCCGACCCAGCCATGTACATGAGCCCTGGCCATACATATTAGCGAGTAGGCGTTCGAGACCCTGCCCGTATGTACGTGTGTGGCCGTATTTTCTTTCTTGCACACTAGCCGCTGTACGTACGTGTACATGCTACATGTGCGCCTCTACTACGACACGTGCGCGCCTCTACATTGACCAGTATGTACGTACACGTTCGCGACCCCAATGACAACGCTATGTACGCTTTGACCAGGTGGGTCCTGACTGTCAGGCACTTCCTTGCGTGCGAAGATGTAGCTGGTGAGTCCCAACAGTCAGGGGGGCGAATCGTTTTTTTTGCCCGGATGCACTTCCTTGCGTGTGAAGATGTCGCTGGTAGGTCCCAGCAGTCAGAGGGGACATTTTTTCACGAAATACGATTGCCCGTCTAGTGGGTCCCTGCTGTCAGGTGGAGGAATCATTATTTTCCGCGTAATAAGGAGGCACTTCCTTATTGCGGCCATGGACCCAGCTGTCAGCCTCTCCACGTACAGTACACTTCCGATGGAAGTCGTTCCTTGACCACGTTGACCACGCCGTGTTCCGTTGCATGCATGCGTCCATGGGCGTGGTGCGTCCCCACTATCGGCCTCTCACGTACAGTCATCTTCCGATGACTCTCGGTTGTTCACCACGTTGACCACACCGTGCCAAGCGCACTGTCAGTGTCCCAGGAACGGGGGTCCCTAGACTTGCCTGCCTGCGGCCCGCTGCGTGGCTAAGGTAGCAGGTCATGTGGCCCACCTTCATCAACAAGGCATCTAAGACCCTCGCGAGGGGCCAAGCCTCGCGAGGTGGACGACACAAGACCTCCTCTGGAGCGGCCTAGTCAGGCGGGCTCATGAGGAGCGGAGATATGAAGGCGAGGCGAACCTCAAGAGGCTCTCATGACGTGAGCCATGACGATCAACACCAGGCGGGCGCTAGGCGGGTGCCAGCGCGCACAACGTCCTTGTTTCCTCTTTGGTGTGAAGGAAACCAGCGCGGGCGAGGAGTACCGAGGCACCAGGCAAAAGGTTGCCATTTTGGTGCAACAAGACCAAGACCAGAGGGACGGCAAGGCGGAGGTCATCATGGAGCCCAAGACGGCGTCACCACCAGAGCCTTTGGCAGGCGAAGACCACTTTTGTCAGGATAGCTTGTACTAGCTGTCGCCCTTCAAATTGGCCCGCCATTGTTGGCTCCCTTCCTGCTCAAGATTTGGGAAGAGGACCAAAGCCTCTATAATTAGGACTAGCCACCACCATAGGGGGACGAGGAGATCTTAGATCACTCTCACCCACACAAGTTAGCTAAGCACAAGAACACCTCAACCTCAGGAGGCTGTTCTTCCCATTGTATTGTTCATCATCAGCCCAACAGGCAATCCACCACCACTGCACTTGAGCAGGGTATTACACCACAACGGTGGCCCGAACAAGTATAAATCTTGTGTCTTTCCGTGTTGCGAGTTCGTCGAGTTCGTCCGCGAGATCTTAGTGAGTTAGGGCGTGGATCGGTGGGAGGAAAAGACTTCACGCGCACCCAGTGTTCAAACCTTAAGGGTTTGCCGGAACCCCACATCCAACATTTGGCGCGCCAGGTAGGGGTGCGCCGGAGCTTCTTCTCTGACAACCGACCTGCAGACGCTCCGCAGCCGCGATGTCCGACGACCCAAGAGCTGACTCCGACCGGTAGGCGGCCTGGCCAGCCCGATCGGCGCCGCCCGCCTATGAAGACCTCAACCCCGCGCTCGAGGCGGCACGAGCGTCGTCCAATCCGGCGGGGCACGGGCGACGCGGTGGGGCGTCATCCACCCTCACTCCATGGCAAGTGCGGGCCGCAGCCAGAGCAGCAAGCTACGCCACAGCGACGGTGCCGCTCTCACGGCGGGAACAAGCAAACACGTAGGCAGCACTCACCATGGCAAGGGAGCTGATGCGGTGCTGGCTGATGGAAAGCGGTCGGGACACACTGCTGGAATGCGTTGCCGAGCTGCTAGACGCGGCGGCCTCGGGAGCCCCGCCCTTCTACCATCAGCTTTCTCCTCAGGCCGCTACGGGGATTCTCGGCGGGCTACGCCGCCACCACGCACCATCAGGCGTGCCAGGGGGCTTCATCAACACCAGCATGGCCGATGGCGCTGGGGGCTCTACCACCCCCATACCGCCCGCAACAAGCATGGGCACAGGCGTCGCCTTCCATGGCCCAAGTGGGATGCTACGCTATCACCCCCAGGACGTCACACTAGGCCGGGCGACATGGAGTGTGGGGCACCACAGCGAGGTGTTTGGGGTAACTGCCCCAGAAGCCTACGTGCCCCGCATGACGGACTAGGAGTACATGCCAGAGGACGACCCCGGCTCGTCCGTTGGAGAAGATTAGGAAGAAGGGACGCTAGGAGTCGAGGCCTTCCAGGAGCTGCTGGGGAACCACCACGACCGCGCGTGCGACGACCACTACAGGGTACCCTAATCCCTCAGGAGCAAGCTTACGCTAACCATGAGTCGTAGGAGGAGCAGGTCACCACAATGGCAGGCGGCCCCAGCTCGACGGCCCCCTGGCAGTGGGAGGATCGCGTTGGGGGCTGCAGGAGAGGGGCCGGGAGCCAGGCCCTTCCCCAAAGCGTACAAGGCCAGGGGATACCCGGAGGTAGGCCCTCTGCCGGGGAGGCTTCGACGACCTTTCCCCTAGCAGAGGACCTGTGGTCGCCGAGGGAACCGCTGGCGTCCCCTTTCCCTCCTTTGTGTCGTCCTGGTGACTAGTCGCACAGAGGAGGTCGAGGGCGGGGCCCTCGTCTGGCGATATGAAGCAAGGCTGGTTCCTGTGAAGAAGGCCCAGTGCCTGTGAAGCTCTCTGCCTGTGACACTCTCATGTAATAATGAGTTGGGGATGTACATGCCCCGGACTCTCAGGAGCGCTAGCCTCAGGCCCTAGGGCTCCCTCCCATGCCTAGTGACAGCATTTAGCTACGCGTTGGTGAGAAGACTTGAAGACCTGAAGACTAGACTAGGTGTCGCACGCGACCTTTTGCTTTGGATCTCTCTTTCGGTGGCTTTGCTTTCTGGATCTGGATTTAAGTTGAAGCTGAATTTTCATCGATGCGTGCGGGGGGTGCCTTTTCTTGTTCGAGCCATTTCTCGCCTTCTGGATCTCGTTTGGTTTGGGACTCATGTCCATCGCCTTTCCCTAGCAAGCTCCTCGCGAGCCAGACTGCGCAAAGCGCACGCTTGTCAAGCACGCGCCAGCACTGCGGCTGGCGCTCACCTCTTGAGGGGGCCCCTCATACGGAGCGATAAGATCCACAGGATTATCAGAAGCTCATCGCTTCACGACCCAGCCCGGAGCCGGTGCTGACTAAGGTAAACCATGATGGGAAGCTCGCCCCCGGCCTCACAAGTTCACGAGGACACATACCCACATCGCATAGGAAAGTAAAAACTGCAATTTGCTCACATGAGGGGCTCCCCCTCTCAAAATGCTCTTACAAGTCTTCCAGGGCCGCGCCCGAGTTCTGCGTGTAGGATGAAACAACAGGAGAACATGGGATTAGCTAGAAATATCACTCGCTACATCACCTACGAACGCGTCACTCTCGTCGTCGTCATCTTCGTCGGCGTCGTCGCCTCCGTCCGCGACGCCCCCATTGCCGTCGTCAACCACGTCGCCTTCGTCTACGACGACCACCACCGCGTCATCCTCCAAGGTGAAGGCCCTGACCAACGCATCCACATGGTCCTCTACCCAACGCGCCAGGTCGCCCCGGACGACCGTGGGTATGGGGGTAATGGCAGCGTCGAAGTCAAAGTTGGGGTCGGCATTCAAAAGGTGGTTGAAGACACGGGAGAGGCGCGTTGAAGCAGGCCATGACCCCTTTCCTCCACAAGCTGGCGAGCTCTGGCAGATCGAGCCTCCAGGCGCGTCACCACCTCGGTAAAGAAGGTCAGGTGGCTGGCATAGTCGTTCGAGTGGGGGGGGGGGGGGCGGAGCATTCTCGTCGCAGATATGACGCAGGGCGGAGTTGGCCCTGTTCTAGAGGCCTTGAAGCATAGGAGCATGCTCGCGCTCTAGCGTCCGGCGCTGGAGCACCTCCTCCCAGTTTTGCCATGCGACGGCCTCGGCACCGTCTACCCGGTTCCGGAGAGAAAGCAGCTCGGCGCGGGCGGAGGCCAAGGCCGCCTGCGTCGTAACCAGGGCGGCAGTTGTGGCCTCCGCATGCCTCTCGGCCTCATCCAGCCTAGGCCTGAGAGCGACGGCTCTGCCCGTATCCTCTAGATCCGCGAGGTTCAGCTTCGAGTCGTACATGCCCTCCAGATCTGCGTGAGCCTCGGCCACCCGGCGATTGATCTCCTCCTTGACTCCGGCCTCACGGGCCCCTACGGCATCTTCTGCCTGATCAACTTGATGCTCCCTCGTCTCCAGTTGCTCGAGCTCGAGGCTGCACTCCACGGCTTCTAGGACCAGCATCTCCTTGCGCTTCCGGACCTTCTCTTCCTCCGCGGGTGTCCCCCTCAGTGATGCAAGAGCGGCCCCGCGCGCCTCCACCTGCTGCTCCAGGGATGCACTCCAGGCCTTGAGCCCCCACGCGCAGTCTTCCGCTACCTCGTGACAGCGATCGGCCTCGCGAGTCTTGGAATTCATGGGAGATCTTGAGGGATGCCTCGGCCTTCGCACTCCCAAGGTCGCGCTGGTAGCGACCGAGGTTGATGGCCACCTTCATCTTGCACCGCTCCTCCACCAGCCGGAGACCTTCAGCCTCAAGACGCGAATCGACACCAGCAAGCTCTTCACCAAGGCGGCTCATCGCGCGCATCGCCTCCTGGAAGAGCTCATGACGAACCACGCTCCGTCGCGCTCGAGCTCGAATGCTCGACCCGCCTCGTCCTCCACCTTGGGGGCAGCGGGCGGAGCATCAAGTGGCGCGCCACCTCCCTGCGGGAGGCTTGGGGATGGCGCCATGCCGGACGTCAGCCCGTCCTCGCGATGAGCCCAAGCTGATCGGGGCTCGCCGCTTGAAGAGGAACCGAAGATCGAGGTCAACCAGCGGCTGTTCATGAGCAAGGGAGGAGTCTTGGGCATGCCCGCCGAGCTCCACACTAGGCCGTGGGGGAGGGGCGGCCGAACCGCGGACTCAGCGCGCCACGAATGCGAAGACGCTCCCCCGACCGACCCTGCTCCAAGGGCGGCAGGTAGGCCAGGAACGCTCAAGGTTGATGGGGGAGTTGATGAAGGAGGAGGCAGGCTCTCGGAAGACGCAACAGCTTCAATGGAAGGAGCCCTGAAAGACAGACATCAGAATAAGAAGACCACACGCAGGAAGCCACGGCAATAAGATGCTTACGCGTCAATGGCGATGTACTTCCGTCGCTTCAACGGCCCGAAGATATTGCTGCCACTTGGGGATCCCTTCCTCTTGTGGAGCTCCTCGAAGTCCACACAAAGACGACCAAAGCGCTGGACGTGATGGCCGGTGCGCGGCGGAGCCGAAGAAGAACCACGAGGGATGGCTTCAGAGGAACCCGATCGTGGCGAACAGCCTTGCGCCCTCTCACTGCAACCTCCCGAGGCTCCTGGAGCCTCAGCCTCGGGAGCCGCATGCCGCGTCTCCTCAGCAACCAATGCCTCAAAGGATGGGGACGCAGTTGGCAAGGACAGAGGTTTCTTTCCCTTCTTGGCTTGTTTCGGCGCCATGGCGGAGAAGCAGGCGGAGCGCAATCAGATTGGGAGGACGGAGCAGGGTCTCGAGGAAGCAGGGAGATTGGAAGAGTCAGGCGCGGCGAAGGAAGAATAACTGAGTAAGAAGCGGGGGCCGCATAGCCAGGCGGATTCAAGGGCAGCGTGGGGAAGTGGAGACGCCCACGTCCAATCAGCCGCCACGCGTCAACAGAGGTCGTAGGCTTTTGGGGCCCGCGGTGCTCCGTACTTGGCCCTTGGCTTCGCCGCGAAGCCAAGCCCGAGCGCACCTTGGGCCCGGGGGCTACTGTCAGCGTCCTGGGAACGGGGGTCCCCAGACTTGCCTGCCTGCGGCCCGCTACATGGCTAAGCTAGTAGGCCGTGCAGCCCACCTTCATCAACAAGGCATCTAAGACCCTCGCGAGGCGGACGACGCAAGACCTCCTCTAGAGCGGCCTTGTTTGGCAGGTCACGAGGAGCGGAGATATCAAGGCAAGGCGAACCTCACGAGGCTCTCGTGACGTGAGCCATGACGATCAACACCAGGCGGGCACCAGGCGGGCGCCCAGCGCGCACAGCGTCCTTGTTTCCTCTTTGGTGCTAAGGAAACCAGCGCAGGCGAGGAGTACCGAGGTACCAGGCAAAGATTGCCATTTTGGTGCAACAAGACCAAGACCAGAGGGACGGCAAGGCGGAGGTCATCATGGAGCCCAAGACGGCGTCACCACCAGAGCCTTTGGCAGGCGAAGACCACTTTTATCAGGATAGCTTGTACTAGTTGTCCCCCTTCAAATTGGCCCGCCATTGTTGGCTCCCTTCCCGCTCAAGATTTGGGAAGAGGACCAAGGCCTCTATAAGTAGGACTAGCCACCACCATAGGGGGACGACGAGATCTTAGATCACTCTCACCCACATAAGTTAGCCAAGCACAAGAACACCTCAACCTCAGGAGGCTGTTCTACCCATGTTATTGTTCATCATCAGCCCAAGAGGCAATCCACCACCACCGCACTGGAGTAGGGTATTACACCACAACGGTGGCCCGAACCAGTATAAATCTTGTGTCTTTCCGTGTTGCGAGTTCGTCGAGTTCGTCCGCGAGATCTTAGCGAGTTAGGGCGTAGATCGGTGGGAGAAAAAGACTTCGCGCACACCCAGTGTTCGAACCTTAAGGGTTTGCCGGAACCCCACATCCGATGCACACCAAGGCCAGTGGATGACGGCGAGGCCCTAGACTAGAACGACCCGGAGATGGGGAAGATGGGGCAGTGGGGTCACAGATGGAGAGGAGTGGGAAACTTGACTGGTTCGGGTGCGGAGCAGCACAGCCGCGGTGCCGCCCATGGGAGACAGGAGCAAGAACATAGGTTGAAGAAGGAGCATGGCTGTTGGATTAACATCCAACGGTCCAGCTGCTAGAATCATTTGTTGATTAAGTTTACAAAGCCTTGTGTACACGTCCGCTTAGTAGGCCCACAAGTCAGCCACCAAATCTGACGGGTCCCAGCTCTCAACGGGAGGAATAATATTTTCGCATAACAACGAGGCACTTCCTTCCGTGCGAAGATACAGCCGGTGGGTCCCAGTTGTCAGGTGGAGGAAACATTTTTCAGCTTAATAAGGAGGAACTTTCCATGCGTGCGACCATGGACCTCGTGGGTCCCAGCCGTCAGGCTCTTCACGTACAGTCCTCTTCCGATGACTCCTGTTTGTTGACCACACCGTGCCGAGTGCAGCGAGGCGGTGGACGACGGCGAGGCCCCGGATGGGAACGACTCGGAGATGGGAAGACGCGGCACTGGAGTCGTAGATTGATAGGAGGAGAAGGGTTATAACTTGTTCTAGTGTGGTGTGGGGCTGCAGTCGGTGGAGAATAACAGGAGGTGTGGAGGGGTGGAGGGATAGCCTGGTCGGCGGTGGGGTAGCGATTCGCAGCGATGCGTGCTAAGCAGAGCCGCTAGCCACCGGAGGCCAGACCAAGCGGTCCCGGCGACGCTGGAGGAAGAAGACGAGAGAATGAAGGTGCATGCCGGCCGTTGGATATAAATCTAATGGATGTGGATGTCATAATCATTTGTTGACCAAGTTGACAACGCCCTGCGTAGGCTTCGACCTATTGGCCCACATGTCAGCTTGCAAAAATGTGGCATATATTTAACCCATGCTTTCTATAATGTACAATCCATTTGCTGGGCTGGGTGAACAAATAATTTCGCGTCAATGCGGCCCATTTTATATTTTCTAAGGAATCCCAGCCCATTTGCACTACCTTCAAATACACGAATTAGCTGGGCTCATTATATATATAATGTTATGTTAGAAGGAGCAATTAATATCAAAAAATAAACCGGAGAGGCACATTTTTTATATACATAACTAAAAAATTAGCGAGTTATTGCTCAAAATAAAAATTAGTGCATTATTATTACATTGTTCCTTAAAATCTTCGCAAGCTTTTGTATGCAATCAACAGGATTTTCCTTGCCTGTGAGTCAAAAACAACCAGGATTTTCCTTGCCAACTTCTGTTAAACATTTACTTTTGTAAGTTAATAACACATGGGACGTTTTTATAATGTATATATAAGTCTCTAACAAATATACGATAATAGTAATAATATAAATATATAAATGTGGTTAAAAAATACATTGGGCTGCTGATCTTTAAGAAAAAGCCCATAGGCCGATATGGACCTCAAAAAATAGGTTGAAACCACTGTCACCGTATGTTGTGGGCTACGCATGTTAAAATACAAAACCTAGGCCTAGCTGATACTTGTTCGCCCTCTGGAAAAAATGATACCAGATCCCCGAGAGAACTAGATTAAAAAGGGGGCCGGTGGCACGACTGAAGAAGCACATCTGGAGCGATTATTTTTTCTTCAGGGGATGGCTCTCGATGGCATTTTTTTACTTGCCTTTGCACCATACAACTTTTATTTTTAGCCTCCCAATCCGTGTTGGACCAGCAGCCCATTTAATGGGTGGGCCAACCTACAGAAACCAGCACTCGATTTTTCATCAAGCCGCAAAAACAACACAGTACTATGTTTGTTTTGAGGCCAAAAACATTACGGAAGGGGTTGAGCGGGGGAGGGGGCAAGACAGAGCAAAAAGATTAAAAAGAGCTGATGCGCCGTTGCTACCCTAAGAAAGCAGGTGCAATTCTTCTCGGGAAGAAGGTGTGCCGTTGACACCCACACGTCACATACCCCATAGTAGGCATACTAACAGGTTCACACACAAGTACAACAGAAAAGGTAAACATTCGTATCAAACTCAGGTTCACAGGACACGTTCATATTCATAGCCAACATTCACTATCAACAACTCAAAAGATTCATATATACACAAGTTCAGCATGTCTATCGATCCAAATGATTGATAGATCACACAACAATATTCATAGATAATTCACAAAAAGATTCAGATATACACATGTTCAGTATGTTTATGCATCCAAATGATTGAGATCACAACCAATATGATCCATGGACGAACTTTAATTAACTAGGGTACAGACTGGTAAATGGTGTTCAGTCGGAGGTACTTCTTGCTAAAATTAATGCTTGTACAAGTAAACTTTCGAGTACATAAGAGGCAACACATACAATCTGAACTTTGCTTGTAGGTTTATCCTCAAATAGTGGCCTCGTGCCGAGGGAGGTTTGAGCAACTTGGTCACTACTTTCATCCAACTAGTTTACGGGCTCATCTTGGTCCTGTAGCTCGCCAAAATTCTACATTGCAGACTGGTAAGTGGTGTTCAGTTAGAGGTACTTCTTGCTAAAATTAATGCTTGTACGAGTAAACTTTCGAGTACATAAGAGGCAGCACAGACAATCTGAACTTTGCTTGTAGGTTTATCCTCAAATACTGGCCTTGTGCCGAGGGAGGTTTGAGCAACTTGGCCACTACTTTCATCCAACTAGTTTACTGGCTCATCTTGGTATTGTAGCTCGCCAAAATTCTACATTGCAGACGAGAAAGGAGGCGGTTGAGAAAATGAACCACCCAAATTTTTTGTGCAGTTCAACTGAAATGGAGCATCCTTGCCGTGCAAACTGATTAAGTGCCAGATGAATAAGCGTCAACCAACTGGTCTGGAATCTTTATACTCCATGCCATACAGTTCGCTACCATATCTGCCGATAACCAAAAGGCACAAGTTGGGACCAAAGATTGGACTGCGTTTTTTTGGGCTATGAGCCAAGCAATATTTTGGCGTTCACTGTCCTAATACTTGGAGTTTGACAACTGGTTGACGCCGGTTGATACTTGAATGAATATAGGCACTTCTTCTTGCCAACATCGATGCTTGTCTGAGCGAACTTTGGAGTACATAGCAGCAGCATAAGTACCTGTCCATCTGATCTTTTTGTGCAGTTCTATTGAAATCACCCAATGTAATGATTTTCCTGCGAGTTCAGGCTCCAAGTTACTCCTTTATGAAATCGGCAAACAGTAGCACAATACCAAATTACCAATACATATGAGAAGCACAATAATCAGGATAAAAACCAGTATCAACCTTTGTGAGGTAGCATATCAATTACTATTTCCTTTGACTGGAAGCTGAGATAAGCCAAGCAACTGACAACAAAGGAAGAATGCAAGCCCAAATTAGCGACTGACAGGAAAGGAAGGAAGCTGTTGAGGCAATGAAACACCCAAAGTTTTTGTGCAGTTCCACCAAAATCGAGCATCCCTATATTGAGAGAGTGAGATTACTGTAGTAGTGGGACTAGTTGATGAAACATACACTAACAAATAGAAGCACCCTCATTATCTTAATGGGTAAAGTTAGCAACATAGTAGTCTTGCTTAAAGAGAGGTATTTGTTTATTTAATCAGTGCCTATTAGCTCAACACTCAAAGCATTGCCATGTATCATAGGTTGCAAAACTTTAACATGCAAAGATAACGGAGTTTCTCATGACAGTAGCATGATACAAATAGAGATGACAACAAACTAATATGGATGAAGGCCTTAGGCCGGTACAAACTTGAGGAAAAAATCTTATTCATGTAGTCCCATAAGAGATGATAAAGCACTCACTGGAATCACTCAATAGTACATATTTCTGTGCACTTCAAATGTATGGTTGAAATCACTCTTGTTTACCAGTGCTGAGATTATATCGAAAGATTACCAAGAACTTCCAGCAGAGTTAAAGCACTGGTTGGGATACAGTTCATTGTATTGTCTTGTGTAGTTCCACTAAAATGTATGATTGGCACAACATGATCCCTGTTTGCACATGATCGTCTCACATGTAAGGTAGACGTTGCCGGAGCCCTTGAATGGCCTCGACTGAGGCCTCTGGCTTCAGCAAGATCACCTTGGCACTGTTTATTCTTCTTCTTCTTCTTCCTATTCATCATCTGTTTCTCTTTCTCCTCACCAGTTGGTGAAACCAAGTACATGATTGGCCTTCTATTTCTGAATTGGTTTTGTCAGTGAGGGAGTACAAGTGTACTAGTAAACAATAGCATTATTTTCTCATGGGAGTCGCAAAATAGAGATGAACACATGCATTAAATATCATTCTTACCTAAAGGAAGGTTATGGCGTCAATATGGATGATGAGGATTAGAACACATATCTCGCTTTGTGCAGTTCCACCGAAATGAATCAACTATTCCATTCTGACATTCCAGTTAAACAACACAAAAGTCACTTCTTTTAAGAAGTGTTTTGTGCAGTGCACCAAAAGGTCACAACAGCAACCTGGTGAAATGGATATCCCTGTTTGCACAAAAAGCTACAATGGAAACAGTCAAAATCTCAAACAATTACAAGCAAAAACGTTTGGCTAAACTTGTCATGACTTATAACAGTGGCGTGGCTTCATTTTACCAGGGGCATTAGATTAAGAACAGCTAAATATTTGGTATAAGGGCATGGGACAGTGGGTGCACCAGCAGTCCGGCACCATGTACCTAAACAGGGGCATAAAGTGGTGATTCAGAGTTTGTTGCCCCGATAAACAAACATCCATGAAACGTATCTGGGTTGGTCCCATTTTTGTTCACTCTAGCCACCTACTCCTATGTGTGGATAGCAAATCTAGTCCTGGTCATACCACTGTGTACAGCGTTACCCTGATATTTCCCTTTTCGACCGAGAGACCAGTTGGATGACCAATCTATACTACTTTCACCCCCTTTCCTTCCTGTTTGTACCAAGTCCAATGTACATACTAAATTCCCCCACCCCCACTTTATTTCTTGTTTGAACCAAGTACAAGATTCGACTCCATGAAGTAGCTTTACCTCTAACAATAGAAGAAAAAAATAGGTGACGTTGGCCCATCCGATCGAGAGGGGATGAGAGGTAGAAAATGATGCACATGCAGTGACGTAGCAAGCTGGGGAAGTAGAGCTAAGGCAGTTTGGAAGGAAGATATACCTGATGGTCATCGGGATGTGGATAGGTGGGCGGTGGGAGGCCGGATCCACCCACACTAGGGCAACAACGAAGGGATCGTAGGACCTCCCGCGCTGGTGCTCGGCCAGAGATAATGGTGCGGCCGGCAGTGGGTCCCCTCCCCCACTGTCGATGACGGCCTAAACGCTGCCCCTCCTCCCCTTTACCGGGGGAGGGGGATACATCCAGATCAATAACCAGCGGTGAGGATAGAAAGACAATGTTTTTTGAAGGGAGAAAGACAGTGTTACCACCCCTATCTTGTTTAGATCCGGAGAGGATGAGAGTGTGTGAATAGAGCAACCCTAGCAAGCAAGCGCGGAGGCTCCCGCCTATATATACGTAGTGGGGTAGTTTTCCTTTTTCACTCCATCAAAACAATCATTTAAAATTGTGTACTACGTGCCAGGTCGCCGTTTTTTAGTTGTTTATTGTTTTTTGAGATAGCTACCCGCTTGTTCCAAGTGGTGTTACGGTGTGCCAGGTCGCACTTTGTATCATTCAAGTCTGGTACAAGTCCCTCCATTAAATGAACAACCACCCCCTCGTAAAAATTGTGAACAAGCCCACGGCTAAAATTATCGGAAACGTGGGTTGCCCCAACATGCATTATTATTTATATTTTCTACTCCCTCTGTTCCTAAATATAATTTTTTATTAGCCACACCTAAGACAAGAATTTTTTTATTAGCAGTGAACCCCACATGTCATAGACACAAAAAGTGTGGCAAGATTCCCTTAGGCAAGCCAAAGTGTGTCTAACAATTTGAGCAACTCAAGTTAGGCAAGTGTGGCAAGTGTGGGAAAAATAATGTGGCAACATAAGACAAACATAGTCACAATCCAAACAGCCCCGTGATTTTTTGTGACATGCATGAAAATTTGGTTAGTTAAATTTATAGTCAAAATTTGGCAAGGTGCATCAAATCAACACATGCAAGTATCAAAAGGGAAGTCACGGCATGCATGCATGCGTTGTACTCCCACCATTTCCAAATATAAGTCTTTTTAGATATTGCAACAAGTGACTACATACGAAGCAAAATATGTCTACATACATCCGTATGTTGTAGTCCATTTCAAATGTGTAAAAAGACTTATACCGAGTGCAGTGCTTTGATGTCGCGTTAACTCGTACAAGACTAAGAAGTTTGATTACTACGACGCCCTCTCCCTCGCGGACTGAGCTCCAGTGCCTTAACCGCACCTGCCTTTGGCTGCATGACAGGTGGGCCAACCACCCGTTGGGCCCACCTGTCATAGACGCAAAGGAAGGAGCAGTAAGTCAATGAAGCTGTGTCCCTCCCTCGCGCATGAGCGCGGTGGCTGGCATGACTAGTAGGAGCTTTCTCTACATGCTATCCCTCCCGCACGAGGTGGACGGACCTGCAGCAGTGGATTCGATACTATAAAAGTAGGAGTAACATCATTGTTCGTCTTCTTGAAGAGGCGGAGAGCCAAGCGCAACCCGAACATGGCAGTTGCGAACGCTGGCGTGGTGCGGTGCCTTGCAGCACGCATATCGGCATATATCAAGGCTCTTGCATGAGAGAAAATTGCTATTTGAGCCTACTATTGTAGTACTAGTACTTGCTAGTATAGCCCTGTAAATCGGAAAGGAGTATTTGCCTTTCTAGAGATTTCAACAAGTGACTAGACTACACCGCGTGCAGTACTCCCTCCCTTCCGGTTTAGAGCAAGTACAATAGAGTTGAGTCAGCGGGCTATAAGGATTAAACTAGTATATTTCTGCTTTGTTTGAGGAAAGAGAAGAGGAGAGAGAATGTAAGCGGGCTCTTCATGAAGAGCCAGCTCTAGCACATGCTCCTAGGCACTTTGTGAGAATGAAAGGTTGGCCACATAATAAAAAAAGTAGTACACTCTTTTGATCTAGTACTATTGTACATGTTGGCTATAAGATGGGTTGTAGATGACATGGCACTGTCTTATAGTCAGCATTTGGCTATACTATTAACCATGCTCTTATAGGGCTCAAATCTCAAATCTCATCCACCAAGGCATTTTGCGATTGGAGGAATGTATCTCGTACTTTACAAAACTACCCTAATTAAACTCATGCATTAATTACGTAGTTCTCTTGTTTTCCTCTCCGCCTTGGTCGCGGTGCACAATATTGAGCACTCCTATATGACTAGCCACTCTATCTACATGTGGGACATCAAAGCATCCGGGCCCGCGTGCCATCCACCAAATCACAGCGAGGTGCTACAGTCAAAACTCACCAGTCACCCCGGTGTGGCCATCATGACCCGTCATATCACAAAACCCACACCTTTACCAGCAGTTGTAAAGTGGCCTCGAAGTTGGACTGGATGAAGCAACCATCATTTCACTCGAACGCTCATTGAAGCCCTTTCTCCCCTTTCTTGAAGAGAACCTCACTCCAGGCTACTCACTTTTGCCATTTTCTTCCGTACCGACGAAGGAAAGGTGGGCGAATCAGTGATGCTGCTATATTTTCATTCCAAGAATCTTCTTTTTGCGAAGCACCGACCGACCAAGTACATGCGGAAGAATAACACATGTGCGGGGCATAAAGCCTGGAAAAATAATTAGTTTAAGCTTCTGTATAACAAGCCCCCAGCTATAATGAGAGCGGTTAGCGCGTCAAGATTGTGTAACCAAGACACAAGTTTAGCCCTTTAGGGCCTGGAAGACAAGAACAAAAGAAAGAAAGAGAGAAAAAACAGATGTGCAAAAAATTGACGGAGGTAAGGAGACGAACATAGAGTCCGGCGCTAGGCGTAGAATCTTCGGAGTCTGGCTGCGTTCCGTGGGTTTGGCTCGAGTCGATTGTCTGATGCATCCCGCAGACGATATGCTCCACTGGTCAGAACCTGGTCGATAATGAATGGACCTTCCCATTTGGGCTTGAGCTTGTTCTTTTTCTTCTTCGACAGGCGTAGAACTAGTTCGCCAACGTTACAGGTTTTGGCCCGCACTTCTCTGCTTTGATACCTTCGAGCCTGTTGCTGATAGAATGCGGAACGGGCTTTTGCCATGTCGCGCTCCTCCAGGGCATCCAAACTGTCCTGCCGATCGAGCTTGGCCTCTCTTTCTTCGTACATGCGCACTCGAGGTGAGTCATGAATTATGTCGCAAGGCAGCACCACCTCGGCGCCATACACCATAAAAACAGTGTGTATCCGGTAGTGCGGTTCGGCGTGGTCCGCAACCCCCATAGTACGGAGTCGAGCTCCTCTACCCAGTGCGTGTTTGATTCCTTTAAGGACCGCACTAATCTGGGTTTAATGCTGCTCATGATAAGACCATTCGCTCGTTCGACTTGACCGTTAGTTTGCGGGTGATAGACAGAAGCATAATCGAGCTTGATGCCCATGTTGCTACACCAAAGTTTCACCTTGTCGGCTGCAAAATTCGTGTCGTTGTCAGTGATGATGCTGTGGGGGACGCCATAACGGTGTACAACCCCGGATATGAAGTATATCACCGGTCCAGATTCAACCGTTTTGACAGGTTTGGCTTCTACCCATTTGGTGAATTTGTCCACCATGACCAGTAAGTATTTTTTCTTATGGGTTCCCCCTTTAAGGGGTCCGACCATATCAAGCCCCCAGACCGCAAAGGGCCAAGTAATGGGGATTGTTTGGAGAGCGGTAGGCGGCATATGGCTTTGGTTTGCAAATAGCTGGCAACCAACGCAATGCTGGACCAGAGGCTGCGCATCTGCCCAGGCCTTCGGCCAATAAAACCCTGTACGGAAGGCCTTGCTTACAAGGGCCCGGGCTGCGGCGTGATGCCGCCGAGTACGACATGGATTTCTGCCAAAAGCTTCCGCCCTTCGTCTTCGAAGATGCACCTTTGAAGGACTCCGATAGTGCTTTTCTTATAAAGCTCTCCCTCGTGGACCTTGTAGGCTTTAGATCGCCGCACTATGGAGCGCGCCTCATTTTGGTCCTCGGGTAATTCCTGCCTGGTTAGGTAGGCTAGGAATGGTTCTATCCACGGGGCGATAACGGCCATTATTACGTGGGCTGAAGGTGTTATTTCGATGGCCGATCCTCCGATTGTGTCAGAGTGTTCGGTATCTGGGGTTGTGGCCGGATCCAGACTATTGTTGCCGGTGTCCCCTTCCCATACTACGGATGGTTTAAACAGTTTTTCCAGGAAGATGTTTGGTGGGACAGGGTCGCGTTTAGCGCCGATACGGGCAAGGATGTCCGCCGCCTAGTTGTTTTCCCGAGCCACATGGTGGAATTCAAGCCCCTCGAACCGAGGTGACATTTTGAGCACGACGTTGCGATATGCCGCCATTTTCGGATCATTGGCATTGAAGTCTCCATTTATTTGGGACATTGCGAGGTTCGAGTCCCCACGCACCTCCAGGCGTTGAATTCCCATGGAGACTGCCATCCGGAGACCGTGTAATAGGGCCTCGTATTCGACTGCGTTATTGGAGTCTGTATATAGTATTTGGAGTACGTATTGCACTGTATCTCCGGTGGGGGACGTCAGGACGATGTCAGCCCCCAGACCAGCCAGCAGTTTAGAGCCGTCGAAGTGCATGATCCAATTGGAGTATGCGCCGTACTCTTTAGGGAGTTCGGCTTTTGTCCATTCAGCTACGAAATCGGCCAGTACTTGCGACTTAATGGCTCATCGTGGTTTATATGTTATGTCGAACGGGAGGAGCTCGATAGCCCATTTGGCAATCCAGCCCATGGCATCGCGGTTGTTTATTATGTCGTTGAGTGGAACTTCGGAGGCCACCGTAATTGAACACTCTTGAAAGTAATGTCATAATTTTCGGGATGTCATGAATACCGTGTATGCTATCTTTTGATAATGTGGGTACCGTGATTTGCATGGAGTGAGGACGGTGGATACATAATATACTGGCTTTTGTAGCGGGAATTTATGTCCGTCCATCTCTCGTTCGACGACGAGCACTGCGCTTACAACTTGGTGAGTTGCCGCTATATATAATAGCATTGGTTCGCCAATAGTTGGCGTGGCCAAGATTGGGTTGGTGGCCAGGATGGATTTTATTTCTTCCAGTCCGGCCGTGGCTACGTCCGTCCACTCGAAGTGTTCGGTGCGCCGAAGAAGGCGATAAAGGGGTAGTGCCTTTTCTCCAAAACGGGAGATAAAGCGGCTTAAGGCCGCCACACATCCAGTTAATTTCTGGATTTTCTTGAGGTCAGTTGGGATAGCCAACTGCGAGAGAGCTCGGATTTTAGCCGGATTTGCTTCAATTCCTCTACTGGAGACGATGAAGCCCAGGAGCTTTCCGGCGGGGACGCCGAAAACGCATTTTTCCGGATTGAGCTTAATGTCGTATGTTCGGAGATTGGCGAACGTGAGCCTCAAGTCATCTATTAAGGAGTCCACGTGTCTGGTTTTAATGACCACATCATCTACATATGCCTCCATAGTTTTGCCGATCTGCTTTTCCAGACATGTCTGGATCATGCGCTGATATGTCGTGCCGGCGTTTTTGAGCCCAGAGGGCATTGTGTTATAACAGAAAGGGTCGTATGGCGTGATAAATGCCATTGCGGCTTGATCAGACTCCGCCATCTTAATCTGGTGGTAACCGGAGTATGCGTCGAGGAAGCACAATGATTCGTGTCCTGCGGTAGCATCGATGATTTGATCGATGCGAGGGAGTGGGAAGGGATCCTTTGGGCAAGCCTTATTAAGGTCTTTGAAGTCGACGCATAGGTGCCAGGATTTGTCCTTCTTTGGTACCATCACCAGGTTTGCTAGCCAGTCCGAATGTTTTATTTCTCTAATGAATCCGGCTTCTAGTAGCTTGGCTAGCTCCTCTCCCATGGCTTGTCGCTTAGGTTCAGAGAAACGCCGAAGAGTCTGCTTGACCGGCTTGAATCCTTTTAAAATATTAAGGCTATGCCCGGCCAGTCTGCGTGGGATTCCTGGCATGTCTGAAGGATGCCAGGCGAATATGTCCCAATTCTCGCGCAGAAACTCCCGTAGTGCGGCATCAATAGCAGGGTTTAACTGTGCCCCGATGGATGCTGTTTTTGTGGGGTCCGTTAGATGGACTTGGAATTTGACTATTTCGCCCATTGGTTTAAAGGAGGTGGACTTGGATCTTTTGTCTAGTATCACGTCGTTCCTATCCACCGTAGAGCGCAGCGTGGTTAACTCCTCCACCACAAGGGCTTCGGATAGTGCCTCGAGGGCCAGTGCGGCTGTTTTGTTCTCGGCGCGGAGTGGTATGTTCGGGTCACTAACTATAGTGATGATTCCGTTGGGTCCGGGTATTTTGAGCTTCATGTACCCGTAATTGAGTATGGCTTGAAAAATCGTGAATGCCTCCCGCCCTACAAGGGCGTGGTGTCCGCTACTGAACAAGGCCACTTGGAATGTAATTTCTTCGGACCTGTAATTCTCCGGAGTGCCGAATACCACATCAAGTGTGATTTTCCCAGCGCAACGTGCCTCCCGACTGGGGATGATTCCTCGGAAGGTCGTATTGCTTTGCTCAATACGTTGTTGTCTATTTCCATTTTTTGAAGAGTCTCCTCATAAATGAGGTTTAATCAGTTGCCGCCATCCATGAGCACTTTAGTGAGCCGAAAGCCGTCTACAATTGGGCTGAGGACCAAAGCGGCTGGTGCTTGGGCTGTTCAGAATTTAGGTTCGTCACTGGAATTCAAGGTAATAGCCGTGTTGCTCCATGGATTTATTGTTGCCACGTGCCAGACTTCGGCAAGGCTGCGGAGTGCTTGCTTACGCCTATTATTTTAGACGAAGGTCTCGAACACCGTCAATACTATATTATTATCCATGGGAAGGTGCTCTGAGGTATTTTGGATGAGGAGATCCTCACCGCTCTTGGCCACCTGCCGGAGTACCCAACATGCTCTAAGGCTGTGTGTTGATATGGTATCCGCTGTACTATGGATTTTGCAGGGCCCGTTAAGCCATCCCTCCAATACAGTTCTATGCCCTATAGTGGGCTTTTGCTTCTTTGTAATTGAGTCAGGCAACTTATGAGAGTAAACCCTTTTAGTTCGGACTGGGGGTTTTGTCAGAGCCGGATTATCCCAAAATTGCATTTGGGTTTTCCAGGCACTTTCCATCGCACAGTATTTCCGTACTATGGCCGCCAAGTTAGCGAAATGTGTTATGTCGCGGTGACTTATGGCGTTGAGGATTCCCTTGTCCGTGCAATTGTTGCAAAAGAACGAAATTGCGTCTTCCTCGCGACAGTCCTTGACCTTGTTCATTACAAGGAGGAATCTGGCCCAATAGTGATGTATTGTCTCTTGGGGCGCTTGCCTAATGTGGGAAAGATCGTTTATATCTCGGTGGGTGGGTGGATTCAAGTCCAGACCTTGACCCAATCTGTGATCCCGGGGCAGGGGAGTTTCCGATCTTCGGAGTTCGGGTTCCGAGATGTTGCCCCATGGGTTCGGTATGCGGCATGATTCTGGGTTCAGGGTTAAGGCGGTGTCCTCCCGTGAGAGAGTATCCGGCTCGGAGAGCTCAGGAATCCGGACATAGTTCATCCTCAGGATAGAGGGAGAATCGCCGCATTGCTCCTCCACCACCGCTACCTGATGGGTGACCGGCGGATAGTTAATCTTCCTTTGGTCGGGTTTAAGCCCAATCTGGTCGTAGTCCATAGTGACTCCCAGAGCGGTGATGCGATCCAAGAGCTCGTTCAAAGAGGAGAGCTCTATTGGATCCATCTGCTCGGCAAATTTCGAGCCGATGTCGAGGCTATTCTCGCTGACCCGAGAAGTCATCGTCGGCGCAGCGGCCGAGCGGGCGGTCATGATGAAGCCGCCTAGTAGGAGAGTTTGTCCTACAGCCAGGGCTCCCCTAGAGGTGATGTTGTCCTTGACAACAAGACGAGCCATCCTCCTTATGATGACGACACAGTGGAACTCTCAATGAAAACACCAATGTCAGTGTCAAAACTGGCGAATCTCGGGTAGGGGGTCCCGAACTGTGCGTCTAAGGCGGATGGTAACAGGAGGCAGGGGACATGATGTTTACCCAGGTTTGGGCCCTCTTGATGCAGGTAATACCCTACATCATGCTTGATTGTTCTTGATGATATGAGTATTAGAAGAGTTTATCTACCACGAGATCGTAGAGGCTAAACCCTAGAAGCTAGCCCATGGTATGATTGTAAGTTGTCCTACAGACTAAACCCTCCGGTTTATATAAACACCGGAGGGGGCTAGGGTTACACAAGGGAGGAGATATACATATCTGTATTGCCTATCTTGCCTTCCACACCAA
This sequence comes from Triticum urartu, assembly GCF_056163025.1. Taxonomy (NCBI): domain Eukaryota; kingdom Viridiplantae; phylum Streptophyta; class Magnoliopsida; order Poales; family Poaceae; genus Triticum; species Triticum urartu. The sequence goes on along the minus strand of NC_141876.1, from coordinate 398,948,058 downwards.
GGAGAGTCCCATCCGGACACGAGATGAAGTCTTCAATCTTGTATCTTCATAGTCCAACAGTCCGGCCAAAGGATATAATCCGGCTGTCCGAAGACCCCCTAATCCAGGACTCCCTCAGCAAGATTCTCAGAGAACTAATGTTGATGCACCTAGTCCTTCTAAGAAGAAGAAAAAGAAAAATGATAGGAATTTGCATGCTTCTAGTGAACCCGTTGTTGACACACCTGAGAATCCCAATGATATTTCTATTTCTAATGCTGAAACACAATCTGGTAATGAACATGAACCTAGTGATAATATTAATGATGATGTTCATGTTGATGCTCAACCTAGCAATAATGATGATGTAGAGATTGAACCTGGTGTTGATCTTGATAACCCACAATCAAAGAATCAATATTATCATAAGAGAGACATCGTTGCTAGGAAGCACGGTAAAGAAAGAGAACCATGGGTTCATAAACCCATGCCTTTTCCTCCTAAACCATCCAAGAAAAAGGATGATGAGGATTTTGAGCGCTTTGCTAAAATGATTAGACCTATCTTTTTGTGTATGCGTTTGACTGATATGCTTAAAATGAATCCTTATGCTAAGTATATGAAAGATATTGTTACAAATAAAAGAAAGATACTAGAAGCTGAAATTTCCACCATGCTTGCCAATTATACTTTTAAAGGTGGAATACCTAAGAAACTAGGAGATCGCGGAGTACCAACTATACCATGCTCCATTAAAAGAAACTATGTTAAAACTACTTTATGTGATCTTGGAGCCGGTGTTAGTGTTATGCCTCTCTCTTTATATCGTAGACTTTATTTGAATAAGTTGACACCTACTAAAATATCTTTGCAAATGGACGATAAATCAACTGCTACACCTGTCGGCATTTGTGAGGACGTGCCTGTTGTGGTTGCAAAGGTTACTATTTTAACGGACTTTGTTATTCTTGATATTCCTGAGAACGATAGTATGTCTATTATTCTTGGTAGACCCTTTTTGAATACTGTAGGGGCTGTTATTGATTGCAACAAAGGCAATGTCACTTTTCATGTTAATGGTAATGAGAATACGGTACACTTTCCGAGGAAACAACCTTAAGTCAAAAGTATCAATTATATTGGAAAATTTTCAACGATCACTATTGGAGGTTTTGAAGAAATACGATATTCTTATTGTTGGGGACATGCATATCCCCGTTGAGGTAACTTAGTTATTCAAAAAATCTCCTGTTTCATGTTATTCGGAAAGAGTTTGTTAACAAGACTTGATCAACCGTGTTAGTGAATTCCTTTTGATGAGCATGAGATGGATGAAGTTAGAAAGCACAACTCTCTGTACCCTTCTTTTACTTTCTGTTATTTAGATTAAATAAAGCAAAAATAGTATTTTCTGTCTGTTTTTGAATTATCCTTGCAATAAAAATAACCCAAAAATAAAAGTTCTCCAAATTTCCTGAAAATGGTATATGGAGTTTTGCAGACTATTTTAGAATTACCTGCACTAAGAACACACCAGGGGGCCACGCCACTTGGCCACGAGGGTCCAGGGCGCCCCCTGGGGCACGCCCCCTGCCTCATGGACTCCACATGGAACCCCTCCACTTATTCCAGCACCCACACACTTCTTCTTCCTCTAGAAAAAAAATCCTCCCACAGCTCAGCTCATCTTGCTGCCATTTTCGATCTCCTGGCTCAAAGTTCCATTCACAAAACTGCTTTGGGGAATTATTCTTCGGTATGTGACTCCTCCAATGGTCCGATTAGTTTTTTTCTAGTGGTTTATTTATTGCAATTTTTTGCTTCTTAGTTGACCCTGTTCTTGAGCTTGCATGTCAAATTTATGTCGTCAAAAGTAGTTTTAATGCATGATATGGCCTCTAGGCACTTGTAGGAATAGTTGCTATCAATCTTGTTGAGTTTGGTTCACTTTTATTTTGAGTCACTAAAAATTTCAGAATTTTTTTAGAGAAATAAAATGTTTAGGAAAATGTAGCAAGGTGGTTCATCAAGCAAGCAAGGACCAAGGCTCGCGATACATGAGCCGGACGATGAACCACCAAGGGGAGCTCAAGTGCGGCCTTGTGAATGGCCATCGGAGGAGTTTATGGTCCAGGCAGGCATCAATGATGAATTTGACGCGTATATGCATAATGCTGATCTTGAGGACTTCATGTCAGATAAGTGCCGGCAATTCCACTATCTAACTGATTCCTTTGTGAGGAGGTTTAAATTTACATCCTCGTGCAATTCTCACACTGTTTTATTTGATCTTTATGATAAATCATATACCATGGACCTAGAAGATTTTAACACTACTTGTAAACTCCCACACTGGGGCAATGTTAGTGAACCTTGCAAATCTGAATATAAAGACTTTCTTGCTAGTATCACTGTGGGGGAATCTAGGGAGATCACACAAGCTACCATAGGGAGCATTCGTTTCCCTTCCATACATTATTTTGCTCTCTTTATTGGTAGATGCATTAACAGTAAAGATGAGGCTTGTCACATGTGCGTTCTAGATCTTAGTGTCCTTAAGTGTGCTGTATTAGGTGATAAACAATATAACTTGGGGGCTATTGTTGCATGAAGGTTGCATCTTAACGGTATAAGTGGAGATTTGTTTGGTGGAATTTATGCAACTCGTGTAGCTAATTATCTTAATATACCCATACATGGAAATGATATGGAGTTGCCTCCTGCTTATCTGGATTATGATGCTATGGTTCGCCATCAGTTTCTTGAGAGGAACGAACAGTTCCTCCAGTACCGACTAATCTTTGACATACGGCGCACTGTCCATGTTGCCCTCCCTGCTCCTACTTTCTTCGACTTTCAGGCAAAAAGGAGATATGTTATAACCAGGGAGGAAGCGAACGGATATGAGAGGAGGACGGATGCAGCTCGCCCCCAGGCTGCAACTCGTCAGGTAGTAGCTGCTACATCTCAGTACGACCCCAGCTACAACTTTGGATATCCACCAGGCCAGCAGTGGTCATAGACTAACTTAGGCCAAAAGCCTAAGCTTGGGGAGTACGTATTTCTCACCGACATTACATTCATGTTCACACACTCATTCTAGTTGTTGGTGCTCATACTTTTTCATTGTACTATCCATTGCTAGTTTATTTTCTTTTCTAAGCCTTCATCTTGTGTGTTTGAAAAACCTTAAGAAAAACCAAAAAAAATTAGTTGTATCTTTTAGCTAGTTTACTTTCCATGCTTGTAGTAGTAGTTATTAAAAGAAATCCCAAAAAGATTTCTCGTTCTTCCTTTGCTTGTTGGGAGCTTTTTCTACCTCTTGAGCACTGCGTTGGTTTTCCTCGAAGAGGAAGGGATGATGCAGCAAAGTAGCGTAAGTATTTCCCTCAGTTTTGAAGAACCAAGGTATCAATCCAGTAGGAGGCTACACGTGAGTCCCTCGTACCTGTACAAAACAAATAAATCCTCGCAACCAACGCGATAAGGGGTTGTCAATCCCTACATGGCCACTTACGAGAGTGAGATCTGATAGATATGATAAGATAATATTTTTGGTATTTTTATGATCAAGATGCAAAGTAAAATAAAATCAAAGTAAAAAATCAAAGGAAATTACTAAGTATTGGAAGATTAATATGATGAAGATAGACCCGGGGGCCATAGGTTTCACTAGTGGCTTCTCTCAAGAGCATAGGTATTCTACGGTGGGTGAACGAATTACTATTGAGCAATTGACAGAATTGAGCATAGTTATGAGAATATCTAGGTATGATCATGTATATAGGCATCACGTCCGAGACAAGTAGACCGACTCCTGCCTACATCTACTACTATTACTCCACTCATCGACCGCTATCCAGCATGCATCTAGAGTATTAAGTTAATGAAAACAGAGTAACGCCTTAAGCAAGATGACATGATGTAGAGGGATAAACTCATGCAATATGATGAAAACCCCATCTTGTTATCCTCGATGGCAACAATACAATATGTGCCTTGCTGCCCCTACTGTCACTGGGAAAGGACACCGCAAGATTGAACCCAAAGCTAAGCACTTCTCACATTGCAAGAAAGATCAATCTAGTAGGCCAAACCAAGCTGATAATTCAAAGAGACTTGCAAAGATAACCAATCATACATAAAAGAATTCAGAGAATATTCAAATATTATTCATAGATAGACTTGACATAAACCCACAATTCATCGGTCTCAACAAACACACCGCAAAAAGAGGATTATATCGAATATATCTCCACAAGAGAGGGGGAGAACATTGTATTGAGATCCAAAAAGAGAGAAGAAGCCATCTAGCTAATAACTATGGACCCGAAGGTCTGAGATGAACTACTCACACTTCATCGGAGGGGCTATGGTGATGATGTAGAAGCCCTCCGTGATCGATGCCCCCTCCGCCGGAGCTCCGGAACAGGCCGCAAGATGGGATCTCGTGGATACAGAAAGTTGTAGTGGTGGAATTAGGGTTTTGGCTCCGTATCTGATCGTTTGGGGGTATGTAGGTATATATATGAGGATGGAGTACGTCGGTGGAGCAACAGGGGGCCCACAAGGGTGCAGGGCGTGCCTGGGGGGGTAGGCGCACCCCCTACCTTGTGGCCTCCTCTTTTGTTTCTTGACGTAGGTTCCAAGTCTCCTGGGTCTTGTTCGTTGAGAAAATCACGTTCCCGAAGGTTTCATTCCGTTTGGACTCTGTTTGATATTCCTTTTCTTCGAAACCCTAAAACAGGGAAAAAACAACAATTCTGGGTTGGGCTTCCGGTTAATAGGTTAGTCCCAAAAATAATATAAAAGTGGATAATAAATCCCAATAATGTCCAAAACAGTAGATAATATAGCATGGAGCAATAAAAAATTATAGATACGTTGGAGACGTATCAAGCATCCCCAAGCTTAATTCCTGCTCGTCCTCGAGTAGGTAAATGATAAAAACAGAATTTTTGATGCGGAGTGCTACTTGGCATAATTTTAATGTAATTCTTCTTAATTGTGGTATGAATATTCAGATCCGAAAGATTCAAGATAAAAGTTTAATATTGACATAAAAATAATAATACTTCAGCATACTAACAAAGCAATCATGTCTTCTCAAAATAACATGGCCAAAGAAAGTTATCCCTACAAAATCATATAGTCTGGCTATGCTCCATCTTCACCACACAAAATATTTAAATCATGCACAACCCCGATGACAAGCCAAGCAATTGTTTCATACTTTTGGTGTTCTCAAACTTTTTCAATCTTCACGCAATACATGAGCATGAGCCATGGATATAGCACTATAAGTGGAATAGAATGGTGGTTGTGGAGAAGACAAAAAGGGAGAAGATAGTCTCACATCAACTAGGCGTATCAACGGGCTATGGAGATGCCCATCAATAGATATCAATGTGAGTGAGTAGGGATTGCCATGCAACGGATGCACTAGAGCTATAAGTATATGAAAGCTCAACAAAAGAAACTAAGTGGGTGTGCATCCAACTTGCTTGCTCATGAAGACCTAGGGCATTTTGAGGAAGCCCGTCATTGGAATATACAAGCCAAGTTCTATAATGAAAAATTCCCACTAGTATATGAAAGTGTTAACATAGGAGACTCTCTATCATGAATATCATGGTGCTACTTTGAAGCACAAGTGTGGTACAAGGATAGTAACATTGTCCCTTCTCTCTTTTTCTCTCATTTTTTTATTATTTGGGCCTTTTCTCTTTTTTTATGGCCTCTTTTCTTTTTTTTCGTCCAGAGTCTCATCCCGACTTGTGGTGGAATCATAGTCTCCATCATCCTTTCCTCACTGGGACAATGCTCTAATAATGATGATCATCACACTTTTGTTTTCTTACAACTTAACAATTACAACTCGATACTTAGAACAAAATATGACTCTATATGAATGCCTTCGGCGGTGTACCGGGATATGCAATGAATCAAGAGTGACATGTATGAAAGAATTATGAATGGTGGCTTTGCCACAAATACGATGTCAACTACATGATCATGCTAAGCAATATGACAATGATGGAGTGTGTCATAATAAACGGAACGAAGGAAAGTTGCATGGCAATATATCTCAGAATGGCTATGGAAATGCCATAATAGGTAGGTATGGTGGCTGTTTTGAGGAAGGTATATGGTGGGTGTATGATACCGGCGAAAAGTGCGTGGTATTAGAGAGGCTAGCAACGGTGGAAGGGTGAGAAAAGTGCGTATAATCCATGTACTCAACATTAGTCATAAAGAACTCATATACTTATTGCAAAAATCTACAAATTATCAAAGCAAAGTATTACGCGCATGCTCCTAGGGGATATATTGGTAGGAAAAGACCATCGCTCGTCCCCGATCGCCACTCATAGGGAAGACAATCAAAAAATAAATCATGCTCCGCCTTCATCACATAACGGTTCACCGTACGTGCATGCTACAGGAATCACAAACTTTGACACAAGTATTTCACAAATTCACAACTCCTCAACTAGCATAACTTTAATATCACCATTTTCATATCTCAAAACAATTATCAAGCATCAAAATTCTCATAGCATTCAACACACTCATAAGAAAGTTTTTACTATTCTTGAATACCAAGCATATTAGGATTATTTAAGAAAATTACCAAGCTATTTAAGACTCTCAAAATAATCTAAGTGAAGCATGAGAGATCAATAGTTTCTGTTAAACAAATCCACCACCGTGCTCTAAAAGATATAAGTGAAGTACTAGAGCAAAACTATATAACTCAAATGATATAAGCGAAGCACATAGAGTATTCTAACAAATTCCAAATCATGTATGGCTCTCTCAAAAGGTGTGTGCAGCAAGGATGATTGTGGTAAACTAAAAATCAAAGACTCAAATCATACAAGACTCTCCAAGCAAAACACATATCATGTGGTGAATAAAAATATAGTTCCAAGTAAAGTTACCGATAGAAGTAGACGAAAAGAGGGGATGCCTTCTGGGGCATCCCAAAGCTTTGGCTTTTAGGTGTCCTTAGATTATCTCGGGGGTGTCATGGGCATCCCCAAGATTAGGCTCTTGCCACTCCTTGTTCCATAATCCATCAAATCTTTACCCAAAATTTGAAAACTTCACAACACAAAACTTAAAGTAGAAAATCTTGTGAGCTCCGTTAGCGAAAGAAAACAAAAGACCACTTCAAGGTACTGTAATTAACTCATTCTTTATTTATATTGGTGTTATACCTACTGTATTACAACTTCTCTATGGTTTATAAACTATTTTACTAGCCATAGATTCATCAAAATAAGCAAACAACACACGAAAAATAGAATCTGTCAAAAATAGAACAGTCTGTAGTAATCTGTAGCTAGCGCGAGATGTGGAACCCAAAAAATTATAAAATAAATTTCTGGACGTGAGTAATTTATGTATTAATCATCTTCAAAAATAATTAACTAAATAGAAATTTAAAATAAATATGGCTGCAGTTCTCGTGAGCGCTAAAGTTTCTGTTTTTTACAGCAAGATTAACAAAACTTTCCCCAAGTCTTCCCAACGGTTCTACTTGGCACAAACACTAATTAAACACAAAAAACACAACCAAAACAGAGGATAGATAAATTATTTATTACTAAACAGGAGCAAAATGCAAGTAATAAAAATAAAATTGGGTTGCCACCCAACAAGCGATATCGTTTAACGCCCCTAGCTAGGCATAAAAAGCAAGGATAGATCTAGGTATTGCCATCTTTGGTAGGCAATCCATAAGTGGCTCTCATAATAGATTCATAAGGTAATGTAATTTTATATCTAGGAAAGTGTTCCATTCCTTTCCTTAACGGAAATTGGAATCTAATATTTCCTTCCTTCATATTAATAATTGCACCAATCGTTCTAAGGAAAGGTCTACCAAGCATAATAGGACATGAAGGATTGCAATCTATGTCAAGAACAAAAAAATCTACGGGCACATAATTCCTATTTGAAACAATAAGAACATCATTAATTCTTCCCATAGGTTTCTTAATAGTGGAATCCGCAAGGTGCAAGTTTAGAGAGCAATCATCAAAATCACGGGAACCTAACAAATCGCACAAAGTCTTTGGAATCATGGAAACACTAGCACCCAAATCACACAAAGCATAGCATTCATGATCTTTTATTTTAATTTTAATAGTTGGTTCCCACTCATCATAAAGTTTTCTAGGGATAGAAACTTCCAATCCAAGTTTTTCTTCATAAGATTGCATCAAGGCATCAACGATATGTTTAGTGAACGCTTTCTTTTGACTATAAGCGTGAGGAGAATTTAGCACGGATTGCAACAAGGAAATACAATCAATCAAAGAGCAATTTTCATAATTAAATTCCTTGAAATCCAAAATAGTGGGTTTAGCAACATCTAGGTTTTTAATTTCTCCGATCCCACTTTTATCAATTTTAGCATCAAGATCTAAAAACTCCGAATTCTTAGAACGCCTTCTAGGTAAAGGTGGATCATATTCAGTCCCATCATTATTAAGATTCATATTGCAAAACAAAGATTTAATAGGGGACACATCAATAACTTTTAGATCTTCATCTTTATTTTCATAGCAATCCGATTTAGCGGCCATCCTATTAACTAAGGTGGCTTGCTTATCCGAAATTTCAGCAGTCAACTTCTCAAGATGAGCAATTTGGGATCTTAAACCATCAAATTCTTTAGACATATCATCGAGCTCTTTATTCATAAAACTCATAAAACTTTTTTGTTCCTTAAGCTCGTTTCTAAAGAAACTATTATGCTCGAATTGCAAGACCATAAAACTCCTAACGTTGTTTTCGATTTCTTCTAACCTTTTAAGGTGAAGATCACCAAATCGGGGAAGAGCCATCGAGACAAGCAAGAAAACTAACACACAAGCAAACAAAAAGAAAGTGGGCAAAAAGAAGCAAATAGAGAAGGAGAGGGAGGATAGAGAGAGAGAGGGCGAATAAAACGGCAAGGTGAAGTGGGGGAGAGGAAAACGAGAGGCAAATGGCAAATAATGTAATGCGGGAGATAAGGATTGTGATGGGTACTTGGTATATTGACTTTTGCGTAGACTCCCCGACAACGGCGCCAGAAATCCTTCTTGCTACCTCTTGAGAACTGGGTTGGTTTTCCCCGAAGAGGAAGGGATGATGCAGCAAAGTAGCATAAGTATTTCCCTCAGTTTTTGAGAACCAAGGTATCAATCCAGTAGGAGGCTATGCACGAGTCCCTCGTACCTGCACAAAACAAATAAATCCTCGCAACCAACGCGATAAGGGGTTGCTAATCCCTACACGGCCACTTACGAGAGTGAGATCTGATAGATATGGTAAGATAATATTTTTGGTATTTTTATGATAAAGATGCAAAGTAAAATAAAAGAAAAGTAAAAATCAAAGGAAATTACTAAGTGTTGGAAGATTAATATGATGAAGATAGACCCGGGGGCCATAGGTTTCACTAGTGGCTTCTCTCAAGAGCATTGGTATTCTATGGTGGGTGAACAAATTACTGTTGAGCAATTGACAGAATTGAGCATAGTTATGAGAATATCTAGGTATGATCATGTATATAGGCATCACGTCCGAGACAAGTAGACCGAATCCTGCCTGCATCTACTACTATTACTCCACTCATCGACCACTATCCAGCATGCATCTAGAGTATTAAGTTAGTGAAAACAGAGTAACGCCTTAAGCAAGATGACATGATGTAGAGGAATAAACTCATGCAATATGATGAAAACCCCATCTTGTTATCCTCGATGGCAACAATACAATACGTGCCTTGCTGCCCCTACTGTCACTGGGAAAGGACACCGCAAGATTGAACCCAAAGCTAAGCACTTCTCCCATTGCAAGAAAGATCAGTCTAGTAGGCCAAACCAAACTGATAATTCGAAGAGACTTGCAAAGGTAACCAATCATACATAAAAGAATTCAGAGAAGATTCAAATATTATTCATAGATAGACTTGATCATAAACCCACAATTCATCGGTCTCAACAAACACACCGCAAAAAGAAGATTACATCGAATAGATCTCCACAAGAGAGGGGGAGAACATTGTATTGAGATCCAAAAAGAGAGAAGAAGCCATCTAGCTAATAACTATGGACCCGAAGGTCTGAGGTGAACTACTCACACTTCATGGAAGGGGCTATGGTGATGATGTAGAAGCCCTCCGTGATCGATGCCCCCTCCGACGGAGCTCCGGAACAGGCCCCAAGATGGGATCTCGTGGATACAGAAATTTGTGGTGGTGGAATTAGGGTTTTGGCTCCGTATCTGATCATTTGGGGGTACGTAGGTATATATAGGAGGAAGGAGTACGTCGGTGGAGCAACAGGGGGCCCACAAGGGTGGAGGGCGCGCTTGGGGGGTAGGCGCGCCCCCCTACATCGTGGCCTCCTCTTTTGTTTCTTGACGTAGGGTCCAAGTCTCCTGGGTCTTGTTCATTGAGAAAATCACGTTCCCGAAGGTTTCATTCCATTTGGACTCTGTTTGATATTCCTTTTCTTCGAAACCCTAAAACGGGCAAAAAAACAGCAATTCTGGGATGGGCCTCTGGTTAATAGGTTAGTCCCAAAAATAATATAAAAGTGGATAATAAAGCCCAATAATGTCCAAAACAGTATATAATATAGCATTGAGCAATCAAAAATTATAGATACGTTGGAGACGTATCAGCTTTCCCATGTAAATAGTTCTATTTCTTCTCTTTGGGGTTCGAGAGGAGAAGACCTTGATGAAAGTGTTGAGTGCCTCTCTTATGCATTATTGTTGATCTAACCAAGAGCCCATATTACCTTGTCTTCTCCTTGTATTATTGCTTGCAGATTCCAGCTTCCAATGCACGTGCATTATTATTATTATCCACACCATTCGGTCATTTAAGTGAAAGGCAATAATGACGATATATGATGGACCGATTGAGATGAGAGAAGCTGGTATGAACTCGACCTATCTTGTTTTTGTAAATATGATTAGTTCATCGTTCCTGATTCAGTCTATTATGAACGAAACATGTTTGCAATGACAATTAGAGATTATAGTTGCTCATGCCATGCTTAATTAGCTAGGAGTTTATAATGGTTTACCTTGTGTGCCAACATGCTATTAATATGGTTGTGATGTGGTATGATAGGGTGGTATCCTCCATTAAAAGATTCGAGTGGCTTGACTTGGCACATGTTCACTTATGTAGTTGAAACAAAATCAACATAGCCTCCATGATATTTATGTTCATGGTGAATTATATCCTACTCATGCTTGCACTCAGTGTTGATTAATTTTAATGCATGTTCATGATTGTTGTCGCTCTCTAGTTGTTCGCTTCCTAGTCTCTTTCTAGCCTTCACTTGTACTAAGCGGGAATACTGCTTGTGCATCCACTTCCATAAACCCCAAAGTTATTCCATATGAGTCCACCATACCTTCCTATAAGAGGTATCTACCTGCCGTTCCAAGTAAATTTGTATGTGCCAAACTCTAAACCTTTAAATGAAATTCTGTTTTGTATGCTCGAATAGCTCATGTATCAACTAGGGTTGTCTATATCTTCCATGCTAGGTGGTTTATTCTCAAGATGAGTGGACTCCGCTCATCATTCATGATAAAACGGCTGGTAACAGGGATGCCCAGTCCCATTCTTAAATTAACATAATTGCAAACAAAACTCCCCCAGGATTGTTGTTAGTTGGAGGCACCCATTGTTTCGGACAAGCCATGGATTGATGTTTGTTGGTGGTGGGGGAGTATAAATTTACCATTCTGTTTGGGAATCGCCTATAATGTGTGTAGCATGGAAGATATCAAGATCTCTTGGTTGTTATGTTGACAATGAGAGTATGCCACTCAAAATATTATTTATCTCTGTTTCAAAACTCGAGCTCTGGCTCCTCTACAAATCCCTGCTTCCCTCTACGAAGGGCCTATCTATTTACTTTTATGTTGAGTCATCATCCTCTTATTAAAAAGCACTAGTTGGAGAGCACCACTGTCATGTGCATGCATTGGTATTAATTTACATTGAGTATGACTATGACTGGATCTCTTTTACCATGAATTACAATCTCCAGTCAGTCCTTGATCTTCAGGGGTGCTCTACATTTATGTTTTGCGATCTCAGAAAGGGCTAGCGAGATACCATCTTGTTATATCATATTATATTGTTTTGAGGAAGTATTGACATCTGAGATTTATTATTATTGCTCACTAGTTGATTATGCCATTGATATGAGTAAACATGAGACCTGAATGTTATTGTGAATATGGTTAGTTCATAATCTTTGCTGAAAACTTGAACGCTGGCTTTACATATTTGCAACAACAAGATCAAACCGAGTTTTTAAAAGTTTTTCTTTGTCACTTTCAGTTTGTCAACTGAATTGCTTGAGGACAAGCAAAGATTTAAGCTTGGGGGAGTTGATACGTCTCCAACGTATCTACTTTTCCAAACACTTTTGACCTTGTTTTGGACTCTAACTTGCATGATTTGAATGGAACTAACCCGGATTGACGCTGTTTTCAGTAGAATTGCCATGGTGTTATTTTTGTGCAGAAATAAAAGTTCTCGGAATGACCTGAAAATCAATGGAGACGTGTTTTGGAATTAATAAAAAATACCGGTGAAAGAGTCAACACCTGGGGGGCACACCCTGTCCATGAGGGTGCAGGGCACGCCCCCTGGGGCACGCCCCTGCCTCTCATGGGCCCCCTGAGGCTCCACCGACGTCAACTCCAACTCTATATATTCACATTCGGGGAGAGAAAAATCAGAGAGAAGGATTCATTACGTTTTACGATACAGAGTCGCTGCCAAGCCCTAATCTCTCTCGGGAGGGCTGATCTGGAGTCCGTTTGGGGCTCCGGAGAGGGGAACCCATCGCCATCATCATCATCAACCTTCCTCCATCACCAATTTCATGATGCTCACCGCCGTGCGTGAGTAATTCCATCGTAGGCTTGCTGGACGGTGATGGGTTGGATGAGATTTATCATGTAATCAAGTTAGTTTTGTTAGGGTTTGATCCCTAGTATCCATTATGTTCTAAGATTGATGTTGCTATGACTTTGCTATGTGTAATGCTTATAACTAGGGCCCGAGTGCCATGATTTCAGATCTGAACCTATTAAGTTTTCATGAATATATGTGAGTTCCTGATCCTATTTTGCAAGTCAATAGTCACCTACTATGTGTTATGATCCGGTAACCCCAAAGCGACAATAATCGGGACCACTCCCAGTGATGACCGTAGTTTGAGGAGTTCATGTATTCACTAAGTGTTAATGCTTTGGTCTGGTACTCTATTAAATGGAGGCCTTAATATCCCTTAGTTTCCAATAGGACCCCGCTGCCACGAGAGGGTAGGACAAAAGATGTCATGCAAGTTCTTTTCCATTAGCATGTATGACTATATTCGGAATACATGCCTACATTACATTGATGAACTGGAGCTAGTTCTGTGTCACCCTATGTTATAACTGTTGCATGAGGAATCGCATCCGACATAATTATCCATCACTAATCCATTTCCTACGACCTTTTCACATATTGATCTTTGCTTAGTTACTTTTCTATTGCCGCTGTTACGATTACTACAAAAACCAATTATCATTGCCCATAGATTTTTTTGTGATTTCCTTTAATTGCAGCCCGAAAGTTAAGTGAAGAAATTGAAATTTCAACCAAGAAGATAAGCAATGCCATGGGCAGCATGTCTAACAAAAAGCTGCAAGTAGGTGAATTGGTGAAGAGAAACCAACTGAAAGCTAAAAGTTAAGCAGACTATTTGAAACACAAAATGGAACTTAAGTAAACTATTTGAAGAAACCAACTGCAGTGATCAGCGTAGAGATGTTTCTAGTAAATGGGCTGCAATTGGTTGCATTCATATACTTACAAACGACAAAGTCTCACCGGCCAGAACAACCCAATGCTCGGTTTCATAGAAAGGCTGAGCACGCCCCCACGTCACCTAACTCTAGTCGGATGTTTTGTGCTAGATGTCTTTATGGCCTTTCAGTGGCACGATCTGCCTAGATGCCGTGTCCTGGGATATCTGCCTGAATATTCCACCCTCACATGTTTATGGGTTGCAAAAATAACACTAATAAAAAGTTCGCTTTACTTGTTTGTTCCATTGGGTATTTTTTACCAGGGTCACACATGCCCTTTTCATTGCGTTTCTTGGCTGCGGACCTGCGGTCAGTCAGGGAAAGTAGGAACACAACATCAGCATTATCATTTGTATATAACTAAGGAAAAACATATTTTAGATAGTTCGCATACTTTCTCTGTTGCATCTGGTTTTGGCTCCCTTATGGATGGCTCGTAAAACATATTGTTAGATTCCTTGTTGCGTTTGGCCATGTCGCCACGATTGCCGCAATTTAATCATGGACGACGGCTGCTCTGGTCGGGCTAGCGTGTTAAGGGAGTGGGTTATTGCATGACCCATTGGCAATATCTATGTGGGCACATATGAAAAGTACATGTAGTGTCAAGCACCCACTCATCATTGGTCTCGCCACATCCAGCAATAACAAAAAGAGCATCATCAGAACTATCATCACGAGCAACATTAGCAGAATTTTCACATTCTTTGTTACCTTTCGGTTTTCATGTGTCATTCATATTTTCTTTGTTTTGCAACTTGAAACATTCGGAGATGTCATGCCCGTGTCTCTTGCAATATCTACAAGACTGTTTCGTTCCTCTAGATTGTGATCGGCCCCAATAGTCGTTCGTACTTTTGCTTCCGTTTCCATTATGTGAGTTCTTCTCCTTTGTCCTTCCCTATGAAAACGCGGGCTTTGCTGGAAAAACTCCTCTTGTGCGATGAACACTTTAAAGAAGACCTTGAGGATTTCTTCTTCTTTTCGTCAGACATGTCATCCTTGCTATTCTTGTTATTCTTATTGTTTTTCTTTTTCTTCCTTGATTTCTTTTCCCAGAGAGGGCAGTCAACAATATAATGTCCTGGATTCTTGCATTTATGGCAGGTTCTCTTCTTGTAGTCCCGAGAAGAAGTTTCTCCAGTTTTCTTCGGGTCATACTTTGAAGACATCCCAAAGCGGCTTTTCTTTGAGAACTTATATAATTTCCTCACTAGCATTGCAAGTTTTTTGCCAATTTCTTTGGGCCCACCAGAACTATAGTTAGATTCTTCTTTAGATGAAGAAATTGCTTTTGCTTTGGCCTTCAGGGTGCGGGGTTTTCCATAGCTTGGACTGTACATGTCTCTCTTCTCAGCTTGTTGAAATTCATGAGTATTGAGCCTCTCAAGAATATTAGCTAGGTCGAGAAGCTTTTAGTCAGCACGCTCTTGAATCATCGGGTTCAAAGAATCAAACGAGCTATCAAGTGATCTCAACAATTTCTTCACCACCTCATGATTAATGATGTCCGTTGTGCCAAGAGCTTGAAGCTCATTGGAGATGTCAGCGAGGCGGACAAAGGTGTGCTGAATATTTTCATTGTCAAGCCTCTTGAAGTGATTGAAGACATTATGAAGAACGTCACCACGTGAGTCATGTTGAGCTGAGACTCACTCATTGACCTTGGAAAGCCTATCCCAGATAAGCTTCAAGGTTTCCAAAGAACTCACTCGACCATACTGTCCTTTGTTCAAGTGACCACAAATGATGTTCTTCGCTAAAAGTCCAACTGAGCAAACCTATTTCTGTCAGAAGGAGTGACACCTTCACAAATAGTCAGGGCACTCCACAAATTATTGTCAATAGCTTCAAGATGCATGCACATCTTATTCTTCTAGTACGGGTAGTTGCTACTTGTGAGATACGTTGGGATTTCTTCGAAGAGGAGAGGATGATGTAGCACAGTAGAGATAAGTATTTACCTCAATTAAAAACCAATGTTATCAATCCAGTAGGAGAACCACACAAGACCTCATGAACAACACCTAGAGAGTATATCTTCCTTGTTAAGTCACAGCCCCTCCAATCAGACATAGTCCTTGTGTAGAAGGACAAACTGGTTGAACATTTACCCTATCGCCATCGAGCACCACTGGTTACCTCTGTTACCATGTTTTCATTCGATATCTTTCCATCATGTGATTTGCCTTGATACATGTCTAGTTTCCTTTCATACTTAGTTTTAGTTTGCTGTTGTTTTTCATTCATTTCTGTTGCTGGGTTCTGAGAGTTTTGAGTTTTCTGAAGAAAAATTAAAACTCCCATTCACCCCCCCCCCCCGCCGCCTCTGGTAGACATACTTCGTTCCTACACCTGCCAAATGTGATAGATGAACCACCAATTTGTGATGCTATTTGGCAAATGGCCATTGGGAGCGTCAAGCCTATTGAAGGAAATACACATGAATCCTCTGATGATGATGCCCCCATGTCCCGAAGTAGAACTCGTCAAGCCACCGCCGAAGCTAATGCTCCTCCGAATGCAAATGGCAATCAAAATCCAAATGCCGAACAAAATGGCAATTCCGAAGGAAATGATGATACAAATGTTGATGCTGATGAAAATGATGATGATCATCAAGATGAAAATCCTCATCCACGAGGGGCAAATCGAGTTGATCCTTCACTAATTCTCGATGAAATTAAGACTCTAGGTTATCGACCCACAACTCATTCACGCATTCGTTTAGCTAGCTATTGTGGTAGTTTCTTCTTTGTCTCATTGGTAGAACCTACCAAGTATGAAGAAGCCATGAATGATCCAGATTGGATGGATGCAATGCAAGAGGAGTTGGTGCAATTCGAACTGAATCATGTGTGGGAAGTGGTTGACAAACCGAATCCCATGAAGCAATATCATCGGCACAAAATGGATTTTCCGCAATAAGCAAGATGAAAATGGTATTGTGGTGAGAAACAAAGCACGTCTTGTTGCTCAAGGGTACACACAGGTAGAAGGTATTAACTTTGGTAAAACATATGCTCCTGTTGCACGCCTTGGGGCAATTCATATTCTTCTCGCTTATGCAAATTACAATGATATCTTGGTTTATCAAATGGATGTGAAAAGTGCTTTCCTCAATGGTGAAATCGATGAGGAAGTTTTTGTTGGACAGCCACCTGGCTTTGAACATCCTGAGTTTCCTAACAAAGTTTTCAGGTTGAATAAAGCTTTATATGGGCTGATGCAAGCCCCTCAAGCTTCGTATGATACCATGAAGATGTTTTTGCTCGACAAAGGGTTCAAGCTAGGATCCATCGATCCCACACTTTCCACTTGTGCTGTTGATAATGATCTATTCGTATGTCAACTCTATGTGGATGATATTATCTTCGGCTATACTAACAATGCTTGCAGCTTAGAGTTCAGGGAAATGATGTCTGATAAATATCAAATGTCTATGATGGGTGAACTCAAGTTCTTTCTCGAACTGCAAATTCATCAACAGGCAAAAGGAATTTTCATATCTCAGGAGAAATACCTGAAAGAATGGCTGAAGAAGTTCAAAATGCATGATTCCAAAATGAAGGCCTATAAAACTCCCATGCCCACGAATGGTAAGTTGGATGCAGATGTGTATGGTAAGGATTATGATCAGAAAGCTTATCGTTCGATGATTGGTTCTTTTCTTTACCTATGTGCATCCACACACTGGTACGCGTCGGTGCTATACAAATGGTTTTTAATCCCTTCCCGCGATAGCATTTGGAACCGTCGCCAAGTGAGTGTGGGCGATAGGTGGGTCCTTCCCACACGACCCAGAAACCATCGGGGATAGGCCCTCCTGGCACACAGGCTGGGGCAAAATGAGCTCGTGTGCGATCTGGCGAGGCATCGAAACCCAATCATTTCCGTTCGTATGTACATCCCACACGGTAAATCCCAGAAAAATATTTCTGTTCGTATGTATATCACACACAGTCAATCGAAGGAATACGTTTCCGTTCTTATGTACATCCCACATAGTCAATCCAGGGAAAACGTTTCCATTCATATGGACATCCCACACATTTTAATGTATAGCCTCATGTGTGAAAGGTGTAACTATCACACACGCTCTGCCTTGGTTAACCATTTACTTTTATCAACTAAATCACACACGGTTTAATGAAGAAAACTGTGTGGCATTGGGCTATCCATCACAAGAGCTTTTACTGCCAGAACCGTTTGCAAAGTTCCATGACCCATTTAGCAAGTTTATTAGTTTACAATTAATAATTCAAGTATTACGTAAATTCACATTTCATGTCGGACAGTTGTTTTCCAATTTCATATCAGGCACATAAATATATTTTAACATCATAATACGATAGCTACCTGAAAATAGCACAGTACAACATATAGCTAGTTCAACTTCATAAGAACAATATTAGAACAATATATACATTTCCCTAATTGAGATCATCCAGGAACGTCTTATCCACCTCTGCTTTCAGTTCAGTAAGAACTTGTTTTGCACTATCCAACTGGGAAAGTGCCTCCTCCTTCGCCAACACCATCTTAGCAAAGTTTGACTTAAAAATTTGAGCTCATTCTCCACCTTCCTCTTTTTATCCCGCATCTTTAAATATTCTTCAGTGTTGACAATACTTTCTCTAAGCCTACCTCTATTATCTTCCTCATACATGCTCCAGAGCTTTGCTAGGCACATCTTCAAAGACTATGGCCACTCTTGATCAACCCACTCCAAGTAAGAACACTTTCATTCATCCTATAATATTTAAAACTAGATCAGTAACAATTGTAGGGGAAATTGGTTTATGGAAACATAGAAAATCACCAATACTTATTTTGAAAAACTGAAGAAATAGGTTAATTATGACATATCTTCTCAAAAAGATCAATGTGCAAATGAATTAATTGCTACTGAGACAACAACAAAATTCTGAAACATCACAAGCTATAATTAACTACAACAATGCTACAAGTTCTTACTCATGTAGTCCCTCCGTCCCAAAATTCTTGTCTTTGATTTTTCTAGATACGGGTGTATCTAACACTAAAACATAACTAGATACATCTGTATTTGGAAAAATCTAAGACAAGAATTTTGGGACAGGGGGAGTACTATAAATAACAAATTGAACATTTTATGAGGAAGGTAAATATAACTGCAACAACATAGCGACGGTGTTTGGATGACAGCAAATTGATACTAACAGGTGTGTACATGCACAAATTTAGTAACATAGAACTAATTGCACTAAGGTCGTCCACTATGTATGCCAAAACGGGTGTAAAGACAACTTTTGCTACATCTCGCACCGGTGCCCTGCACTGGCGAGCCGATGCAGCGGAAAAAATTAGGGACCCAGACTCCAGAGCACCTAGTTGCTTTGATGCCCAGTTGCTTCATGCCATAAAGATTTAGTATTTTACTGCTTGGCTGCTCAGATGTGTGGACCAAAGTTGGCTGCACAAACTGCTAAAGTGGTGCCAAATAATTTTCTGATCGCATCGCTGATGAGATGGCAACATTTTTAGATACTAGGTACAAACTATGACATTGTCTTAGGATGCGTTTGGTTGAAGGTGTGGTATGAATGGGTTGGGACCGTGATAGTGTATGAATCACATCTAACAAATTATTTGTACTCCCTCCGTAAACTAATATAAGAGCGTTTAGATCACTAAAGTAGTGATCTAAACACTCTTATATTAGTTTATAGAGGGAGTAACAACGAAAGAGGGTCTAACTTTCTCTACACATGCCAGAAACTTCCTCCCATTATCCACAGATTCAAACGCAACTAGCTTCACACATGGAGATTGATGGTGACAACGAGCAGATAGATCTTCAGTCACCCCGCTCCATTCGTTGCAGTTGACAGTCCTAGGGAGCTACAAGAGGAAGAAATGACTCAAATCGACCGCCGGGATAAAATACTTCATTCGAAGTCATAGCCGAAGAGAGAGAAGAGAGGCATACCCGGGTGGTGAAGGAGTCGTCGTCGAAGGAGCAACCGCTAGAGAGGTCATTGAAGAAGACCATGGCGACCCCGGCGGTAGGATGCGAGACGGCGAGAGCGAGGAAGCAAGCGAGGAAGCGGCTATAGCTTAGGAAGGAAGGAGGAAACATGGGAAATGTGACTTGTGGTCGGGGAGAAAACAGGGTGGGGAAGGGGGGAATGGGCGGGGTAGATATTTTGGCGGTAGGCCAAAAATTTGGAAATGTGCAGGGAAACTTTGTGTGCGGTGCCACCGCACACCATTCACTTTCAACGATTGTGTGCATCGCAAACGATTCTTATGCTTTACGTGCATGGGATGAGTTTGATAATTCAAATTTTGGTGAAAATTTCCCCGGGTACGTCATTGCATAATTTAACAACGATTGCTAATTTGGGCACACAAAAGAGCGCACAACACACATACCACACTTACTGAATCGAGCAATTTTAGTAATTAAACAAAGCCAGGTGACCTAAACATTGCTCTAATAAAAGACCAGCATTAAAAACAAAGCCTAAGTACGCATAATTTCAACAAATCTATCGCTGCGCCGGCCTATGCATCGCCGGTGTGAGATGAGGCGTCAATGACTTGTACTGGCGAAATGCCGCCGTTGGTGGACTCCACGTCACCCCTCCTGAAGTCGACCGCGTCCTCGTCCTCATCCTCGGCGCCATCCTCAAGGTTGTAGTACTCGTAGTAGTGGCTGCGCCAGAGCTCTTGTTGGTACTCCACCGCCGATTCCTCGATGGACAGACTCTTCTCTACCTCGACCTCGGCCACGCACAACTCCTCCCGGTGCTCCTCGATATCCGCCTCCTCCTGCATCTCGAGCTCCCACTTAGCGATCTCATGAGGAAGCAGGTGCTCCATGGCCACCGCCACCTTTTCGTACGTGGGTTGCATGCTAGATTTCGAGGTGTCCTAGAATATCTTGGCGTGTGCGTCCTCGATCTTGGCGTGGATGGCCTCGACCCAGGCCATGGCGACATTGGCGGCACAGACGGCAGCTCAAGCGCTCTCAGTGTTTGCAGCCACCATCGCAGCAGCAGCTGCAGCCGTCTCGGCTGCTGCAGCTGCCCTGTCGGCTGCCGCTGACGCCCTCTAGGCGGATGCGGTCGCGCTCAATGCGGATGCGGCGGCACTCTCGGCGTAGGTGGTCGTGCTCTCGGCGCAAGCGGCGGCACTCAGGGAGGACGCGGCCATCGTACGGGCCTTCACGAAGCGTTTCCATAGTCTGATGTTTGCAAGAAGGGGGTGCGGGAATGGGGATCGGGATTCGTGGATTCGGGGGTTGCCGGCACTGGAGCAGATGAGCCGGCGAAGCTTAAGGAGGAAGGCTTAAATAGACCCAGAAATTTTCATCGCAAACTGTTCCTACAAACAAATTGTGTGTCATGTTGTAGATATTTTTTATCAGCTGTGAAAGACGAATTTTGAGTAAAGTAGCAAAGGATGGTGTTTTAAATGTATGAGAAAATTTGTAGTACTAATATGACTATCATGTCAAATTTTGGAAAATTTCAGGGGTCATTTGACCTTTTAAGACATTTAAGTGATTTACTAGCCATTTAATGATCGTAATTCAAATTTGAACTACATGTACATGCAACAGCTAACCATAATGGTTTGAAAAGTCATATTTTGTGTACTTGTGTGCGATTAATTCCATGTGCAGTAAATTGGAAGGAATTTTCAACATATTGGTCTAATGGCTATGATACAATTAAGCATGGAGTGCCATGGCATTTAAATTCAAAAAAATTAAAAAAGATCAGAAACACATGAAACCTTGCTTGATGTAATGTCATGCCACCAAGATGATGTGGTAAAAAATTTGGCATGTTTGACGAAAGTTTGGACACACACCCCTCACAAACAGAAGCAACTCACTAGAAGGTGTTGGGAACGTAGCATGCAATTTCGAAAAAATTCCTACGAACACGCTAGATCTATCTAGGAGATGCATAGCGACGAGAGGGGGAGAGTGTGTCCATGTACCCTCGTAGACCTAAAGCGGAAGCATTAGGTTAATGTGCTTGATGTAGTCGAACGTCTTCGTGATCCAACCGATCAAGTACCGAACGTATGACACCTCCGAGTTCAACACACGTTCAGCTCGATGAAGTCCTTCGAACTCTTGATCAAGCAAAGTGTCGAGGGAGAGTTTCGTCAGCATGACGGCGTGGTGACAGTGATGGTGATGTGATCCATGCAGGGCTTCACCTAAGCACTACGACAATATGACCGGAGGAGTAAACTGTGGAGGGGGGCACCGCACATGGCTAAGAACAATTGATGTGCTTTGGCGTGCCCCTGCCCCCATATATAAAGGAGGAGAGGGAGGAGGCCGGTCATAGGGGGCGCACCATGGGGGGAAACCGACTAGGACTCCTAGTCCAAGTCGCCCCCCTTCCTTTCTTTCGGAGAGGGAAAAGGGAAGGAGAGGGAGAGGGAGAAGGGAAGGGGGTCGCGCCCCCTCCCCCTTGTCCAATTCGGACTCCCATGGGGGGCGCATCACCCCTTACGGGCTCCCCTCTCTCTCCCCTATGGCCCATGTAGGCCCATTACTTCCCGGGGGGGGGGGGTCCGGTAACCTCCCGGTACTCCGAAAAATACCCGAAACACTTCGGAACCATTCCAGTGGCTGAATACTATCGTCCAATATATCAATCTTTACCTCTCGACCATTTCGAGACTCCTCGCCATGTCCGTGATATCATCCGGGACTCCGAACAATTTTCGGTCACCAAAACACATAACTCATAATACAAATCATCATCAAACGTTAAGCGTGCGGACCCTACGGGTTCGAGAACTATGTAGACATGACCGAGAAACATCTCCGATGAATAACCAACAACAGAACCAAGATGCTCATATTGGTTCCTACATATTCTACGAAGATCTTTATCGGTCAAACTGCAATGACAACATACGTCATTCCCTTTGTCATCAGTATGTTACTTGCCCGAGATCCGATCATCGGTATCTTCATACCTAGTTCAATCTCGTTACCGGCAATTATCGATCAAACCGCAATGACAACATACGTCATTCCCTTTGTCATCAGTATGTTACTTTCCCGAGATTCGATCGTCGGTATCTTCATACCTAGTTCAATCTCGTTACCAGCAAGTCTCTTTACTCATTCCGTAATGCATTATACCGCAACTAACTCATTAGTCACATTGCTTGCAAGGCTTATCGTGATGTGCATTACCAAGAGGGCCCAGAGATACCTCTCCAATACTCGGAGTGACAAATCCTAATCTTGATCTATCCCAACCCAACAAACACCTTTGGAGACACCGGTAGAGCATCTTTATAATCACCCAGTTACGTTGTGACGTTTGATAGCACGCAAGGTGTTCCTCCGGTATTCGGGAGTTGCATAATCTCATAGTCAAAGGAATATGTATAAGTCATGAAGAAAGCGATACTAATAAAACTTAACGATCATTATGCTAAGGTAACGGATGGGTCTTGTCCATCACATCATTCTCCTAATGATGTGACCCCGTTCATCAAATGACAACACATGCCCATGGTCAGGAAACTTAACCATCTTTGATTAACGTGCTAGTCAAGTAGAGGCAAACTAGGGACACATTTTTTGTCTATGTATTCACACATGTATCAAGTTTCCGGTTAATATAATTCTAGCATGAATAATAAACGTTTATCACAATATAAGGAAATATAAATAACAACTTTATTATTGCCTCTAGGGCATATTTCCTTTAGAAGGCTCGTGTTTCCGAGAGGAAACAATGCTTGTTTGATGACGAATGGGATATAGCTTCCCCTTATGGCCTTCAAATTTTTTTCTACATTTAACTGATACGTCTCCAACATATCTATAATTTGTGATTGTTCCATGCTATTATATTATCATTCTTGGATATTTTATAATCATTTTATAGTCATTTTATATCATTTTTTGGTACTAACCTATTGACATAGTGCCAAGTGCCAATTTATGTTTTTTGCATGTTTTTTACATCGCAGGTAATCAATATCAAACGGAGTCCAAACGCAGTGAAACTTTTTGTGGATTTTTTGGACCGGAAGACATCCAATGGGTCGGAGAAGTGCCTAGGGGGTGCTCCGAGGGGAGCACAACCCACCAGGGCACGCCTGGAGGCCCAGGCACGCTCTGGTGGGTTGTGCCCACCTCGGGTGACCCCCCGAACCACCTTTTGCTCTATAAAGACCCCAATATCCTAGAAACCCTAGGGGATTCATAGAAAATCAATTCCAGCCGCCGTAGAGTCCAGAACCACCAGATCCAGTCTAGACACCATCAAGGAGGCGTTCATCATGTCTATTTGTGCCTCTCCGATGATGTGTGAGTAGTCTTTTGATTCTCAATACAATGGTCTCTTGGAGATCCATAAGATGTAACTCTTTTGCGGTGTGTTTGTTGAGATCTGATGAACTTTGAGTTTATGATCAGATATATCTCTTTTTATCCATGAAAGTTATTTGAGTCTTCTTTGATCTCTTATATGCATGATTTCTTATAGCCTCATATTTCTTCTCCGGTATTTGGGTTTTGTTTGGCCAACTTCATCTATTTATCTTGCAATGGGAATGTGATGGGTTCGATCTTACGGTGCTTGATCCTAGTGACAGAAGGGGAACCGACACATATGTATCGTTTCCATTAAGGATAACAATATGGGGTCTATTTCTACATAAATAGATCTTGTCTACATCATGTCATCGTTCTTATTGCATCACTTCATTTCTCCATGAACTTAATACACTAGATGCATGCTAGATAGCGGTCGATGTGTGTAGTAATAGTAGTAGATGCAGGCAGGAGTCGGTCTACTAATCTTGGATGTGATGCCTATATAATGATCATTGCCTGGATACTGCCATGATTATTTGAAGTTCTATCAATTACCCAACAGTAATTGTTCACCCACCATTTGCTATTTTTCTCGAGAGAAGGTCTTTTCTTTAATATATTTTCTTTCGCGATCTATTTGCCTTTGCTTTTATTTTCAGATCTATTAAACCAAAAATAAAAAATACCTTGCTGCACTTTATTTTATTTATCGTTCGATCTATCAATATTTACAACTTTCTCCCCTCCATGTGCCAATTTCTGGCACCGTTACCTGAAAGGATTGACAACCCCTTTAACACGTCGGGTTGTGAGTATTTTTTATTTGTGTGCAGGTGATGTTTATGTAGTGTTGCTTGGTTCTCCTACTGGTTCGATAACCTTGGTCTCATCACTGAGGGAAATACCTACCGTCGCTGTGTTGCATCATCCCTCCCTCTTTGGGGAAATACCAACATAGTTGTGGCAGACATCAAAAGGAATTTCTGGCGCCATTGCCGGGGAGACATCATCAACATCTACCAGGTTCCAAATCACAAATCTCATCTCCTTGCAATTTAAATTATTTGCCATTTGCATCTCATCTTCGTCTCCCCCACTTCACAAAAAATTGTCGTTTTATCCGCCCTCTTTTTCATTCGCCGTTTTCTCGTCACATTTATCCTTTGCTTGCAATCATGAGTGATTTCGGTATGGCAGCAACATATGATGGCCTAACGCCTAAGATTGGACATACAAGCAATCTGGATGCTAAAAATTTTATCTTGGTGCAAGGGAATGTTATGGGAAAAGAACGTATCCAAGAATATTTCAATTGTGTGGGAAATTTAAGTCTTGATGATGCTCCTATACTTAGAACTACTAGGTCTTATGTGGATGCTATTTCAGCATTAGTTCTGAAACTTGAAAGTAAATTTATCCGTACTCATCTGACTTTGTAAAGATTATTTTTTTAGCTTCCTGCTATAAAGAATCCTAAGGCTAAAAAGTTGGCCACTCTTGTTCTTATAAATGAGTTTGACTACATCATACGGGAAGCGAGGGAAATTTTTGATTTTTATGGTATGAATCATGAAAAGCCCATGATAGATGAAATTCTTTACAATAGTGATTATGATTTAAGGCATTTGCTTGGGTATAATCAAATCTTTGATGACAATCTTAAAAACTAAGTACTATTTTAGATATAATCCAACAAGTTCTCAATAATGTTAATCAACATTACTCTTGGATTGTTGCCAAAAATCAAAGATGTTATGATGTTAAGCAACTTAATAGTGCTAAGGTTTCTATGGATAATATGTTCTATGTTGTTTTTACAAAACACCATGATGAAAACACCTCTAAGGAAATTAAGAATAAGGATGACAAAACTTAGATCCTTGCTTTATGCCTAGCTAGGGGAGTGAAACAATAGCGCTTGTTGGGAGGCAACCCAATGAAAAAGATATTTTTGCTTTTTGCTTCCTATTCTTGAGTGTTAGCACAATTACGCTACTGTTATGATTGTGTTTTTTGTGTTTTAATTAGTGTTTGTGCCAAGTAAAGCCTTTAGGATCTTCTTGGGTGATATTTGTTTGATCTTGCTGAAAAACAGAAACTTTTGAGCTCACGAAAATAATTTTCATTTTTAACCAGAGCGTGATAAAATACTAATTATTTTTTCAGTAGATTAACATAAAATTTCTCAGGCCGTCCTAATTTTTTAGAGTTTTTGGAATTATAGAAGTATTCAAAATACCCAGATTGCTACAGACTGCTCTGTTTTTGACAGATTCTGTTTTCTTTGCATTGTGTGCTTGTTTTGATGATTCTATGGTTTTCTTTGAAGAATTTTTTCCATAGAAAAGTTGGAATATAGTAGATATAAAATATGAATTGGTTTTCAACAACACTTATAGTAGTGATTTGTTTTCTTATACTAACGGATCTCACGAAGGTTTGGTTGAGTTTTGTGTGATTGAAGTTTTCAAGTTTGGGTTATCGTACGATGGATGAAGGAATAAGGAGTAAGAAGAGCCTAAGCTTGCGGATGCCCATGGCATCCCAAGATATTATCCAAAGAGAATCACGCAACTAAGCTTGGGGACGCCCCGAGTGGCATCCCCTCTTTCTTCTAACAACCATTGGTATTTTACTCAAAGCTATGTTTTTATTCGTCACATACTATGAGTTTTGCTTGGAGCGTCTTGTATGATATGAGTCTTTGTTTGTTCTGCTTTGTGTTTTAAGTCTTGATCCCTTGCTAGACACACTTGTTTGAGAGAGCCAAAAATTATTCCATGACTTGTTATAATTGCTCTCTATGCTTCACTTAAATCTTTATGAGCTATGGAATTGCTCTAGTGCTTCACTTATATCTTTTTTAGCACGGTGTGCTTTAGTATTTTTGAAGAAATGCTCTCTTGCTTCACTTAGATTTATTTGAGAGTTAGTAATTTTTTTAAGAAATTCTCTGTTGCTTCACTTAAATCAATTTGAGAGAAAGAAACATTATGCTCATGATCGTCACTTATATTTGTTTGAGCTTATCAAAAGCAACGCATTAAAATTAGTCCCAAAGTGATAGATATCCAAGAAGGATATAATAAATACTTTCATGAAGATCATTGGTCAAAATAAACTTGATTCTTTGTAATAGTTTTGAGATATGATGATGCGATATGTGAGTCATGTTGATGAATAATTGTGCTTTAGTAAGAATATTGGTGTTAAGGTTTGTGATTCCCTATGCAAGCACGAAAGTAAAATAGTTATGCAATGAAATTACATCCTACTTGTGGTGCATTATTCGGTGTTAGTTATGCTTAACGCGCACTTATGAGATTTTTCATTTCTTGGTTGGTCGCTTCTCAATCTTTTGCTAGCCTTCATTTTGCACTAAGTATGATCACTACTTGTGCATCCAAAATCCTTTAAACCAGTTTTGCCACATGAGTCCACTATATCTACCTATATGCAGTATTCTTTTGCCGTTCTAAGCAAATTTGTATGTGCCATCTCTAATATTCAAAATAAATTTCTCTTTTGTGTGCTCGTACCGCTCGTGAGGCGGTGAGGGATGGCTACTATTTTCCATGCTAGATGTGTTATTCTCACGATGAGTGTTTATTCACTTGTCATTGCACGAGAGTAAGGCAAAGGTATTAGGGATGCCCAGCCCCGAAATGAAAAATGAATTTAATTATGTTGTCAAATAATAAATTCCTTGGAAAGTGTTGGTATGGAAGGCACCCATGGATGCGGTTAGCCATGGAAAGTGATAGTATGGTGGAAAAAGGAATAAACTTTATTTTCTGTTTGGCAACCGCCTATGATATATCTAGCATAGTAAGTGTTGGGAACTCTAAGTCTTTTCGTTGGTGGGAAAAGTATGCCGCTAAAAATATTTTTATCTCCCAATTTTCGGTTTGAGCTCTGGCACCTCTACAAATCCTTACTTCACTCTGTGAAGGGTCTTTGTTTTACTTTATGCAATTTTTAATTTTAGTTTGAGTCTCCATCTTCTCTTATAAAGCACCAACTAGGGGGCACTATGATCGTACTTGAGCATTGGGTGTAGCTAATATGCAAGTGTGTTTCGTGAATGGATCAATTACTGAGCATGATGGGCTAGGGATAACTTATTTTAGCGTTGATATTTTGAAAGACACGGTTGCTTATTGATATGTTTGAGTATTTAAGTCTCATGTCAAAACTATTCTATTGCTTTGAATCATATAAAGTCCAAATGGCCACGCTTTAAAGAAAAGAATATGAGATGACCTGTTAGACAACATTCCACATCAAAAAAATCTGTTTTTATCATTTACCTACTCGAGGATGAGCAGGAATTAAGCTCGGGGATGATGATACGTCTCCAACGTATCTATAACTTTTGATTGTTCCATGTTGTTATATTTTCATTCTTGGATGTATAATAATCATTTTATATCATTTTTTGGTACTAACCTATTGGCAAAGTGCCAAGTGTCAGTTGCTCTCTTTTGCATGTTTTTACATCGCGGGAAATCAATATCAAATGGAGTCCAAACGCAGCGAAACTTTTTGTGGATTTTTTTGGACCAGAAGACATCTAATGGGCCGGAGAAGTGCCTGGGGGTGCTCTGAGGGGAGCACAACCCACCAGGGCGCGTCTGGAGGCCCAGGCGCGCCTTGGTGGGTTGTGCCCACCTCGGGTGCCCCCCGAACCGCTTCTTTGCTCTAGAAATACCCCAATATTCCAGAAACCCTAGGGGAGTCGTCGAAAATCAATTCCATCCGCCGCAGAGTCTAGAACCACCAGATCCAATCTAGGCACCATCACAGAGGGGTTCATGATGTCCATTGGTGCCTCTCCGATGATGTGTGACATCGTGAGTAGGCTTTTGTAGACCTTCGGGTCCGTAGCTAGTAGCTAGATGGCTTCCTCTCTCTTGTTTGAATCTCAATACAATGGTCTCTTGGAGATCCATATGATGTAACTCTTTTGCAGTGTGTTTGTTGGGATCCGATGAACTTTGAGTTTACGATCAAATCTATCTCTTTCTATCCATGAAACTTATTTGAGTCTTCTTTGATCTCTTATATGCATGATTGCTTATAGCCTCTTATTTCTTCTCCGATATTTTGGTTTTGTTTGGCCAACTTGATCTATTTATCTTGCAATGGGAAGAAGTGCTTTGTGATGGGTTTGATCATACGATGCTTGATCCGAGTGACAGAAGGGGAACCGACACGTATGTATCGTTGTCATTAAGGATAACAAGATGGGGTCAATTTCTACATAAATAGATATTGTCTACATCATGGCATCATTGTTATTGCATTACTCTGTTTCTCCATGAACTTAATACGCTAGATGTATGCTGGATAGCGGTCGATGTGTGGATTAATAGTAGTAGATGCAGGCAGGAGTCGGTCTACTAATCTTAGACGTGATGCCTATATAATGATCATTGCCTGAATATCGTCATGATTGTTTGAAGTTCTATCAATTGCCACAGTAATTTGTTCACCCACTGTTTGCTATTTTTCTCGACAGAAGGCACTAGTGAAAACTATGGGCCCCTGGTCTCTTCTTTAATATATTTGCCTTCGTGATCTATTTTCCTTTTCTTTTATTTTTAGATCTATTAAACTAAAAACACAAAGATACCTTGCTGCACTTTTTTTTCGCGTTCGATCTATCAATATTTATTACTTTATCCTGACCACGTGCCAATTTCTGGCGCCGTTACCCGAAAGGGATGGAAAACCCCTTTAACACGTTGGGTTGCGAGTATTTGTTATTTGTGTGCAGGTGCTGTTTACATAGTGTTGCTTGGTTCTCCTACTGGTTCGATAACCTTGGTCACATCACTGAGGGAAATACCTACTATCGCTATGCTGCATCATCCCTTCCTCTTTGGAGAAATACCGACGTAGTTCTAGTAGACATCATTAACGTGCACTAATACAACTGTCATGTGAAAATTTGGAAAATTTCAGGGGTCATTTAACCTTTTAAAGACATTTAAGTGGGTTTCTAGCCATTTAATGACCGTAATTCAAATTTGAATTACATGTAGATGCAACAACTAACCATAACAGTTTGAAAATTCATATTTGTGTACTTGTGTGTGAGTTAATTTAATGTGCAGTAAATTAGAAGGAATTTTCAAACACATTGGTCTCACGGCATAGACACATGCATCGAGCGCCATGGCATTTAAATTCCAAAAAATAAAAAATAATGATCGAGAAACATGAAAGCTTGCTTGATGTACTGTCATGCCACCAAGATGATGTGGTAAAAAAATTGGCCTGTTTTA
This sequence comes from Triticum urartu, assembly GCF_056163025.1. NCBI lineage: Eukaryota > Viridiplantae > Streptophyta > Magnoliopsida > Poales > Poaceae > Triticum > Triticum urartu. The sequence goes on along the minus strand of NC_141876.1, from coordinate 398,917,539 downwards.
CGAAAGTTTGGACACACACCCCTCACAAACCGAAGAAACTCACTAGAAGGCTCGTGGTTCCGAGAGGGAACAATGCATGTTTGATGACGAACGGGAGATAACTTCCTCTTACAGCCTTCAAATTTTTTCTACGTTTAAAGTGCACTAATACAACTGTCATGAGAAAATTTGGAAGTTTCAGGGGTCATTTGACATTTTAAAGACATTTAAGTGATTTTCAAGCCATTTAATGACCGTAATTCAAATTTGAACTACATCTACATGCAACAGCTAACCATAACGGTTTGAAAAATAATATTTGTGTACTTGTGTGTGAGTTAATTCCATGTGCAGTAAATTAGAAGGAATTTTCAAACATATTGGTCTCACGGCATGGACACATGCATGGAGTGACATGGCATTTAAATTCCAAAAAAAAATTGATCAGAAAAAACATGAAACTTTGCTTGATGTAATGCCATGCCACCAAGATGATGTGGTAAAAAATTGGCTTGTTTGACGAAAGTTTGGACACACCCCACTCACAAACCGGAGTAACTCACTAGAAGGCTCATGGTTCGAAGAGAGAACAATGCACGTTTGATGATGAACGGGAGTTAACTACCTCTTAAGGCCTTCATTTTTTTATGTTTAATGTACACTAATACAACTGGCATGTGAAATTTTGGAAAATTTCTAGGGTCATTTGACCTGTTAAAGACATTTAAGTGATTCTCTAGCCATTTAATGACCGTAATTCAAATTTGAGCTACATCTACATGCAACGGCTAACCATAACGGTTTGAAAAATCATATTTGTGTACTTGTGTATGAGTTAATTCCATGTGCAGTAAATTAGAAGAAATTTTCAAACATATTGGTCTCACAGCATGGACACATGCATGGAGTGACATGGCATTTAAATTCCAAAAAATTAAAAAATGATCAGAAAAACATGAAACCTTACGTGATGTAATGTCATGCTACCAAGATGATGTGGCCAAAAAATTGGCCTATTTGACGAAAGTTTGGACACACACCCCTCACAAACTGGAGCAACTCACTAGAAGGCTCGTGTTTCTGAGAGGGAACAATGCATGTTTGATGACAAATGGGAGATAGCTTCCTCTTACGGCCTTCAATTTTTTTACGCTTAACTTACACTACTACAACTGTCATTTGAAAATTTGGAAAATTCTAGGGGTCATTTAACCTTTTAAAGACATTTAAGTGATTTTCTAGCCATTTAATGACGTAATTAAAATTTGAACTACATCTACATGCAACGGCTAACCATAACGATTTGAAAAAAAATCATATTTTTCTGTACTTGTGTGCGAGTTAAAAAATCATCAATGATGTAAATAACTGGTGTTCAAAAAAGAAAATGTACAGATCTCGCACGACAACCGCCCCCACACGATTGGCACTCTATTTCACGGCTCAAGGTTTGGTAGGTGTGTGGCGGGGGCCATTAATCAGACACGGTTCTGTATTGGAAATAGTCAGCTATTAAGTTCACACACAGTTTTTGCTGTGGGAATCGTGTGTAATTCAAACTATAGTACATTCTGGCGACTGGCGTGTGTACTATTCCCGTCGATCTAGATTCCGGCCGCCAATAAATACTACCTTGCTCACGTTGTCCCGCCTACATTCTCATCTACATGCTCCCCTCACTCGCCCTCTCTCTCTCTCTCTCAAATCTCTGACATGGCGCCGCTGGTCTACCCACGTGCCGACGAGGAGTCGCCGCCCTCCGAGGAGGCTCACTCAAATAGCAGCGACGAGGATCCCTATGTGCTGCCGGACGAGGTTGCGTTGGGGCTCCCAACTTTGGATTGGTTTTGGGGCCAGTACAATCTTTGTCTGTGGAAGTCGCTGCCGCCGGCTGAGAAAGCCAGGTGAGTGGCGTTCAAGAAGGAGATGGTGGAGGAGGAAGCCAGGTACCAGGCAACCTGTGAAGCCCGTGATCCTGCCTGGAAAAGGAGGCGGCAGATCTTTGGGGGCGGGCGCATCGTCGTGCGGAGGAGATGTACAAAGACGGGTACTTCGCGAGGAAGGTCAAAGGCATTGGGCGCCTCATCGATGCGTGGAGGTGGGCCGATAAGCTCCAGCGTGCCACCGACGAGGAGCTCCGGTGGGTGCCCAAACGAAATGGCAAGATCGTTCGCGGTCGTCCACCAGCAAGAGGCAGATCGGTACGTCAAGTGCTACGAGGCGGAGGAGGCGGAGTACTGCCTCCACACTAGGAAGACTCCGCGCACCAGGGAGCTACAGGCGAGGGGCTGCCGGAATACTGGCCCCAGGATGGATTATTAGTTTTAGTATTGTTCATTTTCAATTTTATTCATTGTACCTAGTAGTTACGTATCATCACGTATATGTGATCATATTATATCTATTCTATGATGAACTAATGAACAATTAATATATATATATATATATTATGAATTCCATGTTCTATCTATTTTTATACTAATTTGTATCTAGCTGTTATCATCCACATATATAGAATGGAAAGCGTATATACACACATTGAAACATGACATATAAGAAAGGAAAACAGAGTACACACATTGAAATAGAGCAATACAATGATTGCTGTGAATACATAGCTATCCACGTCGAAATGACTCAACAAAATAAAACGCGTCCATGAGACCATGACTAGCAGCCCTTGCCTACGGTAGCTCTTGGCTCTACCTGAACTTGTGTAGGCGTTCGTCCAAGCGGTCGACACACTCGCGGTACATCTGGAGCGCAATCTCGAGCTCCAAGTTGGCTATTTCATCGGAGATCACCAGCTCGAGGATGTGACGACCATGTTCCTCTACTATGCCAAGGTGGACACCTGGGTCAAGGAGGCGGTCGAGCCTACCGACCAGCGCATTGGCATCGAGCGGGTCGCGGACAAGGCGAACAGTGCGACCCATGTGGACAGTGCGGTGGGCGTCCAGTTCAAGTACGGCGCGACCAGGCTCTGGTGCAAGTCCGGCACTGAGGGCCTCTGCCCACTCCTGGCGAGGAATGAGGGTACTCAGGGGATGTGTACCCAGCTGCGACGCCCTGTCGACAGCAGGCAAGTGCCGATGGATCCGCTCTTGCTGTGCGACGCGCCGCGCCTCTTGCTCTGCAGCACTCCAATGGTCTCACCATGTGGCGAGCCACAGCCTATCGGCGCGGACGCACCTAGCTTTCTCTGCGGAGCGCCATCAATCATGTTGTGCGGAGAGCTGCAGCCTTTTGGCGCTGACATGCTTATCTTGATGCGTGGGGCTGAAGCGTCATGCGCCAAGGGTCTGCTCAACCCTGGCGATGACGCGCATCACGGCATTGTCCATCGCGTTGCCAGGGAGCGCCTGGGCCTCGATGGGCCGTGGCACCTGCTCGCTTTCCTCGTCGATGAGGTTGATCACAGAGGCGGCGCTTTGGTGGGTTGGCATGCTTGGAAAGAGTGGATGTGCTACAGGCTGCGCTTGTTGCCTCCGTGCGTCGCGTGCCGCCTAGGTTTATGTGCAATATCGCTGGGTGGCGGGAAACAGGTGAGGAAATGGCGGGAAACAGTGGCGTGTTCATAAAACGCCATCAATTAATGGAAACTTAGCATATAAGGAACATCGAGCTAGCACAAGAAGTAGATGATGATCAAATGAACATGGACCACAATAGGGAACCGGTCGGTGATGAATTCATCAATCGCAAACGGGTGTATACTAGCAAGCGTTTGCCCACAACACACACGGCTTATTCCATCACAAACAGGTCGGATGGATCAACTGTATGCCACATATCGCACATTGTCAAAAAGTAATGCGGTAGACCTTCTTTAACATGTCTTAAAAAAACAAGGACGGCGAGGTTAATTTAACTGATGGGATGGATCATAGAGGTCATTTAATTTGACTTGTATGACCCATCCCATTAGTTAATTTAACATCAAGACAACTTCCCATCTAGTCACCCATCTGATGGCTGCTCCAGCCTGAGCACAGTTAACTTGAGAGTTCTCTTAGATGAGTGATATGTCTCCAACATATCTATTAATTTTTATTGTTCCATGCTATTATATTATCAATCTTTGATGTTTTATAATAATTTTATAGTCATTTTATATCATTTTTGGTACTAATATATTGACATAGTGCTAAGTGCCAATTCCTATTTTCCCGTGTTTTTTACATCGCAGAAAATCAATATCAGACGGAGTCCAAATGCCATGAAACTTTACCAAGATTTTTTATGGACCAGAAGGAACATGTTGGGCCCTGGTTGCACCTGGGGGGAGTCTCGAGGAGGGGAAAACACCAGGGCGCGCCAGGAGGCCCAGGCGCGCCCTAGTGGGCTGTGCCCACCTCGGGTGTCCCCCGGACCGCCTCTTTTCTCTATAAATACCCTAATATTCCAGACACCCTAGGAGAGTCGACGAAATATTCATCTAGCCGCCACAGAGTCCAGAACCACCAGATCCAATCTACACATCATCTCGGATGGGGTTCACCACTACCATTGGTGCCTCTCCGATGATGCGTGAGTAGGTCTTTGTAGACCTTCGGGTCCGTAGTTAGTAGCTAGATGGCTTGATCTCTCTCTCTCTCTCTTGATTCTCAATACAATGGTCTCTTGGAGATCCATATGATGTAACTCTTTTGCGGTGTGTTTGTTGGGACCTGATGAACTTTGAGTTTATGATCAGTCATATCTTTTTTATATCCATGAAAGTTATTTGAGTTTCTTTGATCTCTTATATGCATGATCTCTTATAGCCTCGTATTTATTCTCCGATATTTGGGTCTTGTTTGGCCAACTTGATATATTTATCTTGCAATGGGAAGAGGTGCCCGGTAGTGGGTTCAATCTTACGATGCTTGATCCCAGTGACAAAGGGAAACAACACATATGTATCGTTACTACTAAGGATAAAAACATGGGATCTATATCTACGCAATAGATAAACAGATCTTGTCTACATCATGTCATCATTCTTATTGCATTACTCGGTTTTTCCCTGAACTTAATACACTAGATGCATGCTGGATAGCGGTCGATGTGTGGAGTAATAGTAGTAGATGCAGGCAGGAGTTGGTCTACAAATCTTGGACATGATACATATGTAATGATCATTGCCTGGATATCATCGTAATTATTTGAGGTTCTATCAATTGCCCAACAATAATTTGTTTACCCACCATTTGCTATCTTTCTTGAGCGAAGCCACTAGTGAAACTTACGCCCCCTCGTCTTCTTTCTCATATATTTACTTGCGATCTACTTTTCCTTTGCATTTTTATTCAGATCTATCAAACCAAAAATACAAAAATACTTTGCTACACTTTATTTTATTTACGATCTATTATTTCAATCTATTACAAATTTCTGGCATTGTTACCTGAAAGGGATTGACAACCCCTTCAACGTGTCGGGTTGCGAGGTGTTGTTATTTGTGTGCAGGTGCTGTTTACGTTGTGTTTCTTGGTTCTCCTACTGGTTCTATAAACTTGGTTTCATCACTGAGGAAAATACCTACCTTCGCTGTGCTACATCATCCCTTCCTCTTTGGGGAAATACCGACGTAGTCCTAGCAGACAGGAGCTTTCTGGCGCTATAGTCAGGGAGCAATCAAAAGGAATTTCTAGCGCCGTTGCCGGGGAGGATCTTCAACATAACCATGTTCCTAATCACAAATCTCATCTCCTCGCAATTTACATTATTTGCTATTTGCCTCTCATTTTCCTCTCCCCCACTTCACAAAAATTTGTCATTTTATTCGCCTCTCTTTTTCTGTTCGCCATTTTCTTACCGGATCTATTTTTTGAGTGCAGTCTTGTTGTGTGGTCATCATGACTCAAGAGAACACCAAGTTATGTGATTTCTCAAATACCAACAACAATGATTTTATTGGCACTCCTCTTGCTCCTCCCGCCACTAGTGCGGATACTTGTGATATTAATACTGCTTTGTTGGATCTTGTTTTGAAAGATCAATTTTCCGGTACTCCTAATGATGATGCCGCATCCCATCTTAATACCTTCGTGGAATTATGCGATATGCAAAACAAAAAAAATATGTGGACAATGATGTGGTCAAGATGAAATTATTTCCGTTTTCTTTGCGTGATTTTGCAAAAAATTAGTTCTATTCTTTGCCTCGCAATAGTATCGATTCTTGGAATAAGTGCAAAGATGCTTTTATCACTAAGTATTTTCCTCCCACAAAGATTATTTCCCTTAGAACCCAGATCATGAATTTCAAGCAACTTGAACATGAGCATGTTGCACAATCTTGGGAAAGGATGAAAATGATGCTAAGGAATTGCCCAACTCATGGGTTAAATCTTTGGTTGATCATACAATTTTTTTGCGGGATTGAATTTCGTTTCTCGTAGTCTTTTAGATTCTGCCTTTGATGGTACTTTTATGGAAATTACTTTGGGTGAAGCCACCAAATTGCTTGATAATATCATGGCGAATTATTCACAATGGCATACCAGAAGAGCTCCTACTAGTAAAAAGGTTAATTCGGTTGAAGAAATTTCTTCTTTGAGTGATAAAGTTGACGCTCTTATGAAATTGGTTGCTAGTAAAAGTGCTCCTATTGATTTTAGTAATATGCCTTTGTCTACTTTGATTGAGGAAAATAGTGATGCCATTGATGTGAATTTTATCTCTCAAAATAATTTCAATAACAATGCTTATAGTGGTATAATACTTGGCTTTTTTCTAGTAGTTCCTCTAATAATTATGATAATTCTATGGAAATCAATCTTATAATAATAATAGAAGCACCTCTAATCTTGAGAATAATATAAAAGAATTTATCAACACTCAAAAAGTTTTCAACACTTCCATAGAAGAAAATTTGAATTAGATTGATGATTTGTCTAGAAGTGTTGATAGAATTGCTGATGATGTGGAAAATCTCAATATGAAAATTTTTGTGCCTAAAGTAGATGAATCAATTAAAGCTCTTTATGTTTCTATGGATGAAAGTAAGAAATGAACCGCTATGCTTAGAGCTAAAAGAGAATTCTTAGAAAAAGGCATTTACTAGTGATTTCTTTTGAAAAAATGATGAAGATCTTAAAATGATTGGTGTTTCTTCTATTGATTCCTTGTTTATTATAGTTAATATTGATGAGAAAGGGACTGGAGAAGATTCAACTTTAGGTAGAAGGCGTCCCAATATGTCGGAGGGTGAAAATCTTGTTGAAAAAATTGATGAAAGTGGGTTTGGAGAGGTCAAAACTTTAGCTAGTGATGTGCCCACTCTTTTGGATTACAAAGACTTTAATTATGATAGTTTCTCTTTGATTGATTTTATTTCTTTGTTGCAATCCATGATAAATTCACCCCATGCTTATGAACAAAATAAAGCTTTTACTAGTTGTTGATGCTATGATGAAAGCTCTTGAAGAAAAATTGGAATAGGAAGTTTCAATTCCTAGAAAATTGCATGATGAATAGGAACCTACTATCAAAGTCAAGATTTAAAATTATGAGTGTTTTGCTTTGTGTGACTTGGGTGCTAGTGTTTCTACAATTCCAAAATCTTTATATGATGTGCTTGGTCTCACTAATCTTGAAGAATGTTCTTTGAATTTGCACTTGGTGGATTCTACTACTAAAAAGCCTATGGGAAGAATTAATGATGTTCTTATTCTTGCAAATAGGAATTATGTGCCCATAGATTTTATTGTTCTTGATATTGATTGCAATCCGTCTTGTCCAATTATTCTTGGTAGACCGTTTTTACGCACTACCGGTGCCATGACTGATATGAAAGAAGGCAAAATTAAGTTACAATTTCCTTTGAGGAAGGGTATGGAACACTTTCCTTGAACTATAATTAAGCCACATTATGTATCAATCATGAGGGCATCTTATAGATCTCGAACCAAAGATTACAAAACTTAGATCCTTGCTTTATGCCTAGCTAAGGGCGTAAAACTATAGCGCTTGTCGGTAGGAAACCCAATGAATAAATTTTATTTTTGCTTTTTGCTTCCTGTTTTTGTGTGTTAACACAATTATGCTACTGTTATGATTGTGTTTTTTATTTTTTAATTAGTGTTTGTGCCAAGTAAAGTCTTTAGGATCTTCTTGGGTGATAGTTGTTTGATCTTGCTGAAAAAACAGAAACTTTTACCAGAGAGCGATAAAATATCCATTCTACTTGCAGTAGATCAATATGCAAATTTCTCGGGCCATCCTAATTTTTCAGAATTTTTGGAGTTACAGAAGTATTCTAAATAGTCAGATTGCTACAGACTGTTCTGTTTTGATAGATTCTGTTTTCTTTGTGTTGTGTGCTTATTCTTGATGGCTCTATGGTTTTCTTTGATGAGTTTTTGCCATAAAAAAGTTGGAATATAGTAGATATAATACAAAAACAAAATATGAATTGGTTTGATACAGTACTTATAGTAGTGGTTTATTATTCTTATATTAACGGATCTCATGAAGGTTTTGTTGAGTTTTGTGTGATTGAAGTTTTCAAGTTTTGGGTTATCTTACGATGGATGAAGGAAGGATGGAAGAGTCTAAGCTTTGGGATTCCCCAGCATCCCAAGCTATTATTCAAAAATGAGCAACCAACTAAGCTTGGGAATGCCCCCAAGTGGCATCCCTGCTTTCTTCCAACGATCATCGGTATTTCACTTGAAACTATATTTTTATTCGTCACATGATATGTGTTTTGTTTGGAGCGTCTTGTATGATATGAGTTTTGGCTTGTTTTATTTTGTGTTTTAAGTCATCAACCCTTGCTGGACATACCTATTTAAGAGTGCCAAAATTATATCATGACTTGTTAGAATTGCTCTCTGTGCTTCACTTAAATCTTTTATGAGCTAGGACTTGCTCTAGTGCTTCACTTATATCTTTTTGAGTACGGTGTGCTTTAGTATTTTTTAAGAAATGCTCTCTTGCTTCACTTAGATTTATTTGAGAGTTAGTAAAAAATTTCAAGAAATTCTCTCTTGCTTCACTTAAATTAATTTGAGAGAAAGAAAAATGTATTATGCTCATGATCTTCACTTATATTTGTTGGAGCTTGTCAAAAGCAACACATGAAAATTAGTCCCAAAGTGATAGATATCCAAGAAGGATATTATAAAAACTTGCATGAAGATCATTGGACAAAATAAACTTGATTCTTAGTAATAGTTTTGAGATATGATGATTTGATATGTGAGTCATCTTGATGAGTAATTACGCTTTATTAAGAATATTGGTGTTAAGGTTTGTGATTCCCTATGCAAGTATGAAAGTCAATAGTCACGCAATGAAATTATATCCTACTTGTGGTGCATTATTCGGTGTTATCTATGCTTAATGCTCACTTATGAGATTATTCGTTTCTTAGTTGGTCGCTTCCCAATCTTTTGCTAGCCTTCATTTTGCACTAACTATGATCACTACTTTGAGCTCTGGCACCTCTACAAATCCCTATTCGCTCTAGGAAGGGCCTTTCTTTTACTTTATGCCATTTTTATTTTTATTTTGAGTCTCCATCTTCTCTTATAAAAGCACCAACTAGGAGGCAATATGATCGTACTTAAGTATTGGGTGTAGCTAATATTCGAGTGGATTTCACGAATGGATCAATGTTTGAGCATGATGGGCTTGGGATAGCTTATTTTAGCGTTGATATTTTGAAAGATCTGGTTGCTTGTTGATATGCTTGAGTATCTAAATTATCATGTTAAAAATAGACATTGCTTTGAACAATTAAAAGTCCAATTTTCCATGCGAAAGAAAAGAATATGATATGACATGATAGGCAGCACTCCACATCAAAAATTTTGTTTTTAACACTTACCTACTCGAGGACGAGCAGGAGTTAAGCTAGGGGATGCTGATATGTCTACAATGTATCTATAATTTTTGATTGTTCCAAGCTGTAATATTATTAATCTTGGATGTTTTATAATCATTTTATAGTCATTTTATGTCATTTTTTGGTACTATCCTATTGACATAGTGCCAAGTGCCAGTTCCTATTTTTCCGTGTTTTTTTACATCACATAAAATCAATATAAGACGGAGTCCAAATGCCACAAAACTTTACGGATATTTTTCATGGACTAGAAGGAACATGTTGGGCCCAGGTTGCAACTGGGGGGAGTCCCGAGGAGGGGACAACCCACCAGGGCGCGCCAGGAGGCCCAGGCGCGCCCTGGTGGGTTGTGCCCACCTCGGGTGCCCCCCGGACCGCATCTTTGCTCGATAAATAACCCAATATTCCAGAAACCCTAGGAGAGTCAACGAAATATCCATCCAGCCGCCGCAGAGTCTAGAACCACCAGATCCAACCTAGACACCATCTCGGATGTGGTTCACCACCTCCATTGGTGCCTCTCCGATGATGCATGAGTAGTTCTTTGTAGACCTTTGGATCCGTAGTTAGTAGCTAGATGGCTTCATCTTTGTCTCTCTTGATTCTCAATATAATGGTCTCTTGGAGAACCATAGGATGTAAATCTTTTATGGTGTGTTTGTTGGGATCTGATGAACCTTGAGTTTATGATCAGTCATATCTTTTTTATATCCATGAAAGTTATTTGAGTTTCTTTGATCTCTTATATGCATGATCTCTTAAAGCCTCGTATTTCTTCTCCGATATTTTGGTTTTGTTTGGCCAACTTGATCTATTTATCTTGCAATGGGAAGAGGTGCCCGGTAGTGGGTTCGATCTTACGGTGCTTGATCCCAGTGACACAAAGGGAAACAACATGTATGTATCGTTGCTACTAAGGATAAAAAGATGGGATCTATATCTATGAAATAGATAAACGGATCTTGTCAACATCATGTCATCGTTCTTAATGCATTACTCAGTTTTTCTATGAACTTAATACACTAGATGCATGCTGGATAGCGGTCGATGTGTGGAGTAATAGTAGTAGATGCATGCAGGAGTCGGTCTACTAATCTTGGTCGTGATACCTATGTAATGATCATTGCCTGGATATCATCGTAATTATTTGAGGTTCTATCAATTGCCCAACAATAATTTGTTTACCCACCATTTGCTATCTCTCTTGATCGAAGCCACTAGTGAAACTTACGCCCCCTGGTCTTCTTTCTCATATATTTACTTGCGATCTACTTTTCCTTTGCATTTTTATTCAGATATATTAAACCAAAAATACAAAAATACTTTGCTACACTTTATTTTATTTACGATCTATTATTTCACTATATTACAAATTTCTGGCATCGTTACCCGAAAGGGATTGACAACCCCTTTAACACGTCGGGTTGCGAGGTGTTCTTATTTGTGTGCAGGAGTTGTTTACGTTGTGTTGCTTGGTTCTCCTGCTGGTTCGATAACTGTGGTTTCATCACTAAGGCAAATACCTACCTTCAATGTGCTACATCATCCCTTCCTCTTTGGGGAAATACCAACGTAGTCCTAGCAGGCATGAGCTTTCTGACGCTATAGTCAGGGAGCAATCAATGAGCAATTGGAGGAAAAGCTAGTGCTTGCTGATATAGGATGCCTCTCTGCATCCTTATTGCGTACCCGGATGACCGCCCTTCGCCCAATGGCCAATAGATGTTGTGTAGACAGAGCATATCACATACGTCTTTGATACGTCTCCAATAGATGTTTTGTTTCTTTTATATGCATTAATATGCTATTTTATATGTTTTTTGGGACTAACCTAGAGCCCACTTGCAGCGAACCGACCTCAGACTAACCTATTAACCTCTATGCTTAAGTGTCATCCCTGGATCGGTATGCTGACACACACAGTACTCGAGGATTTATAACAGAGGTAAATCACATGTATAAAGTAACGTAAATACTATTACCTCAATCCAAATAGCGGAAGTAACAACAAGGTTGTGGATTCCCGTCAACACCAACGACAAAGTTGAGTGTAGAAATCGTAACCCTAACATATCACTTACTCGTTTTAAGAATCCTGCAACATGAGACGTTGCAGCCACAAAGGGTCAGTACATTGAATGTACTGGCAAATTCACACCAAAGGATAACGATGAATCATAGCTATCACTACATGCATATTTGGCTGGTGGAAAGCTCTAAGTTTATTTTTGTATAGAGCCAATTTTTTCCTACATCAAAGGAATAAATTTTATTTAACTACCAAGTTGGTTGAAAATTATTGAGAAGGTTCCTCCAACTCAATCCCAATTAAAAGTTAACAACCCAACAAATTAATTAGGTAAATGATGAGATCAACATGATAATCCAAGAACCAGATACTCAAGATGTCCATAACCGGGGACACGGCTAATCATGACCAGTTTTTACACTCTGCAGAGGTTTGCGCACTTCTCCCCACAAGACTCGATCTCCTCCATTGGATTTCTCGCACTACATGGTGTTTGAGAAATGGATGACCGAGACACAGTCTTTCAGAAGCATTAACTCTAACCTCGGGTAGACAGTACCAACCTACATCCCCTACATCTGCTAGCCTACCACTGGAAGAGGTCATGCAGCTTACTCAACTATGTTAGAGCCCATAATAGCTTGTGGCTGCAGACGGAAGTTTCTAGCATGAATAATCTTATGATCCCTTTTAGCCTGGGTGGCATTCCATAGGGTGATCACATGGGTACTCCGGGATCCCCTTGGGCAAACACTGGGTTCTCCAGGTGCCCGGGCAAACCACTGGGTACTCCAGGGTGCCCCAACTATTCCACCCAGATGTGTGTTTAAGTAGCCACCTTAAGTTAACCATTAATTAACTATCTCACATCTATCATGGATTCACTCAACCAATCCACGTCTACGAGCATAGCATAGCAGTATAAGCATAACGTAGAAGTAACTCCCAAAGGTTTGATATAAAGGACAATAGGTTCTACCTCATCATCTACTTCCCAAAACCCACATGTTAAACACATCCTCACCATGCAATGTTTCGGGATTGGAAATAATGCATAAAAACTGGGTAATGAAAAGTATGATCAAAGTGTGAACTTGCCACGTACTGTTGATGAAAATGATTCACACTCATAACTCCTGATAGTTCTATTCGTCACACTCCGGCCAATCTATCGTAAGCAAGCAATAGTAACCACACATAAGCAATCATGCAAAAGAATCGAAGAAAAGATCTCGGAAAACATTGAAAACAAGCAATTAAGTCTTGCAACAGGAAACAATTTCTGACAGTACCAAAATTATGTGAATTTGGCCTTATCAGAAAGTTTAGGTCAAGAGCTTCGATTTGCAAAAGAATCAACTAAATCGGACTTATAAAACTCAAGTTATGATCAAACGAAGCTCAAATACTAATCTGTTTGAAATCAAATTGTAAACTTTCAAAAAATGTGTTTAAGTTGTTTTACTAGATAGAGGGGATCGTAACGAAGAAGTGGGTGTTGGTTTCGTTGGATTTGGATAAACGAGTAAAATGTAGTGATCGTTTTAAGATTAGGGACTAATCTGTAAAAACTATAATCGCACATAGGTCCCTCAAGAAAAAATAACAGAAAAATAAAAGACTAAAATGCGAACGTTCGCTAAACAGATCTATAGGGCGAAAACGTTCACTAAAACTTCCTAAACAGAAAGCGTTAATTAAATAACTAATCTAAAAAACGGGTTTCTAAACAACACCGAACCTTAAAAAACCGTTCGGACCGGGTTTGGTTTATCTTCCGTTAAAGAGGGTTCGACGCTGGAGGCGGTTTACCGTGGCAGGTGGGAGTCCGACGACGGGCGGCGGTGGAGCGGCAATGGCGCGGACGAGGCGACGGCGACGCGGCAGCGGCGCGGCACGACGTAGGTGGCCAAGTGTGGCGGCGACGCAGTAGCGGCGCGGCAAGGTGGAGTGCGGCGGTGGTGTGCAGCGCGGCGGCGGCGGCGATCTGCGGCAGCGGCGACGAGAGGCGAGGCGAGGAAAGAGAGGGGTCGGGGATGCAGGATTTATAGGAGGAGGGGGCGACGGTGGCGTGGAGGAGGGGCCAAGGCGGCGGGGTGGCCGGGTCGGTCACGGTGGCGCGGCGGCGTGCGGGCGGGGGACTCCCCTGGAGCTCGGGGATGGGCGCGCGCGCGGCTGGGCCGGCCCAGTCGGAGGAAGTGTTTTTTTTATAAAACATTTTTTTACAAACAACCAAAAATAGAATAAACCATACAAAATAAAAAAAATAGGCATATTATATGTCAAAATTTTCAGAAAAATATTTTCTACAACATGAACATTTTCCTAACGTCAAATAAAATCCACAAAAATTCAAGTGAAGCAAAGAGTGCTATTGCTCTAATAAAATCCCATAAAAATCATTTTAAAACTACCAAAATAATTTCAAATTTATTACTCTCCAATTTTCTACTGTAGGGAATTATTTTACCCTATTTCCCATATATTTTATTTTTGGAGAAAAATAATTTGAATAAAAACCAAAATAACTCCAAATTGAAAATGGTTTCAATGGGGCATTAAATTTGGTTTCTTTGAAACTTCCAACTCATATTTCATATAATTGGAAGAAGTCATTTTATCTTCTCTCGCGCAAATCGTTGAGCTGCATAAAGTTTCTGAGTTAGAAAAATATTTCCAAATGAAATTCAAATATTTTCAAAACCCTTTTCATTTATTTAAATGGAAGAAGTCATGTCATCTTCTCTCGTGAAAATCGTTGAGTTGCATAAAGTTTCTGAGTTGGAAAAATATTTCCAAATGAAATTCAAATATTTTCAAAAACCCTTTTCATTTATTTAAATGGAAGAAGTCATGTCATCTTCTCTCTAGGGTTTTGTATCTGAAAAGAATTTGAATTCATGGTGATCATAAATGCAAAAATGAAAGTTTGGGAAAGTCCTTTTATTCCCTTTAATTTAACTTTCAAAAAGTTTTGAATTTTACTCAATTTCACACAAGCAATCAATCATAACTATCTATTTAATATAACATTCGAAAATTTAGAATTTTGGGATGTTACAAACCTACCACCCTTAAAATGAATCTCGTCCTCGAGATTTGAAGAGGCTAGAAAGAAATAGGTTAGGTTGGGGGTCTTCTCAAAATGCATCGATTGTCATAGAGGGTTCGGGGTGCTACCACCCTTAGAGACATGGTTACAGTCCCATCAATACTCATATACTCCATCCTTATTCTTGACAGGGCCGGTCTTCTCAGATCTTCAGGATAATTCCTTCTCTGGGCTCTTCCGGTAGTGGCATAACCTTTTCCTCAATTCTTCTTGTCCTTTCATCTTGGTAAGGTTATTCCGAGACTGGGTCTTCTTAGCTGACAGGTCTGGCGCCAATACTAAACAACTATCGATATCTCATGGTGGTCAACAATTTATGGTTTCTCCTGCAGGAAATGGGTGTGGGTTGAACCTCACCGTATATCCTACGATTGGCAGCAGCTGCCTTGTACCAGGGAAAAATACTTATACCATTCTAAGGTTCAAACAAGGTTTAATATCGTCGTCTCTCTACTATAGGCAAGTCACTCAAATTTACCATCCCATATAGCACGGCGAATAATAAGAGTAAGTCGGTATGGTGATCAATCCATCCCACACCCAAATAATTACCTTCTATATGGTTTAGCGAATCTCGCATTCTAACACTCGATCATCCTCACAAGCATTGCAGAATTTCTCTTATCAACGAACTAAGTTCGGAGCAATCCATGGACTCTGCAAGCTGAACAAATATCCATCGTTCCTTCACAACTCTCAGGTTTTGCGTAGACTCCTATAAGATCGTCTGTTGATAGTCATATCTTCTTCCAGGGTTTTTCCTTCAGCAAGAGTGTGCTTGCTTCTTGGCAGGTCCTGGGGCCTGTGGGTTATGGCCCATCTCATCACTTGCAAACCTTGAACTCATCATCAGGGCAACTGATCATTATTCCAACATCCAGCTTCCAGCATTCTTAAATCCATCCAATTGTACTGTCTCCCTTCCTTCTATTGGTGCCAAAATAAAATGTGATTACCCAGACTCATCATGGAGTTACGATTGCTCCTCATTACCAACATTATACTTCCTTTATATCCAATAGTACTTCATCCCTTCATATTATTGGGGTATCCCACATATCGAGATAAAACTCGTACTTATTTTGTCCAAAGTCCACTCCGTGGAATATCATAATCCTTTCTAGAGGTCAAGTGTCCTCACAGGGTACTACCACCCTTAAAATGCACAAATCTTCCATAGACCATATTTCTCATATCCTCGAAAATGGTCAACATCTTTCTTCATAGAGTAACTACTCATAAAATCCAAATCAGTACCAACGATGCAAACTTTATTGATTCTCAAATTCTTACAATCTCCTCCATTTCCATTAAATGCCTCAACTCAACACCTCAATATAAAAGAAAATGTTCTCACTACTACTACTATACTTCTCACAAACACAACTAATTATCACAAGTCTCCTTCTCCTTGGGACAATCTCTGGAAAAGTGCCCTGCTTTATTACAACGGAAACATATTACTTCTGACAAGTCTCGAGGTTTCCTTTTTGGGCAACTGCTGAAGTAGTGCCCCAACTCCTTGCACCTGAAACAAGTGATATGACTCAGGTCCTTCCTGAAATCCAATCTTCTTCTCTTCCTAGACATTGCGTTCCAATCAGGGCTTCTATTTCCTATGGGTCATACTCTACTTCATCTATCGGGAATTCTACTAGATCCCCCATTCATACAATTCTGGGAGATGTGTCCTTCTTCTCCACATGAATAGCATGACTTGGTGCGAGGTTTAATTGGTTCTTCTTTGGGTGTGTCCTCCACCTCTTCCTTCATCACATGTTTTTCTAAAATTTTCATGAGGGCTCCTTTCGTTGCTTCTTTCTTCTATTGGATAGTTCGTTGTACCATGGGGTAAATGTGACACTGAGCAGGGTAGTGGGTAGTCCCTTCACATAAGAAACAAGTAATCTGCCTAGTTGAGCATTCTTCATCTAGGTGACTTTCTTCACAATGAGGACATTCATCCTTGTGTTTGTTATGGTTGTGTCCTATTTCTCCACAAAGCTTGCATGCACAAGGTTTCTTCACATCACTTCCATAAGGCTTCAATTTCTGGGACACAAACCGAGACTTTGGCAAAGTCAACTTAATTTCTTCCCAAGTGGTTACTCTTGGCCATCCATTGATGGTTTGGTACATCGTCCACCAAGTAGCAGCACCTCTTTCAAAGTACTGGAGAGCATGTTGGGTCATGTCCTTTCCTACTATAGTGTTATTCTTCATGTGACCCTCCATGTTCTGAATCCATCGGTCCGTCTCCAATTGAGTCATCGGTCCAGAAAATACAAGCTCATCTCCATTCATCCTCTATTAGGTCCATGGGTTTTGGGGTGAGGTAAGAGAGATAGAGTGGGATACACGCAATGAAAATATTTTTTTTGAAAAGATAGATTTTATTTGTGGCCATCGGGAAAATATCAAACAAATGACAGCTCACAACCGTCACATCTAACATAGGTATATAATAAGGGTTTGGTCTTCTAAAGGTCAATAAATCTCCAAAGTCACAAAACTCTTCAAGTCTTGTTCATGTCTTCGATGGCTTCTTCTGATCGTGCTTGTCCTTCTCAAGTTCTTTTGCCAGATCATCTCTGTTGACGCGAAGTCTCTCATGACGTCCTTCAATATTCTGGGGTTGCGTTCCAAACTTCTGGGTTTCAACATCCTTGGCATGAACCACGGTCCTACTGTCCTTTAGTTCCTGATGACTCTCCAGTTTCTCATGGTTTTGCTTCTCCAGTTTGGCTACTTTCAGCTTCTAGGTCCTGAGTTCTTCACGAAATGCTTCCTTACCAATTATGCCTTCTTGAAGGTCCATCTTAAAATTCTTGATGTAATACTCTAGATCCTGGCGATACACCGGCTAAGGTTAAAACTCCATCTTTTGCCTGATAGGTGCTCCATTAGCCTTCTACCATCCAATCCTTCCGAAGAAATGCATGTTTAACTTAGCATGGTGACCATAGCATCAGCGAGCGATGACCGCACGGATAACCGTGTTTCTTCCCTTGTCATAGCCATGAGCTATCGTTCCATAGTTGATATCTCCTGCCTTAGGGTTTCCTTGACAAAACTTTGAGTTCTAATGCTCCATGTTCCGGTCTTTCTCCGATACACCTTGATCTCGGGTATTGACAACTTCAATAGTCTTCCAAGTTCCATAAGGGTAATCTTCCTAGGTCATACAAATCTGGGAATTCTTTAGAGCCTTCAAATTCTCCTAGTCTTCGGAGTCTTCAACCATTGTAGTTTCCATTATTATAAAGCACGGTAAAATCCTCTTCATTCCGAAATGGTCTTAGTTGTCCGATATCTTGTACTTCTTGGAGTGGTCTCATCAGTTGAATCTTTGTGTGGTCAAACGGGGAAAGGGGTATGGTCTAACTAAAAGGGAATATTTGAATAAGCTCAGAAGAGAAGAAAGGAAAACGATCTTTTTGAAAAGGATGTTGTAGAGAAAAATCTTTTCTATGGGCTTGCCAGTTTCTAGGGGTCATGTCCTACAGTCAACATGTGCTCTGATACCATCTTGTAGCGACCCGACCTCAGACGGTCAAGTCTCTGTGCTTAAGTGTCATCCCTGGATAGGTATGCTGACACATACAGTACATGACGATTTATAACAGAGGTAAATCACATGTATAAAGTAAAGTAAATACTATTACCTCAATCCAAATAGCGGAAGTAACAACAAGGTTGTGGATTCCCGTCAACACCAACGGCAAAGTTGAGTGTAGAAACCGTAAACCTAACATATCACTTACAAGTCGTAAGAATCCTACAACATGAGACGTTGTAGCCACAAAGGGTCAATACATTGAATGTACTAGCAAATTCACACCATAGGATAATGATGAATCATAGCTATCACTACATGCATATTTGGCTGGTGGAAAGCTCTAAGTTTATTTTTGCATAAAGCCAATTTTTCCCTACATCGAAGGAATAAATTTTATTTAACTACCAAGTTGGTTGAAAATTATTGAGAAGGTTCCTCCAACTCAATCCCAATTAAAAGTTAACAACCCAAAAAATTAATTAAGTAAAGTGATGAGATCAACATGATAATCCAAGAACCAGATACTCAAGATGTCCATAACCGGGGACACGGCTAATCATGATCAGTTTGTACACTCTGCAGAGGTTTGCGCACTTTTCCCCACAAGACTCGATCTCCTCCATTGGATTTCTCGCACTACATGGTGTTCGAGAAACGGATGACCGAGACACAGTATTTCAGAAGCATTAACTCTAACCCTGGGTAGACAGTACCAACCTACATCCCCTACATCTGCTAGCCTACCACTCGAAGAGGTCATGCAACTTACTCAACTATGCTAGAGACCATAACAGCTTGTGGCTGCACACGGAAGTTTCTAGCATGAATAATCTTATGATCCCTTTGAGCCTGGGTGGCATTCCATAGGGTGATCACACGGGTACTCTGGGATCCCCTTGGGCAAACACTGGGTTCTCCAGGTTCCCGGGCAAACCACTGGGTACTCTAGGGTGCCCCAACCATTCCACCCAGATGTGTGTTTAAGTAGCCACCTTAAGTTAACCATTAATTAACAATCTCACATCTACCATGGATTCACTCACCCAATCCACTGTTTGGGAACGTAGTAATTTCAAAAAAAATCCTACGCACACGCAAGATCATGGTGATGCACAACAACGAGAGGGGAGAGTATTGTCCACGTACCCTCATAGATCGAAAGCGGAAGCATTAGCACAACACGGTTCATGTAGTCGTACGTCTTCACGATCCAACCGATCAAGTACCGAACGTACAGCACCTCCGAGTTCAGCACACGTTCAGCCCGATGATGTCCCTCGAACTCCGATCCAGCCAAGTGTTGAGGGAGAGTTTCGTCAGCACGACAACGTGGTGACGATGTTGGTGTTCTACCGACGCAGGGCTTCGCCTAAGCACCGCTACAGCAATATCGAGGTGGACTATGGTGGAGGGGGGCACCGCACACGGCTAAAAGATCAAACGATCAATTGTTGTATCTATGGGGTGCCCCCTGCCCCCGTATATAAAGGAGCAAGGGGTGGTGCGGCCGGCCAGGGAGGAGGCGCGCCAGGAGGAGTCCTACTCCCACCGGGAGTAGGACTCCCTCCCCCTTTCGTAGTTGGATAAGGTCTTGGGAGGGGGAAGGAGTGGAGGATAAGAAGGAAGGGGGGCGCTGCCCCCCTCTCCTTGTCCTATTCGGACTGGGGGGAGGGGCGCATGGCCCAGCCCTAGCCGCCTCTCCTCTCTTCCACCTAGGCCCATTAAGTCCTCGGGGGGTTCCGGTAACCTCCCGGTACTCCGGTAAAATCCCGATTTCACCCGGAACACTTCCGATATCCAAACATAGGCTTCCAATATATCAATCTTCATGTCTCGACCATTTAGAGACTCCTTGTCATGTCTGATATCACATCCGGGACTCCGAACAACCTTCGGTACATCAAAACATAAAAACTCATAATATAACCGTCATCGAAACTTTAAACGTGCGGACCCTACGGGTTCGAGAACTATGTAGACATGACCGAGACACGTCTCCGGTCAATAACCAATAGCAGAACCTGGATGTTCAAATTGGCTCCCACATATTCTACGAAGATCTTTATCGGTCAGACCGCATAACAACATACGTTGTTCCCTTTGTCATCGGTATGTTACTTGCCCGAGATTCGATCGTCGGTATCTCAATACCTAGTTCAATCTCGTTACCGGCAAGTCTCTTTACTTGTTCCGTAATACATCATCCCGCAACTAACTCATTAGTTGCAATGCTTGCAAGGCTTAAGTGATGTGCATTACCGAGAGGGCCCAGAGATACCTCTCCGACAATCGGAGAGACAAATCCTAATCTCGAAATACGCCAACCCAACAAATACCTTCGGAGATGCCTGTAGAGCACCTTTATAATCACCCAGTTACATTGTGACATTTGGTAGAACACAAAGTGTTCCTCCGATAAACGGGAGTTGCATAATCTCGTAGTCATAGGAATATGTATAAGTCATGAAGAAAGCAATAGCAACAAACTAAACGATCAAGTGCTAAGCTAACGGAATGGGTCAAGTTAATCACATCATTCTCCTAATGATGTGACCCCGTTAATCAAATGACAACTCATGTCTATGGTTAGGAAACATAACCATCTTTGATCAACGAGCTAGTCAAGTAGAGGCATACTAGTGACAATCTGTTTGTCTATGTATTCACACATGTATTATGTTTCCAGTTAATACAATTCTAGCATGAATAATAAACATTTATCATGATATAAGGAAATAAATAATAACTTTATTATTGCCTCTAGGGCATATTTCCTTCAGTCTGCCACTTGCACTAGAGTCAATAATCTAGATTACACAGTAATGATTCTAACACCCATGGAGCCTTGGTGCTGATCATGTTTTGCTCGTGGAAGAGGCTTAGTCAATGGGTCTGCAACATTCAGATCCCTATGTATCTTGCAAATTTCTATGTCTCCCACCTGGACTAAATCCCGGATGGAATTGAAGCATCTCTTGATGTGCTTGGTTCTCTTGTGAAATCTGGATTCCTTCGCCAAGGCAATTGCACCAGTATTGTCACAAAAGATTTTCATTGGACCCGATGCACTAGGTATGATACCTAGATCGGATATGAACTCCTTCATCCAGACTCCTTCATATGTTGCTTCCGAAGCAGCTATGTACTCCGCTTCACATGTAGATCCCGCCACAACGCTTTGTTTAGAACTGCACCAACTGACAGTTCCACCGTTCAATGTAAACATGTATCCGGTTTGCGATTTAGAATCGTCCGGATCAGTGTCAAAGCTTGCATCAACGTAACCGTTTACGATGAGCTCTTTGTCACCTTCATAAACGAGAAACATATCCTTAGTCCTTTTCAGGTATTTTAGGATGTTCTTGACCGCTATCCAGTGATCCACTCCTGGATTACTTTGGTACCTCCTTGCTAGACTTATAGAAAGGCACACATCAGGTCTGGTACACAGCATTGCATACATGATAGAGCCTATGGCTGAAGCATAGGGAACATCTTTCATTTTCTCTCTATCTTCTGCAGTGGTCGGGCATTGAGTCTTACTGAACTTCACACCTTGTAACACGGGCAAGAACCCTTTCTTTGCTTGGTCCATTTTGAACTTCTTCAAAACTTTGTCAAGGTATGTGCTTTGTGAAAGTCCAATTAAGCGCCTTAATCTATCTCTATAGATCTTGATGCCCAATATGTAAGCAGCTTCACCCGGTCTTTCATTGAAAAACTCTTATTCAAGTATCCCTTTATGCTATCCAGAAATCATATATCATTTCCAATCAACAATATGTCATCCACGTATAATATTAGAAATGCTATAGAGCTCCCACTCACTTTCTTGTAAATACAGGCTTCTCCAGAAGTCTGTACAAAACCAAATGCTTTGATCACACTATCAAAGCGTTTATTCCAACTCCGAGAGGCTTGCACCAGTCCATAAATGGATCGCTGGAGCTTGCACACTTTGTTAGCTCCCGTTGGATAGGCAAAACCTTCTGGTTGCATCATATACAACTCTTCTTCCAAAAATCCATTCAGGAATGCAGTTTTGACATCCATTTGCCAAATTTCATAATCATAAAATGCGGCAATTGCTAACATGATTTGGACAGACTTAAGCATCGCTATGGGTGAGAAAGTCTCATCATAGTCAATCCCTTGAACTTGTCGAAAACCTTTCGCAACAAGTCGAGCTTTGTAGACAGTAACGTTACCGTGAGCGTCAGTATTCTTCTTGAAGATCCATTTATTCTCAATTGCTTGCCGATCATCGGGCAAGTCAACCAAAGTCCACACTTTGTTCTCATACATGGATCCCATCTCAGATTTCATGGCCTCAAGCCATTTTGCAGAATCTGGGCTCACCATCGCTTCTTCATAGTTCGTAGGTTCATCATGATCTAGTAGCATGACTTCCAAAACAGGATTGTCGTACCACTCTGGTGCGGATCTTACTCTGGTTGATCTACGAGGTTCAATAGTAACTTGATCTGAAGTTCCATGATCATCATCATTAACTTCCTCACTAATTGGTGTAGGCGTCACAGAAACTGGTTTCTGTGATGAACTACTTTCCAATAGAGGAGCAGGTATAGTTACCCCATCAAGTTCCACTTTCCTCCCACTCACTTCTTTCGAGAGAAACTCCTTCTCTAGAAAGGATCCATTCTTAGCAACGAATGTCTTGCCTTCGGATTTGTGATAGAAGGTGTACCCAACAGTATCCTTTGGGTATCCTATGAAGACACGTTTCTCCGATTTGGGTTCGATCTTATCGGGTTGAAGCTTTTTCACATAAGCATCGCAACCCCAAACTTTTAGAAATGACAACTTTGGTTTGTTGCCAAACCACAGTTCGTAAGGCATTGTCTCAACAGATTTCGATGGTGCCCTATTTAACGTGAATGCGGCCGTCTATAAAGCATAACCCCAAAATGATAACGGTAAATCTGTAAGAGACATCGTAGATCGCACCATATCTAGTAAAGTACGATTATGACGTTCGGACACACCATTACGCTGTGGTGTTCCGGGTGGCGTGAGTTGCGAAACTATTCCGCATTGTTTCAAATGTAGACCAAACTTGTAACTCAAATATTCTCCTCCACGATCATATCGTAGAAACTTTATTTTCTTGTTACGATGATTTTCAACTTCACTCTGAAATTCTTTGAACTTTTCAAATGTTTCAGACTTATGCTTCATCAAGTAGATATACCCATATCTGCTTAAATCATCTGTGAAGGTGAGAAAATAACGATATACACCACGAGCCTCAACATTCATCGGACTACATACATCTGTATGTATGATTTCCAACAAATCTGTTGCTCTCTCCATAGTTCTGGAGAACGGCGTTTTAGTAATCTTGCCCATGAGGCACGGTTCGCAAGTACCAAGTGATTCATAATCAAGTGGTTCCAAAAGTCCATCAGTATGGAGTTTCTTCATGCGCTTTACACCGATATGACCTAAACAGCAGTGCCACAAATAAGTTGCACTATCATTATCAACTCTGCATCTTTTGGCTTCAACATTATGAACATGTGTATCACTACTATAGAGATTCATCAAAAATAGACCACTCTTCAAGGGTGCATGACCATAGAAGATATTACTCATATAAATAGAACAACCATTATTCTCTGATTTAAATGAAAAACCGTCTCGCATCAAACAAGATCCAGATATAATGTTCATGCTCAATGCTGGCACCAAATAACAATTATTTAGGTCTAATATTAATCCCGAAGGTAGATGTAGAGGTAGCGTGCCGACCGCGATCACATCGACTTTGGAACCGTTTCCCACGCGCATCGTCACCTCGTCCTTTGCCAGTGCCCGCTTATTCCGTAGTCCCTGTTTCGAGTTGCAAATATTAGCAACAGAACCAGTATCAAATACCCAGGTGCTACTGTGAGCTCTAGTAAGGTACACATCAATAACATGTATATCACATATACCTTTGTTCACCTTGCCATCCTTCTTATCCACCAAATACTTG
Source organism: Triticum urartu (assembly GCF_056163025.1). Classification (NCBI taxonomy): domain Eukaryota; kingdom Viridiplantae; phylum Streptophyta; class Magnoliopsida; order Poales; family Poaceae; genus Triticum; species Triticum urartu. Next base: position 398,893,025 of record NC_141876.1, on the reverse strand, counting down.
GGGCAGTTCCGCTTCCAGTGACCAGTCTGCTTGTAGTAGAAGCACTTAGTCTCAGGCTTAGGTCCAGACTTGGGTTTCTTCTCCTGAGTAGCAACTTGCTTGCTATTCTTCTTGAAGTTCCCCTTCTTCCCTTTGTCCTTCTTGAAACTGGTGGTCTTATTGACCATCAACACTTGATGCTCCTTCTTGATTTCTACCTCTGCAGCCTTTAGCATTGCGAAGAGCTCGGGAATTGTCTTATCCATCCCTTGCATATTATAGTTCATCATGAAGCTCTTGTAGCTTGGTGGAAGTGATTGGAGAATTCTGTCAATGATGCTATCATCCGGAAGATTAACTCCCAGTTGAATCAAGTGATTGCAGTACCCAGACATCTTGAGTATATGCTCACTGACAGAACTATTCTCCTCCATCTTGCAGCTATAGAACTTATTGGAGAATTCATATCTCTCAATCCGGGCATTATTCTGAAATATTAACTTCAACTCCTGGAACATTTCATATGCTCCATGACGTTCAAAACGTCGTTGACGTCCCGGTTCTAAGCCGTAAAGCATGGCACACTGAACTATCGAGTAGTCATCAACACGCGACTGCCAGGCATTCACAATGTCTGCAGTTGCTAGCGCAGGTGGTACACCCAGCGGTGCTTCCAGGACGTAATTCTTATGAGCAGCAATGAGGATAATCCTCAAGTTATGGACCCATTCCATGTAATTGCTACCATCATCTTTCAACTTTGCTTTCTCAAGGAACGCATTAAAATTCAACGGAACAACAGCACGGGCCATCTATCTACAATCAAACATAGACAAGCAAGATACTATCTGGTACTAAGTTCATGATAAATTTAAGTTCAGTTAATCATATTACTTAAGAACTCCCACTTAGAAAGACATCCCTCTAATCTTTTAAGTGATCACGTGATCCAAATCAACTAAACCATAACCGATCATCACGTGAAATTGAGTAGTTTTCAATGGTGAACATCACTATGTTGATCATATCTACAATATGATTCACGCTTGACCTTTCGGTCTCAGTGTTCCGAGGCCATATCTGCATATGCTAGGCTCGTCAAGTTTAACCTGAGTATTCTGCGTGTGCAAAACTGGCTTGCACCCGTTGTAGATGGACGTAGAGCTTATCACACCCGATCATCACATGGTGTCTGGGCATGACGAACTTTGGCAACGGTGCATACTCAGGGAGAACACTTTTTATCTTGAAATTTAGTGAGAGATCATCTTATAATGCTACCGTCAATCAAAGCAAGATAAGATGCATAAAAGATAAACATCACATGCAATCAATATAAGTAATATGATACATCCATCATTATCTTGTGCTTGTGATCTCCATCTCCGAAGCACCGTCATGATCACCATCGTCACCGGCGTGACACCTTGATCTCCATCGTAGCATCGTTGTCGTCTCGCCAATCTTTATGCTTCCACGACTATCGCTACCGCTTAGTGATAAAGTAAAGCATTATAGGGTGATTGCATTGCATACAATAAAGAGACAACCATATGGCTCCAGCCAGTTGCCGATAACTCGGTTACAAAACATGATCATCTCATACAATAAAATTTAGCATCATGTCTTGACCATATCACATCACAACATGCCCTGCAAAAACAAGTTAGACGTCCTATACTTTGTTGTTGCAAGTTTTACGTGGCTGCTACGGGCTTAGCAAGAACCATTCTTACCTACGCATCAAAACCACAATGATAGTTTGTCAAGTTTGTGTTGTTTTAACCTTCGCAGGGACCGGGCGTAGCCACACTCGGTTCAACTAAAGTTGGAGAAACTGACACCCGCCAGCCACCTGTGTGCAAAGCACGTCGGTAGAACCAGTCTCGCGTAAGCGTACGCGTAATGTCGGTCCGGGCTGCTTCATCCAACAATACTGCCGAACCGAAGTATGACATGCTGGTAAGCAGTATGACTTATATCGCCCACAACTCACTTGTGTTCTACTCGTGCATATGACATCTACGCATAAAACCTGGCTCGGATGCCACTAGTGGGGAACGTAGTAATTTCAAAAAATTTCCAACGCACACGCAAGATCATGGTGATGCACAACAACGAGAGGGGAGAGTGTTGTCCACGTACCCTCGTATACCGAAAGCGGAAACATTAGCACAAAGCGGTTGATGTAGTCGTACGTCTTCATGATCCGACCGATCAAGTACCGAACGTACGACACCTCCGAGTTCAGCACATGTTCAGCCCGATGACGTCCCTCGAACTCCGATCCAGCCGAGTGTTGAGGGAGAGTTTCATCAGCACGATGGCGTGGTGATGATGTTGATGTTCTACTGACGCAGGGCTTTGCCTAAGCACTGCTACAGCAATATCGAGGTGGACTATGGTGGAAGGGGGCACCGCACACGGCTAAAAGATCAAACAATCAATTTTTGTCTCTATGGGGTGCCCCCTGCCTTCGTATATAAAGGAACAAGGGGGGTGCGGCCGGCCAGGGAGGAGGCGCACCAGGACGAGTCCTACTCCCACCGGGAGTAGCACTCCCCCTTTCCTAGTTGGATTAGGACTTGGGAGGGGGAAGGAGTGGAGGAGAAAAAGGAAGGGGGGCACCGCCCCCTCTCCTTGTCCTATTCGGACTGGGGGGGAGGGGCGCGCGGCCTAGCCCTAGCCGCCTCTCCTCTCTTCCACCTAGGCCCACTAAGGCCCAATAAGTCCCCGGGGGGTTTCCGTAACCTCCCGGTACTCCGGTAAAATCCCGATTTCACCAGGAACACTTCCGATATCCAAACATAGGCTTCCAATATATCAATCTTCATGTCTCGACCATTTAGAGACTCCTCGTCATGTCCAAGATCACATCCGAGACTCCGAACAACCTTCGGTACATCAAAACATATAAACTCATAATATAACCGTCGTCGAAACTTTGAGCGTGTGGACCCTACGGGTTCGAGAACTATGTAGACATGACCGAGACTCGTCTCCGGTCAATAACTAATAGCGGAACCTGGATGTTCATATTGGCTCCCACATATTCTACGAAGATCTTTATCGGTCAGACCGCATAACAACATACGTTGTTCCCTTTGTCATCGGTATGTTACTTTCCCGAGATTCGATCGTCGGTATCTCAATACCTAGTTCAATCTCGTTACCGGCAAGTCTATTTACTCGTTCCGTAATACATCATCCCGCAACTAACTCATTAGTTGCAATGCTTGCAAGGCTTAAGTGATGTGCATTACCGAGAGGGCCCAGAGATACCTCTCTGACAATTGGGGTGACAAATCCTAATCTCGAAATATGCCAACCCAACAAGTACCTTCGGAGACACCTGTAGAGCACCTTTATAATCACACAGTTATGTTGTGACATTTGGTAGCACACAAAGTCTTCCTCCGGTAAACGGGAGTTGCATAATCTCATAGTCATAGGAACATGTATAAGTCATGAAGAAAGCAATAGCAACAAACTAAACGATCAAGTGCTAAGCTAGCGGAATGGGTCAAGTCAATCACATCATTCTCCTAATGATGTGACTCCATTAATCAAATGACAACTCATGTCTATGGTTAGGAAACATAAGCATCTTTGATCAACGAGCTAGTCAAGTAGAGGCATACTAGTGACAATCTATTTGTCTATGTATTAACACAGGTATTATGTTTCCGGTTAATACAATTCTAGCATGAATAATAAACATTTATCATGATATAAGGAAATAAATAATAACTTTATTATTGCCTCTAGGGCATATTTCCTTCATCCACGTCTACGAGCATAGCATAGCAGTATAAGCATAACGTAGAAGTAACTCCCAAAGGTTTGATATAAAGGACAATAGGTTCTACCTCATCATCTACTTCCCAAAACCCACATGTTAAACACATCATAACCATGCAATGTTTGAGGATTGGAACTAATGCATAAAAATTGGGTAATGAAAAGTATGATCAAAGTGTGAACTTCCCTCGTACTGTCGATGAAGATGATTCACACTCATAACTCCTGATAGTTCTATTCGTCACACTCCGGTCAATCTATCGTAAGCAAGCAATAGTAACCACACATAATCAATCATGTAAAAGAATCGAAGAAAAGATCTCGAAAAACTTCAAAAACAAACAATTAACTCTTGCAACAGAAAACAATTTCTAACAGTACCAAAATTATGTGAATTTGGCCTTATCAGAAACTTTAGGTCAAGAGCTTCGATTTGCAAAAGAATCAACTAAACCGGAGTTATAAAACTCAAGTTATTATCTAACAAAGTTCAAATACTAATCTGTTTGAAACCAAATTTTAAGCACTCAAAAAATATGTTTAAGTTGTTTTACTAGATAGAGGGGATCGTAACTAAGAAGTGGGCATTGGTTTCGTTGGATTTGGATAAACGAGTAAAAAGTAGTGATCATTTTAAGATTAGGGACTAATCTGTAAAAACTATAATCATAGATAGGTCCCTGATGAAAAAATAATAGAAAAAGAAAAGACCAAAACACGAACGTTCTCTAAACAGATCTATAGGATGAAAACGTTCACTAAAACTTCCTAAACAGAAAGCGTTCATTAAATAACTAATCTTAAAAAACGGGTTTCTAACCAAAACCGAACCTTAAAAAAAGTCATTCGGACCGGGTTTTGTTTATCTCCGGTTCAAGATGGTTCAACGCCGGCGGCGGTTTACTGTGGTGGGTGGGAGTCCGGCGACGGGCGGCGGTGGAGCGGCAGTGGCGCGATGAGGCGACGGCGACGCGGTAGCGGCGGGTCGCGGCGCTGGTGGCGAAGTGCGGCGGCGGCATAGTAACGGCGCGGCGCGGTGGAGTTCGGTGGTGGCGTGAAGCGCGGCGGCGGATGCAGCAGCGGCAGTGGCGTCGATCTGCGGTAGCGGCGAGGAGAGGCGAGGCGAGGAAAGAGAGGGTTCGGGGATGCGGGATTTATAGGAGGAGAGGGCGACGGTGGCGTGGAGGAGGGGCCAAGGCGGCGGGGTGGTCGGGTCGGTCATGGCGGCGCGGCGGCGTGCGGGCGGCAGACTCCCGCTAGAGCTCGGTGATGGGCGCGCGCGCGGCTGGGCTGGCTGGGCCGGGCCTGGCTCGGCTGGGTCGGCCCAGTCAGAGGAAGGGTTTTTTTATAAAACATTTTTTACAGACAACCAAAAATAGAATAAACCATACAAAATAAAATAATAATATAGGCATATTATATATCAAAAATTTTAGAAAAAGATTTTCTACAACATGAACATTTTCCTAACGTGAAATAAAGCCCACAATAATTCAAATGAAGCAAAGAGTTGTACTGCTCTAATAAAATCCCATAAAAATCATTTTAAAAATACAAAAATAATTTCAAATTTATTTCTCTCCAATTTTCTACTGTAGGGAATCATTTTACCCTGTTTTCCATATATTTTATTTTTGGAGAAAAATAATTTTAATAAAAACCAAAATAACTCCAAATTGAAAATGATTTCAAAGGGGCGTTAAATTTGGTTTCTTTGAAACTTCCTACTCATATTTCATATAATTTGAAGAAGTCATTTTATCTTCTCTCGTGAAAATCATTGAGTTGCATAAAGTTTCTGAGTTGCAAAAATATTTCCAAATGAAATTCAAATATTTTCAAAAACCCTTTTTATTTATTTAAATGGAAGAAGTCATGTCATCTTCTCTCTAGGGTTTTGTATCTGAAAAGAATTTGAATTCATGGTGATCATAAATGCAAAAATGAAAGTTTGGGAAAGTCCTTTTATTCCCACTCATTTAAATTTCAAAAAGTTTCAAATTTCACTCAATTTCACACAATAAATCAAACAATCAATCATAACTATCTATTTAATATAACATTTCTACAAAGTAACTAGTGGAATTTCTACAAAGAATTCTCACACTTTGAAGAAGCGCAAGACCAGCAGCTCCCAGTCTGAGAATAATCCTACTGTGCCACCACCAACTGCTATTGCAGATCTTCAACGTATTGGCGCCCGTCTTCGCATTGCACCTGAGAAGATCTCTACGGATAAGCTTGTGGCTGATCCTGCCAAGTCCAGCAGCAGCGGGTGTTCTGATGATTAGTTACTTCCTGCAGGGTTCTGGTTTATGGCGTACCGTAATCGCCATTTATCTTTCTTTCTTTGTTGAGAACTATGTGATGCTTATCTGCTTTGTGGGTTGGTGTAGGTCATTGTGTGGCCTATTTACTATGCTTTCACTTTTGGTTTGTAATGAATCAGACAAGATTTAAGGAGTGGAAAGTGCGATGTTGGAATGTGCGTGGCCTCAATTCTGAAGCGCGTCAGCTTGCAGTTAGGCAGAAGATCGATGAAAGTGGTTGTTCTGTTGTCTGCCTTCAGGAAACTAAGTGCATGCAAATGGATCAGCGTTTCATTAGGAAGTTCTGCTCGCGGCGTTTTGATAATTTTGTTTACGTACCTTCGGCTGGTGCGTCTGCTGGGATGGTGGTTGTTTGGAATTCATCTTTTTTATAGGTTCTTTAATTGAGTCCAAATCCTATGGGATAATTGTGGAGTTTAAATCCAAACATACCTCAGAAACATGGTCTCTAGTCTCTGTTTATGGCCCGTGTCAAGGCGTTGCCCATGATGAATTTTTTCAGTGGTTATATAATCTTAATATTCAGTTTGGTGAGAATTGGCTGCTTTTGGGTGATTTCAACTTCATGCGATCGCTTGAAAACCGCAATCTTCCGGGAGGTGATGTCAACGATATCTTCTTGTTTAATGAGATAATTGGTCATTTGGGTCTGGTTGAGCTGCCAATCAAGGGGCGCCAATATACTTGGTCGAATATGCAAACTTCACCGCTTCTAGAGCAGATTGATTGGTTTTTTACGTTGGTTGCTTGGACATCGGATCACCCCAACACGATGGTTTTTCCACTTGCACGCACTGCCTCCGACCATGTTCCGTGTGTGGTATCGATCGCCACTTCTATCCCCAAGGCTAAGGTTTTCCGCTTTGAGAATTATTGGGTTGATTTGCCCGGGTTTGCTGACTGTGTTGCTGAGGTTTGGAATAGGCCAGTGGTTAAAACATCGATTGCGTTAACAATTTCGGCTAAGTTTAAGTCCCTCCGATATGCTCTCAAGAAATGGCATTTAAACCTGTCCACAGTCAAAGCTTTAATTGCTGATTGTAATAAAGTGATTATTTTTCTGGATAATCTAGACGAAATTAGGCCTTTGAGTTGGCCGGAGTTCAACTTTCGTAGAATTGTTAAATTGCATCTTGAGGACATCTTACACTGGCAATTTATCTATTGGAAGCAGCATTGCACGATCAGAAACATCAAAGTTGGTGAAGAGAATTCAAATTTTTTTCATGCCATGGCTACGGAAAGATTCCGTAGGAATACTATCTCCTCGATCAAGTCTGTGGAGGATGATGTGGTAACGAATCATCAACAGTTGGTGGGAATGTTCTGGGCTGATTTTAATCAGCGAATGGGCCAATCAAAAGGCATTTAGATGGGTTTTGATCTAGACACGTTAATTACCCGAATTGATGGTCTAGAGGAGTTGTCTTTACCGTTCACTGATTCTGAGGTGGATGCGGTAATTAAGAATATGCCTACTGATCGCGCTCCGGGGCCAGACGGGTTTACTGGGCTTTTTTTAAAGAAATGTTGGTCTGTTTTAAAGGAGGAATTTATGAAACTTCTGCAAGAATTCTATGAGGGAAAATGCAATTTGGAGTGTCTCAACACATCTCTTATCACCCTCATTCCGAAGAAGCTAAGCCCTTAATACATTGGTGATTTCAGTCCCATATCTTTGACTAATACTTGCTTAAAGTTCTTAACCAAGCTCTTGGCAAATCATCTTCAGGGTGTGATTTTGAAATGTATCCACCGCAACCAATATGGTTCTCTACGGTGTTGATCCATACAAGACTGTCTGGCGTGGTGTTTCGAGTACATCCACCAATGCAAAGCTTCCAAGAGGCCTATCATTCTTCTTAAACTTGATTTCACAAAGGCATTTGACACCATTGAACATGGCTGATTCTTAGGATTTTGACATGTAAGGGATTTGATGATCGTTGGACAAGTTGGATTGACAGCATTCTGTCCACGGGCTCCTCTTCGGTTCTTTTGAATGAAGTGCCTGGTAATCATTTTGTCTGTCGTTCAGGTGTACGCCAAGGAGATCCGCTTTCTCCCTTACTCTTTGTGATCGCGGTGGACTTACTCCAATCAATTGTAAATGAGATGTGCTCAAGGAATATTCTCACCTTGCCAATCCCAACCACCTTGATGGACTATCCGATCGTACAGTATGCTGACGATACTCTCATCGTTCTTCCAGCTATTGACAGTCAGCTCATTGCTTTCAAAGAAATGCTTGAAGTCTTTGCCAAATCAACCAGATTAAGGGTGAATTTCAGTAAGTCCTCTTTGATACCCATCAATTTGAGTGATGATGAGGGCAGGCGTGTTGCTTCCTTGCTTGGTTGTGATGTTGGTTCCATGCCATTCACTTACCTGGGCTTGCCCATGGGTACTTCCAGGCCAACAATTTATGATCTATTGCCTTTAGTGGATCATATTGAGAGACGATTATCTGCGTCCTCTTGCCTTTTGAATCAAGGAACCCGACTCCAACTTTTGCAATCCGTCCTTAGTTCTATGCCAATATATTTCTTGTGCACCCTTTCGCTACCACATGGTATCTTGAAGCAAATTGAGCGGATTATGCGGCAATGCTTGTGGAGAGGGAACACGGATACGCCCCGGCAATCATTGGCGGCTTGGGACTTGGTATGTCGTCCTAAATCATTTGGTGGTCTGGGAGTCATGGACTTGAGCATTCAAAATGATGCCTTGCTCATCAAGCATCTTTTTAAGTTCTTCAATAAGAGGGACGTACCATGGGTATCTCTTATTTGGGACACTTATTACACGTCTGCGCCCCCTCAAGTCACTCAAAGCTGCGGTTCTTTCTGGTGGAGAGACGTATTCAAGTTATATGATAAGTTTTGCAAGTTGGCAGTTCCACTAGTTCGAACGGGGGATACTGTGATCTTCTGGCTTGACCATTGGCAACTTGGCAACAATACGGTTAGCTTGCAACATCAGTTCCCGAGGCTCCACTCCTTTGTGATCGATGACACTCTCACAGTCAAGGATATTATGGAGCTATCAGACCTAACTGACAATCTCCATCTGCAACTATCTGCTGAGGCCTTTGAGGAGTTTAATCAACTACAGGCGTTGCTTCCTTTGGTTAATCTTCAAGATGGGGAAAATGATGTCTGGAAATGGCCTTCCATGTCTGGTGATTACCTTTCCAGGATTTATAACTTGTCATGCTTTTCGGACACAGTGGTTGATCCCATATTCACATGGATCTGGAAATGTTCTTGTACTCTGAAGTTTAAGGTTTTTGGGTGGCTCCTTTTGATGGATCGCCTCAACACTAGAGACATGATGCAGCGGCGGCATTGGATTATCCAGGATGACACTTGTGTTCTATGTAACTTGGCATCACATGAGGACAGAGCACATCTCTTCTTTGCTTGTAATTTTAGCCAGCGTATCTGGAATTACCTGGGTATTTCATGGAGTCCTCAACCCAACCAGACCACTTATGACATGGCTTCTGATGCTAGGAGGGATTTTGGTCATCCTTTTTTCTCTGAGATAGTATTCACTGCCACTTGGAATATTTGGACACAAAGAAATGGGAAGATCTTCAGGAATGAATCACCTTCTTTCAGGGCATGGAGGAGAATTTTTTTGCATGACATTTCTCTTTTAGCTCATAGAATCAAATATAAATATAGGAATAGATTAATCTCTTGGATAGCTGCCCTACCTTAATCCTTTCTTTTGTAAGTATTACTCTCCCCTCCTCTCTCTTAATTTTGTAACTTTGTATTTCTTTGGTTCTGTGGTTTAATAAAACACTGTGAGGCTGTTGCCTTGCAGTACATAGTCAAAAAATATAACATTAAAATTTAGAATTTTGGGATGTTACACCACTGCCAGTTTCTGTTTTTCCTTGTTTTAGAGTTTCGCAGAAAAGGAATACCAAACGGAGTCCAAACAGAATAAAACTTTCACGATGATTTTTCTTGGACCAGAAGACACCCAGGAGACTTGGAGTGCAAGTCAGAAGAGCCATGAGGCGGCCACAAGGGTGGAGGGCGCGCCCCCCAACATTGTGGGCCCCTCGGTGGCCTCCTAACCTAGATCTTCCTCCTATATATACTCATATACCCTAAAAACTTCCAAGGGATCCACAAAACCAATTTTCCACCGCCTCAACCTTCTGTACCCGTGAGATCCCATCTTGGGGCCTTTTCCGGCATCTTGCCGGAGGGAGATTCGATCATGGAGGGCTTCTACATCAACACCATTGCCTCTCCGATGAAGCATGAGTAGTTTACCTCAGACCTACGGGTCCATAGCTAGTAGCTAGATGGATTCTTCTCTCTCTTTGATTCTCAATACCATGTTCTCCTCGATGTTCTTGGAGATCTATTCGATGTAATACTATTTTGCGGTGTGTTTGCCGAGATCCAATGAATTGTGGATTTATGATCATCTTATCTATGAATATTATTTGAAACTCCTCTGAATTCTTTTATGCATGATTTGATATCTTTGCAAGTCTCTTCGACCTATCGATTTGGTTTGGCCAACTAGATTGGTTTTTCTTGCAATGGGAGAAGTGCTTAGCTTTGGGTTCAATCTTGCGGTGTCCTTTCCCAGTGACAGTAGGGGCAGCAAGGCACGTATTGTATTGTTGCCATCGAGGATAACAAGGTGGGGGTTTCACCATATTGTTTGAGTTAATTCCTGTACATCATGTCATCTTGCATAAGGCGTTACTCCATTCTTTATGAACTTAATACCCTAGATGCATGCTAGATAGCGGTCGATGTGTGTAGTAATAGTAGTAGATGCAGAATCGTTTCGGTCCACTTGACACGGACGTGATGCCTATATTCAAGATCATTGCCTTAGATATCATCATAACTTTGCGCTTTTCTATCAATTGCTTGGCAGTAATTTGTTCACCCACCGTAATATCTTCTATCTTGAGAGAAGCCTCTAGTGAAATCTATGGCCCCGTGTCTATTTTCCATCATATAAGTTTCCGATCTATAATTTTAGTTTCCGATTTATATTCTTTGCAAACTTTTACTTTCCGTTCCATAAACCAAAAATACCAAAAATATTACTTTACCGTTTATCCATCTCTATCAGATCTCACTTTGCGAATAACCGTGAAGGGATTGACAACCCCTTTGTCGCGTTGGTTGCAAGTTGGTGTTTGTTTGTGGAGGTATTCGGTGGCTTGTCACGTTGTCTCCTACTGGATTGATACCTTGGTTATAAAAACTGTGGGAAATACTTATGCTACTATGTTGCATCACCCTTCCTCTTCAAGGGAAAAACCAACACAAGCTCAAGAGGTAGCGAGAAGGATTTCTAGCGCTGTTGCTGGGGAGATCTACGCCAAGCCAAGACATACCAAGTACCCACCATAAACTCTCATCCCTCGCATTGCATTATTAGCCATTCGTCTCTTGTTTTCCTCTCTCCCACTTCTAAAATGATTTTCGAAAAGTTTTGCCCTTTTCTATGCCCTTCTTTCATTCGATCTTATGTTTGCTTGTGTTGCCATGTGCCTTCTATTTGCTTGCATCTTCACTTGCTAAAAATCTATTGATATGCATCCTCATCTACTTGCTAATATTTTTAAAAGATCCAATTATGATGAACCAATTGCTAGTGAGTTGAGTGCACTAGATTATCTTTATGAGGTTTTGTTTGAAATTCGTGAATCTGAAAATTGTAATGAAATTTATGAAGTGATTCACGATAGTTCCTTCAATGAAAAGCATGATTGCAATGATGTTAATATAAATTGTATTAATGTCAGTTGTGTTAATGATACACAAAACCCTAAGCTCGGGGATGCTAGTTTTGCTATGTCCACTACTTGTTGCAATGATCATGATTGGGGTGATTCTTCTTATGATCTTGAAAATTTATTTACTCCCCATGATGAATATGAGATTGATAATATTGTTTGCAAAAATATTGAAAGTGGGTTTGGAAGAGTGTCAACTTAAGATCCCACATATTTGGATAATGTTCAATCTTATGAAGTTTTTGATAAAAGTGGGTTCGGAGAGCTCATGACTTTATTTTATGATAATCCCACTATTTCGGAAGAGTGTCAACTTTGCATGCATGTGGATCGTGAAGAGAAAATTTTATGTGATAGTTATATTGTTGAATTTTATTATGATCCTACATGTAATTATTATGAGAGAGGAAAATATGGTTGTAGAAATTTTCATGTTTCTAAATTACCTCTCGTTATGTTGAGATTGCTATTGTTTCTTTCCTCTTCCTTGCATATGCTAGTCTTTGTTTGCTATGATAATTTGTTTGCCTATAAGATGCTTATGCATAGGAAGTATGTTAGACCTAGATGTGTTTTTCACATGCTATATGATGCTCTCTTTGTGCTTCAATTCTTGTCTTTCATGTGAGCATCATTAAAATTATCAATGCCTAGGTAAAAGGCTTTAAAGAAAAGTGCTTGTTGGGAGGCAACCCAATTTTATTTTTGTTCTTGCTTTTTAGGTCCTATTTTGCAATAAATGTTTCATATAGCCTCTGGTTGGATGTGCTTTTGGGTTTTAATTAGTGTTTGTGCCAAGTAAGACCTTTGGGATAGCTTACGGTGATAGTTGATTTGATCCTGCTGAAAAAATAGAAACTTTTACGCCCAGGAGATTAGTTTTCGTTTTTAATAGAAGCGCGATAAAATTCTGATTATTTTTTCAAAGGATTAGTAAACAAATTGTATAGGACTTCCTAATTTCTCAGGATTTTTGGAGTTACAGAAGTATTTGAAATCTCCAGATTGCTACAGACTGTTCTGTTTTTGACAGATTCTGTTTTTCGCGTGTTGTTTGCTTATTTTGATGAATCTATGGCTAGTATCGGGGGGTATGAACCATGGAAAAGTTTGAATACAGTAGATATTACACCGATATAAATAAAGAATGAGTTCACAAAAGTACCAAAAGTGGTGATTTATTTTCTTATACTAACGGAGCTTATGAGATTTTCTGTTGGAGTTTTGTGTTGTGAAGTTTTCAAGTTTTGGGTAAGGATTGGATGGACTATGGAATAAGGAGTGGTAAGAGCCTAAGCTTGGGGATGCCCAAGGAACCCCAATGTAATATTCAAGGATTTCAAAAAGCCTAAACTTGGGGATGCCCCGGGAAGTCATCCCCTCTTTCGTCTTCGTCTATCGGTAACTTCACTTGAGACTATATTTTTATTCACCACGTGATATGTGTTTTGCTTGGAGCGTCTGTATGATTTGAGTCTTTGCTTTTTAGTTTGCCACAATCATCCTTGCTGTACACACCTTTTGGGAGAGACCTGCATGAATCATTATTTATTAGAATACTCTATGTGCTTCACTTATATCTTTTGAGCTAGGCAATTTTACTCTAGTGCTTCACTTATATCTTTCTAGAGCACGCCAGTAGTTTTATTTTATAGAAATTTATGAACTATCATACTTCACTTATATTGTATTGAGAGTCTTTAGAACAGCATGGTAATTTTCTTTGGTTATAAAATTAGTCCTAATATGATAGGCGTCCAAGAGGGATATAATAAAAACTTTTATATAAAGTGCATTGAATACTATGAGAAGTTTGATTCCTTATGATTGTTTTGAGTTATAAGAAGATGGTAATATTAGAGTCATGCTAGTGAGTAGTTGTGAATTTGAGAAATACTTGTGTTGAGGTTTGTGTGTCCCGTAGCATGCACGTATGGTGAACCGTTATGCAACGAAGTTGGAGCATCATATGTTTTGCGATTGTCTTCCTTATGAGTAGCGGTCGGGGACGGGCGATGGTCTTCTCCTACCAATCTATCCCCCTAGGAGCATGCGCGTAGTACTTTGTTTTGTTGACTAATAGATTTTTTCAATAAGTATGTGAGTTCTTTATGACTAATGTTGAGTCCATGGATTATACACACTCTCACCTTTCCGCCATTGCTAGCCTCTCTAGTACCGCACAACTTTCGCCGGTACCATAAACCCACCACATATCCTCCCTCAAAACAGACACCATACCTACCTATTATGGCATTTCCATAGCCATTCCGAGGTATATTGCCATGCAACTTTCCACCTTTCCGTTTATTATGACATACATCATCATTGTCATATTGCTTTGCATGATCATGTAGTTGACATCGTATTTGTGGCAAAGCCACAGTTCATCATTTTTCTATACATGTCGCTCTTGATTCATTGCACATCCTGGTACACCGCCGGAGGCATTCACATAGAGCCATATTTTTGTTCTAGTATCGAGTTGTAATTCTTGAGTTGTAAGTAAATAGAAGTGTGATGATTTTCATTATTAGATCATTGTCCCATGTGAGGAAAAAAAGAGAAAGGCCAAATGAAAAAGGGAGAAGGCCAAAAAAAGAGAGAAGAAAAAAATGAGAGAAAAAGAGAGAAGGAACAATGTTACTATCCTTTTTTCCACACTTGTGCTTCAAAGTAGCACCATGATCTTCATGATAGAGAGTCTCATATGTTGTCACTTTCATATACTAGTGGGAATTTTTCATTATAGAACTTGGCTTGTATATTCCAACGATGGGCTTCCTCAAACGCCCCAGGTCTGCATGAGCATGCAAGTTGGATGCACACCCTCTTAGTTTTCTTTTTGAGCTTTCATAAACCATAGCTCTAGTGCAGCCGTTGCATGGAAATCCCTACTCACTCACATTGATATCTATTAATGGGCATCTCCATAGCCCGTTGATAAGCCTAGTTGATGTGAGACTATCTCCTTATTTTTTGTCTTCTCCACAACCACCGTCTATTCCACCTATAGTGCTATGTCCATGGCTCACGCTCATGTATCGCGTGAAAGTTGAAAAGGTTTGAGAACATCAAAAGTATGAAACAATTGCTTGGCTTGTCATCGGGGTTGTGCATGATTTGAATATTTTTTTGTGATGAAGATGGAGCATAGCCAGACTATGTAATTTTGTAGGGATAACCTTTCTTTGGCCATGTTATTTTGAGAAGACATAATTATTTTGTTAGTATGCTTGAAGTATTATTGTTTTTATGTCAATATTAAACTTTTGTTTTGAATCTTACGGATCTGAACATTCATTCATGCCACAATAAAGAGGATTACATGGATAAATATGTTAGGTATCTTTCCACATCAAAAATTCTGTTTTTATCATTTACCTACTTGAGGACGAGCAGAAATTAAGCTTGGGGATGCTTGATATGTCTCCAATGTATCTATAATTTTTGATTGTTCCATGCTATTATATTAGATGTTTTGGATGTTTTATATGCATTAATATGCTATTTTATATGATTTTTGGGACTAACCTATTAACCTAGAGCCCAGTGTCAGTTTCTGTTTTTTCCTTGTTTTAGAGTTTCGAAGAAAAGGAATACCAGACGGAGTCCAAACAGAATAAAACATTCCATCGAGGATAACAAGGTGGGGTTTTCATCATATTGTTTGAGTTAATTCCTGTACATCATGTCATCTTGCTTAAGGCGTTACTCCGTTCTTTATGAACTTAATACTCTAGATGCATGCTGGATAATGGTCGATGTGTGGAGTAATAGTAGTAGATGCAGAATCGTTTTGGTCTACTTGACACGGATGTGATGCCTATATTCATGATCATTGCCTTAGATATCGTCATAACTTTGCGCTTTTCTATCAATTGCTCGATAGTAATGTGTTCACCCACCGTAATATCTTCTATCTTGAGAGAAGCCTCTAGTGAAACCTATGGCCCCCTGGTCTATTTTCCATCATATAAGTTTTCGATCTATAATTTTAGTTTCCGATTTACTTTCCTTGCAATCTTTTACTTTCCGTTCCATAAACCAAAAATACCGAAAATATTACTTTACCATTTATCCATCTCTATCGGATCTGACTTTGCGAATAACCGTGAAGGGATTGACAACCCCTTTGTCACGTTGGTTGCAAGTTGGTGTTTTTTTGTGGAGGTATTCAGTGGCTTGTCGAGTTGTCTCCTACTGGATTGATACCTTGGTTCTCAAAACTGAGGGAAATACGTACGCTACTTTGCTGCATCACCATTTCCTCTTCAAGGGAAAAACCAACGCAAGCTCAAGAGGTAGCAGTCTTATTAGAAGAAATCGTCTATGTTATTATCAGTCTTCGCACACATTTTGTGATTACAAACCTATTTGTCGTGTATCACACTCATCTTGTTATATTCAACCGTTTCTGTTCTCTTGTCTCAAGACAAATAGTTCATCTGAGTGAACCATATGTCGTATATCGCACACACCTTGATCTGGCTGACCGTTTCTTTTGTGTTTTCTAATCACGATCAGTTCATCCGAGTGAACCGTATGATGTATATCGCACACACCTTAATCTGGCTACCCGTTTCTTTTGTTCCTCCTCATCGCAAATAGTTAATTGCACTGAACCATATGCCCTGCATCGCACACGCAACTAAAATCCAAACCGTGCTTGTTGCATCCGTCATCGCAAACGTTTTGCACCTTTTTATGGTTTTTTACACCACCGTTTCCGATTATTGCATCGCACACAGTTTTGTCAAAGGGTCTCCGATCGTAGTTCGTGTTAGCAGCATCCTACAGTAGTGAGACCTGACATTATGCTGAGTGTTTGCATGTGTGCCCGCTATCAAGCTGCACCGAAAGAATCGCATCACCAAGCGGTCAAGCGCATTCTGAGACATTTGGCTCACACCCCCACCTTAGGTTTATGGTATCCTAAGGGAGAATAGTTTGATCTCGTTGGATATTCAGACTTAGATTGGGCTGGTGACTTGGTTGATAGGAAATCTACTTCGGGGACATGTCATTTCTGATACGTCTCCAACATGTCTATAAACTTTTATTATTCAATGCTATTATATTATCTATTTTGGATGTTTTATATGCATTAATATGTTATTTTATATTATTTTTGGGACTAACTTATAAACCAGAGCCTTGTGCCAGTTTCTTTTTTTCCTTGTTTTTGAGTTTTATAGAAAAGGAATATCAAATGGAGTCCAAACGAGCTGAAACTTTACGATGATTTTTATACACCAGAGGAAGCCCCCGAAGCACAAGAGTTGGGCCAAAAGAGTCCCGAGGCAACGACATTGGTGGAGGGCGCACCCCCTGGCTTGTCGCTGTTTGATACGTCTCCAACGTATCTATAATTTTTGATTCTTCCATGTTGTTATATTATCAATCTTGGATGTTTTATAATCATTTTATATAGTTTTTTGGTAGTAACCTATTGACATAGTGCCAAGTGCCAGTTGTTGTTTTCTCCAAGTTTTTTACATTGCAGGAAATAAATACCAAAAGGAGTCCAAGTGCAACAAAACTTTACGGAGATTTTTTATGGACCAGAAGACACCCAATGGTCCAATGCAGCGTCTAGGGGGTGCTCCGAGGGGAGCACAACCCACCAGGGTGCACCAGGAGGCCCAGGCACGCCCTGGTGGGTTGTGCCAACCTCAGGTGCCCCCCAGACCACCTCTTTACTCTATAAATACCCCAATATTCCAGAAACCCTAGGGGAGTCGACGAAAATCAATTCCAGCCGTCGTAGAGTCCAGAACCACCAGATCCAATCTAGACATCATCACGGAGGGGTTCACCACTTTCATTGGTGCCTCTCCGATGATGCGTGAGTAGTTCTTTGTAGACCTTCGGGTCCATAGTTAGTATCTAGATGGCTTCCTCTCTCTCGTTCGATTCGCAATACAATGGTCTCTTGGAGATCCATATGATGTAACTCTTTTTTGTGGTGTGTTTGTTAGGATCGGATGAACTTTGAGTTTATGATCAGATCTATGTTTTTATATCCATAAAAGTTATTTGAGTTTCTTTGATCTCTTATATTCATGATTGCTTATAGCCTCGTATTTCTTCTCCGATATTTTGGTTTTGTTTGGACAACTTGATCTATTTATCTTGCAATGGGAAGAGGTGATTTGTAGTGGGTTCGATCTTACGGTGCTTGATCCCAATGACAGAAGGGGAACCGACACGTATGTATCGTTGCTACTAAGGATAAAACGATGGGGTCTATCTCTACATAGATAGATCTTGTCTACATCATGTCATCATTCTTATTGCATTACTCTGTTTCTCCATGAACTTAATACACTAGATTCATGCTGGATAGCGATCGATGTGTGGAGTAATAGTAATAGATGCAGGCAGGAGTTGGTCTACTAATCTTGGACGTGATGCCTATGTAATGATCATTGCCTGGATATCTTCATGATTATTTGAAGTTCTACCAATTTCCCAACAGTAATTTGTTTACCCACCATTTGCTAGTTTTCTCGAGAGAAGCCACTAGTGAAACCTACGGCCCCTGGGTCTCTTGCTCATATTATTTGCCTTTGCGATCTACTTTTCCTTTGCTTTTATTTTCAGATCTATTAAACCAAAAATACAAAAATACCTTGTTGTGTTTTATTCTTATTTATTTTATTTGTCATTCGATCTATCAATCTACTACAATTTTATTCACGTTTGTTTTCCTATCTTGGGGCGCCGCTACCCGAAAGGGATTGACAACCCCTTTTACATGTCGGGTTGCGAGTATTTGTGTTGTTTACGTTGTGTTGCTTGGTTCTCCTACTGGTTCGATAACCTTGGTTTCATCACTGAGGGAAATACCTACCGCCGATGTGCTGCATCATCCCTTCCTCTTTGGGGAAATAACGACGTAGCTTCAAGCCGCTATCAAAAGGAATTTCTGGCGCTGTTGCCAAGGAAGATTTTCAACATATACCAGGATCCTAATCACAAATCTCATCTCCTTGCAATTTACATTATTTGACATTTGCCTCTCGTTTTCCTCTCCCCCACCTCACAAAAATTTGCTGTTTTTATTCGCCCCTCTTTTTCGTTTGTCGTTTTCTCGTCAGATCTATCCTTTGCTTGCAATCATGAGTGATTTCGGTATGGCACCAATAGATGATGGCTTAACTCCTAAGATAGGACGTACGGGCAATCTGGATGATAAAACTTTTATCTTGGGGCAAGGGAATGTTATGGGAAAAGAACGTATCCAAGATTTTTTCAATTATGTTGGAAATTTAAGTCTTGATGGTGCGCCTATACTTAGGATTACTAGATCTTATGCGGATGCTATTTCAGCGCTAGTTCTGAAAATTGAAAGCAAATTTATCCATAGTCATCCTACTTTGCATAGATTGTTTTTTGAGCTTCCCGTTATAAAGAATCCAAAAGCTAAAAAGTTAGCCACTCTTGTTCTTGTGAATGAATTTGACTACATAATACGGGATGCTAGGGAAATATTTGATTTTTATGTTATGAATCATGAAAATCCCATGATAGACGAAATTCTTTACAATAGTGATTATTCGCTAAGGCAATTTCTTGGGGATAATGAAACCTTTGATGAGAACCTTAAAAGGAGTCCCCGTTTTAGATATAATCCAACAAGTTTTCAATAATGTTAATCAATCACTTAGGGATGAAACCCAACTTAGGAATGCTAAGGTTTCTATGGATAATATGTTTTATGTTGTCTTTACAAAACCTCATGACAAGAACACCCCTGAGGAAATTAAGAACAAAGATGACAAAACTTAGATTGTTGCTTTATGACTAGCTAAGGGCGTAAAACTATAGCGCTTTCAATGAATAAAATTTATTTTTGCTTTATGCTTTCTGTTCTTGAGTGTTTGCAAAATTATGCAACTGTTATGATTGTGTTTTTTGTGTTTTAGTTAGTGTTTGTGCCAAGTAAAGCCTTTAGGATCTTCTTCGATGAGAGTTGTTTGATCTTGCTGAAAAAACAAAAACTTTTGCGCCCGTGAAAATAATTTTCATTTTAAACTAGAGAGGTATAAAATACCAATTCCCTTTGCAGTAGATTAATTGTCACACCCTGATTTTCATGCCACCACACTTAAGCTAATAAATCATGATAAAGTGTGTTTTGACCAAAACTTTTGCATTATTTGGATTTTATTTGAAGTTGGTTTTCTCTCTGTGTTTTTTTCAAGTGCTCTTTAAAGTCAACACAACTCCCCCTCCCATACTTCATCTCCTTGCCCCAAACTTCTGCACAATGATCATTCCATGTGTATAGTGCAATATAGTATTTTCTTACAAAAATAATTTGGCCAAATAGTATTTTCAAAAATTAGTTCTCCAAAAACCCCTGAATTGAGGTTTGCACTGCAAGTACTTGATTTGTGGTGTGAAAAATCTTTCAAAAAGTATATTTGAATCCTATTAGATATAGGACTCCCATAAACCACAAAAATATAATTTTAAAAGTTATTTTCCTATTTTATTTAAAAGCTTTTTCTTAAGGCCAGAAATGGTCTTTAATAGGGAAAAATTATTTTATTGTTTCAAAAATATTTGACAAAAACCTAGAGAAACTCAGTGGACATATATTGTCCATATATAAGAGTTTCAACACATGGTCATGTTCAAAATAATGGTAAAATCCCTCAAATACCCTTTCTGGATATTTCAAGCTTTTGAAATATTTACAAAGGAAATATTCCCCAAAAATTCCAAGAAAATTCTAGCATGTCACATATGACATGTTGGATGATCTTGCCAAGTCTAATGTCATGGAGAATAGCATAACCCCATGAAATCCCCTCAAAACCATTTCTGTCCATTTTGAAGTTTGAGCATCTTTACATTGCCAAACATGTCCAAATGTTCTAAAACTTGGTGCGCATGCTCAAATTGTCAAATTATTCATCTATACCAAATGGCACAAGTTGGAGAGAATGTTATCTTGATCAAAGTGCCCCAAAACCCTCTCTGACCAGAATCAAATTTGAACAACTTTGTACTACCAACTTTCTCTCCTTGACCCCAACTTTTGTGAGGATGTTCAAATGACCAAATGAGGCCACTACACCAAGTGGGTCATCAAGGGGAAGTGATTTTCTCAAATAGATCTATACAAGTCCATTTCTGTTGATTTCTAGGGTTTACAAAAGTTTCATTAGCAACTTTGCCCAAATAAGCTCCAAATTGGTGGAAGGCCCTAATTATATGTGCAATTTCACCCTGTGGAGTCTCCTGCCAAATGGAGTTCATTTGCTTAACCAAACAAGCATCAAACACCTTCTGCCATTTTACTAAAACACCTGTTTTGACCTCTTCCACTCTTCTCCATGGCCTCCACTTTTTACCACAGCCCCTCCTAGACCTCTTCTACCTCCAGTAGCAATGGCTGCATCTCAGATTAATAATTGAGGGGTGAAAACACCTCTTTTACCTCTCTGGACAGCCCTTGCACCCCTCTTCCTCACCTCCCTCCTCACTCCAGTGGCCACCCAAGGCATCCAAGGCTTTCCCCACATTCTTTACTCCTCCCTAGAGCTACCACACATGCGTGGCCGTCCCCACTTTGCCAAAAAATGGAATGCCGGCCATTTGCACGCTCTGGAGCGCGCTACAGTGCGCTCCCGCACTGTAGCCGCCCCCTGCCAACCACCTCCGGCCACCTCGGCTCTCCCCCTCACGCCAGCCGATGCTCCTCGGCGTTCGCAGCACGCTACGCCTCTGTCCCCCTCCTCCTTCCCTCCTCCTTCCCTCCTACGCCTCTGTCCACCGGTTTGCTGCGTCGGCTGGAGGCGTATTTCCCAAATACGCCTTCGACGTGGCAGCCTTGCGCGGGCTGGATTCCCCATGGGCCTGCTGCATTGTGGCCGAATAGGCCCAGTTGCACAGTGGCCTTTTTCCTTTTCTTTTTCTGTAACTTTTCCAAAAATTCCACAGGATTAAATAATAATCCAAATGCAATAATTCCAACTCCTAAATTCTTGTAATAATCCCACCTATTTATTGGTGCTGTTTCCACTCTTATCAAACCAACTATTCTTCATTGTTCAAATTTAAATTTGAATTTGAGCATTTATGCCTGACATTTAAAATTCCTAGCACTGTTTCCATGACTCCAAATCCAAAACTAGGAATTTTCCCCTTCTTAGTTTTCACCCTAGTGTTTAACAAAAATGAGTTGACATTTTTCTGAGCACTTTGGTTTTTCTGTTTTGTTATTGCCTTATTTTTCTTGTTATTATTTTGCGATGATAGATTGCGTTGCTGGCGAAGGAGTTGGACCAGAAGACTTTGAAAACCCAGAAGACTTTGTTGATCCAGGCAAGCAGCCCTTTGACCATGTCTATGAAACCCCTTTTTATGCATGAAATATAGCACCATATTGTTGTTGCAACGGAATCATGATGAGGTGGAACCACTTTGATGGTTTACCTCCGTTACTTCCTTGTTGATACTTGCATTGTGCATGACCCTACCTCCTTATGAGGGTTATGCCGGTGGGAGTAGATAGGGTGCTAAAGTAGTTGCTACGCAAAAAGGGACAGGAATATGCATGGTGATGGAGACAAAGTATTTTCAAAGGACTTTTCGAAAACCCCGTCGGGTGCCACTTATGCCCGAGGGAGATAATGAGATGGGTAACCGCTTGATGACGAAGTGGTGTACCAAGGCAAGTGTGTGTGTTGCTTTCAAAAATGGATTGGTTTAAGTTGCGACCGTTATTCCAACCTTACATGCGCAACCACTCTACCCTTATATGGGAAAGGGCATTATTGATTACCTAGGCCGATACTAGCTTGGAGCCCGCATTACTAGTGACGGGAGAGTTGTTGGTGTGCTCTCTCGGGACGGGGTCATGCCAGGTAGGGCGGCCATGACTGTTTTCACAGGGCACCGGATACACCGTTGTGTCCCCTCTCGGATGTTACGATCTCGAGTGAGTCTTGTATGATGTACATCATGAGGATACGGAACAACGAGTGGACTCCATGTTAGTGTCGTCTAGGGAAATATAGTGATCGGGTGCTTACCTCGGGTACTTGAGGTACCGCGGGTCGTGGATGACACGGAAGTTCCCCGGATCTTGTGGGTAAAGTGTGCAACCTCTGCAGAGTGTAAAACTATTCGAATAGCCGTGTCCACGGTCAAGGACAGTTGGGTAACCGCTCTTGGGCTATGTCCACATGTCTACAAACCAGTGTATGTGTTTGGATAAGTGGGAGGAACTACTTGGGTCAAGTCAAAGGACTTGACATGATTGAGTTGGGTTGATGCCCACTCTATTTATGTTGATATCTGTAACCTGTCCTCATGGTTACTTGAATTCTCCCGATGCATGTCTTACAAGTTGTCATTGCACTCAAAACTAGTCTTCTGCAAATTTACCTGTATCATGCATTGTTGTATCTTGAGCTAAAACATGGGTTGCTTGCGAGTACATTCAAAGTACTCATTGTCTTGCCACTGGTTATTTAATTGGCCAAGCATGGAAGAACAGGAGTTCGATGAAGAGTTCTTCGGTGACGAACATGCAAGCTAGGATGCTTCCCAATCAGAATGCCTGTAGGGTTAAGGCAGATGGCATGGGTCCAAGTTGTTATTGAAGAGTTCTGCTGCGATGATACACTCAAGACTTGACCATAATGGTCCTACTTGTGTAAAACGGTATGTATGAATGTAAGACTCTTGTTATTCAGCTTCTATATGTTCAGTGAGCATTGGTCTCTGGGATCACTGTACACGTGCATTCGGTGATCTCGACTTATGAGTCGGGGTCCCCATATTAATATACAAATTTCCTAGGTCATCCAAAATTTTCAGAGTTTTTGGAGTTACAGAAGTATTTGGAATATCAATATTGCTACAGACTATTCTGTTTTTGACAGATTCTGTTTTCTTTGTGTTGTGTGCTTGTTTTGATGGCTCTATGGTTTTCTTTGATAAGTTTTTGCTATAGAAAAGTTGGAATACGGTAGATATAATGCAAGGACAAAATATGATTTGGTTTACTACAACACTTATAGTAGTGATTTGTTTTCTTATACTAACGGATCTTACAAAGGCTTTTGTTGAGTTTTGTGTGATTGAAGTTTTCAAGTTTTGGGTTATCTTACGATGGATGAAGGAATAAGGAGTAAGAAGAGCCTAAGCTTGGGTATGCCCCAGCATCCCAATATATTATCCAAAAGAGAGCAAGCAACTAATCTTGGGGATGCCCCGAAGCCATCCCCTCTTTCTTTTACTCGAAGCTATATTTTTATTCGTCACATACTATGTGTTTTGCTTGGAGCGTCTTGTATGATATGAGTCTTTGCTTGTTTTATTTTGTGTTTTAAGTCTTGATTCCTTGCTGGACACACCTATTTGAGAGAGCCGAAATTATGTCATGACTTGTTAGAATTGCTCTCTATGCTTCACTTAAATTTTTATGAGCTATGGACTTGCTCTAGTGCTTCACTTATATCTTTTTGAGCACTGTGTGCTTTAGTATTTTTGAAGAAATTCTCTCTTGCTTCACTTAGATTTATTTGAGAGTTATTAAAATTTTCAAGAAATTCTCTCTTGCTTCACTTAAATTAATTTGAGAGAAAGAAATATCATGCCCATGATCTTCACTTATTTTGTTTGAGCTTATCAAAAGCAACACATGAAAATTTGTCCCAAAGTGATAGATATCCAAGAAGGATATAATAAAAACTTTCATGAAGATCACTTGACAAAATGAACTTGATTCTTAGTAATAGTTTTGAGATATGATGATGTGATATGTGAGTCATGTTGATGAGTAATTGAGCTTTAGTAAGAATATTGGTGTGAAGGTTTGTGATTCCCTATGCAAGCACGAAAGTCAATAATAATGCAACGAAAGTATATCCTACTTGTGGTGCATTATTCGGTGTTAATTATGCTTAATGCTTATGAGATTATTGGTTTCTTGGTTGGTCGCTTCTTAATCTTTTGCTAGCCTTCATTTTGCAATAAGTATGATCACTACTTGCGCATCCAAAAACCTTTAAACCAGTTTTGCCACATGAGTCCACTATATCTACCTATATGCGGTATTCTTTTACTGTTCTAAGCAACTTTGTATGTGCCATCTCTAATTTTCAAAATAAACTTCTCTTTTGTGTGTTCGTACCGCTCGCGGAGCGGTTAGGGGTGGCTAATATTTTCCATGCTAGATGTGTTATTCTCATGATGTGTGTTTATTCACTTGTCATTGCACGAGAGTAAGGCAAAGGTATTCGGGATGCCCAGTCCCTAAATGAAAAATGAATTTATTTTATGTTGTCAACTAATAAATTACTTGCAAAGTGTTGGTATGGAAGGCAACTGTGGATTCGGCTAGCCATGGAAAGTGAAAGTATGGTGGAAAAAGGAATAAACTTTATTTTCTGTTTGGGAACCGCCTATGATATATCTAGCATGGAAAGTGTTGGTAACTCTAAGTCACTTTCGTTGGTGGGAAGGACACACATTCCAAAATGTTTTTATCTCTAAGTTTTTCGCTTTGAGCTTTGGAACCTCTACAAATCCCTACTTCCCTCTACGAGGGGCCTTTCTTTTACTTTATGCAATTTTTATTTTGAATTTGAGTCTCCCTCTTCTCTTATAAAGCACCAACTAAGAGGCACTATGATTGTACTTGAGTATTGGGTGTAGTTAATATGTGAGTGTGTTTCATGAATGGATCAATGATTAAGCATGATGGGCTAGGGATAGCTTATTTTAGCGTTGATATTTTGAAAGACATGGTTGCTTGATGATATGCTTGAGTAAGTTATCATGTCAAAACTAGACTATTGCTTTGAACAAAATAAAAGTCCAAATGTCCATGCTATTAGGAAAAGAAATATGAGATAACATGTTAGGCAGCATTCCACATCAAGAATTATGTTTTTATCACTCACCTACTCGAGGACGAGCAGGAGTTAAGCTTGGGGATGCTGATATGTCTTCAACGTATCAATAATTTTCGATTGTTCCATCTTGTTATATTATCATTCTTGGATGTTTTATAATCATTTTATAGTCATTTTATATCATTTTTGGTACTAAGCTATTGACATAGTGCCAAGTGCCAGTTGCTGTTTTCCGCATGTTTTTTACATCACGGGAAATCAATACCAAACGGAGTCCAAATTCAACGAAACTTTGCGGAGATTTTTTATGGACCAGAAGACACCAATGGGACAAGGTAGTGCCTGGGGGTGCTCCGAGGGGGTCACAACCCACCAGGGCGCGCCAGGAGGCCCGGGCGCGCCCTAGTGGGTTGTGCCCACCTCGGGTGCCCCCCGGACCACCTATTTGCTCTACAAATACGCTAATATTCTAGAAACCCTAGAAGAGTCGACGAAAATCAATTCCAGCCACCGCAGAGTCCAGAACCACCAGATCCAATCTAGACACCATCACAGAGGGGTTCACCACTTCCATTGGTGCCTCTCCGATGATGCGTGAGTAGTTCTTTGTAGACCTTCGGGTCCGTAGTTAGTATCTAGATGGCTTCCTCTCTCTCAATTGATTCTCAATACAATGGTCTCTTGGAGAACCATATGATGTAACTCTTTTTTGCGGTGTGTTTGTTGGGATCAGATGAACTTTGAGTTTATGACCAGATCTATCTTTTTATATCCATGAAAGTTATTTGAGTTTCTTTGATCTCCTATATGCATGATTGCTTATAGCATTGTATTTCTTCTCCGATATTTGGGTTTTAGTTTGCCAACTTGATCTATTTATCTTGCAATGGGAAGAGGTGATTTGTAGTGGGTTCGATCTTACGATGCTTGATCCCAGTGACAGAAGGGGAACCAACACGTATGTATCGTTGCTACTATGGATAAAACAATGGGGTCTATATCTACATAGATAGATCTTGTCTACATCACGACATTGTTCTTATTGCATTACTCTGCTTCTCCATGAACTTAATACACTAGATGCATGCTAGATAGCGGTCGATGTGTGGAGTAATAGTAGTAGATGCAGGCAGGAGTCGGTCTACTAATCTTGGACGTGATGCCTATGTAATGATCATTGCCTGGATATCGTCATGATTATTTGAAGTTCTACCAATTGCCCAACAGTAATTTTGTTACCCACTGTTTGCTATTTTTCTCGAGAGAAGCCACTAGTGAAACCTACGCCCCCCGGGTCTCTTTGTCATATTATTTGGCTTTGCGATCTACTTTTCCTTTTGTTTTATTTTCAGATCTATTAAACGAAAAATACAAAAATAACTTGCTGTGTTTTATTCTTATTTATTTTATTTGGCGTTTGATCTATCAATCTACTACAATTTTATTCACGTCTATTTGCCTATCCTGGGGCTCCGCTACCCGAAAGGGATTGACAACCCCTTATACACGTCGAGTTGCGAGTATTTGTTATTTGTGTGTAGGTGCTTTGTTCTCCTACTGGTTCGATAACCTTGGTTTCATCACTGAAGGAAATATCTACCGCCGATGTGCTGCATCATCCGTTCCTCTTTGGGGAAATACCGACATAACTTCAAGCCGCTATCGTTGCCTCATGGACCCCCTTGACGTGAGACCCACGCCAAAAATTCCTATAAATACCAAAACCCTAGAAGGAAACCTAGATCAGAAGTTCCGCCGCCGCAAGCCTCTGTAGCCACAAAAAACCAATCGGGAGTCCGTTCCGGCACCCTTCCGGAGGGGGAAACCATCACCGGAGGCCATCTTCATCATACCGGCGGTCTCCGTGACAAGGAGGGAGTAGTTCACCCTCGAGGCTGAGGGTATGTACCAGTAGCTATGTGTTTGATCTCTCTCTCTCTCTCTCGTGTTCTTGATTTGGCACGATCTTGATGTACCACGAGCATTGTTACTATAGTTGGATCATATGGTCTTTCTCCCCCTCTATCCTCTTGTGATGAATTGAGTTTTACCTTTGAGGTTTCACTATTATCGGATTGAATACTTCTTTGGATTTGAGAATACTTGATGTACGTCTTGCATGGGATACCTGTGGTGATAATGGGGTGTTCTATCGATTCACTTGATGTATGTTTTGGCACTCAACTCGCGGATTCCCGAGGTGACATTGGGGTAATCTATGCATAGGGGTTGATGCACGTTTTCGTCTTTGTTTCTCCGGTAGGAATCTTGGGGCGCTCTTTGAGGTTCTTTGTGCTGGATTGAATATTATGAATCTGAAGTTGTTTGGTGCATATCGTATAATTGACCCACTGATACTTGTGGTGACATTGGAGTATCTAGGTGACATTGGGTTGATTGATGTGTTCTCATATGGTGTTTTTTACTACAAACTCTAGGGCTGTTTGTGACACTTATAGGAATAGCTATGGATTGATCGGAAAGAATAACTTTGAGGTAGTTTCGTACCCTACAAGCAATTTCATCTTATGTTCTCCGCGATAGGAACTTTGGTGTGACTTTTGTCGCACATTGAGGGATTGCCATATGATCTAATTATGTTATCATTGTTGAGAGAACTTTCACTAGTGAATGTATGAACCCTAGGCCTTGGTTCCAAGCATTGCAATACCGTTTTTGCTCACTTTAGTTACTAGTTACCTTGCTGTTTTTATATTTTCAGATTACAAAACCCATATCCACTATCCATACTACACTTGTATCACCATCTCTTCCCCGAACTAGTGCACCTATACAATTTACCATTGTATTGGGTGTGTTGGGGACACAAGAGAATCTTGGTTATTTGGTTGCACGTTTGTTTGAGAGAGACCATATTCATCCTATGCCTCCCATGGATTGATAAACCTTAGGTCATCTAGTTGAGGGGAAATTGCTACTGTCTTACAAAACTCTGCGCTTGGAGGCCCAACACGAGTCTACAAGAAGAAGGTTGCGTAGTAGACATCAAGCTCTTTTCTGGCGCCGTTGCCGGGGACGTAAGTGCTTGAAGTTCTATCTTTAGATCTTGCAATTGAATCATTTAGTTTCTTGTTTTATCACTAGTTTAGTATATAAAAGAAAACTACAAAAAAATTGAGTTGAGGTTGCCTCATATGCTTCATCTTTATAATGTCTTTTGTGAAAATGATGTAAAGGAAAATTGTGCTCAAGTGTTAGAAGAAGAAGTTACTAAAATGTTTGGCACTAAATCTTTGTATGATGAGCATGATTGCAATGTTGTTAGTATGAATTCCTTGAATATCCATGATGCTAATGATATGCAAAGCAACAAGCTTGGGAATGCTATGTTCGATAAAGATGGTATTTTTAGTCCCCCAGGTTTTGATGAGCAAATTTATTATGATGAGAATAAAGTTCCTATCTATGATGATTATTGTGATGACATGTATGCTATAAATAATAATGATAACCATGAGGCTTGTTATCTTGATTTTAATTTTCAATCCCATGATAGCTATTTTGTTGAATTTGCTCCTCCCACTACTATGAATGAGACAAATTTTGCTTATGTGGAGAGTAGTAAAATTTCTATGCTCGTGAATCATGAAAAGAATGATTTATGTGATAGTTATATTGTTGAATTCATTCATGATGCTACTTAAAATTACTATGATAGAGGAACATATACTTTTACATATTGAAATAATATCAAGTTTCCTCTCTATGTGTTGAAAATCTTGAAGTTTTGCTTGTTTCACCTTCCTATGCTAGTTGATTCTTGCTCCCATAAATTATTTGATCACAAAATCCCAACGCATAGGAAGTGGGTTAGGCTTAAATGTGTTAGTCGTATTCTTCATGATGCTCCCGTTATGTTTCAATTCTTATCTTTTATGAGTGCATCAATGAAATCATCATGCCTAGCTAGAAAGGCATTAAAGAAAAGCACTTGTTGGCAGACAACCCAACATTTATACCTGATGTTTTTGTGTGTTAACATGATTATGCTACTGTATTAATCATGCTTTATAGCTTTTGTTTTAATAAAGTGCCAAGTAAGACCTTTGGGATGGTCTATGGTGATAGTTGATTTGATCTTGCTGAAAAATAGAAACTTTTCTGCCCAGTAAAATAATTTTAATTTTTTATAGAAGCGTGATAAAATCCCGATTCTTTTTTCAAAAGATTTACATAAAAATTGCACAGGTTTTCCTAAGTTTTCAGAAGTTTTGTAGTAGAAGAGGTATGGTTGTTGTTCAGATCATTACAGACTGTTATGTTTTTGACAGATTCTGTTTTTAGCGCATAGTTTGCTTGTTTTAGTGTTTCCATAACTTATATTAAGTAATATAAATGGTGTAAATGATACAGTATAGTAGGAGTTGTGTGAGACCAATTATGAATCTTGTCTTGGCAGTGCCAAAGTTAATGATTTGTATTTATCATACTAACCCATCTCACGAAGTTCTGTTAAGTTTTGTGTGATTGAAGTTTTCAAGTTTTGGGTGAGATGTCGATATGAGGAGAATACGGAGTGGAAATACCCTAAGCATGGGGATGCACAAGCCACCCCAAGGTAATATTCAAGGAATACCCAAGCAAGTAATGTTGGGGATTCCCCGGATGGCATCCCCTCTTTCGTCTTCAACATTATCGGTAACCTCACTTGGAGCTATATTATTATTGGAACAATTGTATTCATGCCCCTAGTTAGGTCATGCTCGACTGATTTGCCCCTATTTTTTCAACAATTGCGGTTTTGCCCAGCTCACTTCCCTCGCCTTGTGTTTTTGCCCTTCCGGGGCGGTTCCGACCAATCACGTTTCGCCACGTGGCGATTGCTCACTGGTCAGAACTGCCCCGGAAGGGCAAAAACACAAGGCGAGTGAAGTCAGCTGGGCAAAACCGCAATTTTTGAAAAAATAGGGGCAAATCAGTCAACAGTGACCCAACTAGGGGCACGAATACAAAAATCCCATTTTTATTTGTCACATGATATGAGTTTTGCTTGGAGCATAATTTTATTTTATTTTTTATTTGGTTTCTGTTATTTAGAGTAATGTTTTGCATCTTTTAGTTCAATAAAAGTGTCAAGTATAGCCTTTACCATGCTTATTTTTCAAGTCTATATGTTGTCGTTTGAAAAGAGAAAATTTGTTGTTATGTTATGAATATTGGTGAATAGTCGGAACATGATAAAATCTTGAAATTTTTACAAAATGATAAACAAAAAATTATCTACAGTGTGGTAGTTTTTTAGAATTTTTGGAGTTAAATAAGTATGATTCCTCTTGCATTCTTTATAGACTGTTCTGTTTAGACAGATTGCTGTTATGTTTGCATTGTTTAATGATTCTATTTGAGGATATGAGTTTTAAATATGTAGAGGCATTTATTACGAAATGTTAAATAATAATCTTAGTGATTTGCTATAGTAGAGAATGATAAGGCTTATGCATTGATTTATACTAACTTATCTCATGAGTTCTTGTTGAGTTTTGTGTGGATGAAGTTTTTAAGATTTAGGGAAACCGCGATATGAAAGGAATTAAGGAGACACAAAAGCTCAAGCTTGGGGATGCCCAAGGCATCCCAAGTTAATATTTAAAGAAGTCTCAAGCATCTAAGCTTGGGGATGCCCCGGTTGGCATCCCACCTTTCTTCTTCTTCAACAATGATCGGTTAGTATCGGTTGAGCCTAAGTTTTTGCTTCTTCTCATGATATCTGCTATCCTTGGAATGTCATTTTATTTTGTTTTGATTGTTGTTTGAATAATATCCAAAGATCTGAAATTCTTAAATGTTAGAGAGTCTTCACATAGTTACATAATTATTCAACTACCGAGTGATCTTCACTTATATCTTTTGGAGTAGTTTGTCATTTGCTCTAGTGCTTCACTTATATCTCTTTAGAGCAGGACAGTGGTTTTATTTTGAAGAAATTGATGAACTCTCATGCTTCACTTATATTATTTTGAGAGTCTCTAAACAGCATGGTAATTTTCTTAGGTTATGAACTTAGTCCTAATATGATAGGCATCCAAGACGGATATAATAAAAACTTTCATCTAAAGAGCATTGAATACTATTAGAAGTTTGATTCCTTGCGATTATTTTGAGATATAAATATGGTGATATTAGAGTCATGCTAGTGAGAAATTGTGTATTGGTAGAAATACTTGTGTTAAAGTTTGTGATTCTCGTAGCATGCACGTATGCTGAACCGTTATGTGATGAAGTCGTAGCATGATTTATTTATTGATTGTCTTCCTTGTGAGTGGCGGTCAGGGACGAGCGATGGTCTTTTCCTACCAATCTACCCCCCTAGGAGCATGCATGTAGTACTTTGTTTCGATAGCTAATAAATTTTGCAATAAGTATGTGAGTTCTTTATGACTAATGTTGAGTGCATGGATTATGCGCACTCTCACCCTTCCACCATTGCTAGCCTCTCTAGTACCGCGCAACTTTCGCCGGTGCGTCAAACCCACCATATACCCTTCCTCAAAACAGCCACCATACCTACCTATTATGGCATTTCCATAGCCATTTCGAGATATATTGCCATGCAACTTCCACTGTTCCGTTTACTATGACACGCTTCATCATTGTCATATTGCTTTGCATGACCATGTAGTTGACATCGTATTTGTGGCAAAGCCACCATTCATATTTTTTATACATGTTACTCTTGATCATTGAACATCCCGGTACACCGCCGGAGGCATTCATATAGAGTCATATATTTGTTCTAGTATCGAGT
This sequence comes from Triticum urartu, assembly GCF_056163025.1. Lineage (NCBI taxonomy): Eukaryota > Viridiplantae > Streptophyta > Magnoliopsida > Poales > Poaceae > Triticum > Triticum urartu. The sequence goes on along the minus strand of NC_141876.1, from coordinate 398,860,478 downwards.
TGTAATTGTTGAGTGGTAAAGTAAATAAAAGTGTGATGATCATCATTATTAGAGCATGTTCCCATGCACTACAAAAAAAATACACTTCCGTGATGATACGTGTTTGTCACAGTAGGTCACTTTTTTTGTCATGCATGTACATCCATGAAAAATTTATGACAGAATCAAGATAGTCATACCTATGCTGTCGTAGAAGTGTTCCATGACATTAACAAAATTATCATCACGGAAGTGTCCACTTCCATGACGATAAATCGCGCGTCACAGAAGTGCTTTCGTCAAGGGTGACCGACACGTGGCATCCACCATAACGGAACGTCGTTAAGCTATCGGGTCGGGTTTTGGATCCGATAACCCGTTAACAGCCCCGACCAATGGGAAATTTCCACGTGTAAAATTCTTATTGGCGGGACGAAACACGTGTCAGCTCGTCAGTGGGTCAGATAGGTGCCTATGATACGTCGACACGTGGCACAGCCCAACAAAGGCCCATTCCTATGTAAAGGTCAGCCCGTTTGACTTGGTCAAAAGCTGGCGGGCCGGCCCATGGAAAGCCTGTTAACGGCCTGTTCAAATATAGCCCATTTACAGCCCGCTAACCCAAGGCCTGTTACGCCCTATCCGAATTAGGCCCAGTAGCGTCATCTGGGCCATCCAATATGATTCCAGCCCGTTTTCACTTCTGGCCCATGTATGGCCCATGACGTCTTTCGTCCCATATGAGGTCCTATGTAACTCTTGGCTTATTAACGGCCCGTGGTGAAACTGGCCCGTAATGAACAGTGTATCACTTTACACCCGTTAACGTCCCATGGTGAAACTGGCCCGTGATGAACAGTGTATCACTTTATACCCATTAACGGCCCGTTATACCGTTGGGCCGTTTCCAGCCCATGTTATATTCCGGCCTTCTTCAGAGCCCATTTATTCTTGGGCTCATTTCCAGCATTCGTTTACTGACAGCCCGTTACTGTCATTTTCTGCTTGTGGGCCAAATTCAGCCCGTGGTTACAGTCGGCCCGTTTGTGGTCCGTAATACGTTGGGCTGTTTTCATAGAGTCATCAAATATGGCCTATTAACGATGGCCCGTTATGGTCGGCCCATGAACGGACGATTCCAACTCTAGCCCGTTTACGGCCAGAATGCGGTTTGTTCGGCCCATGTTTGGCCAATCGATCATACGGCCCGTATAAGGCCCATTGATGATACGGCCCGTAGAAGGCCCATTGTTTCTACGGCCCATAGAAGGCCCACTGCTTCTACGGCCCGTAGAAGGCCCACTGTTTATACGGCCCGTAGAAGGCCCATAGTTTCTACGGCCCGTAGGAGGCCCAGTGTCACTACAGTAAATATTAGCCCATAGTTATTGTGGCCTAGTTTTAAAAAATAGGTTATTACAGCCACTAGAAAATTGCAGAAAAAGAACTGCACTGACTACAAGCAAACAAATAAACAAGACAACAAGGAAATAAATAAGCAAGCAACTTACACTAGGCTATCACGGCTATTACACATATTACATCCACTGGGCATCAAAGTTCGCTACCAGTGCAAATATAGGGAACACAATAGCATATAAACGCCGCAGCAAAACAAGTCCAGAACTGAAACCACTTCAGAAGAACTCAAGAAACAATATCCTGGGTACCCATAATGCTGGCAAGATGCTTAGCAAGCTTACTAACTTTCTCTTGTTTGGCCCTTAAGTCCTCCAGCGCTTGCTGTTGCACCAGAAAGTATGCATCTAAATTCTACAGGGACTTCCTCAGTCCTTCGGCTTCCTGTTGCATAACATCTGATTGATGTCTTTCAACTTGAAGTTGAGACTCAAGAAGCCGAACTGATTCAGGCAACGAGTTCGAAGAGCTGGTGCCAGCAGTGGTAGCCAGTAACTCAAACACTACATCAAGACTAGACTTCGGGGTTGTCTCAGTGTCTTCAATATAGTTTTTATCAGCTTTCTTGGAGACCAATAGGGATGTCTCACTATCTTGAACCTTATCTGCATTACTTCCTTTACCATTGCATAACAGGGTACTCTTCTCTAATATTTTATCCGCGTTCTAAAAGAGAAACAAACAAACACATCTCAGCTTTACCAGTTCAGTAGTAAGGTGGACAGGATAACAGCATGAAACAAACATATATCTATGTAGTATGGTCACTGTATGGTCTATATCATTCTAGTTTATGTTGCCAAATCAAGATAGATACAGTTCGAATCATATCTATTTAAGACAAAGCAGCATAGACAGAATATAAGTGTGGGAAACTACACAACAATAACAACACTTGTAATGTGCATGGCATGAGAACGTAACTGTTTATTCAATTGAAACTGAAATCAACATAGAGCAAGTTACAACAGCAAACAGCCAAACACGTTGAAGAAACAGGTTTAAAACATACCTGTTGCGCCATTGGAGTTTCAATTGCATCCTTCAAATTTGAAATTAGTTGGTATCAGTAAATACAGTGATGCAAGAGCAAAGTAGTATGAACCATAGCTACGGAATCTGACCTCAGAACAATTCTTCTTCTGCTTTAAGCGTTGACTTCGGGTTCGGAGTGGTGGTCCTCGTGATTTGGGCACTGCAGTTGCCTTACTAACTGCTCGTGTTTGGGTGCTCTGTGGTGGAGACGGTGCTGTGTCAACGGGAACTGGGTGTCTATCTACTGGGGTTGGCGTTAGAAGGGGTGTAGCTGGTTCTCTGTCCAACTGGGTAGGGGTACAATCTGCATGAGTGTGGGTTATGTGTGGTGGGGCTGGTTCTTGGGCAAGTACAACCATGGTTCTACCTGCATCGACAGGTAGCACGATCTTTTATGAAGATCGTGTTTTACTCCCACAGATACTGCCATCACTCCCTCCAATTGAAATGGCTGATAAACAAGAGAAGTAATTGAATGTACATAAATTGTAAGATAGACAGGTGCAATGGATAGTAGGGAACAAAACAGGGCATGAAATAATTCACATTTATGTTGTCTAAGCAAACAGAATAGCAGGACATAATTTCACATATATGATGGCTAATTAAACAGGATAGCATGACACAATTTCACATGTATGATGGATAACTAAACAGGATAGAATGACATACTTCAAAATATGATGACTATGTAAACAAGATAACATGATATAACTATACGATGTGTCTATTAAAGTGGTTGGCATGCCATAAATCACAAACATGCCGTCGATGGAAACATGATGGCATGATATAATTCATGGATAGAATGACATAATTTAAATATGATGACTATGTAAACAGGATGAGATGATATAACTATATTATGTCTTTAGAAAATGGGTTGGCATGCCATAATTTAGATACGTGCTTTCTATGTAAACATCATAGCATGACATAATTCAAATATATGATTTATATACTAAGGAAGTGAGCAGAGGGCAATCGCATATATGATGTGTCAACCAAGGAGATGGCATTCAATATTGTGTATATGATGTAAAAACTAAGCATTGTAATACAACATATGCATTATATGAGTAATATAACCCTGCCAAGTTTGAGCATACACCTCAGGGGGATAATAGGACTGGTCACCTGCCTCTGAATCCTCCTCTGAAGAGCTATCTGTAACCAGTAAGATATCTTTTTCAGCAGGTAGCATTGTCCGCTCTGAAGACCTTGTTTTCACTCCAGATTTCTCCATCACCAATTCAAATGGCTGATGCACAGGACGAGCAGTTGAATATACAAACATTGTCGACAAAAGCAATGAGAAATACAAAAAAAGGACGACATGATATAATTCACTTATAGGACGCTTGCCTAAACAGCATGGCATTGCATAATTCACATACATAATGCCTTGCAACAAGATAACATTGCATAATTCACATATATAATGTCTTCCAACAAGATGGCATTGCATAATTCACATATATGGTAATTATACACTAAACAGGTGGCATTCACACAAAGCATGTCTATACTAAGCAAATGACATAGCAATGCAAGATACCATACGCACGATATGAGCAACATAACCCTACCAAGTTAGGGAATGCACCTCGGGGGGGGGGGGAATATAACTGGTCATCTGTCTCTGAATCCTCCTCTGTGGAGCTATCGGTAACCAGCAAGACATGCGCTTCATCAGAGAGCATTTTCTACTCTGAAGACCTTGTTTCCACTCCAGATTTTTCCATGACCGTGCCAAATGGCTGATGCACAGGAAGATTAATTGAATGTACTAAAATTGTTGACAAATTTAACACGTAATAAAAAAAATGATGGCATGATATAATTCACATATAAGATGACTGGCTAACCAGGGTGGCATTGCAAAATTCACATATATGATGCCTGGCTAGACAAGATGGCATTGCATGATTCACATATACGATAAAGAAACTAAACAGATGGCATTGACACAAAGCATGTCTAAACTAAGCAGATGACATCTTTAATGTATATAGTAAGCAATGCAAGGCACCATATGCATGATATTACCAACATCAGCATGCCAAGTTAGAGCGAAGACCTCATGGGGTAAATACGAGTGGTATTCTCCTTCTGAATCCCCCTCATAATAGTTATCTTCCTCTTGATTACGATCCGAAATGGGTGGAGGGGGGCTGCCTTTGCGCCCAACATGGAACGACGTCTACATGAAATTTTATTGCCACGCAAGGCTCGTCTCTTTTTCTCTACATGATTAGTTCCATTGTGTACAATAACTGGCATGCATAGGAATAAAACATAGTGAGATTATGTAAGTAGTGCATGCACAAATCCAGAGTGATGGTAGAAAACTGTGGATAGAACCAAAACCAAATGATAGCAGGCAGATAATAGCTTTAGTTAAAAAATACAGATAATGGCTCCTTTAATGTTTGTTTGCACCCAACATGAAACTCATAGTAGACACCGGAGATTAACCAGATAGTAGACAGATAGTACTGATTGCTGCCCCAATATGTACCCCACAACCATTTAAAAACTCAAATTTTAGCATTAGTTTGGAACTGACTCGGAGTCTAATAGGTGAACACGATGATAATGTAGCATGTCATCATATTAAGCGACACATAACGTAAGCAGACACGGAGCCGTGGCTGCCGGCGGCGGGGAAGAAGATCTGAGGCGGCAAAAGACAGTCTGGAGAGCGGATCCCTGCTGTGGTGAACCCTTCCATCATTGGAGCAGCTGAGCTGGGGTGGAACACAGCGCCGCAGGAGCAGGACAAACCACACAAGGTTTTCTTTGACACATATCTGTAACCGAAGTAATTGAGTAAGGGCTTGTTTGAATTTGAGGATTCTAACAATGCAGGGATAGGAAATAGACAGGAATACGATAGGAATGCACGTGCAAAACAAAGAATTTAAAAACACAAGATTTCTGCCAATCTGGGTGTTTGATTCACAACAATTGGAAGATCACATGATGCAAAAAAGCATGGTGAGATTAAGTCAAACCACAAGAAAATGTACGGTTATAATGCTATTATGCTACTATCTCTTAGTCTTGTGCTTGATGAATAGGAATATGAAAAGGAGGAGAAGTGGAAATTAGAATTCCTACGGTTTTTCTTTCAAGGAGACACTAAAGGAACAAATCCTACAGTTTTCCTTTGCTCCATTCCTTTGCACCAAATTCATGAAAAGTAGTACCATAGGAAACTTTCCAATTCCGATGTTTTTGTGCTACTTCTATTACTTTGGACCCAGGCCACTGCGATACTAGCTCAACTCCCAGGCCCATCGACAAATGCACAGCTGAAACGCACAGAGATAAATAATGATGGCGTTCAAGAGAGTCCATCACGGATAGCTAAGTTGCCTGGTACCTCACTGCTTGTCATATAGTAGGATAAAATAATCATATTTCCCGTTACTACGAGTGCTCAGTGGACAATATATATAACATGTAGAGTAAAAAAGAGATGCAACAAGTGTAGAACCTCTTTGGCGATGCCATGTCGATCTCAGCATGATTGGGTTGGCCGGTGAGGATGCTCCAGCTGACTTGGCTGTCGGAGGAGGGGAAGAAGATCTTAGGCTTCTGGAGATGGAGCCCGAGGTACTGCTCCACTGTGATGGATGGTTTCGTCGTTGGAGCAGCTCCGGTGAGTTGTACGACGCCAAGGCTGAAGCAGGACAAGAGAGACAACGGACAATGTTAACCTGAGTGGAATTCTAATAGCATCTCCAATACATGACGTAAAATACATAACCACAAAGTGCTAGATGTAAAATACATCAGCCGCTCATGTCTGAACTTAACTGTCGAAACTGAACTTAACTGTTGAAAATGAATTTTGCTGTCGAAACTGAATTTTGCTGTCGAAACTGAACGCACTAGCAAGGTGAGGCTACACATAGGTCGACTGACTTTTTCATCTCTGGTCAGTCGATTTTGCAGCCGTTGGATACGAAATCAAGGGCCTGCGGTTCATCTTCAACCTCCACCACCCTGACCCGGCCAAACAGTAGCCCCCCCGCCCCCAGCGGCTGGCGGTGGGCCGCCCCGCCCGCCCCGAAAACACTCCCCACCGCCGGTCCGCCGCCGCCCCGGCCATCCCTCTAGGCCACCCCGTGCCGAGCTTTTTCTCCGACGATCCCCATGCGACCGCCCCGCCACCGCCGGCGACCACCGCCCCCATCCTGAACCCTAAGATAGATAGTGGGGTATCTCTCCGGCGAGCCCCCCTCCTCGCTGCAGCTGGTTGTTCCTTCACCCCGGCGACCCCCCCACCACCTGAAAATCGACTGACCCAAAAGTTGATTCAGTCGACTGAAGTGTAGCTAAATCGGAGCAGCATCGCAAGCAAGAGCAAGAGCGAGAGCAGCAGCGCAAGCAAGAGCAATAGCAAGAGCAGACCAGGCAGGGGACCGAGAGCAAGAGTAGAGCAGCAGTGCGAGCGAGAGCTAAAGCAGCAGAAGGTCCTACTGATGTGGACGTCGCCGCCGAGGGAGCGACGCCGTGGAGGAAGTGACCGGCGATGCCGCCGTGGATGGAGCCGCGTCGTGTCGGCTCGGGACCGAGCGCTGGCAGCACTGTTAGATCGAATCAAGAAGAAAATGTGACGATTAGTGTACAACCTCTTTGGTGGCACCGATTAGGCCGCAGCTTCATCCGAGGAAACGGTGATGATGATGCTCTTCCGGTGGTGCAGGTGAAGACGACGGTGTGGGAATGGAGGTGGCGCCAAAGACGAGGGGAACATCGGGGCAGCTCCTTGGAGGTGGGGGACGGGGTGGCTGAACCGGTGGGATGATGAGATCGACGATGGATCCTCATCCAGTACGATGGATGAGGGATGTCGATGTGTTGCTATGGACGACGTCGTCGGGAAGAGGATCCGGCTGGGTGGCGGACGGAGCAGGGTGTGGGGTTTCGTCGCGGGTTTTCACGGCCTCGGTGTACGAATGGGTGGGCGGATGGGATCGCAGTGGGGAACCATGGCTTAGAGACGCGCTTGTCCAAAATGTGGGGAAAGTTACGAAAGTACCCCCACCGATTTGAGGCGGTTCTTTCGGTTCAGGGGTACCACGGGCATTTCGCGTGTCTGGATTTCATAGGAGGTGGGAGTTTTCACGCACATTGTAATTTCGGAATAGCAAGGCGCGGGTTGACATGGAGGGAGTTGTCGGAGCACAACGAGACAAAGATATATCTTAAATATTTCGGGCTAACAAGGCGCGGGTTGAAGAGGCGGGAGTTTCACAGCACGATAGACAAAGACGCTAGCTTGAATTTTCGGCATAACAAGGCGCGGCTTGAAATTTCGGAAGAACAAGCTTAACGTGTACCCAAAAAAAGACAATTTGCACCTCAACACGCACAACACACACACACAAACACCATTTAGACTAGAGTAAGGTACACGTGCATTGCACGCATGAGATTTGGCAACCAAATTATGAATAAATACCACATTATAGCATGCAAGCTTTGAGTCATATATGCATGATGTAGATGTTCGTTTAATTCTTATAGTTCATTTCATTCAAAATCATCTAGTTTTTATAAGAAAGCTAATCTATTTTAAGATTCATGGAATTGTGCGCCGTAAGACATAAAGTAAAAACAAATAATGGCAAATCATGTACAAAAACATTTGGGCAATTCTGCTACGGAAGATTCTAGAACAAATAAGAAGTGCTTGTGTTTTGATGTTTGTGCATTATGCTTAAGTTCAACCATGGAGTCTTCTAGATTATACATGTGGCGAAATCTGGTGGAATCTAGATGATATCCAACGACCAGTAGTGCTCAAATTTGCCATCTTTGGACCATCGAATTCGCCTCATCCAACGACCATCTTTCAAAGTTAAAGTTACCCGCACACAATATAAATATATATAGGGGTATAGATATAGATATGTGATGCAAAAGCCGCCCATCATCTCCAATTAGAATAGTGTGTCCATGCACAGATGCGACGTGGCCAAATGATGTGTGTCATCGGTATCTCAAATTCAAATCAGTCTGACCTTGTTCAATGTGTATACATTACAACATGCTCGTTTCCAAACCACACCACGCAGATCTCCGTTATATTCATGCATGCATGGGTTTCAAACATCAGGATCTCTTATTCAAATATTTGAATTCAACTTTACATTGATTGTGACCTCACCTATTCAGCTATTCTTTTACACCCACACATTAGTCTTCTCTTTATAATTGTACCACTAACTTCCTCTCGTGCATGCATGCACACACACTACCAGTCGGCATTATCCATCGCACGCATGCAATCTTTTTCTTCAAGTCGGTCTCCCATGAAGGCACACACCAACACACATCCCCCTCTCCATCATATTGGGCATTCTTTATCTCTCACGCGTGCATGCACAATGATCGATGTTCCTCTATGTATGTGTGTATATAGCTAGGTCTTTCATAGTTTTCCACATGAATCGATCAATCGATATATCCAGTGAGGTCTCACCCTCTTTCTCACGTCCACATCATCAATCTATATCTCTCTATATAGGATTAACATATATAGCTAATACACCCACATTAATTATGTATCCAACGTCCCCCTCTCATCATCCATGCCTTCCTCTTCATCTCTCAGACGCGTGCACAATGGCGAAGACAGGGGGCAGTAAGGGCCCTACCCCCTCCCCCCCTAACATCACTATATATCAAGGCTAATATGAATGTGATCATTAGACAATTGCTGCTAAAAATGGTTTAAGTTCATGAATTAACCCTCCTCGTAAAGGATTAGCAATGCTTGGCCCCGTAGCTCATTTATTTTTCATGGCTCCGCCACTGCGCGCATCAGCGCACGTGTTCGCCCCCTCTCTCTAAATATCGATCTCCACTTGTGCATTCCTTCATAGTCTCCCTCCACTCGGCCCCTCGCACCATCTTCTAGCCTACCCATCGGATTTTGCCACATGTACAATCTAGCAGACTCCATGGTTGAACTTAAGCATAATGCACAAACCTCAAAACAACAGTGGTTCTCTTTTGTTCTAGATTCTTCCGTATCATAACTGCCCAACATTTTTTTCTAGTTGAATTGCCATTATTTGCTTTTACTTTATGCTTTACAATGCACAACTCCATGAATCATAAAATATATTAAGGGCTTCTTTGATTCAAAGGATTCTCAAAGGAATTTTGGAGGATTCTAATCATTAGGAATTTTTCCTACCTTGGTTGTTTGATTCGTAGGATTGTAAACCACAGGAATTTTCCATATGATTCATTTGCACTAGATTTCATAGGAAACATCCCATCCACTCAAACCTCTTTGAAAGAATTCTGCGGTTTTTCTATGCACAATCAAACACTCGTACAATCCTGTAGGATTCAAGACGACATTCCACTATAATCCCATGTTTTTCCTATTCCCGTGTTCTTAGCTTTTTTATAAAAACTAATTGATTTTGAATGAGATGAACTACAAGAATTAAATGAAGGGCTACATCAGGCATATATGACTCAGATCTTACATGCTATAGTGTGGTATTTATTCATAATTTGGTTGTAAAATCTGATGCGTGCAATGCACGTGTACCTTACTAGTATTTCGAGTTTGTGCAAAACACGTAAACTAGAATACCAATGGCACGCTACACAGTGTCTCTCTTACAGTTCATAAAGCCACGTGGCACATGTGTAGGCGTTGTCACGACCTCCTTGCGTGGATTGATCACAGTGACATGCTGCTGGTTCCAGAAGAATGTACTCGTCCTCCCTGAGCCATACTGGCGTTACATGCACGAAGCGAAGATGTGCACGCATGCCATGCACGCACTCATTCCTCGCACGTACACGCGGGTACACGGGCGGATGCAATTTTGTACCAAGAGCCACCCCATGTGATAATTTGACGCGTGTAAAGTCGTTCACTTCATTGATGGTCGATTAATACAACGCATGCAAATTAAGTGGACGTGAGGGCGGAAGAAAGACATTATTACTCCACTGCGCGCATGCGAGTAGTTAAATCGTGGGTTGCTAGTAGTACTTCCATTGGTCTCCTTTGTATTTTGTGCCAATTTTTGACAGTAACATACTACTCAATATTTACGCATATGAGCAGTGTAGTACTTGAAATTTATGTTCCGCTAAACTCATCGGGAGCCGTTTCGGGCCTCGAAACCAAAACCATCAATTAATCTTTACCTTGTTCCCATCAAATTCGAAAGCCTGCTCACACCTACTAGTAGTACGTACCAAACCTGAACGTGTTCCCACTATGCAGTTATTAGTACTAGTGCTAGTACTTAGGTTATAAAAATGGGAACTACCTAACCGAAAATCACTCTACCTTTCCTCCTCATAAGTGCTTCTTCTTCGTCCGTCGTTGCCATGGCCGGTGAGCAGAGCTCTAGGTCGAGAACTACTCGTAACAAGGGAGCGGCAACCAAGGATGCGGAAAAAAAAGAGAGGGCTCGCCGCCACGCAGAGACCTCGAAAGATCTCTCACGGGCAGGTGATGGCTCCCAGGAGCGCCCTAGCCACGGAGGCGAACATGCCGAGCCGACGGAGCTGGAGTCGTTATCCCTCGACGGCATGCCCGATCAGCTCAATAAGCAGAAGGAGTTCATCCAAGGCTTGATGGAGTTACTGAAGGAGAGCCTCGACGACATGCCCGCTGAGCTCAATCAGCAGGGGGAGTTGACCGCTGGCTTGGTGATGCTGCTGAAGAAGAGCATTGCCTCGGAGAAGAAGGCGACCGGCGAAATCCTGCGACTTCGGGAGGACAATGCGAAGCTCTGCCACGAGATCGACCTGTTGAAGGAGAAGAACGCCGGCTGGAAGAAGCTGCATGAGAATAGTAGTTCCTCGATGAAGATGCTACAGGCCCGCGCCATGGAACAGAAGGAAGAGTTGGCGAACCTCCGCATCGAGCACCCGGCTGCTGTCAAGGTACGTAATATGGCCGTGGAACAGATGATGAAGGCTCGCGTCGAGAAATGCCGCGTCATGGACACAATGATGAAGATGGCGGAGGAGACGCGCAAGGAGATGGAGGTCGTGCAGGCGATGAAGACGCAGTTATGACTCCGTGGCGAATTAGATCATTTGGGGTGATAATCTTCCTTCTTCTTTTCCTCCTGTGTTTCATCTTTTGCTTCGGGTGTTTCGCCGCACGTGTCACGTTCTCTGCGAGGCATGAATAGAACAATGTTTTTCTTGAGGGAATGAATAGAACAATGATAACAATGAGATGACTAGCAAATTAGATCATTTTTTATCGCCATATGGCACTAGGCTGCCGTGTTTCGTGCTCCTCCGTCGCAGTACTACTCCAGTGGAAAATTTGAGTATACCGCACGGTTCTTTGCTCCTCCTCGATCAAGTCGTCGGCGCATTTATACGAGCAGTCAAATCACAAGGCCCCTACTTCCAGCAGTAATGAGCCGCCAAATCACAAAGGCCCTCGCCTCTCGTGAAACCGACCAAGCTAGACTGCCCTGCCCTCTAGCGTTTTAAAAAATCTATACTTTTGTACAGCAGTAGTATCGATGGATTGCGCCATGGAGCAAAACATGAAATTTAAAAAAGTTGGTACATACAGAGAGCGCTCATCGCCAAATTATGCATATAGTACTATTAAAAAGCCTAGTCACAATAATGGTGTCCAGCACAACCCACCCCTCAAATAAAACTAAGAGGGTGCTTGGATACGTTTTAGTCCCATGACTAAAAGTAGTGGGACTAAAACATGCTAGCCTCACCCATACTTGGATCCAAATACTAAAAAGGCTAAAATCAAGTTAATGAGCATTTATTATCCTCCAAACCCTCCAATCCAGAACTCGCCTATGTGAAAGGAGAGGAGTTAAATGAGTAGAGAGAGGACTAATCCACATTTTAGTAGGGGTACCCCTGACTAAAAAAAATTAGTCTCAAGACTAGTTTTAGCTCTCTTTAGTCAGGGGTGCTTGGAACTTTAGCCTCTTAAAAAGACTACTTTTAGTCAGACTAAAATAAGTCCCTTGGATCCAAGCACCCTCTAAGTATCCTGGAATTCTTTGACAAAACTAAGCACCCTGAAATTCTTTGACAACTAAACCGCTGGCTATATGATGTTGGCCATATATATTGTACGTATATAATGTGAAGAAACGAGTGGTAGTACTATAGCAACTAAAAGATGAAATGTAAGAAATACTAGTATGTACGTACTAAAGAGTTAAAGTAACGAGAAGAAACATAACATAGTTCTGCTGGGGGCTCAGCACAACACACCCCTCAAATTAAATTAAGCACACCTGAAATTAAACTTTGCAACTGTTCCGATAGACACTGCATTAGAACCACCATGAGCAACGACACTGCCACCTTACTCAGAGTCCTCGTCCATGTCCTCGACTTCGTCCTTGTCCCTCTTCCTCTTGGCCGATACTTCTTTGCTTGAACCGCACACTTGGCTGTTGCTCTTCATCCAACCCTTGTAGATATTGAAGCAAAGGTAGCCATCCATTGCAGTGTACTGTATGTGGTCTATATCTAGTACATTCCGCTGCCATGCATGACGATGAAATGTGTATGGAGGTTTCACCAGTTTACCGTATGAAGGATCAACCATGGCTCCTGCCAGGGTCAGCATTGAAGACTGACAAGAGGGCACCAGCCAATTCTTTTGGAGGTTGAAGGGGTTGCCTACAACGAGGCCTATCCGACCCAGGATTTCTTTGTTGTTACCAAAGTCTACAGTAACAAATTTGACTAGGTTGCTCCCGAGGAAGTCCTTAAAATCCTGGCACTCAACGTCGGCATGGCATATGTGGTAGACCAAGCATAAGTCATGCACGCAAACCTGGATCACGGCGGCCTTCTTCCTCTCTTCGTCCTTTAGATCCTTCTCTCGTCCCAGGACTGTGGTGTACTCAACATCTAGCCTAGCGACTCACTCATCATCTGAGTTTTCGAACATGCGTCTGAAGCGAGAAAGGCATCCTTTCACCGTCGCGGAAGAACGGGTGTAGATGACGTCAAACTCATCGTCTTTGATGGTTCTAACCTTGTAATCACCACCAATCATGGAGATTTGGGACGCCATAGATTTGGGAGGAGGGTTAGAATTAGTGGAACTGCCGTAATGTGAATGGACGGGACGACTAGGAGCGAACCGCCGTAGTATTGTAGGACGTGCGGGGACGAGTAGGAGCGAACTGCCAGCGTGCGAACGGCAGGGTAGTGGCTTTCCATTCTCCCATGATACGGGCTTACGAGAGCCCTTGGATCTGAGATCGAACGGTTGCATGGTGTGATTCTAGACCTATGGGTGAATATCCTATCCTGGAGGGTTATTCTGCAAATTTTCAGCAACTTAGCATGCGACCGTTTGATCTCAGATCCAAGGGCTTCCAGCAGCCCGTATCATGGTCGTGCCTACCACGACCGTCGCGTCGCTCGCGCGGTCGCGCCCTTAGAGATTTAACACGGTGCGTTAGGCTATCTGATGTTGGCATGTCATACATAGTCATCACTTAGTCACTCATACTACAACAAGGTTGACTATAAGTGTATTTTTTGTTACTCCTCTCTATCTCTTTCTTCGTACTCAAGGAAGAAACGGTGCTAGTAAGCGCGTGTATTTATTGCATTTGCCAAGGAGTGACCTCTTCCAATGAAATGGTGTTGCTAAGTTTGCTTCATTTAATTAGCTATAGACTCAAAATTGTCTTTTCACCTAGGTGCACGCACTTAGCACCGTTTCTTCCTTGGTTCACCAAACTAGTCTCTCTTCTTGATTAACTTGCCACATCAGACTTTATGCCTATGTGGCAAGCTTAAGCACCTGTAGGAGCAAGTAAAAGTAAGTACAATAGTGCGCTTTACATGGCATTTTTGCATATGTGGAGGAAAGAGAGGCAAGGAAAAAGTGGAGAAGTGGGCTCTCATGCAAGAGCCAGCCTCTACTACATGGTGGAACATTGGGAGAGGCACCTGTATGGAGATGGTCAGGAATCTGGGAGACTCACGCCGGTCGTAGCGCCGCAGTTAAAATGATAATGGCAAGTAAAATCATGGGGACCCACCTGTCCAGCAGTAACTCGCTGATAAATCACACAGCCCTACATTTGCAGCAGCCTACTCCCTCGTCTTCTCGCGTCTCTGTCGAACCGACTAGGCGGAACTGCCCCGCCGCTTACCGCGCAGGAAAAGCCCCGCCCTCGACTTTTAAATAGTATACAGTATACTAATTTTGTATCCATGGATTGCGCCCGCGCCATGGAGCAAAGCGTCTAGAAAACGAAGGAGACACGGTGGTCATGCAGTAGAGAAGAGGGAGAGGCGAGACGGTGGTTTTGGAATGGAGATGATGGAGAGGAGAGGAGGTGGTTTTGCAATGGAGAAGACGGAGAGGAGCATGCGGCAGCGATTTAGGATTGGACGAGAGGGCCGGTGCACTCTGACTGGATCAAAATAAAAATCAATTTATCCTTCAATTAAGAAAGCGAACCCACATTAACTAGTCTCCCAATCTAAATGCAGCGCCGCTCCTCTCCTCTTCCGTTTCAAAACCACCGCCCCTCCTCTCCTGTTCCAGTCCAAAACCAGCGTCGCTCCTCTCCCGTTCTAATCCAAAACCAGCGCTGCTGCTCTCCTCTTCCATTCAAAAACCACTGCCGGTGAGTGAAGATGCTGTGGAGAAGTAGATCGATGGAGGAGTACAACCGATACGTGAGGATCGCAGATGGCGACCCTGTGAAGCTAGCTAGGATGTTGGAGATACAGTCTTGGTTTGACAACAAGGACCAACTAGCGGCGATGGCGACATCCATGGCCAAATATCTGCAACAGAGCGAAAAGGCGGCGATACTCCCGGAGGGAGTCGCGCCGGAGTACATAGAGCTGCTCCTCTAGGCCATGGAGCAAACAGATTCACCGAATTCGATCGTGAGGGAGCGGTGGTGGGAGTATCGATCCCAGATAGAGCATCCACCAGAGATTGAAGGATCGAGCATCTACAGGGTGCCGTTTGTGAGGGTGTCCTGCCAGAGCGAGCCGGTGGAGTCTTCGTCGACCAAACCCAACTGCAAGAGGAGAAAAGTAGTTGGCCTGATGACGCTTCCCCGCCATCGTCTCCCTCGCCGTTCACATCGTCTCACGGGGCGGTTGTCTGCCGCCGAGGAATAGGAAGGGGCTGCCCCCCCCCCCCAGCCCAATAGTCGGGCAGGTTGTGAATTGTCAGGACGAGCTTAGGGTTGTCAGTATTTGCTGGTTGTGAATTGTGTTTTGTGTTGTGTATTTTGAGAGTACTTTCAGATATGAATGTCTTTTGAATTTCAGATTTGCAGTATTGAGCATATGAAGTATTTTATGAATTCTAGAGATCTATTTTTAGCACTTAAAAAATGTAGTTTCATAGGAGTATAAAAGTGCAGACAATGTGATTCTCAGAGAAGAAACTGCAAGTTTCGGTTTCAGATTAGAAACTACAAGTTCAGTTTCAGATAAGAAACTGCAACTTTTAGAGGCAGAGCATTTATATTAACACGGCCTTTTCAAACAGGGTTAACATCATGTTGGAAGTTTTATTCATGGTCGAAAATGGAACTACCAGTCAGTTAACATCATGCTGATCAACATTCATGCATAGCACGTCTTCATATGATGCACAGTCAAAATGCCCACACAATGTCGAGTGTGCGAAACACAAAGAAAACGGGGGACAAAGTATTGGCAAGTGTTGGACGTGGTTTTGGGCTGCCCTGTCTAGGCTTTCATTTTTAACATGCGCAGCCCACGACCTCGGATGGGAGGTCCATAGGCCTGTTTGTATTTTCTTAGGGCCGTCATGTATCGACTGGCCTATGGACCTCCCATCCGAGGTTTTATTTCTGGCAGCCCAATTTATGTATTTTTTTGAAGAAAACGCAGAGGTATGTTCTATTTTTCTATATAAGAATAGGAACGCCAGGTCCAACTTATGTTTCCCTTCTAACTATATTATATATATTTAAATTATTTTATATGTTGACTGTTTAGTTCACATACTCCCTCGTTTTCGATTTATAGGGCTTATCTCAAAATTTTAGTTTTTCAATTTTATAAGGCTCAATTTGGTTGTTTTCCATCACATGTTCAGATTCCAAGGTGCATTAAATCATTGCATGCAAGTATTAAGAGAAAATTGACCAATGCATGTACTTTATGTATGCATGCATTGCAATTTATGCATTGATAAACATAATTTTTTGAGGAAAACAAGTGCATTAATTAGGTGCTTTTGCAAACTACAAAAAGTATTCCACCATTCATCATCTACCTTGGTTGGTGAGATTTTTGAATTGAGCCCTATAAACCTAAAAGGAGGGAGTAATTGGCAAATAGATCTCGCCGCCACCCCCCTCAGCAAGTCCACTCGCGCGCCCCATGGAGTCGCCGGCCATATCCATAGGGGAATGGCTGGAAGACAGGCAGATGTACAAGATGCATCTCCCACATGTCTACAAAGCCTTCCCGCGGATGTTCCAGCCGCTCGACTCCGTCGCGCCGGCGGTGCTGCGGGAGACTCGAAGGAGGAGATGGAGGGAGCGGGCGATGCGGATCCGCGACGATGCTCTCTCCTAGACCCAGTGCACGTGCGAATGGAGGGAAGCAGAGGAGGAAGCTGCGAGGGAGGAAGCCGAGGAGGGACCGAATCTGTTCTCTCACTCGCGCAGGTATGCTCGGATGTGCAAGGATCCTGTGGATTGGGAGCTGCTGAATCTAGCCCTGCGGATCTACTTCGAAGGAGATTTCTCGGAGAAGCACAGGATGCCCCACCCCAGTGAGCCGCTGATTGCGTTCGTTCGATGGGCGAAAGGAGAAGTGAATTCAGGAGATCCACACCGTGCTGCGAGATGGGAATGCTTGACTGGACTCCTGCCCACCAGCACTCCGCCGGAGACGGAGCAGGTGGATCCCCTACCTTACCTCTCCCCCAAACCTGCAGAAGATTGAAATTAGGCTTGCAATCTGCTTCAATTGAGCTGTCTGGTGGTTATTTCTGCTTCCTGAGAGACAACATCAGGCTGGAGGATGAGCAGGAACCAGGAACTCCGATGAATTTCCCCTATCACAATGGGGGGGAGCGCCGGTTGGGCAGAGGTACGGCCCACCTCCGCCCCAAATGGGGGCACAATCTGGGCAGGCTCCTGTAATTGCCCAAGATCAATCTGCTGGTGGTTCTGACTCTCAGATCAGTGGAAAATCTCAAGGCAAGAATCAGCAAAAGAAGAGATAGGACATCCAAAAAACTGCTCCTGCCCCTGCTTCGGGCCTTATGGCATACTCTGAGGTGATCTGCTACAACTGTGGGGAACCAGGGCATCATTTGGATAAATGTGTCAAGTCCAAGAGTTGTTTTATCTGCAAAATGGTTACCCATAAAGTTGAGAATTGCCCTGTCAGAAGGAAAACCCGCAGTTCTGCTAGATATGTTGGAAGTGATAGAAATACTTCTTACTTCCATGCAGTAGCTAACCAGAGGAGGAGGAAAACCCTCATTCACTCCCTTGATGGCCCTAATGGCCCTATTACTGAGGTAGATGAGATGTTGAAAGTGGCTAGTGACTTGTTAAAGAAAACCCTTCTGGGTTCTCTCTACAAAACAATTTTTTCTCTGCTTCTGAAAAAGTCTCTCCTGCTGAAAATGAGCTGCTAGAAGCCCCTTTTTCAGAGACAGAGGTGAAGGAAGCCATTTTTAGCTCTTATCCTGATGGGGCTCCTGGTCCTGATGTGATTCCCTTCTTGTTTTACCAGCATTTTTGGGACTTGGTGAAAAATGATCTCTTAGATCTTTTCCAAGCCTTTCATAGAGGAGAGTTGGATCTAGCAACTTACTCATGGGGGGTCTGTTGGGGTCAAGTTAAATAACTGTAAAAGTGATTTTTTTTCCTTGCTGGTAAAGGCCTTAGGCAAGGTGACCCCATCTCCCCGCTTTTGTTTAATTTATTAGTGGACATTCTTACTAAAATGCTGAGCAAAGCTGCTGATCATAGTCTGATTGCAGGGCTCTGTCCTGAGGTCTGCCCTGGTGGCATCATCTGCCTTCAATATGCAGATCATACCATCCTTTTCTTAGACAATGACTCCACACATGCTAGCAATCTGAAAACTGTTCTAACCTGGTTTGAACAAGTCTCAGGCATGAGAATCAACTACTCTAAAAGTGAACTCATCCCTATCAACATGGATGATCAGGAGTTAGGTGACTTCCTCTCTATTCTAGAGTGTAATAAATGTAACTTCCCCATTAAGTACCTAGGTATCCCTCTCCACTATGATAAACTGAGGAGAGAGGATATCCAACCCCTTCTGGATAAAATCATTAAAAGGATTGCTGTGTGGAGGGGCAAACTTCTCTCTTACAGAGGTAGATTGATCCTCATACAAGCTTGTTTGGCTAGCATTCCAGTGTATCTCCTCTCCTTCTTCAAGTTCCCTAAATGGGCAGTGAACCTCATCAATTCTCAGATGTCTCATTGCTTGTGGAATGATTTTGAGGGAAATAGGAAGCTACACCTTGCTAATTGGGCCCTAGTCTTTATGAAAAAAGATTTTGGAGGCCTAGGCATACCTAACCTCCAAGAAATTAACATCTCTCTTCTAGGGTCTTGGATTAAAATATTCTATGAGGAAGACTTGAAACCCTGGAAGCTTCTTATTGCCCATAAATACCTAGGAAATAAACCTAATATTTGTGTCCCTTCCTCCAACCCTAAGACCTCTAGATTCTGGAAAGGATTAAAATCTATTATGCATGCTGTGAAATTTGGCTACAGATGGAACATAGGGGATGGGAGCAGAACCAGGTTCTCGGAAGATAGTTGGTTTGGCACATTCCCCCTAGCAGTCCAATTTTGGCCTATTTACTCTATCTGCAATGAGCTTAACAAAAGTGTCAATGAAGTTTGGGACGATCAATGCCTAAAACTCTCTTTAACAAAAGCATTACCTTTACTGCCGAGCCGGATGCCCTGATTTTGCAGCTGGACAATAAGGGGAAGTATTCCTCCAGCTCCCTCTATCATGTTATCAACTTTAAAGGGGTTCAACCCGTGTTTATCCCTGCTGTTTGGAAATTGAGAGTTCCCCTAAAATTCATGTATTTCTCTGGCTTCTCTCCAAAAACAAATTGATGACTAGGGATAGCCTTAGGAAGAGACACATCATCAAACCCCTTGATTGTGTTTACCGCTTGGAACAAGAGTCTTGTTCTCACCTATTTTTTGAATGTATAGTTGCTAAACATCTCTGGGCCCACATTGAGGAATATTTCTCTAGTCAGATTGGCTCATCCTTAGAATCTGTCGCCAAATTCTGGATTGCTACCAAAAAGTGCTCAGTTTTAAACACTGTTAGCTCAGCTATCCTTTGGTGCCTCTGGAAATATAGAAATGCTACGATTTTCAGTAACACCTCCTGGATTTCCATTCCGCAGGTCTTGAGGTTGATTAGGAACATGGTGAGGAACTGGGCGATTCTCTCCTCCAGATCGGACAAGGACAAGTTGATGAGCTTCGTGGAAACCCTAACAAGATCCCTCCAGAAACCGTTGGCGATCACTTGTGGCTGAACAAGGCTCGACCTGCTCTGGGGCTGGACCCGTGGGCTCGTCTCAAGATCTCTGATGAAGATGATGGGCACCTGGCGCCAAAAAAGAGGGACATCCACCATGCTACGCCTTCCAGCCCGGTCTCTCCGCTTGCTTACTGGTCGGCGCAGGCTGACACGGCCCCTCGGCTGAAGACCATGAAGGCTTCGCTGGACCCTCCTTGTGTCATTTGAGTGCTCTATCCACTCTGCCTTTGGCACCGCTCGGGTGATTTGTGTTATTCAGAGAACTTGTTCATCCACCCCCTAATTTGTAGATTTTCTACCTTTGCTTTTGAACTGCTCTTTGAGCTGCTGTATCAGAATATGTTGTGGTTTCGTTGTCAGCAATGGAACCGGGGAGATGCTCCCTGTTTTTCTAAAAAAAATTATTTCATATGTTATTATATATTATTTTTGTTGTCATCATATATTTTACAGATACTTACATATGTAAGAAAACAATATCCCACATCTTATTAACTTATAAAAATAATTTCTTAACAAATAAAATCCTGGATTGTTTTGGCACGAAAATCCTAGTGATTGTGTACAAAAGCTTGGTAAGATTTAAGGACGAATGTAATAATATCACTTATTATTTAAATATATTTATAGCAAAATGCTCAGCCCCTTTTTATTTTTTGATAACATTGCTGGCCCAACCCAACTTTATAATTAGAATCCGCCCAGCAAAATCATGTATTTCGAGAAAGTGCAAATGTCCTGTAATTTTTTAGGAAATAAAATAAACGGGCCGCATGGACACTACATTATTTGTTCACCCGGCCCAGCTAATGGCTGTAATTCAAAAAAAAAGATCAAATTGACTGTAAATTCTACCGTGCAAAAAAGACTGTAAATTCTGAAAAAATGGGTTGAATACGTGCCACATTTTTGGAGGCTGAAATGTGGGCCAATAGGTCGAAGCCAATGCAAGTTGTTGTCAATTTAGTCAACAAATGATTCTGACATGTTAGCCGTTGGATTTACATCCAATGACAGGCATCCATCTTCAATCTCTCATCTTCTTCCTCCAGCGCCGCCGGGACCACCTCCCGCCTCCTGCTGCTAGCAGCTCTGCTTAGCACGCTTCGCTATGAAGCGCTACTCCACTGTTGGCCAGGCCATCCCTCCACCCCTCCACACCTCCTGTTCTTCTCCACCGACTTCCGAACAACACCGCACTAGAACCAGTTAACACTCGTACACCTCTCCGTTTGTGACTCTACTCCCGCGTCTTCCCATCTCCGGCTCGTTGCTGTCCGGGGCCTCGCCGTCGTCCACCACCTTGGATGCGCTCGGCGCGGCGTGGTCAACGAACGACACCATCGGAAGTAGACTGTGCGTGGAGAGGCTGACAGCTGGGTCCACGGCCGCACACAAGGAAATGCCTCCTTATTACGCGCAAAATAATGATTCCTCCACCTGACATCTGGGACCCACCGGAAGGGCCTCTGTATTTCGCGAAATAAAGTGCCCCCCGCTGACATGTTGGACCCACCAGCTATCTCCGCACGCAAGGAAGTGCCTCCTTATTACGCGCAAAAAAATGAATATTCCCCCTGCCAGCTGGAACCCAGCATAGTGGGAGGCTGACTTGTGGGCCTACCAAGTTGACGGGGACGGAGGGCTTTGTCAACTTAGTCAATATGAACGATTCTAGCTCCTGTTACCGTACGATGTTCATCCAACGGCCGTAGTACTTCTTCAACTTCTGGTCTTCTTTCCCCTGCCGCCCAAACCAGCGCCGGCCATGCCACGTGCTCCTGCCTCCCGTGGCCGGCTGTGATGCCGCGGAGGCCTCACCGCCCCCTACTACTCCCACCGCTGGCCAGGCCATCCCTCTACTCACCCACACCCCCTGTTAATCTGCGGCGACAGCAGCCTCACACCGCAGCCGAACCAGTGAACCCTCATACTCCTCTTCGTGTGGGCATCCACTACTGCATCTTCCTCGGCTCCGAGTCGTCCCCTTCCTAGTCGTCGCCGTCGTCCACCGCCCTGGTGCTCTCGACGCGGCGTGGTCAATGTGGTCAACGACTGACTTCCATCAGAAGAGTACTGTACGTGCAGAGGCTGACAGCTGGGTCCACGGTAGCTGCAAGGAAGTGCCTCCTTATTACGCAGAAAATAATTATTCCTCCACCTGACAGCAGGGACCCACCGGATGGGCCACCAGTATTTTGCGACAAAAATCGTTCCCCCCTGACTGCTGGGACCCACCGGACGGGCCACCGTATTTCGCGAAAAAACGTTCCCCCCGCTGTCAGCTCGGACCCACCGAAAGTGCCTCCTTATTATGCACAAAAAAATGAATACTCCCCCGGCTAGCTGGGACCCACCTTGCTGGGAGGCTGACTTGTGGGCCTACTAAGTTGACGGGGACGAAGGGCTTTGTCAACTTAGTCAATATGAACGATTCTAGCTCCAGTGACCGTACGATGTCCATCCAACGGCCGTAGTGCTTCTTCAACCTCTGGTCGTCTTACTCCAGCCACCGAAAGCAGCGCTGGTCGTGCCGCATGCTCCTGCCTCCCCTGGCCGGCTGTGCTGCCGCAGAGGCCTCACCGCCCCCTACTATTCCCACCGCTGGCCAGGCCCTGCGGCGATGGCAGCCTCACACCCAGCCGAACCAGTGAACCCTCGTAGACCTCTCCGCGCGGGCTTCCGCTGCTGCGTCATCCCCTTCCCAAGCCTCACCGTCGTCCACCGCCGTGGTGCTCTCCGCGCGGCGTGGTCAACGTGGTCAAGAAACGACTTTCCATCGGAAGAGTACTGTACGTGGAGAGGCTGACAGCTGGGTCCACGGCCACAGCCCAGTTTTTTTGTGATTTGGCAAGTAAGTCGCTTTGTCAGGCCTGTTGGGCTGCAAATCTTTCAAGACGAGGAGAGCTTTCATTCGGCTGGCCGAGAAAATGGCCCATCAGTAATGAGAAATGGGTTGTACATTTTTAAAACACATGAAACCGACAATTAGTTTCAAATATCTTTTTTTTCATTTCAAGATTTTAAATTACATTAATTTTTATGCGTGGAGAATTTGTTGGATTTTATATTGATATACATTTATTTTTAAAATCAGTTTGAATGTGAGTCTAAATTTCGGGATTAAAAACAGTTCGGTCCGCACCAAAATATGCAAAATTTTGTATAATTTTTTAACCGTTGCCACAATATGGGCTGCAATGCTAACAAAAAGAATATGGGCTCCAAAAAAACCCTTAAGAATTAGAAAATGGGCTGTAAATTATTAGAAATAATGGCAGATGGGTTGTATGCTGTTTTCCACAGATTTGAGGCTTTCCTAAAAAAAGGTTGACCCACAAGCACTAACTGGTGGATATCCATCCAACGGCCATTGTGCTTCTTCAATCTCTGCTCTTCCTACTCCAGCCGCCCAAACAAGCGCCGACGGGACTGCCTGCTCCCTCCTCCTCCTCGCGGCCGGCTGTGCTGCCGCGCAGGCCTCACCGCCCGACTGTACTCCATCGCTGGCCTAGCCATCCCTCTACTCACCCACACCTGCTGTTATTCTCCGGCGATGGCAGACGAACCAGTAGACCCTCGTATAGTTGTACTCCCCTCCGCGTGGGAATCAACTGCCGAGTCTTCCCTGCCTCCGTGTCGTCCCCTTCCTAGGCCTCGCCGTTGTCCACTACCCTGGTGCTCTCGGCGCGGCGTGGTCAACGTGTTCAAGGAACGACTTCCATTGGACGTGGACTGTACGTGGAGGGGCTGACATCTGGGTCCACGGCGGTAGCAAGGAAGTGCCTCCTTATTACGTGGAAAATAATGATTCCTCCACCTGATAGCAGGGACCCACTGGACGGGCCACCGTATTTCGTGAAAAAAACGTTTCCCCCCTGATTGCTGGGACCCACCAGCTACACCTTCGCACGCAAGGAAGTCCATCCGGGCAAAAAAAATGATTCGCCGCCCTGACTGCTGGGACCCACCAGCTACATCTTCGCACGCAAGGAAGTGCGTCCGGGCAAAAAAAACCCAAAACGATTCGCCCCCTGACTGCTGGGACCCACCAGCCCCCCGACTACTGGGACCCACCAGCTACATCTTCGCATGCAAGGAAGTGCGTCCGTGCAAAATAAAAAATGATTCGCCCCCTGACTGCTGGGACCCACCAGCTACATCTTCGCAGGCAAGGAAGTGCCTGACAGTCGGTACCCACCTGGTCGAAGCGTACGTGGCGTTGTCATTCTGGTCGTGAACGTGTACATACATATATACTGGTGGATGTAGAGGCGCACACGTGTCATAGTAGAGGCGGCCAGGGTGCAAGAAATAAAATACGGCCACGTATGTGTACATACGGGCGGGGTCTCGAACGCCTACTCGCGCATATGTACGGCGAGGGCTCGTGTACATGGCTGGGTTGGAACGGAGAAACAACATCGTCATCGTGTTCATGGGGAGGCAACGGAATGCGTGGTCGTGTTCATCGGGAGGCCTTGGACGGAAGAGGCGATGGAAACGAGGCCTGGCATACCGCACAATGGAGGAAACGGACCTCCTATGGTCAAAACAGGGGTCCTGTTGATCGGTAGGGGTGTGGCTTACCGCAAAACAGAGGAAACGGACCTCCTACGGTCGAAACGGGGGTCCTGTTGATCGGTAGGGGTGTGGCGTACCGCAAAACAGAGGAAACAGACTTGTGTTGGAGCGCTACGGTCGAAACGGGGGTCTTGTTGATCGGGAGGGGTGTGGCGTACCGCAAAACGGAGGAAACGGACTTGTGTTGGAGCGCTATGGTCGAAACGGGGGTCCTGTTCATCGGGAAGGGTGTGGCGTACCGCAAAACGGGACTCCACGGGATACTGTTCATCTCCACTGTCGACCCCCTCCAGCCTCCACGAGCTACTGTTCATCCATCGTCGACCTCCTCCAGCCTCCACGGGCTCCTGTTCATCCAGCCTCCACTGCGCGCTACTCCACCGGCTACTGTTCAACCACCCCTCCACCGTCTACTGTTCATCCAGCCCTCCACACCACGGGGTCCTGTTCAACCACCCCTTCACGGGAACCCCTCCACCGTCTACTGTTCATCCTGCCCTCCACACCACGGGGTCCTGTTCATCCACCCCTCCACGGGCACCCCTCCACCGTCTACTGTTCATCCAGCCCTCCACCACACCACGGGGTCCTATTCATCCAGAGGCAACGCCACCGCTCACTGTTCATCCACTCCCCCGCAACGCTCACTGTTCATCCCATCGATCGGCTTCAGTTAGCAGCGGTAGCCAAGGAATCGCTCAATCGGGTTCAGCTAACTGCCATCGATCGATCGCTCAGGTTCAGTAACGCGTAGCCTGCAGTGCAATCGCTCGGGTTCAGTTAGAGCCCAACGCCTCGCTCGGGTTCACTTAGAGCCAACGCCTCGCACACACACGCATACGTGTACGAGAGAAACGCGCATCGCTCGGCCCCCGACCTCCCACCGTAACCGGGAACTCCCCGAAATTTTCCTCCCCCTCGCTTCTACCATGGTTTTCTCCGTCATGGACGGCCTAAAGACTGTCATGCAGCTGCGTCTCCGGCCCGCCCAGGACGAAAAGCCCATTTTCTGTCATGATTTTTTGTCATAGAAGTAGGAGCCCACCACATCTATGATGATACCGGGTTTTGTCACAATTATCGTCATAGAAGTGTCATATGTATGACAGAAATTTTTGTCGTTCGTCCCAAAATGTCACGGATGTGTCTTTTTTTGTACTGATGTGAGGAAATGATGATGGAGACTATGATTCCCCTATAAGTCGGGATGAGACTCTAGACGAAAAATAAAAAAGAAAAAGAAGAAAAGAAAAAAGGGAAAAAAAGAGGCCAAAGAGCCCCAAAAAATGAGAGAAAAGAGAGAAGGGGCAATGCTACTATCCTTTTTCCACACCTGTGCTTCAAAGTAGCATCTGGGCTTGTATATTCAAATGATAGACTTCCTCAAATTGCCCTAGGTCTTCATGAGCAAGCGAGTTGGATGCACACCCACTTAGTTTCTTTTGAGCTTTTATACACTTATAGCTCTAGTGCATCCGTTGCATGGCAATCCCTAGTCACTCACATTGATATCTATTGATGGGCATCTCCATAGCCCGTTGATACGCCTAGTTGATGTGAGACTATCTCTATCTTTTTTTCTTCTTCACAACCACCATATTCTATTCCACCTATAGTGCTATATCCATGGCTCACGCTCATGTATCGCGTGAAAGTTGAAAAAGTTTGAGAACATCAAAAGTATGAAACAATTGCTTGGCTTGTCATGGTTGTGCATGATTTAATACTTTGTGTGATAAAGATGGAGCGTAGCCAGACTATATGATTTTGTAGGGATAACTTTCTTTGGCCATGTTATTTTGAGAAGACACGATTGCTTTATTACTATGCTTGAAGTATTATTGTTTTTATGTCAACATTAAACTTTCGTTTTGAATATTATGGATCCAAATATTCGTGCTACAATAAATAAAATTACATGGATAAACATGCTAGGTAGCATTCCACATCAAAAATTCTGTTTTTATCATTTACCTACTCAAGGACGAGCAGGAATTAAGCTTGGGGATGCTTGATACGTCTCCAACGTATCTATAATTTTTTATTATTCCATGCTATTATATTATCTATTTTGGATATTTTATATGCATTAATATGCTATTTTATATTATTTCTAGGACTAACTTATTAACCTACACCCTAGGGCCAGTTTCTGTTTTTCCTTGTTTTTGAGTTTTACATAAAAGGAATATCAAACGGTGTCCAAATGAGCTAAAACTTTATAATGATTTTTATGGACCAGAAGAAGCCCCCGAAGCACAAGGGTTGGGCGAGAAGAGTCCCGAGGAAACGACAATGGTGGATCCTCATGGACCCCCTTGACATGAGACTGATGCCAAAAATTCCTATAAATAGCAAAAACCCCAGAAAGAAACCTAGATCGGAAGTTCCGCCGCCGCAAGCCTCTGTAGCCATGAAAAACCAATTGGGGGCTTGTTCCGGCACCCTGCCGGAGGGGGAAACAATCACCGGAGGACATCTTCATCATCTCGGCGGTCTCCGTGATGAGGAGGGAGTAGTTCACCCTCGGGGCTGAGGGTATGTACAATTAGTTATGTGTTTGATCTCTCTCTCTCTCTCTCTTGTTCTTGAGTTGGCACGATCTTGTTGTACCGCGAGCTTTGTTACTATAGTTGGATCATATGGTGTTTCTCCCCCTCTATCTTCTTGTGATGAATTGAGTTTTACCTTTGAGGTTTTACTATTATCAGATTGAATACTTGTATGGATTTGAGAACACTTGATGTATGTCTTGCGTGGGATACCCGTGGTGACAATGGGGTTTTCTATTGATTCACTTGATGTATGTTTCGGCACTCAACTCGCGGATTCCCGAGGTGACATTGGGGTAATCTATTCATAGGGGTTGATGCACATTTTCGTCTTTGTTTCTCTAGTAGGAATCTTGGGGCACTCTTTGAGGTTCTTTGTGTTGGATTGAATATTATGAATCTGAAGTTGTTTGATGCATATTGTATAATTGACCCACATATACTTATGGTGACATTGGAGTATCCAGGTGACATTAGGGTTGATTGATGTGTTTTCGTACGGTGTTATTTTACTATGAACTCTAGGGTTGTTTGTGACACTTATAGGAATAGCTCAATGGATTGATCAGAAAGAATAACTTTGAGGTGGTTTCATACCCTACAAGCAATTTCATCCTATGTTCTTTGCGATAGGCACTTTGAAGTGACTTTTGTCGCACATTGAGGGATTGCCATATGATCTAATTATGTTATCATTGTTGAGAGAACTTGCACTAGTGAAAGTATGAACCCTAGGCCTTGTTTCCAAGCATTGCAATACCATTTTTGCTCACCTTTGTTACTAGTTACCTTGCTGTTTTTATATTTTCAGAATACAAAAACCCATATCTACTATTCATACTACACTTGTATCACCATCTCTTCGTCGAACTAGTGCACCTATACAATTTACCATTGTATTGGGTGTGTTGGGGATACAAGAGACTCTATGTTATTTGGTTGTAGGGTTGTTTGAGAGAGACCATCTTCATCCTACGCCTCCCATGGATTGATAAACCTTAAGTCATCCACTTGATGGAAAATTGCTACTGTCCTACAAAACTCTGTGCTTGGAGGCCCAACATCTGTCTACAAGAAGAAGTTTGTGTAGTAGACATCAATTTCCTTGGTAGATTATTGGTCTGTTGGTCATCAAGGAAGCAGAATTGTATATCTCTTTCCATGGATGAGGCCGAATGTATTGCTACTGGCGCTTGTTGCACTCAGTTATTATCGATGAAACAGACTCTGAAGGATTATGGCATCAAGGTCAAGAGTATCCCTCTATATTGTGACAATGAAAGTGCTATCAAAATTGCACATAATCTAGTGCAACATTGTCACATGAAGCTTGTTGCCATCAGACATCATTTTATTCGCGATCATGTTGCTCGAGAGGATATTGTCATCAATCATGTCAAGACCGAAGACAATGTCGTTGATATTTTCACCAAGCCTCTCGATGAGAAAAGATTATGTGCATTACGGTGTGAGCTAAATATCCTGGACTTCACAAACGCGCAGTAAGCTGGACTCGGCACCTGTGCTAACACATCCACATCTTAGAAGGAATGGATGCATAACACTTGAAGATTTTGAAAATTTCGACAAAGTGAAATTTTGTTTCTGAGAGTGAATACATTGACGAAGAACGAGAGTAACCGGGTGCCATGATAATTGTGTGATGATACGTCTCCGTCGTATCTACTTTTCCAAACGCTTTTCCTCTTATTCAAGACTCTAATTTGCATGATTTGAATGAAAAAAACCCGGACTGACCCTGTTTTCAGCAGAACTACCATGGTGTTGTTTTTGTGCAGAAATAAAAGTTCTCGGATTGGAACAAAACTTTGCGAGCAATTTTTGATACAATAAAAGAGAATTTCTGGAGCCAAGAACCACCAGAGGGGGGCACCTGGGTGGGCACAACCCACCAGGGCACGCCCCCTCCTAGAGCGCCCGGGTGGGTTGTCCCCACCTGGTGGCCCCATAGACCTCAACCCCGATACTATAAATCACATTTTCAGAGGAAAAAATCAGGCAGAAAGAATTATCGTGTTTCACGAGACGGAGCCGCCGCCACCTCCTGTTCTTCATCGGGAGGCCAGATCTGGAGTCCGCTTGGGGCTCCAGAGAGGGGGATCTTCGATCTTCGTCATCACCAACCCTTCTCCATTGCCAATTCCATGATGCTCCCCACCGGGAGTGAGCAATTGCTTCGTAGGCTCGCTGGTCGGTGATGAGTTGGATGAGATTCATCATCTAATCGAGTTAGTTTTGTTAGGGCTTGATCCCTAGTATCCATTATGTTCTCAGATTAATGTGGCTATGACTTTTCCATGCTTAATGTTTGTCACTTTGGGCCCGAGTGTCATGATTTCAGATCTGAACCGTTTATGTTATCACCATTATATCTATGTTCTAGATCCAATCTTGCAAGTTATAGTCACCTATTACGTGTTATGATCCGCAAACCCCGGAGTGACAGAAGTCGGGATACTTTCCGGTGATGACCGTAATTTGAGGAGTTCATTTATTCACTATGTGTTAATGCTTTGTTCTGTTCTCTATTAAAAGGAGGCCTTAATATCCCTTAGTTCCCAATAGGACCCCGCTGCCACAGGAGGGTAGGACAAAAGATGTCATGCAAGTTCTTTCCATAAGCACGTATGACTATTTATGGAATACATGCCTACATTATATTTATGAACTAGACCTAGTGTTGTATCGCCCTAGGTTATGATTGTTATATGATGAATACCATCCAACGAATTCACGATCCAATGCCTATGAATTTCTCTTATATTGTTCTTGCTAAGTTGCTATTGCTATTGTTACTTTTACACTTGCTACAAAATCATTGCTATCACTGTTACCGTTACTATTGTTGTTGCTACTACTATCAAAACTATCATACTACTTTGCTACTGATCACCTTGCTGCAGATAATTAATCTCCATGTGTGGTTGAATTGACAACTTGGCTGCTAATAATTGCAAATATTCTTTGGCTCCCCTTGTGTCGGATCAATAAATTTGGGTTGAATACTCTACCCTCGAAAACTGTTGTGATCCCCAATACTTGTGGGTTATCAAGACCTTTTCTGGTGCCGTTGCCGGGGAAGCATAGGTTTATTTGTTGAGTCACTTGGGATTATTATCAAATTATCACTATGAGGAATCTGAAGGATGCTAAGACTAAGATGTTTCCCTCCAAGACGAGGGGAGGTAAGGAACTGCCATCTAGCTCTGCACTTGATTCACCTTCTGTTATAAGTAGACTTGCAACACCACCACATGCTATTAATCCTGATATGTCGCAAGTTATTGATGATGCTACTTCTTCTATGAATGATACTCATGATGATGCTAGTACCTTTATTGATGATAATGTGCCACTAGGTGAATTTCTTGATGCACAACTTGCTAGAACTAAAGCTTTTGAGAATGCTGAAACTAATGAAATTATTGATACTGATGAAGAGCTTGAAATTGAAAATCTTGAAACACCTATTAGATATAGTTCTCCTAGATATGAATTGCCTAAGTACCGGAAAGTTATGTTATGGATGAGGAGACAACTAGAGACTTTCTTGCTTGTAATGATAGGGATGATATTAAGAAATTGGTATGCAAACTAAACGGAAAATCTTTGAATGTTAGAATGAAGTGTGATCCTAAGTTTGCCACTTCACCTATCTTTGTTGATGATAAGGATTATGAATTCTTTGTTGACCCAGATTTGATTACTTTGGTTGAATCTGATCCTTTCCATGGTTATGAGACTGAAACTGTTGTGGCACACCTTACTAAGTTGAATGACATAGCCACCCTTTTCGCTCATGATGAGAAAATTTGTTATTATTATATCCTTAAGTTATTTATGTTCTCATTAAAGGGTGATGCTAGGACTTGGTATAATACTCTTGCTCATGGTTGTGTGCTTAGTCCCCAGGATATGGTTTACTACTTTTCTGAAAAATA
Source organism: Triticum urartu (assembly GCF_056163025.1). Taxonomy (NCBI): domain Eukaryota; kingdom Viridiplantae; phylum Streptophyta; class Magnoliopsida; order Poales; family Poaceae; genus Triticum; species Triticum urartu. The sequence continues at coordinate 398,829,349 of NC_141876.1, read as the reverse complement.
TTTTCCTGCTCATAAGAAACAAGCTGCCTTATAGGAAATATTTAACTTTATGCAAATTGAAGAAGAGAGTCTCCCACAAGCTTGGGGGAGGCTTCTCCAATTGCTTAATGCTTTGCCTGATCATCCTCTTAAGAAAAATGAAATACTTGATATCTTCTATAATGGACTAACCGATGCTTCTAGGGATTTCCTAAATAGTTGTGCTGGTTGTGTTTTCAGGGAACGAACTGATGAACAAGCTGAGGAATTATTGAATAACATATTGAAAAATTATGATGATTGGACTGTTCTCGAACCACCGTCTAAACCCACTCCTTAGAAGAGGGGTATCTTATATCTCAATCCTAAAGATATGCAAGAGGCAAAGAAATCTATTAAGGAAAAAATGTATTAAAGCTGAGGATGTCAAAATCTACCTCATGTTTGATTGAACTACGTCGGTATTTCCCCAAAGAGGAAGGGATGATGCAGCACAGAAATGGTAGGTATTTCCCTCAGTGATGAGATGAAGGTTATCAAACCAGTAGGAGAACCACGCAACACTACGTGAATGGCACCCGCACACAAATAACAAATACTCGCAACCCGACATATTAAAGGGGTTGTCAATCCATTTCAGGTAACGGCGCTAGAAATTGGCAAATGGATAGGATAAAAATATGATAGATGGGATAAGTAGATCTCGAATAAAATAAAGTGCAGGAAGGTACTTTTGGATTTTTGGTTTAATAGATCTGAAAATAAAAGTAAATAAAAATAGATCGCAAAAGCAAATATGATAAAGAAGAGACCAGGGGCCCGTAGGTTTCACTAGTGGCTTCTCTCGAGAAAAATAACAAACGGTGGGTAAATGAATTATTGTTGTGCAATTGATAGAACTTCAAATAATCATGATGATATCCAGGCAATGATCATTATATAGGCATCACGTCCAAGATTTGTAGACCGACTCCTGCCTGCATCTACTACTATAACTCCACACATCGACCGCTATCCATCATGCATCTAGTGTATTAAGTTTATGGAGAAACAGAGTAATGCAATTAGAATGACGACATGATGTAGACAAGATCTATTTATGTAGAAATAGACCCCATCTTGTTATCCTTAATGGCAACAATACATACGTGTCGGTTCCCCTTCTGTCACTGGGATCAAGCACCGTAAGATCCAACCCATCACAAAGCGCCTCTTCCCATTGCAAGATAAATAGATCAAGTTGACCAAAAAAACCCAAATACCGGAGAATAAATACGAGGCTATAAGTAATCATGCATATAAGAGATCAAAGAAGACTCAAATAATTTTCATGGATAAAAAGATAGATCTGATCATAAACTCAAAGTTCATTGGATCGCAACAAACACACCGCAAAAAGAGTTACATCATATGGATCTCCAAGAGACCATTGTATTGAGAATCAAAAGAGAGAGAGAGGAAGCCATCTAGCTACTAACTACGGACCCGAAGGTCTACAAAGAACTACTCATGCATCATCGGAGAGGCACCAATGGTCATGATGAACCCCTCCATGACGGTGTGTAGATTGGATCTGTGGTTTCTGGAACTTGTGACAGCTAGAATTGATTTTCGTCGACTCCCCCTAGGGTTTCTGGAATATTGGGGTATTAATAGAGCAAAGAGGCGGTTCGGGAGGCCACCGAGGTGGGCACAACCCAGCAGGGCGCGCCTGGGCCTCCAGGCACGCCCTGATGTCTTGTGCTCACCTTGGGCTCCCTCTTTGGTACTTCTTTGGCCCACTGGATGTATTCTGGTCCAAAAAAATCCACAAAAAGTTTTGCTGCATTTGGACTCCGTTTGATATTGATTTCCAGCGATGTAAAAGACATGCAAAAAATAGCAACCGGCACTTGGCACTATATCAATAGGTTAGTACCAAAAAATGATATTAAATGACTATAAAATGATTCTAAAACATCCAAGAATAATAATATAACATCATGGAACAATAAAAAATTATAGATACGTTGGAGACGTATCAGCATCCTCAAGCTTAATTCCTGCTCGTCCTCGAGTAGGTAAATGATAAAAACAGAGTTTTTGATGTGGAATGCTGCCTAACATGTTTATCTCATATTCTTTTCTCTATACCATGGACATTTTGACTTTAATATGGTTCAAAGCAATAGTCTAGTTTTGACATGAGACTTAAATACGCAAGCATATCAACAAGCAACCATGTCTTTCTAAATATCAATGCTAAAATAAGTTATCCCTTGCCCACTATGCTCAATCATTGATCCATTCATGAAACACACTCGCATATTAGCTACACCCAATGCTCAAGTACGATAATAGTGCCCCCTAGTTGGTTCTTTATAAGATAAGATGGAGACTCAAATTAAAAAAAAAATTTGCATAAATTAAAAGAAAGGCCCTTCACAGAGGGAAGTAGGGATCTGTAGAGGTGCCAGAACACAAAGCAAAAAAGATAGAGATAAAAATATTTTGGGAGGCATGCTTTTCCTGTCAACGAGAATGATCGAGTAGTTCCCAATACTTTCCATGCTAGATATATCATAGGCGGTTCCCAAACATAAATTAAATTTTATTCCTTTTTCAACCATACTTTCACTTTCCACGGCTAGCCGTATCCATGGGTGCCTTCCATACCAACACTTTCCAAGGAATTTATTATTTGACAACATAAAGTAAATTAATTTTTCATTTCGGGACTGGGCATCCCTAATACATTTGCCTTACTCTCATGCAATGACAAGTGAATAAACACTGATCGTGAGAATAACATATCTAGCATGGAAATATATTAGTCACCCCCTACAGTTTCATGAGTAGTACGAGCACACAAAAGAGAAATTTATTTTGAAAATTAGAGATGGCACATACAAATTTGCTTAGAACGGCATGGAAATACCGCATATAGGTAGGTATGGTGGACTCATGTGGCAAAACTAGTTGAAAGGATTTTGGATGCACAAGTAGTGATCATACTTAGTGCAAAATGAAGGCTAGCAAAATATTTAGAAGCGACCAACCAAGAAACAAAAAATCTCATAAGCGAGCATTAAGCATAATTAACACCGAATAATGCACCACAAGTAGGATGTAATTTCATTGCATAACTATTGACTTTTGTGCTTGCATAGGGAATCACAAACCTTAACACCAATATTCTTACTAAAGCATAATTACTCGTCAACAGACTCACATATCACATCATCGTATCTCAAAACTATTACAAGGAATCAAGTTTATTTTGTCCAATGATCTTCATGAAAGTTTTTATTATATCCATCTTGGATATCTATCACTTTGGAAAAAAATTTGTGTTGCTTTTGAAAAGCTCAAACAAATATAAGTGAAGATCATGAGCATAATGTTTCTTTCTCTCAAAATAATTTAAGTGAAGCAAAAGTGAATTTCTAAAAAAATTTACTAACTCTCAAATAAATCTAAGTAAAGCAAGAGAGAATTTCTTCAAAAATAACAAAGCACACCGTGCTCAAAAAGATATATGTGAAGCACTAGAGCAATTCCATAGCTCATGAAAAAATTAAGTGAAGCACAGAGAGCAATTCTAACAAGTCATGGCATGGTTTTTTGTGATGCCCTTGATTTAATCATACACTAATCATACACGCAAATGTGTACAATCAAGATCCAGGACTCACGGGAAGATATCACAACACAACTCTTGACACAAATAAAATAATACAAGCTTTATATTACAAGCCAGGGGCCTCGAGGGCTCGAATACATAAACTCAAATGCACAAGAGTCAGCGGAAGCAACAATATTTGAGAACATACATAAGTTAAACAAGTTTGCCTTAAGAAGGCTAGCAGAAAAGTAGCAATGGTCAAAAAGGTGAGGCCTCCTGCCTGGGACCTCCTAACTACACCTCGAAGCCAAACTCCACATAGAAACATCCTCGGGATCCTCTAGCTCCTAGACTCCGTCATATGATTGCAATAACCGGGAAAGGAGGGAAAAGAAGTAGCAAAGCAACCATGAGTACTCATCCAAAGTACTGGCAAGCAAGGATCTACACTACATATGCATTGGTATCAATGAAATGGGTAATATCTGTGGACTGAACCACAGAATGCCAGAATAAGAGGGGGATAACTAGTCCTATCGAAGACTATGCTTCTGGTAGCCTCCATCTTGAAGCATATAGAAGACAGTAGATGGTAAGTTCACCAAGTATCATCGTATAGCATAATCCTACCCGGCGATCTTCTCCTCGTCGCCCTGTTAGAGAGCGATCACCGGGTTGTATATGGCACTTGAAAGGGTGTGTTTTATTAAGTATTCGGTTCTAGTTATCATAAGGTCAAGGTACAACTCTGGGTTGTCCTCTTATCGAGAACACGGCTATTCGAATAGATAAACTTCCCTGCAGGCGTGCACCACATTTCCCAACACGCTCGATCCTCTTTGGCCAGACACACTTTCCTGGGTCATGCCCGACCTCAGAAGATCAACACATCGCAGGCCCACCTAGGCACAACAGAGAGGTCAGCACGCCGGTATAAATCCTATGGCGCAGGGGTCTGGGCCCATCGCCCATTGCACACCTGCATGTTGCGTGGGCAGCCGATAAGCAGACCTAGCCTCCCTAATACAAGAGCAGGCGTTCTAGTCCAATCCGACGGGTGCCGTTCAATCGCTGACGTCAAGAAGGCTTCGGCTGATACCACGACGTCAAGTGCCCATAACTGTTCGCGCGTAGTTGGTTAGTGCGTATAGGCCAGTGGCCAGACTTAGATCAAATACCAAGATCTTGTTAAGCGTGTTATTTTGAAGTAACCGCGAACGCCGACCAGGGCCAGGCCCACCTCTCACCTAGGTGGTCTCAACCTGCCCTGTCACTCTGCCACAAAGATCCACTCAGAGGGTCGTCGGGAAAGTATGTCCTTTCAGCCCCCAATCCATGAATCAACCACGGGTACTCAACGAGCCAACCCGACTTTAGTCACCACATGTATCATATATTATGAATATAAGTATATACCATGATCACCTCCCAAGTGATCACGGCCCGATAGTATAGCATGGCAGACGGATTAGAATGTAGGGCCACTGATGGAAAACTAGCATCCTATACTAAGTATTTAGGATTGCAGGTAAAGGTAACAACAGTAGTAGCAAAGACAGGCTATGCATCAGAATAGGATTATCGGAAAGCAGTAACATGCTACACTACTCTAATGCAAGTAGTAGAGAGAAGAATAGGCGATATTTGGTGATCAAGGGGGGGCTTGTCTGGTTGCTCTGGCAAGTAGGGGTCGCCAACAACATAGTCGATCGGGGCACCAGCAGCGGTGCCAGTCTCGTAGTCTACCAGAGAGAAGAGGGGGAAGAAACAACGAATACAGTGCAAACAGATGCATATCGATGCATGACATGACAAGTAACGATTTCATGTGTGCCCTAACGCAGTAGGAGGTGATACCGGCGAAGGGTGAACACATCCGGGAAAGTATCCCCGAAGTTTCCTGTTTTCGGACAGATGAACCAGAGGGGAAAAGTTGCATGTTCGCTATGCTAGGGACGTATGGCGGACGAACGGGCTACGTATCCGGATTCGTCTCGTTGTTCTGAGCAACTTTCATGTACAAAGTATTTTCATCTGAGCTACGGTTTATTTTATATTAATTTATAAAGAATTAATCAGTTTCTAGGATTATTATTACTTAGTTAATTCAAAAAAGAATTACTGCATCGTCATGATGTCAGCATGACATCAATGGTCAAAGCTGACCGTTGACCAGTCAAACTGACGCGTGGGTCCCGATCGTCATTGTCTCAGTTTTATTTAACAAAGCTAATTAGTTTAATTACCTAATTAGGTTAACTAAATGTAATTAATTTAGTTTAAACAAAACTAATCAAGTTAATTAATCATTTAATTAATTGCATTTCTTTCTTTCTTTCTTTTTCTTTAACCCCCCTTTTTCTTGTGGGGCTGGGCCCATCTGTTCATTAACCCAGCCCACCAGGGGTGGGTGAACGGGCGTCGGGCACCGGGTTAACGGGCGGTCACGAGGGGGCCGCGGTTGGTGTGGGTGCCCGCACGGCTGAGCCGCAGTGGTGGACGACGGGACAAGGAGGCGGCGTGTCTGCCGGCGAGGGCACGCAAACGGAGGCGGCCAACAGCGAGCGGTGGGGCGGTGAGTAGTACGTAGAGCGGCAGCAGAGGGAGGCGAGGCCGGGGCGAGACTAGCAGCGGCAGCAGCGCTGCGGGTGGTGAGCGGGAGGCGAGTTGAAGGCGACGGCGGCGAAGCGGAGCAGGGCACGGGCGGGAGCGACAGCGGGGGTAGGCCGAACGAGGGTGCAGCCGGCCAGCCGGCGGCCCATGCGCGGACGGCGAGCACGGGCAAGCGCGCCGCCGGTGATGGCAGTAGTGGCGTAGTAGCAGTGGGCAGAGCAGGAGCGAGCGGCGCTGGACTTGGCCGGGGCGAGGCCACGAGTGGGCCAGGGCGCGGTCGGTGCATGGTGGGGAGTTGCGCTAAGGCGATGCGGGCACACACGCGGAGGCGTGACTGGGCGTAGGGCAGGGCGCTGGCGGCTGCGAGCGGCAACGACGCAGGCAGACGACACGAGCGGCGCAGTAGAAGCAGCAGTAGGCAGCGACAAAAGCAACAGCAGTGGCAGCGGCAACAGCTACGAGCAGAGTAGCAGCAAAGCAGCGGCTAAGCCGCGACACAGGTGCAGCACAGCACACCACGCACGCATGCATACACGGGGTCTCGGATGAGCTCGGTGACGGCGGCCGCGGCGACTAATCGACAACAGGGAGTGGGGGTTTGGAAGAGCAGCTCACAGCGGTGCTGGACACAAGGTCATAGAGGTCGCGGTGGAACGGAGCGACGACATCGACGGTGAGTTGGTGACGGCTGGTTGAAGAAGGCGATGATGGTGGTGGTTACGCAGCTCCTCGGCTCGAGCTGGTCCCCGAAACGGACGAAGCCGAGCATGGCGATCCTCTAGGACGTGCCGCCAAGCGACGGCGACGACGGTGGCCGCGGCAACAAGGGCGAGGCAGTGGTGACATCGGAAATATCAAGCTCGATTTTGAGCAGAAGAAGAAGGGGATGGGCGGAAAGAGGGGGAGATGGATGCACTCGATCTAGGGTTTTCATTCGGCATAGGTATAGGACGATGGGGAGGACGTGGAGGCCATCCATGGCCAGGATGCCATGGATGCTCGACACGGAGGCACTCTGTCTCCCTGTGAACAGAACGATTGAAGAAGAGGCCCTAGGTGGGTTGGGCTCCTACTGTAGCAATGGGCCAAGTGCCAAATTCCAAACCATGTTTTTCTTTCGCTAAAATAGTAATTAGCTACTATCTCCTAAATAGTTTAGTGTTCAAAAGAATTTTGTTACTTATGAAACTTTGCACAAAAATGGTATGCAATAGTCTAGGTTTGCATAAAAATTTTGAGGGCATTTGCAATTATTGAATTTGTGTTTGAATTTTAAACGGCCAACTTAAATTTTGCTGATCCACTTTAATAACTCCCAGGGGCATTTTTGGAATCCAAATAAGGTTGGTTTCATCATGACAAATACGTATGGAATATTTGCTAAAACATGAACTATTTTTCGGACATGTCTGTGAAACTTTAAATTTCACATACAATTTGAATCTTGAACTTTACTAGGGTTTCGGAGTTGAATTATTTCTTATGGTAATTTAACTATGATGATCATGATGACATGGCCATTAGCATGGGATTACTGTAGCATGATTCTCGGGGTGTTATAAATCTCCTCCACTAGAAGAAATCTCGTCCCGAGATTTAGGAGGTGGAGTAAGGGGGAAAGATTTGGTTACGAAATTCTAACGAGTCTTCTCGGTCTTGGTTGCTCTTGTCAAAGAGGTCGATCCATTACGTTGATGTCTTTATTTCTCTTCTTCAGGTCATCATGATGAAGTCGGCATCCTTTTTTCAGGAACTCCATCATACTTACGAAAGAATAAAGGGTGGGTATTCCAAAAGAACGGACCTCTGCAAGGTTGACTATGTGGTCGATAACATTGGGGAAGGTGGCGGAAAGTAACCCTCGATTTGAAACTTAAGAAAATATCGAGAGAAAAGTAAGGAGGTATCATGGGAAGTTTCAAGCAGGTAGGCAGTCGTTCATTGCCTGAAACAATGTGTGAAATGGGTCTAGAGTAACGATAATAAGTATTGTGTCTGATACCAGAATAGATCATCTATAGGATGGTGACTCGTGAATTACATGTGAAGTTAGGTGCAAAGGATACTTCAAAATCAAGGATGTACAATAGAGTCAGGTTTCGATCCAGTGGAACTGTGGGTTATGGGCCCACCATGTGGGTTAAAAGTAGGAGGGGCGGTGATGTCTTGCACGATAATGTAAGCAAGGCATGTCAGAGTATAGCCTGTCAGTTGTGTCGGTAACAACATCGATACCAAGGGCGAGGGACAAAGTGAACCATTTTCCCACTCGTTGAACGATGCAGACCATTAGCCAAGGTTCTCGTCCATCGGTGGTTACCAGAATGTCATCAACTATAGTAACAGTGTCTTGCTGGAAGAATTATACACCGAGTTGTTTACATAAGCAGAAGAATTTTACTGCTTAGATCATATAGACCTCAAGAAAGGTTAAACCAAACAATGGAAAGGATAATATGATTATGAAGTTAAATAGAACAATGGAAAGGAAAATGTGTTTAAAAACATATTTCAGGGGTATATCCGTCCCAAGGACAAGCAGATCATGATATCCATGACAGGATAGAAAGTAGAAAACCATTTAGGTAAAGGGGAGAGAACTTTCATTACATTACCCATATAACGGTGTTTGGATAATAGAGCAAGAAACATTTAGCATTGGGCTTTAAATGTTCTTGTTAATAATCAGAGTACCACAGACAGGCTTCGAGATAGCATTGACATGGTCTTCAAGCAAGGTCAGACTTCACATACACGAAGGATCCATCAAGAACAACTTGTAGGATAAGCCTTACGATTTCCTCATGGAAGAATGGCTAACCTTGTTGGAAAGGAAACTATAACAATGGGTCCTTCGGCTAGGTGTGCTAGGCAAGACATCACCTTACCAGGTCATATAAAGACCAATGTTATATCTCATTAAAATATGTTCCAACCATCATATCTGGCCGAGATTCAGATCTGATTGGTGTCAGGATACCTCAGTCAGGATGCCTGAGAATAGAAAGGTGCGACACAAATTGTCGAGATGACATTGTAAGATTCTCGGAAAATGAACTATGGGAGCGAGTTCCGAAACAAGAGATCATCATTAAATCAATGAGAGGGTGAGGAGGTGGCTGATGAACTCAGCGACAATTCATTGAGATTTCGAAAAAGATGAATTTCCACAATCATGTCGACAAGGAGATATCATTTGTCAGATCAAATGATATAATGAGGTATGCTCGAGGAAAACATACCCAAATAAGCATTGGTTGAAAGGTGCACTCAAAATATGGGATTAGGTAGCATGACCGATGTTAGAATGGTGATTCGATAACCAATGGTCTAAGAATGAATTTTCGAACATTAACTTCAAAGCAACATGGTTCCTAGAAGTACATAATCCAAGCAACAACGTTCACCTGTTGGTATCCTGGCTAGAATCAACACAGGAACCAAGAAAGAATGATGATGTGAGAAGTATCACTATACCAAGAATTTTTTAGAGGTGGTGAAATTCTTGCCACATTCTTGACATACAATACGGTAATACTCCAAGGTAAAGAAGAACAAATGCTGGATAGCAAGGAACTCAAGGTATAACACAAAACACGAACAAGTTTGTGTTGAACGGAAGGCAATAAAGTGGTCGATGATAATACAAATCATCGAGGGCAAGGATGGTAGTTCTCATCATGAATTCAATTTATATCCTGGAAGAGCTCAGAATGTTGATGATGATCACGACACAATTGTCAAGAAGTTTCATGAAGATGTAATCGATCGGCGATGACATCAAGTCAAAGGAATGATGAAGAGAAAGGTTATTGGTACCACGAGTATGATATGACGAGGAAATCGACGTGAGTTTAGCTCATCGTCGAAACTGGTGTTCCGGGAATAAGGACCAGACAGCACACTTAAAATCACCCGACAATGATATAGCCAAATAGGCTAGGAATGACGTGATCAGGTACAAACTTGTACGTAAAGAAGATTACTAAGAGTTGTTGAACCTAGTGCGGACTAGGTTCAGTTATCGGTGTTTTGAGTGTTTAATAACTCAGAGCCAGTGAAAAATTGGAATCAGTGAGAAGGTAGTACTTGATGAAGAACTCATAAGTTATGCAGTTCCATGATAATCTCGAGATACCAGGAGGGTAATGCTCAACGACAGACCAAAGTAAAGGCTGGACAGGTGTATTGATCCACAGAAGACAAGTGCTTAAACTTACCCGAGAAATGGGATCAAAGAAGAACATGTGGTCGGAACCACGATTGCAATGGATCGATTCACATATACCAGATGATATTATATCAAGGAAACAGTTATTATTACAAGAAGCTTCCATGATAGGATATACATCGTGTCCATGGGCATGAACACAAGTTCAAGGTCGACTCCCACTTCCTCAATGCATAAAATTCCATTCACCTCTCGTATTTCGAAAATGACATTAGTTGTTGAAAGTTCTACTTGGTGCAATACCAGATAGGTATGACCCATGAAATCTTTCTGGTTCACACAGATTAGGGAAGGCATTGGTTCAACCATCGGGGCATCTTAGGAACAGATACCACAAGCTTCGAGAATAATTATCGCCAGCTCAAAAATAGAGCATGGTTGGCCAAATCAGAGAATAGGATTTACCAATGGCATTTTGTATCCGAGGAAAGGCTCACAAGCTTATTGATTGTGAAGGATGTTGTCGAATAAATTTCCGACAAAGGGTCTGGTGGTCCACAAGGGATCTGATGTGAGCATCGATACTCACCCAGAGGAAGAAAGAATGCAAGGAGATCAGATTATAGAAACAACTGACTAACTCAAAGCTCAAATGCAAAGGAATTATGAATTCCAAGACAAGGGATCACAAGCAAAGCTCTGATTAGGGAAGGATAAGTAGAATAGCCTTAGGGGTACAATCGATGGCAATTTGATTGGTCGAGATCCAGCTCATGTTTAAAATGACGTCTGAGCCGGGAGGATGAATTCTAGGATCTGATTGAGGATTGCGAGCATTCGCAACATATTGAATGAACGGATTCAAAATGATAATGTCGAAAGATGCCAATAAATTAGTAGACTTATGGGATTAACCATAATGCAAGCAAGCAAGAATTTCAAGAGCAATAGGCTGCTAACGATTTTTGGAAGATCAAATGATATTTCGAAGACTTTCGTGAACCACATGAACAACTAGGAATGAGCGAATAGGCAGTAAGTGCGAGGAATTATCCGTAGGGGTATTCAAGTGGCAAAGAACTGCAAGGCTATAGGCACAAAGTAGTTTCGGAACAATAGAGAGAATTCTGGCGTATCTTGTAATAACAAGATCAACGGGGAATGATCATGAATGGAAAGTGTACATGATTATCCATAGGGGTTTATCGATGGAAGGGAATTGCAAAAGCGATGGGCACAAGGGTCTCGGAAAAACATTGAATAGCATCTTCGGAACCTTCTGGTGAAGCAGTCGATCATTTGGAATGAAGGAGCTCTCCGACAGGAAGTGGTAATGAGAACCTAGAGTTATAATTAGTAAAATCATTTAACCCGAAGAGAAGAGAGATCAGAATCCCAGAGTATAGACGAGGAATAAAAGATCCTAATACCACCCAATGGCGACGTGGGCCCGTAAGGCACACAACCATGTTAGTAAAAGTTTTGTAATGTCTAGAATCGACTTTGGCCAAGGAGTATGAAAGGGGGATTCCTACAGGCAGTCGACTCTGATACCAACTTGTGACGCCCTCGATTTAATCGTACACTAATCATACACGCAAATGTGTACGATCGAGATCAAGGACTCACGGGAAGATATCACAAAACAACTCTAGACACAAATAAAATAATACATGTTTTATATTACGAGCCAGGGGCCTCAAGGGCTCGAATACATAAGCTCGAATGCACAAGAGTCAGCGGAAGCAACAATATCTGAGAACAGACATAAGTTAAACAAGTTTGCCTTAAGAAGGCTAGCACAAAAGTAGCAACGGTCGAAAAGGCGAGCCTCCTGCCTGGGACCTCCTAACTACTCCTCGAAGCCAAACTCAACGTAGAAACATCCTCGGGGTCCTCTGGCTCGTGGACTCCATCATATGATCGCCATAACCGGGAAAGGGGGAAAAAGAAGTAGCAAAGCAACCGCGAGTACTCATCCAAAGTACTCGCAAGCAAGGATCTACACTACATATGCATTGGTATCAATGAAATGGGTAGTATCTGTGGACTGAACTGTAGAATGCCAGAATTAGAGGGGGATAGCTTGTCCTATCGAAGACTACGCTTTTGGCAGCCTCCATCTTGAAGCATATAGAAGAGAATAGATGGTAAGTTCACCAAGTATCATAGTATAGCATAATCCTATCCGGTAATCCTCTCCTCGCCGCCCTGTTAGAGAGCGATCACCGGGTTGTATCTGGCACTTGAAAGGGTGTGTTTTATTAATTATCCAGTTCTAGTTGTCATAAGGTCAAGGTACAACTCCGGGTCATCCTTTTATCGAGGGACACAGCTATTCGAATAGATAAACTTCCCTGCAAGGGTGCACCAAATTTCCCAACACGCTCGATTCCCTTTGGCCGGACACACTTTCTTGGGTCATGCCCGGCCTCAGAAGATCAACACGTTGTAGCCCCACCTAGGCACAACAGAGAGGTCAGCATGCCGGTATAAATCCTAAGGCGCAGGGGTCTGGGGTCATCGCCCATTGCACACCTGCATGTTGCATAGACGGCCGGTAAGCAGACATAGCCTCCCTAATACAAGAGCAGGCGTTCATGTCCAATCCGGCACGTGCCGCTCAATCGCTGACGTCAAGAAGGCTTCGGCTGATACCACGATGTCAAGTGCCCATAACTGTTCCCGAGTAGTTGGTTAGTGCGTATAGGCCAGTGGCCAGACTCATATCAAATACTAAGATCTCGTTAACCGCAAATGCCGGCCAGGACCAAGCCCACCTCTCACCTAGGTGGTCTCAACCGGCCCTGTCGCTCCGCCACAAAGATCCACTCAGAGGGCCGTCGGGAAAGTATGTCCTTTCAGCCCCCAATCCGTGAATCAACCACGGGTACTCATCGAGCCGACCCGACTTTAGTCACCACATGTATCATATATTATGTATATAAGTATATACCCATGATCACCTCCCAAGTGATCACGGCCCGATAGTATAGCATGGCAGATGGACAAGAATGTAGGGCCACTGATGGAATACTAGCATCCTATACTAAGTATTTAGGATTGCAGGTAAAGGTAACAACAGTAGTAGCAAAGACAGGCTATGCATCAGAATAGGATTATCCGAAAGCAGTAACATGCTACACTACTCTAATGCAAGCAGTAGAGAGAAGAATAGCTGATATCTGGTGATCAGGGGGGCTTGCCTGGTTGGTCTGGCAAGTAGGGGTCGTTAACAACGTAGTCGATCGGGGCACCAGCAACGGCGTCAGTCTCGTAGTCTACCGGAGAGAAGAGGGGGAAGAAACAATGAATACAATGCAAACAGATGCATATCGATGCATGACATGACAAGTAACGATTTCAGGTGTGCCCTAATGCAATAGGAGGTGATACCGGCAACGGGGAAAACATCCGGGAAAGTATCCCTGGAGTTTCGCGTTTTCGGACAGATGAACCGGAGGGGAAAAGTTGCGTGTTCGCTATGCTAGGGACGTGTGGCAGATGAACGGGCTGCGTATCCGGATTCGTCTCGTTGTTCTGAGCAACCTCCATGAACAAAGTATTTTAATCCGAGCTACGGTTTATTTTATATTAATTTATAAAGAATTAATCATTTTCTAGGATTATTATTACTTAGTTAATTCGAAAAGGAATTACTACATCATCATGATGTCAGCATGACATAAGTGGTCAAAGTTGACCGTTGACCAGTCAAACTGACGCGTGGGTCCCGATCGTCATTGTCTCAGTTTTATTTAACAAAGCTAATTAGTTTAATTACCTAATTAGGTTAACTAAATGTAATTAGTTTAGTTTAAAAAAATTAATTTTATTTCTTTCTTTATTTGTTTTTCTTTAACCCCCTTTTTTTGTGGGGCTGGGCCCATCTATTCATTGACAAAGCCCACCAGGGGCGAGTGAACGGGCGTCGGGCGCCGGGTTAACGGTGACCAAGAGGGGGCCACGGTTGGTGCGGGCACCGGCGCGGTTGAGCCGCAGCGGTGGACGACGGGACAAGGAGGCGGCGCGTCTGCCGGTGAGGGCACGCAAATGGAGGCGGCTAACAGCGAGCGGCAGGGCGGTGAGCAGTAGGTAGAGCGGCAGCAGAGGGAGGCAAGGCCGGGGCGAGACTAGCAGCGGTAGGAGCGTTGCGGGTGGCGAGCGGGAGGTGAGTTGCATGCGACGACGGCGAAGCGGAGCTGGGCACGGGCGGGCGCGAAAGCGGGGGTAGGCGGGACGAGGGTGCGGCTGGCTCGAGCTGGTCCCCGAAATGGACGAAGCCGAGCACGGCGATCCTCCAGGACGTGCCGCCAAGGGAGGACGACGATGGTGGACGCCGCAACAAGGGCGAGGCAGTGGTGACATCGGAAATATCAAGCTTGATTTTGAGCAGAAGAAGAAGGGGGCGATGGGGGGAAAGAGGGGGAGATGGAGTCACTCAATCTAGGGGTTTCATTTGGCACAGTTATAGGACGATGGGGAGGATGTGGAGGCCATCCATGGCCAGGATGCCATGGATGCTCAACACGGAGGCACTCTGTCTCCCTGTGAACAGAACGATTGAAGAAGAGGCCCTGTGTGGGTTGGGCTCCTACTGTAGCAATGGGCCAAGTGCAAAATTCCAAACCGTGTTTTTCTTTCGCTAAAATAGTAAGTAGCTACTGTCTCCTAAATAGTTTAGTGTTCAAAAGAATTTTGTTACTTATGAAACTTTGCACAAAAATGGTATGCAATAGTCTAGGTTTGCATAAAAAGTTTGACGGCATTTGCAATTATTTAAATTTGTGTTTGAATTTTAAACGGCCAACTTAAATGCTGCTGATCCACTTTAATAACTCCAGGGGCATTTTTGGAATCTAAATGAGGTTGGTTTCATCATGAAAAATACGTATGGAATATTTGCTAAAACATGAACTATTTTTCGAACATGTTTGTGAAACTTTAAATTTCACATACAATTTGAATCTTGAACTTGACTAGGGTTTCGGAGTTGAATTATTTCTTATGGTAATTTAACTATGATGATCATGATGACATGGCCATTAGCATAGGATTACCGTCACATGATTCTCGGGGTGTTACATTTTGTCTCTCTCAAATAGGTGTGTCCAGCAAGGATTCAAGACATAAAACAAAAGGCAAAACATGCAAGGACTCATATCACACAAGATGCTCCAAGAAAAACTCATAATATGTGACGAATAAAAATATAGTTCCGAGTAAAATACCGATGGTCGTTAGAAGAAAGAGGGGATGCCACTTGGGCATCCCCAAGCTTAGTTGCTTGCTTCTCTTTGGATAATAGCTTGGGATTCCGTGGGCATCCCCAAGATTAGGCTCTTCGTACTCCTTATTCCTTCATCCATCGTAACATCACCCAAAACTTGAAAACTTCAATCACACAAAACTCTACAAAACCTTCGTAAGATCTGTTAGTATAAGAAAACGAATCACTACTATAAGTATTGTTGCAAACACATTCATATTTATTCTTGCATTGTATCTACTTTATTCCAACTTTATAAGAAAACCATAGAATCATCAAAACAAGCACACAACGCAAAGAAAACATAATCTTTCAAAAACAGAACAGTCTGTAGCAAGCTGGATATTTCGAATACTTCTGTAACTCCAAAAATTGTGAAAAATTAGTACCACGTGATAAATTTGTATATTAATCTTCTGCAAAAGAATTGTTATTTTATCACGCTCCTATTAGAAACGAGAATTATTTTCGTGAGCGCAAAAGTTTCTGTTTTTCAGCAAGATCAAATCAACTATCACCCAACAAGATCCTAAATGCTTTACTTGGCACAAATACTAATTAAACCAAAAAAACACAATCATAACAGTAGCATAATTGTGCAAACACTCAATAACAGAAAAAGCTAAACACAAAATATATTTTATTCGTTGGGTTGCCTCCCAACAAGCGATGTCGTTTTACGCCCCGAGCTAGGCATAAAGTAAGGATCTAAGTGTTGTCTTCTTTGTTTTCCAACTCTTCAATCAAGCACTTATAACTTTTTAGAGATTTAGCATATAAATTTTCAATGAAAATACTCCTAGGAATAATTTTAAAGAATTCATTCTTGCCCAAAGGATCTCTTATATCTTCAACAAAATCTGGGTGAATATTAATCATCTTAAGATCCTCTTTACTGTTATTACAAGAAGTTGCACCCTTGTTCTTAGTAACTTGGCTAATCTTGCCAATCTTTATAGGAGTCTTTTCAATAGTTTTAGTGGAAGCAAAAGTCATGCTTAGATTACTAAAGATTTCTTCTAATTTGTCAATCCAAGACGGGCTTTCTTCAATTCTTTCATTAATTACGGTCCCCTTTTCTTTTAACAACTTAAAAACTTCTCCCGCTTTTGACCCAATTTTAGTAGCAAAATTATGCATCTTTTTATCCAAGTTTTCAATATGCTCTTCAGTAAGCATTTTCTTTTCAATAGCATCTAGTCTTTCCATGACATGCTCAAGAGTCAAAGTTGTTTCATTAATCATAAGAGGTGGTGAGCCCACTAAATTTCCCATAGCATTAAAATCATCAAGAGAGGGACACATCAAGAAATTTCCACTGGTAATCGTATCAAGGACGAATCTATACCAAGTGGTGATGCCCACATAAAAACAGCAAAGAAGAACGACGATAGATTGCTTATGGATAGATCTATTATGAGCATTGCAAATTCTATACCAATCATCTTTTAAATTCTCTCCTCCCCTTTGTTTGAAGTTGAGAACCTCATTCTCGGGAGTGCACACAATAGAGGAAGAACTATCCATAATGACAAAAGTAGCAAACTAGATTGCACAAAAAATAGATACGGCAAGAAAACGGTGAATGAAAAAGAGGGCAAATAAAACGACAAATTTAGTGGGGGAGAGGAAACTGAGAGGAAAATGACAAATAAAGTAAATTACAAGGAGATGAGATTTGTGATTAGGAATCTGGTAGATGTTGATGATGTCTCCCCAGCAATGGCGCCTTAAATTTCTTTTGATGTTTGCTTGAACTATGTTGGTATTTCCCCAAAGAGGAAGGGATGATGCACCACATCAACGGTAGGTATTTCGCTTAGTGATGAGACCAAGGTTATTGAACCAGTAGGAGAAACACACAACATTACGTGAACGGCACCTGCACACAAATAACAAATACTCGCAACCCGGCGTATTAAAGGGGTTGTCAATCCCTTTCGGGTAACGGCGCCAGAAATTGGCAAATGGACGGGATAAAAATATGATAGATGGGATAAATAGATCTCGAATAAAATAAAGTGCAGCAAGGTATTTTTGTATTTTTGTTTAATAGATCTGGAAATAAAATCAAATAAAAATAGATCGCAAAGGCAAATATGATAAAGAAGAGACCCGGGGGCCGTAGGTTTCACTAGTGACTTCTCTCGAGAAAAATAGCAAACGGTGGGTAAATGAATTACTGTTGGGCAATTGATAGAACTTCAAATAATCATGATGATATCCAGGCAATGATTATTATATATGTCGGATCACAGGTTTCGGCAAAACCCTCGAGGTTCGAACACTAGAGTGCACGTGAAGGTTATCTCCCTATCGATCCGCGCCCTAGCTCTGTAAGATCTCACAGACGAACTCGACGAACTCACAAGACAAAGACACAAGATTTATACTGGTTCGGGCCACCGTTGTGGTGTAATACCCTACTCCAATGTGGTGGTGGTGGATTGCCTCTTGGGCTGATGATGAACGGTACAAGGGGAAGAACAGCCTCCGGTGGCTGAGGTGTTCTTGTGCTTGAAAAACTTGTGTGGGTGAGATGGCTATGAATGAGTTCTCCCTCATTGTAGTTGTTCTCCCTTGTTCTCGTTCTTCTCCCTCATTGTCGTCCTTCCGAATGAGTTCTCTCTGAATGAGTTCCCTCCCTACTGTGGTGGCTAGTTCTACTTATATAGGCCTTGGTCCTCTCCCCAAATATTGAGCGGGAAGGGAGCCAACAACGGCCAATTTGAAAGAGCACAACTATTACAGCTTATCCTGACAAAAGTAGTCTTCGCCTGCAAAAGGCTCTGGTGGTGACGCCGTCTTGGACTCCATGATAACATCCGCCTTGCCGTCCTGCTGGTCTTGGTCTCGTTGCACCGATATGGAAACCTTTCCTTGATGCCTTGGTACTCCGCGCCTGCACTTGCCCCCTTGGCACCAAAGAGGAAGCAAGGACACTGCGCGCACTGGCGCCCGCCTGGCCTCGATTGTCATGGCTCACGTCACGAGGACCTCGCGAGGTTCGCCTTGCCTTGATCTCTCCGCCCCTCGTGAGCCTGCCTGGCGAGGCTGCTCCTGAGGAGGTCTTGCATTGTCCAACTTGCGAGGGTCTTGACTACCTCGTCGATGAAGATGAGCCGTACATACCTGCCAGCTCAGCCACGCCGTGGGCCGCAGGCAGGTAATCCTGGGGAACCCCATTCCCAGAACGCCGACAGTAGCCCCCGGGCCCAAGGCGCGCTCGGGCTTGGCTTCGTGGCGAAGCCAAAGGCCAAGCGCGGAGCACCGCGGCCCCAAAAGCCTGTGGCCTCGGTTGACGTGTGGCGGTTGATTGGACGTGGGCGTCTCCGCTTCCCCATGCTGCCTCGGCAACTGCCCAACTTGACAAAAAGGTTGGAGCAGATACTTCTTGCCTTCATTGCTTGTTTCTCGCCTTGCTCCAGATCCCCTTTCTCGCTCCTTGCTGCTGAAACCTCCAGATCCGCTCCAACCTTGCTCCGCATCTGCGATCAATGGTGCCGCACATGATCAAGTCCTCCTCGGCGCCGGCTTGGTTCGAGCCAGCCCTTGATGCACCCCATGTCACGGAGAAGAACCTAGCCGCCACGCGCTTGCTGATGGCGGGGGAGAGAAACGAGAGGGGGAAGACGGAGCTCCGACTTGCCTCCGACGAGCCGGAGCCTGAGGGAAGCACCTTCTTCCCTTTCTTCATGAGCAGCATCGCCGCCAGGTTGGTTCCCCCCTTTTCTGATTTCTTTTTCGAGGTCCTCGACCACTTCGGGCTACAGGCGCTGCATCTCCATCCCAACTCCATTCTTCTCTTCTCTATCTTCGCCTACTATTGCGAGGCGTACCTGGGCGTGATGTCGTCCGTGGCACTGCTGCGCCACTTCTTCTTCATCCGCCTCACCGGCGGCCATATCTCTGGGTGCGCCAACTTCATCGCAGCCGGCCAGGCCAACTCGACCTCGAACACCGGGAAGAGGGTTGACAACATCAGGGCCAAATGGGTCATGATGAGTGCCAAGTGCATCCATCCACGCTTGGAACTGCCGATGGAGGCTCCCCGGTCTGACAAGGGGTGGTCTTGTGTAGAGCTCACCGACGAGCGGGCGTCGTTGATGTTGGAGCAGATGAGGATCGATTTGAAGCCGAGCAATACGAAGGCGGCCAAGGTGGCGGGGGCCATGCTCTTGAAGGAATTCTTGACGTTGCGTGTTGCTCCACTTCAGGTGCGCGCGCGCCCTTTGTGGAAGCTTGGAGATAAAGAAGACAAGATTCGTCTGAGCCCGGCCGGTGGCCTTGCCTGATGACGAGCTGACTGCAGTTCTACGCCTCTTGATTGGGGATAACCGAGAGTACCCGCCGAGCGCCTTTGTTCCTTTGTTCTATCGCAAGGACTGGGAGCAATTCGTTGCCTCCAGGCCGAACTTTGACGCGCGCGGGCTGGTGCCGCCGGTGCTCGCTGGGACCTCTGCAACACCGAAGCCGGTGGAGGTGTCTTCTGACGAGCCCCACGGGGAGGAAGAGGGGGAGGAGGACTCGGAGGAGACCCCCAAGGAGATGGGGGAGAACTCCCCCTTGAGCAAGGTCGACATCCTCCATGCTCTGCCAGACGACGCCAAGGCCGACGCCCGCCTGGAGGAGAGGGACCTGCCCCTCATCCCGACAAGGTGTAGATCGTCACTGGTCTCTCGAGATGCTGCCTCCGACTTGGCACCGCCTGGGGCCGGCTCCGGCCCTTCTGCTGCGCCGTCTTCTGCCCTCGGAGCCCGTGTGCCCACTCCTCAAGCCCCGACGCTTTCGGGTTTCAGGCTCCCCAAGTGGAAGGTGGACTATGTTGCAGTGGATCAGTAAGTGTGTAACGCCCTCGATGCGGCTATATCTCCTACGTGTCGAAGCACGACTTAGAGGCATAACCGCATTGAAAGCAATGTCGCAAGTAAGGTAATCTTCACAACAACCCATGTAAATAGATAAAAGGGGAAAAGGTACATAGTTGGATTACACTCGCCACATCACACAAATATATAAATAACATTACAATCATCCAATACACTCATGGTCCGACTACGGTACCAAAATAAAAGATCAACCCCCACAGGCGACACGGTCCCCGATCGCCCCAACTGGGCACCACTACTGATCATCTGGAAAAGACACATAGTAACGGTGAGAGTCTTCATCGAACTCCCACTTGAGCTCAAGCGCATCGTCTGGAACGGTATCATCGGTCCCTGCATCTGCTTTTGGAAGTAAACTGTGAGTCACGGGGACTCAGCAATCTCGCACCCTCGCGATCAAGACTATTTAAGCTTTAGGTAAGGCAAGGTATAATATGGAGCTGCAGCAAGCGACTAGCATATATGGTGGCTAACCTGTTCGCAAAAGAGAGCGAGAAGAGAAGACAAAAGCACGGACGAACAACTATGATCAAGAAGTGATCCTAGAACAACCTACGTCAAACATTACTCCAACATCGTGTTCACTTCCCGGACTCCGCCGAGAAGAGACCATCACGGTTACACACGCGGTTGATTCATTTTAATTGAGTTAAGTTTCAATTTATCTACAACCGGGCATTAACAAATTCCCATCTGCCCATAACCGTGGGCACGGCTTTTGAAAGTTCAAATCCCTGCAGGGAGTCCCAACTTAGCCCATCACAAGCTCTCACAGTCAACGAAGGATATTCCTTCTCTCGAGACATTCCGATCAGACTCGGCATCTCGGTTTTACAAGACATCCTAGACAATGGTAAAACAAGTCCAGCAACACCGCCCGAATGTGCCGACAAATCCCGATAGGAGCTGCACATATCTCATTCTTAGGGCACACTCGGATAAGCAATCCTTACAACTAAAACCAGCCCTCGAGTTCACCCGAGGTGGCGCTGCAAGGGGCTCTAGTTTGGACCAACACTCAGAGGAGCACTGGCCCGGGGGGGGGGGGTTTAAATAAAGATGACCCTTGGGCTCCGGAAACCCAAGAGAAAAAGAGGCTAGGTGGCAAATGCTAAAACCAAGATTGGGCATTGCTGGAGGAGTTTTATTCAAGGCGAACTGTCAAGGGGTTCCCATTGTAACCCAACCGCGTAAGGACCGCAAAATCCGGGAACATAACACCGATATGACGGAAACTAGGGAGGCAAGAGTGGAACAAAACACTAGGCAAAAGGCCGAGCCTTCCACCCTTTACGAAGTATATAGGTGCATTAAGATAAACAAGATAAAATGGTGATATCCCAACAATAAACAATGTTCCAATAAGGAACGATCTCCAATCTTCACCTGCAACTAGCAACGCTATAAGAGGGGCTGAGCAAAGCGGTAACATAGCCAATCAACGGTTTGCTAGGACATGGTGGGTTAGAGGTTTGACATGGCAATTTGGGAGGCATGATAAGCAAGTGGTAGGTATCTTAGCATAGGCATAGCAAAAGAGCGAGCATCTAGCAAGCAAAGATATAAGTGATTTCGTGGGTATGATCATCTTGCCTGCAAAGTTGTCAGAGTTGACTTGATCCTCGTAAGCGAACTCAATGGGCTACTCATTCAAGAACTCGTCTCCCGGCTCTACCCAAACAAGAACAACAAGCAAACGGAACACAATCAACCACGTGCAATGCTCAAACAACATGATGCAAACATGGTATGCTATGCGGGATGCAGTATGTGATGCATATGCATGATTTGGAAAGGAATGATTGAACCTAGTCTCAACATGGAAATCCAAGAGTTCCACTGGAAAGGTGATGTGATTACGGTTGAAATCGATATAAAGATCACCGGAATCGGATGCACGGCTTGGAAATGGCAAGCAAAACAAATATGGCACCGGTCTGCGATAATCAGCAAGTGACCAACTAAATGCATCAAGATAAATAAGCTACAGCACTCAAACATGACAACAAAATACATGGCCAGGATCCACTCATGATGCTTGACAAAAGATGAACATTGAGATACGGCTAATTCATCCATTAACAGGTTCAAACAAGCATGGCAAAAATGCAAATGATAACCGGTTTCAGACTTAGTGAAATTAACACAAGTCTGGAATTTATCATCAGGAAGCACACTTTGGAGCATGAAAACTATATGCTACAGGAACTTAACATGTAAAAACAAGGCATGGCATGAAGCTACTCAAATCACTTAACAAAAGTCCCCTAGTGACCTTGAGCCAAAAGGGATCATAAAATACAATTGCAAGCATGTGAACATGGCAAAAACATAAACAGATCTCAGACTTGGTGAAAAACTGGAGCATGCAAATCAGTTAACGAGTAGGCATGTTTACGAGCTCGATGCACTCACTACGGAGCATAGCATGACAAACTAAGGATACAACCATCAAGAAGACATGGCATATAAGCTATAAATGGCAAGAACAACAACATAGCATGCACGGATAAATAGCAACATCCTCGGCAAAATCGCTAATCATGTCAACAATCTGCCAGGATTTACGATATAGCAAAAGTAGAGCTCGATTGACTAAAGCTAGGTAAAAATGACAAAAATGACAAATATCTATTTGATGAAACAGATGTGCCAAATTTATCACATAGCCCTCTTCCAACAGCATTTCGGGCATCAAGATGAGCTGAAATGAAAATGATGCAATGAGATGAAATGATGAACTCGTTGAGACGAACATTTTGGTATGCTACACGCACAAATCAGAGCTACGGATGCAGAGATACGACATGATGAAGATTGCTAAAAAATAAGGGGAGTGGAGAAAGTCAACCCTACGGTTTTTAGGATCTGAAATCTACTGTAGCTGGTACTGTTCACTGGCGCACGAACCGAGGAGGAACGTCGCCGGAGCTTGAGGTCGACGATGGTGGATATCCGGCAGAGGAGGAGGACGACGGGCGGAGGTGGACGCAGTCGGCGGCGGCGCCGGGCACCGGCGAACGGGGCGGCGCGCGGGGCGATGTCGGCGGCCGGGCGGCGGAGGAAGAGGCGAGGCGAGCGCGGCGGCTCCGGGTGGCTCCGGCGATGGAGCACGGCGGCATCGGGCGGCTTGGGCCGCTGGAGAAGAGAGAGCCGAGCGGCTCTCTGCCTAGGCGCGGGCGGCGGAGTATCGGGCTGCGGGGGCCCTCCCCGGGCTTCGGCGGGCCGCGGGCGTCGGCGGGGAAGTGGGGACCGGCCTGGGATGCGTGGCGTGATGTGATTCGTCTGGCGGAGCCGGGCGGACACGTCCGACGTGCGGATTTTTGTCCGACGGCGGCAGGTGGAGTTTTTCTAGGGTTAGGGTGGAAGGAGACCCGGGATTTTTGGAGGAGGAGCTATTTATAGGCATAGAGGGAGCTAGGAAGCTCAGAATGAGGAGCGGTTTGCGGCCTCGCGATCATGATCGAACGCTCTAGACAATGGGAGAGGTTTTGGTGGGTTTTGGGCCAAATTGGAAGGGTGTTGGGCTGCAACACAAATGAGGCCTTTTCGGTCCCTCGGTTAACCGTTGGAGTATCAAACGAAGTCCAAAAGGCACGAAACTTGACAGGCGGTCTACCGGTAGTAAACCAAGGCTGGTTGGCAAGTCTCGGTCCAATCCGGAAATGTTTAACCCCCACACACGAAAAGAGGTAGAAAGGACCACCGGAGGAGATAGGAGCGCCGGAATGCAAAACGGACAACGGGGAAAATTCTTGAATGCATGAGACGAACACGTATGCAAATGCAATGCACATGATGACATGATATGAGATGCATGACAAAGGCAACAACACATGGAGACAAAAACCCAAACTCGAGGTAAATAAAATAACTTAGGCCGGAAACGGCAAGAGTTGGAGTACAGATAAGGTAAATTACATCCGGGGTGTTACAAAGTGCTTCAAGTTTCTTCTTGTTCCTGCTTGTACTTGCTATTTTTTGACATTCGCCCTTGGTTGATCAGGCCAGTGTCTTCAGCGAAGAAGAGGAAGGAGGATGCCGCGGTCGTGCCCCCCTCTGCAGAATAGAGAGGCGACAACACCCGCACCTCCCTAGCCCGATCGCCCTCGCGAGGCCAGGAGGAGCATCAACATGATGAATCAGCACCGTGGCCCCGCTGGCTCCGGAAGTGCCGGCACCAGGCTCGGCTGATGAGGTCCCAAGGGCTCCAGAGGCCTCGATCTTCCAGGTTATGGTAACGACGTCGCCTCCTCCTCCTGCTGCGCCTCTGGCCCCGAATTCTTCTGCTCCCTCCGTAGTCTTGGAGCGTGTCTTCTCGGGGATGGCCAAGCCGCGGGAAGACCTCCTAGGCGCGGACCCGCACCTAGTGGCCGGGCACTTGGAGCTGGCCTCAGGCGGGCTTCACTCCGACACAGTGGTTCGAGCGTCGCTGAGCCAGGCCGCGGCGACCTCCGAGAAGGAGAAGCAGGCCACCGCTAGAGCTGCGGCCAATCACGAGGCGGCGCTGAAGGGCGCCAAGGCCGCCCGCGACCGCTACTGAAAGCTGGAGGGTGAGCTGAAGAGCCTGCGCGATGAGCGCGCAAAAGAAGCACGTGACCGCAAGGTGAAGGTGGAGGAGATGAAGGCTCAGGAGGACATCAAGGGCCGCGATGCCGAGCTGGTGGAGCTAATGAAGGCGCAGGCCATGGAGCGTAGCCGACTGGAGGAGCTAGAGCAAAAGGCGAAGGCGAGGGAGGCCGAGTTCGACGCCAAGGCGAAGGTCCTGGCCGAAGACCGTGCGGCCTTCTCGCTTCTTGAGAAGAGGTCCAGCGTGGCGCTGAAGTCACTGTACGAGAAGGGCCTGGAGAAGCCGCTGACCACCGACGACGATGGCCCTGCTCAGCTGCTTCCCCACTTGGTGAAGGCGCTTGAGGAAGTTGTGGAGGGCATCGGTCCCATGGCTGAGGCAGAGGCTCATGTCCTTTCTTCAGCTGCGCTGACGCGTGTCTTCAGCCATTTGTACCTTTCCGACCCCAATGCTCGTCTCGATGAGCTATTGGAGCCTGTAGCTGATGAACATTGTGCGGCCGCCGCCGCAGTCGTGAAAGGTCAGGTGGAGGCCCTGCTGAAGAAGTTCCGCGACTTCGTCCTCACTCCCTCGACCGGCGATGCCACCAATCCTGCAGCTGGCGGTGCAGGTGAAGACGACGCTACCAAGGGAGGAGCACCTTCTGCGGGCGATGGCGGTGTCCAGGGGTGACCTGCGGCTGCTTTCCTGTTTCATTCCTGCAATACGCATCAGGCCCTGTGGAGGCGTTAAAACTTTCATTTGATATTATGAGGACAATATGTCTTGTAATATTTGCTTCGAGATTTTGTGATTTTCTTCCTATTTGCTTTGTGTTCTGCGTCGGCAGAGCCTGGCCCCGCGCATACCTCAACCGCTGTTGGGCCAACCGAAGACCAGGACGGACCAAGGAGTGAGGGGCTACGTGACCAATTAGGCTCCTGAGTCGCGATGCTCGGGAGTCCCCCTTGACGCGCAAATAGCTTACAGGGAGAGTACGCGAGGATAGGTTAATGTTCTACGTCGGCAGAACCAGGCCCCGCGCATACCTCAACCGCCGTTGGGCCGACCGGAGACCAGGACGGACCAAGGAGTGAGGGGCTACGTGACCAGTTAGGCTCCTGATTCACGATGCTCAAGACTCCCCATTGACGTGCAAACAATCTCTATACCTTTGCCCTCGCCGAGGCTCGGCTCGGGAGGGGCGTGGGACGACCAGGTCAGGGAGACCTGGTTGGGTGTCGTGCGCTTGGGCGTGACCCGAGCGCAGCCCCTAGGTCCGGGAGACCTGGTTGGGTGGCGTAAGCTTGCGCGTGACCCGAGCGCAGCCCCCAGGTCCGGGAGACCTGGTTGGGTGGCGTACGCTTGCGCGTGACCCGAGCGTAGCCCCCGTGCCCAGCCCCCTCGCGCAGCTCTCCCGAGGGGAGGCGTTGCGGTGAGGCTGGACGCTGAGCTCTGGGGCTCCCTGAGGTTGGTACGACTATGAAGTCGCTCTCAGTGGTTTATCACCAACGCGGAGCATAGTGCTTCCGCTTGTGCACAGGCATAGCCACTCCTCGGCAGTGTCAACGGCCAGCACGGAGCATGGTGCTTCCACTTGTGCGTGGGAGGGGCGCTCCCTCTCGGAGAGCCCCCGGGGCGTGTACAGCCCCGCCCTGACACGTGCCTTGCACGGCAGGGCTAGACGAGTTGTATCTGGGCACTCGTGAGCCAGCGCGGGACTCACGAGGCCCTACCTCAAGGCGGGCTGCGCCTGGTCTTGGTTCTTGTTCGCTGTGCTGGTCCTGCGAGGTGGTCAGACAATCTGCGCCGAACGAATCTTCTAAGGTTATCGCGTGAGAAATCCAAGCACCAACGGCCCTAGGAGGTGACGTAAACGAGGCCAGCCCGCAGACAGAGCTCAGCTGTTGGATTTATCGACGTTGATAGGGACAGGCCCGAGCACAGACGCCGTGCTCAACTTACTCACGCGAAGGGTCCTGAAAAAAGACGGCCGGCGCGCGGTCCCCATGATGGGTGGCGATCGAGCAAGTAGTAATCATAGGTAGATTAAACATGAGAGTAGCAGGGTTAAGTAAGTGCATGGAGATGCATGCCATTGGGTCAGGCCCGAGCGGCTGGGGGATGATGCAGCCCGAGGGGCACTCCCAATAAGGTAAGCTAAAGACATAAAAAGGGATATATGCCACAGGGACGGACCCACGCGGCCTGGGAATGATGCAACCCGTGGGGCGCTCCCAGCTAAATGAACTTGGAAAATGTCACCTGGTTATGTTGACGAAGGAGAGTTGGGGCAGCTGAAGGTGCGTAGCGAAGGGGATGCTCCTCACGAGCCACCGAGGCCCTGAGCCTCAGGAGGCTCTGGGGGCTCAGGTGGTTCCTTGAGGACCGTCTACATCTCCATCAGGATGGTGTGGTGCCTGGCCTCCTGAGCCGCTAGGATGCACCACAAATTGCGCTGGTAGGCGGACGACACGCTCGGCAGGCCGAAGGGCATGCGAATGTAGCTGTGTGGTGGGCCCTCGCAGCGTCCCACGCGCGAAGGCCAAAAAAGCGCCTGAGAAGCGGCCCTGTTGAGTCCTGGAACGTCGATGCTGATGCGCAGCCCGACATCCTCGCCTGGATGGGAAGCTGCGCCTCGTGAGCGCTGATCACCGCGCATGGCCCTTGCGTCTTGCAATTCCTGGGTGGTCTTGGTGATGAACTCCTAAACGGTGGGCGATCCTTGCCCTGTGCCCTCCTGAGGGAAACGTGCCATGAAGCACGCCTCCAAGTGATGCCCAAGCGCCTCCCTCATGATGTGGGCAAGGTCTGAGGCCTTCCAGAAGAAAGCCCCCGAGCCCAGCCCGAGAAGGGCACCGGGCGTGCCTTCCTATGCGATGGAGGGAGGCACCCCGGGAGCGGGTGCTGATCCTGACGAGGCTCCGGCTGTGACGCCACCCTCCTGAGGTCCCGCACGGCGCAGCTGCTTCTTCTTCTTGGGGATGACCTCAGGAGGACCCTCGCCCTTGATGTCGGAGTCGCCGATTGCTGTAGCTTGGAAGTCACGCTCGAGGGAGCACACCGCATCTCTTTCTTCACATGGGACCGTGATGATCCCGCCACTTCTCGGCATCTTGAGGACATTATAGCCGTGATGGGTCACCGCCATGAACTTGGCCATGGCTAGATACCCGAGGATGGCATTGTACGGCAGATGGCTGTGAGCAACGTCGAAGTCGATGAGCTCGGTGCGGTAGTTCTTGCGTTCCCCGAAGGTGACAAGGAGGTGGACCTGCCCTATCGGTGAGGTGGAACCGTCGATCACTCCTGAGAAAGGCTTGGTAGGCTAAAGCTGGTCATATGGCACTTGGAGGTTGTCGAACGTGTCGACGGACAGGACATTGAGCCCTGCGCCACCGTCAATGAGGGTCTTTGTAACTTGCACGTTGCTGATGACTGGGGAGCAAAGCATTGGGAGGGCGCCAGCCGTAGCTGCGCACTTGAGCTGATCCGCCGAGTTGAATGTGATGGGGCACTGGGACCATCTGAGCGGGCGTGTGGCTTCGAGCTTGGGGAGGACTGCATTCACTTCACGAGCAAACTTCTTGAAGATACGCTGCGAGGCTGGGGCCTGGGCTCCGCCCAAGATGCACGCGATAGCACGCAGTTCCTAGAAGCCCCCAGCCCCTCGTCTTGATGGTGTTCGTCATTCCTTCTTGGCGGTGGCAGCAGCGGAGGGAGTCGGCGTTGCCTTGAGGGCGGTCCTCACGAGGCCGATCCCTCCAGGCGCCCTCGTGAGGCTGATCCTGCCAGCAGTCCTCACAAGGCCGGTCGCGCCACTCTTGGCGCGGGCCATGATCATCCCAGCGTCCGCCACCACGTCCTCCTCCCCGGCCGTAGCCCCGATCGCCGCGCTCGGGGCGTCGACCGAAGCGTCCTTCGCGAATGGCTCCGAGCTCTTGACAATCGCTGGTGTTGTGGGTATTCAGGTTGTGGAAGGTGTAGAATGGACGGCTGCTCTTGGATGACTCTGGTTGGTCTCTGCCATGCTTGGTGTCTGGTTCCGCTGCGAGCACGGCTGCTCCCTTGCGCTTCTTGTCCTTGGCCTTGGCTTTCTTCTCCTCCGGGTCTGCGGCTGGGAGCTCGAGGAGGGAGAGGTGCCCCTCCTCAGCTCGTGCGCACTTGGTCGCCCGGTTGAACAACTACAGGGACGTGCACATATCCTCATGGATAGCGAGCTCTTCCTTCATCTTGACATCACAGACGCCATCAGAGAACACAGAGATGAAGGGCTCGTCCGTCACCTTGGGGATCTTGAGGCGGACATTGTTGAAGTGCTGGATGTACTTCTGGAGGGTCTCTCCCGGTTGCTTCCTGATGCGGCGCAGGTCACCCGCGGCCGGCGGGCGGTCGCAAGTGCCCTGGAAGTTGGCGACGGAGCGGTTGCGCATCTCATCCCAGGAGGATATCGGGCCCGGTGGCAGGTTCAGGAGCCAGGAGCGGGCGCCATCCTTGAGAGCCGTGGGAAACAAGTTCGCCATGACTTTCTCGTAGAGCTGCAAGAACTACGCCGGGTCAGGGGTGCCATCGTAGCGAGGAGGCAGATCCGGCTTGAACCTGCCCAGCCAGGCGACGCTACGCAGCTCGGGGGTGAAAGCGCGGCAGCTGGCTATGGTCACCGGGGCCCGCCTTGGGGGTGGAGCTTGGTCTTGATGGGGTCCGCGCTCTGCTGCTACAGGTGGCGCGTGGTCTTGCCGCAGCAGCGGGTCCTGGCGCGGTGGCATGAGGAGTGGCGGAGCGTTTTCTTGCGGTCGAGGGAGTTCTTGACAGCTTCTTTCTTCACGCCCGGGCGCGGGACGCGGCGGGTCGTGTCACGGAGCCACGCGTCTTGGCGCCAGGGCGCCGTCTTGGGGCAGAGGTGGTGGAGGCGCTCCATGAGCTATGTCCCCCGTAGCTGGCGGAGGGCGAGGCGGAGAGAGGGACGGCGCAAGGGAGCCCCCTACGGTGTGGACGAGCTCGGCGATTCGGTCGAGCCAGTCCTCGTAGAGGTCGTCGACCGGTCGGTAGCACAAGAGCTCGTGCGCCATGAGGAGCGCGGCCCGTGCGTCCATGGGAGGGCGACATGCATGGGAAGAAGAACCGGCTGGGGTTAGCGGTGGAGTGGCAGTGTGGCCGTCCCGCCGCATCGAGGGGTGCAGTGAGGATGCTTGCCGCTTGTTCCCCGCCGGGCCAGGGGCGGCGTTGGCAGCAGGCGACGGGTAACGACAAGGTGGCCCGCTGATGGGAGTCGTCTGAGCGACGAGGGCGGCGAGGGCAGCCCGACGCTCAGCACGAGCGCGGCGCGCGTCTGCCATGGAGACGATGGAGCAACGGGGCACGGAGCGACGAAAGGAAGCTTCGGTGCACCCCTACCTGGCGCACCAAATGTCGGATCATGGGTTCCGGCAAAACCCTTGAGGTCCGAACACTAGGGTGCGCATGAAGGTTTTCTCCCTATCGATCCGCGCCCTAGCTCTCTAAGATGTCGCAGATGAACTCGACGAACTCATAAGACAAAGACACAAGATTTATATTGGTTCAGGCCACCGTTGTGGTGTAATACCCTACTCCAGTGTGGTGGTGGTGGATTGCCTCTTGGGCTGATGATGAACAGTACAAGGGGAAGAGCAGCCTCCGGAGGTTGAGGTGTTCTTGTGCTTGACAAACTTGTGTGGGTGAGATGCCTCTGACTGGGTTGTCCCTCATTGTAGTTGTTCTCCCTCGTTGTCGTTCTTCTCCCTCATTGTTGTCCTTCCGAATGAGTTCTCTCTGAATGACTTCCCTCCCTACTATGGTGGCTAGTTCTACTTATATAGGCCCTTATCCTGACAAAAGTAGTCTACGCCTGCAAAAGGCTCTGGTGGTGATGTCGTCTTGGACTCCATGGTGACCACCGTCTTGCCGTCCCGCTGGTCTTGGTGTCGTTGCACCGATATGGAAACCTTTCCTTGATGCCTCAGTACTCCGCGCCTGCGCTTGCCCCCTTGGCACCAAAGAGGAAGCGAGGACACTGCGCGCACCGGCGCTCGTGTGTCCTTGATTGTCATGGCTCACGTCACGAGGACCTCATGAGGTTTGCCTTGCCTTGATCTCTCTGCCCCTCGTGAGCCTACCTGGCAAGGCTGCTCCTGAGGAGGTCTTGCGTCATCCGCCTCGCGAGGCTTGGTCCCTCGCGAGGGTCTTGAATACCTCGTCGATGAAGATGGGCAATATAGACCTGCCAGCTAAGCCACGCCGTGGGTCGCAGGCAGGCAAGTCTGGGGACCCCTGTTCCCAGAACGCCGGCAATATAGGCATCACGTCCAATATTAGTATACCGACTCCTGCCTGCATCTACTACTATTACTCCACACATCGATCGCTATCCAGCATGCATCTAGTGTATTAAGTTCATGGAGAAACGGAGTAATGCAATAAGAATGATGACATGATGTAGACAAGATCTATTTATGTAGAAATAGACCCCATCTTGTTATCCTTAATAGCAATGATACATACGTGTCGGTTCCCCTTCTGTCACTGGGATCAAGCACTGTAAGATCAAACCCATCACAAAGCACTGCTTCCCATTGCAAGATAAATAGATGAAGTTGGCCAACCAAAACCCAAATAACAGAGAAGAAATACAAGGCTATAAGTAATCATGCATATAAGAGATCAAAGAAGACTCAAATAACTTTCATGGATAAAAAGATAGATCTGATCATAAACTCAAAGTTCATCGGATCCCAAGAAACACACCGCAAAAAGAGTTACATCATATGGATCTCCAAGAGACCATTGTATTGAGAATCAAGAGAGAGAGAGAGAGAGAGAGAGAGAGTGGAAGCCATCTAGCTACTAACTATGGACCCGAAGGTCTACAAAGAACTACACACGCATCATCGGAGAGGCACCAATGGGCATGATGAACCCCTCTGTGATGGTGTCTAGATTGGATCTGTGGTTTCTGGAACTTGCAGCGGCTGGAATTGATTTTCGTGGAATCCCCTAGGGTTTCTGGAATACTGGGGTATTTATAGACCAAAGAGGTGGTTCGGGAGGCCACCGAGGTGGGCACAACCCACCAGGGCACGCCCTCGTGTCTTGTTCTCACCTCAAGCTCCCTCTTCGGTACTTCATTGGCCCACTGGATGTCTTCTGGTCCAAAAAATCCACAAAAAGTTTCGCTGCGTTTGGACTCTGTTTGATATTGATTTCCTGCAATGTAAAAAACATGCAGAAAACAACAAATGGCACTTGGCACTATCTCAATAGGTTAGTACCAAAAAATGATATAAAATGATTGTAAAACATCCTAGAATGATAATATAATAGCATGGAATAATCAAAAATTATAGATACGTTGGAGACGTATCACTACCTCATATTGAAGAAATACATGGGCTTGAAACAACACCACCACCTAAAGCGGTAGAGGTAATTTTTATTGAAATTCAATGACAATAACAATCCTAATAATATGCATCCCAGTCAATGCTGTTATGAGTTTGATAATTACATTAGATAGCAAGATCACTTCAATGCAAATGTTATGAAACAATTGAAATACAATTCTGATATGATTGCTCGCTTGAGTGACTTATTATTTAGAATTACCAATGATGTTAGAGGTGTAGGAAAATATGCCTCTATAGTTCAAACTCAACAAGAACAAGTTGCCAAATCTCAAAGGGAATTGCTTGATGAAATGAACAATAATACAAATGACTTTGTTGTTAGAATAGCAACTAGAGCAGGTAAAATGATTCAGGAACCTCTTTACCCTGAGAGACACCCTAAAAGAATTGAACAAGACTATCGAAGAGTTAACACTGATGCACCTAGTCCTTCCAAAAAGAAAAAGAAAAATGATAGGACTTTGCATGCCTCTAGTGAACCTGAAATAGAAAAACTTCCTAATAATGATAATGGTGTTCCTATTTCTGATGCTGAAACTCAATCTAGTAATGAACGCTCACCTTCTGATATTGAAAAAGATGATGATGAGATTCATGAAGACACTCGAATAAATAATAAAGAACCAGACACTAATGTTGAAATAGAACCAGCTGTTGATCCTAATAACCCACAATCCAAGAATAAAAGATATGATAAAAGAGAGTTTATTGCTAGAAAATACAGTAAGGAAAGAGAGACATGGGTTCAAAAACCTATGCCCTTTCCACCTAAATTGTAACGCCCTCGATGCGGCTATATCTCCCACGTGTCGAAGCACGACTTAGAGGCATAACCGCATTGAAAGCAATGTCGCAAGTGAGGTAATCTTCGCAAACAACCCATGTAATACAATAGGGGAAAAGATACATAGTTGGCTTACAATCGCCACTTCACACAAATACATGAATACAACATTACAACATCCAAATACAATCAAGGTCCGACTACGGAACCAAAATAAAAGAAGTACCCCAAATGAGACAAGGTCCCCGATCGACCCCATCTGGGCACCACTGCTGATCAACTAGAACGAAACAACACAAAGGACAAGATCTTCATCGAGATCCTCCTTCAGCTTGGTTGCGTCACCTGCTCGGTTCAACGGCACCTGCAAGCTGGTTTTGGAAGTATCTGTGAGTCACGGGGAATCAGCAATCTCGCACCCTCGCGATCAATACCGTTTAAGCTTATGGGTAAGGTAAAGGTATGAGGTGGAGCTCCAGCAAGCGACTAGCATATTTGGTGGCTAACATATACGCAATAGAGAGCGAGAAGAGAAGGCAAAGCACGATCGAGAAACTATGATCAAGAAGTGATCCTAGAGCAAACCTACGTCAAGCATAACTCCAACACCGTGTTCACTTTCTGGACTCCGCAGGAAAGAGTCCATCACGGTTACACACGCGGTTGATGTATTTTAATTAAGGTTAACTTCAGGTTTTCTACAACCGGACGTTAACAAATTCCCATCTGCCCATAACCGCGGGCACGGCTTTCGAAAGTTCATAACCCTGCAGGGGTGTCCCAACTTAGCCCATCACAAGCTCTCATGGTCAACGAAGGATATTCCTTCTCCCAAGACAATCCGATCAGGCTCGGCATCCAGATTACAAGAAATCCTCGACAATGGTAAAACAAGTCCAGCAACACCGCCCGAATGTGCTGACAAATCCCGATAGGAGCTGCATATATCTCGTTCTCAGGGCACACTTAGATGAGACATCCTACGAGTAAAACCAACCCTCAAGTTGCCCCGATGTGGCCCCGCAGTCTACTCGGTCGGACCAACACTCAGAGGAGCACTGGCCCGGGGGGGGGGGGGGTTAAATAAAGATGACCCTTGGGCAGACCTACCCAAGGGAAAGAAAAGGCTAGGTGGCGAATGGTAAAACCAATGTTGGGCATTGCTGGAGGAGTTTTATTCGAGGCGAACTGTCAAGGGGTTCCCATTATAACCCAACCGCGTAAGGAACACAAAATCCGGGAACATAACACCGATATGACGGAAACTAGGGCGGCAAGAGTGGAACAAAACACCAGGCATAAGGCCGAGCCTTCCACCCTTTACCAAGTATATAGATGCATTAATTAGATAAGATATATTGTGATATCCCAACAAGTAAACATGTTCCAACAAGGAACAACATCTCCATGTTCCAAAAAGTAACAAACTTCAATCTGCACCTGCAACTAGCAATGCTATAAGAGGGGCTGAGCAAAGCGGTAACATTGCCAAACAACGGTTTGCTAGGACAAGGTGGGTTAGAGGCTTGGTTCAACAATATGGGAGGCATGATATGCAAGTGGTAGGTATCGCAGCATAGGCATAGCAAAAGAGCGAGCGACTAGCAAGCAAAGATAGAAGTGATTTCGAGGGTATGGTCATCTTGCCTGAAATCCCGCAAGGAAGAAGAACGAGTCCATGAAGAAGACAAATGGACGTAGTCGAACGGGTCCTCACAAACGCGACGTTACCAGAACCAACCCGAAGGGGCAAACACCGGAAAGAAGCACACAACATAGGAAACAACCAACACATGAACATGGTATGATATGCGGGATGCGGTATGCGATGCATATGCATGATTTGGAAAGGAATGATTGAACCTGGCTTCAACCTGGAAATCCAAGAGTGCCACTGGAAAGAGGAGATGATTTCAGTTGAAATCGATATAAAGATCACCGGAATCGGATGCACGGTTCGGAAATGGCAAGCAAAACAAGTATGGCACCGAACTGCGATAAACAGCAAGTAGCCGTCTAAATGCATCAAGATAAATATGCTACAGCACTCAAACATGGCAACAAAATAAATGGCATGGATCCACTCATGATGCTTGACAAAATATGAACACTAAGCTACAGCTAATTCATCCATTAACAGTTTCAAACAAGCATGGCCAAAGTGCAAATGATAACAGGTTTCAGACTTAGTGAAATTAACACAAGTCTGGAATTTAACATCAGGAAGCACACTTTGGAGCATGAAAACTATATGCTACGGGAACTTAACATGGCAAAGCAAGGCATGGCATGAAGCTACTCAAAGCACTTAACAAAAGTCCCTTAGTGACCTTGAGCCAAAAGGGTTCAGAAAATACAATTGCAAGCATGTGAACATGGCAAAAACATAAACAGATTCAGACTTAGAGAAAAACTGGAGCATGCAAATCAGTTAACGAGTAGGCATGTTTACGAGCTCGATGCACACACTACAGAGCATGGCATGACCAACTAAACATACACCCATCAAGAATACATGGCATAGAAGCTAGACATGGCAAGAACAACAACATAGCATGCACGGATCAATAGCAACATCCTCGGCAAAATCGCTAACAAGTCAACAATCTGCGAGGATTCGCGAAATAGCAAAAGTAGAGCTCGATTGACTCAAGCTAGGTTGCTCTATACATGCAAACAAAGACATGGATGGATAGAGCACCACAATGTTAACAAAACATCCTAACTGATCATCCTCAAAAGAGGCACGGATAACTAGGAAACAACATGAACATATGGCATAACGACAAAATCAGGACAAGGACTTAGTGAAATTCTAAGTCCCTGAAATCAGCATTACCGATTACGCTACTTTGCAAGCTTGTGCTAGTCACCACAAATATCACAAAAATACATGGCAAGCACCTCTATAAATATGGCATGGCATATAACAAAACACATGTAGAGCTTCGGATCATATCATACACACATTAATCATGGCAAAAATGACAAAATGCCATTTACTGAAACAGATCTGACAAATTACTCACATAGCCCTCTTCCAACAGCATTTCAGGCACCAAGATTAGCTCAAATGAAAATGATGCAATGAGATGAAATGATGTACTCGTCGAGACGAACATTTTGATATGCTATACGCACGAATCGGAGCAACGGTGATGAAGTTATGACATGATGAATATGCCCAAAAATACTGGGGACTTGGCAGATTTTCGAGGGGGGTGGAAAGTCAACCTTCTTCCCGATCCAGATCCGGGTGGTGCTGTTAACGAGGTTCACCGGAGAAGTCGCCATGGTGGAGGTGGAGGTCGCCGGAGGGCGTAGCTCGCCGGATCGGGCCCTCCCGAGGGCGGATCTGGCCGGAGAAGGAGCGGGGAGGCGCGGGGCTCCCGGCGGCGAGGAGGAAGCCAGGCGGCGGCGGGCGAGCTCCGGCCGACGAGGGGAGGTACGGGGTGGTAGCCGGTCGAGGCGGCAGCCGGAGTAGGACGGAGGCGGCGGCGCGCGCTCCGGCCGGGAGGTTGCGGGCGCGGGCGACGATGAAGCGGGCGGCGCGGGGCCTGAGTGGCGACGGGAAGCCTCGGGCCTGGGCGGGCCTCCCGCGGGCCGGACGGGCTGCGCGGTGGAGGGACGGCGGGGACGGCGATGTGGCAGCGCGCGAGTGGAGGGATACGGCAGCGAGGCGACGTGTCGCCTCCCGGTTGGCCGGGACGACATGGCGGCAGAGTGGACGCGTCCGCCGGCGAGACGGACATGTCCGGCGGCGCGATGGAGAAGAGGGTTAGGGTTTCATCTGCGAAAATTTCGGGGGAGGCCACATATTTATAGGTAGAGGGAGCTAGGAGAGTCCAAATGAGGTGCGGTTTTCGGCCACGCGATCGTGATCGAACGACCGAGATGATGGAGGAGGTTTAGGTGGGTTTTGGGCCACTTTGGAGGGGTGTTGGGCTGCAACACACACGAGGCCTTTTCGATCCCTCGGTTAACCGTTGGAGTATCAAACGAAGTCCAAATGGCATGAAACTTGACAGGCGGTCTACCGGTAGTAAAGCAAGGCTGCATGAAAAGTCTCGGTCCAATCTGGAAATGTTTAACACCCACACACGAAAAGAGGTAGATAGGGACACCGGGTGACATAGGAGCGCCGGATTGCAAAATGGACAACGGGGAAAAAGCTCGGATGCATGCGACGAACATGTATGCAAATGAAATGCACATGATGACATGATATGCAATGCAGATGATGACATGACCCGATGCGACACGCAAGAAAAGACAAGGCAACAACAACGAATAACTAGAGGACACCTGGCACATCGGTCTCGGGGCGTTACATAAATCAACTAAGAAGAAGGATGATGAAAAATTTGAACGCTTTCCTGAAACGATTAGGCCAGTCTTTTTGCGTACCGACTTGACTGATATCTTAAAAATGGCCCCTTATGCAAAGTACATGAAAGACATCATCACCAACAAAAGAAAAATACCAGAAGCTTAAATCTCCACTATGCTTGCTAATTATTCTTTTAAGGATGGAGTACCTAAAAAACTTGGAGATCCGGGAATACCAACTATACCTTGCTCCATCAAAAGAAATTATGTGAAAACTGCTTTATGTGATTTAGGAGCTGGTGTTAGTGTTATGCCTTTCTCTTTATATGAAAGACTTGATTTGAATAAACTCACACCTACTGAAATATCTTTGCAAATGGCTGACAAATCAACTGCCATACCTATTGATACGTCTCCAACTGACAAATCAACTCACACCATGCTGTTATATTATCATTCTTGCATGTTTTATAACCATTTTATAGTCATTTTATATCATTTTTGGTACTAACCTATTGACATAGTGCCAAGTGACAGTTGTTATTTTTTGCATGTCTTTTACATCACAGGAAATCAATACCAAATGGAGTCCAAACACAAGAAAACTTTTTGTGGATTTTTTTGGACCAGAAGACATCCAATGGGCTAGAGAAGCGCCTGGGGGGTGCTCCGAGGGGAGAACAACCTACCAAGGCGCGCCTGGAGGCCCAGGTGTGCCCTGGCGGGTTGTGCCCACCTTGGGTCCCCCCGGACCGCCTCTTTACTCTATAAATACCCCAATATTACAAAAACCCTAGGGAAGTCGACGAAAATAAATTCCACCTGCTGCAAGTTCTAGAAACAATAGATCCAATCTAGAAACCATCACGGAGGGGTTCCTCAAGTCCATTGGTGCCTCTCTGATGATGCGTGAGTAGTTCTTTGTAGACCTTCGGGTCCGTAGTTAGTAGCTAGGTGTCTTCCTCTCTCTCATTTTATTCTCAATACAATGGTCTCTTGGAGATCCATATGATGTAATTCTTTTGCGATGTGTTTGTTGGGACCCGATGAACTTCGACTTTATGATCAGATCTATCTCTTTTTATCCATGAAAGTTATTTGAGTCGTCTTGATCTCTTATATGCATGATTGCTTATAGCCTCGTATTTCTTCTATGATATTTGGGTTTTGTTTGGCCAAGTTGATCTATTTATCTTGCAATGGGAAGAGGTGCTTTGTGATGGGTTCGATCTTACGGTGCTTGATCCTAGTGACAAAAGGGGAGCCGACACGTATGTATCGTTACTATTAAGGATAACAAGATGGGGTCTATTTCTACATAAATAGATCTTGTCTACATCATGTCATCGTTCATATTACATTAGTCCGTTTCTCCATGAACTTAATACACTAGATGCGTGGAGTAATAGCGGTCGATGTGTGGAGTAATAGTAGTAGATGCAGTCAGGCGTTGTCAACTAGTCTTGGACGTGATGCTTATATAATGATCATTGACTGGATATCGTCATGATTATTTGAAGTTCTATCAATTTCCTAACAGTAATTTGTTCACCCGCCGTTTGCTATTTTCTCGAGAGAAGCCACTAGTGAAACCTACGGCCCCCGGGTCTCTTCTTTAATATATTTTCCTTTGCGATCTATTTTATTTGACTTTTATTTTTAGACATATTAAACCAAAAATACAAAAATACTTTGCTGCAATTTATTTTATCCGAGATCTATTTATCCTATCTATCATATTTTTATCATGTCCGTTTGCCAATTTGTGGCGCCGTTATCCAAAAGGGTTTGACAACCCCCTTTTCACGTCGGGTTGCGAGTATTTGTTATTTGTGTGGAAGTGTTGTTTACGTAGTGTTGCTTGGTTCTCCTACTGGTTCGATAACCTTGTTATCATCACTGAGGGAAATACCTATCTTCGCTGTGCAACATCATCCCTTCCTCTTTGGGGAAATACTGACGTAGTCTAGCAGACATCAAAAGGAATTTCTGGCGCTATTGCCGGGGTGACATCATCAACATCTATCAGGTTCCTAATCACGAATCTCATCTCTTCACAATTTACATTATTTGCCATTTGCCTCTCATTTTCCTCTCCCCCACTTCGCAAAAAAAATTCGTTTTATTCGCCCTCTTTTTCGTTCGTCGTTTTCTTGCCGGATCTAGCTGTATTCTTGCTTTCTAGTCTTAATGGATAGCGTGTCTACCCCTCCTTTGTCACCAGATTTTGAAGTTTTATACTTCAAGCAACGACAAGGCGAAAATTTGAAAGATGCTTGGTATACACTGGTACGCATCGGTGCTATACAAATGGTTTTTAACCCCTTTCTGCGACGGCATTTGGAATCGTCACCAAGTGAGTGTGGGCGATAGGGGGTCCTTCCCACACGACCCAGAAATTGTTGGGGATAGGCCCTCCTGGGACACCAAATGAGGTCGTGTGCAATGATAACCCACAAGTATAGGGGATCGCAACAGTTTTCAGTATTCAACCCAAATTTATTGATTCGACACAAGGGGAGCCAAAGAATATTCTCAAGTATTAGCAGCTGAGTTGTCAATTCAACCACACCTGGATAACTTAATATCTGCAGCAAAGTATTTAGTAGCGAAGTAATATGATAATAGTGGTAACGATAGCAAAAGTAACTGTAGCAAAAGTAATGTTTTTGGGTTTTTGTAGTGATGGTAACAGCAGCAATGGAAAAGTAAATAAGCGAAGAACAATATATGAAAAGCTCGTAGGCATTGGATCAGTGATGGAGAATTATGCCGGATGTGATCGATCATGTAACAGTCATAAACTAGGGTGACACAAAACTAGCTCCAATTCATCAATGTAATGTAGGTATGTATTCCAAATATAGTCATACGTGCTTATGGAAAAGAGCTTGCATGACATCTTTTGTCCTACCCTCACGTGGCAAAAGGGTCCTATTGGAAACTAAGGGATATTAAGGCCTCTTTTTAATAGAGTACCGGACCAAAGCATTAACACATAGTGAATACATGAACTCCTCAAACTACGATCATCACCGGGAGTGGTCCCGATTATTGTCACTTCGGGGTTGCCGGATCATAACACATAGTAGGTGACTATAGACTTGCAAGATAGCATCAAGAACTCACATATATTCATGAAAACATAATAGGTTCAGATCTAAAATCATGGCACTCGGGCCCTAGTGACAAGCATTAAGCATAGCAAAGTCATAGCAACATCAATCTCAGAACATTGTGGAAACTAGGGATCAAACCCTAACAAAACTAACTCGATTACATGATAAATCTCATCCAACCCATCACCGTCCAGCAAGCCTACGATGGAATTACTCCCGCGCGGCGGCGAGCATCATGAAATTGGTGATGGAGGAAGGTTGATGATGACGATGGCGACAGATTCCCCTCTCCGGAGCCCCGAACGGACTACAGATCAGCCCTCCCGAGAGAGTTTGGGGCTTGGCGGCGGCTCCGTAACGTAAAACGCGATGAATCCTTCTCCCTGATTTTTTTCTCCCTGAAAGTGAATATATGGAGTCAAGGTTGAGGTCGGTGGAGCGTCAGGGGGCGCGCCCCCACCCTCGTGGACATGTGGAGGCCCCCTAACATGGATTCTTCTTCCAGTATTTTTTATATATTCCACAATAATTCTCCGTTGATTTTCAGGTCATTCTGAGAACTTTTATTTATGCACAAAAATAACACCATGGCAATTCTGCTGAAAACATCGTCAGTCCGGGTTAGTTCCATTCAAATCATGCAAGTTAGAGTCCAAAACAAGGGCAAAAGTGTTTGGAAAAGTAGATACGACGGAGACGTATCAACTCCCCCAAGCTTAAACCTTTGCTTGTCCTCAAGAAATTCAGTTGATAAACTGAAAGTGATAAAGAAAAACTTTTACAAAGTTTGTTTGCTCTTGTTGTTGTAAATATGTAAAGCCAGCATTCAAGATTTCAGCAAAGATTATGAGCTAACCATATTCAGAATAACATTTAGGTCTCATGTTTACTCATATCAATGGCATAATCAACTAGCGAGCAATAATAATAAATCTCGGATGACAACACTTTCTCAAAACAATAATGATATGATATAACAAGATGGTATCTCGCTAGCCCTTTCTAAGACCGCAAAACATAAATGCAGAGCACCTTTAAAGATCAAGGACTAACTAGACATGGTAATTCATGGTAAAAGAGATCCAATCAAGTCATACTCAATGTAAACTAACAGCAATGGATGCAAATGACAGTGGTGCTCTCCAACTGGTGCTTTTTAATAAGAGGATGATGACTCAACATAAAAGTAAATGGATAGGCCCTTCGCAGAGGGAAGCAGGGATTTGTAGAGGTGCCAGAGCTCGGTTTTGAAATAGATATGAATAATATTTTGAGCGGTATACTTTCATTGTCAACATAACAACCGAGAGATCTCGATATCTTCCATGCTACACACATTATAGGCGATTCCCAAATAGAATGGTAAAGTCTATACTCCCTCTCCACCAACAAGCATCAATCCACGGCTTCCTTGAAACAATGAGTGCCTCCAACTAACAAGAGTCCCAGGGGAGTTTTGTTTGCAGTTATTTTTGATTTGATTTGCACAAAGCATGGGACTGGGCATCCCGGTGACCAGCCATTTTCTCGTGAGTGAGGAGCGGAGTCCACTCCTCTTGAGAATAACCCGCCTAGCATGGAAGATACAGACAACCCTAGTTGATACATGAGCTATTCGAGCATACAAAATAGAATGTTTATTTGAAGATTTAGAGTTTGGCACATACAAATTTACTTGGAACGGCAGGTAGATACCGTATATAGGTAGGTATGGTGGACTCATATGGAATAACTTTGGGGTTTATGGAATTGGATGCACAAGCAATATTCCCGCTTAGTATAGGTGAAGGCTAGAAAAAACTGGGAAGCGACCAGCTAGAGAGCGACAACAGTCATGAACATGCATTAAAATTAATCAACACCGAATGCAAGCATGAGTAGGATATATTGCACCATGAACATAAATATCATAGAGGCTATGTTGATTTTGTTTCAACTACATGCGTGAACATGTGCCAAGTCAAGCCACTCGAATCATTCAAAAGAGGATACCACCCTATCATACCACATCACAACCATTTTAATAGCATGTTGGCACACAAGGTAAACCATTATAAACTCCTAGCTAATTAAGCATGGCATAAGCAACTATAATCTCTAATTGTCATTGCAAACATGCTTATTCATAATAGGCTGAATCAGGAACGATGAACTAATCATATTTACAAAAACAAGAGAGGTCGAGTTCATACCAACTTTTCTCATCTAAATAATTTCATCATATAATCATCATTATTGCCTTTCACTTGCACGACCGAATAGTGTGGATAATAATAATAGTGCACGTGCATTGGACTAAGCCGGAATATGCAAGCATTCAATTCAAGAGAGAAGACAAGGTAATGGGCTCTTTGTTAGATCAACAATAATGCATATAAGAGCCACTCAACATTTTCATTATGGTCTTCTCCTCTCGACCCCCAAAGAACAAGAAAGAAATAAAACTATTTACACGGGAAATCTCCCAACAAGCAAAAGAAGAACAAGAAATCTTTTTGGGTTTTCTTTTTAGTTATTACTACTACATCATGAAAAGTAAACTAACTAAAAGATACAACTAATTTTTTTTGTTTTTCTTAAGGTTTATCAAACACACAAGAAGAAATCATAAAAAAGGAAAATAAACTAACATGGATATTACAGTGAAAAAGTATGAGCACCGACAACTAGCATGAGTGTGTGAAGATGAATGTAATGTCGGTGAAAAATACGTACTCCCCCAAGCTTAGGCTTTTGGCGTAAGTTGGTCTATGGCCACGGCTGGCCTGGCGGATATCCAAAGTTGTAGTTGGGGTCATACTGAGATACAGCGGCTATTGCATCTTGGGCTGCAACATGGAGGCGAGCTGTCTCAGTCCTCCTCTCATACTCGTTCGCCTCTTCCCTGGTTATGACATATCTCCCTTTTGCCTGAAAGTCAAAGAAAGTAGGAGCAGGGAGAGCGACGTGATACGTGCGTCGTCTGTCAAAGATTAGTCGGTACTAGAGAAACTGATCGTTCCTCTCAACAAACTGATGACGAACCATAGCCTCATAATCTAAATATACAGGAGGCAACTCAATATCAAACCCACGTATGGGTATATCAAGAAAATTAGCAAGACGGGTT
Source organism: Triticum urartu (assembly GCF_056163025.1). Taxonomy (NCBI): domain Eukaryota; kingdom Viridiplantae; phylum Streptophyta; class Magnoliopsida; order Poales; family Poaceae; genus Triticum; species Triticum urartu. The sequence goes on along the minus strand of NC_141876.1, from coordinate 398,785,513 downwards.
GCATAAATTTCACCAAAGAAATCTCCAATAAATCTATTATTATGCAACCTACGTGCAACAATGGCTCCCAAATTATAATGTTTATCTCCTAATACAGCACTCCTGAGAACACTGAGGTCAGGGACACACATGTGACAAGGTTTATCCTTACCATTTATGCACCTACCTATGAAGAGAGCAAAATAATGTATAGCAGGAAAATGAATGCTCCCTATGGTAGCTTGTGTTATATCTCTAGATTCCCCCACAGTTATACTAGCAAGAAAATCTCTAAACTTAGATATGCGAGGCTCACTAGTGCTGCCCCATTGTAGAAGTTTGCAAGCAGTATTAAAATCCTCTAAGTCCATAGTATAAGAATTTTCATAAAGTTCTAATAGGACGGTTTGAGAATTGCGTGATGATGAAAATTCAAACCTTCTCACAAAGGAATCAGTGAGATAGTGGTATTGGCAGCACTTATCTGCCTCGAAGCTCTCAAGATCGGCATTACGCACATACGCGTTAAATTCTTCCTTGATTCCTACTTGATCCATAAAGTCCTCTGACGGCCATTCACAAGCCTGCACATGAGCTTCCCTCGGTGGTTCATCATCAGCATCGTGTATTGCGAGCCTGGGTGCTTGCTTCCTTGAAGGACCACCTTGGTAAATTTTCCTAAACATATTTCTTCCTCTGAAAAATTTCTGAAATTTTTAGTAACTTCAAAATAGAAGTGAACCAAACTCAACAAAATTGATAGAAACTACTCCCACAAGTGCCTAGAGGATATATCATGCATTAAAACTACTTTTGACCATATAAATTTGACATGCAAGCTCAAGAACATGGTCACCTAAGCAGCAAAAAATTGCAATGAATAAAGCAAAAGAACAAAAACTAATTGGACCATTGGAGGAGTCACACACCAAAGAACAATCCCCCAAAGCAGTTTTGTGGATGGAGCTTCGAGCAAGGAGATCGAAAATGGCAGCAAGATGAGCTTGGACTCGGGTTTGAGCTGGCTAGTGATGTTTTTAGTAGGAAGAAGGAGTGTGTGGTAGCTGGAATAAGTGGAGGGGAGCCACTGTGGGCCCACGACGCAGGGGGGCGCGCCCTGGACCCTCGTGGCCACGTGCCTGCTCCCCCTGCTGTGTTCTCAGTGCCAAATATTCTCAAATATTCTAGAAAAAATCATATTTAATTTTCAGGGCATTTGGAGAACTTTTATTTTCGGGGTATTTTTTATTGCATGGATAATTCAGAAAACAGACATAAATTACTTTTTTTCCTTTATTTAATATAAATAAGTGAAAGTAAAAAGAGGGTACACAGAGTTGTGTTATCTAAATTCATCCATCTCATGCTCATCAAAAGGAATCCACTAACAAGGTTGCTCAGGTCTTGTTAACAAACTCATTCCGAATAACATGGAACCAGAGAATTTTCGAATAACACTAGGTTACCTCAATGGGGATATGCATGTCCCCAACAATAAGAATATCATATTTCTTCTTGACAGTAGGAAGAGGAAATTCAAAACCTCCAATAGTAATTGTTGATATTTTTCCAATAGAATTGATACTGTGGACTTGAGGTTGTTTCCTCGGAAAGTGTACCATATGCTCATTACCATTAACATGAAAAGTGACATTGCCTTTGGTGCAATCAATAACATCCCGTGCAGTATTAAAAAAGGGTCTTCCAAGAATAATAGACATACTATCGTCCTCAGGAATATCAAGAATAACAAAGTCCATTAAAATAGTAATGTTTGCAACCACAACAGGCACATCCTCACAAATACCGACAGGTATAGCAGTTGATTTATCAGCCATTTGCATGGATATTTCAGTAGGTGTCAACTTATTCAAACACTGGTAGAAAAAGGGCTTTTAGTCCCGGTTCGTAAGGGCCTTTAGTCCCGGTTCTAGAACCGGGACTAAAGTGTCGGTACTAATGCCCTGACCTTATAGTCCCGGTTCAATCCAGAACCGGGACTAAAGGCCCTCCACGTGGCCGGTCCACCTTTAGTCCCGGTTGGTAACACCAACCGGTACTAAAGGGAATTTGCTGATTTTTTTTTAAATTTTTTTTGAATTTTTTTATTTTCAAATTTCTGAATTATTTTAACCTCTAATCTCTAATCACCCCTCATCACTGCTCAATTTAATCTCTAATCACCCCTCATCATTCCAAATCATCTCACTTCCCGAACGGTCACCCATCCTCTCACTACTCCAGCCTGAGCACGCTTAACTTCCGGGTTCTGTTCTCCCTCGTTTCCAAGTCTGCACTTGTTGTTTTCCTGACAATAGTAAGATGTCAATCCTATTAACCTCAGGAATTTAGCTTGAGCATGAAGTCACATATATTCACTGTTTGAGTTTAAAACTATTGTTCTAAAAAACAATAATTTTTTAGTAACACTAATATTTTTGAATAAGTAGTTTGACCATTGTTTGACCACAGTTTGACCATAGTTTGACCAGATTTGACCAAAATTCAAAAAAGGTGAAATAATTATTTAATAACACTAATATTCTTGAATAATTATTTAGTAACACTAATACTTCTTGAATAAGTAGTTTGACCATAGTTTGACCAGATTTACTAAAAATTTAAAAAAACTGAAATTTGAGCATAACTTTTTTTCCTTTTGGAATTTGAGGATTCTAGAAATTTGCAAACAGGCCGTAGGCGGTCTCCATCGGATGTAACTTTTCGAGTAGATGATTTTTCATATAAAAAACTTTTTCATCCGAGTTCGTATGCAAAAGTTATGCCCATTTTTACAAATTCCAGAGAGATTTTATAAATAAAGTCGAAATTCATATTTGTAAATTTTCCCAACAACTAGACCACATATCACATGTGAAACTTATTTTCTTTTATTTTTTTGACATTTCCATCATTTTCTTTTATTTTTTTTAAAACTGAAAAGGTGGTCCACGGGGGGGGGGGGGGTAGAGTTTGTAAATGGGACCTTTAGTACCGGTTCGTGGCACGAACCGGGACTAAAGGTCTCATCCCCATTAGTCCCGGTTCGTGCCTCAAACCGGGACTAAAGGTCTAATCTTTAGTCCCGGTTTGTGGCACGAACCGGGACCAATGGTTGTGGGCCAGGAGCGAGGCCCATTGGTCCCGGTTCATCCCACCAACCAGGACCAAAAGGTCTAGATGAACCGGGACTAATGCCTTAGCCGCACGAACCGGGACCAATGCTCACATTAGTCCCGGTTCTAGACTGAACCGGGACTAATGGGCTAAGCCGGCCTGGACCATAGCCCCGTTTTCTACTAGTGAAATCAAGTCTACAATATAAAGAGAGAGGCATAACACTAACACCGGCTCCAAGATCACATAAAGCAGTTTTAACATAGTTTCTTTTAATGGAGCATGGTATAGTTGGTACTCCTGGATCTCCAAGTTTCTTTGGTATTCCACCCTTAAAAGTATAATTAGCAAGCATGGTGGAAATTTCAGCTTTCGGTATCTTTCTCTTATTTGTAACAATTTCCTTCATATATTTAGCATAAGGATTCATTTTAAGCATACCAGTCAAACACATACGCAAAAAGATAGGTCTAATCATTTCAGCAAAGCGCTCAAAATCCTCATCTTCCTTTTTCTTGGATGGTTTAGGAGGAAAGGCATGGGTTTCTGAACCCATGGTTATCTTTCTTTATCGCGCTTCCTAGCAACAAAGTCTCTCTTATCATAATGTTGATTCTTTGATTGTGGGTTATCAAGATCAATAGCAGGTTCAATCTCTACTTCATTGTCATTACTAGGTTGAGCATCAACATGTACATCATTATTAACATTATCACTAGGTTCATGCTCATTACCAGATTGTGTTTCAGCATCAAAAATAGAGATATCATTGGGATTCTCAGGTGTGTCAATAAGAGGTTCACTAGAAGCATGCAAAGTCCTATCATTTTTCTTTTTCTTCCTTTTAGAAGGACTAGGTGCATTTATAGTAGTTCTCTGTGAATCTTGCTCAATTCTCTTAGGATGGCCTTTAGGATACAAAGGTTCCTGGGTCATTTTACCAGTTCTAGTAGCCACTCTAACAGCAAAATCATTAATTTTACTATTCAATTCATTGAGCAAATCATTCTGAGCTTTAAGTACTTGTTCTACTTGAGTGGTAACCATAGAAGCATGTTGCAAATGAGTCTAAGTTCACCTTTAACTCTGGACATATAATCACTCAAGTGTTCAATCATATAAGCATTGTGTTTTAATTCTCTACCAAAATAAGCATTGAAGTCTTCTTGCTTAACCATAAAGTTATCAAACTCATCCAAACATTGGCTAGCAAACTTAGTAGGAGGGATTTCAGCTTTATCATATCTATTGAGAGAATTTACCTTTACTACCTGTGTCGGGTTATCAAGACCATGTGTTTATTCAATAGGTGATGGATTAAAACCATGTATTTCTTCAACAGGCAGTAAATTAAGACCATGTATTTCTGCAACAGGAGGTAAATTCTTAACATCTTCAGCTTTTATACCTTTTTCCTTCATAGATTTCTTTGCCTCTTGCATATCTCCAGGACTGAGAAATAGAACACCCCTTTTCTTCGGAGTTGGCTTAGGAGTTGGCTCAGGAAGTGTCCAATTATTTTCATTGGTCAACATAATATTCAATAAAATTTCAGCTTCATCTGGTGTTCTTTCCCTGAAAACACAACCAGCACAACTATCCAAGTGGTCTATGGAAGCATCGGTTAGTCCATTATAAAAGATATTAAGTATTTCATTTTTCTTAAGAGGATGATCAGGCAAAGCATTAAGTAATTGGACAAGCCTCCCCCAAGCTTGTGGGAGAATCTCTTCTTCAATTTGTACAAAATTATATATTTCCCTTAAAGCAGCTTGTTTCTTATGAGCAGGGAAATATTTAGTAGAGAAGTAATAAATCATATCCTGGGGACTACGCACACAACTAGGATCAAGAGAATTAAACCATATCTTAGCATCACCCTTTAATGAGAATGGGAATATCTTAAGGATATAATAGTAGCGAGTTTTCTCATCATTAGTGAACAGGGTGGCTATATCATTTAATTTAGTAAGATGCGCCACAACAATTTCAGATTCATAGCCATAGAAAGGACCAGATTCAACCAAAGTAATTATATCAGGGTCGACAGAGAATTCATAATCCTTATCAGTAATAAAGATAGGTGAACTAGCATAAGCAGGATCATATTTCATTATAGAATTCAGAGTTTTTTGTTTCAGCTTAGCTAATAATTTCTTAAGATCACTCCTATCATTGCAAGCAAGAAAATCACTAGCAGTTTCTTATCATAACATAACCCTCAGGCACAACAGGTAATTCATATCTAGGGGGAGAATCTTCATCATCACTTTCATCAATATTATCAGTTTTAATAATTTCATTCTCTCTAGCCCTAGCAAGTTGTTCATCAAGAAATTTACCAAGTGGCACAGTAGTATCAAGCATAGAAGTAGTTTCATCATAAGTATCATGCATAGCAGAAGTGGCATCATCAATAACATGCGGCATATCAGAATTAATAGCAGAAGCAGGTTTAGGTGTCGCAAGCTTACTCAAAATAGAAGGTGAATCAAGTGCAGAGCTAGATGGCAGTTCCTTACCTCGCCTCGTAGTTGAGGGATAAATTTTTGTTTTCACGTCTTTCAAGTTCTTCATAGTAACCAGCAGATATAAATCCCAAGTGACTCAAAGAATAGAACTATGCTCCCCGGCAACGGTGCTAGAAAACAGTCTTGATAACCCACAAGTATACGGGAATGCAACAGTTTTCGAGGGTAGAGTATTCAACCCAAATTTATTGATTCGACACAAGGGGAGCCAAAGAATATTCTCAAGTATTAGCAGCTGAGTTGTCAATTCAACCACACCTGGATAACTTAATATCTGTAGCAAAGTATTTAGTAGCAAAGTAATATGATAGTAGTGGTAACGATAGCAAAAGTAACGGTAGCAAAAGTAATATTTTTGGGTTTTTGTAGTGATGGTAATAGCATCAACGGGAAAGTAAATAAGCGAAGAACAACATATGAAAAGCTCGTAGGCATTGGATCGGTGATGGAGAATTATGCCGGATGCGATCGATCATGTAACAGTCATAACCAAGGGTGACACAGAACTATCTCAAATTCATTAATGTAATGTAGGCATGTATTCCGAATATAGTCATACGTGCTTATGGAAAAGAACTTACATGACATCTTTTGTCCTACCCTCCCGTGGCAGCGGGGTCCTATTGGAAACTAAGGGATATTAAGGCCTCCTTTTAATAGAGTACCAGACCAAAGCATTAACACATAGTGAATACATGAACTCCTCAAAGTACGGTCATCACCGGGAGTGGTCCCGATTATTGTCACTTCGGGGTTGCCGGATCATAACACATAGTAGGTGACTATAGACTTGCAAGATAGGATCAAGAACTCACATATATTCATGAAAACATAATAGGTTCAGATCTGAAATCATGGCACTCAGGCCCTAGTGACATGCATTAAGCATAGCAAAGTCATAGCAACATCAATCTTAGAACATAGTTGATACTAGGGATCAAACCCTAACAAAACTAACTCGATTACATGATAAATCTCATGCAACCCATCACCGTCTAGCAAGCCTACGATGGAATTACTCACGCACGGCGGTGAGGATCATGAAATTGGTGATGGAGGAAGGTTGATGATGATTGAGGGAGTCCTGGATTAGGGGGTCTCCGGACAGCCGGACTATATCCTTTGGCCGGACTATTGGACCATGAAGATACAAGATTGAAGACTTCGTCCCATGTCCGGATGGGACTCTCCTTGGCGTGGAAGGCAAGCTAGGCAATACGGATATGTAGATCTCCTCCCTTGTAACCGACCTTGTGTAACCCTAGCCCCCTTCGGTGTCTATATAAACCGGAGGGTTTAGTCCGTAGGACAATATACAATCATACCATAGGCTAGCTTCTAGGCTTTAGCCTCTACAATCTCGTGGTAGATCAACTCTTGTAATACTCATGTCATCAAGAACAATCAAGCAAGACGTAGGGTATTACCTCCATCAAGAGGGCCCGAACCTGGGTAAAACATCATGTCCCCTGCCTCCTGTTACCATCTGCCTTAGACGCACAATTCGGGACCCCCTACCCGAGATCCACTGGTTTTGACACCGACATTGGTGCTTTCATTGAGAGTTCCACCGTGTCGTCACCGTAAGGCTTGATGGCTCATTCACTCATCGGTATCGATGCGGTCCAGGGTGAGGTTTTGCTCCCCGGACAGATCTTTGTATTCGGCGGCTTCCCACTACGGGCTAATTCGCTTGGCCATCTGGAGAAGATCGAGAGCTACGCCCCTGGCCATCAGGTCAGATTCGAAAACTTGAACTACACCGCCGACATCCACGGAGACTTGATCTTCGACGGATTCAAGCCCGTGTTAGGTGCGCCACACAGTCACGATGAGCACCGCGTAACTCTACCGTCGGACAGTGTTCGGGAGATCGCATCTGCAACTACTCCAGCTTTCAATCCAGAGCAAATCACGCGATCCAAGGACGAAGGGATAGACCCCGCCATGGAGGCCGCACTCTCAGTGGTGATGGAGCTGGATACTGACTTCACCCCTTACGAGAGCCGTGTCGCTGAACCACTGGAGTCATCTCCGGCCATGGACTCCGAGCCGCCTGCATCCGTGCCTATCGAATCCGACTGGGCACCGATCTTGGAGTTCACCTCTGCGGATATCTTTCAGCAATCGCCTTTCGGCAATGTGCTAAATTCATTAAGGTCTCTCTCCTTAACAGGAGAACCTTGGACGAACTATGTCCGGCTAGAATGGGATGCGAACGACGAAGAAATTCGCTGCCCACCCACCATCCACTTAGTATCCACTGTCGATGACTTAACCGGCATGCTCAACTTCGACTCCGAAGACATCGACGGCATGGACGAAGATGCAGGAGACGAACAGGAACCAGCGCCCAGAGTGCGCCGGACAGCCACTTCATTACATGAAATATACATGGTGGATACACCCAAAGAAGGCAATGGCGAAGAGACATTGGAGGATGGACCCTCCAAGAAGCAACCCAAGCGCCGACGTCAGCGGCGCCGCTCTAAGTCCCACCATAGCAAAAACAGCGATAACAGCGCAAGAGAAAATAACACTCCAGTCGACTCCAGAGGAAATGACGACCACATTGCCCCAGCGGCAGAGCACGATGAAGCTGCAAGCGGCGAACATAGTACGGATCCGACGTCCGAACACGGCGACACCGAGGATAAACCTCATCAAACCCCCTCTGGGGAGGAAAACAGTCCGGACGAAGATGCACACAACATCTTGGAAACGCACTTGGAGCAAGAGAACCTCCGCAGAAGACTTATTGCCACAGCGAGGAGTCTGAAGAAACAGAAGCAAAGGCTCAAGGCCGCACAAAATACGCTCAACAGCAGGTGGAGCAAAGTGCTCGACAACGAAGCAAAGTATGGTGGAAGTTACCACACAAAGAGCTATCCAATGTGCAAGCTATTACCTAAATTCGACGATGAGGCCTCAGAGCCCACACAGCCAAAAAACGAAACAGCCAACTGGCCGGATCCACCACCTTGTGACAGCGATAGAGTGGCTAACAAAGTCGCACATAAGTCAACACACGATCTACGTGAGGACTTGCACCAAAAATCCGGTACGACCAGATCCATCTATGGATCTAGGAAGCGCGCTCTAGCACAAAATCAAAACCGAATACTACAACCGTCCGAACGCCATGGCACATCCCAATATAGGGGTGCCGCACACCCCCTATGTTTCACCGATGAGGTGCTGGACCACGAATTCCCAGAAGGATTCAAACCAGTGAACATAGAGGCGTACGACGGGACCATAGACCCTGGGGTCTGGATTGAGGACTTTATCCTCCATATCCATATGGCTCGCAGAGACGATCTCCATGCCATTAAATACATGCCCCTCAAGCTTAATGGACCAGCTCGGCACTGGCTGAAAAGCCTCCCTGAAAACTCAACTGGAAGTTGGGAGGAGCTCGAGGACGCATTTCGGGCTAATTTTCAAGGGACCTATGCCCGCCCTCCGAATGCAGACGATTTAAGTCATATAATTCAACAGTCCGGAGAGTCCGCCCGAAAGCTTTGGAATAGGTTTCTCACCAAAAAGAACCAAATCATCGACTGTCCGGACGCCGAAGCCTTAGCAGCTTTCAAACACAGCGTCCGAGACGAATGGCTCGCCAGACACCTCGGCCAAGAAAAACCGAGAACAATGGCAGCCCTAGCAAGCCTCATGACCCGCTTTTGTGCGGGCGAAGACAGCTGGTTAGCTCGCCGTAGCACCAGCGACCCAAGCACATCCGAAGTCAGGGATGGCAATGGAAAACCACGACGCAATAAAAACACGCATCGAAATAAAGAAGATAGCCCAGATAATACGGAGGTAAACGCCGGATTCAGGGGCTCTCGACCAGGTCAGCGGAAAAAGCCTTTCAAAGGCAGCAAAGACGGACCGTCTGGCCTAAACAAGATTCTTGACAAACTATGTCAGATTTCATGGCATCCCCGATAAACCTGCAAATCACACCCACAGAGAATGCTGGGTCTTCAAGCAGGCCGGTAAGCTAAACGCCGAACACAAAGGGGAGGAGACACCAAGCGAAGATGAGGATGAACCTCGCCTGCAAAGCACTGGAGGACAGAAAAAATTCCCACTAGAGGTTAAAACAAAGAGGAGAAGCAAACATGCACTCCGAGACACATGCGCCATAGAGCCCGCCACCCCTAGGTTCAACGCCTGGTTGGCCTGCCCGATCACTTTTGATCACGGGGATCACGCGACAAGCATCTGGCACGAAGGATTGGCTGCCTTGGTGTTAGACCCAATAATAAACGGATACCATCTCACACGAGTCCTCATGGACGGCGGCAGTGGCCTAAATCTGATATATCTGAACACAATCCGCAAAATGGGGATAGACCCGACACAAATAAGCCACAGTAATACTACCTTCAAGGGAGTAATACCAGGCCAAGAGGCCCGCTGTACGGGCTCTCTATTGCTAGTGGTTGTATTCGGTTCTCCCGATAGCCTCCGAAGCGAAAGGTTAACTTTCTATATCGCTCCATTCCGAAGTGGCTATCAAGCACTACTCGGAAGAACGGCTTTCGCTCGTTTTAACGCAATTCCGCATTACGCTTCTCTCAAGCTTAAGATGCCCGGTCCACGTGGCACCATCACAGTTAGCGGAAACACTGAGTGTTTTCTACGTGCGGAAGAGTGTTCGGCGGCTTTAACAGCTGAGCACTAGACGGCCTCACCAACCAAAAAAAAATGACAGGTCATCAAGACCACGGACACGGTTAGATGAGTCCGGTGCACCATTACATATACATGAGATTGGTTTGATGATCAAACCCTCCTAGACGGTACAAGGGGCTTCCCGCGTGTAATCAGGGCTAGTCCGGCTCAACTTGACTTGTCTTGAATTTTAATGGTTTATTGATAATAACAAATTATCTGGCACGACAACTTTCACCTAAGTTCTTCTCTTTTACAGATGACAATTGTGCTACACCCGTTCAGGACACAGCACAACGGAGACACAGGCGCAGACATGCAGCAGGGACCCACTCAAAGGTTTCTTTTCAGATTAAGACCCTGCGTAAACCTTTTTTACTGTCTCTTGTTGTTCACATCCTCCGGATACTCAATGCAACCGAGAAGGATGCTGACGTTATTGGCATGTGGCCATGTCAGGATATTGCACGTACCTGGACACCAGGGGTTTATTAATAAGGGCATTATTCAGCCCGGCATATGTTATAAAGACCAAATACCTTAGGGAGTGTTCGACGTTGCGAGTTTGGCCTTATATGCATCAGCTCCGAATCATGTCTTTGGTCAAATGTTGGGTTTGCCCGGCTCCCATGTTTTGGTACCTTACGTTCCGCTATATCGGCTAAGGTAGCACTGGGAGAACTACTGCGATTGTGCCCTGGTTCATCCGGATGAGCACCTCAGTAGAGAAAGCCGAAAACTGACAGTCATGATATAGCGTGAGACTGGTCAACCACTCGATGACTCAGTGGAATCTTTGGGATTCCTCTGCATTAACGAAGGGTCGTTTCCCGGTCATGTACGTACGTGCCCCGTATTTGGACGAGCGCAGAAGCACCAGGGGCTATATAGTAGCCCCACTGTCAAACTCCTATGGCTAAGTGAAAGTGTTAAAGCAATATAGTCCGATTGCGTCGTTCGCTGCGCTACCACCTCCTTAATGGACCAAGACGTTGGATCAAGTGTGAATACGCGTTTATTGCGAACACCCCCGCATTATATGCATGGGGGCGGAAGCCGACGACTGCAAACTTTCAGGTTATATACATATATACATAAACGGCCGCACAGGAGGCATCATAATACTTTCAGGCAAAAGTATAAACACAACCTTGATAACTCAATAAAACATTGTTTTTACAATGGGAGTACATGTCACTAGAACATAATATTCTTCGAGCACCAAGCCTCTATCGAACGAGCGCCTTCAAGAACTTCTTCAAAGTAGTGCTCGGCAGCCACTCGGCCCACGACCGAACCCTGTGTTGCAACAGTGGTGGCCTCCATCTCTGCCCAGTATGTCTTAACACGGGCAAAGGCCATTCGCGCACCCTCTATGGACGCCGACCTCTTGATAGCATCGATGTGCGGCACAACACCAAGGAATTGTTGCACTAAACTAAAGTAACTATTCGGCCTTGGCCCTCCCGGCCACAGATGATCCACAACAGACCTCATGGCAAGTCCGGACAACCTATGGAGCTTGGCCCACTCGGCCATTTGCTCATTCAACAGTAGCGGACGCACTAGACCATGGAACTGTGACCAGAACAACTTTTCCACTTTGCGATCTTTTTGATCCTTGAAGTACTCGGCCGCATCAGCAACACTTGCCGCCAAATCCACATAGGCGTCCGCAGAACTCCATAGTTGATCAAGAGGAGCATACTTCGGATCTCTGAACTTAGTACGCAACAAGAAGGGCTTCCCAACCACGATATCCGCAGCTTGATGCAGCTCCTCCTTCGTCGTTCTGATTTTGGAGCGGGCTTCCTTGGCTGGTACCATGGCCTTCTCCAGGTCTGTCGCCCTCGCTCGGCTTTGTTTTTCAAGAAGCAGGTAACAGTCAGCGGCATATTTCAACTCAACGGCCATCTTGGCTATTATTTCCTTGCTCTGGCAATGCGCGGCCTATTCGGCCCTCAACTCTTCAACCGCCTTTAGAGCGGCCGCATCGCTATTCCTTGCTTGTTCCTTGGCTCGGGCAAGCTCCGCCCGAAGGGTCTCCACGGTGGCAGCTCCATCTGCAGTCACAACATATTAAAGATACTGGCATCATGCTCCTCTTACTATGTGTTGCTTACCGGAAAAATCACTTACCCTGTGCCTTGTCAAGCCGCTTGTTGACAAGCACGATGTCGGCATCTGCCGCATCAAGTTGCCGCTTCAGTTCGGCAAACCCATCTGTCCAGCTAGCCACCGGAGCTTCAGCCACCTACACATAAAGGTGGTCTGGTTATTACCTGGGACTATGATCCTCTTTTTGCCGCCGTTTTCGATGACAACCAGAGTCTCAGGGGCTCCTATCTGCATAGGGCACACCTAACGTGTGCGGTACTGTAAAAAACATACACTATTTCACGTACCTCAAAGCCTTTCAGCAGACTCATACAAGCTTCATGCAATCCGCTTTCAGCGGATGAAATCCTTTCAATTACCGTACCCATTAGCGTACGATGCACTTCGGAGATGGCCGCTTTCTCCAGAAGATCCTTCCGTGCGTCCGACCGCACACTGTATGGTTCCGGACTCTTTCTGTTGCTCTCTTTAGGAGTCGAATACTGAGGACTCCGAGTAGCCAAAGGATTACCCTCTGGCCTTGGCGGATCAGGAGAGACCCTCCGCGACGACACTTCAGGGTCGCTCGCCTCATGAGGTGGGGTGGCACGGGGAGGCGTTTCGCTCTCCATCATCTCCGGAAGGAGATTCCCCGAAGACGAACTATGTCGAGAAGGGCTACGATCCGAACTACAAGATATAAGCTTTGGTTAATGTCTCCAGAAGTAAGGTAGGGCACTTTCACTACTAAAATGCCTTTTGATTACTTACAACTCGGTAGAGGGCTGATGCCCGTGCGAACATTGTGTGGCAATAATACCCTCCGAGGCAGGACCCTCTAGTGAAGATTTCTTCTACCGTTTGGAGACCTTGTTTTCCGGATCCTCAGAGGTGATCCTCTTCCTTCCTCAGGGAGAGGAAATGTCAGATTCTTCTCCTTGGTTATCCTCCATCGCGGAGGCGCTCATTCCCCCGGTTGGGACGAGTAATGAGTGAGGCCCGCTTTGGCCTCTTTATTCCCCCCTTCATCTTCCTTCGAGGGCACCTGATGGGGTGCCGGCTCGAGCATTCTGTCCAGTACTGGATTGGCCAAGCCTTCAGGAAGGGGGGGCGAACACCTGATCATTTTCGCCTTTGTTATCCAGTCCTGGTCAAAGAGCGACTTTTCAGAATGATGTCATGATAAATAAAAGGACAGCTTGTTCGACCATGGGATTACTTACATGGGTATCAGGGCGGTAGCATCTCAAACCCGCATCGTCAGTGGTGTCCGGACACTCTATTCGGGGTCCGAAGATGTAACACCCTTGATGCGGCTATATCTCCCACGTGTCGAAGCACGACTTAGAGGCATAACCGCATTGAAAGCAATGTCGCAAGTGAGGTAATCTTCACACAACCCATGTAATACATAAGGGAAAGAGATACATAGTTGGCTTACAATCGCCACTTCACACAATACATGAATAAATCATTACATTCATCCAAATACACTCAAGGTCCGACTACGGAACCAAAATAAAAGAAGACTACCCCAAAATCTACACAGATCCCCGATCGTCCCAACTGGGCTTCACTACTGATCAAATGGAAATGGAACAACATAACGAACACGATCTTCATCGAGCTCCTCCTTGAGCTCGGTAGCGTTACTTGCACGGTTTCATCGGCACCTGCAAACTGGTTTTGGAAGTATCTGTGAATCACGGGGACTCAGCAATCTCACACCCTCGCGATCAAGACTATTTAAGCTTATGGGTAGGGAAAAGGTATGTGAGGTGGAGCTGCAGCAAGCACTAGCATATATGGTGGCTAACATGCGCAAATGAGAGCGAGAAGAGAAGGCAAAGCACATTCGAGAAACTATGATCAAGAAGTGATACTCGAACAACCTACGTCAAGCATAACTCCAACACCGTGTTCACTTCCCGGACTCCATCGGAAAGAGACCATCACGGCAACACACGCGGTTGATGCATTTTAAATAAGATAAGTTTTGGGTTTTCTACAACCGAACATTAACAAATTCCCATCTGCCCATAACCGCGGGCACGGCTTTCGAAAGTTCAAATCCCTGCAGGGGTGTCCCAACTTAGCCCATCACAAGCTCTCACGGTTAATGAAGGATATTCCTACTCCCAGGAAGACCCGATTAGGCTCGGAATCCCGGTTACAAGACATTTTGCCAATGGTAAAACAAGTCCAGCAACACCCCCCGAATGTGCCAACAAATCCTGATAGGAGCTGCACATATCTCGTTCTTAGGGCACACTTAGATGAGCGCTCCATACAACTAAAACCAGACCTCGAGTTTCCCCGAGGGGGCGCTGCACAAGGCTCTAGTTTGGACCAACACTCAGAGGAGCATTGGCCCGAGGGGGTTTAATAAATATGACCCTTGGGCAGGCCTACCCAAGGGAAAGAAAAGACTAGGTGGCGAATGGTAAAACCAATGTTGGGCATTGCTGGAAGAGTTTTATTCAAGGCGAACTGTCAAGGGGTTCCCATTATAACCCAACCGTGTAAGGAACGCAAAATCCGGGAACATAATACCGATATGACGGAAACTAGGACGCCAAGAGTGGAACAAAACACCAGGCATAAGGCCGGGCCTTCCATCCTTTACCAAGTATATAGATGCATTAATTAAATAAGAGATATTGTGATATCCCAACAAAATATCCATGTTCCAAACACGGAACAAGCTCCAATTTTCAACTGCAACTAACAACGCTATAAGAGGGGCTGAGCAAAGCGGTAGCATAGCCAAACAACGGTTTGCTAGGACAAGGTGGGTTAGAGGCTTGGCCTAACAATATGGGAGGCATGATAAGCAAGTGGTAGGTATCGCAGCATAGGCATAGCAAAAGAGCGAGCAACTAGCAAGCAAAGATAGAAGTGATTTCGAGGGTATGGTCATCTTGCCTGAGATCCTGCAAGGGAGAAGAATGAGTCCATGAAGAAGACAAACGGACGACGTCGAACGAATCCTCACAACACGACGTTATCAGAACCAACCCGAAGAAGCAACACCGGAAAGAAGCAAACAACATAGTAAACAATCATCACATAAACATGGCATGATGCACAATCAAGTATGATGCATGTCCGGTTTAATGAAGCATGGCATGGCAAAGTGCACAAGCAGTCCTAAAAATTAAGTGGAGATCAATATGCAACTCCGTTGCATATTGACGGATCACCACGTGACTTATTTAGTTTGATCTTGTTTATGTACCCAACAATATTAAATGTTTCTAGCATGGCAAGAGGGTGAAGCAAATGAAAACTACCTATCTAGGCAAGTTTAAATGAGGCCGGAACAACAAACAACAATTCCGGAAAATCCTCATGTGCATATTTTGGTTTGGTACTGTTCTGCCCTAAACACAATTTTAGAGTTTTTAAACATGCAAAGCAAGTACACCATGTTAAACTAGACATTTTTCTACCCCATTTACATATAAAGTTTGTTATGTTTGGAGCTACGGTCATTATGTTATGAAATAAATCATTTTAGCATGTTATTTGAGCAAATTTAAACAAACAACATTTTAAGCATTTCAAACATGGAGGAAAGTGGCATAATATGAAACTAGATGCAATTCTAAGCATATTTCATATATAAAGTTTTTCCATATGATCAGTTTGAGATATATGATATGCATGAAGTTTGAGGGCTTTTCTGCAATTCTGTTTTTAACTAGATAAATAGTTAAATCACTCCTCGGGAAAAAAATAGGAGTCGGGCCGAAACTGGCCTGAACTGGGCTGCACGAGAGAAAAACAGGAGGTGGGCTTCCTCATGTTGGGCTTCAGGGAGCCGGGCCTTGGCGACTTGGTGTTGGGCCGGCCTTGGCGCTGGATCTGGGCCTTGACAGCGGTTCTGGCCCAAGCGGGCGATCGCATCGCTCTTCTTCTCTGCTTGACAGGAAGCAGAGCAGAGCAGCGGAGTCAGTGGTCTCCGGCGCGGCGGCGAAGGACGGAGGGCGGCGGATCTGGGCGACACAGGAACGGACAAGGGCGGTGCAGGGCCGGGACGGCGCGATGGCACAGGACTAGGGGGCGCCGGCAGTGTTGGTTGAAGGTGGCGGCGGACGAGGATGGAAGCAGGGGCGTGCCGCGGTGCTCGTTTCCCTTGCGGGCTCGAGGAAGAAGCAGAGGGGCAGAGGAACTGGGCGCAGCGGCGACAGGTCTTGGTGAAGGCGCACACAGCGACGGAGCTGGAGCGAGGGAGGCGGCGCAGTTCGGTTTCTGCAGGAAGGCGAGAACAACGCCGATGTGCTCCACGACCACGGCGGATGCGGGACTTGAGGCGCAAGGCGAGGCGGGCTCGAGCAGATCCGGCGGTGGCGCTTGCTCGGAGGCTACCGGACGAAGCGGAACGACGGCGGCGACGTCGTGGAGCTTGAGCGAGCTTCTACTCGTTCCTGGGAAGGAGAGAGAGGGGGCCACCGTGAGAGATGGAGAGAGGAAAATTAGGAGGAGGAGAGAAACGGGACGAGTCCGGTCCTGGTCGTGGCCGCCGGCGGTGGGGTCGCCGGAGGGCGCGGCCTGCAGGGTCGGTGAGGCTCGGGCGCGAGGGCTCCTGCTCCGCTGCTGCTACGGGTTCGAGGAGAAAGCAGAGGAGGAGCTTCGGGGAAGGAGGAGGCTGTGGCCGGACCAATGTATGGATGGATCGAAGAGATTGGGTTGGCTCGGCGCTGAAAACCAGGAAGGTGGTCGGCTGCGGGTTTGGATCTGGGAGGATCCTGAGGTGGGAGGCGAGTGAGTGGTTGGCTGGCGGCGGCGTGGTGGGAAATGGTGGATTGGATAGGGTAGGCTAGGGTTAGACTGTTATATTTATAGCAGATGAAATCAGTATAGGGTGTTTAGGTCCCTCCGATCGTAATCGGACGGATGGGAAAAATAGGTTAGGTAGTCCAAAAAGAAAAATAGAGACGTTTTGTAGATGTTTGGGGATGATCCGGATCCAATGGAG
Organism: Triticum urartu; assembly: GCF_056163025.1. NCBI lineage: Eukaryota > Viridiplantae > Streptophyta > Magnoliopsida > Poales > Poaceae > Triticum > Triticum urartu. The sequence continues at coordinate 398,768,125 of NC_141876.1, read as the reverse complement.
CCGACTGTCTGAGTCGGGTTCGGGACAACTATCGGACGCGCGCGCGAGGAGGACCGCTTGCTGACGAGAGAGGTTAGATTGGTTCTGGTGGTGGGTAGAGGACTGTGCAGAAGGCCTCAGGCTGAGAGAATAGAGAGAGAGAGAGAGAGACCCGTCAGCGGTTTTCAGAGACCGAAAACGTCCGACGTTAGACCGACTATATTGTCGCTATAGTTTAACGGTTGGGCTATCAAACGAACTCCGAATGCGATGAAACTTGATAGGCAGTCTACCTACACTATAATAAGACCACATGCCAACTTTCATCCCATTCTGAGAATATTTTCCGGCCACTTATAAAATAATATTTTGGATGTGCCGCGGGCGCGTGCAAGTGTGTCTGGACTCAGAACGGACAACGGAAGGAACAGGGAGAGACCGGGACAGATGCAAGTTTTGAAAACATGATGATGCAATGCACTTGATGACATGACAAGATGCAACACGCAAGCGAATGACATGGCAATGACAGCGAATAACTGGAAGACACCTGGCGCGTCGGTCTCGGGGCGTCACAACACTCCACCGCTACGAGAGGATCTCGTCCCAAGATCTAGAATGGCACCGGAGGGAAAACGGACGAGAAAGAGAAGAAGTAAAACAAATTGCTTCTTTGACAAATGAGTGAAACCAAAGAACCTTGCGTGGTTGAGCAAATTTGAAAGAAAGAAAACAACAAAGATGAATCAAGTTGAAAACCTCCGTTAGAAACGAGGAGCAAGGAACATCACGAGAACCCTGTAGGTTGAAAGACATGAGAAAAGGGTTGCAATGGACAAGAAGTACATCCAAGCAATCCGGTAGAAACGAGATGTACAAGGAATGATAAAGATCAATTACGATAACACTCCGGTTAAAACCAGATAGAGAAGGAATAAGACTGATATAATTTGGACAGCACTCGAACTGAAAAGAAAAGGAATTGAATAAGGACTTGATAAGATGAGAAGATACTTGATGAAATCAACAACACACTGCCTCCAAAACTATTGAAAGAATGGCAGAAGGGGTAAGAACGATTTCAGACGTCACTCCGGTTGAGAAGGGAGCCAAAACTTGACAGAATGGGAAGAACTTGAAAAGAGGGCATGACACTCCGGTTAAATGGATAAGCACGAAAAGAACATGATCCTGACAAAACAAGAAGATGGGTCGAAGAGAGCAACATCACAATGCCTCCGGAACAAAAGTAAGAATGGAATGGAATGAACGAAGGGAAACACGATCTTGAGAGAGCACGCTTAGAACAAATGCTAGAACGGAGTTGTTGGAAAACCAACAACGAAAAGAATAATCTTGATATGGTCTTATGGAATACATCTCAAATTATGAGGTGACAACTTTCCACTCATGGGAAGAAGAATTGGATTGATATGAACAAGGAGACGAGAAAGTTATTTCACCAGAAGGATAAATGAAGAACTTGGGTCATTTATAAACACCATAAATATCAACAATCCTTAGGGAAAGCTTCAGGTGAAATATAACCCAATATAACTCCAATGAAGAGATTGATTGGTTGAAAAGATGTCTTGAGCGAAGAGAAAAAGATGGATTTAGATATGTCACTCTTGAAAAACTTGTGAATCATGAAACACGAAGGGAAATTATCATCCATGACATAACACCACCTCAAAAGATGAGATATAATGAATTGCACTTCGAAATGCAAGATGAAGAATACTTGAATTATAGCTTGGCGGATCATCGCTTCGGGAGAAAACTTGAAGAACAATTGGAGAATGAAAAGAATCCTTGACGAAACACCATGTAGCCTCCATGAAGAACTCCGGGAAAAAAATGATGATAAAAAGAAATAGAAGTTAAAAACACAAGGTGAAGCCTTGTAATAATTTAGATGGATCTTTGTGGTGATATCATTGCGAGAGCTTGAAACTCCGGGAAAGAAAAGATGACACAATTGAAAACCGAGAACTTGATGAGCCTCGGAATAAGGAATTGAATTTACTTGATGAAACAAGAATAAGAATTACATTATGCGTATCCTTCACCAATTTAATCGATGACAAACAATGGATTTGGCACACTACTTATTCTCGTGGAAAGGATTAAGAGAGACATAGCGCAAACTTGGGAAGGTCTTCAACAATCCACCGGTAAAACTGAAACAATGAATGAATTGATGAGATAAAGATGGAAGAAAAATCTTGAATGAACCACCATAAGAATAGAAAATGAATGAAGTAAAAGGATGAATCACCGGTAAGAATTAGCAGATGAACAAAGAGATCATGAACTGATTAGAGGATATTTGAACAATGCACCGGTAAGATTTGGATAACGAGAGCTAAAAGATGGAATGAATAATTCTGAGATGATGGGGTCCGGAGAATCAAATTGAGAAGAATCTTGAGTTGCTCTGGATAGGTGAAAAGAATTCTTCACAAACAAAAACAATTATGAGAGGATGGTAACAAGCTAGATCCATGATTCTTGAAGAGAACGGACCAAGATTTCGAGGAAACACTCTTCTTCGGTCTTCAAAATCCGAGAATGATGACGGGAAACACCACCAAGAATTGTTGAGATACTCCGGGATTAAAATTGGAAAGGTTGAACCAACGATGAAAAAAATTGACTGATCTTGTAGGAAGACATATGACTGATGATAATTCATTCTTACGCCAAACTTGGAGAAGAATTTGAGAGTAACTCCGGGAAAATAGAAGAGTCAGGTAAGATCCTGGGAAAGGACCTATGGGTTAGGGCCCACTCAAAAGAAACACTGTTGATGATTTAAAAGATAGATTGCGCCGGTTGAAATCAATGGCTTGAATAAGGTAACATCCTCGCAAAAGCTTGAATGAATTTAGGATGGAAACTAGAATCTTCTGAGATATCTTCAACACTCCAGAACAAATGAATAGTGAGAAGTGAATGATAAAGAGGTGCACCGACATGAGAAAAAATTTAAAACAAGGAAAGGATATGATCAACGAAACTTAAATTGAATCCATCAGAGAGAAAAAACCGAATAATGATGAACTTGTAGAGCATCTTCATGAGAATCACCGGATAAGAGTATTGACGGAAAAGAATGGAGATACTTCACATCAATAAGATGGATACTTGATTAAGAAATCCGAGTCCTCGAAGAAAAAGGGGGTGGGTGGGCAGGAAAACAAAAGCAATTTGGGACGGATGAACACAAACACCGTCGAGAAGACTTAGAAGTGATCTTGCGGGTGGGGAGAAAGATGGGATCATCTCGAAGAGAAGTGCACCGGTTGGAAAAGGATAGACAAGACAATATCGATTATCATGAAGGATTGGTATTCACAACGGAGTATGAGAACACCTCTTAGTAAAAGTATGGAATCAACACTTGACATTGAAGCAACTTGAATACCACAACTCAAAAACAAAACAAAGGATTGGCTTGCAAAATAAGCTGGAACAAACATATGATAGAGATTTCGTCCGAAGTTTTCGTGGTGGGGCCTACACGGGCTCGATCGTACAGCACCATCATGTACAAGGCAGTGCACATGACATACGAAGCGTCCCCGGGTCAGCATAGCCAAGGACTCTTTAAGACACAACGAGACCACTTTAAAACCAACCATGGATAGGTGGACCACTAGACGTCGAACCCCAATTTCATATCATACATCTGTCGGAAAGATATCCTAAGAGCTACTTGAATTCCCACTTATAAACTCCCGAAATTTTCCGGTTATGCAATCAGGTGTTGGGGATACAGGGGAAACATAATTTCTCACCCAAAACAAGCAAATCCTACATCTAGTTGTATCCATCCTTCAACACATAACCAAGAAACCTTCGGAAATCATTTACCTCAACCTTTGAAAAAGCATCCGTTATACGAGTTATGGCAATACTCCTGAACTCCCGCCCCAGTACTGGGTGGCGTCGAGGTTATCTCACCAACAACTGCATACAAGAGATTTTCGATGTTGGCGAAACTCAGGTATTCCAGAACTACAACGATAAAATTGTGACGACAACACCTCGCAGCTCAACTCCCCAGGACATTGCCACAACCCCTAAATGTCAGGAGGCACCAAGAACAATGTTCTCGTCACAAAACCATCGGAACGATTCCAAGATACCCGCGTGATCCTAAAAAAATTTAGTGAAATTTGAGGAGAGAAGAGTCAAAACTCTACGTCAGGATGCCTCACCATAGCGACGAAGGGACTGAGGAGTAAAAAGAATCCTACTCTGATATATGTAATCCTAAAAGAGTCAAAACATTTTTCTAGACTCAACCATGCCAGCGATTCGATCAAGCAGGGGGCTCCTAAAGTCGGGGAAGGCTCTGATTACAAACTTGTAACACCCTCGATGCGGCTATATCTCCCACGTGTCGAAGCACGACTTAGAGGCATAACCGCATTGAAATCAATGTCGCAAGTGAGGAAATCTTCACACAACCCATGTAATACATAAGGGAAAGAGATACATAGTTGGCTTACAATCGCCACTTCACACAATACATGAATAAATCATTACATTCATCCAAATACACTCAAGGTCCGACTACGAAACCAAAATAAAAGAAGACTACCCCAAAAGCTACACAGATTCCCGATCGTCCCAACTGGGCTCCACTACTGATCAACTGGAAACGGAACAACATAACGAACACGATCTTCATCGAGCTCCTCCTTGAGCTTGGTAGCGTCACCTGCACAGTTTCATCGGCACCTGCAAACTAGTTTTGGAAGTATCTGTGAGTCATGGGGACTCAGCAATCTCACACCCTCGCGATCAATACTATTTAAGCTTATGGGTAGGGAAAAGGTATGTGAGGTGGAGCTGCAGCAAGCACTAGCATATATGGTGGCTAACATACACAAATGAGAGCGAGAAGAGAAGGCAAAGCACGTTCGAGAAACTATGATCAAGAAGTGATCCTAGAACAACCTACGTCAAGCATAACTCCAACACCGTGTTCACTTCCCGGACTCCGCCGGAAAGAGACCATCACGGCAACACACGCGGTTGATGCATTTTAATTAAGATAAGTTTTGGGTTTTCTACAACCGGACATTAACAAATTCCCATCAGCCCATAACCGCGGGCACGGCTTTTGGAAGATCAAATCCCCGCAGGGGTGTCCTAACTTAGCCCATCACAAGCTCTCATGGTCAACGAAGGATATTCGTTCTCCCAGGAAGACCCAATCAGGCTCGGAATCCCGGTTAGAAGACATTTCGACAATGGTAAAACAAGTCCAGCAACACCGCCCGAATGTGCCAACAAATCGCGATAGGAGCTGCACATATCTCGTTCTCAGGGCACAATCAGATGAGCGCTCCGTACAACTAAAACCAAACCTCGAGTTTCCCTGAGGGGGCGCTGCACAGGGCTCTAGTTTGGATCAACACTCGGAGGAGCACTGGCCGGGGGGGTTAATAAAGATGACCCTTGGGCAGGCCTACCCAAGGGAAAGAAAAGGCTAGGTGGCGAATGGTAAAACCAATGTTGGGCATTGCTGGAAGAGTTTTATTCAAGGCGAACTGTCAAGGGGTTCCCATTATAACCCAACCGTGTAAGGAACACAAAATCCAGGAACATAGTACCGATATGACGGAAACTAGGACGGCAAGAGTGGAACAAAACACCAGGCATAAGGCCGAGCCTTCCACCCTTTACCAAGTATATAGATGCATTAATTAAATAAGAGATATTGTGATATCCCAACAAAATATCCATGTTCCAAACATGGAACAAGCTCCAATCTTCACCTGCAACTAACAACGCTATAAGAGGGGCTGAGCAAAGCGGTAACGTAGCCAAATAATGGTTTGCTAGGACAAGGTGGGTTAGAGGCTTGGCTTAACAATATGGGAGGCATGATAAACAAGTGGTAGGTATCGCAGCATAGGCATAGCAAAAGAGAGAGCAACTAGCAAGCAAAGATAGAAGTGATTTCGAGGGTATGGTCATCTTGCCTGATATCCTGCAAGGGAGAAGAACGAGTCCATGAAGAGGACAAACAGACGACGTCGAACGAATCCTCACAACACGACGTTATCGGAACCAACCCAAAGAAGCAACAACGGAAAGAAGCAAACAACATAGTAAACAACCATCACATAAACATGGCATGATGCACAATCAATTATGATGCATGTCTGGTTTAATGAAGCATGGCATGGCAAAGTGCACAAGCAATCCTACAAATTAAGTGGAGCTCAATATGCAACTCCGTTGCATATTGACGGATCACCATGTGACTTATTTAGTTCGATCTTGTTTATGTACCCAACAATATTAAATGTTGTTAGCATGGCAAGAGGGTGAAGCAAATGAAAACTACCTATCTAGGAAAGTATAAATGAGGCCGTAACAACAAACAACAATTCCGGAAAACTCCTCATGTGCATATTTTGGTTTTGTACTGTTCTTCCCTAAACACAATTTTAGAGTTTTTAAACATGCAAATCAAGTACACCATGTTAAACTAGACATTTTTCTACCCCATTTACACATAAAGTTTGTTAAGTTTGGAGCTACGGTCATTAATTTATGAAATAAATCATTTTAGCATCTTATTTGAGCAAATTCAAACAAACAACATTTTAAGCATTTCAAAGATGGAGGAAAGTTGCATAATATGAAACTAGATGCAATTCTAAGCATATTTCACATATAAAGTTTTTCCATATGATGCACAGTTTGAGATATATGATATGCATGAAGTTTGAGGGCTTTTCTGCAATTCAGTTTTTAACTGGATAAATAGATAAAGAGTCGGGCCGAAACTGGCCTGAACTGGGTTGCACAGGAGCAAACAGGAGGTGGGCTTCCTCACGTTGGGCTTCAGGGAGCCGGGCCTTGGCGTCTTGGTGTTGGGCCGGCCTTGGCGCTGGATCTGGGCCTTGACTGTGGTTCTGGCCCAAGCAGGCGATCGCATCGCTCTTCCTCTCTGCTTAACAGGAAGCAGAGAAGAGCAGTGGAGTCAGTGGTCTTCGGCGCGGCGGCGAAGGATAGAGGGCGGCGGATCTGGGCGACGCTGGAACGGACAAGGGCGGTGCAAGGCCGGGACGGCACGGTGGCCCAGGACTTGGGGCACCGGCGGCGTTGGTTGAAGGTGGCGGCGGACGAGGATGGAAGCAGGGGCGCGCCGCGGTGCTCATTTCCCTTGCGGGCTCGAGGAAGAAGCAGAGGGGGCAGAGGAACTGGGCGCGGTGGCGACAGGTCTTGGTGAAGGCGCACGCAGCGGCGGAGCTGGAGCGAGGGAGGCGGCGCAGTTCGGTTTCTGCAGGGAGGCGAGAACAACGCCGATGTGCTCAACGGCCACGGCAGAAGCGGGACTTGAGGCGCAAGGCGAGGCGGGCTCGAGCAGATCCGGCAGTGGCGCTTGCTCGGAGGCTACCGGACGAAGCGGAACGACGGCGGCGACGCCGTGGAGCTTGAGCGAGCTTCTGCTCGTTCCTGGGAAGGAGAGAGAGAGAGGGCCACCGTGAGAGAGAGAGAGAGGAAAAATTAGGAGGAGGAGAGAAACGGGACGAGGCCGGTCCTGGTCGTGGCCTCCGGCGGCGGGGTCGCCGGAGGGCGTGGCCTGCAGGGTTGGTGAGGCTCGGGCGCGAGGGCTCCTGCTCCGCTGCTGCTATGGGTTTGAGGAGAAAGCAGAGGATGATCTTCAGGGAAGGAGGAGGCTGCGGCCGGACCGATGTATGGATGGATCGAAGGGACTGGGTTGGCTTGGCGCTGAAAACCAGGAAGGTGGTTGGCTGTAGGTTTGGATCTAGGAGGATCCCGAGGTGGGAGGCGAGTGAGTGGTTGGCTGGCGGCGGCGTGGTGGGAAAGGGTGGATTGGATAGGGTAGGCTAGGGTTAGACTGTTATATTTATAGCAGATGAAATGAGTATAGGGTGGTTAGGTCCCTCCGATCGTAATCGGAAGGACGGGAAAAATAGGTTAGGTACCCAAAAAGAAAAATGGAGACATTTTGTAGATGTTTGGGGATGATCCGGATCCAACGGAGCCGACTGTCCGAGTCAGTTTCGGGACAACTACCGGACGCGCGCGCGAGGAGGATCGCGGGCTGACGAGAGAGGTTAGGTTGGTTCTGGTGGTGGGTAGAGGACTGTGCAGAAGGCCTCAGGATGAGAGAAGAGAGAGAGAGAGAGAGACCCGTTAGCGGTTTTCGGAGACCGAAAACGTCCGACGTTAGACCGACTATATTGTCGCTATAGTTTAACGGTTGGGCTATCAAACGAACTCCGAATGCGATGAAACTTGACAGGCGGTCTATCTACACTATAATAAGACCACATGCCAACTTTCATCCCATTCTGAGAACATTTTCTGGCCACTTATAAAATAATATTTCGGACGTGCCCCGGGCGCGTGCAAGTGTGTCTGGACTCAGAACGGACAACGGAAGGAACAGGGAGACCCGGACAGATGCAAGTTTCGAAAAGATGATGATGCAATGCACTTGATTACATGAGAAGATGCAACATGCAAGCGAATGACATGGCAACAATAGCGAATAACTGGAAGACACCTGGCGCGTCGGTCTCGGGGCGTCACAAAAGAACAGTTTGTACATCTCCTCGAGCGGCATGCCGAGGAAGTGCTGAATAGTACATGGTCCTTCCGGGTTGAATTCCCACATACGGAGGGGTCGATGTTTGCAGGGTTGGACTCAACGAACTAGCATAACTTGCATTACCATGACCAGGCTGACATCTCTCTCAATGAGATCTCAGATGCGACTCTGCAATATCGGCACATCCTTTACTGGACCCTAGTTTAGCCCCGCATTGATCCATGACGTTAGTTGTGGTGGGGGGCCCGAGCGAAAGGTAGGTGCGGCTACCCACTTGGCACTTTGGGGAGCTGTGATATAAAACCACTCCCGCTGCCACAAATTGGACACCTCTGGGAAGGAACCCTCTGGCCATGGAGCATCAACGCTTTTGGTTATTACGGCACCTCCGCATTCCACGTGCTGCCCCTCGATCATCTTCGGCTTCACATTGAAGGTATTGAGCCACATGCCGAAGTGAGGGGTAATGCGGAGGAAGGCCTCACATACGACGATGAACGACGAGATGTGAGGGAGGGAATCCGGGGCCAGATCATGGAAGTACAGCCCATAATAGAACATGATCCCCATAACAATGGGGTCCAGAGCGAGGCCTAGCCCTCGGAGGAAGTGAGAGATGAACACGACACTCTCGTTGGATTCCGGAGCGGGGATGACCTGCCCTCGGGCAGGCAGCCTGTGTGAGATTTCGGCGGTCAGATACCTGGCCTCTCTCAGCTTCTTGATGTCCTCCTCTGTGACAGAGGAAGGCATCCAACGACATTGGAGGTTGGATCCGGACATGGTTGAAGGTCCGAAGTGCCTGGCCTGAGCCTTGGGTGTTGGAACTCACAGCGGGGGAAGGATTCGATTGAGCGCGAGAGGAAAAAAAGGATAGGCCTTGTCCTCTTTATAAAGAGGGTGAATATCAAGCGTCCTCCTTGCGTCCGTTTTGGACTCGCCTAAAATCGAGGAGTCATACCAATGGGCACAAGTGGGTTACCCACGTTCGTATTGATGAGAATCCCGTGATAAGGGGACACGATCTTTGCTTTGACAAGACGTGCCAAGAAAACCGCCTTGCAATATGTGCAGTGCTGGTTGGGAAAAACGGTTCAGATGATGACCGGGCCATGACTTGACATCGTGCTGTCAAAACACGTCAGCAGATTAGATTTGTGGAAATATAATTCTCTCTACGGTGGTATGTGGAAATTGTTTTGCAGAGCCGGACACTATCCTTGTGTTCAAAATCTTCTATGGAGTATTTGGAGGAGGAACCCGCCTTGCAATACCGAAAACAAAATCTGTGCGTCGGACTCATCGTCATTGAAGCCTGGTTCAGGGGCTACTGAGGGAGTCCTAGATTAGGGGGCCGCCGGACAGCAAGACTATATCCTTTGGCCGGACTGTTGGTCCATGAAGATACAAGATTCAAGACTTCGTCCCGTGTCCGGATGGGACTCTCCTTGGCGTGGAAGGCAAGCTAGGCAATACGGATATGTAGATCTCCTCCCTTGTAACTGACCTTGTGTAACCCTAGCCCCCTCCGGTGTCTATATAAACCGGAGGGTTTAGTCCGTAGGACAGTATACAATCATACCATAGGCTAGCTTCTACGGTTTAGCCTCTACGATCTCGTGGTAGATCAACTCTTGTAATACTCATATCATCAAGAACAATCAAGCAGGACGTAGGGTATTACCTCCATCAAGAGGGCCCGAACCTTGGCAAAACATCGTGTCCCCTGCCTCCTGTTAGCATCCGCCTTAGACGCACAGTTCGGGACCCCCTACCTGAGATCCACCGGTTTTGACATCGATAATGATGATGGCGACGGATTCCCCTATCCGAAGCCCCGAACAGACTCCAGATCAGCCCTCCCGAGAGAGTTTAGGGCTTGGCGGCGACTCCGTATCGTAAAATGCGATCAATCCTTCTCCCTGATTTTTTCTCCCCGAAAGTGAATATATGGAGTCAAGGTTGAGTGATACATTCCAACGTATCTACTTTTCCAAACACTTTTGCCCTTGTTTTGGACTCTAACTTGCATGATTTGAATGGATCTAACCCGGACTGACGCTGTTTTCAGCAGAATTACCATGGTGTTATTTATGTGCAGAAACAAACATTCTCGGAATGACCTGAAACTTCATGGATCCACTTTTCGGAAAATAAGAAAAATACCTGCAAAAGATGAAGGCCTGGGGGCCCACCACCTCTCCACGAGGGTGGGGGCGCGCCTGCCCCCCTAGGGCGCGCCCCCTACCTCGTGGGCCCCCTGTTGCCTCTCCGACTCCAACTCCAACTCCATATATTGAGTTTCGGGGAGAAAAAAAATAGAGAGAAGAATTCATCGTGTTTTACGATACGGAGCCGCCGCCAAGCCCTAAAACCTCTTGGGAGGGCTGATCTGGAGTCCGTTTGGGGCTCTAGAGAGGGGAATCCGTCGCCATCATCAACCATCCTCCATCACCTATTTCATGATGCTCACCGCCGTGCGTGAGTAATTCCATCATAGGCTTGCTGGACAGTGATGGGTTGGATGGGATCTATCATGTAATCGAGTTAGTTTTGTTAGGGTTTGATCCCTAGTGTCCACTATGTTCTGATATTAATGTTGCTATGACTTTGCTATGCTTAATGCTTGTCACTAGGGCCCGAGTGTCATGATTTCAGATCTGAACCTATTATGTTTTCATCAATATATGAGTGTTCTTGATCCTATCTTGCAAGTCTATAGTCACCTATTATGTGTTATGATCCGTTAACCCCGAAGTGACAATAATCGGGATACTTACCGGTGATGACCGTAGTTTGAGGAGTTCATGTATTCACTATGTGTTAATGCTTTGTTCCGGTTCTCTATTAAAAGGAGGCCTTAATATCCCTTAGTTTCCGTAAGGACCCCGCTGCCACGGGAGGGTAGGACAAAAGATGTCATGCAAGTTCTTTTCCATAAGCACGTATGACTATATTCAGAATACATGCCTACATTATATTGACGAATTGGAGCTAGTTTTGTGTCACCCTAGGTTATGACTGTTACATGATGAACCGCATCCGGTATAATTCTCCATCACCGATCCATTCCCTACGAGCTTTCCATATATTGTTCTTCGCCTATTTACTTTTCCATTGCGATTGCTATCATCACTACAAAATACCAAAAGCATTGCTTTTACTACTGTTACCTTTTGTTACCGTTATCACTACTATCATATTACTTTGCTACTAAATACTTTGCTGCAGATATTAAGTTTCCAGGTGTGGTTGAATTGACAACTCAGCTGCTAATACTTGAGAGTATTCTTTGGCTTCCCTTGTGTCGAATCAATAAATTTGGGTTGAATACTTTACCCTCGAAAACTATTGCAATCCCCTATACTTGCGGGTTATCATTGAGGTCAGTGGAGCGTCAGGGGGCCCATAAGGCAGGGGGAGCGCCCAAGGGGGTAGGGTGCGCCCCCACCCTCGTGGATAGGTGGAGGCCCCCCCTGACGTGTATTCTTCTTCTAGTATTTTTTATATATTCCAAAATAATTCTCCGTTGATTTTCAGGTCATTCCGAGAACTTTTATTTCTGCACAAAAATAACACCATGGCAATTCTGCTAAAAACAGCATCAGTCCGGGTTAGTTCCATTCAAATCATGCAAGTTAGAGTCGAAAACAAGGGCAAAAGTGTTTGGAAAAGTAGATACGACGGAGACGTATCATGCGACCAGCCGAGGTATCAAAACCACATGGTGAATCCCAGAAAAACATTTCCGTAGGTATGTATATCACACACAGTCAATCCAAGGAATATGTTTCCGTTCTTATGTACATCCCACACAGTCAGTCCAGGGAAAATGTTTCCGTTCATATGTACATCCCACACAGTTTTATGTGTAGGCTCATGTGTGAAAGGTGTAACTATCACACACGCTCTGCCTTGGTTCACTGTTTGCTTTTATCAACTACATCACACACGATTTGATGTAGAAAACTGTGTGGCATAGGGCTATCCATCACAAGCGCTTTTACTGCTAGAACCGTTTGCAAAGTTCTATGACACATTTAGTAGGTTTATTAATTTACAATTAATCATTCCAGTACTACGCAAATTCACATTTCATATCGAACAGCTGTTTGCTAATTTCATATCAGGCACATAAATAAATTATAACATCACTGTACGATAGCTACATGAAAACAGCACAGTACAACATATAGCTAGTTCAACTTCATAAGAAAAATATTAGAACAATATATTCATTTCCCTAATCGAGATCATCCAGGATCTTCTTATCCACAGCTTTCAGTTCAGCAAGAAACTGTTTTGCACTGGCCAACTTGGAAAGTGCCTCCACCTTCACCAACACCATCTTAGCAAAGTCTGATTTAAAAAAATCTGAGCTCATTCTCCACCTTCCTCTTTTTATCCCGCATCTTCAAATATTCTTCAGCGTTGACAACACTTTGTTCTCTTCCTCATACATGCTCTAGAGCTTCGCTAGGCACATCTTCAAAGACTGTGGCCACTCTTGATCAACTCACTCCAAGTAAGAACACTTCCGTTCATCCTATAATATTTAAAACTAGATCAGTAACAATTGTAGGGGAAATGGGTTTATAGCAACATAGAAAATCACCAATGCTTATTTTGAAAAACTGAAGAAACATGTTAATAATGACATATCTTCTCAAAAAGATCAATGTGCAAATGCATTAATTGCTACTGAGACAACAACCAAATTCTGGAACATCAGAAGCTATAATTAACTACAACAACGCTACATGTTCTTACTCATGTACAATAAATAACAAATTGAACATTTTATGAGGAAGGTAAATATAACTGCAACAACATAGCGACATTGTTTGGATGACAGCAAATTGATACTAACAGGTGTGTACATGCAAAATTTTAGTAACATAGAACTAATAGCACTAAAGCCGTCCACTATGTATGTCAAAACTGGTGAAAGACATCTATTGCAACATCTCGCACTGGTGCCCTGCACTGGCGAGCCAATGCAGCGGAAAAAAAATTAGGGACCCGGACTCCGGAGCACGTAGTTGCTCTGATGCCCAGTTCCTCTTCATGCCATACAGATTTAGTATTTTACTGCTTGGCTACTCGGATGTGTGGACCAAATTTGGCTGCACAAACTATTGAAGCGGTGCCAAATAATTTTCTAATGGCACCGCTAATGAGATGGCAACAATTTAAGATACTGGGTACAAACTGTGACACAGTCTTAGGATGCGCTTGGTTGAAGGTGTGGAATGAATGGGTTGGGACCGTGACAGTGTCTGAATCATATCTAACAAATGATTTGTAACAACGAAAGAGGGTCTAACCTTCTCTGCACATGCCAGAAACTTCCTCCCACTGTCCACAGATTCAAACGCAACTAGCTTCACGCATGGAGATTGATGGTGACAACGAGCAGATAGATCTTCAGCCACCCCGCTCCATTCGTTGCCACTCATGGTCCTAGGGAGCTACAAGAGGAAGAAATGACTCAAATCGACCACCGGGTAAAAATCCTCCATTCCAAGTCATAGCCTGAGAGAGATAAGAGAGGCATACCCGGGTGGTGAAGGAGTCATCGTCGGAGGAGGAACCGCTGGAGAGGTCTTTGAAGAAGACCATGGCAACCCTGGCGGTAGGATGCGAGACGGCGAGAGCGAGGAAGTGGCTATAGCTTATGAAGGAAGGAGGAAATAGGGGAAATGTGACTTGTGGTCGGGGAGGAAAGGGGGTGGGGAAGGGGGAAGGTGGCCGGGGGTAGATATTTTGGTGGTAGGCCAAAATTTTGGAAATGTGGAGGGAAACTTTGCACGCGGTGCCGCCAGACCATTCACTTTGAACGATTGTGTGCATCGCAAATGATTCTTCTGCTTTACGCGCATGCGATGAGTTTGATAATTCAAATTTTGGTGGAAACTTCCCCAGGTACGACATTGCATAATTTAACATCGCTTGCTAAATTGGGCACACAAAAGAGCGTATAGCAGACATACCACACTTACTGAATCAAGCAATTTTAGTAATTAAACAGAGCCAGTTGACCTAAACATTGCTCTAACAAAAGACCAGCATTGAGAACAAAGCCTAAGTACGCATAATTTTAACAAATCCGCCGCTGTGCCGGCCTATGTATCACCGGTGTGAGATGAGACGTCGGTGACATCTCCTGGCGCCATGTTCCCGTTGGTAGACTCCGCGTCCCACCTGCCGAAGTCGACCGTGTCCTCGTCCTCAGCGCTGCCCTCACAGTTGCAGTACTCATAGTAGTGGTTGTGCCAGAGCTCGCATTGGTACTCCACCGCTGATTCCACAACGAACAGACTCTTCGCTACCTCGACCTCGGCCACGCGCAACTCCTCCTCCCAACGCTCCTCGATCTGCACCACCTCCTACATCTCCAGCTCCGGCTCGGTGACCTCATGAGGAAGCAGCTGCTCCATGGCCACCGCCTCCTTTTCAGACGTGGGTTGTGAGGGAGTCCTGGACTAAGGGGTCCTCGGGTGTCCGGACAATTTGATATGGGCCGGACTGGTGGGCCGTGAAGATACAAGGCAGAAGACATTTCCATGTGTCCGGATGGGACTCTCATTTGCGTGGATGACAAGCTTAGCGTTCGGATGCATTATTTCCTTTCTTTGTACAACCGTAGACCCCTCCGGTATCTATATAAACCGGAGGGTTTAGTCCATAGAGGCTGAGAACAAATCATATAGGCTAGACATCTAGGGTTTAGCCATTACGATCTTAAGGTAGATCGACTCTTGTAACCCCTATACTCATCAAATATAATCAAGCAGGACGTAGGGTTTTACCTCCATTAAGAGGGCCTGAACCTGGGTAAATATCACGTCGCACTTGTCTCTTGTTTCCTTTGATCCTCAGACGCACAGTTCGGGACCGCCTACATGAGATCGGCCGGTTTTGACACTGACATTGGTTCTTTCATTAAGAGTTCCACTGTGACGTCAACAGAAGGATCGATGGCTCGTTCGATCGTCAGCAATAATGCCGTTTCTGGGGTGGCTTTCCTCCCGGGCCAGATTTTCGTGTTCGACAGTTTCGTTCTGCGTGCCAACTCGATTGGTCACCTCGAACAGATTGATAGCTATGCCCCTGGTCATCCTATTAGTTTCGGGAACCTAAATTATGTCGCTGATATCTGAGGAGACTTGATTTTCGAGGGGTTCGCGGCCCCGACCACCGCTCTGGCCTTAGATTCGGAGCAAACTGCCAGGTCCGAAGATGGGAGTTTAGAGCCCACCGGACTCTCCGCTACAAACCGCGCTATCGAAGATCCAGAGGCTATTGTTTCCACAGCGAACTCGGAATCAGACCAGGTTCCTCCTATCATTGAAAGGCCGGACTCACCCTTGGACTCTAGCTCCGCGGACTCTCGTTTCCCCGTCCAAATCTCGCTCTTAAACAAGGCGCTGGACTTAATGCAATCCCTCGTCATCACAAAGGAGTAACCTCCGAATTACGCCCGACTCGGACTAGGGGCTGAAAGCGAGGAATTTTACGCCCCACCCACAACCCACTTCATAGCCACTGTCGAAGATTTAACCGACATGCTAGACTACGCCTCCGAAGACATCGACGGCATGGACGACGATGCCGGAGACGAACAAGGCTAGAACCCGCCGTTTACCGAACGCTGGACGGCCACCTCCACATATGATGTGTATATGGTGGACACACCCAAAGAGGATGATGACAACGACGAGAAGGATCCGGTTGTGGGCAAGCCTGCTGAGGCACCTCCAAAGCGTCGACGTCAGCGACGCCGCTCAAAATCATGTCATGGCAAAGACAGTAATACCGACACCAAAGACGATAACACTCCGGAGGGTGCCAAAGACCCCGAAGGCCCCACCGAGCCAACACCCGAACAAGACGATGTGGAGGAGGGGCAAGTTAACCCCGATGATCCGATCGGGAACGAGGACTCGGAGGACAGTAATTATCTACCGCTCTCAGAGGATGATGTGAGCCTTGGCGACGAAGACTTCATCATGTGAAACACCCACGATGCGGCTATATCTCCCACGTCTCGGGGCACGACTTAGAGGCATAGCCGCATGGTAGGTTTGTCGCAAGAGCTAGGGGTAATCTTCACACAATCCCATGTACTGAATAAGAAAGGGATACAAAGTTGGCTTACAATTGCCACTTCACACAAATACAAGTTAAACATACATCATCCAGAATACAATCAAGATCCGACTACGGAACCAAAGTAAAGAAGAAAACCCCAGATGCTAGATCCCCGATCGACCCGACTGGGCTCCACTACTGATCAATAGGAAATGAAACAACACAACGAACGAGATCTTCATTGAGCTCCCACTGGAGCTGGGTTGCGTCATCTGCACTGGAATCATCGGCACCTGCAACTATTTGGAAGTATCTATGAGTCACGAGGACTCAGCAATCTCACATCCGCGAGATCAAGACTATTTAGGCTTATGGGTAGGAAAGGGGTAGTGAGGTGGAGCTGCAGCAAATCGCTAAGCGTGAACATACGCAAATAAGAGCGAGAAGAGAAGCAAAGCAACGGTCGTGAACTGGAAGTGATCAATAAGTGATCCTGAATCTACTTACGTTCAAGCATAACACAAGAACCGTGTTCACTTCCCGGACCCCGCCGAAAAGAGACCATCACGGCTACACACACGGTTGATGCATTTTTAATTAAGTTAAGTGTCAAGTTCTCTACAACCGGATATTAACAAATTCCCATCTGCCCATAACCGCAGGCACGGCTTTCGAAAGTTCAAACCCTGCAGGGGTGTCCCAACTTAGCCCATCACAAGCTCTCACGGTCAACGAAGGATATTCCTTCTCCCAGGAAGACCCGATCAGACTTGGAGTCCCGGTTACAAGACATTTCGACAATGGTAAAACAAGACCAGCAAGACCACCCGTTGTGCCGACAAATCCTGATAGGAGCTGCACATATCTCGTTCTCAGGGCACACCGGATAAGCTAAGCGCACAGAAACCAACATAACCCAAGTTGCCAAGGGACGGTCCTGCACGGTGCTCTGGTTCGGACCAACACTTAGACAAGCACTGGCTCGGGGGGTTAAAATAAATATGACCCTTGAGAGCGCGACTCCCAAGGGAAAAGTATAGGCCGTGGTGAGGCAAATGGTAAAACCAAGGTTGGGCCTTGCTGGAGGAGTTTTATTCATAACGAACTGTCAAGGGGTTCCCATAACACCCAACCGCATAAGGAATGCAAAATCAGGGAGCATAACACCGGTATGACGGAAACTAGGGCGGTAAGAGTGGAACAAAACACCAGGCATAAGGCCGAGCCTTCCACCCTTTACCAAGTATATAGATGCCTTAATTAAAATAAGAGATATTGTGATATCCCAACATATCCATGTTCCAACATGGAACAAACTTCATCTTCACCTGCAACTAGCAATGTATAAGAGGGGCTGAGCAAAGCGGTAACATAGCCAAACAACGGTTTGCTAGGAAAGGTGGGTTAGAGGCTTGACATGGCAAAAATGGGAGGCACGATATAGCAAGTGGTAGGTATCGTGACATAGCAAAAGAACGAGCAACTAGCAAGCAAAGATAGAAGTGATTTCGAGGGTATGGTCATCTTGCCTGAGATCCTGCAAGGAAGAAGAACGAGTCCATGAAGGAGACAAGCGGGCGTAGTCGAACGGATCCTCACAGCTCTAGAATGGAACCGAAGCTAACGGGAGAAGCAACCCGGACAGAAGCAAGCAACATCGCAAACAACCATCACATAAACATGGCATCATGCACAACCAAGTATGATGCATGACCGGTTTAATGATTCATGGCATGGCAAAGTGCACAAACAATACTACAAATTAAGTGGAGCTCAATATGCAATAAGTTGCATATTGACAAAACACCACGTGACTTATTTAGTTCTCTCCCGTTTATGTACCCAACAATATGAAATGTTGATTAGCATGGCAAGAGGTGAAGCAAATGAAAACTACCTATCTAGGCAAGTTTAAATGAGGCCGGAACAACAAACAATAAATCCGGAAAATCCTCATGTGCATATTTATGGATTTGGTACTGTTCTGAACTAAACCATATTTTAGAGTTGTTAAACATGCAAAACAAGTACACCATGTTGAACTAGGCATTTTTCTACCCCATTTACATATAAAGTTTGTTAAATTTGGAACTACGGTTAATTAGTTATGAATTAAATCATTTTAACATGGCAATTAAACAAATAAATGCAAACAACAGGTTTAAACATTTTTAACATGCATGAAAGTTGCATATTATGAAACTAGATGAAAAACTAAGCAATTTTCATATATAAATCATTTTAAACCGATGCACGGTTGTGGAGTTATGAAATGCATGATCATGAAGGGGTTTTATGTAAATCTGTTTTTACTGGATAAATAGCTAAAATCACATGGACAGGAAAAAACCACAGTCGGGCCGAAACAGAGGCGGACTGGCCCAACAGGGAAAAACCAGAGGAAGGGCGCTGGGGTGGCCTCACCATGGGCCAAAACCCATATCAAGACGAGGGAGGAGGCGCTGGGCCACGCATAAGGCTTAGATGGGGCGGCCTGATGAGGCGACGGCACGGTCAACGCGCAGGCGAACCAAGCAAGCGGAGGCAGGGTGTCCTCTTCCCTGTTCGAGCAAAGCAGAGGCGGGTCTTGCTGGACTGACGGTGGCGCAGCGGCAGGGCCAGCGGCGCGGGGACTTGGCCAGGCTCCGGCAGCAGGGACGCAGGGCGAAGCAGGAGAGGCCGGCGAAGCAGGGGCGGAGGAGGTGCTGGGCATGGGAGGCTCCCTGGTGGCGGCGGTTCCCTGTTGTGGCAAGAAAGAGAGAGAGAGACCTGTGAGTGAAATAGAGGGAAAAGGAGACAAGGAGAGGCAGGGCATGGCGACGGCCTGCAGCTCACTGGAGCTTGCCCGTGATGCGAGAGGACGAGCGGAGGTGCACGGGAGGAGAAGTGGAGGCCCGGCATGGTCAGCGGCTTGGAGGTGCTCCTGCTCCTGTGCATCTCGGGCGCCACGGCAGGGGAACGACAGTAGCAGCGGCAGCTGGATGGGCTCAAGTGCAGTCCGGCGAGGCTCGGGAGGAGGGAATCGAGAGGAGGAGGTGGGATGGTGTGGTGCTGAATATGAGGGAGGAAGGAGGCGCGGTGTGACGCCCCGAGACCGATGTGCCAGGTGTCTTCCTGTTATTCGCTGTTGTTGCCTTGTCATTGCTTGCGTGTCATGCATTGCATATCATGTCATCATGTGCATTTCATTTGCATACATGTTCGTCTCATGCATCCGAGCATTTTCCCCGTTGTCCGTTTTGCAATCCGCCGCTTCGTTCTTCTCCGGTGGTCATTTCTACCTTTCTTTCATGTGTGGGGA
Organism: Triticum urartu; assembly: GCF_056163025.1. Taxonomy (NCBI): domain Eukaryota; kingdom Viridiplantae; phylum Streptophyta; class Magnoliopsida; order Poales; family Poaceae; genus Triticum; species Triticum urartu. Next base: position 398,748,140 of record NC_141876.1, on the reverse strand, counting down.
TTAAACATTTCCGGATTGGACCGAGACTTGCCAAGCGGCCTTGGTTTACTACCGGTAGACCGCCTGTCAAGTTTCGTACCATTTGGGCTTCATTTGATACTCCAACGGTTAACCGAGGGACCGAAAAGGCCTCGTGTGTGTTGCATCCCAACACCCTTCCATTTTGGCCCAAAACCCACCTAAACCCTCTCCATCTTCTAGAGCGTTCGATCACGATCGCGTGGCTGAAAACCGCACCTCATTTGGACTCTCCTAGCTCCCTCTACCTATAAATAAGTGATCCCCTCCGAAATTTGCGGTCTAACCCTAGCCTTCCCCTACCTCGCGCCCCCGGACAAAAATCCTCGTCGCGCCGGACATGTCCGCCGCCGCCAGCCACCTCACTCCGGCGAATCGTGCGCCACCACCTCAGCCCCGCCGGCGCCCTCACCCACTCAGCGCGCGACACGTCACCGCGCCCCGCCCCTCTCTCTCCTCACGCGGCCGCGGCCCTGCGGGCCCGAGGCCGGCCTGCCCGGCCCGAGCTTCCCGCGGCCAGCGCCGCTCCTCCCTTGCGGCCGCCCGAGGCGCAGCGTCGCGCCGCCTCCCCGCCGAGGCCCTCCGAGCTCGCCGGCGCCGGCCCGCCTCCCCTCGCCGGTGCTACAGTCCCGCCGGCGGCTCGCCGCTGCTCCGCAGCCAGGCGCCATGGCCTTGACCACCGCGCCAACTACCCGCGCGCCGCCGGAGCTTGTCAGCCACCGCATCGACTCCGGCCGCCGCCCTCCATCTCCCGGCCGGATCCACCAAGTTCGGCGACCTCCAGCTTCATCTCCGGCGAGTTCGTCGTTCCGGCAAACCTCGTTTTCCGCGCCAGCCCAATCTGGATCTCAGATCCAAAAATCACCTCGGTTGACTTTTGCCCCGAAACCCTAACTATTTTGCTTTTTCATCATGTTGTATCTCCGCATCCGTAGCTCCGTTTTGGGCATATAACATATCAACCTCAAAGAGTACATCATTTCATCTCATTGCATCATTTTCATTTGAGTGCATCTTGATGCCCGAAATGCTGTTAGAAGAGTGCTACTTGAGTTAATTGTCAGATGTGCTGCTCCATTTAGATATTTGTCATTTTTGCCATGATTATTGGGTGCATGTTATGCCCATTAGTTCTACATATGTTTTGTTAAGGGTTTTGCCATCTTTCCAGAGGTGCAACCCATGTATTTTTGTGATGTGTGTGGTGACTAGCACAATCTTGCAAAGTGAGGCACTTGGTAATGCTGATTTTAGGGACTTAGCATTTCCACTAAGTCCTTGATCTGTTTATCTCATTATGCCATATGTTCATGTTGTTTCCTAGTGATCCGTGTCTCTTTTGAGGATGATCAGTAAGGATGTTCTGTTAATCTTATAGTGCTCTATCCATCCTTGTCTTTGTTTGCAATTATGGAGCACCGTAGCTTGAGTCAATCGAGCTCTACTTTTGCTACTTCGTGAATCTAGGCAGATTGTCTACTTGTTAGCGATTTTGCCGATGATGTTGTAGTTGATCCGTGCATGCTATGCTATTGTTCTTGCCATGTCTAGCTTACATTTTATGTATTCTTGATGGATGTATGCTTAGATTGTCATGACTTGCTCTGTAGTGAATGCATCGAGCTCGTAAACTTGTGATTGTGTTTTCCAGCATGCTCCAGCTTTCACTAAGTCTGGGATCTGATTATGTTTTTGTCATGTTCGCATGCTTGTGATTGTATTTTATGATCCCTTTTGACTCAAGGTCACTAAGGGACTTTTGTTAAGCTCTTTGAGTAGCTCCATGCCATGCTTTACTTTGCCATGTTCTGGTCCTGTAGCATATAGTTTTCATGCTCCAAATAGTGCTATCTGATCTGAAATTCCAGACAAGTGTTAATTTCACTAAGTCTGAAATCTGTTTGCCATATACATTTTTGCCATGCTTGTTTGAACCTGTTAATGTATGAATTGGCCATAGCTCAGTGCTAGACTTCTGTTAAGTATCATGAATTGATTCCTGCCATGTATTTTGTTGCCATGTTTGGGTGCTGTAGCATGTTCATCTCGTTGCCTTTAGATGGCTACTTGCTGTAAATCGCAGAACGTGGTCATATTTGAATTGCATGCCATTTCCAAACCGTTACTCCGATTCCGGTGATCTTTATATCGTTTTCAAGCAATTTCATCTCATCTTTCCAGTGGCACACTTGGATTTCCATGTTGAGGCCAGTTTCATTCATTCCTTTGTAAATCATGCATATGCATCGCATACCGCATCCCGCATATCATACCATGTTCATGTGTTAGTTGTTTACTATGTTGTGTGGTTCTTTTCCGGTGTTTGCTTCTTTGGGTTGGTTCCGATAACGTCGCATTTGTGAGGAACCGTTCATCTACGTCCGTTTGTCTTCTTCATGGACTCGTTCTTCTTCCTTGCGGGATTTCAGGCAAGATGATCATACCCTCGAAATCACTTCTATCTTTGCTTGCTTAGATGCTCGCTCTTTTGCTATGCCTATGCTGCGATACCTACCACTTGCTTATCATGCCTCCCATATTGTTGAACCAAGCCTCTAACCCACCTTGTCCTAGCAAACCGTTGATTTGCTATGTTACCGCTTTGCTTAGCCCGTCTTATAGCGTTGTTAGTTGCAGGTGAAGATTGAAGTTTTGTTCCTTGTTGGAACATGGAGATGTTGTTCCTTGTTGGAACATGTTTACTTGTTGAGATATCACTATATATCTTATTTAATAAATGCATCTATATACTTGGTAAAGGGTGGAAGGCTCGGCCTTATGCCTGGTGTTTTGTTCCACTCTTGCCGCCCTAGTTTCCGTCATATCAGTGTTATGTTTCTGGATTTTGTGTTCCTTACGCGGTTGGGTAATAATGGGAACCCCTTGACAGTTAGCCTTAAGTAAAGCTCTTCCAGCAATGCCCAACATTGGTTTTACCATTTTCCACCTAGCCTTTTCTTTTCCCTTGGGAGTCGCGCTCCTGAGGGTCATCATTATTTTACCCCCCCCCCCCGGGCCAGTGCTCCTCTGAGTGTTGGTCCAACTGAGTGATGTCCGGGGCTACCAGGGGCAACTCTGGGCTGGCCTACCCGACGTCTGGCTCATCTGAGTGTGCCCTGAGAAAGAGATATGTGCAGCTCCTATCGGGATTTGTCGGTACATTCGGGCAGTGTTGCTGATTTAGTTTTACCCTGTCGAAATGTCTTGTAGAACCGGGATACCGAGTCTGGTCGGAATGTCTCGGAAGGAGGTCTATTCCTTCGTTGACTGTGAGAGCTTGTGATGGGCTAAGTTGGGACACCCCTGCAGGTATTTAAACTTTCGAAAGCCGTGCCCGCGGTTATGGGCAGATGGGAATTTGTTAACGTCCGGTTGTAGAAAACCTGAAGTTGACCTTAATTAAAATGCATCAACCGCGTGTGTAACCGTGATGGTCTCTTTCCGACGGAGTCCGGGAAGTGAACACGGTGTTGGAGTTATGCTTGACGTAGGTTGTTTTAGGATCACTTCTTGATCATACTTCTATCGACCGTGCTTTGCCTTCTCTTCTCGCTCTCTTTTGCGTATGTTAGCCACCATATATGCTAGTCGCTTGCTGCAGCTCCACCTCATATCTTTACCTTACCCATAAGCTTAAATAGTCTTGATCGCGAGGGTGCGAGATTGCTGAGTCCCTGTGGCTCACAGATACTTCCAAAACCAGTTTGCAGGTGCCGTTGAGTCCGTGTAGATGACGCAACCAAGCTCAGGAGGAGCTCGTTGAAGATCTTGTCCTTTGTCTTGCTTCATTCTAGTTGATCAGTAGTGGAGCCCAGTTGGGGTCGATCGGGGACCTTATCGCATTTAGGGTTCTTCTTTTATTTTGGTTTCGTATTCGGACCTTGTTTGTATCTGTATGATGTAATGCTTTATTCATGTAATTGTGTGAAGTGGCAATTGTAAGCCAACTATGTATCTTTTTCCCTTATGCATTACATGGGTTGTGTGAAGATTACCTCACTTGCGACATTGCTTTCAATGCGGTAATTCCTCTAAGTCGTGCTTCGACACGTGGGAGATATAGCCGCATCGAGGGCGTTACAAGTTGGTAATCAGAGCCTTCCCCGACCTTAGGATCCCCATTGCTTGATCGTTTTTAGCGGCCGAGTTGTGTCTAGAAAAATGTTTTGAGTCATTTAGGAATTATATATCGGAGAGTTTAGGAATTCTTTTTACTTCCCAGTCTCCTCATCGCTCTGGTAAGGCATCCTGACGTAGAGTTTTGACTCTTCTCTTCTCAAATTTCACTAAAAAAAATTTAGGATCACGCGGGTATCTTGGAATCGTTCCGATGGTTTTATGATGAGAACATTGTCTTGGTGCCTCCTGTCAGGGGTTTTGTGGAAGTGTCCCGGGGAGTTGAGCTCTGAGGTGTTGTCGTCATAATTTTATCGTTGCAGTTCTGGAATACCTGAGTTTAGTACGCCGACATCGAAAATCTCTTTTATGCAGTTCGTTGGTGAGATAACCTCGACGCCACCCGGTACTGGGCGGGAGTTCGGGAGTATTGCCATAACTTGTATAACGGATGCTTTTCGAAGGTTGAGGTAGACGATTTCCGAAGGTTTCTTGGTTATGTGTTTTTTGACTGGGGATTGTAGGGAAAAACCCCCACAGCATATCAAAACTTTATTAAAAGGCAAGACAAGTACAAGTACAAGGGGGATTACAAGGGGTAATCAAGCTAATCTAAATAAAGGAAGAAAAACAACAAACAGGCTCAAGGTGGAAGAAAAGAGATCCATTTAAGGAGATCATCCTTATAAGCATGCTTAATCCTATATTGCATTAGAGCAATATCATGAAGAAAAGCTGTTCTCCATTTATTAAATCCAGCTCTCTCATGCCTAAAGACCTTAACATTTCTGACAATCCATATATTCCAGCAAGCTATAAAGACCACTTCAGTGAAGAAAGGTTTCCTAAAACTCCTGTTTGCATTGATAACCAGCTCCTTCATCGAGTCACCTGATGACCAATCAATTTGCAAATAGTTCCAAACCCTGACACTAAAATTGCAATTGAAGAACAGATTATCTCTTGTTTCCCTAGTCTGCAAAGGGCAGAGAACACAGTTTACTCCATCCTCCAAATGCCAATGCCTCCGTTCCACCATATCTTTGGTATTCAGCCTATCCATAATGAGAATCCAAGCAAAAACCTTTATTTTCATAGTGCAAGAGGACTTCCAGATCCAAGCTGTCAGGGGGTTGAAAGATTGTGACACAAACACATGGGAGTAAAAAAGCTTCGGAGAGTATCCCTTGGCAGTGCCATTCCAAAGCCAAATATCTTTGGACCCAGTGACTCTATCATGGCTTTCCAACAGAGATTGAAGAATAATCAGCTCATCAAAGGCCTGGCTAGACAAAGGAAGATGGAAGTGGTGATACATGTCCTGAGAGTCCAAGAAATCCTTAACAGAAATCCAGGGATCTTTAACATATGAAAAAAGCCTGGGAAATCTTAATTGAAGCCTAGAGTCCTGATCATCAAGCTTCCAAGTGTCTGACCACATGAGTGCAGCGTCTCCTTCATTTATCTGAACCCAAGCACAGTCCCTAAAGTTTTGCAAGACCTTGCATATATCCTTCCACCAGAAGGAGCCACAATCAGAAGTTCCTTGGGGTACTCTGCCATGATAGTAAGAGTCCCAAATTAAGGACACCCAAGGTATATCCTTTTTATTGAGGAAGTTATTGGCATGTTTGAGCAGTAGCGCCACATTCTGAACACCCAGGTTGAGAATACCAAGGCCTCCATTGTTTTTTGGCCTGCAAATAAGGTCCCAAGCAGCCAGAGAAGGAGCAGGTTCACCCCTATTTTTCCTCCAGAGGCATTGTCTCTGAATTCTCTCCAATTGCTTTAGAATGCCAGCAGGGACAGCCAAACTACAAAGAAAGAAGATAGGCATAGAAGACAATGCAGAGTTCAGAAACTGTAATCTCTCCCCCTGATTTAAAAAAGAGGAGCTAGCTGTCATTCTTCTCTCCATGCAGTCCACCAGAGGCATGAAGTCCACCATTTTAGGCCTAGTAGTACCTACTGGCAGCCCAAGGTATGTGAAAGGCATTTTCCCAATTTGACATCCAAAAGCAGCAGCTAAATCTGTCATGACAGCAGTGTCCACATTGATGGGAATGATAAAGGATTTATGATAATTCACATCAAGCCCAGTAGACACAGAGAAGACCTTCAACATGTCCTTCAAAGCAATTAACTGTACCTTGTCAGCAGGCAAGATAATCAAGGTATCATCAGCATACTGAATCACAGGATAGTCCTGGTCATGACAAGGTATTGGGAGATGAAGTATGCCCCTTCTGAACATGTCATTAATTACAGTCTGCAATAGGTCAGCTGCTAAGACAAAGAGCAGGGGAGAGACTGGATCTCCCTGCCTAACACCCTTTTTGCATATGAATTTCCTACCAGGAACACCATTCAGCAGAACAGATAAGGTACCTATAGACAAAAGCTGTTTCATCCAAAGAATCCACTTTTCATTGAAACCCTTATATCTCAAGATTTGGACAATTTCCTCATGCTCAAGAGAATCAAAGGCCTTCTCAAAATCCAATTTAAGTATGACAATTGGCCTCTTGGACTGATGACACTGGAAGTCCATCCAATACAGTCCTGAATAGTTCTGCTTTTTATAAACCCATACTGGTTCTTGTGGATACACTGCATTATTACCTCTTGGAACCTATTGGCTGCCATTTTGGAAAGGAACTTAAGACCCATTCCTGTTAAAGAAATAGGTCTGAAGTCCCCCACCTCCTCAGGTGAATGTTTCTTAGGCATCAAAGTGATATATGAATCATTGATGTTCTCTAGATGAGCAGTACCATCATAAAAAGCCTGTGCTAGTTCATAAAAATCTGGAGAGATAATGTGCCAGCACCTTTTGAAGAAAAGACCATTAAAACCATCTGGACCTGGGGCTTTATCAACTGGCATATGTTTGACAATCTTGTCCATTTCCTCTTTCTCAAAGGGCTTAGTGAGAACATCCAAACCCTCCACTGGAACAATTAAAGAGGAGAGATCAAAGCCCATGTGGATACCCCTTGAAGAGCCCATTCTATTTTTAAAACAATTCCATATAATACCCTCCATTTGATAGTGGTCAGATACCACAGTGCCATCAGGTAGTTTTAAGCTAGCAATAGAATTCCTTCTATGCCTCTCAGTAGCCATAGCATGAAAGAACTTAGTGTTTTCTCCACCCACTTTTATATATCTGATAGTACATCTCTTTTTCCAATAAAGCCATTGAAGGTGGAGCAACTTTTCCACATGATTCTTAACCACTCTTCGAAAATTAGATTCATGCATGTACAATGGTCTGAGCTCCTCAAGTTCATCTAGTAACAGAATAACCTTATTACATTTACAGACAAGCATTTTCAGTTTGGATATGTTCATCTGCCATCTTTTGAGACACATTCGCAGGGATTTGAACTTGTCAGCTATTCTAGCTGTGATATGTCCCTTTCTAGAAGTTCTTTGCCATGAAGAGTCAACACAGTCCATAAAACCCTCGAGCTCTAACCAATAGTTCTCAAATCTAAAACTGTTAGACTTGGGAATAGAGGTTTTGATTGAAACCACACATGGCACATGGTCAGATGCAGTTTTTGCGAGGGGCGTCACCTCGGTCATGGGATAGTCAGATATCCAATCAACAGAAGTGAAAAACCAATCTAGCTGCTCAAGGAGGGGATTATCCTGCATATTAGACCAAGTGTATGATCTACCTTTGATGGGAAATTCCAAAAGGCCCAAGTGCCCTATAATCTCATTGAAGTCTTGGTTATGTGTTGAAGGATGGATACAGCTGGATGTAGGATTTGCTAGTTTTGGGTGAGATATTATGCTTCCCATGTATCCCCAACACCTGATTGCATAACCGAAAAGTTTCGGGAGTTTATAAGTGGGAATTCAAGTAGCTCTTAGGATATCTTTCCGACAGACGTATGATATGAAATTGGGGTTCGACGTCTAGTGGTCCGCCTATTCACGGTCGGTTTTAAAGTGGTCTCGTTGTGTCTTAAAGAGTCCTTGGCTATGCCGACTCGGGGACGCTTCGTATGTCATGTGCACTGCCTTGTACATGATGGTGTTGTACGATCGAGCCCGTGTAGGCCCCACCACGAAAACTTCGGACGAAATCTCTATCATATGTTTCTTCCGACTTATTCGGCAAGCCAATCCTTGTTTTGTTTTTGAGTTGTGGTATTCGAGTTGCTTCGAAGTCAAGTGTTGATTCCATACCTTTCCTAGACGGTGTTCTCATACTCCGATGTGATTACAAATCCTTCATGATAATCGAGATTGTCATGTCAATCCATTGCACCGATGTGTTTCTCTTCAAGTGGTTCCGATCTTTTCAACATCAACAAGATCAATTATCATTTCTTCTCAACGGTGTTTGTTTCATTCGTCTTCAAGCTGCCTTTGTTTTCCCGCCCACCCTCCCTTTTTCTTCGAGGACTAAGATTTCTTAATCAAGTATCCATCGTATTGATGCGAAGTCTCTCCATTCTTTTCTATCATTATTCTTACCCAGTGGTTCCCTTGAAGGTGTTCTTCTAGTTCACCAATATTCATTCTTTTTCTTCTCCGGTGGATTCAATTCAAGTTTTCTGTGTTGATCACATCCTTTCCTTGTTTTAAATGTCTTCTATTGCCGGCGTACCTCTTAATCATTCACCTCTCGCTATTCATTTGTTCCGGAGTGCTGAAGATATTTCGAAGATTTGTGTTTTCACTTTGCATCCATTCAAGCTATTTCGAGGTCCTATCTTATTCAAGCCATTTAATTCAACCGGTGCAATCTCTCCTTCAAATCATTCTACGGTGTTTTCTTTTGAGTGGGCCCTAACCCACAGGTCTTTTCCCAGGATCTTACCTGACTCTTCTAATTTTTTCCCGGAGTTACTAACAAATTCTTTTCGAAGTTTGACGTAAGAATGATTCATCATCAGTCATATGTATTTCTCCAAGTTCTTTCAAATTCTTTTCATCGTTGGCTCAACCTCTTTGTTTTGATTCTTCCGGAGTGCCTAAATAAGTCATGCTGGTATTTCTCGTCGTCATTCTCAGTGGAAGACCGAAGAAGATTCTTCTTTCAACCTTGCTCCATTCTCTTCAAGATTCGTCACTCGAGATTGTTGCCATCCTCTCATAATTGTTTTGATTGTCAGAATTCTTTTCACTCTTCTGGAGCAATTCAAGAGTCTTCTCAGTTTGTTATCCGGAGGCCATCAATTCAAGTTTATTCATTCTCAGGTTTCAGTTGTCATTCTCAAATCTTACCGGTGCATCAATCTAATATCCTCTAATCAGTTCTTGATCTCTTCGTTCTGATGTATCTAAATCCCCTCAAGCTTCTTCGTTCATTTGCTAATTCTTCCCGGTGATTCTTTATCTTTTCTTTGTTTATTTTAATTCTTACGGTGGTTCGTGCAAGAGTTCTCGTCATTCGTTATCATACTAATTCATTTGTTGTTTTCAATCCTGCCGGTAGATTCGTCGAAGACGTTCTCAAGTTTATGTTATATCTCTCTTAATCCTTGATACGAGAATAAGTAGTGTGCCAAATCCGTTGATTGTCATCAATTTAATTGGTGAAGGTTAAGCATAATGTAATTCTTATTCTTGTTTCATCCAAGTGCCTAATTTCCTATTCCGGAGGCTCATCAAAGTCCTGATTTCAATTGTGCATCTTCTCTTTTTCCGGAGTTCTCATGAAGGTTCTACATGATGGTTCATCTATGATTTAATTCATTCTCGAAGTGTTCATCAAGATTCTTTTCCAAGAAGCTCAAGCTTTCTTCATATTGTAATCCAGAGTGCAATTCTTCCTTCCGTATCATTGGAGGTGGTATTATGTCATTCTTGATAATTTGAATTCATGTTTCATGATTCACATGTTGTCATGAACGAGATATTTTAAATCCATCAATCTCTTCATTGCTATTATCTTGGGTTACATTTCACCTAAAGCCTTCTCTAAGGTTTGTTGCTATTATGGTGCTTATAATTGATCCAAGTTCTTCATTTATCCTTTCCAATGCGATATACTTTCTCGCCAATTTGTTCACATCAATCCAATTCTTTTTCCGTGAGTGGCAGGTTGTCACCTCATAATTCGAGATGTATTCCATAAGACCATATCAAGCTTATTCTTTTCGTTGTGGGTTTTCCAACAACTCCGTTCTAGCATTTGCTGTAAGCGTGCTACCTCGAGATCTTGTTTTCCTTCGTTCATCCCATTCCATTCTTACTTTTGTTCCGGAGGCATTGCGATGTTGTTTTTCTTCAACCATCATCTCGTTTCATCTAAGATCATGTTCTTTCCTGTGCTTATCCATCTAACCGGAGTGTTGTGCCCTTTTGCTCAAGTTCTTTTCATTTTATCAAGTTGTTGACTTCCGTTTCAAACGGAGTGCTGCCCGAATTTGTTCTTCCTTGTTCCTCTTTCCTAACGGGGTGTTTTCAACTTCGTTCATCTCCGTTGTATTCTTTTCTCGAAATGGCTTAACCTTTTCAAGGTTCTTTGGTTTCACTCGTTTGTCAAAGGAGCAACTTAGTTTTACCTCTTCTCTTTCTCTTTCGTTTTCCCTCCGGTGCCATTCTAGATCTCGGGACGAGATCCTCTCGTAGTGGTGGAGTGTTGTGACGCCCCGAGACCGATGTGCCAGGTGTCTTCCTGTTATTCGCTGTTGTTGCCTTGTCATTGCTTGCGTGTCATGCATTGCATATCATGTCATCATGTGCATTTCATTTGCATACATGTTCGTCTCATGCATCCGAGCATTTTCCCCGTTGTCCGTTTTGCAATCCGGTGCTTCGTTCTTCTCCGGTGGTCATTTCTACCTTTCTTTCGTGTGTGGGGATTAAACATTTCCAGATTGGACCGAGAATTGCCAAGCGGCCTTGGTTTACTACCGGTAGACCGCCTATCAAGTTTCGTACCATTTGGACTTCATTTGATACTCCAATGGTTAACTGAGGGACCGAAAAGGCCTCGTGTGTGTTGCAGCCCAACACCCTTCCATTTTGGTCCAAAACCCACCTAAACCCTCTCCATCTTCTAGAGCGTTCGATCACGATCGCGTGGCAGAAAACCGCACCTCATTTGGACTCTCCTAGCTCCCTCTACCTATAAATAAGTGATCCCCTCCGAAATTTGCGGTCTAACCCTAGCCTTCCCCTACCTCGCGCCCCCGGACAAAAATCCTCGTCGCGCTAGACATGTCCGCCGCAGCCAGCCACCTCTCTCCGGCGAATCGTGCGCCGCCACCTCAGCCCCGCCGGCGCCATCACCCACTCAACGCGCGACACGTCACCGCGCCCCGCCCCCTCTCTCTCCTCACGCGGCCGCGGCCCTGCGGGCTCGAGGCTGGCCCGCCCGGCCCGAGCTTCCCGCGGCCAGCGCCGCTCCTCCCGCGCGGCCGCCCGAGGCGCAGCGTCGCGCCGCCTCCCCGCCGAGGCCTTCCGAGCTCGCCGGCGCCGGCCCGCCTCCCCTCGCCGGCGCTACAGTCCCGCCGGCGGCTCGCCGCTACTCCGCAGCCAGGCGCCATGGCCTCGACCACCGCGCTAACTACCCGCGCGCCGCCGGAGCTTGCCAGCCACCGCATCGACTCCGGCCGCCACCCTCCATCTCCCGGCCGGATCCACCAAGTCCTGCGACCTCCAGCTTCATCTCCGGCGAGTTCGTCGTTCCGGCAATCCTCGTTTTCCGCGCCAGCCCGGTATGGATCTCAGATCCAAAAATCACCTCGGTTGACTTTTGCCCCGAAACCCTAACTATTTTGCGTTTTTCATCATGTTGTATCTCCGCATCCGTAGCTCCGTTTTGGGCATATAACATATCAAAATGTTCGCCTTAGAGAGTACATCATTTCATCTCATTGCATCATTTTCATTTGAGTGCATCTTGATACCCGAAATGCTGTTAGAAGAGTGCTACTTGAGTTAATTGTCAGATATGCTGCTCCATTTAGATATTTGTCATTTTTGCCATGATTATTGTGTGCATGTTATGCCCATGAGTTCTACATATGTTTTGTTAAGGGTTTTGCCATATTTCCAGAGGTGCAAGCCATGTATTTTTGTGATGTGTGTGGTGACTAGCACAAGCTTGCAAAGTGAGGCACTTGGTAATGCTGATTTCAGGGACTTAGCATTTCCACTAAGTCCTTGATCTGTTTATCTCATTATGCCATATGTTCATGTTGTTTCCTAGTGATCCGTGCATCTTTTGAGGATGATCAGTAAGGATGTTTTGTTAATCTTATAGTGATATATCCATCCTTGTCTTTGTTTGCAATTATGGAGCACCCTAGCTTGAGTCAATCGAGCTCTACGTTTGCTACTTCGTGAATCTGGGCAGATTGTCTACTTGTTAGTGATTTTGCCGATGATGTTGTAGTTGATCCGTGCATGCTATGCTATTGTTCTTGCCATGTCTAGCTTACATTTCATGTATTATTGATGGGTGTATTCTTAGATTTTCATGACTTGCTCTGTAGTGAGTGCATCGAGCTCGTAAACATGCCTACTTGATATCTGTTCCAGCATGCTCCAGTTTTCACTAAGTCTGGGATCTGATTATGTTTTTGTCATGTTCGCATGCTTGTAATTGTATTTTCTGATCCCTTTTGACTCAAGGTCACCTAGGGACTTTTGTTAAGCTCTTTGAGTAGCTCCATTCCATGCTTTACTTTGCCATGTTCAGGTCCTGTAGCATATAGTTTTCATGCTCCAAAGAGTGCTATCTGATTTGAAATTCCAGACAAGTGTTAATTTCACTAAGTCTGAAATCTGTTTGCCATATGCATTTTTATCATGCTTGTTTGAACCTGTTAATGTATGAATTGGCCGTAGCTCAGTGCTAGACTTTTGTTAAGCATCATGAATGTTTTCCTGCCATGTATTTTGAATTGCTTTTAGATGGCTACTTGCTGTAAATCGCAGAACGTGGTCATATTTGAATTGCTTGCCATTTCCAAACCGTAACTTCGATTCCGGTGATCTTTATATCGTTTTCAAGCGATTTCATCTCATCTTTCCAGTGGCACACTTGGATTTCCAAGTTGAGGCCATTTTCATTCATTCCTTTGTAAATCATGCATATGCATCGCATACCGCATCCCGCATATCATACCATGTTCATGTGTTGGTTGTTTACTATGTTGTGTGGTTCTTTTCCGGTGTTTGCTTCTTTGGGTTGGTTCCGATAACGTCGCGTTTGTGAGGACCCGTTCGTCTACATCCGTTTGTCTTCTTCATGGACTCGTTCTTCTTCCTTGCGGTATTTCAGGCAAGATGATCATACGCTTGAAATCACTTCTATCTTTGCTTGCTTAGATGCTCGCTCTTTTGCTATGCCTATGCTGCGATACCTACCACTTGCTTATCATGCCTCCCATATTGTTGAACCAAGCCTCTAACCCACCTTGTCCTAGCAAACCGTTGATTGGCTATGTTACCACTTTGCTCAGCCCCTCTTATAGCGTTGTTAGTTGCAGCTGAAGATTGAAGTTTTGTTCCTTGTTGGAACATGGAGATGTTGTTCCTTGTTGGAACATGTTTACTTGTTGGGATATCACTATATATCTTATTTAATAAATGCATCTATATACTTCGTAAAGGGTGGAAGGCTCGGCCTTATGCATGGTGTTTTGTTCCACTCTTGTCGCCCTAGTTTCCGTCATATCGGTGTTATGTTCCCGGATTTTGCGTTCCTTACGCGGTTGGGTAATAATGGGAACCCCTTGACAGTTCGCCTTAAGTAAAGCTCTTCCAGAAATGCCCAACATTGGTTTTACCATTTGCCACCTAGCCTTTTCTTTTCCCTTGGGAGTCGCGCTCCTGAGGGTCATCATTATTTTACCCCCCCCCCCCCGGGCCAGTGCTCCTCTGAGTGTTGGTCCAACTGAGCGATGTCCGGGGCTACCAGGGGCAACTCTGGGCTGGCCTGCCCGACGTCTGGCTCATCTGAGTGTGCCCTGAGAAAGAGATATGTGCAGCTCCTATCGGGATTTGTCGGCACATTCGGGCAGTGTTGCTGATTTAGTTTTACCCTGTCAAAATGTCTTGTAGAACCGGGATACCGAGTCTGATCAGAATGTCTCGGGAGGAGGTCTATTCCTTCGTTGACCATGAGATCTTGTGATGGGCTAAGTTGGGACACCCCTGCAGGGATTTGAACTTTCGAAAGCCGTGCCCGCGGTTATGGGCAGATGGGAATTTGTTAACGTCCGGTTGTAGAAAACATGAAGTTGACCTTAATTAAAATGCATCAACCGCGTGTGTAACCGTGATGGTCTCTTTCCGGCGGAGTCCGGGAAGTGAACACGGTGTTGGAGTTATGCTTGACGTAGGTTGTTTTAGGATCACTTCTTGATCATACTTCTATCGACCGTGCTTTGCCTTCTCTTCTCGCTCTCTTTTGCGTATGTTAGCCACCATATATGCTAGTCGCTTGCTGCAGCTCCACCTCATACCTTTACCTTACCCATAAGCTTAAATAGTCTTGATCGCGAGGGTGCGAGATTGCTGAGTCCCTGTGGCTCATTGATACTTCCAAAACCAGTTTGCAGGTGCCGTTGAGTCCGTGCAGATGACGCAACCAAGCTCAGGAGGAGCTCGTTGAAGATCTTGTCCTTTGTCTTGCTTCGTTCTAGTTGATCAGTAGTGGAGCCCAGTTGGGGTCGATCGGGGACCTTGTCGCATTTGGGGTTCTTCTTTTATTTTGGTTCCATAGTCGGACCTTGTTTGTATCTATATGATGTAATGCTTTATTCATGTAATTGTGTGAAGTGGTGATTGTAAGCCAACTATGTATCTTTTTCCCTTATGCATTACATGGGTTGTGTGAAGATTACCTCACTTGCGACATTGCTTTCAATGCGGTTATGCCTCTAAGTCGTTCTTCGACACGTGGGAGAGATAGCCGCATCGAGGGTGTTACACGCGGGTTGGCTCAGGATGGATCCCGATGAAGATGTAGCAGCGGTGGCGGGGTAAGGGACAAATGCCCTAGATTTTAGGGATTAGGCAATTAGGTCTATATATAGAAAAAGAGGGTAACATTTGGACCCTTCGATTAAATCGGACGGTCGAGAATAAATGGCTTAGGTGAGTCCAAATAAAAAATGGAGATGCTTTATAGATGTTCGGGGATGATCCGGATCCAACGGTGACGACTGTCCGGGTCGGGTCCGGGACAGCTTTTCGGATGCGCGCGCGAGAAGGGCCGCGGGCTGACGAGAGAGGTTAGGTTGGGCCTGGTGGTAGGTAGAGGGCTGTGCGGAAGGCCTCAGGCTGAGAGAAGAGAAGAGAAGAGAAGAGAGAGAGACCCGACAGCGGTTTCCGGAGACCGAAAACGTCCGACGAAAAGACCGACTATATTGTCGCTATAGTTAACCGTTGGGGGGTCAAACGGACTCCGAATGCGATGAAATTTGACAGGAGGCCTATCTACACTATAAAAACACCGCATGCCTACTTTCAACCCCTTCCGAGAACATTTTCCGGCCACTAATAAAATAAATATTTCGGACATGTCGTGGGCGCGTGCAAGTGTGGACGGGCTCAGAACGGACAACGGAAAGAACGGGGAGGCCGGGATGGATGTAAGTTTTGAAAACATGATGATGCAATGCACATGATGATGTGATGAAATGCAACACGCAAGCAAATGACATGGCAACGACGGTGAATAACTGGGAGACACCTGGCGCATCGGTCTCGGGGCGTCACATCATGCCAGAAGAACCACTTGAGCAGGAGCACTATAAGCGCCATCTAATCAGCACTGCGAGAAGCCTAAAAAAGCAGCAGAAATGGCTCCAAGCTGAACAAGATACGCTCAATGACAGATGGAGTCAGGTCCTAGCTGCCGAAGAATATGGCCTTCAACGCCCAACAAAAACTTATCCGAAGCGCCGACTACTGCCACAATTCGACGACGAGGCCGTCAAGCCAAACCCGGCAAAACACGACCTCGCCGATAAACCAAATCGGCCACCACGTGGGCGAGACAAAGCAGCCACACACACCGAACACCAACCCGCACCACCTCACCATAAGGGCAGAGAGACAGCGGCTCCAGGATACACCTACGATCTACGACAAGACCTGGATAATAGGACAGGCCAAACAAGATCAATCTATGGATCAAGGGGCACACCCCAATGCGAGAAGAGGATCGGCAGGCCTGGCCTGACAGGCCTAACCTCACTAGGGCCAAAAACCGCACATAGATGTCATCCGAACTCCGTTGCAACGTTGACCGATACAGAGGCGTCGCGGACCCCTTATGTTTCACTGATAAGGTAATGGAGCACCAGTTCCCAGAAGGGTTTAAACCCATGAACATTGAATCGTACGACGGAACAACGGATCCCGCAGTATGGATCGAAGATTTTCTTCTCCACATCCACATGGCTCGCTGTGATGATCTCCATGCCTTCAAGTACCTCCCCTAAAGCTCAACCAGCACAACACTGGTTAAACAGCCTCCCAGAAAACTCTATTGGTAGCTGGGAAGATTTGGAAGATGCCTTTAGAGAAAACTTCCAAGGTACCTGTGTTCGGCCTCCAGACATTGATGACCTTAGTCATATAGTCCAACAACCCGGAGAGTCAGGTCGGAAGCTCTGGACCAGGTTCTTAATTAAAAAGAACCTAATTGTCGATTGTCCAGACGGCGAAGCCCTCGCGGCCTTCAAACACAGCGTCTGCGATGAGTGGCTCACCCGACATCTCGGCCAAGAAAAACCGAAGTGCATGGCAGCCCTCACCGCACTTATGACCCGCTTTTGCGCGGGAGAAGATAGCTGGCTAGCTCGTAGAAGCAACAGCACCAGCGACCCCGACACCTCCAAAGCCAGAGATGGCAACGGAAGGCCACGATGCAACATACACAAGCATCGAAGCAACAATGACGATACCAAAGACATGGCAGTCAACGCTGGATTCAGTGGCTCTAAACCCGGTCAGTGGGAAAAGCCATTCAAAGGAAACAAAGACGGTCTTGCCAAATCCATGGCACCTCGGGCAAGCCTGCTAATCATACCAACAGAAATTGCTGGGTCTTTAAACAGGCAGGTAAAATAAATAGCGAACATAAGGGGAAAGGGCCACCCAGCGAGGATGATGATGAGCCTCGCCCATCAAACACAGGGGCAAAAGAAATTTCCCCCAAGGTAAAAGTAGTGAACATGATCTATGTCACTCATATCCCCAAGCGGGAGCACAAGCGCGCACTAAGGGACGTTTACGCCATAGAGCCAGTCGCCCCAAAATTCAACCCATGGTCGGCCTGCCCGACCCCCTTCGATCGCAGAGACCATCCGACTAGTATCCGTCATGGAGGTTCGGCAACATTGGTCCTCGACCCTATCATCGACGGATTCCATCTGACGTGAGTCCTCATGGACGGCATCAATAGTCTCAATCTGCTTTATCAAGACACTATCCGTAAAATGGTTATTGATCCCTCAAGGATCAAGCCCACCAAGACAACCTTTAAAGGAGTAATACCCGGTGCAGAGGCTTGTTGCACAGGGTCAATAACGCTGGAGGTAGTCTTTGGCTCCTCGGTTAATTTCCAAAGCGAAGATTTGATCTTCGACATCGTCCCTTTCCGCAGTGGTTACCATGCACTTCTTGGACGAACTGCTTTTGCCCGTTTCAATGCAGTCCCGCACTATGCATATCTAAAGCTCAATATGCCCAGACCACGGGGAGTCATAACAATCAATGGAAACACGGAGAGCTCCCTCCGTACCGAGGAGCATACCGCGGCCCTAGCAGCTAAAGTACAGGGTGGCCTTATCAAGCCCAATACTACATCGGCAGTCAAGCCCCAGGACACAGTCAAACGAGTCTGGTCTACCCCACAGAATGACAGTCCAGCTCGTCCAGAGCTAGATTAGCAATTCAGCCTCTGCCAAAACCCCAACCTGATTGCGGCATACATACCGCGTGTAGATAATTACGCACTAAAAATACCATGGGCGAGGTTGGAGGCGCACTAAAAACAAAAGTCCACAATATGGTGCGACCCTATTCGGACCCTCATATTCGCCCTTTTTTCTTCTTGTTTCTATTTTTCAGGTTCTTTACAACCTACATCACTTTACGATGGTACCGAGGCCCCTTTTCCAGGCCCCTTATATATCCTCGATTGTTTGATCCTCTCAAAGGATCCTACACCACGGTGAAAAGCGGCACAGACATGCAACAAGTGTCCAAAGGATCTTCAAGACCACCTTTTCCTTTTTAGGACCTGTACAGAGCTTTCCCTTGAATTCTCGGCATGTAAAATAGCCTTGATGATTATAGCATTCTCTGTAAGAGAACGTTTGACATATCAATCAGAACATAGCAGAAACAGTTTTGTCCTACCTTATTCGGTATTGGCCTATTCCATAATCTGTATCCCGCCGTCACGATTGATTAAAATATACACATTGGCATTAATTACCAGGGCTCTATTCAGCCACAAATATTCAAAAACAAAAAGTCCGAACACTTTCATAGTACACTTCGGCGTCCCGAATACCACATTATATACATCGGATCTGAATCATGTCTTTGGTCAATAGTTGGGTTGCCCGGCTCCTGTGGTTACCACCTTACGTTCCGCTTGTTCGGCTAAGGTAGTAAAGGGAGAACTGATGCGATTGTGTTTCTGGCTCGCTCGGTCAAACACCTCAGTAGAGAAAGCCAAAAACTGACTGTCATGATATGGTGACAGCTGGTCTGCGGTTCGGTGACTTATTAAATCTTTTCGCGATTTTTTCCGTTTCACACGAAGGACTGGCCTTCACCCGGTCAGGCGTCTAAAGCACCCAAGTTCGGATAGCCAAACAACACTAGGGGCTAAGCCTATAATCCCATTGTCAAACTCCTATGGCTAAGTGAAAGTGGTAAAGCCACATAGTCTGATTGCCTCATTCGATGCACGATCACCTCCTTTACGGACCCAGACATTGGGGCAAGAGTGGTCACATGCTATTCCGAACACCCTTGTAGTATCTACGTGGGGGCTGAAGCCGACGACTGGCAAACTTTCAGATACAACAAACGGCCGCACAGGAGGAAAATAATTTGTGATAAAAAAGCAATCATATTATACAAAGAACTTGTTTCATAACACACAGTCTGTGTAGCCCGAATACATTCATTCAAATATCATATCTTTCGAGCACTAACCCTCTATTAAACAGGCTCCTTCTAGGACATCTTCCAAATAGCGCTCCGGCTTGCGATAGTCCTTGCCTTCGAGCGGCCCTTTCAACTGCTACGACGGCGGCCTTCATCTTTGCCCAATGCATCTTGACACTGGAAAAGGCCATCCGAGCACCCTCAATGCACGAGGAGCGCTTAACAGCTTTGATTCACGATAGGGCATCGGTAAGCCGCCTGACCAAGCCGATGTAGCTGCCAGGAATGGGTTTGGCTGGCCATAACCGGACTATGATGTCCTTCATGGCTAGTCCGGACATCTTATGCAGCTCTGCCAGCTGCATCATCTGGTCATTCAATAGCACTTGACGCTCCGGTGCCAGGTACTTCGACCAAAAGAGTTTCTCCGTCGTGTTCCCCTCTTGGGCCCGAAAAAACTTCACAGCGTCAACGGCGCTCCCGGAAGATCTGCAAACGCATCTCGAGAACTCCACAAGCGAGTAAGCAAGGCATATTCTTGACTGCTGAATTTACTCTGTAAAAGAAAGGGCTTACCGGCCGCCATCTGCTTAGCTTGCTTGATCTCCTTGTGGGCCGCCCAGGACTCAGTCCGCGCCTCCCTAGCCTCTTGAAGAGCCTTGGAGAGTTCGACTGCTTGAGCCTTATTCTCCTTCTCCAAGGCCTCACACTTATGAGCAGCATCTTTGAGATCTTGCTCGACTTCGGCCACCCTCTCCTCATACTGACAGCGTGTGACCTGTTCGGCCTTTAAATCTGTAGCCGCTTTATCAGTAGCTGCCCTACTCTCCTGCTCCTGCTTTTGGACTTGCGACAGGGTGCCCTTGAGAGTCTCAACCTCGGTCGCACTACCTTCAAATCATTTACACAAGCAAGTGTGTTAGCTTAAAACTCCCTGAATATAATTTCAATCGTACAAGTATGTACCTTGTGCCTCATCGAACCGTTAGTTAATACGATCGAGGTCGTCATCGGCCAGCTTCAGCTTCCTTTTGAGCTCGGAAACTTCAGCGGCCTGGGCGGTCGCCGCCAATAGGGAAGCATGTACATTCAATAGATATGTACGTCACTTTCTGAGATATTCATTTGATCCTCTGTTCGGCTTTGTCCAAAACCGAACATAGTCTCAGGGGCTACTATCCGTATACAGGCGCAATTTTTTTCATATAAAAGGCGTTTTACGTCGCATACCTCAAAGCCTGTTAGTAGGCTGGTAAAGGCTTCATCCAGCATGCTCTTAGCGGACTGAATCTTCTCAACCACCGAGCCCATCAGGGTACAGTGCTCTTCTACGATGGAAGCACGTTGAAGTACTTTCGTTAGAGTGTCCGGCGCCTCCGGAGTAAAGGAGGTTGCCGGTGGAGTCGGCGCTCCCCCCTCCTTCAAAGGGGGTTGCCCGCTTGATTCCGGAACCGTACTGGTCTCCGGAATGGTGTTCGGCTGGGATTCAGGTTGATCATGGCACCCGTCGTCGGTCTCCATAGGGGTGGGTCCCCCCATGTTTTCGGCAGCCGAGGCATTACCCTCTGGCTCCGTCTTGACGACCTCCCGCACTTCTTCCTGGCCTGGAGAAGTCCTGTGGGATAACACCTCGGTGTCATCCGTGGCACGTGGTGGAGAAGCTCGCAGAGGCGTCTCGCTCTCCACCATCTCCGGTGCCAAAAAGTCCCCCTAAGATGATGATTGTTGAGGGAGATCATGGGTCAGATTGGAACACATAATGATATGTTATCTTACAAACTGTAGAAGACCGGATATATGTGCAATATTTTTGAAAGCTTATGATTCGGCCAGGGGCTTTGCCCTGGGGCGCCGCTGGGGGATGACTTCGGCATCCGAGCCCGAGCCATCCGAGAGGTATATCTTCCCCCTTTTGGACGCCTTCGCCTCTAGGTCTGCGGAGGCCGCCCTTTTCTTCTTCCTCCTCTTCGTCTTAATCTACCTTATGGGAGGAGAGAGCTTCGGTATCTCCGGACACTACATCCGAAGTACCTTTGCGGTGGAGGTTGCTTTTTGCCTCCTTGCCCTTATTCCTGGCCTTCTTCTCCGCCGCCTGATACGGCACCGGGACCAGCATCCTCGTCAGCAGAGTATCGACCGGGTTTTCTGGTAGCGGCGCCAGACACCTGATCCGCTCCGCTTTCGCTATCCAACCCTAAATAAAGGAATGGTGTCTCAGTATACCCCTTGACTTATGGATCGAAATTATGTTTGGAAGAAAGGAGCTTACCTCAGTTGCTGGATGCGCGCTGTCAAGACCAATATCTTCGGTCTTCTCCGGTCACGACTTCTGGACATTAAAAAGCAATTTTCAGATCTCTTCGTGGGTTGTACCGAAGAAGTGTTGCAGGGTCCGGGGGGCGTCCGGATTAAACTCCCACATGCGGAGAGGTCAGCGTTGGCATGGGAGTATCCGGCAGAAGAGCATCACCTGAATCACGTCAGTGAGACTGGTGTGTTTCTTTATCATGCTCTTGATGCGCTTTTGCAGCATCGTCACTTCGTTGGTTGATCCCCAGTCTAGACCCTTGTTGGTCCAAGATGCAAGCCGCATGGGAGGCCCAGATCTAAATTCAGGGGCAGATGCCCATTTGGTACCTCGAGGCTCGGTGATATAGAATCACTCCTGCCGCCACACCTTCAAGGTCTCCATAAAGGCCCCCTTGGGCCAAGTGGTTTTGGGGAGTTTGCTCACCACGGCGCCGCCGCAGTCAACATGCTTCCCGTCAACCACCTTCGGCTTCACATTGAAAACCTTGAGCCACAGTCCGAAGTGGGGAGGAATGCGGAGGAGCGCCTCACACACGATGATGAACGCCGAGATGTGGAGGAAGGAGTTTGGGGCCAGATCATGGAAATCCAGCCCGTAATAGAACATGATTCCGCGGACAAAGGGGTGGAGTGGAAACCCTAGCCCGCAGAGGAAGTAGGGGATGAAGAAAACCCTCTCGCCGGGCTCCGCTGTGGGGATGATTTGCTCTTTGGCTGGGAGCCAGTGTGTTATTTCTGCGGTGAAATACTTCGCCTCCTGGAGCTCCTTGACGTCCTTCTCCGTGATGGAGGAGGCAACCCACTTGCCTTGTAAACCGGATCCGAACAAGGCTGGGAGAGTTGGGTGGTTGGAAAGGCTGAAAGCTTGGGTGTTGGAGCTCAAGGACAGGAAGGCTGAGGAAGGATGAAGGCATGGGGTAAAGAATGGATCCTTATCCGCTTATATAGGCAGTGAATATCAAGCACCCCCCACTAGCCTTAAAACTCACCTATTCCCAAGGGGTCACGTGAACGGCACGGTTGGATTACCCAAACCCGTATTGATGAAAATCATGTAATAGGGGGAACGATCTCTACTTTGATAAGGCGTGTCAATGAAGGGCACGCCTCGATACACGAAGCGGAAGGCCAAAACGGTTAGAAATAATAAAAAGGCCAGACGTAACATTTCACCGAAAAAGTTGTCAGAAGATATGCTTTATTAAACATCATGCCCTTGTGGTTTAGGGTTGTAGCTATAATGCGGAGCCGGATACAGATCTTTTTTTCAAGAGACTACTTTGTACGCAGAGAACGAACCCGCCTTGCAATAGCGAAGACAACCAACGAGCCGAGTACATCGTCATTGAAGACTGGTTCAGGGGCTAGTGAGGGAGTCCTGGACTAAGGGGTCCTTTAGTGTCCAGACAATTTGATATGGGCCAGACAGGTGGGCCGTGAAGATACAAGGCAGAAGACCTTTCCCCGTGTCCGGATGGGACTCTCCTTTGCGTGGATGGCAAGCTTAGCGTTCGGATGCATTATTTCCTTTCTCACTAAACCGACTCTGTACAACACTAGACCCCTCTGGTATCTATATAAACCAGAGTAAGGATGGCAATTTTACCCATCGACATGGATATCCAAGGATATCGGACCCGAATGGATAGGGTTTGGATATGCTTTTGTGTCCATGGGTGGCGCCCAAACCCGACCCGTTTGTTTGCAGGTAGGGCATGGATATAATCTTTGACCCATGGGTATACCCAAACCCGACCTGATAGTATGACTTAATGAGCAAAAATCTACTATCCCTACCCCGCAATAAAATGTCCCACTATAATTTTACACATTGTTATCTAAAGGATGCAGAATAAATTACACAATCCTCGTCGTAAGTTTTATTAGTTGACATTCAATCCCCTCTGTAGAATACTCTAACGCCCTTCCCTTATTTTTATCTCATTGTTAAATGACTCATCATTCTGATGTGTTAAAAAATACTAAATGAAATTAGAATGTCAGTGAATGTTGATTTACCATAAGTTAATGTATACCATAAGTGAAGCCTAGCCTACCACAAGGTCAAGAATGGAAGAGCTTATGTTAACATTGTGTTATATCTTATTTATATGTCTCGAGAGGACCCAATGGATATCCAGTGGGTATGGATATCCATCGGGTTTGGAAATGGACACATTTTTTCACCCGTGGATTTTTTCATGGGTGGGAAAAAAATGCCTACATGGATATGGATATGGATTTGATATTGTGCAACCCAATCCAAACCCGACCCATTGCCATCCTTAAACCGGAGGGTTTCGTACATAGAGGCTAAGAATGAATCATATAGGCTAGACATCTAGGGTTTAGCCATTATGATCTCGAGGTAGATCGACTATTGTAACCCCTATACTCATCAAATATAATCAAGCAGGACGTAGGGTTTTACCTCCATTAAGAGGGCCCAAACCTGGGTAAACATCGTGTCGCCCTTGTCTCCTGTTTCCTTCGGTCCTCAGACGCACTGTTCGGGACCCCCTACCCAAGATCGGCCGGTTTTGACACCGATAGGTTGCATGCTAGAGTCCGAGGTGGCCTGGAATATCTTGGCGTGTGCATCCTTGATCTTGGCGTGGATGGCCTCGACCCGGGCCAGGGCGACATCGGCGGCACAGACGGCAGCTCGAGCGCTCTTGGTGTTTGTAGCCGCCGTCGCAACAGCAGCTCCAGCCGTCTCGGCTGCTGCAGCTGCCCTATCGGCTGCTGTAGACGCCCTCTCGGCGGAAGCGACAGCACTCAATGCGGATGCGGCAGCACTCTCGGCGTAGGCGGTCGCTCTCTCGATGTAGGCGGCCGCGCTCTCGGCGCAGGCGGTGGCGCTCAGTGGGGGTGGACACGGCCATCGTACGGGCCTTCACGAAGCATTTCCACGGCATCATCTTTGCAAGAGGGGGGTGCGGGAGTGGGGATCGGGATTCGTGGATTCGGGGGTTGCCGGCACTGGAGCAGACGAACCGGCGAAGCTTAAGGAGGGAGACTTAAATATACCCAGATATTTTCATCTCAAACGGTTCCTAGAAAACAACTTTGTGTGATGTTGTAGATATTTTTTATTAGCTGTGAAAGACAAATTTGGAGTAAAGTGGCAACGGATAGTGTTTTAAATGTATGAGAAATTTTGTAGTACTAACACAACTTTCATGTCAAATTTTTGGAAAATTTCAGGGGTCATTTGACCTTTTAAGACATTTAAGTGATTTTCTAGCCATTTAATGTCCGTAATTGAAATTTGAACTACATGTACATGCAACAGCTAACCATAACCGTTTGAAAAGTCATAATTTGTGTACTTGTGCGCGATTTAATTCCATATGCGGTAAATTGGAAGGAATTTTCAAACATATTGGTCTAACGGCTATGACACAATTAAGCATGGAGTGCCATGGCATTTAAATTCCAAAAAATAAAAAAAAAATCAGAAACACATGAAACCTTGGTTGATGTAATGTCATGCCACCAAGATGATGTGGTACAAAATTTGGCATGTGTGACAAAAGCTTGGACACACCCCTCACAAACCGGAGCAACTCACTAGAAGGCTCATGGTTCCGAGAGGGAACAATGCATGTTTGATGACGAACGGGAGATAGCTTCCTCTTACAGCCTTTAATTTTTTCTATGTGTAACGTGCACTAATACAACTTTCATGTGAAAATTTGGAAAATTTCAGGGGTCATTTGACCTTTTGAAGACATTTAAGTGATTTTCTAGCCATTTAATGACCGTAATTCAAATTTGAACTACATCTACATGCAACGGCTAACCATAACGGTTTGAAAAATCATATTTGTGTACTCGTTTGTGAGTTAATTCCAATTGCGGTAAATTAGAAGGAACTTTCAAACATATATGTCTCACGACCTGGACACATGCATATGTATGCATGGAGTGCTATGGCATTTTAGTTTCAAAACATTAAAAAAATCAGAACACATGAAACCTTGGTTGATGTAATGTCATGCCACCAAGATGATGTGGTAAAAAATTGGCATGTTTGATGAAAGTTTGGACACACACCCCTCACAAACCGGAGCAACTCACTAGAAGACTCATGGTTCCGAGAGGGAACAATGCATGTTTGATGACGAACGGGAGGTAGCTTCCTCTTACGGCCTTCAAATTATTTCTATGTTTAACATGCACTACTACAACTGTAACGTGAAAATTCGGAAAATTCTAGGGTCATTTGACCTTTTAAAGACATTTAAATGATTTCTAGCCATTTAATGATCGTAATTCAAATTTGAACTACATCTACATGCAACGCCTAACCATAACGGTTTGAAAAATCATATTTGTGTACTTGCGTGCGAGTTAATTCCATGTGCCGTAAATTAGAAGGAATTTTCAAATATATTTGTCTCACGACATAGACACATGCATATGTATGCATCGAGTGACATGGCATTTTAATTCCAAAAAAAATATCAGAAATACATTAAACCTTGCTTGATGTAATGTCATGCCACCAAGATGATGTGGTTAAAAAATAGGCATGTTTGACAAAAGTTTGGACACACACCCCTCACAAACCGGAGCAACTCGCTAGAAGGCTCATGGTTCCGAGAGGGAACAATGCATGCTTGATGACGAACCGGAGATAACTTCCTCTTATGGCCTACGATTGTTTCCTACGTTTAACATGCACTACTACAACTGTAATGTGAAAATATGGATAATTCTAGGGGTCATTTGACCTTTTAATGACCATTAAGTGATTTTCTAGCCATTTAATGACCGTAAGTCAAATTTGAACTACATCTACATGCAACGCCTAACCATAACGGTTTGAAAAATCATATTTGTGTACTTGTGTGCGAGTTAATTACATGTGCAGTAAATTAGAAGGAATTTTCAAACATATTAGTCTCACGACATGGACACATGCATATGTACGCATGGAGTGCCATGGCATTTTAATTCCAAAAAATAAAAAAATGATCAGAAACACATGAAACCTTGGTTGATGTAATGTCATGCCACCAAGATGATGTGGTAAAAAATTGGCATGTTTGATGAAAGTTTGGACACACACCCCTTACAAACTAGAGCAACTCACTAGAAGGCTCGTGGTTCCGAGATGGGACAATGCATGTTTGATGACGAACGGGAGATAGCTCCCTCTTACGGCCTTCAATTTTTTTCTACGTTTAACGTGCACTACTACAACTATACTGTGAAAATTTAGAAAATTCTAGCGGTCATTTGACCTTTTAAAGAAATTTAAGTGATTTTCTAGCCATTTAATGACCGTAATTCAAATTTGAATTACATCTACATGCAACGGCTAACCATAACGGTTTGAAAAATCAAATTTGAGTACTTGTGTGCGAGCATTCCATGTGTAGTAATATAGAAGGAATTTTCAAACATATTGGTCTCACGGCATGGGCACATGCATGGAGTGCCATGGCATTTTAATTCCCAAAAATTAAAAAATGATCAGAAAAACTTGAAACCTCGCTTGATGTAATGTCATGCCACCAAGATGATGTGGTGAAAAGTTGTCCTGTTTGATGAAAGTTTGGACAAACACCCCTCACAAACCGGAGCAACTCACTAGAAGGTTCGTGGTTCTGAGAGGGAACAATGCATGTTTGATGACGAAAGGGAGATAGCTTCGTCTTATGGCCTTCAACTTTTTTTCTATGTTTAACATGCACTAATACAACTGTCAAGTGAAAATTTGGAAAATTCCAGGGGTCATTTGACCTTTTAAAGACATTTAAGTAATTTTCTAGCCATTTAATGACCGTAACTCAAATTTGAACTACATCTACATGCAACGGCTAACCATAACGGTTTGAAAAATCATATTTTTGTGTACTTGCGTGCACGTTAAAAAATCATTAGACGATGTAAATATTTGGTGTTCAAAAAAGAAAATGTAAAGATGTGGCAAGACAATTGGCCCCCACACAATTGGCACTCTATCTCGCGGCTCGAGGTTTGGTAGGTGAGTGGCAGGATCATTAATCAGACACGGTTCTGCATTGGAAATCGTCAGCTATATATATTTTGAGTTCCATTTTCTTTTTGTTTTTTATACTAATTTGAATCTAGCTATTATCATCCACATATACAGAATGGAAAGCGTATAGACACACATTGAAACAGAACATATAAGAATGGAAAACATAGTACACACATTGAAATAGAGGAATAAACAGAGCAATACTATGATTGATGTGAATACATAGCTATCCACGTCAAAATGACTCAGCAAAATAAAATGCATCCATGAGACCATGACCATCAGTCCTTGCCTATGGTAGCTCTTGGCTCTTCCTGAACTCGTCCAGGCGTTCGTCCAAGCGGTCGACATGCTCGTTGTACATCTGGAGTGCGATCTCGAGCTCCAAGTTGGCTATTTCATCAGAGCTCACCAGCTCGAGGATGCAACGGCCATGTTCCTCTACTGCGCCCAGGTGGACACCTGGGCCAAGGATGCGGTCGAGCCTACCGACCAGCGCATTGGCATCGAGTGAGCCACGGACAAGGCAAATGGTGCGACCCATGCGAATGGTGCAGCGGGCGTCCGGTGCAAGTACGGCGCGGCCGGCCTCTAGTGCAAGTACGGCGCTGCTGGCCTCTGCCCACTCCTAGCGAGGAATGGGGTACTGACGGGACGTGTACCCAGCTGCGACGCCGTGTCGACAGCAGGCAAGCACCGATGGATCCGCTCTTGCTGTGCGGCGTGCCATGCCTCTCGCTCTGTGGAGCTCCAACGGTCTCGCCGTGCGGCGAGCCGCAGCCTATCAGCATGGACGCGCCTAGATTGCTCTACAGCGCGCCATTGATCATGTTGTGCAGCGAGCTACAGCCTGTCGGCACTGACATGCCTATCTTGATCTGCGGCGCTCAAGAGCCATGCACCAAAGGTCTGCTCAACACTTGCGATGACGTGCATCACGGCATCGTCCATCGCATTGCCGGGGAGCGACTCGGCCTCGACGGGTCGTGGCGCCTGCTCGTTTTCCTTGTCGACGAGGTTGATGGCAGAGGCGGCACTTTGGTGGGTTGGCATGCTTGGAAAAGGTGGATGTGCTACAGGCTGCGTTTGTCGCCTCCGTGCGTCGTGCGCCGCCTAGGTTTATGCGCAATATCGTTGGGTGGCGGGAAACATGTGAGGAAATGGCAGGAAATGGTGGCATGTTCATAAAACGCCATCAATTAATGGAAACTTAGCATATAAGGAACATCGAGCTAGCACAAGAAGTAGATGGTGATCAGATGAACACAGACCACACTAGGGAACCCGTCGGTGATGAATTCATCAATCGCAAACGGTTGTATACTAGCAAGCATTTGCCCACAACACACATGGCTTATTCCATCACAAATAGGTCGGATGGATCAACTGTATGCCACGTATCACACATTGTCAAAAAGTAATGCAGTAGACCTTCTTTAACATGTATTAAAAAACAAGGACCTCGAGGTTAATTTAACTGATGGGATGGATCATACAGGTCATTTAATTTGACCTGTATGACCCATACCATCAGTTAATTTAACATCAAGACAACTTCCCATCCAGTCACCCATCTGATGGCTGCTCCAGCCTAAGCATAGTTAACTTGAGAGTTCTCTTAGATGAGTAATTGGTGGAAAAGCTAGTCCTTGTTGATATAGGATGCCTCTTCGCATCCTTATTGCGTACCCGGATGACCACCTGTCGCCCAATGGCCAATAGATGTTGTGTAGATAGAGCATATCACATGTGTCTTTGATACGTCTCCAACGTATATATAATTTTTGATTGTTCCATGCTATTATATTATCTATTTTGGATGTTTTTGTTGGGAAACATAGTATTTCAAAAATTTGCCTACAACCACGCAAGATCTATCTAGGATAAGCATAACAACGAGTGGGGTGAGTGTGTCCACGTACCCTCGTAGACCAAAAGCGGAAGCGTTAAGTAACGCGGTTGATGTAGTCAAACGTCTTTGAGATCCAACCAATCAAGTACCAAACGCACGGCACCTCCGCGATCTGCACACGTTTAGCTCGGTGACGTCCCTCGAACTCTAGATCCAGCTGAGGCCGAGGGAGAGTTTCGTCAGCACGACGGCGTGTTGACGGTGATGATGAAGTTATCGACGCGGGGCTTCACCGAAGCACTACGACAATATGACCGAGGTGGAAATCTATGGAGGGGGCACCACACACGGTTAAGAAATCAACTTGTGTGTCTATGGGGTGCCCCCTCCCCTGTATATAAAGGAGTGTAGGAGGGGGCCGGCCGGCCTCGTGGGTTGTGCCCCTAGGGGGAATCCTACTCCTACTAGGAGTAGGTTCCCCCTTTCCTAGTCCAACTAGGAAGGGAAGGAAAGAGGAAGAGGGAGAGAAGGAAAGGGGGGCCGCCCACCTCCCAATTCGGATTGGGCTTGGGGGGGGCACGCCCCTTCACTTGGCCGGCTCCTCCTCTCTTTCACCAAAGCCCATGAAGGCCCATTAGTCCCCCGGGGGGTTTCGGTAACCTCCCAGTACTCCGGAAAAAGCACAAACCTATCTGAAACCTCTCCGGTGTCCAAACATAACCTTCCAATATATCAATCTTTATGTCTCGACAATTTTGAGACTCCTCGTCATGTCCGTGATCACATCCGGGACTCTGAACAACCTTCGATACATCAAATCACATAACTCACAATACATATCGTCATTGAACATTAAACATGCGGACCCCACAGGTTTGAGAACTATGTAGACATGACCGAGACTCATCTCCGGTCAATAACCAATAGCAGAACCTGGACACTCATATTGGTTCCTACATATTCTATGAAGATCTTTATCGGTCAAACCGCATAACAACATACGTTGTTCCCTTTGTCATCGGTATGTTACTTGCTCGAGATTCGATCGTGGTATCATCATACCTAGTTCAATCTCGTTACCGCCAAGTCTATTTAGTCATTCCGTAATGCAACATCCCGCAACTAACTCATTAGTCACATTGCTTGCAAGGCTTATAGTGATGTGCATTACCGAGAGGGCCCAGAGATACCTCCCCGAGAATCGGAGTGACAAATCCTAACCTCGAGCTATGCCAACTCAACAAACACCATCGGAGACACCTATAGAGCATCTTTATAATCACCCAGTTACATTGTGACATTTGATAGCACATTAAGTGTTCCTCTGTTATTCGGGAGTTGCATAATCTCATAGTCATAGGAACATGTATAAGTCATGAAGAAAGCAATAGCAATAAACTAAACGATCAAAGCGCTAAGCTAATGGATGGGTCATGTCAATGACATCAATCTCTAATGATGTGATCCCGGTTATCAAATGACAACTCATTTCTATGGTTGGGAAACTTAACCATCTTTGATTAACATGCTAGTCAAGTTGAGGCATACTAGTGACACTCTGTTTGTCTATGTATTCACACATGTACTAAGTTTCCGATTAATACAATTCTAGCATGAATATTTAACATTTATCATGATATAAGGAAATATAAATAAAAAACTTTATTATTGCCTCTAGGGCATATTTCCTTCAGTCTCCCACTTGCACTAGAGTCAATAATCTAGACTACATTGTAATCATTCTAACACCCATGGAGTCTTGGTGCTGATCATGTTTTGCTCATGGGAGAGGCTTAGTCAATGGGTCTGCAACATTCAGATCCATATGTACTTGCAAATCTCTATGTCTCCCTCCTTGACTTGATCACAGATGGAATTGAAGCGTCTCTTGATGTGCTTGGTTCTCTTGTGAAATCTGGATTCCTCTGCTAAGGCAATTGCACCAGTATTGTCACAAAATATTTTCATTGGACCCGATGCACTAGGTGTGACACCTAGATCGGATATGAACTCCTTCATCCAGACTCCTTCATTTGCTGCTTTCGAAGCAACTATGTACTCCGCTTCGCATGTAGATCCCGCCACGACGCACTGCTTGGAACTGCACCAACTTACAGCTCCTCCATTTAATAAAAATATGTATCCGGTATGTGACTTAGAGTCATCCGGATCAGTGTCAAAGCTTGCATCGATGTAACCATTTACGACAAACTCTTTGTCACCTCCATAAACGAGAAACATATCCCTAGTCCTTTTCAAGTATTTCAGGATGTTCTTGACCGCTGTCCAGTGATCCACTCCTGGATTACTTTGGTACCTCCCTGCTAAACTAATAGCAAGGCACACATCAGGTCTGGTACACAGCATTGCATACATGATAGAACCTATGGCCAAAGCATAGGGAATGACTTTCATTTTCTCTCTATCTTGTAAAGTGGTCGGGCATTGAGTCTGACTCAACTTCACACCTTATAACACAGGTAAGAACCATTTCTTTGCTTGACCCATTTTGAACTTCTTCAAAACTTTATCAAGGTATGTGCTTTGTGAAAGTCCAATTAAGCGTCTTGATCTTTCTCTCTAGATCTTGATGTCCAAAATATAAGCAGGTTCACCGAGGTATTTCATTGAAAAATTCTTATTCAAGTATCCTTTTATGCTATTCAGAAATTCAGTGTCATTTCCAATCAAAAATTGTCATCTACATATAATATCAGAAATGCTACAAAGCTCCCACTCACTTTCTTGTAAATACAGGCTTCTCCAAAAGTCTGTATAAAACCATATGCTTTGATCACACTATCAAAGCGTATATTCCAACTCCGAGATGCTTGCACTAGTCCATAAATGGATCACAGGAGCTTGCACACTTTGTTAGCACCTTTTGGATCGACAAAACCTTCTGGTTGCATTATATACAACTTTGCTTTAAGATATCCATTAAGGAATGCAGTTTTGACATCCATTTGCCAAATTTCATAGTCATAAAATGTGGCAATTACTAACATGATTCGGACAGATTTAAGCATCGCTATGGGTGAGAAGATCTCATCGTAGTTAACTCCTTGAACTTGTCGAAAACCTTTCGGAACAAGTCGAGCTTTGTAGACGGTAACATTACCGTTAGCGTCGGTCTTCTTCTTGAAGATCCATTTATTCCCTATGGCTTGACAATCATCGAGCAAGTCAATCAAAGTCCACACTTTGTTCTCATGCATGGATCCCATCTCAGATTTCATGGCCTCAAGCCAATTCATGGAATCTGGGCTCATCATCGCTTCCTCATAGTTCATAGGTTCATCATGGTCAAGTAACATGACCTCCAGAACAAGATTACCGTACCACTCTGGTGCGGATCTTACTCTGGTTGACCTACGAGGTTCGGTAGTAACTTGATCAAAAGTTTCATGATCATCATCATTAGCTTCCTCACTAATTGGTGTAGGAATCACTGGGATTGATTTTTGTGATGAACTACTTACCAATAAGGGAGCAGGTACAGTTACCTCATCAAGTTCTACTTTCCTTCCACTCACTTCTTTTGAGAGAAACTCCTTCTCTAGAAAGGATCCATTCTTAGCAACGAATATCTTGCTTTCGAATCTGTGATAGAAGGTGTACCCAACAGTCTCCTTTGGGTATCCTATGAAGACACATTTCTCCGATTTGGGTTCGAGCTTATCAGGATGAAGTTTTCACATAAGCATCGCATCCCCAAACTTTAAGAAATGACAACTTGGGTTTCTTGCCAAACCACAGTTCATATGGTGTCGTCTCAGTGGATTTAGATGGTGCCCTATTTAATGTGAATGCAGCCGTCTCTAAAGCATAACCCCAAAATGATAGCGGTAAATCAGTAAGACACATCATAGAACACACCATATCTAATAAAGTATGATTACGACGTTCGGACACACCATTATGCTGTGGTGTTCCGGGTGGCGTGAGTTGCGGAACTATTCCACATTGTTTCAAATGAAGACCAAACTCGTAACTCAAATATTCTCCTCCATGATCAGATCGTAGAAACTTTATTTTCTTGTTACGATGATTTTCCATTTCACTCTGAAATTCTTTGAACTTTTCAAATGTTTCAAACTTATGTTTCGTCATTTAGATATACCCATATCTGCTCAAATCATCTATGAAGGTTAGAAAATAACGATACTCGCCGCGAGCATCAACACTCATTGGACCACATACATCAGTATGTATTATTTCCAACAAGTCTGTTGCTCGCTCCGTTGTTCCGGAGAACGGAGTCTTAGTCATCTTGCCCATGAGGTATGGTTCGCAAGCATCAAGTGATTCATAATAAAGTGATTCCAAAAGGCCATCAACATGGAGTTTCTTCATGCGCTTTACACCAATATGACCTAACGGCGGTGCCACAAATAAGTTGCACTATCATTATTAAAATTATATCTTTTGGCTTCAATACTATGAATATGTGTATCACTACTATCAAGAATTAGTAAAAATAGGCCACTCATCAAGGGTGCATGACCATAAGAGATATTACTCATATAAATAGAACAACCATTCACTGGTGCACGTCGGTCCTAAACAAATAGTTTAAAACCCCTTTCCGCGACGGTATCTGGAACCGTCGTCAAGTGAGTGTGGGCGATAGGGGGGTCCTTCCCACACGACCCAGAAACCATTGGGGATATGCCCTCCTGGCACACACGTTCGAAAAAATGAGGTCGTGTGCGACCGGCGAGCGCTCAAATACAGAAATACATACAGTAGAGCTAAAAATACAATTATACGGCGAAATTGTTTCGGTCGCAAGTACATCCCACACAGTCAGTCCCCGCTAAACGTTTCTGTTCGTATGTACATCCCACACAGTCGCTCCAAGGAAAACATTTCTGTTCACAGGTACATCACACACAATTTTTCCCATTAAATCGTTTGTGATAGCATTGCCATTGAACACACGATATTAATAATTTTATCGTTTGCGTTATTGAATGCATTACACACGGTGCGTAGAAAGAAACTGTGTGGCAAAGGTTGTCCATCACACACACTTTTTATGTGATAAACGTTTGCACAAGGTGGCCTAACGCAAACAGTTTTCAAGAGAAAGTCGTGTGTGTAGTGGAGATTGATCGCACAACTAGTGGATCCTAGAAACATTTCTGATCTGCACGTATATCACAGACGTTTCTCTTTCACAAACCGTGTGCAGTGTAATCCCTATTTAATCCATAATTAATCCAATTAATCTCTAATTTAAAAATCAAATGTTATGAATTTGAAAGTAGGCAATCACTTATTTCATATCCAACCATGTTTATTACAAATATAGGTTCAACCACGAATCCATAATTCAATGCACATGTACATATACTAAAGAACTACAGAAGCACCAAGTAAAGAATGATGAACCACATTTGTACTAAAGACTGTAAAGAGAGAGGTGAAAGACATTCTGGTTACTAGAGAAGGTGAAGCGGAATGCCCATATTGTGCCCTCCTCCATGCGTAAGGCGCGCACGACTCTAGGCCAACCCCTTGTGATGGATGCCCGTCCATCCTTCACTGTCTTCATTAGGACTTCGTGATGCTCATTGTAGTCTGGATGAAATATTTTAATCTTCATTGCGGGTAATTTGGAATGGGGGGAGTAGAACGTAGGTAATGCTTAAACATCACACTGGATAAATGTGTAAAACTGAAAATAAAGGGCATGTGTTAACTACACCAGGAATAACTGGAACAAAATATAGCCGTTCAAACTAGTATTGATGTAGTCGAGCGGCACAGTTCCGACTTGCACATAATGAACCACACATTGTGAATGACTGAAATAAACAAGGCATAAATGACCAGTATAACAACCAAATATAGCCATTGAAAACTGGATAGAGTCTCACTTCAACCAACCTAACAAGCAAATATAGATAAGCAGGGCATATGCTTGAAAACTGGACAAATGCTCACTGCAACCAACCTAACAAGCAGATAATGATAAACAAGGCATCTTCTTGATAACTGGAGAAATGCTAAAAAAAGCAACCTAACAACCAAATACAGATAAACAAGGCATCTGCTTGATAACTGGACAAATGCTAAAAAAAGCAACCTAACAACCAAATACAGATAAACAAGGCATCTGCTTGATAATTGGACAAATGCTAAAAAAAGCAACCTAACAACCAAATACAGATAAACAAGGCATCTGCTTGATAACTGGAAAAATACTCACTGTAACCAAACTAAGAACCAAATACAAATAAACAAGCATCTACTCGATAACTGAAAAAATGCTCACTCCAACCAACCTAACAACCAAATACAGATAAACAAGGCATATACTCACTATAAACAACCAAATATAGCCATCCGTGAAACTAAAGTGGACAATTCATACTTAAACATCACATAGACCAATTGAACAATTCATTTTTGCATAAGTGAAATAATTAAACACTGCACAGTTAAAGCACCGCACGAGAAATGCTACTACAACAAAGGGTACGGGTTGGCAAGCTAGAAAAGGTAATATTTGCCGACAAAATGTTGCCTCACATTTCATGGATGGGATCCTTCCAGTTGGAAGAGCACAGACCCATGGTGCGCTCTCTGATGTCACAGATGGTTTGTTTCACCTTGAAAGAACCTTCGTGGGTGCCCTCCTCATGGTCGTGGTCGATGAGATCTGACTTGGCAATTAAGGATCCCAAGCCGCCGCCGTAGAACGTGTCCTTCAGAAGTGACAAATTGGACTCGATGGCGTATAAAGCTCGCAAATCCTTGACCGCTTGGCAGAGGAGATCAGCGGGAGGGCCGTCGAAGAGATCGACGGCGGTTGAACCAGAGGGGTTGGGGATGGACCACTTAACCTGTGACATGGCCCGTGTGAAGCCGTCGGTGTGGACGAGCTTGATGTTGTAGCTGGCTTTCCCGAGATACAGTAATACGCTAGCCTGCTCACATGAAGCTTTCGATGATGACCCACAAGTATAGGGGATCTATCATAGTCCTTTCGATAAGTAAGAGTGTTGAACCCAACGAGGAGCAGAAGGAAATGATAAGCGGTTTTCAGCAAGGTATTCTCTGCAAGCACTGAAATTATAGGTAATAGATAATTTGTAACGAGAAACAAGTAACAAAAGTAAATAAAGTGCAGCAAGGTGGCCCAATCCTTTTTGTAGCAAAGGACAAGCCTGGACAAACTCTTATATGAAGGAAAGCGCTCCCAAGGACACATGGGAATTATCGTCAAGCTAGTTTTCATCATGTTCATATGATTCGCGTTCGTTACTTTGATAATTTGATATGTGGGTGGACCGGTGCTTGGGTGTTGTCCTTACTTGGACAAGCATCCCACTTATGATTAACCCCCATTGCAAGCATCTGCAACTACAACAGAAGTATTAAGGTAAACCTATCCATAGCATGAAACATATGGATCCAAATCAGCCCCTTACGAAGCAACGCATAAACTAGGGTTTAAGCTTCTGTCACTCTAGCAACCCCTCATCTACTTATTACCTCCCAATGCCTTCCTCTAGGCCCAAATAATGGTGAAGTGTCATGTAGTTGACGTTCACATAACACCATTAGAGGAGAGACAACATACATCTCATCAAAATATCGAACGAATACCAAACTCACATGACTACTAATAGCAAGACTTCCCCCATGTCCTCAGGAACAAACGTAACTACTCACAAATCATATTCATGTTCATAATAAGAGGGGTATTAATATGCAAATAGGATCTGAACATATGATCTTCCACCAAATAAACCGGCTAGCATCAACTACAAGGAGTAATCAACACTACTAGCAACCTACAGGTACCAATCCCAGACTTAGAGACAAGAATTGGATACAGGAGATGAACTAGGGTTTGAGAGGAAGATGGTGCTGGTGAAGATGTTGATGGAGATTGGCCCCCTCCTGATGAGAGGAGCGTTGGTGATGACGATGGTGATGATTTCCCCCTCCTAGAGGGAAGTTTCCCCGGCAGAACAGCTCCGCCACAGCCCTAGATTGGTTCCGCCAAGGTTCTGCCTCGTGGCGGCGGAGTCTCCTCCCGAAAGCTTGATTATGATTTTTTTTTCTCAATGAAAGACTCCATATAGCAGAAGATGGGCATCGGAGGGCCACCAGGGGGCCCACGAGGCAGGGGCGTGCCCAGGGGGTTAGGGCGCACCCCCCACCCTCGTGGCCTGGGTGTGGGCCCCCTCTGGAACTTCTTGCGCTCAATATTTTTTATATGTTCTAAAAATAGCTTCCGTGAAGTTTCAGGACTTTTGGAGCTGTGCAGAATAGGTCTCTAATATTTGCTCCTTTTCCAGCCCAGAATCCCAGCTGCCGACATTCTCCCTCTCTTTATGTAAACCTTGTAAAATAAGAGAAAATAGGCATAACTATTGTGACATAATGTGTAATAACAGCCCATAATGCAATAAATATTGATATAAAAGCATGATGCAAAATGGACATATCAACTCCCCCAAGCTTAGACCTCACTTGTCCTCAAGCGAAAGACGAAACCGAAAAATATGTCCACATGTTTAGAGATAGAGGCGTCGATAAAAATAAAATACGTACATGAGGGCATCGTGATCATTCTTAGAACAACAACTTATATAATTATTGTCATATGATCTATTATGCTAGAGTAACAGTTCAATCACAATTTCAAGTATGAATTATAAAATTCATTGAAAACTAACAAACTATAATCTCAGTCATTGAAGCAATTGCAATTTATCATAACATAGTAAAGAGTCAATATAAGAGCTTTTCAGCAAGTCCACATACTCAACCATCATGTAGTCTTTCACAATTGCTAACACTCATGCAATACTTATGGGTATGGAGTTTTAATCGGACACAGAGAAAGATAGGGGCTTATAGTTTTGCCTCCCAACGTCTTACCTCAAGGGTAATGTCAACAATAATAGTTCATGAAAACTCACATCCAATTAGTCATATATACTAGGATCTTTCCGACATATTGTGCTTGCCAAAAGATAAAATGTAAAAAGGAAAGGTGAAGATCACCATGAATCTTATGTAAGGTAGGACATAAAAGTAAAAGATAGGCCCTTCGCAGAGGGAAGTAGAGGTTGTCATGCACTTTTATGGTTGGATGCACAAAATTTTAATGTGAAAGAACATCACTTTATATTGCCACTTGTGATATAGACCTTTATTATGCAGTCCGTCGCTTTTATTTCTTCCACATCACAAGATCGTATAAAGATTATTTCCTCCACACCAATCAATCATGCATATTTAGAGAGCAATTTTTATTGCTTGCACCAATGACAACTTACTTGAAGGATCTTACTCAATACATAGGTAGATATGGTGGACTCTCATGGCAAAACTGGGTTTAAGGGTATTTGGAAGCACAAGTAGTATCTCTACTTGGTGCAAAGAATTTGGCTAGCATGAGGGGAAAGGCAAGCTCAATCATGTTGGATGATCCATGACTATATAATTTATCTCAGATCTAAGAAAACATAACCCATTACGTTGTCTTCCTTGTCCAACGTCAACTCTTTAGCATGTGATATTTTAATGAGTG
Organism: Triticum urartu; assembly: GCF_056163025.1. Taxonomy (NCBI): domain Eukaryota; kingdom Viridiplantae; phylum Streptophyta; class Magnoliopsida; order Poales; family Poaceae; genus Triticum; species Triticum urartu. Next base: position 398,709,152 of record NC_141876.1, on the reverse strand, counting down.
CTCACATCATAAAAGATGTCCATGATAGTGTATATATATGTGAAGACCTCTCTTTCTTTATTACTTCCTATTAATTGCAACGATGACCAAAACTATGTTTGTCAACTCTCAGCAACTTTTAATCATCATACTCTTTATATGTGAGCTCATTACTCCCCATAAGATCCATATGATCTCTTTTATTTCTTTTATTCTTTCTCTTTTCTTTTGTTCACTCAAGATCATGGCACAATAATCAAACCCTTGACTCAACACTAAACTTTATTATATATAGCTCACGGACTCGATTACATAGGAAGATCATAAAGCAAAACTCACAACTAGATCATACTAAAACTTTATTCTACTAGATCAAAATATTATCAAAAAGATCGAACTAAGAAAAATGGTAAAGATAAAAGTGATGGTGATATGATACTGGGGCACCTCCCCCAAGCTTGGCAGTTGCCAAGGGGAGTGCCCATACCTGATGCTCAGTTCTTCTTTGTTGGTGAAGAAGGTGATGGTTTTGTTGATGGCGTAGGCTTCTTCCTTGATTTGCACTTGAGGACAGAATTTTGGTCCCTTAGGTCATCGATCTCCTACTCCATGCTCAGCATCTTTTTGCATAGTTCTTTCTTGTTTTCCTGCAAGAGGCAAAAAGGGATAAACTCAATCTTAGGTTTCTTTACTCTATCTGGGAGGCTTGACTTTTTGAACTCCACACGCATGTCCCCAGGTTGAGGTAATGGGACTTCATCTTCTTCTGAGCTCGTCTCCTCCCTTCCCTTGGGTTCATAGTCCTCTTCTTCTTCCGTAGTCCAACCACAATGCTCCACATCCCCATGGACCTTAGGATCTGCAAAGTAATTAGCCACATAGTGTTCTCCTTCCGAGTCCTGGGACGACATGTTTCTCTAATCTGCAGCAACACAGCTTGTTGGGGATATTACTACTGGAGGTAAACCGGCCTTATGTAGCCGGGTTGACTCTTTGAAGATTAGAAGCCCATGAAGATGCAAGGATGATGGCGCTTCACGAAGGCCCAAGGCCCAAAGGTGGGTTAAGGCCTATAAATGTAAACCGACCTAGTCATGAAACTTGTATTATAAGATAGGAAGAATAGAGATCGAACCGGATACGTTTATGATCCAGCTTTGGGACTCTGTAGCCCAGCGGGCGTCAACCTATGTATATAAAGGGACGACCCGGCTGCGGTTTAGGGAGAGACAACAACTCGAGAGCCAGACAAAGCGGATTCTCTCCCTGGCCTTCAAAACCCTAGCAATACCAATCACAACTAGACGTAGGCTTTTACCTTCCTCGAAGGGGCCGAACTAGTATAAAACTCCCCATGTCCCCTTGTCTGGTTTAACCCCTTTAAGCTAACCCGTAGCGATGGCTCCACGACTAAGTCCCTTCACAAGGACATCTGCCGTGACAAACCCACGACAGTTGGCGCCCACCATGGGGCTATCGCACGATGGTTTTGAGTTCTTGAAGGGCAGCTTCGATGGACTTAAGGGATACGCTATGGGCCGGATGACGAAGAGTCGTCGCGGCAAGCTCTACATCGACAATGCAGGATGGGGTCCCGAGGCCGATTCAATCGAATATGGGTACCGGGTCCCCTTTGGTGGGATTCACATCTTCATCGGCAAGATCGGCGAACCGGCCCCTGAGCCGGACATCTGCACCGACATCATCGAAATGGCTCGGCGTGCAAGTTCTTCGCCGGTTCAGCCCGAGGCAAGGCATGTTTTTGTGGGTGTCATCCATGGATCAAGGTACGAGGACGGGCTGGTGTCCGATGGAGAGACCATGGTCTGTCCTGATGACGAATCTTCTGGAGAGACCGAATCACTTTACCAGTTGTAGGACGGCCGGATTGATGGAGGATCCAAGGGCCACAATATTTCGGATTCCCCTGATCTGCCAAACCGGGACGCCATCTTCATGGTCGGCACACAATCAACGCCTCATTCATCTACCACCGCAGCAATGCTCTCCGGTTCAACAACGGCCACACCAGCAGGAGCAGGAAGCTCAGCGCCGCCTCCAGCCCAAGTCCTGTCTGATTTGTTCGATGCTTTGGCAATGTTGATGGCCACAGAGGTGGATGCAGCAGCCAGGGATCAGCACAATGTGGAGATTGCAAAAGTGAAAGATCAGATAGCCCAGGCTAAAGCGGACCTGGCGACAGAGAATGCTAGGATGGCTATAGAGCGGGCTGAATTGGAAGCACAGGCCTACCGGATTAGGCTGGATCAGAATGCTTCAGAGGAAGTCATGAGAAGAAGGTACCGATCGCGTCTCCCGTCGCTTTATGAGCCGTAGAATCTCTTCAACACACCAGGAGCAGGAGCTGGTAACCAACCCATACTAAACCGGGCGGAGGCGCCGGGAACAGGGGCACCGGTTCAACCGCGCATGATGGACCCGCCTCGCCAGAACAACGTTGTGCGACAGTATGTACCAACACCTCCTGGGCATTATTCCAACCCGTTGGACAACATTGTGGCTGCCGCTTCACGCCTAGCGGCCCTCCCAACCAACGGCGAGTCACCAGTTGCAGTGGAAGCACGTCGGGCCAGGGATCTCCTTCAAACAACACTAAATCAACAGCAGGCGTATTCACACAGTCATGAGAGGATTCATTCCACTCCCCGTCCAAGCCGGAGCTATAGAAGACACGTGGAGGATGAACCGGCCGTGTCCAGTAGTGCACGTCGCCGAAATTCACCACGAGGAAACAACCCGGCAGGGGGAGGCGCTAATGCGCAGGATGTTGTGGACCATGGCCGCGCACGTCGGGAGGCCGGGTTGGCAGCTCGACACGGAACACGACAACATACTCCGGTTCACCCTACAGCCTCAGTGGAGCTAGGTGTGGTGTTCAGTTCCTTAGGGGTGCCGTGTCTTACCCTCGCTTTGCGTAATGTGAGACTGCCCAAGGATTTCAAGGGACCTCGTAAGGTACCAAATTACACCGCCGATTTGCAACCAAAGGCGTGGGTGGAGAGCTATGAGATGGCAATGGAGATGTTAGATGTGGATGAGGCAGTGTGTGCTAAATATTTCACCATGATGTTGGAAGGAACAGCTCGCACTTGGCTGAAGAGCTTACCAACCAATTCTGTCGGATCATGGGCTGAGTTAAAGCACCGGTTTATCCAGAACTTCAAAGATACTTGTAAGCAGCCAATGTCAATCGTGGATTTGGCCGCTTGTGTCCAAGAGGAAGGGGAGTCCACGACCCATTGGGTCAAACGGGTCTCAGCCATTTGCATTCATCAGATCGTATCAATGCAAACACTGCAGTGTTAACATTGGAGGGCAATTGCCGTTTCTTACCACTCAAACAGAAGTTGGGAAGACTCAAATGTCACTGCAATGATATGTCAACGCTCATGGCCACTTTGGTTAAATACGCCGATTCAGATAATACCAAGGACCCGGACTCAGAGGAGGATAAACCGGGGAAGGGTAAGAAGAACAGCAATGCCAAGGGTTAGCACCATAATCCGGCAGGCCATGGAAACGGCGGTAAGAGCAAGGCCGACAGCAGCTTGGACTTTGTTGCTAACACCAATGCACAGGAGAATGGCCAGCACCGTAAGGGCAAGCAGCCCCAGAGGGGCGGAGGTTCAGGCTCCAATTTGGAGCGCCTGTTAAATCAGCCCTGTCCAAAGCATGGATCAAAGGAGAAGCCAGCATCACATCCTTGGAAGGACTGTTATATCATGCGGGATTTCAAGAATTCCAATATGTTCCAGTATGATAACAACCCACCCGGCGGTTCAGGAGGAGGTTTCCATGGGCCGGGCTACGGAGGTGGCGGTTCCGGTTTAGGATTTCAAGGCAACCAAATCGGGCACATCAATCAAGGGCACCAAGGTAACCAGGGAGGTTACAACCATCAGGGGAATCAGCAGCAGCAGCAGTCGGGTTATCAGAGCAATCCCAAGCAGCTAAATAGCGGGCAATATCATGTCTTCACTACTAGTTTGTGTAAGCGTGATCAGAAGCTTCACAAAAGGGCAGTAAACTCTGTTGAACCGGCAGTACCTTAGTATTTACGCTGGTCTGAGCAACCTATTCTATGGAGTAGAGAGGATCACCCACCCCGGGTTGATAATCCAGGTCACTTGGCCCTGGTAGTAGCCCCTCAAGTTGGGGGATACAAGTTTACCAAAGTACTCATGGATGGGGGAAGTAGCATCAACATTTTATATTATGATACAATCCGCCGTATGGGGTTGACAGATAAGAATCTTAAACCGTCGAATACGGTCTTTCATGGTGTGGTGCTTGGTAAGTCTACATATCCTGTTGGCAAGATAGCTTTGGAGGTAGCTTTTGGAGATGACTATGATTCAAGGTCAGAAACATTGACATTTGAGGTAGTAAAGATCAAAAGTCCATACCACGCCTTGTTTGGGTGGCCGGCCTATGCTAAATTCATGGCAAGGCCGTGTTGTGTTTATCTACAGCTTAAAATGCCAGGTCATAAGGGGACTATCACAGTACATGGAAGCAGAAAGATTGCTTTGGAGTGTGAGGAAGGTGATGCGGCTTATGCTGAGTCGGTTTGTGCCACGGAGGAGTTGAAATTATATAAGGAGCAAGTTGATCCGGCATACATGACCTCTTTGAAAAAGCCGACTACGGAACATGATCCGGTGCTGAAGTTCAAGTCGGCTACAGACACTAAGATGGTTGACTTTTGTTCCTGGCGATTCATCCAAACAGTTCAGCATCAGCGCTAACCTGGATCCCAAATAGGAAAGCGCGCTCATCGAGTTCATCCGTGAGAATCGGGACATCTTTGCACGGAAACCTTCTGACATGCCAGGTGTACTGAGGGAACTCGCTGAGCACACACTCAACATTGATCCTAAGTTTAAACCGGTCCGGCAGTTCGTCCGCCGCTTCAATGAAGAGAGACGTAAGGCTATAGGTGAAGAGGTAGCCCGTCTGTTGGCCGCAGGGTTCATTGTCGAGGTTTTTCATCCAGAGTGGTTAGCTAATCCAGTGATGGTTCTTAAGAAAAACGACACTTGGCGCATGTGTGTGGATTACACAGATTTAAACAAGGCTTGCCCTGCAGACCCCTTTGCTCTCCCTCGCATTGATCAGATAATTGATGCTACGGCAGGTTGTGACCGTTTGTGTTTTCTGGATGCTTACTCTGGTTATCAGCACATCAAAATGGTAGTTAAGGACCAGGAGAAAACAGCATTCATAACTTGTAACACCCCGGATGTAATTTACCTAATATGTACTCAAACTCTTGCCATTTCTGGCGCTAAGTTATTTTATTTCCTCGGGTTCGGGTTTTTGTCTCCGTGTGTTGTTGTCGTTGTCATGCATCTCATATAATGTCATCATGTGCATTGCATTCGCATACGTGTTCGTCTCATGCGTCCGAGCATTTTCCCCGTTGTCCGTTTTGCATTCCGGCGCTCCTATCTCCTTCGGTGGTCATTTCTACCTTCTTTTCGTGTGTGGGGACTAAACATTTCCGAATCGGACCGAGACTTGCCAAGCGGCCTTGGTTTACTACCGTTAGACCGCCTGTCAAGTTTATACCATTTGGACTTTGTTTGATACTCCAACGGTTAACCGAGGGACCGAAAAGGCCTCGTGTGTGTTGCAGCCCAACACCCCTCCAATTTGGCCCAAAACCCACCAAAACCCTCTCCATCTTCTAGAGCGTTCGATCACGATCGCGTGGCCTCAAACCGCACCTCATTTGGACACTCCTAGCTCCCTCTATGCCTATAAATAGCACCCCCTCCGAAATTCTCAGTTCTTCTCCCCCCGAAACCCTAAAATCAGCTTCTCCGTGCACCGGACGTGTCCGGCCCGCGCCGGACAGTGTCCGCCGCCCCCTCCGGCCAATCAGGGAGCGCCACGTGGCCCCCGGGCCCCATATCGCCGCTGCCCACCGCTGCGCCGGCCCGCCCGGGCCCAAGCGAGGCCCCCGCGGCCCAGATCCGGCGCCGCCCCGCGCCTTCGCCCTCCCTGCCTCCGGTGGCCGAGCCGTCACGCCGCGTCCGAGCCGCCTCGCCGACCGCCGCTGCTCCTCAACGTTGGCGACCCGTCCGCGCCTCGCCTTCCCCTCGCCGCCGCAAGCTCCGGTGGCCAGAGCACCACGCCGCCCCGAGCCGCCGTCTCCCTCCTCGCCGACCGCGCCCCGGCGCCCCCCTTCCGGCCACCGCCTCGCCTTCCCCTCGCCGTCGCAGCTTCTCGCCGGCGGCCTCGGTTCGCCGCTGGTGAACAGTGGATCTGGATCGGGTGAACAGTAAACCCTAGATCCGGAGGGTATATTTTTCTCTAAGTCCCCAGTTTGAGTATTTTTTGGCAAACTTTGACGCATCGTAACTCTGCATCCTTAACTCCGTTTTGGGTGTGTAGCATATCAAATTGTTCGCCTTAGAGAGTACATCATTTGATCTCATTGCATCATTTTCATTTGAGCTCATCTTGATGCCCAAAATGCTGTTGGAGGAGTGCTATTTGAGTTAATTGTCAGATCTGCTGCACCAAATAGCTATTTGTCATTTTTGCCATGATTAATGTGTGCATGATATGCTCATGAGCTCTACATTTGTTTTGTTATGTGCTTTGCCATCTTTACAGAGGTTCTATCCATGTATTTTTGTGATATGTGTGGTGACTAGCACAAGCTTGCAAAGTGGTGCATTCGTTAATGCTGATTTCAGGGACTTAGCAATTTCACTAAGTCCTTGATCTATTTTTATCAATATGCCATTTGTTCATGTTGTTTCCTAGTGATCTGTGCCTCTTTTGAGGATGATCAGTAAGGATGATTTGTTAATCTTGTAGTGTTCTATCCATCCATGTCTTTGTTTGCAATTATGGAGCGCTCTAGCTTGAGTCAATAGAGCTCTACTTTTTCTATTTCGTGAATCTGGGTAGATTGTCTACTTGTTAGCGATTTTGCCGAGGATGTTGTTGTTGATCCGTGCATTTTATATTATTGTTCTTGCCATGTCTTGCTTATATAGTGTGTATTCTTGACGGTTGTGTGCTTAGATCGTCATGCCTTGCTCTGTAGTGAGTGCATCGAGCTCGTAAACATGCCTACTCACTAAGATATTTGCATGCTCCAGTTTTTCACCAAGTGTGTGATCTGATTATGTTTTTGCCATGTTCACATGCTTGCAATTGTATTTTCTGATCCCTTTTGGCTCAAGGTCACTAAGGGACTTTTGTTAAGCTCTTTGAGAAGCTTCATGTAATGCCTTGCTTTGCCATGTTAAGTTCCTGTAGCATCTAGTTTTCATGCTCCAAAGTTGGCTACCTGATCTGAAATTCCAGACTAGTGTTAATTTCACTAAGTCTGAAACCTGTTTATAAATTGCTCTTTTGCCATGCTTGTTTGAACCTATTAATGGATGAATTGGCCGTAGCTCAGTGTTCGTATTTTGTCAAGCATCATGAGTGGATCCCTGCCACGTATTTTATTGCCATGTTTGAGTGCTGTAGCATAGTCATCTTGATGCATTTAGATGGCTACTTGCTGTTTATCGCAGACCGGTGCCATATTTGTTTTGCATGCCATTTCCAAACCGTGTCTCTGATTCCGGTGTTCTTTATATCGATTTTAAGCGAAATCACCTCACCCTTCCAGTGGAACACTTGGATTTCCAAGTTGAGGCCAGGTTCTTTCATTCCTTGTCAAATCTTGCATATGCATCACATGTCGCATCCCGCATAGCATACCATGTTTGCATCATGTTGTTCGAGTATTTGCACGTGGTTGATTGTGTTCCTTTTGCTTGTTTGTCTTGTTTGGGTAGAGCCGGGAGACGAGTTAGCTAACAAGGAGCCCGTTGAGTTTGCTTTCGAGGATCCAGTCAACTCTGACAACTTTGCAGGCAAGATGATCATACCCTCGAAATCATTGCTAGATGCTCGCTCTTTTGCTATGCCTATGCTATGATGCCTACCACTTGCTTATCATGCCTCCCAAACTGCCATGTTAAACTTCTAACCCACCATGTCCTAGCAAACCGTTGATTGGCTATGTTACCGCTTTGCTCAGCCCCTCTTATAGCGTTGCTAGTTGCAGGTGAAGATTGGAGACCGTTCCTTGTTGGAACATTATTTTCTTGTTGGGATATCATTATATTATCTTGTTATCTTAATGCATCTATATACTTGGTAAAGGGTGGAAGGCTGGGCCTTTTGCCTAGTGTTTTGTTCCACTCTTGCCGCCCTAGTTTCCGTCATATTGGTGTTATGTTCCCGGATTTTGCGTTCCTTACGCGGTTGGGTAATAATGGGAACCCCTTGACAAATCGCCTTGAATAAAACTCTTCCAGCAATGCCCAACCTTGGTTTTACCATTTGCCACCTAGCCTCTTTTTCCCTTGGGTTTCTGGAGCCCAAGGGTCATCTTATTTAACCCCCCCCCGGGCCAGTGCTCCTCTGAGTGTTGGTCCAAACTAGAGCCCTGTGCAGCGCCCCCTCGGGGAAACTCGAGGTTTGGTTTTAGTTGTACGGATTGCTCATCTGAGTGTGCCCTGAGAACGAGATATGTGCAGCTCCTATCGGGATTTATCGGCACATTCGGGCGGTGTTGCTGGATTTGTTTTAGCTTGTCGAAATTGTCTTGTAGAACCGGGATACCGAGTCTGATCGGAATGTCTCGGGAGAAGGTATATCCTTCGTTGACCGTGAGAGCTTGTCATGGGCTAAGTTGGGACTCCCCTGCAGGAATTTGAACTTTCGAAAGCCGTGCCCGCGGTTATGGGCTGATGGGAATTTGTTAATGTCCGGTTGTAGATAATTTGAACCTTAACATAATTAAAATGAATCAACTGTGTGTGTTACCATGATGGTCTCTTCTCGGCGGAGTCCGGGAAGTGAAAACGGTGTTGGAGTAATGTTTGCCGTAGGTTGTTCTCTAGTTCTTCGTTCGAGCTTTGCCTTCTCTTCTCGCTCTCTTTTGCGAACAGGTTAGCCACCATATATGCTAGTCGCTTGCTGCAGCTCCACATATTACCTTGTCTTACCTATAAGCTTAAATAGTCTTGATCGCGAGGGTGCGAGATTGCTGAGTCCCCATGGTTCATAGATTACTTCCAAACCAGATGCAGGGCCCGATGACTCCATTCCAGATGATGCGCTTGAGCTCAAGTGGGAGTTCGACGAAGACTCACGCTGTTACTATGTGTCTTTCCCTGATGATCAGTATTGGTGCCTAGTTGGGGCGGTCGGGACCGTGTCGCATGTTGGGTTGATCTTTTATTTTGGTACCGTAGTCGGACCATGATTGTATTGGTTGATGTAATGCTATTTATGTACTTTGTGTGACTTGGCGAGTGTAAGCCAACTATGTACCTTTCCCCTTATTATGTATTACATGGGATGTTGTGAAGATTACCGTACTTGCGACATTGCTTTCAATGCGGTTATGCCTCTAAGTCGTGCTTCGACACGTAGGAGGTATAGCCGCATCGAGGGCGTTACAAGTTGGTAATCAGAGCCTTCCCCGACCTTAGGAGCCCCATTGCTTGATCGAATTAGCGGACGAGTTGAGTCTAGAAAAATGTTTTGAGTCATTTACGAATTATATATCGGAGAGTTTAGGAATTCTTCTTACTCCCCAGTCCCTTCATCGCTCTGGTAAGGCTTCCTGACGTAGAGTTTTGACTCTTCTCTTCTCAAATTTCACAAAACAAACTTTTAGGATCACGCGGGTATCTTAGAATCGTTCCGATCGATTTGTGACGAGAACATTGTTCTTGGTGCCTCCTGTCATTTAGGGGTTATGGCAGTGTCCTGGGGAGTTGAGCTCCGAGGTGTTGTCGTCACAATTTTATCGTTGCAGTTCTGGAATACCTGAGCTTAGTTCGCCGACATCGAAAATCTCTTTTATGCAGTTGTTGGTGAGATAACCTCGACACCACCCAGTATTGGGGCCGGAGTTTAGGAGTATTGCCATAACTTGTATAACGGATGCTTTTCGAAGGTTGAGGTAGATGGTTTCCGAAGTTTTTCTCGGTTATGTGTTGAAGGATGGATACAGCTGGATGTAGGATTTGCTAGATTTGGGTGAGATATTATGCTTCCCCTGTATCCCCAACACCTGATTGCATAACCGGAAAGGATCGGGAGTTTCATAGGTGGGAATTCTTGTAGCTCTAGTTCTTCTTCCACAGATATTTGGTTTGAGATTGGGTGATCTTTACCGAGTATTTCTTCTTGCTCCGTACCTTGTTGATTTATTCCTCTACCTAAATTCTAAGTGGCTTCTCAATTTATGGATATGTGACCATTTCAATTGGAATGCATTCGTTCATTTTGTTCGGATGTGAAGACTATATGTTGCAATTTCATCCCGATGGATTCCGCTTCAATATTTATCTATCAGTGTGCTAATGGATGTCAACCTCTTCAGGATGGCTCCTCCAACACGCACGACTCCAAATCCTGATCCGCCACCACCACCACCTCCTCCGGAGGCATGGCAAGCTGTGATGGCCGCTACCAATGCAAACACGCAATTGATCATGCAAATTCTTCAAGAGCGCAATCAAGCGAACCAAGGCAACCAAGGCAACCAGGGAAACAATCAGAATCACTTTGCTACACTCAACCAGTTCCTTGCTAACCAGCCAAAGACCTTCAGCAATTGTGTTGAGGCAACTGATGCTGACGATTGGCTTGTGGACCTATGCAAGCATTTCGAGTGTAGTAACGTCAGGCCTGAGGACTTTGTCAAGTTCGCTTCCTTCCAACTCAAAGACCAAGCTGCAGAATGGTTTCAGCAGTACAAAGATTCCAGAGGAGGCCGTGTGATTACCTGGGATGAATTCCGTCAAGACTTCAAAGCTCATCATATTCCTCAGAGCGTGATTGAAAGCAAGCGTGAGGAATTCCGCAACCTGAAGCAAGGCTCTTTGTCTGTCTATGACTACAACAAGTTGTTTCAGAAGCTCGCCCGCTTTGCTAAGCAGGACGTCCCTGACGAGAAGAGCATGATATACCAGTTCAGGGGTGGTCTCAGAGAGGAAATCCAGCTAGCTCTTGTTCTCTTTGAGCCCTTGTGGTACGATGAGTTCTACAACATGGCATTGAAGCAAGAGGCTGCTCAACTGAAGTGTGATGCTTCCAAGAAGCGAGTCAGAGATGCTACTCCTACTTCCTCTACTCAAGTGGCCAAGCAGCAGAAGTATTGGCTTCCTCCTCCTCCGTTCCGTCAGCCTTATCAGCAGAAGAGCAAAGGTGGCAGTGGATCTTCCCACCCACCCAACCCTGGCTTTCAGAACAAGACTTCGTCTCAAGCTTCAAGATCGAGTGCTCCGTATCACCGTCCGCTTTCAGAGGTCACGTGCAACAAGTGCCAACAGAAGGGTCACTATGCCAACAAATGCTTCAATCAGAGGCGCCTCCCTCCTCCTCCTGTGAGATCGGCAAGTACAGCTGTGGTCAAGCATAACCCCAAGTACGCCAAGGTCAACATGGTGAATGCAGCTCAGGCAGAGGACTCGTCAGATGTCATCATGGGTAACCTTCCTATTAACGATGTTCCTGCAAAAGAACTTTTTGACACTGGTGCATCACATTGTTTCATCTCGAGACCTTTTGCATCTAAGCATGATTTTGTTACTCAAGTGTTTCCAAAACCGTTGGCTATTGACTCTCCGGCCCGTCTAATGACTTCTCGAGTATGCGTTCCGGATGTTACTATCACTTTGGGTGACTACACGTTTCTTTCTTCTCCGGTGGTTCTTGGCAACTCGGATATTGATCTTATTCTCAGAATGGATTGGCTTTCTAAGCACAAGGTGCATCTCGATTGTGCTGCCAGGAAGATTCAATTGACTCATTCATCTGAGGATGTAATTGTCTTTGCCGCTCGTGATGATACCATCCGTCTGTTTTCTCTCAATGAGAAGGGTGAACTGGATGCCATCTCTCAAATTCCAGTTGTTTGCGAATATCAAGACGTCTTTCCAGAAGAGCTTCCAGGAATGCCTCCGCACCGGCCAGTTGAATTCGTCATCGATCTTGAGCCTATCACGGAACCGGTTTGCAAGCGTCGTTACAAGCTTGGACCTAAAGAGTTGAAGGAGCTGAAGAAGCAACTCGATATTCAAGAGCGAATGGGTCTCATCCGACCTAGTTCCTCTCCGTGGGGTTGTGGAGTACTTTTTGTGAAGAAGAAGGATGGAACGGACCGACTTTGTGTTGACTACCGTCCATTGAACAAGAAGACTATCAAGAACAAGTACCCACTCCCCAACATCAATGAACTGTTCGAACAACTCAAAGGTGCCCAAGTATTCTCCAAGCTTGATCTCCGTATGGGTTATCACCAGATTTGAATCCGTGAGCAAGATATTCCCAAGACGGCTTTCAGAACAAGCTATGGTTCATATGAATACACTGTCATGTCTTTTGGCCTCGTCAACGCTCCTCCGACTTTCTCTCGCATGATGAACTTCATCTTCAACGCCTACACAAATGACTTTGTTTTGGTCTATCTCGACGACATTCTGGTCTTTTCGAAGAATAAGGAAGATCATGCCAAGCACTTGCATTTGGTGCTCGATAAGCTTAGGGAACATCAGTTCTACGCCAAGTTCTCAAAGTGCGAGTTTTGGCTCGATGAGGTTCTTTATCTTGGGCATATCATCTCTGCCAAGGGCATTGCGGTGAATCCTGAGAAGGTGTCTACAATTGTGAACTGGGAACCACCTCAGAACGTGAAGCAACTCCGTAGCTTCCTCGGTCTCGCGAGCTACTGTCGAAGGTTCATTGAGAACTTTTCAAAGCTCGTGAAGCCTCTTTCAAACCTTCTCCAGAAGCACGTCAAGTACATTTGGTCTCCGGAATGTGACATCGCTTTCAACACTTTGAAAGAGAAATTGGTCACTGCTCCAGTTCTGACTCGTCCTGATGAATCCAAACCATTCGAGGTCTTCTGCGATGCCTCTCTTCAAGGTCTTGGTGCAGTGTTGATGCAAGAGAAGAAAGTTGTGGCTTATACCTCTCGCCAGTTGAAGCCCAACGAGAAGAACTACCCCACTCATGACCTAGAGTTGGCGGCAGTTGTGCGTGCTCTTTTGACTTGGAGACATCTCTTATTGGGAAGAAAAGTGGACATCTTCACTGACCACAAGAGTCTCAAGTACATCTTCACTCAGCCTAATCTCAACCTCAGGCAGACTCGTTGGGTCGAAATGATTCAAGAGTATAATTCGAGTATCGAGTATACTCCAGGCAAGGCCAATGTGATTGCTGACGCATTGAGCAGGAAGGCTTACTGCAACAGTCTGATTCTCAAGCCTTATCAACCCAAGCTTTGTGAAGCTTTCCGCAAACTCAATCTTCAAGTTGTTCCTCAAGGTTTCCTCGCCAACCTTCAAGTCTCTCCTACCTTGGAATAGCAGATTCGGCAGGCTCAGCTTCTTGATGCTATGGTGAAGAAGGTGAAGATTGGGATTTCCAAGAGTCAACCCAAGTACAAGTGCTACCGCCTTGATGACAAGGATACTCTCTTCTTCGAGGATCGTATTGTTTTGCCCAAAGGTGATCATCGTAAGGTTATCATGAACGAGGCTCATAATTCACTCCTCTCCATCCACCCTGGGAGTACGAAGATGTATCAGGACCTCAAGCAGGCTTATTGGTGGACTCGAATGAAGCGAGAGATTGCACAGTTCGTGAATGAATGTGATGTCTGCAGAATAGTGAAGGCAGAACACCAAAGGCCAGCTGGTCTCCTCCAACCTCTTGCCATTCCAGAATGGAAGTTTGACCACATTGAGATGGACTTCGTGACTGGGTTCCCAAAGTCCAAGCGTGGCAACGATGCTATATTCGTTGTCATCGACAAACTCACTAAAGTGGCTCACTTTCTGCCTATCAAAGAGTCTATCACTGTAGCTCAATTGGCGGAGCTCTATACCTCTCGTATTGTCTCGCTGCACGGTATTCCACAGGTGATCTCTTTAGACCGTCGCAACATCTTTACCTCCAAGTTTTGGGAGTCTTTTTAGAAGGCCATGAGCACCAACATCCGCTTCAGCACAGCTTTCCATCCTCAAACTAGCGGTTAAGTTGAGCGTGTCAATCAGATTCTTGAAGATATGCTCAGGGCTTGTGTGATCTCCTTCGGCATGAAGTTGGAAGATTGTCTTCATATGCTGAATTCTCCTACAACAACAGTTTTCAAGCAAGTTCGGGCAAGGCCCCATTCGAAATTCTATATGGCAGGAAGTGTCGTACTCCACTCAACTGGTCTGAAATCGGTGAGCGTCAGCTTCTTGGAAATGACTTAATCACAGAGGCAGAGGAAATGTGCAAAGTCATTCGTGATAACCTCAAAGCAGCGGAATTGCGCCAGAAGAGCTACTATGATAGTAAGCACCGTGATTTGGATTTCGAGATCAGAGATCATGTGTACCTCCGTGTCTCTCCAATGAAAGGTACTCGTCGCTTCGGTATCAAAGGGAAGCTTGCCCCTAGATACATGCGTCCCTTCAAGATCGTCAGCAAGAGAGGCGATCTCGCCTATCAACTCGAGCTTCCTTCAAACTTTGAAAATGTGCACGACGTGTTCCATATCTCTCAGCTTCGAAAGTGCTTCAAGACTCCTGACCGCACCGTCAACTTCGAAGACATTGATCTCCAAGAAGATCTCTCTTATCGTGAGCACCCCGTTGCTATTCTTGAGGAGACTTAACGCAAGACTCGCAATAAGTCAATCAAATTCCTCAAAGTCAAGTGGTCACACCATTCCGACCGTGAAGTCACCTGGGAACGCGAGGATCACCTCCGTTCTGAGTACCCGGCGTTTTTCCAGTCCTAGATCTCGGGACGAGATCCTTTCGTAGTGGTGGAGTGTTGTAACACCCCGGATGTAATTTACCTAATATGTACTCCAACTCTTGCCGTTTTCGGCGCTAAGTTATTTTATTTCCTCGGGTTCGGGTTTTTGTATCCGTGTGTTGTTGTCGTTGTCATGCATCTCATATCAGGTCATCATGTGCATTGCATTCGCATACGTGTTCGTCTCATGCATCCGAGCATTTTCCCCGTTGTCCGTTTTGGCATTCCGGCGCTCCTATCTCCTCCGGTGGTCATTTCTACCTTCTTTTCGTGTGTGGGGATTAAACATTTCCGGATTGGACCGAGACTTGCCAAGCGGCCTTGGTTTACTACCGTTAGACCGCCTGTCAAGTTTCGTACCATTTGGACTTCGTTTGATACTCCAATGGTTAACCGAGGGACCGAAAAGGCCTCGTGTGTGTTGCAGCCCAACACCCCTCCAATTTGGCCCAAAACCCACAAAAACCCTCTCCATATTCTAGAGCGTTCGATCACGATCTCGTGGCCGAAAACCGCACCTCATTTGGACAATCCTAGCTCCCTCTATGCCTATAAATAGCACCCCCTTCAAAATTCTCGGTTCTTCTCCCCTCGAAACCCTAAAATCAGCTCCTCCGCGCACTGGACGTGTCCGGCCCGCGCCGGACAGTGTCCGCCGCCCCCTCCGGCCAATCGGGGAGCGCCACGTGGCCCCCCGAGCCCCACATCGCCGCTGCCCACCACCGCGCCGGCCAGCCCGGGCCCAGGCGAAGCCCCCGCGGCCCAGATGCGGCGCCGCCCCGCGCCTTCGCCCTCCCCCGCGTCCGGTGGCCGAGCCGCCTCGCCGCGTCCGATCCGCCTCGCCGACCGCCACGGCTCCTCAACGCCGGTGACCCGGCCGCGCCTCGCCTTCCCCTCGCCGCCGCAAGCTCCGGTGGCCGGAGCACCACGCCGGCAGCGTCGCCCCGACATGCCGTCTCCCTCCTCGCCGACCGCGCCTCGGCGCCCCCCTTCCGGCCACCGCCTCGCCTTCCCCTCACCATTGCAGCTTCTCGCCGGCGGCCTCGGTTCGTCGCCGGTGAACAGTGGATCTGGATCGGGTGAACAGTAAACCCTAGATCCGGAGGGTATATTTTTCTCTAAGTCCCTAGTTTCAGTATTTTTTTTGGCAAACTTTGACGCATCGTAATTCCGCATTTGTAGCTCCGTTTTGCGTGTGTAGCATATCAAAATGTTCGCCTCAGAGAGTACATCATTTCATATCATTGCATCATTTTCATTTGAGCTCATCTTGATGCCGGAAATGCTGTTGGAAGAGTGCTATTTGAGTTAATTGTTAGATCTGCTGCACCAAATAGCTATTTGTCATTTTTACCATGATTAATGTGTGCATGATATGCTCATGAGCTCTACATGTGTTTTGTTATGTGCTTTGCCATATTTACAGAGGTGCTATCAATGTATTTTTGTGATATGTGTGGTGACTAGCACAAGCTTGCAAAGTGGTGCATTCGTTAATGCTGATTTCAGAGACTTAGCAATTTCACTAAGTCCTTGATCTGTTTTTATCAATATGCCATTTGTTCATGTTGTTTCCTAGTGGTCTGTGCATCTTTTGAGGATGATCAGTAAGGATGATTTGTCAATCTTGTAGTGCTCTATCTATCCATGTCTTTGTTTGCAATTATGGAGCATCCTAGCTTGAGTCAATCAAGCTCTACTTTTGCTATTTCGTGAATCTGGGTAGATTGTCTACTTGTTAGCGATTTTGTCGGGGATGTTGTTGTTGATCCGTGCATGTTATATTGTTGTTCTTGCCATGTGTAGCTTATATAATGTGCATTGTTGATGGGTGTGTGCTTAGATTGTCATGCCTTGCTCTGTAGTGAGTGCATCGAGCTCGTAAACATGCCTACTCGCTAAGATATTTGCATGCTCCAATTTTTCACCAAGTCTGTGATCTGATTATATTTTTGCCATGTTCACATGCTTGCAATTGTATTTTATGACCCCTTTTGGCTCAAGGTCACTAAGGGACTTTTGTTAAGCTCTTTGAGAAGCTTCATGTAATGCCTTGCTTTGCCATGTTAAGTTCCTGTAGCATCTAGTTTTCATGCTCCAAAGTTGGCTATCTGATCTGAAATTCCAGACTAGTGTTAATTTCAGTAAGTCTGAAACCTGTTTATCAATTGCTCTTTTGCCATGCTTGTTTGAACCTGTTAATGGATGAATTGGCCGTAGCTCAGTGTTTGTCTTTTGTCAAGCATCATGAGTGTATCCCTGCCATGTATTTTGTTGCCATGTTTGAGTGCTGTAGGATAATCATCTTGATGTATTTAGATGGCTACTTGCTGTTTATCGCAGATCGGTGCCATATTTGTTTTGCTTGCCATTTCCAAACCGTGTCTCCGATTCCGGTGTTCTTTATATCGATTTCAAGCGAAATCACCTCACCCTTCCAGTGGCACACTTTGATTTCCAAGTTGAGTCCAGGTTCTTTCATTCCTTGTCAAATCTTGCATATGCATCACATATCGCATCCCGCATAGCATACCATGTTTGCATCATGTTGTTCGAGCATTTGCACGTGGTTGATTGTGTTCCTTTTGCTTGTTTGTCTTGTTTGGGTAGATCTGGGAGACGAGTTCGCTAACGAGGACGTTGAGTTTGCTTTCGAGGATCCAGTCAACTCTGACAACTTTGCAGGCAAGATGATCATACCCTCGAAATCACTTCTATCTTTGTTTTGCTAGATGCTCGCTCTTTTGCTATGCCTATGCTACGATGCCTACCACTTGCTTATCATGCCTCCCAAACTGCCATGTCAAACCTCTAACCCACCATGTCCTAGCAAACCGTTGATTGGCTATGTTACTGCTTTGCTCAGCCCCTCTTATAGCGTTGCTAGTTGCAGGTGAAGATTGGAGACCGTTCCTTGTTGGAATATTATTTTCTTGTTGGGATATCATTATATTATCTTGTTATCTTAATGCATCTATATACTTGGTAAAGGGTGGAAGGCTGGGCCTTTTGCCTAGTGTTTTGTTCCACTCTTGCCGCCCTAGTTTCCGTCATATCGGTGTTATGTTCCCGGATTTTGCGTTCCTTACGCGGTTGGGTAATAATGGGAACCCCTTGACAATTCGCCTTGAATAAAACTCTTCCAGCAATGCCCAACCTTGGTTTTACCATTTGCCACCTAGCCTCTTTTTCCCTTGGGTTTCTGGAGCCCAAGGGTCATCTTATTTAAACCCCCCCGGGCCAGTGCTCCTCTGAGTGTTGGTCCAAACTAGAGCCCTGTGCAGCGCCCCCTCGGGGAAACTCGAGGTTTGGTTTTAGTTGTACGGATTGCTCATCTGAGTGTGCCCTGAGAACGAGATATGTGCAGCTCCTATCGGGATTTGTCAGCACATTCGGGCGGTGTTGCTGGATTTGTTTTAGCTTGTCGAAATTGTCTTGTAGAACCGGGATACCGAGTCTGATCGTAATGTCTCAGGAGAAGGTATATCCTTCGTTGACCGGGAGAGCTTGTCATGGGCTAAGTTGGGACTCCCCTGCAGGTATTTGAACTTTCGAAAGCCGTGCCCGCGGTTATGTGCAGATGGGAATTTGTTAATGTCCAGTTGTAGATAACTTGAACCTTAACTTAATTAAAATGAATCAACTGTGTGTGTTACCGTGATGGTCTCTTCTCGGCGGAGTCTGGGAAGTGAACACGGTGTTGGAGTAATGTTTGCCGTAGGTTGTTCTCTCGTTCTTCGTTCAAGCTTTGCCTTCTCTTCTCGCTCTCTTTTGCGAACAGGTTAGCCACCATATATGCTAGTCGCTTGTTGCAGCTCCACATATTACCTTGTCTTTCCTATAAGCTTAAATAGTCTTGATCGCGAGGGTGCGAGATTGCTGAGTCCCTGTGGCTCACAGATTACTTCCAAACCAGATGCAGGGCCCGATGACTCCGTTCCAGATGATGCGCTTGAGCTCAAGTGGGAGTTTGATGAAGACTCACGCCGTTACTATGTGTCTTTCCCTGATGATCAGTAGTGGTGCCCATTTGGGGCGATCGGGACCGTGTCGCATGTTGGGTTGATCTTTTATTTTGGTACCATAGTCGGACCATGATTGTATTGGTTGATGTAATGCTATTTATGTACTTGGTGTGACATGGCGAGTGTAAGCCAACTATGTACCTTTCCCCTTATTATGTATTACATGGGATGTTGTGAAGATTACCTTACTTGCGACATTGCTTTCAATGCGGTTATGCCTCTAAGTCGTGCTTCGACACGTAGGAGATATAGCCGCATCGAGGGCGTTACATAACTCCCTTTGGGGCCATCTGCTATGTTTCCATGCCTTTTGGACTCAAGAGTGCACAGGCAACTTACCAGCGATGTTCAGAATTGCCTTCATAAACAAATTGGGCGCAATGTCCATGCATATGTGGATGATATTGTGGTAAAATCCAGAAAGGAGGAGACATTGATATATGATTTACAAGAAACCTTTGACAATCTCCGGATTTACAAGATGATGCTCAATCCGGAGAAGTGTGTCTTTGGTGTCCCGGCAGGCAAGCTCTTAGGTTTTCTGGTGTCAAACAGAGGCATTGAGGCTAATCTAGAAAAAATTGTAGCAATTACATCCTTGGCTAAACCGGTGTGTTTCAATGATGTTCAACGTCTGGTTGGCCGGATTACAGCCTTGAGTCGGTTTATCAGTCGCCTTGGAGAGAAGGCCATCCCCTTATATCAGATGCTCAAGAAAACAGATAACTTTGTCTGGTGTGAGGCAGCTGATAAAGCAATTGAGGATCTGAAGAGGCAGCTAGCTGAACCGCCCGTGCTCGCAGCACCGATCGATAAAGAGCCGTTATTATTATATGTGGCTGCTAATGCCCGGGCTGTTAGCGTAGCCATTGTAGTAGAGCGCAAGGAGCTTGGCAAGGAATATTCGGTTCAACGGGCGGTTTATTATATCAGCGAGGTGCTCATTGAGTCAAAGCAGAGGTATCCGCATTGGCAAAAGCTGGTGTATGGAGTATTTATGGCAAGCCGGAAGCTTAAACATTATGTTCAGGGCCATCCCATCATAGTGGTCAGCCCAGCTCCTCTGGGCGATATCATTCAAACAGAGAAGCAACTGGCCGGATTTCCAAGTGGGATATTGAGCTTGGACCTCATGGGCTCAAATATATACCCCACACAGCGATCAAATCCCAGGCACTCGTGGTCTTCATCAATGATTGGACGGAGTTACAGGCACCTGAAGAGAAACCAGATAATACATATTGGACTATTCATTTTGATGGATCCAGACAGTTGGAGAGCTCAGGGCTGGAGTCATACTAACTTCCCCATGAGGTGACAAGTTTTGTTATGTCCTCCGTTTAATGTTCCCTTGTACTAACAATGCAGCTGAATATGAGGCTTTGCTCCACGGTCTTCGGATGGCTAAGGAGATGAATTTGAGCCGGGTTAAGTGCTTCGGCGATTCAGATCTAGTGGCTCAGCAGGTGTCTGGCACTTGGGACTCTAAGGACCCACTCATGGCTGCATATCGGCGAGAGGTGGACGCAGTGGCTGGTCACTTTAAGGGTTATCAGGTGGACCATATAGACCGGCGGAAGAATGAAGCGGCGGACGCTTTAAGTCGTCTTGGTTCCCAGCGTAAACCGGTCCCGCCCAATGTCTTTCTTGATGTGTTGCATAATCCGTCAGTCAAGGTGCCAACCGAAGAAGATTTGGCTATTCCTGATCCAGAGGCTCAGTTGGTGGCAGCTCTGCATGCCATACCGGATTGGACGATCCCATATCTGGCTTACATGAACCGGGGTGAGTTACCAGACGATGAAACATTGGCTCGACAAATAATCCGGCGTTCAAAGTCCATGACCATACTCAACGGGGAGTTACATCGTTACAGTGTTTCAGGAGCATTTCAGCGCTGTGTTTCTCCTCAGGAAGGTTGTGAGATTTTGTAAGAAATCCATGAAGGGGATTGCGGTCACCACGCCGGTTCAAAGTCTTTGGTTGCCAAAGCTTTTCGCCACGGTTTTTACTAGTTGACGGCGCATGCTGATGCAGAGGATTTAGTCAAGATATGTGATGGATGTCAAAAATTTGCCCACCATGCGCACGTTCCGGCTCAAGAGTTGCGGATGATTCCAATTACGTGGATGTTTGCAACCTGGGGGCTTGATATGGTTGGACCCTTCAAGCGCTCTAAGGACAAAAAGACCCACCTGTTAGTAGTAGTTGATAAATTCACTAAATGGGTGGAGGCAGAGCCAGTCAGCAAGTGTGATGCAGCCACGGCGGTTCAATTCATCAAGAAGGTGATATTCTGGTTTGGCTTTCCACACAGCATTATAACAGATAATGGTACTAACTTGTCAAAAGGGGAGATGGAAGAATTTTGTCAACGTGAGCACATCCGGCTCGATCTAGCATCGGTGGCTCACCCCCAATCTAATGGTCAAGTAGAGAGGGCAAAAATCAAGAAATTCTACGGGGTATCAAACCCAGGCTTATGGTTCCCTTAAAGCGGACGCTAGGTTATTGGGTTGAGGAGCTACGTTCTGTGTTATGGAGCATCAACACCACACCCAATAGGTCTACGGGTTACACACCTTTCTTCATGGTCTATGGAGCGGAGGCCGTTCTTCCTAGTGACATCCGTCACGATTCACCCCGTGTGACAGCTTATGTTGAAGCTGATAATGAGAAGGCACGTCAGGATTCTCTGGACCTGTTGGATGAAGAGCGTGATCTTGCAGCAGCACGATCGGAAATTTATCAACAAGATCTCTGATGTTATCATAGCCGCCGGGTTAAAACCAGAACCTTTCAAGAAGGCAATTTGGTGCTCTGGCTCATCTAGGATCAGACTGATATGCACAAGTTATCCCCACCTTGGGAAGGACCCTTTGTGGTCAGCAAAAATCTGCACAACGGGTCTTACTACCTCATTGATGTTCGAGAGCATAAAGACTCACGTCAATCGGAGGAGGAGACTAAGTGGCCATGGAACATAGCTCTTCTTCGGCCTTACTATAGTTGAGCCATAGGCTCTTCCTATGTACATATTTATGATAATGTATATATTATATAATAAACCGGAGCCTCCATTAAAGCGGGGTCTCTGTTCTTCTTACATCATGTGTGTGCTCACAAGAGTTTCTACTGACAAAGCGAAGTTTTTTGTTAAACCGGTCTCTACAGCCGCATGGATATAAAGAATATCACTAGGGGGCTTGGTCATATCTGAACCATAGCTACACCTCTTGATTGGTTTGAAACGACAAAGGGATATCACTAGGGGGCTTGGTTGTTATCACACCACATCTACACCTCTTGATAGGCGTTTAGCCAGAAAGGAAATTATGTGGGGCCAAAGAGAGTGCAAGCAACAAAGAGCTTGAAAGGACCCTTGTAATTGGCTATCAAGCCACGGCTTGGAAGCCTGGTGTATTCACCTAAAACCCGAGTTAACCTGCCTTCATCAAGTAAGCCACTCCTGTCCAGGTAATCCTGGTATGACCCATCGAACGTTTGACATGTCAATCTTTTATAGACCCTGAACTTGTCAAAGTTAAAATGATGATTGGTTAATTGGAGGCCCATCTTAAAAGGCTTTGTTAAATGGCTTAACTCAGAGGCCTGGCAGCCCATGAAAAGCCTCGATTTGGAGCCTGGCAGCTCATAAAAAGCGTTGCATATTTTCCTTTTTGAGTTTTATTTGTTGAAGTTCATAAGTATTTTTGATAAACCAGCGTCCTTGACCCGGCTTGCTTCTCAACTATAAGTTGTTGGCACATGATCAGTTATAAACCAGTGTTTGTTGACCCGGTCTGGTTTGACTAAATCACCAGTGTTATAAAGAAAGCCCGGTAGTTATCCCGGTCCGGTTTAATATATAAACCGGCAATACAGAGATAAGGTTATCAACGTTCCGGATTGGTATTAACACCTTTGCCATATGCACCGTTGGTCAACCAATGAGGTATGTTATGTATATTCTTTTTTGTACAAACACTTTCATTATTTCATCTATATCATGTACACTTCCTGGATATATTGACCCGTCTAGCGGTAAACTGCTAGACACTTTTAAGTTGTTGAACCTAGGAACACAACTCATCATGGGTTATGCATAAATAAATCCCAAAGGGTGGCACAAGTTGTCATGAGGCATTACAAAACATGCTCGATGGCATGGCAAATAAAGGAGTTTTGGCTATCCTATTACAAGAAGCCTTCAAAGCGGCTCCA
Organism: Triticum urartu; assembly: GCF_056163025.1. Lineage (NCBI taxonomy): Eukaryota > Viridiplantae > Streptophyta > Magnoliopsida > Poales > Poaceae > Triticum > Triticum urartu. Next base: position 398,686,050 of record NC_141876.1, on the reverse strand, counting down.
ATGGCATAATTGTTTTTCATAAAATCAGCACACGGTGGACAGTAAACCGGCGACCGGTGCAGGACGCTTTGTCTGGACGGTTTGATGGTTGAGGGTCCATTGGTGTGGGCACTTCTTCATCCCTCCCCAGTCGCTGGAAATCAACCGTTGACCAATCGATTCCAGTTAAAGCTTGAAACACTGCTTCTTCATGGATAAGATTGGATGGGTTAATATCAGGTGCATAAGTGTGCTTACGAATCGGAGGCACAAGTTCTTCAACTTCATGGATGCCGGCCGGCTGCCTCTTCCCCTTCGCATTGTAAAACGGTTGAAAATGGGACAAATCTGTATCATCGGCCAACTTGCTGGCTGCTAGCCGCATCTGTTTGGTCAGCCGTAGGAGATCATCATTGTCAAAGTTGGAACCATCTTCTTTAACACCTGGGTATCCTTTGATGATGTCTTCCGCTTCAAGATCTGGAATCCAGACTTTTGCTCGAATAAGTGCAGTTAAAGCTCCGGCTCTGGCAGCTGCTTTCTTCAACTCGGCGATGCGGGCTGGTAACATGGCCAACTTCTAAAGAGTTCATTTAATCAAAGTGGGAGCCGGTTTGTTATAAGATGTCGTGCAAATAGCCCGCTGAGACCCAGAGTAAAGTTGTTCAATCAATGTGTATGCCGCTTTGAGTTTCATCCGCATATCTGTGCCAAGATGAGCGATCCGGGTACCTGCCAAAGATTTTATCAACATTTTTGTCAGTTATAAGGTTCATCAACTTATGTAACACACATAAAGCAGGTACTTACCAAAGATAGCAGAGGTCATAGCATTGATTTGGTGTTTCAAACCGGCTAGTTCATCTACCACTGGCTTTAGGGCTGCCTCGGCGTCTACAACTCTTTTGGTTAAACCGGATTTCTCGGTTTCCCAGTCAGCACGATCTTTGTTGAAAGATTCTTTCAACTTTTCCATCACGGCCAGGGCCTGGGTCAGCTCCTCTTTGGCTTTTTAAGCCTTGGCTTGTTGTGACTTCACATTTTCTTGCAAGTCAGAATTTCGGGCATCTTTGCTTCTCAATTCAGCCTGCCACGTTGAGGGTATGTTAAACAAACAGCATATATATGTGCTAAGTACAAAGCGTATAACAAAGTTATGCACTTCATACTTGGGGGCTAATGCCTATTTTCTCTCAAGTACTACACTTTATACAAGTCTCCAGAACAATGCAAGCATTATCCTTGACACTTAGGGGCTAATGTGCGTCTGTTCTAAAACAGATGTGTGGATTAAAAACCGGATTAACTTGCCAAGTTAAACCGGCCTTTGGGGGGCTATGCTGCAGAAAGTTATCTAATTATTTCAAGATGAGTCTTATCTATTATTAGAGACCTGCCATGGCAAGGATCAATGATGAGATGCTTAAAGTGTTACAAAGACCCAGTTTATGATTAACAATCATAAAACGACCCTTGGGGGCTACTTGGGATAGTATTTCAGCTATAAATAAATAAACAAAGGGAGAGGAATTTACCTCATATCGCTCTTTCATCAAGTTCACCAAACCGGCTTCATAATCCCGGTTTGAGTGCAGACGGTTCAAGAAGCCAGAATGGAGCTCATCAGCGTTAAGATGAGCATAGCTTGATAAATCGCTGCTCCATTTACCTTTATCCCTGGCAGCTTGCTCTTCTTTGGCACTGTGTTGAGCCAAAATGATGGGATGGCCAGGAGATCTGTGGCCCATTCCAGTAATAATAACGTCATCACATTGGCCTTCAGGGTTTTTGGTTCATGATATTGGAATTTCAGCATCTTTCACCGGACTAGCCCAGTTTGGTTCTGCCGGTTTAGCATCAGGCGTGGCAGGATCAGTGTCTGCTGGGTCATCAGTATTTTGGCCTTCAAGGGGCGGGTTATCAGAAGCAGCTTCAGGATGAGGAATTTCCGATTCACGAGTTTGTTCCGGTTCACCTCTTGGTTCTTCTTCTTCGGCGACCAGATCTTTGAGCGGATTGGTGGTCCGAGCTTTCTTACTAGGTCTGGCTTTGGCCCTGCAAATATAATAAAAGAGGATTAACATCCTATTCAAAGGAATTATGGCGCATTGAAAGGAAAGGTTTTTACAACTTACCCGGCCATAGTTTTCAAAGGGGGGAGTTGAGTTGCTGTCGATTCACCAGAAGATGAAGGAGGTGTCACCTGATAATTAGAATCGGACGGATTAAGAGGCTGTCTAAAATAACGTGCCTTGGGGTAAGAATGGTCAGAAGTAGGAGAGACCTCACACCGGCGCTTCCGAACTGGAGTATCAAGTAAACCGGCTGAAGTGACCTGTTGGCCACTGTGCCGGGTTGTCCAGCGAGCTTCATGCTACTGAGTCTTCAAAATAAATGTTGGATCCAAGTGAGCAAGAGGATGAGAAAAGCTTACTTTCCAGACTGCTTGGCGAGTTTTTTGTGTTGGCATAGAGTCTGAACCGGAGGATAGGGTAATTACCTCAACATCATCAGCTTGACTAGCTTCTGCGTCCTCCTGAGCAAGATCATTGTTAATGAGATGCATGAAAAGAGAGCCAAGTGATTCAAGTTCTACCTCAACTTCTGGATCATCAGTATCATCATCAAGCTCCATATTAATCTGGTCAGCCGTTTTCCATTTTGACGTCCGTTTTATGGCTTTGGTCTTTGGGCGGGATGGCTTGACCGCTTTATCTCCAGTCGGATTTGCCGCTTTCTCTACGGTTTTCCATTTCCAGAAGGGGTCATCTCTCTATATACAAAGAAGAAGGATTACAGGTTGCATAAGTTAAAAATATTAGAGATGAGGGGGAAATATAATGCTTACAGCAGGCGGTTTGTTCTTGGCATAGAAGGGACTCAGACCGGTTTGACTACAAATCAGTTCCGATTCATTCAGAATCTTCTTTACACCTTCAGTGACTTCTTCCTCAGATAATTGGATGTTGCAATGGCGTTGAGGGTCGTCAACCTCACCGGTATATTCACACATTAAACCGGGACGCCGGCTTAGCGGCAAGATACTCCGGGATATCCAACAGCGCACAAAGTCCACGCCCGTTAAACCGTTCGCCATAAAGGCCCAGAGTTTGCCGAGTTGAGGAGCGTATTTTGCCCTTTCTGAAGAGCTCAGGCGTTGTGGCATTGGGTGGGTGTTGGATAGTCTGTGATCATGGAAGCCGGGGAGGGGATTTTCATCTTCAGGTGAAGTGTCTCTGCAATAAAACCAAGTTTGGTTCCATTCCTTTGGGTGGCTATGATGTTTGGCATGAGGAAATTCAACTTCTTTCCGCTTTTGAATTGAGACACCACCAAGTTCTGTGTTCGGTCCATTTACAAACTCTGTGCACCGGTTTAAGTGGAAGAAATCCCAGAAGAGTTCTACAGTTGGTTCTTCTTGTAAATATACTTCACAGAAGACCTGGAAGTTGCATAAATTGGAGACCGAGTTGGGACCAATATCTTGCGGATGAAGTTGGAAGCTGGCAAGCACATCTCGGTAAAACTTTGACCCTGGCGGTTTGAAGCCACGGCCTATGTGATCAACAAAGACCACCACCTCGCCCTACCTTGGGGTCGGAGGATTTTCTGTTCCGGGAACTCGCCATTTGATTTCAGTTTTCTTAGGTAGGGAGCCGATGCTGACCATCTCATTCAACTGAGTCTCAGTAACCCGGGAATGAGCCCAGTTGCAGGCAGTGAATTGTTTGGCCATTGCGAAACGAACAAGCTAAAAATGAAAGGCCGGTTTATAAATCATGCATGATTATATGCATGATACAATGGAGTAAGAAACATACTGATAGAGGACATGGCATAAACCGGAGATCAATGCAATAATGCATAAAAGGTAATACCACGACAGGGGTACTCAGACACTGTTAAACCGGAATATAATTATGGAGACAAAAGGCTCTTCCGGTTTATCAGAGGGCTAATGATACAGATTGATTATGCAAAGTTAAACCGCTTATAATGGTGTGAGGAGAAACAGATTTCACAGAGATGTATAAAACTTTCGGATCTAAGGTAAGACAGAAAAGCAAAATATTTCGACCTAAAAAGGGTAAGACCCGAAATAGTTTATGAAGGATTGCAGCAGTTTTTGTATAAGGATTTGTGAGGGTAACAGAAGATTCATCACGGCAAGAGATATGATAAGTATGAAGCATTCATCTACGGGCCAAAGGAAGAACAGCGCTATAAGCTCTGACGAACCTCAAGAACAGCGAGGAAACCCTAATGGATCTAGGAAAGAAGGGGGAAAGGACTTACTGTGACCACGGAAGCAGCGGAAAGGGCGCTGTGGGACTCTGGTGCGAACAGGTTGATGCAGCGGCCGACGACGAAGCAGAGGCGAGGTTCGAAGATGACGGCGGCGCTTGAGTGCGGGGTTGTCGAGAGGAAGAAGAAGAGATGAATGGGTAGCGGAAAGAAAAGAAAGGGGTCCTCTGCCCCTATTTATAAGGCGAAGCGGTAAAACGGCAAGTGCGGGAATCGAGCAGCCCAAAAATGGATAAGTTAATAAAGGTGTCGCCTCGGTGACTGAATACACATTAAATGAAGGTAATCTCCGACATCGATGGATGGATGACGTCAGGGCGGTTTATCATAATTTGGAAGTATGACGTCACGGCGGTTTACAAGATCAAGGTGAAGATATGAGAGAAGATTTTTTTCTAAGTGTAGAAGATTGACATGAACAAGTTCAAACCAATCAGGGGCCTAATGTTGGGGATATTACTACTGGAGGTAAACTGGCCTTATGTAGCCGGGTTGACTCTCTGAAGATTAGAAGCCCATGAAGATGCAAGGATGATGGCGCTTCACGAAGGCCCAAGGCCCAAAGGCGGGTTAAGGACTATAAATGTAAACCGATCTAGTCATGAAACTTGTATTATAAGATAGGAAGAATAGAGATCGAACCGGATACGTTTATGATTCGTCTTTGCGACTCTATATCCTAGCGGGTGTCAACCTATGTATATAAAGGGACGACCCGGCCACGGTTTTGGGAGAGACAACAACTCGAGAGCCAGACAAAGCGGATTCGCTCCCTGGCCTTTGAAACCCGAGCAATACCAATCACAACTAGACGTAGGCTTTTACCTTCCTCGAAGGGGCTGAACTAGTATAAAACTCCCCGTGTCCCCTTGTCTGGTTTAACCCCTTTAAGCTAACCCATAGCGATGTCTCCACGACTAAGTCCCTTCACAAGGACATCTGCCATGACAAACCCACGACACAACTCGAAACAAAGACAGGAGATATTTGCGTGATACATGAGTCAAAACCTCCGGGAGATTATATAATGAATTTTTACCGACCAAAATACGTAACGTGCAAGAAAACAGAGTCCGGAGGGCGCACAAGGTGCCCACGAGGTAGGGGGCGCGCCCTCCACTCTCATGGAGCCCTCATGCCCTTCCCGGACTGCTTCCTATTTTTCTATTTTTCTAAATATTCTAAAACGGAGAAAATTGCCATTAAAACTGTTTTGGAGTCGGTTTACTTACCGTACCACATACCTATTCCTTTTCAGAGTCTAAAACGTTCCCGAAAGTGTCCCTTATGTATTCCTCCGGGGTTCTGATTTCAATAACACTCGTTTCAACATCTATAGGATTACCTGAGATATAATGTTTGATTCTTTGACTTTTCACCACCTTCGGATTTGTGCCTTCGAAGTTGTTGATTTTTATGGCACCGGAACAATAGACCTCCTCGATAATGTAAGGAACTTCCCATTTAGAGAGAAGTTTTCTGCAAAAAATCTTAAACGAGTAGCAATACATAGTCACCTACATTAAACTCATGCTTTTGTATCCTTTTGTCATGCCATCTTTTAACTTTTTCTTTAAACTATTTGGCATTCTCATAGGCTTGGGTTCTCCATTCATCAAGTGAGCTAATGTCAAATAACCTCTTCTCACCAGCAAGTTTGAAATCATAATTGAGCTCTTTAATATCCCAATATGCCTTATGTTCTAGTTCGAGAGGTAAGTGACATGCTTTTCCATAAACCATTTTATATGGAGACATACCCATAGGATTTTTATATGCAGTTCTATAGGCCCATAATGCATCATCAAGTTTCTTGGACCAATTCTTTCTAGATCTATTAACGGTCTTTTGCAAAATTAATTTGAGTTCTCTATTACTCAATTCTACTTGACCACAAGACTGTGGGTGATAAGGAGATGCAATTCTATGATTAACATCATACTTAGCAAGCATTTTAAGGAAGGCACCATGAATAAAATGTGAACCATCATCAGTCATTAAATATCTAGGGACCCCAAGCCTCGGAAAAAATAACTTCTTTAAGCATCTTAATAGAGGTGTTATGATCAGCACTACTAGTTGGAATAGCTTCTACCCACTTAGTAATGTAATCAACATCAACTAAAATATGTGTATATCCATTAGAGGCAGGAAAAGGTCCTATATAATCAAAGCCCCAAACATCAAATAGTTCAATAACAAGTGAATAATTCATAGGCATTTCTTGACGTCTACTAATATTACCAATTCTTTGACATTCATCACAAGATAAGACAAACTTACGGGCATCCTTGAAGAGAGTAGGCCAATAAAAACCGGATTGCAATACCTTATGTGCATTTCTATCTCTAGCGTGGTGTCCTCCATAAGCTTCAGAGTGACACTTGCGTAGGATCTGTTCCTGTTCATGCTCAGGTAAGAACATATAATAACACCATCTACTCCTTCTTTATAAAGATGTGGGTCATCCCAAAAGTAATGTCTGAAATCATAGAAAAACTTTTTCTTTTGCTGGTATGTGAAACTAGGTGGTATAAATTTAGCAACAATGTAATTAGCATAATAAACATACCATGGAGCAGTATGAGAAGCATTTATGACATTTAATTGTTCGTCAGGAAAGCTATCATCAATAGGTAGTGGGTCATCAAGAACATTTTCTAACCTAGACAAGTTGTCTGCAACGGGGTTCTCGGCTCTGTTTCTATCAATAATATGCAAATAAAATTCTTGTAGCAAGAGAACCCATCTAATAAGTCTAGGTTTAGCATCTTTCATTTCCACAAGATATTTAATAGCAGCATGATCAGTGTGAATAGTTACTTTAGAATCAACAATATAAGGTCTGAACTTATCACAAGCAAATACAACTGCTAAGAACTCTTTTCCCTAGAATAGCACCTACAGCATAATCGCTAGCATCACACATAATTTCAAAAGGTAAATTCCAATCAGGTGGTTGAACGATAGGTGTAGAGATTAATGCTTTCTTAAGTATTTCAAATGCTTCTACACAATCATCATCAAAGATGAATGGTATATCTTTTTGTAATAGATTAGTCAGAGGCTGAGAAATTTTTGACAAGTCCTTAATGAACCTCCTATAAAAACCGGCATGACCAGGAAGCTTCTTATACCTTTAATGTCCTTGGGACATGGCATCTTTTCAATAGCATCAACTTTAGCTTTGTCAACTTTAATACCTCTTTCAGAAATTTTATGCCCCAAGACAATACCTTCATTAACCATAAAGTGGCACTTCTCCCAATTCGAAACGAGATTAGTTTCTTCACATCTCTGCAAAACTCGATCAAGGTTGCTCAAGCAATCATCAAAAGAGGATCCATAAACGGAGAAATCATCCATGACTACCTCACATATCTTTTCACAAAAGTCAGAAAATATAGCCATCATGCATCTTTGAAAGGTAGCAGGTGCATTAAATAAACCAAAAGGCATACGTCTATAAGCAAAAGTACCGAAAGGGCAAGTAAAAGGGGGTCTTTGATTGATCATCAACTGACACAGGTATTTGAGAGAAACCAGAATAACCATCTAGAAAGCAAAAATGTGTATGTTTGGATAATCTTTCTAGCATTTGACCAATGAAAGGTAAGGGGTAATGAACTTTTTTAGTAGCCTTATTTAATTTGTGGAAATCAATTACCATCCTATAACCTGTAATAATTCTTTGCGAAATCAATTCATCTTTATCATTAGGAACGACAGTAATACCTCCCTTCTTAGGAACACAATGGACATGACCTACCCACTGACTATCAGTAATGGGATAAATTATACCTGCCTCAAGGAGCTTTAGTATTTCTTTTCTTACCACTTCTTTCATCTTAGGATTCAGCCGTCGTTGGTGATCAATAACCGGTTTGGCATCTTTCTCCAAATTTCTTTTGTGTTGACATAGAGTGGGACTAATGCCCTTAAGATCATCAAGAGTATATCCAATAGCAGCACAGTGCTTCTTCAGAGTTTTCAATAATTTTTCTTCCTCCTTCTCTGAAAGGTTAGCACTAATAATAACAGGATATATCTTCTTTTCATCAAGATCAGCATATTTAAGAGTATCAGGCAATGGTTTAAGCTCAAACACGGGATCACCCTTGGGTGGAGGAGGATCCCCCAAGATTTCAACAGGGAAGTTGTGTTTCAGAATAGGTCCCTGTTCAAGGAACACCTCATTTATTTCCCTTCTTTCATTCATAAACATATCATTTTCGTGGTCTAGCAGATATTGTTCTAAAAGATCACTAGGAGGTATGGCAATAGAAGCAAGACCAATAATTTCATCTTTACTAGGCAATTCCTCTTCACGGTGTTGTCTACGAAATTTAGAAAAGTTGAACTCCTGAGACATATCACCTAAACCAATAGTAACAACATCCTTTTCGCAGTCTATCCTAGCATCAACAGTGTTTAAGAAGGGTCTACCAAATATAATGGGACAAAAGCTATCTTGTGGGGAACCAAGAACAAGAAAATCAGTAGGATATTTAGTTTTCTCACACAATACTTCAACATCTCTAACAATCCCAATTGGTGAAATAGTATCTCTATTGGCAAGTTTAATTTTGACATCAATATCTTCTAACTCAGCAGGTGCCATATCATGCATAATTTCTTTGTATAAGTCAATAGGTATTGCACTAGCACTGGCACCCATATCACACAAGCCATGATAACAATGATCTCCTATTTTAACAGAAATAACAGGCATGCCTACCACAGGTCTATGTTTATCTTTAGCACAAGGTTTAGCAATTCTAGAAGTTTCATCACAGAAGTAAATAACAAGCCCATCAATATTATCAGCCAAAAGATCCTTAACAATAGCAATATTAGGTTCAACTTAAACTTGCTCGGGAGGTGTATAGGTTCTAATATTGCTTTTAAGAACCACAGTTGAAGCTTTAGCATGATCTTTTATCCTAACAGGAAAAGGTGGTTTCTCAACATAAGCAGTAGGAATAATAAGATCATTATAAGTGATAGTCTTTTCTTCAACTTTAATAGGTGCAGCTGCTTTTACTTCTATGGGAGGATGATATTTAAACCACTTCTCCTTAGGGAGATCAACATGAGTAGCAAAAGATTCACAGAAAGAAGCTACTATCTTAGAGTCAAGTCCATATTTAGTGCTAAATTTATGGAAAACATCGGTATCCATAAAAGATTTAACACAATCAAACTTAGGTGTCATACATGACCCCTTACCTTCGCCGAGATCCCAATCTTCGAAGTTGCATTTAATTCTTTCCAATAAATCCCATTTGAATTCAATAGTCTTCATCATAAAAGAGCCAGCAAAAGAAGTATCGAGCATGGTGCGATTGTTATCAGAAAGCCGAGCATAAATTTTTTGGATAATCATTTCTCTTGAGAGCTCAGGACTGGGGCATGAATATAACATTGATTTAAGCCTCCCCAAGCTTGAGTGATGCTTTATCCTTCGCGAGGCCAAAAATTATATATATAATTGCAATGACGATGAACAAGATGCATAGGATAAAACTTCTGATGAAATTCCAATTTCAATCGTTTGTAGTTCCATGATCCCATATCATCACATAGCCTATACCATGTCAATGCATCTCCCTTCAAAGATAAAGGGAATACCTTCTTCTTGATAACATCATCGGGCATACCTGCAAGCTTAAATAATCCACAAACTTCATCCACATATATTAGGTGCTCATCAGGATGTAATGTTCCATCTCCTGTAAAAGGATTAGCTAGCAGTTTTTCTATCATACCCGAAGGAATTTCAAAGTAGACATTTTCATTTTCAGTAGGTTCAGTAGGTTGAGGAGGTTGAGAAGCAACTCTTTGCTCTACTGGTCGAGGTGAAGATACCCTGAACAAGCCCTCAAAGGATTACTTTCCATAGTAACCAGTGACAGTAAATTTCAGCACACTATATAAATTTGTCCTTACCAAATTCCACCCACCAAAGGCGTTTCACTCCCCGGCAACGGCGCCGGAAAAGAGACTTGATGACCCAAAAGTATAGGGGATCTATCGTAGTCCTTTCGATAAGTAAGAGTGTCGAACCCAACGACGATTAGAAGGAAATGATAAGCGGTTTTCAGCAAGGTATTCTCTACAAGCACTGAAATTATAGGTAATAGATAGTTTTGTCATGAGATAATTTGTAACGAGAAACAAGTAACAAAAGTAAATAAAGTGCAGCAAGGTGGCACAATCCTTTTTGTAGCAAAGGACAAGCCTGCACAAACTCTTATATCAAGGAAAGCACTCCCGAGGACACATGTGAATTATCGTCAAGCTAGTTTTCATCACGTTCATATGATTTGCGTTCGGTACTTTGATAATTTGATATGTGGGTGGGCTGGTGCTTGGGTGTTGTCCTTACTTGGACAAGCATCCCACTTATGATTAACCCCCATTGCAAGCATCCGCAACTACAACAGAAGTATTAAGGTAAACCTAACCATAGCATGAAACATATGGATCCAAATCAGCCCCTTACGAAGCAACGCATAAACTAGGGTTTAAGATTCTGTCACTCTAGCAACCCATCATCTACTTATTACTTCCCAATGCCTTCATCTAGGCCCAAATAATGGTGAGGTGTCATGTAGTTGACGTTCACATAACACCACTAGAGGAGAGACAACATACATCTCATCAAAATATCGAACGAATACAAAATTCACATGACTACTAATAGCCAGACTTCTCCCATGTCCTCAGGAACACGTAACTACTCACAAAGCATATTCATGTTCATAATCAGAGGGGTATTAATATGCAAATAGGATCTGAACATATGATCTTCCACTAAATAAACCGGCTAGCATCAACTACAAGGAGTAATCAACACTACTAGCAACCTACAGGTACCAATCCCAAACTTAGAGAGAAGAATTGGATACAAGATTTGAACTAGGGTTTGAGAGGAGATGGTGCTGGTGAAGATGTTGATGGAGATTGGCCCCCTCCAGATGAGAGGAGCGTTGGTGATGATGATGGTGATGATTTCCCCCTCCCGGAGGGAAGTTTCCCTGGCAGAACAGCTCCGCTAGAGCCCTAGATTGGTTCCGCCAAGGTTCCGCCTCGTCGCGGCGGAGTCTCGTCCTGAAAGCTTGCCTATGATTTTTTCTCAACGAAACAGTCCATATAGCGGAAGATGGGCATCGGAGGGCCACCAGGGGGACCACGAGGGAGGGGGCGCACCCAGGGGGGTAGGGCGTGTCCCCACCCTCGTGGCCAGGGTGTGGGCCCCCTCTGGAACTTCTTGCGCTCAGTATTTTTTATATGTTCTGAAAATAGCTTCCGTGAAGTTTCAGGACTTTTGGAGCTGTGCAGAATAGGTCTCTAATATTTGCTCCTTTTCCAGCCCAGAATCCCAGCTGCCGGCATTCTCCCTCTTTATGTAAACCTTGTAAAATAAGAGAGAATAGACATAAGTATTGTGACATAATGTGTAATAACAGCCCATAATGCAATAAATATCGATATAAAAGCATGATGCAAAATGATGTATCATTCGGCATGGCAACATAGTCAACGTCTTCACCGGATTCCGTGGCGACGTGTTGCTCCGGGATTGACAGGTCGGGGTGAATGGCGGCCACCTCGCCAACATCCGTCGGAGAGGCCATGATAAACCTCTTCTTGGCCAAACGCTCGTCGGGCTCCCCGGGATACGTGGTCGAGCTTAGGCTGCGACATTCTGGAGCAGGAGATGTGGATCTGGTGGGGAGGGACACCGCAGGCCTCATCTAAAAACTCAGGGGAGTGGGGCGATGGTATGGGAGTCGCTGGATAACCTGAACTTTATTATCTAAGCTAGGAGGAACGGGCAGATCGGCAGGGTTGGCAGCGGCGCCGGCGAGCTAGGGTTCGAAGGGGGAGGGGGCGGGTGGGGGACTGTGGTGGGGGTGTTTGAGGATACGCCGCAGCTACTAAATTTTTTAGTAATGGTGGGTGGAGATGGTGGTGGACGAGGGAGGGCAGTGGTTCAAATGCCTCGGCTGCTAAAATTTTACTATAAGGTCGGTGCTGGAGAAGTGTGGGCGACGGTTGAAGTACGGCGGCTACTAAAATTTGGGCAAAGGAATTGATGCGGGGCGGGAGTGCCCAAGATCGCGCACGGTCCAATAACAATATGTGTGTATGATAATAAGGAAAAGTGGCGCGGATCCGCCGATTTTTGCAATGCTCAAGGCGGGTAGTTTGGTTTTTATATTTCTAGCTAGCTGTTCTATCGCACACGGTTCATCCTAATTTCCAAATAAACTTACCCGCCTTTAGCTTCCACAGGTGGTGGTTTTATAGCGCAGTTGCATTGCACACGGTTAAGCCAGTACCTCCACCCTTCGCTCGCGCTTACGTGGTCGTGGTGATTTCAGCGCACTTGCATCGCACACGGTTGAGCCAGTACCTCCACCTTAATTTGCTCGCGCTTGCATGGGTGTGGTGATTCACATCGCACTTGTATTGCACACGGTTTAGATATTATACCCCGTGTCCGTTGAGGATCATCAGAGTCTTTGCAACAAAATATAACGTTAGGGAGGGTCAAAAGACAGCCACACCAGCATGTGGCCCAAATATATATGAGTGAAAAGGGTGGTACGTGATGTTCAAAATTCTAATGCACAAGATTGACCCCGCGGACCCACGGTTGGGCGCGTCATTGAAGATCGATGAGAGGGGCCAGAATCAAGAACCACCTGGAGGTGGCCAAATATATGTACAAATATTGGGGATGTTTAAAACTTTAAATACATAATGCATAACTTTGGTGTCACCTGCCTCGCAAACCCGAAAGCACCCTAACAACAACATAGCTAGGATATATATAATGACATAATGTCGTACCTAGATAGGATGCTTGGCCCACCACCTACCACTTTGTGTCAGCGGAGTGGATGCACGTAATGATCGATACTTTGGTCATACATGCATGTCGACATGACCTACCATAAGACGGACCAATGAGTCTTTCATTTGGTCAAATGACAGTTGTTGTTGTCGATAAACCGCTTGGGCCAATAGATTGTACCATCATAAACATCACACGAGAGGGACCACAAAACTAGCACCTCTTGCATGCGGCCCAAAATGATGTACGTTGGGAAGGGGTGATGTGTGTTTTCCATATAGAATAATGTACAATTTAGATGTGGTGCCTACCTCTCGATATAGATAACAACCATGAAGGCAAGGTAGTTAAGGACGAGATACGTACCAGGGTTTGATGTAGGTCGAACCCAGCAATCTGAGCATCTGGGAGGGAATCCTGACAATGCATGAGCTCGAGTTTTGGTTGACCGACATTTGACGGTGACCGGCCCTAACATGAACTAGGAGGAATCCATTCATGGCAAACACATACCCCTCATTATCGGTCAAAGGGATGATATATATACACTCGGGGAGCCCACATATATCTGTGTCGTCACAAAAAACCACACAAGGGAGACGTGGTCGATCAGAAGACCCCGTATACACTACATGCGGCCTGAAAATATGTATGGGTACGATGGTGTATGATGTGTTTAAATCCCAAATGCACAACTTCGATGGGCCATGCCAAGTACATTACAAACCAAACACCGTACCCGACTCCAAGCCTGGTTCAATACCTATGATGTCAGTTTCCCAACTTCGAGGCAGCAGCAGGGGGGTCGTCCCACGCATGCGCTCAATCTTTATTTTGTCTAGCATGGGACATATATATATATACATATACATATATACATCTATACACATATATAGTGTGCGAATAACTATGAAAGTTGCTCGTTGGATGAAGCCAATCCGACGGTACAGAGATGGCAAATCTGAGCAGTACTGGCCATTGGATATCATCTACATTCCACCAGATTCTGCCACATGTACAATCTAGAAGACTCCATGGTTGAACTTAAGCATAATGCACAAACCTCTAAACACAAGCACTTCTCCTTTGTTCTCTAGAATCTTCCATATCTTAATTGCCCAAACCTTTTTTTTCTAAATGAATTGTCACTATTTGCTTTTACCTTTACAATGCACAATTCCGTGAATCTTAAAACAGTTTTTTACAAAACTAATTGATTTTGGATGAGATGAACTATAAGAATTAAACGAACATCACATCATGCATATCTGGGAGAAGAGGCGGGAAACCGATGAGAGGAGTGGCGAGAAACGGTAGCCTGCTTTGAATGAAAACCTAGTACAGAAGGAAGCATGAGCTACACGACACATGCGCACAGTGCTTACCCATGTACTGCATGTGCTGTCGAAAGGTCTCAGGGTTGCCGTTCGATCTGGTAGCATCCAACGGTGCACACGTACGATCCGTGGGGTTTGGGTTCTGGCCAATCAGAACACAGGACTCAGATCGCGCGCGCAACCGGGGGGGGGGGGGATATCATACGGAAACCAACATTCGGTGGAAACTGGTGAAAACCACGAGAAAAAGATATTTTGAAGTTTCAAAAAAATGTGGGATGTTAAGACGATGATGTTTTATTGGCACACAAAATTTCAAGTTGAAACACATTAAGAGATGTGAGCTATGAAAAAGACAAAATTAGTGCTAAATAGTAATGTCACTATTTAGGGCGGAATTTTCCTTTTTCATAGCTCACATCTCGTAATGTTTTTCAACTTGAAATTTTGTGTCGCAGTAAAACATCACCTTCTTAAAATCCCACATTTTTCAGATTTTTATGAAACTCTAAAATATGGTTTCCATGAAGTTTTCATTGAATATCGGCTTTCGTGAGTGAACCATATGCTATTTGAAAACATTTCATGAGAAGAATCTCGGTTTTTAAATCCCCGTAAATCCAAAACTAAGATAAAAATCATGAAACCTGCCATGGTGTCATGACATCGCACTTATATGTCGAGGAAACTTCTCGTCCATTGTGGCGCAAGTTTTATTACAAGCCTCTTACAAACCGGAGCTTCTCTCAAAGAAGCCTCGCGGTTCCGATAGGGAAACACGTCCCCCTTGTGGGCGAAACGTAATCACTACCTCTTTTCACCTTGTATTTTCTTCAACAGGCAACATGGAACGACAGGATATCCGTGCTGAAATTTAAACTTATTCAGGGTTCGTTTGGCCTTTTTATACAATGATTGAGTTTCCTAGGCATTTAATGTCCATAACTCAAATCTGAACTACAAATACATGCTCCAGTTCACCAAAATGGCTAGAAAAATTATGCATGTGTCCTTGGGTGCATGTTTAGGTCCCATGCCAGGAATGGGAACGAATTACAACTACACTGTTGTCATGGCTCGTACTCAAACATTTCTAATCTCGGTTTTTAAGTCCCCATAAATCCTAAACTCACCAGAAAGTCATCAAAGGTGGCATGGTGTCACATCATGGCACATATATGTCATGGTAAAAACATTGTCCAATTTGGGCCAAGCTTTATTACAGACCTCTTACAAAAACTGGAGCTTCTCTCAAAGAAGCCTCATGGTTCTGATAGGGAAACGTGTTCCCCTTGTGGGCGAAACATAATCACTGCCTCTTTTCGCCTTGTATTTTCTTCCACCGGCAACATGGAACCACAGGATATTCGTACTGAAATTTAAACTTATTCAGGGTTCGTTTGGCCTTTTTATACACTAATTGAGTTTCCTAGGCATTTAATGTCCATAATTCAAATCTGAACTACAAATACATGCTCCAGTTCACCAAAATGGCTAGAAAAATTATACATGTGTCCTTGGGTGCATGTTTAGGTCTCGTGCCAGGAATGGGAACTAATTACAACCGTACCGGTGTCCTTGCTCTTCCTCAAACATTTCGAATCTCGGTTTTTAAGTCCCCATAAATCCTAAACTCACCAGAAAGTCATCAAAGGTGGTAAGGTGTCATGTCATGGCACATATATGTCGTGGTAAAAACATTGCCAATTTGGACCAAGCTTTATTACAAACCTCTTACAAACCGGAGCCTGTCGCAAGAACCCTCGTGGTTTTGATAGGGAAACATGTCCCCTTATGGGCCAAACTATAATCACTCCCTCTTCTAGCCTCGTATTTTCTTCTACACGTGACACGGAACAACTGGAGATTCGGGCTAAACTTTGAAATTATTCAGGGTTTATTTGACCTTTTTTATTCATTAGTTGAGTTTTCTAGGCATTTAATGTCCATCATTCAAATCCAAACTACAAATACATGCTCTAGTGCACCAAAATGG
The DNA here is from genome assembly GCF_056163025.1 of Triticum urartu. Taxonomy (NCBI): domain Eukaryota; kingdom Viridiplantae; phylum Streptophyta; class Magnoliopsida; order Poales; family Poaceae; genus Triticum; species Triticum urartu. The sequence goes on along the minus strand of NC_141876.1, from coordinate 398,669,567 downwards.
CTAGAAAGATGTACATGTTCCCTTGGAGTGCATGTTTAGGTCCCATGCAACGAATGGGAATGAATTCAACCGTCTCGTCGTCCTGGCCACAAACATTGCGAATCTCGGTTTTTAAATGTCTGTAAATCCAAAACTCACTAGGAAATCATGAAACTCGGTATGGTGTCACTACATGGTATATATAATTGTCCAATTTGGGAGAAGCTATATTACAAGCCTTTAACAAACCAGAGCCTGTCGCAACCTCGTGGTTCCGGTAGGGAAACATGCCCCTCTTGTGGGTGAAACGATAATCGATGCCTCTTCTCGCCTTGAACTTTGTTTTCTATAGGCAACATAGAATAACAGGAGTTTCGGGCTGAAATTTGAAACTATTCAGGGTTCGTTTAGCCATTGTATATATATTACTAATTACTAAGTTTTTTGTGCATTTAATGTAGTCCATAATTCAAATTTGAACTACAACCACATGCTCAAGTGAAGCAAAATGGGTGGGAAATCGTACATGTGTCATTGGGTGCATGCTTAGGTCTTGTTTAAGGAATGAGAATGAATTACAAACTTGTCGTCGTCCTGAAACAATGAGAATCTCGGTTTTTAAATCCAAGTAAATAAAAAAGTCACCCAAAAAACATGAAACTTGGCATGGTTTCATGACATGGCACATATATGTCGTGGTAAGAAAAAACATCCAGTTTGAAAAGAGGCGCACACATTAGTAGCCAACAAAGTCCTTTTTGAAAAAAACTGACACATTAATATCACAAACGGTTGTATTATATTTACCGTGTCGAAATTTAACCATACTCGATGGTGTGCGTGCAGCTGTTTGATTAGACGGGACGAGCGCGAGAAGTCCGCCGTGTAGCTTCGACGGGACACATGCGAGCAGTCCGCCGCACAGGCTTGACGGGACACGTGCATCCTGTCCACCTCGCAGGCTCGACGGGACATGTGCGAGCAGCAAGGCCACCCATGCTCACCGGGAAGCGAGCTCTTTGACCTCCATGCACCAGCCGCCGACCGCCTCGCTCACAACCTCTCCATTAATGGGTTAATTAAAGCACTTGGACGGAGGGTGTTTGCTTGTGATCCCATGCAGCATTTGCTTTGTTCATGTTTTCAACTAGTATTCCGCCCTAATTTAAATTGCCACATAGGGCAACGGATAATACAACCACAAATAAAATGGCAACGGATAATACGATGACAAATTTACAATGGCGCACATATAATTGTCTTACATATTCCGGATAGTTTAAAATGCCACATGTGGTAAAGCCCGGAACACACGGGGGCAAGAGAAGAAGGAAATTGCAGAAAACGATCTGGGTCACTACTGTCTCTACTCATGGACGGATCGTCGGGCGGCTAAATCCTCCAGCTCCTTCTTCAATTCCTCACGACTTTGCTTGAAAGCAGCCACGGATTCCTCCACCTCCTGCTCACCCCGATCCAGAGCTTCCTCAAGCCACCCATCAGTTCTTCGACGACCGCTTTCAGCGTCATCTCCGAGGCACTACTCTTCTCATGCAGCATCTTCCATCCGGCGGCCTCCTACTCCTTCTCGGTGACCAACTTGAGGAGCTTCGCATTGTCATCCGTCGCCTTATCAACCGAGGTATCGCTGATCTTGAGCAGCTTCATCAACCCGTCGACAAGCTCCTGCTGCGTAGTGACACCAGCGAGAATGTCATCATCGCCGGTGAAGGACTTCAGGAACGCCGGCTCGTCGTGATGGCCGACACCGCGAATGCGCTTGTGACAGCCCTCGCGTGCCCATGAGAGCTCGTTCGAGGGCTCCGCGGTGCGCCTGGACATCTCTGCTGCGGCTGCGGCTTCGCGGCGGGACCTCTCTAGTGCTTCCGTGGCCTTGGTCTTTGCTGTCTGGTTATATGTCCACCCTAAACTCCTCCTACCGGTCATGGCGGAACGACTTGACAGAGAAACCAGTTTTGTGGGTGATGAGGAGAGGAACTGTGAAGTAATTTTCGAGTGGGTAGTTTTTATAGCCTGGTGCTAAGTGTGAACACATATTAGTTTGAGAGGTGTGAACAGATTTGCAATTACTTATTGTGTTGTAATCAATAATGTGACGAGAAACAAGGTCAAATTTTATTGATGGCAGAAGGTTGACTACGTGGTTGCTCGCCGTTGAGGCGGCCACGGCACGCTCCGCTCTGGCGTCCCTGCGCGCGCTCTGCACGCCGTTGAGGCAAAGATACCATGGCAACTGTTAATAATTCTTAATAATTGTCTTACATATTCAGGATAATTTAAAATGCCAAATGCGGCAAGGCCAAGAACACTCACGACCTACATATGCATACAATTATAATAAAATATAAGCTAAAAGGCTGAGTTGGCGGCCTTCCGACGATGGTCTGCTCAGACTCCATGATCAGCATAGCACCCTTGTGGCCGTTCACTCCGAGTGTCCTGACCCACCTCCGCCTACGGAGCTGTTGGCGCTGATGGGAGGCTCTTGGGGCTGCTGGGCCTCTTCCAGAAGAGCTTGACAGCGTGCAATCACGCGCATGACAACTCCGCGGAACCGCTCCATTTCCATGTCTCTGGCCTTATAGAAAATTCCGTCGATCATCTGCATCCTCAAGATATCACGTTGGCGATGTTCTACATCGTCGGGGACGTCACCTCTGCCAAGGATGCGCTCAAGCCTGGCCACCACATCATTGGGATCGAGGTTGACACGGCCGCCGTGGGCAATGATGAAGCTGCAGGCTGCCTTTCTCTTGACTGAATCGCAGAGGTCCTATGCCCATTCCTTGCGGGGCATCAGGCTCTCGATGAGCACTGGTGACGGCGGTTCTTCGGGTGGGTCGTCGATCATGCCGCCGAGAAGCTCTGGATCCTTTACACGGTGGATGGAAAACTGCTCATCACACCTCCTCTGCAATATGTCGATTGTGCTCCCAAGGACCGTGACACCGATATCGCTGCCAATGGGCCATGGTGCCTACACCGGCCGATGAAGCTCTTGCTCCCCAACCTGCTCCGGCTCGTTCTCCTCGCCGAAGAAGTAACGCAGGTAGGCGTCGACATCGAAGCTTTGGTCGTTGCCTAGCATGCTTGGAATAACTAATGGTAGATGGGTGAGGACTAGATCTTCGTAGAGTGTCACGATGGTGCGTTGCCGCCTGGGTTATATGCAGCAAGCCGTTAGCTGGTGGCGGGAAACCGGTGAGGGAATAGGCGTGGATTTTACAATTCACCCATGTGGAGCGCGGGAAGCATTCGCTAGAGCGCGGGAAGACTAAGTGGATCACACACACACAACCCGAGTACCGTAGCCGATGCCACATGTTATTTATCACACGAGTGTTAACATAAGGAAATGCATGTGTAACTTACTAATCATCGCACACGAGTACTCGTAGACGCATCGTGTGCGATACTCTTAGCCACCGCAAGCAACTGGTTTGCATTTTTCAAAAAAAATGTACACACAGAATCGCACACGAACTAACTGTATTAACCGTGTGTGTTGTAAATTCTCATCGCAAGCAGTTCATCCGAGTAGGCTGTTTGCCACGTATCACACACATCTTGTTAAGTTGAACAGTTTCTGTTGCGTTCGCTAATCAAAAATAGTTCGTCTGAGTGAACCGTATGCCCTATATCACACAACCTGGATGTGGCTAACCGTTTATCTTGCACTCCCTAATAGCCAATGGTTCATCAGAGCGAACTGTATGCCATATATCTCACACACATTGATATGGCTGCCCGTTTCTGTTGTTATGCCTCATCGCAAACAGTTTGAATGGGTTAACCGTGTGGCCTGAATCGCACACGCAACTAAAATCTTAACCGTGTTTGATGCATCCTCCATCGTAAATGTTTTGCACCTTCTTTGACGGTTTTCATACACCACCGTTCGCGATTACTGCATCTCACACAGTTTCTCGAAGGGTCTTTGATCGTAGTGTCGTGTTAACAGCATCCTGCAGTAGTGATTATTCTCTGATTTAAATGAATAATCGTCTCGCATCAAACAAGATCCAGATATAATATTCATGCTTAACGCTGGCACCAAATAACAAGTATTCACGTCTAAAACTAAGCCTGAAGGTAGATGTAGAGGTAGTGTGCCGACGGCGATCACATCGACTTTGGAACCATTTCCCACGCACATCGTCACCTCGTCCTTAGCCAATCTTCGCTTAATCCGTAGCCCCTGTTTCGAGTTGCAAATATTAGCAATAGAACCAGTATCAAATACCTAGGCGCTACTGTGGGCATTAGTAAGGTACACATCAATAACATGTATATGAAATATACCTTTCACTTTGCCATCCTTCTTTTCCGCCAAATACTTGGGGCAGTTCTGCTTCCAATGACCAGCCCCTTTGTAGTAGAAGCACTCAGTTTCAGGCTTAGGTCCAGACTTGGGCTTCTTCACTTGAGCAGCAACTTGCTTTCCATTCTTCTTGAAGTTCCCCTTCTTCCCTTTTCCCTTCTTCTTGAAACTGGTGGTCTTGTTGACCATCAACACTTGATGCTCCTTCCTGATTTCAACCTCCACAGCCTTTAGCATTGCGAAGAGCTCGGGGATTGTCTTATCCATCCCTTGCATATTATAGTTCATCATGAAGCTTTTGTAGCTTGGTGGCATTGATTGAACAACTCTGTCAATGACACTATCAACCGGTAGATTAACTCCCAGCTGAGTCAAGTGATTGTGGTACCCAGACATTCTGAGTATGTGCTCACTGACAGAACTATTCTCCTCCATTTTGCAGCTGTAGAACTTATTGGAGACTTCATATCTCTCAATCCGGGCATTTGCTTGAAATATTAACTTCAACTCCTGGAACATCTCATATGCTCCATGACGTTCAAAACGTCGTTGAAGTCCCGGTTCTAAGCCGTAATGCATGTCACACTGAACTATCGAGTAGTCATCAGCTTTACTCTGCCAGGTGTTCATAACAGCTAGAGTTGCTCCTGCAGCGGGTTTGGCACCTAGCGGTGCTTCCAGGACGTAATTCTTATGTGCAGCAATGAGGATAATCCTCAAGATACGGACCCAGTCCGTGTAGTTGCTACCATCATCTTTCAACTTAGCTTTCTCTACGAATGCAATAAAATTCAATGGAACAGTAGCACAGGCCATTTATCTACAACAACATAGACATGCAAAATACTATCAGGTACTAAGTTCATGATAAATTAAAGTTCAATTAATCACATTACTTAAGAACTCCCACTTAGATAGACATCCCTCTAATCATCTAAGTGTCACGTGATCCCTATCAACTAAACCATGTCCGATCATCACGTGAGATGGAGCAGTTTTCAATGGTGAACATCACTATGTTGATCATATCTACTATATGATTCACGCTCGACCTTTCGGTCTCAGTGTTCCGAGGCCATATCTGCATATGCTAGCCTCATCAAGTTTAACTCGAGTATTCTGCATGTGCAAAACTGGCTTGCACCCGTTGTATGTGAATGTAGAGCTTATCACACCCGATCATCACATGGTGTCTCAGCACGACGAACTGTAGCAACGGTGCATACTCAGGGAGAACACATGTACCTTGAAATTTAATGAGAGATTATCTTATAATGCTACCGCCGAAATAAGCAAAATAAGATGCATAAAGGATAAACATCACATGCAATCAAATAAGTGATATGATATGGCCATCATCATCTTGTGCCTTTGATCTCCATCTCCAAAGCACCGTCATGATCACCATCGTCACCGGCTTGACACCTTGATCTCCATCGAAGCATCGTTGTCGTCTTGCAACTATTGCTTCTACGACTATCGATACCGCTTAGTCAAAGTAAAGCAATTACATGGCGACTGCATTTCATACAATAAAGCGAAAACCATATGGCTCCTGCCAGTTGCCGATAACTGTTAGAAAACATGATCATTTCATACAACAAATTATATATCATGTCTTGACCATATCACATCACAACATGCCCTGCAAAAACAAGTTAGACGTCCTCTACTTTGTTGTTGCAAGTTTTACGTGGCTGCTACGGGCTTCTAGCAAGAACCTATAGCGACCCGACCTCAAACGGTCAAGTCTCTGTGCATCAGTGTCATCCCTGGATCGGTAATGCTGACACACAGAGTACTCGAAGGATTTATAACAGAGTACCAATCACACACTTATTTCATCGAATGTCTCCAAAAGAGAACTTATTACAATAATATGGCTTAAGGCCATCTAATATGATAACATCGGAAGGCTTGGAAGATAAAGTGAGTCCATCAACTCCAACGGCATAGCTGAGATGCACGGCAATGACCTAGCGAACCTTACTCCTCGTCTGAAAAGTCTACAACATGATATGTTGCAGCCCGAAAAACGGGTCAGCACATGGAATATGCTGGCAATGTAACATAGTAGAGTAATGAACATAATAATGCTAACACTATATGCAATATGGCTGGTGGAGGCTGTATGGTTAATATGTTTTTGCGAAAAGCCAATTTTTTCCTACAACAAAGGAATAAGTTTTATTTAACTATCATGGTGGTTAAAACATCATTGAGAAGGTTCCTCCAATTCAATCCCAATTAAAGTAATTCATTAACCCGTCCAATTAAATTAGGGTGATGAGATACAATAGGATAATCCAAATACTAGATACTCAAGATGTCCATAACCGGGGACATGGCTAACCATTATTAGTTTATACACTCTGCAGAGGTTTGCGCACTTTTCCCCACAAGACTCGATCTCCCCCATTGGATTTCTCGCACTACATGGTGTTTGAGAAACGGATGACCGAGACACAGTCTTTCAGAAGCATTAACTCTTTACTCTAGGTGCACCGTTACACCTACTTTCCCCTACATCTGCTAGCCCACCACTGAAAGAGGTCACACAACCTACTCATACTATGCCAGAGCCCATAATGGCTTGTGGCTGCACACGGAAGTTTCTAGCATGAATAGTCTTATGATCCCTTTGAGACTGGGTGGCAGACCGTAGGAAAATCACACGGGTACTCCGGGATATCCTAGGACAACACTGGATTCTCCAGGTGCCCAAACAAGCAATCCACCCAGATGTGTATTAATGTTGCCACCTTAAGTTGAACCATTAATTAACAATCTCACATCTGTCATGGATACACTCGAACCCAATCCACGTCTACAAGCATAGCATAGCAATAAAGGCATAATGTAGAAGTAACTCCCGAGGGTTGATAATAAAACAGGTAATAGTTTCTACCTCATCATCTACTTCCCAATACCCACAAGTTAGTCACTTCCTAATCATGCAGTGTTTGAGGATTGGAACTAATTCATAAAAACTGGGTATGAAGAGAGTATGATCAATGTGTTACTTGCCTTGCTGATGATCCGCAAAACCTAGAGACTCGTAGTAGCACGCTTCGCGCTCCGGGTGTTCTATCACAAACAAACAATACCATACATAAGTAATCAAGCAAAGACGCACGGGTAAAACTCAACTAAGAAGATCTAACCATAAAGTTCAACTTAAGAACTCCGGTTTGCAAAAAGAATCAAATCAAACGGAGCAACGAAACTCACACTGCGAAAGAAACAAGATCTGATTACTAATCTGAACTAAAGTCAAATTTTTACAGTACCAAAATCTTGTTCAAGTTGGTTAAACAGAAAGAGGGCTTCGAGACAAAGATCTAGGCGCTTGAATCGCCTGATTTCGATGAACGAGCAAAAAGATAAACTAAAACGAAAATCGGATCAGAAATCACGATCGAAAATAATCACGAAAAACCCAAGAAAATGAAAAACAAACGAAAAGGCTAACGAACGAATGTTCGTTGTCTGTGACTAACGGGCGAAAACCGTTCGTTAAAACAAACGTACGAACGAACGCCTGCTATATAACTAAACTGGAAAAAAACCGAACCGGATCTAGGGTTTCGGAAAAAACCGATCGGTTTTTCTCACGAAAACCGAGGCGGCGGCGTCCGGCGGCGGTGGTGGCGGCGCTAGGGTTGCGGGGCGCGGGTGGGCTTCGGCGGCTGGTGGGCTTCGGCGGGCTAGGGGTCCCCCGGCTTATAAAGCCCCCCAGGCGGAGTCCCGCTCGGATATGGCCCGGTGTCGGTTTGACTTTTTTTAAAAAAAATCCGTCGTGCAGAAGAAGAAAGAAAAGAAATACTAAACGGACTCCAAAAATCCTGAAATAAATTTTCCCCGTCCTCTAAAAATATGCCGGACAAGGTAAACATTTATTTGGGCCTAAAATGCAATTTTGGAAAACTCGTATTTTTCCTATGCAAATAAAATAGCAATAAAATCAAATATTTGATTTTAATATTTTTTTCCTCCAATATTTCATTTATTTTGGAGTAGTCATATTATCTCCTCTCGTATCTTTTAGTATGAAAATATTTTGGAGAGAAAAATAATAAAGCCAATGATTCTCATTCCGGTATTTGATAAAATTCAAATATTAAAATGGTGAAATCCCCAACTCTCTCCGAGGGTCCTTGAGTTGCTTAGAATTTCGAGGATCACGAAACAAAATGAAACAAAATATGATATGCATGAATGACCTATGTATAACATTCCAAATTGAAAATTTGGGATGTTACAAACCAACCCCCCTTAAGATGAATCTCGCCCTCGAGATTCGGGTTGGCTAGAAAATAGGTGTGGGTTGTATTTGCGAAGATCATCCTCTTGTTCACAGGTGGCTTCAACCTCGGTATGGTGGCTCCACTGAACTTTGCAAAACTTGATAACCTTACTACGAGTGACTCGGCTGGCAAACTCAAGAATTTTGACAGGTTTCTCTTCATAGGTCAAATCACTGTCCAACTGAATTGCCTCCAGGGGTACTATATCTCTCAGTGGTATATCGGCCATCTTAACATGAAACTTCTTCAACTGGGAAACATGAAACAAATCATGAACTCCTGACAGTCCTTCGGGTAACTCCAACTTGTAGGCAACCTCCCCCATGCGTTCCAAAACACGGTATGGTCCCACAAATCTTGAGGCTAACTTTCCCTTGACTCCAAAACGTTTAACACCTTGCAAAGGTGAAACTCGCAGATATGCTCTGTCTCCGATTTCATAGACTAGCTCCTTGTGTTTTGAATCTGCATAACTCTTCTTCCTTGACTGGGCTACCTTCAATCTATCTCGAATCAGTTTAACCTTCTCTTCGGATTCCTTAATCAAATCTGGTCCAAACAACTGCCGGTCTCCAACTTCATCCCACATCAACGGTGTTCGGCATCTTCTCCCATACAGGGCTTCAAACGGTGCCATATTCAAATTGGCCTAGTAGATGTTGTTGTACGAGAACTCTGCGTAGGGCAAGTTGTCATCCCAACTAGATCCGTAATCTAGTGCACAAGCTCTCAACATGTCCTCCAGAATCCGATTGACTCTCTCAGTTTGTCCATCTGTCTAGGGATGAAATGTTGTGCTGAACTCCAGTCTGGTGCAACGGATGCCAAAATTTTGAAGCAAACTGCGTTCCTCTATCGGATACAATGGTCCTCGGAACTCCATGCAAACATACGATCCTGGTCATGTATATCTTGGCCAACTTCGCACTTGTATACGTGGTTTTTACTGGGATAAAGTGAGCCACTTTAGTCAAGCGATCAACCACTACCCATATAGAATCATATCCTGATTTGGTCCTAGGTAATCCGGTGAGAAAGTCCATGCCAAGTTTATCCCACTTCTATTCGGGTATCGGCATAGGCTGTAGCAATCCTGCTGGCTTCTGATGTTCTGCCTTCACTCTCTGACATACATCGCATATGGCTACATACTCGGCAATATCCTTCTTCATACCGGTCCACCAGAAACGCTCCTTCAAATCCAAATACATCTTGGTGTTTCCGGGGTGTATCGAGTATGTTGAGTCATGAGCTTCCTGTAGTATCAACTTTCTGATCTCTGCATTATTGGGCACATATATACGGTCCTCAAACCACAGGGTGTCATGCTCATCCTCATGAAACCCTTTGGCTTTCCCTTCACTCATCTTTTCCTTTATCTCAGCGATCTCTTTGTCATCCTTCTGAGCTTCTTGAATCTTTTCCAATAGTGTTGACAGAACCTCCAATGTTGCCACAAAGCCTTTAGGAACTATCTCTAATCAAAGTTCCCTGAGATCTTCGGCTAACTCCTTTGGCATCTCTCCGCGTACGAGGCTGTTAACATAACTCTTACGGCTCAAAGCGTCTGCTACAACATTGGCCTTTCCTAGATGATAATGCAGCTTCATATCATAATCCTTTATGAGCTCCAACCATCTCCTCTGCCTGATGTTAAGCTCCTTCTGTGTGAAGATGTACTTCAAACTCTTGTGATCCGTGTATACATCGCAACGGTTTCCGATGAGAAAATGTCTCCAGGTCTTGAGTGCATGCACTACAACTGCTAACTCCAAATCATGCGTGGCATAATTTAACTCATGCGGTTTCAGTTGTCGTGAGGCATACGAAACAACTCTTCCATCTTGCATCAGTACTCCTCCTAGTCCTAAGCGTGAAGCATCGCAATACACTTGGAAGTCCTTTCGTATATCCGGCAAAATCAGCACGGGGCTGTAGTCAAACGCTTCTTCAACTCTTGGAAACTTGCTTCACATTCCTCGGTCCAATGGAACTTAGTGTCCTTCTTCAACAATGTCGTCATAGGCTTTGCAATCTTAGAGAAATTTTCAATAAATCTCCGATAATATCCTGCGAGTCCAAGAAAACTGCGGATCTCTCCAACTGAGGTGGGTGCCAACCACTCAGTGACTAACTGAACCTTGGTGGGATCTACTGCTATACTCGCTCCTGATATAACATGTCCAAGAAATCCAACTTCCTTCAACCAAAACTCACATTTTTTGAACTTGGCATACAACTGATGTTCCCTGAGCTTCTCTAGAACCATACGCAGATGTTCCTTGTGCTCCTCTTCACTTTTCGAGTATACCAAGATATCATCAATGAACACCACAACGAACTTATCCAAGAACTCCATGAACACCTTGTTCATCATACTCATGAAATAGGCAGGGGCCTTAGTCAATCCAAAAGACTGACCGTATACTCATACAGCCTATACCTTGTGGTGAAAGCTGTCTTAGGTATATCCTTCTCTCGAATCTTCAGCTGGTGATATCCTGATCGTAAATCGATCTTCGAAAACACTTTAGCTCCTGTCAACTGGTCGAATAAATCATTGATCATTGGCAGGGGTATTTGTTCTTAATCGTCACTTCATTCAGCGCATAATAATCAACAACCATTCTTAGAGATTTATCCTTCTTCTCAACCAAGAGCACTGGGGCTCCCCATGGTGATGAACTTCGTCGGATGTAACCTTTCTACAACAACTCCTTAATCTGCTTCTTGATCTCTTCTAGATCATTTGCAGGCATCCGGTAGGGTCTCTTAGATATTGGCCCGGTGCCTGGCAATAGCTCTATCAAAAACTCGATGTCTCGATCTGGTGGCATGCCTGGTAACTCCTCTAGAAAAACATCTAGGTAATCCCTTACTACAGGCACTTCCTCCTAAACAACTCCCGTGAGGGTATTTACTTGGATCCTCCTAGGTGCATGCCTAGATACATACTTGATCCTTTTTCACTCTGTGGTGGTCAGCAATATCGACTTACTCGCGCAATCGATGTTTCCCCCATACATCGATAGCCAATCCATTCCTAGTATCACATCCAATCCTTGTGACTCCAAAATTATCAGGTATGATAGGAAAACATGGCTTCCAATGGTTAGTGGCATCTGAAAACATCCACTGCTTGCCATATACTCAGCTCCGGGTGAGGTTACTAGCATAGGTGTCCTAAGAACTTTAGTGGGCAGTTTATACTTATCCACGAATCCCCTTGATATGTATGAATGCGATGCACCAGTATAAGAAAGAACGATTGCAATAAATGACTTAACCAAAAACGTACCAATAACGGCATCAGGCTGCTCCTCAACCTCCTCCATGTTCACGTGGTTCACTAGTCCCTATTGAAAGGGTTGGGCTTCTTCCCAGCGCTTCCATTGGCATTCCCATTCTTCGCTTCAGGGCACTCAGTGGCGTAGTGTCCCATCTTCCCGCACTTGAAACAAGTAATGTGACTTGGGTCCTTCTTGGCGGGTGTGGATGGGTTAGTGCGGTTCTGATTACTACCTGCTCCATTCCTGTTTCCATTCTTGGGGCCACTGTGGTTGTGAGAACTCCCTCCATTGTGGGTGTGACCTCCATGGTTATGGACAAGTCCTCCCGAGTTCGGGGTTAAACGAGGCTTTTGCTGAGCTCCTAAGTTGTACCTCCCTTGTCCATACTTCCTTTTGCGGCTCTCAATCTGTTGCTGCTTCCCTTCAATCATAAGAGCCTTCTCTACCAACTCCTGGTAGTTGTTGAATGTTGCCACCATCAATTGCATGCTCATCTCATCATTCAGCCCTTCCATAAACTTCTCCTGTTTTGTGGCATCGGTGGCCACATCATCAGGGGCATAATGAGATAGCTTACTAAATTCATCCACATACTGCCCAACAGTACGGTTCCCTTGGTGTGAGTTGCGAAACTCACGCTTCTTCATGCTCATAGCTCCTGTTGATACATGGGATGTGCGAAAAGCCTGCTGAAACTGGTCCCATGTAACATTGGCTATAGGATAGGTGACAGTGTAATTCTCCCACCATGAGGCTGCTGGTCCATCCAACTGATGTGCGGCAAAACGCACCTTCTCAGCATCTGTGCATCCCGCAGTGGTTAACTCCCTTCCAATCCTGCGGAGCCAATCATCTGCCACTATCAGCTCGGTGCTGCTGGAAAACACCGGCGGCTGCAGCCTCAGAAAACGGGCTAAGTTGTCAACTGGTGGTGGTGGCGATGGGCTATTGTTGTTGTTGTTTCCCTGATTCTGAACTAACAACTGCATCAAGGTATTCTGCTGCTGGATCAACTGAGTGAGCTCCGGTGGAAAGGTAAATCTGGGGTCACGTCTCGAAGGCATCTGAGGGTTTGAGGGAAGAGAAATAGAATAGAATGAGGTCTAGTGAGAAAACACTACCCATATGCACATGAGACTACAACACAATCATATCACTTAATCAATCAAGCAAGGGCATACATTCGGTCTAGAACTATCGTTACAAAAGTGCTCGGACTATACTATATACACGGTGGAATACTACTGCTAATATGGTGGTCGACTAGAAAAGTTGATCAGTAGAAGACTCCATGATATCTGCGCCAGCTTCATCAACATAGTCATCATCACTATCGTCGGGGTCCGAGTCGGTGTCGTCGATGAGGATGTAGTCTTCAGAACGCATCTCCTTGGGTTCGTCGTCTTCACCTCCTGGCGCGGAGTCTCCCATGAATACTCCTAGCTTCTTTGTCAGGTCGTCATTCATCTCCACTAGTATCGTCATCTCCTCCTCATATCCATCGCATGTAGACTTGAGTTCTTCTTCAAGCTCGGAGATCCTTGTCATTGCCTTCTTTAGATCTATCATGCCTGCGCACATCTGGTTCTCCTGGCGACGAATGTGCTGGTTTAACTCCTGGATGAAAGCTGCAATGGATCTATCCTTCCTGGTGCTGATCATCTCCCATTGCTCATCTCGTCGCCCATAAATCTCATAGATAGTATCCTTAAGATCCGTCTTGTAGACTTCTCCAATGCGTCCCATGGTGATGTGGGCTGCCATACTCTTTCCTAAACTCCAGGTTGGTTCATGAAGGAAAACTCTATGGGCTTAGTGACTGGCGTGAATGTCCTTCCTGGAACTTGAACTTGAATCATCCAACGCTCCTCTTCTGGTAAAGTGGCATTGTAAGTCCCGGTGAAGCTTGGTATTCCGATGTTCAGGTACTTAGTGGCTTCTTTCAAGTGTCGTCCAAAAGGTGCTTCTTCATCCGGTTGTGCAAACTTCTTCCTTGCGTCCGCCATCCTAAAGAGTAGAAAATGGAGAGGAGTCGGAAATGAGAAGAGAGTAGTGATATAGGGCTTAGCTTAGTGGCCGTGTCCTACACTCAGCGTGTGCTCTGATACCATCTTGTAGCGACCCGACCTCAAACGGTCAAGTCTCTATGCTTCAGTGTCATCCCTGGATCGGTAATGCTGACACACACAGTACTCGAAGGATTTATAATAGAGTAGCAATCACACACTTATTACATCAAATGTATCCAAAAGAGAACTTATTACAATAATATGGCTTAAGGCCATCTAATACGATAACAGCGGCAGGCTTGGAAGATAAAGTGAGTCCATCAACTCCAACGGCATAGGTGAGCTGCACGGCAATGACATAGCGAACCTTACTCCTCGTCGAAAAAGTCTGCAACATGATACGTTGCAGCCCGAAAAAGGGTCAACACATGGAATATGCTGGCAATGTAACACAATAGAGCAATGAACATAATAATGCTAACACTATATGCAATATGGCTGGTGGAGGATGTATGGTTAATATGTTTTTGCGAAAAGCCAATTTTTCCCTACAACAAAGGAATAAGTTTTATTTTAACTATCATGGTGGTTGAAACATCATTGAGAAGGTTCCTCCAACTCAATCCCAATTAAAGTATTCATTAACCCATCCAATTAAATTAGGGTGATGAGATACAATAGGATAATCCAAATACTAGATACTCAAGATGTCCATAACCGGGGACACGGCTAACCATTATTAGTTTATACACTCTTCAGAGGTTTGCGCACTTTTCCCCACAAGACTCGATCTCCCCTGTTGGATTTCTCGCACTACATGGTGTTTGAGAAACGGATGACCGAGACACAGTCTTTCAAAAGCATTAACTCTTTACTCTAGGTGGACCGTTACACCTACTTTCCCCTACATCTGCTAGCCCACCACTGAAAGAGGTCACACAACCTACTCATACTATGCCAGAGCCCATAATGGCTTGTGGCTGCACACGGAATTTTCTAGCATGAATAGTCTTATGATCCCTCTGAGCCTGGGTGGCGGACCGTAGGAAAATCACACGGGTACTCCGGGATATCCTAGGACAACACTGGATTCTCCGGGTGCCCAAACAAGCAATCCACCCAGATGTGTATTAAAGTTGCCACCTTAAGTTGAACCATTAATTAACAATCTCACATCTGTCATGGATACACTCGAACCCAATCCACGTCTACGAGCATAGCATAGCAATAAAGGCATAACGTAGAAGTAACTCCCGAGATTTGATAATAAAACAGGTAATAGGTTCTACCTCATCATCTACTTCCCAATACCCACAAGTTAATCACTTCCTAATCGTGCAGTGTTTGAGGATTGGAACTAATGCATAAAAACTGTGTATGAAGAGAGTATGATCAATGTGTTACTTGCCTTGCTGATGATCTGCAAAACCTAGAGACTCGTAGTAGCACGCTTCACACTCCAGGTGTTCTATCGCAAACAAACAATAGCATACATAAGCAATCAAGCAAAGATGCACGGGTAAAGCTCAACTAAGAAGATCTAACCAGAAAGTTCAACTTAAGAACTCCGGTTTGCAAAAAGAATCAAATCAAATGAAGCAATGAAACTCAAACTGCGAAAGAAACCAGATCCGATTACTAATCTGAACTAAAGTCAAATTTTTACAGTACAAAAATCTTGTTCAAGTTGGTTAAACAGAAAGAGGGTTTCGAGACGAAGATCTAGGCGCTTGAATCACCTGATTCCGAGAAACGAGGGAAAAGATAAACTAAAACGAAAATCGGATCAGAAATCGCGATCGAAAATAATCGCGAAAAACCCGAGAAAAAGAAAAACGGACGAACAGGCTAACGAATGAACATTCGTTGTCTGTGACTAACGGGCAAAAACCATTCGTTAAAACGAACGTATGAACGAACATCTGCTATATAACTAAACCAAAAAAAACCGAACCGAATCTAAAAAAACGGATCTAGGGTTTCGAAAAAACGACTGGTTTTTCTCGCGAAAACCGAGGCGGCGGCGGCGACTACCTCGGCGAGGTCGGTGAGGCAGCGGCGGGGTGGCATCCAGCGGTGGCGTCGGTAGCGCCGAGCGGCGGCGGTAGCGTCGGCGGCACGCGGCGGCGGCGGCGGTGGCACGCGGCGGCGGCGGCACTAGGGCGGCGGCGGCGCTAGGGTTGCGGGGCACGGGTGGGCTTCGGCTGGCATTGACTATTTTTTAAAAAATAATTCCGTCGTGCAGAAAAAGAAAAAAAAGAAATAATAAACGGACTCCAAAAATCCCGAAGTAAATTTCCCCGTCCTCTAAAAATATGCCGGACAAGGTGAACATTTATTTTGGAGAAGTCATATTATCTCCTCTCATATCTATTAGTATGAAAACATTTTGGAGAGAAAAATAATAAAACCAATGATCCTCATTTCGGTATTTGATAAAATTCAAATATGAAAACGGTTAAATCCCCAACTCTCTCCGAGGGTCCTTGAGTTGCTTAGAATTTTGAGGATTGCGAAACAAAATGCAAGAAAATATGATATGCATGAATGACCTATGTATAACATTCCAAATTGAAAGTTTGGGATGTTACCGAACCATTCTTATCTATGGCATAAAAACCACAACGTTGTATAGTGATTGCTTTTTGATCTTCAGAAAGAACCCTGTTCATTGAATCCGATTCAACTAAAGTTGGAGAAACAGACACCCGCCAGCCACCTGTGTGCAAAGCACGTCGGTAGAACCAGTCTCATGAACGCGGTCATGTAATGTCGGTTCGGGCCGCTTCATCCAACAATACCGCCGAATCAAGAAACAACTAGTGATGGCAAGCAATATGTATATACCCACGCCCATAACTCCTTTGTGTTCTACTCGTGCATATAACATCTACGCATAGACCTGGCTCTGATGCCACTATTGGGAAACGTAGTATTTCCAACATCTGCCTACGATCACGCAAGAGCTATCTAGGAGAAGTATAGCAACGAGCGGGGTGAGTTTGTCCACGTACCCTCATAGACCGAAAGCGGAAGCGTTAAGTAACATGGTTGATGTAGTCGAACATCTTTGCGATCCAAACGATCAAGTACCGAAAGCCCGACACCTCCGCGGTCTGCACATGTTCAGCTCGGTGATGTCCCTCGAACTCAAGATCCAGTTGAGGCCGAGGGAGCGTTTCGTCAGCACGACGGCGTGTTGATGGTGATTATGAAGTTATCGACACAGGGCTTCGCATAAGCACTACGACAATATGACCGAGGTGGAAACCTGTGGAGGGGGGCACCGCACACGGCTAAGAAATCAACTTGTGTGTCTATGGGGTGCCCCTCCCCCGTATATAAAGGAGTGGAGGAGGGGGCCGGCCGGCCTTGATAACCCACAAGTATAGGGGATCGCAATAGTTTTCGATAAGTAAGAGTGTCGAACCTAACGAGGAGCTCAAGGTAGAACAAATATTCCCTCAAGTTCTATCGACCACCGATACAACTCTACGCACGCTTGACGTTCGCTTTACCTAGAACAAGTATGAAACTAGAAGTACTTTGTAGGTTTTGTTGGATAGGTTTGCAAGATAATAAAGAGTACGTAAATAAAAAGTAGGGGCTGTTTAGATAAAGAAACAATAAAGTAAATATAGCGAGTGTGGAGAAGTGGTGGTAGGAGTTGCGAAATTGCCCCTAAGCAATTGACTACTTTACTAGACTGATAGCAAGTATTATGTGGGAGAGGCCACTGCTAGCATGTCATCCCTGACTTGGAATTCTATGCACTTATGATTGGAACTATTAGCAAGCATTCTCAACTACTAATGTTCATTAAGGTAAAACCCAACCAAAGCATTAAGATATATTGGTCCCCCTTCAATCCCGTATGCATCAATTTCTATGCTAGGTTGAAGCTTCTTTTCACTCTTACCCTCCAATACATAGTCCTATCAACATACAACTAGCCCTAGGGTGTGATCCACGCGCTCAATCATATGATGGGCACCAAAGGACAGCAACATAACCACAAGCAAATTAAATCAATCATAGCAATTCATCAACCACCGATAGGACAATGAAAATCTACTCAGACATCATAGGATGGCAACACATCATTGGATAATAATATGAAGCATAAAGCACCGTGTTCAAGTAGAGGGTACAGCGGGTTGCAGGAGAGTGGACCGCTGTAGATAGAGGGGGGAAGGTGATGGAGATGTTGGTGAAGATGGCGGAGGTGTTGGTGTAGATCGCGATGATGATGATGGCCCCCGGTGGCACTCCGGTGCCACCGGAAGCGAGGGGGAGAGAGCCCCCCTCCTTCTTCTTCTTCCTTGACCTCCTCCCTAGATGGGACATGGGTTTCCCCTCTGGTCCATGGCCTCCATGGCAAGGGAGGGGCGAGAGCCCCTCCGAGATTGGATATGTCTCTCTGTCTCTCTCTGTTTCTGCATTTTCAGATTCTTCCCTTTCACCGTTTCTTATATTCCCGTAGATCCGTAACTCCGATCGGGCTGAAATTTTAACACGATCTCTATCCGGAGATTAGCTTTCCTGCGGCGAAAGGAGGGCATCAACCGCCTTACGGGTGGTCCACAAGGGTCAGGGGCGCGCCCAGGGGGGCAGGCGCGCCCCCCTACCTCGTGGCCGCCTCGGGCACCGTCTCGCGTGGATTTTTCTTCCCAAAAATCATATATATTCCAAAAAAATCTGTGTCAGTTTATCTCCCGTTTGGACTCCGTTTGATATGGATATTCTGCGAAACAAAAAACATGCAACAAACAGGAACTGGCACTGGGCACTGGATCAATATGTTAGTCCCAAAAATAGTATAAAAAGTTGCCAAAAGTATATGAAAGTTGAATAATATTGGCATGGAACAATCAAAAATTATAGATACGACGGAGACGTATCAACATCCCCAAGCTTAATTCCTGCTCGTCCTCGGGTAGGTAAATGATAAAAAAATAATTTTTGATGTGGAATGCTACCTAGCATAATCTTGATCATGTAATCTAATCATGGCATGAATATTAAGATACGAGTGATTCAAAGCAATGGTCTATCATTTGACATAAAAACAATAATACTTTAAGCCCACTAATAAAGCAATCATGTCTTTTCAAAATAACAAGGCCAAAGAAAGTTATCCCTACAAAATCATATAGTCTAGCTATGCTCCATCTTCACCACACAAAATACTCACATCATGCACAACCCCGATGACAAGCCAAGCAATTGTTTCATACTTTTGACGTTCTCAAACCTTTTCAACTTTCACGCAATACATGAGCGTGAGCCATGGACATAGCACTATAGGTGGAATAGAATATGATGGTGGAGAAGACAAAAAGGAGAAGATAGTCTCACATCAACTAGGCGTATCAACGGGCTATGGAGATGCCCATCAATAGATATCAACGTGAGTGAGTAGGGATTCCCATGCAACGGATGCACTAGAGCTATAAGTGTATGAAATCTCCAACTGAAACTAAGTGGGTGTGCATCCAACTTGCTTGCTCATGAAGACCTCGGGCATTTGAGGAAGCCCATCATCGGAATATACAAGCCAAGTTCTATAATGAAAATTCCCACTAGTATATGAAAGTGATAACTCAAGAGACTCTCTATATGAAGAACATGGTGCTACTTTGCAGCACAAGTGTGGTAAAAGGATAGTAACATTGCCCATTCTCTCTTTTTCTCTCATTTTTTTGTTTTTTTTGTTTTTTTGTTTTTTTTCTTTTTTTGTAGGCTTCTTTGGCCTCTCTCTCTCTCTTTTATTTTTTTGGGGCTTCTTTGGCCACTTTTATTTTGATAACCTCACATGGGACAATGCTCTAATAATGATGATCATCACACTTTTATTTACTTACAACTCAATATTACAACTTGATCTAGAACAAAGATATGACTCTATACACTACAAAAAAAGAACATCCGTGACATTTTGGGCCGAACGAAATTTTTTCTGCCATACATATGACACTTCTATGACGATAATTGTGACAAAACCCGGTATCATCATAGATGTGGTGGGCTCCTACTTCTATTACAAAAAATCATGACAAAAAATGGGCTTTTCATCCTGGGCGGGCCGGAGACGCAGCTGCATGACATTCTTTGGGCCGTCCATGATGGAAAAAACCGTGGTAGAAGCGAGGGCGAGGAAAATTTCGGGGAGTTCCCGGTTACGGTGGGAGGTCGGGGGCCGAGCGATGCGCGTTTCTCTCGTACACGTACGCGCGTGTGTGCGAGGCGTTGGCTCTAACTGAACTCGAGCGAGGCGTTGGGCTCTAACTGAACCCGAGCGATTGCACTGCAGGCTAAGCGTTACTGAACCCGAGCGATCGATCGATGGCTGTTAACTGAACCCGATCGACCGATTCCTTTGCTACTGCTGCTAACTGAAGCCGATCGATGCTACCTCTGGGATGAACAGTGAGCTTTGCGGGGGGGTGGATGAACAGTGAGCGTTGGCGTTGCCTCTGGATGAACAGGACCCCGTGGTGTGGAGGGCTGGATGAACAGTAGACGGTGGAGGGGTGCCTATGGAGGGGTGGTTGAACAGGAACCCGTGCTGTGCAGGGCTGCATGAACAGTAGACGGTGGAGGGGTGGTTGAACAGTAGCCGGTGGAGTAGCGCGCGGTGGAGGCTGGATGAACAGGAGCCCGGGGAGGCTGGAGGAGGTCGACGGTAGCCCGTGGAGGCTGGAGAAGGTCGACGGTGGAGATGAACAGTATCCCGTGGAGTCCCGTTTTGCGGTATGCCACACCCATCCTGATGAACAGGACCCCCGTTTCGACCGTAGGAGGTCCGTTTCGTCCGTTTTGCCGTACACCACACCCCTCCCGATCAACAGGACCCCCGTTTCGACCGTAGGAGGTTCGTTTCGTCCATTTTGCGGTACGCCAGACCCGTCCCGATGAACAGGATCCTGTTTCGAACGTGGCCGGTCGAACACAAGGCCGTTTCCTCCGTTCTGCGGCACGCCGGGCCTCATTTCCATCGCCTGTTCCATCCAAGCCCTTTCGATGAACATGACCACGCATTCCGTTCCGACCCAGCCGGTTGGCTCCCATGCGTTCCATTGCCTCCCGATGAACACGACGCATTCTGTTGCCTCCCCATGAACACGACGCATTCCGTTGCCTCCCCATGAACACGACGACGACGTTGTTTCTCCGTTCCGACCCAGCCATGTCAACGAGCCCTGGCCGTACGTATGCGCGAGTAGGCGTTCGAGACCCCGCCCGTATGTACACATACGTGGCCGTATTTTCTTTCTTGCACCCTGGCCGATGTACGTACGTGTACATGCTACGTGCGCGCCTCTACTACGACACGTGCGTGCCTCTACATCCACCAGTATATATGTACGTACACGTTCGCGACCAGAATGACAACGCTACGTATGCTTCGACGAGGTGGGTCCCGACTGTCTGGCACTTCCTTACGTGCGAAGATGTAGCTGGTGGGTCCCAGCAGTCAGGGGGGCGAATCATTTTGTTTTTTTGCCCGGACGCACTTCCTTCCGTGCGAAGGTGTAGCTGGTGGGTCCCAGCAGTCAGGGGGAAACGTTTTTTCATGAAATACGGTGACCCGTCCGGTGGGTCCCCACTATCAGGTGGAGGAATAATTATTTTGTGCGTAATAAGGAGGCACTTCCTTGCTGCGGCCGTGGACCCAGCTGTCAGCGTCTCCACGCACAGTACTCTTCCGATGGAAGTCGGTCGTTGACAACATTAACCACGCCGCGTCGAGAGCACCACGGTGGTGGACGACGGCGAGGCCTAAGAAGGGGACGACACGGAGGCAGGGAAGACTCGGCAGTTGTTTCCCACACGGAGGGGAGTACGACTGTACGAGGGTTTACTGGTTCATCTGCCATCGCCGGAGAATAACAGCAGGTGTGGCTGAGTAGAGGGATGGCTAGGCCAGCGATGGGAGTACGGCGGGGCGGTGAGGCCTGCGCGGCAGCGCAGCCGGCCGCGGGGAGGAGGGAGCAGGCAGTCCCGCCGGTGCTTGTTTGAGCGGCTGGACCAGGAAGAGCAGAGATTGAAGAAGCACGACGGCCGTTGGATGGACATCCAACAGTCAGTGCTTGTGCGTCAACCTTTTTTTAGGAAAGCCTCAAATCTGTGGAAAACAGCATACAGCCCATCTTCCATTATTTCTAATAATTTACAGCCCATTTGCTAGTTCTTAAGGTTTTTTTGGAGCCCGTATTCTTTTTGTTAGCATTACAGCCCATATTGTGGCCACAGTTAAAAAATTATATGAAATTTTGCATATTTCAGTGCGGTCCGAACTGTTTTTAATCCCGAAATTTCAACTCACATTCAAACTGATTTTAAAAATAAATGTATATCAATATAAAATCCAACAAATTCTCCACGCATAAAAATTAATGTAATTTAAAATCTTGAAATGAAAAAAAGATATTTGAAACTAATTGCCGGTTTGATGTGTTTCAAAAATGTACAGCCCATTTCTCATTACTGATGGGCCATTTTCTCGGCCAGCATAATGAAAGCTATCCTCGTCTTGAAAGATTTGCAGCCCAACAGGCCTGACAAAGCGACTTACTTGGCAAATCACAAAAAAACTGGGCTGTGGCCGTGGACCCAGCCGTCAGCCTCTCCACATATAGTACTCTTCTGATGGAAGTCGTTCCTTGACCACGTTGACCATGCCGCGCGGAGAGCACCACGGCGGTGGACGACGACGAGGCCTAGGAAGGGGATGACGCAGAGCCGTGGAAGACGCGGTAGTGGAAGCCCGCGTGGAGAGGAGTACGAGGGTTCACTGGTTCGGCTGCGGTGTGAGGCTGCCGTCACCGCAAGGCCTGTCCAGCGGTGGGAATAGTAGGGGGCGGTGAGGCCTCTGTGGCAGGACAGCCGGCCACGAGAGGCAGGAGCATGCGGCATGACCGGTGCTGCTTTGGGCGGCTGGAGCAAGAAGACCAGAGGTTGAAGATGCACTAAGGCCGTTGGATGGACATCGTACGGTCACTGGAGCTAGAATCATTCATATTGACTAAGTTGACAAAGCCCTTTGTCCCCGTCAACATAGTTGGCCCACAAGTCAGGAACCCACCAAGGTGGGTCCCAGCTAGCCGGGGGAGTATTCATTTTTTTTGTGCGTAATAAGGAAGCACTTCCGGTGGGTCCGAGATGACAGCGGGGGGGACGGTTTTTTCGCGAAATACAGTGGCCCGTCCGGTGGGTCCCAGCAGTCAGGGGGAAACGATTTTTTTTTGCAAAATACTGGTGGCCTGTCCGGTGGGTCCCCGCTGTTAGGTGGAGGAATAATTATTTTCCGTGTAATAAGGAGGCACTTCCTTGCGGCTGCCGTGGACCCAGCTATCAGCCTCTCCATGTACAGTACGCTTCCGATGGAAGTCGGTCGTTGACCACATTGACCATGCCGCGCCGAGAGCACCACGGTGGTGGACGACGACGAGGCCTAGGAAGGGGACGATGCGGAGCCGGGCAAGATGCGGCAGTGGATGCCCATGCGGAGAGGAGTACGAGCGTTCACTTGTTCGGCTGCGGTGTGAGGCTGCTGTCGCCACAGAATAACAGGGGTGTGGGTGAGTGGAGGGATGGCCTGGCCAGTGGTGGGAGTAGTATGGGGGCGGTGAGGCCTCCGCGGTAGCACAGCCAGCCAAGGGAGGCAGGAGCAGGCAGCACGAACGGCGCTGCTTTGGGCGGCTGGAGCAAGAAGACCAGAGCTTGAAGAAGCACTATAGCCGTTGGATGGACATCATACGGTCACTGGAGTATTGACTAAGTTGACAAAGCCCTCCATCCCCGTCAACTTAGTAGGCCCACAAGTCATCCCAACAATATGGTGGGTCCCAGCTAGCAGGGGGGTATTCATTTTTTTGGGCGTAATAAGGAGGCACTTCCTTGCATGCGAAGATATAGCTGGTGGGTCCGACCTGTCAGCGGGGGGGGACGTTTTTTCACGAAATACAAAGGCCCTTCCTGTGGGTCCTAGCTATCAGGTGGAGGAATCATTATTTTGCGTGTAATAAGGAGGCATTTCCTTGCATGTGGCCGTGGACCCAGCTGTCAGCCTCTCCACGTACAGTCCACTTCCGACGAATGTCGTTCATTGACCATGTTGACTAGGCCGCGCCGAGAGCACCAGGGCGGTGGACGATGGCGAGGCCTAGGAACGGAACGACACGGAGCCAGGGAATACTCGGCAGTTGTTTCCCACGCGGAGGAGTATGAGGGTTTACTGGTTCGTCTGCCGTCGCCGGAGAATAACAGCATGTGTGGGTGAGTAGAGGGATGGCTAGGCCAGCGATGGGAGTACGGTGGGGCCGTGAGGCCTGCGCGGCAGCATAGCCGGCCGCGGGAGGAGGGAGCAGGCAGTCCCGCCGACGCTTGGTTGAGCGGCTGGAGCATGAAGAGCAGAGATTGAAGAAGCACGACGGCCGTTGGATGGACATCCAACAATCAGTGCTCTCGTGTGTTGACTTAGTTGACAGGGTGTTGCGTGTGCGTCAACCTTTTTTTTATGAAAGCATACACGTCAACCTGTAGTAGGCACACAAGTCAGCCTCAAATCTGTGGAAAACAGCATACAGCCCATCTGGCATTATTTCTAATAATGTACAGCCCATTTGCTAATTCTTAAGAATTTTTTTGGAGCCCATCTTCTTTTTGTTAGCATTACACCCCATATTGTGGCCACGGTTAAAAAGTATACGAAAATTTGAATATTTCGGTGCGGTCAACTGTTTTTAATCCAGAAATATCGATTCACATTCAAACTATTTTGAAAAATAATTTATATAAAAATAAAATCCAAATAATTGTCCACGCATAAAAATCAATGGAATTTAAGATCTTGTAATGAAAAAAAATTGAAACTAATTCCCGGTTTGATGTGTTTTAAAAATGTACAGCCCATTTCTGGGAAAACCGAATGAAACTCTCCTCGTCTTGAACGATTTGCAGCCCAGTAGGGCCGATAAAGCAAGTAGGCCTTGTTTGGGTATTTCTTAAAAAACAGAATTGGGCTAGCCATTTTCAGCAAGAAAAAACACAACTGGGCTCATGATGTGGTAAACATAAATAAAACCCTGGCTAGACGGGCCACAGCCCCCGCACAGCCCCGTTGTTACCCTGATCCGTCGCTAAAACTAGTATAAATAGCAACTGCTTGTTCCTCAAAAAAAACTGCATGACTTGTTGGGTCCCTGGTGTCAGCCGCTCGTAGTGTAATTCTCTTGTTTATTGACTACGTTGACAATGGCGTGAGCCCCAGATGTCCAACCATTAGGAGGAACCATATTTTTGGGCTTGTACTATAGAGGCACTTGTTTGCGTACTGCCATGATGCTGGTGGGTCCCTACTGTCATCCTCTCCACGTACAGTCATCTCCTTGTTCCTCTCGGTTGTTGATGACGTTGACAACGTAAGAGGGCGGCGCACCACGCATGGCGAGCGAACCAAGGCCACAAGGCGGAGGACGACAGCGAGGCCTCGGACGAAGCGAACAGGAGCCATTGAAGATGCGCCGGTCCAGTCGCAGGCGGAGGGGAGTACGAGGGTTGACTGGTTCGGGCGCGGGTGCGTGTTGGAGCTAACATCACGGAGAATAACAGGACGTGTGGGGGAATAGAGGGAGGGACTGGCCAACATTAGAGGGTACGTATGGTAGGGCGGCGGAGGCGCAGCCAGCCATGGGAGGCGGGACAGGCGGAGCCGACGGGGTGGTTTGGTTTGGGCGACTGGAGGAAGAAGAAGACAAGAGATAGAAGATACACGACAGATGTTGGATATCAATCCAACGGCTGGTAGGCAGAATCGTTTGTTGACTGGCTAGTAAGTCGACACCACCTTGGATAGGCTATTTCCTCGCGGGTCCCAAATGTCAGAATCCAAATCTGTCACGGTCATGCAGCCTTTCCTATGAAAATTTACAGCCCATTTGATGTGCTAGTTCGAAATAAGTTTGTGGGTGCTGGTGGGGGCTAATCACTTGGCTTCTGTAATGCACAATGAGCTCAAGCAGCCGGCGAGTGTGATGTTATTTCCCTTGGTTGGGATTTGTTACAATATTTCACTCTAAATTAAACGAATGGCAAGCCATTTGCCTTGTTTCAAATAAAATATGACAGTCACAGCCGAGTTGAAAAGGGCAGGAACATCTAACTCCAACTTACAAACTGTACAAAAGCATGAGGGTTAATTGTTCATCAGGTTTACAAAAAAACAGAATGAAAAGGGCAACAACATCTAACTCCAGCACTGTTTTCGGCAGTCACAGTCAAATGGATCGGTCAGGTCCATAGAATGAACATCCTGGGTCGTAAAATTTACTGGATTATGACATCAATATGTTGTAAATAGAAGCCCGGCACGTTCAAAAGCTCTTTTGCCCACCTGAAACTCATTTTTTTGCTCTTCGACATACCCATCTGTCAAAACCATGCTGCTGATAAACTTAAGCCTGATGGACAATAGTAACTTCGCATTATGTAGGAGTGAGGAAGAAGGGGAGCTTGGGTTTTATGTAGGAGTGAGGTGAGGAATTTGGGGGTACGAGTGGAGCGAGCTGACGTGAGGTGGGTGGGAGCGAGGAGGAAGAAGAGCACCCAGGTTTTTTTTGGGGGGGTGTGCCGGGTGTGGGTAGCGCCTCTCATTCAGTAAATATATGGGCTTTTGAATTGATTTTACTATTTACTAGTGTGGATGGGCTGTTTTGTCTTGGGCCTAGAGAAACAATTACTACTAGTACAGTGGAGACACTCTACAGCTACCCAGAAAAACAGTTACTACTAGTACAGTGGAGACACTCTACCACTTCTGGCTCCTAGGTCATTGAAACGTCTCCCTCTACTGAATGCCATTATACTTTTGTTCACCGACATGTGGGCCATGCAGCGCACGGGCCCAAATTCCATCCACCAAATTAGAAGGAAGTATGCAGGCGGAGAGTCACCCCGGTCATAGCGCGGCAGTAACGAGCCGTCGTATCACAAAACCCCACCTCCCCGCAGTCTAAGTTTGACGAACGAAGAAACCATCATTTCACTCTTCGCTGAATCCCCTTCTCCCTCACCGTCGTCAAGAAAGGCAACACGCGCATCTGCCACTGTTCTTCTCTCCGAACGAAGGGAAGGTAAGCGGATCCGTGATGTTGGTATATTTTCATTCAGAGAAAAAAAGAACTTTTGCAAAGCAGTAACCGATCCTCACTCTCTTTTTTGTTTCATTGTCATTGCGATTGTGTTTTCCTTTCAGTGGTCTCCTAGTATTCGTCAGTTTCATGATGGACCAAGGAGAACCAGGAAAAGATCTGCCGATATTGGAGCAGACGTGGGAGGCTGATCCCCAAGAGACAGAGAGCTCCAAGAAGATGGAGGCAACCACCGAGCCGACCCCAGATACGCTCACGACCACTACTGAGATGGTCAACGCCCCGTTTGAGGTTACAGCCCCTGTGGCACTACAGGAGCAGTTTTCCCCCTTTGAGGATGTGTCCCCCCCCCCCCCGCTGAGCTACCCAAGGTGATTTCCTTCTTTGCCGATCTCGATTGTGGTTTTTCATCTAAGTATGTGGTGATTATTTTTAGAAAAGGAAGTATGTGGTGATTAATAATGCAAAATTTTATTAGCTTCGATGCCATGCTATACATAGTGGTTTAAATAACTTGTGTTTCTTATACTGAAAAGTAATTCAGAATTTGTTTCTGTTTCAATTAGAGCCCTGATGCAGACAAGGATTGTGTGGTTGTACATGTCACTCGCTATGAGGCAGACGACCTGAATATACGCACTTGGAAAACAGAGTTCTTAGGCTGTTGGATCCTGGAAGCCATTTGCGGTTATACCAATGAAGAGTTGTATTCCAGCCTCACTGTTGTCAGGCGTGTTGTCCAGGGTGTACTGAAGCACAAGAAGTTCAAAGCTACTCCTTCGTTTGTGAGGCATACTGTTCTTGTGAAGCTTGCGCAGGAAAATGACGTGGCATGCCTCCACAAACAAGTTTATCAGTGGCAAGGCCACAAGGTTGTCTTCATGAAGGTTCACAGGATTGAGCCGCTGCGGGACGTCCTCGATGATGTTCATGGCAGGGTCCGTCTTGTGTCCAGCCCAACTTAGATCGAGGCATGAAATAGTTGCCCGAGGTAGTGTTTAATAGTAGTTTCGATTGTGTCTAATTATCCGAACCTTGCCTGTTATCGACCCCTTTGGGGCTAGTACTCCTTTTGAATCCGTCTATGGGAACTACTGCTACTTTTGTGTGCCCGTGAATCATGTGAGAACCATCGTAATTGTTGCCGAAACAGATGCGACCTCACTAGTTTTTTCATGAATATGGCATGGTAAGACATAAGTTGTCACGGTTTATCATACGAGCAGTGTGTGTTTTGATGAAATAGAGCACTCGTTCGAGAACCTTGCGCCGGTGTATACATAAGTACTTGTAAACACTGTTGGTGCTACCCCACTTGTAAGCAGTTGTGCAAAACACGGCACATTGGCTCAGCTCGCGCTTCAACACTAGGCTATCGACCAGCTAACAATCAAGAATCTGTTGTCTGACATATAAGCAACTATGTATCTTGTTATAGTGGTTCATGCAGTTAATTGAGGCCACAATGTAATAAATTCCAAATGTTCACACGCTAGTCCATCGCTCATGTGGAACACTCACATTAAACTCGTCTTCATAAAAAACTTGAAAATCATAAGTTAAGCAATTTTATACATCTCAATGATTCATAGAACATAACAAACATATACTAGTTCACAGCAAAAGACAAAGTTGTGAGAAGGTTTACAAATCAGGAACAAACAAGCAAGGCTTCTCTGAGCAAAGGGCCTCCCGGTAGGCTTAAATTTCCTGGAGTTCACTCTGGTTTTTTCTTGTTGCCACCATTCAGGGTTAGTTTATCTCATTCCATAATAACCAATTATAATTGTGGTCTCAGCTAGAATGCTAAACTGAACCATGTAGTGTACTGACCAGCTGAAATGCTTGTGCATTCCACTAAATTTAAGCACCGCTATTTGCAGAAATAAGCAGACCACAATGCCTCTTGTCCGTGCACCTGTCCAAAAAACCGCCATGCAGCCGTGCCAGCTAGTCCTCGCTCCATGGATGAACTGGTATAAACTGCATTCCAAACTAGGATGCAGTTGTTTTCGCTCGTCCCTGCACTGCAATCAGGAAGTAAAACGTACGAATCAGCTTCTTTTAGATTGCGTTGGTCATTCTACCTTAGTTACTACCAATGTAGGGATACCTTGAGGACGGGAGGTTAGACAACGGCAACGAGGGATAGCCATCTCATTTTGCGTAGTTGTACTAAAACTGAGGTGTGTGCTTTTGATTGCGCGGATAGAAACGATACGGAGACAGACATCCCGAAACGATATGGAGACAGACATCCATGTTTGCACAAATACGAAATACAATTATTTAAACAGTGACAGATATTACTACTTTCCCCCGTTTCCTCTTAGAACCAAGTCCTAGATTCATGCTACAGCTTTCCCACTTTCTTCCCTGTTTGAACCAACGCTTTGAGTCGACTGTATGAACTAGCTTTACTTCTAATAATAGTAGAAGTCTAGGTGGCTTTGGAACAGTGGATGGAAGTAGAAAAGGATCCACACGAAGGGAGCTGGGGCAGTAGAGCAAGGCAGGTTTCGAAGGAATATATACCTGAGGGTCGTCGGCATGTGGCAAAGACGGCGTCGGGAGGCTGCATCTTGGCCACAATACCGCAGGGAGGAAGACGGGGTCGGAGGCCGTCCCGAGCCGGCGCTCTCTCGGAGAGAACGGCACGGCCACCAATCGGGACGCGCGAGCAGCCATTGGTCTCCTCCCTCGCCGCCGACGACAGCGTGAACGATGCACCTACACCCCTGCCCCGGTCGAGGTTGTCCGGCCGGATTTGTGGCCAGTCGTGAGTGGAGAGAGAGTGTGGCCACCTATGTGTTGCTTAGATCTGGAGAGCATGAGAGAGTGAACAAGAGGAACCCTAGTAAAGCAAGCGCTAAGGCTCCTGCTTTTATATATAGTGGAGTGATTTTGTTGTACCAGCTTCAAAAAAATGCGCTCCTACGTGTACCCGCGAGTGGGTGTGAGATAACTAGTGCGTGCATGCACCGCTTCTCTTCGTGAGAGTACAATATACTATGCCCAAAGAACGTTCGCCGCAAGAGTAATAGTATAAGTGTGTGATGTGTGAGCTACAATAAAATGTGCATGCCGTCTTTTGTTTTTTAGAAGTTCTGAGGGTAGGGTGTGAAGAGCACATATGTGCGTGACGTCTACCTGCAGATAGACGGTGGGTGCGACGTGCGAGTCTGCGAGAGGACTCGGGAGAGTCGTGACTCGTGAGGGTGTGTGTGCTGAGAGAGAGGGGGGAACGTATCAATGCAATGCATGTGTCCGTAAATCATTATCCGACAAACGTTCGCCACAAGCCTTTTCCTGACGAACGCCGTAAGAACCGTTAGATCGGCATCCGACGGTGTCAGTTTTTCCATGTCATTTAACAGAACAGCCACTCCTCCTACACACAAATCTTCCACGTGAGTGTTAGCAACTGCCGTATGCTCCCTCCATTCCGAAATGCAGTGCATATAGCTTTATTGAACATTCGAACCTCGCAAACTTTTACTGAGTTTTCGTGTACCAAATTGCACATGTAGAATACCATGTATATATCATTTCATTTATCTTCGAGAGGTAACTATAAATATGGGTGAGGAGTCTACAAAGAAAGACCATCGTATCACCCGCAGCAATTTCGGGCATCCTTTAGTGTCGAGGAATATCATAGGAACTCTATATGATATGATTTTTATAGGATTTTTTCCTTTAGAGCCAATTGGTTCATAGGAATAGATTCATATACTCCACATTTCAAAGGAAATAAACATGATATCATTTCTATAGCTTTAGAGCCACTTGGTTCATATGAATGGATTCATATACTCCCTTAATTTCAAAGGAAAATAAACATTAGCGTATATTCAATAGAAAAGTTCCTATGATATGAACCAAATTACATCTCTTTTCTAATCCCTCCTCATAGGAATTGAGATACATGTCATCTCTAGATTCAATAGAAAAGTTCCTATGATGTGAACCAAATGACATCTCTTTTCCAATCCCTACTCATAGGAATTGAGATGCTCCATGTCATCTCTTTCCCTACAACTTCCATGTATACATCTTCTATTCCTAAATAGATAGTACAACCCACTAGTTGCTTTTTTCCAAAACATGCAACTATGGCAGAAGAACTATATAGTGTGCCAATAACTTTGAAAGATGGTCGCTGGATGAAGCTAACCCGACAGTGCAGAGATAGGCAAATCTGAGCACTACTGGCCGTTGGATATCATCAACATTCCACCAGATCTGCCACATGTACAATTTAGAAGACTCCATGGTTGAACTTAAGCATAATGCACAAACCTCAAAACACAAGCACTTCTCCTTTGTTCTAGAATCTTCTGTATCATAATTGATTTTTTTTTCTAAATGAATTGCCATTATTTGTTTTTTACTTTACGATTTACAATGCACAACCCCATGAATCTTAACTTTTTTATAAAACTAATTGATTTTGAATGAGATGAACTATAAGAACTAAACGAACATCTACATCATGCATATATGACTCAAAGCTTTACATGCTATAGGGTGTATTTATTCATAATTTGGTTTCGAAATCTCATGGGTTCAATACATGTGTACCTTACTAGTTTTGAGTAGAGTAGCGAATTTCACGCGGCCATGGGTATATCAAAATGCAGGGCCCATGCATCATTGCCTTTCGGTCGAACCTACGTCCACAATTTTTTGTACGTACTATATCTCCACTGGTCCCCGAACCCAAAATGTTCCCTCGTTCCCGTAAAGCCAAGCGGCCCACACATATTTAAGGTGTCGACTCAAACCCATTTACTAAGACGTGGCCCCGCACGCTGTAGTACTCCTACAAACCCTACCGCCACACTCATCATCGGGTTTCTTCAAGACTATGAGGGAGAAGCCGATTTGTAGTGGAGGCGCTTTCAAAAAAAAGGATCTGTAGTGGAGACCCCTACCCTAGGGTGCCCTAGGTAGCTGCCACACGCATCATTGTTTTCTCTTTTCTTTATGCTCTTGCGCCCTAGAGTGAAATGATGGTTTCTTCGTCCGTCCAGCTTAATGCGGGAAAGGTGGGGCTTTGTGATTTGACCCCTCATCGCTCATTTTCTACTACTACGGCGCTATGACCGGGGTGCCTCCAATTCCAACCACTGCTCCGAATTGTAATTTGGTGCATCGCACATGGAACAAGATGGTGGATGAGCCACATGTCGGCCAAAGGGGTCCTGTTAAGTGTGTCGCCATTTCGTGTGCGGACTGACCCTTCTTGAGTTGCTACGCCAACACGACAGGAGCAGCCTACCACTTGGTTTTGCTCCTTGGTGAATCCCGACTATATTGATCTAAAAAGATACATGCTGAACTACCCTCTCCGTCTCGGTTTTTTATTTTTAGGCGTCTCGGTTTATAGGGCATGCACGTAGTTCTAGGTCATCCATTTGACTAACTAAATATGAGTTAATATATCACAAAAAGTATATCATTGGATTCTTAAGCGGGTGTAGTTGTATTTAAAAGTCAAGGGCGGGGCTTTTCCTACGCGGTAGGCGGGGCAGTTCCGCCTAGTCGGTTCGACAGAGACGCGAGAAGACGAGGGAGTAGGCTGCTGCAAACGTAGGGCTGTGTGATTTGATAGCGAGTTACTGCTGGACAGGTGGGGCCCCACGATTTTACTTGCCATTATCATTTTAACTGCGGTGCTACGACCGGCGTGACTCTCCCGATTCCTGACCACCTCCATTACGAAGAAAGAGATAGAGAGGAGTAAAAAATACACTTATAGCCAACCTTGTTGTAGTATGAGTGACTAAGTGATGACTATGTATGACATGCCAACATCAGATAGCCTAACGCACCGTGTTAAATCTCCAGGGCGCGACCGCGCGAGCGACGCGGCGGTCGTGGTAGGCGCGACCATGATACGGGCTGCTAGCAGCCCTTGGATCTGAGATCAAACGGACGCATGCTAAGTTGCTGAAAATTTGTAGAATAACCCTCCAGGATAGGAAATTCACCCATAGGTCTAGAATCACGCCATGCAACCGTTTGATCTCAGATCCAAGGGCTCTCAGAAGCCCGTATCATGGGAGAATGGAAAGCCACTACCCTGCTGTTCGCACGCTGGCAGTTTGCTCCTACTCATCCCTGCACGTCCTTCAATACTACGGCGGTTCGCTCCTAGTCGTCCCATCCATTCACATTACGGCAGTTCCACTAATCCTAACCCTCCTCCCAAATCCATGGCGTCCCAAATCTCCATGATCGGTGGTGAGTACAAGGTTAGAACCATCACCGGCGATGAGTTCAACGTCATCTACACCCGTTCTTCCACGACAGTGAAAGGATGCCTTTCTCGCTTATTGTTAATGCAAGGAGTAGGGATTGCCATGCAACGGATGCACTAGAGCTATAAATGGATGAAAGCTCAACAAAAGAAACTAAGTGGGTGTGCATCCAACTTGCTTGCTCACGAAGACCTAGGGCACTTGAGGAGGCCCATTGTTGGAATATATAAGCCAAGTTCTATAATGAAAATTCCCGCTAGTATATGAAAGTGACAAAACAAAAGACTCTCTATCATGAAGATTATGGTGCTACTTTGAAGCACAAGTGTGGCAAAGGATAGTAGCATTGTCCCTTCTCTCTTTTTCTCTCATTTTTTGGGCCTTCTCCTTTTTTATGGCCTTTCTCTTTTTTTGGGCCTTGTCTTTTTTTATGTCATTTCTCTTCTTTTTTATTCCTCACTTGCACTACTAGGGAAAAGCCTAGCAACAACGCGGGTTTTGGGCCTATTAGTAGCGCGGGGACCGGCGCTACTAATAAGGCGCTACAGCTAACATATAGCAGTAGCGCCTGTTGTCCCACGCTACTGCTATACATGAATAGTTGTAGCGCTCTTTAGAAAAGGGCGCTGCTGATATTATCTGCAGCGCTGTTTACTAGGAAGCGCTACTGGTAAGGTGGCGCTACTTCTAAATTTTCCCCCTTGCTACTACTAGTTTTATTAGTTTTTTTTCCCTGCATATTTGTTTTGTATTTTTTTTGTATTTGAATAGGCTTTATACAATAATCTTTAGCATATCATACACATACAAATGTAATCATAGCATATACATACAATTAGTCTCATCAAATCATGTCATCATCATAATCATCATCCAACACAAAGTGGTCTCTCGTCATCATCTCGAGAATAGCGATACAAGTCTCCATTACTTGCAAATACATCATCATCCATCTAAACAATGATATACGTGAGAAGAGCTATCACTTTGAGTACATGAGTTCGTATCCCTCTCTCGCATTTGCGTGAACCTAAAGTAACTACTGCCTGTCGCTCGGAAACCGGAAACCGGTACACCTGGGCCTGACACTCCGGCCACTTGTCGTATATATACTCCTGGCGTAGCACTTCTTTGTCATCTATGATCTATGCACCTGCATCGTCACATGAGTCAATGATATGCAACATATATAGTTGAGCAATAGAAAGCGACAGACTTGGCAAAAATAGAAACAACATATCATAAGCATAAATAACAAAGTTCATCGTACCCCAAAATGCCCTAACTAGAGTGATTTTCGCTAGTCGAGGAGGAGGACGGTTTAATTACATCACAAATAAAGTTTCACCATGCATAACTCAAAGTTTTGTCATATATAAAGTATGGAATAAATGGACACATTGTCATATATCGACAATCACTCCAACATGTCGTTCCATCCATCCAAGTCAGGGAGATAGTCGTCGAGCTTAGTGAAAGGCTTCATGTCGAGACGCTGAGAGGCTATCCATGTTCGGACGTCTTCCCACGACATTTGTCCTTCTCCGTAGAACATCCCTGCTTTTCCGACGACCTCCTTCATGATGATTTGGGCAAGTTCGCGCTGGATGTTATAGAACTCAGCTCAAAGTCGATGATCCGCGATATCTCCTATGTCCTTTGCCCATTGCAGAATATGGGCATCGCCAGATCTAGGTGACATGCGAAGGTTCTGGCGATCCTGTTTGTACTCCAGCATGTGGTGTAGGACATAGAAACCATCATTAAGAGAATCGTTTGGTTGCTGGATGCAGCAGAAGTCGGTCTTATGGCTGAAGGCGACCCTGCCGCCCCTTCTCTTCTTGTCCCTGACCTCTCCACCCCCTGTTTGGTAGTAAAACATAGTACTGTAGAGAACATCCTTGATGTGGGTGTACTCCTTTTTGTGAATGTTCTTCGACGAGTCCAAGTAAAGAGCGTGGGAGAATCGGGGGTAGAGGATGATGAGGACGGTGCGCCCGTTGCTGCGAAAAATAAGTACACCTCAAATTAATTAGCCTCCACCGTGCAAATGAATGATTGAAATCGAAGGAAGGATAGCAGCGCGGATGACTTACACGGGATGATAAGGCACGAGAATCGCTTCCTTGTCTTTATTGGCGAGCATGAAACTGATGATGTAATCCCTCGCGTATTCACGGTGCTTTGCGCAGACTCCCAAGAAGCCCTCGTGCATGTAGTACGGGTCAGCGACACAAATATGAGATATCTGCTCAACCCCGATGATGTAGTTCATGTGCAAGGCATAAAGGCGGACAAACGTAAAATCCAGCTTCTTCACGTGAAACATGTCAAATATGTAATCGAATCGGAGGAAGAACTTATCTTCGGGGAAGCTGTCGATGTACGACATTTGCTGCGGAACGTTAACCACGTAGAGTGGGTATCCTGGATCTTTCGAGGCGACGAGGCCTTTCTCTACCCGCAGCACATCATCATGAAGTCTCATTAGATCGCCGATTCTGGCCCGTAGCGCTGTTGCAGGTAGGATTGGTTGACCGGGGATATGCCATTTATCCGCATCAGGGATATCTATACGGTCCTGAAGCCGAGGCTCCTGAGGCGGCTGGATCATAGAATCAGCTTTTTTGCCTTTCCTCGCTCTCTTCCTAGACTTCTTTACTACCGGAAGGTCATCCATAATATGTTGAGACGGCAATTCAGGCACCGACTCATGACGCTCAAACCCTGAGGAGGCGCCAGTATAGACATACTGTTCAGCGCCATCGTCGTCCTCATCCTCATCCATGGCGACGTCATCAGCGACTAATGGAGCCTCCTCCTTACCTCGTCCTCTATCACCCAACCCAACATCCGACGCTAGTTGGATAGGTGGGGTGTTGATGTTCATACCTTGCTGAGGCTGCATGCTCATGGGTGTGCTCCCGGCCGCCTCCAGACGAAGCAGACTCTTTGGCCACAACAAGACCCACCCATTGCAGCAATCACCAAGCCGTCGTGGTGTCTCGTCGTCATCCCCCACTAGTATTGGAGGAGGCAAATTCTTGTGGCCCTATTTGACACTGGCCATGGAAACCTTGAAGACGTTCGGGGGATCGGCCGGCTGTGGAACAATGGTTCCTTTGGCTTCATTATCATCGCCTTCCCCACGTCCACCTTCTGGTCGCCGATGGTGTACAATATGGTGCACGGGGTTTCGTCGGCCTGCAAAGAAAAGTCTGCGACGTGAGACATCCGAAAGGCAACGAAAACGGGAGATTATACATTTATATTGAAGGGGGCCAGTGTGACAGATGCCGTGAGGGCGTCGAGCTCAGCCAAAGACGAAGCACCACCGAGCACGTCCGGTGCGGGAGCCGATGCGGGAGCAGGTGCGGGAGCCGGTGCGGGAGCAGGTGCAAGAGCCGGTGCGGGAGCAGGTGCTGGTGCAACGCTAGTCGAGCTGCTCCCCAAGAAGTCAGCAAGGGGAAAGTCCTCTGCATTTTTTCTGGATTTTGCCTTGTCCAAGTGAAAACGCCCGTCACCAAGGAAGTAGACAAATCTGCAACCACCTATTTTGCAGAAGTTACCGCTGTTGCAACTGTCTGAGATGATTTCTTCTCAATCGTAATCTCAACCTTCTTGTCGATGTTTTCTTCAGTTAACCTCTGTCTTTCCTTTCTCTCCTCCGTGGTCTCACGGTAGTACTTCTTCCACGTGGCGCCGTCTCCGATAGCATGCACGCGTCCGTATGATGGTCGAGTATCCACCGGTTGTCGTTTCAATATGTTCAACGCCCGGTTGAATCGAGTGTCCCAATTGGGCCTCGCCAATGCCTCAGACGGCGAGTTGCTTTCGGCCGCAATCCGGTGTTGCTCTCTCTGCAAAAGGCACAAGGATCGTTTACAAATATGACTAATGTGTGCAGTCGAATTGATCAGAAACTAAAATTACCAGCAGTCTCATGAACTCCGTAATGACCGGTTTTGTCTCGTAAACCTTCTTCACTGGGTCCCAATAGTGTCGGGCCCTGAGGACGTCACGCTCCTGCGGGACGGTGAAATCCGCGAAGGGCTCTGGGATGCCCAGACTCGCGGCTTCCGCATCCTCCTTGGCCCATTTGGACCTCTTTCCGCCGTAACCACGGCTTCCGAGGTGGTGGCTCCCAATGTTCCTCTCTTGAAGCCCCTTCATGTACTTCGACTTTTTTGGTAGCTTCGGCCTCGCAAGCCTCCTTGAATATTTGAAACTGCTCTTCCATGATTGTCGGATTATCCTTTACAATCTCGCAGTAGGGTTCCTTCTTGTCGATGATCTTTGCTTTCACTAGATTTTTCCAGGCGGCCAAGGCGTCGCTAAACTTGGTCATGGCGTGTTTGTTTATCTTCTTCATTGCCGGGTCCTCATCTGGATCTTTATAATCCTTCTCATTCCGGCCCGGGAACAAGAATATCTGGTGAAACTTCTTTAGGAGGGAGCTCCTCATATTTTCTATCTTATGTAGTTTCTCATCGTTGATGGTGGCGGTTGTCTGTACGATGCAGCCTATCTGATTGCCGTAGCATCGACGCGCTTCCTCAGGCGCCTTTGGCTCAAAATTGTCCTCGTCCACCTCCGTGACCACTAGTCTAGTACTCCTGAGTTTGTTAGGAGGCCGTTACCTCTTTGCTTTTGGTTCTACACCGGATCCGCTCCCCGAGGCAGCGCCGGTCTGAGTCTCAGCGCCGGTCTCAGTCTCAGTCTCGATGCTGGTTTGAGTCTCAGCGTCGGTCTCGATGTCGGCAAGGCTAAAAAAATTGTCTGCCGCCCGGTAGACGTCGTCGCAATCTCCAGAACCCTGTCCTTCATCGTTGCTAGTCATGTTTCCTACGATTAAATCTAGTCAATTAATTCTAGACCTAATAAAATGAATAATGACATAAAAAAGGCCTATTGTTTTGCAGGAACGTTGACTCCTTCTCGGTGCGGCAAATCCCGGGCACTCGATATGTCCTAGTTTGTAGCACAAGTCATGCCGAAATTCATGGAAAATTTCGGCATGACCTTTGCTAAAAAGTGGACAAATTGAGAACCTGAATTTTGCCGGAACGGAAATGAATCAACATTCTGGCAAAACATAGGCCACTCGGCTTCATTCCCTGGAAACAACAAAAGGCCACTTGGGCACAATCGAACCACTTCAATGTCGATTATGATCAATGAGCAAACACAATTGAGGATTTTTCATATATCATGACCACTTCA
Organism: Triticum urartu; assembly: GCF_056163025.1. Taxonomy (NCBI): domain Eukaryota; kingdom Viridiplantae; phylum Streptophyta; class Magnoliopsida; order Poales; family Poaceae; genus Triticum; species Triticum urartu. Next base: position 398,630,997 of record NC_141876.1, on the reverse strand, counting down.
AATTTGCATCTCCTAGTGTTTGACACTTCAAGAAAATCTACACAAATCTCATGCTCTCTGAAACTCAATTCAAAAACCAAATATAGATGGATGAACCCTAGAACTCAAATTATGTCCTAAATTATTTTCCTAATAAAAATTCACTAAAAATTAAGAACCTACTAGACTTGCAACACTAATAGAAATTTATATTTTTATATTGATTTTTTCTCTAAACTAAATCCTACCACCCTAGTTAACATCTAGTTAAACCTTACTTTCCTAACATTTGTAATTAAACACTACAACCCTAACCCTACTGCCCTAGTTAAGCATATACATTTTTTTCTACGGCGAGGGAGGCAGGGGAATCTCTGTCAAATTAACCTAACTCATTAACCTAACTAAATTCTTTTCCTAACTAAATTAACCTAACTAATTTAGAGATAGAGAGAGAGGAGGGGTGAGGCTTACAGAGGATGGCTCCGGGGGTGGCGCGGGAGGCAGTGGTGGCGAGGGAGGCGGGGGCGTCTCCGCTGACGGCGAGGGAGGCAGTTGTGGCGAGGGTGGTCCGGTGGCGTCGACTGCGGCTCCGGTGGCGTTGATGAGGCCGCGCTGCTCCGGTGCCGTTGGGGGCAGCTCCGGTGGTGTCGATGGTGCGCGGCTCTCATGGCTCCGGGGGAGACGACGTCGGCAGGAGACGGTGGCGAAGTGGGGCGACGGTGAATCGGGCAGACGGCGGCGGGGTGGGTCGAGGGATTTGGGGGAGAAGTGGTGGCCGGGGGGAAACGGTTTTTTGGTTAAGTCAAACTTAGCGGTAGCGGTTTTCGCGAAACGCGCTATAGCTAAGTTACCTATAGCGATTTTCACAAAACGCGCTACTGCTATAGCTACGTAATTTCCTTCATCTTTCTTATTTCCTTTTCTGTTTCTACAGCGGGGGTCTAGGAAACGCGCTGCAGCTACGTTGGCTATAGCGCCTCCTACGAACAAACGCTACTGCTACGTCTTTCTCTCTTTTTCGCTTTCTCATTTATTTTGCTCTACATTTTTTTCCTTTTTCCTTTTTCTATTTCTTTCCTTTTCATTTACTTTTCCATTTGTTTTTTATTTTATTTTATTTCCAGTAGCACTAGCGCTCTCCGCGCGAAACGCGCTACTACTTATGTGCTAGCGGTAGCGCGCTTTCCTCAAGACCGCTACTGTTATGCGTAGCCTATCGGTTTAGCAAAGGGGATATTAGTGGTAGCGCATTTTCATGCGCACGCGCTACTGCTACTATTGTATCTGTAGCGCGATTTACGGACACGCGCTACTGCTATTTAGCACTAGCACCCATTTTTGACACGCGCTACTGCTAAATTTCTGTGTATAAGGTTTTCCCTAGTAGCGTTGGGACAATGCTCTAGAAAATGATGATCATCACACTTCTATTTATTTACAACTCAATGATTACAACTCGATACTAGAACAAAGTATGACTCTATATGAATGCCTCCGGCGGTGTATCGGGATATGCAATGAACCAAGAGTGACATGTATAAAAAATTATGAACGGTGGCTTTGCCACAAATACGATGTCAACTACATGATCATGCTAAGCAATATGACAATGATGAATGTGTCATGATGAACAGAATGATGGAAAGTTGCATGGCAATATGTCTCGGAATGGCTATGGAAATGCCATAATTGGTAGGTATGGTGGCTGTTTTGAGGAAGATATAAGGAGGTTTATGTGTGAAAGAGCGTATCATATCACGGGGTTTGGATGCACCGGCGAAGCTTGCGCCAACTCTCAATGTGAGAAAGGGCAATGCACGGTACTGAAGAGGCTAGCAAGGATGGAAGGGTGAGAGTGCGTATAATCCATGGACTCAACATTAGTCATAAAGAACTCACATACTTATTGCAAAAATCTACAAGTCATCAAAAACCTCGGCACTACGCGCATGCTCCTAGGGGGATAGATTAGTAGGAAAAGACCATCGCTCGTCCCTGACCGCCACTCATAAGGAAGACAATCAAATAACAACTCATGTTTCAAATTTGTTGCATAACGTTTACCATACGTGCATGCTACGGGACTTGCAAACTTCAACACAAGTATTTCTCAATTTCACAACTACTTAACTAGCATGACTTTGATATTATTACCTCCATATCTCAAAACAATCATCAAGCATCAAACTTCTCTTAGTATTCAACACACTCATAAGAAAGTTTTACTAATCTTGAATACCTAGCATATTAGGATTTTAAGCAAATTACCATGCTATTAAGACTCTCAAAATAATCTAAGTGAAGCATGAGAGCTCATCTATTTCTTCAAAATAAAACTACCACCATGCTCTAAAATATATAAGTGAAGTACTAGAGCAACCAACAAACTACTCCGAAAGATATAAGTGAAGATCAATGAGTAGTTGAATAATTATGCAACTATGTGAAGACTCTCTAACATTTAAGAATTTCAGATCTTGGTACTTTATTCAAACAGCAAGCAAAACAAAATAAAATAAAATGATGCTCTAAGCAAAACACATATCATGTGGTAAATAAAAATATAGCTCCAAGTAAAGTTACCGATGAACGAAGACGAAAGAGGGGATGCCTTCCGGGGCATCCCCAAGCTTAGGCTTTTGGTTGTCCTTGAAAATTACCTTGGGGTGCCTTGGGCATCCCCAAGCTTAGGCTCTTGCCACTCCTTATTCCATAGTCCATCGAATCTTTACCCAAAACTTGAAAACTTCACAACACAAAACTTAACAGAAAACTCGTGAGCTCCGTTAGCGAAAGAAAACAAAACACCACTTCAAAGTACTGTAATGAACTCATTATTTATTTATATTAGTGTTAAAACTACTGTATTCCAACTTCTCTATGGTTTATAAACTCTTTTACTAGCCATAGATTCATCAAAATAAGTAAACAACACACGAAAAACAGAATCTGTCAAAAACAGAACAGTCTGTAGTAATCTGTAACTAACGCAAACTTCTGGAATACCAAAAATCCTAATATAAATTGCTGGACGTGAGGAATTTATCTATTAATCATCTGCAAAAATAATTAACTAAATATCACTCTCCAATAAAAAATGGCAGAAATTCTCGTGAGCGCTAAAGTTTCTGTTTTTGACAGCATGATCAACAAGACTTTCCCCAAGTCTTCCCAAAGATTCTACTTGGCACAAACACTAATTAAAAGCATAAAACCACATCTAAACAGAGGCTATATGAATTATTTATTACTAAACAGGAAAAAAAGTAAAGAACAAGAATAGGATTTGGTTGCCTCCCAACAAGCTCTGTCGTTTAACGCCCCTAGCTAGGCATGATGATTTCAATGATGCTCATATAAAGGATAAGAATTGAAACATAAAGAGAGCATCATGAAGAATATGACTAGCACATTTAAGTCTAACAAACTTCCTATGCATAGGGATTTTGTGAGCAAACAACTTGTGGGAACAAGAATCAACTTGCATAGGAAGGTAAAACAAGGATAACCTCAAAATTTTAAGCACATAGAGAGGAAACGTGATATTGTTGCAATTCCTACAAGCATATGTTACTCCCTCATAATAATTTTCAGTAGTATCATGAATGAATTCAACAATATAACCAGCACCTAAAGCATTCTTTTCATGATCTACAAGCATAGAAATTTTATTACTCTCCACATAAGCAAAATTCTTCTCATTCGGGATAGTGGGAGTATCATAAGAGACTTGAATACTATAAATTGTTTCCATATTAAAAGAGTAATGTTCAGAAAAGGGGTAACCATAATCATGGCAAGTTTTATAAATATAATCACTACTTTTTATAGCATAAGTATCATCACAATAATCATCATAAGTAGGAGGCATGCTATCATCATTATAAATTTGCATATCAAAACTTGGGAGACTAAAAATATCATCTTCATTAAACGTAGCATCCCCAAGCTTGGGACAAACATTAATTTCAGCAAATATATTCTCAAATATGTCATCCTCATCAAACATAGCATCCCCAAGCTTGGGCCTTTTCGTATCATAAGCATAATCACTTTCATCATCAATAGTATGGATAGCACCAATAGTATAGCAATTATCATATTCTTCCAAGCAAGTGCCAAAAAGATTTTCAAGATCATAAGAAGTATCATTATCTTCCACAATTATATTTTGATGAGGCACAATAGTAATAGGAGCAGCATTATTTGGGAGAGATATCTTCTTACCTCTCTTCCTTTTTCTTTTCTTCTTCTTCACCACATCATGTGTGGGTTCAATCCTCTTTTTGGAGCTCCTTATTAATGAGATTGGTTGAATAGGAGGCTCCTCCTCGTTACCTAATTCATCATAAGAAATAATAGGAGGATATTGGGAAGTCTCTTCCCTTTCATTAGTATTCTCTTCATCCTCTATTTGTTTTCTTTTCTTTATGTAGTTGGCAATATAAGGATTTTCAATACAATTCACCGCACAATACATATAAATTTCCTCTAGATCAAATCCAAGAAGTTTGTAACAGGCAAATTCTGGAAGATGATTAGTTAAATGTTTCATTTCTTCATAACCCATAAGCAAACTAAGTTCATTATAATGTGCAAGGGAAATCAAGTCATCACAATTTTTGGACACGATTAGATCATGAAACAATTTGCATCGGATAGCTAAATGACCTTGTTCATTAGAAAGTCCACAAGTATGGCCAAGAAAATTTAAATTTTCAGCACAATCATCTAGTATTTCTTGCAACAATTTAGTTTCTAAGTACTTATGCTTCTTGCAATATCTATCTTCCCTTTTTGGTGTGTACTTACAAACCCAATGCACTCCACAAAAATTGACATGTTTATAGGAGGCATTTTCATCATAACTAGTGCAATCATCATTCGTATCATGGATATTCAAAGAATTCGTACTAACAACATTGCAATCATGCTCATCATTCACATATTTTATGCCAAGCATTCTATGTAATTCTTCTTCTAGTATTTGAGCACAATTTTCCTTTCCATCATACTCACAAAAGATATTAAAAAGATGAAGCGCATGAGGTAAACTCAATTCCATTTTTTTTGTAATTTTCTTTTATAAACAAGAAATTAAAAGACTCGATTGCAAGATCTAAAGATATACCTTCAAGCGCTAACCTCCCCGGCAACGACGCCAGAAAAGAGCTTGATGTCTACTACACAACCTTCTTCGTGTAGACATTGTTGGGCCTCCAAGTGTAGAGGTTTGTAGGACAGTAGCAAATTTCCCTCAAGTGGATGACCAAAGGTTTATCAATCCGTAGGAGGCGTAGGATGAAGATGGTCTCTCTCAAGCAACCCTGCAACCAAATAACAAAGAGTCTCTTGTGTCCCCAACACACCTAATACAATGGTAAATTGAATAGGTGCACTAGTTTAGCGAAGAGATGGTGATACAAGTGGTATATGGATGGTAGATAAAGGTATTTGTAATCTGAAATTATAAAAACAGCAAGGTAACTAATGGTAAAAGTGAGCGTAAACGGTATTGCAATGCTAGGAAATAAGGCCTAGGGTTCATACTTTCACTAGTGCAAGTTCCCTCAACAATGATAACATAATTGGATCACATAACTATCCCTCAACATGCAACCAAGAGTCACTCCAAAGTCAGTAATAGCGGAGAACAAACGAAGAGATTATGGTAGGGTACGAAACCACCTCAAAGTTATTCTTTCCAATCAATCCGTTGGGCTATTCCTATAAGTGTCACAAACGGCCCTAGAGTTTGTACTAGAATAACACCTTAAGACACAAATCAACCAAAACCCTAATGTCACCTAGATACTCCAATGTCACCTCAAGTATCCGTGGGTATGATTATACTATATGCGTCACACAATCTCAGATTCATCTATTCAACCAACACAAAGGACCTCAAAGAGTGCCCCAAAGTTTCTACCGGAGAATCACGACGAAAACATGTGCCAACCCCTATGCATAGGTTCATGGGCGGGACTCGCAAGTTGATCACCAAAACATACATCAAGTGAATCATGTGGTATCCCATTCTCACCACAGATACGCACGGCAAGACATACATCAAGTGTTCTCAAATCTTTAAAGACTCAATCCGATAAGATAACTTCAAAGGGGAAACTCAATTAATTCAAGAGAGTAGAGGGGTAGGAGAAACATAATATCCAACTATAATAGCAAAGCTCGCGATACATCAAGATCGTATCATCTCAAGAACATGAGAGAAAGAGATCAAACACATAGCTACTGGTACATACCCTCAGCCCCGAGGGAGAACTACTCCCTCCTCGTCATGGAGAGCACCGGGATGATGAAGATGGCCACCGGAGAGGGATTGCCCCCTCCGGCAGGGTGCCGGAACGGGTCTAGATTGGCTTTCGGTGGCTACGGAGGCTTCTGGCGGTGGAACTCCCGGTCTATTCTGCTCCCCGATCATTTTAGGGTATATGGAGATATATAGGTGGAAGAAGTACGTCAGGGGGGCCATGAGGGGCCCACGAGGGTGGAGGGCATGCCCTAGGGGGGTGGGCGCGCCCCCTACCTCGTGGCATCCTCGAAGCTTCCCTTACGTGCACTTCAAGTCTTCTGGGCTTCTTCTGATCCAAAAATAAGTTCCGTGAAGTTTTACGTCAATTGGACTCCGTTTGATTTTCCTTTTCTTCGAAACCCTAAAACAAGGTAAAAACAAAAACTGGCACTGGGCTCTGGGTTAATAGGTTAGTCCCAAAAAACATATAAAAGTGTATACTAAAGCCCATAAACATCCAAAACAGAAGATAATATAGCATGGAGCAATCAAAAATTATAGATACGTTGGAGACGTATCATCACTTCAGACGCATGAGTGGGTCGTTGGGCTAGATGTTCAGTACACCATAGTCCTGGGACCAGAGAAGGATCTAAAGGACGAAGAGAGGAAGAAGCCCGCCGTGATCCAGATTTGCGTACATAACGTTTGCTTGGTCTACCACATATGCCATGCCGACGTTGAGTGCCAGGATTTTAAGAACTTCCTCAAGGACAAAACAGTGAAATTCGTTACTATAGACTTTAAGAACGACAAAGAAGTCCTGGGTCAGATAGGCCTCGTTGTAGGCAACCCCTTCGAGCTCCAGAAGAATTGGCTGGTGCCCTCTCGTCAGCCTTCAATGCTGACCCTGGCAGGAGCCATGGTTCATCCTTCGTACCGTAAACTGGAGAAACCTCATCACACATTTCATCGTCATGCATGCAGCGGAATGTACTAGATATAGACTACATCCACTACACTGCAATGGATGGCTACCTTTGTTTCAATATCTACAAGGGTTGGATGAAGAGCAACAGCCAAGTGAGCGGTTCAGGCAAAGAAGTATCGGCCAAGAGGGAGAGGGACAAGGACGAAGTCGAGGACGTGGACAAGGACTCCGAGTAAGGTGGTAGTGTCGTTGCTCATGGTGGTTCTAAACTTCTAATGCAGTGTCTACCGGATTAGTTGCATAGTTTAATTTCAGGTGTGCTTAGTTTAATTTGAGGGGTGTGTTGTGCTGAGCCCCCAGCAGAACTATGTTATGTTTCTTCTCGTTACTTTAACTCTTCAGTATGTACATACTACTAGTATTTCTTTAATAGAATTTAGCAAACCAATTAAGCACGTACTAGCTTTTTTAATAGTACTATATGCATAATTTGGCGACAAGCGCTCTCTATATGTACCACCTTTTTTTAATTACAATTTTTGCTCCATGGCGCAATCCATCGATAGTACTACTATACAAAAGTATACATTTTTTAAAAGGCTAGAGTACTGTTCATCACATATATAGCCAGTTAAATTCTCAACCTAGAATGACGTGCATACCATGTAGTAAAATGATACGGAGGAAGTATAGTAAAAATGAGGTGATTTTACCGAGCGATTGGCGGGGGAGCATGGCCTGTCATGTGATCCCACATATCATGATGTACCAAGGGGATGCGCGTGTCCCTCTTGAGGCAGAAGCAATACTACGTGGTTTGAGACGATAGTGAACCGAAGTGTGAAATAATGGTTGCTCCGTCCGTCTGGGAAGGTGCGGCATTGTGATTTGACGTCTTATTGCTCATTACTACTACTGGGCCGGTACGAGTGGGGTGCGTCTCCCCTACTATTCTGCACTGTTATTTGGTGCTTGACACGTCGACCCGGTTGCTATATGCCCCACATGTCGGCGACAGGAAGTACAAAATTCATGAAAGAGGGCGTCGACGGAGGAGTATACTACAGAATTCATGCAAGGGAGCGACTAAGTTTTGGAAAAATCGGTTTTTACGGAGTACGTACCCACTAGGGTTTATAGGGCTCATCTAAAAAACATTCGTTTTTCCATTTGATAAGTCTCAATTCTACTATACTAGTAGTAGTACCATTACATGTTGGATTTCGAGGTGCGTTAGATCACCCGACGCAAGCAGTGTCAAGAGGAAACTAACCAATGCATGTACAAGTTCATGGAAATTTAGTGGTCATTCATGCATTCGTTCTAATTAATGCCTCGGTAAACATAGCTTCTTGAGAAAAACGAGCGTACTAATTACTTGTGCAAACTACGAAATTAATTCGACCACTCACCGTCTACCTTGGTTGGAGAGATTTTGAAATTGAGCCATAAACTGCAAAGGAGGGAGTAGTAACTTTTGTCTCGATTACTATTTGTGGCCTTGTATAGATGCAAAATGTATTTTTTTATAGTGGCCTTGTATAAGTAAATGGAGGGAGTACTAACCAAAGTACGTAGTAGGGACGAGGAGTAAACGGAGGGAGTAGTAAAATTTTCTCCTCGTGCTGCGAGCCACCGCGCGCGTGGGCAAGGGAGCGGGCGTAAAGGCGTACAGTAGTAGTACTACTACTCGTAAGCAAGCTTCACCTCATCCTGCGAGCCACCGCGCCCGTGGGCGGGGGAGACGGCGTACTAAGCAAGCTTCTCCTCGTTCTGCGAGTTGACGGGACACATCAAAACTACTCCAGTGTATAGAGCCTTGCCTCTAAGGTAGGCCCCACATGGTTTGCCTCTTTTTTTAATTTAACATAACGCGTCAAGTCACAATTTGATTGTTCACCCGTGGTAGACGATCCTCCCTGTCGGCGTTCTAGGAACGGGGGTCCCCAGACTTGCCTGCCTGCGGCCTGTGGCGTGGCTCGAGGAGGGGCCCAGCACGGCCCGTCTTCATCAACACAGACCAAAGACCCTCGCGAGCGGCCAAGCCTCGCGGGGCGGACGACACGGAGCTTCCTCAGGCACGGCCTCTTCAGGCTGGCTCGCGAGGAGGCGGAGAGATCAAGGCGGGGTACCTCACGAGGTGCCCGTGACGCAAGCCATGACGACAAAAGGCGCCAGGCGGGCGCTAGCCACGCAGTGTCCTCCTTTCCTCTTTGGTGCAAAGGGAGCAAGCGCAGGCGAGAGAATCAAGCAAAGGCACCTGTTTCGGTGCAACGAGACCAAGAACAGTCCAACGGCAGGGAGGAAGTCATTCTGGAGCCCAAGCCAGCGTCACCACCAGAGCCTTTGGCAGGCGAGGACCAACTTTTGTCAGGATAAGTGTACCAGATGTTCCCCTTCAAAGTGGCCAATTGTTGGCGCCCTTCCCGCTCAATATTTGGGAAGAGGCCCAGGGCCTTTGCCTATAAATAGGACTAGCCACCCACAGGGTAGAAAAGATCGGATCGCAGTCGAGAAGAGAGAGAGAGAAGGGTGACTGAACTCCTCCTAGCGGTTCGTCGCCCCAACCAAGAACAGACCCTCGCGAGGCTGTTCTTCCTTGTATTGCTCATCATCATCAGCCAAGAGGCAATCCACCACACCACACACTGGAGTAGGGTATTACACCACAACGGTGGCCCGAACCAGTATAAACCCTGTGTCTCTTGTGCTGTTCTTTCCATAGCTTAGATCTTAGCGAGGCGGAGGGGTGCAGGTAGGTAGAAGGCGAAATCTCCGCGCGCACCCTAGTGTTCGAACCTCAAGGGTCTGCCGGAACCCGAAATCCGACATTTGGCGCGCCAGGTAGGGGTGCGCCGGAATTCGTCTTCCACCACCCTGTTCTCCTCCGACCATCGCGTCCATGTCTGACGCTCGTCGGGCCCGCGCCGAGCGCCGGGCCGCTCTCGCCTCCCGCGTCGCCCAGACGGCTCCTGTCGGCAGGCGTCCTCGCCGTTCCCCGTCACCTGCCGTCAACCCCGCCACCGGCCCGGTGGGGGACGAGCAGCAAGCATTGTCTCAACATCCGTCCGTGCGGCAAGACGGCCGCACCGCTACTCCCTCGCTCACCCCAGCTGGTTCTTCGTCCCGCGCGCTCCGCGCACCCATGGAGGCTCGAGCTGCGCTCATCGCGGCAAACGAGCTCCTGCGCTACCGTCCCGTCGACGACGTCTATGAAGAATGGCTCAATCGCGTCGCCGAGCTCATCCGCGCCGCAGGGGGCTCTCCTGCGCCATCCATTCCGCTCCACCGCACCCCGCCCCGTGCGGGTGACGAAGCTCCGGGGGCGCCCCAGCCGCCTCCTCCTCAAGAAGGCGCCATGGCTCCAACGCGCGTGGCCCCTGGGCGGAACCCGCTCCGTCAGGTGCCAGCGCAGCAAGAGCAAAGCTGCCAAGAAGTCCCTCGCCCGCAAGAAGCTGCCTGGGCGCTCCCTGCTGCAGCACGCCGCGACCATGCTCCTGTTCCCGCACGTCAAGACCCCGCGCTGCTCCCAGCTGCAGCGCGTGGGGACATGCAAGACCAAGCTCTCCATCACCCAAGGCCTCCCGTGGCCACAGCAGGCTGCCGTGCCTTCACCACCGAGCTACGCAGCGTCGCGTAGCCCGGCAAGTTCAAGCCAGACCTGCCTCCTCGTTACGACGGCACGGCCGACCCTGCGGAGTTCCTCCAGCTCTATGAGCTGGGCATCGAAGCTGCCAACGGAGACGAGAAGGTCATGGCGAACTGGTTTCCCATGGCGCTCAAGGACGGGGCCCGCACCTGGCTCCTGAACCTGGCTCTAGGCATGATATCCTCCTGGGACGAGATGCGCACCCGCTTCATCGCCAACTTCCAAGGTACTCGCGACCGGCCACCGGCCATGAGCGACATGCGCCGCATCAAGCAACAACCCGGAGAGACCCTGCAGAAGTACATCCAGCGCTTCTACAATGCACGCCTCGAGATTCCCAAGGTGACCGAGGAGGCCATCATCTCAGCCTTCTCCGACGGCGTGCGCGATGTCAAGATGAAGGAGGAGCTGGCGATGCATGAAGACCTGTGCACTTCCTTGGAGTTGTTCAACTTGGCAACCAAGTGCGCCAGGGCTGAAGAAGGGTGTCTCTCCCTCCTCGAGCTTCCTGCCGCAGACCCAGAAGAGAAGAAGCCCAAGGCCAAGCATGCGAAGCACAAGGGGGCTGTCGTGCTCGCGGCAGAACCAGACACCAAGCGGGGCAGAGATCAGCCCGAATCTTCCAAGGGCAGTCGGTACTGTGTGTACCAGGACCTCCACACCCACAACACCAACGAATGTCAAGAGCTCTGAGCCGTGCGAGAAGGAAGGATCGGCCGTCGCCCCGACCATGGTGACCGGGGCTATGGTCGAGGAGGAGGAAGGAACGCAGGATGCTGGGAAGACCGCTGCCCGCGCCAAGGGTGGCGCGATCGACCTCGCGAGGATCGCTAGCAAGACCCACCTCGCGAGGGAGACTGGAGGGATCAGCCTCGCGAGGATCGCCCGCAAGGCAACGCAGGCCTCCCTCCGTTGTCGCTGCAGCCAAGGAGAAACGAGGACCGCCATCAGGACGAGGGGGCTAGGGGCTTCCAGGAGCCGCGCGTGATCGCCTGCATCCTGGGCGGGGCTCAAGCCCCAGCCTCACAACGCATCTTCAAGTAGTTCGCCCGCGAAGTGAATGCAGTCCTCCCCAAGTTCGAAGCCACGCACCCTCTCAGGCGGTCGGCGTGCGCCATCACGTTCAGCTCAGCAGATCAGCTCAAGTGTCCGGCCATAGCCGGAGTCCTCCCGATGCTTTGTTCCCCAATCATCAGCAACGTGGTGGTCACTAGGACCCTCATCGATGGCGGGGCAGGGCTCAACGTCCTGTCCGTGGAAACATTCAACAATCTCCAAGTGCCCTACAACCAGCTTCAGCCAACCAAGCCTTTCTCCGGAGTCACCGACGGCTCCACGGTCCCGATTGGGCAGGTCCGCCTCCCTGTCACCTTCGGGGCACGCGACAACTACCGCACCGAGCTCATCGACTTCGACGTCGCCCACATTCGCCTGCCGTACAACGCCATCCTTGGGTACCCAGCACTGGCCAAGTTCATGGCCGTAACTCACCACGGCTACAACGTCCTCAAGATGCCAGGAAGTGGCGGAGTCATCACGGTGCCCTGTGAAGAGAAGGACGCGGTGTGTTCCCTGGAACGAGCCTTTCAGGCCGCATCACTGGAAGACCCGGATCGCGGAAGCAGGAGGCTTCCCGAGACCGCCCCCAAGAAGAAGAAGACATCGTCCGGCCCGGCCCCTCAGGAGGCAGGCCCCTCAGGGCCCGCGCCTGCCCAGGGGGAACCTCCTTCCATTGCATAGGAAAGCGCGCCCGGCGCCCTCCTCAGGCAGGGCTCGGGGGCTCTCCCCTGGAGGGCCACCGACCTGGCTAAGGTCACGAGGGAGGCGCTTGGGAACCACATGGAGGCGTGTTTCGAAGCACGTTTCCCTCAAGAAGGAGTAAGGCAAGGAGAGCCAGACCCTCAGGAGTTCGTCAGCGAGGCCATTCAGGAGCTACAGGAGTCAAGAGTCATGAAAGGCGGCCGCCGCCTACCAGCTGTGGCTCCCCATCCAGGCGAGGATGGTGGGCTGCGCGTCTGCATCGACATACCAGGGCTCAATCGAGTCGCCTCTCTGGAGCGCCTCTGGCCCTCGCGAGTGGGGCGCTGCGAAGGTCCACCCCACAGCTACGTTCGCATGCCTTACAGCTGGCCGAACGCGGCTGCCACGTACCAGCGCCTCATGAGGGGTATCATGGAGGCTCAAGAGGCCAGGCGTTCCGCAGCCCTGGCGGAGATGGAGATTGTCCGCGAGGAGCCACCAGCGCCTCCGGAGCCTCCCGAGGCCCCTAGGCCTGGGGGCTCGTGAGGATCGGCTTCCGCAGCCCACCGAGTCTGCTACACCAACACTCCTTCATCCTCGACATCATCAAGTGACATCTTTCAAGTTTCATTCCAGCTGGGAGCGCCCCCCAGGGCTGCATTATTCCCAGGCCGCATGGGTCCGTCCCTGCGGCATGTATCCCTTTTATTTCATGTTGTTAGCTTACTTTGTTGGGGGCGCCCCACGGGCTGCATCATCCCCAAGTCACTCAGGCCTGACCCAGTGATGTCCGCCTTCCCAGCATCTATTTGAATGAATCCACTCCTTCGCGGCTAATGTGTTTGACCTAGTTGCCCGCTCAACTGACGCCAACTGACGGAGCTGCTCCCAAACGGCACAACGCTTGCGCATGGGTCCGTCCCTGCAATGCCGACAAACCTGAATGGCTGAGCTCTGGCCGCGGCAGCCCCGCATGGCGCCACCTCGTCAAGCTTTCAGTGCCTCATCGCCCCTCGGAAGCAACCAACGGCTGGCTGTCAATTGTCATGGCAACCCCTCGTTCTTTCTATGATGGGTCTACAGGATCTCCTAAAGGAGCTGCGTCAGGCGAGGCCCTTGCGGTGCCTCCTTCACTCTCATCCACGCAAACCGCTTGCACGTTAAAGGGGGGGTGCCTGAGCATCGCGACTCAGGGCTCCTACTGGCTCTCCAGCCCTCACCCTCTGGCCTTGTCCACGGCATCGCGACCTGGCATACCAGCGATGGCTGAGACTCGCTCCAGGGCCGGGACCCGAGGACGTAGAGCAGAAAGGGGAGCAAAGGCGAGAGGAGAGGAACATGCGAGGACCTCGCCGAGCAACCTCACGCCTGCCGATGCACGGACCCGGCGACACACCAGAGAGCGGCCCCTGATTCTCGAGATAAGTCACCACCCGGAAGAACCAGCTACCGTGGCACCATCCCCGCACCTAATGCAATCCTGTGTTAGCGACGCCGCTCTTCTTTCTCACCGAACGACGGCTGCTTGAGCGCCAAAGGGGACCTCCTGAGCATCGCGACTCAGGGGCTCTTACCGGACCCTGGGTCGCTCACCTCCTGGCCTTGACCATGGCATCGCGACCTGGCATACCAGCGACGGCTGAACCCGCCTTGGGACTGGGACCTGTCGGCGCAGAGCACCAAGCCCTCGTGAAGTTCGAAAGGGAGAACTGAGCTAAGACCGAATGAGCAACTCGCACAATTCTACGACAAGGGTTATATTAACAAAACAGGATCACAGGCACCTTACAAGCCCCCACGGGACGCGTCTTTGATTCCTCGCAGGGAACAGATCCTAAAAGGACGCTAACTACACGCGCCCCTGCAAAAGACGCCATCATCAACAGTGGCCCGTCGAGCACCGGCGCCAACTCCATCTAGATCAGAGTCGGCGACGGCCTGACGAGCCCGCCCCGCTCCAGGAGCGGCGCCGGCTCGGGGGCTCGTAGCTATCGTCGCTCGTCTCCGGAGTCGCGAAGAGCTCGCCGGAGTCGCTAGAACCTCCGACGCCTCCGCCGCCTGAGGAGCCGCCAAGGGAGCGGTCGGCGGGCCCAATCCTCGCCGTAGCAGGGTCCCGACCACCTCTCCCGGGGCAGCACTCCAGCCGGGCGCCCGTTCGCATCGAAGACCTTGAAGAACATCACCGAAGCACCGTCGTACTCCAAGTGGATCGCGAAGGCGCCTCTTGTCCTGCAGACCCGGGCGATTTCGCTCCAGCCTCAAGTCATGAAGACCTCGCCCGGGGCAACGACCGCGACCTCTGCCTCGGTCGCGAGGGTGCTGCAGCCGGCGTGCTGCAGCCAAAGCTCCAGGAGTTCTCCCTGCGGGATAATGGAGGTGAAGAAGGGAGGAAGGCGAATCCAAGACTGAGGAGGCATGGCGGCATGGAGCACGAACTCTCTGGAGGAGCCCTCGGTGTGGACCCCAGGGAGGACGACCCACACCTTCGTGACCCGTTGGTGCCGCCCGTGGCGATCGGCATCGACTCCTTCAGAGCCCTCGATGTGGGCGTACAAGGGAAGCGGGAACCCCGGCGGTGGCCGCTCGCACCAGGGCCTCGACACCACCTGATGGGCCCCCTCATCCCGGCCGTGGAGGGCGAGCCGTTTCTTCGGCGGGAGCGGGTCTGGTTCCTCTAAGGGAGCCTTTCCCTTCTCTATCGTCGAGAACCGGCGGATCGGAGCCATCGCAGCAAGATGGAGCAAGGACCTGGAAGAAGGAGAAGCAAGAAGGGATGGACTGGAAGTGCGCGCGCTGTTCCGTACTTATGGCCGGCGAAGGCCAACCGCCGACCTCCACGATCGCAGGTAATCATGATCCGCTTTGCATGCAGGGACTTGTCCAATCCGTGCAGTTGCCGAGGCACCGTGGGGAAGTGGAGACGCCCACGTCCAATCAACCGCCACGCGGCGCCCAAGGCCCCAGGCTGTTAGGGCCCGCGGCGCTTCGCTCTTGCCCTTTTGCCTCCCTGCACGTCCAAGTCTGGGCGCGCCTTGGGCCCGGGGGCTACTGTCGGCATTCTGGGAACGGGGGTCCCCATACTTGCCTGCCTGCGGCCTGCGGCGTGGCTCGAGGAGGGGCCCAGCACGGCCCGTCTTCATCCACACAGACCCAAGACCCTCGCGAGGGGCCAAGCCTCGCGGGGCGGACGACACGGAGCTTCCTCATGCACGGCCTCATCAGGCTGGCTCGCGAGGAGGCGGAGAGATCAAGGCGGGGTACCTCATGAGGTGCCCGTGACGCAAGCCATGATGACCAAAGGCGGCAGGCGGGCGCCAGCCGCGCAGTGTCCTCCTTTCCTCTTTGGTGCAAAGGGAGCAAGCGCAGGCGAGAGCATCAAGCAAAGGCACCCGTTTCGGTGCAACGAGACCAAGACCAGTCCAACGGCAGGGAGGAAGTCATTGTGGAGCCCAAGCCAGCGTCACCACCAGAGCCTTTGGTAGGCGAGGACCAACTTTAGTCAGGATAAGTGTACCAGATGTTCCCCTTCAAAGTGGCCAATTGTTGGCGCCCTTCCCACTCAATATTTGGGAAGAGGCCCAGGGCCTTTGCCTATAAATAGGACTAGCCACCCACAGGGTAGAAAAGATCGGATCGCAATCGAGAAGAGAGAGAGAGAGAAGGGTGACTGAACTCCTCCTAGCAGTTCGTCGCCCCAGCTAAGAACAGACCCTCGCGAGGCTGTTCTTCCTTGTATTGCTCATCATCATCAGCCCAAGAGGCAATCCACCACACCACACACTGGAGTAGGGTATTACACCACAACGGTGGCCCAAACCAGTATAAACCCTATGTCTCATGTGTTGTTCTTTCCATAGCTTAGATCTTAGCGAGGCGGAGGGGTGCAGGTAGGTAGAAGGCGAAATCTCCGCGCGCACCCTAGTGTTCGAACCTCAAGGGTCTGCCGGAACCCGAAATCTGACACTCCCTCCACCAAATGGACAACCAGTACACGTGCCAAATTACCACGTCGGCTGCCTTCTTCGTACAGAAATGAGCTCCACCATGTACCCACACGGGTGTGGTTGGGAAAGAGACGGGAGTACGTGCGCCGTGTGTGCACCTCTTCTCTTCGTGCATGTCCCCCACCTACGTGGGTGTCTGTGAGAGAGATACAAACCTAGACATAATGCGCTGTCCATCCCCATGCCTCCGCCCAGTTCGACCACCAATCACCACCACGCCCCACTCCTCCTCACCTTATCTCTCATCTTTCTCCCTCCATTTTTATATACAAGGGGCCACTATCAAAATTACAATTTGCAGATATACAAGGCAACTAACACTAATCGATGCAATATTAATGGTGTTTGCCTCGTGGTACTAGCAAAGGAGGACATTAATTATCCCTTGCATGCATGCGGGAGTTTGTAAAAAATGCATCTTGATGTTCCATGCAATGCACGGGTGAGGGAGTCCTGGATTAGGGGGTCTCCGGACAGCCGGACTATATCCTTTGGCCGGACTGTTGGACTATGAAGATACAAGATTGAAGACTTCGTCTCGTGTCCGGATAGGACTCTACTTGGTGTGGAAGGCAAGCTAAGCAATATAGATATGTATATCTCCTCCTTTGTAACTGACCTTGTGTAACCCTAGCCCTCTCTAGTGTCTATATAAACCGGAGGGTTTTAGTCCGTAGGAAAACAGACAATCATACCATAGGCTAGCTTCTAGGGTTTAGCCTCTCAGATCTCGTGGTAGATCTACTCTTGTAATACTCATATCATCAAGAATGAATCAAGCAGGACGTAGGGTTTTACCTCCATCAAGAGGGCCCGACCCTGGGTAAAACATCGTGTCCCCTGCCTCATGTTACCATCCGCCTTAGACGCACAGTTTGGGACCCCCTACCCGAGATCCGCCGGTTTTGACACTGACATTGGTGCTTTCATTGAGAGTATAAACTCGAACGCCCCTCCAAGAGTATAAACTCGAACGCCCCTCCAAGAGTTACCCAAAATACATGTTGCTACCCCGACTGGAGGAGGAAGCACCAAAACCTACATCCCCGGTGTATGACGCGGCTGATCGGCCACCTCGTGGCCGCGACAGAGAGACATTCCAGCCAAAAGCTCAGCCCCCACCCCGACATCATTCAAATAAAAAGGCATGGGGAAATATGCCAGACCTGCGAGACGTATTGGAGGACAAAGCAAAACATGAAAGATCGATCTACGGATCACGAGGGCGCGCCACTATGCGAGACGATAATCGTCACGCTGGATACAGTAAAAGTAAGTCCGGTCGGGCCGAACACAACGGGCAAGACTCATTCGAGCTGCGTCGCGATATAGCCTAGTACAGAGGCACCGCACACCCCTTATGCTTCACAGACGAAGTAATACATCATCAAATCCCAGAAGGTTTCAAACCCGTAAATATAGAATCATACGATGGCACGACAGATCCTGCGGTATGGATCGAGCATTTCCTCCTGCACATTCATATGACCCGCGGTGATGACGTACACGCCATCAAATACCTCCCACTCAAACTCAAAGGACCAGCTCGGCATTGGCTCAACAGCTTTCCAGCAGAGTCCATTGGATGTTGGGAAGATCTGGAAGCCGCATTGATCAACAACTTTCACGGCACTTACGTGCGACCACCAGATGCCGATGACTTGAGCCACATAATTCAGCAGCCAGAGGAATCGGCCAAGAAATTCTGGACACGGTTCCTAACAAAGAAAAATCAAATCGTCTACTGTTCGAATGCAGAGGCCCTAGCGGCTTTCAAGCACAACATCTGTGATGAGTGGCTAGCCCGGCACCTTGGTCAGGAAAAGCCGAAATCTATGGCAGCCCTCATGACACTCATGACCCGCTTTTGCGCGGGAGAAGACAGCTGGCTGGCTTGTAGTAATAACATATCAAAGAACCATGGTACTTAGGATACCAAGGACGGCAATGGCAGGTCACGTCGCAACAAGCATAAGCGCCACATTAACAGCGACAATACCGAGGATATGACAGTCAATGCCGGATTCAAAGGCTCTAAACCCGGTCAGCGGAAAAAGCCATTCAAAAGAAGCACTCCGGGCCCATCCAGTTTGGACCGTATACTCCATCGCTCGTGTCAAATACACGGCACCCCCGACAAGCCAGCCAACCACACCAACAGGGGCTGTTGGGTGTTCAAGCAGGCCGGCAAGTTAAATGCCGAAAACAAAGATAAGGGGTCACATAGCGATGACGAGGAGGAGCCTAGGCAGCCAAACACCGGAGGACAGAAGAGGTTCCCCCCACAAGTGCGGACGATGAACATGATATACGCAACCCACATCCCCAAGAGGGAGCGGAAGCGTGCACTCGGGGACGTATATGCGTTGGAGCCAGTCGCCCCCAAGTTCAACCCATGGTCCTCCTGTCCGATCACCTTCGATCGCAGGGACCACCCCACTAGCATCCGTCATGGCGGATTCGCCGCACTGGTCCTAGAACCAATCATTGACGGATTTCACCTCACTCGAGTCCTAATGGACGGCGGCAGCTGCCTGAACCTGCTCTATCAGGACACAGTGCGCAAAATGGGTATAGACCCCTTAAGGATCAAACCCACTAAAACGACCTTTAAAGGCGTCATACCAGGTGTAGAGGCCCATTGCACAGGCTCAGTCACACTGGAAGTGGTCTTCAGATCTCCGGATAACTTCCGAAGCGAAGAGTTAATCTTCGACATAGTCCCGTTCCGCAGTGGCTACCATGCACTGCTCGGGCGAACCGCATTTGCAAGATTCAATGTGGTACCACATTATGCATATCTCAAGCTCAAGATGCCAGGACCTCGGGGGGTCATCACAGTCAATGGAACACAGAGTGCTCTCTCCGCACGGAGGAGCACACTGCGGCCCTCGCAGCAGAAGCGCAAAAGCAGCCTCTTAAGGTAATCCACTAGTTCGGTGATTAAGGACCGGATAACTTCAAGTGCGCCCGGAGTAATCGGCAACTGGACCGCCTGGCACGTCTCGAGCTCGCATAGCAATGCGGCCCCCACCCCGGCCCCAGCCAAACGGCGAAATCCGTGCCACGCGTACATAATTACGCATTAAAAATGCCATGGGAACATGCGGGGAGGGGGGCACGACGGCGGCACACCCCAAGTCGCGGCTTAAACTGGACTAGGGGCTTCCCGCTTTGTTATTTTTCTCTTTCAGGACTTTAATCTCTGGAAACCCTGTCCGGCAGCGTGATTACCGAACACATGATGCAGCAACCAAGGAGGCAGAAAGCTACATCACACCACGGAACTCCCAGGTGGATTACGATAATGAATGAAATATTTGCTTTAATACTATTCCTCAGCTTGCCCTTGGAAGGGACATGTCAAACAGTCCTACTTTTTGCTTCTCACACTACTTGTATCATTCTGCTTTAATGCACCTTTTTGAATAAAAATGCATATCATTAAGACTATTATTGCATTCTTCCTTTTTATATATATGTTCATTCATGACATCCAGCACCCGTACACTCTGGTACGGCCAATACGCTAGGGGCTTAAGCATACCCCATAATACGGCGTGGGAAGTCCGAACACTTTCGACAGTGCGGCACCCCGAACTTATAGCATTATATGCATCAGCTTCGAATCATGTCTTGGGTCAATAGTTGGGTTTGCCCGGCTCCCATGTTTTGGTACCTTATGTTCCGCTATATCGGCTAAGGTAGCACTGGGAGAACTACTGCGATTGTGCCTCGATTCTGCTGGGCTAAGCACCTCAGTAGAGAAAGCTAAAACTGACTGTCATGATAAGGCGAGAGACTGGTCACTATTCGAGAGGTTTCGAGTCCCTAAAGGCTTATGCCGCTTAGAGCGAGGAGTCGGCCCTGTCCGGCTTAAGGCGTGTATCGCGCCCCGAATTCGGCCTTCCGAATACTAGGGGCTTCGCCGAAATTTAAAATTATAGAATTCTATGGCTAAGTGAGAGTGATAACGCATTATAGTCTGATTGCCTTGTTCGTTGTGCTGAGAACCTCCATCGAAGGACCCAACAATGGGAACAAGAGTGCTCAGGTCTATCCCGAACACCCCAGCACTCGTGGCGTGGGGGCGGAAGCTGACGACTAGCCATCTCTCAGATTTGATAAACAGCCGAACAGAAGGTAATATTTTATATTCAAACAAGCGTTGCATAGCGCATATGAACAAGTTTTCATAAATACAGGATTACATGAGCGAGTTTACTCGAATATTATATCTTTCGTACACTCGTCCGCTATGAGACGAGCACCCTTCAGGACACCCTCATAGTACATCTCGGGGTGGCGATGCTCCTTGCCCTCCGGTGGCCCTTCCTTAATTAGCTTCACGGCGTCCAGCTTGGCCCATTGCACCTTCACACGGGCGAAAGCCCAGCGTGCACCCTCGATGCAGACGGACCGCTTGATGACTTCCAGCCATGGGCAGGCATCCACAAGCTGCCTCACCAGGCCGAAGTAGCTATTGGGAAGGGCGTCGCCAGGCCACATCCGGACTATAAAGCCCTTCATGGCCTGTTCGGCCGCCTTGTGCAGCTCAACCAGTTGCTTCAGCTGGTTGCTCAGAGGCATCAGGTGTTCGGTCCCAGTATACTGAGACCAGAACAACTTCTCCGTTGAGCTTCCCTCCTGGGCCTGGTAAAACTGTGCGGCATCTGACACGCTGCGGGGCAAACCTGTGAATGCTCCTGGAGAGCTGCGGATTCGGGTAAGTAACAGGTAATTTACTTTCACATGCTTGCTTTGCATATAGAATGCCTTACCTGCCGCTATCTTCTTCATCGCATCAATCTCCTAGAGGGCCTTTTGGGCTTCGGCCTTGGCATTCTTTGCGCTATCGAGGGCCGCGGCAAGCTCGGACTCTCGCATCTTCAAGTCAAGCTCCAACACCTCGTGCTTCGTCATGAGAGTGTGGAGCTCTTGATGCACCTCACCCACCCGTGCCTCATGCCTTTCCCGCTCGGTGCGCTCCTTGGCCGCTTTGTTTTCGGCTTCGGATAGCGCTTGCTTCAGGGTCGCCACCTCGTTCGTGGCCCCTGGCAAATTTACGATGATCATGTCATTTTGCAATCACATTCTTTTTATACATATCCATAGACTAGGTACTACTTACCTTTGTTCTCCTCGAGCTGCCTCTTGGCAAGGCCGAGCTCGTCCTTGGACCCTTTAAGGTCCTGCTTCAGTGCGGCGACCTCCGCAGTTAGTGCGGCAGAGGCTAGCAGCGAAGCCTGCATACGCATATTGACATACTTATATCAGACTCCTGCGTTATTGTTTGATCCTCCGTTCGGCTTTTCTTTGTGAACACCGAACAGAGCATCAGGGGCTACTGTCTATGCGGTAATATTTTTCCCCATATTTCAAAAACTTACCTCAAAGCCTGTTAGAAGGCTGGCACAGGATTCAGTCAGTCCGCTCTTGGCGGACTGAACCTTCTGGACCACCGCACTCATAATAGTGCGGTGCTCTTCGTCGATGAAAGCGCTGCAAGTGCTCCCAGCAGACTGTCCGGTGCCTCTGGATGGACAGAGGTCACCGGCACAGGCGTCTTGCCCCTTTTGGAAGGAGGCCGCCTGCCTGAGTCCGGAACCACTAGAGGTTCCGACGTGGTGTTCGGCTGAGGGCCGAACTCGGAGCCCTCGGGAGCCTTGCTCCCTCTGCTCCCGGAATCTGGAAGGTCGCCTTGAGGCGCCTCCGGGACTGTCTCCCCTTGACCCGGTGCCTCTTGAGACAATACCTCGGCATTGTCTATAGGGCAAGGGGAGGTGGTGGTCAGAAGTGGATCGCTATCCATATCCGACGAGCCCAGGGAGACGTCGGATACGGGCTCGTGGCGGTCTGCATAATCATAATTTGGTGTTAGGAGAAGTAGTGTGACAAAGGTATGCTATGAGTTATTCTGGCATCCGAATATTTACAACTTCGCCAGGGGCTAGGACCTGAGCAGCCACTCGTCTTCGCCTCCGGCGGTGGTGGTGGAGTAGTCCGGAAGGAGAGTCCTTCCCTTCTTGGACCCTTCGCCCCCCCCCCCCCGGTTGGGGCAGCCTTCCTTTTCTTGTCTCCCCCGACTGGAGGAGGAGCATCTTCATCTTCCTCCTTGTCTTCGGGGGAGGAGTGCGTCGCGGAGTTATCGGACGATGAGTCCGGTAACACCTGGCGTCAGGAACTCTTTCAGGTTCCCTTGGCCTTCTTGGTCTTCTCCGGCACCTTGTAAGGAGCCGGAGTAAGCATCTCCATCAGGAGAGTATCCACAGTGTCTTCGGGCAGAGGGGTCGGACAGTTAATCTGCCCCGACGTCTCCACCCAGTCCTGTCAAAGGCATGGAGCTCAGACCCCGCACATGGTTAAGCTAGGGGAAATAAATATCCTACCGGATGTATAGAACTCACCGAATGCGCTCGGCGCTTCGCGCTTAGCCCGCGGTCCTCGGTGAGAGAGGGAGGGACCTCGGCGCCCTTGAACAGCACTTTCCAAACGTCCATGTGCGTCGTGTCGAGGAGCTCGCTCAGAGTCTGGTGCTGGGCCAGGTCGAACTCCCACAAGTTGAAGTCCCGTTGTTGGCACGGGAGGATCCGGCGGATGAGCATGACCTGGACTATGTTGACAAGCTTGAGCTTCTTGCCTGCCATATTCCGAATACATTTCTGGAGTCCGTCCAGCTCTACCGATGAACCCCATGACAGGCCCTTCTCTTTCCAGGAGGTGAGCCGCGTGGGGATTCTGGATCGAAACTTGGGGGCATCCACCCATTTGGCGTCGCGGTGATGTAGAACCACGCCGATTGCCACCCCTTTATGGTCTCCATGAAGGAGCCTTCAAGCCATATAACGTTGGGCATCTTGCCCACCATGGCTCTGTCGCATTCTGCTTGTTGGCCACCCACCACCTTCGGCTTGATATTGAAGGTCTTTAACCACAGGCCGAAGTGGGACCGGATGCGGAGGAAAGCCTCACACACGATGATGAATGCCGAAATGTTGAGGACAAAGTTTGGGGCTAGATCATGTAAGTCCAGCCCGTAGTAGAACATGAGACCACGGACGAATGGATGGAGGAGAAACCCCAGTCCACAGAGGAAGTGGTGGAGGAAAACTACCCTCTCGTGAGGTTCAGGGGTAGGAACGATCTGCCCCACAGCGGGCAGCCGATGCGCGATATTCGTGCCTAAGTATCCGGCTCCGCATAGCTTCTTGATGTGTCCCTCTATAACGGAGGAAGCCATCCATTTGCCTCCCGCTCCGGACATGATTGGAGAAGGTTGAGGGGAAGGATGTGGACTTGGGCGTTGGAGCTCGAGTGCGCAAGAATGGATGAGCAAGGAGGAAGAAGGCGTGGGTAGAAAAAGGTTAAACCTTGTCCCTTTATAAGGGCGGCCGAAACTATGCGCCCCCACTAGCCTGGTAAAACTCACTTATCCCCCAAGTGTCGTAATCGATGGCGCGGTAGGTTACCCACGCCCGTATTGATGAGAATCCCATAATAAGGGGAACACGATCTCTGCTTTGACAAGACGTGTCAAGAAACTTCCTCTCATTATGTGCGGGGCTAGTTAAAGGAAACGGTTCGAATAAATCACCAGGCCATGGCATATGTCATGTTATAAAAACAAGTCAGCAGATTGGATTTGTGGAAATATTATTCTCTCTACGGTGGTATGTGGAACTTATTTTGCAGGGTCGGACACTATCCTTGTATTCAAATTCTTCCGTGGTGTATTCGGAGGAGGAACCCGCCTTGCAATGTCGAAGACAATACTGCGCGCCGGACTCATCGTCATTGAAGCCTAGTTCAGGGGCTACTGAGGGAGTCCTGGATTAGGGGGTCTCCGGACAGCCGGACTATATCCTTTGGCCGGACTGTTGGACTATGAAGATACAAGATTGAAGACTTCGTCTCGTGTCTGGATAGGACTCTACTTGGCGTGGAAGGCAAGCTAAGCAATACGAATATGTATATCTAGCCCCCTCTGGTGTCTGTATAAACCGGAGGGTTTTAGTCTGTAGGACAACAGACAATCATACCATAGGCTAGCTTCTAGGGTTTAGCCTCTCTGATCTCGTGGTAGATCTACTCTTGTAATACTCATATCATCAAGAATAAATCAAGCAGGACATAGGGTTTTACCTGCATCAAGAGGGCCCGAACCTGGGTAAAACATCGTGTCCCCTGCCTCCTGTTACCATCCGCCTTAGACGCATAGTTCGGGACCCCCTACCCGAGATCCGCCGGTTTTGACACCGACAACGGGCATCTTGCTAGTCCATGAAAAAAACACATGGCCAAATTCCACGGCGAACGAGGGATTTCAATCTGTTGGGGGGCTGTTTGGATCTTGCCCGGGGTAGCCAAAATATTGGCGACCCTTTTGTCCACTGGTGCCTTTGTCACTGATGAACGAGGTATGGCTCGGGTGGTCATGCTGTTATGCGTCCTCCAGCACGCACGTTGGAGACGAGCTTGCATGAGCTGTGTTTTTTGTCCCACAACGCCGCCCGAGCCGCCCGTAGACCGACCGGCGACCCGCAAATTACGCCATCCAACCGTAGCCGCACACATTATGACAGGAACTCAACCAACCAGACGAAATTCACGCAAACACGTAGACAAACTGATATTTCATATAAACAACGACGGAAATCATATAAAATACCCGATTTTTATACAAACATGACGGATTTCATTACATTCAAATCAAATACGCGGTGCTAGTTCTGGACAGCACAGGTATATAATACCTGGCCTAAATGGTCGCCCGCCGATCGATTTCTGTTCCTCATGTCCGGCAGCACGATCACCGGACTGCCGGGAGCCCCGGAGGTATATGCTTCAATGCAAAGGATGGCTCGCTTCCCCACTGCCCAACTGATATCATTGGTTGGTGCCGAAGATGATGGTGGACGGCACCGGTTCGAGTTCATCACTGGCCACTACTTCGCCATGGCCGGCACCGGCTCGAGTTCATCCTGACATTCCCCTCTTCCATGGAGCCCATGCGGAGTCGACGAACGTCCTCGCAACAAAACGATCCGGCAAGACACCTGTTGTGTACGCCGGCAATGCCTCCGCGGTGGCCTTCATGGGACCCAAGCGGCGGAGGCCTCCCGTGTTCTACTTCTCCTCGATGATGGCGGCGGACGTGGAGGCGCTGGCCATCGACTCGTCGCTCTTCGCCCACTCGGCTTCTGTCGCTGCTTGCATGGCGCGGCCGCTGGCATGGGAGTCTCGGCCACAGAAATGGGAGACGTGGTACGAGGCAGCGGCGTGGACGGCAGCAACGACGCCCATGCGCCGCTCCTCGTCGAACTGGCTTGGGGCGGCAACTGGCACCGTCGGGCAAGGAGAGGGAGGTGGATCAGCGAGCTGCATAGCTCGTATCCGGCGGGCTACCCAGCCGGCTTGGATGCGTAGTAACTACTCTTCGTAAGCCATTTTAAGAGTGGACAAAATGGTGGAGGAGATAGGGGAGTGACGGAGGTGTGCGATTCTTGGCCGGCGTTTGGCCTCGTTTAAATAGGAGATTAAATAGATGGCGGACAGGAGGAGCTCGGCCGGCGTTGCATTTAACGCTGGACCGGTCATGAACGGACGTGTGTCCAGAGTGGGTTTCTCGGCTTCCACACGGGCGGGTTTCATGGAAGCGTTTGAATGCGGCACGGAGGCGTGTTCAGCCGGGCGTGCCGCGAGTGGCGCCCTCGACTCTGACCTAGGACACCGCACCATTCTTCCACTGACGTGTGGGCTCTTTGGGGCAGGGCCTGCATGTCGGTGACCCAACGCAGGCAGCGCACAGCAGAGGAACCTTTGGTGGGCCAGGGCGGTCAGAAGCGGGCATTTCATAAACCGATGATTGTTCATTGAGTGTGACGTCATCTTTTTCATGTAGATAAGCCTATTATGTTGATAGCCCGTTCGATACGTTGTGCTTCATAAAGACCGCTGCAAACATCAATGTTCTGCTTATCACAGATAAGATTGATTAATAGCCGTAATAATCCATGTCCTTAACAAAGGGTGCATGCACGTATAGGTTGAGCGTGTGTCTTGCGTCGTGTGTTGTGTGCATGCAGGCGTGCAAGTGTTGCGTGCGTGCAAGGGTACGTTTCAGTGTTGCATGCATGGGTGCGTACGTGCGTGTTTTCGTGAGTGCATGTGTATGTGCCAGTGTTGCACGCCAGCATGCGTGTGTGTGTACGTGTCAGTGTTGCACGCCTACATGCATGCGTGTCTTGCGTGCGTGCATGTGTACGTGCGGGGTGAGGCTACACGTCAGTCGACTGACTTTTTCATCTCTGGTCCTTAGATTTTTCCAGTCGTTGGATACGAAATCAAGGGCCTCCAGTTTATCATCAAACTCCACCCTCCTGAGCCGCCAGCGACCACCGGCCGAACCGCCCGCCCCCGCCGCCCGCTGCCGGCCCGCCCTCCCCGAAACCACTCCCCACCGCCGGTCCGCCGCCCCACCGGCCATCCCTCTAGCCCCCCCCCCCCCCCCCCGCCGCCGAGCTTTTCCTCCGGGGATCCCCACCCCACCGCCCAATGAACGCCCCCTCCCCAACCGCCGATGACTGCCAACCAGAGGTCTCATGACTACGAATACCCACCGACCACTAATTTATTCCCATTTCTGTCCTTCATTTACGCGCTGACAGGTGGGCCCTATGGTAATGTGCGCTGCTGAATGTTGACCATTTGACTGGTCAATTGATCGTGTTATCAACAAATTACGGAGCTGTATGGTGAGCCAGTGACCGTATGATCACCCTAAAATGTACTCCTATTTTATTAACACAGTACAGACTCAAACTACCATTTCTTTCTTTCATATACGGGCTGACAGGTGGGCCCCACGGTTACGCGCCCCGATTGTGCAACACTAGTTGTGCCGCGTGGAATGTTTGACTGGCCAATTGATTGTGTCATCAACCAAATACGGAGTTGTATGGGTGAGCCAGTGACCGTATAATCATGATATGTATTTGTTTAACACGGTACAGACGCAAGGGCTCATATATACGCGCAAGCACTCACCGCTATAAGCACACCCACGCGAACCCTACCCCTATGAGCACCTTCGAGAGAGTGGGCCAGCATATATGATCTTGAGATTTTACGAAGTCACCATAGGTGCCTTGTAGTCGAGTGGAACGTCTCCTCCCACTGAACGTACATTGCCGGAAAATACTGAAATTAACACAAGATAAATGCGAGCACCGGGACTTTAACCTTGGTGGGCTCGAGAAACCACTGTCCTCTAACCATCCTACCACATGTTGGTTAGCACGACAAAATGTATGTGGTGACCTGATGAGCTTATTCTGAAGTCTAGTGACCATATCTTGCTTTCGCTTCAAATACAATGACCGCAAGTGTCGTTAACAAAATACGGAGCATGCATCAAATGCAAAGTCCGTCAGTGTCATCAACAAAATATGGAGACGTATCGTGAGCTAGATACCGTTGTACTATTGTATATGCTTATTTTTCTTAGTGGCCGATTGCGTGTGTGATGTGGTGGGCACATCATTTCTAGTTGTGGTGGGTCAACATGAAGACTCATGGGTCGGTTCCATCCTGCGCCACATATAGGTTGGACCGAGACATGTTATACGAAGACCCATGTGGAGGACTCGGCGTACAACACGAAGCTACCAGAGTCGCGGAGGACTCTATCCCCACTGGTGATAAGCCGACTATATATGATTTGTAACCCTAGGCCCTTACTATGTTATACAAGCTTGGGGGCTAGTTCGTCGATAGTATACACACACGCACAATGCATGGTATTCATGTGTACTTTGTACACACCCCTATCACTAATATACAGTACCAGGAGTAGGCTCTTTCTTCAATTGCAAGGGTCCAATCCGAACTAGGGTAAAACTTTGCCTCGTATTACCATCCAGCCTAACAGCCAGGGATATCCTACCGAATGATATGATGAAATCATATCTGCCAACTACTAAGAGAGAGGTGTGTCGAGGGCAATGTGTGCGAGAGAGGCCTAAAGATAATGTGCGTGCGGGAGACACGTAGGCACATATATGTGCGTATAGAGGGCTAGTAGAGACCGTGCATGTGTATATATGCATGTGAGAGAAATAGTGTTTTCCAACTGAGATTAGTAAAAAGAGTGGTACATAGTAGTCAGAAAGAGAGAGAGAGAGAGAGAGAAACAGAGAGAGCATGTGCGTGAGACACCCCGACACCCTGAGAGAGATTGTGAGCATGTGTGAAAGAGAAATGCCGATGCATATAAAGTGTGTGCACTTATGCGTTGGATAGAGAGATATATAACGCGTTTGTGAGAACGGGGCGAGGCATAGTGCATCTACATGTAAAAGGCGGTTCTAACCATTAAATTAAAATATAAATGGCATTGTTATTTTTGGATGAGATCATGAATATTGCAAATTGCATATGGAAGAAAATCGGTCTAACAGACACCCATACTCTATTGAATTCTACCATGTGCATGTGTTTATTTCATATTATCGATCCATAGAGTGAGAGCGGTTTGAAATACAGGCAATGGATGCTTTTGCAATTCATATATAAACATTAATTAGTGCACTCCATGTTGTTAGTGTAAAGCACTTTATACATTTGTCACTTGCATGGATACATTCCAAATTGCTAGCTACGAAATAGAATACATGTCGAATTCAACATAAAGGGGGTTTTGAAGATTCGAATTCATAGGAAGTGCATTCATCTATTTGAACCCGAGATAATGGCATTTGTAAATCAGATGTAAAAGGGGGCATCAATCTTTGTTGTGAGTTTGAACATGCTATATATATTCATATGCATATCTAACTTTTTTTTGCAACCAAGGAGATTATATCTGGAACCATGCATGAACTGAGGTAAGTTGCATATTTTTTAATATATACTCGTGTACAATGTATATTCAAATGTACCCCCTCCATTCCAAAATAATCGTAGCTTTAGGATTTTCAAGAGTAAAGATTTGTGAAGTTTGACAAATCCTGAAAATTCAATTCAAGAGAACCGAAAACGTTAATGCTTCTGCTCCCAAATATTGAACAAAGCGCCAAATAGGCCTCTGGTCACCCGAAACCGCGTGAGACTTATGTTTTGGTGGTAGGAAATTGTTGTCCTGACTCTGGCCCGTGTAGCCTATCGGCCCGATGTCCAAAGGTCTAAACTGGGGTAGGTTTGTAACTTCACCAAGACGCCAGTCTCAACCGCCTCCGAGAAGCATTCATACGCCGTGGGCGCCTACCCATGCGCTCGGCCGAAATCTATCCCACCCACATTTGGGACACCTGACATGACTGTCCTACCCCCAACCCACAATATGTCCGAAATTTTAGATGGGGGCAAAGTTTGTAACTTTCCCCAAATTTCAAACAAGCGCGTCTCAAACCGAAACATTGTTTCCCCTTAGTTCCTTGCCTCCCTCCGTTTCCCCATTCATACTCCATGGGCACGAAAACGCCCTCTCCACCAGCCGCGAAACCCCAGCCTCCTCCATCCTCCACCCCATAGCGGCCAATCCACCATCGCCCTCCTCCATCACGCCAGAGCCGGTACCCCGACGTCGTCGTCCAACGCAACCGCAACACCCTCAAGGACTTAGCAGATGAAGCCGAGGTAGAGCTGCCTACACGACGCCGACGTTGATGTGCGCCGTACCAGAACCACTCCAACCACGTCGTCCTGCACCCCACTGTTGCGGATCCACTGTCGCAACTGTCCACCATACCGGAGTTGTTCCTGCTACGCCGTTGTTCGCCGCCTCGGATCTACTTCCCCGCCGCCGACAAACGGCCACCGCACCACACTCAACAACTTGGCCATGGGTTCGTCCAAGGCTGCACCGTCCTCCACAACTTCTGGTTTCCGGCGAACAACAAGAAGATCGTCGGAAAAACAGAAGGAGGACACAGCACTACCAGCAGAAAGAGGTACTCCTCTTCCCTTATTAGTGCAAATCTTACGTCTTCGCTCACACCGTATTCATCCCATGAAACAAACTAGTTGAGCGCTTCTTACTGCATTTTCTTCGTGATACTAAATGCACAAGGTTTCTTCGCTTTTACTATTTCACCTTTGCTAGAGGTCAGTAGGCCGCCTGGATTTCAATTCAGGGTCAGTTGAACCACAATTAAAAGAAGCAGCACCCGCTTAGGCACGCGGAGCACCTAGTCCGCCTGTTCCCCGGGGAAGCGGCGCATCGGTATCTATCCTAGGGATGTGGGGCGCAGGAGCTACTTGCGCCCGATCTGGAGGTCGGTGGGGCTTGAATGGATGGCCGGGGGGTGGTGCGGTGAGGTCAAGGGGAGGGCGCTGGCAAGGGAGGAATACTGGGCCGGTGGTCGCTGGCGTTTCAAGGAAGATCGTCAACACTGACTGGCTGGAGGTAGATGAAGGCGATCTGCCCGTTCTTTGTACATCGGATGGTGCAGAAAAAATGTACTAACCTATTTGCTTTCAGTCGACTGTTATTTTCATAGAATCATGTAGTAACTTAGTGTGCCATGCATGTTGTAGAGCTATCATATGTCTCCTGTCATTTATTTCTCACCGACCTGCTATCTGCTACCTTTACACTGTACTAATTGTGCACACACTTCACCCATACTCACACTATTGTTTTTTATGCATGGGTATTTTAGACTCTGACGCGGTGTTGATGAATGCATAAAAGAAAAGACAGAAGTCGCTCCAGTGTAATTCGAAGATAAGCACTAAGTGTTTCAGCGCTCTAATGGGTGCAGTGTCAGCAGTTGGAGACAGTAAATGTAGCTCTGCAGTTGATGATCTCAATTTCCACACACAACCATCCCAGGTGCTTGCTTTAACTCCGCGCTGTCAAATGTGGTTGCATGTTGCATATGGTTTCTAGCTTGTATTGCTTCCAATTTGGTTAAATTGCATCTGCTTACTTTACACATTATACCTTTGATAATGACATGCCTTCCTGTTTTTGATACATACTACATATGTCTATTAACCTATGTTTGTACATCAAACTAATGCTCTTTTGTATCCCTCGTCAATCACTTATGATGAGACAGTCACCCGAGTGGGTTACTGTGAGACGCCCTACTCGTTTAAAGAGTGCAGTGTCATCCTCCCCACATGATTCTCAAGAAACAGCAAGGCTAAATGCAGATAGTCAATGTAGCTCTCTAGTTGATCACCGCAATTCCCCCACACCACCATCGCAGGTACTTGCTCTTACTTGGCAGTGTGATATGTGGTTGCATGTTGCATATGGGTCTACCTTGTAATGCTTCTAATTAGGGTAAATTGCATCTGCTTACTTAACACATTATACCTGTGAATATGACATGCCTTCCTGTTTTTGGTACATACTACGTCTTTCTGTTAACCATGTTCTTACATCAAACTACTTTTCTTGTGTATCCCTCATCAATGCTCCTAATTTGTTAAATTGCATCTCCTTAGCTTACACATTATACATGTGAATATGACACACCTTCCTGTTTTTGGAACATACTACATCTGCCTATCACACCATGTTCTTACATTAAACTACTGTTCTTGTGTATCCTGCGTCTATCGCTTATGATGAGACAGTCACGCGCCTGGGTTAATATGAGATGCAATACTCTTATAAAGAATGCAATTTCATCCTCTCCACATGATTCTCAAGAAACAGCAAGTCTAAATGAAGATATTGAACATAGCTCTGTACCTGAAGACCGCACTTCCCCTACACCACCATCACAGGTGCTTGCTCTAACTTCGCAGTGTGATATGTGGTTGCATGTTGCATACGTTGTCTAGCTTGTAATGCTTCTAATTAGGGTAAATTGCATCTGCTTAGTTTACACACTATACCTATGAATATGACATGCCTTCCTATTTTTGGTACACACTACATCTATGTGTTAACCTTGTTCTTACATGAAACTACCTCTCTTCTGTATCATGCATCAATCACTTACGATGAGTCACCTTTATTCGTTGCATATTGCATATTATTTCTAGCTTGTTGCCATGTATTGCTTCTAATTTGGTCAAATACATTTGTTAGGGCACCCTTTTAATTTGGCAGGGTGATATTGGTTTCATCTTTCATATGGTTTCTAGCTTGCATCGATTCTAACAAGTTCAAGCACCTTGTGCTTAGTTTACACTTTATACATCATACATGTCAATATGTCACGACGTCCTGTTTTTCATACATATTCCATCCTCCTACCATGCGGCTGCCTTACATGAAAGTAGTGTTCATCAGTATCATGCATCAATGAGTTTTGAAGAGCAAATTTTATTCCTTTTTCTTGTGGGTTTGACTTTACAAGGCAAAATCAAGAAAGAGGAAGGAAAAGAGTAAGGAAGGCGATGATGGTGGTCCTCTGCAGCAATGTAAACGGGTCATCTGTACCGATTCTCCTTGTACTGATAGTGCATTACAAGGTCCAAGTCTCCGCTCCCCTACTCCACCATCCAAGGTGCTTGCTCTAACATGGCAGTGTGATATATGGTTGCATGTTGCATATGGTGTCTAGCTCGTATTGCTCCTAATTAGTGTAAACTGCATCTGCTTAGCTTACACATGATACATGTGAATATGACACGCATTCCTGTTTTTGGTACATACTATATATGTCTATCACACCATGATCTTACATGAAACTACTTTTCTTGTGTATCCTGCATCGGTCACTTATGATGGGACACCTTTAAGTTGGCAGTGTGATATTGGTTTGCGTCTTGAATATGATTTCTAGCATGTATTGCTTCAAGTTTGATGAACGCCACCTATGACGAGATAGTTTTAACTTGGCAGAGTGATATTGATTGCACCTTCCATATGGTGTCTTGCAGTGTTTCTAATTGGTTGAAGTGCCTTCTTCTTAGTTACCACATCATAGGTGTGAATATGTCAAGATGTCCATTTTTTCATACATATTCCATCCTCGTATCATGACTTTGCCTTTCATCAGAGTAGTGTTCGTCAGTATCATGCATGAATGAGTTCTGAAGAGCGAATGATATTCCTTTTTCTTGTTGGTATGACCTCACAATGCAAAATCAATAAAGCTGAAGGAAATCGGCAAGGCATTGGATGATGGTGGTCTTTCCGAGCAACTGAAATGGAGATTCTCTACATAATCTACTCCGCCATCCTCCCAACAAGATTCGCAAGACAACGCAAGGCTAGACAGTCAATGTAGCTATGTAGATGATGAGCACATCTCCCCTACTCCACCATCATAGGTGCTTGCTCTAACTTGGCACTATTATATGTGGTTGCATGTTGCGTATGATATCTAGCTTGTATTGCTTCTAACTTTGTTGAATTGCATCTGCTTACTTTACACATAATGCCTGTGAATATGACATGTGTTCCTGTTTCTACATCAGACTAATATTCTTGCATATCCCGCATCAGCCACTTATGATAAGGCACCTTTAAGTCGCCACTGTGATATTGGTTGTGTCTTGCATATGATTTCTAGCATGTACTACTTCTAATTTGTTGAAACGCCATACAGTTTGAACTTGGCAGAGTGATATTGGTTGGATCTTTCATATGGTGTCTAGCTTGCAGTGCTTCTAATTTGTTGAAATGCCTTCTGCTTAGTTACCACATCATAGGTGTGAATATGTCACACCATCCTGTTTTTCATACATATTCCATCCTCGCATCATGTGTTTGCCTTTCATCCGAGTAGTGTTTGTCAGTATCATGCATGAATGAGTTCTGAAGAGCGAAGTTTATTCCTTTTTCTTATCGGTTTGACTTCACAATGAAAAATCATTACAGCTGAAGGAAATTAGTCTGGCAGTGGATGATGGTGGTCCTTCGGAGCAACTCAAACAGGAGATCTCTACAGATTCTACTCCGCCATCCTCCCAACAAGATTCGCAAGACAACACAAGGCTGGACAGTCAACGTAGTTGTGTAGATGATGAGCACATCTCCCCTACTCCACCATCACAGGTGCTTGCTCTAACTTGACACAATTATATGTGGTTGCATGTTGCGTATGATGTCTAGCTTGTATTGCTTCTAACTTGAATTGCATCTGCTTAATTTACACATAATGCTTGTGAATATGACATGTGTTCCCGTTTCTAGAACATACGTGTACATGATGAGCACATCTCCCCTACTCCAC
Source organism: Triticum urartu (assembly GCF_056163025.1). Lineage (NCBI taxonomy): Eukaryota > Viridiplantae > Streptophyta > Magnoliopsida > Poales > Poaceae > Triticum > Triticum urartu. Next base: position 398,596,295 of record NC_141876.1, on the reverse strand, counting down.
CATCATAGGTGCTTTCTCTTACTTGGAACTGTTATATGTGGTTGCGTTTTCTGTATGATGTCTAGTTTGTATTGCTTCTAATTATGTTGAATTGCATCTGCGTAGCTTACAACTTATACCTGCAACGATCACTTACCCATAAGACACATTTAACTTGGGATTGTGATGTAGGTTGCATCTTGCATTGTCTTCTAGCTTGTACTTCTTCTAATTTCTTGAAATGGCACTTACAATGAGACACTCTTTACCTGATAGAGTGATATTGGTTGCATGTTCATATGGTGCCTAGCTTTCATTTCTTCTAATTTTGTTGAAATGCCTTCCGCTTACTGTTTTTTCATACATATTCCATCCTCCTATCATACGTGTGAATATGAAACGCTGTCTTTTTTATATATATTCCATCCTCCTATCCTGCGCTTGCCTTACATCAAAGTAGTGTTCGTCTGTATCATGCATCAACCAGTTATGCAGAGCTAATTTTATTCATCTTCTTATGGTTTTGACTTCATAAGGCAATATCGGAAAATAGGAAGGAAAAGAGTAAGTTAGGGGATGTTGGTGGTCCTCCACACCGACGCAAACAGAGACTCTCTAGATTTGCCACTGCTACTGCTAATGAAGTTGAAGTCCCAAGTCTACATGATGAGTTCATCTCCCGTACTCCACCATCGCAGGTGCTTGCTCTAAGTTGACAGTGTGATAATTGGTTTCATGCTGCGTATGTTGTCTAGCCTGTATTTCTTCTATTTTTATTAAATTGCACCTGCTGAGTTTATACGTTATACATGTGCATATGACATGGCTTTCTGTGTCTAGAATACACTTCATATATCTATCATACCATGTTCTTACATCAAAGTACTGCTGTTGTGTATCCCACATCAGTCACTCATGATTGGACGCTTTTAACATGGCAGTTTGATAGTGGTTGCATCTTGCATTGATTTTTACGTTGTACTGCTTCTAATTTTTCGAATTGCCACTTATGACAAGACACTTTTAACTTGGCAGAGTAATATTGGTTGCATCTTTCATATGGTGTCTAGCTTGCATTACTTCTATTTTCTTGAAAATCCTTCTGCTTAGTTTGCACATCGTAGCTGTGAATATGTCATGACGTCATGTTTTTCTTACATATTCCATCCTCATACGGTTGTCTTACATCAAAGTATTGCTTGTCTGTATCATGTATCAATGAGTTCTGAAGAGTGATTTTATTCTTTTGTGTTGTGGGTACAACTTGACATGGCAAAGTCAAAAAAGAGCAAGGAAAATAATATAGTAGGGAGTGCTGTTACTCGTCGGGTTAAACGGAAAAGGTTCTGCCGTCGAGATTCTGCTGGTACTTATAGTGCAGTAGAAGCTCCAAGTCCACCCGCTAAATCTACAAACATAGTATCACCTGCTCCACCAGCTGCAGCATCCGCTTCAACTGTACCAGCATCTCAACCAGTTACTGTAAGTGCATCTAGTGCCACCCCTAGTTGGTTTTGGAGTATTGACGACAAACCTAGTTGAGGGACTAATGTGTTTGTGAGAATTGCACGATAACACAGGTAGAAGTCCCTTATTGATTTGGTTTTCCTACCAGAGATGACCCCTAAAAATGTATGAAGACATTGAAGTCAAAGGTGGTATGTGAAGATATTCACATTGAAGACTATGACAAGAGAATACATCGCATGAAGACTATGGAGCGCGAAGATTTAGATCTTTCATAGTTCTTTTTCTTCTTTGTTGAGTCATAGGAACCACCGTACTGTTAAGTGGGGTCCAAGAGAACTAGTCAGAATGACTGAAGTGATGCTTAACCAAAATCCTATGTCTTCGAGTGAAGACTATGAGAGCGAATCTTGTCCAGAGTTGGACAAGTCAGCTTTGCTTGTAGCCCAAGTAAAGTTGCCGTGTGTGTTTGAAATCTGACCGTTGGAACACGTGTCAGTTCCTTAGTGACCCAGGGTCATTTCGGACAAATCAGGTCGGGTTGCCTAGTGGCTATAAATAGCCCACCCCCTACAACCATAAACGGTTGGCTGCTCAGAGTTAGAGTACGGCTTTTGTCATTTGAGAGCAACCCACCTCGATGCCTTTGAGAGAGAATTCCTTGCGAGGATAAAGCCCTAAACACCCAGAGCCAAAGAGTGTTAGGCATCACTTAAGTCTTCCTATCTGTGTGATCTGAAGACTTATTACACTTGAGGACTGTGAATCCTCCAGCCGGTTAGGCATCGCGTTCTGAGCATCCAAGAGTCATTATGGATCGCAAGTGAACGAAGTCTGTGAAGGTTTGGGAGTCTACCTTGAAGACTTACCAGAGTGATTGGGCGAGGTCTGTGTGACCTTAGCTCAAGGGGAATACGGTGAGGACTGGGTGTCCTGAGCTGCGTGTTCAGGACTGGGTGTCCAGGACTGTGTGTCCTCGGGTTTAAATACCTAGCCGCCCTAACCAGACGTACACTTGTCACAGCAACTGGAACTGGTCCAACAAATCATTGTCTTCAATGAGTCACTGGTTTCATCCTTCCCTTCCCTTTACTTACTGTTGGTCCTTGTGAAGTCATTGTATGATTGCATTATCTTTTGTCTTCACTGAGTGACTGCTTGTTCTGATTGGCTTCATAATATCTTCCTACCTGATCCTTACTACCTAGCTGCTATTAGTCATTGTGCTTTCACTTCACTGAAAACTTGATTATGGTTTGCCTAGTGTAGTCTACCTTCCGCTGCATGGTAATAGTTTTATTTCTATCGTTTGTCTTCGAAACTTCTACGTTTTGAAGACTCTCATAAAAATCGCCTATTCACCCCCCCCCTCTAGTCGATATAACGCACTTTCAATTGGTATCAGAGCAAGGTACTCCCTTGTTCTGTGTGATTCGGTTTAACCACCTGGAGTTTTAGCTATGTCGACTACAGGGATAATTAAAGTCTCCGCTGCGTGCCTCGTCTTTGATGGAACTGAATATCCCTACTGGAAGAATAAGATGTGCATGCATCTCGAAGCCATTGATGTCGACCTATGGTATGTCGTCAAGAATGGCGTTCCCAAGGCTGGTGAAGGTGTCACCGCTGCAGATGTCAAGAAGTTCGTTCAACTGGACTCCACTGCCAAGAACATCATCTGTGTTCATCTAACCAAAGGACAGTATGGTCGTGTAAGTGCTTCAGAAACATCTAAGCTAGTCTGGGACTGGCTCTCCAAGGTCAATGAAGGCGTCTCAACCCAGAGAGATCAGAGAATCAGTGTCCTTCGCAACCTCTTCAACCGCTTCAAGAGAAATGACAATGAGAATGTCCAGCTCACGTTTGATCGACTCACTGACATCACAAATGAGCTTCAAGCTCTCGGCGCCACTGAGATCACCAAGCATGAAGTCGTCAAGACACTCCTGAGATCTCTTGACAGCTCGTTTGACACCCTAGCCCTGATGATTCAAGAACGTCCTGACTTCAAGACACTCGATCCGTCTGACATACTTGAAAGGCTCAACACACACGAGTTTCAGCTTTCTGAGAAAAGAGACATCTACGGTCCCAACTATGGGCGAACTCGTGCCTTGAAGGCAAAAGCTATCTCCACATCTGAAGAAGAATCTGACAGTAGTTCTGATGATCCTGAAGACATTGGAAAGGAGCTTGCTATGCTTGTGAAGAAGTTCCAAAAATTCACCAAGAAGAAAGGCTTCAGAAAGTCTTCACAATCAAGCTCAAGGAATGATGAAGCTTCTGCTCATGACTACAAGAAAAGATCATGCCACAAGTGCAAGAAACCTGGCCACTACATCTCTGAGTGTCCGCAGTGGGACAATGAGAACAAGAAAAAGAAAAAGAGCAAGGAGTATGACTCTGACGGCAAGAAGAAGAACAAATACTCAAAGTATTCTTCCAAGTCTTCCTCCAAGTCTTCATCACACAAGAATAGCTCATTTGGCAAGGAACGTGCGTTTGTTGGCAAGGAAATGGATTCAGAGGAGGAGTCTGCTTCTGAGGAGGCGGAGGTCGAGTCTAAGGAGGAGTCTGATTCTGGCGTTGCGAGTCTAGCTACAGCATACGTTGCCAAGTCCATCTTCAACACTAAAGACAACGACTTCATCACCGACACCGATGCAAATGACAAGGACTACTCCGCTCCTACCTATTGCTTCATGGCATGCGGTGCCAAGGGAAGGGTCTCCAGCAGACAACCAAAATCGTCTGACGCTATTGCTGGGGACCTTAAACATCTTGTAGGGCGCAAGATCAAATGCCCAAATGGTCTTATTATGTACTTTGTTCCTGAATCGCTTGCTACTCGTCCTATCAGTCCAAATCTCGATCTAAGCTTTCATAACCCACTGGTTCGTCAAATGTTTTTGCTTCACAATTCTCTTCGTGAAGCCTATCCCCCTAACTGCACTGTAGGGTACGACACCTGCAGCTTCAGAATGGATTATTGATAGTGGGTGTACCAATCACATGACTGGCAAGAGAAGCCTTCTTATGGACTCAACCTTATGTCCATCCGACAAAAGTCACATCACATTTGCTGACACTAGTAAAAGTAAGGTATTGGGTCTAGGTAGAGTTGCAATCTCAAAGGATCAACACATGGATAAATTCATGCTTGTTGAATCCCTTGGTTTCAACTTAATGTCTGTCTCAATGCTTTGCGATTTAAACATGATCGTGATGTTTGGAAAATATCGTTGCCTTGTTCTAATGGAATCTAACAAGTCTCTAGTGTTTGAAGGGTATCGGAAAGATGATTTGTACGTGGTAGATTTCTCAGCAGGACCACAGCTTGCCGTATGTCTTCTGGCAAAAGCTTCAGAATGCTGGCTCTGGCATCGGAGGCTAGGGCATGCTGGCATGAGGAACCTGCACACCCTTGCAAAGAAGAAGCATGTCATAGGCATTGAGGGCGTCAAGTTCAAGAAAGATCACTTATGCGGTGCCTGTGAAGCAGGAAAGATGACGAGGGCCAAGCATCCCTCGAAGACAATCGTGACAACGACTCGACCCTTCGAACTGCTCCACATGGATCTTTTCGGTCCCACTCATTACTCAACTCTCACTAGTACTGCTTGTCTCTATGGCTTTGTCATTGTTGATGATTATTCTAGATATACTTGGGTGCATATAATCCTCTACAAGACTGAAGTGCGGGATGTCTTCAGACGCTTCGCCAATCGAGCAATGAACAACTATGGCGCCAAGATAAAGCACATCAAAAGTGACAATGGCACTGAATTCAAGAACACTGGCCTTGATACATATCTCGATACTTTGGGCATCACACATGAATTCTCAGCTCCGTACACGCCACAGCAGAATGGCGTCGTCGAACGCAAGAACAGAACACTCATTGAGATGGCCCGAACGATGCTTGATGAATACAAGACTCCAAGAAAATTCTGGCCCGAAGCCATTGATACTGCATGCCATACAATCAACCGTGTTTATCTTCACAAGCTTCTGAACAAGACATCTTATGATCTCCTTACTAGCAAAAAGCCAAATGTCAGTTACTTCAGAGTATTTGGCGCCAGGTGCTGGACCAAGGATCCACATCACACCTCAAAATTTGCACCAAAAGCACATGAGGGTTTTATGCTTGGATATGGAAAGGATTCGCACTCCTACAAAGTCTTCAATCTCTTTCATTATAAAGTGGTTGAAACAGTGGATGTGCGGTTTGATGAGACTAACGGCTCACAAAGAGAGCACCTGCCAAATGTGCTAGATGAAGTTCCATCCAGTGAATCAATCAAACTTATGGGAACTGGAGAAATCATACCATCTGAAGCTCAACCTGAAGAGAAACTTATCATCTCCGCACCTGATCAACCTGAAGACAATGCTCAGCCTGAAGACAATCCCTCTAACAATGACAATGATCAGCAAGAGCAAAATCTTCGCCCTGTACATCCTCCTGTTGCCAATGAAGTGCAGATTGAGAGAATAATTGATAGCATCAATGCACCCGGTCCACTCACTCATTCAAGGGCAACACAGCTAGCAAATTTCTGTGGGCACTTCGCATTCGTCTCAATAATAGAACCCAAGAAAGTCGAAGAAGCCTTCTTGGAACCTGAATGGATTCAAGCTATGCAAGAAGAGCTTCAACAGTTTGAGCTGAATAATGTATGGGAACTGGTTAAGCGTCCTGATCCTCGGAAGCACAATATAATAGGCACCAAATGGATATACCGCAACAAGCAAGATGAGCATGGTCAAGTTGTCAGAAACAAAGCTCGTCTCGTTGCTCAAGGATATACTCAAGTTGAAGGGATTGACTTCGATGAAACATTTGCTCCTGTGGCTCGACTTGAAGCCATACGCATACTGCTGGCCTATGCAAATCATCATAACATACTTCTATATCAAATGGATGTGAAGAGCGCTTTTCTCCCTGGCTTTGAAGATCCAAAACATCCTGACATGGTATACAAGCTCAACAAGGCACTGTATGGCCTCAAACAAGCCCCTCGGGCTTGGTATGACACACTCAAATACTTCCGGAAGAGCAAAGGCTTCACACCTGGTTCCCTCAACCCCACTCTCTTCACAAAGACATATGATGGTGAACTGTTTGTGTGCCAAATATATGTGGATGACATTATCTTCGGCTGCACCAATCAGAAATACAGTGAAGAGTTTGGATATATGATGCAAGAGCAATATCAGATGTCCATGATGGGTGAGCTGAAGTTCTTCCTTGGTCTTCAGATACGTCAGCAACGCAACGGCATCTTTATATCTCAAGAGAAGTATCTCAAAGATTGCCTGAAGAAGTTTGGTATGCAAGACTGCAAAGGCTTCACGACGCCAATGCCAGCAAAACATCATCTGGGTCCCGACGACAATGGTAAAGAGTTCGATCAAAAGGTATACCGCTCCATGATTGGTTCTTTACTTTATCTATGTGCATCTAGGCCAGATATTATGCTTAGTGTTTGCATGTGTGCTCGATTCCAAGTGGCACCAAAGGAATCGCATCACTTAGCTGTGAAGCGAATTCTTCGATATTTGGCTTACACCCCAACTCTAGGATTATGGTATCCAAAGGGCTCAGAGTTTGATCTGGTTGGATTCTCGGATGCTGATTATGTTGGTGACAAGGTGGATCGCAAGTCTACATCAGGCACATGTCATTTTCTAGGACGATCACTTGTATGTTGGTCCTCAAAGAAGCAGAACTGTGTATCTCTCTCCACTGCTGAATCTGAATACATTGTTGCTGGATCTTGCTGCGCTCAGCTTCTGTGGATGAAGCAAACACTCAAAGACTATGGCATTCATCTGAAGCAAGTGCCACTCTACTGCGACAACGAAAGCGCCATCAAGATTGCCAACAACCCAGTTCAGCACTCGAAGACAAAGCACATTGAGATTCGTCATCACTTTCTCAGAGATCATGTTGTGAAGGAAGATATTGATATCATACACGTCAACACTGAAGAGCAATTGGCAGATATCTTCACCAAGCCCTTGGATGAGAAGAGATTTTGCAAGTTACGGTGTGAGCTAAATATCTTGGAATCCTCAAATGTCCTGTGATCAGGCACACATCCTAACACTTATGCATATTGATGACTTAGATGTGCAACACACGAAGTAAAGTATATCTTCAATCAATGAAGACATGCATTCTAAGTGTGAATACATTAATGAGGAATTTGACTTCGGAGCGCCACGATAATTGTGCGCCGTGTCTAGGTCTAATACTTCCTATACGGTGGGTAACGCCACCACCAAATGTTCTGTTTGAAGTGTTTCACTCATGGCGTTACATTTGCTATGTCTTCACATTTGGTTTGGCTTCAATCTCAACATGTCTTCATGATTATCTTCACTATGTTGATTATATATATATATATATATATATATACTAGTGTTCTGTCCTCTACAGCATTCACTTATAGCTATGTCTTCTTGTTGAATCTTTTGAACTAAGTGAATGTGATCGGACCCTAACCTCTCTATGCTTTCTATCTCAAACTCTATCTCTCCAAATCATATGCATTCTCTTGAAACTGTCAAATGTCTTCTCTGCGTCCTTGTCAGCAGAAGATACAGAGACAAACATTAAGTCCGCTTTCAATGCTCATTCCTTCACTTGAAACCCGGAGAAGTGGGAACGACCATCCGACAATCCAGGCGTGCGTGGGACGTGCAACAACCTCCGATATGCTGCATGATGGCCACGTGTTCCTCAGATGTGAATCGCCAGGGGCACCTGTGTAATAACACTGAGCCGCCCCTGTCCCTATAAATACACGCCTCACCACAGTCATTATCTCTTCTTTCACTCTCGCACGAACCCTAGCGCCACCGCTAGACCTCGACGACGTCGGCGACGAAGCGCTTAGCTGCCGCAACCTCTCCGATGCCATCTTCACGCCGACCGTGGACATTGTCTTCTCCGCCGTCGCCATAGGTGTCCTCCATCGCCAAGTTAGGGCACGGAGGATCGAACTGCTCGGCCTCCTCTTCCACTCCGTCTAGCAGTTCTTTGTGTGGTAAATAAAACTTCCTTTTTATGGCCCCTTTGATCCTATAGATTCGTCACTTTCTACCACAAGCAGTTTTTGTTCACACAAGTTGGATCTATTTCATACTGCATCTCATAATATGCCTAGTATATTCACTTATGCTTCACAAAGTAGTTAGATTCCTCACTTGTACTGATCCATGGATTCGTACAAATCTGGAACCAACTCCTTATCTATGAGTGAATGTCTTTGCATGATGAGGTCAATGTCTTCTAAACTGATTTATCTTCAAAATCTTATGAGAATGCATATGACCTCTTCCCCTTCCCTCGCACCTTAATGCTGTCACAGGTACATGTCCGTGGGAGAATCCCTTGGTTCTCATAGTCTGCATTCATTTGCAGAATTCTTACAGCATCATATAAATTCTCCCGAAGCCAGTTCCTGTTTGTCCAGCAAGCGAAAGCCTTTGAAGCCTTTGAACGTATTGAAGCCATTCAGTTTGAAGTTCATGGCTGCAGAGAAATCAGTAAGGAAGGGTGGCAGACAGCGTCATGGGGGAACATCAAGAGATTTGCCTGATGACCTCTCAGAGCTTTACAAGACAGATCCTGAAGAGGATTACAATCAGCGCAAGACACGAATCCAATGGATTCGACGATATTGAGCAGAACAGTGGTTCAAGTACAGATTTGTGACAAAGGAATATGCTGAAAAGAATGCCATCAAGCGACCATGGGGAGACATCCTATACAAAAATCTTCAACCCAGGTCCAGAGAAGAAGCCATTGAACAAGGCTTCTATCCCTGCATGGTCCGAGGACCACAGCATGCAGATGCACACCCATCGTCACTACTATGGTGTCGTGACGACAATCTGTTCAAGCGCAACTTCCAGTTTGCCCAGAATTCGGCGAAGCAGAACAAGAAGTCTTTGGGATTATACTTCAACCCTGGTCCCTCTGCTCCCCGTGCCGATGGGACCCGCGAAGCTGAACCCAATCTTGTTGGGCCCTTCTACAACCTGGAAGGTCTCATCACTCATATCGTGGTTCAAGGGACAGCCGTGGATGAGCCTGCAAATGACACCGAATCAGATGAAGCGCCTGCAGGACCGAAGCCAAAGAAACTAAAGCAGCCTAAAGCTTCAAAGCCTGCCTCTGCACCAAAAATCTCACGGGCGAAGCCACTGGCTACTGCACCTCCTGAAGACAGTGTGCAGTCTGAAGATCTGTCACGCATCTCCAAGCCCCAGAAAGTCAAGATGCCTTTGCAACACACCAACCAAGAACTGACTGCTGCTGCTATTCTGCGCAACGATGCCATTGATCTGTCTAGTGATGAAGATCTTGCAGATGACGCTCTTGAGCAACTGATCAAGAGCAAAGAAGAAGCAGAAATCTTCAATGATCTGCCTCTCTTTGACGTGGCAATCATCCACAACTTCATTGATGAGTGGTTTGACACGCCCAACCTCAGCTTTGAAGATCTGCAACTTCCAATTGGCCTCAGTGTCGCCTTCCATGGCGCCATTGCTTCAGAGCTAGCTCTAGCTCAGCGCATCGTCGAACTGAAGCAAAAGATTGACTTTGAGAAAGCCCAGTTCAAGAAGCACATGGCCAAGCTCAGCGTGCAAGAGGTGAAAAACTTCAAGACTATGCTGCACGAGCTCAAAGAAGCCTTTCTCGAGAAACATGCAAAAGCTCAAGGTTCTCGTGAGCTCATGAAGATCCTGGCTGACAAGAGTGTGCAAGCCTACAATGAGGCTGAGAAGTGCAAGGCCCTTGGTCGTCCTGGCATCGACCCAGGATGGCTGCAACGCAGAAGAAGAAGAAGCCCACTATGGACGAACCCGACGCACCAAGGCAGGAAGCACATCCCATTGTCTTCCCAACCAGCATGACTGGCTCGAAGCCAAAAGCCAGGTCTACCGCTTCAGAACTGAAGAAGACGAGGACTGCTGAGGCAGAAGCCAGAAAGAGGAAACATCCTGAAGCCTCTGCTCCTGCTCCCTCCAAAAAGAAGCGGAAGACCAAGAAGGAACGGGCTGCTCCCACAGAGCCCTTAATTGTTGAACCCATCTCCATGGTTTGCCCTGCCGCTGAACATCAAGAGCGCCAACTGACTGTCCATGAGCCTGCTTTCACAGAGGCTCATGAAGCTGAAGACTTTCCAGCAGCTGATCCCATTGCTGCTGAAGACATTGGTCACCATGACCATATTGAAGATGATGCAGTTCTTCCTCAGATCGAGCACCAACAGGTATCATTGCCTGTGCTTACGCACAGCGAACTCATCAGCATTGGTCGTCCTCTGACTCCAATTGCTCAGGATGCATCATGGGCTGATCACCCACAAGAACAAGAAGAAGATGACCTTGAGGCCCAGCCAACTCCTTCTCCAAAAGCGTCGCCAGCATTACGCAGGCTTCGCAAAGGACCAAGGCCTCCAGTCTCTGAATCTGAAGCTAAAGCTGCTGAAGACATTCCGGCTACATCAGCCGATGACACCCAAGAAGAAGAACATGTCCCCACTCCCCCAACTACTGACGAAGCTGTTCTCGCGGAGAACATGTCTGTGCCCGACCCTCCAGCACATCAAGTGGAGGTAGAAAATCTTGAGGCTGCCACCACCAACACCAATGAAGCCACTGACGCTGTCATGGCTGAAGCAAATGTGGAGCCTACACCAACCCAAGAACCAGAAGTCAGCGAAGCCAATGATGCTACTGCTTCTGTTCCTGCGCCTGCTGCTGGTCCTCAGTTTGACTATCATATAGAGCATAAGCCTCAGGTACAGAAGCCAATGCCAAGGTTGCCCAGGTTTCCAGGTCCTGCATCAGCACCTGGATCCTTCAATGTCAACAGCTTCAAAGCAGACAACACCTTCTTCAATAGCTCCAAGAACCCCTACTCAAGGGAAAGAATATCTTCTGATCGGTTCTGGAGCTATCCGCAGCGAAGCTATTACTCCTGCATTCTGTACAACCAAGGTCACATCTTCCCACATATGCGTCTTGACACCAAAGCAATAGCTGGTCTGCCCTGCTTGGAAGAAGCTCTGGACTGCTTCAAAGAGGTTGGATTGTTGCCTTTCATCACCGACCAAGAGCACTGGAACGAAGAGCTGCTGCTCCAATTTTATGCCACACTTCACATACGTGGTTACAACAGAGATCCGAAGACTTGGGTCCTTGAGTGGATGACAGGAAATGTTCATCACGAAGCAAAAGCCTTTGATATCATTGAGCTCACTGGTCTGCCCACTCCTGGAGATCTCTATGAACCTGGATGTCAACTTCACAATGAAGCTATGGAGAGCATCTTTCAAAAGCCTGAACCGAACATGAGTCAGATGCTCAGCATGATGAAGCCTTTGCCACAAGACGCTGCATATCCTAAGGAGTTCCTTGTTGAAGACCTGGAGTATCTGCCAAGGACCATCTATCACATTTTAAGGCGAACTCTCTGGCCCATCAAAGGACATTCCCCACATGTAAAGCTGGAAGGTGCAATGAAGACTTTGGTCTTCTATATTCTTCACGGCAAATGCTTCAACGCACAAGACTTCTTCATCCGCCAACTTGCTGCTTCAGGATCTGATCTTTTTGGCTTGAAGTTCTACGCTCCATGGATAATGCGGCTAATCAAACTCCACTCAGCTATCTCATATCAGCCCTCTGCTCGCAATCATCGGATGTTTATGCCTGACATGGATATGTCCATTGAAGCCCTCTATCTAGAGCCTGCCAAGGAGCCTCTTAGTCTTCAGAATGCGGAGCATCAAAGTTTCTCTCAGAACATTGAAGGAGTTGAAGCAGTCACTCGTGTTTATCCTCTGGCTGGCACTACACGTGCACCTCATCGTGCCCTCACTAAAGCCACTGAAAGCACCATTGCCCAACGGCCCAAGAAGCGATCTCGTGTTCTCAATGACCGAGAGCTTCTGGTTGCTCTTCATCAGAAACAGGATCGGCATCATGACTGGCTGAAGCGTCAAATGAAAAGCCTCTTGGTGGATGTCAACCGCATTCGCAATCTTGCCACCAAGAATGCCTTTGTTGCCCATGAAACTTGTCGGCGTACATGGAAAGGGCTGACGCTTATGTGCTCTGAGGATGATCTTCAAGAGGATGGCTTCTCTTAACGTTTCAAGTTTGACTCCACACCTCCTCGAAGGGCTGTGCTGCGACGAACTCCCTCTCTTGAAGACTCTGAGTTCTCTTCCTTTGCGGCAACTATGACTACTAGAGTGATCGAGGACGAAGACGATGCTACTTCACCGCCCCCTCCTTCAGCACGCGTCGACACTGCCCCGAGCTCGTCTGCACCGCCTAACAACACCGACGACCTTGCTACTTCACCTACTCCTTAGGGGAACGAGTAGATGCTCTACGTTTTCGAACCTTTTTGGTCCTTACTGACAAAAGGGGGAGAAGCATATGATTTGGATAGTCTTCAAGCGGGTCCATATGGGCGGTTACTTTATGCTTTGCCTAGTGTTTACAACTCTCGTTTTGATACATTTGGTTCTTTGAGTTGTAACACTTAAACTCGATGGTCGTCTGCTACTCATTTGCTACTTTGTGATGCGGTGATAAATTCCGCATGTGCAACGATAAATTCCGCACTTAGATCATTTTGCAGACGTCCATTTTCCATTATGCATGTCATTATCTTCACATACCTTTCGTGCATGATGAATTGTCATCATAAGTTGAAGATAATCTCCACAAGTACAACCTGCCATGTGCATTTGCATTCCAAAAGCAAATTACTTATATGCACATCTTCAGGGGGAGCCCTTACAACTTATGAAGACAATTCCTTATCCTTTACAATTTCACATCTTATATTCCCCGTTGAAAACTTCAACTAGTTTGTCATCAATCACCAAAAAGGGGGAGATTGTAAGTGCATCTAGTGCCACCCCTAGTTGGTTTTGGAGTATTGACGACAAACCTAGTTGAGGGACTAATGTGTTTGTGAGAATTGCAGGATAACACAGGTAGAAGTCCCTTATTGATTCAGTTTTCCTACCAGAGATGACCCCTAAAAATGTATGAAGACATTGAAGTCAAAGGTGGTATGTGAAGATATTCACATTGAAGACTATGACAAGAGAATACATCGCATGAAGACTATGGAGCGCGAAGATTTATATCTTTCGTAGTTCTTTTTCTTCTTTGTTGAGTCATAGGAACCACCGTACTGTTAAGTGGGGTCCAAGAGAACCAGTCAGAATGACTGAAGTGATGCTTAACCAAAATCCTATGTCTTCGAGTGAAGACTATGAGAGCGAATCTTGTCCAGAGTTGGACAAGTCAGCTTTGCTTGTAGCCCAAGTAAAGTTGCCGTGTGTGTTTGAAATCTGACCATTGGAACACATGTCAGTTCCTTAGTGACCAAGGGTCATTTCGGACAAATCAGGTCGGGTTGCCTAGTGGCTATAAATAGCCCACCCCCTACAACCATAAATGGTTGGCTGCTCAGAGTTAGTGTACGGCTTTTGTCGTTTGAGAGCAACCCACCTCGAAGCCTTTGAGAGAGAATTCCTTGCGAGGATAAAGCCCTAAACACCCAGAGCCAAAGAGTGTTAGGCATCACTTAAGTCTTCCTGTCTGTGTGATCTGAAGACTTATTACACTTGAGGACTGTGAATCCTCTAGCCGGTTAGGCGTCGCGTTCTGAGCATCCAAGAGTCATTGTGGATCGCCGGTGAACGAAGTCTGTGAAGGTTTGGGAGTCTACCTTGAAGACTTACCAGAGTGATTGGGCGAGGTCTGTGTGACCTTAGCTCAAGGGGAATACGGTGAGTACTGGGTGTCCTGAGCTGCGTGTTCAGGACTGGGTGTCCGGGACTGTGTGTCCTCAGGTTTAAATACCTAGCCACCCTAACCAGACGTACAGTTGTCACAGCAACTGGAACTGGTCCAACAAATCATTGTCTTCAACGAGTCACTGGTTTCATCCTTCCCTTCCCTTTACTTACTGTTGGTCCTTGTGAAGTCATTGTATGATTGCATTATCTTTTGTCTTCACTGAGTGACTGCTTGTTCTGATTGGCTTCATAATATCTTCCTACCTGATCCTTACTACCTAGCTGCTATTAGTCATTGTGCTTTCACTTCACTGAATACTTGACTATGGTTTGCCTAGTGCAGTCTACCTTCTGCTGCATGGTAATAGGTTTATTTCTATCGTTTGTCTTCGAAACTTCCATGTTTTGAAGACTCTCATAAAAATCGCCTATTCACCCCCCCCCTCTAGTCGATATAACGCACTTTCAGTTACTCATTCATTTGCTCCGGAACTGGCCAGTTCCCAAGCTTCCTTCACACCTAACACTACTTCCGAAGCACTGCTGACACAACAGGACTTGGCAAGATCACATGAACCTCATGAGCATCAACACCAATACGGTACCTGACCGAGTCAAGTTGTAGTTGTATGCTCCTTTATATGTACTCTCACAGTTTGATGTACACTAACACTTTCCATATTCGTTATTGAACTAGCACCACGGCGCAAGCAGAAACAGACATCAGGGATAATGCTTGACAGATTAACAAAATCTAAAGGAGGAAGAATGGAGATCCATTTTGAGGCAGGTTTAAAAAGGCCACGTGATGCTACAGAGTCAGCCAAGTTAGTATCAGAGGCAGCCGTTGCCGTTAGGTGTCATGCACGTATCCTCCCAACGTCGATCCAGTACAGGAATGAGAAAGACAATACCCAGTTTAACACCTTCCTTGACCATTTATTCGTAAGTAATGTTATTCATCGCAATTAGTAATATTGTCTTGCTCTGTCCCATACTTTCTAGCTTCCTCCTAATAAGACTCACATTCTTTTTTCAACAGATGAGGTTCAAGTTGGATCCAAAAGATGATGCAACTAAACAAGCATGCACTCATGTTTTTCAGTCTGCTCTACGACAGTATCGGTACCACCTTAGAAAATCTCACTTTGAAGGCAAGGCTAACAATGAAATCGCCCAAACATCTCTGTCGGATTTCGGGTTCCGGCAGACCCTTGAGGTTCGAACACTGGGGTGCGCGCGGAGATCTCTCCCCTACCGATCTACGTCTGATCCTCTTGCGCAAACTAAGATGAAAATGATGAATCAACACAAGAGACACGAGGTTTATACTGGTTCGGGCCACCTTGTGGTGTAATACCCTACTCGAGTGAGTGGTGTGGTGGATTGCCTCTGGGGCTGATGATGGACAGTACAAGGGAAGAACAGCCTTGCGAGGGGTGTTCTTGAGCTGGTGCGGTGTGTTCTACTTAGTCTCTACTGGGTTTTCTCTCTCCTCGTCTCCTTCTCCCTTTCCCTTTGTGGAGGCTAGCTCTATCTATAGAGGCCCTGGGCCTCTCCCCGAATAATTGAGCGGGAAGGGCGCCAACAATTGGCCATTTTGAAGGGGAACATCTAGTACAAGTTATCCTGACCAAAGGTGGTCTTCGGCTGCCAAAAGCACTGGTGATGACGCCGTCTTGGGCTCCATGGTGACCTCCGTCCGGCCGTTCGGCTGGTCTTGGTCTCGTTGCACCGGAATGGTAACCTTTTCCTGATACCTTGGCCTATGCTTGCCCCCTTTGCACCAAAGGGGAAACAAGGACCCTGCGCAGGCCGGCGCCCGCCTGGCCTTGATCATCATGGGATCCTCGCGAGGTACCCTTGCATTGATCTCTCCGCCTCCTCGCGAGCCTGCCCGATGAGGCCGCTCTTGAGGAAGCTTCTATCGTCTGCCCCACGAGGCTTGGCCCCTCGCGAGGGTCTTGAGTTTGGGCTGATGAAGATGGGTCGCGCTGGGCCCCCACCTGAGCCACGCCGCAGGCCGCAGGCAGGCAAGTCTGGGGACCCCCGTTCCCAGAACGCTGACAATCTCCAGTGGAATATATTACAGATGAAGACTGGACAGCCCTCGTTAAACACTGGTCTGATCCAAAGTATCAGGTAGGCTATATGTATTTGATCAGACCACATATTGAACTTGTATTTATGTATGTGCCTTACAAGTGTATCTTCTTCTAGGCTAACTGTTTGAAGAACAAAACCAACCGTTCTAAAGTGAAATTCCAACAAACAACAGGATCTCGTAGCTATAATGCACACTACGAGGCTCTTGTAAATAGCTGCTACTTCCTTCTTTTTTGTGTCATATTATCGTATCTATATTGACTTGTTCCAAATACAGAGGAAAGCCCGTGCGGACCAAAAAGAACCTGAATCGAATGCAGTGCAAATCTTCAAGGATTGCCACACCAGCAAGATGAAGGGCATGAGCACACTAGTTCAAGCCGCTGTTGTAAGTCCTTACTCCTCCTGCCTTGAACTGATTGGTACTATGATGTGTTCATTTAACTACTTGGTTTGCAGCCAATGTCAGTTACTCTGTTCACTTTTATTCACAGTTGTCTTAATGTATCATTTCAGCTTACATGGTTTAAAAGAGATGAAGGATATTCTTTTGGTCTTGATCTGTAATCTAGTTGTTATGTTCACGTGCGCACACAAGGATAAAATAGCCTGTTTGTTTTATATCTGTTTGCCCATGATATGAATGATGTCATACTATATTCATCCTACTTTAAACCATGTCTCTTTATCCTTAGATGTCAACGAATGTGAGGAAATAGACAATACAGTAGGCATGCTACATGGACATATGTTCCGAAAGTGATTTTATTATGTAGTTGGCACTACAATACATGATAATGTATTACAGTAGTTCACCAAAACAAGTTATGTATAAATGTTTAACCTACTTTGTTTGTTTTTCTCATTAGTAACTTATCTGGTACACTAATCTACAAGTTCAAACTTTCAGGAAGCTATGGAACAAATGATTGAACATCCACAACCACCTGAAGGTGACAAGGCTACTATAGGCACAATGTCACCTCTTGCTGCAGTGCGTCAGTATCTCTCCACTAACAGTGCAAAAAGCACCTTCCTGCGTAATTCTGGGTTGGTTGTCAAGGTAACCTCGTCCAAATCGCCTACTGAACAAAATCTTCCTGCTAGACAGAGTGATATATCTGTGCTCCAGACACAAGTCCAATCCCTAATGGATGTTGTTTCGGAAACAAGAATAGTGGTTGATAAATGTCGTCAAGATATGAATGGTTTTGAAACCAGACTATCAGACATTCGCTTCGTTGTTCAAGAGCAATGGCGGAAAAAAGGTGGAGATCGTGCTGCTCCATCAGATTCTACAGCCTGAAACATTAGCACTCAGGTCAAATGATTTGTGCTTCTATACATCTGATGGTGCTTTTATCTGGAAGGACTATAAACTTTATGCCAACAGGACTTTTGTTGTATCGTTGGAATTTATTTTGTTGTGATACAACATTTATGATGTTGCCTCGGGTTGCAGTAATTATGACGCTATTTCTGTAGTGTAGGTTTATCTTAGTAATGTATTCGGCCGAAAGCTTCGTAGGAGCCCAACATGCCAACATTCGTCGAGCCCATTCCAATTGGGCTAAAAATGATTGCGGGCCAAAATTGGCACGTAGCCCACTAAAAATATGTGGGCCTAAATCAGCATAAGCTTTCATATTTTTCTGTTAGGCCTATGCCCATAGTGGGCCTTTAACAGGCCTAAACATAATTTGGGCCCTCAGTAAAAATAGGCCGTTTACAGGTGTAAATATCTCGAGCCCATAAAAAACATGGGCCTTTAATAGACCGAAAGTGAGATTGGGCCCTGATTGTGCCAAATAACCCACTGGACTTAGCAGGCCGAAATGGTGGCCCATTTACGATGCGGGTCTTTGACAGGCCGAAATTCGGACGGGCCGTAAATGCGCCAACCTAATACACGGGCCTTTAACAGGCTGGAACTTCGGTCGGGCTAGATTATCGTCATTTTTATATGGGTCGTTAATGGGCCTGATATGACGTTGGGCCACATATGGCCCATGGTTTATGTCCGGCGTTAACAGGCCGAAAGTGGCCCAAAGCTATAGTGGGCCTCTAACAGGCCGAATGTCAGACATGGCCGAATATGACCCAAATCCTTCACGGTCGTTTATGGGCCGAAAGTTTTGATGGCCTATAAATGGGCCCAAATGAAGCCGGACAACAGGCCGGAAATACACCGGGCCGTAATTCGGCCCAATTACTTAGCGGACTGTTAACAGGCCAGAAGTGACCATGGGCCGCGTTGATGACAAGTTTAGGATAGGCCGTTAATGGGCCGATTTGACAGAGAATGTTGGGCCTTTAGCTGGGTCGGCCCATTATGGTCTGCAGAATCTTGTGGGCCTTTAGCTGGGCCAGCCCATTGTGGTCCGCAAAATCTTGTGGGCCTTTAGCTGGGCCGGCCATTATGGTCTGCAAAATCATGTGGGCCTTTAGCTGGGCCGGCCCATTATGGTCCGCTAAATTTTGTGGGCCTTTAGCTAGGCCGGCCCATTATGGTCCGCTAAATCTTATGGGCCTTTGGTTGGGCCGGCCCATTTAAACTTTGTGGGCCACTTTTGGGCTGGTCCACATGTCAACATATCATAGGCCCATCTCAACCGTTGGATGAGTGACACCTGTGCCAACGCGGAGCTGACGCGTGGATCCGTCAACCAATGAGAATTTTACACGCGGAAAATCGGCATTGGTCGTGGCTGTTAACAGGTTATCGGATCCAAAATCCGACCCGATAGCTTAACTGTGTTCCGTTATGGTGGATGCCACGTGTAAGTCACCCTTGACAGCACTTCTGTGACACGCGATTTATTGTCATGGAAGTGGACACTTCCATGATGATAATTTTGGCAATGTCATGGAACACTTCTATGACAGCACAGGTATGACTATCTTGATTCTGTCATAAATTTGTCATCGATGTACATGCATGACAGAAAACGCGACCTACTGTGACAAACATGTATCATCACGGAAGTGTATTTTTGTGTAGTGATATGAATGCCTCCGGCGGTGTACCGGGATGTGCAAGGATCTAGCGTAGCAATGACATCAAGAAACGTACAAGCCATGAAAACATCATGCTAGCTATCTTACGATCATGCAAAGCAATATGAAAATGAATGCTCAAGTCATGTATATGATGATGATGGAAGTTGCATGGCAATATATCTCGGAATAGCTAAGGAAATGCCATGATAGGTAGGTATGGTGGCTGTTTTGAGGAAGGTATATGGTGGGTTTATGGTACCAGCGAAAGTTGCACGGTACTAGAGAGGCTAGCAATGATGGAAGGGTGAGAGTGCGTATAATCCATGGAATCAACATTAGTCATAAAGAACTCACATACTTATTGCAAAAGTTTATTAGCCCTCGAAGAAAAGTACTACTATGCATGCCCCTAGGGGGATAGATTGGTAGGAAAAGACCATCGCTCGTCCTCGACCGCCACTCATAAGGAAGACAATCAATAAATACCTCATGCTCCAACTTCGTTACATAACGGTTCACCATACGTGCATGCTACGAGAATCACAAACCTCAACACAAGTATTTCTACTAATCCACAACTACCCACTAGCATGACTCTAATATCACCATCTTTATACCGCAAAACTATTGCAAGGAATCAAACATATCATATTCAATGATCTAAAAGTTTTATGTAGGATTTTATGACTAACCATGTGAATGACCAATTCCTGTCATCTCTCTAAACAGATATAAGTGAAGCAAGAGAGTTTAATTCTTTCTACAAAAGATATGCCCACACTCTAACAAATATAAGTGAAGCAAAAGAGCATTCTACAAATGGCGGTTTTCTATGTAAAGAGAAACAGGCAATCCAGACTTCAACTGATATAAGCGAAGCACATGAAGCATTCTATAAAGCCATACTCAAAAGATATAAGTGAAGTGCAAAGGGCATTCTATAAATCAACAAGGGACCATCTCATACCAGCATGGTGCATAAAAGAAAAATGAAAACTAAATGCAAAAGACGCTCCAAGATTGCACATATCGCATGAACGAAACGAATCCGAAAACATACCGATACTTGTTGAAGAAAGAGGGGATGCCTTCCGGGGCATCCCCAATCTTAGACGCTTGAGTCTCCTTGAATATTTACTTGCGGTGCCTCGGGCATCCCCAAGCTTGAGCTCTAAGTACTGTTGCAAACCAATTCATATTTTGTTTTTGCATTGTGTCTACTGTAATATAACTTTTTCATGGCTTAATCCACTGATATGAATCGATTGTTTCATCAAAACAAGCAAACTATGCATCAAAAACAGAACAGTCTGTAATAATCTGAACATTCACCATACTTCTGATACTTGAAAAATTCTACCAAAATTAGGAAAAATAAAAAATTTGTATAGAAAGACAGTGCAAAAAGAATCAGAACCATTTGACATTCCAGCAAAAACTGTAAAATCACGCACTACAGCCAAAGTTTCTGTCCTGCACCGTACAAACCATCAAGCAAATGTAAACATCCTAAAGGCAAACCTTGGAACATTATTTTTATAATACAATGGAATTGTACAAGGGGATAATTATTTTTATTGGAAAGTTTCTGTAATCAAGATTCACAAAGTTTCCGTGAGCATGAACAAAGTTCAAGGCTAGCTCCCACTTCAACAATGCTTGTCTTTCTCACTTTCGCTTTCCTTTTTGAAAAAAATTTGGGTTCCCCTCTTTATTTTTGTTGTTTTTAAACAATATAAAAGCACTCAACAGAAATAAATGACTCTCTAAAACTTCCGGGTTGTCTTCCTGGCAGCGCTTTCTTTAAAGCCATTAAGCTAGGCATATAGTGCTCAAGTAATGAATCCACCTGGATCCCAAGGTATATCAAAGCCAATTTTAACTAACAATGATTTGTAATTTAGTAGTGAGCACAAAGTAACATATATCATGCAACAACGAAGTCTAACTCTCTTCCTATGCATCGGCATGTCATAAAAGAACAATTCATGCACACATAGCAAAGGCCAATGCATAGTATAAATAGTTTCTTGCAATTTTATCGTATTAGAAACATAGAGAGGTGGAGATATAGTTCCTCTCTAATAATAATTGCAAGTAGGAGTAGCAAGCACATGCATATTATATTCATCAAAATCATCATGTGTAATAGTAAGACGCAACCCATCAATATAATCCTTAATAAGTGCAAACTTCTCTGATATAGTGTAGTCGGGAGAATTCAAAAAGATAATAGGACTATCATGCGTGGGTGCAATAGCAACAATTTCATGTTTAACATAAGGAAATATAGCAAGTTCATCTCCATAAGCATAATTCATATTGGCATCTTGGCCACAAGCATAGCAAGCATCATCAAAAAGGGATATTTCAAGAGAATCAACGGGATCATAACAATCATCATAGCAATCATCCTCCGGTAAGCACGAAGGGAAATTAAACAATGTATGAGTTGAAGAGTTACTCTCATTAGAAGGTGGTCACGTGTAGCTAATCCGCTCTTCCTCCTTTTGTTCTTCGCTCTTCTCCTCATCTTTTTCATCCAATGAGCTCACAGTTTCATCAATTTCTTCTTCCATAGACTCCTGCAAAATATTAGTCTCTTCTTGAAGAGCGGAGACTTTCTCAATAAGCGCATTAATATGGGAATTATATTCATAATTATCATAGCAATATTTTAAGATAGATAAATTTTCAGGCCTATAAACATCATCATCATAAGCTTCACGCTTTTCAAACAAAAATTCAATTTCATAAGCACCCTTAAAAGCAACAAATTCTTCTATTTGTTCCACATAATAGTAATCATATATACCATTAGCATAAGAAGCTAAGGTTTCATTATCATTAAATTCACATGAAAAGGGAAGGTGTGGAGCCTTCACCTTAGAGCAACAAGTATAATCATATCTCACGCATAGTTGCCTAGCATACCAATTCAATATATGAATTTGATCCCATAATAGTTTCCCTTTTGTGTCAAGCGGTAATCCCTAAATTATTCAGGTTGATCCAACGTTACTCCCATTACATAATTGAATGGGGTTTTCTCAGGATTATTAAAGTAGTACATAATATTTTTCACATAACCAGCATCGAGGGTTTTAGGAGGTTCCCCATCTCCATGAGTAGCAAGTACACCTAATTTTTTTGGTATTTCATGTTCCATATCCATAACTAAAGATAAAGAACAACTAAGAACAGCAAATAAAAATTACTTAGTGATAAAGCAAACAAGCACACACGATAATATTCACCCCACGCTATTGCTCCCCGGCAACGGCACCAGAAAAAGGTCTTGATAACCCACAAGTATAGGGGATCGCAAAAGTTTTCGATAAGTAAGAGTGTCGAAACCAACGAGGAGCTAAAGGTAGAACAAATATTCCCTCAAGTTCTATCGACCACCGATACAACTCTACGCATGCTTGACGTTCGCTTTACCTAGAACAAGTATGAAACTAGAAGTACTTTGTAGGTGTTGTTGGATAGGTTTGCAAGATAATAAAGAGTACGTAAATAAAAAGTAGGGGCTGTTTAGATAAAGAAAAAATACAGTAAATATAGCGATTGTGGAAAAGTGGTGGTAGGAGTTGCGAAATTGCCCCTAAGCAATTGACTACTTTACTAGACCGATAGCAAGTATTATGTGGGAGAGGCCACTGCTAGCATGTCATCCCTGACTTGGAATTCTATGCACTTATGATTGGAACTATTAGCAAGCATCCGCAACTACTAATGTTTATTAAGGTAAAACCCAACCATAGCAGTAAGATATATTGGTCCCACTTCAATCCCGTATGCATCAATTTCTATGCTAGGTTGAAGCTTCTGTTACTCTTGCCCTCCAATACATAGTCCTATCAACATACAACTAGTCCTAGGGTGTGATCCACGCGCGCAATCATATGATGGGCACCAAAGGACGGCAACATAACCACAAGTAGATTAAATCAATCATATTAATTCATCAACCACCGATAGGACAACGAAAATCTACTCAGACATCATAGGATGGCAACACATCATTGGATAATAATATGAAGCATAAAGCACCGTGTTCAAGTAGAGGGTACAGCGGGTTGCGGGAGAGTGGACCGCTGTAGATAGAGGGGGGAGGTGATGGATATGTTGGTGAAGATGGCGGAGGTGTTGGTGTAGATCGCGGTGATGATGATGGCCCCCGGTGGCACTCCGGTGCCACCGGAAGCGAGGGGGAGAGAGCCCCCCTCCTTCTTCTTCTTCCTAGACCTCCTCCCTAGATGGGAGAAGGGTTTCCCCTCTGGTCCATGGCCTCCATTGAAAGGGAGGGGTGACAGCCCCTCCGAGATTGGATCTGTCTCTCTGTCTCTCTTTGTTTCTGCGTTTTCAGATTCTTCCCTTTCACTGTTTCTTATATTCCCAGAGATCCGTAACTCCGATTGGGCTGAAATTTTAACATGATCTCTATCCGGATATTAGCTTTCTTGCGGAGAAAGAAGGGAATCAACCGCCTTACGGGTGGGCCACGAGGGTCAGGGGCACGCCCAGAGGGGCAGGCACGCCCCCTGCCTCGTGGCCACCTCAGGCACCGTCTCGCGTGGATTTTTCTTCCCAAAAATCATATATATTCCAAAAAAAAATCTCCGTCAGTTTTTATCCCGTTTGGACTCCGTTTGATATGGATATTCTGCGAAACAAAAAAACATGCAACAAACAGGAACTGGCACTGGGCACTAGATCAATATGTTAGTCCCAAAAATAGTATAAAAAGTTTCCAAAAGTATATGAAAGTTGAATAATATTGGCATTGAAAAATCAAAAATTATAGATACGACGGAGACGTATCAGGCCTCATGGGTTCCGCCCCAAGGGGGGAATCCTACTCCTACTAGGAGTAGGTTCCCCCTTTCCTAGTCCAACTAGGAGGGGAGGAAAGAGGAAGAGGGAGAGAAGGAAAGCCCCCCCCCCATTAGGATTGCCCCCCCCCCAATTCAGATTGGGCTTGGGGGGCTCCCCTCCACTTGGCCGCCTCCTCCTCTCTTCCACTAAAGCCCATGAAGGCCCATTAACCCCCCCGGGGGGTTCCGGTAACCTCCCGGTACTTCGGAAAATGCTTGAACCTATCCGAAACCTTTCCCGTGTCCAAACATAACCTTCCAATATATCAATATTTATGTCTCGACCATTCCGAGACTCCTCGTCATGTCCGTGATCACATCCAGGACTCCAAACAACCTTCGGTACATCAAATCACATAACTCACAATACATATTCTCATCGAACGTTAAGCATGCTGACCCTACTGGTTCGAGAACTATGTAGACATGACCGAGACTCATCTCCAGTCAATAACCAATAGTGGAACCTGGATGCTCATATTGGTTCCTACATACTCTACAAAGATCTTTATCGGTCAAACTGCATAACAACATATGTTGTTCCCTTTTGTCATCGGTATATTACTTGCCCGAGATTCGATCGTCGGTATCATCATACCTAGTTCAATCTCATTACTGGCAAGTCTCTTTACTCATTCCGTAATGCAACATCCCGCAACTTACTCATTAGTAACATTGCTTTCAAGGCTTATAGTGATGTGCATTACCGAGAGGGCCCAGAGATACCTCTCCGACAATCAGAGTGACAAATCCTAATCTCGATCTATGCCAACTCAACAAACACCACCGGAGACACCTGTAGAGCATCTTTATAATCACCCAGTTATGTTGTGACGTTTTATAGCACACTAAGTGTTCCTCCGGTATCCGGGAGTTGCATAATCTCATAGTCATAGGAACATGTATAAGTCATGAAGAAAGCAATAGCAATAAACTAAACGATCAAAGTGCTAAGCTAACGGATGGGTCATGTCAATCACATCATTCTCTAATGATGTGAACCCGTTTATCAAATGACAACTCATGTCTATGGTTAGGAAACTTAACCATCTTTCATTAACAAGCTAGTCAAGTAGAGGCATACTAGTGACACTCTGTTTGTCTATGTATTCACACATGTACTAAGTTTCTGGTTAATAAAATTCTAGCATGAATAATAAACATTTATCATGATATAAGGAAATACAAATAACAACTTTATTATTGCATCTAGGGCATATTTCCTTTAGTTTTATATGCATTAATATGCTATTTTATATGATTTTTGGGACAAACCTATTAACCTAGAGCCCAGTGTCAGTTTCTGTTTTTTCCTTGTTTTAGAGTTTTGCAGAAAAGGAATACCAGACGGAGTCCAAACAGAATAAAACTTTCGCGATGATTTTTCTTGGACCAGAAGACACCCAGGAGGCTTGGAGTGCAAGTCAGAAGAGCCACGAGGCGGCCACAAGGGTGGAGGGCACGCCCAGGGGGTGGGGCGTGCCCCCCAACCTTGTGGGCACCTCGGTGGCCTCCTGACCTAGATCTTCCTCCTATATATACTCTTATACCCTGAAAACTTCCAAGGGAGCCACGAAACCACTTTTCCACCGCCGCAACCTTCTGTACCCGTGAGATCCCATCTTGGGGCCTTTTCTGGGATCTTATCGGGGGGGATTCGATCACGCAGGGCTTCTACATCAACACCATTGCCTCTCCGATGAAGCATGAGTAGTTTACCTCAGACCTACGGGTCCATAGCTAGTAGCTAGATGGCTTCTTCTCTCTCTTTGATTCTCAATACCATGTTCTCCTCAATGTTCTTGGAGATCTATTTGATGTAATACTCTTTTGCGGTGTGTTTGCCGAGATCCAATGAATTGTGAATTTATGATCAGCTTATCTATGAATATTATTTGAATCTCCTCTGAATTCTTTTATGTATGATTTGATATCTTTGCAAGTCTCTTCGAACTATCGATTTGGTATGGCCAACTAGATTGGTTTTTCTTGCAATGGGAGAAGTGCTTAGTGTCGGTGTCAAAACCGGCGGATCTCGGGTAGGGGGTCCCGAATTGTGCGTCTAAGGCGGATGGTAATAGGAGGTAGGGGACACGATGTTTTACCCAGGTTCGGGCCCTCTTGATGGAGGTAAAACCCTACGTCCTGCTTGATTATTCTTGATGATATGAGTAGTACAAGAGTTGATCTACCACAAGATCGGAGAGGCTAAACCCTAGAAGCTAGCCTATGGTATGATTGTATGTTGTCCTATGGACTAAAACCCTCTGGTTTATATAGACACCTGAGGGGGCTAGGGTTACACAAGGTCGGTTACAAAGGGGGAGATATACATATCCGTATTGCCTAGCTTGCCTTCCACGCCAAGTAGAGTCCCATCCGGACATGGGACGAAGTCTTCAATCTTGTATCTTCATAATCCAACAGTCCGGCCAAAGGATATAATCCGGCTGTCCGGATACCCCCTAATCCAGGACTCCCTCAGTAGCCCCCGAACCAGGCTTCAATGACGATGAGTCCGGCGCACAGTGTTGTCTTCGGCATTGCAAGGCGGGTTCATCTCCAAATTTTGAACGTTTGTTAAGCAGTGTCTGGTCCCATAAATGTTGAATCTCTTGGCTTCCGCGCCCAATAAGGGATATCTCCCATGCGTCGAATGAATGCGAGGCGCTAGGGCGTTTTTACATTCGCCCCCCCCCCCCCAGCCAGATAAATAAATTGTCTATTAAAGTGAGAATCCATCGGAGCGTGCTTCGGAAAAAATCCACTCTAGCATGGCCGACCTCCGCAGCTCCTCCTCCCGCCCCCGTAGCCCTAAGCCCGGTGATTGGGAGAGATGTTCAGTCCCACACAGTCGATTAGTCAAACTGCAAACCAAGGGATTTCTCCCTCTGGCGTATATGGTGCCCGTCCGAGCCGGGCTCGCCACCTACAATGGCGGGGAGCAAGCAGAGAGCTTCCCAAGCCCCTCTACGGGGGAGCGGGTATGCCTTGTCCTTTATTTATTGAGGGGACTCGGATTTCCGATTCATCCGTTCCTCCGCGGGCTCCTGGAGTTTTACGGCCTCCAACTGCATAATTTCACCCCTGCTTCCATTTTACACATCGCCGTCTATGTTGCCCTCTGCGAGTTATTCCTAGGCTGCGAGGCTCATTTCGAGTTGTGGAAAAGGTTATTTTGCCTCGTCCCTCGCACACAGAAGGGATCACTTTATCAAGTGGGCGGAGCTGAAATATGGCGCATCGCTGAAACCGGATACCTGTCCGGAACTCCAAAGAAGACGTCCGAAGACTGGCCTTCGGAATGGTTTTATATGGAGGACGTCCCCCTTCCGGATCCTGTTCGGCGGGGTCTTCCTGAGTTCAGCAATGCTCCTCTGAAGAAACGCCGAAGTTGGCGCCCACGGAGCCCCCAGGAGGAAGACAACGGAGAAGTCATTTACCTGATGAACCGGATTAAAGCGCTGGCTCAATCGGGATTGACAGTAACCGAGGTTATGTCAATATGCATAATGCGGGTAGTGCAACCACTTCAATATCGAGGGCACCCCTTGTGGTGTTTTAACGGGGAAGATGACGCCACCCGTTGCGGGCGTAAGGGTCCGGACAACGCTGCCGCTTTAGCAAAAATTATGTCTGAATTGTTCAAGGGAGAGGAAGAGGAGTTCATCCGCATCAAGCCATGGGATGGATTCTCCATGTACAACCCCCCAAGCTGGGTGAGTTATATCTCCTTACTCCCATTCTTCCCGCATTCTTTGTCGTAGGTACTCACCATGCCATTTTGCAGCAGGAACTGCGAAAAGCCATAAGGGAGGTCAGCAGCCCATCTCCACAACTAGAGGACCCTGACCGGGCTCTCGATGCCGGACTCGAAGAAGATCCGGTCATATTCGTGGAGCTGATAGACCGGCAGTTCTATCAATTAAGCTGTGATGACGCCATGGTGGCCATTACAGCCGACTATCCAGGACTGCTTCCTGCGTCGCGTGTAAGAAAAAACAAAAACCCCAACTCCAAAAACTAGGATCCCCTTTTAGACACTTCACCTACCATATACATATGGTGTTTTTACAGGGAAGGCATTCGGGACGCCATGCCGAACCCGCAGCAACTCGCCAACAAGAGGCACCGAGGCCGGGCAGGCCAAAAAGGAAGGCGGTTAGGACGGAGACGCCGGCGCAGAGGTATGACAGAAACCCCGCTTCGTGGTTGTCGTCTTTCTTGAAATGTAATGACGCCCATGTTTCTTTAACAAAAAAAACGCTCGCCAGAATATGTCCGGCGAGGCTGCCGATCATGCTTCCACCAGTCGGGCTCCAGGACCGGACATAGAGGCGGACGCTGACATGGGGCGGACGCCGGATAGTCCCCCTACAGAGGATGCGGATAGGCTATCCGCTACACATTCAGAAGTGGAGAGCGCCATGAATCATAGGCGTTGCCGGGCCGTACTCCGCGACACTTGCTTCTCACCAGAGGCATTTGATGCCTTCAATTCTGGAGAGGCGTACCTCCGTGCTGCTCAAAGTGGTCTAGCCAGAGCCACGGACCAATATGTAAAGGATGTACGGGTAAGAAAATCTGACGATTATATGTATCAGCAGCCCCTAAGACTTGAAACAGTTAGAAGAACTGATTTAAGGATGATCTTATTGTGCAGGTTCTTACAGAGAAGAATAGTTGACTGTCACAGGAGCTGGAGGAATGCAAGACCCAACTTCGGGACGCTGTTGCCGCATTGAAGGAACCTCAAAAATCCCTAGCTGGTAACATTTCTTTCAAAGAATGATAGGTACCATATAGCGTGCGGCATGGCTGCAGATCTAATAGGTGTTGCAGATAAATCCAGAGAGAATCCGGAGGAGCTGCATGCCGTACGACAGCTAAAGGCTGGCGAACGCGTGCTGACTGAGGTCAGGTGGGAGAAAAACAATCTCCAAGATGCCAATACCAAGCTGAGCATGGAACTGAAAGATGTTCAGCCTAGCTGGCGGACTCCGAGAAGGAGAATAAGTGGCTTCGACGCAGCATATTTAGTAAGTGCTTGAACGAACCCTTAATAAAGGGGACGGCGAAGAAGCCGGCTAACAGAGTTATGTCTGCAGGTATGCTGACGGGTCGTCCCGCGGAGGAGATGCCCGGGTCTGCGGGTGATCTTCTATCCGAGCTCTCACAATTGCACAAACAAGTTCGGCAGGTGATGCAAGGTATTGCCCATGCCTTGTGGCCATCCGTCTCCCTGCCAGAAGGCGTTGGAGAGCTTGTAGAGAAGCTCAAGGGAGCACGGCGACGCTTCCGATTATGGAAGATATCTGACTGCCGTCAAGGTGCCAGGGAAGCCTGGGCCATGGTGAAGACGCGGTATACCAAGGCTGACCCAAATCACATGGCCGAGGTCGGACCTGTGGGGCCCGACGGGAAAGAGATCCCCGTTAGCTAGTCTATGGGCAAGTAGAATTAGCCGCAAAGTATTCCCAACAGGATTGTAGGCTAGGCCGCCTGTTGGATGGTATAGAAGAGGAATTTAGTCAGTCTACATGACTATGTAATTAAAATGACATGTATAATGCCTTCTAGCCGGATTGTAGATCATTTGTCATGGCGGACCTTTTCGCTTCAACCTCGGGACCCGATAGTCCGGAGTGTATCCGAGTACCCGCTCAGTTATATAAGAACCGGGGTATGCGTGGAGACCAGGCATAGGGGTCATTAGTGCTTGAATAAACAAGTGCCCAACTAGTTATGTTATATTACATGGGTAGTAAGAAATATCTTCCAGGGAGAATAGTTCCGTTAAGGGTTCCTTTCCCTGGGTACGCATGCCCTAAAATGCATGTCCGGACTGCGAGAGGAAACGCGGGAAAAAACATCTGGGGGCACATATGGAAAATAAATAAATCAAAATCATCTTTTGTTCACCGACCGAATATTCCCTTAAGAACGCTAGCTTTCGGCTTCACCCAGTCTGAGGTACACATCCAGCTGACCCGGCAGTAACAATCACAGAGGTGCTCCCCTTATGCCCTAGCCGAATTAATGGGAACGTAGGGCATAAATACAAGAGCCAGGCAGCCCAGCTTGGCCAAAACTTAAGTCATGTCGATGCATATAATGGCGAAGAAAAGGTACATGTGGAAGAATAACACATGTGCTGGGCATGAAGCCCAGATGGATAATTAAGTTTCTGTGTAAGAAGCCCCTAGGTATAATGAGCGCGGTTAGCGCATCTATAATGTGCAAACGAGTCACAAGCTGGCCCTTGAAGGCCGTGAGAAAGAATAAAAGAAAGAAAGAGAAAAAAGACAGATAATATATATTCAAAAAATGGACAGAGGAAGGAGACAAACATAGAGTCCGGCGCTAGGCGTAGAATCTTCGGAGCCTGGCTGCATTCCATGGGTTCGGCTCAAGTTGATTATTCGATGCATCCCGCAGACGGTACGCTCCACCGGTCAGAACTTGGTCAATAATGAAGGGACCTTCCCATTTGGGCTCGAGCTTGGACTTTTTCTTCTCCAGCAGGCGTAGAACTAATTCGCCAACGTTATAAGTTTTGGACCGTACTTCTCTGCTTTGGTATATGTGAGCCTGTTGTTGATAAAATGCGGAACGGGCTTTTGCCACGTCGCGCTCCTCCTCCAGGGTGTCCAGATTATCCTGCCGATCGAGCTCGGCTTCACTTTCTTCGTACATGCGCACTCGAGGTGAGTCATGAATTATGTCGCAGGGCAGGACTGCCTCTGCGGCGTACACCATAAAGAAGGGTGTATATCCGGTACTACGATTCGGCGTGGTCCGCAGCCCCCCCAGAGTACGGAGTCGAGCTCCTCTACCCAGTGTGTGTTATACTCCGTTAAGGACCGCACTAATCTGGGTTTAATGCCGCTCATGATAAGACCATTTTCTCGCTCAACTTGGTCGTTGGTTTGTGGGTGATAGACGGAAGCATAATCGAGCTTGATGCCCATGTTGCTGCACCAGAGTTTTACCTCGTCGGCCATGAAATTCGTGCCGTTGTCAGTGATGATGCTGTGAGGGACGCCATAACGGTGTACGACCCCGGATATGAAGTCTATCACCAGTCCGGATTCGGCTGTCTTAACAGGTTTGGCTTCTATCCATTTGGTGAATTTATCCACCATGAACAGTAAGTATTTTTTCTTATGGGTTCCCCTTTAAGGGGTCCAACCATGTCAAGCCCCCAGACCGCGAAAGGCCAGGTAATGGGGATTGTTTGGAGGGCGGTGGGTAGCATATGGCTTTGGTTTGCAAAAAGCTGGCAACCGGCGCAGCGTTGGACCAAGTCCTGTGCGTCTGCCCGGGCCGTCGGCCAATAAAAACATGTATGGAAGGCCTTGCTTACAAGGGCCCGGGCTGCGGCGTGGTGGCCGCCAAGTCCGACGTGAATTTCTGCCAAAAGCTTCCGCCCTTCCTCTTCGGAGATGCACCTTTGAAGGACTCCGGTAGTGCTTTTCTTATATAGCTCTCCCTCAGGGACCCTGTAGGCTTTAGATCGCCGCACTATGCAGCGTGCCTCATTTTGGTCCTCGGGAAGTTCCTGCCTAGTTAGGTAGGCTAGGAATGGTTCTGTCCACGGGGCGATGACAGCCATTATTACGTGGGCTGAAGGTGTTATTTCGGTAGCAGAGCCTCCGAAAATGTC
This sequence comes from Triticum urartu, assembly GCF_056163025.1. Taxonomy (NCBI): domain Eukaryota; kingdom Viridiplantae; phylum Streptophyta; class Magnoliopsida; order Poales; family Poaceae; genus Triticum; species Triticum urartu. Next base: position 398,564,346 of record NC_141876.1, on the reverse strand, counting down.
AGAGTGTTCGGTATCGGGTGTTTTGGCCGGGTCCGGACTATTGATACCGGTGTCCCCTTCCCATACCACCGATGTCTTAAAAAACGTCTCCAAAAAGATGTTGGGGGCAACTGCGTCGCGTTTTGCGCCGATGCGGGCGAGGATATCCGCCGCCTGATTGTTTTCTCGAGCCACATGGTGAAATTCGAGCCCCTCGAACCAAGCTGACATCTTTAGGATGGCATTTCGATAGGCCGCGATTTTTGGATCCTTGGCATCAAAGTCTCCATTTATTTGGGATATTGCGAGGTTTGAATCCCCACGCACCTCCAGGCGTTGAATGCCCATGGAGACTGCCATCCGAAGACCATGCAACAGAGCTTCGTATTCGGCCGCGTTGTTGGAGTTTGTATACAATATTTGCAGTACGTACTTATCGGTATCTCCGGTTGGGGACGTCAGGATGACACTAGCCCCTAGACCAGCCAGCATTTTAGAACCGTCAAAGTGCATGATCCAATTGGAGTATGCGCCGTACTCTTTAGGGAGTTCGGCTTCCGTCCATTCGGCGACAAAGTCGGCCAATACTTGCGATTTAATGGCTCACCGAGGTTTGTATGTTATGTCGAACAGGAGGAGCTCAATGGCCCATTTGGCAATCCGTCCCGTAGCGTCGCAGTTGTTTATAATATCATTAAGTGGCACTTCCGAGGCTACTGTAATCGAACACTCTTGAAAGTAGTGTCGCAGCTTCCGAGATGCCATGAATACCGCATAGGCTATCTTTTGATAATGTGGGTACCGTGATTTGCATGGAGTGAGGACAGTGGATACATAGTATACCGGCTTTTGAAGATGGAATTTATGTCCGTCATCTTCTCGTTCGACGACGAGCACTGCGCTTACAACTTGATGAGTTGCCGCAATGTACAATAGCATCGGTTTGCCGATGTTTGGCGCGGCCAGGATTGGGTTGGTTGCCAGTATGGCTTTTATTTCTTCCAATCCGGTTGTGGCAGCGTCCGTCCACTCGAAGTGTTCGATGCGCCGAAGGAGGCGATAAAGGGGTAATGCCTTTTCTCCTAAGCGGGAGATAAAGCGGCTTAGAGCCGCCGCACATCCAGTTAGTTTCTGGATTTGTTTGAGGTCCGTTGGGATAGCCAACTGTGACAGAGCTCGGATTTTGGCCGGATTAGCTTCAATCCCTCTACTGGAGACAATGAAGCCCAGGAGCTTTCCTGCTGGTACGCCAAAAACGCATTTTTCCGGATTGAGCTTGATGTCGTATGTTTGGAGGTTGTCGAATGTGAGCCTCAAGTCGTCTATCAGAGAGTCGACGTGTTTGGTTTTAATGAACACATCATCTACGTATGCCTCTACTGTTTTGCCGATCTGTTTCTCCAGACATGTCTGGATCATGCGCTGATATCTTGTGCCGGCATTTTTGAGCCCAAAAGGCATTGTGTTGAAACAGAAGGGGCCGTATGGTGTTATAAATGCCGTTGTGGCTTGGTCAGACTCCGCCATCTTGATTTGGTGGTAGCCGGAGTATGCGTCGAGGAAACACAATGACTCATGTCCTGTGTAGCATCAATAATTTGATCAATGCGGGGGAGGGGAAGGGATCCTTTGGGCAAGCCTTGTTGAGGTCCTTGAAATTGACACATAGGCGCCAGGATTTGTCCTTCTTTGGTACCATCACCAGGTTTGCTAGCCAGTCCGGGTGTTTTATTTCTTTAATGAATCCGGCCTCCAATAACTTGGCTAGTTCCTCTCCAATGGCATGTCTCTTAGGTTCAGAGAAACACTGAAGAGCCTGCTTGACCGGCTTGAATCCCTTTAGGATATTGAGGCTGTGCTCGGCCAGCCTGCGTGGGATTCCTGGCATGTCTAAGGGGTGCCAGGCGAATATGTCCCAATTTTCGCGCAGGAAATCTTGTAGTGTGGCGTCCACGGCGGGGTTTAACTGTGCCCCGATGGAGGCTGTTTTTGTAGGGTCCGTTGGGTGGACTTGGAATTTGACTATTTCATCCGCTGGTTTAAAAGAGGTGGACTTGGATCTCTTGTCAAGTATTACGTCGTCCCTTTCCACCGTGGAGCGTAGCGCAGTTAATTCCTCGGCCGAAAGGGCTTTGGATAATGCTTCAAGGGCCAATGCGGCTGTTTTGTTTTCGGCGCGGAGTGCTATGTCCGGATCACTAGCGAGAGTGATGATTTCGTTGGGCCCGGGCATTTTGAGCTTCATGTACCCATAATGGGGTATGGCTTGGAAGATCATGAACGCCTCCCGTCCTAGAAGGGCGTGATATCCACTACTGAACGGGGCCACTTGGAATGTAATTTCTTCGGACCTATAGTTCTCTGGCGTGCCGAATACCACATCTAGTGTGATTTTCCCAGCACAGCATGCTTCCCGACTGGGGATGATTCCTCTGAAGGTTGTGTTGCTTTGCTCAATGCGGTTCCAGTCTATTTCCATTTTTTGAAGAGTTTCCTCGTAGATGAGGTTAAATCCACTGCCGCCGTCCATGAGTACTTTGGTGAGTCGAAAGCCGTCCACAATTGGACTGAGGACCAGTGCAGCTGGTGCTCGAGCAGTTCGGAATTTAGGTTCGTCACTGGCATTGAAGGTAATAGCCATGTCACTCCATGGATTCATTGCTGCTATATGGCAGATTTCGGCGAGGCTGCGGAGTGTTCGCTTACGCCTATTATTTGATGCGAAGGTTTCAAAAACTGTTAATATCGTATTGTTATCCACGGGATGGTGCTCTGTGGTATTTGGGATGAGAAGATCCTCACCACTTTTGGCCACCTGCCGGAGTATCCAACATGCTCTAAGGCTGTGCGTTGGTATGGTATCCGCTGTGCTATGAATTTTGCAGGGTCCGTTAAGCCATCCCTCCAATACGGTTCCATGCCCAGTAGAGGGTTTTTGCTTCTTTGTAATTAACTCGGGTGTCTTATGATAGTGCACCCTTTTACCTCGGACTGGGTGTATATTCGGAGCCGGATTATCCCAAAATTTCGTTTCGGTTTTCCAGGCACTTTCCATCGCACAGTACTTTCGTACTATGGACGCCAAGTCGGCGAAGCGTGATATGTCACGGCGACTTATGGCGTTAAGGATTCCCTTGTCTGTGCAGTTATTGCAGAAAAGTGAGACTGCGTCTTCCTCGCGGCAGTCCTTAACCTTGTTCATCACAAGGAGGAATCTGGCCCAATAATGATGTACTGTTTCATGGGGCTCTTGCCTGATGTGGGAAAGATCGTTTATGTCTAGGTGGGTGGGTGGTTTTGAGTCCGAACCCCTACCCGATATGAGACCCAGGGGCCGAGGAGTTTCCGATCTTGGAAGTTTGGATTCCGGGATGTTGCCCGATGAGTCTGGCCCGCTGCCTGACTCTAGGTTCAGGGTCTGGGTGATGTCCTCCCGTAAATGGGTATCCGGCTCGGAGAGCTCAGGAATTTGGACATAGTTAGTCCTCAAGATAGAGGAAGAATCGCCGCATAGTTCCTCCACCACCGCAACATGATGGGCGACCGGTGGAGAGTTAATCTCCCTTTGATTGGGTTTAAGCCCAATCCGATCATAGTCCGTAGCGACTCCCAAGGAGGCGATGCGATCCAAGAGCTCATTTAGGGAAGAGAGCTCCATTGGATCCATCTGCTCGGCGAATTCCGAGCTGAGGTGGAGGCTGTTTTCGATGACCCAAGAAGTCATCGTTGGTGCAGCAGCCGAACAGGCGGTCATGACGAAACTGCCTAGCCGAAGAGTTTGGCCGACAGCCAGGGCTCCCCCGGCGGTAATGTTGTTTTTAACAATGAGATGAGGCATCCTTCCTTACGGCAATGTCACAGAGGAACTATCAATGAAAGCACCAATGTCGGTGTCAAAACCGGCGGATCTCGGGTAGGGGGTCCCGAACTGTGCGTCTAAGGCAGATGGTAACAAGAGGCAGGGGACGCGATGTTTTACCCAGGTTCGGGCCCTCTTGATGGAGGTAAAACCCTACATCCTGCTTGATTATTCTTGATGATATGAGTAGTACAAGAGTTGATCTACCACGAGATCGGAGAGGCTAAACCCTAGAAGCTAGCCTATGGTATGATTGTATGATGTCCTAACCCTCCGGTTTATATAGACACCGGAGGGGGCTAGGGTTACACAAGGTCGGTTACAAAGGAGGAGATATACATATCCATATTGCCTAGCTTGCCTTCCATGCCACGTAGAGTCCCATCCGGACACGGGACGAAGTCTTCAATCTTGTATCTTCATAATCCAACAGTCCGGCCAAAGGATATAATACGGCTGTCCGGATACCCCCTAATCCAGGACTCCCTCACTTAGCTTTGGGTTAAATCTTGTGGTGTCCTTTCCCAATGACAATAGGGGCAGCAAGGCACGTATTTTATTGTTGCCATCGAGGATAACAAGGTGTGGTTTTCATCATATTGTTTGAGTTAATTCCTCTACATCATGTCATCTTGCTTAAGGTGTTACTCCGTTATTTATGAACTTAATACTCTAGATGCATGTTGGATAGCGGTCGATGTGTGGAGTAATAGTAGTAAATGCAGAATCGTTTCGGTCTACTTGACACGGATGTGATGCCTATATCCATGATCATTGCCTTAGATATCATCATAACTTTCCGCTTTTCTATCAATTGTTCGGCAGTAATTTGTTCACCCACCGTAATATCTTCTATCTTGAGAGAAGCCTCTAGTGAAACCTATGGCCCCCGGGTCTATTTTCCATCATATAAGTTTCCGACCTATGACTTCCAGAACATCGATCTAGCACAAGAAGTAGACAATAATCATATGAACACGGACCACACTAGGGAACCCGTCGATGATGAATTCATCAATCGCAAATGGTTGTATACTAGCAAGTGTTTGACCACAACACACACGGCTTATTCCATCACAAACAGGTCGGATGGATCAATTGTATGCCATGTATCGCACATTGTCAAAAAGTAATGCGGTAGACCTTCTTTAAAATGTGTTAAAAATAAAAAAAATAAAAAACAAGGACCTCGAGGTTAAATTAACTCATGGGATGGGTCGTATCGGTCATTTAATTTGAAAAATACGACCCATCCTATCAGTTAATTTAACATCAACACAACTTCCCATCCAGTCACCCATCTGATGGCTGCTCCAGCCTAAGCACACTTAACTTGAGAGTTCTCTTACATGAGCTACTGGTGGAACAACTAGTCCTTGCTGATATAGGATGCCTCTTCGCATCCTTATGGCGTATCCGAATGACCGCCCGTCCCCCAATGGCCAATAGATGTTTTGTAGACAAAACATATCACATACGTCTTATTAGAAGCAATCGTCTGTGTTATTATCGGTCTTCGCACACATTTCTGATTACAGACATATTTGACGTGTATCACACACATCTTGATATATTGAACCGTTTATGTTCTCTTGTCTCAAGGCAAACAGTTCATCCGAGTTCGCATGCCGCATATCGCACACACCTTGATCTGGCTGACCGTTTCTTTTGTGTTGCCTAATCACAAACATTTCATCTGAGTGAACCGTATGTTGTATATCGCACACACCTTCATCTGGCTACCCGTTTCTTTTGTTCTTCCTCATCGCAAACAGTTAATTGAACTGAACCGTATGCCCTGCATCGCACACGCAACTAAAATCTGAACTGTGTTTGATGCATCCTCCATCGCAGACCTTTTGCACCTTTTTTGAAAGTTTTTTACACCATCATTTGTGATTATTGCATCGCACATAGTTTCGTCGAAGGGTCTATGATCGTAGTGCCGCGTTAGCAGCATCCTGCTGTAGTGATAGGCTAATGGAATCCTAACGTGTTTGCAATTTAAAGGGGGCGCTAAGATTTTGCTTCGTAATTTTTACATAGGATTATCTTTGCATCATAGACAACTATTAGATTTTGCTGCTAAAGGGAATTTTATTGAGCTTGATGCCAATGCTACCTATGAAATCTTAGAAGGAATTCTAGGGGTTCCACCTCAAAAGAAGGGGTTTTCTTTCACCCCAAAGGGAGTTCAAATGTTGGACAAACTTGGTGATTTGCACAAACATATGGTTGAATTGCAAAAATGTAACGAACCCCTCAAACATCTTAATGGTAGTATCAATCGCATGAATACCTTGATTACTCTCTGTAATAAGCGATTGGATATTTTGGATCTAAAGATGGTTTCTTTTCCTGAGAATTTAGGGAAGCGCAAAGAGCCTCCCGGGTTTGAGATAGCCCTTACAAAAGTTGCCAAAACTACGGATGACAAAACTTAGATCCGTGATTTATGCCTAGCTAGGGGCGTCAAACAATAGCGCTTGTTGGGAGGCAACCCAATGAATAAAATTTATTTTTGCTTTTTGCTTCCTATTCTTGAGTGTTTGCACAATTATGCTACTGTTCTGATTATTTTTTGTGTTTTAATTAGTGTTTGTGCCAAGTAAGCCTTTAGGATCTTCTTGGGTGATAGTTGACTTGATCTTGCTGAAAAACAGAAACTTCTGCGCTCACGAAAATAATTTTCGTTTTTAATGAGAGTGTGATAAAATACCAATTGTTTTTTCAAAAGTATTCAAAATACCCAGATTGCTACAGACTGTTCTGTTTTTGACAGATTCTGTTTTCTTTGTGTTGTGTGTTTGTTTTGATGATTCTATGGTTTTCTTTGAAGTGTTTTTGCCATAGAAAAGTTGGAATACAGTAGATATAATGCGAGAATAAAATATGAATTGGTTTTCAATAGTACTTATAGTAGTGATTTGTTTTCTTATACTAACGGATCTCACAAAGTTTTTTTTTGAGTTTTGTGTGATTGAAGTTTTCATGTTTTGGGTGATGTTACGATGGATGAAGGAATAAGGAGTAAGAAGAGCCTAAGCTTGGGGATTCCCATGGCATCCCAAGCTATTAACCAAAGAGAAGCAAGCAACTAAGCTTGGGGATGCCCTGAGTGGCATCCCCTCTTTCTTCTAACGACCATCGGTGTTTTACTCGAAGCTATATTTTTATTCGTCACATACTATGAGTTTTGCTTGGAGCGTCTTGTATGATATGAGTCTTTGCTTGTTTTGCTTTGTGTTTTAAGTCTTGAATCCTTGCTGTACACACCTATTTGAGAGAGCCAAAATTATGCCATGACTTGTTAGAATTGCTCTCTATGCTTCACTTAAATCTTTATCAGCTATGGAATTGCTCTAGTGCTTCACTTATATCTTTTTGAGCATGGTGTGCTTTAGTATTTTTGAAGAAATTCTCTCATGCTTCACTTAGATTTATTTGAGAGTTAGTAAATTTTTTATGAAATTCTCTCTTGCTTCACTTAAATTAAGTTGAGAGAAAGAAATATTATGCTCATGATCTTCACTTATATTTGTTTGAGCTTATCAAAAGCAACACATGAAAATTAGTCCCAAAGTGGTAGATATCCGAGAAGGATATAATAAAAACTTTCATGAAGATCATTGGACGAAATAAACTTGATTCTTTGTAATAGTTTTGAGATATGATGATGTGATATGTGAGTCATGTTGATGAGTAATTATGCTTTAGTAAGAATATTGGTGTTAAGGAAGAGACCCAGGGGCCGTAGGTTTCACTAGTGGCTTCTCTCAAGAAAGTAGCAAACGGTGGGTAAACAAATTACTGTTGGGAAATTGATAGAACCTCAAATAATTATGATGATATCCGGGCAATGATCATTACATAGGCATCACGTCCAAGATTAGTAGACCGACTCCTGCCTGCATCTACTACTATTACTCCACACATCGACCGCAATCCAGCATGCATCTAGTGTATTAAGTTCATGGAAAAATGGAGTAATGCAATAAGAATGATAACATGATGTAGACAAGATCCGTTTATCTATTGTGTAGATATAGATCCCATCTTTTTATCCTTAGTAGCAATGATACATACGTGTTGTTTCCCTTTCTGTCACTGGGATCAAGCACCGTAAGATCGAACCCGCTACCAGGCACCATTTCCCATTGCAAGATAAATAGATCAAGTTGTCCAAACAAAACCCAAATATCGGAGAATAAATACGAGGCTATAAGAGATCATGCATATAAGAGATCAAAGACACTCAAATAACTTTCATGGATATAAAAAGATATGACTGATCATAAACTCAAAGTTCATCAGATCCCAACAAACACACACAAAATAGTTACATCATATGGATCTCCAAGAGACCATTGTATTGAGAATCAAGAGAGTTATGAAGCCATCTAGATACTACTACGGACCCAAAGATCTACAAAGAACTACTCACGCATCATCGGAGAGGCACCAATGGAGGTGGTGAACCACATCCGAGATGGTGTCTAGATTGGATCTGGTGGTTCTGGACTCTGCGGCGGCTGGATGAATATTTCGTCGACTCCCCTAGGGTTTCTGGAATATTGGGGTATTTATAGAGCAAAGAGGCGGTCCGGGGGGCACCCGAGGTGGGCACAATCCACCAGGGCGCGCCTGGGCCTCCTAGCGCACCCTGGTGGGTTGTCCCCTCCTCAAGACTCCCCCCAGGTGCAACCAGGGCCCAACATGTTCCTTCTGGTCCATAAAAAATCTCCGTAAAGTTTCGGGGCATTTGGACTCCGTGTGATACTGATTTTCTGTGATGTAAAAACACAGAAAAAACAGGAACTGGCACTTGGCACTATGTCAATAGGTTAGTACCAAAAAATGATATAAAATGATTATAAAACATCCAAGATTGATAATATAATAGCATGGAACAATCAAAAATTCTAGATATGTTGGAGACATATCATATGCCTCCCAAAATGTTTTTATCTCTCAATTTTCACTTCGAGCTCTCGCACCTCTACAAATCCCTACTTCCCTTCGCGAAGGGCCTTTCTTTTACTTTATTCATTTTTTATTTTTATTTGAGTCTCCATCTTCTCTTATAAAGCACCAACTAGGGGGCACTATGATCGTACTTCAGCATTGGGTGTAGCTAATATGTGAGTGTGTTTCATGAATGGATCAATGGTTGAGCCTGATGGGCTAGGGATAACTTATTTTGCATTGATATTTTGAAAGACATGGTTGCTTGTTGATATGCTTGAGTATTTAAGTCTCATGTCAAAACTAGACTATTGCTTTGAACCATATAAAAAGTCCAAATGTCCATGCTAAAAATAATATGAGATGACATGTTAGGCAGCATTCCACATCAAAAATTCTATTTTTATCATTTACCTACTCGAGGACGAGCAGGAATTAAGCTTGGGGATGCTGATACATTTCCAATGTATCTATATTTTTTGATTGTTCCATGTTGTTATATTATCATTCTTGGATGTTTTATAATCATTTTATAGTCATCTTGTATCATTTTCTGGTACTAACCTATTGACATAGTGCTAGGTGCCAGTTGCTGTTTTTTGCATGTTCTTTACATCGCAGGAAATCAATACCAAACGGAGTCCAAACGCAGCGAAACTTTTTGTGGATTTTCTTGGACCAGAAGACATCCAATGGGCCGGAGAAGCGCTTGGGGGGTGCTCCGAGGGGAGCACAACCCACCAGGGCGCTCCTGGAGGCCCAGGCGCGCCCTGGTGGGCTGTGCCCACCTCGGGTGCCTCCCGAACCGCCTCTTTACTCTATAAATACCCTAATATTCCAGAAACCCTAGGGGAGTCGACAAAAATAAATTCCAGTTGCCGCATGTTCTAGAAACACTAGATCCAATCTAGACACCATCCTGGAGGGGTTCATCATGTCCATTGGTTCCTCTTCGATGATGCATGAGTAGTTCTTTGTGGACCTTCGGGTCCATAGTTGGTAGCTAGATGGCTTCCTATCTCTCGTTTGATTCTCAATACAATGGTCTCTTGGAGATCCATGTGATGTAATTCTTTTGCGGTGTGTTTGTTGGGATCCTATGAACTTTGAGTTTATGATCAGATCTATCTCTTTTTATCCATGAAAGTTATTTGAGTCTTCTTGATCTCTTATATTCATGATTGTTTATAGCCTCGTATTTCTTCTCTGATATTTGGGTTTTGTGTGGCCAACTTGATCTATTTATCTTGCAATGGGAAGAGGTGCTTTGTGATGGGTTCGATCTTACGGTGCTTGATCCCAGTGACAGAAGGGGAACCGACACGTATGTATCGTTGCTATTAAGGATAACAAGATGGGGTCTATTTCTACATAAATAGATCTTGTCTACATCATGTCATCGTTCTTATTGCATTACTTCATTTCCCCATGAACTTAATACACTAGATGCATGCTGGATAGCGGTCGATGTGTGGAGTAATAGTAGTAGATGCAGGAAGGAGTCGGTCTACTAATCTTGGACATGATACCTATATAATGATTATTGCCTGGATATTTTCATGATTATTTGAAGTTCTACCAATTTCCCAACAGCAATTTGTTCACCCACCGTTTGCTATTTTTCTCAAGAGAAGCCACTAGTGAAACCTACGGCCCCCGGGTCTCTTCTTTATTATATTTTACTTTGCGATCTATTTTATTTGCCTTTTAGTTTCAGATCTATTAAACCAAAAATACAAAAATACCTTGCTGCAATTTATTTTATCCGAGATCTATTTATCCCATCTATCATATTTTTATCACGTCCTTTTGCCAATTTGTGGCGCCGTTACCCGAAAGGGATTGACAACCCCCTTTTCACGTCGGGTTGCGAGTATTTGTTATTTGTGTGCAGGTGTTGTTTACATAGTGTTGCTTGGTTCTCCTACTAGTTCGATAACCTTGGTCTCATCACTGAGGGAAATACCTACCGTCGTTGTGCTGCATCATCCCTTCCTCTTTGGGGAAATACCGACGTAGTCTAGCAGACATGACCTATCGGTATTTGTGAGGATGTTCCCGTTGTTGTTGCAAATGTTACTATCTTAACTGACTTTGTTATACTTGAGATGCCCGAGAAAGACAATATGTCGATTATCCTTGGTAGACCCTTTTTGAATACTGCAGGGTCTGTTATTGATTGCAATAAAAGTAAGGTCACTTTTCATGTCAATGGTAATGAGCATATGGTGCACTTTCTGAAGAAACAATTCCAAGTGAATGGTATTAATGTTATTGAAAAATCCCCGACAATCACTATTGGAAGTTTTCTACTACCTCTACCTACTGCCAAAAAGAAATATGAAATGCTTATTGCTGGGGACATTCACATCCCCGTTGAGGTAATTTAGTGTTCTACGGAAGTTCTTCGGTTTCATGCTAATCGAAAATGGTTGTTAATAAGACCTGATCAACCTTATTAATGAATCATTTTTGAGAGGTATGAAGTTGATGAATTTAGTGAGCACTACCTTTTGTTTTTTGTTTTTCTTAATTCAATAAAATAAAATGCCATGTTTTGTCTGTTTTCTGAATTTCCCGTGCAATAAAAAAATGACCAGAAAATAAAAGTTCTTGGAATGCTCTAAAAATTTAATATGATTTTTTCTGAATATTTCGGAATTTTTGATGCAAATAACATCAGAGGGGGTGCACTAGGTGGGCACAACTCACCTGGGTGCGCCAGCACCCCCAGGCCCGCCTTGGTGGGTTGTGGTCCTGATGTAGGGTGGGAACCCTAATCGGCCGATCTTTCACGAAAGGAGCGGATCCCGTGATGAACACGAAGAACATGATGAGGGAAACAAGGGGAAAAATACACGGGGAACACGAGAGAACACTCAACCAACAAGAATGATCACACAAGTGCTAGATCCTCGAAACACGACAGAGGATACAAGATCCAAAGTCAACAACGAACGGTACAAAGGTAACCGGTCTTCTCCGTGAGGAGGTCTTGATGGTCCTCTCCGCAAGGAGGTCTTGAATCCAAAGGGATCTTCTCCGTAGAGGTTGCGGTCTCTCTCGTGGAGTAGATCCGATGTGGATGAGCAATGCTCTATCTCTAAAATGAGCTAAACCAATGCTAACCCTAACTAGGAGGAGGTGGGGGAGTATATATAGTGCTAGCCCACGAAGGGGTAAGTGAGAGGGGGGATACATGGGCCCTTGGCCCGAGTCTTTGCACGCACGCAGGCCGGAAGTTCCGGGTGGGGCCAGAAGTTCCGGGCTCCGGAAGTTCCGGGCAGGTTCTGGCCGGGTTCCGGGCTATCCAGAGAGTTGGCGCGCTAAGGGCTGGTCTAGACTCCGGGGGCCGGAGGTTCCGGGCAGGCCGGAAGGTCTGGGGCCTGGAAGTTTCCGACAGAGGCCGGAAGATCCAGCCTTTCCAGAAGCTTGTCCCTGCTTCTTCTTCCTTCTCCTCTTCCATGCTTGGCCTTGGTCCTTGGATCCTCCATGGTCGTCTCGGTTGTACCTGAGTATATGCAAGATCCATGCATGAGGTAGTAGCCATGTCTCATATGTGGAAAGTGACGGTTCGAAGAGGAGTGAGTTCACCTTGTGTCCAATGGCGTATGGTCGAGGTCTCATCGTATGTCCTCTTGGGGCTTGGGGAGTAGTCGAAGTGTACATGGGGATGATCGTAGGATCCTCCACATCATCTCCCCTCCCTTGCGAAAGATCTGACCTCGGATCGTGATCCTCATCACCATGGGCACGCTTGTTGTAGATGGACTTGTAGTTGGATGGAGTTGAAGACATTGCGCAATCCAAGTACTCCAAGGTGTCACCGGAGTGGTATACATGCAAAAAGAGCAAACACAAACAACACTCGGAAATACAATGGTTAGCGCACACAAAGTGTCCATCATGTAAGAATGAGTCCGTGCGGCAAGATTGTTAGTGACAAAGTGCATGAAGCTTATCAAGATTATCTAGAAATATATGCAAAGCATTCATGGGTGAAACTGCAATCATTGTGCACACATATGTGTTGTGAATGTGATCAATGCAACCACAGTGCAAAATGATGTCATAGTGAGACGGTTTATCAATAGCATGAATATGACAATGGATGCTCAATATGAATGAGTTATTATGCAATTGATGGTAGGCGATATGATCATGATGTATGAATATGCCATCAAGAAAGATCGCAACAAATTTGCTAAGGAAGTGCACAAGCTCATATATCATGAATGACATCGAAATACAAGATGCAACAAGGCAATCATAATGTGAGTCAATCCATGCATAAGATGCAAATTTGTCATGTGTATGATATGTCCATCGAGCATGACATGTGTGAGCACAATCAACAAATATGGAGGTGTTGGTGTACCAATGCTCGATGTGGTGGCATGAGTGTAGGTTCGTAAGTGCATCCAATAAGTCCGAGTGCTCCTCAATGCGAAGGTCCATAGAGCCAATCTTCAATGTCTCTCCTCCGTTCACGAGATGTATCATGTAGACAACAAGAAGGAAACAACAATGAAAGAGTGACCCATCCAATATGCGTATTTGAGGATGGCTCAAAGGGAAGGAGTTCACCTTTATGAGAATGTCGAAAATGTTGGTGTCGTTCATCGTGTACGCCTTCACATGACCAAGTTGTCTCGTGATGGTACCACCTTGTGAATCCTTCAAAATGAAAGAACATGACAAACACTCGGGAAAACAAATGAGGTTAGCGGAAATGCAAAACCAATCATTCGTGTGGTAAGATACCCAACAAGTGTATGCATCATGCTCATCATAAGAAAGGACAAGGGAGCATTTCATAGTATGGAGGCATATGATGCGAGAACAACCAAATAGAATAGGCGCAATCAAGCAAGCATGCATCACAAGTAAAGTGTCCAAGTCTCCAAGATCAATAAGCATAGATGCAACAATTGGAGGCAAGAGACAATGAACAAGATATATCATGTGAGAGGCATGAACATGTATGTCATCAACCCAAGAAAGCGAGTAATAGTGGAACATGGGTGATGCGACAAAGCAAGCAATCAAAGCGATCAAGTGGTGCAAGCTAGTATTTCAAAGATGCAATGTACTAGAGGTAATCATGTCAAGCATGTCATGGGTGCAAATAGTGTGCATGGATAATTCACATGACATAGCACAAGCATGAAAGGATGATATGAGCAAAATAGCATCAATAGCATGAGGCACATGATAAACATGGCAATAGCAACAAGGATCTCCACCAAGCATGCAAATACACATAGGAGTAGCATAATGGTGAATCATGGGTAGATGCACGCAAGGGTCAAAATTGCATGGTAAAGGCATATAAGTAAGCATAGCATGCAAAGTGAACACGGTAAAATGAGCATAAAGCGACAAGTGGTATATAGCCCATATCCGTGTGAGAGCCAAGTAAAAGAGATGCGCGTAGTCATTGCGCGAAGAGAGCGGTGGGAAGGATAGTTCACGGGATCCCAGGTCATCTTTGCTCTCAAGAGCTCGTTTCGTCAACTCTTGGGATTGAGAGGTTGACGAGTATACGTGAGTATCTACACAAAACAAAGACAAAGGGAAAATTGTGTGTGCGTGGTAGATGTACACATCATCCATCATGATGCTCACGTGCAAGTGTTGGTTAGCACAAAATAGCCAGTGCTCAAATAAATGAGATGCGTGATATAGAAACATGTCATCCATCATGATAGGTTTGTTTTTATGTATAGCATAACGGAGACTCAAATTGTGTAATGCATCATGAGAAATATCTAGAGCATTGTTATTCATGGAATGCATATGGTGCAAGTAATTATGGGAGTCATGCAAAGTATGGAATTCATCAAAATCTCCTAAGGAAACTATGGGGGTCTCCTCATGAGCATTAATGGAAACATCACATGGAGAATATTGACAACATCCAAAACAATGCATATTTGGAACAATGTGATCATGGCATGGCATAGCAGATGAATTGCGCAAATCATGTAAAGGAAGCATAGCAATATCATCACATGAAAAACAAACGCCAATGACCATCATCTCGTCATCTATGCCATAAGTGCAAATGGGATTTAATTTAATGGGGCATGCATAGTTCCTATGTTGAGATTGAAATGATGCGATATGGGAGATCTCACTCATAGCATATGACAAGTTCAATGGATTGTCAAACATGATGTGACCAATAGAATTTTCACATGATATCCTACGGAGCATAGCATCACAACTAGGCAACTCAACATGCTCATCATCATATTTATCATAAATAGGTAAGTCATGACATGAAGAATTCGCACTAGCACGAAGCATGGGAATAGGTGGATCAACATCATGCAAGCAATCATTCATAGAATAGTCCACTAGTGGGACAGGAGAAGCAACATCACCTATGTTACCTTCGGAGCATTGATACGTCTCCAACGTATCTATAATTTTTGATTTCTCCGTGCTATTATATTATCTATTTTGGATGTTAATGGGCTTTATTTTACACTTTTATATCATTTTGGAGACTAACCTACTAATCGGAGGCCCAGCCCAAATTGATGTTTTTTTGCCTATTTTAGGGTTTCGAAGAAAAGGAATATCAAACGGAGTCCAAATGGAATGAAACCTTCGGGAACATGATTTTCTCAACAAACGTGATCCAGGAGACTTGGAGTGGGCGTCAAGAAACGATCAAGGAGGGCACGAGGTAGGGGGCACGCCTACCCCCCTGGGCGCACCCTCCACCCTTGTGGGCCCCTCGTTGCTCCACCGACATACTATATATATCCATGTACCCCCCCCCAACATCCAGGGGCACCACGAAAACCTAATTCCACCGCCACAACCTTCTGTACCCGAGAGATCCCATCTTGGGGCCTTTTCCGGAGCTCCGCCGGAGGGGGCATTGATCACGGAGGGCCTCCACATCAACTCCATGGCCTCTCCGGTGATGTGTGAGTAGTTTATTTCAGACCTACGGGTCCATAGTTATTAGCTAGATGGCTTCTTCCCTCTCTTTAGATCTCAATACAAAGTTCTCCTCGATCTTCTTGGAGATCTATTCGATGTAATCTTCTTTTGCGGTGTGTTTGTCGAGATTCGATGAATTCTGGGTTTATGATCCAGTTTATCTTTGAATAATATTTGAATCTTCTATGAATTCTTTTATGTATGATTGGTTTATCTTTCCAAGTCTCTTCGAATTATCAGTTCGGTTTGGCCTACTAGATTGATCTTTCTTGCAATGGGAGAAGTGCTTAGCTTTGGGTTCAATCTTGTAGTGTCCTTTCCCAGTGACAGCAGGGGCAGCAAGGCACGTATTGTATTGTTGCCATCGAGGATAAAAAGATGGGGTTTATATCATATTGCATGAGTTTATCCCTCTACATCATGTCATCTTACTTAAAGCATTACTCTGTTCTTATGAACTTCATACTCTAGATGCATGCTCGATAGCGGTTGATGTGTGGAGTAATAGTAGTAGATGTAGAATCGTTTCGGTCTACTTGTCGCGGACGTGATGCCTATATACATGATCATACCTAGATATTCTCATAACTATGCTCAATTCTATCAATTGCTCGACACTAATTCGTTCACCCACCGTAATACTTATGCTCTTGAGAGAAGTCACTAGTGAAACCTATGGCCCCCGGGTCTATCTTCCATCATATTAATCTTCCAACACTTAGTTATTTCTTTTGTCGTTTATTTTACTTTGCATCTTTATCGTAAAAATACCAAAAATATTATCTTATCATATCTATTAGATCTCACTCTCGTAAGTGGCCGTGAAGGGATTGACAACCCCTTTATCGCATTGCGAGGTTCTTATTTGTTTGTGTAGGTGCGTGGGACTCGAGCGTGATCTCCTACTGGATTGATACCTTGGTTCTAAAAAAACTAAGGGAAATACTTACGCTACTTTACTGCATCACCATTTCCTCTTCAAGGGAAAACCAACACAATGCTCAAGAGGTAGCAAGAAGGATTTCTGGCGCCGTTGCCGGGGAGAATCGCGCCAAGCCAAGTCAAGATTCGACTCCTGACAATGAGCCATTCCTGGCACCGTTGCCGGAGTCTACGCACAAGTCAAGACATACCAAGTACCCATCACAAACTCTTATCCCTCGCATTACATTATTTGTCATTTGCCTCTCGTTTTCCTCTCCCCACTTCACCCTTGTCGTTTTATTCGCCCTCTTTTCCTCTCGCCCTCTCTTTTCCCGTTCCCCTTCTCTTTTTTCTATTTGCCTTTTTGCCTGTTTCTTGTTTGCTTGTGTGTTGGATTGCTTGCTTGTCATGATGGCTCAAGATAATACTAAATTGTGTGACTTTACCAATACCAACAACAATGTTTTCTTAGCACTCCGATTGCTCCTCTTACCGATGCTGAATCTTGTGAAATTAATGCTGCTTTGTTGAATCTTGTCATGAAAGGTCAATTCGTCGGCCTTCCTAGTGAAGATGCCGCTACCCATCTAAATAGCTTTGTTGATTTTTGTGATATGCAAAAGAAAAAAGATGTGGACAATGATATTGTTAAATTGAAGCTATTTCCTTTTTCCCTTAGAGATTGTGCTAAAGCTTGGTTTTCGTCTTTGCCTAAAAATAGTATTGATTCATGGAATAAGTGCAAAGATGCTTTTATCTCTAATATTTTCCTCCCGCTAAAAGCATCTCTCTTAGAAACGATATTATGAATTTTAAGCAACTTGATCATGAACATGTTGCACATGCTTGGGAGAAGATGAAATTAATGATACGTAATTGCCCTACACATGGTTTGAATCTTTAGATGATTATACAAAAAAATTATGCCAGATTGAATTTTGCTTCTAGAAATCTTTTAGATTCGGCCGCGGGAGGCACTTTTATGGAAATAACTTTAGGAGAAGCCACTAAACTCCTATATAATATTATGGTTAATTATTCTCAATGGCACACTGAAAGATCTACTAATAAAAAAGTGCATGCGATAGAAGAAATTAATGTTTTGAGTGGAAAGATGGATGAACTTATGAAATTGTTTGCGCTAATAAGAGTGCTCCTGCTGATCGTAATGATATGCCTTTGTCTACTTTTATTGACAATAATAATGAATCTATGGATGTGAATTTTGTTGGTAGGAACAATTTTGGTAATAATGTGTATAGAGGTAATTTTAATTCTAGGTCGTTTCCTAGTAATTCTTCTAATAATTATGGTAATTCCTACAACAATTCTTATGGAAATTATAATAAGATACCCTCTGATTTTGAATCTAATATTAAAGAATTTATTAGTTTGAAAAAGAATTTCAATGCTTTGATTGAAGAAAAATTGCTTAAAAATGATGAGTTGGCTAGGAAAGTTGATAGAATTTCTCTTGATGTTGATTCTTTGAAACTTAGATATATTCCACCTAAGCATGATATCAATGAGTCTCTCAAATCCATGAGAATTTCCATTGATGAGTGCAAAGAAAGAACCGCTAGGATGCGTGCTAAGAAAGATTGCTTTGTGAAGGCGTGTTCTTCTAGTTTTCCTGATAATAAAGATGAATATCTAAAAGTTATTGAGGTGTCCCCTATTAAATCTTTGTTTTTCAATATGAATCTTGATAATGATGGGACTGAACATGAGCCACCTTTACCTAGAAGGCACTCCAAAAATTCAGAGTTTTTAGATCTTGATGCGAAAATTGTTAAAAGTGGGATTGAAGAGGTTAAAACTTTAAATAGCAATGAACCCACTATTTTGGATTTCAAGGAATTTAATTATGATAATTGCTCTTTGACAAATTGTATTTCCTTGTTGCAATCCGTGCTAAATTCTCCTCATGCTTATAGTCAAAATAAAGCTTTCACTAAACATATCGTTGATGCTTTGATGCAATCTTATGAAGAAAAACTTAAGTTGGAAGTTTCTATCCCTAGAAAATTTTATGATGAGTGGAAACCTACAATAAAAATTAAAATTAAATATCATGAGTGTTATGCTTTATGTGATTTGGGAGCTAGTGTTTCCACAATTCCAAAAACTTTGTGTGATTTCCTAGGTTTCCGTGATTTTGATGATTGTTCTTTAAACTTGCACCTTGCGGATTCCACTATTAAGAAACCTATGGGAAGAATTAATGATGTTCTTATTGTTGCAAACAGGAACTATGTGCTCGTAGATTTCATTGTTCTTGATATAGATTGCAATCCTTCATGTCCTATTATTCTTGGTAGACCTTTCCTTAGAACGACTGGTGCAATTATCGATATGAAGGAAGGGAACATTTGATTCCAATTTCCTTTAAGGAAAGGTGACAGTGTCCTGGACTAGGGGGTACTCAACACGTCATCTCCCGATCTGTTAGATTGGGCCGAGGACCCCCCATGGCCGTATACTCATGGGCCAGTTCAAACAGCTGCCGCATACATGGAAGATTTCACAAGACTTGGTGATCAAGACAAGGACTCCTCCCCACCGGCGTATTTGGCTAGGACTCTTGTTATCCTAAGCCTTTGGTGCATTATATAAACCGAGGCCAGGCTAGTCTATAGATAACATATACAACAATCATACCATAGGCTAGCTTCTAGGGTTTAGCCTCTCTGATCTCGTGATAGATCAACTCTTGTAATACTCATATCATCAATATCAATCAAGCAGGACGTAGGGTATTACCTCCATCAAGAGGGCCTGAACCTGGGTAAACATCGTGTCCCCTGCCTCCTGTTACCATCGATTCTAGACGCACGGTTCTGGACCCCCTACCCGAGATCCGCCGGTTTTGACACCGACATTGGTACTTTCATTGAGAGTTCCGCTGTGTGTTCGGCAAAAGGTTGATGGCTCGCCTATAGATCAACTGCGACTTTGGCATCTTCGTCACCAGCTCGACTGGTCACCTTGGTTCGACCAAGCACTGCGCCCTACCTTCGATCATCATGTTCGGGTGAGGGCCTTTATAAACGTCAACTCTGATCTCTATCAAGATCATGGAGGAATCATCCAGGTAGCCCGGGGGCTCAACGTCAACATTGCCCTCGGGCGACCGTGCTGTTTTCCTGGACAGCAAACTTGTGTCTGTCGCCACCGCCTCCTCAAGTATCGTTTTAACGATTGCTTCAGTGGAATTGTGCGGAATTGAGTCTACAACAACCCTGGAAAATTTCTTCGAGTTCCGATGGAGGAATCTCTGGCAATCCACGATATACCAGAGCCCTGTCAAATCTGCACGAGAATCTGGACGTGTTTAGGACGTGGTCTCCAGCTTCTAGCTCGGACGTCCTTTGGAAGATCCAACCGTTGATTGGCTGCGTAATTCCTTTATCTACCACCTCTCAAAATTTCAGCTCAATCCGACTGTCCAAACTCCGGGAACCTTCCGATTAGTGCATCAATTTTCGGATTTGTTTTCTGCGCGAAAACGAATCCGACCCGAGTTCGTCTTTTTTATGAACGGGATTTCGGCCATCCCTTTTGAAGGAAGTTTTGTATGGGGTATTGTGTTTTGTTCCCGAACACACCCCACTAACTTTCAAAGTTTTTGAACATGATCTTCAACATCATGCTGGTGTCAAACCAGACCGGCAATATCGCTCCACGGCTGCCGACCTGCGCTAGACACATCGTCACTTTGTTGAGCCGAGCTCAACTTCTTCGGATCATCATCTCGGCAAGCCGAATAAGAGTTCAACATCGCGAAGGATAAATCATCACCAATATCGCCGCCCCACGGATTACCCGGAGCGGGCACACCGGCATCGCCGCACAGTCACTTCATCAAGCCGGCATTGACCACGCCACGACCTGCATCAGCAGGGCCGCACTGTTGCTCCTTCAAGCATGTGTCTATCACGCCGACCTACTTCGACTCATCGGCTTACATCGAGGCTTCGACATCTCGGCTGGACCGGAGGCTTCGCCATCTCTTCATCAACCTATACTCCAGAGACTTCGGCGTCACTAGCCGACCAGCTCCATCACGTTAGCTGGACCAAGGGTTTCGCCTTGGCGAGCCAACCTTTGCCAGCATCGCTGTGCCGTCGCTTTATCGCCCATCAGGCAATGGGTGTGCAGATCGAGTCCCAATTTTTGGAATCACCTTTCTTCGGATTGCTACAACAAATAAACTAGGTGCTATTAATCCTAGTATTTTTTGCTTGTTTGGGTTCATTTTTCCCAAGAAATTATTACTCCGATTTGTCCATCATATGTACGCAGGTCTATCAAATGGTGGCCGCATTAACGACTATCGCATGGTGGTTCGGTTAGTTTCCGTACATAGTACGGCGAACGCCGCATCCGGAACTCGGACCGACCTGTGAATTCAGGCTTTGCCACGCCTTTACCGCATCACGCTGATGCCCTGCATCGACATTGACTTTGGCGCCAGGCCATATTTATTTTATTACTCCCTTTGCATAAATTATTTATTATGCAACGATTTTTTTATTATTATTACTATTATCTCCGGTTTGCACTATTTTTGTGCACAGGAAAATGATCCGGGTTAGGCAGTATCGTCAACTCGGCGTACTGACATACCATGTCACCTCGGCTGGACGGGGGGCTTCGTCAACACTTCACTACCCCATGCCAGGGACTTCGGCATCACTCTGCCGGCCCGCATTGACCGTGCTTTGTCACCACTTTGGAGTGCCGAGCTCTTTGCTCCACCACCTTGGGACCGGCTTGGGGGATGGAACCTTGTCCCGCATCAAGCTCGGGCCGCGTCATCAATACCGAACACATTAACCAGCTAAGTTGCCTTCATGCTCAAAGTTTTAAATTTTTACCTTGTGTTCGGTTCGACCAAGCATTATACCTTTTTGAAAAAAAAGTTGCTTGTAGAGAATCTCCTTGTCAAAACTTTGTGACACACAAATTCAAATAC
The DNA here is from genome assembly GCF_056163025.1 of Triticum urartu. Lineage (NCBI taxonomy): Eukaryota > Viridiplantae > Streptophyta > Magnoliopsida > Poales > Poaceae > Triticum > Triticum urartu. The sequence continues at coordinate 398,542,681 of NC_141876.1, read as the reverse complement.
CCCGTTTATTTGGGGGCTCCCTTGATGGAGCTTTTCCTCTTGCATATGATTATACTTGTACGGCTTCGTTCCTTGTTCGTGTATTACGCCACAATATGCACCATATTGACCTAAGCGATTTGCAAGCTGGGTTGCCTGGCTCCTATGCTTACCCCTACGTCCCCAATTGTTCTGCTAGGGAGTAATGGGAGCACCTCTGTGATTGTCACGACTGGGTCCTCCGAGCTCTGACCTCAGACTGGGTGAAGCCGAAAGCTAGCGCTCTTATTGTTTTCAATCATGGTTGGCACACAACGGAACTCATGAGAACAAAAAATCTATTGCACAAGTCTCATAGTAATAATGAGCACCGAAGAAAGGTATCGGTGGGGGTACTATTTTCTTCAAAGATGCTTCTTACACTTCGTCTGTAATATAGCATAAGTTCCCTGAGCGCGCTTTGTCTGTTACAGCCTTATGGCCCAGTTGCCTGGTTATCGGAAACACTGTCGATATTCTCGACAGGTGGAGTACATAACACTTTTCGGTCCTTGACCAAAGAGGGAGAAGCCGACGGTCGGTTAAGACGCGTTTAAAGTTCGGGTGAACAAAGATATGATATTAGTACTTCGGTACATACAATCATTATACATAAAATCCTTTTACCCAAGTCACTTGGGGGCTCTTAAATTTATATGAGCCATTTTATGATAAGTGTTCTTCTTCTTAGTTGTTGCAAAGTTTGTATTACTATTATTATTCATCACTCCTTTTTTCGACACGAGTGTGTGGTCACTAGCCGGGGAGCCTAGTTTCTCTCTCAAAGCTGCTAGAGTTTAGTTTGCTAAACTGGCCTAATGAGAAGTACTCCGCCTTCGGGATAGGAGGTTGAAGCCGTAGGCTGACCCGCTTGAAGTCTTGAGATAGGATGTGTCATGTTAAAGAACGACAAAAGCACTCTTTTTTTCTAAGACCAATTTTCGGATTGGCACCAAACACTTGATCTTGTTCGGACGTCAAGTTTTTACTCACGTTTTTTGGTTTTCCAAGCTTATGACACTTTTAAACTATTTGTGTGTTTTCAGCACAAGTCTCGTAGTGCAACGCCGGACACCTTTAGAGATTCGGCAAAAACATTCTCGGATATTGCTATATATGCATCGGTTTCGAATTGTGTCTTCGGTCAATAGTTGGGTTTCCCAGCTCCTGCACTTGCTTCCTACATTCCGCTTTGTTCGGCTAGGCGTGTAAAGGGAGAACCACTGCAATTGTGCTTCCAGCTCACATGGTTAAGCACCTCAGTGGAGAAGGCCGAAAACTGACTGTCACAATAAGCGTAAACTGGTCAGCGATCCGATGACTGTATGAAATGATGGGCCATTCATAACAATGGCCGAAGTGTTTACGGCTTGACCTCGACTATCACCAAACACTGCCGGGGGCTATTACCTGGCCTCCCAAACTAAATCCACGATATTTTGCTCTTACATTAGAGCTGAGGTTTCATGATCATGCTTAGCATGACAACCCAAAGAAAGGAACTGATAGCGGGACTATTTTCTTTGGAAGACATTTCTTATGTTAAACATTAATATAACATATCTCTTTGCGTACCTTTGTTTATAAAACCGTATGGCTAGATTGTATTGTTTGTCGTAAATCTTTGCCCTCATAAAGGCAAAGTAGGACAAACACTCCTCGGCTACTGGCCGAGGAGGTGGAAGCCGATGGTCGGTCAACAAAGTTTTGTACAATGCGGATCCGAGCATTAATGACGTAAAGTACTTGGATACATAGAGTCATTACACATAATTTGTGATTTTACTATGGATATCGGTCCTTAATTCGGCCAACCGTGCCCGCATTAAGGCTCGGGGGCTACTGGGCTTCGGGCTTATTATTTATAAATATTAAAGGGGCACATCGATCCCCTGATCTGGTGTTGCCACCCAACCAGTGTCTCGGGGGCTACTGCATTGCCTGTTCAATGCAGAAAATTTTAAGTGCAATACAGTTTCTGACGAGATTTTCATCCTCAGGTTGGTCGACCACACCCAACCTGAGTCTCGAGGACTGAGCACGTCGCTTTTTGTGTCCCAAAGTATTCTGCCGAGCTAGGACTTGATCCTCAGGCCGATTTTGCAAATCAACCTGAGTCTCAGCGGCTACTGGGATCAGCGGTCTTACGTCATCCTCGAGGTGCATCTCAGGTTTTAGACCGATACACACCTTCAGGGCTACTGACTATATATCTCGGCAGAGAATAAATTGCACCAATATTGACAAAAAATCGGCCCACAGCCGGGGTGGTGCACCACCTCGGAAGTAGTCCGGCATAAATCTCGGGCGCTAGTGGCTGGCTCCATAGAGGGCATTTCCGGCATTAAGCTCGGCTAAACTCCTTCAACTTTCTTGAACCAAGGTGATTTATGACAGTTCGGCGTTGGGGCTTGGACATAGTCCGGCATTGTAGCTCGGATACAGTTCGGCGTTGGAGCTCGGATACATTCCGGCGTTGGAGCTCGGAAGCGGTCCGGTGTTGGTGCTCGTCTGCAAAAGATACCTCGAATGCAGTCCGGCGTTGGAGCTCGGATGCAAGAGGACACTGCCTCCCGGGAACAACTTCAAACCCAAGGTGTGGCATAAAAATAACAAGGCATTGATAAAGGCCGGAAACTTAAAGGGGCTCCTCGGATACCCGACGTATAAACTCGTCGAATGCATTTCGGTGATCCTCAAGATCGAAGATGAGAAGATTTGTTGAACCAGTTTTCAAGACCGACAACCAAAGATGAAGAACAGTTCAAAAGAATCGAGGAGCGTCCCTAACTTGAAGACCGGTTCAGGGGGCTACTGGCGGTGTCCTGGACTAGGGGGTACTCAACACGTCATCTCCCGATCTGTTAGATTGGGCCGAGGACCCCCATGGCCGTATACTCATGGGCCAGTTCGGACAGCTGCCGCATACATGGAAGATTCCACAGGACTTGGTGATCAAGACAAGGACTGTCGGATTTCGGGTTCCGGCAGACCCTTGAGGTTCGAACACTGGGGTGCACGCAGAGATTTCGCCTTCTACCTACCTGCACCCTCTGCCTCGCTAAGATCTAAGCTATGGAAAGAACAGCACAAGAGACACAGGGTTTATACTGGTTCGGGCCACCGTTGTGGTGTAATACCCTACTCCAGTGTGTGGTGTGGTGGATTGCCTCTTGGGCTGATGATGATGAGCAATACAAGGAAGAACAGCCTCGCGAGGGTCTGTTCTTGGTTGGGGCGACGAACTGCTAGGAGGAGTTCAGTCACCCTTCTCTCTCTCTCTCTTCTCGATTGCAATCCGATCTCCTCTACCCTGTGGGTGGCTAGTCCTATTTATAGGCAAAGGCCCTGGGCCTCTTCCCAAATATTGAGCGGGAAGGGCGCCAACAATTGGCCACTTTGAAGGGGAACATCTGGTACACTTATCCTGACTAAAGTTGGTCCTCGCCTGCCAAAGGCTCTGGTGGTGACGCTGGCTGGGGCTCCACAATGACTTCCTCCCTGCCGTTGGACTGGTCTTGGTCTCGTTGCACCGAAACGGGTGCCTTTGCTTGATGCTCTCGCCTGTGCTTGCTCCCTTTGCACCAAAGAGGAAAGGAGGACACTGCGCGGGCTGACGCCCGCCTAGCACCCTTGGTCATCATGGCTTGCGTCACGGGCACATCGTGAGGTACCCCGTCTTGATCTCTCTGCCTCCTTGCAAGCCAGCCTGATGAGTCCGTGCCTGAGGAAGCTCTGTGTCGTCCGCCCCGCGAGGCTTGACCCCTCGCGAGGGCCTTGGGTCTGTGTTGATGAAGATGGGCCGTGCTGGGCCCCTCCTCGATCCACGCCGCAGGCCGCAGACAGGCAAGTCTGGGGACCCCCGTTCCCAGAACGCCGACAGTAGCCCCTGGGCCCAAGGCACGCCTAGACTTGGCCATGCAGGGAGGCGAAAGGGCAAGAGTGAAGCGTCGCGGGCCCTAACAGCCTGCGGCCTTGGGCGCCGCGTGGCGGTTGATTGGACGTGGGCGTCTCCACTTCCCCACGGTGCCTCGGCAACTGCACGGATGGACAAGTCCCTGCATGCAAAGCGGATCATGATTACCTGCGATCGTGGAGGTCGGCGGTTGGCCTTCGTCGGCCATAAGTACGGAAGGGCGTGCACCCTTCCAGTCCATCCCTTCTTGCTTCTCCTTCTTCCCAGTCCTTGCTCCGTCTTGTTGCGATGGCTCCGATCCGCCGGTTCTAGACGGCAGAGAAGGGAAAGGCTCCCCGAGAGGAACCAGACCCGCTCCCGCCGAAGAAACGGCTCGCCCTCCGCGGCCGAGGCGAGGGGGCCCATCAGGTGGTGTCAAGGCCCTGGTGCGAGCGGCCACCGCCGGGGTTCCCGCTTCCCTTGTACGCCCACATCGAGGGCTCTGAAGGAGTCGATGCCGATCGCCATGGGCGGTGCCGCCGTCAGCGCCGACGGGTCACGAAGGTGTGGGTCGTCCCCCCTGGAGTCCACACCGAGGGCTCCTCCCGAGAGTTCGTGCTCCACGCCGCCATGCCTCCTCAGTCTTGGATTCGCCTTCCTCCCTTCTTCGCCTCCATCATCCCGCAGGGAGAACTCCTGGAGCTTTGGCTACAGAACGCCGGCTACAGCACCCTCGCGACCGAGGCAGAGGTCGCAGTCGTTGCCCCGGGCGAGGTCTTCATGACTCAAGGCTGGAGCGAAATCGCCCGGGTCTGCAGGACAAGAGGCGCCTTCGCGATCCACTTGGAGTACGACGGTGCTTCGGTGATGTTCTTCAAGGTCTTTGATGCAAACGGGCGCCGGCTGGAGTGCTGCCCCGGGAGAGGTGGTCGGGACCCTGCTACGGCGAGGACTGGGCCCGCCGACCGCTCCCTTGGCAGCTCCTCAGGCGGCGGAGGTTCCAGCGACTCCGGCGAGCTCTTCGCAACTCCGGAGACGAGCGACGACAGCTACGAGCCCCCGAGCCGGCGCCGCTCCTGGAGCGGGGCGGGCTCGTCAGGCCGTCGCCGACTTTGATCTGGATGGGGTTGGCGCCGGTGCTTGACGGCCCACTGTTGATGATGGCGTCTTTTGCAGGGGCGCGTGTATTTAGCGTCCTTTTAGGATCTGTTCCCTGCGAGGAATGAAAGACGCGTCCCGTGGGGGCTTGTAAGGTGCATGTGATCCTGTTTTGTTAATATAACCCTTGTCGTAGAATTGTGCGAGTTGCTCATTCCGTCTTATCTCAGTTCTCCCTTTTGAACTTCACGAGGGCTTGGTGCTCTGCGCCGACAGGTCCCAGTCCCAAGGCGGCTTCAGCCGTCGCTGGTATGCCAGGTCGCGATGCCGTGGTCAAGGCCAGGAGGTGAGCGACCCGGGGTCCGGTAAGAGCCCCTGAGTCGCGATGCTCAGGAGGTCCCCTTTGGCGCTCAAGCAGCCGTCGTTCGGTGAGAAAGGAGAGCGGCGTCGCTAACACGGGATTGCATTAGGTGCGGGGATGGTGCCACGGTAGCTGGTGCTTCTGGGTGGTGACTTATCTCGAGAATCAAGGGCCGCTCTCTGGTGTGTCGCCGGGTCCGTGCATCGGCAGGCGTGAGTTTGCTCGGCGAGGTCCTCGCGTGTCCCTCCCTTCTCGCCTTTGCTCCCCTTTCTGCTCTACGTCCTCGGGTCTCGGCCCTCAAACGAGTCTTAGACATCGCTGGTATGCCAGGTCGCGATGCCGTGGACAAGGCCAGAGGGTGAGGGCTGGAGAGCCAGTAGGAGCCCTGAGTCGTGATGCTCAGGCACCCCCCCTTTAACGTGCAAGCGGTTCGCGCGGATGAGAGTGAAGGAGACACCGCAAGGGCCTCGCCTGACGCAGCTCCTTTAGGAGATCCTGTAGACCCATCATAGAAAGAACGAGGGGTTGCCATGACAATTGACAGTCAGACGTTGGTTGCTTCCGAGGGGCGATGAGGCACTGAAGGCTTGATGAGGTGGCGCCATGCGGGGCTGCCGCAGCCAGAGCTCAGCCATTCAGGTTTGTCGGCGTTGCAGGGACGGACCCATGCGCAAGCGTCGTGCCGTTTGGGAGCAGCTCCGTCAATTGGCGTCAGTTGAGCAGGCAACTAGGTCAAACACATTAGCCGCGAAGGAGTGGATTCATTCAAATAGATGCTGGGAAGGCGGACATCACTGGGTCAGGCCCGAGCGACTTGGGGATGATGCAGCCCGTGGGGCGCCCCCAACAAAGTAAGCTAACAACATGAAATAAAAGGGATACATGCCACAGGGACGGACCCATGCGGCCTGGGAATAATGCAGCCCTGGGGGGCGCTCCCAGCTGGAATGAAACTTGAAAGATGTCACCTGATGATGTCGAGGACGAAGGAGTGTTGGTGTAGCAGACTCGGTGGGCTGCGGAAGCCGATCCTCACGAGCCCCCAGGCCCAGGGGCCTCGGGAGGCTCCGGAGGCGCTGGTGGCTCCTCGCGGACCATCTCCGCCAGGGCTGCGGAACGCCTGGCCTCTTGAGCCTCCATGATACCCCTCATGAGGCGTTGGTACGTGGCAGCCGCGTTCGGCAAGCCGTAAGGCATGCGAACGTAGCTGTGGGGTGGACCTTCGCAGCGCCCCACTCGCGAGGGCTAGAGGCGCTCCAGAGAGGCGACTCGATTGAGCCCTGGTATGTCGATGCAGACGTGCAGCCCACCATCCTCGCCTGGATGGGGAGCCACAGCTGGTAGGCGGCGGCCGCCTTTCATGACTCTTAACTCCTGTAGCTCCTGAATGGCCTTGCTGACGAACTCCTGAGGATCTGGCTCTCCTTGCCTTACTCCTTGAGGGAAACGTGCTTCGAAACACGCCTCCATGTGGTGCCCAAGCGCCTCCCTCGTGACCTTAATCAGGTCGGTGGCCCTCCAGGGGAGAGCCCCCGAGCCCTGCCTGAGGAGGGCGCCGGGCGTGCTTTCCTGTGCGATGGAAGGAGGTTCCCCTGGGCAGGCGCGGGCCCTGAGGGGCCTGCCTCCTGAGGGGCCGGGCTGGACGATGTCTTCTTCTTCTTGGGGGCGGTCTCAGAAAGCCTCCTGCTTCCGCGATCCGGGTCTTCCAGTGATGTGGCCTGAAAGGCTCGTTCCAGGGAACACACCGCGTCCTTCTCTTCACAGGGCACCGTGATGACTCTGCCACTTCCTGGCATCTTGAGGACGTTGTAGCCGTGGTGAGTTACGGCCATGAACTTGGCCGGCGCTGGGTACCCAAGGATGGCATTGTACGGCAGGCGAATGTGGGCGACGTCGAAGTCGATGAGCTCGGTGCGGTAGTTGTCGCGTGCCCCGAAGGTGACAGGGAGGCGGACCTGCCCAATCGGGACCGTGGAGCCGTCGGTGACTCCGGAGAAAGGCTTGGTTGACTGAAGCGGGTTGTAGGGCACTTGGAGATTGTTGAATGTTTCCACGGACAGGACGTTGAGCCCTGCCCCGCCATCTATGAGGGTCCTGGTGACCACCACGTTGCTGATGATTGGGGAACAAAGCATCGGGAGGACTCTGGCTGTGGCCGCACACTTGAGTCGATCTGCTGAGCTGAACGTGATGGCGCACGCCGACCACCTGAGAGGGCGCGTGGCTTCGAGCTTGGGGAGGACTGCATTCACTTCACGGGCGAACTGCTTGAATATGCGTTGAGAGGCTGGGGCTTGAGCCCCGCCCAGGATGCAGGCGATCGCGCGCGGCTCCTGGAAGCCCCCAGCCCCCTCGTCCTGATGGCGGTCCTCGTTTCCCCTTGGCTGCGGCGGCAGCGGAGGGAGGCCTGCGTTGCCTTGCGGGCGATCCTCGCGAGGCTGATCCCTCAAGTCTCCCTCGCGAGGCGGGTCTTGCCAGCAATCCTCGCGAGGTCGATCGCGCCACCCTTGGCGCGGGCGGCGGTCTTCCCAGCGTCCTGCATTCCTTCCTCCTCCTCGACCATAGCCCCGGTCACCGCGGTTGGGGCGACGGCCGATCCTTCCTTCTCGCACGGCTCGGAGCTCTTGACATTCGTTAGTGTTGTGGGTGTGGAGGTCGTGGTACACACAGTACCGACTGCCCTTGGAAGATTTAGGCTAATCTCTGCTCCGCTTGGTGTCTGGTTCTACCGCGAGCACGGCAGCCCCCTTGTGCTTCACATCCTTGGCCTTGGGCTTCTTCTCTTCTGGGTCTGCGGTAGGCAGCTCGAGGAGGGAGAGACGCCCTTCTTCAGCCCTGGCGCACTTGGTTGCCAAGTTGAACAACTCCAAGGAAGTGCACAGGTCTTCATGCATCGCCAGCTCCTCCTTCATCTTGACATCGCGCACGCCGTCGGAGAAGGCTGAGATGATGGCCTCCTCGGTCACCTTGGGAATCTTGAGGCGTGCGTTGTTGAAGCGCTGGATGTACTTCTGCAGGGTCTCTCCGGGTTGTTGCTTGATGCGGCGCATGTCGCTCACGGCGGGTGGCCGGTCGCGAGTACCTTGGAAGTTGGCAATGAAGCGGGTGCGCATCTCGTCCCAGGAGGAGATCGTGCCTGGAGCCAGGTTCAGGAGCCAGGTGCAGGCCCCGTCCTTGAGCGCCATGGGAAACCAATTCGCCATGACCTTCTCGTCTCCGTTGGCAGCTTCGATGCCCAGCTCATAGAGCTGGAGGAACTCCGCAGGGTCGGCCGTGCCGTCGTAACAAGAAGGCAGGTCTGGCTTGAACTTGCCAGGCCACGCGACGCTGCGTAGCTCGGTGGTGAAGGCACGGCAGCCTGCTGTGGCCACGGAAGGCCTTGGGTGACGGAGAGCTTGGTCTTGCATGTCCCCACGCGCTGCAGCTGGGAGCAACATGGGGTCTTGACGTGCGGGAGCAGGAGCATGGTCGTGGCGTGCTGGAGCAGGGAGCGCCCGGGCAGCTTCTTGCGGGTGAGGGACTTCTTGGCAGCTCTGCTCTTGCCGCGCTGGCACCTGACGGAGCGGGTTCCGCCCAGGGGCCACGCGCCTTGGAGCCATGGCGCCTTCTTGAGGAGGAGGCGGCTGGGGCACCCCCGGAGCTTCGTCACCCGCGCGGGGCAGGGTGCGGTGCAGCGGAACGGATGGCGCAGGAGAGCCCCCTGCGGCGCGGACGAGCTCGGCGACGTGGTCGAGCCATTCTTCATAGACGTCGTCGACGGGACGGTAGCGCAGGAGCTCGTTTGCCGCGATGAGCGCAGCTCGAGCCTCCATGGGTGCGCGGAGCGCGCGGGACGAAGAACCATCTGGGGTGAGCGAGGGAGTAGTGGTGCGGCCGTCTTGCCACACGGACGAATGCTGAGACGACGCTTGCTGCTCGTCCCCCGCCGGGCCGGTGGCGGCGTTGACGGCAGGTGACGGGGAAAGGAAAGGACGCCCACCGACAGGAGCCGTCTGGGCGACGCGGGAGGTGAGAGCGGCCCGGCGCTCGGCGCGGGCCCGACGAGCGTCAGACATGGACACAATGGTCGGAGGAGAACGGGGAGGTGGAAGACGAATTCCGGCGCACCCTACCTAGCGCGCCAAATGTCGGATTTCGGGTTCCGACAGACCCTTGAGGTTGCCACCCGACCAGTGTCTCGGGGGCTACTGCATTGCCTGTTCAATGCAGAAAAATTTAAGTGCAATACAGTTTCCGACGAGATTTTCATCCTCAGGTTGGTTGGCCGCACCCAACCTGATTCTCAAGGACTGAGCACGTCGCTTTTTGTGTCCCGAAGTATTCTGCCGAGCTAGGACTTGATCCTCAGGCCGATTTTGCAAATCAACCTGAGTCTCAGCGGCTACTAGGATCAGCGGTCTTACGTCATCCTCCAGGTGCATCTCGGGTTTTAGACCGATACACACCTTGAGGGCTACTGACTATATATCTCGGCAGAGAATAAATTGCACCAATATTGACAAAAAATCAGCCCATAGTCGGGGTGGTGCACCACCTCGGAAGTAGTCCGGCATAAATCTCGGGCGCTAGTGGCTGGCTCCATAGAGGGCATTTCCGGCATTAAGCTCGGCTAAACTCCTTCAACTTTCTTGAACCAAGGTTATTTATGACAGTCCGGCATTGGGGCTTGGACATAGTCCGGCGTTGGAGCTCGGATACAGTTCGGCGTTGGAGCTCGGATACATTCCAGCGTTGGAGCTCGGAAGCGGTCCGGCGTTGGTGCTCGTCTGCAAAAGATACCTCGAATGCAGTCCGGCGTTGGAGCTCGGATGCAAGAGGACACTGCCTCCCGGGAACAACTTCAAACCCAAGGTGTGGCATAAAAATAACAAGGCATTGATAAAGGCCAGAAACTTAAAGGGGCTCCTCGGATACCCGACGTATAAACTCGTCGAATGCATTTCGGTGATCCTCAAGATCGAAGATGAGAAGATTTGTTGAACCAGTTTTCAAGACCGACAATCGAAGATGAAGAACAGTTCGGAAGAATCGAGGAGCGTCCCTAACTTGAAGACCGGTTCAGGGGGCTACTGGCGGTGTCCTGGACTAGGGGGTACTCAACACGTCATCTCCCGATCTGTTAGATTGGGCCGAGGACCCCCATGGCCGTATACTCATCGGCCAGTTCGGATAGCTGCCGCATACATGGAAGATTCCACAAGACTTGGTGATCAAGACAAGGACTGTCGGATTTCGGGTTCCGGCAGACCCTTGAGGTTCGAACACTGGGGTGCGCGCAGAGATTTCGCCTTCTACCTACCTGCACCCTCTGCCTCGCTAAGATCTAAGCTATGGAAAGAACAGCACAAGAGACACAGGGTTTATACTGGTTCGGGCCACCGTTGTGGTGTAATACCCTACTCCAGTGTGTGGTGTGGTGGATTGCCTCTTGGGCTGATGATGATGAGCAATACAAGGAAGAACAGCCTCGCGAGGGTCTGTTCTTGGCTGGGGCGACGAACTGCTAGGAGGAGTTCAGTCACCCTTCTCTCTATCTCTCTTCTCGATTGCGATCCGATCTCCTCTACCCTGTGGGTGGCTAGTCCTATTTATAGGCAAAGGCCCTAGGCCTCTTCCCAAATATTGAGCGGGAAGGGCGCCAACAATTGGCCACTTTGAAGGGGAACATCTGGTACACTTATCCTGACTAAAGTTGGTCCTCGCCTACCAAAGGCTCTGGTGGTGACGCTGGCTGGGGCTCCACAATGACTTCCTCCCTGCCGTTGGACTGGTCTTGGTCTTGTTGCACCGAAACGGGTGCCTTTGCTTGATGCTCTCGCCTGTGCTTGCTCCCTTTGCACCAAAGAGGAAAGGAGGACACTGCGCGGGCTGACGCCCGCCTGGCACCCTTGGTCGTCATGGCTTGCGTCACGAGCACGTCGTGAGGTACCCCGCCTTGATCTCTCCACCTCCTTGCGAGCCAGCCTGATGAGGCCGTGCCTGAGGAAGCTCTGTGTCGTCTGCCCCGCGAGGCTTGACCCCTCGCGAGGGTCTTGGGTCTATGTTGATGAAGATGGGCCGTGCTGGGCCCCTCCTCGAGCCACGCCGCAGGCCGCAGGCAGGCAAGTCTGGGGACCCTCGTTCCCAGAACGCCGACAAGGACTCCTCCCCACTGGCGTATTCGGCTAGGACTCTTGTTATCCTAAGCCTTTGGTGCATTATATAAACCGAGGCCAGGCTAGTCGATAGATAACATATACAACAATCATACCATAGGCTAGCTTCTAGGGTTTAGCCTCTCTGATCTCGTGGTAGATCAACTCTTGTAATACTCATATCATCAATATCAATCAAGCAGGACGTAGGGTATTACCTCCATCAAGAGGGCCTGAATCTGTGTAAACATCATGTCCCATGTCGGCGTTCTGGGAACGGGGGTCCCCAGACTTGCCTGCCTGCGGCCTGCGGCGTGGCTCGAGTGGGGGCCCAGTGCGGCCCAGCTTCATCAGCTCAAACTCAAGACCCTCGCGAGGGGCCAAGCCCTGCGGGGCGGACGACAGGAAGCTTCCTCAGGAGCAGCCTCATCAGGCAGGCTCGCGAGGAGGCGGAGAGATCAAGGCAGGGGCACCTCGCGAGGAGCCCGTGACACAAGCCATGACGATCGAGATCAGGCGGGCACCGGCCTGTGCAGTGTCCTTGTTTCCCCTTCGGTGCAAAGGGAACAAGCACAGTCCAAGGCATCGGGCAAAGGTTACCATTCCGGTGCAACGAGACCAAGACCAGCAGAGCGGCAGGACGGAGGTCACCGTGGAGCCCAAGACAGCGTCATCACCAGTGCTTTTGCCAGCCGAAGACCACCTTTGGTCAGGATAACTTGTACTAGATGTTCCCCTTCAAAATGGCCAATTGTTGGCGCCCTTACTGCTCACATTTTGGGAAGAGGACCAGGGCCTCTATAAGTAGGACTAGCCACCATAGAGGGAGGGGGATCCAGGCCGAGTAGAACACACCGCACCAGCTCAAGAACACCTCCCGTGAGGCCGTTCTTCCCCCTGTATTGTTCATCATCAGCCCCTAAGGCAATCCACCACACCACACACTGGAGTAGGGTATTACACCACATCGGTGGCCCGAACCAGTATAAACCTCGTGTCCTTTGTGTGTTCTTCTTTCCAACCTAGATTTCTTGCGAGCCATAGAAGCGCGAGTCGGTAGGGGAAAGATCTCCGTGCGCACCCTAGAGTTCGAACCTTAAGGGTCTGCCGGAACCCGAAATCCGACATCCCCTGCCTCCTGTTACCATCGATCCTAGATGCACAGTTCAGGACCCCCTACCCGAGATCCGCCGGTTTTGACACCGACAAAAGGCATGGAACACTTTCCTAGAAAGAAAATTAAATTACCATATGAATCTATTATGAGAGCCATTTATGGATTGCCTACCAAAGATGGCAATACCTAGATCTATATTCACTTTTATGCCTAGCTAGGGGCGCTAAACGATAGCACTTGTTGGGAGGCAACCCAATTTTATTTTTATTTATTTATTTTTTATCCTGTTTAGTAATAAATAATTTGTCTAGCCTCTGTTTTGGTTGTGTTTTTTCTATTTAATTAGTGTTTGTGCCAAGTAGAACCGTTGGGAAGACTTGGGGAAAGTCTTTTTGATCTTGCTGTAAAAAACAGAAACTTTAGTGCTCACGAGAGTTGCTGCCCGTTTTTATTTGGAAAGTGCTATTTAGTTAATTATTTTTGAAGATGATTAATAGATAAATTACTCACGTCCAGCAATTTATTTTAGAATTTTTGGGGTTCCAGAAGTTTGCGTTAGCTACAGATTACTACAGACTGTTCTGTTTTTGACAGATTCTGTTTTTCGTGTGTTGTTTGCTTATTTTGATAAATCTATGGCTAGTAAAAGAGTTTATAAACCATAGAGAAGTTGGAATACAGTAGGTTTGACACCAATATAAAATAAAGAATGAGTTCATTACAGTACCTTGAAGTCGTGTTTTGTTTTCTTTCGCTAACGGAGCTCACGCGATTTTCTATTTTGAGTTTTGTGTTGTGAAGTTTTCAAGTTTTGGGTAAAGATTTGATGGATTATGGAACAAGGAGTGGCAAGAGCCTAAGCTTGGGGATGCCCATGGCACCCCAAGGTAAAACTCAAGGACACCAAAAAGCCTAAGCTTGGGGATGCCCTGGAAGGCATCCCCTCTTTCGTCTTCGTCTAACGGTAACTTTACTTGGAGCTATATTTTTATTCACCACATGATATGTGTTTTGCTTGGAGCGTCTTGTATGATTCGAGTCTTTGCTTTTTAGTTTACCACAATCATCCTTGCTGTACACACCTTTTTAGAGAGACTCACATGATTTGAAATTTATTAGAATACTCTATGTGCTTCACTTATATCTTTTGAGCTATATAGTTTTAGCTCTAGTGCTTCACTTATATCTTTTAGAGCACGGCGGTGGTTTTATTTTACAGAAATAATTGATCTCTCATGCTTTACTTATATTATTTTGAGAGTCCTTTAGAACAACATGGAAATTTGCTTTAATATAAAAACTTTCACAGAAGTGCATTGAATACTATGAGAAGTTTGATACTTGATAATTGTTTTGAGATATGGAGATGGTGATATTAGAGTCTTGCTAGTTGAGTAGTTGTGAATTTGAGAAATACTTGTGTTGAAGTTTGTGGTTCCCATAGCATGCACGTATGGTGAATCGTTATGTGATGAAGTCGGAGCATGATTTATTTATTGATTGTCTTCCTTATGAGTGGCGATCGGGGACGAGCGATGGTCTTTTCCTACCAATCTATCCCCCTAGGAGCATGCGCGTAATACTTTGTTTCGATAACTAATAGATTTTTGCAATAAGTATGTGAGTTCTTTATGACTAATGTTGAGTCCATGGATTATACGCACTCTCACCCTTCCACCATTGCTAGCCTCTCTAGTATCGTGCAACTTTCGCCGGTACCTTAAACCCACCATATACCTTCCTCAAAACAGCCACCAGACCTACCTATTATGGCATTTCCATAGCCATTCCGAGATATATTGCCATGCAACTTTCCACCGTTCCGTTATTATGACACGCTTCATCATTGTCATATTGCTTCAATGATCATGTAGTTGACATCGTATTTGTGGCAAAGCCACCATTTATAATTTTTCATACATGTCACTCATGCATCATTGCACATCCCGGTACACTGCCGGAGGCATTCACATAGAGTCATACTTTGTTCTAAGTATTGAGTTGTAATTCTTGAGTTGTAATAAATTAAAGTGTGACGATCATCATTATTAGAGCATTGTCCCAAGTGAGGAAAGGATGATGGAGACTATGATTCGCCCATAAGTCGGGATGAGACTCCGGACGAAAAATAAAAAAAGAGAAAAAAAAGAGGCCAAAAGGAAGAAAAAAAGAAAGAAGGCCCAAAAATGAGAGAAAAAGAGAGAAGGGACAATGTTACTATCCTTTTTCCACACTTGTGCTTCAAAGTAGCACCATGATCTTCATGATAGAGAGTCTCCTATGATATCACTTTCATATACTAGTGGGAATTTTTCATTATAGAACTTGGCTTGTATATTCCAATGATGGGCTTCCTCAAAATGCCCTAGGTCTTCATGGGCAAGCGAGTTGGATTTAGTTTATTTTGTTGAGCTTTCATATACTTATAGCTCTAGTGCATCCGTTGCATGGCAATCCCTACTCACTCACATTGATATCTATTAATGGGCATCTCCATAGCCCGTTGATATGCCTAGTTGATGTGAGACTATCTTCTCCTTTTTGTCTTCTCCACAATCACCATTCTATTCCACATATAGTGCTATATCCATGGCTCACACTCATATATTGCGTGAAGATTGAAAAAGTTTGAGAACATCAAAAGTATGAAACAATTGCTTGGCTTGTCATCGGGGTTGTGCATGATTTAAATATTTTGTCTGGTGAAGATAGAGCATAGCAAGACTATATTATTTTGTAGGGATAACTTTCTTTGGCCATGTTATTTTGAGAAGACATGATTGCCTAGTTAGTATGCTTGAAGTATTATTATTTCTATGTCAATATTAAACTTTTATCTTGAATCTTTTGGATCTGAACATTCATGCCACAATAAAGAAAAATTATATTGAGAAATATGTTAGAAAGCATTCCACATCAAAAATTCTTCTTTTATCATTTACCTACTCGAGGACGGGCAGGAATTAAGCTTGGGGATGCTTGATACGGCTCCAACGTATCTATAATTTTTGATTGCTCGATGCTATTATATTATCTATTTTGGATGTTAATGGGCTTTATTTTACACTTTTATATCATTTTTGGGACTAACCTACTAAACGGAGGCCCAGCCCAAATTGTTGTTTTTTTTGCCTATTTTAGGGTTTTGAAGAAAAGGAATATCAAACGGAGTCCAAACGGAATGAAACCTTCGGGAACGTGATTTTCTCAACAAATGTGATCCAGGAGACTTGGAGTGGGCGTCAAGAAACGATCGAGGAGGGCACGAGGCAGGGGGCGCGCCTACCCCCCTGGGCGCGCCCTTCACCCTCGTGGGTCCCTCGTTGCTCCACCGACGTACTTCTTCCTCCTATATATATCCACGTACCCCCCCAAACATCCAGGGGCACCACGAAAACCTAATTCCACCGCCGCAACCTTCTGTACCCAAGAGATCCCATCTTGGGGCCTTTTCCGGAGCTCCGTTGGAGGGGGCATTGATCACGGAGGGCTTCTACGTCAACTCCATGGCCTCTCCGGCGATGTGTGAGTACTTTATTTCAGACCTACGGGTCCATAGTTATTAGCTAGATGGCATCTTCTCTCTCTTTGGATCTCAATACAAAGTTCTCCTCGATCTTCTTGGAGATCTATTCGATGTAATCTTCTTTTGCGGTGTGTTTGTCGAGATCCGATGAATTGTGGGTTTATGATCCAGTTTATCTATGAACAATATGTTGACACCAGATTTTGGCATGGTTGAAAACATAATTAAGAAGGCCTCAAATGGACAAGTGCTCAAAGTGAGAAAGTTCCGTATTGTCAAAAGGAGAAACTTTCATATTTGGGCCATAGCCATCCAGTCTCATCTCTAAGGCCGAACTTGTGTTTGAAGTACTCAAATTTTATATTCAGAACACTATTCGGCCTATTACGCCCCCAAGATGGCCTCATATGAGAAAAGTTCCTACACGGATTGTCTTCGTCTCGTCGAAACAATGGTTTTTTATATAAGAAACGTCTTAATCAGAGTTCGTATGCAAACATTACGACCGAAAATGCGTGGCTGCATCAGGATGGCCGGACACTCCGGGAATGATCATCCTGGTTTTGAATTTCTCCGAGGATGGCCGGACACTCCGGGGATGTTTGTCCCGGTTTTGGATTTTTTGCCGCAGGCTTCGAAAAACAGCCGATAACTCCCTCAAGATGACCTCTGATCAAAAAACGTTGAACATGAGAGTTGTTCGACTCGTCGAAACGGTCAAGATTGCTTTTGGGCTCGTTTCCAAACGAGATCGTTTACCACCACAAAAAAGACCCGCAAGGTGCAGCCAGTTTAAACCGAACAGTTTTGGAAAGTTCGGACAAAACCAATCCGAATTTGACTAGGGTTTTGGACGTGAATCAAAGCCTTTTCCTTGCACGGGAAGTCCAGCCGACTCTTATATATCTAAGGGGTGACGGCCGATTGAACAACACACAATCGATCAATTCATCTACCACTTTTTACCTTGACCTTTATCTCTCTCCCTTGTTCTTCTTCTTCTCGTTCTTCGTTCGTTCTTCGTTTGCAGGGCGGCGAACCTCGAGGCCCTAGGGGCAATCAGGTCGACCTAGGGCAGCCCATAGCCGCCGCGCACCCTGACGAGGTCCCTCCCGGGTGTGTGGGGTTTCGGGTCTACAAAAGCGCCCGCCGGATTGCTTGCGTACCGCGCTTCCGGACGGGTCTCCTTCGACGTGAGCTGCGGTGCATCACCCTCGGCGTTGGAGGTACACGGTGACGTGTTCGTGTGCGAACACACTTTTTGGCGACTCCGCTGGGGAACGAAGCTTTGAACGGTCTCCAGCCCGTTCTTGCTACGAAGAGATCGTCGTCTAGGGTTTGTAATCTACAAAGGTAATATGAATACCCAATTCCCTACTGTAGATGCAAATAATTTATATGGTGTTAATAGATCGTTCAATGAGTATACTCTATCAGCCAGCCCTAGTTTGTTCAATCATGCATCTAATTACGTGCATAGGCCGATTCAAAGTAATTTACATGCTTCAACTTTTTATGATACTAGTAACACGCATCATATGTATCCCAACTCTCATGCATCGGCAACCCCACAAATTGTTATGTCGATGAACAACATGGTGAGTTTGGTTAATAAATTTGAAACACCTCATGTTAGGATTTCCAATGCCATGCAAGAAAGTGTTTCACCCTTTCATTCATCGGCAAGTAATGTGCAATATACTAATCCAACCATGCCGATGAACGAGAGAATTGGCCATGCTACTACTAGCTATTCGGCCAGTTATTCCCAACTGTCATATGCTACACCTCATGACAATAATTTTTCAGCATCATACACAACTGTAGATGTTCATAATTCGGCTTCCGACCTTCCTGGTCATAGCTGAATGAATGTAAATTTTACAGGAGCGGTTGTGCCCGATATTGTAGAAGATGAGGTAGTGGTGGCTGCATTGAAGAGTTTAGCCCAAAATAAGAGGATTAGTGCTCTTTGCCTTGAGCAACATGAAAAGGGGCTATTTCCTGATTATGCCGCAATAAAAGCTAGAGTTTTGCAAGAAGATGAATCTTTGCCAATTGATAAAATTGGCAAGCAAAAATATGGTTTTACAACAATGCATATGCCTTCACCTAGTACTACATCATATTATACACCCCCACTATTGCAAAATTTCGGCAACAACCATGTGTCATTACCGAAAGAATCTAAAAGCACTGGGGGGCAATCGTATCCGGAGTGGGCTAAAATTGAGAAAAAGCTTAAAGCCAACTTTGCCGCTCGCCGTCAGAAACAAATAGAAAAAGAATTGGCTCAGATAAAAGAAGGTTTGCCAATTGGTAGTATCAATGAAAAGAAGGATGATTCGGAACTTGAAAGTGCTTCGGTTGAAAAAGCCGAATCAAGTAGTATATATTCCGAATCCATCAAATCCAAAGAGGAAAGCATTATTGAGAAAGGGCATGGCAAGCATAGCAAAACAACTGTGCTTGATTTTTCTGAAGTTAATGGAACCTACTTCCTTCCCTATGAGTTCCGTGTCGTAGAAATTGACAAGCCTCAAGGACAAGAGCAAGTAGCCAAACAAAGTTCGGCTGATAAGGATCTTCAAGGTAATGATTCACGGAATAAAGAAAAAGATGATGAAGAGGCGTTGGGGAGCCACCCAAAGATGAAGCAAGATATTGTTCAAGCCACACCACTATCATGCTCTCCCAACATATTTGAAGAGGTATGTTTAGCAAGTAATTTACCTATTTTCAGATTTGGTCAAAACTTTATTGTTGATGCATCCATCAGAAAAATCCTCTTAAATAATTTTGAAAGACCAATGAAGAAGGGTAATTTACTTGTTAGCAATAAAATTGTTATGGAACATATCGGTCAACCCATTGCGCCATTTATAAAGACCGATAATGACTTATTGTTACAGCCAAAGCTTTCCCCATTGCTTTATATAAGGTTCATATCTAGTTGGGTAGCTTTGCTTATTTCGTACTTGGCTTGCACTTGGTCTCAGCTGAGACATGTATGTTCTAAATATCTTCGTTTCAGAAATTTAAAGCCAAGGTTAAATTCTATTGAGAAAACCGATGCTAATATAATATATTATCGAAAGACATCGAAGATAGAGTGGAAAACACAATGCATAGCCGAATGGGGTGATGCAAAATCTGAACCGTTCGTTTGCTTAACTCCAAAGCCGTTCTCACAAGAAGATCAGCTAGAAAATAAAAAAATTACCTCCAATTCCAATATGTGTGATCAAATCTTTGATTTGTTGTTGGGAAATAATTATATTAGAATTCTTGATCACCATGTTGAGCCATCTGTCCAGGGACTTATGTATTGTAAGTTGCATGATTCGTCCAAGCATAATTTTGAGGATTGCAACATGTTTTGTCAAATAGTTAAATCGGCCATTGAAAAAGGACGATTGAAGTTTGTTGAAATACCAAGAGATGACCAGTCTATTCCAATTGGTCCCGATGGCAAAAAGTTTTTGCATCGGCTGCTTCAAGCCGATCCATTTAAAGAGAAGGTAAAAACTGCAGGTGATGGGATCAAGCTTTCAAGTAAAGAAGTTGTTGAAGAGCATAATGAACATAATCTTGAGGGCGAGAGTTCCATCGAAGCTACAATGCAGACGCCAAGGACTGGGGGGCAGCAAGCAAATCCAATGATCGACGAAAGCAAACCAAAAGAAAACAAAGGCCGAAATAAGTGCAAGTGTAAGAGATCAAAAATCTCCTTCGCTGAACTATTGGATAAATATCAAAAGAAGTGTGAAGAGAAGAATACTTATCGGCCAAATCATGCAAAGAAACCAAGATCACCCCCAAGGCGCAAATATGAGGATTGGTATTGGCAAAGTGAGAATTTCAATGCCATATTCATATCATTATTTTGGGCCGCCAATGGCAATGTCGTGGATGCCTCCCTATGCTCATGTAGATTCATATCCATCACGGGACAGGTATGATACAAGGGCACATTCTCCATCTTATTTTAAACCATCTCACCAATATTATGCAGCTCTGAGAAGATCAACATTTGAACAATCACATGTTAAAGACCGTTTCAATCATAAGGAATCGGTCCAGAGCTCAAGGAAGAAGAAAGAGGTGGTCAACCAAGTTTACCGTGTTAAAAGAGATGGCCATAAGAGTGCAACTCCAGATTTGATCTCAAATGAAAAAGAGCCAATTAAAGTGTTGACATTGGCTACAAAAGGCAAAGAAGTGAAGCAACCAATTGATAAAAATCAGAGTGCCAAATCTGAAGAAAAGAAGTTGAGGGTGCACAAGGCCAAAAAGGAATTGCCATTGGTCAAAACAGAATCACAGCCGAGATGCCCGCTCGGCTTATCGTATTGGCAAAAGAAGAAATTACAAAAACTTAGTGCACAAGAACTTGAAGAAAGGAGCATGGCATGGGTTCCCAAGAGGAGCAATTAAAATAAAAATGATGTGCAACCTTCTATTGCAACAACTGTTACAAAAGTGAAGAAAGAGAAGAATGAAAGCAACAAACAATTAAGCCGAAGGTGCGCATCACAATATCAAAATCTTCGGTTAGCACATCATCCATATTCTTCAAGCATACCATTCATGCCTTTGCCATGGAATTCATCCATAGGTATGATCAATTACCCTCCAATATTTCTTTATTTTGGGAAAGTCATTTTATTCCCTCTCTCATATTTTTATTATAGAAATAATTGAAGATAAAATAAATAAAATCAATGATCCTATTTTCAAAATTTGAGAAAACCCCAAATATGAAAATAACGAAATCCCCAACTCTCTCCGTGGGTCCTTGAGTTGCGTAGAATTTCTGGATCAGGCCAAAAGCAAATAAAATATGATATGCAGTGATGACCTAATGTATAACGTTCCAAATTGAAAACTTGGGATGTTACAAAAATTGGGGCTATTTTTGGTGGGGATTTTCGGATTAGGACGAAAAACAACAAAATCAAGCTAGAAAACAAAGAGGGGAGGCTTCGAAATCGTGATCAACGTGGCTCATGATACCAAGATGATATAGGGTGGGAACCCTAATCGGCCGATCTTTCACGAAAGGAGTGGATCCCGCGATGAACACGAAGAACACGAGGAGGGAAACGAGGGGAAAAACACACGGGGAACACGAGAGAACACTCAACCAACAAGAATGATCACACAAGTGCTAGATCCTCGAAACACGATAGGAGATACGAGATCCAAAGTCAACAACGGACGGTACAAAGGTAACCGGTCTTCTCCGTGAGGAGGTCTTGATGGTCCTCTCCGCAAGGAGGTCTTGAATCCAAAGGGATCTTCTCCGTAGAGGCCGCGGTCTCTCTCGTGGAGTAGATCCGATGTGGATGAGCAATGCTCTATCTCTAAAATGAGCTAAACCAATGCTAACCCTAACTAGGAGGAGGTGGGGGAGTATATATAGTGCTAGCCCACGAAGGGGTAAGTGAGAGGGGGGATACATGGGCCCTTGTCCCGAGTCTTTGCACGCAGGCAGGCCGGAAGTTCCGGGAGGGGCCGGAAGTTCCGGGCTCCGGAAGTTCCGGGCAGGTTCCGGCCGGGTTCCGGGCTATCCAGAGAGTTGGCGCGCTCGGGGCTGGTCTGGACTCCGGGGGCCGGAGGTTCCGGGCAGGCCGGAAGGTTCGGGGGCCAGAAGTTCCGGGCAGAGGCCGGAAGTTCCGGGCTTTCCATAAGCTTGTCCCTGCTTCTTCTTCCTTCTCCTCTTCCATGCTTGGCCTTGGTCCTTGGATCCTCCATGGTCGTCAAGGTTGTACCTGAGTATATGCAAGGTCCATGCATGAGGTAGTAGCCATGTCTCATATGTGGAAAGTGACGGTTCGAAGAGGAGTGAGTTCACCTTGTGTCTAATGGCGTATGGTCGAGGTCTCATCGTATGTCCTCTTGGGGCTTGGGTAGTAGTCGAAGTGTACATGGGGATGATCGTAGGATGCTCCGCATCAGGTCCCCATGTGGGCCCCTCACTTATCTCTTTAGCCCATGTCATCACCTACCTCTAGAAAAAATCACCATTTCTCTCTCGCTCTCTCTATCTATCTATCTATCTATCTCTCTCTCTCTCTCTCTCTCTCGTGTTCTTGCTCTCAAACCCGCGGATTTCGATCTCTTTGCTTGAAGCTCCGCTTTCCGAAACTGTTTTCGGGGATTGTTGCTTGGTATGTGACCCCTCCATTGGTCCAATTAGTTTTTGCTTTAGTGGTTTATATTTTGAATAATTAGCTACTCTTGGTGCTACTGTAGATGAGCTTGCATGTTGAATTCTTAGAGTTCTAAGTAGTTTTAATGTTTGATATGGCCTCTACGCATCCCTATGAGTAGTTGCTACCAATCTTGTGAGTTTTGTTGAGAAAATTTTTGTGGACTAAAAATTTCAGAATTTTGTTCATAGGAAAAAGATGAGTTTCTTAGGAAGTTTACTTCCAAGAAGAACTCCAAGGGAGTTATTGGAGAGTCATCTGACAATGATCTCGGCACCCGAAGAATGGTGGAGGTACGGCCGTGCGAATGGCCGCACAACCCATTCATGGATGGAGCCAGAATCCGTCAAGAGTTTGCACAATATGATGCTAATGCCGGCCTCACCGACTTTATCGTAGCTGAGTGAGAACAGTATCATCTCCTCACAAATTCCTTTGTGCAAAGTTTTCATTTCAAAAGTAGGAATAATCCTCCTAAGGTGCAGTTTAATTTATATGCTGAAACCCATCAGATACCACTTACTGAATTTTGTGACATATGCTTGATCCCTTTTGACCGGGATTTAAGGGAGCCTAGGACTACATAGTTCGAGGGTTTTACAGCACCTCAACAATGGGGTATGAGATAAGGGTATCGGGTGTCACTGCCACTAGCTTGCATTTTCCTTCTATACATCATTTTTCTTTATTCATTGCGAAGTGTTTACTTGCTAGAGAGGAGGTTGGTGCACTCAGTGCCCCAGATTTCGTTATCTTACGCCGCGCACTTTACAGCGACAACGCTTATAGCTTGGGAGCTATTGTGGCACGTTGCCTCCACATTAACAGATCCAAGGGTAAAATTCATGCTGGTATTTATGCTACTTGCTTAGCGAGTCATTTTAACGTTCAGATACGCCAACATTATTATCCCTTACCTAAGGTGTACTTAGATCGCCAGGCCATGGCACATCATCACTTTATTGATGGCGAGAACACTACTATTGATGTTCCTTACAACTTGGTTTTTAGTGAAAACACTCATGATATCATTCCGCTGCCTGCACCTGCTTTGTTTGATCTTATTGCCAAGGCGGATATAGGATCATGCCTGAGGACATTGTCGCCTACCGGAACAACCAGGCGACAGCAGAGGAGGAGCCTTAGGAGTGGGATGCTGATACGTCTCCAACGTATCTATAATTTATGATGTATTCATGCCAAAATATTATCATTCTTGGGTGTTTTACAATCATTTTATAGCAACTTTATATCAATTTTTGGTACTAACCTATTGACCCAGTGCCCAATGCCAGTTCTTGATTTTGCTTGTTTTTTACATCGCAAAAAATCAATATCAAACGGAGTCCAAACACCGCGAAACTTTTTGTGGATTTTTTTATGGGCTAGAAGACCCCGGATGGGCCAAAGCAGCACGTGGGGGTGCCCCGAGGGGGGCACAACCCACCAGGGCATGCCAGGGCCCCCTGGTGCGCCCAGGTGGGTTGTGCCCACCTTGGTGGCCTCCCGTACCCCTTCTTTGCACTATAAATTCCCAAATATTCCAAAACCCTTCAGGGTTAACCTAGATCAGAAGTTCCGCCGCCGCAGGGCTTCGTAGCCACCGAAAACCAATCTAGACCCGTTCCGGCACCCTGCCAGAGGGGGGAATCATCTCCGATGGTCATCTTCATCATCCCGACGGCCACCACGATGAGGAGGGAGTACTCCACCCTCGGGGCTAAGGGTTTGTACAATAGCTATGTGATTTATCTCTCTCTCTCTCGTGATCTATATCATGGGCTTTGTTAATATAGTCGGATCATATGATGTTTCTCCCCTCTATACTCTTGTTGTGATGAATTGAATCTTTAACCTTTGAAATTTTGTCATGTCAGATTGAATATTCAGAGATGAGAACACATGCTATATGTCTTGCGGTATGAATACTTGAGGTGACAATTGGGGTATCTTATTGATTCACTTGATATATGTTATGGCATTCAACTCATGGATTCCCGCGGTGATATTGGGGTAATCTATGCATAGGGGTTGATGCACGTTTTTCTCCGACGGAAACTTCGGGGGTCTCTATATAGTTCTTTGTGTGGGTTGAGTATTATGAATATGAATATGCTTTGGTGTTACTCTAGTACAAACTCTAGGATAGATCGAACGGAAACAATAGCTTTGTGTTATTTTAGTACGAACTCTTGAATAGATCGATCGAAAGGAATAGATTTGAGGTGGCTTCGCACCCTACAAACAATTCCTATCTTTTGTTCTCCGCTAATAGGAACTCGGGAGTGATTATTTACTATACTTCGAGGGATAATCATATGATCCAACTATGTTAGCACTGCTGAGAGATTGCACTAGCGAAAGTATGGACCCTAGGCCTTATTTTTAAGCATTGCAACACCGTTTTTGTGCCCGTTTACTATTTGCTACCTTGCTGTTTTTATTTATTCAGATTATAAAAATATATTTCTACCATCAATATTACACTTTTATCACCATCTCTTCGTCGAATTAGTGCACCTATACAATTTTCCATTGTATTGGGTGTGTTGGGGACACAAGAGATTTCTTGTATTTGGTTGCAGGGTCATTTGAGAGAGACCACCTTCATCCTACACCTCTCACGGATTGATAAACCTTAGGTCGTCCACTTGAGGGAAAATTGCTACTGTCCTACAAAACTCTATGCTTGGAGGCCCAACACGTGTCTACAAGAATAAAGTTGCATAGTAGACATCAGATGCTCAGGTGCCCGCTCCACAACACTTCAACGTGGGACCTGATGGTTTCTTCGAGTGGTGATTGCCAAGCTATACATATTTCCACTGACATTACATTCATTGTTCACACATCTCATTCCAGTTGTCGGTGTCCATACTATTTCATTGTATCATCCATGCTAGATTTATTTTCCCGCTTTCTTCTTGTGTGTTTGAAAAACTTTGAGAAAACCTGAAAAAATGTTTCTTGTTTCTTTTTTATTTTTCTTTCTAGCTTAGTTAAATGTAATATTAAAAATAAAACCCCAAAAGATTTCCTTGTTCTTCTTTTGCTTGTTGGGAGCTCTCCCGTGTAAATAGTTGTTCTCATTTTTGCTTTGCTTTTCTTTTTATTTGCTTTCTTCCAGAAAAAACAAAAACTCCAAAAATATTTAAGTGTGTTTCTCTGAATTTCTTTTCTGTTTATTGAGTCATACCAAGGAGAAGACCACGATGAAAATTTTGAGTGGCTCTCATATGCATTATTGTTGATCTAACAGAGAGCCTATATTACCTTGTCTTCTTCTTTTGAATAAAATGTTTGCAGATTCCAGCTTAGTCCACGGCACTCTTTCATTATTATCATTTTCATATCATTCGGTCATGCAAGTGAAAGGCAATAATGACGATATTTGATGAAGTGGTTGTGGCAGAGAGAAACGGGTATAAACTCAACTTGTTCTGTTTTTGTAAATATGTTTAACCTAGTATCCATGATTCAGCCTATTATGATTAAACATGTTTGCAATGACCATTAGAGATTATAGTTTCTCATGCCATGCTTAAGTAGCTAGGAGTGGATAATGATTTATCTTGGATGCCAACATTGCATTAAAATGATTGTGATGTGGTATGATGATATGGTATCCTCCTCCGAATGTTCGAGTGGCTTGACTTGGCACATGTTCATGCATGTAGTTGAAGCAAAACCAACATAGCCTCTATGATATTTATATTCATGGTGTTCATATCCTACTCATGCTAGTATCCAATGTTACTTACGCATAATGCATGTTCATGACCGTTTTCACTCTCTAGCTGGCTGCTTCTCAACCTATTTGCTAGCCTTCGCCTGTACTAAGCTGGAATACTGCTTGTGCATCAAAATCCTGAAACCCAAGTTATTCCAGATGAGTCCACCATACCTTCCTATATATGCGGTATTACCCTGCCGTCCTAAGTAAATTTGCATGTGCCACCTCTAGAAACTTCAAATAAATATCCTTTTTGTGTGTCTGGATTGTTCATAGAGTGACAAGAGGTAGTCAGTATCTTCCATGCTAAGCGGGTTATTCTCATGATGAGTGTTTAATCACTCGTCCTTGCACGAGAGGGGCGGTAATAGGGATTCCTAGTCCCGAATTCAAATTGCTAATAATTAAACAAAACTCCCCCAGGATTGCTGTTGGTATGTGTTGGATATTATGGTAGGGTGCGTCGACTGCAAATTAAAATTTCCTACGCGCAGAAAAACCAAGAACATGCTACGAGAGATGGATCATAGTTCGTTACCACTAGACGCGCAGTGCCGTGCAGCGGAAGAAGAGTTGGGGCAGCGCGTCCGAGTGGATCGCCTCCTCCTCGTCCGATCTCCCTCGAACAACTGGTCGTCGGTTCCCATGTACAAGTTTGCCGGAGCGGCGCAAGTGCAATGCCTCTAACGGTATCCACGCGTGCAGGAGGAACATCGTGCGGCGGACTGCTAGGTCCGATCACACAACCGGTGGCGAGTGGAGGTGTCTATTCGCAACACATGCAAAACCTAGTGACAGCGCTGAAGTGATCAAATCGCATGAGTGTGCCACACCCCCACTTTATATAGGTGTCCATCATGGGCTCAACACTTGGGCCTCGCACGGACCCTAAAGCCCATAAGTCTACTCAGCCAGAATCCAAACACAACTCGGATCACATCCGACCAGTGTCCTCGGATCCTACCTCGTAGGTTCCTTACCTTAAGCGCGCGACCCCTTAGGTTCAAGCCGGCTTGGTCACAGTTCGGATCACCTCCGAACTGCATGGTTGGTAGCGGCTCCTAGCAGGGCATGCCGAACACCAAGTAGACTGTGAAGCTGGTTAGGCGAACCTGTACATCATACTTCCATTCCTTTTGCCACACGATATATGTTGTCGGGTTCAAGGCGAGTCTGTCATCCTTGTGCTTGCCCGACCTCTTTCTCGTTACAGTGATACCGACCATAAACCAGGTTATCTCATAATCCTTGTCACATGGCCATAATTATCTTGGTCGGATCACATGAGGGGCCCAAAGTATATCTCTCCTGATTGGAGGGGCAAATCCCATCTTGCTCGACCATGTCTCACAGCATGGGTCTGGACAAGCCCGAAACCTACCTTTGTAACTACCCAGTCATGGAGTAGCGTTTGGTTGGCCCAAAGCAAGTCTGTCATCATCTCGAGTACATGTGCCCTTAGGACATAGAACGTATGTTGTACTAGAGACTCATAGATGACATATCGTTGCGTCTCATAGTTGGGTCTGTCCGACTCGGACCTTATCTCGACTCGGATACGACTACGTCGAATCCGACCAGATCCTTCCGAGTCCATATTATCCGGTTAGCATCCAATGCTCCATGGCTAGTGAGATCAAGCCATCAACCGTGTCATATACTAGTCTAGTCGGCTGCACGTCCACACAACCCTTTTGACCAGGGACCTTTTAGGATAGTCATCATACAATGCATAGTCCCACAAACAAGTCACGTACTTGCTGATACACATCATTGATAATGTCCCAGGACTATCTTTATTCATAAACACATAGGAAATATCATCATACATGAATGCCTCTAGGGCATATCTCCAACAGTATGGACGGTACCCGTGGATTCGGATCAGCCGTGGAGTGTGTTTGTTGGTGGAGGCAGAGTAAACCTTTACTTTTATAGCTTGGGAACCGCCACTAATGTGTTTAGCATGAAAGATACCGATAACTAATGGTCGCGAAGTAAACAACAAGGGTGCATTTCTCAAAATTTCATTTACCTCTATTTTTAAAAAACTTGAGCTCTGGCACCGCTGCAAATCACTGCTTCCCTCTGCGAAGGGACTATCTATTTACTTTTATGTTGTGTCAGCACCTTCTCAAATAAGCGCCAGATCCTGAGAGCACTATTGCCATCCTCATGCATTGTGTGTAGCTAATGTTGGATGCATCATGACTGGATCTTTTCTACCATGAATTACAATGTTTAGTCGCTGCTTGAACTTGATAGGTGCTCTGCATTTATGTTTTGCGGTCTCAAAAATGGCTAGCGAGATACCACTATTGTCATATTATATCATGATTGTTTTGACAAAGTGTTGCTATTTGAGATATCTTATTATTGCTCGCTAGTTGATTATGCCATTGATATGAGTTAATATAATTTTTAAGAGTTATTGTCGACATGGTTTCCCCGTTTCTTATATTCTCGGTGTCGATTGGGCTGAAATTTTGAGGAGATTTTTATCCAGATATTAGCTTTATTGCAGCAGAAGGACACCCCCAGCCAACCTTCAAGGTGGCCACAAGCCTGCCTGGCACGGCCCAGGGTAGGGGGCGTGCCGTGTGAGCTTGTGGACCCCTAGAGCATTATCGTGCATTGATTCTTTTTCCCAAAAATCACATATATTTCAAAAAAATCTCTGTAAAATCTTATCGCGTTTGGACTTCGTTCGATATGGATTTTCTGCGAAACAAAAAACATGCAACAAACAAGAACTGACACTGGGCACTGGATCAATATGTTAGTCCAAGAAAATCATATAAATTGTTGCCAAAAATATCTAAAAGTAGTAAAATATTGCCATGAAACAATCAAAATGTATAGTTACGATGGAGAAGTATCGGCATGGTTTGAGTAATACAAATTAATTTTGCAAAAAAAATAGTTCATAGAAGAAGAGAAAGCATGCAATGTGAGCAATGGATTCAATCAACAGAAGTACAGAAAAATGATGTAGCAACGCCCCCATACCCAGACACTCCCTTGCTAGACAAAGATCACTGTTGCCTAGGGTTCCTCTCATGCCGCCATCTCGGCTCATCTCCTCTCTTTTGTCCGGTGACCACGATTGCAACTAGAGGAGTGGGGGCTCATCCTCTTCATAACTTTTTAATTTGGTCCTATTTTTCCTTTTGTTTTTGTTTTCATAGTGACATTGGTGATGACACGTTAGAATAAGGTCTCTTTAGGCTCTTCAGATTTGTTAATTACCTTCGGAGCTTGACAGTTGGGGTGTCTATCAAGAAAAGCAATTGGCTTCTTATTGGCATGACGCCTTCAACCTCTTCATTTGTTTTGTTCTGTGGCAATATCCGATTTCTACATCCCTATGGGCTCATGGTGAAGGATTGCAAGTTGGCACTATGGGTGTTGCCACAACCGATGTTCCTTCAGGGGCGCTAGATCTCATTGTTCACGGCGAGTGTCTGTTGCGGTCTTTAGAGCTTTGTACAGTGAGTGCATTTGCAGGCGTCCCTATCCCTTATTGTCTGTTAAGTGTACTTTTTTAATCTTTGGCGAACTACGAGCAAGCGAAGGAAGAAGACTGTTAGTATGATTTTGATGTAACTATCTTTTGTCCTCCATCCGAACTATATTACTTGTCACTCAAACTGATGTACATTGCCAAAAAAATTATATAAATTATGGTGTTTATAATAAATAAGAAAACAAAAGTAGTCAACAGTTTGGCGCATGAATCGCCCCTCGTAGCCCTCTCGCGTCGCTCCCCCGCGAGCGACCGAGGGGGCAACCCTAGCCGCCGGCGCCTCAGGTCCCCCGCCCCTCTTCTCCCCTCGCTGCCGTCGGTCCGCGCCGCCGGGCAAAGCCCAGTAGGTGCTGGCGGCGGGGGGGGGGCCTATCTTCTCCTCGCACGAGGACTCGACGCGGGCGGGTGTCCTTGGGCGGTGGCGTCGCGTTCATCCGGGGCACGGCAGCATCACGGTCCCCCCGATCTCGCAGCTGACTGAAAATCCCGCGGTCGGCACAGTTTCAGTCAGCTGCGAGATCGGGGGGACCGTGATTTCCGGTGAAAATCGCGCCGACTACGGTCATGGCGGACGATGGCGGCGTCTATAACGTCGTTCCCTTCTTGAGCATCGTTGTTGTAGGTCATGGCGCCCCACTTGTGATGCTCCGCGGGAAACCCTAGATCTAGGTCTACTAGATTGGACGATGATGGCACCTAACGATGGCAATGGGTCGGGTTTGGATCGGGTTGCACAATATCAAATCCATATCCATATCCATGAAGACATTTTTTGCCCGCATATGAAAAAATCCACGGATGAAAAAATGTGTCCATATCCAAACCCGATGGATATCCATACCCACTGGATATCCATTGGGTCCTCTCGAGACATATAAATAAGACATAACACAATGTTAACATAAGCTCTTCCATTCTTCACCTTGTGGTAGGCTAGGCTTCACTTATGGTATACATTAACTTATGGTAAATCAACATTCACTGACATTCTAACTTCATTTAGTATTTTTCTAACAGATCAGAATGATGAGTCATTTAACAACGAGATAACAATAAGGGAAGGGGCGTTGGAGTATTCTACGGAGGGGATTGAATGTCAACTAATAAAACTTACGACATGGATTGTGTAATTTATTTTGCATCTTTTAGATAACAATGTGTAAAATTATAGTGGGGCATGTGATTGTGGGGTAGGGATAGTAGATTTTTGCTCATTAAGTTATACTATCAGGTCGGGTTTGGGTATACCCATGGGTACAAGATTATATCCATGCCCTACAAGCAAACAATCGGGTCGGGTTTGGGCGCCACCCATGGACACAAAAGCATATCCAAACCCTATCCATTCGGGTAGGATATCCATGTCCATGGGTAAAATTGCCATCCTTAATGGCACCTTCGATGTCGTTGTCCCTCCAGGGGGGCATCGTTTTGGAGCACGTGATGGCTGGAGGGGATAAGAGGTGGAGCGGTGTTACATCTACCGCAAGGCCAACGGCGGATCCCGACGGCATGGCGCCGCGGAGGTTCGGCGTTGGGCGCGTTGGAGATGTACTCGCGCAGGAGGATGAAACTGTCTGGCGTCATGATGGCGTTGATGGCAGAGAGGCCTGGCAAAGTCGATGCATCAGTTCTGCTCTGAGGATAACCCGAGTGAAGATGGAAGTGTCGGCCCTTGCAGCGTGTAGTGCTCAATAGGAGTGTGCCAGACCGGTGTGGGACCCAATCCAGGTAGTGGCTTTGATGGGACACACGGCTTTAAATGTTAGGCTTTGGTACGATGTCTGTTTGGTATTAGGCCCGGACATTCGACACGCGTTCATCAAGGGGATAAGAGTAGCAACAGCGTTGCCAAGATGGTGGCTTCAGGCTTATTGATGTATCACATTTATGGTCTTTGTGAATAATTAATAATATGGCTAAATGCATCGCCCAGATGCAGAGGCCAGGGTACATCCTCTTTTTCCAAAAAAAATTGGCGCAGCCCAAAAAAGTTAGATTTTTTTCTTTTTGAGTCTCACAACAAAAAGTTAGATGGGTCATCCATCATTGAAGTCTGTCTCCTGCAATTTACTATAGATGATGTGGGATGTCTGGACTCGCTGGACTGGTCCGGCGCTGCACTTGGCACTCCTCCGGTCCTTTATCCTTTCTTTCTCCCTCGCGGCTTTTAAGCTTTGAAACGAGGTGGTGCAAAATCTTAGTGAAAAAAAAAACTAAAACTGAACCTGGCTACTACCTGTTGTTCGTGGCAGCGATAGGTGGTGGAGGGAGACCTCACGAGATTCGCACCATATAACAAACAAAATACGTACTAATATGGCACTCCTCCGGTCCTTTATCCTTTCTTTCTCCCTCGCGGCTTTTAAGCTTTGAAACGAGGTGGTGCAAAATCTTAGTGAAAAAAAAAACTAAAACTGAACCTGGCTACTACCTGTTGTTCGTGGCAGCGATAGGTGGTGGAGGGAGACCTCACGAGATTCGCACCATATAACAAACAAAATACGTACTAGTATGCCACTCCTCCGGTCCTTTATCCTTTCTTTCTCCCTCGCGGCTTTTAAGCTTTGAAACGAGGTGGTGCAAAATCTTAGTGAAAAAAAAAACTAAAACTGAACCTGGCTACTGCCTGTTGTTCGTGGCAGCGACAGGTGGTGGAGGGAGACCTCACGAGATTCGCACCATATAACAAACAAAATACGTACTAGTATGGCTAAGCTGGCGCGGAAGAAAGACAAGGGAAACCAATTCAAAAAAGAAAAAAACTGGTGAGCGGACTAGTGCCGTGCAGCGGTTACAGTCCGGGTTTTGACCAGCTGGGTGGGACATGTGCAGTGCAGGTGGTGGGGCACGACGGTAAAAGCGCATAGGCAGCGAGAAGAGCGTGCCGCTGCGCAAAAAGTTATTGCGGCTCCACTCCATACGGGCCGGCCCAAGCCTAGTGTCAGGCAGGCAGCCAGGCAGCGCTCCTCCTCGTTTTAAACGCTCCGTCCTCTCTCCATCACCTCTGCTCTGCTCTCGACTCGCACCGGCACCACCGCCGCCGCCGCCTTCGCCGTCGCGTATACTCTGGCCATCTCTACACCGGACGAGGACCCCTTCCGCCGCGCGCGCTCCAGGTACCGCACCGCTCTTGGGCCCCTGCATTTCCCTCATTTTCTTCTTCTCTGCGCGTGCCTCGTTCATGTTCAGTTCCACGGACACGGAGGAAGATGCTTGTTTTCTAGACTTTTTGGTTTGGTTTCTCCTGCAATCCTTTCAGTTACTACAAGTAATTGTGACTTATGTGCGCCTCTATGGCCGGTTTTCTCAGCCAGACGCTCCTCAATTCCCGTTTCTAGTTGTTACCCGTCCACTATTATCCCGCAACACCCTGGTTCTCACTAATTAAACGATTTTTTTGCGGGTGCACTAATTAAACTACTCTATGCTTGTAGTACAGTCGATTACTACCCTTTCAAGGTTTTTTTGTTTTTTGGCAAGACCCAACCAGTGTGGCTGCAACCAGGAACCAGGATAACCAACAGTTTCCAGTAAATAATGAGTCTGCCGCTTGCCGGCAACAGGAATACCAAACGCTAGATTTGCTCTGCACAAGAAAATACTGCCCTTATAAGCTGAAAAGAAGGAGGCCATACAAATTCAACGTATTTGTTAGCTATACATTTGTTCTACAGACTAGTACTCCCTCCGTTCCTAAATATAAGTCTTTGTAAAGATTTCACTATGGACCACATATGGATGTATATAGATGCATTTTAGAGTGTAGATTCACTCATTTTGCTGTGTACGTGGTCCATGGTGAATTCTCTTCAAAGACTTACATTTAGGAACGGAGGGAGTAATAGACAAAAAAATGGACCATGTTCACAATGATGCAGAAGCCGGGGGTTTAACCCCCTTTTTGGAGAAAAAAATAGACTATGTGTTTTAATCTATGTGTTACGTACATTTCTTGTTTTTTGTCCTGGTGGAATAGTGTAGATCTAGCACTAGCAGTAAAGCATCTATGCCATGAAGCCTTTTAGTAGTACACTAGTACTGCACAGTACAGCATTTTTTTCTTTTGCTTTAAAGGAAAAGCCACACTTCTACTGCTCTAACAATTCGCTAAAACGTCTAGAAAAACAAAGCAATATTACACACGGCGACACTGGTTTTGATGAGCTTTTAAGGGCTGCAAATGCGTCAACTCTGAACCCTTGAAAAATCATGTCCTCAGCAGTGGTTTTGGAGGACCGGCCAGTACTCGATTGTTCCATGAAATTAAAAATACGACACATTTAACTTGGTACTCAGTAAACAGTTGCACGCTAACCTACATCTTGGAGTGAGTAAACAATGCTGCAGCAACCCTGGGGTCCAATTGCATGTGCAAATCTCACTCTGGATCTTCTTCCACACACTAAGCATCTCCTTGCCACTGCCCTAGCTTCCCGACTTCACATAGTTAGGCTAGTCTGGTTCAGATTTGCCTTTATCTGTGTCACTTCTCCTTTAACCTTTATTTAGTTTAGTTGGATTCTCTGATCAGGCAGCAGCTTTTTATATTGGCAATTACCTTGCATACTGGGCTTGTTATCCTGAAAAAAACGAATGAACATCATGTGTGCTGATTTCACTTGCCAATGGATTAGCTCAAAACTGGCGGTAAGGCTGCTGCAATCATGTAAGATCTGACTGCTTGGATAGTGAGCTCAAGCGTGCTGTCCTCTACAGTATACTTAGCCTGTCTTAGTTAAGCTGAGCCCACTTTAACAAAGTGCCACGTGATGTGGTTTCCTGATGCTGGAAACGAGCGTTCGTGTCTAGACTATATTTGGTTTGTGGTAATCGTACTTTGGTGTTCCATTCAAGAAAGTTGTGTGTGATATGATGTGCTCATCTTGGAGACCAGTATTGATGAGCTTTAGTTTCCTTCTTGCGTCCCCTTTCTCTGCTTTATTGATGCCTTCCGTCTTTTACATCATTGCATCTCGACCCTACCACTATGTTTTATTTTTACTTTTAGTTACTTTCTTGTGCAACTTTTTATCTCATGCTTGTATTGCCTTTAAATGAGCGCCGTTCTTTGGATGCATAATTCCTGTCCCTGGTGTTGATTAGCTGTTATGCATTTGTTATCCTATGATTTGACAATGCTTCAGGAGCATAGGGAATCATCTCCGTAGTGAATAAGAAGGCTCAGTAAAGGGCTTGGTTGCAAAACCAGCCTAGAGGCTTCCCATGCACAATTTCTGATCATTCACACTCTTCGGTTTCCTCCGTTTTATTTGACTTCCTTTTAAAAAGAGAAGCAAGCTGCACTAGCTTCAAACACAAGTTTATAAAATTGTCAGGCTCCAGTAGGAATATTTTCCCTTTGATAGTGCTTTGGTCTTTCATGGCATGACCGCGTGGGGCTTTGCCTTTGTGTTTGTTCTTCCTTAGTCCTCATTATGTCTTCCACAGGTGCGCGCATCTACACACTGGCACAAGGAACTGTGTTTCCTCCCACACTCCGCGTGCACACCCACATATCTCATGTTATTGCTTGCAGTTTTATAACGAGTTAAAGGCAAATAGATTTATGTTTGAAGTTGTTCTTTCAGTTTATCATATTTTAGCACTAAAATCTTCATTTTCATTGCAGCTGTTTCATTATTACATTGGCGTAAACAGATGAAGTTGTTGCTCATTTAGTCAAGTTGACTCCGAGATATTCTCTAATGGGTTATCTAAATCTTAGAGGCTCTTTGCTTCCATTGCTCTGTCTGCACCTGCTCCTATCACTATTCATCTCATTGGCTACAGCAGACATAGCCTCTGAGAAGCAAGCTCTCCTTGCTTTTTCCTCCGCAGTCTACCATGGCAAGAAGCTCAACTGGGATCAAAACATCTCGCTGTGCTCATGGCATGGTGTAACATGCGCAGAGGATCGGTCACATGTATTTGCCCTTAGGGTACCAGCTGCTGGGCTGATTGGTGCAATTCCTCCAAATACTCTTGGCAAGCTTGTCTCCCTTCAGGTGTTAAGCCTGAGGTCTAATCGGTTGAGCGGAAGCATTCCTTCTGATGTCATCTCACTCCCTTCTTTACGTTCCATATTTCTTCAGCATAATGAACTGTCAGGAGATTTGCCTTCCTTTGTTTCTCCAGGCCTCATCACCCTTGACCTTTCCTACAACTCCTTTACAGGGCAAATGCCTACAAGCTTGCAAAATCTTACTCAGTTATCTATCCTGAATTTAGCAGAAAATTCTTTGTCTGGACCTATTCCTGATCTCAAGCTTCCAAGCTTAAGACAATTAAATTTGAGCAATAATGAGCTGAATGGCTCAATTCCTCCCTTCCTCCAAGTATTCTCAAATAGTTCATTCCTGGGGAATCCTGGACTGTGTGGGCCTCCTCTAGCTGAATGTTCTGTTCTTCCTTCGCCGACACCCTCATTACCACCGTCGCAAACATTGCCACGACATGGAAAGAAAGTGGCTACTGGATTTATCATTGCGGCTGCTGTTGGAGGCTTTGCTGTGTTTCTGCTAGCTGCTGTTGTTTTCACCGTGTGCTTTTCAAAGAGGAAGGATAGGAAAGAAGCGGGAGCTGGTTACAAGAGCAAGGGAGCCGATGGTGCAAGGATTGACAAGCATAAAGCGGATGTGAGCAGTGGTGTCCAAATGGCTGCCAAGAACAAGTTGGTTTTCTTGGAGGGATGCAGTTACAACTTTGACTTGGAAGACTTACTGAGAGCTTCCGCAGAAGTCCTTGGCAAGGGGAGCTATGGAACCGCCTACAAAGCTTTACTCGAGGATGGCACTATAGTAGTTGTCAAGAGGCTCAAGGATGTTGTGGCAGGGAAGAAAGAATTTGAGCAGCAGATGGAGCTTATCGGAAGGGTAGGCAAACATGCAAACCTCGTGCCTCTGCGTGCTTACTACTACTCAAAGGATGAAAAGCTTGTGGTTTATGAATTTGTTACTACTGGAAGCTTTTCAGCCATGCTACACGGTACGCTAATGCCTTTCACCCCTGCATAATTTGTTTGCCTAAAGATCCATTGTTTTGTTAGCATAAGACAAACATGCCTATCATCCCTGAGCTAGCAAAACTTACATGCACAAAATGACCATGCAGATAGCAAGCTATGATATGTAGAATATACACATTCATGAACTTCACTTTCTAATTCTGTTAAGAGGACATTGTTGATTACCCACACACTGAAAATGGCTCTAATTGTTTAGCAGAAACAAGAAAAAAAAATAGCCTTTCTGTAGATGGTGTGGCAATGTTCATGTTCTGATTAAAGTGGTGATGAACAGGTATTAAGGGCCTTGTGGAGAAGACCCCATTGGACTGGAATACGAGGATGAAGATCATACTTGGAACAGCACAGGGCATTGCACACATCCATGCAGAAGGAGGCCCCAAGCTTGCTCATGGCAACATCAAGTCCACCAACGTGCTCCTGGATCAAGACCACAACCCTCATGTCTCAGACTACGGGATGAGCACTCTGATGAGCCTCCCGATCAACACCTCCCGGGTGGTGGTCGGCTACCGCGCCCCAGAGACCTATGAATCCAGGAAATTCACCCACAAGTCGGACGTCTACAGCTTCGGCGTGCTCCTCATGGAGATGCTGACCGGAAAGGCCCCCCTCCAGTCGCAGGGGCAGGAGGACGTGATCGACCTGCCCAGGTGGGTGCATTCCGTGGTCCGGGAGGAGTGGACCGCCGAGGTGTTCGACGTCACGCTGATGAAGTACCACAACATCGAGGATGAGCTGGTGCAGATGCTGCAGCTGGCCATGGCCTGCACGTCGCGGTCCCCGGACCGGCGCCCCACGATGGCAGAGGTGATCAGGATGATCGAGGACCTCCGGCAGTTCACCGCTTCCGAGAGCCGCGCCTCTTCCAATGAAAACCCCAGGGACTCCAACCCTCCATCGGCGTAAATGCTGGCTCTGGCTGGCTTGTTCGTCCAGAAGCAGCTCAAGCACTGGCTTGTATTCCATGAACAAGCCTTGTATCCCTATAACTGTGCCAATAGTCCATGCGTGCAAGTTAATTGGTAGTCTCTTTAACATGTAATCTTAATACATTGCCTCTGCTCGTGGGCATCAGACATTGTTGTGTCAGTTGACGACATTGATTATCTTCTACTACCTGCTTGCAAGTAGCAGATGCGCACACATCGCTCCTCACAAGATCGCACCCAAGCAATAGATGAAGAACTACTCCCTCCGGTCACAAACATAAGATGTTCTAACCTTTTCTCTCTCTTTTTTGCGGGGGGAAATGATACGACCCTTCGTAATAAAAACAGTAAGGTCATCGATGTTTCATCTGAAGCCGGTGTTGTCCGAAAGTACGATGCATCTA
This sequence comes from Triticum urartu, assembly GCF_056163025.1. NCBI lineage: Eukaryota > Viridiplantae > Streptophyta > Magnoliopsida > Poales > Poaceae > Triticum > Triticum urartu. The sequence continues at coordinate 398,504,695 of NC_141876.1, read as the reverse complement.
CACTGGAGTATCTACGGCCAAGTAATGAAGATGAGCATACACTAGCTAATACTTGCATGCACGTTGATGCATCGTACAGAATTAATATAGGCCGAAAAAAGAAACAAGTCCAAGCTTAGAACCAGATAAGATTTATTTCAGAATTTGACATGCATACAATGGTGCAAGAAATAAAGAGAGAAAAATATGAGATGAAAGCCAGCATAGAATGCTATTCTGTTTTAATTGTAGGAGGCAAAATCCATTCGGTGCATGCAACCAAGAATTATGGCTATTTAATTGGAGATATGGAAGGAGTTAAAGAAAGAATCAAGGTACTAGGATTTATGTCCTTGTTTCAGCCGCACAAATATCACGCAAGTGCAAACGTGTCGTGGAGCGTGTAGAGTCTGCTATGTTTGAAGGAAGTTGGATGGGGTCCACCAGAACAATTAAAGGAAATAATGGCACATCAAATTATAGTCCAAGCATATTTAGAATTAGATATTCCTTGTAACAGATTGCATGCTAAAAATAAGGCATGTAACCTTGTGGGTCTCGGGAGAAGTTTCAGGTTCGGTTTAGAGTTTCCTTTTATGTTCTTTTTGTGCGTGTGTGCAGCCTATAAAGGCCAAAGGTGCGACCATGTAAAACTGAGGTTATATTTTGATATGAAATAGACAGATGTGTTTTTAGGGGTAGACACCCGTATCAAGTTTTTGAGATAGCTTTAGAAAACCTCTTTGTTGCGATTTCTGTGAGGAAATTGTTTTGCGCGTGAGGTGCCGTCGTCCAGATTGTTTCTCTCGTGCTGAGCCGCAAGGTTCAAACCCTCTACTTCGTGTGCATCGCATGCGCGGGCGAGAGGTTACTGTTACTGAAGGTGGAGTACCGTGAAAGGTCGGGCCATAACAACGGATCGGATCTCCCAACGAGGTTCGGTTCTCATCAGGTGGTATTCAGAGCAAGGTTATTCACGGTACAATATTATTCTTCGAGTTCTATTGGATTTTTTTTATCATGAGGAAAGATTGTAGCTCGCAATTGATGATGTCGGCGGAGAAGGATCCATTGCGTGCCTTGCCGTGGTACCAATGCTTTACGCGTGTGCGTGTAGGGCCGGCGAGTTGTTCAACTTTGATGAATTGCTATTCTGGGATGAATTTGATGAGTCGGACTATGGTTGATGCTTTGAACCTGCCGTTGATTGAACATCTAGAACCATATGAGCTTTGGTGGAAGGACAAGTTTGTCAAGATTATGCATCGCGTCGAGGTACAGTTCAGTTTATGCGGATATGGTGATCTGGTCTTGTGTGATGTTCTTCCTATGCACATGCATACATGTTCGATAATGCTAGGAAAACCATGGACGGATAAAGGACAATTAACATATCATTCAGTGGGAGAATTTTCTTTTGCTCATGGAGGACAGCATGTACCGCTTGACTCATGCACATTTAATCAGTATAGGGCAGATCGTCAGAAGCGAGATATTGCTCATGCCGCATCAGAAGTAGAAAAGAAGAGGGTCAAAGTTACCGAAAATTTTACGGTGGTCGTCCAGTCTGCAAATAAAAATATTGTTGAAGAAATTGACTCGAAACGGAGGACGGTTTCGATTCAAGGGGGAGATGATGATACGACCCTTCGTAATAAAAACAGTAAGGTCATCGATGTTTCATCTGAAGCCGGTGTTGTCCGAAAGTACGATGCATCTACACTGGAGTATCTACGGCCAAGTAATGAAGATGAGCATACACTAGCTAATACTTGCATGCACGTTGATGCATCGGACAGAATTAATATAGGCCGAAAGAAGAAACAAGTCCAAGCTCAGAACCAGATAAGATTTATTTCAGAATTTGACATGCGTACAATGGTGCAAGAAATAAAGAGAGAGAAATATGAGATGAAAGCCAGCATAGAATGCTATTCTGTTTTAATTGTAGGAGGCAAAATCCATTCCGTGCATGCAACCAAGAATTATGGCTATTTAATTGGAGATATGGAAGGAGTTAAAGGAAGAATCAAGGTACTAGGATTTATGTTCTTGTTTCAGCCGCACAAATATCACGCAAGTGCAAACGTGCCGTGGAGCGTGTGGAGTCTGCTATGTTTGAGGGAAGTCGAATGGGGTCCACCAGAACAATTAAAGGAAATAATGGCGCACCAAATTATAGTCCAAGCATATTTAGAATTAGATATTCCTTGTAACAGATTGCATGCTAAAAATAAGGCATGTAACCTTGTGGGTCTCGGGAGAAGTTTCAGGTTCGGTTTAGAGTTTCCTTTTATGTTTTTTTTGTGCGTGTGTGCAGCCTATAAAGGCCAAAGGTGCGACCATGTAAAACTGAGGTTATATTTTGATATGAAATAGACAGATGTGTTTTCAGGGGTAGACACCCGTATCAAGTTTTTGAGGTAGCTTTAGAAAACCTCTTTGTTGCGATTTCTGTGAGGAAATTGTTTTCCGCGTGAGGTGCCGTCGTCCAGATTGTTTCTCTCGTGCTGAGCCGCAAGGTTCAAACCCTCTACTTCGTGTGCATCGCGTGCGCGGGCGAGAGGTTACTGTTACTGAAGGTGGAGTACCGTGAAAGGTCGGGCCATAACAACGGATCGGATCTCACAACGAGGTTCGGTTCTCGTCAGGTGGTATTCAGAGCAAGGTTATTTACGGTACAATATTTTTCTTCGAGTTCTATTGGATTTTTTTTATCATGAGGAAAGATTGTAGCTCGCAATTGATGATGTCGGCGGAGAAGGATCCATTGCGTGCCTTGCCGTGGTACCAATGCTTTACGCGTGTGCGTGTAGGGCCGGCGAGTTGTTCAACTTTGATGAATTGCTATTCTGGGATGAATTTGATGAGTCGGACTATGGTTGATGCTTTGAACCTGCCGTTGATTGAACATCTAGAACCATATGAGCTTTGGTGGAAGGACAAGTTTGTCAAGATTATGCATCGCGTCGAGGTACAGATCAGTTTATGCGGATATGGTGATCTGGTCTTGTGTGATGTTCTTCCTATGCACATGCATACATGTTCAATAATGCTAGGAAAACCATGGACGGATAAAAGACAATTAACATATCATTCGGTGGGAGAATTTTCTTTTGCTCATGGAGGACAGCATGTACCGCTTGACTCATGCACATTTAATCAGTATAGGGCGGATCGTCAGAAGCGAGATATTGCTCATGCCGCATCAGAAGTAGAAAAGAAGAGGGTCAAAGTTACCGAAAATTTTACGGTGGTCGTCCAGTCTGCAAATAAAAATATTGTTGAAGAAATTGACTCGAAACGGAGGACGGATTCGATTCAAGGGGGAGATGATGATACGACCCTTCGTAATAAAAACAGTAAGGTCATCGATGTTTCATCTGAAGCCGGTGTTGTCCGAAAGTACGATGCATCTACACTGGAGTATCTACGGCCAAGTAATGAAGATGAGCATACACTAGCTAATACTTGCATGCACGTTGATGCATCGGACAGAATTAATATAGGCCGAAAGAAGAAACAAGTCCTAGCTCAGAACCAGATAAGATTTATTTCAGAATTTGACATGCGTACAATGGTGCAAGAAATAAAGAGAGAGAAATATGAGATGAAAGCCAACATAGAATGCTATTCTGTTTTAATTGTAGGAGGCAAAATCCATTCCGTGCATGCAACCAAGAATTATGGCTATTTAATTGGAGATATGAAAGGAGTTAAAGGAAGAATCAAGGTACTAGGATTTATGTTCTTGTTTCAGCCGCACAAATATCACGCAAGTGCAAACATGCCGTGGAGCGTGTGGAGTCTGCTATGTTTGAAGGAAGTCGAATGGGGTCCACCAGAACAATTAAAGGAAATAATGGCGCACCAAATTATAGTCCAAGCATATTTAGAATTAGATATTCCTTGTAACAGATTGCATGCTAAAAATAAGGCATGTAACCTTGTGGGTCTCGGGAGAAGTTTCAGGTTCGGTTTAGAGTTTCCTTTTATGTTTTTTTTGTGCGTGTGTGCAGCCTATAAAGGCCAAAGGTGCGACCATGTAAAACTGAGGTTATATTTTGATATGAAATAGACAGATGTGTTTTCAGGGGTAGACACCCGTATCAAGTTTTTGAGGTAGCTTTAGAAAACCTCTTTGTTGCGATTTCTGTGAGGAAATTGTTTTGCGCGTGAGGTGCCGTCGTCCAGATTGTTTCTCTCGTGCTGAGCCGCAAGGTTCAAACCCTCTACTTCGTGTGCATCGCGTGCGCGGGCGAGAGGTTACTGTTACTGAAGGTGGAGTACCGTGAAAGGTCGGGCCATAACAACGGATCGAATCTCACAACGAGGTTCGGTTCTCATCAGGTGGTATTCAGAGCAAGGTTATTTACGGTACAATATTTTTCTTCGAGTTCTATTGGATTTTTTTTATCATGAGGAAAGATTGTAGCTCGCAATTGATGATGTCGGCGGAGAAGGATCCATTGCGTGCCTTGCCGTGGTACCAATGCTTTACGCGTGTGCGTGTAGGGCCGGCGAGTTGTTCAACTTTGATGAATTGCTATTCTGGGATGAATTTGATGAGTCGGACTATGGTTGATGCTTTGAACCTGCCGTTGATTGAACATCTAGAACCATATGAGCTTTGGTGGAAGGACAAGTTTGTCAAGATTATGCATCGCGTCGAGGTACAGATCAGTTTATGCGGATATGGTGATCTGGTCTTGTGTGATGTTCTTCCTATGCACATGCATACATGTTCAATAATGCTAGGAAAACCATGGACGGATAAAAGACAATTAACATATCATTCAGTGGGAGAATTTTCTTTTGCTCATGGAGGACAGTATGTACCGCTTGACTCATGCACATTTAATTAGTATAGGGCGGATCGTCAGAAGCGAGATATTGCTCATGCCGCATCAGAAGTAGAAAAGAAGAGGGTCAAAGTTACCGAAAATTTTACGGTGGTCGTCCAGTCTGCAAATAAAAATATTGTTGAAGAAATTGACTCGAAACGGAGGACGGTTTCAATTCAAGGGGGAGATGATGATACGACCCTTCGTAATAAAAACAGTAAGGTCATCGATGTTTCATCTGAAGCCGGTGTTGTCCGAAAGTACGATGCATCTACATTGGAGTATCTACGGCCAAGTAATGAAGATGAGCATACACTAGCTAATACTTGCATGCACGTTGATGCATCGGACAGAATTAATATAGGCCGAAAGAAGAAACAAGTCCAAGCTCAGAACCAGATAAGATTTATTTCAGAATTTGACATGCGTACAATGGTGCAAGAAATAAAGAGAGAGAAATATGAGATGAAAGCCAGCATAGAATGCTATTCTGTTTTAATTGTAGGAGGCAAAATCCATTCCGTGTATGCAACCAAGAATTATGGCTATTTAATTGAAGATATGGAAGGAGTTAAAGGAAGAATCAAGGTACTAGGATTTATATTCTTGTTTCAGCCGCACAAATATCACGCAAGTGCAAACGTGCCGTGGAGCGTGTGGAGTCTGCTATGTTTGAAGGAAGTCGAATGGCGTCCACCAGAACAATTAAAGGAAATAATGGCGCACCAAATTATAGTCCAAGCATATTTAGAATTAGATATTCCTTGTAACAGATTGCATGCTAAAAATAAGGCATGTAACCTTGTGGGTCTCGGGAGAAGTTTCAGGTTCGGTTTAGAGTTTCCTTTTATGTTTTTTTTGTGCGTGTGTGCAGCCTATAAAGGCCAAAGGTGCGACCATGTAAAACTGAGGTTATATTTTGATATGAAATAGACAGATGTGTTTTCAGGGGTAGACACCCGTATCAAGTTTTTGAGGTAGCTTTAGAAAACCTCTTTGTTGCGATTTCTGTGAGGAAATTGTTTTGCGCGTGAGGTGCCGTCGTCCAGATTGTTTCTCTCGTGCTGAGCCGCAAGGTTCAAACCCTCTACTTCGTGTGCATCGCGTGCGCGGGCGAGAGGTTACTGTTACTGAAGGTGGAGTACCGTAAAAGGTCGGGCCACAACAACGGATCGGATCTCATAACGAGGTTCGGTTCTCATTAGAAAAAATATATGTTCTAACCTTTTTTTTTGGCAAAATATATGTTCTAACCTATTTGTGTGTTTGTTCACTCATTGTAGTCTGTATGTCGTATATATTAAAATATCCAAAACATTTTATATTTGTGATTTTAGAGTAATACAAGTATAGCACCATATTATAAGTGTCTTGTCTACATCAGCGACACTTAGGGTGTGTTTGGTTCAGAAACGAAGTGAAATGAAATGTCATGATTCCGTTCTAATAGAATGGGTCGGTTCCATCCTTGTGTTTGGTTAATGCAAATCTGAGGAATGGAACAGTTATGTTTTAGTGTTTGGTTTCAGATATGTGATGAAATGGATTTGTTCATCCCTACACTTGTCTGCTTGTGATTATGTAGAATATATTAAACTTTGAACTGGATTTCAGTCAATCAAAAACCACTGGATGCATTGGCACACACATATGGGCAAGATTAAGCTGAATTAAAAAAGAGCAGTGCATACACTGAATCAGATTTCAGAACACCAAAAACAGCCGGTTTCAGTCAAATGGCTGATCTCGACAAGACAAAGACTGAATTGGATGGGGAGCTCAACAGTACAGGGCTTAGCCCCAATCGCCGGCGCACTGGTTGGGCTCGCTGGGCGCCGGCACAGGACTGGAGACACCTGGGCGCGAAGACCGCGCCTAGCGGTGCACGAGGCCGCACAGCTGCGCGTACTACAGATCAACGCCGTCGCTCGCGGCCATCCAGCGCGGCCGTCTCGTGATGCATGAGGCCGTGCAGGAGCTGCTCGTGCACTCTGGTACGGATCTACGCCGCCGCCCGCCTCCATTAGCCGCCGTCTCTCGGTGCCCGCCGTCGCTCGCCTCCATCCAGCGCCGTCTCTCGGTGCCCGCCGTTGCTCTCCTCCCTCCAACGCCGCCTATTGCTACCCGCCGCCGCTCGTGTCGAGAGAGGGAGAGGCGATAGAGTTGCGGGAGTGCGAGGATAACGACCGGTTCCATGTGGTCCGCTCGATTTGGAGGTATGAGCGCCTTCCGCATCTGACAGAAATATTCGGTTCGTGGGAACCAGTCGGTTACCGTTCCAGCTCTATACTCCTACCAAACACCAGACGGGGCTAGGAACGGGTCCGACCCATGACATTCCGGTTGATGACTGCAACCAAACGCACCCTTAACACTTAGAACGGAACGGAGGGAGTAATAACCAATCAAGGTGGCCGTATCACCCACATACCAGAACTCAGAGAATACAAGGCATACCAACATTTCAGATGTTACTATAATATAAATCTGGCCAGTACAGCTTCTCACATGGTCAGACAAAGCCCTCTTGTATAAATCCGGAACAATAACTTCTCACGCCCCTGATAAAATTACAGGGGAGGAAAAAATCTATCGGCAGCAAGCACCGCCACAAATCACCATAGCGTCCATATCTCTGCAGAATCCAATGCACCCGTCCAACACATTCGCCACCATCTTAATGTTACGAAGAAGTTCCAAAAGCTTACTGAAAACTATGTCAGTGCAACAAAAAACAGGACTCCTCTTTCCAGCACACAGATCTCGAGCAGCCCGATGGGCAGATGTAGAGTTACTTTTGGTTCACCAAGTCTGCACCACTGACATACCTAGCAACAAACGAGATCAACCGGAAGGGTGCGCCAACAATGGGGGCATCAGTGAATGGAACCTCCTCAGCTGTCTGTGGATCATCTTCATGAATCAGTACATCATCCAACGGAACCGGCACGATTTCACCACTTGTTCTTGGTTCATCAAATCCTTGGCATGCATTTGCGTTCATGAGGCTCTGGCCAGCACCATTGCTGCTCGTTGCTTCTGCAACGTACACCGAAGTTTCATCTGCATGATCACTAGAATAGGCACCAACAGGAATGTTGCTGACATGACTGTAGATATTGTCCGAAGTAACTGCCAGCGAACTGTTCAGACCTCTATCAGCAGCAAGTTCGTGACCCTGCACACAGGGAAACATTGCATTTAAGCAATTATGAATCATTGCGACATGTAAGGAAATCACATTCCCAACAAGTGGGGAACTGAACTGTAACCACCCAGAATGGATATTCATGTAAATGAACTACGTACATAGATAATTTTTGGGTACAGTAACATCCTTACGGAAATGGACAAACATTCGCATAGTAACATACTTACTTTACTGATCACGGTCGTAAAATCAGTGGTCTGCTTATGGAGAAATGAACCGGACAGATCTGTTTGATTCATCACCTCATTTTCAGGAACCTGCATCATAAAAAAAAATCAGTTTTATAGAATAGTCTGGATGCTAAGAATTTATTACAAAGAGGTAATAAATAATACGTATTTCTGACCAGGCAATTTCATTGGAGATCAAATATTCAGTTGTAGGTTGGTAGAAATCAAATGGGTATAAACATAAGAATCAATAGAGCGATGTTCTGGACAAACTTACCTCTTTAGTAATGGAGGCTTCAGTAAGTGCAATCTTTGCTTCAAGGGTTTGTAATCTTGACTCCAATTCATCCACACTTACCACCAACCGCTGATTTTCCTCAACAGTACTTTTTGAAGTTTCATCCAATACCTTCACCTGCCAGGCTTTGTTATTAAATAGTAATATCAGAATATATAAGTAAATGTGCACATGCTACATATGAAAACCGAACAATTGAAGGTCCAGATCTGACAGATTCATATACCAACATATGAACTATTAGACACTTTTTTTAGGTTTATTAAGTATAAACAACTACTCCGCAGAACCAAAGTACGTATGCTGTATCTCCTTTTAGAAAAAAACAACTAATGCTTGCCCATAGGATACATATTGCGATATTAGCATTTCACTAAGGATTCATTTTTCTCAACCAGCTACAATGAAGAAAAATAAACAGTTGGAAACAGACGGTGTAATTCTTACCTGCTCCTGTAATGCTTTATTGGTTTCCTCCAGCAAACTTAATCTTTCTTTAAGAGAAGTCTGAAGAAAATAAGCAGCATGTCAACCCAAAACAGTTAAAAAGAAAAATGATACAAGTCCCCGAAGGCATAAAAAACGCGAAGAGAAAGTAGTGATAAGTAATCCCTCTGAACATTACCTCCTGATGAGTTAGGACACCATTGACATCCTCTACGCACTTGACTTTGTTATCCAAAACTTCCTACGTGAAATTGCGAAATAAATATTATATTGGTGTTACTGTTTCAGCAACTTTAAATAAATCAAGCCTGATTAGTGATTTGCTCCATACATGAAGTTTGAGCTGCTTGGGACGACCCAAAGACATCTCATCCCAACGACATATCTAGTGATTTTGATTCATCACTTGCATTAATAGAACTAAACTACCGATTGAGTGAACAAGCTAAATATCATGGCTTTGCAACCCCTGGCACTAAATTAACAAGCTAAAAAAGATGATCCAGTCATTTTGGGGTGATCATCCTGTAAAATGGAAGGAAGGTACTTCATTGTATTTTTAAAACTGCTTTTAGTTTTTACCAGTGTCAAAGCCTAAGCTCAAACCAAAGTTCATCGGTAAAGTTTGACCTCCTATACAACAAGACTGGCACATAGACCTTTCTCATCAAAGAAACAAATAAGTAGAAGGAACAGCAAATACCTCCTTTTTAACCAGCATATCGTACCCATTCTGTAGATTATTAAGTTTTTCCTCCAAAATGACCTAAAATAAAAGGCAATATGAGGTAAGAAAATTCAATTCATTTCACCTAGCTACATGGAAGAAAATAAATAGTAGACTCGAGAGAGTAAGATAATTTCCCAGCTGCATTGATCAAATCAAATGGTGATTACGTCCAGCACATAAAACATACCTCATTTTGTGCATGATAACCCACTTTGTTATGCAACTTTTCAAGTTCGCTCTCCATCTCGTTCTGCAGGAAAAGAAATATAAGAGTATTTTGTATGAGATGTTTCTAGTGTGCAAAATAGTCTTTTCATGTTCAGAAGTGACCGTCTGGTTCAGATAATAAGCAGACAGCAAACAGGCTTTGCATCTGTTGATACATAATCCCTTTCCTCAATTATTACCCTTAAACAAATAAATGATATTCCCCGCAAAAAAGTACATGATACTGTTATGTATGTCGACGTTAAAAACAGGGGCATGCATACATACCACTTTTTGAAGCCATAAACCTTTCTCATCTTCCAATTGCTTTATTGTATCGTGTAATTTATCCTGCGGTGGCAATGACCAATGAGTGTATTTACAAGGATGAACAGCACAAAGAATCAAATGTGCAAATGCGGAGCTGGAAGTGCAAATTGAGAAATCCAAGTAATTTTCACTGATGAAAGAGCAGGTATCTAGCAACAATATTGCAGAAATGATAACATTCTTCTTTACAGGAACGGTTAGATGGTAGGTATGCATGATCAGGGGATGTTCACAGTGAAGATATATCAAACTTGAATTGAAAAGATAGAGGCCGTTGATAGTGCAGTTACGCTTTACAGAAGAACTTACAAGCTTTGATTCAAAAAGTCGGTCCTTGCCAAGTTCCATGGTAGAATCTGAAATCCCAATGCTCATCTGATCTGCATAGACTGTATTACTGGCCTTGTGATTCTCCTGTGTCATGGTAGGTTCGTGATTCTCGTCGCATGGAATCACCTCACCAACAGACGACGATATGGTTTCATCAGCGTTTGCAACATTCTGCTTTGCATGCGGAGTCTGCTCGTGTTTCTGGTACTGTGTTCCCTCTCCAACACTGGACACTGCATCTCCAACACTGGACACTGCATCATCTGCATCAGCACCACTATAATTTTCTTTTGGAGCCAAATCATCATTGTGGCTGTGAGGAACAGCTTCATCGGCATTGGTCACCGCATCACCAGTATTCTTCCCTTGGTTTCCCTTCTTCTTCCTGTTCCTCTTCTTTTTGCTGTCCATCTCTTGGTTTGCAGCTTAGCCCTTAAATTACTATCTGTATCTACTAGCATGGCGACAACGAACAAAATGAACTTTCAGCTAATTTGTTGAACAGACCTTTTTATCAGATAGATTGAGTATCCTAAGTTCCATGGCACTCTATTGGTGAAAAATAAAAACAGATTATGTGCGTAATATTTTTATCTTCCTGCCATAAACCATACAATTTAGTCATTTCGGTAACCAACTCGTATCCCTATCTTGATTCTTGAACGCCACAAGAAAGGAAACCTCACACTTCATTCAACCAACGGCAACACAAGGCCGGATATTACGACCAAAATAATAATCTCAGCTTGTGATTTCAGCCACTACGCGCCTATGCCCATGCGTGTGTCTATATGTAAGCAACGGATTCGAACGGAGTACATAACAAGAGTTTCTACTAACAAATGCCGGCACAACACACAGCCGGCGACCCCGGAGGTGGTTCTGCGCAAGGCATCTAACTTCGACCAAAGGGAAACACAAGATCATTTTTTGTACTAATAACTTGATGACGAGTTCGAATATAAATTTCAAGGGGACACGGCGGAGGATTAAGATAAGGAAATAACAACGGCCCGGTGGTACTAACCCTAGAAACGCCGCCGCTTCTGCTGGCCACGGATTAGGGAGGTTGGGATCTGGAGGAGGGCGATGGGTTAACTGGTGGGAAGGTGGATTTTTGGGGGAGCGTTTGTTTAATTGGAAAGAGATCTTCGTAGGAGGGAGGGAGGGAGGACGGCTAGGGCGGAATGGTCGGTGGCTTGTCGCTGCGCGAGCCTGCGCGCACGTTCTATCTATTTTTCTCGCCGAAACTTCCATTCTTCCTTCGCCAATAGTACTCTACTGTGTTGTTATCTTATGCAAATGCAGAATTTTGCAGACAGGAATTCTGCATTTTGATATTATTTGACATTGCGGCGAGAAGATTTTGTTGTATGCTTCCATTTCCATACCAAATCTGTTGTCGTAATATTAATTTTTATGCTCAAGGCTAACATTTCGTTCTAGGTTGTAAAGTAAGCTTATTAGGTCTTATTTATTCGCAAAAAAAAAAAAGATTAGGTCTTATTTTCCATCGATATCCATACAAGTCAGGTATGGTGTAGGTGAAATTTATGGTTATTGAAAATGAATGGCGGTGGGGAACGAGCTGGGCCGCTCTGGCGATAAGATAGGCGACGCGCTCGAGCCACCGCCGCTGGCCACTCCGGCCACAGCGGCCACCCTGTCGGCTGGCCAGCCCACCCACATGGGCTCGGCCTGCCCCTCGCCCTCCTTGGGCGCTGCACTCGCTCCGCCGGCCGCCTCTCCCCATGCCGCGTGCGCCACGGGCGCCGTCACTGCCCTCGAAGCACTCGGGGCGGCAAGAGACATCTCCGTGGCTAGTCCGGAGGCCATTCTGGCTGGCTCCTTGTTCCGGGGCGGTTTCCTGGCTGCCTCTACACCTGCCGTCCTGCGCGTCGGCACGCCCATCGGTGACGGCCCTACGCTTCGCTCGCCGGGGGAGGCGCTGCTGCAATACTCCCTGCTCAACTTCTCCTTGCCGGTATGTCTGCCTTTGTCCGCCGCTTTCTTACTGTACTCTCCTACGATGGTCTGGCTGGAGGTGCTGCTTCCGGCACCGCCGCCTCCGGCGTCCGCCATCGTTGCTCTGCTGAATGGTTGGATCGGGTCGCCCTTTGCTTATCCCTTAATTCATCAAGTCAATGCTTGCTTATTCTCATTTACCGTTGCCAACAGTAGCATTGCTCGTTTCATTCTGTTGCTCGAGGGTGTTAATTACAAAGGGATTGTCGTCCGTTTCCATGCAAAACCCACACCTGTTGGTCTGACCCCGACTCGGCTCTTCGCTGCCCATGCTTTCCCTCCCGTCTCTGGCCCCGGTCCGCGGGCCAGCCCCTCCATTGCTCCTGCTTTTGCGGTGACGCGGGACAAAGATCCCAGCTCAGGCACGCGTGGTCTTCCGTACCCGACACCTGCTGTCGCTCCGAGCCCTCTCGCTACAAACCACCTGCCCTCGGCCACATGCTGTACGGCCCCTGTCGCCTCCCTCTTGCCTGATCGCTCCCTGGTTCAACTCTGCTCGCTGGAGTCCACACTTGCCATCTCCGGTTGCTCTCCCCGTGACCATCTTTTGGAAGGTCACCATTTACACCCTGGGCTGCCACGTCGCTCGCCTGGGTCGACCTCTGCCTTCTCAGCCATGCGGCCTCCAACATTGGACTTATGTGCGTTGGGCATCTTGCCGCTTCCAACTGGTCCGCAACATCTGATTCAGCTGGCCGCCTGCCCGCTGTCGCAAGATGCTGGGTGGGAGCATGCATGCGCCTCTGCCCATCTCGGGCCCGCCCCCTCCTGCACACCCGCTCTGCCCGGTTTGTCCTCGCATGCTTGGCCGTAGACGACGACCCCCGTTGGACGTTTCTGCCGCTGGGATCCTGCCTCGGCCACCGGGCCATTTGCCCTGGTTAACTGCTTTCCCTCCTCTGCATGAGGATCACGACACCACTCCCTCGGCCTTGCTGCAGATCACGGACCGGACCCGTAGCCAAACCGAGATAGCCAGCCCCTCCACACCTCGGCTGCCGCCCCATGCAGCTGCTACGCATGCACGCCCGCTGGAATCTTATGCCCACGCCCTTCTCGCTACTCCTTTTAGCATGCAGACCCCCTGCCCTCATCGGCACAGATCAGCCTCCCCTCCCAAATGAATCTCCTCCATGAAGCGTTGCTTCCGGTGTCTGGCTCTCGACCACCAAGTGCGCGCTTGCCGTGACCCTCTGCGCTGCCGGAGATGCTGGCGGGTGGGTCACACCCAACACTCTTGCACGGCTATTTTACCCCCCTTGGCACCCCCCTTGGCCATCCACAACTCACAGGCCGCCATTGCCACCCCTTCTCCAACCTCTCAAGCCACCATCGCTCCTACCTGTCCCTCTCCCACGCTTGTCAGCGTCCGCCCTCACCCCTCCACCCCTCCCATCCCTGCACCTATGGCTGATTTCATCCCTCTCGAGCCCTCCTCCTCCGAAGATGAGCAACAGCTCTCCCCTACCCACCAGCCGTCCACCCGCGTGTTTTCCTTCCCTGAGCAAACCGAGGCGGCGGAAGTCGATGACGATAGCCTAGCTGAGGAAGAGGACCCAGACGAGGTCGAGTTCGAGTCGGGGGAAGAGTCCACCGACTCGGACGAGATCCAATCTGTTTTTCCCTCTTCTCCACCTAGGCATCGACGCGACTTCTCGAATGTCTTCATGCCGTTCACCCCGATCGAACACTTCCAGAACCTAGCCTATGCTCTTGTCAACCCACCCCACCCCTCCCCTCAAGCCTGCATCCGCTATGCGCTCCAATCCGGAGCCGGAAACCCTCCCGTTCTGATTCGGGCCTCGTCCTATGGGGCAGGCCTAGTGGTCTTTGGGTCGGCCTATGAGAGGGAGGTCTCCATCCTTTCCAGCCCGCTAACATGCCCCATCAACACCGTCAGCCTTGTTCGCCACGAGGACACAGAAAATCGCTTTCTCTTTCGCCTTGGCATGGTCTCTGCCCTAAGCATCGAGGACTTCCCGATCGAGTACTGGTTCACCCCCACAATCATCAATTCCATCGTCCCTTTCGCCTGCCCAATTCAGATCGATCCAGTCTGCCTCACCGGTGTCGACTACTCCGCGGTCCTTGTCTTTGTCAAGAGCCGCAGCCTTACCGACGTGCCTCACACTATCCCGGTGCATGGTTTCTCCGGCCTTGGCGCCATTGCCTCGGTCCTTGTGATCCACTCCCACGAGCTCCCACCTGATCCTGCCTTTGCGATGCCGGACTCCGATGATGACAACAACGGCGGAGGCGGCGGGGACGGCGGGGATGGTGGGGATGGCGACTTCCCCATCAGCATGGACCCCGACCTGTCCGCCCTACCACCCCCTCTCACTGATGAGGGCCATGATAACCGGGTGGTTCAGCTGCCCGGCGGCCTCACCATGATGGCAAACCACAAGCCGCTCATGTGTGCAGTGCCTCTAACTGCCCGCCCCAAGTCGGTGGAGGTCAAGCTCTTCAAAGGCTTCTACGACGTGCGTGTCCAGGGCGCGGGCGGCGAGCACGGCTTCTACCGCATCCCCATGAACCCCGCCGGCTCGCCCAAGCTCATCGTCGCCAACCTCGCCACCTGCTCCATCGGCTTCCTTGACAGGGTGGCGACGGTGGGGCCTTCCCACACGCCCTTCACGGATGCCGAGGTCATCTACAATGACTTCCGTGGCCGCGCCTTCACCCCGGGCTACGACGGCGAAGACCAGGTCATGCAAGCCGTGGAGCGCTTCGACAATGGCCTTCCACCCATCCTTGACGCGCCGCCACTGCCTATCGCCGGTGTCGTCCAGGAGGGGCAGCCCGAGCCCCCGCAGCTGTCTCCTCCACCCCTCGGCACGCCCGTCAACCTCCCTCCCCGGGCTGCTTCACCGAAGATCTTCTACACCCGCCGCAGTGCACGTATCAAGGAGGGTGAGAACCCAAACCGCATGACAATGCTCGAGAAGGCCACCATCAGAAAGAAGCTCAAGCTGGAGGGCAAAACGGCTGTCCCGAGCTCGGCGCTCCTGCTGCCTGTGGCTGAGCTGCTGGAGCTCGCTGCGGACGGCGGGCCCCCGCTGCCACGCAAGGACGCCGTGCAGCTGGCCGTTGCTTGCGGCGTCTCCGAGCTCGACCTCAACTCGATGCCTGCCTGTGATGATGTGTGAAGGCCCCACGGCCTGCGCTCCGCGGCGGCGCCATCCCATGCCCTCCTCCTCACGCAACTACAGCTCCTCTACCAGTTTTAGTCGTAGTTTCTTTAGCAGGGCGAGCCGCCGCCATATCTACCCTCTCATACCCCGAGTCCGTACCCCCTTTTTTCTGTGTTTCTCTGCCCTTCTCTGTACCGTGCCCCGCATTTCCTCCTGTAACCGACTGTACCATCGTTTACGTGTTATGCTATCTCACTGTCTTCTACATGTCGTTTTTCGGGTTACCAATGATTAGGGAGCTCTCAATTATCTCATGGAACGTGCGGGGTCTGGGTAGACACAAAAAATGCACGGATGTAAAATCGTCTCTCTCCTCATCCACTTGTTCGGTCCTCTGTCTTCAAGAATCTAAATTTCAAGAGATCACCCACTTCAAGGCTATCTCGTTTCTTCCCACCAATCTGCGCAATTTCCATCTAATCCCCTCCAATGGTGCCTCGGGTGGGATTGTCACTGCCTGGGATGACAACATTTTTGACTGCTCAAAAATCGTCAAAGGGGACTACACTTTAACTTGCTGGTTTGAATCACGTGCAGACAACCTAGTTTTTGCCGTCACCAATGTCTATGGACCCTGCGACTCTGTCTCCAAGCCTCTCTTCTTGCAATCCTTGGTTGATTTGATGCCAGCTATCTCTTGCCCCTGGACAATCATCGGTGACTTTAATCTTACTCTCCGGCCCTCCGATAAATCCACGACGCATTTCAGTATGGCCGAGGCTAATCTTTTCGCTTCTGCAATTAACACTCTCCAGCTCTAGGATCTCCCTCTCCTCGATAGGTGCTTTACTTGGTCTAACCAACAAGACGTGCCTATCCTGGTTCGGCTCGATAGAGCCCTTGCCAACGTTGCATGGGCTACGACTTTCCCCGACGCCTCTCTCTCTTTGATCACCCGTACAACTTCCGGCCACGTCCCTATCCGTCTCACCGCTGCTACCACTATTCCTCGATCTACGGTGTTTCGTCTAGATCGCTCCCTGCTCAGCAATCCTCTTTTCAAGGAGAAGGTGATGGCTAATTGGAGGAGTGTGGGCACTCTCCATGCCCACCTTGGCTCTGCTGGAGTCCTATCCTTGAAAATTAAGCGCACCAGGAACATGGCTAAGAAGTGGATGGCCTCCTGTCGGTCCCCTAAGACCCTAGCCTTAAACTGTCGCACCACAATTGATTTTTTGGACAAACTAGAGGAGGCTCACCCCCTTTCCCAGCTTGAATCGCACCTTCGTACCCTAATCAAAGTCACTCTCCATCGGCACAATGCTGCCATTGCCGCTTACTGGAGACAACGGGTGAAAATCAAGGACTGCGTTTTCGGCAATGAAAACTCGGCCTACCTACATGTGTGCGCTTCGGTTCGCCATCGCAAGAATCAAATTAAATCCCTCACTAACAACAATCTAACTTTCACCACGCACTATGATAAGGAAGTCCTCCTTCTCAATTTCTTCAAAAATCTAATGGGGGTCAGCTCCACCGTCAGCACATCCGTTGACATTGAAAGTCTTTTGCGCCCGAACTTCATTTCCGCTGCACAGGCCTCAGACATCTCGAAGGCCTTTACTCTCGATGAGATTAAGGAGGCTCTTTGGGCCATGAAGGATGACGCGAGCCCAGGCCCTGACGGCTTGGGCCCAGCCTTCTACAAAGCAAACTGGCATATCGTCAAGCTTGACCTCCTTAACTTGCTTACGGACTTTCACTCTGGCACGGCCGATCTGAAGCGCATCAACCGAGCCCATATAGTTCTGCTTCCCAAGAAAAGTGATGCCTCTAAGCCTGAAAACTTCCGCCCTATTTCCCTCCAAAATTGCTTTGTTAAGCTCGCCTCCAAGTGCCTTTCCAACCGTGCCATGCCCCTGATCAACCAGATCATCCACTGTGACCAAACTGGCTTTATCCGGGGTCGCGGGATTGCCGAGAACTTTGTTCATGCAGCCGATGTTGTCCAAACATGCTTCAAACGACGCACGCCGGCTATTGTTCTCAAACTAGACTTTCATAAAGCCTTTGACTCGGTATCTTGGACCGCCTTGTCATCGATTATGCGTGCCAAAGGTTTCCCCCCCTCTTGGTGTCGTTGGGTAGAGCTCTTGAATTCATCGGCCAGCTCTGCTGTTTTGCTAAATGGGAAGCCCGGCCCTTGGTTCCAGTGCCGAAAGGGCCTTCGACAAGGCGACTCTCTCTCCCCATACCTCTTCATCATCGTCGCCGACGTCCTAAAGCGTCTTATTCTTCAAGCCTCCGATAATGGTCTGTTGTCCCATCCTCTCGTTAGTAACCAACCTTGTTCCGTCTTACAATATGCCGACGACACTCTAATTGTTCTACCCCCCGACGCGGCACAGTTACGCACTCTCAAACACATCCTTCTCCAGTTCTCTGAGACCATTGGTCTAACCATTAACTTCCACAAAAGCACCTTCACGCCTATCCACGTGGACCCGGAGCTAACTCCAAGCCTAGCGGCTATCCTCAGATGTCAGATCGCTACCTTCCCCCAATCCTACCTGGGTCTGCCCTTATCGACCCATAAGCTTAACCTAGCCGATTTCTTTTTCATCATCGACAAGCACCTAGCCGGCTGGCGGGGCCTTCTTTTATCTATCGCTGGTAGGGCTATCCTAGTCCGTTCTGTCCTTCGTGCCCTCCCCATCTACGCTATGAGTGTCCTTCTGCTTCCCGCTGGAACCTTACAGGAGATTGAAAAACGTTGTAGAGCCTTTTTTTGGACTGGCCAAGACTCAGTCACGTGCGGCAAGTGCAAAGTTGCGTGGGATCTTGTTTGCGCACCCTTCACCAATGGGGGCCTTGGTTTCCTCTCTCTCAAGCACATGAACCTGTGTCTGCTTCTTAAACACATCTCTAAGCTTCACGACGACCTGGCATCCCCGGAACCTTCCTACTTAATCTCCCGGTTCGGCTGGTCCCCCTCGCATGATGTTGGCTCCCCTGACCCCATGCACCCTCCTATATGGCGGGACATCATCAAAGGGCTCAATTTCTACCGCTCTATCACCCGAGTTCATCTTGGCAATGGGACTTCCACCTCATTCTGGAATGATCTCTGGCTCCCGCACTCCACCCGAACCCTCACACAGCAATTCCTGGCGCTTTTCACCCACTCCAACAGAATCCACACCTCCGTGGCACGTGCAATGGCTTCGGCCGACCTAACCTTAGACCTTACCCCTCGGCTCTCTTCCATGGCCGAACGCGAGCTTGATGAACTTCGATCCTTGTTGGCTACGGTACATTTGAATTTGCAGGCTACTGACAGACGAACGATGAGAGAGGCAGGTCACCCACTGACCACTAAGCGGGCGTATGAGGCAGTTTGGAAGCCCCGGCCTACAGACCCTCTTGCACCGGCAATCTGGAGAAACTACGCGCCTAACAAGTGCAGAATTTTTGCCTGGCTCGCCCATAAAGACCGCTTGTTCACCAACGTGCGACGTTTTCGCCAGGGCATTACTACCTCGGCCAAGTGCCCCTTCTGCAGTCAAGACGAATCCATCGACCACCTGCTCTTCACCTGTACGCGGCTCGCCCCTCTCTAGGCGGAGCTGAACAGCTTATGCCACTCCCCGCAGGGGCTCCTTCACGCCTGGGAGGGGGAACTGACCAATAAAATCAGGTCGACGGTTCTGCTAGCCATTCTTTGGAACATTTGGAAAAGACGCAACGCCAAGGTCTTTCGGAATGAACACCAACAGCTACACCAACTCGCCACCTCCACGACAGATGATCTATGCCTGTGGTCCTATAGATGCAAAAACATTCAAAAGCAAACCAGCATTCATGACTGGGGCTCCATGTTGCTTCACCTTGCCCGGAGAATTTAGCCTCCAGCTCTTTTTTTCTTCTTTTTTGTAATCTCTGCTCCCCCTCCCTACTCTAACCCCCATGTAACTCTGCTCCTTGTAACGACTCTGTGGGTTTTGACAATAAAGTTCAGGCAGGCGTAAGCCCGCCGTTGACGCGTCAAAAAGATATCCATACAAGCTATTTCGCTATTGTTGTGAGTACTTTCATTGAGCAATAAGATGCAAAGTGACGCGAGAAAAGCAAATATTAAGGGCCTCTTTGATCCGCGGGATTCTAAAAATGCGGGAATAGAAAAAATATAGGATTGGAATGTTATGCTCATCTTAATCCTACAGGTTTTTTTGTTGTTTGATTGCATCATATGAAAAACAAAGGATTTTTGTGTGGATGCTAGAAAATCCTATGGGAAGTAGAGAAAAAAAAGTCTTAGAAAAAAATTCTATAGGATTCAATCCTATGAATCAAATAACCAACATAGAAAAAAATTCCTAAGGATTCTAATCCTCCAAATTCCTACAAAAATCCTTTGAACCAAAGGAGTCCTAATAGGCTCCAATCTCCATTAAGGCCTCCTTCGGTTTAAAGGAATATCGTAGGAATTGTGAAGGATAAGAACTTTGCAGGAAAATTTTCTTTGGAGCCCTTTGGTTTATAGAAATGGACTCCTATTCCTACATAGGATAGGAATCAATCCTTCACATTTCAAAGGAAAAAGAACATTAGCCTAGACTCAATGGAAAAATTCCTATTCTATGCATCAAATGACATCTCTTTCTCTACAGGATTGAGATGCATGTCATCTCACTTGCTATGATTTTTCTATTCCTATACTATTCCTATCCCATTAACCAAATGATGCCTAACAAATTACCCGATGGAAATTGCGGAGGACCAGTTTTTTTAAAGTGGGACGGATTTTGAAGTACGAAAGTATGAATGGTAATACAATACAAAATCAAAGCAATCTATACACACTAAAAAAATATAAGATATTGAATGGAATCACCAAATACAAAATAAATATAAACATATATAAATAGAATCTTTATAATAGTCGTCTACCTTTTCTTGAGAACCATTCTTAATTTCACCATTATGAAAAGAATTACCTGGGTGATGGTGTTTTACCCTTCCCGTCCAATTGCAATCGAGAAATTACTATGCATACGATGATTTGTGATCCAATCTTTATACTATACTCAATCATGTAGTTGTTCCGCCGCAGTTTCTACTATGCATATATGACTATTTATAGCGCATCAAACTCACATGAAATGGTCATATGTGTATGCTACTCCCGTAGGAGTTGTTGGATTCCTCGAAGAGGAAAGGTGATGTAGCACAACAACATAAAATATTTCCTTCAGTTACGAACCAAGGTTTATCGAACCAGTAGGAGGCAGCAAGCTAACAACGCTGGCAACACTTGCATACAAACTGTAGAAGACTATAGGATGCAACTCAATTGTATTCCATCGGAGTCGGTTACAATATATACAGGTGGTGTCTTGCGTGACAAGCCAACTAACCATACAATATCTCTAGGAATCAGTTATACAAGGCTAGAGATAATAGGAGAATCAGTCGGTAATAAATACAGAGATATCACGTTTCAACACCCCCGACAGTCGAAGTGTCAGCATCGGCGATGCAAAGACTGGAATGAAACTCCTGGAATGCAGCGGTTGGCAACCCCTTGATCATGATGTCGGCAAACTGTTGGGTAGTCCAAACGTGAAGAACACGAAGCTGACCCAACTGAACCTTCTCACGCACAAAGTGAACATCGAGCTCAATGTGTTTGGTGCGCTTGTGCTGCACCGGATTAGCCACGAGGTAGGTGGCCGACACGTTGTCGCAGAAGACCACGGTAGCTTTCGGAAGTGGAATCCGAAGCTCACCAAGAAGATGACGAAGCCGACAAGTCTCCGCGACCACGTTGGCAACAGCTCGATACTCGGCCTCAGCACTCGAACGGGAGACAGTAGGCTACTGTTTAGAGGACCAAGAGACAAGAGAGTCACCGAAGAAGACACAATAGCCAGACATGGAACGTCGAGTGTCAGGACAGCCAGCCCAATCCGCGTCAATATAAGCAATAAGCTCAGTCGAGGCAGAGGCACGAAGACGAAGACCGTACGTCGGCGTGCCACGAATGTACCAAAGAATGCGCTTAACCAAGGACCAGTGAACATCATGGGGCAAGTGCATATGCAAGAAAACTTGTTGCACTGCAAACTGAATGTCTGGTCTGGTGAGCGTAAGGTACTGAAGTGCGCCAACAATGCTACGGTAGAGGGCGGCGTCAGCAGCGGGCTGGCCGGCGCTGGCAGAGAGCTTCGGCTTGGCCTCAGTAGGCATGGAGGCCGGCTTGCAGTCAGTCATGCCGGCACGGTCTAGAAGATCAAGAGCGTATTGCCCTTGGTGAAGAAAGAACCCAGAGGCATCGCGTCACACATTAATGCCGAGGAAGAAGTGTAACGTGCCTAGGTCCTTCAGCCAAAACTCAGAGCCAAGATGACTAATGATGTCGCGAGGAAGATCCTCTCGGGAGGCAGTGATGACAATATCATCGATGTAGAGCAGAAGCATAGCCACATGATCAGACCGATGAAGCACGAACAACGACGTGTCAGAGGTGGTGCTGCGAAACCCAAGAAGACCGAGGAACACCGTGATGCGCTGGTCCCACGCGCGCGGAGCCTGTTTGAGGTCGTATAACGACTGTGACAACAGGCAGACATCATCTGGATGCTGAGGGTCAATGAACCTGGCCGGCTGCTGACAGAGAACCCGCTCCTGAAGATGGTCGTACAAGAAAGCATTGTTGATGTCGAGCTGATGTACAGGCCATCGACGAGAGGCAGCTAGCTGGACGACAACATGGATCGTGGCAGGTTTGACAACCGGAGAGAAAGTCTTGGAGAATTCAACACCGACATGTTGTGCAAAGCCACGGACAACCCAGCGAGCCATGTACGTGCCGAGAGAACCGTCCGGGAGGAGTTTATGACGAAAAACCCACTTGCCGGAGATGACATTCGCTCCAGGAGGACGAGGAACAAGGGTCCAAGTCCGGTTGGCGACAAGAGCATCATACTCGGCGCGCATGGCGGCAGTCCAATGAGGATCACTCAACGCAGAACGCACCGAGCACGGAACTGGAGAGATGGCCGCGACGTTGAGGTTTTGGTAGCGCGGGTTCAGCTGATGCACCCCGGCCATGGCACGGGTCACCTTGGAGTGGCGAGCCGGCAGGGGAGGCGAGCGTGGGCCGCGGCGAGGGACCACAACCGACGACTCAGATGATGATGAAGACGCGGGTGAGGCCACGGGCGTCAGAGTCAAGGGCGCGGTCGATGAGGCCGACGGCATGGCCGATGAAGCGCCAGAAGGCCCGGCCGGGGTCGATGACGAAGGCGCCGATGAGGATGAGACGGTCGACTGCTCCTGAGCTGGCGAGAAGGTCTTCGAGGCACGTGGAGACCCAGTCGAGGGCGAGGCCGCGGTCGGGGATGAGACCCCCAAAGGCCCGACTGGTGGTGGGGCCAGGAGCAGGACCGGTCCTGACGAGGCCGGCTCCTCCAGAGCCGAGAGGTGAGGGCCCAGCAAGGCCTGGGAGGCCGGCTCCTCCCGAACCGGCGAGGGAAACACCGAGGGCGGCGAGGCCGCGATCGAGGATGGAGAGTCCGTCGGGGCCGCTACCGCGCCCAAGCGACGGGGTGGAGGGAGCGCAAGCCTGCCGCATTTCTGCAGCCTATCAAATGTTCTTGCCTTGAGTCCTCACAGCACTTCAGTGTTTGCCCTCTCAACTTGTCCGTTGCTTCTGGGATGGGCAACAGAGGCGAATGAGACCTTGCTTCCAAGGGCATGAACGTATTGCATGAAGGCGCGGCTTGTGAATTGGGTGCCATTGTCAGTGATGACTCTGGCGGGTACCCCAAAACGACACACCAATCCTTTCAAGAACTTGATAGCTGACTGTGTGGTCACCTTCCTCACAGGCTCCACTTCTGGCCACTTTGTAAACTTGTCGATTGTGACGTACAGGAATTCAAAGCCCCCGGTAGCACGGGGGAAAGGGCCCAAGATGTCAAGCCCCCAGACCGAGAATGGCCATGACAAAGGGATCATCTGAAGAGCTTGAGCAGGCTGATGGATATTCTTGGAGTGGAACTGGCAGGCTTCACATCTGGTGACTAGCTCAATTGCATCTTGGAGGGCCGAGGGCCAATAGAAACCTTGCTAGAAAGATTTTCCAACCAAGGCCCTTGATCCAATATGGGAGCCACACACGCCCTTGTGTATCTCTGCCAATAGTTTCTTTCCTTCTTCCCGACAAATGCACTTCAGTTTCACACCATTGGGCCTTCTTCTGTATAGTGTGTCGTCGACGAACTGATACATACTGGTCTTTCGGGCTACTCTTTCGGCTTCTTCTTGCTCTTTGAGAAGTTCTCATGTTTGGAGGAAATGGACTATATGTCGCGCCCAAGTTGGAGCCTGAGGCTCGACAAGAAGGATCAGCGGCACCCCCTCGTTCGTGGGAGTGCATGCCTCGACTGCAAAGGTTGGTAGTTCGGCCGGAGGGTGCTGCTCACCGAGCGAAAGGGAGTTGTTCCCGCCAAGCTCTCTGTCAGGGGGCTTTGGAAAGCTCTGCCAGGAGAGGCTTGTCGCGGTCCAGTTTACTCTTCTTTATGGCCATTGTTGCTGGGGATATGGAAGGCTGAGTCAGATGGAGAACAAAAGTCCCTGGTTCCACAGGAAGTTTTTGCGTAGCACACTTTGACAAATGATCAGCAATGTTGTTTTCCACACGTGGTACGTGCTCTATTTGTAATCCATCAAAGTGCTCCTACAACGTTCTCACTTCCTCCGGAGGCTTGAACAGTGATGGTGTAGATGCTCAAGAACTCTGCCGGGTTCAGTCTTCCATCGTACTTTTCTGGTATCTCTATCTTGAATGTGCGGGCAGATGGCCAACGGACTTGCTGTAGCTCACGAGTGAAGGCGGGGAGCCCAACCTCAAAATATAGGTACCCGTTCTCACCGGGCATGGGCTCATCGACGTCAGGGACATTGCGCCTATCAGATTGGTGGCGGGTTTCGTGGCGTCGTTCTATGGTGACGCGCGCGTCTTCCCTCCTCCTGTCTTCCAGGACCTGCCGCTGGTCCCGACGGGCTCAAGGATCAGACGAAGCCATCGACACATCATCGGGTTCTTGGCCATGTGGCTCTGGCTGCGGCCCTTGCACTGGCTGCCGTGGAGGGGACTCCATCGTCAGAGTGGGCCCCTCGGTATGGCCAACGGCTTGGGCCATTATCGCCGCCTATGGAGGCCGTTGTGGGCCTGCCCACTGTGATCCTCCCGCTTCAGCAAAACCAATCAGGCTCTGAATGGTGGCCCTCCACTCATCCATTTGATCGGCCGCCGGCGGGAATCTCAACAGGAGCTAGGCTCGCTCCATGGCTTCTGAAGCCGTGCTTGGCATGGATGACGATGCGGATCGTGACGTCCCCCGACTCCGGATGGTGCCAGTAGCGGTGGCACCGTGTTCTCGTCGCCGTGAGCTGGTCGCCAGAGCAGCGTGGAGATGAGGCGGATGCGCTTGGGGATTGATGACCCCATTCGGCGCATCATCCTGGTTAACCTGTCCTGGGGATGGCGTGGGTTCCATAGCTGCACCCATAGCAGGGGCGGCTAAAGGGTTGCGGTTTGCACCAAAGCGAGTGCCATCGCTGTGGTTGTGCTCTTCAGTGGGGTGGAGAAGCGGAGATGGAATATTCTCCCCACTCGTACCTCATGGAGCACGGCCACTAGGGTGCTATTGACGTTGTCCTCCAATGGCGCCTCCTGCTCCCTCTTCGGCCGCAGGGGGAATGGTGATGGCACTGCATGCGTGTTGGGGAACGCAGTAATTTCAAAAAAAAATCCTACGCACACGCAAGATCTATCATGGTGATGCATAGCAACAAGAGGGGAAGAGTGTTGTCCATGTACCCTTATAGACCGTAAGCGGAAGTGTTATGACAACGTGGTTGATGTAGTCGTACGTCTTCACGATTCGACCGATCCTAGTACCGAAAGTACGGCACCTCCGCGATCTGCACACGTTCGGCTCGGTGACGTCCCACGAACTCTTGATCCAGCCGAGTGTCGAGGGAGAGATTCGTCATCACGATGGCGTGATGACGGTGATGATGAAGCTACCGGCGCAGGGCTTCGCCTAAGCACTACGACGATATGACCGAGGTGGAATATGGTGGAGGGGGGCACTACACACGGCTAAGGGATCAATGATCAACTTGTGTGTCTATGGGGTGCCCCTGCCCCCGTATATAAAGGAGCAAGAGGGGAGGCCGTCCGGCCCTAGAGGTGCGCCAGGAGAGGAGGAGTCCTCCTCCTAGTAGGAGTAGGACTCCCCTTTCTTAGTCCTACTAGGAGGAGGAAGGGGGAAGGAAGGAGAGGGAGAGAAGAGAAGGAAAGGGGGGCACCGCCCCCCTTCCCTAGTCCAATTCGTACTAGAGAGGAGGGGGCGCACGGCCCTGCCTTGGCCGGACCTCTCTCTCTACTTAAGGCCCATGTGGCCCATTAGTTCCCTCGGGGGGTTTTCGGTAACCCACCGGCACTCCGGCTATCTCCGAAATCACCCGGAACACTTCCGGTGTCCGAATATAGCCATCCAGTATATCAATCTTTATGTCTTGACCATTTCGAGATTCCTCGTCACGTCTGTGATCACATCCAGGACTCCGAACTATCTTCGGTACATCAAAACACATAAAATCATAATAGCGATCGTCACCGAACGTTAAGCGTGCGGACCCTACGGGTTCAAGAACTATGTAGACATGACCGAGACACGTCTCCGGTCAATAACCAATAGCGTAACCTAGATTTTCATATTGGATCCCACATATTCTACGAAGATCTTTATCGGTCAAACCGCAAAACGATATACGTTGTTCCCTTTGTCATCGGTATGTTACTTGCCCGAGATTCTATCGTTGGTATCTCAATACCTAGTTCAATCTCATTACCGACAAGTCTATTTACTCGATCCGTAATGCATCATCCTGCAACTAACTCATTAGTCACATTGCTTGCAAGGATTATAGTGATATGCATTACGGAGAGGGCCTAGAGATACCTCTCCGATACACTGAGTGACAAATCCTAATCTCGATCTATGCCAACTCAACAAACACCATCGGAGACACTTGTAGAGCATCTTTATAGTCACCCAGTTACATTGTGACGTTTGATAGCACACTAAGTGTTCCTCCGGTATTCGGGAGTTGCATGATCTCATAGTCATAGGAACATGTATAAGTTATGGAGAAAGCAATAGCAACAAACTAAACAATCATTGTGCTAAGCTAACAGATGGGTCAAGTCAATCACATCATTCTCCAATGATGTGATCCCGTTAATCAAATGACAACTCATGTCTATGGTTAGGAAACATAACCATCATTGATTCAACGAGCTAGTCAAGTAGAGCCATACTAGTGACACTCTGTTTGTCTATGTATTCACACATGTACTAAGTTTTTGGTTAATACAATTCTAGCATGAATAATAACATGATATAAGGAAATATAAATAACAACTTTATTATTTCCTCTAGGGCATATTTCCTTCAGTCTCCCACTTGCACTAGACTCAATAATCTAGATTACACTGAAATGATTCTAACACCCATGGAGTCTTGGTGCTGATCATGTTTTGCTCGTGAGAGAGGCTTAGTCAACAGGTCTGCAACATTCAGATCCGTATGTACCTTGCAAATCTCTATGTCTCCCTCCTTGACTTGATCGCGGATGGAATTGAAGCATCTCTTGATGTGCTTGGTTCTCTTGTGAAATCTGGATTCCTTTGCCAAGGCAATTGCACCAGTATTGTGACAAAAGATTTTCATTGGACCCGATGCACTAGGTATTACACCTAGATCGGATATGAACTCCTTCATCCAGACTCCTTCATTTGCTACTTCCGAAGCAGCTATGTACTCTGCTTCACATGTAGATCCCGCCACGACGCTCTGCTTGGAACTGCACCAACTGACAGCTCCACCATTTAATAAAAACACGTATCCGGTTTGTGAATTAGAGTCATCCGGACCAGTGTCAAAGCTTGCATCGACATAACCGTTTACGACGAGCTCTATGTCACCTCCATATACGAGAAACATATCCTTAGTCCTTTTCAAGTATTTCGAGATGTTCTTGACCGTTGTCTAGTGATCCACTCCTGGATTACTTTGGTACCTCCCTGCTAAACTAATAGCAAGGCACACATTAGGTCTGGTACACAGCATTGCATACATGATAGAACCTTTGGCTGAAGCATAGGGAATGACTTTCATTTTCTCTCTATCTTCTACAGTGGTCGGGCATTGAGTCTGACTCAACTTTACACCTTGTAACACAAGCAAGAACCCTTTCTTTGCCTGATCCATTTTGAACTTCTTCAAAACTTTATCAAGGTATGTGCTTTGTGAAAGTCCAATTAAGCGTTTTGATATATCTCTATAGATCTTGATGCCCAATATATAAGTAGCTTCACCGAGGACTTCCTTTGAAAAATTCTTATTCAAGTATCCTTTTATTCTATTTAGAAATTCAGTATCATTTTCGATCAACAATATGTCATCTACATACAATATCAGAAATGCTACTGAGCTCCCACTCACTTTCTTGTAAATACAGGCTTCTCCGAAAGTCTGTATAAAACCATATGCTTTGATCACACTATCAAAGCGTATATTCCAACTCCGAGAGGCTTGCACCAGTCCATAAACGGATCGCTGGAGCTTGCACACTTTGTTAGCACCTTTTAGATCAACAAAACCTTCTGGTTGCATCATATACAACTCTTCTTTAAGATATCCATTAAGGAATGCAGTTTTGACATCCATTTGCCAAATTTCATAATCATAAAATGCGGCAATTGCTAACATGATTCGGACGAACTTAAGCATCGCTCGGGTGAGAAGGTCTCATCGTAGTCAACCCCTTGAACTTGTCAAAAACCTTTTTGCAACAAGTCGAGCTTTGTAGACAGTAACATTACCGTCAGCGTCAGTCATCTTCTTGAAGATCCATTTATTCTCTATGGCCTGCCGATCATCGGGCAAGTCAACCAAAGTTCACACTTTGTTCTCATACATGGATCCCATCTCAGATTTCATGGCCTCAAGCCATTTTGCGGAATCTGGGCTCATCATCACTTCCTCATAGTTCGTAGGTTCGTCATGGTCAAGTAACATGACCTCCAGAACAGGATTACCGTACCACTCTGGTGTGGGTCTCACTCTGGTTGACCTACGAGGTTCAGTAGTAACTTGATCAGAAGTTTCATGATCATCATCATTAGCTTCCTCACTTACTGGTGTAGGAATCACTGGAACTGATTTCAGTGATGAACTATTTTCCAATAAGGGAGCATGTACAATTACCTCATAAAGTTCTACTTTCCTCCCACTCACTTATTTCGAGAGAAACTCCTTCTCTAGAAAGGATCCATTCTTAGCAACAAATATCTTGCCTTCGGATCTGTGATAGAAGGTGTACCCAACAGTCTCCTTTGGGTATCCTATGAAGACACATTTCTCTGATTTGGTTTCGAGCTTATCAGGTTGAAGCTTTTTCACATAAGCATCACATCCCCAAACTTTAAGAAACGACAACTTGGGTTTCTTTGCCAAACCACAGTTCATAAGGTGTCGTCTCAACAGATTTAGATGGTGCCCTATTTAACGTGAATGCAGCTGTCTCTAAAGCATAACGCCAAAATGATAGCGGTAAATCAATGAGAGACATCATAGATCGCAACATATCTAGTAAAGTACAATTACGACGTTCGGACACACCTTTACGCTGTGGTGTTCCGGGTGGCTTGAGTTGTGAAACTATTCTGCATTGTTTCAAATGAAGACCAAACTCGTAACTCAAATATTCTCCTCCACGATCGGGTCATAGAAACTTTATTTTCTTGTTACGATGATTTTCCGCTTCACTCTGAAATTCTTTGAACTTTTCAAATGTTTCAGACTTATGTTTCATTAAGTAGATATACCCATATCTGCTCAAATCATTTGTGAAGGTGAGAAAATAACGATATCCGCCGCGAGCCTCAATGTTCATTGGACTACATACATCAGTATGTATGATTTCCAATAACTCTGTTGCTCGCTCCATTGTTCTGGAGAATGGAGTTTTAGTCATCTTGCTCATGAGGCATGGTTCGCAAGTACCAAGTGATTCATAATCAAGTGATTCCAGAAGTCCATCAGAATGGAGTTTCTTCATGTGCTTTACACCAATATGACCCAAACAGCAGTGCCACAAATAAGTTCCACTATCATTATCAACTCTGCATCTTTTGGCTACTATGAACATGTGTATCACTACTATCAAGATTTAGTAAAAATAGACCACTCATCAAGGGTGCATGACCATAAAAGATATTACTCATATAAATAGAACAACCATTATTCTTTGATTTGAATGAATAATCGTCTCGCATCAAACACGATCCAGATATAATGTTCATGCTCAAAGCTAGCACCAAATAAAATTATTTTGGTCTAAAACTAATCCCGAAGGTAGATGTAGAGGTAGCGTGCCGACAGCGATCACATCGACTTTGGAACCATTTCCCATGCGCATCGTCACCTCGTCCTTAGCCAATCTTCGCTTAATCCGTAGCCCCTGTTTCAAGTTGCAAATGTTAGCAACGGAACCAGTATCTACTGCAAGCATTAGTAAGGTACACATCAATAACATGTATATCAAATATACCTTTCACTTTGTCATCCTTCTTTTCCGCCAAAAATACTTGGGGCAGTTCCGCTTCCAGTGACCAGTCCCTTTGAAGTAGAAGCACTCAGTCTCAGGCTTAGGTCCAGACTTGGGTTTCTTCACTTGAGCAGCAACTGGCTTGTTGTTCTTCTTGAAGTTCCCCTTCTTCCCTTTACCCTTTTTCTTGAAACTGGTGGTCTTGTTGACCATCAACACTTGATGCTCCTTCTTGATTTCTACCTCCGCAGCCTTTACTATTGCGAAGAGCTCAGGAATCGTCTTATCCATTCCTTGCATATTATAGTTCATCATGAAGCTCTTGTAGCTTGGTGGCAGTGATTGAAGAACTCTGTCAATGACACTATCATCAGGAAGATTAACTCCCAGCTGAGTCAAGTGGTTGTGGTACCAGACATTCTAAGTATATGTTCACTGATAGAACTATTCTCCTCCATTTTGCAGTTGTAGAACTTATTGGAGACTTCATATCTCTCAATCCGGGCATTTGCTTGAAATATTAACTTCAACTCCTGGAACATCTCATATGCTCCATGACGTTCAAAACGTCGTTGAAGTCCCGGTTCTAAGCCGTAAAGCATGGCACACTGAACTATCGAGTAGTCATCAGCTTTGCTCTGCCAGGTGTTCACAACATCTGGCGTTGCTCCTATAGCAGGTTTATCACCTAGAGATGCTTCCAGGACGTAATTCTTCTGTGTAGCAATGAGGATACTCCTCAAGTTACGGACCCAGTCCGTGTAGTTGCTACCATCATCTTTCAACTTAGCTTTCTCTAGGAATGCATTAAAATTCAACGGAACAACAGCACGGGCCATCTATCTACAACAACATAGACATGCAAAATACTATCAGGTACTAAGTTCATGATAAATTAAAGTTCAATTAATCAAATTACTTAAGAACTCCCACTTAGATAGATATCCCTGTAATCATCTAAGTGATCACGTGATCCATATCAACTAAACCATGTCCGATCATCATGTGAGATGGAGTAGTTTTCAATGGTGAACATCACTATGTTGATGATATCTACTATATGATTCACGCTCGACCTTTTGGTCTCAGTGTTCCGAGGCCATATCTGCATATGCTAGGCTCGTCAAGTTTAACCCGAGTATTCCACATGTGCAACACTGGCTTGCACCCGTTGTATGTGAACGCAGAGCTTATCACACCCGATCATCACGTGGTGTCTCGGCACGACGAACTGTAGCAACGGTGCATACTCAGGGAGAACACTTATACCTTGAAATTTAGTGAGAGATCATCTTATAATGCTACCGCCGAACTAAGCAAAATAAGATGCATAGATGATAAACATCACATGCAATCAATATAAGTGATATGTTATGGCCATCATCATCTTGTGCCTTTGATCTCCATCTCCAAATCACCGTCATGATCACCATCGTCACCGGCTTGACACCTTGATCTCCATCGAATCATCATTGTCGTCTCGCCAACTATTGCTTCTACGACTATCGCTACCGCTTAGTGATAAAGTAAAGCAATTATATGGCGATTGCATTTCATACAATAAAGCGACAACCATATGGCTCCTGCCAATTTCCGATAACTGTGTTACAAAACATGATCATCTCATACAATAAAATTTAGCATCATGTCTTGACCATATCACATCACAACATGCCCTGCAAAAACAAGTTAGACGTCCTCTACTTTATTGTTGCAAGTTTTACGTGGCTGCTACGGGCTGAGCAAGAACCGTTCTTACCTACGCATCAAAAACCACAACGCAGTATAGTGATTGCTTTTTGATCTTCAGAAAGAACCCTTTTCAGTGAATCCGATTCAACTAAAGTTGGAGAAACCGACACCCACCAGCCACCTATGTGCAAAGCACGTCGGTAGAACCAGTCTCGCGTAAGCGTACGCATAATGTCGGTCTGGGCCGCTTCATCCAACAATATCGCCCAATCAAGAATCAACTAGTGACGGCAAGCAATATGTATATACCCATGCCCACAACTCCTTTGTGTTCCACTTGTGCAAATAACATCTACGCATAGACCTGGCTCGAATGCCACTGTTGGGGAATGCGGTAATTTCAAAAAAAAATCCTACGCACACGCAAGATCTATCATGGTGATGCATAGCAACAAGAGGGGAAGAGTGTTGTCCATGCACCCTCATAGATCGTAAGCGCAAGCGTTATGACAACGCGGTTGATGTAGTCGTACGTCTTCACGATCTGACCGATCCTAGTAGCGAAAGTACGACACCTCCGTGATCTGCACACGTTCGGCGCAGTGACATCCCACAAACTCCCGATCCAGATGAGTGTCGAGGGAGAGCTTGGTCAGCACGACGGTGTGATGACGGTGATGATGAAGCTACCGGTGTAGGGCTTCGCCTAAGCACTACGACGATATGACCAAGGTGGAATATGGTGGAGGGGGGCACCGCACACGGCTAAGGGATCAATGATCAACTTGTGTGTCTATGGGGTGCCCCTGCCCCCGTATATAAATGAGAAAGGGTGGAGGCCAGTCGGCCCTAGAGGTGCGCCAGGAGAGGAGGAGTCCTCCTCCTAGTAGGAGTAGGACTCCCCTTTCCTAGTCCTACTAGGAGGAGGAAGGGGGAAGGAAGGAGAGGGAGAGAAGAGAAGGAAAGGGGGGCGCCGCCCCCCCTTCCCTAGTCCAATTCGGACTAGAGGGGAGGGGGCGTGCGGCCCTGCCTTGGCCGGCCCTCTCTCTCTCCAATTAAGGCCCATGTGGCCCATTAGTTCCCCCGGGGGTTTCCGGTAACCCTCCGGCACTCCGGTTATCTCACTCGGAACACTTCCGGTGTCCGAATATAGCCGTCCAATATATCAATATTTATGTCTCGACCATTTCGAGACTCCTCGTCATGTCCGTGATCACATCCGGGACTCCGAAATATCTTCGGTACATCAAAACACATAAACTCATAATACCGATCGTCACCAAAAGTTAAGCGTGCGGACCCTATGGGTTCGAGAACTATGTAGACATGACCGAGACACGTCTCCGGTCAATAACCAATAGCGGAACCTAGATGTTCATATTGGCTCCCACATATTCTGCAAAGATCTTTATCGGTCAAACCGCATAACGATATACGTTGTTCCCTTTGTCATCGGTATGTTACTTGCCTGAGATTCGATCGTCGGTATCTCAATACCTAGTTCAATCTCATTACCGGCAAGTCTCTTTACTCGTTTTGTAATGCATAATCCCGCAACTAACTCATTAGTCACATTGCTTGCAAGGCTCATAGTGATGTGCATTACAGAGAGGGCCCAAAGATACCTCTCTGATACACGGAGTGACAAATCCTAATCTCGATCTATGCCAACTCAATAAACACCATCGGAGACACCTGTAGAGCATCTTTATAGTCACCCAGTTACGTTGTGATGTTTGATAGCACACTAAGTGTTCCTTCGGTATTCGGGAGTTGCATGATCTCATAGTCATAGGAACATGTATAAGTTATGGAGAAAGCAATAGCAACAAACTAAATGATCATCGTGCTAAGATAACGGATGGGTCAAGTCAATCACATCATTCTGCAATGATGTGATCCCGTTAATCAAATGACAACTCATGTATATGGTCAGGAAACATAACCATCATTGATTCAACGAGCTAGTCAAGTAGAGGCATACTAGTGACACTCTGTTTGTCTATGTATTCACACATGTACTAAGTTTCCGATTAATACAATTCTAGCATGAATAATAAACATTTATCATGATATAAGGAAATATAAATAACAACTTTATTATTGCCTCTAGGGCATATTTCCTTCACCGCGCCGGTCACGTCCCCTATGGCGTCCACATCCCCGTGCACCCCCGTAGCCCCCATAGCACATGTGTCTATATGCGAGGGGGCCTTCGAGGTGGATGGGTGAGCCATAGCGCCGGGCTTTTTCTTGGGCGCCATGGATGATGAAGCCGTCGATGAAGAAGACGATGATGAAGACGGAGGCGCTTCTTACAGCCTCGGGTTCACGCAAGCGCCTCCCCCTACTTGGCGCGCCAAAGATGTTGTGGTTCAACACGACCACCTATGGGGCCATCGGCCCCTTGTGGTTTAGCAAGGGGGAAGGCCGCATTGCACAAAGAGCGGAGACCGTATAGCAGTGCGGCTGCGTTGACATGGGCAGTTTTACCCAGGTTCAGGCTGCCGCGAGCCGTAAAACCCTACTCCCGCTTTGGTGGATTGACGAGAAGACCGTGGTGGAGACGCGGCGCTCGAACCCGGCAAGGTCACCTCGGGACGGGAGCAGCTACGCGCGTATGAGTGTACAAGGGTCCCAATCCTTTCTAAGGTTCCCATGGCCCTCCTTTAATAGGTCAAGGGGTTACAACAATGGCAAAATAGTCATTACTCAGTGATTAGATAGCCATAGTGCTATCATACCTAACTCTGTAGATAGGATAAAGTGCATTAAATGCACTGCTTAGTGTCACGTCACAGATGCGGCCCGGCAAGCCTTGACATGCTCTTTTGCCACCTCCTCGCCTGCCTGCGTGACACGCCTATGGACGGGTGTCACTTAGGGGTGATTTTCCTTGGAAATGGCTGCCACGTGCCAAATGACAGCCACTTAATCACTTGAGGGCTCGACACCGCACCGATAAGTGACTTGCATCGCTATGAGGTGGAGCCTTGGCGGGGTAATCCGCCCTTGGCATCCCCAGCAAGCCTGCCGGGGGAGTTTTGAGACTTGTCTTCGGTGCGACCTCGACCCTACCAGGCCCGCCTGCCCGGCAAGGGAGGTTTTTCCCTTAGTGATATCTTACTTCTTCGGCTTGTCTTGGTCTTCTTGATCCCACCTTTGAATCCCCAAAGAGCCATCTCTTCTGCTTGGCCTTATCTTGGATGCTGTAACTTTGCTTTTGAGCCTGTGTACAGTCCGGGCAACACACACCATGGTTTCTTGCACCGACAGGCGGGAAGACAATCATCTTGCCTTGAAGCCTCAGCAGTAGTGGGCACTGGCTTCTTCTTTTTCTTGATCTTCAGATCAATTGCAGGACACCCAAGTGTTGTTCTCTTCAAGCCCTCATTATGAGCTTGGTCAATCTTCTTAGCATAATGTTTTAGACGCTCTCGGGCGCCCCTAGCAGCTTCACGACACTGATGGAATTCTTGTTACATATCAGCCATCATCTTCTTGAAGCCTTGGATTTCCTTGGCACTAAGCTTGTCAACATGTTTCTTGAAGACAACCTTTTCATGACTTATCTTGTTCTTTTGCTCAATAACTCGTTGAGAAATGCCAAGTTCCTTAGCATCAAATTCTTGGAAAATGACATTGATGCTAATGGGCGGTTGAAGATCATCATGGGATAGTGAGGGGTAATGAAACCACTCATCTATGAAATTGTTGAGGATTTCGTGGTCGAACAAAGGCATGTCCTTGAAGATATCAGCCTCTTCCTGCTTGTTCTTGATCAACAACTCAAGGGCATCGTCATCAAGATCATCATTGGACAAGTCTATGATGTCATCACTAGCTGTTAATATGTTTGATGGTTTAGGGCCTCACCCTGTAGATTTCTTTGTCTTTAGAGAGTTTGAGACACGTCTTCAGAATACACAATTGATTCGGGAGGTGCAATTTTTAATGGCTTCACTATTGAAGCTTTTGAGGATTTCTCCCCTTTTGCTTTGGAAGCATTTGTATTCCGTTGGGGCTTGGGGGAGTCAGGAGCAATGTTTTCACATGAGCTTCTCCTTTAGCGACAGCATGAAGAGCATGGATATGCTTAATGTATGCTTGACGACTATCCCATGGCACAGTCAGATTAGGATCTGCTTGACGGGTGCCATCAGGCCTTGGTTCAGCTGGACCATGGTTGAAGTCAACACCATAGTCCTTCTTGTTTTGTTCTGCTAAAGCCTTTGCAAATAGATAATTGGCTTCAAAGAGATCATCTTCATGGCACCATCGTATGCTGGAGGGATCTTGATCTTGAGGCATAGCATACCTCACCATGCATGGGTAGAAGCCTGACCCGATGGCGTCAACCTTTGTCTTTGGGTTAAGCTTCCTATAAATGATGACTGCTCATGGTGGCCACACAACATTCTTTGTGGCATACTCAGGGGGTGAAGAAATGATAGAAGAACCATTCTTCGGCCCAATATCTGTGAATCCATTGCACGCGCGACTTGCGCTCCCCATGTGTTTCCTCTGGATCTGACTTGTACTTTTCGTAAAGATCTTGTAACACCCCGGATGTAACTTTCCCTTTTTGTAATCCAACTCTTGCCGTTTCCGGCGTTAAGTTATATTTATTTCTCGGGTTCGGGTCTTTGTCTCCGTGTGTTGTTTTCGTTTTCATGCATCTCATATCATGTCATCATGTGCATTGCATTTGCATACGTGTTCATCTCATGCATTCGAGCATTTTCCCCATTGTCCGTTTTGCATTCCGGCGCTTCGTTCTCCTCCGGTGGTCATTTCTAGCTTTCGTTCATGTGTGGGGATTAAACATTTCTGGATTGGACCGAGACTTGCCAAGCGGCCTTGGTTTACTACCGGTAGACCGCCTGTCAAGTTTCGTACCATTTGGACTTCGTTTGATACTCCAACGGTTAACCGAGGGACTGAAAAGGCCTCATGTGTGTTGCAGCCCAACACCCCTCCAATTTGGCCCAAAACCCACCAAACTCTGCTCCATCACCTAGAGCGTTCGATCACGATCGTGTGGCCGAAAACCGCACCTCATTTGGACCCTCCTAGCTCCACTTATGCCTATAAATAGACCCCCCGTTTTTCGGATCTCATCCCCCCCACGAAACCCTAAAAATCCCTCGCGCCGGCCGGACATTGTCCGACCCGGCCGGACGCGTCCACCGCCGCCGCCTCAGCCCACTCGCGCGCCGACACGTGGCAGGCGCCACCGCCGCCGCTGCCGGCCCGCCCGAGCCCGCGGGAGGCCCCCGCGGCCCGGGTCTTCGCGCGCCGCCGCCCGGCTCCTTCTCCTCGCCGCGCCGCCGTCCCTTCCGGCTCCGGTGGCCGGAGCTGCCACCGCGCCGCCGCGGGCCGCCTCTCCGCCGCCGCACGCCGCCTCCCTGCCGCCCGGCCGTCCGCCCCTCGCCGCCCCAGCCCGGCGCCGCCCCGCCGCCTCCACGCCGCCTCGGATCCGGCCGCCCCGTCGTCCTCTACTCCGGCCACCGCGGCCACGAACTCCGGCGACCTCGACTCCGGCGTGAACAGTAACTCCGGCCGGATCTGGATCTAGATCTGAGCAATTCCGGTTGACCTTTTCTCCTCCAAACCCTAATTTTTTATGCCTACTTTGACCGGCCGTATCTCCGCATCCGTAGCTCCGATTTGGGCATATAGTATATCAAAATGTTCGTCTCGACGAGTACATCATTTAATTCCATTGCATCATTTTCATTTCAGTGCATCTTGATGCCCGAAATGCTGTTAGAAGGAGGCTTCGTGAGTTAATTGTCAAATCTGCTAGTTCATCTTAGACTTTTGTCATTTTTGCCATGATTATTGTGTGCATGATATGCCTGTGAGTCCTTCATATGTTTTGTTAAGGATTTTGTCTTCTTTCCATAGGTGCAACCCATGCATTTTTGTGATGTGTGTGATGACTTGTGCAAGCTTGCAAAGTGAGGCACCCGGTAAATCTGTTTTCAGGGACTTAGCAGTTTTCACTAAGTGTGATTATTTAGTTCATGATGCCATATGTTCAGCTTGTTTTCTAGTGATCCGTGCCTCTTTTGAGGATGATCAGTAAAGGAGTTTTGTTAATCATGTTATGAGCTATACATCCATTTCTTTGCTTGCAATTATGGAGCACCCTAGCGTGAGTCGATCGAGCTCTACTTTTGCTTCATGGTGAATCTAGGCAGATCGTCAACTCGTTTGCGATTTTGCCGGCGTTGTTGTAGTTGATCCGTGCATGCTATGCCATTGTTCTTGCCATGTATAGCTTGTATTTTGTGCCTTATTAATGTATGTATGATTGTCTTGCCATGAATTGCACCGTGGTGAGTGCATCGAGCTCGTAAACGTGCCTTCGTGAGTTATATTTCAGCATGTCTCAGTTTTCACTAAGTCTGAAAACTGATTGTGTTTTAGCTATGTTCGTGTGCCCGTTAGTATATTTTGTGAACCCTTTTGGCCCCAGGTCACTTTGGGTATTTTGTTAAGCTTGTTGAGTAGCTCCATGCCATGTTCTTAATTGTCTTAATCAGGTCATGTATCATGTTGTTTTGCTGCTCCGAAGAGGGCTTCGTGATCTGAAATTTCAGACTAGTGTTAATTTCACTAAGTCTGTAATCTGTTTTGCATTTGCGTTTTTGCCATGCTTGTTTGAACCTCTTAATGGATGAATTGGCCGTGGCTCAGTGCTAGTCTTTTGTTAAGCATCTTGTGTGAATCCCTTCCATGTATTTTGTTGTCATGTTTGGTGGCTGTAGCATGTTCATTTCGTTGCATTTAGATGTCTACTTGCTGTAAATCGCAGACCAGCGTCGTTCTTAAAACGCTTGCCATTTCCAAACCGTAACTCCGATTCCAATGATCTTTATACCGTTTTCAAGCGATTTCTTCCCCTCTATCCAGTGGCACACTTGGTTTTCCAAGTTGGGTCCAGGTTCATGCATTTCCTGTCATATCTTGCATTTTGCATCCCGCATCGCATCCCGCATAGCATACCATCATTGCATCTTATTGTTTGAGCTTGCACGTGGTTGATTGTATCCTTGTTGCTTGTTTGTCTTGTTTGGGTAGAGCCGGGAGACGAGTTCTCTAACGAGGAGCCCGTTGAGTTTGCTTTTGAGGATCCAGTCAACTCTGACAGCTTTGCAGGCAAGATGATCATACCCTCGAAATCACTACTATCTTTGCTATGCTAGTTTGCTCGCTCTTTTGCTACGCCAATGCTACGATGCCTACCATTTGCGTGTCAGCCTCCCAATTTCCATGTCAAACCTCTAACCCACCTTGTCCTAGCAAACCGTTGTTTGGCTATATTTTCGCTTTGCTCAGCCCCTCTTATAGCGTTGCTAGTTGCAGGTGAAGATTGGAGGCCGTTCCTCGTTGGAACATTTATTTAATTGTTGGGATATCATTATATTGCCATGTTATCTTAATGCATCTATATACTTGGTAAAGGGTGGAAGGCTCGGCCTCTCGCCTAGTGTTTTGTTCCACTCTTGCCGCCCTAGTTTCCGTCATATCGGTGTTATGTTCCCGGATTTTTGCGTTCCTTACGCGGTTGCGTTATAATGGGAACCCCTTGATAGTTTGCCTTGATTAAAGCTTTTCCAGCAATGCCCAACATTGGTTTTACCATTCGCCACCTAGCCTTTTCTTTCCCTTGGGTTCTGCAGACTCAAGGGTCATCTTATTTTACCCCCCCGGGCCAGTGCTCCTCTGAGTGTTGGTCCAACTGAGCGATGTCCGGGGCTACCAGGGGCAACTCTGGGCTGGCCTACCCGTCGTCTTGCTCATCTGAGTGTGCCCTGAGAAAGAGATATGTGCAGCTCCTATCGGGATTTGTCGGCACATTCGGGCGGTGTTGCTGGTCTTGTTTTAACCTGTCGAAGTGTCTTGAATTACCGAGATACCGAGTCTGATCGGAACATCTTGGGAGGAGGTCTATTCCTTCATTGACCGCGAGAGCTTGTCATGGCTAAGTTGGGACTCCCCTGCAGGGATTGAACTTTCGAAAGCCGTGCCCGCGGTTATGGACAGATGGGAATTTGTTAATGTCCGGTTGTAGATAACTTGAACCTTAATTAATTAAAATGAATCAACCGAGTGTGTTACCGTGATGGCCTCTTCTCGGCGGAGTCCGGGAAGTGGACACGGTGTTGGAGTAATGCTTGCGCAGGTTGTTTCTCTAGTTTCTCGCTCGCGCTTTGCCTCCTCTTCTCGCTCTCCTTTGCGAATAAGTTAGCCACCATAAACGCTAGTCGCTTGCTGCAGCTCCACATATATTTTCCTTGCCATTCCTATAAGCTTAAATAGTCTTGATCACGAGGGTGCGAGATTGCTGAGTCCCTGTGGCTCACAGATACTATAACTCCAGATGCAGGTCCAGGTGATTCCGCTCCAGGTGACGAGTACGAGCTCAAGTGGGAGTTCGACGAGGACTCTCAGCGTTACTACGTTTCCTTTCCCGATGATCAGTAGTGGTGCCCAGTTGGGGGTGATTGGGACCGTCTCGCATGTTGGGTTCTCTTCTATTTTGGCACCGTAGTCGGGCCATGAGTGTTTTGGATGATGTAATGTTATTTATGTTCTTAATTAACGTGGCGAGTGTAAGCCGACTATGTTCTCCCCTTTATTATTCATTTTACATGGGATGTTATGAAGATTGCCTAACTTGCGACATATGCCTTCAATGCGATTATGTCTCTAAGTCATGCCTCGACACGTGGGAGCTATAGTCGCATCGAGGGTGTTACAAGTTGGTAATCAGAGCCTTCCCCGACCTTAGG
The DNA here is from genome assembly GCF_056163025.1 of Triticum urartu. Taxonomy (NCBI): domain Eukaryota; kingdom Viridiplantae; phylum Streptophyta; class Magnoliopsida; order Poales; family Poaceae; genus Triticum; species Triticum urartu. The sequence continues at coordinate 398,463,803 of NC_141876.1, read as the reverse complement.
AGCCCCATTGCTTGATCGTTTTTAGCAGTCGAGTTGTGTCTAGAAAAATGTTTTGAGTCATTTAGGAATTATATATTGGAGAGCTTAGGAATTCTTTTTACTTCCCAGTCTCCTCATCGCTCTGGTAAGGCATCCTAACATAGAGTTTTGACTCTTCTCTTCTCAAATTTCACAAATTTTTTTGGGATCACGCGAGTATCTTGGAATCGTTCCGATGGCTTATGATGAGAACATTGTCTTGGTGCCTCCTGTCAGGGGTTTAGTGGAAGTGTCCCGGGGAGTTGAGCTCTGAGGTGTTGTCATCATAATTTTATCGTTGCAATTCTGGAATACTTGAGATATGTTCGCCGACATCAAAAATCTCTTTTATGCAGTTCGTTGGTGAGATAACCTCGACGCCACCCAGTACTGGGGGGGGAGTTCGGGAGTATCGCCATAACTTGTATAACGGAGGATTTTCGAAGGTTGAGGTAGATGGTTTCCGAAGTTTTCTTGGTTATGTGTTGAAGGATGGATACAGCTGGATGTAGGATTTGCTAGTTTGGGTGAGATATTATGCTTCCCCTGTATCCCCAACACCTGATTGCATAACCGGAAAGGTTCGGGAGTTTCATAGGTGGGAATTCTAGTAGCTCTAGTTCTTCTTCCACGGATATTGGTTTGAGATTGGGATTTCTTACCGATTATTCGTTCTTGATCCGTACCTTGTTGATTTATTTCTCTACCTTAATTCTACGTGGCTTCTCAATTTATGGATATGTGACCATTTCAATAGGAATGCATTCGTTCATTTTGTTCGGATGTGAAGACTATATGTTGCAATTTTCATTCCGTTGGATTCAGCTTCAATATTTATCTATCAACGTGCTAATGGTGGTCAACCTCTTCAGGATGGCTCCTCCAACGCGCACGACTCCGAATCCTGATCCGCCACCGCCTCCACCTCCTCCAGAGGCATGGCAAGCTGTGATGGCCGCAACCAATGCAAACACACAACTGATCATGCAAATTCTTCAAGAGCGCAATCAAGGCAGTCAAGGGAATCAAGGCAGCAATCAGAGTCACTTTGCTACACTCAACCAGTTCCTTGCTAACGGGCCAAAGACTTTCAGCAATTGTGTTGAGGCAACCGATGCTGACGATTGGCTTGTGGATCTGTGCAAGCATTTCGAGTGCAGTAACGTCAGGCCTGAGGACTTTGTCAAGTTCGCTTCCTTCCAACTCAAAGATCAAGCTGCAGAATGGTTCCAGCAGTACAAGGACTCCAGAGGTGGACGTGTTATCACTTGGGATGATTTCCGTCGAGATTTCCGAGCTCCTCATATTCCGCAGAGTGTGGTTGAAAGCAAGCGTGAGGAATTCCGCAATCTGAAGCAAGGCTCTTTGTCTGTCTATGACTACAACAAGTTGTTCCAGAAGCTCGCCCGCTTTGCCAAGCAGGACGTGCCTGATGAGAAGAGCATGATATACCAGTTCAGGGGTGGTCTCAGAGAAGATATTCAGCTCGCTCTTGTTCTCTTTGAGCCCTTGAGGTACGATGAGTTCTACAACATGGCACTGAAGCAAGAGGCTGCTCAGTTGAGGTGTGATGCTTCCAGGAAGCGAGTCAGAGATGTTACTCCTTCTTCCTCTACTCAAGTGGCCAAGCAGCAGAAGTTTTGGCTTCCTCCTCCTCTGTTCCGTCAGCCGTATCAGCAGAAGAGCAAAGGTGGCAGTGGTTCTTCCCACCCACCCAACCCTGGCTTTCAGAACAAGACTTCGTCTCAAGCTCCAAGATCGAGTGCTCCGTATCACCGTCCGCTTTCAGAGGTCACGTGCAACAAGTGCCAACAGAAGGGTCACTATGCCAAGTGTTTCAACCAGAGGCGTCTTCCTCCTCCTCCTCCCGTGAGATCAGCAAGTACAAATGTGGTCAAGCATAACCCCAAGTCCGCCAAGGTCAACTTGCTGAATGCAGCTCAGGCAGAGGAATCACCAGATGTGATCATGGGTAACCTTCCTGTTAATGACATTCCCGCAAGAGTTCTTTTTGACACTGGTGCATCTTTATCATTTTTGTCGAAGCCTTTTGCATCCATGCATGATGTGCATACTATTGATTTGCCTAAGCCGATAGCGGTTTCTTCTCCGGGTTTGTTCATGAACACCAAAATGATGGCTCCGGGTGTTACTACCACATTGGGCGACTACAAGTTCCTTTCTTCTCCTATGGTGCTTGGTAACTCGGATATTGATCTTATTCTCGGAATGGATTGGCTTTCTAAGCACAAGGCTCAGCTTGATTGTGCAGCCAGGCAGATTCAATTGACTCATTCGTCTGAGGATGTAATTGTCTTTGCCGCTCGGGATGATTCTATCCGTTTGTTTTCTCTCAATGAGAAGGGTGAATTGGATGCCATCTCTCAAATTCCTGTCGTTTGCGAATATCAAGACATCTTTCCAGAAGAGCTCCCAGGAATGCCTCCGCACCGGCCAGTTGAATTCGTTATTGAACTTGAGCCTGGCACGGAACCTGTGTGCAAACGTCCTTACAAGCTCGGACCTGAAGAGTTGAAGGAGCTGAAGAAGCAACTCGATGAGCAAGAAAGAATGGGTCTTATCCGGCCTATTTCTTCTCCGTGGGGTTGTGGTGTTCTTTTTGTGAAGAAGAAGGATGGAACGGACCGACTTTGTGTTGATGACCGTCCAGTGAACAAGAAGACCATCAAGAACAAATACCCACTTCCCAACATCAATGAGCTGTTCGAACAACTCAAAGGTGCCCAAGTATTCTCCAAGCTTGATCTCCGTATGGGTTATCACCAGATTCGCATTCGTGAAGAAGATATTCCCAAGACAGCATTCAGAACAAGCTTTGGTTCATATGAATACACTGTCATGTCTTTTGGCCTCGCCAACGCTCCTCCGACGTTCTCTCGCATGATGAACTTCATCTTCAATGCCTACACCAATGACTTCATTTTGGTCTATCTCGACGACATTCTGGTTTTCTCGAAGAACAAGGAAGATCATGCCAAGCATTTGCGTTTGGTTCTTGATAAGCTCAGAGAACATCAGTTCTACGCCAAGTTCTCCAAGTGTGAATTTTGGCTCGATGAGGTTCTTTATCTTGGTCATATCATCTCTGCCAAGGGCATTGCCGTGAATCCTGAGAAGGTGTCTGCAATTGTGAATTGGGAACCTCCTCAGAACGTGAAGCAACTCCGCAGTTTTCTCGGTCTCGCAAGCTATTGCCGAAGATTCGTTGAAAACTTTTCTAAGATCGCGAAGCCTCTCTCTAACCTTCTCCAGAAGCACGTCAAGTACGTTTGGTCTCCGGAGTGTGATATTGCTTTCAACACTTTGAAAGAGAAGTTGATCACTGCTCCAGTTCTGACTCCGCCTGATGAATCCAAGCCGTACGAGGTCTTTTGTGATGCCTCTCTCGAAGGTCTTGGCGCAGTATTGATGCAAGAGAAGAAAGTTGTTGCTTATACATCTCGCCAGTTGAAGCCTAATGAGAAGAACTACCCCACTCATGATCTCAAGTTGGCGGCAGTTGTGCATGCTCTGTTGACTTGGAGACATCTTCTATTGGGAAGAAAAGTGGACATTTTCACTGATCACAAGAGTCTCAAGTACATCTTCACTCAGCCTAATCTCAACCTCAGGCAAACTCGATGGGTCGAAATGATTCAAGAGTATAATCCGAGTATTGAGTATACTCCAGGCAAGGCCAATGTGATTGCTGACGCTTTGAGCAGAAAGGCTTACTGCAACAGTCTGATTCTTAAGCCTTATCAACCCGAGCTTTGTGAAGCTTTCCGCAAGCTTAATCTGCAAGTTGTTCCTCAAGGTTTCCTCGCCAACCTTCAAGTCTCTCCTACCTTAGAAGACCAGATTCGTTCTTGATGCTATGGTGAAAAAGGTGAAGATTGGGATTGCCAAGAGTCAGTCCAAGTACAAGTGCTACCGCCTTAATGACAAGGACACTCTCTTCTTCGAGGATCGTATTGTTGTGCCCAAAGGTGACCTCCTTAAAGTGATCATGAACGAGGCTCACAATTCTCTCCTCTCCATCCACCCTGGGAGTACGAAGATGTATCAGGACCTTAAGCAAGCTTATTGGTGGACTCGAATGAAGCGCGAGATCGCTCAGTTCGTGAATGAATGTGATGTCTGCAGAAGAGTGAAGGCAGAACACCAAAGGCCAGCTGGTCTCCTCCAACCTCTTGCCATTCCAGAATGGAAGTTTGACCACATTGAGATGGACTTCGTGACTGGGTTTCCAAAGTCCAAGCGTGGCAATGATGCTATATTTGTTGTCATCGACAAACTCACCATAGTGGCTCACTTTCTGCCTATCAAAGAGTCGATCACTGCAGCTCAATTGGCGGAACTCTATACCTCTCGTATTGTCTCTCTGCACGGTATTCCTCAAGTGATCTCTTCAGACCGTGGCAGCATCTTTACCTCGAAGTTTTGGGATTCTTTTCAGAAGGCCATGGGCACTAACATCCGCTTCAGCACAGCTTTCCATCCTCAAACAAGCGGTCAAGTCGAGCGTGTCAACCAGATTCTTGAAGATATGCTCAGGGCTTGTGTGATCTCCTTCGGCATGAAGTGGGAGGATTGTCTTCCTTATGCTGAATTCTCCTACAACAATAGTTTTCAAGCAAGTTCGGGCAAGGCCCCATTTGAAATTCTGTATGGCAGGAAGTGCCGTACCCCTCTCAACTGGTCTGAAACCGGTGAACGTCAGCTTTTGGGTAATGACTTAATCACAGAAGCAGAAGAAATGTGCAAAGTCATTCGAGATAACCTCAAAGCAGCCCAATCCCGCCAGAAGAGCTACTATGATAGTAAGCACCGTGATTTGGCTTTCGAGATCGGAGATCATGTTTACCTCCGTGTCTCTCCTATGAAAGGTACTTGCCGCTTCGGTATCAAAGGGAAGCTTGCCCCTAGATACGTGGGACCTTTCAAGATTGTCAGCAAGAGAGGCGACCTCGCCTATCAACTCGAGCTTCCTTCAAACTTTGCAAATGTTCATGACGTGTTCCATGTCTCTCAGCTTCGAAAGTGCTTCAAGACTCCTGACCGCACCGTCAACTTCGAGGACATTGAGCTCCAAGAAGATCTCTCTTATCGTGAGCACCCAGTTGCTATTCTTGAAGAGACTGAACGCAAGACTCGCAACAAGTCAATCAAATTTCTCAAAGTCAAGTGGTCACACCATTCCGACCGTGAAGCTACCTGGGAACGCGAGGATCACCTCCGTTCTGAGTACCCGGAGTTCTTTCAGTCCTAGATCTCGGGACAAGATCCTTTCGTAGTGGTGGAGTGTTGTAACACCCCGGATGTAACTTTCCCTTTTTGTAATCCAACTCTTGCCGTTTCCGGCGTTAAGTTATATTTATTTCTCGGGTTCGGGTCTTTGTCTCCGTGTGTTGTTTTCGTTTTCATGCATCTCATATCATGTCATCATGTGCATTGCATTTGCATACGTGTTCATCTCATGCATTCGAGCATTTTCCCCATTGTCCGTTTTGCATTCCGGCGCTTCGTTCTCCTCCGGTGGTCATTTCTAGCTTTCGTTCATGTGTGGGGATTAAACATTTCCGGATTGGACCGAGACTTGCCAAGCGGCCTTGGTTTACTACCGGTAGACCGCCTGTCAAGTTTCGTACCATTTGGACTTCGTTTGATACTCCAACGGTTAACCGAGGGACTGAAAAGGCCTCGTGTGTGTTGCAGCCCAACACCCCTCCAATTTGGCCCAAAACCCACCAAACTCTGCTCCATCACCTAGAGCGTTCGATCACGATCGTGTGGCCGAAAACCGCACCTCATTTGGACCCTCCTAGCTCCACTTATGCCTATAAATAGACCCCCCGTTTTTCGGATCTCATCCCCCCCATGAAACCCTAAAAATCCCTCGCGCCGGCCGGACATTGTCCGACCCGGCCGGACGCGTCCGCCGCCGCCGCCTCAGCCCACTCGCGCGCCGACACGTGGCAGGCGCCACCGCCGCCGCTGCCGGCCCGCCCGAGCCCGCGGGAGGCCCCCGCGGCCCGGGTCTTCGCGCGCCGCCGCCCGGCTCCTTCTCCTCGCCGCGCCGCCGTCCCTTCCGGCTCCGGTGGCCGGAGCTGCCACCGCGCCGCCGCGGGCCGCCTCTCCGCCGCCGCACGCCGCCTCCCTGCCGCCCGGCCGTCCGCCCCTCGCCGCCCCAGCCCGGCGCCGCCCCGCCGCCTCCACGCCGCCTCGGATCCGGCCGCCCCGTCGTCCTCTACTCCGGCCACCGCGGCCACGAACTCCGGCGACCTCGACTCCGGCGTGAACAGTAACTCCGGCCGGATCTGGATCTAGATCTGAGCAATTCCGGTTGACCTTTTCTCCTCCAAACCCTAATTTTTTATGCCTACTTTGACCGGCCGTATCTCCGCATCCGTAGCTCCGATTTGGGCATATAGTATATCAAAATGTTCGTCTCGACGAGTACATCATTTAATTCCATTGCATCATTTTCATTTCAGTGCATCTTGATGCCCTAAATGCTGTTAGAAGGAGGCTTCGTGAGTTAATTGTCAAATCTGCTAGTTCATCTTAGACTTTTGTCATTTTTGCCATGATTATTGTGTGCATGATATGTCTGTGAGTCCTTCATATGTTTTGTTAAGGATTTTGTCTTCTTTCCATAGGTGCAACCCATGCATTTTTGTGATGTGTGTGATGACTTGTGCAAGCTTGCAAAGTGAGGCACCCGGTAAATCTGTTTTCAGGGACTTAGCAGTTTTCACTAAGTCTGGGATTATTTAGTTCATGATGCCATATGTTCAGCTTGTTTTCTAGTGATCCGTGCCTCTTTTGAGGATGATCAGTAAAGGAGTTTTGTTAATCATGTTATGAGCTATACATCCATTTCTTTGCTTGCAATTATGGAGCACCCTAGCGTGAGTCGATCGAGCTCTACTTTTGCTTCATGGTGAATCTGGGCAGATCGTCAACTCGTTTGCGATTTTGCCGGCGTTGTTGTAGTTGATCCGTGCATGCTATGCCATTGTTCTTGCCATGTATAGCTTGTATTTTGTGCCTTATTAATGTATGTATGATTGTCTTGCCATGAATTGCACCGTGGTGAGTGCATCGAGCTCGTAAACGTGCCTTCGTGAGTTATATTTCAGCATGTCTCAGTTTTCACTAAGTCTGAAAACTGATTGTGTTTTAGCTATGTTCGTGTGCCCGTTAGTATATTTTGTGAACCCTTTTGGCCCCAGGTCACTTTGGGTATTTTGTTAAGCTTGTTGAGTAGCTCCATTCCATGTTCTTAATTGTCTTAATCAGGTCATGTATCATGTTGTTTTGCTGCTCCGAAGAGGGCTTCGTGATCTGAAATTTCAGACTAGTGTTAATTTCACTAAGTCTGAAATCTGTTTTGCATTTGCGTTTTTGCCATGCTTGTTTGAACCTCTTAATGGATGAATTGGCCGTGGCTCAGTGCTAGTCTTTTGTTAAGCATCTTGTGTGCATCCCTGCCATGTATTTTGTTGTCATGTTTGGTGGCTGTAGCATGTTCATTTCGTTGCATTTAGATGTCTACTCTCTGTAAATCGCAGACCGGCGTCGTTCTTAAAACGCTTGCCATTTCCAAACCGTAACTCCGATTCCAATGATCTTTATATCGTTTTCAAGCGATTTCTTCCCCTCTATCCAGTGGCACACTTGGTTTTTCATGTTGGGTCCAGGTTCATGCATTTCCTGTCATATCTTGCATTTTGCATCCCGCATCGCATCCCGCATAGCATACCATCATTGCATCTTATTGTTTGAGCTTTCACGTGGTTGATTGTATCCTTGTTGCTTGTTTGTCTTGTTTGGGTAGAGCCGGGAGACGAGTTCTCTAACGAGGAGCCCGTTGAGTTTGCTTTTGAGGATCCAGTCAACTCTGACAGCTTTGCAGGCAAGATGATCATACCCTCGAAATCACTACTATCTTTGCTATGCTAGTTTGCTCGCTCTTTTGCTACGCCAATGCTACGATGCCTACCATTTGCTTGTCAGCCTCCCAATTTCCATGTCAAACCTCTAACCCACCTTGTCCTAGCAAACCGTTGTTTGGCTATGTTTTCGCTTTGCTCAGCCCCTCTTATAGCGTTGCTAGTTGCAGGTGAAGATTGGAGGCCGTTCCTCGTTGGAACATTTATTTAATTGTTGGGATATCATTATATTGCCATGTTATCTTAATGCATCTATATACTTGGTAAAGGGTGGAAGGCTCGGCCTCTCGCCTAGTGTTTTGTTCCACTCTTGCCGCCCTAGTTTCCGTCATATCGGTGTTATGTTCCCGGATTTTTGCGTTCCTTACGCGGTTGCGTTGTAATGGGAACCCCTTGATAGTTTGCCTTGATTAAAGCTTTTCCAGCAATGCCCAACATTGGTTTTACCATTCGCCACCTAGCCTTTTCTTTCCCTTGGGTTCTGCAGACTCAAGGGTCATCTTAATTTACCCCCCCGGGCCAGTGCTCCTCTGAGTGTTGGTCCAACTGAGCGATGTCCGGGGCTACCAGGGGCAACTCTGGGCTGGCCTACCCGTCGTCTTGATCATCTGAGTGTGCCCTGAGAAAGAGATATGTGCAGCTCCTATCGGGATTTGTCGGCACATTCGGGCGGTGTTGCTGGTCTTGTTTTAACCTGTCGAAGTGTCTTGAATTACCGAGATACCGAGTCTGATCGGAACATCTTGGGAGGAGGTCTATTCCTTCGTTGACCGCGAGAGCTTGTCATGGGCTAAGTTGGGACTCCCCTGCAGGGATTGAACTTTCGAAAGCCGTGCCCGTGGTTATGGGCAGATGGGAATTTGTTAATGTCCGGTTGTAGATAACTTGAACCTTAATTAATTAAAATGAATCAACCGAGTGTGTTACCGTGATGGCCTCTTCTCGGCGGAGTCCGGGAAGTGGACACGGTGTTGGAGTAATGCTTGCGCAGGTTGTTTCTCTAGTTTCTCGCTCGCGCTTTGCCTCCTCTTCTCGCTCTCCTTTGCGAATAAGTTAGCCACCATAAACGCTAGTCGCTTGCTGCAGCTCCACATATATTTGCCTTGCCATTCCTATAAGCTTAAATAGTCTTGATCACGAGGGTGCGAGATTGCTGAGTCCCTGTGGCTCACAGATACTATAACTCCAGATGCAGGTCCAGGTGATTCCGCTCCAGGTGACGAGTACGAGCTCAAGTGGGAGTTCGACGAGGACTCTCAGCGTTACTACGTTTCCTTTCCCGATGATCAGTAGTGGTGCCCAGTTGGGGGTGATTGGGACCGTGTCGCATGTTGGGTTCTCTTCTATTTTGGCATCGTAGTCGGGCCATGAGTGTTTTGGATGATGTAATGTTATTTATGTTCTTGATTGACGTGGCGAGTGTAAGCTGACTATGTTCTCCCCTTTATTATTCTTTTTACATGGGATGTTGTGAAGATTGCCTAACTTGCAACATATGCCTTCAATGCGATTATGTCTCTAAGTCGTGCCTCGACACGTGGGAGCTATAGTCGCATCGAGGGTGTTACAGATCTGGAGGAAGATCTAGAGTTGTGTTTGCACGACATTGTCTTCCCCTTTCTTTGAAGATTTTATCACTTTTGTGATTCGACAGGAACTGGCTTCAGGAGAGTCTAGATGTGTCGGCGTTCTGGGAACGGGGGTCCCCCGACTTTCCTGCTTGCGGCCCATGGTGTGGCTCTGCGAGCGGGCTGGTACGGCCCATATTCACCAACAAGCACTCAAGACCCTCGCGAGGGCCAAGCCTCGCGAGGCAGACGGCACAAGACCTCCTCAGGAGCGACCTCACCAGGCTGGGTCGCGAGGGGCGGAGAGACCAAGGCAAGACAAACCTCGCGAGGTTCCAGTGACGTGAGCCATGACGACCAAGGCCAGGCGGGCGCCAAGCGGGCGCCAGCGCACATAGTGTCCTTGTTTCCTCTTTGGTGCTAAGGAAGCAAGTGCAGGCGCGGAGTACTGAAGCGTCAAGCAAAGGTTTCCATATCAGTGCAACGAGACCAAGACCAGCAAGATGGCAAGATGGAGGTCACCATGGTGCCCAAGGTGGTGTCACCACCAGAGCCTTTTGCAGGCGAAGACTGCTTTTGTCAGGATAAGCTGTACTAGCTGTCCCCTTTCAAATTGGCCGTTGTTGACTCCCTTCCCGCTCAATATTTGGGGAGAGGACCAGGGCCTCTATATATTGGATTAGCCACCACAATAGGAAGGGGGCTCAACTCATTCAGTTCATCCTCACACCCACCAAGCACAAGAACACCTCGCCTCAGGAGGCTGTTCTTCCCCTTGTACTATTCATCCTTAGCCCAAGAGGCAATCCACCACACCACACTGGAGTAGGGTATTACACCACAACGATGGCCTGAACCAGTATAAATCTTGTGTCCTTTGTGTTGCGAGTTCGTCGAGTTTGCCCTTGAGATCTTAGCGAAGCTAGGACTTGGACCGGTAGGGGGAGATCTTTGCGTGCACCCCAGTGTTCGGACCTTGAGGGTTTTGCCAGAACCCGAGATCTGACATTTGGCGCGCCAGGTAGGGGTGCGCCGAAGCTTCCCTTCCGTCGCTCCGCGTCCCGTTGCTTCATCGTCTCCATGGTGGATGCTCGCCACGCTCGCGCTGAGTGCCAAGCTGCCCTTGCCGCCTGCATTGCTCAGACGGCTCCCGTCAGTGGGCCACCCCGTCGTTCTCCGTCGCCTGCCGCCAACGCTGCCACGACCCAGCGGGGAACTGTTGGGGAACATAGTAATTTCAAAAAAATTCCTACACACACGCAAGATCATGGTGATGCATAGCAACGAGAGGGGAGAGTGTTGTCTACGTACCCTCGTAGACCGACAGCGGAAGAGTTATGACAACGCGGTTGATGTAGTCGTACGTCTTCACGGCCTGACTGATCAAGCACCGAAACTATGACACCTCCAAGTTCTAGCACACGTTCAGCTCGATGACGATCCCCGGACTCCGATCCAGCAAAGTGTCGGGGAAGAGTTCCGTCAGCACGACGGCGTGGTGACGATCTTGATGTTCTACTGTCGCAGGGCTTCGCCTAAGCACCACTACAATATTATCGAGGACTATGGTGGAGGGGGGCACCGCACACGGCTAAGAGAACGATCTTGAAGATCAACTTGTGTGTCTAGAGGTGCCCCCTACCCCCGTATATAAAGGAGCAAGGGGGGGTGCGGCCGGCCCTAGGAGGAGGCGCGCAGGAGGAGTCCTACTCCTACCGGGAGTAGGACTCCCCCCTTTCCCTAGTTGGATTAGGACTTGGGGGGAAGGAGGAGAGGGAAGAAAGGAAAGGGGGGGAGGGCGCCGCCCCCCTCCTTGTCCAATTCAGACTTGGGGGGGAAGGGGCGCGCGGCAGCCCCTAGGCCTCCTGTCCTCTTCCTCCACTAGGCCCATTAAGGCCCATTAGGTTACCGGGGGGGTTCCGGTAACCTCCCGGTACTCCCGTAAAATGCCGATTTCACCCGGAACACTTCCGATGTCCAAACATAGGCTTCCAATATATCAATCTTTATGTCTCGACCATTTCGAGACTCCTCGTCATGTTCGTGATCACATCCGGGACTCCGAACAAACTTCGGTACATCAAAATATATAAACTCATAATGAAACTGTCATCGTAACGTTAAGCGTGCGGACCCTACGGGTTCGAGAACAATGTAGACATGACCGAGACATGTCTCCGGTCAATAACCAATAGCGGAACCTGGATGCTCATATTGGCTCCCACATATTCTACGAAGATCTTTATCGGTCAGACCGCATAACAACATACGGTGTTCCCTTTGTCATCGGTATGTTACTTGCCCGAGATTCGATCGTCGGTATCTTAATACCTAGTTCAATCTCGTTACCGGCAAGTCTCTTTACTCGTTCCGTAATACATCATCTCACAACTAACTCATTAGTTGCAATGCTTGCAGGGCTTATGTGATGTGCATTACCTAGAGGGCCCAGAGATACCTCTCCGACAATCGGAGTGACAAATCCTAATCTCAAAATACGCCAACCCAACATGTACCTTTGGAGACACCTGTAGAGCTCCTTTATAATCACCCAGTTACGTTGTGACGTTTGGTAGCACACAAAGTGTTCCTCCGGCAAACGGGAGTTGCATAATCTCATAGTCATAGGAACATGTATAAGTCATGAAGAAAGCAATAGCAACATACTAAACGATCGGGTGCTAAGCTAATGGAATGGGTCATGTCAATCACATCATTCTTCTAATGATGTGATCCCGTTAATCAAATAACAACTCTTTTGTTTATGGTTAGGAAACATAACCATCTTCGATTAACGAGCTAGTCAAGTAGAGGCATACTAGTGACACTCTGTTTGTCTATGTATTCACACATGTATTATGTTTCCGGTTAATACAATTCTAGCATGAATAATAAAAATTTATCATGATATAAGGAAATAAATAATAACTTTATTATTGCCTCTAGGGCATATTTCCTTCAGTCTGCCACTTGCACTAGAGTCAATAATCTAGTTCACATCGCCATGTGATTCAACACTAATAGTTCACATCACCATGTGATTAACACCCATAGTTCACATCGTCATGTGACCTATACCCAAAGGGTTTACTAGAGTCAGTAATCTAGTTCACATCGTTTATGTGATTAACACCCAAAGAGTACTAAGGTGTGATCATGTTTTGCTTGTGAGATAATTTTAGTCAACGGGTCTGTCACATACAGATCCATAAGTATTTTGCGAATTCTATGTCTACAATGCTATGCACGGAGCTACTCTAGCTAATTGCTCCCACTTTCAATATGTATCTAGATCGAGACTTAGAGTCATCCAGATCTGTGTAAACTTGCATCGACGTAACTTTTTACGACGAACCTTTTTTCACCTCCATAATTGAGAAATATTTCCTTATTCCACTAAGGATAATTTTGACCGCTATCCAGTGATCTACTCTTAGATCACTATTGTACTCCCTTGCTTAACACAGTGTAGGGTATACAATAGATCTGGTACATAGCATGGCATACTTTTAGAACCGATGGCTGAGGCATAGGGAATGACTTTCATTCTCTTTCTATCTTCTGCCATGGTCAGGCTTTGAGTCTTACTCAATTTCACAGCTTGTAACACAGCCAAGAACCCTTTCTTTGACTGTTTCATTTTTGAACTACTTCAAAATATTGTCAAGGTATGTACTCATTGAAAAAACTTATCAAGCGTCTTGATCTATCTCTATAGATCTTGATGCTTAATATGTAAGCAGCTTCACCGAGGTCTTTCTTTGAAAAACTTCGTTCAAAACACTCCTTTATGCTTTGCAGAATAATTCTACATTATTTCCGATCAACAATATGTCATTCACATATACTTATTAGAAATGCTGTAGTGCTCCCACTCACTTTCTTGTAAATACAGGCTTCACCGCAAGTCTATATAAAACTATATGCTTTGATCATCTCATCAAAGCGCATATTCCAACTCCGAGATGCTTGCACCAGTCCATAGATGGATCGCTGGAGCTTGCACATTTTGTTAGCACCTTTAGGATTGACAAAACCTTCTGGTTGTATCATATACAACTCTTCTTTAATAAATCCATTAAGGAATGCATTTTTGTTTAACCATTTGCCGGATTTCATAAAATGCGGCAATTGCTAACATGATTCGGACAGACTTAAGCATAGATACGAGTGAAAAACTCTCATCGTAGTCAACACCTTGAACTTGTCGAAAACCTTTTTGCGACAATTCTAGCTTTGTAGATAGTAACACTACTATCAGCGTCCGTCTTCCTCTTGAAGATCCATTTAATCTCAATGGCTTGCCGATCATTGGGCAAGTCAATCAAAGTCCATACTTTGTTCTCATACATGGATCTCATCTCAGATTTCATGGCCTCAAGCCATTTCGCGGAATCTGGGCTCATCATCGCTTCCTCATAGTTCGTAGGCTCGTCATGGTCAAGTAACATGACCTCCAGAACTGGATTACCGTACCACTCTGGTGTGGATCTCACTCTAGTTTACCTACGAGGTTCGGTAGTAACTTGATATGAAGTTACATGATCATCATCATTAGCTTCCTCACTAATCGGTCTAGTAGTCACAGGAACAGATTTCTGTGATGAACTACTTTCCAATAAGGGATCAGGTACAATTACCTCATCAAGTTCTACTTTCCTCCCACTCACTTCTTTCGAGAGAAACTCCTTCTCTAGAAAGGATCCATTCTCAGCAATGAATAACTTGCCTTCGGATTTGTGATAGAAGGTGTACCCAACAGTCTCCTTTGGGTATCCTATGAAGACATATTTCTCCGATTTGGGTTTGAGCTTATCAGGATGAAACTTCTTCATATAAGCATCACAACCCCAAATTTTAAGAAACGACAACTTTGGTTTCTTGCCAAACCACAGTTCAGATTGTGTCGTCTCAACGGACTTAGATGGTGACTTAGATGGTGCCCTTTTAAACGTGAATGCAGCTGTCTTTAATGCATAACCCCAAAATGATATTGGTAAATCTATAAGAAACATCATAGATTGCACTATATCCAATAAAGTACGGTTATGACGTTCGGACACACCATTATGCTGTGGTGTTCCAGGTGGCACGAATTTGTGAAACTATTCCACATAGTTTTAATTGAAGACCAAACTCGTAACTCAAATATTTGTCTCTGTGATCAGATTGTAGAAACCATATTTTTCTTTTTACGATGATTTTCCACTTCACTCTGAAATTCTTTGAACTTTTCAAATGTTTCAGACTTATGTTTCATCAAGTAGATATACCCATATCTGCTCAAATCATATGTGAAGGTCAGAAAATAACGATACCCGCCACGAGCTTCAACACTCATCGGATCGCATACATCAGTATGTATTATTTCCAATAAGTCAATTGCTCGCTCCATTGTTCCGGAGAACGGAGTCTTTAGTCATCTTGCCCATAAGGCATGGTTCGCAAGCACCAAGTGATTCATAATCAAGTGATTCCAAAATCCCATCAGCATGGAGTTTCTTCATGCGCTTTACACTAATATGACCTAAACGGCAGTGCCACAAATAAGTTGCACTATCATTATTAACTTCGCATCTTTTGGTTTCAATATTATGAATATGTGTATCACTACGATCGAGATCCAATGAACTATTTTCATTGGGTGTGTAACCATATAAGGTTTTATTCATGTAAACAGAACAACAATTTATTCTCTTACTTAAATGAATAACCGTATTACAATAAACATGATCAAATCATATTCATGCTCAACGCAAACACCAAATAACACTTATTTAGGTTCAACATTAATCCCGAAAGTATATGGAGTGTGCGATGATGATCATATCAATCTTGGAACCACTTCCAACACACATCGTCACTTCACCCTTAACTAGTCTCTGTTTATTCTGCAACTCCCATTTCGAGTTACTAATCTTAGCAACTGAACTAGTATCAAATACTGAGGGGTTGCTATAAACACTAGTAAAGTACACATCAATAACATGTATATAAAATATACTTATGTTCACTTTGCCATCCTTCTTATCCGCCAATCACTTGGGGTAGTTCCGCTTCCAGTGACCAGTCCCTTTGCAGTATAAGCACTTAGTCTCAGGCTTAGGACCAGACTTGGGCTTCTTCACTTGAGCAGCAACTTGCTTGCTGTTCTTCTTGAAGTTCCCCTTCTTCCCTCTGCCCTTTTCTTGAAACTAGTGATCTTGTCTACCATCAACACTTGATGTTTTTCTCGATTTCTACCTTCGTCAATTTCAGCATTATGAAGAGCTTGGGAATCATTTCCGTTATCCCTTGCGTATCATAGTTCATCACGAAGTTCTACTAACTTGGTGATGGTGACTAGAGAATTCTGTCAATCACTATTTTATCTGGAAGATTAACTCCCACTTGATTCAAGCAATTGTAGTACCCAGACAATCTGAGCACATACTCACTAGTTGAGCGATTCTCCTCCATCTTTTAGCTATAGAACTTGTTGGAGACTTCATATCTCTCAACTCGGGTATTTGCTTGAAATATTAACTTCAACTCCTGGAACATCTCATATGGTCCATGACGTTCAAAACGTCTTTGAAGTCCCGATTCTAAGCCGTTAAGCATGGTGCACTAAACTATCAAGTAGTCATCATATTGAGCTAGCCAAACGTTCATAACGTCTACATCTGCTCCTACAATAGGTCTGTCACCTAGCGGTGCATCAAGGACATAATTCTTCTGTGCAGCAATGAGGATAAACCTCAGATCACGGATCCAATCCGCATCATTGCTACTAACATCTTTCAACACAATTTTCTCTAGGAACATATCAAAATAAACATATGAAAGCAACAACGCGAGTTATTGATCTACAACATAGATATGCTAATACTACCAGGACTAAGTTCATGATAAATTAAAGTTCAATTAATCATATTACTTAAGAACTCCCACTTAGATAGACATCCCTCTAATCCTCTAAGTGATCACGTGATCCAAATCAACTAAACCATGCCTGATCATCACGTGAGATGGAGTAGTTTCAATGGTGAACATCACTATGTTGATCATATCTACTATATGATTCACGCTCGACCTTTCGGTCTCCGTGTTCCGAGGCCATATCTGTTATATTCTAGGCTCGTCAAGTTTAACCTGAGTATTCCACGTGTGCAACTGTTTTGCACCCGTTGTATTTGAACGTAGAGCCTATCACACCCGATCATCACCTGGTGTCTCAGCACGAAGAACTTTCGCAACGGTGCATACTCAGGGAGAACACTTCTTGATAATTAGTGAGAGATCATCTTAAAATGCTACCGTCAATCAAAGCAAGATAAGATGCATAAAAGATAAACATCACATGCAATCAATATAAGTGATATGATATGGCCATCATCATCTTGTGCTTGTGATCTCCATCTTCGAAGCACCGTCATGATCACCATCGTCACCGGTGCGACACCTTGATCACCATCGTAGCATCGTTGTTGTCTCGCCAATCTTATGCTTCCACGACTATCGCTACCGCTTAGTGATAAAGTAAAGCATTACAGCGCAATTGCATTGCATACAATAAAGCGACAACCATATGGCTCCTGCCAGTTGCCGATAACTCGGTTACAAAACATGATCATCTCATACAATAAAATTTAGCATCATGTCTTGACCATATCACATCACAACATGCCCTGAAAAAACAAGTTAGACGTCCTCTACTTTGTTGTTGCAAGTTTTACGTGGCTGCTACGGGCTTAAGTAAGAACCAATCTTACCTACGCATCAAAACCACAACGATAGTTTGTCAAGTTGGTGCTGTTTTAACCTTCGCAAGGACCGGGCATAGCCACACTTGGTTCAATTAAAGTTGGAGAAACTGACACCCGCTAGCCACCTGTGTGCAAAGCACGTCGGTAGAACCAGTCTCGCGTAAGCGTACGCGTAATGTCGGTCCAGGCCGCTTCATCCAACAATACCGCCGAACCAAAGTATGACATGCTGGTAAACAGTATGACTTATATCGCCCACAACTCACTTGTGTTCTACTCGTGCATATAACATCAACACATAAAACCTAGGCTCGGATGCCACTGTTGGGGAACGTAGTAATTTCAAAAAATTTCCTACGCACACGCAAGATCATGGTGATGCCTAGCAATGAGAGGGGAGAGTGTTGTCTACGTACCCTCGTAGACCGACAGTGGTAGCGTTATGACAACACGGTTGATGTAGTCGTACGTCTTCACGGCCCGACTGATCAAGCACCGAAACTACGGCACCTCCGAGTTCTAGCACACATTCAGCTCGATGACGATCCCCGGACTCCGATCCAGCAAAGTGTCGGGGAAGAGTTCCGTCAGCACGACGGCGTGGTGACGATCTTGATGTTCTACTGTCGCAGGGCTTCGCCTAAGCACCACTACAATATTATCGAGGACTATGGTGGAGGGGGCACTGCACACGTCTAAGAGAACGATCTTGAAGATCAACTTGTGTGTCTAGAGGTGCCCCCCTGCCCCCGTATATAAAGGAGCAAGGGGGGTGCGGCCGGCCCTAGGAGGAGGCGCGCAGGAGGAGTCCTACTCCTACCGGGAGTAGGACTCCCCCTTTCCCTAGTTGGTTTAGGACTTGGGGGGAAGGAGGAGAGGGAAGAAAGGAAAGGGGGGGGGTGCCCCCCTCCTTGTCCAATTCGTACTTGGGGGGGAAGGGGCGCGCGGCAGCCCCTAGGCCTCCTCTCCTCTTCCTCCACTAGGCCCATTAAGGCCCATTAGGTTACCGGGGGGTTCCGGTAACCTCCCGGTACTCCGGTAAAATGCCGATTTCGCCCGGAACACTTCCGATGTCCAAACATAGGCTTCCAATATATCAATCTTTATGTCTCGACCATTTCAAGACTCCTCTCATGTCCGTGATCACATACTGGACTCCGAACAAACTTCGGTACATCAAAATATATAAACTCATAATGAAACTTTCATCGTAACGTTAAGCGTGCGGACCCTATGGGTTCGAGAACAATGTAGACATGACCGAGACATGTCTCCAGTCAATAACCAATAGCGGAACCTGGATGCTCATATTGGCTCCCACATATTCTATGAAGATCTTTATCTGTCAGACCGCATAACAACATACGGTGTTCCCTTTGTCATCGGTATGTTACTTGCCCGAGATTCGATCATCGGTATCTTAATACCTAGTTCAATCTCGTTACCGGCAAGTCTCTTTACTTGTTGCGTAATACATCATCTCGCAACTAACTCATTAGTTGCAATGCTTGCAAGGCTTATGTGATGTGCATTACCGAGAGGGCCCAGAGATACCTCTCCGACAATCGGAGTGACAAATCCTAATCTCGAAATACGCCAACCCAACATGTACCTTTGGAGACACATGTAGAGCTCCTTTATAATCACCTAGTTACGTTGTGACGTTTGGTAGCACACAAAGTGTTCCTCCGGCAAACGGGAGTTGCATAATGTCATAGTCATAGGAACATGCATAAGTCATGAAGAAAGCAATAGCAACATACTAAACGATCGGGTGCTAAGCTAATGGAATGGGTCATGTCAATCACATCATTCTTCTAATGATGTGATCCCGTTAATCAAATAACAACTCTTTTGTTTATGGTTAGGAAACATAACCATCTTCGATTAACGAGCTAGTCAAGTAGAGGCATACTAGTGACACTCTGTTTGTCTATGTATTCACACATGTATTATGTTTCCGGTTAATACAATTCTAGCATGAATAATAAACATTTATCATGATATAAGGAAATAAATAATAACTTTATTATTGCCTCTAGGGCATATTTCCTTCAGGAACGAGCATCAAGCATCCTCGCCGCACCCCTCGGTGCGGCGGGACGGCCGCACCACCACTGCATCGCTGACCCCGGCCGGTTCGTCATCCCACGCTCGTCGAGCTCCCGTGGATGCGCAGGCCGCTCTGTGCATGGCGCGCGAGCTCCTGCGCTACCGCCCCGTCGACGACTGAGGACTGGCTCGACCGCATCACCGAGCTTGTCAGCGCCGCAGGGGGCTCCCCTGCATTGTCCCTCTCGCTGCCTCGCCCTCCGCCGACCGCGGGCGGCGTGGCCCATGGAGCACCTCCACCACCTCTGCCCCAAGACGGAGTCTTGGCGCCCAGGCGCGCGGCCCCACGGCGTGGCCTGCCGTGTTCGGTGCCCGCGCAAGAAGAAAGAAGCTGCCAAGAAGTCCCTCGGCCGCGAGAAAACGTCCCCGCGCTCCCTGCGCCACCACAGCAAGACCACGTGCCGCCTATGGCGGCGGTGCGCGGACCCCATCAAGGACAAGTTCTCCACTAGTGCAGAGTCCCAGAGACCACGACAGGCTGCCACGCCTTCACCCCTGAGCTGCGTAGCGTCGCTTGGCCGGGCAAGTTCAAGCCGGATCTACCTCCTCGCTATGACGGCACCCCCGACCCCGCGGAGTTCCTGCAGCTCGACGAGGTGAGCATCGAGGCGGCCAATGGCGACGAGAAAGTCATGGCGAACTGGTTCCGCATGGCTCTCAAGGATGGTGCCCACTCCTGGCTCCTGAACCTGCCTCCAGGCTGGATCTCCTCCTGGAACGAGATGCGCGACCATTTCGTTGCCAACTTCCAGGGCACTCGCGACCGCCCACCGGCTGCGGGTGACCTACGCCGCGTCAAGCAACAACCAAGAGAGACCCTCCAGAAGTACATCCAGCGCTTCAACAATGTTCGCCTCAAGATCCCCAAGGTGACGGACGAGGCCATCATCTCCGCATTCTCCGATGGCGTCCGCGACGTCAAGATGGAGGAGCTCGCCATCCACGAGGAGCTGCATGTCTCTGGAGCTGTTCAACCTGGCAACCAAGTGTGCAAGAGCTGAGGAGGGGCGCCTCTCCCTCCTTGAGCTCCCGGCTGCGGACCCGGAGGAGAAGAAAGCCAAGGCCAAAGACGTGAAGCATAAGGGAGCAGCCGTGCTCGCGGCGGAGCCGGACACAAAGCGCGGCAGGGACCAGCCCGAGTCATCCAAGAGCAGCTGCCCGTTCTGCACCTTCCATAACCTGCATAGCCACAACACTAGCGACTATCAAGAGCTCAGAGCCATTCGAGAAGGACGCTTCGGTCGATGCCCCGAGCGCAACGACCGGGGCTACGACCGAGGAGGAGGACGTGGTGGCAGACGCTGGGATGACCGTGGCCCGCGCCAGGAGTGGCGCGACCGGCCTCATGAGGACCGCTGGCAGGATCAGTCTCGTGAGGGCGCCTGGAGGGATCAGCCTCATGAGGATCGTCCTCAGGGCAACGCCGGTCTCCCTCCACTACCGCCACCACCAAGGAGAAATGACGACCACCATCATGACGAGGGGGCTGGGGGCTTCCAGGAGCTGCGTGCCATCGCCTGCATCTTGGGTGGAGCTCAAGCCCCAGCCTCACAGCGTATCTTCAAACAGTTCGCTCGTGAAGTGAATGCAGTCCTCCCCAAGCTCGAGGCCATGCACCCGCTCAGATGGTCTAAGTGCGCCATCACGTTTAGCTCGCTAGATCGGCTCAAGTGCGGGGCTACCGCCGGTGCCCTCCTGATGTTCTGTTCACCAGTTATTAGCAACGTGCAAGTTACCAAGACTCTCATCGATGGTGGCGTAGGGACTCAATGTCCTGTCCGTCGACATGTTCGACAACCTCCAAGTGCCGTATGATCAGCTTCAGCCCACCAAGCCTTTCTCAGGAGTGACCGACGGCTCCACCACCCCGATCGGGCAGGTCCACCTCCCCGTCACCTTCGAACAGCGCGACAACTACCGCACCGAGCTCATCGACTTCGACATCGCCCACACCCATCTGCCATACAATGCCATCCTCGGGTAGCCCTGGCCAAGTTCATGGCCGTGACGCACCATGACTATAATGTCCTCAAGATGCCAGGAAGCGGCGGGATCATCACAGTCCCCTGCGAAGAAAGAGATGCGGTGTGCTCCCTTGAGCGCGCCTTCCAAGCAACATCAATCGAAGACCCTGGCAACAATGCAGCTCAGTACCCTCCTGAGGTCGTCCCCAAGAAGAAGAAGCAGCTACTTTGTGCCGGACCTCAGGAGGGCAGCGCCGCAAGTGGCACCTCGTCAGGATAAGCGCCCGCACCTGGGGCGCCTCCCTCTGACGCATAGGAAGGCGCGCCCGGCGCCCTCCTTGGGCAGGGCTCAGGGGCTCTCTTCTAGAGGGCCTCAGACCTTGCCAACATCATGAGGGAGGCGCTCGGGCACTACTTGGAGGCGTGTTTCATGGCACGTCTCCCTGAGGAGGACACCGGGCAAGGAGTGCCTGGCGCTCAGGAGTTCATCACCAAGGTATCTCAGGAGCTTCAGGAAGCAAGAGCAATATGCGGCGACCGCCGCCCACCTGGCTTTGCTGCCCACCCAGGAGAGGGTGGTGAGCTGCGCGTCTGCATCGATATACCAGGGCTCAACCGAGCCGCATCTCAGGAGCGCTTCTGGTCTTCGTGTGTTGGGCGCTGCGAAGGTCCACCTCAAAGCTACGTTTGTATGCCGTTCGGCCTGCCGAGCGTGGCTGCTGCCTTCCAGCGCAACCTGCGGAGCGTCATGGCGGGTCAGGAGGCCAGGCACCACGCAGTCCTGGCGGAGATGGCGATGGTCCTCAAGGAACCGCCTGGACCCCCAGGGCCTCCCGAGGCTCAGGGCCCCGGTGGCTCATGAGGGGCAACCCCTTCGCCGTGTACCTTCAGCTGCCTCAACACCCCTTCATCAACGGAACCGGGTGACATTTTCCAAGTTCATTTAGCTGGGAGCGCCCAGGGGGCTGCATTATTCCCAGGCCGCATGGATCCGTCCCTATGGCATGTATCCCTTCTTTTTTATGTCTTTAGCTTACCTTGCTGGGGGCGCCCCTCGGGCTGCATCATCTCCAAGCCGCTCGGGCTGGACCTACTGGCGTGTATCGTTCATGCATTTACCTGAGCTAGTTTGCCTTCCATGCTTAATCTATCTATGATTATCACCTGCTTGATTGTCGCCCACCGCGGGAGCCGCGCGCCAGTCGTCTTTCTTCAGGACCCTCCGCGTGAGAGGGTTAGGCACGGTGTTTGTGCTCGGGTCCATCCCTGCAGCGTCGATAAATCCAACGACTGAGCTCTGTCTGGCGGGTCGGCCCCGTTTACCTCACCTCATGGGGCCGTTGGTGCTTGGCTTTCTCACGCAATAACCTCAGGAGATTCATTCGGCGCAGGTTGTCTAACCACCTCGCAGGACCAACACAGCGAAGAAGAATCAAGACCAGGCGCAACCCGCCTTGAGGTAGGGCCTCCTGAGTCCCGCGCTGGCTCAAGAGTGCCTACACACACCTTGTCTAGCCCTGCCGTGCAAGCCACATGTCCGGGCGGGGCTGTACATGCCCCGGGGGCTCTCCGCAGTAGGGAGTCCCCTCCCACGTACCAGTGGAAGCACCATGCTCCGTGCTGGCAGTCGACACTGCCGAGGAGCGGCTATGCCTGTGCATGTGTGGAAGCGCCATGGTCCGTCCTGGTGATAAATAACTGAGGGCGGCCTCACGGCCGTATCAACCTCAGAGAGCCTATGGGCTTGGTGTTTGGCCTCAACGCAATGCGCGAGGGGGCTGGGCACGGGGGCTGCGCTCGGGTCACGCCCAAGCATACGCCACCCCACCAGGTCCCTCGGACCTGGTCGTCGCGCGCCCTCCCAAGCGGAGCTAAGGTATGAAGGTCGTTTGAACGTCAAGGGGGACTCCTGAGCATCGCGACTCAGGAGCCTAACTGATCACGTAGCCCCTTACTCTTTGGCCCGTCCTAGTGATCCGGTCGGACCAATGGCAGTTGAGGTATGCGTGGGGTCGGGCCCTACCGACGTAGAACACAAGACCTACCATTGCATCTCCTTTCCACAAGCTGTTTGCGTGTCAAGGGGGACTCCTGAGCATCGCGACTCAGGAGCCTAACTGACCACGTAGCCCCTCACTCCTTGGACCGTCCTGGTGATCCGGTCGGCCCAACGATGGCTGAGGTATGCGCGGGGTCGGGCTCTGCCAACGTAGAACGTAAAGCAAATGGGAAGGAAATTGCAAAATCTCAAAGCAAATATTACAAGACATATTGTTCTCCAAATATCAAACACAAGTTTAAATGCCTCCACGAGGCACGCTACATGCCACAGGAGTTTCAACAGGAAAGGAGCCGCAAGCCAGTCATCCCTCGATACCGTCGGCAGATGCAAGAGGTGCCCCTCCTGGGTGGCGTCTCCTTCACCTACACCACCGGTCGAAGGCACGGGGGCGAAGGCGTCGAACTTCTCCAGCAGGGCTTCCACCTGACCTTTCACGACTGCGGCGGCGGCTGAGAAGTGTTCATCAGCCACGGGCTCCAGCAGCTCGTCAAGGCGGGCGGCAGGATCGCGAAGATGGAGGTGGCTGAAGACGCGTGTCAGCGCGGCTGAAGAAAGGACGCGAGCCTCTGCCTCTGCCATGAGGCTGATGCCGCGCATGACTTCCTCAAGCGCCTCGACCAAGTAGGGAAGCAACTGGGCGGGGCCATCCTCATTGGTGGCCAACGGCTTCTCCAAGCCCTTCTCATAGAGTGACTTCAGGGCCTCGCGAGACCTCTTCTCTAGAAGCGCAAAGGCCGTGTGGTCCTCGGCCAAAACCTTCGCCTTGGCATCGAGTTCGGCCTTTTCAGCCTGCACCTTTTGCTCCAGCTCCTCTAGCCGGCTGTGCTCAGCGGCCTACGCTAGCTGCTCCAGCTCGGCGTCGCGACCCTTGAAGATGTCCTCCCGGGCCTTCATCCTCTATTCCTTCGCCTTACGGCCACGGGCAACTTCAGCACGCTCGTCACGCAGGACCTTCAGCGCCGCCTCGCGAGCAGCTGCTGCCTGAGCTGCGGCTCGCTTCTCCCCCTTAGAGGTCGCTGCGACCTGGCTCAGCACCGCCCGAACGGACACGTCAGAATGGAGCCAATCGGAGACTAGCTCCAGGCGATCAGCCGCCAGGAGGGGTTCGGCACTCTGGAGATCTTCTCGCAGCCGAGCCATCTCAGAAAGGGCCTGCTCCAGGATGTCAGGAGAAGCAGAGGAACCTGGGGTCAGCAACATGGCAGAAGAAGGAGGAAGAGGCATCGTCGTCACCATGGCCTAGGAGGCAGGAAGCTCCTGAGCCTCTCGGACCTCAGCACCTGAGCTGGGCACTGGCGCCTCCTGAGTCAGTGGCGCTTCGGGGGCTGACTCCTCCAGAGGATGCTCCACCCAGCCTCGCGAGGATGATCGGGCTAGAGAAGCACGAGAATCGTCCCCACCTTTGCTCATGGAGAGGGGCGCGGTCGCAGGAGGCGACCCGGACTCAAGCAGCACCACCTTGCTCTCCCCTCTCCTCTTCGCCGCAGGCGTCGGCCTGGTTACACAACAAGGAAAAAGAGTCAGAAACAAGCATCAACAGTAAGAACAAGGCGAGATGGGGACACTTACTGATCCGCCGCGACATAGTCCCTCTGCTTTGGGAGCTTGAAGCCGGAAAGCTTTGCAACCTGAGGTGCGGGCGCGCCAGCTCCGGAAGCAGAAGCAGGAGCGGCAGCTGGGCCGGAAGTGGCTCTAGGCGGCGCTAGAGCAGAAGTAGTGTCCCGGGAGATCAACACCGATCGGTCCCTCGTCGGGATGACGGGCGGCTCTCCCTTCTTCGGGCGGGCGTCAACCTCGTCATCGTCAGGAAGGGTGCAGAGGATGTCAGCTTTGGTCAAGGGGGAGGTCTCCCCCGTCCCTTCAGGGGTCTCCTCCGAGTCTTCCTCCTCCTCCTCCTCTTCCTCCCCGCAGGACTCACCAGAAGATAGCTCCACCGACGTCAGCACCGCACGGGCCCCGGTGGGCGCCGGCGGCACCACTCCGCGCCCGTCAAAGGTTGGCCTGGAGGCCACGACCAGCACCCCGTCCTTGTGGCAGAACAAGGGAGTGAAGACATTCAGTGGGTACTCTTGGTCGTCCTCGGCCAGGATGCGAAGAGCCACAGCCAGCTTATCATTGGACAAGGCTTTCGGGCTCAGGCAAACCTTGTCCTCTTCGTTCCCAAGCTCCCACAAGGGGCGCGTACGCACCTGGAGTGGGGCTACGCGCAGCATAAGGAATTCCCTTAGGAGCATGGCCCCTGTCACCTTCGCTGCCTTCGCGTTGCTCGGCTTTAGGTCCGCGTTCATCTGCTCCAGCACCAACATCGCTCGCTCGTCAGTGAGTTTCACACGAGACCACCCCATGTCGGACTGGGGCATCTCCGTCGGCAGCGTCAAGCGTGGGTGGACACACTTGGCGTCCATCATGGCCCACTTGCTCCGGAAGCCGTCGACCTTCTTCCCAGTCGTCGAGATTGAGTTGGCCTTGCCGACCGCGATGAAATTGGCACACCCAGAGGTATGGCCATTGTTGATGCGGAGGAAGAAGAAGTGGCACAGCAGAGCCACGAACGGCATCACGCTGAGGTACGCCTCGCACTAGTAGGCGAAGATCGACAAGAGAAGGATAGAGTTGGGATGAAGATGCAGCGCCTGCAGTACGTAATGGTCCAGGACCTCGAAGAAGAAGTTGGAAAAGGGGGGAACCAGCCCCGTGACGATGCTGCTCGTAAAGAAGGGGAAGAAGGTGCTTCCCTCAGGCTTCGGCACGTCGGAGCCGGCCCGGAGCCCGGTCTTCCCCTGCTCGTTGCTTTCCCCCGCCGTCAGCAAGCGCGTGGCGGCGAGGTTCTTCTCCGAGACATTAGGCGCGTCGAGGGCTGGCTCATACCAAGCCGACGACGAGGCGGGCTTGACCCTCGGGACGCCATTGGTCGCTGATGCGGGAAAGGATGGGAGTAGATCTAGAGATTTCAGAAGCAGGGAGCAAGAAGGGGATCTGGAGCAAGGCGAAAGGAAGCAGTGAAGGCAAGCGCTGTCTAGGCCAGCCTTT
Source organism: Triticum urartu (assembly GCF_056163025.1). Lineage (NCBI taxonomy): Eukaryota > Viridiplantae > Streptophyta > Magnoliopsida > Poales > Poaceae > Triticum > Triticum urartu. The sequence continues at coordinate 398,437,343 of NC_141876.1, read as the reverse complement.
TGATAGTCGAGCAGTTGCCGAGGCTGCGTGGGGAAGCGGAGACGCCCACGTCCAATCAACCGCCACGCGTCGACCAAGGCCGCAGGCTATTGGGGCCCGCAACGGTCCGCACTTGACCTTTGGATTCACCTCGAAGCCAAGCCCGAGCATGCCTTGGGCCCCGGGGCTACTGTCGGCATTCTGGGAATGGGGGTCCCCAGACTTGCCTGCCTACGGCCCACGGCGTGGCTTTGTGAGCGGGCCCGTACGACCCATCTTCACCAACAAGCACTCAAGACCCTCGTGAGGGGCCAAGCCTCACGAGGCGGACGACACAAGACCTCCTCAGGAGCAGCCTCACCAGGATGGCTCGCAAGGGGCGGAGAGACCAAGGCAAGACAAACCTCGCGAGGTTCCAGTGACGTGAGCCATGACGACCAAGGCCAGGCGGGCGCCAGTGTGCACGGTGTCCTTGTTTCCTCTTTGGTGCTAAGGAAGCAAGCGCAGACGCGGAGTACCGAGGCATCAAGCAAAGTTTTCCATATCAGTGCAACGAGACCAAGGCCAACAAGATGGCAAGACGGAGGTCACCATGGAGCCCAAGGCGGCGTCACCACCAGAGCCTTTTACAGGCGAAGCCTGCTTTTGTCAGGATAAGCTGTACTAGTTGTCCCCTTTCAAATTGGCCATTGTTGGCTCCCTTCCCGCTCAATATTTGGGGAGAGGACCAGGGCCTCTATAAATGGGATTAGCCACCACAGTAGGAGGGGGTTCAACTCATTCAGTTCATCCTCACACCCACCAAGCACAAGAACACCTCGCCTAAGGAGGCTGTTCTTCCCCTTGTACTGTTCATCCTTAGCCCAAGAGGCAATCCACCACACCACACTGGAGTAGGGTATTACACCACAATGGTGGCCCGAACCAGTATAAATCTTGTGTCCTTTGTGTTGCGAGTTCGTCGAGTTTTCCCTTGAGATCTTAGCGAAGCTAGGACATGGACCAGTAGGGGGAGATCTTCGCGTGCACCCTAGTGTTCGAACCTTGCGGGTTTTGCCGGAACCTGAGATCCGACAAGATGAAGTTGTAAGAAGTCTGCAAATGAATTCAGACTATGAGAACCAAGAGACTCGCCCACGGACATGTACCTGTGAAAGAATTAGAGATACTGATACGTCCATTTTGCACCATGCTTTTATATCGATATTTATTACATTATGGGCTGTTATTACACAATATGTCACAATACTTATGCCTATTCTCTCTTATTTTACAAGGTTTACATGAAGAGGGAGAATGTCGGCGACTGGAATTCTAGGCTGGAAGAGGAGCAAATTATAGAGACCTATTCTGCACATCTCCTAAAGTCCTGAAATTTCACGGGAGCACGTTTCAGAATATATAAAAAATATTGGGTGAAAGAAGTACCAGAGGGGGGCCACCCACCATCCACGAGGGTGGGGGGCGCGCCCCCTGCCTCATGCCCCCCTGGCAGCCCTCTGATGCCCATCTTTGGCTATATGGAGTCTTTCATCCTGAAATAAAATCAAAAGCAAGCTTATGAGACAAAACTCCGCCACCACGAGGCGAAACCTTGGCGGAACCAATCTAGGGCTCCGGCGGAGCTGTTCTGCTGGGGAAACTTCCCTCCGGGAGGGGGAAATCATCACCATCATCATCATTGATCCTCTCATCCGAAGGGGGTCAATCTCCATCAACATCTTCACCAGCACCATCTCATCTCAAACCCTAGTTTATCTCTTGTATCCAATCTTTGTCTCAAAACCTTAGATTGGTACCCGTGGGTTGCTAGTAGTGTTGATTACTCTTTGTAGTTGATGCTAGTTGGTTTATTTGGTGGAAGATCATATGTTCAGATCCTTTATGCATATTAATACCCCTCCGATGATGAACATGAATATGATTTGTGAGTAGTTACCTTTGTTGCTGAGGACATGGGAGAAGTCTTGCTAAAAGTAGTCATGTGAATTTGGTATTCGTTCGATATTTTAATGAGATGTATGTTGTCTCTCCTCTAGTGGTGTCATGTGAACGTCGACTACATGACACTTCACCATTGTTTGGGACTAGGGGAAGGCATTGGGAAGTAATAAGTAGATGATGGGTTGCTAGAGTGACAGAATCTTAAACCCTAGTTTATGAGTTGCTTCGTAAGGGGCTTATTTGGATCCATATGTTTCATGCTATGGTTAGGTTTACCTTAATACTTCTTTTGTAGTTGCAGATGCTTGCAATAGGGGTTAATCATAAGTGGGATGCTTGTCCAAGGATGGACAATACACAAGCACCGGTCCACCCACATATCAAATTATCAAAGTACCGAACGCGAATCATATGAGCGTGATGAAAACTAGCTTGACGATAATTCCCATGTGTCCTTGGGAGCGCTTTCCTTTATAGAGTTTGTCCAGGCTTGTCCTTTGCTACAAAAAGGATTGGACCATCTTGATCCACCTTATTTACTTAATTTACTTGTTACCCGTTACAAATTACCTTATCACAAAACTATCTGCTACCGATAATTTCAGTGCTTGCAGAGAATACCTTACTGAAAACTGCTTATCATTTCCTTCTGCTCCTCGTTGGGTTCGACACTCTTACTTATCGAAAGGACTACGATAGATCCCCTACACTTGTGGGTCATCAAGACTCTTTTCTGGCATCGTTTCCGGGAGTGAAGTGCCTTTGGTAAGGAAAAATTTATATAGTGTCCTGAAATTTACTGTCACTTGTTACTATGGAACATAATCCTTTGAAGGGCTTGTTCGGGGTATCTTCACCCTAACCAGTAGAGCAAAGATTTGCTCCTCAACCTACTGAACCTACTGAAAATGTTTACTTTGAAATTCCTCCGGGTATGATAGAGAAACTGCTAGCTAATCCTTTCACAGGTGATGGAACATTACATCCCGATTTGCACCTAATCTATGTGGATGAAGTTTGTGGATTATTTAAGCTTGCAGGTATGCCCGACGATGTTATCAAGAAGAACGTCTTCTCTTTATCTTTGAAGGGAATGGCATTGACATGGTTTAGGCTATGTGATGATATGGGATCATGGAACTACAACCGATTGAAATTAGAATTTCATCAGAAGTTTTATCCTATGCATCTTGTTCATAGTGATCGTAATTATATATATAATTTTTGGCCTCGCAAAGGAGAAAGCATCGCTCAAGCTTGGGGGAGGCTTAAGTCAATGTTATATTCATGCCCCAATCATGAGCTCTCAAGAGAAATTATTATTCAAAAATTTTATGCTCGGTTTTCTCTCGATAATCGCTCCATGCTCGATACTTCTTGTACTGGCTCCTTTATGATGAATACTATTGAATTCAAATGGGATTTATTGGAAAGAATTAAACGCAACTCTGAAGATTGGGATCTCGACAGAGGTAAGGAGTCAGGTATAATACCTAAGTTTGATTGTGTTAAATCTTTTATGGATACCAATGCTTTCCGTGAACTTAGCACTAAATATGGACTTGACTATGAGATAGTTGCTTCTTTCTGTGAATCCTTTGCTACTCATGTTGATCTCCCTAAGGAGAAGTGGTTTAAATATAATCCTCCCATTGAAGTAAAAGTAGTTGCACCTATTAAAGTTGAAGAAAAGACTATCACTTATAATGATTCTATTGTTCCTACTGCTTATATTGAGAAACCACCTTTCCCTGTTAGAATAAAGGATCATGCTAAAGCTTCAACTGTGGTTCATAAGAGTAATACTAGAACACCTACACCCTCTGAGAAAATTAAAGTTGAACCTAATGTTGCTATGGTTAAAGATCTCTTGGCCAATAATATTGATGGGCATGTTATTTACTTTTGTGATGAAGCTGCTAGAATTGCTAGACCTGATACTAAAAATAAGCATATACCTGTTGTAGGCATGCCTGTTATTTTTGCTAAAATAGGAGATCATTACTATCATGGCTTATGTGATATGGGTGCTAGTGCAAGTGCAATACCTCATTCCTTATACAAGAAATTATGCATTATATTGCACCTGCTGAGATAGAAGAGATTGATGTTACAATTAAACTTGCCAATAGAGACACTATTTCACTAGTTGGGATTGTTAGAGATGTTGAAGTCTTGTGTGGGAAAGTTAAATATCCTGCTGATTTTCTTGTTCTTGGTTCCCCACAAGATAACTTTTGTCCCATTATATTTGGTAGACCCTTCTTGAATACTGTTAATGCTAAAATAGACTGCAAAAAGGATGTTGTTACTATTGGTTTGGGGGATATGTCTCATGAGTTTAACTTTGCTAAATTTCGTAGACAACCTCATGATAAAGAATTGCCTAGCAAAGATGAAATTATTGGTCTTGCTTCTATTGCCGTGCCTCCTAATGATCCTTCAGAACAATATTTGCTAGACCATGAAAATGATATGTTTATGAATGAAAGAAGGGAAATAGATGAAGTATTATTTAAACAGGGACCTATTCTGAAACACAACTTGCCTGTTGAAATCCTAGGGGATCCTCCTCCACCCAAGGGTGATCCCGTGTTTGAGCTTAAACCTTTACCTGATACTCTTAAATATGCTTATCTTGATGAGAAAGAGATATATCATGTTATTATTAGTGCTAACCTTCTAGAGCATGAAGAAAAGAAATTGTTGAAAACTCTGAAGAAGCACCGTGCTTCTATTGGATATACTCTTGATGATCTTAAGGTCATTAGTCCCACTCTATGCCAGCACAAAATAAAATTGGAGAAAGACGTGAAACCGCTTGTTGATCACCAATGACGGTTAAGTCCTAAGATGAAAGAAGTGGTAAGAAAAGAAATACTAAAGCTTCTGGAGGCAGGTATAATTTATCCCATTGCTGATAGTCAGTGGGTAAGTACTGTCCATTGTGTCCCTAAGAAGGGAGGTATTACTGTTGTTCCTAATGATAAAGATGAACTGATCCCGCAAAGAATTGTCACAGGTTATCGAATAGTAATTGATTTTCGCAAATTAAATAAAGCTACTAAAAAGGATCATTACCTTTTACCTTTTATTAATCAAATGCTAGAAAGATTATCCAAACATACACATTTTTGCTTTTTAGATGGTTATTCTGGTTTCTCTCAAATACCTGTGTCAAAAGAGAATCAAGAAAAGACAACTTTTACTTGCCCTTTCGATACCTTTGCTTATAGACGTATGCCTTTCGTTTTATGCAATGCACCCGCTACCTTTCAAAGATCTATGACTGCTATATTCTCTGACTTCTGTGAAAAGATTGTTGAGGTTTTCATGGATGATTTCTTCGTATATGGAACTTCTTTTGATGATTGCTTAAGCAACCTTGATCGAGTTTTGCAGAGATGTGAAGAAACTAATCTTGTCTTGAATTGGGAAAAGTGCCACTTTATGGTTAATGAAGGTATTGTCTTGGGGCATAAAATTTCTGAAAGAGGTATTGAAGTTGATAAAGCTAAAGTTGATGCTATTGAAAAGATGTCATGTCCTAAGGACATTAAAGGTATAAGAAGTTTCCTTGGTCATGCTAGTTTTTATAGGAGGTTCATTAAGGACTTCTCTAAAATTTCTAGGCCTCTGACTAATCTCTTACAAAAAGATGTTCCTTTTGTCTTTGATGATGATTGTGTAGAAGCATTTGAAGTACTTAAGAAAGCTCTGATTTCTGCACCTATTGTTCAGCCACCTGATTGGAATTTACCATTTGAAATTATGCGTGATGCTAGTGATTATGCTGTAGGGGCTGTTTTAGGACAAAGGGTTGATAAGAAATTAAATGTTATCCAATATGCTAGTAAGACTCTAGACAGTGCCCAAAGAGATTATGCTACTACTGAAAAAGAATTTTCATAGCAGTTGTATTTGCTTGTGATAAGTTCAGACCCTATATTGTTGATTCTAAAGTAACTGTTCACACTGATCATGCTGCTATTAAATATCTTATGGAAAAGAAAGATGCTAAACCTTGACTTATTAGATGGGTTCTCTTGCTTCAAGAATTTGATTTGCATATTATTGATATAAAGGGAGTTGAGAATCCCGTTGCAGAAAACTTGTCTAGGCTAGAGAATGTTCTTGATGACCCACTACCTATTGGTGATAGCTTTCCTGATGAACAATTGGCTGTCATAAATGCTTCTCGTACTGCTCCATGGTATGCTGATTATGCTAATTATATTGTTGCTAAATTTATACCACCTAGTTTCACATACCAGCAAAAGAAAAAGTTTTTCTATGATTTAAGACATTACTTTTGGGATGACCCACACCTTTATAAAGGAGTAGATGGTGTTATTAGACGTTGCGTACCTGAGCATGAACATGAACAGATCCTATGCAAGTGTCACTCTGAGGCTTATGGAGGACACCATGCTGGAGATAGGACTGCACATAAGGTATTGCAATCCGGTTTTTATTGGCCTAATCTCTTCAAGGATGCCCGTAAGTTTATTTTGTCTTGTGATGAATGTCAAAGAATTGGTAATATTAGTAGACGTCAAGAAATGCCTATGAATTATTCACTTGTTATTGAACTATTTGATGTTTGGGGCTTTGATTATATGGGACCGTTTCCTTCCTCCAATGGGTATACACATATTTTAGTTATTGTTGATTACGTTACTAAGTGGGTAGAAGCTATTCCAACTAGTAGTGCTGATCATAACACCTCTATTAAGATGCTTAAAGAAGTTATTTTTCCGAGCTTTGGAGTCCCTAGATACTTAATGGCTGATGGTGGTTCACATTTTATTCATGGTGCTTTTTGTAAAATGCTTGCTAAGTATGATGTTAATCATAGAATTGCATCTCCATATCATCCCCAGTCTAGCGGTCAAGTAGAACTGAGTAATAGAGAGCATAAATTGAGGAAGAGAACTGAGTACCACTTTGGGCCATCAACTGAGGAAGAGATGGAGGCCGACTTAAAAAGGATAGATGCCATGGAGGAGGATCAAGAAGTTACTTCTCGTTTTCGAGCCGGATTCACGATGGGGGAACACAGAGCTCAACTATTCCAAACTCGGTCATCCCTTCCAATGTTAGATTTCTTTCTTATGAAAATATGAAAAAGAGTGTTATTTGTTCTCCCGCAGCTATGCAACATCCTTGGGTGAGAGGAGCTTTAGCTATCACGGGCAAGCTCTGTAAGGAAATAATGGACCTCAAGCAGCAAGCCAATAAGCTTGAGGAAGAGAACCATATCCTGAAGGGCATCATCGCCAAGAATATCACATCACCACCCCTAAAGAAGGAGACATAAACACATGGGTATGGGCACTCCCCTTGGCAACTGCCAAGTTTGGGGGAGTGCCCCGGTATTGTATCACCATCACACTTTTATCTTTTCCATTTTTCTTAGTCCGATCCTTTTGATAATATCTTGATCTAGTAGAATAAAGTTTTAGTATGATCTGGTTTTGAGCTTTGCTTTATGATCCTTCTATGTAATTGAGTCCGTGAGCTATATATAATAAAGATTAGTGTTGAGTCAAGGGCTTTGCCATCTTGCTATGATCTTGAGGGTATAAAAACAAAAGAGTAGAGAAAGAATAAAAAGAAATAAAGAGATCATATGGATCTTATGGAAAGTAATGACTTCACATATAAAGAGTATGATGAATAAAAGTTGTTGAAAGTTGACAAACTTAGTTTTGGTCATCGTTGCAATTAATAAGAAGTAATAAAGAAAGAGCTGTTTTCACATATAAATATACTATCTTGGACATATTTTATGATTGTGAGCACTCATTAAAATATGACATGCTAAAGAGTTGATGTTGGACAAGGAAGACAACTTAATGGCTTATGTTTTCTTACATCCGAAATAAATTATATTGTCATGGATCATTCAACATGTTGAGCTTGCCTTTCCCTCTCATGCTAGCCAAATTCTTTGCACCAAGTAGAGATACTACTTGTGCTTCCAAATATCCTTAAACCCAATTTTTCCATAAGAGTCCACCATATCTACCTATGGATTGAGTAAGATCCTTCAAGTAAGTTGTCATCGTTGCAAGCAAGAAAAATTGCTCTCTAAATATGTATGACTTATTAGTGTGGAGAAAATAAGCTTTGTACGATCTTGTGATGTGGAAGAAATAAAAGCGACAGACTGCATAATAAAGGTCCATATCACAAGTGGCAATATAAAGTGACGTTCTTTCGCATTAAGATTTTGTGCATTCAACCATAAAAGCACATGACAAGCTCTGCTTCCCTCTGCGAAGGACCTATCATTTATTCTTGTCTATTACTTCATACAAGAGTCATGGTGATCTTCACCTTTCCTTTTTACATTTTATCCTTCAGTAAGCACAATGTGTTGGAAAGATCCAGATATATATAGCTAATTGGATGTGTGTTTTCATGAACTATTATTGTTGACATTACCCTTGAGGTAAAAGGTTGGGAGGCAAAACTATAAGCCCCTATCTTTCTCTGTGTCCGATTAAAACTTCATACCCATAAGTATTGCGTGAGTGTTAGCAGTTGTGAAAGACTAAATGATAGTTGAGTATGTGGACTTGCTGAAAAGCTCTTATATTGACTCTTTCCGTTGTTATGATAAATCACAATTGCTTCAATGACTGAGATTATAGTTTGTTATTTCTCAATGAAGTTTATGATTCATACTTGAAATTGTGAATGAATTGTTACTTTAGCATAAGAAATTATATGACAATATATATATGTTGCTGTTATAATAGTTATCATGATGCTCTCATGTCCGTATTTTATTTTATCGACACCTCTATATCTAAACATGTGGACATATTTTACGATTTTGGCTTCCACTTGAGGACAAGCGAGGTCTAAGCTTGGGGGAGTTGATACGTCCATTTTTCATCATGCTTTTATATCGATATTTATTGCATTATGGGCTGTTATTACACAATATGTCACAATACTTATGCCTATTCTCTCTTATTTTACAAGGTTTACATGAAGAGGGAGAATGCCGGCAGCTGGAATTCTGGGCTGGAAGAGGAGCAAATATTAGAGACCTATTCTGCACATCTCCAAAAGTCCTGAGATTTCACGGGAGCACGTTTCAGAATATAAAAAAATATTGGGTGAAAGAAGTACTAGAGGGGGGTCACCCACCATCCACGAGGGTGGGGGGAGTGCCCTACCCCCTAGGCGCGCCCCCCTGCCTCATGGGCCCCCTGGCAGCCCTCTGATGCCCATCTTTGGCTATATGGAGTCTTTCATGTTGGAAAAAATCAAAAGCAAGCTTACGAGACTAAACTCCGTCGGCACGAGGCGAAACCTTGGCAAAACCAATCTAGGGCTCCGGCGGAGCTGTTCTGCCGGGGAAGCTTCCCTTCGGGAGGGGGAAATCATCACCATCGTCGTCATCATCGATCCTCTCATCGAGAGGGGGTCAATCTCCATCAACATCTTCACCAGCACCATCTCATCTCAAACCCTAGTTCATCTCTTGTATCCAATCTTTGTCTCAAAACATCAGATTGGTACCTGTGGGTTGCTAGTAGTGTTGATTACTCTTTGTAGTTGATGCTAGTTGGTTTATTCGGTGGAAGATCATATGTTCAGATCCTTTATGCATATTAATACCCCTCTGATTATGAACATGAATATGATTTGTGAGTAGTTACCTTTGTTCTTGAGGACATGGGAGAAGTCTTGCTATAAGTAGTCATGTGAATTTGGAATTCGTTTGATATTTTGATGAGATGTATGTTGTCTCTCCTTTAGTGGTGTCATGTGAACATTGACTACATGACACTTCACCATTGTTTGGGCCTAGGGGAAGGCATTGGGAAGTAATAAGTAGATGATGGGTTGCTAGAGTGACAGAAGCTTAAACCCTAGTTTATGAGTTGCTTCGTAAGAGGATGATTTGGATCCATATGTTTCATGCTATGGTTAGGTTTACCTTAATACTTCTTTTGTAGTTGCGGATGCTTGCAATAGGGGTTAATCATAAGTGGGATGCTTGTCCAAGGAAGGACAGTACCCAAGCACTGGTCCACCCACATATCAAATTATCAAAGTACCGAACGTGAATCATATGAGCGTGATGAAAACTAGCTTGACAATAATTCCCATGTGTCCTCGGGAGCGCTTTCCTTTATATAAGAGTTTGTCCAGGCTTGTCCTTTGCTACAAAAAGGATTGGGCCATCTTTCTGCACCTTATTTACTTTATTTACTTGTTACCCATTACAAATTACCATATCACAAAATTATCTGCTATCGATAATTTCATTGCTTGCAGACAATACCTTACTGAAAACTGCTTATCATTTCCTTCTGCTCCTCGTTGGGTTCGACACTCTTACTTATCGAAAGGACTACGATAGATCCCCTACACTTGTGGGTCATCAGATGTGAGGGAAGAAGGAGAGGTCATATGCATTCTCAGAGGATTTTGAAGTTAAATTAGTTTGAAGATAATGATCTCATAGTGCGAAGACATTCACTTATAGAGAGATGTTGATTCTAGATTTGTATGAATCCCAGAATAGGTACAAGTGAGAATCATACTAGTCATGTACCATAAGTAAAGTAGCTTTGCATGATATGAGATGTGAATGACCGAAGATAAATATTTGGAAGTGGAAGAACAACTTATTAAGATATTCAAAAAGTCACTGGATCAAACAAACGGTAAAACGTGAGTTTTATTTACCGCACAATGAACATATGAAGAGCTTCTCGATGAGGTGATAAGGAGGCCAAGTAGTTCAATCTCCCGTGCCCTAACTTGGCGGCAGAAGATAGCTACGGCAGTGACGGGGCGACGATGTCCGTGGCCGGCATGAGTACGACGTCGAAGAGGTCGCGGCAGCTAAGCGCTTCTTCTCCGACGATGATGGAAGCTAGCGACGGTGCTAGGGGTCTGAAGGTGATACGTCTCCAACGTATCTATAATTTTGATTGTTCCATGCTATTATATTATCTGGTTTGGATGTTTTATATGCATTAATATGCTATTTTATATTATTTTTGGGACTAACCTATTAACCTAGAGCCCAGTGCCAGTTACTGTTTTTTCCTTGTTTTTTAGCTTCACAGAAAAGGAATACCAAACAGAGTACAAACGGAATAAAACCTTCGTGATGATTTTTCTTGGACCAGAAGACACCCAGGAGACTTGGAGATCAAGTCAGAAGATCCACGAGGTGGCCACAAGGGTGGAGGGTGCGCCCCCTACCTTGTGGGCCCCTCAGTGACCCTCTGACCTAGCTCTACTTCCTATATATTCACATATATTCCCAAACCACCAGAAGCATCCACGAAAACACTTTTACACCGCCGCAACCTTCTGTTCCCGTGAGATCCCATCTTGGGGCCTTTTCCGGCATCCTGCCGGAGGAGGATTCGATCATGGAGGGCATCTACATCAACACTATTGCCCTTCCGATGAAGCGTGAGTAGTTTACCTCAGACCTACGGGTCCATAGCTAGTAGCTAGATGGCTTCTTCTCTCTCTCTCTCCCTCTCTTTGATTCTCAATACCATGTTCTCCTCGATGTTCTTGGAGATCTATCCGATGTAATTTTCTTTTGCGGTGTGTTTGTCGAGATCCGATGAATTGTAGATTTATGATTGTAACATCCCAAAATTTTAAATTTTGGAATATTATAACAAATAGATAGATTTGATTGATTGTTTGATTGATTGTTTGAAAGTGAGTGAATTTGAAACTTTTTGAAAGTTAAATGAGAGGGAATAAAAGGACTTTCCCAAACTTTCATATTTTGCTCTCTGATCTCCATGAATTCAAATTCTTTTCAAATACAAAACCCTTGAGCGAAGATGATATGACTTCTTCCATTTAAATTAAATGAAAGGGTATTTGAAAATAATTGAATTTCATTTGGAAAATATTTCCAATTCTGAAACTTTATGCAACTCAATGATTTTCATGAGAGAAGATAACATGACTTCTTCAAATTATATGAAATATGAGTTGGGAGTTTCAAAGAATTAAATTCAAAGTTCTTTTGAATTTATTTTCAATTTGGAGTTATTTGAGTTTTATTCAAATTATTTTTCTCCAAAAATAAAATATATGGAAATTAGGGTAACATGATTCCCTACATTAGAAAATTGGAGGAAAATTAATTTGAAATCATTTTGGTATTTTTAAAATGATTTTAGTTGGATTTTAATAGACCAGTAGCACTCTTTGTTTTATCTGAATTTGTGTGGATTTTATTTGAAATTATAAAAATGTTCATGTCATAGAAAATCTTTTTCTGAAAATTTTGATATATTATATGCCTATATAATATTTTTATTTTGTTTTGTCCTTTTTATTTTTGGTTGTGTGAGAATATGTTAAAAAAAACTTCTTCTCTCCTCCACCGCTGAACTGGGCCGGCCCAATAGGCCACGCCCCAGCCCAGCCAGCGCGCCGCCGCCTTCCTCCTCGCGTGCCCCAGCAGGACTCGCCGGAGTCCGGCTTCCGCACGCCGCCGGGCGCCCCCTCGCCCAAGGAAGGCCTCGGCCTCGTGCCTTTAAAAGGCGGGCCCTCGACGCCCCTTCCCCTCTCTCCTCTCCCCGCATCTGCCGCTGCTTGCTTCTCGTCACCGCCGCCGCAGCGCCTCGCCCGCGCCACCGCTCCCCGCTGCCGCGCCACGCATTGCTGCTGCTTGCACAGCTCGCCTTGCCCGCCACCGCCGTGGCCGCTCACCGTCGCCTCGCCTCGCCTCGCCGGAAACCGCCGCCGTCGCCGTTGCCGTTGACCCGCCGTGGACCGGTAAAACCCGCCCGGTCCGATCCGGTTTTATTTTAAGTTCGGTTTTAAAAAAAAAACCTAGACTAGATCTGTTTTTTTGGTTTTACTAAACAGCGAACGTCCACTGTTTAGACCGTATAAACGAACATTCGCTTTTTAGTCTTTTTCTTTTTCTTTTAGTTTTCAGCCAGGGACCTATCTGTGATGTTCTATTTACAGATTAGTCCCTGTTCTTCAAACAGTCATAACTTTTTACTTGTTAGTCCAAATTCAACGAACCCAATGCCCACTTCTTCGTTATGATGTCCTCTATCCAGTAATCCAACCCAAAAATATTTTTGAAAATTTTAAAATTTGAATTAGATCAGATTTGAATTCAAACTTCGTTTGATCATAACTTGAGTTTCGTAGCTCCGTTTGAGTTGATTCTTTTTGCAAATCGAAGCTCTTGACCTAAGCATTCTAATAAGGCCAAATTCACATAATTTTGGTACTGTTAGAAATAGTTTTATGTTGCAAGAGCTATTTGTTTGGTTTTGATGTTTCCGAATTGTCTTCTTCGATCTTTCTGATCTTTTGAGTGATTGCTTATGTGTGGTTACTATTGCTTGCTTACGATAGATTGACCGGAGTGTGACGAGTAGAGCTATCAAGTGTTTTTGAGTGCAAATCATCTTCATCAACATTGCAGGCAAGTTCACACTTTGATCATACATTTTCTACAACCCAGTTTTTATTGCATTAGATCAATTCTCACACATTGCATGATTAGGATCTAATTAAATTGTGGGATGGGAAGTAGATGAGGTAGTACCTATCACTTGTATTACTATGAAACCTTTGGGAGTTACTTCTACGTTTGCTCTTATGCCATGCTATGCTAGTAGACGTGGATTGGGTGAGTGATATCCATGACAGATGTGAGTTGATAATTTTAATGGTTTATCTAAGGTGGCAACTTAAACACACATCTGGGTGGATTGAGGCACCTGATGTCTATCAGGACTTGCCTGTTTTTTTTCGGACCGCCACCCAGGCTCAAAGGGATCATAAGATCTTTCATGATAGAAACTTCCGTGTGCAGCCACAAGCCATTATGGGCTCTGGCATAGTTGACTAAGTTGTGCGAACTCTTACAGTGGTAGACTAGCAGATGTAGGGGATGTAGGTGTACCGGTCTACCCGATCGTAAGGTGCTAGCTCTTCTGAAAGGCTATGTCTCGGTCATCCGTTTCTCAAACACCATGTAGTGCGAGAAATCCAACGGAGGCGATCGAGTCTTGTGGGGAAAGTGCGCAAACCTCTGCAGAGTGTATAAACTAATCATGATTAGCCGTGTCCCCGGTTATGGACATCTTGAGTATCTAGTTCTTGGATTATCCTGTTGATCTCATCACGTTACTTTAAATGAATATTGTTGGGTTTAATGATGTTACTTAATTGGGATTGAGGATGCTGTCAACCATTCTCAATGTTCAACAACCACCATGATAGTTAAATAAATTTATTCCTTTGTAGTAGGGAAAAATTGGCTTTTCGCAAAAACCTTATAACCATAGAGCTTTTCCACCAGCCAAATATGCATGTAGTGATAGTCTTTATTCATCATTCTCTATGGTGTGAATTTGCCAGTACATTCAATGTACTGACCCTCTGTGGCTGCAACGTCTCATGTTGCAGGATTATCTTACGACGAGTAAGTGATACGTTAGGGTTACGATTTCTACACTCAACTTTGCCGTTGGTGTTGATGGGAATCCACAACCTTGTTGCTTCCGCTATATGGATTGAGGTAATAGTATTTAAGTTACTTTATACATGTGATTTACCTCTGTTATAAATCCTTCGAGTACTGTGTGTGTCAGCATACCGATCCAGGGATGACACTTAAGCACAGAGACTTGATCCATTCGGGTCAGGTCGCTACAAGATGGTATCAAAGCACATGTTGACTGTAGGACGTGACCCTAGAAACTGGCAAGCCCATAGCAAAGACTTTTCTCTACAACTTTCCCTTTCAAAAGATCTTTTACCTCTCTTCTCTTCTGAGCTTATTCAAAAATTCTCTTTAGTGAGACCATACCCCTTTCCTCTTTTGACCACATGAAGATTCGACTGATGAGACCACTCCAAGAAGTACAAGATATCGGACAACTAAGACCACTTCGGAATGAAGAGTATTTTCTGTGCATCTGAATAATGGAAACTACAATGGTTGAAGACCGAAGACAAGTAGAATTTGAAGGCTCTGAAGAATTCCTAGATTTATATGACCTAGGAAGGCTACCCTTATGGAACTTGGCAGACTATGGAAGTTGTCAACACCCGAGATCAAGGTGTATCGGAGAAAGACCGGAGCATGGAGCATTAGAACTCGAAGTTTTGTCAAAGAAAACCCTAAGGCAGGAGATATCAACTGTGGAGAGATAGCTCATGGAAATGACAAGGGCAGAAACACGGTTATCCGTGATGTCATCGCCACTAATACTATGGTCACCGAGCTGAGCTAAGCATGCATTTCTTTGGAAGGATTGGATGGTAGAAGGCTGATGGAGCACCTAACAGTAAGATGAAGTTTTAACCTTAGTTGGTGTATCGCCAGAATCTGGAGTAGTACATTAAGAATTTTAAGATGGAGCTCCAGGAAGTCGTATTAGACAAGGAAGCATTTGTGAAGAACTCAGGAACCAGAAGCTGAAAGTAGCCAAGCTGGAGGAGCTACAACCTCGAGATACCGGAGATTGGTCAGGAACTGAAGGACAGTAGGACCATGGTTCATGCCAAGGATGATGAAACCTAAAAGTTTGGGATGCAACTCCAGAATAATAAAGGACGTCATGAGAGACTTCGCGTCAACAGAGATGATCTGGCAAAAGAACTTGAGAAGGACAAGCACGATTGAAAGAAGCCATTGGAGGCATGAACAAGGCTTGAAGAGTTTGGAGACGTTGAAGATTTATTGACCTTTAGAAGACCAAACCCCTGTTATATACCTACGTTAGATGCGACGTTTGTGAGCTGTCATTTGTTTGATGTTTTTCCGACAGCCACAAATAAAATCTGTCTTTTCAAAACCATTTTTTGTTTTGTGCATCCCTCTCCCTCTCTCTCATCTCACCCCAAAACCCTTGGACCTAATAGAGGATGAATGGAGATGAGCTTGTATTTTCTAGACCGATGAGTCAATTGGAGATAGACCGATGGACTCAGAACATGGGGGATCACATGGAGAATAACCCTGTAGTTGGAAATAATATGACCCAGCATGCTCTTCAGTGCTTTGAAAGAGGTGCTGCTACTTGGTGGAGAATGTACCAAACCATCAATGGATGGCAAGGAGTAACCACTTGGAAGGAATTTAAGTTGACTTTGCCAAAGTCTCGGTTTGTGTCCCAGAAGTTGAAGCCTTATGGAAAGGATATGAAGAAACCTTGTGCATGCAAGATTTGTGGAGAAATCAGACACACCCATAAAGAACACAAGGATGAATGCCCTAATTGTGAAGGAAGTCACCCAGTTGAAGAATGCCCAACTAGGCAAATTACTTGTTTCTTGTGTGAAGGGACTACCCATTACCCTGCTCAGTGTCACATTTACCCCTTGGTACAAAGAACCATCCAACAGAAGAAAGAAGCAATGAAAGGAGCCCTTATGGGAATTTTAGAAGAAACTGTGATGAAAGAAGAGGTGGAGGACACACCCAAAGAAGAACCAATTAAACCCTGCACTAAGTCTTGCTATTCATGTGGAGAAGAAGGACACATCTCCCAAAATTGTTTGAATGGGGATCTAGTAGAATTCCCGACAGAGGAAGTAGAATATGACCCACGGGAAATAGAAGACCTGATTGGCATGGAAAGGTCCAGGAAGAGAAGTAGATTGGATTCCAGGAAGAATCTGAGTCATATCACCTGCTACAGGTGCAAGGAGTCAGGACACTACCTCAACAGTTGCCCCAAAAGGAAACCTCGATACTTGTCAGAAGTAATATGTTTTAGTTGTAATGGAGCAGGGCACTTTGCTAGAAAATTCCCCAAGGAGAAGGAAACTGGTGCTACATAGTTGAGTTTGCAACAAAAGAAATGGAGTAGTAGAAGTGAGAACATTTTCTTTTATATTGAGGTGTTGAGTTGAGACATGTAATGGAAAAGCAAAAGATTGCAATCATTTGAGAATCAATAAAGTAGCATCGTTGGTACTGATATGGATTTCATGAGTTGTTACTCTATGAAGAAGGATTTTGACCATTTTTGAGGATAAAAGAAATATGGTCTATGGAAGGTTTGTGCATTTTAAGGGTGGTAGTACCCTGTAATGGATTTCGGACAAAATGAATACGAGTTTTGTCTCGATATGTGTGATGCCCCAAGAGTATGTGGGATGAAGTTGGAGACCGACGGTTGTTTGGACCAAATGTGATCAAGGAGTCAGAAGAGAATGTTAAGTTGATTCGAGATAGACTGAAGGTAGCTCAGTCCAGGTAGAAGAGTTATGTAGACTCAAAAACTCAAGGAGGTAGTCTATGAAATTGGAGACAGAGCATGTCTTCATGTGTTCCCTCTGCGAGGAGTTAAACAAATTGGAGTTAATGTAAAAGTTAGCCCCGAGATTTGTAGGACCATACCGAGTTTTGGAGCGTATGAGAGAAGTGGCCTACAAGTTTGAGTTACCCGAAGGACTGTCAGGAGTTCAAGATGTGTTTCACGTTTCCCAGTTGAAGAAGTGCCATGCAGAGATGGCCAATATTTCCCTGAAGGATGCTTGACCCCTGGAAAGGATAATGATATTCCACGGAGTGGACTTCATAGGTACGAGTCTTATCTCGATATGTTGGATACCCCAAGAATATGAAGAGATGAATTACTATTGGATATAAAGGAGGTATGATGTTGGAAATATGGATCAATGGAAACTCCATGATGAGTCCGAGTAATCATGTCCTAGTTTGGTGCCAATAGAAGGAAGGAACATAGTACAATTGGATGGATTTAAGAATACTAGGAAGTTGGAAGTTGGAATAATGACCAGTTGCCCAATGATAAGTTCAAGGACTACAAGTGATGAGGTGTGCCATAACCCACAGGCCCCAGGACCTGCCAAGAAGCAAGCACATTCTTGCTGAAGGAAAAACCCTGGAAGTGGAAATACCTTTGTTGACAGACAATTTTATAGGAGTTTACGCAAAACCTGAGAGTTGTGAAGGAACGATAGATGTTTGTCTGGCTTGCAGAATCAATGGATTATTCCGAACTTGGTTCGTCGACGAGAGAAATTCTGCAATGCTTGTGAGGATGACCGAGTGTTAGAATGCGAGATTCGCTAAACTGTATACAAGGTAATGATTTGGGTGCGGGATGGATTGATCACCATACCGACTTACTCTTATTATTCCCCTTGCTATATGGGATGGTAAATCTGAGTGACTTGCCGATAGTAGAGAGACGACGATATTAAACCTTGTATAAACCTTAGAATGGTATAAGAATTTTTCCCTTGTATACGACAGTTTTTTGCCAACCGTAGGTTATACGGTGAGAATCACCCAGACCCATTTCCTGCAGGAGAAACCATAAATTGTTGACCACCATGAGATATCGATAGTTGTTTAGTTTTGGCGCCTGACCCATCAGCTAAGAAGACCCAATCTCGGAAGAACCTTACCAAGAGGAAAGGAAAAAGAGAATTGTGGTAAGGTTATGCCACTACCGGAAGAGCCCGGATAAGGAATTATCCTGAAGACCTAAGAAGACCGACACTGTCAAGAATAAGGATGGGGTATATGAGTATTGATGGGACCGTAACGATGTTTCTAAGGGTGGTAGCACCCCAGACCCCGGAGACGATTGATGAAATTTGAGGAGACCCCCAAACCCTAACCTTTTTCTTGCTAGCCTCTCCGAATCTCGAGGACGAGATTCCTTTTAAGGGTGGTAGGTTTGTAACATCCCAAAATTTTAAATTTTGGAATGTTATAATAAATAGATAGATTTGATTGATTGTTTGATTGATTGTCTGAAAGTGAGTGAATTCAAAACTTTTTGAAAGTTAAATGAGAGGGAATAAAAGGACTTTCCCAAACTTTCATATTTTGCTCTCTGATCTCCATGAATTCAAATTCTTTTCAAATACAAAACCCTTGAGCGAAGATGATATGACTTCTTCCATTTAAATTAAATGAAAGGGTATTTGAAAATAATTGAATTTCATTTGGAAAATATTTCCAATTCTGAAACTTTATGCAACTCAATGATTTTCATGAGAGAAGATAACATGACTTCTTCAAATTATATGAAATATGAGTTGGGAGTTTCAAAGAATTAAATTCAAAGTTCTTTTGAATTTATTTTCAATTTGGAGTTATTTGAGTTTTATTCAAATTATTTTTCTCCAAAAATAAAATATATGGAAATTAGGGTAACATGATTCCCTACATTAGAAAATTGGAGGAAAATTAATTTGAAATCATTTTGGTATTTTTAAAATGATTTTAGTTGGATTTTAATAGACCAGTAGCACTCTTTGTTTGTTTATCTGAATTTGTGTGGATTTTATTTGAAATTATAAAAATGTTCATGTCGTAGAAAATCTTTTTCTAAAAATTTTGATATATTATATGCCTATATAATATTTTTATTTTGTTTTGTCCTTTTTATTTTTGGTTGTGTGAGAATATGTTAAAAAAAAACTTCTTCTCTCCTCCGCCGCCGAACTGGGCCGTCCCAATAGGCCACGGCCCAGCCCACAGCGCACCGCCGCCTTCCTCCTCGCGTGCCTCAGCAGGACTCGCCAGAGTCCGGCTTCCGCACGCCGCCGGGCGCCCCCTCGCCCAAGGAAGGCCTCGGCCTCGTGCCTTTAAAAGGCGGGCCCCCGACGCCCCTCCCTCTCTCTCCTCTCCCCGCATCTGCCGCCTCTGCCGCTGCTTGCTTCTCGTCACCGCCGCCACAGCGCCTCGCCGCGCCGCCACCCGCTACTGCTGCACCGCGCGCCGCCCGCACCACCGCTCCCCGCTGCCGCGCCGCGCATTGCTGCTGCTCGCACCGCTCGCCTTGCCCGCGCGCCGCCGTGGCCGCTCGCCGTCGCCTCGCCTCGCCTCACCGGAAACCGCCGCCGTCGCCGTTGCCGTTGACCCGCCGTGGACCGGTAAAACCCGCCCGGTCCGATCCAATTTTATTTTAAGTTTGGTTTTTTTTAAAAAAAAACCTAGACTAGATCTGTTTTTTTTGGTTTTACTAAACAGCGAACGTCCACTGTTTAGACCGTATAAACGAACGTTCGCTTTTTAGTCTTTTTCTTTTTCTTTTAGTTTTCGGCCAGGGACCTATCTGTGATGTTCTATTTACAGATTAGTCCCTGTTCTTCAAACAGTCATAACTTTTTACTCGTTAGTCCAAATTCAACGAAACCAATGCCCTCTTCTTCGTTATGATGTCCTCTATCCAGTAATCCAACCCAAACATGTTTTTGAAAATTTTAAAATTTGAATTAGATCAGATTTGAATTCAAACTTCATTTGATCATAACTTGAGTTTCGTAGCTCCGTTTGAGTTGATTCTTTTTGCAAATCGAAGCTCTTGACCTAAACATTCTAATAAGGCCAAATTCACATAATTTTGGTACTGTTAGAAATAGTTTTATGTTGCAAGAGCTATTTGTTTGGTTTTGATGTTTCCGAATTGTCTTCTTCGATCTTTCTGATCTTTTGAGTGATTGCTTATGTGTGGTTACTATTGCTTGCTTACGATAGATTGACCGGAGTGTGACGAGTAGAGCTATCAAGATTTTTTGAGTGCGAATCATCTTCATCAACATTGCAGGCAAGTTCACACTTTGATCATACATTTTCTACAACCCAGTTTTTATTGCATTAGATCAATTCTCACACATTGCATGATTAGGATCTAATTAAATTGTGGGATGGGAAGTAGATGAGGTAGTACCTATCACCTGTATTACTATGAAACCTTTGGGAGTTACTTCTACGTTTGCTCTTATGCCATGCTATGCTAGTAGACGTGGATTGGGTGAGTGATATCCATGACAGATGTGAGTTGATAATTTTAATGGTTTATCTAAGGTGGCAACTTAAACACACATCTGGGTGGATTGAGGCACCTGATGTCTATCAGGACTTGCCTGTTTTTTTTCGGACCGCCACCCAGGCTCAAAGGGATCATAAGATCTTTCATGCTAGAAACTTCCGTGTGCAGCCACAAGCCATTATGGGCTCTGGCATAGTTGGCTAAGTTGTACGAACTCTTACAGTGGTAGACTAGCAGATGTAGGGGATGTAGGTGTACCGGTCTACCCGATCGTAAGGTGCTAGCTCTTCTGAAAGGCTATGTCTCGGTCATCCGTTTCTCAAACACCATGTAGTGCGAGAAATCCAACGGAGGCGATCGAGTCTTGTGGGGAAAGTGCGCAAACCTCTGCAGAGTGTATAAACTAATCATGATTAGCCGTGTCCCCGGTTATGGACATCTTGAGTATCTAGTTCTTGGATTATCCTGTTGATCTCATCACGTTACTTTAAATGAATATTGTTGGGTTTAATGATGTTACTTAATTGGGATTGAGGATGCTGTCAACCATTCTCAATGTTCAACAACCACCATGATAGTTAAATAAATTTATTCCTTTGTAGTAGGGAAAAATTGGCTTTTCGCAAAAACCTTATAACCATAGAGCTTTTCCACCAGCCAAATATGCATGTAGTGATAGTCTTTATTCATCATTCTCTATGGTGTGAATTTGCCAGTACATTCAATGTACTGACCCTCTGTGGCTGCAACGTCTCATGTTGCAGGATTATCTTACGACGAGTAAGTGATACGTTAGGGTTACGATTTCTACACTCCACTTTGCCGTTGGTGTTGATGGGAGTCCACAACCTTGTTGCTTCCGCTATATGGATTGAGGTAATAGTATTTACGTTACTTTATACATGTGATTTACCTATGTTATAAATCCTTCGAGTACTGTGTGTCAGCATACCGATCCAGGGATGACACTTAAGCACAGAGACTTGATCCATTCGGGTCAGGTCGCTACAATGATCAACTTATCTATGAATGTTATTTGAATCTTCTCTAAATTCTTATATGCATGATTTGATATCTTTGTAATTCTCTTCGAACTATCGGTTTAGTTTCGTCAACTAGATTGGTTTTTCTTGCAATGGGAGAAGTGCTTAGCTTTGGGTTCAATCTTGCGGTGTCCTCTCCCAGTGACAGTAGGGGCAGCGAGGCACGTATTGTATTGTTGTGATCGAGGATAAAAAGATGGGGTTTACATCATATTTCTTGAGTTTATTCAACTACATCATGTCATCTTACTTAAAGCGTTACTCTGTTCTTCATGAACTTAATACTCTAGATGCAAGCAGGAGTCGGTCGATGTGTGGAGTAATAGTAGTATATGCAGGCAGGAGTCGGTCTACTTGACACGGACGTGATGCCTATATTACATAATCATTGCTTTGGATATTGTCATAACTTTGCGCTTTTCCATCAATTGCTCGACAGTAATTTGTTCACCCACCGTATTATTTGCCTTCAAGACAGAAGCCTCTAGTGAAACCTATGGCCCCCCCGAGTCTATTTTCCATCATATAAGTTTCCGGTCTACTATTTTGCAATCTTTAATTTCAGATCTATACAATAAAAAACCCAAAAATATTTTCTCCTTTGTTTAGTTTTATTTATCTATCTCTATAAGATCTCACTTTGGCAAGTGACCGTGAAGGGATTGACAACCCCTTTATCGTGTTAGGTGCAAGTGTTTGATTGTTTGTGCAGGTATTGGTGATTTGTGCATTCTTCTCCTACTGGATTGATACCTTGGTTCTCTAACTGAGGGAAATACTTATCTCTACTTTGCTGCATCACCCTTTCCTCTTGAAGGGAAAAACCAACACAAGCTCAAGAAGTAGCAGGAAGAACTTCTAGCGCCGTTGCTGGATGAGGGAGTCCTGGATTAGGGGGTCCCCGGGCATCCGGGCTGTGTGACGTGGGCCGGACTGGTGGGCCGTGAATATACAAGATAGAAGGCTTCCCCCCGTGTCCGGATGGGACTCTCCTTTGCATGGATGGCAAGCTTGGCGTTCGGATATATATGAAGATTCCTTTCTCTGTAAACCGACTCTGTATAACCCTAGGCCCCTCCGTTGTCTATATAAACTGGAGGGTTTAGTCTGTAGAGGCAATCACAATCATACGGGCTAGACATCTAGGGTTTAGCCACAACGATCTCGAGGTAGATCTCTTGTAACCCCTATACTCATCAAAGTCAATCAAGCAGGACGTAGGGTATTACCTCCATCAAGAGGGCCCGAACCTGGGTAAAACATCGTGTCCCCTTCCTCCTATTACCTTCGATCCTCAAACTCACAGTTCGGGACCCCCTACCCAAGATCGGCCGGTTTTGACACCTACATTGGTGCTTTCATTGAGAGTTCCTCCGTGTTGTCGACGGAAGGTTCGATGGCTCATTTGATCATCTGCAATGACGCTGTTTCGGAGGAGACTTTCCTCCCCGGCCAAATCTTCATATTCGGCGGCTTCGCATTGCGCGCCAACTCGATTGGCCACCTTGAGCAGATCGACAGCTATGCCCCTGGTCATTAGATCAGTTTCGGGAACCTAAACTATGTCGCCGACATCTGAGGAGACTTGATCTTTGAAGGATTCGTGGCTCCGGCCAGCGCCTATAATTTTGTCTTGTTTCCACCTATCCAGTGAACCTGTCACATCAACTTATTGAAATTTTCAAATTTCAAAATTTGTTCAGATTCATATTCAAACTTCTTTTGATCATAACTTGAGTTTTATAACTCCGATTTAATTGATTCTTTTTGCAAATCAAAGCTCTTGACCTAAACTTTCTGATAAGGCCAAATTCACATAATTTTGATACTGTTAGAAATTGTTTTATGTTGCAAGAGTTATTTGCTTGGTTTTGATGTTTTCCGAAGTGTCTTCTTCGCTCTTCCCAATCTTTTGAGTGATTGCTTATGTGTGGTTACTATTGCTTTCTCACAATAGATTGAATGGAGTGTGACGAGTAGAACTATCAGGAGTTATGAGTGCGAATCATCTTCGTCAACTGTACAAGGAAAGTTCACACTTTGATCATACTTTTCATACCCAGTTTTTATGCATTAGTTTCAACCCTCAAACATTGCATGAGTAGGATATCTTAACTTGTGGGTTTGGGAAGTAGATGATGAGGTAGAACCTATTGCCCTTTTATTATCAAACCATGGGAGTTACTACTACGTTATGCTTATATTGTTATGCTATGCTCGTATACGTGGATTGGTTTGAGAGAATTCATGAAAGATGTGAGAGATTATTATTAACTAAGGTTTAACTTAAGTTGGCTACTTTAATACACATCTGGGTGGATTGGTTGGGGCACCATGGGGATATACCAGTGGACTTGCCCGGACACCTGGGGATATACCGGTGTTGTCCTAGGAGATCCCGGGGTAACCGTGTGATCACCCTATGGAATGCCAGCCAGGCTCAAAGGGATCATAAGATTATTAATGCTAAAAACTTCCATGTGCAGCCACAAGCTATTATGGGCCCTAGCATAGTTGAGTATGTTGCATGACCTCTTTCAGTGGTGGGCTAGCAGATGTAGGGGAAAGTAGGTGTAACTGTCCACCCAGAGTAAAGAGTTAATGTTTCTGAAAGACTGTGTCTCGGTCATCCATTTCTTACATACAATGTAATGCGAGAAATCCAACGGAGGAGATCGAGTCTTGTGGGGAAAAGTGCGCAAACCTCTGCAGAGTGTACAAACTAATCATGATTAGCCATGTCCCCGGTTATGGACATCTTGAGCATCTGGTTCTTGAATTATCATGTTGATCTCATCACTTATTGAATTAACTGGTTGGGTTAATGATTACTTTAATTGGGATTGAGATGGGGTTACCATTCTCAATGTTTTCAACAAACTTTGTAGTAAATAAAATATATTCCTTTGTTGTAGGAAAAAATTAGCTTTATGCAAAATTAAACTTTGAGCCTCCACCAGCCAAATATGCATATAGAGATAGCCATTCTCATTTTATCCTATGGTGTGAATTTGCTAGTACATTCAATGTACTGACCCTTTGTGGCTGCAACGTCTCATGTTGTAGGAATCTTACGACGAGTAAGTGATACATTAGGGTTACGATTTCTACACTCAACTTTGCCGTTGGTGTTGATGGGAATCCACAACCTTGTTGTTACTTCCGCTATATGGATTGAGGTAATAGTATTTACGTTACTTTATACATGTGATTTACCTCTGTTATAAATCCTCGAGTACTGTGTGTGTCAGCATACCGATCCATGGATGACACTTAAGCACATAGACTTGATCCATTTTTGTCGGGTCGCTACAAGATGGTATCGGAGTACATGTCGACTGTAGGACGTGACCCCTAGAAACTAGCAAGCCCATAGGAAAGATTTTCTCTAAAACCTTATTTTCAAAAAGATCCTCTACCTCTCTTCTTTTCTAAGCTTTATCAAATATTCCCTTTTAGTTAGACCATACCCCTTTCCCCTTTTGACCACACGAAGATTCAACTGGTGAGACTACTCCAAGAAGTACAAGATATCGGACAACTAGGACCACTTCAGAATGAACAAGATTTTACCGAGCATTATAATTATGGAAACTACAACGGTTGAAGACTCCGAAGACTAGGAGAATTTGAAGGCTCTGTAGAATTTCCAGATTTGTATGACCTAGGAAAGCTACCCTTATGGAACTTGTCAGACTAATGAAGTTGTCAATACCCGAGATCAAGGTGTATCGGAGAAAGAACGAAACATAGAGCATTAGAACTCATAGATTTTGTCAAGAAAACCCTAAGGCAGGAGATATCAACTATGGAATGATAGCTCATGGAAGTGACAAGAGCAGAAACATGGCTATCCATGATGTTATCGCCCGCTTATGCTAGTATCACCGTGCTGAGTTAAGCATGCATTTCTTTGGAAGGATTGGATGAGAGAAGGGCTGATGGAGCATCTGTCAGCAAAGGATGCAGTTTTCACCTTAGCTGGTGTATCGCCAGGAATCTGGAGTATTACATGAAGAATTTTTAGACGTACCTTCAGGAAGTCGTATTTGACAAGGAAGCAATTCATGAAGAACTTAGGACCCAGAATCTGAAAGTAGCCAAGCTGAAGGAGCAAAACCTCGAGATACCGAAGATTCGTCAGGAACTGAAGGACAGTAGGACATGGTTCATGCCAAGGATGTTGAAACCAGAAGTTTGGAACGCAACTCCAGAATATTAAAGGACGTCACGAGAGACTTCGCATCAACATAAATGATCTGGCAAAAGAACTTGAGAAGGACAGGCACGATCGAAAGAAGCCATTGGAGACATGAACAAGACTCGAAGAGTTTGACGACTTTGAAGATTTATTGACCTTTAGAAGACCCAGCCCCTGTTATCTGCCTATGTTAGATGCGACGTTTGTGAGCTGTCATTTGTTTGATGTTTTTCCGACAGCCACAGATAAAATCTGTCTTTTCAAAACCATTGTTTGTATTGTGTGCATCCCTCTCCATCTCTCTCATCTCACCCCAAAACCCATGGACCCAATAGAGGATGAATGGAGATGAACTCATATTTTCTGGACCGATGACTCAATCGGAGACAGACCGATGGATTCGGAACATGGAAGATCATATGAAGAATAACACTATAGCCGGAAAGGATATGGCTCATCATGCTCTTCAGTTCTTTGAAAGAGGTGCTGCTACCTGGTGGAAGATGTATCAAACCATCAATGGATGGCAAGGAGTAACCACTTGGAAAGAATTTAAGTTGACTTTGTCAAAGTCTCGGCTTGTGTCCCAGAAGTTGAAGCCTTATGGAAATGATATGAAGAAACCTTGTGCATGCAAGCTCTATGGAGAAATAGGGCACAACCATAAAGAACACAAAGATGAATGCCCTAATTGTGAAGGAAGTCACCCAGCTGAAGAATGCCCAACTAGTCAGATTACTTGTTTCTTATGTAAAGGGACTACCCACTACCCTACTCAGTGTCACATTTATCCCATGGTACAACGAACTATCCAATAGAAGAAAGAAGCAACGAAAGGAGCCCTTATGGAAATTTTAGAAGAACATGTGATGAAGGAAGAGGTGGAGGACACACCCAAAGAAGAACCAATTAAACCTTGCACCAAGTCATGCTATTCATGTGGAGAAGAAGGACACATCTCCCAGAATTGTATGAATGGGGACCTAGTAGAATTCCCGATAGAGGAAGTAGAGTATGACCCTCAGGAAATAGAAGCCCTGATTGGAACTGAAAAGTCTAGGAAGATAAATAGATTGGATTCCAGGAAGGACCTGAGTCATATCACCTGTTTCAGGTGCAAGGAGTCGGGGCATTACTACAGCAATTTCCCAAAAAGGAAACCCCGAGACTTGTCAGAAGTAATATGTTTTCGTTGTAATGAAGCAGGGCACTTTGCCAGAGAATGTCCCAAGGAGAAGGAGACTTGTGATAATTAGTTGTGTTTGTGAGAAGTATAGTAGTAGTTAGAACATTTTCCTTTATATTGAGGCGATGAGTTAAGGCATGTAATGGAAAGGCAGGATATTGTAAAAATTTGAGAATCAATAAAGTTAGCATCGTTGGTACTGATTTGGATTTTTGAGTTGTTACTCTATGAAGAAAATATTTTTGACCATTTCGAGGATATGAGAAATATGGTCTATGGATGAATTTGTGCATTTCAAGGGTGGTAGTACCCTGTGAGGACACTTGACCTCTGGAAAGGATAATGATATTCCATGGAGTGGACTACGGACAAAATAAGTATGAGTTTTATCTCGATATGTGGTATACCCCAAGAATATGGAGGGATGAAGTACTATTGGATATAAAGGAGGTATATTGTTGGTAATATGGAGCAATTGTAACTCCATGATGAGTCTGAGTAATCACGTCTCAGTTTGGTAAGGGAGACAATACAATTGGATGGATTTAAGAATGCTAGGAAGTTCGATGTTGGAATAATGATCAGTTGCCCCGATGATGAGTTCAAGGTTTACAAGTGATGATATGGGCTATAACCCACAGGCCCCAGGCCCTGCCAAGAAGCAAGCACACTCTTGCTGAAGGAAAAACCCTGTAAGAAGTTACGACTTTAACAACAAACGATCTTATAGGAGTTTACGCAAAACTTGAGAGTTGTGAAGGAACGATAGATGTTTCTTTGGCTTGCAGAATCAATGGATTTTTTCCGAACCCAGTTCGTGGACAAGAGAAATTCTGCAATGCTTGTGAGGATGACCGAGTGTTACAATACGAGATTCGCTAAACCATATACAAGGTAATGATTTGGGTGTGGGATGGATTGATCACCATACCGACTTACTCTTTTTATTCGCCGTGCTATATGGGATGGTAAATCTGAGTGACTTGCCTATAGTAGA
This sequence comes from Triticum urartu, assembly GCF_056163025.1. Classification (NCBI taxonomy): domain Eukaryota; kingdom Viridiplantae; phylum Streptophyta; class Magnoliopsida; order Poales; family Poaceae; genus Triticum; species Triticum urartu. The sequence goes on along the minus strand of NC_141876.1, from coordinate 398,409,184 downwards.
GAGATGATGATATTAAACCTTGTTTGAACCTTAGAATGGTATAAGTAATTTTTCCTGGTACAAGGCAGTTGCTGCCAATCTTAGGTCATACGGTGGGAATGAAGCCCAGACCCATTTTCTGCAGGAGAAACCATAAATTTTTGACCAGCATGAGATATCGATAGTTGTTTAGTATTGGCGCCATACCCATCAACTAAGAAGACCCGATCACAAAAGAACCGTACCAAGATGAAAAGGACAGAAGAATTGAGGAAAAGGTTAAGCCACCACCGAAAGAGCCCCGAGAAGGAATTATCCTAAAGATCTGAGAAGATTGACACTGCCAACAACGAGGACGGAGAATATGAGTTTTGATGGAACCGTAACAATGCTTCCAAGGGTGGTAGCACCCGAGACCCCAGAGATGATCGATGCATTTTGAGAAGACCCCAAACCTAACCTATTTCTTTCTAGCCTCTTAGAATCTCGAGGACGAGATTCATTTTAAGGGTGGTAGGTTTGTAACATCCCAAAATTCTAAATTTTGGAATGTTGTATTAAATAGATAGTTTTGTTTGATTGTTGGGTGATTGATTGACTGAAATTGAGTGAAATTCGAAACTTTTTGAAAGTTAAATGAGAGGGAATAAACGGACTTTCCCAAACTTTCATTTTTCTTTTATGATCTCCGTGAATTCAAATTATTTTCAAATACAAAACCCTAGAGAGAAGATGACATGACTTCTTCTGTTTAAATAAATGAAAAGGGTTTTTGAAAATATTTGAAATTTATTTGGAAATATTTTCCAACTCAGAAACTTTATGCAACTCAATGATTTTCACGGGAGAAGATAAAATGACTTGTTCGAAACATATGGAATATGAGGTTGGAAGTTTTAAAAGAATTAATTTCAAAGTCCCATTGAAATTATTTTCAATTTGGGGTTATTTGGTTTTTATTCAAATTATTTTCCTCCAAAAATAAAATATGTGGAAAATAGGGTAAAATGATTCCCTACATTATAAAATTGGAGAGAAATAAATTTGAAATCATTTTGGTATTTTTAAATTGATTTTTATTGGATTGTATTAGAGCAGTAGCACTGTTTGATTTATTTGAATTTGTGTGGATTTTATTTGATGCTAGAAAAATTTTCAAGTCGTAAAAATCTTTTTATGAAAATTTCGATATATAATATGCCTATATATAATTTTACTTTTATTTTCGTTATTCCACTTTCCATTTCTGTTTCTATTAAAAAAAGAAAACTGCGCGTGCGCCTGGAACTAACTGTTGCCCACGTGCGCAGCATAATGGCATCGGGCGCCCCATCATTTTTTTCTCCTACATGGGCCAGGCCCAGCCAGCCTTTTTTTATTTGACCGAATTTTGTTTAAAAAGAACTACAGCGCGCCCGGGCCTAACTTTTAGCCCATCATTTTTTTTAAATTTCATCTACGTATGTATATGTTTAGTCCCACATTGCCTAGCATTTGATCCCTAAACCTCTTTTCCACCTATAAATATAGACCCATAGAGCCTCCAAAAATCATCAGATTCGGGTTAAATCAATATTTTGGTTTGACTAGATTCATTAAAGAAAAATATTTTTCTCTTCTTTGGCGGGAATTCTGAAAATTGTCTCCTTTCTCCGAAGTTGTCTTTTCTCTGCCTTATAAAGGTATCTTTCTTCATTTTTTATTTTTATATTTTTGTAGTTTATTATTTCTTGACTAGTACGATAGAATAATTAGATTATCAATTAGTCTTTGTATTTATACATTAGACCTAGAATTGTTTTAGCCATAGTTATTTTTATTCCGTAAAACAGCTTGGCCTAGATTTTTCAAATAAACTTTTTACTCGTTCATCCAAATTAGATGAAACCAGCACCTATAGTTTTGTCTTGTTTCCACCAATCCAGTGAACATGTCACATCAACCTTTTGAAATTTTCAAATTTCAAAATTTGTTCAGATTCATATTCAAACTTCTTTTGATCATAACTTGAGTTTTATAACTCCGATTTAATTGATTCTTTTTGCAAATCAAAGCTCTTGACCTAAACTTTCTGATAAGGCCAAATTCACATAATTTTGGTACTGTTAGAAATTGTTTTATGTTGCAAGAGTTATTTGCTTGGTTTTGATGTTTTCCGAACTGTCTTCTTCGTTCTTCCCGATCTTTTGAGTGATTGCTTATGTGTGGTTACTATTGCTTGCTCACGATAGATTGACCGGAGTGTGACGAGTAGAACTATCAGGAGTTATGAGTGCGAATCATGTTCGTCAACTGTACAAGGCAAGTTCACACTTTGATCATACTTTTCATACCCAGTTTTTATGCATTAGTTTCAACCCTCAAACATTGCATGAGTAGGATCTCTTAACTTGTGGGTTTGGGAAGTAGATGATGAGGTAGAACCTATTGCCCTTTTATTATCAAACCATGGGAGTTACTACTACGTTATGCTTATACTGTTATGCTATGCTCGTAGACATGGATTGGTTTGAGAGAATTCATGAAAGATGTGAGAGATTATTGTTAACTAAGGTTTAACTTAAGGTGGCTACTTTAATACACATCTGGGTGGATTGGTTGGGGCACCCTGGGGATATACCAGTGGACTTACCCAGACACCTGGGGATATACCAGTGTTGTCCTAGGAGATCTCGGGGTTACCGTGTGATCACCCTATGGAATGCCACCCAGGCTTAAAGGGAGCATAAGATTATTAATGCTAGAAACTTCCGTGTGCAGCCACAAGCTATTATGGGCTCTAGCATAGTTGAGTATGTTGCATGACCTCTTTCAGTGGTGGGCTAGCATATGTAGGGGAAAGTAGGTGTAACTGTCCACCAAGAGTAAAGAGTTAATGTTTCTGAAAGACTGTGTCTCGGTCATCCGTTTATCAAACACCATGTAGTGCGAGAAATCCAACGGAGGAGATCTAGTCTTGTGGGGAAAAGTGCGCAAACCTCTGCAGAGTGTATAAACTAATCATGATTAGCCGTGTCCCCGGTTATGGACATCTTGAGTATCTGGTTCTTGAATTATCATGTTGATCTCATCACTTAATTTAATTAACTGATTGGGTTAATGATTACTTTAATTGGGATTGAGATGGGGTTACCATTCTCATTGTTTTCAACAAACTTTGTAGTAAATAAAATATATTATTTTGTTGTAGGAAAAAAATTAGCTTTATGCAAAATTAAACTTTGAGCCTCCACCAGCCAAATATGCATATAGAGATAGCCATTCTCATTTTATCCTATGGTGTGAATTTGCCAGTACATTCAATGTACTGACCCTTTGTGGTCGCAACGTCTCATGTTGCAGGAATCTTACGACGAGTAAGTGATATGTTAGGGTTACGATTTCTACACTCAACTTTGCCGTTGGTGTTGATGGGAATCCACAACCTTGTTGTTACTTCCGCTATATGGATTGAGGTAATAGTATTTACATTACTTTATACATGTGATTTACCTATGTTATAAATCCTCGAGTACTGTGTGTGTGTCAGCATACCGATCTAGGGATGACACTTAAGCACAGAGACTTGATCCATTTGGGTCGGGTCGCTACACCGGACTCCCTGCAATTATGGAACTCGCTACCGGAGATCCGGAGGGGACGGCGTCATCAGCAAACCCAAAGACGAACCAAACTCCCCTTGTCGCTAGAGCACCAGACTCTCCCTCAGACTCTAAACCCGAACTCTCAAGGTCCGCGACAAGTGGGCATGGCCAGGAGACCCTCACCCCGGTCGGCCCAGCGTACTCTCCGCTCTATGACCAAACCTCGCTCCTACACGAGGCTCTGGACTTAATGCTGTCCCTCGCCATAACAGAGGAATCGCTTCCGAATTACGCCCAGCCCGGACCACTACTAGGAAAAGGCCTACTAATGGCGCACCTAATTTGGCCATTAATGGCGCATTAGTGGTGCCCCATTAGTAGCATGCCATTAGTATATTTTACTAATGGCGCACCACGGGTGCGCCATTAGTATCTGGTATACTAATGGCGCACCTCTAATGCGCCATTCGTATATACAACAGTGCGCCATTAGTATGCCTCCCAGGGGGCCATGTATACCCAGGTGCTTTGGCATACTAATGGCGCACGACAACGAGATGCGCCATTAGTAAGTTCGGCATACTAATGGCGCACTGTCTAATGATGCGCCATTAGTATCCTTTGGCATACTAATGGCGCACTATGGTGTGATGTGCCATTAGTATGAATATTAGGTTTTTTTTAATTTTCTGTTTTTTGCACAGGTTACAAAATGTATAATTGGACAAAATATAAACAGCACACATCAACAACAGATTCATCGAATACAATAGAAGATTAGTCTCTGAATACAATTCATCATTTTAGTATCCGAATACAATTCATCATATTAGTCTCCGAATTGAAAAGACCGAACAAACATAGAACATTATATTACAAGTCTCGAGACCGCGAGTTTGTCTTCACATTACAAGTCGATATCGATCATCTAAACTACCATCACATAGAAGAGAGCTGCGGTCATCACGATGAGCATCATCACGATGAAACTCGTCTTCATCCGGTTCCTCCAACGCTCCCTCCCCTCTCCCGCTAGATAGCGGGTGTATCTAGATTCGGCCTCGGCCCTAGTGGCATACCCTTTGTAACTGTTACCGCTGAATCGGTGAACCTGTCTCCGACACTCCTCCCAGTCGTCGTAGACTCCGGGAACCTTACCCTTGTACACGACATACCACGACATCGCTATGCAGTAGCCAAACGAAACGTTAGTACCAATTCATAGACAATACATAAGCAATATATAAGTATGCAACAGAACGATCGGAAGAGAAAAGCAAGACATTAATAGCATCGATTACATCTTAAGTTGAACGACTCTCAAAACCAAAGAGACATACTACAAGTTCATTAAAGTTTAATTACAACATGAGCCAATCGATGTTTCAGAACTAGACATAGCATCACTGCTTTCGACTCGACTCAAGGGACCGGAGCGTGGATGAAGCCGCCGTCTATCGTGGGAGTCATGAAAGAACGGGCGTTGTCAGCCTGCATTTGTAGGATTGTGTCGATGTCACTGTTGGATGGTTGATTTCTGAGGTAGAACTGCCCCGAGGTACGAAGGACATCTTGATGGATGATTTCCGCAAACTCCGACTGGATGCGAAAGAATTCTTTTCTGATGTCCGCGTCCTGGATTGCCGACACGCTCGCGGCCCAATCTTTGAGTCTACTCGGTAGCAGAAGTTGATGATGGTCCCGTACGATCGCCCGCATGTGATGGATGGCGTAGTAGGCACCCTTCTGACCGCCAGGCGGCTGCTTAACGCAGCAGAACGTCGTATTGTGGGAGAACACGTGCTTGCCGTACTTACGAATAGGCCTGGTGAAGGTGCCTCCAGATTTTACGTAGCCGGGGAGAACATCATCAAGAACCTTCTTGACATTTGTGTAGTCTACGTTCGACTGACGGTCCGGGTCGAAATACGTGGCCATGGAATATTTGGGGCTTAGGAGGATGAGCGTGCAACGTGTGTCACTGCAGAAAACACGGAATGTTAAAAGAAAAACGATCGAAATCTAAGAATTCATATGTTACGGGGCGGTTGAGGGGAGGACTTACTCGGGAAAGTAAGGAGTTATCCTTATCTTGGTTTGCCAGAATGACACCTTCGAGGTAAGAACTCGCGACTTGCCAGTCCCGAGCGCTGCCCAAGATCTTGGCACGCATGTAGAAGGGGTCGACTATCACGATGTCCGGGGTCTTGTCGCGAATGATCCGCATCTCCATACTCAGCGAAAATAGCCGAACGAAGGTGTAGTGCAGCGGATGAAGGTTCAACATAGCGTGGATGTCATCAAACCGCAGGACGATCGTACCCCCGATGGAGTTATCCACAAAGCCCTTGCCCTCTGGCACCTTGGCCGCGAAAACTGGGTATGCCACATCCTTCTCTCCGAGACGCCGCTTCTCCAAAGAAAGAACACTGTCATGCAGACTCCGCATAGCACCGGTTGCAGCATCGAGCATATTTCTCGGTAGCATCGGCCTACCCGCCACATGCACCCTCCTCGAGATATCCTCAGGTGAAGGTGGCCCGTCCTGAGCACGGATCGTACTCGGTGGCGGCTGGCCCGCACCCTTGTTAGTCTTTCTTTTGCGTGCCTTCTTCTTCTCCTGTAATGGGACCGAGTTCTGCTCACAGACCGCCTTCTTGAGTGTGTTGGGGCTGATCATATTTCGCACCTCGCCTATCTGAGGCTCAGTGAAGTCGGCAGCTGGAGGCGTCTCCTGAGAGCTGAACTGCAGACGACGCCTGTTGCAACTTGGCTTCTCCGCGGTACCAGCTAGATCGCGCACGTCTTTTGTTGGGTTGGGTTCTTGAGAAGGAGGCCCCATGAAGTCGCCACCGTACCCATGATCGGCAAAGTACTGATCGACGTTGGCAAATGTATCATCGTCGTCGTCGTTCTGATCCTGTGCCATATGCATGTTTGGATCCAGTGGCATAGGGATGTCCGACACCGTTGCGGCGGTCTTGCCATGGGGCCGACTTGGCGCCGGCACGACTGGCGGTGTTGTCTTTGGGGTGGTGTCCCCCGCCCCCAAATGAATCTGGCTCTTCGGCCAAAGCAGGGGCCAGCTCAGGCAGGCGCTGAGGGTCATCACGTCATCATCGTCGGCCCCGACGGGTCGAATCAGAGGTAACAACTCGTCGCAGCCTGGCAGCACCCGAACCAGTTGAACCCTAAACAAGTTGGGTGGCATCTGGGTACCGTGGAACAAGGGGTTGCCCGGTTGAACGATTTTGCCCTTGGCGACATCGACCAACTCGTTGTTCACGAAGTGCAGGAGAGTGCACGGAACGTCGGCGGCGCCCTGCGAAAACATGTAGGGTGTCAGGGATGCCCAGTCAAAGGCAAGGAGATGATGTCCTCGGCCGAGAGAGGCTTAATTAGTTACCGTGATGATGGCGTCGAGCTCGGCTAATGTCGAGGCACCGCCAACGGCGGGCGTGCAGTTGACGGAGGGGCCGCTTGCTGCAGAGGTGCCGACCGACGTACACCCGGGTGCATTAAGCTCCCGTGCCGGCGTCGGAGACACCAATGGCCCCGCCATTGCGTTCTGCGAGTTGCTGGCCGTGAAGCTAGGAATCGGGGGCGGCCCCTGTTGGCCGCCCGCAATCCACGCACTAATCCCCTGGATCAAGGTAGGCACAATGGCGGTGATCGTCGCTCCGAGTTGTTGTTGCACTTGCTCTTGGACAATCTCCGGAATCCGCGCCACCTGTGCCCTGAGTTCTTGAACCTCGTGCGCCTGGCTTTCCGAGCTGGTGTTTTTCTCCTTTCTCCCACCAGTGTTATAGTATGACGACCATTTTGTCGACAAGCCTTTGCCGGCCACATGACCAGCTGACGTCGGCTTACTGAGCTTATCCTTGTTCTTCATTACATTCGACGCCCTATTTAGAGTGGTGTCCCAAGGGTTGCTCTTAGTCGACCCCGCGCTACTACTTTCAGTCGCCTGCGGAAGGAATGTGAACCATTTAGAAATTTGGCTTCATTAATTAGAATGCAACCATATGGAGCTAATTACGCGGGGGTGTATTCCTTACCAGAACAAGCTCAAGCGCCCTGGTCTTCGGATCCGTGGTAAGCTCCTTTGTTTTCGGGTCCTTCTTGTACCGGGCCCTGACAAAGTTCCTGGTCTGCTTGTCACCGTATTTATCGAAGAGGGGCGGTAGGCCTTGCTCGGCATGGTCCGCCTCCTCCTTGTCCCATATAGGCTCCGCCACTCTGTAACCGCCGGGACCGAGTGTGTGTTCCCCTAAGTTCAGCTCCCGCATTTCTTTCCCCCACCTACTTGATTCGGAGCTTGCGGTGCTCGAGCAATTGATCTTGAAGTCATTGTAGTCATCTTCGGTGATCGAAGGATTTTTCTCCTTGATCTTCTCATAACTCTCACCTTTCTCGATCATTCTCTTCACATTGCTTTTCCAAGTAGACAGGGCCGTGCTCATCTTCGTGAGGGCAGCATTGTTCACTTTATTCCCTTTGAGGCTTGTGTTTTCAAATTCAGCGGGGAACTTGTATCGTTCGTGCAGCTTCGTGAAGAGGAGGTTGTGCAAATTCCCTCGGTCAGGATGCCTGAGGTTCTCGGTGTCGATCGAGACGGTGCTCCGGAGAATGCACCCGAGCTGAAGCGAGTACCCCTTGACTATTCGTTCAGGCGCCGTTGGATTCCCGTTGGAGTCCACTTCAGTAACTTCCTCCTTGAGGGTGTGGAGCACGGTCGGGCACCGGTCCTTCCGTTGCCTCTTCGTTTCGCTGCCATCTGTGCGTGTGCCGCCATCATCAGTGGTGGCATCCTCGGCGGCACCATCAGTGGTGGCATCAGTGGGGTCATCCTCGGCGGTACCATCAGTGGTCTCAGGATCGGTGGGGAAGGCGGCGTCCTCATACAAGTGAGGTTGTTCCTCCATCTCCTGGGACAGCTCCCAGAATTTCTTGCCGCCCGAACCCCCGGCCTCATCGTTGTTTGCCATGTTTCTCTATAAATAGGAAGAAAGTTTGGTCAAAAAGTTGGTTATTGTCAAGGAACAAGATCTCTAAGTTGACCAAATAACCTAATTCTCGAGGAATGTCACCAAAAAGTTGGTTATTGTCAAGGAACAATTGAGAGATGTTTGTGATATTGCCTAGGTGTTTTGGGATAGAACCTGTTAGTGTGTTGTTGCTAAGGTCCACGTCCACGTTCTCAGGGTAACCTAGTTCTTGAGGGGTGTGTCTAGAAAGTTGGTTGCTGCAAAGATACAAGGTTGTGAGTTTGGTCAAATTGCCTATGATGTTTGTGATATTGGCTTGGATCTTGAAGGCACTGTTGCATGATGCAGGGGTGTGTCTAGAAAGTTGGTTGCTGCAAAGATACAAGGTTGTAACACTGGGATTTGTGCACAAGCTAAGCTAGCTAAGATAGTAGCTTCCTTGCAACCCACAAAAGACAAAGGAAAAGGGGTTGTTGACACCAGATTTTGGCATGGTCACGAATCCAGATTCATATGCAAAAGTTAGAGCCAGATTCATATGCAAAAGTTAGCTTGCCGGCGTGAACAGTAACCTTGCCGGGAAAGCTTGCCGCCGTGAACAGTAACCTTGCCGGGAAAGCTTGCCGCCGTGAACAGTAACCTTGCTGGGGAAAGCTTGCCGCCATGAACAGTAACCTTGCCGGGGGAGAGCTTGCCGCCGTGAACAGTAACCTTGCCGGGGGAGAGCTTGCCGCCGTGAACAGTAACCTTGCTGGGAAAGCTTGCTGCCGTGAACAGTAGAAACTGTCGAGGCCAATCCGACCAGAGGCTGAAGATGGGCTCAACTACTTATCTAGATGGCTTCGGATGAAGAAGTATTCAACACAGGAGTTGTTCGTAACGTCGAAACGATCAACTTTGCTTTTGGAGTCATCATCATCCGACGTAGTATACGACCTGCAGAGACGCTGCAAGAGTCGGATGGTCTAGTCAGCTACATGAACGAGTCCGACTCGAGATTAGAGATGACCCCGTGGAGTATTCAAGATGGCCTTATTTGGAAAAGTGATCAACATACGGATTGTTGGCCTCGTCGAAGCACACATAATTGATATTTGAACCGTCGAAGAAAATTGGGCATGACCTTTGCTAATTTTCTTGACCTAGGAGTGCCCCATTCTCAACCGAAATGGAAATTAATCAACATTTCAGGAGAAATGGATCATTTCACATCAGGAGAAATAGATCATTTCATCTAGCTCATGCCAGGCAATCAACCAAACCAAATATGTACAGGAAAGGTTCATCAACATCAGTCAATTAATATACTACACCATAAGCTTCATCCAGCACATGCCATGCAACCTAGCAAATTATGACACACAATGCCATAATTAATCAAGAGTTACTACTACAGTACTCATGTACTCCATCTTACAGAGTTACTCCATCACAGCAACAACAACCTTGCAGATCAAAAATGATTTGTGTAATCTGGTTGGTACTCTTACAGTTGCATAAATTGAAAAAAAATTGATCTGTGTGATCTGGGTTACAGTATCAGCAACCTTGCATTTCATTTCAAGACTTGAAACTGTAGCTAATGCAAGCTGCAACTATCAGCACGAGTTCGTTTACAAGATGAGTCCTCTTGATGATCAAAACTCAAGAAAACTATTTTTCAGCCGAGTTGGACAGAATGACTCCTTGTACATTTTTATTCTGACGAAACTGAAAAAAAATTGACACTTGGGTTAACTGAAGAAGGAAGCAGCACGATTCAATGTCTAGCAGCAGCAGCAGCTGTTAGACACAGCAGTGGCGGCTACAGGCGCGCGTAGCAGCAGCTGTTGCAAGGCAGCGGGCGGGGCGCGGCCGTGGGCAGGTGCACACGTGCGAGGGGGCGAACTGGGGCGGCCAGAGACGCGGGGAAAAAGCACGGCCACGACGAGCTCATGGCCATGGCGGACGATGGCTTCGGCCTCGAACAGAGCGACGAATACAATGGCGGTTCCGCACGGGAAGGAGAAGGGAATGGTTGAGTGCCTCACCGAGGAGGCACACGATGGCCCATTGGTGGCTTAGGAGCAGCAGAACGGCGACAATCGTCACGGACGCGCCGGTGACTATAGGTTGAAGACGATGACGAATCCGGCAATGTAGGGGCTCCCACCAAGGATGTCGGGGCGGCGGGGCAGGGTCGAGGCGGCGTCGGGGCGGCGGGGCAGCGTCGAGGCGGCGTCGGGGCGGCGGGGCAGCGTCGAGGCGGCGGGGCAGCGGCGTCGGGAGAGGAGAGGGGAAGGGGATCGAGGGCGAGGGCGAGGGAGAGAGAGGGGATAGGGAGGGGCCGGGGAGGGAGGGGAATATGGATGGGGCCGGGCACAATACTAATGGCGCACCACCCCTCGGTACGCCATAAGTATGTCCATACTAATGGCGCACCCCACCGTGGTGCGCCATTAGTATTTTTTTTATTTCTGCTCGAGCCAACATGTTATCTTCCACCTGAACTGATCCACACCAAGTTCCCTCTACTAGCTCGACTGGTCAGCAGCCAGTTCTCACACCAGGAGGTCCTGGGTTCGATTCCCAGGCTCCACAATTTTTTTATCCATTTAAAATGTTGTTTGATACTTATTTGTGTTTAAATATGTTCAAACTTGTTTAAATCATAATAGTAATATTTTTTTATAAGACAGTAATAATTTTTTTAAAAATTACATCAAACAGTAATGCCGGTGGAGCGGGGGAGGGTGCGCGGGGTGCGGGGGGTCGGCGGCGGCGGTTGAGTAGGGGAGGGGTGCGGGGGGTCGGCGGCGGCGGTTGAGTAGGGGAGGGGTGCGGGGGGTCGGCGGCGGCGGTTGAGTAGGGGAATCGAGGGTGCGGGGGGTCGGCGGCGGCCGGTGGACCGGGGGTTGCTCGGCGGCGAGGGGGACCGGATCTGGCGAGGTGGGATAGCGATCGAGATGGAGGGGGATCGAGATCGAGTGTCCATGAAATTTAAAAGTATTCATGATAGTTCAAAAAGTTCCGATGAAATACAATCGAGAAATGAAGGCTATGATTTAAATACAATCGATCTTAGCTAGCTATCTGTTCACAATCTTCTTGCCCTTCTTTTTCGCAAATGGAGTTCTTCTGTGGAACGGACGTCCTTTAGGTAATGCCGGTGGAGCGGGGGAGGGTGCGCGGGGTGCGGGGGGTCGGCGGCGGCGGTTGAGTAGGGGAGGGGTGTGGGGGGTCGGCGGCGGCGGTTGAGTAGGGGAGGGGTGCGGGGGGTCGGCGGCGGCGGTTGAGTAGGGGAGGGGTGCAGGGGGTCGGCGGCGGCGGTTGAGTAGGGGAGGGGTGCGGGGGGTCGGCGGCGGCGGTTGAGTAGGGGAGGGGTGCGGGGGGTCGGCGGCGGCGGTTGAGTAGGGGGATCGAGGGTGCGGGGGGTCGGCGGCGGCGGCGGCGGCCGGTGGACCGGGGGTTGCTCGGCGGCGAGGGGGACCGGATCTGGCGAGGTGGGATAGCGATCGAGATGGAGGGGGATCGAGATCGAGTGTCCATGAAATTTAAAAATATTCATGATAGTTCAAAAAGTTCCCATGAAATACAATCTAGAAATGAAGGCTATGATTTAAATACAATCGATCTTAGCTATCTATCTGTTCACAATCTTCTTGCCCTTCTTTTTCGCAAATGGAGTTCTTCTGTGGAACGGACGTCCTTTAGGTAGGGTGGTCCTGCTTCTTCTTGTGGTGTATGCTGCTACTTCATCATCGTTGTCATGTTCGATCCTTGGGTCGCCATACTTGTCGAAGTCTTGCTCATTGGCTACTCCATCCATTCCGATGATCTTCCTTTTGCCTCTCCTCACGACAACACGACTGGGCTTTGACGGGTCGGTAATGAAGAAGCATTGGTCCACTTGGGAAGCCAGTACCTATGGCTCATTTTTCGCGGTGACGTTTGCGCCCGCGGTCTTGCATTTGGCTTCGGGTATAACCATGGTGGTGAAATACCGGTCTTCTTTTAGGACGCTCTTGGCCCATCTGACACGGAACATCGGGACCTTCTCTCCAGCGTAGCTCAGCTCCCAGATCTCCTCGATCCTTCCGTAGTATCTGTCCTTGTCGTTACCGGTGTAGGATTCCATCGTTACCCCGGAGTTCTGATAACCATCGCTCTTCATGTCCTTGGCCTCGGTGTAGAATGTGTAGCCGTTGATATCGTACGCCTCATAGGTCATCAGGTTGTGCTCGGCGCCCTGTGACAAGGCGAATATGAGCTGTTCTTCCGCGGAAGAATCCTCATGTAAAGGGTACGACAGAAGCTTCTGCTTGAACCAACGCGTGAAACATGAGTTGTGCTCTTTGAGTATATCTCCGTCCGTCCTCTGTTGGCCTCGGTCATTGTACGTCTTCTTAATAAAGGTTTTGTGCTGTACCACCCAAGGATCGACCACGTCTATGTGTTGTAGCGCGACTAGGTTTGCTCTTTCAAAGTCGGCGAGTCGACCCTCGAAGTCGACATGCATTTCGCGACGACCCTCACGGTGACCCCATCCAGCGAGCCTGCCGAGGTGCCTGTTGACGGGCAGACCAACGGGGTTCTCGATGCCTAGATAATTCGTGCAGTAGGAGATGCACTCTTCGGTCAGAAAGCCCCTGGCTATGCTTCCCTCTGGACGTGACATGTTGCGAACGTATCCTTTGATGACACCATTCATCCTTTCGAACGGCATCATGCTGTGCAGGAACGTCGGCCCGAGTTGGATGATATCGTCCACGATATGGACCAGCAGATGCACCATAACGTCGAAGAATGCGGGCGGGAAGTACATCTCAAGCTCGCATAGTATCACCACGATCTCTTCCTGTAGCCTTCTGAGTTGCCTCACGGCAACAGACTTCCGAGAGATGACGCCGAAAAAGTTGCATAGGCCAAATAGGGTTTCACGGACGTGCACGTCCATGATCCCACGGATTGCAACTGGAAGTATCTGCGTCATCAGCACGTGACAGTCGTGAGACTTCATCCCGCTGAACTTCAGCTTCGCTGGGTCTAGGTATCTGCTTATCTTCCCCGCGTAACCGTAAGGAAGTTTTACTCCTACGAGGCAGGTGAAAAACTGCTCGATCTCCTCCTGACTTAGAGTGAAGCACGCGGGAGGGTAGTCATTTCCGGTCTTCTTGGCCTTTTTGCCTTTGTGACGACTTTCCGTGTCCTGCTTCGCCTCATCATCATCATCATCATGATCATCATATATAGCATGAAGCTCCTTCCTGATGCCCATTGATTTCAAGTCTTCCCTTGCTTTCAGCCCATCTTTGGTCCTCTCTGGCATGTTGAGCAGGGTACCAAGCAGACTCTCGCACACGTTTTTCGTGATATGCATGACATCAAGGCTGTGAGGCACACGGTGGATCTTCCAGTACGGCAAGTCCCAGAAAACAGACCTCGTTTTCCATACCTTCAGCAGCGGCTCTGGCGCCTTTCGCTTCTTTCCCGGCTCTGGCGCCTTTTGCTTCTTTCCCGGCAGTGGGCAGTCTTTCCAATTTTTCAACAGCTCGTCTATTTCCTCGCCGCTCCTCGTACGCGGGCGTCCTCGGGGTTCGGTTTCACCATCGAACAGATCCTTGCGTTTTCTCCACGGGTCATCGTCGCGAAGCCACCTTCGATGTCCCATGAGCACGGTTTTCGAAGACCCGGGATCTCTATCTAGCTGGCGATACGTTGTGTCATCCATGCACCTGACGCATCTAGAAAATCCGTGGACCACCTGACCCGCGACATATCCGTAACCGAGATAGTCGTGCACCGTCGTGAGCAGCGCGGCTCTCATAGGGAAATATTCTTTCTCTGCGGCATCCCACGTATTGGCTGGCGTTTTCCACAACGTGTCAAGCTCCTCTTTCAGCAGCCCCAGATACAGATTGATGTCGTTCCCTGGTTGTTTCGGTCCTTCAATTAGCATACTCATGTGAATGTACTTCCTCTTCATGCACAACCAGGGGGGAAGGTTGTACATCCACACAAACACAGGCCAGGTGCTATGTGTGCTTCTATGGCTGCCAAACGGATTGACTCCATCGGTGCTCGCGCCCAGCACGATGTTCCTTGGATCATTCCCAAATTCTGGGTCTTCGAAGTTCAACGCTTGCCACTGGCTCGCATCCTTAGGGTGACTCAGCATCTTGTCTTTTTTATCTATCTCCGGATCATTTGCGTCATCTTCTCGCTTCTTCTCCTCCCTATCCGCGTGCCAACGCAGGAGCTTTGCTACCTTAGGGTCCGCGAAATACCGCTGCAGACGAGGAGTGATCGAAAGTACCACACCACTTTTCGAGGAGCTTTCTTCCTCTTCTTGTATCGAGTGACGCCGCACACCGGACATATGGTAGACTCCGTGTGCTCGTCCCGATAAATGATGCAATTGTTCATGCACACATGGTATTTCACGTGCGGTAAATCCAGAGGACACACGATTTTCTTCGCCTCCTCCAAACTGGTCGGGCACTTGTTCCCCTCGGGAAGACGTTCGTTCCAGAATGACATGTTCTTGTCGAAGCATGCGTCGGTCATTTTGTGTTTTACCTTCATCTCCAGAGCCATGAGCGTTACTTTCAGGCGGGTATCCTCGGGCCTGCATCCTTCATACAATGGAGTAACCGCATCTAACTCAAGTTGATCCATCTTGGCTTTCTCTCGGGCGGTAGCTCTTGCGTTATCCATCTGCTTGAGAAGCAGCTCTTGAATATGAGGGTCCTGCACCCAGCCCATCGATGGTCCAGCGCCGTCTGCTCCGCCGGCATCATCATCTTCATGATCATGCCCGTCGACTGCTCCGGCATCTTCCTCATCATCATGTCCTGCATCTTCTACATGATGACTGTGTACAGCATCACCGTCGTGATCATCTCCTGGGGATTCTTCGTCTTCTCGCCCGCCCGAGCCGCGGTGGTTGTCTTGCTGCCCTTCCTCATTTCTTGCCCGGCCCCCATGGACGACTTCGTAGTCATCTTCATCACCTTGCCACCGATAGCCATCCATGAAACCACGCAAGAGCAGGTGGTCCCGCACCTGCCCGGATTCCGGGTCTGCAATAAGGCTCTTCAACTTGCATCTTCGACACGGACATCTTATCTCCGTCTCGTTCTTTTGAAGCATCTTGGCCTTCGCGGACCTCAAAAACCTATTCACGATGCCTTCGGTCATCATGCGGACCATGGTCGCCTGCGGGGTAGAGCAAAATGATATTTTAGAACCAAGAAAAAATTTGGCATGACTTTCCCTAAAATAGGACCAAAAAGAATGCTTAATTCCAAAATTCTCGCCGAAACGGAAATGAATCAACATTCCGGCAAAATATTGGCAACTATCGAATTTCAAATACCGGTACACCTCCAAACACAAACACATATGCAACACCACAAACATATGCAACACCACGAAGATACATAGATCTAGCTAGGCCATAAAAAGTGCATGTGCACATTGTTGTAGGGAGAACAACATAAATATAGCTTCCCCCCTTACTTACCTATCAAAACAAGGTAATTTAACCACTTAAATTGAATGAATCTATGGTGGAAATGAGGTGAAAAAGAGGAGGCACCCGAGACAAGGAGGAGGTGGAGAGAATGAAGTGGGGAGAAAGTGAGTGTGGGTAGGAGAGGCTGTCCAAAATATCTTGTTGCTGCCCACTTACTAATGGCGCACCAACTATAAATGCGCCATTAGTAATCCAGGTTACTAATGGCGCACCTCCTGGTGGTGCGCCATTAGTAGTTTTGCAAAAAAAATAATACTAATGGCGCACTGTCCCACAGTGCGCCATTACTAGTTTAAAGTAGTAATGGTGCACGGTGGAAGAGTGCGCCATTAGTAGTTTTGCAAAAAGGGAATAAAAAATATAATAAAAAAACAACATTAGTGGCGCACTTTCCGGCTGGTGCGCCATTACTAGTTACAACTAGTAATGGCGCACTGTATCTGGATGCGCCATTAGTATGTTTGGACAGGCGCACTAGTTAAAAAAAATTGATACTAATGGCGCACCCTGGGCCAGGTGCGCCATTAGTAGTTTCAACTCTAATGGCGTATCAGTAGGTGGTGCGCCATTAGTATATACTAATGGCGCACCGCTTGTCTGGTGTGCCATTAGTATCAATCCCATCTATAGCCCTTTTTCTAGTAGTGGACTAGGGGCTGAGAGCGGGGAATTTTACGTCCCACCCGCCACCCACTTCATATCCACTGTCGAAGATCTAACTGATATGCTGGACTATGCCTCCGAAGACATCGACGGTATGGACGACAATGCCGGAGACGATCAAGGCCAAAACCCTCTGTTTATCGGACGTTGGACGACCACCTCCACATACGACGTATACATGGTGGATACACCCAAAGAGGATGAAAACGACGGCAAGAAGGATCCGGTTGAGGACAAGCCCGCCGAAGCACCTCCAAAGCGTCAACGTCAGTGGCGCCGCTCAAAATCTCGTCGCGAAAAAGACAGATCGGCACTGAAGACAATAACACTCCGGAAAATGCCAAAGACCCCAAAGCCCCTGTCGAGCCAACATACGTACATGATGATTGGGAGGATGGGCTAGTTAACCCTGACGATCCTGTCGAGAATGAGGACTCGGAGGACCGTAACTACCTACCGATCTCCGAAGAGGATGTGAGCCTCGGCGACAAAGATTTCATCGTGCCGGAGGAACCCCTCGAACAAGAGCGCTTTAAGCGCCGGCTAATCACCACTGCAAGAAGCTTGAAAAAGAAGCAGCAGTAGCTTCAAGCTGATCAGGATTTACTCAATGATAGATGGAATAATGTCCTGGCAGCTGAGGAGTACGGCCTCGAAAGCCCAACTAAAAGTTACCCGAAGCGCAAGCTATTACCACAATTCGACGACGAGGCCCTTGAGCCAATGCCGCCAAAGCAAAAAAATGCTGACGAGTCCGACCGACCACCACATGGACAGGACAGACCGGCTACTCATGGTGAACACCAGCCCGCACCACCCCGCCGTCGAGGCAGGGAGGCAGTAGCCTCGGGCTATACATATGACCTACACAAGGACCTGCACAGTAGAGTGATACGTCTCCAACGTATCTATAATTTATGAAGTATTCATGCCATGTTCACAATAGTTTTATATGATTTTGGTATGATTTGATTAGAACTAACCCGGACTGACGCTCTTTTCAGCAGAACTACCGTGGTGTTGTTTTTGTGCAGAAATAAAAGTTCTCGGAATGGGATGAAAATCAACGGAGAATTTTTCTGGAAAATATAAAAAATACTGCAACAAAAATCTACCGGAGGGGAGTCCTGTGGGCCCCACGAGGGTGGCGGGCGTGCCCCTATGCCTCGTGGACTTCCCGTGGGGCCCCCTGACTTGTTCTCGACGCCAACCTCTCCTATAAATACCCAAACCTCCAGAAATTAACCTAGATCGGAAGTTCTGCCACCACAAGCCTCTGTAGCCACGAGAAATCGATCTAGGCCCTCTCTGGCACCCTGCCGGAGGGGGCCATCATCACCGGAGGGCATGGAGGAGGATTCCGGAGGAGCCATCATCACCATGAAGGCCAAGGACCAGAGGGGGAACCTCTCCCCATCCAGGGGGAGGCCATGGAGGAGGAAGCACAAGGTGGAGAACCTCTCCTCCTCTCTCTCGGCGGCCCCGGAGTGCCATCGGGAGGGGAATCATCGCCGCGGTGATCGTCTTCATCAACATCACCATCATCATCTCTTTTACACGGTCCACTCTCCCGCACCCAGCTGTAATCCCTACTTGAACGTGGTGCTTTATGCCACATATTATGATCCAATGATGTGTTGCCATCCTATGATGTTTTGAGTAGATATCCTTTGTCTTTGGGTTGATTGATGATCTAGATTGGTACGAGCTGTATGTTTTATTTTGGTGCCGTCCTATTGTGCCCTCCGTGTCGCGCAAGCGTGAGGGGTTCCCGCTGTAGGGTGTTGCAATACATTCATGATTCTCTTATAGTGGGTTGCTTGAGTGACAGAAGCATAAACCCGAGTAAGGGGGTTGTTGCGTATGGGATAAAAGGGACTTGATGCTTTAATGCTATGGTTGGGTTTTACCTTAATGATATTTAGTAGTTGTGGATGCTTGCTAGAGTTCCAATCATAAGTGCATATGATCCAAGAATAGAAAGTATGTTAGCTTATGCCTCTCCCTCATATGAAATTGCAATGACGACTATCGGTCTTGTTAACAATTGCCTAAGACAATTCCGCACAGCGACCCATCATTATTCCACACTCGCTATTTATAATATTTAGTAATATATTCTAACATTATGATAACATCACCTACTTTTATGTTTTAGCTCTCCGATATCATGCAAAGTTATCCTCTTCATACCAATAACGTAGTTTTATTTCTCGTTTCTAGCTGGAAGCAAACGTTCGGTGTACGTAGAGTCGTATCAGTGGTAGATCGGGCTTGAGAGAATATTGATCTTACCTTTAGCTCCTTGTGGGTTCGACACTCCATACTTATCACTTCCACCTTTGGGAATTGCTACGATGATTCCCTGCACTTGGGGATTATCAAGCTCTTTTTTGGCACCGTTGCCAGGGAGCAATAGCGTGGAGTTGATATTCTTGTGTATGCTTGTTTGCTTTCTTCACTAAGTAGATTTTGTTTTTCCTCTTTTGTTTCTGTTTAGTTGTGGGTGAAACATACAATTTTTTTAAAGAATGAAAATACAAAAAAATTACTTGCCTCTCATACCTAAAAAGTTTTTCAATAAGAGAAGTGATTGGAAGGTTATGCATTGGAGAAATGAGGGTCGACCTTGAACACTTGTGTTCATGCTCATGGAAACAATGTAAACTTTTTCATGGAAGCTTCTCTGAAAATAAATTATCCCCTTGTATATATCCATTGTATTATAAAAATAATGTGCCAAGCCTTGGATTTAGGATGATTAGATTGCTTGTTTACTTTGTGCAGTACAAAAACAGAAACTTTGGTTGTAGCGCATGAATTTACATTTTTTACTGGAAAGTCAAATGGGTCTGAAACTTTTTGCACATTACTTATGTATAAAGTTTTCAAATTTTCATATTTTTTAGTATTATTGGAGTTACATAAATATATTAAACTTCTATATTACTACACACTGTCCTGTTTTTGACAGATTCTGTTTTCTATGAGTTGTTCGCTTATTTTGATGAATCTATGGATAGTATAGGGGGGGTATGAACCATGGTGAAGTTGGAATACAGTAGATATAGTTCTAATATGAAATTGGAATGATTTTGCAACAATAACTAAAGGTAGTGATTTGCTTTATTATACTAACGAATCTCACATAGTTTTTGTTAAAGTTTTGTGTGGATGAAGTGTTCGAAGAACGAGGAGTTACCGATGTGAGAAGAATAAAGAGAGGCAAGAGCTCAAGCTTGGGTATGCCCAAGGAACCTCAATTAAATATTCTAAGGATACTCAAGCATCTAATCTTGGGGATGCCCCGGTTGGCATCCGATCTTTCTTCTTCAACAATTATCGGTATACCTCGGTTTTTGTTTTGTTCACATGATTTATGTCCTTTGTGTTTTTTCTTTTTTCTTTAAGAACCATGCTAGTATGAGATAGCCCTTCATTGATTTATAGAATGCTTCCTGCACTTCACTTATATTTTTTAAGTATGATCTTATAGAATTGCTCTTTGTGCTTCACTTAAATCTTTTGAGTATGGTTTTATAGAATGCTTCGTGTGCTTCACTTATATATTTTGAGCTTGGATATTGGTTAGTTTATATTAATCGTAGAATGCTCCATGAACTTCACTTATATCTTTTGGAGTATGAATAATACTATAATCTAAAGTGGATTTGGAAGAGTGTCAACTTTAGTTAGTAATGATTCCACTATTCCGAATGAGAAGAATTTTGCTTATGTGAAGACTAGTGAAATTTCTATGCTTGTAGATCATGAACAGAATGCTCTATGTGCTGGTTATATTGTTGAACTCATTCATGATGCTACTGAAAATTATTTTGAGGGAGGAATACATGCTTGTAGGAGTTGCAATAATATCAAGTTTCCTCTCTATGTGCTTAAAGTTTTGAAGTTATACTTGTTTTTCCTTCCTATGCTAGTTGATTCTTGTTCCCATAAATTGTGTGCTCACAAAATCCCTAGGCATAGGAAGTGGGTTAGGTTTAAATGTGCTAGTCATATTCTTCATGATGCTATCTTTATGTTTCAATTCTTATCTTTTATGTGAGCACCATTAAAATCATCATGCCTAGCTAAAAGGCATTAAAGAAAAGCGCTTGTTGGGAGACAACCCAATATTTACCCTTACTATTTTTGTGTGTTCTCATGATTAAGCTACTGTAGTAATCATGTATTATAGCTTTTGTTTCAATAAAGTGCCAAGTAAGACCTTTGGGAAGACTTGGGTGAAAGTTAATGTGATCTTGCTGTAAAAAACAGAAACTTTGCGCTCACGCGATTAGCTGTCATTTTTACAGAGGAGTGCGATCGAGTTGATTCTTTTTTCAGAAGATTAATAGACAAATTCCTCACATACACCAATTTATTTCATAATTTTTGGAGTAGCAGAAGTATGGTTGGTGTTCAGATCATTACAGACTGTTCTGACAGATTCTGTTTTCGTTGCATAGTTTGCTTGTTTTCTAGTTTCTATGGCTTATATTTCTCAATATAAATTTTAGAAATGATATGGTATAGTAGGCATTGTGTGATAACAATTATGAACCTTGTCTTTGACAGTACCAAAGTGAATGGTTTACTCTTTATCATTCTAACCTATCTCACGAAGTTCCGTTAAGTTTTGTGTGATTGAAGTTTTCAAGCTTTGGGTGAGATATCGATATGGGGAGAATAAGGAGTGGAAAGACCCCAAGCTTAGGGATGCCCAAGGAACCCCAAGGTAATATTCAAGGAAGACTCAAGCGCCTAAGCTTGGGGATGCCCCGAAAGGCATCCCCTCTTTTGTCTTCAAAACAATCGGTATACCTTACTCGGAGCTATATTTTTATTCGTCACATGATATGTGTCTTGCTTGGAGTATTTTCAATTTTACTTGCTGTTTGAATAAAATCATTGGATCTGAAATCTTGAATTAAGAAGAATCCTCCCATGGCTATTAAATTATTTGACTACTCGGTATTCTTCACTCATATCTTTTTGGAGTAGTTTGTCATTTACTCACGTGCTTCACATATATCCTATGAGTAAATGGTTGAATGAATTGAATATCATAAATTTGAATTTATATACATTTCATATGCTTACAACATGGGGAGTAATGACTTCACACATAATAAGTATAAGTAGTAAACTTATTGGAAGTTAGCAAACGCAGAATTGGTCACTTGAACAATTCATGAAAGAATATTAAAGGAAGAGAGATTTCACATATAAATATACTATCTTGGACATCTTTTGTAATTGTGAGCAGTCATTAAAATGTGACATGCTGAAAAGTTGATGTTGGACAAGGAAGACAACTTAATGGGTTATGTTTTCCTATATTCGAAACGTTATATTGTCTTGGATCATCCAACATGTTGAGCTTGCCTTTCCCCCTCATGCTAGCCAAATTCTTTGCACCAAGTAGAGATACTACTTGTGCTTCCGAATTTCCTTAAACCAGTTTTGCCATGAGAGTCCACCATACCTACCTACGGATTGAGTACGATCCTTCAAGTAAGTTGTCATTCTTGCAAGCAATAAAAATTGCTCTCTAAATATGTATGATCTATTAGTGTGGAGAAAATAAGTTTTATACGATCTTGTGATGTGGAAGAAATAAAAGCGACGGACTGCATAATAAAGGTCCATATCACAAGTGGCAATATAAATTGATGTTCTTTTGCACTAAGATTTCATGCATCCAACCATAAAAACACATGACAACCTCTGCTTCCCTCTGCGAAGGGCCTATCTTTTATTTTTGTCCTATATTTTATACAAGAGTCATGGTGGTCATCACCTTTCCTTTTTACACTTTTTGCTTTGGCAAGCACTTTGGGTTGGAGCGATCCGGATATATATATATATATATATCACTTGGATGTAGGTTCTCATAAATTATTATTGTTGACATTACCCTTGAGGTAAAAGGTTGGGAGGCGAAACTATAAGCCCCTATCTTTCTCTGTGTCCTATTAAAACTTTGAACCCATAAATATTACATGAGTGTTAGCAATTGTGAAAGATTAACTGATAGTCGAGTATGTGGAGTTTGCTGAATCAAAGCTCTTACATAGACCCTTCCCAAAAATAAGATGAATTGCAATTGTTTGATGACTAAGAGTACGGTTTGTTAGTTTTGAACAAAGTTTATGATCTATACTTCAACATGTGAATAGCTTGTTACTTGATCATGACAAGTTTTATGAGTTGAACTACTGTTATGATATATAATGATGCTATAAAAAGTGATCAAAACTATCATTGATCAAACTTAAGCACTTGCTAGCATTCACACTTCATAAATTATTTCTTTTATCATTTACCTACTCGAGGACGAGCAGTAATTAAGCTTGGGGATGCCGATATGTCTCCAACGTATCTATAATTTATGAAGTATTCATGCCATGTTTACAATAGTTTTATATGATTTTGGTATGATTTGATTAGAACTAACCCGGACTGACGCTGTTTTCAGCAGAACTATCGTGTTGTTGTTTTTGTGCAGAAATAAAAGTTCTCGGAATGCAATGAAAATCAACAAAGAATTTTTCTGGAAAATATAAAAAATACTGGAACAAAAATCTACCGGAGGGGAGTCCCGTGGGCCCCACGAGGGTGGGGGGTGCGCCCACCCCCCTAGGCGCGCCCCTGTGCCTCGTGGACTTACCGTGGGGCCCCCTGACTTGTTCTCGACGCCAACCTCTCCTATAAATACCCAAACCTCCAGAAATTAACCTAGATCAGAAGTTCCACCGCCGCAAGCCTATGTAGCCACGAGAAATCAATCTAGGCCCTCTCTGGCACCCTTCCTGTCGGCATTCTAGGAACGGGGGTCCCCAGACTTGCCTGCCTGCGGCCTGTGGCGTGGCTCAAAGGAGGCCCAGCATGGCCCGTCTTCATCAACACAGACCCAAGACCCTCGCGAGGGGCCAAGCCTCGCGGGGCGGACGACACGGAGCTTCCTCAGGCACGACCTCATCAGGCTGGCTCACGAGGAGGCGGAGAGATCAAGGCGGGGTACCTCACGAGCTGCCCGTGACACAAGCCATGACGACCAAGGGCGCCAGGCGGGCGCCAGCCCGCGCAGTGTCCTCCATTCCTCTTTGGTGCAAAGGGATCAAGCGCAGGCGAGAGCATCAAGCAAAGGCACCCGTTTCGGTGCAACGAGACCAAGACCAGTCCAATGGCAGGGAGGAAGTCATTGTGGAGCCCAAGCCAGCGTCACCACCAGAGTCTTTGGCAGGCGAGGACCAACTTTAGTCAGGATAAGTGTACCAGATGTTCCCCTTCAAAATGGCCAATTGTTGGCGCCCTTCCCGCTCAATATTTGGGGAAGAGGCCCAGGGCCTTTGCCTATAAATAGGACTAGCCACCCACAGGGTAGAGGGATCGAGAATCGGCCAACCCAGAAACTAGCTAGGATCGCAATCGAGAAGAGAGAGAGAGAGAGAGAGAGAGAGAGAGAAGGGTGACTGAACTCCCCCTAGCAGTTCATCCCCCCAACCAAGAACAGACCCTCGCAAGGCTGTTCTTCCTTGTATTGCTCATCATCATCAGCCCAAGAGGCAATCCACCACACCACACACTGGAGTAGGGTATAACACCACAACGGTGGCCCGAACCAGTATAAACCCTGTGTCTCTTGTGCTGTTCTTTCCATAGCTTAGATCTTAGTGAGGCGGAGGGGTGCAGGTAGGTAGAAGGCGAAATCTCCGCGCGCACCCCAGTGTTCGAACCTCAAGGGTCTGCTGGAACCCGAAATCCGACATTTGGCGCGCCAGGTAGGGGTGTGTAACACCCTCGATGCGACTATATCTCCCACGCGTCGAGGCACGACTTAGAGGCATAATCGCATTGAAGGCATATGTCGCAAGTTAGGCAATCTTCACAACATCCCATGTAATATAAATCATAAAGGGGAGATAACATAGTTGGCTTATACTCGCCACGTAATCAAGTACATAAATAACATTACATCATCCAAACACTCATGGCCCGACTACGGCGCCAAAATAAAAGAGAACCCAACATGCGACACGGTCCTGATCACCCCCAACTGGGCACCACTACTGATCATCAGGAAAAGAAACATAGTAACGTTGAGAGTCCTCATCGAACTCCCACTTGAGCTCGAGTGCATCACCTGGAGCGGAATCATCTGGACCTACATCTGGTGTAATAGTAATCTGTGAGGCACAGGGACTCAGCAATCTCGCACCCTCACGATCAAGACTATTTAAGCTTATAGGTAGGGCAAGGTAAAAATATGTGGAGCTGCAGCAAGCGACTAGCATATATGGTGGCTAACTTATTCGCAAAAGAGAGCGATATGAGGAGGCAAAGCGCGAGCGAGAAACTAGAGAACAACCTGCGCAAACATTACTCCAACACCGTGTCCACTTCCCAGACTGCGCCAAGAAGAGGCCATCACGGTAACACACTCAGTTGATTCATTTTAATTAAATTAAGGTTCAAGTTATCTACAACCGGACATTAACAAATTCCCATCTGCCCATCACCACGGGCACGGCTTTCGAAAGTTCAAAACCCTGCAGGGGGGTCCCAACTTAGCCCATGACAAGTTCCCACGGTCAACGAAGGAATAGACCTCCTCCCAAGATGTTCCGATCAGACTCGGTACCTCGGTTCTTCAAGACACTTCGACAGGTTAAAACAAGACCAGCAACACCACCCAGATGTGCCGACAAATCCCGATAGGAGCTGCACATATCTCGTTCTCAGGGCACACCGGATGAGCAAGACGTCGGGTAGGCCAGCCCAGAGTTGCCCCTAGTAGCCCCGGACATCGCTCGGTTGGACCAACACTCAGAGGAGCACTGGCCCGGGGGGGCTAAAATAAGATGACCCTCGGGCTCCGGAAACCCAAGGGAAAAGAGGCTAGGTGGCAAATGGTAAAACCAAGGTTGGGCATTGCTGGAAAAGCTTTAATCAAGGCGAACTATCAAGGGGTTCCCATTATAACCCAACCGCGTAAGGAACGCGAAATCTGGGAACATAACACCGATATGACGGAAACTAGGGCGGCAAGAGTGGAACAAAACACTAGGTGAGAGGCCGAGCCTTCCACCCTTTACCTAGTATATAGATGCATTAAGATAACATAGCAATATAATGATATCCCAACAAGTAAATAAATGTTCCAACAAGGAACGGCCTCCAATCTTCACCTGCAACTAGTAACGCTATAAGAGGGGCTGAGCAAAGCGGTAACATAGCCAATCAACGGTTTGCTAGGACATGGTGGGTTAGAGGTTTGACATGGCAATTTGGGAGGCTTGAAAGCAAGTGGTAGGCATCGTAGCATTGGCATAGCAAAAGAGCGAGCAATCTAGCATAGCAAAGATAGTAGTGATTTCGAGGGTATGATCATCTTGCCTGCACAGTTGTCAGAGTTGACTGGATCCTCGAAAGCAAACTCAACGGGATCCTCGTTAGCGAACTCGTCTCCCGGCTCTACCCAACAAGACAAAACAAGCAACAAGGACACAATCAACCATGTGCAAGACTCAAACAAAATGATGCAAAGATGGTATGCTATGCGGGATGCGATGCAGGATGCAAAATGCAAGATATGACAGGAAATGCAAGAACCTGGCCTCAACTTGGAAATCAAAGTGTGCCACTGGAAAGATGAGATGAAATCGATTGAAAGCGATATAAAGAACGCCGGAATCGGAGTTACGGGTTGGAAATGGCAAGCGATTCAAATATGACACCGGTCTGCGATTTACAGCAAGTAGCCATCTAAATGCAATGAGATTAATATGCTACAGCACCCAAACAAGACAACAAAATACATGGCAGGGATGAAATCATGATGCTTAACAAAAGTCTAGCACTGAGCTACGGCCAATTCATCCATTAACAGGTTCAAACAATCATGGCAAAAATGCATATGACAAACAGATTTCAGACTTAGTGAAATTAACACTTGTCTGGAATTTCAGATCAGGTAGCCCTCTTCGGAGCAACAAAACTACATGCTACAGGACCTGAACATGGCAAAGTAAAGCATGGTATGGAGCTACTCAAAAAGCTTACCAAAAGTCCCTTAGTGACCTCGAGCCAAAAGGGATCACAAAATACAATTACAAGCATGTGAACATAGCAAAAACATAATCAGTTTTCAGACTTCGTGAAAACTAGCACATGCTGAAAATATAACTCAAGTAGGCATGTTTACGAGCTCGATGCACTCACTACGGTGCAAGTCATGACAAGATAAGCATACATCCATCAAGAAGGCACAAAATTCAAGCTAGACATGGCAAGAACAATAGCATGGCATGCACGGATCAACTACAACATCATCGGCAAAATTGCAAAACAAGTTGACAATCTGCCCAGATTCACAAAGTAGCAAAAGTAGAGCTCGATTGACTCAAGCTAGGGTGCTCCATAATTGCAAACAAGGACATGGATGGATATAGCTCTACAATATTGACAAAAGATCCTTAGTGATCATCCTCAAAAGAGGCACGGATCACTAGGAAACAACATGGACATATGGCATCATGAGATAAACAGATCAAGGACTTAGTGGAATTGCTAAGTCCCTGAAAACAGAATTAACAAGTGCACCACTTTGCAAGCTTGCACTAGTCACCACACACATCACGAAAATACATGGGTTGCACCTCCGGAAAGATGACAAAACCCTTAACAAAACATATGTAGAGCATCAGGGCATATCATGCACACAATAATCATGGCAAAAATGACAAAAAGCTAAACGGAGTAGCAGATCTGACAATTATCTCAAGTAGCCCTCTTCTAACAACATTTCGGGCATCAAGATGAACTCAAATGAAAATGATGCAATGGAATGAAATGATGTACTCTCTGAGGTGAACATTTTGATATGCTATATGCATGAATCGGAGCTACGGATGCAAAGTTACGGAGCTATGAACATGAGCACATGGATCTGCGATTTAAGGACTTAGTAGAAAATCACCCCGTGAGAAAAGTCAACCCAGGACACAGAAGCCGAGGCGGTGGCGGATCTCGCCGGAGCCGGCCGGGATCTCGCCGGAGAGGGAACGGGGAGGCCGGATCTGGAGCTCCCGCGGCCAGATCTCGACGGCGGCGAGGACGGCGGCGACCGGGCGCGACGGGGCGGCGCGGATGGCGGCGGCCGAGCCGGGCGGCGGGCGGCGGCGCGCGCGCCGGCGAGGAGGCGGCGGAGCGGCGGAGGAGAGGAGCGGCCGGGGCGCGGTAGGCGGCGGCGGAAGCGGGCCGCGGGGGCCGGCGCTGGGCCGCGCGGGCCTCGGCGGCGGCGGGGCGTGGCGCCACGTGGCAGGCGGGGAGTGGCTGGCGGCGGTGTCCGGCACGGTGCGGACAATGTCCGGCCGCGCGGAGACGATTTTTTAGGGTTTCTGGGAGGGGATCCGAGATTTTCGAGGAGGACCTATTTATAGACATAGAGGGAGCTAGGAGAGTCCAAATGAGGTGCGGTTTTCGGCCACGCGATCGTGATCGAACGCTCTAGATGATGGAGCAGGTTTAGGTGGGTTTTGGGCCAAATTGGAGGGGTGTTGGGCTGCAACACACACGAGGCCTTTTTGGTCCCCTGGTTAACCGTTGGAGTATCAAACGAAGTCCAAATGATACGAAACTTGGCAGGCGGTCTACCGGTAGTAAACCAAGGCCGCTTGGATGGTCTCCGTCCAATCCGGAAATGTTTAAATCCCACACACGAAAGAAAGCTAGAAATGACCACCGGAGGAGAACGAAGCGCCGGCATGCAAAACGGATAACGGGGAAAATGCTCGAATGCATGAGATGAACACGTATGAAAATGCAATGCACATGATGACATGATATGAGATGCATGACAACGATAACAACACATGGAGAAAAAGACCTGAACCCGAGAAAATAAATTAACTTAACGCCGGAAACGGCAAGAGTTGGAGTACAAATTGGGAAAGTTACATCCGGGGTGTTACAGGGTGCGCCGGAATTCGTCTTCCACCACCCCGTTCTCCTCCGACCATCGCGTCCATGTCTGATGCTCGTCGGGCCCGCGCCGAGCGCCGGGCCGCTCTCGCTTCCTGCGTCGCCTAGACGGCTCCTGTCGGCGGGCGTCCTCGCCGTTCCCCGTCACCTGCCGTCAACGCCGCCACCGGCCCAGCGGGGGACGAGTGGCAAGCATCGTCTCAGCATCCGTCCGTGCGGCAAGACGTCCGCACCGCTACTCCCTCGCTCACCCCAGCTGGTTCTTCGTCCCGCGCACTCCGCGCACCCACGGAGGCTCGAGCTGCGCTCGTCGCGGCAAACGAGCTCCTGCGCTACCGTCCCGTCGACGACATCTACGAAGAATGGCTCGACCGCGTCGCCGAGCTCGTCTGCGCCGCAGGGGGCTCTCCTGGACCCTCCGTTCCGCTGCACCGCACCCCGCCCCGCGTGGGCGATGAAGCTCCGGCGGAGCCCCGGCCGCCTCCTCCTCAAGAAGGCGCCATGGCTCCAAGGCGCGTGGCCCCTGGGCGGAACCCGCTCCATCAGGTGCCAACGCGGCAAGCGCAGAGCTGCCAAGAAGTCCCTCGCCCGCAAGAAGCTGCCCGGGCGCTCCCTGCTCCAGCACGTCGCGACCATGCTCCCGCTCTTGCGCGTCAAGACCCCGCGCTGCTCCCAGTTGCAGCGCGTGGGGACATGCAAGACCAAGCTCTCCGTCACCCAAGGCCTCCCGTGGCCACAGCAGGCTGCCGCGCCTTCACCACCGAGCTACGCAGCGTCGCGTGGCCCGACAAGTTCAAGCCAGACCTGCCTCCTCGTTACGATGGCACGGCCGACCCTGCGGAGTTCCTCTAGCTCTATGAGCTGGGCATCAAAACTGCCAACGGAGACGAGAAGGTCATCGCGAACTGGTTTCCCATGGCGCTCAAGGACGGGGCCCGCACCTGGCTCCTCAACCTGGCCCCAGGCACGATCTTCCCCTGGGACGAGATGCGCACCCGCTTCATCGCCAACTTCCAAGGTACTCGCGACCGGCCACCCGCCGTGAGCGACATGCGCCGCATCAAGCAACAACCCGGAGAGACCCTGCAGAAGTACATCCAGCGCTTCAACAATGCACGCCTCAAGATTCCCAAGGTGACCGATGAGGCCATCATCTCAGCCTTCTCCGACGGCGTGCGCGATGTCAAGATGAAGGAGGAGCTGGCGATGCATGAAGACCTGTGCACTTCCTTGGAGTTGTTCAACTTGGCAACCAAGTGCGCCAGGGCTGAGGAAGGGCGTCTCTCCCTCCTCGAGCTGCCTGCCGCAGACCTAGAAGAGAAGAAGCCCAAGGCCAAGGATGTGAAGCGCAAGGGGGCTGCCGTGCTTGCGGCAGAACCAGACACCAAGCGGGGCAGAGATCAGCCCGAACCTCCCAAGGGCAGTCGATACTGTGTGTACCATGACCTCCACACCCACAACACTAACGAGTGTCAAGAGCTCTGAGCCGTGCGAGAAGGAAGGATCGGCCGTTGCCCCGACTGAGGTGACCGGGGCTACAGTCGAGGAGGAGTAAGGAACGCAGGACGCTGGGAAGACCGCTGCCCGCGCCAGGGGTGGCGTGATCGACCTTGCGAGGATCGCTGGCAAGACCCGCCTCGCGAGGGAGACTGGAGGGATTAGCCTCGCGAGGATCGCCCGCAAGGCAACGCAGGCCTCCCTCTGCTGCCACCGCAGCCAAGGAGAAACGAGGACCGCCATCAGGACGAGGGGGCTGGGGGCTTCCAGGAGCCGCGGGCGACCGCCTGCATCCTGGGCGGGGCTCAAGCCCCAGCCTCTCAACGCATCTTCAAGAAGTTCGCCCGCGAAGTGAATGGAGTCCTCCCCAAGCTGGAAGCCACGCGCCCTCTCAGGTGGTCGGCGTGCGCCATCACGTTCAGCTCAGCAGATCAACTCAAGTGTGCGGCCATAGCCGGAGTCCTCCCGATGCTTTGTTCCCCAATCATCAGCAACGTGGTGGTCACCAGGACCCTCATCGACGGCGGGGCAGGGCTCAACGTCTTGTCCGTGGAAACATTCAACAATCTCCAAGTGCCCTACACCCAGCTTCAGCCAACCAAGGCTTTCTCCGGAGTCACCGACGGCTCCACGGTCCCGATTGGGCAGGTCCGCCTCCCTGTCACCTTCGGGGCACGCGACAACTACCGCACCGAGCTCATCGACTTCGATGTCGCCCACATTCGTCTGCCGTATAACGCCATCCTTGGGTACCCAGCGCTGGCCAAGTTCATGGCCATGACTCACCACGGCTACAACGTCCTCAAGATGCCAGGAAGTGGTGGAGTCATCACGGTGCCCTGTGAAGAGAAGGACGCGGTGTGTTCCCTGGAACGAGCCTTTCGGGCCGCATCACTGGAAGACCCGGATCACGGAAGCAGGAGGCTTCCCGAGACCGCCCCCAAGAAGAAGACATCGTCCGGCCCGGCCCCTCAGGAGTTAGGCCCCTCAGGGCCCGCGCCTGCCTAGGGGGAACCTACTTCCATTTCATAGGAAAGCACGCCCGGCGCCCTCCTCAGGCAGGGCTCGGGGGGTCTCCCCTGGAGGGCCACCGACCTGGCTAAGGTCACGAGGGAGGCGCTTGGGCACCACATGGAGGCGTGTTTCGAAGCACGTTTCCCTCAAGAAGGAGTAAGGCAAGGAGGGCCAGACCCTCAAGAGTTCGTCAGCAAGGCCATTCAGGAGCTACAGGAGTCAAGAGTCATGAGAGGCAGCCGCCGCCTACCAACTGTGGCTCCCCATCCAGGCAAGGATGGTGGGCTGCGCGTCTGCATCGACATACCAGGGCTCAATCGAGTCACCTCTGTGGAGCGCCTCTGGCCCTCGCGAGTGGGGCGCTGCAAAGGTCCACCCTATAGCTATTTTCGCATGCCTTACGGCTTGCCGAACGCGGCTGCCACGTAGCATCGCCTCATGAGGGGCATCATGGAGGCTCAAGAGGCCAGGCGTTCCGCAGCCTTGGTGGAGATGGAGATGGTCCGCGAAGAGCCACCAGCGCCTCCGGAGCCTCCCGAGGCCCCTAGGCCCGGGGGCTCGTGAGGATCGGCTTCCGCAGCCCACCGGGTCAGCTACACCAACACTCCTTTGTCCTCAACATCATCAGGTGACATCTTTCAAGTTTCATTTCCAGCTGGGAGCGCCCCCCAGGGCTGCATTATTCCCAGGCCGCGTGGGTCCGTCCCTGCGGCATGTATCCCTTTTATTTCATGTTGTTAGCTTACCTTGTTGGGGGCGCCCCACGGGCTGCATCATCCCCAAGTCGCTCGGGCCAGACCCAGCAGCATGTATCCCTTTTGCGTTTATTTCCGGCTATGCGTTCGACCCACCATGCTTGATTATTTGATGCCTGTCCACGGCACCTCTTCTTCTCCATGCCGACCACTTGCACGTTAAAGGGGGGGTACCTGAGCATCGCGACTCAGGGCTCTTACTGGCTCTCTAGCCCTCACCCTCTGGCCTTGTCCACGGCATCGCGACCTGGCATACCAGCGACGGCTGAGACCAGCTCGAGGGCCGGGACCCGAGGACGTAGAGTGCCGGCATCTAACCAAATTTGCAGGGAAACATCACAAGATAAGGCCCAGTGCCAGGCGCAACCCGCCTAGAGGTAGGGCCCCGTGAGTCCCGCGCTGGCTCACGGGTGCCCAGATACACCTCGCTAGGCCCTACCGTGCCAGCCACGTGTCAGGGCGGGGCTGTACACGCCCCAGGGGCTCCTCCCGGAGGGGAGCCCCCTCCCACGTACCAGTGGAAGCACCATGCTCTGCGCTGGCTGGCGACACTGCCGAGGAGCGGCTATGCCCATACACATACGGAAGCGCTATGCTCCACACTGGTGATAAACAACTGAGGGCGGCCCCCGGGCCGCATCAACCTCAGGGAGCCCAGAGCTCAGTGTCTAGCCTCATCGTAACGCCTCCCCTCGGGAGTGCCGCGCGAGGGGGCTGGGCACGGGGGCTGCGCCTGCGTCACGCCCAGACGCATGCCACCCAGCCAGGCCCCCCGGGCCTGGTTCATCGCGCGTCTCTCCCCGAGCGGAGCCAAGGTACGAAGGCCATTTGAGCGTCAAGGGGGAATCCTGAGCATCACGACTCAGGAGCCTAACTAGTCACGTAGCCCCTCACTCCTTGGTCCCGTCCTGGTTTCCGGTCGGGGCTAACGGCGGTTGAGGTATGCGCGTGGCCGGGCTCTGCAGATGTAGAACGGTAGATCCACCCACATCACACCTCCCTACTTGCTGTTCGTGCGCCAAGGGGGACTCCTGAGCATCGCGACTCAGGAGCCTAACTTGTCACGTAGCCCCTCACTCCTTGGTCCCGTCCTGGTTTCCGGTCGGGGCTAACGGCGGCTGAGTATGCGCGGGGCCGGGCTCTGCCGGCGTAGAACATAAGCAAGTAGGAAGGAAAAGCGTAAATTTCAAGGAATTCAAAAGCAAATATTACAGTCCACACTGTTATCTCAATGCCAAACGCAAGTTTAAACGCCTCCCCGAGGCATGATATATGTGCAGGAATTAAAGGCAGGACATGAGCCACAACGGAGTCACTTGTCGGCGGCGGAGCAGCGCGGAGTGGGTTCGCCTCATGGAGCAGCGGGGTCGGCAGCGCCTTGCTTTGGCTTGGTGCTGAAGGCCCGGAACTTCCCCAACAGAGCCTCCACGCGACCCTTCACGGCCTCGGCAGCGGCAGCGGCACGCTCGCCACTTACTGGCTCCAGCAGGCTGTCGAGGTCGACGCCGGGATCGCGAAGGTAGATGTGGGTGAGGACCCGCATTAGCGCTGCAGAAGACAGGACACGCGCCTCGGCCTCGGCCGTGGGGCCAAGGCCAAGGGCGACATCTTCAAGAGCGCGAACCAGGAAGGGAAGCAGCTTGGCGGGTCCTTCCTCGGTGCCAGCCAGCGGGCTCTCTAGGCCACTGTCGTAAAGCATCCTCAGCGAGGAGCGAG
Source organism: Triticum urartu (assembly GCF_056163025.1). Taxonomy (NCBI): domain Eukaryota; kingdom Viridiplantae; phylum Streptophyta; class Magnoliopsida; order Poales; family Poaceae; genus Triticum; species Triticum urartu. Next base: position 398,375,484 of record NC_141876.1, on the reverse strand, counting down.
CCTTCACCTCCATCTCAGCGAAGGCCACGCGGTCCTCGGCAAGAACCTGGGCCTTGTCGTCTAGCTCGACCTTCCTTGCCCCCAGCTCCTGCTCCAGCGCGCCTAGGCGGTCGCGGCGCTTCCTGAGCTTGGCCTCCCGGCCCTTGACGGCCGCCTCGCGAGCCTTCACACCTTCTTCCTGCTCTTGGCGAAGGCGGGCCTCTTTCGCGAGCTGGTCCCGCAGGCCTTGCAGCTCGTCCTCCAGCGCCTTGCAGCGACCACGGACATCAACCACCTCCCCCAGGGCTGCCTCACGAGTAGCCTTCGCCTCAAGGACGGCCTGCCTTTCCTCATCGCAAGCCGTCGAGGCCTGGACCAGCGCCGCCCGAATCGAAGCGTCAGAGTGAATCCATCCTGAAGCCAGCTCCAAGCGCCCGGCCACCAAGCGAGGGTCGGTGCCAAGAAGATCCTATCGCAGCCGGTCCATCTCAGCAGCAGCACGATCTAGAATGACAGGAGGAGTCGGAGAGACAGTAGTCGGTGGAGTAGGAGGAGAGGGCGGCAGCGCGACCACAACATCCTGAGGCGAAGCCTGCTGCGCCCCAACGGCTATAGTGGCGGCAGCAGGCAAAGGCACCTCGAGAGTCACTTGGGCCATGGGGGCTGAGCTCGCCCCAGCCGGCTCAGCCAGGCCTCGCGAGGACGACCAGGAAGGAGAAGCCCGTGCGTCGCGGTCACCTTCCTTCGCGGGCAGAGGTGCTGCAACGGATGGAACCTCAGGAGCTCCCTTCGGCTTCTTTGCTGCGGGCGCCAGCCTATCCAAGAGATGCGGACGTCAAGCCTCAGAAGCATAACAAGAAATAAAGACAAGAATCAAGCGCTTACGGGTCGTCGCCAGTAAGATCAAGCGGCCTCTGGCCAAATTTGAAGCCTGAAAGCCGGCTGGAAGGGTCAACCTCGGGAAGCTTGGAAGCGGAAGGCGCGTCTGCGGTCCGTCTCGGGGCCGGGGCAGACCCGCGGGAGATCAGCCCGGTCCTGTCCTTCTTCGGGATCGGAGGCAAGCTCCCGCCATCCTGCTCGTCATCATCCTCGTCGTCATCGCTCGGAGAGAGGCGGAGAACGCGGGACCTGCGCCAGGGGAGGGGAGCCCTCGACTCTCCGTCAGTCGCCTCGGAGTCAGGCCCTTTTCCCGCTCCCCTCCTTCCTCCTCTTCGCTGGAGTCGTCGGAGGACATGTCCACCGATCCCCCAGGAGTCTCCATGGGCACAGGCCCGTCCCCGTTGAAGACGGGCATGGACTCCACTACCTGCTCCCAGTCGTCGCGGAGGAACAAGGGCGTAGGAGCGCCCTCCAACCTCGCCACATCGCCCCCGACCAGAGATTGGAGGACCGCAGCCAGATCTCCGTCGGACAAGGCCGCGGGGCTCGGATGGGGCCTCCACATCGAAAGTGAGTACTGCCGAAGCGGAGCCAACTAGTGCTCCAGGAATTCCCTCAGTAGCGACGCGCCGGTCAGCTTCGCCGCCGCCATGTTGGCCGGCCTTAGATCCGCGTCCATCTTCTCCAACACCAGCTTCGCGTGGGGGTCCGCGAGCTCCGCTCGACCCCAATGGCTGGAGCTCGTGGGTTGCTCCGTGGGCAAGATCAGCCGAGGGTGGATGCGCCCAGCATCTGCCAAGACCCACTTGCTCCTGAAGCCCTCAATCCTTTTCCCGGGGTTCGAAATGGCAATGACGCCACCATACGCGATGAAGCTCGCGCACGCGGAAGCAGGACCGCGAGAGGTCCGGGGGTAGAAGTAGTGGCGCAGCAAGGCCACCGAGGGCTGCACCCCTATGTGAGCCTCGCAGTAATAGGCGAAGATTGCCAGGAGAAGGACAGAGTTGGGGTGGAGATGCAGAGCCTGTAGCTTATAATGGCGGAGGACAGAGAAGAAGAACTCAGAGAAGGGAGGCACCAGGCCAGCAGCAATGGCTCTTACAAAGAACGGATAGAAGGTGCTCCCTTGGCCCTCAGGGGTGGCGAAGCCGGCCTTGAACACCTTTGCCCCGTCGATGCCCTGCGCCGCCGCCATCCGGCGCAACCGGGCGAGGCTCGCCTCCGACACGTTCGGCAAGTCAGGGGCAGACGAGTACCAAGCTCCGGCCGGGGACTGACGAGGCGCCATGGCTTCCTAGGTCACGTGGTCGGAGTAGATCTGGAAATTTTGGAGGAAGGAAGGAGAGGCGCAAGAAAGGGGATCTGAGCAGAAACCGGAGAAAGCAAAAAGCAAAGCCTAGGCAGATGCCACTCCTTATCAACTCACGCGGTTGTGGAGACGCCCACGTCCAGTCAACCACCACGCGGCGCCCAAGACCGCAGGCTGTTAGGGCCCGCGGCGCTTCGCCCTTGCCCTTTCGCCTCCCTGCACGGCCATGTCCGGGCGCGCCTTGGGCCCGGGGGCTACTGTCGGCGTTCAGGGAACAGGGGTCCCCAGACTTGCCTGCCTGCGGCCTGCGGCGTGGCTCAAAGGGGGCCTAGCTTGGCCCATCTTCATCAACGCAGACCCAAGATGCTCGCGAGGGGCCAGGCCTCGTGGGGCGGATGACACGGAGCTTCCTCAGGCACGGCCTCATCAGGCTGGCTCGCGAGGAGGCGGAGAGATCAAGGCAGGGTACCTCACGAGGTGCCCATGATGCAAGCCATGACGACCAAGGGCGCCAGGCGGGCGCCAGCCCGCGCAGTGTCCTCCTTTCCTCTTTGGTGCAAAGGGAGCAAGCGCAAGTGAGAGCATCAAGCAAAGGCACCCATTTTGGTGCAACGAGACCAAGACCAGTACAACGGCAGGGAGGAAGTCATTGTGGAGCCCAAGCCAGCGTCACCACCAGAGTCTTTGGCAGGCGAGGAGCAACTTTAGTCAGGATAAGTGTACCAGATGTTCCCCTTCAAAATGGCCAATTGTTGGTGCCCTTCCCGCTCAATATTTGGGGAAGAGGCCCAGGGCCTTTGCCTATAAATAGGACTAGCCACCCACAGGGTAGAGGGATCGAGAATCGGCCAACCCAGAAACTAGCTAGGATCGCAATCGAGAAGAGAGAGAGAGAAGGGTGACTGAACTCCCCCTAGCAGTTCATCCCCCCAACCAAGAACAGACCCTCACGAGGCTGTTCTTCCTTGTATTGCTCATCATCATCAGCCCAAGAGGCAATCCACCACACCACACACTGGAGTAGGGTATTACACCACAATGGTGGCCCGAACCAGTATAAACCCTGTGTCTCTTGTGCTGTTCTTTCCATAGCTTAGATCTTAGTGAGGCGGAGGGGTGCAGGTAGGTAGAAGGTGAAATCTCCGCGCGCACCCCAGTGTTCGATCCTCAATGGTGTGCCGGAACCCAAAATCCGACACTGCCGGAGGGGGCCATCATCACCGGAGGGCATGGAGGAGGATGCCGGAGGGGCCATCATCACCATGAAGGCCAAGGACCAGAGGGGGAACCTCTCCCCATCCTGGGGGAGGCCATGGAGGAGGAAGCACAAGGGGAAGAACCTCTCCTCCTCTCTCTCGGTGTCGCCGGAGTGCCATCGGGAGAGGAATCATCGCCGCGGTGATCGTCTTCATCAACACCACCATCCTCATATCTTTTACGCGGTCCACTATCCCGCACCCCGCTGTAATACCTACTTGAACATGGTGCTTTATGCCACATATTATGATCCAATGATGTGTTGCCATCATATGATGTTTTGAGTAGATATCCTTTCTCTTTGGGTTGATTGATGATCTAGATTGGTACGAGTTGTATGTTTTATTTTGGTGCGGTCCTATTGTGCCCTCCATGTCGTGCAAGCGTGAGGGGTTCCCGCTGTAGGGTGTTGTCGGCGTTCTGGGAACGGGGGTCCCCAGACTTGCCTTCCCGCGGCCCGCAGCGTGGCTCCACCAGCGGCCCTGTACGACCCATCTTCACCAGCAAACACTCAAGACCCTCGCGAGGGGGACGCAAGACCTCCTCAGGAGAGGCCTCACCAGGCTGGCTCATGAGGGGCAGAGAGATCAAGGCAAGGGACACCTCGCGAGGTTTGTGTTACGCAAGCCATGACAACTGGAGCCAGGCGGGCGCCAGCGCGCGCAGTGTCCTTGTTTCCACTTTGGTGCTAAAGGGGCAAGCGCAGACGAGGAGTCCCGAGGCATCAGGCAAAGGTTTCCATATCGGTGCAACAAGACCAAGACCAGCAGGACGGCAGGACGGAGGTCACCGTGGAGCCCAAGACGGCGTCACCACCAGAGCCTTTGGCAGGTGAAGACTACTTTTGTCAGGATAGCTTGTACTAGTTGTCTCCCTTTGAATTTGGCTGTTGTGGGATCCCTTCCCGCTCAATATTGGGAAGAGGACCCGAGCCTCTACATATAGGACTAGCCACCACCATAGGGAGGCATCTGATTCAGACCCGGATCATCCCCAACCACACGAGTTCTCCAAGCACAAGAACACCTCTCAGGGGGCTGTTCTTCCCTTATAACTGTTCATCCTTAGCCCAAGAGGCAATCCACCACACCACACTAGAGTAGGGTATTACATCACAACGGTGGCCTGAACCAGTATAAATCTTGTGTCTCGCGTTCCTTGGGTTCGTCGAGCTTGGCCGTGAAATCGTAGAGTGTGCGAGCTAGAGAGGGGGAGAGATCTTTGTGCGCACCCCAGTGTTCGAACCTCAAGGGTTTTGCCGGAACCAGAAATCCGACATTTGGCACGCCAGGTAGGGGTGCGCCAAAGCCTTCCCCCCAATGGCCTCTCCTCTCCAACCGACTCTCATTGACGCCGCCTCTTCTCCGACTGGATCGACGGGCGCCTTCCATAGCACCAGGGGGCTCCGGGCCTTCACCCCCGCCTTGGGGCGGGTGAAGTGGCCGCACAAGTTCAAGCCAGAGATGCCTCCCCGTTATGATGGTGCAGCGGACCCGACGGCCTTTCTGCTGGCGTACGAGGAGGCCGTCTTGGAGGCCGGGGGCGACGGTAAAGTCATGGCCAACTGGCTCCCAATGGCCCTACCTGGCGCGCCACGCGCCTGGCTCCTCCAACTGCCTGAATCTTCTGTGGCCTCCTGGGAGGAGTTGTGTGACCTCTTCATCGCGTGCTTCGGAGGACCAGCACCCCCCGTCGTCGTGGCTCTCCTCGGTGGCTCGCAGGCACCGCCTTCGGATCGTCATGCCAGGCCCTTCTTTCGCCAGATTGGCGCCGGCTCTACGTGGCAAGGGGCTCCCCCGGGTTTGGTAGCGCCCAAGGCCGACCTGACCTTTAACTCAGGGGATCACCCAGTCACCACCGTTGGCTTGGGCGTGCTTCCGATGCTTTGCACGTCCACCATCTGCGGCGTAGCTGTCACCAAGACCCTCATCGACGGCGGCGCCGGCCTCAACATGCTCTCCATGGAGGCTTTCAGCCTCCTTCACATGCCACTTGAGTGGCTCCTCCCCAACAAGCCTTTCTCCGGGGTCGGCGGCGGCTCCTTCTACCCCCTGGGGTAGATCCGTCTCCCTGTGACTTTCTGCACGCGCGGCAACTACCGCACCGAGCTGATCGACTTCGACATTGCCCGCATCGGCTTGCCGTACAATGCCATCCTCGGGTACCCGGCGCTAGCCCAGTTCATGGCAGCCACTCATCCTGCCTACAACCTCATGAAGATGCCAGGAAGCAAGGACGTCCTCACCATGGCCGGAGACACCAAGGAAGCCGTGGCGGACCTCAAGCTCTCCTTCAGGTCCATGGCGACAGCTTGTCCGACCGACAAGGCAGTGTCCAGAACCAAGGGGGCTGCACCAACCAAGAAGAAGCAGCTGTTCACTCAGGGTCAAGCCAAGATGAAGCAGATACCGGTCGACGAGGACGGGGCCTCTGGCACCACCTTTACCATAGGTGCCGACCTTGCCCCAGACCAAGAAAAAGAGTTGGTGGACTTCTTGCGGGCGAACAAGGAAATATTCGCCTGGGAACCCAAGCAACTAGACGGGGTTCCGAGAAGAGTGATTGAGCATCATCTGAGGGCATGCCCCAACGTGTGCCCTATGAAGTAGAGGGCAAGGCGGCAATCCACGGAGAAGCAGTCCTTCATCGTTCAGGAAACCCGCAAGCTGGAGGCAGCGGGTGCCATTCACGAAGTCTGGTACCCAGAGTGGCTGGCAAATCCAGTCGTCGTGCCGAAGAAAGGAGGGAAGGAGCGCATGTGTGTCGACTTCACCAACCTCAACAAGGTTTGCCCTCAAGACCCGTTCCCGCTGTCGCGCATCGACCTGATTGTTGACTCCACCGCCGAGTGTGATCTGCTATGTTTCCTGGATGCGTTCTCAGGCTACCACCAGATCAAGATGGCGGTGGAAGATGTGGAGAAAACGACTTTCTTGACCCTGTGTGGGATATACTGCTACACTTGCATGCCATTTGGACCGTGCAACGCAGGAGCGACCTTCCAGTGACTGATGCACATCGCATTGAGGCAGCAGCTCGGGAGAAACGCTAAGGCCTACGTCGACGACATTGTGGTGAAGTCTCGGGAGGCAAGAACTCTGATTCAGGACCTGGAGGAAACCTTCACGAGCCTACGCCAGGTGGACCTGCAGCTCAACCCGGAGAAGTGCATGTTTGGTGTCCCTTCAGGCAAGCTGCTGGGCTTCCTCGTGTCCCACAGTGGAATCGAGGCCAACCCAGAGAAGGTCAAGGCAATCGAAGACATGAGCCCACCACAAAACCTCAAGGAGATGCAGAAGCTCATAGGCTACGTGACTTTGCTGGGGCGCTTCATCTCCAAGTTAGGGGAGCGCGCCTTGCCGTTCTTCAAGCTGATGAAGAACAAGGGTCCATCCGAGTGGACCCCCGAGGCCGACTTGGCATTTCAAGACCACAAGAGATACTTGACTAGCCGGCCAGTGATGGTGGCGCCTCGTCCTCGCGAGCCCTTGGTACTCTACCTGTCTGCCACACCCCACTCTACCAGCGCAGCACTCGTGGACCTCAGGGAGGGGCCCGAGGTCAAGGACCCGTCAAGTGGGGTCGCCAAGCCGGATGGGGCAGCTCAGCACCAAGGCGACGTTCCTGAGACAGTGGCTGCCTCAGCCAGTCATCCAGCCCCAGGAGCTGGAGACCCACAGGAAGCACCTCAATCCCCGGGAGCCAAAAACTCTGTCAGCTCTCCCCCCTTGTCGAGCACCCAGTGTACTTCGTCAGCACGGTCCTGCGAGATGCGAGGGCGCGATACCCCGTGCCTCAGAAGCTCTTGCTCGCACCCCTGGTGGCCTTGTGCAAGCTGCGCCACTACTTCCAAGGTCACCCCATCAAGGTCGTTTCAGCTTACCCGTTGGAGAGAGTTCTCAGAAGCCCCAATGCTAAGGGAACGGTCGCTGAATGGAACATCGAGCTACAAGCGTTTGACCTGGAGTTCAGCACAACCAGAGTCATCAAGGGGGCTGCACTCGCCGACTTTGTAGCAGAATGGACTGATAGCCCGGAGCTCGAAGCAGGCGAGAACCGATCCCTCTCACCAGGAAGTGAAGTGCTAGATGGTTGGGTCATGTACTTTGATGGCGCGTTTGCACGTCAGGGCGCGGGGGTTGGAGCCGTGCTCATCTCGCCCACTCAGGACAAGCTTTACTACACCGTGCAGCTCTGCTTCCAGCGGGGCGAGAAGGTCTCGAACAACATCGCAGAGTACGAGGGTCTCATCACCGGCCTCAAAGCGGCAGTGGCCCTGGGGGTGAAACGCCTCACCGTCAAGGGAGAATCGCAGCTCCTCGTCAACTTCTCCAACAAGGTGTATGAGCCAAAGGATGAGCACATGGAGGCATACCTCGTGGAGGTGCGCAAAATGGAGAAGCAGTTCCTGGGCCTGGAGCTACAGCATGTGCCTCGTGGCACCAACAAAGAGGCCGACGACATCACCAGAAGAGCATCCAAGCGGCTCCCCCAAGAGCTTGGCGTCTTCGAGGAGCGGCTCTTCAAGCCTTCGGCAGCACCTCTGCCTGCGGAGCCGATGCCATCTCAGGAGGAACTCCCCCAGCCACTAGCCTTGGGAGCCCCCGCCTGTGGCCCGACCTCAGGAGCGCGCCTCCTCTTAGCGGCCGAGCCTCAGGAGGGGTGCTTGATCGAGGAGTTCGAGGCATACCTGATGCAAGGCACGTTGCCGGAGAAGGAGGAAGACGCGGAGTGTGTGGCCCGACAGGCTACGGCATACTGCATTCAGGACGGTGAGCTATACAGGAAGCGGCCAAATGATGTTTCTCTGCAATGCATTTCCAGGGAACAGGGGAAAGAGTTGCTGGCTGACATACATGGCGGAGACTGCGGGCACCACTCGTCATCGCGCACCCTGGTCGGCAAGGCTTTTCGCAGCGGGTTCTACTGGCCCACGGCACTCAACGACGCGACCGAGCTGGTGAAATCCTGCGAGGCCTACCAATTCCACGCCAAGAAGATCCATCAGCCGGCTCAGGGCCTCCAAAGTATCCCGCTCTCATGGCCGTTCGCGGTCTGGGGGCTGGATATCCTGAGCCCATTCCCTCGAGCACCTGGAGGTTACCGCTACCTCTACGTCGCGATCGACAAATTCACCAAGTGGGCAGAAGTGGAAGCTGTCTACACCATCCCAGCCGGGTCAGCAGTCAAGTTCATCAAGGGCCTCGTAAGCCGATTTGGGGTCCCTAATCGCATCATCACCGACAACGGCTCACAATTCACTCGCAATCTCTTCAAAACTTATTATGCTAACCTTGGAACGCAGATCTGCTACGCCTCCGTGGCGCACCCCAGGAGCAACGGCCAGGCCGAACGCGCGAACGCGGAGGTCCTGAGGGGTCCCAAGACAAGGACCTTCAAGAAGAAGCTCGAGGCCTGCGGCAGGGGCTGGCACGATGATCTTCAGTCTGTGCTGTGGTCCATCCACACCACCGCCACCAAGCCGACAGGCAAGACCCCGTTCTTCCTCGTCTACGGAGTAGAAGTGGTTCTCCCACACGAGGTCAGCATTGCTCCGCGTGGGTCCTGGTGTTTGATGAAATGCAGCAGGACGCCATGCGGGGGATGGATCTAATGCTGGGGGAGGAACGCTGCCGTGAAGCCTCGCTCCGAGCTACGAGGTACCAGCAGGTGCTGCGGCGGTACCACTGCCGCAGCGTCTGCTCCAGGACACTTGAGGTGGGTGATCTTGTCCTGAGGCGGGTGCTCTCTAGGGAAGGGTTGCACAAGCTCTCGCCCATGTGGGAGGGCCCGTTTTAGGTCACCCACGTCTCCAGGCCTGGCGCCGTGCGCCTGGAGACGCAGGACGGGATCCCCATCCAGAACGTCTGTAACATCCAGCACCTCCGGAAGTTCTACCCATGAAGCAAGGCCCAGTGCCTGTGAAGCAAGGCCCAGTGCCTGTGAAGAATCTCCGCTCGTGACACTCTCACGTAATAATGAGTGGGGCTGTACACGCCCCGAAGTCTCAGGAGTGCCGCCCTCGGGCCTCGGGGGCTCCCTCCCACGCCTCGTCGCAGCACTTAGCTCCGCGCTGGTGAAACTACAAGAAGACTAGACTAGGTGCTGGATGCGGCTTTTCATTTGCCTTTCGCGGTTGGTTTGCCCCCTCTTTTAAGTGAGAATTTGCTTTCTAGTGTTCCTTGCTGGCCTGGTTCCATTGTCCTTGTTGCCTTCTTTTCTGCCCTCGGTTCCTCGTTTTGACCCGTTCTCTCCCTCGTGTGCCTTGCGAGGGGGCTGGACAGGCGCCTTCGCGAGCATTTTCGTTTTCTTGTCTTTCGCAAGGCACCCTCGCTCGAGCTCGCAAGCCAGCGCACCCCTCTCAATCCGTGCCCCCCGGGTACCGTGATGCGAAGCACTGGGTCATGGCCGGCAGTGATTACGACCAGGATTCGGAAGAATAAGGATTCCCTAATGAGTTTTTGCAGTTCTCAGGTGCCTCTCGAGCACAGGAGGCCTCGTCAGGCATTGGGGAATGCGTGTCTCGCGAGGCGGAATCTACTTCAGGCGCATCAAGCTAAGTCATTCTACGCGCATACATAAAACATGACGCTGCAACACAACACATGAATGATAAACATAGCACAACCACTTAGAAATCATAATTGTTGCATGCCGTAGCAGGGCCCCATACTTGTCTCTCTCTAATGTAGGAAGGAAAGGAAGAATGAAACAAAAGCGGAACGTGCTCCTGCAGCAGGTCGCGAGGACGGGCCCGTGGCGCTCTCCCGAGCTCAGCCAGACCCCTCCTCGCGCTTCACCGGAGCGCGGCGGCGAGTTGACCCGCTGCCACCTTGGAAGCAGGCACGACGGCATGGTGGCTGGTTGTAGTCACCATTGCTGGAGCTGCTGTCCGAAGAGGAGCCACCGTAGCTGGACGAGCCATGGCCAGCGTCAAGGACGAAGCCGCCCTCCTCCTTGTCACGACCATCGCCAAGGCCAAGCACCTCGTCGCCGTCGTTGTCCTTGGGGCAGCACCCGACGCGGCAACCATCTTCCCCAAATACCCTCATGAAGAGGGTCGCGTCGCCATTGTACTTAAAGTGTAGGGCACACCGCCTGCCCAGTCCGCGCGCGCGGGCGAACGTCTGCCAGCCACGGGCCAGGACCGCGTTGCCTGCGGCGGATACCTCAACCGTGACCCAAGAAGCCTTGCTGCAGCAGCCGTCCGCTTGCAGCCAAAGACCGCCTGCACCAGTGGCTGCCAGCTCGCCTACAAAGAAGCGCGGGAGCTAAAGCCAAGTGCCGGCCGGGTTCTCCGACCACACGATGAACTCCGGCATCACCTCCGCCTAATGGAAGCGCGGCCGAGGAGGTCGCGCAACCATGGCACACCTCACCTCATCAACAGGACTGCCATGACCTGGGCGGCTACTGCCACGAGAAGAGGCGCCGCCGCGGGCGTGAAGGGCCGCGACGGGGGTTGCAGTGTGCTTGCGGGGACGGCCGTGCCCCCTTTTGGGCGGCGGTGAGCCGGGCCCCTCCTGGTGAGCCTTCCCTTTCTCCACGGCTGAGAGCCTCTTCGCAGGTGCCATGGGTGCCGCTGCAGGCAAAGAAGCAAGGAAGAAGAAGAAGAGGGAGATGCAAAGGAAGAGTTGGGTGACGGGGGCTCCGGCCCCCTTCCCATTTATAGCCAAGGGGAGGCCAATCGCTGGCCTCCACGATCTAAGGTAATAATGATCTTTTTCTGCATGCAGCAGGGACCCATCAAGTCAGGCAGTTGCCGAGGCGGCATGGGGAAGCGGAGACGCCCACGTCCAATCAGTCGCCACGCGCCAACCGTGGCCACAAGCTGATGGGGCCCGCGGCGTTCCGCGCTTGCCCTTTGATTTCGCCTCTAAGCCAAGCCCGAGCGCGCCTTGGGCCCGGGGGCTACTGTTGGCATTCTGGGAACGGGGGTCCCCAGACTTTCCTGCATGCGGCCCGCATCGTGGCTCCACCAGCGGCCCTGTACGACCCATCTTCACCAGCAAACACTCAAGACCCTCGCGAGGGGGACGATGCAAGACCTCCTCAGGAGAGGCCTCACCAGGCTGGCTCGCGAGGGGCGGAGAGATCAAGGCAAGGGACACCTCGCGAGGTTTCTGTGATGCAAGCCATGATGACTGGAGCCAGGCGGGCGCCAGCACGCGCAGTGTCCTCGTTTCCTCTTTAGTGCTAAAGGGGCAGGCGTAGACGATGAGTCCCGAGGCATCAGGCAGAGGTTTTCATATCGGTGCAACTAGACCAAGACCAGCAGGACGGTGGTCACCGTGGAGCCCAAGATGGCGTCACCACCAAAGCCTTTCGCAGGTGAAGACTACTTTTGTTAGTATAGCTTGTACTAGTTGTCTCCCTTCGAATTTGGCCATTATGGGATCCCTTCCCTCTCAATATTTGGGAAGAGGACCCGAGCCTCTATATATAGGACTAGCCACCACCATAGGGAGGCATCTGATTAAGACCCGGATCATCCCTAACCACACAAGTTCTCCAAGCACAAGAACACCTCCCCTCAGGGGGCTGTTCTTGCCTTGTAACTGTTCATCCTCAGCCCAAGAGGCAATCCACCACACCACACTGGAGTAGGGTATTACACCACAACGGTGGCCTGAACCAGTATAAATCTTGTGTCTCACGTTCTTTGGGTTCGTCGAGCTAGGCCGTGACATCGTAGAGTGTGCGAGCTAGAGAGGGGAAGAGATCTTTGTGCGCACTGATGTCTACTACACAACCTTCTTCTTGTAGACGTTGTTGGGCTTCCAAGTGCAGAGGTTTGTAGGGCAGTAGCAAATTTCCCTCAAGTGGATGACCTAAGGTTTATCAATCCATGGGAGGCGTAGGATGAAGATGGTCTCTCTCAAACAACCTTGCAACCAAATAACAAAGAGTCTCTTGTGTCCCCAACACACCCAATACAATGGTAAATTGTATAGGTGCACTAGTTCGGTGAAGAGATGGTGTTACAAGTGCAAGATGGATAGTAGATAAAGGTTTTTGTAATATGAAAATATAAAAACAGCAAGGTAACTAATGATAAAAGTGAGCATAAATGATATTGCAATGCTAGGAAACAAGGCCTAGGGTTCATACTTTCACTAGTGCAAGTTATGTCAACAATAATAACATAATTGGATCATATAACAATCCCTCAACATGCAACAAAGAGTCACTCCAAAGTCACTAGTAGCGGAGAACAAACGAAGAGATTATTGTAGGGTACAAAACCACCTCAAAGTTATCCTTTCTAATCGATCTATTCAAGAGTCCGTAGTAAAATAACACAAATCTATTATTTCCGTTCAATCTATCCTAGAGTTCGTACTAGAAAAACACCTTAAGACACAAATCGACCAAAACCCTAATGTCTCCTAGATACTCCAATGTCACCTCAAGTATCCGTGGGTATGATTAAATGATATGCATCACACAATCTCAGATTCATCTATTGAAGCAACACAAAGAACTTCAAAGAGTGCCCCAAAGTTTCTACCAGAGAGTCAAGACAAAAACGTGTGCCAACCCCTATGCATAAGTTCACGAGGTCATGGAACCCGCAAGTTGATCACCAAAACATATATCAAGTAGATCGCGTGAATATCCCATTGTCACCACAGATAAGCACACGCAAGACATAAATCAAGTGTTCTCAAATCCTTAAAGACTCAATCCGATAAGATAACTTCAAAGGGCAAACTCAATTCATCACAAGAGAGTAGAGGGGGATAAACATCATAAGATCCAACTATAATAGCAAAGCTCGTGATACATCAAGATCGTGCCAACTCAAGAACATGAGAGAGAGAGAGAGAGATCAAACACATAGCTACTGGTACATACCCTCAGCCTCGAGGGTGAACTACTCCCTCCTCGTCATGGAGAGCACCGGGATGCTGAAGATGGCCACCGGAGAGGAATTCCCCCCTCCGACAGGGTGCCGGAACGGGTCTAGATTGGTTTTCGGTGGCTAGAGACGCTTGCGGCGGCGGAACACCATATCTAGGTTTCTTTCTGGAAGTTTCAGTATATATAAGAGGTTTTGGCGTCGAGAACAAGTTAGGGGGGTCTCCGGGCTGTCCACGAGGTAGGGAGGCGCGCCCAGGGGGGGGGCCCACCCTCGTGGGCAGCCCGGGAATCTTTTGGCCCAACTCTTTTACTCCATGGCCTTCTTCTCGTCCAAAAATAAGTTTCGTGAAGTTTCAGGTCAATTAGACTCCGTTTGATTTTCCTTTTCTGCGGTACTCAAAAACAAGGAAAATCAGAAACTGGCACTGGGCTCTAGGTTAATAGGTTAGTCCCAAAAATCATATAAAATAGCATATAAATGGATATAAAACATCTAAGATTGATAATATAATAGCATGGAACAATAAAAAATTATAGATACATTGGAAATGTATCAAGCATCCCCAAGCTTAATTCTTGCTCGTCCTCGAGTAGGTAAATGATAAAAATAGAATTTATTATGTGGAATGCTACCTAACATATTTATCTATGTAATCCTCTTTATTGTGGCAAGAATATTCAGATCCATAAGATTCAAGAAAGCTTATCCCTACAAAATCATAAGAATAATAATACTTCAAGCATACTAACTAAGCAGTCATGTCTTCTCAAAATAACATGGCCAAAGAAAGCTTATCCCTACAAAATCATATAGTTTGGCTATGCATCATTTTCGTCACACAAAAATGCTCCCATCATGCACAACCCCAATGACAAGCCAAGCAATTGTTTCATACTTTAGTAATCTCAAACTTTTTTCAACTTTCACGCAATACATGAGCGTGAGCCATGGACATAACACTATGGGTGGAATACAATATAATGATGGGGGTTGTGTGGAGAAGACAAAAAAGGAGAAAGTCTCACATTGACGCAGCTAATTAACGGGCTATGGAGATGCCCATCAATTGATGTCAATGCAAGGAGTAGGGATTGCCATGCAACGGATGCACTAGAGCTATAAATGTATGAAAGCTCAACAAAAGAAACTAAGTGGGTGTGCATCCAACTTGCTTGCTCATGAAGACCTAGGGCATTTGAGGAAGCCCATTGTTGGAATATACAAGCCAAGTTCTATAATAAAAAATTCCCACTAGTATATGAAAGTGACAAAACAAGAGACTCTCTATCATGAAGATCATGGTGCTACTTTGAAGCACAAGTGTGGAAAAAGGATAGTAGTATTGTCCCCTTTTATTTCTTTTTTATTTGGCCTTTCCTTTTTTATTTTTATTTGGCCTTTCCTTTTTTTATCTGGACTTTCTTTTTTTCGGGACAATGCTCTATTAATGATGATCATTACACTTCTATTTATTTACAACTCAAAGATTACAACTCGATACTAGAACAAAGTATGACTCTATATGAATGCCTCCGGCGGTGTACCGGGATGGGCAATGAATCAAGAGTGACATGTATGATAAATTATGCATGGTGACTTTGCCACAAATACGATGTCAACTACATGATCATGCAAGGCAATATGAAAATGATGATGTGTGTCATGATGAACGGAATGGTGGAAAGTTTCATGGCAATATATCTCGGAATGGCTATAGAAATGCCATAATAGGTAGGTATGGTGGCTGTTTTGAGGCAGATATAAGGAGGTTTATGTGTGACGGAGCGTATCATATCACGGAGTTTGGATGCACCGGCGAAGTTTGCACCAACTCTCAAGGTGAGAAAGGGCAATGCACGGTACCAAAGAGGCTAGCAATGATGGAAAGGTGAGAGTGCGTATAATCCATGGACTCAACATTAGTCATAAATAACTCACATACTTATTGCAAAAATCTACAAGTCATCAAAAACCAAGCATTACATGCATGCTCCTAGGGGGATAGATTGGTAGGAAAAGACCATCGCTCATCCCCGACCGCCACTCATAAGGAAGAGAATCAAAGAACACCTCATGTTTCAAATTTCTCACACAACGGTTACCATACGTGCATGCTACGGGACTTGCAAACCTCAACACAAGTATTTCTCAAATTCACAATGACTTAACTAGCATGACTCTAATATCACCATCCTCATGTCTCAAAACAATCATCAAGCATCAAACTTCTCATAGTATTCAACGCACTTTATACGAAAGTTTTTATTATATCCCTCTTGGATGCCCATCATATTAGGACTAGTTTCATAACCAAAGCAAACTACCATGCTGTTCTAAAGACTCTCAAAATAATATAAGTGAAGCACAAGAGTTCATCTATTTCTTCAAAGTAAAACCACCATCGTGCTCTAAAAGGATATAAGTGAAGCACTAGAGCAAATGACAAACTACTCTAAAAGATATAAGTGAAGATAATTGAGTAGTCGAATAATTATGCAACTATGTGAAGACTCTCTAACATTTAAGAATTTCAGATCTTGGTATTTTATTCAAACATCAAGCAAAACAAAAGAAAATAAAATGACGCTCCAAGCAAAACACATATCATGTGGTGAATAAAAATATAGCTCCAAGTAAAGTTACCGATGAAAGAAGACGAAAGGGGATATGCCATCCGGGGCATCCCCAAGCTTAGGCTCTTGGTTGTCCTTGAATATTACCTTGGGGTGCCTTGTGCATCCTTGTCGGTGTCAAAACTGGCGAATCTCGGGTAGGGGGTCCCGAACTATGCGTCTAAGGCGGATGGTAACATGAGGCAGGGGACACGATGTTTTACCCAGGTTCGGGCCCTCTTGATGGAGGTAAAACCCTATGTCCTGCTTGATTTATTCTTGATGATATGAGTATTACAAGAGTTGATCTACCACGAGATCGGGGAGGCTAAACCCTAGAGGCTAGCCTATGGTATGATTGTATGTTGTCCTACGGACTAAAACCCTCCGGTTTATATAGACACCGGAGGGGGCTAGGGTTACACAAGGTCGGTTACAAAGGAGGAATTATACATATCCGTATTTCCTAGCTTGCCTTCCACGCCAAGTAGAGTCCCATCTGGACACGAGACAAAGTCTTCAATCTTGTATCTTCATAGTCCAATAGTCCGGCCAAAGGATATAGTCCGGCTATTCGGAGACCCCCTAATCCAGGACTCCCTCAGTAGCCCCTGAACCAGGCTTCAATGACGATGAGTCCTGCACGCAGTGTTGTCTTCGGCATTGCAAGGCGAGTTCCTCCTCCGAATACACCATGGAAAAATTTGAATACAACGATAGTGTCCGACCCTGCAAAATAAGTTCCACATACCACCGTAGAGAGAATAATATTTCTACAAATCTAATCTGCTGACATGTTTTGGCAACATGACACCATGTCACGGCCCGGTGATTATTCGAACCGTTTCCTTTAACTAGCCCCGCACATAACGCGAGGCAGTTTCTTGACACGTCTTGTCAAAGCAGAGATCATGTCCCCCTTATTACGGGATTCTCATCAATACGGGTGTGGGTAACCCAACCGTGCTTAGGACTACTAGATTTTAGGCAAGTCCCAAATGGCCACGAGGAGGTCGCTTGATATTCACCCTCTTTATAAAGGGACAAGGCTTTACTTTTTTCCTCCCGTGCTCAATCGAATCCTTCCCCCGCCTCGAGTTCTAACACCCAAAGCCTAGGTCAGGTGCTTCGGACCTTCAATCATGTCCGGATCCAGCCTCCAGGGCCGGTGGATGCCCTCCTCTGTCACGGAAGAGGATATCAAGAAGTTGAGGGAGGCAAGATACCTAACCGCCAAAGTTTCACATCGGCTGCCCGCCCGAGGGCAGGTTGTCCCTACTCCTGAACCCAATGAAGACGTCGTGTTCATCCCCCACTTCCTCCGAGGACTAGGCCTCACTCTGGATCCCTTCGTTAGGGGTTTGATGTTCTATTATGGGCTTGATTTCCACGACCTAGTCCCGGATTCCTTTCTCCACATCTCGGCATTTATTGTCGTATGTGAGGCCTTCCTCCGCATTACCCCTCACTTCGGCCTGTGGATCAAGACCTTTGATGTGAAGCCGAAGATGGTCGAGGGGCAGTATGCAGCGTGCGGGGGTGCATTAATAAGCAAGATTGCCGGAGCTCCGTGGCCAAAAGGTTCCTTTCCAGAGGTGTCCAGATTATGGCAATGGGAGTGGTTCTACATCACTGCTCCCAGAAGTGCCAAGTGGGTAGCTTCCCCCGCCTTTTGCTCGGGCCCTCCACCACAACTGATGTCATGGATCAGCAGGGGGCTGAGCTGGGGTCCAGCCAAGGATGTGCCCATACTACAGAGTCGCATCCGGGATCTCTTCGAGGGAGATTTTAGTTTGGTTATGGTAGTGCAAGTCATGCTGGTTCATCAAGTCCAGCCTTGCAAACGCCGGCCCCTCTGTTTATGGGAATTCAACCCAGAAGGACCGCGCGCTATTCAGAATTTCCTCGGCCTGACGCACGAGGAGATGTACAAGTCGTTCTTCGGACCCCAAATAGAGTGTACGGACACCTCCGAGGACGTGGGCCTGAGCAGCAACCGCACCGCGGCCCAAGTAAGTAATCCTCCAGCCGAACACACTGTCTTGCTTTTATCATGACATCATTCTGAAGGATCACTCTTTGACTAGGACTGGATAACAAAGGCAAAGATGATCCGGTGTTCGGCCCCCCTTCCCGAAGGCTTGGACAATACGGTGCTGGAAAAGATGCTCGAGCCAGCACCTTGCCCGGTGCCCTCAAAGGAAGATGAAGGGGGGGGAATAGAGAGGGCCAAAGCGGGCCTCCACCGCTACCTATTCCAACCGAGGGAACGAGCGCCTCCGTGAGGGAGGATAACCAAGGGAAGGAATCTGACATTTCCTCGCCCCAGGGGAGGAAGAGGACTACCTCTGATGACCCGGAAACCAAGGTTTCCAAACAGGAGAAGAAAACTCCACCAGAGGGTCCCGTCTCGAAGGGTGCTCTTGCCGCACAAAGTCCGTGCGGGGATCAGCCCTCTAACGAGCTGTAAGTAATCAAAAAGTACTGAATAGTGAAGATATTCTACCTTACTTCTGAGGAAGATAACCGAAGCATCTATGTTGCAGTTCGGATCTGAGCCCTTCTCACTAGAGCTCGTCTTCGGGGGATCTTCTTCCGGAGATGATGGAGAGCGAAACGCCTCCCCCGGACTCCCCGGCTCAAGAAGCGGGCGACCTTGAAGTGTCATCACGGAGAGTTTCTCCGAATCCGGCAAGGCCAGAAGGTAATCCGATGGTCATCCGAAGCCCTCAGTATCCGGCTCTTGAAGAGAGCAACCAAAAGAATCCGGCACCGTCTGGTATGCGGTCGGACGCACTGAGGGATCTGCTAGGGCGAGCCACTATCTCAGAAGAGCACCGTACATTGATGGGTACGGTGATTGAAAGGATTTCGTCCGCCAAAAGCGGGTTGCATGAAGCCTTTATGAGTCTACTGACGAGCTTTGAGGTATGTGAAATGATATGCATCCGCACATTTTTAGGTGCGCCCTGTGTAGATAGTAGCCCCTGAGACTCTGGTTGTCATCGAGAACGGCGGCGAACAGAGGATCGTAGTCCCAGGTAATAACCAGACTGCCGTTATGTGCAGGTGTCTGAAGCTCCGGTGGCTAGCTGGGCTGATGGGGTTGCCGAACTAGAACGGCGACTGGATGCGGCGGATGCCGACATCGAGCTTGTTAACAAGTAGCTTGACGAGGCACAGGGTAGGTGATATTTATAGTGAATGTCACATAGTAAGAGCAGCGTAATGCTAGTATCTTGAATATGTTGTGACTGTAGATGGAGCTGCCACCGTGGAGGCCCTGCGGGCGGAGCTTGCCCGAGCCAAGGAGCAATCAAGGAGTAGTAATGCGGCCACTTTGAAGGCGGCCGAAGAGTTGAAAGCCGAGAAGGCCGCTCATAGCGAGAGCAAAGAGAAAATGGCCAAAATGGCTGAGAAGTTAAAAGACACTACCGACCATTGCCAGTTTCTTGAAGAAGAAAACCGGGCGAAGGCTACGGACCTTGAAAAGGCCACAATGGCAACCAAAGGCACCCGCTCTACAATGAGAGCGAAGGAGGAACTGCATGACGCCGGGACATTGTGGCTGGGAAGCCCTTTATGCTGCGGAGGAAGTTCGGCGATCCGCAGTATGCCCATCTGGATCGGCTGTGGAGTTCGGCCGACGCATATCTGAACTTAGTGGCGAGCGCTGTCGATGCGGCCGAATACTTCCAAGATCAGACAGACCGTGAAGTGAACAAGCTGTTCTGGTCGCAATTTAACGTTCCAGAGCGTCCGCTTCCATTGACTGATCAGCTTGCCGAATGGGACGAACTCAATGGATTGTCCAGACTCGCCATGAGGTCTGTCGTGGATCATCTGTGGCCGGAAAAGCCAAAGCCGAACAGCTATTTTAGCTTGGTGCAATAGTTCCTTGGTGTGGTGCCGCACATTAATGCGATGAAGAGGTTGGCGTGCATAGAAGTCTCGCGGATGGCCATTGCCCATGTCAAAACATACTGGGCGGAGATGGATGCCACCACTGTCATGGCGCAGGGTTCGGCCATAGGCCGAGTGGCTGCCGAGCACTATTTTGAAGAAGTTCTTGAGGGTGCTCGTACGATAGAGGCCTAGTGCTCGAAGAATGTTATGTTTGAGTGACATGTATTCCCATTGTTAAAACAATGTTTTATTGAATTTATCAAGGCTGTATTTATCCTTTGCCCGAAAGTATTGTGATGCCTCCTGTGCGGCCGTTTATGTATACATGTATATAACCTGGAAGATTGCAGTCGTCGGCTTCATCCCCCACGCATATAATGCGGGGGTGTTCGCAGAAGACGCGTATTCACACTTAATCCAACGTCTTGGTCCTAATAAGGAGGTGATAGCACAACGAACTAGGCAACCGAACTATAATGCTTTAACACTTTCACTTAGCCATAGGAGTTTGACAGTGGGGCTACTATATAGCCCCTGGTGGCTCCGCACTCGTCCGGATTCAGGGTGTGTACATGCTTGGCTGGGAAACGGCCCTTCATTAATGCGGAGGAATCCCGAAGATTCCAATAGGTCATCGAGTGGTTGACTAGTCTCACGCTATATCATGATAGTCAGTTTTCGGCTTTCTCTACTGAGGTGCTCGTCCGGATGAACCAGGGCACAATCGCAGTAGTTCTCCTGGTGCCTCCTTAGCCGATAGAGCAGAACATAAGGCAGCAAAACACAGGAGCCGGGCAAACCCAACATTTGACCAAAGACATGATTCTGAGCTGATGCATATGAGGCCAAACTCGCGACGCCGAACACTCCCTAAGGTATTCGGTCTTTATGGTGTAAACCGGGTATAAATAGTGTTGAGGGAGTCCTGGATTAGGGGGTCTCTGGACTGCCGGACTATCTCCATTGGCCGGACTATTAGACTATGAAGATACAAGATTGAAGACTTCATCTCGTGTCCGGATGGGACTCTATTTGGCATGGAAGGCAAGCTAGGCAACATGAATATGCATATCTCCTCCTTTGTAACCGACCTTGTGTAACCCTAACCCTCTCCGGTGTCTATATAAACCGAAGGGTTTTAGTCCGTAGGACAACAATCACAACATACAATCATACCATAGGCTAGCTTCTAGGGTTTAGCCTCTTTGATCTCGTGGTAGATCTACTCTTGCACAGTTCGGGACCCCCTACCCAAGATCCGCCGGTTTCGACACCGACATTGGTGCTTTCATTGAGAGTTCCTCTGTGTCGTCGCCGTTAGGCTTGATGGCTCCTACTATCATCGATAGCGATGCGGTCCAGGGTGAGACTTTTCTCCCCGGACAGATCTTCGTATTCGGCGGCTTTGCACTGCTGGCTAATTCGCTTGGCCATCTGGAGCAGATCGAAAGCTATGCCCCTGGCCGTCAGGTCAGATTTGGAAGTTTGAACTACACGGCCGACATTCGCGGAGACTTGATCTTCAACGGATTCGAGCCACAGCCAGGTGCGCCGCACTGTCGCGATGGGTATGACCTAGCTCCGCTGCCGAACAGTACCCTAGAGGCCGCGCCCGCATCAGCTCCGACCCTTAGCTCGGAACAAACTGCGCCAATCGAGGACGGGTGGCTAGACACCGCCTCAGGGGCTGCAGTCTCGACGGGGATCGAGCCAAACACCAGCATAATCCTCTACGCAGCCCATGACTCCAAGGTGCCGGACTCTTTCCCGGACTCCGAACCATCCGCGCCCCTGCCAATCGAATCCGATTGGGCGCCGATCATGGAATTCACCGCCGCGGATATCTTTCAGCACTCGCCCAAGATAGCGGAGGATGACCCCTCCAAGAAGCAACCCAAGCGCCGATGTCAGCGGCGCCGCTCTAAGTCCCGCCACAGCAAAAGTGCTGATACCGGCACAGGAGATAATAACACTCCAGATAGCGTCGAAGACAACAACAATCCCCTCCAGCAAGATTTAGAGCAGGAGGATGAAGGAGCCAGCTCTCCTGAGAGAACGGCTGACGGAGAGGAGGAGGATGACAATCACATGCCCCCTCCGAAGAGGAGGCAAGCCTTGGCGACGATGAGTTTGCCGTCCCAGAGGATCCCGTCGAACAAGAGCGCTTCAAGCACCGGCTTATGGCCATGAAAAATAGCCTGAAGAAAAAGCAACAATAGCTTCAAGCTGATCAAAACCTGCTAGCTGACAAATGGACTGAAGTCCTCGCAGCCGAGGAATATAAGCTCGAGCGCCCCTCCAAGAGTTACCCAAGGCGCAGGTTACTACCCCGACTGGAGGTAGAAGCGTATGATATGGCTGATCGGCCACCTCATGGCCGCGATAGAGAGGCATTCCAGCCAAAAGCTCAGCCTCCACCCCAATGCCATTCAAATAAAAAGGCATGGGGAGATATGCCAGACCTGAGAGACATATTGGAGGACAAGGAAAAGCATTCAAGATCGATCTACGGATCACGAGGGTGCACCACTCTGCGAGATGATAAACGTCACGCCGGATACAGTAAAAGCAAATCCGACCGGGCCGAACACAGCGGGTAAGACCCATTCGAGCTGCGTCGCGATATAGCCCAATACAGAGGCGCCGCACACCTCTTATGCTTCACAGACGAAGTAATGGAACATCAATTCCCAGAAGGTTTCAAACCTGTAAATATTGAATCATACGACGGCACAACAGATCCCGCGGTATGGATTGAGGACTTCCTCCTCCACATCCACATGGCCCGCGGCGATGACTTACGCGCCATCAAATAACTCCCAGTAAAGCTCAAAGGACCAGCGTGGCATTGGCTTAACAGCTTGCCAGCGGACTCCATTAGCTATTGGGAAGATCTGGAAGCCGCATTCCTCGACAACTTTCAGGGCACTTATGTGCGACCACCAGACGCCGATGACTTGAGCCACATAATTCAGCAGCCATAAGAATTGGCCAGGCAATTCTGGACTCGATTCCTTACAAAGAAAAATCAAATCGTCGACTATCCGAATGCGGAGGCCTTAGCAGCTTTCAAGGACAATATCCGAGACGAGTGGCTAGCCCGGAACCTTGGTCAGGAAAAGCCGAAATCTATGGCAGCCCTCACGACACTCATGACCCGCTTTTGTGTGGGAGAAGACAGCTGGCTCGCTCGCAGTAATAACATATCAAAGAACCATGGTACATCAGATACCAAGGACTGCAATAGCAGGTCACGTCGCAACAAGCATAAGTGCCGCATTAACAGTGAAAATACTGAGGATACGGCAGTTAATGCCAGATTCAAAGGCTCTAAACCTGGTCAGCGGAAAAAGCCATTCAAACAAAGTACGCCAGGTCCGTCCAGCTTGGACCGTATACTCAATCGCTCGTGTCAAATACACGGCACCCCAGACAAGCCAGCCAATCACACCAATAGGGATTGTTGGGTGTTCAAGCAGGCCGGCAAGTTAATTGCCGAAAACAAGGACAAGGGGCCGCATAGCGATGACGAGGAGGAACCCCGGCAGCCGCACACTGGAGGACAGAAGAGGTTTCCCCCGCAAGTGCGGACGGTGAACATGACATACGCAACCCACATCCCCAAGAGGGAGCGGAAGCGTGCGCTCAGGGACGTATATGTGTTGGAGCCAGTCGCCCCAAAGTTCAACCCTTGGTCCTCCTGTCCGATCACCTTCAATCCCAGGGACCACCCCACTAGTATCGTCATGGCGGATTCACCGCACTGGTCCTAGACCCAATCATCGACGGATTTCACCTCACTCGAGTCCTTATGGACGGGGCAGCAGCCTGAACCTGCTTTATCAGGACACAGTGCGCAAAATGGGTATAGACCCCTTAAGGATCAAACCCACAAAAACGACCTTTAAGGGCGTCATTCCAAGCGTAGAGGCCCATTGCACAAGCTCAATTACACTGGAAGTGGTCTTCGGATCCCTGGATAACTTCCGAAGCGAAGAGTTAATCTTCGATATAGTCCCGTTCTGCAGTGGTTATCATGCACTGCTCGGGCGAACCGCATTTGCTAGATTCAATGCAGTACCGCATTATGCATACCTCAAGCTCAAGATGCCAGGACCTCGCGGAGTTATTACGGTCAATGGAAACACAGAGCGCTCTCTCCGAACAGAGGAGCACACCGCGGCCCTCGCAGCAGAAGCGCAAAGCAGCCTCTCAAGGCAATCTACCAGTTCGGCGTTTCAAAGCCTGGACACCTTCAAGCGTGCTCGGGGAATCAGCAAATAGACCGCCTGGCGCGATCCGAGCTCACGTAGCAATACGGTGGCCATCCCAATCCCAGCCCAACGGCGATATTCGTGCCGCGCGTACATAGTTACGCATTAAAAATACCATGGGCATAGGTGGGGAGGGGGCACAACTACAAAACGCCCCAAAACGCGGCCTAAACCGCACTAGGGGCTTCCCGTTTGGTTATTTTTCTTTTTCTTTCAGGACCTTAATCTCTGGAAACACTGTCCGACAACTCTATTGCCGAACACATGAGGCAGCAACCAAGGAGGCAGACAGCTACGTTATACCACGGAATTCCCAGGTTGATTACAGAAATGAGTGAAATATTCGATTTCATATCATTCCTCAGCTTGCCCTTGGAAGGGACATAGTCCTACTCTTTGCTTATCGCACTATCTGTATCACTCCGCTTTAATGCAATTTTTCAATAAACAATGCATGACATTACGACTATTTTTGCATTCTTGTTATATATATCTATGTGTTCATTAATGACGCCTTGCAAGCGTACACTCTGGTACGGCCAATACACCAGGGGCTTACGTACCCCACAATGCGGCGTGAAAAGTCCGAACACTTTCACAAGTGCGGCACCCCGAACTTATAGCATTATATGCATCAGCTCCGAATCATGTCTTTGGTCAAATGTTGGGTTTGCCCGGCTCCTATGTTTTGGTACCTTACGTTCTGCTCTATCGGCTAAGGTAGCGCTAGGAGAACTACTACGATTGTGCCCCGGTTCTTCCGGGCTGAGCACCTCAGTAGAGAAAGCTAAAACTGACTGTCATGATAAGGCGAGAGACTGGTCGCTGTTCGGCGAGGTTTTTCGAGTCCCTAAAGACTTATGCAGCTTAGGGCAAGGGGCCGGCTCTTTCCGGCTTACAGGCGTGTATCACGCCCCGAATTCGGCCTTCTGAATACCAGGGGCTTCGCCGAAATTTAAAATTATAGAATTCTATGGCTAAGTGGGAGTGATAAAGCATTATTACTCCGGTTGCCTTGTTCGTTGTGCTGAGCACCTCCCTCGAAGGACCCAAACATGGGAACAAGAGTGCTCAGGTTTATCCCGAACACCCCAGCACTCGTGGCATGGGGGTAGAAGCCGAGAACTAGCCATCTCTCAGATTGGATAAACAGCCAAACAGAAGGTAATATTTTAAATTCAAACAAGCGTTGCATAGCGCATATGAAACAAGTTTTCATACATACATGATAAAACGAGCAAGTCTCATTCAAATATTACATCTTTCGAGCACTCATCCGCGATAAGACGGGCACCCGCCAGAACACTCTCGTAGTACATCTCGGGGTGGCGGTGCTCCTTGCCCTCCGGTGGCCCCTCCTTGATCAGCTTCACGACGTCTAGCTTGACCCACTGCATTTTCACACGGGCGAAAGCCCGGCGTGCACCTTCAATGCAGACGGATCGCTTGATGACCTCCAGCCATGGGCAGGTATCCACAAGCCGCCTCACCAGGCTGAAGAAGCTGTTCGGAAGGGTGTCGCCAGGCCACAACCGGACTACAAAGCCCCTCATGGCCTGATCGGCCGCCTTATGTAGCTCGACCATCTGCTTCAGCTGGTCGCTCATCGGCACAGGATGTTCGGCCTCAGCATACTGAGACCAGAACAGCTTCTCCGTCGAGCTTCCGTCCTCGGCCTGGTAAAATTGTGCGGCATTGGACACACTGCGGGGCAAATCTGCGAATGCTCCTGAGGAGCTCCGGATCCGAGTAAGTAATCGGTAATTTACTTTTACATGCTTGCTTTGCATATAGAAAGCCTTACCCGCCGCTATCTTCTTCATCGCGTCGATCTCTTGGAGGGCCTTTTGGGCCTCGGCCTTGGCACTTTTCACACTCTCGAGGGCCGCGGCAAGCTTAGACTCCCGCGTCTTGGAGTCAAGCTCCAACGCCTCGTTCTTCGCCACAAGAGCCTGGAGCTCTTGCTGCACCTGGCCCACCCGAGCCTCCTGCTTCTCTCGCTCGGTGCACTCCTTGGCCGTTGTATCTTCGGCCCTGGTCAGCGCTTGCTTTAGGGTCGCCACCTCGGTCGTGGCCCCTGGCAAACATACAATGATCCTGTCATTTTTGCAATCGCGTCCTTTTTTATATATACATATCTATAGATGAGGTATTACTTACCCTCGTTCTCCTTGAGCTGCCTCTTGGCAAGGCCGAGCTCTTTCTTGGACCCGTCGAGGTCCTACTTCAGTACGGCGACCTCCGCAGTTAGTGCGGCGGACGCCAGCAGAGAAGCCTGCATATGCATATTGACATACTTATATTAGACTCCTGCAATATTATTTGATCCTCTGTTCGGCTTTTCTTTGTGAACACCGAACAAAACATCAGGGGCTACTGTCTATGCGGTAATACTTCTACTACATTTTGAAACACTTACCTCGAAGCCTGTTAGAAGGCTGGCACACGCTTCTGTCAATCCGCTCTTGGCGGACTGAACCTTCTGGATCACCGCACTCATGATGGTGCGGTGCTCCTCGTCGATGGAAGCGCCGCGAAGCGCTTCCAGCAGGTTGTCCGGCGCCTCTGGATGGACAGAGGTCACCGGCACAGGCGTTTTGCCCCTCTTAGAAGGAGGCCGCCTGCCCGAGCCCAGAACCGCTGGAGGGTCCGACGCGGTGTTCGGCTGAGGGCCAAACTCGGAGCTCTTGGGGGCCCCGTCCCCTTGGCTCCCGGAGTCCGAAAGGTCGCCTTGAGGCGCCTCCGAGACTGTCTTCCCTCGATCCGGTGCCTCTTGAGACAACACTTTGGCGTCGTCGGCAGGATGAGGGGAGGTGGCGGTCGGGACTGGATCGCTATCCATGTCCGACGAGCCTAGGGAGCCGTCCGAGGATACCTCGATATTGGCTCGTGGCGGCCTGCATAATTATGTTCAGCGATTAGGGAAAGCAGTGCGACAAAGGAATCCTATGGGTTACTTTGGTATCCGAATACTTACGACCTCCCCGGGGGCTTGGCCCTGGGCAACCACTCGTCTTCGCCTTCGTCGGCGGCGGTGGAGCTGTCCGGAAGGAGAGTCCTTCCCTTCTTGGACCCTTCGGCCCCCCAGTTGGGGTGGCCTTCCTTTTTTTGTCTCCCCCAGTCGGTGGGGGAGCATCTTCTTCTTCTTCCTCGTCTTCGGGGGAAGAGTGCGCCGCAGAATCATCGGACGGTGAGTCCGACGACGCCTGGTGTCGGGAACTCTTTCGAGCTCCCTTGGTATTCTTGGTATTCTCCGGCACCTTATAAGGGGCCGGAGTCAACATCTTCGCCAGAAGAGCGTTTGCAGGGCCTTCGGGCAAAGGAGCCGGACAGTCGATCTGTCTGGCCATCTTCTGCCAGTCCTGTCAAAGGTACGGGAGTTTAGATCCCGCTTAGATTCAATCTATATAAAAATGAATATCATGTGAAAGGCAAAGCAGCTTACCGCATTGGCTTGGCGCTTCACGCTGAATCTGTGATCCTCAGTAATAGGGGGAGGGACCTCGGCACTTTTGAACAGCACCCTCCAGGCATCTTCATGAGTCATGTCAAAGAGCCTGTTCAGAGTTCGGTGCTACGCCGGATTGAACTCCCACAAGCTGAACTCCCGTTGTTGGCACGGGAGTATCCGGCGGATGAGCATAACCTAGACTATGTTGACAAGCTTGAGCTTCTTGTCCACCATATTTTGAATACATGTTTGGAGTCCGGTCAGCTCTTTCGAATTACCCCAGGACAGGCCCTTCTCTTTCCAGGAGGTGAGCCGCATGGGGAAGCCAGATCGGAACTCGGGGGTCGCTACCCATGCGGGAGCGCGTGGCTCGGTGATATAGAACCACCCCGATTGCCACCCCTTTATGGTTTCCACAAAGGAGCCCTCGAGCCATGTTATGTTGGGCATATTGCCCACCATGGCGCCTCCGCACTCCACCTGGCGGCCACCCACCACCTTCGGCTTGACATTGAAGGTCTTCAGCCATAAGCCGAAGTGGGGCTTGATGCGGAGGAAGGCCTCGCACACGACGATGACCGCCGAGATGTTCAGGACGAAGTTCGGGGCCAGATCATGGAAATCCAGGCCGTAATAGAACATGAGCCCCCGGATGAATGGATGGAGAGGGAAACCCAGTCCATGGAGGAAATGGGTGAGGAATACTACCCTCTCATGGGGCCTGGGGGTGGGGATGAGCCGCCCCTCATCTGGGAGCCGATGCGTGATGTCGTCGGGCAGGTATCCGGCTCTCCTCAGTTTCTTGATGTCTCCCTCCGTGACGGAGGATACCATCCACTTGCATCCCGCTCCGGACATGGTTGGAGAAGGTTGGGGTGGAAGTGCGGACTTGGGAGCTGGAGCTCGAGTGTGCGAAAACGGATGAGAAGAGGAGGAAGAAGGCGTGGATAGAAAGGTGAATCCTTATCCCTTTATATGGGTGGAGTGGAACTTATTTTGCAGGGTCGGACACTATCCTCGTATCCAAATTCTTCTATGATGTATTTGGAGAAGGAACCCGCCTTGCACTGCCGAAGACAATACTGCGCGCTGGACTCATCGTCATTGAAGCCTGGTTCAGGGGCTACTGAGGGAGTCCTGGATTAGGGGGTCTCCAGACTGCCGGACTATATCCATTGGCCAGACTGTTAGACTATGAAGATACAAGATTGAAGACTTCGTCTCATGTCCGGATGAGACTCTACTTGGTGTGGAAGGCAAGCTAGGAAACACAATATGGATATCTCCTCCTTTGTAACCAACCTTGTGTAACCCTAACCCTCTCCGGTGTCTATATAAACCGAAGGGTTTTAGTCCGTAGGACAACAATCACAACATACAATCATACCATAGGCTAGCTTCTAGGGTTTAGCCTCTCTGATCTCATGGTAGATCTACTCTTGTACTACCCATATCATCAATATTAATCAGGCAGGATGTAGGGTTTTACCTCCATCAAGAGGGCCCGAACCTGGGTAAAACTTCGTGTCCCTTGCCTCCTGTTACCATCCGGCCTAGACGCACAGTTCGGGACCCCCTACCCGAGATCCGCTGGTTTCGACACTGACAAGTACCCTTTGTAGTAAGCCCCTGGTGTCCAGGTACATGCATTATTCTGGCGTGGCCACATGCCAAGACGTCAGCATCCTTCTCGGTTGTTCTGAGAATCCGAGGGATGTAAATCAACAAGAGACAGTAAAAAAGGTTTACGCAGGGTCTTAATCTACAAATAATCCTTGGAATGGGTCCCTGCTGCACGTCTGCGTGTGTGTCTCCGTTGTGCCGTATCCTGGACGGGTGTAGCACGATGGTCATCTGAAAAAGAGAGGAACTTAATTGAAAAGTTGCCGTGCAAAAGTTAAGTTATGGTAGATAAACAATATATAGTTGAAAATGAGTAAAGGTGAGCCTTATTGCCACTTTTGCACGCGCGTTGAGCCCCTTGTATTGTAATAGGGGTATAGCCATCAAACCTGTATTAATTACATATAACTGAGCCGGACTCATCTAGCCGTGTCCGTGGTCTTTACGACTTGTCAAATGCTTGAGTTGGTGAGGCCGTTTAGTGTGCGGCGGCCAAGGCGGCCGCACCGGCTTCGGCGTGCAAGGAGCACTCAATATTTCCATTTACTGTAATGATGCCGTGTGGACCGGGCATCTTGAGCTTGAGGGAAGCGTAATGCGGTATTGCGTTAAAGCGAGCGAAAGCTTCGTGTCCGAGTAGTGCTTGATAGCCACTTTGGAACGGAGCGACGTGGAAAGTTAAATTTTCGCTGCGGAAGTTATCGGGTAAGCCGAATATAACCTCTAGTAGCAGGGAGCCCCTGCAGTGAGCCTCCGGGCCTGGCGTCACTCCTTTAAAGTTAGCATTGCTGCGGCAAATTTTTGTTGGGTCTATCCCCGTTTTGTGGACTGTGTCCTGATATATCAGATTTAAACTGCTGTCGCCGTCCATCAGGACTCGGGTGAAGTGGTATCCATCAATTATTGGATCTAATACCAGGGTAGCCCATCCTGCACACCAGATATTTGCTGAGTAATCCCAATGGTCGAAGGTGATCAGTTGGGACGACCAGTGGCGGAGCTCCATGGTGATAGGCCCTGGGGCATGTTACTCTAAAGGTGCCGCTTTGTCTCTCCCTTTTATCACGTGTAACACGTTGACTGTTTTGACTTCTGGTGGGAATTTCTTCTGTTCCCCTGTGTTTTTCTTGCGAGGCTCGTCCTCGTCTTCACTTGGTGTATCCTGCCCCTTGTGTTCAGCGTTGAGCTTGCCGGACTGTTTGAAGACCCAACATTCTCTGTGGGTATGATTTGCAGGTTTATCAGGGGTGCTATGGATCTGACATATTTGGTCCAAAATCTTGTTTAGGCTGGACAATTCGTCTCTGTTGCCTTTGGAGGGCAGCTTCTGCTGCCCTGGCCGAGAGCTTCTAAATCCAGCATTTACCGCTGTGCTCTTCGGGCTGTCTTCTTTATTCCAGCGCTTATTCTTTCTGCATCGTGATTTCCCATTTCCATCCCTGACTTCGGATGTACTTGGGTCGCTGGTGCTGCATCGGGCTAACCAGCTGTCCTCGCCCACGCAAAAATGGGTCATGAGGCTTGTTAATGCTGCCATTGTTCTCGGCTTTTCTTGACCGAGGTGTCTGGCAAGCCATTCGTCTCGAACGCTATGCTTGAAGGATGCTAAGGCTTCGGCGTCCGGACAGTCAACTATTTGGTTCTTTTTAGTGAGGAACCTGTTCCAAAGTTTTTGGGCGGACTCACCAGGCTGTTGAGTTATATGACTTAAATCGTCTGCATCCGGTGGTCGGACATATGTCCCTTGAAAATTTGCCCGAAAGGCGTCTTCGAGCTCTTCCCAGCTTCCGATGGAGTTTTCGGGGAGGCTTTTAAGCCAGTGCTGAGCTGGCCCTTTGAGCTTGAGGGGTAAGTACTTGATGGCGTGGAGATCATCTCCTCGAGCCATATGGATATGGAGGATGTAGTCCTCAATCCAGACCGCAGGGTCTGTTGTTCCGTCGTACGCCTCTATCTTTACGGGTTTGAATCCCTCTGGAAATTCATGATCCAGCACCTTGTCGGTGAAACATAGAGGGTGTGCGGCACCCCTGTATTTGGGTGGACCATGGTATCCGGATGTTTGTTGTGTTGCATTGTATGTTGGAGCGCGCCTGCGTGGCCCATAGATGGATCTGATTACGCCGTCCTTTTGATGCGAGCCCTTACGCGGATCGCGTACTGGTTTATGTGCAGCGTCGATTGCTGCTTTATGTTGGCTATGGGGTCGTCTATCCAACCGTATGGCCGTTTTATTTTTTAATTATTGAGGATCTAAGGCCTCCTCATCAAATTCAGGTAGCAACTTTCGCTTCGGATAGCTCTTGGTGTGGCGATTACTACCGTATTTCGCTGCAGTGTTGAGTACTTCACTCCATTTGATTTTGAGTGTGTGTTGTGCAACCTTGAGCCTTTGCTTCTGTTTCTTCAGACTCCTCGCCGTGGCAACAAGCCTTTGGTGGGCATTATGTTGCTCCTGGCGCCTGTCCGGTGTGATGTCGTCCGGACTGTTATCTTCGACGGGGTTGGGTTGTTCGGCTTGATTTTCCGTGTTGCCGTGGTCGGGCAATGGTTCACCCTGCTCTAACGCTGGGTCTATGTGATCGTTATTTCTGCCGAGGCAGGATTTGGAGCGGCGTTTACGCCGCCGCTTTGACCGCTGCCCAAGGGAACCACCCTTCGCTGCGTCCTTCCGTTCCTCGTCGTTATTTTCTTTGGGTGTGTCCACCATGTATACGTCATGTGATGAAGTGGGCATCCAGTGCCCTGTGGGCAGTGGTTCCTCTTCGCCTCCCGCATCATCGTCCATACCGTCGATGTCTTCAGAGTCGAAGTCGAGCATGTCGATTAAGTCATCGACAGTGGCTACTAAGTGGGTGGTGGGTGGGCGGCGAATTTCTTCATCATCCGCATCCCAATCCTGCCGGACGTAGTTCGGCCAGGACTCTCCTGACAAGGAGAGAGACCTTAATGAGTTCAGTATGTCGCCGAAGGGCGAGTGCTGAAAAATATCCGCGGAGGTAAACTCCATGATCGGCGCCCAGTCGGATTCGATAGGAACGGGCGCAGGCGGTTCGGAGTCCATGGACGGAGAAGGATCCGGTAGTTTGGCAACACGACTCTCGTGAAGGGTAAGGTTGATATTCGGCTCAATCGCCGCAAAGGATACGACCTCCGTGGCGGGGTCTTTCCACCCGTCCACGGATGGCGAAACCGGCTCCGAATTGAGAGTCGGAGCGGCTGCCGGTGCGATTTCTCGAACACTGTCCGATGGTAGAGCTAAATCATACTCATAGTGACTGCGCGGCGCACAAGGCAGGGGCTCGAATCCGTCGAAGATCAAGTCTCCGTGGATATCGGCCGTGTAGTTTAAGCTTCCAAACCTGACCTGGTGGCCAGGGGCGTAACTTTCGATCTGCTCCAGATGGCCAAGCGAGTTGGCCCGCAGTGCGAAGCCGCCGAACACAAAGATCTGTCCGGGAAGAAAAGTCTCACCCTGGACTGCATCGCTACCGATGATCGTAGGAGCCATCAAGCCTAATGGCGACGACACAGAGGAACTCTCAATGAAAGCACCAATGTCGGTGTCAAAACCGGCGGATCTCGGGTAGGGGGTCCCGAACTGTGCGTCTAAGGCGGTTGGTAACAGGAGGCAGGGGACACGGTGTTTTACCCAAGTTCAGGCCCTCTTGAAGGAGGTAAAACCCTATGTCCTGCTTGATTTATTCTTGATGATATGAGTATTACAAGAGTTGATCTACCACGAGATCGGGGAGGCTAAACCCTAGAGGCTAGCCTATGGTATGATTGTATGTCATCCTACGGACTAAAACCCTCCGGTTTATATAGACACCGGAGGGGGCTAGGGTTACACAAGGTCGGTTACAAAGGAGGAGATATACATATCTGTATTGCCTAGCTTGCCTTCCACGCCAAGTAGAGTCCCATCCGGACACGAGACGAAGTCTTCAATCTTGTATCTTCATAGTCCAATAGTTCATCCAAAGGATATAGTCCAGCTGTCCGGAGACCCCCTAATACAGTACTCCCTCAATCCCCAAGCTTAGTCTCTTGCCGCTCCTTATTCCATAGTCCATCGAATCTTTACCCAAAACTTGAAAACTTCACAACACAAAACTTAACAGAAAACTTGTAAGCTCCGTTAGTTTAAGAAAACAAACCACCACTTAAGGTACTATAATGAACTAATTCTTTATTTATTTTGGTGTTAAACCTACTGTATTCCAACTTCTCTATGGTTCATAACCTCCGATACTAGCCATAGATTCATCAAAATAAGCAAACAACACACGAAAAACAGAATCTGTCAAAAACAGAACAGTCTGGAGTAATCTGTAGGTTTCTAATACTTCTGTAACCCCCAAAATTCTAAAATAAATTTCTGGGCGTGAGTAATTTGTATATTAATCATCTTCAAAAAGAATCAACCTAATCGCACTCTCCAGTAAAAAATGGCAGCAAATCTTGTGAGCGCTATAGTTTCTGTTTTTTACAGCAAGATTGCAAAGACTTTCCCCAAGTCTTCCCAAAGGTTCTACTTGGCACAAACACTAATTAAAACATAAAACCACATATAAACATAGGATAGATGAATTATTTATTACTAAACAGGAGCAAAAAGCAAATAACAAAAAAGAAGTTGGGTTGCCTCCCAAGAAGCGCTATCGTTTAACACCCCTAGCCAGGCATGATGATTTCAATGATGCTCAAATAAAAGATAAGAATTGAAACATAAAGAGAGAATCATGAAGAATATGACTAGAACATTTAAGTCTAACCGACTTCCTATGCATAGGGATTTTGTGAACAAACAACTTATGGGAACAATAATCAACTTGCATAGGAAGGTAAAACAGGCAAATCTTCAAGATTTTCAACACATAGAGAGGAAACTTGATATTATTGCAATTCCTACAAGCATATGTTCCTCCCTCATAATAATTTTCAGTAGCATCATGAATGAATTCAAAAATATAACCATCACATAAATCATTATTTTCATGATCTACAAGCATAGAAAATTTACTACTCTCCACATAAGCAAAATTCTTCTCATTCGGAATAGTGAGAGTATCATAAGAAACTCGAATACTATAAATTGTTTCCAAATTAAAAGAGTAATGTTAAGAAAAAGGGTAATCATAATCATGACAAGTTTTATAAATATAATCGTCACTACTTTTTGTAGCATAAGTATCATCATAATAATTATCATAAGTAGCAACTTTGTTCTCATCATAATCGATTGAAACCTCTTCCAAGATAGTGGAATCATTACTAAATAAAGTCATGACCTCTCCAAATCCACTTTCATAATTGTCACAATAAGATTCAACACCCTCCAAAATATTGGGATCATTACTTCCTAAAGTTGACACTCTTCCAAACCCACATTCATCAGTATAATCATCATAAATAGGAGGCATGCTATCATCATAATAAATTTGCATATCAAAACTTGGGAGGTTAAAAATATCATCTTCATTAAACATAGCATCCCCAAGCTTGGGACAAACATTAATTGCAGCAAATACATTCTCAAACATGTCATTCTCATCAAACATAGCATCCCCAAGCTTGGGCCTTTTCATATCATAAGCATAATCACTCATTATTAATAGTATGGATAGCACCAATAGCATAGCAATTATCATCATCACAATGAGTAATAGGAGCAACATCATTTGGGAGGGACACCTTTTTACCTTCGCTTCTACGTATTTTTTCTTCTTCTTCACATTAAGTGTGGGTTTAATCCTCTTTTTGGAGCTCCTTATTAATGAGATTGGTTGAATAGAAGGCTCCTCCTCGTTACCTGATTCATCATAAGAAATAATAGGAGGATTTTGGGAAATCTCTTCCCTTTCATTAGTATTCTCTTCATCTTCTATTTGTTTTCTTGTCTTTATGTAATTGGCAATATAAGGATTTTCAATGCAATTCACCGCACAATACATATATATTTCCTCTACATCAAAATCAAGAACATTATCAAGGGAAAATTCTGGAATATTCTTAGTTATACGTATCATTTCTTCATAACCCAGAAGCAAACTAAGTTCATTATGATGTGCAAGGGAAATCAAGTCATCACAATTTTTGGACACGATTCGATCATCAAACAATTTGCATTGGATATTTAAATGATCACGTTCATTGCAAAGTTCACAAGGATGGCAAAGAAATTTTAAATCTTCAGCACAAGCATCTAGCCTTTCTTGCAACCATTTAGTTTCTAAATACTTATGCCTCTTGCAACATCTATCTTCCCTATTTGGTTTGTACTTGAAAACTCTATGCACTCCACAAAAACTGACATGATTATAAGAGACATTTTCATCATGACTAGTGCAATCATCATTAGTACCATGGATATTCAAGGAATTCACACTAACAACATTGCAATCATGCTCATCATTCAAATATTTAGTGCCAAACATTCTAATGCATTCTTGTTCTAGCACTTGAGCACAATTATCGGAATCCTTATTTTCATGAAAGATATTAAAAAGATGAAGCATATGGGGTATCCTCAATTCCATTTTTTGTAGTTTTCTTTTATAAACTAAACTAGTGATAAAACAAGAAACTAAAAGATTCGATTGCAAGATCTAAAGATATACCTTCAAGCGCTAACCTCCCCGGCAGCGGCGCCAGAAAAGAGCTTGATGTCTACTACACAACCTTCTTCTCGTAGACGTTGCTGGGCCTCCAAGTGCAGAGGTTTGTAGGACAGTAGCAAATTTCCCTCAAGTGGATGACCTAAGGTTTGTAAATCCGTGGGAGGCGTAGGATGAAGATGGTCTCTCTCAAACAACCTTGCAACCAAATAACAAAGAGTCTCTTGTGCCCCCAATACACCCAATACAATGGTAAATTGTATAGGTGCACTAGTTCGGCGAAGAGATGGTGATACAAGTGCAATATGGATAGTAGATAAAGGTTTTTGTAATATGAAAATATAAAATAGCAAGGTAACTAATGATAAAAGTGAGCATAAACGGCATTGCAATGCTAGGAAACACGGCCTAGGGTTCATACTTTCACTAGAGCGAGTTCTATCAACAATAATAACATAATTGGATCATATAACAGTCCCTCAACATGCAACAAAGATTCACTCCAAAGTCACTAATATCGGAGAACAAACAAAGAGATTATTGTAGGGTACGAAACCACCTCAAAGTTATCCTTTCTAATTGATCTATTCAAGAGTTCGTAGTAAAATAACACGAAGCTATTCTTTCCGTTCAATCTATCCCAGAGTTCGTACTAGAATAGCACCTTAAGAAACAAATCAACCAAAACCCTAATGTCACCTAGATACTCCAATATCACCTCAAGTATCCGTGGGTATGAATATACGATATGCATCACACAATCTCACATTCATCTATTCAACCAACACAAAGAACTTCAAGGAGTGCCCCAAAGTTTCTACCGGAGAGTCAAGACAAAAACGCGTGCCAACCCCTATGCATAAGTTCACGAGGTCACGGAACTCGCAAGTTGATCACCAAAACATACATCAAGTAGATCACATGAATATCCCATTGTCACCATAGATAAGCAGACGCAAGACATACATCAAGTGTTCTCAAATCCTTAAAGACTCAACCCGATAAGATAACTTCAAAGGGAAAACTCAATTCATCACAAGAGAGTAGAGGGGGAGAAATAACATAAGATCCAACTATAATAGCAAAGCTCGCAATACATCAAGATCATGCCAACTCAAGAACATGAGAGAGAGAGATACATACCCTCAGCCCCGAGGGTGAACTACTCCCTCCTCGTCATGGAGAGCATCGGGATGATGAAGATGGCCACCGGAGAGGGATTCCCCCTTCGGCAGGGTGCCGAAACGGGTCTAGATTGGTTTTCGGTGGCTATAGAGGCTTGCAGCGGCGGAACTCCCGATCTAGGTTTCTTTCTGGAAGTTTCAGTATATATAAGAGGTTTTGGCGTCGAGAACAAGTCAGGCGGGTCTCCGGGCTGTCCACGAGGTAGGGAGGCGCGCTCAGGGGGGCGGGCGCGCCCCCCACCCTCGTGGGCAGCCCGGGACTCTTTTGGCCCAACTCTTTTACTCCATGGCCTTCTTCTGGTCCAAAAATAAGTTCCGTAAATTTTCAAGTCAATTGGACTTCGTTTGATTTTCCTTTTCTGTGATAGTCAAAAACAAGGAAAAAACAGAAACTGGCACTGGGCGCTAGGTTAAAGGTTAGTCCCAAAAATCATATAAAATAGCATATAAATGCATATGAAACATCCAAGGTTGATAATATAATAGCATGGAACAATCAAAAATTATAGATACGTTGGAGACGTATCACGCACCCGAGTGTTCGAACCTCAAGGGTTTTGCCGGAACCCGAAATCCGACAGGTGTTGCAATACGTTCATGATTCGCTTATAGTGGGTTGCTTGAGTGACAGAAGCATAAACCCGAGTAAGGGGGTTGTTGCATATGGGATAAAGGGGACTTGATGCTTTAATGCCATGGTTGGGTTTTACCTTAATGATCTTTAGTAGTTGCGGATGCTTGCTAGAGTTCCAATCATAAGTGCATATGATCCAAGAAGAGAAAGTATGTTAGCTTATGCCTCTCCCTCATATGAAATTGCAGTGACGACTATCGGTCTTGTTAACAATTGCCTAAGACAATTCCGCACACCGACCCATCATTATCCCACACTCGCTATTTATAATATTTAGTAATATATTCTAACTTTATGATAACAACACCTACTTTTATGTTTTAGCTCTTCGATATCATGCAAAGTTATCCTCTTCATACCCACAACGTAGTTTTATTTCTTGTTTCTAGTTGGAAGCAAACATTCGGTGTACGTAGAGTCGTATCAGTGGTAGATAAGGCTTGAGAGAATATTGATCTTACCTTTAGCTCCTTGTGGGTTCGACACTCCATACTTATCACTTCCAACTTTGGGAATTGCTACGATGATTCCCTGCACTTGGAGATTATCATAGAGCCGGTCAGACAAGATCAATCTATGGGTCAAGGGGGCCTGCTCCGACACGAGAGGACGGCCATCAGGCCTGGCATGACAGGCACAACCTCACTCGAGCCGAGAACCGCATTCGGCCTTTGTCCGAACTACGCCGCGATATCACCCGATACAGAGGCGCCGTACACCCCTTATGCTTCACCGACGAAGTGAGGGAACATAAATTCCCTGAAGGGTTTAAACCCGTGAACATTGAATCATACGATGGTACGACGGACCCCGCAGTATGGATCGAAGATTTTGTTCTCCACATTCACATGGCTCGCGGTGATGACCTCCACGCCATCAAATACCTTCCCCTAAAACTCAAAGGGCCAGTACGGCACTGGCTGAACCGCCTCCCAGAGAACTTCATCGGTAGCTGGGAAGACTTGGAGGATGCCTTTAGAGACAACTTCCAAGGTACCTATGTTCGGCCTCCACATGCCGATGACCTTAGTCACATAGTCCAGCAACCCGGAGAGTCAGCCCGAAAACTCTGGACCAGGTTCTTAATTAAAAAGAACCAAATTGTGGACTGTCCGGCCACGGAAGCCCTCGCGGCCTTAAAACGCAGCATCCGAGATGAGTGGCTCGCCCGACACCTCGGCCAAGAAAAGCCGAAGTCCATGGCATCCCTTACCACACTTATGACCCGCTTTTGCGTGGGAGAAGATAGCTGGCTAGCTCGTAGAAGCAACAACACCAGCGACCCTGGCACCTCTGAAGCCAGGGACGGCAATGGCAAGCCACGATGCAACAAGCACAAGCGTCGAAGTAACAACCAAGATACCGAGGAAATGGCGGTTAACACCGGATTCAGTGGCTCTAAACCTGGTTAGCAGAAGAAGCCATTCAAAGGAAACAAAGATGGTCCATCTAGTTTGGACATAATACTCAATTGTCCTTGCCAGATTCACGGCATCCTCGATAAGCCTTCCAACCATACCAACAAAAATTGTTGGGTCTTTAAATAGGTCGGAAAGCTCAACGCCGAACACAAGGGGAAAGGGTCGCCTAGCGAGGACGACGATGAAGAGCCTCGCCCGCAGAACACAGGGGGACAGAAGAAATTTCTCCCGGAGGTCAAAACGGTGAACATGATCTATGTCACTCACATTCCTAAACGGGAGCACAAGCGCGCATTAAGGGATGTCTACGCCATAGAGCCAGTCGCCCCAAAATTTAACCCATGGTCAGCTTATCCGATCACTTTTGATCGGAGAGACCATCTGACCAATACCCGTCAGGAGGCTCGGCCGCATTGGTTCTCGATCCAATTATCAACGGATTCCACCTCACGCGAGTCCTTATGGACGGTGGCAGCAGTCTCAATCTGCTTTATCAGGACACCGTCCGTAAAATGGGCATTGATCCATCAAGAATCAATCCCACTAAAACCACCTTTAAAGGGGTAATACCTGGCGTAGAGGCCCGTTGCAAAGGATCCATAATGCTGGAAGTCATCTTCGGCTCACCGGATAACTTCTGGCGTGAAGATCTGATCTTCGACATTGTCCCATTTTGAAGTGGCTATCACGCACTACTCGAACGAACCGCTTTCGCACATTTCAATGAAGTCCCGCACTATGCTTATCTCAAGCTTAAGATGCCTAGACCCTCCCTCCGTACATAGGAGCATGGAGCACTCCCTCCATACATAGGAGCATACCGCGACCCTCGCGGCCGAGGTGCAGGGTTGCCTCGATAAGCCAAAGACCACATTGGCAGTCAAGTCCCCCGGACAATGTTAAAAGAGTTTGGTCTACCCTGCAGAACGACAGTCCGGCTCATCTAGAGCTAGCTTAGCAATTCGGCCTCCGCCAATGCCCTAGCCTGATAGTGGCATACGTACCGCGCGTACATAACTTTGCGTTAAAAATACCATGGGCAAGGACGGAGGCATGCTAAACATAGGGTCCATGATACGGCTTGACCCTATCCGGACCAAGATATTGCTCCACCTTTTTCTTCTTGTTTTTATTTTTTTCAGGTTCTTTACATCCCACATCAATTCCTAGAGCTAACAAGGGCCCCCTTCTAGACCCCTCATACATACTCGATTGTCGATCCTCTCGAAGGATCCTAAACCAAGGTGAAAAGTGGTGCAGACGTGCGGCAGAATGTCCAAAAGATCTTCTAGATCATCTTTTCAAATCTAGGACATGTATACAACTTTCCCTTGTTCTCGGCATGTAAAATAGCCGTGATGCTTATTGCATCTTCTGTAAAAATACGTTTTGACGTACCAATCAGATTGTAACGGAAATAGTTTCGCCTAGCCTTGTTCGGTATTGGCCTTTTTCTGTTTTCCCACTTTACGTTCAAATTGGCATATACACCTTGGTACAACTTAAATCACCAGGGGCTCTATTCAAGCCATATACATATCTTCAACAATAGAAAGTCTGAACACTCTCAGAGTGTACTTCGGCGTCCCAAATACTGCATTATATGCACCGGCTCCGAATCACGTTTTGGTCGGTAGTTGGGTTGCCGGCTCCTGTGCTTGCTACCTTACATTCCATTTTGGCCAAGGTAGTAAAAGGAGAACTACTGCAATTGTGTTTCCGGCTGGCCCGGTTAAGCACCTCAGTAGAGAAAGCCGAAAACTGACTGTCGTGATGAGGCGAGAGTTGGTCAACAACTGAGTGACTTATTAAATCTCTAGCGATTTTTTCCGTATTACACGAAGGGCTGACCTTTTTTTCAGTCACGCGTCTAAAGGCACCTAAGTTCGATAGCCACATCCTCACCAGGGGCTATCTTACAACCCCATCGTCAAACTCCTATGGTTAAGTGAGAGTGGTAAAGCCACATAGTCTGATTGCCTCATTTGGTGCACTAACACCTCCTTCATAGATCAAGACGTTGGGTTAATGTGTGGTCACGTGCTATTCCGAACACCCCCATAGTATCTACGTGGGGGCTGAAGTCGACGACTGGTAAACTCTCAGGTACACAACGGTCGCATAGGAGGAATAACACTTTCAAAGACTAGCAATATAAATATATTACAAAGCTTTGGTTCATAGAAGCATCTAGGTATTCAGACATATTCATTCGAACAAGATGTCCTTTGAGCACTAGCCCTCTATTAAGCGGGCGCCTTCTAGGACGTCTTCGAAATAGCGCTCAGGGTACGATGGATCTTGTCTCTGGGCGGACCTTCAAAGGCCACGCTGGTGGCCTTCATCTTGGCCCAGTGCATCTTGACACAGGAAAAATCCAGCCGCACACCTTCTATACACGACGATTGCTTAACCGCATCAATACGGGGCAGGACGTCAACAAGTTGTCGCACTAGGCCAAAATAGCTGCTCGGAACGGGTTAAGTCGGCCATAGCCACACTATGACGTCCCTCATAGCTGAGCCGGACATCCTATGCAGCTCAGCCCACTGCGACATCTGGTCATTCAGTAGTGTGGGGCACTCCCGTGGTACGAACTGGCTCCAGAATTGCTCCTCTGTCGCATGCCCCTCCTGGGTTTGGAAGAACCGCGTGACATCAGTAGAGCTCCTCGGAAGATCCATAAAGACATCTAGGGCACCCCACAGTTGCGTCAGTAAAACATACGACTGATAGCCGAATTTACACTGTAGAAGAAGGGGCCTACTAGCATTTACTTGTCCGGCTTGCCAAATTTCCTCACACGCCGCTTGGGATTCAGCCTGCGCCTCCTCGGCCTCTTTAAGGGCCTCGGCAAGGTCGGTCTCCTGGGCTTTACTCTTCTCCTCCAGGGACTTATACTTGGCGGCGGTGTCCTTGAGCGCCTTCTCTACTTTGGTCACCCGCTCCTCGTACTGGCAGCGGACAACCTGTTCAGACTTCAAGTCCTTGACCGCTTTATCAGCGGCCGCCTTGTTCACCCTTTCTTGTTCCTTGGCTTGGGCAAGTTCACCCCTAAGGGCCTCAACTGCAGGCATGCTACCCATCATAACACTCTCATCTCTTGCATTACATTATTCACCATTTGCCTCTCGTTTTCCTCTCCCCCACTTCTAAAATGGTTTTTTGAAAAGATTTGCCTTTTCTTTCGCCCTTCTTTCGTTTGCCTTTTCGTTTGCCCTTATGTCTTACTTGGTTTGTTTGCTCGTTTGCTTGGCATAATTGTGTGTTTATGGAAAATCAGAAGCAAATAGTTTATGGATCCTCATCCACTTGCTAATCTTTTTAAAAGATCCATCTATGATGAACCAATTGCTAGTGAGTTGAGTGCACCAGATTATCTTTATGAAGTTTTGCTTGAAATTCGTGAATTTGAAAATTGTGATGAAGTGTTAAAAGAAGAAATTTATGAAGTGATCCATGATAGCTCCTTGAATGAAAAACATGATTGCAATGATGTTATTATATATTCTATTAATGTCAATTGTGCTAATAATATGCAAAACCCTAAGCTTGGGGATGCTAGTTTTGCTATGTCATGTACTTATTGCAATGATCATGATTGGGGTGATGATGCTTCTTATGATCTTGAAAAGTTATCTAAGCATGAATATGTTTGCTATAATTTGAAAGTGGATTTGGAAGAGTGTCAACTTTAGTAAATAATGATCCCACTACTTTGGAGATTGATAAGTCTTATGAATTTTTTGATAAAAGTGGGTTTGGAGAGATCATGACTTCAGTTAATGTTAATCCCGCTATTTTGGAAGAGTGTCAACTTTGCATGCATGTGGATCATCTAGAGAATATGTTATGTGATACCTATATTGTTGAATTTGAATATGATCCCACATGTAATTATAATGAGAGTGGAAAAATATGGTTGTAGAAATTTTCATGTTACTAAATTAGCTCTCGTCATGTTGATATTGCTATTGTTTCTCTCTTCTTCCTTGCATATGCTTGTTTTTGCTTGTCTTGATAATTTGTTTGCTTATAAAATGCATATGCATAGGAAATATGTTAGACTTAAACTTGTTTTTCACATGCTACATGATGCTCCCTTCATGTTTCAATTGCTATCTTTCATGCGAGCATCATTAAAATTATCAATGCCTAGCTAGGGGCGTTAAACAATAACGCTTGTTGGGAGGCAACCCAATTTTATTTTTGTGTTTTTTGTTTTTGTTCCTGTTCTGAAATAAATAATTCATCTAGCCTCTGGTTAGATATGTTTTAGTGTTTTAATTAGTGTTTGTGCCAAGTAAGACCTTTGGATAGCTTACGATGATAGTTGATTTGATCTTGCTGAAAATCAGAAACTTTTGTGCTCAGAAAAAAATTTCTCATTTTAACAGAAGCATGATAAAATACTAATTCTTCTTCCATAAGATTAATATACAAATTGCGTCTGTTGTCCTAGTTTTTCAGAATTTTTGGAGTTACGGAAGTATTCGAGAGAAATAGATTACTACAGACTGTTCTGTTTTTGACAGATTCTGTTTTCTTTGTGTTGTTTGCTTATTTTGATGAATCTATGGGTAGTATCGGGGGGGGGGGGTATGAACCATGGAAAAGTTGGAATACAGTATATGTTAGACCAATTTAAATAAAGAATGAGTTCACAACAGTACCATAAGTGGTGATTTATTTTCTTATACTAACGAATCTCATGAGATTTTCTGTTAAGTTTTGTGTTGGGAAATTTTCAAGTTTTGGGTAAGGATTTGATGGACTATGGAATAAGGAGCGGTAGGAGCCTAAGCTTGGGGATGCCCAAGGCACGCCAAGGTAATATTCAAGGACAACCAAGAGCCTAATCTTGGGGATGCCCCGGAAGGCATCCCCTCTTTCGTCTTTATCTATCGGTAACTTTACTTGAGGCTATATTTTTATTCACCATGTGATATGTCTTCTGCTTGGAGCGTCTTGTATGATATGAGTCTTTGCTTTTTAGTTTTACACAATCATCCTTGCTGTACACACCTTTTGAGAGGGACACACATGAATCGTGATTTATTAGAATACTCTATGTGCTTCACTTATATCTTTTAAGCTAGGCAATTTTGCTCTAGTGCTTCACTTATATATTTTTAGAGCATGGTGGTGGTTTTATTTTATAGAAATTACTGAACTCTCATGCTTCACTTATATTATTTTGAGAGTCTCTAAACAAAATGGTAATTTGCTTTGGTTATGAATTTAGTCCTAATATGATAGACATCCAAGAGGGACATAATAAAAACTTTCATATAAAGTGCATTGAATACTATGAAAAGTTATTGTTTGGAGATATGAAGATGGTGATATTAGAGTCATGCTAGTGAGTAATTGTGAATCGGAGAAATACTTTTGTTAAAGTTTGTGATTCCCGTAGCATCCACGTATGGTTAACCGTTATGTAACGGAGTTGGAGCATGAGGTATTTTTT
Organism: Triticum urartu; assembly: GCF_056163025.1. Lineage (NCBI taxonomy): Eukaryota > Viridiplantae > Streptophyta > Magnoliopsida > Poales > Poaceae > Triticum > Triticum urartu. Next base: position 398,331,000 of record NC_141876.1, on the reverse strand, counting down.
GATTGTCTTCCTTATGAATGGCGGTCCGGGACGAGCGATGGTCTTTTCCTACCAATATATCCCCCTAGGAGCATGCGCGTAGTACTTTTTTTGATGCCTAATATATTTTTGCAATAAGTATGTGAGTTCTTTATGACTAATGTTGAGTCCAAGGATTATACACACTCTCACCCTTCTACCATTGCTAGCCTCTCTAGTGCCGTGCAACTTTTGCCGGTACCATATACCTATTATGGCATTTCCATAGCCATTCCAAGATATATTGCCATGCAACTTTCCATCGTTCCGTTTATTATGACATGCTTGATCATTGTTATATTGCTTTGCATGATCATGTAGTTGACATCGTATTTGTGGCAAAGCCACCTTTCATCATTTTTTATACATGTCGCTCTTGACTCATTGCACATCCCGGTACACCACCAGAGGCATTCATATAGAGTGGTATTTTGTTCTAGTATCGAGTTGTAAGTAATTAAAAGTGTGATGATCTTCATTATTAGAGCATTGTCCCATGTGAGGCAAAAAATAAAAGAGAGGCCGGAGAAGCCAAACAAAAAAAATGAGAGAAAAGAGCGAAGGGGCAATGCTACTATCCTTTTCCACACTTGTGATTCAAAGCAGCACCATGATCTTCATGATAGAGAGTCTCCTATGTTGTTACTTTCATATACTAGTGGGAATTTTTCATTATAGAACTTGGCTTGTATATTCCAACATTGGGCTTCCTCAAATTACCCTAGGTCTTCATGAGCAAGCAAGTTGGATCCACACCCACTTAGTTTCTTTTTGAGCTTTCATACACTTATAGCTCTAGTGCATCTGTTGCATGGCAATACCTACTCACTCACATTGATATCTATTGATCGGCATTTCCCTAGCCATTTGATATGCCTAGTTGATGTGAGACTATCTCCTTCTTTTTGTCTTCTCCACAACCACCATATTCTATTACACCTATAGTGCTATGTCCATGGCTCACGCTCATGTATTGTGTGAAAGTTGAAAAGGTTTGAGAACACCAAAAGTATGAAACAATTGCTTATTGCTTGGCTTGTCATCGGGGTTGTGCATGATTTGAATATTTTGTGTGATGAAGATGTAGCATAGCCAGACTATATGATTTTGTAGGGATAACTTTCTTTAGCCATGTTATTTTGAGAAGACACAATTGCCTTATTAGTATGCTTGAAGTATTATTGTTTTATGTCAATATTAAACTTTTGTTTTGAATCTTATGGATTTGAACATTCATGTCACAATAAAGAAAATTACATGGATAAATATGTTAGGTATCATTCCACATAAAAAATTCTATTTTTATTATTTACCTACTCGAGGACGAGCAGGAATTAAGCTGGGGAATGCTTGATACGTCTCCAACGTATCTATAATTTTTGATTGTTCCATGCTATTATATTATCTGCTTTGGATGTTTTATATGCATTAATATGCGTTTTTATATTATTTTGGGACTAACCTGTTAACCTAGAGCCCAGTGCTACTTTATGTTTTTCCTTGTTTTTAGCTTCGTGGAAAGGAATACCAAACGGAGTCCAAATGAAATAAAACCTTCGCAATGATTTTTCTTGTACCAGAAGACACCCATGAGACTTGCAGATCAAGTCAGAAGAGCCACGAGGCGGCCACAATGGTGGAGGGCACGGCCAGGGGGTAGGGCGCGCGTCCCTACCTTGTGGGTCCCTCGGTGACCCCCCGACCTAGCTCTACCTCCTATATATTCACATATATGCCCAAACCACCAGAAGCATCCACTAAAACACTTTTCTACCGCCGCAACCTTCTGTTCCCACGAGATCCCATCTTGGGGCCTTTTTTGGCATCCTGCGGGAGGGGGATTCAATAACGGAGGGCATCTACATCAACTCTATTGCCCTTACGATGAAGCGTGAGTAGTTTACCTCAGACCTATGGGTCCATAGCTAGTAGCTAGATGGCTTCTTCTATCTCTTTCATTCTCAATACCATGTTCTCCTCGATGTTCTTGGAGATCTATTCGATGTAATCTTCTTTTGCGGTGTGTTTGTCGAGATTCGATGAATTGTGGATGTATGATTAGCTTATCTATGAATATTATTCGAATCTTCTCTGAATTCGTATATGCATGATTTGATATCTTTGTAATTCTCTCCGAACTATCAGTTTAGTTTGGTCGACTAGATTGGTTTTTCTTGCAATGGGAGAAGTGCTTAGCTTTGGGTTCAATCTTGCGGTGTCCTCTCCCAGTGACAGTAGAGGCAACGAGGCACGCATTGTATTGTTTCCATCGAGGATAAAAAGATGGGGTTTACATCATATTGCTTGAGTTTATTCCTCTACATCATTTCATCTGACTTAAAGCGCTAATCTGTTCTTCACGAAATTAATACTCTAGATGCAGGCAGGAGTCGGTCGATGTGTGGAGTAATAGTAGTAGATGTAGGCAGGAGTCGGTCTACTTGACACGGACATGATGCCTATATTACCTAATCATTGCCTTGGATATCATCCGCGCACCTTCTACGCAGACCGACCGCTTGATGGCGTCAAGCCGAGGGAAGGCATTGACCAGCCGCTTCACGAGTCCGAAGTAGCCGCCGGGTATAGCTTCTGTAGGCCATAGCCGGATTATTAAATCCTTCATGGCTAGTTCGGCCACCCTATGCAGCTCGACCAGCTGTTTTAGCTGGTCGCTAAAGGGCACTGGATGTTCTGGCGCAAGGTATTGCGACCAGAACAGCTTCTCCGTTGAGCTCCCCTCTTTGGCTTGGAAGAATTCCGCAGCATCAAAACACTGCATGGCAGATCCGCAAACGCCCCTGGAGAACTCCAAATTCAGGTTAGCAAGAGATATCTCTTCTTCACATACTTGCTCTGCATAATAAAATCCTTACCTGCCACAACTTTCTTGGCCTCTTGGATTTCCTGGAGGGCGCCCTGGGCTTCGACCCGGGCCTCTTGTGCACTTTGATGAGCCTTGGCAAGTTTGGACTCTTGGTCCGCATTCTTGCGCTCCAAGGACTCGCATTTCTTCATGGTGTCCTCTAGCTCCTCCTGGACCTCACCGATCCTGGCCTCGTGCTTCTCGCGGGCGGCCTGTTCATCTACCGTCCTCTTCTAGGCTTCGGCCAGCGCTGCCTTGAGGGTTTCCACCTCGGACGCCGCTCCTACAAATTATCATACGATCAACACAAGCAATTCATATCTTTCTATATCTGAATAGGTCATTACATACCCTGCTTGTCCTCCAGCTGCTTTTTCACTCGACCGAGCTCTTCCTCGGCCTTCTCCAGACTCTGCCTCAGTCTGGAAACTTCGTCAGCATGAGACGTCGCGGCTAGCAGTGACGCCTGCTTATTCACATAGACATATCTTGTTAGTCTCCTGTGAAAAACTATTTGATCCTCAGTTCGGCTCTTCTTTCCGAACACAGGATAGAGTCTCAGGAGCTACTATCTATACTGTGAATTTCTTTTCACAAATTGCATTGCTTAGCTCAAAGCCTGTTAAAAGGCTTGTGCAGGCTTCGGTCAGTCTTCTCTTCATGGATTGAATCTTCTCAATCACCGCACCCATGAGGGTACGGTGTTCCTCAACGATGGAATCACTTTGTAGCGCTTCCAATAGAGTATCTGGTGCCTCTGGTTGGATAGAGTACACTGGCAAAATGGGCACACCTCCTTCCTGTAAGTGCATCTAGTGCCACCACTAGTTGGTTTTGGAGTATTGACGACAAACCTGGTTGAGGGACTAATGTGTTTGTGAGAATTGCAGGATAACACAGGTAGAAGTCCCTCATTGATTCGGTTTTCCTAAAGGAGATGACCCATAAAAATGTATGAAGACATTGAAGAGAAAGGTGATATGTGAAGACATTCACATTGAAGACTATGACAAGAGAAGACATCGCGTGAAGACTATGGAGCGTGAAGACTTAGTTGTTTTGTCGTTTCCTTTTCTTCTTTGTTGAGTAATAGGAACCACCGTACTGTTAAGTGGGGTCCAAGTGAACCAGTCAGAATGACTGAAGTGATGCTTAACCAAAGTCCTATGTCTTCGAGTGAAGACAATGAGAGCAAATCTTATCCAGAGTTGGATAAGTCAGCTTTGCTTGTAGCCCAAGTAAAGTTGCTGTGTGTGTTTGAAATCTGACCGTTGGAACACGTGTCAGTTCCTCAGTGACCCAAGGTCATTTCGGACAACTCAGGTCGGGTTGCCTAGTGGCTATAAATAGCCCACCCCTTACACCATAAATTGGTTGGCTGCTCAGAGTTAGTACACAACTATTGTCGTTTTAGAGCAACCCACCTCGAAGCCTTTGAGAGAAATCCTTGCGAGGACAAAGCCCTAAACACCCAGAGCCAAAGAGTGTTAGGCATCACTGAAGTCTTCCTGTCTGTGTGATCTGAAGACTTATTACACTTGAGGACGGTCAATCCTCCAGCCGGTTAGGCGTCGCGTTCTAAGCATCCAAGAGTCATTGTGGATCGCCGGTGAATGAAGTCTGTGAAGGTTTGGAAGTCTACCTTGAAGACTTACCAGAGTGATTGGGCGAGGACTGGGTGTCCTTAGCTCAAGGGGAGTAAGGTGAAGACACGGTCTTCTGAGTTAAATCTCAGCCTCCCTAACCAGACGTACAGTTGTCACAGCAACTGGAACTGGTCCAACAAATCATTGTCTTCAACGAGCCACTGGTTCTATCCTTCCCATCTCTTTATTTGCAGTTGGTCCTTGTGAAGTCATTGCATGTTTGCATTATCTTTTTGTCTTCACTGTGTGACTGCTTGTTCTGATTGGCTTCATACTATCTTCCATCCTGATCCATACTGCCTAGCTGCTATTAGTCTTTGTGCTTTCACTTCATTGAGTACTTGACTATGGCTTGCCTAGTGTAGTCTTCCTTCCGCTGCATGGTAATAGGTTTATTTGTATCGTTTGTCTTCGAAACTTCCATGTTTTGAAGACTTTCATAAAAATCGCCTATTCACCCCCCCCTCTAGTCGATCACTAGCACTTTCAATTGGTATCAGAGCAAGGTACTCCCTTGTTCTGTGTGATTTGGTTTAACCACCTGGAGTTTTAGCTATGTCGACTACAGGGATAATCAAAGTCTCCGCTGCGTGCCCAGTCTTCGATGGAACTGAATATCCCTACTGGAAGAATAAGATGCGCGTGCATCTTGAAGCCATTGATGTCGACCTCTGGTATGTCGTCAAGAATGGCGTCCCCAAGGCTGGTGAAGGTGTCACCACTGCTGATGTCAAGAAGTTTGTTCAACTGGATTCCACTGCCAAGAATATCATCTTTGGTCATCTAACCAAAGGGTAGTATGGCCGTGTGAGTGCTCTGGAAACCTCTAAGCTAGTCTGGGACAGGCTCTCCAAGGTCAACGAAGGCGTCTCAACCCAGAGAGATCAAAGGATCAGTCTCCTTCGCAAACTCTTCAACCGTTTCAAGAGAAACGACAATGAGAATGTTCAGCTCATGTTTGATCGACTCACTGACATCACAAATGAGCTTCAAGCTCTCGGCGCTACTGAGATCACCAAGCATGAAATCATCAAGACACTTCTGAGATCACTTGACAGCTCGTTTGACACCCTAGCCCTGATGATTCAAGAACACCCTGACTTCAAGAGACTCGATCCGTTGACATACTCGAAAGGCTCAACACACATGAGTTTCAGCTTTCTGAGAAAAGAGACATCTACGGTCCCAACTATGGCCGAACTCGTGCCTTGAAGGCAAAAGCTGTTTCCTCATCTGAAGAAGAATCTGAATGCAGTTCTGATGATCCTGAAGACAGTGGAAAGGAGCTTGCTATGCTTGTGAAGAAGTTCCAGAAATTCACCAAGAATAAAGGATTCAGAAAGTCCTCACGATCCAGCTCAAGGAATGATGAAGCTTCTGCTCATGACTACAAGAAGAGAACATGCCACAAGTGCAAGAAACCTGGTCACTACATCTCTGAGTGTCCGCAGTGGGACAGTGAGAACAACAAGACGAAGAGGAGCAAGGAATATGATTTTGACGACAAGAAGAAGAAGAAATACTCAAAGTCTTCTTCCAAGTCTTCCTCAAAGTCTTCATCACACAAGAAGAGCTCATCTGGCAAGACTCGCGCGTTTGTTGGCAAGGAAATGGATTCAGAGGAGGAGTCTACTTCTGAGGAGGCAGAGGTGGAGTATGAGGAGTCTGATTCTGGCATTGCAAGTCTGGCTACAACCTACGTTGCCAAGTCCATCTTCAACACTAAAGACAATGACTTCGTCACCGACGCCGATGCTAATGACAACGACAACTCCGCTCCCACCTACTGCTTCATGGCACGCGGTGCCAAGGTAAACTCATGCACTACTCACTATCAAACATCCAGTGAAGATGACTCTGATTGTGGTTCCAAACCCAGCTACAAAACACTTGCTAAAATTGCAACTGAACAACAGAAAGCTATGGAACATATTCAAAAACTGTTAGACAAAAGCGATGACTTGTTAGACGCTGAAATGACTCGATCTCAGTCCTTAATTGAAGACATAAAAAATCTTCATGTTAAATACGAGGAACTTGAAAGTCGTCATGAAACACTCTCAACAACTCATGAAAAGCTTTCCTATGATTATCTTCAAAGGAAGCAAGATCTTGAGAAATTGAGAGCGTCTCATGAAGATCTTCAAAAGGAAAATGAGTCACTTCGCGCCAAACAGATCAGTCCCGCTCAGGAAGGATTTGAACCACCATGTCTTAAATGCATTGAGCGTGATAACGCTACTTCTGTTGTTGGATGTTCTACTGCTGCTACTTTTGCAATATCTTCAACTGATGATGTGGTAACTAACCCCTCTGCTGAGGATACCACTGCTATTGCTGATGAAAATGCTAGGTTGAAGACATTACTTGAAACAGGGATGTACAAAAGTCTCAAAGGCATCAGACACTATGTGATGTCCTCAAAAGGCAGATTCTAAACCGAAACCCCAGGAAAGAGGGTGTTGGGTTCGAAAGGAAAATGAATGCTGATGGCTCTTACTGGAAACCTGAGCAGTACCCCAAAACCACATGGGTTGCTGCAAAGGAACCTTCAGTGGATCCATCCACCCTATGTGGCTTCACTTGTGCTAATCCCATCATCATTGATGAATCCTTTGATGCAAACTATAAACTATTTAAAAATCAGAATGGTGAAGTGTTTGCCAGGTATGTTGGTACTAACTGCAGGAATGGGCCACCTATGAAGAAAGTATGGGTGCTGAAAAAGTGTCTGGAGAATCTTCCTGTGAATGTCGTCATGACACCACAAGTGAAGAAGACAAACCCCAGACCACAGGCTTCATATGGTCCAAAGGCTTCATACAGATAGAGGACTCACTTGAGTCGCACTAACGCAAATGTTTTAAAAGGAAACCATACTCAGGTCTATGAATACGAGCGTGTTTCATCAAACCGCCATGTTCATAAGACCCAGAACTACTCTACTTATTCTTATGAGTACTATTCTCCACCTGCAAGACTATTTGCTAGGGCTCCAAAGCCAAAGTTCTCAGATGCTGCACTTAGACTCATTGCCTCGAAACCACCCTTGAAGATGTGGGTGGCTAAGAAAGCTTAACTCTCTTTTGCAGGGAAAGTTCTCCAACCGAAAATCAAATGCGTCTGAAGCTATTGCTGGGGACCTTAAACATCTTGTAGGGTGCAAGATCAAATGCCCAAATGGTCTTATTATGTATTTTGTTCATGAGTCGCTTGCTACTTTCCCTATCAGTCCTAACCTCAATCTAAGCTTTAATAATCCTCTTGCTCGTCAAATGTTTATGCTTCACAATACTCTTTGTGAAGACTATCTCCCTAGCTGCATTGTAGGGTATGACACAAGCTGCTTCAGAATGGATTATTGATAGTGGATGTACTAATCACATGACTGGAAAGTGAAGTCTTCTTATGGACTCAACCTTACGTCCATCTGACAAAAGTAAGGTATTGGGTCTAGGTAGAGTTGCAATCTCAAAGGATCAGCACATGGATAAAGTGATACTTGTTGAATCCCTTGGTTTCAACTTAATGTCCGTCTCAATGCTTTGCGATTTGAACATGATTGTGATATTGGAAAATATCGTTGCCTAGTTCTAATGGAATCTGACAAGTCTCTAGTCTTTGAAGGGTATCGAAAAGATGATTTGTACATGGTATATTTCTCAGCAGGACCACAGCTTGCCGTATGTCTTCTTACAAAAGCTTCATAATGCTGGCTCTGGCATTGGAGGCTAGGGCATGCTGGCATGAGGAACTTGCACACTCTTACAAAGAAGAAGCACGTCCTAGGCATCGAGGGCGTCAAGTTCAAGAAGGATCACTTATGCGGTGCCTGCGAAGCTGGAAAGATGACGAGGGCCAAGCATCGCTCGAAGACAATCATGACAACGACTCAACCCTTCGAACTGCTACACATGGACCTCTTCGGCCCTACTCACTACTCAACCCTTACTACTACTGCTTGCCACTATGGCTTCGTCATTGTTGATGATTATTCAAGATATACATGGGTGCATATAATCCTCTATAAGACTGAAGTGCAGGATGTCTTCAGACGCTTTGCCAATCGAGCCATGAACAACTATGGCGTGGAGATCAAGCACATTAGAAGTGACAATGGCACTGAATTCAAGAACATCGGCCTCGACACTTATCTTGATACATTGGGCATCACTCATGAGTTCTCAGCTCCGTACACGCCTCAGCAGAATGGCATCGTGGAACGCAAGAACAGAACACTCATTGAGATGGCTTGGACGATGCTCGATGAATACAAGACTCCAAGGAAGTTCTGGCCTGAAGCTATTGATACTGCATGCCATGTCATCAACCGTGTTTATCTTCACAAGCTTCTGAAGAAAACATCCTATGAACTCCTCACTGGTAAGAAGCCAAACGTCAGTTACTTCATAGTATTTGGTGCCAGGTGCTGGATCAAGGATCCACATCACACTTCAAAATTTGCACTGAAAGCACATGAAGGTTTTATGCTTGGTTACAGAAAGGATTCGCACTCCTACAGAGTGTTCGACCTCTTTCACTATGAAGTGGTTGAAACTGTGGATGTGCGGTTCGATGAGACTAACGGCTCGCAAAGAGAGCACCTGCCAAATGTGCTAGATGAAATTCCACCCAGTGAATCAATCAAGCTTATGGGAACCAGAGAAATCATACCATCTGAAGTACAGCCTGAAGAGGAACTTATCATCTCTGCACCTGATCAACTTTAAGACAATGCTCAGCCTGAAGACAATCCTTCAAACGATGACAATGATCAGCAAGAGCAAAATCTTCGTCCAGTTCATCCGCGTGTTGCAAATGAAGTACAAATTGAGAAGATAATTGATAGCATCAATGCACCTGGTCCACTCACTCGTTCAAGGTCAACACAACTAGCAAATTTCTATGGACACTTTGCATTCGTCTCAATATCTGAACCCAAGAAAGTTGATGAAGCCTTCATGGAACCCGAATGGATTCAAGCTATGCAAGAAGAGCTTTAACAGTTTGAGCTGAATAATGTATGGGAACTGGTCAAGCGTCCTGATCCTCGTAAACACAATATCATAGGCACTAAATGGATATATCGCAACAAGCAAGATGAGCATGGTCAAGTTGTCAGAAACAAGGCTCATCTCGTTGCTCAAGGATACACTCAAGTTGAAGGAATTGACTTCGATGAAACATTTGCTCCTGTGGCTAGGCTTGAAGCTATACGCATACTGCTAGCCTATGCAAATCATCATAACATCCTTCTGTATCAAATGGATGTGAAGAGTGCCTTTCTCAATGGCAAGATTGAAGAATAAGTGTATGTTGCACAACTGCCTGGCTTTGAAGATCCAAAACATCCTGATAAGGTTTATAAGGTCAACAAGGCACTGTATGGCCTCAAACAAGCCCCTCGTGCTTGGTATGACACACTCAAAGACTTCTTGAAGAGCAAAGGCTTCAAACCTGGTTCCCTGGATCCCACACTCTTCATGAAGACATATGATGGTGAACGGTTTGTGTGCCAAATATATGTGGATGACATTATCTTCGGCTGCACTAATCAGAAATATAGTGATGAGTTTGGATACATGATGCAAGAGCAATATCAGATGTCCATGATGGGTGAGCTGAAGTTCTTCCTTGGTCTTCAAATACGGCAGCAACGCAACGCCATCTTCATATCTCAAGAGAAATACCTCAAAGATTGCCTGAAGAAGTTTGGAATGCAAGACTGCAAGGGTTATACAACGCCAATGCCTACCAAGAGTCATCTGGATTCTGACGCCAATGGTAAAGAGTTCGATCAAAAGGTATACCGCTCCATGATTGGTTCTTTTCTTTATTTATGTGCATCTAGGCCAGATATCATGCTTAGTGTTTGCATGTGTGCCCGATTCCAAGCGGCACCAAAGGAATCGCATCACTTAGCTGTGAAGCGAATTCTTCGATATTTGGCTTACACCCCAACACTAGGATTATGGTATCCAAAGGGCTCAGAGTTTGATCTAGTTGGATTCTCGGATGCTGATTATGCTGGTGACAAGGTGGATCGCAAGTCTACATCAGGCACATGTCACTTTCTGGGACGATCACTTGTATGTTGGTCTTCAAAGAAGCAGAACTGTGTATCTCTCTCCACTTCTGAATCTAAATACATTGCTGATGGATCTTGCTGCGCTCAGCTTCTATGGATGAAGCAAACACTCATAGACTATGGTATTCATCTGAAGCAAGTGCCATTCTACTGCGACAATGAAAGCGCCATCAAGATCGCCAACAACCCAATTCAGCACTCGAAGACAAAGCACATTCAGATCCGTCATCACTTTCTCAGAGATCATGTCATGAAGGAAGATATTGATATCATTCACGTCAACACTGAAGAGCAACTGGCAGATATCTTCACAAAGCCCTTGGATGAGAAAAGGTTTTGCAAGTTGCGGTGTGAGCTAAATATCTTGTAATCCTCAAATGTCCTGTGATCATGCACACATCCTAACACTTATGCATGTTGATGACTTAGATGTGCAAACACACGAAGTAACGTATATCTTCAACTGAAGACTTACACTCTAAGTGTGAATACATTAACGCAGAATTTGACTTTGGAGCGCCACGATAATTGTGCGCCGTGTCTGGGTCTAATACTTCCTATACGATGGGTAACGCCACCACCAAACTTTTGTTTAGAATACTTTCTGCTAGCGTTACATTTGCAAAGTCTTCGCATTTGGTTTGTCTTCAATGTTAACATGGCTTCATGTTTATCTTTAATATATTGATTTGGTTTCTGTCCTCTACAACATTCACTTATAGCTATGTCTTCTAGTTGAATCTTTTGCACTAAGTGAATGTGATCGGACCCTAACCTTCCTATGCTCCCATCTCAAATCTACCTATCCAAATCATATGCATTCTATTGAAACTGTCGAATGTCTTCTCTGCGTCCTTGTCAGCAGAAGATACAGAGACAAACATTAATCTTTTTTCAATGCTCAATCCTTTTTGCCTGAAACCCGGAGAAGCAGGAATGACCACCCGACAATCCAGGCATACGTGGGAACATGTAACAACCTCCGATGTGTTGCATGATCGCCACATGTCCTTCAGATGTGAACCCCAGGGGCACCTGCGTAATAACGCTATGCCGTCCCTGTCCCTATAAATACACGCCTCACCCCAGTCATTATCTCTTCTTCCACTTCTCTCTCGCACAAACCCTAGCGCCACCGCTAGCCCTCGACGACGCCGGCGACGAAGCGCTTAGCTGCCGCGACCTCACCAACGCCGTCCTCACGCCGGCCGCTGACATCGTCTTCTCCGCCATCGCCGTAGGTGTCCTCCGTCGCCCAGTTAGGGCACGGAAGACCGAACTGCTTGGCCTCATCTCCTGCTCCGTCTAGCAGTTCCTCAAGTGGTAAATGAAAACTCTTTTTACAGTCTTTTTGATCCGATAGATTCATCCTTTTCAACCACAAGTGGTTTCTGTTGCTACAAAGTTGGATCTATCCTATTCTGCATCTCATAGCATGCCTAGTATGTTCACTTATGCTTCATAAAATAGTTAGATTCCTCACTTGTACTTATTCATGGATTCGTACAAATCTGGAACCAACTCTCTACATATGTGTGAATGTCTTCGCACTATGAGGTCAATGTCTTCTAAACTAATTTATATTCAAAATCTTCTAAGAATGCATATGACCTCTTCCCCTTCCCTCGCATCTCTAATGCTATCATAGGTACATGTCCGTGGGAGAATCCCTTGGTTCTCATAGTCTGCATTCATTTGCAGAATTCTTTACAGCATCACATAAATTCTCCTGAAGCCAGTTCCTGTCTAACCAGTAGGCGGGAGACTTTGACAGTGTTGAAGCCCTTCAGTCTAAACTTCATGGCAAAAGAGAAATCAGCAAGGAAGGGTGGCAGACAGCGCCATGGGGGTACATCAATGGACCTGCCCGAAGATCTCTATGAACTATACAAAACTGACCCCGAAGAAAGCTATGGTCAGCGCAAGACACGAATCCAATGGATTCGAAGATACTGGGCCGAGCAATGGTTCAAGTACAGATTCGTCACCAAGGAGTATGCTGAAAAGAATGCTCTCTCGCGTCCTTGGGGAGATATTCTCTATAAAAATCTTCAACCCAAGACCAGAACTGAAGCCACTGCTCAAGGATTTTACCCTTGCATGGTCCGAGGGCCACAACCTACTGATGCCGACCCATCGTCATTGCTATGGTGTCGAGATGACAATCTGTTCATGTGCAACTATCAGTCTGCAAAAAACTCGTCCAAGGAAAACAAGAAGTCATTGGGATTAGACTTCAACCCAGGCCCCTCTACGCCACGTGCTGACGGCACACGCGAAGCTGAGCCCAATCTTGTTGGGCCCTTCTACAAGTTAGAAGGTCTCATCACTCATATTCAGGTTCAAGCGGCAGCCGTGGACCACTCTGCAGATGACACTAATTCTGACGAAGCGCCTGCGCCACCGAAGCCTGTGAAGCAAAAGAAACCAAAGGCTTCAAAGCCCTCCTCTGCACAAAAGGTCTCACGGGCGAAGCCTCTGGCCACTGCACCTCTTGAAGCCAATGTACAGTCTGAAGATCTCTCTCGCATCTCCAAGTCTGACAAGTTGAAAAAGCCCATGCAACCAACTAGTCAAGCATTTACCCCTGCTGCTGTTTTGAGAAACGAGAATGATGCCATTGATCTGTCTAGCGATGACGATCTTGGCGATGATGCTCTTGAGCAATTGATAAAGAGCAAGGAAGAGGCAGAAATCTTCAATGATCTTCCCCTCTTTGATGTGGAAATCCTGTACAAATTTATTGATGAGTGGTTTGACAGCCCAGACCTTAGTTTTGATGATCTTTAGCTCCCAATTGGTCTCAGCGTCTCCTTTCATGGAGCCATTGCTCCTGAGCTGGCTCTTGCATAGAAGATTGGTGAGCTGAAGCACAAGATTGATTATGAAAAGGCTCAGTTCAAGAAGCACATGGCCAAGCTCAATGTTGAAGACATTCAAAACTTCAAGCTCATGATGCATGAGCTCAAGGAGGCATTCCACAAGAAACGAGAAGAAGCAAAAGGTTCTCGTGAGCGCATGAAGAATCTTGCTGCCAAATGTGTTCAAGGCTACAATGAAGCTGAAAAGCGCAAGGCTTTGGGGCGACCAGGCATCAACCCCAGAATGGCTGCCAAGAAGAAGAAGAAGCCAGCTGTGGCCGAACCAGAAGCATCAGGGCAGGAAGAACCTCGCATTGTCTTCCCGGCCAGTATGACAGGCTCGAATCTAAAGGTCCCCACAGTGGCTTCGGAGTTCAAGAAAACGAGACCAGCTGAAGCCGAAGCCAGAAAGCGCAAGACCAAAGCCACCACTAATGATGCTCCACCAACCAAGAAAAGAAAAACAAAGAAGAGAGACCGGGCTGCTTCAATAGAGCCCCTTGTCGTCGAACCAATTTCTGTTGCTCGTCCTCCCTCTGCACACCAAGAACGTCGTTTGGTAGTTCATGAGCCTGCTTCCACAGAGGCTCCTGAAGCTGAAGAGAATCCAGCTATTGACCCCACCGCGGCTGAGGACATTGGTCATCAAGACAATGTTGAAGATGATGAAGTCCTTCCTTAGATCAAGCACAATTTGGTATCATCGCCTGTTCTCACGAACAGCGAACTCATCAGCATTGGTCGTCCATTGACGCCAATTGCTCAGGATGACTCATGGGCTGATCACCCACAAGAATCCCCTCGTGATGAAGAAACACCAGTTACTCCCCCAACCCAGGTCACCACTCCGGTGATTGACAATGAAGACTTTGAGGCCCAACCAACTCCATGTCCACAGGCTTCGCCAGCGTTTCACAGGCTTCGCAAAGGACCAAGGCCATAGGTCACTTTGTCAAGTTTTCCAGAAGGAGAAGAGCGCCAATCCGTTTCACGCGAAGTCTTTCCTGAAGCCTCTCCTGCTGCGAACATTCCTGAATCAGAAGCCAAAGCGGCTGAAGATATTTCGGCTGCATCAGCCGATGACCAAGAAGAGGAACCAAGAGAAGAAGAACGTGTTGCTACACCCCCGTCCAACCCTGAAGTTGTTCTCGAGGAGAACGTGTCCGACCCTCCAGCTCCCGAAGTGGAGGTTACCAATACTGAGCGGCCACCAACCTCAACACTGAAGCCAATGACATTGTCATGGCTGAAGCTAATGTGGCACCTAAAGCTAATGTAGTGCCAGATGTCGCTGCACCTGATGCAAATCTGCAGCTTGAAGCCAATGTCTCTGCTCCTGTACCACCTCCCAGGCCACACACCATCGAGCAAGCATATGATCGTGGTCAGCTTGTTACCGTCCGCTGGCCAATTCTGGTTCCTCCTCCTGCTCCCGGACCTCAATTTGCCTATCATGTGGAGCACAGGCCTCAGGTCCAGAAGCCAAAGCCAAGGCTACCATGGTTTCCAGGTACTGCAATGTCACAAGGATCGTTTAATCTGAATGGATTCAAGGCACACAACACATTCTCCGACAGTGACAAGAATCCCTACACAAGGCCAAGAATCTCCTCAGATTGATTCTGGAGTTATCAACAACGAAGCTACTATTCCTGCATCTTGTACAATCAGGGGCGCATCTTCCCACATATGCGTCTTGATTGTGAAGCCATTGCTGGACTGCCATGCCTTGAAGAAGCCCTTGACTACTTCTGTGATGCGGGTCTGCTCAACTTTGTGACTGCCAAGGAACACTGGAATGAAGAACTTCTGCTTCAATTCTATGCTACCCTCCACATTCGTGGGTACAACAGGGATCCGAAGACTTGGATCCTTGAGTGGATGATGGGCGATGTCCATCATGAAGCTAAAGCCCAAGACATCATTGAGCTTACAGCCCTGCCCACTCCTGGCGAATATTATGAACCAGGTTGTCAACAACACCAGAATGCTTTGGAGAGCATTTTCCAGAAGCCAGAGCCTAACATGAGCCAAATGCTGAGCATGATGAAGCCTCTACCACGCGATGCTGAATACCTAACGGAATTCTTTGTCGAAGACCTAGAGTATCTGCCCCGCACCATTTACCATATCATCAGAAAAACTCTATGGCCTGTCAAAGGACATTCATCTGCAGCGAAGCTTGAAGGAGCAATGAAGACTTTGGTTTTCTATATCTTCAATGGCATCAGCTTCAATGCTCAAGACTTCTTCATCCGGCAGTTGGCTGCATCTGGCTCCGACATCTTTGGTCTGAAGTTCTATGCTCCATGGGTACTGCGTCTTATCAAGCTTCACTCTGCCTTCAACTATCAGCCGTCTGCACGCAATCATCTAGTATTCTTGCCAGAGGTTGATCTGTCTGTTGAAGCTATTTACCCAGAGCCTGCAAAGGAGCCATTTTATCTTCACAATGTTGATCGTCAAAGCTTCACCCAGCCCATTGAAGGAGTTCAGGCCGTCTCTCGTGTTTTTCCCTTGGCTGGCAACACACGTGCCCCTCGCACCCAAACTGAAGCCACTTCAAGCACCATTGCCCAAAGGCCTCCGAAGCGATCTCGTGTTTTCAATGACCGAGAGCTTCTTGCCGATCTACATCAGAAACAGGATAAACATCATGACTGGCTTAAGCGTCAGATGCACAGCCTCTTGGTGGACGTCAATCGCATTCGCAATCATGCCACCAAGAATGCTTTTGTTACACATGAAACTTGTCGGAGGTCCTGGAAGAGTTTGACATTACTCACTGCTGAAGCTGATCTTCAAGACGATGGCTTCACAGAAAGATTCAAGTTTGACTCAACTCCTCCAAGGAATGCTCACTTACGTCGGACTCCCTCACTTGAAGACTCTGACTATTCTTCTTCAGCTGCAACAGTCAATGCCAAAGTCATAGATGATCAAGATGATGCTACCTCACCACCTCCAACTTCAGCATGTGTCGACACCGCACCAAGTTCTTCTGCACCACCGGACCTCAACGACGACCCTGCTACTTTGCCTACTCCTCATGGGAACGAGTAGAAGCTCTATGTCTTCAAACCTTTTTGGTCCTTACTGACAAAAGGGGGAGAAGCATATGAGTTGATAGTCTTCAAGCGGGTCCATATGGGTGGTTGCTATACTTTTGCCAAGTGCTTACAACTCTCGCTTTTGATACATTTGGTTCGTTTTGGAGTTGTAACACTTAAACTTGATGGTCGTCTGCTACCTTTTTGACACTATGTGATGCGATGATAAATTCCGCATGTGCGATGATAAATTCTGCATGAAGTCATTTTGCAGACGTCCATTCTTCATTATGCATATCATTATATTCGATATATCCTTTCATGCATGATGAATTGTCTTCATAAGTAGAAGAGGAGCTCCGCAAGTACAACCTGCCATGTGCATTTGCATTCAAAAGAAAAATACTTATATGCACATCTTCAGGGGGAGCCTTTCTGCTACTTACGAAGACAATACCTAAATCCTTTACAATTTCACATACTTTTATCCCCGTTGAAAACTTCAACCAGTTTGTCATCAATCACCAAAAAGGGGGAGATTGTAAGTGCATCTAGTACCACCCCTAGTTGGTTTTGGAGTATTGACAACAAACCTGGTTGAGGGACTAATGTGTTTGTGAGAATTGCAGGATAACACAGGTAGAAGTCCCTCATTGATTCGGTTTTCCTACCGGAGATGACCCCTAAAAATGTATGAATACATTGAAGACAAAGGTGGTATGTGAAGACATTCACATTGAAGACTATGACAAGAGAAGACATCGCGTGAAGACTATGGAGCGCGAAGACATAGTTGTGTCGTCGTTTCCTTTTCTTCTTTGTTGAGTCAGAGGAACCACCGTACTGTTAAGTGGGGTCCAAGTGAACCAGTCAGAATGACTGAAGTGATGCTTAACCAAAATCTTATATCTTCGAGCGAAGATAATGAGAGCAAATCTTATCCAGAGTTGGATAAGTCAGCTTTGCTTGTATCCCAAGTAAAGTTTCCGTGTGTGTTTGAAATCTGACCGTTGGAACACGTGTCAGTTCCTTAGTGACCCAGGGTCATTTCAGACAAATCAGGTCGGGTTGCCTAGTGGCTATAAATAGCCCACCCCTTACACCATAAATTGGTTGGCTGCTCAGAGTTAGTACACGGCTTTTGTCGTTTGAGAGCAACCCACCTCGAAGCCTTTGTGAGAAATCCTTGCGAGGACAAATCCCTAAACACCCAGAGCCAAAGAGTGTTAGGCATCACTGAAGTTTTCCTGTCTGTGTGATTTGAAGACTTATTACACTTGAGGACTGTCAATCCTCCAGCCGGTTAGGCATCGCGTTCTGAGCATTGAAGAGTCTGTCGGATTTCGGGTTCCGGCAGACCCTTGAGGTTCGAACACTGGGTGCGCGCGGAGATCTCGCTTCCTACCTACCTGCACCCCTCTGCCTCGCTAAGATCTAAGCTATGGAAAGAACAACACAAGAGACACATGGTTTATACTGGTTCGGGCCACCGTTGTGGTGTAATACCCTACTCCAGTTTGTGGTGTGGTGGATTGCCTCTTGGGCTGATGATGATGAATGATACAAGGAAGAACAGCCTCGCGAGGGTCTGTTCTTGGCTGGGGCGGTGAACTGCTGGGAGGAGTTTAGCCACCCATCTCTCTCTCTCTGATTGTCTTTCTCCGATTCAACCTCCTATCGAACCTCTCCTCTTCACCCCTCCGAACCGCTTTTCCTGGGGGGATGGCTAGTCCTATTTATAGAGGCCCTGGTCCTCTTCCCAAATATCGAGCGGGAAGGGAGCCAACAATGGTGGGCAAATTTGAAGGGGGACAGCTAGTACTCGCTACCCTGACAAAAGTAGTCTTCGCCTGCACAAAGCTCTGGTGGTGACGCCGTCTTGGGCTCCACGATGACCTCCGTCTTGCAGTTCTTCTGGTCTTGGTCTTGTTGCACCGAAATGGCAACCTTTGCCTAACGCATCGGTACTCCGCGGCTGCGCTTGCCCCCTTTGCACCAAAGAGGAAGGGAGGACACTGCGCGGGCTGGCACCCGCCTGGCGCCCTTGGTCGTCATGGCTTGCGTCATGGGCACCTCGTGAGGTACCCCGCCTTGATCTCTCCGCCTCCTCGTGAGCCAGCCTGATGAGGCCGCGCCTGAGGAAGCTCCGTGTCCTCCGCCCCGCGAGGCTTGGCCCCTCGCGAGGGTCTCGGGTCTGTGTTGATGAAGATGGACCGTGCTGGGCCCCCCCATTGAGCCACGCCGCAGGCCGCAGGCAGGCAAGTCTGGGGACCCCCGTTCCCAGAACGTCGACAGTAGCCCCCGGGCCCAAGGCGCGCCCGGACATGGCCGTGCAGGGAGTCGGAAGGGCAAGAGCGAAGCGCCGCGGGCCCTAACAGCCTGCGGCCTTGGGCGCCGCGTGGCGGTTGACTAGACGTGGGCGCCTCAGCAACCGCGCGAGTTGATAAGGGAGCGGCATCTGCCTAGGCTTCGCTTTTTTGCTTTCTCCGGTTGCTGCTCAGATCCCCTTTCTTACGCCTCTCCTTCCTTCCTCCAAAATCTCCAGATCTACTCCGACCGCGTGACCTAGGAAGCCATGGCGCCTCATCAGTCCCCGGCCGGAGCTTGGTACTCGTCTGCCCTGGACTCGCCAAACGTGTTGGAGGCGAGCCTTGCCCGGTTGCGCCGGATGGCGGCGGCGCAGGGCATCAACGGGGTGAAGGCGCTCAAGGCCGGCTCCACCACCCCGGAAGGCCAAGGGAGCACCTTCTATCCGTTCTTCGTAAGTGCCATTGCCGCCGGCCTGGTGCCTCCCTTCTCTGAGTTCTTATTCTCCGTCCTCCGCCATTACAAGCTACAGGCTCTGCATCTCCACCCCAACTCCGTCCTTCTCCTGGCAATCTTCGCCTATTACTGCGAGGCTCACGTAGGGGTGCAGTCCTCAGTGGCCTTGCTGCGCCACTACTTCTACCTCCGGACCTCTCGCGGTCCTGCTTCCGCGTGCGCGAGCTTCATCGCGTACGGTGGTGCCATTGCCATCTCGAACCCCAGGAAAAGGATTGAGGGCTTCAGGAGCAAGTGGGTCTTGGTGGATGCTGGGCGCATCCACCCTCGGCTGATCTTGCCCACGGAGCAGCCCACGAGCTCCAGCGATTGGGGGCGAGCTGAGCTCGCGGACCCCCGCGCGAAGCTGGTGCTGGAGAAGATGGACGCGGATCTGAGGCCGGCCAACATGGCGGCGGCGAAGCTGACTGGCGCGTCGCTGCTAAGGGAATTCCTGGAGCACCAGCTGGCTCCGCTTCGGCGGTACTCACTTCCGATGTGGAGGCCCCATCCGAGCCCCGCGGCCTGGGCCGATGGAGATCTGGCTGCGGTCCTCCAATCTCTGGTCGGGGGCGATGTGGCGAGGTTGGAGGGCGCTCCTACGCCCTTGTTCCTCCGCGACGAATGGGAGCAGGTAGTGGAGTCCATGCCCGTCTTCAACGGAGATGGGCCCGTGCCCATGGAAACTCCCGAGGAACCGGTGGACGTGCCCTCCGACGATTCCAGCGAAGAGGAGGAAGGAGGGGAGCGGGAAATAGGGCCTGACTCCGAGGCGACTGACGGAGAGTCGAGGGCTCCCCTCTCCCGGCGCAGGTCCCGTGTTCTCCGCCTCTCTCCGAGCGATGACGACGAGGATGACGACGAGGATGACGGCGAGCAGGACGGCGGGAGCTTGCCCCCGATCCCGAAGAAGGACAGGACCGGGCTGATCTCCCGCGGGTCTACCCCGGCCCCGAGGCGACCGCAGACGCACCTTCCACTTCCAAGCTTCCCGAGGTTGACCCTTCCAGCTGGCTTTCAGGTTTCAAATTTGGCCGGAGGCCGCCCGAGCTCACTGGCAATGACCCGTAAGCGTTTGATCCTTGTCTTTATTTCTTGTCCTGCTTCTGAGGCTTGACGTCCGCATCTCTTGGATAGGCCGGCGCCCGCAGCAAAGAAGCCGAAGGGAGCTCCTGAGGTTCCACCCATGGCAGCGCCTCTGGCCGCAAAGGAGGGTGACCGCGACGCACGGGCTTCTCCTGACCGGTCGTCCTCGCGAGGCCAGGCTGAGCCGGCTGGGGCGAGCTCAGCCCCCACGGCCCATGTGATTCCCGAGGTGTCCTTGCCTGCCACCGCCACCTCAGCTGTAGGGGCGCAGCAGACTCCACCTCAGGACGCTGTGGCCGCGCTGCCGCCTTCTCCTCCTACTCCACCGGCTACTATCTCTCTGACTCCTTCTGCCGTTCTGGGCCATGCTGCTGCTAAGCTGGACCGACTGCGGCAGGATCTTCTTGGCGCCGACCCTCGCTTGGTGGCCGGGCGCTTGGAGCTGGCTTCAGGATGGGTTCGCTCCGACGCTTTGATTCGGGCGGCGCTGGTCCAGGCCTCGAAGGCTTGCGATGAGGAGAAACAGGTCGTTCTTGAGGCGAATGCTGCTCGTGACGAAGCCCTGGGGAGGCGGTCGACGCCCGTGGTCGCTTCCTTCATCTTGACATCGCGCACGCCATCGGAGAAGGCTGAGATGATGGCCTCTTCAGTCACCCTGGGAATCTTGAGGCGTGCGTTGTTGAAGCGCTAGATGTACTTCTGCAGGGTCTCCCCGGGTTGTTGCTTGATGCGGCGCATGTCGCTCACGGCAGGTGGCCGGTCGCGAGTACCTTGGAAGTTGGCGATGAAGCGGGTGCGCATCTCGTCCCAGGAGGAGATCGTGCCTGGAGCCAGGTCAGGAGCCAGGTGCGGGCCCCGCCCTTGAGAGACATGGGAAACCAGTTCGCCATGACCTTCTCGTCTTCGTTGGCAGCTTCGATGCCCAGCTCGTAGAGCTGGAGGAACTCCGCAGGGTCAGCCGTGCCGTCGTAGCGAGGATGCAGGTCTGGCTTGAACTTGCCGGGCCACGCGACACGGCAGTGAAGGCACGACAACCTACTGTGGCCACGGGAGGTCTTGGGTTATGGAGAGCTTGGTCTTGCATGTCCCCACGCACTGCAGCTGGGTCTTGACGTGCGGGAGCAGGAGCATGGTCGCGACGTGCTGGAGCAGGGAGCGCCCGGGCAGCTTCTTGCGGGCGAGGGAGTTCCTGGCAGCTCTGCTCTTGCTGCGCTGGCACCTGACGGAGTGGGTTCCGCCCAGGGGCCACGCGCCTTGGAGCCATGGCGCCTTCTTGAGGAGGAGGCGGCCGGGGCGCCGCCGGAGCTTCATCGCCCGCGCGGGGCGGGGTGCGGTGCAGCGGAACGGACGGCGCAGGAGAGCCCCTTGCGGCGCGGACTAGCTCGGCGATGCGGTCGAGCCATTCTTCGTAGACGTCGTCGTCGGGGCGTTAGCGCAGGAGCTTGTTCACCGCGATGAGCGCAGCTCGAGCCTCCATGGGTGCGCGGAGCGCGCGGGACGAAGAACCAGCCGGGGGGAGCGAGGGAGTTGCGGTGCGGCCGTCTTGCCGCGCGGACGGATGCTGAGACGATGCTTTCTGCTCGTCCCACACCGGGCTGGTGGCGGCAGGTGATGGGGAATGGTGAGGACACCCGCCGACAGGAGCCGTCTGGGCGACATGGGAAGCGAGAGCGGCCCGGCGCTCGGCGCGGACCCGACGAGCGTCAGACATGGGTGCGATGGTCGGAGGAGAACAGGGTGGTGGGAGACGAATTCCGACGCACCCCTACCTGGCGCACCAAATGTCGGATTTCAGGTTCCGGCAGACCCTTGAGGTTCGAACACTTGGGTGCGCGCGGAGATCTCGCTTCCTACCTACCTGCACCCCTCCGCCTCGCTAAGATCTAAGCTGTGGAAAGAACAACACAAGAGACACAGGGTTTATACTGGTTCGGGCCACCGTTGTGGTGTAATACCCTACTCCAGTTTGTGGTGTGGTGGATTGCCTCTTGGGCTGATGATGATGAATGATACAAGGAAGAACAGCCTCGCGAGGGTCTGTTCTTGGCTGGGGCGGTGAACTGCTGGGAGGAGTTCAGCCACCCTTCTCTCTCTCTCTGATTGTCTTTCTCCGATTCAACCTCCTATCGAACCTCTCCTCTTCACCCCTCCGAACCCCTTTTCCTGGGGGGATGGCTAGTCCTATTTATAGAGGCCCTGGTCCTCTTCCCAAATATCGAGCGGGAAGGGAGCCAACAATGGCGGGCTAATTTGAAGGGGGACAGCTAGTACTCGCTAGCCTGACAAAAGTAGTCTTCGCCTACACAAAGCTCTGGTGGTGACGACGTCTTGGGCTCCACGATGACCTCCGTCTTGCAGTCCTTCTGGTCTTGGTCTTGTTGCACCGAAAATGGCAACCTTTGCCTGACGCCTCGGTACTCCGCGGCTGCGCTTGCCCCCTTTGCACCAAAGAGGAAGGGAGGACACTGCGCGGGCTGGCACCCGCCTGGCGCCCTTGGTCGTCATGGCTTGCGTCATGGGCACCTCGTGAGGTACCCCGCCTTGATCTCTCCGCCTCCTCGTGAGCCAGCCTAATGAGGCCGCGCCTGAGGAAGCTCCGTGTCGTCCGCCCCGCGAGGCTTGGCCCCTCGCGAGGGTCTTGGGTCTGTGTTGATGAAGATGGGCCGTGCTGGGCCCCCCCTTGAGCCACGCCGCAGGCCGCAGGCAGGCAAGTATGGGGACCCCCGTTCCCAGAACGCCGACAGAGTCATTGTGGATTGCCGGTGAACGAAGTCAGTGAAGGTTTGGAAGTCTACCTTGAAGACTTACCAGAGTGATTGGGCGAGGACTGGGTGTCCTTAGCTCAAGGGGAATAAGGTGAAGACGCGGTCTTCTAAGTTAAATCTCAGCCTCCCTAACCAGACGTACAGTTGTCACAGCAACTGGAACTGGTCCAACAAATCATTGTCTTCAACGAGCCACTGGTTCTATCCTTCCCATCTCTTTATTTGCAGTTGGTCCTTGTGAAGTCATTGCCTGTTTGCATTATCTTTTTCTCTTCACCATGTGACTGCTTGTTCTGATTGGCTTCATACTCTCTTCCATCCTGATGCATACTGCCTAGCTGCTATTATTCTTTGTGCTTTCACTTCATTGAATACTTGACTATGGCTTGCCTAGTGTAGTCTACCTTCCACTGCATGGTAATAGGTTTATTTCTATCATTTGTCTTCGAAACTTCCATGTTTTGAAGGCTTTCATAAAAATTGCCTATTCACCCCCCTCTAGTCGATCACTAGCACTTTCACTTCTGACAAAGGAGGCTGCTTGCCGTATTCCGGAGCCGTATAGGTCTCCGGGACAGTATTCGACCGGGGGCCAAATTGTACATGGCCCCCATCGCCAGTATGCATGGGGATCTGCTCCCCCATGTGTCCGGCGGCCGAGGTCTCACCCTCTGGCGCCGTCCTGACGGCCTCCTGCGTCTCTCCCTGGCCGGGGATCCTTCGGGACAACACCTCGGTGTCATCTATGGCCCTGGGAAAGGAGGCCGCCGGAAGGGACCCGCTGTCCATCACCTTCGGGTCCAGCGAGTTCCCCGAAGACGAGGATCACTCAAGGGTGGAACAAGCCAGACTGCAAGTTCATTATTGGACATGTTAAAATTATGAAGTAAAGAGGCTGATATATGAATGCGTCAGGGTCTTTGGATACTCACGATTCGGCCACAGGCTTATCTCAAGGGTGCCGTTCTAGGCTGCTATCGATGTCCCACACAGAGCTATCCGCGAGGGACTCTTTCCCATTCTTGGTAACCTCCGCTTCCAAATCCGTGGAGGCCGCCCTCTTCTTTCCCCCCTTGGGGAGGGGGGAGTTTCTTTCTTCTTCCTCTTCCTCCTCCTTGTCATCTCTGGCGGCGGAGGAGTGAGTTTCGGCGTCTTCGGACGCCATGTCCGAAGTACCCTTGGGACGGAGGCCACCTCTGGTCCCCTTGGCCTTCTTCTCCGGCGCCTTGTAGGGTGCCGGAACCAGCATCTTCGTCAAAAGTGGGATGGCCGGTTCCTCGCGCAGCGGAGCCGGACACTGAATCCGCTCCGCCTTCTCTATCTAACCCTGAAAAACAAATAGGGAAGTTCGGACATCCTCCTTGAGTAAGCAAGTAAGGGATATATCTTGAAACACGGAAAACTTACCGGACTGGCAGGATGGGCCAGGTCGTACCCATGGTCCTCGGTCGTCTTCGGCCACATCTCATTGGCCTTGAAAAGGACCTTCCAGATATCTTCGTGCGTAGTTCCGAAGAACCGTTGCATGGTCTTGTGCTCGGCCGGATCGAACTCCCATAGGTGGCAAGACCGGTTTTGGCATGGAAGGATCCGGCGAACGAGCATCACCTGAATCACATCGACAAGCTTGACGTTCTTGTCCATCATGCTCCTGATGCGCATTTGAAGCATTGTCAGCTCGTCCGACGAGGACCAATCTAGGCCCTTCTCTTGCCAGGAGGTAAGCCGCATTAGGGCACCGTATTTGAATTCGGGAGCCGCGGACCACGTAGTGTCGCGGGGCTCTATGATGTAGAACCACAACTTCTACCACCCCTTGACAGTCTCCACGAAGGTGCCTTTGGGTCATGGGATGTTGGACATCTTGCTCACCATTGCACTTCCGCACTCCGCGTGTTGGCCGCCCACCACCTTTAGTTTCACATTGAAGGTCTTCAGCCACAATCCGAAGTGGGGTGGGATGTGGAGGAAAGCCTCACACCCGACGATGAATGCCGAGATAGTGAGGAAGGAATTTGGGGCCAGATCATGGAAATCCAGCCCATACTAGAACATGATCCCGTGGACGAAGGGGTGGAGCGGAAATCCCAGCCCACGGACGAAGTGGGGGATGAAAACTACCCTCTCATGGGGCTTCGGGGGTAGGGACAATTTGTAGCTCGGTCGGAAGCCGATGGGCGACCTCCTTGGCCAAATATCCGGCCGCCCGAAGCTGGGTGATATCCTTCTCCTTGACAGTGGAGGCCATCCACTTGCCCCGCGCTCCGGACATGGTCGGAGTGCTTTCTTGAGGCAGAAAAGATGAGAACTTGGGTGCTGGATCTCGAGAGTGGGTAGGCGGAAAGAGAGAAGGCGTGGGTGAAAGAGGTGAATCCTTATCTCCTTATAAAGGCAGTGAATATCAAGCGCCTCCCCACTCGTCATAAAACTCCCCTATTCCCTAGGGGCCGTGCAGGCGGCACGGTTGGATTACCCATACCCGTATTGATGAGAATCCCGCAATAAGGGGACACGATCTCTTCTTTGACAAGACGTGCCAATAAAGCCGCATCTCGAAATATGGAGCGGTGGGCCGAAAAAATGATTCAAAATAATAACTAGGCAGGAACATGATATCACGTTGCAAAAAGTTGTCAGCAGATTGGACTCGTGAGATATTCTCTACAGTGGTGTGTGGTACTTGTTTTGTAGATCCGGACACATTCGTTGTGTTTGAAGACTGTGTTGAAGTATTCGTAGGAGGAACCCGCCTTGCAATGCCGAAGACAATCTGCACGCCGGACACCTCGTCATTGAAGCCTGGTTCAGGGGCTACAGAGGGAATCCTGGACTAAGGGGTCCTCGGGCGTCCGGCCTGATGGACATGGGCCAGACTGATGGGCTATGAAGATACAAGACCGAAGACTCTCACCCGTGTCCGGATGGGACTCTCCTTGGCGTGGATGGCAAGTTTGGTGTGCGGATATGAAGATTCCTTTCTTTGTAACCTACTTTGTGTAACCCTAGTCCCCTCCGGTGTCTATATAAACCGGAGGGTTTAGTCCGTAGGGGCGATCATAATCATATAGGCTAGACTTCTAGGGTTTTAGCCATTACAATCTCGAGGTAGATCAACTCTTGTAATACTCATATTCATCAAGATCAATCAAGCAGGAAGTAGGGTATTACCTCCATAGAGAGGGCCCGAACTGGGTAAACATCGTGTTCCCTGTCTCCTGTTACCATCAACCTTAGACGCACAGTTCGGGACCCCCTACCCAAGATCCGCCGGTTTTGACACCGACAGGCACCGCACACGGCTAAGAACAATTGATCTACTTAGATGTGCCTCCCGCCCCCATATATAAAGGAGGGAGAGGGAGGAGGCCGGCCTAGGCGCGCCCCCAAGGGGGGAGGAGTCCTACCAGGACTCCAAGTCCAATTCGGACCCCCTTCCTTTTACTAGAGGGGGAAAGGGGGGAGGAGAGGGAGAGGGAGAAGGAAAGGGGGGCCGCGCCCCTCCCCTTGTCCACTTTGGACTCCCCGTGGGGGGAGGGCACCTCGTTGTGGGCTGCCCTGCCTCTCCCCTATGGCCCATATGGCCCATTACTTCCCCCAAGGGGTTTCGGTAACCCCGTGGTACTCCGATAAATTCCCTAAATACTATCGTACAATATATCAATCTTTACCTCTAGACCATTTCGAGACTCCTCGTCATGTCCGTGATCTCATCCGAGACTTTGAACAATCTTCGGTCACCAAAACACATAACTCATAATACAAATCATCATCGAACATTAAGCGTGCAGACCGTACGGGTTCAAGAACTATGCAGACATGACAGAGACACATCTTTGGTCAATAACCAACTGCGGAGCCTGGATGCTCATATTGGTTCCTACATATTCTACAAAGATATTTATCGGTCAAACCACAATGACAACATACGTTACTCCCTTTGTCATTTGTATGTTACTTGCCCGAGATTCGATCATCGGTATCTTCATACCTAGTTCAATCTCATTACCGGCAAGTCTCTTTACTCATTCCGTAATGCATCATCCTGTAACTAACTCATCAGTGACATTGCTTGCAAGGCTTATCATGATGTGCATTACTGAGAGGGCCCAGAGATACCTCTCCGATACTTGGAGTGACAAATCCTAATCTCGATCTATGCCAACCCAGCAAACGCCTTCGAAGACACCTATAGAGCATCTTTGTAATCACCCAGTTACGTTGTGCTGTTTGATAGCACACAAGGTGTTCCTCCGGTATTCGGGAGTTGCATAATCTCATAGTCAAAGGAATATGTATAAGTCATGAAGAAAGCAATAACAATAAAACTGAACGATCATAATGCTAAGCTAACGAATGGATCTTGTCCATCACATCATTCTGCTAATGATTTGATCCCGTTTATCAAATGACAACACATGTCTATGCACTACTGCAGGATGGTCCAAACACGATAGTCGAATCAGAGACCCTTCGACGAAACTGTGTGCGAAGCCATAATCGCAAACGGTGGTGTAAAAAACCCGTCAAAAAGGTGCAAAACGTGTGCGATGATAGATGCATCAAACACGGTTCAGAATTTAGTTGCGTGTGCGATGCAGGGCATACGTTTCAGCTCAATGAAGTATTTGTGATGTGGAGGCACAAAAGAAACTGGCAGCCAGATGAAGGCATGTGCGATATACAACATACGGTTCACTGGGATGAACTGTGTGTGATTAGGCAACACAATGGAAACGGTTCAACTGAACAAGATGTGTGTGATACGCGGCAAATAGGTCTGTAATCTGAAATGTGTGCGAAGACCAATAATAACACAGACGATTGCTGCTAATGATCCGTGTGAATTGCTCTGTCTATAGTAGAATAACATGTATATATGTATATATAACTGAAATAAACATCCAATTACATAAGTGACTATACAGATCATTCGTACACACCTCAATAAACAATTGCATGCATTCTAAAGTAGGAGAAACAATCGTCTAGTCATCTACTTCTTGTGACGCTCCCGCCATTGCTATGTGGCTCGATCCCTCACTTGGGTCAGGAAGATGACAGTTCCTCATGTCAACGATCCGCTTGTACATCTCGTAGCTTGTGTACGCGTCCATGGCCGCGGACTTGACATGTTGTTCATCCAGTCTCTTATGCCACACACTGTGCCAGGCGTTCTTCTCCTTATTGCTCTCTTGCTTCATCTTCGCGTAGTAGGGGTCGATGATGGCCGAGGCAAGGTCAACCAGGGAGTTCAGTTTGCTTCTGTCGGTGCCCCAGACCTTGTAGTGGTGCTTGATGTTGACAAGATTCGGGCATTTCAAGTCTGAAACCTTGAGCGCTTTTAGATCGTTGGTGGTGTCCACCGTAGCAAAACTGTAGTCGGAGTTCTTGATAAACCTAGAGAAACGCTCGCAAGGCCTTGTGGCAAGGTCTAAGTGGTAGACGAGGATGTCATGTCGCATGCACAACTGGGCAACGACAACCTTCTGATCGTGCCCGACATGACCGATGGTGTACTCGAGGTCGAAGTTGACCACTCGGTACTTGTCCTCGGCAAGGAACTGCTCCATAGTTTGGATGGAGCTCTCCACTGAGACCGGATCATTCATGTACACCAATGAGAGGGCGTTCCCCCTCACGTGGGTGTCCACTACGTGATGCATGGTGAACTGCCCGCCGTTGTCGTCGTCGGCCGCTGGGAGCGCCATTGGAGCCACGGGGAGCGCCATTGGAACCGCTGGATGTCCTCTCTGTACGTGTCCTCGTGGGTGTGCTTATTGTGACGTGTGAGATGAGATATGATGGTAAATGGCCGCAGGAATAAAAGGGGGCCGGGCGGCGTGGATTCTCGGCGCGTCCGCATGGCAGTTTTTGCAGCGGGTAACTACATCGTTGCGCCGGACGTGCGTGATCGTGCGTCGGCCCAAAACACTGGCAGCGCGTGTGGAGGGACGAGGGAAGAGCACCCGGAGGGACGCGAGAGCAGAGCGCACGCGGCAGGATGCGAGCAGAGCGTGCCGCGGCCGCCTGAACCGCAAGCAACCACACGCATGGAGCAGTTGAACTCGCAGCAAATGGTCGCCTACAAGCCGGCCGACAGTTGCGTCGCTGCGTAGAGAGTGGCCGTGTGGTACCACCTCCGTCTATTCTATAGTCTCCTTTATATTCCGGTCCATACTTTACCCTCAAATTTAACCAACAAAATGTTAATGCATGTTTTAAAAATTATATAATTGGAAACTATGTTCAAATACAAATCCAACTATATAATCTTTGGCAACATCCATTCGTATTTTATTAGTTAAATCATACTTATAAACTAGGACGGTGGTATAGTAGGTTATTAAATAGCAAACATTTTTTATTAAACGTATGTGTACGTGGCCTTTCATCCTCCTCTCACACGTCTTGTCACCCCACTGCCGCAGATGGCTTACAGCGCAAGCTTGTGCAGCGCGCGGGGGCGTTCTTTTTGCCAAACTGTGGCGCCAATGAATCGTCGGTGAGCCCGTTCCCGCGCAACCTTGCAGGTTCCCGTGCAAGCTTCCCGCCCAACTCGGTGAAATCCCCCAAAATCACAATGCTTACCAGCTAGCTATAAAAACCCTCATGGCCGGCGAGTCCTGCGTCGCATTTTCCCCTCCATCCCTGTAGCTTATCTCGTCTGCTTCTCCCACATTCACCAATGGCACCGGCCCGTCGTCGTCGCTCAGCCACTCCGCCATCATCAGAGGACAGCTCCTACGGGGAGGCTACACCGCGGCGGCGGCACAGTCCCCGGCGTAGCGTAGTGCGTGTGGCGACCCTATTGGGTGTGCGCGGAACACCCACGACACGCTCCACCGTCGGTGCCCATCGACAGCTGTTGCCGGCTGCTGTTGCCGCCACACCACCGTCGAAAGCCAATGCCATCGCCCGCTCTGCCGCCGTGGTCCGAAGGCGGGAGATGGCCGTCGTGGCCGCCACCCCACTGCCGGCCACTGTGGCCATCACCCACTCCGCCACCGCGGCCCAAAGGCGGGAGGTGGTGGTCGTGACCGCCACACCGTCATCGGCCACCGTGGCCGCCAGCCCACCATCGACCATCGGGGTCATCACCCGCTCTACCACCGCCGCCCGAAGGCGAGAGGTGGAGGTGGATGCCCGCACGTGCGACAGCGACCTTGCGCGCTACACCGAGTTCCTACGGGAGGAGGAGGAGCACCTCATTGAGCACGCAAAGAGCCTTACCGCCGCAGTGGCAGCGGCACATGCCGGCTCAGAGGCGAGGAATCAGGAGATCTACGAGGAGAACCACCGCTTCGAGAGGGGTCGTCTGGAGCGGCAGAGGGCGTTCAAGGTGAGCAGCACTAAAGCTGCATTAGCGGCAGGCACCGCATTGCGGTTGCCCAGCTCGTCGGTAGGCTCCTCCTCGTCCGCCTATTACTAAGCGCGCTTGGCAGAGGAGAGGCAGCCGAAAGTAGTACAAAGCCCCTCCGTAGTAGTAGTATTTAGGGGCTATTTTGTTCAGTTCATCTGACTATATATGTGGTGGAACTGTACAACATACTTAAAATTAGCTAGTATATATAGTTGAACTAGCTATTTCAGTACGTGGTTGGCAACAATTGGGGAAAATTTTGGTCGGTTCAGCTGTCAAGTTGAATTGTTTGTATAAATTAAGAACGACTGCTTAATCTATGAATGAAATCTATGCTTAATTACTGAATTTTACTTGCAAAAATTAGATACTGCTAGTGATTTTTAGCTTCATATCTTGACAAATCGCAGTGTTACAAGGATTGACAAATCTTAACAAATTGTTTGTACGTGGTTCCACACGGGTCATCCAAAACAACCGTTTGCGTTGAAGGAATGCACAAACCATGCGCTGCTCTCACTTTGCATATGGGTGTTCTATCTAAAACGTTTGCGATCAAGAGCTGCAGAAATCCTGCTCGACACATTTTCTCTTGTCTTCCTGGGGAAGCTGTCGCTTTGCATACGGGTATTCTAACTAAAATGTTTGCGATGAGTGTTTTATATTTAAAAAGCGAATTAAACCGTGGCTTGGGCGCCATTAATGGAGAGGATGCGAGCAAGGCGGGCGGCCATGGAAATCAAAGGGCTCGCTTCCCAGTGAGCCTGCATCGCATACAGCTCGCACGCTTCCCGGTGAG
Source organism: Triticum urartu (assembly GCF_056163025.1). Classification (NCBI taxonomy): domain Eukaryota; kingdom Viridiplantae; phylum Streptophyta; class Magnoliopsida; order Poales; family Poaceae; genus Triticum; species Triticum urartu. The sequence goes on along the minus strand of NC_141876.1, from coordinate 398,299,659 downwards.
CCTGCGCACTCAAGGACAACTTGCACGCCTCTCGGTCAGCCTGCGCACCGGACGGTGCTCGCACGACTCCCGTTCAGTCAAGGTCAAGCAGCAGTCCGCACGGTGATACATCTCCAATGTATCTATAATTTTTGATTGCTCCATGCTATATTATCTACTGATTTTGAATGTTTATGGGCTTTATTATACACTTTTATATCATTTTTGGGACTAACCTATTAACCCAGAGCCTAGTGCCAGTTTCTGTTTTTACCCTGTTTTAGGGTTTCGAAGAAAAGGAAAATCAAATGGAGTCCAATTGACCTGAAACTTCACGGAACACATTTTTGGAAGGAAAGAAGCCCAGAAGACTTGCAGTGCACGTCGGGGGACCTGCGAGGAGGCCACAAGGCAGGGGGCACGCTCACCCCCCCTGGGCGCGCCCTCCACCCTCGTGGGCCCCTCGTGGCTCCCCTGACGTACTTCTTCCGCCTATATATCTCCATATACCCTAAAACGATCGGGGAACACAATAGATCGGGAGTTCCGCCGCCAGAAGCCTCCATAGCCACCGAAAACCAATCTAGACCCGTTCCGGCACCCTGCCGGAGGGGGCAATCCTTCCCCGATGGCCATCTTCATCATCCCGGTGCTCTCCATGATGAGGAGGGAGTAGTTCTCCCTCGGGGCTGAGGGTATGTACCAGTAGCTATGTGTTTGATCTCTCCCTCTCTCTCTCTCGTGTTCTTGAGATGATACGATCTTGATGTATCATGAGCTTTGCTATTATATTTGTATCCTATGATGTTTCTTCCCCACTCTACTCTCTTGTAATGGATTGAGTTTCCCCTTTGGAGTAATATTATCGGATTGAGTCTTTAAAGATTTGAGAACACTTGATGTATGTCTTGCCGTGCGTATCTGTAGTGACAATGGGAAACCACGTGATTCACTTGATGTATGTTTTGGTGATCAACTTGCGGGTTCCGCCCATGAACCTATGCATAGGGGTTGGCACATGTTTTCGTCGTGATTCTCCGGTAGAAACTTTGGGGCACTCTTTGAGGTCCTTTGTGTTGGTTGAATAGATGAATCTGAGATTGTGTGATGCATATCGTATAATCATGCCCACGGATACTTGAGGTGACATTGGAGTATCTAGGTGACATTAGGGTTTTGGTTGATTTGTGTCTTAACGTGTTATTCTAGTACGAACTCTAGGGCTGTTTGTGACACTTATAGGAATAGCCCAACAGTTTGATTGGAAATAATAACTATGAGGTGGTTTCGTACCCTACCATAATCTCTTCGTTCGTTCTCCACTATTAGTGACTTTGGAGTGACTCTTTGTTGCATGTTGAGGGATAGTTATGTGATCCAATTATGTTAGTATTGTTGAGGGAACTTACACTAGCGAAAGTATGAACCCTAGGCCATGTTTCCTAGCATTGCAATACCGTTTATGCTCACTTTATCATTAGTTACCTTGCTGTTTTTATATTTTCAGATTACAAATACCTTTATCTACCATCCATATTGCACTTGTATCACCATCTCTTCGCTGAACTAGTGCACCTATACAATCTACCATTGTATTGGGTGTGTTGGGGACACAAGAGACTCTTTGTTATTTGGTTGCAGGGTTGCTTGAGAGGGACCATCTTCATCCTATGCCTCCTACGGATTGATAAACCTTAGGTCATCCACTTGAGGGAAATTTGCTACTGTCCTACAAACCTCTGCACCTGGAGGCCCAACAACGTCTACAAGAAGAAGGTTGTGTAGTAGAAATCAAGCCCTTTTCTGGCGCCGTTGCCGGGGAGGTGAGTGCTTGAAGGTATATCTTTAGATCTTGCAATCGAGTCTTTTAGTTTCTTGTTTTATCACTGGTTTAGTTTATAAAAGAAAACTATAAAAAAATGGAATTGAGTTTGTCTCATACGCTTCATCTTTTTAATATCTTTCGTGAGTATGATGGAAAGGAAAATTGTGCCAAATTGTTAGAAGAAGAATGCATTAAAATGTTTGGCACTAAATATTTGAATGATGAGCATGATTGCAATGTTGTTAGTATGAATTCCTTGAATATCCATGATGCTAATGATATGCAAAGCCGCAAGCTTGGGGAAGCTATGTTTGATGAACATGATATTTTTTGTCCCCCAAGTTTTGATGATCAAATTTATTATGATGAAAGCATGCCTCCTATTTATGATGATTATGTTGATGAAAGTGGTTTCCGAGAGGCCATGACTTTATTTTGTGATGAATCCACTATTTCGGAAGAGGTTCCAATTGATTATGAGAACAAAGTTGCTATCTATGATGATTATTGTGATGACTTGTATGCTATAAATAATAATGATATCCATGAAACCTGTCATCATGATTTTAGTTTTCAATTGGATTATGCCTCACATGATAATTATTTTGTTGAGTTTGCTCCCACTATTATTAATGAGAAGAATTTTGCTTATCTGGAGAGTAATAAAATTTCTATGCTTGTAGATCATGAAAAGAATGCTTTAGGTGCTGGTTATATTGTTGAATTCATTCATTATGCTACTGAAAATTATTATGAGGGAGGAACATATGCTTGTAGGAATTGCAATAATATCAAGTTTCCTCTATATGTGCTTAAAGTTTTGAAGTTATGCTTGTTTTGCCTTCCTATGCTAGTTGATTATTGTTGCCATAAGTTGTTTGCTCACAAAATCCCTATGCATAGGAAGTGGGTTAGAATTAAATATGCTAGTCATATTCTTCATGATGCTCTCTTTATGCTACAATTCTTATCTTTTATGTGAGCATCATTGAAATCATCATGCCTAGCTAGGGGCATTAAACGATAGCGCTTGTTGGGAGGCAACCCCTTTTTTTTTGTTCCTTGATTTTTATTACTGTTTATTAATAAATAATTCATCTAGCCTCTGTTTATATGTGGTTTTATATTTTAATTAAGTGTTTGTGCCAAGTAGAACCTTTGCGAAGACTTGGGGAAAGTCTTTGCGATCATGCTGTAAAAAAACAGAAACTTTAGCGCTCACGATAATTGCTGCCATTTTTTATTGGGGAGTGCTATTTAGTTAATTATTTTTGCAGATGATTAATAGATAAATTCCTCAGGTAAATCAATTTATTTGAGAATTTTATGAGTTCCAGAAGTTTACGGTTGATTCAGATTACTACAGACTGTTCTGTTTTTGACAGATTCTGTTTTTCTTGTGTTGTTTGCTTATTTTGATGAATCTATGGCTAGTAAATAGTTTATAAACCATAGAAAAGTTGGAATACAGTAGGTTTAACACCAATATAAATAAATAATGAGTTCATTATAGTACCTTGAAGTGGTGGTTTACTTTCTTATACTAACGGAGCTTACGAGTTTTCTGTTAAGTTTTGTGTTGTGAAGTTTTCAAGTTTTGGGTAAAGACTCGATGGACTATGGAATAAGGAGTGGAAAGAGACTAAGCTTGGGGATTCCCAAGGTACCCCAAGTTAATATTCAAGTACAAACAAAAGCCTAATCTTGGGGATGCCCCGGAAGGCATCCCCTCTTTCGTCTTCATTCATCGGTAACTTTACTTGGAGCTATATTTTTATTCGCCACATGATATGTGTTTTGCTTGGAGCGTCATTTTATTTTATTTAGTTTTGATTGCTGTTTGAATAAAATACCAAGATCTGAAATTATTAAATGTTAGAGAGTCTTCACATAGTTGCATAATTATTCGACTACTCATTGATCTTCACTTATATCTTTCGGAGTAGTTTGTCATTTGCTCTAGTGCTTCACTTATATCTTTTAGAGCATGGTGCTAGTTTTATTTTGAAGAAATAAATGAACTCTCATGCTTCACTTAGATTATTTTGAGAGTCTTAAATAGCATGGTAATTTGCTTAAAATCCTAATATGCTTGGTATGCAAGAATAATAAAATTCTCTTATGAGTGTTTTGAATACTATGAGAAGTTTGATACTTGATGATTGTTTTGAGATATGAGGATGGTAATATTAAAGTCATGCTAGTTGAGTAGTTATGAATTTGAGAAATACTTGTGTCGAAGCTTGTGATTCCCGTAGCATGCACGTATGGTGAACCGTTATGTGATGAAGTCGGAGCATGATTTATTTATTGATTGTCCTCCTTATGAGTGGCGGTCGGGGACGAGCGATGGTCTTTTCCTACCAATCTATCCCCCTAGGAGCATGCGCGTAGTACTTTGTTTCGATAACTAATAGATTTTTGCAATAAGTATGTGAGTTATTTATGACTAATGTTGAGTCCATGGATTATACGCACTCTCACTCTTCCACCATTGCTAGCCTCTCTAGTACCGTGCAACTTTCGCTGGTACCATAAACCCACCATATACCTTCCTCAAAACATCCACCATACCTACCTATTATGACATTTCCATAGCCATTCCGAGATATATTGCCATGCAACTTTCCACCGTTCCGTTATTATGACACGCTTCATCATTGTCATATTGCTTTGCATGATCATGTAGTTGACATCGTATTTGTGGCAAGGCCACTTCATAATTCTTTCATACATGTCACTCATGCATCATTGCACGTCCCAGTACACCACCGGAGGCATTCATATAGAGTCATATCTTGTTCTAAGTATCGAGTTGTAATTATTGAGTTGTAAGAAAATAAAAGTGTGATGATCATCATTATTAGAGCATTGTCCCAGTGAGGAAAGGATGATGGAGACTATGATTCCCCCACAAGTCGGGATGAGACTCCGGACGAAAAAAAGAGAGGCCAAAGAAGCCCAAATAAAAAAAGAGAAAAGAGGCCATAAAAAAGAGAAAAGGCCCAAATAGAAAAATTAAAATGAGAGAAAAAGAGAGAAGGGGCAATGCTACTATCCTTTTACCACACTTGTGCTTCAAAGTAGCACCATGATCTTCATGATAGAGAGTCTCCTATGTTGTCACATTCATATACTAATGGGAATCTTTCATTATAGAACTTGACTTGTATATTCCAATGATGGGCTTCCTCAAAATGCCCTAGGTCTTCGTGAGCAAGAAAGTTGGATGCACACTCACTTAGTTTCTTTTGAGCTTTCATAAATTTATAGCTCTAGTGCATCTGTTGCATGGCAATCCCTACTCACTCACATTGATATCTATTAATGGGCATCTCCATAGCCCGTTGATACGCCTAATTGATGTGAGACTATCTTCTCCTTTTTTGTCTTCTCCACAACCACCATTCTTTTCCACCTATAGTGTTATATCCATGGCTCACGCTCATATATTGCGTGAAGATTGAAAATGTTTGAGAACATCAAAAGTATGAAACAATTGCTTGGCTTGTCATCGGGGTTGTGCATGATTTAAATATTTTGTGTGGTGAAGATGGAGCATAGCTAGACTATATGATTTTGTAGGGATGGCTTTCTTTGGCCATGTTATTTTGAGAGAAGACATGATTGCTTAGTTAGTATGCTTGAAGTATTATTATTTTTATGTCAATATGAACTTTTGTCTTGAATCTTTCGGATCTGAATATTCATGCCACAATTAAGAAGAATTACAATGAAATTATGCCAAGTAGCACTCCGCATCAAAAATTCTGTTTTTTATCATTTACCTACTCGAGGAGAAGCAGGAATTAAGCTTGGGGATGCTGATACGTCTCCAACGTATCTATAATTTTGATTGCTCCATGCTATATTATCTACTGATTTTGAATGTTTATGGGCTTTATTATACACTTTTATATCATTTTTGGGACTAACCTATTAACCCAGAGCCTAGTGCCAGTTTCTGTTTTTACCCTGTTTTAGGGTTTCGAAGAAAAGGAAAATCAAACAGAGTCCAATTGACCTGAAACTTCATTGAACTCATTTTTGGAAGGAAAGAAGCCCAGAAGACTTGGAGTGCACGTCGGGGGACCTGCGAGGAGGCCACGAGGCAGGGGGTGCGCCAACCCCCCTAGGCGCGCCCTCCACCCTCATGGGCCCCTCGTGGCTCCCCTGACGTACTTCTTCCGCCTAAAACGATCGGGGAACACAATAGATCGGGAGTTCCGCCGCCAGAAGCCTCCGTAGCCACCGAAAACCAATCTAGACCCATTTCGGCACCCTGCCGGAGGGGGCAATCCTTCCCCGGTGGCCATCTTCATCATCCCGGTGCTCTCCATGACGAGGAGCGAGTAGTTCCCCCTCGGGGCTGAGGGTATGTACCAGTAGCTATGTGTTTGATCTCTCTCTCTCTCTCGTGTTATTGAGATGACACGATCTTGATGTATCGCGAGCTTTGCTATTATATTTGGATCCTATGATGTTTCTTCCCCCCTCTACTCCCTTGTAATGGATTGAGTTTCCCCTTTGAAGTAATCTTATCAGATTGAGTCTTTAAAGATTTGAGAACACTTGATGTATGTCTTGCCGTGCGTATCTGTGGTGACAATGGGATACCACGTGATTCACTTGATGTATGTTTTTGTGATCAACTTGCGGGTTCCACCCATGAACCTATGCATAGGGGTTGGCACACGTTTTCGTTGTGATTCTCTGATAGAAACTGTGGGGCACTCTTTGAGGTCCTTTGTGTTGGTTGAATAGATGAATCTGAGATTGTGTGATGCATATCATATAATCATGCCCACGAATACTTGAGGTGACATTGGAGTATCTAGGTGACATTAGGGTTTTGGTTGATTTGTGTCTTAAGGTGTTATTCTAGTACAAACTCTATGGCTGTTTGTGACACTTATAGGAATAGCCCAACGGATTGATTGGAAAGAATAACTTCGAGGTGGTTTCGTACCCTACCATAATCTCTTTGTTCGTTCTCCTCTATTAGTGACTTTCGAGTGACTCTTTGTTGCTTGTTGAGGGATAGTTATGTGATCCAATTATTTTAGTGTTGTTGAGGGAACTTACACTAGCGAAAGTATGAACCCTAGGCCTTGTTTCCTAGCATTGCAATACCGTTTACACTCACTTTATCATTAGTTACCTTGCTGTTTCTATATTTTCATATTACAAATACCTTTATCTACCATCCATATTGCACTTGTATCACCATCTCTTCGCCGAACTAGTGCACCTATACAATTTACCATTGTATTGGGTGTGTTGGGGACACAAGAGACTCTTTGTTATTTGGTTGCAGGGTTGCTTGAGAGAGACCATCTTCATCCTACGCCTCCTACGGATTGATAAACCTTAGGTCATCCACTTGAGGGAAATTTGCTACTGTCTTACAAACCTCTGCACTTGGAGGCCCAACAACGTCTACAAGAAGAAGGTTGTGTAGTAGACATCACACGGCACCTCCTACAGCCATTAAAACCAAGACACGTCGCGTCACGTGAATGGTCAACATAATTTTGGATTCACTAGAATTGAAAAACCAGGCATCTAAGTGTTTTACCGGCAATCAACGGTGCCCTGGTGTTTGAAATTCATTCCCATTTCTTGCATGGGACCTAAGCATGCACCCAAGGACACATATTTGTTTTTTCAACCCATTTATATGCACTGGAGCATGTGCATGTATTTCAAATTTGAATTATGCACATAAATGCATTGAAAACTCAGTTAATGCATAAAAATGTCCAAACGAACCCTGAAAATCACAAAAATCACACAACACTCCTGTTGTTCTATGTTGACATGACAAAAAAAATGAAAGCAATAAGAGGCAATGGATATCATTTTGTCCACAAAGGTGGGATGTTCCCTACCGAAAACCATCATGCTTGTTGTGAGAAGCTCCGGTTTGTGAGAAGCATATACCTAAACCTGCCCCAAATGGGAAAAAAATTGTACCACAGCATGTTGATGCCGCTCCATGATAGCATGCCAAGTTTCATGAATTTCGGTCAAGTTTTGGATTTACTAGAATTGAAAAACCATGCATCTGAATGTTTTGCCGGCAATCAACGGTGCCCCAGTGTTTGAAATTCATTCCCATTTCTTGCATGGGACCTAAGCATGCACCCAAGGACACATATTTGATTTTTCAACCAATTTATATGCACTAGAGCATGTGCATGTAGTTATAATTTGAATTATGCACATAAAATGCATTGAAAACTCAGTTAATGCATAAAAATGTCCAAACGAACCCTAAAAATCACAAAAATTCACCCAACACTCCTGTTGTTCTATGTTGACACTAGAAAAAAATTGAAAGCAATAAGAGGCAATGGATATTGTTTCGTCCACAAAGGTGGGACGTTCCCTACCGAAAACCATCATGCTTCTTGTGAGAAGCTCCAGCTTTTGAGAAGCATATACCCAAACCAGCCCCAAATGGGACAAAATTTGTACCACGGCATGTTGATGCCGCTCTATGATAGCATGCCAAGTTTCATGAATTTCAGATGAGTTTTGGATTTACTAGAACTTAAAAACCATGCATCTCTATGTTTTGCCGGCAATCAACGGTGCCCCGGTGTTTGAAATTCATTCCCATTTCTTGCATGGGACCTAAGCATGCACCCAAGGACACATATATGATTTTTCAACCAATTTATATGCACTGGAGCATGTGCATGTACTTCAAATTTTAATTATGCACATAAATGCATGAAAATGTCCAAACGAACCCCGAAAAATCACAAAAAATCACACAACACTCCTGTTGTTCTATGTTGACACGAGAAAAAAATTTGAAAGCAATAAGAGGCAATAGATATCGTTTCGTCCACAAAGGTGGGACGTTCCCTACCGAAAACCATCATGCTTGTTGTGAGAAGCTCCGGTTTGTGAGAAGCATATACCCAAACCAGCCCCAAATGGGACAAAATTTGTACCACGGCATGTTGATGCCGCTCTATGATAGCATGCCAAGTTTCATGAATTTCAGATGAGTTTTGGATTTACTAGAACTTAAAAACCATGCATCTCTATGTTTTGCCGGCAATCAACGGTGCCCCGGTGTTTGAAATTCATTCCCATTTCTTGCATGGGACCTAAGCATGCACCCAAGGACACATATTTGATTTTTCAACCAATTTATATGCACTGGAGCATGTGCATGTACTTCAAATTTTAATTATGCACATAAATGCATGAAAATGTCCAAACGAACCCTGAAAAATCACAAAAAATCACACAACACTCCTGTTGTTCTATGTTGACACGAGAAAAAAAATTGAAAGCAATAAGAGGCAATGGATATCGTTTCGTCCACAAAGGTGGGACGTTCCCTATCGAAAACCATCATGCTTGTTGTGAGAAGCTCCGGTTTGTGAGAAGCATATACCCAAACCAGCCCCAAATGGGACAAAATTTGTACCACGGCATGTTGATGCCCCTCTATGATAGCATGCCAAGTTTCATGAATTTCAGATGAATTTTGGATTTACTAGAACTTAAAAACCATGCATCTCTATGTTTTGCCGGCAATCAACGGTGCCCCGGTGTTTGAAATTCATTCCCATTTCTTGCATGGGACCTAAGCATGCACCCAAGGACACATATTTGATTTTTCAACCAATTTATATGCACTGGAGCATGTGCATGTACTTCAAATTTTAATTATGCACATAAATGCATGAAAATGTCCAAACGAACCCCGAAAAATCACAAAAAATCACACAACTCTCCTGTTGTTCTATGTTGACACGAGAAAAAAATTGAAATCAATAAGAGGCAATGGATATCGTTTCGTCCACAAAGGTGGGACGTTCCCTACCGAAAACCATCATGCTTGTTGTGAGAAGCTCCGGTTTGTGAGAAGCATAGACCCAAACCTGCCCCAAATAGGACAAAATTTGTACCACAACATGTTGATGCCGCTCCATGATAGCATGCCAAGTTTCATGAATTTTAGATGAGTTTTGGCTTTACTAGAATTGAAAAACCATGCATCTCAATGTTTTTCCAGCAATCAATGGTGCCCCGGTGTTTGAAATTCATTCCCATTTCTTGCATGGGGCCTAAGCATGTACCCAAGACACATATTTTATTTTTCAACCAATTTATATGCACTGGAGCATGTGCATGTAGTTGAAATTTGAATTATGCAGATAAAATGTATTGAAAACTTAGTTAATGCATAAAAATGTCCAAACGAACCCCGAAAAATCACAAAAAATCACACAACATTCCTGTTGTTGTGTGTTGACACGAGAAAAAAATTGAAAGCAATAAGAGGCAATGGATATCGTTTCGTCCACAAAGGTGGGACGTTCCCTACCGAAAACCATCATGCTTGTTGTGAGAAGCTCTGGTTTGAGAGAAACATATACCCAAACCTGCCCCAAATGAGACAAAATTTGTAGAACGACATGTTGATGCCGCTCCATGATAGCATGCCAAGTTTCATGAATTTCAGACGAGTTTTGGCTTTACTAGAATTTAAAAACTAGGCATCTCAATGTTTTGCCGACAATCAACGGTGCCCCGGTGTTTGAAATTCATTCCCATTTCTTGCACGGGACCTAAGCATGCACCCAAGCACACAGATTTGATTTTCAACCAATTTATATGCACTGGAGCATGTGCATGTAGTTAAAATTTTAAGTATGCACATAAATGCATTAAAAACTCAGTTAATGCCTAAAAATGTCCAAACGAACCCCGAAAACTCACAAAAATCACACAACACTCTTGTTGTTCTGTGTTGACACGAGAAAAAAAATTGAAAGCAATAAGAGGCAATAGATATCTTTTCGTCCACAAAGGTGGGACGTTCCCTACCGCAAACCATCATGCTTGTTGTGAGAAGCTCCGGTTTGTGAGAAGCATATACCCAAAGCTGCCCCAAATGGGACAAAATTTCTGGAACGGCATGTTGATGCCGCTCCATGATAGCATGCCAAGTTTCATGAATTTCAAACGAGTTTTGGATTTACTAGAATTTAAAAACCATGCATCTCAATGTTTTGCCGGCAATCAACGGTGCCCTGGTGTTTGAAATTCATTCTCATTTCTTTCATGGGACCTAAGAATGCAGCCAAGGACACAGATTTGATTTTTCAACCAATTTATATGCACTGGAGCATGTGCATGTAGTTCAAATTTGAATTATGCATGTAAAATGCATTGAAAACTCAGTTAATGCATAAAAATGTCCAAATGAACCCCGAAAAATCACAAAAAATCACACAACACTCCTGTTGTTCTAAGTTGACACGAGAAAAATTTGAAAGCAATAAGAGGCAATGGATATCGTTTCGTCCCTAAAGGTGGGACGTTCCCTACCGAAAACCATCATGCTTGTTGTGAGAAGCTCCGGTTTGTGAGAAGCATATACCCAAACCTGCCCCAAATGGGACAAAATGTGTACCACGACATGTTGATGCCACTCCATGATAGCATGCCAAGTTTCATGAATTTCAGATGAGTTTTGGATTTACTAGAATTTAAAAACCAGGCATCTCAATGTTTTGCTGGCAATCAACGGTGCCCTGGTGTATGAAATTCATTCCCATTTCTTGCATGGGACCTAAGCATGCACACAAGGACACATATTTGATTTTTCAACAAATTTATATGCACTGGAGCATGTGCATGTAGTTCAAATTTGAATTGTTCACCTGAATTGGCTAGAAAACCAATTCAATGTATAAAATGTTCAAACGAACCCTGAATAATTCTAATTCTTTTACGACACACATATAGTTGCATGTTCACTCCAGATAAAAAGGTCTAGCAATTCAAACACCATCCATTGCCGCTGTGACCCCATTATGTAATTCAAATGAAGATGAAAAATCAAGTAGATCACACACAGTTTATTATCAGGAACCATGTGAGATGTAGTACAAAATATCTTGGAGCGCCGTTGGTGTATAGGATGCCTATGGCTTACGCGAGAAGGTGCGTCGGCTACAGTCCACAACCGGCGTCTCAAGCACACTAGCTCGCTCCCCAAATATCATTTCACTGTTCAATCGTCGCTGGTGAAAGATGGGCACGTGGACCCGTGTCGTCAGGGCAACTTTGGTGGCCCACTCCGGCGAGAGCGCGTCCGCAACCGCCATGCGCATGCTAACAAGGTGCATGAGCGCGGCCGCAATTTGCGACCGGGCGGCAAAGGCAGACCAAACGATCGTTGTTTCTGCTCAGGTGGCGGCAGCAACATCTGCCTCGAGGATAGCAACTAGCGAGAGTGGCACAACAGCTGTCCGTTCTGCAGCGGCGGCCTTATCCCTGATGGAGGCTGCCCACGACCATGTCGAGGCCGCCCACGCCCAGCTCCTGGCGGTCACCGCACAAATCGGACGAAGCTTCCTCGACAATGGTCGGCAACCCATGGCCGAAGACCTGGCAATCGCCTAGAGCGTGCGAGCAGCCGTTCGTTCCTCCGCCGCATACCTTGCGACGATGGAGCCCGTCCAAGCCCAGATCACGTCCGCCCACGCCCAGCTCGTGGCGTCCTTTTCCAAAGAGATGGAGGATGCATATGGCGAGATGCTTGCCGAGTATGGTGCGATGGATGCCATGGAGCCCCTTCCCCAGGAGACCGTCGGGCGTGAGCTGGACATGGAGGCGGCGGCGGAGATCCACGAGCACCAGCCGTAGTAGTACTCTATGTTTTGTTTAATTAAGAGCGCTGGTCTTTAATTTGTTAGAGTAATGTTTAGGTCAGCTAGCTCTATTTAATTGCTGAACTTGCTCGATTAAGAAGTGTGGGTTTGCTGTAGTCTCCTTTGTGTACCCAAATTATGCAATGACGTGGATGACCATTGTAACCATGGAAATTCGAACGAAAACTTTTGACGTTCAAACTCATCACACACAGGTTAAGCTATTTGAATCGTTTGTGATGTCCACATATCATACACCGTTCTGAATAAGGGACCGTGTCTGATGACACTTTGTGCGCCAGTTTTTTGGCTGAAGCGATTCCAAATTTTCGGCTTCCGCGGAAATATCTACCTCCCCGCCCCCTCCCCCTTACCAAAAGCCACATTTCCCCTCTTTCCACCTTCCTTTACAAGTTGAAACCTTCACTCCTTGCTTGCAGCACCGCCGCCTCCTCGCCGGCGACCCTCCTTCATGCTGCTCGGCCTCCTCTATCCAGGCAGGTAATCCACACCCGACCCCCATCCCCCTCCTCCTTCCACATCGCACATGCCCTGACCGCCGGCGCGAGCACGACACCTTCCACCCAAATCACCGACCCCTCCACCAAATAAGTGCCGGCCTAAGCCATGGTGCACGAAGTATAGCCAGGTCCTCAAGGAGCATGTGTCAGCGGAGAAGCAAATCGCGGCTGCATGCGCGGATGAGGTCGTGATGGCTGCCATTCATGCCGACCCCCAGATCTTGGAGGAGCACCTTGCCAATCGCTAGCTACGCCGGTTAAGCATGCTTGGTCTACCCGTTGCGTGTGCTGCTCCTGCCTTTCCTTCACAAAATCTAGTGTATATGTTCTATATGTCGTGCAGTGTGGTGCTCACTTATTAACTGTTTTGTTAATTAGTTGTCGTCTTCAGTGAACTATTTGGTTCAATTCTGCAAATGTGATGTTCAATTCTTCAGGCTACAATTTTGTATTGTCTTCCATGTGAGAAACAAATCGAATTTATCTTTACAAAATTGTGGGTGGATTCTGTTATTGTATACCATGTGAGGAATAAATTGAATTTGGCTGTAGTAAATACATGAGAAACAAATACGATTGCTATAATTGGATGTAGTTAACTGTTTGGTTAACTCTCCGATCTTCTATTAGGAGTATGTTATATTTGTGCAATGTGGTGCTCAGTTAATGTTTGGTTTATTTGTTGTGGTGTTTAGTTAACTACTTGGTTCAATGTTATATTGTGCAATGTGGTGCTCAGTTAATGTTTGGTTCATTTGTTGTGATGTTTAGTTAACTGCTTGGTTCAATTCTGCAATGCGATGTCCAATTGCTGTGGGTAGAATTTTCTATTGTTGTGCATGTGAGGAATAATTTGAAGTTGGCTGCACTTAATACATGAGAAACATATACAAGTGCTATATTTCCTAGTTCTTAATCATGCTTGGTTTGGGTAAATGGGTTTTTCGTGTGGCTTCAACTAATCTGATGAATCTGCAATGTGCTTATTTTTCATCAACATATTTTATTGATAGCATGCGAACCCTTACTTAACCTGATGACTAACTACCTTATATGTGTTGCAGGGAAACAATGGGAAGCATTGAGGTTGACAATCGAGGTTAGCACGTGCATGGTCCATTGTCTAATAGCACATTATTGTGCAATTGTAGGAACCATTCTAATATTTTGGTTTTTAATAATTTGGTCTTGCACATGTACATCCTGTTGTTAAAGGTGTTGACCCATTGTTCGACCTTTTTTGCATATGGGGAAATGAGTTGTCCATGAATATCAATCAAAACAAGAAACTCAGAAAGATTGTTAGGATAAAGAAATTAGCGACAAAAAACAACAAGATCTTTGTCTGCACAATGAAGAAGACATTAGTTCACTACAAGATAGTACTAACTATTATACCTTGCCTTTTTTATTCGCTTGCCCCATTTCCAATATAGAGAAGATATTTATGCACATCCTTGTTTTCAGGCCTTTCCAAAGCAGTTCACTGCTGATTACCTCTCAAACCACCTCTATGGTTAGGAGGCGAGGAAGGTTTTCATACAACACCCACGGTTCAATATTGAAGTGTTCCTGAAGAGGTCGAAGGACGGACGGTCAATCATCCACAGGCACTGGCCTAAAGTTGCAAAGACCTTCAACATGAATGAAGGCTCAATATTCGCCTTCCACTTCAGCAGTTTTCCAGATGAGATGCATCTGTCTATATACCATCTATGATGCTAATTTCGAAAGGTTCTACATGTTGCATGTGGAATTTGCTGCTGGTGCAGTTGTGTAATGGGGTAGTTGAGTGTTGAAGCTATATCATGTTGTACTCTAATGTATTTCAATTATGAAATTCTGCTTCCTTAATATGGAAATGGAATATATTGTGTTCTTAATATGAATGTCAATTAGATTAATAAATGGATTATTAATAATAGGGCAATTAGCCTGCTAATGGCGAATTAGCCTGCTAATTGGGTTTTGATATTGCAAACGGTTGTTGAAAAAATACCTTGGGCGATGACCTCAGGCAGCGCACACAGATTCTAGGAATAAACCGCGTTGGATCAATGAACAATCACACATGACTTTCTCTTGAAAACTGTTTGCGTTAGGCCACCATGCGCAAACGTTTACCACATAAAAACTGTGTGTCATGGACAGCCTTTGCCACACAGTTTCTTCTGCGGACCGTGTGTGCTACATTCAATAACGCAAAAGATTTAACGGGAAAACTTGTGTCTGAGGTACATGTGAACGAAAACGTTTTCCATGGAGCGACTGTGTGGGATGTGCATACGAATGAAAACGTTTAGCGGGGACTGACTGTGTGGAATGTACTTGCGACAGGAAACAATTTCACCGTATAATTGTATTTTTAGCTCTACTGTACGTATTTCCGTATTTGAGTGCTTGCCGGTCGCACACGACCTCATTTTGCCGAACGTGTGTGCCAGGAGGGCATATCCCCCACGGTTTCTAGGTCGTGTGGGAAGGACCCCCCTATCACCCACAGTCACTTGGTGATGGTTCCAGATGGCGTCGCGGGAAGGGGTTTTAAACCGTTCGTTTAGGACTGACGCGCACTAGTGATGGTTAGGAAACTTAACCATCTTTGATTAACGAGCAAGTCTAGTAGAGCCTTACTAGGGACACGGTGTTTTATCTATGTATCCACGCATGTATCAAGTTTCTGGTTAATACAATTCTAGCATGAATAGTAAACATTTATCATGATATAAGGAAATATAAAATAACAACTTTATTATTGCCTCTAGGGCATATTTCCTTCAGAGAGGGGGAGAGAGCCCCCCTTCCTTCTTCTTCTTCTTCTTCTTCTTCTTCTTCTTCTTCTTCTTCTTATTCTTCTTCTTCTTCCTTGGCCTCCCCCCAAGATGGGAGGAGAGTTCCCCCTCTGGTCCATGGCCTCCATGGTGGCGGAGGGGCAGGAGCCCCACGTAGATTGGATCTATCGCCCTGTTCTCTTCTGTTTCGCGTTCCTGTTTTCTGGCCCTTCACCGTTTGTTAAATCCCCGAAGATCCTTAGCTCCGATTGTGCTGAAATTTTTACACGGTTTTTCCCATAAATTATCTTTCTTGCGCCGGAAAAAGGGCCCCAACCGACTTACGGAGAGGGCACAAGACACCTGGGTGCGCCAGGGGGTGCCTGGCGCGCCCTGGTGGATTGTGGAGGCCGTGGGCCTCCGTTAGTGTTGATTCCACCTCAAAAAAAATCATATATATATATATTCCAAAATAATTATCCATAAATTTTTACCGTGATTGGACTTTGTTTGATATGGATATTCTGCAAAACCAAAAACATGCAACAAACTGGAACTAGCACTGGGCACTGGATCAATATGTTAGTCCAATAAATCATATAAAATGTTGCCAAAAGTATGTGAAAGTTGTATAATATTGACATGGAACAATAAACAATTATAGATACGACAGAGATGTATCAGCATCCCCAAGCTTAATTCCTACTCGTCCTCGAGTAGGTAAATGATAAAAAATATAATTTTTGATGTGGAATGCTACCTAGCATAATCTTGATCATATATCTAATCATGGCATGAATATTAAGACACGAGTGATTCAAAGTAATAGTCTATAATTTTACATAAAGACACCAATACTCAGGCATCCCAACAAACAATCATGTCTTTCAAAAAATCAATGCTAAAGGACGATATCCCTACAAAATCATATAGTCTTTTCATGCTCTATCTTCTGAACACAAAGTATTTATCATGAACTACCCGGTGTCAGCCAAGCAATTGGTTCATACTTTTTAACGCGCTTCAACATTTTCAACTCTCACACAATACATGAGCACAAGCCATGGATATAGCACTATGGGTGGAATGGTGTATGATGATAGGGGTAAATATAGAGAAGACAAAAAAGTAAGAAAGTCTCACATCGACGGGGCTAACAAACGGGCTATGAAGATGCCCATCAAGTTATATAATTGTGAGGAGTAGGGATTGCCATGCAACAAATGCACTAAGAGTTATAAGTGTATTGATAACCCACAAGTATAGGGGATCTATCGTAGTCCTTTCGATAGGTAAGAGTGTCGAATCCAACGAGGAGCAGAAGGAAATGATAAGCAGTTTTCAGTAAGGTAATCTCTACAAGCACTGAAATTAGCGGTAACAAATAGTTTTGTGATAAGGTAATTTGTAATGGGGAATAAGTAATAAAAGTAAAGAAGGTGCAGCAAGATAGCCCAATCCTTTTTGTAGCAAAGGACAAGCCTGGACAAACTCTTATATAAAGAAAAACGCTCCCGAGGACACATGGGAATTATCGTCAAGCTAGTTTTCATCACACTCATATGATTCTCGTTTGGTACTTTGATAATTTGATATGTGGGTGGACCAGTGCTTGGGTACTGCCCTTCCTTGGACAAGCATCCCACTTATGATTAACCCCTCTTGCAAGAATCTGCAACTACAAAAGAAGTATTAAGGTAAACCTAACCATAGCATGAAACATATGGATCCAAATCAACCCCTTACGAAGCAACACATAAACTAGGGTTTAAGCTTCTGTCACTCTAGCTACCCATCATCTACTTATTACTTCCCAATGCCTTCCTCTAGGCACAAACAATGGTGAAGTGTCATGTAGTCGATGTTCACATGACACCACTAGAGGAGAGACAACATACATATCATCAAAATATCGAACGAATATCAAATTCACATGACTACTTATAGCAAGACTTCTCCCATGTCCTCAGGAACAAACGTAACTACTCACAAATCATATTCATGTTCATAATCAGAGGGGTATTAATTTGCATAAAGGATCTAAAAATATGATCTTCCACCGAATAAACCAACTAGCATCAACTACAAGGAGTAATCAACACTACTAGCAACCCACAGGTACCAATCTGAGGTTTTGAGACAAAGATTAGATACAAGAGATGAACTAGGGTTTGAGATGAGATGGTGCTGGTGAAGATGTTGATGGAGATTTACCCCCTCCCTATGAGAGGATCGATGGTGATGACGATGGTGATGATTTCCCCCTCCCAGAGGGATGTTTCCCCGGTAGAACAGCTCCGCCGGAGCCCTAGATTGGTTCCGCCAAGGTTCTGCTTCATGGCAGCGGAGTTTCACCCCGTGATCTTTCTTATGATTTTTTTCTCATATTAAAGACCTCATATAGTAGAATATGGGCACCATAGGCCTGCCAGGGGGGCCACGAGGCAGGGCAGCGCGCCTAGGGGGTAGGGCGCGCCCCCACCCTCATGGATGGTGGGTGTCCCCCCTCTGGTTCTTTCTTCACCCAATATTTTTAATATATTCCAAAACGTGCCTCTGTGAAGTTTTAGGACTTTTGGAGTTGTGCAGAATAGGTCTATAATATTTGCTCCTTTTCCAGCCCAGAATTCCAGCTGTCGGCCTTGTCCCTCTTCATGTAAACCTTGTAAAATGAGAGAGAGTGGGCATAAGTATTGTGATAGAATGTGTAATAACAACCCATAATGCAATAAATATCTATATAAAAGCATGATGCAAAATGGATGTATCAACTCCCCCAAGCTTAGATCTCAGTTGTCCTCAAGCGGAAGCCGATATCAAAAAATATGTCCACATGTTTAGAGATAGAGGTGTCGATAAAATAAAATACGGACATGAGGGCATCATGATCATTCTTATAACAGCAACACACACACACATATATATATATATATATATGTATATTGTCATATGATTTATTATGCTAAAGTAACAATTCATTCACAATTTCAAGTATGAATCAGAAACTTTATTGAAAATTAACAAACTATAATCTCAGTCATTAAAGCAATTTCAATTTGTCATAACATCGGAAAGAGTCAATATAAGAGCTTTTCAGCAAGTCCACATACTCAACTATCATTTAGTCTTTCACAATTGCTAACACTCATGCAATACTTATGGGTATGCAGTTTTAATCGGACACACAGAAAGATATGGGCTTATAGTTTTGCCTCCCAACCTTTTACCTCAAGGGTAATATCAACAATTATAGTTCATGAAAACTACATCCATTTAGCTATATATATCAGGATCTTTCCAACACATTGTGCTTGCCAAAGGATAAAATGTAAAAAGGAAAGGTGAAGTTCAGCATGACTCTTGTATGAAGTATAAGACAAGAATAAAAGATAGGCCCTTCGCAGAGGGAAGCAGAGGTTGTCATGTGCTTTTATGGTTGCATGCACAAAATCTTAATGCGAAAGAATGTCACTTTATATTGCCACTTGTGATATGGACCTTTATTATGTAGTATGTCGCTTTTATTTCTTCCACTTCACAAGATCGTATAAAGCTTATTTTCTCCACACTAATAAATCATACATATTTAGAGAGCAATTTTTATTGCTTGCAACAATGACAACTTACTTGAAGGATCTTACTCAATCCATAGGTAGATATGGTGGACTCTCATGGCAAAACTGGGTTTATGGATATTTGGAAGCACAAGTAGTAGTATCTCTACTTGGTGCAAAGAATTTGGCTAGAATGAGAGGGAAAGGAAAGCTCAACATGTTGGATGATCCATGAAAATATAATTTATTCCGGATGTAAGAAAACATAACCCATTACATTGTCTTCCTTGTCCAACATCAACTTTTTAGCATGTCATATTTTAATGACTGCTCACAATCATAAAAGATGTCCAAGATATTATATTTATATGTGAGAACCTCTCTTTCTTTATTACTTCCCATTAATTGCAACGATGACCAAAACTATGTTTGTCAACTCTCAACAACTTTTATTCATCATACTCTTTATATGTGAAGTCATTACTTTCCATATTATCCAAATGACCTCTTTAATTCTTTTATTCTTTCTCTCTTTTATTCCCTCAAGATCATAGCAAGATAATCAAGCCCTTGACTCAACACTAATCTTTATTATATATAGCTCACGGACTCGATTACAAAGAAGGATCATAAAGCAAAACTCAAAACTAGATCATGCCAAAACTTTATTCTACTAGATCAAGATATAACCAAAAAGATCGAACAAAGAAAAACGGTAAATATAGAAGTGTGATGGTGATACGATATCGGGGCACTCCCCCAAGCTTGGCAGTTGCCAAGAGGAGAGCCCATACCCGTGTGTTTATGTCTGTTTCTTCGGGGGGGTGATGTGATATTCTTGGCGATGATGCCTGTCGGTGTCAAAACTGGCGGATCTCGGGTAGGGGGTCCCGAACTGTGCGTCTAAGGCAGATGGTAACAGGAGGCAGGGGACACGATGTTTTACCCAGGTTCGGGCCCTCTTGATGGAGGTAAAACCCTACGTCCTGCTTGATTTATTCTTGATAATATGAGTAGTACAAGAGTTGATCTACCACGAGATCGGAGAGGCTAAACCCTAGAAGCTAGCCTATGGTATGATTGTATGTTGTCCTACGGACTAAAACCCTCCGGTTTATATAGACACCGGAAGGGGCTAGGGTTACACAAGGTCGATTACAAAGGAGGGGATATACATATCCGTATTGCCTAGCTTGCCCCCACGCCAAGTAGAGTCCCATACGGACACGGGACGAAGTCTTCAATCTCGTATCTTCATAGTCCAACAGTCTGGCCAAAGGATATAGTCCGGCTGTCCGGAGACCCCCTAATCCAAGACTCCCTCAGTAGCCCCTGAACCAGGCTTCAATGACGACGAGTCCGGCGCGCAGTGTTGTCTTCGGCATTGCAAGGCGGGTTCCTCCTCCGAATACACCACAGAAGAGTTTGAATACAAGGATAGTGTCCGACCCTGAAAAATAAGTTACACATACCACCGTAGAGAGAATAATATTTCCACAAATCTAATCTGCTAACACGTTTTGGTAGCATGACATCACGCCATGGCCCGGTAATTATTCGAACCATTTTTCTTTAACCAGCCCCGCACATAACGCAAGGCGGTTTCTTGACACGTCTTGTCAAAGCAGAGATCGTGTTCCCCTTATTACGGGATTCTCATCAATACAGATGCAGGTAACCCAACCGCACCATCAATTATGGTGCTTGGGGGATAAGCGAGTTTTACTTGGCTAGTGGGGGCGCACAATTTAGTCTGCCCTTATAAAGGGATAAGATCTCACCTTTTTCTACCCACGCCTTCTTCCTCCTTGCTCATCCATTCTCGCGCACTCTAGCTCCAGCGCCCAAGTCCGCATCCTCCTCCTCAACTCTCTCCAAACATGTCCGGAGTGGGAGGAAAGTGGATGGCCTCCTCCGTCACGGAGGGGCACATCAAAAAGTTACGTGGAGCCGGATACTTAGCCGCGGATATCGCGCACCGGCTGCCAGCCGCGGGGCAGATCGTCCCTACCCTGGAACCTCACGAAAGGGTGGTTTTCCTCCCACATTTTGTTCGTGGATTGGGGTTGCCCCTCCATCCATTCATCCGCGGCCTCATGTTCTATTACGGGCTGGACTTTCATGATCTGGCCCTGAATTTCATCGTCAACATCTCGGCGTTCATCGTCGTGTGCGAGGATTTCCTGCGCATCTGGCCCCACTTCGGCCTGTGGCTGAAGACCTTCAATATTAAGCCGAAGGTGGTGGGCGGCCAACAAGCGGAATGCGGCGGAGCCATGGTGGGCAAAATGCCCAACGTTATATGGCTCGAGGCCTCCTTCGTGGAGACCATAAAGGGGTGGCAATCGGGGTGGTTCTACATCACCGAGCCGCGCGACACCAACTGGGTGGCGGCCCCCGAGTTTCGATCCGGAATCCCCACGCGGATCACTTCCTGGAAGGAGAAGGGCCTGTCCTGGGGTTCATCGGTGGAGCTGGATAGACTCTAGAAGTGTATCCAGAACATGACAAGCAAGAAACTTAAGCTTGTCAACATAGTCCAGGTCATGCTCTTCCGCTGGATCCTCCTGTGTCTACAACAGGATTTCAACTTATGGGAGTTCGACCCGGCCCGGCACCAGACTCTAAGTGAGGTCTTCGACATGACGCATAAAGACATCTGGAGGGTGCTGTTCAAGGGCACCGAGGTCCCTCCTTCTCTTACCGAGGACCGCGGGCTAAGCGCGAAGAATTCTGCGAATCCGGCAAGTTCTGTACGTCTGATAGGGTGTTTATTTCCCATAGCTTAACCATGTGCGGGGTCTGAGCTCCCATGCCTTTGACAGGACTGGGTGGAGACATCGGAGCAGATCAACTGTTCGGCCCCTCTGCCCGAAGACCCTGCGGACGCTCTCCTGACGGAGATGCGGACTCCGGCTCCCTATGAGGTGCCGGATAAGACCAAGAAGAAGGCCAAGGGAACCCAAAAGAGTTCCCGGCGCCAGGTGGTATCGGACTCATCGCCCGATAACTCCGAGACGCACTCCTCCCACGAAAACAAGGAGAAGGAAGACGAAGACTCTCCCCCTCCAGCCGGGGGAGACAAGAAAAGGAAGGCCGCCCTAACCGGGGAGGCCGAAGGGTCCAAGAAGGGAAGGACTCTCCTTCCGGACTGTTCCACCACCGCCGCCGACGGCGAAGACGAGTTGCTGCTCAGGGCCAAGCCCCTGGCGAAGTCGTAAGTATTCAGATACCAGAGTAACTCATAGCATACCTTTGTCGCATTGCTTCTACTAACATCGAATATGATTATGTAGTCCCCCCCAAGCCCGTATCGATGTATCATCGTCGGACGGTTCCTTGGACTCGTCGAACATGAATAGTGATACACTTCCAACCGCCACCTCTCCTTGCCCTACGGACAATGCCGAGGTACTGTCTCAGGGGGCACCGAGCCGGGGGGAGACAGTCCTGGAGGCGCCTCAAGGCGACCTTCCGGACTCCAGGAGCAAAGGGAGCAAGGCTCCCGAGGGCTCCAAGTTTGGCTCTCAGCCGAACACCTTGTCGGAACCTCTAGTGGTTCCGGACTCGGGCAGGCGGCCCCCTTCCAAAAGGGGCAAGCCGCCCGTGCCAGTGACCTCTGTCCATCCAGAGGCACCGGACAGCCTGCTGGGAGCGCTTCACGACGCTTCCATCGATGAAGAGCACCGCACTATTATGAGTGCGGTGATCAAGAAGGTTCAGTCCGCCAAGAGCGGACTGACTGAAGCCTGTGCCAGCCTTCTAACAAGCTTTGAGGTAAGTATTTAAAATATAGGAAAAATATTACCGCATAGACTGTAGCCCATGATGCTCTGTTTGGTGTTCACAAAGAAAAGCCGAATAGAGGATCAAATAATATATGCAGGAGTCTAATATAAGTATGTCTGTATGCGTATGTAGGCTTCGCTGCTGACCTCTGCCGCACTGACTGCGGAGGTCGCCGCACTGAAGCAGGACCTTGAGGGGTCCGAGAAAGAGCTCGGTCTTGCTAAGAGGCAGCTCGAGGAGAACAAAGGTAACTAATACCTTGTCTATATATATAAAAGAAAATGTGGTTGCGAAATGACAGGATCATCATGAATGTGCCAGGGGGCCACGACCGAAGTGGCGAACCTAAAGCAAGCACTATCCAGGCCAAAGACAAAGTGGCTAAGGAGCGCACCGAGTGGGAGAAACAAGAGGCACGGGTGGGCGAGGTGTAGCAAGAGCTCCAGTCTCTCGTGAAGAAGCACGAGGCTTTGGAGCTTGACTCGAAGATGCGAGAGTCCGAGCTTGCTGCGGCCCTCGAGAGCACAAAGCATGCCAAGGTGGAAGCCCAAAAGGCCCTCCAGGAGATTGTGGTGATGAGGAGGATAGCGGCGGGTAAGGCATTCAATATGCAAAGCAAGCATGTGAAAGTAAATTACTTGTTACTTACCCGAGTCCGGAGCTCTCCAGGAGCATTCACAGATTTGCCCAACAGCGTGTCGGATGCCGTGAAATTTTACCAGGTCGAGGAGGGAAGCTCGACGGAGAAGCTGTTTTGGTCTCAGTATACTGGGACCGAACACCCGATGCCCATGAGAGACCAGCTGAAGCAACTGGTCGAGCTGCACAAGGCGGCCGCACAGACCATAAAGGGCTTTATAGTCCGGATGTGGCCTGGCGACTCCCTTCGCAACAGCTACTTCGGCCAGGTGAGGCGGCTTGTGGATGCCTGCCCACGGCTGGAAGTCATCAAGCGTTCTGTCTGTATAGAAGGTGCCTGCCGGGCTTTTGCCCGTGCAAAGGTGCACTGGGCCAAGATGGACGCTGAGAAGCTGGTGAAGGAGGGGCGGCCGCAGGGCAAGGAGCATCACCACCCCGAAATGTATTATGAGGGTGTCCTGAAGGGTGCCCGTCTTGTGGCGGACGAGTGTGCAAAAGATGTAATTTTTGAATGAACTTGCTCGTGTGATCTTGTATTATGAAAACTTGTTCATATGCTCTATGCAACGCTTGTTTGAATTTAAAATATTACCTTTTGTGCGGCTGTTTATCAAATCTGAGAGATTGCCAGTCGTCGGCTTCTGCCCCCATGCCACGAGTGCTGGGGTGTTCGGGATAAACCTGAGCACTATTTTCCCCATTGTTGGGTCCTTCGCGGGAGGTGCTCAGCACAACGAACAAGGCAGCCAGACTATAATGCTTTATCACTCTCACTTAGCCATAGAATTCTACAATTTTAAATTTTGGCGAATCCCCTAGTATTCGGAAGGCCGAATTCGGGGCGCTATACACGCCTTAAGCCGGACAAAGCCGACTCCTCGCTCTAAGCGGCATAAGTCTTTAGGGGCTCGAAACCTCTCGAACAGCGAGCAGCTCTCGCCTTATCATGACAGTTAGTTTTAGCTTTCTCTAGTGAGGTGATTAGCCCAGCAAAACCGGGGCACAATCGCAATAGTTCCCCCAGTGCTACCTTAGCCGATATAATGGAACGTAAGGTACCAAAACATGGGAGCCAGGCAAACCCAACTATTGACCCAAGACATGATTCGGAGCTGATGCATATAATGCTATAAGTTCGGGGTGCTGCACTGTCGAAAGTGTTCGGACTTCTCACGCCGTATTATGGGGTATGCTTAAGCCCATAGCGTATTGGCCGTACCAGAGTGTACGTGTGCTGGATGTCATGAATGAACATATATATATATATAAAGTATAGAGAATGCGATAATAGTCTAGTGCTCTGCATTGTTTATTCAAAAAGGTGCGTTAAAGCGGAATGATACAAGTAGTGCGATAAGCAAAAAGTAGGACTATTTGACATGTCCCCTCCAAGGGCAAGCTGAGGAATGGTATTTGGAGCAAGTATTTCACTCATTGTCAGAGACCACCTGGGAGTTCCGTTGTGCGACGTAGCTTTCTGCCTCCTTGGTTGTTGCATTGTGTGTCCGGCAACTGTACTGCCGGATGGGGTTTCCAGAGATTAAAGTCCTGAAAGAGAGAAAAATAACAAAGCGGGAAGCCCCTAGAGCGGTTGAGCCGCGTTTTGGGGCGTGCCGTAGTCGTGCCCCCCTCCCCACCTATGCCCATGGTATTTTTAATGCGTAATTATATATGCGTGGCACGGATTTCGCTGTTTGGCTGGTACTGGGGCGGGGGCCGCATTGCTATGCGAGCTCAGAATGTGCCAGGCAGTCTTGTTGCTGATTACTCCGGGCGCGCTTGAAGGTGTCCGAGTCTTTAATCGCCGAACTGGTGGATTGCCTTAAGAGGCTGCTTTGCGCTTCTGCTGCGAGGGCCGCAGTGTGCTCCTCCGTGCGGAGAGAGCGCTCTGTGTTTCCATTGACTATGATGACCCCCCGAGGTCCTGGCATCTTGAGCTTGAGGTATGCATAATGCGGTACTGCATTGAATCTCGCAAATGCGGTTCGCCCGAGCAGTGCATGATAGCCACTGCGGAACGGGACTATATCGAAGATTATCTCTTCGCTTCGGAAGTTATCCGGGGATCCAAAGACCACTTCCAGTGTGACTAAGCCTGTGCAATGGGCCTCTACACCTAGTATGATGCCTTTGAAGGTCGTTTTTGTGGGTTTGATCCTTGAGGGGTCTATACCCATTTTGCGCACTGTGTCCTGATAAAGCAGGTTCAGGCTGCTGCCACCGTCCATAAGGACTCGAGTGAGGTGAAATCCGTTGATGATTGGGTCTAAGACCAGTGCGGTGAATCCGCCATGACGGATACTAGTGGGGTGATCCCTGCGATCGAAGGTGATCGGACAGGAGGACCATGGGTTGAACTTTGGGGCGACTGGCTCCAACGCATATACGTCCCTTAGCGCACGCTTCCGCTCCCTCTTGGGGATGTGTGTTGCGTATATCATGTTCACCGTCCGCACTTGTGGGGGGGACCTCTTCTGTCCTCCGGTGTTCGGCTACCGGGGCTCCTCCTCGTCATCGCTATGTGACCCCTTATCTTTGTTTTCGGCATTTAACTTGCTGGCCTGCTTGAACACCCAACAATCCCTGTTGGTGTGGTTGGCTGGCTTGTCGGGGGTGCCGTGTATTTGACACGAGCGGTCGAGTATACGGTCCAAACTGGACGGGCCCAGAGTGCTTCTTTTGAATGGATTTTTCCGCTGACCGGGTTTAGAGCCTTTGAATCCGGCATTGACTGTCGTATCCTCGGTATTGTCGCTGTTAATGCGGCGCTTGTGTTTGTTGCGACATGACCTGGCATTGCCATCCTTGGTATCCAAAGTACCATGGTTCTTTGATATGTTATTGCTGCGAGCCAGCCAGCTGTCTTCTCCCGCGCAAAAGCGGGTCATGAGTGTCGTGAGGGCTGCCATAGGTTTCAGCTTTTCCTGGCCAAGGTGTCGGGCGAGCCACTCGTCGCGGATGTTGTGCTTAAAAGCTGCTAAGGCCTCTGCATCCGGACAGTCGACGATTTGATTTTTCTTTGTTAGGAACCATGTCCAGAATTGCCTGGCCGATTCCTCCGGCTGCTGAATTATGTGGCTCAAGTCATTGGCATCTGGTGGTCGCACATAAGTGCCCTAGAAGTTGTCAAGGAATGCAGCTTCCAGATCTTCCCAACAGCCAATGGATTCTGCTGGCAGGCTGTTGAGCCAATGCCGAGCTGGTCCTTTGAGTTTAAGTGGGAGGTATTTGATGGCGTGTAGATCGTCACCGCGGGCCATGTGGATGTGCAGGAGGAAGTCCTCGATCCATACCGCAGGATCTGTTGTGCCGTCGTATGATTCTATATTTACGGGTTTGAAACCCTCTGGGATTTGATGATCCATTACTTCGTCTGTGAAGCATAGGGGGTGTGCGGCGCCTCTATACTGGGCTATATCATGACGCAGCTCAAATGAGTCTTGTCCGCTGTGTTCGGCCCGGCCGGACTTACTTTTACTGTATCCGGCGTGATGGTTATCGTCTCGCATAGTGGCGCGCCCTCGCGATCCGTAGATCGATCTTGCGCATTTTGCTTTGTCCTCCAATACGTCTCGCAGGTCTGGCGTATTTCCCCATGTCTTGACGTTTTTATTTGAGTGGCGTCGGGGTGCGGGCTGAACTTTTGGCTGGAATGCCTCTTTGTCGTGGCCACGAGGTGGCCGATCAGCCACGTCATACGCTGGATATGTAGGTTTTGGTGCTTCCTCCTCCAGTCGGGGTAGCAACTTGCGCTTTGGGTAACTCTTGGAGGGGCGTTCGAGTTTATATTCCTCGACCGCAAGGACTTCAGTCCATCTGTCAGCTAGCAAATCTTGATCAGCTTGAAGCTGCTGTTGCTTTTTCTTAAGGCTATTTGCCATGGCTATAAGCCGGTGCTTGAAGCGCTCTTGTTCGATGGGATCCTCAGGCATGACAAATTCGTCATCGTCGATGCTTGCCTCGTCTTCGGAGGGAGGCATGTAATTATCATCCTCCGCCTCTCCATCTGCCGCTCTCTTGGGAGGGCTGGCTTCTCCATCCTCCTGCCCTAAATCTTACTGGAGGGGATTGTTGTCGTCTTCGGCACTATCCGGAGTGCTATTATCTCCTGTGCCGGTGTCACTGCTTTTGCTTGCGAGACTTAGAGCGGCGCCGCTGACGTCGGCGCTTGGGTTGCTTCTTCGAGGGGTCATCCTCCGCTGTCCCATCGCCATTGCCTTTTTTGGGTGTGTCCACCATATATATGTCATATGACGAGGTGGCTGTCCAGTGCCCTGTGGGCAGTGGTTCTTGTTCGCCTCCTGCATCGTAGTCGAAGTCGAAGTGGCTACTAAGTGGGTGGTGGGTGGGCGGCGAATTTCTTCGTCATCTGCATCCCGATCCTGCCGAACATAGTTCGGCCAGGACTCTCCTGACAAGGAGAGAGATCTTAACGAGTTCAGTATGTCGCCGAAGGGCGAGTGCTGAAAGATATCCGCGGAGGTAAACTCCATGATCGGCGCCCAGTCGGATTCGATAGGCACGGGCGCAGACAGTTCGGAGTCCGTGGCCGGGGAAGAATCCGGTAGTTCGGCGTCACGCCTCCCGTGAAGGGTAAGGTCGATACTCGGCTCGATTGCCGATGAGAGTGCGGCCTCCGTGGCGGGGTCTATCCACCCGTCCATGGATGGCGCAACTGGCTCCGAATTGGCGGTCGGAGCGGTTGCCGGCGCGATCTCCTGAACACTGTCCGGTGGCAGAGCTAAATCATGCTCATCGTGACCGTGTGGCGCACTAGGCAGGGGTTTGAATCCATCGAAGATCATGTCTCTGCGGATATCGGCCGTGTATTTTAGGCTTCCAAACCTGACCTGGTGGCCAGGGGCGTAACTCTCGATCTGCTCCAGATGGCCAAGCGAGTTGGCCCGCAGTGCGAAGCTGCCGAACACAAAGATTTGTCCGGGGAGAAAAGTCTCACCCGGAACTGCATCGCTATCGATGATTGAAGGAGCCATCAAGCCTAATGATGATGACACAGAGGAACTCTCAGTGAAAGCACCAATGTCGGTGTCAAAACCGGCGGATCTCGGGTAGGGGGTCCCGAATTCTATGTCTAAGGCGGATGGTAACAGGAGGCAGGGGACACGATGTTTTACCCAGGTTCGGGCCCTCTTGATGGAGGTAAAACCCTACGTCCTGCTTGATTTATTCTTGATAATATGAGTAGTACAAGAGTTGATCTACCACGAGATCGGAGAGGCTAAACCCTAGAAGCTAGCCTATGGTATGATTGTATGTTGTCCTACGGACTAAAACCCTCCGGTTTATATAGACACCGGAAGGGGCTAGGGTTACACAAGGTCGGTTAGAAAGGAGGGGATATACATATCCGTATTGCCTAGCTTGCCCTCCACACCAAGTAGAGTCCCATCCGGACACGGGATGAAGTCTTCAATCTCGTATCTTCATAGTCCAACAGTTCGGCCAAAGGATATAGTCCGGCTGTCCAGAGAGCCCCTAATCCAAGACTCCCTCAATGCCCCTCAGGATATGATTCTCTTCCTCGAGCTTATTGACTTGCTGCTTGAGGTCCACTATTTCCTGACAGAGCTTTCCCGTGACGGCTAAAGCTCCTTCCACCCAAGGATGTTGCATAGCTGCGGGGTAACAAGTAACACTCTTTTTCATATTTTCATAAGAAAGAAATCTAACATTGGAAGGGATGACCGAGTTTGGAATAGCTGAGCTCTATTGTTCCCCCTTCGTGAATCCGGCTGAGAAACGAGAAGTAACTTCTTGATCCTCCTCCATGGCATCTATCCTTTTTAAGTCGACCTCCATCTCTTCCTTAGTTGATGGCCCAAAGTGGTCAGCATCGCTGTTTGCTCTTGGCCCCGGTATCGGATGACATACCCGACTCTCCCCGACTGACTCTTGAGAATACATCTTGCTCTAGATCTGTAGCAGAAACAGCTCGAAACAAAAGCAGACGATATTTGCATGGTACGGTGGTCAAAACCTTCGGGAGATTATATAATGAATTTTTACCGCCAAAAGAAGTATCGTGCAAGAAAACAGAGTCCGGAGGGCACACGAGGTGCCCACGAGGTAGGGGGGTGCGCCCAGGGGGTAGGGAGCCCCCTGCACCCTCGTGGATGCCTCGTGTCCTTTCCGGACTGCTTCTTATTTTCCTATTCTCTTAAATATTCCAAAACGGAGAAAAATTGCTATTAGAATTGTTTTGGAGTCCGTTTACTTACCGTACCACAGACCTATTCCTTTTTGGAGGCTGAAACATTCTGGAAGGTGTCCCTTATATACTCCTCCAGGGTTACAGTTTCAATGAAATTAGTTTCAACATTTGTAGGATTACCTGAGATATAATGTTTGATTCTTTGACCGTTCACCACCGTTGGATTTGTTCCTTCGAAGTTGTTGATTTTTATGGCACCGAAACGATACACCTCCTCGATAACGCAAGGACCTTCCCATTTAGGGAGGAGTTTTCCTGCAAAAAATCTTAAACGAGAGTTGTATAACTATACATAATCACCAACATTAAACTCACATTTTTGTATCCTTTTGTCATGCCATCTTTTAACTTTCTCTTTAAACAGTTTTGCATTCTCATAAGCCTGGGTTCTCCATTCATCAAGTGAGCTAATGTCAAAAAGCCTCTTCTCACCGACAAGTTTGAAATCATAATTGAGCTCTTTAATGGCCCAATATGCCTTATGTTCTAGTTCGAGAGGTAAGTGACATGCTTTACCATAAACCATTTTATACGGAGACATACCCATAGGATTTTTATATGCAGTTCTATAGGCCCGTAATGCATCATCAAGTTTCTTGGACCAATTCTTTCTAGATCTATTAACAGTCTTTCGCAAAATTAATTTAAGCTCTCTATTGCTCAGTTCTACTTGACCACTAGACTGTGGGTGATATGGAGATGCAATTATATGATTAACATCATACTTAGCAAGCATTTTACGAGAAGCACCATGAATAAAATGTGAACCACCATCAGTAATTAAGTATCTAGGGACTCCAAACCTTGGAAAATAAACTTCTTTAAGCATCTTAATAGAGGTGTTATGATCAGCACTACTAGTTGGAATAGCTTCTACCCACTTAGTAACGTAATCAACAGCAACTAAAATATGTGTATACCCATTAGAGGAAGGAAACGGTCCCATATAATCAAAGCCCCAAACATCAAATGGTTCCATAACAAGTGAATAATTCATAGGCATTTCTTGACGTCTACTAATATTACCAATTCTTTGACATTCATCATAGGACAAGACAAACTTACGGGCATCTTTGAAGAGAGTAGGCCAATAAAAACCAGATTGCAATACCTTATGTGCAGTTCTATCTCCAGCGTGGTGTCCTCCATAAGGAGTGACACTTGCGTAGGATCTGTTCCTGTTCATGCTCAGGTACACAATGTCTAATAACACCATCTACTCCTTTATAAAGGTGTGGGTCATCCCAGAAGTAATGTCTTAAATCATAGAAAAACTTTTTATTTTGTTGGTATGTGAAACTAGGTGGTATAAATTTAGCAAAAATGTAATTAGCATAATCAGCATACCATGGAGCAGTACGAGAAGCATTTATGATAGCTAATTGTTCATTAGGAAAGCTATCATCAATAGGTAGTGGGTCACCAAGAACATTCCCTAACCTAGACAAGTTGTCTGCAACGGGGTTCTCAGCTCCCTTTCTATCAATAATATGCAAATCAAATTCTTGTAGAAATATAACCCATCTAATAAGTCTAGGTTTAGCATCTTTCTTTTCCATAAGATATTTAATAGAAGCATGATCAGTGTGAACAATTACTTTAGAATCAACAATATAGGGTCTGAACTTATCACAAGCAAATACAACTGCTAAAAATTCTTTTTCAGTAGTAGCATAATTTCTTTGGGCATTGTCTAGAGTTTTACTAGCATATTGGATAACATTTAATTTCTTATCAACTCTTTGTCCTAGAACATCACATATAGCATAATCACTAGCATCACACATAATTTCAAAGGGTAAAATTCCAATCAGGTGGCTGAACAATAGGTGCAGAAATCAAAGCTTTCTTAAGTATTTCAAATGCTTCTACACAATCATCATCAAATACAAAAGGAACATATTTTTGTAATAGGTTAGTCAGAGGCCTGGAAATTTTTGAGAAGTCTTTAATGAACGTCCTATAAAATCCGGCATGACCAAGTAAACTTCTTCTACCTTTGATGTCCTTAGGACACGACATCTTTTCAATAGCATCAACTTTAGCTTTATCAACTTAAATACCTCTTTCAGAAATTTTATGCCCCAAGACAATACCTTCATTAACCATAAAGTGGCACTTTTCCCAATTCAAGAAAAGATTAGTTTCATCACATCTCTGCAAAACTCAATCAAGGTTTCTTAAGAAATC
Organism: Triticum urartu; assembly: GCF_056163025.1. Taxonomy (NCBI): domain Eukaryota; kingdom Viridiplantae; phylum Streptophyta; class Magnoliopsida; order Poales; family Poaceae; genus Triticum; species Triticum urartu. Next base: position 398,267,471 of record NC_141876.1, on the reverse strand, counting down.
ATCGAAAGAAGTTCCATATGCGGAGAAATCATCCATGAAAACCTCAACAATCTTTTCACAAAAGTCAGAGAATATAGCAGTCATACATCTTTGAAAGGTAGCAGGTGCATTGCATAAACCAAAAGGCATATGTTTATAAGCAAAGGTACCGAAAGGGCAAGTAAAAGTTGTCTTTTCTTGATCCTCTTTTTACACAGGTATTTGAGAGAAACTGGAATAACCATCTAGAAAGCAAAAATGTGTATTTTGGATAATCTTTCTACCATTTGAACAATAAAAGGTAAAGGGTAATGATCCTTTTTAGTAGCTTTATTTAATTTGCGAAAATCATTAACCATTCTATAACCTGTGACAATTCTTTGTGGGATCAATTCATCTTTATCATTAGGAACAATAGTAATGCCTCCCTTCTTAGGGTGTAACGCCCTCGATGCGGCTATATCTCCCACGTGTCGAAGCACGACTTAGAAGCATAACCGCATTAAAAGCAATGTCGCAAGTGAGGTAATCTTCACACAACCCATGTAATGCATAAGGGAAAGAGATACATAGTTGGCTTACAATCGCCACTTCACACAATTACATGAATAAAGCATTACATCATCCAGGTACAATCAAGGTCCGACTACGGAACCAAAATAAAAGAACACTACCCCAAATGCTACACAGATCCCCGATCGACCCAACTGGGCTCCACTACTGATCAAATGGAAAACGGAACAACACAAAGGACAAGATCTTCATCGAGCTCGTCCTTGAGCTTGGTTGCGTCACCTGCACGATATCATCGGCAGCTGCAAACTGGTTTTGGAAGTATCTGTGAGTCACAGGGACTCAGCAATCTCACACCCTCGCGATCAAGACTATTTAAGCTTATGGGAAGGGTAAAAGGTATGAGGAGGAGCTGCAGCAAGCGACTAGCATATATGGTGGCTAAACATACGCAAATGAGAGCGAGAAGAGAGGGCAAGGCACTGTCGATAACGCTATGATCAAGAAGTGATCCTAGAACAACCTACGTCAAGCATAACTCCAACACCGTGTTCACTTCCTGGACTCCGCCGGAAAGAGACCATCACAGTTACACATGCGGTTGATGTATTTTAATTAAGATCAACTTCAGGTTTTCTACAAACGTACATTAACAAATTCCCATCTTCCCATAACCGCGGGCACGGCTTTCGAAAGTTCAAATCCCTGCAGGGGTGTTCCAACTTAGCCCATCACAAGCTCTCACGGTCAAAGAAGGATATTCCTTCTCCCAAGACAATCCGATCAGACTCGGCATCCCGGTTACAAGACATCCTCGACAATGGTAAAACAAATCCAGCAACACCGCCCGAATGTGCCGACAAATCCCGATAGGAGCTGCACATATCTCGTTCTCAGGGCACACTCAGCTGAGACATCCTACGAGTAAAACCAACCCTCAAGTTGCCCCGAGGTGGCCCCACAGTCTACTCGGTCGGACCAACACTCAGAGGAGCACTGGCCTAGGGGGGTTTAAATAAAGATGACCCTTGAGTCTGCAGAACCCAAGGGAAAGAAAAGGCTAGGTGGCGAATGGTAAAACCAATGTTGGGCATTGCAGGAGGAGTTTTATTCAAGGCTAACTATCAAGGGGTTCCCATTATAATCCAACCGTGTAAGGAACGCAAAATCCGGGAACATAACACCGATATGTCGAAAACTAGGGCGGCAAGAGTGGAACAAAACACCAGACATAAGGCCGAGCCTTCCACCCTTTACCAAGTATATAGATGCATTAATTAAATAAGAGATATTGTGATATCCCAACAAAATAACCATGGTACAAACATGGAACAAGCTCCAATCTTCACCTGCAACTAACAATGCTATAAGAGGGGCTGAGCAAAGCGGTAACATAGCCAAACAACGGCTTGCTAGGACAAGGTGGGTTAGAGGCTTGGCTCAACAATATAGGAGGCATGATAATCAAGTGGTAGGTATCGCAGCATAGGCATAACAAAAGAGCGAGCATCTAGCAAGCAAAGATATAAGTGATTTCGAGGGTATGGTCATCTTGCCTGAAATCCCGCAAGGAAGACGAACGAGTCCATGAAGAAGACAAACAGACGTAGTCGAACAGGTCCTCACAAACACGACGTAAACGGAACCAACCCAAAGAAGCAACACCGGAAAGAAGCACACAACATAGTAAACAACCAACACATGAACATGGTATGATATGCGGGATGCGGTATGTGATGCATATGCATGACTTGGAAAGGAATGATTGAACCTGGCCTCAAATTGGAAAACCAAGAGTGCCACTGGAAAGGGGAGATGATTTCGGTTGAAATCGATATTAAGATCACCGGAATCGGATGCACGGTTTGGAAAAGGCAAGCAAAACAAATATGGCACCGGACTGCGATAATCAGCAAGAGACCATCTAAATGCATCAAGATAAATATGCTACAACACTCAAACATGGCAACAAAATACATGGCAGGGATCCACTCATGATGCTTAACAAAAGATGAACACTGAGCTACGGCTACTTCACTCATTAACAGGTTCAAACAAGCATGACAAAAGTGCAAACGATAACAGGTTTGTGAAATTAACACAAGTCTGGAATTTTTCATCAGGAAGCAATCTTACGAGCATGAAAACTACATGCTACAGGAACATAACATGGCAAAGCAAGGCATGGCATGAAGCTACTCAAAGCACTTAACAAAAGTCCCATAGTGACCTAGAGCCAAAAGGGATCAGAAAATACAATTGCAAGCATGTGAACATAGCAAAAACACAAACAGATATAGACTTAGTGAAAAACTGGAGCATGCAAAACAGTTAACGAGTAGGCATGTTTACGAGCTCGATGCACTCACTACAGAGCATTGCATGACAAACTAATCATACCCCATCAAGAAGACATTGCATAGGAGCTAGACATGGCAAGAACAACAACATAGAATGCACAGATTAATAGCAACAACATCGGCAAAATCGCTAATCATGTCAACGATCTGCCAGGAACATTTTATAGCAAAAGTAGAGCTCGATTGACTCAAGCTAGGGTGCTCCATAAATTCAAACAAAGACATGGATGGATAGAGCACCACAATTTTAACAAAACATCCTTACTGATCATCCTCAAAAGAGGCGCGCATCACTAGGAAACAACATGAACATATGGCATGACAACGAAAACAGGACAAGGAGTTAGTGAAATTCTAAGTCCCTAAAATCAGCATCAACGATTATGCTACTTTGCAAGATTGTGCTAGTCACCAAAAATATCACAAAAATACATGGCAAGCACCTCTGTAAAGATGGCATGGCATATAACAAAACACATGTAGAGCTCAGGATCATAGCATGCACAAATTAATCATGGCAAAAATGACAAAAGGCCATTTGCTGAAACAGATCTGAAATATTCCTCACATAGCCCTCTTCCAACAGCATTTCGGGCATCAAGATGAGCTCAAATGAAAATGATGCGATGAGATGAAATGATGTACTCGTCGAGACGAACATTTTGATATGCTACGCGCACGAATTGGAGCTACGATGAGGGAGTTATGATGCGATGAAGATTGCATAAAAATTAGGGTTTAGGAGGGAAAAGTCAACCGAGGAGGGTGGATCCAGATCTGGATCTCAGATCACTGTAGCGGCACGGACTTCGAAGTTCACCGGAGCTCTTGCCGGAGTTGAAGAATAGGGCGTCGGCGTGGGCACGGAGCTCGCCAGAGAGAGCGTCGTGGCGGCGGCGCGAGGCGACATCGGCGAGGAGCGATGGAGACGCCCGAAGCGGCGAAGGGCGGCGGGGCGGTGGCCACCGGCGACGGTGCGCGGCGGTGGCGCGGTGCCCGGAGCACGGCGGCTCGGCGGAGGAGGAGCGGAGCGCCGGCGGGTAGCGGACGGGCGGCGCGAGATCCGGCTCCCATCGGGCGGCAGCGGCGGCGGAAGGACCCGGGCCGGGGAGGGCCGGATCTGGGCGCCTCGGGCCCGGCGGCACGGGGATGACGGCGGTGGATAGGTGGCATGCCGTGGTTGGACACAGACGACAGGTCGGACATGTCCGGGCGCGGTGGGATGCTTTTGTCCGGCGGCGCGAGGAGCGGTTTAGGGTTTGTCTGTGCAAGAATTTCGGAGGGAGGCACATATATATATAGGTAGAGGGAGCTAGGAGAGTCCAAATGAGGTGCGGATTTCGGCCATGCGATCGTGATTGAATGACCGAGAGGATGGAGGGGGTTTAGGTGGGTTTTGGGCAACTTTGGAGGGGTGTTGGGCTGCAACACACACGAGGCCTTTACGGTCCCTCGGTTAACCGTTGGAGTATCAAACGAAGTCCAAATGGCACGAAACTTGACAGGCGGTTTACCGGTAGTAAACCAAGGCCGCATGAAAAGTCTCGGTCCAATACGAGGACGTTTAACACCCGCACACGAAAAGAGGTAGAAAGGGACACCGGGCGACATAGGAGCGCCGGATTGCAAAATGGACAACGGGGAAAATGCTCGGATGCATGAGACGAACATGTATGCCAATGCAATGCACATGATGACATGATATGAGATGCATGACATGCAAGCAATGACAAGGCAACAACAGCGAATAACTGGAGGACACCTGGCACATCGGTCTCGGGGCATTACAACACTCCACCACTACGAGAGGATCTCGTCCCGAGATCTAGAATGGCACCGGAGGGACAAACGGAAGAGAAAGAGAAGAGGTAAAATTAAGTTGCTTCTTTGACAAACGAGTGAAACCACGAACCTTTAGAGGTTGAACAAATTGAAAGAAAGAATGCAACGAAGAAGAACAAAATTGAAAGCACTCCGGTAGGGAAGAGTAACAAGGAAGAACAAATTCGGACAGCACTCCGGTAGAAAAGAGATGCAAGGCCTGATAAGGCGAAAAGAACTTGAGCAAAAGGGCACAACACTCCGGTTAAATGGATAGGCATGAAAAGAACATGATCCTGACAAAACAAGAAGATGGGTTGAAGAGAGCAACATCACAATGCCTCCGGAACAAAATAATAGAAGATAGATAATTGAAATAAAAGAATGGAGAAGAAAAATCCAACTTCTGTCACAACATAGCTTAAAAAGGCATCTTTCGGAGAAGGCTCGAATGGAGTTGTTGGGAAAACCAACAACTAAAAGAGTAAGCTTGTAGTGGGCTTATGGAGAACAACTCAAAACTATGAGGTGAAATTCTGCCACTCACGGGAAAAAGAATTGGATTGATATGAACAAGGAGACGAGAAGATATTTCACCGGGAGGATAGATGAAGAACTTGGATCATATATTATCACCATTAATAGCAACAAACCTTAGGGAAAGTTTTAGGTGAAATATTACCCAAGATAACTCCAATGAAGAGGTTGATGGATTTAAAATACCCCATTCTTAACAACATGTGAATCATGAAACATGAACTCAAATTATCAAGAATGACATAATACCACCTCCGATGATACGGTAGAAAGAATTGCACTCCGGATTGCAAGATGAAGAATGCATGAGCTCCTCTGAAGAGAATCTCGATGAACACTTCGAGAAAGAATTAAATCCTCGATGACCCATCATGTAGAACCTTCATGAAGAACTCCGGTAAACAAAGAATGATCAAACTGAAGGAAAGAGAAGTTGAAAACACAGGGTGAACCCTTGCAATGATTTAGATGAAGCTTTGTGATGAGATAAAGTGGAAACTTGGAACTCAGGAAAAGAAAGATGAGCAAAAGAAACCAATAATTTTGATGAACCTCCGGGATAAGGAATTAATCACTTGGATGAAACAAGAATAAGAATTACATTATGCTTATCCTTCACCAATTAAATTGATGACAAGCAACGGATTTGACATCCTACTTATTCTCGAAGAAAGGATTAAGATAGATATAGTGCAAACTTGAGAAGGTCTTCAACGAACCACCGGTAGAATCGATACAACGAATGAATTAACATGATAAAGAAGGAAGAGAAATCTTGAACGAACCACTATAAGGATTGAAAATGAATGAAGAAAAGATAAAGAAACACCGGGAAGAATTAGCAAATGAATGAAGATGCTTGAGAGAATTTATATATGAGAGAATGAAGAGATCATGCACTGATTAGAGGATATTTGATCGATGCACCGGTAAAATTAGGAGGATGAGAGCTGAAAGCTAGAATGAATAATCCCGAAATGATGGCCTTCGGAGAATCAAATTGAAAAAAAAAACTTGAGTTGCTCCGGATAGGTGAAAAGAATTCTCATAATCAAAAACAATTATGAGATGATGGCCTCGAACTAGAACCACGAGTCTTTGAGAGAATAGATAAGATATGGAGGAAAAAAACTCTTCTTCGGTCTTCACAATCCGAGAATGACGACGAGAAACACCACCATGAATCGTTGAGACACTCCGGAATGATTAAAAGAGGAGAGGTTGAGCCAAAGATGAAAAGAGTTTGAAAGATCTTGGAGAAAGACATTTGACTAATGACAAATCATTATTACGTCAATCTTTGAAATGAATTTAGGATAGCTCCGGTAAAATTAGAAGAGTCAGGTAAGATCCTGGGAAAAGACCTGTGGGTTAGGTCCCACTCAAAAGAATCACCGTAGAACGATTGCTGGAAAGAGAGATAGCACCGGTTGAATAAAAAGGCTTGAATTGAGATAACATCCTCGAAGAGCTTGAACGAATGCAAAGTGGAAACGCGAATCTTCGAGATATCTTGAGCACTTCGGAATGATTAAATAACAAGTAGGGAATGATTAAGAGGTGCACCGGATGGGAAAAGCATTTGAAACGAGGAAAAGGATATGATCACCAAAGCTTGACTTGAAACCACCGGAGAAGAAAAGAACGAAGAATGATGAGCTTGAAGGTCCATTAGAATCTTCATGAGAATCGCTGGATAAGAACATTGACGGAAAAGGAATGAAGAGGCCTCCCATCAATAAGATGGATACTTGATTAAGAAATCTGAATCCTTGAAGAAAAATGGTGGCAGGGCGGGAGAAACAAAGACAACTTGGGGACGGATGAAACAGACAACGCTGGGAAAACGGAGAGGTGATCTTGCGATGTTAAAATGATCGGATCCACTTGAAGAGAAGCACACTGGTTGAAAAGGATTAACATGACAATCTCGATTATCATGAAGGATTAGTATTCACATAGGAACATGAGAACACTGCTTAGACAAGGGATGGAATCAACATTTGTCTCTGAAGCAACTCGAATACCACAACTCAAAACAAAACAAAGGATTGGCTTGCGGAATAAGCCGGAACAAACATATGATAGAGATTTCATCTGAAGTTTTCATGGTGGGGCCTACACGGGCTCGATCGTACAACACCATCATGTACAAGGCAGTGCACATGACACACGAAGCGTCCCCGAGTCGGCATAGCCAAGGACTCTTTAAGACACAACGAGACCACTGTAAAACCGACCGTGGATAGACGGACCACTAGACGCCGAACCCCAATTTCATATCATACATCTGTCGGAAAGATATCCTAAGAGCTACTTGAATTCCCACTTATAAACTCCCGAAATTTTCCGGTTATGCAATCAGGTGTTGGGGATACAGGGGAAGCATAATATCTCACCCAAAACTAGAAAATCCTACATCCAACTGTATCCATCCTTCAACACATAACCAATAAACCTTCGGAAATCGTTTACCTCAACCTTCGAAAAGGATCCGTTATACGAGTTATGGCAATACTCCCGAACTCCCGCCCCAGTACTGGGTGGCGTCGAGGTTATCTCACCAACAACTGCATAAAAGAGATTTTCAATGTCGGCGAACTCAGGTATTCCAGAACTGCAACGATAAAATTGTGACGACAACACCTCGGAGCTCAACTCCCCGGGACACTGCCACAACCCCTAAATGTCAGGAGGCACCAAGAACAATGTTCTCGTCACAAAACCATCGGAACGATTCCAAGATACCTGCGTGATCCTAAATTTTTTTTAGTGAAATTTGAGAAGAGAAGAGTCAAAACTCTACGTCAGGATGCCTCACCAGAGCGACGAAGGGACTGAGGAGTAAAAAGAATCCTAACTCTTTGATATATATAATCCTAAATGACTAAAAACATTTTTCTAGACTCAACAACACCAACGATTCGATCAAGCAGGGGGCTCCAAAGGTCGGGGAAGGCTCTGATACCAACTTGTAATGCCCTCGATGCGGCTATATCTTCCACGTGTCGAAGCACGACTTAGAGGCATAACCGCATTGACAGCAATGTCGCAAGTGAGGTAATCTTCACACAACCCATGTAATGCATAAGGGAAAGAGATACATAGTTGGCTTACAATCGCCACTTCACACAATTACATGAATAAAGCATTACATCATCCAGATACAATCAAGGTCTGACTACGAAACCAAAATAAAAGAACACTACCCAAAATGCTACACAGATCCCCGATCGACCCAACTGGGCTCCACTTCTGATCAACTGGAAAACGGAACAACACAAAGGACGAGATCTTCATTGAGCTCCTCCTTGAGCTTGGTTGCGTCACCTGCAAACTGGTTTTGGAAGTATCTGTGAGTCACAGGGACTCAGCAATCTCACACCCTCGCGATCAAGACTATTTAAGCTTATGGGAAGGGTAAAAGGTATGAGGTGGAGCTGCAGCAAGCGACTAGCATATATGGTGGCTAAACATACGCAATTGAGAGAGAGAAGAGAGGGCAAGGCACGGTCGATAAATCTATGATCAAGAAGTGATCCTAGAACAACCTACGTCAAGCATAACTCCAACACCGTGTTCACTTCCCGGACTCCGCCGGAAAGAGACCATCACGGTTACACACACGGTTGATGTATTTTAATTAAGATCAACTTCAGGTTTTCTACAACCGAACATTAAAAAATTCCCATCTGCCCATAACCGCGGGCACGGCTTTCGAAAGTTCAAATCCCTGCAGGGGTGTTCCAACTTAGCTCATCACAAGCTCTCACGGTTAGCGAAGGATATTCCTTCTCCCAAGAAAATCCGATCAGACTCGGCATCCCAGTTACAAGACATCCTCGGCAATGGTAAAACAAATCCAGCAACACCGCCCGAATGTGCCGACAAATCCCGATAGGAGCTGCACATATCTCGTTCTCAGGGCACACTCAGCTGAGACATCCTACGAGTAAAACCAATCCTCAAGTTGCCCCGAGGTGGCCCCGCAGTCTACTCGGTCGGACCAACACTCAGAGGAGCACTGGCCCAGGGGGGTTTAAATAAAGATGACCCTTGAGTCCGCAGAACCCAAGGGAAAGAAAAGGCTAGGTGGCGAATGGTAAAACCAATGTTGGGCATTGCTGGAGAAGTTTTATTCAAGGCGAACTGTCAAGGGGTTCCCATTATAACCCAACCGTGTAAGGAACGCAAAATCCGGGAACATGACACCGATATGACGGAAACTAGGGCGGCAAGAGTGGAACAAAACACCAGGCATAAGGCCGAGCCTTCCACCCTTTACCAAGTATATATATGCATTAATTAAATAAGAGATATTGTGATATCCCAACAAAATAACCATGTTCCAAACATGGAACAAGCTCCAATCTTCACCTGCAACTAACAATGCTATAAGAGGGGCTGGGCAAAGCGGTAACATAGCCAAACAACGGTTTGCTAGGACAAGGTGGGTTAGAGGCTTGGCTCAACAATATAAGAGGCATGATAAGCAAGTGGTAGGTATCACGACATAGGCATAGCAAAAGAGCGAGCATCTAGCAAGCAAAGATAGAAGTGATTTCGAGGGTATGGTCATCTTGCCTGAAATCCCGCAAGGAAGAAGAACGAGTCCATGAAGAAGACAAACAGACGTAGTCGAACAGGTCCTCACAAACACGACGTAAACGGAACCAACCCGAAGAAGAAACACCGGAAAGAAGCACACGACATAGTAAACAACCAACACATAAACATGGTATGATGCGGGATGCGGTATGTGATGCATATGCATGACTTGGAAAGGAATGATGGAACCTGGCCTCAATTTGGAAAACCAAGAGTGCCACTAGAAAGGGGAGATGATTTCGGTTGAAATCGATATAAAGATCACCGGAATCGGATGCACGGTTTAGAAAAGGCAAGCAAAACAAATATAGCACCAGACTGCGATAATCAGCAAGAGACCATCTAAATGCATCAAGATAAATATGCTAAAACACTCAAACATGGCAACAAAATACATGGCAGGGATCCAGATGCTTGACAAAAGATGAACACTGAGCTACGGATAATTCACTCATTAACAGGTTCAAACAAGCATGACAAAAGTGCAAATGATAACATGTTTGTGAAATTAACACAAGTCTGGAATTTATCATCAGGAAGCAATCTTACGAGCATGAAAACTACATGCTACAGGAACATAACATGGCAAAGCAAGGCATGGCATGAAGCTACTCAAAGCACTTAACAAAAGTCCCATAGTGACCTAGAGCCAAAAGGGATCAGAAAATACAATTGCAAGCATGTAAACATAGCAAAAACACAAACAGATACAGACTTAGTGAAAAACTGGAGCATGCAAAACAGTTAACGAGTAGGCATGTTTACGAGCTCGATGCACTCACTACAGAGAACTGCATGACAAACTAAGCATACACCCATCAAGAACAACAACAACATAGAATGCACAGATCAATAGCAACAACCTCGGCAAAATCGCCAATCATGTCAACGATCTTCCAGGAACATTTTATAGCAAAAGTAGAGCTCGATTGACTCAAGCTAGGGTGATCCATAAATGCAAACAAAGACACGGATGGATAGAGAACCACAATGTTAACAAAACATCCTTACTGATCATCCTCAAAAGAGGCGCGCATCACTAGGAAACAACATGAACATATGGCATGACAACGAAAACAGGACAAGGACTTAGTGAAATTCTAAGTCCCTGAAATCAGCATCAACGATTACGCTACTTTGCAAGCTTGTGCTAGTCACCACAAATATCACAAAAATACATGGCAAGCGCCTCTGTAAAGATGGGATGGCATATAACAAAACACCTGTAGAGTTCAGGATAATAGCATGCACACATTAATCATGGTAAAAATGACAAAAGGCCATTTGCTGAAACAGATCTGAAATATTACTCACATAGCCCTCTTCCAACAGCATTTCGGGCATCAAGATGACCTCAAATGAAAATGATTCAGTGAGACAAAATGATGTACTCGTCGAGACGAACATTTTGATATGCTACATGCACGAATCGAAGCTACGATGAGGGAGTTACGATGCGATGAAGATTGCATAAAAATTAGGGTTTAGGAGGGAAAAGTCAACCGAGGAGGATGGATCCAGATCTGGATGTCAAATCACTATAGCGGCACGGACTTCGAAGTTCACCAGAGCTCTTGCCGGAGTTGAAGAAGAGGGCGTCGGCGTGGGCGCGGAGCTCGCCGGAGAGAGCGTCGTGGCGGCGGCGCGAGGCGGCATCGGCGAGGAGCGGTGGCGGCGCCCGAAGCGGCGAAGGGCGGCGGGGCGGTGGCCACCGGCGATGATGCGCGGCGGCGGTGCGGCGCCCGGAGCGCGCCGGCTCGGCGGAGGAGGAGCGGAGCGCCGGCGAGTAGCAGACGGGTGGCGCGGGATCCGGCTCCCATCGGGCGGCAGCGGCGGCGGAAGGACCCGTGCCGGGGAGGGCCGGATCTGGGCGCCTCGGGCCCGGCGGCGCGGGGACAGCAGCGGTGGACAGGTGGCACGCCATGGTTGGACGCAGACGACAGGGCGGACATGCCCGGGCGCGGTGGGATGCTTTTGTCCGGCAGCGCGAGGAGCGGTTTAGGGTTTGTCTGCGCGAGAATTTCGTAGGGTGGCACATATATATAGGTAGAGGGAGCTAGGAGAGTCCAAATGAGGTGCGGTTTTCGGCCACGCGATCGTGATCGAATGACCGAGAGGATGGAGGGGGTTTAGGTGGGTTTTCGGCCACTTTGGAGGGGTGTTGGGCTGCAACACACATGAGGCCTTTACGGTCCCTCGGTTAACCGTTGGAGTATCAAACAAAGTCCAAATGGCACAAAACTTGACAGGCGGTCTACCGATAGTAAACCAAGGCCACATGACAAGTCTCGGTCCAATCCGAGAACGTTTAACACCCGCACACGAAAAGAGGTAGAAAGGGACACCAGGTGACATAGGAGCGCCGGATTGCAAAACGGACAACGGGGAAAATGCTCGGGTGCATGAGACGAACATGTATGCAAATGCAATGAACATGATGACATGATATGAGATGCATGACATGCAAGCAATGACAAGGCAACAACAGCGAATAACTGGAGGACACCTGGCACGTCGCTCTCGGGGCATTACATAGGGACACAATGGACAGGACTTATCCACTGACTATCAGCAATGTGATAAATTATACCTGCCTCCAGAAGCTTTAGTATTTCTTTTCTTACCACTTCTTTCATCTTAGGATTTAACCGTCGTTGGTGATCAACAACCGGTTTCGCGTCTTTCTCCAATTTTATTTTGTGCTGGCATAGAGTGGGACTAATGCCCTTAAGATCATCAAGAGTATATCCGATAGCAGCACGATGCTTCTTCGGAGTTTTCAATAATTTCTTTTCTTCATGCTCTGAAATGTTAGCACTAATAATAACAGGATATATCTCTTCCTCATCAAGATAAGCATATTTAAGAGTATCAGGTAAAGGTTTAAGCTCAAACACGGGATCACCCTTGGGTGGAGGAGGATCCCCTAGAATTTAAACAGGCAAGTTGTGTTTCAAAATAGGTCCCTGTTTAAAGAATACTTCATCTATTTCCCTTCTTTCATTCATAAACATATCATTTTCATGGTCGAGCAAATATTGTTCTAAAGGATCATTAGGAGGCACGGCAATAGAAGCAAGACCAATAATTTCATCTTTACAAGGCAATTCTTTATCATGCGGTTGTCTATGAAATTTAGCAAAACTAAACTCATGAGACATATCCCCCAAACCAATAGTAATAACATCCTTTTTGCAATCTATCCTAGCATTAACAGTATTCAAGAAGGGTCTACCAAATATAATGGGACAAAAGTTATCTTGTGGGGAACTAAGAACAAGAAAATCAGCAGGATATTTAACTTTCCCACACAAGAGTTCAACATCTCTAACAATCCCAACTGGTGAAATAGTGTCTCTATTGGCAAGCTTAATTGTAACATCAATTTCCTCTATGTCAGTAGGTGCAATATCATGCATAATTTCTTTGTATAAGGAATGAGGTATTGCACTTGCACTAGCACCCATATCACATAAGCCATGATAGCAATGATCTCCTATTTTAACAGAAATAGCAGGCATGCCTACAACAGGTCTATATTTATTTTTAGTATCGGGTCTAGCAACTCTAGCAGCTTCATCACAAAAGTAAATAACATGCCCATCAATATTATCAGCCAAGAGATCTTTAACCATAGCAATACTAGGTTCAACTTTAATTTGCTCAGAGGGTGTAGGTGTTCTAGTATTACTCTTACGAACCACAGTTGAAGCTTTAGCATGATCCTTTATTCTAACAGGGAAAGGTGGTTTCTCAATATAGGCGGTAGGAACAATAGGATCAACATTATAAGTGGTAGTCTTTTCTTTAACTTTAATAGGTGAAACTACTTTTACTTCAATAGGAGGATTATATTTAAACCACTTCTCCTTAGGGGATCAACATGAGTAGCAAAGGATTCACAGAAAGAAGCTACTATCTCAGAGTCAAGTCCATATTTAGTGCTAAATTCACGAAAGGCATCGGTATCCATAAAAGATTTAACACAATCAAACTTGGGTGTTATACCTGACTCCTTACCTTCGTCGAGATCCCAATCTTCAGAGTTGCATTTAATTCTTTCCCATGAATCCCATTTGAATTCAATAGTCTTCATCATAAAAGAGCCAGTACAAGAAGTATCGAGAATGGAGCGATTATTGAGAGAAAGTCGAGCATAAATTTTTTGAATAATAATTTCTCTTGAGAGCTCATGATTGGGGCATGAATATAACATTGAATTAAGCCTCCCCAAGCTTGAGTGACGATTTATCCTTCGCGATACCAAAAATTATATAATTATGATCACGATGAACAAGATGCATAGGATGAAACTTCTGATGAAATTCCAATTTCAATCAGTTGTAGTTCCATGATCCCATATCATCACATAGCCTAAACCATGTCAATGCCTTTCCCTTGAAAGATAAAGGTAAGACCTTCTTCTTGATAACATCCTCGGGCATACCTGCAAGCTTAAATAATCCACAAACTTCATCCACATAGATTAGGTGCAAATCGGGATGTAATGTTCCATCACCTGTGAAAGGATTAGCTAGCAGTTTCTCTATCATACCCGAAGGAATTTCAAAGTAAACATTTTTAGTAGGTTCAGTAGGTTGAGGATCAACTATTTGCTCTACTGGTCGGGGTGAAGATACCCCGAACAATCCCCTCAAAGGATTATGTTCCATAGTAACAAGTGACAGTAAATTTCAGCACACTATATAAATTTTTCCTAACCAAATTCCACCTACCAAAGGCGCTTCACTCCCCGGCAACGGTGCCAGAAAAGATTCTGATGACCCACAAGTATAGGGGATCTATCGTAGCCCTTTCGCTAAGTAAGAGTGTCGAACCCAACGAGGAGCAGAAGGAAATGATAAGCAGTTTTCAGTGAGGTATTCTTTGCAAGCACTGAAATTATCGGTAACATATAGTTTTGTGACAAGGCAATTTGTAATGGGTAACAAGTAATAAAAGTAAATAAGGTTCAGCAAGATGGCCCAATCCTTTTTGTAGCAAAGGACAAGCCTGGACAAACTCTTATATAAAGGAAAACGCTCCCGACGACACATGGGAATTATCGTCAAGCTAGTTTTCATCACGCTCATATGATTCGCGTTCGGTAATTTGATAGATATGTGGGTGGACTGGTGCTTGGGTGCTGCCCTTTCTTGGACAAGCATCCCACTTATGATTAACCCCTCTTGCAAGCATCCGCAACTACAAAAGAAGTATTAAGGTAAACCTAACCATAGCATGAATCATATGGATCCAAATCAACCCCTTATGAAGCAACGCATAAACTAGGGTTTAAGCTTCTGTCACTCTAGCAACCCATCATCTACTTATTACTTCCCAATGCCTTCCTCTAGGCCCAAACAATGGTGAAGTTTCGTGTAGTCAACGTTCACATGACACCACTAGAGGAGAGACAACATACATCCCATCAAAATATCGAACGAATACCAAATTCACATGACTACTTATAGCAAGACTTCTCCCATGTCCTCAGGAACAAACGTAACTACTCACAAATCATATTCATGTTCATAATCAGAGGGGTATTAATATGCATAAAGGATCTGAACATATGATCTTCCACTGAATAAACCAACTAGCATCAACTACAAGGAGTAATCAACACTACTAGCAACCCACAGGTACCAATATGAGGTTTTGAGACAAAGATTGGATACAAGAGATGAACTAGGGTTTGAGATGAGATGGTGCTGGTGAAGATGTTGATGGAGATTTACCCCCTCCCGATGAGAGGATTGATGGTGATGACGATGGTGATGATTTCCCCCTCCCGGAGGAATGTTTCCCCGGGAGAACAGCTCCGCTGGAGCCCTAGATTGGTTCCGCCTCGTGGCGGCGGAGTTTCACCCCGTGATCTTGCTTATGATTTTTTCTCGGACGAAAGACCTCATATAGAAGAAGATGGGCACCAGAGGCCTGCCAGGGGGCCCACGAGGCAGGGGCGCGCCCCCCACCCTCGTGGATGGTGGGTGGCCCCCCTCTGGTTCTTTCTTCGCCCAATATTTTTAGTATATTCCAAAACGTGCCTCCATGAAGTTTCAGGACTTTTTGAGTTGTGCAGAATAGATCTCTAATATTTGCTCCTTTTCCAGCCCAGAATTCCAGCTGTCGGCATTCTCCCTCTTCATGTAAACCTTGTAAAATGAGATACAGTAGGCATAAGTATAGTGACATAATGTGTAATAACAGCCCATAATGCAATAAATATCCATATAAAAGCATGATGCAAAATGGACGTATCATGTATGAAAGCTCAATATGAAAACTAGGTGGGTGTGCATCTAATCCTATAATGAAAAATTCCCACTAGTATATGAAAGTGTTAACATAGGAGACTCTCTATATGAAAAACATGGTGCTACTTTGAAGCACAAGTGTGGAATTGGCATGCGCCATCTCTTCCTTCTTTCTTTCATTTTTTTCTTTTCTTTTCCTTTTTTTCTTTTGGTCCGGAGTCTCATCCCGACTTGTGGGGGAATCATAGTCTCCATCATCCATTCCTTATTGGGACAATGCTCTAATAATGAAAGTTGATGATCATCACACTTCTGTTTACTTAGAACTCGATACCTATAACAAAATATGACTCTATATGAATGCCTTTGGTAGTGTACATGATGTGCAATGATCTAGGATAACATGTATAAAAAATGATAAACGGTGGTGAGCCACAAATACTATGTCAGCTACATGATCATGCAAAGCAATATGACA
The DNA here is from genome assembly GCF_056163025.1 of Triticum urartu. Lineage (NCBI taxonomy): Eukaryota > Viridiplantae > Streptophyta > Magnoliopsida > Poales > Poaceae > Triticum > Triticum urartu. Next base: position 398,250,915 of record NC_141876.1, on the reverse strand, counting down.
ATGAATGCTCAAGTCATCAAAATGGAAGAGGTGAAAGTTGCATGGCAATATATCTCAAAATGGCTATGAAAGGCCATAATAGGTAGGTATGGTGGCTGTTTTGAGGAAGATATAATAAGGTTTATGTGTGATAGAGCGTATCATATCACAGGGTTTGGATGCACCGGCGAAGTTTGCACCGACTCTCGAGGTGAGAAAGGGCAATGCACGGTACCATAGAGGCTAGCAAATTGCGGAAAGGTAAGAGTGGGTATATTCCATGGACTCACATTAGTCATAAATAACTCATATACTTATTGCAAAAGTTTATTAGCCCTCAAAGCAAAATACTACTACGCATGCCCCGACGGGGGAGGTTGGTAGGAGTTAACCATCACGCGCCCCCGACCTCTACGCAAAGGAAGAAAATCAATAATAAATCATGCTCCAACTTCATAGCATAATGAGAGAGTATACGTGCATGCTTCGGGAATCACAAACCTTAACACCGATATCTTACTAAACACGATCATCCACTAGTACCCCCCACATATTCCATCTCTATGTCGCAAAACTATTACAAGGAATAAAACATATCATATTCAGTAATCCAAAAGTTTTATGTAGGATTTTATGACTAACCATGCAATTGACCAATTCCCGTTGACTCTCTATATAGATAAAAGTGAAGCAAGATATTTTAATTCTTTCTACAAAAGGCCATACTCTAACAAATATAAATGAAGCAAAATATCATTCTACAAATAGCGGTTTTCGATGTGAAGAGAAACAAGCAATCCAAACTTCAAATGATATAAGTGAAGCACATGAAGCATTCTATAAAGCCATACTCAAAAGATATAAGTCAAGTGCAATGAGAATTCTATAAATCAACCATGGACTATCTCATACCAGCATGGTTCATAAAAGAAAATTGATAACTAAACACAAAAGATGCTCCAAGATTTACACATATCACATGAACGGAACAAAAACGGAAACATACCGATACTCGTTGAAGAAAGATGGGATGCCTTCCAGGGCATCCCCAAGGTTAGACGCTTGAGTCTCCTTGGATATTTACTTGGGGTGCCTTGGGCATCCCCAAGCTTGAGCTCTTTCCTCTTCTCCTTCTCCTCATATCGACACCTCCTCGATCTTTGATCACTTCATTCACACGAAACTCAATAGAAAGCTCGATAAGATCAGTTAGTATAATAATGCAAATCACTACTCTAAGTACTATTGAAAACCCATTCATATTTTGTTTTTGCATTGTAGCTACTGTATTATAACTTCTCCATGTCTTATACCACCGATAGAATCGATAGTTTCATCAAAATAAGCAAAACAATGCATCAAAAACAGAATCTGTCTTAAATAGGATAGTCTGTAGCAATCTGGACATCTACCATACTTCCGTAATTCCAAAATTCAGAGAAATTAGGAAAAAATAAACAATTTGTATAGCAATAATGTGCAAAAATCTTAGAAACTTTCGACGTTCCAGTAAAAAAATGTAAAATCACGCACTATAGCCAAAGTTTCTGTTTTTGCACCGCACATACGAACAAGCAATCTGCTCATCCTAAAGGAAAATCTTGGCACAATTATTTTACAATAGAAAGGATTTGTACAAGGGGATAATTATTTTTGTGAGAATTTTCCATGAAAAAATTACATTATTTCCATGAGCATGAACACAAGTGTTCAAGGTCGACCCTCACTTCTCCAATGCATCACCTTTCAATCGCTTCTCTTTTAGAAAAAGGTTTTTAGGTTCCCCTCTATATTTTTTTGTTTTTAAACTTTATAAAAGCACTCAACAGAAATAAATGACTCTAAAACTTCCAGGTTTTCTCCCTGGCAGCGCTTTCTTTAAAGCCATTAAGCTAGGCACAAAGTGCTCAAGTAATTGATCCACCCGGATTTAAGGTATATCAAAGACAATTTTAATTAGCAATGATTTATAATTTAGTAGTGAGCACAAAGCAACATATATCATGCAATGAAGAAGTCTAACTCTCTTCCTATGCATTGGCATGTCATACAAGAACAATTCATGCACATCAAGTAATGGCCAATACATAGCATAAGTAGTTTCTTGCAATTTTGTCATGTTGGAAACATAGAGAGGCGGAGATGTAGTTCCTCTCTCATAATAATTGCAAGTAGGAGCAGCAAGGACATGCATATTATATTCATCAAAATTATCATGTGCCAAGGTAAAAGGCAACCCATCAATGTAATCCTTAATAAGTGTAAACTTCTCCGATATAGTGTAGTTAGTAGAATTCAAAAAGATAATAGGACTATCATGTGTGGGTGCAATAGCAACAACTTCATTCTTAACATAAGGAACTATAGCAAGTTCATCTTCATAAGCATAATTCATCTAGGTGTCCCTAATTTGGGACTCATATTACCATGGCAGGGTGCCCCAAGGAACTTCTGATATTGGTTCTTTTTGGTGGAGGGATATTTGCAAGGTAATGCAGAGTTTCAGAGAATGTCCCTGGGTTCAAATAAATGAGGGTGACACTGCACTTTTTTGGTCTGACAACAGGAATCTTGATAATGAAGTTTCTACTCTCCAGTCCAGATTTCCTAGACTATTCTCATATGCTAAGGACCCATGGATTTCTGTTAAGGACATTTTCAACTCTCAGGACATCCACCAGCATTTTCATCTTCCATTGTCAGCATGGGCTTATGAGGATTTGGCTATGTTGCAATCTTTGATGGGCTGTCACACCAAGACAACTGGCACTAAGGATGTGTGGTTTTGGCAAGCCTCCTCCAAAGAGTACAGGCCCAAGATGTTCTATTCTCACACTTTTGTATCTGAAACCTTTAATCCTTTGACCTGCTAGATATAGAAATCATCTTGTACTATGAAAATTAAGGTGTTTTCCTGAATGCTCATTATGGACAGATTGAATACAAAGGATATGGTGGACAAAAGGCATTGGCACATGGAGGATGGAGTTCACTGTAGGCTCTGCCCCTTGCAGGCAAGGGAAACCAGGGATCACCTATTTTTAACTACAACTTCAGTGTGAGAGTATGGAATTATCTACAGATTGAGTGGGCATATGGAGATTCAATGTCTGAATTGGTTATTCAGGCTAGGAGACGGTTTGATAAGCCATTTTTCACTAAAGTGGTCTTCATTGCCTCTTGGAATATCTGGATCATCAGAAATGCAAAAGTCTTCAGAAATGAGGGGGCAGTTTTAATAAATGGAGAGGTGGTTTTAGGCATGATATCAGTCTTATGCAATACAGGATAAAATCTGCTTACAAGGATGATCTCCTAAAGTGGATTTCTTTTCTGCCCCCTTAAGGCATAGTGTTGTAAGATCTCTCTCTTTTTGCTTTCTCCTAGATTAGTTTTCTTTGATTACCTCTTGTAATCCCTTTGTTGTATCTGTTACCATCTGTTTAAATAAATCTTTTGATATGCTATGGGGGTTTTGCCCCACAATTCCCAGTCAAAAAAAGCATAATTCATATTGGCATCATGGCCACAAGCATAGCAAGCATCAATTTCATCAAAAAGGGATATTTCAAATGAATCAATGGTATCAAAGCAATTATCATAGCATTCATCCTTCGGTAAGCATAAAGGGTAATTAAACAATGTACGAGTTGAAGAGTTACTCTCATTAGAAGGTCAGCACGGGTAGCTAATCCGCTCTTCCTCCTTTTGTTCTTCACTCTCCTCATCATCTTTTTCATCCAATGAGCTCACAGTTTCATCAATTTCTTCTTCCATAGGCTCCTGCAAAATATTAGTCTCTTCTTGGATATCCCCGACTTTCTCGATAAACTCATTAATATAAGCACTGGAAGAATAGTTTTCTAGCAATATTTAAGTATGGCAAAATTTTCAGATTTGTAAAGAGTGGTATCATACTTTTCAATCAAAGAAGCAATTTCATAAGCACCCTTAAAAGCAACAAATTCTTCAATTTGTTCAACATCATAGTAATTATAAACACCCTTAGCATAAGAAGATAGAATTCCATTATCTCTAAACTCACATTGATAAGAAGGTGTTTCTTAGGGTCTTTAGAACAACAAGTAAAATCATGTGTTTCACATAAATTGCAAGCATAGCATTGCATAGTATTAATTTAATGCAGTAACAGTTTCCCATTTTGAGATAAGAAGTGTCGCACAAAATGAACATGCTCATCTAATGATTTTTGGGGTTTCAGCACGAGAACAAAGGGATCGAAGATGATCCAAGTAAAAAGCTTCAGCTGTATGATATATTTTGGGTGGTTCTTCAACCATAGGTTTAGTAGGTACAACTATTTTTTTGGTATTTTTTGTTTTCTACCCATAAATAAAGATAGAAAACAAGAGTACAAAATAAAAACTACTTGGTGATAAAGAAAACAAGCACACACGATACTATTCACCCCACGTATTGCTCCCCCGCAACGGTGTCAGAAAAAGGTCTTGATAACCCACAAGTGTAGGGATTGCTTGTAGCCTTTTTCGATAAATAAGAGTGTCGAACCCAACGAGGAGCTAAAGGCAGAACAAATATTCCCTTAAGTTCTATCGACCACCGATACAACTCTACACACACTTAGTGTTTGCTTTACCTAGAACAAGAATAAAACTAGATGTATTTTGTGAGAATAAAACTATGAATAAATTGCAAGGTAATAAGAGTACAGAACTTTTGTCAACAAGAAAGTCATTTGTCCCTATGCAATGGATAACTAGATCAGTAATCATTCTTGCAATTTTACATGAGGGAGAGACATGAGCTAACATAATCATTCTTGCAATTTTACATGAGGGAGAGACATGAGCTAACATACTTTCTCTACTTGGATCATATGCACTTATGATTGGAACTCTAGCAAGCATCCACAACTACTAAAGATGATTAAGGTCGTAAAATCCAACCATGGCATTAAGTATCAAGTCCTCTTTACTCCCAGACACAATAACCCACTTATCCGTGTTCAGGCTTCTGTCACTCCAGCAACCAACAATAAGCAAATTATGAACATATTGCAACACCCTACAGTGGGGACCCCTCACGTTTGCGCGAGATGGAGGGCACCATAGGACAACACCATAATAAAATATACACTCAAACCAACCATGATCATCAATTAGCCCATAGGAAAAACGGATCTACTCAAACATCATAGGATAACCACATATCATTGGGAAATAATATATAGTGTTGAGCACCATGTTTAAGCAGAGATTACAGCGGCGAGAAGGGGTGTTACACCGATGCATAGAGGGGAAGAAAGTTAGTGTTGATGGTAGCAAGGTTGTTGATGTAGATCGCTGTCACGATCCTTGCCCCGGGGCAGGCACCACCAGGAGAGAGGGGAGAGAGCCCCCCTCCTCACTACAAAAAAATACACTTCTGTGATGATACGTGTTTGTCACAGTAGGTCACGTTTTCTGCCATGCATGTACATCCATGACAAATTTATGAAAAAATCAAGATAGTCATACCTGTGCTGTCGTAGAAGTGTTCCATGACATCACCAAAATTATCATCACGGAAGTGTCCACTTCCATGATGATAAATCGCGCACGGAAGTGCTTTCGTCAAGAGTGACCGACACGTGGCATCCACCGTAACGGAACGCTGTTAAGCTATCGGGTCCGGTTTTGGATCCGATAACCCGTTAACAGCCCTGACCAATGGGGATTTTCCACGTGTAATAAAATCATCATTGGCTGGAGGAAACACGTGTCGGCGCACCGTTGGGACAGATATCATCCACTCATTGGACCCAAAACGCCTATGATACGTCGACATGTGGCACGGCCCAACAGAGGCCCATATTGGTTAAAAAGGCCGACCCAGTCAAAGGCCCGTAGTACTTACTCAGGTACTAGTGGGCCAGCCCAATAACGACCTGCTTAATAAAGGCCCATTTATGGCCCGAAGCCTGATCTAGCCCGTTAATTGTTTGCCGAATATTTGGGCCCATTTACGGCCCGAAGCCAGATCTGGCCCGTTAATTGTTCGCCGAATATTTGGTCCCAATTACAGCCCAGTGACTTTCGGCCTGTTAGAGGCCCGATGTAGACATGGGCCCATTTCAGCCACGTGTGACTTTCGGCCTAGGAATGGCTCGTGCTGCCCATGGGCCATATATGGTCCGATAGGACATCGGGCCCACTAACGGCCCGTTATAAAGGTGGCAACAGTTAAGCCCAAATTGACTTTGGGCCTGTTAAAGGCTTGTCGCATAATTCAGCCCGTTGATGTCTGTACTAAGCTTTCGGCCTCTTAAAGGCCCATGATATCAGTGGGCCAACTAAGGCCTGAGATATGTTTCGTCCTGGTAACTGCTCGTGATATAACTGGGCCCAAAAAGGCCCGGTCTAGATTTCAGCCTGCTGAAGGCCCGTCGACGACTAGTGAAAATTGAGGCCCAATATGCATTTTGGCCTGCTAAAGGCCCATGGTTTCATCTGGCCCGTAACAGGCCAGTACAATATTCAGCCTGTTAATGGCCCAACACTACCTGGGCCAAACTAAGCGCTGGGTCCACAAAAGACCCAACTAAAATATAGGCCGGTGTAAGTTGTGGGCCTCGCGCAAAGTGTGAAGGCCCCAATGATTCGGGCCCATGAAAGATGCAGGCCGGCCCAATTGTGGCCTGCTAAACACCAGGCCCGTTAGAGGCGAATGTTTCGGCCCGGTCGACTACATCTGATTTTTTTCAGATAGCGAATGATGGCAGTAACTAGTAAGAATTAAGAACAAACCTACTCTATACAATAAAGAAATTACGACATAGTAACTAAGAATAAACCTACACTATACAATAAAGAATTTATGGTATATTACATCCACTGGGCATCAAAGTTCGCCACCAGTGATCATAACGCGCAACGAAGAAGCAGATTACAAAAACTGGGCACCATTGCGCCATAACAAAATAATACTGAACCGAGACCACTTCCAAGACAGTTCAAGAAAGGTTAGCCTTGCGCGGGAACTGCTGCACAAGCTGCTGAGCAAGGCTGTGAGACCGGCCTAGCATGTCGGTCATAGCTTCCAGGTGTAGCTGTTTAGCGATGAGGTTCTCATTGGTGTTCTCCGCAATCTTTCTTAGAGATAGGACTTCAAGTCGAAGTTGAGTTGCAGAATGCCTTTCTACTAGAACTTGGGACTGAAGAAGTCGAACTGATTCAGACAACAAATTCTGTGAGCTTGTCTGACTGCTAGTCTCAAGTAACTTGAACACTGCATCAAGACAAGACTTTGGGGTTGTTTCGCTATCTTCAAGATGTTTTGCCGTCTTTGCTGCAATATATGTTGGGTTTGTCTCACAGCCTTCAACAGACTTGTGCATACCATCAGGCATATCACCCTGAAACAAAGCAAAGAGATGATAGGTTTTGCATGTGTATAAACAAAGATGATAGCTGTGCTGCCAATTCCATCCAATTTCAAATTAGAAAATAAAGAGTAAGTTCAAATATCAATAGCATAATTTGTCATTGTTCATAATGCGGGGAGCTTCACCACACTACTGGATTACCATTTTGACATAACAAGCATAGATGAAGGGCAAATAAAATCATTGTACTATTTTGGTTAATGTGCATGTCATGTTGTTCATATCTTTAGCCACATCAATAAGATAAAACAGGAGATGACAAGGTGCAAATGTGGGCTGCTTCACCAAACACTGGATTATAGAGCCACAAAAACAAGCATACATATAGGGAGTATTGAGTAATGTGCATGGTATGAATAAGGAATTTGGTTTTACAAGTAAAACTTAGAACCTACGGTTCTTGCGAACATGCATTTTGGTAGAAACAGCAAACTAAACAGCAGTAAATGATAGGGAGTGTGAGCAAATTAAATAGCAGTTGAGGATAAAGGCTTTCGAAGGACTGACTTACATTAACAGTTAACACCAGCTTTATAATGCCCTTCTCCATGTCAAGGGAAGGATAACTCAAGAATTTCAGCATAGAATCTTCTTCATAAGCATTGCATGTACTCTATATTTTTAGAGAGTAATTATAGATATGATAATACTAGAAGGGATAGAGGATAATGAAGATAAGATGCAGATTGATGCTACATAATCAACTACCAATCCCTGGAAGTACAAGCATTACAGGACAAAATGTACTGACAAGAGCAATGTGCTACACTTCTGCACTGGTATTATCTGTGTATTCTACTTTTTGGAAAGATTAAATATAGATCTGATCTTTTTTAGTAAATGGTGGGCGAGGGAGATAAGATGCAGAATGCTACACAATGAACCAATCCCTCTTCCCATAATACAAGAGTGTTTTGAACACTGGTGTACTGTACAAAACATTCTTATATTATGGGACGGAGGGAGTAGCTGTTAATGTACGTACAGTGATAGAGGACGTTCAGTCCTTACAAGAGGACTGCAGAGCTAAACCTCTTCAAAAGCATTGGGTTGATTCTAAATTTATGTAAGAGTCCATACGGATCTTATAATGTCCACCAAATGGACGATAACGAGGCTAACATGTGTAGTGATGCTACATAATCAAACAACTATGAAAGTAAGTATGGTCATGCAGGGCAAGAGGTACTCACAAGAGCAATGTAGTGTGCAGTATAGTTGCGAGATTCTGTGGTCCCTTGAGAATGAATTTTCTTCTACTAACAGTTTTTGTACAAGTGGGACATTAAGGCAAATGCAGAAATGTAGTTCAAATTGTGATGTGATATCATAGATAGTACCTTACGCTGCAGCCGTGACCAATGTGTAACAAGATTATTCCAGTCACCGTCGGATAAATGTAGCACCGAAGACTTTACAAAAATTTTGCTCAGAGGCTTGCCATCGAAGTGCGCTTGCCTCAGGTAGGAACGATACTTCATCAATGAGTGCTTGAAAAGCGCAGCCAACCCTTGCTCGTCTTCACAATCCAGTTTGGTCCTCGCCTATTTAAAAGAATGAAATCTTGTGTGTTCTGTCAGCAGAAACATATGCAGCAATGACCATGAATAACATTAGTACATTACTTACGCGTAAGTTGCAGAGGAAGACTAGAAATTTTTCTGTGTCCACGGTATAATCTTTCCATGAAGGAAATATGCGCACAAAGTTCCTGACAACAATATAAGATTTGTCTTCTAAACTGGGAAGAAATGGAACATGGGTCCTATTTGCTGCAATTGGGGCTCTCTCTGGTTCAAAAAGGGAATTGGCAACTGGATTTGGTGTACTCTTTTATTGGAATGGGGGTTTTGCGTCGTAGAGCTGGTGCTATGTCAACTGGCATAATCATAATGTTTGCTGCTGTTGGGGTCTGCTGAGTTGGGGCATCAGAAATGACCAGTGTAGTAGGGCTAGAGTCTGCTAGAGTTGGGGTGTTTTGTGGGCCAGGTGATATTGCAACTACACCTAATTGGCTATTTGATTTATCATGTGCCACTACCTTTTCCAAATACTTTGCTTGTGCTCCTCCACGATCAGCAATCGCCCTCTTCCTTTTGAACGTCTGATACACAAGAACAACATTTGAATGGATAAATATGGTATGATGACAGATGGAATATGTACTAAAAATGGATAGGTAGGGCATATTCACATACACGATGTGTAAACTAAGCTAATGGCAGTTCAACAAAGTAGAAACAATACAAAGCATCAGTTGCAAGATATGTGCGACAAATATAACCTTGGAAAGTTAGAGCAAGCACCTTGATGGGTGAATAAGATAGGGCATCTTCCTCTGACTCCTCCACTAGGGAGCTACATTGACTTAGGTCTCCCTCTAGCTCAGAATCACTGTTAGGATCATATTCTGAGCATGAATCTGTAGGTGGAGAGCGTTTGCATTGCATTGCATCCAGACTTGATTTCAGTCCCTTAATGCCAAGTTTGACAGCCATGGCATTGTTCTGCTTTATTTTTTTCATGCGCGCAAGCTCATAATCATTATGATGCTATTTAGAATCTGAGATTCATGAAAACATAAAAAGTAGTCAGATTATCTATGGAATGCATTGCGGATTCAACTCGAAGAGTGTCTCCCTGTAAACCCCTACATATGCAAAGTTCACTCCCCAACCGTGCTAACCAGACCACACACAGAAATACAAACCCCTTATGTCTCTATAACAGGCAGACACACATTTGAAAACTGAAGTAGGAACATTAGAATCATATGAAATTCGTATTTGAACAAATAAACTAAGGAATTATGAGTGGCATAATGTTTAGCTTCAAGCGTGGAGTGTTGGTAGTGCGACACAAAGCAAGTAGGCAGATTTTATTCCATGTAAAAGATCGGAGCCTATGTAAAAGCTGGAAATGACACTTTCTTTCTATACAATGCAGTGTTCGTTGCCCACACATGATGGAAGAGATCACATAGAGAAATACTATTCACTCATGTCTACGGTTGCATTATTTAGAAATAGGGTGGTCCACCCTAAAAGAATATTGACAACAAATATGACAAGGCAATCATAGATGTAGTGAATCAATCATTTACTTGTGAGCTTATTAGGACAAGTATGCAGAATTGTAACTACAGTAAGAGACCGTCCAAAATCTAAATCAATAAGTTTGTCTAGCACTTATTGTTTGCAACTAATTGACATGAATAATTGGATATTATAGCGAATGAGTAAGAAAGACAAGTAAAATTGTCAACAAACCTGGCTTCTAGTAGTAATCTGGGTCAATGTCACTATGACCAACAATCCAAAATGAATAGTGTCTGTTCCTTGGGACGGAATTTTGAAAACCCTGTGAACTTTACAGGTACTAAAGATTACCGAAATACATCTGAACCATTAAGTGTAGGTAGCACTAAGCACACAACAAACCCTAATGACAGTCCTGCCTAATGAGTAATGAATCAATTAGAAAATGGGTGATGAGGAGTGGCTGCTGAGTGTTGAGGACTTATCTCAGGATAAATCGGGTTGGCTTAGTGGGTGCTGCATGCCTGAGCCCTGAACGGACTGGGAAGGTAGGCACGGCGGCGCGCCCGGGCAGTGGTGACGCCGTTGGGCGAGCGGCTCCTGACCTCTTGTTAGTCCGGCGTCTCCTCCTAGAGTCATGCCATCCGGGGATGGCAAGTCGCCAGCGAGGCAGGCAGCTAGGGGCGAGTCGAGATCGGAAGCACGCAGCAGAACAGAGGGGAATCGGGGCCTAGGACGACCCAAAATCCCAGGGTGGGCTGGCCCACCATGGGCACCCTGTAGAGATACACACCCGAGCGGAGAACATGCATTTTTGAAACTAATTTAGGAACATTTAGCTGACCAATTAAACGAAACTGTTTTAATAATATCAGATTCGTATTTGAACAACTAAGCTTGTTTAGCTTGATGGGTCGAGCAGTGCTATTATGACACGAAGCACGTATTATGATCGTATAGTGATGATAAAAGGGGGAAACCGGAGAAATGATATTTAGCTGCCATTGTTTGCTTCGAACTAAGAACTAAATTCTAAGAGCTAAAAAGAAAGTAGAGTAACCAAGTTAAGATCTATTTTCTAGTTGAGATCAAAAAGTTGAGGAGATATGAAGTACCACCTCTCTTGCGGCGCCGTGTAGGCATCGGGGGTGCGATGGTTGTCGGTGGCGTTGAAGCAGTTCTGCGATGGTAGATGGGTGCATTGGGGGATAAGTCCCGTTGCGTTGGAAGAGAAGGTCGTGTGAGCGGCCCCGGCAAAGAGGAGGACGGCACCGATGAAGCGAGAGGACGTGATGCAAGGCTCTTGGTCCGTCGCCGTGGATGAGAAACGTCCATCTCTAGCAGTGGACGATGGAGTCTTGGTAGGCGCTCCGGCATGGTGGAGGATGGTGGCGATGGATGTGGTGGAGGACGGCAGCGATGGATGTGGTGGAGGACAGCGGCGATGGATGGGGTGGCGGACGGAGGCTGGTGAGGGGATGTTGTTCTAGTGCGGACGGTGTATGAATGGGAAAATGGAGAGAGAGGTACGGGGAACCATGTTTTTGGGACGCGCCTGTCTAAAATATGGGAAAGTTACGAACTTAGCCCCCGTTTAAAATTTGTACGTCTCGTCGGTTGGGGATATGACGGTAATCTCGCATCTCGCAAATATTTGCCTAGAGCGATTTCGGGCGAGGAGAGGGTGGTTGGCGCCCACGGTGTATGAACGGGGCTGACAGGTAGGGCGGTGATATGTCTCCAATGTATCTATAATTTTTGATTGCTCCATGTTATTTACTATTTTGGATGTTTATGGGCTTTATTATACACTTTTATATCATTTTTGGGACTAACCTATTAACCCAGAGCCCAGTGCTAGTTTCTGTTTTTACCTTGTTTTAGGGTTTCGAAGAAAAGGAAGACCAAACGGAGTCCAATTGACCTGAAACTTCACGGAACCCATTTTTGGAAGGAAAGAAGCCCATAATACTTGAAGTGCACGTGAGGGAAGCTTCGAGGAGGCCACGAGGTAGGGGGCGCGCCCACCCCCGTGGGCGAGCTCTCCACCCTCGTGGCCCCCCTGACGTACTTCTTCCGCCTATATATCTCCATATACCCTAAAAACATCCGGGAGCACAATAGATCGGGAGTTCCGCCACCAAAAGCCTCTGTAGCCACCGAAAGCCAAACTAGACCCGTTCCGGCACCCTGCCGGAGGGGGAATCCCTCTCTAGTGGCCATCTTCATCATCCCGGTGCTCTCCATGACGAGGAGGGAGTAGTTCTCCCTCGGGGCTGAGGGCATGTACCAGTAGCTATGTGTTTGATCTCTCTCTCTCTCTCTCTCGTGTTCTTGAGATGATACGATCTTGATGTATCGCGAGCTTTGCTATTATAGTTGGATCCTATGATGTTTCTTCCCCCTCTACTCTCTTGTAATGAATTGAGTTTCCCCTTTGAAGTTATATTATCGGATTGAGTCTTTAAAGATTTGAGAACACTTGATGTATGTCTTGCCGTGCGTATCTGTGGTGACATTGGGATACCACGTGATTCACTTGATGTATGTTTTGGTGATCAACTTGCGGGTTCCGCCCATGAATCTATGCATAGGGGTTGGCACACGTTTTTGTCGTGATTCTCCGGTAGAACGTTGGGGGCACTCTTTGAGGTTCTATGTGTTGGTTGAATAGATGAATCTGAGATTGTGTGATGCATATCGTATAATCATACCCACGGATACTTGAGGTGACATTATGGTTTTGGTTGATTTGTGTCTTAAGGTGTTATTCTAGTACGAACTCTAGGGCTGTTTGTGACACTTATAGGAATAGCCCAAAGGATTGATTGGAATGAATAACTTTGAGGTGGTTTCGTACCCTACTATAATCTCTTCGTTTGTTCTCCGCTATTGGTGACTTTGGAGTGACTCTTTGTTGCATGTTGAGGGATAGTTATGTGATCCAATTATGTTAGTATTATTGAGGGAACTTACACTAGCGAAAGTATGAACCCTAGGCCTTATTTCCTATCATTGCAATACCGTTTACGCTCTCTTTTATCATTCGTTACCTTGCTGTTTTTATATTTTCAGATTACAAAAACTATTATCTACTATCCATATACCACTTGTATCACCATCTCTTCGCCGAACTAGTGCACCTATACAATTTACCATTGTATTGGGTGTGTTGGGGACACAAGAGACTCTTTGTTATTTGGTTGCAGGGTTGCTTGAGAGAGACCATCTTCATCCTACTCCTCCTACGGATTGATAAACCTTAGGTCATCCACTTGGGGGAAATTTGCTACTGTCCTACAAACCTCTGCAGTTGGAGGCCCAACAACGTCTACAAGAAGAAGGTTGTGTAGTAGACATCAAGCTCTTTTCTGGCGTCGTTGCCGGGGAGGTGAGTGCTTGAAGGTATCTCTTTAGATATTGCAATCGAGTCTTTTAGTTTCTTGTTTTATCACTAGTTTAGTTTATAAAAGAAAACAATATAAAAATGGAATTGAGTTTGTCTCATACGATTCACCTTTTTAATATCTTTCGTGAGTATGATGGAAAGGATAATTGTGCTCAAGTGCTAGAAGAAGAAATCTATAAAATGTTTGGCACTAAATATTTGAATGACGAGCATGATTGCAATGTTGTTAGTACGAATTCTTTGAATATCCATGATACTAATGATGATTACACTAGTTATGATGAAAATGTCTCCTATAAACATGCCAATTTTTGTGGAGTGCATTGGGTTTGTAAGTACACACCAAATAGGGAAGATAGATATTGCAAGAGGCATAAGTACTTAGAAACTGAATTGTTGCAAGAAAGTCTTGATGATTGTGCTGAAAAATTCAATATTTTTCGCGCCCCTTGTGAACTTTGCAATGAACATGGTCATTTAAATCTCCAATGCAAATTGTTTCATGACCGAATCATATCCAAAAATTGTGATAATTTGATTACCCTTGAGCATCATAAAGAGCTTAGTCTTCTTTTGGGGTATGAGGAAATGAAATGTATAACTGAGGGTATTACAAAGTTTAATCTTGATATATTTCTTGATTTTGATCTAGAGAAAATTTATATGTATTGTGCGGTGAATTGTATTGAAAATCCTTATATTGCCAACTACATAAAGAAAAGAAAACAAATAGAAGATGAAGAGAATACTAATGAAAGGGAAGAGGCTTCCCAATACCCTCCTATTATTTCTTATGATGAATCAGGTAACGAGGAGGGCCTCCTATTCAACCAATCTCATTAATAAGGAGCTCCAAAAAGAGGATTGAATCCACACATGACATGGTGAAGAAGAAGAAAAGAAAAGGAAGAGAGGTAAAAAGATATCTCTCCCAAATAGTGCTGCTCCTATTACTATTGTGCCTCATGAAAATATAATTGCGGAAGATAATGATACTTCTTATGATCTTGAAAATCTTTTTGGCACTTGCTTGGAAGAATATGATAATTTCTATACTATTGGTGCTATCCATACTATTAATGATGAGAGTGATTATGCTTATGATATGAAAAGGCCCAAGCTTGGGATGCTATGTTTGATGAATATGATGTTTTTGAGAATATATTTGCTGCAATTAATGTTTGTCCCAAGCTTGGGGATGCTACGCTTAATGAAGATGATATTTTTAGTCTCCCAAGTTTTAATATGCAAATTTATAATGATGATAGCATGCCTCCTACTTATGATAATTATTGTGATGATACATATGCTATAAAAAGTAGTGATGATTATATTTATAAAACTTGTAATGATTATGATTACCCTTTTTCTTAACATTACTATTTTAATGTGGAAACAATTTATAGTATTCAAGTGTCTTATGATACTCCCACTATTCTGAATGAGAAGAATCTTGCCTATGTGGAGAGTAGTAAATTTTCTATGCTTGTAGATCATGAAAAGAATGCTTTAGATGCTGGTTATATTGTTGAATTCATTCATGATGCTACTGAAAATTATTATGAGGGAGGAACATATGCTTGTAGGAATTGCAATAATATCAAGTTTCCTTTCTATGTGCTTAAAATTTCGAAGTTATGCTTGTTTTGCCCTCCTATGCTAGTTGATTATTGTTCCCATAAGTTGTTTGGTCACAAAATCCCTATGCATAGGAAGTATGTTAGACTTAAATGTGCTATTCATATTCTTCATGATGCTCTCTTTATGTTACAATTCTTATCTTTTATGTGAGCATCATTGAAATCATCATGCCTAGCTAGGGGCGTTAAACGATAGCGCTTGTTGGGAGGCGACCCAATTTTATTTTTGTTCCTTTATTTTTGTTCCTGTTTAGTAATAAATAATTCATATATCCTCTGTTTAGATGTGGTTATATGCTTTTAATTAGTGTTTGTGCCAAGTAGAACCTTTGGGAAGACTTGGGGAAAGTCTTTGCGATCATGCTGTAAAAAACAGAAACGTTAGCGCTCACGAGAATTGCTGCCATTTTTAGTTGGAGAGTGATATTTAGTTAATTATTTTTGCAGATGATTAATAGATAAGTTCCTCAGGTCCAGCAATTTAGTTTAGAATTTTTGGGGTTCCATAAGTATACGTTTGATCCATATTACTACAGACTGTTCTGTTTTTGACAGATTCTGTTTTTTCGTGTGTTGTTTGCTTATTTTGATGAATCTATGGCTAGTAAACTAGTTTATAAACCATAGAGAAGTTGGAATACATTAGGTTTAACACCAATATAAATAAATAATGAGTTCATTACAGTATCTTGAAGTGGTGATTTATTTTCTAATACTAACGGAGCTCACGAGTTTTCTACTTTAAGTTTTGTGTTGTGAAGTTTTCAAGTTTTGGGTAAAGATTCGATGGATTATGGAATAAGGAGTGACAAGAGCCTAAGATTGGGGATTACCAAGGAACCCCAAGGTAATATTCAAGGACAACCAAGAGCCTAAGCTTGGGGATGCCCCGGAAGGCATCCCCTCTGTCGTCTTCGTTCATCGGTAACTTTACTTGGAGCTATATTTTTATTCGCCACATGATATGTGTTTTGCTTGCAGCGTCATTTTATTTTATTTAGTTTTTCTTGCTGTTTGAATAAAATACCAAGATCTTAAATTATTAAATGTTAGAGAGTCTTCAGATAGTTGCATAATTATTCGACTACTCATTGATCTTCACTTAAATCTTTCGGAGTATTTTGTCATTTGCTCTAGTTCTTCACTTATATCTTTTAGAGCATGGTGGTAGTTTTATTTTGAATAAATAGATGAACTCTCATGCTTCACTTAGATTATCTTGAGAGTCTTAAATAGCATGGTAATTTTCTTAAAATCCCAATATGCTAGGTATTCAAGAATAATAAAATTCTCTTATGAGTGTATTGAATACAATGAGAAGTTTGATACTTGATAATTGTTTTGAGATATGGAGATGGTGATATTAGAGTCATGCTAGTTGAGTGGTTATGAATTTGAGAAATACTTGTGTTGAAGTTTGTGATTCCCGTAGCATGCACGTATGGTGAACCGTTATGTGATGAAGTCGGAGCATGATTTATTTATTGATTGTCTTCCTTATGAGTGGCGGTCGGGGACGAGCGATGGTCTTTTCCTACCAATATATCCCCCTAGGAGCATGCGCGTAATACTTTGCTTTGATAACTTGTAGATTTTTGCAATAAGTATGTGAGTTCTTTATGACTAATGATGAGTCCATGGATTATACGCACTCTCACCCTTCCACCATTGCTAGCCTCTCTAGTACCGTGCAACTTCGCCGGTACCATAAACCCACCATATACCTCCCTCAAAACAGCCACCATACCTACCTATTATGGCATTTCCCTAGACATTCCGAGATATATTGCCATGCAACTTTCCACCGTTCCGTTTATTATGACACGCTTCATCATTGTCATATTGCTTTGCATGATCATGTAGTTGACATCGTATTTGTGGCAAAGCTTTTATATCAATTGCTCGGAAGTAATTTGTTCAACCACCGTATTATTTGCCTTAAAGAGAGAAGTCTCTAGTGAAATCTATGGTCCTCGGGTCTATTTTCCATCATATTAGTTTCCGATTAAAGCGAGGGATTGACGTATTCTCTAACATCTTATATAATCAACCACAATTATTTTTTACCCAGTCGCTCCAAATTCTCGGGGTTGCGCAGTTGTCAATGTGAAAATTACGTACACGCATTGGAGAGTCCAAATATGAAACAAGCATTTTTCATAGTACTACTCCCTCCGTACCGACGACCTAGGTGGGGGAAAACGAGAGTACTTGATGATTATTTGGTAATCAGTACCATTGCGTGCAGATAATTGACCATTACATGTTATACCAAGTAGTGTGAAGTCATTGAATGCATACAAACCCCAGGACTCCTATTGGATGATTTCTTTTTTTCAGGACAAAAAACAGGAACGAGTTTTCGGATTATTTGGTTTTCGTAATGTGACTTATGCAGCGGTACGAATGGAGTAGGACAGTTGGCAAGCAATACATTGAGCTCTTCTTAGTGATGAAGCTAGTAATAATCAAACTACAAAGGAAAAGAAAAAAGACAAAGGAAAATATCTTCATGAATCTTCGCATAACATCAAGGCATAGGACCTAGATGTGCATTACTTAGAGCACATCTAGATGTGCTTTAGCAATACTGTCAAACAAAACCCCTAATCATCATTGCAAACAACACATAGAACATGGCTAATGCGACAACCACAACTAGACATGCTAGTTCCTTGTTGTCTCTTGCTTACATATGTTGCCTGTGATTGACTCTTTCTTACTTCATCGTACTAATTGTAGACTCCAGATCAGTCAGTTTCTTCTTCATCTTTATGTTATCTTCTGCGAGCTTGGTGATAACACTCTGAGCCCTGCCATGCCATTCTTCATCCAGCCAATTAACAAAGGCACAAGCCTCATATCCCTACCAATATTAAATAGTATTCAGGATGAGCGGTACCATTGAGTCAACTAAAATGATGAACTTAGCACTAACCTCCAAGGGGCAACTGACAAACCGTCTGCCAATGTTGAATCCCTCCGTGCATACACGTTGAGCGGGAGTGTGCCCGTGCACACAACTCAGCTTTTGGTACTTCTTGGTGGTGCAAAACTCGAAGTCGAACTCGTGTTGCGGGAGTCTAGAGTCATGCTCCAGATCCAGCAACTGATTGCTTTCTGGGGGGGGGTCATTCAGGACGGATTCAACAGGGAGCTAGTTTGGACATGCTAAAAAAGATTGGGATAGATTGGAACCTGACAGGGCGATTCGGATCTGTAGTACACCTGCCTTCTGATGACCTTAGTCAAGTGCTCGGCGGTGACCGCCGTCGTGGCGGCGCTGCCAAGAGCGGCGATATGAGCAGGAGCAGGAGCAGCCGCACCGAAACCATCAGCACCACTCGTCCGCATTCCCCCAATGTCAGCACCACGCGAGGGAATTTGGAGGCTATCTAGGGATTTGGGGGAATTGGGGAAACTGTGGGGATAAGCTAACGGTCGGGAACTACTTATCGCACTATGTTGTATATGGCACATTGTTTATACATGTCGTTTGTGTTAGGTATTACAACTTCACACACGATTTCCACACCAAACCGTGTGACAAGACACCATAGGTGAGACACGGTTGCCGTGACATAACCGTATGTGATGTGCTACCCTATACATATGGGGCTGCAATAATTGAGTTAAAGTAATACTTAGTGTAAATAGCCGCTCTGCTGATATCCGTCAAAAAATAAAACAGCCTCTCTGCAGATAGAGATGGTGGCGGCGGCGGCCGAGGCAGCGGCTACCAGATAAGAGGTCAATCCTCGGTTGGTGGGCGGTGGCGGCGTCATAGGAGGTCAATCCTCGGTCTGCGATGGGAGATAGGAGGAGCTCAACCATTCACTACAAAAAAAGACACATCCGTGACATTTTGGGCCAAACAATTTTTTTTTCTGTCATACTTATGACACTTCTATGATGATAATTGTGACAAAACCCGATATCATCATAGATGTGGTGGGGTCCTACTTCTATGACAAAAAATCATGACAGAAAATGGGCTTTTCATCTTGGGCGGGCCGGAGACGCAGCTGCATGACAATCTTTGGGCCGTCCATGACAAAAAAACCATGGTAGAAGCGAGGGCGAGGAAAATATCGGGGAGTTCCCGGTTATGGTGGGTGGTCGAGGACCGAGCGATGAGCATTTCTCTTGTACACGTATGCGCATGGGTGCGACGTTGGGCTCTAACTGAACCCGAGCGAGGCGTTGGGCTCTAACCGAACAGAGCGATTGCACTAGCTACGTTACTGAACCCGAGCGATCGATCCCTTGCTGTTAACTGAACCCGAGTGATTCCTTTGCTACTACTACTAAATGAAGCCGATCGATGCTGCCTCTGGATGAACAGTGAGTGTTGTTGGGGGGTTTGGATGAATAGTTCCCGGTGGGGGTTGGATGAACAGGACCCCGTGGTAGTAGAGGTCGTTGCCGCTGGATGAACAGTACCCCGATCGATCGAGCCGGTGGATGAACATGACCCCATGGAGGG
Source organism: Triticum urartu (assembly GCF_056163025.1). Lineage (NCBI taxonomy): Eukaryota > Viridiplantae > Streptophyta > Magnoliopsida > Poales > Poaceae > Triticum > Triticum urartu. The sequence continues at coordinate 398,230,958 of NC_141876.1, read as the reverse complement.
GTGGATGAACAGGACCCCGTGGAGGGTTGGATGAACATGATGACCCCGTGGAGGGCTGGTTGAACAGTAGCTGGTGGAGGGCTTGATGAACAGTAGCCCGTGGAGGGGTGGTTGAATAGGACCCCGTGGAGAGGGTTGGTTGAACAGTAGCCGGTGGAGGAGCGCGCGGTGGAGGCTGGATGAACAGGAGCCCGTGGATGAACAGTCGTAGGTGGAGGCTGGAGGAGGTCGACGGTGGATGAACAGTAGCCCGTGGAGGCTGGAGGAGGTCGACGGTGGAGATGAACAGTATCCCGTGGAGTCCGGTTTTGCGGTATGCCACACCCCTCCTGATGAACAGGACCCCCATTTTGACCGTAGCGCTCCAACACAAGTTTGTTTCCTCCGTTTTGCGGTACGCCACACCCCTCCTGATCAACAAGACCCTGCTTCCACCGTAGGAGGTCTGTTTCCTCCATTTTGTGGTATGCCAGACCCCTCCTGATGAACAGGACCCTGTTTCAACCGTGGCCGGTCGAACACAAGGCCATTTCCTCCGTTCTGCGGTACGCCAGGCCTCGTTTCCATCGGCTGTTCCGTCCAAGCTGGTTGGCTCCCGATGAACAGCACGCGTTCCGTTGCCTCCCGATGAACACGACACATTCTGTTGCCTCCCCATGAACACGATGGCGACGCAGTTTCTCCGTTCCGACCCAGCCATGTACAGGAGCCCTGGCCGTACGTATTCGTGAGTAGGCATTCGAGACCCCGCCCATATGTACGTACGTGGACGTATTTACTTTCTTTTACCCTGGCCGATGTACGTACATGTACATGCTACGTGCGCGCATCTACTATGACACGTGCGCGCCTCTACTACGACACATGCCCTTCCTTACACAACCACGGTTCATCGCTGCAGCCTGTAGATAGACCGATCGTATGTACATACACGTTCGCGACCAGAATGACAACGCTACATACGCTTTGACCAGGTGGGTCCCGACTGTCAGGCACTTCCTTGCGTGCGAAAATGTAGCTGGTGGGTCCCAGCAGTCAGCGGGGCGAATCATTTTTTTTGCCCGTAATATGGATGCACTTCCTTGCATGTGAAGATGTAGCTGGTGGGTCCCAACAATCAGGGGGGAAACACTTTTTTTGCGAAATACGGTGGCCCATCCGGTGGGTCCCTGCTGTCAGGTGGAGGAATAACTATTTTGTGCGTAATAAAGAGGCACTTCCTTGCTGCGCCCGTGGACCCAGCTGTCAGCCTCTCCACATACAGTGCTCTTTCGATGGAAGTCGTTCGTTGACCAAATTGACCACGCTGTGCCGAGAGCACCAAGGCGGTGGATGACGGCGAGGCCTAGGAAGGGGACGGTGCGGAGCTGGGGAAGACGCGACAGTGGATGCCCATGTGGAGAGGAGTACGAGGGTTCACTGGTTCGACTGCGGTGTGAGGCTGCCGTCGTCGTAGGGCCTAGCCAGCGGTGGGAGTAGTAGGGGGTTGTGAGGCCTCCATGGCAGCACAGCCGGCCACGGGAGGCAGAAGCAGGCGGCACGACCGGCGCTTCTTTGGGCGGCTGGAGCAAGAAGACCAGAGGTTGAAGAAGCACTATGACCATTGGATGGACATCGTATGATCACTCTAGCTAGAATTGTTCATATTGACTAAGTTGACAAAGCCCTACCTCCCCGTCAACTTAGTAGGCCCACATGTTAGCCTCCCACTATGCTAGGTCCCAGCTAGCAGGGGGAGTATTCATTTTTTTGTGCGTAATAAGGAGGCACTTCCTTGCGTGTAAAGCTATAGCTGGTGGGTCCGACCTGTCAGCGGGGGGAACATTTTTTTCGTGAAATATAGATGCCCTTCCGATGGGTCCTAGATGTCAGGTGGAGGAATCATTATTTTGCGTGTAATAAGGAGATGTTTCCTTGCGTGCGACCGTGGACCTAGCTGTCAGCCTCTCCACGTACAGTCCACGTCCGATAGATGTCATTCATTGACCACGTTGACCACGGCGCACCAAGAGCACCAGGGCGGTGGACGACGGCTAGGCCTAGGAAGGGAACGACACGGAGCCGGGGAAGACACGACAGTGGCTGCCCACGCGGTGGGGAGTACGAGGGTTGACTGGTTCGGTTGCCGTCGCCGGAGAATAACAGGAGGTGTGGGTGAGTAGAGGGATAGCCAGGCCAGGGATGCCAGTATGGTGGGGCCATGAGGCCTGCCCGGTAGCACAGTTGGCCATGGGAGGCGCGAGCAGGCGGTTCCGTCGGCGCTGGTGTCGGTGTCAAAACCGGCGGATCTCGGGTAGGGGGTCCCGAACTGTGCGTCTAAGGCGGATGGTAACAGGAGGCAGGGGACACGATGTTTACCCAGGTTCGGGCCCTCTTGATGGAGGTAATACCCTACGTCCTGCTTGTTTGTTCTTGATGATATGAGTATTACAAGAGTTGATCTACCGCGAGATCAGAGAGGCTAAACCCTAGAAGCTAACCTATGGTATGATTGTATCTTGTCCTATTGACTAAAACCCTCTGGTTTATATAGACACCGGAGGGGGCTAGGGTTACACAAGGTCGGTTACAAAGGAGGAGATATACATATCCGTATTACCTAGCTTGCCTTCCACGCCAAGTAGAGTACTATCCGGACACAAGACGAAGTCTTCAATCTTGTATCTTCATAGTCCAACAGTCCGGCCAAAGGATATAGTCCGGCTGTCCGGAGACCCCCTAATCCAGGACTCCCTCAGTAGCCCCCGAACCAAGCTTCAATGATGTTGAGTCCGGCGCGCAGTATTGTCTTCGGCATTGCAAGGCGGGCTCTTCTCCAAATCTTGAATGTCTGTTAAGTAGTGTCCGGCCCCATAAATGTTGGACTTCTTGGCTTCTGTGCTCAATAAGGGCTATCTTCCACGCGTCGAATGAATACGAGGAGCCAGGGCATTTTTACATTCGCCCCCCTAGCCAGGTAAATAAATTGTCTATTTAAAGGGATGGGGATTCTTAGATCCAATCCATACCATCCTCCCACAGCGAGAATCCATCGGAGCGCGCTTCTAAAAAATCCACTCCAACATGGCCGACCACTGCAGCTCCTCCTCCCGCCCCCGTATCCCTAAGCCCGGTGATTGGGAGAGGTGTTCTGTCCCACACAGTCGATTAGTAGAGCTGCAGACTCAGGAATTTCTCCCTCCAGCGTATATGGTCCTGATACGTCTCCAACGTATCTATAATTTTCGATTGCTCCATGCTATATTATCTACTGTTTTGGACTATATTAGGCTTTATTTTCCACTTCTATATTATTTTTGGGACTAACCTATTAACCGGAGGCCCAGCCCAGAATTGCTGTTTTTTTGCCTATTTCAATATTTCGGAGAAACAGAATATCAAACGGAGTCCAAACGGAATAAAACCTTCGGGAACATGATTTTCTCACCGAACGTGATCCAGGAGACTTGGACCCTACTCCAAGGAGTCAAAGAGGCGGTCACGAGGGTGGGGGGCGCGCCCACCCCCCTAGGGCGCGCCCCCTGCCTCGTGGGCCCCTCGGTACTCCACCGACGTACTCCTTCCTCCTATATATACCTATGTACCCCCAAACGATCAGAACATGAGCCAAAAACCTAATTCCACTGCCGCAACTTTCTGTATCCACGAGATCCCATCTTGGGACCTGTTTCGGAGCTCCGCCGGAGAGGGCCGTCATCACGGAGGGCTTCTACATCATCATAGCCCCTCCGATGACGTGTGAGTAGTTTACCTCAGACCTTCGGGTCCATAGTTAGTAGCTAGATGGGTTCTTCTCTCTTTTTGGATCTCAATACAAAGTTCTCCCCCTCTCTCGTGGAGATCTATTCGATGTAATCTTCTTTTTGCGGTGTGTTTGTTGAGACCGATGAATTGTGGGTTTATGATCAAGTCTATCTATGAATAATATTTGAATCTTCTCTGAATTCTTTTATGTATGATTGGTTATCTTTGCAAGTCTCTTCGAATTATCCGTTTGGTTTGGCCAAGTAGATTGGTAGTTCTTGCCATGGGAGAAGTGCTTAGCTTTGGGTTCGATCTTGCGGTGTCCTTTCCCAGTGACAGAAGGAGCGGCAAGGCACGTATTGCATCGTTGCCATCGAGGATAACAAGATGGGGTTTATTTCATATCGCATGAATTTATCTCTCTACATCATGTCGTCTTGCTTAAAGCGTTACTCTATTTTTAACTTAATACTCTAGATGCATGCTGGATACTGGTCGATGAGTGGAGTAATAGTAGTAGATGCAGAATCGTTTCGGGCTACTTGTCACGGACTTGATGCCTATATATATGATCATGCCTAGATATTCTCATAACTATGCTCAATTCTGTCAATTGCTCAACAGTAATTTGTTCACCCATCGTAGAATACTTATGCTCTTGAGAGAAGCCACTAGTGAAACCTATGGCCCCCGGGTCTATTCTCATCATATCAATCTCCATCACTTTAATCTTGCTTTGCTTTTTTACTTTGCCTTTTACTTTTCAATTTGCATCCCTATACCAAAAATACCAAAAATATTATATCTATCAGATCTCACTCTCATAAGTGACGGTGAAGGGATTGACAACCCCTAATCGCGTTGGTTGCGAGTAGCTATCGTTTTGTGCAGGTACGAGGGACTTGAGCATGGCCTCCTACTGGATTGATACCTTGGTTCTCAACAAACTGAGGAAATACTTACGCTACTCTGCTGCATCATCCTTTCCTCTTCGGGGAAATCCAACGCAAGCTCAAGAGGTAGCAAGAAGAATTTCTGGCGCCGTTGCCGGGGAGTCTACGCAAAAAGTCAACATACCAAGTACCCATCACAATCCCTATCTCTCGCATTACATTATTTGCCATTTGCCTCTCGTTTTCCTCTCCCCCACTTCACCCTTGCCATTTTATTCGCCCTCTCTTTTCCGTTTGTTTTTTCTCGCTTGCCTTGTCGTCATGGCTAATCTTATCTCTTCTCCGTTGTCTCCCGAGAATGAAGTTCTAAATTTTAAACAAAGGGAGGGAGAAAATCTAAAAGATGCTTGGTATAGAATTTGCAATGATTAAAATAGATCTACCAGGAAGCAATCTACTTCAGTTCTTCTCCGCAATTTTTATGTAGGTGTTAATCCTTGGTATAGATATATCCTCGATACCATTACCGGAGTGAACTTCTTGGGTAGCCATACTTTTTATTTTTATAATGCTATGTTAGATTTATTGGGCTCACCACCTCTTTTGGTTAATGGAACCATGTTATCTTTGGAGCATGTTATGCAAAGACTTGATATTATTGAAAATAAAGTTGCTACTATTGAATTAATTGAAAATCTAGATAAAAAGATCCACAATCAAATTACTCAATATGGATCTAAGGTAGGAATGACTTTGAAAAATATTAAGGAAAATGAACCCATAGCTAATGAGAAGATAAACTTATATTCTACTAGAATTGATAAACTTGAGGGTATCATTACAAACTTGGGAACCACTTTTTCTTCCGTGAAGAATACTCCAAGTCCTCCTACTAAAATTGACAAGCTTATGTATGTTCCTAAAAGTAAGGGTGAATCATCTAGTAAGGAAACTGCGGATCTTAAATCTATAAGTATTCATTCCAATCTTTTTGCTATCATTAAGGAACCAATTGCTACAAATGAATTTTTCGATCTTGTGCCTAAAAGTTTGATAATCACTAGAAAGAAAGAAATTCCTAAGGAAAATAGATGCCTCATCAAAGAATTGCCTACCAAAGATGGCAATACCTAGATCTATCCTCGCTTTTATGCCTAGCTAGGGGCATTAAACGATAGCTCTTGTTGGGAGGCAACCCAATTTTATTTTTATTCCTTGCTTTTTGCTCCTGTTTAGTAATAAATAATTTATTTAGCCTCTGTTTTGGTTGTTTTTTTTGTGTTTAATTAGTGTTTGTGCCAAGTAGAACCGTTGGGAAGACTTGGGGAAAGTCTTGTTGAACTTGCTGTAAAAAACAGAAACTTTAGCGCTCACGAGAACTGCTGTCATTTTTATTTGGAGAGTGCTATTTAGTTAATTATTTTTGAAGATGCTTAATAGATAAATTCCTCACGTCCAGCAATTTATTTTAGAATTTTTGGGGTTCCAGATATTGCGCTAGCTACAGATTACTACAGACTGTTCTGTTTTTGACAGATTCTGTTTTTTCGTGTGTTGTTTGCTTATTTTGATGAATCTATGGTTAGTAAAATAGTTTATAATCCATAGAGAAGTTGGAATACAGTAGGTTTAACAACAATATAAATAAATAATGAGTCCATTACAGTACCTTGAAGTGGTTTTTTGTTTTCTTTCGCTAACGGAGCTCACGAGTTTTCTACTTTAAGTTTTGTGTTGTGAAGTTTTCAAGTTTTGGGTTAATTCTTGTGATGGATTATGGAACAAGGAGTGTCAAGAGCCTAAGCTTGGGTATGCCCATGGCACCCCCAAGATAATCCAAGGACACCAAGAAGTCAAAGCTTGGGATGCCCCGGAAGGCATCCCCTCTTTCGTCCACTTCCATCGGTAATTTACTTGGAGCTATATTTTTATTCACCAACATGATATGTGTTTTGCTTGGAGCATCTTGTATTATTTGTGTCTTTGGTTGCTAGTGTGACACAATCATCCTTGCTGTACACACCTTTTGAGAGAGCCATACATGAATTAGAATTTGATAGAATACTCTATGTGCTTCACTTATATCTTCTTGAGCTAAGCAGTTTTGCTCCATGTGCTTCACTTATATCTTTTGAGCGCTATAATTTTGCTCTATGTGCTTCACTTATATTTTTTAGAGCACGGTGGTGGATTTGTTTTAAAGAAACTATTGATCTCTCATGCTTCACTTAAATTATTTTGAGAGTCTTAATAGCATGGTAATTTGCTTAATAATAACATGCTTGGTATTCAAGATTTGTGAAACTTTCTTTTGAGTGTGTTGAATACTAAGAAAAGTTGGATGCTTGATAATTGTTTTGAGATATGGAGGTAGTAGTATCAGAGTCATGCTAGTAGAGTAATTTTGAATTTGAGAAGTGCATGAGTTAAAGTTTGCAAGTACCGTAGCATGCACGTATGGTAAACGTTATGCAACAAATTTGAAACATGTGGTGTTATTTGATTGTCCTCCTTATGAGTGGTGGTCGGGGATGAGCGATGGTCTTTTCCTACCAATCTATCCCCCTAGGAGCATGCGCGTAATACTTTGGTTTTTGATGGCTTGTAGATTTTTGCAATAAGTATATGAGTTCTTTATGACTAATGTTGAGTCCATGGATTATACGCACTCTCACCCTTCCATCATTGCTAGCCTCTACGGTACCGTGCATTGCCCTTTCTCACATCGAGAGTTGGTGCAAACTTCGCCGGTGCATCCAAACCCCGTGATATGATACACTCTTTCACACATAAACCACCTTATATCTTCCTCAAAACAGCCACCATACCTACCTATTATGGCATTTCCATAGCCATTCCGAGATATATTGCCATGCAACTTTCCACCATCCAGTTTATCATGACACATCCATCATTGTCATATTGCTTAGCATGATCATGTAGTTGACATAGTATTTGTGGCAAAGCCACCGTTCATAATTTTTTTTCATACTTATCACTCTTGATTCATTGCATATCCCGGTACACCGCCGGAGGCATCCATATAGAGCCATACTTTGTTCTAGTATCGAGTTGTAATCATTGAGTTGTAAATAAATAAAAGTGTGATGATCATCATTCAATAGAGCATTGTCCCCCAAAAAAAGAGAAAGGCCAAAGAAAAAAAAGAAGGCCCAAAAAAATAAAAAAATAAATAAAAAGGGGCAATGCTACTATTCTTTTTCCACACTTGTGCTTCAAAGTAGCACCATGTTCTTCATATAGAGAGTCTCTTGAGTTATCACTTTCATATACTAGTGGGAATTTTTATTATAGAACTTGGCTTGTATATTCCAAGAATGGGCCTCCTCAAGTGCCCTAGGTCTTCGTGAGCAATCAAGTTGGATGCACACCCACTTAGTTTCTTTTGTTGAGCTTTCATACATTTATATCTCTAGTGCATCCGTTGCATGGCAATCCCTACTCCTTGCATTAACATCAATCGATGGGCATCTCCATAGCCCATTGATTAGCCTCGTTGATGTGAGACTTTCTCCTTTTTTTCTTCTCCACATAACCTCCATCATTATATTCTATTCCACCCATAGTGCTATATCCATGGCTCACGCTCATGTACTGCGTGAAAGTTTATGAGTTTGAAATTATTAAGGTATGAAACAATTGCTTGGCTTGTCATCGGGGTTGTGCATGATGAGAGCATTCTTGTGTGACAAAAATGGAGCATGACTAAACTATATGATTTTGTAGGGATGAACTTTCGAGGACGAGCAGGAATTAAGCTTGGGGATGCCTGATACGTCTCCAACGTATCTATAATTTTTTATTGCTCCATGCTATATTATCTACTGTTTTGGACTATATTGGGCTTTATTTGCCACTTTTATATTATTTTTGGGACTAACCTATTAACCGGAGGCCCAGCCCAGAATTGCTATTTTTTGCCTATTTCAGTATTTCGGAGAAACAGAATATCAAACGGAGTCCAAATGGAATAAAATCTTCGGGAACGTGATTTTCTCACCGAACGTGATCCAGGAGACTTGGACCCTACTCCAAGGAGTCAAAGAGGCGGTCACGAGGGTGGGGGGCGCGCCCCCTGCCTCGTGGGCCCCTCGATGCTCCACCGACGTACTCCTTCCTCCTATATATACCTACGTACACCCAAAACAGGAGCCAAAAACCTAATTCCACCGCCGCAACTTTCTATATCCACGAGATCCCATCTTGGGGCCTGTTCCGGAGCTCCGCCGGAGAGGGCCGTCATCACGAAGGGCTTCTACATCATCATAACCCCTCCGATGAAGTGTCAGTAGTTTACCTCAGACCTTCGGGTCCATAGTTAGTAGCTAGATGGCTTCTTCTCTCTTTTTGGATCTCAATACAAAGTTCTCCCCTCTCTCGTGGAGATCTATCCGATGTAATCTTCTTTCTGCGGTGTGTTTGTTGAGACCGATGAATTGTGGGTTTATGTTCAAGTCTATCTATGAATAATATTTGAATCTTCTCTGAATTCTTTTATGTATGATTGGTTATCATTGCAAGTCTCATCGAATTATCCGTTTGGTTTGGCCAACTAGATTGGTAGTTCTTGCCATGGGAGAAGTGCTTCTCTTTGGGTTCGATCTTGCAGTCTCCTTTCCCAGTGACAGAAGGGGCGGCAAGGCACGTATTGCATCGTTTCCAACGAGGATAACAAGATGGGTTTTATTTCATATCGCATAAATTTATCTCTCTACATCATGTCATCTTGCTTAAAGCGTTACTCTGTTTTTAACTTAATACTCTAGATGCATGCTGGATACTGGTCGATGAGTGGAGTAATAGTAGTAGATGCAGAATCGTTTCGGGCTACTTGTCACGGACGTGATGCCTATATACATGATCATGCCTAGATATTCTCGTAACTATGCTCAATTCTGTCAATTGCTCAACAGTAATTTGTTCACCCACCGTAGAATACTTATGCTCTTGAGAGAAGCCACTAGTGAAACCTATGGCCCCCGGGTCTATTCTCATCATATCAATCTCCATCACTTTAATCTTGCTTTGGTTTTTTACTTTGCCTTTTACTTTTCACTTTGCATCTCTATACCAAAAATACCAAAAATATTATATCTATCAGATCTCACTCTCGTAAGTGACCGTGAAGGGATTGACAACCCCTAATCGTGTTGGTTGCGAGTAGCTATCGTTTTGTGCAGGTATGAGGGACTTGAGCGTGGCCTCCTGTCGGATTTCAGGTTCCGGCAGACCCTTGAGTTCTCTCCCCTACTGATCTACGTCTAATCCTCTCGTGCGAACTAAGATGAAAATGATGAAAAACACAAGAGACACGAGGTTTATACTGGTTCGGGCCACCGTTGTGGTGTAATACCCTACTCCAGTGTGTGGTGTGGTGGATTGCCTCTGGGCTGATGATGGACAGTACAAGGGAAGAACAGCCTCGCGAGAGGTGTTCTTCAGCTGGTGCGATGTGTTCTACTTAGTCTCTACTGGGTTTTCCCTCTCTTTCTCTCGGTTGCTGCCCCCTTTTTCCTTTGTGGAGGCTAGCTCTATTTATAGATGCCCTGGGCCTCTCCCCGAATAATTGAGCGGGAAGGGCGCCAACAATTGGCCATTTTGAAGGGGAACATCTAGTACAAGTTATCCTGACCAAAGGTGCTCTTCGGCTGCCAAAAGCATTGGTGATGACGCTGTCTTGGGCTCCACAGTGACCTCCGTCCGGCCGTCCGGCTGGTCTTGGTCTCGTTGCACCGGAATGGTAACCTTTGCCTGATACCTTGGCCTGTGCTTGCCCCCTTTGCACCAAAGGGGAAACAAGGACCCTGCGCAGGCCGACGCCCGCCTGGCCTTGATCGTCATTGCTTGCGTCATGGGATCCTCGCGAGGTACCCTTGCATTGATCTCTCCGCCTCCTCACGAGCCTGCCTGATGAGGCCGCTCTCGAGGAAGCTTCCTATCGTTCGCCCCGCGAGGCTTGGTCCCTCGCGAGGGTCTTGAGCTTGGGCTGATGAAGATGGGCCGCACTGGGCCCCCACCTGAGCCACGCCGCAGGCTGCAAGCAGGCAAGTCTGGGGACCCCCATTCCCAGAACACCGACAGTAGCCCCCGGGCCCAAGGCGCGCGCGGGCTTGGCTTAGCAGGGAAGCGAAGGGGCAAGAACGAAGCGCCACGGGCCCTAACAGCCTGCGGCCTTGCGCACCGCGTGGCGGTTGATTGGGCGTGGGCGTCTGCACTTCCCACGACGCCTTGCTACGCGCCCGGCTAAGCGTACCCGTAGTTGCACACAGTTGTTCCTCCTTTGGCTGCCCGCTCGCCTCCTACCTTTCCTTCTTCTCCGAGCTCCAACCTCCGCCGCCAATCCGACTCGAGCTCTTCCCCTTCCCCAACACCATGGCGCCGACGAAGAAGGGAAGGGGGAAGAAGCCCGTGCCTTCGTCCTGCGCACCTCCAGCGGCGGCCCCTGCCATCGATTGCTCAATCATACTCAACCCGGAAGCCTTGGACAAGGTCCACTCCGCCCTTGCTTCCATCTTCAGCGAGTGCGGCCGGACCATAGTTTGGCCCGCATCCCGCGCCTTTCTTGCTAGGACTATCACGGAGGTCCGATTCTTCGCCGATGCCTCATGGGCGGGTCTGATTCCCCCCTTTTCTACTTTCTTCAATGTCGTGCTCTCCCATTATAAGATCCACATGATGCACCTCGGGCCGGAGTCCATTACCCTTTTGGTTGTCTTTGCTTTCGTGTGCGAGGCGATGATATGCATCCCTCCTTCTATTGCCCTGCTACGCCACTTCTTTTCTCTGCGCCTGAGCGATCCCACTCAGTGCTCGGGGTGTGTAAGCTTCTTTGCCGTGCTTGAGACGGCTGCTTCAGGGATTGACTTCGGCCTTCCGCCTTCTCAGGCCAGGTTCAGAGAGCGGTGGCTGTACGTGGATGTCGGGGTGCCCAGCCCCTTGCTCTCGCACCCGACCTTACCTGCTGTCCCCAACCCAGGTTGGGGTAATGAACCGCTCGCGAGCCCCCGGCTCGCTTTCGTCTGGTGCCGCTTCGAAATTTTGAGGGCGCACAATGTGACAGTGCCCAAGGTGGTGAGGGAGTTCCTTCTGTGTCGCATTGCTCCTCTCCAGCGCCACTCTCGCCGGATGTGGGACTTTACAGGGCGCGGAGACCGCATGCGGCTTCAGGAGGAGGATTTGGCGCCCGAAGTGCTGCGGACGGTGCTTTGGGTCTTGACTGGTGATCCTTCCCCAGGCAGCCTACGGAGTGGTGGCGTCCTTCTGTACCTTTGTTTCGGCAGGGCTGATTTCGTGAAGCAGATGCCCAGCTTCGACGAGTGGGGGCTGCGCCCGGCTGGCCTCATGGGGCCACGCGAGAACCCAATCGTCGTGGTTGTTCCCCCCGCCGCCCACAGCGGTCCCTCCTCAGGTGACAGAGCGGGGAGAGAGCCGACGGGAGTTGAGGTGGCTGATGTCAAGGTGGCGGCGTCGCGTGAAGCCTCGGAGGCGACGTCTCCCGAGGCCCGCCCTGGGGCGGCGGTTGATGCAGGGTTTTGGCCTTCGGCTCCTGAGGCCGGGGCTCCCGAGCCCCCAGCCGTTCTTCACGAGGCGACGCCCGACGGTGCCCCCAAAGCTGACTCCTCCGGCACCGACAATCCTGAGGCTTATTCTACACCCCAGGCCGACCCCCGCCCCAGGCGCTTGGGTCGGTTTCGTGTAGACTTCGAGGCCCTTCGCAAGAGGAAGGAGGCCTCAGGCGGCAGCGACCACCCTTGCCGCTTGTTGAAGCGCATGAAGTACTTTGCCATGGACGAGTAAGCCTTCTTCTTTCCCTGCTCATTTGCTCTGTTATCCTTGTGGCTGATTGTGGCCCTTCAGGTCCCGCCTTGCTGAGTCCGCCGAGTCGACCCAGGAGCCGGCCCCCGCAGCTTCGCCCCCTTTGCTGGCTCCGGGTCCACCGAGCTCGGGTGGCGCCCTCGCCGCTGGACCGGTTGGTGGGGTGATCTGCTCCATAGGGCGCCTCGAGCTTGCTCGCCCGACGCCCTTTCTTTGCGAGTCTTCTTGGGGCGCGTCATGCTTGCCCCGCACCCCTTCTCTGGTCATAGAAGGCGAATGGCTGAGGTCTGTCCTTGGATCCTCCTCCGTGGGTGGATCAACGCCGGGCCGGACTCTCAGGGAGGTCCATCCGGTAACGGCTGGGGCGGCAGCCCCCTGCCCCATGCCTGGAGGGGGCTTACCGCCTCGGGGCCCTCTGCATGCTCCAGCAGAAGAGGGTGATGTGGAAGATGTGCTCAGGCGCGCTCGGGAGCGCCGTGCCGTTCGTGAAGAGTTCCTCCAGGGGGCGTCGGACGCGGTGAACCGGGTCGGAGCAGAGCTTGCTGCTGAGGATTCACACGTCGAGGCTGAAGGCCTGCGCCTTGCTGAGGAGAGGCGCAAGCTAAAGGTCGCCATTGTCCTCGCGTGTCATCAATGTGACCTTGACAAAGCAAAGGCCGAAGCGTCGCTAGCGGCTTCGCGGGAGGCCTGCTCCCGGGCCGTCGAGGAGGCTCGGGAGGCAGACCGATGGCGCAAGGATGCAGAGGAGCGCGTATGGGAGCTCCAAGCCTGGAGCAACTCCCTGGAGCAGCAAATAGAGCTGCGCCACGCGGCCCTTGGGTCGATGTAGGTGGCCGCCGTCGACCGGGCGGAGCTCCAGAGGCGCGAGGAGGCGCTGACACTCGAGGCCACCAAGCGCAGCCTTGACCTGGAGCGGTTGGAGACGAGGGAGCGCCTGGCGGTCCAGGCGGAGGACGATGTTGCAGCGCGCGAAGCCCGAGTCCAGGAAGAGGTCGACCGCCGTGTGGCGGGAGCTTGCTCGGTCCTCGAGCGCAAATACGAGGCGAGGTTGATGTTGATCGGGGCCGAGGCTAAGGGCAGGACAGCGGCCATCAAGGCCAAGTTGGTTGAAGAGACGCGGCGTGCGGATACCTCCGCAGCCGCCCTTTGTGCGGCACAGGTGGAGCTGTCCTCTTCCCAGGCGGAGCTGCTTCTTCTTCAACGGAGGGTCGATGACGCTGAGGCCATCGCGTGGCAGAACGAGGACGAGATCCGCCAGCGGAGGGTTCTGGAGCGCGAGCATGCTCCCATGCTTTAGACGCTCAGGGAGAGGGCCAACTCAGCCTTAGGCGAGATTTGCGAGGCTGCCGCTAAGGAGCCGCACGAGGCCAGCTACGCAGGCAATCTTTGGTTCTTCACTGACGTGATGACGCTTCTGGAGGATCGTTCTGAGAGAGCTCGCAGGCTTGTTGAGGAGAGGAGCCTAGCCCTGCTCAGGCGTGTCTTCTCCCGTGTCTTCAGCCATTTGCAGGAGATGGACCCCCACTTCGACTTTGACGCTGCCATCGCGCCTCTGCCCATAGCTGTCCGGGGCGACCTGGCACAGTGGGTGGAGAACAACGTGGACGCCCTCGTCAGGGCCTTCGCGTCTGATGACGATGGTGTGGTCGTGGGCGCTGACGAAGGCGGCGTTATAGATGAGCCTGGCACTGATGGAAACGCGGGTGGTGGGGGCGACGACGTCAGTGATGCCAGTGACGCTTCCGAGGACGCCCCAGAAGACGCGGTGAGTGATATGTCTGACTGACCGCATGTCTCCGTAGTTCATCCTGCATGAAGAAGACTCGGGCTTGTCCCTGAAGAATATAAGAGCATTTTGGGAGGGGAGGCCCCTCATGTAAAGATTTGTAATCCGTACTCTGGTGAGCACAACGTTATGCGTGAGTTTAGTCGCTAGCCCAGTGATGGTTCGGTTGATTCGTTTACCTTCCGGCCCTGGCATGCCCTGAGCGGGCCTGCGGGGGGATGCTACGCCTCCAGCGTCCCTCGATTAACCTGCTGATCCTGTGATGAGGACCTCCGGAGAGGGTGCGGAGGCAGTGGTCCCGGCTGTAGGCGTGCCTGGCCCGGCCCAGCTCACGAGGGGCTCGTGAGGGGGGGTAGCTGACGCTAGCTTGGGGCGTAAATCTGAAACTAGAACACGAGAGATTGCTCGAACGAGACTAAACACCCCTTCCCCGAATGCAAGCAAGCTTCAAACTCGAATCCAACTTAAATCCAAACCGAAGAAACTTGCCGACAAGGAAGAAGCAAAAAAGCAAAAAAGGCAAAAGAAAAGCAAAAAAGCCGCGTCCGACACCTAGTCTAGTCTTCGACGTCTTCTCACCAGCGCGGAGCTAAGTGCTGCCACTGGGCGTGGGCGGGAGCCCCAGGGCCTGAGGCCGGCGCTCCTGAGACTCCGGGGCATGTACAGCCCCACTCATTATTACGTGAGAGTGTCACAGGGCGGCGAGCTTCACAGGCACTGGGCCTTCTTCACAGGTACCGACCTTGCTTCATATCACCAGACGAGGGCCCCGGAAACCAAGGACGACGCCAATGGGGTAGAGCGGTCGCCAGCGGTTCCCCCGACGACCACGGGTCCTCCGCCGGGGGCAGCCATGGGGCACCTCCCCGGCAGAGGGCCTACCTCCTGAGAACACCTTGACCCGACCGCCGCGAGGGTGAGCCCGGATCTCGGCCCCTTTCCTGCAGCCCCCTGCACCCTCCTCCTGAGGGATAAGAGGCTGCGGCGTGGGTGCAGCCGTCCGCTGCGGCGACCTGTACCTCCTGCGACCCATGGTTAGCGTAAGCTTGCTCCTGAGGGATGAGTGGTACCCGATAGTTGCTGCTGTCGGCGTGATTGCGATGCTCTCTTGGGGTTCCTGAAAGAGCTCGGCTTCCGGCGCCTCCTCGTCCCAGCCGGGCCCGAGGAACGTGCCATGACCTTCTTCCAGCTCGCGCCCTTGATCCACCATGCGGGGTACATAGGCCTACGGGGCGACCACCTCGTGGACCTCACTGTGGCGCCCCGTATGCCACGCAGTCTGGCTTGGGGCGTTGCCTTGTATGTGATGACGCGGTGGTCCGCCGAGGCCAAAGGCCGCGACGCCCATCCCTTCGCCGGCCTGGGGAAGGGCCGGCGCGATCAACCGCCTGGTGCTGGCGGAGGTGTTGGCGCTGGACCGGCCCTGGGGCCCGCCTAAAATCGCGTGGGCGTGCGTAACGCCGTCGTGCGACCTGTCCTGGATCTGGGGCAGCAGCTGGATGTAGAAGGGGGGCGCTCCTGAGGCAGCGGCGTCCAGGAGCTCGGCCACTCGCCCCAACAACACGTCGCGGCCGCCTTCTAGAAAGCGGCACCGTAGTAGCTCTCGGGCCACCGTGAGCGCAACCCTGGAGTTCGCCTGCTCTCGTCGGGTGTATGGCGCCGTGGCAGCGGCGTGGTTCGAGGCCCTTGCTGCGGCCCGCACCTGCCGTGGTGTGAGGGCAGGTAGCGTCTGGCCGCGTCGCCCGCGTCCCGCAGTGCCCTGTGGAGCACGAGCTGCCTGAGGCGCAAGGTTGAGGTCACCCTGAGACGGCGACACGGTGTGGGCGGGCCACGCCGCCCAGCGGTCGGCGTTGGCAGCCGGGTTGCTTGACATATGGGTGGCAAAGCGGCGGAACGCGACACGGAGGAAGAAGGACTCCGGCGCACCCTACCTGGCACGCCAAATGTCGAATTTCAGGTTCTGGTAGACCCTTGAGGTTCGAACACTTGGGTGCGCGCGGAGATCTCTCCCCTACTGATCTGCGTCTGATCCTCTCGTGCGAACTAAGATGAAAATGATGAACAACACAAGAGACACGAGGTTTATACTGGTTCGGGCCGCCGTTGTGGTGTAATACCCTACTCCAGTGGTGTGGTGTGGTGCATTACCTCTAGGGCTGATGATGGACTATACAAGGGAAGAACAGCCTCGCGAGAGGTGTTCTTGAGCTGGTGCGATGTGTTCTACTTAGTCTCTACTGGGTTTTCCCCTCTCTTTCTCTCTACTGCTGCCCCCTTTTTCCTTTGTGGAGGCTAGCTCTATTTATAGAGGCCCTGGGCCTCTCCCCGAATAATTGAGCGGGAAGGGCGCCAACAATTGGCCATTTTGAAGGGGAACATCTAGTACAAGTTATCCTGAACAAAGGTGGTCTTCGACTGCCAAAAGCACTGGTGATGACGCCGTCTTGGGCTCCACGGTGACCTCCGTCCGGCCGTTCGGCTGGTCTTGGTCTCACTGCACCGGAATGGTAACCTTTGCCTGATACCTTGGCCTGTGCTTGCCCCCTTTGCACCAAAGGGGAAACAAGGACCCTGCGCAGGCCGGCGCCCGCCTGGCGCCCGCATGGCCTTGATCGTCATGGCTTTTGTCATGGGATCCTCGCGAGGTACCCTTGCATTGATCTCTCCGCCTCCTCGCGAGCCTGCCTAATGAGGCCGCTCTTGAGGAAGCTTACTGTCGTCCGCCCCGCGAGGCTTGGCCCCTCGCGAGGGTCTTGAGCTTGCGCTGATGAAGATAGGCCGCACTGGGCCCCCACCTGAGCCACGCCGCAGGCCGCAGGCAGGCAAGTCTGGGGACCCCCGTTCCCAGAACGCCGACACCTCCTACTGGATTGATACCTTGGTTTTCAAAAACCGAGGGAAATACTTACGCTACTCTGCTGCATCATCCTTTCCTCTTCGGGGAAATCCAACGCAAGCTCAAGAGGTAGCAGGTCCCCGTCCGAGCCGGGCTCGCCGCCTACAATGGCGGGGAGCAAGCGGAGAGCTTCCCTAGCCCCTCTAAGGGGGGCGGGTGTGCCTTGTTCCTTACTTTCTAAGGGGACTCGGATTTCCAATTCATCCGTTCCTCCGCGGGCTCCTGGAGTTTTACGGCCTCCAACTGCATAATTTCACCCCTGCTTCCTTATTGCACATCGCTGGCTATGTTGCCCTTTGTGAGCTATTTCTGGGCTGCGAGGCTCATTTCGAGCTGTGGAAAAGGTTATTTTGCCTTGTGCCCCACAGATAGAAGGGGTCACTTTATCAAGTGGGCGGAGCCGAAATATGGCGCATCACCGAAACCCGATACCTGTCCGGTACTCCGAAGAAGATGTCCGAAGACTGGCCTTCGGAGTGGTTTTATATGGAGGACGTCCCCCTTCCAGACCCTGTTCGGCGGGGTCTTCCTGAGTTCAACAATGCTCCTCTGAAGAAACGCCGAAGCTAGTGCCCACGGAGCCCCCAAGAGGAAGACAAATGAGAAGTCCTTTACCTGATGAACCAGATTAAAGCGCTGGCTCAATCAGGATTGACAATAATCGAGGTTATGTCAATATGCATAATGCGGGGAGTGCAACCACTTCAATATCGAGGGCACCCCCTGTGGTGTTTTAATGGGGAAGATGATGCCACCCGTTGCGGGCATAAGGGACCAGACTCCGCAGCTGCTTTAGCAAAAATTCTGTCCGAGTTGTTCAAGGGAGAGGAAGAGGAGTTCATCCGCATCAAGTCACGGGATGGATTCTCTATGTACAGCCCTCCAAGCTGGGTGAGTTATAGCTCTTACTCCCATTCTTCCCGCATTCTTCGTCGTAGGTACTCACCTTGCCATTTTACGGCAGGAACTGCAATAAGCTGTAAGGGAGGTCAACAGCCCATCTCCACAACCAGAGGACCCTGGCCGGGCCCTCGGTCCTGGACTCGAAGAGGATCCGGACATATTCGTGGAGCTGATAGACAGACAATTCTATCAATTGAGCTGCAATGACGCCATGGTGGCCATAACGGCCGACTATCCCGGACTGCTCCCTGCGTCGCACATAAGAAAAACCGAAATCCCAACTCCAAAAATAGGATCCCCTTTTAGACACTTCACCTACCATACACATATGGTGTTTTACAGGGAAGGCATTCGGGACGCCGTGCCGAACCCGTAGCAACTCACCAGCAAGAGGCACCAAAGCCGGGTAGGCCAAAAAGGATGGCGGTCAGGACGGAGACGCCGGCGCAGAGGTATGAAACAAAACCTCGCTCCGTGGTGGTCGTCTTTCTTAAAATGCAATGACGTCCATGCTTCTTTCATAGAAAAAACGTTCACCGGACTATATTCAGAGAGGCTGCCGATCATGCCTCCACCAGTCAGGCTCCAGGGCCGGACATAGAGGCGGAAGCCAACATGGGGCGGACGCCGGATGCTCCTCCTACAAAGGATGCGGATAGACTATCCGCTACAAATTCAGAAGTGGAGAGCGCCATGAATCATAGGCGTCGCCAGGCCGTACTCCGTGACACTTGTTTCTCGCCAGAGGCATTTGATGCCTTCAACTTCGGAGACGCGTACATTCGTGCTGCTCAAAATGGTTTAGCCAGAGCCACGGACCAGTATGTAAGGGATATCGGGTAAGCAAATCTGACGATTATATGTATCAGTAGCCCCTGAGACTTGAAACATTTGACGCAACTGATTTAAGGATCATTATTTGTGCAGGTTCTTACGGAGAAGAATTCCCAATTCTCTCAAGAGTTGAACGAGTGCAAGGCCCAGCTGGAAGCCGCTGCTGCCGCATTGAAGGAGTCCAAAAAGGGTCCCCCTAGTAACTCTTTTGTCTATTGCAAAGAATATCGTTACCGGGTAGTATGCGGCATGCATGCACACCTAACAATAGATGTTGCAGGTGGCCCCGTAGTGAATCTGGAGGCCGTGGAGGCGGATACGACACGTGATGATCGGCAGCGAAATGCTGGCGACCGCATGCTGACGCGAGTCAGGTAGGAGAAAAATGATCTCCAAGACGCCAATATCCGGCTGGGCGTGGAACTGAAGGATGTCTGAGCCCAGCTTGCGGACTCTGTGAAAGAGAATAAACAGCTTCGGCGCAGCATTTTTAGTAAGTGCTTGAACGAATTTTTAAAGGAGTTCGGCGAAGAAGCCTGCTAACAGCGTTATGTCTGCAGGTATGCTGACAGGTCGTCCCGCGGAGGAGATGCCCGGGTCTTCGGGTGATCTTCTACCAGAGCTCTCACAACTACACGAACAAGTTCGGCAGGTGATGCAGAGTATTGCTCAAGCCTTGTGGCCATCCGCGCCCCCGCCGGGAGGCATGGGGGAGCTTATAGTGAAGCTCAAGGGAGTGCGGTGACGCTTCCGATTATGGAAGATATCAGCCTGCCGACAAGGTGCAAGGGAAGCCTGGGCTATGGTGAAGACACGATATACCAAGGCTGACCCAAACCACATGGCCGAGGTCGGACCTGTGGGGCCCGATGGGAAAGAGATCCCCGTCAGTTTAGTGTATGATCAAGTAGAATTAGCCGCAAAGTATTCCCAACAGGATTGTAGGCTAGACAGCCTGTTGGATGGTATAGAAGAAGAATTTAATCAGTCTTAGTGACTGTGTACTTCAAGTGACATATGTAATGTCCCTAGCCAGATTGTAAATCATTTGTCATGCCGGAACTTTTCACTTTGACCTCTCAACCCGATAGTCCGGAGTGTATCCGAATACCCACTCGGTTATATAAAAACCAGGGTATGCATGGAAACCAGGCATAGGGGTCATAAGTGCTTGAATAGACAAGTACCCAACTAGCTATGTTATATTATATGGATAGTAAGAAACATCTTCCAGGGAGAATAGTTCCGTTAAGGGTTCCTTTCCCTGGGTACGCATGCCCTAATGTGCATGTCTGAACTGCGAGATGCAGGCTAAAAACATCTGGGGCCGTGTAGTAATTTAAATGAAAGTCATCTTTTATTCACTGACCGAATATTCCCTTAAGAATGCTAGCTTTCGGCTTCACCCAGTCTGAGGTACACATCCGGCTGACCCGGCAGTAACAATCATAGAGGTGCTCCCCTTATGCCCTAGCCGAATTAAGGAAACGTAGGGCATAAATACAAGAGCCAGGCAACCCATCTTGGCCAAAACTGAAGTCATATCGATGCATATAATGGCGAAAAAGGTACATGCGGAAGAATAACACATGTGCGGGGCATAAAGCCCGGAAGGGTAATTAAATTGAGCTTCTGTATGAGAAGCCCCCAGGTATATTGAGCGTGGTTAGCGCGTCAAGATTGTGTAACCAAGACACAAGTGTAGCCCTTTAGGGCCTCGAAGAGAGAAAAGAGAAAGAAAGAGAGAAAAAACAGATGTGTAAAAAAATTGATGGAGGTGAGGAGACGAACATAGAGTCCGGCGCTAGGCGTAGAATCTTCATAGTCTGGCTGCGTTCCATGTGTTTGTCTCGAGTCGATTATCCGATGCATCCCGCAAACGGTACGCTCTACCGGTCAGAACCTGGTCGATAATGAAGGGACCTTCCCATTTGGGCTTAATCTTGTTCTTTTTCTTCTCCGGTAGGCGTAGAACTAGTTCGCCAACGTTATAGGTTTTGGCCCACACTTCTCTGCTTTGATACCTTCAAGCCTGTTGCTGATAGAATGCGGAACGAGCTTTTGCCACGTCGTGCTCCTCCTCGAGGGCATCCAAACTATCCTGCCGATCGAGCTCGGCCTCTCTTTCTTCGTCCATGCGCACTCGAGGTGAGTCATGAATTATGTCGCAAGGAAGCACCACCTCAGTTCCGTACACCATAAAAACGGTGTGTATCCGGTAGTGCGATTCGGCGAGGTCCGCAGCCCCAAAGTACGGAGTCGAGCTCCTCTACCCAATGAGTGTCTGATTTCTTTAAAGATCAGACTAATCTTGGTTTAATGCCGCTCATGATAAGACCATTCGCTCGTTCGACTTTTCCGTTAGTTTGCGGATGATAGACAGAAGCATAATCGAGCTTGATGCCCATGTTGTTGCACCAAAGTTTCACCTCGTCGGCTGTAAAGTCCGTGCCGTTGTCAGTGATGATGCTGTGGGGGACGCCATAACGGTGTACAACCCCGGATATGAAGTCTATCACCGGTCCGGATTCAGCCGTTTTGACAGGTTTGGCTTCTTTCCAATTGGTGAATTTATCTACCATGACCAGTAAGTATTTTTTCTTATGGGTTCCCCCTTTGAGGGGACCGACCATATCGAGCCCCCAGACCGCAAAGGGCCAAGTAATGGGGATTGTTTGGAGGGCGGTAGGTGGCATGTGGCTTTGGTTTGCAAAAAGCTGGCAACCGACACAATGTCGTACCAGATGCTGTGCATCTGCCCAGGCCGCCGGCCAATAAAAACATGTACGGAAGGCCTTGCTTACAAGGGCCCGGGCTGCGGCATGGTGGCCGCCGAGTCTGGCATGGATTTCTGCCAAAAGCTTCCGCCCTTCCTCTTCGGAGATGCACCTTTGAAGGACTCTGGTTGTGCTTTTCTTATAAAGCTCTCCCTCATGGACCTTGTAGGCTTTAGATCGCCGCACTATGCAGCGGGCCTCATTTTGGTCCTCGGGTAATTCCTGTCAAGTTAGGTAGGCCAAGAATGGTTCTGTCCACGGGGCGATGCCGACCATTATCACGTGGGCTGAAGGTGTTATTTCGGTGGCAGAGCCTCCGATTGTGTCAGAGTATTCAGTATCTGGGGTTGTGGCCGCGTCCGGACTATTTTTGCCAGTGTCCCCTTCCCATACCACGGATGGTTTAAAAATTCTTTCCAGGAAGATGTTCGGTGGGACAGGGTCGCGTTTGGCGCCGATACAGGCTAGGATGTCCGCCGCCTGGTTGTTTTCCCGAGCTACATGGTGGAATTCAAGCCCCTCGAACCGAACTGACATTTTGAGGACGGCGTTGCGATATGCCGCCATTTTCGGATCCTTGGCATCGAAGTCTCCATTTATTTGGGATATTGCGAGGTTTGAGTCCCCATGCACCTCTAGGCGTTGGATGCCCATGGAGACTGCCATCCAGAGGCCGTGTAATAGGGCCTCGTATTCGGCTGCGTTGTTGGAGTCTGTATATAGTATTTGGAGCACGTATTGCACCGTATCTCCGGTGGGGGATGTCAGGACGACGCCAGCCCCCAGACCAACTGGCATTTTAGAGCCGCCGAAGTGCATGATCTAATTGGAGTATGCGCCGTACTCTTTTGGGAGTTCGGCTTCTGTCCATTCGGCTACAAAATCGGCCAGTACTTCCGACTTAATGGCCCGTCGTGGCTTATATGTTATGTCGAACGGGAGGAGCTCGATGTCCCATTTGGCAATCCGGCCCGTGGCATCGCAGTTGTTTATTATGTCATTGAGTGGTACTTCGGAGGCCACTATAATTGAACACTCTTGAAAGTAGTGTCGTAATTTCTGGGATGCCATAAATACCGCGTATGCTATCTTTTGGTAATGTGGGTACTGTGATTTGCATGGAGTGAGGACGGTGGATACATAATATACTGGCTTTTGAAGTGGGAATTTATGTCCGTCCATCTCTCGTTCGATGACGAGTACTGCGCTTACAACTTGGTGAGTTGCCGCTATATATAATAGCATTGGTTCGCCAACAGTTGGCGTGGCCAAGATTGGGTTGGTGGCCAGGATGGCTTTTATTTCTTCCAGTCTGGCCATGGCTGCATCCGTCCACTCAAAGTGTTCACTGTGCCGAAGAAGTCGATAAAGGGGAAGTGCCTTTTCTCCTAATCGGGAGATAAAGCGGCTTAAAGCCGCCACACATCCAGTCAATTTCTGGATTTGCTTGAGGTCAGTTGGGATAGCCAACTACGACAGAGCTCAGATTTTAGCCGGATTTGCTTCAATTCCTCTACTGGAGATGATGAAGCCCAGGAGCTTAATGCCGAAAACGCATTTTTCTGGATTGAGCTTAATGTCGTATGTTCGGAGATTGGAGAACGTGAGCCTCAAGTCGTCTATTAAAGAGTCGACGTGTCTGGTTTTAATGACCACATCGTCTACATATTCCTCCACAGTCTTACTGATCTTCTTTTCCAGACATGTCTGGATCATGCGCTGATATGTTGCGCCGGCGATTTTGAGCCCGAAGGGCATTGTGTTAAAACGTAAGGGGCCGTATGGCATGATAAATGCCATTGCGGCTTGATCAGACTCCGCCATCTTAATCTGGTGGTAACCGGAGTATGCGTCGAGGAAGCACAATGATTCGTATCCTGCGGTAGCGTCGATGATTTGATCGATGCGAGGTAGTGGGAAGGGATCCTTTGGGCAGGCCTTATTAAGGTCTTTGAAGTCAACACATAGGCGCCAGGATTTGTCCTTCTTTGGTACCATCACTAGGTTTGCTAGCCAATCCGTATGTTCTATTTCTTTAATAAATCTGGCTTCCAGTAGCTTGGCCAGCTCCTCTCCCATGGCATGTCGCTTAGGTTCGGAGAAACGCCGAAGAGTCTGCTTGACTGGCTTGAATCCTTTTAGAATATTAAGGCTATGCTCGGACAATCTGCGTGGGATTCCTGGCATGTCTGAAGGGTGCCAGGCGAATATATCCCAATTCTCGCGCAGAAACTCCCGTAGTGCGGCGTCTATAGCGGGGTCTAACTGTGCCCCAATGGATGCTATTTTTGTAGGGTCTGTTGGATGGACTTGGAATTTAACTATTTTTTCTGTTGGTTTAAAGGAGGTGGACTTGGATGTTTTGTCTAGTATCACGTCGTCCCTGTCCACCGTGGAGCGCAGCGCGGTTAACTCCTCCTCCACAAGGGCTTCGGATAATGCCTCCACTACAAAAAATACACTTCCGTGATGATACGTGTTTGTCACTGTAGGTCGCGTTTTTTGTCATGCATGTACATACATGATGATTTTATGATAGAATCAAGATAGTCATACCTGCGCTATCGTAGAAGTGTTCCATGACATTACCAAAATTATCATCACAGAAGTGTCCACTTCCATGACGACAAATCGCGCGTCACAGAAGTGCTTTCGTCAAGGGTGACTGTCGGTGTCAAAACCGGCGGATCTCGGGTAGGAGGTCCCGAACTGTGCGTCTAGGCCGGATGGTAACCGGAGACAAGGGACACGAAGTTTTACCCAGGTTCGGGCCCTCTCGATGGAGGTAAAACCCTATGTCCTGCTTGATTAATATTGATGATATGGGTAGTACAAGAGTAGATCTACCACAAGATCGAGGAGGCTAAACCCTAGAAGCTAGCCTATGGTATGATTGTTGATGTGTATGTTGTCCTACGGACTAAAACCCTCTGGTTTATATAGACACCGGATAGGGTTAGGGTTACATGGAGTCGGTTACAATGGTAGGAGATTTTCATATTCGTCTCGCCAAGCTTGCCTTCCACACCAAGGAAAGTCCCTTCCGGACATGGGACGGAGTCTTCAATCTTGTATCTTCATAGTCCAGGAGTCCGGCTGAAGGTATAGTCCGGCTATCCGAACACCCCCTAATCTAGGACTCCTTCAGTAGCCCCTAAACCAGGCTTCAATGACGACGAGTCCGGCGCGCAGATTGTCTTCGGCAATTCAAGGCGGGTTCTCCTCCAAATTCCGTGTACCTATTTGAATAAAGTCCGGTTTCTTGTAGATGTTGCGCTCCTTGGCTTCTACGCCCAATAATGGCCGCTTCCCACGTGTCAAACGAATATGAAAAGTCTGAGTGCTTTTACATTCACACCCCTAGCCGCGTAAATGGGCTGCCCTATTTAAGGGGACGAAGATTTAGATCCAATCCACACCTTCTCCCCTCCGCGAGTGTTCATCAAAGCGCATCCGACAAAGGTCTATTCCACCATGGCCAGCCATCGCAACTCCTCCCCTCGCCCTTCCAGCCCTAAGCCTGGATATTGGGAGAGATGTTCCACCCCACATAGTGAGCTAGTGACGCTCCAGACCAAGGGATTTCTCCCCCCGGCCTATATGGTCCCGGTTCAAGCCGGTCTTGCCGTCTACAACGGCGGAGAGCAAGCAGAGAATGCCCCTTATCATTCCAAAGGAGAGCGGGTGTGCCTCATCCCTTACTTAATAAGGGGGCTCGGATTTCCAATCCACCCATTTCTCCGGGGGCTGCTGGAGTTCTATGGCCTCCATCTACATCATCTCATGCCTGCCTCAGTATTGCATATCGCGGGCTTTGTAGCCCTCTGCGAGCTGTTCTTGGGTGTTGAAGCTCATTTCGGACTGTGGAAGGAGCTATTATGCCTCGTGCCCCGTTCCAAGAAGGGGTCAATGTATCAGGTGGGCGGAGCCGAAGTGTGGCGCATCGCCGGGACTGGATATCTGTCCGGAACCCTAAAGAAGGCTTCCGAAGACTGGCCCTCGAAATGGTTCTATATAGAAGACGTCCCGCTGCCGGATCCCGTCCGGATCGGCCTCCCTGAATTCAACAGTGCTCCCTTAAAGAAGCGCCTAAGCTGGCGCCCATGGAGCCCTCAGAGGGAAAGTGACAGGGACATCATTTACCTGATGGGCCGAATAAGATTGTTAGCCCATTCTGGACTAACCATGATCGGGGTTATGGCCGAATGCATTATGCGGGGGGTGCAGCCGCTTCAGTATAGAAGCCACCCCATGTGGGACTTCAACGGGGAGGACGACGCCACCCGCTACGGTCATAAGGGGCCGGATTCAGCTGCCGCTCTACTAAAGATCTTGTCCACTTTGTATAAGGGAGAAGAGGAGGAATTTATCCGCGTCAACCCTCAGGGTGGATTCTCCATGCACAATCCCCTGAGCTGGGTAAGTGGCCGTATTTACTTGTCCATCCATTTTGTATTCCCATTGTTAAATATTCAGTCTGACGACCTTGACGCAGGAACTGCGCCGGGCTGTTAAGGAAATAAGCAGCCCT
Organism: Triticum urartu; assembly: GCF_056163025.1. Taxonomy (NCBI): domain Eukaryota; kingdom Viridiplantae; phylum Streptophyta; class Magnoliopsida; order Poales; family Poaceae; genus Triticum; species Triticum urartu. The sequence goes on along the minus strand of NC_141876.1, from coordinate 398,204,758 downwards.
CATCCACAACCCGAGGACCCAGGACGGTCCCTCGACCCGGCCTCTCAAGAGGATCCGGACATATCTGTGCAGCTGATTGATGGAGTGTTCCATCAATTGAGCGAGGACAACGCCTTGGTGGCCATTACGGCCGACTACCCAGGGCTAATCCTAACGCCCCAGGTACCTGAGATCGAAGTCCCAGTACCCCGAATAGGTGTCCGCCCACTCGTGTTCAGTTTCCTGATTGCAACCGAACTTTGCAGGGGAGGTTTTTAAGGCGGAAGGCCGAACCTGCGGCGACAAGCCAACGAGGGGCCCCATGGGCCGAAAAGAAGTGCAGTACGGACCAAGGCGTTAGCGCAAAGGTATGGCGCACCCCCTTATCCCAGGTGTTATACCTTCAAGGCACATTGACACTCGTGCTCTCTTCAGGACAAAGAGACCTCGCCGGTCTATACCCAGAGAGGCTGCCAATCGCGCCTCCACCATCCAGGCTCCAAAGCCTGGTCCGGAGGCGGAGGCGAACGCAAGGCGCGTGCCAGACGCTCCTCCGACGGAGGATGTGGACCGGTTGTCTGCCACCAACTCTGAGGTGGAGAGTGCCATGAACCACAGGCATCGCCGGACAATTCTTCACGACGCTTGTTTCTCCCAAGGGGCGTTAGATGCCTTCAATTCGCGAGATGCGCACCTCCGTGCCGCTCAAAATGGTCTAGCCAGAGCCACAGAGCAATATGTAAAAGACATACGGGTGAGAAAATTTTGGTATATATATATAGCAGTAGCCCTCGAGACTTGAAACAGTTAGACACTAGTAGAAAAAGGGTCAAACGTGAAGCACATTAGTGCCGGTTTGTATTTGAGCCGGTACTAATGGTACCATTAGTGCCGATTCGAACGGATTTGCATTAATGCCGGTTCGTGTTGAACCTTTAGTACGGGTTCGTGGCACGAACCGGCACTAAAGGGGTGGTGGCAGGCTGGCGTCAGGCCGGGGCCCCACGATCACCTTTAGTACCGGTTCGTGGCACGAACCGGTACTAAAGGTCCCATTTTCAAACTCTACCCCCCCCGGTGGATCGCCTTTTCAGTTTAAAAAAATAAAAGAAAATAATGGAAATGTCAAAAAAATAAAAGAAAATAAGTTTTTCATGTGATATGTGGTCTAGTTGTTGGGAAAATTTGCAAATGTGAATTTTGACTTTATTTGCAAAATCTCTCTGAAATTTGTAAAAATGGGCATAACTTTTGCATACTAACTCGGATGAAAAAGTTTTTTATATGAAAAATCATCTACTCAAAAAGTTACATCCGAATTTAACGGGGGGAACCCCGTTAAACATTTGCAAAATCCTCAAAAACCTAATAGAAAAAAGTTACGGGGCTTTTAAGATCTAGAGTGGAAAAAATTGAAAAATATTCAAACAGTGGGCAAACTGTGGTCAAACAATGGTCAAACTAATTATTCTAGAATATTAGTGTTACTAAATAATTATTTTAGTTATTTCAATTTTGGTCAAATCTGGTCAAACTGTGGTCAAACTGTGGTCAAACAATGGTCAAACTAATTATTCAAGAAATATTAGTGTTACTAAATAATTATTGTTTTTAAAACAATAGTTTCAAACTTAAACAGTGAAATGTGTCACTTCATGCTCAAGCAAAATTCCTGAAGGTTAATAGGATTGACATCTTACTATTGTCAGGAAAACAACAAGTGCAGACTCGGAAACGAAGGAGAATAGAACCTGAAAGCTAAGCGTGGTCGGGCTGGAGTAGTGAGAGGGATGGGTGACCGGTCGGGAAGTTAGATGATTTGGAATGAGTGATCCACACTTGAGCAGTTAAGAGAGGTTATTAGAGACTAAATCATCAAATAATTCAGAAAAATTAAAAATAAAAAAAACAAAAATTTTTTCCAAAATTTTCAAAAAAAAAACCTTTAGTACCGGTTGGTAACACCAACCGGTACTAAAGGTCCCCCCTACCAGGGCGCGGGCTCACGCCACGTGGTGGCACTTTAGCGCTGGTTCGTGCCGAACCGGTACTAAAGGGGGGGGGCTTTAGTGCCGAAATGTTAGTGCCGGTTCCATAACCGGTACTAAAGGCCCTTACAAACCGGTACTAATGGTCCGTTTTCTACTAGTGACAATAACTGATTTAACGATCATTTGATATGCAGGTTCTTACAGAAAAGAATTCCCTACTGTCCAAGGAGCTGGAAGAGTACAAAGCCCAACTGGAGGCCGCACAAGCCGCGGCAGGGGAGCCTAAGGAGACCCCCTCTGGTAATATACACTTCGAAAGATAAGTATTTTGCGAAGCACGGCTTTGGTGCGAATCTGACAAATGAAATTGCAGATGGCGCCGGATTGAATCCGGAAAGGCAACACCTCCTACGCCAGCTAAAGGATGGTGAGAGGGTGCTATTAAAGGTGATGGGGGAGAAAAACGTTCTCCAAGATGCCAACACCAGGCTGGGTGTCAAGCTGAAAGATGTTCGTGCCCAGCTGTCAGACTCCATGAAGGAGAATCAGCGGCTTCGGCGCGGCATATTTATTAAGTGCTTGAACGAACCTTTTGAAAGAAAGTTCGGCGGGGAAGTCGACTAACAGAGCAATGTCTGTAGGTGTGCTAACAGGTCATCCTGCAGAGGAGATGCCTGGTTCTACGGGTGACCTTCTTCCCGAGCTCTTGCAACTACTCGATCGAGTTCGGCAGGCGATGCGAGGCGTCACCCAGGCTGTGTGGCCATCCGTCTCCATGCCCGAAGGTCTTGGAGAGCTTGCGAAGAAGCTAAAGGGAGCACGTCGGCGCTTTCGATTGTGGAAGATATCAGCCTGCCATCAAGGCGCTAGGGAGGCCTGGGCCATGGTGAGGACGCGGTACGTAAAGGCTGACCGCAACCACATGGCCAAGGTCGGTCCTGTAGGGCCCGATGGGAAGGAGATCCCTGTAAGCTTAGTATACGGCCAAGTAGGGTTGGCCGCAAAGTATTCCCAGCAGGCCTGTAAATTAGATAGCCTGTTAGATGGTACTGAATAGGAATACAACCAGTCGAAATGAATATGTAATTTAATTGACATTTATAATGCCTTCTAGCCGGATTGTAGATCATTTGTCATGGCCGACCTTTTCGCTTCAGCCTCAGGACCTGACGGTCCGGAGTGTGTCCGAATTCCCATGTGGTTATATAGGAACCGGGGAATGCATGGAGACCAGGCGTAGGGGTCATTAGGGCGTGAACAGACAAGTGCCCGACTAGGTATGTTATATTACATGGTTAGTAAGAAACATCTTCCAGGGAGAATAGTTCCGTTAGGGGTTCCTTTCCCTGGGAGGCATGCCCTAAGGTGCATGTCCATGCTGCGAAAAGAAATGCAGGAAAAACATTTGGGGGCGTATAGATAAAAATAAAAAAGATCATCTTTAGTTCACCGACCGAATATTCCCTTAAGAACGCTAGCTTTCGGCTTCACCCAGTCTGAGGTACACATCTGGCTGACCCGGCAGTAACAATCGCAGAGGTGCTCCCTTTACCACCTAACCGAACAATCGGGAACGTAGGGGTAAGCACAGGAGCCAGGCAACCCAGCTTGGCCAAAACTTAAGTCATATCGGTGCATATAATGGTGAATAAAAGGTACATGCGGAAGTGTGACACATGTGTTGGGCATGAAGCCCGCATGAATAAGCTTCTGTTTAAAGAAGCCCCCAGGTTTAATGAGCGCGGATAGCACATCACTTTATGAGCCTTTAGAGGCTATAAGAGAGAGAGAGAGAGAGAAGAAGATAAATGTAAGATAGAAAATATAAAAAATGGACAGAGGAAGGAGACGAACACAGAGTCCGACGCTAGGCATAGATTCTTCGGAGACGGGCTGCGTTCCATGGGTTTGGCTCGAGTCGGTTATCCGATGCATCCCGCAGGCGGTACGCTCCACCAGTCAGGACTTGGTAAATTATGAAGGGACCTTCCCACTTGGGCTTGAGTTTGTCCTTTTTCTTGTCCGGTAGTCGTAGAACTAATTCGCCAACGTTGTAATTTTTGGCCCGTACTTCTCTGCTTTGGTATCTTCGAGCCTGCTGTTGATAGAATGCGGAACGGGCTTTTGCCATGTCGCGCTCCTCCTCCAATGCGTCCAAGCTGTCCTGCCGATCGAGCTCGGCTTCTCTTTCTTTGTACATGCGCACTTGAGGTGAGTCATGAATTATGTCGCAAGGCAAAACTGCCTCTGCGCCGTACACCATAAAGAATGGTGTGTATCCGGTGGTGCGATTCGGCGTGGTCCGTAGCCCCCAGAGTACGGAGTCGAGCTCCTCTACCCAGTGCGTGTTAGATTCCTTGAGGGACCGCACTAATCTGGGTTTGATGCCGCTCATGATAAGACCATTTGCACGTTCAACCTGGCCGTTAGTTTGTGGGTGATAGACGGAAGCATAATCGAGCTTGATGCCCATGTTTTTGCAACAGAGTTTTACCTCGTCGGCCGTGAAGTTCGTGCCGTTATCAGTGATGATGCTGTGGGGGACGCCGTAACCGTGTACAACCCCGGATATAAAGTCTATCACCGGTCCGGATTCAGCCGTCTTAACAGGCTTGGCTTCTATCCATTTGGTGAACTTATCCACCATGACTAGTAAGTATTTTTTCTTGTGGGTTCCGCCTTTAAGGGGCCAACCATGTCAAGCCCCCAGACCGCGAAGGGCCAAGTAATGGGGATGGTTTGGAGGGTGGTGGGTGGCATATGGCTTTGGTTTGCAAAGAGCTGGCAACCGGTGCATCGTTGGACTAAATCCTGAGCGTCTGCTCGGGCTGTCGGCCAATAAAAGCCTGTATGGAAGGCCTTGCTTACAAGGGACCGGGCTGCAGCGTGATGACCGCCGAGTCCAGCATGAATTTCAGCCAGGAGATTCCGCCCCTCCTCTTCGGAGATGCACCTTTGAAGGACTCCGGTAGTGCTTTTCTTATAAAGCTCTCCCTCGTGGACTTTGTAGGCTTTGGATCGCCTCACTATGCAGCGTGCCTCATTTTGGTCCTCGGGGAGTTCCTGCCTAGTAAGGTAGGCGAGGAATGGTTCTGTCCACGGGGCAATGACGGCCATTATTACGTGGGCTGAAGGTGTTATTTCATTGGCAGAGCCTCCGATTGTGTCAGAATGTTCAGTGTCGGGCAGTGCGGTTGGGTCCAGGCTATTACTGTTCGGCTCCCCTTCCCATGCTACGGATGGCTTGAACAACCTTTCCAAAAAGATGTTGGGGGGGACTACATCGCGTTTTGCGCCGATGCGTGCCAGGACATCTGCCGCCTGATTATTTTGCCGGGCTATATGGTGAAATTCAAGCCCCTTGAACCGAGCTGACATTTTTAGGACGGCGTTGCGGTAAGCTGCCATTTTTGGATCCTTGGCATCAAAGTCTCCATTTATTTGGGATATTGCGAGGTTCGAGTCCCCGCGCACCTCTTGGCGTTGGATGCCCATGGATACTGCCATCCGGAGACCATGTAAAAGGGCCTCATATTCGGCTACATTGTTGGAGTCCGTGTACATAATCTGTAGTACGTATTGAACTATGTCTCCTGTGGGGGACGTCAAAACGATGCCAGCCCCCAGTCCGGCCAACATCTTGGAGCCGTCGAAATGCATGATCCAATTTGAATATGTGCCGTACTCTTTAGGGAGTTCGGCCTCCGTCCATTCTGCGACGAAGTCGGCCAAGAATTGTGACTTGATGGCTCGTCGTGGCTTATAAGTTATGTCGAACAGGAGGAGCTCGATGGCCCATTTCGCAATATGGCCCGTTGCATCACGGTTTTTTATAATATCGTTAAGTGGTACTTCTGAGGCTACCGTTATTGAATACTCTTGAAAGTAGTGTCGTAGCTTCCGGGATGCCATGAATACCGCGCACGCAATCTTTTGATAATGCGGGTACCGTGATTTGCAGGGAGTGAGGACAGTGGACACATAATAGACCTGCTTTTGAAGGGGGAATTTGTGTCCGTCCGCTTCTCGTTCGACGATGAGCACTGCGCTTACAACCTGATGTGTTGCTGCAATGTATAATAGCATTGGTTCGCCAATGTTTGGCGCAGCCAGGACTGGGTTTGTTGCCAGTATGGCTTTTATTTCATCGAGTCCGGCCATGGCTGCGTCCGTCCATTTGAAGTGTTCGGTGCGCCGAAGGAGGCGGTAAAGGGGTAGGGCCTTTTCTCCCAAGCGGGAGATAAAGCAGCTTAGAGCCGCCACGCATCCGGTTAGCTTTTGTATTTGTTTGAGGTCCTTTAGGATATCCAGTTGCGACAGAGCTCGGATCTTGGCTGGATTTGCTTCAATTCCTCTACCGGATACAATGAAGCCCAAGAGCTTTCCGGCTGGAACGCCGAAAACGCATTTTTCCGGGTTGAGCTTGATGTCGTATGTTCGGAGGTTATCAAATGTGAGCCTCAAGTCGTCTACTAGAGATTCAACATGTCTTGTTTTGATGACCACATCATCTACATATGCCTCCACTATTTTGCCGATCTAGCTTGCCAGACATGTCTGAATCATGTGCTAATATGTTGCACCGGCGTTTTTGAGCCCGAAGTGCATCGTGTTGAAGCAGAATGGCCCGTATGGTGTGATAAATGCCGTTGCGGCTTGGTCTGGTTCTGCCATCTTGATTTGATGGTAGCCAGAATATGCGTTGAGGAAACACAACGAATCGTGTCCTGCGGTAGCGTCGATAATTTGATCGATGCGGGGGAGGGGAAAGGGATCCTTTGTGCAAGCCTTGTTAAGGTCTTTAAAATCAACACACCGGCGCCAGGATTTTTCCTTCTTTGGTACCATCACCAGGTTTGCTAGCCATTCCAGATGTTTTATATCTCTGATAAATCTTGCCTCCAATAGCTTTGCTACCTCCTCCCCCATGGCCTGTCTCTTAGGTTCGGAAAAACGCCGAAGAGCATGCCTGACAGGTTTGAATCCTGTTTGGATATTTAAGCTGTGCTCGGCCAGCCTGCGTGGGATTCCTGGCATGTCTGAAGGGTGCCAGGAGAAAATGTCCCAGTTCTCTCGTAGGAACTCTCGCAATGCAGCGTCGACATCAGGGTTTAACTGTGCCCCGATGGAAGTTGTTTTATTGGGGTCCGTTGGATGGACTTGGAATTTGACTATTTCGTCCGCCGGTTTAAAGGAGGTGGACTTGGATCTTTTGTCGAGTACCACGTCGTCCCTATTCACCGTAGAGCGCAGCGCAGTCAGCTCCTCAGTCGCTAGGGCTTCAGATAGTGCCTCGAGGGCCAATGCGGCTGTCTTGTTTTCGGCACGGAGTGCTATGTCCGGATCACTAGCGAGAGTGATGATCTCGTTAGGCCCGGGCATCTTGAGCTTCATGTACCCGTAATGGGGTATTGCTTCGAAGATTGTAAACGCCTCCCGCCCTAGCAGAGCGTGATAACCGCTGCTGAACGGAGCCACCTGGAACGTGACCTCTTCGGACCTGTAATTATCCGGCGTGCCGAACACCACATCTAGTGTGATTTTTCCTGTACAGCGCGCTTCCTGACTGGGGATTATTCCTCTAAAGGTTGTGCTACTTCCCTCAATGCGGTTCCAGTCTATTTCCATTTTTTGAAGAGTCTCCTCATAAATGAGGTTCAATCTGTTGCCGCCGTCCATGAGTACCTTGGTAAGACGAAAGCCGTCCACTATTGGACTGAGGACCAATGCGGCTGGTGCTCAGGCTGTTCGGAATTTAGGTTCATCACTGGCGTTAAAGGTAATAGCCGTGTCGCTCCATGGGTTTATTGTTGCTACTTGGTAGACTTCAACAAGGCTGCGGAGTGTCCTTTTTCGCATATTATTTGATGTGAAAGTCTCGAAGACTGTTAATACCGTATTGGTGTCTCTGGGGTGGCTTTCTGTGGCCTCTGGAATTAGGAGATTTTCGCCAATTTTGGCCACCTGCCGGAGTATCCAACATGCTCTGAGGCTGTGAGTTGGTGTGGCGTCCTCTTTACTGTGAATTATACAGGGTCCATTAAGCCACCCTTCCAGTACGTTTCCATGCCCTGTAGAGGGTTTTCGCTTTTTAGTGCTTGACCCGGGTGACTGGTGATGATGCACCCTTTTATTTCGGACTGGGTTTGTATTCAGGGCCGGATTGTCCCAAAATTTTATTTCGGTTTTCCAGGCGCTTTCCATCACACAATACTTTCGTACACTGGACGCCAAGTCAGCGAAGCATGTAATATCACGGCGACTTATGGCGTTGAGTATTCCCTTGTCCGTGCAATTATTGCAGAAGATTGAGATTGCGTCTTCCTCGCAGCAGTCCCCTAGCCTGTTCTTAACCAGGAGGAATCTGGCACAGTAATGATCTACTGTTTCACCGGGTTCTTGCCTGATTTTGGATAGATCGCTTATGTTGGGGTGGGTGGGTGGAATTAAATCCGAAGCCTCACCCCATCTAAGGCTCAGAGGCCGAGGAATTTCTGAACTCGAAAATTTGGATTCCTGGATGTTGTCTAATGAATCCAGCCCGTCGCCTGACTCTAATTTTAGGCCTTGAGTGATATCCTCCCCTCTGCGGGTATCCGGCTTGGAGGGATCAGGAATCCAGACGTGGCAAGTCCTTAAGATAGATGAAGGGTCGCCGCACTATCCCTCTACCACGGCAACATGATGGGTGACTTGGCGAGAGTTAATCTCTCTCAGATCGGTTTTAGGCCCAATCTGGTCGTAATCTGTAGCGACTCCGAGGTCGGCGAAGCGATCTAAGAGCTCGTTTATGGAGGAAAGCTCTATTGGATCTAACTGCTCTGCGAGTTCCGAGTTGACATGAAGATTGTTTTCGATGGCTCGAGAGGTCATCGTCGGCGCAGAAGCCAAACAGGCGGTCATAAGAAAGCCACCTAACTGGAGGGTTTGGCCGACGGCCAAAGCTCCCTTAGCAACGGTGCCGTCTTTAAAGACGGGGCGAGGCATCCTTCCTGATGGCGACGACACAGAGGAAATCTCAATGAAAGCACCAATGTCGGTGTCAAAACCAGCAGATCTCGGGTAGGGGGTCCCGAACTGTGCGTCTAGGCCGGATGGTAACAGGAGACAAGGGACACGAAGTTTTACCCAGGTTCGAGCCCTCTCGATGAAGGTAAAACCCTACGTCCTGCTTGTTTAATATTGATGATATGGGTAGTACAAGAGTAGATCTACCACGAGATCGAGGAGGCTAAACCCTAGAAGCTAGCCTATGGTATGATTGTTGATGTGTATGTTGCCCTACGGACAAAACCCTCCGGTTTATATAGACACCGGATAGGGTTAGGATTACATGGAGTCGGTTACAATGGTAGGAGATCTTCATATCCGTATCGCCAAGCTTGCCTTCCACGCCAAGGAAAGTCCCTTCCGGACACGGGACGGAGTCTTCAATCTTGTATCTTCATAATCCAGGAGTCCGGCTGAAGGTATAGTCCGGCTATCCAAACACCCCCTAATCCAGGACTCCCTGAGTGACCGACACGTGGCATCCATGTAATGGAACACCGTTAATCTATCGGGTCGGGTTTTGGATCCAATAACCCGTTAACAGCCCTAACTAATGGGGATTTTCCACGTGTAAAATCATCATTGGCTGGAGGAAACACGTGTCGGCTCATCGTTGGGACAGATGTCATCCACTCATTAGACGGAAGGCGCCTATGATATGTCGACACGTGGCACGGCCCAACAGAGGCCCATTCCTGTGAAAAGGCCGGCCTGTTTGACTTGGTCAAAAGGTGGCGGGCCAGCCCATGGAAAGCCTGTTAACGGCCTGTTCGCATATAGCCCATTTACAGCCCGCTAACCAAAGGCCCGTTACGCCCTATCCGAATTAGGCCCAGTAGCGCCATCTGGGCCATCCAATATGATTCCAGCCCGTTTTCACTTCTGGCGCATGTATGGCCATGACGTCTTTCGGCCCATATGAGGCCCTATGTAACTCTTGGCCTATTAACGGCCCGTGGTGAAACTGGCCCGTAATGAATAGTGTATCACTTTACACCCATTAACAGCCCGTGGTTAAACTGGCCCGTAATGAATAGTGTATCACTTTATACCCATTAACGGCCCGTTATTCCATTGGGCCGTTTCCAGCCCATGTTATCTTTCGGCCTTCTCAAAGCCCATTTATTCTTGGGCTCATTTCCAGCATTCGTTTACTTACGGCCCGTTACTGTCATTTTCTGCTTGTGGGCCAAATTCAGCCCGTGGTTACAGTTGGCCCGTTTGTGGTCTGTTAATACGTTGGGCCATTTTCATAGCGTCATCAAATATGGCCTATTAACGATGGCCCGTTATGGTCAGCCCATGAATGGACGATTCCAACTCTAACCCATTTATGGCCATAATGCGGTCTGTTTGGCCCATGTTTGGCCAATCGATCATATAGCCCGTATAAGGCCCATTGATGATACGGCCCGCAAAAGGCCATTGTTTCTACAGCCCGTAGAAGGCCCATTGTTTCTACGGCCCGTAGAAGGCCCACTGTTTCTACGGCCAGTAGGAGGCCCGGTGTCACTACAGTAAATATTAGCCCGTGGTTATTGTGGCCTAGTTTTAAAAAATAGGTTATTGCAGCCACTAGATAACTGCGGAAAAAGAACTGCAATGACTACAAGCAAACAAATAAACAAGACAATAAGGAAATAAATAAGCAAGCAACTAACGCTAGGCTATCATGGCTATTACACATATTACATCCACTGGGCATCAAAGTTTGCCACCAGTGCAAATATAGGGAACAAAGTAGCATATCATATACACTGGTTGTCAAAGTTGGCGACCAACGCAAATAAACGCCGCAGCAAAACAAATCCAGAACTGAAATCACTTCAGAAGATCTCAAGAAACAATATCCTGGGTACCCATAATGCTGGTAAGGTGCTTAGAAAGCTTATTAACTTTCTCCTGTTTGGCACTTAAATCCTCCAGCGCTTGCTGTTGCACCAGAAAATATGCATCTGAATTCTGTAGGGACTTCCTCAGTCCTTCAGCTTCCTATCGCAGCACATCTGATCGATGTCTTTCAACTTGAAGTTGAGACTCAAGAAGACAAACGGATTCAGGCAGCGAGTTCGAAGAGCTTGTGCCAGCAGTAGTGGCCAGTAACTCGAACACTACATCAAGACATGACTTTTGGGTTCCCTCATTGTCGTCAAGATAGTTTTTATCAGCTTTCTTGGAGACCAACAGGGATGTCTCACTATCTTGAACCTTATCTGCATTACTTCCTTTACCATTGGATAACACGGTACTGTTCTCCAATATTTTGTCCACATTCTAAAAGAGAAACAAGCAGACACATCACATGTTTACCATGTTGTATATGAAACTCATTTTGGTAAATGAGTTCAGTAGTAAAGTGGACAGGATAACAACATGAAACAAACATATATCTATGTACCATGGTCACTTTATGGTCTATATCATTCTAGTTTTTGCTGCCAAATCAAGATAGAGACATAGTTCAAATAATATTTGTTCAAGACAAAGCAGAATAGACAGAATATAAGTGTGGGTAACTATAGAGCAATAACAACACTTGTAATGTGCATGACATGAGAACATAACTGTTTATTCAATTGAAACTGAAATCAACATAGAGTAGGTTACAACAGCAAACCAGTTAAAGAAACAGGTTTAAAACATACCTGTTGCGCCATTGGAGTTTCAATTCCATCCTTCAAATTTGAAAATAGTTGGTATGAGTAAATACAGTAATGCAAGAGCAAAGGAGTATGAACCATAGCTACAGAACCTGACCTGAGCACAAATCTTCTTCTGCTTTAAGCGTTGAGTTGGGATTTGAAGTGGTGGTCCTCGTGCTTTGGGCACTGTAGTTCCCTTACTAACTGCTCGTGTTTGGGTGCTCTATGGTGGAGATGGTGTTGTGTCAACTGGAACTGGGTTACTATCTTCCGGGGTTGGGGTTAGAAGGGGTGTAGCTGGTTCTCTGTCCAACTGGGTAGGGGTACAATCTGCGAGAGTCTGGGTTATGTGTGGTGGATCTGGTCCTTGGGAAAGTACAACCGTGGTTCTATCTGCATCAACTGGTAGCACTATCTTTTCTGAAGACCGTGTTGTTACTCCCTTAGATACTACCATCACGCTCTCCAATTCAAATGGCTGATAAACAAGAAAAGTAATTGAAAGTATAGACATTGTATGATAGACAGGTGTAATGGATAGTGGGGAATAAAAGAGGGCATGAAATAATTCATATTTATGTTGTCTAACCAAACATGATAACATGACACAATTTCACATATATGATGGCTAACTAAACAGGATAGCATGACACAATTTCACATTATGATGGCGAACTAAAAAAGATGGAAAGACATAGTTCAAAATACGAGACTATGTAAATAGGATGACATGACATAACTATATAATGTGTTTATTAAATAGGTTGGCATGCCATAATTCACATACATTCACGGATAGAATGCCATAATTCAAAATATGATGACTGTAAACACTAAACATGATGAGATGATAAAACTATATGATGCTTTATTAAATGGGTTGCCATGCCATAATTCAGATAGATGATGTGTATGTACTATGTAAACATGATGGCATGATATAATTCAAATATATGTTTTATATAGTAAGCAAGAAAGCAGATGGCAATCCATATATGATGTAAAAACTAAGCAATGCAAGACAACATGCATGACATGGGTAATATAACTGAGGGAGTCCTGGATTAGGGGGTCTCCGGAGAACCGGACTATCTCCATTGGCCGGACTGTTAGACTATGAAGATACAAGATTGAAGACTTCGTCTCGTGTCTGGATGGGACTCTACTTAGCGTGGAAGGCAAGCTAGGCAATACGGATATGGATATCTTCTCCTTTGTAACCGACCTTGTGTAACCCTAACCCTCTCCGGTGTCTATATAAACCGAAGGGTTTTAGTCCGTGGGACAACAACCATAACATACAATCACACCATAGGCTAGCTTCTAGGGTTTAGCCTCTCCGATCTCATGGTAGATCTACTCTTGTACTACCCATATAATCAATATTAATCAAGCAGGACGTAGGGTTTTACCTCCAACAAGAGGGCCCGAACCTGGGTAAAACATCGTGTCCCCTGCCTCCTATTACCATCCGGCCTAGACGCATAGTTTGGGACCCCCTACCCGAGATCCGCCGGTTTTGACACCGACATTGGTGCTTTCATTGAGAGTTCCTCTGTGTCATCGCCATTAGGCTTGATGGCTCCTACTATCATCGATAGCGATGTGGTCCAGGGTCAGCCTTTTCTCCCCGGACAAATCTTCGTATTCAGCAGCTTTGCACTGTGGGCTAATTCGCTTGGCCATCTGGAGCAGATTGAAAGCTACGCCCCTGGCCGTCAGGTCAGATTTGGAAGTTTGAACTACACGGCCAACATCCGCGGAGACTTGATCTTCGACGGATTTGAGCCACAGCCGGGCGCGCTGCACTGACATGACGGGTATGACCTAGCTCTGCCGCCGAACAGTACCCCAGAGGCCGCACCCGCTTCAGCTCCGACCCTTAGCTCGGAGCCAACTGCGCCAATCGAGGATGGGTGGCTAGACACTGCCTCATGGGCTACAGTCTCAGTGGCGATCGAGCCAAACACCGGCCTAATCCTCTGCGAAGCCCGTGACTCCAAGGTACCGGACTCTTTTCTAGACTCCAAACCGTCTGCGCCCCTGCCAATCGAATCCGATTGGGCGCCGATCATGGAATTCACCGCCGCGTATATCTTTCAGCACTCGCCCTTCGGTGACATTCTGAATTCACTAAGGTCTCTATCTTTGTCAGGAGAGCCCTGGCCGGACTATGGCCAACAGGATTGGGATGCGGACGACGGAGAAATTCGATGCCCACCCACCACCCACTTTCTAGCCACTGTCAATGATTTAACCGACATGCTCGACTTCGACTCCGAAGACATTGACGGTATGGACGACGATGCGGGAGGCAAAGAGGAACCACCGCCCACAGGGTGCTGGACGTCCACCTCATCATATGACGTATACATGGTGGACACACCAAAAGAAGACGACGACGAGGAACGGAAGGACGCAACGAAGGCTTGTTCCCTCGAGAAGCAGTCAAAGCAGCGGCGTAAGCGCCGCCCCAAATCCCGCCTCGGCAGAAATAACGATCATACAGACCCAGCGTTGGAGCAGGGCGAACCACCGCCGGACCACGGCAATACGGAGAATCAAACCGAACAAACCAATTCTGTCAAAGATAATAGTCCGGACGACATAACGCCGGACAGACACCCGGAGTAGCAGAATGCCCGTCAAAGGCTTGTTGCCACCGCGAGGAGTTTGAAAAAGCAGAAGCAAAGGCTCAAGGCTGCGCAGGACACACTCCAAATTAGATGGAGTAAAGTACTCAACACAGCAGCGAAGTACGGCGGCAATCGCCCCACCAAGAGCTACCCAAAGCGGAAGTTGCTACCTGAATTCGATGAGGAGGCCTTAGACCCCCACAACCAAAAATTAAAATAGCCATCTGGCCGGATAGACGACCTCACGGCCAACACAAAGCGGCAAGCAACGCCGCACATAAGCCAATACACGGTCTACGCGAGGGCTCGCATCAAAAGGATGGCGAAACCAGATCCATCTATGGACCATGCAAGCGTGCTCCAGCATACGATGCAACACAACAAACATCTGAACAACACGGTACACCCAGATATAGGGGTGCCGCACACCCCCTATGTTTCACCGATGAGGTGCTGGACCATGAATTTCCAGAGGGATTCAAACCCGTAAACATAGAGGCATACGATGGAACAACAGACCCTGGGGTCTGGATTGAGGACTATATACTCCATATCCACATGGCTCGAGGAGATGATCTCCACACCATTAAGTATTTACCCCTCAAACTCAAAGGGCCAGCTCGGCACTGGCTTAAGAGCCTCCCCGAAAGCTCCATTGGAAGTTGCGAAGAGCTCGAAGACGCCTTTCAGGCAAATTTTCAAGGGACTTATGTCCGACCTCCGGACGTGGATGATTTGAGTCATATAACTCAACAGCCCGGAGAGTCAGCCCAAAAACTTTGGAACAGGTTTCTTACTAAAAAGAACCAAATTGTCGACTGTTCGGACGCCGAAGCCTTGGCAGCTTTTAAGCATAGCGTCCGTGACGAATGGCTTGCCAGACACCTCGGCCAAGAAAAGCTGAGAACAATGGCAGCATTAACAAGCCTCATGACCCGCTTTTGCGCGGGTGAGGATAGCTGGCTAGCCAAATGCAGCACCAGCGACCCCATTACATCCGAAGTTAGAGATGGAAATGGGAAATCACGGCGCAACAGCAATAACAAACGCCGGAATAAAGAAGACAGCACGAAGAGCACGGCAGTACACGCCGGATTCAAAAGCTCTCGGCTAGGTCAGCAAAAGCCGCCCTCTATAGGCGCCAGAGATGAATTGTCCAGCCTAAACAAAATTCTGGACCAAATATGTCAAATCCATAGCACCCCTGGTAAACCCGGTAATCACACCCACAGAGAATGTTGGGTCTTCAAGCAGTCCGGCAAGCTCAATGCCGTACACAAGGGGGAGGATACACCAAGCGAAGACAAGGATGAGCCTCTCAAGCAAGACACTGGGGAACAAATGAAATTTCCACTAGAAGTCAAAATAGTAAACGTGTTACACGTGATCAAGGGGAGAAACAAAACGGCACTCCCAGAAAAATATGCCCAAGGGCCTATCACCGCGGAGTCCTGCCACTGGTCGTCTCAACCGATCACTTTCGACCATCGTGATTACTCAGCAAGTATCTGGCGTGCAGGATGGGCTGCCCTGGTATTAGACCCAATAATTGACGGATACCACTTCACATGAGTCCTGATGGACAGTGGCAGTAGTCTAAACCTGATATACCAGGATACAATCCGCAAAATGGGGATACACCCAACGAAAATTTGCCATAGCAACACTACCTTTAAAGGAGTAATGCCAGGCCCAGGGGCTCACTGCACGGGCTCCCTGCTACTAAAGGTTATATTCGTCTTCCCCGATAACTCCCGTAGCGAACATTTAACCTTCCACATTGCCCCGTTCCAATGCGGTTATCAAGCACTACTTGGACGCGAAGCTTTTGCTCGCTCTAATGCAATACCACATTACGCTTCCCTGACGCTCAAGATACCCGCTCCACGCGACATCATTATAGTGAACGGAAGTATTAAGAGATCCTTGCGCGCCGAAGAGAATGCGACTGCCTTGGCAACCGCACACTAAAAACGGCCTCGCCAACTAAAGTATTTGATAGGTCGTCAAGACCACGGACGCGGTTAGACGAGTCCGGCGCTGCTATATGTAATTTATACTGGATTGATGGCCACACCCCTATTACAAATACAAGGGGCTCAACGCGCGCAGACAAGTGGCAATTTCTACTCATTTCTCGTTATACATGGTCTCTTTAAAAAACCACCATTTTGCACGACAACTTTTTCACCTAAGTTCCTCTTTTTTACAGATGACCATTGTGCTACACCCGTCCAGGATACGGCACAACGGAGACACAGGCACAGACGTGCAGCAGGGACCCGCTCCAAGGATTCTTTTTAGATTAAGACCCTGCGCAAACCTTTTTTACTGTCTCTTGTTGATACACATCCACCGAATCCTCAGCACAATTGAGAAGGATGCTGACGTCTTGGCATGTGGCCACGTCAGAATAATGCACATACCTGGACACAAGGGGCTTCTTACAAAGGGCACTATTTAGGCCCGGTTTATACCATAAAGACCGAATACCTTAGGGAGTGTTCGGCGTCGCAAGTTTGGCCTTATATGCATCATCTCCGAATCATTGTCCTTGGTCAAATGTTGGGTTTTCCCGGCTCCTGTGTTTTGGTGCCTTACGTTCCACTTTATCGGGTAAGGCAGCACCAAGAGAACTACAGTGATTGTGCCCTGGTTCATCCGGACGAGCACCTCAGTAGGCAAAGCCAAAAACTGACTGTCATGATATAGCGTGTCACACCCTAGCTAGTTCATGCATTAGAGTGATTGCATCATGTTTAAATTTCCCAAAAAAATGAAATGGGGATGATAGAACCCCCAACACCCCCTGGAACAACTAGGGTTTACTAAAATAACTTTTCAATGAACCTGAAATGCCCTTCTAAAAAGCCCACCGTTTTTGTTTTGGGTTAACACCTTTGACAAAAATGGTGAACATTTTTCTAGGACATCTTAAGGTCATTGGATTAATTCATATAGTATTTGCATTTGGGCATTTAAATGCTATAATATATTTTGAATGCTCAAATAATCATAAACTAAAATGTTTACTGTTGGATATATTCTAAGCAGTAGCCATGATTAATTTTATGATTTTTGGAAATGCCCTGGCATTTTTAATAAAGCCCTAAAGTTACAGAAATAATAGAAAATAAATAAAAATAGAAAAACAGAGAGAGAGAAACCCACCTGGGCCTTCTTACCTGGCGCGCCTATAGCCCAAGTGGCCGGCCCAGCACGGCCCAGTCCATCTGGCCGTGCCAGTCGTTCCCTTCCTTGGGACAGAAGGACGATGGGCGCGTTCCCGATGCGCACGCACCGCCGTGCGCCACCTCCTGCTTGCCGCTTCGTCACTGGACGGGCAGTATGACCTCCACGTCGCGCCCCCGACCCCCTGGACACCTGACACTTCCCCCCTGCTCTCTCCCTCGCTCCCCTGACGCCATGGCCGCCGCAGCCGCCGCCATCTCACCGTCGTAGCCATAGCCACTGTTGTCTCTGGGCCGCCCTACCGTGTCCACGAGCTCCGCCACCCTCCTCTCCGTCGAGCAGGCCAAGCCCCGAGCGCTCGCGTGCCCCGAAGCCACCGCATCAACCTCCCCCGACTCCGCCACCGCCGGAGACCCCCTTCAGCGTCACCGTCGCAGCAGGCCGTCCCCGACCTCGCCGTCAGCTCCGTCGCAACCGCCGTGAGCCTAGCTACCTCCCCACCCTCTCCGTTCCCTCTCTCGAGCCCCGTAGCGACTGCATGTAGCTCACCCGCATGCGCCACCGCGGAGCTCGTCGCCGACGAGGCTCCGGCCACCCAACGACCGTGCCACCTTCTCCACTAGCCCTACCGCACCCCCAGGAGCTCAACGCACTAACCCACGTGCCTCTCCGTGTCCCCTAGCGACGAGTCCGAGCTCACCCGAGCTCCGGCCACCGCCAAACTCATCGCCGGCGTCTTTTCCGACCACCCCGAGCCTCAACACCACCACCACTAGACGCGGACGAGTCTCCTCATCACGTAGAGCCTCTCCGCCGGGCAAATAGTCGCCTGTGGGCGTTTTCCGAAGCCCTCCGCCGCGTCGGTCATCGCCAGTGTCAAACCGCCGGCGAGTTGACCTCGCTTGACCTAGGGTTTAACTCCCCTGGGTCAATGACAGGTGGGCCTAGAGCCCTGCTAATTTTAGCTTAGCACTAATCAACTTTTAGTTAACCCAATAGGTCACTGACATGCAGGCCCAGGCCCCACTGACAGTTTAGTTAGTATTAACTTAACCCTGTTAATTAGTTGTTTCACTGACGTGTGGGTCCCAGCCGTCAGGTTTGACCTAGGCTGGCGCCTTTGAATCGGTGACGTCACAGTGACGCATTGCTGACGCAGTTATTTATTTTATGGGTTTATTCTTATATAGGAAATTCCAGAAAATAGCCAAAACTTCTAAAAATCATAGAAAATCAACCATAGCTCCAAATCAAACAAATTACATATGAAAAATGATCAGAAAAATTCAATCTTTCCATCTGTAATGGTTTCATGCATGACAAAACACTTTAACCTTTCTGTTTAGGTGAAACAAGCTAATACACTTATAATGCATAAGAACTTAAGCTTCCATTTGAATCCTTGATTCAAATGGACCCATTTCAACTTGTTTCACATTGCATTAGGCAGGACACCTCATTTTGCCATGTCATAGCATCCATCATATTGTTGCATATTGCCATGTGTTGATTATATTCTGTGGTGTCTTTCATGGTAGGTTCTGCCTCCGAGGATATCTCCGAGTATCCAACTGAAGGGCAGTACCCTACTACTACTCCATCAGGCAAGCAGCCCCATTGATCATATCGATACAATCCCATGTTCTCGCCTCTGCTCTCATTTACTACATTAAGACAACAATGTTTCAAACTGCTATGTGCTACGGTAGTTGAACCCTTATCCTCTGCATGACCTGTCATTGCCACAGTAACTAGATGAAACCCACTAGCATGTGTAGGAGTTGATTGAGCCATGTATGTGTTTCCTACCTTGCTATGCCTGCTATGCTTAGAGTTGTGTTAGGTCTGGTTCATCTGGGTGATGGGCTAGAGTGAAATGATTATGTCGGTAATGTGAGGGATGCGTTGAACATGATTTGGTAAAGGTATCGATGAGAGGCCATGTAGAAGTACATGGTGGGTTGTTTCATTGAGGCTGTCCCTAGGAACTGAGATCTGTATGGGTGATTTAAGAATCAGCTACTACCATGCATTGGGATCCTTAATTGACCCTCTCGGCTTATTAATCACCCTAGTACTCTGTCCAGGAGTTGCAAATAGTTTCTAGTGTTTGTAGGTTATGTGTTGGCGGCCGTGCGTAGCGCTGACCCTAGGGGTGGGCTATGATGCGGTAGATACACCGTGGCACGGTGTACCGGGTCACCCGTTTGGTATCTCGGGAACCCTGTTCACATCGTTCGGGGCCGTATGTGGAAACCTCGGCCGGACTCCCTGCGGATGGAACCTGGATAGGCGATAAACCTGGACTAGAGACTTGAGTGTTTAGGTAGGACGTGGCCGACACCCTCGTTGGGCTTCCGCTTGAAGGTTGCCGAGTACATGTCGTGTAAACAACGGTAAGTGGTGAGAGCGTGTATGAAGAAGTACACCCCTGCAGGGTTAACATCATCTATTCGAATAGCCGCGTCCGCGGTAAAGGACTACTTGGTTACCTATACAGTTCATAGACAAGTTAATGGTTACTACTAAAAGACTCATGATAAGTGTGAGTACCGAGAATGGCCCCTCGTAGGATGACGACGGAGGATCCCCGGTGGAGTATTGTGTTGGTGATTAGTGGACTCGTGTGCGAAAACTATTTTACTAGTGGTGTCTCGTAGGATAGCTTTGCCAAGAGTCAAAGCTGGCTTGCTGCAATAACTCCACCACCTTCTTGAGAATGAGCATGTATAGTAGTTTCTGTTGTAAGACTTGCTGAGTACCTTTGTACTCATGTTGCTTTAATTACTGTTTTCAGACGACAACACCGCCCCCTCCGATGGGTTTTATGTATATCTCGACGTCGATGAGTAACTTGCCCCCTAGTGATGATCCTGGCCATGGAGGGCCCTATGTAGATATACAGGCTTCAACAAGCCTTCTTTCTTTGTAGTGTCTGTACTCAGACTATTTGCTTCTGCATGTGCTTGTATGCTTGTATGACTTGAGTGTCGGGTCATGTGACCCCTACCTATATGAACATGTTATGTATGGCTCTCTGGAGCCTTTAAATAAAGTACTTGAGTTGTAGAGTTTTGTTGTGATGCCATGTTGTATTTGCACATATCGAGCATATTGTGTGTATGATTGAAATGCTTGGTATGTGTGGGATCCGACAATCTGGTTGTTTATCCTTGGCAACCTCTCTGATGGGGAAATGTAGTCCGCTACAGCCCGGTTCACCGGAGTCCTGCTAGCCCAACACTACTGCTCAGGACACTTGACTGGCTGGCATGTGTTTCACTTCGTTCCTATGTCTGTCCCTTCGAGGAAATGTCACGCGGTGACTACCGGAGTCCTGCCTAGCCTGCTACAGCCCAGGTTCCCCGGAGTCCTGTTAGCCCAGTGCTACATCCCGGATTCACTCGCTGATGACCGACATGCTCGATGTGATTCATATATGCCTGTCCCCATAGGTCTGTGCTGCTTTGGGTTCACGACTAGCCATTTCGGCCTGGGTTCTCTGTCATATGGATGCTAGCGACACTATCATATACGTGAGCCAAAAGGCGCAAACGGTCCCGGGCCATGGTAAGGCGACACCAGTGGGGATACCGTGCGTGAGGCCGCAATGTGATATATGGTGTTACCGGCTAGATCTATGTGACTTGGAATCGGGGTTCTGACAGCGTTGGCATCAGAGCCGGACTGCCTGTAGGTTCATTGAGCCAAACTGGTCGATGTCGAGTCTAGAAATGCTTTAGTTATATGTAGGGGAATTGATTGTGGGAGGGAACGTAAGGCTCTTTTACTCCTTTACCTTATGCCCTCTGATCTAAGTCATTCTCTTCTCATTCTACGTGGGTTAAGGACTAGGCTCTCTCCTTCTATCAGGTTCACGTGTTACTAATCCGTAGTAGCTTATAGGATTGTTGTTACAAGCCTCAGTACAGTTTCTACTACTTTTAGTATGTTGTCAGTTGAATCAGAACCTTGATATGATGTTGTTGAGTGGTATTGCAAACTATTGTGGATGTCTCAAATCTTTTTCTAAGCATTTAAAGCCGTTATGCTGGCTGATTTCCCCTAGAAAATTCTAATGCCTTTGCATTATTCTGTGCTTTCATATGGCCACCCGTTCCCAGAACCAAGTGGTTCGTCTGACCCGGTGCCTCGATGTGCCCAGCCACACGGCCATGTTGGTTCGAGTGATGGTCAAGTCAGGCTATCGGTGGTATCCGGAATATACCATCGAGGAGTAGTTCAGAGACTTCAACCAGAGCCAATACCTTTGTACCGTCAGGATATATCCCTCTTATCCTGGAGCCACTGAGCCCCTTCATTGTTCCTATGGACTTGGGGTCACTATTGAGATGTCTGTGCAGGATGCAGCTTACTCAATGATGACAATCATTCGAACCAGGATTGCCTTGCTTCAGAACACCGATTTCCGTTACATGCCAGCCTCACTTCCTGGAGCACAGGGGTACTATCAGGCTTTGTACTATGACTCTACACATGAGGAGTCACTACTCTGCACCACTGCCAAGATGCTCGAGGATAAGGACCGCGAAAATCGGGCCTTGCGTATGGAGCTTTTCCACACTCGTTATGATCATTGGGCCACTTTGACTCGGTTTGCACCTGTGGTGCAGGCAGGATACATGGACATGAGGGACTTGTACCCTGTACAGTCTGGATTGCCAGATTGTATGGAGTGGCGCGATGTAGGAGGCATCACCCCTCCTCGCTGTCCCCGTCTGCCACCGCCTGTGGGACCAAGGCCACATCCGAGTCCCTGTGGTCCGCAGGCTCCGCAGGACCGTCTGTTTCCAGATGATCATGTTCCACTTACAGGCTTTGGTGGCGACTTTTATGAGGATTACTACGGAGCCATCTGAGCTAGTAGTAGTTTCACTAGTATTGTAATAGTTGTATTCTCCACAGTCCTGCGTGACCGTGGGATACGACTTGGTGTGTATCACGCTCCAGAGGTGTAGAAAAATAATGTATAGGAGCTTGGAATGCCTCCGATGAGATGTAATGTCTTTCACCATAGTTGTACTCTAGCATGGGCTTGTACTAAACTATGTACGGTGTGTATGACCAATGGTATATATATGGTAGTTTCTATATTACCATGTCATGCAATGAACATCTTAGCATTCCATGTTATCCATTACATTCTGCACTTCCTTGCCAAGTTTGTGCCATCCTTATCTAAACCGTTGTCTTGTTTTTTTCCTAGGATGGTCAACACCCGCAGCAACCCTGCTGCCCCGGAGCAGGGGGAAGCCAGTGCAGCTAGGGGTGAAAATCTGCCTCACCCACCTTCTCTAGCCGAAGTTATGCTGGAGGCGGAAAGAAACAAGCGTGAGACTAACCACTTGCTGGAGCGGATTGAGCAGAACACTGCACGCCATCATCGAAATGACTTGGTGTCAATCAATGACTTTATCAAGTTGTACCCACCAAAGTTTTAATCATTCCGTCGAGCCCCTCGAAGCGGATGACTGGCTCCGCAGCATCACACACAAGCTACGTTTCGCCAACGTAGCCGAAGCTGATAAGGTTACCTATGCTGCCTATCACCTTGAAGGCCCTGCTAGCCTTTGGTGGGAAAACTTTGAGGCTATGCGCCCGGTCGGCAAAATCACTACTTGGGCTGAATTCAGTGAGGCTTTCCGTGAGCATCACATCCCGGAAGGTCTCATAGATCCAAAGAGGGAAGAGTTCTGCAATTTTACCCAAGCAAGACTGACTGTGGATGCATATAGTCGGGAATTAGGGAATCTGGCACAATATGCTTCTGAAGAGGTATCCACCGGCGCTAAGAAGCAGGCAAGATTCCGCAAGGGACTTAGCCCTGAGCTTCGCCGCGATCTTCGTCTGCACGAGTGCACCTCCTTCCAGAAGCTGGTCAATAAAGACATCAGTGCTGAGATAGGCCAGTCTGACTATGACGCTTCACACAAGCACTCTCGTGATTTTGGTTCTTCATCCAGCTCTGGATCTCAGAAGCGCCGGGTGTGGATTCCAAGCACGGCACTGCCACCCAGGTTCATTCCGAGGCCATCCTTTGAGGCGCCTCGCCCCAACCAGCAGTTTGCACCGTCTAAGCCCTATGGTGGCCCTGCTGCTAATGCTGCTCCACGCCCCAATGTTTTGACATGTTTCAAGTGTGGAGAGCCGGGTCACTACAGTCGAGAGTGTCCCCAGAACAACAACCCCAATCAGTCTGGAAAGTCCGTTGGCCGTGGTAAGCCACTGGGAAAGACATTCTACGCCAAGCCAGTCACCACTGCACGTGGCCATGTCAACTATGTCTCAGCTGAGGAGGCTCATGATGATCTTAATGTCATCCTTGGTACGCTCCTTGTTAATTGCCATCCGGCATCTGTTCTTTTCGATACTGGAGCATCTCATTCATTCATATCTGAGAACTATGCTCGATTGCATAACACGACATTCTGTGACATGCCCACTTCCATGGTAATTCAAACTCCGGGTTCCAAATGGAAAACTTCTAGAGTAAGCCATGGGAATGAAATTCTTGTCGATAGACTTGTCTTGCTTGCATCCTTAATAGCTCTCAAGTCCTCGGACATAAACATCATCTTGGGTATGGACTGGATGTCAGCTCATTATGCTAAGATTGATTGCGCCACTAGAACCGTTAGACTTACTCACCCATCGGGCAAGACAGTCAATGTCTTAACTCGAGTGGCCAAGCGCCAGCTTTACTCCCTAAATGCCAACCCCCTTCCAGATCTCAAAGATATTCCGGTTGTCCGAGACTTCCCGGATGTCTTTCCAGAAGAACTGCCAGGTGTTCCACCTAACTGGGATGTCGAGTTTGTGATAGACCTTGTTCCAGGAACCATTCCAATTTCTAGAAGACCCTATAAGATGGCACCCTTAGAACTAGCCGAGCTTAAGAACCAACTCGATGAGTCCTTGAAAAAGGGTTTCATCCGTCCTAGTTCCTCCCCTTGGGCTTGCCCCGTCCTCTTCGTCAAGAAGAAGGATGGAACGGATCGGATGGTTGTAGATTACCGACCTGTCAACTTGGTCACTATCAAGAACAAGTATTCGCTTCCCAGGATCAACGATCTGTATGATCAGCTCGCTGGATCCTCAGTCTTTTCCAAGATGTATTTGACGTTGGGCTACCATCAAATCAAAATCAAAAACAAGGACATTCCCAAAACGGCCTTTGTTACTCGCTATGGCCAATACGAGTACACCGTTATGTCCTTCGGTTTAACCAATGCCCCAGCCACCTTCTCTCGACTAATGAACTCGGTCTTCATGGAGTATTTGGATAAATTCGTCATAGCATACCTCGATGACATACTCATCTACTCCAAGAATGAAGAGGAACATGCCTAACATCTAAGGCTAGTATTGACGAAACTTCGAGAGCATTACCTTTATGCCAAATTCTCCAAGTGTGAATTTTGGTTGCCAGAAGTGACCTATCTAGGCCATGTAATCTCTAGTAAGGGTATTGTTGTCAATCCCGAGCGAGTTCAAGCCGTCCTTGATTGGACTCCACCTGAGACGGTCAAGCAAGTTCGGAGCTTCCTTGGCTTAGCGAGTTATTGCCGTCGCTTCATCGAGAATTTCCCCAAGGTTGCTAAACCTCTAACTGAACTCCTCAAGAAAGATAAAAGTTCGAGTGGACCCCACAGTGCGAGTTCAGCTTTCAGGAACTGAAAAGACGCCTGACATCTGCTCCCGTACTGGTACCACCAGATTTCTCCAAGGACTTTATTATCTATTGCGATGCCTCGCGACAAGGACTAGGTTGCATACTCATGCAAGATCGTCAGGTAATTGCCTATGCCTCACGGCAATTACATCCACATGAGGAAAACTATCCCACACATGATCTAGAGCTTGCAGCTGTAGTCCATGCACTCAAAACTTGGCGACATTACCTTCTCGGTAATCGTTGCGAGATCTTCACCGATCACCAAAGTTTGAAATATATCTTCACCCAACCGGATTTGAATCTCAGGCAAAGACGTTGGGTCGAGTTGATCTCGGATTACGACTTAGGAATAACTTACACCCTGGGCAAAGCCAATGTCATGGCTGATGCGCTAAGTCGTAAATCTTATAGTAACAACCTGATGTTACAACAAAGTCAACCACTTCTCCACGAGGAATTTCGTAAGCTTAACCTTCACATAGTTCCTCGAGGATTCCTATCCACCCTGATGGCGAAGCCTAACCTTATGGATCAGATCATAACCGCCCAGCGGTATGATAAGGGCATATCCCGGATTAAGGGAAACATCGCTAGCGGAGTTGCTAAATGTTTTTCCGTGGATGAGCGAGGTGTTGTTTTCTTTGAGAACCGCTTGGTGGTTCCCAAGAAACAACATCTACATCAGTTGATTGTTAAGGAAGCTCATGATTCCCCTCTCACCATTCATCCCGGTAGTACTAAAATGTATCAAGACCTACGCCAGAGGTTTTGGTGGACTAGGATTAAGAGAGAAATTGCTCAATACATTGCTAGTTGCGACGTCTGTCATCGTGTTAAAGCAGAGCATCAACGGCCTGCTGGCACCCTTCAACCTTTGGCTATTCCTGAGTGGAAATGGGATAAAATCAGTATGGATTTCATGACTGGGTTTCCCAGAACCAAGAGAGGGAATAATGCCATCTTCGTCATAATCGATTGTCTTTCCAAGGTGGCCCACTTTCTACCTGTTCGTGAGAGTATCACTGCTAGCCAGCTAGTTGATTTATACATCTCCCGAATAGTGTCTCTTCATGGTGCCTCATTGGAAATTAACTCGGACCGTGGGAGTCTCTTCACCTCTTGATTTTGGGAAAGTTTCCAAAGTGCTATGGGAACTCGTCTCTCTTTTAGCACCGCCATCCACCCCCAATCAAGTGGTCAAGTAGAGAGAGTAAATCAAATTCTGGAAGATATGCTCCAAGCTTTTGTCATCTCATTCGGAATGGATTGGGAGAAATGCCTTCCATTTGCGGAGTTTGCTTATAACAATAGTTATCAAGCTAGCTTGGGCAAAGCTCCTTTCGAAGTTCTGTATGGACGAACATGTCGAACGCCTCTTAACTGGTCAGAAACCGGGGAAAGACAACTCTTTGTTCCGGATATGATTCAGGAAGCAGAAGAGCATGTTCACGTTATTCGTGAGAAATTGAAAACAGCCCAATCTCGTCAAAAGAGCCAATATGATCGTAAACATAAGCTCATGACTTATGAAGTCGGCGAGAAGGCTTACCTTCGGGTTACTCCGTTAAAAGGAACCCATCGTTTCGGTATCAAAGGCAAATTGGCTCCTCGTTACATTGGACCCTTTCGCATTCTTGCCAAACGAGGAGAAGTTGCCTACCAATTGGAACTACCTCCACATCTTTCCAGAGTTTAGGATGTCTTCCACGTTTCTCAACTCGGGCGTTTCTTCGCGGATCCTATCCGTGGAGTGGACCATGAAATGCTTGATCTACAAGATAATCTCTCATATCGGGAATATCCAGTTCATTTCCTTGATCAAGCCGAGCGTACCACTTGACGCCATAACATCAAGTTTCTCAAGGTTCAATGGTCACACCATTCCGAAAAGGAAGCCACTTGGGAAAGGGAGGATCGTCTTCGACTCGAGTACCCCACTTTCTTCCCAACAGATCCTAAATCTCAGGACAAGATTCTTTTGAGTGGGGGAGAGTTGTCAAACCCTAGCTAGTTCATGCATTAGAGTGATTACATCATGTTTAAATTTCCCAGAAAAATGAAATGGGGATGATAGCACCCCCAGCACCCCCTGGAACAACTAGGGTTTACTAAAAAAAACTTTTCAATGAACTTGAATTGCCCTTCTAAAAATCCAACCCTTTTTGTTTTGGGTTAACACCTTTGACAAAAATGGTGAACATTTTTCTAGGACATCTTAAGGTCCTTGGATTAATTCATATAGTATTTGCATTTGGGCATTTAAATGCTATAAAATATTTTGAATGCTCAAATAATCATAAACTAAAATGTTTACTATTGGATATATTCTAAGTAGTAGCCATGATTAATTTTATGATTTTTGGAAATGCCCTGGCATTTCTAATAAAGCCCTAAAGTTACAAAAATAATAGAAAATAAATAAAAATAGAAAAACAGAGAGAGAGAGAAACCCACCTAGGCCTTCTTACCTGGAGCGCCTGTAGCCCAAGTGGTCGGCCCAGCACGGCCCAGTCCATCTGGCCGTGCCAGTCATCCCCTTCCTTGGGACAGAAGGACGACAGGCGTGTGCCCGACGCGCGCGCACCGCCGTGCGCCACCTCCTGCTTGCCGCTTCGTCGCTGGATGGGCGGTATGACCTCCACGTCGCGCCCCCGGCCCCTTGGACACCTCACACTTCCCCCCTGCTCTCTCCCTCACTCCCCCAACGCCATGGCCGCCGCAGCCGCCGCCATCTCACCACCGTAGCCATAGCCACTGTCGTCTCTGCGCCTCCCTACCGTGTCCACGAGCTCCGCCACCCTCCTCTCCGTCGAGCAGGCCAAGCCCCGAGCGCTCGCGTGCCCCAAAGCCACCGCATCGACCTCGCCCGACTCCGCCACCGCCGGAGACCCCCTTCGCCATCACCGTCGTAGCAGGCCGTCCCCGACCTCGCCATCAGCTCCGTCGCAACCGCCGTGAGCCTAGCTACCTCCCCACCCTCTCCGTTCCCTCTCTCGAGCCCCGTAGCGATTGCACGTAGCTCACCCGCGCCAACGGCCACACCTCCTTCTCCACTAGCCCTACTGCACCCCCGGGAGCTCAACGCACTAACCCACATGCCTCTCCGTGTCCCCTAGCGACGAGTCCAAGCTCACCCGAGCTCCGGCCGCTGCCAAACTCGTCGCCGGCGTCTTTTCCGACCACCCCGAGCCCAAACACCACCACTACTAGACGCGGACGAGTCTCCTCGTCACTAGAGCCTCTCCGCCGCGCAAATAGTCGCCTGTGGGCGTTTTTCCGAGGCCCTCCGCCGCGTCGGTCGTCGCCAGCATCAAACCGCCGGCGAGTTGACCTCGTTTGACCTGGGGTTTAACTCCCCTGGGTCAATGACAGGTGGGCCCAGACCCCTGCTAATTTTAGCTTAGCACTAATCAACTTTTAGTTAACCCAATAGGTCACTAACATGCGGGCCCAGGCCCCACTGACAGTTTAGTTAGTATTAACTTAACCTTGTTAATTAGTTGTTTCACTGACGTGTGGGTCCCAGCCGTCAGGTTTGACCTAGGCTGGCGCCTTTGACTCGCCGACGTCACAGTGACGCAGTGCTGACGCAGTTATTCATTTTTTGGGTTTATTCTTATATAGGAAATTCCAGAAAATAGCCAAAACTTCTAAAAATCATAAAAAATCAACCATAGCTCCAAATCAAACAAATTATATATGAAAAATGATCAGAAAAATTCAATCTTTCGATCTGTAATGGTTTCATGCATGAAAAAACACTTTAACCTTGCTGTTTAGGTGAAACAAGCTAATACACTTATAATGCATAAGAACTTAAGCTTCCATTTGAATCCTTGATTCAAATGGACCCATTTCAACTTGTTTCACATTGCATTAGGCAGGACACCTCATTTTGCCATGTCATAGCATGCATCATATTGTTGCATATTGCCATGTGTTGATTATATTCTGTGGTGTCTTTCGTGATAGGTTCTGCCTCCGAGGATATCTCCGAGTATCCAACTGAAGGGCAGTACCCTACTACTACTCCATCAGGCAAGCAGCCCCATTGATCATATCGATACAATCCCATGTTCTCGCCTCTGCTCTCATTTACTGCATTAGGACAACAACGTTTCAAACTGCTGTGTGCTACGGTAGTTGAATCCTTATCCTCTACATGACCTGTCATTGCCAAAGTAACTAGATGAAACCCACTAGCATGTGTACGAGTTGGTTGAGCCATGTATGTGTTTCCTACCTTGCTATGCCTGCTATGCTTAGAGTTGTGTCAGGTCTGGTTCATCTGGGTGATGGGCTAGAGTGAAATGATTATGTTGGTAATGTGAGGGATGCGTTGAACATGATTTGGTAAAAGTATCGATGAGAGGCCATGTAGGAGTACATGGTGGGTTGTTTCATTGAGGCCGTCCCTAAGAACTGAGATCTGTAGGTGTGATTTAAGAATCAGCTACAACCATGCATTGGGATCCTTAATTGACCCTCTCGGCTTCTTAATCACCCTAGTACTCTGTCCAGGAGTTGCAATTAGTTTCTGGTGTTTGTAGGTTATGTGTTGGCGGCCGTGTGTACCGCTGACCCTAGGGGTGGGCTATGATGCGGTAGATACACCGTGGCACGGTGTATAGGGTCACCCGTTTGGTGTCTCGGGAACCCTGTTCACATCGTTTGGGGCCGTATGTGGAAACCTCGGCCGGACTCCCTACGGATAGAACCTGGATAGGCGATAAACCTACACTAGAGACTTGAGTGTTTAGGTAGGCCATGGCCGACACCCTCATTGGGCTTCCTCTTGAAGGTTGCCGAGTACATGTCGTGTAAACGACGGTAAGTGGTGAGAGCGTGTATGAAGAAGTACACCCCTGTTGGTGATTATTGGACTCGTGTGCGAAAACTATTTTACTAGTGGTGTCTCATAGGATAGCTTAGCCAAGAGTCAAAGCTAGCTTGCTGCAATAACTCCACCACCTTATTGAGAATGAGCATGTATAGTAGGTTCTGTTGTAAGACTTGCTGAGTACCTTTGTACTCATGTTGCTTTAATTAGTGTTTTCAGACGACAACACCGCCCCCTCCGATGGGTTTTATGTAGATCTCGACATCGATGAGTAGCTTGCCACCCAGGTGGTGATCCTGGCCATGGAGGGCCCTATGTAGATAGACAGGCTTCGACAAGCCTTCTTTCTTTCTAGTGTCTGTACTCAGACTATTTGCTTCCGCATGTGCTTGTATGCTTGTATGACTTGAGTGTCAGGTCATGTGACCCCTACCTGTATGAACATGTTATGTATGGCTCTCTGGAGCCTTTAAATAAAGTACTTGAGTTGTAGAGTTTTGTTGTGATGCCATGTTGTATTTGCACATATCGAGCATATTGTGTGTATGACTGAAATGCTTGGTATGTGTGGGATCCGACAATCTGGTTGTTTATCCTTGGCAGCCTCTCTTATGGGGAAATGTAGTCTAGTGCTCCTTGAGCCATAGTAGTCCGCTACAGCCCGGTTCACCGGAGTCCTGCTAGCCCAGCACTACTGCTCAGGACACTTGACTGGCCGGCATGTGTTTCACTTGTTTCCTATGTCTGTCCCTTCGGGGAAATGTCACGCGGTGACTTCCGGAGTCCTGCCTAGCCTGCTACAGCCCGGGTTCCCCGGAGTCCTGTTAGCAATGTGCTACAGCCCGGATTCACTCGCTGATGACCGACATGCTCGATGTGATTCATGTATGCCTGTCCCCATAGGTCGGTGCCGCTTTGGGTTCATGACTAGCCATGTCGGCCCGGGTTTCTGTCATATGGATGCTAGTGGCACTATCATATACATGAGCCAAAAGGCGCAAACAGTCCTGGGCCATGGTAAGGCGACACCCGTGGGGATACCGTGCGTGAGGCCGCAATGTGATATGAGGTGTTACCGGCTAGATCGATGTGACTTGGAATCGGGGTTCTGACAACGTTGGCATCAGAGCCGGACTGCCTGTAGGTTCGTTGAGCCAAACTGGTCGATGTCGAGTCTAGAAATGCTTTTGTTATATGTAGGGGAATTGATTGTGGGAGGGAACGTAAGGCTCTTTTACTCCTTTACCTTATGCCCTCTGATCTGAGTAATTCTCTTGTCATTCTACGTGGGTTAAGGACTAGGCTCTCTCCTTCTATCAGGTTCACGTGTTACTAATCTGTAGTAGCTTATAGGATTGTTGTTACAAGCCTCAGTACAGTTTCTACTACTTTTAGTATGTTGTCAGTTGAATCAGAACCTTGATATGATGTTGTTGAGTGGTATTGCAAACTGTTGTGGATGTCTCAAATCATTTTCTAAGCATTTACAGCCGTTATGCTGTCCGATTTCCCCTAGAAAATTCTAATGCCTTTGCATTATTCTGTGCTTTCAAATGGCCACCCATTTCCAGAACCAAGTGGTTCGTCTGACTCGTTGGCAGCGGGGCGGGGCCTCGGCGGAGCCAGCGATGTCCTCTGTCTCGTTGCCGGCGAGTGGCGCCTCAGTGGAGCGGTGGAAATCCTCCCCCATGTTGCCGGCAGGGTGGGGTCTCGGCTGAGCCGACGGTGTCCTCTGCCTCGTTGTTGGCGCCGCGGGGCCTCGGCAGAGCAGGGCCTCGTCGACGCCAGTGGAGCGGGGACTCATCGGAGCCAGCATTGTCCTCTGCCGCCTCCTCGGTCTCGCCAAACAGTGCCTCACCCGCTTCATAGCCCTCTTTGCTAGCCTCTTTGTAGGCGGCCACAGCCTCCGCCACCCGCATGCGGTACAGCCAGCGCTCGAGGCGGCCCTTGCAGGCGGAGCGGTATGAGTCGAGCAGCGCCTCCTGCTCTGCTTGCTCCGCGACGATCTGCTTCTCCGCCTGCAGGTGCTCCTGGAGAAGGTGGTGGTTGTAGGCGGCTTCGGCCTGCGCCTCCCCAAACTGCTCCTCACGCATCTGCTTCACCCTGTCCATATATTGGGCACGGGCCTCACCGATGGTCATGGTGCAATGCACCGGCAAGGATGGCGCGGAGGAGGGGGTTGGCGCCAGATCGTCGACTACCATGTTCTCCATTGGGACATCGTCGTCCTCCGGCTGCCTGCGGGCCAGCCGGTCGGCAGCAATGGCTGCCATCTCCTTGTGGTCCTTCGTCCGCCCGTCCAGAAGAGCGCTGAAGCGCGAGGAAGCCATGGTGGGCAATACTGGTGTGGACAAGAGAAAGGGAATGGATGCGGATGACTACGGCTATGGCCGGTGCAGTAGTTTATATAGCAATGGTGGGCGGGCAGAGGGACGGACGTGTGGCGCCGGAGTAGGCACTTGTGTTGTTTGAAGGCGGAGCAATCGCCTGCACTGGGAAGCGGGGCGGGCAGCGCTGACTGTTTCAGGCGAAAAGCGCGCGCGGGCGAGGAGATGACTTTACTTGGAGAGGATGACAATGGGGACCCACTAGGTCCATAGCCTCACGCACGCAAGTGCCTCCTTATTATATATATATATATATATATATATAACTATAATTTATTTTGCTTCCTCCTGGTTTCCTGACATCACAGTCCCACGCCATTGTCAACCTGTGTAGTAGTCAGTAAACGAGAGAATTGCACAAGAAGCGGCCGACAGCTGGGACCAAGCAGTTCGAGCAGTATTTGTGTTTTTGAGGTGTGAGCACTGCAGAGTTTTTCGATGTTTAGCCCAGATATTAATTTTAGGTATTAACTGGGCGGGCTGTGGCCTATCTAGCCCAAGCCAGATATCCAGCCCAGATATTAATTTTTTTCAAACTGAAAATGGCTAGCCCAGCTATACTTTTTTTAGGAATACCCAGGCAAGGTTAAGTTGTTATTCTCCGCCCCGCTGGGCTGCAATTCTTTCCTAGGAGGGATGCATTAGGCTTAACAAGAAAATGGGCTTTAAGAAATAATAAATGGGATGTAATTATAAAAACTGGGCAGTAACTATAAAAAATGCACCAAACACGTGATTACTTTATAAAATATTATTTTTCGATATTGAAAATTTTAATTTCATTAATTGTCGCGAGCGCAATGTTTAGTTGGATTTTTACGTCATATAAATTTATATTGAAATTGTATTTAATCTGACTAGAAATTTTGGGATAAAAATATTTCGGATCCCATCAAAATGTGGGAAATTTTATTGAATTCTGTTTTGAACGGTTGGTTGAAATGAGTTGTACTTTTAACAAACTCTAAATGGGCTATAGTAAATACCATTAGAATTCAAAAATGGGCTACACATTCTTACAAATCTCAAATGGGCTATAAGTTCTCTGTCACACACTTCTGGCCTTACTAAGTTGACGCGTCCCCAAAAAAAAACAGAGTTGACGCGTATTCAAGGCTTTGTCAACTTATAGTCAACACACGGTTCTAGCAGCAGTGGCCGTTGGATGTCCATCCAACGGATGCCGTGCTTCTTCTTCAATCTCGGATATTCTAGCTTCACCCGCCCAAAAAATGATTCCTCCCCCTAACATCTAGGCCGCACCGTTTCGGAAGCTGACCTGTGGGCCTACTTAGTTGACGTACCAAGGGCTTTGTCAACTTAGTCAATATAAACGATTCTAGCTACAGTGACCGTACGATGTCCATCCAACGGCCATCGTGCTTCTTCAACCTCTGGTCTTCTTGCTCCAGCCGCCCAAAGCAGCGCCGGTCGTGCTGCCTGCTCCTGCCTCCTGTGGCCGGCCGTACTGCTGCGGAGGCCTCACCGCCCCTACTATTCCCACCGCTGGCCAGGCCATCCCTCCACTCACCCACACCCCCTGTTATTCTGCGGCGACGGCAGCGTAGTCGAACCAGTGAACCCTCGTAGTCCTCTCCGCGTGTGCATCCATTGTCGCGTCTTCCCCGGGTCCGCGTCTGTAACGCCCATGATGCGGCTATATCTCCCACGTGTCGAAGCACGACTTAGAGGCACAACCGCATTGTAAGCAATGTCGCAAGTGAGGTAATCTTCACACAACCCATGTAATACATAAGGGAAAGAGATACATAGTTGGCTTACAATCGCCACTTCACACATTACATGAATAACGCATTACATCATGCAGATACAATCAAGGTCCGACTGCAGAACCAAAATAAAAGAAGACTACCCCAAATGCTACACAGATCCCCGATCGTCCCAACTGGGCTCCACTACTGATCAGCTGAAACGAAACAACACTACGAACAAGGTCTTCATAGAGCTCCTCTTTGAGCTCGGTTGCATCACCTGCACGGTTTCGTTGGCACATGCAAACTGGTTTTGGAAGTATCTGTGAGTCACGGGGACTCAGCAATCTCACACCCTCACGATCAATACTATTTAAGCTTATAAGTAGGGTAAAAGGTATGAGGTGGAGCTGCAGCAAGCACTAGCATATATGGTGGCTAACATACGCAAATGAGAGCGAGAAGAGAAGGCAAAGGCACGATGGATAAAACTATGATCAAGAAGTGATCCTAGAACAACCTACGTCAAGCATAACTCCAACACCGTGTTCACTTCCCGGACTCCGCCGGAAAGAGACCATCACGGCTACACACGCGGTAGATGCGTTTTAATTAAGATAAGTTTCAGGTTTTCTACAACCGGACATTAACAAATTCCCATCTGCCTATAACCACGGGCACGGCTTTCGAAAGTTCAAATCCCTGCAGGGGTGTCCCAACTTAGCCCATCACAAGCTCTCACGGTCAACGAAGGATATTCCTTCTCCCAAGACAACCCGATCAGACTCGGAATCCCGGTTACAAGACATTTTGACAATGGTAAAACAAGACCAGCAAAGCCACCTGAATGTGCCGACAAATCCCGATAGGAGCTGCACATATCTCGTTCTGGTAGGTTCTGATAGGGCACACCGGATTGTCCAAACTTCTAGTAGGCCAGCACAGAGTTGCCCCTGGTCTCCATCGGCGGCTGACAAATTGGACCAACACTCAGAGGAGCACTGGCCCGGGGGTTTAAATAAAGATGACCCTTGGGCAGGCCTACCCAAGGGAAAGAAAAGGCTAGGTGGCAAATGGTAAAACCAATGTTGGGCCTTGCTGGAGGAGTTTTATTCAAGGCGAACTATCAAGGGGTTCCCATTATAACCCAACCGTGTAAGGAACGCAAAATCCGGGAACATAACACCGATATGACGGAAACTAGGGCAGCAAGAGTGGAACAAAACACCAGGCATAAGGCCAGCCTTCCACCCTTTACCAAGTATATAGATGCATTAATTAAATAAGAGATATTGTGATATCTCAACAAATCCATGTTCCAACATGGAACAAACTCCATCTTCACCTACAACTATCAACGCTATAAGAGGGGGCTGAGCAAAGTGGTAACATAACCAAACAATGGATTGCTAGGACAAGGTGGGTTAGAGGCTCATGGCAATATGGGAGGCATGATAAAGCATGTGGTAGGTATCGCAGCATAGGCATAGCAAAAGAGCGAGCATCTAGCAAGCAAAGATAGAAGTGATTTTGAGGGTATGGTCATCTTGCCTGAATCCCGCAAAGAAGAAGAATGAGTCCATGAAGAAGACAAACGGATGTAGTCGAACGGATCCTCACAAACGCGACGTTATCGGAACTAACCCGAAGAAGCAACACCGGAAAGAAAGCAAACAACAAAGTAAACAACCAAGCATAACATGGCATGATGCACAATCAAGTATGATGCATGTCCGGTTTAATGAAGCATGGCATGGCAAAGTGCACAAGCAATTCTACAAATTAAGTGGAGCTCAATATGCAACGAGTTTCATATTGATGAAACACCACAACAAGTTATTTAGTTTGATCTTGTTTATGTACTCAACAATATTAAATGTTGGTTAGCATGGCAAGAGGTGAAACATGAGTAAAATACACAGTTAGGCATTTCAAAAGAGGCCAGAAACATCAAACAACAATTCCGGTAAATCCTCATATGCATTTATCAATTTGGTGCAACAACAATTTTAAACATTTAAATGTTATTATCATGATGCAAATGACATGTGCAAGTTTTATGAAAATATTGATAAGAGCATTATGAAGCATTTGTCACCGTGGCGGAAAGAAAGGGGTGCCACGGCGAAGATAACGGAAACAGTGCCACGGCAATGTTCCGGTTCCGGAAACTCGATTGAGAAGCCGGTGGAAAAGAACAAGTGTGACGGGAGCGTGTCATGCGAAGAACAGCGGGGTGCTCCCGGTTACCGGGTTCCCACGTGTCGGAGGCATGGCAAACGAGGAGGAACAACTAAGGTTCACGGGCGAATACAACAACCAACCATGCATCTCATACAACACATGCATTCGGTCCACGGGTGTCGTCTCGGGGTTATACCTTCGAAGCATGCAAAGGGGACTGTTCTCGTTCGGCGGTAGGGGTACACGTGTCGAAGGGGAAGTAGTTGTTCACGGGGTCGTCGTGGGAAGTAGCGGTTCACGCGACGGTAGTTGAACTTGACGTTTGCATTACACGGGTCTTCGGCGACGGTCGTCGTACATGGTTCGGAGTGGTACTTGCATCTTCGGACTTGTCGGTCTCGATTCTTGTGACGGTAGCGGTATACGTCTCGTTTTCAGGGAGGTACTTGGGGACATTTGAACTTGTCGGTCTCGTCATCTCGAAGGGGTTCTTGACGTTCTTAGCGATTCCGAAGACGACGGTAGAGGTACACTTGTTGTAGGGGTACTTTTCAGATCCACGGCGACGGTAGAGGTACAAACGTTCTCGCGGTACTTGGGTCGTCATGGAACATGGCGATTTCGGAGACATCGAAAGACGAACTTGGCGATTTTGTTGACCTGGTACTCGGCATATTCCCTGTTCGGTGACCGTTGGACTTGGCATCAACAACAACAGGGGCACGACACAGGGACTTGGCGCGATGCAGGGGCGACGGCCGACTAATCCTTTCCGGAGAATTAGACGGCCTACCTGAACAGGCTTTTTATTTGCGGGACTTGGACATGGTACAGTGGCTCCGAGAACACACCAGGGCCAGCACAGAAGCCACCATGGCCGGCGGCCATCATGAGCAGAGGCGTCGGCTGTAGCACAGGGGCACATGAAGGGCCATGCTTGAGGGAGCAGAGGGGAAGGATTGGGTGCTGGGGAAGCAGCAAGACGCGCCATGGTGGTGGTGCTGGAGGAACACGGCGCCGGCTTCGGGGAGCTCCCTCGGGCGTGGCTGGAGGACGAAGAAACACGAGGCGCATCCAGGGAGGTGGCTGCTGCACGGAGGCTCATCGGGGGGCATATCAAAGCTCGGGGATGGGCGCGTCCCTCGGTGGCGTCCTGCTGGCTTGAGTTGCCCGTGGCCATGGCAAGGAGGCGGGGAAGAAGACTAGGACATGGGGCTCGCGCGCAGGGCGGCGGAGCAGACGACAACAACTCCGATGGCTGGCGCGACGAGGTGGCGTAGGGTCGGGCACGGTGCCCTGCCGGCGGTGCTAGGAGGGGTGAGTGGATCAGATCAAGGGAGATGAGAGGGGTTGGCGGCGCTGGGAGATTGAAGAGGAAGGAGGGGGATCGAGAGCGGGCGCGTTGGGCGGAGGTTTGGTCGTGGAAGAGGAGGAAGGAGTCAGAGGGGAATGAAGGGAGAGGGAGGAGAGGATCGAGCCAGAGGCTCTGGCGGCGCGAGAGAGCGAAGGTGAGGGAGAGAGCGAGGGTTCGGTCAGGCCTAGGGTTAGGAGACGTGGCCTTGGAGGCCGTCCTGGGTGCGGGGAAAATGGGCCGACGCGATGAGCTGCTGGTTGGCCGGCCCGGTAGAGCTGGTAGTGGCGCTCTCTCTCCCTCATACTTATTTCTAAAACAGAAAAAAACAAATAAGAGAGGAAAAAGGAAGGAGGTAAGTGGATCGGGAGGGATCCCGAGTTGGGTGGCGGCGGCTCGACGGGACAATTCCCTATATTTTAGGGTTTGTCCAAAGTAGACTAGGAGTGGAGTATAGATACATCACATATTAGGTTAGGGGCTACCTCGTCCCTCCGATCGCAATCGGACGATCGCGAAAAAAATAGATAGGAAGTCGAATTAACAAAACCGAGATGTTTTGTAGATGTTTGGGGATGACCCGGACACAACGGTAGCGACAGCCCGGGTCGGGTCCGGGACAACTTTCGGACGCGCGGGCGAGGAGGGCCGCAGGAATAACCGAGAGAGGTTAGGTTGGGCCCGGCGGTTAGTAGCGGGTCTGTGTAGATGGACTAGAGTGGAAAGAGAGGTAAAGCCCGGTGACTATTTCCGGAGACCGAAAACGTTGGACGAAAAGACTGGTTATATTGCCGCTATAGTTATACATTTGGGCGTCCAACGGACTCCGAACGCGATGAAATTTGACAGGCGGTCTTCCTACACTAAAATAAGACCGCACGCCAACTTTCATCCCTATCGGAGAACATTTTCTGGCCACTTATAAAATAATATTTTGGACGTGCCGCGGGCGCGTTTAAGTGTGTCTGGGCTCAGAACGGACATCGGAAGGGACTGGGAGACCGGGACAGATGCAAGTTTTGAAAACATGATGATGCAATGCACATGATGACATGACAAGATGCAACGCGCAAACGAATGACATGGCAACAACAGCGAATAACTGGAAGACACCTGGCACATCGGTCTCAGGGCGTTACAGCGTCGTCCCCTTCCTAGGCCTTGCCGTCGTCCACCGCCCTAGTGCTCTCAACGCGGCATGGTCAACATGGTCAGCCAACGACTTCCATCGGACATGAAATGTACATGGAGAGGCTGACAGCTGGGTCCACGGCAGCCGCAAGGAAGTGCCTCCTTATTACGTGCAAAATAATTATTCCTCCACCTAACAGCAGGGACCCACCAGACGGGCCACCGTATTTCGAGAAAAAAATGATTCGCCCCCTGACTGCTGGGACCCACGAGCTACTTCTTCGCACACAAGGAAGTGCGTCCGAAAAAAAACGATTCGCCCTGACTGCTGGGACCCACCAGCTACATCTTTGCATGCAAGGAAGTGCGTCCAAAAAAAACGTCGCCCCGCGACTGCTGGGACCCACCAGCTACACCTTCGCACGCAAGGAAGTGCATCCGGGCAAAAAAAGATTCGCCCCCTGACTACTGGGACCCAACAGCTACACCTTCGTACGCAAGAAAGTGCGTCCGGGGAAAAAAATGATTCGCCCCCCTGACTGCTGGGACCCACCAGCTACATCTTTGCAGGCAAGGAAGTGCCTGACAGTCTGGACCCACATGGCCGAAGCGTACGTAGCGTTGTCATCCTGGTCGCGAACGTGTACGTACATACTGGTCGATGTAGAGGCGTGCATGAGTCGTAGTAGAGGCGCGCACATGTCGTAGTAGAGGCGCGCACGTAGCATGTGCACGTACGTACAGCGTCCAGGGTGCAAGAAAGAAAATACGGCCACGTATGTGTACATATGGGCAGGGTCTCGAATGCCTACTCGCACATACGTATGGCCAGGGCTCATGTACATGGCTGGGTCGGAACGGAGAAACAGCGTCGTCGTCGTGTTCATGGGGAGGCAACGGAATGCGTCATGTTCATGGGGAGGCAACCGAATGCGTCGTGTTCATCGGGAGGCAACAGAATGCATCATGTTCATTGGGAGGCAATGGAACGCATGGGAGCCAACCGGTTGGGTCGGAACGGAATGCATGGTCGTGTTCATCGGGAGGGCTTGGACGGAACATGCGATGGAAACGAGGCCTGGCGTACTGCAGAACGGAGGAAACAGACCTCCTACGGTCGAAACGGGGGTCCTGTTGATCGGGAGGGGTGTGTCGTATCGCAAAACGGAGGAAACAGACCTCCTAAGGTCGAAACGGGGGTCCTCTTGATCAGGAGGGGTGTGGCGTACCGCAAAACGGACGAAACGGGGTTCCTATTCATCGGGAGGGGTGTGGCGTACCGCAAAATGGGACTCCACGGGATACTGTTCATCTCCACCGTCGACTTCCTCTAGCCTCCACGGGCTACCGTCGACCTCCTCCAGCCTCCACGGGCTCTTGTTCATCCAGCCTCCACTGCGCGCTACTCCACCGGCTACTGTTCAACCACCCCTCCACCGTCTATTGTTCATCCAGCCCTCCACACCACGGGGTCCTGTTCAACCACCCCTCCACGGGCACCCCTCCACCGTCTACTGTACAGCCCTCCACACCACGGGGTCCTGTTCATCCAGAGGCAACGCCACCGCTCACTGTTCATCCAAAACCCCCCGCAACGCTCACTATTCATCCCAGAGGCAGCATCGATCGGCTTCAGTTAGCAGCAGTAGCGAAGGAATAGCTCGATCGGGTTCAGTTAACAGCCATCGATCGATCGCTCCGGTTTAGTAACGCGTATCCTACAGTGCAATCGCCCGGGTTCAGTTAGAGCCCAACACCTCGCTCGGGTTCAGTTAGAGCCAACACCTTGCACACGCGCGCGTACGTGTATGAAAGTGCAACTATCCCTAGGTGGTTTTGGTAATTCATAACAACATATAGCTCATTGAGCTAATGCTATTCCAAGATGATTATTTCAGGAAAGCTCAATGATTGGCATGGCATGGATGTGAAAGTGGAACCCTCAAAATGCTAAGGACAAAGGATTGGCTCAAGCTCAAAAGCTCAAGACTCTTCATTTTATATTTTAGTGATCCAAGATCACATTGAGTCTTTAGGAAAATCCAATACTATCAAGGAGGGATGAGGTGTTGCTTAATGAGCCTCTTGCTTCATGTGCTTAGTGATATGCTCCAAAACCCTCAACTACTTTCCCATATCCACATATGACCTAAACCCTAAGCCAAACTCGGTCCTACCGATTCTTTCTATCCGGCGCCACCGAGTTTCACTTGTCATAAGCCACTGCCAAACCCTAGCAATTCGGTTCTATCGATAGAGATCTCGGTCTCACCGAGATGGGATTGCAAACTCTTTGTTTCCCTTTCGTAACTTTTCGGTCTCACTGAAAGAGCGGATCGGTCCCACCGAGATTGCAATGTAAATTCATTGTTTCCTTTTTGTAACTTTTCGGTCTCACCGAAAGAGCAAATCGGTCCCACCGAGTTTGCCTGACCAACTATCTGGTTAGCTAATTACCAAAATCGGTCTCACCGAGTTTGTGTAATCGGTCTCACCGAGATTACGTTATGCCCAAACCCTAACCATATCGGTCCTACCGAGTTGCATGCCAGTCCCATCGAAAATCTCTAACGGTCACTAGGTTTACCTTTTCGGTCCGACCGAGTTTGTTGATTCGGTCCCATCGAGATTGGAAAACTGTGTGTAACGGTTGGATTTTGTGTGGAGGCTATATATACCCCTCCACCTCCTCTTCATTCGAAGAGAGAGCCATCAGAACACATACACAATTCCAACTCATATGTTCTGACAGAGAACCACCTACTCATGTGTTGAGACCAAGATATTCCATTCCTACCATATGAATCTTGATCTCTAGCCTTCCCCAAGTTGCTTTCCACTCAAATCTTCTTTCCACAAAATCCAAATCCTATGAGAGAGAGTTGAGTGTTGGGGAGACTATCATTTGAAGCACAAGAGCAAGGAATTCATTACCTACACACCATTTGTTACTTCTTGGAGAGTGGTGTCTCCTAGATTGGCTAGGTGTTACTTGGGAGCCTCTGACAAGATTGTGGAGTTGAACCAAGGAGTTTGTAAGGGCAAGGAGATCGCCTACTTCGTGAAGATCTACCGCTAGTGAGGCAAGTCCTTCGTGGGCGATGGCCATGGTGGGATAGACAAGGTTGCTTCTTCGTGGACCCTTTGTGGGTGGTTGCTTCTTCGTGGACCCTTCGTGGGTGGAGCCCTCCATGGACTCGCGCAACCATTACCCTTCGTGGGTGGAGCCCTCCGTGGACTCGCGCAACCGTTACCCTTCGT
Organism: Triticum urartu; assembly: GCF_056163025.1. NCBI lineage: Eukaryota > Viridiplantae > Streptophyta > Magnoliopsida > Poales > Poaceae > Triticum > Triticum urartu. The sequence continues at coordinate 398,162,706 of NC_141876.1, read as the reverse complement.
GGCTTGAAGTCACCATCAACGTGGATGTAGGATAGCACCACCTATCAGAACCACGGGAAAAACATCCGTGTCTCCAATTGCGTTTGAATTCTCCAAACCCTTCCCTTTACATTCTTGCAAGTTGCATGCTTTACTTTCCGCTGCCTATATACTCTTTGCATGCTTGCTTGAATTGTGTGATGATTGCTTGACTTGTCCTACAATAGCTAAAATCTGCCAAGAACTAAAATTGGGAAAAGGTTAAGTTTTTATTTGGTCAAGTGGTCTAATCACCCCTCTCTAGACATACTTTCGATCCTACAAGTGGTATCAGAGCTTTGGTCTCCATTTGCCTTGATCTCCATAGCTTTTGGTGGTCATAGCCTTGGTCTCACAACCTAGGAGAGTATGGCGTCTAGCGAGGGAAATTATCACCGTAGAGGTCCTTACTTTGATGGTACTAATTTTGCTAGTTGGAAGCATAAAATGAAAATGCATATTCTTGGACATAACCCCGCCGTTTGGGCTATTGTGTGTGTTGGTTTGCAAGGTGACTTCTTTGATGGGAAAGAACCAAACCGTGAAGCTACCGCGGATGAGTTGAAGATGTTGCAATACAATGCTCAAGCTTGTGATATTCTCTTCAACGGATTGTGCCCCGAAGAATTCAACAAAATCAGCTGTCTTGATATTGCAAAGGAAATTTGGGACACTTTGATTGATATGCACGAAGGTACCGACTCCGTCAAGGAATCCAAGTTGTATGTGCTTCAAAGTCAACTTGACAAGTTCAAAATGAAGGATGGTGAAGGTGTCGCTGAAATGTACTCTAGGGTTGCTCTCATCACAAATGAGATTGCCGGCTTAGGAAGTGAAGAGATGACCGATAGATTCATCATCAAGAAGATTCTAAGAGCCTTGGATGGAAAATATGATACCGTGTGCACATTGATCCAAATGATGCCCAATTACAAAGATCTCAAGCCAACGGAGGTGATTGGAAGAATTGTTGCTCATGAGATGTCACTTAAGGATAAAGAGGAACTTCACAACAAATCAAGTGGTGCCTACAAAGCCTCATGTGAAGCCCCTACATCATCAAGTGAGAAACAAAACTTCAATGAAGAATTGAGCTTAATGGTGAAGAACTTCAACAAGTTCTACAAGAGTAGAAGCAAAGATAGAAGCTTCAAGTCAAGGTCCTACAATGACAAAAGATCTTCTAGTCGAGTGCGAAACTGCTACAGTTGTGGAAGACCCAGACACTTTTCCAATGAGTGTACGGCTCCCTACAAGAGAAGAGAAGATTCTCCAAAAAGATGAAGCAAAGAATCACCACCAAGAGAGAGAAGGAGTAGAGATGATCGTTATGAACGAAGATACTCATGGAGAAGCAAGGATTCGGAAAGGAAGGAAAAATCATCAAGGAGCTACACAAAACGAAGACATCAAGCTCATGTTGGTGAATGGGTATCCGGCTCCGACTCCGACAGCCACTCTGAGAGAAGTTATCACTCCGACTCCGAAGATACTCAAGATGAAGGTGTTGCCGGTCTAGCACTGGTGTCAACCAACTCCTACGACATATTTGACACACCAAATGAAGGAATTGGAAGATGCTTCATGGCCAAAGGTCCTAAGGTAACACACCCCGAGTATGTTGATTTCAATAGTGATGAAGATGACTTGTTAGGTGATGATTTGCTTGTTGACAACTCGAGTGATGAATACTATGATGAAACGTCAATTAATCATGCTAATCAAGATAAAACGAATGACAATGATAAGGAGAAGATTGAGGCTCTAACTAAAGAACTAAACACTCTTAAGTTAGCTCATGAAACTATCTTCGAAGATCATCGAGAACTTTTAAGAGCTCATGAGAAATTACGCTTTGAAAAGCTCAATCTTGAGCAAGAGCATGAGTTCTTAAAAGCAATCAATGATGATCTCCGCAAGAAAGGTTCTTCTTACATTGCCAAGCGTTTACTCTTATCCACTTACATGCCTCAAGTCAAGTCTAGTAACAAGAACAAGAAAGATTCTTCCTCTAGCAGTAACAATGATCATGCTAAATCCAATATTGTTGCTTCTAGTAGTTCTCTTGATTCCACTAATGATTGTCTTAGCCAAGTTACACATGAGCAAGAAAATAGCTTATTGAAGGGAATTATAGAGAAAGGAGTGTACAAAAGCCTTGCCGGGAGTAAGCAATTCGAAGAAATTGTGCGTAAGCAAGGAATGCACCGGAAGAATCAAGGTGTTGGTTTTGAACGAAAGTTCAATGCCAATGGAGTTGAGTGGGAAGAAGATCAATACCCCAAGACAAAGTTTGTTCCTCAACAAGAGAAGTATGATACTTCTTTCAAGGGGACACAAGCTCAAGATGATCTTCCACCACAAGACTACAAGCAAAAAGGCAAGGACAAGCTTCAAGAGAAAATTGATGCATTTGAAGAGGCTCCTAAGACCTTAGTCAAGTGGATTCCCAAGACTACTTCAAGTTCCAATTCATCAAGTACAACTACAACTCCAAGGATTCCCATCAAGATGGTGTGGATCCAAAAGAAGAAGAACTAGAGAGTTCTTGAGGGTGACTCCGCCAACATACTTCACTCTTATCATTTTTGGCAAGAACAAGTGCAATCAACTTCCACATCTTGCACTAGTTCAAGGAGTCACAAACCCTCTTGTTGGTAAGACAAGGGACAAGGTAACCTAAAAGTTTTCATGGACATCATCTTGTGTGTGCATCACTCTATGTCTATGGATATCCTTGTTTGTTCCTTGTGGGACTAACCCATGTAGGTATTGAAAGTGCAATTCACTCAAATGGATAGCTCCAAGTGATCTACATCAACATTGAGCATCCACATCTTCAACATCTACATGAAGTCATCATCGACAAAACCCAAGGTTAGTTCATCCCTCTAAGGGGGGATATCACATCTAGGGGGAGCTTTACTCTAAGACTTGAGCTAAAGCAACTCTAAAGATGTGAACACAACAATGCTTTATGTAAAAGTGGTAACCCCACTTGAGCTTAAACGATGAGTATGACCTATGATCAAGTGTTCTCACTTGACTCCTAAGTCAATATACTCATATATAGATGACCTTGTCATCGCAAATTGCTTGGTAGATGCTAGAATTGGTTGTGCATGCCTTGTCATATATTTCATTTGCCATCTTATTGTGTGGGCATGTTGGTTGCATATTTTACTCATTCGAGGACATCCACTTGTTGTTTTGATTGTTTGGTTTTATTTCCTTTTGCCAAGTGGATGGACAAGAATGCCTAAGAACCTCCTCTAGCTATCTATGCTTTTCTCGTCTCAAACTCTATTCATGCTACATCACAAAATTTGATCAAGTCAGATTCGAACCACTCTGTGTGAGGAGCGCTCGGAGTCCCCCATTCGTCATAGACTTAAACTTCCAAAACCTCTGTATGATTCTCGGTCTGACCGATACCCCACTTTCGGTCCTACCAAGATCATTAAGTTGATCTAGGTTTTCGATCTCGGTGAAACCGATTTGAACCATTCGGTCACACTGAGTTGCAATAACTGTATACAGTTTTGCATCTCGGTGCCACCGAGTCGTTCCACTCGGTCACACCGACAGGGTCGGGCTATATATAGTCACGGGCAAAAATTTGGAAATTTCTCCGAACCCCTTCGCCCGCGCGATAGCCTGCTCTCCCAACGTGGTCTCCGGATCGTCTCCTTGCCGCCAGCCGCCTCCAGTCGCTGGTCTCCGTCACCGTCAACGGGAATTCTACCCCGCCGTTGCCGCCGTAGCGAGTCTCCGCCGAACTAGGGTATGTACTCGATCTTTGTGCTATTCCCCAATCCAATTCCTAGCACATTGTGATCATATTGATTCTTGCCACGATTGAAACACTCCTATCCAGTCAATGCGTTCGTAGATTAGGTTTGATTCAAAAATTTTAGGGTTAGGTTTCCGCCGAAACTATCTCGGACCCACCGAGTTGAAAAACTCGGTCCCACCGATTTGGCTTATGCCATTGCACAAGTGAAACTCGGTCTGACCGAGATTTACTAATCGGTGTGACCGATTTTGGAACTTTGTGAAACCCTAGCAGTCTCGGTGCCACCAAACTGTGACTCGGTCTGACCGAGTTCACCAGTTTAGGTTCCAAAAACTGCTTTGGTATCACCAAGTTTAAAAATCGGTAGATCCGAGATGATTTCAGTGGGAAACTAAAACTAAGTTTTTGGATCATTCTTTTGCAAAAATCTCTGCATTTTGTGATGCTCATCCACTCTATCTCATCTACAACCTATTCACAGGGTCAGAAGTCAGAGTTTGCAACATGTCTAATCAGAGTGACAGCCAGAACATGTCAGAACAGCAAGTGCAGATGAGTGAGGGCACTAGTCCCTCAAGTTCTTCAGATGATGGCAGCAGAAGTACTCCTAGCAATCTGCCTAAAGCTGCCACCAGACAGAGAAAGAAGAGAACCTCGGAATCAGAAGATGAGGACTATGTGGCAGAAGAGGAAGCAACTTCCAAGAGAGTTGAGCCAGCACCGGGCACAAAGCCAGGGTTAAAGATCAAAAGGCCAGCAGGTAGGCAGCCTATGTCAAAGGCTAGAGCTTCAACTGAGAAGCCCACTCCCATAGAGCCAGTTGCTGCTGAAGGCAAGAAAATAAAGGAAAGGGTGAAGAAAACCGTAGCCAGAGTGCTTGGCAAGGCTTCCATTATGGAAGATGAGGAGGAAGAAGAAGAGGTAGCTGCACCAGCACCTAAGGCACCCAAGCTGATGGGTGATGCCATAAGATCAGGGGCAGCTGCTTCCAAGGTCAAGCCAGCTCCAAAGCCAAAGCCAAAGAGAAATACAAGAAGCATCCCAGCTGCTGAGAAGAACAAGGCCCCAGTGCCTGACACTTCTAAAGAAGATCAGGAAGAGCAAGTACTTAGAAAGCTCAAGCCCAAGATCCCAGACCACAATGATGCTCATCCTGTGGCTGAGGATATGAAGCTCAGGAGAGACTCAGGGCTGAGAAAGTGGAGACAAGCAGATCTGTATGCTTTAAGGAGGAGGACTGCTGTTGACTACAGATTTCACACCAAGGAACAGTAGGACTTCTATGAGACAGTGCTGCTTGATAAGAAGCCAATAGTCTGTGATATGAGATGGGTTGACTGGCAATACATCAAGGACAACGAAGAGTACTACCCTGGAGTGCAGGACAGCTTCAAGGCATGTGGAGTAGAGGACTTTGTTGGGCAGAAGCTCACAAAGTGGAATGAGGAGCTTATCATGCAGTTCTACTCCACAGCACACTTCTACCCAGATGGAAGGATAACATGGATGTCTGAAGGTACGAGGTACCAGTCTATAGTTACTGAATGGGCTCAGCTCATTAATGCCCCAGAGGAGCAAGCAGATGACTTGGACATTTATGCCAAGAAGAAGATGGACCACAACTCAATGTCAAACATGTACAAGGAGATTCCAAATGAAGCACTTGACACTTTCAAGTTTGGCTCAGTACACTATCTTCTGTCAGGGCTGCCAACCATAAATTGGATACTGAGGCACACCTTATTGCCCAAGTCTGGAGATCACAAGATGATCAGAGGCCATGCAATCAACTTGCTACATATCTTTGATGTGCCACAGAAGTTCAAGGTGATGAGCCTCATGGTAGAGACAATCAAGAGGACAACAGCAGACCAGAAGAGGAGCTGTGGATATGCCCCACAGATTCAGGAGCTCATCAACTCCAAGATGGGCACGGGCGTATACTTATTGGACAAGGAACACCTGCCCATCCATCTAGATTTTGAAGATAATCAAGTTGTTATGACTGAGAATGAACCATCATCTGCCCAAGCACAAGCCAAGAAGGAGAAGGCGAGGAAGGAGAAAGCTGCCAAGATGCCTACTCAAGAGGAGGCATCTGAATATTTCTTGAAAACCAAACAAGAGTAGCTTGGTTACTTGATTGCATCCACCCTGTGGATTGAGCAAGGACTAGCCACCCTAACTCAGAACCAGGCAAGCTTAGAGAGGATCATGGAACAAAAGTTCTATGACTTGGATGTCAAAGTGACAGAGATTCAGACTGCAGTGGAGCAGCTCCAGGATGACATGCAGGAGAGGAGAGGCAGGACTACAACTGATGCCTTTGCCAGAGTGCCACGAGGTCCGAGGTCATCTGCAGTGCCAGTTGCTGACCCCAGAGCCACCACGTCTGCACCAGCTACAGCCTCAGTTCCACCAGCTCCAGCGTCCACTTCAGCCTCAACTCCGACCACGTCTACAGAAGGCTTCGTCCTTGGAGTGCTCCGGACTCCACCACCACCTGAAGATCAAGCCTGAGTGTCGACTTAGCACTATGCATTTTCTAGGAACTTTTTGGTAACTTGTTGCCAAAGGGGGAGAAAATGTATAGATCATAGGCTTCGAGAGAGAGTGTTGCTTTTATTCTCTCTTGCTTTATTTGGTGGTTTTTCAAACTTTGTTTGCTTTTGAGTGCTTGAGATACTATGTCATTGCTCCTGAGACATTGATGATCATGTGTTTGATCATAAGCTACACTTAATGCTTGGTGAATGCTATTATCTTATCTATCTTATGTGATCATTCACTATTCTTGGTCATGAGTGCATGTATTTCATTCTTATCATTTTAAGCGCTCCACCAAGATGTATGTGACATGGAAGAGTAACCCATGACTCTAACTCTTTGTGCATTTGCAGTCCAAAGCAAATTTTAAATATGCACAAATTTAGGGGGAGCTCTTACTTGTCACATACTTCTCAAAGCGACGATATATTTCATGCTTATTATCATTTGTCGAAGCTTTGATCTATATGTTGTCATCAATTATCAAAAAGGGGGAGATTGAAAGTGCAACAATCCCTAGGTGGTTTTGGTAATTCATAACAACATATAGCTCATTGAGCTAATGCTATTCCAAGATGATTATTTCAGGAAAGCTCAATGATTGGCATGGCAGGGATGTGAAAGTGGAACCCTCAAAATGCTCAGGACAAAGGATTGGCTCAAGCTCAAAAGCTCAAGACTCTTCATTTTATATTTTAGTGATCCAAGATCACATTGAGTCTTTAGGAAAAGCCAATACTATCAAGGAGGGATGAGGTGTTGCTTAATGAGCCTCTTGCTTCATGTGCTTAGTGATATGCTCCAAAACCCTCAACTACTTTCCCATATCCACATATGACCTAAACCCTAAGCCAAACTCGGTCCTACCGATTCTTTCTATCCGGCGCCACCGAGTTTCACTTGTCATAAGCCACTGCCAAACCCTAGCAATTCGGTTCTACCGATAGGGATCTCGGTCTCACCGAGATGGGATTGCAAACTCTCTGTTTCCCTTTCGTAACTTTTCGGTCTCACCGAAAGAGCGGATCGGTCCCACCGAGATTGCAATGTAAATTCAGTGTTTCCTTTTTGTAACTTTTTGGTCTCACCGAAAGAGCAAATCGGTCCCACTGAGTTTGCCTGACCAACTCTCTGGTTAGGTAATTACCAAAATCGGTCTCACCGAGTTTGTGTAATCGGTCTCACCGAGATTACGTTATGCCAAAACCCTAACCATATCGGTCCTACCGAGTTGCATGTCAGTCCCACCGAAAATCTCTAACGGTCACTAGGTTTACCTTTTCGGTCCGACCGAGTTTGTTGATTCGGTCCCACTGAGATTGGAAAACTGTGTGTAACGGTTGGATTTTGTGTGGAGGCTATATATACCCCTCCACCTCCTCTTCATTCGAAGAGAGAGCCATCAGAACACATACACAATTCCAACTCATATGTTCTAAGAGAGAACCACCTACTCATGTGTTGAGACCAAGATATTCCATTCCTACCATATGAATCTTGATCTCTAGCCTTCCCCAAGTTGCTTTCCACTCAAATCTTCTTTCCACAAAATCCAAATCCTATGAGAGAGAGTTGAGTGTTGGGGAGACTATCATTTGAAACACAAGAGCAAGGAGTTCATTACCTACACACCATTTGTTACTTCTTGGAGAGTGGTGTCTCCTAGATTGGCTAGGTGTTACTTGGGAGCCTCCGACAAGATTGTGGAGTTGAACCAAGGAGTTTGTAAGGGCAAGGAGATCGCCTACTTCGTGAAGATCTACCGCTAGTGAGGCAAGTCCTTCGTGGGCGATGGCCATGGTGGGATAGACAAGGTTGCTTCTTCGTGGACCCTTTGTTGGTGGTTGCTTCTTCGTGGACCCTTTATGGGTGGTTGCTTCTTCGTGGACCCTTCGTGGGTGGAGCCCTCCGTGGACTCGCGCAACCATTACCCTTCGTGGGTGGAGCCCTCCGTGGACTCGCGCAACCGTTACCCTTCGTGGGTTGAAGTCTCCATCAACGTGGATGTAGGATAGCACCACCTATCCGAACCACGGGAAAAACATCCGTGTCTCCAATTTGCATTTGAATTCTCCAAACCCTTCCCTTTACATTCTTGCAAGTTTCATGCTTTACTTTCCGCTGCCTATATACTCTTTGCATGCTTGCCTGAAATGTGTGATGATTGCTTTACTTGTCCTACAATAGCTAAATTCTGCCAAGAACTAAAATTGGGAAAAGGCTAAGTTTTTATTTGGTCAAGTAGTCTAATCACCCCCCCTCTAGACATACTTTCGATCCTACAGTGTACGAGAGAAATGCGCATCGCTCGGCCCCCAACCTCCCACCGTAACTGAGAACTCCCCAAAATTTTCCTTGCCCTCGCTTCTACCACGGTTTTTTCCGTCATGGACGACCCAAAGAATGTCATGCAGCTGCGTCTCTGGCCCGCCCAGGATGAAAAGCCCATTTTCTGTCATGATTTTTTGTCACAGAAGTAGGAGCCCACCACATCTATGATGATACCGGGTTTTGTCACAAGTATCGTCATAGAAGTGTCATATGTATGACATAATTTTTTTTCGTTCGGCCCAAAATGTCATGGATGTGTCTTTTTTTGTAGTGCTCGAGGGCTAGTGCGGCTGTTTTGTTCTCGGCGCAGAGTGCTATGTCCGGATCGCTAGCTAGAGTGATGATTCCATTGGGTCCGGGCATTTTGAGCTTCATGTACCCGTAATAGGGTATGGCTTGAAAAATCATGAATGCCTCCCGCCCTAGAAGGGCGTGGTGTCCGCTACTAAATGCGGCCACTTGGAATGTAATCTCTTCGGACCTGTAATTCTCCGGAGTGCCGAATACCACATCAATTGTGATTTTCCCAACGCAACGTACCTCCCGACTAGGGATGATTCGTCGGAAGGTCGTACTGCTTTGCTCAATACGGTTGCTGTCTATTTCCATTTTTTGGAGAGTTTCCTCATAACTGAAGTTTAATCCGATGCCGCCGTCCATGAGCACCTTAGTGAGCCAAAAGTCGTCCACAATTGGACTATGGACCAAAGCGGCTGGTGCTGGGGCTGTTCGGAATTTAGGTTTGTCGCTGGCATTGAAGGTGATAGCCGTGTCGCTCCATGGATTTATTGCTGCCACATGGCAGACTTTGGCAAGGCTGCGGAGTGCTCGCTTACGCCTATTATTTGAGCCGAAGGTCTCGAAGACCGTTAATACTGTATTGTTATCCGTGGAAAGGTGCTCTGAGGCATTTTGGGTGAGAAGATCCTCACCGCTTTTGGCCACCTACCGGAGTACCCAACATGCTCTAAGGCTGTGTGTTGATATGGTATCCACTGTACTATGGATTTTGCAGGGTCCGTTAAGCCATCCCTCCAATACGGTTCCACGCCCTGTAGTGGGCTTTTGCTTCTTTGTAATTGAGTCGGGCGACTTATGAGAGTGCACCCTTTTAGTTCGGACTGGGGGTTTTGTCAGAGCCGGATTATCCCAAAATTGCATTTGGGTTTTCCAGGCACTTTCCATCGCACAATATTTCCATACTATGGCCGCCAAGTTAGCGAAGTGTTCTATGTCACGACGACTTATGGCGTTGAGGACTCCCTTGTCCATGCAATTGTTGCAAAAGAACGAAATTGCATCTTCCTCGCGACAGTCCTTGACCTTGTTCATTTCAAGGAGGAATCTGGCCCAATAGTGATGTACTATCTCTTGGGGCGCTTGCCTAATGTGGTAAAGATCGTTTGTATCTGGGTGGGTGGGTGGATTTAAGTCCAGACATTGACCCAATCTGTGATCCCGGGGCAGGGAAGTTTCCGATCTTGGAAGTTCGGGCTCCGGGATGTTGCCCTGTGGGTTCGGTATGCGGCCTGATTCTGGATTCAGGGTTAGGGCGGTGTCCTCCCGTGAGCGAGTATCCGGCTCGGGGAGCTCGGGAATCAGAACATAGTTTGTCCTCAGGATAGAGGGAGAATCACCGCATTGCTCCTCCACCACCGCTATCTGATGGGTGACTGGCGGAGAGTTAATCTCCCTTTTGTCGGGTTTAAGCCCGATCCGATCGTAGTCCGTAGTGACTCCCAGAGCGGCGATGCGATCCAAGAGCTCGTTCAAAGAGGAGAGCTCCATTGGATCCATCTGCTCAGCAAATTTCAAGCCGATGTGGAGGCTATTTTCGATGACCCGAGAAGTCATCGTCGGCGCCGCGGCCGAGCGGGCGGTCATGACGAAGCCGCCTAGTCGGAGAGTTTGGCCTACAGCCAAGGCTCCCCCAGAGGTGATGTTGTCCTTGACAATGAGGCGAGCCATCCTCCTTATGATGACGACACAGTGGAACTCTCAATGAAAGCACCAATGTCGGTGTCAAAACCGGCGGATCTCGAGTAGGGGGTCCCGAACTGTGTCTCTAAGGCGGATGGTAACCGGAGGCAGGGGACACGATGTTTACCCAGGTTCGGGCCCTCTTGATGGAGGTAATACCCTATATCCTGCTTGATGTTCTTGATGATATGAGTATTACAGGAGTTGATCTACCGCGAGATCAGAGAGGCTAAACCCTAGAAGCTAACCTATGGTATGATTGTATCTTGTCCTATGGACTAAAACCCTCCGGTTTATATAGACACCGGAGGGGGCTAGGGTTACACAAGGTTGATTACAAAGGAGGAGATATACATATCCGTATTGCTTAGCTTTCCTTCCACGCCAAGTAGAGTCCTATCCGGACACGAGACGAAGTCTTCAATCTTGTATCTTCATAGTCCAATAGTCTGGCCAAAGGATATAGTCCGGCTGTCCGGAGACCCCCTAATCCAGGACTCCCTTAGCTGGTTTGGGCGGCTGGAGCAGGAAGATCAGAGACTGAAGAAGCACGATTGTCGTTAGATTGACATCTAACGGTCTCACGCTGGTAGAGTTGATTGTTGACTAAGTTTCTTTTTTGAGAAACCTTGGGTACGCATGAACTTAGTAGGCCCACAAGTCAGCCTCCAAATCTATGGCAGACAACATAGAGCCCATTTGCTATTCTTTTAATAATTTGCAGCCCATTTGCTAATTCTTAAGTAATTTATTATAGCCCATTTTTTGCCCAGGACCACGGTCAAAAAGTTCAACCTTATTTTGCATATTTCGGTGGAGTCCGAACTGTTGTAAACCCGAAATGATAAACATTTTTTAAGAACTTATTGATTTGCCAAAAAAATAGTTTTGTTTTTGTAAGAAAATAAGACGTGGGACAATTGAGTTGGTTTAAGGGAAAAGTAGTGGTAAAAAATCAGCACTGGGAGGGAAAACAACAACAAAAATAAGGATGTAAATACGAAAAGGGAACTCTATGTATTTGCAATATAATGATACGTGTATATGAACTAGTAAAACCATAGGTAGAGATTAGAAAACAGAAGTAGGACATGGTGATTCAAGAGGAAAATAGAACTGGGCTGTGTGTTTGATTCAGTAAAAAAACTACCCGCGGATGTTGTAAGACAAAATATAACTAACGTTGGCGGGCCAAAGGCCAATAGATACCTGCTGGATCTTTGTGCCCCGTTGTCGTCATGGGCTAGGCCTATTAAAAACAAAACCAAGCCTCGGCAGTCTACAGCCCAGTTGAAACTTGCTTGACCTGAAAAAACGATATACCTGCTCAATAAATGAGAAAATTCTGCAAGTACAGACTGATAACTGGGATGCAGCAGGTATATTCTTTTTTCGTCGTGATAGTAAGTGCATGCACTTGTTTCAAAAAATTTGGAGAACTGGGAATTCAAACGGAAGGTGCTTATGCTACCCATCAAATGAAAATCAGGTGCCTAAAAATTCGTTTTGTAACAAATGATTCAGCTTTATATCCACGTCGACCCTCGACATGATGGTTGGAAGCAAATGCCAAGTTCATACCGAAGATCGTTAATAACAATACCAACTTGCGGACGACAAGGTAGTACAAGTACCAATACCAAACTAACTTATAATATTTTTAGTCCTAGCCCTAGTGTTCATCTGGTAGAAAATCTTGCAGTGGACCATCTCCCGCTCCTTCTCTTTCTCCAGGTCACCGAGGTGGTACTGGTGCATCACCTAGTTGGTCCTCTGCTAGTCGAAGTTCTTGTTGGTGTGCAGCACCAGAACCTTTTTGATGCCCGTCTGCCGGCCGTTGACCATCACTGGCAAGGTATTGCCGGTCTTGTGCCACATCGCGTGCATGCCGTACTCCGACTGTATCTTGCGGCGCATCCACGTGCCCCTTTTGAACGCCCTAGAATTGTGTTGGAAGAAATGCTTGCTTAGGCCACTCAGTGTGATACCTGCAGTATTGTCGAATACAGGTTTTAATGTATGTAGTTGGCATTTTCATAACATCTTTGGCATGTTGCAGTCACTTGTTTCACTTTTTATTAACTGTCAAATTGTAATTTCTTCACTAGGTCTACGTATAAAAAGAAAAATATAGCTATAAACACAGGAATATGTTTGTGCAAGTAGACGGCCGATCGGTGTCTTACCTGGAAGTTTCTCAGGATGGGTGTAGCATATGTCGTGCTCGCTGTGGATGGTTGGTATGAACAAATCGATCAGAGGGTGAGATCTCGTGCTGTCAGCACTCACTTTGTCCCCAAGGTGCTCGATCAGCTCCTAATTCGTGGGATCGAACTTGACGCCAGCCGGCAGCACCGGCCAATCTTTCTTGGAGTTGCATCTGTTAATTCTAGTTTTATGGTACTCAATGTATGGTCAATCGACTGTTTTAAGTGAATGATAAAAGATTTCGACAGATAAGTGGTAGTAATCCAAATATAAAGTCCACAATACCCGAACACACGGCTAGGATTCTTGTGTCACCCCACGCGCGGCGTGTTGTCACATCAATTCAATGTGAGGACATGATGAATAATTTGACTGACGTATACTATTACTGCTACTGTACTACTTACTAGTCATATTTAGTGTCACATTTTAACCATAGGTTTAACTAATAAAATGTCAATGCATGTCCCCGAAAGTTATTCCATTAGAAACTATGTTCAAATACGAATAAAATGATATAATTTTTTGTGGCATGCATTAACATTTAGTTAGTGAAATTTATGGTCAAAACTTGACACAAATTACGAAGGGGGCCAGTAAACCAAGAGGGAGGTTGTAGTATGAGTAGTGCAATATACGGTATAGAGGACTAGTACAAATTTAAAAATTGGGTAAGAAGTTACAAGGCTGTGCGGCAGACTTTGTAGGCTACATGAGTAATACAAAATATAATTCCCATTGGACAACACTTTCACCAACAAGTACACACTTGAAGCCTAATTGATATATATATATGGCTTCTTCACAGCATCTCAATCATCATTATCAGTACATCCTACGCAGGTGAGTTAGGATGCACTTGATCCAAGAAAGGTATCTATCCTTCAAACCAGAGGAGTACCTCAAACTAACAATAGTACATAATATCTAACAAAAGAGGGTCATGCTACAGCAGCAGGATACATGGCTCAGTCTAGATATCAGTATGAATCAAGTTGTGCATATTTGCTGTTGGCATGAACCACATCACCGCATGTCGGGTTTGCAAAAGCCATCCATCACATGGAAGCTTGATGCCTTTCACACACTGAAAATAATCTGGCAACAAGCTTTGTCGACGAATCTCTAGATATGGTGATTCATGAAACCCATGGTATGATGTGTAAACACAGTTCCCCCTGGCGAATGGAAGTTGCATAGCACGGTAATCATCGCCGGTGATATGATCGATGATTTGTTGGATGATCGGATAATTGAGCCCGAGGAACATGGAGTGGTTGCCGAGGCTATAAACCTGCCTCCAGTTAAATACGCCTGGACCAACGGAGCTGGGATCTTTCTCGAACACGAAGAAGCCATAGCCATCAATGTCACGAACGCCCCAGGCATTGTACTTCATGTGGTTTGATGAAATGGTTTGGTCAATTTGGTACATGCAAATGAGCATCAAATGACCGCCGTCAGCTGAACGAGCGATAAACCACCACCCATCGGCTGGTATGATTCCAGGTCCTGGAATCATGAAGGCCAACGCATTTGCGTCTGTTGCAACAATTCAAATTGGAGACCAAAAGGACAAAAATAAACAATCATGTTTAGAGTATGTGTGGAATTAAGATTATTATAACAGTGACACATATCATAGATAGAGAATTGCAATGCCGTGGTCATAATCATACCCCAAGTTAAAAATAATAAGCCAACGGCTTTCATATTCTAGCAATATATCATGGTTCAAACATCATGTAACAATGAGAGGAAAACACATATGACAGGGCCTACTCATATTCTACCATAGCACTTACTACAGTTATCATATCAACTCTAAGCAAATAACATGTGTTGTTACAAAAGTCCTGGAAATGAGAGTAACATATAGCAATCATGAGGTTATACTCATAATATCTATTCTAACAATCATTAGATGCCAATTGTTCTCATATCAACTCTAACAATAACATGTGTGGTCATAAAAATCTAGGAAATAAGAGGAACATATAGCAATGATGTGGTTATTGACATACTATAGGCCTGGTCGGATTCCCTCCTCCTCCACAACTCCGCTCCGGGAGCTGGAGGAGCCGCAGTTTAAAATCATGGAGTGGGGAAGGAGGCGCTCTATAGATTCTCAGATTTCACGTAGCGGGAGAATTACCGAACAGGCCTATATATATTCTAAATTTGTAACAATGAGCAGGCAGTCGTATTCATAAGGTAAAGATGAGATGATATAGAACAATTACACGATAATAGATTCCACTAGTATAGGCAGCCAATCTACGTGTCGACCGCGTAAATGATGCCATCGTGCACTATAGCATCAGACAAAAATGTTGGCTGAAGAGGATTGACAATGAGCCATAACCATGTATGGCGACCGAATTCCAGATAGACTAATCCCATGTTGAACACGACAATGAGCTTGTAATCCATGTAGTCTTCTGATGGTGTGGGCACTTTGCAGATTACAACCTTCAACAAATAGAGGTCGAGCCAAAAGCTCGATGCATCTCGTGCGTAGTAGGCAGGAGTGTTCGGCGGGCCGCGAGGCTCGATGGCGGCGGTATCCAACAATGGAAGGGTGATCTCTTGCTGGGTGTAGATATCCACGAGACGCCATGGACTACCAGATTTGTGGATGAGGACGATCCAGTTGGCCTTCATGCCCGCCCAGTAGTGGCCGCGCATGAAGGACATGTGGACAGGTAGTGGTAGCATGTCAAGGGGGACCACGACAACCTCCGTACGATCATCAAGTCGGTGTCTGGGCCACCTGTGAGGATCGGGCATCAGCAAGTAGGGTGTCTTGAAAAGAGCCCAAAGACACCAAGCATCCGGCCAGACGGACGGTGCTGAGCAGGTCCATACGACTACATATCTGCTCCAAGAGAACATCGGGGAGGGAATTCCAATTGCGGCTCTGCGTGTCAGTCGGTTCTGTCATAGGTTTTTTTAGGGCACTAAGTAACTGGGGTTTTCGGTGCCTATGAGCCAGCGGGGAAGTGGATTCGGGTGGACGAGCGAAGAACATGGCGTGTGTGGCCGAGCAGTGAGCGGGGGGATATGGTACGCGTGAGCTACCAAGGAAGATGGCGCGGGCGGGTGAGCAGTGAGCGGGGGGTAATGGTGTGCGGCCGACGATGGGGAAGAGAGGAGGAAGAAGAAGAGAGGAGGAAGAAGAGTGAAAGACGGGGAAGAAAGTGCATTAAATCTCAATTCTACTAGTACTACTACCAGGATATACCGTCCTTCGGAGTGTAAATAGTTATGCCGATGACATGTGGGTCTACCTCAAGAGGGCCCATATGTCAGTTAATGGAGGAGAGAGGCGCGTAGTCATATTTGCGGAAGCGTGCTCCACTGGAAAACATGATGGCAGTACTGGGTAAGGCTGATTTAGTAACACCAACACATTGGTTCAGCTTATTAATTAAGTGTCCCATCTGCTGCAGTGTGTATTGTCACTTCACTTTGAAGACTAGTTGAATAGTTCTCTCTGACCGAGATGGGGAATAATGGATCGCGAAGACTTCCTATCTATAGTATCCCTATGCATGTATGCTCAGGCCCATCCCAATGCTCCACCTTGTACAGGTGCTAAGGCTGCTTGTAATGAGAGTATCATAGGTAGTATCATCCGTGCCAACTAAGCAATTTTGATGAGGTGGCATAGAATTAAATGACAAAAGAGAGGCTTGAGTATCATATCATGATACTGTATCATATTAAATGATGTGCTATTTTGTGTCATGCATGGCAATAAATGTAGTCATCTATGATACCAACATATGATACTATGCATTACGGATGAAGTATCATAAACTAGTATCAGTACATGATACTAGTATATGATACTCCCCATTACAACCATCCTAAGGCTGCCATGTAGGAAAAAAGTCTGTTGTGGCAAGGTAATTAAGAGGAGAGCGATAAGTGTGGCGACCCCAGTACTAAGCACGAGAACCTAGACAAAAAATGGAAGAATCCCACCAATGAATGAAGAACTTTAGTTACAAAATCATTAAATAAAGGATGCTTAGCACCAACAAGTGAAGCACCTATTCATTGGGAGATTTAAGTTGCTAAAGTTTATAATGTGCTTAGCACCCCATGTAAGCACCGATGCATTGGAAGTAGCCTCATCCTGTCCAACAAGATGAAACATTGGCCAAGGCACCTGACGCCAATAATGTAGGAGTACTAGTAGTACTACCTCCTTTCCACTTTATAGGGCTCAATCCAAAAATCTCATCAACCAAGGTAGATGATGAGTGGTGGAATAATTTTTGTTGTTTGCAAAAACAATCAATTAATGCACTTGTTTTCCTCAAAAAATTATGTTTACCAATGCATTAATTTTGTGTCAAACTTTGACCATCTACTCCCTCCATCCAGGTGAATAAGTCATATTTGGTTGTGCACCATGACCAAGGAGGGAAAAACAAGAGAACTTAATGTTTATTTGCTATTCCCTCCGTTCCTAAATATTGTCTTTTTAGACATTCAAATGGAATACAACATACGGATGTATGTGGACATATTTTAGAGTGTAGATTCACTCATTTTGCTCCGTACATAGCCACTTGTTGAGATCTCTAGAAAGACAAATACTCCGTATTTGGGAACAGAGGGATGCTTTTACTCCTTATTTGGGAACAGAGGGAGTATCACCATATGGAGCGAACAAATGAAGCTTGAAATATGAACATGTTAATGGGAGGGAGTAAAAGCCTCATGCATGCATGAATGCATGCATGCAACATGCAACACTCACACGTACACATGGACGCACGCAACACTCATGCACCCATGCGGCACACAGCACACGATGCAACACACACGCTCACGCTCAAGTGATCAGCCTACTCCCTACGTCCATGAAAGACTGCACATTAAGAGATTTACGCATTGACCAGGGCATAATTAACGCCCAAAAGTAGCAGACTTATGTGTGCATGCGACCATTGAGAGAAGAAGTTTAAATGAAGGTTGTTGCATGCTGTAATTAAGGATAGACATGTAGCCTATAGCTAGAGCACAAGTTGGTGCATTAGTCAATCAATATCGATTTTAGATTAAAGGCTAAATGCATTGGAAGTGTAGATGTACACTCTTTGTTTTTTAGCGATGTACACTCTTTGTTGGAAGACCGAAGGAGTACACGTACATGCACTCACATACACAGCCAGGGTGGTTCGCGCGCAAGGGTTGGACTCCTGTCGCGCCTGCGTAAAGTTTTGTTTAACTAATTTCTTTGCTCTTCCAACTGACTGGTGGGACCGAGAAACCAGGTGACAATTTAACCAGTCAACAAAGTGCCACGTCGACTATGTGTCCGGTCAGTAGGGTGCAATACGGTGCTCTATGATGAGCTAGTGATCGCATAATCGCCGCAAAACTATATATAGTGACCGTAAAGAGCGTATTGTCACATAAGTTGACCGCTGGTGTATTTTTATCGTTTCAAATTAAGCCATATTAACCGGAAAGGACTAGTACTAGTACTGTTTTGATGTGTCCCGTCAACTCGCCGAACGAGGAGAAGCTTTCTTACTACGTGCCTCCCTCGCCCACACGCGTAGTGGCTCGCCGGACGAGGATAGGGGTTTGACTACAACACCCTGTACCTCTCCCTCTCGCTCGCCCTCACCCTCGCGGTGGACGTCCAGCAGTTCAACCGGTGTCAAATTGCCAGAAGCATATTGTACTGTAGTATCGTCATTGTTGGACCTTCCGAAGAGGCGAAGAGCCAAGTGCAAGGTTCACACGAGTACGAACTCCTAAACCTCCTGAAGAGGCAAAGAGCCAAGCGCAAGGTTTTGTAGGAGTTTTCGTCCTAGTAGGAGTATTACAACTATAGCGAACGATGCTACCATATGATGCCGCCACGTCACCTATATCCAAAGCCGTGCCATCTTTTTTCTCAAAGAGCGTGTTGGAGCCCATGCAACAACCACACAAGTTGCACGTACACATAACACATTTACTAGTAATAAATTCTAAAGGACAAATGCCAGTATGCCAGACAAGTTCATCTCCAATTCATGTGATAAATTTGTGCACGACTAGTCTACATATATTCACAACGCTACCGTTCACAATTTACCATACCCCACTTACACGTTATAGATGGGCTACATGTCCTCCTCCAGGTTCCAGTCCCAGGTGTTCTTCATGGATGGCACGATCCATAGCGGTGGGCAATGGGAATCATTGTCGTAGCTTTCTAGTCAGGTTCCACACGATGGAGACTCATCCAAGCTGAAGCGGCATAAATCAGGGATATCGTGTCCCAGCATGTCGTTCATCCGGCGGTGCGCACTAAAGACACAACCATGCTTCATGAACGGCAGGCCTTCGGTGTCGTGCATGGAAGGTGGCATCCGCTTCACAATGGGGTAGCTGTCCCCAATAAAAAGCGAGTACTCTCCAAGAGTGTTCCTCGGAACCCACATAGCATCACGGGGGTCAAACTCGATGCCGTTCATCTGGTACACGCGGCATCTCAGATCTGGACACATGGTGACGTACACAGTCAAACTCCATGCATAATAATGTTGTGCTCAAATATGGCGGTCAGTAATGCTGTGCATCAAACAGTACTACTCCGGTATAGAGGAAGTAAAATAACCGGCTTATTATACATAGACACTCTTGGCTACATGCATGAGATAGTAAGACATGTAAAAAATGGTGGCAGCTAGTGGGTTCATGTGTTCAAGGGCCTAGCTAGCTATACGTGTCCTTCAAGGTAAAAAGTACTCCTACTAGTACTAGTAAGTAAGTAGTACAACAATGAAATAGAAAGCGAGAGGGTTAAAAAATATAATACTAAATGGAATACCTGGGAAGATGGTGACGGTCCGATCGTGGTAGATTGTGTGACCATGTTGCACATCAGTGGTACCATGGGTAACGACTGCAAAGATAGTTGATCCCAATATGCCAAAGTCAGCTACAAGGTTCCAGGTTAGACCGAATCGCGGATGCAAATGCACATCCAGGATTGATGATCTTATTTTGATCGGGGGATGACTGATCCCTGCAAAATAATGGAGTATCGTTAGGGATGCAAATGATGGTTTGTGCATTCCGTTTGTAATATCCCGTACCGTAGGATGGCAACCAGATGAAACAAGTCCCCTGGCTTGTCACCGCGAAGATGCAGCCTAGATGGCGCACGGCGCATTCGAACGTGTAGGGGTACAAATCTACTGCGGCCAACATGCGCCAGCCTCTGCCGTTACTGCCTCTTACATTGATGGCAATCCTTATGTCGAACACCGCGATGAGATAGTAATCGTTGTAGCCGCGTCGCTTTGTCGGTGGGTTCGCAATTGCTATCTTCTACAATCTCTTGTAGGCATCATCATATGTATTCAAGCCCAGCCAGTCCGGAAGGCCGATCCCAATGGTTGAGAAGGGGTCTACGGGAACGGCCGCACTGATGTGGATGTTGTGCAAAATGATGGTGGTATCCGGCCGGAGGTATGCAAGCCAATCTTCGTTGGCACCGACCCATACCTATATATAAGATGGTGGGCAACGGAGAAATTACGGGATGGAAATGGAATAATTAAGTACTACATGATCAAACTCCATTTTTGACATGCTCATCGGACGAAATCCGACTACCTCTCAACGTCGGCAACTCTAGCGGAGTCAACGTGCAACCATGTCCAGGGAGCGGTGGACTGTTCGAAGGATTGTCCCGTAGAAGAACCTTCTCCTTGAGGACGCATGGACAACCAACAAGCATGGCCTTTTCCCAAGCCTGTTTAAGCACCGTCTTGAAAAAGTTGGTGCAGGAAGCACCGAGTCTTGCGGCGGTGAGAACGTCGCAGCGGCGTGCGATTTCTCCTAGAGGACCATCGTCCAAGGTCTCTCAGCCTCGACGAGGAGGAGAACCGCCTAGAGAATCCATGGGAGCAGCGACGAAGTTCCTTCTCTTCGGGGGGAGGGGAACTGGCGAGGAGGAGATAAGAGCGTAGTAATCGTAGGGCCTCGTCCCTTCCAACTGTAACTCCTCGGTCGTTCCTTAGCGAAGGCGTGAGGCTATTATTTACTACGTACTCGTACTCTTACTCTAGACTAATACTACTTTATCAACTAGTAGTTGATGTAGTATTGTACTTCTAGTATAGTGCACCAGTTTTGAACTCTTGAATCTCAGGGCCAAGGAGCTATAGTTGGAAGTGTAGGGTAGTACTGTTCTCTAGAACCATCGCTTTACTATCAATGCAGGGAAAGTACACCTGCGTAGTGGGTAGTCTCAGTGCTCTATTCCAGCGCGTAGCTGGCCTACTCAGCTGCTCCTCTTACACACACACACTAGCAGGTTGTTTATCAACGACGGTTACTGCGGGGGAAGAACATTTGAGTTATTTGATACAGCGAGACTAGGCTTTTCGCTTCCATTTGTGGAGGTGTAATGGATCTCATCGAACTTTGTTAGTAGTTCCTTCTTCATGAATGAGATGAGGCAAAGCTTTTTCCTTCATTTGAAAACAAAAAAATCACATCAAGAGGAATTTCTTTTATAGAGCCAATAATGGAGTGAAGTCCATACGTGCAATGCCACAAGCTACAGAGTAGTAGAGTACTAGCACTTTACGTACAGAGCCATATTTCATAGTTCCCAATGCTGCGCCGGGCTTTTCTGGCTCCTCGGGCTTAATTGGGAGGCACTATTTTAAATATGCTACTAGCTGATGAGGAAGCTGGAAGCGAGGTGTGGCTAGGGCGAGCACGCGAGCCACGAGATGATGGGAAGGAAAACCCGTCACATAGCTGGGCTATCTAGTGCAGCCAGATTGTGGTGCGACACGTCCGTTCGACTTCAAAACTCAAACTACCAGTGTACAATATTGGCTCGTAGCGAAGTTACTATTTAAAAAAGGGCCGCCGTGCGTTCGGCCGGGATCAAACCCACAATACGAGGTATACACTCCCACGACCACTAGTAGTACTTGTTGGAGTACAACGCAACCTAGAATCGTCTTTCGTCGCTAGTAGTACATTGTTCCTTACAAGAAACCACTAATAATGCGAAGAAACTACTACCACTTGCATACCTGGTAGACTTAAGAAAAGACTACCTTATCAACCATTGTACATGCCCTTACCAACCAGCCCTACCAAGAAACGACTACTCTACAAAGTGCCATTATAGGCACGTTTCAACCCATGTCGCCCCTTAAGTCAAGGCCTTCTATTCGACCGGCAAGTTAAGCGTTATGACTTGTGGGACCTACATGTCAGTCTGCACAAAAATCCCCGAGTGACCTCCTACCTCCGGCCCATCCACGTAGTCCTCCTCGACCATGGGACACAGCTACCGCCGCCGGTAGAAGGCGAGGTTAAAACCGCCGGCGGTGCGGAGCCCATCTTGCGGTAGCCCAGATGCTAGCTCCGTACGGCGCTCGCGGCCACTAGCTAGCCAAGATAGCTCCGTCTACCTGCTTGTTTGCAAGGTTTGCTAGCTAGATGGGAACGACGGCGTGGCGGCTGGCTCGCATGCGCCACGCTAAGGCCAGCCATCTAGCTCGAGCGAAGGCCAGCGCGGTGGCTTGCTCCCGCGTGAGTCACGCTCGGGCCAGCCAGCCAACCCATGCGGAGGCCAGCACGACGTCCGCCCGTCCGGTGGAGCGGCGGCTAACTCCCTCATCACCGGCGCCACAGACGAACACGCATCAGTAGTGTTTGAAGTAATTTTTCGGAAAAATAATGATTTGACGGGGAATATAATAGGATAGAAGGTCAGATGTCGGTCCCTCATGTCAACGGTCAAACAAAATGTGTTGGTTTAAGCTTCGTCATCAGCACGGACGTGCGGGCCAACCCTGACATAAACGGGTTTAAACGTGCCTAATCGGCACTAGGTAGTAGTTTTTGGCACAAATTAAGAAATTTTGGGTATGTTTTATTTGTACAATAGTTTCTTCCTAGGGCTGGTTGAAAGTGGTAGTTTTTTGTTAAATACTCTACATATTGTAAGTAGGAGTGAAAGTTAAGCTTTGGAAGCCAATAAACATGGCTAGTCACATAGTGCCTATGTGTACGTGATTGAAAGTAAATATCAACCATGAGTGACTAATATCTTAATGGAAAACTCGAAACTATGGAAATACTAGAATTTTTTGTAATGGTTGGAAATACTAGCTATGTTCACGTGCGTTGCAACAGATCATACTTAGAATAATACTTATTCACAAACTTGATACAAAACACTCTAATTTTGATATACATATATCACTAGAGATATATTATGTTTCAATCAGAAAATATTACTTGGGCTGTTTTGGTGAGGTGAGGGATGAGTGTGGTTGGTTTTAAGATACTAATTATGGGTTTTTCCACAAATTGGTAGAGAAGTGGGATGTTGGTGAGAAAAGGCAACAACTTAACTCACAGTCATTAGATGTAGATCTAATGGCCAGAAATGACGGATGGCACACACACCATCATCACCAACTTAGTCTTCTGTAGGAGTACTAGCAAGATGTCCGTGCATTGCACGGAACATCAAGATGAATATTTTTGTAAAACACTTGTTGTGATTGACCCATGCAGGAGTAATCCCATGTGTAAAAACTAATGATATCTCGAGAAAGAGGATATAAGGTGAAGTGGAGTGGGGCATGGTGGTGATTGGTGGTCGGACTGATCTAATGGCCAGAAATGACGGATGGCACACACACCATCATCACCAACTTAGTCTTTTGTAGGAGTACTAGCAAGATGTCCGTGCATTGCACGGAACATCAAGATGCATATTTTTATAAAACACTTGTTGTGATTGACCCATGCAGGAGTAATCCCATGTGTAAAAACTAATGATATCTCGAGAAAGAGGAGATAAGGTGAAGTGGAGTGGGGCATGGTGGTGATTGGTGGCCGGACTGAGCGGAGGCAAGGGGATGAACGACGCCGGCAGCGGCCACCACGCCAGTTTGTTCCAGAGGCTTCCTTTTTTAATTACTCAACAATGAGGTTGTTGGAGATAAGGATGAACGAGAGAAGGCCTTGTCTGCCAATGTGGAGAGAGGTGTGGGTATCTTTTAGTTTAATTTCCATTTGCCAGATATAGATCGAACGGTCTACTGCAAGATGGCACGCATACCACCATCACCAACTTGGTTTTTTTATAAGAGAAGAAATATAAGTATGTAGATACAAACATATTATCGATTCTTGTTTCCGTAAACTAGGATCTACATTCTATTCAATGGCTCAGCATGTGGGGCCTTAGCACACTGACTTATCGATTGTGTAAAACAAATGTTTTCCTGTCGCCAATAAGGAGGGGGGATAGCGGCGCGCTTTCGGCTTGCTCTAGTCCTAGTAGTCATACTAGGTGGTCTACGCTCATGTAGATTTATTCATTTTCATGTCTCGTGTTCACCGTACTGCCACGACTGTTGATGAATAGATGGTAAGTTATCCACGGGGAAACCCTTGTTGAGCGTGTTTGCGAGAGAGAGAGAGAGAGCGCATGTGTGATATGTCTAGAGACCGAGGCAATGATAAGAGAGTCTTTGTGTCTATGTGTGTGGAGGATAGAGAGAGACATGTACATGGGGCTTTGTGTTGTGTAACGTGGAGACACGTAGACATAATCAGAGAGTGAGTATGTGAGATACACATGCGGACATGGGGAGAGATGTGTGAGTTAGAGAGATGGAGAATTTTGGTGTGCATCTGAGATAGAGCGGGGGGGGGGGGGTATATACATATCTAGAGCTATAGAGAATATGCAAGGGTGTGTGTCTTAAAAGAAGGATCCAGATAGCTAGATGGGTGTTTGTGCGTGTCTGTGTGTGTTTGTACGTGTGTTTGTCTCTGAGAGGGAGTGTGTGTTTGTGGAGTAGAGAGACCACTAATGATGTAAACCTAGTATAAGGGAAGGGGGAATGGTGTGACATGTGTATCAAAGAGAGACAAAGGCATGTGTAGTAGCGGGATAGCATGGGTGCTGGCGGGGAGCAGACTATTTGGAAGAGACATCTAGTGTGTGTGGGAGAGGGGGTGAGAGAGAGAGCTAGCGACGGAGAGAGAGAGAGAGGAAAAGAGGGGGGAGAGAGGTCGTTTGTGTCCATAAGTGGCGTATAGATAGGGAGACAATGTTGATGTTGTTCGAAATTGGCCTATGTACGGAGACGCAGGGGAAGCGAGTCATCGTGTGTGTGATAGGGACTTCATGAGAGATCTAGAATAGATGGTGTAGAGAACAACGTGCGAGATTGAGAATGATGATACATTAAGAGCTATGGAAAGAGTCACGGCATATATGTATACATGGAAGGAGCCTGGGTGGGTCCGCATGTGGGAGAGATAGAAAGAGGAGAGTGGTTCACAAGGAGACAACGTGTGCTTGTTTGCAGTGGGGGTGGTGTATGAGGTGAGTGTGCGAGAACCACATAACTAGGGAGATAGACGTTTGGGGGCGACATTTTGTGTGTATGGGAAAGATACACTCTACATAGTGCGTGTGCTTGGGAAAGAGAGATGCCGAAAGACCTGGAGAGTGGGCGAAGAGATGTGTGCATACCCGAGAGACAAAGTGATAAGATACCTATATTGGGGTCCAGACTTTAGAAGGAGGGGGTGCTAATGTGCTAGTGTGTTCGTGTTTGGGGGGAGAGAACGGCATGTGGGGGGGGGGGGAGGGGGCGACGGAGGGGGTGGGGGGTTGGCTTCTGAAAGCACGAGTGCTCCTTGGGTGATTCTGGTAATTAATGTCAACATATCTCTTGTTGGACTAACGCTTTCATCTAGTATGTTTCAGATAAGTTCAACAATGGAGTGGCATGGACTAGAGGATGTGTAACCCTTTCGAGATGATAAGGACAAAGGATTGGCTCAAGCTCAAAGCTCACGACTCTACTTTTTCTATTTCAGTGATCCAAGATCACATTGAGTCCACAGAAAGCCAATACTATTAAGAGGGGATGAGGTGTTGCTTAATGGCTTGCTTGCTCAAAGTGCTTAGTGATATGCTCCACAGCCCTCAACTACTTTCTCAATCCACATATGTCCCAAACCAAAAGTCAAACTCGTCTCTACCGAAATTTCCTATCCGGCGCCACCGAGTTCTCTTGACATAGCCACTGCCAGAAACCCTAGTTAATTCGGTCTCACCGATGGGATCTCAGTCTCCCCGACATGGGCTTGCAAACTCTCTGTTGCCTATTGCATTAATTTCGGTCCAACCGGAATATGAAATCGGTCCCACCGAGTTTGTGTAATCGGTCCAACCGAGATAAGGCTTTACCCTAAGCCTAGCACATCAGTCCCACCAAGTTGATCATGTCGGTCCCACCGAAATGCCTAACGGTTACATTATGAACCAAATCGGTCTGACCGAGTTTTATACTTCGGTCCCACCAAGTTTGGTGATTTGTGTGTAACAATTAGATTTTGTGTGGAGGCTATATATACCCCTCCACCCACTCTTCATTCGTGAAGAGAGCCATCAGAATATGCCTACACTTCCAACACACATTTTCTGAGAAAGAACCACCTACACTTGTGTTGAGGTTAAGATATTCCATTCCAACCACATGAATCTTGATCTCTAGCCTTCCTCAAGTTGCTTTCCACTCAAATCATCTTTCTACCAAATCCAATCCTATGAGAGAGAGAGATGAGTGTTGGGGAGACTATCATTTGAAGCACAAGAGCAAGGAGTTCATCATCAACACACCATCTATTACCTTTTGGAGAGTGGTGTCTCCTAGATTGGTTAGGTGTCACTTGGGAGCCTCCGTCAAGATTGTGGAGTTGAACCAAGGAGTTTGTATGGGCAAGGAGATCGCCTACTTCATGAAGATCTACCCTAGTGAGGCAAGTCCTTCATGGGCGATGGCCATGGTGGGATAGAAAAGGTTGCTTCTTCGTGGACCCTTCGTGGGTCGAGCCCTCTGTGGACTCGCGCAACCGTTACCCTTCGTGGGTTGAAGTCTCCATCGACGTGGATGTACGATAGCACTACCTATCAGAACCACGCCAAAAATCTCCGTGTCTCCAATTGCGTTTGCACACTCCAATCCCATCCATTTACATTCTTGCAACTTGCATGATTTACTTTCCGCTGCTCATATACTCTTGTCATGCTTGCTTGATATGTATTGTGAATGCTTGAACTTGTGCTAAAACTCCACCACAACTCAAAGAATTTAAAAACTTCAACTTTTCTTGCTAAGAGTCTATTCACCCCCCTCCAGACACCTCTTCTTGATCCTTTCAATTGGTATCAGAGCATTGATCTCCATTGCTTTGGTTTAAACACCTTTGAAGGAAGATGGATGAGTATACGTTGGGTAGTCTTAGACGTAGAGTGCCTATTCTTGATGGAGAGTACTTTCATGAGTGGAAAAATAAGATGCTTGAGATTTTCAATGAATATCATTTGACCAAGTACATTACTACTCCTTGTGCTCGCATTGTTGATCCCTTGCATCCCACACCCGATGAGGATCTTGACATGATTTGCAACCTTAGAACTGTTAATCTTATTACTAGAGGTTTGCCTAGAAATTTGCTTGGTTGCTTGCCTACTATTGATTGTGCCTACACCATATGGTGATTCCTTGAGGAATGATTTCCAAACTATTCCTTGAAAAACTTAGATGAGATCCTTCAGAAGTCTATTGCCTTGAGTAAGATGAGTTCCAATGATCCCAAATTTGGTGACTGTTTATTTGAGCTTACAAATCTTACGAGTGCCAAAGGAGATGTTGGAATCATTATCATATCCGAAGTCATTAGAATTCATAGAGATGAACATTATTATGGTCATACTTCTAATGAATCACCCTCTCTAGGAATTGATCCACCACATGACGATGTTGAACATGGATACTATGATGAGGATGATGATAGTGACTATGATCTTGATGATGCTGGCTAATCTTCACAGCTACATGGCAGGAGGAAAGGAATGGGTCCTTGATGGTGGACGTACCGATCATATGACCGGAGACAAAGATATGTTTCGTGAGCTTGCTGAAAATGACGACCCTCGAAAGTATCTCACTTTTGGTGATAACTCAAAGGGTAAGGTGGTTGTCCTTGGTAAGGTGGCCATCTCACATGATAGCTCCATACAAAATGTTATGCTCATTGAATCTCTTGGCTACAATTTACTTTCCGTATCTAGACTTGCTGACTATGGTTTCAATGTCCTATTTACTGAAGTAGACTGCCAAATGTTTCGTAGAGATAATCATAAAATGGTCTTTACCGGTACACGTAGAGGTGGTCGTTACATTGTTGATTTCACTAAAAAGGCTCAACCTAGAACTTGCCTAATTGCTAAATCCTCGAAAGGTTGGTTGTGGCATAAAAGGTTAGGTCATGTGGGCATGCGAAATCTTGATAAGCTTATTAAAGGTGATCATATCCTTGGAGTAAAAGATGTTATATTTGACAAGGATAGACTTTGTAGTGCTTGTCAAGCAGGAAAACAAGTTGGAGGAAGCCCCCCCCCCCCCCCGTGGAGAACATTATGACCACGAGAAGACTGCTCGAGCTACTTCATATGGATCTCTCTGGTCCCAATGCCTACAAGAGTCTCGGTGGTAACTCATTCTGTCTAGTTATAGTTGATGATTTTTCAAGATTTACGTGGGTGTTCTTTCTTGATGATAAATCGCAGGTCAAAAAGATCTTAAAGAACTTCGCTAGGAATGCCCAAAATCAATTTGAAGTGAAGATCAAGAAGGTTCGCAGCGAAAACGGAACGGAGTTCAAGAATGCAAATGTGGATACCTTTCTTGACGAAGAAGGGATTTCACATGAGTTCTCGGCTACGTACACTCCTCAACAAAATGGAGTTGTTGAGAGGAAGAACCTAACTCTTATTGAGATAGTGAGGACGATGACTCCAAAGCACTTTTGGGCGGAAGCCGTTGAGACAGCTTGTCATGCAACAAATCGCTTGTATCTTCACAAGCTACTCGGCAAGACGGCATACAAGCTTATCACCGGTAACAAACCCCAAGTTGGATACTTTCGAGTATTTGTGTCGGAGTAAATAACCACGGGTAGCCTAGCCGGCTCCCCCTGGCTCTTCAGCAAAATTATAGGCCGATCAAGCCTCCAAGCATCCAAGGCGTGGGGCCGCCTACCCTAGCTGGCTACCTCTCAAGCCGGCTGCATGAAGGCGGCCCAGCCCAAAAATCCTCAACGAAAACCACGAGAGGGCCGGCTCCATGAAGCAGGCCACGAGAAGGCCGACTCCAAGAAGCCGCCCCCCTGCAGGCGGCCAAGATCATGCCCTCAGAGTCTGCACCCACGTAACGGCGATGAGATGGGGCGTGGCTACAGTGAAGCCTGCCACCCCCGAATCCCGGGACGCGCATGGCCACAGTGTGTCGTACGGGGTGGCCATCACCCGTACAGCGCGGCACTATTGCCATGTTGACCATGACGTCACCCACGGCGAGCTGTCAGTATGACCCGTGGGTGGCGGGCCCCCTCGGTCAGGGAGACGTCTAAAGGCGGCCAGGCCTCCCCCAGTCGGCCTGGGGTATGGCCGACTCCCAATAGCTGGCTAGTTCACTCCCTTGAAGGAGGCGCCTCATTAAGGAGATAAGACGAGGTAAGGCTACAACAATAAGCCGCCCAGCGGCAGCACTGTAGCCATGCTTACCACGACAAAGGCCTCGTCACCAAAGGCGAGGCAACAGTAACCAGCCTCCAACAAGACCCCCGAGCGGTGGGACCGGCCTGTCGACCAGAAAGCCGACAGCCGGCGGGGTCCACCAGTCTGCGGGCCCCATCGGTCGGTGGAGAAGCCGACAAGCGTAGACACAGACGGCTGGGGCCCACGCCCAGTCGGATTACTATTGTACCCCTGGGGGGTAGGCCTATATAACCCCCAGGGCACCCATGAAGAGGGATCCTTTTTCCAGTAGTTCTAGACACCACATCAAGAGGAGAAGCGGGCTAGCCTTGCCCTTTTTCATCCTTTCACCGAACAGCTCAAGGAGCCTCTTGAAGCTACTTGTCGATCTAGTGACCATGCGGAGACCCCGCAAAGCAGCAGTAGGGGTGTTATCTCCACGGAGAGCCCCGAAGCTGGGTAAGATCCGCCGGCGTGCATGTCTTCGCCTTATCCCGTTTCCAGGCACCGGCGATGTTTTATGGGCTCCCACAATGATAAGCAACCCGTTGGCATATGTCGCACCAACCACCCGACATTTGGCGCCCACTGTGGGGCCAGGTGCACCGTCGTTCGGAGACCTGTTCTGGACGGGAACCCTCATCCTTCCCAGTGATCATAGCCAGCCCGGCTCGCCCAATGGCGCTTGCCCCGACGCGCTGCAAGGCGTCGCCGACGCCTGCGCGGCGAGCTGCCTCGCCGATCGTCTTGGCGAGGCTCGCATCTCCGACGAGCCCGCCTCCGACGCGGGCATAGGTTGCCCCGAGAGTCACCTCGTCAGCCCCCTCGACCAACTCCATGTCTCCGGCGAGCTTGCCGCAGACTTGGAGTCGGTTGGCTCCACCGACCCGATGCTTGCCGACTCTGACACGGCGTCGCTTGACGCCTTCCCCACCAACGTAGTGATCATCAACGACCCTCTTCCTCTAGCCGATAGCAGCTGCAGCGCCATCACCGAGGTACTGGTCATCAGCCACGGCGCCACCTCTGGCGAAAACGCTCACAACACCCTGCAGACGGCGCTGCACGACTTGTCCGCCCCCATCCCGGTCGACACCGACGCCAAGACACTAGAGGCGTGCCGCCTCGCCCTCGTTGCGGAGGGCTAGAAGCTAGCTACCATGAGACGCCTCACCGAGGCTCACCAGCGCGAAGTCGACCGCGCCGCCTTCGGCACGCCGCCTCCCAACGGGCCAAGCCACGTTGGCATCATCAAGAAACACGGTGCGGCTATCGCCGATGTGCTGGGAGCAGGCCGCCCAGTCTATGCCACGCCTCTCGAGAACCTACGCGCCGCCCAGGCGGCCGTAGACGAGCTGAATGGACTGGGGCCCGACGAGCTCCCCTACATGACCAGACGCATCCAACAGCTTACCGACGCGACCACAGAGCGGCATGAAGCCGGTGTCCGTGCTGAAAGTCCTCCCCCACGCCGACAGCACGGTGTGACGTCTCGAACGCCGACTGCGGGCGACACCCGCGCAAGAAAAGAAAAGGAGCCGGCTGCCAGCCGCAGCTGGACTCGAATCTCCATCGAGCGTGACGCAGAAGGCCGCCCTCGAGTTGTGGAGTGGCAGGGCGACCCGCCTCCTCCTCCGCCTTGTGGGGAGAGATATCCTACTCCACCGCCTATCACGCATCCGACTCTCAGCGGCCGACTGGGCCACCGTGAAGGAGTCGGCGAGAATGACGCCCCCACCGGATCGACCGCCTAGCGCGATCCCTGGCTCTGGAAGAAGAAGACGATGTCGGCCCGCCTTGCTTCGGCCCCCGCATCCGCGACGAGCCCTTCCCCAAAGGGTTCTCGCTCCCAAGAGACACGCCCAAGTACAACGGCTCCGTGAAGCCGGAAGACTGGTTGATCGACTACTCCACTACGGTTAGCATCGCGAACGGCAACAGGCGTGTTGCCGTGAAGTATGCCCTCCTCATGCTCCAAGGCACGGTGCGCACCTGGCTCAACAGCCTCAAGCCTTACAGCGTCAACAGCTGGCTAGACTTCACAGAAGCCTTCATCCGCAACTTTACCAGCACCTACAAACGGGCTCCCAAGCCCCGACAGCTCTCCTTGTGTGTACAAGGGCCCAATGAATCAACTCGCGACTACCTCACGCGTTGGGCTGAGCTCCGCAATTCCTGCGAAGGGGTGCACGAGGTTCAAGCTATAGAGTTCTTCACCGCCGGGTGCCGAGAAGGCACCCTCCTCAAGCACCGACTCCTCTGCGACAAGCCGACTACCCTCGACGAGCTGCTGGTCATAGCTGATAAATACGCCACGGCCGATTCCTTAATGAAGACCGAGCTCCGAGTAGACGCCTCCGGGAAGGTGCTCGCTCTTAGTCCCAAGACGCCAGCAGGAGACTCCGGACGATGCCCGTACCAAAACGACCATAAGCGCAAGGCTCCCATGCTGCCTTCCACCAGTCGGCAGGTGGCCATAGTCGAAGATGAACAACCCGAAGGGCGGCCCGCGCCCAAGAAGCAAAAGGGCGGCAGGACGGCTTGGCAGCCGGCTTTCTCCTACGAGCAAGGTACCTCTGGACCCGGAGCACCCAGAAAGGTTTGCCACCATCGGGGCAAACCTGGACAGCAAATAGGAAGGCGAGCTCGTCGATTTCCTTTGTGAGAATCGGGACATCTTCGCATGGTCCCCCAAGGACATGCCGGGTGTTCCGAAGGAATTTGCCGAGCACAAGCTACATGTCCGAGAAGGTGCAAAACCAGTCAAACAGCCCCTCCGCCGACTATCATAAGAGAATAGAAGGATTGTAGGAGAAGAGATAGCCCGGCTTCTGGCAGCCGGCTTCATTATGGAAGTTTTCTTTCTAGAGTGGCTCGCCAACCCAGTCCTCATGCTGAAGAAAAATAACAAGTGGCGCATGTGTATAGACTACACTAGCCTCAACAAGGACTGCCCCAAAGACCCCTTCGCCCTGCCAAGGATTGATCAAGTAATAGACTCCACAGCCGGATGCGAGCTGTTGAGCTTCCTGGATGCTTACTCAGGCTACCACCAGATAAAGTTGGATCCACCTGACCGCCTGAAGACCGCCTTCATCACACCATTTGGAGCTTTCTGCTACCTGACTATGACATTCGGCTTGAGAAATGCCGGTGCCACTTTTCAGCGTTGCATGCATAAATGCCTCCTCAAGCAGCTCGGCAGAAATGCCCACGTCTATGTAGACAATATTGTGGTGAAGAGGGAGAAGCGCGGCACCTTGCTGGAAGACCTCAGAGAGACATTTGAAAACTTGCGCCGGTTTCAGATCAAGCTCAACCCCGAGAAATGCGTATTAGGAGTACCAGCCGGCCAGCTTCTAGGCTTCCTGGTCTCTGAACGCGGCATCGAATGCAACCCGATGAAGATCAAGGCCATAGAGAGAATGGAGATTCCCACCAAGCTACGAGACGTCCAGAAGTTCATCGAATGCCTGGCTTCCCTGAACCGCTTCATCAGCCGACTCGGAGAGAAAGCTCTCCCCCTCTACCGACTCATGAAGAAGTCCACTCACTTCGAGTGGAACGATCAAGCAGACCAAGATTTCCACGAGCTAAAGAAGATGCTGACCACGCCGCCTGTCTTGGCGGCACCGACTGATAAAGAGCCCATGCTCCTTTACATTGCCGCCACTAGCCGGGTGGTCAGCACAGTTATCGTGGTCCAGCGCCCAGAAGAAGGCCGGGCTCAGCTAGTCGAGAGGCCAGTGTATTATTTAAGCGAAGTATTATCCGCCTCAAAGCAGAACTACTCACACTACCAGAAGATGTGCTATGGTGTGTACTTCTCCGCCAAGAAGCTCAAGCCCTACTTTCAAGAGCACCCCATCACGGTCGTACATACTGCTCCGCTCGCCGAGATCATAGGCAGCCGGGATGCATCCGGCCGGGTGGCAAAATGGGCCATTGAGCTAGCTCCCTACATGATCTTCTACCAGCCTCGCACCGCCATTAAGTCCCAAGCACTGGCCGACTTCCTCGTCGACTGGGCCGAAACCCAGTAAATGCCACCGGCCCCTGACTCCACTCACTGGCGGATGCACTATGATGCGTCCAAGATGCACACCGGCTTGGGAGCCGGCATCATCCTCACCTCTCCCAAGGGCGACAAGCTCAAGTACACATTGCAAATTCATTTTGCCTCCTCCAACAACGTGGCCGAGTATGAGGCACTCATACACGGGCTCCGGCTAGCCAAAGAGCTCGGCATCAGCCGGATCCTGTGCTATGGCGACTCGGATTTTTTGGTCCAGTAGTCATCTGGCGACTGGGATGCCAAGGACGCGAACATGGCGAGCTACTTCTTCCTCGTTCAGCAAATCAGTGGATATTCTGAAGGATGCGAGTTCCTTCATGTACCACGGGCCGACAACGTGCGAGCAGATGCCCTGGCACGAATAGGCTCCACCCGGCAAGCTATACCAGCCGGCGTTTCTCTCCACCACCTCCTCAAGCCGTCTATAAAGCCGTCTCCAGAATCTGATTCCATCTTCGTGTCGCCTGACCCCGACGCAGTCGGATCTGACTTGGGGAACCAAGCAGGCGGCTCGGGGACTTCGACAAGCGGCCCGGGGACTGCCATAGTCTCACCCGGCCTGGGAACTTCGGAACTTGGCCTGGGGGCTACTACAGCTGGCCTGGGGACTACATCGACACAACGGGCGGTGGCCGACTCCAACTCCTCACCACCCAGCCCACCCGCCCTAGACACCATAGCAGTTTTGACAGTAGAAGAAGTCACAGCTCCATCATGGGCCCAGCCCATCCTCAACTTCTTAGTAAACAGAGAGTTGCCAACTGACGAGATCTTGGCAAGACAAGTCCAACGCCAAGCCGGAGCATACACAATAGTAAACCGAGAGCTTGTTAGGTGCAGCGTCACTGGAGTCTTCTAGTGCTGTCGAGCCAGAGAAGGGCATAGCAATCCTCAAGGACATCCACCAAGGTGAATGCGGCCACCACGCGGCCTGAAGATCACTCGTCGCCAAAGCTTTCTGCCATGGATTCTTCTGGCCGACTACTTTGGATGACGCCAAGGAACTAGTCAAACACTTCAAAGGGTGCCAAGTTTTCAGTTCCAAGCAACACCTGCCGGCTTCTGCACTCAAGACCATCCCCCTCACCTGGCCTTTTGCCATCTGGGGGCTGGACATGGTGGGCCCATTCAAGATGGCACGCGGCGGCATGACACATCTGCTCGTCGCTGTGGACAAATTTACCAAGTGGATTTAAGCAAAGCCAATCAAGAAGCTGAATGGGCCGACTGCTGTGACATTCATCGCAGATATTACAACCCGGTATGACGTGCCACATAACATCATCACCGACAATGGCACAAATTTTGCCAAGGGAGCACTGGCACGCTTCTGCGCAACACAAGGCATCCGACTGGACCTAGCGTCCATTGCCCACCCCCAGTCAAACAGCCAGGTCGAGCGAGCAAACGGCCTCATCCTCTCCGGCATCAAGCCCTGACTAGTCGTGCCACTAGAGCGTTCGGCCGGCTGTTGGCTCAACGAGCTGCCATCCATCCTCTGGAGTTTGCGCACTACCCCAAACAAGTCAATCGGCTTCACCCCTTTCTTCCTTGTATATGGTGCCGAGGCTGTCATCCCAACTGACATCGAGTTCAACTCACCTCGGGTCACCATGTACATGAAGGCGGAGGCCAGAGAAGCATGAGAAGACGGCGTCGACCTGCTGGAAGAAGGCCGGCTGTTAGCCCTCAGCCGGTCCGCCATCTATCAGCAGGGTCTACGCCGCTACCACAGCCGGAATGTCAAGCCAAGATCCTTCCAGAGGGTGATCTTGTGCTCCGGCTGATCCAGCGAACAGCCGGCCAGCACAAGCTCTCGGCCCCTTGGGAGGGCCCCTTCGTCATTAGCAGAGCTTTAGGCAACGACTCCTACTACTTAATCGACGCGCAGAAGCCGAAGGCATGCAAGAGAGATGATTCCGGCAAGGATTCGGAACGACCATGGAACGCCAATCTCCTCCAAAGATTTTACAGTTAAAAAGCAGTATGTACCACGCTACATTTTGTACTAAGTACGAGACAAAGGGTCCCCCGAGGAGCACTCAGGGACTACCCTCTTTTATCTATGAATGATAGGTATCATGCCTATGATTATGTACTACATTTGCTTTTTCATCCGGCACCGGGTTCGACCAATCGGCCCGAGGACTCGCTGCCTCGAGTTATATCTAAAGTTCTGCGTGCGGTCAGACAAATAGTGTGCCGCCACCCAAGCCCCCTCTTGTCAAAAGTCGCAGCTCGAAGAATCGACTGTCCGACTGGCAAGAGCCAAGGGCAGGAATGGATGCCCACACGAAAAATGGCTAAGGACTAACGAACTTATATATCGCGAGCCGGCCTCCCGCCTTGCCAACCGGCTACCAGAGCAGCCGGCTTCCTGTTAGTCCTTCTCCAGCCACAGACTGCAGAGCAGCTGTCTGGCTGGGAAGGCGGTGGCCAAGGGAAGGCGGCAAAGGAAAAAGCCAAAAGGATGAAAAGCAAACATGAAAGGAAGCCAAACGCATGCATAATTATATTTACACAAAAGACCTTCAAAAGTCCAGCATTCAACATAGTTTGAATACACTCCCAGTGGGTGGAACTGCGCAAATTTAATAAAAGTTGTTCAAAAGAGTAACAAGCAGGAAAGCAAGGATGGCAGATCAGGCCAAGGGAACAACGGGCGAGTCGAGCAAGTTGGTAGAGACGGCAGTGCCGGCTGGAGGAGTGACCGGCTGGTGAATCTCGGCATGATCATCACCTCTTGCAGGCGGCGCGCTTGCATGCGCCTCGTTGCTAGAGGCACGATCAGGCTGAGGCGGGCTGGTCGCTTCGCTGTCTAGCACAACGTCTTCACCATCCTCTCCCTCTTCCCCTTCGCCCTCATCGCTTGAAGCAATCTCCTCCGCCGAGTCCTCACCTTCTGCCGGGTTTAGCCCAAACCACTCCTCCGGCTGAGCGGCGCCGGCATCATCCACCTTAGGGGCAAAGGCGCTGGTGTCGGTGTACTCGGCGATCGCCGAGGCGCGCTGGACGATAGCCGGCCGCACCGCCTCCAGCTCCTCGTCGGCCTCCTGCCGCCAGGTGCTCAGCTGGTCCAAGTTTAGCCCAGGATACCAAGCTCAGACGAATTCCAGCGCCCGCCCAGCGCCGGACCGGGCCGCAGACGCCTTCCAAGCCTCGAAGCGGCCGACTGCAACCTCCAGCCAGTCGGCAGTCTGACTTGGGGTGCGGGGAACCACCTCGCCGGGCCAGAGGGCGGCCAGCACTTGCGCCCCGGCGCGCTGAAGATGGCGGAGCATGCGGTGGGCCGGCTGCAGGCGGGCTTGAAGCACTAGAAGCTGCTCCTCAAGTGACCGGCCGGCACCCGGTGTGATCTCGGCCCCTGCCTGCCGTCGCGCGTCGTGGCAGGCCTCGATGGCCTGGGAGGCGGCAACAGAGTAACTGGGAAAGTAATCTGCACAAAGAAGAAAGTAGCAGCACAAAATCAAAAGACGAACCAGATGGCAGGAGGCAGGCAAAGAAACGAAGAAGAAGGCGGCCTACCGTTGATTAAGTCTTCCACCTGGCTGTAGCCTTGACTCAGTGCCTGCCTTGCCTCGGCCCAGTTCGCCGCCTCGGTTTCATATTCGGTTTTGAGGGCGGCCTCGCTGTCCTGCGTCGCCTTCAGGGCCGCCTTGTGGCTGTCCTCGTGGTCGGCCAGTTTCTTGGCCAGGCGATCGCGCTCCTGAGCCAGGGCGGCACACTCGGCCTCCTTGGCGCGAAGGGCGGACTAGGCTCCGCTTAGCTGGCCCCTCAAGTCAGCATTGGCCCCTGCAGATATGAAGAAAGAAGTCGTCAGGAAAAGATCCGACCCGACTGCTCAGCAGTCAGTCCGAATTTCAGGGACTACACCTAGTGGGTGCGCTGATGCACCCCCACTTGAGATAAAAGATGAAGCACTTACTCCGGCTCTCGGTCAGGTCAGTGGCTTTCTGATTCAACTCCTGGGCCTGGGAGTTGATAGCAGCTGCGCGGAGGTTGTAGTACTCCTGCAGATAAGACAAGAGACGCGAGTAAGAACAAGACGGCAATCAAAGTCTACTAAGAAGTTCCAAGCCGCCTTCTCAGCAGCCGACTCGGAACTCGAGGAATACACCCAGTGGGTGCGCTAACGCGCCCCCACGGAAGAAATCAGGAGCAATCAACGAAAAAGCGGGAGGAATCACCCAAATAACCATTCGCGTCGTGAGAATCTCTTGAGTGTACTGCTTCAGCGTGATAGCTTGGGCCTGAAGCCGGTTCTCGACGTCCTGCGCCGCCACGTTCAGCACAGCCGTCCCACCGCCCGGCGTCCACCCGGACGAGCTATCGCTGGCCGCTTCCAGGTCCTGGGCCGACGAGCTGGCGCCCGCAGTTTTTTGCGGCTCCGGCGCCGAAGTCACCTTCCTTGTGCACCGGCGAGACGGCGACGAGACCACAAGATCCGCCCCCACAGTTGGCTCGCCTCCAGCCGGCTGCACGAGCGACGCATCGGTCCGGCCTCCTTGGCCCGTTCCAGTCGGCTGCGATGGCGCTGCCTCCCTCTCCATCACCGGCTGGCCGCGGCCGGCCTCCTCCGACGGTGGCAGTGGGATGTCGGGAGCCGCGGCGCGAAGGGGGATGACGAGCTGCGGAGGCTGGTTCTGCAGGGCCTCCGCCTCCCTCTCCGCGGACGTGGCCTCCGCCTGGGCCTTGGCAGCCGCGTCGGCCTGCACCTCCGCCGACTTCTCCCTCGCCTCCCGAGCCGCCCTCCGCCTCCCGCTCCTCCCGCGCCTCCCGCGAGTTCCGCTCTGTCGCCTCTAGGAGATCGGCACGGGGATCCACATGGCGGGGGCTTGAAGACCCTCCCACGGCTCCGACTATGGAGGCGGCAGGGACCCGCCCGAGGGAAAGTGGGGCCCTGTTGGATAAGCCAAGAAGAAGGCTTAGAAGAATATCAGCCGAAGAAGAAAAAGAAAGGCATAAGAAAAATGACACTTACGCTGAAACCGCCTGCGGCTGCTTCACCACCTTGCGGAAGCGGGCTGCCTTCGCGGCCGCTTCGTCCCGCTTTGTCGCCGCCGTGGTACTCTTGGGCTTCTTGGGCCGACTGCCGAAGTGGGTCGACATGGCCCGGCGTTTCTGCGCGCCACCACAAGCAGCCGGCGCGGCTGATGGGCCCGCGCCTTGATGATCGGGCGCCGGCTGACGGCGCGGAACAACTTCGGCCTCGTCGTCATCCGGCTAGTCCTCGAAGGCGGCCCCGAGCCCAGGGCCGCCTGCCTCGCCGCCTTCCCCTACAACATCGTCTTCCATGAAGGCCGCCCCAAGGTCCGGGTCGTCAACGTCGTCCACCGCGCGGTCGGGGAGGAACTGGCATTCCACCCCTGCAGCCTGATAAACCACAAGTATAGGGGATCAATTGTAGGCTCTTTCGATAAGTAAGAGTGTCGAACCCAACGAGGAGCTAAAGGTAGAACAAATATTCCCTCAAGTTCTATCGACCACCGATACAACTCTATGCACGCTTGACATTCGGTTTACCGGAAACAAGTATGAAACTAGAAGTACTTTGTAGGTGTTGTTGGATAGGTATGCAAGATAATAAAGAGCAAGTAAATAAAAAGTAGGGGCTGTTTAGACACAACTAAATTAGTTTTAGTAAAGAGCTTTTGTCAACAAGAAAGTTATTTGTCCCTAGGCAATCGATAACTAGACCGGTAATCATTATTGCAATTTTATTTGAGGGAGAGGCATAAGCTAACATACTTTCTCTACTTGGATCATATGCACTTATGATTGGAACTCTAGCAAGCATACGCAACTACTAAAGATTCATTAAGGTAAAACCCAACCATAGCATTAAAGCATCAAGTCCCCTTTATCCCATACGCAAATAACCTACTTACTCGGGCATGTGCTTCTGTCACTCACGCCACCCACCATAAGCAAATCATAAGCATATTGCAAACCCTACAGTGGGAATCCCTCACGCTTGCGCGACACGGAGAGCACTATAGGACAGCACCAATAATAAAGCATACAACTCAAACCAATCACGATCATCAAATAGCCATTAGGACAAAACAGATCTACTCAAACATCATAGGATAGCCATACATCATTGGGAAATAATATATAGTGTTGAGCACCATGTTTAAGTAGAGATTACAGCGGGTAAGAGAGAGGTTACACCGCTGCATAGAGGGGGGAAAAGTTGGTGACGATGGCGGTGAAGTTGTTGGTGAAGATGGCGGTGATGATGATGGCTCCGGCGACGTTCCGGCGCCACCGGAAGCAAGGGGGAGAGGGCCCCCTTCTTCTTCTTCCTTGACCTCCTCCCTAGATGGGAGAAGGGTTTCCCCTCTGGTCCTTGGCTCCCATGGCGTGGGAAGGGCGAGAGCCCCTCCGAGATTGGATCTATCTCTGTCTCTCTCTGTTTCTGCATTCTCTTCTAGCTCTGTTTCACCGTTTCGTATATATATGGAGATCTGTAACTCCGATTGGCCTGAAACCTTCGCCGTGATTTTTTTTCGAATATTAGCTTTCTTGCGGCAAAAAAAGAGCGTCAACCGCCTTACGGTGGTTTCACGAGGGTAGGGGGTGCGCCCTAGGGGGGCGCCCCCCTGTCTCATGACCACCTCAGGCACTGGTTCGCGTTGATTTTCCTTCCGAATTTTCCATATTTTCCAAAAATAAGCTCCATCCGTTTTTATCCCGTTTGGACTCCGTTTGATATGGATATTCTGTGAAACCAAAAACATGCAACAGACAGGAACTGGCACTGGGCACTGGATCAATATGTTAGTCCCAAAAATAATATAAAAAGTTGCCAAAAAGTATATGAAAGTTGAATAATATTGGCATGGAACAATAAAAAATTATAGATACGACGGAGACGTATCACAGCCCTGGTTGCCGGCTGAAGCATGGGGTTCTGCCTAAAACAAGCCGACTGGTCAGGAGTCGGCCATCGCGAACCCGCAATAGGGAAAGAAGAAAAGAAGAGAAACTTACCGTAGGCGGAGGATTGGTGCGAGAGTACGGCTCCTTACCGTACTGCCACTCCTTGATGAGCTTGCAGTTGGAAATCTAGTTCACCATGTAAGACACCTTGGTGTGAGGCATCTCCTTGGTGCTTAGCCGGGACGGGTCGAAGCGGCCGCTCATCTGGCAGATCATGTGAGGTCGGCCCTGGAGCGGGAGCACCCGGCGCTCCACGAAGACGACCACCAGGTCGGCCCCGGTCAGGCCCTCCGACTGGATCATCACCCGGAGCCGTGCAACGGAGGCGGCCCCACCCTGAGACAGCGACCTGGCCCGGTAGGACCATGAGGGATGCCTCCCAGCCGGCGGGCCGGCTACGTAAGCTGGCAGATTGACGAAGTCGCCTTGCGGAGCGACGTTCTTCACATAGAAGTAAGATTTCTGCCAGAGCTTCACCGACTGGATCAGCGGGATGGGCGGAAACGTATTGTTGTCGCTTGTCCTCCGCATGGCGATGAAGGCGCCGCATGGGGCGGGCACACCCGCGACGATAGTGCCAAGCTTGCACTGGAAGAATTCCCCCTAGAGTTCGAGGGTGGGGAGGACGCCAAGAAAGCCCTCGCACAGGGCAACAAAGGCCGACAGCAGCATCATCGCGTTTGGAGTGAGGTGATGCGGCTAGAGATGATAAAACTCGAGGAAGGAGCGGAAGAACCCGCTCGCCGGCAGGCCAAAGCCGCGCAGGCAGTGCGAGCGGAAGATTACCCGCTCATCCTCCTCCGGTGCCGGCGAGATCTCCCTCTCCGACGCGAGATGGACCCGCACGTAGTTAGCGCCTGGCAGCCGCTGCGTCCGGCAGAGGAAGTCGGCGTGGTCGTCATGGACGTTGGAGCCATCCCAAGAGCTCGACAGCGCCATGGGGACGACGCGGCAACAAGAAAGGTGCGACGGTGGAGAGGCGCGCGACCCTCCCATGACAGAGCAACGGCGAGCCAAGAAGATTGGCGGAAGAGTCGGGCGGCGGCAGGAAGCTGTGACGACGGAGAGGAAGAAGAAGAAGGAAGGGGTGGGGCAAGGGCGAGCGTGCGAGCGTTTGCCGCTCCCCCTCCTCCCCCAACTTATAGCCTCGTGCGGCGAAGCCGAGGAGGCGAGGCGTGGGGGACATGGGATTAACTGCGCCCACTCCCCCATGTCCCGCAATTATTGTGCCTTAACGGCGTGCGGTAACCGCCGCTGGGAGGCGCGCGGTCCATCAGGGCCGCAGAAGATCTGCGCGTGGACTGGGGCCCGGTGGTGGCAGGCCCTGGACTGCGGCAGCGTCCCGTCGCGCGCGTGGGCTGGCAGGCCCTTCCAGCCGTTGGGTGCCATGTGGTGCACAGGCGGCGGGCGGTCAGCTTGCAGCCTGACTCGCACACCGCCTGGTTCCCCCCTTCAAGCTTCGAAACCCTCCAGAAGACAGCGCACTTAATCAAAGCCAGCTCCCAACTTCCGGCTCCTCAAGATAGGAAGCTGATTGAGCTTCTCGTCTCTTTTCTGCCTCGGAGCCCAACCAGCTTCGGGGACTACTGTCGGAGTAAATAACCACAGGTAGCCTAGCCGGCTCCCCCTGGCTCTTCAGCAAAATTATAGGCCGATCAAGCCTCCAAGCATCCAAGGCGTGGGGCCGCCTACCCTAGCTGGCTACCTCTCAAGCCGGCTGCATGAAGGCGGCCCAGCCCAAAAATCCTCAACGAAAACCACGAGAGGGCCGGCTCCATGAAGCAGGCCACGAGAAGGCCGACTCCAAGAAGCCGCCCCCCCTACAGGCGGGCAAGATCATGCCCTCAGAGTCTGCACCCACGTAACGGCGATGAGACGGGGCGTGGCTACAGTGAAGCCTGCCACCCCCGAATCCCAGGACGCGCATGGCCACAGTGTGTCGTACGGGGTGGCCATCACCCGTACAGCGCAACACTGTTGCCATGTTGACCATGACGTCACCCACGGCGAGCTGTCAGTATGACCCGTGGGTGGCGGGCCCCCTCGGTCAGGGAGACGTCTAAAGGCGGCCAGGCCACCCCCAGTCGGCCTGGGGTATGGCCGACTCCCAATAGCTGGCTAGTTCACTCCCTTGAAGGAGGCGCCTCATTAAGGAGATAAGACGAGGTAAGGCTACAGCAATAAGCCGCCCGGCGGCAGCACTGTAGCCATGCTTACCACGACAAAGGCCTCGTCACCAAAGGCGAGGCAACAGTAACCAGCCTCCAACAAGACCCCCGAGCGGTGGGACCGGCCTGTCGACCAGAAGGCCGACAACCGGCGGGGTCCACCAGTCGGCGGGCCCCATCGGTCGGTGGAGAAGCCGGCAAGCGTAGACACAGACGGCTGGGGCCCACGCCCAGTCGGATTACTATTGTACCCCTGGGGGGTAGGCCTATATAACCCCCAGGGCACCCATGAAGAGGGATCCTTTTTCCAGTAGTTCTAGACACCACATCAAGAGGAGAAGCGGGCTAGCCTTGCCCTTTTTCATCCTTTCACCGAACAGCTCAAGGAGCCTCTTGAAGCTACTTGTCGATCTAGTGACCATGCGGAGACCCCGCAGAGCAGCAGTAGGGGTGTTATCTCCACGGAGAGCCCCGAAGCTGGGTAACATCCGCCGGCGTGCATGTCTTCGCCTTATCCCGTTTCCAGGCACCGGCGATGTTTTATGCGCTCCCACAATGATAAGCAACCCGTTGGCATATGTCGCACCAACCACCCGACATTTGGTGCCCACTGTGGGGCCAGGTGCACCGTCGTTCGGAGACCTGTTCTGGACGGGAACCCTCATCCTTCCCAGTGAGCATAGCCAGCCCGGCTCGCCCAATGGCGCTTGCCCCGACGCGCTGCAAGGCGTCGCCGACGCCTCCGCGGCGAGCTGCCTCGCCGATCGTCTTGGCGAGGCTCGCATCTCCGACGAGCCCGCCTCCGACGCGGGCATAGGTTGCCCCGAGAGTCACCTCGTCAACCCCCTCGACCAACTCCACGTCTCCGGCGAGCTTGCCGCAGACTTGGAGTCGGTTGGCTCCACCGACCCGATGCTTGTCGACTCTGACACGGCGTCGCTTGACGCCTTCCCCACCAACGTAGTGATCATCAACGACCCTCTTCCTCTAGCCGATAGCAGCTGCAGCGCCATCACCGAGGTACTGGTCATCAGCCATGGCGCCACCTCTGGCGAAAACGCTCACAACGCCCTGCAGACGGCGCTGCACGACTTGTCCGCCCCCATCCCGGTCGACACCGACGCCAAGACACTAGAGGCGTGCTGCCACGCCCTCGTTGCGGAGGGCCAGAAGCTAGCTACCATGAGACGCCTCACCGAGGCTCACCAGCGCAAAGTCGACCGCGCCGCCTTCAGCACGCCGCCTCCCAACGGGCCAAGCCACGTTGGCATCATCAAGAAACACGGTGCGGCTATCGCCGATGTGCTGGGAGCAGGCCGCCCAATCTATGCCACGCCTCTCGAGAACCTACGCGCCGCCCAGGTGGCCGCAGACGAGCTGAATGGACTAGGGCCCGACGAGCTCCCCTACATGACCAGACGCATCCAACAGCTTATTGACGCGACCACAGAGCGGCATGAAGCCGGTGTCCGTGCTGAAAGTCCTCCCCCACGCCGACAGCACGGTGTGACGTCTCGAACGCCGACTGCAGTAGGGGTGTTATCTCCATGGAGAGCCCCGAAGCTGGGTAAGATCCGCCGGCGTGCATTTCTTCGCCTTATCCCGTTTCCAGGCACCGGCGATGTTTTATTGGCTCCCACAATGATAAGCCACCCGTTGGCATATGTCGCACCAACCACCCGACAATTTGGCTCAAAGTATTACATTCTTGACAAGCATCA
The DNA here is from genome assembly GCF_056163025.1 of Triticum urartu. NCBI lineage: Eukaryota > Viridiplantae > Streptophyta > Magnoliopsida > Poales > Poaceae > Triticum > Triticum urartu. Next base: position 398,118,290 of record NC_141876.1, on the reverse strand, counting down.
TCGTTCTAAATTTGCTCCTAAATCTCATGAAGGTTTCCTACTTGGTTATGGCTCAAACTCGCACACTTAACGTGTCTACAAAAATTTCACCCAAAAGGTTGAAGAGATGGTAGATGTGAAGTTTGATGAATCTAACGGCTCGCAAGTAGAGCAATTGCCAATTGATTTAGGGGATAAAGATCCTTCGAAAGCAATCCAAGACTTATCTATTGCCAAGATCCGTCCAACGGAGGTGAAGGAGAGTACCTTGTCCATCCAAGTGGAAGCTTCTACCTCACGACAAGGTGAACCAAGAGTCGACATGGAAGCATCCCCGAGTGGGACATTGATCTTAAACATGTTCGTACCGATAAGCAATTAGCGGATATAAGTGCTCTTCCTTGCAAAGCTAACTCATGTAGGTTGATGAACTCAACTCCAAGTGGTGCTCCCAACCATTCTTGCGCTACATCAACCTTGAGCACCCCATGCAAGTTCAACTACATGATCAAGATCAACACCACCACCCAAGGTATGTCATTCCATCTTACAGAAGCTTTACCTCAAGTCATAGGTCAAAGCAACTCAACAAGATGAGAATACATCAAATGCTTAAACGAAAAATAGTAGCCCCATTTTGAGCTTAAACGATGAGTATGACTTATGATCAAGTGTTCTCACTTGACTCCTCAGTCAATATACTCTAACATAGGTGACTTTGTCACCGACCAATTCTAGATGAAGTTCTCTAGTGTTTCCTTGAGTTTTTTCATTTGCAAACTTCATCTAGATTTTCTTTTCTCTGTGTTGTTCTGCATTCCCTACATCCAATTCATTGCAAATATTTCAGTTAATTCCTTGTCAATCTTTGTGAGATCTTACTTGCCTAGTGAGCTGAGGTGACAAGTGTTCTCTCTGTGTTGAACTCGGTCATACCGATCTGTTGCTTTCGGTCACACCGAACCAATTCGGTACTACCGAAGACTACAACTCGGTATCACCGATTTCACTGCAGAGAATACAATTTGCCATATGTTCCTATAGTTTTATTCCAGCTCCATTCGATGATTCTTGTCCTCTACCAGTATCATAATCTATATGTTGCTTTGCTCTGTGACTCAAGGACCAAACCTATTTTGACTCACACTCTAGAAGATCCCTTCTTGGAAATTGATGTCAAAGGGGGAGAGAGATCACATCAAAGCTTATTCTGTTCAAAGGGAGAGAAAATAAAAAGGGGAGAGAGAGGTACTCACTTCAAAGGGCCCAAATGCTTGGTGTTCAAGAGGAGAGAAGTCACATGTCTTTAAGAGGGGAAAGGCATGTCTATGTTTATGTTTATGATCTGTTTCACTCTGATTTTGTTTCCCTATGTTCTCCCATTATACAATATAAGATTCAGGGGGAGAAAGACTGCTAGGGAAGGAAATCTTTGAATTCATTGCATATCTTTACCTTTTGGGGACATGTCTATATCAAATAGAGTAATCAGTACTCACTCTCTACATGTCATCCCAGTGTTGGTACTCTTGTGATTTCTTTTGGTTGCTCTGGCTTGTAAATGTATCTATGTTACCTAACCTTGTTTACTCGGGTTCTTTCCTTCCTAAGCCAACTCCAGACCACAAGGTAAGTATATGCATCACACTCATGTGCATGAGGATTTCTTGCTGATGTACATATTGTTTGCAAGAAGGACTCATGAGCATGTAGGTACATCTCCTATTTTCACATCTTTTACTCTGATGCATATAGCCAAGATACATGTAACATATTGCTTGCTCTGTCATGCCTATGCATTCACATGCTCTTATATTCCATATTTACATGATTGCATACATATAGGGGGATAGGGGGAGCCTATGCATGTTACCATGTCTTTCCAAAGCTTTACTTGTTATTCTCTATATCTTTATCTAAAGCTTTGATGTATGTTGTCATCAATTACCAAAAAGTGGGAGATTGAAAGCACAAGTGCTCCCTGGGTGATTTTGGTAATTAATGTCAACATATCTCTTGTTGGACTAATGCTTTCATCTAGTATGATTCAGATAAGTTCAACAATGGAGTGGCATGGACTAGAGGATGTGGAACCCTTTCGAGATGATAAGGACAAAGGATTGGCTCAAGTTCAAAGCTCATGACTCTATTTCAGTGATCCAATATCACATTGAGTCCATAGGAAAGCCAATACTATAAAGAGGGGATGAGGTATTGCTTAATGGCTTGCTTGCTCAAAGTGCTTAGTGATATGCTCCACAGCCCTCAACAACTTTCTCAAATCCACATATGTCCCAAACCAAAAGTCAAACTCGGCTCTACCGAGATTTCATATCCGACGCCACCGAGTTCTATTGACATAGCCACTGCCGGAAACCATAATTAATTCGGTCTCACCGATGGGATCTCGGTCTCACCGAGATGGGCTTGCAAACTCTCTGTTGCCTATTGCATTAATTTCAGTCCCACCAAAATATGAAATCGGTCCTACCGATTTTGCTTGGCCAATTCTCTGTTTAGCTTATTACCAAAATTGGTCCCATCGAGTTTGTGTAATCGGTCCAACCAAGATGAGGCTTTACCCTAAGCCTAGCACATCGGTCCCACCGAGTTGATCATGTCGGTCCCACCGAAATGCCTAACGGTCACATTATGAACCAAATCGGTCTGACCGAATTCTATACTTCGGTCCCACCGAGTTTGGTGATTTGTGTGTAACAGTTAGATTTTGTGTGGAGGCTATATATACCCCTCCACCCACTCTTCATTCGTGAAGAGAGCCATGAGAATGTGCGTACACTTCCAACACACATTTTCTGAGAAAGAACCACCTACACTTGTCTTGCGGTCAAGATATTCCATTCCAACCACATGAATCTTGATCTCTAGCCTTCCCCAAGTTGCTTTCCACTCAAATCATCTTTCTACCAAATCCAATCCTATGAGAGAGAGCTGAGTGTTGGGGAGACTATCATTTGAAGCACAAGAGCAAGGAGTTCATCATCAACACACCATCTATTACCTTTTGGAGAGTGGTGTCTCCTAGATTGGTTAGGTGTCACTTGGGAGCCTTCGTCAAGATTGTGGAGCTGAACCAAGGAGTTTGTACGGGCAAGGAGATCGCCTACTTCGTGAAGATCTACCCTAGTGAGGCAAGTCCTTCGTGGGTGATGGCCATGGTGGGATAGACAAGGTTGCTTCTTTGTGGACCCTTCGTGGGTGGAGCCCTCCGTGGACTCGCGCAACTGTTACCCTTCGTGGGTTGAAGTCTCCATTAACGTGGATGTACGATAGCACCACCTATCGGAACCACGCCAAAAATCTTCGTGTCCCCAATTGTGTTTGCACACTCCAATCCCATCCCTTTACATTCTTGCAACTTGCATGATTTACTTTCCGCTTCTCATATACTCTTGTCATGCTTGCTTGATATGTATTGTGAATGTTTGAACTTGTGCTAAAACTCCACCTCAACCCATAGAATTTAAAAACTGCAACTTTTCTTGCTAAGAGTCTATTCACCCCCTCTAGACACCTCTTCTCGATTCTTTCATCTTCAAATAATGAGTTAGGTGTCTATATTTGAGGGACTTTAGCGTAACTGAGATATATATGGTCAATAGTGTGTGCACTCATGATTGATCAATTTGTTTCACAGTTTGGACTATGTGATAACGATACTTTTGAACATGCGTGATATACCTTGATGTACCAGAATTACAAACCTAAGATTGGAATTTTGGAATTCGACTCCATCAATAGCTTTTGTAATTCATTTAAATTTAGGTACATTTTTTAAGCCATGATTTCGTTATTTCAAATTCATATATCAAACCTAGAGATATACACATACGGGCATGTTCAAACTTTATAATCATCCACTTTATTCATACACATACACATTTGGAATTTCATTTGAATTGGACCGTATGATGGTATTTGCTTGTACTAGCTCAATGATCCATATTTGAATTGAATGGACAATCTAAGTTTTGAGTTGGAGACATTGATTTTCAAAACATGCACTTTTTTGCGTGCAAAACAAATAAATTCTCGGCCATGATATCATAGTCGGCTGTACAAGAGCGGAACACTTATAATTTCAGGCGCCAAAAGTTTTCAAACTTCCCGCTCACATCGAAATATCTCGCGCCCAAAAGTTTAGAGCCCCCAACCACGGCAAGCCGCCGAATCTAGTCCTCCGCCGCAGCGGTGGACCTCACACCCCGCCGGATCTACCTTCCGCACCTTGGAACCCCCAATTGCCAACTCACCACTTCACCGGAGCCGCTTCACCGACTGGCTTGTCCACCGCTCCAGATCTCCTTGACTGCCATCATGGTCCACCGCACCGGATCTGCTTAACCGGCGCCCTCGTCCACCACAGTTTAGGCCCTTCACTAACTCCCTCGTCCGCCCCATCGCTGGCCCTTCATACAAGCCCTCGTCCACCGCAACAAATCCGCCTCACCGAAAGCACTGTAGACCGTGCCCGCCGAAGCCTTCGTTCACTTCACCGGACCCGCTCCACGGACGCCATGTTCAACTCCATCGGCCCTGCTTTACTGACGCCACAGCCTCATCAGGTTATTTCGATTTGTACTCCTTCGGTTTTTCTCTTCTTTATCATGCAACTATTCACTTACAACATATGAGGTTTTGTTTGATAGCAAAGTATTATGAAAACCAAAGTATCAAGAACTACAGTAATTTTACCTATAGGTATGAGATACCATGGTTTTACCATAACAGAGTTATTTTGAAGTAACCACAATACATAGAACCTGTTTGGCTGTTGCGGCACAACGCAGTAATTTTTGCTACCTAGCCGTTGAACAAGTGCAGCTACCTTGCCATTAGCAATGCAAGCACGCGCAGCTGGCCATCCGTTTCTGTTGTGTTTTTGTGGCTAGCTACCTGGCTATCCCTTATCATCTGCGTGCATAACAACTGAAGCTGAACGACTCTTGTGTATACAAAAAAGACCACCCAAGGCACGTTGCCTTTGACTCACCTGCCGCTGAAGCTACACATAGACGGAGTGGCTTGGCATTCTTTGCGTCTCCATCGAGTCCTGGAATGCCAGTAAACTAGACGAACATCTCAAGTAGTCCTAGATTAACAAGCATTGAGATCCAGCTAGCAGACTAGACAAACAGCTCTAGCAGAGTTGAATTCACAAGCATTGAGATCCAGCTAGCAGTCTAGATGAACAACTCGAGCAGAGCTGAGCGACATGCATAGTTAGGAAAGGCACAACCATGGAGAAGAAGGTGACGGCGATCAGCATGAAGAGGCGGGAGGAGCGAATCGAGGGAGGATGAAGGGTTTTCTAGTCACCTTTGGTCTCTCCATCCCCGTCTGTTTTCCTTCCCCATGGCCGCCGAGGGAGCTATAAGGAGACGACGGCGGCCATGGCGTGGGAGTGATGCCTCTGTTTTAGATCGAGGGAAGAAGATAACAACGACACACCCTTCTTTTCACCTGCTCTGCTTTTTTAAAAGAGGTCTGGGGTTTTTTTATGCAGAGAAAAACTGCAGTTTAGCCAATACTGCAGTTTTAAAATCACAATTGTTAGAAGCAATCAAACAACTTATTGTAAATAAAACTATGGTAATCCTAAAAATTGCAGTATTCTCAAAATACTTAGAAAATACTTTGTTATCAAACGGGGCCTAATCTTTCTTGTATGTCGACAGGCGCCGCAACCGAAGCACTGGAGCCGCTTCAGCGACGGCGACAGCCAGCCCGAACTCAACCACAACAGGAGCACCATCGATGATGCTTAGCTATCAAGTATGACAACGATACCCATACGCCGCCGAGAATCGGGTACTATTATCCAACGGCTGGTGCCTATGTTCACTTTCTTAGCATAAGCACCGCATCTTTGAATTTCTTTAGGGCATCATTCCATTTTTCATGAGAAGCGTTATTCTGCTTGCACCTGTAGGGCCATACTTCTGGCAGTGAACATGTTACATGTGCTAAATTAGATACCAGTGCACATATAGTTAATGTGCTTTAGTTTTGTCCTAAGTATTACTGTACTTTCTAGATATCACTGCCTACTATTTTACTTCTTGCATGCTATATTTATGATAATGGTGTTGTTCTGATGCCACCTATTGGTTCCATCAGACTGCTTCATGTTCTCTATGCTTAATTACACATCAGCAAACTAGCATGTGGTTCTGTTGCTTTTTGTTCATTTTACCCTACATTTTCTGATGCTAGCTATTACATCACTGCTCCGAGCCTCTGTTCATTACTTTTTGTGTGTTCTTGATCTTCCCAAGTTGCATGACTAATTTGATGCTTCTATTAATGATGGAGCTGCCAACCCCATCAAGCAAAATATTTGTTATTTTGGGGCTGGCACCTCGAACAAGCATAAAAATAGAGTCAAGCAGATATATTCTCATGTAAGCACACACCCTTCTTTCATTAGTTTAGATGAACCATTGATGTCAGGACCCCGATTCCAAGTCACATCGATCTAGCCGGTAACACCTCATATCACTTCGCAGCCTCACGCACGATATCGCACGGGTGTCGCCTTACCATGGCCTGGGACCATTTGCGCCTTTTGGCTCACGTATATGATAGTGTCGCTAGCATCCATATGACAGAGAACCCGGGACAACATGGCTAGTCGTGAACCCAACGCGGCACAGACATATGGAGACAGGCATACATGAATCCCATCGAGCATGTCGGTCATCAGCGAGTGATTCCGGGCTGTAGCACTGGGCTAACAGGACTCTGGGGAACCCGGGCTGTAGCAGGCTAGGCAGGACTCCGGATGTCACCGCGTGACATTTCCCCGAAGGGACAGACATAGGAACAACGTGAAACACATGCCGGCCAGTCAAGTGTCCTGAGCAGTGGTGCTGGGCTAGCAGGACTCCGGTGAACCGGGCTGTAGCGTACTACTATGGCCCGAGGAACACTAGACTACATTTCCCCATAAGAAAGGCTGCCAAGGATAAACAACTAGATTGTCGGATCCCACTCATACCAAGCATTTCAATCATACATACAATATGCCCGATATGAGTACATACAACATGGCATCACAACAAAACTCTACAACTCAAGTACTTTATTTAAAGGCTCCTGAGAGCCATACATAACATGTTCATACAGATAGGGGTCACATGACCCGACACTCAAGTCATACAATCATACAAGCACAAGAAGAAGCAACTAGTCTGAGTACAGACACTAGAAAGAAAGAAGGCTTCTCGAAGCCTGATTATCTACATAGGGCCCTCCATGGCCAGGATCACCACCTGGGTGGCTAGTCACTCGTCAACGTCAAGATCTACGTAGAACCCATCGGAGGGGGCGATGTTGTCATCTGAAACAGTAATTAAGCAAACATGAGTACAAAGGTACTCAGCAAGTCTTACAACAGAACCTACTATACATGCTCATTCTCAAGAAGGTGGTGGGGTTATTGCAGCAAGCCAGCTTTGACTCTTGGCTAAGCTATCCTACGGAACTCCACTAGTAAAATATTTTTCGCACATGAGTCCACTACTCACCAACACAATACTCCACTGGGGATCCTCCCTCGTCATCCTACGAGAGGGCCATCCTCGGTACTCACACTTATCTTGAGTCTTTTAGTAGTATCCATTAACTTGTCTATGAACTATATAGGCAACCAAGTAGTCCTTTACCACGGACGCGGCTATTCGAATAGTTTTATACCCTGCAGGGGTGTACTTCTTCATACAAGCTTTCACCACTTATCGCCGTTTACACGACATGTACTCCGCAACCTTCAAGCGGAGCCCAGCGAGGGTGTCGGCCATGGCCTACCTAAACACTTAAGTCTCTAGTCCAGGTTTATCACCTATCCAGGTTCCATCCGCAGGGAGTCCGGTCGAGGTTTCCACATACGGCCCCGAACGATGTGAATAGGGTCCCGAGATGCCAAACGGGCGCCCGGCATACCCGGCCACGGTGTATCTAGCGCAACATAGCCCACCCCTAGGGTCAGCACTACGCATGGCCGCCAACACATAACCTACAAACACCAGAAACTATTTGCAACTCCTGGACAGAGTACTAGGGTGATTAAGAAGCCGAGAGGGTCCATTGGTTTCGGGCCCAATGTACGGTAGTAACTGCATCTTAAATCACACATACAGATCTCAGATCTTATGGACGGCCTCAATGAAACAACCCACCATGTACTCCTACATGGCCTCTCATCGATACCGTTACCAGAACATGTTCAACACATCCCTCACATTACCGACATAATCATATCACTCTAGCCCATCACCCAGATGAACCAGACCTGACACAACTCTAAGCATAGCAGGCATAGCAAGGTAGGAATCACATACATGGCTCAATCAACTCCTACACATGCTAGTGGGTTTCATCTAGTTACTGTGGCAATGACAGGTCAAGCAGAGGATAAGGGTTCAACTACCGTAGCACACAGCAGTTTGAATCGCGTTGTCTTAATGAAGTAAACAAGAGCAGAAGCGAGAACATGGGTTTGTATCGGAATGATCAATGGGTTGCTTGCCTGTTGTAGAGGTAGTAGGGTACTGCCCTTCAGACGGATACTCGGGGTTATCCTCGGAGGCAGAACCTACCACGAAAATCACACCGAACATGATCAACACATGGCAATATGCAACAATATGATGCATGCTATGACATGGCAAGATGAAGGTGTCTTGGCCTAATGCAAGCTAAAACAGAAGGGGATGAACTCATTTGAATCAAAGATTCAAATATTAGCTCATTAAACATGGCCTTATTAGTGCATTACCTTATTCTACTCAAATAGCAAGGTTAACTTGTTTTGTCATGCATGAAACCATTACAGATGGATAGATTGAATTTTTCTGATCACTTTTCATATATAAATCTTTGCATTTGGAGCTATGGTTGATTTTCTATGATTTTTAGAAGTTTTGGATATTTTCTGGAATTTCCTATATAAGAATAATTCTGGTAATTGAATTAATGCGTCAGCATGACATAGGTGTGACGTCAGCGGTCAACTGGGTCGGCCAGGTTAAACCTGACTGGTGGGCCCTCTCTGTCAGTGTCACAACTAGTTAACAAAATTAGATTAACACTAATTAGGTGTCAGTGGGGCCTGGGCCCACATGTCAGTGTCTAAACTAATTAGAATTAGTTAAAACTAATCTTAAACTGATTAGCAGACCGGCCCCACCTGTCATAGACTCAGGGGGGTCTACGTGGGCCCGCACAGGGGTCAAACTGAGCCAAACTCGCCGGCGGCTTGACACCGGCGACGTCAGACGCGGCGGAGGGGCTCGGGTTTGCGTTTCCAGCGACCAAAACGACGGTGGAGATCAGCTACGTGACGCGGGGAGCGAGCCGCATTGTTTGATGGAGGAAGTGGGGCTCGGGGAGGCTGGAAACGACGCCGACGACGACCTTGGTGGTCGCCGGAGTTCGGGCGAGGATGAAACCGAGGCTACGGGGCACAGCGAGGCGCGGGGAGTGGTGCGTTAGGCTCCTGGGAACGCGTGGAAGACGAAGGCATGCTCGGATTCGATCTTACGCGCCTGTGGCCATGGCGGCGACATGGCCGGTGGAGCCGAGCTCTCGGCCTCGATGGCAGAGGGGGTTAGAGGACGCGGACGAGCGCGGGGAGAGGGGGAAACAATGGCGGAGCTCACAGTGGTTGCAGGGAAGCGAACAGCGAGCTCGGGGGAAGGCTGGAGCGAGCGGGGCGGCGAGGGGGATCTCCGGTGGCCAGAGTTGAGAACGAGCTCGGTGGAGCGCCTCCGGGGCGAGCGAGCGCACGGGGCTCGGCCTACTTGATGCAGTCGACGACGGCGGAGCTTCCTGGCATGTTGGGGCAGCAAATGGACGGCGGTGGCTGCGGTGAAGCTTGTCAGCGGCGACGGCTGCGCTCGGCAGGAAGAGGGGGAGAGAGCCAGAGAGGGAGAGAGGCCACGGGGAGAGTGGGAAGAAAGAGGGGGAGACGTGGGGGTCGTCGTGGCACTCGTAGACGCCTCCAGGGCGTCGGCGGAAGCAGGAGGTGGCCGGCGTGTGGCCGCGGGCGCCGGCCACACGCTCCTCGTCCTCCTGGCGAGAGGAGGGGGACGACTGGCAAGCACCAGTCGACTGGGCCGAGCCAGGTGGGCTGGTGGGCTGCGCCTGGTAAGTTTCTCTCTCTCTCCTTTTTCTTGTTTGTTTTCTTTTATCTATTTTTCTGCAACTGTTGGGCTTTATTAAAAATACCTAGACATCTTTAAAAATCCTGAAAATAATTAGGGGCTCTGCTTAGATTATTCCCAACAGCCCACACTTATTTCCAGAATTATTTGAGCATTTAAATTATTTTATAGCATTTAAATGCGCAAATTCAAATACTTATGATTTAATTCAGAGAATCCAGAATGTCCTAGAAAAGAGTGCACCATTTTTAGCAGGGGTTTTAGCCCAATCCAGAAATGATGAACATTTTGTGAAGGGAATTTTGGGTTCATTGAAAATAATTTTAGTAAACCCTAGTTGTTTCCAGGGGGTGCTGGGGTTTCTGTCTTCCCCATTTCAATTTAAGGGAATTTAAACATGATGCACACTCTAATGCTTGAACTAGCTAGGGTGTGACAACTCACCCCCACTCAAAAGAATCTCGTCCCGAGATTTAGGATCCTCTGGAAAGAAAGTGGGGTACTCGAGTTGCAGACGATCCTCCCTTTCCCAAGTGGCTTCTTTCTCGGAATGGTGTGACCATTGAACCTTGAGAAACTTGATATTATGACGTCGAGTGGTACACTCGGCTTGATCAAGGATACGAACGGGATATTCCCGATATGAGAGGTTATCTTGTAGATCAAGCGTTTCGTGGTCCACTGCACGGATAGGATCCGCGAAGCAACGCCTGAGTTGAGAAACGTGGAAGACATCATGAACTCTGGAAAGATGCGAAGGTAGTTCCAATTGGTAGGCAACTTCTCCTCGTTTGGCAAGAATGCGAAAGGGTCCAATGTAACGAGGAGCCAATTTGCCTTTGATACCGAAACAATGGGTTCCCTTTAACGGAGTAACCCGAAGGTAAGCCTTCTCGCCGACTTCATAAGTCATAGGCTTATGTTTACGATCATAATGACTCTTTTGACGAGATTGGGCTGTTTTCAATTTCTCACGAATAATGCGAACCTTTTCTTCTGCTTCCTGAATCATATCCGGGCCAAAGAGTTGTCTTTCCCCAGTTTCTGACCAGTTAAGAGGCGTTCGACATTTTCGTCCATAGAGAACTTCGAAAGGAGCCTTGCCCAAGCTAGCTTGATAACTATTATTGTAAGCAAACTCCGCGAATGGAAGGCATTTCTCCCAACCCATTCCGAACGAGATGATAGAGGCTCGAAGCATGTCTTCCAGAATTTGATTGACCCGTTCTACTTGACCACTTTATTGAGGATGGAAGGCGGTGCTATAAGAGAGACGAGTTCCCATAGCATTTTGGAAACTTTACCAAAATCGAGAGGTGAAGAGACTCCCATGGTCTGAGTTAATTTCCAATGGAACACCATGAAGAGACACTATTCGGGAGATGTATAAATCGTCTAGCTGGCTAGCGGTGATACTCTCACGAACAGGTAGAAAGTGGGCTACTTTGGAAAGTCGGTCGATCACGATGAAGATGGCATTATTCCCTCTCTTGGTCCTGGGAAACCCAGTGATGAAATCCATACTAATTTTATCCCGTTTCCACTCGGGAATAGCCAAAGGTTGAAGGGTGCCAACAGGTCGTTGATGCTCTTCTTTAACACGATGACAAACGTCACAATTAGCAATGTATTGAGCGATTTCTCTCTTCATCCTAGTCCACCAAAACCTCTGGCGTAGGTCTTGATACATTTTAGTACTACCGGGATGAATGGTGAGAGGGGATTCATGATCTTCCTTAAGGATCAGCTGCCTCAGGTTTCGTGCCTTTGGAACCACTAGGCAATTTCCAAAGTATACGACACCTTGATCATCAATGGAGAAACAATTCGCGACTCCTTTCTTAATATTTCTCTTAATACGGGAGATTCTCGGATCTACCTTCTGTGCCTTGATGATCTGATCTGTAAGGGTAGGTTTTGCCACTAGGGTGGATAGGAATCCTCGAGGAACAATGTGAAGATTAAGCTTACGAAATTCCTCATGGAGAAGTGGTTGACTTTGTTGTAACATCAGGTTGTTATAATAGGACTTACGGCTTAGCACATCAGCCATGACATTGGCTTTGCCCGGGGTGTAAGTTAATCCTAAGTCGTAATCTGAGATCAACTCGACCCAACGTCTTTGCCTGAGATTCAAATCTGGTTGGGTGAAGATATATTTCAAACTTTGGTGATCGGTGAAGATCTCGCAACGATTACCGAGAAGGTAATGTCGCCAAGTTTGAAGTGCATGGACTATAGCTGCAAGCTCAAGATCATGTGTGGGATAATTTTCCTCATGTGGGTGTAATTGCCATGAAGCATAGGCAATTACCTGACGATCTTGCATGAGTACGCAACCTAGTCCTTGTCGCGAGGCATCGCAATAGATAATAAAGTCCTTGGAGAAATCTGGTGGTACCAGTACGGGAGCAGATGTCAGGCGTCTTTTCAGTTCCTGAAAGCTGAACTCGCACTGTGGAGTCCACTCGAACTTTTTATCTTTCTTGAGGAGTTCAGCTAGAGGTTTAGCAACCTTGGAGAAATTCTCGACGAAGCGGCGGCAATAGCTCGCTAAGCCAAGGAAGCTACGAACTTGCTTGACCGTCTCAGGTGGAGTCCAATCAAGGACGGCTTGAACTCGCTCGGGATTGACAGCAATACCCTTACCAGAGATTACATGGCTTAGATAGGTCACTTCTGGCAACCAAAATTCACACTTGGAGAATTTGGCATAAAGGCGATGCTCTCGAAGTTTCATCAATACCAGCCTTAGATGTTCGGCATGTTCCTCTTCATTCTTGGAGTAGATGAGTATGTCATCGAGGTATACTACAACGAATTTATCCAAATACTCCATGAGGACCGAGTTCATTAACCGAGAGAAGGTAGTTGGGGCATTGGTTAAACCGAAGGACATAACGGTGTACTCGTATTGGCCATAACGAGTAACAAAAGCCGTTTTGGGAATGTCCCCGTTTCTGATTTTGATTTGATGGTAGCCTAACCTCAAATCCATCTTGGAAAAGACTGAGGATCCAGCGAGCTGACCATACAGATCGTTAATCCTGGTGAGCGGATACTTGTTCTTGATGGTGACCAAGTTGACAGGTCGGTAATCTACAACCATATGATCCGTTCCATCCTTGTTCTTGACGAAGAGGACGGGGCAAGCCCAAGGAGAGGAACTAGGACGGATGAAACCCTTTTTCAAGGACTCATCGAGTTGGTTCTTAAGCTCGGCTAGTTCTTAGGGTGCCATCTTGTAGGGTCTTCTAGAAATTGGAACGGTTCCTGGAACAAGGTCTATCACAAACTCGACATCCCTGTCAAGTGGAACACCTGGCAGTTCTTCTGGAAAGACATCCGGAAAATCTCGGACTACCGGAAAATCCACAAGGTCTGGAAGGGGGTTGGCATTTAGGGAGTAAAGCTGGCACTTGGCCACTCAAGTTAAGACACTGACTGTCTTGCCCGATGGGTGAGTAAGTTGAACGGTTCTAGTGGCACAATCAATCTTAGCATAATGAGCTGACATCCAGTCCATACCCAAGATGATGTTTATGTCCAAGGACTTGAGAGCTATTCAGGATGCAAGGAAGACAAGTCTATCGACAAGAATTTCGTTCCCATGGCTTACTCTAGAAGTTTGCCATCTAGAGCCAGGGGTTTGAATTTCCATGGTAGAGGGCATGTCACAGAATGTCGTGTTATGCAATCGAGCATAGTTCTCGGATATGAATGAATGACATGCTCCAGTATCGAAAAGAACAGATGCCGGATGGCAGTTAACAAGGAGCGTACCAAGGACGACGTTAGGATCCTCATGAGCCTCCTCGGCTGAAACATAGTTGACATTGCCACGGGCAGTGGTGACCGGCTTGGCGTAGAATGTCTTTCCCGCGGGCTTACCACGGCCAACGGACTTTCCAGTTTGATTGGGGTTGTTGTTCTGGGGACACTCTCGGCTATAGTGACCCGGCTCTCCACACTTGAAGCATGTCACCACATTGGGGCATGGAGCAGCATTAGCAGCGGGGCCACCATAGGGCTTGGGCGGTGCAAACTGCTGGTTGGGACGAGGCGCCTCAAAGGATGGCCTCGGAATAAACCTGGGTGGCAGTGCCGTGCTTGGGATCCACACCCGGCGCTTCTGAGCTCCAGAGCCGGATGAAGAGCCAAAATCACGTGAGTGCTTGCGTGAAGCGTCATAATCAGTCTGGCCTGTCTCAGCACTGATGGCTTTATTGACCAACTTCTGAAAGGAGGTGCACTCGTGCAGACGAAGATCGCAGCGAAGCTCAGGGCTAAGTCCCTTATGGAACCTTGCCTGCTTCTTAGCGTCAGTAGATACCTCTTCAGGGGCATAACGTGCCAGATTCCCAAATTCACGACTATATGCATCCATAGTCAGTCTTCCTTGGGTGAAATTGCAGAACTCCTCCCTCTTGCGATCCATGAGACCTTCCGGAATGTGATGCTCACGGAAAGCCTCACTGAATTCAGCCCAAGTAGTAATTTGGCCGACCGGGCGCATAGCTTCGAAGTTTTCCCACCAGAGGCTAGCAGGGCCTTCGAGGTGATAGGCAGCATAAGTAACCTTGTCGTCTTCGGCTACGTTGGCAGAACGTAGCTTGTGGGTGATGCTGCGAAGCTAGTCATCCGCGTCGAGGGGTTCGACGGAATGGTTAAACTTTGGTGGGTACAGCTTGATAAAGTCATTGATTGACACCAAGTCATTTCGCGGGTGGCGTGCAGTGTTCTGCTCAATCCGCTCTAGCAGGCGGTTAGTCTCACGCTTGTTTCTTTCCGCCTCCAGCATTACTTCGGCCAGAGAAGGCGGGTGAGGCAGATTTTCACCCCTAGCTGCACTGGCTTCCCCCTGCTCCGGGGCAGCACGGTTGCTGCGGGTGTTGACCATCCTAGGAGAAAACAAGACAATGGTTTAGATAAGGATGGCTCAAACTTAGCAAGGAAGTGCAGAATGTAATGGATAACACGGAATGCAGAGATGTTCATCCGTAAGTCATGGTAATATAAAACTGCCATATATATACCAACGGTCATACACATCATACATAGTTTAGTACAAGCCCGGGCTATAGTACAACTATGATGAAAGACGTTAAATCTCATCGGAGGCATTCCAAGGTCCTATACATTATTTTTCTACACCTCCGGAATTGATTACACACAAAGTCATATCCCACAAGTCACGCAGGACAGTGGAGATACAACTATTACAATACTAGTGATACTACTACTAACTCAGACAGCTCCGTAGTAGTCCTCATAGAAGTCACCTCCATAGCCTGGAAGTTCAACGTGATCATCCGGGAATAGACGGTCCTGAGGAGACTGTGGACCATAGGGGCTAGGATGAGGTCTTGGACCAACAAACGGTGGCCTGCGGGGACCACGGGGTGGGGTGATGCCTCCCACATCACGCCAATCCACCATGTCTGGCAGAGAAGATCTCACAGGATACAGATCCCTTGTATCCATACATCCAGCTTGCACCGCAGGTGCAAACCGAGTCAATGTGGCCCAATGATCAGCATGGGTATTGAAAAGCTCCAGCCTCAAGGCCCGATTCTCTCGGTCCTTATCTTCGAGCATCTCGGCAGTGGTACAAGTTAATGAGTCCTCCTGAGTGGAGTCAGCATAGATAGCCTGAAGATACCCTTGCGCTCCCGGAAGTGAAGCTCGCATGTAACAGAAGTCGGTGTTCCGAAGCAGGCCAGTCCAGACTCGCATGATGGTCATCATGGAATAGGCAGCATCCTGCACAGCCATCTCAACAGTAACCCCGAGTCCATAGGAACAGTGAAGGGGCTTGGTAGATCCAGGATAAGAAGGAAATATCCTGATGGTGCAGAAATATTGGCTTTGATTAAAGTCTCGGTATTGCTCTTCGACGGTGTATTCGGGATACCAACGGTAACCCGTCTCGATCATTACCCGGACTAACATAGCAGTATGACTGGGCACGTCGAGGCACCGGGTCAGGCGAACCACTTGGTTTTGAGCACGGTTGGCCATCTGAAAGCACAACCACAATGCAAAGACATTAGAATTTCTAGGTAAAATTGGACAGCATAATAGTTGTAAATGCTCAGAAAAAGATTTGAGACATCCACAACAGTTTGCAATACCACTCAACCACATCATATCAAGGTTCTAATTCAATTAGCAACATACTAAAAGTAGTAGAAACTGAACTGGGGCTTGTAACAACAATCCTATAAGCTATTACGAATTAGTAACACGTGAACCTGATAGAAGAAGAGAGCCTAGTCCTTAACCCACGTTGAATGAGAAGAGAATGACTCAGATCAGAGGACATAAGGTAAAGGAGTAAAAGAGCCTTACGTTCCCTTCCACAATCAATTCCCCTACATATAACTAAAGCATTTCTAGACTCGACATCGACCAGTTTGGCTCAACGAACCTACAGGCAGTCCGGCTCTGATGCCAACGCTGTCAGGACCCCGATTCCAAGTCACATCGATCTAGCCGGTAACACCTCATATCACTTTGCGGCCTCATGCACGGTATCCCACGGGTGTCGCCTTACCATGGCCCGGGACCGTTTGCGCCTTTTGGCTCACGTATATGATAGTGTCGCTAGCATCCATACGACAGAGAACCCGGGCCGACATGGCTAGTCGTGAACCCAACGCGGAACAGACCTATGGAGACAGGCATACATGAATCACATCGAGCATGTCGGTCATCAGCGAGTGATTCCGGGCTGTAGCACTGGGCTAACAGGACTCCGGGGAACCCGGGCTGTAGCAGGCTAGGCAGGACTCCGGATGTCACCGCGTGACATTTCCTCGAAGGGACAGACAAAGGAACGACGTGAAACACATGCCGGCCAGTCAAGTGTCCTGAGTAGTAGTGCTGGGCTAGCAGGACTCCGGTGAACCGGGCTGTAGCGGACTACTATGGCTCGAGGAACACTAGACTACATTTCCCCATAAGAAAGGCTGCTAAGGATAAACAACTAGATTGTCGGATCCCACTCATACCAAGCATTTCAATCATGCATACAATATGCCCGATATGAGTACATATAACATGGCATCACAACAAAACTCTACAACTCAAGTACTTTATTTAAAGGCTCCAGAGAGCCATACATAACATGTTCATACAGATAGGGGTCACATGACCCGACACTCAAGTCATACAATCATACAAGCACAAGCGGAAGCAACTAGTCTGAGTACAAACACTAGAAAGAAAGAAGGCTTCTCGAAGCCTGATTATCTACATAGGCCCCTCCATGGCCAGGATCACCACCTGGGTGGCTAGTCACTCGTCGACGTCAAGGTCTACGTAGAACCCATCGGAGGGGGCGGTGTTGTCGTCTAAAATAGTAATTAAGCAAACATGAGTACAAAGGTACTCA
Organism: Triticum urartu; assembly: GCF_056163025.1. Classification (NCBI taxonomy): domain Eukaryota; kingdom Viridiplantae; phylum Streptophyta; class Magnoliopsida; order Poales; family Poaceae; genus Triticum; species Triticum urartu. Next base: position 398,100,728 of record NC_141876.1, on the reverse strand, counting down.
GCAAGTCTTACAACAGAACCTACTATACATGCACGTTCTCAAGAAGGTGGTGGGGTTATTGCAACAAGCCAGCTTTGACTCTTGGCTAAGCTATCCTACGGAACTCCACTAGTAAAATAGTTTTCGCACACGAGTCCACTACTCACCAACACAATACTCCATCGGGGATCCTCCCTCGTCATCCTACGAGAGGGCCATCCTCGGTACTCACACTTATCTTGAGTCTTTTAGTAGTATCCATTAACTTGTCTATGAACTGTATAGGCAACCAAGTAGTCCTTTACAGCGGACGCGGCTATTCGAATAATTTTATACCTTGCAGGGGTGTACTTCTTCATACACGCTTTCACCACTTATCGCCATTTACATTACATGTACTCGGCAACCTTCAAGCGGAAGCCCAGCGAGGGTGTCGGCCACGGCCTACCTAAACACTTAAGTCTCTAGTCCAGGTTTATCACCTATCCAGGTTCCATCCGCAGGGATTCCGGCCGAGGTTTCCACATACGGCCCCGAACGATGTGAACAGGGTCCCGAGACACCAAACGGGCGCCCGGCATACCCGGCCACGGTGTATCTACCGCAACATAGCCCACCCCTAGGGCCAGCGCTACGCACGGCCGCCAACACATAACCTACAAACACCAGAAACTATTTGCAACTCCTGGACAGAGTACTAGGGTGATTAAGAAGCCGAGAGGGTCCATTGGTTTCGGGCCCAATGTACGGTAGTAACTACATCTTAAATCACACATACAGATCTCAGCTCTTATGGACGTCCTCAATCAAACAACCCACCATGTACTCCTACATGGCCTCTCAACGATACCTTTACCAGAACATGTTCAACACATCCCTCACATTACCGACATAATCATATCACTCTAGCCCATCACCCAGATGAACCAAACCTGACACAACTCTAAGCATAGCAGGCATAGCAAGGTAGGAATCACATACATGGCTCAATCAACTCCTACACATGCTAGTGTGTTTCATCTAGTTACTGTGGCAATGACAGGTCATGCAGAGGATAAGGGTTCAAGTACCGTAGCACACAGCAGTTTGAATGGCGTTGTCTTAATGAAGTAAACAAGAGCAGAAGCGAGAACATGGGTTTGTATCAGAATGATCAATGGGTTGCTTGCCTGTTGTAGAGGTAGTAGGGTACTGCCCTTCAGACGGATACTCGGGGTTATCCTCGGAGGCAGAACCTACCACGAAAATCACACCGAACATGATCAACACATGGCAATATGCAACAATATGATGCATGCTATGACATGGCAAGATGAAGGTGTCTTGGCCTAATGCAAGCTAAAACAGAAGGGGATGAACTCATTTGAATCAAAGATTCAAATATTAGCTCATTAAACATGGCCTTATTAGTGCATTACCTTATTCTACTTAAACAGCAAGGTTAACTTGTTTTGTCATGCATGAAACCATTACAGATGGATAGTTTGAATTTTTCTGATCATTTTTCATATATAAATCTTTGCATTTGGAGCTATGGTTGATTTTCTATGATTTTTAGAAGTTTTGGATATTTCCTGGAATTTCCTATATAAGAATAATTCCGGTAATTGAATTAATGCGTCAGCATGACATAGGTGTGACGTCAGCGGTCAACTGGGTCGGCCAGGTTAAACCTGACTGGTGGGCCCTCTCTGTCAGTGTCACAACTAGTTAACAGAATTAGATTAACAATAATTAGCTGTCAGTGGGGCCTGGGCCCACATGTCAGTGTCTAAACTAATTAGAATTAGTTAAAACTAATCTTAAACTGATTAGCAGACCGGCCCCACCTGTCATAGACTCAGGGGGGGTCTACGTGGGCCCGCACAGGGGTCAAACTGAGTCAAACTCGTCGGCGGCTTGACGCCGGCGACGTTAGACGCGGCGGAGGGGCTCGGGTTTGCGTTTCCGGTGACCAAAACGACGGCGGAGAGCAGCTACGTGATGCGGGGAGCGAGCCGTATCGTTTGGTGGAGGAAGTGGGGCTCGGGGAGGCCGGGAACGACGCTGGCGACGATCTTGGCGGTCGCCGGAGTTCGGGCGAGGATGAAACCGAGGCTACGGGGCACGGCGAGGCGCGGGGAGTGGTGCGTTAGGCTCCTGGGAACGCGTGGAAGACGAAGGTGTGCTCGGATTCGAGCTTACGCGCCTGTGGCCATGGCGGCGACATGGCCGGCGGAGCCAAGCTCTCGGCCTCGATGGCAGAGGGGGTTAGAGGACGCGGACGAGCGTGGGGAGAGGGGGAAACGATGGCGGAGCTCACAGCGGTTGCAGGGAAGCGAACGACGAGCTCGGGGAAGGGCTAGAGCGAGCGGGGCGGCGAGGGGGATCTCCGGTGGCCAGAGTTGAGAACGAGCTCGATGCAGCGTCTCCGGGGCGAGCGAGCGCACGGGGCTCGGCCTACTTGATGCAGTCGACGACGGCGGAGCTTCCTGGCATGTCGGGGCAGCAAATGGACGGTGGTGGCTACGGTGAAGCTTGTCGGCGGTGACCGCTGCGCTCGGCAGGAAGAGGGGGAGAGAGCCAGAGAGGGAGAGAGGCCACGGGGAGAGTGGGAAGAAAGAGGGGGAGACGTGGGGGTCGTCGTGGCACTCATAGATGCCTCCAGGGCGTCGGCGGAAGCAGGAGGTGGCCGGCGTGTGGCCGCGGGCACCGGCCACATGCTCCTCGTCCTCTTGGCGAGAGGAGGGGGACGACTAGCAAGCGCCAGTCGACTGGGCCGAGCCAGGTGGGCTGGTGGGCTGCGCCTGGTAAGTTTCTCTCTCTCCTTTTTCTTGTTTGTTTTCTTTTATCTATTTTTCTGCAACTGTTGGGCTTTATTAAAAATACCTAGACATCTTTAAAAATCCTGAAAATAATTAGGGGCTCTGCTTAGATTATTCCCAACATCCCACACTTATTTCCAGAATTATTTGAGCATTTAAATTATTTTATAGCATTTAAATGCCCAAATTCAAATACTTATGATTTAATTCAGAGAATCCAGAATGTCCTAGAAAAGAGTGCACCATTTTTTCCAGGGGTTTTAGCCCAATCCAGAAATGATGAACATTTTGTGAAGGGCATTTTGGGTTCATTGAAAATAATTTTAGTAGACCCTAGTTGTTTCCAGGGGGGTGCTGGGGTTTCTATCTTCCCCATTTCAATTTAAGGGAATTTAAACATGATGCACACTCTAATGCTTGAACTAGCTAGGGTGTGACAATTGATGATCAATTCGAACCAGTGCATGTGATTAAAATTAATTTTACCTAAATAGAGGGTGCGTAATAAACTACAACAACTAGATTTGCAACCATAGGATGCTGACGATATCTTCAAAGAACATTGCAACAACAGCGAGGCTTCACAACAACATATGTTAAGCCAGTGTGTTTTAGTACATGTGAAATGTAATGCGTGTGGGCTGCTTTCTTGGCTTGTGGCCTCAACCTGTAATCCTACAGAATTACAAATAGTTCAGTTGTCTGCTTTGCTGTATTGCTTGATTCAAATGCTTATTTGTTACTTGTTAGGCTATACCTGAGTTGGCCAATATGTCAGCAGTGCCTGCTGTACTATCGTAATGAAATGCATTCCTAGATCATTTGAGTCCTTAACTTTTCCTCTGAACTTCATCACAAGATTGTCAACTAGGGATGTCAACTGGGTCCCGTTTAATCCCGATTAAAGTCCACTAGTGGTATGATAGTTCAAAAGAGTTTTTGTTTTTTGAGGAAAATGAACTAGGGAGCTAGCAAAAACTAACTAGATGGGACTGGCGGATGTCGTTTATTTTCCACCTACATCCCTAGTTTCTTTTCGGCAGATGCTGCTTTGAACCATTTAAATATAGCACCCTCAATGTCGTTTATTTCCCATTGCATTTGGTGGAAGGCAATGCTCTCAATGAGAATAATTGCACCCTGAACGGTCTTGTTCATGATTGTTCCACCAGCTGACATGTCAATAAGATCTCTTGAAGCATGTGTCAGCCCTCTATAGAATATCTGAAGCACTAACCAATCCTTTTGCCCATGATTAGGTCATTTTCTAAGCAAATACTTATATCTCTCCCAAGCTGCATACAAGCTCTCACTACCATCTTGCCCAAAATTGAGGATCTGGTCACGAATTGCAGCTTGCTTGTAAAGTGGAAAATATCTATGCAGGAAAGCTTTCGAAATATCACCCCAAGTGTATGATCTTGATGGCAAAGAATAGTACCAGTCCTTAGCAGCAACTCTGAGAGAGAATGTGAACAACATACACTTGATAGCATCTTGAGAAACGCCATGATACTGGACTATATTGGCATACTCCAGAACATTACTAATATGCTCATGAGGGTCTTCATTGGGTAATCCTCTAAACTGATTCTGATGAGAGCAATAAGTCCAGGCCTCAACTCAAAATTTTCGGCCTCAATAGATGGCCAAATTGGCCCTGTCATCGTGTCCAAACTACTTGGCAACCAAAGATCGCGTACTAAAGCCATATGTTCAAGTGCAACTGTCAATCAGCCTACAAATAATAAGATATCCTACACACGCTCACGAACATCAAACATTGGTGAGAGGGTTAGTATCCTAATAAGCCGAAGCAACAAAAAGTAAAAAGGTAAAAGAAACACAGAAATAAATTTGACTGGAAATTTAAACAAAAACTATACTAAGCCTAGTCTATAGCTTCGCAGAATCGCTCGACGCTAGTCCCCGGCAACGGCGCCAAAATGATCAATTGAAGGTACAGTGGGGTTTTTACGCCCAAACTACGGATGTCGTGTTCTCCACAGGGACCAGACAAATCAGTGGTTAAGCTCGGCTAGAGCTAGGTAACACAGTTGTAAGAGAAGATTACAAGAAACTAATGACATAAACTATCTAAGACAGTTCCGGAAAACCGTCAACAAGGAAAATGAAATCAAGCAAAGGTACATTCAGATTTTACTCTTTGTTTTAAGGTATTTATCGATTTACTAGAGAATGGAAACACTGACACAAGCATACCAAAATTACCGAAGGGAAACGACAATACTAGAACACATATGTTTATCTAACATGTAAAAGAAGAAACATGAATATAGGACAGAATTGATATAACTCACATTACAAACACACACATATGTTTGTATAGCACGGTTACTTGAGCTAAAACAGGGACTGCAAACTGAATATACTTCTGCAGGAAAGGGGACACACTGATGACAACACATACACACACACACACATATATATATATATATCACAAGTACCAAGCTAGTACATGAACAACAAACAAGACAATAATCATCAGCTAGCACAGAATATATATGACATATATAGCTAGTTCTTTGTAACATCCCAAATTTTCAATTTGGAATGTTATACACTAGATCATCATTGCATATCATAATTTTTGCATTTCGGTTGATCCTAGAAATTTCACACAACTCAAGGACCCTTGGAGAGAGTTGGGGATTTCGTTATTTTTATATTTGAGTTGCCTCAAATTTTGAAAATAGGATCATTTGATTTTATTTATTTTATCTTCAATTATTTCTATTATAAAAATTATGAGAGAGGAAATAAAATGACTTTCCCAAAATAAAGAAATATTGAGGATTTAATAAAAAACAAATAAGAGCCCTAGCCCCCCAAACCCTAGCCGCGCCGCGCCACCCTAGCCCCGTGCCGCCGCCTTCGCCGCCGCCTTGCCGCGCCGCCGCCGCCGCCTTCGCCTCGCGCGGCCGCCGCTGCTGCCACCGCCCGCCGCCGCTGCTGCCACCGCCCGCCGCCGGAGCCGCCCGCCGCCTCCGTCACCGGAGCCGCCGCCACCGCTGCCGGACCCACCGCCCGAGGTTTACCTCGATCCCGCCGCTATTTTTTTTAGAAAAACCGTTCGGTTTTCCGACGGTTTTGTCATTTTTTTAGTTTTGGTTTTTTAAATAGATCGGTTTTCCGGTTTATTTAAATAGTGAGTGTTCGTCTGTTCGTTCGTTTTAACGAACGTTCGTCGTTTTTCTTTTTCTCGGATTAAATCTGCGATTTTTCTGATCGCGATTTCTGATCCGATTTTCGTTTTAGTATAACTTTTCGCTCGTTTATCGGAATGAGGCGATTCAAGTGCCTGGAGTTTCGTCTCGAAACCCTCTTTCTATTTAACCAACTTAAACAAATTTTTGCCACTGTAAAAATTACCTTAGATCTAGAATAGTAAACGAAGCCTGTTTCTTTTGTCGTTTGTCTTTCGTTGCTTCGTTCGATTTGATTCTTTTGCCAACCGGAGTTCTTAAATTGAACTTTCTGGTTAGATCTCTTATTTGAGTTTTACCTGTGCATTAGTCTAGTACTTATTGTATGCTTGTTTGTTTGCGATAGAGTACCCGGAGTGCGCCGCTTGTTACATCGAATCGCTAGGTTTCCCGGATCAGCAGCAAGGCAAGTAACACTTGATCATACCTCCTACTACCCAGTTTTATTGCATTAGATCAATCCTCACACATTGCATGTTCTAGGATCTAATTAAATTGTGGGTTTGGTTAGTAGTTGAGGTAGAACCTATTACCTGTTTATTATCAAACCTTTGGGAGTTACTCTATGTTTGCTTATTATTGCTATGCTATGCTAGTAGACGTGGATTGGGTGAGTGTATCCATGAAAGATGTGAGATTGTTAATTAATGGTTTATTTAAGGTGGCAACTTAAACACACATCTTGGTTGATTGAGGCACCTGGGTATTCCAGGATTTGCCTGTTTTCTTTTGGACCGCCACCCAGGCTCAAAGGGATCAGGAGATTATTCATGCTAGAAACTTCCGTGTGCAGCCACAAGCTATTATGGGCTCTAGCATAGCTGACTAAATCGTGCGAACTCTTATAGTGGTAGACTAGCAGATGTAGGGGATGTAGGTGGTACGGTCTACCCATCGTAAGGTGATAGTGCTTCTGAAGGACTATGTCTCGGTCATCCGTTTCTCAAACACCATGTAGTGCGAGAAATCCAACGGAGGAAATCGAGTCTTGTGGGGAAAAGTGCGCAAACCTCTGCAGAGTGTATAAACTAATCATGGTTAGCCGTGTCCCCAGTTATGGACATCTTGAGTATCTAGTACCTGGATTATCATGTGAATCTCAACATGTTATTCTAAAATTAATTTTGTTGGGTTTTGTTTAATGACGATGTTTAATTGGGATTGAGAATGCTGTCAACCATTCTCAGTGTTTAACAACCACCATGATAGTTAAATAAATTTATTCCTTTGCAGTAGGGAAAAATTGGCTTTACGCAAAACTGTAACCATAGAGCTTTCCACCAGCCAAATATGCATATAGAATAGCTGTTTCATTCCATTACTCTCTATGTGTTACATTGCCAGCATATTCCATGTGCTGACCCGTTTTCGGGCTGCAACGTTAATGTTGCAGACTTTTCAGAAATCGATTAAGGAGTTTTATGTCATGGTTCTATACTCAGTGATGCCATTGGAGTTGATGGACTCACTTATCTTCCAAGCCTTCCGCTATTATCGTTATTAGATGGCCTTAAGCCATATTTATTGTAATAAGTTCTCTTTTGAGACACTCGATGTAATAAGTGTGTGATTGCTACTCTGCCATAAATCCTTCAAGTACTGTGTGGTGTCAGCATTACTGATCCAGGGATGACACCAGAGCACAGAGATTGGACCGTTTGAGGTCTGGTCGCTACAAGATGGTATCAGAGCACACACTGACTGTAGGACACGACCACTAAGCTAAAGACCTAGATCACTACTCACTCTCTTCTCTTCTGACCTCTCATCTTTTCTACTCTTTTAGGATGGCGGATGCAAGGAACAAGTTCACTCAACCGGATGAAGATACACCCTTTGGACATCACTTGAAGAAAGTCACTAGATACCTGAACATAGGAGTACCAAGCTTCACCGGAACCTACAACGCCACTCTACCTGAAGAAGAGCACTGGATGATTCAAGTTCAAGTTCCAGGAAGGACGTTCATGCCAGTCACTGAGCCCATAGAGTTTTCTTTCGATGCACCAACTTGGAATCTAGGAAAGAGCATGGTAGCTCACATCGCCATGGGACGCATTAGAGAAGTCTACCGCAATGATCTCAAGGATACTATCTACCAGATTTGTGGGCGCCGAGATGAGCACTAGGAGATGATCAGCACCAGAAAGGATAGATCCATTGCAGCTTTTATCCAGGAGTTAAACCAGCACATTCGACGTCAGGAGAACCAGATGTGCACCGACATGATAGACCTGAAGAAGGCAAAGACAAGAATCAAGGAACTAGAGGAAGAACTCAAGGCTACACGTGAAGATTTTCAAGAAGAAATTGAAGTATTAGTGGAAAAGAATGACGATCTGATCAAGAAGATTGGAATATTTATGGGAGGCCCTACACTAGTAGAAGAAGACGAAGAACCCAAGGAGATTTGCTTGGAAGACTACATCATCATCGACGACACCGACTCGGATCCAGATGATAGCGATGATGACTATGTTGATGAAGCTGGAGCAGATATCATGGAGTCTGCAACCGAAGAATATTTCTAGTAGACCACCCCAACAGTAGTAGTAGTCCACCATGTAAATATAGTAGTACGAGCACTTTTGTGATAGTTAGATCGATTATATGCCCTTGTTTGATTGATTGAATGAAGTGAATTGTTTGCTTTTGCCTCATGTGCATATGGGTAGTGTTTTCTCTTTAGACCCCCCCCTCTATTCTTAAATCTCATCTTTTCTAAACCCTCAGATGCCTTCGAGACGTGACCCCGGATTTACCTTTCCACCGGAGCTCACTCAGTTGATCCAGCAGCAGAACACATTGATGCAGCTACTAGTCCAGAATCAGAACCAGGGGAACAACAACAACAACAACCCACCACCACCACCACCTGTTGATCACTTAGCCCGTTTTCTTAGGTTGAATCTGCCGGTGTTTTCCAGTAGCACCGAGCCGATAGTAGCAGATGATTGGCTCCGCAAGACAGCTAGAGAGTTGACCACAGCAGGATGCACAGATGCGGAGAAGGTGAAGTTTGCCGCACATCAGCTTGAAGGACCCGCAGCCTCATGGTGGGAAAATTTCACAGCCACTTTCCCTGTCGATACTATCACATGGGACCAATTTCAGCAGGCTTTTCGTACTGCCCATGTCTCAGTAGGAGCTATGGCCATGAAGAAGCAAGAGTTTCGTAACTTGTGCCAAGGAGGACGGACAGTTGGCCAGTATGTGGAGGACTTTAGTAAATTAGCACGTTATGCCCAGATGACGTTGCTACGGATGCAGCAAAGCAGGAGAAGTTTCTGGAAGGACTGAATGATGAGTTGAGCATGCAGTTGATGGTAGCAACCTTCAACAACTACCAGGAGTTGGTAGATCGTGCTCTTATGATTGAAGGGAAACAACAGCAAATTGAGAATCACAAGAGGAAGTATGCACAAGGAAAGTACAATTCAGGAGCTCAGCAGAAGCCACAATTTACCCCTAGGCCGGGAGGACATTTTCAGCATACCAATGGAGGAGGAAGCTCGCACAATCACAATGGCCCCAGGAATGGTAATGGGAATGGAGGAAGCAACGGCCAGAACCACACCAACCCATCAACCCCAGCCAAGAAAGACCTGAGCCAAGTCACTTGTTTTAAGTGCCAGAAGACCGGACATTATGCCAATGAATGTCCTGAATCCCAGAATGGAAATGGCAATGGAAGCTCTGGGAAGAAGCCGAACCCTTTCAACAGGGGACAGGTGAACCACGTTAACGTGGAGGAGGTTGAAGAGCAGCCGGATGCAGTAATCAGTAAGTTTTTGGTTAAGTCATTTACTGCACTCGTTCTTTTCAATACTGGTGCATCGCATTCATACATATCAAGGGGATTTGTGGATAAGTATAAACTGCCAACCCAAGCCCTTAGGTCACCCATGTTAGTAACTTCGCCTGGAGCAGAATACATGGCTAGTCTATGGTGTGATCGGTTACCATTAAGAATTGGTAACTATGTTTTTCCCTCGGACCTAATAGTGTTCGAATCCCAAGGATTGGATGTAATATTAGGCATGGATTGGTTGTCAAAGTATGAAGGTAATATGGAATGTGCCAGTAAGTCAATTTCACTTACCACCCCAGAAGGGAGAAGGATCAAGTATGTATCCCGACATGTGCCAAAGAGGACTCAAGTAAATTGTTTAACCGGAGTTATGCAGGAGGAAGTACAAGTAGTGAAGGATTTCCCTGAAGTATTTCCAGAAGAGTTGCCAGGCATGCCACCGGATAGAGATATTGAGTTTTTGATTGAGCTTTTGCCAGGCACAGGGCCAATATCAAAGAGACCATATAGGATGCCTGCAAAGGATTTGGTGGAAATTAAGAAGCAGATTAAGGAGTTACTGGATAAAGGATATATTCGCCCAAGTTCATCGCCTTGGGGATCGCCAGTACTTCTCGTAGAGAAGAAGGATGGATCGTTAAGGATGGTTGTCGATTATCAAGGATTAAATGAAGTAACCATCAAGAACAAGTACCCACTACCGATGATCAATGATCTGTTTGATCGATTGCAAGGAGCTAAGGTATTTTCCAAGATCGATCTGCAATCAAGATACCACCAGTTGAAGATTCTGGAATAGGATATAACCAAGATGGTTTTACCACCAGGTATGGGTTGTACGAGTATACCGTTATGTCATTTGGTCTGACTAACACACCTGCATATTTTATGAGCATGATGAACAAGGTGTTTATGGAGTTCTTGGATAAGTTCGTCGTAGTGTTCATTGATGATATCCTGGTTTACTCGAAGAATGAAGAGGAGGATAAGGAACATTTGCGTTTGGTTCTTGGAAAGCTCAGAGAACATCAATTATATGCCAAGTTTAGCAAATGTAAGTTTTGGTTGAAGGAAGTTGGATTTCTCGGACACGTTAAATCCGGAGAAGGTATTGTAGTAGATCCCACTAAAGTTGATACCGTGACCAAGTGGGAAGCACCAACCACCGTGGGAGAGATCTGGAGTTTTCTTGGACTCGCAGGATACTACCGGAGGTTTATTGAGAACTTCTCAAAGATTGCGAAGCCTATGACCGAGTTGTTGAAGAAGGATACCAAGTTCATATGGACGGAGGAATGTGAGGCTAGTTTTCAGGAGTTGAAAAAACGTTTGGTTACCTCACCCGTGTTGATTCTACCGGATCAGACCAATGATTATGAGGTGTATTGCGACGCTTCACATCGAAGACTTGGAGCAGTGCTTATGCAGGAAGGCAGAGTTGTTTCATATGCCTCACGACAACTTAAGCCTCATGAGTTGAATTATGCGACGCATGATTTGGAGTTAGCAGCCGTAGTGCATGCATTGAAGACTTGGAGACATTTTCTGATTGGAAACCATTGCGAGGTGTACACGGATCACAAGAGTTTGAAGTATATTTTCACACAGAAGGAGTTGAACCTCAGAAAAGGAGATGGTTGGAGCTCATCAAGGATTATGATATGAAATTGCATTATCACCCCGGAAAGGCTAACGTAGTAGCTGCCGCATTAAGCCGTAAGAGCCATGTCAACACCCTAATGACGGGAGATTTACCAGGGGAGTTAGCCGAAAATGTACGAGAGCTGTGTTTGGAAATAGTTCCAAGAGGCTATTTAGCAGCATTGGAGATTCAGTCTACTTTGATGGATAAGATCAGAAAAGCTCAAAGAACTGACAAGGAAATTGCTTCTATTAAGGAGAAAATGAGCAAAGGAAAATCTAAGGGATTTCATGAGGATGAGCACGATACCTTATGGTTTGAAGACCGTGTCTATGTACCAAATGATCCGGAGATTAGGAAGCTAATTTTGGAAGAGGCCCATGACTCACCATACTCGATTCACCCAGTAAATACCAAGATGTATTTGGATTTGAAGGATATTTTCTGGTGGACCAGAATGAAGAAGTATATTGCGGAATATGTAGCAGTTTGTGATGTATGTCAGAGAGTGAAGGCAGAGCATCAGAAGCCAGCAGGATTTCTACAACCATTGCCGATACCCGAATGGAAGTGGGATAAGCTAGGCATGGATTTTATTACAGGATTGCCCAAAAAACGTTCAGGCTATGACTCGATATGGGTTGTAGTCGATCGTTTGACAAAGGTAGCTCATTTCATTCCAGTGAAGACTACCTATACCAGTGCAAAGTTGGCAAAGATATACATGACCATGATCGTATGTCTGCATGGAGTTCCAAGGAGCATTGTATCAGATAGAGGAACCCAGTTTACCTCAAAGTTCTGGAATCAGTTGCATGAGACTTTGGGAACCAGACAGGTGTTTAGCACAGCTTTCCACCCGCAGACAGATGGACAGACTGAGAGAGTCAATCAGATTTTGGAGGATATGCTAAGAGCTTGTGCACTAGATTATGGATCTAGTTGGGATGAGAATTTGCCATATGCAAAGTTCTCTTACAACAACAGCTATCAAACCAGTTTGAAGATGGCCCCTTTCGAAGCCTTGTACGAAAGGAGGTGCAGGACCCCATTGTCTTGGGATGAAGTTGGAGATCGCCAGTTGTTTGGACCAGATCTGATAAAGGAGTCTAAACAGAAAGTGAAATTGATTCGCGATAGGCTGAAGGTAGCTCAATCTAGGCAGAAGAGTTATGCAGATTCTAAATGCAAGGAGACAGTTTACAAAGTAGGAGACCGAGTTTATCTTCGAGTATCTCCACTTCAAGGAGTTAAGCGCTTTGCAGTTAAGGGAAAACTAGCGCCACGTTTTGTAGGCCCATACAAAGTTTTGGAGCGTATGGGAGAAGTAGCCTACAAGTTGGAATTACCCGAAGGACTGTCAGGAGTTCACGACGTGTTTCATGTATCCCAGTTGAAGAAGTGCCACGCAGAAATGGCTGACATACCGCTGAGGGATACGGTACCACTGGAAGCAATTCAGTTGGACAGTGATTTCACCTATGAGGAGAAACCAGTTAAGATTTTAGAATATGCCAGTCGAGTCACCCGCAGCAAGGTTATCAAGTTTTGCAAGGTTCAGTGGAGCCACCACACGGAGGATGAAGCCACCTGGGAACGAGAGGAAGATTTGCTGAAAGACCACCCTTACCTATTTTCTAGCCAACCTGAATCTCGAGGGCGAGATTCATCTTAAGGGGGGTAGGTTTGTAACATCCCAAATTTTCAATTTGGAATGTTATACACTAGATCATCATTGCATATCATAATTTTTGCATTTCAGTTGATCCTAGAAATTTCACACAACTCAAGGACCCTCGGAGAGAGTTGGAGATTTCGTTATTTTCATATTTGAGTTGCCTCAAATTTTGAAAATAGGATCATTTGATTTTATTTATTTTATCTTCAATTATTTCTATTATAAAAATTATGAGAGAGGGAATAAAATGACTTTCCCAAAATAAAGAAATATTGAGGATTTAATAAAAAACAAATAAGATTTTATTGGGTTTTATTTGCTATTTTATTTGAATTTAGGAAAAATGTGCATTTTTAAAATTTGCATTTAGGCCCCAAATAAATGTTCATCCTGTGCGGCTTGATTTTAGAAGCCGGGAAAATTTATTTCGGGATTTTTGGAGTCAGTTTAGTAGTCCTTTTGTTTTTTTCTGAGCGTAACTATTTATAAAAAAACGCGCAACCGACCTACGGGCCATGTCCGACCCGGACACTAAGGCCCGTTCGGCTTTAAAAGCCGGGGAGGCCCAGCCGGAAGCCCCCCCCCCCCAAAACCCTAGCCGCGCCGCGCCGCCCTAGCCCCGCGCCGGCGCCGCCGCCTTCGCCCCGCGCCGCCCCGCCGCCCCGTGCCGCCGCCACCGCTGCCGCCGCCCGCCGCCGCCGTCGCTGGACCCGCCGCCCGAGGTTTACCTCGATCCCGCTGCCGTTTTTTTTAGAAAAATCGTTCGGTTTTCCGATGGTTTTGTCATTTTTTTAGTTTCGGTTTTTTTAAATAGATCGGTTTTCCGGTTTATTTAAATAGTGAGCGTTCGTTCGTTTTAACGAACGTTTGTCGTTTTTCTTTTTCTCGGATTAAATCCGCGATTTTTCTGATCGTGATTTCTGATCCGATTTTCGTTTTGATATAACTTTTCGCTCGTTTATCGGAATCAGGCGATTCAAGCGCTTGGAGTTTCATCTCGAAACCCTCTTTCCGTTTAACCAACTTAAACAAGTTTTCACCACTGTAAAAATTTCCTCAGTTCCAGAATAGTAAACGAAGCTTGTTTCTTTTGCCGTTTGTCTTTCGTTGCTTCGTTCGATTTGATTCTTTTCCCAACCGGAGTTCTTAAATTGAACTTTCTGGTTAGATCTCTTATTTGAGTTTTACCTGTGCATTAGTCGAGTACTTATTGTATGCTTGTTTGTTTGCGATAGAGTATCCGGAGTGCGCCGCTTGTTACTTCGAATCGCTAGGTTTCCCGGATCAGCAGCAAGGTAAGTAACACTTGATCATACCTCCTACTACCCAGTTTTATTGCATTAGATCAATCCTCACACATTGCATGTTCTAGGATCTAATTAAATTGTGGGTTTGGGAAGTATTTGAGGTAGAACCTATTACCTGTTTATTATCAAACCTTTGGGAGTTACTCTATGTTTGCTTATTATTGCTATGCTATGCTAGTAGATGTGGATTGGGTGAGTGTATCCATGACAGATGTGAGATTGTTAATTAATGGTTTATTTAAGGTGGCAACTTAAACACACATCTGGGTGGATTGAGGCACCTGGGTATTCCAGGATTTGCCTGTTTTCTTTTGGACCGCCACCCAGGCTCAAAGGGATCATGATATTATTAATGCTAGAAACTTCCGTGTGCAGCCACAAGCTATTATGGGCTCTAGCATAGTTGACTAAGTCGTGCAAACTCTTACAGTCGTAGACTAGCAGATGTAGGGGATGTAGGTGGTACGGTCTACCCATCGTAAGGTGCTAGTGCTTCTGAAAGACTATGTCTCGGTCACCCGTTTCTCAAACACCATGTAGTGCGAGAAATCCAACGAAGGAGATCGAGTCTTGTGGGGAAAAGTGCGCAAACCTCTGAAAAGTGTATAAACTAATCATGGTTAGCCGTGTCCCCGGTTATGGACATCTTGAGTATCTAGTATCTGGATTATCATGTGAATCTCAACATGTTACTCTAAAATTAATTTTGTTGGGTTTTGTTTAGTGATGATGTTTAATTGGGATTGAGAATGCTGTCAACCATTATCAATGTTTAACAACCACCATGATAGTTAAATAAATTTATTCCTTTGCAGTAGGGAAAAATTGGCTTTACGCAAAACTGTAACCATAGAGCTTTCCACCAGCCAAATATGCATATAGAATAGCTGTTTCATTCCATTACTCTCTATGTGTTACATTGCCAGCATATTCCATGTGCTGACCCGTTTTCGGGCTGCAACGCTAATGTTGCAGACTTTTCAGACGATGATTAAGGAGTTTTAGGTAGTGGTTCTATACTCAGTGATGTCGTTGGAGTTGATGGACTCACTTATCTTCCAAGCCTTCCGCTGTTATCGTTATTAGATGGCCTTAAGCCATATTTATTGTAATAAGTTCTCTTTTGAGACACTCGATGTAATAAGTGTGTGATTGCTACTCTGCTATAAATCCTTCAAGTACTGTGTGGTGTCAGCATTACTGATCCAGGGATGACACCGGAGCACAGAGATTGGACCGTTTGAGGTCTGGTCGCTACATTCTTACACATCAACAAAAGTGAAAATAAACTATTCTACTTCTTGTAGATCAACAGAGTACAACCTAACAAGCATAAGTCTGAATAACACCAGGTCTAGCACGTCTTTGATACATAGAAATCACACACACACATAGAGAGAGAGAGAGAGTTTAACAGCAGCAGGGTTTGTGGAAGAAGAAGAGCAGGGGAGCAGCAAGAGAAAGGAACAGTAGCAGGGGTTGGGGATAGAATAAGAAGAGAAGCAGCAGCAGCAGCAGCAGCGTGGGGATGAAGAGAGCAGCAACAGGGGCGCAAGAAGAGGAACAAAAGCAGTAGAGAGTAGTAGCAACTGTAGATTTAGAGATGGAGCAGCAGCAAGGGAGGTTTAGAGAAGAAGGATGCAGCGAGCAGCAGAGGGATAGGCGAAAGGAGCAGCAGTGAAGACTCAGGAGAAGAAGCAAGCAGAAGGGCGCAGGAGAAGGAGAGGGAAGAGGAGCAATGGCAGAAGGTAGGGTCGCGCGGGTACCCAGGCACCCGTCTGGTCAGGCGCGCGAGGTGCGGCGGTGGAGTGATGGCGCTGTGGTGGAGATGGTGGCGCTTGTGAAGATGAGTGAATAGATGGCTGGCTGGCGCAGGTGGATGGAGGTGATGGTGGTGCTGGGTGGAGTGGTGGAGGTCGTGGAGGCGCACCACCACACCAGCCTGGCCGTGGCGGCGGCCGGAGGTGGAGAAGGAGGGGTGAGGGAGAGAGATGTGTAGCCAGGATCGATTTGCAATCAGGTGCGGCTAGGGATTTCATTCCCCTCTCTGATCTGCCACATTTTGCACATTGGCCCTCCTCTTCTCTTCATTTCTTCCCAAGAAGATCCTCTTCTTCTTTTAGTTTGCTCCCCTACATTACTTCTTTCCTTCACGCTCATGCCTTGACGTATTTCTTTCATACACTTCTCTCTTCTTGTTAGCCACATAGTAGAAGTCTTGACGATTATAGTGCCTTTACGCACTTTTCTGCAAAATAAACAATTCACTAGTCAACATTCTCTTTTATGATTATCATTCGAATATTCAACAAATCGTAGCAAGAATGGATGGATACATTTCAATAAATGGTGAATTTGTGTGCCCAAATTGTATATAAGAAATGTGCTTATCACTCGGCAATAATTCGTATGTCCTTTACCATGTAAGATTACTGCCTGGATCATGCGATAACTATCTCTTACTTATGTCCAGGGGAATCCTTTCAGGATGCCATTCACACTAGGGCACAATGTACAACCCCAAAATCTGTTTGTGGAAGCAGTGCGCCATCCATGTTACCAGATGGTAGCAGTTCAGAGGCAACACCGCCGGAGAGCAGTCTGAGCACAGATATTATAGTTCTTGAGGCTCTACTAGAGGCATAAAGATATGGTGTGGCAGCCATGAATGAGGTAATCTTGATCTTGAGGATGGAAATTATGCAATTAGCTGCACACATTATGCAAGCAACCTAAGAATTGGAGGAAGTAAGAATGCTGCATTTGAAGACGGAGGAGGTCCTGCTGTTTCTGCTATCTGAAGCCCAGGGTAATCCCAGTTCTTCTTTAGATACCAGTTGAAATTGTCAATAGATTATTGTACTCACAGGTTGTGTCATGTCTCTAAATGGATTATGTTGTAAGACCCCCTATGTTGTCCATGTGTTGTAATGATCCAAATATTTTAGGCGAGGTAATCCTGAGTATTTGTATGATTGACATAAGGTGAACTGTTTTTCATGTGGGCATATTGTACTGGATGAAATAACTGTTTGACTCAAAGTGTATCCAACCTACTGAATTCGAAGATCACAGCATTTCTAAATCATAATCATATATAAAGGTGGAATAAATCTTTGTTGTGGTTTTGAAGAAATAAATAACAAAACGTAGAATTATCGGTGGATATTCGTAATCGAATACAAATTGGATTTGAATTTAGTTGCCAGGGCCCAGGGCAAACATGAATGCTAATTCTCCCAAGTTTTGAAAAAGCGGCTAAACACCCACTATCATTTGTGGGCTGCCCGAAGCAAGTGTTTGCGAGATGGAAATTACTGTCTACCCTAAACACTTTGACATACTTATCGACCGGATTTACACTGCTGTTGATAGGGGTAAACTAGTAACTTCAATCAGACATGACACGACCGCCTCTGAGCCCATTCAGACATGGTGGGCGCCAAACGTGGGCGGCAAAACACATTTGATTCAAGCTCGTCCGAAAGACATGTGTCTCTCCCTCCATTTCCCCATTCATACACGGTGGGCGGAAAAACAAACTCTCCTCGCCCGAAATCGATGTAGGCAAATATTTTAAATAGGGGCTAACTTCCTTCAGACGTGACACAACCGCCCTACCTGTTAGCCCTGTTCATACACCGTGAGTGCCAACCGTGGGCGGCAAAACACCCTCTCCTCGCCCGAAGTCGCTACCGGCAAATATTTGTGAGATGTGAGATTACCGTCCTAGCC
Source organism: Triticum urartu (assembly GCF_056163025.1). Taxonomy (NCBI): domain Eukaryota; kingdom Viridiplantae; phylum Streptophyta; class Magnoliopsida; order Poales; family Poaceae; genus Triticum; species Triticum urartu. The sequence continues at coordinate 398,082,545 of NC_141876.1, read as the reverse complement.
CCAACCGACGTGATGTCCAAAATTTTAAATGGGGGGTAAGTTTGTAACTTTCTCACATTTCAGACAAGCGCGTCCCAAAGTTTGAGATCCCCCTCCCCTCCATTTCCCCATTCATACACCATCGGCGCCACAACAACCTCCCCACTGTGGCCGGCCTCCTCCGTCCACCACCCCATCCTCCACCTTGCTGGAGCCGCTACCCCGTCGTCCACTGCAAGAGATGGACGTCTCTCATCCACGGGGCCGGACCAGGATCCTTTCATCGCGTCCTCTCGCTTCATCGGCGCCATCGTCCACCTTGCCTTTGTCGCTCCTGCGACCGCCTCATCCACGTCAACATGATTTATCCCTCGACCCGGCCGTCTGCCGTCTAAAGTCTTCTTCCCCGACGCTGACAGCCATCACACCCGCATCACCCTTAATGTATCAGCAGGGGTCTACACAACATCACAAGAGAGGTGGTACTCTTCCATATGTACTTAAGTAATTGATCTCACGAAGAAAATAGATCACAAATTGTTTACTGTACTTTTCTTGTCCGTACCAAATCGTAGTGGCTAGTTGAAAGCAAACATTGGTTGCGAAGTAGCTTTGTCTGGTTTGCACCTTCAGATCCCCCATGGCACGATCACTATACTCGTAAAGCTTATGGTTTTCCCCCTTTCTATTCACTACCATCATCCTCGGTCCTTTGTGTCGTGCTAGCACTGCTCCTCAAGACCTCAACCCATCAAGCAAAACAACATGCCACTCATAATTCCAAAGCTTAGGTGTTGAAATACGAATCTGATATGATGCTCATATTACTAAAACAGAGAACGTTTAATTGGTCACCTAATGTTCCTATATTCATTCCGAAAAGCATGTGCGCCACCCACTGGTCCAGCTAGTTCCACTTTCCTGATTTTACTCTTGATGCTTGGGCTTTTCCCCTTTTATCTACTCTACTATGATCTGCGTAGGTGCTTTCTATCATACTAGCATTATTCCACCCTTCAAGCTAAACAACACAAAACTCAAAATTCCAAAGCTTAGTTGTTCAAATATGATTGTGATATGATACTGATATTAGTTAACAGACACATTTAATTGGTTAGCTAAAGGTCGCACTTGAGTTTTCAAATGCACGTCGCGACATATAGAGAGACAACAGAATTGCATTTCTTTGTCACTTGTTGACTGTACTTTCTTGTCCATAGCAAATCTTAGTTTTTATTTCAAAGCAAACATCGGTTGCTAACTACCCTTTGCGCGGTTTGCAGCTTCAGATCTGCCATCCCACTACCACGGTCAACACTATACTCATCATGCTTATGGTTTCCCCATTTTATTGTGGCACCCCGATCCGCATGGAACAGGGGGCCTTCGCACGTCAGCCCAGGATAACACTTGACGCACGACAGGTCTAAGATACAGCATTCAAGGTACAAGAATATTCATCAAATACATGTATAGAAGAGTACATCATTGATGAATACAATTATCTGGCATAGCCCTAAGGCCATTTAAAAGGCGGAGGAAGTCTTGGTTTGGCAGCATAACAACTCTGGCTGGGGTCCACAACTCACAGGACTGGCAAGGTTACGGCCTAGCACAACGGATCAAGCGAACAATTCGGGTATGAACTACAAAACTGGCTTAACATGCCAGGTCAGTACATTGAATGTACTTGCAAGACAACCAAATACATAGCATCCAAACAACCAGAAGACAAAGCAGGAACCAAGCGCATGCAACTACCTTTCTCACATCAATTACTAAACATGGCATGATATAGATCAACTAAGCACGAACAACATCATAGCATCTACCAATAGGGCAATGGCATGGCATATCAAAACATGTTCCTAACATGGCAATAGCAAAACATAGCATATCATATCCATCAAGGCATCACTTAGCATATCAAACAAAGCATGGCATGGCATCATGAAACTATGCTGAAAATAAACTACCAATCATATCCAATGCAGAGATAACATGTTAATTTTATGCAACCATCTCTTGTTCTGCCATGGTTCTTTAAATGCAACATATTACTCATGCAATGCAACCAAGCTTGTGCACTGAGTCCCTCAGACTCTCTTACCAACGGGTTGTCTCGCAACCGAACAGTGATCTTTTCGGCGATCACAACCATGACCAACACTTGGTCTCAAACGGTGATCTTTCCGGCGATCACAACCATGACCAACACTTGGTCTCCAACACTTACCGAGACCTCGTGTCGTGATCATATCAACACATCACCGTGACTTCTCACGACTATCTCATAGTCCAAGTAACCACATTCTTGTTACCACATTAATCAGCTTAATTATTTCTGGTTTATCCTCCATTTTGACCAAGACCCAATAGTGTGACCTACTACGAACTGTTTTGCTATTGATAGCCTTTAGAAACACTTTGCAGAGGTAGCGCACTATACCCACACCACAGAACCCATGGCCTCGTCATCCCATTCGGGTGGACCAACAACATTCCGACGAAACCGACCTACTGTCATGACACTCTCTCGGCCACTCTGACTCACTCCCCACTGGGCTAGTCCTGGGTGGCCCCATGTCTACCAAAGACACCAACGGCCACCGTCGTGGCCAAACATAAACGGTCCCAAACGGGGACCCGGTACCATAACAACAACAATGGGCACACAAGGCTTATGTCCGCCTACCTGATCAGGGTAGCGCGCGCCCATAACCTTCCCTCTTTGGAGGTACCGGCGAGAGGCATGACAATAGAACACATTAAGGCCTTCCCATAAAGGCAAATGTGGCTGCACTGAAAAAGTTTGATTTGGTGACACTATGACTTGATCCCATCGATGATGGAGGAGGTTGTTGTTATTAGGTCATTTTATTTCCTTCTCCATCATAATGAACAAGATGCAACAATGAGCATACATCGTACAAATGCTTTAATAAAATATCGAGCTTCTCAAGTGAACAACTACAACAGAAAGAACATGGCAATACCAAGTACTAGCATATCCACGGTGCATTACAATCATCATAGCATTTTATAACGATGTCATGAAAATAAAGTAGAGTAGTGACATGGCATTATCAATAACAACATTCTAATTAGCATGGCAAAAGATATTATGAAACACAAGCATGCATGATAGACATAACGAAATGGCTGCAAATGAAAACAATAAGAACAGCTGCAACTACAAACACACAAGGTGCAAGCAAAGTCAACATGCAAGTTTGGGGCTCATGATAAGAGGTTGGCTTGCCTGGGGTCGACAAATACTCCGGGAAGAAGTGTGAGACAATCGTAGAAAGATTTGTCGGAAACAGTTCTCTCTTGGAGGGGGCTGTTTATGGGCAAGGGAAAAATGGTCATTTTTAGAATGTGCAAACATCAAGAAAGTGGTCCCATCGAAAAGGGTTTGACGAATAGAGAAATTGAGCGTTGGAATCACTATATTCGGAGTTAGGGGTAAAAAGGTACGGATGTTTAAAGCTCAAGGACTAGTCTGTAAAAATACTTCTACAAACAGGTCCCTGGTAGTTTAAACAGAACGTGTCTTTTCTGAGAATACATTTTCCAGAGAGGAAAACGTATTTCCGGCCGAAGAAGAGGAAGAACACACTTTCGGTGATTGAAAACACACTCTCCAGGCAGACTAAGGCATAGCCTAGTGGTGGGAAGGGGCTGATGCCTTCCCACCCACCCAGGTTCAAGGCTTGGTACTTGCAATTTGGGTTTGTTGCACCAATTATGCTGTAGGGGATTCCCTTACAGTCTTTCTGTCAAAAAAAACACACTCTCCAGGAATACGCTTTCGCGTGGGGAAAGCGCCTTCTAGCGCGAGGCCGCAGCCGAATACGCTTTCTCTAGGGGAAAGCGAATCTTGTGGAGGGCGTCTCCACTTAACCCAGTCAGCGGTCCCGCCATGTCAGCGCAGAGACAATGACAGGCGGGGCCCATGGCATCTTCCTTCTCCTCGCGCCTGGCCTTCTTCTCCAGCGTGACGCAGAGAGCAGGGGTGGGCCGGCCGCCGACCTGGCCGTCGCCTCGCTGTTCCCCGGGGCCAGCTGACAAGCGGAGGGGCTTCGCCACTCCACGCCGCACCTGCTGGTGGCCGCGGGGTCGTGCGGGATGGCCCACAGCATCGTCGCCACGACTCGGGCGCCATGGCCGGAGCAAGGCAGGGTCGGGGTCGCAACAACAGGGCTTCCCTGGCAGAACTGGGCGGCAGCGGAGACTCTGCAGGATCCAGAGGGAGTAGGGGATGCCGAAGAAAAGGAGGGGGAAGGGCCATGGCCAGGAAGTGGCCGAGGGGGATCAGCGGCGATGCTTCGGCCATGGAGCGGACAGGGGAGCTCCAAGGCGAGGGGGGAGCTACGAGTGGTTGGGGAGGGTTGTGGACCGTGAGGGAGCTCGGGAGGGCTACTTATAGCCACGGGGAGAGCTCGGAAGGAGGGGAGGAGGTGGCACACGGTGGGCGATGTGTCCGCGTGTCCGCGACAGCGTAGTGTCGGCAGGCGCGGCCAAGGCTCACGGGAAGCAGCGGGAAGGCGACGAGGAGGAGGCAACCGAGTTGCAGAGGCTCACGGAGCAGCACAACACTAAGGAGGCTCAGGGAGGAAGAAAACAGATGAGGAAGGCGACGGTGCACACGGGCGCTCACTATTCGGTCGTTGGCACGGCTCGCCGGAGAAGAAAACGAAGGGGCGAGCAGTCCAGAGGGAAGAGGACGCCGAGGGGGAACTATAGGACATTAATGGCGAGGCCAGAGCCGGTTGGAGCAGCGATTCTGACGGGAACAGTGGCTAGACCACCGTTTTGGGCTGGTTACACTCGTGGTCACCACGGACAAGGCGTGCTCCGGAGTTTTTACTGATGCCAGCTCATGTCTACCGCGTAGTCCATCGAAGATAGATTGTTACTATGGTAAAGAAACGGGCAGAGACAAATTGAGATGAGTAAACCAAGCTCCACAAGTTTGCCGTTGCAAACTTGGCCACACTCTAGAGAGTAAACCAGAGAGGGTAAAAGATAAATTTGTTGTCTGAGAGGCTTAGGGTAGGAAGGACTACGGTCCTGGGAGTTATGAGGTAATTTGGACAACTATTTACCATAGTTGATGTACAACTACCAGATCTGGTCCAGAAGCTAAATGATGAACAAGCACTCACTAGGAGTGTTGGATTGGGCTAAAACTTGGCAAAGCTTAATGATTTGGATATACAATGATGTTGTCAAAAGTTCATACCAAATGGTCTTGCCAAAATGGTACTGGTTTCACAAACATCTCCTCTGTCCTGAAACTTGAGAAAATTCCTTAAGGCAAATGGCTAACTTAAATGATCCAACGTTTTGTGGAGATGGATCATATGGATAGGAGAAGATCTGGAAAAAGGTTTAGACATAATGGAGCAAGATAAAATACACTTGCTTCACAAACTAATTTTTTTGACAGAAACCAAGAATTGCTCCTGTGCTCACATAGCTCAATGAAATGAACTGAATTTAGGTTGAGGCTAATGATTTGAGATACCTGAGAGGATGGAAAAGTTTCATCCCATTTGGAAACTCTATGAAGGTACTTCCTTCACAAAGTTGTGTTCTTGTCAGAAACTTTGAAGAAATTGCACAGGGATCTAGGATGAATGTATTGAGCTCATATTTGGCATCCATGGGTTCTTTATCCATGCTAATCACCCTGCCAAATTGCAGCTCAATTGGAATTAGGAATAAAGCACTTCCTTTGCAAAATTTCAGAGAAGGCAAAAACTTGCATTGGATCATGTGCCCATTTTTTGATCTGTGGAACATGAGATAAGGATGGAACTAGTGATTATATAGCAAGGACAAGCTCCACAATTTATGTGGGAATTTTATATGCTATAAAAATGGTAGTTCCTTTAGAAAGTGGCATAAATGCAATATTGGCATTAAATAAGAATAGGAAATTTTCCTTATTTAATTATGGCCAATATATTTACCAGAGCTTGGATTAGGCATAAGTATCAACTCCACCAATTCTCATGAATTTAGGAGATGGATAGCTATGCCTTTGGATTTTATTCCTCAGAAAGGCAAGAAAAGGAATAAATCACAATTCAAAAATATTGCATGGAACTTAGCAATATTTTTGCACATCCAAGGATCAGAAAGATAGGAGGATCTCCGGTAACAATTGGGAGGATCAACAGATCAAGGAAAATGATGGCTCCTTTGTATGCACAAAGGGCATATCCAAATTCCAAAAATTTGGAATTAGGGTTTGAGAGGGTTGAGATGATGCAAATGAGGGCTTGCCCACTGACAAATACATGAGCAAGGTTTTTGAAAGGTTGAAAATGACAAGAATTGTCAGAGTCATCCAGCAAACTCAGGAGAATTTTTTGGAAAATGAGTGCCAGGAAGGAATAACAACACAAAAATTGATAACCCAATTTTGGGGCTGTTACATTTATGATGACCACGATCAGCCTACATGGTTCGTGTCGTAATAGCACTTCTCCACCCATCGAGCTAAACAAGCTTAGTTGTAGAAATTCAAATCTGATATTATGCTGATATTAGTAAAACTGAGAGATGTTTAATTGGTCAACTAAATGTTCCTACTTTAGTTTCGAAATGCATGTGAGCCACATATGGAGAGACCGGAAGGAATACTATTTCTCTGTGCGCTCTGGTTCATCATGGTTGGGCAACTTACATTGTATAGAAAGATTTGTAATATCTTCAATCTGCTTGCTCTTCTTTAAGATGATCCTCTTCTCTTCTTTAATAAGTATGTTCGTTGTTGGGAAGAGTAGCAGATACATTTGCGGTCGACTGGTCAGGTCGATTCGTTCTCCCTTAGTATATTTTTAATCTGTCAGGTCAGGTTGACTTGTTCTTCTTTACTATATGTTGAAGCTGTCATCTGCGAAGTGTCATCACTTCTGGAGATCTCATATTTTGAGTAGTAGGCCACATTATATTAATGCACACACCAAGTTACAGCATGCATGGCATCTCTCAGAAGAATTGCAGAGATAGAACAAAGGGGTTTACAGGGAGGCAGTATTGGATTAGAATCACTTCTGCATTGCAAAGATAATCTCACTTGTTTTTATGTTTTCATGCATGTCAGGTACTGAACATTATCAAAATGAATATGAGAATGGGCGCACGATAGGAATATTGCGGAACAATCCACTGGCTAACAAACTTGGCATGGTGGAGGATAGCCTATCTTATTCACCCATCAAGGTGCTTTCTCTAACTTGGCAAGGTTGTATTGGTCGCACATATTTTGCATTCGACCTCTTGCATTACTTCTACTTGGTTACACCATATGCTTAGTTTAAGCATCATATATGAGTATATGCCATACCTATCCATTTTCTGTACCTATTCCATGTGTCTTCATACTATGTTTTTCTAGTCAAATGTTGTTCTTTCGTAATAGATGTCCAAAAGAAAGAGGGTGACTGCAGATCCTCAAGGAGTACAAACTAGGTATTTGGAAAAGGTAGTGATACGTGATAAATCAGATAGACCAGCAACCACAGAAAACACAGGCCCAACTGTACCACACTCTACCCCTACTCCACTGGTCAAACCCCTATTAGAACTGCTGAGAGCCGAACGTCAGGTACTATCTATGATATCAATTCAAAATTTGAACTCATAAATTTCTGCATGTGCCTTACCTTCTCTCTTGTATGAAAACTAATTTCAAATGAATCTCCTTGCTCAAAGGATCATAGGATCTCTCAACAATATTGGGCTCTGCATTGCTCTTGTTAGTACCTCTTGCCCTTTGTCAGCATACTTACACTCATTGCTGTTTGATTATGTAGCATCACAGTAAATGTTCGCTTCTTTATCCTCCCGTTGCTTGAAATATTAGATCTATATTTACTCTTAGATAAATGTAGAATTAACACAATGGTTATGAAGTTTTGGATTGCTCATGTAAGTACCTGTTGTCATGTACTCCCTCTGTATCGAATTAATTGTTGATCAATTGGATGTATTTAGAACTTAATAGTGGTAGATACATCCATTTGAGCCTCAAGTAATAACGAACGGTGGTGGTGTCGGGGGGATGGACCCAGGGCAGCCAACGGAACCCGGATCCTCTTCAAAAACAACAAGGTTGGCACCACCCCTCAATACCGGCACGCGCTTGGCCAGGTCGCTCGATCCGGCCAAGCCCCGCAAGCCGGCCATACTAGCCGACCCGGCAAGACACGTCGACTCAGCCCCGACAACTAGCGCAAGACAGCCAAACCTGGCACGACCAAAGCCTCCTCGACAAGCCAGCACCACCCGTGGCATGCTACACAATCCATCCACGAGTCAACTCCCGTCCCATCCAGGACGTATGATGGGATGAGACTTCAATCAACGATGACCAAGGTAATAGTGCCCCGCCCCTGCCTCTGGTCAGCAGGAACGTGGCAACAGTGTCCCTCACCAACCCGCTGGCCAGGTCTGGCGTGGCTGTAGTGCCCCCGCCTTCACCACAGACGACAGCAAGTGGCAACCTGACGGAGAGCACTGTACACGACTCAACTCGGCCATGCCCTGACGATCGACAAGACGGTGCACAGTCCCCCTAGGAATGCGGGGCCCGTGCCTAGGGGAACCCGGCGAACCACAAGCCCTCAGCGGGACCCAGCCTGGGTTCCTAGACACCGACAATACGGACCCACCAACTTGTAACATTACCATTGTACCCCCGGGGGGTTGAACTATAAAACCCCCCGGGAGCTCGCGATCATGGGACAACAAAACAAGAGAGAAAGCAGAAGACACATACGAGAGAAAAGCAAGGAAGCATAGGACTAGCCACAAAACAGCGACATCGGAGAGAAGGAGCAGCCTAAGCCTTGGCCAGCTTCCTTCCTCCTCCATACAGCTCCAGGAGCAACATTGTACTATCGGTCATCCAACTACACTCGGCAGGACTAGGGTATTATCTCTCCGGAGAGCCCCGAACCTGGCTATGTCCGGCGTCCCGCGCCCGCTCATGCCAACCTCGCCTCTAGAGCCCACCAGCGCCCTCGAGCCTCCTCCTCTCTTTAGCCATCCCTTGGCATCTGCCGTGCGCCCACCACGACATGTGGTATTACTATACTTGCATCGTGAGATAGTTGATTGTCTAGCATTACTCTGCATCTTATCTTCCCTGCCCTCCACTTTCTCCAAATTATCATATCTACATTTACTCTTACCAAAATGTTGAATAAAGCTAATGCCACTGCACACGTTGATGTCTGCATTCCTCTTGTCAGTACCTTTTGCCTTGTAACCATGTACTTAATTAATTGCTATTTGATTATGTATCATCAGTCTCCACCTGAGCTTCATTATCCTCTGTTTCTTCCAATATTATTTGATCTATATTTACTATTTGCAAAATCTAGAAAAATGGAAATGCTTATAAAGAATTTTCTTTGGGGAATTTATTGAATTATCCTTCCATCAACATGGTGATGGGCTGTGTCCACCCCGTGTTAACATGTAATGTAAGTTCATCCTTCTCAAGACTTCAAACTTTGTTCTAGTATAGAGTTGGATAGGCATCATTTCCTCCACTGCTGTTTACTTTGCTGTTTACATCTGATTGGATGTTTGCAACAACTACCAGTTTTAAATTGTAGTTGTAAAAACATGTTCCTTATGTAGAACAAATCCATTTATTTGCTTATATAATTGTGAAACCTGTTACATGTCTCCTTGTTTCTCTTTCAAAGTCGTATCTCTTATGCCAGGAAGAACTTTAGGGAAGATAGTGAGCCAAATCATATTGAGGACAGCTAGATGACCCCAAGTGTCGGATTTCGGGTTCCGGCAGACCCTTGAGGTTCGAACACTGGGGTGCACGCGGAGATCTCTCCCCTACCGATCTACGTCCAATCTCCTCGCGTGATCTAAGCTGAAAACAACGAACAACACAAGGGACACGAGGTTTATACTGGTTCGGGCCACCGTTGTGGTGTAATACCCTACTCCAGTGTGTGGTGTGGTGGATTGCCTCAGGGGCTGATGATGAACAGTACAAGGGAAGAAAAGCCTCGCGAGAGGTGTTCTTGAGCTGGCGCGATGAACTGCTTGGATGAGTTCAGTCGCCTCTCTCTCTCTGCTAGGGCTCTATCAGATCTCTAGATGTCTCTGCTCTTGGGTGTGTCGATCCCTAGATACCTCGATCGATCCTTTTAGATCTTTCCATCGATCCCTTTAGGTCTCTCTATCGATCCCTTTAGGTCTCTCTATCCACCCCCACCCTGTGGTGGCTAGCTCTATTTATAAAGGCCCTGGGCCTCTCCCCAAAAAATGAGCGGGAAGGGCGCCAACAATTGGCCATTTTGAAGGGGAACATCTAGTACATGTTATCCTGACCAAAGGTGGTCTTCGGCTGCCAATAGTACTGGTGATGATGCCGTCTTGGGCTCCACGGTGGCCTCCATCCTGCCGCTCTGCTGGTCTTGGTCTCGTTGCACCAGAATGGCAACCTTTGCCCGATGCCTTGGCCTGTGCTTGCCCCCTTTGCACCAAAGGGGAAACAAGGACACTACGCAGGCCGGCGCCCGCCTGGCGCCCGCCTGGTCTCGATCGTCATGGCTTGCGTCACGGGCTCCTCGCGAGGTACCCCTACCTTGATCTCTCCACCTCCTCGCGAGCCTGCCTGATGAGGCTGCCTCTGAGGAAGCTTTCTGTCGTCTGCCCCGCGAGGCTTGGCCCCTCGTGAGGGTCTTGAGCTTGAGCTGATGAAGATGGGTCGTGCTGGGTCCCCACTTGAGCCATGCCGCAGGCCGCAGGCAGGCAAGTCTGGGGACCCCCGTTCCAAGAACACCGACATTAGCCCCCCGGGCCCAAGGCGCGCCCGGGCTTGGCCTAGCAGGGAAGCGAACAGGCAAGCGCGAAGTGCCGCGGGCCCCGATAGCCTGCGGCCTTGGGCGCCGCGTCGCGATTGATTGGTCGTGGGCGCCTGCGCTTCCCATGATGCTTCGGCAACTGTCCATCTGACAAAAGAGGTGCCCGGGCCAGACTTACCTGCTTTGTTCTCGTTCGCCTCGCCCTAGATCCCCTTTCTCGCTCTCCTCCTTCTTGCTCCCGAAATCCTCCAGATCTGTCTCAATCCTCCTCATCCGGCACACCATGGCGCCTCACAAGTCCCCAACCGAGGCCTGGTACTCGCCGGCTCTGGATTCCCTGAACCTGCCGGAGAAGAACCTCGCCCTCACGCGCCTGATGATGGTGGCGCAGGGTAGCAAGGGGGCGACTGTGCTCAAGGCCGGCTCCGACCAGCCTGAAGGCTGGGGGAGCACCTTCTATCCGCTCTTTGTGAGCGCCATCGTCGCCGATCTGGTGCCTCCTTTCTCTGAGTTCTTCTTTGTTGTTCTCCTCCAGTACAACTTGCAGGCTCTGCATCTCCACCCCAACTCTGTTCTTCTCCTGGCAATTTTTGCTTACTACTATGTGGCTCATGTCGGGGTAAAGCCCTCGGTGGCCCATGTTGCGTCACTATTTTTCCCTCCAGGTTTCTGGTGGCCATATCTCTGCATGTGCGAGCTTCATCACATACTCCAATTCCAATGCTATCTCGAAGCGTGGGAAGAGAATCGAAGGCTTTCGGAGCAAGTGGGTCATGGTGGATGTCGGGCGCCTCCACCCCCGTCTGGTGTTGCCTACGAGGCAGCCCAAGGCTGTCGAGGCATGGTCCCGCGTGGAGCTCGTCGACCCCCATGCGAAGGCGGTGCTAAAGAGGATGAACGCGGACCTGAGGCCAAGCAACTTGGGGGCGGCGAAGCTGACCGGGGCCACGCTCCTGAGGGAGTTCTTGGAGCACCGGGTGGCTCCACTCCAGGAGCACTCGCTCCTGTTGTGGAGGCTTGGGGATGTGGACGCCGCCTTGCGCCTAAGCTCTGAGGCCCTGACCGACGAGAGTCTGGTCGCAGCCCTCCATTCCTTGGTTGGGGGAGACGTGGCGAAGCCGGTGTGCACCCCTGTCCCCCTGTTCCTTCGTGACGACTAGGAGCAGGTGGTGAACGCCATGCCCACCTTCAATGGTGAGGGGCTGGTTCCCGCGGAAGCTCCCGAGGGTCTTGCGGCGCTGGCAATGGTGAACGTGTCCTCCGAAAACTCCAGCGAGAGCGAGGGGGAAGAAGAGGCGGAGGAGGAAGGGTCTGACTCTGAGGCGACTGGCGAGGAGTCGAGGGAGTCTTTCCCTCGGCGCAGGTCCCAGGCCCTCCGCTCCATGCTGGACTACGACGAGGCCGGCGCCAGGCGAGGAGGGGAGGACTCCCCCTTTGTCACAAACAAGGGCAGGTCGGGGCTGGTTCCCCCAGGGTCTGCTCTGGTCCCTGGGCTGGTTCCCGAGGCTAACCCCAGCTGCAGGCTCTCGGGCTTCAAGTTTGGCCGGAGGTTGCTTGAGTTCGCGAGCGATGACCAGTAAGTGCTCGATTCGTGCTTTGCTTGGTTTCTGCCGCCGAGGCTTGACGTCCATATTCTTTTGTCAGGCCGGCGCCTGCGGCGAAGAGGTTGAAAGGGGCTTCTGCGGCCCTGCTTGGGGCGAGTCCACCTGCCGGGATGGCACCCTCGTCCGCTGAGGGGAAAGACGGCGAGGCTCACGCCTCCCCGGTCCGATCGTCTTCGCAAGGCCGACCGGGACGCCTTGGCGAGGAGTCAGCCCCCGTGGCCCCGCTAACCCTGGAGTCGACTGCGCTTGATGCTGCAGCCGGGGCAACCAAGGCCCAGGGGGTTCCTTCCTGCCAAACCATGATCGCGCTGCCGTCCTCTTCGCCGGTCCGCCGGTTCTCGCTTCTTCTGTTCCATCTGCCGCCATCTTGGACCAGGCCGCCAGCGAACTGAGCCAGCTGCGGGAGGATCTTCTGAGCGCGGACCCTCGCCTAGCGGCCGGGCGCCTGGGGCTAGCTTCTGGCTGGGCCCGTTCTGCTGCCTCCGTCCGAACAGCGTTGAGCCAGGACGTGGTAGCCTCCGATGGGGAGAAGCCGGCCGCCAACCAAGCCAAGGAAGCTCACGACGCTGCCCTGGGCGACATTGCGGCTGCCAAGGCTCGCTGCGAGGCACTGGAGACCGAGCTACAAGGCCTGTGCGACGAGCTCGCCAAGAAGGTCCACGGCCGCCAGGAGAAAGAGGAGATGAAGGCTTGGGAGGCTTCCATCAAGGTCTGGGACGCCAAGCTTGATGACCGCCATGGCAAATTGGAGACGTTGGAGCGGTCACTGAAGGCGGAGAGGACCGAGCTAGACGCCAAGGCGAAGGTCCTGGCGGAGGATTGGGTGGCCTTCGCGAAGATGGACGAGAAGGCTTGTGCCGCGCTGCAGACGCTTTACGAGAGCAGCTTGGAGGAGCCATTGGCCGGTGCGGAGGACGGCCCCGCCAAGCTGCTTCCCTTCCTGGTTCGTGCGCTTGAAGATGTCGTAGACGGCCTTGGCCCCACGGCCGAGGCCGAGGTGCGTGCCCTGTCTTCTGCGGCGCTGACGCATGTCCTCAGCCATGTCTACCTGCGCGACCCCGACGTCGACTTCGACAGCCTGCTGGAGCCCGTGAGCGGCGACCTTGCCGCCGGTGCCGCTGAGGCCGTGAAAGGCCGAGCCGAAGCTTTGCTGGGGAGGTTCCGCGCCTTCAGCGTCTTGCCCGGGCGCGGTGCCGCCAGCTCCGCGGCCCCGGGAGGCGGAGTCGTCCAGCGTGACTCCACCACAGGCGGCGGCGCCACTGGAGAGTGATCCCTTCGCCGCTTCTGTCCTGATTTTATTCCTGCAACATGCACCATGCCTCGCAGAGGCGTTTAAACTTGTGTTTGGCGTCGTGAAACGATCTATGGCTTGTAATATTTTCCTTGAATTTCCTGGAATTTGCATTTTTCTCCCCTACTTGCTCACGCTCTACGTCGGCAGGGCCCGGCCCCACGCATACCTCACCCAGCGTTAGCCCCGACCGGAAACCAAGACGAGACTAAGGAGAAAGGGGCTACGTGGCAAGTAAGGCTCCTGAGTCGCGATGCTTAGGAGTCCCCCTTGACACGCAAGCAACAAGTAGGAAAGGGGGGAACGAGGAGTGGATTAGTTGTTCTGCGTCGGCAGGGCCCGACCCCGCGCATACCTCACCCAGCGTTAGCCCCGGCCGGAAACCAGGACGGGACTAAGGAGTGAGGGGCTACGGGGCAAGTTAGGCTCTTGAGTCGCGATGCTCAGGAGTCCCCCTTGATGTTCAAACGGGTTTCCATACCTTGGCTCTGCTCGGGGAGGGGCGCGTGACGACCAGGTCCGAGGGACCTAGCTGGGTGGTGTGCGCTCGGGCGAGGCCCGGGCGTAGCCCCCGTGTGCAGCCCCCTCGCGTGGCGCTCCCGAGGGGAGGCGTTGCGATGGTGCCGGACACTAAGCTCCGGGCTCCCTGAGGTTGGTACGTCCGTAGGCCGCCCTCGGTTGTTTATCACCAGCGCGGAGCATAGCGCTTCCCTATGTGTACGGGCATAGCCACTCCTCGGCAGTGTCATCAGCCAGCGCGGAGCATGGTGCTTCCACTGGTACGTGGGAGGGGGCTCTCCTCCGGGAGGAGCCCCCGGGGCGTGTACAACCCCGCCGTGACACGTGGCCGGCACGGTAGGGCTAGGAGAGGTGTATCTGGGCTCTCGTGAGCTAGCGCGGGACTCACAAGGCCCTACCTTGAGGCGGGTTGCGCCTGGCTCTGGGCATTTATCAATGATGTGTTCCTACATGGTGGTTAGAATGCAAATGCTCTACGTCCTCAGGTCCCGGCCCTCGAGCTAGCTCAGCCGCCGCTGGTATGACAGGTCGCGGTGCAGTGGGTCAAGGCCACGGGGTGAGGGCTGGAGAGCCAGTAGGAGCCCATGAGTCGCGATGCTCAGGTACCCCCCTTTTAACGTGCAAGCGCTTTGCATGAAAGCAGAGAAGTCCGCGATAAGCAGCAGGTTGCAATTAAGCGCGAAAGAGCAAATTCATTTTAAGTAGACGCGGAGAAGCAAACGCCGCTGGGCCAGGCCCGAGCAGCTCGGGGATGATGCAGCCCGAGGGGCGCCCCCAACAAGGTAAGTAAAGGGCATAAGCAAAACGGATACATGCCGCAGGGACGGACCCACGTGACCTGGAAATGATGCGGCCCTGTGGGCGCTCCTAGCTAAAAACAGAACTTAGAAAGATGTCACCTGGTGCCGTTGAAGATGGAGTGATGCTGAAGAAGTGGGCGATGCACGATGATGACGTCGACCCTCACGAGCCCCCAGGCCCAGGAGCCTCGGGAGGCTCCGGGGGCGCAAGTGGGTTTCCGAGGGCCATCTCCATCTCCGCTAGGACCGCATAATGGCTGACCTCCTGGGCTTCCAGAATGCTCCTCAGCAGGCGCTGATGAGCGGCAACCGCGTTCGGCGGGCCGAAAGGCATGCGAACGTGGCTGTGAGGTGGACCCTCGCAACGCCCCACGCGCGAAGGCCGGAGGCGCCCCTGAGACGCGGCTCGGTTGAGCCCTGGCACGTCGATGTAGATGCGCAGCCCACCATCCTCGCCTGGATGTGGGGCCACGATGTGCAAGCGGCGGTAGCCGTGCATGACTCTCGACTCCTGTAGCTCCTGGGTGTTTCTTGCGATGAACTCTTGTGGGTTTGGTCTTCCTTGCCTTGTACCTTCCTGAGGGAAACGTGCTTGGAAGCACCCCTCCAAGTGGTGCCCGAGCGCCTCCCTCGCGACCTTGGAAAAGTCGGTGGCTCTCCAAGAAAGAGCCCCCAAGCCCTGCCTGAGGAGGGCGCCGGGCGCGCCTTCCTATGCGAGAGAGGGTGGCGCTCCTTGATTAGGCGTAGACCCTGATGCAACACCTCCGAAGGCGACTGCCTCCTTATGGCTTGGGCTAGGCGAAACCTTCTTCTTCTTAAGGGTCGCCTCGGGAAGTCTTCGGTTCCTGTGGTCCAGGTCTTCGATTGCTGCGGCTTGGAATGCGCGCTCAAGTGAACACACTGCGTCCCTTTCTTCACAGGGTACGGTGATGACTCCACCGCTTCCTGGCATCTTGAGGACATTGTATCCATCATGAGTCACTGCCATGAACTTGGCCAGGGCTGGGTACCCGAGGATGGTGTTGTATGGCAGACGGATGTGGGCGACATCGAAGTCAATGAGCTCGGTGCGGTAGTTGTTGCGCTGCCCGAAGGTGACTGGAAGGCGAACCTGCCCTATTGGAATAGTGGAACCATCAGTGACTCTTGAGAAGGGCTTGGTCGGCTGAAGCTGATCATAAGGCACTTAGAGATTGTCGAACGTCTCGACGGACAGGACGTTGAGTCCTACTCCGCCGTCAATGAGGGTCCTGGTGACCTGCACGTTGCTGATGACTGGGGAGCAAAGGATCAGGAGGACTCCGGCCATTGCCGCGCACTTGAGCTGATCCGCTGAGTTGAACGTGATAGCGCACACAGACCACCTGAGAGGGCGCGTGGCCTCATGCTTGGGGAGGACTGCATTCACCTCGCGAGCAAACTGCTTGAAGATGCGCTGTGAGGCTGGGGCTTGCGCTCCACCCAAGATGCAAGCGATTGCGCACGGATCTTGGAAGCCCCCAGCCACCTCGTCTTGATGCTGGCCTTCGTTCCTCCTTGGCGGTGGCGGTAGAGGAGGAAGGCCTGCGTTGCCGTGCAGGCGATCCTCATGAGGCTGATCTCTCCAGCCTCCCTCGTGAGGCTGGTCCTGCCAGCGATCCTCGCGAGGTCGGTCACGCCACCCTTGGCGAGGGCCATGGTCTTCCCATTCTCCGCCACCTCTTCCTCCTCCTCGGCCATAGCCCCTGTCGTTGCACTCAGGGCGTCGGTCGACACGTCCATCTCTCACGGCCCTGAGCTCTTGACATTCATTGGTGTTGTGGGTGTGGAGGTCGTGGTACACGCAGTACCGGCTGCCCTTGGATGACTCAGTCTGATCCCTGCCTCGCTTGGTGTCCAGTTCCACTGCAAGCACGGCAGCCCCCTTGCGCTTCACGTCCTTGGCCTTGGGCTTCTTCTCTTCTGGGTCGGCAGCTGGGAGTTCGAGGAGGGAAAGGCGCCCTTCCTCAGCCCTGGCTCACTTGGTCGCCAAGTTGAACAGCTCCAGGGATGTGCACAGGTCTTCATGGATTGCTAGCTCCTCCTTCATCTTGATGTTGCGTACTCCATCGGAGAAGGCCGAGATGATGGCTTCTTCAGTCACCTTGGGGATCTTGAGGCGAGCGTTGTTGAAGCGCTGGATGTATTTCTGCAGGGTTTCCCCTTGCTGCTGCTTGATGCGGCGCAGATCGCTCACGGCCGGGGGCCGGTCACGAGTGCCCTGGAAGTTGGAGATGAAGCGAGTGTGCATCTCGTCCTAGGAGGAGATCATGCTAGGAGCCAGGTTCAGGAGCCAGGTGCGGGCCCCGTCCTTGAGCACCATGGGAAACCAGTTCGCCATGACCCTTTCGCCTCCATTGGCGGCTTCGATGGACAGCTCATAGAGCTGTAGGAACTCTGCGGGGTCCGCCGTGCCATCGTAGTGAGGGGGAAGGTTAGGCTTGAACTTGCCTGGCCATGCGACGCCGCGCAGCTCGGGGGTGAGAGCATGGCAGCCTGCTGTGGCCACCGGCGCCCTTTGCTGGTGCTGGGCTTGTTCCTGGGGATTACCGCGCACCGCCGCTTGGAGCAGCGCGGGGTCTTGGCGTGGAGGTGCAGGGACGCGATCTTGGCGCGCCGGCGCTGGGAGCGCGCGAGCACCTTCTCGGGGACGAGGGATCTCTTGGCAGCTCCTTTCTTGCTGCGTAGGCACCGGACGCGGAGGGTCTCGCCCTGGGGCTGCGCGCCTTGGAGCCAGGGCGCCTTCTTGGGGAGGAGGTGGTGGAGGCACCTCCTGATCCTCGCCTCCTGCACGGAATGGAGGGCGAGGCAGCAAGAAGGACGGCAAGGGGAGCCCCCTACGGCGCTGACGAGCTCGGTGATACGGGCGAGCCAGTCCTCGTAGAGGTCGTCGACGGGGCGGTAGTGCAAGAGCTCTCTTGGCAGGAGTAGCGCGGCGTGCGCGTCCATGGGGGTGCGACGGGCGTGGGACGACGAAGCAGCTGGAGTTAGCGACGGTGTGGTGGTGCGGCCCTCCCGCTGTACCGAAGGATGCTAGGACGAGGCCTGCTACTCGTTCCCTATCGGGCCGGTGGCGGCGTTGGCGGCAGGCGACGGGGAACGACGAGGGCGTCTGCCGACGGGCGCCGTCTGCGCGACATGGGTGGCGAGAGCAGCTCGGCGCTCGTCGCGAGCACGACAAGCGTCAGCCATGGACACAACAGAAGATCACACGTGAACAGCAGAAGAAAGATTCCGGCGCACCCCTACCTGGCGCGCCAAATGTCGGATTTCGGGTTTCAGCAGACCCTTGAAGTTCGAACATTGGGGTGCGCGCGGAGATCTCTCCCCTACCGATCTACATCCAATCTCCTCGCGTGATCTAAGCTGAAAACAACGAACAACACAAGGGACACGAGGTTTATACTGGTTCGGGCCACCGTTGTGGTGTAATACCCTACTCCAGTGTGTGGTGTGGTGGATTGCCTCAGGGGCTGATGATGAACAGTACAAGGGAAGAACAACCTCGCAAGAGGTGTTCTTCAGCTGGCGTGGTGAACTGCTTGGATGAGTTCAGTCGCCTCTCTCTCTCTCTCTACTAGGGCTCTATCAGATCTCTAGATGTCTCTGCTCTTGGGTGTGTCGATCCCTAGATGTCTCGATCGATCCTCTTAGATCTCTCCATCGATCCCTTTAGGTCTCTCTACCGATCCCTTTAGATCTCTCTATCCATCCCCCACCCTGTGGTGGCTAGCTCTATTTATAGAGGCCCTGGGCCTCTCCCCAAAAAATAAGCGGGAAGGGCGCCAACAATTGGCCATTTTGAAGGGGAACATCTAGTACAAGTTATCCTGACTAAAGGTGGTCTTCGGCTGCCAAAAGTACTGGTGATGACGCCGTCTTGGGCTCCACGGTGACCTCCATCCTGCCGCTTTGCTGGTCTTGGTCTCGTTGCACCGGAATGGCAACCTTTGCCCGATGCCTTGGCCTTTGCTTGCCCACTATGCACCAAAGAAGAAACAAGGACATTGCGCAGGCCGGCGCCCGCCTGACGCCCGCCTGGTCTCGATCGTCATGGCTTGCATCACGGGCTCCTCGCGAGGTACCCCTGCCTTGATCTCTCCGCCTCCTCGCGAGCCTGCCTGATGAGGCTGTCTCTGAGGAAGCTTTCTATCGTCCGCCCCGCGAGGCTTGGCCCCTCGCGAGGGTCTTGAGCTTGAGCTGATGAAGGTGGGCCGCGCTGGGTCCCCACTTGAGCCACGCCGCAGGCCGCAGGCAGGCAAGTCTGGGGACCCCCGTTCCCAGAAGGCCGACACCAAGGTCCTGTCTTGATGAAGACAGTGAGTTGAAGCTACTCACCAGCAGGTGTGAGACAACCTCTGTTTAGTCGCTGCCTCAATCAGTTCGACTTCTTCAGTCTCAACTTAAAGCGGAAAGGCTTGCTTCAGCTCAGCTCCAACTTGAAGTCAAAGATGCAAGGAAGATGTCAGAAGATTGCCTTGCGCACTATGGTGCCATACAGCTAGGGATGGAGCATCTATTGTTGACACAACTAAGGTCTCATCAGCTTGTTTGGCTGCTTGCGGGGCCCACCCTGGCCAGGCCTCGTGCCTTCTGAAGTTCTCTCCATTTTGTATATTCTTTTGTCAGCGCGTTTATATGCACTGGTGGCGACGTTTGATGCCCAGTGTATGTAATCCGCGGTCACATTGTGCTTTATTATCACCGGTAGCAAACTTTGATTCCCAGCGGATGTAATATGCTGTAATTTCTTTATTGTATAGTCTAGGTTTATTCTTTGGTCGATATGTTGTAATTAAGGCCGGAAGGTTCAGTGGATCTCAGTATTGTTGGTCTTCATGCCGGCCCATTACTCATATGGGCCAAAGCACGGGCTTATAATCATCTTGGGCCATTAGCAGGTCTAAACCTATAGTAGTTTCCCACCTTTAACATGCCGAGTAAAGTTCTAGCCAGCTAGGCCAGAGAATACCATGGGCTTTTAACTGGCTAAAACCTAGATTGGGACATCGTTGGGCCAAAAAATTCACGGGCCAATACAGGCCGAAACTGCCTAAGGCCCATGTTTGGCCCAAATAGGACGAGCAGTTAACAAGCCAAAATATATCTCGGGCCAGTTTGGCCCTATAAAATTATGGGCTTTATGCAGGCCGGTATCCACGCAGGCCATAGGCCCAAAAGTGTCACGGGCCATTATCAGATGGGCTGTAAGTAGGCCCGATTCAACGTGGGCTGTAATTAGGCCCAACTGTTCCACGGGCCATTAACAGGCCGATAGGCCTGTTGGGCTGAAATTTATCCACGAAGACCACGGGCCGTTAAGAGGCCTAAAGTTACTTTGGACAAGAAATAGCCCAGTTTCTTCATGGGCCGTTAAAGGGCCTAAAGTTAAACTGGGTCGACAACGCCCCAGATGCACCATGGGCCGCTAACAGGACGAAACTATTATCAGGCCGAACTGGTTAATGGGCATTTAACAGGATGAAATACAAACCTGTCTTAGAATGGGCCCAAAAGAACATTGGCCTATTAACGGGCCTGATCCGATATGAGCCGTAATTTGGCCCAAAACACAGCAGGCTGTGAACAGGCCTGATCTACTATGGGCCTCAATTTGGCCCAAAACATGGCAGGCTGTTAACGGGCCAGCCCACTAGTGTCTGAAAAAATATGGTGGTCCTTTAGCTGGGCTGGCCTTTTCACCAGAACGGGCCTCTGTTGGGCCGTGCCACTTGTCAACGTATCATAGGCACCTACTGTCCAATGAATGGATGACATCTGTCCCAATGGTGAACCAACACGTGTTTCCTCCGGCCAATGAGAATTTTACATGTGGAAAATCCTCATTGGTCTGGGCTGTTAGTGGGTTATCGGATACAAAACCAGACCCGATAGCTTAACGGCGACCCGTTACGGTGGATGCCACGTGTCAGTCACCCTTGACGAAAGCACTTCTGTGACGTGCGATTTATCATCATGGAAGTGGACACTTCCATGATGATAATTTTGGTAATGTCATCGAACACTTCTACGATAGCACAGGTATGACTATCTTGATTCTGTCATAAAATTGTCATGGATGTCCATGCATGACAGAAAACATGACCTACTGTGACAAACACGTATCATCACGGAAGTGTCTTTTTTTGTAGTGATTGAGGTCGGTGGCGGCGTGATTGGAGC
Source organism: Triticum urartu (assembly GCF_056163025.1). Lineage (NCBI taxonomy): Eukaryota > Viridiplantae > Streptophyta > Magnoliopsida > Poales > Poaceae > Triticum > Triticum urartu. The sequence goes on along the minus strand of NC_141876.1, from coordinate 398,061,295 downwards.
ACATCCATCACGGTCGATGGCGGGATAGTGAAAGTCGAATGTCAGGCAGTAGCCGCACTAAGCTTTGCTCCTCGACCCTGCTATCTCGGCGTGCCACATCATCGCGCTTCTCTGTCTGCTAGGTGGAGGTCACCATGCCGCTAATTAATTAAGGTATTATTTTCGTGAGTGGCTTAATTAAGGTATCCAATTCCTATGGGTAGTGTTGTAGTACTCTGCATGTAAATTGACTGGTCATTAATTTTTGTCATCGCACGGATGGATAACAATATAGAGCGCCCTCGGTAATTATGAAAATAAAATCTTGTGATTTATGCAAGCATTTTTGGGCATCAGTTAATCCGTGTATTAACGTTGTTGTTTTGTTTTTAATTACCCTTTGTGTGGTGCAGATGGAGCGATCTGAATGGATGAAGAATCGGAGAAGCTCATATTTTATCAGTGGCGTGACGGAGTTCATGAATTTGACTGAAAGTACAAAGAAGAGAATTGGTCATCAGGATTACATCATGTGTCCATGCAGTCATTGTGCCAATCACATGAAGTTATAGTTGTCGAGTTCCACTTACTCACTCGGGGATTCATGGATGGATATACACATTGGACCAGACACGGGGAAGTGCAGGTCATGGATGAATATACCCAAGGCTGCGAGATGCCAAACATCGGTTAGAGTCACATGGATGTTGAATCTAACATCAAGGCTGAGGCGTCAAGCTACCAAATGGAACACCAAAAAGCCGAAACCCCCACTAGAAAACGAAGATGGTGATGCAGACGATGATGATGACCTTGATATGCCAGATTTTGCTGCTATGATTGCAGATTTCAAGGGCCCAAAAAAGGATATGATTGGGTACAAGGATCTGCCAACCATTGTTGCGAAGTCCGAGAAAGATTTGTATCCAGGTTGCAAAAAGAAATATTCCAAGTTGGGTGCCACACTAAGGATGACAATTTTACCCATGGACATAGATACCAAATGGATAAGGTTTGCATATGCTTTTGTGCCTATGGGCAGCGCCCAAACCCGACTTGATTGCTCGTGGGTAGGGCATGGATCTAATCTTGTGCCCATGGGTATACCCAAACCCAACCCAATAGTTTGATTTAATGGGCCATCCTTACCCCACAGTCACATGTCCCACTACAATTTTCCACTTTGTTATCTACAATATGCAAAAGAAATTGCATAATCTCCGCCGTAACTTCCATTAGTTGACATTCAATCCCCACCGTAACATACTCCAGTGCACCTTCCCTTATTTTTATCTCCTTGTTAAATGACTCATCATTCTCATCTTTTAGAAAAATACTAAATGATATTAGGTTGTTAGTGGATGTTGATTCGCCATAAGATGATGTTTACCATGAGTGAAGCCTAGCCTGCCATGAGGTGAAGAATGGAAGAGCTTATGTTAAGAATGTGTTATGTCTTATTTATATGTCTTGAGAGGACCCAGTGGATATCCAGTGGATATGGATACCATCGGGTTTGGACATGGACACAATTTTCACCCGTGGATTTTTTCATGGGTGGGCAAAGAGTATCTTCATGGATGTTGATGGCCCACAGTATAGGGGATCAATTGTAGCTCCTTTCGATAAGTAAGAGTGTCGAACCCAACGAGGAGCAGAAGGAAATGACAAGTGGTTTTCAACAAGGTGATGTCTGCAAGTGCTGAAATTGTAAGTAATAGAGTAGTTTGATAGCAAGATAATTTGTAACAAGCAACTAACGGTAGTAGTAACAAAAGTGTAGCAAGGTAGACCAACCCTTTTGAGGCAAAGACAAGCCAAGACAGTCTCTTATGATAAGAAAAGCATTCTTGAGGGTACACGGGAATTTCATCCAGTCACTTTCATCATGTTGGCTTAATTCGTGTTCGGTACTTTGATAATTTGATATGTGGGTGGACCGGTGCTTAGGTGCTTTTCTTACTTGAAAAAACCTCCTACTTATTATTAACCCTCCCGCAAGCATCCGCAACTACGAGAAAAGTATTAAGAATAAATTCAAACCATAGCATTAAACTTTCGGATCCAATCGGTCCCTTACGGAATAGCGCATAAACTGGGGTTAAGCTTCTGTCACTCTCACAACCAATCATCTAATTGCTACTCCACAATGCATTCCCTTAGGCCCAAATATGGTGAAGTGTCATGTAGTCGATGTTCACATGACACCACTAAGGGAATCACAACATACATACTATCAAAATATCAAACACATATCAAGTTCACATGATTACTTGCAACATGATTTCTCCCGTGACCTCAAGAAGAAAAGTAACTACTCACAAATGATAATCATGCTCAAGATCAGAGGGGTATTAAATAGCATATTGGATCTGAACATATAATCTTTGACCAAATAAACCATATAGTAATCAACTACAAGATGTAATCGACACTGCTAGTCACCCACAAGCACCAATCTATAGTTCCGATAACAAGATTGAACACAAGAGATGAGCTAGGGTTTGAGATGAGATGGTGCCGTTGAAGATGTTGATGGAGATTGCCCTCCCCAAGATGGGAGAGTTGTTGGTGATGATGATGACAATGATTTCCCCCTCTGGGAGGGAAGTTCCCCTAGCGAAATCGCTCTACTGGAGGGCAAAAGTGCTCCTGCCCAAGTTCTGCCTCAAGACGGCGGCGCTCCATCCCGAAAGTCCTCTCCTTATTTTTTCTAGGTCAAAATGACTTATATACCAGAAGATGGGCACCGAAGGTGGGCCTGGGAGACCACAACCCACCAGGGCGCGCCTGGGCTCCCTGACACGCCCAAGTGGGTTGTTCCCACCTGGTGGGCCCCCTCTGGTAGTTATTTGCTCCAATATTCTTCATACATTTGATAAAGAATCTCTGTGAAGTTTCAACTTGTTCGGAGTTGTGCAGAATAGGTGGCCTGACGTAGCTTTTCTAGGTCCAGATTTCCAGCTGCCGGAATTCTCCCTCTTTGTGTGTACCTTGCATATTATGAGAGAAAAGGCATTAGAATTACCCCAAAAAGCATTATTATGGGTAAAAACATCATAAATAACAGTAAGAAAACATGATGCAAAATGGACGAATCAACTCCCCAAGCTTAGACCCCGCTTGTCCTCAAGAGAAAGCCGAAATCGAAAAACATGTCCACATGCTTAGAGAGAGAGGTGTCGATAAAAACAAAATACGGACATAGAAGCATCATGTTCATTATTATAACAGCAACAAACTTAAACATAAGACTCTTATCAAAAAAACTTTTATCATAGACTTCTCATGAATAAGTGATAATTCATCACACTATTGAAGTATGAAGCAAAAACTCTATTAGAAACCAACAAACTATGTTCTCAGTCAACTTTGCAACTACAATTCATCATCTTTTCAGGAAGGGTCATGTATCATAGCCTTTAGGTAAGTCCACATACTCAACCATCATATAGTGTTCTGTGATTGCTAACACTCATCGCGTAGACATGAGAAAAATGTTTCAACCGAACACATAGAAAGTTGGGGGCTTATAGTATTGCCTCCCAACATATTCACCTCGAGGGTGACATCAAGAATAATGACTCATGCTATCTATATTCACCTAGACATATGTGCCTAGATCTTTCCTCCCCACATGATGCTTGCCAAAGGAGAAAAATAAAAAGGAATATAAGGAAAACATTGACTCTTTGCATAAAAGTAAATACATAAAAGTAAAAGATAGGCCCTTCGCAGAGGGAAGCAGAGGTTGACATGCGCTTATTTGTTTGTATGCTCAACCCCTTAGTGCAAAAGAACGTCACATTGCATTGCCCCTTGTGATAGCAACCTTTATTATGCAGTCTATCACTTTTATTCTTCACCATCACAAGTTCGTGCAACACTCAATTTTCTCTTACACTAAATGATCTCACACTTTTAGAAGCATTTTTATTGCCTTTTTGCACCGATGACAACTTACTTGAGGGATCTTTCTCAATCCCTTGGTAGGTATGGTGGACACTTGAAAATAAGATTTGGGTTTATGGGTTTTTGGATGCACAAGTAGTATCTCTACTTAGTGTGGAATTTTTGGCTAGCAAAGATATGGGAAAGCACCACATGTTAAAGGATCCATGACAATATGACTCCTATGTGAATATAAACAAACATAAACCATTAAGTTTTCTTCCTTGTCCAACGTCAACAATTTTGGCATATAATATTTTGATGAGGCTCACAATCACAAAAGATTTATAGGATAGTATATTTATATGTGAATCTTCTCTTCCCTTATTAATTCTTTCATGAGTTGCATCATTGACTAATGCTATGTTTGTCAATCTCTAATAAAATTTCCTACTTATAATTTTCCTTATGTGGTGTCATCACCTACCATAAGATTAGCATATGATCCTTTTCATTTATTTCCTTTCTTTCATTTATTTCCTTTCTTTTAATTGCAATATGAAAATAAAGGAAGCAAAAAACTCAGACTAAACTTTATTATATATCTCGCACACGATTACAAGGATAGATCACTAAGCAAACTCTCGAAAAGAAAGATCGAACTAAACTTTTATTCATCTAAAGCAAAAGATAAAACTAAAATAAGTAAAGGCAAAAATGATAGTTGGATGATACAATACCGAGGCACCTCCCCCAATCTTGGCAGAAGCCAAGGGGAGTGCCCATACCCAATACTCAATTCTCCTTTGGTGGTGAAGAAGAAGGTGGTGGTGATGAAGAAGAGACCTTTTCCCCGGATTGCCATGGCAGTGGTCCACCATCATAAGAGGAGGAGTGAGTCTCACAGGTCCTGCAACTATAAGCCAAACTCATACCTTTAAACCTCGCCTCATATTCAAAGACTTGGTTTTGGAGATCATAGATCTGGCTTTGGAGGAAGTTGATTTGCTTGTTGAGGGTGAAGACGATGTCCTTCATGGGCTTGACATCCACCTTGAGATCACGGGAGAGGTCCGTGATCATGAGGTGATTGGCGTTGACTCCACGCTCCACCATCCCCTTGCACCGGAAGACATCTTGTTCCATAGCTTCAAGTCTGGCCTCCACGGTTCCCGTCCCCTTGGGACATGGCACATCGCGAAGATGAAGCACCCCTCATGCATCTGGATGACCTGAGGGTGCTGTGCCACCTCCCGCAAATATGGGTTGATGATGTTCTTGAAGAACTTGTCCTTGGAGGAGCTTGAAGCAGCCATGGCAGATGGGATCTGAAAGAAAACAACAAGGAAAAGAGAGCAGAGGATTTCTCCGCGATACGGTAGTTAACAGGTTCGAGAAGTATATATAGATTTTTTATCTTGGGGGACAAGAAAATGGAAGAAAAACAGAGTCCGGAAGGTGCGCTCCCTGGTGTCTTGTGCCCACCAGGGTACGCTTCCCGGTAGTTTATTATTTTCCTATTTTTCTAAATATTCCAAAACTGACAGAGAATATTTTTGCGGATTTTTTGGAGTCCGTTTACTTACCGTATCACGTACCTCCTTATTTTCACGATTCTGGAGTGTTCCGGAAGGACTCTGTTATGTGTTCTTCTGGTGTCATAGTTTGGATAATATTACTTTCAACATTAATGGGCGTACCTGATATATAATTTTTTATTTGTTGCCCATTGACAACCTTCGGGTTAGTACCTTTGGCATTATTTATTTTGATGGCCCCAGACCGATAAACCTCCTCGATAACATAGGGGCCTTCCCATTTTGAGAGTTTTCCTGCAAAGAATCTGAAACGAGAGTTGTACAAAGGAACTTATTCTCCGACTTTAAACTCATGCTTTTGGATTCTTTTGTCATGCCATCTTTTAAATTTTTCTTTGAATAATTTTGCATTTTCATAAGCTTGGGTTCTCCATTCATCTAATGAGCTAATATCAAATAACCTCTTTTCACCAGCAAGTTTGAAATCATAGTTAAGCTCTTTGATTGCCCAATATGCTTTATGTTCTAACTCAAGAGGCAAATGACAAGCTTTTCCATAAACCATTTTATAAGGAGACATACCCATAGGATTTGTATATGCTGTTCTATAAGCCCAAAGTGCAATATCTAATTTCTTAGACCAATTCTTCCTGGACCTATTGACAGTCTTTTGTCAAATTAATTTTATTTGTCTATTTCTAAGTTCAACTTGACCACTAGACTGAGGATGATAAGGTGATACAATTCTATGGTTGACATCATACTTGGAAAGCATTTTACGGAAAGCACCATGAATAAAGTGTTAACCACCATCAGTCATTAAATATCTAGGGATTCCAAACCTTGGGAAAAAACCTCCTTACGCATTTTAATAGAGGTGTTGTGATCAGTACTACTGGTTGGAATAGCTTCTACCCATTTAGTAACATAATCAACAACAACCAAATTAAGCATATACCCATTAGAGGAAGGAAAAGGTCCCATGTAATCAAATCCTCAAACATCAAATGGTTCAACATCAAGTGAATAATTCATAAGCATTTCTTGACACTTACCGATATTACCTATTCGTTGACATTCATCACAAGATAAGACGAACTTACGAGCATCCTTGAAGAGAGTAGGCCAATAATATCAAGATTGCAATACCTTGTGAGCAGTTCTATCTCCAACATGATGCCCTCCATAAGCTTCGGAGTGACATTATCATGGGATTTGTCCCTGTTCATGCTCAGGTACACAATGTCTAATAATACCATCTACTCCTTCTTTATAAAGATGTTGGTCATCCCAAAAGTAATGTCTTAAATCATAGAAGAATTTTTTCTTTTGTTGATATGTAAAGCTAGGTGGTAAATATTTAGCAACAATGTATTAACATAGTCAGCATACCAAGGAGTATTATGAGCAACATTTATTGCAGCTAACTGCTCATCAGGAAAACTATCGTCAATAGGTAGTGGGTCATCAGGTACATTTTCAAGCCTAGACAAGTCATCAGCTACGGGGTTCTCAGCTCCTTTTCTATCAATGATATGTAAATCAAATTCTTGTAACAAGAGAACCCATCGAATAAGTCTAGGTTTAGCATCTTTCTTTTCCATAAGATATTTAATAGCAGCATGATCGGTGTGAACAATTACTTTGGAATCAACAATATAAGGTCTAAATTTATCACAAGCAAACACCACTGCTAAGAATTCTTTTTAGTAGCAGCATAGTTTCATTGAGCACTGTCTAGAGTTTTACTAGCATAACGAATAACAATCAGTTTCTTATCAATTATTTGTCCTAGAACAGCACCAACAACATAATCACTAGCATCACACATAATTTCAAAAGGCAAGTTCCAATCAGGTGGTTGAACAATAGGTGCATAAAATAAGGCTTTCTTGAGTGTTTCAAAGGCTTCTAAACAATCGTCATCAAAGACAAAAGGAATATCCTTTTGCAAAAGATTCATAAGAGGCCTAGAAATTTTAGTAAAGTCTTTGATAAATCTCCTATAGAAACCAGCATGACCTAAGAAACTATGAATACCTTTTATATCTTTAGGACATGGCATTTTCTCAATTGCATCAACCTTTGCTTTGTCCACTTCAATACCTCTTTCAGAAATTTTATGACCCAAGACAATGCCTTCATTAACCATAAAGTGGCACTTCTCCCAATTCTGTTCATATCTCTGCAAAACTCGATCAAGATTGCTTAAACCATCATCAAAAGACTTCCCATAAACAGAGAAGTCATCCATGAAAACCTCAAAAATCTTTTCGCAAAAGTCAGAGAATATAGTAGTCATACATCTTTGAAAGGTAGCAGGTGCATTACATAAACCGAAAGGCATACGTCTATAAGCATAGGTTCTAAAGGGACAAGTAAAAGTGGTCTTTTCTTGATCAGGTTGAGAAACATGTATTTGTGAAAAACTAGAGTATCCATCAAGGAAGCAAAAGTGTGTGTGCTTAGATAATCTTTCAAGCACTTGATCAATAAAAGGCAGAGGGTAATGGTCTTTTCTAATTGCTTTGTTTAATTTTCTAAAATCAATTACCATTCTATAGCCTGTAACAATTCTTTGTGGAATAAGTCCATTCTTATCATTAGGAACAACAGTTATACCTCCTTTCTTAGGGACACAATGAACATGACTACCCATCTACTATCAACTATAGGATAGATTATACGTACTTCCAGAAGTTTTAAGATTTCCGTTCTTACCACTTCCTTCATTTTTGGTTTTAACCGACATTGGTGATCAACGAGTTTAGTATCAGGTTCTATATTAATTTTGTGCTGGTATAGAGTGTGACTAATGCCCTTTAAATCATCAAATAGTATATACAATAGCAGCTCAATGCTTCCTTAGAACTTACAGTAATATTTCTTCTTCATGTTCTGAAAGGTTAGCACTAATAATAACAAGATATATCTTGTTTTCATCAAGATAAGCATATCTCAAAGTGTCTGGCAATTGTTTTAACTCAAACACAGGATCACCTTTAGGTGGAGGAGGACCTGCTAGAGTTTCAATAGGCAAATTATGTTTAAGCACAGGACGTTGTTCAAAGAAAATCTTATCTATTTCATTTCTTTCATGCATATGTAAATCATTTTCATGGTCTAGCAAATATTGTTCTATGGATCAGTAGGAGGCACGATAATAGAAGCAAGACCAATTAATTCATCTTTAATAGGCAATTCTTTTTCATGAAGCTTTCTACTAAACTTGGAAAAATTAAACTCATGGGGCTCATCACCAAAACTAACACCGACAGTTTGTTTCTTACAATGTATTTTAGCATTAACGGTGTTCAAGAAAGGTCTACCAAAGATAATGGGACAAAAGTCATATTGTGGGGAACCAAAAACAAGAAAATCAGTAGGGTATTTTATTTTCCCACACAAGACTTGAACATCTCTAACAATCCCAATTGGTGATATGGTGTCTCTATTAGAAAGTTTAATACTAACAGCTATGTCTTCTATCTCTGCGGGTGCTATGTCATTCATAATTTCTTGATATAAGATGTAAGGAATAGCACTCACACTAGCACCTATGTCACATAAACCATGATAACAGTGATCTCCTATTTTTACTAAGACAATGGGCATGCCAGCAATAGGTCTATGTTTATCCTTTTTACTGGGTTTGGCAATTCTAGCAGCTTCTTCACAGAAGTAAATAACATGCCCATCTACATCTTGTTCCAAGAGATGTTTAACCATATCAATACTAGGTTCTACTTTAATTTGTTCATTAGGTTTAGGTGTTCTAATATAGCTTTTGTTCACCACAGTTGAAACATTAGCATGTTCCTTTATCCTAACAGGGAAAGGTGGTTTCTCAATATAAGCAGAAGGAACAACTGGATCAACATTGTAAAGTATAGTTTCTTCTTTAACTGGTACCAGTTCTTTGATTTATTATTTAATAGGTGGGTGAATATTTAAACCACTTCTCTTTAGGGAGATCAACATGAGTAGAAAATGATTCACAAAAGGAGGCTACTATCTCAGAGTCAAGTCCATATTTAGTGCTAAACGTTTGAAAAGCATCGGTATCCATAAAAGATTTAACACAATCATACTTAAGTTTAATAACCGACTCTTTACCTTCATTGAGTTCCCAATCTTCATAGTTGCGTTTAATTCTTTCCAAAAGATCCCACCGGAATTCAATAGTCTTCTTCATAAAAGAACAAGCACAAGAGGTATCAAACATGGTTTGATCATTACGAGAAAGCCGAGCATAAAAGTTATGGATAATAATTCTCTTGAGAGCTCATGATTGGGGCATGATTGTAACATTGAATTTATCCTCCCCCAAGCTAGAGTGATACTTTCTCCTTCATGAGGCAAAAAATTATATATATAATTCCGATCACGATGAACTAGATGCATAGGATAAATTTTTTGATGGAACTCCAATTTCAAACGATTCCAATTCCAAGATCCAATATCATCACATAGCATATACCATGCCAATGCTTTTACCCTCAAAGATAAAGGGAAAACCTTTTTAATAACTTCATCTCCGGGTAAACTTGCAAGCTTGAACAATCCACAAATTTGGTCTACATATATCAAGTGCATATCAGGATGTTTGGTTCCATCTCCTGCATAAGGATTAGCTAGCAGTTGTTCTATCATACCCGAAGGAATTTCATATTCAATATTTTCAGTAGGTGCAGTAGGTTGAGGGGTAGCTAATTGTGATACCGGTCGAGGTGAAGATACCCGGAACAAACCCCTCAAAGGATTGTTTTCCATAGTAACAAGTGACAATAAATTTCAGCACACTATATAAATGTTCCCTTACCAAAGGCGCTTCACTCCCCGGCAACGGCGCAAAAAAATAGCCTTGATGACCCACAAGTATAGGGATCAATTGTAGATCTTTTCGATAAGTGTGTCGAACCCAACGAGGAGCAGAAGGAAATGACAAGTGGTTTTCAACAAGGTGATGTCTACAAGTGCTAAAATTGTAAGTAACAGAGTAGTTTGATAGCAAGATAATTTGTAACGAGCAAGCGACGATACTAGTAATAAAAGTGCAGCAAGGTAGCCCATTCCTTTTGAGGCAACGAACAGGCCAAAATGGTCTGTTATGATAAGCAAAGCGTTCTTGAGGGTACACGGGAATTTCATCTAGTCACTTTCATCATGTTGGCTTAATTCGTGTTCGGTACTTTGATAATTTGATATGTGGGTGGACCGGTGCTTAGGTGTCTTTCTTACTTGAACAAACCTCCTACTTATGATTAACCCTCCCGCAAGCATCCGCAACTACGAGAAAAGTATTATTAAATTCTAACCATAGCATTAAACTTTTGGATCCAATCGGTCCCTTACGGAATAACACATAAACTGGGGTTTAAGCTTCTGTCACTCTCGCAACCCATCATCTAATTGCTACTCCATAATGCATTCCCTTAGGCCCAAATATGGTGAAGTGTCATGTAGTCTACGTTCACATGACACCACTAAGGGAATCACAACATACATACTATCAAAATATCGAACACATATCAAGTTCACATGATTACTTGCAACATGATTTGTCCCGTGACCTCAAGAACAAAAGTAACTACTAACAAATGATAATCATGCTCAAGATCAGAGGGGTATTAAATAGCATATTGGATCTGAACATATAATCTTCCACCAAATAAACCATATAGTAATCAACTACAAGATGTAATCAACACTACTAGTCACCCACAAGCACCAATCTATAGTTCTGGTAACAAGATTGAACACAAGAGATGAACTAGGGTTTGAGATGAGATGGTTCTATTGAAGATGTTGATGGAGATTTCACTCCCCAAGATGGGAGAGTTGTTGGTGATGATGATGACGATGATTCCCTCCTTCGGGAGGGAAGTTCCCCTGGCAGAATCGCTCTGCCGGGGGGCAAAAGTGCTCTTGCCCAAGTTCTGCCTCAAGGCGGCGGCGCTCCATCCCGAAAGTCCTCTGCTTATTTTTTCTATGTCAAAATGACTTGTATAACGGAAGATGGGCACCGAAGGTGGGCCTGGGAGACCACAACCCACCAGGGTGCGCCTGGGCTCCCTGACACGCCCAAGTGGGTTGTTCCCACCTGGTGGGCCCCCTCTGGTAGTTATTTGCTCCAATATTCTTCATATATTTGATAAAAAATCTCCATGATGTTTCATCTTGTTTGGATTTGTGCAGAATAGGTGGCTTGATGGAGCTTTTCCATGTCCAGATTTCCAGCTGCCGGAATTCTCCCTCTTTGTGTGTACCTTGCATATTATGAGAGAAAAGGCATTAGAATTACCCCAAAAAGCATTATTATGGATAAAAACATCATAAATAACAGTAAGAAAACATGATGCAAAATGGACGTATCAGATATGGATATGGATTTGATATTGTTCAACCCGATCCAAACCCGGCTCATTGCCATATGCCACACTGGCGCTTCTAAGATTTAAAGCAGCAAATGGTCTATAAAACAAGGGCTTCAAAGAGTTGTTAGGTCTTTTCAAAGAAATTCTTACGGAAGATAATGTGCTCCCCGAAAGCACGAACAAAGCGAAGAAAATTGTTTGCCCATTGGAACTTGAAGTACAGAAGATACACGCTTGTGTGAATGATTGTATATTGTACTATGGTGAGTACAAAGATTTGCGTGCATGTCCCATATGCGAGCATGCACGATCGATACAGGCGCGTGAGAGCAAACGACAAGTACAAATTGGACGATGAGATCAAGACAGGAATCCCATTCAGGGTTGTTTGGTACTTGCCTTTAGTTCCAAGGTTGAGGCATTTGTTTGCAAACTCTAGAGAGGCAAAGAGGTTGCACTAGTGTGCGTTGGTCCTAAACAAATGGTTTTTGACCCATTTTTGGACGACATTTGGAACCGTTGCCAAGTGAGTGTGTGCGATAGGGGGTCCTTGACACACGACCTAGAAACCGTCGGGGATATGGAGAAGTGATCCAGAGGCCTTCCAAAATGTAATCATGTGCGGTGCAGCACACACTAAATTCTTTCGCACGTCTGTCGTAATGAACCGTTTGGGAAACAGTATGTAAGGCACACGGGCCAACATATGAACTGTGTGCGATTTGTGCCCCATCGCACACGAGTTTTCTGCGTAACCCGTCTGCCATGCTAGACTCTACCGCACACGTTTGCCAACTATTACCATCTGCAATAATGTTCTATCACAAACGGCTGAGGAGCCCCTTCACACACATACAAGTGTTGCAGACTGTTTGTGATTTGTTGGGTATCACCGACGGTTGCTGCAAGAGTGACGTGTGCTTTTCGTTTGGGATCCCACACGTTTCCTGAAAAAATTACGACTGGGATTGTATTTTGCATTGGGCACGGTTTACTCCCAGTTCTCGTGTGCGATAACGCGATATCACAAATGGTTCCAGAGAACCTACGCACACGTAGTAGCGCTGCAAATCGTTTGTGATCTACTGTGTATCACCGATGGTTCCGCTACGATTTACATATGCTTTCCGATGTGGATCGCACACACTCATTTAGTTGAACTGTGCACGGAGAAATTGCCAGGTGAAAACAAAAATATCCAATTTTGAATCGGCACGCAAAAAGCAAATTCGCCACAATATTCAATTGAACAAATAAAAAAAAAATCCCATTTTGAATCGGCACGCAAACAGCAAATTTGCCATAATATTCAATTGAACAAATAGTGTCCACGGGAAGAACATTCATCAAATTTCGCAACAATTGCAATTGAACATATGGTAGCTAAATTCCAATGATTTTTCCACACATATATGCATTACATAATTAGTCATAGTGTACGAAATACAAAGATCTCATCAGATGGAAAAGAATGGATCCATGCATTATATGTTTAGCGGCTAACTCTTACTCAATGTTTCGGTAGAACGCATGCTGAAATCTTCATTATCACCAGTGGGATTGATGTAGTGATCCAGGAAGAAGTCGCTGATAAATCTCCAAACCATCAGCAATTCACCAGCCGGGAGCGGTTCAGGGGTCCTCGGTTTTAAGATGAGCTGCAGTATTTTTAAGATCAGAATGTGCCATATGAGTGGAGTGGAAGATATTAATTAATATAGACTTACTGGTACTAATTTGCGAGGATCGTCACAACTATCAGCAGATTTGCAGATGGAGATCATGTGTCTGCAAACATAGTATCCACAAAGGTTGGTCCCTGCTTCTTGCTGAGGACACTGAAATTTTTTGTACAAAATTAGTCATGTATTGAAGATTGAACATTTGTCTAGTGTAAGGAAGGGTATTTGTAGACTGTTGGATAAATATTCCGAAAATAACGGATTTCGCTGTGTTGCGGGAGAAACGATCTCGTGCTGCACGGGTTGTTCCATCTTGAATAGGTTCCTTGGTATAGTTTTCCACAATTCGAGCACACTTCAAATGACGATGAATTTTGACAACATCAATTATTGAACCAGATATGAATGCAAATTAATTTTAACATCATAGAATTCAATACCTATCCAAGAATTGCTGAACATGCGTCAGATCCTGAGCATTTGTTGACTCTCTGAGAGAATCGATGTAGTAAACTGTGTTCTTGTTCGGAACAATGAATACCAATATCCAGTGATTGCTTCATATTAAGAAAGCCATGAACTTATGAATGATGTCGAAATCTGAAAGACAATCAGTGTATGCATGGTTGTTTACTTGACTTACCTTTCATGATATGGCCAGAGAAATGATTCTGCATGGGACATGTTTTCGAAGATACGGAGGACCGTGTTAATGGCCCAGTCCTGTCGGTCCTTACCATCTAATGTTGTGCCATTTGCTAATGCGGGATCTATGAAATACACACTCTCCCTTTTTCTTCTCCGCGCGTTCAATCCCCTGAGAGGAATAAAATGCAGTTAGCTGTTTATCATTTATAGATTTGTATGGAGAAGTTGATCAGAGTTTGTTAAGTACTTACAAATTCAGGCATCTAACAAGAGTGGCATCGAGCACGTTCAAGTTGAACAAGAGATCTAAGTCATTGAAACTCACATTGATGGAACCAGCATCGTGTCGGAAATGATCTCTATTGTAGTGGACTAGCAAATCATGATGACCTGCTGACATTTGATCCATGCAATATTCATGTAACTTGCGGCAACTCGAGCTGCACTCATCAAAGTATTCGCCAACAAGAACTGGCTGGCCATGGACGTAATTGCATGCTTCAAGTACGTCTGCTTTACTTTTAGCAAGCAACAATTCTACTTCTTCTCCATCCATGGCGTCAGAAATAATATTACTCCCCGATTCGAACAAGCTGCTGTTAATTTGGTTCTGGGCGATGAGTGCTTTAAGTAAGAGGCAATCGTTCTCTTTCCTCTTCACTCTCCCGCTGCCCTTCCTCGTGGTCGTGGGTGTAGCCTTTTTGGCCACTTCCTTCTTGGTACTTGAAGCATTTCTGGCACAACGTCTCGTTGCATGCAAGGTAGACTGCCGAGCGGACGATGAAGCTTGGACAGACTTCTTAGCAGATGGTTTATCTATGCCAGACCGCTAAGCTGGCGGTGCTACTGTGACGGACTGCTGGGCTGTAGGAGCAGAGGCATCGGACTGCTGACCATGCGTTGAAGCTATGTCGGGTTTCTGCGCAGGTGGTGCCAAGTTGTCGGTGTGTTGAGGAGGCCATGCCAACATGTTGGTTTGCTGAGCAGGAAGTGCTGACACATTAGTATGCTGATCACGCGCCTATGGACCAACAGACTGATGAGCAGTTGGTTCTGGACCTACAGACTGCTTAACAGGTGGTTTCGAAGCATCAGACTACTTAGCAGTCTATTCTACCAGGTTGGTCTGCTGAGCATGTGCTGTAGCTGGGTCTCCCCCCGCTGCTTCAGCAGCCGGCATAAGAACTGGTGGTGCATCATCAGTAGTTGTCGGCCTTGCCACTGGCTGCTTTGGGGCGAAGGATGACATGGCCTGTATGCCACAAAGTCAGGCCGACTGATCATAGGTTGATGCATCAGCCCGCGAGAGCTGCTGTGGCAAGGAGAGCGTCACTGGTTGAGGGGCGACAGTGGTTGCTCTTGGCGGGGCTTCAGGAATCTCATCGATGAACTCTATTTCCTTTCGTGGCCACTGGATGTGATGTAACAGTGTTTCTCCCAAGGTCCTTTTCTCATTGAAGTTCCCTAGGACATTCTTCAGGGCAAATTCATTGAATCCAGGCTTTACTTCAGTCACGTAGAACTTCACACAGCCCGACTTCAAGGGCACATTGTCCAAGAAGAGGCCATCTTCCAAGAAGGGTGGGCAAACCTAGGCTGTTGCACATTTCAATGTACCTTCATAATGTGTAAGCACACCCTTTAGTTTGACTTTCATTCCAGATAGATCAGATATAGCATCATCACGAGCAGCTGCAGTCTTAGTGTCGCTGGGGTCAGCTGACGCACAGCTACTCTTGTGCAGTGTTGTTGCGCAATAAGCAGCATCATCCATGCCCGCCCCCTCCCATCTGCTGGCTATCTGTCAGTGTTAGAGTCTTCTGCATCATCATTGACTCCTCAACATCATTTCAAACAGCCGGATAAATCTCCTTCTTCAACTTTTCAAACAATGCATTCTTCTTCATTTCACTCCTCGCTTTTTTCATGCTAAGCCTCTCTTCTTTACTGAGTGTGAAATCCCTCTTGTGCGGGACATTAACACCTATACCCCTTGCACGGCCAGGGGGCTCTTTTGTGTCCAGAGCAATGGACAGAATGTCACATGGCCCTGAGTTCCTGTAGAACCATCCAGGGATCTTGGAAGCCTCTACCATCACTTCATACAGTTTGGCATCACATGCATTTTAAAAGTAATAAGTTTCGTCATCACGCCTCTTTGCACGTGCCCGCAAGTAGTCTCTAGCGCGTTTGCCCCTGATTTCACTAAAGGTCAGATTCCCACCCGCCGCTACTGCTTCTTTGTCCTCCTGTTCCCATATCAGTTTCTGAAGGAAATATGCCCTAGAGGCAATAATAAAGTTGTTATCTATATTTCATTATATCATGATAAATTTTTATTATTCATGCTAGAATTGTATTAACCGGAAACTTAGTACATGTGTGAATACATAGACAAACAGAGTGTCCCTAGTATGCCTCTACTTGACTAGATCGTTAATCAAAGATGGTTAAGTTTCCTAGCCATGGACATGTGTTGTCATTTGATGAATGGGAACAATCATTAGAGAATGATGTGATTGACTAGACCCATCTGTTAGCTTGGCACTATGATCATTTAGTTTATTGCTATTGCTTTCTTCATGACTTATACATGTTCCTATGACTATGAGATTATGCAACTCCCAAATACCGGAGGAACACTTTGTGATGCCCCCGATTTGACCGTACACTAATCATACACGCAAACGTGTACGATCAAGATCAGGGACTCACGGGAAGATATCACAACACAACTCTACAAATAAAATAAGTCATACAAGCATCATATTACAAGCCTGGGGCCTCGAGGGCTCGAATACAAGAGCTCGATCATAGACGAGTCAATGGAAACAACAATATCTGAGTACAGACATAAGTTAAACAAGTCTGCCTTAACAAGGCTAGCACAAACTGGGATACAGATCGAAAGAGGCGCAGGACTCCTGCCTGGGATCCTCCTAAACTACTCCTGGTCGTCGTTAGCTGCCTGCATGTAGTAGTAGGCACCTCCCGGGTAGTAGCAGTCATCATCGACAGTGGCGTCTGGCTCCTGGACTCCAACGTCTGGTCAGAGCAATCGGGTATAGAAAGGGGGAAAGGAGGAGCAAAGCAACTGTGAGTACTCATCCAAAGTACTCGCAAGCAAGGAGCTACAGTACATATGCATGCATTGGTATCAAATGGAAAAAGGTAGCATATGTGGACTGAACTACAGAATGCCAGAATAAGAGGGGTATAGCTAGTCCTATCGAAGACTACACTTCTGGTAACCTCCATCTTGCAGCATGTAGAAGAGAGTAGATGGTAAGGTCACCAAGTAACATCGCATAGCATAATCCTACCCGATGATCCTCCCCTCATCGCCCTGTGAGAGACCGATCACCGGTTGTATCTGGCACTTGGAA
This sequence comes from Triticum urartu, assembly GCF_056163025.1. Taxonomy (NCBI): domain Eukaryota; kingdom Viridiplantae; phylum Streptophyta; class Magnoliopsida; order Poales; family Poaceae; genus Triticum; species Triticum urartu. The sequence continues at coordinate 398,043,794 of NC_141876.1, read as the reverse complement.
GGGTGTGTTTTATTAAGTCTCCGGTTCTAGTTGTCATAAGGGCAAGGTACAACTCCGGGTCATCCTTTTACCGAGGGACACGACTATTCGAATAGATAAACTTACCTGCAGGAGTGCACCACATTTCCCAACACGCTCGATCCCCTTTGGCCGGACACACTTTCCTAGGTCATGCCCGGCCTCGAAAGATCAACACGTCGCAGTCCTACCTAGGCACAACAGAGAGGTCAGCACGCCGGTCTAAATCCTATGGCGCAGGGGTGTGGGCCCATCGCCCATTGCACACCTGCACGTTCCGAACGCGGCCGATAAGCAGACCTAGCCTCCCTAATACAAGAGCAGGCATTCCAGTCCAATCCGGTGCATGCCGCTCCGTCACTGATGTCAAGAAGGCTTCGGCTGATACCACGACATCGAGTGCCGATAACTGTTCCCGCGTAGTTGGTTAGTGCGTATAGGCCAGTGGCCAGACTCAGATCAAATACCAAGATCTCGTTAAGCGTGTTATTTTGAAGTAACCGCGAACGCCGACCAGGGCCAGGCCCACCTCTCTCCGAGGTGGTCTCAACCTGCCCTGTCGCTCCACCACAAAGATCCACCCAGAGGGCCGTCGGGACAAAGGTCCTTTCAGCGCCCAATCCGTGCATCACTCGCGGGTACTCGACGAGCCGACCCGACTTTAGTCACCACATGTATCATATATCATGTATATAAGTATATACCCGTGATCACCTCCCTAGTGATCATGGCCCGATAGTATAGCATGGCAGACAGACAAGAATGTAGGGCCACTGATGGAATACTGGCATTCTATACTAAGCATTTATGATTGCAGGTAAAGGTAACAACAGTAGTAACAAGGACAGGCTATGCATCAGGATAGGATTAACGGAAAGCAATAACATGCTACACAACTCTAATGCAAGCAGTAGAGAGAAGAATAGGCGATATCTGGTGATCAAGGGGGGGGCTTGACTGGTTGCTCTGGCAAGAAGGAAGGGTCATCGTCGATGTAGTCGAACACACGGACATCGGCAGCACTCTCGGGGTCTACCGGAAAGAAGTAAGGGAGGGGGAACACAATAAATAACAAAGCAATCAAATGTAACACAAAGCAAGACACGACTATATGTTGTGCTAGGGGTAACCCATCGCAGGGATAGGTGATACCGGCGAAGGGGGTAAACATCCGGGAAAGTATTCCCGGTGTTCGGTGTTTTCGGACAGACGGACCAGAGGGGACGATTGTAGTTTCGCTATGCTAGGATCGTGTGGCGGACAAACGGGCCACGTATTTGTATTCGTCTCGTTATTCTAAGAAACTTTCGTGTACAAAGTATTTTCATCCGAGTTACGGATTATTTTATACTAATTTTAAAGTTTAATTCATTTTCTAGAATTAACATATTATACTAATTCGGGTTGACTAAATCAATTTGACTAGTCAAAAGGGGATATGTGGCCCACATGTCATAGACTATTTACCTAAACCAATAAATAAATCTAACTTATTTAAAGTGGGGACCTACATGTCATCTACTACTAGACTAACTTAGCACTAAACTAGTACTACTACTAACTAAGCCTAGCAACTAATTAAGTAAGGGCTGGCCTGGGCACAGCCGTGCACACACACTCACGCTGTCACGCACACACACGCTCGGCCATGGCCACGGCCATAGCCGAAGCCAGCGCCGGAGCAACAAGCAGCGACAGTAGTAGTGCAGTAGCAGGCATCCAACACAGAAGAGCAGCAGCAGCACAAAGCAAAGCAGCAGCAGCTAGCAAAGAGCAGCAGGAGCAGCAGCTACGCAAGGGACAGCAGTAGGCGATTGCAGGCAGCGGCAGGGGCCGAGCAGCGTCGGCAAGAAGCAGCAGTATACCGCGGAAACCACGAGCAGCAATCAGCTGCGGAGGCGCATGTGCACGCGCAGATGGGCGCTGGGTGCGGTCGCGGTGGCCAGGGTGCGCACGGTCGCGGACTGGCGGGCAGGGGCACATGGTGAGGAGCTTGGGCTTCCTTCCATGGCACCAAACATGGTGGGGGTGACGTATGGCGCGGAACTAAGCGGGAAGGGAGGGGATCCGGAGGAGGGACTGACAGAGAGGCCACAAACGAGCTCGGGGAGGCCGGGGACGGTCGGGATGGAGCGAACCGAAGAAGAGATGACGGCGGCCGTGGCGAGGAGACAATTGCGATCTCGAACGTACGGGCCGCCCTGGCTCGATTTGGTGCCCGGGATGGACGAAGACGGCCACGCTGGACCTCCTGGACTTGTTCCCGAGTGCCAACGTCAACGATGGCCGCGGTAGCAACGGCGAGAAGCTCGGTCACCACGGAGCTCTCAAGCCCGAAATCGAGCAGAAGAGGGAGGAGGTCGATGGGGAAACAAAGGGTAAAGAGGAAGGGCGATCTAGGGTTTCGCGGGGGTGAAGTTGTAGGGGGTTTGGGGGCCTGGATGGCCTCCACGCATCCATGGCAGCCATGGATGGCTGCCACGGCCCCCCGTCTCCTGTAGCGATGATGAAGGAGAGGGGAGGTGTGCTGGGTTAGCCATTTGGCTAGATGGGCCAAAGGTTCAGTAGTTTAGGTCCCCTTCTTACCTTCCTTTTTGTGTTATTTTCTTTTCTATTTTACAATAAGTTGGACCACAAAACAAATTTTGTTATAAATAAAACTCGGCACATAATTCATGCACAACATTTGTGGTGTTGCACAAAAAGTTTGGATTCGAGTGGAGCAATTAAAATTCCTATTTGAATTTAAACATGCTTATTGAAAACTCGCTAATGCACTAAAATATTCCTAGGGGCAAACCAAACCTCCATTTAATGTTGGTTCCTACATGTTAATTACTTGGTGAATATTTGCAACCTATCGAACATTTTAGTGTTGCAGTTTGGAGAAATATTAATTTTGACTTTATTATAAATTTTGAATTGAACTCGGTTTGGACCCAAGTGAGGTTTAGTAAATTAATAGCGATGACATGGCACCATTAGTGTGTTATTACTGTAGATGAGCTATGGGGGTGTTACAAGTCTCCTCCACTACAAGAAATCTTGTCCCAAGATTTAAGAGGTAGAGTTGAGGGGAAAGAATCGGTTATGAATTCTAACAAGTGTCGTCGGTCTTGGTTGCTCTTCCCGAAGACGTTGATCTCTTTTGTTGATGCCTTCATTTCTCTTCTTCCGGTCATCGTGAAGTCAACATCCTTTCTTCGGGAACTCCATCGTACTTACGTAAAATGATAAGGGGTAACTCGAAGGAACGAAACTCCGCACGATTGCTTAACCGGTAGATAACATTAGGGAAGGTGGTGAAAAGTAACTCTCAAATTGAAACTTAAGAAATTACCGAAAGCAAAGTAGAATTTTCAAGCGCATAGGCAAGCGTTTGTTGCCTGATACGAAATGTGAAAGGGGTTCAGAGAAATGGGAATAATTATTGCGTCTGATACCATAATAGATCACTAGGAAGGTGGCTCGTGATTCACATATGAGGCCAAATGTGAGGAATAATTTTGGAAACAGGGATGTACAAGAGAGTCAGGTTTTGATCCGGTGGAACTGTGGGTTATGGGCCCACCATTTGGGTTAAAAGTAGGAAGGGCGAGGACGTCTTGCACGATCATGTAAGCAAGGCATGTCAGAGGATAGTCTATTAGTTATGTCGACAACAACATCGGTACCAAGGGCGAGGGACGAAGAGAACCATTTTCCTGCTCGTTGAACGAGGCAGACCAATAGGCAAAGTTCTCGTCCATCGGTGGTTACCGGAATGTCATCAACAATAGTAACAGGGTTACACTAGACATGATGGTACACCCAAGGTGTTTACATACACGTATGGAATTATTACTTCTCAGCTAAGTCAGATTACAAGAAGGTTAAACAAAATGATGGAAAGGAAAATATGATTATCATATTAAACAGAAGAATGGAAAGGAAAATGTGTTTAAACACATATTTCAGGGGTATATCCTTCCCAAGGACAAGAGGAGCAAGATATCCATGGTAGGATATAAAGTGGAAAACCCTTTAGGTAAGGGGAGAGAAATTTCATGACATTACCCATACAACGGTGTTTGAATAACTGAGGAAGAAACATTAGCATTGGGCTTCAAATGTTCTTGTTGAAAATCAGAGTACCACAGAAATGCTTCGAGATAGCATTGACATGGTCTTCAAGCAAAGGTCGGACTTGGATACACAAAGGATTCATCAGGAACAACTTATAGAATAAGTCTTACAATTTCCTCATGGAAGAATGGTTAACCTTGCAAAAAAGGAAACTATAACAACAGGTCCTCCGGTCAGGTGTGTTAGGCATGACATCACCTTACCGGGTCATATAAAGACCAACGTTATAACTCTTGGAAAGATGTTCCAACCATCATATCTGACACAGTTTCAGTTATGGTTGGTGTCAGGATACCTCAGACTCAGGATGACTGACAAGAAAAAGGTGCGACACAAATTGGCGAGATGACATTGTAAGATTCTCGGGAAATGAACTATGGAATCGAGTTCCGAAACAAGAGTTCATCATTAAATCAAGGAGAGGGTGAGGAGGTGGCTGATCGTCTCAGCGACAATTCATCGAGATTTCCAAAAAGATGGATTTCCACAATTATGTGAACAATGAGATAACATTTGTCAGATCAAATGGTATAGTGATGTATGCTTGACAAAATCACACACAATTAAACATTGAATGAAAGTGCCCTGAAAATACGGACCAAGTAGGACGATCAAAGCTAGAATGGTGATTCGATAACCAAAAGACTTAGAATGGAACTATCGACCATTCACTTCAAAACAATAGGGTTGCTAGAAGTTTTGAATTCACACATCATAGTTCATTTGTTGGTATTCCGGTTAGAAACAACACGAGGACCAAGGAATGAACAGAGATGACGAGAAGTATTACTATATCAAGAATTCTAAAGAGGTGGTGCAATCCTTGCAGCATCCTTGACATAAGGATAGTAATACTTCAAGGTAGAACATAACACAAACTGGATAGCAAGTTCTATCCATAACATGAACAAGTTTGTGATGAAAGGAAGGTAAATATGCTGTCGATGGTAACTCAAATTACCAAGGGACGATGATGGCACTTACCATCATGAATTCGACTGATATCCTGGAAGGAATCAAAATGTTGTTTGACGATCACAACAAATTTTGTCGAGAGGCTCCACAAAGATGTAATCGATCAGCGATGACATCAAGTCAAAGGAATGATGAAGCGAAAGGTTAATGGATCCAAGGGTACGACACAAACTCCAAACCAAGCTTGATGTCCAAAGTGAAATGATATGATGAGGAAGATCGACGTAAGCTTAGCTCATCATCGAAAATTGTGCTCCGGGAAGAAGGACCAGGTAGCACAGTTAAATTTAGCACGATAATGTTATAGACGATCAGGCTTGGGATGACTTGAAGGATTATTAAACTCGTAAGCAACGAAAATTTTACTTATATTTATTGAATCGGAGTGCGGAATCGATTCACTTATCAGTGTTATCGGTTGACAAACAACCCAGAACACATGATATGACAATGACAGGGAAAGGTAGTACTTCATCAAAAGTTCATAAGATGTACTGCAATGGCATGATATCCTCGAGATACCAGGGGTAATACTCGAAGGTAGATCATAATAGAGGTTGGGCAGGCATATTGATTTGTAGAAGACAAGTGCTTTAACTCGTCCGAGAAATGGGATCAAAGAAGAACAATCATGGTCGGAACCACGTTTGCAAAGGACTAAACATAGATACAAGACGAACTTATAACTAGGGGATTATTATTATTACAAGAAGCTTCGACGATAAGTTCCACATTTGGTCCATGGGCATGAATGCAAAGGCTCAAGGTCGACTCCCACTTCTTCAATGCATGACCTTTCATTTTACTTCTTGCTTTTGATGAAACTATAGTGTAGAAATTTTATCTGGCGAAACAACATAAGAGTATGACTCGCGAAAACTTTCGGGTTCATACGGTTTAGGAAAGGCATAGGTTCAACCCATCAGGGCATCTTAGGAACATATACCACGAACATTGGGAATAACTAACACAAGCTTGATAGAAGGGCATGGTCGACAAAAACAGAGGATACAACTTACCAAGGCATACGTATCAGGGAAAGAACTCGTAAAGGGTTCAGATTTACGAAGAAACTAGCAGGAAGAAATCCACCAAGGGCCTAGCGGACAACAAAGAATCTGATGTGAGTATCGATGTTTGACCAAAAGAGGAAACAATGCGAGGGCAACAGATTATAGAAATACTTGAATAATATCGAAGTTTAATCACAAAGGAATTATGATTTTCATGCCGGGGATCATAAGTAGAGGCTTTGATCAAAAGATAAGTAAGTTGGATAATCATAGATTGACAATCAATCAAGGTTTGATTTGTCGAGAACCAGCTCATGTCCGGAGTGATGTCTGAGCCGAAGAAAAGAATTCTAATTGCGACTGATGGTTGCATCCATTCACAAACATATCGAATCAACGGAATCAAAATGATAAACACAAAGGATGCCAACAAGATTACTAGTCTTATGGGATTAACCATGTAAGCAAGCAATAATTTCAAGAGCAATAGGAGGTTGAGGATTTTAGGAAGATCAAATAGTATTTAAAAGACTTTGGTGAAACACATGAATAACTAGGGAGAAACAAACGATCGGTGTGTGCGTGAGGATTAATTTGTAGGTGTATTCAGGTGACAATTAACTGCAAGGCAATAAGCTCAAAGGATTGTCGGAAAAATGAAGAGCAGTTCGAGGCATCTTGTAATAACAAGATCAATGGGATTGAATGTAAGAATGACAGGTGTATGCAATTATCCATAAGGATATAACAATGGTAGGGAATTTGCAAAGGCGGTGGGCACAAGTGTCTCAGGAGAACGTCGTAGAGTGTCTTTAAAATCTTCTCGTACAGTAGGCGATCATCTGTAATAAGAGGCTCCCCGGAAGAAAGTAGTTACGAGAACCTAGAGTCAGAGTTAGTAAAATGTTTTAACCCGAATAGAAGAGAGATCAGAATCCCAGAGTATAGACGAGGAATAAAAGATCCTAATACCACCCAACGGCGACGTGGCCCGTAAGCCACACAACCATGTTAGTAAAAGTATTTTTAATGACTAGACTCAACTTCGGCCAAGGAGTTGGAAAGGGGGATTCCTACAGGCAGTCGGCTCTGATACCAACTTGTGACGCCCCTGATTTGACCGTACACTAATCATACACGCAAACGTGTATGGTCAAGATCAGGGACTCACGGGAAGATATCACAACACAACTCTACAAATAAAATAAGTCATACAAGCATAATATTACAAGCCAGGGGCCTCGAGGGCTCGAATACAAGAGCTCGATCATAGAAGAGTCAGCGGAAACAACAATATCCGAGTACAGTCATAAGTTAAACAATTATGCCTTAAGAAGGCTAGCACAAACTGGGATACAGATGGAAAGAGGCGCAGGCCTCCTGCCTGGGATCCTCCTAAACTACTCATGGTCATCGTCAGCGGCCTTCACGTAGTAGTAGGCACCTCCCGAGTAGCAGTCGTCATCGACAGTGGCGTCTGGCTTCTGGAATCCAACGTCTGGTCGCAGCAATCGGGTATAGAAAGGGGTAAAAGGGGGAGCAAAGCAATCGTGAGTACTCATCCAAAGTACTCGCAAGCAAGGAGCTACACTACATATGCATGCATTGGTATCAAATGGAAAAGGGTAGCATAAGTGGACTGAACTGCAGAATGCCAGATTAAGAGGGGGATAGCAAGTCCTATCGAAGACTACGCTTTTGGTAACCTCCATCTTGCAGCATGTAGAAGAGAGTAGATGGTAAGTTCACCAAGTAACATCGCATATCATAATCCTACCCGATGATCCTCCCCTCGTCGCCCTGTGAGAGAGCGATCACCGGTTGTATCTAGCACTTGGAAGGGTGTGTTTTATTAAGTCTCCGGTTCTAGTTGTCATAAGGTCAAGGTACAACTTCGGGTCATCCTTTTTCTGAGGGACACGGCTATTCGAATAGATAAACTTCCCTGCAGGGGTGCACCACATTTCCCAACACGCTCGATCCCCTTTGGCCGGACACACTTTCCTGGGTCATGCCCGGTGTGGGAGTCCTGGATTAGGGGGTATCCGGACAGCCGGACTATCTCCATTGGCCGGACTGTTAGACTATGAAGATACAAGATTGAAGACTTCGTCTCGTGTCCGGATGGGACTCTACTTGGCGTGGAAGGCAAGCTAGGCAATACGGATATGGATATCTCCTCCATTGTAACCGACTCTGTGTAACCCTAGCCCTCTCCGGTGTCTATATAAACCGGAGGGCTTTATTCCATAGGACGAACAACAATCATACCATAGGCTAGCTTCTAGGGATTTAGCCTCTCTGATCTCGTGGTAGATCTACTCTTGTACTACCCATATCATCAATATTAATCAAGCAGGACATAGGGGTTTACCTCCATCAAGAGGGCCCGAACCTGGGTAAAACATTGTGTCCCCTACCTCCTGTTACCATCCGACCTAGACGCACAGTTCAGGACCCCCTACCCGAGATCTGCCGGTTTTGACACCGACATTGGTGCTTTCATTGAGAGTTCCTCTGTGTCGTCGCCGTTAGGCCTGATGGCTCCTACTATCATCGATGGTGATGCAGTCCAGGGTGAGACTTTTCTCCCCGGACGGATCTTCGTATTCGGCGGCTTTGCACTGCGGGCCAATTCGCTTGACCATCTGGAGCAGATTGAAAGTTATGCCCCTGGCCACCAGGTCAGGTTTGGAAGCTTAAACTACACGGCCGATATATATCCGCGGAGACTTGATCTTCGACGGATTCAAGCCTCTGCCTTGTGCGTCAAGCGGTCACGATGAGTGCGGTTTAGCGTTACCATCGGATAGTGTTCAAGAGATCGCACAGGCAGCCGCTCCGACCCTCAATTCGGAGCCATGTGCGCCTTCCGCGGACGGGTGGATGGAACCCGCCACAGAGGCCTTACCCTTAGCGGCGATCGAGCCAAACATCGACCTTACCTTGCACGAGAGCCGTGTCGTTAAACTGTCGGATCCTTCTCTGGCCATGGACTCCGAACTGCGTGTGCCCGTTCCTATCGAATCCGATTGGGCGCCAATCATGGAGTTTACCTCCACGGATATTTTTCAGCACTCGCCCTTTGGTGACGTACTGAACTCATTAAGGTCTCTCTCCTTGTCAGGAGGATCCTGGCCGAACTATGACCAGCAGGACTGGGATGCGGACGACGAAGAAATTCGCGGCCCACCCACCACCCACTTAGTAGACACTGTCGATGACTTAACCGACATGCTCGACTTTGACTTCGAAGACATCAACGGTATGGACGATGATGCGGGAGACGAAGAGGATCCACTGCCCACAGGGCACTGGACAGCCACCTCATCATACGATATATACATGGTGGATACACCCAAAGAAGGCAATGGCGACGAGATAGCGGAGGATGACCCCTCCAAGAAGCAACCCAAGCGCCGACGTCAGCGGCACCGCTCTAAGTCCCGCCATAGCAAAAGTGGTGATACCGGCACATGAGATAATAACACTCTGGATAGTGCCGAAGACAACAACAATCCCCTCCAGCAAGATTTAGAGCAGGAGGATGGAAGAGTCAGCCCTCCTGAGAGAGCGGCAGATGGAGAGGACGAGGATGATAATTACATGCCCCCCTCCGAAGACGAGGCAAGCCTCGGCGACGACGAATTCTTTGTGCCAGAGGATCTCGTCGAACAAGAGCGCTTCAAACGCCGGCTTATAGCCACGACAAATAGCCTTAAGAAAAAGCAGCAGCAGCTTCAAGCTAATTAGGATCTGCTAGCTAACAGATAGACTGAAGTCCTCGTGGCCGAGGAATATAAACTCGAGCACCCCTCCAAGAGTTACCCAAAGTGCAGGTTGCTACCTCGACTGGAGGAAGAAGTGTATGATACGGCTGATCGGCCACCTCGTGGCCGCGATAGAGAGGCATTCCAGCCAAAAACTCGGCCTCCACCCCGACGCCATTCAAATAAAAAGGCATGGGGAGATACACCAGACCTGCGAGACATATTGGAGGATAAAGCAAAGCATGAAAGATCGATCTATGGATCACGAGGGCACGCCACTCTGCGAGACGATAAACGTCACACCGGATACGGCAAAAGCAAATCCTGCCGGTCCGAACACAGCGGGTAAGACCCATTCGAGCTGCGTCGCGATATAGCCCAATACAGAGGCGCCGCACACCCCTTATGCTTCACAGACGAAGTAATGGATCATCAAATCCCAGAAGGTTTCAAACCTGTAAATATTGAATCATACGACGGCACAACAGATCCCGCAGTATGGATCGAGGATTTCCTCCTCCACATCCACATGGCCCGCGGTGATGACATACACGCCATCAAATACCTCCCACTAAAGCTCAAGGGACTAGCGCGGCATTGGCTTAACAGCTTGCCAGCCGAGTCCATCAGCTGTTGAGTCCTCGACAACTTTTAGGGCACTTATGTGTGGCCACCAGATGCCGATGACTTGAGCCACATAATTCAGCAGCCAGAAGAATCAGCCAGGCAATTCTGGACTCGGTTCCTAACAAAGAAAAATCAAATTGTCGACTGTCCGGATGTAGAGGCACTAGCGGCTTTCAAACAAAACATCCGCGATGAATGGCTAGCCCGGCACCTTGGTTAGGAAAAGCCGAAATCTATGCCAGCCCTCACGACACTCATGACCTGCTTTTGTGCGGGAGAAGACAGCTGGCTGGCTCGTAGTAATAACATATCAAAGAACCATGGTACTTCAGATACCAAGGACGGCAATAGCAGGTCACGTCGCAACAAACATAAGCGCCGCATTAACAATGATAATAACGAGGATATGGCAGTCAATGCCGGATTCAAAGGCCCCAAACCCAGTCAGCGGAAAAAGCCATTCAAACAAAGTACGCCGGGACCATCCAGCTTGGACCGTATACTCGATCGCTCGTGTCAAATACACAGCACCCCAGAAAAGCCAGCCAATCACACCAATAGGGATTGTTGGGTGTTCAAGCAGGCCGGCAAGTTAATTGCCGAAAACAAGGACAATGGGCCACATAGCGATGACGAGGAGGAGCCCAGGGCAGCCGCACACCAGAGGACAGAAGAGGTTTCCCCCACAAGTGCGGACGGTGAACATGATATACGCAACCCACATCCACAAGAGGGAGCGGAAGCGTGCGCTTAGGGACGTATATGCGTTGGAGCCAGTCGCCCCAAAATTCAACCCATGGTCCTCCTATCCGATCACTTTCGATCGCAGGGACCATCCCACTAGTATCCGTCATGGCGGATTCGCCGCACTAGTTCTGGACCCAATCATTGACGGATTTCACCTCACTCGAGTCCTTGTGGATGGCGGCAGCAGCCTGAACCTGCTTTATCAGGACACAGTCCGCAAAATGGGTATAGACCCCTCAAGGATCAAACCCACAAAAACGACCTTTAAGGGCGTCATTCCAGGCGTAGAGGCCCATTGTACAGGCTCAATCACACTGGAAGTGGTCTTCGGATCCCCGGATAACTTCCGAAGCGAAGAGTTAATCTTCGATATAGTCCCATTCCGTAGTGGTTATCATGCACTGCTCGGGCAAACCGCATTTGCGAGATTCAATGCGGTACCGCATTATGCATACCTCAAGCTCAAGATGCCAGGACCTCACGGGGTTATTACAGTCAATGGAAACACGGAGCGCTCTCTCCGAACAGAGGAGCACACTGCGGCCCTCACAGCAGAAGCGCAAAACAGCCTCTCAAGGCAACCCACCAGTTCGGTGTTTCAAGATCCGGACACCTTCAAGCGCGCTCGGAGCAATCGGCAAATAGACCGCCTGGCGCGATCTAAGCTCGCGTAGCAATGCGGCCCCCACGCCAGTCCCAGCCAAACGGTGAAGCTCGTGCCACGCGTACATAATTACGCATTAAAAATACCATGGGCACAGGTGGGGAGAGGGGCACACTGCGGCATGCCCCAAGACGCGGCTTAAACCACACTAGGGGCTTCCCGTTTGGTTATTTTTCTCTTCTTTCAGGACCTAAATCTCTGGAAACCCTGTCCGGCAGCACTATTGCCGAACACATGATGCAGCAACCAAGGAGGCAGAAAGCTACGTCACACCACAGAATTCCCAGGTGGATTACAATACCGAGTGAAATATTTGATTTAATACTATTCCTCAGCTTGCCCTTGGAAGGGACATAGTAACACTCTTTGCTTATCGCACTACCCGTATCATTCTGCTTTAACGCACCTTTTTGAATAAACAATGCATAACATCACGACTATTATTGCATTCTTGTTATATATATGTGTGTTCATTAATGACGCCTTGCAACCATACACTTTGGTATGGCCAAAACACCAGGGGCTTACATACCCCACAACATGGTGTGAAAAGTCCAAACACTTTCACAAGTGCGGCACCCCAAACTTATAGCATTATATGGATCAGCTCCGAATCATGTCTTTGGTCAAATGTTGGGTTTGCCCGGCTCCTATGTTTTGGTACCTTACGTTCCGCTCCATCGGCTAAGGTAGCGCTAGGAGAACTACTGCGATTGTGCCCCGGTTCTGCCGGGCTTAGCACCTCAGTAGAGAAAGCTAAAACTGACTGTCATGATAAGGCGAGAGACTGGTCGCTGTTCGGCGAGGTTTTCGAGTCCCTAAAGACTTATGCCGCTTAGGGCGAGGGGCCAGCCCTGTCCGGCTTAAAGGCGTGTATCGCGCCCTGAATTCGGCCTTCTGAATACCAGGGGCTTTGCCAAAATTTAAAATTATAAAATTCTATGGCTAAGTGAGAGTGATAAAGCATTATTAGTCCAGTTGCCTTGTTCGTTGTGCCGAGCACCTCCCTCGAAGGACCCAAATATGGGAACAAGAGTGCTCAGGTTTATCCCGAACACCCCAGCACTCGTGGCATGGGGGCAGAAGCCGATGACTAGCCATCTCTCAGATTGATAAACGGCCAAACAGAAGGTAATATTTTAAATTCACACAAGCGTTGCATAGCGCATATGAAACAAGTTTTCATCATACAGGATCACACAAGCAAGTTTACTCAAATATTACATCCTTTGAACATTCGTCCGCTACAAGACGGGCACCCTTAAGGACACCCTCATAATAAATCTCGGGGGTGCGATGCTCCTTGCCCTATGATGGCCCTTCCTTGATCAGCTTCACAGCGTCTAGCTTGGCCCACTGCACCTTCACACGGGCGAAAGCCCGGCATGCACCTTTGATGCAGACTGACCGCTTGACGACCTCCAGCCGAGGGCAGGCATCCACAAGCCGCCTCACCAGGCCGAAGTAGCTGTTCGGAAGGGCGTCGCCAGGCCACAGCCGGACTATAAGGCCCTTCATGGCCTATTCGACCGCCTTGTGCAGCTCGACCAGCTGCTTTAGTTGGTCGCTCAGAGGCATCGGGTGTTCGGTCTCAGTATACTGAGACCAGAACAGCATCTTCGTTGAGCTTCCCTCCTTGGCCTGGTAAAAATGTGTGGCATCCGACACGCTGCAGGGCAAATCTGCGAATGCTCCTAGAGAGCTCCGAATCCGGGTAAGTCATCGGTAATTTACTTTTACATGCTTGCTCGGCATATAGAATGCCTTACCCGCCATTATCTTCTTCATTGCGTCGATCTCCTGGAGGGCCTTTTGGGCTTCGGCCTTGGCACTTTTTGCGCCCTCGAGGGCCGCGGCAAGCTCAGACTCTTGCGTCTTTGAGTCAATCTCCAACGCCTCGTGCTTCATCACGAGATTCTGGAGCTCTTGCTGCACCTCGCCCACCCAAGCCTCTTGCTTTTCTCGCTCGGTGCGCTCCTTGGCCGCTTTATCTTCGGCCTTGGTTAGCGCTTGCTTCAGGGTCGCCACCTCGGTTGTGGCCCCTGGCAGATATACGATGATCCTGTCATTTTGCAATCGCCTTTTTTTATATATACATATCTATAGACAGGGTATTACTTACCCTTGTTCTCCTCGAGCTGTCTCTTGGCAAGACCGAGCTCTTTCTTGGACCCCTCGAGGTCCTGCTTCAGTATGGCGACCTCCGCAGTCAGTGCGGCGGATGCCAGCAGCGAGGCCTGCATACGCATATTGACATACTTATATTAGACTCCTGCGATATTATTTGATCCTCTGTTCAGCTTTTCTTTGTGAACACCGAACAAAGCATCAGGGGCTACTGTCTATGCAGTAATATTTTTCCTATATTTTAAAACACTTACCTCAAAGCCTGTTAGAAGGATGGCACAGTCTTCAGTCAATCCGCTCTTGGCGGACTGAACCTTCTGGATCACCGCACTCATGATAGTGCGGTGCTCCTCGTCGATGGAAGAGCTGCGAAGCGCTTCCAGCAGATTGTCCGGCACCTCTGTATGGACAGAGGTCACCCGCACAGGCATCTTGCCCCTCTTAGATGGAGGCCACCTGCCCGAACCCGGAACCACTAGAGGTTCCGGCGCGGTGTTCGGCTGAGGGCCGAACTCGGAGCTCTCAGGGGCCCCGTCCTCTCGGCTCCCGGAGTCTGGAAGGTCACCTTGAGGCGCCTTCGGGACTCTCTCCCCTCGACCCAGTACCTCTTGAGACAACACCTCGGCGTCGTCAGCAGGATGAGGGGAGGTGGCGGTCGGGACTGGATCGCTATCCATGTCCGACGAGCCCAGGGAGCCGTCCGATGATACATCGATACTGGCTCGTGGCAGCCTGCATAATTATGTTCGGCGTTAGGGAAAGTAGTGCGACAAAGGAATGCCATGAGTTACTCTGGTATCCGAATACTTACGATATCCCTAGGGGCTTGGCCCTGGGCAACCACTCGTCTTCGCCTTCGTCGGTGGCGGTGGAACTGTCCGGAAGCAGAGTCCTTGCCTTCTTGGACCCTGCGCCCCCCAGTTGGGGCGGCCTTCCTTTTCTTATCTCCCCCAGCTGGAGGGGAGCATCTTCTTCTTCTTCCTCGTCTTACGGGGAGGAGTGCGCCGCAGTGTCATCGGACGGTGAGTCCGACGACGCCTAGCATCGGGAACTCTTTCGCGTTCCCTTGGCCTTCTTGGTCTTCTCCGGCACCGTATAAGGAGCCGAAGTTAGCATCTTCACCAGAAGAGCGTCCGCTGGGCCTTTGGGCAAAGGAGATGGACAGTCGATCTATCCGGCCGTCTCCTGCCAGTCCTGTCAAAGGTACGGGAGTTTAGATCCCGCATGGAGTCAATCTATAAAAGCGCTGAATCCGTGATCCTCAGTAATGGGGGGAGGGACCTCGGCGCTTTTGAACAGCACCCTCCAGGCATCTTCGTGAGTTGTGTCGAAGAGCTTGTTCAGAGTTCGGTGCTGCGCCAGGTCGAACTCCCACAAGTTGAAGTCCCGTTGTTGGCATGGGAGGATCCGGTGGTGGAGCATGACCTGGACTACGTTGACAAGTTTGAGCTTCTTGTTCACCATGTTTTGAATACATGTTTGGAGTCCGGTCAGCTCTTCCGAACTACCCGAGGACAGGCTCTTCTCTTTCTAGGAGGTGAGCCGCATGGGGATGCCAGCTCGGAACTTGAGGGCCGCTGCCCATGCGGGGTCACGCGGCTCGGTGATGTAGAACCACCCTGATTGCTACCCCTTTATGGTTTCCACAAAGGAGCCCTCGAGCCATGTAACGTTGGGCATCTTGCCCACCATGGCGCCTCCGCACTCCGCCTGGCGGCCTCCCACAACCTTCGGCTTGACATTGAAGGTCTTCAGCCATAAGCCGAAGTGGGGCTTGATGCGGAGGAAGGCCTCACACACGACGATAAACGCCGAGATGTTGAGGATGAAATTTGGGGCCAGATTGTGGAAATCCAGGCCATAGTTGAACATGAGCCCCCGGACGAAGGGGTGGAAAGGGAATCCCAGTCCGCGGAGGAAATGGGTAAGGAACACTACCCTCTCATGGGTCCCGGGGGTGGGGATGAGCTGCCCCTCATCTGGGAGCCGGTGCGCGATGTCGTCAGGCAGGTATCTGGCTCTCCTCAGCTTCTTGATGTCTCCCTCCGTGGCGGAGGAGACCATCCACTTGCCTCCCGCTCCAGACATGGTTGGAGAAGGTGGAGGTGGGAAGTGCGGACTTGGGCACTAGAGCTCGAGTGTGCGAAAACGGATGAGCAAAGGAGGAAGAAGGCGTGGATGAAAAGGTGAATCCTTATCCCTTTATATGGGCGGACGAAACTATGCGCCCCCCACTAGCCTGGTAAAACTCACTTATCGCCCAAGCACCGTAATCGATGGCGCGGTTGGGTTACCCACGCCCGTATTGATGAGAATCCCGCAATAAGGGGACACGATCTCTGCTTTGACAAGACATGTTAAAAAACTACCTCGCGTTATGTGCGGGGCTAGTTAAAGGAAACGGTTCGAATAATCACTGGGCCATGACATAACATCATGCTGCCAAAACAAGTCAACAAATTAGATTTGCGAAAATATTATTCTCTCTACGGTGGTATGTCGAACTTATTTTGCAAGGTCGGACACTATCCTTGTATTCAAATCCTTGCAATGCCGAAGACAATACTGTGCGCCAGACTCAACGTCATTGAAGGCTGGTTCAGGGGCTTCTGTGGGAGTCCTAGATTAGGGGGTCTCCGGACAGCCGGACTATCTCCATTGGCCGGACTGTTAGACTATGAAGATACAAGATTGAAGACTTCGTCTCGTGTCCGGATGGGACTCTATTTGGCGTGGAAGGCAAGCTAGGAAATACGGATATGGATATCTCCTCCATTGTAACCGACTCTATGTAACCCTAGCCCTCTCCAGTGTCTATATAAACCGGAGGGCTTTAGTCCATAGGACGAACAACAATCATACCATAGGCTAGCTTCTAGGGTTTAGCATCTCTGATCTCGTGGTAGATCTACTCTTGTACTACCCATATCATCAATATTAATCAAGCAGGACGTAGGGTTTTCCCTCCATCAAGAGGGCCCAAACCTGGGTAAAACATTGTGTCCCCTGCCTCCTGTTACCATCCGGCCTAGACGCACAGTTCGGGACCCCCTACCCGAGATCCGCCGGTTTTAACACCGACACCCGGCCTCGAAAGATCAACACGTCGCAACCCTACCTAGGCACAGCAGAGAGGTCAGCACGCCATTCTAAATCCTATGGCGCAGGGGTCTGGGCCCATCGCACATTGCACACCTGCACATTGCGAACGCGGCCGATAAGCAGACCTAGCCTCCCTAATACAAGAGCAGGCGTTCCAGTCCAATCCAGCGCGCGTCGCTCAGTCGCTGACGTCAAGAAGGCTTCAGCTGATACCACAACGTCGAGTGCCCATAACTGTTCCCGCGTAGTTGGTTAGTGCGTACAGGCCAGTGGCCAGACTCATATCAAATACCAAGATCTCGTTAAGCGTGTTATTTTGAAGTAACCGCGAACGCCGACCAGGGCCAGGCCCACCTCTCTCCGAGGTGGTATCAACCTGCCCTGTCGCTCCGCCACAAAGATCCACCCAGAGGGCCGTCGGGGCAAAGGTCCTTTTAGCCCCTAATCGGTGAATCACTCGCGGGTACTCTATGAGCCGACGCGACTTTAGTCACCACATGTATCATATATCATGTATATAAGTATATACCCATGATCACCTCCCTAGTGATCACGGCCCGATAGTATAGCATCGCAAACGAACAAGAATGTAGGGCCACTGATGGAATACTAGCATTCTATACTAAGCATTTATGATTGCAGGTAAATGTAACAACAGTAGTAGCAAGGACATGCTATGCATCAGGATAGGATTAACGGAAAGCAGTAACATGCTACACTACTCTAATGCAAGCAGTAGAGAGAAGAATAGGCGATATCTGGTGATCAGGGGAGGGGGCTTGCCTGGTTGCTCTAGCAAGAAGGAAGGGTCATCGTCGATGTAGTCGAACACACGGACATCGGCAATGGTCTTGGGGTCTACCGAAAAGAAGTGGAGGGGGAACACAATAAATAACAGAGCAATCAAATGTAACACAAAGCAAGATGCGGCAATACGTTGTGCTAGGGGTAACCCATAGCAGGGATAGCTGATACCGGCGAAGGGGGTAAACATCCGGGAAAGTATTCCCGGTGTTCGGTGTTTTCGGACAGACGGACCGGAGGGGGACGGTTGTAGGTTCGCTATGCTAGGAATGTGTGGCGGACAAACGGACCACGTATTTGTATTCGTCTCGTCGTTCTGAGCAACTTTCATGTACAAAGTATTTTCATCCGAGTTACGGATTATTTTATACTAATTTTTAAAGTTTAATTCATTTTCTAGAATTAACATATTATTCTAATTCGGGTTGACTAAGTCAATTTGACTAGTCAAAAGGGGATACGTGGCCCACATCTCATAGACTATTTACCTAAACCAATAAATAAATCTAACTTATTTAAAGTGGGGGCCTACATATCATCTACTACTAGGCTAACTTAGCACTAAACTAGTACTACTACTAACTAAGCCTAGCAACTAATTAACTAAGGTCCAGCCTGGGCACAATCGTGCACACACACTCACGCTGTCACGCACACACGCTCGGCCATGGCCACGGCCATAGCCGAAGCCAGCGCCGGAGCAACAAGCAGCGACAGTAGTAGTGCAGCAGCACACATCCAACACAGAAGAGCAGCAGCAGCACAAAGCAAAGCATCAGCAGCTAGCAAAGAGCAGCGGGAGCAACAGCTAGGCAAGGCACAGTAGCGTCGGCAAGAAGCAACAGTATACCACGGAAACCACGAGCAGCAAGCGGTTGTGGGGGCACGTGTGCACGCGCAGATGGGCGCTGGGCACGGTTGCGGTGGCCAGGGTGCGCACGGTCGCGGACTGGCGGGTAGGGGTACATGGTGAGGAGCTTGGGATTCCTTCCATGGCGCCAAACACGGTAGGGGGTGACGTATGGCGCATAACTAAGAGGGAAGGGAGGGGATCAGGAGGAGGGAGTCACGAAGAGGACGCAGACGAGCTCGGGGAGGCCGGGGACGGTCGGGATGGAGCGAGCCGAAGAAGAGATGGCGGCAACCGTGGCGAGGAGACGATGGCGATGTCGAACGTAACGGGCCGCCCCGGCTCGATTTGGTGCCCGGGGCGGATGAAGACGGCCACGCTGGACCTCCTGGACTTGTTCCCTAGTGCCAACGTCGACGATGGCTGTGGTAGCAACGGCGAGAAACTCGGTCACCATGGAGCTCTCAAGCCCGAAATCGAGAAGAAGAGGGATGAGGTCGATGGGGAAACAAAGGGGAAACAAAGGGGAAAGAGGGAAGGCAATCTAGGGTTTCGCGGGGGCGCAGTTGTAGGGGGGTTTGGGGGCCTGGATGGCCTCCACGCATCCATGGCAGCCATGGATGGCTGCCATGGCCCCCCGTCTCCTGTAGCGATGATGAAGGAGAGGGGAGGTGGGCTGGGCTAGCCATTTGGCTAGATGGGCTAAAGGTTCAGTAGTTTAGGTCCTCTTCTTACCTTCCTTTTTTTATTTTCTTTTCTATTTTACAATTAGTTGGACCACGAAACAAATTTTGTTATACATAAAACTCGGCACATAGTTCATGCACAACATTTGTGGTGTTGCACAAAAAGTTTGGATTCGAGTGGAGCAATTAAAATTCCTATTTGAATTTAAACATGCTTATTGAAAACCCGCTAATGCACTAAAATATTCCTAGGGGCAAACCAAAACTCCATTTTATGTTGGTTCCTACATTTTAATTACATGGTGAATATTTGCAACCCATCGAACATTTTAGTGTTGCAGTTTGGAGAAATATTAATTTTGACTTTATTATAAATTTTGAATTGAACTCGGTTTGGACCCAAGTGAGATTTAGTAAATTAATAGCGATGACATGGCACCATTAGTGTGTGATTACTGTAGATGAGCTACAGGGGTGTTACACACTTAGTATGATATCAAACGTCACAACGGAACTGGGTGATTATAAAGATGCTCTACAGGTGTCTCCGATGGTGTTTGTTGTGTTGGCATAGATCCAGATTAGGATTTGTAACTCCGATTGTCGGAGAGGTATCTCTGGGCCCTCTCGGTAATGCACATCACTATAAGCCTTGCAAGCAATGTGACTAATGAGTTAGTTGTAGAATGATGCATTATGGAATGAGTAAAGAGACTTGCCAGTGATGAGATTGAACTAGGTATGATGATACCGACGATCGTATCTCGGGCAAGTAACATACCGATGACAAAGGGAACAAAGTATGTTGTTATGCGGTTTGACCGATAAAGATCTTCGTACAATATGTAGGAGCCAATGTAAGCATCCAGGTTCCGCTATTGGTTATTGACTGGAGATGTGTCTCGGTCATTTCTACATAGTTCTCAAACCCGTAGGGTCCGTACGCTTAACGTTCGATGACGATTTGTATCATGAGTTATGTGATTTGATTACCGAAGTTTGTTCGGAGTCCCGGATGAGAACACAGACATGATAAGGAGTCTCGAAATGGTTGAGAGGTAAAGATTCATATATTGGAAGGCTATATTCGGACATCGAAAAGGTTCCGAGTGATTCAGGTATTTTTTGGAGAACTGGGGAGTTACGGGAATTCACCGAGGGAAATATTGGGCCTCATTGGGCTTTAGTGGAAAGGAGAGAATGGCCACAAGGGGAGGCAGCGCACCCCCCATGGGCTGGTCCGAATTGGACTAGGAGGGGGCGGCCCCCTCTTTCCTTCTCCCTCTCCCTCTCCTTCCTTCTTCTCCTACTTGGACTAGGAAAGGGGGAAACCTACTCCTACTAGGAGTAGGAATCGCCCCCTTGGGGCACACCCCTTGAGGTCGGCCCTCCTCCTCCTCTCCTCCTTTATATACGGGGGAGGGGGCACCCCATAGACACATAAGTTGATTTCTTAGCCGTGTGCGGTTGCCCCCTCCACGGATTTCCACCTCGGTCATATTGTCGTAGTGCTTAGGCGAAGCCCTGCGTCGGTAACTTCATCATCACCGTCAACACGCCATCGTGCTGACGAAACTCTCTCTCGGCCTCATCTAGATCTAGAGTTCGAGGGACGTCTCTGAGCTGAACGTGTGCAGATCGCGGAGGTGCCGTGCGTTCGGTACTTGATTGGTTGGATCACGAAGACGTTCGACTACATCAACCGCGTTACTCAACGCTTCTGCTTCCGGTCTACGAGGGTACGTAGACACACTCTCCCCTCTCGTTGCTATGCACCTCCTAGATAGATCTTGCGTGATCGTAGGATTTTTTTTGAAATACTGCGTTCCCCAACAGTGGCATCCGAGCCAGGTCTATGCGTAGATGTTTTATGCACGAGTAGAACACAAAGGAGTTGTGGGCGTGGGTATATACATATTGCTTGCCATCACTAGTTGTTTCTTGATTCGGTGGTATTGTTGGATGAAGCGGCCTGGACCGACATTACATGACCTCGTTCATGAGACTGGTCCTACCAACGTGCTTTGCACATAGGTGGCTGGTGGGTGTCTGTTTCTCCAACTTTAGTTGAATCGGATTCAATGAACATGGTTCTTTCTCAAGATCAAAAAGCAATCACTATACCACATTGTGATTTTGATATGTAGGTAAGGAAGGTTCTTGCTAAGCCCGTAGCAGCCACGTAAAACTTGCAACAACAAAGTAGAGGACGTGTAACTTGTTTTTGCAGGGCATGTTGTGATGTGATATGGTCAAGACATGATTATATAAATTGCTGTATGAGATGATCATGTTTTGTAACACAATTATCGGCAACTGGCAGGAGCCATATGGTTGTCGCTTTTTTTTATGAAATGCAATCGCCATGTAATTGCTTTACTTTATCACTAAGCGGTAGCGGTAGTCAAGGAAGCAATAGTTGGCGAGACGACAACAATGCTACGATGGAGATCAAGGTGTCAAGCCGGTGACGATGGTGACCATGATGGTGCTTCGGAGATGGAGATCAAAAGGCAGAAGATGATGATGGCCATATCATATCACTTATATTGATTGCATGTGATCTTTATCGTTTATGCATCTTATTTTTCTTAGTACGACGGTAGCATTATAAGATGATCTCTCACTAAATTTCAAGGTATAAGTGTTCTCCCTGAGTATGCACCATTGCTATAGTTCGTCGTGCCGAGACACCTCATGATGATCGGGTGTGATAAGCTCTACGTTCACATACAACGGGTGCGAGCCAGTTTTGCACAAGCAGAATACTTGGGTTAAACTTGACGAGCCTAGCATATGCAGATATGGCCTCGGAACACTGAGATCGAAAGGTCAAGCGTGATTCGTATACTAGATATGATCAACATAGTGATGTTCACCATTGAAAAATACTCCATCTCATATGATGATCAGACATGGTTTAGTTGATATGGATCACGTGATCATTTAGATGACTAGAGGGATGTCTATCTAAGTGGGAGTTATTAACTAATATGATTAATTGAAATTGAATTTATCATGAACTTAGTCCTGATAGTATTTGCATATCTATGTTGTAGATCAATTGCTCGTGTATAGCTTCCCTATTTTATTTATGATATGTTCCTAGATAAAACTATGTTGAAAGATGTTAGTAGCAATGACGCGGACTAGCTCTGGGATCTAAGGATTATCCTCATTACTGCACAGAAGAATTATGTCCTTGATGCACCGCTAGGTGACGGACCTTTTGCAGGAGAAGATGCAGACGTTATGAACGTTTGACAAGCTCGGTATGATGACTACTTGATAGTTTAGTGTGCCATTCTTTACGGCTTAGAACCGGGACTTCAAAAATGTTTTGGACGCCACGAAGCATATGAGATGTTCCAAGAGCTGAAATTGGAATTTCAGACTCATGCCCGTGTTAAGAGGTATGAGACCTCTAACAAGTACTTTGCCTACAAGATGGAGGAGAATGGCTCAGCTAGTGAGCATGTGCTTAGAATGTCTGAGTAGTACAATCACTTGAATCAAGTGGGAGTTAATCTTCTAGATAAGATAGTGATGACAGAATTCTCTAGTCACTATCACCAAGTTACTAGAACTTCGTGATGAACTATAATAGGCAAGGGATAACGGAAATGATTCCCAAGCTCTTCGTGATGCTGAAATTGCCGAAGGTAGAAATCAAGAAAAAGCATCAAGTGTTGATGGTTGACAAGACCACTAGTTTCAAGTAAAAGGGCAAAGGAAAGAAAGGGAACTTCAAGAAGAATGGCAAGCAAGTTGCCACTCCCGTGAAGAAGCCCAAAGCTAGACCTAAGCCTAAAACCAAGTGCTTCTACTTCAAAGGGAATGGACTGGAAGCGAAACTACCCCAAATACTTGGTGGATAAGAAGGATGGCAAAGCGAACAAAAGTATATTTGATATACATGTTATTGATGTGTACTTTACTAGTGTTCATAGTAACCCCAGGGTATTTGATACCAGTTCAGTTGCTAAGATTAGTAACTCGAAACAGGAGTTGCAAAATGAACAGAGACTAGTTAAGGGCAAGGTGACAATGTGTGTTGGAAATGATTCCAAGGTTTATAAGATCACCATTGCACACTCCTTTTACCTTTGGGATTAGTGTTGAACCTAAAATAAATGTTATTTGGTGTTTGCGTTGAGCATGAATATGATTGGATCATGTTTATTACAATACAGTTATTCATTTAAGTCAAAGAATAATTGTTGTTCTGTTTACATGAATAAAACCTTCTATGGTCATACACTTAATATAAATGGTTTATTGAATCTCGATCGTAGTGATACACAAATTCATAATATTTATGCCAAAAGATGCAAAGTTGATAATGATAGTGCAAAATACTTGTGGCACTGCCGTTTAGGTCATATTGGTGTAAAGCGCATGAAGAAACTCCATGCGGATGGACTTTTGGAATCACTTGATTATAAATCATTTGATTCTTGCGAACCATGCCTCATGGGCAAGATGACTAAGACTCCGTTCTTCGGAACAATGGAGCGAGCCACTGACTTATTGGAAAGAATACATACTGATTTATGCGGTCTGATGAGTGTTGAGG
This sequence comes from Triticum urartu, assembly GCF_056163025.1. Classification (NCBI taxonomy): domain Eukaryota; kingdom Viridiplantae; phylum Streptophyta; class Magnoliopsida; order Poales; family Poaceae; genus Triticum; species Triticum urartu. The sequence continues at coordinate 398,019,710 of NC_141876.1, read as the reverse complement.
CTCGCGGCGGGTATCATATTTTCTGACCTTCACAGATGATTTTTGAAGATATGAGTATATCTACTTAATGAAACACAAGTCTGAAACGTCTGAAAGTTCAAAGAATTTTAGAGTGAAGTGGAGAATCATCGTAACAAGAAAATAAAGTTTCTAAGATCTGATCGCAGAGACGAAATATTTGAGTTACGAGTTTGGCCTTCAGTTGAAACAATGTCAAATAGTTTCGCAAGTCACGCCACCTGGAACACCACAGCGTAATGGTGTGTCCGAACATTATTATAACCATACTTTACTTGATGTGGTGCGATCTATGATGTCTCTTACCGATTTACAATTATCGTTTTGGGGTTATGCATTAGAGACAACTACATTCACGTTAAATAGGGCACCGTCTAGAAATCTGTTGAGAGGACACCGTATGAAGTGTGGTTTAGCAAGAAACCTAAGCTGTCATTTCTTAAATTTTGGGGTTGCGATGCTTATGTGAAAAAGTTTCAGCCTAATAAGCTCAAACCCGAATCGGAGAAGTGCGTCTTCATAGGATACCCAAAAGAAATTGTTGGGTACACCTTCTATCACAGATCCAAAGGCAAGATCTTATTTGCTAAGAGTGGATCCTTTCTAGAGAAGGAGTTTCTCTCAAAAGAAGTGAGTGGGAGGAAAGTAGAACTTGATGAGGTAACTATACCTTCTCCCGAATTGGAAAGTAGTTCATCACAGAAATCAGTTCCAGTGATGCATACACCAATTAGTGAGGAAGTTAATGATGATGATCATGAAACTCCAGATCAAGTTACTAACGAACCTCGTAGGTCAACCAGAGTAAGTTCCGCACTAGAGTGGTACGATAATCCTGTTCTGGAAGTCATGTTACTAGACCATGACAAACCTACAAACTACGAGGAACCGATGATGAGCCCAGATTCCGTGAAATGGCTTAAGGCCATGAAATCTGAGATGGGATCCATGTATGAGAACAAAGTATGGACCTTGGTTGACTTGCCCGATGATCAGTGAGCCATTCAGAATAAATGGATCTTCAAGAGGAAGACGGACGCTGATAGTAGTGTTACCATCTACAAAGCTTTAATTGTTGCAAAAGGTTTTTGACAAGTTCAAGGTGTTGACTACGATGAGATTTTCTCACTCGTATCGATGCTTAAAAGTCTGTCCGAATCATGTTAGCAGTTGCCGCATTTTTTGAAATCTAGCAAATGGATATCAAAACTACATTCCTTAATGGATTTATTAAAAAAGAGTTGTATATGATGCAACCAGAAGGTTTTGTCAATCCTAAAGGTGTTACAAAGTGTGTAAGCTCCAGTGATCCATCTATGGAATAGTGCAAGCATCTCGGAGTTGGAATATACGCTGTGATGAGTTGATCAAAGCATATAGTTTTATACAGACTTGCGGTGAAGCCTATATTTACAAGAAAGTGAGTGGGAACACTACAACCTTTCTGATAAGTATATGTGAATGACATATTTTTGATCGGAAATGATGTAGAATTTTCTGGAAAGCATAAAGGAGAATTTGAAAGGAGTTTTTCAAAGAAAGAATTACCTGTAAAGCTACTTGCATATTGGGCATCAAGATCTATAAAGATAGATCAAGATGCTTGATAAGACTTTCGATGAGTACATACCTTGATAAGATTTTGAAGGAGTTCAAAATGGACCTGTCAAAGAAGGAGTTCTTGCCTGAGTTGTAAGGTGTGAAATTGAGTAAAGACTCAAAACCCGGCCACGACAGAAAATAGAAAGAGAATGAAAAGTCATTCCCTATGCCTCAGTTTTAGGTTCGACTAAGTGTGTTATGCTGTGTACCAGACCTATTGTATACCTTAGTATGATTTTGGCAAGGGAGTAAAATAGTGCTCTAGGAGTAGATCACTGGACAACGGTCAAAATTATCCTTAGAGGACTAAGGAAATATTTCTCGGCTATGGAGGTGATAAAAGAGTTCGCCGTAAAGAGTTACGTCGACGCAAGATTTTTACACCGATCTAGATGACTCTAAGTCTCGATCTAGATACATATTGAAAGTGGGAGCAATTAGCTAGAGTAGCTCTGTGCAGAGTATTGTAGACATAGAAATTTGCAAAATACATATGGATCTGAATGTTGTAGACCCATAGACTAAACTTCTCTCACAAGCAAAACATGATCACTCTTTGGGTGTTAATCACATAGCTATGTGAACTAGATTACTGAATCTAGTAAACCCTTTGGGTATTAGTCACATGAAGATGTGAACTAATCACATAAAGAATGAACTACTGGTGTGAAATGACATGACGATGTGAACTAGATTACTGACTCTAGTGCAAGTGGGATACAGAAGGAAATATGCTCTAGGGGCAATAATAAAGTTGTTATTTATATTTCCTTATATCATGATAAATGTTTATTATTCATGCTAGAATTGTATTAACTGGAAACTTAGTACATGTGTGAATACATAGACAAATAGAGTGTCCCTAGTATGCCTCTACTTGACTAGCTCGTTAACCAAAGATGGTTAAGTTTCCTAGCCATGGACATGTGTTATCATTTGATGAATAGGATCACATCATTAGAGAATGATGTGATGGACTAGATCCATACGTTAGCTTAACACTATGATCGTCTAGTTTATTGCTATTGCTTTCTTCATGACTTATACATGTTCCTGTGACTATGAGATTATACAACTCCCAAATACCGAAGGAACACTTAGTGTGCTATCAAAGTCACAACGTAACTGGGTGATTATAAAGATTCTCCACAGGTGTTTCCGATGGTGTTTGTTGAGTTGGAATACATCGAGATTAGGATTTGTCACTCCGATTGTCGGAGAGGTATCTCTGGGCCCTCTCGATAATGCACATCACTATAAGCCTTGCAAGAAATGTGACAATGAGTTAGTTGCAGGATGATGCATTATGGAATGAGTAAAGAGACTTGCCAATGACGAGATTGAACTTGGTATGATGATACCGACGATTGAATCTAGGGCAAGTAACATACCGATGACAAAGGGAACACCGTATGTTGTTATGCGGTTTGACCGATAAAGATCTTCGTACAATATGTAGGAGCCAATATGAGCATCCAGGTTCCACTATTAGTTATTGACCGAAGACGTGTCTCAGTCATGTCTACATAGTTCTCGAACCCGTAGGGTCCGCATGCTTAACGTTCGATGATGATTTTTATTATGAGTTATGTGATTTGATGACCGACGTTTTTTCGGAGTCACGGATGAGATCACGGACATGACGAGGAGTCTCGAAATGGTCGAGAGGTAAAGATTCATATATTGGAAGGCTATATTTGGACATCGGAAAGGTTCCGAGTGATTTGGGTATTTTTTGGAGAACCTGGGAGTTACGGGAATTCACCGGGGGAAGTATTGGGCCTTATTGGGCTTTAGTGGAAAGGAGAGAAGGACCACAAGGGGAGGCAACGCGCCCCCATGGGCTGGTCCGAATTGTACTAGGAGGAGGCGGTGCCCCCCTCTTTCCTTCTCCCTCTCCTTCCTTCTTCTCCTACTTGGACTAGGAAATGGGGAAACCTACTCCTACTAGGAGTTGGAATCCCCCCTTGGGCGCGCCCCTTGAGGCTGGCCCTCTTCCTCCTCTCCGCCTTTGTATACGGGGGAGGGGGGCACCCAATAGACACACAAGTTGATTTCTTAGCTATGTGCGGTGCCCCCTCCACAGATTTCCACCTCGGTCATATTGTTGTAGTGCTTAGGCGAAGCCCTACATCGGTAACTTCATCATCACCGTCAACACACCGTCGTGCTGACGAAACTCTCCCTCGGCCTCATCTGGATCTAGAGTTCGAGGGACGTCACCGAGCTGAACGTGTGCAGATCACGGAGGTGCCGTGCATTCGGTAATTGATCGGTTGGATCACGAAGACGTTCGACTACATCAACCGCGTTACTCAACGCTTCCACTTCCGATCTACGAGGGTACGTAGACACACTCTCCCCTCCCGTTGCTATGCATCTCCTAGATAGATCTTGCGTGATCGTGGGAATTTTTTTGAAATACTGTGTTCCCCAACTGTTTCATGCCGTAGTATCCTGCCACAGCCATACGGTGGGGGTGTTTGTTCTTCTTTTGAAGTTCTGATTGCTTGAAACTCTTCGCAGCAATCTTTGGAGTTACCCTGACCGTTTTGAATTCTGCATAGTCTGCCTTTGTAATTTGGGGGTATGCGGGGATTGGGTCCTTGCCTTCACTCAAGTACTTCTTGTACATCACGTGCTTCCAATTTCTCCAAGCATCCCTAGCCTTCTTCAATGCAGCGTGTTCCACCTGCATTCTCCACTACTCTGGAACGTTGAAGTGATCTAGGATCTCCTGGACTATCCTTCTCCGTGTTTCTGTGTCAGTGCCCCGGCAGATTAATGTTGAGCCTTGCCCTGCCAACAAATCCACACACACTCCTAAACCTCATGCACGCTTTATCAGGTTTAGTTGGAGCCCAGAACTTTAAATCAATCTCGGTTACTTCATATACACCTTTAGGCTGGTGTGTGGGCTTACTTGTAGCGTTCCTCCGTGTCCTGACCGGAACGGTAATTGCTGCAGCTCTATCCTGTTCAAGACTACTTGATCCCTCACAATCTGCTGAAGACCTAGGGTTGTCCGAATCAGATGAAGATACATGGCCTGAATGAGTGCTGTCGCTGCTACTCGACATCTATAGATAACACATGTGAAACTCAGGAATGGAGGATAAGCATAAAACTAACAACTTGGTATCAAGCTTTCTAAACATGCCATGCAATAATTTAGAAAATGTACGGCTAATTTGTTAAGTTTGTGTGACTCGGGCGCCCGCGATCTGTAAATAGGCAGTAACTTATTGGAACAAATACAACTTATATGTAGTAAGGAAGGTAGATAATGAACATATATATGCTCTCCATTATTTTTTAGCTAATTTGGGAACATACAGAACGAAATTGGAAGAGGGATTGCGAGGAAATATGCCTCACCGCGATGGAGAGCAGTAACTAACAGGCTTCTTAATGCCAACCCGGCCGGACCACAGGAGAGGCGAGGGTTACTACATCGATATGCTCGAGGGTGGCTGGCGAGCAAACGAAGACGGTGAGGCACGGGCCGCCGCATGTTGGGAACGGTAGTGGAGGTAGGCTTGACGCCGAAGAGCGGGCACACGGCCGGGGTGAGCACGGCGGCGCCGGAGAGGGTTCTGTTGTGGATCTGGTGGGAGGGGGGGCTGGTGAAGGAGATTGGGTGGACTAGTTGAGTGAAACGCGGGCAGACGATGGGGGGGTGTTGGGGACTCCGGGTGTTGGTGGTCTTGGTGAAAAGGGCGAAAAATATCCTCGGTCGCCGCGCGCGTGGAAAGGCCTATGCAAACGGTTGCCTCTAAGCGCTCGTGTGCACAAACAAAATAATTTCGTTTGAAATGAAGACATGAGTTCATCGTTTCACCTCTAAAATTTTCCCACGTAAACCAATCACAATTTTACCACGGGTTTGATTTGCTAGTGCATTTAAGGTCTCGTGTGCTATATGTAAGACATTTTTTGGCATTTACGGTGCATCTTGGCATATAAATCAATTCCTAGCCGGACTGCATTTCCTGTCGAAAGGGATGAGGATTGCCGTTCGATCTGGGAGCATCCAACGGTGCAGACGTACGATCCGTGGGGTTTTGGTTCTGGCCAATCAGAACGCATGACTCAGATCGAGCGCGTAGCGGGGGGGGGGGGCATTAGCCACAGTTTGGTAGGCACACGACTTTCATGTGTGAACCATGTGCTATTTGAAAACAATTTTTTGGGAGGGGCTATTTGAAAACATGTACATGTGTTGTCGAAAGGGATGAGGATCTCCATTCGATCAAGGAGAATCCAATGGTGCCGATGTACGATCCGTGGGGTTTGGGTTCTTGCCAATCAGAAAGCATGACTCAGATCGCGTGCGTGGCAAAGGAGTGGGGGTGCATCGGCCATGGTTTAGTGCACACAACGCTTTTGTGAGTGAACCGTGTGCTCTTTGAAAACATTTACATTACCTAACATCATATTTTTGTTTGAATGAAAACATGAGTTCATTGTTTCGCCTCCAATTTTTTTCCACGGTAAGAAATCACGAGTATAGTGGAGAGTGTCATATACTAGTATCATGAATATACACTATATATGGTACTAGTGTATGATACTACCTTTAATTAATTATAGAGCATATTATAATACATAGAATATAGTATCATATATAGATCATATTTATTGCCATGCATGACACAAATTAGCATCGCACTTAACATGATACGGTATCTCCCTATATGCTAGTCTAACCCTCTTTATATATATTTAATTCTTTGACACATCAGCATACTTGCTATTTCCGAGTGCATGACATCGTCGGCTATGATACCACCACTATGGCCAGCCTTATATAGTGGGGAGTATCTGTAGGATCGAAAGTATGTCTAGAGGGGGGTGATTAGACTACTTGACCAAATAAAAACTTAACCTTTTCCCAATTTTAGTTCTTGGCAGATTTTAGCTATTTTAAGACAAGTCAAGCAATCATCACATAATTCAAGCAAGCATGCAAAGAGTATATTGGCAGCGGAAAGTAAAGCATGCAACTTGCAAGAATGTAAAGGGAAGGGTTTGGAGAATTCAAACGCAATTGGAGACACGGATGTTTTTCCCGTGGTTCGGATAGGTGGTGCTATCCTACCTCCACGTTGATGGAGACTTCAACCCACAAAGGGTAACGGTTGCGCGAGTCCACACAGGGCTCCACCCACAAAGGGTAATGGTTGCGCGAGTCCACATAGGATTCCACCCACAAAGGGTCCACGAAGAAGCAACCACCCACAAAGGGTCCACGAAGAAGCAACCTTGTCTATCCCACCATGGCCATCGCCCACACAGGACTTGCCTCACTAGCGGTAGATCTTCACGAAAGTAGGCGATCTCCTTGCCCTTACAAACTCCTTGGTTCAACTCCACAATCTTGTCGGAGGCTCCCAAGTGACACCTAGCCAATCTAGGAGACACCACTCTCCAAGAAGTAACAAATGGTGTGTAGGTAATGAACTCCTTGATCTTGTGCTTCAAATGATAGTCTCCCCAACACTCAACTCTCTCTCATAGGATTTGGATTTGGTGGAAAGAAGATTTGAGTGGAAAGCAACTTGGGAAGGCTAGAGATCAAGATTCATATGGTAGGAATGGAATATCTTGGTCTCAACACATGAGTAGGTGGTTCTCTCTCAGAACATATGAGTTGGAATGGTGTATGTGTTCTGATGGCTCTCTCTTCGAATGAAGAGGAGGTGGAGGGGTATATATAGCCTCCACACAAAATCCAACCGTTACACAGTTTTCCAATCTCGGTGGGACCGAATCAACAAACTCGGTCGGATCGAAAATGTAAACCTAGTGACCGTTAGAGATTTTCGGTGGGACTGACATGCAACTCGGTAGGACCGATATGGTTAGGGTTTGGGCATAACGTAATCTAGGTGAGACCGATTACACAAACTCGGTGAGACTGAATTTGGTAATTAGCTAACCAGAGAGTTGGTCAGGCAAACTCGGTGGGACCGATTTGCTCTTTCGGTGAGACCGAAAAGTTACAAAGGGGAAACACTGAATTTACATTGCAATCTCGGTGGGACCGATTCGCTCTTTCGGTGAGACCAAAAAGTTACGAAAGGGAAACAGAGAGTTTGCAATCCCATCTCGGTGAGACCGAGATCCCTATCGGTAGAACCGAATTGCTAGGGTTTGGCAGTGGCTAATGACAAGTGAAACTCGGTGGCGCCGGATAGGAAGAATCGGTAGGACCGAGTTTGGCTTAGGGTTTAGGTCATATGTGGATATGGGAAAGTAGTTGAGGGTTTTTGGAGCATATCACTAAGCACATGAAGCAAGAGGCTCATTATGCAACACCTCATCCCTCCTTGATAGTATTGGCTTTTCCTAAAGACTCAATGTGATCTTGGATCACTAAAATATAAAATGAAGAGTCTTGAGCTTTTGAGCTTGAGCCAATCCTTTTTCCTTAGCATTTTGAGGGTTCCACTTTCACATCCATGCCATGCCAATCATTGAGCTTTCCTGAAATAATCATCTTGGAATAGCATTATCTCAATGAGCTATATGTTGTTATGAATTACCAAAACCACCTAGGGATAGTTGAACTTTCAGTATCATATACTATATATATAGTATCATGCATATGATACCAGTGTATGATACTACGTACGTACCTTCATAGTGCATATATAGTATCATAGAGTAGTACTACCTTCCTCTGTAAACTAATATATAAGAGCGTTTAGATTACTAAAATAGTGACCTAAACGCTCTTATATTAGTTTATGGAGGGAGTATATATCATAGATCACCCTATTTATGGCCGTGCATGACACAAAGTAGTACGGTGTAGACGTATGATCAGTGGGTTTTGGGTTCTGGCCAATCAGAAAGCACGACTCAGATCGTGGGCGGGGTGGCGGGGTTTGGTCAGCACACGACTTTCATCAACGAACCGTGTGCTATTCACAAACCAAATTGCATATATTTGTTCACACATACTGTAGTGAGATCAATTGAGTGTGCTACCTCTATGATATAATAATAATAATAATAATAACAAAAACCAGTTCATATTCATTGCCTGAGCTGACAACATATCAAGGCCAACATATTAACGGTTCTTACATCAACAGAAAACCGGGCATAACTCACAAATTCAGTACACGCAATAGTTCTAAAAACGACTTAAGTTGCAGGGTAGGCATAAAGACTAGTCTTACAGCTTAATTCCCATGTACATGTGGTAACTGGGATAATTAAGTTAACCCCGAATGAACTTGGTTTTTTTGATGATTTTACGCTACTCTATTACACGGGTGCGTGATTCCTTGGCTAGCAACTCATCAAATTCATCGTACTTGTCCTAATCGGCAACATCGTCGACACCCAGTACCCTTCTCTTCCCATGCATCGCTAAATGGTCGTTCTTATGCAAGGGGTCTTCCACAAAGAAAATCTGGGTAGCATCTCTGGCAAGAATGAATGGGTCCGCGTGATATGCCATCGTTGTCCTGTTAACACAGGTCTTCCTGTACTCATCAATCCTTACCCGACCAGGAGGGATCCATGCGCACCTAAATAATGCCACCTTAACTTTCACATAGTCAAGCTCCTAAATCTCTTTGATGGTTCCACAGTATACCCTTTCATCAGCTTCATTTATAGCCATGCATTCTATTCGAACATAGCTATTCTGATGCGAGGTCTTCTTATCACGTTCCTCAGTGTAGAACGTGCATCCATTTATGTCATATGCTTGGTACGTCAGCACCGTAGGTGATGGGTTTTGTGCCAATCACGTAGCAATGTCATCGATTATGCCAACCACGTAGCTTTTGTGCCAACCACGCAGAACTGGCTTGTTAAGCAGTATTCTCTGGGTGCAGCCATTTGCGCGTCAACAAGGACTGGCTTACCTTTTAGCCTTCACTCGTGGCGAGAGAGGGGCAAACCTATAGGTCTTTGTTTCATGTATACGGTGCAGAACTCAACCACCTGCTCCGCGGTATAACCTTGTAGGATGCTTGCCTCTGGATGGTTTCGGTTCCGATAAAAGCGCTTCAGTATTCCCATGAACCGCTCGAAGGGGTACATGTTGTGAAGAAACGCAGGACCCCAATACTTTATCTTGTCGACAAGGTGCACAGTGAGATGGACCATGACATCAAAGAATGAATGGTGGGAAAAACATCTCTAGGTTGGACAATATTCTTGCAATATCATCTTGCATATGATCCAACTCTTTAGGATCTACAACTTTCTGCCATAGTTGGTTGAAGAAATCATAGAGGTCAATGAGTGTGTTTCTTATATCTTTGTCCATCAGATTCCTGATGGCCACCGGGAGGATTTGTGTCAACATTACGTGGCAATCATGTGACTTCATGTGCCCCAACTTCATTTTACCTGAGCTCACATCCACGAGACTTCTGATGTTTGCGCAGTAGGAAGAGGGTGTCTTAACTGACAACAAATAGGTGAAGAACTGTGTTGCTTCTTTTGTACTAAAACTGTAACTCTAGCGAGCTTTGATGAATTTTTCATCATCTTCTACTTCACTCTTGCGTTGTGATTGATCAGCAAGCATATCGAGCCGTGAACCGTCACCATCCTTTCTTTTACCTTTAATCTTGAGCAGAGTACCAAGGATGCTTTCACATACGTTCTTCTCTACGTGCATGACATTGATGCAGTGACGTACACGTAGAATCTCCCAGTAAGGTAATTTCCAGAACACCGATTTCTTCTTAAACACTTGATCCTTGGGTGTTAGTTTCATTGTCAAAGGGTGGTTCTTGCCGAGCGCAAAATTAATTTTCTAGCCATGTTGTGTACCACCTCCCCTTCATAGGGTCTTGGGCCCGCACCTGCCTCTGCCGTACCATCAAATTCAGCTTTCATCTTTCGGTATGGGTGATTTTTCCGTAAGAACCTACGATGACGCAAATACACTATTTTGCACGAGTTGGGAAGTCTTCTGCTAGTTGTCCTATCCATGCATGTGACACACCCTACATCTACCCTTGTTTTCTGCCCTGATGTGTTGCCTAATGCCGGCATATCTTGAATGGTGTGCACTAGCATCGCATGTAGATCAAAAATCTCCTTTCTATAAGCATCATAACATTTTACAGCAGGCGCATCTATCCATACTGTCAGCAGTTCTTCTACCAGTAGCTGAAAGTAAATGTCGATGTCATTTCCTGGTTGCTTCTGGCCTTCGATAATCATTGACATCATAATGCATTTTTTCTTCATACACAACCAAGGAGCTAGGTTATATATGCACAGAAGCACTGGCCATGTTCTGAGATTGGTGCTCATATCGCCAAAAGGATTCATCCCGTCAATACACTCCCCGAGCCTTATACTTCTAGGATCCTTGGCAAATTTTTCAAACTTTTTGTCGATTAATTCCCACTGAGCCCCATCTTTTGGGTGCCTCATAAACCTATCCTCAATTCGCTCATCATGATGCCACCGCAACCGCTTTGCCTCTCTAGGGTTTGCAAACAAACGCCTCAACCTTGGAATTAAAGGTAAGTACCAAAAAACCTTGAACGTGATTCCTGTCTTGATCTCATCGTCCAATTTGTACTTGTCCTTTGCTCTCATGCGCTTGTATCGTGCATGCTTGCATGTGGGACATGCACGAAAATCTTTGTACTCACCACGGTACAATATACAATCATTCACACAAGTGTGTATCTTCTGTACTTCAAGTTTCAATGGACAAACAATTTTCTTCGCTTCATTCGTGCTTCTGGGGAGCACATTATCTTCCGTAAGAATTTCTTTCAAAAGACCTAACATCTCTGTGAAGCCCTTGTTTGATAGACCGTTTGCTACTTTAAATCTGAGAAGCGCCAGGGTGGCAGTCAACCTGGAATATTTCTTTTTGCAACCTGGATACAATTATTTCTTGGAGTCCGCATCAATGGTTGGAAGATCCATGTACCCAATCATATCCTTTTCTGGGCCCTCAGAATCTGCAATCATAGCAGCAAAATCTGGCATATCAAGATCGTCGTCATCTGCGTTGACGTCTTGGTTTTCCAGTGGGCGTTTCGTCTTTCCGGTGTTCCATTGGTAGCTTGACACCTTTGCCCCGATGTTACATTCAACATACATGTGACACTGATCGGGGTTTGGCATCTCGCTGCCCTGGGTATCTTCATCCATGACCACCTGTTCACCGTGTCTGGTCCAACGTGTATATCCATCCATGAATCCCCAAGAGACTAAGTGCATCTAGACATCTGCAACTTCATGTGACTCTGTATTGGCACAATCAGTACATGGACACAGGATGTAATCTGCATCACCAATTCTCCTCTTTGCACTTTCAGCCAAATTCATGAACTCTGTCACGCCACTGATAAAATCAGCGGTTTTCCGATTCTTCATCCATCGACATCGTTCCATCTGCAGCACACGAATGGTAATTAAAAACAAAACAACAACATTATATTAATACACGGATTAACTACTGCCCAAAGATGCATGCATAAATCACAAGGTTTATTTTAATAATTACTGAGGGCGCTCCATGTTGTTATCCAGATGTGCAATGACAAAAATTAATGGCCAGTCAATTTACACGTAGAGTACTAGTTACAACACTACACTTAGGAATTGAATACCTTAATTTAGCCACTCACGAAAATAATACCTTAATTAATTAGCCGTGTGGCGACCTCCACCCAGCAGACAGACAAGCGCGATGCGGCGGCACTATCGCCCAAAGTTTGACCTCCACTATCCTGCCATCGACTGCGATGGATGTGCTCAAATCACGCCACCGCCGACCTCGATGGTTGAGCTCATCCTATCTCCCACCGCAGACCGAGGATTGACCTCCTATGACGCCGCCACCGCCCATCGACCGAGGATTGACCTCTTCTCCGGTAGCCGATGACTAGGCCGCCGCCACCATCTCTATATGCAGAGCGGCTATTTTTTTATGGATATCCGCGAAGCGGCTATTTACACGGTATCTCAACATAACTCAATTATATGGACAGGGTAGTACATCAAATATGGTTATGTAACGGTAACCATGTCTAACCTACGTTGTCTTCTCACACGGTTTGGTGCGGAAATCGTGTGTGACGTTGTAATACCGAACACAAACGACATGTACAAACAGTGTACCGTATACAACATATATATACTGCCATTAGTAGTTCCCGACCGTTAGCTTATCTCCATAGTTTCCCCATTTCCCCCAAATCCCTACATAGCCTCCAAATTCCCTCATGTGGCGCTGACATTGGGGGAATGTGGATGAGTGGTACTGATGGTTTCGGTGCGGCTGCTCCTGCTCCTATCGCCCCCACGACGGCGGTCGCTGCCGAGCACTTGCCTAAGGTCATCCGAAGGCAGGTGTACTACGGATCCGAATCATCCTGTCAGGTTCCAATCTATCCCGATCTTTTTAGCATGATCAAAGTATAGCTCCTTGCTGAATCCGTCCTGAATGACCCCCCCAGGAAAGCGATCTACCGCCGGATCTGGAGCTTGACTCCAGACTCCCGCAACACGAGTTCGATTCCGAATTTTGCGCCACCGAAGAGTACTAAAATCTGAGTTGTGTGCACGGGCACACTCCCGTTCGACGTGTATGCATGGAGGGATTCGACATTGGCAGGCAGGTTCTCAGTTGCCCCTTAGAGGTTAGTGCTAATTAAGTTCATCATTTTACTTCACTTAATGCCATCGCTCATCCATAATACTATTTAACATTGGCAGGGATATGAGGCTTGTGCCTTTGTTAACTAGCTGTATGAAGAATGGCATGGTAGGGCTCAGAGTGTTATCACCAAGCTCGCAAAAGATAACGTAAAGCTGAAGAAGAAACTGGCTGATCTGGAATGTACAATCAGTAAGATGAAACAAGAAAGAATCAATCACAGGCAACCGATGAAAGCAAGAGACAAGAAGGAACTAGCATGTGTAGTTGTGGTTGTCACATTAGCCATGTTCTATGCACTGTTTGCAATGATGATTAGGGGTTTTGTTTGACAGTATTGCTAAAGCACATCTAGATGTGCTCGAAGTAATGCACATCTAGGTCCTATGCCGTTACGCGAAGATTCGTGCAGATATTTTTCTTTGTCTTTTTCCTTTTCCTTTCTAGTTTTATTATTATTGGTTTTATCAATAAGAAGAGATCAATGTATTGATTGCCAACTATCCTACTCCGTTTGTACCGGTACCGGTGCATAATCGCAAAACTCATTCCTCATTTTTGTCCTGAAAAAGGAAACCAGCCAAATAGCCAATAGGGGTCCTGCGCAACCCTGGGAATTTGGAGCGTCTGGGTACAAATAATTGCGGTTGATTATATCAGCGGTTAGATAATACGTCAACCCCCGCTTCAATTCCCCCCCCCCCTGCGCGCAAGAAAACCCCACCGCTTCAATTGGCAGTTCCTCTTCTCTGCATAACCCGCACGCTTAAGTGTCCACCATCTTCATCGTCCCCGGCAGGCCACACTACACACTGGCACACACTCTACAGCCATGTCGAGCAACAGCGAGGACGACAGTTTGGCCAGCAGTCTGGAGCCCGATGATAGGTCAATATCGGAATCATCCCGCTTGTCTTCCATGAGTCGGGCGCCGAGCCCTGACCTTGATTATATCTGGTTCATGGAAGGGATGCCACCTCCGGAGTCGTCAGACAACAAGCAGATGGACGAGGAGCCGTCGGAGGACGAAGAAGAGGACGACAATGATAATGAGGAGGAATGGTTGAACAAGGAGGAGGAGGACGATGACAGCAACAACGATGACGACGGCGGCGGTGATGAAAAGCCAATGGTCAGCGGCAAGAAGTGTCGTCGCCAAGACTGTCGGGGGTTGGGTGCGACATATGCCAAAGGATGGCTTATCATGGTGGGAGCGAGTAGAACATCGCCGGTGCCTAGAAACGGGATAAGGCGAAGGCATGCACGCCGGCGAATCTTACCCAGCTTTGGGGCTCTCAATGGAGATAATACCCCTAATGCTGCTCTGCGGGGTCTCCGCATGATCACTATGGCAAAGTGTGTACACGGTTGCTCCTTGAGCTGTTTCCTGGAGGTAGGAGAAGACAAGGCTAGCTCTCTCCTTCCTATATGATCTGGTCTAGTGCTAATGGATTCCAACCCTTTGCATGGGTGCCCTGGGGGGTTTATATAGGCCTACCCCCCAGGGGTACAATGGTAATCCGGCTGGACACAGGCCCAGCCGTCAGTCTCTCTGGCCGTCGTCTTATCCGCCGACTCAGTCGGCGGGCCCCGCCGACTGGCTTGGTACGGAGCCGACAGGCCGCGTCCGCCACGGCCGGGTCTTGCCGGCTGTAGATTACTGTAGCCGTGCCTCTAATGACGCGGGCTCGGTCATGGGGTTGTGGCGACAGCTCCGCCGTCTGGCGGGCGATCACTGTGGCCACTCCCTGTCCCGTCTGGTTAATGGCACGTGGGGCCCGTGGGAGGGGCCGGCCGACTCCTGGGGGCCGACTCCCAATTGGGCCGACTGGTGGCGCTCTCGCCATCTTCCGTACGCCCACCGACTGGTGGGACCCCTCGTCCCTGGGTCATACCGGCAGGCCGTCGTGGGCATAGGACTCCGCCCACTAGGGCTGACGTCAGGGCCGGCATGGCAACAGTGTCGCGCCGGGCAGAGATCTCGGTTGGTACGGCGTACTGTGGCCACGCCTGCCCTTGGAAAAGGGTGGGAGTGGACCTTACTGTGGCCACTCCCCGTCTCGTCCCTCTTTATGAGGGCATGGGGGTTGTTGGCATCGCGGGCCGACTCCCCATGCCCGGCTTCTCTGGAAGTCGCCAGTCAGGACTTGGCTCATCCTGAAGTCGTCCTCGGGACTCGGCCGCGAGTGGGCAGTCGGCTGCCTCGCAGCCGACTCTCAGAAGGTGGCTCTTCGTCCTGGGGTCTTGAGGGGTGTAGCCTGCCCCGATGTCTTGAAAGGTTCTGGGCCTGGGTTAGCCTACCCGTGGCCCAGTACTCCGACTGTAGTCCCCGAATCTGGTGAGGCACCAAGGGCGATATGTCGAGGAGCCTCAACAGTTTCTTCTTTCCGACGGATGGATCTGGGCCTCGCTAGCCATCTTCTGTCAAGCCGACTAGTTGGAGCCGGACTTGCTTAAGGCCGACTTGCCCCTAAAAAAGTTTGAACGTCGCGGCGGAGTCCAGGCGGTCTGCCCACCCACGCGCGCGATGGGACAGGCCTACAGGCGTGGCCCGCCACTACCGCGCCTCGGCATGTGAACGGATCCGTTGTGGCCGTGCGGACGGTTGGGGTTCCCGCACGGTTATTGCACGCAGTAACTTCGTGTGGTAAATCGTGGGGGTCGTGGGGTCCTGGGCGCAGTTAATCTGACAACTGCCCCCTTGGCTTCTCAGCCCACGAGCCTACAAGTAGGCGGGGGGAGGGGGCGGCGAAGCACGCGCGCCCATCCTCCCTACTCCTTTTCGCTCCTTCTTGCTTCTTCTTCCTCTCGCCGCTGCTGCTCCGAACCACGCCGCGCCCGCAGCGATGAGCTCTTCCTCCGCCACTGTGCCTCCTGTTGTGCGCTCCGGAGTGTGGGACGGCTCCGAGGTCGATGACGACGACGTCGAGATCCTCCGCAAGACACGACGGCTGCCCGGCAGGGGCTTAGTGCGGGTCTGCCTCGCACCGGAGGGGGAAATATCGCTAGCGCCGAAGGAGGGCGAGCGGGTCATATTCCGCTCGCACCTTATGTGCGGCCTGGGGCTGCCGGCGAGCGGCTTCTTCTGCTCCTTCTTGGAGTTCCACGGGCTCCAGCCGCACCACCTTACTCCGAACATGGTGGTGCTGCTGGCTGCCTTCGCCACCCTGTGCGAAGGCTTCCTCGGCATTCTCCCCACCATCGAGCTCTGGGTGAGTTCTTCCAGTCCAAGCTTGGCAGACACGTCGCCGGCGTGCCGGCCTAGTGCGGTGCGTTTATCATGATGCGGAGATCAGTGGCCGACAATCCGTTTCCCACAATCGCGCTAATTAAGTCGGTGAAGATGTGGCAGCGGTCCTACTTTTATGTGAAGAACGTCGCCCCAGAAGGCGACTGGGTCAATCTGCCGGCTTATGAAGCCGTCGCGCCGGCTGGAAGGCTCCCCAGCTGGTCACACCGAGCCAGGTCGTTGTCTCCTGCTGGCGCCGCTGCCGTCACGTGACTCCGAGTGCTGACGCAGTTGGAGGGCTTGACCGGGGCCAACTTGCTGGCCGCCTTTGTGGCGCGCCGAGTCCTCCCACTCCAAGGCCGACCTCACTTGATCTGCCAGATGAGCGGTCAACGGGACCCGAGTCGGATGTGCTCCAAGGACATGCCTCACGCAGAGGTGGCGGACACGGTGAACTACATCGCGAACTGCGGTCTCACGGTGGATTGGCGGTTCGGCAAGGAGCCGTACTCACGTGCCAACCCCCCGCCTATTGTAAGTCGTCTTCCTTCTTCTTCTGTTTCTTTCGTTGCCGAGTCCGACTTGTCCAGTGTGACCTTTTTTTTGTTTTTGAATCAGAACCCTCTCGTCCATCCTTAAGCCGGCACCACGGGGCCAGCTTGTCAGTTTGTCCCCGATCGGGCGGAGAGCGATGTCGACGATCCTGACTTGGGGGCGGCGGCCATGGAGGCCGACGCCGACGGAGGAGGAGGAGAAGCAGGCGGCTTCAGGCCAACGGCCACTTTAGCCGACTGGCCTGATGACGATGCTAAGGGGGAAGTCACCCGCGTCACCAGCCAAAGGCTGGCCAGCCAAGCGCGAGTTCCTCCGCCGTCTTGGACGCTCAAGGCGGCGCGAAGAAGCACTGGGCCGGGCCGAGTACACTTGGTGGCCGGTCGAAGAAGTTTAAGGGAGCGACCGCCACGACCAAGCGGGAAGAGGCGGCCGCGAAAGCCAACCGCTTCCGCAAGGAAGTGAAGAAGCCGCCACTGGTCTCTGCGTAAGCGCCTCCATCCCTTATCTTTATTTTCTCTTTGTTCAGCTTGTCTGAGTCTTTCATATGCTTCCCTCGCTTCAGGGCTCCCCTCACTCTTGAGAGGGTTGCCGCCGCCTCCGTTATGGGGTCGGCGGAGACGTCTGCCACTACTCGGCGGATTGACCCCGTCGCCGACCTCCGGGAGGCGACGGAGCGGAACGTGCAGGAGAAGCGCGAGGAGGAAGAGGCCGCGCGCCTGAAGAAAGCAGAGGCCGAGAAGGCAGAGGCCTCCGCCCTGAAAAAGCTGGAGGAGGCCGAGGGCGCCGTCGCGGCAAGGCGGCAGGCTAAGGAAGTCGTGCACCGGCGGTCGGCGGTGTTCGTCACCCCTCTGAACTCTGCGCCGCCACCCCAGGAGTTCACGGGGCAGTCAGGGGAAGCCGGCGGCGAGTTCCCAATCATGGAGAGGGGTGGCGGCGATGCCTCCATGCCGGACGCGGTCGTGCCGCCACCGCCGCCCCCGCCGCCGTCTAGGAGCACGCAAGGCAAACAGCCAGCGGACCTGCCCTTGCCGCCGACTGAAGACGAGGTCGTGGCAAGGCTACTCCTTCAAGTTGGCTCACCAACGCGCCGCCGTCTTGAGAAGGCGACTTCGGCGCCATGCCCCTTGAAGACCGGCACCGCTAGCTCGACGATCCCAGACGCCGAAGCAACGAGCGCCGCACCCATTGGGTGGGTGCAAGGAGGCGGCACGGGCCCGCTGAACCAGGCGCTTATGGATGTCCAGACAAAGCTGCGAGCTGAGAGCGACGCTATCCAAAACTGCACCAAGGCGCACCTGGCGTCGTGGGCAGCCATCCGGGTATGCTTTCTCCTTTGTCTTTGTTTTCTTGTTCCTCTCTGTGGGGGCGCACCAGAGCACCCACTGGGTGTAGTCCCCGAGTTTCGGGCCGGCTGCTGAGCAGGCGGCCCCGAACGCCAATTGGCGAGTTCTGGGTACTAACTTTTGTCTGAAATACTTGTCGCAGGACTATCACAACCTCTGTGTCACCGCCTTCAACCGCAATGTTGAAGAGCTGGGCAAGCGGACCGCTGACTTGTCAGAGAGCCGGAGTGAGTCCTTTTTCTTTGCGGGGGCACGCTGGCGCGCCCGCGGGCTGTAGTCCCCGAGATTCGGGCCGACTGCTGAGCAGTCGGGCCGGATCTCCCCGGCGACCTTCTTTGTTGATGACTTAACGCCTTCTTTCTTCTTTCTCTTTAGAGGCCAACGCCACTCTTCAACAGCAGCTGAGCGAAGCCAACACCGCGTTGCGCGCCAAGGGGGAGGAGTGCAGCAAGCTCGCCGCAGAGCGTGATCTGCTGGCCGCACAATTGGCAGAGCAGAAGGAGCTGCTTAAGAAGACGCAGAAGGAGGTGGAAGAAGAGGAGGCCGCCCTCCTGGCCGAGTTCGCGAGCGAGCGCTCCTCCTGGACTGACAAGGAGGCAATGCTGGCCTCCGGCTTCCACGAGATCGAGGACCTCATCGACGGTGAGCTTCTTTGCTTTTCTTCTTCGAGCCGCCGACTATAGGTTGAGCCAACTCCTGGTTTTTTGACTTGTTCTTCATTCTTTTCGTCTTGGCAGACTTCTTCCCCGGCCACTCGCAGGCCACCAATCAAGCTATTGAGGCTGATCGCGAGGAGCGGAGGGCGGATGGCGCGGAGATCGCCGCCGATGCCCCCCGGACCCTTGACGAGCATATTCTGAGCATTGGGGCTCGTCTGCGGCCGGCCCACCGGATGCTGCGCCGGCTTCAACGTGTCGGCGCCCAAACGATCGCTGCCCTGTGGCCAGACATGTAGGCTCCACGCACACCCAGTCGGACTGCCGACTGGCTGGAGGTCGCGGTTGGCCGTCTTGAGGCCTGGAAGGGTTCCTCGGCCCGGGCTGGAGCGCGCCGAGCCTTGGAATTCATCAAGGCATGGTATCCGGGGCTGGACCTAGACCGACTGGCCATACTCCGGTCAGAGGCCCAGCCGGAGCTGGCAGCCGCGGAAGAGGCCCTTGTCAAGCGTGCGATGGCGATCGCCGAGTACACCGACACCAGCATCTTTGTCCCCGAGCGGGCTGAAGACGGTGGGGAGGTACTGCCGGAGTGGTTTGGGATGAACCCTGAATACAGCGAGGACTCGGCGGACGTGATCGGCTCCAGCGTCAAGGAGGAAGACGAGGCGGAGGACGGAAGCGAGACGGAGGCACCGGAAGACGGAGCGGACGGCCAGCCTCAGCTCGACCGCGCCTCCAGCAACGAGCCGTGCCCCCCCGAGCCGACTGCCGCCGGAGGTGATCAAGCCGAGACCGCCCAGCCGGCCGCCCCAACATCCAACACCATCGTCTCCTCCGATCCTCCGAACCCGTCTGCCGCCTCCTAGGCTGCCACCTTATCTTTGTTTTATCTATTTTAATAGTCTTTGAAGAACTTGTTAATTCGCACAATTCCACCCGCGGGGTGTATTTTGAACTTCTGCTCGAAGGTTCGGCCAAGGGCCTTTGTTATGTAAATATTCATCCGACTTCTATCTTTTCTTGCTCATTGCTCTTTTGGCTTTTTCCTTTGCTGCCTTCCCTCAGTTGCCGTGTTTGTCAGTCGGACAGCCGCTCTGCGGACTGCTGCTGGATCAAATTATTGGTCATTTTGGGAAGGCAGGTACTTAGCCATTTTAGAGTTGTTTAGCAAGTCGGATAGAAGGCAGCAAGCCGACTGTTCAAGAGTCGGTTTGCGAAAAAAGGCTGGAAGCCGACTTTAAGCTATGTTTATGCTTTGAGTCCTTAGCCATTTTTCATCTGGACGCCCATTCTTCCTTACTCCTGCCCACCAGACAGTCGCTCTGCGAGCTGCGGCTTCTGACAGGAGACGGCTTAGGCACCACACACTACTTGTCCGGCTGTAGGAAGCATTTCATAGCGCAGAGCGGCAAGTCCCCAG
Source organism: Triticum urartu (assembly GCF_056163025.1). Lineage (NCBI taxonomy): Eukaryota > Viridiplantae > Streptophyta > Magnoliopsida > Poales > Poaceae > Triticum > Triticum urartu. The sequence continues at coordinate 397,999,222 of NC_141876.1, read as the reverse complement.
GCCGACTAGTCGACCCCGGTGCCAAGCGGCATAACAAAGAGTAATATACTCGAATGCATAATTCTTATCATATAGATAAAAGAGGGCAGTCCCCGAGCCCTTCTCGGGGGGCCCGAAGTCTTGGTACTTTTAATACAAAAGGTAGTGTGGTACATACTGCGTTTAACTATAAAATTTTCGGAGGAGATTTGCATTCCATGACCGCTCTGTCTCTTTGCCGGAGTCATCCCTCTTGCATGCTCGGGGCTTCTGAGAGTCGATCAGGTAGTAGGAGTCGTTGCCCAGCACTTTGATAATGATGAAGGGGCCTTCCCAAGGCGCCGACAGCTTGTGCTGGCCGGCTGTTTGCTGGATCAGTCGGAGCACAAGGTCGCCCTCTTGGAAAGATCTCGGCGTGACCTTCCTATTGTAGTATCTGCGCAGGCTCTGCTGGTAGATGCTGGACCGGCTGAGTGCCAACAGCCGGCCCTGTTCCAGTAGATCGACGCCATCTTGACGTGCTTCTTCTGCTTCTTCCTTGGTGTACATGGTGACTCACGGGGAATCGGACACTATGTCCATTGGGATGACGACTTCAGCACCGTAGACGAGGAAGAAAGGCATGAAGCCGTTGACTTGTTTGGAGTCATGCGCAGACTCCAGAGGACGGCTGGCAACTCATCGAGCCACCAGCCAGCCGAGCGCTCCGGAGGCTCGACCAGTCGGGGCTTGATGCTGGACAGGATGACGCCGTTTTCTCGCTCCACCTGGCCGTTTGACTGTGGTTGGGCGACGGATGCTAGGTCCAGTCGGATGCCCTGTGTCGCGCAGAAACGGGCCAAGGCGCCTTTGGCAAAATTCGTGCCGTTGTCGGTGCTGATGTTGTGTGGTATGCCGTACCGAATTGTGATGTCGGAGATGAATGTCACGGCAGTCGGACCATTCAGTTTCTTGATTGGCTTTGCTTCTATCCACTTGGTGGACTTGGCCACCGTGACAAGTAAGTGAGTTAAGCCACCTCGTGCCGTCTTGAATGGTCCCACCATGTCTAGGCCCCAAACTGCGAAGGGCTAGGCAATGGGGATGGTCTTGAGTGCAGAAGCCGGCTGATGCGGCTTGGAGCAGAACTTCTGGCACCCTTTGCATTTTTGGATCAATTCCTTGGCCTCTTCTAAGGCCGTTGGCCAGAAGAAACCGTGTCGGAAGGCTTTGGCGATGAGTGCTCTTGAAGCCGCATGGTGGCAGCACTCGCCTTGATGGATGTCTTTGAGAATTGCTTGGCCTTGCAGTGCCGCGCCAAGTGGGTCATGCGCTCCTCCGCCGGGATGCTCATCAAGACTGATGACGAGCACCTCTGTGACGGTGCTTCCGTCGCTCTCCGCACAAGGGAGCGGCTCGTCGTAGACCACCACATTGGTGGGGAACATGTCGAGTGACGCTGTGTCAGAGTTGACCAGCATCGGGTCGGTGGAACCTACAGACTCCAAGTCCACGGCAGGCTTGCCGGTGACGTGGAGTTGGTCAAGGAGGTCCGCGAGGAGGCTCTCGGGGCCGCACGTGCCTGCGTCGGATGCAGGCTCGTCGGAGAGGCGAACCTCGCCGACAAGATCGGCGAGGAAGCTGGCTGCGCAGGCGATCTCAGCGCCATGCAGTGCGCCGGCGCAAACTCCATCTGGCGTGCCGGGCTGGCTGCGCTCGCCATGGAGAAAAAGGGTTCCCGTCCAGAGAAGGTCTCCGCACGACGGTGCACCAGGCCCCATGGTGGGCGCCAAATGTCGGGGGTTGGGTGCGGCATATGCCAAAGGATGGCTTATCATGGTGGGAGCGAGTAGAATGTCGCCGGTGCCTGGAAACGGGATAAGGCAAAGGCATGCACGCCGACGAATCTTACCCAGCTTCGGGGCTCTCCGTGGAGATAATACCCCTACTGCTGCTCTGCGGGGTCTCCGCATGATCACTATGGCAAAGTGTGTACACGGTTGCTCCTTGAGCTGTTTCCTGGAGGTAGGAGAAGGCAAGGCTAGCTCTCTCCTTCCTATATGATCTGGTCTAGTGCTAATGGATTCCAATCCTTTGCATGGGTGCCCTGGGGGTTTATATAGGCCTACCCCCAGGGGTACAATGGTAATCTGGCTGGACGCGGGCCCAGCCGTCAGTCTCTCTGGCTGCCATCTTATCCGACGACTCCTGGGGCCCGCCGATTGGTGGGCCCCGCCGACTGGCTCAGTACGGAGCCGACAGGCCGCGTCCGCCGCGGGCGGGTCTTGCCGGCTATAGATTACTGTAGTCGTGCCTCTAATGATGCGGGCTCGGTCACGGGGTCGTGGCGACAGCTCCGCCGTCTGGCGGGCGATCACTGTGGCCACTCCCTGTCGCGTCTGGTTAATGGCGCGTGGGGCCCGTGGGAGGGGCCGACCGACTCTTGGGGGACGACTCCCAACTGGGCCGACTGGTGGCGCTCTCGCCGTCTTCCGCACGCCCGCCGACTGGTGGGACCCGTCGTCCCTGGGTCGTACCGGCAGGCCGTCATGGGCACAGGACTCCGCCCACTGGGGCTGATGTCAGGGCCGGCATGGCAACAGTGTCGCGCCGGGCGGAGATCTCCGTGGGTACGGCGTACTTTGGCCACGCCTGCCCTTGGAAAAGGGTGGGAGTGGACCTTACTGTGGCCACTCCCCGTCCCGTCCCTCTTTATGAGGGCATGGAGGTTGTTGGCGTCGTGGGCCGACTCCCCATGGCCGGCTTCTCTGGAAGTCGCCAGTCAGGACTTGGCTCATCCTGAAGTCGTCCTTGGGACTCGGCCGCGAGTGGGTAGTCGGCTGCCTCGCAGCCGACTCTCAGAAGGCGGCTCTTCGTCCTGGGTTCTTGAGGGGTGCAGCCTGCCCTGATGTCTTGAAAGGTTCTGGGCCTGGGTTAGCCTACCCGTGGCCCATTACTCCGACAAAGACGATGTTGCGGGGCCATCCAACAACAACAACAACAACAACAAGGACTAAATTAAGTAGACTGTATATATCCCTGTTTATCCAGTCAATCTCATCGCAGACGGTTAGTAATGTGTATTCGACAGAGATCTAGTACATTATCACTGACAGGTTGGTTTGTTGAACGGTGTGCCCTGATGAGCACACAATTCACAAAAAAGACCGTATGGGCAATCTATAATGATCGCACATAATACTGATTACCAACTTGTTTGCCGGGTATCACACACATCTTGTTATGCTGAATCGTTTGTGTTCACCTCAATCATCGCAAATAGTTCATCAGAGTGAACTGTATGCCGTATATCGCACACACCTTGATCTGGCTGCCCATTTCTGTTGTTCTGTCTCATCGCAAACAGTTCGTGCAGATCAATCGTATGTCCCTCCTCGCACACGCAATGAAAATCTGAACCGTGTTTGATGTATCATCCATCGCAAACATTTTGCACCTTTTTATGGTTTTTTACATCATAGTTTGCGATTAATGCATCGCACACAGTTTCATCAAAGTGTCTCTGATCATAGTGTCGCATTAGCAGCATCCTGTAGTAGTGTTGCGGTGGCATCATGATGAGCGAACTGTGGATAAATATATGAGGCACCCGAAAGATAGGGCTTAGTGGGAATTAATCAATGACAAGTTTAAAGACATTGCCAAGGATCCTAGCAGTTTAAGGCTCAGGGAGTGTACTGACGTGATGAATCCTTTTGGCGATATGAGCACCAATCACAGCACATGGCTGGTGCTTCTGTGCATATGTAACCTAGATCATTGGTTGTGTATGAAGAAAAAAATACATTACACTACAAAAAAACCCACTCCCGTGATGATACGTGTTTGTCATAGTAGGTCACATTTTCTATCATGCATGTACATCCATGACGATTTTATGACAGAATCAAGATAGTCATACCTGTGCTGTCATAAAAGTATTCCATGACAATACCAAAATTATCGTCACAGAAGTGTCCATTTCCATGATGATAAATAGCGCGTCATGGAAGTGTTTTCGTCAAGGGTAACCAACATGTGGCATCCACCGTAACAGGTCGCCGTTAAGCTATCAGGTTCCAGTTTGGATCAGATAATCCGTTAACAACCACGACCAATGGGGATTTTCAATGTGTAAAATTCTCATTCGCCGGAGGATCCACGTGTCGGCTCGGTGTTGGGACATATGTCATCCACTCATTGTACGGGAGGCGCCTATGATACGTTGGCACATGGAAAGGCCCAACAGTGGCCTATTTAGGTGAAAGAGGTCGGCCTAGTCAAAATTAGCAGGTTGACCCATATAGGGCCTACTTGTGTCTGGTCCGTTTAAGCCCGTGGCCCATAGGAGATGTGCCAATTCGGCCCGTCAATGACCCGTTAACTATTTGACACCATTGCTGCCCATCGTCAGTTCAAGCCCATTAACAACCCATATATTTGGTCTCAATATCAGCCCCATGTGGTTTCGGAACGACCCATTCAAGGGATGGGCCAATTTTCAATATGTATGTCTTTCGGTCTTTTAGCGACCCATTTAAGTGTTGGGTGTTGGTGTCAAAACCGGCGGATCTCAGGTAGGGGGTCCTGAACTGTGCGTCTAAGGTCGATGGTAACAGGAGACAGGGGTCACGATGTTTACCCAGGTTCGGGCCCTCTCTATGGAGGTAATACCCTACGTCTTGCTTGATTGATATTGATGAATATGAGTATTACAAGAGTTGATCTACCTCGAGATCATAATGGATAAACCCTATAGGCCTAGCTTGTATGGCTATGGTAATGAATATCCTCCCTCCGGACTAAGTCCTTCAGTTTATATAGACACCGGGAGGATCTAGGGTTACACAAGGTCGGTTACAAAGAAAGGAATCTACATGTTTGGTCGCCAAGCTTGCCATCCATGCCAAGGAGAGTCCCATCCGGACATGGGTGCAGTCTTCGGTCTTCGTATCTTCACGGCCCATCAGTCTGGACCATATTTAACAGGCCGGACGCCCAAGGACCCCTTAGTCCAGGACTCCCTCAGTAGCCCCTGGACCTGGCTTCAATGGCAAGGTATCCGGCGCGTAGATCTGTCTTCGATATTGCAAGGTGGGTTCCTCCTTCCGAACTCCAAGATAGTCTTCGGACGAAACAAACGTGTCCGGATCTGCAACACACAGTCGTAGAGAGTATAATATTTCACGAATCCAATCTGCTAACAACTTTAGTAACGTGACGTCACGCTTGCCCGGTCATTATTTCGAACCATTTCCCGTCCCACCGTTCCACATTTTGGGACGTGGTTTTTATTGGTACGTCCTGTCAATGCAATGATCGTGTCCCCTTATCGCGGGATTCTCATCAATACGAGCGTGGGTAACCCAACCGTCCTGTGGGAAAGATTCTCAGGCTTAGGAGGTGGCGTTCAATACCTGCTGCCTTTATAAAGGAACCAAGGGCCGTCTTTTTCATGCCAAACCTCTCCTCAGCCTTCCCAACCTCGAGTTCTAGCACCCAAGGTTCGACTTCATCGCTTAAAGCCTCCCCATCATGTTCGGACCCAGCCTGAGGGAGTCATGGATTAGGGGGTCTCCGGACAGCCGGACTATATCCTTTGGCTGGACTGTTAGACTATGAAGATACAAGATTGAAGACTTCGTCCTGTGTCCAGATGGGACTCTCCTTGGCGTGGAAGGCAAGCTAGGCAATACGGATATATAGATCTCCTCCCTTGTAACTGACCTTGTGTAACCCTAGCCCCCTCTGGTGTCTATATAAACCGGAGGGTTTAGTTCGTAGGACAACATACAATCATACCTTAGGCTAGCTTCTAGGGTTAGCCTCTACGATCTCGTGGTAGATCAACTCTTGTAATACTCATATCATCAAGAACAATCAAGAAGGAAGTAGGGTATTACCTCCATCAAGAGGGCCCGAACCTGGGTAAACATCTTGTCCCCCGCCTCCTATTACCATCCACCTTAGACGCATAGTTCGGGACCTCCTACCCGAGATCCGCCAGTTTTGACACTGACATTGGTGCTTTCATTGAGAGTTCCTCTATGTCGTCACCATAAGGCTTGATGGCTCCTTCGATCATCGGTAGCGATGCGGTCCAGGGTGAGGTTTTCCTCCCCGGACAGATCTTCGTATTCGGCAGCTTCGAACAGCGGGCCCATTCTCTTGGCCATCTGGAGCAGATCGAGGGCTACGCCCCTGTCCATCAGGTTAGATTCGGAAACTTGAACTGCACGGCCGATATCCGTGGAGACTTGATCTTTGACAGATTCGAGCCCATGTCAGGTGTGCCGCACAGTCACGACAAGCATGACATAACTCTGCCGTCGGATAGTATTCGGGGGATCGCATCTGCAACTACTCCGGCCGTCAATCCGGAGCAAATCGCGCCATCCGAGAGCGGAGAGATAGACCCCGCCATGGAGGCCGTGCTCTTAGTGGCGATAGAGCCAGATGCTGACTTCACCCCTTACGGGAGCTGTGTCACCGAACCACTGGATTCATCCCCGTCCACGGACTCCGAGCCGCTTATATCTGTGCCCGTCGAACCTTACTGGGCGCTGATCATGGAGTTCACCTCCACGGATATCTTTCAGCACTCACCTTTCGGTGATGTGCTAAATTCATTAAGGTCTCTCTCCCTGTCAGGAGAACCTTGGCCGAACTATGTCCGGCTAGAATGGGATGCAGACGACGAAGAAATTCGCTGCCCACCCACCACCCACTTAGTAGCCACTGTCGACGATTTAACCGACATGCTCGACTTTGACTCCGAAGACTTTGACGTTATGGACGACGATGCAGGAGACGAACAGGAACCACCGCCCACAGGGCGCTAGACAGCCACCTCAGCATATGATATATACATGGTGGACACCCCCAAAGAAGGCAATGGCGACGAGACAACGAAGGATGACCCCTCCAAGAAGCAACCCAAGCGACAACGTCAGCGGCGCCGCTCTAAGTCCCACCACAGCAAAAGTAGTGATACCGGCACAGGAGGTAATAACACTCCAGATAGTGCCGAAGACAACAACAATCCCCTCCAGCACAATGCAGAGCCGGAGGACGAACAAGCTAGACCTCCAGAGCGGGCAGCAGATGGAGAACAGGAGGATGACAATTACATGCCTCTCTCCGAAGACGAGGCGAGCCTCGGCGACGAAGAATTTATCGTGCCTGAGGACCCCATCGAGCAAGAGCGCTTCAAGCGCCGGCTTATGGCCACAGCAAATAGCCTGAAGAAAAAGCAGCAACAGCTTCAAGCTCATCAAGACTTGCTAGCAGACAGATGGACCGAAGTCCTTGCAGCCGAGGAGTATGAACTCGAGCGCCCCTCCAAGAGTTACCCAAAACGCAGGTTGCTACCTCACCTCGAGGAGGAAGCAATGAAACCTCGTTCACCAGTGTACGATGCGGCTGACCGGCCACTACGTGGCCGAGCCAGAGAGGCGTTTCAGCCTGAAGTTCAGCCTGCACCCTGCCGCCACTCAATCAAAAATACTAAGGCCCAGGGCAACACAGGGGACCTACGAGACGTACTGGACAGTAAGGCAAAAATTGCAAGGTCAATATACGGGTCACGGGCACGCGCGTCAACACGGGACAATGATCGTCGCGTCGGATACACCAAAAGTAAATCCGGCCGGGCCGAATACAGCAGACCAGACTCATATGAACTGCATCGGGATATAGCCCGGCACAGAGGCACCCACACCCCCTATGCTTCACTAATGAAGTTATGAATCACGAATTCCCGAAGGGTTTCAAACCCGTAAATATTGAATCATACAATGGTACAATACTTCCCGCTGTATGGATTGAGGATTTTCTCCTTCACATCCACATGGCTCGCGGTGATGATCTACATGCCATCAAGTACCTCCCACTAAAACTGAAAGAACCAGCTCGGCATTGGCTGAACAGCTTGCCAACAGACTCCGTAGGCAGTTGGGAGGATCTGGAAGATGCATTCCTGGATAACTTCCAGGGCACTTATGTGCGGCCGCCGGATGCTGATGACTTGAGCCATATAACCCAGCATCCAGGGGAATCGGCCAGACAATTCTGGACACGGTTCCTGACTAAGAAAATCCAAATTGTCGACTGTCCGGACGCAGAGGCCCTAGCGGCATTCAAGCATAACATCCGTGATGAATGGCTGGCTCGCCACCTGGGCCAGGAGAAGCCGAAATCTATGGCAGCCCTCACAACACTCATGACCCGCTTTGCGCGGGCAAGGATAGCTGGCTAGCTCGCAGCAACAACACATCGAGGAATCTGGGCACTTCGGATACCAAAGATGCCAACGGTAGGCAACGTCGTAACAGACCAAAGCGCCGCAATAACGGCGATAACATTGAAGATACGGCAGTCAATGCCGGATTCAGAGGCTCTAGATCCAGTCAGTAGAAAAAGGCATTTAAAAGAAGTACTCCGGCTCCATCCAGTTTAGATCGCATACTGGATCGCTCGTGTCAAATCCACGGCACCCCCGACAAGCCATCCAATCACACCAACAAAGAATGCTGGGTGTTCAAGAAGGCCGACAAGTTAAATACCAAAAACAAGGACAAGGGGCTACATAGCGATGACGAGGAGGAGCCCCAGCCGTCGAACACAGGAGGACATAAGTGGTTCCCCCCACAAGTGAAGACGGTGAACATGATATACGCAACCCACATTCCCAAGAGGGAGCAGAAGCATGCACTAAGGGACATTGTCGGTGTCAAAACCGGCGGATCTCGGGTAGGGGGTCCCGAACTATGCGTCTAGGCGGATGGTAACAGGAGGCAGGGGACACTATGTTTTACCCAGGTTCGGGCCCTCTTGATGGAGGTAAAACCCTACGTCCTGCTTGATTAATATTGATGATATGGGTAGTACAAGAGTAGATCTACCACGAGATCAAAGAGGCTAAACCCTAGAAGCTAGCCTATGGTATGATTGTTGTTCGTCCTACGGACTAAAACCCTCCGGTTTATATAGACACCAGAGAGGGTTAGGGTTACATAGAGTCGGTTACAATGGTAGGAGATCTACATATCCGTATCGCCAAGCTTGCCTTCCACGCCAAGGAAAGTCCCTTCCGGACACAGGACGAAGTCTTCAATCTTGTATCTTCATAGTCCAGGAGTCTGGCCAAAGGTATAGTCCGGCTATCCGGACACCCCCTAATCTAGGACTCCCTCAGTAGCCCCTGAACCAGGCTTCAATGACGACGAGTCCGGCGTGCCGATTGTCTTCGGCATTGCAAGGCGGGTTCCTCCTCCAAGTACTTCATGGAAGATTTTGAACACAAAGGTAGTGTCCGGCTCTGCAAAATAAGTTTCCACATATTGCCATAGAGAGAATAATATTTACACAAATCTAATCTGCTGATGTATTCCGTAGCGTGACATCACACTATGGCCAAGTCTTTATTCGAATCATTTTACTGTCCCACCTCAGCGCGTTTAGCGAGGCGGTTTCCTTGGCACGTCTTGTTAAAGCAGAGATCGTGTCCCCTTATTCCGGGATTCTCATCAATACGGGTGTGGGTAACCCAACCGCGCCATTGACTATGGCGCTTGGGAGATAAGTGAGTTTTACCAGGCTGGTGGGGGCGCATAGTCGCGTCCATCCATATAAGGGGATAAGGACCCGCCTTTTCATCCACGCCTTCTTCCTCCTTTGCTTATCCATTTCCGCGCACTCGAGCTCCAGCGCCCAAGTCCGCACACCCCACCTCAACCTTCTCCAGCCATGTCTGGAGTGGGAGGCAAGTGGATGGTCTCCTCCTTCACGGAGGGACACATCAAAAAACTGAGGAAGGCCGGATACTTGTCTAACGACATTGTGCACCGGCTTCCCGAAGAGGGGCAGCTCATCCCCACCCCCAGGTCCCATTAGAGGGTGGTGTTCCTCCCACATTTCCTCCGCGGACTGGGCTTCCCTCTCCACCCATTTGTCCGGGGCCTCATGTTCTACTATGGCCTGGATTTCCATGATCTGGCCCCGAACTTTGTCCTCAATATCACGGCGTTTATTGTCATGTGCGAGGCTTTCTTCTGCATCCGCCCCCATTTCGGCCTATGGCTCAAGACTTTCAATGTCAAGCCGAAGGTGGTGTGCGGCACCCAGGCGGAGTGCGGAGGCGCCATGGTGGGCAAGATGCCCAACGTCCTATGGCTCGAGGGCTCCTTCGTGGAGTCCCTAAAGGGGTGGCAATCGGGGTGGTTTTACATCACCAAGCCGCGCGACCCTGAATGGGTCGCAGCCCCCGAGTTCCGATCCGGACAACCTACGCGGCTCACGTCCTGGAAAGAGACGGGCCTATCATGGGGTAAAGAAGGAGAGCTGACCGGACTCCAAACATGCGTCCAAACCCTGGTGGACAAGAAGCTCAAACTTGTCAACGTAGTCCAGGTGATGTTCATCCACCGGATCCTCCCGTGTCAACAACGGGCTTTCAACCTATGGGAGTTCGACCCGGCGCAGCACCGAACTCTGATCAGGCTCTTCGACACGACGTACGAAGATGCCTGGAAGGTGCTTTTCAAGGGCGCCGAGGCCCCCGCATCCGCTACCGAGGATCACGGATTTAGCACACAGCGTCACGCTCATGCGGTGAGCTGTTTTTACCTTTTACATGGTATTAGTTTTTCATAGTTTGGCTCCATGAGGGATCTAAGCTCCCCTACCTTTAACAGGATTGGCAGGAGATGTCTGGACAGATCAACTGTCCGGCTCCTTTGCCCGAAGGCCCATCGGACGCTCGCTTGGCGAAGCTGCTGGTTTCGGCACCCTATGTGGTGCCGGAGAAGAAGGCCAAGAAGAAGGCCATAGGGACTCGAAAGAGTGCCCGGCACCAAGGGGCGTCGGATTCATCATCCGACGACTCCAAGGCGCACTCCTCCCATGAAGACGAGGAGGAGGAAAAAGAGACCTCTCCCCCTCCCGCGGAGGGAGGGAAGAAAAGGAAGGCCACCCCAACTGGGGAGGCCGGAGGGTCCAAGAAGGGGAAAACCCTTCCTCCGGACTACTCTACCAATGCCGGCGACGACGAAGAGGAGTGACCGCTCAGGGCCAAGCCCCTGGCGAAATCGTAAGTATCCGGATACCAGAGTGATTCATAGTATTCCTCCATTGCACAGCTTTTCCTTATGTCGAACATGTTTATGCAGTCCACCCAAAGACCGGCTCGACGTGTCGTCGAGCGGTTCCCTGGATTCGTCGGATGTGAATTTGCTTCCGACGGCTACCTCCCCCCACCCTACGGACGACGCTGACGTGCTGTCCCAACAGGTTCCAAGCTAGGAGGAGGTGGTCCTGGAGGCGCCGCAAGGCGACCTCCCGGACTCCAGGCGCAAAGGGGATAAAACCCCCAAGGTCTCCGAGTCCGGCCTTGAGTCGGACACCGCGCCGGAACCTTCAACGGTTCTGGAATCCGGTAGGCAGCCTGCCTCCAAGAGGAGCAAGCCTACCGAGACGGTGACCTCTGTTCAATCGGAGGCACCAAACAATTTGCTGGAGGTGCTTAACGGCGCCTCCATCGACGAGGAGCACCGCACTATTATGAGTGTGGTGATCCAGAAGGTTCAGTCCGCCAAGAGCAGACTGACTGAAGCCTGTGCCAGCCTTCTAACAGGCTTTGAGGTAAGTAAAGAATATGTAAAAATATTACCGCATAGACAGTAGCCCCTGATGCTCTGTTCGGTGTTTGGAAAGAAAAGCCGAATAGAGGATCTAATAACCTTCGCAGGAGTCTAACATAATCAAGTCAATATCCGTATGCAGGCTTCGCTGCTGGCCTCCGGTGCATTGACTGCGGAGGTGGATACGCTGAAGCAAAACCTCACGCGGTCCAAGAACAAGCTCGGCCATGGCAAGAGGCAACTCGAGGAGAAGGAAGGTAAGTAATACCTTGCGCAAGTATATAGAGAAGATGTGGTTGCAAAAAATGACAGGATCAACGTGCTATTATAGGGGCCATAACCGAGGTGGCAGCCCTTAAGCAAGCGCTGTCCGAGGCCGAAAACAGAGCGGCCACGGAGTGCACAGAGAGAGGGAAGCAGGAGGCGCGGGTGGAGGAGGTGCAGAAAGAGCTCCAGGCTCTCGTGAAAAAACACAAGAGTTTGGAGCTTGACTCAAAGACGCAAGCGTCCGAGCTTGCAGTAGCCCTCAAAAGCGCGAAGTCTGGCAAGGCCGAAGCCCAGAAAGCCCTCCAAGAAATTGAAGCGATGAAGAAGATAGTGGCGGGTAAGGCATTCATTATGCAAAGCAAGCACGTGAAAGTGAATTACTTGTTACTTACCCGAGTCTGGAGCTCTCCAGGAGCATTCGCAGATTTGCCCCGTAGTGCGTCTGATGCCGCCGCCTACTACCGAGCCGAAGAGGGGAGCTCGACGGAAAAGGTGTTCTGGTCTCAGTATGCTGAGGCCGGACACCTGGTGCCTTTGAGCGACCAGCTGAAGCAAATGGTCGAGCTCCACAAGGTTGCCGAACAGGCCATAAAGGGCCTCATAGTTCGGCTGTGGCCTGGAGAGGCTCTGCCTGGGAGCTACTTCAGGCTGGTGAGGCGGCTGGTGGATGCCTGTCCACGGCTTGAAGTAATCAAGCGTTCCGTCTGCATAGAAGGTGCCCGTAGGGCGCTTGCCTGTGCTAAAGTGCACTAGGGCAAGATGGATGCGGAGAAGCTGGTGAAGGACGGGCTGCCGCCGGGCAAGGAGCAACGGGTCCCTAAAGCGTATTATGAGGGCGTCCTGAAGGGTGCCCGCCTTATAGCGGATGAATGCTCCAAAGATGTAGTTTTTGAGTAAACTGGCATTTGTAATCCTGTACGCTGAAAACTTGTTCATATGCGCTAAGCAACGCTTTTGAATTTAAAATATTACCTTCTGTGCGGCCGTTTATCAAATTTGAGAGATGGCGAGTCGTCGGCTTCTGCCCCCATGCCACGAGTGCTGGGGTGTTCGGGATAAACATGAGCGCTCTTTTTCCCATTCTTGGGTCCTTCGAGGGAGGCGTTCAACACAACGAACAAGGCAATCGGACTATAATGCTTGAACACTCTCACTTAGCCATAGAATTCTATAATTTTAAATTTTGGCGAAGCCCCTAGTGTTCGGAAGACCGAGTTCGAGGCGCTATCCACGCCTAGGCCAGACAAAGCCGACTCCTCGCTCTAAGCGGCATAAGTCTTTAGGGACTCGAAAACCTCTCGAACAGCGACCAGCTCTCGCCTCATCATGACGGTTAGTTTTAGCTTTCTCTACTGAGGTGCTTAGCCCAGCTCAACTGGGGCACAATCGCAGTAGTTCTCCTACTGCTACCTTAGCCGATATAACGGAACGTAAGGTACCAAAACATAGGAGCCAGGCAAACCCAACTATTGATCCAAGACATGATTCGGAGCCGATGCATATAATGCTATAAGTTCGGGGTGCTGCACTTGTGAAAGTGTTCGGACTTCTCACACCGTATTGTGGGGTACTTGAGCCCCTGGTGTATTGGCCGTACCAAAGTGTACGGGTGCAACATGTCATTAATGAACATATATTCGTAAAAAAGAGTAATACAATAATAGACGGAAGCTATGCATTGTTTATTTTAAAAAGCTGTGATCAAAGCAGAACGATACAAATAGTGCAATAAGCAAAAGATGAGACTATTTAACATGTCCTTTCCAGGGGCGAGCTGCGGAATGGTATTTGAAATAGGTATACTGCTTGTTATAGAGACCACCTTAGAGTTCCATGGTGTGGCGTAGCTTTCTGCTTCCCTGGTTGTATCGTTTGTGCGGCAATTGTACTGCCGGACAAGCCTTCCGAAGAATGGAGTCCTGAAAATAAGAGAAAATTAAGAAATCGGCAGCCCCTAGTGCGGTTTAAGCCGCGCTTCGGGCATGCCGTGATGGTGCCCCTCCCCCTGTGCCCATGGTATTTCCAGAGCGTAGTTATGTACGCGCAACATTGGTTTCGCAAGTTCACGAGGGCTGGGGTTGGGGCCGCATTGCTACGCTTGCTCGGAACGTGCCAGGCGGTCTTGTTGTAGGTTACTCCAGGCGCTCTTGATGGTGTCCAGACGTTTAATGGCCGGAGTAGATAATTGCCTTGAGAGGCTGCTTTGTACTTCCGCTGCAATAGCCGCCGTATGCTCCTCCGTTCGGAGAGAGCGTTCGGTGTTTCCATTGACCGTAGTGACTCCTCGAGGGCCTAGCATCTTGAGCTTGAGGTATGCATAGTGTGGCACCGCATTGAACTTAGCAAATGCGGTTCGCCCGAGCATTGCGTGATAGCCACTGCGGAACGGGACTATGTCGAAGATTAACTCCTCGCTTCGGAAATTATCCGAAGACCACTTCAAGTGTAACTGAGCATGTACAGTTGGCCTCTACACCTGGTATGACGCCTTTAAAGGTCATTTTAGTGTGTTTAATCCTCAAGGGATCGATGCCCATTTTCCGCACTATATCCTGGTAAAGCAGGTTTAGGCTGATGCCGCTGTCCATAAGGACTCTAGTGAGGTGAAATCCGTCAATAATTGGGTCTAGAACCAATGCGGCGAATCCGCCATGACGGATGCTAGTGGGGTGGTCCCTTCGATCAAAAGTGATCGGGCAGGAAGACCATGGGTTGAACTTTGGGGCAACTGGCTCCATCGCGTATACGTATCTTAGCGCACACTTCCGCTCCCTCTTGGGGACGTGGGTTGCGTATATCATGTTCACCGTCCGCACTTGTGGGGGAAAACCTTTCTGTCTACTATTCTTCGGCGGCCGGGGCTCCTCCTCGTCATCGCTATGCAGCCCCTTGTCTCTGCTTTCGGCATTTAACTTGCCTGCCTGCTTGAACAACCAACAATCCCTGTTGGTGTTATTGGCTGGTTTTTCGGGGGTGCCATGTATCTGGCATGAGCGGTCGAGTATTCGGTCCAAACTGACGGGCCCGGAGTATTTCTTTTGAATGGCTTTTTCCGCTGACCGGGTTTAGAGCCTCTGAATCCGGCATTAACTGCCGTATCCTCAGTATTGTCGTCGTTAATGCGGAGCTTTTGCTTGTTGCGACGCGACCTGCCACTGCTGTCCTTGGTATCCGAATTACCAGGGCTCTTGGTCATGTTATTGCTGCGAGCTAGCCGGCTGTCTTCTCCCGCGCAGTAGCGGGTCATAAGTGTCATGAGGGCTGCCATAGATTTCGGCTTTTCCTGTCCTAGGTGCCGTGCAAGCCACTCGTCGCGGATGTTATGCTTGAAGGCTGCTAGGGCCTCTGTGTTCGGACAGTCGATGATTTGATTTTTCTTGGTTAGGAACCATGTCCAGAATTGTCTGGCCGATTCCTCTGGCTGCTGAATTATGTAGCTTAGGTCATCGGCGTTTGGTGGTCGCACATAAGTGCCCTGGAAATTGTCGAGGAATGCGGCTTCCAGGTCCTCCCAACAACCAGTTGATTCTACTGGCAAGCTGTTAAGCCAATGTCGAGCTTGTCCTTTAAGATTGAGTGGGAGGTATTTGATGGCGTGTAGTTCATCACCGCGGGCCATGTGGATATGAAGGAGATAGTCCTCGATCCATACTTCAGGATCTGTTGTGCCTTCATATGATTCGATGTTCACAAGTTTGAAACCCTCGGGGATTTGATGATCCATTACTTCATCTGTGAAGCATAGTGGGTATGCGGCGCCTCTGTATTGGGCTATATCACGACGCATCTCAAACGAGCTTTGTCTACTGTGTTCGGCCCGACCGGATTTACTGTATCCCGCGTGACGAGTACCGTCTCGTGCCGTGGGGCGCCCACGTGATCCGTAGATCGATCTTGTTTGCCTTGCCTTGTCCTCCAATGTATCACGCAGGTCTGGCACATTTTCCCATGCCTTGGTATTTTTTGAGCGGCACCGGGGTGCGGCTTGAGTGGAGGGCCGAGAGGCCTCTCTGTCACAGCCACGGGGTGGCCGGTCGGCCGCATCATGCGCTGGTGATGTAGGTTTAGGTGCTTCCTCCTCTAATTGGGGTAGCAACCTGCGCTTTGGGTAGCTCTTGGAGGGGCGTTCGAGTTCATACTCTTCAGCCGCAAGGACTTCAGTCCATCTGTCGGCTAGCAAATCTTGATCAGCTCTAAGCTGTTGCTATTTTTTCTTAAGGCTGGTCGCCGTGGCCATAAGCCTGCGTTTGAAACACTCTTGTTTGACGGGATCCTCCGGCACGACAAATTCGTCGTCCTCGAGGCTTGCCTCGTCTTCGGAGGGAGCCATATAATTATCGTCCTCAACCTCTCTGTTTGCCGCTCTCTCATGAGGGCTGGCTTCTCTATCCTCCTGTGCTGAATCTTGCTGGAGGTGGTTGTATTCGGCACTGTCCGGGGTGTTATTATCTCCCGTGCCGAAATCACCGTTTTTGCTTTGGCGGGATTTAGAGCGGCGCCGCTGACGCCGACGCTTAGGCTGCTTCTTGGAGGGGTCATCCTCCACTGTTCCATCGCCATTGCCTTCTTTTGGGGTGTCCACCATGTATATATCATACGACGAGGTGGCTTTCCAGTGCTCTATAGGCGCTGGTTCTTGATCGTCTCCTGCATCGGCGTCCATACCGTCAATGTCTTCGGAGTCGAAGTCAAGCATGTCAGTTAAATCATCGATAGTGGCTACGAAGTGGGTGGTGGGTGGGCTTTGAATTTCTTCATCATCCGCATCCCAACCTTGCTGACCATAGTCCGGCCAGGTCTCTCCTGATAAAGGGAGAGACTTTAGTGAATTCAGAATATCGCCGAAGGGCGAGTGCTGAAAGATGTCTGTGGCGGTGAACTCCATGATCGGCGCCCAATCGGGTTCGATCGGTAGGGGCGCGGAGGGCTCGGAGTCAGGAGAGGAGTCCGGCTCCTTGGAGTCACGGGCTTCGCAGAGAATAGGGATGGTGTTCGGCTCGATCGCCGTAGAGATTGCAGCCCCCGAGGCGGTGTCTAACCACCCATCCTCGATTGGTGTGATCGGCTCCGAGCTAGGGGTCGGAGCGGACACAGGTGCGGCCTCCAGGGCACTGTTCAGCGGCAGAGCTAGATCATGCCCATCATGACAGTGCGGCACGCTCGGCTGTGGCTCGAATCCGTCGAAGATCAAGTCTCCGCGGATGTCAGCCGTATAGTTCAAACTTCCAAATCTGACCTGATGGCCAGGGGCGTAGCTTTCGATCTACTCCAGATGACCAAGCGAATTGGCCTGCAGTGCAAAGCCGCCGAATACGAAGATCTATCCGGGGAGAAAAGTCTCACCCTGGATCGCATCGCTGTTGATGATCGGAGAAGCCATCGGGCCTAAAAGTGACGACACAGAGGAACTCTCAATGAAAGCACCAATGTCGGTGTCAAAACCGGCGGATCTCGGGTAGGGGGTCCCGAACTTTGCGTCTAGGCGGATGGTAACAGGAGGCAGGGGACACGATGTTTTACCCAGGTTCGGGCCCTCTTGATGGAGGTAAAACCCTATGTCCTGCTTGATTAATATTGATGATATGGGTAGTACAAGAGTAGATCTACCACGAGATCAGAGAGGCTAAACCCTAGAAGCTAGCCTATGGTATGATTGTTGTTCGTTCTACGGACTAAAACCCTCCGATTTATATAGACACCGGAGAGGGTTAGGGTTACACAGAGTTGGTTACAATGGAAGGAGATCTACATATCCGTATCGCCAAGCTTGCCTTCCACGCCAAGGAAAGTCCCTTCCGGACACGGGACGAAGTCTTCACTCTTGTATCTTCATAGTCCAGGAGTCCGGCCGAAGGTATAGTCCGGCTATCCGGACACCCCCTAATCCAGGAGTCCCTCAGACATCTATGCGATGGAGCCAGTCGCCCCAAAGTTCAACCCATGGTCTGCTTGCCCGATCACTTTCGATCGCAGGGACCACCCCACTAGTATCTGTCATGGCGGATCTACCGCACTGGTCCTAGACCCCATCATCGACGGATTTCACCTCACTCGAGTCCTTATGGACGGCGGCAGCAGCCTGAACCTGCTCTATCAGGACACAGTGCAAAAAATGGGTATTGATCCCTCGAGGATCAAATCCACCAAAACCACCTTTAAAGGCGTCATCCCAGGTGTAGAGGCCCATTGCATAGGCTCAATCACACTGGAAGTGGTCTTCGAATCACCGGACAACTTCCGAAGCGAGGAGTTAATCTTTGATATCTTCCCATTTCGCAGTGGCTACCACGCACTGCTCGGACAAAGAACATTTGCAAAATTTAATGCAGTGCCGCATTACGCATACCTCAAGCTCAATATGCCAGGACCTAGGGGGGTCATAACAGTAAATGGAAACACAGAACGCTCGCTCCGCACGGAAGAGCACACTGCGGCCCTTGCAGTAGAAGCACAAAGCAGCCTTTTAAGGCAAACCACTGATTCCGCATCACAGCCCCCGGACACCTTCAAGCGAGCCCGGAATAAGCTGCAATAGGATCGCCCGGCACGTTCAGAGCTCGCCTAGCTATTTGGCCCCCGTCCCAGTCCCAATCAAGCGACAAAATCCGTGCCGCACGTACATAACTACGCACTGAAAATACCATGGATATAGACGGGGGCACGATCAGGGCATGTCCCACAATGCGGCTTAACCGCACTAGGGGCTGTATACCTTTATTACTTCATTTCTCTTTCAGGACCTAACCCCCTGGAAGCCCTTTTCAGCATTACGATTGCCGGACACATTACGGGAAGCAACAACCAAGGCGGCAAGAAGCTAAGATAAACACGGGAACCCCGAGGTGGTCTCTAATAATTGATACACCCACCTTTTGCTACCCACGCGCAGCTTGCCCTAGATAGGACATTTCGAATTGTCCTACTTTCTGCTTATTGCACTACTTGTACCAGTACGCTTTGACGTATTCTTTAAATAACAATGCGTATCATTAGTCTATTATTGCATTTTTATCCTTTTTCTATCTTATATGTCCATTCACGACAATCCGCACCCGTACGTTCGGGTACGGTCAGTACGCCAGGGGCTTCTGTTTACCCCATAATACAACGCAAGAAGTCTGAACACTTTCGATAGTGCGGCACCCCGAACTTATAGCATTATATGCATCAGCTCCGAATCATGTCTTTGGTAAAATGTTGGGTTTGCCCGGCTCCCATGCTTTGGTACCTTACGTTCCGCTATATCGGCTAAGGTAGCAGTGGGAGAACTACTGCGATTGCGTCTCGGTTCTTCCGGACGAGCGCCTCAGTAGAGAAAGCCGAAAACTGACTGTCATGATAAGGCGAGAGATTGGTTGCTGTTCGAGAGGTCTCAAGTCCTTAAAGACTTTTTCTGCTTCGGGCGAGGAGCCGGCCTTGTCCGGCTTAGGCGAGTATAGCGCCCCAAATTCGGCCTTCTGAACACTAGGGGCTTCGCCAAAGTTTAAAATTGTAGACTTCTATGGCTAAGTGAGAGTGATAAAGCCTTATAGTCTGATTGCCTGGTGCCTTTCGCTGAACACCTCCCTTGAAGTACCCAAAATTGGGGTAAAGAGTGCTCAGGTTTATCCCGAACACCCCAGTACTAGTTACATGGGGGCAGAAGCCGACGACTGGCCAACTCTCAGATATTATAAATGGACGCATAGAAGGTAATATTTTAAAACACAAAAAGCGTTGCATAGCGCAGATGAACTTGTTTCACATTACGGGACCACATGAGCATGATCATTCAAAAATTACATCCCTGGCACATTCATCCGCCACAAGGCAGGAACCCTTGAGGACACTCTCGTAGTACATCTCGGGGTGGCGATGCTCCTTGCCCTCCAGCGGCCCCTCCTTCACCAGCTTCACGGCGTCCAGCTTCGCCCAGTGCAACTTCACCCGGGCAAAAGCCCTGCGCGCACCCTCGATGCAGGCTGACCGCTTTATGACTTCAAGCCATGGGCAGGCCTCCACGAGCTGCCTCACCAGACCGAAGTAGCTGCCGGACTGGTGCTCGCCAGGCCACATTCGGACTATAGGGCCCGTCATGGCCTATTCGGCTGCCTTGTGAAGCTCGACCAATTGCTTCAGCTGGTCGCTCAAGGGCATCGGGTGTTTGGTCCCAGTATACTGAGACCAGAACAACTTCTCCGTCGAGCTCCCCTCCTCAGCTCAGTGAAACTCCGCGGCATCCAGTACACTGCGGGGAAGATCTGGGAACGCTCCTGGAGAGCTCCGAACTCGGGTAAGAAAAAGGAAAGTTTCCTTCACATGCTTGCTTTGCATAATGAATGCCTTACCCGCTGCTATCTTCATCACCGCATCAATTTCCTGGAGGGCCTTGTGGGCTTCGGCCTTAGCGCTCCGGGCACTTTCAAGCGCCTGTGCGAGCTCAGACTCTCGCGTCTTAGAGTCGAGCTCCAAGGACTCATGTTTTTTGGTGAGAGCCTCGAGCTCTTGCTGCACCTCGCCCACTCGGGCTTCTTGCTTCTCCCGCTCGATGCGTTCCTTGGCCGCTTTGTCTTCGGCCTCGGACAGCGCCTTCTTCAGGGTCGCCACCTCGGTCGTGGCCCCTGGCAAATTCATGGTGATCCTATTATTTTAAAACCGAACTTCTTTTCAAAAGCATAGACAAGGTATTGCTTACCTTTGCTCTCCTCGAGCTGCCTCTTGGTAAGGCCAAGCTCGTCCTCGGACCGCTCCAGGTCCTGCTTCAGTGCAGAGACCTCCGCAGTACGTGTGGCAGCAGCCAGTAGGGAAGCCTGCACTTACACATAGACTCCTGACTCATCATTTGATCCTATATTCGACCTTTCTTCTCGAACACCAAAGAGAGCATCAGGGGCTACTATCTATGCGGTAATATTTTCTTATATATATTTTGATTGATTACCTCAAAGCCTGTTAGGAGGCTGGCAAAACCTTCGGTCAGCTCGTTTTTGGCGGACTGAACCTTCTCGATCACCGCACTCATGATAGTGCGGTGCTCTTCGTCGATGGAAGCGCTGCGAAGCGGTTCCAGCAAGTTGTCCGGTGCCTCTTAATGGGTGGTTGGCCCCCCTTAACGGGGGCCGCCTGCTGGAGTCCGGAACCATCGAAGGTTCTGGCGTAGTGTTCGGCTGGGGGCCGAACTTGGAGCCCATAGGAGCCTCGCTCCCTTGGTACCCAGGGTCCGGGAGGTCGCCTCGAGATGCCTCTAGGACCACCTCCCCTTGGCTCAGTGCCTTTTGAGACAACACCTCGGCGTTGTCCATAGGGCGAGGGGTGGAAGCGATCGGAAGAGAACCACTGTTCATATCCGACGAGTCCAATCAGCCACTCGACGAGGATACGTCGAGATGAGCTCGGGACAGACTGTATAATCATGTTTGACATGAGGAGAAGCAGTGCAATAAAACATACCATGAAGTACTATGGTGTACGGACACTTACGACTTCGCCAGGGGCTTGACCCTGGGTAGCTACTCGTCGCCGCTAACGGCGGCCGTCATGGAACAGTCCGGAGCACGGGTCCTTCCCTTCTTGGACCCTTCGGCCTCCCCGGTTGGGTCGGCCTTCCTTTTCTTGTCTCCCCCATCCAGGGAGAGAGAACTTTCCTCCCCCTCCTCGTTTTTGTGGGAGGAGGGCGCATTGGAGTCATCACCGGATGAGTCCGATACAACCTTGCACCGGAGACCCTTTTGGGTCTCCGTGACCTTCTTCTTGGTCTTCTTCGCCGGCACCTCGTAATGTGTCGGAGTCAGCATCTCCATCAGGAGAGCATCTACGGGATCTTCAGGCAGGGGGGCTGGGCAATCAAGCTGCTCCACTGTCTTTATCCAGTCTTGTTAATGGCAAGAGAGCTTAGATCCCGCACATCATTTAACCAGGGCAAACAAATACCCTGCGAGGTATGAAAACTTACCGGATTAGCGCGGCGCTCTGAGTTGAGTCTGCGATCCTCGGAGAGGGAAGGAGGCACCTGGCGCCTTTGAACAGCACCTTCCAAACGTCCTCGTGCGTCGTGTCGAAGAGTTCTCACAACGTTTGGTGCTAGGCCGGGTCGAACTCCCACAAATGGAATGCCCGTCGTTGGCATGGGAGAATCCGGCCGAAGAGCATGACCTGAACCATGTTGACGAGCTTGATTTTCTTGCTCATCATGTTCCTGATGCAAGTCTGGAGTCCGGTCAGTTCTACTGAAGAACCCCAGGACAGGCCCTTCTCTTTCCAGGAAGTGAGTCGCGTGGGGATTCCAGATCCAAATTTGGGGGCCGCCACCTAGTTGGTGTCGCGCGGCTCGGTGATGTAGAACCACCCCGATTGCCACCCCTTTATGGTCTCCACATAGGAGCCTTCTAGCCAGGTGACATTGGGCATTTTGCCCACCATGTCGCCTCCGCACTCTACTTGCTGGCTGACCACCACCTTCGGTTTGACATTGAAAGTTTTTAGCCACAGGCCGAAGTGGGGCCTAATGCAGAGGAAGGCCTCGCACACGACGATAAACACCGAGATGTTGAGGATGAAATTGGAGGCCAGATCATGAAAATCCAGCCCGTAGTAGAACATGAGCCTGCGGACAAACGGGTGGAGAGGAAATCCCAGTCCGCGGACAAAGTGGGTAAGGAAAACTACCCTCTCATGGGGTTCAGGCGTAGGGATGATCTGCCCCGCAGCTGCTAGCCGGTGCGCGATGTCCGCGGCCAGATATCTGGCTGCCCATAGCTTTTTGATGTCCTCCGCCATGACGGAGGAGACCATCCACTCGTGTCCCGCTCCAGACATGACTGGAGTGGTTTGAGGAGAAAGACGTGAACTTGGGCGTTGGAGTTCGAGTGCGCGGGAATGGATAAGCAAGGAGAAGGAGGGCGTGGGTAAAAAGGGTGAATCTTTGTCCCTTTATAAGGGCGGAGGAGGCGATGCGCCTCCCCACTTACCTGTTAAACTCGCTTACTCCCCGAGCGCTGTAATTGATGGCGCGGTTGGGTTACCCATACCCGTATTGATGAGAATCCCATGATAAGGGGACACGATCTCTGCTTCGACCAGACGTGTGTAACATCCCAAATTTTCAATTTGGAATGTTATACGCTAGATCATCATGCATACCATATTTTTTCTTGCATTTTGGTTGATCCTAGAAATTTCACGCAACTCAAGGACCCTCGGAGAGAGTTGGAGATTTCGTTATTTTCATATTTGAGAGTTTTCTCAAATTTTGAAAATAGGATCATTTGATTTATTTATTTTATCTTCAATAATTTTTCCGGTGTCAAAATATATGAGAGAGGGAATAATATGACTTTCCCAAATTTAGGAAAAATGAAGATATAATAAATAGATCAATTTTTGTTTTCCGGTGTTTATTTGCATTTTATTTGGATAGGGAAAAATGCGCGTTTTCAAAAATTGCATTTTAGGTCCGGAGAAAAGTTCATTTTGTTCGGCTCATTTTTAGGAGTCGAGGAAAATTTACTTTATTAGTTTTGGAGTCCGGTAGATTTTGTTTTTCTGTGTTTTTTCGAGCGCGGAACCGTTTAAAAAAAAATCAAAGTCCAGGGCCTTGGGCCAAAGGCCCAGCCGGCCAAGGCCACGGCCAAGGCCATCACTAGCCGCGCGCCAGGCGCAGGCGCAGGAGGCCGCCGCCGCCTCTTGTTTCAACCGAATCCTAGTAGGACTTTTGTCCTACTTCCGTATATTCCTTTTCTATTTCTAGATCTTTTCCTTTCCTTTTTTTCTTTTCCTATTCCTAGTCTAATTCTTGTCCCCTACCCCAAGTAAACTCCCCCCCTCCCCAATATAAATACCCAAGCACCCCCCCCTCTAAATCATCAAACCCAAAGACTAGAGCTCCACCACACCCGCGCCGCCGCTGCACCTTGCCGCCGCCGCCCCACGCCCACGCCGCCGGAGCCCCTCGCCGGAGACCTCGCCGGAGGTAGCCCCGCGCTACATCTATTCTTTTTCTCGGATCGTTTTCTTCTAATCGTTCCGATTCTTTTCTTCTCTAAACCGTTCCAGTTTTCTAGATCGGTTTTTTGATCGGTTTTCTTCTCCGAAACCCTAGATTGGATTCGTTTTCTTCTCCGATTTAGTTGCCTTTGGACCGTTCGTCCTAACGAACGTGATCACCGGATTCTTCTAGGTTAACGACGTCCGTTCGTTTAACCGTTCTTCTTTTTCTTTTCGTCGGATTTATTCCGCGATCGCGATCTCAGATCCGATCTTCTTTCTAGTCTTTCTTTTCGCTCGTTTATCGGAATTAGGTGATTCAAGCGCCTGGAGTTTCGTCTCGAAACCGCCGTTCCGTCTAATCAACTTGAACAATCTTTTGCTATAGTAAAATTGTGACCTAGATTCAACTTGCTAGAACCGAGTTGTTTTCTTCTGCTGCTTGTTTTTCCGTCGTTTGTTCGGTTCGTTCTTTCTTTGCAACCAGAGTTCTTAAGTTGAACTATCTGGTTCGATCTCCTGTTCGAGTTTGACCTGTGCATTAGATGAGTACTTATTGTATGCTTGTTGTTTGTCTGCGATAGATTACCCGGATTGCGCTGCTTGTTACTTCGAAACCCTAGGACTCGCGGATCATCAGCAAGGCAAGTAACACTTTGATCATACCTTTTCTACAACCCATGTTTTATTGCATTAGATCAATCCTCACACATTGCATGATTAGGATCTAATTAAATTGTGGGATGGGAAGTAGATGAGGTAGTACCTATTACCTTTATTATTATGAAACCTTTGGGAGTTACTTCTACGTTTGCTTATTATGCCATGCTATGCTAGTAGACGTGGATTGGGTGAGTGATATCCATGACAGATGTGAGATTGATAATTTTAATGGTTTATCTAAGGTGGCAACTTAAACACACATCTGGGTGGATTGAGGCACCTGATGTCTATCAGGACTTGCTTGTTTTTTTTGGACCGCCACCCAGGCTCAAAGGGATCATAAGATCTTTCATGCTAGAAACTTCCGTGTGCAGCCACATGCTACTATGGGCTCTGGCATAGTTGACTAAGTTGTGCGAACTCTTACGGGGTGGACTAGCAGATGTAGGGGATGTAGGTGTACCGGTCTACCCCACAAGTAAGGTGCTAGTGCTTCTGAAAGACTATGTCTCGGTCATCCGTTTCTCAAACACCATGTAGTGCGAGAAAACAAACGAAGGCGACCAAGTCATGTGGGGAAAAGTGTGCAAACCTCTGCAGAGTGTACAAACTAATCATGATTAGCCGTGTCCCCGGTTATGAACAACTTGAGTATCTAGTACTTGAATATCATGTGAATCTCAACATGTTACCTCTAATTAATGTTATTGGGTTTTAATTATTTTTAATTGGGATTGAGAATGCTGTCAACCATTCTCAATGTTTCACAACCACCATGATAGTTAAATAAACTTATTCCTTTGCAGTAGGGAAAAACTGGCTTTACGCAAAACTGTAACCATAGAGCTTTCCACCAGCCATATATGCATATAGTATAGCTGTTTCATTCCATTACTCTCTATGTGTTACTTTGCCAGCATATTCCATGTGCTGACCCGTTTTCGGGCTGCAACTTCTCATGTTGCAGACTTTTCAGACGACGAGTAAAGAGCCTTTAGGTCATGGCCCTATACTCAGTGATGCCACTGGAGTTGATGGACCCATTTATCTTCCGAGTCTTCCGCCGTTATCGATATTAGATGGCCTTCAGCCATATTTATTGTAATAAGTTCTTTTTGAGCCATCGATGTAATAAGTGTGTGATTGCAACTCTGCTATAAAACCTCGATGTACTGTGTGGTGTCAGCATTACTGATCCAGGGATGACACCGTAGCACAGTAGACGTGATCCATTCGGGTCAGGTCGCTACAGAGATGGTATCAGAGCACACGCTGACTGTAGGACACGACCACTAAGTTAAAGCCATAGATCACCCTTCTCTTCTCATTTTCTAACTCCTCATCTTTTCTACTCTATTAGGATGACGCACGCGAAGATTAAGTACGCTCAACCGGATGAAGGCACACCTTTTGGATTTCACCTGAAGGAAGTCACCAAGTACCTGAACATTGGATTACCAAGCTTCACGGGAACCTTCAACGCCACTCTGCCTGAAGAGGAGCGCTGGAAGATTTTCAAGCTCATGTTCCGGGAAGGACATTCGCGCCAATCACGAAGCCCATAGATAGTGTTTTCAATGCACCAACCTGGAGTCTAGGAAGGAGCATGGCAGCTCATATCACCATAGGACGCATTGGAGAAGTTTATCAAGAAGACCTCAAGGACACTATCTACCAGATTTGCGGACGCCGAGATGAACAATGGGAGTTAGTCAGCACCAAGAAGGATAGATCCATTGCAGCATTCATCCAGGAGTTAAACCAGCACATTCGATGCCACAAGAACTAGATGTGCAATGATATGATAGAGTTGAAGAATGCATAGGCAAGGATCATCGAGCTAGAAGGAGAACTGAAGTCTACATGCAAGGACTACATGGACGAGACCGTAGCTCTAGCAAGGCACAATTGCGATCTTAAGCAGGAGATTGAAGAACTCAAGAGGAAGTTAGCATCCAAGGAAGAAGACGAGTACGTCGCATGTCTGGACAACTACATCATCATCGACGACACCGATTCGGATCCAAGTGAACCCGACTTTGAAGACGAAGCTGGAGCAGATATCATGGAGTCTTCCATCGGTTCAAATTTCTAGATGACCACCAGATAGTAGTAGTATTTCCCCCATGTAAAACATTATAGTCGAGCACTTTTGCGATAGTTTTAGACCGTTTGTAAGCCCTTGTTTGATTGATTGAAGTGATTTTGTGTGCATTTGCCTCATGTGCATATGGGTAGTGTTTTCCCTTTAGACCCCTCTATTCTTAATTCTTGTCTTTTCTAAACCCTCAGATGCCTCCGAGGCGTGATAATGGATTTCCACTGGAGCTCACTCAGTTGATCTAGCAGCAGAATCAATTGATGCAGATGTTAGTCCAGAACCAGCAGAACAACAACAACAACCCACCACCACCACCACCACCTGTTGACCACTTAGCCCGTTTCCTTAGGCTGAACCCGCCGGTGTTTTCCAGTAGCACCGAGCCAATAGTAGCAGACGATTGGCTCCGTAAGATAGGAAGGGAGTTGACCACTGCAGGATGCACGGATGGTGAGAAAGTGAAGTTTGCCGCACACCAGCTTGACGGACCCGCGGCAGCATGGTGGGAGAATTTCACAGCCACTTACCCAGTTGACACTGTCACATGGGATCAGTTTCAGCAAGCTTTCCGCGCTGCCCGTGTTTCAGCAGGAGCTATGGCCATAAAGAAGCGTGAGTTTCGCAACTTACGCCAAGGAGGAAGGACTGTTGGCCAGTATGTGGAGGAGTTTAGTAAGCTAGCCCGTCATGCCCCAGATGACATTGCTACGGATGCAACTAAGAAGGAGAAGTTTCTGGAAGGACTGAATGATGAACTAAGCATGCAGTTGATGGTAGCGAGTTTCAACAACTACCAGGAGTTGGTAGATCGTGCCATCATGATTGAAGGGAAGCAACAGCAGATTGAGAACCGTAAGAGGAAGTATGGACAGGGGAAGTATAACTCTGGAGCCCAGCAGAAGCCCCGTTTTACCCCTAAACCGGGATTTCAGTTTAAGCATACCCATGGAGGAGGTAGTTCGCACAACCATAATGGCCACAAGAATGGTAATGGGAATGGAGGAAGCAACGGCCAGAACCGGACCACCCCATCGACCCCAACCAAGAGAGACCTGAGTCAAGTCACCTGTTTCAAGTGTTCGAAGACCGGACATTATGCCAATGAATGTCCCGAAGGCCAGAATGGAAATGGCAATGGAAGCTCTGGGAAGAAGCCGAACCTTTTCAATAGGGGACAGGTGAACCACGTTAATGTGGAGGAGATTGAAGATCAGCCCGATGCAGTAATAGGTAAGTTTTTGGTTAAGTCATTTACTGCACTCGTTCTTTTTGATACTGGTGCATCGCATTCATACATATCAAGGGGATTTGTGGAAAAGTATAGCCTGCCCACTAGGATTCTTAAAACACCTATGCTAGTAAGCTCGCCAGGAGCAGAATACATGGCCAGACAAGGATGTTTCCAAGTACCATTGAGTATAGGAAGGCATGTATTCCCAACGGATTTAATTATTCTGGAATCCCAAGGGTTGGATGTGATTCTTGGTATGGATTGGCTGTCGATGTATGGAGGAAACATCGATTGCGCCAGTAAGACAATTTTGCTTACCACACCAGAAGGAAGAAGGATCAAGTATGTATCCCGGCATGTGCCAAACAGGACACAAGTGAATTTCCTAACAGGAGTTGTGCAGGAGGAAGTACCAGTGGTAAAGGATTTTCCTGATGTATTTCCTGAGGAATTGCCAGGCATGCCACCGGATAGAGACATTGAGTTTTTGATTGAGTTATTGCCAGGTACAGGCCCAATATGGAAGCGACCGTACCGGATGCCAGCAAAGGATTTGGTGGAAATTAAGAATCAGATTAAGGAGTTATTGGATAAAGGTTACATTCTCCCAAGTTCTTCGCCTTGGGGATCACCCATACTTCTAGTGGAAAAGAAGGATGGATCATTAAGGATGGTTGTAGATTATCGGGGATTGAATGAAGTAACCATCAAGAATAAGTACCCACTGCCAATGATCAACGATCTGTTTGATCGATTGCAAGGAGCTAAAGTGTTTTCCAAGATCGATTTGCGATCAGGGTACCATCAGTTGAAGATTCGAGAGAAGGACATACCTAAGACAGCATTCACCACAAGATATGGACTGTATGAGTATACCGTTATGTCATTTGGATTAACTAACGCACCTGCCTATTTTATGAACCTGATGAACAAAGTGTTTATGGAGTTTTTGGATAAGTTCGTCGTAGTGTTCATTGATGACATCCTAGTTTATTCGAAGAATGAAGAGGAGCATAAGGAACATTTGCGTTTGGTTTTGGAGAAACTAAGGGAACATCAGTTATACGCCAAATTCAGCAAATGTGAGTTTTGGTTGAAGGAAGTTGGATTCCTCGGACACGTTATATCCGGAGAAGGTATAGCAGTTGACCCCACAAAGGTTGAGACCGTAACCGAATGGGAAGCACCAACAACAGTTGGAGAGATCCGGAGTTTTCTTGGACTCGCAGGATACTACCGGAGATTCATTGAGAACTTTTCAAAGATTGCAAAGCCTATGACTGAATTATTGAAGAAGGATACTAAGTTCAAATGGACTGAGGAGTGTGAGGCTAGTTTCCAGGAGTTGAAGAAATGTTTGGTTACCTCACCAGTATTGATTTTGCCAGATCAGACCAAGGATTATGAGGTGTACTGCGACGCTTCACGTCGAGGACTTGGAGCAGTGCTTATGCAGGAAGGAAGAGTTGTTTCGTATGCTTCACAACAACTGAAGCCTCATGAGTTGAATTATGCCACGCATGATTTGGAGTTAGCAGCCGTAGTGCATGCATTGAAGACGTGGAGACATTTCCTCATTGGAAATCATTGTGAGGTGTACACGGATCACAAGAGTTTGAAGTACATTTTCACGCAGAAGGAGTTGAACCTCCGACAAAGGAGATGGTTGGAGCTCATCAAGGATTATGACATGAGATTGCATTACCATCCCGGAAAGGCTAATGTAGTAGCTGACGCATTGAGCCGTAAGAGCCATGTCAATACCCTAGTGACGGGGAAAATACCAAAGGAATTAGAAGAAAACCTTCATGAGCTATGTTTGGAAATAGTTCCGAGAGGCTATGTAGCAGCATTGGAGATTCAGTCAACATTGATGGATAAGATCGGAGAAGCTCAGAAATCTGACAAGGAGATTGCTGCTATAAAAGAGAAATTGAGCGAAGGAAAAGCAAAGGGATTTCGTGAGGATGAGCACGATACCTTATGGTTTGAAGACCGTGTTTATGTGCCCAATGACCCGGAGATCAGGAAGTTGATTTTGCAAGAGGCACATGATTCACCATATTCGATTCACCCAGGGAATACCAAGATGTATTTGGATTTAAAGGAAACATTCTGGTGGACCGGAATGAAGAAGGATATTGCAGCATATGTAGCAGTTTGTGACGTATGTCAGAGAGTAAAGGCAGAACATCAAAAGCCAGCAAGATTGTTACAACCATTGCCGATACCCGAATGGAAGTGGGATAAGATAGGCATGGATTTTATCACAGGACTACCCAGGACGAAAGCAGGATATGACTCGATATGGGTAGTAGTTGATCGTTTGACGAAGGTAGCACATTTCATTCCAGTTAAGACCACTTACACTAGTGCTAAGTTGGAAAAGATATACATGACTAGGATCATTTGTTTGCATGGAGTCCCGAGGAGTATCGTATCAGATACCAGTTTCGTTCCATGACAACAGTTACAAAGTTGGAGACCGACAATTCTTTGGACCAGATTTGATTAAGGAGTCTGAACGGAAAGTTAAGTTGATTCGCGATAGGCTCAAGGTAGCCCAGTCCAGGTAGAAGAGCTTCGCAGATTCAAAACGCGAGGAGATAGTTTACGAAACTGGAGACAGAGTTTATCTCCGAGTATCCCCACTTCGAGGATTTAAGCGTTTTGGAGTTAAGGGAAAGTTAGCACCGCGTTTCGTTGGACCGTTTAAGATCTTGAAACGTATGGGAGAAGTCGCTTATAGGTTGGAATTACCAGAAGGACTGTCAGGAGTTCATGATGTATTCCATGTTTCTCAGCTGAAGAAATGTCACGCCGAGATGGCGGAGATACCGCTAAGGGATACCGTACCGCTTGAAGCGATTCAGTTAAAGGATGACCTAACATATGAGGAGAAGCCAGTCAAGATTCTCGAGTTTGCCAGTAGAGTTACTTGCAGCAAGGTTATCAAGTTTTGCAAAGTTCAGTGGAACCACCACTCAGAGGATGAAGCCACCTGGGAGAGAGAGGAAGATTTGCTCAAGGACCACCCTCACCTATTTTCTAGCCAACCCGAATCTCGAGGGCGAGATTAATCTTAAGGGGGGTAGGTTTGTAACATCCCAAATTTTCAATTTGGAATGTTATACACTAGATCATCATGCATACCATATTTTTTCTTGCATTTTGGTTGATCCTAGAAATTTCACGCAACTCAAGGACCCTCGGAGAGAGTTGGAGATTTCGTTATTTTCATATTTGAGAGTTTTCTCAAATTTTGAAAATAGGATCATTTGATTTATTTATTTTATCTTCAATAATTTTTCCGGTGTCAAAATATATGAGAGAGGGAATAATATGACTTTCCCAAATTTAGGAAAAATGAAGATATAATAAATAGATCAATTTTTGTTTTTCGGTGTTTATTTGCATTTTATTTGGATAGGGAAAAATGCGCGTTTTCAAAAATTGCATTTTAGGTCCGGAGAAAAGTTCATTTTGTTCGGCTCATTTTTAGGAGTCGAGGAAAATTTACTTTATTAGTTTTGGAGTCCGGTAGATTTTGTTTTTCTGTGTTTTTCCGAGCGCGGAACCGTTTAAAAAAAATCAAAGTCCAGCGCCTTGGGCCAAAGGCCCAGCCGGCCAAGGCTACGGCCAAGGCCATCGCTAGCCGCGCGCCAGGCGCAGGCGCAGGAGGCCGCCGCCGCCTCTTGTTTCAACCGAATCCTAGTAGGACTTTTGTCCTACTTCCGTATATTCCTTTCCTATTTCTAGATCTTTTCCTTTCCTTTTTTTTCTTTTCCTATTCCTAGTCTAATTCTTGTCCCCTACCCCAAGTAAACTCCCCCCTCCCCAATATAAATACCCAAGCACCCCCCCCCTCTAAATCATCAAACCCAAAGCCTAGAGCTCCACCACACCCGCGCCGCGCCGCCACCCCACACCCGCGCCGCCGCCGCACCTTGCCGCCGCCGCCCCACGCCCACGCCGCCGGAGCCCCTCGCCGGAGACCTCGCTGGAGGTAGCCCCGCGCTACATCTATTCTTTTTCTCGGATCGTTTTCTTCTAATCGTTCCGATTCTTTTCTTCTCTAAACCGTTCCGGTTTTCTAGATCGGTTTTTCGATCGGTTTTCTTCTCCGAAACCCTAGATCGGATTCGTTTTCTTCTCCGATTTAGTTTCCTTTGGACCGTTCGCCGGACCGTTCGTCCTAACGAACGTGATCACCGGATTCTTCTAGGTTAACGACGTCCGTTCGTTTAACCGTTCTTCTTTTTCTTTTCGTCGGATTTATTCCGCGATCGCGATCTCAGATCCGATCTTCTTTCTAGTCTTTCTTTTCGCTCGTTTATCGGAATTAGGTGATTCAAGCGCCTGGAGTTTCGTCTCGAAACCGCCGTTCCGTCTAATCAACTTGAACAATATTTTGCTATAGTAAAATTGTGACCTAGATTCAACTTGCTAGAACCGAGTTGTTTTCTTCTGCTGCTTGTTTTTCCGTCGTTTGTTCGGTTCGTTCTTTCTTTGCAACCAGAGTTCTTAAGTTGAACTATCTGGTTCGATCTCCTGTTCGAGTTTGACCTGTGCATTAGATGAGTACTTATTGTATGCTTGTTGTTTGTCTGCGATAGATTACCCGGATTGCGCTGCTTGTTACTTCGAAACCCTAGGACTCGCGGATCATCAGCAAGGCAAGTAACACTTTGATCATACCTTTTCTACAACCCATGTTTTATTGCATTAGATCAATCCTCACACATTGCATGATTAGGATCTAATTAAATTGTGGGATGGGAAGTAGATGAGGTAGTACCTATTACCTTTATTATTATGAAACCTTTGGGAGTTACTTCTACGTTTGCTTATTATGCCATGCTATGCTAGTAGACGTGGATTGGGTGAGTGATATCCATGACAGATGTGAGATTGATAATTTTAATGGTTTATCTAAGGTGGCAACTTAAACACACATCTGGGTGGATTGAGGCACCTGATGTCTATCAGGACTTGCTTGTTTTTTTTGGACCGCCACCCAGGCTCAAAGGGATCATAAGATCTTTCATGCTAGAAACTTCCGTGTGCAGCCACATGCTACTATGGGCTCTGGCATAGTTGACTAAGTTGTGCGAACTCTTACGGGGTGGACTAGCAGATGTAGGGGATGTAGGTGTACCGGTCTACCCCACAAGTAAGGTGCTAGTGCTTCTGAAAGACTATGTCTCGGTCATCCGTTTCTCAAACACCATGTAGTGCGAGAAAACAAACGAAGGCGACCAAGTCATGTGGGGAAAAGTGTGCAAACCTCTGCAGAGTGTACAAACTAATCATGATTAGCCGTGTCCCCGGTTATGAACAACTTGAGTATCTAGTACTTGAATATCATGTGAATCTCAACATGTTACCTCTAATTAATGTTATTGGGTTTTAATTATTTTTAATTGGGATTGAGAATGCTGTCAACCATTCTCAATGTTTCACAACCACCATGATAGTTAAATAAACTTATTCCTTTGCAGTAGGGAAAAACTGGCTTTACGCAAAACTGTAACCATAGAGCTTTCCACCAGCCATATATGCATATAGTATAGCTGTTTCATTCCATTACTCTCTATGTGTTACTTTGCCAGCATATTCCATGTGCTGACCCGTTTTCGGGCTGCAACTTCTCATGTTGCAGACTTTTCAGACGACGAGTAAAGAGCCTTTAGGTCATGGCCCTATACTCAGTGATGCCACTGGAGTTGATGGACCCATTTATCTTCCGAGTCTTCCGCCGTTATCGATATTAGATGGCCTTCAGCCATATTTATTGTAATAAGTTCTTTTTGAGCCATCGATGTAATAAGTGTGTGATTGCAACTCTGCTATAAAACCTCGATGTACTGTGTGGTGTCAGCATTACTGATCCAGGGATGACACCGTAGCACAGTAGACGTGATCCATTCGGGTCAGGTCGCTACAGAGATGGTATCAGAGCACACGCTGACTGTAGGACACGACCACTAAGTTAAAGCCATAGATCACCCTTCTCTTCTCATTTTCTAACTCCTCATCTTTTCTACTCTATTAGGATGACGCACGCGAAGATTAAGTACGCTCAACCGGATGAAGGCACACCTTTTGGATTTCACCTGAAGGAAGTCACCAAGTACCTGAACATTGGATTACCAAGCTTCACGGGAACCTTCAACGCCACTCTGCCTGAAGAGGAGCGCTGGAAGATTCAAGCTCATGTTCCGGGAAGGACATTCGCGCCAATCACGAAGCCCATAGATAGTGTTTTCAATGCACCAACCTGGAGTCTAGGAAGGAGCATGGCAGCTCATATCACCATAGGACGCATTGGAGAAGTTTATCAAGAAGACCTCAAGGACACTATCTACCAGATTTGCGGACGCCGAGATGAACAATGGGAGTTAGTCAGCACCAAGAAGGATAGATCCATTGCAGCATTCATCCAGGAGTTAAACCAGCACATTCGATGCCACAAGAACTAGATGTGCAATGATATGATAGAGTTGAAGAATGCAAAGGCAAGGATCATCGAGCTAGAAGGAGAACTGAAGTCTACATGCAAGGACTACATGGACGAGACCGTAGCTCTAGCAAGGCACAATTGCGATCTTAAGCAGGAGATTGAAGAACTCAAGAGGAAGTTAGCATCCAAGGAAGAAGACGAGTACGTCGCATGTCTGGACAACTACATCATCATCGACGACACCGATTCGGATCCAAGTGAACCCGACTTTGAAGACGAAGCTGGAGCAGATATCATGGAGTCTTCCATCGGTTCAAATTTCTAGATGACCACCAGATAGTAGTAGTATTTCCCCCATGTAAAACATTATAGTCGAGCACTTTTGCGATAGTTTTAGACGGTTTGTAAGCCCTTGTTTGATTGATTGAAGTGATTTTGTGTGCATTTGCCTCATGTGCATATGGGTAGTGTTTTCCCTTTAGACCCCTCTATTCTTAATTCTTGTCTTTTCTAAACCCTCAGATGCCTCCGAGGCGTGATAATGGATTTCCACTGGAGCTCACTCAGTTGATCTAGCAGCAGAATCAATTGATGCAGATGTTAGTCCAGAACCAGCAGAACAACAACAACAACCCACCACCACCACCACCACCTGTTGACCACTTAGCCCGTTTCCTTAG
The DNA here is from genome assembly GCF_056163025.1 of Triticum urartu. NCBI lineage: Eukaryota > Viridiplantae > Streptophyta > Magnoliopsida > Poales > Poaceae > Triticum > Triticum urartu. The sequence goes on along the minus strand of NC_141876.1, from coordinate 397,964,259 downwards.
GCTGAACCCGCCGGTGTTTTCCAGTAGCACCGAGCCAATAGTAGCAGACGATTGGCTCCGTAAGATAGGAAGGGAGTTGACCACTGCAGGATGCACGGATGGTGAGAAAGTGAAGTTTGCCGCACACCAGCTTGACGGACCCGCGGCAGCATGGTGGGAGAATTTCACAGCCACTTACCCAGTTGACACTGTCACATGGGATCAGTTTCAGCAAGCTTTCCGCGCTGCCCGTGTTTCAGCAGGAGCTATGGCCATAAAGAAGCGTGAGTTTCGCAACTTACGCCAAGGAGGAAGGACTGTTGGCCAGTATGTGGAGGAGTTTAGTAAGCTAGCCCGTTATGCCCCAGATGACGTTGCTACGGATGTAGCTAAGCAGGAGAAGTTTCTGGAAGGACTGAATGATGAACTAAGCATGCAGTTGATGGTAGCGAGTTTCAACAACTACCAGGAGTTGGTAGATCGTGCCATCATGATTGAAGGGAAGCAACAGCAGATTGAGAACCGTAAGAGGAAGTATGGACAGGGGAAGTATAACTCTGGAGCCCAGCAGAAGCCCCGTTTTACCCCTAAACCGGGATTTCAGTTTAAGCATACCCATGGAGGAGGTAGTTCGCACAACCATAATGGCCACAAGAATGGTAATGGGAATGGAGGAAGCAACGGCCAGAACCGGACCACCCCATCGACCCCAACCAAGAGAGACCTGAGTCAAGTCACCTGTTTCAAGTGTTCGAAGACCGGACATTATGCCAATGAATGTCCCGAAGGCCAGAATGGAAATGGCAATGGAAGCTCTGGGAAGAAGCCGAACCTTTTCAATAGGGGACAGGTGAACCACGTTAATGTGGAGGAGATTGAAGATCAGCCCGATGCAGTAATAGGTAAGTTTTTGGTTAAGTCATTTACTGCACTCGTTCTTTTTGATACTGGTGCATCGCATTCATACATATCAAGGGGATTTGTGGAAAAGTATAGCCTGCCCACTAGGATTCTTAAAACACCTATGCTAGTAAGCTCGCCAGGAGCAGAATACATGGCCAGACAAGGATGTTTCCAAGTACCATTGAGTATAGGAAGGCATGTATTCCCAACGGATTTAATTATTCTGGAATCCCAAGGGTTGGATGTGATTCTTGGTATGGATTGGCTGTCGATGTATGGAGGAAACATCGATTGCGCCAGTAAGACAATTTTGCTTACCACACCAGAAGGAAGAAAGATCAAGTATGTATCCCGGCATGTGCCAAACAGGACACAAGTGAATTGCCTAACAGGAGTTGTGCAGGAGGAAGTACCAGTGGTAAAGGATTTTCCTGATGTATTTCCTGAGGAATTGCCAGGCATGCCAGCGGATAGAGACATTGAGTTTTTGATTGAGTTATTGCCAGGTACAGGCCCAATATCGAAGCGACCGTACCGGATGCCAGCAAAGGATTTGGTGGAAATTAAGAATCAGATTAAGGAGTTATTGGATAAAGGTTACATTCGCCCAAGTTCTTCGCCTTGGGGATCACCCGTACTTCTAGTGGAAAAGAAGGATGGATCATTAAGGATGGTTGTAGATTATCGGGGATTGAATGAAGTAACCATCAACAATAAGTACCCACTGCCAATGATCAACGATCTGTTTGATCGATTGCAAGGAGCTAAAGTGTTTTCCAAGATCGATTTGCGATCAGGGTACCATCAGTTGAAGATTCGAGAGAAGGACATACCTAAGACAGCATTCACCACAAGATATGGACTGTATGAGTATACCGTTATGTCATTTGGATTAACTAACGCACCTGCCTATTTTATGAACCTGATGAACAAAGTGTTTATGGAGTTTTTGGATAAGTTCGTCGTAGTGTTCATTGATGACATCCTAGTTTATTCGAAGAATGAAGAGGACCATAAGGAACATTTGCGTTTGGTTTTGGAGAAACTAAGGGAACATCAGTTATACGCCAAATTCAGCAAATGTGAGTTTTGGTTGAAGGAAGTTGGATTCCTCGGACACGTTATATCCGGAGAAGGTATAGCAGTTGACCCCACAAAGGTTGAGACCGTAACCGAATGGGAAGCACCAACAATAGTTGGAGAGATTCGGAGTTTTCTTGGACTCGTAGGATACTACTGGAGATTCATTGAGAACTTTTCAAAGATTGCAAAGCCTATGACTGAATTGTTGAAGAAGGATACTAAGTTCAAATGGACTGAGGAGTGTGAGGCTAGTTTCCAGGAGTTGAAGAAACGTTTGGTTACCTCACCAGTATTGATTTTGCCAGATCAGACCAACGATTATGAGGTGTACTGCGACGCTTCACGTCGAGGACTTGGAGCAGTGCTTATGCAGGAAGGAAGAGTTGTTTCGTATGCTTCACGACAACTGAAGCCTCATGAGTTGAATTATGCCACGCATGATTTGGAGTTAGCAGCCGTAGTGCATGCATTGAAGATATGGAGACATTTCCTCATTGGAAATCATTGTGAGGTGCACACGGATCACAAGAGTTTGAAGTACATTTTCACGCAGAAGGAGTTGAACCTCCGACAAAGGAGATGGTTGGAGCTCATCAAGGATTATGACATGAGATTGCATTACCATCCCGGAAAGGCTAATGTAGTAGCTGACGCATTGAGCCATAAGAGCCATGTCAATACCCTAGTGACGGGGAAAATACCAAAGGAATTAGCAGAAAACCTTCGTGAGCTATGTTTGGAAATAGTTCCGAGAGGCTATGTAGCAGCATTAGAGATTCAGTCAACATTGATGGATAAGATCAGAGAAGCTCAGAAATCTGACAAGGAGATTCCTGCTATAAAAGAGAAATTGAGCGAAGGAAAAGCAAAGGGATTTCGTGAGGATGAGCACGATACCTTATGGTTTGAAGACCGTGTTTATGTGCCCAATGACCCGGAGATCAGGAAGTTGATTTTGCAAGAGGCACATGATTCACAATATTCGATTCACCCAGGGAATACCAAGATGTATTTGGATTTAAAGGAAACATTCTGGTGGACCGGAATGAAGAAGGATATTGCAGCATATGTAGCAGTTTGTGACGTATGTCAGAGAGTAAAGGCAGAACATCAAAAGCCAGCAGGATTGTTACAACCATTGCCGATACCCGAATGGAAGTGGGATAAGATAGGCATGGATTTTATCACAGGACTACCCAGGAGGAAAGCAGGATATGACTCGATATGGGTAGTAGTTGATCGTTTGACGAAGGTAGCACATTTCATTCCAGTTAAGACCACTTACACCAGTGCTAAGTTGGCAAAGATATACATGACTAGGATCATTTGTTTGCATGGAGTCCCGAGGAGTATCGTATCAGATACCAGTTTCGTTCCATGACAACAGTTACGAAGTTGGAGACCGACAATTCTTTGGACCAGATTTGATTAAGGAGTCTGAACGGAAAGCTAAGTTGATTCGCGATAGGCCCAAGGTAGCCCAGTCCAGGCAGAAGAGCTACGCAGATTCAAAACGCAAGGAGATAGTTTACGAAACTGGAGACAGAGTTTATCTCCGAGTATCCCCACTTCGAGGAGTTAAGCGTTTTGGAGTTAAGGGAAAGTTAGCACCACGTTTCGTTGGACCGTTTAAGATCTTGAAACGTATGGGAGAAGTCGCTTATAGGTTGGAATTACCAGAAGGACTGTCAGGAGTTCATGATGTATTCCATGTTTCTCAGCTGAAGAAATGTCACACCGAGATGGCGGAGATACCGCTAAGGGATACCGTACCGCTTGAAGCGATTCAGTTAAAGGATGACCTAACATATGAGGAGAAGCCAGTCAAGATTCTCGAGTTTGCCAGTAGAGTTACTCGCAGCAAGGTTATCAAGTTTTGCAAAGTTCAGTGGAACCACCACTCAGAGGATGAAGCCACCTGGGAGAGAGGAAGATTTTCTCAAGGACCACCCTCACCTATTTTCTAGCCAACCCGAATCTCGAGGGCGAGATTCATCTTAAGGGGGGTAGGCTTGTAACATCCCAAATTTTCAATTTGGAATGTTATACACTAGATCATCATGCATACCATATTTGTTCTTGCATTTTGGTTGATCCTAGAAATTTCACGCAACTCAAGGACCCTCGGAGAGAGTTGGAGATTTCGTTATTTTCATATTTGAGAGTTTTCTCAAATTTTGAAAATAGGATCATTTGATTTATTTATTTTATCTTCAATAATTTTTCCGGTGTCAAAATATATGAGAGAGGGAATAATATGACTTTCCCAAATTTAGGAAAAATGAAGATATAATAAATAGATCAATTTTTGTTTTCCGGTGTTTATTTGCATTTTATTTGGATAGGGAAAAATGCGAGTTTTCAAAAATTGCATTTTAGGTCCGGAGAAAAGTTCATTTTGTTCGGCTCATTTTTAGGAGTCAAGGAAAATTTACTTTATTAGTTTTGGAGTCCGGTAGATGTTGTTTTTCTGTGTTTTTCCGAGCACGGAACCGTTTAAAAAAAAATCAAAGTCCAGCGCCTTGGGCCAAAGGCCCAGCTGGCCAAGGCCATCGCTAGCCGCGCGCCAGGCGCAGGCGCAGGAGGCCGCCGCCGCCTCTTGTTTCAACCGAATCCTAGTAGGACTTTTGTCCTACTTCCGTATATTCCTTTTCTATTTCTAGATCTTTTCCTTTCCTTTTTTTTTCTTTTCCTATTCCTAGTCTAATTCTTGTCCCCTACCCCAAGTAAACTCCCCCCTCCCCAATATAAATACCCAAGCACCCCCCCTCTAAATCATCAAACCCAAAGTCTAGAGCTCCACCACACCCGCGCCGCGCCGCCACCCCACACCCGCGCCGCCGCCGCACCTTGCCGCCGCCGCACCACGCCCACGCCGCCGGAGCCCCTCGCCGGAGACCTCGCCGGAGGTAGCCCCGCGCTACATCTATTCTTTTTCTCGGATCATTTTCTTCTAATCGTTCCGATTCTTTTCTTCTCTAAACCGTTCTGGTTTTCTAGATCGGTTTTTCGATCGGTTTTCTTCTCCGAAACCCTAGATCGGATTCGTTTTCTTCTCCGATTTAGTTGCCTTTGGACCGTTCGCCGGACCGTTCGTCCTAACGAACGTGATCACCGGATTCTTCTAGGTTAACGACGTCCGTTCGTTTAACCGTTCTTCTTTTTCTTTTCATCGGATTTATTCCGTGATCGCGATCACAGATCCGATCTTCTTTCTAGTCTTTCTTTTCGCTCGTTTATCGGAATCAGGTGATTCAAGCGCCTGGAGTTTCGTCTCGAAACCGCCGTTCCGTCTAATCAACTTGAACAAGCTTTTGCTACAGTAAAATTTTGACCTAGATTCAACTTGCTAGAACCGAGTTGTTTTCTTCTGCCACTTGTTTTTCCGTCGTTTGTTCGCTTCGTTCTTTCTTTGCAACCGGAGTTCTTAAGTTGAACTATCTGGTTCGATCTCTTGTTCGAGTTTTACCTGTGCATTAGATGAGTACTTATTGTATGCTTGTTGTTTGTCTGCGATAGATTACCCGGATTGCGCTGCTTGTTACTTCGAACCCTAGGACTCGCGGATCATCAGCAAGGCAAGTAACACTTTGATCATACCTTTTCTACAACCCATGTTTTATTGCATTAGATCAATCCTCACACATTGCATGATTAGGATCTAATTAAATTGTGGGATGGGAAGTAGATGAGGTAGTACCTATTACCTGTATTATTATGAAACCTTTGGGAGTTACTTCTACGTTTGCTTATTATGCCATGCTATGCTAGTAGACGTGGATTGGGTGAGTGATATCCATGACAGATGTGAGATTGATAATTTTAATGGTTTATCTAAGGTGGAAACTTAAACACACATCTGGGTGGATTGAGGCACCTGATGTCTATCAGGACTTGCCTGTTTTTTTTGGACCGCCACCCAGGCTCAAAGGGATCATAAGATCTTTCATGCTAGAAACTTCCGTGTGCAGCCACATGCTACTATGGGCTCTGGCATAGTTGACTAAGTTGTGCGAACTCTTACGGGGTGGACTAGCAGATGTAGGGGATGTAGGTGTACCGGTCTACCCCACAAGTAAGGTGCTAGTGCTTCTGAAAGACTATGTCTCGGTCATCCGTTTCTCAAACACCATGTAGTGCGAGAAAACAAACGGAGGCGATCGAGTCATGTGAGGAAAAGTGCGCAAACCTCTGCAGAGTGTACAAACTAATCATGATTAGCCGTGTCCCCAGTTATGGACAACTTGAGTATCTAGTACTTGAATATCATGTGAATCTCAACATGTTACCTCTAATTAATGTTATTGGGTTTTAATTATTTTTAATTGGGATTGAGAATGCTGTCAACCATTCTCAATGTTTCACAACCACCATGATAGTTAAATAAACTTATTCCTTTGCAGTAGGGAAAAACTGGCTTTACGCAAAACTGTAACCATAGAGCTTTCCACCAGCCATATATGCATATAGTATAGCTGTTTCATTCCATTACTCTCTATGTGTTACTTTGCCAGCATATTCCATGTGCTGACCCATTTTCGGGCTGCAACTTCTCATGTTGCAGACTTTTCAGACGACGAGTAAAGAGCTTTTAGGTCGTGGCCCTATACTCAGTGATGCCGCTGGAGTTGATGGACCCATTTATCTTCCGAGTCTTCCGCTGTGATCGATATTAGATGGCCTTCAGCCATATTTATTGTAATAAGTTCTTTTTGAGCCATCGATGTAATAAGTGTGTGATTGCAACTCTGCTATAAAACCTCGATGTACTGTGTGGTGTCAGCATTACTGATCCAGGGATGACACCGTAGCACAGTAGACGTGATCCATTCGGGTCAGCTCGCTACAACGTGTCAAGAAAACCGCCTCGCGATATGTGCGGTACTGGTTGAGGAAAACGGTTCGAATAATGAACGAGCCATGACATGATGTGACGTTGCTAAACGTGTTAGCAGATTTGATTTGTGAAAATATTATTCTCTCTATGATGGTATATGGAACTTATTGCAGAACTGGACACTATCCTTGTGCTCAAGATCTTCTATGGAGTATTCGGAGGAAGAACACGGCTTGTAATGCCGAAGAGAATACTTCGCGTCAGACTCATCATCATTAAAGCCTGGTTCAGGGGCTACTGAGGGAGTCATGGATTAGGGGGTCTCCGGACAGCCGGATTATATCCTTTGGCCGGACTATTGGACTATGAAGATACAAGAATGAAGACTTCGTCCCGTGTCCGGATGGGACTCTCCTTGGCATGGAAGGCAAGCTTGGCAATACGGATATGTAGATCTCCTCCCTTGTAACCGTCCTTGTGTAACCCTAGCCCCCTCCGGTGTCTATATAAACCGGAGGGTTTAGTTCGTAGGACAACATACAATCATACCATAGGCTAGCTTCTAGGGTTAGCCTGTACGATCTCGTGGTAGATCAACTCTTGTAATACTAATATCATCAAGAACAATCAAGCAGGAAGTAGGGTATTACCTCCATCAAGAGGGCCCAAACCTGGGTAAACATCTTGTCCCCCGCCTCCTGTTACCATCCGCCTTAGACGCACGGTTCGGGATCCCCTACCCGAGATCCTCCGGTTTTGACACTGACACAGCCCTCAAGGCCGATGGTTGGCTTCCTCCACTACAGAGGAGGATATTGCAAAGCTTCGTGCGGCCAGATACTTGACCACGGAGGCCCACCATAGGCTTCCTGCTCAAGGACAGGTTATTCCGACCCCCAGATCTGGCGAGAGGGTCGTATTCATCTCCCACTTCCTCCGAGGGCTAGGGTTCTCTCTTCACCCCTTCGTCCGGGGGCTAATGTTTTATTACGGACTAGATTTTCATGATCTAGCTCCGGACTCTTTCCTCCATGTCTCGGCGTTTATCATTACATGCGAGGTCTTCCTCCAAACCCCCACACTTTGGCTTATGGCTCAAGACTTTTAGTGTGAAGCCGAAGGTAGTTGACGGGGAACAGGCGGAGTGTGGTGGTGTCGTAGTGAGCAAGCTTACCAACACTCTCTTGCCAAAAGGCTCTTTCACCGAAACCTCCCACCAATGGCAGCGAGAGTGGTTCTATGTCACGGAACCCCGTTGCACCAAGTGGGTAGCTATACCTACGTTCCGTTCCGGCCCTCCGCCACAACTTGCCTCATGGATTAACATGGGGATGGACTGGGGATCAGTTGACAAAGTACAAACTCTACAGAGCCGCATCAGAACCCTCCTTAAGAGAGGCATCGATCTTGTCAATGTGATTCAAGTGATGCTAGTTCGCCGAATCCTGCCATGCTAGCGCAGGTCGTGCCGCATGTGGGAGCTTAATCCAGAAGGACCACGAACCCTCCAACACTTCTTCGGCACTACACACGAAGGGATGTGGAAGCTATTTTTCGGGAAGTGAAAACATTGGTCGGACACTACTGAGGACGCTGGCCTTGACTGCAACCGTCCGGACACCCCGGTAAGAACTTGTCTTCCGAACACTTTGTAGTTACGCATACCGTAATATGGTACTGAGCAAACTATCTTCTTCCAGGGCTGGATAAAGAAAGTGGAATTAATTATGTGTTCGGCCCCCTTGCTCGAAGGCCCGACGAATCCTGTTTTAACAAGGATGCTGGCCTTGGCACCATACCAGATGCCTGTGAAGGGGGGCAAGGCAGAGAGGACCAAAGATGGCCTCCATCCCGAAGGTGTATCAGACATTGTGTCCGTAGGAATCAAGATCCCATCGTCCGAAGACAAAAATGAGGGGGAGGTCAACACCTCTTCCCCTCATGGAAAGAAAAGGGCCGCCTCCGAAGATTGGGAGAAAAAGGCTCCTAAGCGAGGCAAGATGCCTCTGTCGGGTGGCTTAGGCTTGGTGGACGTTGACGCTCAGTCTCATGATGAGGAGAAGCCTTAGGCCAAAACATAAGTAAACAAGGATGTTTTAGACATGTCCCGTTCTTCTTCTTGTAATGCCTAGAATATATATCTTTTGTAGTTCGGCACACAGTCTTCTTCAACAATTCTATTCCTCAGGGGACCTTCTCCCAGAGATGATGGAAAGTGAGACGCCTCCACCGGCCTCTCCGCCCAATAGGGCGGACGACTTTGAGGTGTCATCGCGGAGGGTCTCCCCCGACCAATAGGGGGTGCAAGGGATGATGAAGATATTACCTGAAGGTGACACTTCGATGGCCCAGGGTCCGGGGACCAGTAATGAAGGCCCTGAACAATCCGATCTACAGCCGGATACTGATAAATGGATCCCTTCAAAGGGTGGCCATACTCCTACAGCAGCCTCCGGTGATCCAGAGGCGCCGGATATACTGACGAACATGCTGCAGCAGGCGTCCGTCTTAGAGGAACATCGTACCTTGATGGGCACGGTGGTTGAAAAGGTCCTGTCTGCAAAGCGCGGGTTGAATGAGGCCTTTGTGGGCCAACTAAGAGGTTTCGAGGTTTTTACTGTAATATGTTCAATTGTGTTTTATTCACAAAATACACCAATGTATAGATAGTAGCCCCTGAGACTCTGATTGGCTTCCCGAGGGAGGCAATCAGAGGATCAAAAGAAATGCCCAGGGACTGACCTGATTAATTGGAACACAGGCTATTTCTCCCCTGACAACTGCCCAGACTACAGATATTGTCGAGTTGCAGCGGAAGCTTGATGTGGCAGGGGATGACATTGCGTTAATCAATAGGCGTCTTGACGAGTCACAATGTATGTTTGAGAGCAGTCCTTACACATACGTGTTTGTAATATAAGCATGACACTAAAAATTGCATACTGGGATATATATATGGCTGCAGATGGTGCCGCCGCCGTTGAGATTCTTCGGGCCGAGCTGGCCCAGGCCAAGGAGTAGGCCCGGTTTAGTAATGCGGATACCGAAGAGGCATCGGCCGAGTTAAAGGCTGAACGGGCTACTCGGCACCAAGACGCGGGGAAAATATCCGTGATGGCACTCGAACTAAAGAATGCTACTAGCCGCTATGAATTCCTTGAGAAGGCGAATAAAGCCAAAACGGCTAATCTTGACAAGGCCTTGCGAGAGGTGAAAGATGCGCGGTCCGAATATAGAGCTGCCCGTGAGGAGATCCGGCAAGCTAGGGAGATTGCGGCTGGTAAGCCCTTTTTATTACAGATTAAGTTCGGCCATCCGAATTATGCTCAGCTTAACCAAGTGTGGAGCTCTCCAGATGCGTTTTTGGACCTGCCGAAGAGTTCTTCCGATGCGGCACAATTTTACCAGGTGCAAGAGGGATTTGCAACGGAGATGCTTTTCTGGTCACAGTATAGTGCATCAAAACGCCCTATGCTGCTGAATGACCAGATGTCCCAATGGGCCGAGCTTCATAGGATGTCTGGTGCTACCATGAAGAACGTCATACTCCGGCTATGGCCAACTGAGCCTATTCCGAATAGCTACTTTAGCTTGGTGCAGCGGCTTACTGATGCGGTGCCACGTATCGACACTGCAAAGCGGTCGGCGTGTATTGAAGGTGCACAGATGGACTTTGCCCGAGTCAAGACATACTGGGGGAAGATGAAGGCCATCGATATTGCAGTGAAGGGTCCACCCAAGGGCAAGGACCATCACGCACCAGAGCATTATTTTCAGGACGTCTTGGAGGCTGCCTGCTTGATAGAGGGTCAATGTTCGAAAGGCATAATATTCGAATGAACTCTGTATGAATTGTAAGAGACAATTTTTATAATCAGTCTATATTTTAGTTTTGCCTAAAGGCTGTTATTCCTCCTGTGCGGCCATTTGTATATAATCTGAAATTTTTCCAGTTGTCGGCTTCATCCCCCTCGTAGGAAATACAGGGGTGTTCGGAAAAGCATCTGATCACTCTTGACCCGTCTTGTTCCGAGAAGGAGGTGTCAATGCGGCGAACCAGGCAATCGGACTATAGGGCATTAACACTTTCACTTAGCCATAGGAGTTTTATGGTGGGTCTACGATATAGCCCCTTGTATGTATGCGGCTTATTCATACGATGCGTTTACATACTTGACCGGAAAGAGGTCCTTCGTGTGACATAGAGGGAATCGTGAAAGATTCTAGTAAGTCATTGAGTGGTTGACCAGCTCTCGCCCAACATGACAGTCAGTTTTTGGCTTTCTCTACTGAGGTGCTTAACCAGGTGAACCGGAAGCACAATCGCAGTAGTTCTCCCTTTACTACCCTAGCCGATAGAGCGGAACGTAAGATAGCAAGCACAGGAGCCAGGCAACCCAACTATTGACCCAAGACATGATTCGGAGCTGATGCATATAAGGTCAAACTCGCGACGCCGAAGTACGCTGTAGAGCTGTTCGGACTTGTCGGCAACTCGTTTGTTCCCATACCGAGCCCCTGGCAAGTTATGCCGAGGTGTATGTTTAAAACAACCGTAGGGGAAAAACTCGGTTCTTTAGAAAAGAGTGGATTATTTTTTCTGGGATCTGAGTGATGTGCCAATCGTTTATATAGATAACAAACCACAACCCCAGCTATTTGACATGCCAGGGGTCGAAGGTAGAGGAAAAAGGCACTTTATAGGCTCGAAATAGAGAGTGTGGTCTACAAAAAGTTATTTTGGACGTCCTGTCGCACGTTTGCGCCGCCTGTCCTCGATGAAGGGACTCCTTGATGGAAATAGCCCTTGGGTGAGTGTACGCACCCGAAATCCGATAGAGTCCGTGGCCAGCCATTAAGCCACCTGTCGAGAGGAAAGAGAAAAAGAAGAAGAAAAAGTAATTAGAAAAAAGGGGAGGTTATGGGAGTACTTGCAGGTCCGTCCGTATTGTGCTTCCGCCGGAGCCCAGGATATTTTAAGTGTATAATTATGTATGCGTGGTACAGACTTCGCAGGTATATTAGGTGAGCGGCGGAAGTCGAACTGCTAGTCCCCCGCTGTGTATTTCGGCTGAGGTAGCCGTAGTATGGTCCTCTGTACGGCGGGAGCGCTCCGTGCATTCCCCTGTAGGGGAGTGTGTCACGTATACCATGTTCACTGTCTTTACTTCGGGGGGAAACTGCTTCTGACCCCCGGTGTTTGGTTGGCGAGTTTCTTCGTCATCGTTGTCGCCGGGCGACCTCTTCCCCTTGTGTTCGGCATTTGACTTGCCGGCCTGTTTGAAGACCCAACAGCTTCTGTTGGTGTGATTAGCTGGTTTATTGGGGTGGCCATGAATCTGGCAGGGCCTATCCAATATCTTATCTAAATTGGATGGTTCGTTTCTATTTGCCGTAAATGGCTTTTTCCGTTGACCGGGTTTGGGGCCGCTGAATCCGGCGTTAATCGTTATGTCGTGCGTTCCCCCATTAATATTGCCACATTTGTGTTTATTGAGTCGTGGTTTCCCGTTGCCATCTCGAACTTCGGAAGTGCCCGGGTCACTGGCGCTGCTGCTTCTATGACCGAGCCAGCTGTCTTCTTTCGTGCAAAAGCGGGTCATCAGAGCGGTAAGGGATGACATGGATTTTGGTTTCTCCTGACCGAGGTGGCGGGCGAGCCACTCATCCCGGACACTGTGTTTAAAGGCCTCTAGGGCTTTCGCGTCCGAACAGTCTACGATTTGGTTCTTTTTAACTAAGAACCTAGTCCAGAGCTTCTTGGCTGACTCTCGTGGCTGCTGGGCGGTGTGATTTAAGTCATCGGCATCTGGTGGCCGGACATATGTACCTTGGAAGTTGTCGCGGAAGGCGTCTTCCAAATCCTCCCAGCTGCCAATAGAGTTTTCAGCCAGACTGTTTAACCAGTACCTTGCTGGTCCTTTGAGTTTTAGTGGGAGGTATTTGATGGCGTGAAGCTCATCTCCGCAAGCCATATGAATATGGAGAAGAAAATCCTTGATCCATACCACAGGATCAGTTGTTCCATCATATGATTTGATATGCACAGGTTTAAACCCCTCTCGAAATTCATGCTCCATTACTTCTTCAGTGAAGCAGAGTGGGTGTGCGGCGCCTCTATATTGGGCCACGTTGCGACATAGCTTAGATGGAGTCCGTCTGTGTTTTCGACCCGGTCGTGACTAGACTTGTCACATCCGAATAGGTAGCCGTCGTTGCGTGTCGAGGCACATCCTCGCGATCCGTAGATCGATCTGGTATGTTCTGCTCTACTATCCAGGTCCTACCGAGGGTCGTATGTATGACCCTGAGCTGTTTTATCTCTGTTTTTTCTTTGGGTTGAGGCAGGCCACTGTTCGTCTTGAGTTGCCGCTCTATCCTGACCGCATGGTGGTCGATTAGCCGTATTGTCCCGACCACGTGGTACAGGTTCCGGCGCCTCCTCATCGAACTGAGGTAGCAATCTGTGCTTTGGGTAACCTTTGGTTGTGCGCTTGAGGCTGTATTCTTCGGCTGTTAGGATGTCTTTCCATCTATCATTGAGCAGGTCCTGGTCAGCTTGAAGCTGCTGCTGCTACTTCTTTTTCAGGCTCCTTGGAGTGGCTAATAGCCGGCGTTTAAAGCGCTCCTGCTCGAGAGGTTCCTCGGGCACGATGAAATCCTCGTCGCCGAGGCTCTCCTCATCCTCGGAGAGCGGAAGATAATTACTGTCCTCCGAGTCTTCGTGTATGGCCTGTTCGTCAGGGCTATCGTGTCCGTCTTCCCGTTCATTCTGTTCGGACGTTGCCTCACTAGGGTCTTCATTGTCTTCGGCATCGTCCGGGGTGTTGTTTTCTACGGTGCCAGCATTGCTATCTTTTGCACAACGTGACTTAGAGTGGCGCTACTGATGCTGACGTCTGGGCTGTGTCTCAGGAGGTTTATCCTCAACTGGATCTTCTTTGTCATCATCATTAGTTTCTTTGGTGTATCCACCATGTATACGTCGTATGAAGAAGTGATCGTCCAACGTCCGGTAAGCGGCGGGTTTTCGCCCTGCTCCTCATCGGCATCGTCGTCTATACCATCGAGGTCTTCGGAGCTGTAATCGAGCATGTCGGTTAATTCCTCGACAGTGGCTATGGAGTGGGTGGCGGGTGGGAAGCAAAATTCTCCATCACCAGCCCCTAGTTCGAACCGGATATAGTTCGGCTATAAGTCCTCTGCCAAGGACATGTTCTTTAATGAGTTTAGCATGTCACCCAAGGGCGAGTGCTGGAAGATGTCCGCTGCGCTGAATTCAAAGATCGCTAAACGATCAAGTTCGGTGCCCGCGGGCTCACATGGTTCGGAACTTATGACCGGAGACGAGTCCGAAGTTCCGGTGACATAGATATCGTGTGAGGTTAAATCCATGTGCGGCTCCAACGCCGGGGAATCTGCGGCCTCCATGGCGGGGTTGAGCTTCCCGTCCTTGGATGGCGCAGTCCACTCCAGATCTAAGGCCAGAGCGGTTACATGAGCTATCTCTTGGATGTTGTCCGATGACAGATTTAGGTCATGTCCATCGGGGTGACAAGGAGTGGTTGCCGCAGTCTCGAATCCGGCGAAGATCAAGTCTCCACGGATGTCCGCAACATAGTTCAAGCTCCCAAATCTAACCTGATGGCCAGAGGCGTAGCTTTCGATCTGCTCTAGATGGCCAAGCGAGTTGGCCCACAGTGCGAAGCCGCCGAACACGAAGATCTGTCCGGGGAGGAAGACTCCCCCTGGACTCCATCGTTGTATATGATTGAAGGAGCCATCGAACCTCTAGACGACGGCACAGTGGAGCTCTCAATGAAAGCACCAATGTTGGTGTCAAAACCGGTGGATCTCGGGTAGGGGGTCCCGAACTGTTCGTCTAAGGTCGATGGTAACATGAGACAGGGGACACAATGTTTACCCAGGTTCGGGCCCTCTCTATGGAGGTAATGCCCTACATCCTGCTTGATTGATATTGATGAATATGAGTATTACAAGAGTTGATCTACCTCGAGATCGTAAAGGCTAAACCCTAGAGGCCTAGCTTCTATGGCTATGGTAATGAATATCCTCCCTCCGGACTAAGTCCTCCGGTTTATATAGACACCGGGAGGATCTAGCGTTACATAAGGTCGGTTACAAAGAAAGGAATCTACATGTTTGGTCACCAAGATTTCCCTCTACGCCAAGGAGAGTCCCATCCGGACATGGGTGCAGTCTTTGGTCTTCGTATCTTCACTACCCATCAGTCCAGACCATAGTTAACAGGCCGGACGCCCGAGGACCCCTTAGTCCAGGACTCCCTCATTAGGCTAATTTCCAGCCTGGTGTGTCTTTCAACATGTTAATGGCCCATAAATGAGTTGGGCCATTTGTAGTCAGACCTGAGTTTTGGCCTCTTAACGGACCATGCTCTTCATGACGAATACCAGGCCAGTTCCGCTTTCGGCCTACTAAAGGCCCACAACACAGTTGGGCCATATACAGTCCGACCTGACTTTCGGCCTCTTAGCAGTCCATGCTCTTCATGGTCTAGTACGAGCCCGCTGTCTCTTTCGGCCTGCTAAAGGCCCACAATACACTTTGGCCATATATAACCCGACCTTGGTATCGGCCTATTAACGGCCCATGAAATCGAGTGGGCCCACTTATTGCCCGCTTCGATGTTGGCCTGTTAACGACCCGAGAGGTAACAGGACTGAGCATTAACTTTTGGGTCGTTTCAATTATAGCGGCCCAATAGAGCTTTCGGCCTGGTTATGGCCCATTAACGTAATGGGCCCAGTAAAGTTCAAACATGTCTGTAGACACAATTAGATAACGTCAATTCCATCCTAGCTATAATTTGAGCCCATTACGATGAGCAATTATGGACAGGAGAAAAACCGATCAATCAAAGGCCCATGAGAATTTTGGCCCATGCGAGCCCATTAGGGAAGCCCATTAAGGGCAGTGGGCCGCTTCCTTCATATAGGGCCCATGACTGTTCATGCTAACTAATAATTTCACTACTTTTTGCCTTCCTAGTGACCTGTTAGCTGGAATGCGTGTCGCACTAAGCAAACATACGACTTGCAAGGAAAAATGTTGCACATCCAACATATATTACAGGAAATTACATCCACTGGGCAATCAAAGATTGATGTCAGTGCAAATAAATGAATAGAACTTAACGATCTACAACCTCACATTCTACAACTTCAAAGCATGTGAGCAAGTTCTTCCTTCTTTGCTACACTATCTCTGAAAACATTGATCAGTTGCTGTTGCGCAAGAATGTGCACCTTTGATTCCTCCATGATTGCTTCATCTAGTAATTCGTTCACAAACATACATTTTTTCCGTTGGATTCGAGATAGAGGAAACCCAGCAGACTCAGATGGCGATTTTGGTAGGCTTGTATTATTGATACTGGAGAGTGTCTCGACCACTGCATAAGAACATAAATTAGGAGGGGAACCAAACAGATTAATCAAGAGTTATTGCCATATTACCTGGCTTAGATTTATTGGAAAGAAACAATGGGGTTGCCTTGCTATTTTTAGAGTTTGTCTTCTTATCTTCAGTAGCCTGCACCAAATTAACACACTAGCATTGCTATCGTTCGCTAGGTCAGATAATAGGAAAGCAACATTGACACAACGAACATTTGGGCAACCAGACCACACCAGCCTACACCAAATTAACACAATATGGCACATCTATCATCATCTAGGTAAGGTAATAGGAAAGCAACATTGACACAATGAATGACTGGGCAACCAGAACATGACTACAATTTAGTAATAATGTGCATGATATAAGATAGTACACTCATGCAGCTCAGTATGAAAAATTAACATGCAGTTTTCCTTACAAAAATCAACATTGTCGCCTTTAATTATACATTTTTCTACAAGTAAATTTAGAGCATATAAAGGTTGGATTCACACCGATTAACAAAATACATGATGATGTAAAAATTTAGTGATATACAATAGGTACTTACATCAACATTGGAGCACAGAGAATTCCCGCAAGATACTTTCCTCGAACACAATCCTAGTTTAGAAAGTCTTCTATCCTTTAAGCTTATTTTCTAAAAGAGAGATGGGTAAGAAACATGTAGAAAATATGATCTGAATGCTATGAAATTTCATGATGTGAGCATACGCACACGCTTTTTAGAATGGAGTTGACATATTTTTGCTGGACTAGAGCAGACTAGTTCTTTGGCCACTTGAATCTGCTTATTATAAGTAGGAGTTGGGTTTCTTTGTGCTGGAGAGGTATTATGAACATTGGAATTGGTTTACTATCTCCTGGCATTTCGATCTTTTGCAAAGACCTTGTTTGTGACCCTTCAGATTCTAACATAGCCGTCTTCCCCTTGCATGCCTTATATATAAGAATGGTGCTTCAGTTATAAAAATGATATCACAGAGAGATGGAGTAGGTACTGAAGAATAGAAAGGCATGACATATTGACATGTATTCCCTCCATCCGGAAATAAATGTATGTGTCTAGGCGTATTTCAGTTCTATATACATCCATTTTATCCATTTCTGCGACATGTAATTCGGACGGAGGGTGTATGATGTAAGAGCTAGGGACACGACAGGACAATAGAGTAAAAAACACTAGTTGAATGTAAAATTGTATGATAGCATAATACATACAAAAAAACACTAAGGCAACATATGCGTGTATGATTGGGCAACTAAGATGGCATTGCAACAGACCACTAGAACAATACTTCAATGTAAAAAACATGGTATCGTAGACAGATGAAGTACATGCCGATGAATAACAATGCATAAAATATTCAGAAGCATGATGTCCAAACTAAGCAGATGGCATTGCGACAGAGTAGAATGATAGTACTCGAATTTGAAAACATGTTATCATGAATGGAATAGGTACTGAAATCAGGAAGGCATGACATATCTACATGCACTGCTGCAGGATACTGCTAACGCAACACTACGATCAGAGACCCTTTGCCAAAACTGTGTGCAATGCAATAATCGCAAACGGTGGTGTAAAAAAACCATCAAAAAAGTGCAAAACATTTGCGATGGTGGAGCCATCAAACACGGTTCATATTTTACTTGCGTGCGCGATGCAGGGCACACGGTTAATCCATTCAAACTGTTTGCGATGAGGCAGAACAACATAAACGGACAACCATATCAATGTGTGTGCAATGCAGGACACACGGTCAATCCACTCGAACTGTTTGCGATGAGGTAGAACAATAGAAACAGGCAGCCATATCAATGTGTGTGCGATATATGACATATGGTTCACTTGGACGAATTGTTTTCAATTAGGGAACACAACAGAAATGGTTCAACTTAACAAGATGTGCATGATATGCGGCATACAGTTCACATGGATGAACTATTTGCGATGAGCCAAAAGAACACAAACGAGTCGTGTAAACAAGATGTGTGTGATACGTGGCGAACAGCCAACTCAGATGAACTGTTTGTGATGAGAAATTACAACACAGGCGGTCAATACAGTTACTTTGTGTGTGATTCTCTGTGTACAAAAAACTTTGAAAAATGCAAACTAGTTGCTTGCGGTGGCTAGGAATATCACACACGATAAGTCTGTGAGTACTCATGTGCGATGATTAGTATGTTACACATACGTTTCCAGATGTTAACATGTGTGTGAATTTGCAATATGGACAGTTAATATGCAAATGCCTTCTGGACATCGGGCACACGCTTAAACTCAATGAACTATGTACGATACTAATACTTTCCATGAAAATTTATGAACTTGGGTAACAGCATTCGAGTAACATATATATAGTGGTTACACTATTCGACAAAAGGAGGATCTTCGTAACACGGTTTTGACAACCATATGGTCCATATCTACATACTTAACATGGTAACAACTATCACATTTTAAGAGGCTAAGGGCCAACAACCATATGGTCCATATCCACATACTTAACATATATAGTAACAGCTAGCACATTTTAAGAGGCCGAGGTCCAACAACCACAACTATCCACTGGAAGCAGCTTGATCACGATGGCTCGGCATCTCATTAATGAAAAGGAAGAGCCCTCCTGTGCCTTGGTAGAGCATGAGTTGAACAGTGTCTCCAATTTTCCAATATGGATGCATTGCCACCAGAAGTGAGAACTTGTTAATTTGAATGGTTCCATTTCTGCAGGAAATGCCGTACCTTGCAATCACTTTGGCATTATTAGCAGGCACAAGTGTAATTCGACCACGCCGGGAAATCGATCTAGGAACTGCTACAGGGGGAAATTTCTGTTGACATGTAGAATAAAAAGCAATTGTGCCATATCATTGAAGATATATATATAGTTTATGAGCATCAACATTAAAATAAGACTTTTTACCAGCGTTTTGTGCACACAATTGGTCTTGTTCAGTGTGTGCACCATAGGTCTAATTAATCCCATCCAAAATCCAGCGTTCATACGTTGTGCTATCTCTGTCAGATTATCAACAAAGTTTATGACATGCTTCAAGTCCTTCAAGTGAAATTTGGTACGCTTAGTAACACACAGATCGTTCACTATGCATCCAACATATCCTGCTTAAAAGGTGGAAATGTATTATTTATCCAGAACATGGCAAAAGAATATATAGTGCACATAAATTGGTAAATAGAATTTGTTACTGACTAAGAACGAAGTCAGAATATGATATCACAATTGGTTGCTTAAATAGTGACCAACTGGTTGCTTAAATGGTAATATGACAGCATGGAGAAAGTTGAAAGCACACTAACCTCGATCAGACTTTGATCGGCTGATGACGTTGGGGAAGTAAACATCCATGTTAATTAGACCAGGCTGTGGTGCACGCACTAGAATTTTATTGCCAGCTTTCAGTTCATAACACTTAGACATTTTTCTCCAATGGACCGCATTAAAATAGGAGTGACCATCTTTATCAAGTTTTATGCTAACCGTCATTGTACCATGCTGCGTTGTCAATATGACATCCTGGGTGTCATCAGCAAAGTAAAGCCCAAGATTTCCTTCTACTCCTGTTCTTGCAAAGCAAGGGATGTACTGCTTGAAATGAAAATTAAGACCGTAAATTAGATATATTGAAATGACAGAGCAAGATGCAAATATGGGAGTAACTGATAGAATAGATCAATATATAGATGAAAGCAAAGAGCAAAAATAGATAATTAAAAATAGATAATGTAACAAAGATTTGATGCAAATATATAGATAATGTAGCAACAGACGGTATATGTTCACAAATTTAGGCCATGCCGACCGTGGTAGGTTGAGATTGAACATACCGAGCGCTCCCTGAGGTCATCCGGAATGGTGAGATAGAACTTCTTTTCTGACTGGCCACGACCACAGTTGCCCGATTTGTGCTTGCACTGTGGACACATGAATGAACACCCACGAATCAGCTAGAACCAAAATGGTTCCACGACGATTTCCGCCGGTTGATTAACAGCGACGGACGGACTGCGATAAGAGATGAGTGATTATTCGCTAATTAAGTTGATTTCCTTATCCATGAGAAAACCTCCAGGCCCAATCCCGCAGAAAACCCCAGTCGACCAGAGTCTAGAATGTCGGTGCAGATAGGCGACGGAAAGCGGTAGGGGCGAAATCCCGTGCCGTTTGGAGCGCGACCTACGCACGCGGCCAATAGCCATCGAGCTTAGGGTGCAGAGTTGCGGAGGAGTCCATGGTGAGTGAGTGGGGACAAAGTGGGTGAGGGTTTTCTTTTTTCCTTTTGCATGTGTGAGTGAACACACACGGTTCGCAGAGGCGACGAGATGAATCGTGTGCGATAGTAAATCACGGAGATTGAATGGGAATCCAAATTTCCTTTGTCCTTCATCCATGAGTTTTTTTCTACAATGAACATAAACCCTGCTAATCACCGTGTTCAAATTTGACACTTTTCTAGGTTCATTTACAATATTTAGGGGATTATGTGCATTTTGTAGGCATTAATGCACATAATTCAAATTCAACAATTGGTTCTTGAAAAGGTGCACAAGAACGGTCTAGAAAAACCATACTCATGGTATTTAGGAAATTCTCAAGCCTTTTACAAGGAATGGGCAGAGATTTGAATGGAATGTGTAGCAATAGTCAACCACAAACGCGTCATTTACTGGGTTATCAACTATAGAACAATGAAATATGTGCTTGAAAAACATGACGCCTGGCATGGTGCCATGGTATGGCCCCACCATGCCCTGGTTAAAAGCTGAGAATGTTTGATTTATATCATCATGCACGCTCTTCATAAATCGAACCATCACCGAGGAAGTTCAATGCTTTCCAGAGGGAAATCACCAAGATTGAAGGGGAATCCAAATTTTCATCCTAGTTTGTCATTCAGTTTTTTTCCAATGATCAACATACCACCTCAAATGCAACATGTTCAAATTTGACATTTTTTCGAACTCATTTACCATATTTATGTGATTATGTGCATTTTCTAGGCATTAATTATGCACATAATTGAAATTCGAACAATCGGTGCATGAAAAGGTGCACAAGAATGGTCTGGAAAACCATGCTCGTGCTATTTAGTACATTCGCATGCCTTTTACAAGGAATGGGCAAATATTTCTAGGAAATGTGTGGCAGTGGTTAACCATAAAAGCGTTGTTTACTGGGTTAACAACTATACAAAAATTAAATATATGCTTGGAAAACATGACGCCTGGTGTGGTGCCATGGTATGGCCTCACCGTGCCCTGGTAAAAATGCCGTCATGCACGCCTTTCATAAAATGAACCATTACCAAGGAAGTTTCATGGTTTCGAGGGGCAAATAACCAAGATTGAAGGGGGATCCAAATTTCCTTTATCCTTTGTCCACAAGTTTTTTCTATGATGAACATACAACCTGCAAATCACCGTGTTCAAATTGGCACTTTTCCGGATTCCTCTGCCATATTTATGGGATTATGTGCATGTCCTAGGCATTAATGCACATATTCAAGTTCAAACAATCGGTGTATGAAAAGGTCCACAAGAACGGCCTGGAAAACCATGCTCGTGCCATTTAGTAAATTCTCATGCCTTTTACAAGGAATGGACAAATATTTTGATGAAATGTGTGGCAATAGTCAACCACAAATGTTTGTTTGTTGGGTTTTCAACTATAGAAAAAATGAAATAAATGCTTAAAAACATGACGCCTGGCATGGTGCAATGGTATGACCTCACCATGCCCTTGTAAAAATTTGAGAAGGTTCGGCTTATGTCATCATGCACGCCCTTCATAAATTGCCATCACCGAGGAAGTTCCATGCTTTCAAGTGGGAAATCCCCAAGATTGAAGGGGAATGCAAATTTCTGTCTTAGTTATCATTCAGTTTTTTTCCAACGACCAACATACCGCCTCAAATGCAGCGTGTTCAAATTTGACATTTTTCTGGGATCATTTACCATATTTATGGGATTATCTGCATTTTCTAGGCATTAATGGACATAATTCAAATTTGAACAATCGGTGCATGAAAAGGTGCACAAGAACGGTCTGGAAAACCATGCTCGTGTTACTTAGTACATTCTCATGCCTTTTATAAGGAATGGACAGATATTTCAAGGAAATTTGTGGCAATATTCAACCATAAACGCGTCGTTTACTTAGTTAACAACTATACAAAAAATGAAACACATGGTTGGAAAACATGACGCCTGGCGTGATGCCATGATATTGCCTCATTATGCCCTGGTAAAAATTGGAGAATGTTTTCCTTATGTCGTGATGCACGCCTTTCATAAATCGAACCATCACCGAGGAAGTTTCATGATTTCGAGGGGGAAATCACCAAGATTGAAGGGGGATCCAAATTTCCTTTGTCCTTTGTGCACAAGTTTTTTTCTACGATGAACATACAACCTGCAAATCACCGTGTTCAAATTTGGCACTTTTCTAGGTTCATTTGCCATATTTAGGGGATTATGTGCATTTCCTAGGCATTAATGCACATAATTCAAGTTCAAACAATCGGTGCATGAAAGGGTGCACAAGAACAGCCTGGAAAACCATGCTCGTGCCATTTAGTAAATTCTCATGGCTTTTACAAGGAAGGGACAGATATTTCAATGAAATGTGTGGCAATAGTCAACCACAAACGTTTGTTTATTGGGTTTTCAACTATAGAAAAAATGAAATAAATGCTTGAAAAACATGACGCCTGGCATGGTGTGCCATGGTATAACCTCACCATGCACTAGTAAAAATTAGAGAAGGTTTGTCTTATGTTGTCATGCACACCCTTCTTAAATCAAACCATCACCAAAGAAGTTCGGTGCTTTTGGAAGGGAAATCACCAAGATTGAAGGGGAATCCAAATTTTCTTCGTTCTTCGCCCTGGAGTTTTTTTTTCTATGATGAACATGCACCCTGCAAATCACCGTGTTCAAATTTGGCATTTTTTCGGGCTCATTTACCATATTTAGGGGATTATGTGCATTTTCTAGGCATTTAGCACATATAAATCCAATCCAACTACAGGTGCACGGGTGTGATGTGAGGGACGTGGATTGCCGTTCGATCCGGCGCATCCTACGGTGCACACGCGCGATCCGCGTGGCTGGGGTTCTGGCCAATCATAACGCAACACACAATAGGCTCAGCGCACACAGTTTCCGGAAGCGACGGAGATGAACCGTGTGTGATAATGAACAAGCAAAATTGTAAGGGAAGCCAAATTTCTGTTGTTGTTTGTCGTTGAGCTCTTGAATACCACCGCACTGTACGGTTGCTCGGCCCCTCCGTCCCAGAGCTCTCTCCAGGCGTCGTCCATGGCACCGCGGCGCACAGTAACTGGTAAGGAAGCGATGGCATCCCGCCGCACCGCATTCCTCGCCACCCATGACCGCACACATGGTAAGGAAGCGATGGCATCTCGCCCCGCCATGTTCATCGCTGCCGGTGGCCAGACAGTTACATGGGCGGACTTTGAGGCTGCCATGGCTGAATGGGTGGTGGATCTAGAGGCAGCCAACGCCACACAGAAGGAGCGGAAAAGGCAGAAAGCAGTCAAGAAAAGAGAGTCCCGCCGCCGCAAGAAAAAAGAGGACGCACGCTATGGTGAGAATAGCGTGGTAGAGATCGAAGCACGGTGGGCTGCCTCCTACAAGGCCGGGAAGGAGAACGCCGACGTCTAGCCAGCATGCCCCGATGGCAGCATGTGAGAAGTAGTTTAAGTTTGTAGTATTAGAGTAAATTTCTAGTAGTACTTTAAGTTTCTAGTATTAACGTACAATGTTTGTAAGAGCATCCTTTGAGGGCTTTGAGCATTGATTAGCATGTGTGCCCATGTGCGTTTTTTGCGTTAATCATTAGAAGATCACAAAACACACGGTTTCTATGTCGTACCCATCTGTGTTTTTTTGCGTTAATGACCCATAAGTCAGTTACCTGTGCGATGTTTCCTAATAAACCAGGCGTACCATTGACCGGAAAAATTAAGTACACGTGTACATTTTTTTGGAGACGGGATCTGCCAACTTTCTTTTTTCTCGCACACGAGTATTTTACGCGCTTCGTCTGTGTTGTGTGTTTCCCCCGCCCAAGTTTCAAGTTTCACAGCGAAATTTTCATTAGGCGCGCGATTTCAGAATTTATTCCTCCAACCACATCACCATCCTCAGTATCCCCCCCGTCGCGCCTCTCCCTACCAGCATCTCAAACCGCCGCCACCGCAACCACAGCTTCAACCACATCTACATTGTGCTCAGAACTAGTCAGGTAACCCACCGATCTCTATCACGGCCCCGACCTGATTGCTTAAATGGCGCCTGCGAAACATCCTCATGCCTCCAAATCCCCACCGCCAGGAGCTGATGGCGGTCCATGGCGGGATGGCTGCTGTGTGTGTTGACCCAGAGGAACGCCTCGCCTCCGCCGCCGCCGCCGACATGGTGCAGGCTCTGGCCAAGATGAAGTTCCCCGGTGACTACCCCCCAGGACTTAACAGGTAAGATCTGACCAGCTAAATCTTACCAATACAACTTGCAACGGCTATGATTTGTACGGTTGATGTATTAAGCATGTCCGTGCCTTGTTTCTTTTAGTACTGCACACTGTGTGATGTTCAAATATTATCATGCCAGCTCAATTTCACCAATACCGGCAACAAACTTACAATACATGACTCGAGATATCACTAGAGATGCTGCCCATTTGCTATTTTTAGTGTATGCTAACCCTTTTGTACTTAACATGCCTGTCCATGTACTTACGCAGGCTCATAGCAGCCGATGATGTTGTTTGCCATCGAGGTTGGCTGCATCCCATTTCTTACAGTATTTCACATCAGTTGTGCAATTGAAGTTTACCTTCTACCATTTACTGGTTGCCTATAGGTACACATGTTAGTGGCACTGATCCACGCTTCAACCCGGAGGAACAGCTCGCCTCCGCCGTCGCTGACTTTGGGTGGGCTCTGGCCAAGACGAAGTGCCCCAGCAACTACCTCTCAGGACTTACCAAGTATGTACTCACCAGTTCAATCTTACCAATACCAGTTGCAATTAATGGCTATGTTCTGTATGGTCGATTTATTAAGCATGTTCTAGTAAACATGCCTAACACGTTTTTGCTACTTTCCCTACCTTTTTACAGACATCTAGGCCATTCTCTGCTCTGGCAGCACCTGCCTTGTGATGTTTAACTATGCCAATTGCATTTTTATCAGTACCGATTTCAATGTCTATTAAGCCTGTTGCAATTAACAGTTGAATCCATTTTTAAACAGTTGTATTTCATTGGCTACAAACTTACAAAACATGACTTAGGATGCTATTAAGCCTGTTGCAATTAACAGTTGTATCCATTTTTTAATCTGTCCATTTGCTGCCATGCTACTCTCCGCAATGAAGGTATACTAGAGATGCTGCCCATTTTCTATTTTTGGTGGATGCTAACCCTGTTCTACTTAACATGCCTGTCCATGTACTTATGCAGGGTCATAACGGCCGATGTTGTTATTTGCCATCGAGGTTAGCTGCATCCCATGTCTTACAGTATTTCACATCATTTGTGCAATTGCAGTTTAACTTCTACCATTTACTGGTTGCCTGTAGGTACACATGTTAGTGGCACTAATCCACACTTCGACCCGGAGGAACAGCTCACCTTCGCCGCCGCTGACTTTGGGCGGGCTCTGGCCAAGATGAAGTACCCCAGCAACTACCTCTCAGGATTTACCAAGTATGTACTCACCAGTTCAATCTTGCCAATACCAGTTGCAATTAATGGCTATGTTTTGAACAGTTGATGTATCAAGCATGTTGTAGTAAACATGCCTAACACGTTTTAGCTATTTTCCCTACCTTTTTATAGACAACTGGGCCATTATGTGCTCTGGCAGTACCTGGCCTGTGGTGTTTAACTTTGGCAATTGCATTTTTATCGGTACTGGTTTCAATTTCCATTAAGCCTGTTGCAATTAACAGTTGTATCCATTTTTATAGAGTTGTATTTCAATGGCTACAAACTTACAAAACATGAATTACGATGTTGTTAAGCATGTTGCAATTAACAGTTGTATCCATTTTTTAATCCGTCCCTTTGCTACCATGCTACTCTTTCGCAATGAAGATATCACTACAGATGCTGCCATTTTATTACCATTTGCTATTTTTGGTGGATGGTAACCCTATCGTAGTTAACATTGGCTTTCTATGTACTTACACAGGGCTACAATGGGCGATGATGTTGTTTGCCGTCGAGGTTAGTTGCTTCCCATGTCTTATACACCATCTATTCCTAAATATAAGTACTTTTAGAGATTCCAATATAGACTACATAAGGAGCAAAATGAGTGAATCTAGATTCTAATCTAAACTATATCTATAATTCTATATACATCTGTATGTAGTTCATACTGAAATCTCAAAAACAACTTGTACTTAGGAACATAGGTAGTTGTATTTTTCATCATTTGTGCAATCTCAGTTTAGCTTCTAACATTTACTGGTTGCTTGTAGGTACATATATGAACGGTACTGATCCACTCTTTGATCCATTTTGCGTATGGGGCAATGAGATATTCATGAACAAGCGTCAAGTGGGGAAACTAAGAAAGATTGTTAGGCGAAAGAAATGGGTGATTGGAATTAAGCTCTTTATTTACACTTCGTTGAAGATAACAATGAACTTTAGGATGGTAAGTAATGTGTTGCCTTTTCCCCCTGCCCACAACAAGTTACTCTATTAGACCTCAGTATTTGATATTTTTCTCTTTCCAGTGGTTTCCGAAGCTATTTACTGATGATTACCTTGCAAACTACATGAACGGAGTGGAGGCAACTAAGGTTAAAGTATATAATTCATGCTACCATGATATAATGCTATAGAAGTCTTCGTGAAGGCGGTGAAGGATGGGTGGGCGATCGTCACAAGGGGTTGGACAAAAGTGGTTCGTGCCTATGGCATGCAGGAAGGCACATTATGGGCATGCTGCTTCTTCAACACCGCCGACAGTCAAAATGATTTACACTTGTCTCTTCACCTTTACCGCCTTTAAATATGGTGGTTCATCATAGTTAATTGCTGCCTAATCCTGTAATTACTAAACATATTGTACTGGAAATTTTATTTATGGATTCGTTGTTGAACCATTGTGCTGAGAATTTGAATTGTGTCGGCGTCCTAGGAATGGGGGTACCCAGACTTGCATGCCTGCGGCCCATGGCGTGGCTCAGTTGGTGGCCTGGTACGGCCCAGTTTCAGCAACAACAGCTCAAGACGCCTCGCGAGGTGGATGACACCAAGACCTCCCTAGGGGACGGCCTCGCTAGGCTGGTTCCTAAAGAGCGGAGATATCAAGACAGGGTGCACCTTGCGAGGTTCACGTGACATGAGCCATGATGACCAAGGCCAGGCGGGCGCCAGCGGGCGCAGTGTGCCAGAGGAAAGCACAGGCGCGGAGTCCGGAGGAATCAGGCAAAGGTTTCCATATTGGTGCAATGAGACCAAGACTGCCAGGACGACATGACGGAGGTAATCACAAAGCCCACTGCAGCATCACCATGACAGCCTTTGCACACGAAGACTACTTTTGTCAGGATAACTTGTACTAGTTGTCTCCCTTTGAATTTGGCCATTGTGGCATCCCCTCCTATCTACATTTCGGAAGAGGACCAATGCCACTATAAATAGGACTTAGCCACCACCCGAGAAGGGGATGCGATCATTCAGACCATACTCACACCCACCAGCTCATCGAGCTCAAGAATACCTCACCTCCTGAGGCTGTTCAACAACTGTACTGGTTCATCCTCAGCCCCTTGAGGCAATCCACCACAAAGCTGGAGTAGGGTATTACACCGCAAGATGACCCGAACCAGGATAAACTGCTGTGTCTCTTGTCCCTTGGGTTTGTCGAGCTAGGCTGTGGAATCGTTGGGCCGGCAGGTCGGGAAGAAGGAGTTCTTCGTATGCACCCCAGTGTTTGAACCTCTCTAGGGTCCGTGGAGCCCTGAATCCAACATTTGGCGTGCCAGGTAGGGGTGCGTCGAAGCTCCGCCTTCTCGTCTGCCCTGTCCCTCTACCCACTTCGTTTCTTCGTTCGGCTTCCATGGTAGGCACGGCCCCTCCAGCTGGATCAACCGGCACACGCGGAGGTGCCGAGGGCCTCCGAGCCTTCACCCCTGCTTTGCAGCGGGTGTGGTGGCCGCCCAAGTTCAGCCCGGACTTGTCGCCCCGATATGGCGGCGTGGCGGACCCTGTAGGCTTCCTCCAGGCGCATGAGGAGGCCTTCTGGGTGGAAGGTGGCGAAGGTCATGGCAAACTGGTTCCCCATGACCCTCACCCGCGTGCCGCACGCCTGGCTTCTCAATCTGCCGGAATCTTCTGTGGCCTCCTGGGAAGAGTTGCGCGGCCTCTTCATTGCGCACTTCGCCGCGCCAGCGCTTCACGCCATTGCAGACCTCCTCGGCAGTTCTCGGGCGCCGCCATCGGACCACCATATCAAGCACTTCTTTTGTCAAGCAGGTGCCGCCTGCGCGCGACAGGGAACTCCTCCAGGATGGGCGGCACCTGAGGCCGACCTCACCTTCGACTCAACAGCCATCCTATGACCACCGCGGGTGTAGGCGTGCTCCCGATGCTTTGCACCCCACCATCTGTAACATGGTGGTAACCATGACTCTCATTGACGGCATGGCCGGACTCAATGTGCTCTCTGTGGAAGCTTTTGGCTTGCTCCACGTATCACACGACCGGCTCTACCCCAGCAAGCCGTTCTCCGGGGTCGTCGACGGCTCCACTAGCCCCCTGGGGCAGATCCGCCTACCCGTCACCTTCGGTACCCGCTACAACTAACGCACCGAGCTCATCAACTTCAACATCACCCGTATTGGTCTCCTGTACAATGCGATCCTAGGGTACACGGCCTTAGTCAAGTTCATGGCAGCAGCTCGCCCCGCCTACAAACTAATGAAGATGTCAGGAAGCAGCGGCGTCCTCACCGTGGCCGGGGACACCAAGGAGGCACTGGCGGCTCTCAAGCTCGCCTTCAGGGTCGTGGCTGCCGCACGACCGGAAGCGGGAGAGGTCCCTGAGGCCCCGGGGGCTGCATCGGCGAAGAAGAAACAACTATTCTCTCAGGACCAGGCCGAGACAAAGCAGGTGTCGATCTACCAAGATGGGGCATCAGGAGCCACCTTCACCATAGGCGCGAACCTCGCCCCAGACCAAGAAAAGGCGCTGGTCGATTTCTTGCGCGCGAACAAGGATGTGTTCGCATGGGAGCCCAAGGACTTGGCTGGAGTCCCAAGGGGGTGATCGAGCATCACTTGAATATGTGCCCCAATGTATGCCCGGTGAATCAAAAGGCCCAGTGGTAGTCCATAGAGAAGCAGTCTTTCATTGTCCAAGAAACCCGCAAGCTGCAAGACGCTGGTGTCATTCGGGAGGTGTGATACCCAGAATGGCTGGCGAACCCGGTCGTAGTCCCTAAGAATGGCGGGAAGGAGTGCATGTGCGTCAACTTCACCAACCTCAACAAGGCGTGCCCTCAAGACCCCTTTCCGCTGCCGCGCATCGACCAGATCATCGATTCCACTTCTGAGTGCGACCTGCTGTGCTTCCTGGATGCATTCTCAGGGTATCACCAAATCAAGATGGCGGTGCAGGATGTCGAGAAGATGGCCTTCCTGACCCTGTGCGGGGTGTACTGCTACACGTGCATGCCCTTTGGGCTGCGCAGCGCTGGAGTGACCTTCCAACGGCTCATGCACATCGCTCTGGGCCAGTATTTCGGGAGAAACGCTGAGGCCTACGTCGACGACTTAGTGGTGAAATCTTAGGAGGAAAGGACCCTCATCAAGGACCTGGAAGAGACGTTAGCCAGCCTGCGCAAGGTGGATCTGCGGCTCAATCCAGAGAAATGCGTGTTTGGCGTTCCCTCCGGCAAGCTGTTGGGCTTTCCGGTGTCACACAAGGGGATCGAGGCAAAACCGGAGAAGGTCAAGGCGATAGAAAGGATGATCCCGCCACAGAACTTTAAGGAAATGCAGAAGCTGGCGGGCTATGTGACCGCACTAGGGCGCTTCATCTCCAAGCTGGGGGAGTGCGCCCTCCCATTCTTTAAGTTAATGAAGGATAAGGGGCCATTCGAGTGGACTCCGGAGGCCGGTGGTGCATTCTGAGATCTCAAGAGATACCTCACCAGCCAGCCAGTGATGGTGGTGCCGCTTCCACTCGAGCCCCTGGTTCTCTACCTGGCCGCCACGCCTCACTCAGCCAGCGGGGCACTGGTGGCCGTCAGGAAGGAGCACCAGTCCAAGGGCCTACCACACGACTCCGCGCGCTCGGTTAGGGCGACGCAGCCCCAAGGCGACACTCCTGAGGCCATGGCTGCGCCAACAGGCGACCAAGCTCCTAAGGTCCAGCAGCCTCAGGAGGCGCCTCAGCCACAGAGGACTCGGACTACACCGACAACCCTGCCCTCATCTAGCACCCAGTGTACTTTGTCAGCACGGTGTCGCGGGACACGCGAGCACGCTACCCCATGCCGCAGAAGCTATTGCTCACGCTTCTCATCGCCTCGCGCAAGCTGCGCCACGACTTCCAAGGACACCCCATCAAGGTCGTTTTGGCCTACCCACTAGAGAGGGTACTCCGAGCCCCAATGCTCCAAGTAGGGTCGCCGAATGGAACATCAAACTGCCGCCATTTCAGCTGGAGTTCAACACCACCAGGGTCAGCAATGGAGCTGCACTCGCCGACTTTGTGGCTGAATGGACCGATGCCCTGGGACCAGAGGCAGGAGAGGACCGGACGCTCTCACTAGGGAGCGAAGCACCAGACGGCTGGGTCATGTACTTCAACGGCGCCTTCGCACGGCGGGACGCGGGGGATGGAGCCGTGCTCGTTTCACCTATGCAAGACAAGCTTTACTACCCCATGCAACTCTGCTTCCAACATGGCGAAAAGGTCTCCAACAACATCGCGGAGTACGAGGGCTTGATCGCCGGCCTCAAGGCCGCGACCGCTCTAGGCGTAAAGCGCCTCACCATCAAGGGCGACTCCTAGCTCCTCGTCAACTTCTCCAACAATGTGTACGAGTCGAAGGATGAACAAATGGAGGCGTACCTGGCAAAAGTATGCAAGATGGAGAAGCAATTCCTGGGCCTGGAGTTGCAGCACGTGCCCCGCGGCATGAACAAGGAAGCCGATGACATCGCCAAGAGGGCATCCAAGCACCAGCCTCAGGAGCTCGGTGTCTTCGAGGAGCGACTCTTCAAGCCTTCAGCAGCCCCTCCGGTTGTAGAGCCGGCACTGCATCAGGAGGGGCTCCCGCCAGCACCAACCTTGGGAGCCCCCGGCTGCGGCCCGACCTCAGGAGCATGCCTGCTCCTTGCACTCGAGCTTCAGGAGGGGTCCTGGACCGAGGAATTCAAGGCGTACATGCTTCAAGGAACCCTGCCAGAGAAGGAAGAAGACGCTGAGCACGTAGCTCGGCAGACCACAACCTACTGCATCCGGGACGGTGCAGTGAGCTCTACCGAAAACAACCAAACGATGTTTCCTTGCGATGCATCTCCAAGGAATAGGGGTGCGAGCTGTTAGCTGACATACACGGCAGAGACTGCGGGCATCACTCATCATCGCTCACCCTCGTGGGCAAGGCGTTCCGCAGCGGATTCTACTGGCCCACGGCACTCAGCGACGCGACCGAGCTGGTGAGATCCTGTGAAGCCTGCCAGTTCCACGCCAAGCAAATCCACCAACCCTCCTAGGGCCTCCGGACCATCCCACTCTCGTGGCCATTTGCGGTTTGGGGGCTGGACATCTTGGGTCCGTTCCCTCAAGCGCCCGGGGGCTACCACTACCTCTACATCGCGATCGACAAGTTTACCAAATGGGCGGAGGTAGAAGCAGTCCGCACCATCCCAGCCGGCTCGGCGGTCAAGTTCATCAAAGGCCTCATGAGTCGTTTCAGAGTCCCTAATCTCATCATCACCGACAACGGCACACAGTTCACTAGCAATCTCTTCAAAGCATATTTCACTAACCTTGGAACGCAGATATGCTACGCCTCAGTGGCACACCCGAGGAGCAATGGCCAAGCTGAGCGCGACAACACGGAGGTCCTGAGGGGCCTCAAGAGAAGAACCTTCAAGAAGAAGCTCAAGGCCTGCAGCAGGGTCTGGCTCGATGAGCTCCAGTCCATGTTGCAGTTCGTTTGCACCACCGCAACCAAGCCGACCGGCGAAACTCCATTCTTCCGCGTCTACGGAGCTGAAGCAGTTCTCCCACATGAGGTCAGGCATCGCTCCGCGTGGGTCTTGGCGTTTGGCGAGGCACACCAGGACGCCGTGCGGGGGATGGACCTTGTGCTAGGGGAGGAACGCCACCGTCAAGCCTCGCTCCAGGCGGCAAGGTACCAGCAGGCGCTGCGGCGGTATCACTACCACAACGTCCGTTCTAGGATGCTCGAGGTGGGAGATCTGGTCCTACGGCGGGTGCTCTCTAGGGAAAGGTTGCATAAGCTCTCTCCCATGTGGGAGGGCCCGTTTAGGGTCTCCCGCATCTCTAGGCCTGGCGCCGCGTGCCTGGAGACGCAGGATGGTATCCCCATCCAGAATGCCTGGAACATCCAGCACCTCTGGAAGTTCTACCCATGAAGCAAGGTGCAGTGCCTGTGAAGGTCTCCGCTCGTGACACTCTCACGTAATAATGAGTGGGGCTGTACACGCCCCAGAGTCTCCGGAGAGCCGCCCTCGGGCCTCGGGGGCTCCCTCCCACATCCTAGTGGCAGCACTTAGCTCCGCGCCGGTGAGAAGACTAGGCTAGGTGCCGGACGTGGCTGTTCATTTGCTTGCTTTCTGTAGTTGGTTTGCAATCTCTCTTGATGGAATTTGGAGTTCTCGCATTTTGGATTACCAAGTTGGGTTTCCACCTCGCCTTTTCTCTTCACCGTTGGCCTTGGCCCAGGAGGGGTGGCAGTTGCCCACCGTCTTTCCTCGCGTGCCTCGCACGCGGGGGCTGGGCAAGTATGTGTGTACGCGTCGGGCCCGCCCCGCGCCAATAACATACTTCACCACAGCCCTGTTCACCAGGGCCCTG
This sequence comes from Triticum urartu, assembly GCF_056163025.1. Taxonomy (NCBI): domain Eukaryota; kingdom Viridiplantae; phylum Streptophyta; class Magnoliopsida; order Poales; family Poaceae; genus Triticum; species Triticum urartu. Next base: position 397,930,887 of record NC_141876.1, on the reverse strand, counting down.
GCTTTTTCTATCCTCGCGAGACGCCCTCGAGTAGGCTTGTGACCTGCGCACCCTCTTAAAGTCCATGCCCCCTGGGTACTACGACACGGTGCACTAAGCCATGACTAGCCCATATCTAAGGGATCGCACAGGGAAGAACAAGACGCCCGACCAAATTTTCTAGCAATTTCGCAGATTCAAGACGTCTCCCAAGGCCAATGGCCCCTGAGCCACCAGCAAGAAGGCCTCCTCAGATAAACGAAGCGTGCGCCCTCACAAGAGGGAAGCTACCGCGAGCGCATCAAGCTAAGTTATACTACCGTACCTATTTGGAACACAAGCACCACAACATAACACTAGAACAATAAAACATAGCATAGTAGCATAGATATCATAGTTCACACGCCCCATTACGGCCATCCACCTTTCTCTCGAATGCAGGAAAAAGGGAAAAACTAAACAAAAGCGGCCCCCGCGACCGCAACGGCTGACGAGGCATGGCTCTGAGGTCCTCCCGGACTCAGCTCAGCCTGAGCCCTCCTCGCGCTTCACCGAAGCGTGGCGACAAGATGACCCACCACCAACCTCAAAGTGATCCCGGTGGCGTGGCGGCTGGTCATAGCCACCGCTGCTGGTGCTCCCGCTGAAGAAGGAGTTGCCGCCGCTGGACGAACTGCAGCGGCCACCAAGGGCGAGCTCGTCCCAGCATCGTCGCGACCATCATCGACGCCGAGCTTGTCGTCGTCGTCGCTGTCTTCGGGGGTAGCACCCTGCGCGGCGACCGTCTCCCCCAAACACCCTCATGAAGAGGGTCGCAGCACCGTCATACTTGATGTGAAGGGTGCACCTCCCGCTCAAGCCGTGCGCGCGGGCGAATGTCAGCCAGCCACGGGTTAGGGCCATGATGCCCACGGCGGAGACCTTGACCGCAACCCACAAGGCCTTGCTGTAGCAGCCGTCAGCCTGCAGCTAGAGGCCATCAAGACCTGCGGTCGGCAGCTCGCCGAGGAAGGAGCATGCAAGCTAGAGCCAGGTGCCGGCCGACTTCTCCGACCACATGATGAACTCAGGGAGCACGTCGGCCGAGTGGAAGCACAGCCTGGGAGGTCGAGCGACCACGGCGCGCCTCCCCTCCTCGCAAGGGCTGCCTCGTCCCCGGCGGCACCCACCACGAGAAGAAGCGCCGCCATGGAAGGCCAGGGCGCGCCTGTGCCCTCAAGGAGTCACCGCAGGGGTCGCGACATGCTTGTGCGGGTGGCCCCGCCTTCTCTTGGGAGGGGGCGAGTCCGGTCCCTCCTTGGGGGCCTTCCCCTTCTCGGCAGCGGAAAACTTCCTCATTAGGGCCATGGGAGTGCAGCAAGATGGGGAGACGGGAAAGAAGAAGAGGAAGCAGACTAGTCTCATCAAGTCGAACGGTTGCTGAGGCAGCATGGGGAAGCGGAGGCGCCCACATCCCATCAATCGCCATGCGTCAACCAAGGCCACAGGCGGTTGGGGCCCGCGACGCTCCGCACTTGCCCTTTGGCTTTGCCTCGAAGCCAAGTTCGAGCGCGCCTTGGGCCCGGGGCTACTGTCGTCATCCTGGGAACAGGGGTACCTAGATTTGCCTGCCTGCCGCCCATGGTGTGGCTCAGTTGGTGACCTGGTACGACCCAGTTTCAGCAACAACAACTCAAGACCCTCGCGAGGGGCCAAGCCTCATGAGGCGGACGACACCAAGACCTCCCTGGGGGCGGCCTCGCTAGGCTGGTTTCCGTAGAGCAGAGATATCAAGTCAAGGTGAACCTCGCGAGGTTCATGTGACATGAGCCATGAAGACCAAGGCCAGGCAGGCGCTAGAGGGCGCAGTGTGCCAGTTTCACCTTTGGTGCCAAGGAGGCAAGCGCAGGCGCGGAGTCCCGAGGAATCTGGCAAAGGTTTCAATATTGGTGCAACGAGGCCAAGACCGCCGGGACGACAGGACGGAGGTCATCGCAGAGCCCACTCCAGCGTCACCGCAAGAGCCTTTGCGTGCGAAGACTACTTTTGTCAGGATAACTTGTACTAGTTGTCTCCCTTTGAATTTGGCTGTTGTGGGATCCCTTCCCACCTACATTTGGGAAGAGGACCAAGGCCACTATAAATAGGACTTAGCCACCACCGGAGAGGGGGATGATATCATTCAGACCATCCTCACACCCACCAGCTCATCAAGCTCAAGAACACCTCACCTCTTGAGGCTGTTCAACCACTGTACTAGTTCATCCTCAGCCCCTCGAGGCAATCCACCACAAAGATGGAGTAGGGTATTACACCGCAAGGTGGCCCGAACAAGGATAAACTGCTGTGTCTCTTGTCCCTTGGGTTTGTCGAGCTAGGTTGTGGAATCGTTGGGCCAGTAGGCCGGGAAGAAGGAGTTCTTTGTATGCACCCCAGTGCTCGAACCTCTCTAGGGTCTGCGGAGCCCTGAATCCAACAAATTGCATGTTTCGTATTTCAAAATTTCCAATTCGAATAATAAATTATAGGCAAAAATAAAAAGAGAACAGATGGCATGGAACTTTGCAAACGGTTCTGGCAGTAAAAGCATTTGTGATGGATAGCCCAATGCCACATAGTTTTCTACATCAAATCGTGTGTGATGTAGTTAATAAAAGCAAACAGTTAACCAAGGCAGAGCGTGTGTGATAGTTACACCTTTCACACACGAGCGTATACATAAAACTGTGTGGGATGTACATACGATCGGAAACGTTTTCCCTGGATTGATTGTGTGGGATGTACATAAGAACGGAAACATATTCCTTGGATTGACTGTGTGTGATATACATACGAATGGGAATGTTTTTCCGGGATTCACCGTGTGGGATGTACATAGATTGGAAATGATTGGGTTTTGATGCCTTTCCCGATCGCACACGGCCCCAGCCTGTGTCCCAGGAGGGCCTATCCCCGACGATTTCTGGGTCGTGTGGGAAGGACCCCCCTATCACCCACACTCACTTGGCAACGGTTCCAAATGCTGTTGCGGAAAGGGGTTCAAAACCGTTTGTATAGCACCGACGTGTACTAGTGATGCATGATCAGTAGGCTAAGCACATGGCATTGCAACCGAGTAGATGCACTCCAGGACATTATATGCATATTGTAACCAAATCACGGGCCAAGTTAGAGCAAGGACCTTGTGGGGTGAATAGGATTCAGCATCTTTCTGCAGGTCTTATGAAGAACTTCCTTTACATGTTCCATCATATTGGTTATCATTAACGTCAAGTTTGTTGACCGTTACATTGCTCCATGAGGTTCTTGTCGATATATCAGTGTATGCAATTATATCTGACATGCATGGAAGACAACTAGTAGTTAGATTTATGTAATGAGTGCCTATAGGAGACAATATAAATAGTAGGACTGGGCTTAACTAGCAGCAACAGGTCTCAAAAACTAAAGTGAGAACACAGATGAAAGCTACAGAATATGTATCACTTATATTATTTTGAGGGTCTTTAAACAACATGGTAATTGCTGTGGTTATAAATTTAGGTCTAATGTGATAGGCATCCAAGAGGGATATAATAAAAACTTACATATAGAGCGCATTGAATACTATGAGAAGTTTGCTTCCTTATGATTGTTTTGACATATAAAGATGGTGATATTAGAGTCATGCAAGTGAGTAATTGTGAATTTGAGAAATACTTGTGTTAAAGTTTGTGATTCCCATAGCATGCACGTATGGTGACCGTTATGTCATGAAGTCGGAGCATGATTTATTTATTGACTGTCTTCCTTATGAGTGGCGGTCGGGGACGAACGATGGTCTTTTCCAACCAATCTCATCGTAGTCAACACCTTGAACTTGTCGAAAGCCTTTTTGCGACAATTCTAGCTTTGTAGATAGTAACACTACTATTAGCGTCCATCTTCCTCTTGAAGATCCATTTAATCTCAATGGCTCGCCGATCATTGGGCAAGTCAATCAAAGTCCATACTTTGTTCTCATACATGGATCTCATCTCAGATTTCATGGCCTCAAGCCATTTCGCGGAATCTGGGCTCATCATCGCTTCCTCATAGTTCGTAGGCTCGTCATGGTCAAGTAACATGACCTCCAGAGCTGGATTACCGTACCACTCTGGTGCGGATCTCACTCTGGTTTTACCTACGAGGTTCGGTAGTAACTTGATCTGAAGTTACATGATCATCATCATTAGCTTCCTCACTAATCAGTCTAGTAGTCACAGGAACAGATTTCTGTGATGAACTACTTTCCAATAAGGGAGCAGGTACAGTTACCTCATCAAGTTCTACTTTCCTCCCACTCAATTCTTTCGAGAGAAATTCCTTCTCTAGAAAGGATCCATTCAAAGCAACGAATATCTTGCCTTCGGATCTGTGATAGAAGGTGTACCCAACATTTTCTTTTGGGTATCCTATGAAGACGCACTTCTCTGATTTGGGTTTGAGCTTATTAGGTTGAAACTTTTTCACATAAGCATTGCAACCTCAAACTTTAAGAAACGACAACTTTGGTTTCTTGCCAAACCACAGTTCAGATTGTGTCATCTCAACGGACTTAGATGGTGACTTAGATGGTGCCTTTTAAACGTGAATGCAGTTGTCTTTAATGCATAACCCCAAAACTATAGTGATTAATCGCTAAGAAACATCATAGACTGCACTATATCCAATAATAGTACGGTTATGACGTTCGGACACACCATTACACTGTGGTGTTCCAGGTGGCGTGAGTAGTGAAACTATTTCACATTGTTTCAACTGAAGGCCAAACTCGTAACTCAAATATTTTACTTCTGCGATCATATCGTAGAAACTTTTATTTTTCTTTTTATGATGATTTTCCACTTCACTCTGAAATTCTTTGAACTTTTCAAATGTTTCAGACTTATGTTTCATCTAGTAGATATACTCATATCTGCTCAAATCGTCTGTGAAGATCAGAAAATAATGATACCTGTCGCGAGCCTCAATATTCATCGGACTACATAAATCAGTATGTATGATTTCCAACAAATCTGTTGCTCGCTCCATTGTTCCAAAGAACGGAGTCTTAGTCATGTTGCCCATGAGGCATGGTTCGCAAGCATCAACTGATTCATAATCTAGTGATTCCAAAAGCCCATCAGCATGGAGTTTCTTCATGCTCTTTACACCAATATGACCTAAACGGCAGTGCCACAAATAAGTTTGCACTATCATTATTAACTTTGCATCTTTTGGTTTCAATATTATGATTATGTGTATCACTACGATCAAGATCCAACGAACTATTTTCATTGGGTGTGTAACCATATAAGGTTTTATTCATGTAAACAGAACAACAATTTATTCTCTTACTTAAATGAATAATTGTATTACAATAAACATGATCAAATCATATTCATGCTCAACCCAAACACCAAATAACACTTATTTAGGTTCAACACTAATCCCGAAAGTATAGGGAGTGTGCGATGATGATCATATCAATCTTGGAACCACTTCCAACACACATCGTCACTTCACCTTTAACTAGTCTCTGTTTATTCTGCAACTCCCGTTTTGAGTTACTAACCTTAGCAACTGAACTAGTATCAAATAATGAGGGGTTGCTATAAAGACTAGTAAAGCACACATCAATAACATGTATATCAAATATACTTATGTTCACTTTGCCATCCTTCTTATCCGCCAATCACTTGGGGTAGTTCCGCTTCCAGTGACCAGTCCCTTTGCAGTAGAAGCACTTAGTCTTAGGCTTAGGACCAGACTTGGGCTTCTTCACTTGAGCAGCAACTTGCTTGCTGTTTTTCTTGAAGTTCCCCTTCTTCCCTCTGCCCTTTTCTTGAAACTAGTGGTCTTGTCTACCATCAACACTTGATGTTTTTCTCGATTTCTACCTTCGTCAATTTCAGCATTACGAAGAGCTTGGGAATCGTTTCCGTTATCCCTTGCATATCATAGTTCATCACGAAGTTCTACTAACTTGGTGATGGTGACTAGAGAATTCTGTTAATCACTATTTTATCTGGAAGATTAACTCCCACTTGATTCAAGCAATTGTAGTACCCAGACAATCTGAGCACATGCTCACTAGTTGAGCGATTCTCCTCCATCTTTTAGCTATAGAAATTGTTGGAAACTTCATATCTCTCAACTCGGGTATTTGCTTGAAATATTAACTTCAACTCCTAGAACATCTCATATGTTCCATGACGTTCAAAACGTCTTTGAAGTCCCGATTCTAAGCCGTTAAGCATGGTGCACTAAACTATCAAGTAGTCATCATATTGAGCTAGCCGAACATTCATAACGTCTGCATTTGCTCCTGCATTAGGTCTGTCATCTAGCGGTGCATCAAGGACATAATTCTTCTGTGCAGCAATGAGGATAAACCTCAGATCACTGAACCATGTCCGATCATCACGTGAGATGGAGTAGTTTCATTGGTGAACATCACTATGTTGATCATATCTACTATATGATTCACGCTCGACCTTTCGGTCTCTGTGTTCCGAGGCCATATCTGTATATGCTTGGCTCGTCAAGTATAACCTGAGTATTCCGCGCGTGCAACTGTTTTGCACCCGTTGTATTTGAACATAGAGCCTATCACACCTGATCATCACGTGGTGTCTCAGCACGAAGAACTTTCGCAATGGTGCATACTCAGGGAGAACACTTCTTGATAATTAGTGAGAGATCATCTTAAAATGCTACCGTCAGTCAAGCCAAGATAAGATGCATAAAAGATAAACATCACATGCAATCAATATAAGTGATATGATATGGCCATCATCATCTTGTGCTTGTGATCTCCATCTTCGAAGCACCGTCGTGATCACCATCGTCACCGGTGCGACACCTTGATCACCATCGTAGCATCGTTGTCGTCTCGCCAATCTTATGCTTCCACGACTATCGCTACCGCTTAGTGATAAAGTAAAGCATTACAGCGCAATTGCATTGCATACAATAAAGCGACAACCATATGGCTCCTTCCAGTTGCCGATAACTTGGTTACAAAACATGATCATCTCATACAATAAAATTTAGCATCATGTCTTGACCATATCACATCACAACATGCCCTGCAAAAACAAGTTAGACGTCCTCTACTTTGTTGTTGCAAGTTTTACGTGGCTGCTACGGGCTTAAGCAAGAACCAATCTTACCTACGCATCAAAACCACAACGATAGTTTGTCAAGTTGGTGCTGTTTTAACCTTCGCAAGGACCGGGCGTAGCCACACTCGGTTCAACTAAAGTTGGAGAAACTGACAGCCGCTAGCCACCTTTGTGCAAAGCACGTCGGGAGAACCGGTCTCGCGTAAGCATACGCATAATGTCGGTCCAGGCCGCTTCGTCCAACAATACCGCCAAACCAAAGTATGACATGCTGGTAAGCAGTATGACTTATATCGCCCACAACTCACTTGTGTTCTACTCGTGCACAACATCAACGCATAAAACCTAGGCTCGGATGCCACTGTTGGGGAACGTAGTAATTTCAAAATTTCCTACGCACACGCAAGATCATGGTGATGCATAGCAACGAGAGGGGAGAGTGTTATCTACGTACCCTTGTAGACCGGAAGCGGAAGCGTTAGCACAACGTGGTTGATGTAGTCGTACGTCTTCATGGCCTGACCGATCAAGCACCGAAACTATGGCACCTCTGAGTTCTAGCACACGTTCAGCTCGATGACGATCCCCGGACTCCGATCTAGCAAAGTGTCGGGGAAGAGTTCCGTCAGCACGACGGCATGGTGACGATCTTGATGTTCTACCGTCGTAGGGCTTCACCTAAGCACCACTACAATATTATCGAGGATTATGGTGGAGGGGGGCACCGCGCACGGCTAAGAAAATGATCGCGTGGACCAACTTGTGTATCTAGGGGTGCCCCCTGCCCCCGTATATAAAGGAGCAAGGGGAGGAGGCCGGCCAGCCCTATAGGCGCGCCAAGGAGGAGTCCTCCTCCTAGTAGGAGTAGGACTCCTACTAGGAAGGGAAAGGAAGTGGGGAGGGAGAAGGAAAGGGGGGCACCGGCCCCCCTCTCCTAGTCCAATTCGGACCAGGGGGGAGGAGGCGCGCGGTTCACCCTGGCTGCCCTTCTCTCTCTCCACTAAGGCCCATATGGCCCATTACTTCTCCCGGGGGGGTTCCGGTAACCCTCCGGTACTCCGGTTTTCTCTGAAATCACCCGGAACACTTCCGGTGTCCGAATATAGCCGTCCAATATATCAATCTTTATGTCTCGACCATTTTGAGACTCCTCGTTATGTCCGTGATCACATCCAGGACTCCGAACTTACTTCGGTACATCAAAACTCATAAACTCATAATATAACTGTCATCGAAACCTTAAGCGTGCGGACCCTATGGGTTCGAGAACAATGTAGACATGACCGAGACATGTCTCCGGTCAATAACCAATAGTGGACCCTGGATGCTCATATTGGCTCCCACATATTCTACGAAGATCTTTATCGGTCAGACTGTATAACAACATAAGTTGTTCCCTTTGTCATCGGTATGTTACTTGCCCGAGATTCGATCGTCGGTATCTCAATACCTAGTTCAATCTCGTTACCGGCAAGTCTCTTTACTCGTTTCGTAATACATCATCTCACAACTAAGTCATTAGTTGCAATGCTTGCAAGGCTTATGTGATGTGCATTACCGAGAGGGCCCAGAGATACCTCTCCGACAATCGGAGTGACAAATCCTAATCTCGAAATACGCCAACCCAACATTTACCTTTGGAGACACCTGTAGAGCTCCTTTATAATCACCCAGTTACATTGTGATGTTTGGTAGCACACAAAGTGTTCCTCTGGCAAACGGGAGTTGCATAATCTCATAGTCATAGGAACATGTATAAGTCATGAAGAAAGCAATAGCAACATACTAAACGATCGGGTGCTAAGCTAATGGAATGGGTCATGTCAATCACATCATTCTTCTAATGATGTGATCCCGTTAATCAAATAACAACTCTTTTGTTCATGGTTAGGAAACATAACCATCTTCGATTAACGAGCTAGTCAAGTAGAGGCATACTAGTGACACTCTGTTTGTCTATGTATTCACACATGTATTATGTTTCCGGTTAATACAATTCTAGCATGAATAATAAACATTTATCATGATATAAGGAAATAAATAATAACTTTATTATTGTCTCTAGGGCATATTTCCTTCACAAACACCATCGGAGACACCTGTAGAGCTTCTTTATAATCACCTAGTTACGTTGTGACGTTTGATATCACACAAGGTGTTCCTCCGGTATTCGGGAGTTGCATAATCTCATAGTCAGAGGAACATGTATAAGTCATGATGAAAGCAATAGCAATAAAACTAAACGATCATTTATGCTAGGCTAACGGTTGAGTCTTGTCCATCACATCATTCTCTAATGATGTGATCTCGTTCATCAAATGACAACACATGTCTATGGTTAGGAAACATAACCATCTTTTATTAACGAGCTAGTCAAGTAGAGGCATACTAGGGACACTCTGTTTTGTCTATGTATTCACACATCTACTAAGTTTCCGGTTAATTCTATTCTAGCATGAATAATAAACATTTATCATGATATAAGGAAATATAAATAACAACTTTATTATTTCCTCTAGGGCATATTTCCTCCAAGTAGGGGCAGCAACGCATGTATTGTATTGTTGCCATTGAGGATAAAAAGATGGGGTTTTCATCATATTGCTTGAGTTAATTCCTCTACATCATGTCATCTTGCTTAATGCGTTACTTCGTTCTTTATGAACTTAATACTCTCGATGCATGCTGGATAGCGGTCGATGTGTGGAGTAATAGTAGTAGATGCAGAATCGTTTCGGTCTACTTGACAAGGACGTGATGCCTATATTCATAATCATTGCCTTAAATATCATCATAACTTTAATTTGCGCTTTTCTATCAATTGCTCGGCAGTAATTTGTTCACCCACCATATTATTTGCTATCTTGAGAGAAGCCTCTAGTGAAACCTATGGCCCCCAGGTCTATTTTCCATCATATAAGTTTCCGATCTACTCTTTTTGCAATCTTTTACTTTCCGATCTATAAACCAAAAATATTTACTGTATCGTTTATCTATCTCTAACAGATCTCACTTTTGCAAGTAACTGTGAAGGGATTGACAACCCCTTTATCGTGTTGGGTATAAGTTGTTTGATTGTTTGTGCAGGAATTCGGTGACTTGTGCGCTGTATCCTACTGGATTGATACCTTGGTTCTCAAACTAAGGGAAATACTTATATCTACTTTGCTGCATCACCCTTTCATTTCAAGGGAAAAACCAACGCAAGCTCAAGAAGTAGCAGGAAGAATTTCTGGCACCGTTGCCGGGGAGATTTACGCCAAATCAAGACTCGTCTCCCGTAAACTTGCCAATTTCTGGCGTCGTTGCCTGGTGGATCTATGCCAAGTCAAGATATACCAAGTACCCATCATAAACTCTCATCTCTTGCATTACATTATTCGTCGTTCGCCTCTCGTTTTCTTCTCCTCCACTTCTAAGACGATTTTTCAAAAGATTTGCCTTTCTTCGCCCCACTTCCGTTCGTCTTCTTCGTTTGCTTTTTGTGTGCTCGCTGTTCAATCGCTTGTCTCACTTCCATGGCTAGTCCTCCCATCATTGTTAGCACTCCCGATAATGATGTTCTCAATTTTAAACAAAGTGAGGGAGAAAAATTAAAAGATGCTTGGTATAGAATTTGCAATGCTCAAAAGAGATCTACTCAAAAGCAATCTACTGCCGTTCTTCTTTGCAATTTTTATGTGGGCGTTACTCCTTGGAATAGATATGTTATAGATACCATTACCGGAGGGAATTTCTTGGGGGGCCATACTTTTGATTCTTACAATGCCATGATAGATTTGTTAGGCCCACCACCTCTTTTGATCAATGGAACTGTTTTAACCTTGGAACATCTGATGCAAAGTCTTGATATTATTGAGAATAAAATTGCTACTATTGAGTTAATTGAAAATTTTGATAAAAAGATTCACAGATTGCTCAATATGGATCTAAGGTAGGAGTTACTTTAAGGAATCTTAGAGAAAAGGAACCTATAGTTAATGGAAAATAGATCAACATTCTACTAGTATTCGAAAACTAGAGGATATTATTACCAACTTGGGTTCCGCTTTTTCCTTTGTTAAAACTACTCAAAATCCTCCTCCTACTAAGGCTGCCAAGTTTATTTACGTTCCTAAGAACAAGGGTGAATCTTCTAGTAAAGAAAATGAAGATCTCAAAACAATAAGTGTTCACCCCAATTTTTTTTGATATTATAAAGGAACCAATTGCCACGAATGAATTTCTTGGTTTCTTGCCAAAGAGTTTGATCATTGATAAAACCAAAGAATCCCCTAAGGATTACAAGTGTGTAATTGAAGAATTGCATACCAAATAGAATAATACCTAGATCTATTCGGGTTTTATGCCTAGCGAAAGGCGTTAAACAATAGAGCTTGTTGGGAGGCAACCCAATTTTATTTTTGCTTTTGATTTTTAGGTTCTGTTTGCCTTAAATAATTCATATAGCCTCTGGTTAGATGTGGATTTTGTGTTTTAATTAGTTCCAGGTAAGACCTTTGGGATAGCTTACAATGATAGTTGATTTGATCTTGCTGAAAAATAGAAACTTTTGCGATCAGGAGAACAATTCTCATTTTTAACGGTAGAGTGATAAAATACTGATTCTTTTTGCATAAGATTAATAAAAAAAATTCTTAGGTCTTCATAATTTTTAAGAATTTTTGGAGTTACATAATTATTCGAAATAGCCAGATTAGTATAGATTGTTCTGTTTTTGACAGGTTCTGTTTCTTTGTGTTGTTTGCTTATTTTGATGATTCTATGGGTAGTATCGGGGGGTATGAACCATGGATAAGTTGGAATACAGTAGATATTCACCTATATAAATAAAGAATGAGTTCAAAACAGTACCAAAAGTGGATATTTATTTTCTTATACTAACGGAGCTTATGAGATTTTCTATTGAGTTTTGTGTTGTGAAGTTTTCAAGTTTTGGGTAAGGATTTCATGGACTATGGAATAAGGAGTGGCAAGAGCCTAATATTTAGGATGCCCAAGGCACCGCAAGGTAATATTCAAGGATAACCAAGAGCCTAAGCTAGGGGATGCCCCGGAAGGCATCCCCTCTTTCGTCTTCATCTATCGGTAACTTTACTTGAGGCTATATTTTTATTCACCACATGATATGTGTTTTGCTTGGAGCGTCTTGTATGATTTGAGTCTTTTATTTTTATTTTGCCAAAATTATCCTTGTTGTACACACCTTTTTAGAGGGACATGCATGAATCGTGATTTATTAGAATACTCTGTGTGCTTCACTTATATCTTTTGAGCTAGGCAATATTGCTCAAGTGCTTCACTTATATCTTTTTAGGGCACGGCTGTGGTTTTATTTTATAGAAATTGTTGAACTCTCATGCTTCACTTATATTATTTTGAGAGTCTTTAAACAGCATGGTAATTTGCTTTGGTTATAAATTTAGTCCTAATATGATAGGCATCCAAGAGGGATATAATAAAAACTTCCATATAGAGCGCATTGAATACTATGAGAAGTTTCATTCCTTATGATTGTTTGGAGATATGAAGATGGTGATATTAGATTCATGCTAGTGAGTAATTGTGAATTCGATAAATACTTGTGTTAAATTTTGTGATTCCCACAACATGCACGTATGGTGAACCGTTATGTGATGAAGTCGGAGCATGATTTATTTATTAATTGTCTTCCTTATGACTGGCGGTCGGGGACGAGCGATGGTCTTTTCCTACAAATCTATCCCCTAGGAGCATGCGCTTAGTACTTCTTTTCGATAACTAATAGATTTTTGCAATAAGTATGTGAGTTCTTTATGACTAATGCTGAGTCCATGGATTATACACACTCTCACCCTTCCACCATTGCTAGCCTCTCTAGTGCCGCGCAACTTTCACCGGTACCATAAACCCACCATATACCTTCCTCAAAACAGCCACCATACCTACCTATTATGGTATTTCCGTAGCCTTTCCGAGATATATTGCCATGCAACTTTCCACCATTCCGTTTATTATGACATGCTTCATGATTGTCATATTGCTTTGCATGATCATGTAGTTGACATCGTATTTGTGGCAAGGCCACCATTCATACTTTTTTCATACATGTCACTCTTGATTCATTGCACATCCTAGTACACCACCGGAGGCATTCGCATGGTGTCATATTTTGTTCTAAGTATCGAGTTGTAATTCTTGAGTTGTAAGTAAATAGAAGTGTGATGATCTTCATTATTAGAGCATTGTCCCTTGCGAGTAAAGGATGATGGAGACTATGATTCCCCCATAAGTCAGGATGAGACGGACCAATATCATATCACTGACTATGGGCTTCTTGTCCAGGAGCACAGTCTCATAGAAATCTTGATGTTCCTTTGTGTGGATCATGTAGTCTACAACCGTCCTCCTTCTGGTGGCATATGGGTCTGTCTGCCTCCATAGCCTGAGACCTACATCCTTCCTTAGCTTCATGTTCTCAGCCACATGATGTGTATCATCATGATCTGGGATCTTGGGCTTCAATTTTCTAAGCACTTGGGTTTCTTCTTCTTCTTCCACTTCAGGCACTCGTGCCTTGTTCTTCTTAGTAGCTGGTATGTTCCTAGTTGATCTCTGGGGTGCTGCAGGCTTAGAAGCTTGAGCAGCAACAACTGCCTTGGGGACAGTCTTGGGATTTGATGGAGCAGCCCCTGACTTGATGGCATCCCCCATCAAATTCTGAGCTTTGGGAGCTGGCGCAGCATCTTCTTCATCCTCATTTAAATCCCTGACCATGGATGGTCTGCCAATTACTTTGGCCATGGTCTTCTTGACCCTTTCCTTCCTCTTCCTGCCTTCACCAGCCTAATTTGGTTCAAGAGTGAACTCAATGGTTTCCTGTGTGGAGGCTTTGGCTTTGGACATTGGGATCCTTCTCGCTAGTGCCTTCTTCATAACTGGCTTGGTTGAAGCTGTTGTGCCAAATTCTTTCTTGACAACCTTTTCCCTTGAAGTGACTTCCTCATCAGCCACAAAATCTTCATCTTCATCTTCTGAATTCCTTTTCCTCCTTTGCCTACTAGCAGCCTTAGGCAGGTTGCTATATATCAGAGGGACTAGTGCCCTCACTTAAGTGAACCTATTACTCAGACCTGTTTTGGCTGTCACTGTTGTCTAACATGGCTGAAGGCTGAAAGCTGACCCTGTGAATAGATATAGTCGAGATAGAGTGGATGAGCATCACAAAGTGCAAATTTTTTTGCAAAACAAATGAGTCCAAAACTTAGTTTTAGTTTTCTACAAAAGTCATTTCGGAGCTACCGATTTGTTAAACTTGGTGACACCGAAGCAATATTAGAGTCTAAACTAGTGAAATCGGTCAGACCGAGACACAGTTTGGTGACTCCGAGATTGCTAGGGTTTCACTGAGAATCAAACTCAGTCACACTGATTTGTAAATTTCGGTTAGAACGAAAATAATAAGTGCAATGGCCTGGGCCAAATCGGTGAGACCGATTTCTACAACTCGGTCGATCCGAGATGAATTCGGCGGAAACCTAACCCTAAGTTTTCGAGTCAAAACTAATCTAAAGGAGTTTTTGATTGGATAGAAGTATCTCAAACATGGTAAGATTCATGGCATTGACCTAAGTGCAGGTATCAGAGGTAAAGATTGCACAAACGGGTCGAGTTCATACCCTAACTCAGTGGTGAACTCGCTATGGCGACAACGGCGGCGAAGATTCTGTTGACGGCGGCGGAGACCAGCTGCAGGAGGTAGCTGGCGACGGAGGAGACGATCCAGAGACCTCGAGTCGGCAGAGCTAGACAGGCGCAGGTAAAGGGTTTTGGAGAAATTTCCAAAATTTGACCCATGGGTATATATATCCATTCCCTGTCTGTGTGACCGAGTTGAGGAACTCGATGGCACCGAGATGCAGAATCGCAAGCGGTTACCGCAACTCGGTATGACCGAACTGTTCAAATCGGTTGCACCGAGATTGAAACCTAGATCCTCTCAATGAACTCGGTATGACCGAAAGGAATGAATCAGTCAGACCGAAATACATCAAGAGGTTTTGGAAGTTTAAGTCTATGACGAATCGGTGGCTCTGAGTGCTCCTCACCCAGAGGGTTTGAGTCTGACTTGATCAAACTTTTTTGATGCAGTATGAATAGAGTTTGAGACGAGAAAAGCATAAATTGCTAGAGGGAGTAAATAGGCATTATTGTCCATCCATTTGGTAAAAGAAAATACCAAACAATCAAAGCAACAAATGGATGTCCTTGAATGAATAAAATTTTGCATCCAGCATGCTCACATAATAAGATTGCAAATGAAATATGTGGAAAAGCATGCACGAACACTCTAGCATCTATCAAGCAATTGGCGATGACTAGGTCATCTATATATGAGTATATTGACTTAGGAGTCAAATGGGAACATTTGATCATAGGTCATACTCATCGTTTAAGCACAAGTGGGGTTACCACTTTTACATAAAGTGTTGTTGTGTTCACACCATTAGAGTTATTTTAGCTCAATTCTTAGAGTAAAGCTCCCCCTAGATGTGATATCCCCTTTTTAGAGGGACGAACTAACCTGGGGTTTTGTCGATGATGACTTCATGTAGATGTTGAAGATGTGGATGCTCAATGTTGATGTGGATTATTTGGAGCAATTCATTTGAGTGAGTTGTACTTTGAATACCTACATGGGTTAGTCCCACAAGGAACAAACAAGGATATCCATAGACATAGAGTGAAGTACACATAAGATGATGTCCATGAAAGCATTAGGTTACCTTGTCCCTTGACTTACCAACAAGAGGGTTTGTGACTCCTTGAACTAGTGCAATATGTGGAAGTTGATTGCACTTGTCCTTGCCAATATGAGTATGAGTGAAGTATGTTGGCGGAGTCACCCTCATGAGTTCTCTAGTTCCACTTCTTTGGGCCCCGCATCATCTTGATGGGATCCTTGGGGTTGTAGATTTACTTGATGAAGTAGAACTTGACGTAGTCTTGGGAACCCACTTGACCAAGGCCTTTGGAGCTTCTTCAAATGCATCAATCTCCTCTTGAAGCTTGTCCTTGCCTTTTAGCTTGTGGTCTTGTGGTGGAAGATCATCTTGAGCCTATGTCCCCTTGAAGGAAGTAGGATCATACTTCTCTTGTTGAGGAACAAACTTCGTCTTGGGGTATTGATCTTCTTCCCACTCAACTCCATTGGCATTGAACTTTCGTTCAAAACCAACACCTTGATTCTTCTGGTGCCTCCTTTTCTTGCGTACAATTTCCTCAAATTTCTTACTTCCGGCAAGGCTGTTGTAAACACCTTTATCTATAATTCCCTTCAATAAGCTATTTTCTTGCTCAAGTGTAAGTTGGCTAAGAGAATCATGTAACGCCCATGATGCGACTATATCTCCCATCTGTCGAGGTACGACTTAGAGGCATAACCGCATGGTGGTTTTGTCCCAAGCAGGGTCATCTTCACACAATCGCATGTAATGAACAAGAAAGGGATATAGAGAGTTGGCTTACAATCGCCACTTCACACAATACTTAAATAAGTCATACATCATCCAAAATACACACATAGACCGACTACGGTCAAAACCAAAAGAAAAGAAGATAAACCCAACTGCTAGATCCCCGGTCGTCCCAACCGGGCTCCACTACTGATCATCAGGAAACGAAACATAGTAACGACCAAGTTCCTCGGCGAACTCCCACTTGAGTTCAGTAGCATCACCTGCACTGACATCATCGACACCTGCAATTGTTTTGGTAGTATCTATGAGCCACGAGGACTCAACAATCTCAAAACCCTCGTGACCAAGACTATTTAAGCTTATGGGTAGGATGTGGTAATGAGGTGGAGTTGCGGAAAGTGCTAAGAAAATATGGTTACTAACTTACTAATACAAGAGTAAGATGAGAAACTACGCAACGGTCGAGAAACTACAAGTGATTAAGAAGTGATCCTGAGACTACTTACCTTCAAACATAACCCAAACCGTGTTCACTTCCCAGACCCCGCCGAAAAGAGACTATCACGGTTACACACGCGGTTGATTCATTTTAATTAAGTTAAATGTCAAGTTCTCTACAACCGTATATTAACAAATTCCCATCTGCCACATAACCGCGGGACGGCTCTCAAAAGTTTATACCCTGCAGGGGTATCCCAACTTAGCCCATTACAAGCTCTCATGATCAGCAAACGATATTCCTTCTCCCGAAACGACCCAATCAGTCTCGGAATCCCGGTTACAAGACATTTCGACAATGGTAAAACAAGACCAGCAAGACCGCCTGAATGTGCCGACAAATCCCGATAGGAGCTGCACATATCTCGTTCTCAGGGCACACCAGATGATCCTACGAGTAAAGCCAACCCTCAAGTTTCCCTGAGGTGGCCCCACAGTCTACTCAGTTTGGACCAACACTCAGAGCAGCACTGGCCCGGGGGGGTTAAAATAAAGATGACCCTCGGGAGCGCGACTCCCAAGGGAAAAGGTATAGTTTAAAACCAAGGTTGGGCCTTGATGGAGGAGTTTTATTCAAAGTGAATTGTCAAGGGGGTCCCATAACCCCAACCGTGTTAGGATCGTAACATCAAGGAACATAACACCGGTATGACGGAAACTAGGGCGACAAGAGTGGAAAAAAACACCAGGCAAAAGGTCGAGCCTTCCATCCTTGACCAAGTATATAGATGCATTAATATTACATCCCAACATATCCATGTTCCAACATGGAACAAACTGCAAGGCACCTGCAACTAGCAACGCTATAAGAGGGGCTGAGAAAAAGTGGTAACATAGCCAAACAACGGTTTGCTAGGAATGTGGGTTAGAGGCTTGAGATGGCAATATGGGAGGCATGATATAACAAAGTGGTAGGTAGCGTGACATAGCGATAGGACGAACAACTAGCAAGCAAAGATAGAAGTGATATCGAGGGTAGTGGTCATCTTGCCTGAGATTCCGCAAGGAAGAAGAACGAGTCCATGAAGAAGACAAACGGACGTAGTCGAACAGATCCTCAAAAACGCGACGTTACCGGAACTAACAAGAAGAAGCAACACCGGAAAGGAGCAAACAACATGGTAAACCAACAAGCATAAAAATGGCATGATGCACAATCAAGTATGATGCATGTCCGGTTTAAAGAGGCATGGCATGGCAAAGTGCAACAAACAATACTACAAATTAAATGGAGCTCCATATACAACACGATGCATATTGATGAAACACCACATTCAATTATTTAGTTCTCTCTCAGTTATGTAACCAACAATATTAAATGTTGTTAAACATGGCAAGAGGTGAAACATATATAAACTAACTATCTAGGAAAGTTTAAATGAGGCTGGAAATAACAAACAACAATTCTGGAAAATCCTCATATGCAAATTTTAGAGTTGGTACTGTTCTTCCCTAAACCATATTTTTAGAGTTGTTAAACATGCAAAGTAATGCCACCATGTTAGTCTATGCATTTTCTACCCCAGTTACATATAAAGTTATTAAATTTGGAGCTACAGTTATTAAGTTATGAAATAAATCATTTTAACATGGCATTATGCAAAATAAACACAAACATCATTTTAAACATTTTTAACATGCATGAAAGCAGCATATTATGAAACTAGATGAAGTTCTAAACATTTTACATATTTAGAACATTTTAATCCGGTGCACGGATGATGAGTTATTATATGCATGATGACTATGGGGGTTTCCTGCAAAATAGGCGGTCTCTGGGTAAAAACTAAATTTGCAACAGAGGAAAAACATGCATTGGGCCGAATCTGGCTAACAGGCGCTGGGGCAGCTCACCCATGGGCTGAGGCCCGGTCGATGGAGGAGTGGGCCGGCTCGGGAGGTGGGCCTTGCGCGGTGCTAGGCCTCGCAGGCCGATCGAAACAGGGAGGTCGCTGGGCCCTGGGCGTCGCAGTCAACGGCAGCGGTGGCGTCTTCGTCCTCATTCTCGTGCTCGAAGCAAGAGCTAGCGTCGGCGCTGGACACCGACGGGAGCAGGCGAGGAAAGGTCGAGGGCGGATGGGAACAGGCACGGGGGGGGGGGGGGGGGGGTCGGATCCGGGGCGCCATGCCCAGATCCGGTCGGAGCAGGACCAGCGGCGACGATCCGGTGACGTCGGCTCCCTGGAGGTTGCTGCATCTGCAGGAGAGACGAAGAGGGTGAGGCTGACGGGGAGAAGTGAAGGAGAGGGGCGGTGAGGGACCTGGTGGCCGGCGGGGTCCAAGCGCGGCGGAGGAGGCGCACGCTCCCGATCCCCCTCGGGGTCGAGCGGGAGGCGCTCGGGACGAAGGCGGTGGAGCAGATCGGGCAGAGCGGCGCTTGGAGCCCGGATGGACTCGGGCGGGCCATACACGGGCCTGAGCGGGCCGCGGTGAAGTGGGGGCTCTGGGGGCACGTGGCAATGTTTGGTTGGCTGCGCGCGGCGCTGGGTGGCGGGCTCGGCCAATGCTGACTGCCACGTGGTGCGAGTGAGGTGGATGGCGCCGGAATGCGAAGAGAAAGGGGAAGGAGGTGGCGGCGCAAAAATCAAGGAGGGAGGTTAGGGGTGACAAAAATGACAAGGGGGCTTCTATTTATAGAAAGATGGGTTAGGGTTGGGGATTTGAGGTTGTTTCGGAGCCCTCCGAGCACGATCCGACGGATCCGATCGCGAGGGGGGGTTAGGTAGGCCTAGTGGGCTGTGAAGAGGAGGTTGGGCTGAGATGAGAGGGAAGGAGTGCAGCCCGGCAACTATTTCCGGAGACCGAAAATGTCTGTCGATTTGACCGACTATATTGCTGCTATAGTTATCCGTTGGGGCATCAAACGAACTCCGAATGCGATGCAACTTGGCAGGCGGCCTACTGATAACATAACAACACCGCATGCCAACTTTCAACCCATTTCGATAACATTTTCTGGCCACTTATAAAATACTTTTTCGGACGTGCCGCGGCCATGTGCGAGTGTGCCTGGGCTTAGAACGGACAATGGAGAGAACTGGGGGAACCCGGACGGATGCAAGTTTTGAAAACATGATGATGCTATGCACATGATGACATGGCAAGAGGCAACATGCAAGCAAATCACATGGCAACAACAGCGAATAACTGGAAGACACCTGGCGCATCGGACCCGGGGCGTTACAACACTACACCACTACAAGAGGTTCTCGTCCCAAGATCTAAGGATGGCACCGGAGAGAAACAGAAGAGGAAGAGAAGAGGTAAAACTAAGTTGCTTCTTTGACAAACGAATGAAACCAAAGAACCTTGTGAGGTTGAACAAATTGAAATAAAGAATACAACAAAGATGAACAAAGTTGAAAACACTCCATTAGAAAAGAGGAACAAGGAACATTACTAGAACCTTGTAGGTTGAAAGACATAAGAAAAGGGTTGCAATGGACAAGAAGCACGTGTAAGCACTCCGGTTGAAACGAGATGTACAAGGAATGATAAAGAACAATTACGACAACAGTCCGGTTGGAAATGGAAGGCATAGAATATGAACTTGGAAAAATGAAAGCACTTGGATGAGACTCCGATTAGAAGAGGAATGATAGCCACAACACTTCGGTTAAAACAAGATAGAGAAGGAATAAGAATAATATAATTTGGACATCACTCCGACTGTAAATGGAAGGAATTGAACATGAACTTGACAAGATGAGAGGATACTTGATGAAAACAACAACACACTACCTCCGGAACTATTGAAAGAATGGCACAATGGGTAAGAAAGATTTCAGACAACACTCCGGTTGAGAAGGGAGGCAAAACTTGACAGAATGGGAAGAACATGAAAAGAGGGCATGACACTCCAGTTGCAAATGGATAAGCACAAAAAGAACACGGTCCTCACAATCCGAGATGATAAGTGAAGAGAGCAACATCACAATGCCTCCGGAAGGAAGAATAGAAGATATATCATTGGAATCACAGAATGGAGAAGAAAAAGTTAGCTTCTGCCACCAATGAACTAGGAAAGCACCCTTCCAAGAAGGTTAAAATGGAGTTGTTGGAAAAACCAACAACAAAACGACTAAGCTTGTAGTGGGCTTATGGAAAACATCTCAAAACTGAGGTGAAATTCTGCCACCGAAAACAATGATTAATCAAGAACACAGAAGAGATGAAAAACGTCTTCACCAAGATAGGAAGGAGAAGATTGGATCATTGATAAGAACCACAATTGCAACCATCCTTAGGATAGGCTTTAGGTGAAATATAACCCAAGATAACTACAATGAAGAGGTTGATAGGTTGCAAAGCATCTGTAACAGCCTGGATTTTGCCCTCTTCTTTTTCCTTTGATTTTCTTGGATTTCCTGATTTGATTTACTTTTCCGTGGCTATGTGGTTCTGAAACTGGGGAAGATCATGTCTTCCTAGGATTTATAGTGGCTTTTCACCCTCATCATCATCCCAAGATCATGTCATTTCCATCCTTGACCTAACCCAAAATTCTTTTGTTGGGAATATTCATTTTCTGATAAAGGAATAACCCTTAAAACCCTAGGTTGTGAAGCACCCTATATTCCTATCACTCCTAAAATTCCCAAATAATTCTCATAATTTTTTTGGGTCATATCGTCCTCAAATATGGTGAAATATTTCATTGGTCATGTTTCTCATCATACTCAATTAATTCCTTTTCTATTCTGTCCTGAATGGCAGTTCGTGAAGCAAGTGCCATTTATCTTTGACCAATTCAACCCAAACTTCTTGGACATATTTTCTTATCCAAATAATAGCCTCATGCCTAAATTCAGCTCAATTTGCCGAGTAAATATTCCTGAGCAAATTTTCAAAGTTCCTATCTGAGGGAAGTGATTATGAAGGAAGTACAAGCTAGGCATATCCAAATGAGTTGAAATTTTGCAAGGTCCTTCATATGATCAAATAAGGACTCTCCACCAAATTTGAGCTCATGTAACTTATCTATGTGAGCCCAGCTCAAAATCTTGGTTTCTGGTCAGATTTTCAGGTTGTGAAGCAACTATATTTTATATTGCTTCATTTAAGCTGAAAATTTTCAAGGGAATTCTCCTATCCATATAAACTCTCTCCACCAAGTTTTAGATCAATTAGTTAATCCATTTTCCGAGTGCAATTTTTCCAAGTTTCTATCCAGAGCAAAGCATTGTGAAGCAAGTGTTATTTTGGCTCATCCAAATGGCCTGAAACGTTTTGGGAATCTTCATATCTTCAAATCATTGGGCCATGCCCAATGTCAGCTCAATCCCAATTGATATGTGAGTGCCACTTCATAATGTTCAAATCTGGCCAGTTTTGCACTTTGTACAGCAACCCTCATGTAAACTCCTCTTAGTCTGATTTTTGGTGATCAACATCACCTTAGTGTGTGATCATCACCAGAAAAATTATTTACCACATTACCAAGCTAGTGTCACCCAAGGTAGTCAGAATCCCAACTCGACTCCTAGAATCCTACGACTTCATGACCCTATGGAACCATGTCGATCCAAGTCCCACTATGAATCCGGATCAGGTAGAATCCATGTTGAGTCGCGATCCAAATCATAGAATCATGTACAAAACTGTAGAATCCTGACTATGGTCTGGACTATGTCTGATTCTACTAATTTATCTAGGTCGTTTGTTTAGTTATAGAAGAATAGTATGCCATCATCCAAACCATTTTCACATGCCTCATGGCCCTTTCCCCCCTCCCAAGCCCAAATGCTTAGGTGCTGACACCTTTGATCTGGCTCTCAAAACCGAGATCAAAATTGAGGATCAGACTTGTCGACAAATGGAATTGGCGTGGGAAGGAGGATGTGTCAAGATTAATCGGAGAAGGAGAGTAAGACCCTTCAAGGTTAAGCACTACAGGGTGGATATAAAAGTGATCGGTTATTCATGTATTCTAAAAAACTCGTAAGTAAATTTCGTGCATCGAAGATTTAAATGTTCTATATATTTGCCTCTCATATATGTTCCGTACATCCAAGCTAATAGTAGGTCAGCCATAAAAAGAAGTGGAATAGAAGTAGCATTGATGTGTATGTTTTTGCTCCATATTTAGTGTCAAAACTCTATAGAACCCATAAATTTCTTCTGTGTATACAAAATATCTTCTTTGAGTAAATCTAGTAGAATCCTCGATTCCACGACTCGATACTACGACTCGATTTTATCTAAGGAAAATCGACCCGACTCTGACTACCTTGGTGTCACCACGGCAAGTTACAAGCACCTTCCTGTTGATTTACTTTGGAGCTAAGTGCAAATATCTTCTTTGCCCCGGGACTGATTTATTTCCTCATTTTGACTAAGGGCACGACGGTCTATCTACTCGACATGGTCGGCCCGGCCAGAACGTGTCGTTTTCACTAGTGCCCGTGGTGATCGAGGGAGTCCTGGATTCAGGTGTCCTCGGGCGTCCGGCCTGTTAGCTATGGGCCGGACTATTGGGCCGTGAAGATACGAAGACCGAAGACTCTACCTGTGTCTAGATGGGACTCTCCTTGGCATGGAAGGCAAGCTTGGCAATCAAATATGAAGATTCCTTTATCTGTAACCAACCTTATGTAACCCTAGATCCCTCTTGTG
Organism: Triticum urartu; assembly: GCF_056163025.1. Lineage (NCBI taxonomy): Eukaryota > Viridiplantae > Streptophyta > Magnoliopsida > Poales > Poaceae > Triticum > Triticum urartu. The sequence continues at coordinate 397,907,231 of NC_141876.1, read as the reverse complement.
TCTATATAAACCGAAGGGCTAGGTCCGTAGAGGGATCCTTAAAATCATAGTCAGAGAGGCTAGACTTTTAGGGTTAGCCATTACAATCTCTTGGTAGATCAACTCTTGTAACACTCATATTCATCAAGATCAATCAAGCAGGAAGTAGGGTATTACCTCCGTAGAGAGGGCCCGGACCTGGTTAAACATTGTGTCCCCTGTCTCCTGTTACCATCGACCTTAGACGCACAGTTCGGGACCACCTACCCAAGATCCACCGGTTTTGACACCGACATTGGTGCTTTCATTGAGAGTTCCACTGTGCCGTCATCAAAAGGGTTGATGGATCGCCTCGTCGTCAAGGAAAATATCACCTCCGGAGGAGCCTTGGCCTCAAGCCAAACCCTTCGGCTGGGCGGCGTCGTCATGACCGCCCGTTCGGCTCTTAAGCCGATGATGACCTCTCAAGTCATCGAGAATCGTCTCCGTGTTGATTCCGAGCAGGCCAAACGGATGGATCCAACAGAGTTATCATCTTTAAATGAACTCCTTGATCGCATTACCGCCTTGGGGGTCCCTATAGACTACGATCGGATTGGGCTTAAACCCGACCAGAGAGAAATTAAAACTCCGCCGATCACCCACCAGATAGCGGCAGTCGAGGAGCAAGACAACTCTTCCTCTATGTTGAGGACGAACTATGTTCAGATATCTGATACCGAAGAGCTGGACACCTACCGGCAGAAAGACACGGCTTGTCCTCCCAACATAGAATCGGGTGATAAGCTCAAAAAATTAGTTGATATCCCAGAGCCCGGACTGCTATGTCCGGAAGGTCTTCAGACTCCGGATCCAAAATTGGGTCAGGGTTCAGATTTAAATCCACCCACCCACCCAGACATAAGCGCTCTCTTGAGCACAGCAGCAGTCTCAGGAAACGGTCCACCACTTCTGGGCCAGATTCCTCCTTGCCAAAAACAAGATTAAAGATTGCCGCGATGAAGACGCGATCTCAGTGTTCCGCACCAATAGCATGGACGAGGGAATCCTCAACGCCATCAACCGCCGTCACATATTACACTACACTGACTTGGCAACTATCATAGAGAAGTACAGCGCAATGGAAAGCGCCTGGAAAACTCAGGCAGCCCGTTGGGAACCATCGGTCCCCACTCAACCCCTTGTTCAGGCGAAAAGGGTGCACCCTCATGGCGTGCCCGGACCAATAGTAAAGAAATATAAGCCCGTTACGGGGCGCGAAACCGTTCTAGAAAGATGGCTCGATGGGCCATGCAAAATACACACACCACCGGATAACATACCAACCCACAGCCTTAGAGTATGTTGGATACTCCGGCAAGTGGCCAAGAGCGGTGAGGATATCCTCACCAGTAAAACTCCAGAACAACACCCCCAGAAGACGACGACCTCAAAGTATTGACGGTCTTCGAGACATTCGCTTAAAACAACAGGCGCAAAAGGGCACTCCGCGAACTCGCTAAAGTCTGCCAAATTGCAGCAATAAACCCCTGGAACAACACGGCTATAACTTTTAATTCTGGGGACGAGCCAAGATACATGATAGTCCGAGCACCAGCCGCCTTGGTCCTCAGCCCAATCGTGGACAGCTTTCGGCTCACCAAGGTTCTCATGGACGGCGGCAATGGACTAAACCTCATCTATGAGGATACACTCCACAAAATGGAAATAGATAGGAGCTGCATCGAGCAAATTTACACGACCTTCAGAGGAATCATTCCCAGTCGGGAGGCACGGTGTGCGGGAAAAATCGCACTTGACGTGGTATTCGGCACGCCGGAGAATTATCGGTCCGAAGAGATAACCCTCCAAGTGGCCCCTTTCAATAGCGGATATCACGCCCTCTTGGGGCGAGATGCATTTACACGCTTCCGAGCTGTACCTCATTATGGATACATGAAGCTTAAGATGCCTGGGCCCAATGGCATAATCACTCTCGCCAGTGATCCAGACATAGCACTCCGTGCCAAAAATAAAACAGCATCTCTGGCCCTCGAGGCATTATCTAAAGCCCTAGCGGCTGAAGAATTAACAGCAATGCGCTCCACGGTGGACAGGGACGATGTGATCCTAGACAAATGACCCAAATCCACCTCCTTCAAACCGGCAGAAGAAATAGTCAAATTCCAAGTCCATCCAACGGACCCCAAGAAGACAGCATCTATTGGAGCACAACTAGACCCAACGGTCTACGCCGTGCTACGAGAGTTCCTACGCGAGATCTGGGATATATTCGCCTGGCACCCGTCTGATATGCCAGGAATCCCATGCAAGTTGGCTGAACACAGCCTCAATATATTAAAGGGATATAAACCGGTTAAGCAAACACTGCGGCGCTTTTCCAAACCCAAACTTCAAGCTATGGGGGAGGATCTAGCCAAACTAATCGAGGCCGGATTCATTAGAGAAATAAAACACCCAGACTGGCTGGCAAACCTGGTGATGGTGCCAAAGAAAGACAAATCCTGGCGCCTGTGTGTCGATTTCAAAGACCTCAATAAGGGTTGCCCCAAGGGTCCCTTCCCCCTCCCCCGCATCGACCAGATCATTGATGCTACCGCAGGACACGACTCATTGTGCTTCCTCGATGCATATTCCGGATACCATCAAATTAAAATGAAGGAGTCCGATGATACGTCTCCAACGTATCTATATTTTTTGATTTCTCCATGCTATTATATTACCTGTTTTGGATGTTAATGGGATTTATTTTACTTTTATATTATTTTTGGGACTAACCTATTAACCGGAGGCCCAGCCCAAATTGTTGTTTTTTGCCTATTTCAGTGTTTCGTAGAAAAGGAATATCAAACGGGGTCCAAACGGAATGAAACCTTCGGGAGTGCAAACATCCAGGAGCACCACAAAAATCTAATTCCACCGCCGCAACCTTCTCTACCCAAGAGATCCCATCTTTGGTCCTTTTCCAGAGCTCCGCCTGAGGGGGGCATTGATCACGGAGGGCCTCTACATCAACTCCATGGCCCCTCCTATGATGTGTGAGTAGTTTACCTCAGACCTTTGGGTCCATAGATAGTAGCTAGATGGCTTCTTCTCTCTCTTTGGATATCAATACAAAGTTCTCATCGATCTTCTTGGAGATCTATTCGATGTAACTCTTTTTGTGGTGTGTTTGTTGAGATCCGACGAATTGTGGGTTTATGATCAAGTCTACCTATGGACAATATTTGAATCTTCTATGAATTCTTTTATGTATGATTGGTTATCTTTTCAAGTCTCTTCGAATTATCAGTTTGGTTTGGCCTACTAGATTGATCTTTCTTGTAATGGGAGAATGAAGGAAATATGCCCTAGAGGCAATAATAAAGTTATTATTTATTTCCTTATAATCATGATAAAAGGTTTATTATTCATGCTAGAATTGTATTAACCGGAAACATAATACATGTGTGAATACATAGACAAACAAAGTGTCACTAGTATGCCTCTACTTGACTAGCTCGTTAATCAAAGATGGTTATGTTTCCTAACCATGAACAATGAGTTGTTATTTGATTAACGGGATCACATCATTAAGAGAATGATCTGATTGACATGACCCATTCCATTAGCTTAGCACCCGATCGTTTAGTATGTTGCTATTGCTTTCTTCATGACTTATACATGTTCCTGTAACTATGAGATTATGCAACTCCCGTTTACCGGAGGAACACTTTCGGTAATACCAAACGTCACAACGTAACTGGGTGATTATAAAGGAGTACTACAGGTGTCTCCAAAGGTACATGTTGGGTTGGCGTATTTCGAGATTAGGTTTTGTCACTCCGATTGTCGGAGAGGTATCTCTGGGCCCTCTCGGTAATGCACATCACATAAGCCTTGCAAGCATTGCAACTAATGAGTTAGTTGCGGGATGATGTATTACAGAACGAGTAAAGAGACTTGCCGGTAACGAGATTGAACTATGTATTGGATACCGACGATCGAATCTCGGGCAAGAAACATACCGATGACAAAGGGAACAACGTATGTTGTTATGCGGTCTAACCGATAAAGATCTTCGTAGAATATGTAGGAGCAAATATGGGCATCCAGGTCCCGCTATTGGTTATTGACCGGAGACGTGTCCCGGTCATGTCTACATTGTTCTCGAACCCGTAGGGTCCGCACGCTTAAGGTTACGATGACAGTTATATTATGAGTTTATGCATTTTGATGTACCGAAGGTTGTTCGGAGTCCCCGATGTGATCACGGACATGACGAGGAGTCTCGAAATGGTCGAGACGTAAAGATTGATATATTGGAAGCCTATGTTTGGATATCGGAAGTGTTCCGGGTGAAATAAGGATTTTACCAGAGTACCGGGAAGGTTACCGGAACCCCCCGGGAGCTAAATGGGCCATGATGGGCCTTAGTGGAAAAGAGAAGAGGCAGCCCTACATGGGCTGCGCGCCTCCCCCTTCCCCTAGTCCTATTAGGACTAGGAGAGGTGGCCGGCCCCCTCTCTCTCTTTTCCCCCTCCACGAATCCTATTCCAACTAGGATTGGGGAGGGGGGGAATCCTACTCCCAGAGGGAGTAGGACACTCCTGGCGCGCCACACCTTGGCCGGCCAGCCTCCCCCCTCTAGTCCTTTATATACTGAGGCAGAGGCACCCTAGAACACACAAGTTGATCCACGTGATCTATTCCTTAGCCGTGTGCGGTGCCCCCAGCCACCATAGTCCTCGATAATACTGTAGCGGAGTTTAGGCGAAGCCCTGCTGTTGTAGTACATCAAGATCGTCTCCACGCCGTCGTGCTGACGGAACTCTTCCCCGACACTTTGCTGGATCGGAGTCCGGGGATCGTCATCGAGCTGAATGTGTGCTCGAACTCGGAGGTGCCATAGTTTCGATGCTTGATCGGTTGGATCGTGAAGACGTACGACTACTTCCTCTATGTTGTGTCAACTCTTCCGCAGTCGGTCTGCGTGGGTACGTAGACAACACTCTCCCCTCTCGTTGCTATGCATCACATGATCTTGCGTGTGCGTAGGAAATTTTTTGAAATTACTACGAAACCCAACAGTGGTATCAGAGCCTAGGTTATTGATGTTGATGTTATATGCATGAGTAGAACACAAGTGAGTTGTGGGCGATATAAGTCATACTGCCTACCAGCATGTCATACTTTGGTTCGGCGGCATTGTTGGACAAGACGACCCGGACCAACATTACGCGTACGCTTACGCGAGACCGGTTCCCCCGACGTGCTTTGCTCATAGGTGGCTTGCGGGCGACTGTCTCTCCAACTTTAGTTGAACTAAGTATGGCTACGCCCGGTCCTTGCGAAGGTTAAAACGGAGTCTATTTGACAAACTATCGTTGTGGTTTTGATGTGTAGGTGAGATTGGTTCTTGCTTAAGCCCGTAGCAGCCATGTAAAACTTGCAACAACAAAGTAGAGGACGTCTAACTTGTTTTTGCAGGGCATGTTATGATGTGATATGGTCAAGACATGATGCTGAATTTTATTGTATGAGATGATCATGTTTTTAACCGAGTTATCGGCAACTGGCAGGAGCCATATGGTTGTCTCTTTATTGTATGCAATGCAATCGTGATGTAATGCTTTACTTTATTACTAAGCGGTAGTGATAGTCGTAGAAGCATAAGCTTGGCGAGACGACAACGATGCTACGATGGAGATCAAGGTGTCACGCCGGTGACGATGGTGATCACGACGGTGCTTCGGAGATGGAGATCACAAGCACAAGATGATGATGGCCATATCATATCACTTATATTGATTGCATGTGATGTTTATCCTTTTATGCATCTTATCTTGCTTTGATTGATGGTAGCATTATAAGATGATCTCTCACTAAATTATCAAGAAGTGTTCTCCCTGAGTATGCACCATTGCGAAAGTTCTTCGTGCTGAGCCACAACGTGATGATCGAGTGTGATAGGTTCTACGTTCAAATACAACGGGTGCAAAACAGTTGCACACGCGGAATACTCAGGTTATACTTGACGAGCCAAGCATATACAGATATGGCCTCGGAACACGGAGACCGAAAGGTCGAGCGTGAATCATATAGTAGATATGATCAACATAACGATGTTCACCATTGAAAACTACTCCATCTCACGTGATGATCGGTTATGGTTTAGTTGATTTGGACCACGTAATCACTTAGAGGATTAGAGGGATGTCTAAGTGGGAGTTCTTTAATTAATTTGATTAACTGAACTTAAATTTATCATGAAACTTAGTACCTGATTAGTATCTTGCTTGTTTATGTTTAATTGTAGATAGATGGCTCGTGCTGTTGTTCCGTTGAATTTTAATGCGTTCCTTGAGAAAGCAAAGTTGAAAGATGATGGTAGCAATTACACGGACTGGGTCCGTAACTTGAGGATTATCCTCATTGCTGCATAGAAGAATTACGTCCTGGAAGCACCGCTCGGTGCCAGGCCTGCTGCAGGAGCAATGCCGGATGTTATGAACGTCTGGCAGAGCAAAGCTGATGACTACTCGATAGTTCAGTGTCCCATGCTTTACGGCTTAGAATCGGGACTTCAACGACGTTTTGAACGTCATGGAGCATATGAGATGTTCCAGGAGTTGAAGTTAATATTTCAAGCAAATGCCCGGATTGAGAGATATGAAGTCTCCAATAAGTTCTATAGCTGCAAGATGGAGGAGAACAGTTCTGTCAGTGAGCATATACTCAAAATGTCTGGGTATAATAATCACTTGATTCAATTGGGAGTTAATCTTCCAGATGATTGTGTCATTGACAGAATTCTTCAATCACTGCCACCAAGCTACAAGAGCTTCGTGATGAACTATAATATGCAAGGGATGAACAAGACTATTCCCGAGCTCTTCGCAATGCTGAAAGCTGCAGAGGTAGAAATCAAGAAGGAGCATCAAGTGTTGATGGTCAACAAGACCACTAGTTTCAAGAAAAAGGGCAAAGGGAAGAAGAAGGGGAACTTCAAAAAGAACGGCAAGCAAGTTGCTACTCAAGAGAAGAAACCCAAACCTGGACCTAAGCCTGAAACGGAGTGCTTTATTGCAAGCAGACTGGTCACTGGAAGCGGAACTGCCCCAAGTATTTGGCGGATAAGAAGGATGTCAAGGTGAACAAAGGTATATGTGATATACATGTTATTGATGTGTACCTTACTAATGCTCACAGTAGCACCTGGGTATTTGATACTGGTTCTGTTGCTAATATTTGCAACTCGAAACAGGGACTACGGATTAAGCGAAGATTGGTTAAGGACGAGGTGACGATGCGCGCGGGAAACGGTTCCAAAGTCGATGTGATCGCAGTCGGCACGCTACCTCTACATCTACCTTCGGGATTAGTATTAGACCTAAATAATTGTTATTTGGTGCCAGCGTTAAGCATGAACATTATATCTGGATCTTGTTTGATGCGAGATGGTTATTCATTTAAATCTGAGAATAATGGTTGTTCTATTTATATGAGTAATATCTTTTATGGTCATGCACCCTTGAAGAGTGGTCTATTCTTGTTGAATCTCTATAGTAGTAACACACATATTCATAATGTTGAAGCCAAAAGATGCAGAGTTGATAATGAGAGTGCAACTTATTTGTGGCACTGCCATTTAGGTCATATCGGTGTAAAGCGCATGAAGAAACTCCATTCTGATGGACTTTTGGAACCACTTGATTATGAATCACTTGGTACTTGCGAACCGTGCCTCATGGGCAAGATGACCAAAACACCGTTCTCCGGTACTATGGAGAGAGCAACAGATTTGTTGGAAATCATACATACGATGTATGTGGTCCGATGAATATTGAGGCTCGTGGCGGATATCGTTATTTTCTCACCTTCACAGATGATTTAAGCAGATATGGGTATATCTACTTAATGAAACATAAGTCTGAAACATTTGAAAAGTTCAAGGAATTTCAGAGTGAAGTTGAAAATCATCGTAACAAGAAAATAAATTTTCTACGATCTGATCGTGGAGGAGAATATTTGAGTTACGAGTTTGGTGTACATTTGAAAAATTGTGGAATAGTTTCGCAACTCACGCCACCCGGAACACCACAGCGTAATGGTGTGTCCGAACGTCGTAATCATACTTTACTAGATATGGTGCGATCTATGATGTCTCTTACTGATTTACCACTATCGTTTTGGGGATACGCTCTAGAGACGGCCGCATTCACGTTAAATAGGGCACCATCAAAATCCGTTGAGACGACGCCTTATGAACTGTGGTTTGGCAAGAAACCAAAGTTGTCGTTTCTGAAAGTTTGGGGCTGCGATGCTTATGTGAAAAAGCTTCAACCTGATAAGCTCGAACCCAAATCGGAGAAACGTGTCTTCATAGGATATCCAAAGGAAACTATTGGATACACCTTCTATCACAGATCCGAAGGCAAGACTTTTGTTGCTAAATTCGGAAACTTTCTAGAGAAGGAGTTTCTCTCGAAAGAAGTGAGTGGGAGGAAAGTAGAACTTGACGAGGTAACTGTACCTGCTCCCTTATTGGAAAGTAGTACATCACAGAAAACTATTTCAGTGACACCTACACTAGTTAGGGAGGAAGCTAACGATAATGATCATGAAACTTCAGATCAAGATACTACTGAACCTCGTAGATCAACCAGAGTGAGATCCGCACCAGAGTGGTATGGTAATCCTGTTCTGGAAGTCATGCTACTAGATCATGATGAACCTACAAACTATGAAGAAGCGATGGTGAGCCCAGATTCCGCAAAATGGCTTGAAGCCATGAAATCTGAGATGGGATCCATGTATGAGAACAAAGTATGGACTTTGGTTGACTTGCCCAATGATCGGCAAGCAATTGAGAATAAATGGATCTTCAAGAAGAAGACTGACACTGACGGTAATGTTACTGTCTACAAAGCTCGACTTGTCGCAAAAGGTTTTCGACAAGTTCAAGGGGTTGACTACGATGAGACCTTCTCACCCGTAGCGATGCTTAAGTCTGTCCGAATCATGTTAGCAATTGCCGCATTTTATGATTATGAAATTTGGCAGATGGATGTCAAAACTGCATTCCTGAATGGATTTCTGGAAGAAGAGTTGTATATGATGCAACCAGAAGGTTTTGTCGATCCAAAGGGAGCTAACAAAGTGTGCAAGCTCCAGCGATCCATTTATGGACTGGTGCAAGCCTCTCGGAGTTGGAATAAACGCTTTGATAGTGTGATCAAAGCATTTGGTTTTATACAGACTTTTGGAGAAGCCTGTATTTACAAGAAAGTGAGTGGGAGCTCTGTAGCATTTCTGATATTATATGTGGATGACATATTACTGATTGGAAATGATCTAGAATTTCTGGATAGCATAAAGGGATACTTGAATAAGAGTTTTTCAATGAAAGACCTCGGTGAAGCTGCTTACATATTAGGCATAAAGATCTATAGAGATAGATCAAAACGCTTAATTGGACTTTCACAAACAACATACCTTGACAAAATTTTGAAGAAGTTCAAAATGGATCAAGCAAAGAAAGGATTCTTGCCTGTGTTACAAGGTGTGAAATTGAGTAAGACTCAATGCCCGACCACTGCAGAAGATAGAGAGAATATGAAAGATGTTCCCTATGCATCAGCGATAGGATCTATCATGTATGCAATGCTGTGTACCAGACCTGATGTGTGCCTTGCTATAAGTCTAGCAGGGAGGTACCAAAGTAATCCAGGAGTGGATCACTGGACAGCGGTCAAGAACATCCTGAAATACCTGAAAAGGACTAAGGATATGTTTCTCGTATATGGAGGTGACAAAGAGCTCGTCGTAAATGGTTACGTTGATGCAAGCTTTGACACTGATCCGGACGATTCTAAATCGCAAACCGGATACGTGTTTACATTAAATGGTGGAGCTGTCAGTTGGTACAGTTCTAAACAAAGCGTCGTAGCAGGATCTACATGTGAAGCGGAGTACATAGCTGCTTCGGAAGCAGCGAATGAAGGAGTTCATATCCGATCTAGGTGTCATACCTAGTGCATCGGGTCCAATGAAAATCTTTTGTGACAATACTGGTGCAATTGCCTTGGCAAAGGAATCCAGATTTCACAAGAGAACCAAGCACATCAAGAGACGCTTTAATTCCATCCGGGATCTAGTCCAGGTGGGAGACATAGAGATTTTCAAGATACATACGGATCTGAATATTGCAGACCCATTGACTAAGCCTCTACCACGAGCAAAACATGATCAGCACCAAGGCTCCATGGGTGTTAGAATCATTACGGTGTAATCTAGATTATTGACTCTAGTGCAAGTGGGAGACTGAAGGAAATATGCCCTAGAGGCAATAATAAAGTTATTATTTATTTCCTTATAATCATGATAAAAGGTTTATTATTCATGCTAGAATTGTATTAACCGGAAACATAATACATGTGTGAATACATAGACAAACAAAGTGTCACTAGTATGCCTCTACTTGACTAGCTCGTTAATCAAAGATGGTTATGTTTCCTAACCATGAACAATGAGTTGTTATTTGATTAACGGGATCACATCATTAAGAGAATGATCTGATTGACATGACCCAATCCATTAGCTTAGCACCCGATCGTTTAGTATGTCGCTATTGCTTTCTTCATGACTTATACATGTTCCTATAACTATGAGATTATGCAACTCCCGTTTACCGGAGGAACACTTTGGGTACTACCAAACTTCACAATGTAACTGGGTGATTATAAAGGAGTACTACAGGTGTCTCCAAAGGTACATGTTGGGTTGGCGTATTTTGAGATTAGGTTTTGTCACTCCGATTGTCGGAGAGGTATCTCTGGGCCCTCTCGGTAATGCACATCACATAAGCCTTGCAAGCATTGCAACTAATGAGTTAGTTGCGGGATGATGTATTACAGAACGAGTAAAGAGACTTGCCGGTAACGAGATTGAACTATGTATTGGATACCGACGATCGAATCTCGGGCAAGTAACATACCGATGACAAAGGGAACAACGTATGTTGTTATGCGGTCTGACCGATAAAGATCTTCGTAGAATATGTAGGAGCCAATATGGGCATCCAGGTCCTGCTATTGGTTATTGACCGAAGACGTGTTTCGGTCATGTCTACATTCTTCTCGAACCTGTAGGGTCCGCACGCTTAAGGTTACGATGACAGTTATATTATGAGTTTATGCATTTTGATGTACCGAAGGTTGTTCGGAGTCCCGGATGTGATCACGGACATGACGAGGAGTCTCGAAATGGTCGAGACGTAAAGATTGATATATTGGAAGCCTATGTTTGGATATCGGAAGTGTTCCGGGTGAAATCGGGATTTTACCGGAGTACCGGGAAGGTTACCGGAACCCCCCGGGAGCTAAATGGGCCATGATGGGCCTTAGTGGAAAAGAGAAGAGGCAGCCCTACATGGGCTGCGCGCCTCCCCCTTCCCCTAGTCCTATTAGGACTTGGAGAGGTGGCCGGCCCCCTCTCTCTCTTTTCCCCCTCCGCGAATCCTATTCCAACTAGGATTGGGGGGGGGAATCCTACTCCCAGAGGGAGTAGGACTCTCCTGGCGCGCCACACCTTGGCCGGCCAGCCTCCCCCCTCTAGTCCTTTATATACTGAGGCAGAGGCACCCTAGAACACACAAGTTGATCCACGTGATCTATTCCTTAGCCGTGTGCGGTGCCCCGAGCCACCATAGTCCTCGATAATACTATAGCAGAGTTTAGGCGAAGCCCTGCTGCTGTAGTACATCAAGATCGTCACCACGCCGTCGTGCTGACGAAACTATTCCCCGACACTTTGCTGGATCGGAGTCCGGGGATCGTCATCGAGCTGAACGTGTGCTCGAACTCGGAGGTGCCGTAGTTTCGGTGCTTGATCGGTTGGATCGTGAAGACGTACGACTACTTCCTCTACGTTGTGTCAACGCTTCCACAGTCGGTCTGCATGGGTACGTAGACAACACTCTCTCCTCTCGTTGCTATGCATCACATGATCTTGCGTGTGCGTAGGAATTTTTTTGAAATTACTACGAAACCCAACAGAGAAGTACTTAGCTTTGGGTTCAATCTTGCGGTGCTCGATCCCAGTGACAGAAAGGGAAATGACACATATTGTATTGTTGCTATCGAGGATAAAAAGATGGGTTTTATATCATATTGCATGAGTTTATTCCTCTACATCATGTCATCTTGCTTAAAGCGTTACTCTGTTCTTATGAACTTAATACTCTAGATGGATGCTGGATAGCGGTCGATGTGTGGAGTAATAGAAGTAGATGCAGGCAGGAGTCGGTCTACTTGTCATGGACGTGATTCCTATATACATGATCATGCCTAGATATTCTCAAAATTGTTTGCTTTTCTATCAATTGCTCGACAGTAATTTGTTCACCCACTGTAATACTTATGCTATCTTGAGAGATGCCACTAGTGAAACCTATGGCCCCGGGTCTATTCTCCATCATACAAGTTTCCAATCTATTTTATTTTGCAATCTTTACTTTCAATCTATATCATAAAATACCAAAAATATTTATCTTATTATTATTTTCTCTATCAGATCTCACTCTTGCAAGTGGCCGTGAAGGGATTGACAACCCCTTTATCGTGTTGGTTGCGAGGTTCTTATTTTTTTGTGTAGGTACGAGATGACTCGCGCATGGTCTCCTACTGGATTGATACCTTGGTTCTCAAAAACCGAGGAAATAGTTACGCTGCTTTGCTGCATCACCCTTTCTTCTTCAAGGGAAAACCAACGCATGCTCAAGAGGTAGCATCCGATCAAGCCGCTACAACATTCATTACCCCATATGGGCCATTCTGCTTCAACACCATGCCCTTTGGGCTCAAAAATGTCGGCACCACCTACCAACGCATGATTCAAACATGCCTGGAGAAACAGATCGGCAAGATAATTGAAGCATATGTGGACGACGTCGTCATCAAAACTAGACACGTTGAAACACTCATAGACAATTTACGTCTCACATTCGACAACCTCCATGCATATGACATCAAGCTCAATCTGGAAAAGTGCGTTTTCGGCATCCCCACGGGAAAACTGGTGGGCTTCATCGTTTCCAATAGAGGAATTGAAGCAAATCCAGCCAAAATCCGAGCTTTGTCACAACTGGCTACGCCAATGGACCTTAAACAGGTCCAAAAACTCGCCGGTTGCGTGGCAGCTTTAAGCCGCTTTATCTCCAGACTGGGAGAAAAGGCATTGCCACTCTATCGCCTTCTGCGGTGCACGAATCACTTCGAGTGGACGGATGCAGCAACGGCCGGACTGGAAGAAATAAAAACCCTTCTAGCAAGCAACCCAATCCTGGTTGTGCCTAATGTCGGTGAACCTATGTTATTATACATAGCGGCAACACACCAGGTGGTGAGCGCCGTGCTCGTCGTTGAGCGAGAGTAGGACGGACACAAATTCCCGCTTCAGAAGCCGTTACACTACGTATCCACTGTCCTCATGCCATGCAAATCCCGGTACCCTCATTATCAAAAGATAGTATACGCGGTCTTCATGGCACCCCAAAAGATACGACACTACTTCCAGGAGTGTTCGATCACGGTGGCCTTTGAAGTACAACTCAATGACATAATAAACAACCGCGATGCCACGGGCCGGATTGCCAAATGGGCCATTGAGCTCCTTCCATTTGACATAACATACAAACCGCGTCGAGCCATTAAATCCCAAGTACTGGCTGACTTCGTCGCCGAATGGACAGAGGTCGAACTCCCTAAAGAGTACGACACATATTCCAACCGGGCTATGTATTTTTTTGGTTCCACAATGCTGGCAGGGCTAGGAGGGGGCGTCGTTTTAACGTCCCCCACTGGAGACATCGTCCAATACGTACTCAAAATATTATACACAGACTCCAACAACGCAGCCGAACTTGAGGCCTTATTGCATGGCCTTCGGATGGCCGTCTCCATGGGCATACAACACCAGAAGTGCTCGGGGACTCAAACCTCGCAATATCACAAATGAATGGAGACTTCGATGCCAAAGATTCGAAGATGGTAGTGTATCGTAACACCGTCCTAACAATGTTGGCCCGGTTCGAGGGGCTCGAGTTTCATCACGTGGCCCGAGAAAGCAATCAAGAGGCGGATGTCCCTGGTCGCATTGGTGCCAAGCACGACCCCGTCCCACCTAACATCTTTTTGGAAAAGCTTTTTAAGCCATCCGTGGTGTGGCAAGGGGAGAGCGGCAACACCAGTCTGGATCCGCACACAACCCCAGGTTCCGAACCCACCGATATCATCGGGGGCTCGGCCATCGAAATAACACCGTCGGCCTATCTCATTATGGTAGTCATTGGTCCATGGACCGAACCCTTCTTAGCCTACCTCAATAGGAAGGAACTCCCTGGGGATCAGAACGAGGCCCACCGCATTGTCCGGCGTTCGAAGGCCTACAAGGTTCACGACGGAGAGCTCTACAAGAAAAGCGCTACCGGAGTCCTTCAAAGATGTATCTCCGAGGAAGAGGGGCAGCGCTCCTGGCTGAAATTCACGCCGGTCTCGGCAGGCACCACGCCGCAGCTCGGGCCCTTGTTAGCAAGGCCTTCCGTACAGGTTTTTATTGGCTGACGGCCCAAGCAGATGCACAGGACCTTGTTCAACGTTGCGTCGGATGCCAACTCTTTTCCAGCCAAAGCCATATGTCGCCCACTACCTTACAAACAATCCCAATCAATTGGCCTTTTCTGGTCTGGGGGCTCGATATGGTCGGACTCCTTAAAGGAGGAAGCCAAAAGAAAAAGTATCAACTGGTCATGGTGGATAAATTCACCAAGTGGATAGAGGCCAAACTAGTTAAAACAGCCGAGTCCAGGCCGGTGATAGAATTCATATCCGGTGTTGTACACCGTTATGGCGTTCCACACAACATCATAACCGATAACGGCTCCAATTTCACAGCCAATGATGTGAAAACCTGGTGCGCTAATCTGGGCATTAAACTCGATTACGACTCTGTCTATCATCCACAAACAAACAGTCAAGTCGAACGAGCCAATGGTCTTATTATGAGAGGCATCAAGCCTAGACTAGTGCGGTCTTTGAAAGAATCAAACAAGCACTGGGTTGAGGAGCTCGACTCCGTACTCTGGGGGTTGCGGACCACGCCCAATCGTACTACCGGATATACACCTTTCTTCATGGTGTACGGCACAGAGGCCGAGCTTGATCGGCAGGACAACTTAGATGCCCTGGGGGAGGACCGCGACGTCACAAAAGCCCGTTCCGCATTTTATCAATAGCAGGCTCGCAGGTATCAAAGCAGAGAAGTGCGGGCCAAGACTTATAATGTTGGCGAACTCGTTCTACACCTGTTGGAGAAGAAAAAGGACAAGCTCACGCCCAAGTGGGAGGGTCCCTTCATCATTGACGAAGTTCTCACCGGAGGAGCGTACCGCCTGCGTTATGCATTAGACAATCGCTTAGAGCCGAACCCCTGGAACGCGGCCAGACTCCGACGATTCTATGCCTAGCACCGAACCCTATGTTCGTCCCCTTCCTCCTATTGTTTCCATTATTTTTTCTCTCTTTTCGTTTTTTCTCTTTAGCTTTAAAGCTTTCGTGCAGCTAGACTGTACACCCCTGACGCATACATCTTCAAACATGTACGTCCATTACACCTGGGGGCTTCTTGGATAGAAGCTTGCTATTATTATTTTCCGAGAATTAAGCTCATCACATATGTGTCCTTTCCCATATGTGCCTTTTCTTCGCCATGACTTAAGTTTTGGCCAAGCTGGGTTGCCTGGCTCCTGTGCTTGTGCCCTATATTCCCGTTAATTCGGCTAGGGCAAAAAGGGAGCACCTCTGCGATTGTTACTGTCAGGTCATTCGAATGTGTACCTTAGACTGGGTGAAGCCGAAAGAAAGCGTTCTTAAGGGAATATTCAGTCGGTGAATTGAAGATGTTTCCGCATTCACTCCATCATGAACCCCCAGAAGTTACTTATACTGTGATTTTTTCAATCATGGTTCGGACATGCACAAGAAACGCATGCACACCCATGGAAAGGAACCCTTAACGGAACTATTCTCTCTGGAAGATGTTTCTTACATAATGTAATATAACATAACTAGCCGAATACAACTTGTCTGTTCAAGCAAGTATGACCCCTATGCCTGGTTTCCACGCATACTCCGGTCTATTTTACCGCTCAGGTATTTGGAAACAATCCGCACCATCGGGTCAGAGGTCGAAGCGAAAAGGTTTGCCATGACAATCGTTTTACAATTCAGCTAGAGTTACATACGTCAAGAAAGGTACATAGTCATTTGGACTCAAAAATTTCCTCCTCTATACCGTCCAGCAGGCTGTCTAGCTTACAATCCTGCTGGGAATACTTGGCGGCTATTTCTACTTGGTCATATACCAAATTAACTGGAACTTCTTTTCCATCTGACCCTAGAGGTCTGACCCGAGCCATATGATTGGGATTAAGCTTGGTCTACCGTGTTTTCACCATGACCCAGGCTTCTCATTACAAGGAGATGCCTTCTTGGATTTCTCCAGTTTGGCACGGGCAGTAGTTAGCTGCGTCTGACACTTTTCTAGCTCTTGGGCTAGCAGGTCATTGTTCTCCGTAAGAACCTGGTTATACAATGATACTTAAATCAGCTGTACCAACTGCTTCAAGTCTCGAGGGCTACTGGCATATGGTTATCATATTCGGACAAAGTAAACTTACCCGCACATCTTTTAAATGCTGCTTTGTGGCTCTATTAAGCCCATCTCGAGCAACTCGGATGTATGCATCAGCCGAGCTGAAGGCATTAAAAGCCTCTTCTGAAAAGTTGGGGTCTTGTAAAACGGCCCTTCGGCGCTGATGATTCATGGCGCTCTCCACTTCCGAGTTAGTGACGGATACATCATTCGAATCCTTGGTTGGAGGACAGTCCGGTGTTATCCCCGTATAAGCCCCCGTCTTTATGGCAGGATCTGGATCCTGGCTGTGGGAAGTATGACCGGTCGGACCCCCAGATATAGTCCGGCACACTTTTTTCCTGATACAGGATAAACAGAAAGGTCACAGTTGGATGTGACTGCGAAGGTGCATATTTGCAAATCCATACCTCTTTGATGAAGGCTCGGCCGTATCTTCGTTTGCCTTCCTCTTCGAAGGCTTGCCCGGCGTGGGGGCCGCTCTCTTCGGAGATACCCCTGGGGCAGCATGGCACCCCGAATGCCTTCCCTTTTGAGAACAGGACAGTGCGGTGGGTGAGGCAGTATGAGAAAACTCTTTTGGATGAAATATCTCTTGATTACTTACGTGTGAAGCAGGGAGAAGGCCGGGGTAATCGGCCGTGATAGCCACCTCTATGCCGTCATAGCTCGCCTGGTAAAAAAACCCGTCCTCGAGCACCACAAATATATCCGGATCATCCTCGAATCTGGGATCAAGGTCCCGATTATGACCCTCGGGCTGTGGGGCGGGGCTGTGAAGCCCTTCAGAAATCTTTCGCTAGTGCTGTTATAAACGGACGAGTTAATACTCATTGAAAGTAGCTCAGGGAGCGGAGGGAGTAGAAAAGAGGAGTTGGGACTCACCCAGCTGGGTGGATTGTACATGGAAAATCCATCTCTGCGCTTGATAGGTAGAAATTCCTCTTCCTCCCCTTTGAACAGTTCGACCAATATTTTGGCCCGAGCGGCGGGGGTATCCAGACCCTTTCGGCCGCAGCAGGAGGCGTCATCTCCCCCATTGTAGTGCCACATGGAGAGACCTCTGTACTGGAGTGGCTGAACCCCCCGTACTATGGAAGTTGCCATTACTTCGACTATTGATAATCCGGACTGAGCGAGTGTCCTTATCTTGCTCAAGAGTTGACGAACTTCCGCACTATCTTCCTCCTCCAGGCTCCGAGAGCGCCAGCTGTGGCATTTCTTCAAAGGGGCTCTTCTGAATTCGGGAACCCCCCCCCCGAATTGGGTCTGGAAGTGTGACGTCCTCAATATAGAACTATTCAGAGGGCCACTCTTCGGATGCCTTCTTTGGTGTGCTGGATAAATATCCGGTCTCGGCGATGTGCCATATTTCGGCTCCGCCCACTTCAAATATTGACCCTTTGTGGTTGCGAGGGACGAGACAGAATAGCTTTCTCCACAATTAAAAGTGGGCCTCACAACCCAGGAATAGCTCACAAAGAGCGACGTAACCCGCGATATGCATGATGGAGGCAGGAGTGAAGTTGTGCAGTTGGAGGCCATAGTACTCTAGAAGCCCTCGGAGGAATGGTGAATTGGAAATCCAACACCTCTTAGCAGATAAGGGACGAAGCATACTCGTTTCCCCTGGATGGATTGGGGAAATTTTCAGCCTGAACCCCGCCATTGAAGGAGGTCAATCCTGCTCGGACAGGGACTAGATCTGCGGTGGGAAGGAATCCCTAGGTTTGCAACTTCACCAGCTGATTGTGGGATACGGAACATCTCTCCCATTCGCCTTTTTCATGGACGGAGGGGTGGGATGAAGAGCTGGGAGCATCAGCCATGTTGGAATGGACTTTCCTAGCGCGCTCAAGGGATTTTTTTCCGGATGATGCTGAATGGATCTAAGATCCAAGCTCTTTAAATAGACGCTCCTCCTTACATGGCCGGGGTGTTATGCGTAAAAACACCCTAACCTCTCGCCTTCGCTCGACACATGGAAACTGAAGTTGTTGATACACAGAAGCCGAGGGGTGAGACATTAAATGGGAGGCCGAATACATCACTCTGAAGTCATCGGATGAGGAACCCGCCTTGCAATGCCGAAGACAATCTGCACGCCGGACACCTCATGATTGAAGTCTGGTTCGGGGGCTACTGAGGGAGTCCTGGATTCAGGGGTCCTCGGGTGTCTGGCCTGTTAGCTATGGGCCAGAATGTTGGGCTGGGCCATGAAGATACGAAGATCGAAGACTCTACCCATGTCCGGATGGGACTCTCCTTGGTGTGGAAGGCAAGCTTGGCGATCAAATATGAAGATTCCTTTATCTGTAACCAACCTTATGTAACCCTAGATACCTCCTGTGTCTATATAAACCGGAGGGCTAGGTCTATAGAGGGATCCTCATAATCATAGTCAGACAGGCTAGACTTTTAGGGTTAGCCATTACGATCTCGTGGTAGATCAACTCTTGTAACACTCATATTCATCAAGATCAATCAAGCAGGAAGTAGGGTATTACCTCCGTAGAGAGGGCCCGAACCTGGGTAAAAATTGTGTCCCCTATCTCCTGTTACCATCGACCTTAGTCGCACAGTTCGGGACCCCCTACCCGAGATCCGCCGGTTTTGACACTGACAGTGATCACGCTGGCGCCACACATAGTGAAACCTCTGGCTCGGTCCGGCCACTGTGCTTGTCTCCTCCCTCCTCGTCTCGACGTCCAACCATGTCCTGGAGCTTCCCCGTGATCAACTGCATCACACTGCATCGCTGCCTCATCGTGGCTCGCCTTAAATGCGTCGCAAACGCCATGCCCGTGCCATTCCCAGCCTCTGTCCACCACTGGAGCACTACACAAGCTCGCTAGCGTTGCTCTAGAGCACTCCCCGTAGTTATATATAACATGCCCGAGGTCCCCTGCTCCACACTCACTCCAATCCCGCCTCTTTTGCCCACCAGAGCAGCTTGTCAGCGTTCTGGGAACGGGGGTCCCCAGACTTGCTTGCCTGCAGCCGGCGGCATGGCTCTGTGAGCGGGCCCGTACGGCCCATATTCACCAACAAGCACTCAAGTCCATCGCAAGGAGCTAAGCCTCGCGAGGAGGAGGACACAAGACCTCCTCAGGAGCGGCCTCACTAGGCTGGCTCACGAGGACCGGAGAGATCAAGGCCAGGCAAACCTCGCGAGGTTCCAATGATGTAAGCCATGACGACCAATGCTAGGCGGGCGCCAGCACGCACAGTGTCCTTGTTTCCTCTTTGGTGCTAAGGAGGCAAGCGCAGACGCAGAGTACCGAGGCGTCAAGCAAAGGTTTCCATATCGGTGCAACAAGACCAAGACCAGAAGGACGGCAAGAGGGAGGTCATCGTGGAGCCCAAGACGGCGCCACCACCAGAGCCTTTGGTAGGCGAAGACTACTTTTGTCAGATAAGATGTACTAGCGGTCCCCTTTCGAATTGGCCGTTGTTGGCTCCCTTACCGCTCAATATTTGGGGAGAGGACCAGGGCCTCTATAAATAGGACTAGCCATCATAGTAGGAACGGGCGTTAGATAGAGAACTGGCCTCGGAGAGATCCAACCCATCCACAAGTTCACCAAGCACAAGAACACCTCTCCTCAGGAGGCTGTTCTTCCCATTGTACTGTTCATCCTTAGCCCAAGAGGCAATCCACCACCACACTGGAGTAGGGTATTACACCACAACAGTGGCCCAAAGCAGTATAAATCTTGTGTCCTTTGTGTTGTGAGTTCATGTCCCTGAGATCTTAGCGACGCTAGGACGTGGATCGGTAGGGGGGAGATCTTCGCGTGCACCCCAGTGTTCGAACCTTAAGGGTTTTGCCGGAACCAGTGATCTAACATTTGGTGCGCTAGATAGGGGTGCGTCGGAGTTTTCCTTCCGTCGGTTCGTGCTCCACCCTCTTCGCGCCCATTCCCCATGGCTGGCGACGCCCTTCCGGCTAGATCTACCGGTGCCCACGGTGGCGCTCGGGGGCTCCGAGCCCTTGCTCCTGCATTGCGGCAGGTGCAATGGACACCCAAGTTCAAGCCGAAGATGCCGTCGCGCTACGATGGCGCGGCGGACCTGATGGCTTTCCTGCTAGCATATGAGGAGGCCGTCCTTGAGGCCGGGGGCGACGGCAAGGTCATGGCCAACTGGCTTCCGATGGCCCTCACTAGCGCACCACGCGCCTGGCTGCTCAACCTCCCCGGGTCCATGGTGGTGTCTTGGGAGGAGATGTGTGGCCTCTTCGCCGCGCGCTACGCAACGCCGGCACACCACGTGGTTGCGGCCGTCCTCGGAGGCTCACAAGCACCACCATCGGATCGTCATGTCAAGCCGTTCTTTCACCGGATCAACGCCACTTACAAGCGCCCAGGGGCTCCGCCGGGCTGGGCCGCGCCCGAGGCCGACTGTCGGTGTCAAAACCGGCGGATCTCGGGTAGGGTGTCCCGAACTGTGCGTCTAAGGCGGATGGTAACAGGAGGCGGGGGACACGATGTTTACCCAGGTTCGGGCCCTCTTGATGGAGGTAATACCCTATGTCCTGCTTGATTGATCTTGATGATATGAGTATTACAAGAGTTGATCTACCACGAGATCGTAGAGGCTAAACCCTAGAAGCTAGCCTATGGTATGATTGTCTATTGTCCTACGGACTAAAACCTCTGGTTTATATAGACACCGGAGGGGGCTAGGGTTACACAAAGTCGGTTACAAGGGAGGAGATCTAATATCCGTATTGCCAAGCTTGCCTTCCACACCAAGGAGAGTCCCATCCGGACCTGGGACGAAGTCTTCAATCTTGTATCTTCATAGTCCAACAGTCCGGTCAAAGGATATAGTCCGGCTGTCCGGAGACCCCCTAATCCAGGACTACCTCAGTAGCCCCCGAACTAGGCTTCAATGACGATGAGTCCGGCGCGCAGATTGTCTTCGACATTGCAAGGCGGGTTCTTCTCCAAATTTTGAATATCTGCTGAGTAGTGTCCGGCTCCCCATAAATGTTGCACTTCTTGGCTTTTGCGCCCAATAAGGGCTATCTTCAACGTGTCGAGAGAATGCGAGGAGCCAGGGCATTTTTACATTTGCCACCCTAGCCATGTAAGTAAACTGTCTATTAAAGGGATGGGGATTCTTAGATCCAAACCACACCATCCTCCCACGGCAAGTATCCATCGGAGCACGCTCAGAAAAATCCATTCCAACATGGCCGGCTATCGCAGCTCCTCCTCCTGCTCCCGTAGCCCTAAGCCCGGTGATTGGGAGAAGTGTTCCATCCCGCACAGCCAATTAGTAGAGTTACAGACCTAGGGATTTCTTCCTCCAGCATATATGGTCCCCGTTCGAGCCGGGCTTGCCACCTATAATGCCGGGGAGCAAGCGGAGAGCTTCCCCGATCCCTCCAAGGGGGAGCGGGTATGCCTTGTCCCTTATTTACTAAGGGGACCTGGATTTCCAATCCATCCGTTCCTCCGCAGGCTCCTGGAGTTTTACGGCCTCCAGTTGCATAATTTCACCCCCGCTTCCATATTACACATCGCTGGTTATGTTGCCCTTTGTGAGCTGTTTCTGGCCTACGAAGCTCATTTCGAGCTATGGAAGAGGCTATTCTACCTTGTGCCCCGTACACAAGAGGGGTCAATATATCAAGTGGGCGGAGCCGAAATATGGCGCATCTCCAGGACCGGATACCTATCCGGTACCCCGAAGAAGACGTCCGAAGACTGGCCTTCGGAGTGGCTTTACATGGAGGACGTCCCCCTTCCAGATCCTATTTGGAGGGGCCTTCCCGAGTTCGACAATGCCCCTTTGAAGAAACGCCGAAGCTGGCGCCCATGGAGCCCTCAGGAGGAAGATGATGGAGAAGTCCTTTACCTGATGGCCCGGATAAAAGCGCTGGCTCAATCAGGATTGACAATAATCGAGGTTATGTCAATATGTATAATGCGGGGGGTGCAACCACTTCAATATCGAGGGCACCCCATGTGGCGCTTTAATGGGGAAGATGATGCCACCCGCTGCGGGCGTAAGGGACCGGACTCCGCTGCTGCTCTAGCAAAAATTCTGTCCGAGTTGTTCAAGGGAGAGGAAGAGGAGTTCATCCGTATTAAGGCATGGGATGGATTCTCCATGTACAACCCTCCAAGCTGGGTGAGCTATCACTTTTTACTCCCAACCTTCCCACATTATTCGTCATAAATACTCACCTTGCCGTTTCATGGCAGGAACTGTGAAAAGCTGTAAGGGAGGCCAACATCCCACCTCCACAACCGGAGGACCCTGACCGGGCCCTCAATCCCGGACTTGAAGAGGATCCACACATATTTGTGGAGCTGATCGACAGGACATTCTATCAATTGAGCTGCGATGATGCCATGGTGGCCATCATAGCCGACTATCCTGGGCTACTCCCTGCATCGCATGTAAGAAAAACTGGAGTCCCAACTTCTGAGAAGGATCCCCTTTTATGCACTTCACCTACCGTACACATATGGTGTTTTACAGGGAAGGCCCTCGGGACTCCATGCCCAACCCGCAGCAACTCGCCAACGAGGGACACCGAAGCCGGGTAGGCCAAAAAGGAAGGCGGTCAGGACTGAGACGCCGGCACAGAGGTATGATACAGAACATCGCTCCATGGTTGTCGTCTTTCTTAAAATATAATGACATCAATGTTTCCTGGTAGGAAAAATGCTCGCCGGACTATATCCGGAGAGGTTGCCGATCACGCCTCCACCAGTCAGGCTGCAGGGCCAAACATGGAGGCGGAAGCTAACACGGGGCGAATGCCGAATGCTCCTCCTGCAGAGGATGCGGATAGACTATCCGCTACAAATTCCGATGTGGACAGCGCCATGAATCACAGGCGTCGCCGGGCCGTACTCCATGACGCTTGTTTCTCCCAAGAGGCGTTCGATGCCTTCAAGTCAGGAGACACGTACATCTGTGCTGTTCAAAACGGTCTTGCTAGAGCCACGGACCAGTTTGTAAAGGATATACGGGTAAGAAAATCTGACGATTATATATATCAGTTACCCCTGAGACTTGAAACAGTTGACACAACTGATTTAAGGATCATTATTTGTGCAGGTTCTTACAGAGAAGAATACCCAATTGTCTCAAGAGCTGGAAGAGTGCAAAGCCCAGCTACGGGCCGCGGTGGCCGCGTTAAAGGAGTACGAGAAGGCCCCCTCTAGTAACACTTGTTTCCATTACAAAGATTGACAGGTACCAGATAGTATACAGCATGCCTGCAAATCTAACAATAGATGTTGCAGATGACTCTGGAGTGAATCCGGAGGCCGTGCCGGAGGATGCGCAATGTGCTAATCGATAGCTAAATGCTGGCGAGCACGTGCTTACGCGGGTCAGGCAGGAGAAAAATAATCTCTAGGACGCCAATATCCAGCTGGGCGTGGAACTGAAAGATGTCCCAGCCCAGCTTGCGGACTCCGTGAAGGAGAATAAGCGGCTTCGACGCGGCATTTCTAGTAAGTGCTTGAACGAACTTTTGAAGGAGTTCCGCGAAGAAGCCGGCTAACAGAGTTATGTCTGCAGGTATGCTGACGGGTCGTCCCGCGGAGGAGATGCCCGGGTCTGCGGGTGATCTTCTACCAGAGCTCTCACAACTGCACGAACAAGTTCGGCAAGTGATGCAGGGTATTGCCCAAGCCTTTTGGCCATCTGCCTCCCCGCCGGGAGGCATGGGGGAGCTTATAGAGAAGCTCAAGGGAGCGCGGCGGCGCTTCCGATTATGAAAGATATCAGCCTGCCGACAAGGTGCAAGGGAAGCCTGGGCCATGGTGAAGACGTGATATACCAAAGCTGACCCAAACCACATGGCCGAGGTCGGACCTGTGGTGCCCGATGGGAAAGAGATCCCCGTCAGTTTGGTGTATGACCAAGTACAATTAGCCGCAAACTATTTCCAACAGGATTGTAGGCTAGACAGCCTGTTGGATGGTATAGAAGAAGAATTTAGTCAGTCTAAGTGACTATGTACTTTAAGTGACATATATAATGTCCTTAGCCGGATTGTAAATCATTTGTCATGGCGGACCTTTTCGCTTCGACCTCTGGACCCGATAGTCCGGAGTGTATCCGAATACCCGCTCGGTTATGTAAAAACCGGGGTATGCGTGGAAACCAGGCGTAGGGGTCGGATACGTCTCCAACGTATCTACAATTTTTGATTGCTCCATGCTATATTATCTACTGTTTTGGACATTATTGGGCTTTATTATCCACTTTTATATTATTTTTGGGACTACCTATTAACCGGAGGCCCAGCCCAGAATTGTTGTTTTTTGCCAATTTTAGGGTTTCGAAGAAAAGGAATATCAAATGCAGTCCAAACGGAATGAAACCTTTGGGAACGTGATTTTCTCACCGAACATGATCCAGGAGACTTGGACCCTACGTCAAGACACAAAAGAGGAGGCCACGAAGTAGGGGGGGGGCACCTACACCCCCCAGGTGCGCCCTCCACCCTCGTGGGTCCCCTGTTGCTCCACCAACGTACTCCTTCCTCCTATATATATACCTAAGTACCCCCAAACGATCAGATACGGAGCCAAAACCCTAATTCCACCACCGCAACTTTCTGTATCCACGAGATCCCATCTTGGGGCCTGTTCCGGAGCTCCGCCAGAGGGGGCATCGATCATGGAGGGCTTCTACATCATCACCATAGCCCCTCCGAAGAAGTGTGAGTAGTTCACCTCAGACCTACGAGTCCATAGTTATTAGCTAGATGGCTTCTTCTCTCTTTTTGGATCTCAATACAATGTTCTCCCCCTCTCTTGTGGAGATCTATTCGATGTAATCTTCTTTTTGCGGTGTGTTTGTTGAGAGCGATGAATTGTAGGTTTATGATCAAGTCTATCTATGAACAATATTTGAATCTTCTCTGAATTCTTTTATGTATGATTGGTTATCTTTGCAAGTCTCTTCGAATTATCAGTTTGGTTTGGCCTACTAGATTGATCTTTCTTGCAATGGGAGAAGTGCTTAGCTTTGGGTTCAATCTTGCGGTGTCCTTTCCCAATGACAGTAGGGGAAGCAAGGCACGTATTTATTGTTGCCATCAAGGATAACAAGATGGGGTTTTCATCATATTGCATCAGTTTATCCCTCTACATCATGTCATCTTTCTTAAGGCGTTACTCTCTTTTCATTAACTTAATACTCTAGATGCATGTTGGATAGCGGTCGATGAGTGGAGTAATAGTAGTAGATGCAGGCAGGAGTCGGTCTACTTGTCTCGGACGTGATGCCTATATACATGATCATGCCTAGATATTCTCATAACTATGCTCAATTCTGTCAATTGCTCAACAGTAATTTGTTCACCCACCATAGAATACTTATGCTCTTGAGAGAAGCCACTAGTGAAACTTATGGCCCCCGGGTCTATCTTCATCGTATTAATCTTGCAATACTTACTTATTTACTTTGCTTTTATTTTACTTTGCGTCTTTATCATAAAAATACCAAAAATATTATCTTATCATATCTATCAAATCTCACTCTCGTAAGTGGCCGTGTAGGGATTGACAACCCCTTATCGCGTTGGTTGCGAGGATTTATTTGTTTTGTGCAGGTACGCAGGACTCGCGTGTAGCCTCCTACTGGATTGATACCTTGGTTCTCAAAATTGAGGGAAATACTTACGCTACTCTGCTGCATCATCCCTTCCTCTTTGGGGAAAAACCAATGAAGTGCTCAAGAGGTAGCAGGGTCATAAGTGCTTGAACAGACAAGTACCCAACTAGCTATGTTATATTACATGGATAGTAAGAAACATCTTCCAGGGATAATAGTTCCGTTAAGGGTTCCTTTCCCTGGGTATGCATGCCCTAATGTACATGTCCGAACTGCGAAAAGAGATGCAGGCTATAACATCTGGGGGCATGTATCAAAATAAATAAAATTAATCTTTTGTTCACCGATCGAATATTCCCTTAAGAACGCTAGCTTTCGGCTTCACCCAGTCTGAGGTACACATCCGGCTGACCCGGCAGTAATAATCGCAGAGGTGCTCCCCTTATGCCCTAGCCGAATTAACGGGAACGTAGGGCATAAATACAAGAGCCAGGCAACCCAGCTTGGCCAAAACTTAAGTCATATCGATGCATATAATGGCGAAAAAGGTACATGTGAAAGAATAACACATGTGTGGGGCATAAAGCCCAGAAAAATAGTTATATTAAGCTTCTGTATAAGAAGCCCCCAGGTATAATGAGCGCGGTTAGCACGTCAGGATTGTGTAACCAAGACACAAGTTAGCCTTTTAAGGCCTTGAGGAGAAGAAAAAAGAAGAGAGAAAGAGAGAAAAGACAGATAATTGATACGCAAAAAATTGATGGGGGTAAGGAGACGAACATAGGGTCCGGAACGAGGCATAGAATCTTCGGAGTCTGGCTGCGTTCCATGGGTTTGGCTCGAGTCGATTGTCCGATGCATCCCGCAGACGGTATGCTCCACCAGTCAGAACCTGGTCAATAATGAAGGGACCTTCCAATTTGGGCTTGAGCTTGTTCTTTTTCTTCTCCGGCAGGCGTAGAACTAGTTCGCCAACGTTATAGGTTTTGGCCCGTACTTCTCTGCTTTGATACCTTCGAGCCTGTTGCTGATAGAATGCGGAATGGGCTTTTGCTACGTCGCGCTCCTCCTCCAGGGCGTCCAAACTGTCCAGCCGATCGAGATCGGCCTCTTATTCTTCGTACATGTGCACTCGAGGTGAGTCATGAATTATGTCGCATGGCAGAACCGCCTCTGCGCCGTACACCATAAAGAACGGTGTGTATCCAGTATTGTGATTCGGCATGGTCCGCAGCCCCATAGCACAGAGTCGAGCTCCTCTACCCAGTGCATGTTTGATTCCTTTAAGGACGCACTAATCTGGGTTTGATGCCACTCATGATAAAACCATTTGCTCGCTCGACTTGACCGTTAGTTTGCGGGTGATAGAAAGAAGCATAATCGAGCTTGATGCCCATGTTGCTATACCAAAGTTTCACCTCGTCGGCTGTAAAGTTCGTGCCGTTGTCAGTGATGATGCTATGGGGGATGCCATAACGGTGTACAACCCCAGATATGAAGTCTATCACCGGTCCGGATTCAGCCGTTTTGATGGGTTTGGCTTCTATCCATTTGGTGAATTTATCCACCATGACCAGTAAGTATAATTTCTTATGGGTTCCCCCTTTGAGGGGTCCAGCCATATCAATCCCCCAGACCGCAAAGGGCAAAGTAATGGGGATTGCTTGGAGAGCGGTAGGTGGCATATGGCTTTGGGTTGCAAAAAGCTGGCAACCGACGCAATGTTGGACCAGATACTGTGCATCTGCTCGGGCCGTCGGCCAATAGAAACATGTATGGAAGGCCTTGCTTACAAGGGCCCGGGCTGCGGCGTGGTGGCCGCCGAGTCCAGCATGGATTTTTGCCAAAAGCTTCCGCCCTTCCTCTGTGGAGATGCACCTTTGAAGGACTTCGGTAGTGCTTTTCTTATAAAGCTCTCCCTCATGGACCTTGTACGCTTTAGATCGCCGCACTATGCAGCGTGCCTCATTTTGGTCCTCGGGTAGTTCCTGCCTGGTAAGGTAGGCCAGGAATGGTTCCGTCCACGGGGCGATGACGGCCATTATCACGTGGGCTGAAGGTGTTATTTCGATGGCGGAGCCTCCGATTGTGTCAGAGTGTTCGGTATTTGGTGTTGTGATCAGGTCCGGAATATTGTTACCGGTGTCCCCTTCCCATACCACGGATGGCTTAAACAGCCTTTCCAAGAAGATGTTAGGTGGGACAGGATCGCGCTTAGCGTCTATATGGGCGAGGATGTCCGCCGCCTGATTGTTTTCCCGAGCCACATGGTGGAATTCAAGCCCCTCGAACCGAGCTGACATTTTGAGGACGGTGTTGCATTATGCCGCCATTTTCGGATCCTTGGCATCGAAGTCTCCATTTATTTGAGATATTGTGAGGTTCGAGTCCCCATGCACCTTCAGGCGTTGAATGCCCATGGAAACTGCCATCCGGAGACCGTGTAATAGGGCCACGTATTCGGCTGCGTTGTTGGAGTCTGTGTATAGTATTTGGAGTACATATTGGACTATATCTCTGGTGTGGGACGTCAGGACGACGCCAGCCCCCAGACCAGCCATCATTTTAGAGCCGTAAAAGTGCATCATCCAATTGTAGTATGCGCCGTACACTTTAGGGAGTTCGGCTTCTGTCCACTCGGTGACAAAATCGGCCAGTACTTGCGACTTAATGCCTCGCCGTGGTCTATATGTTATGTCGAACGGGCCGTCATTGAACACTCTTGAAAGTAGTGTCGTAATTTTCGGGATGCCATGAATACCGCGTATGCTATCTTTTGATAATGTGGGTACCGTGATTTGCATGGAGTGAGGACAGTGGATACATAATATACCGGCTTTTGAAGTGGGAATTTATGTCCATCCATCTCTTGTTCGATGACGAGCACTGCGCTTACAACTTGGTGAGTTGCCTCTATATATAACAACATTGGTTCGCCAACATTTGGCGCGACCAAGATTGGGTTGGTGGCCAGGATGGCTTTTATTTCTTCCAATCCGGCCATGGCTGTGTCCGTCCACTCGAAGTGTTCGGTGCACCGAAGAAGGCGATAAAGGGGGAGTGCCTTTTCTCCTAATCGGGAGATAAAGCGGCTTAAGGCCGGCACACATCCAGTTAACTTCTGGATTTGCTTGAGGTCAGTTGGGATAGCCAACTGTGACAGAGCTCGGATTTTAGCCGGATTTGCTTCAATTCCTCTACTGGAGACGATGAAGCCCAGGAGCTTTTCGGCGAGTACGCCGAAAAGGAATTTTTCCGAATTGAGCTTAATGTCGTATGTTCGGAGATTGTCGAACGTGAGACTCAAGTCGTCTATTAAGGAGTCGACGTGTCTGGTTTTAACGACCACATCATCTATGTATGCCTCCACTGTTTTGCCGATCTGCTTTTCCAGACATGTCCGAATCATGCGCTGATACGTTGCACTGGCGTTTTTGAGCCCGAAGAGCATTGTATTAAAACAGAAGGGGCCGTATGGAGTGATAAATGCCGTTGCGGCTTGTTCGGACTTCGCCATCTTAATTTGGTGGTAACCGGAGTATGCGTCGAGGAAGCACAATGAGTCGTGTCCTTCAATGGCGTTGATAATTTGATCGATGCGAGGGAAGGGGAAGGGATCCTTTGGGCAAGGCTTATTAAGGTCCTTGAAGTCGACGCATATGCACCAGGATTTGTCCTTCTTTTTGGTACCATCACAAGGTTTGGTAGCCAGTCCGGATGCTTTATTTCTCTAATGAATCCGGCCTCCAGTAACTTTGCTAGCTCCTCTCCTATGGCTTGTCGCTTAGGTTCGGAGAAACGCCGAAGAGTCTGCTTGACCGGCCAGAATCCCTTTAGAATGTTAAGGCTATGCTCGGCCAGCCTGCGTGGGATTCCTGGCATGTCTAAAGGATGCCAGGCAAATATGTCCCAATTCTCGCGCAGGAACTCCCGTAGTGCGGCGTCTACAGCGGGGTTTAACTGTGCCCCGATGGATGTTCTTTTTGTGGGGTCTGTTGGATGGACTTGGAATTTGACTATTTCATCCGCTGGTTTAAAAGAGGTGGACTTGGATCTTTTGTCGAGTATCACGTCGTCCATGTCCACTGTGGAGCGCAGCGCGGTTAATTCCTCCGCCACAAGGGCTTTGAATAATGCCTCGAGGACCAGTGCGGCTGTTTTGTTCTCGGTGCGGAGTGCTATGTCCGAATCACTAGCTAGAGTGATGATTCCATTGGGCCCGGGCATTTTGAGCTTCATGTACCCATAATGGGGTATGGCTTGGAAGATCGTGAATGCCTCCCGCCCTAGAAGGGCGTGGTATCTGCTGCTGAACGGGGCCACTTGGAATGTAATTTCTTCAGACCTGTAATTCTCCAGAGTGCCAAATACCACATCTAGTGTTATTTTCCCAGCACAACATGCCTCCCGACTGGGGATGATTCCTCGGAAGGTCGTGCTGCTTTGCTCAATGTGGTTTCTGTCTATTTCCATTTTTTGAAGAGTCTGCTCATAAATGAGGTTTAATCCGCTGCCGCCATCCATGAGCACTTTAGTAAGCCGAAAGCCGTCCACAATTGGACTGAGGACCAAGGCGGCTGGTTCTCGGGCTGTTCGGAATTTAGGTTTGTCACTGTCATTGAAGGTGATAGACATGTCGCTCCATGGATTTATTGCTGCCACGTGGCAGACTTCAGTAAGGCTGTGGAGTGCTCGCTTACGCCTATTATTTGAGGCGAAGGTCTCGAAGACTGTCAATACTGTATTGTTATCCACGGGATGGTGCTCTGCGGTGTTTTGGATGAGGTCGTGCCCGAGTACCCAACATGCTCTAAGGCTGTGTGTTGGTATGGTATCCGCGGTACTATGAATTTTGCAGGGCCCATTAAGCCATCCCTCCAATACGGTTCCATGCCCTGTAGTGGGCTTTTGCTTCTTTGTAATTGAGTCGGGTGACTTATGAGAATGCACCCTTTTAGTTTGGACTGGGGGTTTTGTTAGAGCCGGATTATCCCAAAATTTTGTTTGGGTTTTCCAGGCGCTTTCCATCGCACAGTACTTCCGTACTATGGCCGCCAAGTCAGCAAAGTGTGCTATGTCACGGTGACTTATGGCGTTGAGGATTCCTTTGTCCGTGCAATTGTTGCAAAAGAACGAAATTGCGTCTTCCTCACGAAAATCCTTGACCTTGTTCATTACAAGGAGGAATCTGGCCCAATAGTGATGTACTGTCTCTTGGGGCTCTTGCCTAATGTGGGAAAGATCGTTTATATCTGGGTGGGTGGGTGGATTTAAGTCCAGACCTTGACCCAATTTGAGACCCCGGGGCGGGGGAGTTTCCGATCTTGGAAGTTCGGGCTCCGGGATGTTGCCCCACAGGGTCGGCCTGCGGCCTGTGAGGGAGTGCTGGATTAGGGGGTCTCCGGATAGCCTGACTATATCCTTTAGCCGGACTATTGGACTATGAAGATACAAGATTGAAGACTTCGTCCCGTGTCCGGGTGGGACTCTCCTTGGCGTGGAAGTCAAGATAGGCAATACGGGTATGTAGATCTCCTCCCTTGTAACCGACTTTGTGTAACCCTAGCCCCCTCCGGTGTCTATATAAACCGGAGGGTTTAGTCCGTAGGACAACATAAAATCATACCATAGGCTAGCTTCTAGGGTTTAGCCTCTACGATGTCGTGGTAGATCAACTCTTGTCATACTCATATAATCAAGAACAATCAAGCAGGATGTAGGATATTACCTCCATTAAGAGGGCCCGAACCTGGGTAAACATCGTGTCCCCTGCCTCCTGTTACCATCAGCCTTAGACGGACAGTTCGGGACCACCTACCCGAGATCCGCCAGTTTTGACACCGACATTGGTGCTTTCATTGAGAGTTCCACTGTGTCGTCACCATAAGGCTTGATGGCTCCTTCGATCATCGGTAGCGATGCGGTCCAGGGTGAGGTTTTCCTCCCTGGACAGATCTTTGTATTCGGCGGCTTCGCACTGCTGGCCAATTCGCTTGGCCATCTGGAGCGGATCAAGAGCTATGCCCCTGGCCATCAGGTCAGATTCGGAAACTTAAACTACACTGCCGACATCCGCGGAGACTTGATCTTCGACGGATTCGAGCCCATGTCAGGTGCGCCGCACAGTCACGACGAGCACGACGTAACTCTGCCATCGGACAGTGTTCGGGAGATCGCATCTGCAACTACTCCGGCCTTCAATCTGGAGCAAATTGCGCCATCCAAGGATGGAGGGATAGACCCCGCCATGGAGGCCACACTCTCAGTGGCGATGGAGCCGGATACTGACGTCACCCCCTACGAGAGCCGTGTCGCCAAACCACTGGATTCGTCTCTGGCCACGGACTCCGAACCGCCTGCATCCGTGCCCATCGAATCCGACTGGGCGCCGATCATGGAGTTCACCTCCGCGGATATCTTTCAGCACTCGCCTTTCGGCGATGTGCTAAATTCAATAAAGTCCCTCTCCTTGTCAGGAGAACCTTGGCCGAACTATGTCCGGCTAGAATGGGATACGGACGATGAAGAAATTTGCTGCCCACCCACCACCCACTTAGTAGCCACTGTCGAAGACTTAACCGGCATGTTCAACTTCGACTCCGAAGACATCGACGGAATGGACGAAGATGTAGGAGACGAACAGCAACCAGCGCCCACAGGGCGCCGGACAGCCACTTCATCACATGAAATTTACATGGTGGATACACCCAAAGAAGGCAATGGCGAAGAGACAGCGGAGGATGACCCCTCCAAGAAGCAACCCAAGCGCCAACGTCAGCGGCGCCGCTCTAAGTCCGGCCATAGCAAAAACAGCGATAACAATGCAAGAGAAAATAACACTCCAGTCGACTCTAGAGGAAACGACGACCACATTGCCTCGGTGACAGAGCACGATGAAGCTGCAAGCGGTGAACATAGTACGGATCCGACGTCCGAACACGGCGACGCCGATTATAAACCTCATCAAACCCCCTCTGGGGAGGAAAACAATCCGGAGGAAGATGCACACATCATCCTGGAAACGCACCTGGAGGAAGAGAACCTCCGTAGAAGGCTTATTGGCACAGCGAGGAGTCTGAAGAAGCAGAAGCAAAGGCTCAAGGCCGCACAAAGTACACTCAACAGCAGGTGGAACAAAGTGCTTGACAATGAAGCAAAGTATGGTGGAAGTTACCACACAAAGAGCTATCCAAAGCGCAAGCTGTTACCTAAATTCGACAACGAGGCCTTAGAGCCCGCACAACCAAAAAATGAAATGGCCAACCGGCCGGATTCACCACCTTGTGACCGCGATAGAGCGGATAACAAATACACACATAAGTCAACACACGATGTACGTGAGGACTTGCGCCAAAAATCCGGTACGACCAGATCCATCTATGGATCTAGGAAGCGTGCTCCGGCACAAAATCAAAACCAAATACCACAACCGTCCGAACGCCACGGTACATCCAAGTACAGGGGTGCCGCACACCCCCTATGTTTCACTCATGAGGTGCTGGACCATGAATTCCTAGAAGGATTCAAACCAGTGAACATAGAGGCGTACGGCGGGACCTCAGACCCTAGCGTCTGGATTGAGGACTTTATCCTCCATATCCATATGGCTCGTGGAGACGATCTCCATGCCATTAAATACTTTCCCCTCAAGCTTAAAGGACCAGCTCGGCACTGGCTCAAAAGCCTCCCCGAAAAATCAATTGGAAGTTGGGTGGAGCTCGAGGACGCTTTTCGGGATAATTTTCAAGGGACCTACGTCCGACCTCCGGATGCAGACGATTTAAGTCATATAATTCAATAGTCCGGAGAGTCCGCCCGAAAGCTTTGGAACAAGTTTCTCACCAAGAAGAACCAAATCGTCGACTGTCCAGACGCCGAAGCCATAGCAGCTTTCAAACACAGCGTCCGAGACGAATGGCTCGCCAAACACCTCTGCCATGAAAAACCGAGAACAATGGCAGCCCTAACAAGCCTCATGACCCGCTTTTGCGTGGGCGAAGACAGCTGGTTAGCCCGCAGTAGCACCAGTGATCCAAGCACATCCGAAGTGAGGGATGGCAATGGAAAACCACGACGCAATAAAAACAAGCGTTGAAATAAGGAAGATAGCCCAGATAATACGGCGGTAAACGCCGGATTCAGGGGCCCTCGGCCAACCCAGCGGAAAAAGCATTTCAAAGGTAGCAGAGATGGACCGTCTGGCCTAAACAAGATTCTTGACAAACTATGTCAGATTCATGGCACCCCCGATAAACCTGCAAATCACACCCACAGGGAATGCTTGGTCTTCAAGTAGGCAGGTAAGCTAAACGTCAAACACAAAGGGGGGGAGACACCAAGCGAAGACGAGGACGAGCCTCGCCAGCAAAGCACTAGAGGACAGAAAAAATTCCCACCAGAGGTTAAAACAGTCAACATGATCCATGTGATGAAGAGGAGAAGCAAACATGCAATCCGAGACACACACGCCATAGAGCCCGTCACCCCTAGGTTCAACCCCTGGTTGGCCTGCCCGATCACTTTTGATCGTGGGGATCACGCGACAAGCATCCGGCACGAAGGATTGGCTACCTTGGTGTTAGACCTAATAATAAACAGATACCATCTCACACGAGTCCTCATGGATGGCGGCAGTGGTCTAAATCTGATATATCAGGACACAGTCCGCAAAATGGGGATAGACCCGACAAAAATAACCCATCGTACTACTACTTTCAAGGGAGTAATACCAAGCCTAGAGGCCCGCTGCACGGGCTCTCTATTACTAGAGGTTGTATTTGGTTCTTCCAACAACTTCCGAAGCGAAAGGTTAACTTTCTACATCGCTCCATTCCGAAGTGGCTATCAGGCACTACTCGAAAGAGCGGCTTTCGCTCGTTTTAATGTAATCCCGCATTACGCTTCTCTCAAGCTTAAGATGCCCGGTCCACGTGGCACCATCACAGTTAGCGGAAATACTGAGCGTTCTCTACGCGCGGCAGAATGTGCGGTGGCTTTAGCCACCGATTACTAGAAGACCTCACCAACCCGAAAAAATGACAGGTCGTCAAGACCACGAACATGGTTAGACAAGTCCGGTGCACCACTACGTATACATGAGATTGGTTTGATGATCAAGCCCTCCTAGACGGTACCAGGGGCTTCCCGCGTGTAATCAGGGCTAGTCCGGCTCAACTTGACATATCTTGAATTTTAGTGATTTATTGATAATAACCAATTTTCTGGCACGACAACTTTCACCTAAGTTCTTCTCTTTTATATATGACAATCGTGCTACACCCGTCCAGGACACGGCACAATGGAGACATAGGCGCAGACGTGCAGCAGGGACCCGCTCAAAGGTTTCTTTTTAGATTAAGACCAACCTTTTTTACTGTCTCTTGTTGTTCACATCCTCCGGATACTCAATACAACCGAGAAGGATGCCGACGCATTGGCATGTGGCCACGTCAGGATATTGCACGTACCTGGACACCCGGGGTTTAATATTAAGGGCATTGTTCAGCCCGGCATATGTTATAAAGACCGAATACCTTAGGGAGTGTTCGGTGTCGCGAGTTTGGCCTTATATGCCTCAGCTCCGAATTATGTCTTTGGTCAAATGTTGGGTTTGCCCGGCTCCCATGTTTTGGTACCTTATGTTCCGCTATATTGGCTAAGGTAGCACTGGGAGAACTACTGCGATTGTGTCTTGGTTCATCCGGATGAGCACCTTAGTAGAGAAAGTCGAGAATGACTGTCATGATATAGCCCGAGACTGGTCAACCACTCGATGACTCAGCGGAATCTTCGATATTCCTCCGCATTAACGAAGGGCCATTTACCGGTCATGTACGTACGCGCCCTGTATTCGGACGAGCGTAGAAGTACCAGGGGCTATCTATTAGCCCCACCGTCAAACTCCTATGGCTATGTGAAAGTGTTAAAGCAATATAGTCCGATTGCCTCGTTCGCTGCGCTACCACCTCCTTAATGGACCAAGACGTTGGATCAAGTGTGAATACACGTTTCTTGCGAACACCCCCGCATTATATGCGTGGGGCGGAAGCCAACGACTTCAAACTTTCAGGTTATATACATATATACATAAACGGCCGCACAGGAGGCATCATAATACTTTCAGGAAAAAGTATATACACAGCCTTGACGACTCAATAAAACATTGTTCTTACAATGGGAGTACATGTCACTAGAACATAATATTCTTCGAGCACTGAGCCTCTATCGAACGAGCGCCTTCAAGAACTTCTTCAAAGTAGTGCTCAGCAGCCACTCGGCCCACGGCCGAACCCTGTGTTGCAACAGTGGTGGCCTCCATTTCTGCCCAGTATGTCTTGACACGGGCAAAGGCCATCCGCGCACCCTCCATGCACGCCGACCTCTTCATAGCGTCGATGTGCGGCATAGCACCAAGGAATTGTTGCACTAAACTAAAGTAACTCTTCGACCTTGGCCCTCCCGGCCACAGATGATCCACAATGGACCTCATGGCGAGTCCGGACAACCTATGGAGCTCGGCCCACTCGGCCATTCGCTCATTCAACAGCAGCGGACGCACTGGAGCATGGAACTGTGACCAGAACAGCTTTTCCACTTCGCGATCTTTCTGATCCTTGAAGTACTCGGCCGCATCAGCAGCACTTGCCGCCAAATCCACGTAGGCGTCCGCCGAACTCCATAGTTGATCAAGAGGAGCATACTTCGGATCTCCGAACTTAGTCCGCAACAAGAAGGGCTTCCCAACCACGATATCCGCAGCTTGATGCAACTCCTCCTTCGTTGCTCTAATTTTAGAGCGGGCTTCCTTGGATGCTACCATGGCCTTTTCCAGGTCCGTCACCCACGCTCGGTTTTCTTTTTTAAGAAGCTGGTAACGGTTAGCAGCATCTTTCAACTCAATGGACATCTTGGCTATCCTTTCCTTGCTCTGGCGATGCACGGACTGTTCAGCCCTCAGCTCTTCGACCGCCTTTAGAGCGGCCGCATCGCTATTCCTTACTTGTTCCTTGGCTCGGGCAAGCTCTGCCCGAAGGGTCTCCACGCTGGCAGCTCCATCTGCAGTCACAACATATTAAAGATACTGGCATCATGCTCCTCTTACTATGTGTTGATCACCGGA
Source organism: Triticum urartu (assembly GCF_056163025.1). Lineage (NCBI taxonomy): Eukaryota > Viridiplantae > Streptophyta > Magnoliopsida > Poales > Poaceae > Triticum > Triticum urartu. The sequence goes on along the minus strand of NC_141876.1, from coordinate 397,869,844 downwards.
GAAATCACTTACCCTGTGCCTCATCAAGCCGCTTATTGACAAGCACGATGTCGGCATCTGCCACTTCAAGTTGCAGCTTTAGCTCGGCAAACCCATCAGTCCGGCTAGCCACCGGAGCTTCAGCCACCTGCACATAAAGGCGGTCTGGTTATTACCTGGGACTATGATCCTCTGTTTGCCGCCGTTTTCGACGACAACCAGAGTCTCAGGGGCTACTATCTTCATAGGGCACACCTAATGTGTGCGGTATCGTAAAAAACATACACTATTTCACATACCTCAAAGCCTTTCAGTAGACTCACAAAAGCTTCATGCAATCCGCTTTCAGTGGATGAAATCCTTTCAACTACCGTATTCATTAGCGTACGATGCACTTCCTAGATGGCCGCTTGCTCCAGAAGATCCTTCAGTACGTCCGACCGCACACTATACGGTTTTGGACTCTTTCTGTTGCTCTCTTTAGGAGCTGAATACTGAGGACTCCGGGTGGCCAAGGGATTACCCCCTGGCCTTGGCGGATTAGGAGAAACCCTCCACGACGACACTTCAGGGTCGCCCGCCTCATGAGGCGGGGTGGCAGGGGGAGGTGTTTCGCTCTCCATCATCTCCGGAAGAAGATCCCCCGAAGACGAACTCTGTCAAGAAGGGCTACGATCCGAACTACAACATATAAGCTTCGGTTATTTTCACTACTAAGTACTTTTCGATTACTTACAGCTCAATAGAGGGCTGATTCCCTTGCAAACACTATGCGGCAAGGGTACCCCCCGGGGCAGGACCCTCTGGCGAAGATTTCCTCCCTCGTTTGGAAACCTCTGTTTCCAGATCTTCAGAGGTGGTCCTCTTCCTTCCTCAGGGAGAGGGAACGTCAGATTCTTCTCCCTGGTTATCCTCCTTCGCTGAGGAGCTCATTCCCCCGGTTGGGACGAGTAGTGAGTGAGGCTCGCTTTCGGCCTCTTTATTCCCCCTTTATCTTCCTTCGAGGGCACCTCATAAGGCACCGGCTCGAGCATTCTGTCTAGTACTGGATTGGCCAAGCCCTCGGGAAGGGGGGCCGGACACCTGATCATCTTCGCCTTTGTTATCCAGTCCTGGTCAAAGAGCAACTTTTCAGAATGATGTTATGATAAATAAGAGAAACAGCGTGTTTGGCCATGGAATTACTTACTTGGGTATCCGGGCGATTACAGCTCAGACCCGCATCCTCGGTGGTGTCCGGGCACTTTATTTGTGGTCCGAAGAACAACTTGTACATCTCCTCGAGCGTCATGCTGAGGAAGTGCTGAATGATTCGTGGTTCCTCCAGGTTGAACTCCCGCAAAACGGAGAGGTCTACGTTTGCAAGGCGGGACCTGGCGAACTAGCATGACCTGCATCACCGTGACCAGGTTGACGTCTCTCTCAATGAGATCTCGGATGAGCAACCCTGCAATATCGGCACATCCTTTACTGGACCCCAGTTTAGCCCCCTCGCTGATCCATGACGTTAGTTGTGGTGGGGGCCCGAGCAAAAGGCAGGGGCGGCTACCCACTTGGCACTCCGGGGAGATGTGATATAAAACCACTCCTGCTGCCACAAACTGGACATCTCTAGGAAGGAACCCTCTGGCCATGAAGCATTAGCGCTTTTGCTTATTACGGCACCTCCGCACTCTGCGTGCCGCCCCTTGAGCATCTTCGGCTTCACATTGAAAGTCTTGAGCCACAGGCCGAAGTGAGGGGTAATGCGAAGGAAGGCCTCACATACGACGATGAATGACGAAATGTGAAGGAGGGAATCCGGGGCCAGATCATGGAAATCCAGCCCATAATAGAACATGATCCCCCTAACAAAGGGATCCAGAGCAAGGCCTAGTCCTTGGAGGAAGTGAGAGATGAACACAACACTCTCGTTGGGTTTGAGAGTGGGGATGACCTGCCCTAGGGCAGGCAGCCTGTGCGAAATTTCGGCAGTCAGATATCTGGCCTCTCTAAGCTTCTTGATGTCCTCCTATGTGACAGAGGAAGGCATCGACCGACCTTGAAGGTTGGATCCGGACATGGTTGAAGGTCCGAAGCGCCTGACTTGAGCCTGGGGTGTTGGAACTCGAGGCTGGGGAAGGATTTGTTGAGCAGGAGAGGAAAAAAGGGCAGGTCTTGGCCTCTTTATAAAGAGGGTGAATAGCAAGCGTCCTCCTCACGGTCGTTTTGGACTTGCCTAAAATCAAGGAGTCATACCAACGGGCACAAGTGGGTTACCCACGACCGTATTGATGAGAATCCCGTAATAAGGGGAACACGATCTCTGCTTTGACAAGACGTGTGAAGAAAACCGCCTCGCGATATGTGCGGTCCTGGTTGAGAAAAACGGTTCGAATAATGATCGGGCCATGACATAACGTTGGGCTGTTAAGACGCGCCAGCAGATTAGATTTGTGGAAATATTATTCTCTCTACGGTGGTATGTGGAAATTATTTTGCAGGGCCGAACACTATCCTTGGGTCCAAAATCTTCTATGGAGTATTCGGAGGAGGAACACGCCTTGCAATGCCGAAGACAAAACTGCACGCCGGACTCATCGTCATTGAAGCCTGGTTCAGGGGCTACTGAGGGAGTCCTGGATTAGGGGGTCTCCGGACAGTCAGACTGTTGGACTATGAAGATACAAGATTGAAGACTTTGTCCCATGTCCAGATGGGACTCTCCTTGGCGTGGAAGGCAAGCTAGGCAATACAGATATGTAGATCTCCTCCCTTGTAACCAACATTGTGTAACCCTAGCCCCCTCCGGTGTGTATATAAACCGGAGGGTTTAGTCCGTAGGACAACATACAGTCATACCATAGGCTAGCTTCTAGGGTTTAGCCTCTATGATCTCGTGGTAGATCAACTCTTGTAATACTCATATCATCAAGAACAATCAAGCAGGACGTAGGGTATTACCTCCATCAAGAGGGCCCGAAGCTAGGTAAACATCATGTGCCCTGTCTCCTGTTACCGTCAGCCTTAGATGCACAGTTTGGGACCCCCTACCCGCCGGTTTTGACACCGACAGCCTGATTCTAGGTTCAGGGTTAGGGTGAGGTCCTCCCGTGGGCAGGTATCCGGCTCGGAGAGCTCGGGAATCCGGACATAGTTCGTCCTCAGGATAGAGGGAGAATCGCCGCATTGCTCCTCCACCATCGCTATCTGATGGGTGACCAGCGGAGAGTTAGTCTCCCTTTGGTCGGGTTTAAGCCCAATCCGATCGTATTCTATAGCGACTCCCAGAGCGGCGATGCGATCCAAGAGCTCGTTCAAAGAGGAGAGCTCCATTGGATCCATTTGCTCGTGAATTTCGAGCCGATGTGGAGGCTATTGTCGATGACCCAAGAAGTCATCATCGGTGCAACGGCCGAGCGGGTGGTAATGACGAAGCCGCCTAGTCGGAGAGTTTGGCCTACAGCCAGGGCTCCCCCAGAGGTGATGTTGTTCTTGACAACGAGACAAGCCATCCCTCCTTATGATGATGACACAGTGGAACTCTCAATGAAAGCACCAATGTCGGTGTCAAAACCGGCGGATCTCGGGTTGGTGGTCCCGAACTATGCTTCTAAGGCGGATGGTAATAGGAGACGGGGGACATGATGTTTACCCAGCTTCAGGCCCTCTTAATGGAGGTAATACCCTACATTCTGCTAGATTGATCTTGATGATATGAGTATTACAAGAGTTTTTTTGACTATAGAGTATCACAAGAGTTGATCTACCACGAGATTGTAGAGGCTAAACCCTAGAAGCTAGCCTATGGTATGATTGTCTGTTGTCCTACGGACTAAACCCTCCGGTTTATATAGACACCGGAGGGGGATAGAGTTACACAAAGTCAGTTACAAGGGAGGAGATCTAATATCCGTATTGCCAAGCTTGCCTTCCACGCCAAGGAGAGTCCCATCCGGACACGAGACGAAGTCATCAATTGTGTATCTTCATACTCCAACAGTCCGGCCAAAGGATATAGTCCGGCTGTCCGGAGACCCCCTAATCCAAGACTCCCTCACCGACCTCACCTTTGACTCAGGGGATCACCCCGCCTCCACCATCGGCTCGGGTGTGCTCCCAATACTTTGCACGCCCACCATCTGCCACATGTCCATCACCAAGACGCTCGTCGACGGCAGCACCGGCCTCAACATGCTGTCCGTCGAGGCCTTCAGCCTTCTTCACGTACCGCTCGAGCGGCTCCGCCCTAGCAAGCCTTTCTCGGGGGTTGGTGGGGGCTCTGCCTGCTCCTTGGGATAGATCTGCCTCCCCGTAACCTTCGGCACACGCGACAACTACCGCACCGAGCTCATCGACTTCGACATCGCCCATATCGTCCTCCCGTACAACGCCATCCTCAGGTACCCAGCTCTGGCCCTGTTCATGGCAGCAATCCATCCGGCTTACAACCTCATGAAGATGCCTGGGAGCAAGGGTGTCCTCACCATCAAGGGGGACACCAAGGAAGCCTTGGTGACGCTCAAGCCTGCCCTCAAGGCCGCCGCAACAGCGCAGCCCATTGACGCGGATACCTCCAAGGCCAAGGGAGCCGCACCAACCAAGAAGAAGTAGTTTTTTTTACTCAAGACAAGGCAGAAACCAAGCGAGTACCAGTTGACGAGGACGGGTCCTCAGAGGCAACCTTTACCATAGGCGCCAACCTCGAGCCTAGTCAGGAGGAGGCGTTGGTGAAGTTCTTGTGCGCAAACAAGGAAGTGTTCGCTTGGGAGCCTGATCAGCTGGTGGGGGTCCCAAGAGGGGTGATAGAGCACCACCTGAAGGTGTGCCCCAATGTACGCCCCATGAAGCAGAAGGCGAGGCAGCAGTCCATAGAGGAGCAAGCTTTCATCATCCAAGAAACCCGCAAGTTGGAGGCTGCGGGTGTCACTCGCGAGGTTCGGTACCCCAACTGGCTGGCAAACCCCGTCGTCATCCCCAAGAAAGGCGGGATGGAGTGGATGTGCGTTGAATTCACCAACCTCAACAAGGCCTTCCCCCAAGATCCGTTCCCGCTTCCACGCATCGACCAGATTGTCGACTCCATGCTACCTCTTGAGCACTGCGTTGGTTTTCCCCGAAGAGGAAGGGATGATGCAGCAAAGTAGCGTAAGTTTTTCCCTTAGTTTTTGAGAACCAAGGTATCAATCCAGTAGGAGGCTACGCGCTAGTCCCTCGTACCTGCACAAAACAAATAAATCCTCGCAACCAAGGCGATAAGGGGTTGTCAATCCCTACACGGCCACTTACGAGAGTGAGATATGATAAGATAATATTTTTGGTATTTTTTATGATACATATGCAAAGTAAAATAAAAGCAAAGTAAAAGAAAAGGAAATAACTAAGTATTGGGAGATTAATATGATGAAGATAGACCCAGGGGCCATAGGTTTCACTAGTGGCTTCTCTCAAGAGCATAAGTTTTTTACGGTGGGTGAACAAATTACTGTTGAGAAATTGACAGAATTGAGCATAGTTATGAGAATATCTAGGTATGATCATGTATACAGGCATCACGTACGAGACAAGTAGACCGACTCCTGCCTGCATCTACTACTATTACTCCACTCATCGACCGCCATCCAGCATGCATCTAGAGTATTAAGTTCATGAAAATAGAGTAACGCCTTAAGCAAGATGACATGATGTAGAAGGATAAACTCATGCAATATGATGAAAACCCCATCTTGTTATCCTCGATGGCAACAATACAATACGTGCCTTGCTGCCCCTACTGTCACTGGGAAAGGACACCGCAAGATTGAACCCAAAGCTAAGCACTTCTCCGATTGCATGAAAGATCAATCTAGTAGGCAAAATCAAACTGATAATTCGAAGAGACTTGCAAAGATAACCAATCATACATAAAATAATTCAGAGAAGATTCATATATTGTTCATAGATAGACTTGTTCATAAACCCACAATTCATCGGTCTCAACAAACACACCGCAAAAATAAGATTACATTGAATAGATATCCACAAGAGAGGGGGAGAACATTGTATTGAGATCCAAAAAGAGAGAAGAAGCCATCTAGCTACTAACTATGGACCCATAGGTCTGAGGTGAACTACTCACACTTCATCGGAGAGGCTATGGTGTTGATGTAGAAGCCCTCCGTGATCGATGCCCCCTCCGGCGGAGCTCCGGAACAGGCCCCAAGATGGGATCTCGTGGATACAGAAAGTTATGGCGGTGGAATTAGGGTTTTGGCTCTGTATCTGATCGTTTGGGGGTACGTAGGTATATATAGGAGGAAGGAGTACGTCGGTGGAGCAACAGGGGGCCCATGAGGGTGGAGGGTGCGCCTGGGGGGTAGGCGCGCCCCTACCTCGTGGCCTCCTATTTTGTGTCTTGACTTAGGGTCCAAGTCTCCTGGGTCTTGTTCGTTGAGAAAATCACGTTCCTGAAGGTTTCATTCCTTTTTGACTCCGTTTGATATTCCTTTTCTTCGAAACCCTAAAACAGGCAAAAAAACAACAATTTTGGGTTGGGCCTCTGGTTAATAGGTTAGTCCCAAAAATAATATAAAAGTGGATAATAAAGCCCAATAATTTCCAAAACAGTAGATAATATAGCATGGAGCAATCAAAAATTATAGATACGTTGGAGACGTATCAAGCATCCCCAAGCTTAATTCCTGCTCGTCCTCGAGTAGGTAAATGATAAAAACAGAATTTTTGATGCAGAGTGCTACTTGGAATAATTTTAATGTAATTCTTCTTAATTGTGGTATGAATATTCAGATCCTAAAGATTCAAGACAAAAGTTCATATTGACATAAACATAATAATACTTCAAGCATACTAACTAAGCAATTATGTCTTCTCAAAATAACATGGCCAAAGAAAGTTCATCCCTACAATATCATATATTTTAGTCATGCTCCATTTCCGTCACGCAAGAATGCTCTCATCATGCACAACCCCGATGACAAGCCAAGCAATTGTTTCATACTTTAGTAATCTCAAACCTATAAACTTTCACGCAATATATGAGCGCGAGCCATGGACATAGCACTATGGGTGGAATAGAATATAATGAGGGGGGTTATGTGGAGAAAAAAGGAGAAAGTCTCACATCAACGAGGCTAATCAATGGGCTATGGAGATGCCCACCGATTGATGTTAATGCAAGGAGTAGGGATTGCCATGCAACGGATGCACTAGAGCTATAAATGTATGAAAGCTGAACAAAAGAAACTAAGTGGGTGTGCATCCAACTTGCTTGCTCACGAAGACCTAGGGCACTTGAGGAGGCCCATTGTTGGAATATACAAGCCAAGTTCTATAATGAAAATTCCCACTAGTATATGAAAGTGACAAAACAAGAGACTCTCTATCATGAAGATTACAGTGCTACCTTTAAGCACAAGTGTGGCAAAGGATAGTAACATTGTCCCTTATCTCTTTTTCTCTCATTTTTTTGGGCCTTCTCTTTTCAATGGCCTTTCTCTTTCCCCCTTTTTTTGGGCCTTCTCTTTTTTATGATTCCTCACTTGGGACAATGCTCTAGAAAATGATGATCATCACACTTCTATTTATTTACAACTCAATGATTACTACTCGATACTAGAACAAAAGATGACTCTATATGAATGCCTCCGGCGGTGTACCGGGATATGCAATGGACCAAGAGTGACATGTATGAAAGAATTATGAATGGTGGCTTTGCCACAAATACTATGTCAACTACATGATCATGCTAAGCAATATGACAATAATGAATGTGTCATGATAAACGGAATGGTGGAAAGTTGCATGGTAATATATCTCGGAATGGCTATGGAAATGCCATAATAGGTAGGTATGGTGGCTGTTTTGAGGAAGATATAAGGAGTTTTATGTGTGAAAGAGTGTATCATCTCACGGGTTTTGGATGCACCGGCGAAGTTTGCGCCAACTCTCAATGTGAGAAAGGGCAATGCACGGTACCGAAGAGGCTAGCAACGATGGAAGGGTGAGAGTGCGTATAATCCATGGACTCAACATTAGTCATAAAGAACTCACATACTTATTGCAAAAATCTACAAGTCATCAAAAACCTCGGCACTACGCGCATGCTCCTAGGGGGATAGATTGGTAGGAAAAGACCATCGCTCGTCCCCGACCGCCACTCATAAGGAGGACAATCAAATAACACCTCATGTTTCAAATTTGTTACATAACATTTAACATACGTGCATGCTATGGGACTTGCAAACTTCAACACAAGCATTTCTCAATTTCACAACTACTCAACTAGCACGACTTTGATATTATTACCCCCATATCTCAAATCAAGCATCAAACTTCTCTTAGTATTCAAAACTCTCATAAGAAAATTTTACTAATCTTGAATACCTAGCATATTAGGTTTTAAGCAAATTACCATGCTATTTAAGACTCTCAAAATAATCTAAGTGAAGCATGATAGATCAATAGTTTCTATAAAACAAATCCACCATCGTGCTCTAAAAGATATAAGTGAAGTACTAGAGCAAACCTATATAACTCAAAAGATATAAACGAAGCACATAGAGTATTCTAACAAATTCCAAATCATGTATGGATCTCTCAAAAGGTGTGTACAGCCAGGATGATTGTGGTAAACTAAAAAGTAAAGAATCAAATCATACAAGACGCTCTAAGCAAAACACATATCATGTGGCCAATAAAAATATAGCTCCAAGTAAAGTTACCGATAGAAGTAGACGAAAGAGGGGATGCCTTCCGGGCATCCCCGAGCTTTCGTTTTTAGGTGTCCTTAGATTATCTTGGGGGTGCCATGGGAATCCCCAAGCTTAGGCTCTTTCCACTCATTTTTCCATAATCCATCAAATCTGTACCCAAAACTTGAAAACTTCACAACACAAAACTCAAAGTAGAAAATCTCGTGAGCTCCATTAGCGAAAGAAAACAAAAGACCACTTCAAGGTACTGTAATGAACTCATTATTTATTTATATTGGTGTTAAACCTACTGTATTCCAACTTATCTATGGTTTATAAACTATTTTACTAGCCATAGATTCATCCAAATAAGCAAACAACACACGAAAAACAGAATCTGTGAAAAACAGAACAGTCTGTAGTAATCTGTAGCTAGCGCAAGATCTGAAACCCCAAAAATTCTAAAATAAATTTCTGGACGTGAGGAATTTATCTATTAATCATCTTCGAAAATAATTAACTAAATAGCAATTTCCAAATAAAAATGGCAGCAGTTCTCATGAGCGCTAAAGTTTCCGTTTTTTACAGCAAGTGTAACAAGACTTTCCCCAAGTCTTCCCAACGGTTCTACTTGGCACAAACACTAATTAAACACAAAAAACACAACCAAAACAGAGCCTAGATAATTTATTTATTACTAAACAGGAGCAAAAATCATGGAATAAAAATAAAATTGGGTTTCCTCCCAACAAGCGCTATCATTAACGCCCCTAGCTAGGCGTAACAAGCAAGGATAGATCTAGGTATTGCCATCTTTGGTATTAGGAAAGAAAAGAGAAAACTTGCTATCTATAGAATTAATCCTTCTATTTTGATAAAGCACATGGCTATTAATGGTAGAAGAAAGATTAAGTATGTTACGGAAATTTGTATATAGGCTAGCCTTTATCTCTTTAATAGATTCATTTTGGTAAGAGAGCAAAAGAGATGTAGATTCAACTTTCTCATTCATGGGGTGCTCAAATATAGTTTTCATTTTTTTCATAAGTGTCTACGACATCCCCTTCAAGAAAACCCTCTTCAAATATAGAATCTAAGACATGGTTAAAATAAGAAGGAAGGGCAATATAAAAGCTTTTTAAGTAAACTTCAATTTGATATTGAGGAACATAGCTGGCCCTGATCCTTAATAGTATATACCAAGCATCTTTCAAAGATTCATCAAGTAAATAACGAAAAATTCCAGAATCATCTTCATCAAAATTATTAAGACTCTCATTGATAACTCCAGTAGGTTTTTCCATAGTATCCTTATTTATGAGCTTAGCGAGAATAGAAGGGTTGTCCAAAGTACTAAAACTCTGGAGAGAACCCCCAACCCTTTTTGATTCAGTCATGGCGGAAGAAAGGCGAGCGAAAAGAGAGGGAGGATAGAGATAGAGGGCGAATAAAACGGCAAGGGTGAAGTGGGGGAGAGGAAAACGAGAGGCAAATGTAAAATAATGTAATGCGGGAGATAAGGGTATGTGATGGGTACTTGGTATATTGACTTTTGCGTAGACCTCCCCGGCAACGGCACCAGAAATCCTTCTTGCTACCTCTTGAGCACTGCGTTGGTTTTCCCCAAAGAGGAAGGGATGATGCAGCAAAGTAACGTAAGTATTTCCCTCAGTTTTTGAGAACCAAGGTATCAATCCAGTAGGAGGCTACACGCCAGTCCCTCGTACCTGCACAAAACAAATAAATCCTCGCAACCAACGCGATAAGGGGTTGTCAATCTCTACACGGCCACTTACGAGGGTGAGATATGATATATATGATAAGATAATATTTTTGGTATTTTTTATGATAAAGATGCAAAGTAAAATAAAAGCAAAGTAAAAGCAAAGGAAATAACTATGTATTGGGAGATTAATATGATGAAGATAGACCCAGGGGCCATAGGTTTCACTAGTGGCTTCTCTCAAGAGCATAAGTATTCTACGGTGGGTGAACAAATTACTGTTGAGCAATTGACAGAATTGAGCATAGTTATGAGAATATCTAGGTATGATCATGTATATAGGCATCACGTCCGAGACAAGTAGACCGACTCCTGCCTGCATCTACTACTATTACTCCACTCATTGACCTCTATCCAGCATGCATCTAGAGTATTAAGTTCATGAAAACAGAGTAACGCCTTAAGCAAGATGACATGATGTAGAGGGATAAACTCATGCAATATGATGAAAACCCCATCTTGTTATCCTCGATGGCAACAATACAATACGTGCCTTGCTGCCCCTACTGTCACTGGGAAAGGACACCGCAAGATTGAACCCAAAGCTAAGCACTTCTCCCATTGCAAGAAAGATCAATCTAGTAGGCCAAACCAAACTGATAATCCAAAGAGACTTGCAAAGATAACCAATCATACATAAAAGAATTCAGAGAAGATTCAAATATGACAGCATCGTTTCGCACTGCAATCAGCAAGTCAACGTACGAATAAGCTTATTTCATCTTGCGGTGGTGATTGTACCTAGTTACGAATGTTGGAATACCTAGAGCACCATGAGGTTAGCTGATAGCAGGTAGATGCAGCCATATATGTTTTGTGCGGTGCAACCAAAATTGTGGTTTGTATCCCTTCCCATTATGAGAATTCTTCTTGAAGTTGGTAGAATGTGACGGCTTGTTCTTTGCATCAAACTTGCCTTTCCCCTGAGATTTGTTCTTGTTGTTTTGGGGCTGGTTGGGCTGCAAGTTCTTCTCGTGTACCATGTGGGCACTAGAAGCTCCCTCAGCGACCCAAGCATGTGTGTCTTTTGCTCTTGCCTTCTCTTCAAAATGAAGAGTGCTAATGAGATCTGAAACGGAAAACTCATGTCTCTTGTTTTTCAGAGAAGTAGCAAAATCGTTCCACGAAGGTGGAAGCTTGGCAATGATGGTCCCAACAACAAATTTGTCTGGTAACACACACTTGAAGTACTCAAGTTCCTTAGCGAGTGACTGTATCTCATGAGTCTGCTAAACAACAGAGCGCTCATCAGTCATCTTGTAGTCACAGAATTGCTCCATGACGTACAACTCGTTGCCAGCGCCCGAGGCCCCAAACGTGGCCTCGAGCGCAGCCCACATGTTTTTGCCACTACCAAACGACATATATGAATCCACAATGGAATAGCCAAGAACACTCAGCAGGGCGGCTTTGAAGAGGGTATCCATGTTCTCAAAAGCTTCCTGCTGTGTAGGATTGAGATCGCCCCCAGGCTTACCCTTAGTGGCGGCATAGCAGTACATGATCTGAAACCAATATATTGCTCGTGTGCGCCACCTTTTATATTGCACCCCCTTAAAAGTAGGCGGCTTCAAAAATGCAGCAAAACCACTCGGAGTAAATTGCCTATAATCAGGTTTTTGGATTGGATTGTTGAATATATGAGCAATTTACTATGAGATGTAATCCGAATCAACAGTAAATAGATCATGACGACAATTGCAAAGATCAAAGTAATGATGCAGACTAAATCAGGAGGATAGAATCACATACTGTACAGTGGGAGCAGAACCGCTGTGGTTGATGTTGTCACTCATGTTGTTGATGAAGAGGTTACCGAGGTCGGGGAAGAAGGCTGTCATTGAGGAAGTCGTCACTGGCAGCAGTCATAGGAGTGTGCTCCCCAAAAACCTGATCGCCCCTCTCCCATACAGGATGGCGGGGTTCGGAGGACTGCTGTCCCTTCTCGGGGTGCACGCCTGTCACACCCTAGCTAGTTCAAGCATTAGAGTGTGCATCATGTTTATTTTCCTCTTAAATTTGAAATTGGGATGACAGAACCCCCAACACCCCCCTGGAAACAACTAGGGTTTACTAAAATTATTTTCAATGAACCTGAAATGCCCTTCTAAAAAGTTCACCCTCTTTGTCTTGGGTTAATACCTCTGGCAAAATTGGTGCACATTTTTCTAGGTCAACAGAAGGTCATTGAATTAAATCATAAGTATTTGAATTTGGGCATTTAAATGCTATAAAATAAATTAAATGCCCAAATAATTCTGGAAATAAATGTTTGTTGCTGGAAATAATCTAAACAGAGCCCACAATTATTTTCAGGATTTTTGGAAACGTTTTAGTATTTTTAATAAAGCCCAACAGTTGCAATTAAATAGAAAACAGAAAAAAAATTACAACACAAAAGAGAGAAGGAAGCCACCTGGGCCTTACCTGAGCTGGCCAGCCCACCTGGCTCGGCCCAGCCTACTGATTTCGCCAGTCGTCATCCTCCTCGCGCCAGGAGGCAGGGGCGCGTGCTCGCCGCGTGCCGGCCACCTCCTGCTTGTGCCGACGTCCTGGAGACGTCCAGGAGTGCCACGCGACCCCCACGTCCTGCTCCCATCCTCTCTCACTCTCCCCCTCGTCTCCCTCACTCTCTCCCGCCATGGCCGAGCGCGTACCTCGCCGCCGATCGCCGTAGTTGCCACCACAGCCACTCCCTCGCCCCTCCGACGAGCCCAATCGCTCTGCCTCGTCACCCTAGACCTCTCTGTCGACTCACGCAAGCTCGGACGACCCCAAGACGACGTGGTGCCCTTCTTCCCCGTCCACGGCCGCCGCACGCCGTCGTTCGATTCACCAGCCTCAAGTCCTCCCCGAGCTCGCTGACCCCCTCTCCGACCCCGTTGTGAGCTCCTCTTCCTTTCTCCCTAGCTTCCGTGCTCGTTCGGCCTCCGTAGCCGCCATTCCCACCGCACCCGAGAGCTCCCCGCCGCCGACCATGGCGCCGTCGTGGCTAGAGCCACAGTGGCTCGAGGCCAAGCTCGCCGTTGTGCTCAGCGCAGCACCAGGAACCCGTAGCCACCACCAGCTCCTTCTCCCGTGCACCGTAGCGTCGAATCCATCCACGCCCGAACTCCGACGACCACCAAGGTCGTCGCCGGCGTCGTTTTTGGCGTCCCCGTGTCCAACCACTTGCACCACTGGATGCGGCAGCTCCCCAGCTACGCGTAGCACGTCTCCGCTGTCGATTTGGTCACCGGAGGACCAAATCCGAAGCCCTCCGCCGTCTCGGGCCTCGCCGGCGTCGAGTCACCGGCGAGTTTGACCCAGTTTGACTCCTGGGTGGGCCCAGGTAGAGCCCCTGAGCCTATGACAGGTGGGGCCGGTCTGCTAACTAATTTAGGATTAGTTTTAATTAATTTAATTAAATCAGTCACTGACATGTGGGCCCAGGCCCCACTGACAGCTAATTAGTGTTAATCTAATCCTGTTAATTAGCTGAGAGGCTGACAGAAGGGGCCCACCAGTCAGGTTTGACCTGGGCTGGCGCCTTTGACCTGCTGAGGTCAGCATGACGCAATGCTGACGCGGTAATGCATTTTCTGGATTTATTTTTATTCAGGAATTCCAGAAAATGTTTAAAACTTCTAAAAATCATAGAAATTCAACCGTAACTCCAGATGAAATAATTTATATATGAAAAATTATCAAAAAAATTCAATCTATCCATCTGTAATGGTTTCATGCATGACAAAACAAGTTTACCTACCTGTTTAAGCAGAATAAGGAAATGCACTATTAAGGCCATGTTTAATGAGCTAATATTTGAATCTTTGATTCAAATGAGTTCATTCCTTTCTATTATAACTTGCATTAGGCCAAGACACATTCATATTGCCATGTCATAGCATGCATCATATTGTTGCATATCGTCATGTGTTGACTGTGTTCCGATGTGTTCTTCGTGGTAGGTTCTGCCTCCGAGGATATTCACGAGTATCCAACTGAAGGGCAGTATCCCACTACCACTCCATCAGGCAATCAACCATTGATCATTCCGATACAAACCCATGTTCTCGCTTCTGCTCTTGTTTACTGCATTAAGACAACGCGATTCAAACTGCTATGTGCTACGGTAGTTGAACCCTTATCCTCTGCATGATCTGTCATTGCCACAGTAACTAGATGAAACCCACTAGCATGTGTAGGAGTTGATTGAGCCATTTATGTGATTCCTACCTTGCTATGCCTGCTATGCTTAGAGTTGCGTCAGGTCTGGTTCATCTGGGTGATGGGCCAGAGTGAAATGCTTATGCCGGTAATGTGAGGGATGTGTTGAACATGTTTTGGTAAAGGTATCGATGAGAGGCCATGTAGGAGTACATGGTGGGTTGTTTCATTGAGGCCGTCCCTAAGAACTGAGATCTGTATGTGTGATTTAAGATTCAGCTACTACCATGCATCGGGATCCTTAATTGACCCTCTCGGCTTCTTAACCACCCTAGTACTCTGTCCAGGAGTTGCGACTAGTTTCTGGTGTTTGTAGGTTATGTGTTGGCGGCCGTGCGTAGTGCTGACCCTAGGGGTGGGCTATGTTGCGGTAGATACACCGTGGCCGAGTATGCCGGCGCCTGTTAGGCGTCTCGAGACCCTGTTCACATCGTTCGGGGCCGTATGTGGAAACCTTGGCCGAACTCCCTGTGGATGGAACCTGGATAGGCGATAAACCTGGACTAGAGACTTAAGTGTTTAGGTAGGCCGTGGCCGACACCCTCGCTGGGCTTCCGCTTGAAGGTTGCCGAGTACATGTCGTGTAAGCGGCGGTAAGTGGTGAAAGCGTGTATGAAGAAGTACACCCCTGCAGGGTATAAAACTATTCGAATAGCCGCGTCCGCGGTAAAGGACTACTTGGTTGCCTATACAGTTCATAGACAAGTTAACGTATACTAATAAAAGACTCAAGATAAGTGTGAGTACCGAGGATGGCCCTCTCTTAGGATGACGAGGGAGGATCCCTGGTGGAGTATTGTGTTGGTGAGTAGTGGACTCGTGTGCGAAAACTATTTTACTGGTGAAGTTCCGTAGGATAGCTTGGCCAAGAGTCAAAGCTGGCTTGCTGCATTAACCCCACCACCTTCTTAAGAATAAGCATGTATAGTAGGTTCTGATGCAAGACTTGCTGAGTACCTTTGTACTCATGTTTGCTTAATTACTGTTTTCAGACAACAACACCGCCCCCTCCGATGGGTTCTACATAGACCTTGACGTCGACGAGTGACTAGCCACCCAGGTGGTGATCCAGGCCATGGAGGGCCCTATGTAGATAGACAGGCTTCGAGAAGCCTTGTTTCTTTCTAGAGTTTGTACTCAGACTAGTTTCTTCCGCATGTGCTTATATGATTGTATGACTTGAGTGTCAGGTCATGTGACCCCTATCAGTATGGACATGTTATGTATGGCTCTCTGGAGCCTTTAAATAAAGTACTTGAGTTGTAGAGTTTTGTTGTGATGCCATGTTGTATGTACTCATATCGGGCATATTGTGTGTATGATTGAAATGCCTGGTATGAGTGGGATCCGACAATCTAGTTGTTTATCCTTGGCAGCCCTTCTTATGGGGAAATGTAGTCTAGTGTTCCTCGAGCCATAGTAGTCCGCTACAGCCTGGTTCACTGGAGTCCTGCTAGCCCAGCACTACTGCTCAGGACACTTGACTGGCCGGCATGTGTTTCACTTCGTTCCTATGTCTGTCCCTTCGGGGAAGTGTCACGCGGTGATATCCGGAGTCCTGCCTAGCCTGCTACAGCCCGGGTTCCCCGGAGTCATGTTAGCCTAGTGCTACAGCCCGGAATCACTCGCTGATGACCGACATGCTCGATGTGATTCATGTATGCCTGTCTCCATAGGTCTGTGCCGCTTTGGGTTCACGACTAGCCATGTCGGCCCGGGTTCTCTATCATATGGATGCTAGCGACACTGTCATATACATGAGCCAAAAGGCGCAAACGGTCCCGGGCCATGGTAAGGCGACACCCGTGGGATACCGTGCGTGAGGTCGCAAAGTGATATGAGGTGTTACCGGCTAGATCAATGTGATTTGGAATCGGGGTCCTGACAGCGTTGGCATCAGAGCCGGACTGCCTGTAGGTTCGTTGAGCCAAACTGGTCGATGTCGAGTCTAGAAATGCTTTAGTTATATGTAGGGGAATTGATTGTGGGAGGGAACGTAAGGCTCTTTTACTCCTTTACCCTATGCCTCTGATCTGAGTCATTCTCTTCTCATTCAACGTGGGTTAAGGACTAGGCTCTCTTCTTCTATCAGGTTCACGTGTTACTAATCCGTAGTAGCTTATAGGAATGTTGTTACAAGCCCCAATTTAGTTTCTACTATTTTAGTATGTTGCTAATTGGATCAGAATCTTGATATGATGTTGTTGAGTGGTATTGCGAACTGTTGTGGATGTCTCAAATCTTTTTCTGAGCATTTACAGCTGTTATGCTGTCCAATTTTCCCTAGAAATTATGATGTCTTTGCATTGTGGTTGTGCTTTCAGATGGCCAACCGTGTTCAAAACCAAGTGGTTCGCCTGACCTGGTGCCTCGACGTGCCCGGTCATACTGCTATGTTAGTCCGGGTAATGATCGAGACGGGCTACCGTTGGTATCCCAAATACACCATCGAAGAGCAGTTCTGCGACTTTAATCAAAGCCAATATCTCTGCACCGTCAGGATATTTCCTTCTTATCCTGGATCTACCGAGCCCCTTCACTGATCCTATGGACTCGGGGTTACTGTTGAGATGGCTGTGGAGGATGCTGCCTATTCCATGATGACCATCTTGCGAGTCCGGACTGGCCTGCTTCAGAACACCGACTTCCATTACATGCCAGCTTCACTTCCGGGAGCGCAAGGGTATCTTCAGGCTATCTATGCTGACTCCACTCAGGAGGACTCATTAACTCGTACCACTGCCGAGATGCTTGAAGATAAGGACCGAGAGAATCGGGCCTTGAGGCTGGAGCTTTTCAATACCTGTGCTGATCATTAGGCCACATTGACTCGGTTTGCACCTGCGGTGCAAGCTAGATGTATGGATACAAGGGATCTGTATCCTGTGAGGTCAGCTCTGCCAGACATGGTGGATTGGCGTGATGTGGGAGGCATCACCCCACCCCGTGGTCCCCACAGGCCACCGTTTGTTGGTCCAAGACCTCATCCTAGCCCCTATGGTCCACAGGCTCCTCAGGACCATCTGTTCCCGAATGGTCACGTTGAACTTCCAGGCTATTGAGGTGACTTCTATGAGGACTACTACGGAGCTGTCTGAGTTAGTAGTAGTACCACTAGTATTGTAGCAGTTGTATCTCCACTGTCCTGCGTGACTTGTGGAATACGACTTAGTGTGTAGTCAATTCCGGAGGTGTAGACAAATAATGTATAGGAGCTTGGAATGCCTCTGATGAGATGTAATGTCTTTCATCATAGTTGTACTGTAGCCTGGGCTGGTACTAAACTATGTATGATGTGTATGACCGTTGGTATATATATGGCAGTTTTATATTACCATGACATACGGATGAACATCTCTACATTCCGCGTTATCCATTACATTCTGCACTTCCTTGCTAAGTTTGAGCCATCCTTATCTAAACCATTGTCTTGTTTTCTCCTAGGATGGTCAACACCCGCAGCAACCCTGCTGCCTCGGAGCAGGGTGAAGCCGGTGCAGCTAGGGGTGAAAATCTGCCTCGCCCGCCTTCTCTGGCCGAGGTAATGCTGGAGGCGGAAAGAAACAAGCGTGAGACTAACCTCCTGCTAGAGCGGATTGAGCAAAACACTGCACGCCACCCACGAAATGACTTGGTGTCAATCAATGACTTTATCAAGCTGTACCCACCAAAGTTTAACCAATCCGTCGAACCCCTCGACACGAATGATTGGCTTCGCAGCATTACCCACAAGCTACGTTCTGCCAACGTAGCCGAAGCCGACAAGGTTACCTATGATGCCTATCACCTCGAAGGCCCTGCTAGCCTTTGGTGGGAAAACTTCGAAGCTATGCGCCCGGTCGGCCAAGTTACTACTTGGGCTGAGTTCAGTGAGGCTTTCCGCGAGCATCACATTCCGGAAGGTCTCATGGATCGCAAGAGGGAGGAGTTCTGCAACTTCATCCAGGGAAGACTGACTGTGGATGCATATAGTCGTGAATTTGGAAATCTGGCACGCTATGCTCCCGAAGAGGTATCTACTGACGCTAAGAAGCAAGCAAGGTTCCGCAAGGGACTTAGCCCTGAGCTTCGCCGCGATCTTCGTCTGCACGAGTGCACCTCCTTTCAGAAGTTGGTCAATAAAGCCATCTGTGCTGAGACAGGCCAGACTGATTATGACGCTTCACGCAAGCACTCCCGTGATTTTGGCTCTTCATCCGGCTCTGGAGCTCAGAAGCGCCGGGTGTGGATTCCAAGCACGGCACTGCCACCCAGGTTCATCCCGAGGCCATCCTTTGAGGCACCTCGTCCCAACCAGCAATTTGCACCGCCCAAGCCCTATGGTGGCCCCGTTGCTAATGCTGCTCCACGCCCCAATGTGGTGACATGCTTTAAGTGTGGAGAGCCGGGTCACTATAGCCGAGAGTGTCCCCAGAACAACAACCCCAATCAAACTGGAAAGTCCGTTGGCCGTGGTAAGCCCGCGGAAAAAACATTCTACGCCAAGCCGGCCACCACTTTACGTGGCCATGTCAACTATGTTTCAGCCGAGGAGGCTCATGAGGATCCCAACGTCGTCCTTGGTACGCTCCTTGTTAACTGCCATCCGGCATCTGTTCTTTTCGATACTGGAGCATCTCATTCATTCATATCCGAGAACTATGCTCGATTGCACAACATGACATTCTGTGACATGCCCTCTACCATGGAAATTCAAACTCCTGGCTCTAGATGGCAAACTTCTAGAGTAAGCCATGGGAACGAAATCCTTGTCGATAGACTTGTCTTCCTTGCATCCTTAATAGCTCTCAAGTCCTCGGACATAAACATCATCTTGGGTATGGACTGGATGTCAGCTCATTATGCTAAGATCGATTGTGCCACTAGAACCGTTCAACTTACTCACCCATCGGGCAAGACAGTCAATGTCTTAACCCGAGTGGCCCAGCGCCAGCTTTACTCCCTAAATGCCAACCCCCTTCCAGACCTTGAGGATGTTCCGATAGTCCAAGACTTTCCGGATGTCTTCCCAGAAGAATTGCCAGGTGTTCCACCTGACAGGGATGTCGAGTTTGTGATAGACCTTGTTCCAGGAACCGTTCCAATTTCTAGAAGACCCTACAAGATGGCACCCTTAGAACTAGCCGAGCTTAAGAACCAACTTGATGAGTCCTTGAAAAAGGGTTTCATCCGTCCTAGTTCCTCTCCTTGGGCTTGCCGCGTCCTCTTCGTTAAGAAGAAGGATGGAACGGATCGAATGGTTGTGGATTACCGCCCTGTCAACCTGGTCACCATCAAGAACAAATACCCTCTTCCCAAGATCAATGATCTGTATGACCAGCTCGCTAGATCCTCAGTCTTTTCCAAGATGGATTTGAGGTTGGGTTACCATCAAATCAAAATCAGAAACGGGGACATTCCCAAAACGGCCTTTGTTACTCGTTATGGCCAATACGAGTACACCGTCATGTCCTTCGGTTTAACCAATGCCCCAGCCACCTTCTCGCGGTTAATGAACTCGGTTTTCATGGAGTACTTGGATAAATGCGTCGTAGTATACCTCGATGACATACTCATGTACTCCAAGAATGAAGAGGAACATGCCGAACATCTAAGGCTGGTATTGATGAAACTTCGAGAGCATCGCCTTTATGCCAAATTCTCCAAGTGTGAATTTTGGTTGCCAGAGGTGACCTATCAAGGCCATGTAATCTCTGGTAAGGGTATTGCTGTCAATCCCGAGCGAGTTCAAGCCGTCATTGATTGGACTCCACCTGAGACGGTTAAGCAAGTTCGGAGCTTCCTTGGCTTAGCGAGCTATTGCCGCCGCTTCGTCGAGAATTTCTCCAAGGTTGCTAAACCTCTAACTGAACTCCTCAAGAAAGATAAAAAGTTCGAGTGCTCTCCACAGTGCGAGTTCAGTTTTCAGGAACTAAAAAGACGCCTGACGTCTGCTCCCGTACTGGTACCACCAGATTTCTCCAAGGACTTTATTATCTATTGCGATGCCTCGCGACAGGGACTAGGTTGCATACTCATGCAAGATCACCAGGTAATTACCTATGCTTCACGGCAATTACACCCACATGAGGAAAACTATCCCACACATGATCTAGAGCTTGCAGCTGTAGTCCATGCACTTAAAACTTGGCGACATTACCTTCTCGGTAATCGTTGCGAGATCTTCACCGATCACCAAAGTTTGAAATATATCTTCACCCAACCAGATTTGAATCTCAGGCAAAGACGTTGGGTTGAGTTGATCTCGGATTACGACCTAGGAATAACTTACACCCCGGGCAAAGCCAATGTCATGGCTGATGCACTAAGCCGTAAATCCTATTGTAACAACCTGATGTTACAACAGAGTCAACCATTTCTCCATGAGGAATTTCGTAAGCTCAATCTTCACATTGTTCCTCGAGGATTCCTATCCACCCTGGTGGCAAAACCTACCCTTATGGATCAAATCATAACCGCCCAGCGGTATGATAAGGGCATATCCCAGATTAAGGAAAACATCGCTAGCGGAGTTGCTAAATGTTTCTCCATGGATGAGCGAGGTGCTGTCTTCTTCGAGAACCGTTTGGTGGTTCCCAAGAAACAACATCTGCGCCAGTTGATCCTTAAGGAAGCTCATGAATCCCCTCTCACCATTCATCGTGGTAGTACTAAAATGTATAAAGACCTACGCCAGAGGTTTTGGTGGACTAGGATGAAGAGAGAAATCGCTCAATACATTGCTAATTGCGACGTTTGTCGTCGTGTTAAAGCAGAGCATCAATGGCCTACTGGCACCCTTCAACCTTTGGCTATTCCCGAATGGAAATGGGATAAAATCAGTATGGATTTCATCACTAGGTTTCCCAGGACCAAGAGAGGGAATAATGCCATCTTCGTCGTGATCGACCGTCTTTCCAAAGTAGCCCATTTCCTACCTGTTCGTGAGAATATCACCGCTAGCCAGCTAGCTGATTTATACATCTCCCGAATAGTGTCTCTTCATGGTGTTCCATTGGAAATTAACTCAGACCGTGGGAGTCTCTTCACCTCTCGATTTTGGGAAAGTTTCCAAAATGCTATGGGAACTCGTCTCTATTTTAGTACTGCCTTCCATCCTCAATCAAGTGGTCAAGTAGAGCGAGTTAATCAAATTCTGGAAGATATGCTCCGAGCTTCTGTTATCTCGTTCGGAATGAGTTGGGAGAAATGCCTTCCATTCGCGGAGTTTGCTGATAACAATAGTTATCAAGCCAGCTTGGGCAAGGCTCCTTTCGAAGTTCTCTATGGACGAAAATGTCGAACACCTCTTAACTGGTCAGAAACCGGGGAAAGACAACTCTTTGGCCCAGATATGATTCAGGAAGTAGAAGAGCAGGTTCGCGTTATTCGTGAGAAATTGAAAACAGCCCAATCACGTCAAAAGAGTCAATATGATCGTAAACATAAACCTATGACTTATGAAGTCGACGAGAAGGCTTACCTTCGGGTTACTCCGTTAAAGGGAACCCATCGTTTCGGTATCAAGGGCAAATTGGCCCCTCGTTACATTGGACCCTTTCGCATTCTTGCCAAACGAGGGGAAGTTGCCTACCAATTGGAACTACCTCCACATCTTTCTAGAGTTCACGATGTCTTCCACGTTTCACAACTCAGGCGTTGCTTCGTGGATCCTATCCGTGGAGTGGACCATGAAACGCTTGATCTACAAGATAACCTCTCCTATCGGGAATATCCCGTTCGTATCCTTGATCAAGCCGAGCGTACCACTCGACGTCAGAATATCAAGTTTCTCAAGGTTCAATGGTCACACCATTCCGAGAAAGAAGCCACTTGGGAAAGGGAGGATCGTCTTCGACTTGAGTACCCCACCTTCTTCCCGGAGGATCCTAAATCTCGGGACGAGATTCTTTTGAGTGGGGGTGAGTTGTCACACCCTAGCTAGTTCAAGCATTAGAGTGTGCATCATGTTTATTTTCCTCTTAAATTTGAAATGGGGATGACAGAACCCCCAACACCCCCCTAGAAACAACTAGGGTTTACTAAAATTATTTTCAATGAACCTGAAATGCCCTTCTAAAAAGTTCAACCTCTTTGTCTTGGGTTGAAACCTCTGGCAAAATTGGTGCACATTTTTCTAGATCAACAGAAGGTCATTGAATTAAATCATAAGTATTTGAATTTGGGCATTTAAATGCTATAAAATAAATTAAATGCCCAAATAATTCTGGAAATAAATGTTTGTTGTTGGAAATAATCTAAACAGAGCCCACAATTATTTTCAGGATTTTTGGAAACGTTTTAGTATTTTTAATAAAGCCCAACAGTTGCAATTAAATAGAAAACAGAAACAAATTTACAAAAAAAGAGAGAAGGAAGCCACCTGGGCCTTACCTGAGCTGGCCAGCCCACCTAGCTCGGCCCAGCCTACTAGCTTCGCCAGTCGTCGTCCTCCTCGTGCCAGGAGGCAGGGGCGCGTGCTCGCCGCGCGCTGGCCACGCACCGGCCACCTCCTGCTTCTGCCGACGTCCTGGAGACGTCCAGGAGTGCCACGCGACCCCCACGTCCCCCTCTCATCCTCTCTCACTCTCCCCCTCGTCTCCCTCACTCTCTCCCGCGATGGCCGAGCGCGTACCTCTCACTCTCTGCCTCGTCACCCTGGACCTCTCCGTCGACTCACGCAAGCTCGGACGACCCCAAGACGACGTGGTGCCCTTCTTCCCCGTCCACGGCCGCCGGACGCCGTCATTCGATTCACCGGCCTCAAGTCCTCCCTGAGCTCGCTGACCCCCTCTCCGACCCCGCTGTGAGCTCCTCTTCCTTTCTCCCTAGCTTCCGTGCTCGTTCGGCCTCCGTAGCCGCCATTCCCACCGCACCCGAGAGCTCCCCGCCGCCGACCATGGCGCCGTCGTGGCTAGAGCCACAGTGGCTCGAGGCCAAGCTCGCTGTTGTGCTCAGCGCAGCACCAGGAACCCGTAGCCACCACCAGCTCCTTCTCCCGTGCACTGTAGCGTCGAATCCATCCACGCCCGAACTCCGGCGACCGCCAAGGTCGTCGCCGGCGTCGTTTCCGGCGTCCCCGTGTCCAACCACTTGCACCACTAGATGCGGCAGCTCCCCAGCTACGCGTAGCACGTCTCCGCCATCGATTTGGTCACCGGAGGACCAAATCCAAAGCCCTCCGCCATCTCGGGCCTCGCCGGCGTCGAGTCGCCGGCGAGTTTGACCTAGTTTGACTCCTGGGTGGGCCCAGGTAGACCCCCCTGAGCCTATGACAGGTGGGGCCGGTCTGCTAACTAATTTAGGATTAGTTTTAATTAATTTAATTAAATTAGTCACTGACATGTGGGCCCAGGCCCCACTGACAGCTAATTAGTGTTAATCTAATCCTGTTAATTAGCTGAGAGGCTGACAGAAGGGGCCCACCAGTCAGGTTTGACCTGGGCTGGCGCCTTTGACCTGCTGAGGTCAGCATGACGCAATGCTGACGCGGTAATGCATTTTCTGGATTTATTTTTATTCAGGAATTCCAGAAAATGTTTAAAACTTCTAAAAATCATAGAAATTCAACTGTAACTCCAAATGAAATAATTTATATATGAAAAATTATCAGAAAAATTCAATCTATCCATCTGTAATTATTTCCTGCATGACAAAACAAGTTTACCTTGCTGTTTAAGCAGAATAAGGAAATGCACTATTAAGGCCATGTTTAATGAGCTAATATTTGAATCTTTGATTCAAATGAGTTCATTCCTTTCTATTATAACTTGCATTAGGCCAAGACACATTCATATTGCCATGTCATAGCATGCATCATATTGTTGCATATCGTCATGTGTTGATTGTGTTCCGATGTGTTCTTCGTGGTAGGTTCTGCCTCCGAGGATATTCACGAGTATCCAACTGAAGGGAAGTATCCCACTACCACTCCATCAGGCAAGCAACCATTGATCATTCCGATACAAACCCATGTTCTCGCTTCTGCTCTTGTTTACTGCATTAAGACAACGCGATTCAAACTGCTATGTGCTACGATAGTTGAACCCTTATCCTCTGCATGACCTGTCAATGCCACAGTAACTAGATGAAACCCACTAGCATGTGTAGGAGTTGATTGAGCCATGTATGTGATTCCTACCTTGCTATGCCTGCTATGCTTAAAGTTGTGTCAGGTCTGGTTCATCTGGGTGATGGGCCAGAGTGAAATGCTTATGCCGGTAATGTGAGGGATGTGTTGAACATGTTTTGTAAAGGTATCGATGAGAGGCCATGCAGGAGTACATGGTGGGTTGTTTCATTAAGGCCGTCCCTAAGAACTGAGATCTGTATGTGTGATTTAAGATTCAGCTACTACCATGCATTGGGATCCTTAATTGACCCTCTCGGCTTCTTCACCACCCTAGTACTCTGTCCAGGAGTTGCGACTAGTTTCTGGTGTTTGTAGGTTATGTGTTGGCGGCCGTGCGTAGCGCTGACCCTAGGGGTGGGCTATGTTGCGGTAGATACACCGTGGCCGGGTATGCCGGGCGCCCGTTAGGCGTCTCGAGACCCTGTTCACATCGTTCCGGGCCGTATGTGGAAACCTCGACCGGACTCCCTGCGGATGGAACCTGGATAGGCGATAAACCTGGACTAGAGACTTAAGTGTTTAGGTAGGCCGTGGCCGACACCCTCGCTGGGCTTCCGCTTGAAGGTTGCCGAGTACATGTCGTGTAAGCGGCGGTAAGTGGTGAAAGCGTGTATGAAGAAGTACACCCCTGCAGGGTATAAAACTATTCGAATAGCCGCGTCCGCGGTAAAGGACTACTTGGTTGCCTATACAGTTCATAGACAAGTTAACGGATACTAATAAAAGACTCAAGATAAGTGTGAGTACCGAGGATGGCCCTCTCGTAGGATGACGAGGGAGGATCCCCGGTGGAGTATTGTGTTGGTGAGTAGTGGACTCGTGTGTGAAAACTATTTTACTAGTGAAGTTCCGTAGGATAGCTTAGCCAAGAGTCAAAGCTGGCTTGCTGCATTAACCCCACCACCTTCTTGAGAATAAGCATGTATAGTAGGTTCTGATGGAAGACTTGCTGAGTACCTTTGTACTCTTGTTTGCTTAATTGCTGTTTTCAGACAACAACACCGCCCCCTCCGATGGGTTCTACGTAGACCTTGACGTCGACGAGTGACTAGCCGCCCAGGTTGTGATCCAGGCCATGGAGGGCCCTATGTAGATAGACAGGCTTCGAGAAGCCTTCTTTCTTTCTAGAGTCTGTACTCAGACTAGTTGCTTCCACACGTGCTTGTATGATTGTATGACTTGAGTGTTGGGTCATGTGACCCCTATCCGTATGGACATGTTATGTATGGCTCTCTGGAGCCTTTAAATAAAGTACTTGAGTTGTAGAGTTTTGTTGTAATGCCATGTTGTATGTACTCAGATCGGGCATATTGTGTGTATGATTGAAATGCTTGGTCTGAGTGGGATCCGACAATCTAGTTGTTTATCCTTGGCAGCCCTTCTTATGGGGAAATGTAGTCTAGTGTTCCTCGAGCCATAGTAGTCCGCTACAGCCCGGTTCACCGAAGTCCTGCTAGCCCAGCACTACTGCTCAGGACACTTTGACTGGCCGGCATGTGTTTCACTTTGTTCCTATGTCTGTCCCTTCGGGGAAGTGTCACGCGGTGATATCCGGAGTCCTGCCTAGCCTGCTACAGCCCGGGTTCCCCGGAGTCCTGTTAGCCCAGTGCTACAGCCCGGAATCACTCGCTGATGACCGACATGCTCGATGTGATTCATGTATGCCTGTCTCCATAGGTCTGTGCCGCTTTGGGTTCACGACTAGCCATGTCGGCCCGGGTTCTCTGTCATATGGATGCTAGCGACACTATCATATACGTGAGCCAAAAGGCGCAAATGGTCCCGGGCCATGGTAAGGCGACACCCGTGGGATACCGTGCGTGAGGTCGCAAAGTGACATGAGGTGTTACCGGCTAGATCGATGTGATTTGGAATCGGGGTCCTAACAACGCCGGAAGGAGGGATGGAGAAGAATTGTGTGGCGGCGCTAAGATCTCGAATGGTGCGAAACCATATGATACAACGGCGGCTAAGGTAGAGCCTGTCAGGTCGGTCGTGCGAGTAAGACCAAGTACTACATAATAGTAGGCCTTTGGCCCAAACCCCACGTCCAAGTCAATAATAGCCCCACTATCCAAAAAAATCAGAAACAGATGAGTAATTAAGGCATCCGTTAATTATTAATTAATGACTTAGTAAATTTTCCGACTCACACCACACTTAGAGCATGGCTAATAGTATAGCCAACATCCGGCTGTATGAAGTTGACACATCATCTAGTATTATACATAGCCTGCTTACAATAGTTAGTCCCTTTAGTATAATACTATATCATTAATAATGGATCCACCTTTTGTCTCACAAAATATGTGTAGTCTGAAATGCCGGGCATGCAGCGGGCGGTGCCATCCGTCGGCGCGCCGCTTCAATGGCGGAAGCAGTGAGAGGTTGCTTCGCCCTGACTTGCCATCAATGTGGAGCGGCGGTCTTAGCTGGCACCGGGCGAGAAGGTTTCGATTTTTGATTCAGTTGCTGTGCTGCTACCGTCCAATATTCGCGTGTGGTTGTTTCTAGAATAAAAAAGGGAGGTACTCCTACTTATGTTACTCCCACTATGGCTAGCCTTGCGCTTGGCTCTTTGCCTCTTCCGGAAGTCAAACAATAATGGTGGTACTACAGTAGTACTTCTGGAAATCTGACACCAAATGAAATCCTGCACGTCCACCGCTTGTAAGCAAAAGTTTCTCCTCGTACTGCGAGCCACCGTGCACACGTTGGCGAGGGAGAAGGCGTAGTAAGCAAGCTTCTCATCGTTATACGAGTTGACGGGACACATCAAAGTTATTTAGTACATACTCTCTCCAAAAAAGGGCTGACCATGTCATGGCTACAATCCTGTGCTCTGTCGTTGAGTACGTGCACTATTCACGTGCCATCGAGGAGAAAAAATATTGCGTAGTAGGAGTAGGTGCCATTGAAGTGCGCGACTCACTTATGCACTGCTTATCTGATTATCTCCATTTTGTTGCATGACACATGCACCTTGATGCTAGATGTCGCGCGTGTTGGCAAAAGGATGAACAAAGCTCATGTAAAAAAAGAGAGTGGAAGAACATAGATTCCCGACAACCAAGAAGGAGCAAGGAACCTCGCGGTGGAGCGTCTACAAGGAACCTTGCGCGTTTTCCCCTACTTTTTGCCACCTGCCCACCTATAAACAAATAAAAGAACATGAACTCTTCGCTAACCACTAGAGACGATACATCAGGATGCTAAGTTGAAGATATTTTATTAGTTTATACTCCCTCTGTCTCAGTTTATAGGGTTTGCGCGTAGTTCTAGGTCATCGATTTGAGTAACTAAATATGAGTTATATGTCACCAAAAGTATATCATTATATTCTTAAGTGGATGTAGTTTCTAAACATATAGTTTTCATCCAATATGATACATATTTAGCTAGTTAAATTGTCAACCTAGAACGACGCGCATGTCTTATAAACCGAGACGGAGGAAGTATTGATAACCACGCAAGAAGCCACACATGTATAGGACGCATGCAGCCACGCATGTACACATGCTGACGCACTAACTCATGCTGATCCAACTCATGCACAGCATGGAGCACACAACACATGTACACAACACATGCATCCACACACACTCGGCCCCAGAATGCACGTGAATAACACATGCATGCGCACACACACGACTGCAAGGAGGCGTGCGCCATCTGTGGCAACGTCTGGTTCGTCGTGCTACGGCGACGCTCACACACAACGGCGCCTACGCATCTCTTGCAGCACCTCTTTGCCTTTGTTGCTCAACGACTAGCCGGAGACAAAGACGACTGCACCCTCGGCCTTAGAGCTAGCACTGATGGAAAAGCACGCATGCTGCACGCACACGAGCCCATACAGAGTGCCCATGATGTGGCGCGTCCCTAGACGTCTCTACTCCTTCTGCACACGTTGTCTATGCAGGCGGCTGCATGCCTAATGATGATGTGGGTGAGATCTTCTAGGACTTAGATGATGACGAGGAAAATTATGGGGGGCGGTGTCTCCAACAGTGTTCCTCGGCTCGCACCTCTTGCATCACGGTGAACATACAGAGTTATGATTGATGTTCTTAGTCCTACTTAACATTGGTACACTATATATAGACTAGTATGTATACACGTGCAAGGCACGTCTTAATATAACAGTGTGATTTTGGTAAAAGGGAAAAGAAGTAATATATGTGCTAATAGATTCAAAGAAAAAGAAATTATAGTGATGTATAAATGCTGATATTAGTTCAATATTGTAAAAGCAGGAAGTAGTATTCATGCCATAAAACTATATGTTCATTTAAGAAGAACTTTTTGCACATGTTCTTTTTTTGAGAAATATCCACATTCTCCTACTAAACCATCTCGACTGGGCTCAATCAAACCATCTGGTGGTCATGTGGCAATACAGCCAATTGGAGCTAGTTATGGGCTTCTTTTTTATAGAAAGGGTACATGATTGTTCTAGAACACAGGTGAGGTAGCAGCAGTGTATTGTTGATGCGAATCCTACTGATATGTGTCGTTGGATCTAGAAGATCAACGGTTATGATTGATATTCTTAGTCCTACTTAAAATTGGTACACTATATATAGATAGATAGAAGATAGAAGTAGAAGAATAGAAGAAGAAGAAGATAGTATAGATATAGAAACCCACGTGGAATCCAAGAAACCAACTCCGGCCACACACGTCCGTTCAGGAGCAGGACGCCGACCAAGCTCCTCCTTCCACCATTTGGTCCACTCTTTCGGTGGCATCCAACAAGCAGGAAGAGCAGTTCTCCGGCATAAAAGCCATCTGGGTGGCCCGCCGAGCCCGACAGATCGTCTAGCCCGTCGGAGGCAGTTGCCGCACTAAGCCAACGCGTGGTTCTGCAACTGCCCTCTCCAATACAGCTCGAGGAAGAGTGCCAACTTGCTCCATGCTGGCTTGTCGGGGAGCACAGCGGCACGGGCATCGTCGCTACCGTCGACGCCGCCGCGTCATACAACGCCTCCGGTGTCTGCCACTGCGCCATCTGCCGTTGATGCGCGCGTTACCGCGACATGCAGGCAGATAAAGAAGCCAGCACGGATGTCAATGAGGTGATGCGGCTACGCGGATGTGGACGAGGTGATGGCCATCACGTCCCCGCCCGCCGCCATCATTGAGGAAAAGTAGAACATGGGAGGCCACCGCCGATTGTATCCCATGAAGGCCACTGCCGAGGCGATGCCGGCGAATACAGCTGGTGTCTTGCTCGATTCTTCTTCTGCCGGATGCTGGAGGAGGATAAAGAGATCGGGCGGCGACCATTTAGATTAGGTATTTTAATTCTACCAGGCTGGTTGTAAGGGGAATATTATAGGTAGTATCATGCATGCCAAGTACTCCCTCCATTCCTAAATATTGGAGTATTATAAGAACATGGTTAATATTATAACCAGCTGATGGCTACATGACACTGCCACGTCATCTATAGCCAACCTTGTATCCTTCATGTATAATACTCCCTCCGTCTAGGTGTCATCTTATGAAAACCAAACAATCCCAAAATACTTAGGCATGGTGCATTAACTTCTACCTCGTTTCTTGTTTCTTGACATATCAACCAATAAGAGATGTGGGTGTGCATGCTTTTAATGTATTGAGACTAGCAAACACGACATGCAGTGGTTAGTTCATTACATGCAATGCTATTAATTAGCAAATAAACATGGAGTGCGAGGCGGTTCTATAGGTGGGCAGTCGACGTAGGCCAATTCCTCTCCAAACACCTAGGGAGGTGGTTGAACCGAACAAGTATAACTAGTTTCTAGTGGGTACATTGACGTGGCATCGAAAGGGTGTGATAGATGACTCTTACAAAATAATTAACTACCACATTGGCATACATGAGCATTGGGCCCACTTTTCAGCGTGCTGGACGGAGGAAGGAACGCAAGACAAAATGGAGCGTGGAAGGGTGCGAATCGATTGGCTCACGTGTGATGACCACTGGAGCAATTCACTTAGGTACTACATTAAAAAATTAGTGCAAAAACGACCGGTTATACTGTGAGTAGGTGACCGTGCGCTTGGCTCTTCGCCTCTTTCGAAAGTTGAACAATGATGATGGTACTACAGTCGATAGTGTACTAACCAAAGCTTCTCCTCGTTTGTGAGTAGACCGAACACATCAAAACTTGTCTCCAAAAAGGGTTGACCATGTCCATGGCTACCATCCTGTTCTCCGTCATTTGGTTTGTACTTCTCGTCATTCTGCGAGTTGGCGGGACACATCAAATCAAATACGTATTTAGTACTCTCTCCAGAAAGGGCCGACCATGTCCATGGCTACCATCATGTGCTCCGTCATTGAGTGCGTGCACTATTCACATGCCATCGAGGAGGAAAAATATTACATAGTACTAGGTGCCATCGTAGTGCACGACTCACTTACGCACTGCGTATCTCCATTTTCTTGCATGACATGTGCACCTTGATGCTAGATGTCCCGCGTGTTGGCAAAAGGATGAACAAAGCTCATGTCCGAAAAGAGTGGAAGAACATAGATTCCCGACGACTGAGAATGAGCAAGGAACCTTGTGGTGGAGCGTCTGCAGTCATAATATTTTATATTATTTAGTGATATAAAATCAACCAATCATCTCCATAGTAGACCAGAAGAGTACGAAACACGGCAGCCCAGTGTAGTTACATCATACTATACGTGGCCAACCCACGCTATCACCATATTTCTTGGCCTCCGTGCGACACCTAGCTCTAGTAATCCACCAGCCCGTATCACTTCTCGCTCCTCGTCTCTCTCAAAGTGTGGCGGGCTGGTGTTTTTGCCGTCTATTGAAGTCGGTTAACTCATCACTTGTTAGCAACATGCCAAGAGCATTCTAAAAAAATTAGTGTACTCTATTGTGATGCCAAGAAGAGGAAGCGCTTTGACCGACGGACCAAACAAGACAGGCGTGCCATGCCGTGAGTGGGTCCAGTTTCTCATTTTGAATTTGTTTGGTGTAGTAGTAACACTTGGTTTTGACTATTGGTAAGATTTTATATACTCCCTCCGTTTAGTGAATAAGTCATCTTAGATTGTGCACCGTGACCAAGGAAGAGGGGAAAACGAGAGAAATTAATATTTATTTGCTAATTAATAGCATTACATGCAATGAATTAACCATTGCATGTCGTGTTTGGTAGTCTAATTCATTGAAAACATGCACGCCCCACATGAAATTGTGTTGTGATGATATGAAGGTTTCAACTTTGGTTCCCGCAGGAAAAAAAGGTGTCAACTTAGGATTCACGTGTCCTCTTGCCTCAAAATTATCTCGTTACAACACTCCATCAAATACAAATGAAACTACCATGGCTGCTAATGCATCTCAATGGTTCGCAGATCAGCGCCAATATTCACATCACAACTGAAGACAAAGTTGTGACAAGGTGTACAAATAAAGAAAAAAATATAATTGATCGATGTTGTTCGTAGGCATGGGTCCATTTCCTGGGCACAGTGTTCATTGCTTGGCAGCTAGTTTCACCCAGTGCTGGAGCCAAAAAGGGGGTGTACGAAGGACACCACAATCCGATCATTTTGTGTAGCTCCACTAAAATCGAGCTAACCATCCATGTTTGCAAAGATATCCAGTCAGTGTGATTACAATAATAGTGGAACTAGATGATGAAACATAACACACACAAATAGAAGCCGATCACCTCTGCGATCTCTCTTCAGGACTAACTACTTGTTGGAGAATATTAGCCATGGAGTTGGATGAGGAGGATAGCAAAGATACTTGGCTAGATGGTGAAGCTGTGTTTGCTCTCCCAAATTGAGATCAAAGTCTTGCTTAATAGTGTCTCCCTTTCTGCAGTCCCACAGAAATGTAAAAACGTTACCCATGTGACATTTTGGCGGAACTGCACAAAACACTCTTAAGAAAAAAATGTGTTCTGTGCAGTTCACCAAAAGGTCGCAATAGCAACGAGGTGAAATGGATAGCCCTGTTTGTAAAAAATAGGTAGAAAGGAAACAATTACTGGCGAATAACACGAGTTGAAGACACATACGCCGACAAAAAAGAAGCATATTCCATGTAATAAGGGAAAGATAGCAACATGGTGGTTTATCAAAAATGGTTTAAGGACGAGATTGCAAGATGGAAAGTACGCTGGCCGAGATACGTTCTAAGCAAACAACTAAAGAAGATCCACATGCAGCAACGTGGGAAGATGGGTAGTGGAGCAAGGCCAGAGGAAGCTGTGCCTGAGGGTCGTCGGGATGTTACTAGGAGGCCACCAACAGTCGGGATCTTCCCATACTGCGGCAGCGAGCAAGTGGCGAAGTCCCTACCGCGCTGGAGCTTGGTCAGAGAGAACGGCGGGTACCACATATCAGACGTGCTACCTCAACTCCATCGAACGGAGAAATGATCCACATCCTCCCTTTCCGCCGGCGGATGGGATGCGGTCGGATCACTGACCGGTGAGAGAGAGAGAGGCCACCGCCGCCTTGTATGAGATGGTGTGACGAGAGACAAACCCCGGCAGGCAGGCTCCGTTGTATATAGTGGAGCGGATTTTTCCATTTTCCCCACAGCAATCGTTTTATATTCTCTACTACGCGCCATTAAGGAGGAATATATAACTTTATTTAATACTAACACGTCAAGTCGAACTTTGTTCCGTCTAGGCGTGGTACCCGACCCTTCTTTGAGTAAACAACCGCTACACGCGTCAAATTATCACGTGGGCTGCCTTTTCGTACAAAAATGAACTCCACCGTGTACCCGCGCGGGTGTGGCCGGGAACGAGACATGAGTACGTGTGTCATGCGTGCACCTCTTCTTTAGGTGCAGGTACATACGTGGGTGGGTGTGAGAGAAATGGTTTGTGCGAAACTGAGGCAATGTGTCGATGATATCTCAAACAAAAAATCGTAACATATGCAATGTGTGTGAAATAGAGTCATGGATATATCATATATAGAGGGAGCGATCCACGAGAAGAGAGTGGAGGGATCATCGGCGTGAGATATCGATAGAATCGAAAACATGGATGAAGTGTGTGGCTGCACGATCGATAAAGAGTACCATCGAATTTGTGTTTGCCCACATCAAAGATACAAGGCGGCTAGCCTATTGCAATTTGAGAGGGCAGAGGTGCAGTTTTTCTCTGTGGCATGGATACCTACCTACAACGTTCGACTATCGGTGGGGTGTAGGGGGCAGAGACCTAACTATAGAGAGGTAGATCAACTAGTATATGTGTGGAGAAGGAGAGAGACCTAGCTAAGTATAGAGGGAGATCGATCGGCATCCATGGATATGTGTAGCAGAGGAATAAGGTTGGGAGAAAGACAAAGGTAGAGTGCCAGAGGGTTGGTGGTGGAGTGGCGTCTCACAAATGGTGGGAGCGGCCTGCTAGACAAATGGAGGGTACGAGTGCAATATCAATAAGAGAGGGCGGGATGTCTTTCTGTCTATGCACATGCATGTGAGAGACGGGTCGGGAGGTATGCAAGGATTATAAGGGAGACAATATGGTTGTGGTAAGCATATGTAACTACATAGGAAGATCAACTGTCGTGTGTCCGAAAAATGGAGAGACATAACTAGTGAGGTAAGTCTATCGGTGCGTGGGGAAAAGAATTATAGTCGACCTAGCTATATGTAGGGAGATCAGTATGTATACATGCATGCATGTGTTAGAAGCAAATAAGGTCCATAGAGACAGACATGGGGAGAGGGGTGCGGCTAGGAGGTGGTGCGAGACGCCTACTATGTCGAGGGGGGACGAGTGTGCGAGTATGAGATTGATGAAAAGAGGGGCGGGGGTGTGCACCTGTGTGGAACCGTATTGGACATAGGGGGCATGGACGGTGAGAAGAGAAGAGGGGAAGTATGTGTCTCTGGTAGGCACACTTGGCTAGAGAGGTATATCGACTGGTGTGTGCCGGAAAGAAGGAGTCGGGGGGCCTACACACACCGCGGGTGAACGACCTAAAGAGAAATAACGAACGTGCGCGATGGAGGGGACGCTGAGGGAGGGTGAGAGGGGGCGGGCACGTGCATGCACGACAGAAAATTAGCACTAGCTAGCTACAAAGAGAAGAGGATCATGAAGGTGTTAAAGACAAACATAGATCATAATTCATTATAAAAAAGTGGATATGGATACTTGAAGAAGATATCATAATGTAGAACATTGATTATAATTTGGGATAATGTGT
Source organism: Triticum urartu (assembly GCF_056163025.1). Taxonomy (NCBI): domain Eukaryota; kingdom Viridiplantae; phylum Streptophyta; class Magnoliopsida; order Poales; family Poaceae; genus Triticum; species Triticum urartu. The sequence goes on along the minus strand of NC_141876.1, from coordinate 397,834,889 downwards.
GGCTTTTGCAGCTCAGGTCTAAATACTTGTCATAATGTAGGGGGCGGGGCACTATACTTTGTGTGATAAACACGGTGTACGTATGGAACATGGTTTAGATTATGAATATCTAGTTAGTACATCAAATGTACTATTATTTGGAATCAACATCAAGTGTATTTAAAAAATTGAATTCGAGTTCATATAGTACACATAGTGCATATCTATCTCTATAGTAATCATGTGGTGTGTTGTTAAGGTAATACACGAATGATGGTTGAAGTTGGCAACAATCATGATTGTAGATTCTTATTGAAATAGAGAAATGAATTCAAATTTAGTTCAAATTGCAGCGGTAGTATAGACATTTGGAATGCACTATAATGTTGGCATGAGTAGGTTACATGCATTATACAGCCAGCGAAAAAATTTAATTGGATATAACATGGATCCATACTCCCTCCTTCCATTTATACAGCCAGCTAGAACTCCCTCCATCTCAACCCGCACCTTGCTATCCCAAAATTACAATGTGCGCGAAAACTCCCACCTCCTGCGAAATCCCGACACGCGAAATGCCCGTGATACCCCTGAACTAAAAGAACCGCCTAGCTCAAGTCGGTGGGGGTACTTTTGTAACTTACCCCACATTTCGGACAAGCGCGTCCCTAAGCCATGGTTCCCCCACCCATCGCCTCATTTTCACCATTCGAAATCCCAGGCCGCCATAACCTCTCTGCTCCAGCCACGAAACCCCACCCTCCTCTGTCCGCCACTTCACCGCTGCCCAGCTGGAGCCTCTTCCCCGACGACATCGTCCACCGCAACAGGTCGATGTCCCTCATCCGCCTCCCCGGATGAGGATCCGTCATCCATCCCGTCGTCCCACCGGTTCAGCCGCCCCATCCTCCACCTCCAAGGAGCTGCTAGGACGATCGCCTCGTCTATCGCGGCTTCTTCATCCCCACATCATCGCCTTAACCTACTCCACCGGAACCACAGCATCCTCACCGACTCCTTGGACGAAGCCGAGGCCTACTCGGCGCCACCAAAGAGGTTGTACACTCATCGCATCGCACCTTCTCCTGAACTCGACCTACCGGCACCGACGGTGCTCCATCCCTCACCCCCATGGAGCGGCTACCTTGAAGCTGGCGCCGCGTCCGACATCTCCACAATGGCTCTCCCTAGTGTGAGGCCCCTTCGTTGGCGGCGGCCATACCAGCCGGATCTGCTGCTGCTGCTCTGGCTGTCACTCGGTCGCTCGTGTTGCTGCTGTTGCTGCTCAGGCTCTCGCTTGCTCGCTCGCCCAGCTGCTGCTGCTCCAGCTCTCGCTCGCTCGCTCACACTGCTACTGCTACTCCGGCTCTCGCTCGCTCGCTCGTGCTACTGTTGCTGCTCTCCCCCTCACTCGTGATGTTGCTCTTCTATGATTTAGCTCCACTTCAGTTGACTGAATCGACTTTTGGGTCACTCGATTTTCAGGGGGTGGGGGGTCTCGCCGGAGTTAAGGAAGAACCACCCGAAGTGGGGAGGGGGGCTCGCTGGAGAGGTACCCCACTATTTATCTTAGGGTTCTGGGTGGGATGTTGCTCGCTGACGGTGGGGGGAGTGGTAGTGGGGCGCTGGCGTGGGGATCGCTGGAGAAAAAGGCTGGCGCGGGGGGGGGGGGGGCTAGAGGGCTAGCCAGGGCGGTGGCAGACCGGCAATGGGGAGTTGTTTCGGGGCGACGAGGCGGCGGCTGACTGGCGGTGGGGAGTTGTTTCGGGGCGGCGGCGGACCGACGGTGGGGAGTTGTTTCGGGGCGGCGAGGCGGCGTGGGGTTTGGCCGGTGGTGGCTGGCGGCTCAGGGGGGTGCTGGTTGAAGATGAACTGCATGCCCTCCCTAAACTATCCCATGTGAAGGGCCTCTCTGCTACCATTGCATTTAGTTTCAACATTAACATTCAAATTCCATAGTAAATTTTACTTTCGACAGTTAAGTTTAGAGTCAACAGTTTTTACCTCATCTGTTGTAGTCAGGTGGTTTTTGGTGATGTAAATTTTACATCTATCACTTTTTGGTAATGCATTTTACATCATCTAATGGAGATGCTATTAGAATACCACTTGAGATTAACGATGTCTGTCTTGTGCCACTTCAGCCTTGACGTCTTATGGCTCACCGGAGCTGCTCCAACGACGGAATGATCCATCGCAACAGAGCAGTGCCCTGGACGCCGTCTACAGATTCCTCAGATCTTCCTCCACACCTCCGATAGCCACCTCTAGCTCAACTTCCTCAGCGACCAACCCAATGATGCTGAGGTCGACACGGCTACAGCAAAGAGGTTGTACACTTGTCGCATCACTTATTACTCTACATTCATGTCAAGTTCAGAGCCACCTCTGCCTCAACTTCTTCAGCGACCAATCCTATGCATGAAACAAAGACCAAGTGCATTAGTGGAAGAATAACATTCTAACTGTACACGCTTTCATATGGTTTCACTTTATTTTGGCCATGTTTCTTTGCATTCCTCTGCTCCTCCAATTCCTATGAACCAAACACCCAAGTTGACAGAAATCCTGTGTTCACAAATGCTCTATTTCCCATGTGCATTCCTATCCTATTCCGATGTTTTTCCTCCTATTCCTGCATCTTTAGAATCTTGCAAGCCAAATGAGCCCTTACAGAATTACTTCAGTTACAGGTAGGTGTCGAAGAAAACTTTGTGTGGTTTGTCCTGCTCCTGCCGCGATGTCGTCCACCTCACCCGAGCTACTCCATCGACAGAAGCATCCACCAAACCAGGCATGACGACTCCTGGCCGCGTTTTGCCGCCTCAGATCTCCTTCCCTGCCGCCGCACCCACCACAACGGCATCACCATCATCGACTCAGCAGATGAACCTGAGGAGTACACGGGTCCACAAGAGAGGTCGCACTCTTTTGTTTTTGCTTATGTTATGCATTGCTTAATATTACCAGCTACTTTATTGTCATGTTCACCTCTTAGACTCCAAGTCAAGTCCAAATTGATGTTCAAACTTGAGTTCTAAATTAGTTGTAGGGCACATATCGAGGCAGCAATGAATAGTATCTCTATCTAATAACTGGTTCACCTAGGGTATGCCTATGTTGTTCATCTTGGGTGGGAAACAAAAAGTAAAGAAATCATCATCTGTTTTTATTAAATTAAAGCAATCATCGACCTGCTATCATTATTTTTGGATCCATCCATTGGTTGTTACCATTACTCTAGATTTCTGCATGCTCTCCTTACATAATCTCACTATATATTTTTTGTATGCATGTTAGATATTGTACACAGTCATGCTAAACATGTAGAGAAAAAGAGAAGAGTTTTGCGCGGCACTACAATGTCATGCATACATCACTCCATGGTGGGTTCAATGGCAAACCCTCCCCCTCTCCAGATTGTAATCTAGAGGAAGATATCTGTTCCGAGGTGGATTCAGACGCAGCTGACCACTCCTATTTACCCCCGAGGTGTTTGCTCTAACTTGGCATGATGATGTTAGTCATATCATGCATATGTTGCCTTGAAGTGCCTACTTTCAACATCATATATGTCATCTACTTAGTTTAGACATGTTCTGTAATGCCACCTGTTTAGTTTCAATATCATATATGGGCATTATGCAGTCTCATGTCTTTTAGCCAGCCATAATATATGTGAAATGTGCAATGCCATCCTGTTTAACCAGGCATCATATATTTGAATGATTTCTAGCCCATCCTTTTCTTCATTAAATTTCCATTTGTCGACAATGTTTGTACATTAAACTACTCTTCCTGTGAATCAGCCATTTGAGTGGGTGATGGATAAATCTGGAGTGAAAACAAGGCCTTCAGAGCAGACAGTGCTACCTGTCGAAGCAGATCTCTTGTTGGGTCCCGATAGCTCCTCAGAGATGGATTCAGAGATAGATGACCAGTCCTATTCCCCCACCAAGGTGTATGCTCTAACTTGGCACGATTCTACTGCTGATATCATGCATATGGTGTCTTGCATTGCATAGTTTAGACATCATATACACAATATTCGACACCATATTCTTAGTTCAGACATCATATATGCGAATGCCCTCCGCTTAGCATATAAATCACATATGTGAATTAAATCATGCGATCCTGGTTACTTAGATAACATGTATGTGAATTATGTCATGGGATCCTGTTTACTTAGTCATCATATCTTTGAATTATGTTATGCTATGCTATCCAGTTTAGATAGACATCATATATGTGAAATTATGTCATGCTATCCATTTTAGTTAAACAATATACATATCAATTATTTAATGCCCTCTTTTTTCCACACTATCTATTGCATTTGTCTCTCATAAAATGTCTGTACATTCAACTATGTTTCCTATTTATCAGCCTTTGAATTGGAGCGGGTGATGGCAGTATCTAGCGAAGTAAAAACACGGTCCTCAAATAAAATAGTGCTACCTCTTGGTGGAGATAGCACCCCGTTTGTACATGCACGAGAACCATCCCTACCACACATAACCCAGACTCTCTCAGATTTTACCCCTACTGCGATGGACAGAGAACAGCTTCACCCAATCTAACCCCAACCCCAGCAGATAGTAACCCAGTTCCTATTGACAACCGTCTCCACCATAGAGTTCCAAAACAAGAGTAGTTAGTAAGGCAGCTCCAGTGCCCAAAGCACCAGTACTACCACGGCGAACCCCAACTCCACCAGTTAGTACACCTATTCCCGTGGAGGTAGCTCAACAAGCCAATCATAGTTTAGCATCAATCGCATTTGATGTTGTTAAATCCTATGTGCGTCTCTTCCCATCATGGAAATATTATACTGAAGATGAAGGAAAATGCCAGTTGTAGGTGTTTTTCTAGGATTTATGTGTAAGTAATGTTATTCATGGCAATTACTTTGCTTTGTCCCATACATTCTACCTCCATGATGGTTATAATACAGCAAATTTTCCTATTTTTCTCTATAGAGAAGGACCGATTTGGAAACTCAGGATGAGGTAACCTGTGCTAATACCTCTACTATCTTCAAGAATGCTTGGTGGCAGTATCGGAATTACCTGAAGAAAACGTACTTCACTGGCAAAGAAACTCATCAAATTCCCTTACGTTCTCCTGAGACACATTTACTGGATGATGACTGGGAAAGCCTTCTTCTTTACTGGTCCCGAACCAAAATTGTGGTAAGGTCTATGAGCTCATTTTATTTTATGTACTATATGCCTGCGTCTTACTGTACTCTGTTCATTTAGAACAAGTGCTTAACCTGAAGAACAAATGTTCTCATTTAAGATTCCATTGCTATCGTCCATACCGATTTGCTCTTGTATCATTGTATTTACTCATACAAACTTATTTTTAAATTGAACTATCCAATGGAAACTCCAATGGCACAACAGGTATGTTTACGCATATTTCTTTAACAGGTTTGCTCTTATAAATAGCTTTGTTGATTTCAATTTCAATTGTGTATACAGTTGACTTCTCATATCATGCACATTACTAGCATCATAAGAGGGCCAATAGTGTTGTTGTACATGTAGACCCGTGGTACCCATCATAAAACTTGTTGTGCTGTTTAGTTTCCCACGCTTTCTATTCTTTTTGTGCTGCTTTCTCTTGAACTGGTACGATTTGAACCGTGTCTCTATTTTGATTTGGCAACACAATCTAGTGACCATAGGACATAGATATATGTTTTTTGATACTTTTATAATGTACTACTTGGCAATAGAAGACTTGGTAGTTGAATCTTGTCCACCTTACTAATGAACTGGTTCACCAAAATGAGTTCCATATACTAGTACATGCTAAACCTGTTATGTGTCTGCTTGTTTCTTCTTTTAGAATGCTGACAGAATATTAGGGAAGAGTGCATTATTAAGCAATGATAATGGAAGTAATGCAGATAAGGTTCAGGATCGTGAGACATCCTTGTTGGTCTCCAACAAAGCTGATAAAACAGTTAAGGAAAACTATATTGAAGATAGTGAGGCAACCCCAAAGTCCCGTCTTGGTTTACTATTCGAGTTACTGGCCACTAGCGCTTGCACAAGCTATTCAAACTCACTGTCTTAATCAGTTTGGTTTCTTGAGTCTCAACTACAAGCTAAAAGACATCGATCAGTTGTTCTACGACAAGAAGCGGAAGGACTGCCGAAGTCCCTGGAGCATTCAGATGCATACTTTCTAGTGCAACAACAAGCATTGGAGGATTTTAGCGCCAAACAGGACAAAGCTAATAAGCTTGCTAAGCTTGTTGCCAGCATGGTGGATACCCAGGATAATGTTTCTTGAGCTCTTCTGAAGTTGTTTTAGTTATGGACTTGTTTTGCTTCCGCGTTTATTTGCACTGGTGGCCAATTTTGACAGCCAGTGTATGTAATATGCTGCTTTGTTCCCTATATTTGCACTGGTGGTGAACTTTGATGCCCAGTGGATGTAATATGTGTAATAGCTATAATAGGCTAGCATTAGTTGCTTGCTTATTTATTTCCTTATTGTCTTGTTTAGTTGTTTGCTTGTAGTCACTGCAGTTCTTTTTCTGCATTTTTCTAGTGGCCACAATAACCTATTTTTGGTAACTAGGCGACAATAATCATGGCAACACACGGACTGTTGTAACCATGGGCCTCCTGCGGGCCATAGGATCCATGGGCCTTCTACGGGCCGTAGGATCCATGGACTTTCTATGGGCCTTCTACGGGCCGTAGGGTCCATTGGTCTTCTACGGGCCATAGGATCCATGGGCCTTCTACGGGGCGTATAATCATTTGGCCAAACATGGGCCATACTATTCATGGACCATAATGGGCCATTAATAGGCCGTATTTGATAACGCTATGAAAACAGCCCAACGGGTTAACGGGCCACAAACAGTCCCAATGTAAACACGGGCTGAATTTGACCCACAAATGGAAGAGGCCACTAACGGACCGTAACTAACCGAATTCTAGAAATGAGCACAAGAATAAATGGGCCCTTGGAAGGCCGAAAGTTAACACGGACTGGAAACATCGACGGAATAATGGGCCGTTAATGGGTATAAAGTGATACACTGTTCATTATGGGCCAGTTTCATCTCGGGCCTTTATTGGGCCCAGAGTTACGAAGGGCCTCATATGGGCCGAAAGACATCATGGGCCATACATGGGCCGGAAGTAACAACGGGCTGGAATCATATTGGATGGCCCAGATGAAGCTACCGGGCTTAATTCCGATAGGCCGTAATGGGCCGGGAGTTAGCGGGCCATAAATGGGCGATATATGAGACCCTTCGAGAAACTGTGTGCGATGCCATAATCGCAAACGGTGCTATATGAAAACCGTCAAAAAGGTGAAAATGTTTGCGATGGAGGATGCATCAAACACGGTTCAGATTTTAGTTGCATGTGCGATCCAGGGCATACGGTTCCGTCCAATGAACTGTTTGCAATGAGGCGGAGCAAAAGAAACGGGCAGCTTGATGAAGGCGTGTGCGATATAGAGCATACGGTTCACTCGGATGAACTGTTTGTGATTAGGCAACACAAAAGAAATTAATGGGGCAACCAGATGAAGGTGTGTGAGATATACAGCATACGGTTCACTCGGATGAACTGTTTGTGATTAGGCAACACAAAAGAAACGGCCAGCCAGATCAAGGTGTGTGTGATTGAGGGCATACGCTTCAGAAGGATTAACTGTTTGCGATTAGGCAACAGAACATAAACGGGTAAGCCAGATCAAAGTGTCTGCGATTGATGGCATACACTTCACATGGATGAATTATTTGTGATTAGCCACAACAAACTGAAACACTTAGATAGATCAACGTGTGTGCGCTAGACGGGCACACCCATTCTAATTAAAAGATGTGTGCTGACATTGCCCATTTCGGTGCAACCTATGGTGCAAACGCCATGTACGCGGCCGAGAAGGCATACGTGCCCATGTTAAGCCTTCCGGGAATAGTGACGCACTTACAACCGTCAGTAAATTTTGAGCATGCGTCCCATCACATTCCAAATTGCAAACCTGTTCACACCGATCAAAATCTAAACGGTTTCCCACTTAGGAGCATATTACTACGCGGTTATAAATACTACTACTCCAAGATGACTGCACATTCCTCCTCAACTCCTCATCCACAAAAAGTCAAAAACTAACAAGTCATTCATCATCGTTCCCTTGCGTCTGCCATGGCCAACGTGAGTTCTGGGTCGAGAGATTGCGACCAGGGAGAGGCGAGCCTGGAAGCGGGAGCACGAGAGATGTCCCGCCTCACCGCGATAGCAGCCAACATGTCCCGCCGCATGGCCGTAGCAGCAGAGAGGTCCCGCCTCGCCGCTGCAGCAGCACAGAGGACCCACCGTGCCGTCGATGCAGCAGACTGGTTTGGCCGCGCCACAGAAGCAGAAGAGATGTCCCGCCATGCCGTGAATGCAGCAGAGATGTCCTCCCATGCCGCGGTGGCCTGGGAAATTGCCTCGCGGGCAGCCGAGGACTCTTATAGGCGCATGTGTGACCTCGTCCTCAGGAAGATGGATAAGATCTCCAGGTGGGCGAGGTTGCAGGATGACCTGCAAGCCTCGTTTGAATAGTCTACCGACGTCATCCGACAACTAAATGAGAGCAATGCGAAGCTTTGGGCCTAGTGCGACCTGTTGAGGGCGAAGATCGTTGGAAGTGCGGAGCAGCAGGAGCAAACCAGTGCCTTTTTGAAGAGGATCGGCATCATCGTCGAGAAACTTATGGACGAGAATGCCATGTTGCGCATCGAGCGCAGAAGGCTGGTGGAGGAATCCGTGGATGCTCTCAACCAGCATCTTGAGGACAAGAAAGAGCTCGTCGCCGCCCGCCGCAGAGATTAGTTCCTGCTGTGGCTTCCTTCTTATTTTGCCCTTGTGTATATCTAGCGTTGCCGCATGTGGCTTTTTTAATTATGTTTATAAATATGTAAGACAATTATTATACAATGTCATCATCCTTATATTCATCATGCTTGCTATAAGCCCCAGTTGATGCTATATAGGTCTTTCGGATCTTACATCAAGATCCGTGCAAAACTTTCTTTTTCAGATTTTCATTTTTCTCTCTTAAATCTTAGTTCAGTGAGACATATAGCCACGCCATAGAACAGGTGCTCATGCGCCATTAATGGAGACGTTGGGAGGGAGGTGCGCGGCGGGTAGTGGTCAAAAGGGCTCTCCTCCCGATGAGCACGTGCAGGGGTCTGATCGCACACCTCCCGTACTCAGATAGCTACCCCACACGACACCTCCTAGCCAATAAAAATGGGGACACATGGACGCACGTAATTGGTAGGTCAAACGCCCACGGTTTCAATAATACTTGCATTTCCGATTTGTAACGTGACAACACTTGTTCCAAAATGACTTTGTTGATTGTTAATGTGTGCGCCTTCGCAAATCGGACAGAAAAATTACCACAGCTTGTTGGTGCCATGTCATGAGACCATGCCAAGTTTCATGATTTTAAGGCGTGTTTTGGAATTACAGGAAGTAAAAAACCAATCTTCTCAATCTTCGCGGCCGAGCCACGACACCCAGATGTTTGAATTTCACACCCATCTCTTGCATGGGACCTAGAAATTCACCCAAGGACACACATGTGATTTTTCAAACAACTTTCCTGCACTGGAGCATGTGTTTGTAGTTCAAATTTGAATTATGCACATTAAATGCCTAGAAACTCAATTAATGTATGAAAAGGCCTAACGTACCTGGAATAATTCCAAAATTTAGCACAGTACTTCTATTTGGTCTACTCTTGCTGTGTAAAAAAATTAAGATGGGAGAAGGCAGCGTACGCATGTCATTTCGCACATGGAGGTGACACGTTCCCTCTCGGAACCACAAGCCTTCTTGAGGGAAGCTCCGGTTTGCAAGAAACTTACACCAAAGCTTCTCCCAATTTGGGCAAAAAAAATTACCGTAGCATGTTGGTGCCATGTCATGACACCATGCCAAGTTTCATGATTTTCAGGCGTGTTTTGGAATTACAGGAATTAAATAACCAAGTTTCTTAATCTTTCTGGTAGAGCCACGACGCCCAGATGTTTGAATTTCACTCCCATCTCTTGCATGGGACCTAGAAATTCACGCAGGGACACACATGTGATTTTTCAAACAACTTTGGTGCACTGGAGCATGTGCTTGTAGTTCAAATTTGAATTATGCACATTAAATGCCCAAAAACTCAATTAATGTATAAAAAAGGCGAAACGAGCCCGGAATAATTCCAAAATTTAGCACGGTACTTATATTTGGTCTAATATGGTTGTGTAAAAAATTAAGGCGGGAGAAGGCAGTGTACGTATGTCGTTTTGCACACGGAGGTCACACGTTCCCTCTCGGAACCACGAGCCTTCTTTAGGGAAGCTCCGGTTTGCAAGAAGATTACACCAAAGCTTGTCCCAATTCAGCCAAAAAAATTACCGCCGCATGTTCGTGCCATGTCATGACACCATGGCAAGTTTCATGATTTCCAGGCGTGTTTTGGAATTACAGGAATTAAAAAACCAAGTTTCTCAGTCTTTCCGGCTGAGCCACGAGGCCTAGATGTTTGAATTTCACTCCAATCTCTTGCATGGGACCTAGAAATTCACCCAAGGACACACATGTGATTTTTCAAACAACTTTGGTGCACTGGAGCCTGTGCTTGTAGCTCAAATTTGAATTATGCACATTAAATACCCAAAAACTCAATTAATGTATAAAAAAGGTGAAACGAGCCCAGAATAATTCCAAAATTTAGCACGGTACTTCTATTTGGTCTAATCTGGATGTGCAAAAAAATTAAGGCGGGAGAAGGCAGTGTACGTATGTTGTTTCGCACACGGAGGTGACGCGTTCCCTCTCGGAACCACGAGCCTTCTTGAGGGAAGCTCCGGTTTGCAAGAAGCTTACACCAAAGCTTGTCCCAATTCGGCCAAAAAATTTACTAAAGCATGTTGGTTCCATGTCATGACACCATGCCAAGTTTCATGATTTTCAGCCGTGTTTTGGATTTACAGGAATTAAAAAAACCAAGTTCCTCAATCATTCCGGCTAAGCCACGACACCCAGATGTTTGAATTTTGTTCCCATTTCTTGCATGGGGCCTATAAATTCACCCAAAGACACACATGTGATTTTTCAGCAAACATTGGTGCATTGGAGCATGTGCTTGTAGTTCAAATTTGAATTATGCACATTAAATGCCCAGAAACCCAATTAATGCATAAAAATGCCAAATGAACCTACAATAATTCCAAATTTAAACACGACACTCATGTACTAGATGCATGTTCACTATACGTAAATGTTCTAGCAATTCAAACACCATCCTTTACCTCCGTAACACCATTTTGTGTCTCAAAACAGAATGAAAAAAATCAGGTATACCACAAACAGTTTACTAGAAAGAATCATGTGGGATGCAATATAAAATATCTTGGCGCACCGTCTTGTCTGGCTTACGCAGTAAGATTTGTCGTCTATAGTCCACCGCCCCCACTTGAACCACACTTGCGCGCCAGTTTCTCGCGGCACCGAGCGAAATTTTTTTGCCACCGCGGAAATATGTATCTCCCCGCCCCCTCCCTCCTACCAAAAGCCACATTTCCACTGTTCTTCCTTAATTTCCAAGTTCAAACCTTCACTTCTGCTTACTGTCAGCTCGGCCTCCTCGCCGGCGACCCTTCTTCTTGCAGCGCCGCCTCCTCGCCGGCTACCCTTCTTCTTGCAGCGCCGCCTCCTCGCCGGTGACCCTTCTTCTTGTAGCACCGCCTCCTTGCCAGTGACCCTTCTTCTTGCTGCGCGGCCTCCTCGCCGTCGACCCTTCTTCTTGCTGCGCGGCCTCGTCGATACGGTCAGGTAATCCACACCCACCCACACCATACTCCTCCTTTCCCATCCCACATGCCCCGACTGACGAAGCGACACCTTCCACCTAAATCACTACCCCCTCCTGCAATTAAGCGCCGCCCACAGCCATTTTACACGCAGTATAACGTGGAGCTGAGTAGCATGCGGCCGCATGCGCGACCGAGGTCGCTATGGCTGACTTGCATGTCGACTGCCAGATCTTGGAGGAGCACCTCGTCTTCGAGGCCACAGTCGACACTGCCGCACGGTTGTCTAGTTTAAAATATAGTTCGTGATGTTTTCTCGAGGCCACCGCTAGTGCCTTCTAGTGATTTGTCCTCTGTAATGTTAATATGCAATCTGATGTTCAGTTAATATTTTGGTCCTCTAAAATGTAATGTTCAGTTAAGACTTTGGTCCAACAATTGGTACATTTTGTAGTACTGTTCTCAAGCATTCTGTGTTTTGTTAATTGTCTTATCTTCTAGTACACGTTTCTATTCTGCAATGTCGTGCTCAGTTAACTATTTTGGTTCATTTGGTCTGATGTCCATTTAACTGTTTGGTTCAGTTCTGCAATTTGATTTGCATTTACTATGGGTACAATTTTGTATTGTTATGCATGTGACACCAATCGAATTTGGCTGTACTCAATACATATTCTACTGATAGTATGGAAACTCTCAATTAACCTGATAAAGATCTTCCTTATGTGTGTTGCAGGGAAACAATGGGAGACACTGCGGTTTACCATCGAGGTTTGTTCAAGCAGGGTCCTTTGGCTAATAGCACATTATTGTGCAGTTGCAGGAATCATTATAATATTTAGGTTTCTTACAATTTGGTCTTGCACATGTAGGTCCTGCTATCAAAGGCTTAGACCCACTGTTCGACCCATTTTGCATATGGGAAAATGAGATGTCCATGAATATCAGTCAAGTCAAGAAACTCGGGAAGATTGTTAGGATGAAGAAACTTGCGACGAATAACAGCAACATCTTTGTTTGCACAATGAAGAAGATATCAGTCAACTATAGGATGGTACAAACTCTTTTACCTTGTTTTTACCCCTTGCGCCATTTCAAAATTTACAACAGCGATTTACGCATAGCTTTGTTTTCAGTACTTTTCAAAGCAGTTCACCGATGGTTACCTCTCAAACCACCTACATGGTCAAGAAGCGAGGAAGATATTCATTCAACACCAACGGTACAATATTGAAGTCTTGCTGAAGAGGACAAAAGTTGGGCAGGCAATTATCCATAGCCATTGGCCTAAAGTTGCAAGGACATTCAACATCACTAAAGGCTCAATATTTGCCGTCCGCTTCTGCAGTTTCCCAGATGAGATTCATCTGTCGATTTACCGTGTATGATGCTACTTTCCAAAGCTTTTTGATGCTGCATGTGAAACTCGGTGCTATTGTGTAATGGCGTAACCGAGTGCCAAAGCTATCTAATGTAATTCTATTATGAAATCCTGGTTGCTTTTATACGAATATGCAATATCTGGCATGTTTTATAAGAATTATCAGTTGGATTAGTACAAGGATTATCAATAATAGGCTAATTACCCTACTTATTGGGGTTTTCTATTGCGAACAGTTACTCAGACAGCACCGTGGGCGATGAACTCAAACAACCCGCACAGTTTCTAGAAAGTAGGCGTGTTCGATCAACTAACAATGACACACGGCTTCTGGCAGCGAACTTTTTGCGTTAGGCCACCTTGCACACACGTTTCCACACAAAGAACTATGTGGGATGTACATACCTACGGAACTGATTTCCTAGGATTCACCGTGTGGGATGTACATACCTACGAAAATGATTTCTAGGATTCACCGTGTGGGATGAACATACCTATGGAAATGATTTTTGGGATTCACCGTGTGGGATGTACATACCTACAGAAATGATTTCTCGGATTCGCCGTGTGGGATGTACATACCTATGGAAATGATTTCTGAGATTCACCATGTGGGATGTACATACCTACAGAAATGATTGGGTTTCCATGCCTCGCCCGATCGCACACGGCCCCAGCCTGGGTCCCACGAGGGCCTATCCACAACGATTTCTGGGTCGTGTGGGAAGGACCCCCCTATCGCCCACACTCACTTGGCGATGGTTCCAAATGCCGTCGCGGAAAGGGGTTTTAAACCGTTCGTTTAGGACGTCGATGTACCAGTGCGTGTCGACGTATCATATGTGCCTCCTGTCCAATGAATGGATGACATCTGTCCCAACAGTGAGCCAACACGTGTTTCCTCTGGCCAATGACAATTTTACACGTGGAAAATCCTCATTGGTCCGGGCTGTTAACGGGTTATCGGATCCAAAACCGGACCCGATAGCGTAACAGCGACCCGTTGCGGTGGATGCCATGTGTCGGTCACCCTTGACGAAAGAACTTCTATGACGTGCGATTTATCGTCATGGAAGTTGACACTTCCGTGATGATAATTTTGGTAATGTCATGGAACACTTCTATGACAGCACATGTATGACTATCTTGATTCTGTCATAAAATTGTCATGGATGTACATGCATGACAGAAAACGTGACCTACTGTGACAAACACGTATCATCACGGAAGTGTATTTTTTTGTAGTGTCTCTTGTAGAATTTGATGAAGTTCTTCACCATTAAGCTCAATTCCTCATTGAAGACTTGTTTTTCACTTGATGTGGCATGAGCTTCACATGAGGCTTTATAAGCACCACTAGACTTGTTGTGAATCTCTTCTTTGTCCTTGAGTGACATCTCATGAGCAAAAATTCATCCAATGACTTCCGTTGGCTTGAGATCTTTGTAATTGGGCATCATTTGGATCAATGTGCACACGATATCATATTTTCCATCCAAGGCTCGGAGGATCTTTTTGATGATGAATCTGTCAATCATCTCATCACTTCCTAAGCCGGCAATCTCATCTGTGATGAGAGCAAGACTAGAGTACATTTCAGCGACACCTTCACCATCCTTCATTTTGAACTTGTCAAGCTGACTTTGAAGCACATCCAACTTGGATTCCTTGACATACTCGGTACCTTCATGCATATCAATCAAACTATCCCAAATTTCCTTTGCATTCTCAAGACGGCTGATTTTGTTGAATTCTTCGGGGCACAATCCATTGAAGAGGATATCGCAAGCTTGAGCATTGTATTGTAGCATTTTCAACTCTATTTGGTTCTCTCCCATCGAAGAATTCACCTTGCAAACCAATACACACAATAGCCCAAACGGCGGGGTTATGTCCAAGAATATGCATTTTCATCTTATGCTTCCAACTAGCAAAATTAGTACCATCAAAGTAAGGACCTTTACGATGGTAATTTCCCTTGCTAGACGCCATAATCTCCTAGGTTGTGAAACCAAGGCTATGATCACCCAAGCTATGTAAATGTAGCGACCCGATCCCAATGGACCGTAGTCTCTACGCTTAAGTGTCATCCCTGGATCGGTATGCTGACACACACAGTACTCGAGGAATTATAACAAAGTTCAATCACACACTTATTACATCAAGGTCCTCAAAAGAGTGATTATTACAATAATATGGCTGAAGGCCATCTAATAAAAATAATTGTGGAAGCTTCGAAGGTAAATTAGTCCATCCAACTCCACGGCAAAAATTGAGCGCAAGACAATGACCTATCGCACCTTAATCCTCGTCTGAAAATTCTGCAACATGAGACGTTGCAGCCGTGTAGGTCAGCACCTGGAATATGCTGGCAAGATCACACTATAGAGCAATGATGAACAATAGCTATCACTACATGCATATTTGGCTGGTGGAGGCTCTAAGTTTAACATTTGCATAAAGCTAATTTTTTCCTATAGCAAAGGAATAGATTTTATTTCACTACCAAGTTTAAAGCATTATTGAGAAGGTAACCCCAACTCAATCCCAAAATTAATCAAGTATCAATAATAATATTAGCATCTCGATAAATTTATTAAGTAAAGTGATGAGATCAACCCATAACTCAAATACCAGATACTCAAAATTGTCCATAACCAGGGACACTGCTAATCGTGATTAGTTTGTACACTCTGCAGAGGTTTGCACAATTTTCCCCACAGGACTCGATTGCATCCATGATCGGAATATCGAGACATAGCCTTTCTGAAGAGATCCCCTTAACTGATAGATAGGTCGGTACACCTACAATTCCCCTGCATCTGCTAGCCCATCATGGAAAGGATTCCCACAACTTACTCAACTATGCCAGATCCCACAATGGCTTGTGGCTGCACACGGAAGTTTTCGAGCATGAATAATCTTATGATCCTTTGAGCCTCAGTGGCATTCCATAGGATGATCACACGGGTACCCCGGGATCTCCTAGGACAACACTGGATTCCCCAGGTGCCCACAACCAATCCACCTAGATGTGTATTAAAGTAGCCACCTTAAGTTTCCCTTAGTTATTATCTCTCACAACTTGCATGATTCCCACATACCAATCCCCGTCTACGAGCATGGCTAAGCAATATGAGCATAATGTATATTCCCGGGTCATCAACTACATAACAATAACCACATGTTCCCCGTCCTACTCATGCAATGTTTGAGGGTGTAACTAATGCATAAAAATTGGGTAATAAAAGGGTATGATCAAAGTGTAACCTATCTTGCCGAATGATCGGAAAACCCTAGAGATTCGTAGTAGCAAGCTTCGCACTCTGGAAAATCTATCATAGACAAACAATAGCATACATAAGCAATCAAGCATGAATATGCAAATAAAACCAAAGAAAAAGTTCTTAATAGAAAGTTTAAGTCAAGAACTTCGACTTGCAAAAAGAATCAACCAAATCGGAATTACGAAACTCAAGTTACAGTCAAAAGAAATTCAAATTCAAATCTATTTGAAACCAAATTTTAAACTTTCAAAAATATGTTTAAGTTAGTTATCTAGATAGAGGGGATCATAATGAAGAATTTGGCATTGGTTTCATCGGATTTGGACAAACGAGCAAAAAGTTGTGATCGTTTGAAGAATAGGGACTAATCTATGAAGAAAATAATTACGAATAGGTCCCTTGCCAAAAATAAACAGAAAAAGAAAAATCTATCGGACAAACGTCCGCTACAGAAACTAATCTAATGAATCTGTTCGTCAAAGATCCTAAACGAACGAACATTGTGTAAATAAAACCAGTCGGGTATTTTAAAGAAAACCGAGGAAAACCGTAACAAAAAAATAAACTGGACCGGGGCGGTTTTTACCGGTTTGGTCTTCAACGGCGACGGCGAGGCGAGGCGCCGGCGGCGGCTCGGGCGGCGGCGAGGCAGCAGCAGCGGCGCGACATTGGCGGCAGGCGGCGGCTGCGGCGGGTGGCGGCGGCGATGGGCGCCGGCGGTGGGCGGCGGCTCGGTGGCGGCTTGGGAGAGAGAGGGGCCGGGGTGGTGACTTATATGGAGGGGGCGACTTGGAGAAGGGGCAGGGGAGGAGTCCGGCGGGGTGACGGCCCCGGCGAGCCATGGTGGCAGTGGACTCCCGCCTTGAGTCGGTCGCGCGAGGGAGACGCGCAGCTCGGCCGGCTAGGCTTCGGCCCAGCTCGGTCCAGAAACTTTTTTTAATAAAATATTTTTCTGAAAATACAGAAAAATAGAAAAAACTATAAATTTATTTTTAAAATCGCAAAAAATTCACATGTACTTAGGGCCTTATTATTGACCTCGTGAACATTTTTCTGGGTGTAAACTACTAAAATAAAAATAAACTTTTTGCAGTAATAAAAAATAATTAAACATGCAAATAAAATCTAATAAAATATAATTTTATTCAAAAATAGATTTCCAACATTTCTTTACTGTTTTTGAAGAAGTCATATTATCTTCTCTCTTTATTTTATTTATTTGAAATTGTTGGAAAAATATTTTGAATAAAACTCTTTGATCCAATTTGCCAATTTTGAAAATTCAAAAATGGATTTTTGTGAAAACCTCCAACTCTCTCACTTGGTCCTTGAGTTGCTTAAGGTTTCTAGGATCAAAATTCAAATAATAAATAAATTCCAAAATGCACAAATGATGAATGCATATGAATGATCTAAATAACATCTAAATCGAAAATTGGGATGTTACAGGAAATCAAGGCAAATGGAGACCAAAGCTCTGATACCACTTGTAGGATCGAAAGTACGTCTAGAGGGGGTGATTAGACTACTTTACCAAATAAAAATCTTGCCTTTGCCCAATTTTATGTCTTGGCAGATTTTAAGAGTATAGCAGCGGAATGTAAATCATTGCATATGAAGGTAAATGGGAGGAGTTTGGAGGAAGCAAATGAAATGTAGACACAGAGATATTTGGCGTCGTTCCGATAGGTGGTGCTAGTGTACATCAACGTTGATGGAGACTTCAACCCATGTAGGGTAACATTTGCGTGAGTCCACGGTGGGGCTCCACCCATGAAGGGTCCACGAAGAAGCAACCTTGTCTATCCCACCATGGCCATCGCCCACGAAGGACTTGCCTCACTTGGGTAGATCTTCATGAAGTAGGCTATTTTCTTGCCCTTACAAACTCCTTGGTTCAACTCCACAATCTTAACGGAGGCTCCCAAGTGACACCTAACCAATCGAGGAGACACCACTCTCCAAAAGGTAATAGATGGTGTGTTGATGATGAACTCCTTGCTCTAATGATAGTCTCCCCAACACTCAACTCTCTGTCACAGATTTGGATATGGTGGAAAGATGATTTGAGTGGAAAGTAACTTGGGGAAGTGTCACGGGATGTCCGCGGTCACCTATGGGACCGGACGGTCCCTTGCTTGTTCGGCAGGGGGACGGCGCATTGCACAAAGAGCAGACCAGCGTACGGCAGTGCGACAGAGAGCACACAAGCAACTTACCCAGGTTTGGGCCGCCGCAAGGCGTAAGACCCAACTCCTGCTTTAATGGATTGATGGTAGAATGAATGTGGTGGTCCGTAGTACACTTGCCTGGCAGGGTTTGCCTAAGGGCTTCAGCTACTACGCGCGTACGGTGGCTTGGGTGTATCAACTTTCCAACCTTCTAACCCCTCCTATGAGTGCGATGGACCTCCTTTTATAGATTAAGGGGTCACCACAATGGCAAAGTAGTCATTATCCACTAATATGATAGCAAATAGTGCTATCATACCTAACTCTGCGGGCTGACAGGGTGCATTAAATGCACTGCTTAGTGTCACATCACTGGTCACCCGGCAAGGCTGGCCGAGCTATGTTGCCAGCTCGGCGCCTGTTCCCTTGACACGTCGTACGACGGGTCTCATCTATAGGCTTCTTCTGTAGGAAACGACTGCCATGTGGCGAATGGCTGCCACTTAATCATCTCCCCCTTGACACTGCACTGATTGACGATGTGGGTCGTGCTTGAGTGGTTGGTGGGGTGGTTTTGCCCCCGCGAGCCCTGGCAGGCTCTGCCAGGGAGCCTCGGTTGCTTGCTTCTGGTGGTGGCCTCGCCCCTTGCCGGGCTCTCCTGCCCGGGAAGGGAGGCCCTTCTCTTGCCGATATCTTGCTCCTTAGGCTCGATCTTGGTCCCTCTAGTCTACATGTTGGTTCTTCAAATCTCTTGGTCCTTCAATCTCTAACTTAAGATGGTGCTTCAATCTTATTCTGGTGCCTGTGCAAAGTTGGTCAACAGACCCAGGGTTTGTTGCACCGACAGAAGCCCCCGGGCCTACCCTGAACGCGCTGCTGAGCGTCGTCGGGGTAGCGCTTAGTAAGTGCACATGCAAGGTTGCCGAAGGGGTTTGGTCCCTTAAGTTTTCCGTTGCTGCTTCATCAGCCTTGATTCGGGGCCAGTTTCCGGTTTTCCCGCGTGCGGCATAAAGACAATAGTGGTGGGGCCGCTCCAGTGATCGCCCGTGAGTGACTTTAACGCACGGGGCAGAAACTGCCAATTTACTCTTCCCACAACACGCCCTTATCCTTAGCCACGTATGCAACATGCATCGCGCGGAGTAGGTAACGGAGGCGCGTGGCATGGGAGAGTACCTTTGGAAAGGGCCCGCCCATCTTGAATTGGCGGAGGAGGGCGGTGATCAACCATGGATGGATTGGCTGCCCTTCCCCGCCCGTCCTATAAAAGGGAGGGGCGGAGGAGGGCAGAGCCATCCATTTTTTTCTTCTCCTTCTTCTTCCCTTGTTCACTGCTGGTCATGTTGGAGAAGGAAGCCTGGGGCCAGCCCCCGGGCTCTAGCTCGGGGTTATCGTTGCCTTATGCTTGTGTTAATGCTTGGGGAGTGAGCCTGGTCCTTGGCGTGGCGAGTCTTTTGGTATCCTCGGTGCCGTCCGGGAGGCAGGGCTAGAGATCATTGGTAATCCCAGCACTGCCCCTTCCGGAGTTCTTGGGGCCAACGTTGACGAGAGGCACGTCTTCTTGCCCGCCAAGGTGGGGCGCGGCAGGTGATAAGTCTCCAACGTATCTATAATTTTTGATTGTTCCATGCTTTATATTGTCCATCTAGGATGTTTTATATGCATTTATATGCTATTTTATATGATTTTTGGGACTAACCTACTAACCTAGAGCTTAGTGCCAGTTTATGTTGTTTCCTTGTTTTTGAGTATCGCAGAAAAGGAAAACCAAATGGAGTCCAATTGACCTGAAATTTCACGGAGATTATTTTTGGACCAGAAGAAGCCCACGGAGTATCGGAGATGGGCCAGAAGAGTCCCGGGGCCAACACGAGGGTGGGGGCGTGCCCTACCCCCCTGGGCGCGCCCCCTACCTCGTGACCGCCTCGGAGACCCCCTTGACTTGTTCCCGACTCCAGCACCTCTTATATATACTGAAACCTCCAGGAAATAACCTAGATCAGGAGTTCCACCACCGCAAGCCTCTGTAGCGACCGAAAACCAATCTAGACCCGTTCCGGCACCCTGCCGGAGGGGGGAATCCCTCTCCGGTGGCCATCTTCATCATCCCAGCGCTCTCCATGACAAGGAGGGAGTAGTTCACCCTCGGGGTTGAGGGTATGTACCAGTAGCTATGTGTTTGATCTCTCTCTCATGTTCTTGATTTGGCACGATCTCTTGTAATGGATTGAGTTTTCCCTTTGAAGTTATCTTATCGGATTGAGTCTTTAAGTATTTGAGAACACTTGATGTATGTCTTGCATGGGATACCCGTGGTGACAATGGGGTATTCTATTGATCCACTTGATGTATGTTTTGGTGATCAACTTGCGGGTTCCCTGACCTTGGGAATCTATGCATCGGGGTTGGTACACGTTTCCGTCTTGACTCTCCGGTAGAAACTTTGGGGCCCTCTTTGAAGTTCTTTTGTGTTGGTTGAATAGATGAATCTGAGATTGTGTGATGCATATCATATAATGATACCCATGGATACTTGAGGTGACATTGGAGTATCTAGGTGACATTAGGGTTTTGGTTGATTTGTGTCTTAAGGTGTTATTCTAGTACGAACTCTAGGATAGATTGAACGGAAAGAATAGCTTCACGTTATTTTACTACAGACTCTTGAATAGATCGATCAGAAAGGATAACTTTGAGGTGGTTTCGTACCCTACAATAATCTCTTCATTTGTTCTCCGCTATTAGTGACTTTGGAGTGACTCTTTGTTGCATGTTGAGGGATAGTTATATGATCCAATTATGTTATTATTGTTGAGAGAACTTGCACTAGTGAAAGTATGAACCCTAGGCCTTGTTTCAACGCATTGCAATACCATTTGTGCTCACTTTTACCATTAGTTACCTTTCTATTTTTATATTTTCAGATTACAAAAACCTTTATCTACCATCCATATTGCACTTGTATCACCATCTCTTCACTGAACTAGTGCACCTATACAATTTAGCATTGTATTGGGTGTGTTGGGGACACAAGAGACTCTTTGTTATTTGGTTGAAGGGTTGCTTGAGAGACCATCTTCATCCTACACCTCCCATGGATTGATAAACCTTAGGTCATCCACTTGAGGGAAATTTGCTGCTATCCAACAAACCTCTTCACTTGGAGGCCCAACAACGTCTACAAGAAGAAGGTTGTGTAGTAGACATCAAGCTCTTTTCTGGCGCCGTTGCCGGGGAGGTTAGCACTTGAAGGTATATCTTTAGATCTTGCAATTGAATCTTTTGGTTTGTTGTTTTATAACTAGTTTAGTTTATAAAATAAAACTACAAAAAATGGAATTGAGGGTACCTCATATGCTTCATCTTTTTAATATCTTTCATAAAAATAAGGATTCTGATAATTGTGCCAAAGTGTTAGAGAAGAATGTATTAAAATGTTTGGCACTAAATCTTTGGATAATGAGCATGATTGCAATATTGTTAGTATGAATTCTTTGAATACCCATGATGCTAATGATATGCAAAGCCACAAGCTTGGGGATGCTATGTTTGATGAAGATGATATCTTTTGTCCCCCATGTTTTGATGAGAATATTTATTATGATGATAGCATGCCTCCTATTTATGATGATTATATTGATGAAAGTGGGTTTGGAAGGGTGTCAACTTTAGGAAGTAATGATCCCACTCTTTTGGAGGGTGTTGAATCTTATTGTGATAATTATGAAAGTGGGTTTGGAGAGGTCATGACTTTAGTTAATGTTAATACCACTATTTTGGAAGAGTGTCAACTTTGCATACATGTGGATCGTGTTAAGAATATGTTTTATTATAGCTATATTGTTGAATTTTATTATCATCCTATATGTAATTATTATGAGGGACAAACATATGCTTGTAGGAATTGCAATAATATCAAGTTTACTCTCTATGTGTTGAAAATCTTGAAGATTTGCTTGTTTTACCTTCCTATGCAAGTTGATTCTTGTTCCCACAAATTGTTTGCTCACAAATTCCCTATGCATAGGAAGTGGGTTAGACTTAAATGTGCTAGTCATATTCTTCATGATGCTCTCTTTATGTTTCAATTCTTATCATTTATGTAAGCATCATTGAAACCATCATGCCTAGCTAGGGGCGTTAAACGATAGCGCTTGTTGGGAGACAACCCAATTTTATTTTTGTTCTTTACTTTTTGTTACTATTTAGTAATAAATAATTCATCTAGTTTCTTTTTAGATGTGGTTTTATGTTTTAATAAGTGTTTGTGCCAAGTAGAACCTTTGGGAAGACTCTGGTGAAGTCTTTGTGATCTTGCTATAAAAGACAGAAACTTTTGCACTCACGAGATTAGCTGCCATTTTTTACTGGAGAGTGATTTTAGGTTGATTCTTTTTGAAGATGATTAATATACAAATTTCTCAGGAACAACAATTTATTTCAGAATTTTTGGAGTGACAGAAGTATTATAATGATACAGATTACTACAGACTATTCTGTTTTTGACAGATTCTGTTTTCATTGTGTTGTTTGCTTATTTTGATGAATCTATGAGTAGTATCGGAGGGTATGAACCATAGAGAAGTTGGAATACAGTATATATTACACCAATATGAATTTATAATTAGTTCACAACAGTACCTAAGTGGTGGTTTTATTTTCTTATACTAACGGAGCTTACGAGTTTTGTGTTGTGAAGTTTTCAAGTTTTGGGTAAAGAGTCGATGGACTATGGAATAAGGAGTTGCAAGAGCCTAAGCTTGGGATTCCCAAGGCACCCCAACGCAACCTTCAAGGACAACCAAGAGCCTAAGCTTGGGGATTCCCTGGATGGCATCCCCTCTTTCGTCTTCGTTCATCGGTAACTTTACTTGGAGCTATATTTTTATTCACCACATGATACGTGTTTTGCTTGGAGCGTCATTTTATTTTCTTTTGTTTTGCTTGCTGTTTGAATAAAATACCAAGATATGAAATTATTAAATGTTAGAGAGTCTTCACATAGTTACATAATTATTCAACTACTCATTGATCTTCACTTATATCTTTTGGAGTAGTTTGTCATTTGCTCTAGTGTTTCACTTATATCCTTTTAGAGCACGGAAGTGGTTTTATTTTGAAGAAATAGATGAACTCTCATGCTTCACTTATATTATTTTGAGAGTCCTTTAGAATAGCATGGTAATTTGCTTTGGCTATAAAATTAGTCCTAATATGATAGGCATCCATGATTGGTATAATAAAAACTTTCATAAAAGTGCATTGAATACTATGAGAAGTTTGATACTAGATGATTGTTTTGAGATACGAAAATGGTAATATTAGAGTTATGCTAGTTGAGTAGTTGTGAACTTGAGAAATATTTGTGTTGAAGTTTGCAAGTCCCGTAGCATGCACGTATGGTAACTGTTGTGTAACAAATTTGAAACATGAGGTGTTCTTTGATTGTCATCCTTATGTGTGGCGGTCGGGGACGAGCGATGGTCTTTTCCTACCAATCTATCCCCCTAGGAGCATGCGCGTAATGCTTGGTTTTTTATGACTTGTATATTTTTGCAATAAGTATGTGAGTTCTTTATGACTAATGTTGAGTCCATGGATTATACGCACTCTCACCTTTCCATCATTCCTAGCCTCTTCGATACCGTGTATTTTCCTTTCTCACCTTGAGAGTTGGTGCAAACTTCGCCGGTGCATCCAAACCCCATGATATGATACACTCTATCACACATAAACCTCCTTATATCTTCCTCAAAACAGCCACCATACCTGCCTATTATGGCATTTCCATAGCCATTCCAAGATATATTGCCATGCAACTTTCCACCGTTTCATTTATTATGACACGCTTCATCATTGTCATATTGCCTTGCATGATCATGTAGTTGACATCGTATTTGTGGCGAAGCCACCATGCATAATTTATCATACATCTCACTCTTGACTCATTGCCCTTCCCGGTACACCACCGGAGGCATTCATATAGAGTCATATTTTGTTCTAGTATCGAGTTGTAATCATTGAGTTGTAAATAAATAGAAGTGTGATGATCATCATTAATAGAGCATTGTCCCAAATAAAATAAAATAAAATAAAAAGAAGGGAAAAAGCCCAAATAAAAAAAGGAAAGTCCCAAAAAAGGAGAAAAGAAATAAAAAGGGACAATGCTATTATCCTTTTTTCACACTTGTGCTTCAAAGTAGCACCATGATCTTTATGATAGAGAGTCTCTTGTTTTTTCACTTTCATATACTAGTGGGAATGTTTCTTTATAGAACTTGGCTTGTATATTCCAACAATGGTCTTCCTCAAATGCCCTAGGTCGTCGTGAGAAAGCAAGCTGGATGCACATCCACTTAGTTTCTTCTGTTGAGCTTTCATACATGTATAGCTTTAGCGCATCCGTTGCATGGCAATCCGTACTCCTGGCATTGACATCAATTGATGGGCATCTCCCTAGCCCGTTGGTTAGCCGCGTCAATGTAAGACTTTCTCCTTTTTTTCTCAACATAACCCCCATCATTATACTCTATTCCACCCATAGTGCTATATCCATGGCTCACGCTCATGTATTGCATGAAAGTTGAAAAAAGTTTGAGATTACTAAAGTATGAAACAATTTCTTGGCTTGTCATCGGGGTTGTGCATGATAAGATCATTCTTGTGTGACAAAAATGGAGCATGACCAAACTATATGATTTTGTAGGGATGAACTTTCTTTGGCCATGTTATTTTGAGAAGACATAATTGCTTAGTTAGTATGCTTGAAGTATTATTATTTTTATGTCTATATTAAACTTTTGTCTTGAATCTTTCAGATCTGAACATTCATGCCACAATAAAGAAAATTACATTGAAAAATATGTTAGGTAGCATTCCACATCAAAAATTCTATTTTTATCATTTACCTACTTGAGGACGAGCAGGAATTAAGCTTGGGGATGCTTGATACGTCTCCAACGTATCTATAATTTTTTATTGTTCCATGCTATTATATTATCCATCTAGGATGTTTTATATGCATTTATATGCTATTTTATATGATTTTTGGGACTAACCTAGAGCCCGGTGCCAGTTTTCTGTTTTTTCCTTGTTTTTGAGTATCGCAAAAAAGGAAAACCAAACGGAGTCCAATTGACCTGAAATTTCACGAAGCTTATTTTTGGACCAAAAGAAGCCCACGGAGTACCAAAGATGGGCTAGAAGAGTCCCGAGGCCACCGTGGTGGTGGGGGGCACCCTACCCCCCTGGGCGCACCCCCCTACCTCGTGGCCGCCTCGGAGACCCCCTAACTTAAGGAAATATGCCCTAGAGGCAATAATAAAGTTATTATTTATTTCCTTATTTCATGATAAATGTTTATTATTCATGCTAGAATTGTATTAACCAGAAACATAATACATGTGTGAATACATAGACAAACATAGCGTCACTAGTATGCCTCTACTTGACTAGCTCGTTAATCAAAGATGGTTAAGTTTCCTAACCATAGACATGAGTAGTCATTTGATTAACAGGATCACATCATTAGGAGAATGATGTGATTGACTTGACCCATTCCGTTAGCTTAGCACTTGATCGTTTAGTTTGTTGCTATTGCTTTCTTCATGACTTATACATGTTCCTATGACTATGAGAGTATGCAACTCCCGTTTACCGGAGGAACACTTTGTGTGCTACCAAATGTCACAACGTAACTGGGTGATTATAAAGGTGCTCTACAGGTGTCTCTAAAGGTACTTGTTGGGTTGGCGTATTTCGAGATTAGGATTTGTCACTCTGATTGTCGGAGAGGTATCTCTGGACCCACTCGGTAATACTCATAACTTAAGCCCTGCAAGCATTGCAACTAATGAGTTAGTTGCGGGATGATGTGTTAGGGAACGAGTAAAGAGACTTGCCGGTAACGAGATTGAACTAGGTATTGAGATACCGACGATCGAATCTCGGGCAAGTAACATACCGATGACAAAAGGAACAACATATGTTGTTATGCGGTTTGACCGATAAAGATCTTCGTAGAATATGTAGGAGCCAATATGAGTATCTAGGTTCCGCTATTGGCTATTGACCGGAGACGTGTCTCGGTCATGTCTACATAGTTCTCGGACCCGTAGGGTCCGCATGCTTAAAGTTTGATGACAGTTATATTATGAGTTTATGGTTTTTGATGTACCGAAGGTAGTTCGGAGTCCCGGATGTGATCACGGACATGACGAGGAGTCTTGAAATGTTTGAGACGTAAAGATCGATATATTGGACAACTATATTTGGATAGCGGAATGGTTCCGACTGAGAGCGGGATAATACCGGAGCACCGGGAGGTATATGGGCCTTAATGGGCTTTAGTGGAAAGGAGGGGAAAGGAGCAAGTGAGGGGGCACCCCCCCAAGCCCAATCTGAATTGGGAGGGGGGACGGCCCCCCTTTCCTTCCTCCCTCCTTCCTCTTCCTTCCCTCTCCCTCTCCAAATAGGAAAAGGAGGAGTCCTACTCCCGGTGGGAGTAGGAATCCCCCCTTGGGCCCGCCTCCTCCCCTTGGCCGGCCCTCTCCTCCCCTCCTTTATATACGGAGGAGAGGGGCACCACATAGACACAACAATTGATCTCTTGGATCTTTTAGCCGTGTGCGGTGCCCCTCTCCACCATAGTCCACCTCGATAATATTATAGCGGTGCTTAGGCGAAGCCCTGCGATAGTAGAACATCAACATCATCACCACGCCGTCGTGCTGACGGAACTCTCCCTCAAAGCTCGGCTGGATCGGAGTTCGAGGGACGTCATCGAGTTGAACGTGTGCAGAAGTCGGAAGTGTTGTGTGTTTGGTACTTGATCGGTCAGATCATGAAGACGTACGACTACATCAACCGCGTTGTGCTAACGCTTCCGCTTTCGGTCTACGAGGGTACGTGGACACACTCTCCCCTCTCGTTGCTATGCATCACCATGATCTTGCATGTGCGTAGGAATTTTTTTGAAATTACTACGTTCCCCAACACTGACTTGTTCCCGTATCCAACACATGTTATATATATTGAAACCTCTAGAAAATAACCTAGATCCGGAGTTCCGCCGCCACAAGCCTCTGTAGCCATAGAAAACCAATCTAGACCCGTTCCGACACCCTGCCGGAGGGGGGAATCTCTTCCGGTGTCCATCTTCATCATCTCGGCGCTCTCCATGACAAGGAGGGAGTGGTTCACCCTCGGGGCTAAGGGTATGTACTAGTAGCTATGTGTTTGATCTCTCTCTCTCTCTCTCGTGTTCTTGATTTGGCACGATCTTGATGTATCGCGAGCTTTGCTATTATAGTTGGATCTTATGATGTTTCTCCACCTTTACTCTCTTGTAATGGATTGAGTTTTCCCTTTGAAGTTATCTTATTGGATTGAGTCTTTAAGGATTTGAGAACCCTTGATGTATGTCTTACGTGGGATACTCGTGGTGACAATGGGGTATTCTATTGATCTACTTGATGTATGTTTGGGTGATCAACTTGCGGGTTCCGTGACCTTGGGAATCTATGCATAGGGGTTGGCACACGTTTTCGTCTTGACTCTCCGGTAGAAACTTTGGGGCCCTCTTTGAAGTTCTTTGTGTTGGTTGAATAGATGAATCTAAGATTGTGTGATGTATATCGTATAATCATACCCATGGATACTTGAGGTGCCATTGGAGTATCTAGGTGACATTAGAGTTTGGGTTGATTTGTCTCTTAAGGTGTTATTCTAGTTCGAACTCTAGGATAGATTGAATGGAAAGAATAGCTTCATGTTATTTTACTATGGACTCTTGAATAGATCGATCAGAAAGGATAACTTTGAGGTGGTTTCGTACCCTACAATAATCTCTTCGTTTGTCTCCGCTATTAGTGACATTGGAGTGACTCTTTGTTGCATGTTGAGGGATAATTGTATGATCCAGTTATGTTATTATTCTTGAGAGAACTTGCACTAGTGAAAGTATGAACCCTAGGCCTTGTTTCAACGCATTGCAATACCGTTTGTGCTCACTTTTACCATTAGTTACCTTGCTGTTTTTATATTTTCAGATTACAAAAACCTTTATCTATTGTCCATATTGCACTGGTATCACCATCTCTTCGCCGAACTAGTGCACCTATACAATTTACCATTGTATTGGGTGTGTTGGGGACACAAGAGACTCTTTGTTATTTGGTTGCAGGGTTGCTTGAGAGAGACCATCTTCATCCTACGCCTCCCACGGATTGATAAACCTTAGGTCATCCACTTGAGGGAAATTTTTTGCTTTCCTAGAAACCTCTGCACTTCGAGGCCCAACAAGGTCTACAAGAAGAAGGTTGTGTAGTAGACATCAGCATGCTTCGAGCTCCCTGGCTATCTTGGCCGCTTGCTGTCTTCTCGAGGGGGTGCTGGACTGGAGCCTCGGCTCTCCTCCGGGATGGTGTGGATGGAGATAAAGCCTGGGGGAGGAGAAGACGGGAGGCAGACCATCCAGTAGGAGAACGACTGCATCGATGCATTCGTCTCGTACCGGCGACCTGCTGCCCATGTGCCTAGCTCTTCCCCCTCTTTCCCGATGCTGTCATCACTGTTTCTTCCGGCTGCCGGGAAAAAGCTCATCCCCCTGGTGCTTCCGCTCCCTTTTGGGGCCTTCTGGCTGGGCTCCAGCGCCTTCCTCTACCGGTGCCTATGCTGGAGACCCCCTTTGGGTCCTGGGGGTGGTGACCAGCACGCCGTCGAGGTGCTCCGCATGTCTTCCTCCTTCGCAGCATTGCCACTCCCGATCTTGTCAAGCTGGGGCTGCCAGCTCTTGACAAGGATCGGGGTGGCGTTGAGCCGTCACGGCGCCCGTTCTCTTCTCTTCGCACCGCAATACATGGGATAAGAGGGACAGTGAGAGGGGTTTACAGATCACTTATCTTTTTTTAATCTTAAACTAGACGGCAATTGCCAAATTTTAATTCAAATCATGTAATCCTTTCATCCATGTGTTGTGTTTTGTAGTGCTTATACTTGTATCTGCATGTCAATGAAAGATATAAACCTTGCCGGGAACCTGTGCATGTATATGTTCATGTAGAGGTGGAGTGCCTCTTTACTGTAATTCAATGAGTTTTCCCCGACAGGATATCCTGCCGACACCCTTTTCGTCTACCGGAGGACCATGTCTGCCGGGGAACAGACTGAGGTGCCAGCCCCCTGCCCACTCCCATTTTACCAAGGGCCACTGCAACCATCTAGGCCGAAGCATCGTTCGAGCCAAAGATGGAGCACCATGGTTCCAAGAGAGCGGCGAGGTTTCTCTATACACAAGTTATAGCTTACAGAACACTAATGGACAAGAGGTAAACTTATCTGTTAGGCTTGCCGGGGATCACTGTGTCGTGCAGTCTTCTCGTCCCATGTCGGAGTCAAGTTCACAGCAAGAACCTGCAACTCCATGTAGATGAGAATGAATGCAGGATGCAATCCTATCTATATGCATATGCAAATGCTCATGAAATACTTATGCAGTGATCTGGGTGTGCTCGTGCATGCATGCGATCTCGATCGGGGGCCTCCACAGTGCTTCTTTATTTTATCTTGCATGGGGTCATTGCCCCGGCTTTGTACAAGGGGTTACATGCAACTGAGGCAAGGCCTGTACAAAAAGGTGGCTACCGGGCAGTGTTCGGCAGCCTCGCACCTTGCGGGTAGTACTTATGGAGATGCTCAATATTCCATGAGTTTTGCAACTGTGTGCCACCCTTGGTCTCTAGACGGACTGCGCCAAGTCTGGTGACTCGTACCACCCTGTAAGGGCCTTCCCACTTTGGTGATAGATTGTTTGTACCCTTGGCGGACTGAACATGCCTAAGGACAAGGTCACCTTCCTCAAAACACCGGGCATGCACCCTGCGGCTATGATAGCGACGCAGGGCTTGCTAGTAGCGTGCAACTGTCGGTGGGAACGACACCTATGGGATCACAAGAATCCCTACTACGGTTGCGGGGCACGGGGTCATGAGAAGAGCGGATCAAACAGATAGCACACGGTTCGTTTATCCAGGTTCTGGCCGCGGGGATGCGTAAAACCCTACTCCTGCTTTGGTGGATTGTATATCTATGTTCTTGAGCTAGCTATGGGGCGTGAGGAGCTCCAAAAAGCCGAATCCTCCTCCTGGTCGCCTTGGGCCTCCTTTTATAGGAAAGGGGTTGCCATAGTAGTACCAGGAGGTGGAAAGGGAAACAGTGATGCGAGGTTATCCCTCGCATTACATGACAAGGCGCATTTAATGCGTCTTGCACAGGTGTCCTTGCTTTATCGGGGACGGGGGAGAGCCCTGTCTCGTCCGTCGCCGCTCCCTCTCGCGTCGACACGTGCCCTGGCCAGCGGCACCCGCGGTGCCATGTAGGCAGGCAGGCAGCTGAGGTGGCGCAGTGGTGGGTCTCCACGAAGATCTGCATGCCGCCACGCAGGTGCCTGCCCAGCTGGTTGGGTCGGCAGCTGCATGCGAATGGCGGTGGAGGTTTGACTGGCATGGGCCTGATGGTGGCCCAACGGGAGTTCTTGGCAAGGGCCTTGCCGGGGCCCCGGCAAGGGTCTTGCCGTGGTGCCTGCTGTCATCCCCGGCAAGGCTCTTGCCGGGGGCCTTGTGGTCCTCTTTGGCTGGGATCCCGCCAAGGATCATCATCTTCTGAAGGGTGTATCTGATCTCGTATGTCTTCACAAAGATCTGCATGCCACCACGGAGATGTCTCCCGAATCCTTGCCCCATGGGGGCAGTGGACTCAAGGGTGACTCACTCCATAGGTGTGGGGTGAGCTGCCACGGCAAGGGTCTTGCCGGGTTTGCTAAAACCGCCTCCCGGCAAGGATCTTGCCGGGGGGGGCTCCGCTTCGTCCCCTTTGCTCTTTGTGGTCTTGGTCTTGGCGTTGTTCTGCTTCTCCTGAGCTTCGGCTTTACCTTGGCTCACCTCCCTTGCCTTGCTCAGTGTGGTGGTGCCCGTGGCTCAGACTGCCCGTGCACAGTTATAGGGGTACAAAAACTGTACCCCTCTTTTTGTACACCAACACTAACACGTGTAGCAGCCCGGAGACGGTTCTCCTCGAGTAGCATAGCGTCGTCATGCCGGTGCTGATCTTGCACTACTTCATCGTAGGCAAGCACTCAAGGGGACCATTAAAGGAGTTCCATGGGGATAACTGCTTCTACTCCGTAGACCAAGGAGAAGGGAGTCTGCCCGGTAGCTCGGTTAGGTGTCGTTCTGAGGGACCATAGAACAACCGACAGCTCCTCAATCCACCGCCTGTCGTGCTTCTGCAGCATATCAAAAGTTTTGTCTTGAGTCCACAAAGCACTTCAGCGTTTTCCCTCTCAGCTTGTCCATTGCTCCAGGGCTGTGCCACAGAAGCGAATGAGATTTTTCATCCGAGGGTGTGAACATATTGCATGAAGGCGTGGCTCGTGAACTGGGTGCCTTTGTCAGTGATGATCCTTGCCGGAACTCTGAAATGACACACCAATTCTTTCAAGAACTTGATAGCTGACTGAGCAGTCACCTTTCTCACGCCAGTCACTTCCGGCCACTTTGTAAACTTGTCGATGGCAACGAACAAGAATTCAATGCCCCCGATTGCTCGGGGGAAGGACCGAGGATATCAAGCCCCCAGACCGAAAATGGCCATGATAGAGGGATTGTCTGAAGGGCTTAGGCAGGCAGGTGTATTTGCTTGGAATGGAACTAAAAGGCTTCACATTTCGTGACTAACTCAACCGCATCTTGGAGGGCTGTGGGCCAATAAAATCCTTGCTGGAATGCTTTCCCAACTAATGCCCTTGATCCAATGTGGGAGCCGCAAATTCCTTTGTGAATCTCAGCCATCAGTTCCTTTCCATCCTCCCGGCAAACACACTTCAATTTCACACCGTTGGGCCTCCTTCCGTAAAAAGTGTCATCGACAAACTGATACATACTGGCCCTCCGGGCTACTCTTTCAGCTTGATCTTGGTTGCGAGGGAGTTCTTCAGTTTGGAGGAAGTGGACAATGTGCCTTGCCCAAGTTGGAGCCTGGGGCTCGGCAACAAGGACTAGTGGCACCTCCTCTGCTACGGGAGCACTAGCCTCATACGTGGGGTCCATAGGCCCGGCTGGAGGGGGTGGTCCGGCAGGCTGTGAGGAGTTGGTTTTGGTAGGGTCTCTGCCGGGAGCGGATGGCTCTGCCGGGAGAGGCTTACCATATTCCAACTTCCTCCTCTTTCGAGCCATTGTGGCTGGTGATATGGAGGGTTGAGAGAGAAGGAGAACGAAAGTTCCTGGTTCCACATGAAGCTTATGCACAGCACACTTTGACAGGTGATCAGCTATGTTGTTTTCCACATGGGGTATGTGCTCTGTTCGCAACCCGTCAAAGTGCTCCTCCAATCTCCTTACTTCCTCGATGTATGCTTCCATCAATGGGCTTTGGTAATCCTTGTTGACTTGTCTCACCATGAGCTGTGAATCTCCTTGAATGATCAGCTTCTTAATTCCCAATTCTGCTGCAATCCTGAGCCCGGAAAGGAGACCTTCATACTCTGTTGTATTGTCGGTGGCTTCCTCCCGGGCAAAGTGCATCTGGACGACGTACTTCAAGTGCTCCCGGAGGGGGCAACAAGAAGCACGCCAACCTCTAAACCTTGTAGGGAAAAGCACCATCAAAATACATGATCCATTCTTGGGGTGATTCCTTGCCGGGGATTCTGTCACTTCCTCATCAGGGGTTGGCGTCCATTCTGCGATAAACTCTGCCAATGCCCTGCTCTGAATAGTGGAAGTGCTCTCAAACTTCAAACCAAAGCTGGATAACTCCAAAGCCCATTCCACTATTCTGCCGGTTGCCTCAAGGTTTCGGAGTATCCTTTGCAACGGAAAACGAGTGACAACTGTGGTCTCATGGGCTTGGAAGTAGTGGCGCAGTTTCCTTGAGGCCATAATGAGACAAAAGATCAACTTTTTCACACCAGAGTACCTCGATCTAGCCCCCTGTAACAAGGAGCGGACAAAATATACTGGGTGATGCACCACTTTCTTCCTTGCCACGTCC
Source organism: Triticum urartu (assembly GCF_056163025.1). NCBI lineage: Eukaryota > Viridiplantae > Streptophyta > Magnoliopsida > Poales > Poaceae > Triticum > Triticum urartu. The sequence goes on along the minus strand of NC_141876.1, from coordinate 397,801,175 downwards.
TTGGGGTTGCTCCTGTTGTCATGCTCATTGTTGTCCTGATTCTTTTCTGACTCTGCCGTGATCTGGCCACTTTTTGCCTCATCCACCTCTCACTATGCTACTAAGGCCGCACCGACCACTTGGTTGGTTGCCGCCATGTATAGCAACAATGGTTCTTTGGGTTTGGTTGCAACCAAGGTGGGTTCGGAAGATAGGTAGGCTTTTAACTCTTGCAGAGCTGCATCTGCTTCTGGGGTCCACTTCATAGGCCCCGCCTTCTTCAAAACCTTGAAGAATGTCAGGGCACACTCGGCAGACTTGGAGATGAATCTTCTCACCGCGGCAATGCATCCAGTCAAGCGCCTCACATCCTTAACTGTCATTGGCGCTTGGATCTGCTCAATGGCCTTGATCTTGTCGGGGTTGGCTTCGATCCCCAGATGGGATATGAAGAACCCAAGTAGCATGCCGGAGGGAACAACAAATACACACTTCTCCGGATTAAGCTTCAGATTGATCTTGCGCAGATTGGCCAATGTCTCTTCCAAATCCTGGATAAGGGTGGCCTTATCATTGGTTTGACCATGATATCATCCATATAGGCTTCTATATTTCTGTGCAACTGTGGCTCAAAACCGATCTGGAGTACCCTTGCAAAAGTGGACCCGGCAGTCTTCAATCCGAACGTCATGTGGATAAAGCAGTACGTAACACACGGAGTGATGAATGATGTCTTCTCTTCATCTTCCTTGGACATGAAGATCTGATGATATCCTGAGTATGCATCCAGAAAAGAGAGCAAATCACATCCCGAAGTAGAATCCACGATCTGGTCGATGTGCGGTAAGGGAAATGGGTCCTTCAGGCAAGTCGTGTTGAGGTCTGTGAAATCAGTGCAAAGCCTCCACTTCCCATTAGCCTTCCGAACCACTACTAGATTTGCTAACCATGTAGGATGCAATACTCCTCTGACTAAACCAGCTGCCTCCAATTTCTTGATCTCTTCAGCAATAAACTATTGCCTCTCCAAGGCCTGCTTCCGTACTTTCTGCTTGACGGGTCGGGCATGTGCGCAGACAGCAAGGTGATACTCAATTACCTCCCTGGGAACACTAAGGATATCATATGGTTGCCAAACAAACACATCGATATTCGCCCACGGGAATGCAATGAGCGCGCTTTCCTATTTGTCATCGATGGTGGCGCTGATAGTGAAAGAACTATCAACGCCAGCCAACACTGCCAGGACCCTGTTCACTTAGGGTGCAGCAACTGTCGGATCACGGGTTCCGGGAAAACCATCGAGGTTCGAACACTAGGGTGCGCGTGAAGGTTTTCTCCCTATCGTTCCACGCCCTAGCTCTCTAAGATCTCGTGGATGAACTCAACGAACTGACAAGACAAAGACACAAGATTTATACTGGTTCAGGCCACCGTTGTGGTGTAATACCCTACTCCAGTGTGGTGGTGGTGGATTGCCTCTTGGGCTGATGATGAACAGTACAAGGGGAAGAACAACCGCCTGAGGTTGACGTGTTCTTGTGCTTGGCGAACTTGTGTGGGTGAGATGCCTCTGAATGAGCTCTCCTTCTCTCTTTTTTCCCTCCCTCTCTACTGTGGTGGCTAGTTATACTTATATAGGCCCTGGTCCTCTCCCCAAACATTGAGCGGGAAGGGAGCCAACAACGGCCAATTTGAAAGGGGACAGCTAGTATAGCTTATCCTCACAAAAGTAGTCTTCGCCTGCAAAAGGCTCTGGTGGTGACGCCATCTTGGGCTCCATGGTGACCTCGATCTTGCCGTCCTGCTGGTCTTTATCTCGTTGCACCAATATGGAAACTTTTGCTTGATGCCCCGGTACTCCGCGCCTGCGCTTGCCCCCTTGGCACCAAAAGAGCAAGCAAGGACGTTGCGCGCACTGGCGCCCGCCTGGCGCCTGCCTGGTCTCAATCGTCATGGCTCATGTCACGAGGACCTCACGAGGTTTGCCTTGCCTTGATCTCTCTGCCCCTCGCGAGCCTGCCTGGCGAGGCCGCTCTTGAGGAGGTCTTGTGTCGTCCACCTCGCGAGGCTTGGCCCCTCGCGAGGTTCTTGAATACCTCGTCGATGAAGATGGACAGTACAGACCAGCTAGCTCAGCCACGCCGTGGGCCGCAGGCAGGGAAGTATCGGGACCCCCGTTCCCAGAACACCGACAACAACCTTGGATCTCTTGCTGTTGGAACACTCCGGCAAGTCGTCAATGGGTGCCGTGCACTCAGAGGGGGCACGCTTCCTAGACTCCTTGCCAGAGGTCCTACAATCCCTCTTCTTTCCTTTGCTTTCCTTGGTGGGAACTGTCGTTGTTGGAGCTTCCGCTGCAACTACATCCCGATACATCTTGTCCACACAGATAGTTGCATCCTTCTCATCAGATGGGATAGTGAGGACTCCCAGTGGCCCAGGCATTTTCAGGATGTTGTAAGTATAGTGGGATGCTGCCATGAACTTGGCCAGGGCTAGTCGTCCAAGAATCCCATTGTACGGCAAGGGGAGATCAACCACATCAAACACAATCTTCTCAGTCTGATAGTTCAGTTCTCCCCCAAACTTCACCGACAATGTAATCTTCCCCTCAGGATGACTCCTGCCAGGATTAACTCCTTGAAACGTGCCGGTGGCCTCTAGCTCCTCTTCTCCTATATGAAGCTTGCTGATAACTCCTGGGGAAATCAGATTCAACCCGACCCTGCCGTCCACTAGCATCTTTGTGACCTTGAGGTTGCGGATTGTTGGGGAGACCAACAACGATAAACACCCCACCGCAATGGTGCGATCAGGGTGATCCTCTTCATCAAAGATGATGGGTGTGCGGGACCATTTGAGCAGTTTCTGGGCCTCTGGCGCTGGTTCCACAGCATTGACCTCTCGTGCCCATCGCTTGAGTTGGTGATGAGAGGTGTGCAAGGATGCACCCCCATCAATGCATAGGGCCTCAGTGGCCTTCTGGAATCTCTGCTCACTAGCTTCCTCCTCATCCCTTCCATCACTGGTATCATCACAGGTTTCCTTCTCTTGGCCCCTGGCGGGCTTTCCTTGGTTCTGAAAGGGTTTACCGGGGCAATTTGCTTCACCACCCGGCCCTTACCGCCAACAGCATTATGACCTTTCTCCTTATCATGCTTATCATACTCTTCCCTCTACTTCTTGATGAGGTGCTCAACCTGGTAACACTTCTAAAGGTCATGGCCTTTGGTCCGGTGGATCTTGCAGTATGGCCCATCGCCTTTCCCAACTTTTTTGGCGGAAGCGGCTTCCCGACAGGTAGTGCGGGTGACAAATTCCTTGTCGGGGTCCTCAGCCTTGGCCTTCTTGCCGGTACTAGGCATGCCCGATCCTTCCACGGTCATTACTGCCTCATCTCTTGGCTTCTTACCGCGCTTCTTTCCCTTCCACTGACTGGTTGATTCATCTTCATCCTCTGAATCAATATTAGTGCAATCCTCCTCTCCAGGCAACTTCCTTCCTTCTTCCATCCGGGCACATTTGTCCACCAGCGTATATAGTTCTTTCACAGTCTTGGGCAATCGCACATTCATTTTGCAACGAATGCGGTGGTTGCGCACATTGGACTGGAAAGCTGTTATAACGGCTCCTGGATGGATATTTGGAATATTTCCATGAACTTCACTGAATCTTTGCAAATACTTACGGAGGGTTTCTCCTTCCTTCTGTTGGAGAGGCTGCAGGTCGCTGGCCTACCGGGATCTTGGTGGCCACCGGTGAAGGCACCATGAACTCGTGGCACAGTTCTGCCCATGATGAAATGGAGTTCTCCGGCAGGTGCATCAACCAAGACCTCACATTGGACTTGAGGGCCAAAGGGAAGTAGTTGGTGAACACCTTCTCATCTCTTCCCCCGGTAGCCTGAACATCGATGGTGTAGATGCTCAGAAACTCTACCAGGTTCATCCTCCCGGCGTACTTCTCAAGTATCTCTGGCTTGAACGTCCGAACGGACGGCCAACGGACTTGTCGCACCTCTAATGTAAAGGTAGGGCAGCCGACCTCGAAAGGTAGGGCAGCCGACCTCGAAAGGTAGGCACCCGCCAACACCGAGCACAGGCTCGTCGATGTTGAGGCCGCCGCACCTGTCGGTCTGGCGGGGGTCATTGCGGCGCCGTTCGGCGACGACGCGCGCGTCTCCCCGCTGCCTATCTTCCGGGGTTCGACGTTGGCCTGGATGTGCTCAAGGGTCAGAAGAGGCTATCAACACGTAGTCGGGGTCTTAATTCTGTGGCGCCCTCGTCGGCTGCTGTGGTGGGGACTGAACCATGGGGATGGCCCCCTCCGTACGGCCAGTGGTGCGGGCGGTGGCTGTTGCTTGGGGAGGTCGCAGTGGACAAGCTCGTCGTGAGCCCCCAGCTTCGGCGAAACCGAGCAGGCTTTGGATGGTGGCACGCCACTCATACATCTGCTCGGCTGCTAGCGGCAACCTCAGTAATAGCTGAGCTCGCACCATGGCTTCCGTGGTCGTGCTTGGCATGGACGTCGATGACGTCGACCGGACCGTCGCCTGGCTCTAGATGGTGCCCGCGGCGGCGGCGGCTGTGCCGCGCCCACGCGGCTGTTGGATGACCACCAGGGCAGCGGGGTCGCACGGCGGTGGTGCTCGAAGATCAGCGGCTCCGTTGAGCACAGCGGCCTGATTGGCTCGTTTGGGAGGAGGCGCAAGCGTCGCGGCCGCTCCCGTGGTGAGGGCGACCGAAGGGTAATGGCTTGCCCCAGACCGAGCACCATTGTTGCGGCTGTGCTCGTCAACGAGAGGAGGGGCGCGGATGGAGTGACCCCCTCGCCCGCACCTTGCAGAGCTTGACCGTCGAGACGCTGCTGATGTTGTTCTCCTCCGGTAGCTCCAGCCCTCGTGTCGGCCGCGGGGAAGGTGGTAATGGCGCCACCTCATCCAACCATGCCCCCTGTAACGTCCACATCCTCGCGTGCCCCCGTGTCCCCCGCGGAGTTAGAGGCCGCGGGCAGTGGAGCCTTCAGGGTGGATGGATGGGCTGAGGTGCTAGATTTTTTCTTGGGTGCCATGGTCGATGTCGCTGTCGAGGATGAAGATGGTGATGAAGATGATGCGCGGTGTACACTTTCAGGTTCGCGCAAGCACTTCCCCTACCTGGCACGCCATAGATGTCGCGGGATGTCCGCGGCCACCTATGGGACCGGGCAGCCCCTTGTTGGTTCGGCAGGGGGACGACGCGTTGCACAAAGAGCAGACCAGTGTATGGCAGCGCGACAGAGAGCACACAAGTGATTTACCCAGGTTTGGGCCGCCGCAAGGCGTAAGAACCTACTCCTGCTTTAGTGGATTGATGGTGGAATGAATGTGGTGGTGCGTAGTACACTTGCCTGGCAGGGTTTTCCTAAGGGCTGCAGCGACTACACGCGTATGGTGGCTTGGTTGTATCAACTTTCCAACCTTCTAACCCCTCCTACGAGTGACATGGGCCTCCTTTCATAGATTAAGGGGTCACCACAATGGCAAAGTAGTCATTATCCACTAATATGATAGCAAACAGTGCTATCATACCTAACTCTGCGGGCTGACAGGGTGCACTAAATGCACCACTTAGTGTCACATTGCTGGTCGCCCGGCAAGGCCTGCCGGGCTATTTTGCCAGCTCCGCGGTTGTTTCCTTGACACGTCGCAGGACGGGTGTCATATGTAGGCTTCTTCTGTAGGAAACGGCTGCCATGTGGTGAATGTGTTGGGGAACGTAGTAATTTCAAAAAAATTCCTACGCACACGCAAGATCATCTGATGCATAGCAACGAGAGGGGGGAGTGTGATCTACACACCTAGTAGATCGACAACGGAAGCGTTTGGTTGATGTAGTCATACGTCATCACGATCTGACCGATCAAGCACCGAAACTACGGCACCTCCGAGTTCTAGCACACGTTCAGCTCGATGACGATCCCCGGACTCCGATCCAGCAAAGTGTCGGGGAAGAGTTCCGTCAGCTCGACGACGTGGTGACGATCTTGATGTACTACTGCAGCAGGGCTTTGCCTAAACTCCGCTACAATATTATCGAGGACTATGGTGGCTGGGGGCGCCGCACATGGCTAAGGAAAAGATCACGTGGATCAACTTGTGTTTCTCTGGGGTGCCCCTGCCTCCGTATATAAAGGACTAGAGGGGGGGAGGCGGCCGGCCAAGGAGGGCGCGCCAGGAGAGTCCTACTCCCTCTGGGAGTAGGATTCCCCCCCCCCAATCCTAGTTGGAATAGGATTCGCGGAGGGGGGAAAACAGAGAGAGGGGCCGGCCCCCTCTCCTTGTCCTATTCGGACCAAGGGAGGGGAGGGGCGCGCGGCCCATGTAGGGCTGCCTCTTCTCTTTTCCACTAAGGCCCATCATGGCCCATTTAGCTCCCGCGGGGTTCCGGTAACCTCTCGGTACTCTGGTAAAATCCCAATTTCACCCGGAACACTTCCGGTATCCAAACATAGGCTTCCAATATATCAATCTTTATGTCTCGACCATTTCGAGACTCCTCGTCATGTCCGTGATCACATCCGGGACTCCGAACAAACTTCGGTACATCAAAATGCATAAACTCATAATATAACTGTCATCGTAACCTTAAGCGTGCGGACCCTACGGGTTCGAGAACAATGTAGACATGACCGAGACTTGTCTCCGGTCAATAACCAATAGCAGGACCTAGATGCCCATATTGGCTCCTACATATTCTATGAAGATCTTTATCGGTCAGACCGCATAACAACATACGTCGTTCCCTTTGTCATCGATATGTTACTTGCCCGAGATTTGATCGTCGGTATTCCAATACCTAGTTCAATCTCGTTGCCGGCAAGTCTCTTTACTCGTTCTGTAATACATCATCCCGTAACTAACTCATTTAGTTGCAATGCTTGCAAGGCTTAAGTGATGTGCATTACCGAGAGGGCCCAGAGATACCTCTCCGACAATCGGAGTGACAAATCCTAATCTCGAAATACGCCAACCCAACATGTACCTTTGGAGACACCTGTAATGCTCCTTTATAATCACCCAGTTACGTTGTGACGTTTGGTAGCACCCAAAGTGTTCCTCCGGTAAACGGGAGTTGCATAATCTCATAGTCATAGGAACATGTATAAGTCATGAAGAAAGCAATAGCAACATACTAAACGATCGGGTGCAAAGCTAATGGAATGGGTCATGTCAATCAGATCATTCAACTAATGATGTGACCTCGTTAATCAAATAACAACTCTTTGTTCATGGTTAGGAAACATAACCATCTTCGATTAATGAGCTAGTCAAGTAGAGGCATACTAGTGACACTCTGTTTGTCTATGTATTCACGCATGTATTATGTTTCCGGTTAATACAATTCTAGCATGAATAATAAACATTTATCATGATATAAGGAAATAAATAATAACTTTATTATTGCCTCTAGGGCATATTTCCTTCAGTCTCCCACTTGCACTAGAGTCAATAATCTAGATTACAAAGTAATGATTCTAACACCCATGGAGTCTTGGTGCTGATCATGTTTTGCTCGTGGAAGAGGCTTAGTCAACGGGTCTACTACATTCAGATCCGTATGTATCTTGCAAATCTCTATGTCTCCCACCTGGACTAGATCCCAGATGGAATTGAAGCGTCTCTTGATGTGCTTGGTTCTCTTGTGAAATCTGGATTCCTTTGCCAAGGCAATTGCACCAGTATTGTCACAAAAGATTTTCATTGGACCCGATGCACTAGGTATGACACCTAGATCAGATATGAACTCCTTCATCCAGACTCCTTCATTTGCTGCTTCCGAAGCAGCTATGTACTCCGCTTCACATGTAGATCCCACTACGACGCTTTGTTTAGAACTGCACCAACTGACAGCTCCACCGTTTAATGTAAACATGTATCCGGTTTGCGATTTAGAATTGTCCAGATCAGTGTTAAAGCTTGCATCAACGTAACCTTTTACGATGAGCTCTTTGTCACCTCCATATACGAGAAGCATATCCTTAGTCCTTTTCAGGTATTTCAGGATGTTCTTGACCGCTGTCCAGTGATCCACTCCTGGATTACTTTGGTACCTCCCTGCTAGACTTATAGCAAGGCACACATCAGGTCTGGTACACAGCATTGCATACATGATAGATCCTATGGCTGATGCATAGGGAACATCTTTCATATTCTCTCTATCTTCTGAAGTGGTCGGGCATTGAGTCTTACTCAACTTCACACCTTGTAACACAGGCAAGAATCCTTTCTTTGCTTGATCCATTTTGAACTTCTTCAAAACTTTGTCAAGGTATGTGGTTTGTGAAAGTCCAATTAAGCGTCTTGATCTATCTCTATAGATCTTAATGCCTAATATGTAAGCAGCTTCACCAAGGTCTTTCATTGAAAAACTCTTATTCAAGTATCCCTTTATGCTATCCAGAAATTCTACATCATTTCCAATTAGTAATATGTCATCCACATATAATATCAGAAATGCTACAGAGCTCCCACTCACTTCCTTGTAAATACAGGCTTCTCCAAAAGTCTGCATAAAACCAAATGCTTTGATCACACTATCAAAACGTTTATTCCAACTCCGAGAGGCTTGCACCAGTCCATAAATGGCTCGCTGGAGCTTGCACACTTTGTTAGCTCCCTTTGGATCGACAAAACCTTCTGGTTGCATCATATACAACTCTTCTTCCAGAAATCCATTCAGGAATGCAGTTTTGACATCCATCTGCCAAATTTCATAATCATAAAATGCGGCAATTGCTAACATGTTTCGGACAGACTTAAGCATCGCTACGGGTGAGAAGGTCTCATCGTAGTCAATCCCTTGAACTTGCCGAAAACCTTTTGCGACAAGTCAAGCTTTGTAGACAGTAATATTACCGTCAGCGTCAGTCTTCTTCTTGAAGATCCATTTATTCTCAATTGCTTGCCGATCATCGGGCAAGTCAACCAAAGTCCACACTTTGTTCTCATACATGGATCCCATCTCAGATTTCATGGCTTCAAGCCACTTTGCGGAATCTGGGCTCACCATCGCTTCTTCATAGTTCGTAGGTTCATCATGATCTAGTAGCATGACTTCCAGAACAGGATTACCGTACCACTCTGGCGCGGATCTTACTCTGGTTGATCTACGAGGTTCAGTAGTATCTTGTTCTGAAGTTTCATGATCATCATCATTAGCTTCCTCGCTAACTGGTGTAGGTGTCGCAAAAACAGTTTTCTGTGATGTACTACTTTCCAATAAGGGAGTAGGTACAGTTACCTCGTCAAGTTCTACTTTCCTCCCACTCACTTCTTTCGAGAGAAACTCCTTCTCCAGAAAGTTTCTAAATTTAGCAACAAAAGTCTTGCCTTCGGATCTGTGATAGAAGGTGTATCCAATAGCCTCCTTTGGATATCCTATGAAGACACATTTCTCCGATTTGGGTTCGAGCTTATCAGGTTGAAGCTTTTTCACATAAGCATCGCAGCCCCAAACTTTCAGAAACGACAACTTTGGTTTCTTGCCAAACCACAGTTCATAAGGCGTCGTCTCAACGGATTTTGATGGTGCCCTATTTAACGTGAATGCGGCCGTCTCTAGAGCGTATCCCCAAAATGATAGCGGTAAATCAGTAAGAGACATCATAGATCGCACCATATCTAGTAAAGTACGATTACGACGTTCGGACACACCATTACGCTGTGGTGTTCCGGGTGGCGTGAGTTGCGAAACTATTCCATAATTTTTCAAATGTACACCAAACTCGTAACTCAAATATTCTCCTCCACGATCAGATCGTAGAAACTTTATTTTCTTGTTACGATGATTTTCAACTTCACTCTGAAATTCTTTGAACTTTTCAAATGTTTCAGACTTATGTTTCATTAAGTAGATATACCCATATCTGCTCAAATCATCTGTGAAGGTGAGAAAATAACGATATCCGCCACGAGCCTCAATATTCATCGGACCACATACATCTGTATGTATGATTTCCAACAAATCTGTTGCTCTCTCCATAGTACCGGAGAACGGTGTTTTAGTCATCTTGCCCATGAGGCACGGTTCGCAAGTACCAAGCGATTCATAATCAAGTGGTTCCAAAAGCCCATCAGTATGGAGTTTCTTCATGCGCTTTACACCGATATGACCTAAACGGCAGTGCCACAAATAAGTTGCACTATCATTATCAACTCTGCATCTTTTGGCTTCAACATTATGAATATGTGTGTTACTACTATCGAGATTCAACAAGAATAGACCACTCTTCAAGGGTGCATGACCATAAAAGATATTACTCATATAAATAGAACAACCATTATTCTCTGATTTAAATGAATAACCGTCTCGCATCAAACAAGATCCAGATATAATGTTCATGCTTAACGCTGGCACCAAATAACAATTATTTAGGTCTAATATTAATCCCGAAGGTAGATGTAGAGGTAGCGTGCCAACCGCGATCACATCGACTTTGGAACCGTTTCCCACGCGCATCGTCACCTCGTCCTTAGCCAATCTTCGCTTAATCCGTAGTCCCTGTTTCGAGTTGCAAATATTAGCAACAGAACCAGTATCAAATACCCAGGTGCTACTACGAGCATTGGTAAGGTACACATCAATAACATGTATATCACATATACCTTTGTTCACCTTGCCATCCTTCTTATCCGCCAAATACTTGGGGCAATTCCGCTTCCAGTGACCAGTCTGCTTGCAGTAGAAGCACTCAGTTTTAGGCTTAGGTCCAGACTTGGGTTTCTTCTCTTGAGTAGCAACTTGCTTGCCATTATTTTTGAAGTTCCCCTTCTTCTTCCCTTTGCCCTTTTTCTTGAAACTAGTGGTCTTGTTGACCATCAACACTTCATGCTCCTTCTTGATTTCTACCTCCGTAGCTTTTAGCATTGTGAAGAACTCGGGAATAGTCTTGTTCATCCCTTGCATATTATAGTTCATCACGAAGCTCTTGTAGCTTGGTTGTAGTGATTGGAGAATTCTGTCGATGACGCAATCATCTGGAAGATTAACTCCCAATTGAATCAAGTGATTATTATACCCAGACATTTTGAGTATATGCTCACTGACAGAACTGTTCTCCTCCATCTTGCAGCTATAGAACTTATTGGAGACCTCATATCTCTCAATCCGGGCATTTGCTTGAAATATTAACTTCAACTCCTGGAACATCTCATATGCTCCATGACGTTCAAAACGTCGTTGAAGTCCCGATTCTAAGCCGTAAAGCATGGCACACTGAACTACCGAGTAGTCATCAGCTTTGCTCTGCCAGACGTTCATAACATCCGGCGTTGCTCCTGCAGCAGGCCTGGCACCCAGCGGTGCTTCCAGGACGTAATTCTTCTGTGCAGCAATGAGGATAATCCTCAAGTTACGGACCCAGTCCGTGTAATTGCTACCATCATCTTTCATCTTTGCTTTCTCAAGGAACGCATTAAAATTCAACGGAACAACAACACGAGCCATCTATCTACAAACAAGCATAAACAAGCAAGATACTAATCAGGTACTAAGTTTCATGATAAATTTAAGTTCAGTTAATTTACTTAAAGAACTCCCACTTAGATAGACATCCCTCTTAATCCTCTAAGTGATTACGTGATCCAAATCAACTAAACCATGTCCGATCATCACGTGAGATGCAGTAGTTTCATTGGTGAACATCATTATGTTGATCATATCTACTATATGATTCACGCTCGACCATTCGGTCTCCGTGTTCCGAGGCCATATCTGTATATGCTTGTCTCGTCAAGTATAACCTGAGTATTCCGCGTGTGCAACTATTTTGCACCCGTTGTATTTGAACGTAGAACCTATCACACCCGATCATCACGTGGTGTCTCAGCACGAAGAACTTTCGCAACGGCGCATACTCACGGAGAACACTTCTTGATAATTAGTGAGAGATCATCTTATAATGCTACCGTCAATCAAAGCAAGATAAGATGCATAAAAGATAAACATCACATGCAATCAATATAAGTGATATGATATGGCCATCATCATCTTGTGCTTGTGATCTCCATCTTCGAAGCACCATCATGATCACCATCGTCACCGGCGTGACACCTTGATCTCCATCGTAGCATCGTTGTCGTCTCGCCAAGCTTGTGCTTCTATGACTATCGCCACCGTTTAGTGATAAAGTAAATCATTACATCGCGATTGCATTGCATACAATAAAGTGACAACCATATGGCTCCTGCCGGTTGCCGATAACTCGGTTACAAAACATGATCATCTCATACAATAAAATTCAGCATCATGTCTTGACCATATCACATCACAACATGCCCTGCAAAAACAAGTTAGACGTCCTCTACTTTGTTGTTGCAAGTTTTACGTGGCTGCTATGGGCTTAAGTAAGAACCAATCTCACCTACGCATAAAAACCACAACGATAGTTTGTCAATTTGACTCCGTTTTAACCTTCGCAAGGACCGGGCGTAGCCACACTTGGTTCAACTAAAGTTGGAGAAACTGTCACCCACAAGCCACCTCTATGCAAAGCACGTCGGGAGAACCGGTCTCGCGTAAGCGTACGCGTAATGTCGGTCTGGGCCGCTTCATCCAACAATACCGCCGAACCAAAGTATGACATGCTGGTAGGCAGTATGACTTATATCGCCCACAACTCACTTGTGTTCTACTCGTGCATATAACATCAACATATAAAACCTAGGCTCGGATGCCACTGTTGGGGAACGTAGTAATTTCAAAAAATTTCCTACGCACACGCAAGATCATGTGATGCATAGCAACGAGAGGGGGGAGTGTGATCTACATACCTAGTAGATCGACAATGGAAGCGTTTGGTTGATGTAGTTGTACGTCTTCACGATCCGACCGATCAAGCACCGAAACTACGGCACCTCCGAGTTCTAGCACACGTTCAACTCGATGACGATCCCCGGACTCTGATCCAGCAAAGTGTCGGGGAAGAGTTCCGTCAACCCGATGACGTGGTGACGATCTTGATGTACTACTGCAGCAGGGCTTTGCCTAAACTCCGCTACAATATTATCGAGGACTATGGTGGCTGGGGGCGCCGCACACGGCTAAGGAAAAGATCACGTGGATCAACTTGTGTTTCTCTGGGGTGCCCCTGCTTCCGTATATAAAGGACTAGGGGGGGGAGGCGGCCGGCCAAGGAGGGCACGCCAGGAGAGTCCTACTCCCTCTGGGAGTAGGATTCCCCCCCCCCAATCCTAGTTGGAATAGGATTCGCGGAGGGGGGAAAAGAGAGAGAAGGGCCGGCCCCCTCTCCTTGTCCTATTCGGACCAAGGGAGGGGAGGGGCGCGCGGCCCATGTAGGGCTGCCTCTTCTCTTTTCCACTAAGGCCCATCATGGCCCATTTAGCTCCCGGGGGGTTCCGGTAACCTCCCGGTACTCCGGTAAAATCCCGATTTCACCCGGAACACTTCCGGTATCCAAACATAGGCTTCCAATATATCAATCTTTATGTCTCCACCATTTCGAGACTGCTCGTCATGTCCGTGATCACATCTGGGACTCCGAACAAACTTCGGTACATCAAAATGCATAAACTCATAATATAACTGTCATCGTAACCTTAAGCGTGCGGACCCTACGGGTTCGAGAACAATGTAGACATGACCGAGACTTGTCTCCGGTCAATAACCAATAGCGGGACCTGGATGCCTATATTGGCTCCTACATATTCTACGAAGATCTTTATCGGTCAGACCGCATAACAACATACGTCGTTCCCTTTGTCATCGGTATGTTACTTGCCCAAGATTCGATCGTCGGTATTCCAATAACTAGTTCAATCTCGTTGCCGGCAAGTCTCTTTACTCGTTCTGTAATACATCATCCCGTAACTAACTCATTTAGTTGCAATGCTTGCAAGGCTTAAGTGATGTGCATTACCGAGAGGGCCCAGAGATACCTCTCCGACCATCGGAGTGACAAATCCTAATCTCGAAATACGCCAACCCAACATGTACCTTTGGAGACACCTGTAATGCTCCTTTATAATCACCCAGTTACGTTGTGACGTTTGGTAGCACCCAAAGTGTTCCTCCGGTAAATGGGAGTTGCATAATCTCATAGTCATAGGAACATGTGTAAGTCATGAAGAAAGCAATAGCAACATACTAAACGATCGGGTGCTAAGCTAATGGAATGGGTCATGTCAATCAGATCATTCAACTAATGATGTGACCTCGTTAATCAAATAACAACTCTTTGTTCATGGTTAGGAAACATAACCATCTTCGATTAATGATCTAGTCAAGTAGAGGCATACTAGTGACACTCTGTTTGTCTATGTATTCACACATCTATTATGTTTCCGGTTAATACAATTCTAGCATGAATAATAAACATTTATCATGATATAAGGAAATAAATAATAACTTTAGTATTGCCTCTAGGGCATATTTCCTTCAGAATGGCTTCCACTTAATCATTTCACGGCTTGACACCGCACTGATTGACGACATGGGGCGTGCTTGAGTGGTTGGTGGGGTGGTTCTGCCCCCGCGAGCCCCGGAAGGCTCTGTCGGGGAGCCTCGGTTGCTTGCTTCTGGTGGTGGCCTCGCCCCTTGCCGGGCTCGCCTGCCCGGCAAGGGTGGCCCTTCTCTTGCTGATATCTTGCTCCTTGGGCTAAATCTTGGTCCCTCTGGTCTGCGTGTTGGTTCTTCAAATGTCTTGGTCCTTCAATCTCTGACTTAAGCTAGTGCTTCAATCTTGTTTTGGTGCCTATGCACAGTTGGTCAACAGACCCAGGGTTTGTTGCACTGACAGGAAGGCTAGAGATCAAGATTCTTGTGGTTGGATTGGAATGTCTTGGTCTCAACACATGAGTAGGTGGTTCTCTCTCAGAAAATGAGTAGTGGAAGTGTAGGCACGTTCTGATGGCTCTCTCTTGAATGGAGAGGGGGTGGAGGGGTATTTATAGCCTCCACATAAAATCTAACCATTACACACAATTTACTAAACTCGGTGGGACCGAATACAGAAACTCGGTGAGACTGACCAGGTTCAAAATGTGAACGTTAGGCTTTTCGGTGGGACTGACAATACCAACTTGGTGAGACCAATGCGCTAGGGTTAGGGAAAAACCTCATCTTGGTGAGACCAATCACATGAACTCGATGAGACCGATTTCAGTAATAAGCAAACAGAGACTTGGTCAGGCAAACTCGGTGGGACTGATCGCTCATTTCGGTGAGACCAAAACATTACGAAAAGGAAACAGAGAGTTTGCATTGCCAACTCGGTGGGACCGATCGCTCATCTCGGTTAGACCAAAATGTTACAAAGGGAAACAGAGAGTTTGCAATCCCATCTCGGTGACACTGAGATTCCTATCGGTGAGACCGAACTGATTACGGTTTCTGGCAATGGCTATGTCAAGTGAACTCGGTGGCGCTGGATAGATCAAATCGGTGGGGCCGAGTTTGACTTTTGGTTTGGAACATATGTGGAATGAGACAGTGGTTGAGGGCTTTGGAGCATATCACTAAGCACTTTGAGCAAGCAAGCCATTAAGCAACACCTCACCCCCTTTTAATAGTATTGGCTTTTCTTATGGACTCAATGTGATCTTGGATCACTAAAATGAAAATTTAGTCTTGAGCTTTTGCCAATATGTGTCCTTAGCGTTTTGAGGGGTCCACATCTCTAGTCCATGCCATACCAATCAATGAACTTTCTGAAACATTAATCTTGAATGGATATTAGTTCAATGAGATATATGTTGTTATGAATTATCAAAACCACCCGGGGATTAGTTGCACTTTCAAAAACAGCCACCATACCTACCTATTATGGCATCTCCATAGCCATTCCGAGATATAATGCCATGCAACTTTCCACCGTTCAATTTATTATGACACGTTTCATAATTGTCATATTGCTTTGCATGATCATGTAGTTGACATCATATTTGTGGCAAAGCCACCATTCATAATTCTTCCATACATGTCACTCTTGATTCATTGCACATCCCGGTACACCGCTAGAGGCATTGACATAGCGTCTAAGCACCAAGTTGTAATTCTTGAGTTGTAAGTAAATAAAAGTGCGATGATCTTCATTGTTAGAGCATTGTCCCATGTGAGGAAAGTATGATGGAGACTATGATTCCCCCATAAGTCGGGATGAGACTCCAAACAAAAAAAGAGGCCAAAAAAATGAGAGAATGCCCAAATAAAAAAAGAGAGAAAAGAGAGAAGGGACAATGTTACTATCCTTCTACCGCACTTGTGCTTCAAAGTAGCACCATGATCTTCATGATAGAGAGTCTCCTATATTGTCACTTTCATATACAAGTGGTAATTTTTCAGTATAAAACTTGGTGTAACACCCCGGATGTAATTTACCTTATATGTATCCCAACTCTTGCCGTTTCCGGCGGTAAGTTATTTTATTTTCCTCGGGTTCAGATTTTTGTATTCGTGTGTTGTTGCCTTTGTCATGCATCTCATATCATGTCATCATGTGCATTGTATTTGCATACGTGTTCGTCTCACGCATCCGAGCATTTTCCCCGTTGTCCATTTTGCATTCCGGCGCTCCTATCTCCTCCGGTGCCCCTTTCCACCTATTTTCGTGTGTGGGGATTAAACATTTCCGGATTGGACCAAGACTTTCCAAGCGGCCTTGGTTTACTACCGGTAGACCGCCTGTCAAGTTTCGTGCCATTTGGACTTCGTTTGATACTCCAACGGTTAACCGAGGGACCGAGAAGGCCTCGTTTGTGTTGCAGCCCAACACCATTCCATTTTGGCCCAAAACCCACCAAAGACCCTTCCATCACCTAGAGCGTTCGATCACGATCACGTGGCCGAAAACCGCACTCCATTTGGAGCTTCCTAGCTCCCTCTATGTCTATATATAGATCCTCTCCCGAAATTCCTGGGTCTCTTCCCCCCTAACCCTAGATCTTTCCCTCTCCTCGCGCGTCGGACAAAGTTCCGCCGACGGACATGTTCGGAAGTCTCCCGCCGCGGCCACGTGGCACTGCCTGAGTGGCCGCCGACCTCCTCCGCCGCCGAAGCCCGCCCCGGCCCGTGGCCGGCCCGCCCGCGCCCGCGCATGGGCCAGAGACGCCGCCCGCGCCTCCTTCGTCCTCTCCCTCGCCGGCCGCCGGCGCACCTCCGCCGCCCACCAGATCTCCGGCTGCCGCCGCCAAGACGTCGCCCCCACCACCTCACCGCTGCGGTCTGCCGCGCCGGCCGAGCTCCGGCGACCGCGCCCGCGCCGCCTCCTCGCCGCCTCCTCATCGCCGGCGCACTCCGGCCTCCTCTTCCTCCTCCCCGCGGCGCACTCCGGCCGCCACCCTCCGTCGACGCCGGCACAAACTCCGGCGAGCTTGGATCTGACCTCGATCCGCGTGCCCGATCTAGATCTGGGAGGTTGACCTAACTTTTGCCTCCTCCAACTTATTTTTTTGCAAACTTCATCATGTCGTATCCCCGCATCCGTAGCACCGATTTGTGCGTGTAGCATATCAAAATGTTCGCCTCAGAGAGTACATCATTTCATCTCATTGCATCATTTTCATTTGAGCTCATCATGATGCCCGAAATGCTGTTGGAAGAGGGCTATGTGATAAAATTGCCAGATCTGTTTCATCAAATAGATATTTGTCATTTTTGCCATGATTATTGTGTGCATGATATGCTCCTAAGCTCTACATGAGTTTTGTTATATGCCATGCCATCTTTACAGAGGTGCTTACCATGTATTTTTGTGATAGGTGTGGTGACTAGCACAAGCTTGCAAAGTAGTGCAATCGGTAGTGCTGATTTCAGGGACCTAGAATTTCTCCAAGTCCTTGTCCTGATTTTGTCATTATGCCATATGTTCATGTTGTTTCCTAGTGATCGGTGCCTCTTTTGAGGATGATCACTAATGATGATTTGTTAAAATTGTGGTGCTCTATCCATGCGTGTCTTTTTTGCATTTATGGAGCACCCTAGCTTGAGACAATCGAGCTCTAGTTTTGCTATTTCGTGAATCCTGGCAGATTGTTGACTTGTTAGCGATTTTGCCGAGGATGTTGCTATTGATCCATGCATGCTATGTTGTTGGTATTGCCATTTCTAGCTTGTAGGACATGTATTCTTGATGGGTGTATGCTTAGTTTGTCATGCCATGCTCTGTAGTGAGTGCATCAAGCTCGTGAACATGACTACTCGTTAACTGATTTGCATGCTCCAGTTTTTCACTAAGTCTGTAATCTGATTATGTTTTTGCCATGTTCACATGCTTGCAATTGTATTTTCTGATCCCTTTTGGCTCACGGTCACTAAGGTACTTTTGTTAAGTGCTTTGAGTAGCTTCATGCCAGGCCTTGCTTTTCCATGTTAAGTTCATGTAGCATGTACTTTTCATGCTCTAAAGTGT
This sequence comes from Triticum urartu, assembly GCF_056163025.1. Lineage (NCBI taxonomy): Eukaryota > Viridiplantae > Streptophyta > Magnoliopsida > Poales > Poaceae > Triticum > Triticum urartu. The sequence goes on along the minus strand of NC_141876.1, from coordinate 397,782,788 downwards.
GCTTCCTGATGTTAAATTCCAGAGTTGTGTTAATTTCACTAAGTCTGAAACTTGTTACCATTTGCATTTTTGCCATGCTTGTTTGAACATGTTAATGGATGAAATAGCCGTAGCTCAGTGTTCATCTTTTGTCAAGCATCATGAATGGATCCCTGTAATGTATTTTGTTGTCATATTTGAGTGCTCTAGCATATTTATCTCTATGCATTTAGATGGCTACTTGCTGATTATCGCAGACCGGTGCCATATTTGTTTTGCTTGCCATTTCCAAACCGTGCATCCGATTCCGGCGATCTTTATATCGATTTCAACTGAAATCACCTCACCTTTCCAGTGGAACTCTTGGATTTCCAAGTTGAGGCTAGGTTCAATCATTCCTTTTCAAATCTTGCATATGCATCACATATCGCATCCCGCATAGCATACCATGTTTGCATCATGTTGTTCGAGCATTGCACGTGGTTGATTGTGTTCCTTTTGCTTGTTTATCTTGTTTGGGTAGAGCCGGGAGACGAGTTCGCTAACAAGGAGCCCATTGAGTTCGCTTACGAGGATCAAGTCTACTCTGACAACTTTGCAGGCAAGATGATCATACCCTCGAAATCACTTCTATCTTTGCTTGCTAGATGCTCGCTCTTTTGCTATGCCTATGCTACGATACCTACCACTTCATTTCATGCCTCCCAAATTGCCATGTCAACCTCTAACCCACCATGTCCTAGCAAACCGTTGATTGGCTATGTTACTGCTTTGCTCAACCCCTCTTATAGCGTTGCTAGTTGCAGGTGAGGATTGGAGATCGTTCCTTGTTGGAACATTGTTTATTGTTGGGATATCACTATATTATCTTGTTATCTTAATGCATTTATATACTTGGTAAAGGGTGGAAGGCTTGGCCTTTTGCCTAGTGTTTTGTTCCACTCTTGCCGCCCTAGTTTCCGTCATATCGGTGTTATGTTCCCGGATTTTGCGTTCCTTACGCGGTTGGGTTATAATGGGAACCCCTTGACAGTTCGCCTTGAATAAAACTCCTCCAGGAATGCCCAACCTTGGTTTTACCATTTGCCACCTAGCCTTTTCCCTTGGGTTTCACGGACTCAAGGGTTATCTTTATTTTAACCCCCCCCCCCCCCCGGGCTAGTGCTTCTCTAAGTGTTGGTCCAACTGAGCGATGTCCAGGGCTACCAGGGGCAACTCTGGGCTGGCCTACCCGACGTCTTGCTCATCCGGTGTGCCCTAAGAACAAGATATGTGCAGCTCCTATCGGGATTTGTCGGCACATCTGGGTGGTGTTGCTGGTTTAGTTTTACCATTGTCGAGGATGTCTTGTAAAACCGGGATGCCGAGTCTGATCGGAATGTCTCGGGAGAAGGAATATCCTTTGTTGACCGTGAGAGCTTGTGATGGGCTAACTTGGGACACCCCTACAGGGATTTGAACTTTCGAAAGCCGTGCCCGCAGTTATGGGCAGATGGGAATTTGTTAATGTCCGGTTGTAGATAACATGAAACTTAATTTAATTAAAACGAATCAACCGCGTGTGTAACTGTGATGTCCTCTTCTCGGCGGAGTCTGGGAAGTGAACACAGTGTTGGAGTAATGCTTGGCGTAGGTTGTTATAGGATCACTTCTTGATCATAGTTCTTCGTTCGTGCTTTGCCTTCTCTTCTCGCTCTCTTTTGCGAACAGGTTAGCCACCATTTGCTAGTCGCTTGCTGCAGCTCCACATATTACCTTGCCTTTACCTATAAGCTTAAATAGTCTTGATCGCGAGGATGCGAGATTGGTGAGTCCCCGTGACTCACAGATTACTTCCAAAACCAGATGCAGGGACTGATGATTCCATTCCAGACGATGCGCGTGAGCTCAAGTGGGAGTTTGATGAAGACTCTCGTTGTTACTATGTGTCTTTCCCAGATGATCAGTAGTGGTGCCCAGTTGGGGCGATCGGGGACTTTGTCGCATGTGGGGGTTGATCTTTATTTTGGTACCGTAGTCGGACCATGAGTGTGTTGGATGATTGTAATGTTATTCATATATTTGTGTGATGTGGCGAGTGTAAGCCAACTATGTATCCTTTCCCCTTTTATATATTTACATGGGTTGTTGTGAAGATTGCCTTACTTGCGACATTTCTTTCAATGCGGTTATGCCTCTAAGTCGTGCTTCGACACGTAGGAGATATAGCCGCATCGAGGGCGTTACAAGTTGGTAATCAGAGCCAGCCTCGACCTTAGGAGCCCCCTGCTTGATCGAATCGCTGGCGTTGTTGAGTCTAGAAAAAATGTTTTGAGTCATTTAGGATTATATATATCGGAGAGTTTAGGAATTCTTTTTACTCCCCAGTCCCTTCATCGCTCTGGTAAGGCATCCTGACGTAGAGTTTTGACTCTTCTATTCTCAAATTTCACTAAAAAAAATTTAGGATCATGCGGGTATCTTGGAATCGTTCCGATCGATTTGTGACGAGAACATTGTTCTTGGTGCCTCCTGTCATTTAGGGGTTGTGGCAGTATCCCGGGGAGTTGAGCTCCGAGGTGTTGTCGTCATAATTTTATCGTTGAGATTCTGGAATACCTGAGTTTCGCCGACATCGAAAATCTCTTTTATGCAGTTGTTGGTGAGATAACCTCGACGCCACCCAGTACCAGGGCGGGAGTTCGAGAGTATTGCCATAACTTGTATAACAGATGCTTTTTGAAGGTTGAGGTAAACGATTTCCGAAGTTTTTCTCGGTTATGTGTTGAAGGATGGATACAGCTGGATGTAGGATTTGCTAGATTTGGGTGAGATATTATGCTTCCCCTGTATCCCCAACACCTGATTGCATAACCGGAAAGGTTCGGGAGTTTCATAGGTGGGAATTCTTGTAGCTCTAGTTCTTCTTCCATGGATATTTGGTTTGAGATTGGGTGATCCTTACCAAGTATTTGTTCTTGTTCCGTACCTTGTTGTTTTTTCTACCTCAATTCTAAGTGGCTTCTCAATTTATGGATATGTGACCATTTCGATTGGAATGCATTCATTCATTTTGCTCGAATGTGAAGACTATATGTTGCAATTTCAACCCTTTTGATTCAGCTTCAATATTTGTCTGTCAATGTGCTAACAGATGTCAACCTATTCAGGATGGCTCCTCCAACACGCACGACTCTGAATCCTGATCCGCCACCACCACCTCCACCTCCGGAGGCATGGCAAGCTGTGATGGCCGCTACCAATGCAAACACGCAGCTGATCATGCCACTTCTTCAAGAGTGCAACCAAGGGAACCAGGGCCAGGGCAACAATCAGAACCACTTTGCTAGACTCAACCAGTTCCTTGCTAACCAGCCAAAGACCTTCAGCAATTGTGTTGAGGCAACAGACGCTGATGATTGGCTCGTGGACATATGCAAGCATTTCGAGTGCAGTAACGTGAGACCTGAGGACTTTGTCAAGTTCTCCTCCTTCCAACTCAAAGACCAAGCTGCAGAATGGTTTCAGCAGTACAAAGATTCCAGAGGAGGCCGTGTGATTATCTGGGATGAATTCCGTCAGGACTTCAAAGCTCATCATATTCCTCAGAGCGTGGTTGAAAGCAAGCGTGAGGAACTCCGCAACCTGAAGCAAGGCTCTATGTATGTTTACGAGTACAACAAGATGTTTCAGAAGCTCGCCCGTTTTGCTAAGAAAGACATCCCTGACAAGAAGAGCATGATATACCAGTTCAAGGGTGGTCTTAGAGAAGAAATCCAGCTAGCTCTCGTTCTCTTTGAGCCCAAGAGGTACGATGAGTTTTACAACATGGCAATGAAGCAAGAGACTGCTCAACTGAAGTGTGATGCTTCCAAGAAGCGAGTCAGAGATGCAACTCCTTCTTCCTCAACTCAAGTGGCTAAGCAGCAGAAGTATTGTCTTCCTCCTCCTCCATTCCGTCAGCCTTATTAGCAGAAGAGCAAAGGTGGCCGTGGATCTTCCCACCCACCCAGCCCTGGCTTTCAGAACAAGACTTCGTCTCAAGCTCCAATATCAAGTGCTCCGTATCACCGTCCGCTCTCGGAGGTCCCGTGCAACAAGTGCCAATAGAAGGGTCACTATGCCAACAAATGCTTCAATCAGAGGCGTCTCCCTCCTCCTCCTCCTGTGAGATCGGCAAGTACAGCTGTGGTCAAGCATAACCCCAAGTCTGCTAAGGTCAACTTGTTGAACGCAGCTCAGGCAGAGGACTTGCCAGATGTGATTATGGGTAACCTTCCTGTTAATGACATTAACGCAAGAGTTCTTTTTGATACTGGTGCATCTTTGTCATTTTTATCGAAGCCTTTTGCATCCATGCATGATGTGCATACTGTTGATTTGCCTAAGCCGATAGCGGTTTCCTCTCCGGGTTTGTTCATGAACACCAAAATGATGGCTCCGGATGTTACTATCACGTTGGGCGATTACAAGTTTCTTTCTTCTCCAATTGTCCTTGGTAACTCGGATATTGATCTTATTCTTGGTATGTATTGGCTTTCTAAGCACAAGGCTCAGCTTGATTGTGCTGCCAGGCAGATTCAATTGACTCATTCGTCTGAGGATGTAATTGTCTTTGCCACTAATGACGATACCATCCGTCTGTTTTCTCTCAATGAGAAGGGTGAACTGGATGCCATCTCTCAAATTCCAGTCGTTTGAGAATATCAAGATGTCTTTCCAAAAGAGCTTCCAGGAATGCCTCCGCACCGGCCAGTTGAATTCGTTATCGATCTTGAGCCGGGCACAGAACCTGTTTGCAAACATCCCTACAAGCTTGGACCTGAAGAGTTGAAAGAGCTGAAGAAGCAACTCGATATTCAAGAGCGAATGGGTCTCATCCGACCTAGTTCTTCTCCATGGGGTTGTGGAGTTCTTTTTGTGAAGAATAAGGATGGAACGGACCGACTTTGTGTTGACTACCGTCCATTGAACAAGAAGACTATAAAGAACAAGTACCCACTTCCCAACATCAACGAGCTGTTTGAACAACTCAAAGTTGCTCAAGTATTCTCCAAGCTTGATCTCAGTATGGGCTATCACCAGATTCGAATTCGTGAGCAATATATTCCCAAGACGGCTTTCAGAACAAGCTATGGTTCATATGAATACACTGTCATGTCTTTTGGCCTCGTCAATGCTCCGCCGACATTCTCTCGCATGATGAACTTCATCTTCAAACCCTACACAAATGACTTCGTCTTGGTCTACCTCGATGACATTTTGGTCTTTTCAAAGAACAAGGAAGATCATGCCAAGCACTTGCGTTTGGTGGTCGATAAGCTCAGAGAGCATCAGTTCTACGCAAAGTTCTCAAAGTGCGAGTTTTGGCTCGATGAGGTTCTCTATCTTGGGCATATCATCTCTGCCAAGGGCATAGCTGTGAATCCTGAGAAGGTGTCTGCAATTGTGAATTGGGAACCACCTCAGAACGTGAAGCAACTCCGCAGCTTCCTTGGTCTCGCAAGCTAGTGTCAAAGGTTCACTGAGAACTTTTCAAAGATCGCAAAGCCGCTTTCCAACCTTCTCCAGAAGCATGTCAAGTACGTTTCGTCTCCTAAGTGTGACATCGCTTTCAACACCTTGAAAGAGAAATTAGTCACTGCTCCAGTTCTGACTCCTCCTAATGAATCCAAACTGTTCGAGGTCTTCTGTGATGCCTCTCTTCAAGGTCTTGGTGTAGTGTTGATGCAAGAGAAGAAAGTTGTGGCGTATACCTCTCGTCAGTTGAAGCCCAACGAGAAGAACTACCCCACTCATGACCTCGAGTTGGCGGCAGTTGTGCATGCTCTCTTGACTTGGAGACATCTCTTATTGGGAAGAAAAGTGGACATCTTCACTGACCACAAGAGTCTCAAGTACATCTTCACTCAGCCTAATCTCAACCTTAGGCAGACTCGTTGGGTCGAAATGATTAAAGAGTATAATCCGAGCATCGAATATACTCCAGGCAAGGCCAATGTGATTGCTGACACATTGAGCAGGAAGGCTTACTGCAACAGTCTGATTCTCAAGCTCTACCAACCCGAGCTTTGTGAAGCTTTCCACAAACTCAATCTGCAAGTTGTTCCTCAAGGTTTCCTCGCCAACCTTCAAGTCTCTCCTACTTTGGAAGATCAGATTTGCGAGGCTCAACTTCCTGATGCTATGGTGAAGAAGGTGAAGATTGGGATTGCCAAGAGTCAACCCAAGTACAAGTGCTATCGCCTTGATGACAACGATACTCTCTTCTTCGAGGATCACATTGTTGTGCCTAAAGGTGACCTTCGTAAAGTCATTATGAACAAGGCTCACAATTCACTCCTCTCCATCCACCCTGGGATTACGAAGATGTACCAGGACCTCAAGCAGGCTTATTGGTGGACTCGAATGAAGTGCGAGATTGCTCAGTTCGTGAATGAATGTGATGTCTGCAGAAGAGTGAAGGCAGAACACCAACGACTAGCTGGTCTCCTCCAACCTCTTGCCATTCCAGAATGGAAGTTTGACCACATTGAGATGGACTTCGTGACGGGATTTCCAAAGTCCAAGCATGGCAATGATGCTATATTCGTTGTCATCGACAAAGTCACTAAAGTGGCTCACTTTCTGCCTATCAAAGAGTCTATCTCTGCAGCCCAATTGGCGGAGCTTTTTACCTCTCGGATTGTCTCTCTGCACGGCATTCCACAGTTGATCTCTTCAGACCGTGGCAGCATCTTTACCTCCAAGTTTTGGGATTCTTTTTAGAAGGCCATGGGCACCAACATCCGTTTCAGCACAGCTTTTCATCCTCAAACTAGCGGTCAAGTCGAGCGTGTCAATCAGATTCTTGAAGATATGCTCAGGGCTTGCTTTATCTCTTTCGGCATGAAGTGGGAAGATTGTCTTCCATATGCCGAGTTCTCCTACAACAACAGTTTTCAAGCAAGTTCGGGCAAGGCCCCATTCGAAATTCTCTATGGTAGGAAGTGTCGTACTCCTCTTAACTGGTCGGAGACCGGTGAACGTCAACTTCTCGGAAATGACTTGATCTCAGAGGCAGAGGAGATGTGCAAAGTCATTCGTGATAACCTCAAAGCAGTCCAATCACGCCAGAAGAGCTACTATGATAGTAAGCATCATGATTTGGCTTTCGAGATCGGAGACCATGTTTACCTCCGCATCTCTCCAATGAAAGGTACTCGTCGCTTAGGTATCAAAGGGAAGCTTGCCCCTAGATACGTGGGTCCTTTCAAGATCGTCAGCAAGAGAGGCGATCTCGCCTATCAACTCGAGCTTCCCTCCAACTTTGCAAACGTGCACGAAGTGTTCCATGTCTCTCAGCTCCGCGAGTGCTTCAAGACCCCTGACCGCACCATCAACTTCGAAGACATTGATCTCCAAGAAGACCTCTCTTATCGTGAGCACCCAGTTGCTATTCTTGCAGAGACTGAACGCAAGACTCGCAATAACTCAATCAAATTCCTCAAAGTCAAGTGGTCACACCATTCCGACCGTGAAGCCACCTGGGAACGCGAGGATCACCTCCGTTCTGAGTACCCGGCGTTTTTCCAGTCCTAGATCTTGGGACGAGATCCTTTCGTAGTGGTGGAGTGTTGTAACACCCCGGATGTAATTTACCTTATATGTATCCCAACTCTTGCCGTTTCCGGTGCTAAGTTATTTTATTTTCCTTGGGTTTGGGTTTTTGTCTTCGTGTGTTGTTGTCTTTGTCATGCATCTCATATCATGTCATCATGTGCATTGCATTTGCATACGTGTTCGTCTCATGCATCCGAGCATTTTCCCCGTTGTCCGTTTTGCATTCCGGCACTCCTATCTCCTCCGGTGCCCCTTTCTACCTATTTTCGTGTGTGGGGATCAAACATTTCTGGATTGGACCGAGACTTGCCAAGCAGCCTTGGTTTACTACCGGTAGACCGCCTGTCAAGTTTCGTGCCATTTGGACTTCGTTTCATACTCCAACGGTTAACCGAGGGACCGAGAAGGCCTCGTTTGTGTTGCAGCCCAACACCCTTAAATTTTGGCCCAAACCCCACCAAAGACCCTTCCATCACCTAGAGTGTTCGATCACGATCGCATGGCCGAAAACCGCACTCCATTTGGAGCTTCCTAGCTCCCTCTATGCCTATATATAGATCCTCTCCCGAAATTCTCGGGTCTCTTCCCCCCTAACCTTAGATCTTTCCCTCTCCTCGCGCACCGGACAAAGTTCCACCAACGGACATGTCCGGAAGTCTCCCGCCGCCGCCACGTGGCACTGCCTGAGTGGCCGCCGACCTCCTCCACCGCCGAAGCCCGCCGCGGCCCGTGGCCGGCCCGCCCGCACCCGCGCACGGGCCAGAGACGCCGCCCGTGCCGCCTTCATCCTCTCCCTCGCCGGCCGCCGGCGCACCTCCGCCGCCCGCCAGATCTCCGGCCGCCGCCGCCAAGACGTCGCCCCCGCCACCTCGCCGCCGCGGTCTGCCACGCTGGCCGAGCTCCGGCGACCGCGCCCGCGCCGCCTCCTCGTTGCCGGCGCACTCCGGCCTCCTCTTCCTCCTCCCCGGGCGCACTCCGGCCGCCACCCTCCATCGACGCCGGCATGAACTCCGGCGAGCTCGGATCTGACCTCGATCCACGTGCCCGATCTAGATCTGGGAGGTTGACCTAACTTTTGCCTCCTCCAACTTATTATTTTTTGCAAACTTCATCATGTCGTATCTCCGCATCCGTAGCTCCGATTTGTGCGTGTAGCATATCAAAATGTTCATCTCAGAGAGTACATCATTTTGTCTCATTGCATAATTTTCATTTGAGCTCATCTTGATGCCCGAAATGCTGTTGGAAGAGAGCTATGTGATAAAATTGCCAGATCTGTTTCATCAAATATATATTTGTCATTTTTTCCATGATTAATGTGTGCATGATATGCTCCTGAGCTCTACATGAGTTTTGTTATATGCCATGCCATCTTACAGAGGTGCTTACCATGTATTTTGTTGATATGTGTGGTGACTAGGACAAGCTTGCAAAGTGGTGCATTCGGTAATACTGATTTCAGGGACATAGAATTTCTCTAAGTCCTTGTCCTGATTTTGTCATTATGCCATATGTTCATGTTGTTTCCTAGTGATCCGTGCCTCTTTTAAGGATGATCAGTAAGGATGATTTGTTAAAATTGTGGTGCTCTATCCATGAATGTCTTTGTTTGCATTTATGGAGCACCCTAGCTTGAGTCAATCGATCTCTACTTTTGCTATTTCGTGAATCCTGGCAGATTGTTGACTTGTTAGCGATTTTGCCGAGGATGTTGCTATTGATCCGTGCATGCTATGTTGTTGGTATTGCCATTTCTAGCTTCTAGGACATGTATTATTGATGGGTGTATGCTTAGTTTGTCATGCCATGCTCTGTGGTGAGTGCATCGAGCTCGTGAACATGCCTACTCGTTAACTGATTTGCATGCTCCATTTTTTCACTAAGTCTGTAATCTGATTATGTTTTTGCCATGTTCACATGCTTGCAATTGTATTTTTTTTTTATCCCTTTTGGCTCAAGGTCACTAAGGGACTTTTGTTACATGCATTGAGTAGCTTCATGCCAGGCCTTGCTTTGCCATGTTAAGTTCCTGTAGCATGTACTTTTCATGCTCTAAAGTGTGCTTCCTGATGTTAAATTCCAGACTTGTGTTAATTTCACTAAGTCTGAAACTTGTTACCATTTGCATTTTTGCCATGCTTGTTTGAACCTGTTAATGGATGAATTAGCCGTAGCTCAGTGTTAATCTTTTGTCAAGCATCATGAATGGATCCCTGTCATGTATTTTGTTGTCATTTTTGAGTGCTGTAGCATATTTATCTTGATGCATTTAGATGGCTACTAGCTGATTATCGCAAACTGGTGCCATATTTGTTTTGCTTGCCATTTCCAAACCGTGCATCCGATTCTGGCGATCTTTATATCGATTTCAACCGAAATCACCTTACCTTTCCAGTGTCACTCCTGGATTTCCAAGTTGAGGCCAGGTTCAATCATTCCTTGTCAAATCTTGCATATGCATCACATATCGCATCCTGCATAGCATACCATGTTTGCATCATGTTGTTCGAGCATTGCACGTGGTTGATTGTGTTCCTTTTGCTTGTTTGTCTTTTTTGGGTAGAGCTGGGAGACGAGTTCGCTAACGAGGAGCCCGTTGAGTTCACTTACGAGGATCAAGTCAACTCTGACAACTTTGTAGGCAAGATGATCATACCCTCGAAATCACTTCTATCTTTGCTTGCTAGATGCTCGCTCTTTTGCTATGCCTATGCTACGATACCTACCACTTGATTTCATGCCTCCCAAATTGGCATGTCAAACTCTAACCCACCATGTCCTAGCAAACCTTTGATTGGCTATGTTACCGCTTTGCTCAGCCCCTCTTATAGCGTTGCTAGCTGCAGGTGAAGATTGGAGATCGTTCCTTGTTGGAACATTGTTTATTGTTGGGATATCACTATATTATCTTGTTATCTTAATGCATCTATATACTTGGTAAAGGGTGGAAGGCTCGGCCTTTTGCCTAATGTTTTGGTCCACTCTTGCCGCCCTAGTTTCCGTCATATCGGTGTTATGTTCCCGGATTTTGCGTTCCTTACGCGGTTGGGTTATAATGGGAACCCCTTGACAGTTCGCCTTGAATAAAACTCCTCCAACAATGCCCAACCTTGGTTTTACCATTTGCCACCTAGCCTTTTCCCTTGGGTTTCACGGACTCAAGGGTTATATTTATTTTAACCCCCCCCTCCCCGGGCCAGTGCTTCTCTAAGTGTTGGTCCAACTGAGCGATGTCCAGGGCTACCAGGGGCAACTCTGGGCTGGCCTACCCGACGTCTTGCTCATCCGGTGTGCCCTGAGAATGAGATATGTGTAGCTCCTATCGGGATTTGCCGGCACATCTAGGTGGTGTTGCTGGTTTAGTTTTACCATTGTCGAGGATGTCTTGTAAAACCGGGATGCCGAGTCTGATCGGAATGTCTCGGGAGAAGGAATATCCTTCGTTGACTGTGAGAGCTTGTGATGGGCTAAGTTGGGGCACCCCTGCAGGGATTTGAACTTTCGAAAGCCGTGCCCGCGGTTATGGGCAGATGGGAATTTGTTAATGTCCGGTTGTAGATAACGTGAAACTTAATTTAATTAAAACGAATCAACCGCGTGTGTAACCGTGATGGTCTCTTCTCGGCGGAGTCCGGGAAGTGAACACGGTGTTGGAGTAATGCTTGGAGTAGGTTGTTATAGGATCACTTCTTGATCATAGTTCTTCGTTCGTGCTTTGCCTTCTCTTCTCGCTCTCTTTTGCAAACAGGTTAGCCACCATATATGCTAGTCGCTTGCTGCAGCTCCACATATTACCTTGCCTTTACCTATAGGCTTAAATAGTCTTGATCGTGAGGGTGCGAGATTGCTGAGTCCCCGTGACTCACAGATTACTTCCAAAACCAGATGCAGGGACCGATGATACCGTTCCAGACGATGCGCGTGAGTTCAAGTGGGAGTTCGATGAAGACTCTCGTCATTACTCTGTGTCTTTCCCAGATGATCAGTACTGGTGTCTAGTTGGGGCGATCGGGGACTTTGTCGCATGTGGGGGTTGATCTTTATTTTGGTACCGTAGTCGGACCATGAGTGTGTTGGATGATTGTAATGTTATTCATATATTTGTGTGACGTGGCGAGTGTAAGCCAACTATGTATCCTTTCCCCTTTTATATATTTACATGGGTTGTTGTGAAGATTACCTTACTTGCGACATTGCTTTCAATGCGGTTATGCCTCTAAGTCATGCTTCGACACGTAGGAGATATAGCCGCATTGAGGGCGTTACACTTGGCTTGTATATTCCAATGATGGGCTTCCTCAAATTTCCCTAGGTCTTCGTGAGCAAGCGAGTTGGATGCAGACCCACTTAGTTTCTTTTTTTGTTTCATAAACTTATAGCTCTAGTGCATCTGTTGCATGGCAATCCATACTCACTCACATTGATATCTATTAATGGCATCTCCATAGCCCGTTGATATGCTTAGTTCATGTGAGACTATCTCCTTCTTTTTGTCTTCTCCACAACCACCTTATATTACACCTATAGTCCTATGTCCATGGCTCACGCTCATGTATTGCGGGAAAGTTGAAAATGTTTGAGAACACCAAAAGTATGAAACAATTGCTTGGCTTGTCATCGGGGTTGTGCATGATTTGAATATTTTGTGTGATGAAGATGGAGCATAGCCAGACTATATGATTTTGTAGGGATAAGCTTTGTTTGGCCGTGTTATTTTAGGAAGACATTATTGCCTTGTTAGTATGCTTGAAGTATTATTGTTTTTATGTCAATATTAAACTTTTGTTTTGAATCATACAGATCTGAACATTCATGCCACAATAAAGAAATTACATGGATAAATATGTTAGTAGCATTCCACATCAAAAATTCTGTTTTTATCATTTACCTACTCAAGGACGAGTAGGAATTAAGCTTGGGGATGCTTGATACGTCTCCAACATATCTATAATTTTTTATTGTTCCATGCTATTATATTATTTGTTTTGGATGTTTTATATGCATTAATATGCTATTTATATTTTTTTGGACTAACCTATTAACCTAGAGCCCAGTGTCAGTTCCTGTTTTTCCCTGTTTTTGAGTTCCGCAGAAAAGAAATACCAAACAGAATAAAACCTTTGCGATGATTTTTCTTGGACCAGAAGACAACCAGGAGACTTGGAGATGAAGTCAGAGGAGCCACGAGGCGGCCACAAGGATGGAGGGCGCGCCCCCATACTTGTGGGCCCCTCATGCACCTCCTGACCTAATTCTTGTGCCTATATATTCCCATATATCCCCAAACCACCAGAGCCATCCACGAAAACACTTTTCCACCGCCGCGACCTTGTGCACCCGTGAGATCCCATCTAGGGACTTTTTCCGACACCTTGCCGGAGGGGGATTCGATCACGGAGGGATTCTGCATCAACTCTATTGCCCTTCCGATGAAGCTGAGTAGTTTACCACACACCTACGGGTCCATAGCTAGTAGCTAGATGGCTTCTTCTCTGTCTCTCTTTGATTCTCAATACCATGTTCTCCTCGATGTTCTTGGAGATCTATTCGATGTAACACTTTTTGCGGTGTGTTTGTCGAGATCCAATGAATTGTGGATTTATGACCAGCTTATCTAAGAATATTATTTGAATCTTCTCTGAATTCTTTTATGCATGATTTGATATCTTTGTAATTTTCTTTGAACTATCAATTTGGTTTGGCCAACTAGATTGGTTTTTATTGCAATGGGAGAAGTGCTTAGCTTTGGGTTCAATCTTGCGATGTCCTTTCCTAGTGACAGTAAGGGAAGCAAGGCACATATTGTATTGTTGCCATCGAGGATAAAAAGATGGTGTTTTCATCATATTGCTTGAGTTAATTCCTCTACATCATGTCAACTTGCTTAATGCGTTACTCCGTTCTTTATGAACTTAATACTCTAGAAGCATGCTGGATAGCGGTCGATGTGTGGAGTAATAGTAGTAGATGCAGAATCGTTTCGGTCAACTGGACACGGACGTGATGCCTATATCCATGATCATTGCCTTAGATATCGTCATAACTTTGCGCCATTATATCAATTGCTCGGCAATAATTTGTTCACCCACCATATTATTTGCTGTCTTGAGAGAAGTCTCTAGTGAAACCTATGGCCCCCAAGTCTATTTTCCATCATATAAGTTTCCGATCTACTCTTTTTGAAATCTTTTAATTTCTGATCTACAAACCAAAAATACCAAAATATTTACCTTATCGTTTATCTATCTCTATCGGATCTCACTTTTGCAAGTAACACTGAAGGGATTGACAACCCCTTTATCGCATTGGGTGCAAGTTGTTTGATTGTTTGTGCATGTATTCGGTGACTTGTGCGTTGTCTCCTACTGGATTGATACCTTGGTTCTCAAACTAAGGGAAATACTTATCTCTACTTTGCTGCATCACCCTTTCGTCTTCAAGGGAAAAACCAATGCAACCTTAAGAAGTAGCAATATGCACTGCATTATCGAACGAATGGAGTATCTCTTTCCCCCTGTCAGCTATCTGACGCACCACACAGCCGTATTGGGGCTCCTCTATCTCTCTCAAACTTTATATCTCCCTGGTTCACACATACACATATCTCGCTCGCGCTACATAGACCCATCTAACACTCCCCGCCCTTGTTCTCTCTCTATGTGACATGCACCCCCTTAAGTACCATAATCCCTCACTCCATCATAGGCACACGCACTCCCCGACTAAGTATGACTATCTCTCACTAGCCATCAGGAACACATGTATTATCTCCTTCCATCCATACGTCTATCTCGATATCTCTCGGGGTATCTTCTATCGTGCACACACCTTCTCACTCGATCTCCCACCCATGTAGTCCCATCACGATCTCCAGGGGATCTCTCTGTCACAAATGTACACTCTCTCCTCCCCATGTCTACATTTTCTCCATACGTCTCTCTCGACCTCTCTCCCTTGTTTGTCAGACCTCTCTTGGCCATGTGCTAGGGGTCTTTCTCTCTCGGTTGCAAACAACCACACGCTATCTCCTCACCTCGCTTCCGCTGTCAAAGATGCATATGTCATATGTTTGCATAAGACACGCATGCTTTTTCTCTACTTTATCATATGTTGTCCATGTCTCTTTCACATAGCACACACACTTTTTCACTCACTCTTTCTATTTCACACACTCTCTCTCTCTCTCTCTCTCTCGTTAGGTAGCCTCTCACGCCCATAAACATATGGATGTTTTGAAAAGTCAAACCACATAAAAGTTTGACCAGGTATATATGGAGAAAAACATTTACATCTGGAACAATCATTGGATTCATCACAACATGTACTTACTTCATACTATCATTTATCTTTGGTAGTGTAGATATAAGTAATTTCTTTATAAACTTGGTCAAAGTTTCAAAAGTTTGACTTTAAAAAAATATAGGCACTACATTATCGAACGGACGAAGTAGGTCTTTCTCTCTCTCTCTCTACCATCTCTCACGGGCCTCCCCTCTCACTCGATCTCTCTATACCGAGGGATTCACTACAAAAAAAAGACACATCCGTGACATTTTCGGCCGAACGAATTTTTTTTCTGTCATACATATGACACTTCTATGACGATAATCATGACAAAACCCGGTATCATCATAGATGTGGTGGGCTTCTACTTTTATGACAAAAAATCATGACAGAAAATGGGCTTTTCGTCTTGGGCGGGCCGGACACGCAGCTGCATGACATTCTTTGGGCCGTCCATGACGGAAAAAACCGTGGTAGAAGCGAGGGGGAGGAAAATTTCAAGGAGTTCCCGGTTACGGTGGGAGGTCGGGGCCCGAGCGATGCGCACTTCTCTCGTACACGTATGCGCGTGTGTGCGAGGCGTTGGCTCTAACTGAACCCGAGCGATTGCACTGCAGGCTACGCGTTACTGAACCCGAGCGATTGATCGATGGCTGTTAACTGAACCCGCTCGAGCGATTCCTTCGCTACTGCTGCTAACTGAAGCCGATCGATGCTGCCTCTAGATGAACAGTGAGCATTGCCACGGGAGGGGGGGTGGATGAACAGTTCCCGGTGGGGGTGGATGAACAGGACCCCGTGGTGTTGCCTCTTGATGAACAGGACCCCGATCGATCGAGCCGGTTGGGGCTGGATGAACAGGACCCCGTGGAGGGCTGGATGAACAGGACCACCCCGTGGAGGGCAGGATGAACAATAGATGGTGGAGAGCAGGATGAACAGTAGCCCGTAGAGGGGTGGTTGAACAGGAGCCCGTGGAGAGGGCTGGTTGAATAGTAGCCGGTGGAGTAGCGTGCAGTGGAGGCTGGATGAACAGGAGCACGTGGATGAATAGTCGCAGGTGGAGGCTGGAGGAGGTCAACGGTGGATGAACAGTAGCTCGTGGAGGCTGGAGGGGGTCGATGGTGGAGATGAACAGTATCCCGTGGAGTCTCATTTTGCGGTACGCCACACCCCTCCCGATGAACAGGACCCCCGTTTCGACCGTAGCGCTCCAACACAAGTCCGTTTCGTCCGTTTTGCAGTACGCCACACCCCTCCCGATCAACAGGACCCCCGTTTCGACCGTAGGAGGTCTGTTTCCTCTATTTTGCAGTACGCCAGACCCCTCCCGATGAACAGGATACCGTTTCGAACGTTGACGGTCGAACACAAGGCCGTTTCCTCCGTTCTGCGGTACGCCAGGCCTCGTTTCCATCGCATGTTCCGTCCAAGCCCTCCCGATGAACACGACGCATTCCGTTGCCTCCCCATGAACACGATGCATTCCGTTGCCTCCCCATGAACACGACGCATTCCGTTGCCTCCCCATGAACACGACG
The DNA here is from genome assembly GCF_056163025.1 of Triticum urartu. Lineage (NCBI taxonomy): Eukaryota > Viridiplantae > Streptophyta > Magnoliopsida > Poales > Poaceae > Triticum > Triticum urartu. Next base: position 397,766,403 of record NC_141876.1, on the reverse strand, counting down.
ACGATGCTGTTTCTCCGTTTCAACCCAGCCATGTACACGAGCCCTGGCCATACGTATGCGCGAGTAGGCGTTCGAGACCCCGCCCGTATGTACACATACATGGCCGTATTTTTTTTCTTGCACCCTGGCCGCTGTACGTACGTGTACGTGCTACGTGCGCGCCTCTACTACGACACGTGCGCGCCTCTACATCGACCAGTATATATGTACGTACACGTTCGCGACCAGAATGACAACGCTACGTACGCTTCGACCAGGTGGGTCCCGACTATCAGGCACTTCCTTGCGTGCGAAGATGTAGCTGGTGGGTCCCAGCAGTCAGGGGCAAACGTTTTTTTCACGAAACATGGTGGCCCGTCCATTGGGTCCCCGCTGTCAGGTGGAGGAATAATTATTTTGCGCGTAATAAGGAGGCACTTCCTTGCTGCAGCAGTGGACCCAGCTGTCAGCGTCTCCACACATATTACTCTTCTGATGGAAGTCGGTCGTTGACCACATTAACCACACCATGCCGAGAGCACCACGGCGTTGGATGACGGCAACGCCTAGGAAGGGGACGTTGCGGAGCCAGGGAAGACGCGGCAGTGGAAGCCTGCGCGGAGAGGAGTACGAGGGTTCACTGGTTCGGCTGCGGTGTGAGGCTGCCGTCGCCGCAGGGCCTGGCCAGCGGTGGGAATAGTAGGGGGCGGTGAGGCCTCCGCGGCAGCACAGCCGACCATGGGGAGCAGGAGCATGCGGCACGACCGGCGCTGCTTTGGGCGGCTGGAGCAAGAAGACCAGAGGTTGAAGAAGCACTACGGCCGTTGGATGGACATCGTACGGTCACTGGAGCTATAATCGTTCATATTGACTATGTTGATAAAGCCCTTCGTCCCCGTCAACTTAGTAGGCCCACAAGTCAGCCTCCCACCAAGGTGGGTCCTAGCTAGCTGAGGGAGTATTCATTTTTTTGCGTAATAAGGAGGCACTTCCGGTGGGTCCGAGCGGACAGCGGGGGGAACATTTTTTCGCGAAATACGGTGGCCCGTCCGGTGGGTCCCAGCAGTTAGGGGAAAACGATTTTTTTCGCAAAATACTGGTGGCCCGTCCGGTGGGTCCCCACTGTCAGGTGGAGGAATAATTATTTTCCGCGTAATAAGGAGGAACTTCCTTGCGGCTGCCGTGGACCCAGCTGTCAGCCTCTCCATGTACAATAATCTTCCGATGGAAGTCGTTCGTTGACCACATTGACCACGCCGCGCCGAGAGCACCACGGCGGTGGACGACGGCGAGGCCTAGGAAGGGGACGACGCGGAGCCAGGGAAGACGCGACAGTGGAAGCCTGCGCGGAAAGGAGTATGAGGGTTCACTGGTTCGGCTGTGGTGTGAGGCTGCCATCGCCGCAGTGCCTGGCCAGCGGTGGGAATAGTAGGGGGCGATGAGGCCTCCGCGGCAGCACAGCCGACCACGGGAGGCAGGAGCATGCGGCACGACCGGCGCTGTTTTGGGCGGCTGGAGCAAGAAGACCAGAGGTTGAAGAAGCACTACGACCGTTCGATGGACATCGTACGGTCACTGGAGCTAGAATCGTTCATATTAACTAAGTTGACAAAGCCCTTCGTCCCCATCAACTTAGTAGGCCCACAAGTCAGCCTCCCACCAAGGTGGGTCCCAGCTAGCCGAGGGAGTATTCATTTTTTTGCGTAATAAGGAGGCACTTCCGGTGGGTCCGAGCTGACAGCGGGGGGAACATTTTTTCACGAAATACGGTGGCCCATCCAGTGGGTCCCAGCAGTTAGGGGGAAACGATTTTTTCACAAAATACTGGTGGCCCATCTGGTGGGTCCCCGCTGTCAGGTGGAGGAATAGTTACTTTCCACGTAATAAGGAGGCACTTCCTTGCGGCTGCCGTGGACCCAGCTGTCAGCCTCTCCATGTACAGTACTCTTCCGATGGAAGTCGGTCGTTGACCACATTGACCATGCCGGGCCGAGAGCACCACGGCGGTGGACGACGGTGAGGCATAGGAAGGGGACGTCGCGGAGCCGGGGAAGACGCGGAAGTGGATGCCCACGCGGATAGGAGTACGAGCGTTCCCCGGTTCGGCTGCGGTGTGAGGCTGCCGTTGCCGCAGAATAGCAGGGGGTGTGGGTGAGTAGAGGGATGCCCTGGCTAGCAGTGGGAGTAGTAGGGGGCACTGAGGCCTGCGCGGCAGCACAGCCGGCCACGGGAGGCGGGAGTAGGCGGTCCCATCGGCGCTGCTTTGGCGGCGGGAGCAAGAAGATCAGAGATTGAAGAAACATGACGGCCGTTGGATTGACATCCAACGGTTACGTCTGCTAGAATCGTTTGTTGACATATATAATAACTAAAAAATCTTGCATACGCGTCAACTAAACAGGCCCACAAGTCAGACCACTCCCTCTTTTTTTTAATAATTTATATATAGCTCATGGCAATTTCTTATGCAATTTATTGCAGTCATTTTTTTTGGTTGGCCAGGGCCAATTTCGCATATTTCGGTGGGTTCCAAACTATTTTTAATACCGAAATGTCCAGCCAGATTTAAAGTACTTTGAAGATATATTTAAATTAGGCTAATGCCCAGTGAAATAGGAATCTTAAAATGTAATAAATTTTAGAAATTATAAAGTAATTGCCAATTTGTCATCTGTTTTTATATTTACGACCCATTTCATATTACTTTCAAGATTTGCAGGGGTCTTGAAAGAGTTGCAGCCCATCAGGGCGTAGAAAAATAAGTAGGTCTGGATTGGGTATTCTTCAGAAAAAATAAACTAGGCTCATTTTCACAAAGAAAAAATAGCTGGGCTGGTCACATGGTGAACATAAAATATAAGCCTGGGCTAGACGGGCCATAGCCCAGTTTAAAACCTTCTCCGTCTCAACAATACCAAACAAAAAAATACTGCTCGAGTAGCTACGTCCAAGGTGTCATCTGATCTTGTGCTGTTCTCTTGTCTATTGACTATATACGCTCACAATGTCGTGGGTCCCATATGTTAGGAAAACATTAGGAGGAAGCATTTTATTTTTCCATACGCTGACGTGGTGGGCCCTACTGTCATCCTCTCGACGTACTTCTGCCGATTCCTGTTGTTTGTTGACCATGTCGACAACACGAGAGGGCGGCGCCGCGGCGAGCGCACCAAAGCGCACGGAGGACGTCGGCGTTAACGATTTAGGAGACGGTGGGGCGGCGATGCGTGTGCTGAGGCGCAGCCAGCCGTGGGAGGCGGAAGCAGGCGGCCCCGCCGGCGCTGGTTTGGTTTTGGCGGCTGGAGGAAGACAGGACTGAAGAAACACGACAGACTTTAAAAGCAGCAGGAGTACTTAACAACCTTAACTGAAACCAGCAGGGGCACTTAACAACCAAAGCTGAAAGAGGTATGAGTACTTATACAGGTTCAACTATACAAAGCACGCCTCAAACAGTGCTACTTTGCCTACAGTTAACCAAGGGTGAGGCCGCCAAGCCCCAGGACAAGGCCCAGGCGCCACCCCGCGCATCCACAACCTTCTAAAAGCGGCTTCATCTCGCAATGTGGTCAATAAACAGGATATTCGCTTTATAGCCATGGAAAAGCATGAACATAATCTTCTGCCCTATTCTCCAAGATGGACGGGCCTTCATTATTTGAGACCACCCATGAATAAGTATCTTTTCACCTCCAAGGGGAATTGAGTAGGTCAACATAAACATCATGTTGTGACCAAGCGCAAGTCTGAACCGACCATGGTCAGGCATCTGTATAGGAACAATAGAACTCGACAGTTCCTGTTTCAAGAAGATCAGAGCTGTAAAACTGTGTATAAGCAATAGTTTCTGAACAACATATATAACAAAAAACAGCTCGTACCATAAGTTTCTCGACACAGTTGGACCTATTCAACGAGTGCTGCAGTGGCACACATATCCCACGTGGCCTTCCACCATTGAAACACCCCACAAGGACCTCAAGACGATCAATAAAGTGTAGGAACTTGTGGATGTCGATCCAGTCAACTTCAGTGCCATTAGTAATAGCCGAGTTATTACAGAGTAACAAACGAGCAGACTGCTTAACTCTGAAAAAACCTACACGTGCCACCAATTATTAGAAAATATTAGTTAGAAGTAGCATCTTCGTGAGAGATTCGTTGCTACTTCTAAAGTTAAATTGTGATTAGTTAGACAGAATAGGTGGATTAAGAAGTAATCGAGACAACAAGCAAGAACCAGATACAAAACCAACACGGATGAACAATTGGAACGACGTCGGGGTGGAAGATCGCAGTGAAGATGAGACCAGGTTCTGCTATTTCCATCAACATTCGTGCACCAACTTTCAGTCCGTAACACTTGAGAAAGTTTATCCAAGTTCGGCCATAAAAAAAGCAGCGATCTTCTTGGTTCATGAACCCAACTCAGAACTTATATCCATGGCTTGTCTTCAATGTGACCATTAAACTAGTGTATTCAGTTATGGCAAGGCCGAGCATCTTGAGTACATGTGTTCTGGCAAAGCAAATAATACACTGCAGGAAAAATAATATGAGAACACAGCATGTTCAAAAAAACCCCACCCTCCCGGATAGAAAAGAGAATTCTAGGAACATACTGTGTGCGTTTCAAAATGCTGTGTTAGGATGAGAAGGAACAAGTGTGGCGTCTCATTGAGGGCGCAGAAACCTGTAGGGTACTCGCACTTCGGGCACTGCAAATGAAACACACTAGATTCAGTAGGAAGAAAAATGCATCAACGGTGGCGGCTACCATCCTAGGATTACCTGCGACCAAGGGACTTGGGTTTATCGGGGATGGATGAAGAATTCGTACCTGGTTCTCCATGAGAAAACCCTATGCAATCGCCGAGAGGCGGTTTTCTCTGAACAAGCAGACGAGGGAGAAGGGGATTCAGGCCTAGTGAAATATTGCCGCTTCGTTCGTCCAGCTTACTGCTAAAGCTGGAAAGGGGGGTTGTGATTTGATGGCTCATTGGGCATTACTGCGGCGCTACGACCGCGGTGTGTCTACCATGAAGTTGTGCACTCTAATTTGTGCATATGGCACGTGGACCCCGTTGCCGGTTGCCCCACATATCAACAAAAGGAAGTAGAAAGACAGGAGTAACTAGTTACACATAAATATATTTTTTGACAGAGAGATACTCCCTCTGTAAAGAAATATACAAATCTTTTATATCACAGGCTGTAACACCCCGGATGTAATTTACCTTATTTGTATTCCAACTCTTGCCGTTTCCGGCACTAAGTTATGTTATTTTCTTCGTTGTCGGGTTTTTGTCTCTGTGTGTTTTGTCTTTGTCATGCATATCATATCATGCCATCATGTGCATTGCATTTGCATACGTGTTCGTCTCATGCATCCGAGCATTTTCCCCGTTGTCTGTTTTGCATTCCGGTGCTCCTATGTCCTCCGGTGTCCCTTTCTACCTATTTTCGTGTGTGGGGGTTAAACATTTTCGGATTGGACCGATACTTGTCATGCGGCCTTGGTTTACTACCGGTAGACCACCTTTCAAGTTTCGTGCCATTTGGACTTCGTTTGATACTCCAACGGTTAACCGAGGGACCGAAAAGGCCTCGTGTGTGTTGCAGCCCAACTCCCTTCCAAACTGGCTCAAAACCCACCTAAACCCCTTCTATCATATAGAGCGTTCGATCACGATCGCGTGGCCACAAACCGCACCTCATTCGGAGCTTCCTAGCTCCTTCTACCTCTATAAATAGCCTCCCCTCCGAAAATTCCGGGTCTCCTCCACCCCTACCCCTAAATAATCACCCCGCCGCCACCGAACACGTCCGGCGGCCGCCGGACGAAGTCGCCGGCACTGCCCGCACCAATCAGACCCCGCCACGTGGCGAGCGCAGCCGCCCCTGCGCCGCGGCCCGGAGAGCCCGTGGTCGGCCCCCGAGCCCACGTCGCCCGCGCGCCGCCATTGTAACACCCCGGATGTAACTTACCCAATTTGTACTCCAACTCTTGCCATTTCCGGCCTTAAGTTATTTTATTTTCTCGGGTCCGGGTCTTTGTCTCGTGTGTTGTTGTCGTTGTCATGCATCTCATATCATGTCATCATGTGCATTGCATTTGCATACGTGTTCATCTCATGCATTCGAGCATTTTCCCCGTTGTCCGTTTTGTATTCCGGCGCTTCGTTCTCCTCCGGTGGTCATTTCTACCTTTCTTTCGTGTGTGGGGATTAAACATTTCCGGATTGGACCGAGACTTGCCAAGCGGCCTTGGTTTACTACCGGTAGACCGCCTGTCAAGTTTCGTACCATTTGGACTTCGTTTGATACTCCAACGGTTAACCGAGGGACCGAAAAGGCCTCGTGTGTGTTGCAGCCCAACACCCCTCCAATTTGGCCCAAAACCCACCAAAACCTTCTCCATCTTCTAGAGCGTTCGATCACGATCGTGTGGCCGAAAACAGCACCTCATTTGGACTCTCCTAGCTCCCTCTATGCCTATATAAAGACCCCCTCTTCTAAATCCCGGATCCCCCCTTTCTCTAACCCTAGATCCACCCCTCGCGCCGCGCCGGACATTGTCCGTCCGGACCGGACATTCCGCCGCCCCCTACCCGCGCTTGCCATGTGGCCGGGCGTGCGCCCACATCGCCGCCACCGCTCGGGGCCCGCCAGGCCCGCAGGAGGCCCTCCTGGCCCATCGACCGCGCCGCCCAGCGCCCTTCTTCGTCCCCGCGCCCAGTGCCCGGCGCCGCCGCGCGCCGTTGACGGCCTCGCCACTCCGGCGAGTCACCACCGCCGCCCGACGCCTCCACCGATCCGCCGCCCGGAGCCCCCCTCGCCGGCATCCCTCACCGCCGCCTCCACCGCGCCGCCCAAGTCCCACTCCCGCCGGCCCCCGCCTCCACGCCGACCTCCGGCGAGCTCCCTCCCCGCCAGTGAACAGTGCCCCGACGAACCTCGTAATCCGTGCCGTCCGGATCTCAGATCTAGATCCTGTTTGGGTTGACTTTTTGCCCGAAACCCTTGTTCATGTGGCCATGTTCATCGTGCCGTAACTTTGCATTCGTAGCTCCGTTTTGGGCATATAGCATATCAAAATGTTCGCCTCAGAGAGTACATCATTTCATTCCATTGCATCATTTTCATTTGAGTTCATCTTGATGCCCGAAATGCTGTTAGAAGAGTGCTACATGAGATAATTGTCAGATCTGCTACTCCATTTAGATATTTGTCATTTTTGCCATGATTATTGTGTGCATGATATGCCCATGAGCTCTACATATGTTTTGTTAAGGGTTTTGTCATCTTTCTATAAGTGCAACCGATGTATTTTTGTGATGTGTGTGGTGACTAGCACAAGCTTGCAAAGTGAGGCACTTGGTAATGCTAATTTCAGGGACTTAGCATTTTCACTAAGTCCTTGATCTGTTTATCTCATGTTGCCATATGTTCATGTTGTTTCCTAGTGATCCGTGCCTCTTTTGAGGATGATCAGTAAGTATGTTTTATTAATCTTGTCGTGCTCTATCCATCCATGTCTTTTTTTGCAATTATGGAGCACCCTAGCTTGAGTCAATCGATCTCTACTTTTGCTACTTCGTGAATCTGGGCAGATTGTCTACTTGTTAGCGATTTTGCCGATGATGTTGTAGTTGATCCGTGCATGATATGCTATTGTTCTTGCCATGTCTAGCTAGTATTTTGTGTATTCTTGATGGATGTATGCTTAACTTTTCATGACTTCTCTGTAGTGAGTGCATCGAGCTCGTAAACATGCCTACTTGAGATATGTTTTAGCATGTACCAGTTTTCACTAAGTCTGAAAACTGATTATGCTTTTGCTATGTTCACATGCTTGCAAATGTGTTTTCTGATCCCTTTTGGCTCAAGGTCACTAAGGGAATTTTGTTAAGCTTTTTGAGTAGCTCCATGCCATGTTTTACTTTTCCATGTTCAGGTCTTGTAGAATGTATTTTTGTTGCTCCAAAGAGTGTTACCTGATCTGAAATTCTAGACAAGTGTTAATTTCACTAAGTCTGAGATCTGTTTGTCATATGCATTTTTGCCATGCTTGTTTGAACCTGTTAATGGATGAATTGGCCGTAGCTTAGTGCTAGACTTGTGTTAAGCATCTTGAATGCATCCCTGCCATGTATTTTGTTGTCATGTTTGGGTGTTGTAGCATGTTCATCTCATTGCATTTAAATGGCTACTTGCTGTAAATCGCAGACCGTGGCCATATTTGAATCGTTTGCCATTTCCAAGCTGTAACTCCGATTCCGGCGTTCTTTATATCGTTTTCAAGCGATTTCATATCATCTTTCCAGTGGAACACTTGGATTTCCATGTTGAGGCAAGGTTCATGCTTTCCTTGTCAAATCTTGCATATACATCCCGCATCGCATCCCGCATAGCATACCATCCTTGCATCTTTTTGTTTGATCCCTGCACGTGGTTGATTATGTCCTTGTTGCTTGTTTGTCTTGTTTGGGTAGAGCCGGGAGACGAGTTCGCTAACGAGGATCCCATTGAGTTTGCTTTCGAGGATCCAGTCAACTCTGACAACTTTGCAGGCAAGATGATCATACCCTCGAGATCACTACTATCTTTGCTATGCTAGATTGCTCGCTCTTTTGCTATGCCAATGCTACGGTGCCTACCATCTGCTTTCAAGCCTCCCAAATTGCCATGTAAAACCTCTAACCCACCATGTCCTAGCAAACTGTTGATTGGCTATGTTACTGCTTTGCTCAGCCCCTCTTATAGCGTTGCTAGTTGCAGGTGAAGATTGGAGGCTGTTCCTTGTTGGAACATTATTTACTTGTTTGGGATATCATTATATTGCCATGTTATTTTAATGCATCTATATACTTGGTAAAGGGTGGAAGGCTTGGCCTCTCGCCTAGTGTTTTGTTCCACTCTTACCGCCCTAGTTTCCGTCATATAGGTGTTATGTTCCCGGATTTTGCGTTGCTTACGCGGTTGGGTTATAATGGGAACCCCTTGATAGTTCGCCTTGATTAAAGATTTTCCTGCAATGCCCAACTTTGGTTTTACCATTTGCCACCTAGCCTCTTTTTCCCTTGGTTTTCCGGAGCCCGAGGGTCATCTTATTTAAACCCCCCCAGGCCAGTGCTCCTCTGAGTGTTGGTCCAACCTGGAGCCCCTTGCAGCGCCACCTCGGGGAAACTCAAGGGCTGGTTTTAGTTGTACGGATTGCTTATCTGAGTGTGCCCTGAGAAAGAGATATGTGCAGATCCTATCGGGATTTGTCGGCACATTCGGGCGGTGTTGCTGGATTAGTTTTAACCTGTCGAAGTTTCTTGAAGAACCGAGGTACCGAGTCTGATCGGAACGTCTCGGGAGGAGGTATATTCCTTCGTTGACCGTGAGAGCTTGTCTTGGGCTAAGTTGGGACTCCCCTGCAGGGATTTGAACTTTTGAAAGCCATGCCCACGGTTATGGGCAGATGGGAATTTGTTAATGTACGGTTGTAGATAACTTGAACCTTAACTAAATTAAAATGAATCAACAGTGTGAGTTACCGTGATGGCCTCTTCTCGGCGGAGTCCGGGAAGTGGACACGGTGTTGGAGTAATGCTTGCGCAGGTTGTTCTCTAGATTACTCGCTCGTGCTTTGCCTCCTCTTCTCGCTCTCTTTTGCGAACAGGATAGCCAACATATATGCTAGTCGCTTGCTGCAGCTTCACATATATTTACCTTACCTTTCCTTTTAAGCTTAAATAGTCTTGATCGCGAGGGTGCGAGATTGCTGAGTCCCTGTGGCTCACAGATTACTATTACACCAGATGCAGGGCCTAATGATTCCGCTCCAGGTGATGCGCTCGAGCTCAAGTGGGAGTTCGACAAGGACTCTCAATGTTACTATGTTTCTTTTCCTGATGATCGGTAGTGGTGCCCAGTTGGGGGTGATCGAGACCGTGTCGCATGTTGGGTTGTCTTTTATTTTGGCGCCGTAGTCGGGCCATGAGTGTTTGGATGATGTAATGTTATTTATGTACCTTGATTGACGTGGCGAGTGTAAGCCAACTATGTTATCTCCCCTTTATTATTATATTACATGGGATGTTTGTCAAGATTGCCTAACTTGCGACATATGCCTTCAATGCGATTATGCCTCTAAGTCATGCCTCGACACGTGGGAGATATAGTCGCATCGAGGGTGTTATAGCCATCCTGTGAGCACCGCCGCCCGCATCCTCGCCCCGACGCCGCGCCGCCCTCCTCCGCTCGCCGACGCCGCTCCGGCCACCGCCGCCGACATCGCCGCCCGGCGCCATGCCGTGCTCCGGCCCCGCCTTGCTCCGCCTCTTCCCCACACCGGCGTCACGCCACCTCGCGGTCGTCGGCAAGCCGCGCCCGCTCCGGCCACCTCCACCGCCGTCTTCTTCGTCGTTTCCAGCAAGCCCGCCGCCGCGCTGCTACAGTGTCCCGGGCCGGATCCAGATTTGAGCATCTCGGGGTTGACTTTTTCCCTCCTAACCCTAGCATTTTTGCAATCTTTGACGCATCATAACTTCCTCATCATAGCTCTGATTCATGCGTGTAGCATATCAAAATGTTCGTCTCGACGATTACATCATTTCATCTCATTGCATCATTTTCATTTGGGCTCATCTTGATGCCCGAAATGCTGTTGGAAGAGGGCTATGTGATGATTATGTCAGATCTGTTTCAGCAAATGCACTTTTGTCATTTTTGCCATGATTAATGTGTGCATGCTATGATCCTGAGCTCTACATGTGTTTTGTTATATGCCATGCCATCTTTACAGGGGTGTATGCCATGTATTTTTGTGATCTTTGTGGTGACTAGCACAAGCACGCAAAGTAGCTTACTCAATGATGCTGATTTCAGGGACTTAGAATTTCACTAAGTCCTTGCCCTGTCATTATTTTTATGCCATATGTTCATGTTGTTTCCTAGTGATCCGTGCCTCTTTTGAGCATGATCAGTAAGGTTGTTTTGTAGATAATGTTGTGCTCTATCCATCCATGTCATTGTTTGCAATTATGGAGCACCCTAGCTTGAGTCAATCGAGCTCTACTTTTGCTATAAAATGTTCTTGGCAGATTGTTAACATGTTTAGCGATTTTGCCGAGCTTGTTGTTGTTGATCCGTGCATGCTATGTTGTTGTTCTTACCATTTCTAGCTTCTATGACATGTCTATTTCCTGGGTGTATGCTTAGTTTGTCATGCAATGCCTCGTGGTGAGTGCATCGAGCTCGTAAACATGCCTACTCATTATCAGTTTTGCCATGCTCCAGTTCACATTCTTGCAATTGTATTTTCTGATCCCTTTTGGCTTATGGTCACTAAGGGACTTCTGTTATGCGCTTCGAGTAGCTTCATGCCATGCCTTGCTTTGCCATGATATGTTCCTGTAGCATGTAGTTTTCGTGTTCTAAACAATGCTTCCTGATGATAAAATTCCTGACATGCTGTTAATTTCACTAAGTCTGAAACCTGTTATCTTTTGCACTTTTGCCATACTTGTTTGAACCTGTTATTGAGTGCATTAGCCGTAGCTCAGTGTTCATCTTTTTTCAAGCATCATGAGTGGATCCCTTCCATGTGTTGTGTTGTCATGTTTGAGTGCAGTAGCTTATTTATCTTGATGCATTTAGAAGGCTACTTGCTGTTAATCACAGACCGGTGCCATATTTGTTTTGCTTGCCATTTCCAAACCATGCATCCGATTCCGGTGATCTTTATATCGATTTCAACCGAAATCACCTCCCCTTTCTAGTGGCACTCTTGGTTTTCCAATTTAAGGCCAGGTTCAATCATTCCTTGTCAAATCTTGCATATGCATCACATATCGCATCCCGCATAGCATACCATGTTTGCATCATGTTGTTCGAGCATTGCACGTGGTTGATTGTGTTCCTTTTGCTTGTTTGTCTTGTTTGGGTAGATCCGGGAGACGAGTTCGCTAACGAGGAGCCCGTTGAGTTCGCTTACGAGGATCAAGTCAACTCTGACAACTTTGCAGGCAAGATGATCATACCCTCGAAATCACTTCTATCTTTGCTTGCTAGATGCTCGCTCTTTTGCTATGCCTATGCTACGATACCTACCACTTGCTTTCATGCCTCCCAAGTTGCCATGTCAACCTCTAACCCACCATGTCCTAGCAAACCATTGATTGGCTATGTTACCGCTTTGCTCAGCCCCTCTTATAGCGTTGCTAGTTGCAGGTGAAGATTGGAGATCGTTCCTTGTTGGAACATTGTTTATTGTTGGGATATCACCATATTATCTTGTTATATTAATGCATCTATATACTTGGTAAAGGGTGGAAGGATCGGCCTTTTGCCTAGTGTTTTGTTCCACTCTTGCCGCCCTAGTTTCCATCATATCGGTGTTATGTTCCCGGATTTTGCGTTCCTTACGCGGTTGGGTTATAATGGGAACCCCTTGACAGTTCGCCTTGAATAAAACTCCTCCAGCAATCCCCAACATTGGTTTTACCATTCGCCACCTAGCCTTTTCCCTTGGGTTTCATGGACTCAAGGGTCATCTTTATTTTAACCCCCTTGGGCCAGTACTTCTCTAAGTGTTGGTCCAACTAAGCGATGTCCGGGGCTACCAGGGGCAACTCTGGGATGGCCTACCCCACGTCTTGCTCATCCGGTGTGCCCTGAGAACAAGATATGTGCAGCTCCTATCGGGATTTGTCGGCACATTTGGGCGGCTTTGCTGGTTTAGTTTTACCATTGTCGATATGTCTTGTAACCGGGATGCCGAGTCTGATCGGATTGTCTTTGGAGAAGGAATATCCTTCGTTGACCGTGAGAGCTTGTGATGGGCTATGTTGGGACTCCCCTGCAGGGATTTGAACTTTGGAAATCCGTGCCCGCGGTTATGGGCAGATGGGAATTTGTTAATGTCCAGTTGTAGATAACCTGAAACTTAACTTAATTAAAATGCACCAACCGTGTGTGTAGCCGTGATGGTCTCTTCTAGGCGAAGTCCGGGAAGTGAACACGGCGTTGGAGTAATGCTTGACGTAGGTTGTTCTAGGATCACTTCTTGATCGTAGTTGTTCATCCATGCTTTGCCTTCTCTTCTCGCTCTCTTTTGCGAATATGTTAGCCACCATATATGCTAGTTGCTTGCTAGAGCTCCACATCATACCTTTACCTTACCTATAAGCTTAAATAGTCTTGATCGTGAGGGTGTGAGATTGCTGAGTCCCCGTGACTCACAGATTACTTCCAAAACCAGATGCAGGGACCGATGATACCGCTCCAGATGATATGACCGAGCTCAAGTGGGAGTTCGATGAAGACTCTCGTCGTTACTATGTGTCTTACCCAGATGATCAGTAGTGGTGCCCAGTCGGGGCGATCGGGGACTTTGTCGCATTTGGGGGTTGATCCTTATTTTGGTTCCGTAGTCAGACCTTGACTGTATCGGATGAATGTAATGACTTATTTATGCAATTGTGTGACGTGGCGAGTGTAAGCCAACTATGTACCTTTTCCCCTTTATTTATGTACATGGGTTGTTTGCGAAGATTACCTCACTTGCGACATTGCTTTCAATGCGGTTATGCCTCTAAGTCGTGCTTCGACACGTGGGAGATATAGCCGCATCGAGGGCGTTACACAGGCTCACCTTGCCAAGAAATATACTCCCTCTGCAACGCACGGGCATTATGGGGGTTCAGCTGAGAATATAAAACTCAGATTTTTTTGAGGGATAAAAGCTGCTTTACTGAAGATTAACAGTCATAGGTATACAAATAATTTCAGGGGTTCCTGTGAGCCAAAGATGGTGTCCACATGGCAAAGAAGTAGCAGCTTTTGCGAGCACATGCGCTTCAACATTACACTCGCGTTTTTCATGTATGATCTCCATGGTTTGGAACATATTCTTCTTCATCTTGATCTCGTCCATAATAACTTTGCTGGGCCCCAAGTATGCCTCTCCGATATGCTTGAATGTTGCTGAACAATCAGTGCTAATCTGAACTTGTTGCAGGTTTAAGTCAAGAGCCAGAGATAGCCCCTCGCAACATGCCATTGCCTCTAGGATCTCTGGATCAGTAACACTTTCGCACACCAGTGCCGATGCTCCAAGGAAGAAGCCTGTATGATCCAGGCTCACAACTGCCAGGGCTTCCCTTTCACCATTGCGAGATAACGCAGCATCAACATTCATCTTCGCCCAACCCACAGCAGGAGGAGGACGCCACTTCTGCACTGAGCTAGTGCTTCTCGAAACCAGGTTCTGGACTTTGGGCTGCAGGCCGCCCCTGCATGTTTGGGGGCCCATGTGTTCTACCTCAGCACTTTTCATATTGCAAGCGATCGGTACTGCGCTGGTTTTAGATGCTGGCGCAAGGCGAATACACAAAATTGAATAAAGCACGGCAGCTGCTGGAATGAAATCGAACGACAATTCCTAACCAGCAATCAGAGTTGCAATTCTATCAACGATATACCATGTGATAAATAATACTATCGTACTACTTATACACACAGGACACTTGTTTCACCATGCCAGACTATTACATCAAAATCTCTCGGAGGATAGATCAGTTAGGCAGTTGCATGCTGCTACTGAAGAATTTCAAAGTTGATTTGGACCAGCTCTCCTTGCCGAGAAAGTTCGATTTTGACATCATCCCCTACCGCAAGATATGATTTAGATTTGAACCTTGACCATCCTTTAGCATCAATCATCATGCGACCATCCTTTGTACTTACGATATATTGAGCAGGTTCATTCACACCAAGGATGCGCATGGTAAGAGAAACTTGGCCGCGGTCGCCCGGATTGTTGAACGACTCCCTCGTTGCTCTAGGAATTCTCTGTTTGCAAACAAGAAGACATATCCAAATAGTTAGATCAACACAGTGAATCATGTGAAACAACATGGAAAGAAAAAAGAACGAAGCACTTGGGTAGCCAATACTTACCAAGAAGGTGGACATGTCGGTTTTTGTAAGGACTTTGGTATATGAAGTGCGAACTACAGCCCAGTCTGTTGCCGGTGCAACTGCACGGGCCGGAGCAGATGCAAGTGCAAGTATTGGTGCAGGTGCCGAAGCCGCCGCTGCTGCCGGAGATGGTGCTCCTTGTAGAGCTGGTGCCGGTGTCGGAGCAGGTGCCGGTGTCGATGCCTGATCCTCCGGTAGATCAGACTAATCCGCTGACGCGGTCGGTGCCCAATCCTTAGCTGGATCAGACTGAGCTACTGTTGTTGTCAGTGCTAGAGCAACTGTCGGTGCTCGATCTATGCGAGAGAGCGGCGAACGTGTCTGCTCTGCTATGATCAGCTTTCTAACTTGACTAGGATCCATGACCGTGATCCAGTTTTTTTCTTCATTTCTTTTAAACGCGAGAAGACTAATTGTGGCGTTTTTGTTAAACCAAACTGCAGTTCATCATAGGAATTCAGCTTGTACTCATACAACAGACTGATCCAATTTTTTCCAGTAATATAAGTGATGGACAGTGCCTTCGTTACTGACACGACATAAGAAGTGAAACCTGCAAAAATAGCCATCGTAGAGCAAACCAAACGGTTTATTCTGTGATGAATGTCACATGGCAAAACCTGCATCGTAAAATTGCAGGAAAAGAAAGAAAACATGACATTAAATCAATAAGATTTAGACAGTAAATCAATAAGATTTACTTGATTTGACACGAGTGAATCCTTACCAGGAAATCACTATGTTGAAGTACTAAACAGAAGATTGATCGTCCAACTACGCGTGGCATGCAGGGGCCCCGCCTACTCCCACAAGCAGGATAGTCCAAAGGTCGTGACAAATCGTATGGACCGAACATCCATGGGGCTGGAAATCCTAGTGGGTGCGATAAACCCTGCAATGCATACAGATATTGGAGTGTAACCATAATTGATAGACCGTCCTCACAAAAAATATGATATGGATACTTCAAAATATACAGACTGAATTGAGTGGACAGACATTAACATAGAACATTTTCAGGACTGACCACACACCAAAAGCGGCAGTACTAATAAACAATACAGGGTTCACAAACACTAATCAAGTACTGAACAATAGTACTTACTATAGACAAGCAAAGTTGCACTAACTAAACTCTGCAGACTATTTTTTGCCACCGACCTACGGGATGAACCTCGCATAACTGACTAGGCCATGGACTTCGTGTGAGATGTCTACATGCACCATCACCATCTTGTCAACCTTGGAGAACCTAACAGAGTGGTCTTTCCACTCATAAACATGATGATGAACACAAGCCACATCAGATTTGTTGGGAAGCTTTACAAGAACCACACCCTTCGTAATCGAAGGCACAGCCAGGAAATTGTTGTGGTCAAGTACAGCCTCGAGAACACGCCTGACAACAATGCTACAGGAAAACACTAGTTCAGGACACGTGGCGACAAGGACACAGCAGCTGGATAGTTCAGCAGTAGAACTCATCATCAGGTCTTCTAGTTCACATGGCATGACTTTGAGAACTTCATCTCCACCGAGGACCTGGTTCTAATTCAAACAGAAACCATATTTTATTACTACCTCCGTTCAGAAATATAAGATGATTTTCGATATTATACTCCATATATGACTACATATACGCACAGAAATGAGTGAACAAAGACACTAGAATATGTCTTCAAAGGCATGAGAGCAGAGGGATTACATGCAATATCCATAACACAAGTTACTGAGGCAAATATACCCTCTTAAAAGGTAGCATTGATGTTCATAAAGTACTCCCTCCGTCCCAAAATTCTTGTCTTCGATTTGTCTAGATACGGATGTATCAAGTCACATTTTAGTATTAGATACATCTGTATCCAGACAAATCTAAGACAAGAAATTTGGGACAAAGGGAGTAGTTGAAAGTAATCTATAAGAAATTAGTGTCAACCTCTTGCATGTTTTGGTCAAAAGAGGAATTTAGAACCATCATTTGGCACACAAAAATCACATGCAAGATCACCCAGAAAGTTGTACTACTAGTACTAGTACTACATGTTAGATGAAAAAACACGATCAAGATCGAGAAAAAGATCGTCAAGAAGAGATATTACCTGGACTTGCTTAATGAGGGATCCCGGAGAGGGGGGCTTGGATAGGGCGATGGCTTTGAGCTTGTCTGCGGTAGTCTCGGCGGGGTGCTTGCGCTTCTTCGTACGATGAGCCTCGACGATTTTGGCCGGAGCCATAGACATCACTTCAGTCGGTGCTCCAGCGTCCATCAAGAAACTGTAAAATAGAAATAAAAGAAGAGAAACCATAATCACAAACCCAAAAGAAGAAAAGAGAGGGAGTTATAGGATCAGTCTCGGGGTTGCAAGACCGGGCCTTGGCCAGAATCAACACCATTGATGCGCTCACCTTTCCTTCTTTGGGAGAGAAGAACAATTGCAGAAGCAGGTCGGGGTTTTCTTGAAGAAATGAGGAACAAGATGAGGCAGAAGCAAGGGTTGGGTAGAGAGGAAGCTGAGAGAGAAGAGTGAAATGATGGTTGCTTCGTCCGTCCAACTTACTGCTAGAAAGGAGGTGGTTTTGTGATTTGACGGCTCATTGGGCATTACTGCGGCGCTTCGATCGGGGCAGTCTACCGTCACTCTACTACGCAGTAATTTAGTGCATGGCTGGTGGACCCCGATGCTGGCTGTCCCACACGTCGGCGAAAGTGAGTAATTTAGTGCATGGCTGGAGGAGGATCCGCACGGTAGAGCATGTCCACTGTTTTTTAGAAGAAAAAAATGATTACAACAAGCGTTTCCACTCTTATGACGGAGGAGTGCGAAACACGGCAGCCACTTGAACATACACAGTGCTCCTACTACTAGGCATGTGCAGTGGTTCATACGACAGTACTACACAATCTTGTTGCTAGTGTAGTAAGATATGACGATAACAAATGATGTTGTGCGCATGTCAACTACTCGTATATGTAACATAGTACCGCTTTTTTGACTGTCCGATCGAGAATGGACGGTGAGATCAATGTTAACAGAACTAGGTCCACAGCGCACGGAGAGTACGGTGCTACAGTACTCCACGAAACATGAACCATACGAAGCACGAATAGTGTTAGGCAGGGTGTATGAAGGGTGCACGGGATGGGAGCAAAAGTTCCCTTCTCGACCCACCTTTGGGTGTTTGGCAGAGTGCATGAAGGGTGCATGAGTCCACACTAGTAGGTTGACAAAAATACACGAAGAGGAAACAACTATATTGAGATGAGAATGCAACCAAACACACCCACACGCTTTGTGCTACAGTGACTGATCTGCACCGTCTGAGTTTGATCCAACGGTCATGTTGCGCCGAGACATGGACATGCCCATGCAGAAGGCGCCTAAACACCACCAAAGTCCCTCTGCTTCTCGAGGCGCACGACGTTGGTGATGCAGGGTGCAACTGCCCGCAGAGCCCGCTCCCGGTCGACGGGAGCCAGCTCGTCAAAGACGGCGTCCAATGGCACAAATGGATTCCGGTGACGGAGCCCTGAAAGGATTCGCCCGGCAACAGCGATGGCAGCCCGCAACCCCTCCTTCTCCATCTCAGCCCGCACCATCGCGTGGAGACGGCTCAGCTCCTCGGAGATATAGGTGAAGAAGGAGACCAGGTCAGGAAGCTGCAGCTCATTGAAGTCGAACGGGTTTAGCCCGATGGCCGGCATCGTCGCGCTGGCACGATGGTAGGCATCGTGCAGCCGCAACATGTGTGTGGCAACTTGGTTCACCAAGTGGCTGAGGCGATCCTGGATCTCGTCACGATCGGCCCGCTCGCGCTCCAGCCAGCTCCCCTGACGGCCTATCGTATCTCCCGCTTTCTGCAGCAATGCCGCCGACGCCTCAAGCATCTTTGTGGTGGACGCCTGCCGCTTTTGAAGCTCCGTGAACTCCCGCACATAACGGAGGAGCATGGCACTCCTCTCCTCCTTGAGTGCATGGAGCTCCACGTCCTTGGCCCTGAGCTCCGCATCCTTGGCATGGAGATCCTATGTCAGGAGCCTCACCTCGGACTCCGTGATCTACTACGCCGCCATGGCACCAGGTAGAAGCAATGGGGAGAGGAAGAAAAGGGGGTGAAACGGCTGAAAGGCAATGCAATCTACAGGAAGGCGGAGGGAGCGGGGAATCTTTTGGTTTTCACCACAGTAAAACACCAGTCGACGACTTCTCACATCAGGGAGTAGTGGGTACAGGCAGAGTCATTGTGACTAATTGCTGTCGCGCCTGCTCCCGTCAATCAAAAAATTAAAAATCCTGCCGCGCCTGCTCCCGTCAATCAAAAAATTAAAAATCCTGCCGCGCCTGCTCCCGTCAATCAAAAAATTTAAAATCCTGCCGCACCCAAACACCAGAGCAACGCTGCGGTGGATATTTAAATTTACCTACCGGCAAGTAGATAAAAAAGGGGTGAAAAAACAAATGCGGCGGCGGCCTAGCCAATCGGTCGAACTAGCCCAACTAGCTAGCCATCGTGCTTCACTGATGTACTCGGCGGGAAAGGTGGTCTTTTGTGATTTGACGACTCATTTACTTGCTTCGGCACTACGACCGAGGAGGACCCAGAAAACGCGCGGTAGGGCGTCCCACATTAGGAAGAATATATGCGTGCACCACTCGGGAGGACCCCGGAACCACGCGGTAGGGTGTGCCATGTCTCGGCACGGAGGAAAAATGTGCGTGTAAAAATATACTGTATCAGACGTAGTACCTGTGGTTCGACCTCGGGACCCAGCCAGTCGGTTGAAAATAGCCCACTAGCCACACAGCTTCATCATGCAAACATGGCACGGAGGATAGATGTGGTTAGCTCCGTCTCGACCAGCCACAACGTCTCTTGTTCTAGGCAATTCTTCTATTTTCCAAGTTTTTGTTAGTTGTAATAACACCACGGCAAGCTAGCACCGCTCTTCGTGTGTGCCCGTGCAAAGGTTAGACGATGGAGAGAAGAGAGATTGAGATCGCAGACCTGGGACCCACCAGTAAGTGAGATAACGGTCATGCACGTGTTGACGATGCATTCCCTCTACTCTACTCAACGCAAGTACTGTCTAAAATCAAGTTATGGGACAAAGCCAACAACCGTTCGTTTTTTCAGGCTATCCACTTACGCTTTGTAGTCCAGGTTGCCAGTTCGAATCTCGTCTTTCAGATTTGTTAGTTTTAGGTCCAAATTTGATTAATGACAAGTGGAACCCCCATGTGTTGTTCCGATATTTCAGTGTAGGATGGTTTTTTTGAACAAACACTTTGCGCGGTTAGACAAGTAACGGCACGAGTTACACGTTTTTTGCAAGTTTACGAACAAAAATGACAGCGTCATAGAATATCACATCCACCCCGCAACTTAGATACTATGGTGATACGAGTTTTTACACCGTTGGAAGTGAGATCCAATGGCTTGGGAGTAGTCTTTGTAATTATGGGCAATTTCCAAACTCTCGAAAGGTTTTTTTGCAAATAAAACATTCAGGCCTCGTGTGTGCCGCTGCATCTTCGATCCAATGGCTCCCCGATGCTCATATTAGGTGCTCCCCGTAGCTTAATTACCCGCTACGGCGATTGGAGTAGTTGTGGGCCGAATGCTACGAAAATATAATCTAAACCGACCGGAATAAATGCCTACACAAATTAATCCAAGGTTGGAGTGCCCCTCGCAATGTAAATAGCTCCAGCTTTGCGAGGGATGGAGAGGTAGTAGCTTCAATGCGTGGAAGATACGGTGTGAGAAAGCGAGGTCAATCGAGAGACATATAGATAGAGAGACAAAGTGAGTGTGGTCCGACATTCATTGAACAAATATATATGCTCTGGAGAGATATTGTCCGATTGAGCATTTTGGCAAGGGTGAGGGCTGTAAGATAGAGCTTGAGAGATGATCCAGTCATAGACGTGTAGATATATTTTGTGCGTGGGAGGAAGCAAGGTCAACTGATCACATAGGGTCGCCGTGCGATCGAAAGAGTGAGACGGGTTGGAGAGAGTGACCTAGATAGACAATGTGTGTGAGAGAGTATCCAATGTGAATTGGTCGAATTGGGCTCAAACATGGTGATATATCGTTTTTGTCCGAGAAAGAGCGAGGTCAATCGAGACATATGAGAGAGAGAGAGAGATTGAGTGAGCGTGGCCCACCATGAGGTCGAAAGAGTGGTGGCGGCTTGGATGGACTGACCTAGATAGACAATCTGTGTGAGAGAGTATAGAGTGTGTCGATCGAGGCCCAAACAGGGAGATATATCATTTGTGTGTGAAAGAAAACGAGGTTAAACGAGACTTAGATAAAGAGAGCGAGATTGAGCGAGTGTGGCCCACCGTGCGGAAGAAAGAGTGAGACAGTCTCGAGGGAGTGACCTAGATATACAACGTGCGTGCGTGCGCATGCACAAGAGGTTGGGGGTCTAGATAGGCAATGCATGTATTTTGCGCGAGAGGGTGAGAGGGAGAGGGGGTAGAGAGAGAGAGAGAGCTTAGCGTGGGGTGCAATGGCGGGTGTGTGAGGTAAATACATTTGGTAACAGAGTGGAAAAAGGGGTTGTGTAGTTGAGAGACTTACAGATCGAAACATGGAGAGAAAGAATGAACGTGTGTTGGAAACCGATAGCTTCCTTAGGTGGTTAGGAGAGGAAGATTGACCGATACAGGAAGTTTGTAGCGTTTGTGCGGGGGGGGGGGGGGGGGGGCTAAAAACAACATTTGAATGTACATAGTACGAGACTTAATATCAATGTTTCAATTCGGTGTACATTGTAAGATTTGAACCGAGGACCAGGCATACGGGTAATTATTTCGAATTCATGCCATACTAAGTTTTGAAAAGTTGACATTGACTCAGTTTGTTGTGCTATTTTGTAGGTTATATGTTTGAATCCATCCAAAAGTTTTCTCACTACCATGGTGTTCATCATATACATATGAATTTGTATTCAAAAAGTAGCATGGATACAGTGAAATGCGAAATCCATGTTAGAATTGCAGATCGCTGCGTGACACACACTCTAATTCAAATAACTAACTGCATGACACACACTCTAATTCAAATAACTAATTATGTGACACACACTCTAATCCACGTTAGCATGGGTACTGTTTCGATTTTTTTCAAATAACTCCTCATTAATTAATTTATAGTACTCCCTCTGTTCACTTTTACAAGACCTTGAAGACATTTCAGACAATGTGCAAAACAGTTCATTTTAAGTTGTCTGAAACGACTTACAAAAGTGAACGGATGGAGTATCTCGTTTCGAATGACAAATTATTGCAAGGAAAACACGGGCATGGTAATACATATAGATTCGTTTCCAAATGAAAGAAGATTCGTTTGCATTCTCAAATGTAGGCGCACCAGGCAAACCAGGGTCGTGTCGGGGTGGACGCTGCTTTGGTGCCTTAAAGGCAACTGCCTTTGGGTCACTAACATGTGGGCCAGCCACCTGTTGGGCCCATATGTCATGGACACAAAGGCAGGTGTCTTAAGGCACCGAAGCATAGTCCTGTCGGGGTGGTCGCGTGTGTCGGACGGACGCGTAGCACCCAGCCACCCACCCCCCTCCCCCCCCCAAAAGGATGACGACAATATAAGTTCGCGCTTCCATGTTTCAGATTGAAATATCTGGCGGCCCCAATTCCAGCCCTACAAAATCTCTCTTCTCCACCGTCCCCTTCCGTGCCCAGATTGCTCAAATCCCTAATTCGCCGCCAAGCCTCGAATCACCCCTCGTCTCTTCTCTTTCCCAACCTTTCCCCACCTCTCTGCTGGACGACGACAACGAAGACGACAGTTGCGCTTCACCACCGCACCGGAGCTACCTCATCTACGCCCTCGTCCACCGCACCGGGTGGTCCACCGACAACGTCGGCCGCCGCAACCGACGTGCGTCACAGACACCGAGTTCCACCGCATCAGGTGCGCTTCACCGACGCCGTCTCCCAGCTCATCGGGGCTACTTCACCGAGCACATCATCGCACCTCCGCCCCCGAGGCCGTTGGGGCTTCACCAACGGTCTTGTCCATCACATCGTAGTGCTCCGCTGCCACTCAAGATCTGCATCCATGCGCGGCTGAAAGTGCAACTATCCCTAAGTGGTTTTGGTAATTCCTAACAATATATAACTCATTGAGCTAATGTTATTCCAAGATTAATATGTCAGGAAAAGCTCAATGAATGGCATGGCATGGATGAGGAAAGCGGACCCCTCAAAATACTAAGGACAAAAAGATTGGCTCAAGCTCAAAGCTCAAGACTCTACATTTTATATTTTAGTGATCCAAGATCACACTGAGTCTATAGGAAAAGCCAATAGTATCAAGGAGGGATGAGGTGTTGCTTGATGAGGTTCTTGCTTCATAGTGCTTAGTGATATGCTCCAAAACCCTCAACAACCTTCCCACATCCACATATGACCTAAACCAAGAGTCAAACTCGGCCCCACCGATTCTTTCTATCCGGTGCCACCGAGTTCAGATGTCATAGCCACTGCCACAAACCCTAGGCAAATCGGTCTCACCGATAGGGATCTCGGTCACACCGAGATGGGGTTGTAATCTCTCTGTTTCCTTTCGTAACGTTTCAGTCCTACCGAGATGAGCGATCGTTCCCACCGAGATTGCAATGTGAAGTCTCTGTTTCCCTTTTGTAACATTTCGGTCCAACCGAAATGAGCGATCGGTCCCACCGAGTTTACCTGACCAACTCTCTGGTTAGCTTATTACCAAAATCGGTCCCACCGAGTTTGTGTAATCGGTCACACAGAGATTACGTTATGCCCTAACCCTAACCATATCGGTCCTACCGAGTTGCATCTCAGTCCCACCGAAAATCCTAATGGTCACTAGGTTTGCTAAATCGGTCCGACCGAGTTTCTCAATTCGGTCTAATCGAGATTGGTAAATTTTGTGTAATGGTTAGTTTTTGTGTGGAGGCTATATATACCCCTCCACCCACTCTTCATTCGTGGAGAGAGCCATCAGAACATACCTACACTTCCAATACACATTTTCTGAGAGAGAACCACCTACTCATGTGTTGAGGCAAGATATTCCATTCCCACCATATGAATCTTGACCTCTAGCCTTCCCCAAGTTGCTTTCCACTCAAATCTTCTTTCCACCAAATCCATATCCTGTGAGAGAGAGTTGAGTGTTGGGGAGACTATCATTTGAAGCACAAGAGCAAGGAGTTCATCATCAACACACCATTTGTTACGTCTTGGAGAGTGGTATCTCCTAGATTGGCTAGCTGTCACTTGGGAGCCTCCGAAAAAGATTGAGGAGTTGAACCAAGGAGTTTGTAAGGGCAAGGAGATCGCCTACTTCGTGAAGATCTACCGCTAGTGAGGCAAGTCCTTCGTGAGCAATGGCCATGATGGAATAGACAAGGTTGCTTCTTCGTGGACCCTTCGTGGGTGGAGCCCTCCGTGGACTCGCACAACCGTTACCCTTCGTGGGTTGAAGTCTCCATCAATATGGATGAACGATAGCACCACCTATCGGAACCATGACAAAAACATCCGTGTCTCCAATTGCGTTTGAATTCTCCAAACCCTTCCCTTTACATTCTTGCAAGTTGTATGCTTTACTTTCCGCTGCTCATAGACTCTTTGCATGCTTGCTTGAATTGTGTTAAGATTGCTTGACTTGTGCTAAGATAGCTAAAATCTGCCAAAGACTAAAATTGGGAAAAGGATAGATTTTTAATTGGTCAAGTAGTCTAATCACCCCCCCTCTAGACATACTTTCGATCCTACAAGTGGTATCAGAGCTTTGGTCTCCATTTGCTTTGATTTCCATAGCTTTTGGTGGTCATAGCCTTGGTTTCACAACCTAGGAGAGTATGGCGTCTAGAGAGGGAAATTATCACCGTAGATGTCCTTACTTTGATAGTACTAATTTTGCTAGTTGGAAGCATAAGATGAAAATGCATATTCTTGGACATAACCCCGCCGTTTGGGCTATTGTGTGTGTTGGCTTGCAAGGTGAATTCTTTGATGGGAGAGAACCAAATCGTGAAGCTACCGCGGATGAGTTGAAGATGCTGCAATACAATGCTCAAGCTTGTGATATCCTCTTCAACGGATTGTGCCCCGAAGAATTCAACAAAATCAGCCGTCTTGAGAATGCAAAGGAAATTTGGGATACTTTGATTGATATGCATGAAGGTACTGACTCCGTCAAGGAATCCAAGTTGGATGTGCTTCAAAGTCAACTTGACAAGTTCAAAATGAAGGATGGTGAAGGTGTCGCTGAGATGTACTGTAGGCTTGCTCTTATCACAAATGAGATTGCCGGCTTAGGAAGTGAAGAGATGACCGACAAATTCATCATCAAGAAGATCCTAAGAGCCCTGGATGGAAAATACGATAATGTATGCACATTGATCCAAATGATGCCAAATTACAAAGATCTCAAGCCAACGGAAGTCATTGGAAGAATTGTTGCTCATGAGATGTCACTCAAGGATAAGGAGGAGCTCCATAACAAGTCAAATGGTGCTTACAAAGCCTCATGTGAAGCTCCCACATCATCAAGTGAGAAACAAACCTTTAATGGAGAATTGAGCCTAATGGTGAAGAACTTGAACAAGTTCTACAGGAATAGAAGCAAAGAGAGAAGTTCCAAGTCAAGGTCCTACAATGACAAAAGATCTTCTAGTCGAGAGCGAAACTGCTACAATTGTGGAGCCCCGGACACTACTCCAACGAGTGTACGGCTCCCCACAAGAGAAGAGAAGATCCTCCCAAAAGAAGAAGTAGAAGAGAAGAATCACCATCAAGGGAAAGAAGGAGTAGGGATGATTGATATGAACGAAGACCCTCTTGGAGAAGCAAGGATTCGGAAAGGAAGGACAAGTCATCAAGGAGCTACACAAAACGAAGACAGCAAGCTCATGTTGGTGAATGGGTATCCGGCTCTGACTCCGACAATGACTCTGAGAGAAGCTATCACTCCGACTCCGAATATACTCAAGATGAAGGTGTTGCTGGTCTAGCACTTGTGTCAACCAACTCCTACGACATATTTGATTCACCAAATGAAGGAATTGGAAGATGCTTTATGGCCAAAGGTCCAAAGGTATCACACCCCGAGTATGTTGATTTCAATAGTGATGAAGATGACTTGTTAGGTGATGATGATTTACTTGTTGACAACTATAGTGATGAATACTATGATGAAACGAATGACAATGATAAGGAGAAGATTGAGTCTCTAACTAAAGAACTAAACACTCTTAAGTTAGCTCATGAAACTATCTTAGGAGATCATCGAGAACTTTTAAGGACTCATGAGAAATTACGTTTTGAAAAGCTCAACCTTGAGCAAGAGCATGAGTTCTTAAAGGCAATCAATGATGATCTTCGCAAGAAAAGTTCTTCTTACATTGCCAAGCGTATACTCTTATCCACTTACATGCCTCAAGTCAAGTCTAGTAACAAGAACAAGAAGGATTCTTCTTCTAGTAGTAACAATAATCATGCTAAATCCAATATTGTTGCTTCTAGTAGTTCTCTTGATTCCACTAATGATTCTCTTAGCCAAGTTGCACTTGAGCAATAAAATAGCTTATTGAAGGGAATTATAGAGAAAGGTGTTTACAAGAGCCTTGCCGGGAGTAAGCAATTCGAGGAAATTGTACGCAAGCAAGGAAGGCACCAGAAGAATCAATGTATTGGTTTTGAACGAAAGTTCAATGCCAATGGAGTTGAGTGGGAAGAAGATCAATACCCCAAGATGAAGTTTGTTCCTCAACAAGAGAAGTATGATCCTACTTCTTTCAAAGGGACACAAGCTCAGGATGATCTTCCACCACAAGACCACAAGCAAAAAGGCAAGGACAAGCTTCAAGAGGAAATTGATGCATTTGAAGAAGCTCCTAAGGCCTTGGTCAAGTGGGTTCCCAAGACTACATCAAGTTACACTTCATCAAGTACAACTACAACTACGAGGATTCCCATCAAGATGGTGTGGATCCCGAAGAAGAAGAACTAGAGAGTTCTTGAGGGTGACTCCGCCAACATACTTCACTCTTATCATTTTGGCAAGAACAAGTGCAATCAACTTCCAGATCTTGCACTAGTTCAAGGAGTCACAAACCCTCTTGTTGGTAAGACAAGGTACAAGGTAACCTAAAGCTTTCATAGACATCATCTTATGTGTGCATCACTCTATGTCTATGGATATCCTTGTTTGTTCCTTGTGGGACTAACCCGTGTAGGTATTGAAAGTGCAACTCACTCCAAAGGATAGCTCCAAATGATCTACATCAACATTGAGCATCCACATCTTCAACATCTACATGAAGGCATGATCGACAAAACCGAAGGTTAGTTCATCCCTCTTAGGGGGGGTCTCGCATCTAGGGGGAGCTTTACTCTAACAATTGAGTTAAAGCAACTCTAATGGTGTGAACACAACAAAGCTTTATGTAAAAGTGGTAACCCCACTTGTGCTTAAACGATGAGTATGACCTATGATCAAATGCTCTCATTTGACTCCTAAGTCAATATACTCATATATAGATGACCTAGTCATCGCCAATTGCTTGATCGATGCTAGAATTGTTTGTGCGTGCCTTGCCACATATTTCATTTGTCATTTTATTGTGTGAGCGTGTTGGTTGCATAATTTACTCATTCGAGGACATCCACTTGTTGTTTTGATTGTTTGGTTTCCTTTTCTTTTGGCCAAGTGGATGGACAAGAATGCCTAAGAACCTTCTCTAGCTATCTATGCTTTTCTCATCTCAAACTCTATTCATGCTGCATCACAAAATGTGATCAAGTCAGATTTGAACCACTCTGTGTGAGGAGCACTCGGAGTCCCCGATTCGTCATAGACTTAAACTTGCAAAACTTCTGTGTGTTTCGGTCTGACCGATTCACCCATTTCGGTCATACCGAGATCACTAAGTCGATCTAGGTTTTCAATCTTGATGCAACCGATTTGAAGTTTTCGATCACACCGAGTTGCAGTAACTGCTTGCAGTTATGCATCTCGGTGCCACCGAGTTGTTCCACTCGGTCTCACCGATAGGGTCGGGCTATATATACCCACAGGCAAAATTTTGGAAATTGTCTCCGAACCCTTTCGCCCGCGCTTAGCTCGCTCTGCCTCCCTGGGCCTCCGGATCGTCCTCCTCGTCGCCAGCCGCCTCCTGCCGCTGGTCTCCACCGCCGTCAATGGGAATCATCCCCGCCGTTGCCGCCGTAGCGAGTTCATCGCCGAACTAGGGTATGAACTCGATCACTATGCTATCCTTATCTGATTCCTAGCACATTGTGTTCGCCATGTATCTTGCCACGATTGAGATCATTCTATCCATCGAAAACACTCCATAGTTTAGTCGTGAATTGAGAATTTAGGGTTAGATTTCCGCCGAAACCATCTCGGACCCACTGAGTTGTGGAACTCGGTACCACCGATTCGGCTTAGGCCATTGCACATGCGATTCTCGGTCTGACCGAGAGTTGCAAATCGGTGTAACCGAGTTCAGGACTTTGTGAAACCCTAGCAGTCTCGGTGCCACCGAACTGTGACTCAGTCTGACCGAGTTCACTAGTTTAGGTTCCAACAGCTGCATCGGTATCACCGAGTTTACAAATCGGTTGATCCGAAATGCTCTCTGTGGAAAACGAAAACTAAGTTTTTGACTCATTCTTTTGCAAAAACCTCTGCATTTTGTGATGCTCATCCACTCTATCTCATCTATATCTATTCACAGGGTCTGCTGTCAGTGTTTGCAATATGTCTGATCAGAGTGACAGCCAGAACAAGTCAGAGGAGCAGGTTCACTTGAGTGAGGGCACTAGTCCCTCTAGCAGCTCTGATGAGGGTAGCAGGAGCACCCCAAGCAACTTACCCAAAGCTACCACCAGGGCCAGAAAGAAAAAAATGTCTGAATATGAGGATGAAGACTATGTGGCAGTCAAGGATGAGGCCACTTCCAAGAAGAAAGTGGTTAAGAAGGAATATAGCACTGCTGCTGCCACTAAGCCTGGTATGAAAACCAAAGTGCCTGCAAAGAGAATTCCCATGTCTAAAGCCAGAGCCTCTACTCAAGTACCTTTGGAATCTAAACCCAAAGAAGCTGCTGCAGAAGGGAAGAAGAGGAAAGAGAGGGTCAAGAAGACCACTGCTAGAGTGCTCGGGAGATCCTCAATCATGAGAGATTCTGAAGAGGAAGAGGAAGAAGATGCTGCACCAGCACCCAAAGCTCAGAAGCTTATGGGTGATGCCATCAGGGCAGGGGCTATTCCACCTAAGCCTAAGACTGCTCCTAAGACTGCTGCTCCAGCTCCAAAGCCAAAACCAAAGAGGAGCACCAAGAACATCCCTGCTGAGGAGAAGAACAAGGCCCCAGCGCCTGAAGCTGAAATGGAAGAAGAAGATGATGAGTAACATGTTTTGAGGAAGTTAAAGCCAAAAATTCCAGATCACAATGATGCTCATCCAGTAGCTGAGAACTTGAAGATAAGGAAGGACTCAGGATTGAGGCTATCGAGAGAGTCAGGTCCATATGCCACCAGGAGAAGGACTGTTGTGGACTACAGGTTCCATACAAAGGAATAGCAGGACTTCTATGAGACCATCTTGCTTGACAAGAAACCAATAGTGTGTGACATGAGATGGGTCGACTGGGACTACATCAAGGAGAATGATGAACATTATCCAGGTGTGTATGATAGTTTCAAGGCTTGTGGAGTTGATGAGTTTGTGGCTCAGAAGCTCACAAAATGGAATGATGAGCTTATCATGCAGTTCTACTCCACAGCTCACTTCTACCCAGATGGAAGGATTGTCTAGATGTCTGAAGGTACGAGGTACCAGTCAACAGTTGCAGAATGGGCTAAGTTGATCAATGCCCCAAAAGAGAGTGAAGATGACTTGGATGTCTATGCCAACAAGAAGAAGGATCACAACACCATGGCACACATGTACAAGGAGATCCCAGATGCTGCTCTTGAGACACACAAGTTTGGATCTATACATTACCTTCTGTCAGGCTTGCCAACTATCAACTGGATCCTCAGGCACACTCTCTTGCCAAAGTCAGGTGGTCACAAGATGATCAGAGGCCATGCAATAAACTTGCTTCACATCTTCGATGTCCCACAGAAGTTCAAAGTCATGAGCCTCATAGTGGAAACCATAAAGAGGACAACTGCAGATCAGAAGAGGAGTTGTGAGTATGCCCCACAGATCCAGGAGCTGATTAACTCCAAGATGGGCACAGGCACATATCTGCTGGACAAGGAGCACCTACCCATCTACCCAGAATTTGAGGACAACACTGTGGTGATGGATGAAAATGAACCATCTTCTGTGCATGCACAAGCCAAGAAGGAGAAGGCAAAGGCTGAAAAGGCTGCAAGGATGCCAACTACTGAAGAAGCATCTCAGTATCTTCTGAAGAGCAAGCAAGATCAGCTTAGCTACTTGATTGCCTCCACTCTGAGGATTGAGAAGGGACTAGCCACCCTGAGTCAAAACTAGGAGAGCCTGGAAAGGATCGTGGAGCAAAAGTTCTATGACTTGGATGTGAAGGTAACTGAGATCCAATCTGTTGTGGAGCAACTTTAGGATGATATGTAGGAGAGGAAGGGAAAGACAACCACTGATGCATTTGCCAGAGTGCCTAGAGCTCAGAGGTCTGCTGCAGTGCCTATTCCAGACACCAGAGCCACTTCATCTACACCAGCTACAGCTTCAGTGCCACCAGCTCCAGCACCTACTCCATCAGCTCCATCTACATCGACTGAAGCCTTCGTTCTTGGAGTTATCCGGACACCACCACCTGAAGACCAAGCCTGAGAGACGATTTAGTGCTATGCATTTTCTAGGAACTTTTTGGTAACTTGTTGTCAAAGGGGGAGAAAATGTATAGATCATAGGCTTTGAGAGAGAGCGTTGCTTTTTATTCTCTCTTGCTTTGGTGGTTGAACTTTATTTGCTTGTTTGAGATACTTTTTGTCTGTGTGATACTTGGATGATCATGTGTGTTTGATCATATGCTACATTAATGCTTGTTGGATGACATTATCATTTTATCCCTATATGATCATTCACTTTGCTTGGTGATGAGTGCATGTATTTAATTATTATCATTTTGAGCGCTCCACCAAGATGTATGTGACATGGAAGAGTAGCCCATGAGCCTAATTCTCTGTGCATTTGCAGTCCAAAGCAAATCATAAACTATGCACAAATTTAGGGGGAGCTCTTGCTTTTCACATACTTCTCAAAGCGAAAATGTTTTTCACTCTTATTATCATTTGTCGAAGCTTTGATCTATATGTTGTCATCAATTACCAAAAAGGGGGAGATTAAAAGTACAACTATCCCTAGGTGGTTTTGGTAATTCCTAACAACATATAGCTCATTGAGCTAATGTTATTCCAAGATTAATATTTCAGGAAAAGCTCAATGAATGGCATGGCATGGATGAGGAAAGTGGACCCCTCGAAATACTAAGGACAAAAAGATTGGCTCAAGCTCAAAGCTCAAGACTCTACATTTTATATTTTAGTGATCCAAGATCACATTGAGTCTATAGGAAAAGCCAATACTATCAAGGAGGGATGAGGTGTTGCTTGATGAGGTTCTTGCTTCACCGTGCTTAGTGATATACTCCAAAACCCTCAACTACCTTCCCACATCCACATATGACCTAAACCAAGAGTCAAACTCGGCCCCACCGATTCTTTCTATCTGGCACCACCGAGTTTAGATGTCATAGACACTGCCACAAACCCTAGGCAAATCGGTCTCACCGATAGGGATCTCGGTCACACCGAGATGGGGTTGTAATCTCTCTGTTTCCCTTCGTAACGTTTCGGTCCTACTGAGATGAGCGATCCGTCCCACCGAGATTGCAATGTAAACTCTCTGCTTCCCTTTTGTAATATTTCGGTCCCACCGAAATGAGTGATGGATCCCACCAAGTTTACCTGACCAACTCTCTGGTTAGCTTATTACCAAAATCGGTCCCATCGAGTTTGTGCAATCGGTCACACCGAGATTACGTTATGCCCTAACCCTAACCATATCGGTCCTACCGAGTTGCATCTCAGTCCCACCGAAAATCCTAACGGTCACTAGGTTTACTAAATCGGTCCGACCGAGTTTCTCAATTCGGTCTCACCGAGATTGGTAAATTGTGTGTATCGGTTAGTTTTTGTGTGGAGGCTATATATATACCCCTCCACCCACTCTTCATTCGTGGAGAGAGCCATCAGAACATACCTACACTTCCAATACACATTTTCTGAGAGAGAACCACCTACTCATGTGTTGAGGCCAAGATATTCCATTCCCACCATATGAATCTTGATCTCTAGCCTTCCCCAAGTTGCTTTCCACTCAAATCTTCTTTCCACCAAATCCATATCCTGTGAGAGAGAGTTGAGTGTTGGGGAGACTATCATTTAAAGCACAAGAGCAAGGAGTTCATCATCAACACACCATTGGTTACTTCTTGGAGAGTGGTGTCTCCTAGATTGGCTAGGTGTCACTTGGGAGCCTCCGACAAAGATTGTGGAGTTGAACCAAGGAGTTTGTAAGGGCAAGGAGATCGCCTACTTCGTGAAGATCTACCGCTAGTGAGGCAAGTCCTTCGTGGGCGACGGCCATGATGGGATAGACAAGGTTGCTTCTTCGTGGACCTTTCGTGGGTGGAGCCCTCCGTGGACTCGCGCAACCGTTACCCTTCGTGGGTTGAAGTCTCCATCAACGTGGATGCACGATAGCACCACCTATCGGAACCACGACAAAAACATCCATGTCTCCAATTGCGTTTGAATTCTCCAAACCCTTCCCTTTACATTCTTGCAAATTGCATGCTTTACTTTCCATTGCTCATAGACTCTTTGCATGCTTGCTTGAATTGTGTTAAGATTACTTGACTTTTGCTAAGATAGCTAAAATCTGCCAAAGAGTAAAATTGGGAAAATGATAGATTTTTAATTGGTCAAGTAGTCTAATCACCCCCCCTCTAGACATACTTTCGATCCTACAGCGGCCAGCCAATGCCAGCGCATCACCCTCAATGGCTCTGAAGTGACCGGCACTCTAGCTAGGCGAGGATGCCCAAACGCCGGCCCGAACTAGGTATCCACACATCAATCCCTTATGCACTGTTCCGACGATGTTTGGATATCCTTTCACTACTCTCTTAGCTTACATGCCTATGCAACTCTGACCTTAAATCTTATTTCTTCTGGAGATATCATCTGAAACAAGCAAATCCATATTTTAGCGAAGCATGACAGCGCTACAGGATCTGGTACACATCCTGCACACCCGTATAACCTTGTAAGTATCTGTCCTCCGGTACAACATCAAGGTCGATTCCTCTTATTTGATCAACCATTCGCCATGTCAAAAATGCAGATGGGGATGCAAGGAGCACAAGGCCTGCACATCCAAGCAAGTGGTAACATGGACTTGTACATGGAACATCCCAAGCGCAAGCAGAGCTGAAGTGAGCCTGTACAACGAGCTAGCGTAAGTCCCTGCATTTCATTTAATTCGTACTGGCATTCGTCTATGATTTGTGTGCAGTGGCTGATCCACGAATTCAAGTTACCAGGGGCGAACATTTAACTTAAAAAATACGAAGGCACTTGCACTCCGGAAATCAACATAACTTGAGAAATGTGAAGCTACATGCACTTTGAAAACCAGCTAATGATCCAAAGTAGTTCAGATTATAAACACTAAATGATGCAAGCACCAAAAAACACAAAATGCAACATGGTGTACAAGGACTACAAACATGGTCTGTACCTACTTGA
The DNA here is from genome assembly GCF_056163025.1 of Triticum urartu. NCBI lineage: Eukaryota > Viridiplantae > Streptophyta > Magnoliopsida > Poales > Poaceae > Triticum > Triticum urartu. The sequence goes on along the minus strand of NC_141876.1, from coordinate 397,732,624 downwards.
ATTATTCATTCTCTGGCTGAAAATATCGATGTGTAATTGCACGTATAACCAGTGCGCAAACTGCATATCAATATATCTATCCTGCACAAGTATGCCAATAGTTTCAAACAACAGATTAGAAAAGTATTTATGCTATGTTGTCATGATACGGGGACTTTCTGGTGGATGGCCTCGACGTTTCATCAAGCTATGAAAATGCACTATAATTTGCTTGTCATCAATGCCTGCAAATCTCTGTCTCTCTCAACATAGTAGATCATCATTAGACACTAAATCCTTCAATGAGATTGCAAAATGCTTGCATTAGATCCCTCATTAGACACTATATGTTCATTACCAGGAGCATGTAAAATGTTTGCATCAAATCCTTCATTAGCAGTCTATTCATTAGACACTTCAGGCTCAAGAACAACATGAGCTTGTATGTTTGCACCAGAAACTTGATTAGATACATCAGATTCAGTCAGTTCAGTATTGATTGGGGGAGTTAAAAATAAGTACAAATTGGTTCATTTTCTCATAGATTCCCTACATACAAGCAGTTTTACAACACCGTCAGGTTTAACTATTGGCCAGAAATTGAAGAGTTGAATTAGATATAATCAGGGATGTGATGTACCTGCTCGTTGCGCATGCTACTCTTGCAAGCGGCGGCTGTCCGTTTGCGCAAGCTCGATGCCATGCCCGTGCTGCCGCCGCTGCCTCCCACGCAGGCTACACCCAGGGTTGGATCTTCATCTTCTTGTCCTTCCATTCTCTTGAAGCCAGGAGACCTCCCTCCAACGAGGGCGTGAGGAAGTGGTGTGTCAGTCTGTTCAGCGGCGGCTAGGTTAGGAGCAAACCAGACTGGAGGCTGGAGCGAATGAATTGGGATTTTTCCTGGTGTCGATCGATATGGGAGGCGCTCGTTTGGGCCGGGAGCCTGCTATAGGGCCTGCCTTGCACTTATGTTATTGGCCCATCCAAATTGAAACATTTTTCTTCATTTTTTACATTGCCTGCTCGTGCGTTGCGATGAACAAAACTAGCGTGGGCCAACCTGGATGACTCAAACTAGGTGCACACTTTCCAGCCACCTGAGGCGGCCGCCCATACCAGCCCCTATGGTGGCGTCGCCCCTTTTTGCGTGTATGATTGGATAGGGAAAAATATTCTAGTGGAGCTTTTGATTTACCCACAGAATGGTTGAATTACTTGTTTCTATGAACTGAGTTCGCCAATAATGTGAAGGATGCCAGTCTTTTCATCCTATTGTAGATTGCTTGGATCTCAATATGCCAAAAGTAATCGCATGAAATATTTAGTAAAAGCAAGTGTGATGTGTTTGGCTACAACTAGTCTGACTACACGTCCTCATATAACATATTAAGGACGCACCATCTTACTAGATTAACCATTCGACTTACCCATGTAGTGTGGGAAGAAAGAAGTATTGGGAGTGCGTATCCAAGCAATTGATGCCATGGACTCCTTCGTACAACCTTGTAAGCGAAAAATAAGTTGAAGTGTGCCTGTACAAAGAACTAGCGTAAGTTCAGTTACCTGCTTCTCAGAATTTTAGTTAGCCACTTATTGCAAAATTGTTCAATTACGTTGCTTGTCTTAATTTAGTTTGCTACTGATTACATAATGGCACAGCCTGTTAATCATATTGTAGAGTGCGCCTATCTATGTGTTTGATACTTACTGTTAAGAATTACCTGTTTGCCTTAACTTAAATATCTACTTGTTTGTTTAACTACTTTGCTGCTGCAACAGCGGGTTACGATGATGTTAATAACTACTTTTCAGCATCCAATTGAAACTCTTTAATTCCTTGTTTGTTTAACTGGTTTGCTGTTATAACTCCCAGTTGAGATGTTTTGCTAACTTCAACTTTTCTGAATCCAGTCGGAACTTTAATGGCAAAACAGGTTAGCCCAAGATCAAAGAGCGAGGTCCCCATGGACGTTGCATCATCCCACATCGGTGGCACCGGCTCAATCGTGCATTATGAATTGCCAACTGCTAATGCTCTAGAGGCTAAACTAGTGGTAGAAAGAGATTCTGCTTCTGCACATAGAGATGAAGTTGACATGTTGAAGAAGCAAACAACACAATCACAAGCAGTACTCAAGACAACCATTAAATATTTGGTGGATTTCAAAATCAAGCAAGCTGAGACTGACCAGATTGTTAAGGTCCTGAAGGAAAAAAGGAAATTAATTTCCTACTTGGTAAATCATAGGTGAAATGTTCTTTCCATAGTTGAATAACCTTTGTGTTGTCTGTTCATGTAATCAATCAAACCATTTGTTTTAGAGATCATGTAATAATTGTGTTTTTTTTATTTTTTGTTTGTAATTTTATTTGAGCACAAGTCTGTATTAATTGATAAGACTCGGAGACATTTCATTTGGATTACTGTGCCAGACCTACAAATATGCCAATCGGGCTGAATGTGCATTCAGCAATAGTAGTATAGATGGACCATAAGTGGCACGCATCGGAAAGGGCCAAGATGCTGGCTAAAAAAGGGATGTTGTTGTAGCCAAAAAAAAAGTACAACAGTCTGGCTTATGTATGTTAGTTGATATTATTGATCCATATACTCTATAAGTGTTTATATGTCTGTTAGTTCCGTACATTCTTGGTAGATTGACTCGGTATTTGAATCTTGATACATCGCTTGTGTACATATCTAAATGGGAGTACACATTATTCTGCGTGTGACATTTGAGTTGGACATGAAGTGTTCCAAATATTCGAATTCACCTTAAATTGGATTCTAGTTTCTGAATTTGAGTATCGGCATTTGTAAACCATATTCATATATGACAGTGGAATACATCTTTGTCGTCCTTTTGAAGATATATAAAAACACATAGAATGCTTTATAAAGATTCATATAGGAATACAAAATGGATTCGAATTTAGTTGCCAGGGTAAACATGGATGCTTATTGTCCCAAAATTCAAAAGAAACAGCAAAATGTCCACTCCCACATCGGCTGCCTGAAGCCAAGTGTTTGGGAGATGGAAATTACTATCTACCCATTACATGGACAATCCATCGGCCCGATTTCCACTGCTCTAAATAGGGGTAGGTTAGTAACTTCAATTAGACGTGAAACGACCGCCTCTGAGCCCATTCTGACACGGTGGGCGTCAAACATGGACGACAAAACTCATTTGATTCAAGATCGTCCGAAAGACCTCTGTTTCTCCCTCCATTCCCCATTCACACACGGTGGGCGGCAAAACACCCTCTCCTCGTCCGAAATAGATGTAGGCTAATATTTTAAATAGGGGCAGATGTGTAACTTACATCAGACATGACACAACCGCCCTACCTGTCAGCCCCGTTCACACACCGTGGGTGCCAACCGTGGGCGGCAAAACACCCTCTCCTCACCCGAAATAGTTACCGGCAAATATTTGGGAGATGCGAGATTACCGTCCTATCCCCAACCGATGAGACGTCCAAATTTGAAACGGGGGATAAGTTCGTAACTTTCCCATATTTTAGACAGGCGCGTCCCAAAAACATGGTTCCCCGTACCTCTCCCTCCATTTTCCCATTCATACATCGTCCGCGCTAGAACACCCCATTCCCGCACCAGCCTCCGTCCGCCACCCCATCCATCACCGCCGTCCTCCACCACATCCATCGCCACCGTCCTCCACCATGACGGAGCGCCTACCAAGACCGCGTCGTCCACTACTGGAGATGGACGTTTCTCATCCACGGCGATGGACCAATAGCCTCGCATCGCGTCCTCTCACTTCATCGGCGCCGTCGTCCTCTTTGCCGGGGCCGCTGACACGACCTTCTCTTCCACCGCAATGGGACTTATCCCCCGATGCAACCGTCTACCGTCGCAGATCTACTTCGACGCCACCGACATCCATCGCACGCCCGATGCCTACACGGCGCCGCAAGAGAGGTAGTACTTCATATCTCCTCAACTTTTTGATCTCAACTAGAAAATAGATCTTAACTTGGTTACTCTACTTTCTTTTCAGATCATAGAATTTAGTTCTTAGTTCGAAGCAAACAATGGATGCTAAATATCATTTCTTCGGTTTGCAGCTTCAAATCTGCAATGGCACAGCCATAATACGGTTTAATTGATCATGCTTAGGGTTTAATTGATCATGTTGGTTCCGTGGTGGTTTCTTTAATAGAAATCAGAGGGGAAACCCTCTTTTTCTAAAAAAATATATGGTTAGGGTTTCCCCTTTTATGATCACTATATGATCAGAATACATGCTTCGTGTCATAATAACACCGCTCCACCCATCAAGCTAGACAAGCTTAGATGTTCAAATACGAATCTGATATTATTAAAATAGAGTTGTTTAATTGGTCAGCTAAATGTTCCTAAATTAGTTTTGAAAATGCATGTTCGCCGCTCGGGTGTGTATCTCTGTGTGTGGAATAGTCAGCACGGTTGGGGAGGTGAACTTTGCATATGCAGGGGTTTATAGGGAGACACTCTCTGAGTTAAAACCGCAATGCATTCCATAGATAATCTGACTACTTTTTATGTTTTCATGAATCTCAGATTCTGAACAGCATCATAATGATTATGAGCTTGCGCGCATGAAAAGAATAAAGCAGAACAATGCCATGGCCGTCAAACTTGGCATTAAGGGACTGAAATCAAGTCTGGATGCAATGCAATGCAAACACTCTCCACCTATAGATTCATGCTCAGAATATGATCCTAATAGTGATTCTGAGCTAGAGGGAGACCTAAGTCAATGTAGCTCCCTAGTGGAGGAGTCAGAGGAAGATGCCCTATCTTATTCACCCATCAAGGTACTTGCTCTAACTTTCCAAGGTTACATTGCTCGCACATATCTTGCAACTGATGCTTTGCATTGCTTCTACTTTGTTGAACTGCCATTAGCTTAGTTTACACATCGTGTATGTGAATACACCATGCCTATCCATTTTCAGTACATATTCCATCTGTCATCATACCATATTTATCCATTCAAATGTTGTTCTTGTGTATCAGACGTTTAAAAGGAAGAGGGCGATTGCTGATCGTGGAGGAGCACAAGCAAAGTATTTGGAAAAGGTAGTGGCACCTGATAAATCAAATAGCCCATTAGGTGTAGTTGCAATATCACCTGACCCACAAAATACCCCAACTCTAGCAGACTCTAGCCCTACTACACTGGTCATTTCTCATGCCCCAACTCAGCAGACCCCAACTACAGCAAACAGTATGGTTATGCCAGTTGACATAGCACCAGCTGTACGACGCAAAACCCCCATTCCAGCAAAGAGTACACCAAATCCAGTTGCCAAATCCCTTTTCAAACCAGAGAGAGCCCCAATTGCAGCAAATAGGACCCCTGTTCCATTTCTTCCCAGTTTAGAAGATGAAGCTTATGTTGTTGTCAGGAACTTTGTGCGCATCTTTCCTTCATGGAAAGATTATACCGCAGACACAGAACAATTTCCAGTCTTCCTCCGCAACTTACGCGTAAGTAATGTACTAATGTTATTCATGGTCATTACTGCATATGTTTCTGCTGACAGAAGACACAAGATTTCATTCTTTTAAATAGGCGAGGCGCAAACTGGATTGTGATGATGAGCAAGGGTTGGTTGCGCTTTCAAGCACTCGTTGATGAAGTATCGTTCCTACCTGAGGCAAGCGAACTTCGATGGCAAGCCTCTGAACGAAATTTCTGTAAAGTCTCCGGTGCTACATTTATCTGACGGTGACTGGAATAATCTTGTTACACATTGGTCTCGGCTGCAGCGTAAGGTACTGTCTGTGATATCACATCAAAATTTGAACTACATTTCTGCATTTGCCTTAATGTCTCACTTGTACGAAAACTATTAGCAGAAGAACATTCGTTCTCAAGGGACCACAGAATCTCGCAACTATACTGCAGACTGCATTGCTCTTATGAGTACCTCTTGCCCTGTATGACCATACTTACTTTCATAGCTGTTTGATTATGTAGCATCACTGCACATGTTAGCCTCGTAATCGTCCATTTGGTGGACATTATAAGATCCGTATGGACTCTTACATAAATTTAGAATCAACCCAATGCTTTTAAAGAGGTTTAGCTCTGCAGTCCTCTTGTAAGGACTGAACGTGGTCTATCACTGTACTTACATTAACAGCTACTCCCTCCGTCCCATAATATAAGAACGTTTTGTACAGTACACCAGTGTTCAAAACACTCTTGTATTATGGGAAGAGGGATTGGTTCATTTTGTAGCATTCTATATCTTATCTCCCTCGCCCGCCATTTACTGAAAAAGATCAGATCTATATTTAATGTTACCAACAAGTAGAATACACAGACAATGCCAGTGCAGAAGTGTAGCCCATTGCTCTTGTCAGTACATTTTGTCCTGTAACGCTTGTACTTCCAGGGATTCATAGTTGATTATGTAGCATCAATCTGCATCTTATCTTCATTATCGTCTATCCCTTCCAGTATTATCATATCTATAATTACTCTCTACAAAATGTAGAGTACGGGCAATGCTTATGAAGAAGATTCTGTGCTGAAATTCTTGAGTTATCCTTCCGTTGCCATGGAGAAGGGAATTATAAAGCCGGTGTTAACTGTTAATGTAAGTCAGTCCTTCTAAAGCCTTTATCCTCAACTGTTGTTTAATATTCTCATACTCCCTATCATTTACTGCTGTTTAGTTTGCTGGTTCTACCAAAATGCATGTTCATAAGAACCGTAAGTTCTAAGTTTTACTTGTAAAACCAAATTCCTTATTCATGCCATGCACATTACTTAATACTCCCTATATGTATGCTTGTTTTTGTGTATCTATAATCCAGTGTGTGGTGAAGCAGCCCACGTTTGCACCTTGTCATCTCCTGTTTTATCTTACTGATGTGGCTGATGATATGAACAACATGCCATGCACATTATCCAAAATAGATACAATGATTTTCTTTGCCCTTCATCTATGCTTGTTATGTTGACATGGTAATCCAGTAGCGTGGTGAAGCTCCCCGCATTATGAACAATGCCAAATTATGCTATTGATATTTTGAACATACTCTTTATTTTCTAATTTGAAATTGGATAGAATTGACAGAACAGTTATCATCTTTGTCTATACACGTGCAAAACCTGTCATCTCTCTGCTTTGTTTCAGGGTGATATGCCTGATGGCATGCACAAGTCTGCTGAAGGCTATGAGACAAACCCAACATATATTGCAGCAAAGAAGGAAAAACATCTTGAAGATAGTGAGACAACCCCAAAGTATTGTCTTGATGCAGTGTTCAACTTACTTGAGACTTACAGTCAAACAAGCTCACAGAATTCGTTGTCTGAATCAGTTCGACTTCTTTAGTCCCAAGTTCTAGCAGAAAGGCATTCTGCAACTCAACTTCGACTTGAAGTCCTATCTCTAAGAAAGATTGCGGAGAACACCAATGAGAACCTCATCGCTAAACAGATACACCTAGAAGATATGACCGACATGCTAGGCCGGTCTCACAGCCTTGCTCAGCAGCTTGCGCAACAGTTCCCCCGCAAGGCTAACCTTTCTAGAACTGTCTTGGAAGTGGTCTCGGTTCAGTATTATTTTGTTACGCTGCAATGGTGCCTAGTTTTTGTAATCTGCTTCTTCGTTGCGCTTTATTATCACTGGTGGCGAACTTTGATGCCCAGTGGATGTAATATAGCTTAAATTCTTTATTGTGTAGTGTAGGTTTATTCTTAGTTACTATGCTGTAATTTCTTTATTGTATAGAGTAGGTTTGTTCTTAATTCCTACTACTTACACAGCAGCCCGAAATGAACCCTGACCCATGATTGTGCGAATCAAATCACGGGCTTTTAACAGGCCAAAATTATCTGGGTCCTTGTTTGGCCCAATCAGATATCGGCTGCGAGCAGGCCGGATGCAAACCGGGCCATAGTTAGGCCCAACTATATGACGGGCTTTTAACAGGCCGAAATTAATATAGGGCCGAAATCTTAAACGGGCCCTTAACAGGCCAAAACTAATATCAGGCCGAATAAGTGGGCCTTTAGCAAGTCGGCCCAAAAGCATAGTGTCCAGTTGACGGGCCGAATCTGATATGGGCCATAATTGAGCCCAAAGCCTCTTAAAGGGCCGGACCTGATCTGGGCCGTAATTTGGCCCAGAACGTGGTAGGCTTTTAATGGGCCGGATCTCATATGGGCCACTATTAGGCCCGGAGCGTGGCAGGCCATTAATGGACCGGATCAAATATGGGCTGGCATTTGGCCCAAAACATGGCAGCCAGTTAATGGGCCGGCCTACTAGGGTCCTCAAAATCTTGTGGGCCTACAGCTGGGCCAGCCCATTAATGTCAGCGAAATCTCGTGGGCCTTTAGCTGGGCCGGCCCATAATGACCCGCAAGAATCTTGTGGGCCTTTACATGGGCCGGCCCACTATGGCCCGCAAAATCTTGTGGTCCTTTAGCTGGGCCAGCCCATTATGGTCCCAAAATCTCGTGGGCCTTTAGCTGGGCCGGCCCATTATGGTCCGCAAAATCTTGTGGGCCTTTAGTTGGCTGGCCCATTTAAACTTGTTGGGCCGTGCCACGTGTCGACGTATCATAGGCTCCTTCTGTCCAGTGAGTGGATGACATCTGTCCCGACGATGAGCCGACACGTGTTTCCTCTAGCCAATGATGATTTTACACGTGGAAAATCCCCATTGGTCGGGGCTGTTAACGGGTTATCGGATCCAAAACTTGACCCGATAGCTTAACGGCGTTCCGCTACGGTGGATGCCACATGTCGGTCACCCTTGACGAAAGCACTTGTGTGACGCGCGATTTATCGTCATGGAAGTGGACACTTCCGTGATGATAATTTTGGTAATGTCATGGAACACTTCTACGACAGCATAGGTATGACTATCTTGATTCTATCGTAAATTTGTCATGGATGTACATGCATGACAAAAAAGTGACGTACTGTGACAAACACGTATCATCACGGAAGTGTATTTTTTTTGTAGTGATTATACGGCCACTGTGTTAGCGTATAGCTCCGTATATTGTTTAGTTGACCAGTCAACCAGTCCACATGCTGCCTTGTCAGCTTGTGTTCTCTTTCTTCATGTGCTAGCCCATGTGGCAGTGGGTGAAAATAAGTAAACTAGAGGCCCATCTATCACGCGATGAAGTAAACAAAGTTGAAACCACTCGCGGTAGCACCCCGCACGCTAGTAAATTGCGGGCACACTTCTTCCGCGTGAAGGACGCACTCGCGCGCACTTCATCACTGCGTGGCGGCATGCACACAAGGACGCACTCGCGCACACCCAGCACTGAATACACACCAGCACACGTGTACACCGGCGTCGGCGACGGCTGAGATGGACGGCAAGGCAGCCAACAAGTGGAGGCGGCTCGAGCCAAAACCGCATTCGGTGAGCCTGGACTTCATTAGCAGCCTCCCCGACGACATGTTGCTCGTCATCATCACCTCCTCCCCACCAAATCTGCCATGCGGACCACCCTGCTCTCCCGGCGGTGGCACTCCCTCTGGCGACACGTCCCCCTCAACCTCACCGTCGACAGCTGCCTCTGCGACGGGGATTGCAAACGCATGGCCGCAGTCTCCAAGATCCTTTCATCGCACCCTGGGCTGGCCAGACGCCTCGACATCCACATGTTCACTACGAACTGCAAGGTCCAAGCCAAGTTCAACGAGTGGTTCTTATCCCCCGCCCTAGATCAGCTCGGGGAGCTCAGGTTTGAAGTTGTATGATGTTGCTCTCTGCCACCTTCTACGCTTCGCCTCACGCCAACGCTGCGTTGTGCCAGCTTCACCTCCTGCTATTTTCCCCAGCTTAATGTCGTGCCTGCCCTTCTTCTCCCTCAACACAAGCAGCTCGACCTCTTCGATGTAGGCATCTCGAAGAAGGCTATGGAGCACCTGCTTCGTAGTTGTACTGCGCTCGAGTACCTTCGTCTTCGGTAGATCCATGGGTTCATTAGCCTCCACATCGCCTCGACGAATCTCTAATGGATTTATGTGTATTGTTGGACCCGCAACAATACATCAATTGGGAAGAGATCACTCCAGTTGTATCTGATCTAGAAGGTCCATCAAAAATCAGGGTCATTGACGCTCCTTAATTGACAATGTTGGTGTACTCGTCTGCCAAATTCTCCAAACTATTTATTGGATCCTTAATCGTTTAGGTACAACACTCATCTTCTTCTTCGTCTTCTTGAAATTCCCATTTTTAAATTTCTTTTTGATGTATTTACAACTGTCATCCAGAAAATGATTCCCACAAGCTTGACCCAGTTTGTGCGCATAGTGAAGATCTTGACAATAAAATCTATCGGCCCCAATCTGGATCAAGTTGTTGGATTTCTTACATGCTTTCCGTGCACAGAGAAGCTACTCATCGATGTGAAACTTCTTTCCTATTAGTAAACGGTAATCACAACGTAGCTCAATGTTTTCATAATTTTCCCAAATTACGATGACAAGTGTAGTGTTCAAAACAGCATCTACGCACTACATCGGAAAAAATGTTTTTAGTATTTTTTTCTCATGTGATCACCTGCATCATTATTTTGCTGTACTACTAGTAGCCTAGGCTAGTCATAGTGGCAAGTAACTTAGACTAGTAATTCTATGGTTAGCCTAAGAGCAAGTACTACCTCCGTCCTTGTTTACTCTTCGTATTTTGTAGTATCAAAATTTGACCACTGATTTAACTGACAAAATGTTAATGCATGTCACTAAATATTATATCGTTGGATTCGTATTTGAACATAATTTCAAATGGTATAATTTTTGGTGACATGAATTGGAATTTTCTTAGGTAAATCTATGGTCAAAATTTTACACTAAATACGAGGTAGTACAAAAGTGGGCTATAACGGCCCTCCACTATGTAGGCCAAAACACGTGCCAAATTCACTTCGGATGCATTTGACCTGGATGCACCTCCATTGCTCACCTGGTGCCCCAATCTGGATCACCTACTTTGCTCCGGTGCAGAATTAACTCACGCAATGAAAAAACACTTCCGTGGGAGAGGGAGAAGACTGAGGTAATAAAAACACTTGTTTGGGAGAGGGAGAGGCTGGTGTAGTTGGTTTGGTTGATTTGTTTATACATGTGGGTCTCTGTGCACAGCGGTGCCAACTCTCTCACATCGCTAGAGCGGTGCCAAAATCTTTTGATTTGACATCGATGCATATTATGTGGCATACTTTTGAGAAATATGGCATCGGCCGCGTAGTGGAAGGCAACAAATTCCCAAGCTCTTTACATGCTCCTAGGTAAATGAGAGGAAAGAGAAAGAGAGAGAGAGTGAAAAAATATCACAAGCCTTAGAGCCAACCCTATATCCAACCCTATGGTATGAGCGAATGCTATTGGTACCTCTTGATGACACGACAATCTTATACAGCGAGCTGCTCTAATATGTTCTCTTCTTTTGCAGATAAAAAAATACCAGAAAGTGAAAAATGTGTTGCACTATAACAATCTCATTGAATGACATGATCTCCATCTTACAGAAATTGATTTGATCGACTACCGAGCAGAACATCTGAGATTAAATTGGCCAGGTTATTTGTTCTGGAGGCAAGTGCACTCAAGGTAATGAGGTTTAGCATTCTCTGGCGCAACAATGAATGGTCTGCCGATCACCACAAGCGTCTAAGCCTAAATGACAAAGTCTCCGCAGAAGCTGAATTTGTTTTTGAAACATCAAGTCACCAGAGACTCAAAAATTTATTTGCCCATTAGTGACTTGTCAGGGCAGTGGATTTTAGTTTGTGCGATAATGCTGCATCCACCTAAAGTAACGAAAGTTCTTACGTAAACTTCCTAATAATTCTCTCTTCATAGGTACATCATTACTCCTATCATTTGTAATATCAGTTTGAAACTTTTACTATTACGACTATCTAGCACGAGGTACTATGTTACGATAAATGTTCGTTTGCATAGGTCTGGCAATGATATACCCATTACTCGAGTACAATATTTATTATTACCAGCAAGAGGCCCATACGTTGCACGGAACATCAAGATGCATTTATACGAGTTGTTTATCTTATGGGAGATGAAGATGAACGAGGGAAGGCCTTATCTACGAATGCAGAGAGGGGTGCGGGTATCTTTTTTGCAAAATGGCCATAGTTTGCTTTCTATCCATCAGATATAGATCAGACGGTCTATATTGCAGGATGGCAGGCACACCATCATCAACAACTCAATTTTTTATAAGAGTTTCATTATTTCTCTATACTACTCCTATAAAAACATGAAGGCTCCTTTGATTCAAGGGAATTCTATAGGACTTTTGGAGGATTGAAATCCTTTGAAAATTTTCCTACATTTGTCCTTTGATTCATAGGATTGAATCCCATAGGAATTTTTCCAATGGAATCTTTTGTACTACATTTCATAGGAAATCTAACATTGTAGGATCGAGAAGAGGTGTCTAGAGGGGGGGATTAGACCCTCAACATGGAAAAGTAGCAGTTTAATTTCTTTAAGTTAAGGTGGAGTTTTAGCAAAATTTTAAACATTCACAATACATTTCAAGCAAGAATGGCAAGAGGATATGATCAGCGGAAAGTAAAGCATGCAACTTGCAAGAAAGTAAAGGGATGAGATTAGAGTGTGCAAACGCAATTGGAGACACAAAGATTTTGGCATGGTTCAAATAGGTGGTGCTATTGTACATCCACGTTGATGGAGACTTCAACCCACAAAGAGTTATTGTTGCACGAGTCCACAGAGGGCTCCACCCACGAAGGGTCCACGAAGAAGAAACCTTGTCTATCCCACAATGGCCATCACCCACGAAGGACTTGCCTCACTTGGGTAGATCTTCACGAAGTAGGCGATCTCCTTGCCCTTACAAACTCCTTGGTTCAACTCCACAATCGTGACGGAGGCTCCCAAGTGACACCTAACCAATCTAGGAGACACCACTCTCCAAAAGGTAATAGATGGTGTGTTAATGATGAACTCCTTGCTATTTGTGCTTTAAATGATAGTCTCCCCGACACTCAACTCTCTCTTAGAGATTTGGATATGGTGGATAGATGATTTGAGTGGAAAGCAACTTGGGGAAGGCTAGAGATGAATATTCTTGTGGTTGGATTGGAATATCTTGGTCTCAACACATGAGTAGGTGGTTCTCTCTCAGAAAATGAATGTTGGAAGTATACGCATGTTCTGATGGCTCTCTCCATGAATGGAGGATGGGTGGAGGGGTATATATAGCCTCCACACAAAATCTAGCCGTTACACACAATTCACCGAACTCGGTGGGACCGAATCAAGAAACAAGGTCAGACCGATATGGTTTAAAATGTGAACATTAGAGTTTTCGGTGGGACCGATATGTTCAACTCGGTGGGACCAATGTGCTAGGGTTAGGGTAAAACCTCAACTCGGTTTGACTGATTATACAAACTCCATGAGACTGATTTTGGTAATAAACAAAACAGAGAGTTGGTCAAGCAAATTCAGTGGGACCGACTGCATATCTCGGTGAGACCAAAATAGTTGCAACAGGCAACAGAGAGTTTGCAAGCCCATCTCGGTGAGACTGAGATCCCATTGTGGAGACCGAATTGATTAGGATTTCTGGCAATGGCTATGTCAAGTGAAGTCGGTGGCGCTAGATAGATCAAATCGGTGGGGCCGAATTTGACTTTTGGTTTGGGACATATGTGTAAATGAGATAGTGGTTGAGGGCTTTGGAGCATATCACTAAGCACTTTGAGCAAGCAAGCAATTAAGCAACACCTCATCCCCTTTTAATAGTATTGGCTTTCCTATGGACTCAATGTGATCTTGGATCACTGAAATGAAAATGTAGAGTCTTGAGCTTTTGCCAATCCTTCTCCTTAGCTTCTTGAAGGGGTTCAACATCCTCTTGTCCATGCCACAACTTTATTGAACTCAATGAAATATACTAGATAAAAGTATTAGTCCAACAAGAGATATGTTGACATTAATTGCCAAAATCACCCAGGGAGCACTTATGCTTTCAATCTCCCCCTTTTTGGGAATTCATGACAGCATACATCAAAGATTTAGATAAAGATATGAAGAATAATAAGTGAAGCTTTGGAAGGGCATGTAACATGCATAGGCTCCCCCACATGTTTGAAATCATGTGAATATGGAATATAGGAGCATGTGCATGCATAACCATGACAGAGCAAGCAATGAGTTACATGTATCTTGGCTATATGCATCAGAGCAAATGATGTGAATATAGGGAATGTACCTCCATGTTCATGATTTCTTCTTGCAAACAATATGTACAGTAGCAAGAAATCATCATGCACATGGATGTGATGCGTATACTTACCTTGTGGTCTTGAGGTAGCTTTGGAAGAGATGAGCCTGGGTAAACAAGGTTAGATAACACACGAACATCTACTGGACAAAGCAATTTGAGAACCCACAAGAGTACCAAGATTGGGATGACATGTAGAGAGTGAGAACTAGGTACTCTATTGAATATAGACATTCCCCCAAAGAGTAAAGATATGCAATGAATTCGAAGATTTCCTTCCCTTAAATGTCTGTCTCCCCCTAAATCTTATATTGGATAATGGGAGAAGATAGGGAAAAGAAAATCAGAGCAAAACAAACATAACAAACTTAACACATGCTAACATGTCTTTCCCCTCTTGAAGACATGTTACTTCTCTCCTCTATGGATAAAAGCATCTGGAGAAGCTTAAGGTGTGCATTCTCTCATATGTGATAAGCTTTGATACGCTCTCCCCCCCTTTGACATCAATTTCCAAGAAGGGATCTTCTGGAGCATGAGTCAAGTAGGTTTGGTCCTTGAGTCATATTACAAAGCAACATGTAATATAAGATGCTAGTAGAGGACAAGAATCATCGAGTGGAGCTGGAACAAATATGCAGGATGAAAATGGCAAAGTGTTATCTCAGCATTGAAATCGATAACACCGAGCCTTTTTCTTCGGTGGCACTGAATTGTTTTGGTTTAGCCGAAAGAAACTAACCGGTGAGGCCGTATTCAACACAAAGGGAAAATAATTGTCACCTCGGCTCACTAGGCAAATAAGACCTCATAAATATTTGCAAGGAATTAACTGAAGGATTTGCAATTAATTAGATGCAGGGAATGCAAAACATAACAGAGAAAAAGAAAATAAATCTAGATGAAGTTTTTTTGAAAAGGGAAACAACCATGCAACTGACTAATGCAAGGACACAGAAAACACTAGAGAACTTCATTTAGAATTGGTCGGCGACAAAGTCAGCTATGTTAGAGTATATTGACTGAGGACTCAAGTGAGAACACTTGATCGTAGGTCATACTCATCATTTAACCTCAAAATGGGGTTGTCTCGATGTACAAAAGTAGGGGCCCTTCTGTACCCCTTTACTTGTGCATGGGCAGTCGTAGTGGGCTCGGCAGGGCAGAGGAAGCAATGATACAAGGCTACCAAGGCAGCACCCAAGCCAGAAGCATAAAGAGCAAAGAGACAAGATGGGTGTCGGTGTGAAAACCGGCGGATCTCGGGTAGGGGGTCCCGAACTGTGCGTCTAAGGCGGATGGTAACAGGAGGCAGGGGACACGATGTTTTACCCAGGTTCGGGCCCTCTTGATTGAGGTAAAACCCTACGTCATGTTTGATTATTCTTGATAATATGAGTAGTACAAGAGTTGATCTACCACGAGATCGGAAAGGCTAAACCCTAAAAGCTAGCCTATGGTATGATTGTATGTTGTCCTACGGACTAAAACCCTCCGGTTTATATGGACACCGGAGGGGGCTAGGGTTACACAAGGTCGGTTACAAAGGAGGAGATATACATATCCGTATTGCCTAGCTTGCCTTCCACGCCAAGTAGAGTCCCATCCGTACACGGGATGAAGTCTTAAATCTTGTATCTTCATAATCCAACAGTCCGGCCAAAGGATATAATCCGGCTGTCCGGATACCCCCTAATCCAGGACTCCTCAATGGGCTTCCCCCGGCAAGAGCCCTTGCCGAAATGGCTTACATGGCCCCGGCAAGAGCCTTGCCGGGGCAACTTGCCCAATACCAGCAAGACCGCCACCCTTGAGCCTGAGAGTCATGACACTGTCCAAAACGTCAAGACCGAGGCTCGGGAGCACTTGCATGGTGGAATGCAGATCTTTGTGAAACCAAAGGCCTGCAGGCCTAAGTGAGCACCAGAAGACGAAGACCCCCGGCAAGATCTTGCCGGGGAAGACTGAAGACCCCCAGCAGGACCCTTGCTGGGGATGCTCACAACCCCCTCCCCCCGGCAAGGGCCTTGCCGAGGACGCCCACGAGATCTCGGCAAGGGCCTTGCCGGGGGCTTCTACGGGGCCAAAGCCAGGCCCGCACTTACCAAGGCTTCGCTGCCCCACGCCCGTTTTGGTGTGGCGACCAGCCTACCTACTAGGCACACACTTTCATGGCAGCATGCAGCTCCTAGGCCAACCAGCCAAGCATCTGCATGGTGGCATGCAGATCTTCTTGAAGACCCTGCCACCGAACCAGCTCAGCAGCCAGCCAGCCAGCGTGGTGCTGCATGCCTCGTCACCGTGGACGCGTGTCAAAGCATGGCAAGGCGGCGATGGACTTGACGAGCCTCTTTAGCGTCCCCGATAAAGCAAGAGGACACATAGGCAACGCATTAAATGTGTTTGTCCTGGGATGCCAGGAGATAAACTTGTACACTATACACAACTTTCCAACTCCTGTGTGCCAAAGTGGCAACCCCTTTAACATATAAAAGGAGGTCCGATGCGTACTGAGGAAGGATTCAAAATTTTTGGATTGGTCATGCACCGCAGCTAGTTCAAGAGCGCAAGAACACTAAATAAACACAAAGAAGGACTAGTGTTTTATGCATCGCTTGCGGCCCGAACCTGGGTAAAAATCCCATCGAGTTGATCTTCTAGACCGGCTCTTTGCGCAGCCCCATGCCCCGCAACCGTAGAAGGGATTCTGTCGAGGGATAGCATAGGTGTCGTTCTAGTCCCCCAACATCTTTGGCGTGCCAGGCAGGGGCACTGAGGTTGTGGAAATTCGTTTTTGAGGCAAACTCATCGACTCCCTCATCGCGATGGCTCCTAAGAAGAAGGCAATCACGTCGATCGGGTCGTCTGGGGCCGAACCACCCATCCTGGCGTGGGCGGGCGATGGAGCGGTCGCGGATGGTGGCGAAGACGTGGCCCACGAGAATCCACGACACTTCGGCGATCGGAGCCAGGGGAGCAACGTCGTGCGTGCCCGAGACGACGAGTCACGCGCCGCTGGGCCCAAGGGCGGGGCCGTGCTGCCCACGGGCGGTGCGGCGACCTCCTGGACTCCCCAGCTGGCGCCCGCGCTGCGACCTTCCCAGGCCGCGCGTGACGAACAACGCCGCGACGTCGGTGCCTCCGGATACCGCCGCGGGAAGAGCCCTTTGCGTCACTCTCAAGACGCACCGGGCCGGCATGCGTGCCCAGACGCTGGTGGAAACGGCATGCGACAGCGAGATCATGATAGAGCTCCTTCAAACGTGGTTAGAAGTCGGAGTGCGTCACGGTCCACGCAGCTTTCACCGCCACCCACGCCAGCGGAAGCGTTGGCATGCGTGCAACTACTCCTCGACTTCCCTCCAGCAACGGAGAAGCTCGACGAGTGGAGGGCCACCATTCGAAGCCTCATCAGTTTCGCCAACAAAGATGAGCCGCGCCCAGCAGGACCCTCGTGCCGGTGTTCTGTCGAGACGGTGCATGCCGGCGGTGGGAGGACCAGGGACGCTGCGACCATGGTGCACTCTCCTCCCCCACGGCCGCGACAGCAGCCATCGGCTCGCCGGGCTGACGCCCGCGACAACGTTTCTACAGCGTCGTCTGACCCACGAGCCTGCCGCGACCAACGTCAAGTCCTTCAGGAGCAAGCTCAAGAAGACGCTCGAACCACTATCGATCGGCGGCGAGACACGCGCCATCAGGCAGATAGGCGCACGGGACCCAATGTGGACTGCCCAGCGCCTGGGGGTGCCGGTGACCTACCTTATAAGGTGGGTTGTCCAGCCTTCACCCGTGAGCTGCGACAGTTCTAGTGGCCCACCCACCGCACGTTCAAGCTTGAGGTCGGAGAAAAATACAATGGCAGGACTCACCTGTCGGAGTTCCTCAGCATCTACACCATCGCGTTGCAAGTTGCCGGGGCTCGCGATGATAAGGTGCTTGCCAATTATTTCCCGTTGACACTTAAGCCCAATGTCATGTCATGGTTGATGCACCTGCCAGTGGATTCCATCTCTTCTTGGTCGGATCTGTGCCACGAGTTTGTTGGTGCCTTTACCGGAGGCTACCAAGCTCCTAGCTAGGCGAGTGATTTGCATGTCATCCCCCAGAAGGACGGCGAGTCCCTGCGCAAGTACATACAAAGGTTCAGCCGTGTGAAGTACAACATCCGAGATGTTCATCCCTCCGCTGTCATCCATGCATTCCATCAGAATGTGCGCAACCGCAAGATGCATGAGGAGCTAGCAATGAACAAGGTTAAGGATGTAGCTAAGCTGTATGTTATGGCCGATAGGTACGCTCGGGCTGAAGAATGAAGGAAGTACCCCGGGGAAGATGCTGGTGCGGAAACCGACTCCATAGACGAAGACATCGTCTCCCCGGCAAGAAACGGCCGACGCCGCAATAGGAAGCGTAAGGGCAAGACCGTGCTTGCCATCGAGGAATCCTGCGACCCCGATGCCTCCAAGAAGACCATGGTTGACGACCCCGACAGAGAAGTTGTTGGGTACGTCGCCTGCCGGGCTTTGGTGGCTGCCGACAAGCCAGAAGGCTCCGACAAGCAGTATTGCAAGATCCACCGCACCAAAGGCCATGACCTCCAGAATTGCCGGCAGGTTGAGCTACTTGTAGAGAAGCAGAAGGCTGAATATGAGAGGCGCGATAAGGAGAAGGGCCAGGATGGTGCTGAAGGGTCCGGCAAGAAGCGTGGCAGTCTGGGAGGCTGCCGCGACAAGGATAATCAACAAGAGAGGCCCGCTCGGGGCCGTGACAAGAAGGAGGATGATGATCATGATGAGTACAACAAGTCCGGCGAGCACGAGTTCCAGAAAGCTACAGAGGCCATGTGCGTCGAGGGTGGCGCCTCATGAGGGAGTTCTAGATTAGGGGGTCCTCGGACAGCCGGACTATATACTTTGGGCGGACTGTTGGACTATGAAGCTACAAGATTGAAGACTTCGTCCCATGTCCGGATGGGACTCTCCTTTGCGTGGAAGGCAAGCTTGACAATTCGGATATGTAGATCTCCTCCCTTGTAACTGACTTTGTGTAACCCTAGCCCCTCCGGTTTCTATATAAACCGGAGTGTTTTAGTCCGTAGGACAAGAACAATCATACCATAGGCTAGCTTCTAGGGTTTAGCCTCTCCGATCTCATGGTAGATCAACTCTTGTAATACTCATATCATCAAGATCAATCAAGCAGGAAGTAGGGTATTACCTCCATCGAGAGGGCCCGAACCTGGGTAAACATTGTGTCCCTCGCCTCCTATTACCATCCGCCTTAGACGCACAATTCGGGACCCCCTACCCGAGATCCGCCGGTACTGACGCCGACATTGGTGCTTTCATTAAGAGTTCCACTGTGTTGTCCTCATAAGGCTTGATGGCTCCTTCGATCATCGGTAACGATGCAATCCAGGGTAAGGTTTTCCTCCTCGGATAGATCTTCATATTCGGCGGCTTCGTACTGCGGGCCAACTCACTCGGCCATCTGGAGAAGATCGAGAGCTACACCCCTGGCCATCAAGTCAGGTCTGGAAGCTTGAACTATACCGTCGACATCCGCGGAGACTTGATCTTCGACGGATTCGAACCCATGTCAGGTACGCCGCACAGTCACGATGAGCATGATTTAGCTCTGCCATCAGACAGTGTTCGGGAGATCACACCTGTAACTACTCCAGCCCTCAATCCGGAACAGATCACGCTGTCCGAGGATGGGCGGATGGACCCCGCCGGCCGCACACTCAGCAGCGATAGAGCCGAATACTGACTTCACCTCCTATGAGACTTGTGTTGCCGAACACTCGGATTCATCCCCGGCCACAGACTCCGAACCGCTCGCGTCCGTGCCCATCCAATCTGATTGGGCACCGATCATGGAGTTCACCTCCGCGGATATCTTTCAGCACTCGCCCCTAGGCGACATACTAAACTCATTACGGTCTCTCTCCTTGTCAGGAGACCCTTGGCCGAACTATGTCCGGCTCGAGTGGGAAGAGGACGGCGAAGAAATTAGTAGCCACTGTCGATGACTTCACCGACATGCTCAATTTTGACTCTGAAGACATCGACGGTATGGACGACAATGCGGGAGAAGAACAGGAACCACCGCCCACAGGGCGCTGGACTGCCACCTCATCGTATGATATATACATGGTGGACACCCCCAAATAATGCGATGGCAATAAGGCAACGGAGGATAATCCCCCCGAGAAGCAATTCAAGAACCGGCATCATCGGCATCGCTCTAAGCCCCGCCATAGAAAAAACAGCGATACCGGCACAAGAGACAATAACGCTACTAATAGTGCCGAAGACAAAGACAATCCCCTCCAGCGAGGCTTCGAGCAGGAGGATGGGCAAGCCAGCCCTAAGGAACAGGCAGAAGACGGAGAAGCAGAGGATGACAATTACATGCCTCTCTCCTAAGACGAGGTGAGCCTCGGCGACAAAGAATTTATCGTGCCTGAGGATCCCGTCGAACAGGAGCGCTTTAAGCGCCGGCTTATTGCCACAGCAAAAAGGCTGAAGAAAAAGGAACAACAGCTTCAAGCTGAGCAGGATCTGCTAGCGGATAGATGGACTAAGGTCCTGGCGGCCGAGGAACACGAACTCGAGCGCCCAATCAAAAGTTTCCCAAAGCGCAAGTTGCTACCCCAACTTGAAGAAGAAGCATTAAAGCCTGCGCTTCCAGCATATGATGCGGCAAACCGGCCACCTCGTGGCTGGGACAAAGTGGCATATAAGCTCGAAGTCCAGCCCGCACCCCGTCGCCAGTCAAACAAAAACAGCAAGGCCCGGGGTAACACGCAGGACCTGCGAGACATATTGGAAAACAAAGCAGGACACAAAAGATCGATCTTCGGATCATGAGGGCGCACCCCAACACATGACGACGACCGTCATGCCGGATATACCAAAAGAAAATCCGGCCGGGCCGAACACAGTAGACAAGACTCGTACGAATAGCGTCGTGACATAGCCCGGCACAAAGGCGCCGCACACCCCCTATGCTTCATTGATGAAGTAATGGATCATGAATTCCCAGAAGGGTTTAAACCCGTGAACATTGAATCATACGATGGTACTACTGAACCTGCGGTATGGATCGAGGATTTCTTCCTCCACATTCACATGGCCCGCGGGGATGATCTACATGCCATCAAGTATCTCCCGTTAAAACTCAAAGGACCATCTCGGCATTGGCTGAATAACTTGCCAGCAAACTCCATCGGAAGTTGGGAGAACCTGGCAGACGCATTCCTGGATAACTTCCAGGGCACATATATGCGACCACCGGATGCTGATGATTTGAGTCACATAACACAACAGCCCGGAGAGTCAGCCAGGAAATTCTGGACCCGGATCCTAACCAAAAAGAACAAAATTGTGGATTGTCCGGATGCCGAAGCCCTAACGGCCTTTAAACATAACATCCGGGATGAGTGGCTCGCATGACATCTCGGCCAAGATAAGCCAAAGTCCATGGTAGCCCTCACGACACTCATGACCCGCTTCTGCGCGGGCAAGGATAGCTGGTTGGCTCGTAGCAACAACACAGCAAGCAACACTAGCAAATCAGAGGCGAGAGATAGCAACGGCAAACCCTAGCGCAACAAACACAAACGCC
Organism: Triticum urartu; assembly: GCF_056163025.1. NCBI lineage: Eukaryota > Viridiplantae > Streptophyta > Magnoliopsida > Poales > Poaceae > Triticum > Triticum urartu. The sequence continues at coordinate 397,710,723 of NC_141876.1, read as the reverse complement.
GCAAACATGGTGAAAGCGCCGAGGACACGGCAGTTAATGCCAGATTTAATAGCTCTAAGTCTGGCCAACGGATAGGGCCACTCAAAAATGACAATTCGGGTCCGTCCAGTTTGGACCGCATACTCGACCGTCCATGCCAAATTCATGGCAAACCAGGAACACCAGCCAATCATACCAATAGAGAATGTTGGGTCTTCAAACAAGCTGGCAGGTTAGGTGCCAAAATCAAAGATAAGGGGTCTCAAAGTGATGACAGTGACGAGGAGCCCAGATCACCAAATAGAGGAGGACAAAAGAAATCTCTCTAGCGAATCCAATGGTGAATATGGTAAACGCCACCCACACTCCCAACACGGACCCAATGCACACCCTTAGGGATGTCGACCTAACGAAACCAGTCAGCCTGCAATATAAACTAGGGCCGATCATCTTCAACCAAATGGATCGTCCGGTCAACACCAGTCATGACAATCCAGCCGCACTAGTCCTCGACCCAATAATTGATGGGTTCCACCTCACACAAGTCCTTATGGACGGAGGTAGCAGTCTAAATCTGCTTTACCAGGACACAGTGTGCAAGATGGGCATCGATCATTCGATGATCAAACCCACTAAAGCCACCTTTAGACGTATTATACCAGGCGTGGAGGCCAGCTGTACCGGCTCCATCGCCCTCGAGGTAGTCTTCGGATCACCAGACAATTACCATGCCGAAGAGTTAATCTTCGACATCATCCCCTTTCACAGTGATTATCAGGCACTGCTCGGGCAAACTGCGTTCGCTCGATTCAACGCGGTGGCACATTATGCCTACCGTAAACTCAAGATGCCCGGTCCGCGTGGTGTCATCACGGTTGATGACGAGGTCGAACTCTCCCTCGGTACCACAGAGTACGCCGCCACTCTAACAGCAGAAGCGATGGAGGGCACCTCTCAGTCAAATCTTGAGATGACGGCTAAAACTCCGGACACATTCAAAGTAGTCCGAACTACTTCACGGAAGGATAGCCCGGATCGTCCAGGGCTGAACTAAACATTCCGGCAAAGTCCAGAACATGCCACATATCGCGGCTCAACCGCTCTCCGGCACACAAATATTTCTTACATTTCCTTTGCAGGCTCACCTTTGCGCAGACCGGGACCGGTGACATGGTAACAGCTCGAACGCACAAGGGAATCTTTAGATATTCCTCGCGACGTCCATCCGACTATACTCCAGATCTGCACACATCTTCTTCCTCCCCGGTCCCAGCAGGTTCCACAGTCATATTCCCCTTTTTTTATCACATTACCTGTACTCATATGCTTCGACGTATTATTCAAATACAACATGTAGATTTATATGACGCTTATTTGTTGTTATTTCTTATTGAAACTCTTTTGTTATGTGGCATCCGTACACCTCGATATGCCTTTGCCAGGGGCTTCGTTTTACCCATAATACGGAAATAAAGTCCGAACACCTTCACGGAAGTTCGACACCCCGAACTTATAGCATTATATGCATCAGCTCCGAATCATGTCTTAGGTCAAATGTTGGGTTTGCTCGGCTCCCATGTTTTGTTGCCTTACGTTCTGCTATATCAGCTAAGGCGGCACAGGGAGAACTACTGTGATTGTGTCCCGGTTCTTCTGTACGAGCACCTTAGTAGAGAAAGCCGAAAACTGACTGTCATGATACGGCGATAGCTGGTCACCTGTTCGAGAGGTTGTAATATCTTTAAGGATTTCTCCCGCATAATGCCATAACAATGCAGCGTGCGATGGATCGGTTCTTCTTCTTCCAATCAGGTGCCTATAGGGCCCCTCGTGCGGTCTTCCGAACACCAGGGGCTGTGCCTACCTTCCTAATGCTCCTATGGCTAAGTGAAAATGATAAAGCCCTATAGTCCGATTTCCTGGTTCGCTGTGCTGAACACCTCCTTCAAAGGACCCAACACTGGGGTAAAGAGTGATCAGGTTTATCCCGAACGCCCCCGTATTTCTTACGTGGGGGCAGAAGCCGACGACTGGCCAATTCTCAGGTTTAATATACAAAACAGACGTGCAGGAGAGTAAACTTTTATAACAGGCAATAAATAATAGAAATGATCTTGTTCACACATTACAAAGGACAACATGACTATATTCATGGAAACACAATGTCCTTGGTGCATTGCTCCGCCGCAAGGCAGGATCCTTTCAGGACACTTTCATAATACAATTCGGGCTTGCGGTGCTCCTTTCCCTCTAGCAGTCCCTCGGTCATCAGCTTTTCAGCATCCATCTTCCCCCAGTGCACCTTTGCGCGGGCAAATGCCATTCGTGCACCTTCTATGCAGACCGACCGGTTGATGACGTCAAGTCGAGGGCAGGCACTAACAAGTCGCTTCACGAGCCCGAAGTAGCTACCTGGAATCGGCTCGGCGGGCCATAGCCGGATAATCAAATCCTCCATGGCTAGTTCGGCCACCTTATGCAGTTCGATCAGCTGTTTCAGTTGATCAGTAAAAGGCACCGGATAATTCGATGCTAGATACTGCGACCAGAAGAGCTTATCCATAGTATTCCCCTCCTCGGCTCGGTATAATTTGGGCGGCATCCGATATGCTGCGAGGAAGTTCCGCAAATAACCCTGGAGAAATCCGAACTTAAAATTATAAAGCATAATTTTCTCCTGAAATACTTGCTTTACATGGAAAAAGTCCTTACCCGCCGTGATCTGCCTCGCCTCTTGGATCTCCTGCAGGGCGCCTTGGGTTTCCCCATGGGCATCGCGTACGGCCTGATGAGCCCTGGTGAGTTCGGATTCTTTCTCCGTTAAACTCTGCTCTAGGGTCTCGCATTTTTTCATGACCTCTTGGAGCTCTCTCCTAGCTTCCACAACCTTGGCCTCGTGCTTCTCACGAAGAGCCTGCTGTGCAGCTACCTTTTCCTCAGCCTCGGCAATAGCCTTCTTCAGTGCCTCGACTTCGGTCATCACTCCTGGCGCAAATCATGACACATATTCTATAATACTGAAAATTCGTTCGCACTGAACGCAACCAAGATTTGTGCATACCTTGTTGATCTTCCAACTGCCTTTTTAACTGGCCAAGCTCCGCTTCAGCCCGCTCCAGACTTTGATTCAGTCCGGAAACCTCCGCAGTATGAGCAGCAGTAGCAGCTACACACGCCTTCTTACAAAAGAAGAGAGATAGATGTCATCAAATGAGTCTTCCTATGAAAAATATATTTGATCCTCTGTCCAGTTCTTTCATTCACCGGACAGTGGATTAGGGGCTACTATCCATACCATGACACTCTTCGAAACCGTATAAAACATACCTCAAAACCTCTTATAAGGCCGATACAGGCTTCATTCAGTCCATTTTCAGTGGACTGAATCTTCTTAATCACCGCACCCATAAGGGCAAGATGTTCATCGACGATAGAGGCACTCTTCAGCACCGCTAATAAAGCACCCGACGCCTCTGGTTGGACAGAGGTCGCCGATGGAATAGGGACGCCCTCTCCAGCCGAGGAAGGCCGCCTTCTTGATTCCGGAGCCATATTGGTCTCCGAACCTGTGTCCGGCTGGGGGCCGAATTCAAGATGGTCCCCGCCGTCGACTCATGTGGGGATCTTCTCCCCCATGTCTCCGGCCCCTGAAGTTTGACCTCCAGGCGCCGCCTTCACAATTTTCTCCGCCCCTCCATGGATGGAGTCCCTCTGGGACGAAGCCTCATTGTTGATCACATGTTCGGGGGGAGGGGCCTTCGGAGGCGTCCCGCTCTCCATAGCATCCGAGCTCAGCAAATCCTCGGACGAGGATTGTTCGGAACAGGACCCCGTCGGACTACAAAAAATATGGCTCAGGTTAAAATGCTATGCCATGATGGGTCTGGACACATGAACGTGTTCGGATTTTATATACTTACGAGCTCACTAGGGGCTGGGCCCTAGGATCCCATGTCGGGCTGCTATCGGCGACGGCAGTGGACTTTTCTAGAAGAAGAGTTTTTCCCCTTTTAGGCGACTCGGCATCCAGGTGTACGGAGGCCATCCTCTTCTTTCTTCCCTCTACTTGGGATTCATCTTCCTCCTCCTCGTCCTCTTCGGAGGCGGGCCGGGCACGGTGACGAAGGCCGCCCCGGGTCTTTTTGGCCTCCTTTTCGGTCTTCTTCTCCAGCACCTTGTAAGGCGTCGGGTCCAACATCTTCGTCAGAAGTGGGCCGGCCGGTTCTTCGGGCAGCGGGGCCGGACATTGGATCCGCCCCGCCTTCTTCATCCAGCCCTAGGAGAGTTGTGTAAAACACATTAAGCATTTCCCTTGAGTTATGCGAACAAAACGTATGTTAACTTACCGAGCATCCAGGGCGGGACAGTTGGTACCCGTAGTCCTCGGTCGAGTCCGGCCATGATTTGCCGGGCTTAAAAAGAACCTTCCAGATGTCTTCGTGTGAGGAGCCAAAGAGCTCTCGCAGGGTCTGGTGCTTGGCCGGATCGAATTCCCATAGATTGCAAGTCCGGTATTGACAGGGTAGGATCCCGTGGACTAACATCACCTGGACAACATTGACAAGTTCGATATTCTTGTCTTCCATACCCTTGAAGCGTGTCTGGAGCGCCAACAGTTCATCTGACGAAGACCAGTCCAGGTCCTTCTTGAGCCAGGACATGAGCTGTAGAGGGGCTCCAAATCAGAATTCGGGAGCAGCGGCCCACTTCGCGCCGCGTGGCTCAGTAATGCAAAACCACTCTTGTTGCCACTCCCTGACGGAATCATTGAAGGTACCTGTTGGCCATGTGACGTTGGGCATCTTGCTGACCATAGCGCCCCCGCACTCAGCATGCTCACCACCCACTACCTTTGGCTTCATATTAAAGATCTTCAGCCATAAGCCGAAGTGTGGCAGGATGTGGAGAAAAGCCTCGCACACGACAATGAATGTCAAGATATTGAGGAAGGAATTGGGGGATAGATCATGAAAATCAATCCCGTAATAATACATGATGCCGCGAACAAATGGGTGGAGGGTAAACCCTATCCCGCGAATAAAATGAGGGAGGAATACGACCCTTTCGTGGGGTTCTGGGGTAGGAATGATCTGTCCCGCCGTCGAGAGATGGTGGCCGGTTTTCTGTGCTAGATACCCGACCTCCCGAAGTTTATTGATGTCCTTCTTCCGGACGGTAGAGGCCATCCACTTGCCTCCCGCTCCGGACATATTTGAGGTGGTTCTTCGAAGAAAATGCGAACTTGGGCGCTGGAGCTCGAGTGCGCAAGAATGGATGGGCAGGAGAGAAGAAGGCGTGGGTAAAAAAGAGGAGTCCTTATCGCTTTATAAGGGCGGTAGAAACTGCGTGCCTCCCCACTTGCTTGGTAAAACTCGCTTATTCCCCAAGCATCGTGATTGATGGTGCGGTTGGGTTACCCACACCCGTATTGATGAGAATCCCGTGATAAGGGGACACGATCTCTGCTTCGACAAGATGTGCCAAGAAAACCGCCTCGCAATATGTGCAGTAGCTGGTTGAGAAAAACGGTTCGAATAATAACCGGGGCCATGGCGTGATGTCACGTTACGAAAAGTTGTCAGCTGATTAGATTTGTGGAAATATTATACTCTCTACGGTGGTATGTGGAATTTGTTTTGCAGAGCCGGACATTATCCTTATGTTCAAAATCTTCCATGGAGTATTTGAAGGAGGAACCCGTCATTGAAGCCTGGTTCAAGGGCTACTAAGGGAGTCCTGGATTAGGGGGTCCTCGGACAGCCGGACTATATACTTTGGCCGGACTGTTGGACTATGAAGATACAAGATTGAAGTCTTTGTCCCGTGTCCGGATGGGACTCTCCATTGCATGGAAGGCAAGCTTGACAATTCGGATATGTAGATCTCCTCCCTTGTAACCAACTCTGTGTAACCCTAGCCCCTCCAGTGTCTATATAAATCGGAGGTTTTTAGTCCGTAGGACAACAACAATCATACCATAGGCTAGCTTCTAGGGTTTAGCCTCTCCGATCTCGTGGTAGATCAACTCTTGTACTACTCATATCATCAAGATCAATCAAGTAGGAAGTAGGATATTACCTCCATCCAGAGGGCCCGAACCTGGGTAAACATTGTGTCCCCCGCCTCCTGTTACCATCCGCCTTAGAGGCACAGTTCGGGACCCCCTACCCGAGATCCGCTGGTTTTGACGCCGACACCTCGCTGCACACCTCTCACCGCCAATTAAAGCAGTGGGCGCGTGAATTCACTGCAGCGGAGCCATCGTTTGACGCCCAGAGGCCACTGAAGTGGTCCAGCATGCCTATAATTTTTGACATCGAGGATCACCCTAACTGCACAACTGCGGTCGGGTGTTTGGCGTTGTTGGTTTCCCCAACAATACGCAACCTCAAGGTGATGAAAATATTAGTTGACGGCAGGGCCGGTCTGAACTTGGTCTCACCCGCTGTGATCGAAAGACTGCTGATCCCCGATGGAGATCATGAGGAGACAGGCACGTTTCAAGGGGTCAATCCGGGGAGGAGTCAGCCGAAAGGCAAAGTCACGTTGCCAGTCATGTTTTGGGGCGAGATGAACTATCAGACGGGGAAGGTCGTTTTTGATGTTGCCAAGATCCCCTTGCCTTATAATGGGATCCTCGGATGCCCAGCGCTGGCCAAGTTTATGGCGGCATCACTTTACGCTTACAAGACATTGAAGATGTCAGACCAATGAGCATCATCACCGTCCCCTCCGACAAGAAGGACGCGCTTATCTGCGCCGACCAACTCTATCGGGAGGAAGTTGCAGTGGCTGCCGCCAAGACACCTGTTCCTGTTACTGAGGCTCGGGGAGGGAAGAAAACCGGCAAGACCTCTGCCTCTTCCGAGAAGGCCCCTTCCGGCAAGACTTCCGACCCCGACAAGGACTCCTACACCTTCTCTGGCAAACGCAATTCTTCGGAGCACCGCATTACCATTGAGGACGTGCCAGAGAGTTCCGCCAGCAGGAGCAAGAGGTCCAAGGCGGCCCCGCCAGAAACTAAGAAGGTGCCTGTCAAGGAGGATAGCACGGGTGGAGCTTTTACCATAAGCTCCACCCTCGACAGCAAATAGTGAAGTGTGCTCGTCGCCTTCCTGCGTGCGAATGTTGACGTGTTTGCATGGCAAGCATCTGACATCCCCGAAGTTCCCAGGGAGGTGATTGAGCACCACCTTGCTGTCTGTCCTCATGCGCGGCCCGTCAAGCAGAAGGTCAGAAAGCAAGCTTTGGAGCGATAAGAGCTCATCATCGAAGATATCAGGAAGTTGGAGGCGGCATGCTTGGTCAGAAGAGTGCTCCACCCCACATGGTTGGCCAATCCAGTGGTAGTGCGTAAAGCAAATGGAAAGTGGAGGCTGTGTATTGACTACATAGACATCAATAAGGCATGTGTCACATCCTAGCTAGTTCATGCATTAGAGTGTTGCATCAGGTTTACTTTTCCAGAAACTTGAAATGGGGATGACAGAACCCCCAGCACCCCCCGTGAAAACAACTAGGGTTTACTAAAATCATTTTCAATGAACCTGAAATGCCCTTCTAAAAAGTCCACCCTTTTGTCTTGGGTTAGAACCTCTGACAAAATGGGTTCACAATTTTCTAGGTCATCACAAGATCATTGAATTAAATCATATGTAACTTGCATTTTGGGCATTTAAATGCTAGTAAATATTTTAGTTGTCCAAATAATCCCAAACTAAAATGTTCCATGTTGGATATGTTCCATACAGTGAGCATGTGCAGTTTGGTGAATTTTGGAAATGCCTAGGTATTTAGAAATTCCACAAACTTGCAGAAATAACAGAAAACAGGAAATAAAAGAAAAACTTACTTAGGTGGCCGCAACCCACCACCCAGCCCACCTGGCGGCCCAGCACTGTGGTGGCCCGTGCCAGACAGCTGCTTCTTCCCCGCCAGGCAGGCAGCGAGGTGACGCCGGCGTGCGCGAGCTCGCCACGGCGCCACCTGCTTGCCGCTTCGCCTCTGGACGCGCTAGACAATCTCCACGTCGCCTCCCCGAACCCCTGGACACATCCATTCTTCCCCTGCATCTCTCTCTCTCGCCCTCTCCTCGCCATGGCCGACGATGCCGCGCCTGCGCCGCCGTAGTTCTCGCATCCACCATCGTCCCCGCGCTGCGCCACCGTGTCCAGAAGCTCCCCCGCCCTCTTCTCCTTCGAGCAGGCCGAGCCTCAAGCGCTCGCTTGCCCCGAAGCCATTGCAACGACCTCGCCCGACTCCACCACCGCCGGAGATCCCCTTCGCCATCCTCGCCGCACCAACTCGTCCCCGACCTCGCCGTCTGCTCTGTCATGATCGCCGTGAGCTCAGCCACGTCTCCATCCTTCCCGTTCTCTCTCTCTCGAGAACCATAGCGACCACACGAAGCTTCACCACACGCGCCGCCGCCGAGCTCGTCGCCGACGATGCTCCGGCCACCCAACGGCCACACCACCTTGTCCACTACACCCACTGCATCGCCAGGAACCCGTAGCACCACCTCACGCCCCTTGCCGTGCCCCCTAGCGACAAGCCCGAGCTCACCCGAGCTCCAGCCACCGCCACGCTCGTCGCCGACATCGTTTCCGGCGACCCCGAGCCCAACCGCCACCACCACTCGACGCGGCTCACTCCCCGCATCACGTAGATGTGCTCCGCTATCGTTTTGGTCGCCGGAGCACGAAACCTGCATCGCCCCACCACGTCTGGCCTCGCCGGCGGCTAAACGCCGGCGAGTTTGACCCCGCTGACCCAGTTTGACCTTGGGTGGGCCCAGTTTGACCCCCTGGGTCTATGACAAGTGGGGCCCGCCTTGCTAATTAACCCAAGTTTAGCACTAACTAAATTTTAATTAGTTTAACTAACTACTGACAACCGAGACCCACTTGTCAGTTTGACCTGGACCGGCTCCATTGACCGCTGACGTCACCATGACGCACTGCTGACGCAATAAGTATTTTCTGGATTTATTTTTATACAGGAAATTCCAAAAAGTACTACAAACTTCAAAAAATCATAGAAATTAATCTGTAACTCCAAATGCAAAGTTTTATATATGAAATTTGATCAGAAAAATTCAATCTTTCCATCTGTACTGGTTTGATGCATGTCAGAACACTTTAACCTTAATGTTTAGATGAAACAAGCTAATGCACTTATATGACTTAATATCATGAGCTCTCATTTGAATCTTTGAATCAAATGGACTCAAACCAACCTGTTTTACAATGCATTAGCCAAGACACACCATATTGCCATGTCATAGCATGCATCATATTGTTGCATATTGCCATGTGATGATTGTGTTCTGTGGTGTCTTTCGTGGTAGGTTCTGCCTCCAAGGATACCTTCGAATATCCGACTGAAGGGCAGTACCCTACTACTACTCCATCAGGCAAGCATCCCCATTGATCATATCGATACAATCCCATGTTCTCGCTCCTGCTCTCATTTACTGCATTTAAGACAACAACGTTTCAAACTGCTGTGTGTTGTGGTAGTTGAACCCCTTTCCTCTGCATGACCTGTCATTGCCACAGTAACTAGATGAAACCCACTAGCATGTGTAGGAGTTGATTGAGCCATGTCTATGTTTCCTACCTTGCTATGCCTACTATGCTTAGAGTTGTGTCAGGTCTGGTTCATCTGGGCGATGGGCTAGAGTGAAATGATTATGTCGGTAATGTGAGGGATGTGTTCAACATGATTTGGTAAAGGTATCGATGAGAGGCCATGTAGGAGTACATGGTGGGTTGTTTCATTGGAACCGTCCTTAAGCACCGAGATCTGTATGTGTGATTTAACAATCAGTTACTACCATCCATTGGGATCCTTAATTGACTCTCTCGGCTTCTTAACCACCCTAATCCTCTATCCAGGAGGTGCAACTAGTTTCTGGTGTTTATAGGTTATGTGTTGGCGGCCGTGCGTAGCGCTGACCCTAGGGGTGGGCTATGATGAGGTAGATACACCGTGGCACGGTGTACCGAGTTGCCCGTTTGGTGTCTCGGGAACCCTGTACACATCGTTCGGGGCCATATGTGGAAACCTCGGCCGGACTCCCTGTGGATGGAACCTGGATAGGCGATAGACCTGGACTAGAGACTTGAGTGTTTAGGTAGGTCGTGGCCGACACCCTCGTTGGGCTTCCGCTTGAAGGTTGCCGAGTACATGTCGTGTAAACGGCGATAAGTGGTGAGAGCGTGTATGAAGAAGTACACCCCTGCAGGGTTAACATCATCTATTCGAATAGCCGCGTCCGCGGTAAAGGACTACTTGGTTGCCTATACAGTTCATAGACAAGTAAATGGATACTCCTAAAAGCCTCAAGACAAGTGTGAGTGCCGTGGATGGCCCTTCCATAGGATGATGGAGGAGGATCCACGGTAGTGTATTGTTGTGGTGAGTAGTGGACTTGTGTGCACAAAACTTTTACAAGTTGCTGTCTAGTAGGATAGCTTAGCCAAGAGTCAAAGCTAGCTTGCTGCAATAACCCCACTATCCTTCTTGAGAATGTGCATGTATAGTAGGATCTGTTGTAAGACTTGTTGAGTACCTTTGTACTCATGTTGCTTTAATTATTGTTTCAGACGACAACATCGCCCCCTCCAATGGGTTTTACGTAGATCTTGACGTCGATGAGTGACTTGCCACCCAGGTGGTGATTCTGAGCCATGGAGGGCCCTATGTAGATAGACAGGCTTCGTCAAGCCTTATTTCTTTCTAGTGTCCGTACTCAGACTAGTTTGCTTCCGCATGTGCTTGTATGTTTGTATGACTTGAGTGTCGGGTCATGTGACCCCTACCTGTATGAACATGTTATGTGCGGCTCTCCGGAGCCTTTAAATAAAGTACTTTGAGTTGTAGAGTTTTGTTGTGATGCCATGTTGTATTTACACATATCGAGCATATTGTGTGAATGATTGAAATGCTTGGTATGTGTGGGATCCGACAATCTAGTTGTTTATCCTTGGCAGCCTCTCTTATGGGGAAATGTAGTCTAGTGCTTCCATGAGCCATAGTAGTCCTGTAACACCCACGATGCGGCTATAGCTCCCACGTGTCGGAGCACGACTTAGAGGCATAACCTCATTGTAGGCATGTCGCAAGAGGGGTAATCTTTACACATCCCATGTACTGAATAAGAAAGAGGTACAGAGTTGGATTACAATCTCCACTTCACACAATACATAAATATAGAATTACATCATCCAGAATACAATCAAGGTCCGACTATAGAACCAAAATAAAGACAACCCCAAATGCATAAGATCCCCGATCGCCCCAACTGGGCTCCACTACTGATTGTCTTGAAAGGAAACATAGTAACATCCTCAGTCCTCGTCGAACTCCCACTTGAGTTTGGTCGCATCCCCTGGAATGGCATCATCAGCACCTGCATCTGGTTTTGGAAGTAATCTGTGAGTCACGGGGACTCAGCAATCTCACACCCTCGCGATCAAGACTATTTAAGCTCATGGGTAGGAAAAGGTAGTAAGGTGGAGCTGCAGCAAGCACTAGCATATATGGTGGCTAACATACGCAAATGAGAGCGAGAAGAGAAGGCAAAGCACGGTCGAGAAGCTACAAAGATCAAGAAGTGATCCCGAAACTACTTACGTTCAAGCATGACACAAGACCGTGTTCTCTTCCCGGACTCAGCCGAAAAGAGACCATTACGGCTACACACACTGTTGATTCATTTTAATTAAGTTAAGTTTCAGGTTCTCGACAACCGGATATTAACAAATTCCCATCTGCCCATAACCGCGGGCACGGCTTTCGAAAGTTCAAATCCCTGCAGGGGTGTCCCAACTTAGCCCATCACAAGCTCTCATGTTCAATGAAGGATATTCCATCTCCCAAGACGCCCCGATCAGACTCGGAATCCTGGTTACAAGACATTTCGACAATGGTAAAACAAGACCAACAAAGCCACCCGAATGTGCCGACAAATCCCGATAGGAGCTGCACATATCTCATTCTCAGGGCACATCGGATTGGCAAGACGTCGGTTTGGCATAAACCCTGGTTGCCCAGGGGCGCCGGACATCGCCCAGTTTGGACCAACACTTAGAGAAGCACTGGCCCGGGGGGGTTAAAATAAAGATGACCCTTGAGTCCGCAAAACCCAAGGGAAAAAGGCTAGGTGGCAAATGGTAAAACCAAGATTGGGCCTTGCTGGAGGAGTTTTATTCAAGGCGAACTGTCAAGGGGTTCGCATTATAATCCAACCGCGTAAGGAACGCAAAATCAAGGAACATAACACCGGTATGACGGAAACTAGGGCGGCAAGAGTGGAACAAAACACCAGGCATAAGGCCGAGCCTTCCACCCTTTACCAAGTATATAAGGTGCATTAAAGTAAACAAGATATAATAATGATATCCCAACAATAATCATGTTCCAAACAAGGAACAAACTCCAATCTTCAGCTGCAACTAGCAACGCTATAAGAGGGGCTGAGCAAAGCGGTAACATAGCCAAACAATGGTTTGCTAGGACAAGGTGGTTTAGAGGTTTGACATAGCAATAGAGCGAGCAACTAGCAAGCAAAGATAGAAGTGATTTCGAGGGTATGGTCATCTTGCCTGCAAAGTTCTCCGAGTTGATGTAAGCTTGATCCTCGTAAGCGTACTCAACGGGTTCCTCGATCACGTACTCGTCTCCCGGATCTACCCAAGGCAAGAACACAAGCAAAGGAGACAACAATCAACCACGGTGCAATGCACAAGCAACATGATGCAAAACATGGCATGATATGCGGGATGTAGTATACAATGCATATGCGTTCTCCGGAAGGAAAAGATTGAGCCAGGCCTCAACTTGGCAAACCAAGAGCGCCACTGGAAGGATGAGTTGATTTCGGTCAAAATCGATATAAAGATCACCGGAAACGGATGCACCGTTTGCAAATGGCAAGCAAAAGAAAAATGGCACTATTCTACAATTAACAGCACGATGCCATCTAAAATGCATCAAGAAAATAAGCTACTGCACTCTACATAGCAACAAAGCACATGGCAGTGATATACTCAAGATGCTTGACAAAATATGAACACTAAGCTACGGCTAATTCACACAATAGCAGGTTCAAACAAGTATGGCAAAAGTGTAAAAGATAACAGCATCACAGACTTTGGCAGTGATATACTCAAGATGCTTGACAAAAATAACATGCCAGGAATTAACATCAGGAAGCAATGTTTAGAGCAAGATAACAACATGCTACAGGATCAGATCATAGAAATACAAGGCATGGCATGAATCTACTCAAAGCATATAACAAAAGTCTCTTACTGACCATAAGCCAAAAAGGATCAGAAAACATGATGGCACCCATGTAAACGTAGCAAGTTTCGTTCACAGATTCAGACTTAGCAAAAAACTGGACATGGCAAAACAGAGTTACGTAGGCATGTTTGCGAGCTCGATGCACTCACCACAAGGCATTGCAAGACAAACTAAGAATACACCCAGCAAGAAGACATGATCAGGAAGCTAAACATGGCAAGAACCATCTCATAGCATGCAAGGATCAACTACAACAACCTTGGCAAAATTGAATAACATGTAAACAATCTACCAGGAATATTTTATAGCAAAAGTAGAGCAATATTGAGTCATGCTAGGTGACTCCATAATTGCAAAAAAAGATATGGATGGATATAACATAACAATATCTCAAAATCATCCTTACTGAACATGCTCAAAAGAGGCATCGATCACTCTGTAGCAACATGAATACATGGCATAAGAATAACATCAGGGAAATGACTTAGAAGAATTCTAAGTCCCTGAAATCAGCAACATCACGAGAGCTACTTTGCATGCATGTGCTAGTCACCACATTGATCACAAAAATACATGGCATACACCCCTGTAAAGATGGCATGGCATAGCCCAAAACACATGTAGGGCTCAAGTTCATAGGAGGCACACAATAATCATGGAAAAAATGACAAATGCTCATAAACTGATAAGAAATAGAAACTAACATTATATAGCACTCTTGCAACAGCATTTTGGGCATCAAGATGGACTCAAACAAGCATGGTGCAATGGAACAAAATGAAGAGGACATCCTAACAAACAATTTGATATATCACACGCGCAAAACGGAGCTACGGATGCAGAGATATGGTATGATGAACATGGCTAGAAAATGCAATATAAAAGGACTTAGAGGAAAATTCGAAGTCAGCCCTCTCTCCCGATCAGGATCTGCGCGGACTTCGAGGTACGCCGGCGAGCTGCCGGAGACCGCCGGGGTGGCCGGAGTGAGTGGAGGTCGCCGGAGATGGAGGGAGTCGGGGCGGCCTCGGATCCGGTCACCGGAGCACCTGTCGACGACGAGGGCGGCGCGGTGGCGGACGTCGAGGCGGGAGGAAGGCGGAGGACGGGCGAGGCGGCGAAGGTCAGTGCCGGCGAGGAACTAGACGGTGGCGCAGCGAGGTCCCGCGGCGGAGAGGCGGCGAGCATGGGCGGCGGCAGTCGGCGCGAGGCGGCGCGGAGGAGCTGGGCCGCGGGGGCCGGGCATGGGCCAGGCAGGCCGGTGGCACGGGGGCGGCGGGCGCGCGGTGGCTGATGCGTCCGGCCAGAGCGGACGTGTCCGGTGGCGCGGAGGAGCGGGGCTAGGGTTTCTAGACCGCGAATTTCGGAGGGAAAGGTGAATCTATAAATTCTGGGAGCTAGGAGAGTCCAAATGAGGTGCGGTTTTCGGCCATGCGATCGTGATCGAACAGCCAAGAGGATGGAGTTGGTTTGGATGGGTTTTGGGCCACTTTGAAGGGGTCTTGGGGTGCAACACACACGAGGCCTTTATGGTACCTCGGTTAACCGTTGGAGTATCAAACGGACTCCAAATGGCACGAAACTTAACACGCGGTCTACCGGTAGTGTACCAAGGCCGCTTGGAAAATCTCGGTCCACTCCAAGAATGTTTAACACCCGCACACGAAAAGAGGCAAAATGGGGCGCCGGAGGACGTAAGAGTGCCGGAATGCAAAATGGACAACGGGGAGAATGCTCGGATGCATGAGACGAACACGTATGCAAATGAGATGCACATGATGACGTGATATGAAATGCATTACATTGACAAAATGCAAAACGAAGACAAAACCCAACCACGAGGGAATATCATAATTTAGAGCCGAAAATGGCAAGAGTTGGAATACAAATATGGCAAGTTACATACGGGGCATTACAAGTCCACTACAGCCTGGTTCACCGGAGTCCTGCTAGCCCAGCACTACTGCTCCGGAACACTTGACTGGCCGGCATGTGTTTCACTTCGTTCCTGCGTATGTCCCTTCAGGGAAATGTCATGCGGTGACATCCGGAGTCCTGCCTAGCCTGCTACAGCCCGGGTTCCCGCAGTCCTGTTAGCCCAGTGCTACAGCCTGGATTCACACGCTGCTGACCGACATGCTCGATGTTGATTCATGTATGCATGTCCCCATAAGTTTGTGCCGCTTTGGGTTCACGGCTAGCTATGTCGGCCCGGGTTCTCTGTCATATGGATGCGAGCGACACTATCATATACGTGAGCCAAAAGACGTAAACGGTCCCGGCCATGGTAAGGCGACACCCGTGGGAGTACTGTGCGTGAGGCCACAAAGGGATATGAGGTGTTATAGGCTAGGTCGGTGTGACTTAGAATCGGGGGCCTGGCAGAGTTGGCATCAGAGACGGACTACTTGTAGGTTTGTTAAGCCAAACTGGTCGATGTCGAGTCTAGAAATGCTTTAGTTATATGTAGGGGAATTGATTGTGGGAGGGAGCGTAAGGTTCTTTTACTCCTTTACCTTATGTCCTTTGATCTGAGTCATTCTCTTCTCATTCTACGTGGGTTAAGGACTAGGCTCTCCTCTCTCTATCAGGTTCACGTGTTACTAATCCGTAGCAACTTATAGATTGTTGGTTACAAACCTAGTTCAGTTTCTACTACTTTTAGTATGTTGTCAATTGAACCAGAACCTTGATATGATGTTGTTGAGTGGTTTAGCAAACTGTTGTGAATGTCTCAAATCTTTTTTTGAGCATTTACAGCCGTTATGCTACCTGATTTCTCCTAGAAAATTCTAATGCCTTGCATTATTTCGTGCTTTTAGATGGCCAACTGCTCCCAGAATCAAGTGGTTCGTCTGACTCGGTGCCTCGATGTACCTGGTCACACGGCCATGCTGGTCCGAGTGATGATCGAGATAGGCTATCGATGGTATCCTGAGTATACCGTCGAGGAGCAGTTTCGAGACTTCAATCGGAGCCAATACCTTTGTACAGTCAGGATATACCCTTCTTATCCTAGAGCTACTGAACCCCTCCATTGCTCTTATGGACTTGGGGTTACCATCGAGATGTCCATACAGGACGCAACTTACTCGATGATGACTATCGTACGAGCCAGAACTGCCTTGCTTTGGAACACTGATTTCCGCTACATGCCAGCATCACTCCCTGGGGCACAAGGGTACTATCAGGCTATGTATTGTGACTACACATGAGGATTCACTACTCCGCACCACCGCAGAGATGCTTGAGGACAAGGACCGTGAGAATCGTGCCTTGCGAATGGAGCTCTTCAACTCTCGTTCTAATCACTGGGCCACTCTGACACGGTTTGCACCTGCCGTGCAGGCTGGGTATATGGACATGAGGGACATGTACCCCGTGCAGTCTGGTTTGCCAGATTGTATGGACTGGCGTGATGTAGGAGGCATCACCCCTCCCCGTGGACCCGTATGCCACCGTTTGTTGGACCAAGGCCACATCCGAGTCCCTATGGACCGCAAGCTCCACAGGACCGACTGTTTCCAGATGATCATGTTCAGCTCCCAGGACATGGTGGTGATCCCTATGAAGACTACTACGGAGGCGTCTGAGTTGGTAGTAGCTTCGCTAGTATTGTAATAGTTGTATTCTCCACAGTCCTGCATGACCCGTGGGATACAACTTGGTGTGTATCACGTTCCGGAGGTGTATAAAAATAATGTATAGGAGCTTGGAATGCCTTCGATGGGATGTAATGTCTTTCACCGTAGTTGTACTCTAGCCTGGGCTTGTACTAAACTATGTACGGTGTGTATGACCGTGGTATATATATGTCAGTTCCTATATTACCATGTCATGCAAATGAACATCTCAGCATTCCGTGTTATCCATTACATTCTGCACTGCCTTGCCAAGATTGTGCCATCCTTGTCTAAACCGTTGTCTTGTTTTTCCAACGATGGTCAACACCCGTAGCAACCCTGCTGCCCCGGAGCAGGGTGAAGCCAGTGCAGCTAGGGATGAGAATCTGCCTCACCCGCCTTCTCTGGCCGAAGTTATGCTGGAGGCAGAAAGAAACAAGCAAGAGACTAACCGCTTGCAGGAGCGGATTGAGCAGAATACTGCACGTCATAAGAGCAACGACTTGGTGTCAATCGATGACTTTGTCAAGTTGTACCCACCGAAGTTTAATCATCCCGTCGAGCCCCTCGATGTGGATGATTGGCTTCGCAGCATCACCCATAAGCTACGTTCTGCCAACGTAGCCGAAGCTGATAAGGTTACCTACGCTGCCTATCACCTCGAAGGCCTTGCTAGCCTTTGGTGGGAAAACTTTGAGGCTATGCGCCCGGCTCGCCAAATCACTACTTGGGCTGAATTCAGTGAGGCTTTCTGTGAGCATCACATTCTGCAGGGTCTCATGGATCGTAAGAGGGAAGAATCTGCAATTTCACCCAAGGCAGACTAACCGTGGATGCATATAGCCGTGAGTTTGGAAATCTTGCACGTTATGCTCCTGAAGAGGTGTCCACCGACGCCAAGAAGCAGGCAAGGTTCCGCAAGGGACTTAGCCCCGAGCTTCACCGTTATCTTCGTCTGCACGAGTGCACCTCCTTCCAGAAGTAGGTCAATAAGGCCATCAGTGCTAAGACAGGTCAGACTGACTATGACGCTTCACGCAAGCACTCCCGTGACTTTGGTTCTTCATCCGGCTCTGGATCTCAAAAGCGCCGAGTGTGGATTCAAACACAGCTCTGCCACCCAGGTTCACTCCAAGGCCATCCTTTGAGGCGCCTCGCCCCAACCAGCAGTTCGCACCGCCTAAGACCTATGGTGGCCCCGCTGCTAATGCTGCTCCACGCCCCAATGTTGTGACATGTTTCAAGTGTGGAGAGCCAGGTCACTACAGTCGAGAGTGTCCCCAGAACAACAACCCCAACCAGTCTGGAAAGTTCGTTGGCCGTGGTAAGCCAGCGGGAAAGGTACTTTATGCCAAGCCAGCCACCACTGCACGTGGCCATGTTAACTATGTCTCAGGAGAGGAGGCTCATGATGATCCTAACGTCGTCCTTGGTACGCTTCTTGTTAACTGCCATCCGACATCTGGTCTTTTCGATACTGGAGCATCTCATTAATTCATATCTGAGAGCTATGCTCGGTTGCATAACACGACATTCAGTGACATGCCCACTTCCATGGTAATTCAAACTCCGGTTTCCAAATGGCAAACTTCTAGAGTAAGCCATGGGAATGAAATTCTTGTCGATAGACTTGTCTTACTTGCATCCTTAATGTCTCTCAAGTCCTTGGACATAAATATCATCTTAGGTATGGACTGGATGTCAGCCCATTATGCTAAGATTGATTCTGCCACTAGAACTGTTCAACTAACTCACCCATCGGGAAAGACAATCAATTTCTTAACTCGAGTGGCCAAGCGCTAGCTTTACACCCTAAATGCCAACCCCCTTCCAAACCTTGAAGATATTCCGGTAGTCCGTGACTTCCCGGATGTCTTTCCAGAAGAATTGCCAGGTGTTCCACCTAACAGGGATGTCGAGTTCGTGATAGACCTTGTACCAGGAACCATTCCAATCTCTAGAAGACCTTATAAGATGGCACCCCTAGAACTAGCTGAACTTAAGAAACAACTCGATGAGTTCTTGAAAAAGGGTTTCATCCATCCTAGTTGTTCTCCATGGGCTTGCCCCGTCCTCTTCATCAAGAAGAAGGATGGAATGGATCGGATGGTTGTAGATTACCGACCTGTCAACTTGGTCACTATCAAGAACAAGTATCCGCTCCCCAGGATCAAGGACCTGTATGATCAGCTTGCTAGATCCTCAATCTTTTCCAAAATGGATTTGAGGTTGGGCTACCATCAAATCAAAATCGGGGACATTCCCAAAACGGCCTTTGTGACTCGTTATCGCCAGTACGAGTACACCGTCATGTCCTTCGGTTTAACCAATGCCCTAGCCACCTTCTCTCGGTTAATGAACTCGATCTTCATGGAGTATTTGGATAATTCGTCATGGTATACCTTGACGATATACTCATCTACTCCAAGAATGAGGAAGAACATGTCAAATATCTAAGGCTGGTATTGACAAAACTTCGAGAGCATCGCTTTTATGCCAAATTCTCCAAATGTGAATTTTGGTTGCCAGAAGTGACCTACCAAGGCCACGTAATCTCTGGTAAGGGTATTGCTGTCAATCCCGAGGGAGTTCAAGCTGTGCTTGATTGGACTCCACCTGAGAAAGTCAAGCAAGTTTGGAGTTTCCTTGGCTTAGCGAGCTATTGTTGCCGCTTCGTCGAGAATTTCTCCAAGGTTGCTAAAACTCTAACTGAACTCCTCAAGAAAGATAAAAAGTTCGAGTGGAACCCATAGTGCGAGTTCAGCTTCTAAGAACTGAAAAGATGCCTAACATCTGCTCCCGTACTGGTACCACCAGATTTCTCCAAGGACTTTATTATCTACTACGACACCTCGCGACAAGGACTAGGTTGCATAGTCATGCAAGATCATCAGGTAATTGCATATGCTTCACGGCAATTACACCCACATGAGGAAAACTATCCCACACATGATCTAGAACTTGCAGCTGTAGTCCATGCACTTAAAACTTGGCGACATTACCTTCTCGGTAATCGTTGTGAGATCTTCACCAATCACCAAAGTCTGAAATATATCTTCACCCAACCGGATTTGAATCTCAGGCAAAGATGTTGGGTCGAGTTGATCTCAGATTATGACTTAGGGATAACTTACACCACGGAAAAGCCAATGTTATGGCTGATGCACTAAGTCGTAAATCCTATTGTAACAACCTGATGTTACAACAAGGTCAACCACTTCTCCATGAGGAATTTTGGAAGCTTAATCTTCACATTGTTCCTCAGGGATTCCTATCTACCTTGGTGGTGAAACCGACCCTTATGGATCAGATCATAACCGCCCAGCCGTATGACAAGGGGATATCTCGGATCAAGCAGAACATTGCTAGCAAAGCTGCTAAATGTTTCTCTGTGAATGATCAAGGTGTTGTCTTCTTTGAGAACCGCCTAGTGGTTCCCAAGAAACAACAACTACGGCAACTGATCCTTAAGGAAGCTCATGAATCCCCGCTCACCATTCATCCCGGTAGTACTAAAATGTATCAAGACCTACGCCAGAGGTTTTGGTGGACTAGGATGAAGAGAGAAATTGCTCAATACATTGCTAGTTGCGATGTCTGTCATCGTGTTAAAGCAGAGCATCAACGGCCTGCTGGCACCCTTCAGCCTTTGGCTATTCCTGAATGGAAATGGGATAAAATCGGTATGGATTTCACTGCCGGGTTTCACAGGACCAAGAGAGGGAATAATGCTATCTTCATTGTTGTCGATCGTCTTTCCAAAGTAGCGCACTTCATACCTGTTCGTGAGAGTATAACCGCTAGCCAGCTAGCTGACTTGTACATCTCCCGAATAGTGTCTCTTCATGGTGTTCCATTGGAGATTAACTCAGACCCTGGAAGTCTCTTCACCTCTCGATTTTGGGAAAGTTTCCAAAATGCTATGGGAACTCGTCTCTCCTTTAGCACCGCCTTCCACCCCCAATCAAGTGGTCAAGTAGAACGAGTCAATCAAATTCTGGAGGATATGCTCCGAGCTTCTGTCATCTCATTCGGAATGGATTGGGAGAAATGCCTTCCATTCGCCGAGTTCGCTTATAACAACAGTTATCAAGCTAGCTTGGGCAAAGCTCCTTTCGAAGTTCTCTATGGACGAAAATGTTGAATGCCTCTTAACTGGTCAGAAACCGGGGAAAGACAACTCTTTGGCCCGGATATGATTCGGGAAGGAGAAGAGCAGGTTCGCATTATTCGTGAGAAATTGAAAACAGCCCAATCTCGTCAAAAGAGCCAATATGACCGCAAACATAGGCTGATGACTTATGAAGTTGGCGAGAAGCCTTACCTTCGGGTCACTCCTTTGAAGGGAACCCATCATTTCGGTATCAAAGGCAAATTGGCTCCTTGTTACATTGGACCCTTTCATGTTCTTGCCAAACGAGGAGAAGTTTCCTACCAATTGGAACTACCTTCGCATCTTTCCAGAGTTCATGATGTTTTCCACGTTTCTCAACTCAGGCGTTGCTTCTCGTATCCTATTCGTGGAGTGGACCATGAAGCGCTTGATCTCCAAGATAATCTCACATACCGGGAATATCCCGTTCGTATCCTTGATCAAGCCGAGTGTACCACCACTACAAAAAAAGACACATCCGTGACATTTTGGGCCGAACGAAATTTTTTTCTGTCATACATATGACACTTCTATGACGATAATTGTGAAAAAACCAGGTATCATCATAGATGTGGTGGGCTCCTACTTCTATGACAAAAAATCATGACAGAAAATGGGCTTTTCGTCCTGGGCGGGCCGGAGACACAGCTGCATGACATTCTTTGGTCCGTCCATGACGGAAAAAAACGTGGTAGAAGCGAGGTGTAGGAAAATTTTGGGGAGTTCCCGGTTACGGTGGGAGGTCGGGGCCGAGCGATGCGCATTTCTCTCGTACACGTACGCGCGTGTACGCGAGGCGTTGGCTCTAACTGAACCCGAGCGAGGCGTTGGGCTCTAGCGGAACCCGAGCGATTGCACTGCAGGCTACGCGTTACTGAACCCGAGCGATCGATCGATGGATGTTAACTGAACCCGATCGAGTGATTCCTTCGCTACTGCTGCTAACTAAAGCCGATCGATGCTGCCTCCGGAATGAACAATGAGCATTGCGGGGGGGGGGGGACGGGTTGGATGAACAGTGAGTGGTGGCGTTGCCTCTAGATGAACAGGACCCCGTGGTGTGGTGGAGGGCTGGATGAATAGTAGACGGTGGAGGGGTGGTTGAACAGGACCCCGCGGTATGGAGGGCTGGATGAACAGTAGACGGTGGAGGGGTGGTTGAATAGTAGCCGGTGGAGTAGCGCGCGGTGGAGGCTGGATGAACAGGAGCCCATGGAGGCTGGAGGAGGTCGACGGTGGAGATGAACAGTATCTCGTGGAGTCCCGTTTTGCGGTACGCCACACCCCTCCCGATGAACAGGACACCCGTTTCGACCGTAGCGCTCCAACACAAGTCTGTTTCCTCCGTTTTGCGGTACGCCACACCCCTCCCGATCAACAGGACCCCCGTTTCGACCGTAGGAGGTCCGTTTCCTCCGTTTTGCGGTACGCCAGACCCCTCCCGATGAACAGGATCCTGTTTTGAACGTGGCCGGTTGAACACAAGGATGTTTCCTCCGTTCTGCGGTACGCCAGGCCTTGTTTCCATCGCCGGTTCCATCCAAGCCCTCCGGATGAACACGACGCATTCCATTGCCTCCCCATGAACACGACAACGACGATGTTTCTCTGTTCCGACCCAGCCATGTACACGAGCCCTGGCCATACGTATGCGCGAGTAGGCGTTCGAGACCCTGCCCGTATGTACACATACGTGGTCGTATTTTCTTTCTTGCACCCTGGCCGCCTCTACTATGACACGTGCGCGCCTCTACATCGACCAGTATATATGTACGTACATGTTCGCGACCAGAATGACAACGCTACGTACGCTTCGACCAGGTGGGTCCCGACTGTCAGGCACTTCCTTGCGTGCGAAGATGTAGCTGGTGGGTCCCAGCAGTCATGGGGGCGAAATACGGTGGCCCGACCGGTGGTTCCCACTGTCAGGTGGAGGAATAATTATTTTGCACGTAATAAGGAGGCACTTCCTTGCTGTGGCCGTGGACCTAGCTGTCAGCCTCTCCACGTACAGTCCACGTCCGATGGAAGCCTTTCCTTGACCACATTGACCACGCCGTGCCGAGAGCACCAGGGCGGTGGACGACAGCGAGGCCTAGGAAGGGGACGACGCGGAGCCGAGGAAGACGTGGCAGTGGATGCCCACACATAGAGGAGTACGAGGGCTCACTGGTTCGCTGCGGTGTGAGGCTACCGTCGCCACAGAATAACAGGGGGTGTGGGTGAATAGAGGGATGGCCTAGCCAGCGATGGGAGTAGTAGGGGCGGTGAGGCCTCTGCCGCATCGCAGCCGGCCATGGGAGGCAGGAGCACGAGGCACGACCGGCGCTGGTTTGGGCGGCTAGAGCAAGAAGACCAGAGGTTGAAGAAGCACTACGGCCGTTGGATGGACATCGTACGGTCACTTGAGCTAGAATCGTGCATATTGACTAAGTTGAAAAAGCCCTCTGTCCCCGTCAACTTAGTAGGCCCACAAGTCACCCTGCCACTATACTTGGTCCCAGCTAACAGGGGGAGTATTCATTTTTTTGTGCGTAATAAGGAGGCACTTCCTTGCGTGCGAAGATATAGCTAGTGGGTCTGAGCTATCAGCGGCGGTAACGTTTTTTCGCGATATACAGAGGCCCTTTCGGTGGGTCCCTGATGTCAGGTGGAGGAATCATTATTTTGCATGTAATAAGGAGGCATGATATACCAAGTGGTAGGTATCGCGGCATAGGCATAGCAATAGAGAGAGCAATTAGCAAGCAAAGATAGAAGTGATTTCGAGGGTATGGTCGTCTTGCCTGCAAAGTGCTCCGAGTTGACGTAAGCTTGATCCTCGTAAGCGTACTCAACGGTTTCCTCGATCACGTACTCGTCTCCCGGCTCTACCCAAGGCAAGAACACAAGCAAAGGAGACAACAATCAACCACGGTGCAATGCGCAAGCAACATGTTGCAAAACATGGCATGATATGCGGGATGTACTATGCAATGCATATGCATGCTCCGGAAGGAAAAGATTGAACCAGGCCTCAACTTGGCAAACCAAGAGCGCCGCTGGAAAGATGAGTTGATTTCGGTTGAAATCGATATAAATATCTCTGGAAACGGATACACGGTTTGCAAATGGCAAGCAAAACAAAAATGGCACTATTCTACGATTAACAGCACGATGCCATCTAAAATGCATCAAGAAAATAAGCTACTGCACTCTAACATAGAAACAAAGCACATGCCAGTGATCTACTCAAGATGCTTGACAAAATATGAACACTGAGCTACGGCTAATTCACATAATAATAGGTTCAAACAAGCATGGCCAAAGTGCAAAAGATAACAGCATCACAGACTTAGTGGAAAATAACAACATGCCAGGAATTAACAGCAGGAAGCAATGTTTAGAGCAAGATAACAACATGCTACAGGATTAGATCATAGAAATACAAGGCATGGAATGAATCTACTCAAAGCATATAACAAAAGTCCCTTACTGACCATTAGCCAAAAAGGATCAGACAACATGATGACACCCATGTAAACATAGCAAGTTTCGTTAACAGATTCAGACTTAGCAGAAAACTGGACATGG
Organism: Triticum urartu; assembly: GCF_056163025.1. NCBI lineage: Eukaryota > Viridiplantae > Streptophyta > Magnoliopsida > Poales > Poaceae > Triticum > Triticum urartu. Next base: position 397,686,081 of record NC_141876.1, on the reverse strand, counting down.
CAAAACAGAGTTACGTAGGCATGTTTGCGAGCTCGATACACTCACCACAAGGCATGGCATTACAAACTAAGCATACACCCAGCAAGAAGACATGATCAAGAAGATAAACATGGCAAGAACCATCTCATAGCATGCAAGGATCAACTACAATAACCTTGGCAAAATTGAATAACATGTAAACAATCTGCAAGGAATATTTTATAGCAAAAGTAGAGCAAGATTGAGTCATGCTAGGGGACTCCATAATTGCAAACAAAGACATGGATGGATATAACATAACAATATCTCAAAATCATCCTTACTGAACATGCTCAAAAGAGGCATCGATCACTCTGTAGCAACATGAATACATGGCATAAGAATAACATCAGGGAAATGACTTAGAAGAATTCGAAGTCCCTGAAATCAGCAACATCACGAGAGCTACTTTGCATGCATGTGCTAGTCACCACATTGATCAAAAAAATACATGGCATACACCCCTGTAAAGATGGCATGGCATAGCCCAAAACACATCTAGGGCTCAAGTTCATAGGAGGCACACAATAATCATGGCAAAAATGACAAATGCTCATAAACTGATAAGAAACAGAAACTAACATTATATAGCACTCTTGCAACAGCATTTTGGGCATCAAGATGGACTCAAACAAGCATGGTGCAATGGAACAAAATGAAGAAGACATCCTAACAAACAATTTGATATATCACACGCGCAAAACGGAGCTATGGATGCAGAGATATGGTATGATGAACATGGCTAGAAAATGCAATATAAAAGGACTTAGAGGAAAATTCGAAGTCAGCCCTCTCTCCCGATCAGGATCTGTGCGGACTTCGAGGTACGCCGGCGAGCTGCCGGAGACCGCCGGGGTGGCCGGAGTGAGTGGAGGTCGCCGGAGACGGAGGGAGTCGGGGCGGCCTCGGATCCGGTCACCGGAGCACCTGTCGACGACGAGGGCGGCGCGGTGGCGGACGTCGAGGCGGGAGGAAGGCGGAGGATGGGCGAGGCGGCAAAGGTCAGCGCCGGCGAGGAACTAGACGGCGGCGCGGCGAGGTCCCGCGGCGGAGAGGCGGTGAGCGTGGGCGGCGGCGGTCGGCGCGAGGCGGCGCGGAGGAGTTGGGTCGCGGGGGCCGAGCACGGGCCAGGCGGGCCGGCGGCGTGGGGGCGGCGGGCGTGCCACGTGTCAGGCAGCGATAGGCACGGTGGCGGTGGCAGACGAGTCCGGCCAGAGCGGATGTGTCCGGCAGCGCGGAGGAGTGGGGCTAGGGTTTCTGGACCGCGAATTTCGGAGGGGAAGGTGAATTTATAGATTCTGGGAGCTAGGAGAGTCCAAATGAGGTGCGGTTTTCGGCCACGCAATCGTGATCGAACGGCCGAGAGGATGGAGGGGCTTTGGATGGGTTTTGGGCCACTTTGAAGGGGTCTTGGGCTGCAACACACACGAGGCCTTTACGGTTCCTCGGTTAACCGTTGGAGTATCAAACGGACTCCAAATGGCACGAAACTTGACAGGCGGTCTACCGGTAGTGTACCAAGGCCGCTTCGCAAATCTCGGTCCACTCCAAGAATGTTTAACACCCGCACACAAAAAGAGGCAAAAGGGGGCGCCGGAGGACATAGGAGTGCCGGAATGCAAAACGTTCAACGGGGAAAATGCTCGGATGCATGAGACGAACACGTATGCAAATGAGATGCACATGATGACGTGATATGAAATGCATTACATGGACAAAATGCAAAACGAACACAAAACCCAACCACGAGGGAATATCATAATTTAGAGCCGAAAATGGCAAGAGTTGGAATACAAATATGGCAAGTTACATACGGGGCGTTACAAGTCCACTACAGCCTGGTTCACCGGAGTCCTGCTAGCCCAGCACTACTGCTCCGGAACACTTGACTAGCCGGCATGTGTTTCACTTCGTTCCTATGTTTGTCCCTTCAGGGAAATGTCACGCCATGACATCCGGAGTCCTTCCTAGCCTGCTACAGCCCGGGTTCCCGCAGTCCTGTTAGCCCAGTGCTACAGCCCGGATTCACATGCTGCTAACCGACATGCTCGATGTTGATTCATGTATGCATGTCCCCGTAATTTTGTGCCACTTTGGGTTCACGAATAGCCTTGTCGGCCCGGGTTCTCTGTCATATGGATGCTAGCGGCACTATCATATACGTGAGCCAAAAGGCGCAAACGGTCCCGGGCCATGGTAAGGCGACACCCGTGGAAATACCATGCGTGAGGCCGCAAAGGGATATGAGGTGTTACAGGCTCACGTATATGATAGTGCCGTTATGATGTCTGATTTCTCCTAGAAAATTCTAATGCCTTGCATTATTTCATGCTTTCAGATGGCCAACTGCTCCCAGAATCAAGTGGTTTGTCTGACTCGGTGCCTCGATGTACCGGGTCACACGGCCATGCTGGCCCGAGTGATGATCGAGACAGGCTATCGATGGTATCCTGAGTATACCGTCGGGGAGCAGTTTCGAGACTTCAATCAGAGCCAATACCTTTGTACAGTCAGGATATACCCTTCTTATCCTAGAGCTACTGAACCCCTCCATTGCTCTTATGGACTTGGGGTTACCATCGAGATGTCCGTACAGGACGCAACTTACTCGATGAAGACTATCGTACGAGCCAAAACTGCCTTGCTTTGTAACACTGATTTCTGCTACATGCCAGCATCACTCCCTGGGGCACAAGGGTACTATCAGGCTATGTATTGTGACTACACATGAGGATTCACTACTCCGCACCACCGCAGAGATGCTTGAGGACAAGGACCGTGAGAATCGTGCCTTGCGAATGGAGCTCTTCAACTCTCGTTCTAATCACTGGGCCACTCTGACACGGTTTGCACCTGCCGTGCAGGCTGGGTATATGGACATGAGGGACATGTACCCCGTGCAATCTGGTTTGCCAGATTGTATGGACTGGCGTGATGTAGGAGGCATCACCCCTCCCCGTGGACCCGTATGCCACCGTTTGTTGGACCAAGGCCACATCCGAGTCCCTATGGACCACAAGCTCCACAGGACCGACTGTTTCCAGATGATCATGTTCAGCTCCCAGGACATGGTGGTGATCCCTATGAAGACTACTACGGAGGCGTCTGAGTTGGTAGTAGCTTCGCTAGTATTCTCCACAGTCCTGCGTGACCCGTGGGATACAACTTGGTGTGTATCACGTTCCGGAGGTGTATAAAAATAATGTATAGGAGCTTGGAATGCCTTCGATGGGATGTAACGTCTTTCACCGTAGTTGTACTCTAGCCTGGGCGTGTACTAAACTATGTACGGTGTGTATGACCGTGGTATATATATGTCAGTTCCTATATTACCATGTCGTGCAAATGAACATCTCAGCATTCCATGTTATCCATTACATTCTGCACTTCCTTGCCAAGATTGTGCCATCCTTGTCTAAACCGTTGTCTTGTTTTTCCAACGATGGTCAACACCCGCAGCAACCCTGCTGCCCCGGAGCAGGGTGAAGCCAGTGCAGCTAGGGATGAGAATCTGCCTCACCCGCCTTCTCTGGCCGAAGTTATGCTGGAGGCAGAAAGAAACAAGCAAGAGACTAACCGCTTGCAGGAGCGGATTGAGCAGAATGCTGCACGTCATTAGAGCAATGACTTGGTGTCAATCGATGACTTTGTCAAGTTGTACCCACCGAAGTTTAATCATCCCGTCGAGCCCCTCGATGTGGATGATTGGCTTCGCAGCATCACCCATAAGCTACGTTCTGCCAACGTAGCCGAAGCTGATAAGGTTACCTACGCTGCCTATCACCTCGAAGGCCCTGCTAGCCTTTGGTGGGAAAACTTTGAGGCTATGCGCCCAGCTGGCCAAATCACTACTTGGGCTGAATTCAGTGAGGCTTTCTGTGAGCATCACATTCTGCAGGGTCTCATGGATCGTAAGAGGGAAGAATCTGCAATTTCACCCAACGCAGACTAACCGTGGATGCATATAGCCATGAGTTTGGAAATCTTGCACGTTATGCTCCTGAAGAGGTGTCCACCGACGCCAAGAAGCAGGCAAGGTTCCGCAAGGGACTTAGCCCCGAGCTTCGCCGTGATCTTCGTCTGCACGAGTGCACCTCCTTCCAGAAGTAGGTCAATAAGGCCATCAGTGCTGAGACAGGTCAGACTGACTATGACGCTTCACGCAAGCACTCCCGTGACTTTGGTTCTTCATCCGGCTCTGGATCTCAGAAGCGTCGGGTGTGGATTCAAACACAGCTCTGCCATCCAGGTTCACTCCAAGGCCATCCTTTGAGGCGCCTCGCCCCAACCAGCAGTTCGCACTGCCTAAGACCTATGGTGGCCCCGCTGCTAATGCTGCTCCACGCCCCAATGTTGTGACATGTTTCAAGTGTGGAGAGCCAGGTCACTACAGTCGAGAGTGTCCCCAGAACAACAACCCCAACCAGTTCGTTGGCCGTGGTAAGCCAGCGGGAAAGGTACTTTATGCCAAGCCAGCCACCACTGCACGTGGCCATGTTAACTATGTCTCAGGAGAGGAGGCTCATGATGATCCTAACGTCGTCCTTGGTATGCTTCTTTTTAACTGCCATCCGACATCTGGTCTTTTCGATACTGGAGCATCTCATTCATTCATATCTGAGAGCTATGCTCGATTGCATAACACGACATTCAGTGACATGCCCACTTCCATGGTAATTCAAACTCCGGTTTCCAAATGGCAAACTTCTAGAGTAAGCCATGGGAATGAAATTCTTTTCGATAGACTTATCTTACTTGCATCCTTAATATCTCTCAAGTCCTCGGACATAAATATCATCTTAGGTATGGACTGGATGTCAGCCCATTATGCTAAGATTGATTCTGCCACTAGAACTGTTCAACTTACTCACCCATCGGGCAAGACAGTCAATGTCTTAACTCGAGTGGCCAAGCGCCAACTGTACTCCCTAAATGCCAACCCCCTTCCAAACCTTGAAGATATTCCGGTAGTCCGTGACTTCCCGGATGTCTATCCAGAAGAACTGCCAGGTGTTCCACCTGACAGGGATGTCGAGTTCGTGATAGACCTTGTACCAGGAACCGTTCCAATCTCTAGAAGATCTTATAAGATGGCACCCCTAGAACTAGCTGAACGTAAGAAACAACTCGATGAGTCCTTGAAAAAGGGTTTCATCCGTCCTAGTTCTTCTCCATGGGCTTGCCCCGTCCTCTTCCTCAAGAAGAAGGATGGAACGGATCAGATGGTTGTAGATTACCGACCTGTCAACTTGGTCACTACCAAGAACAAGTATCCGCTCCCCATGATCAACGATCTGTATGATCAGCTTGCTGGATCCTCAGTATTTTCCAAAATGGATTTGAGGTTGGGCTACCATCAAATAAAAATCAAAATCGGGGACATTCCCAAAATGGCCTTTGTTACTCGTTATGTCCAATACGAGTACACTGTCATGTCCTTCGGTTTAACCAATGCCCCAGCGACCTTCTCACGGTTAATGAACTCGATCTTCATGGAGTATTTGGATAAATTCGTCATGGTATAACTTGACGATATACTCATCTACTCCAAGAATGAGGAAGAACATGTCGAACATCTAAGGCTGGTATTGACGAAACTTCGAGAGCATCGCCTTTATGCCAAATTCTCCAAATGTGAATTTTGGTTGCCAGAAGTGACCTACCTAGGCCATGTAATCTCTGGTAACGGTATTGCTATCAATCCCGAGTGATTTCAAGCTGTCCTTGATTGGACTCCACCTGAGACAGTCAAGCAAGTTCGGAGTTTCCTTGGCTTAGCGAGCTATTGTCGCCGCTTCGTCGAGAATTTCTCCAAGGTTGCTAAACCTCTAACTGAACTCCTCAAGAAAGATAAAAAGTTCGAGTGGAACCCATAGTGCGAGTTCAGTTTCCAAGAACTGAAAAGACGTCTAACATCTGCTCCCGTACTGGTACCACCAGATTTCTCCAAGGACTTTATTATCTACTACGACGCCTCGCGACAAGGACTAGGTTGCATAGTCATGCAAGATCGTTAGGTAATTGCATATGCTTCACGGAAATTACACCCAAACGAGGAAAACTATCCCACACATGATCTAGAACTTGCAGCTGTAGTCCATGCACTTAAAACTTGGCGACATTACCTTCTCGGTAATCGTTGCGAGATCTTCACCGATCACCAAAGTCTAAAATATATCTTCACCCAACCCGATTTGAATCTCAGGCAAAGATGTTGGGTTGAGTTGATCTCAGATTACGACTTAGGGATAACTTACACCCCGGAAAAGCCAATGTTATGGCTGATGCACTAAGTCATAAATCCTATTGTAACAACCTAATGTTACAACAAGGTCAACCACTTCTCCATGAGGAATTTCGGAAGCTTAATCTTCACATTGTTCCTTAGGGATTCCTATCTACCTTGGTGGTGAAACCGACCCTTATGGATCAGATCATAACCGCCCAGCAGTATGACAAGGGGATATCTCGGATCAAGCAGAACATTGCTAGCAGAGCTGCTAAATGTTTCTTTGTGAATGATCAAGGTGTTGTCTTCTTTGAGAACCGCCTAGTGGTTCCCAAGAAACAGCAACTACGGCAACTGATCCTTAAGGAAGCTCATGAATCCCCTCTCAACATTCATCCCGGTAGTACTAAAATGTATCAAGACCTATGCCAGAGGTTTTGGTAGACTAGGATTAAGAGAGAAATTGCTCAATACATTTCTAGTTGCGACGTCTGTCGTCGTGTTAAAGCAGAGCATCAACGGCCTGCTGGCACCCTTCAACCTTTGGCTATTTCTGAATGGAAATGGGATAAAATTGGTATGGATTTCATTACCGGGTTTCCCAGGACCAAGAGAGGGAATAATGCTATCTTCATTGTTGTCGATTGTCTTTCCAAAGTATCCCACTTCCTACCTGTTCGTGAGAGTATAACCGCTAGCTAGCTAGCTGACTTGTACATCTCCCAAATAGTGTCTCTTCATGGTGTTCCATTGGAGATTAACTCAGACCGTGGAAGTCTCTTCACCTCTTGATTTTGGGAAAGTTTCCAAAATGCTATGGGAACTCGTCTCTCCTTTAGCACCGCCTTCCACCCCCAATCAAGTGGTCAAGTAGAACGAGTCAATCAAATTCTAGAGGATATGCTCCGAGCTTCTGTCATCTCATTTGGAATGGATTGGGAGAAATCCCTTCCATTCGCCGAGTTCGCTTATAACAATAGTTATCAAGCTAGCATGGGCAAAGCTCCTTTCGACGTTCTCTACGGACGAAAATGTCGAACGCCACTTAACTGGTCAGAAACCGGGGAAAGGCAACTCTTTGGCCCGGATATGATTCAGGAAGGAGAAGAGCAGGTTCACATTATTCGTGAGAAATTGAAAACAGCCCAATCTCGTCAAAAGATCCAATATGACTGCAAACATAAGCTCATGACTTATGAAGTTGGCGAGAAGGCGTACCTTCGGGTCACTCCTTTGAAGGGAACCCATCGTTTCCGGTATCAAAGGCAAATTGGCTCCTCGTTACATTGGAACCTTTCGTGTTCTTGCCAAACGAGGAGAAGTTGCCTACCAATTGGAACTACCTTCGCATCTTTCCAGAGTTCATGATGTTTTCCATGTTTCTCAACTCAGGCGTTGCTTCTCGGATCCTGTCCGTGGAGTGCACCACGAAGCGCTTGATCTCCAAGATAATCTCACATACCGGGAATATCCCGTTTGTATCCTTGATCAAGCCGAGCGTACCACCACTACAAAAAAAAGACACATCCGTGACATTTTGGGCCGAACGAAATTTTTTTCTGTCACTACATATGACACTTCTATGACGATAATTGTGACAAAACCCGGTATCGTCATAGATGTGGTGGGCTCCTACTTCTATGACAAAAAATCATGACAGAAAATGGGCTTTTCGTCCTGGGCGGGCCGGAGACGCAACTGCATGACATTCTTTGGGCCATCCATGACGGAAAAAACCGTGGTAGAAGCGAGGGGAGGAAAATTTCAGGGAGTTCCCGGTTACGGTGGGAGCTCAGGGGCCGAGCGATGCGCATTTCTCTCTTACACGTACATGCGTGTGTGCGAGGCGTTGGCTCTAACTGAACCCGAGCGAGGCGTTGGGCTCTAACTGAACCCGAGCGATTGCACTGCAGGCTACGCATTACTGAACCCGAGCGATCGATCGATGGATGTTAACTGAACCCGATCGAGCGATTCCTTCGCTACTGCTGCTAATTGAAGCCGATCGATGCTGCTTCTGGGATGAACAGTGAGTGTTGCGGGGGGGTTTGGATGAACAGTGAGCGGTGGCGTTGCCTCTGGATGAACAGGACCCCGTGGTGTGGTGGAGGGCTGGATGAATAGTAGACGGTGGAGGGGTGCCCGTGGACGGGTGGTTGAACAGGACCCCGTGGTGTGGAGGGCTGGATGAACAGTAGACGGTGGAGGGGTGGTTGAACAGTAGCCGGTGGAGTAGCACGCGGTGGAGGCTGGATGAACAAGAGCCCGTGGAGGCTGGAGGAGGTCGATGGTGGAGATGAACAGTATCCCGTGGAGTCCTGTTTTGCGGTACGCCACACCCCTCCCGATGAACAGAACCCCCGTTTCGACCGTAGCACTCCAACACAAGTCCGTTTCCTCCGTTTTGCGGTACGCCACACCCCTCCCGATCAATTGGACCCCCATTTCATCCGTAGGAGGTCCGTTTCCTCCATTTTGCGGTATGCCAGACCCCTCCCGATGAACAGGATCCCGTTTCGAACATGGCCGGTCGAACACAAGGCTGTTTTCTCTGTTCTACGGTACGCCAGGCCTCGTTTCCATCGCCTATTCCATCCAAGCCCTCCCGATGAACACGACGCATTCCGTTACCTCCACATGAACACGACGCATTACGTTGCCTCCCCATGAACACTACGCATTCTGTTGCCTCCCCATGAACACGATGCATTCTGTTGCCTCCCCATGAACACGACGACGACGTTGTTTCTCCGTTCCGACCCAGCCATGTACACGAGCCCTGGCCGTACGTATGCACGAGTAGGCGTTCGAGACCCCGCCCGTATGTACACATACGTGGCCGTATTTTCTTTCTTGCACCCTGGCCGCCTCTACTACGACACGTGCGCGGCTCTACATCGACCAGTATATATGTACGTACACGTTCACGACCAGAATGACAACGCTACGTACGCTTCGACCAGGTCGGTCCCGACAGTCAGGCACTTCCTTGCGTGCGAAGATGTAGTTGGTGGGTCCCAGCAGTCAGGGCGGTGAAATACGGTGGCCCGTCTGGTGGGTCCCGCTGTCAGGTGGAGGAATAATTATTTTGCACGTAATAAGGAGGCACTTCCTTGTTGCGGCCATGGACCCAGCTGGCAGCCTCTCCACGTACAGTCCATGTCTGATGGAAGCCGTTCCTTTACCACGTTGACCACGCCGCGCCGAGAGCACCAGGGCAGTGGACGACGGCGAGGCCTAGGAAGGGGACGACATGGAGCCGGGGAAGACGCGGCAGTGGACGCCCACGCGTAGAGGAGTACGAGGGTTCACTGGTTCACTGCGGTGTGAGGCTGCCATCGCCGCAGAGTAACAGGGGATGTGGGTGAGTAGAGGGATGGCCTGGCCAGCGGTGGGAGTAGTAGGGGGCGGTGAGGCATCCGCCGCATCGCAGCCGACCACGGGAGGCAGGAGCACGAGGCACGACCGGCGCTGGTTTGGGCGGCTGGAGCAAGAAGACCAGAGGTTGAAGAAGCACTACGGTCATTGGATGGACATCGTACGGTCACTGGAGCTAGAATCGTGCATATTGACTAAGTTGACAAAGCCTTCCGTCCCCGTCAACTTAGTAGGCCCACAAGTCAGCCTGCCACTATACTGGGTCCTAGCTAACAGGGGGAGTATTCATTTTTTGTGCGTAATAAGGAGGCACTTCCTTGCGTGCGAAGATATAGCTGGTGGGTCCGAGCTGTTAGCGGCGGTAACGTTTTTTTCACGATATACAGAGGCCCTTTCAGTGGGTCCCTGATGTGAGGTGGAGGAATCATTATTTTGCACGTAATAAGGAGGCATTTCCTTGCGTGCAGCCGTGGATCCAGCTGTCGGCCTCTCCACGTAAAGTCCACTTCAGATGCATGTCGGTCATTGACCACGTTGACCAGGCCGCGCCGAGAGCACCAGGGCGGTGGACGACGGCGAGGCCTAGGAAGGGAACGACATGGAGGCAGGGAAGACTCGGCAGTTGTTTCCCATGCGGAGGGGAGTAGGACTGTACGAGGGTTTACTGGTTCGTCTACCGTCGCCTAAGAATAACATCAGGTGTGGGTGAGTAGAGGGATGGCTAGGCCAGCGATGGGAGTACGGTGGGGCGGTGAGGCCTACGCGGTAGCAGAGCCGGCCGCGGGGAGGAGGGAGCAGGCAGTCCCATCGGTGCCTGTTTGAGCGGCTAGAGAAGAAAGAGCAGAGATTGAAGAAGCACGACGGTCGTTGGATGGCCATCCAACAGTCACTGCTTGTGTGTCAACCTTTTTTTAGGAAAGCCTCAAATCTGTGGAAAACAGCATACAACCCATCTACAATTATTTCTAATAATTTACAGCCCATTTGCTAATTATTAGGGTTTTTTTGGAGCCCATATTCTTTTTGTTAGCATTACAGCCCATATTGTGGCCACCGTTAAAAAATTATACGAAATTTTGCATATTTCGGTGTGGTCCAAACTGCTTTTAATCCCAAAATTTCGACTCACATTCAAACTGATTTTAAAAATAAATGTATATCAATATAAAATCCAAAAAATTCTCCACGCATAAAAATTAATGTAATTTCAAATCTCGAAATAAAAAAAGATATTTGAAACTAATTTCCGGTTTGATGTGTTTTAAAAATGTACAGCCCATTTCTCATTACAGATGGGCCATTTTCTCGGCTAGCCGAATGAAAGCTCTCCTCGTCTTGAAAGATTTGTAGCCCAACAGGCCTGACAAAGCAACTTACTTGGCAAATCACAAAAAAATTGGGCTGTGGCCTTGGACCCAGCTGTCAGCCTCTCCACGTACAGTACTCTTCCGATGGAATGTCGTTGACCTTGTCGACCACGCCACACCGAGAGCACCAAGGCGGTGGACGACGGCGAGGCCTAGGAAGGGGACGACGCGGAGCTGGGGAAGACGCGGCAGTGGATGCCCACATGGAGAGGAGTACGAGGGCTCACTGGTTCGGCTACGGTGTGAGGCTGCCGTCGCCGCAGGGCCTGGCTAGCGGTGGGAGTAGTAGGGGGCAATGAGGCCTCATCGGCAGCACAGTCGGCCACTGGAGGCAGGAGCAGGCGGTCTCCCTGGCGCTGGTTTGGGCGGCTGGTGCAAGAAGAGCAGCGATTGAAGAAGCAGCAGGACCTTTCGATTCAAATCCAACGATTACTGCTGCTAGAATCGTTTGTTGACTAAGTTGACAAGCCCTGCGTACGCGTCAACTGAGTAGGCCCACAGGTCAGCCTCCCAACCGGTACGCCCCAGATGTCAGTGGGAGGAATCATTTTTTTCATGTAATAAGGAGGCAGTTGATTGCGTGCGGCCAGGCCAGCGGAGGGAGTAGGGTGGGCCGGGGAAGCCTGCGCGGCATCACAGCGGGCCACAAGAGGAGGGAGCAGGCAGTCCTGCCGGCGCTAGTTTAGGCGGCTGGAGGAGGAAGAGATTGAAGAAGCACATCGGCCATTGGATGGACATCCAACACTAACTGCTGCTAGAATCGTGTGTTCACTGACAAAGCCTTGCGTAAACAAGTCAGCCTCGAAATCTGTGGCGTGTACAACCCATTTGCTATTATTTTTATAATTTTTACTCATTTTCTAATTCATATGGAATTTATTGCAGCCCGTTTTCCATTTTTAGAATTGCTGGCCATTTTCTGGTCAGTACCAGGGTCAAAAATTAACTAAATATGTGGGAAATTTTGAAAATTCACAAATTTTTGCTGGGGAACAAAATATTCTTAATCCAAAAATTAATAGCCATACTAAAACAAATTTAAAAATAAATTAGTACCATGTCATGTTAAATCCAATGAAATACGTATAAGATATCAGTGAAGAACAAAAACAAAAAAAGAAACTTATATCCCATTTGCTATAATTTTTTTGGAATTTTCAACCCCTTTTGATATTACTTTTAACAGACATTGACCATACTCTTAAGCCAGGCTGGAATGCATCCCTCCTCGTCTTGAAAGATTTGTAGCCTAGTAATTCGGAGAAAACAAATAGGCCTAGCTTGGGTATTCTTCAAAAAGAAATATTGGGCTACCTATTTTCCCAAAGAACTGGTGCATGAGCATTTAGCTTTATTTATTTAGTTATTTATGTTTAGGGGACCATGAGCATGTACCTGGGCCGGATTCATGTGAGAGCCTCCCTTCCAGTTAATTATGGGCTTCTCTATTGGGCCTTCATTAGTGGGCTGCATGTTATCAACAAGTGGAAAATGTGTTCTGAGTTTCAAAAAAAAAGTGTTTCGTACGATAAATAGTATGTGCTACGTACGGTACGGGGAGCTAAAGGATCGAACCGTGCAACGACTTCCAAAACATTGTGTTTGTCGTTCTAACAACACATTTATTCAACCAACAGACGAAATATACTACTGATTGTACATTGAAAACAGCAGCAGCAGCAACTAGGGCTGGGGGTGCAACAGAAGCAGTAAGCAGGCCAGAAGAGTGAAGACGCAACTCTCTCTTCCAAACCAAACATCATCCATCGTTACAAAAGGGCTACCAAAAAAGAACAAGTGTATGCATCAAACTAAATAAAGATCCTACTACACCAAGTGTACGCATCTAACTAACTGGCTCAGTTAGACTTTACTATTTATTCAGCTGTGGAGATTGGCTGACGGCTTGAACCTGATGGGTGCCTGACGGGGGAAACTCCAGCCAGCAGGTCGAAGTATGATACTTGCGACCCTCTCTCCTACTTTGGGCTGTAGAGTGTGGTAGCACATATCAGGGTATGGTGCATGCAGAGACGCATGGTACGCTGTGTACACACAGTTTTGCCTGATGAACGAAACTGCGCTGCCATCATGATCCTTGCCGTTGGTTATCTCCTGGTTAATCAGATAATTCAGTCTGACAAACAGAGAGCGTGTACCAAGGCTACTTACCAGCCTCCAGTCAAAAATTCCTGAAGGCCCAGAGAAGCTGGGATCCTGCTCAAAGACCTTGCAGTGACTGTGATTGTATTCCGCAAAACAACACGTCCGGTATGTGCGAACGATCATCAATCTTTCGCCATCGTCTGAACGAGCAAGGAACCACCTGCAACTGCCATGCCGCTTTTCTTTGAAAGGTTCTGGGATTAGGAAGGGTAGGGACACCCGGCGGCCTACAACATCATATCAAGTTGGAGTCAAATAAAAAAGGGCTCTTTGTTTAGTCAATCTTAAGAACAGCATGTTATGAGCATGAATATTTTTTCAGCAAATGTTGATAGTAATATAAGCAAGCCATCATGATATCATAGGAAAGTAACATACTGATGTAACAGCCATTTGTAGTGATGACTGGAGTAGACCAGCAATACGTCCAGCCATAGAAGGAGTCGACAGCGTAAATGAAGCCCTTGTGTTCAATGGCATCAGAGAACCATGGAGGATGTATGATCCTGCGATGGACATGCAGATTTATCCACTTACCGCAGTGACCTGTCAGATAGGCGAGACCGCGGTTGAAGAACGCAATTAGCCTGAAGTCTTTATAATTCGTAGATCTTGTGGGCACTTGGAAGATTACAACCTTGAGCAAATCAAACTTGGTATCATGTTGGCTACTATAAGATTCCGAGTATTCTGGGCCGCGGTGCCAAAGCAGTGCATTGTTAATCGAAGGAAGGGGGGTCAATGGTCGGGTGTAGACCTCCACGAGCATCTAGCTAATGCGACCATCGACGAGCACCATCCAAGATGTGTTCATGTCGACCCAATACATACCGTTAATGTAGTTGAGGCTGACGGGGATCGGATCGCAGTCAAGGGGGTTGATGCTCGCCACCCTACGATTGTTATGCTGCGTGACACGCCGTTTCTGAAGATCAGGCGGCATCAGCAAGCAAGGAGCTGGCTTAAAAAGCTCCGGCCTGAGGGCTTTGAGTAAACGGTACAGCCCCGACGAGCACACGTTGAGTGGCATGGTACTGAGATTGTCCACACGTGAAACAATGAGCTTGATTACCTCTGTGGGGAGCGAATTCCAGCCACTCTTTCGGCGGACGCTGCTCAGTTCTGTCATTGTTAGTGCTTGGGTTTCGGACGAGGGGGGGAGGCGCCTTAGCGGGGATGGAAGATTGGACGAGATTATGTGCGGACAAAGATGGAGAAGCGAATATGTGATGCGCGAAGTGGACGGGTGATGATGACTACAACACGCCGCTTGACTTAGGAGACACATACCAGCAGTGTAGGGTCATGTCGATGCCAGACAACTTGCTTGAGTGATCACAGTACTGGTACTCCCTACAATGCTATGCCCTAACTTGCTTGAGTAGAGTAGTAGAGTAGGACTCTGCTCTACTACTAGCACCGGAGGAGTAGTATATTCTAATCTAAAATAGTTACAAACTTCAATGCCCGAGCATGGGACTACGAACCGTGCTCAAAGACCGTGTCTACGTGGTGTTTGGACATGGGCGACAACCTCAACGCCAACAGTGCTGCTTCCATTGCACCGTATGTGTTTCTGTTCTTCCTGTTCGAAATCATGGTAGAATTCATGTTTCTACTCTGTATCCTACTACTATGCTAGTCCACATGATTAGTTTCATCTCTATTATAGCCGTCATGATTTATTTTGTGCTTATTCGGATTAAATCTCATAGTAACTTGCTCATATATTCAACTGGCGCAACGTCCCCTACAGCCACTCCCGTTTCATGGACGGCCTGGTCGATGTTGGAATTTTGCTAGTAGGCCTTTATAAGGTGAGCTCTTCTACCACTTGTATGAGCATGAGAAGAGGAGACCTACACGCGTGCTCCTCCTCCTCGCTAGCCTCGCCACGCCACGCCTCGTCACGACGCGCCGCGGGTTGCGGGATTGAGCCGAGTCAAGGACAGAGCTATACTCCCACGACCTACCCGGCCCGCACTATATAGTTTCTCACCACCATTCCAGATCATTGTGCCGCCAGGCAAGTCTTCTCCATCCCGCCTTTCGGTGTGCACCAGGAGAAGGGACAGCAGGCCTCCGGAACCCCGCCTCTCGTGATCCTGTACGGGAGAGGGGCGATCAGGCTTTTGGGGAGCGCACTCGCGCGACTGCTGGCAGCGACGACTTCGCGAACAACGACTTCTTCCCCGACCTCGGCAACCTCATCGTCGACATGGGCGACAATGTCAACGCCGGCAACCAGTGAGATACAGGGTGTAGGAAGCGGTTTGGGAATTTGCATGCCTTTCCAACCAGTGAGATACTCAGTACAAAGTACGACAGAGAAATAATCACAGAGAAGGAAGCTAAAAGTAAACAATCAAACGAGCATTCTTGCATTTGTTTTGCATTGAATCGTTTCACAAGCTTGACTAGTGCTGTTTTTCTACTTTTACAAAAACCGCATCGTAATGTTAAAACGTGCATTTGCACGTACATAAGTAATAGTAGTACTCCCTCCGTCTAGGTGTATAAGTCTTCCCTCCTTCTTGGTCACGGTGCACAACCGAAGATGACTTATTGACCTGGACGGAGGGAGTAGCATAGTCTGCAAGCATATATCGAGAGAGACGTGTAGTGCGATAGTATATAGTAAAGTTTGTGCTATATGCACATACTTGCAAAATGCGTACGAATACACAAGGTTTCCAAACTTTCCCTTTTACATACTTAATTAAGGACGGTAAAAATTCCTGAACGTTCGGGATTTATCATTTGCATCCCAAAACTAATGAGATCGCCTTACGAAACAAAAATTATACTCCTCCTAAAAGCCACAACGCTCGTAGGAGCGCTTGCGGCGCGCCACGAGTGCCCTGGTGCATGGCCGTTTCCCAGCGCGCTGACACAACGCCTCTTCCTCAGCCTCGCAACTCGCAAGGTTCTGATTGGTGGCTTGCCGGCGGGCGAGCGCGATCTCACCGGTGTGGTGATCCGGCGCCAACAGGTACTCCTCCTCGCTGGAAGCGTGCACCCGGTCCATGTACCGCCAAGCGTAGATGAGGCGCCTGGGCCCGACTGCACTCAGGGCGTCGGCACGGGCGTCCTCCGCCACCCTCACGGCCCTCGCACGAGCCTTCTGCCAAAGAGCCGATTGCCTGACTCTCGGACGTGACATAGGCCTCCTAGGTAGCTTGTTCCGCGGTGCACTTCTCTTCCTCGGCCTTCTTCTCCGCCTCTATTTTGGCGCGCTCTGCTGGAGGCAAAGCCTCCCACAAGGCGACATCCATTTCTTTCCAAAACTCCTCAAGGCTGGGGGGTTCGGCGGGAGGCGCGGCGTTCTCCTCGTAGCGGGGAGCCGACGCGTCCTCCGGCGCGCGTGCTGGAGAGATTGGGAACGCCGACGCGTACACCTCGACGCGTCGCGGCGAGGAGCGGAACACCGACGTGTCCTCCTCGACTAGTGGCGGTGAGGAACGGAACTGCGACACGTCACGTCGTGGCAAGGAGCGGAACACCGACGCGTCCTCCTCGACTAGTGGTGGCGAGGAACGAAACGGCGAGGCGTCGCGTAGCGGCGAGGAGCGGAACACCAACGCGTCCTCCTCGACTAGTGGCGGCGAGGAACGGAACGGTGGCGCGTGACCGTCTGCGCGGTGCAGCGAGGGGCTCCTAGGGCTTGGGAGGGGCGATGCCATGGTGGTCGACGTGAGAGGGAGGGGGAGGAGATAGCGATGAACGTGAATGTGAGGGGGAGGAGATAGCGATGTCGTGGGAGGCGCAGTATTTATAGCGAGCAATGGCACACCTACGTAAGATATGGACTGAGCTGCACTGACTTAACTGCCGGTCCAGTTGCGTCACTGACATGTGGGTCAGACCCCTGTTGGGCCCATATGTCAGTGACCGAATGCACCTGCAGTTAAGTAACAGCTACGTGGGCATATTTGTTGGAGTAAATTACTGTGGAGCGAAGGGGTAGAAATATTGCTAGTCACAACAGATTGGACGAGTGTGGGGGGGGGAGAGTCATGCATGTAGATTTTTTTCACTCGGGGTGGAGTGGTGGGACCGCCGGAGGGAGAAGGAGAGTTTGGCAGGCATATTGTTTCCACACATGGAGAGGAAAATATTTGGAGACGAACGGGCTTCCTGCAGGTATGGGGAATGGTGCATAATAAGTCATCTTGCATGCCGGGCTAGGTATAGTCTCAAGTCATTAAAAACAAACACGCCCCACACATGTTCATATTTCAAGGTGCACTAAATTATTGCATGCGATGATTAAGGCTGGCCATAATGGCGGTATCTTAGCTGGTATCATGCACACGGGAATAGCAAACATGCTGATGTGTCAAAGAATTAAAGAAGAGAGGGGGGTTAGAGTAACTAGTGTTCGTGCATGCATTGGTAAACACATTTTTTTATGGAGAATCACTAGTTGAGTACTTTTGCAAACTTCAAAAACTATTCCACAATGTGTCAACATTCACAATGTCAAATCAATATTTTTACACTCATTATAAAACGTAGTTCTTATACTCATTATAATCAGTACTCCCTCCGTCTAGGTGAGCAAGTCATCTTAGATTGTGCACTGTGACTAAGGAGGAGGGGAAAACGAGAGATCTTAATGTTTATTTGCTAATTAATAGCATTTCATGCAATGAACTAACCACTGCATGTCGTGTTTGGTAGTCTCAAGTCATTAAAAGCATGCGCACCCACATCTCCTATTGGTTGATATGTCAAGAAACAAGAAATGAGGTAGAAGTTATGCACCACGCCTAAGTGTTTTGGGAGTATTGTAGATATTGATATTTTTAGTATAAATTTGGTCGTGGGATTTCATTGATGCCTGTCAAAGCGTTGACAAGTCTGTTATGCGTGACCTGAAGATGAATGCGTTGAGCATCTCGAAGTTGATCAACAATCTTCAATTGTCAAAGATTACCCGTTCAGCCAATAAGGTGGCACACTTAATCGCTAAGTATAGCTTTGACAATAGATTAGATGGTATTCTTGTAAATAATGTACTGCCCTATGTGGTGAATATTGTATTGAATGAGTGTACTGGTGTGGCTGGTTAATTAATATATGGTGGTGTTCAAAAAAAGTATAAATTTGGTCAAACACTTTGCAAACGGTTGACGGGAGTAAAAAGGACTAGAGGGAGTATCATGCATGCGGAGTAGGCAAAAAAATTGCTTGTCTAAAAAGGCAAAAAAAATTCTCATTTATAGCCGGTCAAAGTCTCAAAGGGCGCGATCGCGCGAGGGAGGCGAAGGTCGTGGGAGGCGCGACGTTTGACGGAATTAATTGATGTTACATCCGCGCGCCGGCATGGCGTGCGAACACGCAGAAGCTATATCGTCAGGCCTACGATATGGGTCTAGTAGACATGACATCTAGTGGGTCCCGCCTAGTTCTCGAGAACTCTTTGGGGGCTTGCAGCCGTTTATCCACCGGGCAAGCCAGCAACCCCATGCCGTTCGCACGCCGTACTCGTCCCCATCTTCTACCTTACAATAGTTCGCTCCCAGTCGTATCGTCCTTTCACATTAGTTCGCTCCCAGTTTTTTTTGCGGGGTACAACAGTTCAACTTCTCCTACCCCTCGTCCAAAATCCATGGCCTCCCAAATCTCCATGGTCGCCGCTGAGTCCAGGTTAGAGCCATCACCGGCAATCGGTTCATCGTCATCTACACACGTGGATCCGAGACGGTGATAGCATGGCTTTCTCGCTTCCTACACATGTTCAACAGTTTAACGGATGAGTGGGTCGCTGGGCTAGATGTTGAGTACACCACAGTCCTGGGACGAGAGAAGGATCTAAAGGACGAAGAGAGGAAGAAGCCCGCCGTGATCTAGGTTTGCATACATAACGTTTGCTTGGTTTACCACATATGCCATGCCGACGTTGAGTTCCGGGATTTTAAGAACTTCCTCAAGGACAAAAGAGTGAAATTCGTTACTGTAGGCTTTAAGAACGACAGTGACGTCCTGCATCGGATAGGTCTCGTTGTAGGCCATCCCTTCGATCTCTAGAAGGCAAGCCTGGTGTCCTCCTCTCAACCTTCAATGCTGACCCTGGCAGCAGCCATGATTAATCCTTCGTACGCTAAACTGAAGAAACCTCATCACGAGTTTCATCATGCATGGGAGTCGAAGACATTAGATGAAGATCACATCCTGTATGCAGCAATGGATGCCTACCTTTGTTTAAATATCTACAAGGGTTGGATGAAGAAGCAGAGCCCAGTGTCCGGTTCAAGCAAAGAAGCGTCGGCGAAGAGGAAGAGGAAGAGGGACGAGGACGAAGTCGAGGACGTGGACTCGGACTCCAAGTAGGTGGCAGTGCCGTCGCTCATGCTGGTTCTACTGCAGTGTCAAGCGGACTAGTTGCTTATTAGTTTATTTTCAAGGGTGTGTTGTGTTGAGGCCCTAGCAGAACTATGTTTATGTTCTTTCTTGTTATTTGAACTCTTTAGTATGTATAGTAGTACTAGTACTATGTCTTACTATTGTTCTTCTTGCAGTTGGTACTACTGCTCGTATCTTCGTGTTCCTACTGTACTTAATACGTTCATACTAGTAGTATAATTTGGGTCAGTCGATTTGTGAAAGAAGTTCGACGGAGCAAAGGAAGAAGACGGCAGAAGAGGTGGAAGAATCCCTTCTAGCCATCCATGTTGCATCAAACGACTCACATGAGTCGACTGACCCAAATTGCTCTTCAGATTGCAGGATCCACATGGCATTCAAGGTCTCGGAGATAGATTCCGCATCCGCACCCGGTTTGCGGGCTCGACGCGCGCGCGACCGGCTTCCGCCGCGACAGCCACCATGCGCGCCTCCTCCACGCGGGCGGAGACGACAATGACACGCTAGTTCCTCCTCGCCGGCGTGCTGGAGCACGCGCTCGTCCTCCTCTTCGGACGCTGCGTGCATAGACGTGGCTCCACCAGCTGCTCGTGTGCTTGGCAGCACGGCGGCATCGCGAGGAGGGATTGCAAACGGCGTGAGCGGGAGAGCCTTCGGCTTCATGGCACAGGGATGGCGGTGACACGGCGGTGATGGGCGAGAAATTGTTGGCCGGAGCAGGCGGGCGCCGACATGCGCAACGGCGGCGGCATATTGATGAGTGCGCGTGTGGGAGCTTACTTTAGTTTTATATATAAGGTTGGTCAAACTTAAAAGAAAACCATACTAGTACACGTAAACATTAGACTTAGGCAGCGCTTTTATTAGTTACTAGCTTATGTTCTTGCCCATTGTGACCAGCCTTAGTACCACGGCCACGATACGGAATCATGTGCAAGCGCGTGAACCGCGGCCGCGCAGTCGATCGAACGGTGCGTCACTGTGTCACGCTCGAAGGACATCCACCGAACCTTTTTGTGTGTGTGAAAACAAATCCTCGAATATTACTCAACTTTTTTTCCTATGAAAGTTCTTGACGCTGCAATATTTCCATATATTTGAATTTAGCTCCAGTTCGTGTTTATTTGGATTTGGACGTTTTAGGTGCGCCCTAGTTTTTTTTAATACTGATTTTGTGTGTGTGACTGAGAGAGAACGTGTATATGTGTCCATATATGTGTGTTGTGGCGGAAGGGCAATGTGGAGACGGTGTGCATGTGATACAGACATAGAGAGGTGTGAATGTGCAAATGATCGTGCATGAGTGAGACATAGACAGATGCCGATACATTGTGTATACATGAGAGAACAGTCTTCTAGTTTACTTGTGTGTGTGTGTGTGAGAGAGAGAGAGGGAGAGAGAGAGACAGGGAGAGGAGCATCCGTAACACAACAACCGTCTCTCTCGATTCGTCCATCCCTCGCACGGTCGCATGCAACACATGCATCAACGCGCACATTTTGACACCCTCACCCGGCCCCTGCCCACCTCAAGGCCCGCACAATCTCTTCGTGAATACCCATTTCTCTCCTTAGGTTTGTTTTCTCTCAATATCTGACACACACACACACACAGAGACACACACAGCACAACACACACACACACACACACACACTCCCCCGAGCACATAATTCATCCCCATCCAAGGTTATACGGTGACCACTCTTGCTTGTGCTTCTTTGCACCCCCAACATGCACAACACCTCAATATTCAAAGAGGGCAATGAGCAGATCGAAGATGGCGAGCACACCGCGCTAGAGAATGCAGGGTCATTTGGAAGCAGGGTGATGTGACAACTGCTGACTGACTCCTCCCCCCACCCTCCCTCTCTCTTGCACATTACCAATCCCTCTCTCACCCGCACAAAATTTTCAATCCCTCAATCCACGAGATCCTTCCCCTCTCGTCCATGTTTTTCCTGCTCTCTCATCAAACATGTTGTCCCTTCTCCTTCCACGTATACAGAATCCAGATGCACACGCATCTCATGTATATTACATGTATGCATCTTTCTCACAGACCTAACTTCTTCCTCTCTCTTTCTCTCTCTGTCTCTCTCTATCTCGTTAGGTTTGTCTCCTACTCTCTTGTCCACATACATACAATCTTTCCCGTCCTATTTGCTCCATCTTCGAAAGCTCTCTCTGCACGTTTCATTCACACATTGGGATATGTCAAAATGTTGCTTCTATAATGGCTGATGTAGAGTTATGGTTGTTCTTGTTGCATCCTACAAAGTAATAACTATGAAATGTATTTAGATTCTCATTTGACTGGGATTATGTGAGTTTGAGCATGTTGTGAAGTACTATAGACCTTGTATACATCTTGGGATTCGACAATGATTGTAACTATTGAATTGTATAGACCATTACATTCGAAGTTAATAGCCTAATATATTTATTTCACAATTTGAACAAATAATTAGTTCACTACAAACTAAGAAAACAAATGTGTACTCCCTCCATTTTTATTTAAGTCCGCGTATTAGCATTGGTCAAAGTCAAGTTTTGTAAACTCCCAGAAAGCTTATAACAAAAAATATTAACATATACAATAACAAATAAATACCATTAGATTCATTATTGAATGTACTTTCACATCATACATATTTGTTATGGTAAATGTTTATATTTTTCTGTAAACTTGGTCAAACTTTAGGAAGTTTGACTTCGGTCAAACCTAATATGCAGAGTTTACTACTAGTACTCGCTAGTTGCTTAGCCGAATCACTCAACACGCCACACGGGGAGTCCAGTGTAACAAAATTTTGAGGTCGGCGGGAAAATCTCCCGCGACCCTGATTCGAGCAGGGGAAGTTACCATCATAGCCTTTGGAACGGGCCTACGGATGACGGTTGGTAGGGGGCTATTTTCCTAACTTCAGGTTCACCCTACCTAGCCAACCCCACCCCGGCACCCAGAGTAATACACCTGAATACTCCCCAATTTCTATCCCCACCGCAAAATAGACTTCTCTGCGGCACCGCAGCCTTCATGCTCCTCCCCTTTACATCGGCGCACTCGTCCACCGCAGCTCATCTGCCTCATCGACGACCTCGTACGCCGCACTAGAGCCGGTCCACCGTCGTCGTCATACATGGAGCCTCTTCCCCAGCATCGTTTTCCACGGTCTCAGATCTGCTTCCCGGAAGCCGACGCCAAGCGCAGAAGTACCACCGTCGTGGACAATGAACTGACTCCTGTTGCCGACCATGACTCACAGAGGCCGCCGCAACCATCATTCTCCTCCTCGATTGGTAATGTGTGTATTGAATCACTTAGCAGTACATGTGCAGTTCCAATTGTGTTCATACCTACCCTTCAAATTTCCTGGGTGCTATTGTTCCCGTAAAAGTAATTGGTTATAGCCTCCATTGTCCAACAGAATTTCAGCTTGTAATTGTGTGCCGCTCATGTATCGCGTTGTGCTTGGGTAGGTTTTTCATCTGCAACCAGTAGTGTGGCAAATGATGGAAAGGTTTTTAGAACTAGCAAAATGCCCATGCGTTGCACGCATCAAGATGCATTTGTATGAGTAGTTTATCTTGTTGGAGATGCTCTAACATGGTAGACGAGTGCTTTAATGTTGCCCACAAGATGCGCGAGTATTACTAGAAATATATTTTTCTTGCCATGTTGAGATTTTAAAACCACGAGTGCGAACATGCAAAGGAGAAATGAAGACCAAACATGGGATATTCGGGACATCTTCAAGGAGCGTAGAAAGTTAAAGAGGAGCTGCACCGAACCTGTAAAATGAGCTTTGGTAAGTAACACTCTTTCAATTACTTTCGTGTAGCCTCGTGTTCTTCGATGTGTATAAGTTGTAGTTTCTGTTTCTCTTAAGCGTGGTGTTCTTCGATGTGTAATAAGAAGAGTCTTAATCATCCTAATGCTTTTGTTTTTAGCTTGATGTAGGAAGTGGGTGTTCTCACCTTGTAGTCTGTTTTTATTTTTATTTTTCTTTTGAATTCACTTCTCCGAGTTCTGTTTATCTGGCTTCTATTAAATGGATCTAGGTTGCTCTGAGTATTGATCCAAAAAAGAAGTAACTTCATGTCAGGATGCAGTTCCTGCGAGGAGGGAAGTATGGTCAACCTCGAGATCATGTTTCCAAAATGAGGCTGGATTACACACAAGGTGCCAGTTCCCTAATGATGTTGGATTAGACACAAGGTGCAAATTCCCAGATGATGTTGGATTACACACAAGCCAGGTGGAGTCATCAGTTGTTCGTGTCCTCGTGGCATTAGTAAAGTCTGAAAGAAAGCGTGCAGCAGCCCTTGAGAATGTAGCTGAGTTCCTAAAGAAGCGAAAAGAGCAATCAGATGCTCTCTTCACCCAAGCCAAAGAAGAGATGGAAGAAGCCAAAATAAGCTAGCAGAGGCAGAGCAGGCTAGGCGTCTCCTGCTATCTAAAACTGTTGTCAATACAAAATTTCCTTCATAATAGCTAGGTTCAAATGTTTATCCAATCAGCATGCCTGTTGTGATGTCCGTGCATCTACTGATGTGGCACAAAATGTTTTTTTCGGGTCATGTAATAACAGCAATTACTTTCCAAACAATAACAGACGAAGCATTGGACATGGTATAGTTCACGCGCAAGCCCGACATTTCAAGTTCAACTTCCACATCATACTCATGTTCACAGATATCTGCACATTCATACATAATGTCCACAGCCATGATTCACTTCAAAGCCAAAAAAATGTGAGGAGAGTTATAAATAAAGAAAATCATCTACTAGTTCCTGCTACCAGTGCGAGCACAACAAGTCTAGACCATGCGTAAATTAATTATATTTTAGTCATTTTTTGTGTTCTAAAATGCCTGCTGGCTCGCGGAAGGACGTGTTGCCGGCACACGCACGGATTCAATGAAGGCAGGCGGGGCAGTCTGAAGCTGGTTGCACGCGGCGAGGAGGCGTGCTCAGCCGGGCCTGCAGCGAGTGCGGCCCTCTTGGCCGGCGTGCCGGTTCAATGCCTGCGCTATGAGAGGTCGCGTCCGTGTCAGAGCAATCACTCCCTCCAGTCCTTTTTTCTTTGGGTATAACAAAATCTCGTTTTCCATTCACATTTTACAAGTAAAGTTCGTGGACAAACTTTGACCCAAAGTATGATGGGGACTAGTAAACTAGAATGGAGGTGGTAGTTTTTTTTAATCGAAGAAGGGTTTCCCCTTCCGATTTTCATTAAAGAAAACCAGCATCTAAATCTAAACCATAGTATTTGCCCAAGAACTACTAGGTTCAACATCTCGCAAGATAAACCCATACAACCTATATCGCAAAAAAACCATACAACCATACGCCAAGGAGGTACGTAGTACTATGAATTCCATTTTTGCTCCATACCAATCGTTCTAAAAACTACTTACTACTTATAACGCGCCATTGAAAATCGTAACTCTTAACCCCGCTAAAAACGATATTTTAAACGTGGTTACTCGATCTGTGGCAACTGGCGAGCCACCACGCTCCAAGTCGTTCACCTGTGGTCCCGACCATCAACTCCTACGGATCAAATTATCACGCGAGCTGACTATTCCTACAAAGGTGCTCCACCACGTACCCGGTACCCGCGAATGCAGCAATCATGCCCCTAGGGTTTTAGGGTTTATTTGTTAACGTCGCCTTTATGTAACACTCATGTGTGCGAGACAGCGAGAGGCCGACTACTTGCGTGCGCCTCTTCTCTTCGTATATGTACTCCACCATTTGTCTGGTGTCCAAAAAATTATAATAACTACTAGCAATGTGCCAATGCGTTGCCACATGATCAAAGTAGATTAATACAGTGGTGGAGCTAGATGCAGACTACGCCTGGGGCTGTGCTATGTTGAGTGATAAACTTCTATGATTTTCTATGCTTTGCATGAAGAAATTACAAAGGAAGTTGTTTCTAGGCCTGGGGCTATAGCCCTAGCTGCCCCAGGCCTGTCTCCGCCACTGGATTAATACATATTCACTGATTTGATAGAAAAAATGTCTAGCTTTGAAATACGTATATCACTAAAAATATGTTATGTTTCACTCAAAATATATTCCTTTGGCGGTTTTGATGAGATAAGGGAGGAATGTTGTTGGTTTCAAGATTCGAGAAGTGGTATATGTCTAATTTCTACTCTTACTAGCAAGATGCCCGTGCGTTGCATGGAACATCAAGATCTTGTGGGAGAAAAGGATGAACGAGGGAAGGCCTTATCTGCAAATGTGGTGAAGAGTGCGGGTAAATTGCCATATTTCCTTCCTATCTGTCAGATATAAATCAGATGACCTACATTGCAGGATGGCAGGCCCACCATCACCACCAACTCTATTTTTATCCCTACTCTTATAATAAGCATTGTCGGTGATGATCGTGTGCCTGCCATCCTGCAATATAGGTCGTCCGATCTATATCTGATGTATATGAAGGAAACTATGGCAGTTTTGCAAAAAGATACCCACACCCCTCTCCACATTTGCAAATAAGGCCTTCCCTCGTTCATCCTTTTCCCCCACAAGATAAACTACTCATACAAATGCATCTTGATGTTCCGTGCAATGCATGGGCATCTTGCTAGTTGTTGCAAAAAGCCCATGTGTGTGTGAGAGAGAGGGCGAGTGGAGGAGAACGGAGTGCATGTGTGACAAAGACACAAGGAGTGTGTGTGCGATAGGTATCAGCTTAAAATGAGGCGATAGTGTGTGTGTGCACGATCGAGAGGGCATGTCTCAAGAAGGGAAGAAAAATCTACATGGATACAAGGAGCGGGAGAGAGACATGTATGCGATGGTGGAAGCACGAGTGTGCGGGTGTATAAACCTATCTACAGGCTAGCTAGTCGATAAATGTTTGTGAGAGAAATATGAGTCGGGGTGCGAAAGCGAGAGTTTTGTGTGTGTGAGAGAGAGACGGTAGTCGGGAAGGGGAGTGGAAGCAGGATTTGTGTGTGTGTGTGTGTGTCTGTGTGTGAGAGAGAAAGAGAGAGAGGTGACGGTAGTCGGGGTTGTCGGATCGGTAAACAAATGAATAATGTCAGTCTGGGATGGAGACAAAAAGGAGACCGCAACAAATGTTGTGTCTACAGGAGAGATAGAGAGAGTAATTTTAGTGGTATGAGTCATATGTAGAGACATATAGGGTGTGTCAGAGAATCCCATAGAGAGAAAGACAAAGTGAAGGACGAGTGGAGACTGTGTGTTTGGCGGTGAAAAAGAAAGCTTGGGTACCGAGTGATACCAGAGAACAGTAGAGACGTGAGAGATAATGAAAACCGTGTAATTTATAATGATAGGGAGAGTGTGACACTTCTCAAGGGAGACGTCGAGAGACCATGTTTGCGAGGATAGGAGCAACATGAAGTGAGCGTGTGAGTGAGGTGGAGAAAAGAGAGTGATAGCTACCTGAAGGAGCATGCATGCGAGAGAGATGGGCGTGAAAGGAGTGAACAAAAAAGGGATGCAAATATTTGAATTCGAGATGATGATACATGTAATCCATACTCGAACCAAAATTGATCTATCAAACATGCATACTCATATGAATTCACGCACATCTATGTTATTTAATATGTAGATATTACTGATCCATACATTTTAGTAGAATATAATTTGGTTAAATTTTTTCGAATTCAACCTTAAGATTTCGAGATCGTTGTATTTGTAAATCATATTATACATATAAAGGAGCAGAATTCTTTGTTGTGCTTTTGAAAGTATATATAAAAAAATGATGTATATAGAATGTAATTCCAATTGAAAATGGATCCCGACCGAAAAAAATAGAATACAAACGGGATTCGGATTGAGTTGGCATGGTAAACGTGCACTCTGCAAAATTTGAAAGAAGCGGGGAAAGTCGCAGTTACCGCCCGAAACCAAAATCTGCGAGATGGAAATCACTACTGCCTATCCATGCCAGGCAAAGCCTATATGCTTGATTTCTATAGGTTTCGATAGGGGTAGGTTTGTAATTTCACCCAAACGTGACGTAACCGCCTCTCACCCGGATTCATACACGGTGGGCGCCAAAACACAGTGTGTCCTCAGCCGAAATCGACTCCCTCCCCGATTCATATTCATACATGGTGGGCGCCAAAAACAAACTCTCATCGGCAAATATTCGGTGTATGCGATATTACCGTCCTATCACCAACCGACTAGTGTTGCTGTGGTATAGTAGAAATTTGAAACGGGGGCTAAGTTTGTAAATTTCCTCGCATTTGAGACAAGCGCGCCCTGAATACATGGTTCCCCCCTTCCTCTCTACCTCCCTTTTCCCCATTCGTACTCCATGGGCGCCAAAACACCCTCTCCACCCCACCCTCCTCCGTCCGCCGCTGTCCGCCACCCCATCCACCGCCGTCCTCCTCCACCATGCTGGAGCTGATACCCCGACGCCGTCGTCCATTACAAGAGATCGACCTCTCTATTCCACGGCTTCGGACCGGGATCCTTGCATCCCGTCCTCTCGCTTCATCCCCGCCGTCGTCCACCTTGCTGGCGCCGCTCCTACGACCGTCTCGTCCACCGCGCCCCGCCGCCACTGTCTAGCCTCCTAGATCTGCTTCCACGCCACCGACAGCCATCGCTACCGCAGCACCATCAAATTCTCAGCAGATGCGTACACGACGCCACACCAGAGGCGGTACTCTTTCGTATCTGCTCAACTTATTTATCGCAGCAAGAAAATAGATCCCACTCCTTTACTCTGATTTCTTGTCTTGGTTGCGAAGTTGCCTTTGTCCGGTTTGCACCTTCAGATCCGCCATGGCACGCTCAATACCATACTCGCAATGCTTATGGTTTTCCCCTTTTATATTCCACACTAGTTAAATCACAGTAGACTAAATTTCAAAATTGGGTCAGTCGATTTTTCAGAGCTCGCCGGAGTTTGCCGATGCGATCGAAGGGGCTCGGGTGGGGACGGTGGTTGTGGGGGCGGTGGTGGGGCCTCATCGAACGAAGAAAACTCGACGTGGGTGGGGGCGGGGGTGGGGGTGGCGGAGGAACACAGGCGGTGGGGCCGGTGGTTCGGTCGGCGGCCCGTGCGGTGTTCTGTATGGGAAGCACGGTATGTTCCTTGTCAGGAAGGGGAGCAGGGACATCTACAGTCAACAGCTGATAGAGCTGGCCTGTACATGATCGATAGGCTTTCAATTACTAGAGGCAATAGAACACCGTAATATCCAGCCAGTTCCACTTTCCTGATTTATATATCCTGGTTATGGTGTACCCCTGTTATGTACACTATGATCTGCCTAGTTGTTGTGTGCTCTTGTTATCATGGTTTGGCAATAAACTCTCTATACAGTATATTATGAACCTATCATCTGCTAGCTATCCTTACTTCTGGAGCCTATTTTTTGTGTACTTGTGCCAGATTATATAAATGCACGCACCATATTACAGCACACATGAGCTCTCTCATCAGAATCCAGTGATAGCACACAAGTGTTTACAGGGGCGCCCATATATTAGAATATCATCTGCATTACAAAGATAATCTCACAACTATTTATGTTTTCATGGTTCTCAGATATTATACGCAATTACAGTGAATATCAGAATCTGCGCATTAGAAGAATATTGTGGAACACTGCAATGACTTAGAAAATTGGCAGCAAGGCATTGAGTGCCATTCTAGAAGCAATGAAACTCGTACACTCCCCACATGTTGATTCTTGTTTATCATCCTAATGACTATTCTAACCTCGAGGAGTCAAAGGCAGATGGCATGTCCTGTTCACCCATCAAGGTGCTTGTTCTAATTTGGCAAGGTTTTATTGATTGCGTGTATTGCATTTCTTCTACTTTGTTGCACCGCCATCTGCTTAGTTTACTCATCATATATGTCGAGATGCCATGTCCATCCATTATCAATACATATTCCATCTGTCATCATACCATGTTTTCCCACTCAAATGCTATTCTTGTGCATCAGACATCAAAAAGGAAGAGGGTGATTGCCGAACCTGAAGGAGCACCAGCAAAGTCCTTGAAAAATGTGGTGGTGCCGGAGAAATCAGACAGCACCCCACTTATATTGGTTGTACAACCAGTGACACAAAATGTAGGACCGACTCCAGCAGACTATACCCATACTTCACTGGCCACACCACTAGCCCCACCACACAGGACCTGCACTCCAGCAAAAGGTATACCTATTTCATTTGCCATAGCACCAGCTGTACCACAAAAAAATCCCACTCCAGCAAAAAGTATAGCAAGTCCACTGACCGAAGACCTGTCCCAACTGCAGAGACGGCCAATTCCTGCAGATTGGAACCCCATTCCATTTATTCCCAGTTTAAAAGACAATGCTTTCAATGTTGTTAGGCACTACGTGCATATATTCCCATCATGGGAAGATTATTGTGAAGACAAACACCATTTTCACATCTTCCTGTCCAACTTACGTGTAAGTGCTATTATTCATGGATATTATTTTCCTGTTTTCTGCTGATTGAACACATCAATGATTTACATTACATTGTTGTAACTAGGCGAGGGTCAATCCGGATAGTCATGACGAGCAAAGCTTTCTTGTGCTTTTCAAGGAAGCATTGCAGCAGTATCGGTGTTACCTGAGGAAATCACACTTTGATGGCAAGTCTATAAACGAATTTCCGGTGAAGTCTCCTATGATAAATTTAGAAGACATTGAATGGAAAAACCTTGTTATGCATTGGTCTCGTTCCCAGGATGAGGTACTGTCTATGAAATCACATGACAATTTGAACTTCTACTTTTCCGCATGTGCCTTATGGATCTTTTTTGCAGGAAATCTGCTCGAAGAAGAATTCCGGTTTGACAAGAACGATAGGATATCGCAAATATGATGCCCGCTGCTTTGCTCTTGTTAGTACCTGTTGTCCTGTATCACTGTACTTCCATACATACCTGGTTCATTATGTGACAGCAGTATGCATGATAGCTTGCTTATCAATTGTTCGCTCCAAATTATCTGATTTGTATGAATGGATACATTAGTGTATAATATATCCAATGCTAATGTTTTTTTAGCTCTGCATTGTTCTTGTAAGTACATGCTGTCCTTTATAAGTGTACTTATAATGACAGGTAGTTGTTCATGTACCATCACTCAGCAGCTTATTTTCCTTTGCCCTCCATTTTCTACACATCAGATCTATATTTACTCTTACCATAAGGTTGCTACTGAAGAAGTTTAGCTATGCATTGCTCTTGGCTGTACCTTTTGCCTATATCGCTGCACTTACATTTATAGCTACTTGGTTATGTAGCATCACTCTTCATCTTATCTTAAATATTCTCCATTTTTTCATATATTATCACATCTATATTTACTCTTAACAAAATGTAGAATAAAGGCAATGCTTTTGAAGAAGATTCTGTGGTAAACTTCTTGAATTGCCCCCCCCCATCACATGGACAAGGCCTTTATAGAGCTTTCTTCACCAATAATGTAAGTTTGTCCATCTCAAGCCTTCAAACTTTGTTGTATATATTTGGTTAGGCATGACTGCAACAGCTGTTTATTTTTGGTGTTTGCATAAAATTGCTTGTTTAAAGTTTATTATATGTAGTTCATAAACAAAAGTTCGTCCTTTCTCAATTTAAGTTTTCAGTTGTACAACCAAGTTCCTTCTTCATACCATGTAAATTAAACTATACAGAGCAAGTGATCTTCTTTTGCACTGCATGTATGCTTCTGTTCCTCATCTGTAATCCAGTGGTGTGGTGAACCTACCCACTACAGCACAATGTCATATTCTGCAATGTCTTAACTATGAAAAATGTCATATCATTCTACTATTATTTAAACCATCTCTTTATTTGCCAATCTGAAATGGTATAAATTGACATCACACTAACCATTGATACTTATGAGTTCTTGATTTGTAATCCAGTGGTGTTGTGAAGCTGCCAACTCCTTCACAATGTCATTTCCTGCCATGTCTTGACCTGAACAATACCATATTGTGTTAATGCAAATTTAAATTGTGTCACTTTATTCGTCAGTAAGAAATGTGATGAATTGTCAGCACTGATACTTTTATGTGCAAAACCTGTCATCTGTCTGCTTGTTTATCTTTCAGAGTGAGGAAGATATAAGTGTTGAACAAGCGTAGTCTCATCATCTTGCTCAGCTGCTTGCGCTGCAGCTCCCCAGCAGGGCTAACCATTCTTGAACTCTATTTAAGTGATGTCGGTTTTGTATATTATTTTTTCGGTGTGTTTATTTGCACTGGTGGCGATCTTTGATGCCCAGTGTATGTAATCTGCTGTCTACTTGTGCTTTATTATCATAGTGGTGAACTTTGATGCCCAGTGGATGTAATATGTCGTAATTTCTTTATTGTATAGTATAGGTTTTTTCTTATTCATGATGCTGCAGTTACTTTACTATGTATATATCCTGTCTTCGCAGTAAACCGGCCAAACCGTAAAATTATAGTACATAATCGGGCCGTCGTGCAACCACGATGTAGGTTGGGCCTGAATGTGCTGATCAGCTCATGGGCCGGCAGCTGCCCGAAATGAACCCCGGCCCATGATTGTGCGAATCAAATCACGGGCTTTTAACAGGACGAAAAAATTGTCTCGGTCCTTGTTTGGCCCAATCAGATATCGGCTGCGAGCAGGCCAGATGCAAACCGGGCCGTAGTTAGGCCCAACTATATGACGGGCTTTTAACAGGCTGAAATTAATATAGGGCCGAAATGTTAAACGGGCCCTTAACAGGCCAAAACTAATATCAGGCCGAATTACTAAGTGGGCCTTTAGCAAGTGGGCCCAAAAGCATAGTGTCCAGTTGATGGGCCGAATCTGATATGGGCCATAATTAGGCCCAAAACCTCTTAAAGGGCCGGACCTGATCTGGGCCGTAATTTGGCCTAGAACGTGGTAGGCTTTTAACGGGCCGGATCTCATATGGGCCACTATTAGGCCCGGAGCGTGGCAGTCCATTAATAGACCGGATCAAATATGGGCCGACATTTGGCCCAAAACATGGCAGCCAGTTAACGAGCCGGCCTACTAGGGTCCTCAAAATATTGTGGGCCTACAACTGGGCCAGCCCATTAATGTCGGCAAAATCTCGTGGGCCTTTAGCTGGGCCGGCCCATTATGATCCGCAAGAATTTTATGGGCCTTTACCTGGGCCGGCCTATTATGGCACACAAAAATCTTGTGGGCCTTTACCTGGGCCAGCCCATTATGGCTTGCGAAATCTTGTGGGCCTTTAGCCGGGCCAGCCCATTATGGTCCGCAAAATCTCGTGGGCCTTTAGCTAGGCTTGCCCATTATGGTCCGCAAAATCTTGTGAGCCTTTAGTTGGGCCAGCCCATTTAAACTTGTTGGGCCGTGCCACGTGTCGACGTATCATAGGCGCCTTATGTCCAGTGAGTGGATGACATTTGTCCCGACGATGAGCCGACACATTTTTCCTCTAGCCAATGATGATTTTACACGTGGAAAATCCCCATTGGTCGGGGCTGTTAATGGGTTATCGGATCCAAAACCCGACCCGATAGCTTAATGGCATTCCGTTACGGTGGATGCCACGTGTTGGTCACCCTTGACGAAAGCACTTCTGTGACGCGCGATTTATCGTCATGGAAGTGGACACTTCCGTGATGATAATTTTGGTAATGTCATGGAACACTTCTACGATAGCACAGGTATGACTATCTTGATTCTATCATAAATTTGTCATGGATGTACATGCATGACAAAAAAGCGACCTACTATGACAAACACATATAATCACGGAAGTGTATTTTTTTGTAGCGCACTCACGCCATAACATCATGTTTCTCAAGGTTCAATGGTCACACCACTCTGAGAAAGAAGCCACTTGGGAAAGGGGGGATCATCTTCGATTTGAGTACCCCACCTTCTTCCCGCCGAACCCTAAATCTCGGGACGGGATTCTTTTGAGTGGGGGTGAGTTGTCACATCCTAGCTAGTTCATGCATTAGAGTGTTGCATCATGTTTACTTTTCCAGAAACTTGAAATGGGGATGACATAACCCCCAGCACCCCCCTGAAAACAACTAGGGTTTACTAAAATCATTTTCAATGAACCTGAAATGCCCTTCTAAAAAGTCCACCCTTTTTGTCTTGGGTTAGAACCTCTGACAAAATGGGTTCACAATTTTCTAGGTCATCACAAGATCATTGAATTAAATCATATGTAACTTCCATTTGGGCATTTAAATGCTAGTAAATATTTTAAATGTCCAAATAATCCCAAACTAAAATGTTCCATGTTGGATATGTTCCATACAGTGAGCATGTGTAGTTTGGTGAATTTTGGAATTGCCTAGGTATTTTTAGAAATGCCACAAACTTGTAGAAATAACAGAAAACAGAAAATAAAAGAAAAACTTACTTACCTGGCCGCAACCCACCACCCAGCCCACATGGCGGCCCAGCACTGTGCTGGCCCGTGCCAGCCAGGCAGGCAGGGAGGTGACGCCAGCGTGCGCGACCTCACCACGGCGCCACCTTCTTGCCGCTTCGCCTCTGGACGCGCTAGACGATCTCACGTCGCCTCCCCAAACCCCTGGACACATCCATTCTCCCTTGCCCCTCTCTCTCTCGCCCTCTGCTCGCCATGGCTGACGCTGCCGCGCTGCGCCGCCGTAGTTCTCGCGTCGACTGTCGTCCCCGCACCGTGCCACCATGTCCAGAAGCTTCGCCGCCCTCTTCTCCTTCGAGCAGGCCGAGCCCCGAGCGCTCGCTTTCCCCGAAGCCGCTGCAACGACCTCGCCTGACTCCACCGCCGCCGGAGATCCCCTTCGCCGTCCCCACTGCACCAGCTCGTCCCCGACCTTGCCGTCTGCTCCGTCGTGATCACCGTGAGCTCAGCCACCTCTCCATCCTTCCCGTTCTCTCTATCGAGCACCATAGCGATCGCACGAAGCTTCACCGAACGCGCTGCCGCCCACGCTCCGGCCACCCAACGGCCACACCACCTTGTCCACTACACCCACCGCATCGTCAGGAACTCGTAGCACCACCGCACGCCCCTTTCCGTGCCCCCTAGCAACGAGCCCGAGCTCACCCGAGCTCCAGCCACCGCCACGCTCGTCGCCGGCGTCGTTTCTGGCAACCCCGATCCCAACCACCACCACCACCTGACGCGGCTCACTCCCCAGTGACCAAGTTTGACCTCGGGTGGGCCCAGTTTGACCCCCTTGGTCTATGACAAGTGGGGCCCGCCTTGCTAATTAACCCAGGTTTAGCGCTAACTAAATTTAGTTAGTTTAACTAACTACTGACAGACGGGACCCACTAGTCGGTTTGACCTGGACCGGCTCCGTTGACCACTGACGTCACCATGACGCACTGCTGACGCAATAAGTATTTTCTGGATTTATTTTTATACAGGAAATTCCCGAAAATACTGCAAACTTCAAAAAGTCATAGAAATTAATCTGTAACTCCAAATGCAAAGTTTTATATATGAAATTTGATCAGAAAAATTCAATCTTTCCATCTGTACTGGTTTCATGCATTTCAGAACACTTTAAACTTGTTGTTTAGATGAAACAAGCTAATGCACTTATATGACTTAATATCATGAGCTCTCATTTGAATCTTTGAATCAAATGGACTCAAACCAACCTGTTTTACAATGCATTAGCCAAGACACACCATATTGCCATGTCATAGCATGCATCATATTGTTGCATATTGCCATGTCATGATTGTGTTATGTGGTGTCTTTCGTGGTAGGTTCTGCCTCCGAGGATACCTTCGAATATCCGACTGAAGGGCAGTACCCTACTACTACTCCATCAGGCAAGCAGCCCCATTGATCATATCGATACAATCCCATGTTCTCGCTCCTGCTCTCATTTACTGCATTTAAGACAACAACCTTTCAAACTGCTGCGTGCTGCGGTAGTTGAACCCTTTTCCTCTGCATGACCTGTCATTGCCACAGTAACTAGATGAAACCCACTAGCATGTGTAGGAGTTGATTGAGCCATGTCTGTGTTTCCTACCTTGCTATGCCTGTTATGCTTAGAGTTGTGTCAGGTCTGGTTCATCTGGGTGATGGGCTAGAGTGAAATGATTATGTCGGTAATGTGAGGGATGTGTTGAACATGATTTGGTAAAGGTATTGATGAGAGGCCATTTAGGAGTACATGGTGGGTTGTTTCATTGGAACCATCCTTAAGCACCGAGATCTGTATGTGTGATTTAAGAATCAGTCACTACCATGCATTGGGATCCTTAATTGACCCTCTCGGCTTCTTAACCACCCTAGTCCTCTGTCCAGGAGTTGCAACTAGTTTCTGATGTTTATAGGTTATGTGTTCGCAGTCGTGCGTAGCGCTGACCCTAGGGGTGGGCTATGATGCGGTAGATACACTGTGGCACGATGTACCGAGTCGCCCGTTTGGTGTCTCGGGAACCCTGTACACATCGTTCGAGGCCGTATGTGGAAACCTCGTGGCCGACACCATCGTTGGGCTTCCGCTTGAAGGTTGTCGAGTACATGTCGTGTAAACGGAGATAAGTGGTGAGAGCGTGTATGAAGAAGTACACCCCTGCAGGGTTAACATCATCTATTCGAATACGCGGTGACATCCAGAGTCCTGCCTAGCCTGCTACAGCCCAGGTTCCCGGAGTCCTGTTAGCCCAGTGCTACAGCTCGGATTCACACGCTGCTGACCGACATGCTCGATGTTGATTCATGTATGCTTGTCCCTGTATGTTTGTGCCGCTTTTGGTTCATGACTAGCCATGTCGGCCCCAGTTATCTGTCATATGGATGCTAGCAGCACTATCATATATGTGAGCCAAAAGGCGCAAACGGTCCTGGGCCATGGTAAGGCGACACCCGTGGGAGTACCGTGCGTGAGGCCGCAAAGGGACATGAGGTGTTACAGGCTAGGTCGGTGTGACTTAGAATCGGGGGCCTGATAGCCTGTCCAAAGAATCCTTTCCCTTTGACACGCATTGACCAGATCATGGACTCCACTGCTGGGTGTGACCTGCTGTCATTCCTCGACACCTACTTAGGGTACCACCAGATCTTCATGATGAAGGAAGACAAAGATAAAATTGCGTTCATCACCCCATGTGGTATGTACTGTTTCCTATAGATGCCTTTCGGGCTGAAGAGCGCAGGTTCGACATTTGCCCGAGTGATCCAAATTGGTTTTGAGCCCCAGCTGCATAGAAATATGGAAGCCTATATGGATGATACAGTTGTCAAAACCAAAGACAAGGCCACGCTCGTGCAAGATCTGGATGAGACATTTGCCAACCTACACAGGATCAACCTCAAGCTCAACCTAGAGAAGTGTGTGTTTGGCATTCCATCCGGCAAACTTCTTGGGCTCTTTGTGTCTCAACGTGGAATCGAAGCAAATCCTGACAAGATCAAAGCAATTGAGCAGATTGAGGTGCCAAGACGAGTCAAAGATGTTCAAAGGCTTGTCGGCTGTGTCGCTGCTCTAAGTAGGTTCAACTCCAAATCTGCTGAGCGCACCCTCCCCTTCTTCAAAGTTTTGAAGAAGGCGGGTCCAATGAAATGGACTCTGGAGATAGAGGCGGTGCTGCAAGATTTGAAGAAGTACCTCTCCTCCACGCCAATAATAGTCGCACCTAAACTGCAAGAGCCGTTGATAATATACCTAGCGACAATGAATCAAGTGGTTAGTGCTGCGCTAGTGGCACAGAGGGAATTTGAGGAAGAAGAAGCGGTAGCGGCAGAGCCTTTGGATGATGGGCCGGAGCTCTCCCCGGCAGAGCCCGGTCCCGTCAAGACGGAGCCCGCGCAAGCGGGCAAAGTTGAATAGAAGAAGAGGGTGGTGCAGCACCCGGTTTATTTTGTCAGTTCCCTCTTGCAGGGGGCTAGATCAAGATATTCTGGCATACGGAAGCTACTTTTCGGCCTTCTAATGGCCTCGAGAAAGCTGTGTCACTACTTACAAGCACATGAGTTCACCGTCGTCACCCGCCTCCCTTTGCAACGAATCTTGCACAATCTAGATGCCACTGGGAGGATTGTGGAGTGGGCATTGGAACTGTCAAGCTTCGGCCTCAAATTCGAAAGCACTTCAATAATCAAGAGCCGAGACTTGGCAGAGTTCATAGAAGAATGGACCTCAACGCCAGACGAAGAAGTTAGAGAGACCACCCTTCCCGGTAAGGATACGAGC
Organism: Triticum urartu; assembly: GCF_056163025.1. Taxonomy (NCBI): domain Eukaryota; kingdom Viridiplantae; phylum Streptophyta; class Magnoliopsida; order Poales; family Poaceae; genus Triticum; species Triticum urartu. The sequence goes on along the minus strand of NC_141876.1, from coordinate 397,648,358 downwards.
TGTGATTGGATCATGTACTTTGACGGAGCCTTCTTGTTGCAAGGTGCTGGTGTCGGCATGCTACTCATCACACCCACCGAAGAGCGCCTCAAGTACGTAATCCAGATGCACTTTCCTTGGGAAAAGTCAATGAACAACACAGCGGTGTACGAGGGATTGCTTGCCGGTCTCATGATCGCGGCATACCTCGGAATCAGGAAGCTCATCATCAGAGGTGATTCACAGCTCATCGTCAAACAAGTCAACAAGGATTACCAGAGCCCACTGATGGAAGCTTATGTCGATGAGGTGAGGAAGTTGGAAGAGCGTTTTGACAATCTGCAAGCAGAGCATGTTCCCCGAGTGGAGAACAGCATTGCCGACGACTTGTCGAAACGCACTGCCCTCAAGTTGCTTGTGGAACTAGGTACCTTTGTGCTTCAATTAACCCAGCCATCGATTGAGCCATCGGTAGGACAGAACAAGAAAAGGAAGGCAGGCCCCGGCCGAAGACAAGCCGTTAGTCCTTGCCACCGAGCCCCAGGCTCCGGCATGGGCGCAGCACACTATCTATTTCCTCCAAAGAGGGGAACTCCCTGGGGAACAAGAAGAGGCAGAGAAAGTAGCCTGTCGGTCCAGCATGTACCAGTTTGTGGATGATGACCTATACAGAAGGAGACCGAACGGTGTGAAACTGAAGTCTATCCCTCGAGAGGACGGACTGGAGCTGTTGGCAGAGATACATGGGGGCATGTGTGGCTCCCACATAGGGTCGAGAGCCCTTGCCGGCAAAGTGTTCTGTTAAGGTTTCTTTTGTCCCATCGCTCTCTAGGATGCAACTACACTAGTAACCAAGTATGAAGCATGCCAGTTCCATTCAAAGAAGCTTCATCAGCCAGCCCAAGCCCTTCAAACAATCCCTCTTTCCTGGCCATTTTCGGTCTGGGGGCTCGACATACTGGGCCCCTTTCCCCATGTTGTCAGGGGCTTTGAGTACTTGTATGTCGCAATCGACAAGTTCACAAAGTGGCCAGAAGTGGAACCAGTGAGAAAGGTGACATCACAATCAGCCGTCAAGTTCTTCAAGGGACTAGTTTGCCGTTTCGGTGTGCCAAATAGAGTCATCACCCACAACGACACGCAGTTCACGAGCTGCACCTTCATGCAGTACATTCAAGACCTCGGCGGCAAGGTTTGTTTCGCTTATGTTGATCATCCCAGAAGCAACGGCCAGGCTAAGAGGGCAAATGCGGAAGTGTTGTGGGGCCTCAAAACCTGAAATTTTGACAAGCTGCACAAGTGCGGAAGGCGCTGGCTTGATGAGTTTCCAACGGTTATTTGGTCAATCAGAACGACACTAAATCGAGCCACTGGCCAAACACCCTTTGCCCTGGTATACGGGGCAGAAGCAGTTCTTCCCACGGAACTCATACACGGGTCACCTCGAGTGCTCGCTTATGATGAGCTCGAGCAAGAGCAGTTGTGCCAAGATGATGTGACGCTCCTTGAGGAAGATCGTCTTCAGGCTGCTATGTGAGCCGCTCGTTGCCAGCAAGCCTTGCGCCGCTACCATAGCCGCAAGGTTCACGCCTGAAGCCTTGAGGAAGGAGATCTTGTTCTTTGGCAGATCCAATCCGCCAAGAATTCAAACAAGTTGACACAAAAGTGGGAAGGACCTTATCGGGTAATACGAGTTACTAGGCCCGGTGCAGTCCGCCTGGAGACCGAGGATGGCATTCTAGTGAGCAATTCCTGGAACATCAAACATCTTCGCAAGTTTTACCCCTAAGGCGCGGCTGCTGGGAGCCCCGGAAACCCCCCCTTTTGTACTAGCCTTCCCGGCAAGGCATGTAACCCTATGTACAAAGCCAGGCGTAGACCCTGCGCGCAGACAGGGAAAGAAACCCTTAGTATGTACAGTTTCTTGTTGATTTCCATAGTTATGTGTATACGTATATGCATGCTTATCCAAGGTATTGTACTACTTTTTGATTCCAACAAGTATTAATGGACTGCCAAGAGTCCATTCTCTTGCCCTCTTTTCCTTCCAGCCACGGCAAGGACGCTCGATCCCGCCAAGGACCCAGCTCCGGCAAGAAGTTGAGAAGACGGCCCGGCACGGTGATCCCCGGCAAACCAAATAGATAAAGTTTACCTCTTGCCCATCCATGTTCGTAACCTGCAACTTGTGCATCAAAAAACCTCGCCACTCTCTTTTGAAAGACTTGGGTACTCCCATTCCCGGCCCGAACGCTGCTTCAGTCAGAGTGGTCGTAGTAGCCCTTGCTAAAAAGAGATGAACGGGGGGCTGGACCCTTTGTCTGTAACCCGACAGATGTGATTCTACGTCAGGCGCAGAGGGCACTGGCAAGACGGCTTGTCGAGAGAACTCATTTATTTGCATTAAAGAGGCATTTTGCCTCTACACGAGCGTGTCCATGCACGGGTTTCCGTCAAGGCTAGTCCTTTTCATTAAAATGCTAATACAAGTACAGATCTTGTGGAACATAAGCATGGGCTCGAGAGGTTACATTACTTAGAAGTTAAAATTTGGCAAATGACTACAAGTTTAGAAAAAAAAGATGAGTGCCCCGTGATCTCCATTCTTGCCCCTTTCCTCCTAGGTACGGCAGGTGAGGGCGAAGACGGGGCGACAGGGAACGCGCCGATGGAGAGCATGGCGGAGATGGCCCTCGGCAAGGCGCGTGGCCGAGGGAGGAGGGCGACGCAGATGACAACGCTGCCATCAACGATCATCCGGAGTCGGAATCGGCGTCCTCCTGCCCGGTCCCCTCCTCGTCGCCGTCGCTCAAGGAGGAGCTCTCATCGTCGGCCGAGCTCTCCGTGCAGCACCCTAACCTGTGTCGCGAGCGCCCGAAGACCTTGACAGAGAGCGGATCGCTCTCCACTAATTTGAAGAGGAGAATGTGCCCCTTCATCAAGCAGTGGGTGTGTGCGAAGGTTTCTAGCCCCAATGAAGAAGCATTACATGAGGGATGGGGAACCTTGTGTTTGCCCATATGTCGCCATTGCAACACCCCTTCATGTGAAGCCTCAGTCTCGGCGGCTGGTCGATCTCCAGCACCCTTGCGAACGCCTCGGGGAGGCAAAGGTGGCTACACGACGGCTCGCGCAACTGCAAGATGAACTCCAACGTCGTGTCCCCGACGAGGCCGCTCGACGAAGCACCAAGAGCTGGTGGTGGAGATGGTGTCGGAGATGGAGACGTCGCAGGTGTCCTCCTTCCGCGCTCACCTCTGCCTCGGCCACCTCGCCGATCACGCCCCCATTCGGCGCCTCGACCTTGGGCGTCTGGTTCTTCCTTGACCGCTACAGCTCTCTGACGAGAGGAAGATCGAGTCGCCTCCGCGCAAGGATGGCCATAGCCGCACCCACTCGGCATGGTGGTGGATGAAGGATGGAGGTGACGCGAGGGGATGCATCTCCTCCTCCTCCAGAGCCCCCTTTAATAGCCAAGCAGGGGAAGGCATAAGACTAGCTCTACACCTCTGAAGGGCCCTTTCAAGTCCGTCTCATTAAGTTTGCAATGAGTAAGGTTTGTCGACCACCCTCCCCGTGCCAATCAAAGGCGCATGGGTATTGGTCATGGCACGCTTTCCCATATCCCGCACGTCCGTCACCTACCACACACCATGCATGTGGCGTACGTGGCGAAAGAGATGGGCGTGGTGGGAAACGTGGAATGACGGTTCCAAGGTTGAGAGAGGCGAGGGGAGTAAATGAGCAGCAAACCTGCGGTTTTCCCTTTTTTTATGGGGAAGACGTGGAATGCCTCTTTACTATTCACCGCGGGGTGACACAAGCATGTTGCAGTCATCCCACGCACGACCCCCACGTCGCGCACTCAATACGGATCGTGGGGAAGTGCAACTGGCGAAGGACTTACCACAATAAAAACACTGCCACGCGTGCCCGCGCACTGTTCTGGGCCTGACCCAACAACGCTCCGCGATTATGTGTGGCCCAGGCCCGGGGGCGCCTCTCGGTGTACAAAAGTAGGGGCCCTTCTGTACCTCTTTACTTGTGCACGGGCAGTCGTAGCCACACATGTGGTCGGGCTCGGCAGGGTAGAGGAAGCAAAGATACAAGGCTACCGAGGCAGCACCCAAGCCAGAAGCATAAAGAGCGAAGAGACAAGATGGTCTTCCTCCAGCAAGAGCCCTTGCCGAGACGGCCTACAAGGCCCCGGCAAGAGCCTTGCCGGGGCAACTTGCCCAATACTAGCAAGACCGCCACCCTTGAGCCTAAGAGTCATGACGCTATCGATAACGTCAAGACCGAGGCTCGGGAGCGCATGCATGGTGGCATGTAGATCTTTGTGAAACCAAAGGCCTGCAGGCCTAAGTGAGCACCATAAGACGAAGTCCCCCGGCATGATCTTGCCAGGGATGACTGAAGACCCCCGGCAAGATCTTGCCAGGGACGACTGAAGACCCCCGGCAGGACCCTTGCCGGGGACGCTCGAACCCCCCCCCCCCTCCCCTGGCAAGGGCCTTGCCGGGGGCGTCTACAGGGTCAAAGGCAGGCCCGCACTTACCAAGGCTTCGCTACCCCGCCCCCGTTCCGGCGTGGCGACCAGCCTACCAACTAGGCACACACTTGCATGGCAGCATGCAGCTCCTAGGCCAAATAGCCAAGCACATGCGTGGTGGCATGCAGATCTTCGTGAAGACCCTGCCACCGCACCTGCTCAACAGCCAGCCAACCTGCGTGGCACTGCATGCCTCATCACCGTGGACGCGCGTCAAAGCAAGGCGAGGCGGCGATGGACGGGACGAGCCTATTTACTGTCCCTGATAACTTTCCACCCCTTTGACATGTAAAAGGAGTCCTGAGGCGTACTGAGGAAGGATGACTTTTTGGACTGGGCATGCACCGCAGCTAGTTCAAGAGCTCAAGAACACTAAATACACACAAAGCAGGACTAGTGTTTTACGCATCACTTGCGCCCCGAACCTGGGTAAAAATCCCACCGAGTTGGTCTTCTAGACCGGCTCTTTGTGAAACCCCACGCCCCGCAACCGTAGAAGGGATTCCATCGAGGGATCCCATAGGTGTCGTTCCAGTCCCCCGGTAGGTTGCCATTTTTCATTTAAGCATTTTGATGTATTCACATCTTGTTGAGTTACTTTGACCCATCACTTGGGGTAAAGCTTCTCTAAGATGGAATAACATACCTTGGGTGGTGGTGTAGATCTTGATCATGTAGTTGAACTTCCACTACTGCAGGATGCTGCTAACGCGACACTACAATCAGAGACCCTTCAAGAAACTGTGTGCGATGCCATAATCGCAAACAATGTTGTATGAAAACCATCAGAAACGTATAAAATGTTTGCGATGACGGATGCATCAAACACGGTTCAGGTTTTAGTTGCGTGTGCGATGAAGGGCATACGATTCAGTTCAATTAACTGTTTGCGATGAGGAGGAACAAAAGAAACGGGCAGCGAGATGAAGGCGTGTGTGATACGCAGCATACGTTTCACTCAGATGAACTGTTTGTGATTAGGCAACACAAAAGAAACGGGCAGCCAGATGAAGGTGTGTGTGTTATACAGCATACGGTTCACTCGGATGAACTGTTTGTGATTAGGCAACACAAAAGAAACGGTCAGCCAGATCAAGGTGTGTGGGATATACGGCATGCGGTTCACTCGGATGAACTGTTTGCGTTGACACAAGAGTACAGAAAACGGTTCAACTTAACAAGACGTGTGTGTTGTGCGATGGGATTGCATGCGGTTCACTCGGCCCTTGTCGTCAGTGTGTGACCTCTGTGGCAACCGTTCGCTCCCCAGGCGCCTCTTCGTGTACCGTGGCAACCGTCCACCGACTCTTCACCTTTCCCTCTTGATTTGGAATTGCCATCGCACGCTAGCTCTTCCTCCCTCCTCCATTTGCCTTCACCCTTCCTTCTGCCATTGTTTGATCATCTTCTCCATGGAGGGAACACGCCGGAAACGACCCCGTTATTCTTGCCCCGATCTGAATGATGACGTGGTGGAGGAACTCATTGATCGGTGTGACGTCATCACCTCGGCTAGCATGGCAGGTTCGTTCAAGACCATTCTCGACTCAACTAATAACATCATTACAGGGAACCCAAGGGTTCAAGAGTGGTTTGATCTCCCCTATCTTCTTCGTCGTGACCCTGCTGACTGGTGCGGGGACGAGGGAAGCCTCGCCTTGTGTAAGTTGATGCCGCTTGATACTGATATGTATGATGTTAAGATGCCATCGCTTGAGGGCAAGGCTTGGGCGGGCGCAAATGGAGATTGGGTTGTTTATATTAGGTACAACTACGAGTGGGAACTTGTGAATGTGTACACTCGTCACCGGGTTCCACTTCGAAAAATCTCAGACGACTGCCCAGAGGTTGAGTACACCGGTATTCTACGTGAATTCAAATACGATCATGCTGACTGTCGTCTATGGAAGATAGCAATTTTTCGAGTTCCCAACCGCTCTTGGGGTTATAGGAATGCTTTTGTCTCTATCTTCGACAAGCTTGTTGCCGTCCTTCATGGTTCGACTCGATGGATATTGCTCAAAAATCAGTTTCTATACACGGATGAGTACTGTGATGCAATTCAATACGAGGATCTTGTGTTTGCTACCACCACTTGTGGCATTGTTTTTGCATGGAATCCTCAAGATTTCGGTACGTTTGTCTTCCACCGTAATTATAATTGTTTCATCCACATGCATGCAGGTAGGATAGTTTCCCTTTACTAATTAACCTTCTTGTGTTTCAAAGGTCCTGTGAACATTCCACCACCTATACTTGAAAATTTTATTCACAAGCATGAGGACGAGTAGGACCCATATACTCAGTGGTGCCTGGCAACTTATTCCGATGGATCGCCTCTTCTTGTATGTATACGGGGCATTGCTGATGTTCCTAAGGAAGCAGGTGTTGTCTCGTATGGTCGCACTCTCCGGACCTATTCCAACATCCGTTGCAGGGTATTCGGGATGGATACTGGTGTACTTGCTCCAACACCTTCTCCCTGGTTCAGTATTGAAAGTCTTGGAGGAAACTCACTCTTCCTTGGACAAAACTATCCAATGATGGTAGAAGGCGATCCAACTGCTATTGACACAGCATTACTACCATTTATGAGAAGCAACTGTATCTATACCTCAGACATTACTATGCTTCCCTACCGTCCCAATATGGGTTTTGAAATAGGTCACTTCAGCCTGGATGATTAGTCCTGCGTTGGTCTCGAGATTGACAGTAGCTGGCCCTTCCCAGAGAAACACTTCTGGTTCAAACCAAGCATTTCCAACACCGACGAGTGGTTGAGCTAAAGTTCATTTCATCGCTTTGTTATTTGTTGTGTGAGAAAAACTTTACTAGAATGTTTTGTTGGAAATGATCTATAATCCAACGTGTATCCTCGTTATCGTTATGGGCTGATGACTTGTTGTATGTAATCAATGGTACATTTGCATATGCGTGCATGAACTCACGCCTGCTAGTGGTGTCCATATGAACAGTGCTAGTGATTTTAGTTGCAAAAATTAGATAGTGCTAGTGATTTGTAGCTGCATATTTTGACAAATTGCAGTGTTACAAGGTTGACAAATGGCGATGTTACTAGATAAATAAATGTCAACCTTTCCAGTTTGAGAAATGGCAACATGCCCAAAATGACAGGTATGCAAATCTTACACAATTGTTTGTACGTGGTTGCACACGGGTCATGCAAAACAACCGTTTGCGTTGAAGGGATGCAGAAATCCTGCTCGGCACATTTTCCCTTGGCTTCCTGGGGAAGCTGTCGGTTTGCATACGGGTGTTCTAACTAAAATGTTTGTGATGAGTGTTCTATATTTAAAAACCTTTGATGTTTTTTCAAAAGAAAATTGTTTGATAAGTTTGTACATTAAGAGAGAAAAACGCAAGTTCATTCAAACCATATCTTTCATTCAGTCACACTGCGAATTTATATTCATATGATCGAGAATTCGAGATACAGTATTAAACCACAAAAAACTGTTTCTGGCGACGGCGGAGGCGGCGTGCCACGCCGTCATTGTTGTTGTCGTCCTCTGGGACGCCATTGTTGAAGTCTTCAAGGCAGCACAAAATGTTCTTCACTTGTAAATCAGACATCATGTCGTCGCATGATTGACGGGCGGGGCGTGGGAGGACGGAAACTGGCACCGCTGAGAGGTAGCGGTCGACGACAGCGTCCCATGCCGCTGAGGGGGGGTGTGTGCACGGGCACGGGCACGGCGGGTGCAGCCAAACGCACGGGGACCGGCGTCGCGGTGGGTGGAGGGGCGCGCACAGGCGCGGCGGATGCAGTCAAATGCACGGGGGTCGGCGGCACGGTGGGTGGAGGGGCACGCACGGGCACGGGCGCTGGCGCTGGCATGTACATGAGCGAGCGCTGGTCCACGAGACCTCGTTGATGCCTGCGGCTTCCAGCTCTGCGATAGTGCTCGGCGACCAGCCATCAATGCTATGGGGATGGTCACTGGTGCGGGCGCATGGATGGGAGCTGGGATGGGAGAGGGGGCAGCAACCGCCGCGGCCAGCTCATTCTGTGCCATGTCCATGAGGCCCCATTCCTCCTTATTTTCTGTATCCTCTGGCTCGGAGTCGACTTTACCAAACTTGAAGACTAGTGGCAGATGATCATTCTACGCCATGGCGGTGGAGGTCTGCGGGGGGAAGGGAATGGGAGGCAAACTGTAAGGCTGCCCGTATTAAACAGCGGCTCGGGCGCCATTAATGGAGAGGAAGGCGGGCGGCCATGGAAGTCAAAGGGCTCGCTTCCCAGTGAGCCTGTGCAGCGTAAAGCTCGCATGCTTCCCGGTGAGCCTGCGCATTGGAGGACAGCTTGCACACCTCTCGGTCAGCCTGCGCACCGGACTGCGCTCGCACGCCTCCTATTCAGCCAAGGTCAAGCAGCTGCCGCACGGCACCTCCTACAACCATTAAAACAAAGACACGTGGCGTCACGTGAATGTTTAACAGAACGCACACGTTCTGAATTATACAAACGTTTGAGATATTAAGTGGCTGCTATTTTGTCAAAATGGCTTTGTTGGCTGTCATTATTCGAGTGTGCCTTCTCTCAAAATGGACACGAAAAATACCACATCATGTCGGGCACCATTCCATGATAGCATGCCAAGTTTCCTGAATTCCAGACGAGTTTTGGATTTACTAGAATTTAAAACCAGGCATCTCAATGTTTGTCAGCAATCAACGGTGCCCTGGTGTTTGAAATTCATTACCATTTATTGCATGGGACCTAAGCATGCACCCAAGGACACAGATTTGATTTTTCAACCAATTTATATGCACTGGAGCATGTGCATGTAGTTCAAATTTGAATTATGCACATAAATGAATTGAAAACTCAGTTAATGCATAAAAATGTCCAAAAGAACCCTCAAAAAATCACAAAAATTGACACAAAACTCATGTTGTTTTATGTTGACATGAGAAATTTTTTGGAAGCAATAAGAGGCAGTGGATATCATTTCATCCCCAAAGGTGGGACGCTCCCTATCGAAACCATGATGCTTGTTGTGAGAAGCTTTGGTTTGTGAGAAGCATATACCCAAACCTGCCCCAAACGGGACAAAAAATTTACCACGGCATGTTGATGCCACTCCATGAAAGCATGCCAAGTTTCATGAATTTCAGACGAGTTTTGGATTTACTAGAATTTAAAAACGAGGCATCTCAATGTTTTGCCGGCAATCAACGGTGCCCTGGTGTTTGAAATTCATTCCCATTTCTTGCATGGGACCTAAGCATCCACCCAAGGACACATATTTGATTTTTCAACTAATTTATATGCACTGGAGCATGTGCATGTAGTTCAAATTTGAATTATGCACATAAATGCATTGAAAACTCAGTTAATGCATAAAAATGTCCAAACGAACCACCAAAAATCCCAAAAATTGACTCAACACTCCTGTTGTTCTATGTTGACACGAGAAATTTTTTGAAAGCAATAAGAGGCAATGGATATTGTTTCGCCCCAAAGGTGGGGCGTTCCCTACCGGAACCATCATGCTTGTTGTGAGAAGTTCTGGTTTGTGAGAACCTGTAACACCCCGAATGTAAATTACCATATTTGTACTCCAACTCTTGCCATTTTCAGCTCTAAGTTATGATTTTTCCTTCGTGGTTGGGTTTTGCCTACGTTTTGCTTTTTGTCCATGTCATGCATTTCATATCATGTCATCATGTACATCTCTTTTGCATACGTGTTCGTCTCAGGAATCCGAGCATTTTCCCCGTTGTCCGTTTTGCAATCCGACACTCCTACGTCCTCCGGCGCCCCCTTTTGCCTCTTTTCGTGTTTGGGTGTTAAACTTTCTCGGATTGGACCGAGATTTGCCAAGCGGCCTTGGTACACCACTCGTAGACTGCCTGTCAAATTTCATGCCATTTGGAGTCCGTTTGATACTCCAATGGTTAACCGGGGAACCGTAAAGGCCTCGTGTGTGTTGCAGCCCAACACCCCTCCAATGTGGCCCAATAACCCATCCACAACCCCTCCATCCTCTCCTCCGTTCGATCACGATCGCGTGGCCGAAAACCGCTCTCCATTTGGACACTCCTACCTCCTTCTATGTATAAATATGTGCACCCCCCGCCCCTCCAAAATTCGCAGTCAAAACCCTACCGTAAACTCCCTCTGCGCCGTCGAACACGTCCGGCCATCGCCGGACGAAACCGCCGCTGCCCCGCATCGCCGCCTGCCACGTGTGGCCACACCACCTCCCACCGCCGTTGGCCTGCCAGGCCCGCCCCCCCCCCCCCCCCCGGCCCGCGCCTCGCCCGCCGCCGCCCGGTCGCGCCCGCCTCCCCACGCCACCACCTACCTCGCCGCCCAGCCTTCGTGCCTTCCCGCCGGGCTCCGCCGCTCCGCCCATCACCGGCCGCCATCTCCGGCAGCTCGGTCGCCGACCCGGACCACGGCGTCGGCCACCGCAGCTCCATCGCACGGTGCCGCCGACGCCGCCTCCGCTTCCCCCGACCCCGGTGGTGATCCTCCTCGTCCGCCCGACCACTCTCTGGCCACTCTCCGGCGAGATCCTCTCTGGCCATCCTCGATCCACGAGCTCCGAGATTCAGATCCAAATCAGGGTTGACCCGAAATTTTCCTCTAAGTCATTTTTTCTGCATTCTGAAGCCCTGTACAACATGCCATAACTTCTCATCCGTAGATCCGTTTTGCGTGCTTGACATATCAAAATGTTCATCGTGATGTGCTCTTCATTTTGTTCCATTGTACCATGCTTGTTTGAGTCCATCTTGATGCCCAAATCATTGATGCAAGAGTGCTATAAAATGTTAGGTGCTGATTCTGAGCAGATTATGAGCATTTGTCATTTTTGCTACAATTGTTGTGTGCTGCATATGAACATGTCCTCTACATGTGTTTTGGGTTATGCCATGCCATATTTACAGGGGTGTATGCCATGTATTTTTGTGATCAATGTGGTGACTAGCACAAGCATGCAAAGTAGCTCTTGTGATATTGCTGATTTCAGGGACTTAGAATTTCAACAAGTCTTTGCTCTGCTGTTATTTTTATGCCATGTATTCATGTTGCTACAGTGAGATCCATGCTTCTTTTGAGTATGTTCAGTAAGGATGATTTTGACATATGGTTATTCTCTATCCATCCATGTCCATGTTTGCAATTATGGAGTGCCCTAGCATGTCTTAATCTTGCTCTACTTTTGCTATAAAATGTTCCTGGCAGATTGTTTACGTGTTAATCAATTTTGCCAAGGTTGTTGTAGTTGATCCATGCATGCTATGAGATTGTTCTTGCCATGGTTAGCTTCTTGAACATGTCTCCTTGCTGATGCTATGCTTAGTTTGTCAAGCAAGGCTTTGTGGTGAGTGAATCGAGCTCGCAAAGATGCCTTCATATCTCTGTTTATGCCATGCTCTGTTTTCTGCTAAGTCTGAATCTGTTAACGAAACTTTCTACGTTTCCATGGGTGCCATCATATTTTCTGTGCCCTTTGGCTTATGGTTAGTCAGGGACTTTTGTTCCATGCTTTGAGTATATTCATGCCATGCCCTTGTTTGCTATGTTCTGTTCCTATAGCATGTTGTTAGCTTGCTCTAAACATATCTTCCTGATGTTAATTCCTGGCATGTTGTTATCTTCACTAAGTCTGTGAAGCTGATATCTTTTGCACTTTTGCCATGCTTGTTTGAACCTGTCTTGTGTGATTTAGCCGTAGCTCAGTGTTCATCTTTTTTCAAGCATCTTGAGTAGATCACTGCCATGTCTTTTGTTGTTATGTTGGAATGCAGTAGCTTAGTTTCTTGTTGCATTCTATATGGCATCGTGCTGTTAATCGCAGAATTGTGTCATTATTGTTTTGCTTGCCATTTGCAAACTGTGCATCCGATTTCGGTGATATTTATATCGATTTCGACCGAAATCAACTCATCTTTCCAGTGGCACTCCTGGTTTTCCAAGTTGGTGCATTGATCAAACTTTTCCTTCTGGAGCACGCATATGCATTGCATATCACATCCAGCATATCATGCCATGTTTTGCATCATGTTGCTTGCGCATTGCATCGTGGTTGATTGTTGTTTCCTTTGCTTGTGTTCTTGCTTTGGGTAGAGCCGGGAGACGAGTACATGATCGAGGAACCCGTTGAGTACGCTTACGAGGTTCAAGCTTTCGTCAACTCAGAGAACTTTGTAGGAAAGATGACCATACCCTCGAAATCACTTCTATCTTTGCTTGCTAGTTGTTCGCTCTTTTGCTATGCCGCGATACCTACCACTAGCTATATCATGCCTCCCATATTGCCATGTCAAGCCTCTAACCCACCTTTCCTAGCAAACCGTTGTTTGGCTATGTTACCGCTTTGCTCAAGCCCTTTTATAGCGTTGCTAGTTGCAGGTGAAGATGGAGTTTGTTCCTTGTTGGAACATGGTTGTTGTTGGGATATCATTATTATATCTTGTTTACTTTAATGCACCTATATACTTGGTAAATGGTGGAAGGCTCGGCCTTATGCCTGGTGTTTTGTTCCACTCTTGCCGCCCTAGTTTCCGTCATACCGGTGTTATGTTCCTTGATTTTGCGTTCCTTATGCGGTTGGGTTATAATGGGAACCCCTTGACAGTTCACCTTGAATAAAACTCCTCTAGCAAGGCCCAACCTTGGTTTTACAATTTTCCACCTAAGCCTTTTTCCCTTGGGTTCCGCGGACTCAAGGGTCATCTTTATTTTAAACCCCTAGGCCAGTGCAACCCTGAGTGTTGGTCCAAACTGGGCGATGTTCGGCGCCCCCTGGGCAACCAGGGTTTATGCCAACCCGACATCTTGCCCATCCGTTGTGCCCTGAGAACGAGATATGTGCGACTCCTATCGGGATTTGTCGGCACATCGGGTGGCTTTGCTGCTCTTGTTTTACCGTTGTCGGAATGTCTTGTAACCGGGATTCCGGGTCTGATCGGGTCTTCTTGGGAGAAGGAATATCCTTCGTTGACCGTGAGAGCTTGTGATGGGCTAAGTTGGGACACCCCTGTAGGGTTTTGAACTTTCGTAAGCCGTGCCCGCGGTTATGGGCAGATGGGAATTTGTTAATATCCGGTAGTAGAAAACCTGACACTTAACTTAACTAAAATGAATCAACCGTGTGTGTAGCCGTCATGGTCTCTTTGCGGCGGAGTCCGGGAAGAGAACACGGTCTCGTGTTATGCTTGAACGTAAGTAGTTTCAGGATCACTTCTTGATCATCATAGCTTATCGACCGTGCTTTGCTTCTCTTCTCGCTCTCATTTGCGTAAGTTAGCCACCATATATGCTAGTGCTTGCTGCAGATCCACCTCACTACCTTTTCCTACCCATAAGCTTAAATAGACTTGATCACGAGGGTGTGAGATTGCTGAGTCCCCGTGACTCACAGATTACTTCCAAAACCAGATGCAGGATGCAGGTGCCGATGATGCCAGTGCAGGGGACGCTACCGAACTCAAGTGGGAGTTCGACAATGAATCGGGACATTACTATGTGTCTTTTCTGGATGATTAGTAGTGGAGCCCAGTTGGGGCGATCGGGGATCTATGCATTTGGGGTTGTCTTTATTTGTGTTGGTTCTATAGTCGGAACTTGATTGTATTCTGGATGATGTAATGCTATATTTATGTATTGTGTGAAGTGGCGAGTGTAAGCCAGCTCTTTATCTCTTTCCTATTTAGTACATGGGATGTGTAAAGATTACCCCTCTTGCGACATTCCTACTATGCGGTTATGCCTCTAAGTCGTGCTCCAACACGTGGGAGATATAGCCGCATCATGGGTGTTACAAGTTGGTATCAGAGCCTTCCCCGACTTAGGAGCCCCCTGCTTGATCGAGTCGCTGACGTTGTTGAGTCTAGAAAAATGTATCGAGTCTTATAGGATTATATATGTCGGAGAGTAGGATTCTTTTTACTCCTCGGTCCCTTCGTCGCTCTGGTGAGGCCTCCTGACGTAGAGTTTTGACTCTTCCCTACTCAAATTTCACAAAAAAAAATAGGATCACGTGGGTATCTTGGAATCGTTCTGATGGTTTTGTGATGAGAACATTGTTCTTGGTGCCTCCTGACATTTAGGGGTTGTGGCAGTGTCCCGGGGAGTTGAGCTCCGAGGTGTTGTCGTCACAATTTTATCGTTGCAGTTCTGGAATACCTGAGTTCGCCGACATCAAAAATCTCCTTTATGCAGTTGTTGGTGAGATAACCTCGACGCCACCCAGTACTGGGGCGGGAGTTCGGGAGTATTGCCATAACTCATATAACGGATGCTTTTCGAAGGTTGAGGTAAATGATTTCCGAAGGTTTCTTGGTTATGTGTTGAAGGATGGATACAGCTGGATGTAGGATTTGCTAGTTTTGGGTGAGATATTATGCTTCCCCTGTAAACCCAACACTTGATTGCATAACCAGAAAGTTTCGGGAGTTTCATAGGTGGGAATTCATGTAGCTCTAGTATTTCTTCACGCAGATATTTGATTTGTGATTGGGTAATCCTTACCAATTATTTGCTCATATCCGAACCTTGTTGCTTTATTCATCTACCTTTATCTAAGTGGCTTCTCAATTTATGGAAGTGTGATGATTTACTTTGGAATTCTTCCGTTCATTTTTCTTCGAATGTTAAGGCTATATGTTGCAATTTCGAGCCATTGATTCAGCTTGAATATATGTCTTTCAAGATGCTAACGGATGTCAACCTCTTCAGGATGGCTCCTCCAATGCGTTAGAATCCGGAACCTCCGCCACCACCTCCACCTCCGGAGGCATGGCAAGCTGTCATGGCCGCCACCAACGCCAACACGCAGATGCTTTTGCAACTCTTGCAAGAGCGCAACCAAGGAAATTAAGGCCAAGGCAACAATCAAGCTCAGTTTGCTACCCTCAATCAGTTCCTCGCAAACCAGTCGAAGCCCTTCAGTAACTGTGTTGAGGCCACAGACGCTGACGATTGGCTCATGGATATCTGCAAACATTTTGAGTGTAGCAATGTCAGGCCTGAGGACTTTGTCAAGTTTGCTTCGTTCCAACTCAAAGACCAAGCTGCTGAGTGGTATCAACAATACAAAGATTCCACAGGAGGTCGTGTGATTACCTGGGATGATTTCCGCCGAGACTTCAAAGCTCACCACATTCCTCAAAGTGTTGCTGAGAGTAAGCGCGAGGAGTTCCGCAATCTCAAGCAAGGTAGCTTGTCTGTTTACCAATACAACATCCTGTTTCAGAGGCTCACTCACTTCGCCAAACAAGATGTCCCTGATGAGAAGAGCATGATTTATAAATTCAGAGGTGGCCTCAGGGAAGATCTGCAACTAGCTCTCGTGCTTTTTGAGCCGACCAAGTATGATGATTTCTACAACATGGCACTAAAGCAAGAAGCTGCTCAGCTCAAGTGTGATGCTTCTAAGAAGAGAGTCAAGGATGCAACTCCTTCTTCTTCTTCAACTCAAGTGGCAGCTAAGCAGCATAAGTTCTGGTTGCCTCCTCCTCCTCCGTTCCGTCGGCCTTATCAGCAGAAGAGTAAAGGTGGCAATGGATCTTCCCACCCACCCAACCGAGGCTATCAGAACAAAGCTCTATCTCATGCTCCAAGGTCAAGTGCTCCGTATCACCGTCCGCTCTCAGAGGTTACTTGCAACAAGTGTCAGCAGAAAGGGCACTATGCAAACAAATGCTTCAATCAAAGGTGCCTTCCGCCTCCTCCTCCTGTCAGATCTATCAGCAATGCAGTGGTCAAGCATAATTCCAAGTCTGCAAAGGTCAACATGATGAACGCAGCTCGGGCAGAGGACTCTTCAGAAGTGATCATGGGTAATCTTCCTGTTAATGATATTGTTGCAAGAGCCTTATTTGATACTGGTGCATCTTTGTCATTCATATCGAAGCCATCTGCATCCATGCACGATTTGCATACTATCGATTTTCCTAAGTCGATAGCGGTTTCCTCTCCGGGTTTGTTCATGAACACCAAAATGATGGCTCCAGATGTTTCTATCAAGATGGGAGATTATAAATTTCTGTCTTCTCCAATGGTGCTTGGTAACTCGGATATTGATCTAATTCTCGGCATGGACTGGCTTTCTAAGCACAAGGCTCAGCTTGATTGTGCTGCCAGGCAGATTCAATTGACACACTCATCTGAGGATGTGATCATCTATGCCACTCATGATGATACCATTCGACTATTTTCTCTCAATGAGAAGGGCGAGTTGAATGTCATCTCCCAGATTCCAGTCATTTGTGAATATCAAGACGTCTTTCCAGAAGAGCTTCCAGGAATGCCTCCTCACCGGCCAATTGAATCCGTCATTGATCTTGAGCCTGGCACGGAACTTGTTTGCAAACGTCCTTACGAGATTGGACTAGAAGAGTTGAAGGAGCTGAAGAAACAACTCGATGAACAAGAGCATATGGGCCTGATCGGACCGAGTTCTTCTCCATAGGGTTGTGGTGTTCTTTTTGTCAAGAAGAAGGATGGAACGGAACGACTTTGTGTCGATTACCGTCCATTGAACAAGAAGACAATTAAGAACAAGTACCCACTTCCCAATATCAATGAGATATTCAAGCAACTTAAGGGTGCTCAAGTATTCTCCAAGCTTGACCTCCGTATGGGTTATCATCAGATTCGCATTCGTGAACAAGATATCCCCAAGACAGCATTCAGAACAAGCTATGGTTCTTATGAATATACTGTCATGTCTTTCGGTCTTGTCAACGCTCCTCCAACGTTCTCTCGCATGATGAACTTCATCTTCAACCCTTACACAAATGATTTCATCTTGGTGTATCTCGATGATATTTTGGTCTTTTCCAAGAACAAGAAGGATCATGCCAAGCATTTGAGATTGGTGCTGGACAAACTCAGAGAACATCAATTCTATGCGAAGTTTTCAAAGTGTGAGTTTTGGCTCGATGAGGTTCTCTACCTTGGCCATATCATCTCCGCCAAGGGCATTGCTGTTAATCCTGAGAAGATCTCTGCAATTGTGAATTGGGAACCGCCACAGAATGTGAAGCAGCTCCACAGTTTCCTTGGGCTTGCAAGCTATTATCGAAGATTCGTTGAGAATTTCTCTAAGATTGCAAAGCCCCTTTCCAACCTCCTTCAGAAGCAGGTGAAGTATGTCTGGACGCCTGAATGTGACATCGCTTTCAACACCCTGAAAGAGAAGTTAGTCACAGCTCATGTTTTGACTCCTCCTGATGAATCCAAACCATTCGAAGTTTTCTATGATGCTTCCCTGCAAGGTCTCGGTGTTGTGTTAATGCAAGAGAAGAAAGTTGTGGCCTATACCTCTCGCCAGTTGAAGCCCAACGAAAAGAACTACCCCACTCATGACCTCGAGTTGGCGGCAGTTGTCCATGCTCTGTTAACATGGAGACATCTCTTGTTGGGAAGGAAAGTGGACATCTTCACTGATCATAAGAGCCTCAAGTACATCTTTTTTTTGACAGAAAGACTGTAGGGGAACCCCCTATAGTATAATTGGTGCAACAAACCCAACTTGCAAGTACCATGCCTTGAACCTGGGTGGGTGGGAAGGCATCAGCCCTTTCCCACCACTAGGCTATGCCTTAGTCTGCCCTCAAGTACATCTTCACTCAGCCCAACCTCAACCTCAGGCAGACTCGTTGGGTCGAAATGATTCAAGAGTATAATCCGAGTATTGAATATACTCCAGGCAAGTCCAATGTCATTGCAGACGCTTTGAGTAGGAAGGCTTACTGCAACAGTTTAATTCTCAGGCCCTTCCAACTAGACCTTTGTGAAGCTTTTCGCAAACTTAATCTCCAAGTTGTTCCTCAAGGATTTCTTCCCAACCTCCAAGTCTCTCCTACTTTGGAATATCAAATTCGTGAGGCACAACTTCTTGATGCCATGGTGAAGAAGGTGAAAAATGGGATTGCCAAGAGTCAACTCAAGTACAAGTGCTATTGCCTTGATGACAAAGATACTCTATTCTTCAAGGATCGAATTGTGGTTCCTAAGGGTGATCTACGTAAAGTCATTTTGAACGAGGCTCACAATTCCCTTCTATCCATTCATCCTGGAAGTACGAAGATGTACCATGACCTCAAGCAGTCGTATTGGTGGACTCGAATGAAGCAAGAGATTGCTCAGTTCGTGAATGCATGTGATGTCTGTAGAAGAGTGAAAGCAGAACACCAATAGCCAGCTGGTCTCCTCCAACCTCTTGACATTCCAGAATGGAAGTTTGACCATATTGAGATGGACTTCGTGACTGGATTCCCCAAGTCCAAATGTGGAAATGATGCTATCTTTGTTGTCATCGACAAGCTTACAAAAGTGGCTCATTTTCTTCCTATCAAAGAATCTATCACATCAGCTCAGCTGGCAGAGCTATACACCTCCAGGATTGTCTCCTTGCACGGCATTCCGCAGTTGATATCTTCAGATCATGGAAGCATCTTTACTTCTAAGTTCTGGGACTCCTTCTAGAAGGCCATGAACACCAACATTCGCTTCAGCACAGCCTTCCATCCTCAAACTAGTGGACAAGTCGAGCGAGTCAATCAAATTCTTGAAGATATGCTCAGGGCTTGTGTCATTTCTTTCGGTATGATGTGGGAAGATTGTCTTCCATATGCTGAGTTCTCCTGCAACAACAGCTTCCAAGCGAGTTCGGGCAAGGCCCCATTCGAGATTCTCTATGGCAGAAAGTGTCGTACTCCTCTTAATTGGTCAGAGACTGGTGAATGTCAACTTCTTGGCAATGACTTAATCACAGAAGTTGAAGAAATGTGTAAAGTCATCCGTGAAAGTCTCAAAGCCGTGCAATCACACCAGAAGAGTTACTATGATAGCAAGCATCGTGACTTGGCTTTTGAGATAGGAGACATGTCTACCTCCGCGTCTCTCCAATGAAAGGTACTCGTCGCTTCGTTATCAAAGGGAAGCTTGCCCCTAGATACGTGGGTCCTTTCAAGATCATTGGAAAAAGAGGCGATCTCACCTATCAACTTGAGCTTCCATCCAAATTTGCAAATGTGCATGACGTGTTTCATGTGTCTCAGCTTTGCAAGTGCTTCAAGACTCCTGACCGCACCATCAACTTCGAAGAGATTGATCACCAAGAAGACTTGTCTTATCATGAGCATCCCGTTGCTATTCTTGAAGAAACTGAGCGCAAGACTCGCAACAAGTCTATCAAATTCCTGAAAGTGAAGTGGTCACATCATTCCGACTGACAAGCCACCTCGGAATGCGAGGACCACCTCCGTTCCGAATTTCCGGAGTTCTTTCAGTCCTAGATCTCGGGACGAGATCCTTTCGTAGTGGTGGAGTGTTGTAACACCCCGAATGTAACTTACCATATTTGTACTCCAACTCTTGCCATTTTTGGCTCTAAGTTATGATTTTTCCTTCGTGGTTGGGTTTTGCCTTCGTTTTGCTTTTTGTCCATGTCATGCATTTCATATCATGTCATCATGTGCATCTCTTTTGCATGCGTGTTCGTCTCATGCATCCGAGCATTTTCCCCGTTGTCCGTTTTGCAATCTGATACTCCTACGCCCTCCGGCGCCCCTTTTTGCCTCTTTTCATGTGTGGGTGTTAAACGTTCTCGGATTGGACCGAGATTTTCCAAGAGGCCTTGGTACACCACTGGTAGACCGCCAGTCAAATTTCGTGCCATTTGGAGTCCGTTTGATACTCCAACGGTTAACTGGGGAACCGTAAAGGCCTCATGTGTGTTGCAGCCCAACACCCCTCCAAAGTGGCCCAATAACCCATCCAAAACCCCTCCATCCTCTCCGCCGTTCGATCACGATGGCGTGGCCGAAAACCGCTCTCCATTTGGACACTCCTACCTCCTTCTATGTATAAATATGTGCACCCCCCCCCTCCAAAATTCGCGGTCAAAACCCTACCGTAAACTCCCTCCGTGCCACCGGACACGTCCGGCCATCGCCGAACGAAACCGCCGCTGCCCCACACCTATCGCCTCCTGCCACGTGTCGCCACATCGCCTCACACCGCCGCCGACCCGCCAGGCCCGCGCGGGGCCCCCCAGCCCGCGCCTCGCCCGCCGCCGCCCGGTCGCGCCCGCCTCCCCGCGCCGCCACCTACCTCACCACCCGGCCTCCGAGCCTTCCCGTCGGGCTCCGCCGCTCCGCCCATCACCGGCCGCCGTCTCCGGCAGCCCGGTCGCCGACCTGGACCGCGGCGTCGGCCACCGCACGGCGCCGCCGAAGCTGCCTCCGCTTCCCCCGACCCCGGTGGTGATCCTCCTCGTCCGCCCGACCACTCTCTGGCCACTCTCCAGCAAGATCCACTCCGGCCATCCTCGATCCACGAGCTCCTGGATTCAGATCCAAACGAGGGTTGACCCAAAATTTTCCTCTAAGTCATTTTTTTGCATTCTAAAGCCCTGTACAACATGCCATAACTTCTCATCCGTAGATCCGTTTTGCGTGCATGACATATCAAAATGTTCAGCATGATGTTCTCTTCATTTTGTTCCATTGTGCTATGCTTGTTTGAGTCCATCTTGATGCCCAAACCATTGATGCAAGAGTGCTATAAAATGTTAGGTGCTGATTCTTAGCAGATTATGAGCATTTGTCATTTTTGCTACAATTGTTGTGTGCTGCATATGAACATGTGCTCTACATGTGTTTTGGGCTATGCCATGCCATATTTACAGGGGTGTATGCCATGTATTTTTGTGATCAATGTGGAGACTAGCACAAGCATGCAAAGTAGCTCTCGTGATATTGCTGATTTCAGGGACATAGAATTTCACCTAGTCTTTGCTCTGCTGTTATTTTTATGCCATGTATTCATGTTGCTACAGTGAGATCCATGCTTCTTTTTAGTATGTTTAGTAAGGATTATTTTGACATATGGTTATGCTCTATCCATCCATGTCCCTGTTTGCAATTATGGAGTGCCCTAGAATGTCTTAATCTTGCTCTATTTTTGCTATAAAATGTTCCTGGTAGATTGTTTACGTGTTAATCAATTTTGACAAGGTTGTTGTAGTTGATCCATGCATGCTATGAGATTGTTCTTGCCATGGTTAGCTTCTTGAACATGTCTTCTTGCTGATTCTATGCTTAGTTTGTAATGCAGTGCTTTGTGGTGAGTGAATCGAGCTCGCAAAGATGCCTTCATAACTCTGTTTATGCCATGCTCTGTTTTCTGCTAAAGTCCAAATCTGTTAACGGAACTTGCTATGTTTACATGGGTACCATCATATCTTCTGTGCCCTTTTGGCCTATTGTCAGTAAGGGACTTTTGTTCTATGCTTTGAGTAGATTCATGTCATGCCCTTGTTTGCTATGTTCTGTTCATGTACCATGTTGTTAGCTTGCTCTAAACATGTCTTCCTGATGTTAATTCCTGGCATGTTGTTATCTTCACAAAGTCTGTGAAGCTGATATCTTTTGCACTTTTGCAATGTTCTTCGAACCTGCTCTTGTGTGATTTAGCCGTAGATCAGTGTTCATATTTTGTCAAGCAACTTGAGTAGATCACTGCCATGTGTTTTGTTGTTATGTTGGAGTGCAGTAGCTTAGTTTCTTGTTGCATTCTAGATGGCGTCATGTTGTTAATCATAGAATTGTGCCATTATTGTTTTGCTTGCCATTTGCGAACCATGCATCCGATTCCGGTGATCTTTATATCGATTTCGACCAAAATCAACTGATCTTTCCAGCGGCACTCTTGGTTTTCCAAGTTGATGCCTTGGTCAATCTTTTGCTTCCGAAGCACGCATATGCATTGCATATCACATCCCGCATATCATGCCATGTTTTGCATCATGTTGCTTGCGCATTGCACCGTGGTTGATTGTTGTTTCCTTTGCTTGTGTTCTTTCTTTGGGAAGATCCGGGAGACGAGTATGTGATCGAGGAACCCGTTGAGTACGCTTACGAGGATCAACCTTTCGTCAACTCGGAGAACTTTGCAGGCAAGATGACCATACCCTCAAAATCACTTCTATCTTTGCTTGCTAGTTGTTCGCTCTTTTGCTATGCCACGATACCTACCACTTGCTATATCATGCCTCCCATATTGCCATGTCAAGCCTCTAACTCACCTTTCCTAGCAAACCGTTGTTTGGCTATGTTACCGCTTTGCTCAGCCCCTTTTATAGCGTTGCTAGTTGCAGGTGAAGATGGAGTTTGTTCTTTGTTGGAACATGGTTGTTGTTGGGAGATCATTATTATATCTTGTTTACTTTAATGCACCTATATACTTGGTAAAGGGTGGAAGGCTCGGCCTTATGCCTGGTGTTTTGTTCCACTCTTGCCGCCCTAGTTTCCGTCATATCGGTGTTATGTTCCTTGATTTTGCGTTCCTTACGCGGTTGGGTTATAATGGGAACCCCTTGACAGTTCGCCTTGAATAAAACTCCTCCAGCAAGGCCCAACCTTGGTTTTACCATTTGCCGCCTAAGCCTTTTTCCCTTGGGTTCCGCGGACTCAAGGGTCATCTTTATTTTAAACCCCCGGGCCAGTGCTCCTTTGAGTGTTGGTCCAAACTGGGCGATGTCCGACGTCCCCTGGGCAACCAGTGTTTATGCCAACCCGACGTCTTGCCCATCCATTGTGCCCTGAGAACGAGATACGTGTGACTCCTGTCGGGATTTGTTGGCACATCAGGTGGCTTTGCTGGTCTTCTTTTACCATTGTCGAAATGTCTTGTAACCGGGATTCCGAGTCTGATCAGGTCTTCCTAGGAGAAGGAATATCCTTTGTTGACCGTGAAAGCTTGTGATGGGCTAAGTTGGGACACCCCTGCAGGGTTTTGATCTTTCGAAATCCGTGCCCGCGGTTATGGGTAGATGGGAATTTGTTAATATCCGGTTGTAGAAAACCTGACACTTAACTTAACTAAAATGAATCAACCGTGTGTGTAGCCGTGATGGTCTCTTTGCGGCGGAGTCCGGGAAGAGAACACGGTCTCGTGTTATGCTTGAATGTAAGTAGTTTCAGGATCACTTCTTGATCATGATAGCTTATCGACCATGCTTTGCTTCTCTTCTCGCTCTCATTTGCGTAAGTTAGCCACCATATATGCTAGTGCTTGTTGCAGATCCACCTCACTACCTTTTCCTACCCATAAGCTTAAATAGACTTGATCGCAAGGGTGTGAGATTGCTGAGTCCCCGTGACTCAAAGATTACTTCCAAAACCAGATGCAGGTGCCGATGATGCCAGTGTAGGGAACGCTACCGAACTCAAGTGGGAGTTCGACGAGGATTCGGGATGTTACTATGTCTCTTTTCCGGATGATCAGTAGTGGAGCCCAGTTGGGGCGATCGGGGATCTATGCATTTGGGGTTGTCTTTATTTATGTTGGTTACGTAGTCGGACCTTGATTGTATTCTGGATGATGTAATGCTATATTTATGTATTGTGTGAAGTGGCGAGTGTAAGCCAGCTCTTTATCTCTTTCTTATTCAGTACATGGGGTGTGTAAAGATTACCCCCCTTGCGACATGCCTACTATGTGTTTATGCCTCTAAGTCGTGCTCCGACACGAGGGAGATATAGCCGCATCGTAAGTGTTACAGAAGCATATACCCGAACCTGCCCCAAATGGGACAAATTTTTTAACACGGCACGTTGATGCCGCTCCATGATAGCATGCCAAGTTTCATGAATTTCAGACGAGTTTTGGATTTACTAGAATTTAAAACCAAGCATCTCAATGTTTTGACGGCAATCAACAGTGCCCTGGTGTTTGAATTTCATTCTCATCTCTTGCATGGGACCTAGAAATTCACCCAAGGACACATATTAGATTTTTCAACCAACCTTAGTGCATTGGAGCATGTGCTTGTAGTTCAAATTTCAATTATGCACATAAAATGCCTAGAAAACCCAGTTAATGCATAAAAATGTCCAAACAAACCCCGAAAAATCACAAAAATTGCACACTCTTGTTGTTCTATGTTGACACTAGAAAATATTTGAAAGCAATAAGAGGCAATGGATATCATTTCGTCCCCAAAGGTGGGATGTTACCTATCGAAACCATTATGCTTGTTGCGAGAAGCTCTGGTTTGTGAGAAGCTTATACCCGAACCTGCCCCAAACGGGCAAATTTTTTACCATGGCATGTTGATGCCGCTCCATGATAGCATGCCAAGTTTCATGAATTTCAAACGAGTTTTGGATTCACTAGAATTTAAAACGAGGCATCTCAATGTTTTGCCGGAAAATCAATAGTGCCCTGGTGTTTGAATTTCATTCCCATCTCTTGCATGGGACCAAGAAATTCACCCAAGGACACACATGTGATTTTTCAACCAACTTTAGTGCATTGGAACATGTGCTTGTAGTTCAAATTTGAATTATGCACATAAAATGCCTAGAAAACCCAGTTAATGTATAAAAAGGCCAAACGAACCCCGAAAAATTCCAAGATTGAACACAACACTCCTGTTGTTCTATGTTGACACTAGAAATTTTTTGAAAGTAATAAGAGGCACCGGAAATCATCTCGTCACCAAAGGTGGTATGTTCCCTATCGAAACCATCATGCTTGTTGTGAGAAGCTTATACCCGAACCTGCCCCAAATGGGACAAAATTTTCACCACGGCGTGTTGATGCCGCTCCATGATAGCATGCCAAGTTTCATGAATTTCAGACGAGTTTTGGATTTACTAGAATTTAAAAACCATGCATCTCAACATTTTGCCGGCAATCAATACAGCCATGGTGATTGAATTTCATTCCCATCTCTTGCATGGGACCTAGAAATTCACCCAAGGACACACATGTGATTTGTCAACCAACTTTGGTGCATTGGAGCATGTGCTTGTAGTTAAAATTTTAATTATGCACATAAAATGCCTAGAAAACCCAGTTAATGTATAAAAAAGGCCAAACGAACCCCGGAAAATTCCAAGATTGAACACAACACTCCGGTTGTTCTATGTTGACACTAGAAATTTTTTGAAAGCAATAAGAGGCAACATATATCATCTCGTCCCCAAAGGTGGTACATTCCCTATCGAAACTATCATGCTTGTTGTGAGAAGCTCTGATTTGTGAGAAGCTTATACCCAAACCTGCCCCAAATGGGACAAAATTTTCACCACAGCATGTTGATGCCGCTCCATGATAGCATGCAAAGTTTCATGAATTTCAGACGAGTTTTTGATTTACTAGAATTTAAAAACCAGGCATCTCAATGTTTTGCCGGCAATCAACAGTGCCCTGGTGTTTGAAATTCATTCCCATCTCTTGCATGGGACCTAGAAATTCACCCAAGGACACACATGTCATTTTTCAACCAACTTTGGTGCATTGGAGCATGTGCTTGTAGTTCAAATTTGAATTATGCACATAAAATGCCTAGAAAACCCAATTAATGTATAAAAAAGGCCAAACGAACCCCGAAAAATTCCAAGATTGAACACAACACTCCTGTTGTTCTATGTTGACACTAGAAAATTTTTGAAAGCAATAAGAGGCAACAGATATTGTCTCGTCCCCAAAGGTGGTACGTTCCCTATCGAAACCATCATGCTTGTTGTGAGAAGCTCTGGTTTGTGAGAAGCTTATACCCAAACCTGCCCCAAATGGGACAAAATTTTCACCATGACATGTTGATGCCGCTCCATGATAGCATGCCAAGTTTCATGAATTTCAGACGAGTTTTGGATTTACTAGAATTTAAAAACCAGGTATCTCAACGTTTTTCCGGCAATCAACAGTGCCTTAGTGTTTGAAATTCATTCCCATCTCTTGCATGGGACCTAGAAATTCACCCAAGGACACACATGTGATTTTTCAACCAACTTTAGTGCATTGGAGCATGTGCTTGTCTTTCAAATTTGAATTATGCACATAAAATTCCTAGAAAACCCAGTTAATTTATAAAAAAGGCCAAACGAACCCCAAAAAATTCATTCCCATTTCTTCCATGGGACCTAAGCATGCACTGAAGGACACAGATTTGATTTTTCAACCAATTTGTATGCATCGGAGCATGTGCATGTAGTTTAATTTTGAATTGTGCACCTGAAGTGGCTAGAAAACCAGTTTAATCTATGAAATGTCCAAACGAACCCTAATAATTCCAATTCTTTTACGACACACATACAGTTGCATGTTCACTGCAGATAAAGCGTCTAGCAATTCAAACACCGTCCATTGCCGCTATGACCCCATTTTGTAATTCAAATCGAGTAGATCCCACACAGTTTATTCTCACCAACCGTGTGAGATGTAGTACAAAATATCTTGGAGCACCGTCGGTGTATAGTACGCCTATGGCTTACGCGAGAAGGTGCGTCGGCTACAGTCCACAGCCAGGGCGTCAAGCACAGTAGCTTGCACCCCCAAAACTCGCGCCTCTGCATCCCTCTCTGCTTTAGTCCCTTGATTCAAATTTTCAGTAGCACCATCATTTTACTCCTGCCTCTGCATCCCTCGCAATCTCAAAAATATTTGCTCGCCCTTGATCCAAATTTTTAGTAGCCCCGCCTTGTTACTCCCACCTAGTAAAATTTTCAGTTGCCGCAGTATTTCCTCAAACACAACCTCCGCTCACACAGACACACACAACCCTCAAAACCATTGGTAGGTCGTCGCCATCGTCGGCGCCTCCATCCTCAACCTCTGCCTGTGTGCCGGGGAGTTCGAGTAGCCAATGGCCAGAAGGAGGTTTATCACCGCCTTTTCGCCCGATGCCGGCAAGGTGGCCACTGAGGTGTCCCCGTCGTCCTCGCGGGCCCGATCCACCATCGCCGGTCCCCCGATCCGGCCGCCGCCGTGCCCCTACGCCGGTTCGAGGACTTCCCCATCCTCCCCCGGACCTGGCAGCCGACGAAGTCCTACCTCGGGGTCCGGCAACGGCGGTGGGGGACGTGGGTCGCCGAGATTACAAATCAAGAGACCCACACCCGCCGGTGGCTTGGTAGCTTCCACACGACCAAGCTCGCGGCCATGGAGTACGACCGCTGGCAGGTCCGCTACCACGGCGCGGCGGCTAGGCTCAATTTCCCCTTCGGCACACGTCCGGTCCACCTCTTTCCGCTGGAGCTAGGAGTGGTGAGCTCGGCTATGGCGCGAGAGGACCGCAAGGCATGGGAGCGTCTCGAGGCCAAGGCCGCCGACGAGGCCTACATGCAAGAGCTTCGTCGGCAGCACCCAGAGCTCGTGGAGGCGGAGCGGACGATCTTTGCTGGCGCGGAGGGTGGCGAGGTTATCGCGCTCTCCTACGATGATGAGGTCGAAGGCGGCGAGGACGGCAGCACGGAGGGCGGCGAGGTTATCGCGCTCTCCTCTGATGACGAGGTCGAAGGCGGCAGCGACGGGGGCACGGAGGGTGTCGAGGTGGGCCCCCAGGACAAGGAGATCGACGTCGATGAGTGGAGGAGTGCCTTCTCCAACGACCCCAACGACGGTACTGGCCCGGACCCGGCTCGCGGCACACTGTACATGACGAGGAAGGATTGGCTCGACCTCTACTTCGACCGAAAGTAGTTTAGCTTAGTTTAAATTTATGTTTTATGTTTGGTTATGCAAAACTATCTATGTTTATGTTTGAATGCATGCTACTTTCGGTTGAACCTGCTTTGAACTTGATCAAATTGAAGTTTACAACCTTAAGTTTAGGGGATCGACTAGAAAAGGCCAAAAATTGCTAGAGTATATATATCCACTAAGGGTTTTAGTCCTTTAACTTTTTAAGGGTCGCCTAGAGATGTCCTTATGACTTGTTTATTTCAGTTCTTGACAATGTGATGCTCTATATGTGCAACTATTTGCTGTGCAGTTCAATTTCATCAATAACAGTTTCAACAATACCACTATGAATTACGATATTTGGTTGCTGTTAAGGATATTGCAGTTAACATGCCTTTTCGTTTTTCAATTGTTCTTTAGCAACATGCATTGTACTGAATGACTAAATATGCAATCCCAGGCTACATAGCAACAAGGAAGAGTGTTACCTTAATGTTCTGAAGATGTCCAGATATACATGTAATAAAATCTTATATAATGGTATGGATGGAATGTTGTACTACATCATTTTTTAATTTTTGTTTAGATTCTAATATTAACTTGGTGCTTTTAGGTACATATATCATTGCCAAAGATCCACACTTCGACCCTTTCTACGCATGCGGCAATGAGATATTCATGAACTAGCATCAAGTGAGGAAACTGATAAAGATTGTTAGTAAAATGGGTCAAAAGATGTCAATCGAACTATTTTTTTACACTTTATGCAAGACAACAGTGAACTGCAGGATGGTAAGTAAGAACCCTGTAGCCTTCTTTTTACTTCCCGTAATGAGTTGTGTTAGATGACAATATCTGAATCTTTTTTCTTTTGCAATGGATCCTGAAGTAGTTTACTCAAGATTACCTCTCAAACTACATGATTGGTGGCTGGCCATCACAAGGGGTTGGACTAGGGTCCTGCGTGCCTTCTGCATCCAGGAGAACACAATAGGGCCATTCCGCTTCACCTTGTTCAGCAACTGGAATGTTTGTCGCCGCTTTCTTTACCATCTGTAATAGTACAAGTATAGAACCCTGGTACATCATTCTTTATTTGGTGCTTATGTAATTCTTAAACATATGTACATGTGAATCGAATAATGCATTGGTTGTTTGAACCTGATGGATATGAATAAAGCTATAGCCTACTTTCAAGTTTAAATTAGGTACAATTTTAAATAGCAGCAATTAAATTAGGGCGAAATTATGTTGTGCACGTCATTACGGCACACGGTTGGTAAACACAAACGTTTGCGATATACACCATAATCTGAGATGGTTCACAGAGAGGAAACGTGTGCAAGCATGCACACCGTTGCTGTTCACAAATCATGTGTGATGTCAGACACTATCACATACGGTGCGGGAAAACTAAAGGTGTGTGATTGTCTACCTATCGTACACTCTT
This sequence comes from Triticum urartu, assembly GCF_056163025.1. NCBI lineage: Eukaryota > Viridiplantae > Streptophyta > Magnoliopsida > Poales > Poaceae > Triticum > Triticum urartu. Next base: position 397,618,910 of record NC_141876.1, on the reverse strand, counting down.
TATAATCATGAACTGTTTGTGATGTGCCAGGCATCGTAAATCTCCCGTGCCTGGAATCTGCCTAGAATCTGCCTGGAAAGCTCCCGTGCCTAGAATCTGCCTGGTTTTAGGCAGAACCACAAAACTCCGACTGCGATGGCAATGCGAGCACAAACGAGTAGCAAGGATGAAGCATTTGGGATATTCGAGATATCGGAAATGGTTATATAGGGACAACTGTATGCATCAAGGCTCCCTATCCCCGACGGTTTCCGGGTCGTGTGGGAAGGACCCCCCTATCGCCCACACTCACTTGGCGACGGTTCCAAATGTCGTCACTGAAAGGGGTGAAAAATTGTTTGTTTAGGACTGACGCGCACTAATGTTGTGTGGGATGCTCAAAGTTGATGTAGATGGGAGCACCACTTGTAGTTTGAGTTCATCTACCTACATGGGTTAGTTTTGCAAGGAAGAGCACTTGTGTATCCAAAATGACAATCATGAAGTTTGATACCAAATGAAATTTGCTATAGAGAAATTGTCAAAGAATATGTTTGAAAGGATTCATGCTTCCTTATCTTCAACCACCATATTGTAGAGACTTGGTGATGTAGAGATTGCTCAAGATGTGAGTGAGTGGCAATGTCATAGAATTAGATTCATCCAAGTACCTACAAGTGTTAGATAGCATGCAAGGTTTCAAGTATATATCCAAGACATATGATCATCTTCATAAGAGAAATATCAATGATTAGTCAAAGGCTCATGCCTTGCATGTATCCAAATTGAGTTTCTACTCCAAGTTTGAGGCATCAATGATGTTCAATTCACGTCTCAAACAGCAAAATACTTTCTCATCAAGCGATTTGGTGAATATATCCACCAATTGCTTATCGGTACGAACATGCTTAAGATCAATGTCCCCTTTAGCAACATGATCTCGAATGAAATGATGACGAACTTCAATATGCTTAGTTCGAGAATGTTACACGGGATTGTGAGCAATCTTAATAGCACTTTCATTGTCACAAAGCAATGGAACATGTTTCACATATATGCCATAATCTTTAAGAGTTTGGGTCATCCAAAGTAATTGAGCACAACATGAACCGGCGGTAATGTATTCCGCTTCAGTGGTGGATAAGGATACCGAGTTTTGTTTCTTGGAGGACCAAGACACAAGAGATCTACCAAGAAATTGAAAAGTACCCGAAGTGGACTTTCTATCAACCTTGTCACCGTCATAGTACGAATCGGAGTAGCCAACAAGATCAAAAGAGGACCTCTTAGGATACCAAATGCCAAATTTGGTGTATGAATTAAGTATCTCACTATCCTTTTCACGGCCTTAAGATGACATTCTTTGGGGGCCGCTTGATATCGTGCACACATGCACACACTTAGCATAATATTGGGACGGGAGGCACATAGATATGACAATGAACCAATCATAGAGCGATAGACCTTTTGGTCAACCGGTTTGCCATCCTTGGTCAAGTAAAGATGTCCACTATTAGGCATGGGTGTATTCATACCTTTGCATTCTTGCATGTTGAAATTCTTGAATAAGTCCTTGGTATACTTTGTTTGGGAAACAAAGGTACACTCCTTAGTTTGCTTGATTTGGAAATCAAGAAAGAACTTGAGTTCACTCATCATAGACATCTCAAACTTCTCCGACATTAGCTTTCCAAACTTTTCACTAAAATGAGGGTTAGTTGAACCAAATATGATATCATCAACATAAATTTGGCACACAAATAATTCACAATTAACCCTTTTAGTAAAATGAGTGGAATCAATTTTTCCAATCTCAAAGCCTTTTTCAATAAGGAATTTGGTCAAGCATTTATACCACGCTCTAGGAGCTTGTTTAAGACCATAAAGAGCTTTGTGAAGTTTGTAAACATGGTCGGGTTTCTTAGGATTAACAAAGCTGGGAGGTTGTTTAACATAAACTTCCTCCTCAATTTCACCATTTAGAAAAGCACTTTTAATGTCCATTTGGTGCAAGGTAATATCATCGTGATTTGCATAGGCAAGTAAGATGCGGATGGACTCAAGTCTAGCAACGGGGGCATATGTCTCACCATAGTCCATACCTTTGACTTGGGTGTAGCCTTGGGCGACGAGATGTGCTTTGTTGCGAACGACTTGTCCATCTTCGTCTTGCTTGTTGCAAAACACCCATTTGGTACCGATGATGTTGTGGTTGTTTTTGGGCTTCTCAACCAATGTACACACTTGGTTCCTCTCAAAGTTGTGTAACTCTTCGTGCATGGCATTTATCCAATCCAGATCTTCCAATGCTTCTTCAACCTTCATAGGTTCAATGCGAGAGATTAATGAATAGTGTTCACAAAAATTAGCCAAACGAGTTTTAGCGCGAGTGACTCTCCCGGTTTGGATATCATTGAAGATTTGTTCGATGGGATGGTCTTGTGACACTCTTGCTCGAACTCGTGAGAGCTTTTCTTTGGGTCGGGGTGGAACACCTTCTTCATCATCTTGTTCTTCCTCTTGGCCTTCTTCGTTGTTGGTGTTGTTGTCCTCTTGTCAAGGTGGAGAAGGAGGTTGATGAGGTTCATCTTGGTGTACTTCCTCCTTTTCTTCATATTGACGCGTCCCACTAGTGGATGCCTCCGTGTCAACTCTTGGTTCACCTTGCCGTGAGGTAGAAGCTTCCACTTGGACGGACGAGGTACTCTCCATCACCTCCGTTGGACGAATCTTGCCAATAGGCAAGTCCTGGATTGCTTCCGAAGGGTATTTCTCTCCTACATCAATTGGCAATTGCTCTACTTGTGAGCCATTATATTCATCAAACTTCACATCTACTGTCTCTTCAACCTTTCGGGTGAAATTGTTGTAGACACGGTAGGCGTGAGAGTTTGAGCCATAACCGAGTAGGAAACCCTCATGAGATTTAGGAGAAAATTCAGAACGATGATTGAAAGTGAAACTATCCCTAGGTGGTTTTGGTAATTCCTAACAACATATAGCTCATTGAGCTAATGCTATTTCAAGATTAATATCTCAGGAAAGCTCAATGATTGGCATGGCATGGATGAGAAAAGTGGACCCCTCAAAATTCTAAGGACAAAGGATTGGCTCAAGCTCAAAGCTCATGACTCTACATTTTCTATTTTAGTGATCCAAGATCACATTGAGTCTATAGGAAAAACCAATACTATCAAGGAGGGATGAGGTGTTGCTTAATGAGGTTCTTGCTCAAAATGCTTAGTGATATGCTCCAAAAACCCTCAACTACTTTCTCACGTCCACATATGACCTAAACCAAAAGTCAAACTCGGCCTCACCGATTCTTTCTATCCGGCGCCATCGAGTTTCAAATTTCATAGCCACTGCCACAAACCCTAGGAAAATCGGTCTCACCGATAGGGATCTCGGTCTCACCGAGATGGGGTTGTAATCTCTCTGTTTCCCTTCGAAACATTTCGGTCTCACCGAGATGAGAGATCAGTCCCACCGAGATTGCAATGTAAACTCTCTATTCTCCCTTCGTAACGTTTCGATCTCACCGAAATGAGCAATCGGTCCCACCAAGTTTACCTGACCAACTCTCTGGTTAGCTTATTACCAAAATCGGTCTCACCGAGTTTGTGTAATCGGTCTCACCGAGATTATGTTATGCCCTAACCCTAATCATATCGGTCCTACCGAGTTGCATATCGGTCCCATCGAAAACCCTAATGGTCACTAGCTTTGCTGAATCGGTCTGACCGAGTTTAACCATTCGGTCCCACCGAGTTTGGAAAGTTATGTGTAACGATTAGATTTTGTGTGGAGGCTATATATACCCCTCCACCTCCTCTTCATTCGTGGAGAGATCCATCAGAACAAACCTACACTTCCAACCTATATTTTCTGAGAGAGAACCACCTACACTTGTGTTGAGACCAAGATATTCCATTCTTACCATATGAATCTTGATCTCTAGCCTTCCCCAAGTTGCTTTCCACTCAAATATTCTTTCTACCAAATCCAATCCTATGAGAGAGAGTTGAGTGTTGGGGAGACTATCATTTGAAGCACAAGAGCAAGGAGTTCATCATCAACACACCATTTGTTACTTCTTGGAGAGTGGTGTCTCCTAGATTGGCTAGGTGTCACTTGGGAGCCTCCGACAAGATTGTGGATTTGAACCAAGGTGTTTGTAAGGTCAAGGTGATCGCCTACTTCATGAAGATCTACCGCTAGTGAGGCAAGTCCTTCATGGGCGATGGCCATGGTGGGATAGACAAGGTTGCTTCTTCATGGACCCTTCGTGGGTGGAGCCCTCCGTGGACTCGCGCAACCGTTACCCTTCGTGGGTTGAAGTCTCCATCAACGTGGATGTACGATAGCACCACCTATCGGAACCATGACAAAAACATCCGTGTCTCCAATTGCGTTTAAATCCTCCAAACCCTTCCCTTTACATTCTTGCAAGTTACATGCTTTACTTTCCGCTGCTCATATTCTCTTTGCATGCTTGCTTGAATTGTGTTAAGATTGCTTGACTTGTCCAAAGTTGCTAAAATCTATCAAGAACTAAATTGGGAAAAGGCTAGATTTTTATTTAGTCAAGTAGTCTAATCACCCCCCCCCCTCTAGACATACTTTCGATCCTACAAGTGGTATTAGAGCTTTGGTCTCCATTTTCCTTGATTTTCATAGCTTTTGGAAGTCATAGCCTTGGTTTCACAACCTAGGACAGTATGCCATCTAGAAAGGGAAATTACCACCGTAGAGGTTCTTACTTTGATGGTACTAATTTTGCTAGTTGGAAGCATAAGATGAAAATGCATATTCTTGGACATAACCCCGCCGTTTGGGCTATTGTGTGTGTTGGCTTGCAAGGTGAATTATTTGATGGGAGAGAACCGAATCATGAAGCTACCACGGAAGAGTTGAAGATGCTGCAATACAATGCTCAAGCTTGTGATATCCTCTTCAACGGATTGTGCCCCGAAGAATTCAACAAAATCAGCCGTCTTGAGAATGCAAAGGAAATTTGGGATACTTTGATTGATATGCACGAAGGTACCGACTCCGTCAAGGAATCCAAGTTGGATGTGCTTCAAATTCAACTTGACAAGTTCAAAATGAAGGATGGTGAAGGTGTCGCTGAAATGTACTCTAGGCTTACTCTTATCACAAATGAGATTGTCGGCTTAGGAAGTGAAGAGATGACCGAAAAATTCATCATCAAGATCCTAAGAGCCTTGGATGGAAAATACGATAACATATGCACATTGATCCAAATGATGCCAAATTACAAAGATCTCAAGTCAACAGAAGTCATTGGAGGAATTGTTGCTCATGAGATGTCACTCAAGGATAAGGAGGAGCTCCATAACAAGTCAAGTGGTGCTTACAAAGCCTCATGTGAAGCTCCCACGTCATCAAGTGAGAAACAAACCTTCAATGAAGAATTGAGCCTAATGGTGAGGAACTTCAACAAGTTCTACAAGAATAGAAGCAAAGAGAAAAGTTCCAAGTCAAGGTCCTACAATGACAAAAGATCTTCTAGTCGAGAGTGAAACTGCTACAATTGTGGAAGACATGGACACTACTTCAATGAGTGTACGGCTCCCCACAAGAGAAGAGAAGATTCTCCCAAAAGAAGAACTAGAAGAGAAGAATCACCATCGAGGGAGAGAAGGAGTAGGGATGATCGTTATGAACAAATACCCTCCCAGAGAAGCAAGGATTCGGAAAGGAAGGACAAGTCATCAAGGAGCTACACAAAATGAAGACATCAAGCTCATGTTGGTGAATGGGTATCCGGCTCCGTCTCCAACAATGACTCCGAGAGAAGCTATCACTCCGACTCCGAATATACTCAAGATGAAGGTGTTGCCGGTCTAGCACTTGTGTCAACCAACTCCTACGACATATTTGATTCACCAAATGAAGAAATTGGAAGATGCTTCATGGCCAAAGGCCCAAAGGTATCACACCCCGAGTATGTTGATTTCAATAGTGATGAAGATGACTTGTTAGGTGATGATGATTTACTTTTTGACAACTCTAGTGATGAATACTATGATGAAACGTCAATTAATCATGCTAATCAAGATGAAACGAATGACAATGATAAGGAGAAGATTGAGTCTCTAACTAAAGAACTAAACACTCTTAAGTTAGCTCATGAAACTATCTTAGGAGATCATCGAGAACTTTTAAGGACTCATGAGAAATTACGTTTTGAGAAGCTCAATCCTGAGCAAGAGCATGAGTTCTTAAAGGCAATCAATGATGATCTTCGCAAGAAAAGTTCTTCTTACATTGCCAAGCGTTTACTCTTATCCACTTACATGCCTCAAGTCAAGTCTAGTAACAAGAAAAAAAAGATTCTTCTTCTAGTAGTAACAATAATCATGCTAAATCCAATATTGTTGCTTCTAGTAGTTCTCTTGATTCCACTAATGATTCTCTTAGCCAAGTTACACTTGAGAAAGAAAATAGCTTATTGAAGGGAATCATAGAGAAAGGTGTTTACAAGAGCCTTGCCGGGAGTAAGCAATTCGAGGAAATTGTACGCAAGCAAGGAAGGCACCGGAAGAATCAAGGTATTGGTTTTGAACGAAAGTACAATGGGAATGGAGTTGAGTGGGAAGAAGATCAATACCCCAAGACGAAGTTTGTTCCTCAACAAGAGAAGTATGATCCTACTTCTTTCAAGGGGACACAAGCTCAAGATGATCTTCCACCACAAGACCACAAGGAAAAAGGCAAGGACAAGCTTCAAGAGGAGATTGATGCATTTGAAGAAGCTCCTAAGGCCTTGGTCAAGTGGGTTACCAAGACTACATCAAGTTCCACTTCATCAAGTACAACTACAACTCTGAGGATTCCCATCAAGATGGTGTGGATCCCGAAGAAGAAGAACTAGAGAGTTCTTGAGGGTGACTCCGCCAACATACTTCACTCTTATCATTTTGGCAAGAACAAGTGCAATCAACTTCCACATCTTGCACTAGTTCAAGGAGTCACAAACCCTCTTGTTGGTAAGACAAGGGACAAGGTAACCTAATGCTCTCATAGACATCATCTTGTGTGTGCATCACTCTATGTATATGGATATCCTTGTTTGTTCCTTGTGGGACTAACCCGTGTAGGTATTGAAAGTGCAACTCACTCCGAAGGATAGCTCCGGATGATCTACATCAACTTAGAGCATCCACATCTTCAACACCTACATGAAGTCATCATCGACAACACCCAAGGTTAGTTCATCCCTCTTAGGCAGGATATCACATCTAGGGGGAGCTTTGCTCTAACAATTGAGTTAAAGCAACTCTAATGGTGTGAACAGAATTACACTTTATGTAAAAGTGGTAACCCACTGGTGCTTAAATGATGAGTATGACCTATGATAAAATGTTCTCATTTGACTCCTAAGTCAATATACTCATATATAGATGACCTAGTCATCGCCAATTGCTTGATAGATGCTAGAATTGTCTGTGCATGCTTTGCCACATATTTCATTTGTCATTTTATTGTGTGAGCATGTTGGTTGCATAATTTACTCATTCGAGGACATCCACTTGTTGTTTTGAATGATTGGTTTCCTTTTCTTTTGGCCAAGTGGATGGACAAGAATGCCTAAGAACCTTCTCTAGCTATCTATGATTTTCTCGTCTCAAACTCTATTCATGTTGCATCACAAAGTTTGATCAAGTCAGATTCGAACCACTCTGTGTGAGGAGCACTCGGAGTCCTCGATACGTCATAGACTTAAACTTCCAAAACTTCTTTGTGTGTTTGGGTCTGACCAGTTCATCCATTTCAGTCATACCGAGATCACTAAGTCAATCTAGGTTTTCAATCTCGAAGCAACCGAGTTGAACTTTTCGGTCACACCGAGTTTCAGTAACTGCTTGCAGTTATGAATCTCGGTGCCACCGAGTTGTTCCACTCGGTCACACCGACAGGGTCAGGCTATATATATATCCACGGGTCAAATCTTGGAAAACTTTCTGAACCTCCTCGCCCGCGCTTAGCCTGCTCTGCCTCCCTGGGTCTCCGGATCATCCTCCTCATCGCCAGCCGCCTCTTGTCGCTGGTCTCCGCCGCCGTCAACGGGATCATCTCCGCCGTTACCCCGTAGCAAGTTCATCGCCGAACTAGGGTATCGACTTGAACTTTGTGATGTTCTAACTCCGATTCCCCAGCACATTGCTTTACCATGTATCTTGCCACGATTGAGATCGTTCTATCCATTGAAAACACTCTGTAGTTTAGTCATGAATTGAAAATTCAAGGTTAGGTTTCCGTCGAAACCATCTCAGACCGACCGAGTTGATGAAATCGGTTCCACCGATTTGGCTCAGGCCATTGCACATGTGATTCTCAGTCTGGCCGAGAATTGCAAATCGGTGTGACCGAGTTCAGCACTTTGTGAAACCCTAGCAGTCTCGGTGCCACCGAACTGTGACTCGGTCTAACCGAGTTCACTAGTTTAGGTTCCAAAAGCTGCTTCGGTATCACCGAGTTTGCAAATCGGTAGATCCGAAATGCTTTCTGTGGAAAACTAAAACTAAGTTTTTAATTCATTCTTTTGCAAAAACCTCTGTACTTTGTGATGCTCATCCACTCTACCTCATCTATAATCTATTCACAGGGTCTGCTGTCAGTGTTTGCATCATGTCAGATCAGAGTGACAGACAGAACAAGTCCGAGGAGCAGGTTCACTTGAGTGGGGGCACTAGTCCCTCTAGCAGCTCAGATGATGGCAGCAGGAGCACACCCAGCAATCTGCCAAAGGCTGCCACAAGGGCCAGCAAGAAAAGAACCTCAGAGTTAGAGGATGAGGACTATGTGGCTGAGGAAGAAGAAACCACGTCAAAGAGGAAAGTCCCGAAGAAGGAATATGGCACAGCTGCTGCCACCAAGCCAGGGATGAAGCAAAAGATTCCTGCCAAGAGAGCTCCAATGTCTAAAGCCAGAGCATCTACTCAAGAGACTTTGGGATCTGCACCCAAAGAGTAGGTTGTGGCGGAAAAGAAAAGGAAAGAGAGGGTCAAGAAGACCACTGCTAGAGTACTTGGGAGATCTTCAATCATGAAAGACTCTGAAGAAGAGGAAGAGGAAGAGGATGTTGCACCAGCACCTAAAGCTCAGAAGATTATGGGAGATGCCATAAGATCAGGGCCTGCTCCATCTAAGCCCAAAGGAACTCCTAAGCCAGCTGCTCCAAAACCCAAAACTGCACCCAAGAGGAGCACCAGGAACATCCCAGCAGCAGAGAAGAACAAGGCCCCAATGCCTGAAGCTGCAATGTAAGAAGAAGATGATTCTGTTGTCTTGAGGAAGTTGAAGCCAAAAATTTCAGACCACAATGATGCTCATCCAGTTGTAGAGAACATGAAAGTCAGGAAGGACTTTGGTATAAGTCTATGGAGAGAGTCTGATCCATATGCCACCAGGAGAAGGACTGCTGTGGACTACAGGTTCCATACAAAGGAAGAGCAGGACTTCTATGAGACCATCTTGCTTGACAAGAAGCTCATAGTGTGTGACATGAGATGGGTCAATTGGTCATTCATTGAGGAAAATGAGGATCACTTCCCTGGTGTATATGACAGCTTCAAGGCTTGTGGAGTTGATGAGTTTGTGGCTCAGAAGCTCACAAAATGGAACGATGAGCTCATCATGCAGTTCTACTCCACAGCTCACTTCTACCCAGATGGAAGGATTGTTTGGATGTCTGAAGGTACTAGGTACCTGTCCACAGTTGCAGAATGGGCTAAGTTGATCAATGCCCCAGAAGAGAGTGAAGATGACCTGGATGTCTATGCCAACAAGAAGAAGGATCACAACACCATGGCACACATGTACAAGGAGATCCCAGATGCTGCTCTTGAGACACACAAGTTTGGATCTGTACATTACCTTCTCTCAGGCTTCCCAACTATCAACTTGATCCTTAGGCACACTCTCTTGCCAAAGTCAGGTGATCACAAGATGATCAGAGGCCATGTAATTAATTTGCTTCACATCTTTGATGTCCCGCAGAAGTTCAAAGTCATGAGCCTAATAGTGGAAACCATAAAGAGGACAGCTACAGATCAAAAGAGAAGTTGTAGGTATGCCCCACAGATCCAAGAGTTGATCCACTCCAAGATGGGCACTGGCACATATCTGCTGGACAAGGAGCACCTGCCCATCTACCCAGACTTTGAGGACAACACTGTGGTGATGGATGAAAATGAACCATCTTTTGTGCATGCACAAGCCAAGAAGGAGAAGGCAAAGGCTGAAAAGGCTGCAAGGATGCCAACTACCGAAGAAGCATCTCAGTACCTTCTGAAGAGCAAGCAAGATCAGCTTGGCTACTTGATTGCCACCACACTGAGGATTGAGAAGGGACTGGCCACCCTGACTCAAAACCAGGAGAGCTTGGAGAGGATCGTGGAGCAGAAGTTCTATGACTTGGATGTGAAGGTCACTGAGATCCAGTCAATCGTTGAGAAACTTCAGGATGAAGTGGAGGAGAAGAAGGGCAAGACAACCACTGATGCTTTTGCTAGAGTGCCCAGAGGTCAGAGGTCTGCTGCAGTGCCTATTCCAGACACCAGAGATACTTCATCTGCACCAGCTACAGCTTCAGTGCCACCGGCTCCAGCATCTACTCCACCAGCTCCATCTACATCGACTGATGCCTTCGTTCTTGGAGTTCTGTCTACACCACCACCTGAAGACCAAGCGTGAGTGTCGATCTAGCACTGTGCATTTTTTATGAACTTTTTGGTAACTTGTTGCCAAAGGGAGAAAATGTATAGATCATAGGCTTCGAGAGAGAGCATTGCTTTTTATTCTCTCTTTTTGTTTGGTGGTTAAACTTCAGTTATTTGCTTGGTTGAGATACTTTATACTTTGTGCCTGCTTAGATGATCATGTGTTTTGATCATATGCTACCTTAATGCTTGTTGGATGACATTATCCTTTCCATATGATTATTCACTTTGCTTGGTGGTGAGTGCATGTATTTTAATTATTATCATTTTGAGCGCTCCACCAAGATGTATGTGACATGGAAGAGTAACCCATGATCCTAACTCCTTGTGCATTTGCAGTCCAAAGCAAATCTTAAACTATGCACAAATTTAGGGGGAGCTCTTGCTTTTCACATACTTCTCAAAGCGACAATGTTTTTCACTCTTATTATCATTTGTTGAAGCTTTGATCTATATGTTGTCATCAATTACCAAAAAGGGGGAGATTGAAAGTGCAACTATCCCTAGGTGCTTTTGGTAATTGCTAACAACATATAGCTCATTGAGCTAATGCTATTTCAAGATTAATATCTCAGGAAAGCTCAATGATTGGCATGGCATGGATGAGAAAAGTGGACCCCTCAAAATGCTAAGGACAAAGGATTGGCTCAAGCTCAAAGCTCGAGACTCTACATTTTCTATTTTAGTGATCCAAGATCACATTAAGTCTATAGGAAAAGCCAATACTATCAAGGAGGGATGAGGTGTTGCTTAATGAGGTTCTTGCTCAAAATGCTTAGTGATATGCTCCAAAAACCCTCAACTACTTTCTCACTTCCACATATGACCTAAACCAAAAGTCAAACTCGGCCCCACCGATTCTTTCTATCCGGCGCCACTAAGTTTCAAATGTCATAGCCACTGCCACAAACCCTAGGCAAATCGGTCTCACCGATAGGGATCTCGGTATCACCAAGATGGGGTTGTAATCTCTCTGTTTCCCTTCATAGCATTTCGGTCTCACCGAGATGAGTGATCGGTCCCACCGAGATTGCAATGTAAACTCTCTGTACTCCCTTCGTAACGTTTCGGTCTCACCGAAATGAGAAATCGGTCCCACCGAGTTACCTGACCATCTCTCTGGTTAGCTTATTACTAAAATCGGTCTCACCGAGTTTGTGTAATCGGTCTCACCGAGATTACATTATGCCCTAACCCTAATCATATTGGTCCTACCGAGTTGCATGTTGGTCCCCCCGAAAACCCTAACGGTCACTAGCTTTGCTGAATCGGTCCGACCGAGTTTAACCATTCGGTCCCACCGAGTTTGGAAAGTTATGTGTAATGGTTAGATTTTGTGTGGAGGCTATATATACCCCTCCACCTCCTCTTCATTCGTGGAGAGAGCCATCAGAACAAACCTACACTTCCAACCTATATTTTCTGAGAGAGAACCACCTACACTTGTGTTGAGACCAAGATATTCCATTCTTACCATATGAATCTTGATCTCTAGCCTTCCCCAAGTTGCTTTCCACTCAAATCTTCTTTCTACCAAATCCAATCCTATGAGAGAGAGTTGAGTGTTGGGGAGACTATCATTTGAAGCGCAAGAGCAAGAAGTTCATCATCAACACACCATTTGTTACTTCTTGGAGAGTGGTGTCTCCTAGATTGGCTAGGTGTCACTTGGGAGCCTCCGACAAGATTGTGTAGTTGAATCAAGGACTTTGTAAGGGCAAGGGGATCGCCTACTTCGTGAAGATCTACCGCTAGTGAGGCAAGTCATTCGTGGGCGATGGCCATGGTGGGATAGACAAGGTTGCTTCTTCGTGGACCGTTCGTGGGTGGAGCCCTCCGTGGACTCGCGCAATCGTTACCCTTCGTGGGTTGGAGTCTCAATCAACGTGGATGTACAATGCTTATCGGAGGCTCCCAAGTGACACCTAACCAATCTAGGAGACACCACTCTCCAAAAGGAAATAGATGTGTGTTGATGATGAACTCATTGCTCTTGTGCTTCAAATGATAGTCTCCCCAACACTCAACTCTCTCTTACAGATTTGAATATGGTGGAAATATGATTTGAGTGGAAAGCATCTTGGGGAAGGCTAGAGATCAAGATTCTTGTGGTTGGATTGGAATATCTTGGTCTCAACACATGAGTAGGTGGTTCTCTCTCAGAAAATGAATGCTAGAAGTGTAGGCACGTTCTGATGGCTCTCTCCACGAATGGAGGATGGGTGGAGGGGTATATATAGCCTCCACACAAAATCTAGCCGTTACACACAATTCACTAAACTCGGTTGGACCGAATTGAGAAACTCTGTCAGACCGATATGGTTTAAAATGTGAACGTTAGAGTTCTCGTTGGGACTGATATGATCAACTCGGTGGGACTGATGTGCTAGGGTTAGGGTAAAACCTCAACTCGGTTTGACCGATTACACAAACTCGATGAGACCGATTTTGGTAATAAGCAAAATAGAGATTTGGTCAGGCGAACTCGATGGGACCGACTGCATATCTCGGTGAGACCGAAATAGTTGCTACAGGCAAGAGAGAGTTTGCAAGCCCATCTTGGTGAGACCGAGATCCCATCGGTGACACCTAATTGATTAGGGTTTCTGGCAGTGGCTATGTCAAGTGAACTTGGTGGCGCTGGATAGATCAAACTGGTGGGGTCGAGTTTGACATTTGGTTTGGGACATATGTGGAAATGAGACAGTGGTTGAGGGCTTTGGAGCATATCACTAAGCACTTTGAGCAAGCAAGCCATTAAGCAACACCTCATCCTCTTTTAATAGTATTGGCTTTACTATGGACTCAATGTGATCTTGGATCACTGAAATGAAAATGTAGAGTCTTGAGCTTTTACCAATCCTTGTCCTTAGCTTCTTGAAGGGGTTCCACATCCTCTTGTCCATGCCACGCCTTTGTTGAACTCATTGAAATATACTAGATAAAAGTATTAGTCCAACAAGAGATATGATGACATTAATTGCAAAAATCACCCAGGGAGCACTTGTGCTTTCAAACATCCACTCTAACCACTTTTTACAATTCCTTTGCTTTTCCCGTGAAATCAAACGCTCCTTGCTAATCCCATCGGATTCAAGTGAGCATGACACTCCAATCCTATACTTTTCCTATTCCTGTGTTTTCAAAATCCTGCGAATCAAAGAGGTCCTGAGTTGGTGATGATGGTGTTCCTGCCATCTTTCACCAATAGTTGTCAGATCTAGATCTGACGCATACAAAGCAAACTACTGCAGTTTTGCAAAAATATGCCCGCACATGTTCCCTATTTACAAACAACTCCTTATCTCTCACAATCAGCCTTATCTCTTCCCCACCACATTTAGAAGGCCATGGAACAATCTGGCGCGATGATCGATGCCGACGCCATCCACCCCCAATATTGGTGTTCCGTGCAATGCACGGGCATCTTACTCGTATAAGAAAAGAGTAGAGATACTTGTGGCGACACACGGGAAATTATGTCGAACACGGCTAGTTGTAAGTAGGCTAGCTCTACAGCCATGATGATAGTGACTACACACGGTGAGGCTGACTTTGATATGCCAAACACGGCGCCTACACTCAGGTGTCATCTCCGGCGCGGGGTCTTGTCACTTCACTATGAGGAGCAGCACGTAATAATTTGACCAACGGGTAGTACAGTACTACTATGTTGGTAGTACTGCTACTAGTACTAGCACCACCATCTAGATTTAGTAGTACTACCACGTCCATCTGGATTTAGTATTTGACTAGCAATATCTAGTATGCAGGTCACAAAAAATTACTACTCCCTCTGTAAATAGATACATGGAGTATTGTTTTATTCAGTTTTGAACGTAGTTCCCGATGATATTATACACTCTCCCTTCCGGTAGATGGCTCAAATCTGAAATCTCATCAATCAGACTACTATTGTACTCACCGAGCGGTCAGCTTGGTAATCTACCAACAAAAAAATGCAATCAAAGACTACTATTGTACTCCCTTCTTACTGGTGCATTAGTCACGTTACGAAAACCAAATAATCCCGAAACTTTTAGGCGTGGTGCATTAACTATGCACCTCGTTCCCTGTTTTTTGCCATGAAAAAAGAAATCACCCAATAGGAGATGTGGGGTGCGTATGCATTCAATGACTTGAGAATACTTAGCACAACATGCAGTGCTCAATTCTCTTTATGCGATGGCATTAATTAGAAAATACAACTCCTACCTCCGTCCTGGTTTGTTGGTCCCCTTAGTACTTTGTGCCAAAATTTGACCATAGATTTAACTAAAATAATAATAATACATGTCACCAAAAATCGTATCATTGGATTTGTATTTGTACATAGTTTCCAATGATATTATTTTTGGTTACATGCATTAACATTTTATTAGTTAAATCAAAGGTCAAAAGTTGGCGCAAAATGCAAAGGGGACCAATAAACCAGTAAACATCAAACTTCTCTTCTTTTGCCCCAACTTGGTCTCGGTGAGATGACTATACTGCACCGGAATGGAGGGAGGGTCGAGGAGTAGGTGGCCAACACACACATGAATGCAACACAGTCTGCACTTCTCATATAAAGGCTCCCCGCCAGTCCAATCTATGAAATCCTACGCAGCTATGCACCGTAACCAAGGGCAAGAGTGGTCACTCCAATCGCAAGATCAGTTGACTAGAAGCTAGACCCATGGAGGCAATGAGCGCGGGCATCAACCGTCTGTGCCAGATGGTCCACGACGTCAGACTACGGCCTGGCACCGAGGAATGTCTCTAGGTCGTGCTTGAGGCTGCCAGGGCGAGAGGCCTCTTGGACAACAGCTTTGTCTCCTTGTTCAACGAGGTCCTCGTCGGCTTCCTCGACAAGTTCACCGTTGTCAAGAAGCTGGCAGATGACCTTGATGTACGCCTCCAGCCCATGCACCCAGGCTCTATGATGCCCGCCACCCTCAATGACCTCTATGGTGACAACCTCTGCGACGCACTGGTGGACCTGCGACTGCCCGTCGTCACGCCAGAGAATGTCCACCTCGAGGTCACGCTCGCCGTGCAGCGCCTAGCGCAATAAGACACCATCGACATAATCACCCACATCTACGCGCAAATCATCCACAAGGACTACTACGTGCAAGAGGAGGACGATAGGACGCTGCCCTTCTTGGACCACAGGGCAACCTTGGACGGCATTGTTCAGAAGCATGTCGTTGATGGATCCGTATGTATCTTTGTCTTTTCTTCAATTCCATGTAATAGTATATTGAACTAGTAATTATCTTACCTTTTGCATCAACTTCATAATTTTCATACGTACTCTATGCATGAACCGCGCCAGAACCAAACTTCTCATTACACTAGGGAAAATCCTTATTTCTATCTATCGGTCGCACCATGGAGTAGAACCAAATTTTACAAGTTACAAGCTCAAAAGGAAAAGTCGGTTGTGTTCACATTGCACCCTCACACGGTTGGTCCAGCACGCCACTCAAGGGGGAATGTGTGTTGTGTTGCATTTTCACTTACAAGTGGGACCGCGGTTGAGCAAACCGACTATCGGAAAACTCCCACCCCACCCACCGTCTGATGGCTGAGTTAGAGAGAACAGGAGGGAGAAGAGATAGTTGTAGCACAGACTCCAAGAAAATTGGTGTCAGATGGGACTCGTGTGGGTGGCATGTGCCGTACTGCTAGACGTGAATGCTAGTTATGGCCCATACCACCCCACTACCTCGAGGTGCTGGTTACGTAGAGTGAACACATTATCTCTCTAGGAGTACGGTACACCACTAGTACTACTCACATTGTCGCGAAATTTCCTCGAGTCCGTGCTCAGCCCTCCTCTCTCTCTCTCTCTCTCTTCTCAACCAGCCAGCAGACACGCGGAGTGTGACCATCGTCTGTTTGCTCACATGTTGTCCCACATGTCAGTGAAAACGCAAGACGACCCACTGAACCTACACATCTTTCACCTCGACATGCTAGTGATGAAAAACAAATCCAATAAAGATCTTCGATGGCCGCTTTTGGAGTTACTCAAGAGTAAGATTCTATTTACAGTTTAACCCAAGATGCACATCACGTGGCTTCAACTAGCACTCCATTTTCTTGCATGACACGACCTGGATGCTGGATGTCCCACATGTCGGCAAAACGAGGAAGCACTCGACCAAATCTTCTCCACATTTAGACCGTAGGAGTAGGGAACACCGCAAGCCATGTGCCTACATCCTACTACGTACAAGCCCACCTCATGCAGTGACGTTATCACCATATTTCTCAGCCTCCGTGCGACACCTAGCTCTAGTTGATGGTATACTACTACTAGGACTAACTATTGTACTAGCATACTCCACTATTAGGTTGGCTCTATGTGATGTCACAACTTCATATAATCGGATGTTGGCTATACTACTACGGTACTCACACTCCAAGAAGTGACTCCAAAACCATTCATAAATTGAGTTTATGACATGCATATGCAAATACAACAAGTCATCAACACACAACGACAATGAGGATACATGTTGGATTATAGATTATTTCCAACAAAACATTCTAGTAAATACTAAAAATTTTATCACACAACAAATAACAAGCAATGAAAACTTCAGCTCAACCAATCCTTGGCGTTGGAAACGCTTGCTTCGAACCATAAGCAAGCCTCTGGGAAGGGGAAGCTATTGTAAATATCGAGACCAACGCAGGACTCATCATCCAGGCTGACGCGGCCTATATCAGGACGCATATTGTGATAGCCAGGGTAGGGAACCATAGCAATATCCGAGGTATAGATACAGTTGCTTCTCATAAATGGTAGTAACATTGTGCCAACAACAGCTGGATCGCCTTTCACCATCATTGGATAGTTTTGTCCAAGGAAGAGCGAGTTTTCTCCAAGACTATCAATACGGAACCAGGCACAAGGTGCTAGCGCTAGCACTTGTATCCATCCCGAATACCCTGCAATGGATGTTGGAATAGGTCTGTAGGGTGCGACCATGGGAGACAACACCTGCTTCCTTAGTAGCATTAGCAGTGTCCTGTATACATACAAGAAGAGGTGATTCATCAGAATAAGTTGCCAGGCGCCACTCAGTATGTAGGTCCTGCTCGTGATCATCACCATCGTCATCTCCCCCTTAGTTATAAATATTTTCAAGTATAGGTGGTGGAATGTTAACATGACCTTGGAAACACAAGAAGGTTAATTAGTACGGGGATAATAACTCGCATGCACGTGGATGAAACATTTCTAATTACGGTGGAAGACAAACCTACCGAAACAATAAGGATTCCATGCAAAAACAGTGCCATGAGTGGTGGCAGTAAACACAAAACTCTCATATTGAATTGCATCACAATACTCATCCATGTACAGAAATTGATTTTTGAGAAATATCCATCGAGGCATGGAAGTAAGTATGGCAACAAGCTTGTCGAAGATAGCAATAACATGATAGTTCGTGTAATCCCAAGAGCAGTTGGGAACACGACAAATTGCTATCTTCTATAGATGACAGTCACCATGATTGTATTTGAACCTACGTAGATCATCTGTGTGCTCAATCTTAGGGCACTCTTAGATTTTGGGAAGTGGAACCCAGTGACGAGTGTACACATTCACAAGTTCCCACTTGCAGTTGTACCCAATATAAACAACCCAATCTCCATTTGCACCTGCCCAGGCCTTACCCTTAAGCGATGGCATCTTAACATCACACGTATATTATCAAGCAGCATCAACTTGCACAAGGCGAGGCTTCCGTCGTCCCCGCGCCAGCGAGCAGGGTCATGGAGAAGAAGATAGGGGAGATCAAACTGCTCAATCCTTGGGTTCTTTGTAATGATGTTATTTGTTGAGTTGAGAATGGTCTTGAACGAACCTTCCATGCTAGCCGAGGTGATGACGTCACACCGATCAATGAGTTCCTCCACCATGTCATCTTTTAGACTAGAGCAAGAATAACGGGGTCATTTCCGGCCTGTCCCTTCCATGGAGAAGATGATCGAACAATGGCAGAAGGAAGGGTGAAGGCAAATGGAGGGAGGAAGAGCATGCGACAATAGTTCCAAATCGAGAGGGAAAGGCGAAGAGGCGGTGGACAGTTGCCATGGTACAAGAAGAGGCGCCTCGGCCTACATAGAGGTCCGTTTGGAAATTGTACAAAAGGACTCGCCATCTTCTCACTAACATGTTGGAACGGGACCACATGTCAACGAAACATGGTGTGTCATTTCTCATGCAAAATGCGATATGGCCGCGTTGGCCCGAGGTGCTGCATTATTTCTCGACTTTATTTTTTAATGGCGTGTCATTCAGTTTTGAAGCACGACTAACTGGTACTATATGCAGAGAAAATATAAACTACTCTACCACTACTCCACCTATAGTACTAGTATCAAAAAGATATATAGGCTGGAGCTTCAGTGCTTGCTTGCTAAGGGCTACCCACTTCCTTCTCACACTATCATTGATACGTATCCAACGTATCTATAATTTTTTAATTATTCCATGCTATTATATTATCTGTTTTGGATGTTTTATATGCATTAATATGCTATTCTATATGATTTTTGGGACTAACCTACTAACCTAGAGCCCAATGCCAATTTCTGTTTTTCCTTGTTTTAGAGTTTCGCAGAAAAGGAATACCAAACGGAATAAAACTTTTGCGATGATTTTTCTTGGACCATAAGGCACCCAAGAGACTTGGAGTGCAAGTCAGAAGAGCCACGAGGCGGCCACAAGGGTGGAGGGCACGCCCCCCAACCTTGTGGGCCCCTCGGTGACACCCTGACCTAGATCTTCCTCCTATATATTCTCATATACCCCAAAAACTTCCAGGGGAGCCACGAAACCACTTTTCCACCGCTGCAACCTTCTGTACCCGTGAGATCCCATCTTGGGGCCTTTTCCGACATCATGCCCGAGGGGGATTCGGTCACGGAGGGCTTCTACATCAACACCATCGCCTCTCCGATGAAGCGTGAGTAGTTTATCAAAGACCTACGGGTCCATAGCAAGTAGCTAGATGGCTTCTTCTCTCTCTTTGATTCTGAATACAAGTTCTCCTCAATGTTCTTGGAGATCTATTGAATGTAATACTCTTTTGCGGTGTGTTTGCCGAGATCTGATGAATTGTGGATTTATGATCAGCTTATCTATGAATATTATTCGAATCTTCTCTGAATTCTTTTATGCATGATTTGATATCTTTGCAAGTCCCTTCGAACTATCGATTTGGTATGGCCAACTAGATTGGTTTTTCTTGCAATGGGAGAAGTGCTTAGCTTTGGGTTCAATCTTGCGGTGCTCGATCCTAGTGACAGAAGGGGAACCGACACGTATTGTATTGTTGCCATCAAGGATAAAAAAGATGGGGTTTTCATCATATTGCTTGAGTTAATTCCTCTACATCATGTCATCTTGCTTAAGGCATTACTCCATTCTTTATGAACTTAATACTCTAGATGCATGCTGGATAGCGGTCAATGTGTGGAGTAATAGTAGTAGATGTAGAATCGTTTCGGTCTACTTGACACGGACGTGATGCCTATGTTCATGATCATTGCCTTAGATACCATCATAACTTTGCGCTTTTCTATCAATTGCTCGGCAGTAATTTGTTCACCCACCGTAATAATTCCTTTCTTGAGAGAAGCCTCTAGTGAAACCTATGGCCCCGGGGTCTATTTTCCATAATATAAGTTTTTGATCTACACTTTTAGTTTCCTATTTACTTTCTGTGCAATCTTTTACTTTCCGTTCCATAAACCAAAAATACCAAAAACATTACTTTGTTGTTTATCTATCTCTATCCGATCTCATGTTGCAAATAACTGTGAAGAGATTGAAAACCCCTTTATCGCGTTGGGTGCAAGTTGGTGTTTGTTTGTGCAGGTATTCGGTGCTTTTGCGTTGTCTCCTACTGGATTGATACCTTGGTTCTCAAAACTGAGGGAAATACTTACTCTACTTTGATGCATCACCCTTTCCTCTTCAAGGGAAAAACCAACACAAGCTCAAGAGGTAGCAGGAAGGATTTCTGGCACCGTTGCCGGGGAGATCTACGCCAAGCCCAGACATACCAAGTACCCATCATAAACTCTCATCCCTCGCATTACATTATTCGCCATTCGCCTCTTGTTTTCCCCTCCCCCACTTCTAAAACGATTTTTGAAAAGATTTGCCTTTTCTTCACCCCTCTTATGTTCGTCTTCTTCGTTTCCTCATTTGCCGCCAGCATGTCTGAAACTGGGGTTGTTACCACCGAAAATCTTGTGGGGAATCTTGAAACTTGCTCTTTGGATCCCGGAGCTGAAAAGCCTCCTAATTACAAAACTAAAATCTTTCATATAGGAGATGGTAATATTATAGGGAAAGTATTATTCAAGGATTCCTTGATTGTACGGGATCCTTGCCTATTAATAAAAGAACTATACTTCTTGAGAAAAATTGTTATGCTGATGCTATTGTGATGCTTGTTGAGAAACTAGAAATAAAATGTGTGCATGTCCATCCTGCTTTCCAAACGGTGTTTTATGAACTTCCTAAAATCAACCATCCTATAGCTAAAAAGATTGCCACTATTATTCTTATGCGTGAATTTGATTTTATTATCCAAGAAGCTAGGGATATTTTTTTTCTTCTATAAAAAGGACGTTGAACACCCTCCAATTAAAGATGTCCTTCATGATAAAGAAACTATGCGTACTTTTGAATCTAGGGATTATCAATCTTATAGTGAAAATTTTAGGAAAAGAGTTCCGCATTCTGAGATCTCTCAATCTTTGTATCTTTAAACTTTTGAGGAGTTTGATTGGATAACTAGGGGAATTTATGTCGGGTTTAATAGTGATTGGTTGAATAAAATGATGAAGGAACCCGTTAAAAACGAGCTACATATTTTGTATGATGACATATACGGTGATGATCCCGATTATGACATATACGGTATGAATGTAAAGATCACCAATCAAAGCCCCTTTCATGATTTAAGTTTGTAGCGATCCGACCTCAAACGGTCAAATCTCTGTGTATAAGTGTCATCCATGGGGTAATGCTGACACACACAATACTTGAAGGATTTATAACAGAGTCTAATCACACGCTTATTACACTGAATGTCTCAAAAGAGAGTACTTATTACAATAATATGGCTGAAGACCATCTAAATAAGATAACAGCGGAAGCTTCAGTGGTAAAAGAGTCCATCAACTCCAATGGCATAGCTGAGTGCATGGCAACGACCTAGCGCACCTTACTCTTCGTCTGAAAACTCTTCAACATAATACGTTGCAGCCTGTGTAGGTCATCACATGGAATATGTTGGTAAGATAACACTATAGAGCAATGAACAAGTAACAACTATAACTAGATGCATATATGGCTGGTGGAGGCTCTATGGTTATCATTTGCATAAAGCTAGCTTTCCCTACAACAAAGGAATAGATTTTATTTAACTACAAAGTCTGTTGAAAACATTGAGAATAGTAACCCCATATCAATCCCAAAATTAATAATCATTAACCCAACAAGTTAATGAAGTAAAGTGATGAGACCAACATAGTAATTCAAACACCAGATACTCAAGATGTCCATAACCGGGGACACGGCTAATCATGATTAGCTTGTACACTCTGCAGAGGTCTGCACACTTTTCCCCACAAGACTCGATCTCCTCCGTTGAATTTCTCACACTGCGTGTTGTTTGAGAAACGGATGACCGAGACACCGTCTTTCCAAAGAGGTCCCCTTAACCGATAGATAGGCCGGTACACCTACAATCCCCTACATCTGCTAGCCCATCATGGAAAGGATTCCCACAACTTACTCAACTATGTCAGAGCCCATAATGGCTTGTGGCTGCACACGGAAGTTTCCAGCATGAATAACATAATGATTCCTTTGAGCCTAGGTGGCAAACCATAGGAAAAATCGCACGGATACCCCGGGATTCTCCTTTGGACACAACTGGTTTTCCCCAGGTGCCCACAAACCAATCCACCCAGATGTGTGTTAATGTAGCCACCTTAAGTAAACCCTTAGTTTATAATAATAATCACAATTGTCATGTTTCACTCAAACCAAACGACGTCTACGAGCATAGCATAACAATGTATAACAAGCGTAACGTAGTAACTCCCAAGGTTTGGATAAAAGGGCAATAGGTACTACCTCAACAACTACTTCCCGAAACCCACATGTTAAACAGATCCTACTCATGCAAAGTTTGAGGGTTGAGACTAATGCATAAAAATTGGGTAATAAGGGATATGATCAAAGTGTTACTTGCCTTCCTGACGATCAGTAAACCCTAGTGACAAGTAGTAGCACACTTCGCACTCTGGAAACTCTATCGTGAACAAACAATAGCATACATAAGCAATCAAGCATGATATGCAAGGGTAAAACTCAAATGAAAAGATCCAAACTGAAAGTTCAACTGAAGAGCTACGATTTGCAAAAAGAATCAACCAAATCGGTGCTACGAAACTCAAACTACAATCAAGAGAAGTTTGAAAACAAATCTTCTTGCAACCAAATTTTAATTTGTAAAAACCATGTTCAAGTTTGTTATCTGGAAAGAGGGGAACAAGGCGAAGATTCTGGCGTTGGTTTCACTAGATTTGGACAAGCGAGCAAAAAGTTACGAGGGTTTGAAGATCAGGGACTGATTTGTGATAAAATTAATCATGGATAGGTCCCTAGCCGAAAATAGAAATAAAAGAAAAACCCTAACGAATGAACGTTCGCTATGAAACCCTAATGAACGAAAACGTTCGCTACAGAGTAATAACGGACGAACGTCCGCAATTTAGATCCAACCAGAAAAAACCGAAAGAAAACCCTAACTCTAAAAAAACCGGAAGATAAACCGGTTCGGGTTTTTTTACCAGTTAACCAAAGATATTCGCCGGCGGCAATGACGGGGTCTGGTGCGGCTTCGGCGAATGGCAGCATGAGCGGCGGCGCGGGGCTGCGGGCAGGGCGATGGTGCGGCGGAGGGCGGCGGCGCAGTAGCAGCGGCGGTAGCGTCGAGTGGCTTACGGAGGCGGCGGGTTCGGCGGCGGCGCTGCAATTGTGGTGCAGTGAGGAGGCGGCAGGGTGGCGGCGCTATTTAAAGGACGAGGGGGGCTGCCTTGCGGGAAAGGGCGCGGCGGCTCGTGTCCGAGCCGGACACGGCGGCGATGGCGGCAGCGGCGCTCGGGACTCCTGTCCCGAGTCAGAGAGGGAGGTGGTACGGTGTTGTGGGCCGGCCTGCTCGGCTGGGCCTACGGCCAAGTCAGGCGGGAAACTTTTTTTAATAAATTTCGCCCAAAGAAAAATCCTATTAAAAGATAAAAAAATCTAAAAAATACCAGAAACAATTTTCACCGTCTAAACATAATATTTAGAATAAAGTGAACATTTTTCTAGCCTAAAATGCAATTTTCAAAAATGCATATTTTTCTAAATTCATATAAAATAGCAAATAAACCAAATAAAATTTTAATTTGATTTTAAATTTTATTCTCCAATATTCCTTTCTTTTGAAGAAGTCATATTATCTTCTCTCATTTTATTTTTAATATTGGAAATAATTGGAGAGGAAAATATAAAAATCAAATTGGTCCTCTTTTCAAATTTGAGAAAATTCAAATATGAAAATTTTGTGAAACCTCCAACTCTCTCCTTGGGTCCTTGAGTTGCTTAAGATTTCTAGGATCACAACCAAAATGCAAATAAAATATGATATGCATATGATGACCTATGTATAACATCCAAATTGAAAATTGGGATGTTACAAACCTAGCCCCCTTAGGATGAATCTCGCCCTCGAGATTCAGGTTGGCTAGAAAATAGGTGTGGGTGGTATTTCCGTAGGTCTTCTTCTCTTTCCCAGATGGCTTCATCCTCGGTATGGTGGCTCCACTGAACTTTGCAAAACTTGATAACCTTGCTGCGTGTAACTCGGCTGGCAAACTTGAGAATTTTGACGAGTTTCTCCTCGTAGGTTAGGTCACTGTCCAACTAAATTGCTTCCAGGGGCACGGTATCTCTCAGAGGTATATCGGCCATCTCTGGATGGCACTTCTTCAACTGGGAAACGTGAAACACATCATGAACTCCTGACAATCCTTCGGGTAACTCCAACTTCTAGTCCACTTCTCCCATACGTTCCAAAACTCGGTATGGTCCTACAAATCTTGGGGCTAACTTTCCCTTAACTCCAAAGCGTTTAACTCCTCAGAGTGGTGACACACGAAGATATGCTCTATCTCCAATTTCATAGACTACCTCCTTTCGTTTAGTATCGGCATAACTCTTCTCCCTAAACTGAGCTACCTTCAGTCTATCCTAGATCAACTTAACCTTCTCTTTAGACTCTTTGATCAAATCCGGTCCAAACAACTAACGGTATCCAACTTCATCCCACATCAACGGTGTCCTACATCTCCTTCCATACAGATCTTCAAAAGGGGCCATATTCAAACTAGCCTAATAGATGTTGTTGTATGAGAACTCTGCGTAGGGTAAATTATCGTCCCAACTAGATCCATAATCTAGCGCACAGGCTCTCAACATGTCCTCCAGAATCTGATTGACTCTTTCTGTCTGTCCATCTGTCTGTGGATGAAAGGCTGTACTGAACTCTAGCGTAGTACCTAAAGTCTGGTGCAGCTGATTCCAAAACTTCAAGGTAAATTGTGTCCCTCTATCTGATACGATGGTCCTTAGAACTCCATGCAGACATACGATCCTATTCATATATATCTTGGCCAACTTCACGCTTGTATATGTGGTTTTCACGGGGATAAAGTGAGCCACTTTGGTCAAGAGATCAACTACTGCCTAGATTGAGTCATATCCTGATCTGGTCCTGGGTAATCCAGTGATGAAATCCATGCCAATTTTATCCCACTTCCAATCGGGTATCGGCATAGGCTGTAACAATCCTGTTGGCTTCTGATGTTATGCCTTCACTCTCTGACATACATCACATACTGCTACATACTCGGCAATATCCTTCTTCATACCTGTCCACTAGAAACATTCCTTCAAATCCAAATACATATTGGTGTTTCTGGGGTAAATCGAGTATGGCGAGTCATGAGCCTCCTGAAGTATTATCTTCCTGATCTCCGCATTATTGGGCACATAGACACGATCCTCAAACCATAAAGTTTTGTGCTCATCCTCACGAAAACCTTTGGCTTTTCCTTTGCTCATCTTCTCCTTTATCTCAGCAACTTCCTTATCATCCGTCTGAGCTTCTCGAATCTTTCCCAATAAGGTAGATTGAACCTCCATTGCTGCAACAAAACCTCTTGGGACTATCTCCAAACGAAGTTTCCTTGAGATTGTCTACTAACTCCTGCGGTAATCCTCTGCTTACAGGGGTTTGGCATAACTCTTGCGGCTCAAAGCGTCTGCTACGACATTGGCCTTTCTTGTATGATAATGCATCTTCATATCGTAATCCTTTATGAGCTCAAACCATCTCCTCTGCTTGAGATTCAACTCCTTCTGCGTGAAATTGTACTTCAAACTCTTGTGATCTGTGTACACATCACATCGGTTTCAGATCAGAAAATGTCTCCAGGTCTTGAGCGCATGCACTATGGCTGCTAACTCCAAATCATGGGTGGCATAATTCAACTCATGAGGTCGAAGCTGTCGTGAGGCATATGAAACAACTCTTCGATCTTGCATAAGTACACCTCCAAGTCCCAAGCGAGAAGCATCGCCATACACTTGGAAATCTTTGCGTATATCCGGAAGAATCAGCACTGGGGCGGTAACCAAACGTTTCTTCAACTCCTGAAAACTGGCCTCACAATCCTTGGTCCATTTGAACTTGGTGTCCTTCTTCAACAACTCTGTCATGGATTTCGCAATCTTGGAAAAAATCTCAATGAATCTCCGATAATATCCTGCGAGTCCCAGAAAACTTTGGATCTCTCCAACTGAGGTGGGTGCCAACCACTCAATGACAGACTGAACCTTGGTAGGGTCTACAGTTGTACCTTCTCCCGATATAACATGTCCAAGAAATCCAACTTCCTTCAACCAAAACTCACACTTGCTAAACTTGGCATACAGTTGGTGTTTCCTGATCTTCTCGAGAACTAGACGCAAGTGTTCCTTGTGTTCCTCTTCATTCTTCGAGTACACCAAAATATCATCAATGAACACCATGACAAACTTATCCAAAAACTCCGTGAACACCTTGTTCATCATACTCATAAAATAGGCAGGGGCATTAGTCAATCCAAATGACATGACCGTGTACTCATATAGTCCATACCTTGTGGTAAAAGTTGTCTTAGGTATATCCTGTTCTCGGATCTTCAACTGGTGGTATCCTGATCGAAGATCGATCTTGGAGAATACTTTAGCCCCTTGCAACTGGTCAAACAGATCATTGATCATCGTAGTGGGTATTTATTCTTGATCGTCACTTCATTCAACACCCGATAATCAGCAACCATTCTCGAAGATCCATCCTTCTTCTCAACTAAGAGCACTAGGGCTCCCCACGGTGATGAACTTGGTCGGATATATCCTTTCTCCAATAACTCCTTGATCTGCTTCTTAATTTCCTCCAAATCATTTGCGAGCATCTGATACGGTCTCTTCGATATTGGTCTGGTGCCTGGCAACAGCTCTATCAAAAAATCTATGTCTCGATCCGGCGGCATGCCTGCTAGTTCCTCTGGAAATACATCCGGGTAATCCTTCACAACAGGCACTTCTTCCTGAACAACTCTCGAGAGAGAATTCACTTGGGTCCTCCTTGGTGCATGCCTAGACACATACTTGATCCTTTTTCCCTCCGAGGTGGTGAGTAGAACTGACTTACTAGCACAATCTATATTTGCTCCATACATGGATAGCCAATCCCTGCCTAATATCACATCCAATCCTTGTGACTCCAAAATTATCATGTCTGAGGGGAAAACATGCCTAGCTATGGTCAATGGCATCTGAAAACATCCACTTCTTGCCATATACTCCACTCCAGGTGAGCTTACTAACATAGGTCTCTTAAGAACTTTGGTGGGCAACTTATACTTATCCACAAATCCCCTTGATATGTATGAATGCGATGCACTAGTATCAAAAAGAACTATTGTGGTAAATGACTTAATCAAAAACTTACCTATAACTGCATCTGGCTGTTCTTCAACCTCCTCCATGTTAACATGGTTCACTTGTCCTCTGGTGAAAGGGTTTGGCTTATACCCAGAGTTTCCATTTACATTGCCGTTCTTCAACTCTGAGCAATCATTGGCGTAGTGTCCAGTCTTCCCGCACTTGTAATAGGTGACATGACTCACGTCCTTCTTAGTAGGTGTTGCTGGATTGGGATGGTTCTGGCTGCTGCTTCCTCCATTCCCGTTTCCATTCTTAGGCCCACTGTGGTTATGTGAGCTTCCTCCATTGTGAGTATGGCCTCCATGGTTATGGGTGTAACCTTTGGAGTTAGGGGTAAAGCGAGGCTTCTGCTGAGCTCCAGAATTATACTTCCCTGTCCATACTGCCGTTTGCGGCTCTCTATCTGATGCTATTTGCTTTCAATCATAAAGGGCCCTGTCTACCAACTCGTGGTAGTTAGTCAATGTTGCCACCATCAACCGCATACTCATCTCATCATTCAGCCCTTCCATAAACTTCTCCTGCTTCGCGGCATCTGTAGCCACATCATCTAGGGCATAGCGAGCTAACTTACTAAACTCATCCACGTACTGCCCCACGGTATGATTTCCCTGGCGTAAGTTGGGAAACTCACGCTTCTTCATATTCATTCTCCAGTAAAGACATGGGCTGTGCGGAAAGCTTGCTGAAACTGATCCCATGTGACATTGGCTATGGGGAAAGTGGCTGTGTAATTCTCCCACCATGAGGTTGCGGGTCCATCCAATTGATGTGCAGCAAAGCGCACCTTCTCAGCATCTGTGCAACCTGCGGTGGTCAGCTCCCTTCCAATCCTGTGGAGCCAGTCATCAGCAACAATCGGCTCAGTGCTACTGGAAAACACCGGCGGATTCAACCTTAGAAATGGGCTAAGTTGTCAACTGGAGGTGGTGGCGGTGGGTTGTTATTGTTGTTGTTCTTGTTGCCTTGGTTCTGGACTAGTAGCCACATCAAGGCATTCTGCTGCTGGATCAACTGGGTGAGCTCCAGTGGAAAGACAAATCCGGGGTCACGTCTCAGAGGCATCTGATAGGTTTAGAGGGTAGAGATTAGAATAGAGTGGGGTCTAAGGAGAAAATCACTACACATATGCACAAGAGACAAACACATTCATACCTCACCACTCAATTCAAACAAGGGCATACAATCGATCTAGCTACCGTTACAAAATACTTGGACTACTACTATATACATGGGGGAATACTACTGATATATGGTGGTCGACTAGAACTTTTGATCGGAAGAAGACTCCATGATATCTGCTCCAGCTTTGTCTTCATAGTCATTATCACTGTCGGGGTCGGAGTCGGTGTCGTCGATGATGATGTAGTCTTCGGGATGGTTGTCCTCTCCTGGCGCAGGGTCTCCCATGAATATTCCTAGCTTCTTCTTTAGGTCTTCATTCTTATCTAGTAGTACTGCAATTTCCTCTTCATATCCATCGTGTGTAGACTTGAGTTCCTCTTCTAGCTCCATGTTCCTGGTCATCACCTTCTTCAGGTCTATCATGCTGGCGCACATCTGGTTCTCCTGACGACGAATGTGTTGGTTTAACTCCTGTATGTAGGCTGCAATGGACTTGTCCCTCCTAGTGCAGATCATCTCCCATTGTTCATCTCAACGTCCACATATCTGGTAGATGGTGTCTTTAAGATCCTTGTGGTATACTTCGCGATGCGTCCCATGGCGATGTGAGCTGCCATGCTCTTTCCTAGACTCTAGGTTGGGGCATCAAAGGAAAATTCTATGGGCTCAGTAACTGGTGCGGAAGTCCTTACTTGAACATGTACTCGAATTGTCCAGCGCTCTTCTTTAGGTAGAGTGGCGGTGTAGGTTCCGGTGAAGCTCGGTATTTCGATGTTCACGTATCTAGTGGATTCCTTCAAGTGTCATCCAAAAGGGGTGTCTTCATCCAGTTGAGCAAACATGCTCCTTGGATCCACCATCTACAGAGTAGAAAGTGGAGAAGAGTCAGAAATGAGTAGAGAAGAGTGTCCTGTGGCTTATCTTAGTGGCCGCGTGCTACAGTCAGCGTGTGCTCTGATACCATCTTGTAGCGATCCGACCTCAAACGGTCAAATCTCTATGTATAAGTGTCATCCCTGGATCGGTAATGCTGACACACACAGTACTTGAAGGATTTATAACAGAGTTCAATCACACACTTATTACATCGAATCTCTCAAAAGAGAGTACTTATTACAATAATATGGTTGAAGGCCATCTAAATAAGATAACAGTGGAAGCTTTAGAGGTAAAAGAGTCCATCAACTCCAACGGCATAGCTGAGTGCATGACAACAACCTAGCACACCTTACTCTTCGTCTGAAAATTCTGCAACATAATATGTTGCAGCCTGTGTAGGTCATCATAAGTAACAGCTATAACTATATGCATATATGGCTGGTGGAGGATCTATGGTTATCATTTGCATAAAGCTAGTTTTTCCCTACAACAAAGGAATAGATTTTATTTAACTACAAAGTTTGTTGAAAACATTGAGAATGGTAACCCCATCTCAATCCCAAAATTAATAATCATTAACCCAACAAGTTAATTAAGTAAAGTGATGAGACCAACATAGTAATTCAAACACCAGATACTCAAGATGTCCATAACCGGGGACACGGCTAATCATGATTAGTTTGTACACTCTGCAAAGGTTTGTGCACTTTTCCCCACAAGACTCGATCTCCTCCGTTGAATTTCTCACACTGCATGTTGTTTGAGAAACGGATGACAGAGACACAATCTTTCCGAAGAGGTCCCCTTAACCAATAGATAGGCCGGTACACCTACAATCCCTACATCTGCTAGCCCATCATGGAAAGGATTCCCACAACTTACTCAACTATGCCAGGGCCCATAATGGCTTGTGGCTGCACACGGAAGTTTCCAACATGAATAACATAATGATCCCTTTGAGCCTGGGTGGCAAACCATAGGAAAAATCACACACATACCCCGGGATTCTCATTTGGACAACACTGGATTTCCCCAAGTGCCCACAAACCAATCCACCCAGATGTGTGTTAATGTAGCCACCTTAAGTAAACCCTTAGTTCATAATAATACTCACAACTGTCATGTTTCACTCAAACCAAACCACGTCTACAAGCATAGCATAGTAATGTATAACAAGCGTAACATAGTAACTCCCAATGTTTGGATAAAAGGGCAATAGGTACTACCTCAACAACTACTTCCTGAAACCCACATGTTAAATAGATCCTACTCATGCAATGTTTGAGGGTTGAGACTAATGCATAAAAACTCGGTAATAAGGGATATGATCAAAGTGTTACTTGCCTTGTTGACGATCTGTAAACCCTAGTGACTCGTAGTAGCACGCTTCGCACTCCAGAAACTCTATCATGAACAAACAATAGCATACATAGGCAATCAAGCATAAGATGCAAGGGTAAAACTCAAATGAAAATATCTAAACTGAAAGTTCAACTGAAGAGCTTCGATTTTCAAAAAGAATCAACCAAATCGGAGCTACGAAACTCAAACTATGATCAAAAGATGTTCAAAAAGAAATCTGCTTGCAACCAAATTTTAATTTGTCAAAACCATGTTCAAGTTGGTTATCTGGAAAGAGGGGAACAAGACGAAGATTTTGGCGTTGGTTTCACTGGATTTGGACAAGCGAGCAAAAAGTTGCGAGGGTTTGAAGATCAGGGACTGATCTGTGATAAAATTAATCGCAGATAGGTCGCTGGCCGAAAATAGAAATAAAACAAAAACCCTAACTAACGAACGTTCTCTATGAAACCCTAATGAACGAAAACATTCGCTATAGAGTAATAATGGACGAACATCCGCAATTTAGATCCAACCAGAAAAAACCCGAAAGAAAACCCTAACTCTAAAAAATCCGAAAGATAAACCGGTTTGGGTTTTTTTACCGGTTAACTGAAGAAATTCGCCGGTGGCAACGACGGGATCCGGCGCGGCTTGGGCGGCGGCACGGGGCTGCGGGCAGGGCAACGGTGCGGCGGCGAGGCGGCGGAGGGCGGCGGCTTGCGGGTGGCAGCGCAGCAGCGGCGGCTGCGGTGGCGGCAAGCGACTTTCGGCGGTGGCGGGTTCGGCGGCGGCGCTGCAATCGGGGTGGGGTGAGGAGGTGGCACAGTGGCGGCACTATTTAAAGGACAAGGGGGGCTGCTGCGGGAGAGGGTGTGGCGGCTCGTGTCCGAGCCGGACACGGCGGTGGCGCTCGGGACTCCTGTCCCGAGTCGGAGAGGGAGGCGGCGCGGCGTTGCGGGCCGGCCTGCTCTGCTGGGCCTACGGCCCAGCCGGGCAGGAAACTTTTTTTAGTTAATAAATTTCGCCCGAAGAAAAATTCTATTAAAATATAAAAAATTCTAAAAATACCAGAAACAATTTTCACCGTCTAAACCTAATATTTAGAACAAAGTGAATATTTTTCTGGCCTAAAATGCAATTTTGAAAAATGCATATTTTCTAAATTCAAATAAAATAGCAAATAAAACCAAATAAAATTTTATTTTTATTTTAAATTTTCTTCTCCAATATTCCTTTTTTTAAAGAAGTCGTATTATCTTCTCTCTTTTTATTTTTAATATTGGAAATAATTGGAGAGGAAAATATAAAAATCAAATTGATCCTCTTTTCAAATTTGAGAAAATTCAAATATGAAAAATTTGTGAAACCTCTAACTCTCTCCTTGGGTCCTTGAGTTGCTTAATATTTCTAGGATGACAACCGAAATGCAAATAAGATATGATATGCATATAATGACCTATGTATAACATCCAAATTGAAAATTGGGATGTTACAAAGTTCATCTACTAGGAAGGAGATAGAAGAGAGAATAGAATCGCTTAGACGAGTTTTGGAAGACTTGATGAGAAAAGAATTGAATACCGAAGATGAGAACACTTAGATCTATTCGTGTTTTATGCCTAGTAAGGGGCGTTAAACAATAGCGCTTGTTGGGAGGCAACCCAATTTTATTTTTTGTTTTTTCTTTTCAGGTTATTTTTTGCAATAACTATTTCATCTAGCCTCTAGCTAGATACAGTTTTATGATTTAATTAGTGTTTGTGCCAAGTAAGACCTTTGGGATAGCTTATGATGATAGTTAATTCTATCTTGCCAAAAAATAGAAACTTTTGCGCCCAGTGACAGAATTGATCTGAGCTGTTGGATCATGATAAATTCTTGAATTTTTTACACAAGATTAATAAGTAAATTGTTTAGATCGTCCTAATTTTTCAAGATTTGTGGAGTTCGATAAGTATGGGGGGATTGTAGATTGCTATAGATTGTTCTGTTTTTGACAGATTCTGTTTTTTGCGTGTTATTTGCTTATTTTGATGCATCTATGGCTAGTATCGGGGGGTATGAACCATGGAAAAGTTGGAATGCAGTAGATATTACACCAATATAAATAAAGAATGAGTTCACAATAGTACCAAAAGTGGTGATTTATTTTCTTATACTAACGGAGCTTATGAGATTTTCTGTTGAGTTTTTGAAAGTGCGTTAAGTCGACTAGAGGGGGGTGAATAGGCGATTTTTATGAAGTCTTCACTGAGGAATTTCAGGGTGAGGAAATTCCTAAGCAAAGAACTACTTGTAGGAGAATAAGTACTCAGGTGCAAAAATAACAGAGTAGTACCACAGTCATCATGAAGAAATGAAAACAAGCATAGAGTACAGAAAGCGTAAACACAGGATAAGCAGGCTGAAGACAAACTGACTGAAGAAATTGAACTGAGGAAATTGAGAAAGTCTTAAGTCAAAGTCTTCCAACAGTAACAATCAAGTACACAACACAGTAATGAGGAAATGAAAGGGTTGAGGAAATAGAACCGGTTAGCTTGGTGAAGACAATGATTTGGTAGACCAATTCCAACTGTTGTGACAGTCGTACGTCTGGTTGGAGCGGCTAGGTATTTAAACCTGAGGACACACAGTCCCAAACACACAGTCCTCACCTTATTCTCCTTGAGCTAAGGTCACACAGACCTCGTCCAATCACTCGTGGTAAGTATTTATGTGACGTCCAAACCTTCACAGACTCGGTCACTCGGCGATCCACAATTTCCTCTTGGATTCTCTAGACCATGACGCCTAACCGTCTGGAGGATACACAATCCTCAAAGGTAACAAGCACCGGTTCCACACAATAGTCTCTTCAGTGATTCTCAATCACTTTGGGTTCGTAGGTGTTTGCTTTGGGTGTTTGGGTTTTTCCTCACTTGATGATTTTTGCTCAAAGTCCTCGGAGGATGGGATGCTCTCAATGACAAGTGTCAGTTTCTCGCGGAGCAGCCAACCAGCTAGTGGTTGTAGGGGCGGCTATTTATAGCCTAGGGAGCAGCCCGACATGATAATACATAAATTCCCTTCAATGATATGACTGTTAGGTGGATAACATGTTTTGGGACAGCTGGCGCATAGCACAGCAACGGTCGGAAATTTCAGGTTCAAATTTCTCAGGGCTATCATGTTCCTCACTTGTAGGCAATCCGCACTGGCGAATTCCTAACTCCTCAGTCAGAACAAATTCCTCAGAGACCAGAAGAACTTCATCTCTGTCACTGAAGAAATCGACTGAACTGTATGAGATTTCCAATGGCTTCACTCGAAGGGATTGGTAGGTGTAGGATTTTGAGATGAGCATCACTTGGAAACTTTTCCTTAGTTTTTCCTTGACCCCTTTAATAGTACGGTGTTTCCTATGACTCAAGAAAGAGAAAATGAAACTACGAAAACAAAAGTCTTCATGCTTCATGTTCCTCGCATGAATATCAAGTCTTCATGGTCACACCAATTTCTTCACTTTCAAAGTCTTCAGAAAACCAAAGTCTTCAGTTGAAGACATTCATTTTTAGGGGTCGACTTTCTCTGTAAATATCAAACTCCTCATAGACTTATAGACCTATGTACACTCACAAACACATTAGTCCCTTAACCTATAAGTCTTTAATACACCAAAATCGCTAAGGGGCACTAGATGCACATACAGTTTTGTGTTGTGAAGTTTTCAAGTTTTGGTAAGGATTTGATGGACTATGGAATAAGGAGTGGAAAGAGCCTAAGCTTGGGCATCCCTAAGGTAATATTCAAGGAGGCCAAAGGGCCTAAGCTTGGGGATGCCCCGGGAAGGCATCCCCTCTTTCGTCTTTGTCTATCAGTAACTTTACTTGAGGCTATATTTTTATTCACCACATGATATGTGTTTTGCTTGGAGCGTCTTGTACGATTTGAGTCTTTGCTTTTTAGTTTGCCACAATCATCATTGCTGTACACACCTTTTGGGAGACACACGCATAAATCTTGATTTATTAGAATGCTCTGTGTACTTCACTTATATCTTTTGAGCTAGGCAAAACTACTCTAGTGCTTCACTTATATCTTTTTAGAGCACGGAGGTGGTTTTATTTTATAGAAATTGATGAACTCTCATACTTCACTTATATTATTTTGAGAGTCTTTAGAACAGCATGGTAATTTGCTTTGGTTATAAAATTAGTCCTAATATGATAGGCACACAAGAGGGATATAATAAAAACTTTCATATAAAGTGCATTGAATACTATGGGAAGTTTGATTCTTATGATTGTTTTGAGATATGAAGATGGTGATATTAGAGTCATGCTAGTAAGTAGTTGTGAATTTGAGAAATACATGTGTTGAAGTTTGTGAGTCCCGTAGCATGCACGTATGGTGAACCATTATGTGATGAAGTTGGAGCATGATTTATTTATTGATTGTCTTCCTTATGAGTGGTGCTCGGGGATGAGCGATGGTCTTTTCCTACCGATATATCCCCCTAGGAGTATGCGCGTAGTGCTTTGTTTCGATAACTAATAGATTTTTGCAATAAGTATTTGAGTTCTTTATGACTAATGTTTGGTCCATGGATTATACGCACTCTCACCTTTCCGCCATCGCTAGCCTCTCTAGTACCGCACAACTTTCGCCGGTACCATAAACCCACCACATATCCTTTCTCAAAACAGCCACCATTCCTACCTATTATGGCATTTCCATCGCCATTCCGAGATATATTGCCATGCAACTTTCCACCGTTCCGTTTATTATGACACGCTCCATCATTGTTATATTGCTTTGCATGATCATGTAGTCGACATCGTATTTGTGGCAAAGCCACCATTCATAATTCTTTCATACATGTCACTCTTGATTCATTGCACATCCCGTTACACCGCTGGAGGCATTCACATAGAGTCATATTTTGTTCTAAGTATCGAGTTGTAATTTTTGAGTTGTAAGTAAATAAAAGTGTGATGATCTTCATTATTAGAGCATTGTCCCAAGTGAGGAAAGGATGATGGAGACTATGATTCCCCCACAAGTCAGGATGACCAAAAGGGACGAAAAGTGAGGACTAATGCCCCCAAAGAATATCATCACGAAGTCGATGGAGGAGCGCCAGCGTTGTTGGGGTCGGTTGTTGAAGTAGGTTCTGCCGCAGTGTCATCCAAATCTTCATGTTCATCAGTCTCGCGCGATGAAGAATAAGAGTTGGCCACCAAGTGAGGAACTTTGATCTTCTTGAATTTCTTCGAAGGTGGCTGAGACCAGTCAAACTCCTGCTTGAAGCCCATCTTATTGAGGTCATATTCACCATATATATGAGATAGAACAGCCCAGGTGCGATCAAATACTTCATGCAGATAGTAATGGTTCTTCTTCACTGAATTCTGAGTGATGGTCATGTTCTGAAGAATTGAACCAAACTGTCTTTTTACCCACTTATGGTTGCGATCGAACTTCTGGTGAAGACTAAGGAGAAGTTCAAGATCAATCAACACCCTTGGAGCTGTGCCTTGAGGATTTTTCTTTGAAGCATTTACAGCAGAGTCATGAGTGCCAGAGTCATCATTGGTGGAGTAAGATGTAGCTTTGCGGAATAGACCATCCAATGGACGAATGCCTTCATCAATAACAGCAGTTGCCTTGCCCTTCTCATCAGATGAGGAAATAGGTTGTTTGAAGACTTCAATGGGCGGCAAGTAACTGAGATGATTCTGAAAGTCAGCCTTGTAATTGATTGAAGACCTTGATCTAAGGAATCTCATAATCCAAGGAGCATAAGGTTTCAACTCAAAAGGTGACAATGCAACATTTGCCAGAGTCCTCATGAAGAAATCATGGTAATTGATTGGAACGCCATGGATGATGTTGAATAGCAAATTCTTCATGATACCAATGAATTCTTCTTCATTAGAATCGTGGCCTTTGATAGGACTTAGGGTCTTGGTCAGAATTCGATAGATAGTTCTTGGCATATATAGCAATTCCTTCACGAGGAATTTGGTTCTGGGGGCTTGACCAGGCTTCAGAGGTTTCATCAAAACTTGCATGTAATGGTCAGATAGCTCAGGTTCATGGTAGATGAGCTGTGCACCTTCAAGGGGAGGATTGACAGGCAGGGCATGAAGCAACTCAGAGGCCGGTGCTTTGAAGTGAGTGTTTTCTGTCATCCAATCCAACACCCATGAATTCACATCTTCAACATTGCCGGTCATGTGCAGTGTGGCGTAGAACTGAAGAATTGGTTCTTCATTCCAGTCTATGATGTCGGTGTAGAAGTTTAGCAGCCCAGTGTCATGAAGAACACTGAGGACTGGTGTGAAGCAAGGTAGTGATTCCATGTCCACATGAGGAATATGCTCATGGTCAAAGATCTTGTCCTTATCAAAAAGTGGTGAGAGTAGAAGTTGGCTTCGCTGGCTGTCCAGAAACGCTTCCTTCGAAGACGAGTAGAGTCATATGGAGTGTAATCAGTGAAGAACACATGCTCGTGAAAGAAGTCATCAGCCTTGAATTTTTGCCTTTTGGAGAAGGGATTCTTCGGCCTGGGCCGAGGAATATCAGTCAATGCCTTCATAGTTTCAAGAGTCACAATCTCAGGAACCACAGGTTGAGGAATTTTAGTTTCTGCATCAGTAGCAGCCTGGGTCTTCATCTCTTTAGAAACATCAACATCAGCACCAGTGGCTAGAATTTCATCATGAATGGAAGGTGTGGCTTGAGGTTCGTCGTTCAAAACCGGAGTGGAGCACCCAATGTCCACATCATCTTCTTCATCATTAATTTCTTCAATGCTAGCCTCTTCAGCAGTGAACTGAGGCATGGGCGAGGATACTAGTGGAGTTGAAGGGATGTTATCCACTTCAATTTCTTCATCCAACTGCTTTGTCGAAGCAGCAGAAGGATCTTCTTCATCTGATTCATTTGGTATTTCATAATCTTCACCAAAGGGTACGAGCTCCTTTGATGGCATGCTCGAAACAGGAATAGAATCAATTGGATTCTCAAAAGAACTTGTCAGAGTCTTGGTCTTCTTTGGTGCTGAAGACTCTGAGGTGGCGGATGCTTTTCTTTTCTTCACAGCTGCTTTTTCCGCAGCTTTGGTTTTCTTCACATCTGATGTAGAAGGAAGAACTGGACTAGGCGTTGGTGCAGGAGGAGCAGAGGAAATTGGTTCATTTTCATCAGGCACAACTGATGCAGTTGCCCTGATTGGTTCAGTTTCTTCAGGCACAGCATTTGATGCTTCAGCTGGCCTGGCTTGTTCTTCAGGCGCAACACTAGTGGTTGCCCTGGCAATTTCATCAGCGGCTGGAATAATTTCATCAGCCCTGGTACTTTAAGTTTCTTCAGTAGCCTGATTTTCATCAGCGGTGTTGGCATGACCTTCAGTTGGCTGGGCATAGCCTGAGGAGATTCATGTTGTGTTGGAGCAGCAACATTTGAGGTCAATCCTTCAGTCAGTTTCACAAATCTGACTTTGGCTCCAAGACAATCTGTATGGTAGACGTTGAATTCATCATTGAGACATTTGATCTCAGACTGTATAGCAACAAGTTCATCAGTTGTCATGTTGACAACATTCTTCTTCAAAAAACGCTCCTTCTTGTACTGAGCTTTCTTCAGCTTCCTAGCCTTCTCAAATTTCTATTTTTCTTCGCTGAGGAAGGCGGTCAGCATGTGACTTTGGCCAGGAGTGAGCTTGAAGTTAGGCATAGGTGTGTTGGGGTCCTTGTGCCAGAGATCAATGTACTCAAGGATCAGCTTGGGATCCAACATCAATGGCACATTTGTGCCTTTGGCTCTAGCAGCCCTTTGTTGTCTATCTCTGATGATTTCTTCAAGTTCTTCATCATCAGCTTCGTCATCACTGGACGGTACATGAAAGGCAACCTGCTTCTTATGAGGACTTGGTCTAGTGCCTCATCCAGTAGTGGCCTTTGTCTTCAGCAGAGTGGGGCCTGTTGAGGATTGCGGAGGAGCTAAAGAATTTGCAGAGGTTCCTGAGGCAATTGAGATGCCTTTGGTCCTTTGACACAAGGCGAGGTGCGCAGGTGCTGAGGACTTTTGCTGGAAGAGCTGAGGTTTTTGAGACTTGAGGAACTGAGGCAGCTTGAGGAATTGGCCGTGAGGGCATTGCTGAGGAACTTGATGGTTTGTGAGCAGGCTTCTTTTCCATCAATTTCCTGGGCTTGCTTGCAGAGGGCTCAGCAGAAGCAGCAGCAGAGTCTTCATTAAATTCCCTTACTGCTTCTTTAGCCATTTTGGCTAGCTTCGCTTGTTGTTTTGCCCATTCATCAGGATAGTCCTCACCGCGCTTGAGGCTGGTGGGATCAGCTTCTTGGCCAGGCGCCAATGGAGGTCTTGGGCAAGGAGGGTGAAGAGCAAATTTCTTCATGTACTTTGGAGTGACATACCTGTACTCCCTCCATTCCCATGCCCATCTCCTCTCAATTTTCTGAATGTGCACTTTGCGCTCATTCTTTGTTTCCTCATGGAGTGTGCAGTACCCTGCATAGATGTCTTCAGGGATTTCAAAAGCAGTGTTGACTTCCAGTCTCTTGCCTCCCTTCTGAGGATTCTTTCCATCTGCCATATTCTTCAGCTGGGGATTTTGAACAATTGAGTTCTCTGAATAAGTATGCAATTTTTCTTCGAGGAACGCTGCAAACGAGTTAAGTTGATGAGAACCTAGTGATTCAGTAGCGGACATGTGTACCTGTGAATAGAGTATAGATGCAAAGAATTTGGAGATATCATATGCGTTCTCAGAAGTTTTTGCAAAAATAACAAGTTTGAGGAATTTGACCAGATGTGTCTTGAGGAATTTCACTAAGCATTCTTTGACTTAGGTTCCAGAGTTGTATAGATTGAAAATTCACACAACTGAGTAATCTTGAAGAAAAATGTTGCTTAAGAGAAATAGATCAAGAACAGATGCTTGTGTGAGGTGTTGAAAGTGTGGAAGTTGAAGAATAAACACCTTTTGAAGATTTGTGGAAATCATCAAAATCAACAAGGGCGGTAAAAGTAACTTTCGATTACCCTTGATGAAAAACACGACGAACTAGGAATGTAAATTAGAAGTTCATTAGTACAGATCTTCCACGCCCTAACTTAGCAGAGGAAGACAGCTACGGCGGCGGCGGAGTGAAGAAATCCACGGTCGGTGCGAGTACGACGGTGACAAGGTCGAGGCAGCGAAGCTCTTCCTCAATGGAGACGATGGAAGTAGCGGCGACGCTAGGTTTTGAGAGCTTGAGTGAGGGAGTGAGGTCAAGCGGAGTAAAACAGTCTGAGGAGGGTGAGGTGTATATATAGTCGAGGTGAAAACCCGCTTGCCCGAGGAAAATGGACGAACGTGCCCCTGACCCTTCTCATCCTAGCGACATGTGTCACCCACGTACAAAGCGGTGGCGATCGTGTGAGATCGTGGGTGAATAGATAATTCTTATCGGTGGATGTGGAACGGTTTAAGCGGCAAAAAGCCAAAATTTTAGATAAGAAAGTTTTAATGTTTCATTCGCAAATTCTTCAGCTGACAAGGACACAGAGAAGATTTTGAACGGGTTTTGATTAGAACGCACATGAAGAATTTTGTGAATAGACTGGGTTGAGTATAGCATAGAGGGGGAAGGGTCCGATCACATTAACTTAGCAGAAAAAGGCAACTTGAAGAAATAGCAATAAGTGAATGTTGTAGAGGACATAAACTCATATATATATAGTCAATGAAGAAAAATGACGGAGAGAGTGAAGACATTGCAAAGTTGAAGAAATCGAACAACTGAGGAAATTCAAAATGAAGAAATACTCAAATTGAAGATTTTCAACATTTGTTGGTGGCGTGACCCACCGTATAAGAATGATGATTTTAGACGCCGCGTACAATTGTCGTAGGACTCTGAGAATCAAATTCTTCGTTAATTTCTTCACACTTAGAGGGTTAGTCTTCATTGATTGAAGAAAAAATGTTACTTCGTGTGTTGCGCATCTAAGTCATCAATTTGCATAAGTGTTAGGATGTGTGTCTGAGGGAGTCCTGGATTAGGGGGTCCCCGGACAGCCGGACTATATCCTTTGGCCGGACTGTTGGACTATGAAGATACAAGATTGAAGACTTCGTCCCGTGTCTGGGTGGGACTCTCCTTTGCATGGAAGGCAAACTTGGCAATTTGGATATGTAGATCTCCTCCCTTGTAACCGACTCTGTGTAACCCTAGCCCCCTTCGTGTCTATATAAACCAGAGGGTTTAATCCGTAGCACACCAACAATCAGAATCATAGGCTAGCTTCTAGGGTTTAGCCTCTATGATCTCGTGGTAGATCAACTCTTGTAATACTTATATCATCAAGATCAATCAAGCAGGAAGTAGGGTATTACCTCCATCGAGAGGCCCCAAACCTGGGTAAACATTGTGTCCCCCGCCTCCTGTTACCATCCGCCTTAGACGCACAGTTCGGGACCCCCTACCCGAGATCCGCCGGTTTTGACACCGACATTGGTGCTTTCATTGAGAGTTCCACTGTGCCGCCACGATAAGGCTTGATGGCCCGTCTTGTTGTCAAGGACAACATTACCTCGGGGGGAGCCCTGGCTGTAGGCCAAACTCGCCGACTAGGTGGCTTTGTCATGACCGCCTGTTCGACCGTCGCGCCGACGAT
Source organism: Triticum urartu (assembly GCF_056163025.1). Classification (NCBI taxonomy): domain Eukaryota; kingdom Viridiplantae; phylum Streptophyta; class Magnoliopsida; order Poales; family Poaceae; genus Triticum; species Triticum urartu. Next base: position 397,577,033 of record NC_141876.1, on the reverse strand, counting down.
GACTTCTCGGGTCATCAAAAACAGCCTCCACGTCGGCTCGGGATTCGCCGAGTAGATGGATCCAATAGAGCTCTCTTCCTTGAACGAGCTCTTAGATCGCATTGCCGCCCTGGGAGTCGCAACGGACTATGATCGGATCGGGCTTAAACCTGACCAAAGGGAGATTAACTCTCCGCCGGTCACCCATCAGATAGCGGTGGTGGAGGCGCAATGTAGCAATTCTTCCTCTATTTTGAGGACAAACTATGTCCGGATTCCCGAGCTCTCCAAGCCGGATACCCGTCCACGGGAGGACATGGCCCAAGCTTCGAACCTAGAATCAGACAGTGGGCCAGAACTATTGGGCAACATCCCGGAGTCTGAACTGCCAAGCTCGGAAACTCCTCCACCCCTGGGTCTCAGATCGGGTCAGGGTTCGGACCTAAATCTGCCCACCCACCCAGACTCAAGTGATCTTTCCCACATTAGACAAGAGCCCCAAGAGACAGTACATCATTATTGGGCCAGATTCCTCCTTGTAATGAGCAAGGTCAAGGACTGTCATGAGGAAGATGCAATTTCATTCTTTTGCAAAAATTGCATGGACAAGGGAATCCTCAATGCCATAAGTCGCCGTGACATAGCACACTTTGCTGACTTAGCGGCCATAGTACGGAAGTAATGTGCAATGGAAAGCGCCTGGAAAACCCAAACAAAATTCTGGGACCCTCCGGCTCTCACTAAACCCCCCATCCGAACTAAAAGGGTGTACCCTCGTAAGTCACCCGATCCAATTACAAAGAAATAAAAGCCCACTACAGGGCGTAGAACTGTATTGGAGGGATGGATCAATGGGCCATGCAAAATTCACAGTACAGCGGATACCATGCCAACACACAGCCTTAGAGCATGTTGGATACTCCGGCAGGTGACCAAGAGCAGCGAGGATATCCTCATCAACAATACAACAGAGCACCATCCCGTGGAAAATAACAATACAGTATTGACAATCTTCGGGACCTTCGCCTCAAATAATAGGCACAAGCGAACACTCTGCAGCCTTGCAGAAGTCTGCCACATTGCAGCAATAAATCCATGGAACGACACGGCCATAACATTCAATGCCAATGACGAACCTCAATTCCAAACAGCCCGAGAACCAGCCGCTTTGGTCCTTAGTCCAATTGTGGATGGCTTCCGGCTTACTAAAGTGCTCATGGACGGTGGCAGCGGATTAAACCTCATCTACGAGGAAACTCTTAGCAAAATGGAAATAGACAAGAGCTGCATTGAGCAAAGCAGCACGACCTTCAGAGGAATCATCCCTAGTCGGGAGGCACGATGTGCGGGAAAAATCACACTAGATGTGGTATTCGGCACGCTGGAGAATTATAGGTCCAAAGAAATCGCATTCCAAGTGGCCCCGTTCAGTAGCGGATACCACACCCTTTTAGGGCGGGAGGCATTCACGATCTTCCAAGCTATACCCCATTATGGGTACATGAAGCTCAAAATGCCCGGGCCCAATGGAATCATCACTCTGGCTAGTGATCCGGACATAGCACTCCGCGCCGAAAATAAAACCGCCGCACTAGCCCTCGAGGCGTTATCCGAAGCCCTTGTGGCCGAAGAACTAACTGCACTATGCTCCATGGTGGACAGGGACGACGTGATACTCGACAAAAGACCCAACTCCACCTCTTTTAAACCAGTGGACGAAATAGTCAAATTCCATGTCCACCCAACGGACCCTACAAAAATAGCATCCATCGGGGCACAGCTGAACCCCACAACAGACGCCGCACTGTGGGAGTTCTTGCGCGAGAATTGGGATATCTTCGCCTGGCATCCTTCAGACATGCCAGGAATCCCACGCAGGCTGGCCGAGCATAGCCTTAACATTCTAAAGGGGTTCAAGCCGGTCAAGCAGACTCTTCGGCGTTTCTCTGAGCCTAAGCAACAAGCCATGGGAGAAGAGCTAGCCAAGTTACTCGAGGCTGGATTCATTAGAGAAATAAAACATCCCGACTGGCTAGCAAACCTGGTGGTCGTACCAAAGAAGGACAAATCCTGGCGCCTATGTGTCGATTTCAAGGACCTTAACAAGGCTTGCCCCAAGGATCCCTTCCCCCTCCCCCGCATCGATCAAATTATCGACGCTACCGCAGGACACGACTCATTGTGCTTCCTCGATGCATACTCCCGATACCATCAAATTAAGATGGCGGAGCCCGATCAAGCCGCAACGGCATTCATCACTCCATATGGCCCCTTCTATTTTAACACCATGCCTTTCGGGCTCAAAAACGCCAGTCCAACCTATCAACGCATGATTTAGACATGCCTAGAAACACAAATCAGCAAAACAGTGGAGGCATACGTAGACGATGTGATCATTAAAACAAGACACGTCGAATCCTTAATAGACAACTTGAGGCTCATGTTCGACAATCTCCGAACATATGACATCAAGCTCAATCCAGAAAAATGCGTTTTCGGCGTGCCTGCCGGAAAGCTCTTGGGCTTCATCGTCTCCAATAGAGGAATTGAAGCAAATCCGGCTAAAATCCGAGCTTTGTCACAGTTGGCTATCCCAACAGACCTCAAGAAAATCCAGAAGTTAACTGGATGCATGGCTGCCTTAAGCCACTTTATCTCCTGATTAGGAGAAAAGGCACTACCTCTTTATCGCCTTCTTCGATACACCGAACACTTCGAGTGGACGGATGCGGCCACGGCCGGATTGGAAGAAATAAAAGTCGTATTGGCCACCAACCCAATCTTGGCCGCGCCAAATGTCGGCGAACCAATGCTGTTATATATAGCGGCAACACACCAAGTTGTAAGCGCAGTGCTCATCGTCGAACGAGAGACGGACGGACATAAGTTCCCGCTTCAAAAGCCGGTATACTACGTATCCACCATCCTCACTCCATGCCACGGTACCCACATTATCAAAATATAGCATACGCGGTCTTCATGGCATCTCGAAAACTACGACACTACTTTCAAGAGTGTTCAATTACGGTGGCCTCCGAAGTGCCACTCAATGACATAATAAAATAACCGCGATGCCACGGGCCGGATTGCTAAATGGGCTATCGAGCTCCTTCAGTTTGACATAACATATAAACCACGGCGAGCCATTAAGTCGCAAGTACTGGCTGATTTCGTCGCTGAATGGACGGAAGCCGAACTCCCTAAAGAGTACGGCGCGTACTCCAATTGGATCATGCACTTTGACGGCTCTAAGATGCTGGCTGGTCTGGAGGCAGGCATCGTCCTGACATCCCCTACCAGAGATACAGTCCAATATGTACTCCAAATATTATACATAGACTCCAACAATGCAGCAGAATATGAGGCCCTGTTGCATGGTCTCCGAATGGCAGTCTCCATGGGCATCCAACGCCTAGAGGTGCGGGGGGATTCGAACCTCACAATATCTCAAATAAAAGGGGAGTTTGACGCCAAGGACCCAAAAATGGCGGCTTACCCCAACGCCGTCCTCAAAATGTCAGCTCGGTTCGAGGGCCTCGAATTCCACCATGTGGTCCGAGAAAACAATCAAGCGGCAGATATCCTCGCCCGCATCGGTGCTAAGCGTGACCCTGTCCTACCTAATATCTTCTTGGAAGGGATGTTTAATCCATCCATGGTGTGGGAAGGGGAGACCGGCAAAAACAGTCCGGATCCAGCCACAACACCAGACCCCGAACACTCTGACGTAATCGGAGGCTCTGCCACCAAAATAACACCTTCAGCCCACATGATTATGGCTGTCATCGCCCCGTGGACAGAACCCTTCTTGGCTTACCTAACTAGGCAAGAACTCCCTGATGACCCAAATGAGGCACGTTGCATTGTGCGGCGGTCTAAAGCCTACAAGGTCCACGAGGGAGAGCTTTATAAGAAAAGCGCTACCAGAGTACTTCAAAGGTGCATCTCCGAAGAGGAAGGACGACAACTTTTGGCAGAAATTCATGCTGGACTTGGAGGCCACCACGCCGCAGCTCGGGCCCTTGTAAGGAAGGCCTTCTGTATAGGTTTTTACTGGCCGACAGCCCGAGCAGACGCACAGGACCTCGTTCAATGTTGTGTTGGTTACCAGCTTTTTGCAAACCAAAGCCATATGCCACCTACCGCTCTCCAAACGATCCCCATTACTTGGCCCTTTGCGGTCTGGGGGCTTGATATGGTCGGACCCCTTAAAGGGGGGAGCCATAAGAAAAAATACCTATTGGTCATGGTGGATAAATTCACCAAATGGATAGAAGCCAAACCAATTAAAATGGCCGAGTCCGAACCAGTGATAGACTTCATATCCGGGGTTGTACACCGTTACGGCGTCCCCCACAGCATCATCACCGATAACGGCTCGAACTTTACAGCCGACAATGTAAAAACTTGGTGCAGCAACATGGGCATTAAGCTCGATTATGCCTCTGTCTATCACCCACAAACTAACGGTCAAGTCGAGCGAGCAAATGGTCTTATCATAAGCGGCATTAAACCCAGATTAGTGCGATCCTTGAAGGAATCAGATACGCAATGGGTGGAGGAGCTTGACTCCGTACTATGGGGGCTGTGGCCCACGCCGAATCGCACTACCGGATACACACCATTCTTTATGGTGTACGGCGCAGAGGCGGTACTGCCCTGCGACATCATTCATGAATCACCTCGAGTGCGCATGTACGAAGAGAAAGAAGCTGAGCTTGATTGGCAGGACAGTTTGGACGCCCTGGAGGAGGAGCATGACGTGGCAAAAGCCCGCTCCGCATTCTATCAGCAACAGGCTCGGCGGTCTCAAAGCAAAGAAGTATGGGCCAAAACTTATAACGTTGGCAAACTCGTTCTATGCCTACCGGAGAAGAAAAAGAACAAGCTCAAGCACAAATGGGAAGGTCCCTTCGTTATTGACAAAGTTCTGACCACTGGAGCGTACCGTCTACGGGATGCATCGGACAATCGACTCGAGCCAAACCCATGGAACGCGGCCAGACTCCGAAGGTTCTACCCCTAGTGCCGGACTCTGTGTTCGTCTCCGTACCTCTGTCAATTTTTTTTATATCTGCTATCTGTCTTTTCTTTCTTTCTTTCTTCCCTTTTTCTTCACGGCCTTAAAAGGTTAAAATGTGTCTTGACTACACAATCTTGACACGCTAGGCATGCTCATTATACCTGGGGGCTTCTTATACAGAAGCTTAATATAACTATGTTCCGGGCTCTATGCCCCCCGCACATGTGTTACTTTTCCACATGTACCTTTTCTTCACCATTATCTGCATCGATATGACTTAAGTTTTGGCCAAGCTGGGTTGCCTGGCTCTTGTGTTTATGCCCTACGTACCCGTTAATTCGGCAAGGGCATAAGGGGAGCACCTCTGCGATTGTTACTGCCGGGTCAGCTGAATGTGTACCTCAGACTGCGTGAAGCCGAAAGCTAGCGTTCTTAAGGGAATATTCGATTGGTGAACAAAAGATGACTTTTATTTATTGTAATACATGCCCCCAGATGTTTATATCATGCATCTCTTTTCGCAGTTCGGACATGCACATTAATGCATGCGTACCCAGGGAAAGGAACCCTTAACGGAACTATTCTCCCTGGAAGATGTTTCTTACTATCCATGTAATATAACATAGCTAGTTGGGTACTTGTCTGTTCAAGAACTTATGACCCCTACGCCTGGTTTCCACGTGTACCCCGGTTTTTACATAACTGAGCAGGTATTCGGATACACTCCGGACTGTTGGGTCCGGAGGTCGAAGCGAAAAGGTCCGCCATGACAAATGATTTACAATCCGGCTAGGGACAATATATGTCACTTGAAGTACACAGTCACTTAGACTGACTAAATTCTTCTTCTATACCATCCAACAGGCTGTCCAGCCTACAATCCTGTAGGGAATACTTCGCGGCTAATTTCACCTGGTCATACACCATACTGACGGGGATCTCTTTCCCATCGGACCCCACAGGTCCGACCTTGGCCATGTGGTTCGGGTCAGCCTTGGTATATCGCGTCTTCACCATGGCCCAGGCTTCCCTTGCACCTTGTCGGCAGGCTGATATCTTCCATAATCGGAAGCACCGCCGCGCTCCCTTGAGCATCTTGATACGTCTCCAACGTATCTATAATTTTTGATTGCTCCATGCTATATTATCTACTGTTTTGGACATTATTGGGCTTTATTATCCACTTTTATATTATTTTTGGGACTAACCTATTAACCGGAGGCCCAGCCCAGAATTGTTGTTTTTTGCCTGTTTTAGGGTTTCGAAGAAAAGGAATATCAAACGGAGTCCAAACGGAATGAAACCTTCGGGAACGTGATTTTCTCATCGAATACAACTCAGGAGACTTGGACCCTAAGTCAAGACACGCAACAGGAGGCCACGAGGTAGGGGGCACGCCTACGCCCCCCCTCCCAGGCGCGCCCTCCACCCTCATGGGCCCCCTGTTGCTCCACCGACGTACTTCTTCCTCCTATATATACCCACGTACCCCCAAACGATCAGAGACGGGGCCAAAACCCTAATTCCAATGACGTAACTTTCTGTATCCACGAGATCCCATCTTGGGGCATGTTCCGGAGCTCCGCCGGAGGGGGCATCGATCACGGAGGGCTTCTTCATCAACACCATAGCCCCTCCGATGAAGTGTGAGTAGTTTACCTCAGACCTACGAGTCCATAGTTAGTAGCTAGATGGCTTCTTCTCTCTTTTTGGATCTCAATACAATGTTCTCCCCCTCTCTTCTGGAGATCTATTCGATGTAATCTTCTTTTTGCGGTGTGTTTGTTGAGACCGATGAATTGTGGGTTTATGATCAAGTCTATCTATGAATAATATTTGAATCTTCTCTGAATTCTTTTATGTATGATTGGTTATCTTTGCAAGTCTCTTCGAATTATCAGTTTGGTTTGGCCTACTAGATTGGTCTTTCTTGCAATGGGAGAAGTGCTTAGCTTTGGGTTCAATCTTGCGGTGTCCTTTCCCGGTGATAGTAAGGGCAGCAAGGCACGTATTGTATTGTTTCCATCGAGGATAACAAGATGGGGTTTTCTTCATATTGCATGAGTCTATCCCACTACACCATGTCATATTGCTTAAGGCGTTACTCTGTTTTTAACTTAATACTCTAGATGCATGTTGGATAGCGGTCGATGAGTGGAGTAATGGTAGTTGATGCAGGCAGGAGTCGGTCTACTTGTCTCGGACGTGATGCCTATATACATGATCATACCTAGATATTCTCATAACTATGCTCAATTATGTCAATTGCTCAACAGTAATTTGTTCACCCACCGTAGAATACTTATGTTCTCGAGAGAAGCCACTAGTGAAACCTATGGCCCCCGGGTCTATCTTTATCATATCAATCTCCTACTACTTAGTTATTTACTTTGCTATTTACTTTGCCTTTACTTTACTTTGCATCTTTATCATAAAAATACCAAAAATATTATCTTATCATATCTATCAGATCTCACTCTCGTAAGTGGCCCTATAGGGATTGACAACCCCTATTCGCGTTGGTTGCGAGGATTTATTTGTTTTGTGCAGGTGTGAGGGACTCGCGCATAGCTTCCTACTGGATTAATACCTTGGTTCTCAAAAACTGAGGGAAATACTTACGCTACTTTGCTGCATCATCCCTTCCTCTTCGGGGAAAACCAACGCAGTGCTAAAAGAGGTAGCAAGAAGGATTTCCGGTGCCGTTGCCGGGGAGGTCTACGCAAAAGTCAACATACCAAGTACCCATCACATACCCTTATCTCCCGCATTACATTATTTGCCATTTGCCTCTCGTTTTCCTCTCCCCCACTTCACCCTTGCCATTTTATTCGCCCTCTCTCTCTCTATCCTCCCTCTCTATTTGCCTCTTTTGTTCGCTTGATTTTTGTTTGCTTGTTTGTTAGTTTGTTTGCTTGTCGTTATGGCTAGTCCCTTATCTTCTCCGTTGACTCCTGAGTTCGAAATCTTTCACTTTAAACAGAGACTAGGAGAAAACTTAAAAGATGCCTGGTTAAGAATAATGGAGTCTTATCGTAATTGTACCTCTGAAATAGACGTGAGAATTTTGCTTCGCAATTTTTATGTTGGATTAAATATGTCTCATAGACAACTCTTGGATTGCGTTGCCAAAGGCAATTTTATTGAAATCGATCCCCATGTTTCACTTGAAATTATAGAAGGTATAGTGGGAACACTACCTCAACAAAAGGGGCCTCATCCTACTGAGGAAGAGACACAAGTTTTTGAAAAAAAATTGTGAAGTTACTAAAATCTTGCAGAAATCTCTTGAACCTCTTAAGAACATTAGTGGAAATATTTACCGCATGAATATGTTGATTACCCTTTGCAATAAGCGGTTGGATTCATTAGATCTAAAAATTTCAGAATATGAAGGGAAACATAAAGAACCTCCCAGATTTGAGCTTGATTCTGCTAAAAAGTTGAAAACCAAAGATGGCAATACCTAGATCTATTCTTGCTTGTTATGCCTAGCTAGGGGCGTTAAACGATAGCGCTTGTTGGGAGGCAACCCAATTTTATTTTTTATTACTTCTTTTTTCTCCTGTTTATTAATAAATAAATTATCTATCCTCTGTTTTTGTTGTGTTTTTTGTGTTTAATTAGTGTTTGTGCCAAGTAGAACCATTGGGAAGACTTGGGGAAAGTCTTGTTGAACTTGCTGTAAAAAACAGAAACTTTAGCGCTCACGAGAACTGCTGTCATTTTTATTTGGAGAGTGCTATTTAGTTAATTCTTTTTGAAGATGATTAATAGATAAATTCCTCACGTCCAGAAATTTATTTTAGAATTTTTTTGGGTTGCATATCTTGCGCTAGCTACAGATTACTACAGACTGTTCTGTTTTTGACAGATTCTGTTTTTCGTATGTTGTTTGCTTATTTTGATGAATCTATGGCTAGTAAAATAGTTTATAAACCATAGAGAAGTTGGAATACAGTAGGTATAACACCCATATAAATAAAGAATGAGTTCATTACAGTACCTTGAAGTGGTCTTTTGTTTTCTTTCGCTAACGGAGCTCACGAGATTTTCTACTTTAAGTTTTGTGTTGTGAAGTTTTCAAGTTTTGGGTAAAGATTTGATGGATTATGGAACAAGGAGTGGCAAGAGCCTAAGCTTGGGGATGCCCATGGCACCCCCAAGATAATGTAAGTACACCTAAAAGCCAAAGCTTGGGGATGCCCCGGAAGGCATCCCCTCTTTCGTCTACTTCTATCGGTAACTTTACTTGGAGCTATATTTTTATTCGCCACATGATATGTGTTTTGCTTGGAGTGTCTTGTATTATTTGAGTCTTTGCTTGTTAGTTTACCACAATCATCCTTGTTGTACACACCTTCTGAGAGAGCCATACATGATTTGGAATTTGTTAGAATACTCTATGTGCTTCGCTTATATCTTTTGAGTTATATAATTTTGCTTTAGTGCTTCACTTATATCTTTTAGAGCACGGTGGTGGATTTGTTTTATAGAAACTATTGATCTCTCATGCTTCACTTAGATTATTTTGTGAGTCTTAATAGCATGGTAATTTTCTTAAAATCCTAATATGCTTGGTATGCAAGATTAATAATAAAAACTTTCTTATGAGTGTGTTGAATACTAAGAGAAGTTTGATGCTTGATGATTGTTTTGAGACATGGAGATAATAATATCAAAGTCGTGCTAGTTGAGTAGTTGTGAAATTGAGAAATACTTGTGTTGAGGTTTGCAAGTCCCGTAGCATGCACGTATGGTAAACGTTATGCAACAAATTTGAAACATGAGGTGTTATTTGATTGTCTTCCTTATGAGTGGCGGTCGGCGACGAGCGATGGTCTTTTCCTACCAATCTATCCCCCTAGGAGCATGCGCGTAGTACCGAGGTTTTTGATGACTTGTAGATTTTTGCAATAAGTATGTGAGTTCTTTATGACTAATGTTTACTCCATGGATTATACGCACTCTCACCCTTCCATCCTTGCTAGCCTCTTCGGTACCGTGCATTGCCCTTTCTCACATTGAGAGTTGGCGCAAACTTCGCCGGTGCATCCAAACCCCGTGATATGATAAGCTCTTTCACAAATAAACCTCCTTATATCTTCCTCGAAACATCCACCATACCTACCTATTATTGCATTTCCATAGCCATTCCGAGATATATTGCCATGCAACTTTCCATCATTCTGTTCATCATGACACATTCATCATTGTCATATTGCTTAGCATGGTCATGTAGTTGACATAGTATTTGTGGCAAAGCCACCGTTCATAATTCTTTCATACATGTCACTCTTGGTCCATTGCATATCCCAGTACACCGCCGGAGGCATTCATATAGAGTCATCTTTGTTCTAGTATCGAGTTGTAATATTGAGTTGTAAATAAATAGAAGTGTGATGATCATCATTTTCTAGAACATTGTCCCAAGTGAGGAATAAATAAATAAAGAGAAAGGCCCTAAAAAAAGAGAAAGGCCATAAAAAAGAAAAGGCCCAAAAAAGAAAAAAATGAGAGAAAAAGAGAGAAGGGACAATGTTACTATCCTTTGCCACACTTGTGCTTCAAACTAGCACCATGATTTTCATAGTAGAGAGTCTCTCATGTTATCACTTTCATATACTAGTGGGAATTTTTCATTATAGAACTTGGCTTGTATATTCCAACAATGGGCCTCCTCAAGTGCCCTAGGTCTTCGTGAGCAAGCAAGTTGGATGCACACCCACTAGTTTCTTTTGTTGAGCTTTCATACATTTATAGCTCTAGTGCATCCGTTGCATGGCAATCCCTACTCTTTGCATTAACATCAATCGGAGGGCATCTCCATAGCCCATTGATTAGCCTCGTTGATGTGAGACTTCCTCGTTTTTTGTCTTCTCCACATAACCCCCCTCATTATATTCTATTCCACCTATAGTGCTATGTCCATGGCTCGCGCTCATATATTGCGTGAAAGTTTATAGGTTTGAGATTACTAAAGTATGAAACAATTGCTTGGCTTGTCATCGGGGTTGTGCATGATGATAGCATTCTTGTGTGACGAAAATGAAACTTGACTAAACCATATGATTTTGTAGGGATGAACTTTCTTTGGCCATGTTATTTTGAGAAGACGTAATTGCTTAGTTAGTATGCTTAAAGTATTATCATTTTTATGTCAATATGAAATTTTGTCTTGAATCTTTCGGATCTGAATATTCATACCACTTAAGAAGAATTACATTAAAATTATGCCAAGTAGCACTCCGCATCAAAAATTCTATTTTTAACATTTACCTACTCGAGGACGAGCAGGAATTAAGCTTGGGGATGCTTGATATGTCTCCAACGTGTCTATAATTTTTGATTGCTCCATGCTATATTATCTACTATTTTGGACATTATTGGGCCTTATTATCCACTTTTATATTACTTTTTGGACTAACCTATTAACTGGAGACCCAGCCCAGAATTGTTGTTTTTTGCCTGTTTTAGGGTTTCGAAGAAAAGGAATATCAAACGGAGTCCAAACGGAATGAAACCTTCGGGAACGTGATTTTCTCATCGAATACAACTCAGGAGACTTGGACCCTACGTCAAGACACGTAACAGGAGGCCACGACATAGGGGGCGTGCCTACCCCCCCCCCCAGGCACACCCTCCACCCTCGTGGGGCCCCTGTTGCTCCACCGATGTACTTCTTCCTCCTATATATACCCACGTACCCCCAAACGATCAGAGACGGAGCCAAAACCCAATTCCACCGCCGTAACTTTCTGTATCCATGAGATCCCATCTTGGGGCCTGTTCCGGAGCTCCGCCGGAGGGGGCATCGGTCACGGAGGGCTTCTTCATCAACATCATAGCCCCTCCGATGAAGTGTGAGTAGTTTACCTCAGACCTACGGGTCCATAGTTAGTAGCTAGATGGCTTCTTCTCTCTTTTTGGGTCTCAATACAATGTTCTCCCCCTCTCTTGTGGAGATCTATTCGATGTAGTCTTCTTTTTGCGGTGTGTTTGTTGAGACCGATGAATTGTGGGTTTATGATCAAGTCTATCTATGAATAATATTTGAATCTTCTCTGAATTCTTTTATGTATGATTGGTTATCTTTGCAAGTCTCTTCGAATTATCAGTTTGGTTTGGCCTACTAGATTGGTCTTTCTTGCAATGGGAGAAGTGCTTAGCTTTGGGTTCAATCTTGCGATGTCCTTTCCCGGTGACAGTAAGGGCAGCAAGGCACGTATTGTATTGTTGCCATCGAGGATAACAAGATGGGGTTTTCTTCATATTGCATGAGTCTATCCCTCTACATCATGTCATCTTGCTTAAGGCATTACTCTGTTTTTAACTTAATACTCTAGATGCATGCTGGATAGCAGTCGATGAGTGGAGTAATAGTAGTAGATGTAGGCAGGAGTCGATCCACTTGTCTCGGACGTGATACCTATATACATGATCATACCTAGATATTCTCATAACTATGCTCAATTCTGTCAATTGCTCAACAGTAATTTGTTCACCCACCTTAGAATACTTATGCTCTCGAGAGAAGCCACTAGTGAAACCTATGGCCCCGGGTCTATCTTTATCATATCAATCTCCTACTACTTAGTTATTTACTTTGCTATTTACTTTGCCTTTACTTTACTTTGCATCTTTATCATAAAAATACCAAAAATATTATCTTATCATATCTATCAGATCTCACTCTCGTAAGTGGCCCTATAGGGATTGACAACCCCTATTTGCGTTGGTTGCGAGGATTTATTTGTTTTGTGCAGGTGCGAGGGAATCGCGCATAGCCTCCTACTGGATTGATACCTTGGTTCTCAGAAACTGAGGGAAATACTTATGCTACTTTGCTGCATCATCCCTTCCTCTTCGGGGAAAACCAACGCAGTGCTAAAAGAGGTAGCACATCTCTACAAGCTCCCCCATGCCTCCTGGCAGGAAGGCTTGGCCACAAGGCTTGGGTAATGCCCTGCATCACCTACCGAACTTGTTTGTGCAGTTGTGAGAGCTCTGGCAGAAGATCACCCGCAGACCCGGGCATCTCCTCTGCGGGACGAGCCGTCAGCATACCTACAGATATAACTCTGTTATCCGGTTTCTTCGCCCAACTCTATAAAAGTTTGTTCAAGCACTTACTAAAAATGCCACGTCGAAGCCTCTTATTCTCCTTTACAGAGTCAGCAAGCTGGGCCCAAACATCTTTCAGTTCAACGCCCAGCCGGGTATTGGCATCTTGGAGATCGTTTTTCTCCCGCCTAACCTGTGTAAGAACGCGCTCGCTAGCCTTTAGCTGTCGTTGAGCATTTTTCTCATCCCCTCGCACGACCTCCGGATTCACTCTGGGATCATCTGCAGAATCTATTGTTAGATTTGCATGCATGCCGAATACTAACTGGTACATGTCATTCTTTTAGATAGAAACAAGTGTTACCAGATGGGGCCTTCTCGGACTCCTTCATTGCGGCAACTGCGGCCCGTAGCTGCGCTTTGCACTCATCCAGCTCTTGAGACAACTGGGTATTCCTCTCCGTAAGAACCTACGCAAACAATCATCCTTAAATCAGTTGTGCCAACTGTTTCAAGTCTCAGGGGCTACTGATATACACAATTATTAGATTTTCTTACCCGTATTTCCTTTACATACTAGTCCGTGGCTCGGGCAAGACCATTTTGAGCAGCTCAGATGTACGCGTCTCCTGAGTTGAAGGCATCGAACGCCTCTTGAGAGAAACAAGCGTCACGGAGTATGGCCCGGCAATGCCTGTGATTCATGGCACTCTCCACTTCGGAATTCGTAGCGGACAGCCTATCCGCGTCCTCTGTAGGAGGAACACTACTCGACAGGTATTCGGAATTTGGAGAAGAACCCGCCTTGCAATGCCCAAGACAATCTGCGTCGGACTCATCGTCATTGAAGCCTGGTTCGGGGGCTACTGAGAGAGTCCTAGATTAGGGGGTCTCCGGACAGCCGGACTATATCCTTTGGCCGGACTGTTGGACTATGAAGATGTTGGGGATCATTGTAGAAATTAAAAAAATTCTACGCATCACCAAGATCAATCTATGGAGCTTACTAGCAACGAGGGGGGAGTGCATCTTCATACCTTTGAAGATCGCGATGTAGAAGCATTACAAGAACACGGATGAAGGAGACGTACTCGTAGCGATTCAGATCGCGGTTGATTCCGATCTAAGCACCGAACAACGGTGCCTCCATGTTCAACACACGTGCAGCCCGGTGACGTCTCCCGCGCCTTGATCCAGCAAGGAGAGAGGGAGAGGTTGGGGAAGACTCTGTCCAGCAGCAGCATGACGGCGTGGTGGTGGTGGAGGAGCGTGGCAGTGTTCCATGCCGGGATTACTTTGGTACCTTCCTACCAAACTTACGGCAATGTTTACATCAAGTCTTGTACAAAGCATGGCATACATAATAGACCCTATGGCCGAGGCATAGGGGATGACACTCATATTTTCTCTATCTTCTGCCGTGGTCGAGCATTGAGCCATGCTCAATCTCACACCTTTCAATACAGGCAAGAAGCCCTTCTTGGACTGATCCATATTGAACTTCTTCAATATCTTGTCAAGGTACGTGTTTTGTGAAAGACCAATGAGGCGTCTCGATCTATCTCTATAGATCTTGATGCCTAATATATAAGCAGCTTCTCCAAGGTCCTTCATTGAAAAGCACTTATTCAAGTAGGCCTTTATGCTTTCCAAGAGTTATATATAATTTCCCACCAATAGTATGTCATCCACATATAATATGAGAAATGCTACAGAGCTCCCACTCACTTTCTTGTAAACACAGGCTTCTCCATAAATCTGTGTAAACCCAAACGCTTTGATCATCTCATCAAAGCGAATGTTCCAACTCCGAGATGCTTGCACCAGCCCATAGATTGAGCGATGGAGCTTGCATACCTTGTCAGCATTCTTAGGATCGATGAAACCTTCTAGCTGCATCATATACAATTCTTCCTTAAGGAAACCATTAAGGAATGCCGTTTTGACATCCATTTTCCATATCTCATAACCATAGAATGTGGCAATTGCTAACATGATTCGGACGGACTTCAGCTTCGCTATGGGTGAGAAGGTCTCATCGTAGTCAACCCCTTGAACTTGTCGATAACCCTTAGCGACAAGCCAAGCTTTATAGATGGTCACATTGCCATTCGCGTCCGTCTTCTTCTTAAAGATCCATTTATTTTCTATGGCTCGCCGATCATCGGGCAAGTCTGTCAAAGTCCATACTTTGTTTTCATACATGGATCCTATCTCGGATTTCATGGCGTCAAGCCATTTGTTGGAATCTAGGCCCGCCATCTCTTCTTCATAGTTCGAAGGTTCACCATTGTCTAACAACATGATTTCTATGACAGGGTTGCCATACCATTCTGGTGTGGAACGTGTCCTTGAGGACCTATGAAGTTCGGTAGTAACTTGATCTGAAGTTCCTTGATCATCATCATTAACTTCCTCTCTAGTCGGTGCAAGCACCACAGAAACATTTTCTTGAGCTGTGCTACTTTCCAGTTCAAGAGGAAGTACTTCATCAAGTTCTACTTTCCTCCCACTTACTTCTTTTGAGAGAAACTCTTTCTCTAGAAAGGATCCATTCTTGGCAACAAAGATATTGCCTTCGGATCTGAGGTAGAAGGTATACCCAATAGTTTCCTTAGGGTATCCTATGAAGACGCATTTTTCCGACTTGGGTTCGAGCTTTTCAGGTTGAAGTTTCTTGACATAAGCATCGCATCCCCAAACTTTTAGAAACAACAACTTAGGTTTCTTTCCAAACCATAATTCATACGGTGTCGTCTCAACGGATTTCGACGGAGCCCTATTTAAAGAGAATGCGGCAGTCTCTAAAGCATAACCCCAAAATGATAGTGGTAGGTCGGTAAGAGACATCATGGATCGCACCATATCCAATAGAGTGTGATTTCGACGTTCGAACACACCATTACGCTGAGGTGTTCCAGGCGGCGTGAGTTGTGAAACAATTCCACATTTCCTTAAGTGTGTGCCAAATTCGTGACTCAAATATTCTCCCCCACGATCTGATTGTAAGAACTTGATTTTCCTGTCATGTTGATTCTCAACCTCACTCTGAAATTCCTTGAACTTTTCAAAGGTCTCAGACTTGTGTTTCATTAAGTAGACATACCCATATCTACTTAAGTCATCAGTGAGAGCGAGAACATAACGATAACCACCGTGAGCCTCAACGCTCATTGGACCGCACACATCAGTATGTATGATTTCCAATAAGTTGGTTGCTCGCTCCATTGTTACGGAGAACGGAGTCTTGGTCATTTTTCCCATGAGGCATGGTTCGCACGTGTCAAATGATTCATAATCAAGAGACTCCAAAATTCCATCTGCATGGAGTTTCTTCATGCGTTTGACACCAATGTGACCAAGGCGGCAGTGTCACAATTATGTGGGACTATCATTATCAGCCTTACATCTTTTGGCATTCACACTATGAATATGTGTAACATCACGTTCAAGATTCAATAAGAATAAACCATTGACCAGCGGGGCAAGACCATAAAACATATCTCTCATATAAATAGAACAACCATTATTCTCAAATTTAAATGAGTAGCCATCTCGCATTAAACTAGATCCAGATACAATGTTCATGCTTAAAGCTGGTACTAAATAAAATTATTGAGGTTTAAAACTAATCCCGTAGGTAAATGTAGAGGTAGCGTGCCGACGGCGATCACATCGACCTTGGAACCATTCCCGACGCGCATCGTCACCTCGTCCTTCGCCAGTCTCCTCTTATTCCGTAGCTCCTGTTTTGAGTTACAAATATGAGCAACCACACCGGTATCAAATACCCAGGAGCTACTACGAGCGCTGGTTAGGTACACATCAATAACATGTATATCACATATACCTTTGGTATTGCCAGCCTTCTTATTCGCTAAGTACTTGGGGCAGTTCCGCTTCTAGTGATTGTTTCCCTTGCAATAAAAGCACTCAGTCTCAGTCCATGATTTGGCTTCTTCCCGGCAACTGGCTTACCGGGCGTGGCAACTCCCTTGCCATCCTTCTTGAAGTTCTTCTTACCCTTGCCTTTCTTGAACTTAGTGGTTTTATTCACCATCAACACTTGAAGTTCCTTTTTTATCTCCACCTCCACTGATTTCAGCATTGAATATACCTCAGGAATGGTCTTTTCCATCCCATGCATATTGAAGTTCATCAGAAAGCTCTTGTAGCTAGGTGGGAGCGACTGAAGGATTCTGTCAACGACCGCATCATCCGGGAGATTAACTCCCAGCTAAGATAAGCGGTTGTGCAACCCAGACATTTTGAGTATGTGCTCGCTGATAGAACTATTCTCCTCCATCTTACAACTGTAGAACTTCTCGGAGACTTCATATCTCTCGACCCGGGCATGATCTTGGAAAACCATTTTCAGCTCTTGGAACATCTCATATGCTCCGTGCTGCTCAAAACGCTTTTGGAGCCCCGTTTCTAAGCTGTAAAGCATGCTGCACTGAACCAGGGAGTAATCATCACTACACGACTGCCAGGCATTCATAACGTCTGAGTTGCTGGGAAAACAGGTGCATCACCTAGCAGTGCTTCAAGGACATATGCTTTCTTGGCAGCTATGAGGATAATCCTCAGGTTACGGACCCAGTCTGTGTAGTTGCTACCATCGTCTTTCAACTTGGTTTTCTCTAGGAACGCGTTGAAGTTGAGGGCAACATTAGCATGGGCCATTTGAACTACAAGACATATTGCAAAGTTTTAGACTATGTTCATGATAATTAAGTTCATCTAAACAAATTATTTAATTAACTCCCACTCAGATAGACATCCCTCTAGTCATCTAAGTGATACATGATCCGAGTCAACTAGGTTGTGTCCGATCATCACGTGAGACGGACTAGTCATCATCAGTGAACATCTTCATGTTGATCATATCTTCTATATGACTCATGTTCGACCTTTCGGTCTTCCGTGTTCCGAGGCCATGTCTGTACATGCTAGGCTCGTCAAGTCAACCTAAGTGTATTGCGTGTGTAAATCTGGCTTACACCCATTGTATGCGAACGTTAGAACCTATCACACCCGATCATCACGTGGTGCTTCGGAACAACGGACCTTAGCAACGGTGCACAGTTAGGGGGAACACAATTCTTGATATTTTAATGAGGGATCATCTTATTTATGCTACCATCGTTCTAAGCAAATAAGATGTAAAAACATGATAAACATCACATGCAATCAAATAGTGACATGATATGGCCAATATCATTTTGCTCCTTTTGATCTCCATCTTCGGGGCGCCATGATCATCATCGTCACCGGCATGACACCATGATCTCCATCATCATGATCTCCATCATCGTGTCTTCATGAAGTTGTCTCGCTAACTATTACTTCTACTACTATAGCTAACGGTTAGCAATAAAGTAAAGTAATTACATGGCGTTTTCATTGACACGCAGGTCATACAATAAATTAAGACAACTCCTATGGCTCCTGTCGGTTGTCATACTCATCGACATGCAAGTCATGATTCCTATTACAAGAACATGATAAATCTCATACATCACATATATCATTCATCACATCCTTTTGGCCATATCACATCACACGGCATATGCTGCAAGAACACGTTAGACGTCCTCTAATTGTTGTTGCAAATTTTTACGTGGCTGCTATAGGTTTCTAGCAAGAACATTTCTTACCTATGCCAAAACCACAACGTGATATGCCAATTTCTATTTACCCTTCATAAGGACCCTTTTCATCGAATCCGATCGTACTAAAGTGGGAGAGACAGACACCCGCTAGCCACCTTATGCAACTAGTGCATGTCAGTCGGTGGAACCTGTCTCACATAAGCGTATGTGTAAGGTCGGTCCGGGCCGCTTCATCCCACGATGCCGCCGAATCAATATAAGACTAGTAACGGCAAGTAAATTGGCAAAATCGACACCCACAACAATTTGTGTTCTACTCGTGCATAGAAACTATGCATAGACCTAGCTCATGATGCCACTGTCGGGGATCGTTGCAGAAATTAAAAAATTTCTACGCATCACCAAGATCAATCTATGGATCTTACTAGCAACGAGAGGGGAGTGCATCTTCATCACGATGCGGAAGCGTTACAAGAACGCGGATGAAGGAGTCGTACTCGTAGTGATTCAGATCGCGGTTGATTCCGATCTAAGCACCGAACAACGGTGCCTCCGCATTCAACACACGTGCAGCCCGGTGACGTCTCCCACGCCGTGATCCAGCAAGGAGAGAGGGAGAGGTTAGGGAAGACTCCGTCCAGTAGCAACACGATGGCATGGTGGTGGTGGAGGAGCGTGGCACTCCAGCAGGGCTTCGCCAAGCACTGCGAGAGACGAGGAGGGAGAGGGGTAGGGCTGCGCCAAGAGAGAGGGAGACTCGTGTCTCTGGCAGCCCAAAACCCCCCACTATATATAGGGAAGGGGAGGGGGCGTCAGCCCCCTAGATCCATCTAGAGGGGGGCGGCGGGCCCCGGGGCCGTGGCCCCTCGGGGGGGCAGCAGCCCCCTTAAGGTTTCCAACTAGGGGGCGCCCCCCCCTCCCCCCGGGGGGGCAGCAGCCCCCTAGGGTTTCCAACCCTAGGTGCCTTGGGCCCTTGGGGGGCGCACCAGCCCACTAAGGGGCTGGTTCCCACCCAACTATAGCCCATTAGGTCCTTCGGGGCAGGTGGACCCTCCCGATGGACCCCCGGAACCCCTTCGGTGGTCCCGGTACAATACCGATAAACCCCGAAACCTTTCCGGTGATTGAAACTGGACTTCCCATATATAAATCTTTACCTCTGGACCATTCCGGAACTCCTCGTGACGTTCGGGATCTCATCTGGGACTCTGAACAACATTCAGTAACCACGTACATCTATTCCCTATAACCCTAGCATCATAGAACCTTAAGTGGGTAGACCCTACGGGTTCGGGAACTATGCAGACATGACTGAGACATCTTTCCGGCCAATAACCAACAGCGGGATCTGGATAC
This sequence comes from Triticum urartu, assembly GCF_056163025.1. Classification (NCBI taxonomy): domain Eukaryota; kingdom Viridiplantae; phylum Streptophyta; class Magnoliopsida; order Poales; family Poaceae; genus Triticum; species Triticum urartu. Next base: position 397,556,996 of record NC_141876.1, on the reverse strand, counting down.
CCATGTTGGCTCCCACATGTTCCACGATGATCTCATCGGATGAACCACGATGTCAAGGATTCAACCAATCTCGTATACGATTCCCTTTGTCTACCGGTATAGCACTTGCCCGAGATTCGATCGTCGGTTCCGATACCTTGTTCAATCTCGTTACGGCAAGTCTCTTTACTCATTCCGTAACACATCATCCCGTGACCAACCCCTTAGTCACATTGAGCTCATTACAATGATGTCTTACTGAGTGGTCCCAGAGATACCTCTCCGTCATACGGAGTGACAAATCCTAGTCTCGATTCGTGCCAACCCAACAGATACTTTCGGAGATACCCGTAGTGCACCTTTATAGCCACCTAGTTAGGTTGTGACGTTTGGCACACCCAAAGCATTCCTATGGTATCCGAGAGTTGCACAATCTCATGGTCTAAGGAAAAGATACTTGACATTAGAAAAGCTTTAGCATACGAACTACACGATCTTGTGCTAGGCTTAGGATTGGGTCTTGTCCATCACATCATTCTCCTAATGATGTGATCCCATTATCAACGACATCCAATGTCCATGGTCAAGAAACCGCAATCATCTATTGATCAACGAGCTAGTCAACTAGAGGCTCACTAGGTACATGTTGTGGTCTATGTTTTCACACATGTATTACGATTTCCGGATAACACAATTATAGCATGAACAATAGACAATTATCATGAACAAGGAAATATAATGATAGCCATTTTATTATTGCCTCTAGGGCATATTTCCAACAGAAGATACAAGATTTAAGACTTCACCATGTGTCCGAGTGGGACTGTCCTTTGCGTGGAAGGCAAAATTAGCAATTCGGATATGTAGATCGCATCCCTTGTAACCGACTCTATGTAACCCTAGCCCCCTCCGGTGTCTATATAAACCAGAGGGTTTAGTCCGTAGGACAACAACAATCAGAATCATAGGCTAACTTCTAGGGTTTAGCCTCTATGATCTCGTGGTAGATCAACTCTTGTAATACTTATATCATCAAGATCAATCAAGCAGGAAGTAGGGTATTACCTCCATCGAGAGAGCCCAAACCTGGGTAAACATTGTTCCCCTGCCTCCTGTTACCATCTGCCTTAGACGCATAGTTTAGGCCCCCCTAGCCGAGATCCACCGGTTTTGACACTGACAATGTCCTTTTCGAAGGACATTCGAAGATTCTAATATATTTATCTCACACAGCAACTTGCTAAATCTCTTCTCGTCCAAGGGCTTTGTGAAGATATCGGCTAGCTATTCTTCAGTTTTCACATGCTCGATGGAGATATCGCCCTTCAACACACGATCACGAAAAAAATGATGATGAATCTGAATGTGCTTTGTCTTCGAGTGCTGAACTAGGTTATGAACAATCTTGATGGCACTCTCATTGTCACAATAGAGTGGCACATTCTTCACATTGATGTCGTAGTCCTTGAGGGTTTGCTTCATCCATAGCAACTGAGCACAGCACGAACTAGTAGCAATGTATTCAGCTTCAGCAGTAGAGAGTGATATGTAGTTCTGCTTCTTCGAGGACCAACATACCAAGGAGCGTCCGAGGAAATGGCATGTGCCTGATGTTGACTTGCGGTCCACACGATCACCAGCATAGTCAGAGTCTGAATATCCAATGAGATCAAAAGCTGAGCCCTTGGGATACCATAATCCAAGTGTTGGAGTGTGAGCTAGATATTGAAGAATATGCTTCACAGCCTTATGGTGTGATTCCTTCAGTATATCTTGAAAACGGGCACACATGCAAACACTAAGCATAATATCTGGCCTAGATGCACATAGATACAATAAAGAGCCAATCATGGAGCGGTATACCTTTTGATCGAAATCAATACCATTTTCATCAGTCCATTGATGGACATTTATGGCCATAGGGATTTTGACTCCTTTGCAATCTTGCATGCCGAATTTCCTCAATACATCCTTGAGGTATTTCTCCTGAGATATGAAGATGTCGTTTCGTTGTTGACGAATTTGAAGACCTAAGAAGAATTTCAATTCTCCCATCATAGACATTTGATATTCTTCACTCATCGTATAGGCAAATTCATCACTTTAATGTTGGTCAGTACAGCCAAAAATGATATCATCAACATATATTTGGCACATGAATAATTCATCATTATAAGTTTTGGTGAAAAGAGTTGGCTCAAGTGAACTGGGTTTGAAGCCTTTCTTCATGAGGAATTCCTTCAAAGTATCATACCACGCCCGAGGGACCTGCTTGAGGCCATAGAGGGCCTTATTGAGTTTGAAGACTTTGTCAGGATGCTTTGGATCTTCAAAACCTGGGGGTTGAGCAACATATACTTCTTCCTCAAGCTTACCATTGAGGAATGCACTTTTCACATATATTTGATATAAGATGATATTATGATGGTTAGCATAAGCAAGTAATATGCGAATAGCCTCAAGTCTAGCAACAGGTGTAAAATTTTCATTGAAATCAATTCCTTAAACTTGTGTATAGCCTTGAGCTACAATCCATGCCTTATTCCTCACCACAAGGCCATTTTCATCTTCCTTGTTGCGGTAGATCCATTTGGTGTCGATGATATTGTGCTTGCGAGGGTCTGGTCGCTAAACAAGTTCCCAGACACTGTTGAGCTCGAACTGATGTAATTCTTCTTGCATAGCTTGAATCCACTCAGGCTCCAGAAATGCTTCATCTACCTTAGTGGGCTCTGTGATAGATATGAAAGCAAAGTGCAAACAAAAGTTAGACAAATGTGAAGCTTTTGAGCGTGTGAGAGGACCTGGTTCTTTGAGGTCGTTGATTATTCTCTCAATCTACACTTCATTAGCAACACGAGGATGAGCTGGTTGACGACGAGGAAATTGCTCAGCATTTTCTTCAGAGCCATTTTCTTCAGGTGCACCAGCATGATGTTCTTCACGTTCTGGAATGACTTCTTCAAAAGATTCTTCGGTAGGAATGACATCCTCAGTAGCCTTGAACTTAATGGCTTCCTCATGTGGTATTTCATCTAGCATAGGAGGTAGGTGCTCTCTTTGCAAGCCATTAGTTTCATCGTACTGCACATCTACAGTTTCATCAACCTTGTGGTGATAGGTGTTGAAGACTCTGTAGGTGTGTGAGTCCTTTCCATAACCAAGCATAAAACCTTCATGTGCTTTCGGTGCAAATTTAGAAATGTGATGAGGATCTCTAATCCAACATTTAGCACCGAAGACTTTGAAATAACTCACATTGGGTTTCTTGTCAGTGAGGAGTTCATATGAGGTCTTTCTGAGGAATTTGTGAAGATATACCCTGTTGATGATGTGGCACACAGTATCAATTGCCTCATGCCAGAAGCGAGGAGGCATCTTGTACTCATCAAGCATAGTGCGAGCCATCTCAACAAGAGTCTTGTTCTTGCGCTCCACGACGCCATTCTGCTGAGGAGTATAAGGAGCAGATAACTCATGAGTAATACCAAGTTCATAAAGATAATCATCAAGACCAGTATTCTTGACCTCAGTTCCATTGTCACTTCTGATGTGCTTGATCTTCACACCAAAGTTGGTTGAAGCCCTCGAGGAAAGTCATTTGAAGACTTCCTGCACTTCAGTTTTGTAAGTGATGATATGTACCCATGTATAACAAGAATAGTCATCAACAATGAAAAAGCCATATAAAGATGCATCATTAGTAAATGTGGCATAATGAGTAGGGCCAAAGAGATCCATGTGAAGCAATTTAAATGGACGAGTGGTATTCATGATGGTCTTTGAGGGATGCTTGGCCTTGGTCATCTTTCCAGGTTCACAACCTCCGCACGAATGGTCCTTGAGGAATTTGACACCCTCGATGCCAATGACATGCTTCTTCTTCACAAGTGTGTGCAAGTTCCTCATGCCAGCATGACCAAGTCGTCGATGCCATAACCAGCCTTCTGAAGCTCTTGCAAGTAGACATGTAGCAGGTTGTGGTCCTGTAGAGAAATCAACAATATACAGATCTCCTCTCCTAAAGCCTTCGAAGACTTTGGAATTGTCAGCTTCCATGATCACAACACAATGATACTTGCCAAAGACAACAACCATATTAAGATCACAAAACATTGAGACAGACATGATGTTGAACCCTAAGGACTTGACAAGCATGACTTTGTCCATGTGTCGATCCTTTGAGATTGCAACCTTACCTAGACCCAATACATTGCTTTTGCCTTTGTCAGCGTAGGTGATATGCTTCAGATGTGATGGAGATAAAGCGGTGTCCATCAATAAGCTCCTGTCACCAGTCATGTGATCTGTACATCCACTGTCGAGGACCCACTCAGTGTCTTTATGTTGATCATCCTGCAGATGAATTAGTGCAACTTATGAACTCATATACTTCATCAGTGAAGAATATGACATCAATTTCATCAAGGAATGGAACACATATAGCAATATAAGGACGTGAGAAATGAAAATTCATTTCTTCATGATTAGCTTGCATCCTTTCAAGCATATTCAGGTCTCTAGCAAATTCTTCAGACGTTTAAGTTCATCTGGAGACCTGACCCTCAATAAGAGATTAGTTCTTTTTCTTCACCACCCACATCTGAAGGGGTGGCAAAGAGTTCATCATTTTGTGAGCTCCATAAGAGAAAGGTGGCATAGATGCCAATCCACTTCATTTCACATGAGAGGGGTTAGAGTAAGCATACGAATAAGCAGAGAAATTCTTCGAGGACTTATGAACATAATGATTTGAAGAATAATGCACATATTCATAACCCTTAGATCTTCCCTGCGAAACAAAAGTGTTAGCATGATGATGTTCATATGAGGACTTTGATCCTTTTGAGGAATTTGATCCGTAAGAGGACTTGGATCCATATGAAGAATTTGGTCCATATGAAGAATTGGATCTGGGGTTCCTGTTCTACACAGGTGGTTTCATAATGACATTCACCTGAAGACTTTCAAGGCACCTTTTGGGAACCCGGATTTTCTTCATAGGGGAACCGTTCCTGCAGTTAGTGCCAACATATCTAGCAAATACTTCACCATTCTGATTTTTGAACAGATTATAATTGGAGTCAAATGACTCATCAGAAGAATATGAAGATTCACATGTAAAGCCGGATAAGGTAGATGGATCCACTGAAGGTCCCTTTGTAGCAACCCATGAGGTTTTGGGATACTGCTCAAGTTTCTAGTAGGTCGCATCAGCATTGAGTTTCCTTTCAAAGGCAATACCCTCTTTCCTAGGGTTCATGTTGAGAATCTGCTATTTAAGCACATCACAAAGTGCCTGATGCCCTTTGAGGCTTTTGTACATGCCTTTCACATACAATTCCTTCAACCCTGCATGGTTAGTGATACTAGCAGCATCCTCAGATGAGGAATTAATGATAGCAGAGACAGTTGAAGAATTTGCAGCAATAGAAGCATTTGAACTTTCAGGTGAAGAATTAGTATATTCATGTTCAATGCATTTCAAACACGGATGAATAAATTCTTCCTGGGCAGCGCTGATTTGTTGAGCAAGTAATGAATCACGCTCCTTCTAAAGATCTTCATAACTCACACTTAGCTGCTCAAGGTCTTTCTTTCTTTGAAGAAATTCATAAGAAAGTGTCTCATGATCAGATAAGAGAGTGTTATGATGACTCTGGAGATTATCTAACTTAGTCTGAAGTATCTGAAGAGTTTCGGCCAAAGCTTTAGAATGATCTACTTCTTCACCCAACATATCATCGCTCTCATCTAGCATGTTTTGAACTTTTTCCAAAGCTCTTTGTTGTTTAGTGGCAAGGGAAGCAAGTTTAGTATAGCTGGGTCCAAATTCATCATCACTGGACTCGGATAGGTAGCATTTAGTTACCTTGGCACCCTTTGCCATAAGGCATGGTGAAGAGGATGATGATTCCGGATCAAAAGTCGTAGCCTTGCGCGATTCCATGAAATCCTCAAAACAGGGATCATGATGAGTTCGATGACCTTCATAGACCTCAGAGAGTCGGTCCCAGATGAGCTTCGCATGACTAAGATGCATAATGTTCCTGAACTGATTTTGGGACAAGCCAGAGCAGATGATGTCCTTTACCATGAGGTTAAGTAGAGTGTACTTGCGAATATCATCAGCCTCCACCATCTTGCAGAGATCGGTAAGACCAATCTCAGTGACGGTCCACAGTTCGCTGTTCATCGCCATGAGGCGCTTCTTCATCATGGCCTTCCACTTGGGATAATCATGACTGTCAAAGATGGGGCATGTCATTGCCATCATTCCTGCGGTCGACATAACTAAAACTCCAGACAGAATCACATAGAACGTCGGAGTACCTTGCTCTGATACCAATTGAAAGTGCGTTAAGTCGACTAGAGGGGGGTGAATAGGTGATTTTTATGAATTCTTCACTAAGGAATTTCAGGGTGAGGAAATTCCTAAGCGAAGAACTACTTGCAGTGGAATAAGTACTCAGGTGCAAACATAACAGAGTAGTACCACAGTCATCATGATGAAATGAAAACAAGCACAGAGTACAGAAAAGTGTAAACACAGGATAAGCAGGCTGAAGACAAAATGATTGAAGAAATTGAACTGAGGAAATTGAGAAAGTCTTCAGTCAAAGTCTTCAAACATTAACAATTAAGTACACAACACAGTAATGAGGAAATGAAAGGATTGAGGAAATAGAACCAGTTAGCTTGGTGAATACAATGATTTGGTAGACCAGTTCCAACTGTTGTGACAGTCGTACGTTTGGTTGGAGCGGCTAGGTATTTAAACCTGAGGACACACAGTCCTCACCGTATTATCCTTGAGCTAAGGTCACACGGACCTCGCCCAATCACTCGTGGTAAGTCTTCAGGTGACTTCCAAACCTTCACAGACTCGGTCACTCGGCGATCCACAATTTCCTCTTGGATTCTCTAGAACATGACGCCTAACCGTCTAGAGGATGCACAGTCCTCAAAGGTAACAAGCGTCGGTTCCACACAGGAACAATCTCTTCAGTCATTCTCAATCACTTTGGGTTTGTAGGTGTTTGGTTTGGGTGTTTGGATTTTTCCACACTTGATCATTTTCGCTCAAAGTCCTCGGAGGATGGGATGCTCTCAATGACAAGTGTCAGTTTCTCGCAGAGCAATCAACCAGTTAGTGGTTGTAGGGGGCGGCTATTTATAGCCTAGGGAGCAGCCCGACATGATAATACATATATGCCCTTCAATGATATGACCGTTAGGTGGATAACATATTTTGGGACAGTTGGCGCATAGCACAACAACGGTCGGAAATTTGAGGTTCAAATTCCTCAGGGCTATCATGTTCCTCACTTGTAGGCAATCTGCACTGGTGAATTCCTAACTCCTCAGTCATAACAAATTCCTCAGAGACCAGAAGAACTTCGTCTCTGTCACTGAAGAAATCAACTAAACTGTATTAGATTTCCAATTGTTTCACTCGAAGGGATTGGTAGGTGTAGGATTGTGAGATCAGCATAACTTGGAAAGTTTTCCTTAGTTTTTCCTCGACCCCCTTTAACAGTACGGTGTTTCCTATGACTCAAGAAAGAGAAAATGAAACTACGAAAACAAAAGTCTTCACGCTTCATGTTCCTCACATGAATATTAAGTCTTCATGGTCACACCAATTTCTTCACTTTCAAAGTCTTCAGAAAACTAAAGTCTTCAGTTGAGGACATTCATTTTTAGGGGTCGACTTTCTATGTAAATATCAAACTCCTCATAGACTTATAGACCTGTGTACACTCACAAACACATTAGTCCCTTAACCTATAAGTCTTCAATACACCAAAATCACTAAGGGGCACTAGATGCACTTATAGTTTTGTGTTGTGAAGTTTTCAAGTTTTGGGTAAGGATTTGATGGACTATGGAATGAGGAGTGGCAAGAGCCTAAGCTTGGGGATGCCCAAGGCACCCCAAGGTAATATTCAAGGAGGCCAAAGGGCCAAGCTTGGGGAAGCCCCAGGAAGGCATCCCCTCTTTCATCTTCGTCTATCGGTAACTTTACTTGCGGCTATATTTTTATTCACAACATGATATGTGTTTTTCTTGGAGCATCTTGTATGATTTGAGTCTTTGATTTTTAGTTTGCCACAATCATCCTTGTTGTACACACCTTTTGGGAGAGACACGCATGCATCGTGATTTATTAGAATGCTCTATGTGCTTCACTTATATCTTTTGAGCTAGGCAAAATTTCTCTAGTGCTTCACTTATATCTTTTTAGAGCACGGTGGTGGTTTTATTTTATAGAAATTGATGAACTCTAGTACTTCACTTATATTATTTTGAGAGTCTTTAGAGTAGCATGGTAATTTTCTTTGGTTATAAAATTGGTCCTAATATGATAGGCATCCAAGAGGGATATAATAAAAACTTTCATATAGAGTGCATTGAATACTATGAGAAGTTTGATTGCTTATGATTGTTTTGAGATATGAAGATGGTGATATTAGAGTCATGCTAGTAAGTAGTTGTGAATTTGGGAAATACTTGTGTTGAAGTTTGTGAGTCCCGTAGCATGCACGTATGGTGAACCGTTATGTGATGAAGTCGGAGCATGATTTATTTATTGATTGTCTTCCTTATGAGTTGCGCTCGGGGACGAGGGATGGTCTTTTCCTACCAATATATCCCCCTAGGAGTATGCGCATAGTAATTTGTTTCGATAACTAATAGATTTTTTCAATAAGTATGTGAGTTCTTTATGACTAATGTTGAGTCCATGGATTATACACACTCTCACCTTTCCGCCATTGCTAACCTCTCTAGTACCGCACAACTTTCGCCGGTACCATAAACCCACCACACATCCTTCCTCAAAACAGCCACCATACCTACCTATTATGGCATTTCCATAGCCATTCCGAGATATATTGCCATGCAACTTTCCACCGTTCCGTTTATTATGACACGCTCCATCATTGTCATATTGTTTTGCATGATCATGTAGTCGACATTGTATTTGTGGAAAAGCCACCGTTCATAATTATTTCATACATGTCACTCTTGATTCATTGCACATCCTGGTACACCACCGGAGGCATTCACATAGAGTCATATTTTGTTCTAAGTATCGAGTTGTAATTTTTCAGTTGTAGGTAAATAAAAGTGTGATGATCTTCATTATTAGAGTATTGTCCCAAGTGAGGAAAGGATGATGGAGACTATGATTCCCCCACAAGTCGGGATGAGACTGCTGACGAAAAAAAGAGACCCAAAAAATGAGAAAAGGCCCAACAAAAAATGAGAGAAAAGAGAGAAGGGACAATGTTATTATCCTTTTGCCACACTTGTGCTTCAAAGTAGCACCATGATCTTCATGATAGAGAATCTCCTATGATATCACTTTCATATACTAGTGGGAATTATTCATTATAGAACTTGGCTTGTATATTCCAATGATGAGCTTCCTCAAAATGCCCTAGGTCTTCATGAGCAAGCGAATTGGATGCACACCCACTTAGTTTCTTTTTTAGCTTTCATAAACTTATAGATCTAGTGCATCCGTTGCATGGCAATCCCTACTCACTCACATTGATATCTATTGATGGGCATCTCCATAGCCCGTTAATACGCCTAGTTGATGTGAGACTATCTCCATCTTTTTGTCTTCTCCACAACCACCGTCTATTCCACCTATAGTGCTATGTCCATGGCTCACGCTCATGTATTGCATGAAAGTTGAAAAGGTTTGAGAACGTCAAAAGTATGAAAAAAATGCTTGGCTTGTCATCGGGGGTGTGCATGATTTGAATATTTTGTGTGATGAAGATGGAGCATATCCAGACTATATGATTTTGTAGGGAAAAGCTTTCTTTGGCCATGTTATTTTTAGAAGACATAATTATTTTGTTAGTATGCTTGAAGTATTATTGTTTTTATGTCGATATTAAACTTTTGTTTTGAATCTTACGGATCTGAACATTCAGGCCACAATAAAGAGAATTACATGGATAAATATGTTAGGTAGCATTCCACTTCAAAAATTCTGTTTTTATCATTTACCTACTCGAGAACGAGCAGGAATTAAGCTTGGGGATGCTTGATACGTCTCCAACGTATCTATAATTTTGGATTATTCCATGCTATTATATTATCTGTGTTGGATGTTTTATATGCATTAATATGCTATTTTATATGAGTTTTGGGACTAAGCTATTAACCTAGAGCCCAGTGCCAGTTTCTGTTTTTTCCTTGTTTTAGAGTTTCGCGGAAAAGGAATACCAAACGGAATAAAACTTTCGCGATGATTTTTCTTGGACCAGGAGACACCCAAGAGAGTTGCAGTGCAAGTCAGAAGAGCCATGAGGCGGCTGTCGGTGTCAAAACCGGCAGATCTCGGGTAGGGGTCCCGAACTGTGCGTTTGAGGATCGAAGGTAATAGGAGACAGGGACACGGTGTTTACCCAGGTTCGGGCCCTCTTGATGGAGGTAATACCCTACGTCCTGCTTGATTGACTTTGATGAGTATAGGGGTTACAAGAGTTGATCTACCACGAGATCGTAATGGCTAAACCCTAGATGTCTAGCATGTATGATTATGATTGCCTCTATGGACTAATCCCTTCGGTTTATATAGACACCGGAGAGGGCTAGGGTTGTACAAAGTCGGTTTACAGAGAAAGGCATCTTCATATCCGAACGCCAGGCTTGCCATCCATGCAAAGGAGAGTCCCATCCGGACACGGGGGAAAGTCTTCTATCTTGTATCTTCGTGGCCCATTAGTCCAGCCCATGTTGCATAGCCCGGACGCCCGAGGACCCCTTTATCCAGGACTCCCTCGGTAGCCCCTGAACCAGGCTTCAATGACGATGTGTCCGGTGCACAGATTGTCTTCGGCATTGCAAGACGGGTTCCTCCTCCGAATACTCCAAAGTAGTTGATCAACAAGAACTATGTCCGGATCCGTTTAACAATCACAATATCACAGCCACAAGGGCATAATACTTAATCAGAAAACATGATATGTCTTCACTGACAGTTTTTGCTAGCGAGACGTTACGTCTAGCCTCTTCATTATTTTGAATCGCTTTTCAATCTCTCCTTTCGCATTTTGAGACGCAGCCTCCGGTGACACATCTTGTCAAAACAGAGATCGTGTCCTCTTACCACGGGAACTTCATCACTACGGGTTTGGCTAATCCAACCGTGTCGTCTGCACGACCCCTTGGGAATAGGCGAGTTTTAAGGCTCGTGGGGGACGCTCTATATTCACTGCCTTTATAGGAGATAATAATCCACCTTTTCACCCCACGCCTCCTTCTTCCTCGACCCATCCGCCCTCAAGCTTCAGAGCCCAAGCTTCGATCCCTTCCGTCCCCAGAAAACATTCAAGCCATGTCCGGATCTGGAGCGCAGGGCAAGTGGATGGCCTCCTCCGTCACGGAGGAGGACATCAAGGAGCTCCGGGAAGCAGGGTACTTGGCCAAGGAAATCGCCCACCGGCTTCCGGCCAAGAAGCAGATCGTCCCTACTCCGGAGCCCCATGAGAGGGTAGTATTTATCCCTCATTTCCTCCGTGGATTAGGGTTTCCCCTCCATCCTTTTGTCCGTGGCCTTATGTTTTACTACGGGCTAGATTGCCATGATCTAGCTCCGAATTCCTTCCACAACATTTCAGCGTTCATCGTCATATGTGAGGCATTCCTCCGCATCCCTCCCCACTTCGGCATATGGCTCAAGGTCTTCAATGTGAAGCCAAAAGTGGTAGACGGTCAACACGCGGAGTGCGTCGGCGCCATGGTGAGCAAGCCTCCCAACGTCACTTGGCCGAAAGGCATCTTCGTGGAGACCGTGAAGGGGTGGCAGCAGGGGTGGTTCTACGTCACGGAACCCCGTGACTCCACATGGGCCGCTCCTCCCGAGTTCATGTCCGGGCCTCCACTGCCGCTGACATCCTGGCTCAACAAGGGCCTGGACTGGGCGTCATCTGACGAGGTGACGATTCTGCAGAAGCACATCAAGAGTATGGTAGATAAGAATACCAATCTTGCCAGCGTAATCCAGGTAATGCTCTTTCGCCGGATTCTCCCCTGCCAAGACTGGACTCAGCACATGTGGGAGTTTGCCCCGGCAGGTCCCCGGACCCTGCGGCGATTCTTCGGCATGGAGCACGAGGACATGTGGAAGATGCTGTTCAAGACCCAAAAGACGTGGCCAGAAATGACCGAGGATCTTGGCCTCGACTGTACTCACACATCACCTCCCGTAAGTTTTTATGATAACTTTATTATTTGCAAATCCAAGGGGCTTACTAAGCTTTCCATTCTTCCCACAAGGCTGGACAAAGAAGGCAGAGTGGATTCACTATTTGGCTCCGCGCCCCGAAGATCCAGCCATCCCTCTGTTAACGAGGATGCTGGTTCCGGCGCCATATCAAGGACCGAAAAAGCGGGCCAAGAAGAAGGGCAAGGAGGTCAAAAGTGGCCTCCGTCGTAAAGGTGCTTCGGACGTAGTGTCCGAAGACACCGTGACCCACTCTTCCCCTAACAAAGATGAAGGGGAGGAGGAAGAGAGTAAATAACCCCTTAAGGGGGGAAAGAAGAAAAGGGGGCTTCCACGAATCTGGAGGCGGAGGCATCCAAGAAAGGGAGAATCTCCCTCACGGATGACTCTGAATCGGACGCCGGTGAATTCACCCCTGGCCGGATCGTAAGTACCCCCAAAGGCACGTGTACTTATATATCCATCTAGCCTTCCACTTTGTGATCTTAATATACTGCATTATGCGCTGCCGTCCGGCTCGCGTCCTCTCCCAGCAATCCTCATCTTCGGGGAATTCGCTGGATCTGAACGTGATGGACAGCGGGTCGCCTCCGCCGGCCTCCTCCCCCAAAGCTATAGATAATGCCAAAGTGTTGTCCCGAAGGACCCTTCCAGTTAGGGGAAGGTGCGGGGAGCTGCCACGGTGGCGCCAGAGGGCGATATCCCTGCTACCGAAAACATGGGGGAATCGACCCCCATGGAGACTGGCGACGGGAGCCATGCCAAATTCGGCCCCCAACCGAATATTATTCCGGAGACCTATACGGCTACGGAATCAGGTAGGCAACCTCCTTCGAAAGAAGGGGGTGCGCAAATCCCACCGACAACCTCTGTCAATCCGAAGGCGTCGGATACTCTGGTGGAAGCACTTCAGAGTGCCATCATTGTAGAAGAACATTGTACCCTTATGGTTACGGTGGTTGAAAGGGTTCGGTCCGCCAAAAGCGGATTGAATGAGGCCTATACTAGCCTTCTAAGAGGCTTTGAGGTACGTAATATAATACCTTTTGGTTATATGAGAAAAAGTGTCTGTGTATAGATAGTAGCCCCTGAGACTCTGTTCGGTATTCACAAGGAAAAGCCAAACAGAGGATCGAATGACTCAATCAAGAGATTAACACACATATCTATTTGAACCAAATAGGCTGCGATGTAGGCGTCAGCTACCCATGCCGCCGAAGCGCCTGAGCTGAGGCAGAAGTTAGCAGAAAAGCAAGGTATGTGATATCGAAAATGCTTCTGAAATAATATTAGCAATAATTTGCCATCTGAATGAGTCTTATAACTTTGCTCATAGCTAACATGTCTGAGGTCGATACCCTCAAGAGCGCGCAGGCTGAGGCCAAGAAAGAGGCAGAGGAGGAATGAGCCGCCCACCTAAGACATGAGTCAAGGGTGGAGGAAGTCCAGCAAGAGCTCAAGGATGCTATAAGAAAATGTGAGTCCTTAGAGCATAAAATTTCGGATCAAAAACCCGAACTTGCAAAGGCCTCCAAAGTGCTCAAGAGGCCCGGGCTGAAGCCCAAAACGCCTGCCGGTAGATCCAGGAGGCGGAGAAAATTGCGGCTGGTAAGGCCTTTAACATGCAGAGCAAATTTTTGAGGAAAAAATACATCTTACTAACCCGGATTCGGAGTTCTCCAGGAGCGTTCACAGACCTGCCCCGGAGTGTTGCCGATGTAGCGGAGTTCTTCCGAGCTGAAGAGGGGAGCTCGATAGAAAAGCTATTTTGGTCGCAGTACCTTGCGCCTGAGCATCCTGTGCCCCTCAGCGATCAGCTGAAGTAGTTGGCGGAACTACATAGGGTGGCCAGATTGGCCATGAGGGATTTTATAATCCGCCTGTGGCTTGCCGAACCCATACCCAGCAGCTACTTTGGGCTCGTGAAGCGGCTGGTCAGTGCCTGGCCCTGACTTGATGTCGTGAAGCAGTCAGTCTGCATCGAGGGTGCGTGGATGGCCTTTGCCTGTGTCAAAGTACAGTGGGAAAAGATGGACGCCGTCAAGCTCGCAGCCGAGGGACCGCCCGCAGGCAAAGAGCACCGCACGCCGAAGCGGTATTTCGATGATGTCCTGGAAGGATCCCGCATTGTAGAGGGCCAGTGTTCAAAGTACATCACTTTTGAATAAATGTATCCTATGTTGTCCAATCATGTATTATGAAACAAGGCTTATGTATGATATATTGCTTGCTTTATTTTAATATTTTCCTCCTATGCGGTTGTTTACGACATCTGAGAGTTGGCCAGTCGTCGGCTTCAGCCCCCACGTAGGTAGTACGGGGGTGGTCGGGATAGCACCTAAACACACTTGACCTAGTGACTTGGTCCGTGAAGGAGGTGTTAGTGCAGCGAACCAGGCAATCGGACTATATGGCTTTATCGCTCTCGCTTAGCCATAGGAGTTTTATAATGGGATTATAGGCACAGCCCCTAGTATTGTTCGGTTATCCGAACTTGGGTGTTGTGGATGGCCGGCCGGGTGAAGGCCGGCCTGTCACGTAATGCAAAAAATCGCAAGAGATTTATACTTAGTCACCGAATAGCTGACCAGCTCTTGCCGCATCATGACACTTAGTTTTCGGCTTTCTCTACTGAGATGTTTGTCCGGATGAACCGGAAATAGAATCACCGTACTTCTCCCTTTACTACCTTAGCCGAACAAGCGGAACGTAAGGTAGTAACCACAGGAGCCGGGCAACCCAACTATTGACCAAAGACATGATTCGGAGCTGATGCATATAATGCTATATTTGGGACGCTGAATTGCACTGTGAAAGTGTTCAGACTTTGTTTAGTGTTTTGAAAAAATGTACGTGGCTCAATAGAGCCCCTGGCGATTTAAGTCGTACCGAGGTGTACATGACAATCGAACAAAAACAGGGAGACACAGATTAAGAGATAGGCCAATACCGCATAGGTTGGGCTAGAAACTGTTTCCATTATAGTCTGATTGATACGTCAAAACATATTGGTACAAATAGTGCAGTAAGCAACTGTCGGCGTTCTGGGAACGGGGGTCCCCAGACTTTCCTGCCTGCGGCCTGCGGCGTGGCTCAAGTGGGGGCCCAGCGCGGCCCATCTTCATCAGCGCAAGCTCAAGACCCTCGCGAGGGGCCAAGCCTCGCGGGGCGGACGACAGGAAGCTTCCTCAGAGGCAGCCTCATCAGGCAGGCTCGCGAGGAGGCGGAGAGATCAAGGTAGGGGTACCTCGCGAGGAACCCGTGACGCAAGCCATGACGATCGAGACCAGGCGGGCGCCAGGCGGGTGCTGGCCTACATAGTGTCCTTATTTCCCTTTTGGTGCAAAGGGGGCAAGCACAGGCCAAGGCATCGGGCAAAGGTTGCCATTCCGGTGCAACAAGACCAAGACCAGCAGAGCGACAGGATGGAGGTCACCGTGGAGCCCAAGACGGCGTCATCACAAGTGCTTTTGGCAACCGACAACCACCTTTGGCCAGGATAACTTGTACTATATGTTCCCCTTCAAAATGGCCAAGTGTTGGTGCCCTTCCCGCTCATTATTTGGGGAGAGGCCCAGGGCCTCTATAAATAGAGCTAGCCACCATAGAGTAGGGGAGAGAGATCTGGTAGAACCCTAGCAGAGAGAGAAGAAAAAGAGAAGGAGGGCAAGGAGAAACCCGGTAGAGACTAAGTAGAACACACCGCACCAGCTCAAGAACACCCCTCGCGAGGCTGTTCTTCCCTTGTACTGTCCATCATCAGCCCCAGTGGCAATCCACCACAGCACACACTGGAGTAGGGTATTACACCACAACGGTGGCCGAACCAGTATAAACCTCGTGTCTCTTGTGTTGTTCATCATTTTCATCTTAGTTCGCACGAGAGGATCGGACGTAGATCGGTATGGGAGAGATCTCTGCGCGCACCCCAGTGTTCAAACCTCAAGGGTCTGCCGGAACCCGAAATCCGACATTTGGCGCGCCAGGTAGGGGTGCGCCGGAGTCCTCCCTCCTGACGACCCGCTCTCCCCCAACATCGCATCCCACCCTCATGGTGGACAACGCACCGCCCGCTCCAGCAACGGATGTTGACACCAGGGCCAGGGGGCTCCGGGCCCTGGCCCCCACCTTCCGACAGGTGCAGTGGCCGCGCAAGTTCAGGCCCGAGACGCCGCCGCGCTACAACGGCGCGACGGACCCGATGGTTTTCCTCCTGGCGTACGAGGAGGCCGTCCTCAGAGCCGGGGGCAACGTATGGTTTTCCTCCTGGCATACGAGGAGGCCGTCCTCAGAGCCGGGGGCAACGTGTCACATCCCAAGTTCTGGTAATGCCTAGTGCTAACATATGGTGTTGCATCATGTCTACTTTACTCAGAAAATTTGAAATGGGGATGACAAGCCCTAGCACTAAATGAAATGCAATTAGGATCAAAATAAAAATATTTTCAATGAACCCAGAATGCCCTTTAGAAAAGTTCATTATTTTTTATAAAGGTGAAAACCTCTGCCAAAAATGATGCACATACTTTTAGGCCATTCTGGATTTTTGAATAACCCATATTGTATTTGAATTGGAGCCTTTAAATACTATTAATATTTTTAAATGCTCCAATAATTCTGAAAATAGTTAAGGGCATCTGCAATAATTCATATCGTCTTGCCCTGAAAAGCAAGATTGTTCTCGAGTTTAGTAACATATCGGTGGTTCGTGATTTTCCGAAGATCTTCTCGGAAGTATTACCTGGTTGTCACCTGACCGGTATGTTGAGTTCGTGATTAAATGGGTTTTCTTATAAATCACCCCTTCTCCAAGAATCTGTGTTGGATATCCCTGAGCTAGTTGGTTGAGCTAAACAACAACTTGGAGAGTTGGAAGATAAAGCTTGTCTGACTTAGTTCGTGTTAAGGGATATCTTTTTGTGTGTGTGTGTGATGAAGAAAGATGATATCTCCATTGATTGGTCCTCGTGATCAGTTGTTGGATCTATTGCCTTGTCAAAACTTTGACTTGAGTATGAGCTATCGTCAAGTCAAATCAGAACCAACGATGTTCGTAATGTTGCCTTACTCGTGGTTGATCCCTCGAGCATACACCATTACATATTTTGGGCTGACCAATGCTATCACCGTGTTCACATGATGGTGGAAGTCCAGTGATATGGAAATTCAGATGAGTTGCTGTTGAGCCCATCAGCAGCATTTTGTCTCCTCCATGATTTGTGTTGAACATCCAGCTAGTGTTGAAAACTTGTGTAAGCATTTTCTTCATACCCCGTTCATGTAGAATATGTTTGGATGAAAGTAGTGACCTCCTCTAAGTTCACGTGCAAACGATGCAAGTTGCCGCCGTGAGTTCGAGAAAGGTTGTTTTTGTTTCCTCTGGTACCATCCCAAGTCAGTCATGCATGTGCGAAGTATGCTATGGTTTGACAGGCTCGCTACCTCCATTCCATTTGTATTCCCTATCACACCAAGCCACTGGCTGATTTGTTTAGGGAAAAGAAGTTTCTTCATAAGAGCTAATCATATGACTTATGCAAGGACTTCGATATCCTTGATGATGGTTCCCAACTAGGACTTGGCAATGTTTCATTGTAAGACTACTATGTGATCATGCTTGTCTGGGACAACATGTTCGCATGTGTTTAGCAGAACCAGCTCATGTTTTGGAGCTTACTACCATAGTCCATTTCCTGAGAATCTCGCAATGTCATCTCGTCGATTTGTGTTGCAAACTTTCATTTTCTTTCCAGACTCGATGAGTCTGGAATATCCTGACACCAACCAGATCTGAATCTCAGGCAGATGTGATGGTTGGGACGTTTTCCCAAGAGCTATAATATTGATCTCTCTGTAACCCGGTAGAGTGGATGTCGTGACCAACACACCCAGCCGGAAGACCTATTATTGTAGTATCTTGATTGAGTAAGTTGGCCACCTCCCCATAAGGATCTCGTAGAATTTATTCCAATAGTAGTTCCTTATGGATTTTTGTGTTTCCGAAGTTCGACCTGCTACTTGATGTTCTAGATACCAAACCATTTCAAAGAATGCTTAGGCTAGCACATCAAGGAGAGCATTAGAAGCGGAGCGCTAAATGTCTCTCGGTCGATCATCCAGATTTTGATCCCTTGGCCTCGCTAAGGTGAAATCTGAGAAAGTGTTATCTTCCTTTGCACCCGCATTGTCCATCACTATTCATCATGGCAGTAAGATGTGTTGCCAGGATCCTCGGCACGGATGTTGGTAAGACCTTGATGAGTATGGAAATGCTCAAGTTCTTGAGAGCACGCTCAGGAACTAGGTTCTGATGTTGTCGTTAACTGGAATGTGCCTCCATTCTCTCAGTTATTCGATAGCCATCCAATTGGTGGAATCACCTTTGCCGGTGAACCTTCTCCCCAGTTACTAGAATCATTCCCAACATTTGCATTTTGTTCCCAGTTTACACCTCAGTAGTTGTTGTTCAGGATCATCTTCAAAAGTGAACTTACCATGGGTCTCATCCATTTCCGATGATAAGCAAAAATCATCCATTGCGTTGTCTTCAACAAGATAGTCCACATCATCCATCCTAGTCGGAGTATGCCATTCTTTCGAACCCCTTCCAACGATCGATTGTGATTACCTCAGGCTGGTATAGAGAGTTTCAATGATCTTTGTATCAAAAGTAATTCTTTTTGCCACTTAAGGGAAATGCTCTACGAGTCATTTTTCCCTAAGGTGCCCCATTATGGAATCATGGCAATTATCTCCTCGCTACTTTGAAACCATGCACCATCCTACTCCAGCGTGGAATTGTTGCCTACCAATTTGAACCCTTGTCATCTATTACCTTCCATCTCTCTCGATGTGTGTTTAGTGTCTCAGCTCAAGAGATGTTCCAATGTCTCACTCCATGAGTTGATCTTAAGTTGCTCGATCTTTGAGAAGATCGTTTTCTGTAGAGTTTCCTTCCCTCTTCATCGTGTTGGATGAAGATCTCGAAGACAAAGACGTCAAGAGCAATGTGATGCAATATATCGTTATCTTCGAGAAGGACAGTTCGATCGAGAAGACTGTGATAGTTTTGTGACCCCTCTGTCTTCTTACTCCACTTCCTGAATCTCGGGACGAGATTCTTGTTTTAGTGGGGGTGAGTTGTCACATCCCAAGTTCTGGTAATGCCTAGTGCTAACATATAGTGTTGCATCATGTCTACTTTACTCAGTAAATTTGAAATGGGGATGACAAGCCCTAGCACTAAATGAAATGCAATTAGGATCAAAATAAAAATATTTTCAATGAACCCAGAATGCCCTTTAGAAAAGTTCATTATTTTTGATAAAGGTGAAAACCTCTGCCAAAAATGATGCACATACTTTTAGGCCATTCTGGATTTTTGAATACCCAAATTGTATTTGAATTGGGGCCTTTAAATACTATTAATATTTTTAAATGCTCCAATAATTCTGAAAATAGTTAAGGTCATCTGCAATAATTCATTTAATGGCCACAATTATTTTCAGGATTTATTAAAATGGTTTGGGTTATAAACTAAATCAAAACAAAATAACATAAATAGAAAACAGAAACTAAATAAAAGAGAGAGAGAAGGACTAACCTGGCACTTACCTCGGCCCATCTAGCTGTGCGGCCTGCTGTTGAAGCCGGCCCAGCCCAGCCACCCCCCTGCCAGTTGTCTTCCCCCTCTCGCCAGAAGGCAGAGGAGAAGCTAGTCACGGCGCCGCGGCGTGCCACGCCAGCAGGTGCCTGGCTGCCCCCCCGTCGCCCTGGACTCCCTCTGCGACGCCACGCTACCCCCCTGGACCCCCTTGACGCTCTTGCACTCTCCCTCGCCCTCGTCCCCTTCTCCGTCTCTCTCTCACGCGCGCGACCGAACGCAGCCGTCGCCGCCGACGAGCTCCCCCACGGCCACAGCCATCTTTGAGCCTCTCCGATGCACCCCCGAGCTCCGCCTGGTGCCCCTCTTCCTCCTCGCCAAGCCACGCCAGCCGAGGATCACCATGCCGTCGTCTTCGAGCTCGTCACCACCGCTTCTGCTCGCCGGACTTCGCCGGTCGATTCGCCGCCTCCGACGCTTCCCCGAGCACGCTGGCCATCCCTACGTCACCACAGTGAGGCCCCGAGTCGTTTCCCCCTTCTCCCCTGGTCGCTTTCGACCTCTAGGCCATAGCCCCGTCTTGGCCGAGAATTCCACGGCGCCGGCGATGTCGCCGCCGTCACTGCAGCCACTGAGGCTCGAAAACGAGCACGGCACCGTGCTCCTAGCATCTTGAGGAGCTCAGTGAGCCCCTTAGATAGCCCTCCCGTCCTCTGTGGCCTCGCCCCGCTTGAACCCGTAGCTCCGGCCGCCGCCTCGCTCGTCGCCGGTGCCTCTGCAGGCCACCCCAGCTCCGACCGCCTCCACCATTGGATGCACGCGAGTGTCAGAGTCCCGTAGCCGCAAACCACGCTCAAAACCATCACCTGTAGCTCAATCCCGAGCAGACTCCGCCACGGCTTGAGGTCGCCGCCGGCCAAACTCCGGCATGCCGACGTGGCGGCGTAATTAGTGCTAATCTCCGTTAATTACCCATCCTAACAGACACTGACATGTGGGTCCCCGAGCCTAATTAGGTTAGTCTAAATATCCTGCTTAAATAAGTGCTAATCCTGCGGACCCCACGTGTCATCTTGACTTTGACTTAGTCAATGTTGACCGGGCCCACCTGTCGGCGACCTAACTAACCCAGGGTCACTGACCAATGGGTCCCGCAGGTCAGGTTTGACCTGGACCCGTCCTGTTGACTGGATGATGTCATAGTGACATAGTGATGAGGTCATAAATGATTTTCTAGATTTTAAATAAATCAGAAATGATTTATTTAATTCAGAAAATGTCCAAAACTTCAAAAAATCATAGAAAATAATCTATAACTCAGAATGAAATAATTTATATATGAAAAATTATCAGAAAAATTCAAGGAATCTGTTTATGGCATTTTCATGCATGTTAGAACAATTTAAGGCCACTGTTTAGGACAAATCCAATAAAGGTCATTTAAATAATCATATATGGAGTTGGAATTTGAATCTTGTATTCAAACCAACTTCATTTAATTGTGTTGCTAGTTGCATTAGCTCAATCAACAACATATTGCCATGTCATTATCATGCATCATGTTGTGCATTGCATTGATTGTGTTCCTTCTCTATTGCCGGTGGTTGTCCCCTCTCGATAGACGTTGTACCGATGCTGTGATCGTTGACACTGATGAAGACCCAATGATATCTTCAGAAGTGCCAGGCAAGCAAAACACCCTTGTTCATTCCGATACAATCCCACTCTCTCGCTCCTGCTCTCTTTTACTGCATTAGGACAACAACGATTCAACTGTTACATGTCGCGGTAGTTGAACCCCTTTCCTCTGCATGACCTGTCATTGCCATAGTAAATAGATGAAACCCACTAGCATGAGTAGGAGTTGTTTGAGCCCTGATGTGCCTACTCATTCATGCTTATTTTTCATGCCTGCTACTGCTTAGAGTTGAGTCAGGTCTGATTCATCGGGGATGAATTGGAACAGTGATGAACATGTCCTACTGTGTGTGAGCTAAGTGTGTGAACACGATTTGGTAAAGGTAGCGGTGAGAGGCCATGTAGGAGTACATGGTGGGTTGTCTCATTGAAACCGTCCTTAGGAACTGAGTTCTGTGTTTGTGATCCATGAAACAGTTACTACCACGCATTGGGCCTGAAACCAATGGACCCTCTCGGCTTCTTGATCACCCTTGTCCTCTGTCCAGGAGTTGCAACTAGTTTCTGGTGTTTATAGGATATGTGGTGGCGGCCGTGCGTAGCGCTGACCCTAGGGGTGGGCTATGATGCGGTAGATACACCGTGGCCGGGCATGCCGGGCGCCCGTTTGGTGTCTCGGAACCCTGTACACATCGTCCGGGGCCGTATGTGGAAACCTCGGCCGGACTCCCTGCGGATGGAACCTGGATAGGCGATAAACCTGGACTAGAGACTTGAGTGTTTAGGTAGGCCGTGGCCGACACCCTCGTTGGGCTTCCGCTTGAAGGTTGCCGAGTACATGTCGTGTAAACGACGGTAAGTGGTGAGAGCGTGTGTGAAGAAGTACACCCCTGCAGGGTTAACATCATCTATTCGAATAGCCGTGTCCGCGGTAATGGACTTCTGGGTTGCCTATAACAGTTCATAGACAAGTGAAAGTGGATACTCTAAAACTCGCAAGATAAGTGTGAGTGCTATGGATGGCCTTCTCGTAGGGAGACGGGAGTGGATCCATAGTGGTGTATTGAATGGTGAATATGTGGACTCGTGTGCGCCACCTCAAAAGAGTTACTTGCAGTCGTAGTTCAGGTTAGCCACTGAGTCAAAGCTGGCTTGCTGCAGTTAAACTCCACCACCCTCTTTGTTGATACCGATGCATGTGTGGTTAGTTCTGATGTAAGTCTTGCTGGGTACATTTGTACTCACGTTTGTTTAATTTATGTTTTGCAGAGAGACTTCAGTCTCACTAGTAGTTTCGCGTGGACTTCGACGTTTAGCTTGATACCTCAGCTAAGATCTTGTGCCCTCGGCAGGATCTGGTAGATAGTCAGGCTTCTCAGCCTTCTTCATTTGTAGTTGTCTGTACTCAGGCAAGTTAAGCTTCCGCATGTGCTTGTTGCTTGTATGCTCTGTATGTTGGGTCATAAGACCCATGTTTGTCATATCTCGCTCCTCGGAGCCTAGTGAATAAATACTTTGAGTCGTAGAGTTATGTTGTGATGCCATGTTGTATTTACACATACCGAGCATATTGTGTGTATGATTGAAATGCTTGGTATGTGTGGGATCCGACAATCTAGTTGTTTATCCTTGGCAGCCTCTCTTATGGGGAAATGTAGTCTAGTGCTTCCTTGAGCCATAGTAGTCCGCTACAGCCCGGTTCACCGGAGTCCTGCTAGCCCAGCACTACTGCTCAGATCACTTGACTGGCCGGCATGTGTTTCACTTCGTTCCTGTGTCTGTCCCTTCGGGGAAATTTCACGCGGTGACATCCGGAGTCCTGCCTAGCCTGCTACAGCCCGGGTTCCCGGAGTCCTGTTAGCCCAGTGCTACAGCCCGGAATCACTCGCTGATGACCGACATGCTCGATGTGATTCATGTATGCCTGTCTCCATAGGTCTGTGCCGCTTTGGGTTCACGACTAGCCATGTCGGCCCGGGTTCTCTGTCATATGGATGCTAGCGACACTATCATATACGTGAGCCAAAAGGCGCAAACGATCCCGGGCCATGGTAAGGCGACACCCGTGGGTTACCGTGCGTGAGGCCGGAAAGTGATATGAGGTGTTACCGGCTAGAACGATGTGACTTGGAATCGGGGTCCTGACACAACGACCGGGTGATGGCCAACTGGCTACCCATGGCCCTCACCGACGTCTCGCGCGCATGGCTCCTCCACCTGCTGACGGCCTCTATCACCTCCTGGGAGGAGCTGCGTGACCTCTTCCTCGCTTGTTTCGCCGCATCAATGCCGCCCATCGTCGCAGCTCTCCTGGGTGGCTCCTAGGCACCACCCTCGAGCCATCACATCAAGCCGTTCACCTGCCAGATCAGCACCGCCTCCAAGCAACGAGAAGCCCCCCGGGCTGGGTGGCGCCCGAGGCCGGTCTAACCTTCAACTTGGAGGACCACCCCTTCAACCCCATTGGTTCGGGCGCGCTCCCGATGCTGTGCACCCCCACCATCTGCCAAGTGGCCGTCACCAGGACCCTCATCGACAGTGGTGCTGGCCTCAACGTGCTCTCGGTGGAGGCCTTCAGCCTCCTCCATGTGCCGCTGGAGCGGCTCCGACCCAACAGGCCTTTCTCGGGCGTCGGAGCCGGTTCCACCGCCTCCTTGGGGCAGATCCGCCTCCCAGTGACCTTCGGCACCTGTGACAACTTCTGCACGGAGCTGATCGACTTTGACATCGCCCCCATCGGCCTCCCCTACAACGCCATCCTCGGCTATCCGGCCCTGGCTCGGTTCATGGAAGCAACTCACCCGGCGTACAACCTCATGAAGATGCCTGGGAGCAGCGGCGTCCTCACCATGTCAGGAGACACAAGGGATGCGCTGCAGGTGCTCTAGCTTGTTTTCAGGGAGGCCGCGGTGGTGCAGCCCACTGGCACCGACGCCCTTGAGCCCAAGGGGGTTGCGCCGGCTAAAAAGGAGCAGTTGTTCACCCAAGACAAGGCAGAAACCAAGCAGGTACCAGTCAACGAGGACGGGTCCGCTAGCGCCACCTTCACCATAGGGGCCAACCTTGAGCCCAAGCAAGAGAAAGCCCTGATCGGTTTCCTGCGTGCGAACAAGAAGGTGTTTGCATGGGAACCTGATCAGTTAGCAGGGGTCCCAGGGCAAGTGATTGAGCATCACCTCAACAGGTGCCCCAATGTGCGCCCCATGAAGCAGAAGGCAAGGCGGCAGTCTACTAAGAAACAAGCTTTCATCGTTCAAGAGACCCGGAAGCTAGAGGCGGTAGGAGTTATCCGCGAGGTCTGCTACCCTGATTGGCTGGCTAATCCGGTCTTTGTGCCGAAAAAGGGAGGAAAGGAGCGCATGTGCGTTGATTTCACCAACCTCAACAAGGCCTGCCCGCAGGATCCATTTCCGCTCCCCCGCATTGACCAGATAGTCGACTCCACCGCAGAGTGTGACCTATTGTGCTTCCTAGATGCCTTCTCGGGCTATCACCAGATCAAGATGGCGGTAGAAGACGTGGAGAAGACGGCCTTCCTTGCCCCATGTGGAGTGTACTGCTATACGTGCATGTCGTTTGGGTTGCGCAACGCAGGCGCGACCTTTCAGCGGCTGATGCACCTCGCCTTAGGCCGGCATCTCGGGAGGAATGCAGAAGCTTACATCGATGACATTGTGGTGAAGTCTCGTGAGGCAAGGACCCTGATACAGGACCTGGAAGAAACCTTTGCGAGCCTCAACAAAGTGGAACTATGGCTCAACCCAGAGAAGTGCGTGTTTGGAGTCCCCTCAGGCAAGCTCCTAGGTTTTCCTCGTATCCCACAGGGGCATCGAGGCCAACCCGGAGAAGGTAAAGGCAGTCGAAGACACGAGCCCGCCAAGGACCCTCCGAGAAATGCAGAAGCTCACCGGGCGTGTAACTGCGCTGGGGCATTTCATCTCCAAGGTGGGGGAATGAGCGCTGCCCTTCTTCAAGCTGATGAAGAAAAAGGGCCCCTTCGAATGGACTGAAGAGGCCGACAAG
The DNA here is from genome assembly GCF_056163025.1 of Triticum urartu. Lineage (NCBI taxonomy): Eukaryota > Viridiplantae > Streptophyta > Magnoliopsida > Poales > Poaceae > Triticum > Triticum urartu. The sequence goes on along the minus strand of NC_141876.1, from coordinate 397,531,503 downwards.
GCATTCCAAGACCACAAGAGGTATCTTACCAGTCCACCAGTGATGGTAGCTCTGCGTCCTTGGGAGCCCCTGGTGCTCTACCTTGCGGCCACCCCCTACTCCGCTAGCGCAACCCTGGCAGCGGTCAGGGAGGAGCGTTGTGCCAAGGCCGCATCAACCGTCCGAACTAAAGCAAAGCAGAGCCAGGAGGGCCTCGCGAAGGCTGCAATCGCAGCTGGAAAGGAACAGCCGCAGCAGGAGAACGCACCCGGAGCAGGAGAGGCCCCTTCAGGCGACCAAGCACTGGGAGCTCCGTCGTCTCAAGAGACGCCTCGACCTCTGGAGGACGCAAGCAGTCCCAGCACCCTCAACCTCGTCGAGCACCCTGTGTATTTCGTCAGCACAGTGCTACGGGACGTGAGGGCGCGGTACCCCATGCCTCAAAAGCTCCTCCTCGCGCTATTGGTGGCCTCACGCAAGCTGCGGCACTACTTCCAAGGCCACCCCATCAAGGTCGTCTCGGCATACCCCTTGGAGAGGGTACTCAGGAGCCCCATCTCAGCTAGAAGGGTTGCTGAATGGAACATCGAGCTACAGGCATTTCAGCTAGAATTCAGTACGACCAGAGTCGTCAAGGGAGCCACGCTAGCGGATTTCGTGGCAGAATGGGCAGAAGCATCGGGTCTCGAGGCAGGGAAAGACCGATCACTTTCCCCGAGAAGTGAAGCACCAGATGGCTGGGTCATGTACTTTGATGGGGCGTTCTTCCGACACGGTGCGGGGGCTGGCGCAGTGCTCGTATCCCCTACCCAGGACAAACTCTACTACACCATGCAACTTTGCTTCCAGCACGGAGAAAAGGGCTCCAACAACATAGCGGAGTACGAAGGCCTAATAGCAGGCTTGAAGGCCGCAACTGCCTTAGGGGTGAAGCGCCTCATCATCAAGGGCGATTCGCAGCTCCTCGTCAACTTCTCCAACAAGATATACGAGCCAAAGGACGAGCACATGGAAGCCTACCTCGCTGAGGTCCGCAAGATGGAGAAATAGTTCTGGGGACTGGAGTTGTAGCATGTGCCTCGCGGCACCAATCAGGAGGCTGATGACATTGCCAAGAGGGCATCTAGGCGGCCGCCTCAGGAGCCTGGCATCTTTGAGGAGCGGCTCTTCAAACCCTCGGCGGTGCCGTCGCTGTCGAGCACGGCACAACCAAGGGAGGAGCTCCCTCAGCCGCCTGCCTCAGGAGCCCCGGTCTGCGGCCTAGCCTCAGGGGCACGCCTGCTCCTGGCGTTAGAGCCTCAAGAAGGGCGTTGGATCCCGGAGCTCAAGAACTACCTGATGCAAGGGACTCTGCCGGAGAATGAGGAGGAGGCGGAGCGTGTGGCACGGCAGGCCACGGCTTATTGCATCAGGGATGGAGAGCGACCGAATGACGTGTCCTTACGTTGCATCTCCCGAGAGCAAGGGAAGGAGCTACTGGCGGACATACACGGCGGAGACTGCGGGCACCACTCGTCGTCACGGACCCTCGTCGGCAAGGCGTTTCGTAGTGGATTCTATTGGCCCACAGCACTCAACGACGCCGTTGAGCTTGTGAAGGCTTGCGAGGCCTGCCAGATTCATGCTAAGAAAATCTATCAGCCTGCAGGGGGTCTACAGACTATACCCCTCTCATGGTCGTTCACAGTTTGGGGGCTCGACATTCTAGGCCCGTTTCCTCGGGCGCCAGGGGGCTATCGCTACCTCTACATCGGCGTGGACAAATTCACCAAGTGGGCTGAGGTGGAAGCCGTCCGCACAATCCCGGCAGGCTCAACGATCAAATTCATCAAGGGCCTCGTGAGCCGATTTGGGGTGCCCAACTGCATCATCACCAACAATGGTTCGCAATTCACCAGTAATCTCTTCAAAACGTATTGTGCTAACCTTGGAACGCAGATATGCTACGCTTCGGTAGCACACCCCCAGAGCAACGACCAGGCCGAGCGGGCCAACGCGGAGGTCCTGAGGGGCCTCAAAGCCAGGACCTTCAAGAAGAAGCTGGAAGCCTGTGGCAGGGGCTGGTACAACGAGCTCCAGTCTGTGCTGTGGTCAATCCGCACGACAGCGACCAAGCCGACTGGCGAGACCCCGTTCTTCCTCGTCTACGGAGCAGAGGCTGTTCTCCCTCACGAGGTCAGGTGTTGCTCTGCGCGGGTCCTGGCATTCGACGAGGCTCAGCAGGACGCCATGCGGGGGACAGATCTCGTGCTCAGGGAGGAACGTCATCGGGAAGCCGCACTGTGAGCGGCAAGGTACCAACAGGTGCTATGGCGATACCACTACCGCAACATCCGCCCCAGGACCGTTGAGGTAAGGGATCTCGTGCTTAGACGGGTTCTCTCCAGGGAAGGGCTGCACAAGCTCTCTCCCATGTGGGAGGGCCCGTTCAAGGTTGTTCATGTTTCCAGGTCTGGCTCCGGGCACTTGGAGTCTCCGGAGGGAGTACCCATCCAGAACGCATGGAACATTCAACATCTCCGGAGGTTCTACCCCTGAGCGAGGCCTAGCGCCAAGGAAAGGCCCGGTGCCTGTGAAGAAGGCGAATGCCTGTGAAGCTACTGCGTTTTGGGAAAGGCCCGGTGCCTGTGAAGAAAGCCAATGCCTGTGAAGCTATCGCGTTTTGGGAAAGGCCCGGTGCCTCTGAAGAAGGCGAATGCCTGTGAAGCTGCTGCGTTTTGGGAAAGGCCCGGTGCCTGTGAAGGGGGCAAATGCCTATGAAGCTCGCCGCCCGTGACACTCTCACGTAATAATGAGTGGGGCTGTACACGCCCCGAAGTCTCCGGAGTGCCGCCCTCGGGCCTCGGGGGCTCCCGCCCACGCCTAGTGGCAGCACTTAGCTCCGCGCTGGTGAGAAGATGTCAAAGACTAGAATAGGTGTCGGACGCGGCTTTCCCATTTGCTTTCTGTAGTTGGCTTGTTTATTCCCATTTGAAGTTTTATTGGAGTTGCTGACATTCCTGGCTTGTGACTCTTTGTCTTTCTCGCTCGCTTGCCTCGTTTTCTCTTGCACAAGTCTCGCGAGGGAGTCGTGGGTGCCCTCGCGAGTGTTTTCTGCCCCGATCGTTTGGAGCTTCCCTATCCGAGTCCTCTGTGGGAGCACCCCTCCCAGTCTGTGCCCCACGGGCACCGCGACACGAGCGCAAGACCTAGGCTGATCGCCCCCACAACCAAGACCGTAAGCTACCCCTCTAACTAATCCTTGCAGGGCATGAAGTGCACGGCGAGGCCTCAGCCTCCGGAGGCGAGGGCCGCGTCAAGCTCCACCAAGCTCAAATGACTCCCGCACATGGACACGCAGCACGGAACATAGCGCAGAAATGGCAAAAGCAACGCGACACTTGACAGCAACGGTTCTAACACGCCCCCACGGGGCCCTGTACTACCTTCTTCTTACGTAGGAAAGGAAGGAAACAAAATGGACACGACCTGTCCAACACCAACCTACAGCAAAAGCTCGAGCTGCTCCTGGGGATCAGGCGGACGCCTCCTCTCGCTTCACCAGGGCGCGGCGGTGGGTGGACCCGCTGCCTTCACCCAGGCGGGCGTGATGGCGCGGGGGCTGGTCGCGGCCACCGCTGGAAGAGCTACTGCCTGAGGGAGAGTCGCCGAAACTTGGCGAACCCCGAGCACTGCCGCCTGTGCGCCAGTCGCCATCTTCATCCTGGTCAGTGCCGGGGCTGGGCAGGCGGCCGCGGTCGTCGTCTTCAGGGCAGCACCCGGCACGGCGACCATCTTCGCCAAACACCCTCACGTAGAGGGTGGCGTCGCCATCGAACTTGAAGTACAGGGTACACCACCGGCCCAGGCCGCGCGCGCGGGAACGTTTGCCAGCCGCGCGTCAGGGCCCTGTTCCTAGAGACGGAGACCTCCAGCGAAGCCCAGGAGGCCCTGCTGCAGCAGCCGTCTGCCTGGAGCCAGAAGCCGCACCAAGCATTGGCCGGCAGTTCATCTACGAAGAAACGTGGGAGCTGGAGCCGGGTGCTGGATGGGTCCACCGACCACACGACGAACTCCGGCAGCACCTCCGCAGAGCGAAAGCGTGGTCTAGGGGGCGCACACCCACGGTGTGCCCCCCGTCGGCAACCGGGCGCTCACCACCACGTAGGGAACCGCCTCCATGACCGCGGGAGGCTACCACGGGGACCGTGGTGTACTTGCAAGGGCGGCCTCGGCCGCGCTTGGTCAGGGGAGGGTCAGGCCCTACCCGGGGGCCTTTCCTTTCTCTGCGGCTGAGAATCTCTTCGGGGCCATGGGGACGGCGATTAGCCAAGAAGAAGAAAAGGAGCAGCAAGAAGGGATGGACTGAAGGGGCTCGCCCAGTCCCGTACTTATAGTCGGAGGAGGCCAACCGCCGAGCACCACGATCGCAGGTAATCATGACCGGTTTCTCTTCATGCAGGGACTTGTCAAGTCGTGTGGTCGCCGAGGCATCGTGGGAAGCGCGTATGCCCATGTCTAGTCAACCGCCATGCGGCACCCAAGGCCGCAGGCTGTTGGGGCCCCCGGCGCTTCGCGCTTACCCCTTCGCTTCCCTGCTAGGCCAAGCCCGGGTGCGCCTTAGGCCCGGGGGCTACTGTCGGTGTTCTGGGAACGGGGGTCCCCAGACTTGCCTGCCTGCGGCCTGCGGCGTGGCTCAAGTGGGGGCCCAGTGCGGCCCATCTTCATTAGCGCAAGCTTAAGACCCTCGCGAGGGGCCAAGCCTCGCGGGGCGGACGACAAGAAGCTTCCTCAGAGGCAGCCTCATCAGGAAGGCTCGCGAGGAGGCGGAGAGATCAAGGTAGGGGTACCTCGCGAGGAACCCGTGACGCAAGCCATGACGATCGAGACCAGGCGGGCGCCGGCCTACGCAGTGTCCTTGTTTCTCCTTTGGTGCAAAGGGGGCAAGCACAGGCCAAGGCATCGGGCAAAGGTTGCCATTCCGGTGCAACAAGACCAAGACCAGCAGAGCGGCAGGATGGAGGTCACCGTGGAGCCCAAGACTGCATCATTACAGGTGCTTTTGGCAGCCGAAGACCACCTTTGGTCAGGATAACTTCTACTATATGTTCCCCTTCAAAATGACCAAGTGTTGGTGCCCTTCCCGCTCATTATTTGGGGAGAGGACCAGGGCCTCTATAAATAGAGCTAGCCACCACAGAGTAGGGGAGAGAGATCTGGTAGAACCCTAGCAGAGAGAGAATAAAAAGAGAAGGAGGGCAAGGAGAAACCCGGTAGAGACTAAGTAGAACACACCGCACCAGCTCAAGAACACCCCTCGCGAGGCTGTTCTTCCCTTGTACTGTCCATCATCAGCCCCAGTGGCAATCCACCACACCACACACTGGAGTAGGGTACTACACCACAACGGTGGCCCAAACCAGTATGAACCTCGTGTATCTTGTGTTGTTCATCATTTTCATCTTAGTTCGCACGAGAGGATCGGACGTAGATCGGTAGGGGAGAGATCTCCGCATGCACCCCAGTGTTCGAACCTCAAGGGTCTGCCGGAACCCGAAATCCGATAGCAACAAGGCTATTTTACATGCCGAGCACAGGGGAAAGTTGTGTATGTGTCCTGAAAACGGACGAGGTGATCTTTAAAGACCCTGTAGGTACTCTGCCACACGTCTACGCTGCTTTTTCCCCTTGGTGTATTGTCCTTCGAGAGGATCATCGATCGGTGTTTTCATGATAGGCCTTGAAAAGAGGCATTGGTACCATCGAAAAGGTGGCGTGGGTTGTAAGGAACCTGAAAAAAATAAAAAGAAAAAGGAAATATGAGTGTCCGAATAGGGTCTAGCCATATTGTGGACTTTATCTTTATTATGCCTCCATCCTTTCCCATGGTATCTTTAGTGCGTAATTATGCACGCGTGATACATGTGCCACAATTTGGTAGGGCTGAGATGGAGGCCGAATTGCTAATCGAGCTCCTGACGAGTTGGACTGTCGTACTGTGGGGTAGTTCGGCCTCGTTTGACAGTTTCCGGGGACTTGGCCGCCGATGTAATAGTCGGCTTGATAAGGTCGCCCTATACTTCCGCTGCCAGGGCCGCGGTGTGCTCCTCAGAACGGAGGGAGCATTCCATGTTTCCATTGACCGTTATAACGCTGCGTGGTCCGGGCATCTTGAGTTTGAGATAGGCATAGTGTGGGACCGCATTGAAGCGAGCGAACGCGGTTCATCCGAGCAGTGCATGGTAGCCACTGCGGAAGGGGACGATGTCGAAGATCAAGTCTTCGCTTCCGAAGTTGTTCGGCGAACCAAAGACAACCTCCAATGTGATTGAGCCCGTGCAGTGGGCCTCTACACCAGGTATTACTCCTTTAAAGGTAGTTTTGGTAGGCTTGATTCTTGACAGATCAATACCCATCTTGCGGACTGTGTCCTAATAGAGCAGGTTAAGGTTGTTGTCGCCGTCCATGAGGACTCGCGTAAGGTGGGATCCATCAATGATTGTGTCGAGGACCTGTGCGGCCGAACCTCCGTGACGGATACTGGTCGGATGGTTCCTGCGATCGAAGGTGATCAGACAGGCCAACCATGGGTTGAATTTTGGGGCAACTAGCTCTATCGCATAGACGTCCCTTAGCGCGCCCTTGCGCTCCCTCTTGGGGATATGAGTGACGTATATCATATTTACCGTTTTGAATTCGGGGGTAAATTTCTTCTGTCCCCCTGTGTTCGGTGGATGAGGCTCCTCGTCATCGTCCTCGTTGGGCGACCCTTTCTCCTTATGTTCGGTGTTTAACTTGCTGGCCTGTTTAAAGACCCAACAACTTCGGTTGGTATGATTGGCAGGCTTGCCGGAGTGCCGTGAATCTAGCATGGTCGCTCGAGTATTCGGTCCAAGCTGGATGAGCCCTCTCTATTTCTTTTGAATGGCTTCTTCCGCTGACTGGACTTGGAGCCGCTGAATCCGGCGTTGACCGTCGTGTCTTCGGTATTGTAATTATTGCTGTGGCGCTTGTATTTGTTGTGTCGGGGCCTGCCGTTGTTATTCTTAGCTTCAAAAGTGCCAAGTTCGCTTGTACTATTACTGCTACGGGCTAGCCTACTATCTTCGCCCATGCAAAAGTGGGTCATGAGTGTCATGAGGGCTGCCATGGACTTTAGCTTCTCTTAGCCGAGGTGTTGGGTGAGCCATTCGTCGCAAATGCTGTGTTTAAAGGACGCTAGGGCTTCGGCGTCTGTACAATCGACGATCTGGTTGTTTTTAATGAGGAACCTAGTCCAGAATTTTCGGGCGGACTCTCCAGGCTGCTGGACAATATGACTGAGGTCATCAGCATCTGGAGGCCGGATGTAGGTGCCTTGGAAGTTGTCTCTAAAGGCATCCTCCAGGTCTTCCCAGCTTCCGATAGAGTTTTCTAGGAGGCTGTTTAACCAGTGCCGAGCTGGCCCCTTAAGTTTTAGGGGGAGGTATTTGATGGCGTGTAGATCATCACCGCGAGCCATGTGAATGTGGAGAAGAAAATCTTCAATCCATACTGTGGGATCTATTGCGCCGTCGTATGATTCAATGTTCACGGGTTTAAACCCTTCTGGGAACTGGTGCTCCATTACCTCGTCGGTGAAGCATAGGGGGTGTGCGGCGCCTCTATATAGGTCCATGTCATGACGCAGTTCGGATGAAGTCCGTATGCGGTTTTCGGCCTGGGCGTGGTTGTGCTTGTCTCGCCAGGATTGATAACCATCCTCTCGCGTCGGGGCACACCCCCGCGATCCATAGATTGATCTAGTCTTACCTACTCTATTTTCCAGGTCTTGACATAGGTCATATGTGTATCCCCGAGCTGTTGTTTCTCTACTTCTACGGCGAGGTGGTGCGGGCTGGTGTTCAGCTTGAGTTGTCGTTCTGTCCCGGCTACGTGGTGGTCAGTCAGGTCCATCAGCCACGTTATGCGTGGGTGGTATGGGCTCTAGCGCCTCATCATCGAATTGGGGTAGCATCTTACGCTTCGGGTAACTCTTTGTTGGGCATTCAAGGTCGTATTCTCTGGCTACCAAGACATTAGTCCATCTATTGTTGAGTAGATCTTGGACAGCTTGCAGCTTCTGCTGCTTCTTTTTTAGGCTTCTTGCCGTGGCTATTGGCCGGTGCTTAAAGTGCTCTTGTTCGAGGGGTTCTTCTGGCACGATAAAACCTTCGTTCCCGAGGCTCATGTCGTCCTCGGAGAGTGGTAGATAGTTGTTATCCTCCGAGTCTTCGTTCCATGCTTGCTTGTCAGGGTCGACTTGCCCGTCCTCCCGATCATCCTATTCGGATGTTGGTTCGATGAGGTCTTCTTGGTCTTCGGCGTTCTCTGGAGTGTCATCGTCTCCGGTGTTGGTATTGATGTCTTTTCCGCGACGCGATTTAGAGCAGCGCTGCTGAAGTCGGTGCTTTGGTGGTATCTCAGGAGGTCCGTCCTCGACTGGATCCTTTTCATCATCGTCGTCGCCTTGTTTAGGTGTGCCCACCATGTACATGTCGTATGAGGAAGTGGCCATCCAACATCCGGTGAACGGCGGGTTTTGGACCTGCTCCTCTCTGGCATCATCGTCCATATCATCGATGTCTTCGGAGGCATAGTCGAGCATGTCGGTTAGATCGTCGACAGTGGCTATGAAGTGGGTGGTGGGTGGGAAGTAAAACTCCCTATTTTCAGCCCCTAGTATGGGTTGGGCGTAATTCGGAAGTGGTTCCTCTGTGATGGCGAGGGAACGCATTAAGTCCAAAGCCTCGTTTAAGAGCGATGTTTGGATGGGGATAGAAGTTCCCGGGCTGAGCTTGCATGACGCGGACTTCGAGGGTTCGGAGCCAGTGTTCAGAGAAGAATCCGGCCTTGAGATGACCGTCGGTGACACTATTCTCTCCGGTTCTCTAGTGTTGAGCTCTATGGCCGTAGAGGATCCGGCGGGCTCTAGACTCCCGTCTTCGGACCTGGTGAGGTGCTCTGGATCTAGGGCCGGAGCGGTGGTTGGGGCCGCGAATCCTTGGAAGATCAAGTCTCCTCGGATATCAACGACATAGTTCAGATTTCCAAAACTGATCCGGTGACCAGGGGCAGAGCTGTCGATCTGCTCTAGGTGGCCAATCGAGTTGGCACGCAGTGCGAAGCCACCGAATACAAAGATCTGGCTGGGGAGAAAAATCTCCTTCACGACAGCATTGTTGTAGATGATCGATGGAGCCATCGAGCCTTTCGACGACGGCACGGTGGAACTCTTAATGAAAGCACCAATGTCAGTGTCAAAACTAGCAGATCTCGGGTAGGGGGTCCCAAACTGTGCGTCTGAGGATCGAAGGTAACATGCGACAGGGACACGATGTTTACCCAGGTTCGGGGGCCCTCTTGATGGAGTTAATACCCTACATCATGCTTGATTGATTTTGATGAGTATAGGGGTTACAAGAGTTGATCTACCACGAGATCATAATGGCTAAACCCTAGATGTCTAGCCTGTATGATTAGATTGCCTCTATGGACTAAACCCTCCGGTTTATATAGACACCGAAGGGGGCTAGGGTTGTACAAAGTCAGTTTACAGAGAAAGGAATCTTCATATCCGAATGCCAGGCTTGCCATCCACATAAAGCAGAGTCCCATCCAGACACGGGGGAAAGTCTTCTATCTTGTATCTTCGCAGCCCATTAGTCCGTCCCATGTTGCATAGCCCAGACGCCCGAGGACCCCTTTATCCAGGACTCCCTCAGCGGCCACAAGGGTGGAGGGCGCGCCCAGGGGGTAGGGCACCCCCCAACCTTGTGGGACCCTCGGTGACCCCCTGACCTAGATCTTCCTCCTATATATTCTCATATACCCCCAAAAACTTCCAGGGGAGCCACTAAACCACTTTTCCACCGCTGCAACTTTCCGTACCCATGAGATCCCATCTTGGGACCTTTTCCGGCATCCTGTCGGAGGGGGATTCGATCATGGAAGGCTTCTGCATCAACACCATTGCCTCTCCGATGAAGTGTGAGTAGTTTACCACAAACCTACGGGTCCATAGAAAGTAGCTAGATGGCTTGTTCTCTCTCTTTGATTCTCAATACAAAGTTCTCCTCAATGTTCTTGGAGATCTATTCTATGTAATACTCTTTTGCAGTGTGTTTGTCGAGATCCGATGAATTGTGGATTTATGATCAGCTTATCTATGAATATTATGTGAATCTTCTCTGAATTCTTTTATGCATGATTTGATATCTTTGTAATTCTCTTCGAACTATCGATTTGTTTTGGCCAACTATATTGGTTTTTCTTACAATGGGAGAAGTGCTTAGCTTTGGGTTCAATCTTGCGGTGCTCGATCCTAGTGACAGAAGGGGAACCGACACGTATTTTATTGTTGCCATCGAGGATATAAAGATGGGGTTTTCATCATATTGCTTGAGTTAATTCCTCTACATCATGTAATCTTTCTTAAGGCGTTACTCCGTTCTTTATGAACTTAATACTCTAGATGCATGCTGGATAGCGGTCAATGTGTGGAGTAATAGTAGTAGATGCAGAATCGTTTCGGTCTACTTGACATGGACGTGATGCCAATGTTCATGATCATTGCCTTACATATCGTCATAACTTTGTACTTTTCAATCAATTGCTCGGCAGTAATTTGTTCACCCACCATAATAATTCCTTTCTTGATAGAAGCCTCTAGTGAAACCTATGGCCCCCGGGTCTATTTTCCATCATATAAGTTCCCGATCTACACTTTTAGTTTCCTATTTACTTTCTTTGCAATCTTTTACTTTCCGTTCCATAGACCAAAAATACCAAAAACATTGTTTTTCCGTTTATCTATCTCTATCAGATCTCATGTTGCGAATAACCGTGAAGGGATTGACAACCCCTTTATTGTGTTGGGTGCAAGTTGGTGTTTGTTTGTGCAGGTATTCGGTGGCTTGCACGTTCTCTCCTACTAGATTGATACCTTGGTTCCCAAAACTGAGGGAAATACTTACTCTACTTTGCTGCATCACCCTTTTCTCTTCAAGGGAAAAAACAACGCAAGCTCAAGAGGTAGAAATCACCCTCTCCCTATATCTAGAAAAGACGGTGATGCCCCTCTCTCTCCCTCCTCACCGGTGGTCACAGATCCGCCGAGGGAGAAAAGGACATGCAGCGTTGATGCACTAGTCATCGGCAAGCAAGGTCATGCACTGACGACAAGGCCATCCTCTCAGACCTAGCGCCCGGACGGGATGGCCTCCGTCCCCAAGCTCGCTGTCGTAGTGTGTGCGGAGGACGATGACGACGAGCGAAGCCACTTCCTGTCGACCCTCAGGTATACTACCTCTTTTCGAACCATACCCTTGTTCTATTGCCCCATCAGCCACATCGCTGCATGTGGATCTTTTTCCACTCCACCATCTCCCCAATTTGCTATCCGCTGCTCTGCTAGTCACGCAGACGAAAACCTTAATTTGCACTATTAAAGGAAATCCTACCTCATGCAGACTAATCCATGTCTGGGTTGAATAAGGAACGGGAGGGAGGAAGTACTGTCGAAGAGACTAGGTATCGAACCCGCATCTAGGTTGAAAAGGGGAAAATCAGTAGCTAAGGAACGAGTCTCGTGTCTCTTGGTTGAGAAAGGGTGAAAAGGGTATAAAGGCATAACAACGCAATAGAGAATGACCAGGTCGATCGGTTTGTTGTCCTCACATAGGAAAAAGGCGGCTAAAGTGAACAAAAATGGGACGTAATCCACATATGCTGCCTGGATATTTGTTTCTCTGGGCAACCATACCTCCCTCACCACTCTATGCGTCCATGGAGGTACATCGTACTGGTGCGCCCACTATCCGAATGGGCCTCCCATGCTCTTATTGCCACTTTTTTGTTGTTAGTATAATGCCAATTTGAAATGATATTTACCTTGAAGGTACATTGTTTGCAAAAAAATTATACTGTCATTATTTAATAATGTTAGTTACCTTTAGACTTTTGTATTTGGTTTAAAGCTGTTGCACAGCTAGTATAGCAATGCTGAAACTTGTTACCTTTACATTTTGTATTGTTAATGTTTATAGAAATCTTCCAGTGCTAGCTTATGGAAATCTGTTCAGTAAAACCATTGTACTGTACCCCGTAGTAAAAAAACTACTCTATTGTTGCACTAGCCACTGGATTAGTGTATATTTGTACTATTTTAATGGTGTTGCATTAGCGTATGGACATATATAAGGTGTGGCAAGCTTTCCCAGATATGTGATCAAGAAAACTACTACCTGTTTTTCTAAATACTAGACATTTGGGTACTTTAAATTGAACTGTGAAAACGTCCTATATTAAGGAACACGGGGTGTAGAGTTCACTCAAATTATGTCGGTAAAGCTAGTCGCGCCTTTGTTAAAATTAATGTTCATTATGTTATCGGAGGAGGTCTGCATGTTTGTCTCTAATGCCTGTTGATTACTTACCTGACATCATGATGTAATGGTAAGTCATTTCTTTTAGTACAGTGTCACTGAATTGTCAAGGCGGTGATGGAATTTTATTTTAGTTGAACTGCACAAAATATGCTTAAAAGAAGAGAAAAGGTCAGGAATGGTTAAGTTTTTTAGAAAATACTATGTATGTCTTCCTGACATCAGTCGTTGTTTCCTTATTTGTTCCTTCAAATAGGTGGTTAGAAACGGTCTTGCTACCTTTTCCCATTAAGAAATTGGAATGCTTATATTTGTGAGTCTATGCTTCAACTAGTGCCAATTTTATAGTAATCACACTTTCAATATCTGCGCAAACAGGGATGCTCGATTTTAGTGGAATTGCAGAAAAAGTCCAAATGGTTCAACATTAGGAGCATGTTTTCTTCCAAACCATTATATCCAATTGGTGGCACTATGAGCTGTTCACTACGAAGGTACATGGTTTGCTACTATCTTGCTACTATTTTTGTATTGTCATTAGATAGTAATATTAGTGGTTTGCATGTGAATTTATTGGTAGGGTGGACCTACATTGGAGGTGCAGGACATGATTCAATGATTGGATACTCAATTTCGGTTGTATCGATTTCACCTCTTCCATCACTGCGAACATGGATATCCTTGGTCTGATGAAGAATAGGCGCTATATTTCTGCTCTGTACTAGCAAATCAATTCAGTACGAAATTTTCCAGGGCAAAACATGACAATATCAAATTGTCCAGTGCAAGACATGATAGATGCTAAGCGGAAACGACTAGAAGAGATGTGTTTAAACCAAAAATACAAGGTGCGGTATATGTTTACTAGCTGCTTGATATTTGTGTAGACAGATGTCTGCCCGTTGCTATTTGGCAAACAAACAAAGTGACCTCAATTTTGGTGGAACTACATAAGAAAATAGTATAGTCACTGCATGTAGGGCCATTTGAAAATAGACACAGAAAGATTGGATAGTCACTTCATGGACTGCACAAAAGTAGTATTGTACTATTTATTGGCCAACACTAGGTGCTTCATTGCTTTGGTCTGATTATACAATGGGCATTGTCGGTGTCAAAACTGGCGGATCTCGAGTAGGGGGTCCCGAACTGTGCGTCTAAGGCGGATGGCAACAGGAGGCAGGGGACACGATGTTTACCCAGGTTCGGGCCCTCCTGATGGAGGTAATACCCTACGTCCTGCTTGATTGTTCTTGATGATATGAGTATTACAAGAGTCGATCTACCACGAGATCAGAGAGGCTAAACCCTAAAAGCTAGCCTATGGTATGATTGTATGTTGTCCTGCGGACTAAAACCCTCTGGTTTATATAGGCACCGGAGGGGGCTAGGGTTACACAAGGTCGGTTACAAAGGAGGAGATATACATATCTGTATTGCCTAGATTGCCTTCCATGCCAAGTAGAGTCCCATCCGGACATGGGACGAAGTCTTCAATCTCGTATCTTCATAGTCCAACAGTCTGGCCAAAGGATATAGTCCGGCTGTTCGGAGACCCCATAATCCAGGACTCCCTCGGGCATCATTTTGCCTAAGTTAAAGTTTGTTCCAAAAATAGTCTCGCCGTGTGATCAAGAGAAGAGCAAATCATATTGCAGTGGATGTTCCTCCATCATGTGTGGTTCATTCTCATGGTTTCAGCTGTTGGTAAAACCACTTACGTTTGCAAGAGGAATTGTAGACTTCACAAACAAATTTTTATTTCACTCTGTACTGAATGTTGGCCCAGAGAAGCATCCATGTTAGTAGGAAGAACAAATGTTTTTCTAGATCTTTGCTTTTGGAGCTACATATTTGTATATGATCTGTGAATCATTGAGATGCATTAACATGTTGGTCTTATGTATGGGAATCGTACTAGTTGGTTGTTAATTTGGCATACTAATGTGAACATATTACAATGTCAGGCCTATGAGTCTCGTGTGGACATTTCAAACGGATCGGCTCTTACTACTGTGCACAGCATGATCCTTATTTATGTGTGCTCAGTGTTTACAAGTTACTAGTAGTTCCTTATTTCTGTTTGCTTAGTGTTTACAAGTTACTGATCAATCACTAGCTAGCCTACTAATACGCTCCTCGCAGTTTTAGTTGCAACGCAAGATCCGAAGGTGGCAGTTTTTCGAATAAAAATGCCTACCTCTGAAGAAACTGGCATGCTGTTCTCAAGAAAATGTCATGCGAATCTGAAGAAACTGCCAGCAAAAACGTTCACAAATGCCTTATCTCCCATTGAACGCTCATCAGCTATTGCGATCCTACACATACACTATCCGACCAAATCGATCATATGCGAATAACCAGCGGATCAGGCACGTACATCATCTGGATGAATAGAGCACACTCGCTTGACCGTCATGCCAACGTGCGACCCAGCATGGACGGGACGCACCACTAACGGGACGGGACGGCATGGCGCAGTCATAATTTCAGTTTTTCTAGTTTTCCACGGCAAGCTCGCGCACTAAGCCATGCCTACTTATGCATTGAATTCTGATGACCGCGATGACCGTTGTGTTTCCCATGACATGCTGGTTCACCTACCTTCCACCTATAATTACTGGTTCCCGGCGTTCCCTAGTGGCACCATCACCCAACTCGCCCTATCCTCATAATCCCCCACCGGCCCGACATCGCTCGCCACTTGCCCTCGCTCTCGCCACATCCGTCATGCCCCCGCCTGTCCGCAATAGGCAACGCCAGAGGCGGTCACCGCCGAAACTAGTGTTCGGTTTTTCACCCGAAGGTGGACGGAGGGAGGAGGCATTCTATCGGTCTTTAGATGGCAATGCGAAGTATGAGGACTTGTTGGAGCGCGACCGCCTGGCGGGGGAGCAGTGTATCACCGATTTGCGCCGCTAGCGGGGCATGGAGCAGTAGCGCACCGATGCTCTGAGTCGCGAGCAGAGCGCCCGCAACTGGGCTGGCTACATGGAGGCCTCCTGTCGGTGTCAAAACCGGCGGATCTCGGGTAGGGGGTCCCGAACTGTGCATCTAGGACGGATGGTAACAGGAGGCAGGGGACACGATGTTTTACCCAGGTTCGGGCCCTCTTGATGGAGGTAAAACCCTATGTCCTGCTTGATTAATATTGATGATATGGGTAGTACAAGAGTAGATCTACCATGAGATCAGAGAGGCTAAACCCTAGAAGCTAGCCTATGGTATGATTGTATGTTGTGATTGTTGTCCTACGGACTAAAACCCTTCGGTTTATATAGATAACGGAGAGGGTTAGGGTTACACAAGGTCGGTTACAAAGGAGGAGATATCCATATTCGTATTGCCTAGCTTGCCTTCCACGCCAAGCAGAGTCCCATCCGGACACGAGACGAATTCTTCAATCTTGTATCTTCATAGTCTAACAGTCCGGCCAATGGAGATAGTCCGGCTGTTCGGAGACCCCCTAATCCAGGACTCCCTCAGTAGCCCCCGAACCAGGCTTCAATGATGATGAGTCCGGCGCGCAGTATTGTCTTCGGCATTGCAAGGCGGGTTCCTCTCCAAATTCTGTGTACCTGTCGAAATAGTGTCCGGTCTCTTGTGAATGTTGCACTCCTTGACTTCCACGCCTAATAATGGCCACTTTCCACGTGTCGAGCGAATGTGAAGAGCCAGGGTGTTTTCACATTTACCCCCCTAGCTGTGTGAATGAGCCGCCTATTTAAAAAAGACGAGGATTCAGATCCAAATCACACCATCCTCCCTTGGCGAGCCTTCATCGGAGCGCGCCCGACAGAGATCCATTCCATCATGGCCGGTCGACGCAGCTCCTCCTCTCGCACCCCTAGATCCAAGACTGGAGATTGGGAGAGATGTTCCGTCCCGCAGAGCAAATTAGTGATGCTTCAGTCCAAGGGATTTCTTCCCCCAGCGTGCATGGTCCCGGTTCGAGCCGGGCTCGCCACCTATAATGGTGGAGAGCAAGCGGAGAGCCTTCCCAATCCCTCCAAAGGAGAGCGGGTATGCCTTGTCCCTTATTTAGTAAGAGGGCTCGGATTTCCAATTCATCCGTTTCTCCGGGGGCTCCTGGAGTTCTACGGCCTCCAGTTGCACAATCTTACGCCTGCCTCCCTGCTGCATATCACGGGATTCGTAGCCCTTTGCGAGTTGTTTTTGGGCTGTGAGGCTCATTTCGCTCTTTGGAAGAAGTTGTTCTGCATTGTGCCCCGTTCTCAGAAGGGGTCAATATATCAAGTGGGCGGAGCCGAAGTGTGGCGTATTGCCGGGACCGGATACCTGTCTGGGACCCCAAAGAAGACGTCTGAAGACTGGCCTTCAGAATGGTTTTATATAGAAGACGTCCCCCTCCCGGATCCTATTCGGATCGGCCTTCCTGAGTTCAACAATACCCCTTTGAAGAAGCGCTGGAGCTGGCATCCACGGAGCTCCCTGGAGGAAGATGACAGGGACATTATTTACCTGATGAGCCGGATAAGTTTTTTAGCTCGATCCGGATTGACCATGATCGAGGTCATGGCCACATGCATCATGCGGGGGGTGTAGTCGCTTCAGTATAGAGGCCACCCCATGTGGGATTTCAACAGGGAGGATGACGCCACCCGCCACGGCCGCAAAGGGCCGGGATCGGCTGCTGATCTAATAAAGATCTTATCCACTTTGTACAAGGGAGAAGAGGAGGAATTCCTTCATGTCAACCCGCAGGGCGGATTTTCTATGTAGAATCCTCCGAGTTGGGTAAGCGGAGACTTTTTATCGCCCATCCATGTCGTATTCCCGTAGTTAAGTATTCATTCTAGCGATTTCATCGCAGGAGCTGCGCCAGGCTGTAAAGGAGATAAACAGCCCTCCTCCACAACCCGAGGACCCTAGATGGTCCCTTGACCCGGCCTCCCAGGAGGATCCGGACATATCTGTGGAGCTGATCGATGGGGTATTTTACCAAGCGAGTAATGACAATGCTTTGGTGGCCATTACGGCCGATTACCCTGGGCTAGTTCCAGCCCCACAGGTGACTAAGACCGAAGTCCCAGCAGTTCAAAAAGGGATCCGTCCTTGCGTGTTTTTGATCGCCGTATAACAGCCGTGTTTTGCAGGGGAGGTCCTCGAGGCCGAAGGCCGAGCCTGCGGCGACTGGCCAACAAGGGGCCGCGAGGCCAGGCAGGCTGAAAAGACCCACAGTCTGGATTGAGACACCGGCGCAGCGGTATGGCGCGTCGTCCTTATTGCAAGACATTATTCTCAGAGGCATATTAACGCCCATGCCTTCTTTTTAGGAAAAAGAGCGCTCGTCGGACTATACCCGGAGAGGCTACCAATCGCACCTCCACAAGCCAGGCTCCAAGGCCGGATTCGGAGGCGGGAACGAATACAAGGTGTGCGCCGGGTGCTCCTCCGATAGAGGATGCGGATAAACTATCCGCCACCCATTCCGAGGTGGAAAGTGCCATGAACCACAGGCGTCGCCGGACTGTTCTTCGTGACGCTTGTTTCTCCCAAGAGGCATTGGATGCCTTCAACTCGGGAGATGCGCACCTCTGTGCCGCTCAAAATGGTCTAGCCAGAGCCACAGAGCAGTATGTAAAAGACATACGGGTGAGAAAATTTGGTGATTATATATATCAGTAGCCCCTGAGACTTGAAACAGTTAGGATAACTGATTTAAGGATCATTTGTTATGCAGGTTCTTACAGAAAAGAATACTCAACTGTCCCAGGAGCTGGAAGAGTGCAAGGCCCAACTTCAGGCCGCACTGGCCGCAGCAGGGGAGCCCAAAGAGACCCCCTCTGGTAACATATCCTTCAAATGATAAGTATCATATAGAATGCGGCGTGTATGCAGATCTGACGATAAAATTGCAGATAACACTGGAGTAAATCCGGATAAGCAGCAGCTCCAACGCCAGCTGAAGGCCGGTGAGAACGTGCTTACGAGGGTGAGGCAGGAGAAAAATGATCTCCAAGATGCCAACACCAAGCTGGGCGTGGAACTACAAGATGTTCGCGCCCAACTGTCGGATTCTGTTAAGGAAAATCGGCGGCTTCGACGCGGCATATTTAGTAAGTGCTTGAACGAACTTTGAAAAAGAGTTCGGCGAGGAAGCTGGCTGACAGAGTTATGTCTGTAGGTATGCTAACAGGTCGTCCTGCCGAGGAAATGCCCGATTCAACGGGTGACCTTCTTCCCGAGCTCTCACAGCTGCACGAACGAGTTCGGCAGGTGATGCAAGGCGTCGCCCAGGCCTTGTGGCCGTCTGTCTCCATACCCGAAGGCCTTGGAGAGCTTGAAGAAAAGCTGAAGGGAGCACGGCGGCGCTTTCGATTATGGAAGATATCGGCCTGCCGTCAGGGCGCCAGGGAAGCCTGGGCAATGGTGAAGACACGGTACACGAAGGCTGACCCAAACCACATGGCCAAAGTCGGACCTGTGGGG
Organism: Triticum urartu; assembly: GCF_056163025.1. Classification (NCBI taxonomy): domain Eukaryota; kingdom Viridiplantae; phylum Streptophyta; class Magnoliopsida; order Poales; family Poaceae; genus Triticum; species Triticum urartu. The sequence goes on along the minus strand of NC_141876.1, from coordinate 397,512,688 downwards.
CCTGATGGGAAGGAGATCCCTGTGAGCTTAGTGTACGGCCAAGTAGAATTGGCCGCAAAGTATTCCCAACAGGACTGTAGACTAGACAACCTATTGGATGGTATTGAAGAGGAATTTAACCGGTCAAATTGACTATGTAATTGTAAAGTGACATGTATAATGCCTTCTAGCCGGATTGTAGATCGTTTGTCGTGGCGGACCTTTTCGCTTCAACCTCGGGACCCGACAGTCCGGAGTGTATCCGAATACCCTCTCGGTTATGTAAGAATCGGGGCATGCGTGGAGATCAGGCGTAGGGGTCATTAGTGCTTTATCAGACAAGTGCCCAACTAGTTATGTTATATTACATGGGTAGTAAGAAACATCTTCCAGGGAGAATAGTTCCGTTAAGGGTTCCTTTCCCTGGGTAAGCATGCCCTAAAGTGCATGTTCGGACTGCGATAAGAAGCGCAGAAAAATCATCTGGGGGCGGATATGAATAATAAAAGTCATCTTTTGTTCACCGATCGAATATTCCCTTAAGAACGCTAGCTTTCGGCTTCACCCAGTCTGAGGTACACGTTCGGCTGACCCGGCGGTAACAATCGCAGAGGTGCTCCCCTTATGCCCTAGCCGAATTAACGGGAATGTAGGGCATAAATACAAGAGCCAGGCAACCCAGCTTGGCCAAACCTTAAGTCATATCGATGCATATAATGGTGAAAAAAGGTACATGCGGAAGTATAACACATGTGTTGGGCGTGAGGCCCAGGAAAATAACTTAAGCTTCTGTGAAAGAAGCCCCCAGGTATGAAGAGTGCGGCTAGCGCATCTGTAGTGTACGAGTGAGGCACAAGGTGACCCTTGAAGGCCTAGAGAAATAAAAGAAAGAAAGGGAAACAAGACTAATGATGCATATGCAGAAAATGGACAAAGGGAGGGGACTAACATAGAGTCTGGTGCTAAGCGTAGAATCTTCGAAGCCTGGCTGCGTTCCATGGGTTTGGCTCGAGTCGACTAGTCGATGCATCCCGCAGTCGGTACGCTCCACCGGTCAGAACTTGGTCGATAATGAAGGGTCCTTCCCATTTGGGCTCGAGCTTGTTCTTTTTCTTATCCGGCAGCCGTAGAACTAGTTCGCCAACGTTATAAGTTTTGGCTCGTACTTCTCTGCTTTGGTATCTGCGAGCCTGTTGCTGGTAAAATGCGGAGCGGGATTTGGCTACGTCGCGCTCTTCCTCCAAGTTGTCCAGACTGTCCAGCCGATCGAGCTCGGCTTCTCTTTCTTCGTACATGTGCACTCGAGGTGAGTCATGAATTATGTCACAGGGCAGGACTGCCTCTGCGCCATACACCATAAAACGGTGTATATCCGGTACTACGATTCGGCGTGGTCCGCAGCCCCCAGAGTGCGGAGTCGAGCTCCTCTACCCAGTGCATGTCAGACTCCGTTAAGGAGCGCACTAATCTGGGTTTAATGCCGCTCATTATAAGACCATTTGCTCGTTCGACTTGACCGTTGGTTTGTGGGTGATAGACTGAAGCATAATCGAGCTTGATGCCCATTTTGCTGCACTAGAGTTTTACCTCATCAGCCGTGAAGTTCGTGTCATTATCAGTGATGATGCTGTGGGGGCCGCCGTAACGGTGTACAACCCCGGATATGAAATCTATCACCGGTCCGGATTCGGCTGTTTTAACCGGTTTAGCCTCTATCCATTTGGTGAATTTATCCACCATGACCAATAAGTATTTTTTTCTTGTGGGTTCCCCCTTTAAGGGGTCCAACCATGTCAAGCCCCCAGACCGCGAAGGGCCATGTAATGGGGATTGTTTGGAGGGCGGTGGGTGGCATGTGGCTTTGATTTGCAAAGAGCTGGCAACCGGCGCAACGTTGGACCAAGTCCTGTGCATCTGCCCGGGCCGTTGGCCAATAGAATCTTGTACGGAAGGCCTTGCTTACAAGAGCTCGGGCTGCGGCGTGATGACCGCCGAGTCCGGCGTGAATTTCTGCCAAAAGGTTCCACCCTTCCTCTTCGGAGATGCACCTTTGAAGGACTCCGGTAGCGCTTTTTTGTACAATTCTCCCTCATGACCCTGTAGGCCTTGGATCGCCGCACTATGCAGCGTGCCTCATTTTGGTCCTCCGGAAGTTCTTGTCTAGTTAGGTAGGCCAGGAATGGTTCTGTCCACGGGGCAATAATGGCCATTATTTCGTGGGCTGAATGTGTTATGGTGGTGGAGCCTCCGATTTTGTCAGAGAGTTCGGTATTAGGTATTTTGGCCGGGTCCGGACTGTTGTTACCGGTGTCCCCTTCCCATGCTACGGATGGCTTGAAGATCCATTCCAGAAATATGTTGGGAGGGACCGCGTCGCATTTTGCACTGATGCGGGCAAGGATATCTGCCGCCTGATTGTTTTCCCGAGCCACATGGTGAAATTCGAGCCCCTCGAACCGAGCTGACATTTTTAGGACGGCATTGCGATAAGCTGCCATTTTCGGATCCTTGGCATCGAAGTCTCCATTTATCTGGGATATCGCGAGGTTCGAATCCCCGCGCACCTCTAGGCGTTGAATGCCCATGGATACTGCCATCCGGAGACCATGTAGAAGGGCCTCATATTCGGCTGCATTGTTGGAGTCTGTATACATTATCTGTAGTACGTATTGAACGGTATCTCCTGTTGGGGACGTCAAACGACGCCAGCCCCCAGACCAGCCAACATTTTTGAGCCGTCGAAGTGCATGATCCAGTTTGAATATGTGTCGTACTCTTTAGGAAGTTCGGCTTCCGTCCACTCAGCGACGAAGTCAGCCAAAACTTGCGACTTAATAGCTCGCCGTGGCTTGTAAGTTATGTCGAACGGGAGGAGCTCAATGGCCCATTTGGCAATCCGGCCCGTCGCGTCGTGGTTGTTTATAATATCGTTAAGTGGTACTTCCGAGGCTACCGTTATCGATCACTCTTGAAAGTAGTGTCGCAGCTTCCGGGATGCCATAAATACCGCGTATGCTATCTTTTGATAATGCGGGTACCGTGATTTGCATGGAGTAAGGACAATGGACACATAGTAAACCGGCTTTTGAAGGGGGAATTTGTGTCCGTCCACTTCCCGCTCGACGACGAGCACTGCGCTTACTACTTGATGAGTTGCCGCAATGTATAATAGCATTGGTTCGCCAGTGTTTGGCGCGGCCAGGACTGGGTTTGTTTCCAATATGGATTTTATTTCGTTGAGTCCGGCCGAGGCGGCATCCGTCCACTCGAAGTGTTCGGTGCGCCGGAGGAGGCGATAAAGGGGTAATGCCTTTTCTCCCAAGCGGGAGATAAAGCGGCTTAGAGCCGCCACGCATCCGGTCAATTTTTGTATTTGTTTGAGGTCTGTTGGGGTAGCCAACTGTGACAACGCTCGGATTTTGGCCGGATTAGCTTCAATACCTCTACTGGATACAATGAATCCCAGGAGCTTTCCGGCTGGTACGCCGAAAACGCATTTTTCGGATTGAGCTTGATGTCGTATGTTCGGAGGTTGCGTCAAGTCGTCTACTAGAGTTTAGACATGCTTGGTTTTAACGACCACGTCATCCACGTATGCCTCCACTGTTTTGCCGATCTGGTTTGCCAGGCATGTCTGAATCATGCGATGATATGTTGCGCCGGCATTTTTGAGCCTGAAGGGCATTGTGTTGAAGCAGAATGGGTCGTATGGTGTGATGAATGCCGTTGCGGCTTGGTCTGGCTCCGCCATTTTAATTTGATGGTAGCTGGAGTATGCGTCGAGGAAACACAATGAATCATGTCCTGTGGTAGCATCGATGATTTGATCGATGAGGGGGAGGGGGAAGGGATCCTTTGGGCCGGCCTTGTTAAGGTCCTTAAAATTGACGCACAAGCGCCAGGATTTGTCCTTCTTTGGTACCATCACCAGGTTTGCTAGCCAGTCCGGATGTTTTATGTCTCTGATGAATCCGGCCTCCAATAGCTTGGCTAGTTCCTCTCCCATGGCTTGTCTCTTAGGCTCGGAGAAACGTCGAAGAGCCTGCTTGACTGGCTTGAATCCTTTTAGGATATTTAGGCTGTGCTCAGCCAGCCTGCGTGGGATTCCTGGCATGTCTGAAGGGTGCCAGGCAAAAATGTCCCAGTTCTGGTGTAGGAACTCTCGCAGTGCGGAGTCGACATAAGGGTTTAATTGTGCCCCGATGGAAGCTGTTTTTGTAGGGTCCGTTGGATGGACTTGGAATTTGACTATTTCGTCCGCCGGTTTAAAGGAGGTGGACTTGGATCTTTTATCGAGTATCACATCATCCCTGTTCACCATGGAGCGCAGCGCAGTTAGTTCCTCGGTCGCTAGGGCTTCGGATAGTGCCTCGAGGGCTAGTGCGGCTGTCTTATTTTCGGCGCGGAGTGCTATGTACGGATCACTAGCAAGAGTGATGATTCCGTTGGGCCCGAGCATTTTGAGCTTCATGTACCCGTAATGGGGTATGGCTTGGAAGATTGTAAACGCCTCCCGCCCTAGTAGAGCGTGGTATCCGCTGCTGAACGGGGCCACTTGGAATGTAATTTCTTCGGACCTGTAATTATCTGGCGTGCTGAATACCACATCTAGTGTGATTTCCCCAGCACATCATGCTTCCCGACTGGGGATGATTCCTCTAAATGTTGTGCTACTTTGTTCCATGCGGCTCCAGTCTATTTCCATCTTTTGAAGAGTTTCCTCATAGATGAGGTTTAATCCGCTGCCGCCGTCCATGAGTACCTTGGTGAGTCGAAAGCCGTCCACGATTGGACTGAGGACCAGTGCGGCTGGTGCTCGGGCTGTTCGGAATTTGGGTTCGTCACTGGCATTGAAGGTAATAGTCGTGTCACTCCAAGGATTTATTTCTGCTATGTGGCAGATTTCGGCCATGCTGCGGAGTGTTCGCTTGCGTCTATTATTTGACGTGAAGGTCTCAAAGACCGTTAACACCGTATTGTTGTCCACGGGATGGTGCTCTATGGTTTTTGGTAGGAGTAGATCCTCACCACTTTTGGCCACCTGCCGGAGTATCCAACATGCTCTAAGGCTGTGCGTTGGTATTGCATCCGCTGTACTATGAATTTTGCAGGGTCCGTTGAGCCATCCCTCCAGTACGGTTCCTTGCCCCGTAGAGGGCTTTTGCTTTTTGGTAGTTAACCTAGGTGTATTGTGATAATGCACCCTTTTATTTTGGACTGGGTTTGTATTCAGGGCCGGATTATCCCAAAATTTTATTTCGGTTTTCCAGGCGCTTTCCATCACATAGTATTTTCGTACTATGGACACCAAGTCGGCAAAGCGTGTAATTTCGCGGCGACTTATGGCATTGAGGATTCCCTTGTCCGTGCAATTATTGCAGAAGAATGAAATTGCGTCTTCCTCGCGGCAGTCCTTTATCCTGTTCATGACCAGGAGGAATCTGGCCCAGTAATGGTGTACTGTTTCTTCGGGCTCTTGCCTAATTTGGGATAGATCACGTATGTTTGGGTGGGTGGGTGGAATTGAATCCGAATCCTTACCCAATCTGAGACTCAGGGGCCAAGGAGTTTCCGAACTCGAAAGTTTGGATTCTTGGATGTTTTCCGATAAATCTAGCCCGCTGCCTGATTCTAGGTTTAGGCCTTGAGTGACGTCCTCCCCTCCGCGGGTATCCGGCTTGGAGGGATCGGGAATCCGGACATAGCTAGTCCTTAAGATAGATGAAGGGTTGCCGCATTGTTCCTCCACCACTACAACCTGATGGGTGTCCTGGGGAGAGTTGATCTCTCTCAGGATGGGTTTAGGCCCAATCTGATCGTAGTCTGTAGCGACTCCCAGGGCGGCGATGCGATCCAAGAGCTCGTTCAGGGAAGAGAGCTCCATTGGATCTAACTGCTCGGCGAGTTCCGAGTTGACGTGAAGATTGCTTTCGATGACCCGAGAAGTCATCGTCGACGCAGCGGCCGAACAGGCGGTCATAAGAAAATCACCTAGCCGGAGAGTTTGGCCGATGGCCAAAGCTCCCTCAGCAATAGTGTCGTCTTTAAAGACGGGATGAGACATCCTTCCTGGTGGCGACGGCACAGTGAAACTCTCAATGAAAGCACCAATGTCGGTGTCAAAACCGGCGGATCTCGGGTAGGGGGTCCCGAACTGTGCGTCTTGGCCGAATGGTAACAGGAGGTAGGGGACACGATGTTTTTACCCAGGTTCGGGCCCTCTTGATGGAGGTAAAACCCTACGTCATGCTTGATTAATATTGATGATATGGGTAGTACAAGAGTAGATCTACCACGAGATCAGAGAGGCTAAACCCTAGAAGCTAGCCTATGGTATGATTGTATGTTGTGATTGTTGTCCTACGGACTAAAACCCTTCGGTTTATATAGACATCGGAGAGGGTTAGGGTTACACAAGGTCGGTTACAAAGGAGGAGATATCCATATTCGTATTGCCTAGCTTGCCTTCCACACCAAGCAGAGTCCCATCCAGACATGAGACGAAGTCTTCAATCTTGTATCTTCATAGTCTAACAGTCCGGCCAATGGAGATAGTCCGGCTGTCCGGAGACCCCCTAATCCAGGACTCCCTCACCGCCACCCGGCAAATAGCCCTGGAGGCTATCGGGCATGCACGCATTCGCGACACCGAATTTTACTACCAGCTCGTCAAGTGGGTTTCCCGCTTAAAAGCCAAAGCTTCGGTGGACCATGCCAGCATGGAAAGGGCCAACGCGCGCGAGCAACGCGCCCTATCGCACCTTTGGCAAGTCCCAGGCGAGGAGGAGGACGTCGGTGCTGGCGTTTAGCGTGTACCGCAGATGGCGGTCGGCATCGTCTAGTTAGCTAAGAGTAAGTTATTACTTGTCCACTACTAGAGTATTAGTGGGAGTAGATAGTTAACTTGGCTATGATGGTTGTCAACATGGAAGTTCAGTACTCTATATCTGGATCAGACCTGTTACTTTGCTCTGAATGTTGAAGTTTCTGTTTCAATGTACGGAATGGATTGTTGTTTTTTTAAATGGTGTGTATTTGTCTGCCACGGGTTTAGAGGCTGACTTGTGGGCCTACTAGGTTGACGCGTACACAATTAGGAGATGATTGTACGTGGACAGGATGACAGCAGGGACCCACCAGTCTTGGAGTGGTATACCTTTTGATCGATATCTTTACCATTTTCATCAGAGCTTGGGTGACCATTGGTTGGCATTGGCGTCTTGTAGCCCTTGCAATCTTGCATACCAAACTTCTTCAGACAATCCTTGATATACTTCTCTTGAGATATGAATATGCCATTGCTTTGTTGATGGATTTGAAGACCAAGAAACAATTTCAACTCTCCCATCATGGACATCTGATATTTCTCTTGCATCATGTGAATGAACTCTCACTGTATCTTTTGTCAGTGCATCCGAAGATAATGTCATCCACACAGATTGCGCATACAAACAGTTCTCCGTCATATGTCTTCGTGAAGAGAGTGGGATCTAAAGAACCGGGTTTTAAGCTTTTGCTTTCCAAGAATTCTTTGAGTGTGTCATACCAAGCACAAGACGCTTGTTTGAGGCCATATAGTGCCTTGTTGAGCTTGTAGACCATGTCAGGATGCTTTGGATCTTAAAAACTAGGTGGTTGTGCAACATAGGATTCTTCTTCAATCTTTCCATCTAGGAAGGCACTCTTCACATCCATTTGATATAAAAGGATATCATTATGGTTGGCGTAGGCTAGTAGTATGAGAATGGCTTGAAGCCACAGGAGCAAAAGTTTCATCGAAGTTAATTCCCTCAACTTGTGTGTATCCTTGTGCAACAAGATGAGTTTTGTTTCTGACAACTTGATCATGTTCATCTTGTTTGTTGCGGTAGATCCATTTGGTGCCAATAATGTTGTGCTTGCGAGGATCGGGACGTTTGACTAGTTCCCACACATTATTGAGCTCAAATTGTTGAAGCCCTTCTTGCATAGCTTGAATCCATTCTGGTTCCATGAAAGCTTTATCAACCTTTTGGGTTCGAAGATGGAGACGAATGCAAAATTCCCACAAAGGTTGGCTAGTTGCGTAGCTCTTAATCGAGTGAGTGGTCCGGGTGCATTGACGTTGCTAAGTATCTTCTCAATCTGAACTTCATTGGCCACATGAGGATGAACAGGGCGAAAATTTGTTGTTGTTGAGCATTGTCTTTAGGTTCAACATTATCTTCAGGTTCAACATTGTCTTCACACTGAATAGGAGCTAGGATCACAACCTCTTCTTCTCCATATTCCTCGGTGGGTATGATTTCTCCAGTACCCATTAGCTTGATGGATTCACTGGGAGGTGCTTCATATCTGGCTTCTTACCAGTGATTAGCTCATAGGATGTTTTCTTGAAGAACTTGTGAGGATAAACTCTGTCGATGACGTGGCATGCAGTGTCAATGGCTTCAGGCCACCACTTTTGTGGTGTCTTGTATTCATCAAGCATTTTACGAGCCATCTAAATGGGAAGCATGTTCTTGTGCTCCACGATGCCGTGCTGCTGAGGGGTATATGGTGTTGATAGCTCATGAGTGATGCCAAGAGTATAAAGATAAGTGTCGAGGCCAGTGTTCTTGAACTCGGTGACGTTGTCACTCCTAATGTGCTTGATCTTCATGCCATAGCTAGTCATGGCACGATTGGCGAATCGCCTGAAGACATCCTGCACTTCAGTGTTATACATGATTATGTGCACTCAAGTATATCTAGAGTAATCATCACAATCTAGAAACCATAGAGATGTGCAGTAGTAGTGAGGGTGGAGTAATGAGGCCAAATAAGTCCATGTGGAGCAGCTCGAAGGGACGAGTAGTTGTGTCTTCGAGGGGTGCTTTGCCCTAGTCATCTTCCCAGCTTCGCATGCACCACGAAGATGATCCTTCTTGAACTTGATGCCCTCGATCCCAATGATGTGCTTCTTCTTCACAAGAGTGTGCAAGTTCCTCATGCTCGCATGTCCTAGCCTCCGATGCCAAAGCCAGCACTCTAAAGCTTTTGCTAGTAGACATGTAGCAAGCTGGGGTCCTACAGAGAAATCTACCATATACAGGTCACCTCTTCAAAAACCTTCGAGGACTTTGGTTTTGTTAGAGGCCATATAGTACAAGGCATCGATATTTTCCAAATCAACAAGCATCACGTTATCCATGCGCTGGTCCTTTGAGATAGCAACCCTACCTAGACCCAATACTTTGCTTTTACCAGTGTCAGCAAATGTGATATGACTTTGTGAAGACGATCGAAGAGTAGAGTCCGTGAGAAGACTTCGGTCACCAGTCATGTGGTTAGTGCAGCCACAATCCATGATCCATTTAGTAGCTTTCGGAGTTGTACCCTACAGTGCAGTTAGTAGGCTATTCTTCACCAAGACTATTGTGAAGAACGAACATGTATCGATAAAGAAGTTCAACATAGGTAAGTTTTGTGGAGGGGATGCCAAGGCATCCCCAAGCTTAGATGCTTGGGAGTCCTTGAATATTACCTTGGGGTGCCTGGAGCATCCCCAAGCTTAGGCTCTTGCCACTATTCCTTCATCCATCGTAATCTCACCCAAAACTTGAAAACTTCAGCACACAAAACTCAACAAAAACCTTCGTGAGATCCGTTAGTATAACAAAGCAAATCACCACTCTAAGTACTGTTGCAAACCCATTCATATTTTATTTTTGCTTTATACCTACTGTATTATAACTTCACCATGGCTTATACCCCACGATAAAATCCATAGATTCATCAAAACAAGCAAACAACGCAACGAAAACAGAATCTGTCAAAAATATAACAGTCTGTAATAATTCGAGCAATGACCATACTTCTGTAAATCCAAAAATTCTGCAACATTAGAACAACATGGGAAATTTGTATATCAATCATGTGTAAAAAAATTCAGAATTTTAAGACGCTCCAGCAAATCTCAACAATTTTGCTACTGAACGCAAAAGTTTATGTTTTTGCACAGAATCGAAGCAACTATCAACCAAATCATCCCAAAGGATTTACTTGGCACAAACACTAATTTAAACACAAAAACACAACCATAACAGTAGCATAATTGTGTGCACACAAAAAACCAGAAAAAGAAACAAAAAATTTAAGATAATTATTGGGTTGCATCCCAACTAGCACTATCATTTTACACCCCTAGCTAGGCATAATGCATAGTTTCACGTGTTGTCATCTTTGAGATGAGTTCCATAGGTAGCCCTCATAATGGATTCATATGGTGACCTGATTTTATTTCCAGGCAAGTGTTCCAGACCCTTCTTTAACGGGAGCTGAAATTTTATATTCCCTTCTTTCATATCAATAATGGCACCTATGGTTCGTAGGAAAGGCCTACCAAGTATTGTGGGACAAGACGGATTACAATCAATATCAAGCACGACGAAATCAATGGTCACATAATTCTATTTGCAACAATAAGAACATTATTTATTCTACCCAAAGGTTTCTTAATAGTGGAATCCGCTGAGTGCAAATTAAGGTAACATTCATCAATATTGGTAAAACCTAACACATCACATAGAGATTTTCGTATTGTCAAAACGCTAGCACCCAAATCACATAAAGCATAGCACTCATAATTTTTAATTTTAACTTTAATGGTAGGTTCCCACTCATCATATAATTTCTAGATATTGAAACCTCCAAATCTAGCTTTTCTTCTAAAGCCTTCATCATCGCTTCTACAATATGTTTAGTAAAAGCCTTATTTTGCTCATAAGCATTGGGTGAATTTAGCATGGATTGCAAGAAAGAAATACACTCGATCAAAGAACAACTATCATAATTAAAATCTTTGCGATCCAAAAGAGTGGGCACATCGCTATTTAAATTTTTACCTCTCCAAACCCACTTTTACCAATTTTTTCATTAAGATTTTCACCCTCCAAATTATGGGGATGCCTTCTAGCTAAAGTTGACTCCTTGTCAGTCCCATTTTCATCAAGTTTAGTATTTCTCAACAGAGATTCAATGGGAGAAACACCAATCATTTTAATATCTTCATCATTACTAAGTGCAACGATTCCGGCTTACCTGCCATTTGATTTACTAGTGTAGCTTGTGCATCAAAAAAATTCCCTAGCAAATTGAGATTGAAGATTAGCAACTTCTTTGTTAACATCATCGAGTTGGTTTGCAATAGCATCCAACAAGGTAGAGTGTTCTTTAAGTTCTTCAGTTTGTGCTCAAATTGCGTAGACATGTAATCCTTAGTATTTTTCTCAATTTCGACCAATATTTTTGTTGTGGAACGCAGTATTTCAAAATTTTCCTATGATCATGCAAGATCTATCTAGGAGATGCATAGCAACGAGAGGGGAGAGTGTGTCTATGTACCCTCGTAGACCGAAAGCGGAAGCATTAAGCAAGGCGGTTGATGTAGTCGAACGTCTTCGCGATCCAATCGATCAAGTACCGAATGTACGGCACCTTGGCGATCTGCACACGTTTAGCTCGGTGACGTCCCTCGAACTCTTGATCCAGCTGAGGTCAAGGGAGAGTTCCATCAGCACGACGGTATGGTGACGGTGATGATGAAGTTACCGATGCAGGGCTTCGCCTAAGCACTGCAACGATATGACTGACGTGTGTTTCTGTGGAGGGGGCACCGCACACAGCTAAGAGAAACTTTGGTGTGCCTTTGGGGTGCCCCCTTCCCACGTATATAAAGGGGGAGGGAGGAGGAGGCCGTCCAAGGGGAGGAGGCGCGCCATGGGGGGGCAATCCTATTCCAAGTAGGATTCGGCCCCCCCTTTCCTATTCCAACAAGGAGAAGGGGGAAGGTGAGGGAGGAGAGAAGGAAAGGGGGGCCACCCCCTAGTCCAATTCGGTTTGGGCTAGGGGGCGTGTGCCCTGCCTTGGCCTGCTTCCTCTCTTCCACCAATAGGCCCATGAGGCCCAATAACCCCCCAGGGGGTTCCGGTAACCCCCCGGTACTCCGAAAAATACCCGATACACCTCGGAACTATTCCAGTGTACGAATATAGTCTTCCAATATATCAATCTTTCTGTCTCAACCATTTAGATACTCCTCGTCATGTCTGTGATCTCATCTGGGACTCTGAACTACCTTTGGTACATCAAAACACATAAACTCATAATACTGATCGTCCTCGAACGTTAAGCGTGCGGACCCTACGGGTTCGAGAACTATGTAGACATGACCGAGACTCATCTTCGGTCAATAACCAATAGCAGAACCTTGATGCTCATATTAGCTCCCACATATTCTATGAAGATCTTTACCGGTCAAACCGCATAACAACATACGTTGTTCCCTTTGTCATCGGTATGTTACTTGCCCGAGATTCGATCGTCGGTATCATCATACCTAGTTCAATATCGTTACCGGCAAGTCTCTTTAGTCGTTCTATAATGTATCATCCCGCAACTAACTCATTAGTCACTTTGCTTTCAAGGCTTTATAGTGATGAGCATTACCGAGAGGGCCCAGAGATACCTCTCCGAAACACGGAGTGACAAATCCTAATCTCGATCTATGCCAACTCAACAAACACCATCGGTAACACCTGTAGAGCATGTTTATAATCACCCAGTTACGTTGTGATGTTTGATAGCACACAAGGTGTTCCTTCGGTATTTGGGAGTTGCACAATCTCATAGTCATAGGAACATGTATAAGTCATGAAGAAAGCTATAGCAATAAACTAAATGATCATAGTGCTAAGCTAACGGATGGGTCTTGTCCATCACATCATTCTCTAATGATGTGATCTCATTCATCAAATGACAACACATGTCCATGGCTAGGAAACTTAACCATCTTAGATTAACGAGCTAGTCAAGTAGAGGCAAACTAGGGACACTCTGTTTCTCTATGTATTCACACATGTACTAAATTTCTAGTTAATACAATTCTAGCATGAATAATAAACATTTATCATGATATAAGGAAATATAAATAACAACTTTATTATTGCCTCCAGGGCATATTTCCTTCAGTCTCCCACTTGCACTAGAGTCAATAATCTAGATTACATGGTAATGATTCTAACACCCATGGAGTCTTGGTGCTGATCATGTTTTGCTCGTGAGAGATGCTTAGTCAACGGGTCTACAACATTCAGATCCGTATGTATCTTGCAAATCTCTATGTCTCCCTCCTTGACTTGATCGTGGATGGAATTGAAGCATCTCTTGATGTGCTTGATTCTCTTGTGAAATCTGGATTCCTTTGCCAAGGCCACTGCACCAGTATTGTCACAAAAGATTTTCATTGGACCTAATGCACTAGGTATTACACCTAGATCGGGTATGAAGTCCTTCATCCAGACTCCTTCATTTGATGCTTCCGAAGCAGCTATGTATTCCGCTTCACACATAGATCCCGCCACAATGCTTTGCTTAGAACTGCACCAATTGACAGCTCCACCATTCAATAAAAATATGTATCTGGTTTGTGACTTAGAGTCATCCGGATCAGTGTCAAAGCTTGCATCGACGTAACCGTTTACGCCAAGCTCTTTGTCACCTCCATAAACGAGAAACATATCCTTAGTCCTTTTCAGGTATTTCAGGATGTTCTTGACCGCTGTCTAGTGATCCACTCTAGGATTACTTTGGTACCTCCCTGCTAAACTAATAGCAAGGCACACATCAGGTCTGGTACACAGCATTGCATACATGATAGAACCTATGGTTGAGGCATAGGGAATGACTATAATTTTCTCTCTATCTTCTGCAGTGGCCGGGCATTGAGTCTAACTCAACTTCACACCTTGTAACACAGGCAAGAACCCTTTCTTTGCTTGATCCATTTTGAACTTCTTCAAAACATTATCAAGGTATGTGCTTTGTGAAAGTCCAATTAAGCGTCTTGATCTATCTCTATAGATCTTGATGCCCAACATATAAGCAGCTTCACCGAGGTCTTTCATTGAAAAATTCTTATTCAAGTATCCTTTTATTATTCAGAAATTCAATATCATTTCTGATCAACAATATGTCATCCACATATAATATCAGAAATGCTACGGAGCTCCCACTCACTTTCTTGTAAATACAGGCTTCTCCAAGAGTCTGTATAAAACCATATGCTTTGATCACACTATCAAAGCGTATATTCCAACTCCGAGAGGCTTGCACCAGTCCATAAATGGATCACTGGAGCTTGCACACTTTGTTAGCACCTTTAGGATCGACAAAACCTTCTGGTTGCATCATATACAACTCTTCTTTGAGATGTCCATTAAGGAATGCAGTTTTGACATCCATTTGCCAAATTTCATAATCATAAAATGCGGCAATTGCTAACATGATTCGGAAAGACTTAAGCATCACTACGGGTGAGAAGGTATCATTGTAGTCAACTCCTTGAACTTATCAAAAACCTTTCGCAACAAGTCGAGCTTTGTAGAAAGTAATATTACTGTCAGCGTCAGTCTTCTTCTTGAAGATCCATTTATTCTCTATGGCTTGCCGATCATCAGGCAAGTCAACCAAAGTCCACACTTTGTTCTCATACATGGATCCCATCTTAGATTTCATGGCCTCAAGCCATTTCGCGGAATCTGGGCTCATCAACGCTTCCTCATAGTTTGTAGGTTCGTCATGGTCATGGTAACATGACCTCCAGAACAGGATTACCGTACCACTCTGGTGCAGATCTTGCTCTGGTTGACCTACGTGGTTCGGTAGTAACTTGATCATAAGTTTCATGATCATCATCATTAGCTCCCTCACTAATTGGTGTAGGAATCACTGGAACTGATTTCTGTGATGAACTACTTTCCAATAAGGGAGAAGGTACAGTTACCTCATCAAGTTCTACTTTCCTCCCACTCACTTCTTTTGAAAGAAACTCCTTCTCTAGAAAGGATCCATTCTTAGCAACAAATATCTTGCCTTCGGATCTGTGATAGAAGGTGTACCCAACAGTCTCCTTTGGGTATCCTATGAAGACACATTTCTCCGATTTGGCTTCGAGCTTATCAGGTTGAAGCTTTTTCACATAAGCATCGCAGCCCCAAACTTTAAGAAATGACAACTTGGGTTTCTTGCCAAAGCACAGTTCATATGGTGTCGTCTCAATGGATTTCGATGGTGCGCTATTTAATGTGAATGCAGCTGTCTCTAAAGCATAAGCCCAAAACTATAGCGGTAAATCAGTAAGAGACATCATAGATCGCACCATATCTAATAAAGTGCAGTTATGACATTCGGACACACACGTTGTGGTGTTCCAGGTGGCTTGAGTTGCGAAACTATTCCACATTGTTTCAAATGAAGACCAAACTCATAACTCAAATATTCACCTCCACAATCAGATCGTAGAAACTTAATTTTCTTGTTACGATGATTTTCCACTTCACTCTGAAATTCTTTGAACTTTTCAAATGTTTCAGACTTATGTTTCATCAAGTAGATATACCCATATCTGCTCAAATCATCTGTGAAGGTCGGAAAATAACGATACCCGCCACGACCATCAACACTCATTGGACCGCATACATCAGTATGTATTATTTCCAATAAGTCTATTGCTCGTTCCATTGTCCCGGAGAATGGAGTCATAGTCATCTGGCCCATGAGGCATGGTTCGCAAGCATCAAGTGATTCATAATCAAGTGATTCCAAAATCCCATCAGCATGGAGTTTCTTCATGCGCTTTACACCAATATGACCTAAACGGCAGTGCCACAAATAAGTTGCACTATCATTATTAAAATTATATATTTTGGCTTCAATACTATGAATATGTGTATCACTACTATGGAGATTCAATAAAAATAGACCACTCATGAAGGCTGCATGACCATTAAAGATATTACTCATATAAATAGAACAACCATTATTCTCTGATTTAAATGAATAACCGTCTCGCGTCAAACAAGATCCAGATAAAATGTTCATGCTCAATGCTGGCACCAAATAACAATTACTCAGGTCTAATACTAATCCTGAAGGTAGATGTAGAAGTAGTGTGCCGACCGCGATCACATCGACTTTGGAACCATTTCCCACGCGCATCATCACCTTGTCCTTAGCCAATCTTCACTTAATCCGTAGCCCCTGTTTCGAGTTGCAAATATTAGCAACAGAAACAATATCAAATACCCAGGTGCTACTGCGAGCATTAGTAAGGTACACATCAATAACATGTATATCAAATATACCTTTCACTTTGCCATCCTTATCCGCCAAATACTTGGGGAAGTTCCGCTTCCAGTGACCAGTCCCTTTGCAGTAGAAGCACTCAGTCTCAGGCTTAGGTCCAGACTTGGGCTTCTTCACTTGAGCAGCAACTTGCTTGCCGTTCTTCTTGAAGTTCCCCTTCTTCCCTTTGCCCTTTTTCTTGAAACTAGTGGTCTTGTTAACCATCAACACTTGATGCTCCTTCTTGATTTCTACCTCTGCAGCTTTTAGCATTGCGAAGAGCTCGAGAATTGTCTTATCCATCCCTTGCATATTATACTTCATCATGAAGCTTTTGTAGCTTGGTGGCACTGATTGAAGAACTCTATCAATAACACTATCATCAGGAAGATTAACTCCCAGTTGAGTCAAGTGGTTGTGGTACCCAGACATTCTGAGTATATGTTCACTGACAGAACTATTCTCCTCCATTTTGCAGCTTTAGAACTTATTGGAGACTTCATATCTCTCAATTCGGGAATTTGCTTGAAATATTAACTTCAACTCTTGGAACATCTCATATGCTCCATGACATTCAAAACATCGTTGAAGTCCCGATTCTAAGCCGTAAAACATGGCACACTGAACTATCGAGTAGTCATCAGCTTTTCTCTGCCAGATATTCATAACATCTGTTGTTGCTCCTACAGTGGGCTTTGCACCTAGCGGTGCTTCCAGGACGTAATTCTTCTGTGCAGCAATGAGGATAATCCTCAAGTTACGGACACAGTTTGTGTAGTTGCTACCATCATCTTTCAACTTAGCTTTCTCTAGGAACACATTAAAATTCAACGGAACAATAGCACGAGCCATTTATCTACAACAACATAGACATGCAAAACACTATCAGGTACTTAGTTCATGATAAATTAAAGTTTAATTAATCATATTACTTAAGAACTCCCACTTAGATAGACATCCCTCTAGTCATCTAAATTATAACGTGATCCATATCAACTAAACCATGTCCGATCATCACGTGATATGGAGAAGTTTTCAATGGTGAACATCACTATGTTAATCATATCTACTATATGATTCACGCTCGACCTTTCGGTCTCAGTGTTTCGAGGCCATATCTGCATATGCTAGGCTCGTCAAGTTTAACCTGGGTATTTTGCTTGTGCAAAACTAGCTTGCACCCATTGTATGTGAACGTAGAGCTTATCACACCCGATCATCACTTGGTGTCTCGGCACGACGAATTGTAGCAATGGTGCATACTCTGGGAGAACACTTATACCTTGAAATTTAGTGAGAGATCATCTTATAATGCTACCGCCATACTAAGCAAAATAAGATGCATAAAAGATAAACATCACATGCAATCAATATAAGTGATATGATATGGCCATCATCATCTTGTGCCTTTGATCTCCATCTTCAAAGCACCGTCATGATCACCATCGTCACCGGCTTGACACCTTGATCTCCATCGTAGCATCGTTGTCATCTCGCCAACTATTGCTTCTACGACTATCGCTACCGCTTACTGATAAAGTAAAGTAATTACAAGGCGATTGCATTTCATACAATAAAGAGACAACCATATGGCTCTTGCTAGTTGCCGATAACTGTGTTACAAAACATGATCATCTCATACAACAATTTATATAATCACGTCTTGACCATATCACATCACAACATGCCCTGCAAAAACAAGTTAGACATCCTCTACTTTGTTGTTCCAAGTTTTACGTGGCTTCTACAGGCTTAGCAAGAAGCGTTCTTACCTACGCATCAAAAACCACAACGATTTTTCGTCAAGTGTGTTGTTTTATCCTTCAACAAGGACCAGGCGTAGTCACACTCGATTCAACTAAAGCTGGAGAAACAGACACCCACTAGCCACCTGTGTGCGAAGCACGTCGGTAGAACTAGTCTCATGAACGCGGTCATGTAATGTCGGTCTGGGCCACTTCATCCAACAATACCGCCGAATAAAGTATGACATGCTGGTAAGAAGTATGAATATTATCGCCCACAACTCTTTGTGTTCTGCTCGTGCATATAACATCTACGCATAAACCTGGCTCAGATGCCATTGTTGGGGAACGCAGTATTTCAAAATTTTCCTATGATCACGCAAGATCTATCGAGGAGATGCATAGCAACGAGAGGGAAGAGTGTGTCTACATACCCTCCTATACCGAAAGAAGAAGCGTTAAGCAACGCGGTTGATGTAGTCGAATGTCTTCGCGATCCAACCGATCAAGTACCGAATGTACGCACCTCCGTGATCTGCACACATTCAGCTCGGTGACATCCCTCAAACTCTTGATCCGGCTGAGGTCGAGGGAGAGTTTCATTAACATGATGGCGTGGTGACGGTGATGATGAAGTTACCGATGCAGGGCTTTGCCTAAGCACTGCAACGATATGATCGAGGTGTGTTTCTATGGAGGGGGGCACCGCACACGGCTAAGAGAAACATTGGTGTGCCTTTGGGGTGCCCCCCTTCCCACATATATAAAGGGGGAGGGAGGAGGAGGCCGGCCAAGGGGAGGAGGCACGCCATGGGGGAGGGGGGCAATCCTACTCCAAGTAGGATTCGCCCCCCCCCCTTCCTATTCCAACAAGGAGAAGGGGGAAGGTGAGGGAGGAGAGAAGGAAAGGGGGTCAGCCACCCTAGTCCAATTTGGTTTGGACTAGGGGGGCGTGCGCCCTGCCTTGGCCTGCTTCCTCTCTTCCACCAATAGGCCCATGAGGCCCAAGAACCCCCCAGGGGGTTCCGGTAACCCCCCGGTACTCCAGAAAATACCCGATACACCTCGGAACTATTCCGGTGTCCGAATATAGTCTTCCAATATATCAATCTTTATGTCTCGACCATTTTGAGACTCCTCATCATGTCTGTGATCTCATCCGAGACTCTGAACTACCTTCGGTACATCAAAACACATAAACTCATAATACCGATCGTCATCGAACGTTAATCGTGCGGACCCTACGGGTTCGAGAACTATGTAGACATGACCGAGACTCATCTCCAGTCAATAACCAATAGCAGAACCTGGATGATGAAAGCACAAGTGCTCCTGGGTGATTTTGGTAATTAATGTCAACATATCTCTTGTTGGACTAATACTTTCATCTAGAATATTTCAGATAAGTCCAACAGTGGAGTGGCATGGACTAGAGGATGTGGGACCCCTTCAAGATGATGAAGACAAATGATTGGCTCAAGCTCAAAGCTCAGGACTCTACATTTTTCATTTTAGTGATCCAAGATCACATTGAGTTTATAGGAAAGCCAATACTATTAAGAGGGGATGAGGTGTTGCTTAATGAGGTTCTTGCTCAAAGTGCTTGGTGATATGCTCCACAACCCTCAACCACTTTCTCATATCCACATGTGTCCCAAACCAAAAGTCAAACTTGGCCCCACCGAAATTTCCTATCCGGCGCCACCGAGTTCTCTTGACACAGCCACTGCCAAAAACCCTAATCAATTCGGTCTCGCCGATGGGATCTCGGTCTCACCGAGATGGGCTTGCAAACTCTCTGTCACCTATTGCATTAATTTTGGTCTCACCAAAACATGACATCGGTCCCATCGAGTTTGCTTGGCCAACTCTATGTTTATCTTATTACCAAAAAATCGGTCCCACCGAATTTGTGTAATCGGTCCAACCAAGATGAGGCTTTACCCTAACCCTAGCACATCGGTCCCACCGAGTTGATCATATCAGTCCCACTGAAATGCCTAACGGTCACATTTTGAACTAAATCGGTCTGACCGAGTTATATGATTTGGTCCCACCGAGTTTGGTGACTTGTGTGTAACGGTTAGATTTTGTGTGGAGGCTATATATACCCCTCCACCCACTCTTCCTTCGTGGAGAGAGCCATCAGAACATGCCTACACTTCCAACATACATTTTCTGAGAGAGAACCACCTACACTTGTCTTGAGGTCAAGATACTTCATTCCAACCACATAAATCTTGATCTCTATCCTTCCCCAAGTTGCTTTCCACTCAAATCATATTTCCACCAAATCTTATCCTATGAGAGAGAGTTGTGTGTTGGGGAGACTATCATTTGAAGCACAAGAGCAAGGAGTTCATCATCAACACACCATTTGTTACCTCTTGGAGAGTGGTGTCTCCTAGATTGGTTAGGTGTCACTTGGGAGCCTCCGTCAAGATTGTGGAGTTGAACCAAGGAGTTTGTACGGGCAAGGAGATCGCCTACTTCGTGAAGATCTACCCTAGTGAGGCAAGTCCTTCGTGGGCGATGGCCATAGTGGGATAGACAAGGTTGCTTCTTCGTGGACCCTTCATGGGTGGAGCCCTCAGTGGACTCGCGCAACCGTTACCCTTCGTGGGTTGAAGTCTCCATCAACGTGGATGTACGATAGCACCACCTATCGGAACCACGCCAAAAATCTCCGTGTCTCCAATTGCGTTTGCACACTCCAATCCCATCCCTTTACATTCTTGCAACTTGCATGATTTACTTTCCGCTGCTCATATACTCTTGTCATGCTTGCTCGAGATGTATTCTGAATGTTCAAACTTGTGCCAAAGCTCCACTTTAACTTAAAGAAATTAAAAACTGCAACTTTTCTTGCTAAGAGTCTATTCACCCCCCTCTAGACACCTCTTCTCGATCCTACAGATGCTCATATCAGCTCCCACATATTCTACGAAGATCTTTATCGGTTAAACCGCATAACAACATACGTTGTTCCCTTTGTCATCGGTATGTTACTTGCCCGAGATTCGATCGTCGGTATCATCATACCTAGTTCAATCTCGTTACCGGCAAGTCTCTTTACTCGTTCCATAATGTATCATCCCGCAACTAACTCATTAGTCACTTTGCTTGCAAGGCTTTGTAGTGATGAGCATTACCGAGAGGACCCAGAGATACCCCTCCGAAACACGGAGTGAAAAATCCTAATCTCGATCTATGCCAACTCAACAAACACCATCGGAGACACCTATAGAGCATCTTTATAGTCACCCAGTTACGTTGTGACGTTTGATAGCACACAAGGTGTTCCTCTGGTATTTAGGAGTTCCATAATCTCATAGTCATAGGAACATGTATAAGTCATGAAGAAAGATATAGCAATAAACTAAACAATCATAGTGCTAAGCTAACGGATGGGTCTTGTCCATCACATCATTCTCTAATGATGTGATCACATTCATCAAATGACAACACATGTCCATGGCTAGGAAACTTAACCATCTTTGATTAACGAGCTAGTCAAGTAGAGGCAAACTAGGGACACTCTATTTGTCTATGTATTCACACATGTACTAAGTTTCCGGTTAATACAATTCTAGCATGAATAATAAACATTTATCATGATATAAGGAAATATAAATAACAACTTTATTATTGCCTCTAGGGCATATTTCCTTCAATTTTATGGTAAGAGGTATCATGGTAATATTCTCGAAACATCATGACTACGCAAACAAGATAACAAGCAAACAAAAAGGCAAACGGAAAATATTTTTGTATTTTGTGAAAACATTTAGAAGTGGGGGAGATGAAAATGAGAGGAAAATGGCAAATGATGTAAATGCAAGGCGATGGAAGTTTATGTGATGGTACTTGATAAATGTTGATGATGTCTCCCCGGCAACAGCGCCAGAAATTCTTCCTGCTACTTGTGAGTTGCGTTGGGATTTCCCCTAAGAGGGGAGGATGATGCAGTACAGTAGATATAAGTATTTTGCTTAGTTAAAACCAAGGTTACCAATCCAGTAGGAGAACCACGCAACACCTTGTTAGCAGTACCTAAACACAAAGTAACAAATACTTGCACCCAACGCAAACAAGGGGTTGTCAATCCCTCGGCGGTTAATTGCAAGGATCAAATCTCGTAGTGATAGATAGATAATTAAGACACAAAATAAAATAAAGAAAGAAAAATTCCAAGAAGATATTTTTTATTTTAATATATGATAAAAAGTAGACCCAGGGACCATAGTTTTCACTAGAGGCTTCTCTCTTGAAAATAGCATACGGTGGGTAAACAAATTACTGTTGAGCAATTGATAGAAAAGCAAATAATCATGACGATATCCAAGGCAATGATAATGTATATAGGCATCACGTCCGAGGCAAGTAGACTGACTCCTGCCTGCAACTACTACTATTACTCCACACATCGACCGCTATCAAGCATGCATCTAGAATATTAAGTTCATAAAGAACGGAGTAACGCCTTGAGCAAGATGACATGATGTAGACAAAGTAAACCCACGCATGAATAAACCGCATCTTTTTATGCTTAATGGAAATGATACAAATACATGCCATGTCCCTTTCTATCACTGGGACTGAGCACCGCAAGATCGAACCCATCACAAAGCACCTCTCTCGTTGCAAGAAAAATCAATCTAGTTGGCCAAACCAAATCAATAGATCGGAGAAAAATACAAAGCTATAACAATCATGCATAAAAGAGTTCAAAGAAAACACAAATAATATTCATGGATAATCTGAACATAAACTCACAATTCATCGGATCCCAACAGACACACCGCAAAATGTCATTACATCGAGGAGAACATTGTATTAAAAATCAAAGAGAGGGAATAAGCCATCTAGCTACTAGCTATGGACCCGCAGGTCTGTGGTGAACTACTCACACATCATCGGAAGGGCGGCAAGGTTGATGTAGAGCCCCTCCGTGATCGATTCCCCCTCCAACAGAGTACCAGAGAAGGCCTCCAGATGCGATCTCGCGGGACAGAAAATTGCAGCAGTGAAAAAAGTATTTCGGGTGGCTCTTTGATGTCAAGGGAATATTTGAGAATTTATAGAGGCGAAATTAGGTCAAGAGGTGCCACGAGGGGCCCACAAGCCTGGGGGCAGCCCCCTGGGGCGCGCCTCTCGATCTTGTCGCTCCCTCGTGGCTCGCCAGGTCTTCTGCCGAACTTTCTAGGGTCTCTTCTGGTCCAGAAAAAATTAATCCAAAGTTTTTTATAAGTCTGGACTTTGTTTGATATTGATTTCCTGATAAGCCAAAAATAAGCAAAAAAATATGACTGGCACTGGGCACTAGGTTAATATAGTTCAAAAAATGATATATATATATATATATAATTGCATACAAAACATCCAAGATTGATACTATAATAGCATGGACCAATCAAAAATTATATATACGTTGGAGACGTATCAGAGCTATATTTTAATTCATCGCATGATATGAGTTTTGCTTGGATCGTCTTGTACCATAGTTTTTGCTTTGTTTTCTTCTTAGTTTGCCACAATCATTGTTTGTTGGACACACCTTTTGAGAGGGACACGCATTTATCGTCATTTTAGAATACTCTATGAGCTTTACTTATTTCTTTTGAGCTAGGCAGTTGCTCCAGGGCTTTACTTATATCTGTTAGAGCACGGTGGTGGTTATAGTTTATAGAAATGATTGCACTCTCATGCTTCACTTGAATCTTTTTGAGAGTCTATAAATATGAATTGGTAATGTGCACGAGTTATAAGGCTAGTCCGGAAATGATAGGTATTCAAGGGGGATATAATAAAAATATTCATGTAGATCACTAAATATGAAACGTATGGTTTAATTATATTTTATTGATGTCGGAATATGAAAGGATATTGGTCTGTGATCATTGGTTAGTAGAAATATTTGTATTAAAGCTTGTTATTAACTTCTCATCTAAGTGTTGATCATGGCATGGTGGGGAGGTTTGAGCATTTTTATTTCTGATTGAAATCCTTGAGTGTTATTATAATCGGGGGGCCGCATGGTTAACTCCTACCAACCTCCTCCCTAGGGCATGCGAATAGTACTTTTCTTAGAGGGCTAATAAAACTTTCACAAAAAGTATATCAGTTCTTTATGACTAATGTGAATCCATGGATTATATGCACTCTTACCCTTCCGCAATTTGCTAGCCTCTTCGGTATCGTGCATTGCCCTTTATCACCTTGAGAGTTGGTGCAAACTTCGCCGGTGCACCCAAACCCCGTGATATGATACACTCTATCACACGTAAGCCTCCTTATATCTTCCTCAAAACAGCCACCATACCTTTCTCAAAATAGCCACCATACCTACCTATCATGGCATTTTAATAGCCATTCTAAGATATATTGTCATGCAACTTCCACCGTTTCATTTTCATGACATGTGTGTTCATTGTCATATTGCTTTGCAGGATTATATAGAGCTGACATGTTATTTGTGGCACAACCACCGTTCATCATTGTTATACATGTTACACTAGATTATTGCATATACGGGTACACCGCTAGAGGCATTTATATAGAGTCATATTGTTTCAGTTTTCGAGTTGTTAGTAAATAAAAGTGTGATGATCATCACTATTAGAGCATTGTCCCAGTGAGGAAAGGATGATGGAGACAATGATTCCCCACAAATCGGGATGAGACTTCGCACAAAAAAAGAGAGGCCAAAAGCGCCCAACAAAAAAAGAGAAAAAGAGAGAAGGGGCAATGTTACCATCCTCTTACCACACTTGTGCTTCAGAGTAGCACCATGTTCTTCATATACAGAGTCTCCTGAGTTACCACTTTCATATAATAGTGGGAATGTTTCAATATAGAACTTGGCTTGTATATTCCAATGATGGGCTTCCTCAAATGCCCGGGGTATTCATGAGCAAGCAAGTTGGATGCACACCCACTTAGTTTCCATTGAGCTTTCATACAATTATAGCTCTTAGTGCATCCGTTGCATGGCAATCCCTACTCCTTGCATTAATGTCGATTGATGGGCCTCTCCATTGCCGTTTGATCCGCCGAGTTGATGCGAGACTTTCTTCCTTTTTGACTTCCCTTATTGATCTCTATCACCACATTCTATTCCACCTATAGTGTTATATCTCTGGCTCACACTCATGTATTGTGTGGGGTTCAAAGTGCTGAAGCATGTTAGAAGTATGATCCAATTGCCTGGTTTGACATGGGCTGCTCGTGATTTATATTTACTAGTTGACCCGTTGCGCCAAATGGCGCAGAGACCTGCTGCAGACATGTTGTCGATAAAAATAGTTTCATGCTGCAAGAACCTTCAACTAAATCATGCTATTTTTTAACATGTTTGTTACGTTGTTAAATAATAGTCTGGGAAAAGGGAAACTTTGCATAATATGAATATCTCAGTTTGAAAATATGGGCACTATGATGAGAGAGTAAAGTTGGCATGGTTATATTTTTTAGCAAGTTTGGAAACATGGTTATCATGATGAGAAACCTGACCATGCATATTTTTCCTAAAAAAGAGGGAAAAGGATAAAAAAAACCTAAGAAAAAACATGTCTTTGTTGTGCATATACAGAGATATAGGGATCAGGAGGTATTAGGATAGCCCATATGTTATTTAGCCCAACCCACATAGAGCGATGCCTGTGGCCTGTGAGGAGCTGAATAAGAAACGGCAGGGGACGGAGCGAGCGGAGACTGTCTATCCCCTTCCTTTCTTTCTCGGTTCGTCAGCTGGGTAACAAATGGCACAGAGACCCACTGAATCCATGTTCAGCATGAAAAGAAATTCCATGTTTTAGTTGTTTTAGTAGCGGACAAGCATATATGATAACAAATTTAACCCCCTTTAATAAAAATAGAGACTTGTCATCTACAATGAGATATACCTACACATTTTAATTTGATAGTAGTCCCATTTCAAGACCATGTCATGTTGAAAAAAATTTCAGTAATCTCCCGTTGCGCCAAATTGCGAACACACCATACGTGCTTTGAAAATATTCCATTTATCAGTGTTGAGCAAGCACATATGGTTACTATTCTAACCACTATATAAACAAAATGAACGGGGGCTTGTATAAGGGTAACCAAAATTCAAAAGGAAAAAGTGTTATATGTGTTGTTTTTCCGATGATTTGGGTCTTGGAACACCTGAATAGGCAAGCACGGTATTGCAAGTAAGAAAATGTGAAACATTGCTAATAGCTTGCCTCATATACATGATAGTTTTAGGCCATACAAGCAGTGGGGAAAAGAAAAGCAGTCTATATGTGATGAAGCAAGCCTAAGTCAAATAGGTAATGCCCATACAACCAAATTCATTACAATGGATGGATTTCAGTCCTAAAACTGGAAAGTAAATATGCATAACAGAAGTGAATCGTAGAACGTGGTTTATACAACTTCATGAATATACTTCATATCCTGGCAGCACCATATCCATACTACTTGAGGAAGTAAATAATCAAATGACAATCACACATGAGTTGTAGGGTTTTATCGTTTCCACTTTACAATCCAAACAAAACTATATAGTTGATCTGCAAGTAATTACATGACACCACAATGGCTTCGACAAATATCCATCTTTTATGGCATAAACACATATATATTGATTACAGTCAGTAATGAGAAGTGATGGTAGCTCACTATAACATCGTCCACACGCTTACTTTTACCAAAGAGCTGTTAACAGAGAGCCTCAATCGAACCCTTATGGTATTAGCAAAGGGGAGGTTTCGTGTGATTTTGATATTTCTCCAGCTTACGTTTTTCGAGTTGCCACGACTATGGTGGATGTCTTATGATTGTCAGAATCAACATTCAATTAGTAATGGGTATAATACAGTGTAGGAAACATGGAATTCTACCTATAGCTAGACCCGATCAATAAGCAATATAGATTTGCCCCAATGGCAGTGTTAACATGAAAATAACGGAAGGTGAGATAAAAGCTACGTGGTAGGACTGTAAAGAGTGGCTGCAAGTCAGCGTCTCTAGTATTCAGTCACAAAGACATTCAACTCCAGCCAGAGCAATTCACAACCATGCTTCCTTCTCAGTAGCACAATAGCTGAAAAATGTAACTTTCTTAATAACTGTACATCAATACCGCAAATACACACTTACTGTGATAGATTCCAAACTTAGTACAAATTCCCCTCTCCAGTTCATCTTGAAATTAAGAGTTTAGAAGAAAGTAAGATTTCCATTTGTGCTATACCAATCAGGATGCATTTACTGTTGAAAACTATATATATAGATGATCATGCGGCCAGAGCTAGCGCTCAGCAACAATAGTCCAGTTCTCTTTTGTCCACCACTTTCTCAAACTTAGGATGAATTGCTCGTTCCTATCTCTATGCCGTTACAAATGAGCAGACGGCATTTAGCACGGAAGGCTGAAATTTCTAGGCATCAATCTTGTGAACAGATGAGTTATGAAGCAAAAGATACATACTGCAGAGTAAAACTACATGAGAAATGATTAGTGGAAAACAATATAATTTGTTTATTGTAAGAAATGAAAACACCGGAGAACCAATATACTTCTTATAGTAATAATTCATATCCAAAAAGTAATCGATTATGGGAGCATCTAACGCTGATTTAAGCAGACATTTCATAAAAACATGTCAAAGAATTATCACTTATATCCAACTAATTACTAAAACGGGATTTACTGTCAGTATACATCTATATTCAGTTAGAAATTATGGAGATCCAAGGAGAATTATCTAGGTTGTATGACATGAGTGCATAAATCTTACAAAGGCTAATCAATCATCAGATACCTTAACGTCTCAAAAAGCTTAATCCTTAGAATATTTCCATATCTAGAATGAAACTAATCACATCATGTAATTACTAAAACAGGTACAAAATACAGTCAAGTCGATTTTTCATTTTTACAGAACAATTGGTGAGCATGACATTGAGCTATCGTATCACTAAAATGTAGCAGCCAATGGGACCAGCAGAAACCTATACATCTAGAAGAAAATAGTATCCAAAATTGTACCATTGAAGGGAACTGATACTCAGACCAAGATAAAGTCTGCTTCACGGCCACACACACACATTCAGTTACAATCAGCTTAGTCGACCTGTGAGAGGAGCCTGTGTGTACATATTGGACACTACCTGGATACATATAGATTGTTGTGATGGAAGTCTCGGGCTCGTAATGTGGAGATGGATGACTCAAGCAGAGCGACAACATGTGTACACATAGAAAATAATATAGTGGTTACTTATCAAACTCAGTTATTGTCTCAACTGGAAACATGCAAGCGGAATTCCGAGAAGAGATAATGTCGCAATCATCCAAATATGCGATTAAAATAGTGATATGAAATTGAAGGATTTCTATTAACTTGCAAAATCAGAATAGTATTGTCAAAGTGCAACATTATTTCAATTTACTAAAAACTCAAAAATGCTTGATCGTTAAGAACTTCTTTGGAAGTCAAGTTAAAAGTCCAGGTGGATTAATATTCTTAGGATAACTGGCCAAGTATATGTGCTATATTGAGTCTTCAGTTTAGGTTTTGTATATATAGATTCCTAGCCAAAAATTACAGCCTATACTAATACTGTAATACATGACTGGATATCAAGATCATCAGGATAAATAGTTTCCTTATAGAATCACGTATGGTTGTGCAGCTAATTAAACATGTAGATAAATATAAAGGATATACCTTCTTTTCATCTGACAATCTCCCATAATCAACCACACTTGTAATATCTTGAAAGGAGTTTGTGCCTGTAATTGGGAGGGTCTTGTGAAATGTTTAATCTAGTTATCCTTGCCTTCCTCTGTAGATAACCAGGTGCAGTACTGATCAAACAAAAAAAATATTCACAAGAAATGAAAAGAGGGTGCAACATTGCAAATAAAAAATAGACCTGACGCATGAAAATGCAGCTCCATTTGGAATCTGCTCTCTAGTCAAGTATTTTCTTAAGCAAATAGGCACATAGCAAAAAAACAAACCAGACTCCCGCCTCCATATATGCTTCACAGATAGTTGTTTACCAATTCTAGTTCTGCTTGAAACATCAAGCATAATTGGCTACTGATTCATTTCTAAAACAGAAGTGCACCCAAAAATAACTATTTGAAATTACAAATAGGGATAGGGCAATAGATGACCTCTTAATTCCATAGGAATCACAAAATCCCAAAAAACGGTACAATTATCATTTTATAAATGTTCGCACCTTAAAGTTAACAATCTCCTCAAATTAGCATACAGGGCTAACATAAACTTAAGCAAGACTGTTCAAATGATCATGGTACATGGTGGAATTATCATAATTGATATTTGGCTGGAAGTGGGCTACGTTCTACAGATATTCTGAAGCTCATTTTCAGTAGTCAGATAAATCGACCTGCTACAGCCGCCTCCAGCCGCCCACCAACACCCACGACAGGCCACCATGGACGACGCGCACCTGATTCCACCAGGAAGCCAATCCTGTACCATCGCTAGTGTATGCGCCCCTGAAGTGCACAGTGAGGCAGATCTTCCCTTCGTGGTATATCTGCATCAATATCCCATCCACAACAAGAATCACTGCCAAGAATGATTATCACTCGACAACACTATTTTCAACAAGTGTCATGGTGGCAATTCACAGAACAGTCCAACATAAATAAAGAAGCCGCAACCATATCGGGAACATTTACACGATCAGCGCGACATACAGATATTTAAAAGATCACCAAGGCAGACAGCATGACACAGAAGATACTGAAAGTAAAACACACACACATGTAGTAGAAAGGAAAGAAGAAAACCTTGATGAGTCGAACGACGCAGCTACAGCAGAGCTCGTGCAACCTGCGAAAATACACAAAAAACAACCAATCAGAGCACAACGACACACAGGCATGCAATGAACACTCGCCGGTCACAGAAGCAACAGAACAGCCTATTTCATCTCTACTTCTGCTCATCTCCATTTATTAAGACACGACAACATATGTATATATATGATGTGCGCCCAACTCTATCTTGAGCATTGCCCGCTGCTGAACCTGCAAATGAAAAAACTGACAAATGTTCTTATTCTTGTTCTGCCTTATGCAACTTCTACATAATGTGAATAGGAGTAAGCAAGCGTCGTATCCAGAAAATTTTTGACCATTAGTAACTTCTACATATTGCATCATATTCTGTATGTAATGTCAAAGTATCGACATCAAGATTACATGACAGGAAGTGGGAATTGAAGTGGCCAACTAACCAAGCCTAGGTGAAAGGAAATCTTGAATCTGTCCATTCATGTCTGATACAAAGAATTGATCATAGCATTGTAATTCACACAAAGGTAGCTATTTTTGTTTTTCTTATATAAATCCAAGAAATACCACTAATATAATTTATCAAACTGCGATACCGACAAATTGAGTTCCATTGCCCTTCGGTGTTTAGCAGTTGCCTTTTAACGGGATTGTAGATAGCCTCAAAAAATGGCATATCACTTTTCACTTACTTTCTAAGTGTCAATGCAGAACTTTGTGTGACACAAACCCTAACTTTTCCGACATGCAACGCTCCCCAGGAACATGGGAGGTCAATGGGTTCGTGTGTGTTGAAATAGACCTAGTCCCAGAGTATCACTCATCAGAACAACCGTCCAAGGCACAGATCATCCAACATCGGCAATAAAATTGAGCAGGTTACAACAGAGGTTAGGGTAGGCTCTAAGGGCAACTCCAACGGTGACACCGACTTTTTCAGCTTTGTTTAGTCCCACAAGCCAAGGCTGTCTTGATTGCTCAAGACATGATTGTTTCAGCCAGTCGTCATCGTCATCGCCCCTCTTTTTGGTCCAAAAATGAGGTTGCCTCTGCACACCAAGCAACATGACCATGATACATCCAGCCATCAAGCTCAGGAGCTGCTCATACCTGGAGTCAACCGACCAAACCCCCACGATGCGGACAGCGCGTCAGACAAACACCATACGGTTCCCAGCCAACGCCACACCCGAATCCAAGGCAACAGAACGGCGGTCGCTGGCAGCGGTGCGGAACTGACATCCCGTGGCTGGGGCTTGCATTGGATGCCCCATAATTAAGCATAAGTTTGTTTCAACAATTCAAAAGATGCAAGATTCACTGTACACAATAATGACAGGGAGTGTGAAAATTTCAGCAGTGAATGCAATAAGTTAAGAGACGATTTTAAGTATCATGATTGACTTGAGCATTCAAAACATTGAGATCAATCTGGGAATAACCAATCAAGTAAGAATGCAAAGCACAGATCAAGATCACATAGCAAATGAATGAATGGCGTGTAACATAGCTAAGTAGGTAACGAAAGCATAAATTTCGTACTTCAAAAGTTCAATATCAGACAATTTCCAATTAGTCTTGTTCAAGGATGACAGACTGCAGACATGAAGGTTTGCTACATCCTCCAAAGGCTACTTGGTTTATAGAAATGATGTGGGTAAAACAAGACTATTTTCAGACAACAATTGGAGGAGATGAACAAAAGGATCTCAAATAAAAATTCAAGAATTCGATAGTAAACCAGAGATTTATAATGATATTGGTATGTCTCACTAAACCATGTGGTATGTGATAACATGCTCTAAAAGTGATCGTATACCTGATAACATGTTAATAAAGGTACGTCAAAAAAGGCCAATAGGTAGCTGCTGCAAACCAGTAGAAACACATATGAGAAAATGAATGTAGCCCATGTACAGACTACAGACCCAGCAATCTTGAAAAACATAAAGATTTGCATGTACCTGGCCATGTGAGTGAAGAAATAGTTCGTCATCTTCCGACAAAATGCACCAATTCTTTGTACATCAACAAGGCTGCCTGAATCTCGGATTTGTAGGAAATGTATTGTTTGATATCTAAGAGAGAGAATGCAAACCAGATCCTCGTATAAGTAAGCACCAATACTATGAGCCAAATTGATAAAATCATTGCATAAAGCATTCTCGTCTAGTATTGCACCATCTTCTAGCCTAATAACACAAATACAGATGTGCTGATCCACCGAAATGTAGGAAGCATGGTTACAGAATAAATTGATAAAATCATTGCAGAAAGCATTCTCGTCTAGCATTGCACCACCTTCTAGCCTAATAACACAAATATATTGCAGAAAGCATTCTCGTCAAGTATTGCACCATCTTCTAGCCTAATAACACAAATACGGATGTGCTAATCCACCAAAATGTAGGAAGCATGGTTACATAATATATTTAGTTTGAGTTAAAAGCTGCATTCTTCCTAAATCAGGATAAATAGATAATTGTACCTCACAAGAAGGAAAGTTATTTTCTGAATTGATGGTACCCCGTGGCTTGACCGCTGCTCCCAAAGCAATGTCCATGGACCTGACTGCTGCTCCTGTCGTGTGTGCAGGCTGCAACACTAACCGCCGGCCTGCATAGCTTCATGAACAGAGCATCAAGGAATCAGTATACCTACATGGAATCACACAAGAAGAAATAACTCACCCATGTACATTTGCTTCACACAATCGCTGCAAATTGAAGGAACACAAACAACAGAGGAAGATATGAGGAGAGGAAGAGGATGAGCAAAAGGGGATCTGGAGATTGTAGGAGAAACCAACCACGAGTCTTGTCAGCTAGACTCGGCTTCGAGTTCGGCCGAGGGCCAACGTCCCGGCCGCCGCCCCATACGCCAGTCGAGCGAGCACCGGTGGCGAGGTCACAGGAGTCGCGATTAGAAGAGAGGAGATGAAAGCCCCACCGTTCTCCCCCCGCTGCTCCTTGCGCCCCACGCCGGCCTCTTCTCCATCCATCAATGTGTACGACGCCTAGAGCTCGGGCCTCGCTGCTCCATCCGCCGGCCTCGATGCTCCCCCCACCGTCGGCCTCCCGGCCATCCCCGGCTCCTCCACCCCACCGAGAAGACCCGGCCTCCCTCCCCAACCCTAGGTCGTAGGTGGAGAAAAGCTGTGGGGTGAGCCGGTCCTCGGCTTCGAACGGAGACGAGGGAGGAGGGATGGCAGGCGTCGGCGGGGCTCCCATGGTGACGCGGGGAGAGAGATGGAGGAGGCAGGAGAGGGTGTGGGGATCGAGGGGAAAGAGGCTAGGGTTTGTCTGGCGGCTCATGTGGGAGCGGGACGAGTCGAGGACAGGATTGCCTGCGAGGCGCGCAGAGCGTATTGGCCCAAACCTTTTCCACGCGGTGATAACGAACCCAGCCAACGAGCTTTCAACATGAGCCCACTCGTCATTTCCCAGTGAAAAACGATTGTGAGGTGAAAACTGATTTAATCGCCGTGAAGATCCAACAGCTCAGGCGTGTCCGAGAGCCAGATCCGACGGTCTACGAAGGCCCAATCGGGGGAGCCTTCTGAAGGGGTGTCGGTGTCAATACCGGCGGATCTCGAATAGGGGGTCCCGAACTGTGCGTCTAGCCCGGATGGTAACAGGGGGCAGGGGACACGATGTTTTATCCAGATTCGGGCCCTCTTGATGAAGGTAAATCTCGGAGTAAATAACCATAGGTAACCTAGCCGACACTCCTGGCCCTTTTGAAAAAATTACGAGCCGATCCGGCCCTCAAGAATCCAAGATGCGGGGCCGCCTTCCCCTTGCCGGCTGTCCCATGGCCGTCTATCGGAAGGCGGCCCGACTTCAGCCCTTATGAAGAAAGCCGCAGAAGGGCCGGCTCCGAGAAGCCGGCCGCGAGAAGGCCGACTCCAAGAAGCCGGCTCCCATAAAGCGGTCAAGATCGTACCCTCGAAGTCTGCATCCACATAACGGCGATGTGACGGGGCGTGGCTACAGTGAAGCCTGCCACCCCCTAATCCCGGAGCACGCCTGGCGCAGTGCGCCGTACGGGTGGCCATGACCCATCCGGCGCGGCACTGTTGCCACGTTGACCCTAATGCCATCCACGACGGGCTGCCAGGGCGGCCCATGGGCGGTGGGCCCCTTCGGGCAGAGAGACACCCGAAGGCGGCCAGGCCTCCCCCAGTCGGCCCAAGATAGAGCCGGCTCCCCACAGCCGGCTTGCCACCTACCTCGAAAGAGACGCCCCATTAAGGAGACAAGACACGGTGAGGCTACAGCGATCACCCGCCGGACGGCGGCACTGTAGCCACGCCCACCTCGGCGAAGCCCTCGTCACCAAGATTGAGCAATAGTAACCAGCCCCCGACAAGGCCCTGTACAATGAGGCCTGCCTGTCGACCAAGGAGCCAGCAGCCGGCGGGACCCACCAGCCGGCGGGCCCCAGCAGTCAGCGCAGAAGCCGGTGAGTGTAGACACAGACGGCTGGGCCCCACGCCCAGCCGGATTACCATTGTACCCCCGGGGGTAGGCCTATATAAACCCCCCGGGACACCCATGCAAAGGGTTGATCCCTGCTAGTCTTAGACACCATATAGGGAGGAGAAGAGAGCGAGTCGTGCCCTTCTTCTTCCTCTCGCCGAACAGCTCAAGGAGCATCGTGTAGCTACTTGTTCATCTAGTGATCATGCGAAGACCCCACAGAGCAGGAGTAGGGGTGTTATCTCCACGGAGAGCCCCGAAGCTGGGTAAGATTCGCCGGCGTGCATGTCTTCGCCTCATCCCGTTTCCAGGCATCGGCGACGTCTTACTGGCTCCCACAATGATAAGCCACCCGTTGGCATATGTCGCACCTACCACCCGACATTTGGCGCCCACCGTGGGGCCAGGTGCACCGTCGTCCGGAGACCTGTTCTGGACGGGAACCCTCTTCCTCCCCCGCGAGCGTAGCCAGCCCGGCACGCCCGATGGCGCTTGCCACAACGCGCTGCAAGGCGTCACCAACGTCTGTGCGGCGAGCGGCCTCGCTGATCTCCTTGACAAGACCCTCATTTCCGACGAACTCGTCTCCGACGCGGGCACCGACCACCTCGTCAACCTCCTCGGCCAGCTCCACGTCTCCGGCGAGCCTGCTGTGGACTTGGAGTCGGTTGGCTCCACCGATCCGATGCCTGTCGACTCCGACACGGCCTCACTCGACACTTTCCCCACCGACGTCACGATCTACAACGACCCGCTTCCCCGGGCCGATGGCTACGACGCTGTCACCACCGAGGTGATGGTCATCGGCCACGGCGGCGCTTCTGACGAGAGCGCCCACGACGCCCCGCACGCGGCGGTCCACGACTTGTCCATCCCCCTCCCGGCCGATGCCGACACTGAAGCACTGGAGGCTCGCCGCCTCGCCCTCCTCACGGAGGGCCGGAAGTTGGTTTCCATGAGACGCCTCGCTGAGGCCCACCGACGCGAGGCCGACCGCGCTGCCTTTGGCACGCCGCCCCCAGGCGGGCCCAGCCGGGCCGGCGTTGTCAGACAGCGTGGCGCTGTCGTCGCCGATACGCTAGGAGTCGACCGCCCAGTCTACGCCACTCCGCTCGAGAACCTGCGCGCCGCCCAGGCGGCCGTAGACGAGCTAGATGGACTGGGGGGCGAAGAACTCCCCCACATGACCCGACGCATCCAGCAGCTAATCGATGCAGCCGCGCAGCGGCACGAAGCCGACGCCCGCGCGGAAAGCCCTCCCCCGCGCCAAGATCACGGCGCGACGTCCCGGACGCCGACTACGGGTAAAACCCGCGCGTAGCACGAGAAAGAGCCGGCTGCCAGCCGAAACCGAACCCGAATCTCCATCGAGCGAGACGCAGAAGGCCACCCCCGGGCCGTGGAGTGGCGGGGCAACCCGCCTCCGCCTCGGCCCCATGGAGAGAGATATCCCACCCCACCGCCTGTTGCGCATTCGACTCTCAGCGGACGGCTAGGTCGCCGTGAAGGAGTCGGCGAGAACGACACCCGCCATCGGATCGACCGCCTGGCGCGATCCCTGGCGCTGGAAGAAGAAGACGATGTCGGCCCGCCTTGCTTTGGCCCCCGCATCCGCGACGAGCCTTTCCCCAAAGGGTTCTCGCTCCCAAGAGACACGCCCAAGTACAACGGCTCCGTGAAGCCGGAAGATTGGTTGATCGACTACTCCATGGCGGTTAGCATAGCCAACGGCAACAGGCGCGTTGCCGTGAAGTACGTGCCCCTCATGCTGCAGGGCACGGCGCGGACCTGGCTCAACAGCCTCAAGCCATACAGCATCAACAGCTGGCTAGACTTCACAGAAGCCTTCGTCCGCAACTTCACCAGCACCTACAAGTGGGCTCCCAAGCCCAGATAGCTCTCCTTGTGCGTACAAGGCCCCGCCGAGTCCACTCGCGACTACCTCACGCGTTGGGCCGAGCTCCGCAACTCTTGCGAAGGGGTGCACGAGGTGCAAGCCATAGAATACTTCACTGTCGGGTGCCGAGAAGGCACCCTCCTCAAGCACAAACTCCTCTGCGACGAGCCGACTACCCTCGACGAGCTTCTGGTCATAGCGGACAAGTACGCCACCGCTGACTCCTCAATGAAGACCGAACTCTGGGTAGACGCGTCCGGGAAGGTACTCAACCCGGCGCCCAAGACGCCGGCTGGGGACTCCAGCTGACGCCCACACCAGAACGACCACAAGCACAAGGGCCCCGTGCCGCCCTCCACCAGTCGGCAGGTGGCCACAATCGAAGACGAGCAGCCCGAAGGGCGGCCCGCACCCAAGAAGCAGAGGGGCGGCAAGCCGGCTTGGCAGCCGGCCTTCTCCTACGAGCAGACTCTCGACGCCCCGTGCAAATTCCACAGCGGCGCGAAGCCGTCCAACCACACGACCCGGAAGTGCCACTAGCTCACCCGAATCTCCAAAGGCGAAGGGCTCGCGCCGCCTCCGCCTGCCGGTCCGCCGCCCCCGGCTCCGCAGCCACCGACCGCTCGGCCCGCAGTCGGAGCCGTGCACGATGAGTTCCCCAACGAGCATGCCGCCTATGTCATCTTTACAAGCCAGCCCAAAGACCGACGCAGCAAACGCCGAGAGCACCAAGAAGTCAGCATGGTCGCTGCCAACCCCGCCGAGCACATGCACTGGTCAGAAAAACCTATCAACTGGAGCCGGGCGGACCACCCAGAGGTGATGCTGTCTCCCGGCTCTTATGCGTTGGTTTTGGATGCCACCCTTGCAATGGATAGACGCGCCGCCCGTTTCTCCCGCGTGCTGATAGACGGCGGGAGCAGCATCAACATCCTGTACCGTGACACCCTGGAGAAGCTGAATGTAAAGACGAAGCAACTCATGCCTACCCGGACTGTGTACCATGGCCGGCAAACAGTCGGCCTTGTCCCTCGATCCCAAGGAGCATGATGCTCAAGGATCTTTCCAGTCGGCCAAGGAGACGAAGAAGATACCTCTTGACCCCGAGCATCCAGAGAGGTTTGCCGTCATTGGGGAAAACCTAAACAGCAAATAGGAAGGCGAGCTCGCTGATTTCCTCCATGAGAATCGGGACATCTTTGCATGGTCCCCCAAGGACATGCCGGGTGTTCCAAAGGAATTCGCCGAGCACAAACTACACGTCCGAGAAGACGCAAAACCAGTCAAACAACCCCTCCGCCGACTGTCGGAGGAGAAGAGAAGGATTGTGGGAGAGGAGATAGCCCGGCTTCTGGCAGCCGGCTTCATTATGGAAGTTTTCTTTCCAGAGTGGCTCGCCAACCCGGTCCTCGTGCTAAAGAAGAACAACAAGTGGCGCATGTGCATAGACTACACGAGCCTCAACAAGGCCTGCCCCAAAGATTCCTTTGCCCTGCCAAGGATTGACCAAGTGATAGACTCCATGGCCGGATGCGAGCTGTTGAGTTTCTTGGATGCTTACTCAGGATACCACCAGATAAAGTTAGATCTGGCAGACCGCCTGAAGACCGCCTTCATCACGCCATTCGGAGCCTTCTGCTACCTGACTATGACATTCGGCTTGAGAAATGCCGGTGCCACTTTCCAGCGTTGCATGTAGAAGTGCCTCCTTAAGCAGCTCGGCAGAAATGCCCACGTCTACGTAGACGACATTGTGGTGAAGACGGAGAAGCGCGGCACCTTGTTGGAAGACCTCAAGGAAACATTTGAGAACCTACGCCGGTTCCAAATCAAGATCAACCCCGAGAAATGCGTGTTCGGAGTGCCAGCCGGCCAGCTCCTAGGCTTCCTGGTTTCCGAACGCGGCATCGAATGCAACCCAGTAAAGATCAAGGCCATTGAGAGAATGGCGATTCCCACCAAGCTTCGAGACGTCCAGAAGTTTACCGGATGCTTGGCCTCCCTGAACCGCTTCATCAGCCGGCTCGGAGAGAAAGCTCTTCCCCTCTACCGCCTCATGAAGAAGACCAACCACTTCGAGTGGAATGACCAAGCCGACCAAGCTTTTCACGAGCTGAAGAAGATGTTGGCCACGCCGCCTGTCCTGGTGGCGCCGACTGAGAAAGAGCCCATGCTCCTCTACATTGCCGCAATCAGCCGGGTGGTCAGCACCGTCATCGTAGTCCAACGCCCAAAAGAGGGCCGAGCCCAGCCGGTCGAGAGGCCGGTGTACTATTTGAGCGAGGTGTTGTCTACCTCGAAGCAGAACTACCCGCACTACCAGAAGATGTGCTACGGCGTGTACTTCGCCGCCAAGAAGCTGAAGCCCTACTTCCAAGAGCATCCCATCACAGTCGTATGCACCGCCCCGCTGGCCGAGATCATAGGCAGCCGGGATGCATCCGGCCGGGTGGCGAAATGGGCCATTGAGTTGGCCCCCTACACGATCTTCTACCAGCCTCGCACCGCCATCAAGTCCCAAGCATTGGCCGACTTCCTCGTCGACTGGGCCGAGACCCAGTACCTACCGCCAGCTCCCGACTCCACTCATTGGCGCATGCACTTCGATGGGTCCAAGATGCGCACCGGCTTGGGAGCCGGCGTCATCCTCACCTCTCCCAAAGGCGACAAGCTCAGATACACGCTGCAAATTCACTTTGCCGCCTCCAACAACGTGGCCGAGTACGAGGCGCTCATACACGGGCTCCGGCTTGCCAAAGAACTCGGCATTCGTCGGATCCTATGTTATGGCGACTCAGACTTGGTGGTCCAGCAATCATCCGGCGACTGGGATGCCAAGGACGCAAATATGGCAAGCTGCCGCTTCCTCGTTCAGCAGATCAGTGGGTATTTTGAAGGATGCGAGTTCCTCCACGTACCGCGAGCCGACAACGAGCCAGCTGATGCCCTGGCTCGAATAGGCTCCACTCGGCAAGCAATACCAACCGGTGTCTCTCTACAACGCCTCCTCAAGCCGTCTATCAAGCCGTCTCCAGAGTCCGATTCCATCTTTGTGCCGCCTGACCTTGACGCGGCCGGCTTGAAGAACCAAGCAGGTGACCCGGGGACTTCGATAGTCGGCCAGGGGACATCAGCAGGCGGCTCGGGGACTTCCGTAGTTACGCCCGACCCGGGGACTGCCACACCCGGCTCGGGGACTGTGGTAGTCGGCCCGGAGACTACTCCAACACAATAGGCGGCGGCCGACTCCAGCATTTCACCGCCCAGCCCGCCCGCCCTGGTCGCAGTAGCCGTGTTGGCAATAGAAGAAGTCGCAGCTCCATCTTGGGCTCAATCCATCCTCAACTTCCTAATAAACCAAGATCTGCCGGCTGACGAAACAGAGGCAAGACAAGTCCAACGCCGAGCCGGAGCATACACAATCGTCAACAGAGAACTCGTCAAGCGCAGTGTCACTGGAGTCCTCCAGCGATGCGTCGAGCAAGAGAAGGGCATTGCAATCCTCAGAGACATCCACCAAGGAGAATGCGGCCACCATGCGGCCTCAAGATCACTCGTCGCCAAAGCCTTCCGCCATGGTTTCTTTTGGCCGACTACTTTGGATGATGCCAAGGGGTTAGTTAAACATTGCAAAGGATGCCAACTCTTCAGCTCAAAGCAACACATGCCGGCTTCAGCACTCAAGACCATTCCCCTCACTTGGCCCTTCGCCGTTTGGGGACTGGACATGGTGGTCCCATTCAAGACGGCGCACGGCGGCATGACACATCTGCTTGTCACCGTGGACAAATTCACCAAATGGATTGAGGCAAAGCCGATCAATAAGCTGAATGGGCCGACTGCCGTGACATTTATCGCAGATATAACAACTCGGTACGGTGTGCCACACAGCATCATCACCGACAATGGCACGAATTTTGCCAAGGGAGCCTTGGCACGTTTCTGTGTGACGCAAGGCATCCGGTTGGACCTAGCATCCGTTGCCCACCCGCAGTCAAACGGCCAAGTCGAGCGAGCCAACGGCCTCATCCTTTTCGGCATCAAGCCCCGACTGGTCGTACCACTGGAGCGTTCAGCCGACTGTTGGCTCGATGAGCTGCCGGCCGTCCTCTGGAGTCTGCGCACTACACCAAACAAGTCAACCGGCTTCACTCCTTTCTTCCTCGTGTATGGTGCCGAGGCTGTCATCCCAACTGACATCGAGTTCGACTTGCCTTGGGTAACCATGTACACGGAAGCGGAGGCCAAGGAAGCACGGGAAGACGACGTCGACCTGCTGGAAGAAGGTCGGCTGTTAGCCCTCAGCCGGTCCGCCATCTATCAGCAGGGCCTGCGCCGCTACCACAGCCGGAAGGTCAAGCCAAGATCCTTCCAAGAGGGCGATCTTGTGCTCCGGCTGATCCAGCGAACAGCCGGCCAGCACAAGCTCTCGGCCCCTTGGGAGGGCCCCTTCGTCATCAGCAGAGCCTTAGGCAACGACTCCTACTACCTGATCGACGCGCAGAAGCCGAAGGCACGAAAGAGAGACGACTCCGGCAAGGAGTCAGAACGACCATGGAACGCTAACCTCCTCCGAAGATTTTACAGTTGAAATGCAGTATGTATCACGCTAACTTTTGTACTAAGTACGAGACAATAGGCCCCCCGAGGAGAGCTCGGGGACTGCCATCTTTTATCTATGGATGAAGAGTATCATGCTTATGACCTTGTCATTAGATTTACTTTTTCTGTCCGGCATCGGGTTCGACTAGTCGGCCCGGGGACTGGCCGCCTGGAGTTATATTAGAAGTCCTACCCGCAGTCAGACAAGTAGTGTGCCGGCTCCCAAGCCTTCTCTTGCCAAAAGTCGTAGATCGAAGAACCGGCTGTCCGGCTGGCAAGAGTTAAAGGCAGGAAAGGACGCTCACACGAAAAACGGCTAGGGACTAACGGACTAATATAGCAAAAGCCGGTTTTTCTCCCACCACCGACCGACTACCAGAGTAGCCGGCCGGCCTCCATTCACCTCGCTTCAATCTAAGAAAGCTCGAGTACTTGCCTTCCCAAAAGGGGAAGGCGGCAAAGGAAACAACCTAAGGATAAAAAGCATACACGAATGGAAACCAAACACACAATAATATTTACATAAAAGACCTTCAA
Organism: Triticum urartu; assembly: GCF_056163025.1. Lineage (NCBI taxonomy): Eukaryota > Viridiplantae > Streptophyta > Magnoliopsida > Poales > Poaceae > Triticum > Triticum urartu. The sequence continues at coordinate 397,471,474 of NC_141876.1, read as the reverse complement.
AAGGCCAGCATTCAACATAGTTCGAATACACCCCCAGTGGGTGGAACTGCGCAAGTTTAATAAAATTGTTCAAAAGGCAACAAGCAGGAAAAAACAAGGACGGCAGATTAAGCCAAGGGAGCGACTGGCGAGTCGGGCAGGTCGGTGGAGACGGCAGTGCCGGCTGGAGGAGTGGCCGGCTGGCGAACCTCGGCATGATCACCGCCTCCCGCAGAGGGCGCGCTAGCACGCGCCTCGTTGCCGGAGGCACGATCAGGCTGAGGCTGGCTGGCCGTTTCACCGGTCGGCTCAACGTCTTCGCCTCCCTCTCCTTCGTCGTCTTCGCCTTCATCGCTAGAGGCGATCTCCTCTGCCGAGTCTTCACCCGCTGCCGGGTCCAGCCCGAACCACTCCTCCGGTTGGGCAACGCCGTCGTCATTAATTTCAGGAGCGAAGACGCTGATGTCAGTACACTCGGCGATCGTCGAAGCGCGCTGAGCGATAGCCGACCGCACCTCCTCCATCTCTTCGTCGGCCTCCAGCCGCCAGGTGTGCAGCTGGTCCAGGTTCAGCCCCGGATACCAGGCTCGGACGAACTCCAGCGCCCGCCCAGCTCCAAGCCGGGCTGCCGATGCCTTCCAGGCCTCGAAGCGGCCAACCGCAATCTCCAGCCAGTCGGCAGTCCGACTCGGGGTGCGGGGAATCGTCTCGCTTGGCCAGAGGGCGGCCAACACCTGCACCCCGGCACGCTGGAGGCGGCGGAGCATACGGTGAGCCGGTTGCAGCCGGGCTTGGACCACCAAGAGCTGCTCCTCAAGCGTCCGGCTCGCGTCCGGCGCGATTTCAACCCCCGCCTGCCGGCGCGCCTCGCGATGGGCCTCGATGGATTGGGTGGCGAAGACGGAGTAGCCGGGAAAGTAGTCTGCACAGAGAACAAAAAGCAGCACAAGTCAGAACACAAATCAGGGATCAAGGGGCAAGCAGGGAGTGAAGAAGGCGGCTTATCATCGATCAGATCCTCGATACGACTGAAGCCCTCGCTCAGCGCCTGCTTCGCTTCAGCCCAGCCCGCCGCTTTGGTCTCGAACTCGGCCTTCAGGGCGTCCTCGCTGTCCTGCGCCTTCTTCAGGGCCGCCTTGTGGCTCTCCTTCTGGTCGGCCAACTTCTTGGCCAGACGGTCACGCTCCAGGACCAAGGCGTTGTACTCAGCTTCCTTGGCGCGAAGGGCGGCCTGGGCCCCGCTGAGCTGCCCCCTCAAGTCAGCATTGGCTCCTGCAAGCATGAAGACAAAGGAAAAAATTAATAAGGAAGAAGTCGTCAAGGAAGATCCGACCCGGCTGCTTAGCAGTCGGCCCGAATCTCGGGGACTACACCCAGTGGGTGTGCTGACGCGCCCCCACAGGAGATGAACGAGACAAACACGCACTCCGGCTGATGGTCAGGTCCTCGGTTCTCCGGCCCAGCTCCTGAGCCTGGGAGTTGAAGGCGGTTGCGCGGAGGTTATGATACTCCTGGAAGATTATACGGGAGGCGAGGATAAGTTAAGTTGTCAGAACCTAGTAAGTTCCAAGCCGCCTGCGCAGCAGTCGACTCGGAACTCGGGGACTACACCCAGTGGGTGCGCTGACGCGCCCCCACGGAAGAAGTCAAAAGAGCAAAATAACCAAGGCCAGAAGACTCACCCGGATGACGGCCCGCGTCGCGAGGAACTCTTGGGTGTATCGCTGCAGCGAGGCGGCCTAAGCTTGAAGCCGGTTCCGGACCTCCTGGGCCACCGCGTCCAGCTCGCCCGTCCCTCCGCTGGGAGTCCACTCGGACATGCTGGCCCTGGCCGCCTCCAGGGCCTCCCCCGTCTGGCTAGCGCCCGCTGCTCGGTGCGGTTCCGGCATGGAGGCGCCACCCCCTGCGCGCCGGCGTAATGCCGGCTGCACCTCGAGGCCGGCCCCTGCCTCCGGCTCGCCCCCGGACGGCTGCTCTAGCGCCGCAGCTGATTGGCCGCTTTGGCCCGCTCCAGTCGGCGCCGTCTGCGGCGCCCCCTCCACGAAGATCACGTGGTCCTCCCTCCTCTCCATCACCGGCGGGCCTTGGTCGACCTCCTCCGACGGGGGCACGGGAATGTCGGGGGCCACGGCGCGGAGGGGAACGACGAGCAGCGGAGGCTGGTTGTGCGAGGCCTCCGCCTCCGTCTCCGCGGCTGCCGCCTCCGCCCGGGCCTTGGCCGTCGCGTCGGCCTGCTCCTTCGTCGCCTGGGCGGTCCTTCGCTCCGTCGCCTCCCGCTCCTCCCGCGCCTCCCGTGCGTTCCGCTCCGTGGCCTCCCTAAGGTCGGCGCGGGGATCCACGCGGCGGGAGCCTGAGGACCCTCCAGTCGGACCGACTACGGAGCCGCCAGGACCTCGCTCAAGGGAAGCGGCGCCCTGTCCGGCAAGCAAAGAAAGGTTTAGAAGAGCTTCGGTCGAAAAAGACAACAAAAAAAAATATATGCAAGACATTCGACGACTTACGCCGAGATCGCCTGCGGTTGTTTCACCGCCTTGCGGAAGCGGGCCTGCGCGGCCGCCTCATCCCGCTTGGTCGCCGCCGTGGAAGCCTTGGATTTCTTCGGCCGGCTGCCGAAGAAGGTCGACGCGGCCCGGCGCTTCTGCGCGCCTCCGCGGGCAGCCGGCACGGCAGATGGGCCCGCGCCTTGATGATCAAGCGTCGGCTGGCGGTGCGGGGCGGCTTCGACCTCGTCGTCGTCCGGCCAGTCCTCGAAGCCGGCTCCGGACCCCGCGCCTCTGGCCTCGTCGCCTTCCCCCACGATGGCGTCTTCCATGGCGGCCGCTCCCAGGTTCGGATCGTCGGTGTCGTCCACCGTGCGGTCGGGGAGGAGTTGGCGCTCTACCCCCGCGGCCCTGGCTGTCGGCGGAAGAAGAGGGTTCTGCTAAAGGCAAACCAATTGATCAAGGGTCGGCTATCATGAGGCCGGCTACAAAAAGGAAGAAAAATAAGAAAAACTTACGGCAGGCGGAGGGTTGGCGCGGGAATACGGCTCCTTGCCGTATCGCCAATCCTCGGCGAGCTTGCAGTTGGAGATGTAGTTCACCATGTAAGACACCTCTGCACGAGGCATCTCCCTGGTGCTCAGTCGGCATGGGTCGAAGCGGCCGCTCATCTGGCAAATCATGTGAGGCCGGCCTTGGAGCGGGAGTACCCGACGCTCCACGAAGGCGGCCACCAAGTCGGCACCAGTCAGGCCCTCTGACTGGATCATCACCCGAAGCCGGGAGACGGCTGCGTTCCCGACCTGGGACAATGACCTGGCCCGGTAGCTCCACGAAGGTTGCCTCCCAGCCGGCGGGCCGGCTACATAAGTCGGCAGGTTGACGTAGTCGCCTTGCTGGGCGACGTTCTTCACGTAAAAGTAGGACTTCTGCCAGAGCTTCACCGACTGGATCAGCGGGATGGACGGGAACGGATTGTTCTCGCTCGCCCGCCTCATGGCAATGAAGGCTCCACAGGGGGCGGGCACGCCCGCGACAACGGTGCCGAGCTTGCTTTGGAAGAATTCCCCCCAGAGCTCGAGCGTGGGGAGAACCCCAAGAAAGCCCTCGCACAGGGTGACGAAAGCCGACAGCAGCATCACCGTGTTGGGCGTGAGGTGATGCGGCTGGAGGTGGTAGAATTCAAGGAAGGCTCGAAGGAATCCGCTCGCCGGGAGGCCGAAGCCGCGCAGGCAGTGCGAGCGGAAGATCACCCGCTCGCCCTCCTCTGGTGCCGGCGAAATCTCCCTCACCGACGCTTGACGAACCCGCACGAAGTTCTCGCCCGGCAGGCGCCGCGTCCGGCGGAGGAACTCGACGTGGTCCTCGTGGACGTTGGAGCCATCCCACGAGCTCGACAGCGCCATGGGAGCGATGCGGCGGGGAGCAAGACGAAGCGACGTCGGAATGGCGCGACAATGGGTTGCTGCGGCGGCGAAGAGAAGAAGAAGGAAGGAGAGAAGGGGCGGAGCGAGGGAGAGCGTGCGAGCCTCTGCCGCTCCCCCTCCTCCTCCTACTTATAGACCCGCGCGGCGGAGCCGAGGAGGCGTGGCGTGGGGGAACGTGGGGATCAACTGCGCCCACTCCCCCACGTCCCGCGATTATTGTGCCCTGATGGCACAATAAAACCGCCGCGGGAAGGCGAGCAGTCCATGTGGGCCGCAGAAGATCCGCGCTCGGGCCGAGGCCTACGAGTGGCAGGCCCGGGCCTGCGGCGGCGTCCCGTCGTACGCGTGCGTTGGCAGGATTTCCTTGCCACGTGGCCCGCGGAATGGCGCGCGGTCAGCTCGCAGGGCGACCCGCGTTCCCGCTTATGAGAAACGGAGCTTTCCGAAGACGACGCGCACAAGAAAAGCCGGTCCCCCGGGATAGGAAGCTGGCCTAGATTCTCGTCCCTTTGTCAGCCTCGAAGCTCGATCAGCTTCGGAGACTACTGTCAGAGTAAATAACCACGGGTAGCCTAGCCGGCACCCCTGGCCCTTCTGAAAAAATTACGAGCCGATTCGGCCCTCAAGAATCCAAGATGCGGGGCCGCCTTCCCCTTGCCGGCTGTCCCCATGGCCGACTATCGGAAGGCGGCCCGACTTCAGCCCTCATGAAGAAAGCCGCGGGAGGGCCGGCTCCGAGAAGCCGGCCGCGAGAAGGCCGACTCCAAGAAGCCGGCTCCCATAAAGCGGTCAAGATCGTACCCTCGAAGTCTGCATCCACATAACGGTGATGTGACGGGGCGTGGCTACAGTGAAGCCTGCCACCCCCGAATCCCGGAGCACGCCTGGCGCAGTGCGCCGTATGGGTGGCCATGACCCGTCCAGCGCGGCACTGTTGCCACGTTGACCCTAATGTCATCCACGACGGGCTGCCAGCGCGGCCCATGGGCGGTGGGCCCCTTCGGGCAGAGAGACACCCGAAGGCGGCCAGGCCTCCCCCAGTCGGCCCAAGATAGAGCCGGCTCCCCACAGCCGGCTTGCCACCTACCTCGAAGGAGACGCCCCATTAAGGAGACAAGACACGGTGAGGCTACAACGATCACCCGCCGGACGGCGACACTGTAGCCACGCCCATCTCGGCGAAGCCCTCGTCACCAAGATTGAGCAACAGTAACCAGCCCTGGACAGTGGGGCCTGCCTGTCGACCAAGGAGCCGGCAGCCGGCGGGACCCACCAGCCGGCGGGCCCCAGCAGTCGGCGCAGAAGTCGGCGAGTGTAGACACAGACGGCTGGGCCCCACGCCCAGCCGGATTACCATTGTACCCCCGGGGGGTAGGCCTATATAAACCCCCCGGGACACCCATGCAAAGGGTTGATCCCTGCTAGTCTTAGACACCACATAGGGAGGAGAAGAGAGCGAACCGTGCCCTTCTTCTTCCTCTCGCCGAACAGCTCAAGGAGCATCGTGTAGCTACTTGTTCATCTAGTGATCATGCGGAGACCCCGCAGAGCAGCAGTAGGGGTGTTATCTCCACGGAGAGCCCCGAAGCTGGGTAAGATTCGCCGGCGTGCATGTCTTCGCCTCATCCCGTTTCCAGGCACCGGCGAGTCTTACTGGCTCCCACAATGATAAGCCACCCGTTGGCATATGTCGCACCTACCACCCGACATAAAACCTACGTCCTGCTTGATTAATATTGATGATATGGGTGTTACAAGAGTAGATCTACCACGAGATCAGAGAGGCTAAACCCTAGAAGCTAGCCTATGGTATGATTGTATGTTGTGATTGTTTTTTTATGGAGTAAAACCCTTCGGTTTATATAGACACCGGAGAGGGTTAGGGTTACACAGGGTTGGTTACAACAGAGGAGATATCCATATCCGTATTGCCTAGCTTGCCTTCCACGCCAAGTAGAGTCACATCCGGACACGAGACGAAGTATTCAATCTTGTATCTTCATAGTCTAACAGTCCGGCCAATGGAGATAGTCCGGCTGTCCGGAGACCCCCTAATCCAGGACTCCCTCAGTAGCCCCTGAACCAGACTTCAATGACGATGAATCCGGTGCGCAGTATTGTCTTCGGCATTGCAAGGCGGGTTCCTTCTCCGAATACATGACAGAAGAATTTGAATACGAGGATAGTGTCCGACCTTGTAAAATAAGTTTCGCATTCCACCGTAGAGAGAATAATATTTTCGCAAATCTAATGTAATGCCCCAAGACCGATGTGCCAGGTGTCCGCCAGTTATTTGTTGTTGTTGCCTTGTCATTGCTTGCGTGTCATGCATTGCATATCATGTCATCATGTGCATTTCATTTGCATACGTGTTCGTCTCTTGCATCCGAGCATTTTCCCCATTGTCCGTTTTGCATTCCGGCGCTTCTATCTCCTCCGGTGGTCATTTCTATCTTTCTTTCATGTGTGGGGATTAAACATTCCCGGATTGGACCGAGACTTGCCATGCGGCCTTGGTTTACTACCCGTAGACCGCCTGTCAAGTTTCGTGCCATTTGGACTTCGTTTGATACTCCAACGGTTAACCAAGGAACCGAAAAGGCCTCGTGTGTGTTGCAGCCCAACACCCCTCCAAAGTGGCCCAAAACCCACCTAAACCTCCTCCATCATCTAGAGCGTTCGATCACGATCGCGTGGCCGAAAACCGCACCTCATTTGGACTCTCCTAGCTCCCTCTACCTATAAAAGAGCACCCCTCCCCGAAATTCCGGACCATTTCGCGGATGAACCCTAACTTCGTCCTCTCCGCGTAGCCGGACACTTCTTCCACCGACGGACATGTCCAGTCGCCACCTCACTTCATCCAATCAGGGCGCGCCACGTCGCCACGCCGCCCCTCTCCTCCAACCAGGCCACGCCACGTGTCCGCCGCCGTGGCCCGCGGAGCCCATCCGGGGTCCGCGCGGGCCCAGATTCGCGCCGCCGCCTGGGGAGCCACCCCGCCGCCCGGCTCCCTCTGCCTCGCCGCATCGCTTCCTCAGTGCCGCCGCCCGGAGATGCTCGCCGCCCGAGCCGGCCGGAGCAGTTCGCCGCGCCACCGCGACCCTTCGCCACCGCGCCTCACCTCGCCGCCACCGGCCCTCTCCGCCACCAACCGCCGGCCCCGCGTCTGCCGGAGCTCCGCCCCGCGCCACCCTGCGCGCCGCGCCCCGGCCTCTCGCGGCATCCGCCTCTCGTCGGCGTCGAGCTCGCTGGAGCCCCGCTCTGGTCGGATCCGAGGAGGGTGGATGAGATCCACCCATCCCTCCAACCAAACGGCGTCCTCCGTCCCGGATCCGCGCCGTCCCGCACCACCTCATCCCACGTTGACTTTTCCCGCGGGGTAAAATTCCATCAAGTCCTCGAGATTTCCATGTTTCATATGCCCATATTCATCACGTCGTAACTCCGCATCTGTAACTCCTATTTGAGCATATAGCATATCAAAATGTTCGTCTCAGAGAGTACATCATTTCATCTCATTGCAGCATTTTCATTTGAGTTCATCTTGATGCCCGAAATGCTATTGGAAGAATGCTATTTGGGATAATTGTCAGATCTGCTGCTCCAGTTAGATATTTGTCATTTTTGCCATGATTATTGTGTGCATGATATGCCCCTGAGCTCTACATGAGTTTTGTTATATGTTTTGCCATCTATCCAGAGGTGCAACCCATGTATTTTTGTGATGTGTGTGGTGACTAGCACAAGCTTGCAAAGTGGTGCATTCGTTAATGCTGATTTCAGGGACTTAGCATTTCCACTAAGTCCTTGATCTGTTTATCTCAATATGCCATATGTTCTTGTTGTTTCCAAGTGATCCGTGCCTCTTTTGAGGATGATCAGTAAGGATGTTTTGTTAATCTTGTAGTGCTCTATCCATCCATGTCTTTGTTTGCAATTATGGAGCACCCTAGCTTGAGTCAATCGAGCTCTACTTTTGTCATTTCGTGAGTCTGGGCAGATTGTCTACTTGTTAGCAATTTTGCCGAGGATGTTGTAGTTGATCCGTGCATGCTATGTTATTGTTCTTGCCATGTCTAGCTTGTATTTTGTGTATTCTTGATGGGTGTATGCTTAGATTATCATGTTTTGCTATGTGGTGAGTGCATCGAGCTCGTAAACATGCCTACTTGATATCTGTTTCAGCATGCTCCAGTTTTCACTAAGTCTGAGAACTGATTATGTTTTTGCCATGTTCACATGCTTGCAAATGTATTTTCTGACCCCTTTTGGCTCAAGGTCCCTAAGGGACTTTTGTTAAAATCTTTGAGTAGCTCCATGCCATGATTTACTTTGCCATGTTCAGGTCCTGTAGCATATTGTTTTCATGCTCCAAAGAGTGCTATCTGATCTGAAATTCCAGACAAGTGTTAATTTCACTATGTCTGAAATCTGTTTACCAAATGCATTTTTGCCATGCTTGTTTGAACCTGTTAATGGATGAATTGGCCGTAGCTCAGTGTTCATCTTTTGTTAAGCATCATGAATGGATCCCTGCCATATATTTTGTTGCCATGTTTGAGTGTTGTAGCCTAATTATCTTGTTGCATTTAGATGGCTACGTGCTGTATATCGCAGACCGGTGCCATATTTGAATTGCTTGCCATTTCCAAACCATACCTCCGATTCCGGCGTTCTTTATATCATTTTCAAGAGATTTCATCTCACCTTTCCAGTGGCACACTTGGATTTCCAAGTTGAGGCCAGGTTCAATCATTCCTTGTCAAATCATGCATATGCATCGCATACCGCATTCCGCATATCATACCATGTTCACGTGTTGGTTGTTTACTATGTTGTGTGCTTCTTTCCGGTGTTTGCTTCTTCGGGTTGGTTCTGGTAACGTCGTGTTTGTGAGGACCCGCTCGTCTTCGTCCGTTTGTCTTCTTCATGGACTCGTTCTTCTTCCTTGCGAGATTTCAGGCAAGATGATCATACCCTCGAAATCACTACTATCTTTGCTTTGCTAGATGCTCGCTCTTTTGCTATGCCTATGCTAAGATGCCTACCACTTGCTTATCATGCCTCCCAAATTGCCATGTCAAACCTCTAACCCACCTTGTCCTAGCAAACCGTTGTTTGGCTATGTTACCGCGTTGCTCAGCCCCTCTTATAGCGTTGTTAGTTGCAGGTGAAGATTGAAGTTTGTTCCTTGTTGGAACATGGAGTTGTTGTTCCTTGTTGGAACATGTTTACTTGTTGGGTTATCACACTATATCTTATTTAATTAATGCATCTATATACTTGGTAAAGGGTGGAAGGCTCGGCCTTATGCCTGGTGTTTTGTTCCACTCTTGCCGTCCTAGTTTCCGTCATATCGGTGTTATGTTCCCGGATTTTGCGTTCCTTACACGGTTGGGTAATAATGGGAACCCCTTGACAGTTCGCCTTGAATAAAACTCTTCCAGCAATGCCCAACATTGGTTTTACCATTCGCCGCCTAGCCTTTTCTTTTCCCTTGGGAGTTGCGCTCCTGAGGGTCATCATTATTTTACCCCCCCGGGCCAGTGCTCCTATGAGTGTTGGTCCAACTTGTCAGCTGCCGGTGGCCACCAGGGGCAACTCTGGGCTGGCCTACCCGTACCTAAGACAATCTGAGTGTGCCCTGAGAAAGAGATATGTGCAGCTCCTATTGGGATTTGTAGGCACATTTGGGCGGTGTTGCTGGATTTGTTTTAACTTGTCGAAGTGTCTTGTTGTACCGGGATATCGAGTCTGATCGGAATGTCTCGGGAGGAGGTCTATTCCTTCGTTGACCGTGAGAGCTTGTCATGGGCTAAGTTGGGACTCCCCTGCAGGGATTTGAACTTTCGAAAGTCGTGCCCGCGGTTATGGGCAGAAGGGAATTTGTTAATGTCCGGTTGTAGATAACTTGAACCTTAATTTAATTAAAATGAATCAACGGTGTGAGTTACCGTGATGGTCTCTTCTCGGCGGAGTCCGGGAAGTGAACACGGTGTTGGAGTAATGCTTGCGCAGGTTGCTCTCTAGTTTCTCGCTCGCGCTTTGCCTCCTCTTCTCGCTCTTTTTTGCGAACAGGTTAGCCACCATATATGCTAGTCGCTTGCTGCAGCTCCACATATTTACCTTGCCTTACCCATAAGCTTAAATAGTCTTGATCGCGTGGGTGCAAGATTGCTGAGTCCCCGTGGCTCACAGATACTTCCAAAACCAGCTTGCAGGTGCCGATGAGTCCGTGCAGACGACGCAACCAAGCTCAAGGAGGAGCTCGATGAAGATCTTGTCCTTTGTGTTGTTTCGTTCTAGTTGATCAGTAGTGGAGCCCATTTGGGGTCGATCGGGGACCTTGTCGCATTTGGGGTTCTTCTTTTGTTTTGGTTCCGTAGTCGGACCTTGATTGTATCTGTTTGATGTAATGCTTTATTCATGTAATTGTGTGAAGTGGCGATTGTAAGCCAACCATGTATCCCTTTTTTTTCCCTTATGTATTACGTGGGTTGTGTGAAGATCACCTCACTTGCGACATTGCTTTCAATGCGGTTATGCCTCTAAGTCATGCTTCGACACGTGGGAGATATAGCCGCATCGAGGGCGTTACATCTAATTTGCTGGCTTGTTTTGGCAGCATGACGTTATGTCATGGCCCGGTGATTATTCGAACCGTTTCTTTTAACCAGCCCCGCACATAACGCGAGGCAGTTTTTCAACACGTCTTGTCAAAGCAGAGATCGTGTCCCCTTATTACGGGATTCTCATCAATACGGGCGTTGGTAACCCAACCGCGCCATCAATTGCGGCGCTTGGGGGATAAGCGAGTTTTACCAGGCAAGTGGGGACGCTTAGTTTCGTCCGCCCATATAAAGGGATAAGGACCCACCTTTCTATCCACGCCTTCTTCCTCCTTTGCTCATCCGTTTTCGCACACTCGAGCTCTAGCGCCCAAGTCCGCACTTTCCACCTCGACCTTCTCCAATCATGTCCGGAGCAAGAGGCAAGTGGATGGTCTCCTCCGTCACGGAGGGAGACATCAAGAAACTAAGGAGAGCCGGATATCTGCCCGACGACATCGCGCACCGACTCCCAGATGAGGGGCAGCTCATCCCCACCCCCAGGCCCCATGAGAGGGTAGTATTCCTCACCCATTTCCTCCATGGACTGGGATTCCCTCTCCATCCATTCGTCCGGGGGCTCATGTTCTATTACGGCCTGGATTTCCACGATCTGGCCCCGAACTTCGTCCTCAACATCTCGGCGTTTATCGTCGTGTGCGAGGCCTTCCTCCGCATCAAGCCCCACTTTGGCTTATGGCTGAAGACCTTCAATGTCAAGCCGAAGGGGGTGGGCGGCCGCTAGACGGAGTGCGGAGGCGCCATGGTGGGCAAGATGCCCAACATAACATGGCTCGAGGGCTCCTTTGTGGAAACCATAAAGGGGTGGCAATTGGGGTGGTTCTATATCACCGAGCCGCGCGACCCCGCATGGGTAGCGGCCCCCGAGTTCCGATCTGGCATCCCCATGTGGCTCACCTCCTGAAAAGAGAAGGGCCTGTCCTGGGGTAATTCGAAAGAGCTGACCGGACTCTAAACATGTATTCAAAACATGGTGGACAAGAAGCTCAAGCTTGTCAACATAGTCCAGGTTATGCTCATCCGCCGGATACTCCCGTGCCAACAACGGGAGTTCACCTTGTGGGAGTTCAATCCGGCGCAGCACCGAACTCTGAACAGGCTCTTCGACATGACTCATGAAGTCGCCTGGAGGGTGCTGTTCAAAAGTGCCGAGGTCCCTCCCCCCATTACTGAGGATCGCGGATTCAGCGCGAAGCGCCAAGCCAGTGCGGTAAGCTGCTTTACCTTTCACAGGATACTTATTTTTTATATAGATTGACTCTATGCGGGATCTAAACTCCCGTACCCTTGATAGGACTGGCAGAAGATGGTCGGACAGATCGACTGTCCGGCTCCTTTGCCCGAAGGCCCCGCAAACGCTCTTCTGGCGAAGATGCTGACTCCGGCCCCTTATAAGGTGCCGGAGAAGACCAAGAAGGTCAAGGGAGCTCGAAAGAGTTCCCGACGCCAGGCGTCGTCGGACTCATCGTCCGATGACTCTGCGGCACACTCTTCCCCCGAAGACGAGGAAGAAGAAGAAGATGCTCCCCCACCGACTGGGGGAGACGGAAAAAGGAAGGCCGCCCCAACTGGGGGGCCGAAGGGTCCAAGAAGGGAAGGACTCTCCTTCTGGACAGCTCCACCGCCGACGACGAAGGCGACGACGAGTGGTTGCCCAAGGCCAAGCCCCTGGGGAGATCGTAAGTATTCAGATACCAAAGTAACCCATAAGATTCCTTGGTCGCACTGCTTTCCCTAATCGTCGAACATAATTATGCAGGCCGCCACGAGCCAATATCGAGGTATCATCAGACGGCTCCCTGGGCTCGTTGGACATGGATAGCTATCCAGTCCCGACCGCCACCTCCCCTCATCCTGCCGACGACGCCGAGGTGTTGTCTCAAGAGGCACCGGATCGAGGGGAGACAGTCCCGGAGGCGCCTCAAGGCGACCTTCCGGACTCCGGAAGCCGAGGGGACGGCGCCCCCGAGAGCTCCGAGTTCGGCCCTTAGCCGAACATCGTGCCGGACCCTCCAGCGGTTCCGGGCTCGGGCAGGCGATTTCCTTCTAAGAGGGGCCAGACGCCTGTGCCGGTGACCTCTGTCCATCCAGAGGCACCGGACAATCTGCTGGAAGCGCTTCGCAGTGCTTCCATCGACGAGGAGCACCGCACTATCATGAGTGCGGTGATCCAGAAGGTTCAGTCCGCCAAGAGCGGATTGACTGAAGCCTGTGCCAGCCTTTTAACACGCTTTGAGGTAAGTGTTTTAAAATGTAGTAGAAATATTACCGCATAGACAGTAGCCCCTGATGCTTTGTTCGGTGTTCACAAAGAAAAGCCGAACAGAGGATCAAATAATATCGCAGGAGTCTAATATAAGTATGTCAATATGCATATGCAGGCTTCGCTGCTGGCGTCCTCCGCACTAACTGCGGAGGTCGCCGTACTGAAGCAGGACCTCAAGGGGTCCAAGAAGGAGCTCGGCCTTGCCAAGAGGCAGCTCGAGGAGAACAAGGGTAAGTAATACCCCGTCTATAGATACGTATAAAAAAGGACGCGATTGCAAAATGACAGGATCATTGTATGTTTGCCAGGGGCCACGACTGAGGTGGCGACCCTGAAGCAAGCGCTGACCAAGGCCAAAGATACAGCGGCCAAGGAGCGCACCGAGCGAGAGAAGCACGAGGCTCGGGTGGGCGAGGTGCAGCAAGAGCTCCAGGCTCTCGTTACGAAGCACGAGGCGTTGGAGCTTCACTTGAAGACGCGAGAGTCTGAGCTTGCCGCGACCCGTGAGAGCGCAAAGAGTGCCAAGGCCGAAGCCCAGAAGGCCCTCCAAGAGATCGACGTGATGAAGAAGATAGCGGCGGGTAAGGCTTTCTATATGCAAAGCAAGCATGTAAAAGTAAATTACCGATTACTTACCCGGATCCGGAGCTCTTCAGGAGCATTCGCAGATTTGCCCCGCAGTGTGTCCGATGCCGCACAATTTTACCAGGCCGAGGACGAAAGCTCGACGAAGAAGCTGTTCTGGTCTCAGTATGCTGAGGCCGAACATCCGGTGCCGATGAGCGACCAGCTGAAGCAGATGGTCGAGCTACATAAGACGGCCGATCATGCCATGAAGGGCTTTATAGTCCGACTGTGGCCTGGCGACACCCTTCCGAACAGCTTCTTCGGCCTGGTGAGGCGGCTTGTGGATGCCTGCCCACGGCTGGAGGTCGTTAAGCGATCCGTCTGCATTGAAGGTGCACGCCGGGCTTTCGCCCGTGTAAAAATGCAGTGGGTCAAGCTAGACGCCATGAAGCTGATTAAGGAGGGGCCGCCGGAGGGCAAGGAGCACCACGACCCCGAGATGTACTACGAGGGTGTTCTGTCGGGTGCCCGTCTGATCACGGATGAGTGTTCAAAAGATGTAATATTTGAATGAGACTTGCTCGTTTTATCCTGTATGTATGAAAACTTGTTTCATATGCGCTATGCAACGCTTGTTTGAATTTAAAATATTACCTTTTGTTTGGCTGTTTATCCAATCTGAGAGATGGCTAGTCCTCGGCTTCTGCCCCCATGCCACGAGTGCTGGGGTGTTCGGGATAAACCTGAGCACTCTTGTTCCCATATTTGGGTCCTTCGAGGGAGGTGCTCAGCACAACGAACAAGGCAACCGGACTAATAATGCTTTATCACTCTCACTTAGCCATAGAATTCTATAATTTTAAATTTCGGCGAAGCCCCTGGTATTCGGAAGGCCGAATTCGGGGCGCGATACACGCCTGTAAGCCGGACTGGGCTGGCCCCTCGCCCTAAGCGGCATAAGTCTTTAGGGGCTCGAAAAAAACCTCGCCGAACAGCGACCAGTCTCTCGCCTTATCATGACAGTCAGTTTTAGCTTTCTCTACTGAGGTGCTCAGCCCGGCAGAACCGGGGCACAATCGCAGTAGTTCTCCTAGCGCTACCTTAGCCAATAGAGCGGAACGTAAGGTACCAAAACATAGGAGCCGGGCAAACCCAACATTTGACCAAAGACATGATTCGGAGCTGATGCATATAATGCTATAAGTTTGGGGTGCCGCACTTGTGAAAGTGTTTGGACTTTTCACACCGCATTGTGGGGTACGTAAGCCCCTGGTGTATTGGCCGTACCAGAGTGTACGGTTGCAAGGCGTCATTAATGAACACATAGATATATATGTATAACAAGAATGCAATAATAGTCGTAATGTCATGCATTGTTTATTGAAAAATTGCGTTAAAGCGAAGTGATACAGATAGTGCGATAAGCAAAGAGTAGGACTATGTCCCTTCCAAGGGCAAGCTGAGGAATGGTATGAAATCGAATATTTCGCTCGTTACTGTAATCAACCTGGGAATTCCGTGGTATAACATAGATGTCTGCCTCCTTGGTTGTTGCATCATGTGTTCGGCAATAGTGCTGCCGGACAGTGTTTCCAGAGATTAAGGTCCTGAAAGAAAAAGAAAAATAATCGAACGTGAAGCCCCTAGTGCGGTTTAGGTCATGTCTTGGGGCGTGCCGCAGTTGTGCCCCCTCCCCACCTGTGCCCATGGTATTTTTAATGCGTAATTATGTACGCACGGCACGAGTTTCGCCACTGGGCTGGGATTGGGGTGGCCGCCGTATTGCTACGCGAGCTCAGATCGCGCCAGGCGGTCTATTTGCCGATTGCCCCGAGAGCGCTTGAAGGTGTCCGGGCTTTGAAACGCCGAACTGGTTGATTGCCTTGAGAGGCTGCTTTGCACTTCTGCTGCGAGGGCCGCGGTGTGCTCCTCTGTTCGGAGGGAGCGCTCTGTGTTTCCATTGACTGTAATGACTCCGCGAGGTCCTGGCATCTTGAGCTTGAGGTATGCATAATTCGGTACCGCATTGAATCTAGCAAATGCGGTTCGCCCGAGCAGCGCGTGAGAACCACTGCGGAACGGGACTATATCGAAGATTAACTCTTCGCTTCGGAAGTTATCCGGGGATCCGAAGACCACTTCCAGTGTAATTGAGCCTGTGCAATGGGCCTCTACACCTGGAATGACGCCCTTAAAGGTCGTTTTTGTGGGTTTGATCCTTGAGGGGTCTATACCCATTTTGCGCACTGTGTCCTGATAAAGCAGGTTCAGGCTGCTGCCGCCGTCCATAAGGACTCGAGTGAGGTGAAATCTGTCGATGATTGGGTCTAGGACCGGTGCGGCAAATCCGCCATGATGGATACTAGTGGGGTGGTCCCTGCGATCGAAGGTGATCGGGCAGGAGGACCAAGGGTTGAACTTTGGGGCGACTGGATCCAACGCATATACGTCCCTGAGCGCACGCTTCCGCTCCCTCTTGGGGATGTGGGTTGCGTATATCATGTTCACCGTCCGCACTTGCGGGGGAAACCTCTTCTGTCCTCTAGTGTGCGACTGCCGGGGTTCCTCCTCATCATCGCTATGCGGCCCCTTGTCCTTGTTTTCGGTGATTAACTTGCCGGCCTGCTTGAACACCCAACAATCCCTGTTGGTGTGATTGGCTGGCTTGTCTGGGGTGTCATGTATTTGACACGAGCGATCGAGTATACGGTCCAAGCTGGACGGACCCGGCGTACTTTGTTTGAATGGCTTTTTCCGCTGACCGGGTTTAGAGCCTTTGAATCCGGCATTGACTGTCGTATCCTCAGTATTTTCGCTGTTAATGCGGCGCTTATGCTTGTTGCGACGTGACCTGCTATTGCCGTCCTTGGTATCTGAGGTATCATGGTTCTTTGATATGTTATTACTGCGAGCCAGCCAGCTGTCTTCTCCCGCACAAAAGCGGGTCATGAGCGTCGTGAGAGCTGCCATATATTTCGGCTTTTCCTGACCAAGGTGCTGGGCTAGCCACTCGTCTCGGATGTTGTGCTTGAAAGCCGCTAAGGCCTCCGCATCCGGACAGTCGACGATTTGATTTTTCTTTGTAAGGAACCGAGTCCAGAATTGCCTGGCCGACTCTTCTAGCTGCTGAATTATGTGGCTCAAATCATCGGCGTCTGGTGGTCGCACATAAGTGCCCTGAAAGTTGTCGAGGAATGCGGCTTCCAGATCTTCCCAACAACTAATGGAGTCCGCTGGCAAGCTGTTAAGCCAATGCCGCGCTGGTCCTTTGAGCTTTAGTGGGAGGTATTTGATTGCGTGTAAGTCATCACCGCGGGCCATGTGGATGTGGAGGAGGAAGTCCTCAATCCATACTGCGGGATCTGTTATGCCGTCGTATGATTCAATGTTTACAGGTTTGAAACCTTCTGGGAATTGATGTTCCATTACTTCGTCTGTGAAGCATAAGGGGTGTGCGGCGCCTCTGTATTGGGCTATATCTCGACGCAGCTTGAATGGGTCTTGCCCGCTGTGTTCGGCCCGGCCGGATTTGCTTTTACTGTATCCGGCATGACGTTTGTCGTCTCGCAGAGTGGTGCGTCCTCGTGATCCGTAGATCGATCTTGAATGCTTTGCCTTGTCCTCCAATATGTCTCGCAGGTCTAGCGTATCTCCCCATGCCTTTTTATTTGAATGGCGTTGGGGTGGAGGCTGAGTTTTGGCTGGAATGCCTCTCTATCGCGGCCACGAGGTGGCCGATCAGCCGTGTCATACGCTTCTTCCTCCAGTCGGGGTAGTAACCTACGCCTTGGGTAACTCTTGGAGGGGCGCTCGAGTTTATATTCCTCGGCCGCGAGGACTTCAGTCCATTTGTCAGCTAGCAGATCTTGATCAGCTTGAAGCTGCTGCTGCTTTTTCTTCAGGCTATTTGCCGTGGCCATAAGCCGGCGCTTGAAGCGCTCTTGTTCGACGGGATCCTCTGGGACGGCGAATTCATCGTCGCTGAGGCTTTCCTCCTCTACGGAGGGGGGGATGTAATTGTCATCCTCCTCCTCTCCATCTGCCGCTCTCTCAGGAGAGCCGTCTCCTTCATCCTCCTGCTCTAAATCTTGCTGGAGGGGATTGTTGTTGTCTTCGGCACTGTCCAGAGTATTATTATCTCCTGTGCCGGTATCACCACTTTTGCTTTGGCGGGACTTAGAGCGGCGCCGCTGACGTCGGCGCTTGGGTTGCTTCTTGGAGGGGTCATCCTCCGCTATCTCATCGCCATTGCCTTCATTGGGTGTATCCACCATGTATATGTCATATGACGAGGTGGCTTTCCAGTGCCCTATAGGTGCTGGTTCATGTTCGTCTCCTACATCGTCGTCCATACCGTCGATGTCTTCGGAGTCGAAGTCGAGCATGTCGGTTAAATCATCGACAGTGGCTACGAAGTGGGTGGTGGGTGGGCGTCGAATTTCTTCGTCGTCCGCATCCCAATCCTGTTGGCCATAATCCAGCCAGGGCTCTCCTGACAAAGAGAGAGACCTTAGTGAATTCAGAATGTCGCCAAAGGACGAGTGCTGAAAGATATCCGTGGCGGTGAATTCCATGATCGACGCCCAATTGGATTTGATTGGCAGGGGCGCGGGCGGTTCGGAGTCAGGAAAAGAGTCCGACACCTTGGAGTCACGGGTTGCGTAGAGGATGACGCTGGTGTTTGGCTTGATCGCCGTTGAGACTGCAGCCCCTGAGGCGGTGTCTAACCACCTGTCCTCGATTGGCACAGCTGGCTCCGAGCTAAGGGTCGGAGCTGGTGCGGGCGCGGCCTCTGGGGTACTGTTCGGCGACAGAGCTAGGTCATACCCATCGCGACAGTGCGGCGCGCCTGGCTATGGCTCGAATCCGTCGAAGATCAAGTCTCTGCGGATGTCGGCCGTGTAGTTCAAACTTCCAAATCTAACCTGATGGCCAGGGGCGTAGCTTTCAATCTGCTCCAGATGGCCAAGCGAATTAGCCCGCGGTGCAAAGCCGCCGAATACGAAGATCTGTCCGGGGAGAAAAGTCTCACCCTAGACCGCATCGCTATCAATGATAGTAGGAGCCATCAAGCCTAACGGCGATGACATAGAGGAACTCTCAATGAAAGCACCAATGTCGGTGTCAAAACCGGCGGATGTCGGGTAGGGGGTCCCGAACTGTGCGTCTAGGCCGGATGGTAACAGGAGGCAGGGGACACGATGTTTTACCCAGGTTCGGGCCCTCTTGATGGAGGTAAAACCCTACGTCCTGCTTGATTAATATTGATGATATGGATGTTACAAGAGTAGATCTATCACGAGATCAGAGAGGCTAAACCCTAGAAGCTAGCCTATGGTATGATTGTATGTTGTGATTGTTTTTCTACGGACCAAAACCCTTCGGTTTATATAGACACCGGAGAGGGTTAGGGTTACACAGGGTCGGTTACAAAGGAGGAGATATCCATATCTGTATTGCCTAGCTTGCCTTCCACGCCAAGTAGAGTCGCATCCGGACACGAGACGGAGTCTTCAATCTTGTATCTTCATAGTCTAACAGTCCGGCCAATGGAGATAGTCCGACTGTCCAGAGACCCCCTAATCCAGGACTCCCTCAACGGGAGTTGGCTAGCCTCTTTTACCTTTTAAATGAGGTGAAAGCGGAGTCATGCCATGCTAACATGATAAAATGAGTAGGGATAACATTCGTTAATCATCGTATATTTTGAAAAGGTAAATATTATTTTTATATTCATGGATACTATTATGTTGATATTATTACTTCATCGTTTCTCGATATTTACAACATAAGAGACATTACATGATAAACATGCTAGGTAGCATTCAACATCAAAATTTCTGTTTTTATCATTTACCTACTCGAGGATGATCAATAATTAAGCTCAGGGATGCTGATAGGTCTCCAATGTATCTATAATTTTTTATTGTTTCATGCTATTATATTTGTTGGGGAATGTAGTAATTTCAAAAAATTTCCTACGCACACGCAAGATCATGGTGATGCATAGCATCGGGAGGGGAGAGTGTGATCTACGTACCCTTGTAGATCGACAGCGGAAGCGTTAGCACAACGCGGTTGATGTAGTCGTACGTCTTCACGGCCCGACCGATCAAGCACCGAAACTACGGCACCTCCGAGTTCTAGCACACGTTCAGCTCGATGACGATCCCCGGACTCCGATCCAGCAAAGTGTCGGGGAAGAGTTCCGTCAGCACGACGGCGTGGTGACGATCTTGATGTACTATCATCGCAGGGCTTCGCCTAAGCACCGCTACAATATTATCGAGGATTATGGTGGAAGGGGGCACCGCAGACGGCTAAGAATATGATCACGTGGATCAACTTGTGTGTCTATGGGGTGCCCCCTGCCCCCGTATATAAAGGAGCAAGGGGGAGGCCGGCCGGCCCTTGTGGGCGCGCCAAGGAGGAGTAGGATTCCTACTCCTAGTTGGAGTAGGTTTCCACCTTTCCTAGTCCAACTAGGAGAAGGGGGGAAAGGGGGGAAGAGGGGAAGGAAGGGAGAGAGGGGCCGCGCCCCAAACCCCTTGTCCAATTCGGACTGGGCTTGGGAGGGGCACGCGCCACCTCCTAGTCCTTCCCACTAAGGCCCATTAAGGCCCATTGCTTCTTCCTCGTATTCCCGTAACTCCCCGGTACCTCCCAAAATACCCGAATCACTCGGAACCTTTCTGATGTCCGAATATAGTCTTCCAATATATCGATCTTTACGTCTCGACCATTTCGAGACTCCTCGTCATGTCCCCGATCTCATCCGGGACTCCGAACTCCTTCGGTACATCAAAACTCATAAACTCATAATATAACTGTCATCGAAACCTTAAGCGTGCGGACCCTACGGGTTCGAGAACAATGTAGACATGACCGAGACACGTCTCCGGTCAATAACCAATAGCGGAACCTGGATGCTCATATTGGCTCGCACATATTCTACGAAGATCTTTATCGGTCAGACCGCATAACAACATACGTTGTTCCCTTTGTCATCGGTATGTTACTTGCCCGAGATTCGATCGTTGGTATCTCAATACCTAGTTCAATCTCGTTACCGGCAAGTCTCTTTACTCGTTTCGTAATACATCATCTCGCAACTAACTCATTAGTTGCAATGCTTGCAAGGCTTAAGTGATGTGCATTACCGAGAGGGCCCATAGATACCTCTCCGACAATCGGAGTGACAAATCCTAATCTCGAAATACGCCAACCCAACATGTACCTTTGGAGACACCTGTAGAGCTCCTTTATAATCACCCAGTTACATTGTGACGTTTGGTAGCACACAAAGTGTTCCTCCGGCAAACGGGAGTTGCATAATCTCATAGTCATAGGAACATGTATAAGTCATGAAGAAAGCAACAGCAACATACTAAACGATCGGGTGCTAAGCTAATGGAATGGGTCATGTCAATCACATCATTCTCCTAATGATGTGATCCCGTTAATCAAATAACAACTCTTTTGTTTATGGTTAGGAAACATAACCATCTTCGATTAACGAGCTAGTCAAGTAGAGGCATACTAGTGACACTCTGTTTGTCTATGTGTTCACACATGTATTATGTTTCCGGTTAATACAATTCTAGCATGAATAATAAACATTTATCATGAAATAAGGAAATAAATAATAACTTTATTATTGCCTCTAGGGCATATTTCCTTCAGTCTCCCACTTGCACTAGAGTCAATAATCTAGTTCACATCGCCATGTGATCTAACATCAATAGTTCACATCTTTATGTGATTAACACCCATAGTTCACATTGATATGTGACCAACACCCAAAAGGTTTACTAGAGTTAGTAATCTAGTTCACATCACTATGTGATTAACACCCAAAGAGTACTAAGGTGTGATCATGTTTTGCTTGTGAGATAATTTTAGTCAATGGGTCTGTCATATTCAGATCCGTAAGTATTTTGCAAATATATATGTCAACAATGCTCTGCATGGAGCTACTCTAGCTAATTGCTCCCACTTTCAATATAGATCGAGACTTAGAGTCATCCAGATCTGTGTCAAAGCTTGCATCGACGTAACTCTTTACGACGAACCTTTTGTCACCACCATAATTGAGAAATATTTCCTTATTCCACTAAGGATAATTTTGACCGTTGTCCAGTGATCTACTCCTAGATCACTATTGTACTCCCTTGCCAAAAACAGTGTAGGGTATACAATAGGTACACAGGATGGCATACTTTATAGAACCTATGATTGAGGCATAGGGAATGACTTTCATTCTCCTTCTATCTTCTGCCGTGGTCGGGCTTTGAGTCTTACTCAATTTCACACCTTGTTACACAGGCAAGAACTCTTTCTTTGACTGTTCCATTTTGAACTACTTTAAAATCTTGTCAAGGTATGTACTCATTGAAAAAACTTATCAAGCGTCTTGATCTATCTCTATAGATCTTGATGCTCAATATGTAAGCAGCTTCACCGAGGTCTTTCTTTGAAAAACTTCTTTCAAAACACTCCGTTATGCTTTGCAGAATAATTCTACATTATTTCCGATCAACAATATGTCATTCACATATACTTATCAGAAATGTTGTAGTGCTCCCACTCACTTTCTTGTAAATACAGGCTTCACCGCAAGTCTGTATAAAACTATATGCTTTGATCAGCTTATCAAAACGTATATTCCAACTCCGAGATGCTTGCACCAGTCCATAGATGGATCGCTGGAGCTTGCATATTTTGTTAGCACCTTTAGGATTGACAAAACCTTCTGGTTGCATCATATACAACTCTTCTTTAAATCCATTAAGGAATGTAGTTTTGTTTATCCATTTGCCAGATTTCATAAAAATGCGGCAATTGCTAACATGATTGTGACAGACTTAAGCATCGCTACGAGTGAGAAAATTTCATCATAGTCAACACCTTGAACTTTGTCAAAAACCTTTTTTTGACAAGTCTAGCTTTGTAGATAGTAACACTACTATCAGCGTCCGTCTTCCTCTTGAAGATCCAGTTATTTTCTATGGCTTGCCGGTCATCGGGCAAATCCATCAAAGTCCATACTTTGTTCTCATACATGGATCATATCTCAGATTTCATGGCCTCAAACCATTTTGCAGAATCTGGGCTCATCATCGCTTCCTCATAGTTCGCAAGTTCGTCATGGTCTAGTAACATGACTTCCAGAATAGGATTACTGCACTACTCTGGTGCGGATCTCACTCTGGTTTACCTACGAGATTGGTAGTAACTTGATCTGAAGTTACATGATCATCATCATTAGCTTCCTCACTAATTGGTGTAGTAGTCACAAGAACAGATTTCTGTGATGAACTACTTTCCAATAAGGGAGAAGGTACAATTACCTTATCAAGTTTTCTACTTTCCTCCCACTCACTTCTTTCGAGAGAAACTCCTTCTATAGAAAGGATCCATTCTTAGTAACGAATGTCTTGCCTTCGGATCTGTGATAGAAGGTGTACCCAACAGTCTCCTTTGGGTATCCTATGAAGAAATATTTCTCCGATTTGGGTTTGAGCTTATCAAGATGAAACTTTTTCAGATAAGCATCACAATCCCATACTTTAAGAAACGACAACTTTGGTTTCTTGCCAAACCACAGTTCAGATTGTGTCGTCTCAACGGACTTAGATGGTGCCCCATTTTTTTAACGTGAATGTAGCTGTCTCTAATGCATGATCCCAAAACGATATTGGTAAATCGGTAAGAAACATCATAGATTGTACTATATCCAATAAAGTACGGTTATGACGTTCGGACACACCATTATGCTGTGGTGTTCCAGGTGGCATGAGTTTGTGAAACTATTCCACATTGTTTTAATTGAAGACCAAACTCGTAACTCAAATATTCGTCTCTGCGATCAGATCATAGAAACTTTATTTTCTTGTCATGATGATTTATACTTCACTCTGAAATACTTTGAACTTTTTAGACTTATGTTTCATCAAGTAGATATACTCATATCTGCTTAAATCGTCTGTGAAGGTCAGAAAATAATGATACTTGTCGCGAGCTTTAATATTCATCAGACCACATACATCAGTATGTATGATTTCCAACAAATATGTTGCTCGCTCCATTGTTCCGGAGAACGGAGTCTTAGTCATCTTGCCCATAAGGCATGGTCCGCAAGCACCAAGTGATTCATAATCAAGTGATTCCAAAATCCCATCAGCATGGAGTTTCTTCATGCGCTTTACACCAATATGACCTAAACGGCAGTGCCACAAATAAGTTGCACTATCATTATTAACCTTGCATCTTTTTGGTTTCAATATTATGAATATGTGTATCACTACGATCGAGATCCAATGAACCATTTTCATTGGGTGTGTAACCATATAAGGTTTTATTCATGTAAGCAGAACAACAATTTATTTTCTTACTTAAATGAATAACTATATTAAAATAAACATGATCAAATCATATTCATGCTCAACGCAAACACCAAATAACACTTATTTAGGTTCAACACTAATCCCGAAATTATAGGGAGTGTGCGATGATGATCATATCAATCTTGGAACTACTTCCAACACACATCGTCACTTCACCCTTAACTAGTCTCTGTTTATTCTGCAACTCCCATTTCGAGCTACTAATCTTAGCAACTGAACTAGTATCAAATACTGAGGGGTTGCTATAAACACTAGTAAAGTACACATCAATAACATGTATATCAAATATACTTATGTTCACTTTGCCATCCTTCTTATCCGCCAATCACTTGGAGTAGTTCCGCTTCCAGTGACCAGTCCCTTTGTAGTAGAAGCACTTAGTCTCAGGCTTAGGACCACACTTGGGCTTCTTCACTTGAGCAGCAACTTGCTTGCTGTTCTTCTTGAAGTTCCCCTTCTTCCCTCTGCCCTTTTCTTAAAACTAGTGGTCTTGTCTACCATCAACACTTGATGTTTTTCTCGATTTCTACCTTCGTCAATTTCAGCATTACGAAGAGCTTGGGAATCGTTTCCGTTATCCCTTGCATATCATAGTTCATCACAAAGTTCTACTAACTTGGTGATGGTGACTAGAGAATTCTGTTAATCACTATTTTATCTGGAAGATTAACTCCCACTTGATTCAAGCAATTGTAGTACCCAGACAATCTGAGCACATGCTCACTAGTTGAGCGATTATCCTCCATCTTTTAGCTATAGAACTTGTTGGAAACTTCATATCTCTCAACTCGGGTATTTGCTTGAAATATTAACTTCAACTCCTGGAACATCTCATATGTTCCATGACGTTCAAAACGTCTTTGAAGTCCCGATTCTAAGCCGTCAAGCTTGGTGCACTAAACTATCAAGTAGTCATCATATTGAGCTAGCCAAACGTTCATAACGTCTGCATCTGCTCCTGCAATAGGTCTGTCACCTAGCGGTGCATCAAGGACATAATTCTTCTGTGCAGCAATGAGGATAAACCTCAGATCACGGATCCAATCCGCATCATTGCTACTAACATCTTTCAACACAATTTTCTCTAGGAACATATCAAAATAAACACAGGGAAGCAACAACGCGAGCTATTGATCTATAACATAATTTGCAAAATACTACCAGGACTAAGTTCATGATAAATTTAAGTTCAATTTAGTCATATTACTTAAGAACTCCAAATTAGATAGACATCCCTCTAATCCTCTAAGTGATTACGTGATCCAAATCAACTAAACCATGTCCGATCATCACGTGAGATGGAGTAGTTTCATTGGTGAACATCGCTATGTTGATCATATCTGCTATATGATTCACGCTCGACCTTTCGGTCTCCGTGTTCCGAGGCCATATCTGTATATGCTTGGCTCGTCAAGTATAACCTGAGTATTCTGCGTGTGCAACTGTTTTGCACCCGTTGTATTTGAACGTAGAGCCTATCACACCCGATCATCACATGGTGTCTCAGCACGAAGAACTTTCGCAACGGTGCATACTCAGGGAGAACACTTCTTGATAATTAGTGAGAGATCATCTTATAATGCTACCGTCAATCAAAGCAAGATAAGATGCATAAAAGATAAACATCACATGCAATCAATATAAGTGATATGATATGGCCACCATCATCTTGTGCTTGTGATCTCCATCTTCGAAGCACCGTCATGATCACCATCGTCACCGGCGCGACACCTTGATCTCCATGGTAGCATCGTTGTCGTCTCGCCAATCTTATGCTTCCACGACTATCGCTACCGCTTAGTGATAAAGTAAAGCATTACAGCGTGATTGCATTGCATACAATAAAGCGACAACCATATGGCTCCTGCTAGTTGCCGATAACTCGGTTACAAAACATGATCATCTCATACAATAAAATTTAGCATCATGTCTTGACCATATCACATCACAACATGCCCTGCAAAAACAAGTTAGACGTCCTCTACTTTGTTGTTGCAAGTTTTACGTGGCTGCTACGGGCTTAAGCAAGAACCAATCTTACCTACGCATCAAAACCACAACGATAGTTTGTCAAGTTGGTGCTGTTTTAACCTTCGCAAGGACCGGGCGTAGCCACACTCGGTTCAACTAAAGTTGGATAAACTGTCACCCGCTAGCCACCTTTGTGCAAAGCATGTCGGGAGAACCGGTGTCGCGTAAGCGTACGCGTAATGTCGGTCCGGGCCGCTTCGTCCAACAATACCGCCGAACCAAAGTATGACATGCTGGTAAGCAGTATGACTTATATCGCCCACAACTCACTTGTGTTCTACTCGTACATATAACATCAACACATAAAACCTAGGCTCGGATGCCACTGTTGGGGAACGTAGTAATTTCAAAAAAATTCCTACGCACACGCAAGATCATGGTGATGCATAGCAACGAGAGGGGAGAGTGTGATCTATGTACCCTTGTAGATCGACAGCGGAAGCGTTAGCACAACGCGGTTGATGTAGTCGTACGTCTTCACGGCCCGACCGATCAAGCACCGAAACTACGGCACCTCCGAGTTCTAGCACACGTTCAGCTCGATGACGATCCCCGGACTCCGATCCAGCAAAGTGTCGGGGAAGAGTTCCGTCAGCACGACGACATGGTGACGATCTTGATGTACTATCGTCGCAGGGCTTCGCCTAAGCACCGCTACAATATTATCGAGGATTATGGTGGAAGGGGGCACCGCACACGGCTAAGAATATGATCACGTGGATCAACTTGTGTGTCTATGGGGTGCCCCCTGCCCCCGTATATAAAGGAGCAAGGGGGAGGCCGGCCGGCCCTTGTGGGCGCGCCAAGGAGGAGTAGGATTCCTACTCCTAGTTGGAGTAGGTTTCCACCTTTCCTAGTCCAACTAGGAGAAGGGGGGAAAGGGGGGAAGAGGGGAAGGAAGGGAGAGAGGGGCCACGCCCCAAACCCCTTGTCCAATTCGGACTGGGCTTGGGAGGGGCGCGCGCCACCTCCTAGTCCTTCCCACTAAGGCCCATTAAGGCCCATTGCTTGTTCCTTGTATTCCCGTAACTCCCCGGTACCTCCCAAAATACCCGAATCACTCGGAACCGTTCCGATGTCTGAATATAGTCGTCCAATATATCGATCTTTACGTCTCGACCATTTCGAGACTCCTCGTCATGTCCCCGATCTCATCCGGGACTCCGAACTCCTTCGGTACATCAAAACTCATAAACTCATAATATAACTGTCATCGAAACCTTAAGCGTGCGGACCCTATGGGTTCGAGAACAATGTAGACATGACCGAGACACGTCTCCGGTCAATAACCAATAGCGGAACCTGGATGCTCATATTGGCTCCCACATATTCTACGAAGATCTTTATCGGTCAGACCGCATAACAACATACGTTGTTCCCTTTGTCATCGGTATGTTACTTGCCCGAGATTCGATCGTTGGTATCTCAATACCTAGTTCAATCTCATTACCGGCAAGTCTCTTTACTCGTTTCGTAATACATCATCTCGCAACTAACTCATTAGTTGCAATGCTTGCAAGGCTTAAGTGATGTGCATTACCGAGAGGGCCCAGAGATACCTCTCCGACAATCGGAGTGACAAATCCTAATCTCGAAATACGCCAACCCAACATGTACCTTTGGAGACACCTGTAGAGCTCCTTTATAATCACCCAGTTACGTTGTGACGTTTGGTAGCACACAAAGTGTTCCTCCGGCAAACGGGAGTTGCATAATCTCATAGTCATAGGAACATGTATAAGTCATGAAGAAAGCAATAGCAACATACTAAACGATCGGGTGCTAAGCTAATGGAATGGGTCATGTCAATCACATCATTCTCCTAATGATGTGATCCCGTTAATCAAATAACAACTCTTTTGTTTATGGTTAGGAAACATAACAACTTCGATTAACGAGCTAGTCAAGTAGAGGCATACTAGTGACACTCTGTTTGTCTATGTGTTCACACATGTATTATGTTTCCGGTTAATACAATTCTAGCATGAATAATAAACATTTATCATGAAATAAGGAAATAAATAATAACTTTATTATTGCCTCTAGGGCATATTTCCTTCAATATTATCAATCTTGGATGCTTTATATGTGTTATTATGCTATTTTATATCACTTTTGGGGACTAACCTATTAACTCAGTGCCTAGTGCCAGTTCCTGTTTTTTTGCTTGTTTTTGGCTTTTCAGAAAATCAGTACCAAACGAAGGCCAAACACAATGAAACTTTGTGGTATTTTTTCTGGACTAGAAGGGACCCTAGAATGTTCGGGGGATGCCAGAAGATCTATGGGAGAGTGACGAGGTCACACGGCACACCCCCTAGGGGCGCTCCACATGAGCTCATGGGTCCCATGCTGCTCCGTTTGACCTCATTCCAGCTCTATAAATTCCCATAAATTCCCAAACCAATAGAGAGCCACCTGATACGTCTCCAATGTATCTATAATTTATGAAGTATTCATGCCATGTTTACAATAATTTTATATGTCTTCGGTATGATTTGAGTGGAACTAATCCGCACTGACACTGTTTTCAGCACAACTACCATGGTGTCTGATACGTCTCCAACGTATCTACTTTTCCTAACGCTTTTCCTCTTGTTTTGGACTCTAATTTGCATGATTTGAATGAAACTAACCCCCGGACTGATGATATTTCAGCAGAACTACCATGGTGTTGTTTTTGTGCAGAAATAGAAGTTCTCGGAATGGAACGAAACTTTGCGAGGATTTTTTATACAATAAATAAGAATTTCTGGAGCCAATATCCATCTGAGGGGGCACCTGGGTGGGCACAACCCACCAGGGCGCCCCCCTCCTAGCACGCCCAGGTGGGTTGTCCCCACCTAGTGGCCTCACAAACCCTGAAACCGACGCTATAAAATTCTATTTTTCTAGAAAAAAATTCAGAGAGAAAGAATTATCATGATCCATGAGACGGAGCCGTCGTCACCTCCTATTCTTCATCGGGAGGCCAAATCTGGAGTCCGTTTGGGGCTCCGGAGAGGGGGATCTTCGTTCTTAGTCATCACCAACCCTTCTCCATCACCAATTCCATGATGCTCCCCGTCAGGAGTGAGTAATTCCTTCATAGGCTCGCTGGTCAGTGAGGAGTTGGATGATATTCATCATGTAATCGAGTTAGTTTTGTAACGGCCTGATCCCTACTATCCACCATGTCCTAAGATTGATGTTGCTATGACTTTGCCATGCTTAATGCTTGTCACTTTGGGCTCGGGTGCCATGATTTCAGATCTGAACTATTTATGTTATCACCATTATATCCATGTTCTAGATCCGATCTTGCAAGTTATAGTCACCTACTACGTGTTATGATCCGGCAACCCCGGAGTGACAATAGTCGGGACCATTCCCGGTGATGGCCGTAGTTTGAGGAGTTCATGTATTCACCATGTGTTAATGCTTTGGTCCGGTTCTCTATTAAAAGGAGGCCTTAATATCCCTTAGTTTGCATATGGACCCCGCTGCCACGGGAGGGTAGGACAAAAGATGTCATGCAAGTTCTTTCCATAAGCACGTATGACTATGTACGGAATACGTGCCTACATTATATTGATGAACTGGAGCTAGTGCTGTATCACCCTAGGTTATAACTATCTCATGATGAATATCATCCAACAAGACATTGATCCAATGCCTACGAATTTATCTTATATTGTTCTTGCTAGGTTACTACTGCTATCGTTACTGTTGCACTTGTTACAAAACTATTGTTATCACTATTACCGTTACCATTGCTGCTGCTACTATTATCAAAACTATCATATTACTTTGCTACTGATCAGGTTGCTGCAGATAATTAATCTCTAGGTGTGGTTGAATTGACAACTCAGCTTCTAATACCTTCAAATATTCTTTGGCTCCCCTTGTGTCGAATCTATAAATTTGGGTTGCATACTCTACCCTCAAAAACTGTTGCGATCCCCTATACTTGTGGGTTATCAAGACCTTTTTCTGGCGCCGTTGCTGGGGATCATAGCTATATTTGTTGAGTCACTTGGGATTATTATCAATTTATCACCATGAAGAATCTGAAGGATACTAAGACTAAGATTTTTTCCTCAAAGACGAGGGGAGGTAAGGAACTGCCATCCAGTTCTGCTTTAGAGTCACCTTCTATTATAAGTAAACTTGCAACACCACCACATGCTATTAATCCTGATATGTCGCAAGTTATTGATGATGCTACTTCTGCTATGGATAATGCTTATGATGATGCTAGTACCTTGCTTGATAATGATGATGTGCCACTTGGTGACTTTCTTGATGAACAAATTGCTAGAGTAATACAACATGATGTTGTTGAATCTGATGATGATCTTGAAACTGAAACTCCTACCTGCTAGAACTAGCCTTCCTAGATATGAATTGCCTAAGGTACTGGAAGGTTATGTTATGAATGAGGAGACAACTAGAGATATTCTTGCTTGTAGGGATAGAGATGATCTAGAGAAATTATTATGCAAGTATAAAGAAAAATCTCCGAATGCTAGAATGAAATGTGATCCTAAGTTTGCTACTTCACCGATCTTTATTGATGATAAGGATTATGAATTCTCTGTCGACCCAGAGTTAATTACTTTGGTTGAATCTGATCCTTTCCATGGTTATGAAACTGAAACTGGTGTGGCATATCTTACTAAGTTGAATGACATAGCCACCCTTTTTACTCATGATGAGAAAACTCGCTATTACTTTATTCTCAAATTATTTCCTTTCTCATTAAAGGGTGATGCTAAAGCTTGGTACAATACTCTTGCTCCTGGTTGTGTACGTAGTCCCCAGGATATGATTTATTACTTCTTTGGAAAATATTTCCCTGCTCATAAGAAACAAGCTGCCTTGCAGGAAATATTTAACTTTGTGCAAATTAAAGAAGAGAGTCTCCCACAAGCTTGGGGGAGGCTTTGCCAATTACTTAGTGCTTTGCCTGATCATGCTCTTAAAAAAAATGAAATACTTGATATCTTCTATAATGGACTAACCGATGCTTCTAGGGATTTCCTAGATAGTTGTGTTGGTTGTGTTTTCAGGGAACTAACTGTTGGGCAAGCTGAAGAATTATTGAATAATATATTGAAAAATTATGATGATTGGACTCTTCCTGTACCACCGCCTAAACCCACTCAGAAGAAGAGGAGTATATTATGTCTCAGTCCTGAAGATATGCAAGAGGCAAAGAAATATATGAAGGAAAAAGGTATTAAAGCTGAGGATGTCAAAAATTTACCTCCTATTGAAGAAATACATGGGCTTAATACACCACCACTACTATGATAGCCTAGCTTATTAGGGATGATAGACTACTCACATCAATAAGGAATTTCTTCTTTTCCGGGAGCCCATTCGGAAAGAACTCCAAAGTTAAGCATGCTCAGCTTGGAGTAATTTCAGGATGGGTGACCGACCAGGAAGTTGCTCCCCGGTGTGCATGAGTGAGGACAAAGTGTGCAGAAAAGACTAGTATTGATTTGTGGGGCTAGTCTAGATCCCATTAGGAGTAACGACCACCAACGGGTGTGTCCGGGGTGTTACAAGTTGGTATCAGAGCCGACCCTCGCGGTTACACATATGTTTGTGGACAGGTGCACGGTCATGTTGTTCATGACGTTCGTGATCCGTCGTGGCACACGGCATGGCACATGTACCGGACTAGATGCACAGACGTATGTGCCAAGAGGGAACGTTCTTGTGGCCCGACGAGGACGTCGGTTCCTCTGAGTGGGGGTGTATGTGATAGCCTGGCTTATTAGGGATGATAGACTACTCATATCAATAAGGAATTCCTTCTTTTCCGGGAGCCCATTCGGAAAGAACTCCAAAGTTAAGCGTGCTCAGCTTGGAGTAATTTCAGGATGGGTGACCGACCGGAAAGTTTCTCCCGGGTGCGCATGAGTGAGGACAAAGTGTGCAGAAAAGACTAGTGTTGATTTGTGGGGCCAGTCTAGATCCCGCCAGGAGTAACGACCACTGGTGGGTGTGTCCGGGGCGTTACAACTGCCTAAGGTGGTAGAGGTAAATTCTCTAATGAAGTTCAATGATAATGACAATCCTCACAAAATGCACCCTAGGCGATGTCTTTATGAGTTTCAAAACTATATTAGAAAACAAGATCACTTCAATGCAAATGTTATGAAACAATTGAAATATAATTCTGATATGATTGCTCGCTTGAGTGACTTGTTATTTAGAATCTCAAATGATGTTAGAGGTGTTGGAAAGCATGGTTCTATGGTTCAAACTCAGTTAGGACAAGTTGCTAAATCTCAAAGAGAGTTTCTTGATGAAATGAAAAATAATAAACATGACTTTGTTGTTAGAGTTGCAACTAGAGGAGGTAAAACGACTCAGGAACCACTTTATCCTGATGGACACCCAAAAAGAATTGAACAAGACTCAAAAAGAAATAACAGTGTTGCACCTAGTCCTTCTAGAAAGAAAAATAAGAAGAAAAATGATAGGACTCTACATGCTTCTAGTGAACCTGAAATAGAAAAACCTCCTGATAATGATAATGAAACTTCTATCTCTGATGCTGAAACTTGGTCTGGTAATGACCATTCACCTAGTGATAATGAAAAACATAATGCTGATGTTCATGAAGACTCTCAACCAAATAATAAAGAACCAGACAATGATGTTGAGATAAAACCACTTGTTGATCTTGATAACCCACAACCTAAGAATAAAAGGTATGATAAAAATGACTTTGTTGCTAGAAAACACGGTAAAGAAAGAGAACCGTGGGTTCAAAAACCAATGCCATTTCCACCTGAGTCAACTAAAAAGAAAGATGATGAAGAATTTGAACGCTTTACTGAAATGATGAGGCCAGTCTTTTTGCGTACTCGCTTGATTGATATCTTGAAGATGCCTCCTTATGCAAAGTATATGAAAGACATCATCACTAATAAGAGAAAAATATCAAAAGCTGAAATCTCCACTATGCTTGCTAATTATACTTCTAAATATGGAGTACCTAAAAACTTGGAGATCCGGGAATACCAACTATACCTTGCTCTATCAAAAAGAATTATGTGAAAACTGATTTATGTGATTTAGGATCTGGTGTTAGTGTTATTCCGTTGTCTTTATATAAAAGACTTGATTTGAATAAACTCACACCTACTGAAATATCTTTGCAAATGGATGACAAATCAACTGCCATACCTATCAGTATCTATGAGGATGTGCCCGTTATTGTTGCTAATGTTACTATTTTGACTGACTTTGTTATACTTGAGATGCCTGAGGACGACAACATGTCGATTATCCTTGGTAGATCCTTCTTGAATACTGCAGGGGCTATTATTAATTGCAATAAAATCAAGGTCACTTTTCATATCAATGGTAATGAGCGTACGGTGCACTTTCCGAAGAAACAATTCCAAGTGAATGGTATTAATGTTATTGAAAAATCTTTGACAATCACTCTTGGAAGTTTTCAAATACCTCTACCTACTGTCAATAAGAAATATGAAATGCTTATTGTTGGGGACATTCATATCCCCATTGAGGTAACTTAGTGATTTAAGAAAGTTCTTCGGTTTCATGCTAATCGAAAGTGGTTGTTAATAAGACTTGATCAACCTTATTAATGGATCATTTTTGAGAGGTATGAAGTTGATGAATTTAGTAAGCACTACCTTCTGTCCCTACTTTTTGTTTTCTATTTTTATTAGTTAAATAAAATAAAATGCCATGTTTTGACAGTTTTCTGAATTTCCCGTGCAATACAAAATGACCCAAAAAATAGAAGTTCTCAGAATGCTCTGAAAATTTAATATGATTTTTTCTGAATATTTAAGAATTTCTGGTGCAAATAATATCAGAGGGAGGTGCACCAGGTGGGCACAACCCACCTGGGTGCGCCAGGACCCCCAGGCGCGCCATGGTGGGTTGTGGTCCCCATGTGGTCCCCCTCACTTATCCATTCACACCACATCATCACTTACCTCCAGAAAAAATTCTCCATTGTTCTCTCTCCCGTGTTCTTGCTCTCAACCCCGTGGATTTCGATCTCTTTACTCGAAGCTCCGTTTCCGAAACTGTTTCGGGATATTGTTGCTTGGTACGTGACTCCACCGTTCGTCCAATTAGTTTTTGTTTTGGTGGTTTATATTTTGAATAATTACTACTCTTGGTGCTGTCCTAGATGGGCTTGCATGTTGAATTCTTAGAGTTCTAAGTAGTTTGAATGCTTGCTATGGCCTCTATGTATCCCTATGAGTAGTTGGTATCACTTTTTTTGAAGTTTTGTTGAGAAAATTTTGTGGACTAAAAATTTCAGAATTTTTTTTCATAGGAAAAACATGAATATCTTTAGGAAGTTTGGTTCCAAGAAGAACTACAAGGGAGTTACCGGGGAGTCGTGTGACAGTGATCTCCACCCGAAGAGATTGTCGGAAGTATGGCCATGCGAATGGCCACACACCCCGTTCATGGAAGAGGTGAGAATCCTTCAGGAGTTCACACAATATGCTGCTGATGCCGATCTCACCGACTTCATCGCAGTTGAATGTGAACAGTATCATCTACTCACAAATATCTTTGTTCAAAGTTTTACTTTCCTTCCTAGGATTAATCCCCCTGAGGTGCAGTTTAGTTTATATGCCGAAACCCGTCAGATACCACTTACTGAATTTTGTAACATATGCATGATCCCTTCTGACAGGAGCTTAGTTGAGCCTATATCTGCAGAGTTTGAGGCCTTTTATCGTACCTTAACAGTGGGAGATGAGAGAGGGGTGTCAGCTATCACTACCGTTGGCTTGCATTTTCCTGCTGTTCACTACTTTGCTCTTTTCATTACAAAATGCTTGCTTGCTAGAGAGAAGGTGGGTGCACCCAGTTCACCAGACCTTGCTGTTTTACGTCGTGCACTAGAGGGCGACAACACTTATAGCTTGGGAGCTATTTGTGGCTCATCGCCTTCACATTAATAAGTCCAAGGGTAAAATACATGGTGGGATTTTTGCTACTTGTTTGGTGACTCACTTTAATGTTGAGATATGCCTTCATGATTACCCTTTGACCAAGGTTTACCTAGACCGTGCAGCCATGGACCACCACCACTTCACTGATAACGATTCTCCTAACATCCCTATTCCATATAACCTGGTTTTCAGCATTAACACTCATGATATTATTCCATTGCCTGCTCCTGCTCTGTTTGATCCTGTTGCCAGGGGCGGATATAGGATTATGCCTATGGACATCATCGCCTACCGGAACGATCAAGCTTCAGAGGAAGAGGAAGAGCCTTAGCAGTGGGATCGGTGGATGCCCGCTCCTCAGTACCCCAACTACTATTCAGGCTACTGATCGATTACCAAGTTAGGCCAAAATCCTAAGCTTGGGGGAGTACGTGTTTCTCACTGACATTACATTCATTTTTACTTATTTCATTTGTCAGTGTTCACACTTTTTCATTGTATCATCCATGCTTAATTTTATTTTCTCGCTTTCTTCTGGTGTGTTTGAAAAACTTTAGAAAAACAAAAAAAATAGTCGTAGTTAATTTACTTTCTATGCATGCTTAGTTGTAATACTAAAAAGAAAACCCAAAAAGATTTCCTTGTTCTTATTTTGCTTGTTGGGAGCTTTCCCGTGTAAATAGTTTTTTTCGCTTTTGCTTTTCCCTTTTATTCCCTTGTTCAAGAAAACCAAAAACTCGAAAAATATTTCAATGTGTTTCTCTGGATTTCTTTTCTTTTTATTCGAGTTGTACCGAGGGGAAGACCACGATGAAAATGTTGAGTGGCTCTCATATGAATAACTGTTGATCTAATAAAGAGCCCATTTTACCTTGGATTCTCATGTTGAATAAAATGTTTGCAGATTCCAGCTTAGTCCACGGCACTCTTGCACTATTATTATTTTCATATTGTTCGGTCGTGCAAGTGAAAGGCAATAATGACGATATTCGATGAACTGGCCGTGGCAGGGAGAAACGGGTATGAACTCGACTTGTTCTGTTTGTGTAAATATGTTTAACCTAGTATCCATGATTCAACCCACTATGATTAAACATGTTTGCAATGAAAATTAGAGATTATAGTTTCCCATGCCATGCATAAGTAGCTAGGAGTGGATAATGATTTATCTTGGATATCAACGTTGCGTTAAAATGATTGTGATGTAGTATGATGATATGGTATCCTCCTCTGAATGTTCGAGTGGCTTGACTTGGCACATGTTCATGCATGTAGTTGAATCAAAACCAACATAGCCTCTATGATATTTATGTTCATGGTGTTCATATCCTACTCATGCTAGTGTCCAATGTTACTTATGCATAATGCATGTTCATGACTGTTGTTGCTCTCTAGCTGGCCGCTTCTCATTGCTAGCCTTCGCCCGTACTAAGTGGGAACTATGCTTGTACATCAAAAACCTTGAACCCAAAGTTATTCCAGATGAGTCCACCATACCTACCTATATGTGGTATTACCCTGCCGTCCTAAGTAAATTTGCATGTGCCGCCTCTAAAAACCTCTAATAAAAATCTTTTTTGTGTGACTGGATCGTTTATGGAACGACAGGAGGTGGTCGGTATCTTCCATGCTAAGCGGGTTATTTTCAGGTCGAGTGTTTATTCACTCGCCATCGCATGAGAAAAGGGCGGTAATAGGGATGCCCAGTCCCAAACTACAAACAGAAAAAGCTTACAAACAATCAAATAAAAACTCCCAATGGAGTCAAAACCTTTACTTTTATCACTTGGGAACCGTCACTAGCGTGCTTAGCATGGAAGATATTGATAACTGGTGGTCATGAAGTAAATGAGAAGGGTGCATGTCTCAAAATATCATTTACCTCTGTTTTAAAAACTTGAGCTCTGGCACCTCTGCAAATCATTGCTTCCCTCTGTGAAGGGACTATCCATTTACTTTTATGTTGTGTCATCACCTTCTAAAACAAGCGCCAGAACCTGAGAGCACTGCTGTCATGACTTATGCATTGTGTGTAGCTAATGTTGGGTGCATCATGACTGGATCTTTTCTACCTGAATTACAATGTTTAGTCACTTCTTGGACTTTGGAGGTGCTCTGCATTTATGTTTTGCAGTCTCAAAAAGGGTAGAGAGATACCACTATTGTCATATTATATCATGGTTGTTTTGACAACATGTTGTTGTCTGAGATATCTTATTATTGCTCGCTAGCTGATTATGTCATTGATATGAGTTAATATAATCTTTAAGAGTTATTATCGGCATGGTTAGTTATAATGTTGGCTGAAAACCTAGGTGCTGTTTAAGCTTATTTATGCAAACAATAGCAAAAGAGTTCGTAAAAGTTTTTATTTTTCACTTTCAATTTATCATCTGAATTGCTTGAGGACAAGCAAAGGTTTAAGCTTGGGGGAGTTGATATGTATCCAACACATCTACTTTTTCTAACATTTTTCCTCTTGTTTTGGACTCTAATTTGCACGATTTGAATGAAACTAACCCCGAATTGACGTTGTTTTCAGCAGAACTACCAAGGTGTTGTTTTTGTGCAGAAATAAAAGTTCTCGGACTGGAATGAAACTTTGCGAGGATTTTTATACAATAAATAAGAATTTCTGGAGCCAAGATCCACCGGAGGGGGCACCTAGGTGGGCACAACCCACCAGGGCATGCCCCCCTCCTGGCGTGCCCAGGTGGGTTGACCCCACCTGGTGGCCCCGCAAACTCTAAAACCGATGCTATAAAATCCTATTTTTCCAGAAAAAAATCGGAGAGAAAGAATTATCACGATCCACGAGACGGAGCCGCCGTCACCTCATGTTCTTCATCGGGAGGCCAGATCTGGAGTCCGTTTGGGGCTCCGAAGAGGGGGATCTTCGTTCTTCGTCATCACCAAACCTTCTCCATCGCCAATTCCATGATACTCCCCACTGGGAGTGAGTAATTCCTTCATAGGCTCGATGTTCGGTGAGGAGTTGGATGAGATTCATCATGTAATCGAGTTAGTTTTGTTAGGGCCTGATCCCTAGTATCCACTATGTTCTAAGATTGATGTTGTTATGACTTTGCCATGCTTAATGCTTGTCACTTTGGGCCCAGTGCCATGATTTCAGATCTTAACCGTTTATGTTATCACCATTATATCCATGTTCTAAATCCGATCTTCCAAGTTATAGTCACCTACTACGTGTTATGATCCAGCAACCCCGGAGTGACAATAGTCGAGATCACTCCCGGTGATGACCATAGTTTGAGGATTTCATGTATTCACCGTGTGTTAATGCTTTGTTCTGGTTCTCTATTAAAAGGAGGCCTTAATATCCCTTAGTTTTTGTATGGACCCTGTTGCCATGGGAGGGTAGGACAAAAGATGTCATGCAAGTTCTTTCCATAAGCACGTATGATTATTTACGGAATACATGCCTACATTATATTGATGAACTAGAGCTAGTGCCGTATCGCCTAGGTTATAACTGTCTCATGATGAATATCATCCAACAAGTCACCGATCCAATGCCTACAAATTTATCTTATATTGTTCTTGCTAAGTTACTACTGCTATCGTTACTGTTGCACTTGTTACAAAACTACTGTTATCACTATTACCGTTACCATTGCTGCTGCTACTATTATCAAAACTATCATATTACTTTGCTACTGATCACGTTGCTACAGATAATTAATCTCTAGGTGTGGTTGAATTTACAACTCAGTTTCTAATACCTTCAAATATTCTTTGGCTCCCCTTGTGTCGAATCTATAAATTTGGGTTGAATACTCTACCCTCGAAAACTATTGTGATCCCCTCTGTATCCATGAAAACTCAATCGGGGCCCTATTCCAGCACCCTGCTGGAGGGGGAAATCATCACCTGAGGCCATCTTCATCATCCCGGTGGCCACCATGATGAGGAGGGAGTGGTTCACCCTTGGGGCAGAGGGATGTACCAGTAGCTATGTGTTTGATATCTCTCTCTCTCTCGTGTTCTTGATTTGGCACGATCTTGATGCATCGCGAGCTTTGTTAATATAGTTGGATCATATCGTGTTTCTCCCTCTCTATCTTGTTGTGATGAATTGAATTTTTACCTCTGAGGTTTCACTATTACCGGATTGAATACTTTTATGGATTTGAGAACACTTGATGTATGTCTTTCATATGAATACCCATGGTGACAATGGGGTATTATATTGATTCACTTGATGTATGTTTTGGCACTCAACTCGCGGATTCTCGAGATGACATTGGGGTAATCTATGCATAAGGGTTGATGCACATTTTCATCATACTTTCTTCGGTAGAAATCTTGGGGCACTCTTTGAAGTCCTTTGTGTTGGATTGAATATTATGAATGTGAAGTTGTTTGATGCATATCAAATAATCAACTCACGGATACTTGTGGTGACATTGGAGTATCTAGGTGACATTAGAGTTGGTTGATGTGTATCATATGGTGTTATTTTAGTACGAACTCTAGGGTTGTTTGTGACACTTATAGGAATAGCTCAATGGATTGACTGGAAAGAATAGCTTTGAGGTGGTTTCGTACCCTCCAAACAATTTCATCTTATGTTCTCCGGTAGATAAGAACTTTGGAGTGACTCTTTGTTGCATGTTGCGGGATTGTTATATGACTCAATTATGTTAGCACTGTTGAGAGATTGCACTAGTGAAAGTATGAACCCTAGGCCTTGTTTTCAAGCATTGCAATACCATTTGTGCTCCATTTTATCACTTGCTACCTTGCTGTTTTTATATTTTCAAATTACAAAAACATATATCTACTATCCATACTACACTTGTATCACCATCTCTTTGCCGAACTAGTGCACCTATACAATTTGCCATTGTATTGGGTGTGTTGGGGACACAAGATATTTCTTGTATTTGATTGCAAGATTGTTTGAGAGAGACCATTTTCATCCCACGTCTCCCACAGATTGGTAAACCTTAGGTCATCCACTTGAGGGAAAATTGCTACTGTCCTACAAAACTCTGCGCTTGGAGGCCCAACACGAGTCTACAAGAATAAATTGTGTAGTGGACATCAAGCTCTTTTCTGGCGTCGTTGCCGGGGAGGTGAGTGCTTGAAGGTATATCTTTAGATCTTGCAACTGAATGTTTTAGTTTCTTGTTTTATCACTTAGTTTGGTTTTGTAAAAGAAAACAAAAAATGAGGTTGCCTCATATTATTAATCTTTATAATGTCTTTCTCGAAAATGATGGATCGGAAAATTGTGATCACTTGATAGAAGAAGAACTCAATAAAATGTTTGGCATAAAAACTTTGAATGATGAGCATGATTGCAATGTTGCAAGTATGAATTCTCTGAATATTCATGATGCTAGTGATATGCAAAGCCATAAGCTTGGGGATACTATATGTTTGATGAAGATGATATTTTTAGTCCCCCAAGTTTTGATGTGCAAATTTGTTATGATGATTGCATGCCTCCTATTTATGATGATTGCAATATTTATGAAAGTGGGTTTGGAAGAGTGTCAACTCTAAGTAATGATCCCACTATTTTGGAGGGTGTTGAATCTTGTTACAATATTGATAAAAGTGGATTCGGAGAGGTCATGACTTTATTTAATGATGATTCCACTATTTTGGAAGAGGTTTCAATTGATTGTGACAACAAAGTTGGTATCTATGATGATTATTGCGATCACATGTATGCTATAAAGAATAGTGATAACCATGAAACTTGTCATCATGATTTTAATGTTCATTTTGATTATGCCAATCAAGTATCTCATGATAGTTATTTTGTTGAGTTTGCTCCAACTACTATTAATGAGAAGGAAATTGCTTATGTGGAGAGTAATGAAATTTCTATGCTTATGCATCATGAAAAGAGTGCTTCATGTGATAGTTATATTGTTGAATTTATTCATGATGCTACTAAAAAATTACGAGAGGGGAAGATATGCTTATATATATTTCAACAACATCAAGTTTTCGCTCTTTATGTTGAAAGATTTGAAGTTGCACTTGTTTTTCCTTCCTATGATAGTTGATTTTTGTTCCCATAAATTGTTTGCTCACAAAATCCCTATGCATAGGAAGTGGTTAGTCTTAAATGTGCTAATAATATGTTTCATGATGCTCTCATTATGTTTCAATTCTTTACTTTTATGTGAGCATCATTTGAATCATCATGCCTAGCTAAAAAGGCATTAAAGAAAAGCGCTTGTTGGGAGACAACCCAACACTTGTACCTACTGTTTTTGTGTGTTCACATGATTAAGCTACTGTAGTAATCATGTTTTATAGTTTTTGTTTCAATAAAGTGCCAAGTAAAGCCTTTGGGATAGTGTCGATAATAGTTGACTTGATTTTGTGCAAAAACAGAAACTTTTGGGTCTAGTAGCAGAATTGTTGAGATTTTCTGGAGTGTGATAAAATTCTGATTTTTTACACATGATTTATATACAAATTTCCTGCGTTTTCCTAATTTGTCAGAACTTTTGGATTTACAGAAGTATGGTCATTGTTCAGATCATTACAGACTGTTCTATTTTTGACAAATTATGTTTTCAGTGCCTAGTTTGCTTGTTTTATAGTTTCTGTGGCTTTATAAAAATTATAGGGTACAGTAGGAATTATGTGGAAACAATTATGAATCTTGTCTTTAACAGTACCAAAGTGAATGATTTACTCTTTATCATACTAACCTATCTCATGAAGTTCCATTCAGTTTTGAGTGATTGAAGTTTTCAAGTTTTGGGTAAGATATTGATATGAGGAGAATAAGGAGTGGCAAGACCCTAAGCTTGGGCATGCCCAAGGCATCCCAAGTTAATATTCAAGGAAGACCCAAGAAACTAAGCTTGGGGATGCCCCGGAAGGCATCCCCTCTTTCGTCTCCAACATTATCAATAACCTCGCTTGGAGCTATATTTTTATTCATCACATGATACGTGTTTTTCTTTGAGCATCATTT
This sequence comes from Triticum urartu, assembly GCF_056163025.1. NCBI lineage: Eukaryota > Viridiplantae > Streptophyta > Magnoliopsida > Poales > Poaceae > Triticum > Triticum urartu. Next base: position 397,429,762 of record NC_141876.1, on the reverse strand, counting down.
TATTTTATTAGGATTTGCTTGCTGTTATTTATAATATATTTTTGTATCTTTTATTTCAATAAAAGTGTCAAGTATAGCCTTTACCATGCTTATTTTGCAAGCCTACATGTTGCTGTTTGAAAACAGAAAGTTTTCTATTATTGTTTAAATTCTTCTGGAAAGTCAGAACGTGATAAAATCTTGAAATTTTTACAAAATAAGCTATGATAAATTTTATACAGTGTGGTAATTTTTCAGAATTTTTGGAGTTAAATAAGTATGAATCTTCTTGCATACTTTACAGACTGTCCTTTTTTGACAGATTGTTGTTATGTTTGCATTGTTTGCATATGTTTGCTTGTTTAATGATTCTATTTGAGGTAGGAGTATTAATGTAGAGGCATTTAGTATGCAATGTTGAATAATAATCTTAGTGATTTGCTACAATAAATAAGGATAGGGTTTTGCATTGATTTATACTAACTTATCTCACGAGTTCTTGTTGAGTTTTGTGTGGATAAAGTTCTTAAGATTTAAGGGAACCGTGATATGAGAGGAATTAAGGAGACACAAGAGCTCAAGCTTGGGGATTCCCAAGGCATCACAAATTAATATTCCAAGAAGTCTCAAGCATCTAAGCTTGGGGATGCCCCAGTAGGCATCCCACCTTTCTTCTTCAACAACTATCGGTCAGTTTTGGTTGAGTCTAAGTTTTTGCTTCTTCACATGATATGTGCTATTCTTGAATGTCATTTTATTTTGTTTTCTCTATTGTTTGAATAAAATACTTAAGATCTGAAGTTGTTAAATGCGGGAGAGTCCTCACATAGCTACATAATTGTTTGACTACTCATTGATCTTCACTTATATCTTTTTAGAGTAGATTGTCATTTACTCTTGTTATTCACTTATATCCTATGAGTAAATTGTTGAATGAATTGAATATCATGAAGTTGTGCTTCATATGCTTGTATCATGTTTAGTAGTCGTTTCACATTTGGTTAGTAAGTGAAATATATTGAAGTTTGACAATCATAATATTAGTCATACAAGAAATTCATGAATGATTAGTATAAGGAAGAGAACTTTAACATATAAATACATTATCTTGGACAACTTTTATGATTGTGAATACCCATTAATTATTTTCAAACTTGAGAAAATTAGTTGAAGTTGGACAAGGAAGACAACGTAATGAGTTATGTTTGGTATATTTGTATAGAAGTTATATTGTTATGGATCCTCCAACATGTGGTTCTTGCTTAGGATCTTTTGCTAGCCAAAAATTCATACTAAGTAGAGATACTACTTGTGCATAAAAAAAACCTAAACCCAGTTTCTTGCCACGAGAGTCCACCATATCTACCTATGGATTGAATAAGATCCTTCAAGTAAGTTGTCATCAGTGCAAAAAGCAATAAAATTGCTCCTAAATATGTATGATCTTTTATTGCAAGGGGAAATAAGCGTTGTACGAACTTGTGATGGTAAAGAAATAAAAGCGATGGACTGTGTAACAAAGTTTTCTATCACAAGAGGCAATATAGTGTGACTTTCCTTTGCATTAAGGGCTTGCACCCCAAAAATAAAAAGTGCATGACAACCTCTGCTTCCCTCTGCGAAGGGCCTATCTTTTACTTTTATGCAAGAGTTAATAATGTTCATCCCTATTCCACTCTATTTATTCTCTAGTGTGCAAGCATCATGTGGTGGGGAAATATCCATACATATATGGCCAATCAAATATATTTGATCATAGTTTATTATTGTTGACAATTATCTCTATGATAAATAAGTTGGGAGGTGAAACACGAAGCCCCTATCTTTCTTTATGTTCGATGGATGCCATTTGTTCTAAAAATATGCTTTGAGTACTAGCAATCATAGAAGACTAAATGATAATTGAGTGTGTGGAGCTCTTACTTAGACTTTGTTGAAAATAAGTTAATGCAATTATTTGGTGACTAAGAACATAGGTTGTTAAGTTTCAAGAGAATGTATTGTTTGAACATAACATGTGAGTTGATTGCTACTTTATCATGATGAGTTTTATGAGAACGAATTGCTATTATGATGTTAGGAAAAGTGATTAAAATTATCATTGATCAAACTTATGCACTATGCTAGCATTCACACTTCATAAATTATTTCTTTTATTATTTACCTACTCGAGGACGAGCAGGAATTAAGCTCGGGGATGCTGATACATCTCCAACATATCTATGATTTATGACGTATTCATGCCATGTTTACGACAATTTTATATGGTTTTGGTATGATTTGAATGGAACTAATCCGGACTGACGTTGTTTTCAGCAGAACTATCGTGGTGTCATTTTTTATGCTGCAGAAATAAAAGTTCTCGAAATGGGCTGAAAATTTACAGTGATTTTTTGTAGACCAAAAGAGACCCCGAAGCACCAAGGACTAGAAGCTTCATGAGGAAGCGACAAGCCTGGGGGCGTGCCCTACCCCTCCGGGAGCCCCCCCGAGCTTCTCGCTCCCTCGTGGGCCCCCTTGGCGTGAGACTGATGCCAAAAATTCCTATAAATACTCAAAACCCTGAAAAGAACCCTATATGAGAAGTTCCGCCGCCACAAGCCTCTGTATCCATCAAAACTCAATTAGGACCCTGTTCCGGCACCCTGCTGGAGGGGGAAATCATCACCGAAGGCCATCTTCATCATCCTGGCAGCCACCATGATGAGGAGGGAGTAGTTCACCCTCAGGGCTGAGGGTATGTACCAGTAGTTATGTGTTTGATCTTTTCTCTCGTGTCTTTGATTTGGCATGATCTTGATGTACCGCGAGCTTTGTTAATATAGTTGGATCATATGGTGTTTCTTCCTGTCTATCTTGTTGTGATGAATTGAGTTTTTACCTTTGAGGTTTCACTATTATCAGATTGAATACTTTTATGGATTTGAGAACACTTGATGTATGTCTTGCATTTGAGAACACTATTATATTGATTCACTTGATGTATGTTTTGGCACTCAACTCGCGGATTACCAAGGTAACAATGGGGTAATCTATGCATATGGGTTGATGCACGTTTTCATCCTACTTTCTCCGGTAGAAATCCCGGGGCACTCTTTGAAGTTCTTTGTGTTGGATTGAATATTATGAATCTGAAGTTGTTTGATGCATGTCGAATAATCAACTCATGGATACTTGTGGTGACATTGGAGTATCTAGGCGACATTAGAGTTGGTTGATGTGTATCATATGGTGTTATTTTAGTACGAACTCTAGGGTTGTTTGTGACACTTATAGGAATAGCTCAATGGATTGACCGAAAAGAATAGATTTGAGGTGGTTTTGTACCCTCCAAACAATTTCATCTTATGTTCTCCGCTAGATAAGAACTTTGGAGTGACTCTTTATGCTCCGTTTTATCACTTGCTACCATGTTGTTTTTGAAGGAAATATGCCCTAGAGGCAATAATAATGTTATTATTTTATTTCCTTATATCATGATAAATGTTTATTATTCATGCTAGAATTGTATTATCCGGAAACATAATACTTGTGTGAATACATAGACAAACCAAACGTCACTAGCATGCCCCTACTTGACTAGCTCGTTAATCGAAGATGGTTATGTTTCCTAACCATAGACATGTGTTGTCATTTGATTAATGGGATCACATCATTAGGAAAATGATATAATTGACATGACCCATTCCATTAGCTTAGCACCCGATCGTTTAGTATGTTGCTATTGCTTTCTTCATGACTTATACATGTTCCTATGACTATGAGATTATGCAACTCCCTTCTGCCGGAGGAACACTTTGTGTGCTACCAAACGTCACAACGTAACTGGGTGATTATAAAGGAGCTCTATAGGTGTCTCCAAAGGTACATGTTGGGTTGGCGTATTTCGAGATTAGGATTTGTCACTCCGATTGTCGGAGAGGTATCTCTCGGCCCTCTCGGTAATGCACATCACATAAGCCTTGCAAGCATTACAACTAATGAGTTAGTTGCAAGATGATGTATTACGAAACGAGTAAAGAGACTTGCTGGTAACGAGATTGAACTAGGTATTGAGATACCGACGATCGAATCTCGGGCAAGTAACATACCGATGACAAAGGGAACAACGTATGTTGTTATGCGGTCTGACCGATAAAGATCTTCATAGAATATGTGGGAGCCAATATGAGCATCCAGGTTCCGCTATTGGTTATTGATCGGAGATGTGTCTCGGTCATGTCTACATTGTTCTCGAACCCGTAGGGTCCGCATGCTTAAGGTTTTGATGACAGTTATATTATGAGTTTATGCATTTTGATGTACCGAAGTTTGTTCGGAGTCCCGGATGTGATCACGGACATGATGAGGAGTCTCGAAATGGTCGAGACATAAAGATTGATATATTGGAAGCCTATATTTGGATATCGGAAGTGTTCCGAGTGAAATCGGGATTTTACCGGAGTACCGGGAGGTTACCGGAACCCCCCGGGAGGTATATGGGCCTTAGTGGGCTTTAGTGGAAGAGAGGAGAGGTGGCCAGGGCTGGGCCGCGCGCCCCTCCCCCCTAGTCTGAATAGGACAAGGAGAGGGGGGCAGCGCCCCCCCTTCCTCCTCTCTCTCCTCTTTCCCCCTCCCGAATCCTATTCCAACTAGGAAAGGGGGGGAATCCTACTCCCGGTGGGAGTAGGACTCTTCCTGGCGCGCCCTCCTCCTGGCTGGCCGCACCTCCCCCTGCTCCTTTATATACGGGGGCAGGGGGCACCCCTAGACACACAAGTTGATCCACGTGATCATATTCTTAGCCGTGTGCGGTGCCCCCTTCCACCATAATCCTCGATAATATTGTAGCGGTGCTTAGGCGAAGCCCTGCGACGGTAGTACATCAAGATCGTCACCACGCCGTCGTGCTGACGGAACTCTTCCCCGACACTTTGCTGGATCGGAGTCCGGGGATCGTCATCGAGCTGAACGTGTGCTAGAACTCGGAGGTGCCGTAGTTTCGGTGCTTGATCGGTCGGACCGTGAAGACGTACGACTACATCAACCGCGTTATGCTAACGCTTCCGCTGTCGATCTACAAGGGTATGTAGATCACACTCTCCCCTCTCGTTGCTATGCATCACCATGATCTTGCGTGTGCGTAGGAATTTTTTTGAAATTACTACGTTCCCCAACATTGGCATCCGAGCCTAGGTTTTATGTGTTGATGTTATTTGCACGAGTAGAACACAAGTGAGTTGTGGGCGATATAAGTCATACTGCTTACCAGCATGTCATACTTTGGTTCGGCGGTATTGTTGGACGAAGCGGCCCGGACCGACATTACGCGTACGCTTACGCGAGACCGGTTCTCCCGACGTGCTTTGCACAAAAGTGGCTAGCGGGTGACAGTTTCTCCAACTTTAGTTGAACCAAGTGTGGCTACGCCCGGTCCTTGCGAAGGTTAAAACAGCACCAACTTGACAAACTATCGTTGTGGTTTTGATGCGTAGGTAAGATTGGTTCTTGCTTAAAGCCCATAGCAGCCACGTAAAACTTGCAACAACAAAGTAGAGGACGTCTAACTTGTTTTTGCAGGGCATGTTGTGATGTGATATGGTCAAGACATGATGCTAAATTTTATTGTATGAGATGATCATGTTTTGTAACCGAGTTATCGGCAACTGGCAGGAGCCATATGGTTGTCGCTTTATTGTATGCAATACAACTGTGCTGTAATGCTTTACTTTATCACTAAACGGTAGCGATAGTCGTGGAAGCATAAGATTGGCGAGACGACAATGATACTACGATGGTGATCAAGGTGTCGCGCCGATGACGATGGTGATCACGATGGTGCTTCGAAGATGGAGATCACAAGCACAAGATGATGATGGCCATATCATATCACTTATATTGATTGCATGTGATGTTTATCTTTTATGCATCTTATCTTGCTTTGATTGACGGTAGCATTTTAAGATGATCTCTCACTAATTATCAAGAAATGTTCTCCCTGAGTATGCACCATCGCGAAAGTTCTTCGTGCTGAGACACCACGAGATGATCGGGTGTGATAGGCTCTACGTTCAAATACAACGGGTGCAAAACAGTTGCACACGCGGAATACTCAGGTTATACTTGACGAGCCAAGCATATACAGATATGGCCTCGGAACACGAAGACCGAAAGGTCGAGCGTGAATCATATAGTAGATATGATCAACATAGCGATGTTCACCAATGAAACTACTCCATCTCACGTGATGATCGGACATGGTTTAGTTGATTTGGATCACGTAATCACTTAGAGGATTAGAGGGATGTCTATCTAAGTGGGAGTTCTTAAGTAATATGATTAAATTGAACTTAAATTTATCATGAACTTAGTCCTGGTAGTATTTTGCAAATTATGTTATAGATCAATAGCTCGCGTTGTTGCTTCCCTGTGTTTATTTTGATATGTTCCTAGAGAAAATTGTGTTGAAAGATGTTAGTAGCAATGATGCGGATTGGATCCGTGATCTGAGGTTTATCCTCATTGCTGCATGGAAGAATTATGTCCTTGATGCACCGCTAGGTGACAGACCTATTGCAGGAGCAGATGCAGACGTTATGAACGTTTGGCTAGCTCAATATGATGACTACTTGATAGTTTAGTGCACCATGCTTAATGGCTTAGAATCGGGACTTCAAAGACGTTTTGAACGTCATGGACCATATGAGATGTTCCAGGAGTTGAAGTTAATATTTCAAGCAAATACCCGAGTTGAGAGATATGAAGTCTCCAACAAGTTCTATAGCTAAAAGATGGAGGAGAATCGCTCAACTAGTGAGCATGTTCTCAGATTGTCTGGGTACTACAATCTCTTGAATCAAGTGGGAGTTAATCTTCCAGATAAGATAGTGATTGACAGAATTCTCTAGTCACCATCACCAAGTTAGTAGAACTTCGTGATGAACTATAATATGCAAGGGATAACGGAAACAACTCCCAAGCTCTTCGTGATGCTGAAATCAACGAAGTTAGAAATCAAGAAAAACATCAAGTGTTGATGGTTGACAAGACCACTAGTTTCAAGAAAAGGGCAAAGGGAAGAAGGGGAACTTCAAGAAGAACGACAAGCAAGTTGCTGCTCAAGTGAAGAAGCCCAAGTCTGATCCTAAGCCTGAGACTAAGTGCTTCTACTGCAAAGGGACTGGTCACTGGAAGCAGAACTACCCCAAGTGATTGGCGGATACAAAGGATGGCAAAGTGAACATAAGTATATTTGATATACATGTTATTGATGTGTACTTTACTAGTGTTTATAGCAACCCCTCAGTATTTGATACTAGTTCAGTTGCTAAGATTAGTAACTCGAAACGGGAGTTGCAGAATAAACAGAGACTAGTTAAGGGTGAAGCAACGATGTGTGTTGGAAGTGGTTCCAAAATTGATATGATCATCATCGCACACTCCCTATAGTTTCGGGATTAGTGTTGAACCTAAATACGTGTTATTTGGTGTTTGCGTTGAGCATGAATATGATTTGATCATGTTTATTGTAATACGGTTATTCATTTAAGTAAAAGAATAAATTGTTGTTGTGCTTACATGAATAAAACCTTATATGGTTACACACCCAATGAAAATAGTTCGTGGGATCTCGCTCATAGTGATGCACATAAACATAATATTGAAACCAAAAGATGCAAAGTTAATAATGATAGTGCAAACTTATTTGTGGCACTGCCGTTTAGGTCATATTGGTGTAAAGCGCATGAAGAAACTCCATGCTGATGGGCTTTTGGAATCACTTGATTATGAATCAGTTGATGCTTGCGAACCATGCCTCATGGGCAAGATGACTAAAACTCCGTTCTTCGGAACAATGGAGCGAGCAACAGATTTGTTGGAAATCATACATACTGATGTATGTGGTCCGATGAATATTGAGGCTCGCGACATGTATCATTATTTTCTGTTCTTCACAGATAATTTGAGCAGATGTGAGTATATCTACTTGATGAAACATAAGTCTGAAACATTTGAAAAGTTCAAAGAATTTCAGAGTGAAGTGGAAAATCATCGTAACAAGAAAATAAAGTTTCTACGATCTGATCGTGGAGAAGAGTATTTGAATTATGAGTTTGGTCTTCAGTTAAAACAATGTGAAATAGTTTTAGTACTCACGCCACCTGGAACACCACAGTGTAATGGTGTGTTCGAACATCGTAATCGTACTTTATTTGATATGGTGCGATCTATGATGTCTCTTACAGATTTACCGCTATTGTTTTGGGGTTATGCATTAGAGACAGCTACATTCACGTTAAATAGGGCACCATCTAAATCCGTTTGAGATGACACTGTATGAACTATGGTTTAGCAAGAAACCTAAGCTGTCGTTTCTTAAAGTTTGAGGTTGCAATGCTTATGTGAAAAAGTTTCAACCTGATAAGCTCAAACCCAAATCGGAGAAGTGCGTCTTCATAGGATACCCAAAAAGAAAATGTTGGGTACACCTTCTATCACAGATCCGAAGGCAAGATATTTGTTGCTTTGAATGGATCCTTTCTAGAGAAGGAATTTCTCTCGAAAGAAGTGAGTGGGAGGAAAGTAGAACTTGATGAGGTAACTGTACCTGCTCCCTTATTGGAAAGTAGTTCATCACAGAAATCTGTTCTTGTGACTACTACACCAATTAGTAAGGAAGCTAATGATGATGATCATGTAACTTCAGATCAAGTCACTACCGAATCTCGTAGGTAAACCAGAGTGAGATCCGCACCAGAGTGGTACGGTAATCCTGTTCTGGAAGTCATGTTACTAGACCATGACGAACTTGCGAACTATGAGGAAGCGATGATGAGCCCAGATTCCGCGAAATGGTTTGAGGCCATGAAATCTGAGATATGATCCATGTATGAGAACAAAGTATGGACTTTGATGGATTTGCCCGATGATCGGCAAGCCATAGAAAATAAATGGATCTTCAAGAGGAAGACGGACGCTGATAGTAGTGTTACTATCTACAAAGCTAAACTTGTCGAAAAAGGTTTTTGACAAAGTTCAAGGTGTTGACTATGATGAAATTTTCTCACTCGTAGCGATGCTTAAGTCTGTCCAAATCATGTTAGCAATTGCCGCATTTTTTATGAAATCTGGCAAATGGATAAACAAAACTACATTCCTTAATGGATTTAAAGAAGAGTTGTATATGATGCAACCAGAAGGTTTTGTCAATCCTAAAGGTGCTAAACAAAATATGCAAGCTCCAGCGATCCATCTATGGACTGGTGCAAGCATCTCGGAGTTGGAATATACGCTTTGATAAGTTGATCAAAGCATATAGTTTTATACAGACTTGCGGTGAAGCCTGTATTTACAAGAAAGTGAGTGGGAGCACTACAGCATTTCTGATAAGTATATGTGTATGACATATTGTTGATCGGAAATAATGTAGAATTATTCTGCAAAGCATAAAGGAGTGTTTGAAAGGATTTTTTCAAAGAAAGGCCTCAGTGAAGCTGCTTACATATTGAGCATCAAGATCTATAGAGATAGATCAAGACGCTTGATAAGTTTTTTCAATGAGTACATACCTTGACAAGATTTTGAAGTAGTTCAAAATGGAACAGTCAAAGAAAAGAGTTCTTGGCTGTGTTACAAGGTGTGAAATTGAGTAAGACTCAAAGCCCGACCACGGCAGAAGATAGAAAGAGAATGAAAATCATTGCCTATGCCTCAGCCATAGGTTCTATAAAGAATGCCATGCTGTGTACCGGATCTATTGTATACCCTACACTGATTTTGGCAAGGGAGTACAATAGTGATCTAGGAGTAGATCACTGGACAGCGGTCAAAATTATCCTTAGTGGAATAAGGATATATTTATCGATTATGGACATGACAAAAAGGTTCGTCGTAAAGGGTTACGTCGATGCAAATTTTGACACTGATCTAGATGACTCTAAGTCTCAATCTGGATACATATTGAAAGTGGGAGCAATTAGCTATAGTAGCTCCGTGCAGAGCATTATTGACATAGAAATTTGCAAAATACATACGGATCTGAAGATAGCAGACCCGTTGACTAAACTTCTCTCACAGGCAAAACATGATCACACCTTAGTACTCTTTGGGTGTTAATCACATAGCGATGTGACCTAGATTATTGACTCTAGTAAACCCTTTGAGTGTTGGTCACATAATGATGTGAACTATTGGTGCTAAATCACATGGCAATGTGAACTAGATTATTGACTCTAGTGCAAGTGGGAGACTAAAGGAAATATGCCATAGAGGCAATAATAATGTTATTATTTTATTTCCTTATATCATGATAGATGTTTATTATTCATGCCAGAATTGTATTATCCGGAAACATAATACTTGTGTGAATACATAGACAAACCAAACGTCACTAGTATGCCTCTACTTGACTAGCTCGTTAATCGAAGATAGTTATGTTTCCTAACCATAGACATGTGTTGTCATTTGATTAATGGGATCACATCATTAGGAGAATGATATGATTGACATGACCCATTCCATTAGCTTAGCACCCGATCGTTTAGTATGTTGCTATTGCTTTCTTCATGACTTATACATGTTCCTATGACTATGAGATTATGCAACTCCCGTTTGCCGGAGGAACACTTTGTGTGCTACCAAACGTCACAACGTAACTGGGTGATTATAAAGGAGCTCTACAGGTGTCTCCAAAGGTACATGTTGGGTTGGCGTATTTCGAGATTAGGATTTGTCACTCCGATTGTCGGAGAGGTATCTCTCGGCCCTCTCGGTAATGCACATCACATAAGCCTTGCAAGCATTACAACTAATGAGTTAGTTGCAAGATGATGTATTACGAAACGAGTAAAGAGACTTGCCGGTAACAAGATTGAACTAGGTATTGAGATACCGACGATCGAATCTCGGGCAAGTAACATACCGATGACAAAGGGAACAACGTATGTTGTTATGCGGTCTGACCGATAAAGATCTTCGTAGAATATGTGGGAGCCAATATGAGCATCCAGGTTCCGCTATTGGTTATTGATCGGAGACGTGTCTCGGTCATGTCTACATTGTTCTCGAACCCGTAGGGTCCGCACGCTTAAGGTTTTGATGATAGTTATATTATGAGTTTATGCATTTTGATGTACCGAAGTTTGTTCGGAGTCCCAGATTTGATCACGGACATGACGAGGAGTCTCGAAATGGTCGAGACATAAATATTGATATATTGGAAGCCTATATTTGGATATCGGAAGTGTTCCGAGTGAAATCAGGATTTTACCGGAGTACCGGGAGGTTACCGGAATCCCCCGGGAGGTATATGGGCCTTAGTGGGGTTTAGTGGAAGAGAGGAGAGGTGGCCAGGGCTGGGACGCGCGCCCCTCCCCCCTAGTCCGAATAGGACAAGGAGAGGGGGGCGGCGCCGCCCCTTCCTTCTCTCTCTCCTATTTCCCCCTCCCGAATCCTATTCCAACTAGGAAACGGGGGAATCCTACTCCCGGTGGGAGTAGGACTCCTCCTGGCGCTCCTCCTCCTGGCCGGCCGCACCTCCCCCTGCTCCTTTATATACGGGGGAAGGGGGCACCCCTAGACACACAAGTTGATCCACGTGATCATATTCTTAGCCGTGTGCGGTGCCCCCTTCCACCATAATCCTCGATAATATTGTAGCGGTGCTTAGGCGAAGCCCTGCGACGGTAGCACATCAAGATCGTCACCACGCCGTCGTGCTGACGGAACTCTTCCCCGACACTTTGCTGGATCGGAGTCCGGGGATCGTCATCGAGCTGAACATGTGCTAGAACTCAGAGGTGCCGTAGTTTCGGTGCTTGATCGGTCGGGCCGTGAAGACGTACGACTACATCAACCGTGTTATGCTAACGCTTCCGCTGTCGATCTACAAGGGTACGTAGATCACACTCTCCCCTCTCGTTGCTATGCATCACCATGATCTTGCGTGTGCGTAGGAATTTTTTTGAAATTACTATGCTCCCCAACAGTTTTTATATTTTAAGATTACAAAAACCTATATCTACTATGTATACTACACTTGTATCACCATCTCTTTGCCGAACTAGCGCACCTATACAATTTTCCATTGTATTGGGTGTGTTGGGGACACAAGAGATTTCTTTATATGATTGCAAGGTTGTTTGAGAGATACCATCTTCATCCTATGTCTCCCACAAATTGATAAACCTTAGGTCATCCACTTGAGGGAAAACTGCTACTGTCCTACAAAACTCTACTGAAAGCACAAGTGCTCCCTGGGTGATTTTGGTAATTAATGTCAACATATCTCTTGTTGGACTAATGCTTTCATATAGTATGTTTCAGATAAGTTCAACAATGGAGTGGCATGGACTAGAGGATGTGGAACCCCTTTGAGACGATAAGGACATAGGATTGGCTCAAGCTCAAAGCTCAGGACTCTACATTTTTCATTTTAGTGATCCAAGATCACATTGAGTCCATAGGAAAACCAATACTATTAAGAGGGGATGAGGTGTTGCTTAATGGTTTGCTTGCTCAAAATGCTTAGTGATATGCTCCAAAGCCCTCAACCACTTTCTCACACCCACATATGTCCCAAAGCAAAAGTCAAACTCGGCCCCACCGAAACTTTCTATCCGGCGCCACCGAGTTCTCTTGACATAGCCACTGCCAGAAACCCTAATCAATTCGGTCTCACTGATGGGATCTCGGTCTTACCGAGATGGGCTTGCAAACTCTCTGTTGCCTATTGCATTAATTTTGGTCTCACCAAAATATGAAATCGGTCCCACCGAGTTTGCTTGGCCAACTCTCTGTTTATCTTATTACCAAAATCGGTCCCACCGAGTTTGTGTAATCGGTCCAATCGAGATAAGGCTTTACCCTAACCCTAGCACATCGGTCCCACCGAGTTGATCATGCCGGTCCCACCGAAATGCCTAACGGTCACATTATGAACCAAATCAGTCTGATCGAGTTTTACAATTCGGTCCCACCGAGTTTGGTGATTTGTGTGTAATGGTTAGATTTTGTGTGGAGGCTATATATACCCCTCCACCCACTCTTCATTCGTTGAGAGAGCCATCAGAACATGCCTACACTTCCAACATTAATTTTCTGAGAGAGAACCACCTACACTTATGTTAAGGTCAACATATTCCATTCCAACCACATAAATCTTGATCTCTAGCCTTTCCCAAGTTGCTTTCCACTCAAATCATCTTTCTACCAAATCCAATCCTATGAGAGAGAGTTGAGTGCCGGGGAGACTATCATTTGAAGCACAAGAGCAAGGAGTTCATCATCAACACACCGTCTATTACCTTTTGGAGAGTAGTGTCTCCTAGATTGGTTAGGTGTAACTTGGGAGCCTCCGTCAAGATTGTGGAGTTGAACCAAGGAGTTTGTGCGGGCAAGGAGATCGCCTACTTCATGAAGATCTACCCTAGTGAGGCAAGTCCTTCGTGGGCGATGGCCATGGTGGGATAGACAAGGTTGATTCTTCGTGGACCCTTCATGGGTGGAGCCCTCCGTGGACTCGCGCGACCGTTACCCTTCATGGGTTGAAGTCTCCATCAACGTGGATGTACGATAGCACCACCTATCGGAACCACGCCAAAAATCTCTGTGTCTCTAATTGTGTTTGCGCACTCAAATCCCATCCCTTTACATTGTTGCAACTTGCATGATTTACTTTCCGCTGCTCATATACTCTTATCATGCTTGCTTGATATGTATTGTGAATGTTTGAACTTGTGCTAAAACTCCACTTCAACTCAAAGAACTTAAAAACTGCAACTTTTCTTGCTAAGATTGTATTCACCCCCCCCCTCTAGACACCTCTTCTCAATCCTTTCATCTATGCTTGGAGGCCTAACACGAGTCTACAAGAATAAGTTGTGTAGTAGACATCACCACCTGGAACACTTTCCCTGCTGCCGCAAGCTTCTGTTCTTCCGCGATCCCATCTATAGCACTTTTTCGGTACTATGCTTGAGGGGGAATCGATCACGAAGGGCTTCTACATCATCCTTGTTGACTTTCGATGATGCGCGAGTGGTTCACCATAGACCTACGAGTCCATAGCTAGCAGCTAGATGACTTCTTCTCTCTCTTTGATCTTCAATAAAATGTTCTCCATGATCTCCATAGTGTTCTATTCGATGTAATTGTTTTGCGATGTGTTTGTTGGGATCTAATGAATTGTGGGTTTATGATTGGGAATATTCATTGAAAGTAATGGAGTCTTTGCTAAACTTTATTCCGCATGATTGTTATAGCTTTGTATTTTTCTCCGATCTATCTGTTTGGTTTGGCCTCAGTGGGAGAGGTGCTTTGTGATGGGTCCAATCTTGCGGTGTCCTCACCTTGTGACAGAAGGGGTAGAGAGGCACATATTGTATTGTTGCCATTAAGGGTAAAATGATGGGGTTTAATCATATCGTTTGTGTTTACTTGGTCTACATCATGTCATATTGCTTAAAGTGTTACCCTGTTTGTTATGAACTTAATACCATAGGTGCATGCTAGATAGCAGTCGATTGGTGGAGTAATAGTAGTAGATGCAGAATCATTTCAGTCTACTTGTCATGGACATGATGCCTATATACATGATCATTGCCATGAATATCATCATAACTATGTGTTTTGTTATCGATTACCCAACAGTAATTTGTCTACCTACCGTATGCTATGTTTCGAGAGAGAAGCCTTAGTGAAAACTATGGCCCTCAGGTCTAATTTAGTCATATTATTAAAACCAAAAATATCTTGCTGCAATTTATTTACTTTACTTTAACCTTTTATTTTATCTATCTACCACTATCAGATTTAATCACTGCAAGTAACGAGCTCAAGGGGATTGACAACCCTCTTGCCCGTGTTTGGTGCAAGTATTTGTTCTTGTGTCTGTAGGTACTATTGACGGGTGTTTGCGTGGTTCTCATATTGGTTCGATAACCTTGGTTTTAACCGAGGGAAATGCTTCTCCACTACTATATTGCTTCACCCTCCCTGTTCGGGGAAAATCCCAATGCAACTCACAAGTAGCACGACGCTATAAATTCCCTAAAATCCAGAGACCCCCTAGAATGAGACCAAATCTATTTTATTGCCGCCGCAAGCCTCTGTTCTTTGGCAGCCCGATTTGGAAGCCTCCGCTGCTACTCCGTCGAAGGGGGAATCGATCACGGAGGCCATCTTCATCAACCTTGTTGGTTAACGTAGCATGTAATTTCAAAAAATTCCTATGCTCACGCAGATCTATCTAGGAGATGCATAGCAACAAGAAGGGGAGAGTGTGTCCATGTACCCTCGTAGACCGAAAGTGGAAGTGTTTGCTTTAACGCGGTTGATATAGTCGAACGTCTTCTCGATCCGACCGATCAAGTACCGAACGTACGACACCTCCGAGTTCTGCACACGTTCAACGTGATGACGTCCCTCGAGCTCTTGATCCAGCAGAGTGTCGAGGAAGTAGACGAGTTCCATCAGCACGACGGCATGGTGATGGTGATATGATCCGCGCAAGGCTTCGCCTAAGCATCGCGAGAATATGACCGGAGGCGTAAACTGTGGAAGGGGGCGCCACACACGGCTTGGAGCAATTGATGTGTGTTCTAGGCACCCCCTCCCCACGTATATAAATGAGGGAGGGGGAGGAGGCCGGCCCTAGGCGTGCCCCAATTAGGAGGAATCCTACTTGGGCTCCTAGTAGGATTCGGCCCCCCTTTTCCTTTTACCGGAGGGGAAAAGGGGAAAGAGATAGAGAGGGGGGAGAAGGAAAGGGGGGCGCCGCCCCCTCTCCTAGTCCTATTCGTCCTCCTTCCCTGGGGGGGGGGGCGTGCCACCCCTTTGTGGGCTGGTGTGCCTCCCTCCTATGGCCCATATCTTCCCCCTGGGGGTTCCGGTACTACGATATGTACCCGATACATTCGGAAACACTTCTGGTGTCTGAATATTATCATTTAATATATCAATCTTTACCTATCAACCATTTCGAGACTCCTCGTCATGTCCATGATCTCATCCGAGACTCTGAACAACATTCGGTCACCAAATCACATAACTCATATAATACAAATCGTCATCGAATGTTAAGGGTGCGGACCCTACGGGTTCGAGAACTATGTAGACATGACCGAGACACCTCTCCGGTCAATAACCAATCGCGGAACCTGGATGCTCATATTGGTTCCCACATATTCTACGAAGATCTTTATTGGTCAAACCGTAATGACAACATACGTCATTCCCTTTGTCATCAGTATGTTACTTGCCCGAGATTCGATCGTCGGTGTCTTCATACCTAGTTCAATATCGTTACCGGCAAGTCTCTTTACTCATTCCGTAATGCATCATCCTGCAACTAACTCATTAGTCACATTGCTTGCAAGGCTTATCACGATGTGCATTACCGAGAGGGCCCAAAGATACCTCTCCAATACTTGGAGTGACAAATCCTAATCTCGATCTATGCCAACCCAACAAACACCTTTGGAGATACCTGTAGAGCATCTTTATAATCAACCAGTTACGTTGTGATGTTTGATAGCACACAAGGTATTCCTCCGGTATCCGAGAGTTGCATAATCTCATAGTCAAAGGAATATGTATAAGTCATGAAGAAAGCAATAGCAATAAAACTTAATGATCATTATGCCAGGCTAACAGATGGGTCTTGTCCATCACATCATTCTCCTAATGATGTGACCCTGTTTATCAAATGACAACTCATGTCTATGGTTAGGAAACTTAACCATCTTTGATTAACGAGCTAGTCCAGTAGAGGCTTACTAGGGACACTGTGTTTTGTCTATGTATCCGCACATGTATCAAGTTTTCGGTTAATACAATTCTAACATGAATAATAAACATTTATCATGATATAAGGAAATATAAACAACAACTTTATTATTGCCTTTAGGGCATATTTCCTTCAGTCTCCCACTTGCAGTAGAGGCAATAATCTAGTTCACATCGCCATGTGATTTAACACCAATAGTTCACATCACCATGTGATTAAAACCCATAGTTCACATTACCATGTGACCAAAACCCAAAGGGTTTACTAGAGTTAGTAATCTAGTTTCACATCGCCATGTGATTAACACCCAAAGAGTACTAACATGTGATCATGTTTTGCTTGTGAGAGAGGTTTAGTCAACGGGTCTGCCACATTCAAATCCGTATGTATTTTGCAAATTTCTATGTCTACAATGCTGTGCACGGAGCTACTCTAGCTAAATGCTCCCTCTTTCAATATGTATCCAGATCGAGACTCAGAGTCATCCAGATCGGTGTCAAAGCTTGCATCAACGTAACTCTTTACGACGAACTCTTTATCACCTCCATAACCGAGAAATATTTCCTTAGTCCTCTAAGGATAATTTTGACCATTGTCTAATGATCTACTCCTATATCACTACTGTACTCCCTTTCCAAACTCATGGCAAGGTATACAATAGGTCTGGTACATAACACATGGCATACTTTATAGATCCTATGGTTGAGGCATAGGGAATGACTTACATTCTGTCTCTATCTTCTATCGTGGTCGGGCTTTGAGTCTTACTCAACTTCACACCTTGCAACACAGGAAGAACCCTTTCTTTGACTGGTCCATTTTGAACTTCTTCAAAATCTTGTCAAGGCATGTGCTTTGTGAAAGTCCTATTAAGCGTCTCGATCTATCCCTATAGATCTTGATGCCCAATATATAACTAGCTTCACCGAGGTCTTTCATTGAAAAAAAATCTTATTCAAGTATCCTATGCTATCCAGAAATTCTATATCATTTCCAATCAATAATATGCCATCCACATATAATATCAGAAATGCTACAGAGCTCCCACTCACTTTCTTGTAAATACAAGCTTCACCATAAGTCTGAATAAAACCATATGCTTTGATCACCTTATCAAAGCATACATTCCAACTCCGAGATGATTGCACCAGTCCACAGATGGATCGCTGAAGTTTGCACACTTTGTTAGCACCTTTAGGATCGACAAAACCTTCTGGTTGCATCATACACAACTCTTCTTTAAGAAACACACCAAGGAATGCATTTTTGACTTCCATTTTCCAGATTTCATAAAATGTGGCAATTGTTAACATGATTCGGACAGACTTAAGCATCACTATGAGTGAGAAAAACTCATCGTAGTCAACACCTTGAACTTGTCGAAAATCTTTTGCGACAAGTCAAGCTTTGTAGATAGTAACACTACTATCAGCGTTCGTCTTCCTCTTGAAGATCCATTTATTCTCAATGGCTTGCTGATCATCGGGCAAGTCCACCAAAGTCCACACTTTGTTCTCATACATGGATCATATCTCAGATTTCATGGCCTCAAGCCATTTATCGGAATCTGGGCTCATCATCGCTTCCTCATAGTTTGTAGGTTCGTCATGGTCTAGTAACATGACTTCCAGAACATGATTACCGTACCAATCTGGTGCGGATCATGCTCTGATTGACCTACGAGGTTTGGTAGTAACTTGATCTGAAGTTTCATGATCATTATCATTAGCTTCCTCTCTAGTTGGTGTAGGCATCACATGAACGGTTTTCTGTGATGAGCTACTATCCAATTCGAGAGAAGGTACAATTACCTCATCAAGTTCTACTTTCCTCCCAATCACTTCTTTCGAGAGAAACTCCTTCTCTAGAATAGATCCATTCTTAGCAACAAATATCTTGCCCTCGGATCTGTGATAGAATGTGTACCCAACAGTTTCTTTTTGGGTATCCTATGAAGACGCACTTCTTCGATTTGGGTTCAAGCTTATCAGGATGAATCTTTTTCACATAAGCAAACCCCAAACTTTAAGAAATGACAACTTAGGTTTCTTGCCAAACTACAATTCTAACGGTCTCATCTCAACGGGTTTAGACGGTGCCCTATTTAACGTGAATGCAGCTGTCTCTAATGCATAACCCCAAAACGATAGTGGTAAATCGGTGAGAGACATCATAGATCACACCATATCTAATAAAGTATGGTTACGACGTTCGGACACACCATTACGCTGTGGTGTTCCAGGTGGCGTGAGTTGTGAAACTATTCCACATTGTTTTAAATGAAGGCCAAACTCGTAACTCAAATATGTGCCTCCGCAGTCAGATTGTAGAAACTTTATTTTCTTGTTACGATGATTCTCTACTTCACTCTGAAATTCTTTGAATTTTTCAAATGTTTCAGACTTGTGTTTCATTAAGTAGATATACCCATATCTTCTCAAATCATCTGTGAAGGTTAGAAAATAACGATACCCGCCGCAAGCCTCAACACTCATTGGACCACATACATCGGTATGTATTATTTCCAATAAGTCAGTGGTTCGCTCCATTGTTCTGGAGAACAGAGTTTTAGTCATCTTGCCCATGAGGCATTGTTCGCAAGCATGAAATGATTCATAATCAAGTGATTCCGAAATTCCATCCGCATGGAGTTTCTTCATGTGCTTTACACCAATATGACCTAAACGTCAGTGGCACAAATATGTTGCATTATCATTATCAACTTTGCATCTTTTGGCATCAATATTATGAATATATGTATTACTACGATCGATATTCAATAAACCATTTATATTGAGTGTATGACCATAGAAGGTTTTATTCATGTAAACAGAACAACAATTATTCTCTGACTTAAATGAATAACTGCATCACAATAAACATGATCCAATCATATTCATGCTCAACACAAACACCAAATAACATTTATTTAGGTCCAACACTAATCTTGAAGGTAGAGGGAGTGTGCGATGGTGATCTTATCAACCTTGGAATCACTTCCAATACACATCGTGACCTCGCCCTTAACTAGTCTCTGTTCATTTTGCAACTCATGTTTTTAATTACCAATCTTAGCAACTGAACCAGTATCAAATACCCTGGGGTTACTATGAACACTAGTAAAGTACACATCAATAACATGTATATCATATATACCTTTGTTCACTTTTGCCATCCTTCTTATCCACCAAGTATTTGGGGTAGTTCCGCTTCAAGTGACCATTCCCTTTGCAGTAGAAGCACTCAGTTTCAAGTTTGGGTCTAGCTTTGGGCTTCTTCACGGGAGTGGCAACTTGCTTGTCATTCTTCTTGAAGTTCCCTTTCTTTCCCTTGCCCTTTTTCTTGAAACTAGTGGTCTTGTTAACCATCAACACTTGATGCTATTTCTTGATTTCTACCTTCGCTGATTTCAGCATCGCGAAGAGCTTGGGAATCATTTTCGTCATACCTTGCATATTATAGTTCATCACGAAGTTCTAGTAACTTGGTGATAGTGACTAGAGAACTTTGTGAAAGGATCGAGAAGAGGTGTATAGAGGGGGGTGAATAGACTCTTAGTAAGAAAAGTTCCAGTTTTCAAATTCTTTGAGTTGAGGTGGAGTTTTAGCACAAGTTCAGACATTCACAATACATATCAAGCAAGCATGGCAAGAGTATATGAGCAGCGAAAAGTAACTCATGCAAGTTGAAAGAATGTAAAGGGATGGGATTGGAGTGTGCAAACGCAATTGGAGACACGGAGATTTTTGGCGTGGTTCCGATAGGTGGTGCTATCGTACATCCACGTTGATGGAGACTTCAACCCACGAAGGGTAACGGTTGCGCGAGTCCACGGAGGGATCCACCCGCGAAGGGTCCACGAAGAAGCAACCTTTTCTATACCACCATGGCCATCGCCCAAGAAGGACTTGCCTCACTAGGGTAGATCTTCACGAAGTAGGCGATCTCCTTCCCCGTACAAACTCCTTGGTTCAACTCCACAATCTTGACGGAGGCTCCCAAGTGACACCTAACCAATCTAGGAGACACCACTCTCCAAAAGGTAATAGATGGTGTGTTGATGATGAACTCCTTGCTCTTGTGCTTCAAATGATAGACTCCCCAACACTCAGCTCTCTCTCATAGGATTGGATTTGGTAGAAAGATGATTTGAGTGGAAAGCAACTTGGGGAAGGCTAGAGATCAAGATTCATGTGGTTGGAATGGAATATCTTGACCTCAACACAAGTGTAGGTGGTTCTTTCTCAAAAAATGTGTGTTGGAAGTGTAGGCATATTCTGATGGCTCTCTTCACGAATGAAGAGTGGGTGGAGGGGTATATATAGCCTCCACACAAAATATAACCGTTACACACAAATCACCAAACTCGGTGGGACCGAAGTATAAAACTCGGTCAGGCCGATTTAGTTCATAATGTGACCGTTAAGCATTTCGGTGGGACCGACATGATCAACTCGGTGGGACTGATGTGCTAGGGTTAGGGTAAAGCCTCATCTCGGTTGGACCGATTACACAAACTCGGTGGGACCAATTTTGCTAATAAGCTAAATAGAGAATTGGCCAAGTAAACTCGGTGGGGCCGATTTCATATTTTGGTGGGACCGAAATTAATGCAATAGGAAACAGAGAGTTTGCAAGCCCATCTCGGTGAGACCGAGATCCCATCGGTGAGACCGAATTAATTAGGGTTTCTGGCAGTGGCTATGTCAAGAGAACTCGGTGGCACCGGATAGGAAATTTCGGTAGAGCCGAGTTTGACTTTTGGTTTGGGACATATGTGGATTGAGAAAGTAGTTGAGGGTCGTGGAGCATATCATTAAGCACTTTGAGCAAGCAAGCCATTAAGCAACACCTCATCCCCTCTTAATAGTATTGGCTTTCCTATGGACTCAATGTGATCTTGGATCACTGAAATATAAAAATTAGAGTCCCAAGCTTTGAGCTTGAGCCAATCCTTTGTCCTTATCATCTCGAAAGGGTTCCACATCCTCTAGTCCATGCCACTCCATTGTTCAACTTATCTGAAACATACTAGATGAAAGCATTAGTCCAACAAGAGATATGTTGACATTAATTACCAAAATCACCAAGGGAGCACTTGTGCTTTCAATCTCCCCCTTTTTGGTAATTGATGACAACATACATCAAAGCTTTAGATAAAGATATAGAGAATAACAAGTAAAGCTTTGGAAAGACATGAAACATGCATAGGCTCCCCCTATATGTATGCAATCATGTAAATATGGAATATAAGAGCATGTGAATGCATAGGCATGACAGAGTAAGCAATATGTTACATGTATCTTGGCTATATGCATCCGAGCAAAAGATGTGAAAATAGGAGATGTACCTACATGCTCATGAGTCCTTCTTGCAAACAATATGTACATCAGCAAGAAATCCTCATGCACATGAGTGTGATGCATATAATTACCTTGTGGTCTTGAGTTGGCTTAGGAAGGAATGAACCTGAGTAAACAAGGTTAGATAACACAGATACATTTACAAGCTAGAGCAACCAAAAGAAACCACAAGAGTACCAAGACTGGGATGACATGTAAAGAGTGAGTACTGAGTACTCTATTTGATATAGGCATGTCCCCAAAAGGTAAAGATATGCAATGAATTCAAGGATTTCCTTCCCTAGCAGTCTTTCTCCCCCTGAATCTTATACTGGATAATGGGAGAATATAGGGAAACAAAATCAGAGCGAAACAGATCATAAACGTAAACATACACATGTCTTTCCCCTCTTAAAGACATGTGACTTCTCTTCTCTTGAACACCAAGCATCTGGGGCCTTTCAAGTGAGTACCTATCTCTCCATTTTTCCTTTTCTCTCCCTTTGAAGAGAATAAGCTTTGATGTCATCTCTCTCCTCCTTTGACTTCAATTTCCAAGAAGGGATCTTCTGGAGTGTGAGTCAAAATAGGTTTGGTCCTTGAGTCACATACCAAAGCAGCATATAGATTGTGATGCTGGTAGAGGACAAGAATCATCGAGTGGAGCTGGAATAAAACTATAGGAACATATGGCAAATTGTCTTCTCTACAGTGAAATCGGTGATACCGAGTTGTAGTCTTCGGTGGTACCGAATTGGTTCCGTGTGACCGAAAGCGACAGATTGGTATGACCGAGTTCAACATAGAGAGAACACTTGTCACCTCAGCTCACTAGGCAAGTAAGATCTCACAAAGATTTGCAAGGAATTAACTGAAAGATTTGCAATGAATTGGATGCAGGGAATGCAGAACAACATAGAGAAAAGAAAATCTAGATGAAGTTTGCAAATGCAAAAACTCAAGGAAACACTAGAGAACTTCATCTAGAATTGGGCGGTGACAAAGTCACCTATGTTAGAGTATATTGACTGAGGAGTCAAGTGAGAACACTTGATCATAAGTCATACTCATTATTTAAGCTCAAAATGGGGTTACCATTTTTCGTTTAAGCATTTGATGTATTCTCATCTTGTTGAGTTGCTTTGACCTATGACTTGAGGTAAAGCTTCTCTAAGATGGAATGACATACCTTAGGTGGTGGTGTTGATCTTGATCATGTAGTTGAACTTGCATGGGGTGCTCAAGGTTGATGTAGCGCAAGAATGGTTGGGAGCACCACTTGGAGTTGAGTTCATCTACCTACATGAGTTAGCTTTGCAAGGAAGAGCACTTGTATATCCAAAATGACAATCATGAAATTTGATACATAGAATTTGTCAAAGGATATGTTGAAAGATTTCATGCTTCCTCGTCATCAACCACCATTGTGTAGAGACTTGGTGATGTAGAGATTGCTCAAGATGTGAGTGAGTTGCAATCTCATAGATTTAGATTCATCCAAGTACCTACAAGGGTTAGATAGCATGCAAGGGTGCAAGTATATCCAAGACATATGAATATCATCATAAGAAGTATCAAGGATTAGTCATAGATTCATGCCTTGCATGTTTCCAAATGGAGTTCCTACTCCAAGTTCAAAGCATCAATGATGTTCAATTCGCCTCTCAAACGGCAAAAGACTTTCTCATCAAGCGGTTTGATGAATATATCCGCCAATTGCTTATCGGTACGAACATGTTTAAGATCAGTGTCCCCTTTAGCAACATGATCTCGAATCAAATGATGACAAACTTCAATATGCTTAGTTCGAGAATGTTGCACGGGATTGTGAGAAATCTTAATAGAACTTTCATTGTCACAAAGCAAAGGAACATGTTTCACATTGATCCCATAATCTTTAAGAGTTTGGGTCATCCAAAGTAATTGAGCACAACATGAACCAGCGGCAATGTATTCTGCTTCGGCGGTGGATAAGGATACCGAGTTTTGTTTCTTGGAGGACCAAGATACAAGAGATCTACCAAGAAATTGACAAGTACCCGAAGTGGACTTTCTATCAACCTTGTCTCCGACATAGTCCGAGTCAGAATAGCCAACAAGATCAAAAGAAGACCTCTTAGGATACCAAAGGACAAAATTTGGTGTATGTATCAAGTATCTCACTATCCTTTTCACAGTCTTAAGATGACATTCTTTGGGGGCCGCTTGATAGCGTGCACACATGCACACACTTCGCATAATATTGGGACGAGAGGCACATAGATATAACAATGAACCAATCATAGTGCGATAAACCTTTTGATCAACCGGTTTACCATCCTTAGTCAGATCAAGATGTCCACTAGTAGGCATGGGAGTTTTCATACCTTTGCTTTCTTGCATGTTGAACTTCTTGAATAAGTCCTTGGTGTACTTTGTTTGAGAAACAAAGGTGCCTTCCTTAGTTTGCTTGATTTGCAAACCAAGAAAGAACTTGAGTTCACTCATCATAGACATCTCAAACTTATCCGACATTAGCTTTTCGAACTTTTCACTAAAATGAGGGTTAGTCGAACCAAATATGATATCGTCAACATAAATTTGGCACAGAAACAATTCACCGTTAACCCTTTTAGTAAAAAGAGTAGAATCTATCTTTCCAATCTCAAAGCCTTTTTTCAGTAAGGAACTTGGTCAAGCATTTGTACCACGCTCTATGAGCTTGTTTAAGACCATAAAGAGCTTTGTGAAGTTTGTAAACATGATCGGGTTTCTTAGGATTGACAAAGCTAGGAGGTTGTTTAACATAAGCTTCCTCCTCAATTTCACCATTTAGAAAAGCACTTTTAATGTCCATTTGGTATAAAGTGATATCAAGGTGATTAGCATAGGCAAGCAAGATGCGGATGGACTCAAGTATAGCAACGGGGGCATATGTCTCACCGTAGTCCATACCTTCGACTTGAGTGCAGCCTTGGGCGACTAGACGAGCTTTGTTGCGGATGACTTGACCATCTTCATCTTGCTTGTTGCGAAACACCCATTTGGTACCAATGATGTTGTGGTTGTTGTCGGGCTTCTCGACCAATGTCCACACTTGATTTCCCTCAAAGTTGTGTAGCTCTTCATGCATGGCATTTATCCAATCCGGATCTTCCAATGCTTCTTCAACCTTCATAGGTTCAATACTAGAGATGAATGAATAATGTTCACAAAAATTAGCCAGACGAGATTTAGAGCGAGTGATTCTCCCGGTTTGGATATCATTGTAGATTTGCTCGACGGAATGGTCTCTAGCGACTCTTGCTCGAACTTGTGAGAGATTTTGTTTTGCTTGGGGTGGAACATCTTCTTCATCATCTTGTCCTTCTTCATTGTTGACGTTGTCATTTCCTTGTCATGGTGTAGAAGGAGGTTGATGAGGTTCATCTTGGTGTACTTCCTCGTTTTGTTCATCTTGGTGTGTCCCACTCGTGGATGCTTCCATGTCGACTCTTGGTTCACCTTGTTGTGAGGTAGAAGCTTCCACTTGGACGGACAAGGTACTCTCCTTCACCTCTGTTGGACGGATCTTGCCAATAGATAAGTCTTGGATTGCTTCCGAAGGATCTTTATCCCCTACATCAATTGTCAATTGCTCTACTTGCGAGCCGTTAGATTCATCAAACTTCACATCTACCGTCTCTTCAACCTTTCGGGTGAAATGGTTGTAGACATGGTAAGTGTGAGAGTTTGACCATAACCAAGTAGGAAACCTTCGTGAGATTTAGGAGCAAATTTAGAACGACGATGCTTGTCAAGAATGTAACACTTTGAGCCAAATACTTGTCGGGGATTGGGTGCGACATATGCCAAAGGATGGCTTATCATGGTGGGGGCGAGTAGAACGTCGCCGGTGCCTGGAAATGGGATAAGGCAAAGGCATGCACGCTGGCGAATCTTACCCAGCTTTGGGGCTCTCCGTGGAGATAATACCCCTACTGCTGCTTTGCGGGGTCTCCGCATGATCACTATGGCAAAGTGTGTACATGGTTTCTCCTTGAGCTGTTTCCTGGAGGTAGGAGAAGGCAAGGCTAGCTCTCTCCTTCCTATATGATCTGGTCTAGTGCTAATGGATTCCAACCCTTTGCATGGGTGCCCTGGGGGGTTTATATAGGCCTACCCCCCAGGGGTACAATGGTAATCCGGCTGGACGCGGGCCCAGCCGTCAGTCTCTCTGGCCGCCGTCTTATCCGCCGACTCCTGGGGCCCGCCGACTAGCTTGGTACGGAGCCGACATGCCGCGTCCGCCACGGGCGGGTCTTGCCGGTGGCAGATTACTGTGGTCGTGCTTCTAATGACGCGAGCTCGGTCATGGGGCCATGGCAACAGCTCCGACATCTGGCGGGCGATCACTGTTGCCACTCCCTGTCGTGTCTGGTTAATGGCGCGTGGGGCCCATGGGAGGGGCCGGCCGACTCCTGGGGGCCGACTCCCAACTGGGCCGACTGGTGGCGCTCTCGCCGTCTTCCGTACGCCCGCCGACTGGTGGGACCCGTCATCCCTGGGTCGTACCGGCAGGCCGTCGTGGGCACAGGACTCCGCCCACTGGGGCTGACGTCAGGGCCGGCATGGCAACAGTGTCGCACCGGGCGGAGATCTCCGCGGGTACGGCGTACTGTGGCCACGCCTGCCCTTGGAAAAGTGGTGGGAGTGGACCTTACTGTGGCCACTCCCCGTCCCGTCCCTCTTTATGAGGGCATGGGGGTTGTTGGCGTCGCGAGCCGACTCCCCATGGCCGGCTTCTCTGGAAGTCGCCAGTCAGGAGTCGGCTCATCCCGAAGTCGTCCTCTAGACTCGGCCGCGAGTGGGCAGTCGGCTGCCTCGCAGCCGACTCTCAGAAGGTGGCTCTTCGTCCTGGGGTCTTGAGGGGTGCAGCCTGCCCCGATATCTTGAAAGGTTCTGGGCCTGGGTTAGCCTGCCTATGGCCCATTACTCCGACAGTAGTCCCCGAAGCTGGTGGGGCACCAAGGGCGATATGTCGAGGAGCCTCAACAGCTTCTTTCCGGCGGTTGGATCTGGGCCTCACTAGCCATCTTCTGTCAAGCCGACTAGTTGGAGCCGGACTTGCTTAAGGCCGACTTGCCCCTAAAAAAGTTTGAACGTCGCGGCAGAGTCCAGGCGGCGTGCCTGATAAGCCTCCGGGTTGCCGCCCGTTGTGGATCCGTCGCGAGGTGCCATGTGGCTGTGCTAGTCTGCCCACCCACGCGCGCGACGAGATAGGCCTATAGGCGGAGCCCACCACTACCGTGCCTCAGCATGTGAACAGATCCGTTGTGGCCGTGCGGACGGTTGGGGTTCCCGCAAGGTTATTGCACGCAGTAACTTCGTGTGGTAAATCGTGGGGGTCGTGGGGTCCTGGGCGCAGTTAATCCCACGACTGCCCCCTCGGCTTCTCAGCCCATGAGCCTACAAGTAGGCGGGGGGAGGAGGGCAGCGAAGCACGCGCGCCCATCCTCCCTACTCCCTTTCGCTCCTTCTTGCTTCTTCTTCCTCTCGCCGCTTCTGCTCCGAACCACGCCGCGCCCGCAGCGATGAGCTCTTCCTCCGCCGCCGCGCCTCCTGCTGTGTGCTCCGGAGTGTGGGACGGCTCCGAGGTCGATGACGACGACGTCGAGATCCTCCGCAAGACACGGCGGCTGCCCGGCAGGGGCTTAGTGCGGGTCCGCCTCACGCCGGAGGGGGAAATATCGCCGGCGCTGGAGGAGGGCGAGCGGGTCATATTCCGCTCGCACCTTATGCGCGGCCTGGGGCTGCCGGCGAGCGGCTTCTTCCGCTCCTTCTTGGAGTTCCACGAGCTCCAGCCACACCACCTTACTCCGAACACGGTGGTGCTGCTGGCTACCTTCGCCACCCTGTGCGAATGCTTCCTCGGTGTTCTCCCCACCATCGAGCTCTGGGGTGAGTTCTTCCAGTCCAAGCTTGGCACACACGTCACCGGCGTGCCGGCCCAGTGCGGTGCGTTTATCATGATGCGGAGATCAGTGGCCGACAATCTGTTTCCCACCATCGCGCTGATTAAGTCGGTGAAGATGTGGCAGCGGTCCTACTTTTATGTGAAGAACGTCGCCCCAGAAGGCGACTAGGTCAACCTGCCGGCTTACGAAGTCGGCGCGCCGGCTGGAAGGCTCCCCAGCTGGTCACACCGAGCCAGGACGTTGTCTCCTGCTGGTGCCGCCGCCGTCGCGCGACTCCGAGTGCTGACGCAGTCGGAGGGCTTGACCGGGGCCGACTTGCTGGCCGCCTTCGTGGCGCGCCGAGTCCTTCCACTCCAAGGACGACCTCACCTGATCTGCCAGATGAGCGGTCATCGAGACCCGAGTCGGATGTGCTCCAAGGACATGCCTCACGCAGAGGTGGCGGACACGGTGAACTACATCGCGAACTGCGGTCTCTCGGTGGATTGGCGGTTCGGCAAGGAGCCATACTCACGCGCCAACCCCCCGCCTATTGTAAGTCGTCTTCCTTCTTCTTCTGTTTCTTTTGTTGCCAAGTCCGACTTCTCCAGTCTGACTGTTTTTGTTTTGAATCAGAACCCTCTTGTCCCTCCTTCGGCCGGCACCACGGGGCCGGCTCGTCAGTTTGTCCCCGATCGGGGGGAGAGCGACGTCGACGATCCTGACTTGGGGGCGGCGGCCATGGAGGCCGACGCCGAGGGAGGAGGAGGAGAAGCAGGCGGCTCCAGGCCTACGACCACTTTCACCGACTGGCCTGATGACGATGCTGAGGGGGAAGTCGCCCCGCGTCACCAGCCAAAGGCTGGCTAGCCAACCGCGAGTTCCTCCGCCGTCTTGGACGCTCAAGGCGGCGCGAAGAAGCGCCGGGCCGGGCCGAGTACACTTGGTGGCCGGTCGAACAAGTTTAAGGGAGCAGCCGCCGTGACCAAGCGGGAAGAGGCGGCCGCGAAAGCCAACCGCTTCCGCAAGGAAGTGAAGAAGCCGCCGCTGGTCTCTGCGTAAGCGCCTCCATCCCTTATCTTTATTTTCTCTTTGTTGATCTTGTCTGAGTCTTTCATATGCTTCCCTCGCTTCAGGGCTCCCCTCACTCTTGAGAGGGTTGCTGCCGCCTCCGTTATGGGGTCGGCGGAGACGTCTGCCACTAGTCGGCGGATTGACCCCGCCGCCGACCTCCGGGAAGCGACAGAGCAGAACACGCAGGAGAAGCGCGAGGAGAAAGAGGCCGCCCGCCTGAAGAAAGCGGAGGCCGAGAAGGCGGAAGCCCCCGCCCTGAAAAAGCTGGAGGAGGTCGAGGCCACCGTCACGGCAAGGCGGCAGGCTAAGGAAGTCGCGCACCGGCGGTCGGCGGTGTTCGTCACCCCTCTGAACTCTGCGCCGCCGCCCACGGAGTTCACAGGGAAGTCAGGGGAAGCCGGCGGCGAGTTCCCGATCGTGGAGAGGGGCGGCGGCGACGCCTCCATGCCGGACGC
The DNA here is from genome assembly GCF_056163025.1 of Triticum urartu. NCBI lineage: Eukaryota > Viridiplantae > Streptophyta > Magnoliopsida > Poales > Poaceae > Triticum > Triticum urartu. The sequence continues at coordinate 397,400,232 of NC_141876.1, read as the reverse complement.
GGTCGTGCCGCCACCGCCGCCCCCCCGTCTAGGAGCGCGCAAGGAAAACAGCCGGCGGACCCGCCCTTGCCGCTGACTGAAGACGAGGCCGTGGCAAGGCTACTCCTTCAAGTCGGCTCGCCAATGCGCCGCCGTCTTGAGAAGGCGACTTCGGCGCCACGCCCCTTGGAGACCGGCACCGCTAGCTCGACGTTCCCAGACGCCGAAGTGACGAGTGCCGCGCCCATTGGGTGGGTGCGAGGAGGCGGCACGGGCCCGCTGAACCAGGCGCTTCTGGATGTCCAGACAAAGCTGCGAGCTGAGAGCGACGCTATCCAAAACTGCACCAAGGCGCACCTGGCGTCGCGGGCAGCCATCCGGGTATGCTTTCTCCTTTGTCTTTGTTTTCTTGTTCCTCTCTGTGGGGGCGCGCCAGTGCACCCACTGGGTGTAGTCCCCGAGTTTTGGGCCGGCTGCTGAGCAGATGGCCTGGAACTCCAATTGGTGAGTTCCAGGTACTAACTTTTGTCTGAAATACTTGTCGCAGGACTATCACAACCTCCGTGTCACTGCCTTCAACCGCAACGTTGAAGAGCTGGGCAAGCGGACCGTCGACTTGTCGGAGAGCCGAAGTGAGTCATTTTTATTCTTTGCGGGGGCGCGCTGGCGCACCCGCGGGCTGTAGTCCCCGAGATTCGGGCCGACTGCTGAGCAGTCGGGCCAGGTCTCCCCGGTGACCTTCTTTGTTAATGACTTAACGCCTTCTTTCTTCTTTCTCTTCAGAGGCCAATGCCACTCTTCAACAGCAGCTGAGCGAAGCCAACACCATGTTGCGCGCCAAGGGGGAGGAGTGCAGCAAGCTCGCCGCGGAGCATGATCTACTGGCCGCACAATTGGCAGAGCAGAAGGAGCTGCTTAAGAAGACACAAAAGGAGGCAGAAGAGGAGGAGGCCGCCCTCCTGGCCGAGTTCGCAAGCGAGTGCTCCTCCTGGACTGACAAGGAGGCAATGCTGGCCTCCGGCTTCCACGAGATCGAGGACCTCGTCGACGGTGAGCTTCTTTGCTTTTCTTCTTCGAGCCACCGACTATAGGTCGAGCCGACTCCTGGTTTTTGACTTGTTCTTCATTCTTTCCGTCTTGGCAGACTTCTTCCCCGGCCACTCGCAGGCCGCCATTCAAGCTATCGAGGCTGACCGCAAGGAGCGGAGGGCAGATGGCGCGAAGATCGCCGCCGATGCCCCCCGGACCCTTGACGAGCATATTCTGAGCATTGGGGCTCGTCTGTGGCCGGCCCACCGGATGCTACTCCGGTTTCAACGTGTCGGCGCCCAAACGATCGCTGCCCTTTGGCTAGACATGCAGGCTCCGTGCACCCCCAGTCGGACTGCTGACTGGCTGGAGGTCGCGGCTGGCCGTCTTGAGGCCTGGAAGGGTTCCTCGGCCTGGGCTGGAGCGCGCCGAGCCATGGAATTTGTCAAGGCGTGGTATCCGGGGCTGGACCTAGACCGGCTGGCCACACTCCGGTCAGAGGCCCAGCCGGAGCTGGCAGCCGCGGAAGACGCCCTTGTCAAGCGTGCGGCGGCGATCGCCGAGTACACCGACACCAGCATCTTTGTCCCCGAGCGGGCTGAAGACGGTGGGAAGGTACCGCCGGAGTGGTTTGGGATGAACCCAGACTACGGCGAGGACTCGGCGGAGGTGATAGGCTCCAGCGTCGAGGAGGAAGACGAGGCGGAGGACGGAAGCGAGACGGAGGCACCGGAAGACGGAGCGGACGACCAACCTCAGCTCGACCGCGCCTCCAGCAACGAGCCGTGCCCGCCCGAGCCGACTGCCGCCGGAGGTGATCAAGCCGAGACCGCCCAGCCGGCCGCCCCAACATCCAACACCGCCGTCTCCTCCGATCCTCCGAACCCGTCTGCCGCCTCCTAGGCTGCCACCTTATCGGCTGCCACCTTATCTTTGTTTTATCTGTTTTAATAGTCTTTGAAGAACTTGTTAATTCGCACAATTCCACCTGCGGGGTGTATTTTGAACTTCTGCTCGAAGGTTCGGCCAAGGGCCTTTGTTATGTAAATATTCATCCGACTTCTATCTTTTCTTGCTCATTGCTCTTTTGGATTTTTCCTTTGCCGCCTTCCCTCAGTTGCCGTCTTTGTCAGTCGGATAGCCGCTCTGCGGACTGCTGCTGGATCAAATTCTTGGTCACTTTGGGAAGGCAGGTACTTAGCTGTTTTAGAGTTGTTTAGCAAGTCGGATAGAAGGTGGCAAGCCGATTGTTCAAGAGTCGGTTTGCGAAAAAAGGCTGGAAGCCAGCTTTAAGCTATGTTTATGCTTTGAGTCCTTAGCCATTTTTCATGTGGACGCCCATTCTTCCTTACTCCTGCCCACCAGACAGTCGCTCTGCGAGCTGCGGCTTCTGACAGGAGATGGCTTAGGCGCCACACACTACTTGTCCGGCTGGAGGAAGAATTTCATAGCGCAGGGCGGCAAGTCCCCGGGCCGACTAGTCGAACCCGGTGCCAAGCGGCATAACAAAGAGTAATATACTCGAAGGCATAATTCTTATCATATAGATAAAAGAGGGCAGTACCCGAGCTCTTCTCGGGGGGCCCGAAGTCTTGGTACTTTTAATACAAAAGGGTAGCGTGGTACATACTGCGTTTAACTGTAAAATTTTCGAAGGAGATTTGCATTCCATGGCCGCTCTGTCTCTTTGCCGGAGTCGTCCCTCTTGCATGCTCGGGGCTTCTGAGCGTCGATCAGGTAGTAGGAGTCATTGCCCAGCACTTTGCTGATGATGAAGGGGCCTTCCCAAGGCGCCGACAGCTTGTGTTGGCCGGCTGTTCGCTGGATCAGTCGGAGCACAAGGTCGCCCTCTTGGAAAGATCTCGGCCTGACCTTCCTATTGTAGTATCTGCGCAGGCTCTGCTGGTAGATGCTGGACCGGCTGAGTGCCAACAGCCGGCCCTCTTCCAGCAGATCGACGCCGTCTTGACATGCTTCTTCTGCTTCTTCCTCAGTGTACATGGTGACTCGCAGGGAATCGAACTCTATGTCCGTTGGGATGACAGCTTCAACACCGTAGACGAGGAAGAATGGTGTGAAGCCGGTTGACTTGTTTGGAGTCATGCGCAGACTCCAGAGGACGGCTGGCAACTCATCGAGCCAGCAGCCAGCCGAGCGCTCCAGAGGCTCGACCAGTCGGGGCTTGATGCCGGACAGGATGAGGCCGTTTGGTCGCTCCACCTGGCTGTTTGACTGTGGATGGGCGACGGACGCTAGGTCCACTCGGATGCCCTGTGTCACGCAGAAACAGGCCAAGGCGCCTTTGGCAAAATTCGTGCTATTGTTGGTGATGATGCTATGTGGTACGCCGTACCGAATTGTGATGTCAGAGATGAAGGTCACGGCAGTCGGACCATTCAGTTTCTTGATTGGCTTCGCTTCTATCCACTTGGTGAACTTGTCCACCGCGACAAGTAAGTGAGTTAAGCCACCTCGTGCCGTCTTGAATGGTCCCACCATGTCTAGGCCCCAAACTGCGAAGGGCCAGACAATGGGGATGGTCTTGAGTGCAGAAGCCGACTGATGCGGCTTGGAGCAGAACTTCTGGCACCCTTTGCATTTTTGGACCAATTCCTTGGCCTCTTCTATGGCCGTTGGCCAAAAGAAACCGTGTCGGAAGGCTTTGGCGACGAGTGCTCTTGAAGCCGCATGGTGGCCGCACTCGCCTTGATGGATGTCTTTGAGAATTGCTTGGCCTTGCTCTGGCTCTAGGCAGCGCTGGTAGACACCAGTGACGCTGCGCCTGACCAGCTCTCTGTTGACTATGGTGTAGGATGCCGCTCGGCGTTGTACTTGCCAAGCTAAGGTCTCATCAGTCGGCAGCTCTTTGCTCACCAGGAATTTGAGGATGGGTTGGGCCCATGAGGGTGCTGCTATTTCTTCGACTACCAGAACTGCGACTTGGACGAGGGCGGCTGGGCTGGGAGGCGGCGGGCTGGAGTCAGCAACCGCTTTCTGGATTAATGAAGTCCCCGGGCCGGCTGGTGCAGCCCTCGGGCCGAGTTTTGGAGTCTTCGGGCTGGCCGCTGCAGTCCCCGGGCCGGGTTCTGCAGTCCCTGGGCCGGCTTCGACTGTGGCGGCTTTGGAGACATCTGCCAAAATCCTCGTACCGTCTGCTGGGACTCTGGAATCGGATCTGACTTCTTCGGGGGGAGCCGGCACAAAGATGGAGTCTGATTCTGGTGAAGGCTTGACAGATGGCTTGAGGAGGCGCTGAAGGGCGACGCCGGATGGTATTGCTTGGCGGGTAGAGCCGATTCGTGCCAGGGCGTCTGCTTGGTTGTTGTCGTTTCTTGGCACATGGAGGAACTCGCACCCCTCGGAATATCCACTGAGTTACTGCACGAGGAAACGGTAACTCGCCATGTTTGCATCTTTGGCGTCCCAGTCGCCAGACGACCGCTGGACCACTAAGTCCGAGTCGCCATAACACAGGATCCGGCGAATGCCATGTTCTTTGGCAAGCTGGAGCCCGTGAATGAGCGCCTCGTATTCAGCGACATTGTTGGAGGCGGCAAAGTGGATTTACAGTGCGTATTTGAGCTTGTCGCCTTTAGGAGAAGTGAGGACAACGCCGGCTCCCAAGCCGGTGCGCTTCTTGGAGCCGTTGAAATGCATCCGCCAATGGGTGGAGTCGGGCACTGGTGGTAGGTACTGGGTCTCGGCCCAGTCGACGAGGAAGTCGGCCAGTGCTTGTGACTTGATGGCGGTGCGGGGCTGGTAGTAGATGGTGTAGGGAGCCAGCTCTATGGCCCATTTGGCCACTCGGCCAGAAGCATCTCGGCTTCCGATGATCTTGGCAAGTGGGGTCGTGCAGACCACAGTGATTGGATGCTCTTGAAAGTAAGGCTTCAACTTCTTGGCGGCAAAGTGCACGCCATAGCACATCTTCTGGTAGTGGGGGTAGTTCTGCTTGGAGGTCGACAACACTTCGCTCAGGTAATATACCGGTCTCTGGACAGGTAGTGCCTTGCCTTCCTCCTTGCGTTCCACTACAATGACTGTGCTGACTACCTAGCTGGTGGCGGCGATGTACAAGAGCATGGGCTCCTTAGGAGTCGGAGCCGCCAGAACGGGCGGAGTAGTCAACATCTTCTTCAACTGGAGAAAGGCTTCGTCCGCCTTGTGGTTCCACTCGAAAAAAGTGGTCTTCTTCATGAGCTGGTATAAGGGGAGAGCTTTCTCGCCCAGCCGACTGATGAATCGGCTGATGGACGCCAAGCAGCTAGTGAACTTTTGCACGTCCAGCAGTCGGCTGGGTACCTCCATCCTCTCAATGGCCTTGATCTTTACAAGGTTGCACTCTATGCCACGTTCAGAGACCAAGAAACCAAGGAGTTGGCCGGCTGGTACTCCGAAGACGCACTTCTCAGGGTTGAGCTTGATCTGGAATCGGCGCAGGTTCTCAAAGGTCTCCTTGAGGTCTTCCATCAGTGTTCCATGCTTCTCCATCTTCACCACCACATCGTCCATGTAGACGTGGGCGTTTCTGGCGAGTTGCTTGAGGAGGTACTTCTGCATGCAACGCTGAAAGGTGGCGTCGGCATTCCTCAAGCCGAACGTCATGGTTAGGTAGCAGAAGGCTCCAAATGGTGTGATGAAGGCGGTTTTCAGTCTGTCAGCCGGGTTCAGCTTGATCTGGTGATATCCCGAATATGCATCTAAGAAGCTCAACAACTCGCATTCGGCTGCGGAGTCTATCACCTGATCATTTCTCGGCAAAGCAAATGGGTCCTTGGGGCAAGCCTTGTTGAGGCTTGTGTAGTCAATACACATTCGCCCACTGCTTGTTCTTCTTTAGTACCAGGACCGGGTTGGCTAGCCACTCTGGAAAGAATACTTCCATAATGAAGCCGGCTGCTAGGAGTTGGGCTATGTCTTCTCCGACAACTCTTCTCTTTTCTTCTGATAGGCGGCGCAAGGGCTGCCTGACTGGCTTCGCATCAGATCGGACATGTAACTTGTGCTCGGCGAATTCCATCGGTACACCTGGCATGTCTTTGGGGGACCATGCGAAGATGTCCCGATTCTCACGGAGGAAATCGACGAGCTTGCCTTCCTATTTGCTGTCGAGGTTTGCACCTACGATAGCGTACCTCTCTGGGTGCTCCGGATCCAAGGGTATCTTCTTTGTCTCTTTGGCCGGCTTGAACAAACCCTCAGCCTCCGACTCCTTGGGGTTAGGCGACACCTCTAGCTGCTTGCCGGCCATCGCCACAACCCGGTCAAGGAGCCGCTTCTCGGCCGCGATCACCAGGGACTCGGCCAATTGACTACTTTCAGCCGCACAGGCAGACGACTTCCAGTAGTCGCCGGCTACGGTCAGAATCCCCTTGGAACTAGGCATCTTCATCTTGAGGTAGGCGTAGTGGGGGACCGCTATGAACTTGGCCAGGGCGGGTCAGCCAAGTAATGCATGGTATGGGCTCTCGAGATCCACCACCTCAAACCAAACTGACTCTCGGCGGAAGTGATCTTTGTCTCCAAAGAGGATGTCCATCAGGATCTTGCCGATTGGTGAGCAGGAAAGGCCAGGAACAATGCCGTGGAATACAGTCCGGCTGTTCTAAAGCTGTCTTTGCTTGATTCCTAACTTCTCCATGGTGTCCTTGTACATGATGTTGATGCTGCTGCCTCCGTCTATCAGAACTCGCGAGAAACGAGAAGCTCGTCTATCTATGGCAAAGGTGGCATCCAAGACCAAGTCATAGGAGCCCAGACTCGGCATCACCTCTGGGTGGTCAGCTCTGCTCCAGCTGATAGGCTTCTCGGACCAGTGCATGAATTCTGGTGTCTCTGATGCTACTGGATTCACCTCTTGCTGCTACTGCCGCCTGCTGCGTCGATCATCAACCACGCTGGTAAATACCACGTAGGCTCCGTGCTCTTCGGGGTACTCGTCTTATACTGCGCCGACTGACCTGACAACCGGCTGCTGGGGCAGAGGCGGAGGCTGCTGCCCAGCAGGCGGGGGAGGCAGGAGGCCGTCTCCTTTGGCGATCTTGGTGAGCCAGTGGCACTTCCGGGTGGTGTGATTCGACGGCTTCGCGCCGCTGTGGAACTTGCAAGGACCATCCAGAGTCTGCTCGTATGAGAAAGCCGGCAACCAGTTGGGCTTGCCGCCTTTTTGTCGCTTGAGTGGAGGCTGCCCATCCGGCTGCTGGTCTTCGACTGTCGCCACCTGCCGGCTGCTGGAAGCCGGCTGCGGGGCCTTGCACTTGTGGTTGCTTGGCTGCTGTCGCCGACTGGCATCTCCAGCCGGAGTTCTAGGAGCCTGAGGGGCCACTTTGCCAGTCGCACTAACTTGAATCTCTGCCTTCATGGAGGAGTCGGCCGTGGCATACTTGTCTGCTATGATCAGCAGCTCGTTGAGGGTTTCTGGCTCGTCACAAAGGAGCTTGTGCTTGAGGAGGGTGCCTTCTCTGCACCCGGCGGTGAAGTACTCAATAGCCTGCACCTCGTGCACGCCCTCGCAGGAGTTCCGAAGCTTGGCCCAACGCGTGAGGTAGTCGCGAGTCGACTCGTTGGGGCCTTGCACGCACAAGGAAAGCTAACGAGGCTTGGGAGGACGCTTGTACGTGCTTGTGAAGTTGCGGACGAATGCATCGGTGAAATCGACCCAGCTATTGATGCTGTGGGGCTTTAGGCTGTTCAGCCATGTCCGGGCCGTGCCCTGGAGCATGAGCGGAACGTATTTTACGGCAACACGCTTGTTGCCGTTCTCTATGTTGACGGTCGTGGAGTAGTCAACCAGCTAGTACTCTGGCTTCACGGAGCCGGTGTACTTGGGCGTGTCTCTTGGGAGCGTAAACCCTTTGGGAAAGGGCTCATCTTGAATGCGGGGCCCGAAACATGGCAGACCCAATTCGTCTTCTTCTTCCAGCGCCAGGGATCAGTGAAGTCGGTCGATCCGGTGGCGGGCGTCGTTTTCTCCGACTCCCTCTCGGCGGCCAAGGCGGTCGCCGAGAGTCGGATGGTCAACAGGCGGCGGGGAGACTCGCCTTTCCTTGCGAGGAGGAGGAGGCGGATAGTCGTCCCGTCGTTCCACTGCTCCCGAGCGGCCGTCTTGGTCGCGCTCTATGGTAACACGAGTCCGACTGCAGCTGACAACTGGATCCTTGTCTTTTCTTCCGCGGGCGCCGCCAGTCGGCGTCTGAGACGTCGCGCCTTGGTCTCGGCGTGGAGGCGGGTCGTCGTTTTGTCACCGTGGCGCCTCTGTGCGGTAGCCAGCCTCGTTCTGCACGGCAGCCGCGTCGAGGAGCCGCTGGACTCGCTCCACCATCAGGCGGCGCTCTTCACCCTCGAAGTTGTCCAGCTCATCCGCCGCCGCCTGGGCGGCTCGAATGTTCTCCGCAGGCGTGGTGTACATAGGGCGATTTGCCCCGAATATGTTCGCAATGGCCACGCCGCGCTGCTGGACCGCGCCTAGGCGGCTGGCCCCAGTTGGGGCTGGCGAGCTACCTACAGCGCGATCCATCTCACGGTGGTAGGCTTCTGACAAGCTCTCATGCTAGCCAGCTTCTTTGCGCCTTCGACGAGCTAAAGGCGGCGCGCCTCCAACGTCTCCACGTCAGCGTCTTCCGGAATGGGCGCGGTCAGGTCTTGCAATGCCGCGCCAAGTGGGTCATGCGCTCCTCCGCCGGGAGGCTCGTCATGACCGATGACGAGCACCTCTGTGACGGTACTTCCGTCGCTCTCCGCGCGAGGGAGCGGCTCATCGTAGACCACCACATTGGTGGGGAACGCGTCGAGTGACGCGGTGTCGGAGTCGACCAGCATCGGGTCGGTGGAGCCTACAGACTCCAAGTCCACGGCAGGCTCGCCGGCGACGTGGAGTTGGTCAAGGAGGACCGCGCGGAGGCTCTCGAGGCCGCTTGTGCCTGCGTCGGATGCGGGCTCGTCGGAGAGGCGAACCTCGCTGACAAGATCGGCGAGGTAGCTGGCTGCGCAGGCGATCTCAGCACCATGCAGTGCGTCGGCGCAAACTCCGTATGGCGTGCCGGGCTGGCTGCGCTCGCCAGGGAGAAAAAGGGTTCCCGTCCAGAGCAGGTCTCCGGACGACGGTGCACCAGGCCCCACGGTGGGCGCCAAATGTCGGGGGTTGGGTGCGACATATGCCAAAGGATGGCTTATCATGGTGGGGGCGAGTAGAACGTCGCCGGTGCCTGGAAACGGGATAAGGCGAAGGCATGCACGCTGGCGAATCTTACCCAGCTTCGGGGCTCTCCGTGGAGATAATACCCCTACTGCTGCTCTGCGGGGTCTCCGCATGATCACTATGGCAAAGTGTGTACACGGTTGCTCCTTGAGCTGTTTCCTGGAGGTAGGAGAAGGCAAGGCTAGCTCTCTCCTTCCTATATGATCTGGTCTAGTGCTAATGGATTCCAACCCTTTGCATGGGTGCCCTGGGGGGTTTATATAGGCCTACCCCCAGGGGTACAATGGTAATCCGGTTGGACGCGGGCCCAACCGTCAGTCTCTCTGGCTGCCGTCTTATCCGCCGACTCCTGGGCCCCGCCGACTGGCATGGTACGGAGCCGACAGGCCGCGTCCGCCGCGGGCGGGTCTTGCCGGCGGCAGATTACTGTGGCCATGCTTCTAATGACGCGAGCTTGGTCATGGGGCCGTGGCAACAACTCCGACGTCTGGCGGGCGATCACTGTTTCCACTCCCTGTCGTGTCTGGTTAATGGCGCGTGGGGCCCGTGGGAGGGGCCGGCCGACTCCCAACTGGGTCGACTGGTGGAGCTCTCGCCGTGTTCCGTACGCCCGCCGACTGGTGGTACCCGTCGTCCCTGGGTCGTACCGGCAGGCCGTCGTGGGCCCAGGACTCTGCCCACTAGGGCTAACGTCAGGGTCGGCATGGCAACAGTGTCGCGCCGGGCGGAGATCTCCACGGGTACGGCGTACTGTGGCCACGCCTGCCCTTGGAAAAGGGGTGGGAGTGGACCTTACTGTGGCCACTCCCTGTCCTGTCCCTCTTTATGAGGGCATGGGGGTTGTTGGCGTCGGGGGCCGACTCCCCATGGCCGGCTTCTCTGGAAGTCGCCAGTCAGGAGTCGACTCATCCTGAAGTCGTCCTCTGGACTCGGCCACGAGTGGGCAGTCGGCTGCCTCGCAGCCGACTCTCAGAAGGCGGCTCTTCGTCCTGGGGTCTTGAGGGGTGCAGCCTGCCCCGATGTCTTGAAAGGTTATGGGCCTGGGTTAGCCTACCCGTGGCCTATTACTCCGACAATACTCGAAAGTATCCAACTTGGGGTTTGTTACCCGTGAGGAGCTCGTATGCCGTCTTGCCGAGTAGCTTGTGAAGATACAAGCGATTTGTTGCATGACAAGCTGTCTCAACGGCTTCCGCCCAAAAGTGCTTTGGAGTCTTGTACTCATCAAGCATCGTCCTCGCCATCTCAATAAGAGTTTGGTTCTTCCTATCAACAACTCCATTTTGTTGAGGTGTGTACGTAGCTGAGAACTCATGTGAAATCCCTTCTTCGTCAAGAAAAGTATCCACATTTGCGTTCTTCAACCCCGTTCCGCTGTCATTGCGAACCTTCCTGATCTTCACTTCAAATTGATTTTGGGCCTTCCTATCAAAGTTCTTGAAGATCTTTTGGACCTGCAATTTATCATCAAGAAAGAACGCCCACGTAAATCTTGTAAAATCATCAACTATAACTAGACCGGATGAGTTACCACCAAGACTCTAGTAGGCATTGGGACCAAAAAGATCCATATGAAGTAGCTCGAGCGGTCTTCTCGTGGTCATAATGTTCTTCACGGGGTGGCTTCCTCCAACTTGTTTTCCTGCTTGACAAGCACTACAAAGTCTATCCTTGTCAAATATAACATCTTTTACTCCAAGGATATGATCACCTTTAATAAGCTTATCAAGATTTCGCATGCCCACATGACCTAACCTTCTATGCCACAACCAACCTTTTGAGGATTTAGCAATTAGGCAAGTTCTAGGTTGAGCCTTTTTAGTGAAATCAACAATGTAAAGATCACCTCTACGTGTACCGGTAAAGACCATTTTATGATTATCTCTACGAAACACTTGTCAGTCTACTTCAGTAAATAGGACATTGAAACCAAAGTCAGCAAGTCTAGATATGGAAAGTAAATTGTAGCCAAGAGATTCAACGAGCATAAAATTTTGTATGGAGCTATCATGTGAGATGGCCACCTTACCAAGGACAACCACCTTACCCATTGAGTTATCACCAAAAGTGAGATACTTTCCAGGGCCGTCGTTTTCAGCAAGCTCGCGAAACATATCTTTGTCTCCGGTCATATGATCGATACATCCACTATCAAGGACCCATTCCTTTCCTCCAGCCATGTAGCCGCGAAGATTAGCCATAAGACCAAAGTGTCTCATTGCATCATCAAGATCATAGTCACTATCATCATCCTCATCATAGTATCCATGTTCAACATCGTCATGTGGTGGATCAATTCCTAGAGAGGGTGATTCATTAGATGTATGACCATAATAATGTTCATCTCTATGAATCCTAATGACTTCGGAAATGATATTGCTAATGATTTCAACATCTCCTTTGGCACTCGTAAGATTTGTAAGCTCAAATAAACAGTCACCAAATTTGGTATCATTGGAACTCATCTTACTCAAGGCAATAGATTTATGAAGGATCTCATCTAAGTTTTTCAAGGAATAGTTTGGAAATCGTTCCTCAAGGAATCTCCATATGGTGTAGGCACAATCAAGAGTAGGCAAGCAACCAAGCAAATTTCTAGGCAAACCTCTAGTAATAAGATTAACAGTTCTAAGATTGCAAATCATGTCAAGATCCTCATCAGGTGTGGGATGCAAGGGATCAACAATGCGAGCACAAGGAGTAGTAATGTACTTGGTCAAATGATATTCATTGAGAATCTCAAGCATCTCATTTTTTCACTCATGAAAGTACTCTCCATCAAGAATAGGCACACTACGTCTAAGACTCCCCAACATAGACTCATCCATCTTCCTCCAAAGGTGTTTAAACCAAAGCAATGGAGACTAATGCTCTGATACCAATTGAAAGGATCGAGAAGAGGTGTCTAGAGGGGGGTGAATAGACACTTGGCAAGAAAAGTTGCAATTTTTAAATTCTTTGAGTTGAGGTGGAGTTTTAGCACAAGTTCAAACATTCACAATACATATCAAGCAAGCATGACAAGAGTATATGAGCAGCGGAAAGTAAATCATGCAAGTTGCAAGAATGTAAAGGGGTGGGATTGGAGTGTGCAAACGCAATTGGAGACACGGAGATTTTTGGCGTGGTTCCGATAGGTGGTGCTATCGTACATCCACGTTGATGGATACTTTAACCCGCGAAGGGTAATGGTTGCGCGAGTCCACGGAGGGCTCCACCCACGAAGGGTCCACGAATAAGCAACCTTTTCTATCCCACCATGGCCATCGCCCAAGAAGGACTTGCCTCACTAGGGTAGATCTTCACGAAGTAGGCGATCTCCTTCCCCGTACAAACTCCTTGGTTCAACTCCACAATCTTGACGGAGGCTCCCAAGTGACACCTAACCAATCTAGGAGACACCACTCTCCAAAAGGTAATAGATGGTGTGTTGATGATGAACTCCTTGCTCTTGTGCTTCAAATGATAGACTCCCCAACACTCAGCTCTCTCTCATAGGATTGGATTTGGTAGAAAGATGATTTGAGTGGAAAGCAACTTGGGGAAGGCTAGAGATCAAGATTCATGTGGTTGGAATGGAATATCTTGACCTCAACACAAGTGTAGGTGGTTCTTTCTCAAAAAATGTGTGTTGGAAGTGTAGGCATATTCTGATGGCTCTCTTCACGAATGAAGAGTGGGTGGAGGGGTATATATAGCCTCCACACAAAATATAACCGTTACACACAAATCACCAAACTCGGTGGGACCAAAGTATAAAACTCGGTCATACCGATTTGGTTCATAATGTGACCATTAGGCATTTCGGTGGGACCGACATGATGAACTCGGTGGGACCGATGTGCTAGGGTTAGGGTAAAGCCTCATCTCGGTTGGACCGATTACACAAACTCAGTGGGACCGATTTTGGTAATAAGCTAAACAGAGAATTGGCCAAGCAAACTCGGTGGGACCGATTTCATATTTCGGTGGGACCGAAATTAATGCAATAGGCAACGGAGAGTTTGCAAGCCCATCTCGGTGAGACCGAGATCCCATCGGTGAGACTGAATTAATTAGGGTTTCTGGCAGTGGCTATGTCAAGAGAACTCGGTGGCGCCGGATAGAAAACTTCGGTAGAGCCGAGTTTGACTTTTGATTTGGGACATATGTGGATTGAGAAAGTAGTTGAGGGTTGTGGAGCATATCACTAAGCACTTTGAGCAAGCAAGCCATTAAGCAACACCTCATCCCCTCTTAATAGTATTGGCTTTCCTATGGACTCAATGTGTTCTTGGATCACTGAAATAGAAAAAGTAGAGTCGTGAGCTTTGAGCTTGAGCCAATCCTTTGTCCTTATCATATCGAAAGGGTTCCACATCCTCTAGTCCATGCCACTCCATTTTTGAACTTATCTGAAACATACTAGATGAAAGCATTAGTCCAACAAGAGATATGTTGACATTAATTACCAAAATCACCCAGGGAGCACTTGTGCTTTCAATCCCCCCCTTTTTGGTAATTGATGACAACATACATCAAAGCTTTAGATAAAGATATAGAGAATAACAAGTAAAGATTTGGAAAGACATGTAACATGCATAGGCTCCCCCTATATGTATGCAATCATGTAAATATGGAATATAAGAGCATGTGAATGCATAGGCATGACAGAGTAAGCAATATGTTACATGTATCTTGGAGATGTACCTACATGCTCATGAGTCCTTCTTGCAAACAATATGTACATCAGCAAGAAATCCTCATGCACATGAGTGTGATGCATATACTTGCCTTGTGGTCTTGAGTTGGCTTAGGAAGGAATGAACCTGAGTAAACAAGGTTAGGTTAGACAGATACATTTACAAGCCAGAGCAACCAAATGAAACCACAAGAGTACCAAGACTGGGATGACATGTAGAGAGTGAGTACTGAGTACTCTATTTGATATAGACATGTCCCCAAAAGGTAAATATATGCAATGAATTCAAATATTTCCTTCCCTTGCAGTCTTTCTCCCCCTGAATCTTATACTGGATAATGGGAGAACATAGGGAAACAAAATCAGAGTGAAACGGATCATAAACACAAACATACACATGTCTTTCCCCTCTTAAAGACATGTGACTTCTCTCCTCTTGAACACCAAGCATCTGGGGCCTTTGAAGTGAGTACATCTTTCTCCCTTTTTCCTTTTCTCTCCCTTTGAAGAGAATAATCTTTGATGTGATCTCCGGACAGTCAGACTATATCCTTTGGCCGGATTGTTGGACTATGAAGACACAAGATTAAAGACTTCGTCTCGTGTCTGGATGGGACTCTACTTGGCGTGGAAGGCAAGCTAGGTGATACGGATATGTGTATCTCCTCCTTTGTAACCGACCTTGTGTAATCCTAACCTCTCAGGTGTCTATATAAACCGGAGGGTTTTAGTCCGTAGGACAATATACAATCATACCATAGGCTAGCTTCTAGGGTTTAGCCTCTCCGATCTCGTGGTAGATCTACTCTTGTACTACCCATATCATCAATATTAATCAAGCAGGACGTAGGGTTTTACCTCCATCAAGAGGGCCCGAACCTGGGTAAAACATTGTGTCCCCTGCCTCATGTTACCATCCGCCTTAGACGCACAGTTCGGGACCCCCTACCCGAGATCCGCCGGTTTTGACACTGACATTGGTGCTTTCATTGAGATTTTCTCTGTGTCATTGCCGTTAGGCTTGATGGCTCCTACTATCATCGATAGCGATGCAGTCCAGGGTGAGAATTTTCTCCTCGGATAGATCTTCGTGTTCGGCAGCTTTGCACTGCGGGCCAATTCGCTTGGCCATCTGGAGCAGATTGAAAGTTACGCCCCTGGCCACCAGGTCAGGTTTGGAAGCTTAAACTACACGGCCGATATACGTGGAGACTTGATCTTCGACGGATTCGAGCCTCTGCCTTGTGCCTCACGCGGTCACGATGAGTACAATTTAGCTCTACCATTGGATAGTGTCCAGGAGATCGCACAGGCAGCCGCTCCGACCCTCAATTCGGAGTCAGTTGCGCCGTCCATGGACGGGTGGATGGACCCCGCCACGGAGGCCTTACCCTCAGCGGCGATCGAGCCAAACATCGACCTTACCTTGCACGAGAGCCGTGTTGTTAAACTGCCGGATCCTTCTCCGGCCACGGACTCCGAACCGCCTACGCCCGTTCCTATCGAATCCGATTGGGCGCTGATCATGGAGTTTACCTCCGCGGATATTTTTCAGCACTCACCTTTTGGCGACATACTGAACTCATTAAGGTATCTCTCCTTGTCAGGAGGATCCTGGCCGAACTATGTCCGGCAGGACTAGGATGCGGACGACGAAGAAATTCGCGGCCCACCCACCACCCACTTAGTAGCCACTGTCGATGACTTAACCGACATGCTCGACTTCGACTCCGAAGACATCGACGGTATGGACGACGATGCGGGAGACGAAGAGGAACCACTGCCCATAGGGCACTGGACAGCAACCTCATCATACGATATATACATGGTGGATACACCCAAAGAAGGCAATGGCGACGAGATAGCAGAGGATGACCCCTCCAAGAAGCAACCCAAGCGCGACGTCAGCGGCGCCGCTCTAAGTCCCGCCAAAGAAAAAGTGGTGATACCGGCACATGAGATAATAATACTCCGGATAGTGCCGAAGACAACAACAATCCCCTCCAGCAAGATTTAGAGCAGGAGGATGGAGGAGCCAGCCCTCCTGAGAGAGCGGCAGATGGAGAGGTGGAGGATGATAATTACATGCCCCCCTCCGAAGACGAGGCAAGCCTCGGCGACGACGAATTCGCCATGCCATAGGATCCCGTCGAACAAGAGCGCTTCAAATGCCGGCTTATAGCCACGGCAAATAGCCTTAAGAAAAAGCAGCAACAACTTCAAGCTGATCAGGATCTGCTACCTGACAGATGGACTGAAGTCCTCGCAGCCGAGGAATATAAACTCGAGCACCCCTCCAAGAGTTACCCAAAGTGCAGGTTGCTACCCCGACTGGAGGAAGAAGCGTATGATGTGGCTGATGGGCCACCTCGTGGCCGTGATAGAGAAGCATTCCAGCCCAAAACTCAGCCTGCACCCCGACGCCACTCAAATAAAAAGGCATGGGGAGATACGCCAGACCTGCGAGACATATTGCAGGACAAAGCAAAGCATGAAAGATCGATCTACGGATCACGAGGGCACGCCACTATGCGAGATGATAAACGTCACGCCGGATACAGTAAAAGAAAATCCGGCCGGGCCGAACACGGCGGGCAAGACCCATTCGAGCTGTGTCATGATATAGCCCAATACAGAGGCGCCGCACACCCCTTATGCTTCACAGACGAAGTAATGGATCATCAAATCCCAGAAGGTTTCAAACCTGTAAATATTGAATCACACGACGACACAACATATCCCTCGGTATGGATCGAGGATTTCCTCCTCCACATCCACATGGCCCGCGGTGATGACTTACACACCATCAAATACCTCCCACTAAAGCTCAAGGGACCAGTGCCGCATTGGCTTAACAGCTTGCCAGCAGAGTCCATTAGCTGTTGGGAAGACCTGGAAGCCGCATTCCTCGACAACTTTCAGGGCACTTATGTGCGGCCACTAGATGCCGATGATTTAAGCCACATAATTCAGCAGCCAGAAGAATCGGCCAGGCAATTCTAGACTCGGTTCCTAACAAAGAAAAATCAAATCGTCGAATGTCCGGATGCAGAGGCCCTAGCGGCTTTCAAACTCAACATCCGTGACGAATAGCTAGCCCGGCACCTTGGTCAGGAAAAGCCGAAATCTATGGCAGCCCTCACGACACTCATGACCTGCTTTTGTGCGGGAGAAGACAGCTGGCTAGCTCGCAGTAATAACATATCAAAGAACCATGGTACTTCGGATACCAAGGACGGCAATAGCAGGTCATGTCGCAGCAAACATAAGCGCCGCATTAACAGCGATAATACCAAGGATACGGCAGTTAATGCCGGATTCAAAGGCTCTAAACCCGGTCAGCGGAAAAAGCCATTCAAATAAAGTACGCCGGGTTCGTCCAGCTTGGACCGTATACTTGATCGCTCGTGTCAAATACACGGCACCCCAGACAAGCCAGCCAATCACACCAACAGGGATTGTTGGGTGTTCAAGCAGGCCGGCGAGTTAATCGCCGAAAACAAGGACAAGGGGCCACATAGCGATGACGAGGAGGAGCCCCGGCAGCCACACATCGGAAGATAGAAGAGGTTTTCCCCACAAGTGCGGACGGTGAACATGATATACGCAACCCACATCCCCAAGAGGGAGCGGAAGCGTGCGCTCAGGGACGTATATGCGTTGGAGCTAGTTGCCCCAAAGTTCAACCCATGGTCCTCCTATCCGATCACTTTCGATCGCAGGGACCATCCCACTAGTATCCGTCATGGCGGATTCGCCGCACTGGTTCTGGACCCAATCATTGACAAATTTCACCTCACTCGAGTCCTTATGGATGGCGGCAGCAGCCTGAACCTGCTTTATCAAGACACAGTGCGCAAAATGGGTATAGACCCCTCAAGGATCAAACCCACAAAAACGACCTTTAAAGGCGTCATTCCAGGTGTAGAGGCCCATTGCACAGGCTCAATTACACTAGAAGTGGTCTTCGGATCCCCGGATAACTTCCGAAGCGAAGAGTTAATCTTCGATATAGTCCCGTTCCGCAGTGGTTATCATGCACTGCTCGGGCGAACCGCATTTGCGAGATTCAATGCGGTACCGCATTATGCATACCTCAAGCTCAAGATGCCAGGACCTTGCGGGGTTATTACAGTAAACAGAAACAGAGAGCGCTCTCTCCGAACGGAGGAGCACACCGCGACCCTCGCAGCAGAAGCGCAAAGCAGCCTCTCAAGGCAATCCACCGGTTCGGCGTTTCAAGACCCGGACACCTTCAAGCGCGCTCGGAGCAATCGGCAACTAGACCGCCTGGCGCGATCTGAGCTCGTGTAGCAATGCGGCCCCCACCCCAGTCCCAGCCAAACGGCAAAACTCGTGCCACGTGTACATAATTACGCATTAAAAATACCATGGGCACAGGTGGGGAGGGGGGCACAACTGCGGCACGCCCCAAGACGCGGCTTAAACCGCACTAGGGGCTTCCTGTTTGGTTATTTTTCTCTTTTTTCAGGACCTTAATCTCTGGAAACCCTGTCCGGCAGCACTATTGCCGAACACATGATGCAGCAACCAAGGAGGCAGAATGCTACGTCACACCACGACATTCCCAGGTGGATTACAATAACGAGCGAAATATTTGATTTAATACTATTCCTCAGCTTGCCCTTGGAAGGGAAATAGCCCTACTCTTTGCTTATCGCACCATATGTATCATTCTGTTTTAACGCACCTTTTTGAATAAACAATGCATACCATTACGACTATTATTGCATTCTTGTTATATATATATGTGTGTGTTCAATAATGACGCCTGGCAACCGTACACTTTGGTACAGCCAATACACCAGGGGCTCACGTACCCCACAATATGGTGTGAAAAGTCCGAACACTTTCACAAGTGCGGCACCCCGAACTTATAGCATTATATGCATCAGCTCCGAATCATGTCTTTGGTCAAATGTTGGGTTTGCCCGGCTCCTATGTTTTGGTACCTTACGTTCCGCTCTATCGGCTAAGGTAGCGCTAGGAGAACTACTGCGATTGTGCCCCAGTTCTGCTGGGCTAAGCACCTCAGTAGAGAAAGCTAAAACTGACTGTCATGATAAGGCGAGAGACTGGTTGCTGTTCGGTGAGGTTTTCGAGTCCCTAAAGACTTATGCCACTTAGAGCGAAGGGCCGGCCCTGTCCGGCTTAAAGGCGTGTATCGCGCCCCGAATTCGGCCTTCCGAATACCAGGGGCTTCGCCGAAATTTAAAATTATAGAATTCTATGGCTAAGTGAGAGTGATAAAGCATTATTAGTCCAGTTGCCTTCTTCGTTGTGCTGAGCACCTCCCTCGAAGGACCCAAACATGTGAACAAGAGTGCTCAGGTTTATCCCGAACACCCGAGCACTCATGGCATGGGGGCAGAAGCCGAGGACTAGCCATCTCTCAGATTGGATAAACAGCCAAACAGAAGGTAATATTTTAAATTCACACAAGCGTTGCATAGCGCATATGAAACAAGTTTTCATCATACATGATCACACGAGCAAGTTTACTCAAATATTACATCCTTTGAACATTCGTCCGCTACAAGACGGGCACCCTTTAGGACACCCTCATAATAAATTTCGGGGGTGCGATGCTCCTTGCCCTGCGGCGGCCCTTCCTTGATCAGCTTCACGGCATCTAGCTTGGCCCACTGCACCCTCACACGGGCGAAAGCCCGGCGTGCACCTTCGATGCAGACGGACCGCTTGACGACCTCTAGCCGTGGGCAGGCATCCACAAGCCGCCTCACCAGGCCGAAGTAGCTATTCGGAAGGGCGTCGCCAGGCCACAGCCAGACTATAAGGCCCTTCATGGCCTGTTCGGCCGCCTTGTGTAGCTCGACCAGCTGCTTTAGCCGGACGCTCAGAGGCATCGGGTGTTCGGTCCTAGTATACTAAGACCAGAACAACTTCTCCGTTGAGCTTCCCTCCTCGGCCGGGTAAAACTGGGCGGCATCCGACACGCTGCGGGGCTAATCTGCGAATGCTCCTGGAGAGCTCCGAATTTGGGTAAGTAATCGGTAATTTACTTTTACATGCTTGCTCTGCGTATAGAATGCCTTACCCGCCGCTATCTTCTTCATTGCGTCGATCTCCTGGAGGGCCTTTTGGGCTCCAGCCTTGGCACTTTTTGCGCTTTCAAGGGCCGTGGCAAGCTCAGACTCTCGCGTGTTCGAGTCAAGCTCCAACGCCTCATGCTTCGTCACGAGAGCCTGGAGCTCTTACTGCACCTCGCCCACCTGAGCCTCTTGCTTTTCTCGCTTGGTGCGCTCCTTGGCCGCTTTATCTTCGGCCTCGGACAGCGCTTGCTTTAGGGTCGCCACTTCGGTCGTGGCCCCTGGCAAATTCATGATGATCCTGTCATTTTGCA
Source organism: Triticum urartu (assembly GCF_056163025.1). Taxonomy (NCBI): domain Eukaryota; kingdom Viridiplantae; phylum Streptophyta; class Magnoliopsida; order Poales; family Poaceae; genus Triticum; species Triticum urartu. Next base: position 397,379,961 of record NC_141876.1, on the reverse strand, counting down.
ATCGCACTCTTTTTATACATATCCACAGACTAGGTACTACTTACCTTTGTTCTCCTCGAGCTGCCTCTTGGCAAGGCCGAGCTCGTCCTGCGACCCTTTAAGGTCCTGCTTCAGTACGGCGACCTCCATAGTCAGTGCGGCGGACACCAGCAGCGAAGCCTGCATATGCATATTGACATACTCATATTAGACTCCTACGATATTGTTTGATCCTCTGTTCGGCTTTTCTTTGTGAACACCGAACAGATCATCAGGGGCTACTGTCTATGCGGTAATATTTTCCTATATTTTAAACACTTACCTCAAAGCCTGTCAGAAGGCTGGCACAGGCTTCAGTCAATCCGCTCTTGGCGGACTAAACCTTCTGGATCACCGCACTCATGATAGTGCGGTGCTCCTCGTCGATGGAAGCGCTGCAAAGCGCTTCCAGCAAATTGTCCAGCGCCTCTAGATGGACAGAGGTCACCGGTACAGGCGTCTCATCCCTCTTAGAAGAAGGCTGCCTGCCCGAGTCTGAAACCACTGGAGGTTCCAGCGCGGTGTTCGGCTGAGGGCCGAACTCGGAGCTCTCAGGGGCCTTGTCCCCTCGGCTCCCGGAGTCCAGGAGGCCGCCTTGAGGCGCCTCCGGGACTGTCTCCCCTCGACCCGGTGCCTCGTGAGACAGCACCTCGGCGTCGTCCGCAGGATGAGGGGGGGTGGCGGTTGGGACTGGATCGCTATCCATATCCGATGAACCCAAGGAGCCATCCGATGATACATCGATACGGGCTCGGGGCGGCTTGCATAATCATATTTCGGCGTTAGGTGAAGTAATGCAACAAAGGAATACTATGACTTACTCTGGTATCCGAATACTTACGACTTCCCCAGGGGCTTGGCCCTGGGCAGCCACTCGTCTTCGCCGTCGGCGGCGGTGGTAGAGCAGTCCGGAAGGAGAGTTCTCCCCTTCTTGGACCCTTCGGCGTCCCCAGTTGGGGCGGCCTTCCTTTTTTTGTCTCCCCCGTATGGAGGGGGAGCATCTTCTTCTGCCTCCTCGTCTTCGGGGGAGGATTGCGCCGTAGAGTCCTCGGACGGTGAGTCCGACGACGCCTGGCGTCGGGAACTCTTTTGGGTTCCCTTGGCCTTCTTGGTCTTCTCCGGCACCGTATAAGGGGCCGGAGTCAGCATCTTCGCCAGAAGAGCATCCGCTGGGCCTTCGGGCAAAGGATCCGGACAGTCGATCTGTCCGGCCGTCTCCTGCCAGTCCTGTCAAAGGTATGGGAGTTTAGATCCCGCATGGAGTCAATCTATAAAAAGTAAGTATCCTGTGAGAGGTAAAGCAGCTTACCGCACTGGCTTGGCACTTCACGCTGAATCCGCGATCCTCAGTAATGGGAGGGGGGACCTCGGCGCTCTTGAACAGCACCCTCCAGGCATCTTCGTGAGTTGTGTCGAAGAGCCTGTTCAGAGTTCGGTGCTGCGCCGGGTCGAACTCCCACAAGTTGAAGTCCCGTTGTTGGCACGGGAGGATCCGGCGGTGGAGCATGACCTGGACTACGTTGACGAGTTTGAGCTTCTTGTTCACCATGTTTTGAATACATGTTTGGAGTCCGGTTAGCTCTCCCGGACTACCCCAGGACAGGCCCTTCTCTTGCCAGGAGGTTAGCCGTGTGGGGAAGCCAGATCGGAACTCGGGGGCCGCTACCCATGTAGGGTCACGCGGCTCGGTGATGTAGAACCACCTCGATTGCCACCCCTTTATGGTCTCCACGAAGGAGCCCTCGGGCCATGTGACGTTGGGCATCTTGCCCACCATGGCGCCTCCGCACTCCGCCTGGCGGCCGCTCACTACCTTCGGCTTGACATTGAAAGTCTTCAGCCATAAACGGAAGTGGGGCTTGATGCGGAGGAAAGCCTCGCACACGACGATAAACGTCGAGATATTGAAGATAAAGTTTGGGGCCAGATCATGGAAATCCAGGTCATAGTAGAACATGAGCCCCCGGACAAATGGGTGGAGATGAAATCCCAGTCCGCGGAGGAAATGGGTGAGGAACACTACCCTCTCATGGGGCCTGTGGGGGGGATGAGCTGCCCCTCCTCTGGGAGCCGGTGCGCGATGCCGTCGGGCAAGTATCCGGCTCTCCTCAGCTTCTTGACGTGTCCCTCCATGACGGAGGAGACCATCCACCTGCCTCCCGCTCCGGACATGGTTGGAGAAGGTCGAGGTGGGAAATGTGAACTTGGGCGCTGGAGCTCGAGTGTGCAAAGGTGGATGAGCAAAGGAGGAAGAAGGCGTGGATGAAAAGGTAAATCCTTATCCCTTTATATGGGCGGACGAAACTATGCGTCCCCACTAGCCTAGTAAAACTCGCTTGTCCCCCAAGCGCCGTAATCGATGGCATGGTTGGGTTACCCACACCCGTATTGATGAGAATCCCGTGATAAGGGGACACGATCTCTGCTTTGACAAGACGTGTCAAAAAACCGCCTCGCGTTATGTGCGGGGCTAGCTAAAGGAAACGGTTCGAATAATCACCGGGCCGTGACATAATATCGTGTTGCCAAAATAAGTCAGCAAATTGGATTTGTGGAAATATTATTCTCTCTACGGTGGTATGTGGAAACTTATTTTGCAGGGTCGGGCACTATCCTTATATTCAAATTCTTTCGTGGTATATTCGGAGGAGGAACCCGCCTTGCAATGCCGAAGACAATATTGCGCGCCGGACTCATCGTCATTGAAAGCCTGGTTCAGGGGCTGCTATGGGAGTCCTGGATTAGGGGGTCTTCGGACAGCCGGACTATATCCTTTGGCCGGACTGTTGGACTATGAAGATACAAGATTAAAGACTTCGTCTCGTGTCTGGATGGGACTCTACTTGGCGTGGAAGGCAAGCTAGGCGATACGGATATGTGTATCTCCTCCTTTGTAACCGACCTTGTGTAACCCTAACCTCTCCGGTGTCTATATAAACCGGAGGGTTTTAGTCCGTAGGACAATATACAATCATACCATAGGCTAGCTTCTAGGGTTTAGCCTCTCTGATCTCGTGGTAGATCTACTCTTGTACTACCCATATCATCAATATTAATCAAGCAGGACGTAGGGTTTTACCTCCATCAAGAGGGCCCGAACCTGGGTAAAACATTGTGTCCCCTGCCTCCTGTTACCATCCGCCTTAGACGCATAGTTCGGGACCCCCTACCCGAGATCCGCCGGTTTTGACACCGACAGTGACTGAACGCAACAGATCGGTATGACCGAGTTCAACACAGAGAGAACACTTGTCACCTCAGCTCACTAGGCAAGTAAGATCTCACAAAGATTTGCAAGGAATTAACTGAAAGATTTGCAATGAATTGGATGCAGGGAATGCAGAACAACACAGAGAAAAGAAAATCTAGATGAAGTTTGCAAATGCAAAAACTCAAGGAAACACTAGAGAACTTCATCTAGAATTTGGCGGTGATAAAGTCACCTATGTTAGAGTATATTGACTGAGGAGTCAAGTGAGAACACTTGATCATAAGTCATACTCATTGTTTAAGCTCAAAATGGGGTTACCATTTTTTGTTTAAGCATTTGATGTATACTCATCTTGTTGAGTTGCTTTGACCTATGACTTGAGGTAAATCTTCTCTAAGATGGGATGAGATACCTTGGGTGGTGGTGTTGATCTTGATCATGTAGTTGAACTTGCATGGGGTGCTCAAGGTTGATGTAGCGCAAGAATGGTTGGGAGCACCACTTGGAGTTGAGTTCATCTACCTACATGAGTTAGCTTTGACAAGAAAAGCACTTGTGTATCCAAAATGACAATCATGAAATTTGATACATAGAATTTTTCAAAGGATATGTTGAAGGATTTCATGCTCCCTCGTCATCAACCACCATTGTGTAGAGACTTGGTGATGTAGAGATTGCTCAAGATGTGAGTGAGTTGCAATCTCATAGATTTAGATTCATCCAAGTACCTACAAGGGTTAGATAGCATGAAAGGGTGCAAGTATATCCAAGACATATGAATATCATCATAAGAAGTATCAAGGATTAGTCATAGATTCATGCCTTGCATATATCCAAATGGAGTTCCTACTCCAAGTTCAAAGCATCAATGATGTTCAATTCGCCTCTCAAACGGTGAAAGACTTTCTCATCAAGCGGTTTGGTGAATACATCCGCCAATTGCTTATTGGTACGAACATGTTTAAGATCAATGTCCCCTTTAGCAACATGATCTCGAATGAAATGATGACGAACTTCAATATGCTTAGTTCGAGAATGTTGCACGAGATTGTGAGAAATCTTAATAGCACTTTCATTGTCACAAAGCAAAGGAACATGTTTCACATTGATCCCATAATCTTTAAGAGTTTGGATCATCCAAAGTAATTGAGCACAACATGAACCGGCGGCAATGTATTCCGCTTCGGTGGTGGATAAGGATACTGAGTTTTGTTTCTTGGAGGACTAGGATACAAGAGATCTACCAAGAAATTGACAAGTACCCGAAGTGGACTTTCTATCAACCTTGTCTCCGGCATAGTTCGAGTCGGAATGGCCAACAAGATCAAAAGAAGACCTCTTAGGATACCAAATGCCAAAATTTGGTGTATGTATCAAATATCTCACTATCCTTTTCACAGCCTTAATATGACATTCTTCGGGGGGCACTTGATATCGTGCACACATGCACACACACACTTAGCATAATATCGGGACGAGAAGCACATATATATAACAATGAACCAATCGTAGAGCGATAAACCTTTTGATCAATCGATTTACCATCCTTAGTCAAATCAAGATGTCCACTAGTAGGCATGGGAGTTTTCATACCTTTGCTTTCTTGCATGTTGAAATTCTTGAATAAGACCTTGGTGTACTTTGTTTGAGAAACAAAGGTGCCTTCCTTAGTTTTCTTGATTTGCAAACCAAGAAAGAACTTGAGTTCACACATCATAGACATCTCAAACTTCTCCGACATGTAGCGCAAAACACCCATTTGGTACCAATGATGTTGTGGTTGTTGTCGGGCTTCTCGACCAATGTACACACTTGATTTCTCTCAAAGTTGTGTAGCTCTTCATGCATGGCATTTATCCAATCTGGATCTTCCAATGCTTCGTCAACCTTCATAGGTTCAATACTAGAGATGAATATATAATGTTCACAAAAATTAGCCAGACGAGATTTAGAGCGAGTGATTCTCCCGGTTTGGATATCATTGTAGATTTGCTCGATGGAATGGTCTCTAGCGACTCTTGCTCGAACTCGTGAGAACTTTTGTTTTGCTTGGGGTGTAACATCTTCTTCATCATCTTGGAGTTGAGTGTGATGCATATACATACCTTGTGGTCTTGAGTTGGCTTAGGAAGGAATGAACCTGAGTAAACAAGGTTAGATAACACAGATACATTTACAAGCCAGAGCAACCAAAAGAAACCGCAAGAGTACCAAGACTGGGATGCCATGTAGAGAGTGAGTACTGAGTACTCTATTTGATATAGACATGTCCCCAAAAGGTAAAGATACGCAATGAATTCAAAGATTTCCTTCCCTAGCAGTCTTTCTCCCCCTAAATCTTATACTGGATAATGGGAGAACATAGGGAAACAAAATCAGAGCAAAATAGATCATAAACGTAAACATACACATATCTTTCCCCTCTTAAAGACATGTGACTTCTCTCCTCTTGAACACCAAGCATCTGGGCCTTTGAAGTGAGTACCTCTCTCTCCCTTTTTCCCTCTCTCTCCCTTTGAGGAGAATAAGCTTTGATGTGATCTCTCTCCCCCTTTGACATCAATTTCCAAGAAGGGATCTTCTGGAGTGTGAGTCAAAATAGGTTTGGTCCTTGAGTCACATAGCAAAGCAGCATATAGATTGTGATGCTGATAGAGGACAAGAATCATCGAGTGGAGCTGGAATAAAACTATAGGAACATATGGCAAATTGTCTTCTCTACAGTGAAATCGGTGATACCGAGTTGTAGTCTTCGGTGGTACCGAATTGGTTCGGTGTGACCGAAAGCAACAGATTGGTATGACCGAGTTCAACACAGAGAGAACACTTGTCACCTCAGCTCACTAGGCAAGTAAGATCTCACAAAGATTTGCAAGGAATTAACTGAAAGATTTGCAATGAATTGGATGCAAGGAATGCAGAACAACACAGAGAAAAGAAAATCTAGATGATGTTTGCAAATGCAAAAACTCAAGGAAACACGAGAGAACTTCATCTAGAATTGGGCGGTGACAAAGTCACCTATGTTAGAGTATATTGACTGAGTCAAGTGAGAACACTTGATCATTAGTCATACTCATTGTTTCAGCTCAAAATGGGGTTACCATTTTTCGTTTAAGCATTTGATGTATTCTCATCTTGTTTAGTTGCTTTGACCTATGACTTGAGGTAAAGCTTCTCTAAGATGGAATGACATACCTTAGGTGGTGGTGTTGATCTTGATCATGTAGTTGAACTTGCGTGGGGTGCTCAAGGTTGATGTAGCGCAAGAATGGTTGGGAGAACCATTTGGAGTTGAGTTCATCTACCTACATGAGTTAGCTTTGCAAGGAAGAGCACTTGTGTATCCAAAATGACAATCATGCACACACTTAGCATAATATCGGGACGAGAGGCACATAGATATAACAATTAACCAATCATAGTGCGATAAACCTTTTGATCAACCGGTTTACCATCCTTAGTCAGATCAAGATGTCTACTAGTAGGCATGGGAGTTTTCATACCTTTGCTTTCTTGCATGTTGAACTTCTTGAATAAGTCCTTGGTGTACTTTGTTTGAGAAACAAAGGTGCCTTCCTTAGTTTGCTTGATTTGCAAACGAAGAAAGAACTTGAGTTCACTCATCATAGACATCTCAAACTTCTCCGACATTAGCTTTCCGAACTTTTCACTAAAATGAGGGTTAGTCGAACCAAATATGATATCATCAACATAAATTTGCACACAAACAATTCACCGTTAACCCTTTTAGTAAAAAAGAGTAGAATCTATCTTTCCAATCTCAAAGCCTTTTTTTAGTAAGGAACTTGGTCAAGCATTTGTACCACGCTCCATGAGCTTGTTTAAGACCATAAAGAGCTTTGTGAAGTTTGTAAACATGATCGGGTTTCTTAGGATTGACAAAGCCGGGAGGTTGTTTAAGGAACTTGGTCAAGCATTTGTACCACGCTCTAGTGCTAATGGATTCCAACCCTTTGCATGGGTGCCCTGGGGGGTTTATATAGGCCTACCCCCAGGGGTACAATGGTAATCCGGCTGGACGCGGGCCCAACCGTCAGTCTCTCTGGCTGCCGTCTTATCCGCCGACTCCTAGGGCCCGCCGACTGGCGGGCCCTCCGACTGGCTTGGTACGGAGCCGATAGGCCGCGTCCGCCGCGGGCGGGTCTTGCCGGCGGCAGATTACTGTGGCTGTGCTTCTAATGACGCGAGCTCGGTCATGGGGCCGTGGCAACAGCTCCGACGTCTGGCAGGCGATCACTGTTGCCACTCCCTGTCGTGTCTGGTTAATGGCGCGTGGGGCCCGTGGGAGGGGCCGGCCGACTCCCAACTGGGTCGACTGGTGGCGCTCTCGCCGTCTTCCGTACGCCCGCCGACCGGTGGGACCCGTCATCCCTGGGTCGTACCGGCAGGCCGTCGTGGGCACAGGACTCCGCCCACTAGGGCTAATGTCAGGGTCGGCATGGCAACAGTGTCGCGCCGGGCGGAGATCTCCACGGGTACGGCGTACTGTGGCCACGCCTGCCCTTGGAAAAGGGGTGGGAGTGGACCTTACTGTGGCCACTCCCTGTCCCGTCCCTCTTTATGAGGGCATGGGGGTTGTTGGCGTCGGGGGCCGACTCCCCATGGCTGGCTTCTCTGGAAGTCGCCAGTCAGGAGTCGGCTCATCCTGAATTCGTCCTCTGGACTCGGCCGCGAGTGGGCAGTTGGCTGCCTCGCAGCCGACTCTCAGAAGGCGGCTCTTCGTCCTGGGGTCTTGAGGGGTGCAGCCTGCCCCGATGTCTTGAAAGGTTCTGGGCCTGGGTTAGCCTACCCGTGGCCCATTACTCCGACAATACTCGAAAGTATCCAACTTGGGGTTTGTTACCGGTGAGGAGCTCGTATGCCGTCTTGCCGAGTAGCTTGTGAAGATACAAGCGATTTGTTGCATGACAAGCTGTCTCAACGGCTTCCGCCCAAAAGTGCTTTGGAGTCTTGTACTCATCAAGCATCGTCCTCGCCATCTCAATAAGAGTTTGGTTCTTCCTATCAACAACTCCATTTTGTTGAGGTGTGTACGTAGCTGAGAACTCATGTGAAATCCCTTCTTCGTCAAGAAAAGTATCCACATTTGCGTTCTTCAACCCCGTTCCGTTGTCATTGCGAACCTTCCTGATCTTCACTTCAAATTGATTTTGGGCCTTCCTATCAAAGTTCTTGAAGATCTTTTGGACCTGCAATTTATCATCAAGAAAGAACGCCCACGTAAATCTTGTAAAATCATCAACAATAACTAGACCGGATGAGTTACCACCAAGACTCTAGTAGGCATTGGGACCAAAAAGATCCATATGAAGTAGCTCGAGCGGTCTTCTCGTGGTCATAATGTTCTTCACGGGGTGGCTTCCTCCAACTTGTTTTCCTGCTTGACAAGCACTACAAAGTCTATCCTTGTCAAATATAACATCTTTTACTCCAAGGATATGATCACCTTTAATAAGCTTATCAAGATTTCGCATGCCCACATGACCTAACCTTCTATGCCACAACCAACCTTTTGAGGATTTAGCAATTAGGCAAGTACTAGGTTGAGCCTTTTTAGTGAAATCAATAATGTAAAGATCACCTCTACGTGTACCGGTAAAGACCATTTTATGATTATCTCTACGAAACACTTGGCAGTCTACTTCAGTAAATAGGACATTGAAACCAAAGTCAGCAAGTCTAGATATGGAAAGTAAATTGTAGCCAAGAGATTCAACGAGCATAAAATTTTGTATGGAGCTATCATGTGAGATGGCCACCTTACCAAGGACAACCACCTTACCCTTTGAGTTATCACCAAAAGTGAGATACTTTCCAGGGCCGTCGTTTTCAGCAAGCTCGCGAAACATATCTTTGTCTCCGGTCATATGATCGATACATCCACTATCAAGGACCCATTCCTTTCCTCCAGCCATGTAGCCGCGAAGATTATCCATAAGACCAAAGTGTCTCATTGCATCATCAAGATCATAGTCACTATCATCATCCTCATCATAGTATCCATGTTCAACATCGTCATGTGGTGGATCAATTCCTAGAGAGGGTGATTCATTAGATGTATGACCATAATAATGTTCATCTCTATGAATCCTAATGACTTCGGAAATGATATTGCTAATGATTTCAACATCTCCTTTGGCACTCGTAAGATTTGTAAGCTCAAATAAACAGTCACCATATTTGGTATCATTGGAACTCATCTTACTCAAGGCAATAGACTTATGAAGGATCTCATCTAAGTTTTTCAAGGAATAGTTTGGAAATTGTTCCTCAAGGAATCTCCATATGGTGTAGGCACAATCAAGAGTAGGCAAGCAACCAAGCAAATTTCTAGGCAAACCTCTAGTAATAAGATTAACAGTTCTAAGGTTGCAAATCATGTCAAGATCCTCATCAGGTGTGGGATGCAAGGGATCAACAATGCGAGCACAAGGAGTAGTAATGTACTTGGTCAAATGATATTCATTGAGAATCTCAAGCATCTCATTTTTTCACTCATGAAAGTACTCTCCATCAAGAATAGGCACACTACGTCTAAGACTCCCCAACATAGACTCATCCATCTTCCTCCAAAGGTGTTTAAACCAAAGCAATGGAGACTAATGCTCTGATACCAATTGAAAGGATCGAGAAGAGGTGTCTAGAGGGGGGTGAATAGACACTTGGCAAGAAAAGTTTCAATTTTTAAATTCTTTGAGTTGAGGTGGAGTTTTAGCACAAGTTCAAACATTCACAATACATATCAAGCAAGCATGACAAGAGTATATGAGCATCGGAAAGTAAATCATGCAAGTTGCAAGAATGTAAAGGGGTGGGATTGGAGTGTGCAAACGCAATTGGAGACACGGAGATTTTTGGCGTGGTTCCGATAGGTGGTGCTATCGTACATCCACGTTGATGGATACTTTAACCCGCGAAGGGTAATGGTTGCGCGAGTCCACGGAGGGCTCCACCCACGAAGGGTCCACGAAGAAGCAACCTTTTCTATCCCACCATGGCCATCGCCCAAGAAGGTCTTGCCTCACTAGGGTAGATCTTCACGAAGTAGGCGATCTCCTTGCCCGTACAAACTCCTTGGTTCAACTGCACAATCTTGACGGAGGCTCCCAAGTGACACCTAACCAATATAGGAGACACCACTCTCTAAAAGGTAATAGATGGTGTGTTGATGATAAACTCCTTGCTCTTGTGCTTCAAATGATAGTCTCCCCAACACTCAGCTCTCTCTCATAGGATTGGATTTGGTAGAAAGATGATTTGAGTGGAAAGCAACTTGGCGAAGGCTAGAGATCAAGATTCATGTGGTTGGAATGGAATATCTTGACCACAACACAAGTGTAGGTGGTTCTTGCTTAGAAAGGGCGTGTTGGAAGTGTAGGCATATTCTGATGGCTCTCTGCACGAATGAAGAGTGGGTGGAGGGGTATATATAGCCTCCACACAAAATCTGACTGTTACACACAAATCACCAAACTCGGTGGGACCAAAGTATAAAACTCGGTCAGACCGATTTGGTTCATAATGTGACCATTAGGCATTTCGGTGGGACCGACATGATGAACTCGGTGGGACCGATGTGCTAGGGTTAGGGTAAAGCCTCATCTCGGTTGGACTGATTACACAAACTCAGTGGGACCGATTTTGGTAATAAGCTAAACAGAGAATTGGCCAAGCAAACTCGGTGGGACCGATTTCATATTTCGGTGGGACCGAAATTAATGCAATAGGCAACGGAGAGTTCGCAAGCCCATCTCGGTGAGACCGAGATCCCATCGGTGAGACTGAATTAATTAGGGTTTCTGGCAGTGGCTATGTCAAGAGAACTCGGTGGCGCCGGATAGAAAACTTCGGTAGAGCCGAGTTTGACTTTTGATTTGGGACATATGTGGATTGAGAAAGTAGTTGAGGGCTGTGGAGCATATCACTAAGCACTTTGAGCAAGCAAGCCATTAAGCAACACCTCATCCCCTCTTAATAGTATTGGCTTTCCTATGGACTCAATGTGTTCTTGGATCACTGAAATAGAAAAAGTAGAGTCGTGAGCTTTGAGCTTGAGCCAATCCTTTGTCCTTATCATATCGAAAGGGTTCCACATCCTCTAGTCCATGCCACTCCATTTTTGAACTTATCTGAAACATACTAGATGAAAGCATTAGTCCAACAAGAGATATGTTGACTAATTACCAAAATCACACAGGGAGCACTTGTGCTTTCAATCTACCCCTTTTTGGTAATTGATGTCAACATACATCAAAGCTTTAGATAAAGATATAGAGAATAACAAGTAAAGCTTTGGAAAGGCATGTAACATGCATAGGCTCCCCTATATGTATGCAATCATGTAAATATGGAATATAAGAGCATGTGAATGCATAGGCATGACAGAGTAAGCAATATGTTACATGTATCTTGGCTATATGCATCAAAGCAAAAGATGTGAAAATAGGAGATGTACCTACATGCTCATGAGTCCTTCTTGCAAACAATATGTACATCAGCAAGAAATCCTCATGCACACGAGTGTGATGCATATACTTACCTTGTGGTCTTGAGTTGGCTTAGGAAGGAATGAACCTGAGTAAACAAGGTTAGATAACACAGATACATTTACAAGCCAGAGCAACCAAAAGAAACCACAAGAGTACCAAGACTGGGATGACATGTAGAGAGTGAGTACCGAGTACACTATTTGATATAGACATGTCCCCAAAAGGTAAATATATGCAATGAATTCAAAGATTTCCTTCCCTAGCAGTCTTTCTCCCCCTGAATCTTATACTGGATTATGGGAGAACATAGGGAAACAAAATCAGAGTGAATCGGATCATAAACACAAACATACACATGTCTTTCCCCTCTTAAAGACATGTGACTTCTCTCCTCTTGAACACCAAGCATCTAGGGCCTTTGAAGTGAGTACATCTCTCTCCCTTTTTCCTTTTCTCTCCCTTTGAAGAGAATAAGCTTTGATGTGATCTCTCTCCCCTTTGACATCAATTTACAAGAAGGGATCTTCTAGAGTGTTAGTCAAAATAGGTTTGGTCTTTGAGTCACAGAGCAAAGCAGCATATAGGTTGTGAAGCTGGTAGAGGACAAGAATCATCGAGTGGAGCTAGAATAAAACTATAGGAACATATGGAAAATTGTCTTCTCTACAGTGAAATCGGTGATACCGAGTTGTAGTCTTCGGTGGTACCGAATTGGTTCGGTGTGACCGAAAGCAACAGATCGGTATGACCGAGTTCAACACAGAGAGAACACTTGTCACCTCAGCTCACTAGGCAAGTAAGATCTCACAAAGATTTGCAAGGAATTAACTGAAAGATTTGCAATGAAATGGATGGAGGGAATGCAGAACAACACAGAGAAAAGAAAATTTAGATGAAGTTTGCAAATGCAAAAACTCAAGGAAACACTAGAGAACTTCATCTAGAATTTGGCGGTGATAAAGTCACCTATGTTAGAGTATATTGACTGAGGAGTCAAGTGAGAACACTTGATCATAAGTCATACTCATTGTTTAAGCTCAAAATGGGGTTACCATTTTTCGTTTAAGCATTTGATGTATACTCATCTTCTTGAGTTGCTTTGACCTATGACTTGAGGTAAAGCTTCTCTAAGATGGAATGACATTCCTTGGGTGGTGGTGTTGATCTTGATCATGTAGTTGAACTTGCGTGGGGTGCTCAAGGTTGATGTAGCGCAAGAATGGTTGGGAGCACCACTTGGAGTTGAGTTCATCTACCAACATGAGTTCGCTTTGACAAGAAGAGCACTTGTGTATCCAAAATGACAATCATGAAATTTGATACATAGAATTTGTCAAAGGATATGTTGAAGGATTTCATGCTTCCTCGTCATCAACCACCATTGTGTAGAGACTTGGTGATGTAGAGATTGCTCAAGATGTGAGTGAGTTGCAATCTCATAGATTTAGATTCATCCAAGTACCTACAAGGGTTAGATAGCATGAAAGGGTGCAAGTATATCCAAGACATATGAATATCATCATAAGAAGTATCAAGGATTAGTCATAGATTCATGCCTTGCATATATCCAAATGGAGTTCCTACTCCAAGTTCAAAGCATCAATGATGTTCAATTCGCCTCTCAAACGGTGAAAGACTTTCTCATCAAGCGGTTTGGTGAATATATCCGCCAATTGCTTATTGGTACGAACATGTTTAAGATCAATGTCCCCTTTAGCAACATGATCTCGAATGAAATGATGAAGAACTTCAATATGCTTAGTTCGAGAATGTTGCACGGGATTGTGAGCAATCTTAATAGCACTTTCATTGTCACAAAGCAAAGGAACATGTTTCACATTGATCCCATAATCTTTAAGAGTTTGGGTCATCCAAAGTAATTGAGCACAACATGAACCGGCGGGAATGTATTCCGCTTCAGTGGTGGATAAGGATACCGAGTTTTATTTCTTAGAGGACCAGGATACAAGAGATCTACCAAGAAATTGACAAGTACCCGAAGTGGACTTTCTATCAACCTTGTCTCCGGCATAGTCCGAGTCGGAATAGCCAACAAGATCAAAAGAAGACCTCTTAGGATACCAAATGCCAAAATTTGGTGTATGTATCAAGTATCTCACTATCCTTTTCACAGCCTTAATATGACATTATTTGGGGGGCACTTGATATCGTGCACACATGCACACACACTTAGCATAATATCGGGACGAGAGGCACATAGATATAACAATGAACCAATCATAGAGCGATAAACCTTTTGATCAATCAGTTTACCATCCTTAGTCAGATCAAGATGTCCACTAGTAGGCATGGGAGTTTTCATACCTTTGCTTTCTTGCATGTTGAACTTCTTGAATAAGTCCTTGGTGTACTTTGTTTGAGAAACAAAGGTGCCTTCCTTAGTTTTCTTGATTTGCAAACCAAGAAAGAACTTGAGTTCACTCATCATAGACATCTCAAACTTCTCCGACATTAGCTTTCTGAACTTTTCACTAAAATGAGGGTTAGTCGAACGAAATATGATATCATCAACATAAATTTGGCACAGAAACAATTCACTATTAACCCTTTTAGTAAAAAGAGTAGAATCTATCTTCCCAATCTCAAAGCCTTTTTTCAGTAAGGAACTTGGTCAAGCATTTATACCACGCTCTAGGAGCTTGTTTAAGACCATAAAGAGCTTTGTGAAGTTTGTAAACATGATCGGGTTTCTTAGGATTGACAAAGCCGGGAGGTTGTTTAACATAAACGTCCTCCTCAATTTCACCATTTAGAAAAGCACTTCTAATGTCCATTTGGTATAAAGTGATATCATGGTGATTAGCATAGGCAAGCAAGATGCGGATGGACTCAAGTCTAGCAACGGGGGCATATGTCTCACCGTAGTCCATACCTTCGACTTGAGTGTAGCCTTGGGCGACGAGATGAGCTTTGTTGCGGACGACTTGACCATCTTCGTCTTGCTTGTTGCAAAACACCCATTTGGTACCAATGATGTTGTGGTTGTTGTCGGGCTTCTCGACCAATGTCCACACTTGATTTCTCTCAAAGTTGTGTAGCTCTTCATTCATGGCGTTTATCCAATCCGGATCTTCCAATGCTTCTTCAACCTTCACAGGTTCAATACTAGAGATGAATGAATAATGTTCACAAAAGTTAGCCAAACGAGATTTAGAGCGAGTGATTCTCCCGGTTTGGATATCATTGTAGATTTGCTTGACGGGATGGTCTCTAGCGACTCTTGCTCGAACTCGTGAGAGCTTTTGTTTTTCTTGGGGTGTAACATCTTCTTCATCATCTTGTCCTTGTTAATTGTTGATGTTGTCATTTCCTTGTCGTGGTGGAGAAGGAGGTTGATGAGGTTCATCTTGGTGTACTTCCTCGTTTTCTTCATCTTGGCGTGTCCGACTCGTGGATGCTTCCATGTCGACTCTTGGTTCACCTTGTCGTGAGGTAGAAGCTTCCACTTGGATGGACGAGGTACTCTCCTTCACCTCCGTTTGACAGATCTTGCCAATAGATAAGTCTTGGATTGCTTATGAAGGATCTTTATCACCTTCATAAATTGGCAATTGCTCTACTTGAGAGCCGTTAGATTCATCAAACTTCACATCTACCGTCTCTTCAACCTTTCGGGTGAAATTGTTGTAGACACGGTAAGTGTGAGAGTTTGAGCCATAACCAAGTAGGAAACCTTCGTGAGATTTAGGAGCAAATTTAGAACGATGATGCTTGTTAAGAATGTAACACTTTGAGCCAAATACTCGAAAGTATCCAACTTGGGGTTTGTTACCGGTGAGGAGCTCGTATGCCGTCTTGCCGAGTAGCTTGTGAAGATACAAGCGATTTGTTGCATGACAAGCTGTCTCAACAACTTCCGCCCAAAAGAGCTTTGGAGTCTTGTACTCATCAAGCATCGTCCTCGCCATCTCAATAAGAGTTCGGTTCTTCCTCTCAACAACTCCATTTTGTTGAGGCATTTACGTAGCCGAGAACTCATGTGAAATCCCTTCTTCGTCAAGAAAGGTATCCACATTTGCATTCTTGAACTCCGTTCCGTGGTCCCTGCGAACCTTCTTGATCTTCACTTCAAATTGATTTTGGGCCTTCCTAGCGAAGTTCTTGAAGATCTTTTGGACCTGTGATTTATCATCAAGAAAGAACACCCACGTAAATCTTGAAAAATTATCAACTATAACTAGACCGAATGAGTTACCACCGATACTCTTGTACGCATTGGGACCAAAAAGATCCATATGAAGTAGCTCGAGCGGTCTTCTCGTGGTCATAATGTTCTTCACGGGGTGGCTTCCTCCAACTTGTTTTCCTTCTTGACAAGCACTACAAAGTCTATCATTGTCAAATATAACGTCTTTTACTCCAAGGATATGATCACCTTTAATAAGCTTATCAAGATTTCACATGCCCACATGACCTAAACTTCTATGCCACAACCAACCTTTCGAGGATTTAGCAATTAGGCAAGTTCTAGGTTGAGCCTTTTTAGTGAAATCAACAATGTAAAGATCACCTCTACGTGTACCGGTAAAGACCATTTTGTGATTATCTCTACGAAACACTTGGCAGTTGATAACCCACAAGTATAGGGGATCAATTGTAGCCTCTTTTGATAAGTAAGAGTGTCGAACCCAACGAGGAGCTAAAGGTAGAGCAAATATTGCCTCAAGTTCTATCGACCATCGATACAACTCTACGCACACTTGACGTTCACTTTATCGGAAACAAGTATGAAACTAGAAGTACTTTGTAGGTGTTTTTGGGTAAGCTTGCAAGAAAGTAAAGAGCGCGAAAATAAAGACTAGGGGCTGCTAAGATAAAGACACAACTAAATTAGCTTTAGTAAAGAGCTTTTGTCAACAAGAAAGTTATTTGTCCCTAGGCAATCGATAACTAGACCGGTAATCATTATTGCAATTTTATTCGAGGGAGAGGCATAAGCTAACATACTTTCTCTACTTGGATCATATGCACTTATGATTGGAACTCTAGCAAGCATCCGCAACTACTAAAGATTCATTAAGGTAAAACCCAACCATAGCATTAAAGTATCAAGTCCCCTTTATCCCATACGCAAACAACCTACTTACTCGGGTCTGTGCTTCTATCACTCATGCCACCCACCATAAGCAAATCATAAGCATATTGCAAGCCCTATAGCAGGAATCCCTCACGCTTGCGCGACACGGAGAGCACCGTAGGACAGCATCAATAATAAAACATACAACTCAAACCAATCACGATCATCAAATAGCCATTAGGACAAAACAGATCTACTCAAACATCATAGGATAGCCATACATCATTGGGAAATAATATATAGTGTTGAGCGCCATGTTTAAGTAGAGATTACAGAGGGTAAGAGAGAGGTTACACTGCTGCATAGAGGGGGGAAGAGTTGGTGATGATGGCGGTGAAGTTGTTGGTGAAGATGGCGGTGATGATGATGGCCCCGGCAACGCTCCGGCGCCACCTGAAGCAAGGGGGAGAGGGCCCCCTTCTTCTTCTTCTTCCTTGACCTCCTCCCTAGATGGGAGAAGGGTTTCCCCTATGGTCCTTGGCTCCCATGGCATGGGAGGGGCGAGAGCCCCTCCGAGATTGGATCTATCTCTCTGTCTCTCTCTGTTTCTGCGTTCTGTTCTTGGCTCTGTTTCACCGTTTCGTGTATATATGGAGATCCGTAACTCCGATTGGCCTGAAACCTTCGCCGTGATTTTTTCCCGAATATTAGCTTTCTTGTGGCAAAATAAGAGCGTCAACCGCCTTATGGTGGGCTCACGAGGGTAGGGGCGCACCCGCCTGCCTCGTGACCACCTCGGGCACTGGTTCGTGTTGATTTTCCTTCTGAATTTTCCATATTTTCCAAAAATAAGCTCCGTCTGTTTTTATCCCGTTTGGACTCCGTCTGATATGGATATTTTGCGAAACCAAAAACATGCAACAGACAGGAACTGGCACTAGGCACTGGATCAATATGTTAGTCCCAAAAATAATATAAAAAGTTGCCAAAAAGTATATGAAAGTTGAATAATATTGGCATGGAACAATCAAAAATTATAGATACGACGGAGACGTATCAACATCCCCAAGCTTAATTCCTGCTCGTCCTCGAGTAGGTAAATGATAAAAAAGATAATTTTTGATGTGGAATGCTACCTAGCATAATCTTGATCATATGTCTAATCATGGCATGAATATTAAGACACGAGTGATTCAAAGCAATAATCTATCCTTTGACATAAAGACAATAATATTTCAAGCATACCAACCAAGAAATTATGTCTTATTGAAATAACATAGCCAAAGAAAGCTCATCCCTACAAAATCCTATAGTCTGGCTATGCTCCATCTTCACCACACAAAGCATTCACATCATGCACTACCCGATGACAAGCCAAGCAAATGTTTCATACTTTTGACGTTCTCAAACCTTTTCAACTTTCACGCAATACATGAGCATGAGCCATGGACATAGCACTATAGGTGGAATAGAATATGATGGTGGGGGTTATGTGGAGAAGACAAAAAAGGAGAAAGTCTCACATCAACTAGGCGTATCAACGGGCTATGGAGATGCCCATTAATAGATATTAATGTGAGGAGTAGGGATTGCCATGCAACGGATGCACTAGAGCTATAAGTATATGAAAGCTCAAACTGAAACTAAGTGGGTGTGCATCTAACTTGCTTGCTCATGAAGACCTAGGGCATTTGAGGAAGCCCATCGTTGGAATATACAAGCCAAGTTCTATACTAAAAATTCCCACTAGTATATGAAAGTGATAACTTAAGAGACTCTCTATATGAAGAACATGGTGCTACTTTGAAGCACAAGTGTGGTAAAAGGATAGTAACATTGCCCATTCTCTCTTTTTCTCTCATTTTTTTTTGGGCCTTCTCTTTTTTTCGTCCGGAGTCTCATCCCGACTTGTGGGGGAATCATAGTCTCCATTATCCCTTCCTCACTGGGGCAATGTCCTAATAATGATGATCATCACACTTTTATTTACTTACAAGTCAATATTACAACTCGATATCTAGAACAAAGATATGACTCTATATGAATGCCTTCGGCGGTGTACCGGGATGTGCAATGATCTAGCGTAGCAATGGCATCAAAAAACGGACAAGCCATGAAAACATCATGCTAGCTATCTTACGATCATGCAAAGCAATATGACAATAAATGCTCAAGTCATGTATATGATGATGATGAAAGTTGCATGGCAATATATCTCGGAATGGCTATGGAAATGCCATGATAGGTAGGTATGGTGGCTGTTTTGAGGAAGGTATATGGTGGGTTTATGGTACCGGCGAAAGTTGCGCAGTACTAGAGAGGCTAGCAATGGTGGAAGGGTGAGAGTGCGTATAATCCATGGACTCAACATTAGTCATAAAGAACTCACATACTTATTGCAAAAATCTATTAGTCATCGAAACAAAGTACTACGCGCATGATCCTAGGGGGATAGATTGGTAGGAAAAGACCATCGCTCGTCTCCGACCGCCACTCATAAGGAAGACAATCAATAAACACCTCATGCTCCGACTTCATTACATAACGGTTCACCATACTCGCATGCTACGGGACTTGCAAACCTCAGCACAAGTATTTCTCAATTTCACAATTACTCGACTAGCATGACTCTAATATCACCATCTTTATATCGCAAAACTATTGCAAGGAATCAAACATATCATATTCAGCGATCTACAAGTTTATGTAGGATTTTATGACTAACCATGTGAATGACCAGTTCCTGTCATCTCTCTAAATAGATATAAGTGAAGCACGAGAGTTTAATTCTTTCTACAAAGGATATGCTCGTGCTCTAACAAATATAAGTGAAGCAAAAGAGCATTCTACAAATGGCGGTTGTCTAAGTGAAGAGAAACAGGCAATCCAAACTTCAAATGATATAAGTGAAGCACATGAAGCATTCTATAAAGCCATACTCAAAAGATATAAGTGAAGTGCAATGAGAATTATATAAATCAACCAAGGACCATCTCATACCAGCATGGTGCATAAAAAAAACCTAAATGCAAAAGATGCTCCAAGACTTGCACATATCGCATGAACGAAACGAATCCGAAAACATACCGATACTTGTTGAAGAAAGAGGGGATGCCTCCCTAGCATCCCCAAGCTTAGATGCTTGAGTATCCTTGAATATTTACTTGGGGTGCCTCGGGCATCCCCAAGCTTGAGCTCTTGCCTCTCTTCCTTCTTCTCACATCAAAACCTTCTCGATCATCGAACACTTCATCCACACAAAACTTCAACAGAAAACTCGGTAAGATCCATTAGTATAATAAAGCAAATCACTACTCTAGGTACTGTTGCAAAACAATTCATATTTTGTTTTTGTATTGTTTCTACTTCAATATAACTTTTTCATGGCTTAATCCACTGATATAAATTGATAGTTTCATCAAAACAAGCAAACTATGCATCAAAAACAGAATCTGTCTAAAACAGAACAGTCTGTAATAATCTGAACATTCACCATACTTATGATACTTTAAAAATTCTACCAAAATTAGGAAAAATAAGCAATTTGTATAGGAAGACAGTGCAAAAATAATCAAAACCATTTGATGTTCCAGAAAAAAATGTAAAATCGCGCACTACAGCCAAAGTTTCTGTCCTGCACCGTACAAACCATCAAGCAAATGTAAACATCCTAAAGGCAAACCTTGGCACATTATTTTTTATAATACAATGTAATTGTACAAGGGGATAATTATTTTTGTTGAAAAGTTTCTATAATCAATATTCACAAAGTTTCTGTGTTCATGAACAAAGTTCAAGGCTAGCTCCCACTTCAACAATGCTCGTCTTTCTCACTTTCGCTTTTCTTTTTGAAAAAGTTTTGTTTTCCCCTCTTTATTTTTGTTATTTTTAAACTATATGAAAGCACTCAACAGAAATAAATTACTCTCTAAAACTTCCCAGTTGTCTCCCTGGCAGCGCTTTCTTTAAAGCCATTAAGCTAGGCATATAGTGCTCAAGTAGTGGATCCACCCGGATCCCAAGGTATATCAAAGCCAATTTTAATTAGCAATGATTTGTAATTTAGTAATGAGCACAAAGAAACATATATCAAGCAATCACGAAGTCTAACTCTCTTCCTATGCATCGGCATGTCATAAAAGAACAATTCATGCACACAAAGTAAAGGCCAATGCATAGTATAAACAATTTCTTGCAATTTTATCATGTTGGAAACATAGAGAGGTGGAGATATAGTTCCTCTCTCATAATAATTACAAGTAGGAGCAACAAGCACATGCATATTATATCTATCAAATTCATCATGTGCAATGGTAGAAGGCAACCCATCAATGTAATCCTTAATAAGTGCAAACTTCTCCGATATAGTGTAATCGGGAGAATTCAAAAAGATAATAGGGCTATCATGCGTGGGTGCAATAGCAACAATTTCATGTTTAACATAAGGAACTATAGCAAGTTCATCTCCATAAGCATAATTCATATTGGCATCTTGGCCACAAGCATAATTCATATTGGCATCTTGGCCACAAGTATAGCAAGCATCATCAAAAAGGGATATTTCAAAAGAATCAATGGGATCATAACAATCATCATAGCAATCATCCTCCGGTAAGCATGAAGGGAAATTAAACAATGTATGAGTTGAAGAGTTACTCTCATTAGAAGGTGGGCACGGGTAGCTAATCCGCTCTTCCTCCTTTTGTTCTTCGCTCTCCTCATCATCTTTTTCATCCAATGAGCTCACAATTTCATCAATTTATTCTTCCATAGACTCCTGCAAAATATTAGTCTCTTCTTGGCCAGCGGAGACTTCCTTAATAAGCGCATTAATTTCGTAATTGTATTCATAATTCTCATAACAATATTTTAGGATAGCTAAATTTTCAGGTCTATAAACAGCATCATCAAAATCTTCAAACTCTTTAAACATAGATTCAATTTCATAAGCACCCTTAAAAGCAACAAATTCTTCTATTTGTTCCACATCATAGTAATCATACATACCATTAGCATAAGAAGCTAAGGTTTCATTATCATTAAATTCACATGAAAAGGGAAGGTGTGGAGCCTTCACCTTAGAGCAACAAGTATAATCATATCTCAAGCATAGTTGCCTAGCATACCAATTCAATATATGAATTTGATCCCATAATAGTTTCCCTTTTTGTGTCAAGCGGTAATCCCTAAAGTATTCACATTGATCCAAGGTTACTCCCATTACATAATTGAATGGGGTTTTCTCAGGATTATTAAAGTAGTACATAATATCTTTCACATAACCAGCATCGAGGGTTTTTGGAGGTTCCCCATCTCCATGAGTAGCAAGTACACCTAATTTTTTTGGTATTTCGTGTTCCATATCCATAACTAAAGATAAAGAACAACTAAGAACAGCAAATAAAAATTAATTAGTGATAAAGCAAACAAGCGCACACAAGAATATTCACCCCACGCTATTGCTCCCCGACAACGGCGCCAGAAAAAGGTCTTGATAAACCAAAAGTATAGGGGATCAATTGTAGCCTCTGCGATAAGTAAGAGTGTCGAACCCAACAAGGAGCTAAAGGTAGAACAAATATTCCCTCAAGTTCTATCGACCACCGATACAACTCTACGCACACTTGACGTTCGCTTTACCGGAAACAAGTATGAAACTAGAAGTACTTTGTAGGTGTTTTTGGGTAAGCTTGCAAGAAAGTAAAGAGCACGAACAAAAAGACTAGGGGCTGCTAAGATAAAGACACAACTAACTTAGCTTTAGTAAAGAGCTTTTGTCAACAAGAAAGTTATTTGTCCCTAGGCAATCGATAACTAGACCGGTAATCATTATTGCAATTTTATTTGAGGGAGAGGCATAAGCTAACTTACTTTCTCTACTTGGATCATATGCACCTATGATTGGAACTCTAGCAAGCATCCACAACTACTAAAGATTCATTAAGGTAAAACCCAACCATAGCATTAAAGTATCAAGTCCCCTTTATCCCATACGCAAACAACCTACTTACTCGGGTCTGTGCTTCTGTCACTCACGCCACCCACCATAAGCAAATCATAAGCATATTGCAAGCCCTACAGCAGGAATCCCTCACGCATGCGCGACATGGAGAGCACCGTAGGACAGCACCAATAATAAAACATACAACTCAAACCAATCACGATCATCAAATAGCCATTAGGACAAAACAGATCTACTCAAACATCATAGGATAGCCATACATCATTGGGACATAATATATAGCGTTGAGCACCATGTTTAAGTAGAGATTACAGCGGGTAAGAGAGAGGTTACACCGCTGCATAGAGGGGGGAAGAGTTGGTGATGATGGCGGTGAAGTTGTTGGTGAAGATGGCGGTGATGATGATGGCCCCGGCAGCGCTCCGGCGCCACCGGAAGCAAGGGGGAGAGGGCCCCCCTTCTTCTTCTTCTTCCTTGAACTCCTCCCTAGATGGGAGAAGGGTTTCTCCTCTGGTCCTTGGCTCCCATGGCGTGGGAGGGGCGAGAGCCCCTCCGAGATTGGATCTATCTCTCTGTCTCTCTCTGTTTCTGCATTCTGTTCTTGGCTCTGTTTCACCATTTCGTGTATATATGGAGATCCGTAACTCCGATTGGCCTGAAACCTTCGCCGTGATTTTTCCCCGTATATTAGCTTTCTTGCGACAAAAGAAGAGCGTCAACCGCCTTACGGTGGGCTCACGAGGGTAGGGGGCATGCCCTAAGGGGGGGCGCCCCCTTGCCTCGTGACCACCTCGAGCACTGGTTCGCGTTGATTTTCCTTCCGAATTTTCCATATTTTCCAAAAATAAGCTCCGTCCGTTTTTATCCCGTTTGGACTTTGTTTGATATGGATATTCTGTGAAACCAAAAACATGCAACAGAAGGAACTGGCACTGAGCACTGGATCAATATGTTAGTCCCAAAAATAATATAAAAAGTTGCCAAAAAGTATATGAAAGTTGAATAGTATTGGCATGGAACAATCAAAAATTATAGATACGACAGAGACGTATCAGTAGTCTACTTCAGTAAATAGGACATTGAAACCAAAGTCAACAAGTCTAGATACGGAAAGTAAATTGTAGACAAGAGATTCAACAAGCATAACATTTTGTATGGAGCTATCATGTAAGATGGCCACCTTACCAAGGCCAACCACCTTACCCTTTGAGTTATCACCAAAAGTGACATACTTTCGAGGGCCATCATTTTTAGCAAGCTCACGAAACATATCTTTGTCTCCGGTCATATGATTGGTACATCCACTATCAAGTACCCATTCCTTTCCTCCAGCCATGTAGCCGCGAAGATTAGCCATAAGACCAATGTGTCTCCTTGCATCATGAAGATCATAGTCACTATCATCATCCTCATCATAGTATCCATGTTCAACATCGTCATATGGTGGATCAATTCCTAGAGAGGGTGATTTATTAGAAGTATGACTATAACAATGTTCATCTCTATGAATTCTAATGACTTCGGAAATGATATTGCTAATGATTCCAACATCTCCTTTGGCACTCGTAAGATTTGTAAGCTCAAATAAACAGTCACCAAATTTTGGATCATTGGAACTCATCTTGCTCAAGGCAATAGACTTATGAAGGATCTCATCTAAGTTTTTCAAGGAATAATTTGGAAATCGTTCCTCAAGGAATGTCCATATGGTGTAGGCACAATCAAGAGTAGGCAAGCAACCAAGCAAATTTCTAGGCAACCCTCTAGTAATAAGATTAACAGTTCTAAGGTTGCGAATCATGTCAAGTTCCTCATCGGGTGTGGGATGCAAGGGATCAACAATGCGAGCACAAGGAGTAGTAATGTACTTGGTCAAATGATATTCATTGAAAATCTCAAGCATCTCATTTTTTCAATCAATCAAGTACTCTCCATGAAGAATAGGCACTCTACGTCTAAGACTCCAGAACATAGACTCATCCATCTTCCTCCAAAGGTGTTTAAACAAAAGCAATGGAGACCATTGCTCTGATAGCAATTGAAAGGATCGAGAAGAGGTGTCTAGAGGGGGGTGAATAGACTCTTAGCAAGAAAAGTTGTAGTTTTTAAATTCTTTGAGTTGAGGTGGAGTTTTAGCACAAGTTCAAACATTCACAATACATATCAAGCAAGCATGACAAGAGTATATGAGCAGCGGAAAGTAAATCATGCAAGTTGTAAGAATATAAAGGGATGGGATTGGAGTGTGCAAACGCAATTGGAGACACGAAGATTTTTAGCGTGGTTCTGATAGGTGGTGCTATCGTACATCCACGTTGATGGAGACTTCAACCCACGAAGGGTAACGGTTGCGCGAGTCCACGGAGGGCTCCACCCATGAAGGGTCCACGAAGAAGCAACCTTGTCTATCCCACCATGGCCATCGCCCACGAAGGACTTGCCTCGCTAGGGTAGATCTTAACGAAGTAGGCGATCTCCTTGCCCATACAAACTCCTTGGTTCAACTCCACAATCTTGATGGAGGCTCCCAAGTGACACCTAACCAATCTAGGAGACACCACTCTCCAAAAGGTAATAGATGGTGTGTTGATGATGAACTCCTTGCTCTTGTGCTTCAAATGATAGTCTCCCCAACACTCAGCTCTCTCTCATAGGATTGGATTTGGTAAAAGATGATTTGAGTGGAAAGCAACTTGGGGAAGGCTAGAGATCAAGATTCATGTGGTTGGAGTGGAATATCTTGACCTCAACACAAGTGTAGGTGGTTCTTGCTTAGAAAATGTGTGTTGGAAGTGTAGGCATATTCTGATGGCTCTCTTCACGAATGAAGAGTGGGTGGATGGGTATATATAGCCTCCACACAAAATCTAACCGTTAAACGCAAATCACCAAACTCGGTGGGATCGAAGTATAAAACTCGGTCACACCGATTTGGTTCATAATGTGACCGTTAGGCATTTCGGTGGGACCGACATGATGAACTCGGTGGGACCGATGTGCTAGGGTTAGGGTAAAGCCTCATCTCGGTTGGACCGATTACACAAACTCGGTGGGACCGATTTTGGTAATAAGCTAAACAGAGAATTGGCCAAGCAAAGTCAGTGGGGCCGATTTCATATTTCGGTGGGACCGAAATTAATGCAATAGGCAACAGAGAGTTTGCAAGCCAATCACGGTGAGACCGAGATCTCATCGGTGAGACCGAATTAATTAGGGTTTCTGGCAGTGGCTATGTCGAGAGAACTCGATGGCGCCAGATAGGAAATTTCGGTAGAGCCGAGTTTGACTTTTGGTTTGGGACATATGTGGATTGAGAAAGTAGTTGAGGGTTGTGGAGCATATCACTAAGCACTTTGAGCAAGCAAGCCATTAAGCAACACCTCATCCCCTCTTAATAGTATTGGCTTTCCTATGGACTCAATGTGATCTTGGATCACTGAAATAGAAAAAGTAGAGTCCTGAGCTTTGAGCTTGAGCCAATCCTTTGTCCTTATCATCTCGAAAGGGTTCCACATCCTCTAGTCCATGCCACTCCATTGTTGAACTTATCTGGAACATACTATATGAAAGCATTAGTCCAACAAGAGATATGTTGACATTAATACCAAAATCACCCAGGGAGCACTTGTGCTTTAACTTTGTCAATCACCATTTATCTGGAAGATTAACTCCCACTTGATTCAAGCGATTGTAGTACCCAGACATTCTGAGCACATGCTCACTAGCTGAGCTATTCTCCTCCATCTTGTGGGCAAAGTACTTGACAGAGGTCTCATACCTCTTAACACAGGCACGAGTGTGAAATATCATTTTTATCTCTTGGAACATCTCATATGCTCCATGGCATTCAAAACATTTTTGAAGTCCCGGTCTGTAAAGCATGGTGCACTAACATATCAAGTAGTCATCATGCCGAGCTTGTCAAACGTTCATAACTTCTGTATCTGCTCCTGCAATAGGTCTGTCACCTAGTGGTGCATCAAGGACATAATTCTTCTGTGCAGGAATGAGGATAATCCTCAGATCATGGACCTAGTCCGCATCATTGCTACAATCATCTTTGAACTTAGTTTTCTCTAGGAACATGTCAAAAATAAAACAGGGAAGCTATACACGAGCTATTGATCTACGACATAGATATGCAAATACTATCAGGACTAAGTTCATGATAAATTAAGTTCAATTAATCATATTACTTAAGACATCCCACTTAGATAGACATCCCTCGAGTCATCTAAATGGTCACATGATCCATATCAACTAAACCATGTTCGATCATCATGTGAGATGGAGTAGTCTTCAATGGTGAACATCTCTATGTTGATCATATCTACTATATGATTCACATTTGACCTTTCGGTCTCCAGTGTTCCGAGGCCATGTCTGTACATGCTAGGCTCGTCAAGTTTAACCCGAGTATTCCACATGTGCAAAACTGTCTTGCACCCGTTGTATGTGAATGTAGAGCTTATCACACCCGATCATCATGTGGTGTCTCGGTATGACGAACTGTCGCAACGGTGCATACTTAGGGAGAACACTTGTACCTTGAAATTTTTAGTAAGGGATCAACTTATAATGCTACCATCATACTAAGCAAAATAAGATGCATAAAATATAAACATCACATGCAATTAAAATATGTGACATGATATGGCCATCATCATCTTATGACTTTGATCTCCATCTCCAAAGCACCGTCATGATTTCCATCGTCACCGGCTTGACACCTTGATCTCCATCGTAGCATTGTTGTCATCTCGCCAACTATTGCTTCTACAACTATCTCTAACGCATAGTGATAAAGTAAAGCAATTACATGGCATTTGCATTTCATACAATAAAGCGACAACCATAAGGCTCCTGGCAGTTGCCGATAACTTTTACAAAACATGATCATCTCATACAATAACGTATATCACATCATGTCTTGACCATATCACATCACAACATGCCCTGCAAAAACAAGTTAGACGTCCTCTACTTTGTTGTTGCAAGTTTTACATGGCTACTACGGGCTTCTAGTAAGAACCATTCTTACCTACGCATCAAAACCACAACGGTGATTTATCAAGTTTGCCGTTTAACCTTCAACAAGGATCGGCCGCAGTCAAATTCGATTCAACTAAAGTTGGAGAAACAAACACCCGCCAGCCACCTTTATGCAAAACTAGTTGCATGTCTGTCGGTGGAACCGGTCTCATGAACATGGTCACGTAAGGTTGGTCCGGGCTGCTTCATCCAACAATACCGCCATATCAAAATAAGACATTGGTGGTAAGCAGTATGACGATCACCGCCCACAACTCTTTGTGTTTTACTCGTGCATATCATCTACGCAAAGACCTAGCTCGGATGCCATTGTTGGTTAACATAGCATGCAATTTCAAAAAAAATCCTACGCTCACACAAGATCTATCTAGGAGACGCATAGCAATGAGAGGGGAGAGTGTGTCCACGTACCCTCGTAGATCAAAAGCGGAAGCGTTTTCTTAACGCGGTTGATGTAGTTGAATGTCTTCTCGATCCGACCGATCAAGTACCGAACGTACGGCACCTCCGAGTTCTGCACACGTTTAGCATGATGACGTCCCTCGAGCTCTTGATCCAGCAGAGTGTCAAGGAAGTAGACGAGTTCCGTCAGCATGACGGCGTGGTGAAGGTGATGGTGATATGATCCGCACAGGGCTTCGCCTAAGCACCGCGAGAATATGACCGGAGGCGTAAACTGTGGAGGCGGGTGCCGCGCATGGCTTGGAGCAATTGATGTGTGTTCTAAGCGCCCCTCCCCACGTATATAAATGAGGGAGGGGGAGGAGACCGGCCCTAGGCGCACCCCAAGTAGGAGGAATCCTACTTGGGCTCCTAGTAGGATTGCCCCCCCCTTTCCTTTTACCGGAGGGGGAAAGGGGGGAAGAGAGAGAGGGGGAGAAGGAAATGAAGGAAATATGCCCTAGAGGCAATAATAAAGTTATTATTTATTTCCTTATATCATGATAAATGTTTATTATTCATGCTAGAATTGTATTAACCGGAAACTTAGTACATGTGTGAATACATAGACAAATAGAGTGTCACTAGTATGCCTATACTTGACTAGCTCGTTGAATCAAAGATGATTAAGTTTCCTAGCCACAGACATGAGTTGTCATTTGATTAACGGGATCAAATCATTAGAGAATGATGTGATTGACTTGACCCATTCCGTTAGCTTAGCACGATGATCGTTTAGTTTGTTGCTACTGCTTTCACTACAAAAAAATACACTTCCATGATGATATGTGTTTGTCACAGTAGGTCATGTTTTCTATCATGCATGTACATCCATGACAAATTTATGACAGAATGAAGATAGTCATACCTGTGCTGTCGTAGAAGTGTTCCATGACATTACCAAAATTATCATCATGGAAGTGTCCACTTCCATGACGATAAATCGCGCGTCATAGAAGTGCTTTCGTCAAGGGTGACCGACACATGGCATCCACCGTAACGGGACGCCGTTAAGCTATCGGGTCCGGTTTTGGATTCGATAACCCGCTAACAGCCATGACCAATGCCGATTTTCCACGTGTAAAATTCTCATTGGTCGACGGAACCATGCGTCAGCTCCACGTTGGCACAGGTGTCACTCATCCAATGGTCAAGATGGGCCTATGATATGTTAACATGTGGACGGGCCCAAAAGTGGCCCATAAAGTTTAAATGGGCCGGCCCAGCTAAAGGCCCACAAGATTTTGCAGACCATAATGGGCCGGCCCAGCTAAAGGCCCAACATTCTCAGTTAAGGCCCGTACGGCTAGTGTCAAATCGGCCCGTCAACAGCCTGTCCTAAACTTGTCATCATCGCGGCCCATGGTCACTTTTGGCCTGTTAACAGTCCGCTAAGTATATGGGCCGAATTACGGCCCGGTGTATTTCTGGCCTGTTAAAGGTCCTGCTTCATTTGGGCCCATTTGCAGGCCATTGAAACTTTCGGCCCATAAACGACCATGAAGGATTTGGGTCATATCCGGCCATGTCTAACATTCGGCCTGTTAGAGGCCCACTATAGATTTGGGCCACTTTCGGCCTGTTGTGATTTT
This sequence comes from Triticum urartu, assembly GCF_056163025.1. NCBI lineage: Eukaryota > Viridiplantae > Streptophyta > Magnoliopsida > Poales > Poaceae > Triticum > Triticum urartu. Next base: position 397,350,134 of record NC_141876.1, on the reverse strand, counting down.
CGGCCTGTTAACGTCGGACAAAATCCATGGGCCATATGTGGCCCAACGTCACATCGGGCCCATTAACGGCCCATATAAAAATGACAATAATCTAGCCCGACCGAACTTATGGCCTGTTAAAGGCCCGTGTATTAGGTCGGTGCATTTATGGCCCATCCGAATTTCGGCCTGTGAAAGATCCACATCGTAAATGGGCCACCATTTCGGCCTGCTAAGACCAGTGGGTTATTTGGCACAATCAGGGCCCAATATCACTTTCGGTCTATTAAAGGCCCATGTTTTTTATGGGCTTGAGATATTTACACCTGTAAACGGCCTCGTGTTACTGAGGGCCCAAATTATGTTTAGGCCTCTTAAAGGCCCACTATGGGCGCAGGCCTACCAGAAAAATATGAAATCTTATGCTGATTTAGGCCCAGATATTTTTAGTGGGCTACATGAAAATTTTGGCCCATAATCGTTTTTATCCCAATTGGAATGGACCCGACGAATGTTGGCATGTTGGGCTCCTATGAAGCTTTCAGCCGAATACATTACTAAGATAAACCTACACTATACAAAAATAGTGTCGTAATTACTGCAGCCTTTGGCAGCATCATAAATGTTGTATCACAACAAAATAAATTCCAACCATACAACAAAAGGCCTGTTGGAATAAAGTTTACAGTCCTTGCAGATAAAAGCACCATCAGATGTATAGAAGCACAGATCATTTGACCTGAGTGATAATGTTTCAGGCTGTAGAATCTGATGGAGCAGCACGATCTTCACCTTTTTCCGCCATTTCTCTTGAACAACGAAGAGAATGTCTGATAGTCTGGTTTCAAAACCATTCATATCTTGACGACATTTGTCAACCACTATTCTTGTTTCCAAAACGACGTCCATTAGGGATTAGACTTGTGTATGGAGCACAAATATATCACTCTGTCTAGCAGGAAGATTTTGTTCAGTAGGTAATTTGGACGAGGTTACCTTGACAACCAACCCGGAATTACGCAGGAAGGTGCTTTTTGCACTGTTAGTGGAGAGATACTGACGCACTGCAGCAAGAGGTGACATTGTGCCTGTGGTAGCCTTCAGGTGGTCTTGCTTGTTCAATCATTTGTTCCATAGCTTCCTGAAAGTTTGAACTTGTAGATTAGTGTACCAGATAAGTTACTAATGAGACAAAAACAAACAAAGTAGGTTACACGTTTATACATAACTTATTTTGGTGAACTACTGTAATACATTAGCATGTATTGTAGTGCCAACTACATAATAAAATCACTTTCGGAACATATGTCCATGTAGCATGCCTATTGTATTGTCTATTTCCTCACATTCGTTGACATCTAAGGATAAAGAGACATGGTTTAAAGTAGGATGAACATAGTATGACATCATTCATATCATGGGCAAACAGATATAAAACAAACAGGCTATTTTATCATTGTGTGCGCATGTGAACATAACAACTAGATTACAGATCAAGACCAAAAGAATATTCTTCATCTCTTTTAAACCATGTAAGGTGAAATGATACGTTAAGACAACTGTGTATAAAAGTGAACAGAGTAACTGACATTGGCTGCAAACCAAGTAGTTAAATGAACACATCACAGTACCAATCAGTTCAAAGGCAGGAGGAGTAAGGACTTACAACAACGGCTTGAACTGGTGTGCTCATGCCCTTCATCTTGCTGGTGTGGCAATCCTTGAAGATTTGCACTGCATTCAGTTCAATTTCTTTTTGGTTCGCACAGGCTTTCCTCTGTATTTGGAACAAGTCAATATAGATACGATAATATGGCACAGAAAAAAGAAGGAAGTAGCAGCTATTTACAAGAGCCTCGCAGTGTGTAATATAGCTACGAGATCCTGTTGTCTGTTGGAATTTCACTTTAGAACGGTTGGTCTTGTTCTTCAAACAGTTAGGCTAGAATAAGATACACTTGTAAGGCACATACATAAATACAAGTTCAATATGTGGTCTGATCAAATACATATAGCCTACCTGATACTTCGGATCAGACCAGTGTTTAATGAGGGTTGTCCAGTCTTCATCTGTAATATATTCCACTGGAGATGTTTGGGTGATTTCATTGTTAGCCTTGCCTTCAAAGTGAGATTTTCTAAGGTGGTACCGATACTGTCGCAGAGCAGACTGAAAAACATGAGTGCATGCTTCTTTAGTTGCATCATCTTTCGGATCCAACTTGAACCTCATCTGTTGAAAAAAGAATGTGAATCTTATTAGGAGGAAGCTAGAAAGTATGGGACAAATCAAGACAATATTACTAATTGCGATGAATAACATTACTTACGGATAAATGGTCAAGGAATATGTTACACTGGGTATTGTCTTTCTTGTTCCTGTACTGGATCCACGTTGGGAGGATACGTGCATGACACCTAACGGCAACGGCTGCCTCTGATACTAACTTGGCTGACTCTGTAGCATCACGTGGCCTTTTTAAACCTGCCTCAAAATGGATCTCCGTTCTTCCTCCTTTAGGTTTTGTTAATCTGTCAAGCATTATCCCTGATGTCTGTTTCCACTTGCGCCGTGGTTCTAGTTCAACAACGAATATGGAAAGTGTTAGTGTACATCAAACTGTGAGAGTACATATAAAGGTGCATGCAACTGCAACTTGACTCGGTCAGGTACCGTATTAGTGTTGATGCTCATGAGGTTCATCTGATCTTGCCAAGTCCTGTTGTGTCATCAGTGCTTCAGAAGTAGTGTTAGGTGTGAAGACAGCTTGGGAACTGGCCAGTTCCGGAGCAAACGAACGAGTAACTCGTTGAGATGCTGGTACAGTTGAAGCGGATGCTGCAGCTGGTGGAGCAGGTGATACTGTGTTTGTAGATTTAGCCGGTGGACTTGGACCTTCTACTGCACTATAAGTACCAGCAGAATCTGGATGACAGATCCTTTTCCGTTTCATCCGACGAGTAACACCACTCCCTACTATATTATTTTCCTTGCTCTTTTTTGACTTTGCCATGTCAAGCCGTACCCACAACACAAAAGAATAAAATCGCTCTCCAGAACTCATTGATGCATGGTACAGACAAGCAATACTTTGATGTAAGACAACCGTATGAGGATGGAATATGTAAGAAAAACAGGGCGGCATGACATATTCACAACTACGATGTGTAAACTAAGCAGAAGGATTTTCAAGAAAATAGAAGTAGTGCAAGCTAGACACGATATGAAAGATGCAACCAATATTACTCTGCCAAGTTAAAAGTGTCTTGTCATAAGTGGCAATTCGAAAAATTAGAAGCAGTACAACATAGAAATCAATGCAAGATGCAACCACTATCAAACTGCCATGTTAAAAGCGTCCAATCATGAGTGACTGATGCGGGATACACAATAGCAGTACTTTGATGTAAGAACATGGTATGATAGATAGATGAAGTGTATTCTAGACATAGAACGCCATGTCATATGCACATGTATAACGTATAAACTCAGCAGGTGCAATTTAATCAAAATAGAAGAAATACAGGCTAGACAACATATGCAACATGAAACCAATTATCACACTGTCAACTTAGAGCAAGCACCTGCGATGGTGGAGTATGGGAGATGAACTCATCATGTAGACTTGGGACTTCAACTTCATTAGCAGTAGCAGTGGCAAATCTAGAGAGTCTATGTTTGCGTCGGTGCGGAGGACCACCAACATCCCCTAACTTACTCTTTTTCTTCCTATTTTCTGATATTGCCTTATGAAGTCAAAACCACAAGAAGGTGAATAAAATTAGCTCTACATAACTGGTTGATGCATGATATAGACAAACACTACTTTGATGTAAGGCAAGTGTAGGATAGGAGGATGGAATATATACAAAAAAGATAGCGTTTCATATTCACACGTACGATAGGAGGATGGAATATCTATGAAAATCAGTAAGCGGAAGGCATTTCAACTAAATTAGAAGAAATGAAAGCTAGGCACCATATGAACATGCAACCAATATCACTCTATCAGGTAAAAAGTGTCTTGTCGTAAGTGCCATTTCAAGAAATTAGAAGCAGTACAAGCTAGAAGACAATGCAAGATGCAACCTACATCACAGTCCCAAGTTAAATGTGTCTTATGGGTAAGTGATCATTGCAGGTATAAGTTGGAAGCTACGCAGATGCAATTCAACATAATCAGAAGCAATACAAACTAGACATCATACGAAAAATGCAACCACATATAACAGTTCCAAGTTAGAGCAAGCACCTGTGATGGTAGAGTAGGGGAGATGTGCTCATCATGTACACGTATGTTCTAGAAACAGGAACACATGTCATATTCACAGGCATTATGTGTAAAGTAAGCAAATGCAATTCAACAAAGTTAGAAGCAATACAAGCTAGACATCATACGCAATATGCAACCACATATAATAGTGCCAGGTTAGAGCAAGCACCTATGATGGCGGAGTAGGGGAGATGTGCTCATCATCTACACAGCTGCGTTGACTGTCCAGCCTTGTGTTGTCCTGCGAATCTTGTTGGGAGGATGGCGGAGTAAAATCTGTAGAGACCCCCTGTTTGAGTTGCTCCGAAGGACCACCATCATCCACTACCGGACTAATTTCCTTCAGTTGTAATGATTTTGCATTGTGAAGTCAAACCGATAAGAAAAAGGAATAAAATTCGCTCTTCAGAACTCATTCATGCATGATACCGACGAACACTACTCAGATGAAAGGCAAACACATGATGCGAGGATGGAATATGTATGAAAAATAGGATGGCGTGACATATTCACACCTATGATGTGGTAACTAAGTAGAAGGCATTTCAACAAATTAGAAGCACTGCAAGCTAGACACCATATGAAAGATGCAACCAATATCACTCTGCCAAGTTCAAACTATATGACGTTTCAACAAATTAGAAGCAGTACATGCTAGAAATCATATGCAAGACACAACCAATATCATAGTGGCGACTTAAAGGTGCCTTATCATAAGTGACTGATGCGGGATGTGCAAGAACAGTAGTCTGATGCAAGAACATCGCGTGATCAGATATAGTATGTTCTAGAAACAGGAACATATGTCATATTCACAGGCATTATGTGTAAAGTAAGCAGATGCAATTCAACAAAGTTAGAAGCAATACAAGCTAGACATCATACGCAACATGCAACGACATATAATAGTGCCAAATTAGAGCAAGCACATGTGATGGTGGAGTAGGGGAGATGTGCTCATCATCTACACAGCTACGTTGACTGTCTAGCCCTGCGTTGTCTTGTGAATCTTGTTGGGAGGATGGCGGAGTAGAATCTGTAGAGAACCTCTGTTTCAGTTGCTCGGAAGGACCACTGTCGGTGTCAAAACCGGCGGATCTCGGGTAGGGGGTCCCGAACTATGCGTCTGAGGTCGATGGTAACAGGAGATAGGGGACACAATGTTTTACCCAGGTTCGGGCCCTCTCTATGGAGGTAATACCCTACATCCTGCTTGATTGATCTTGATGAATATGAGTATTACAAGATTTGATCTTCCATGAGATCGTAATGGCTAAACCCTAGAGGCCTAGCTTGTATGGTTATGATAATGAGTCTCTGCTCCAGACTAAGTCCTCTGGTTTATATAGACACCGGGAGGATCTAGGGTTACACAAGGTCGGTTACAAAGGAATGAATCTACATATTCCGTCGCCAAGGAGAGTCCTATCTGGACACGGGTGCATTCTTCGGTCTTCGTATCTTCACAGCCCATTAGTCCGGCCCATGGCTAACAGGCCGGATGCCCGAGGACCCCTTAGTCCAGGACTCCCTCAGTAGCCCCTGAACCTGGCTTCAATGACAACGTATCTGGCGCGTAGGCCTATCTTCGGCATTGCAAGGAGGGTTCCTCTTTCCGAACTCCAAAATAGTCTTCGGATGTATTGAACGTGTCCAGACCTGTAACACACACCACACACAACCGTGGAGAGAATATAATTTTACACGAGTCCAATCTATTGACAACTCTCTGTAACATGACATCACATCTGTCCAGTCATAATTTCGAACCTTTTTCGTCTGCCGCTCCAAGTTTCGAGACGCGGTTGCCATTGTCATGTCTTGTCAAAGTAGAGACCGTGTCCCCTTATTACGGGATTCTTATCAATACGGGCGTGGGTAACCCAACTGCGGCGTTTACACATCCCTTGGGAATATGCGAGTTTTAAGGTGAGTAGGAAGGCGTTTGACATTCGTGGCCTTTATAAGAGGATATGGATTCGTCCTCATTCACCCATGCCTTATCCTTCCTCTGCCCATCCATTCTTGAGCTCCAACGCCCAAGCTCTAGCTTCTCCGGCCGGAGAAAGCACTCCAACCATGTCCGGATCCGGAGCTGGAGGCAAGTGGATGGCCTCCTCTGTTAAGAAGAAAGACATCAAGGAGCTCCAAGAGCCTGGATATCTGGCCAAGGAGATCGTTCACCGTCTCCTGGCCAAGGGACAGATCGTCCCTACCCCAGAGCCCCATGAGAGAGTTGTGTTTCTCACACATTTCATCTGCGGGCTGGGATTCCCTCTCCACCCATTTGTCCGTGGATTGATGTTTTACTACGGGTTGGACTTCCATGATCTAGCCCCCAACTTTATCCTCAACATCTCGGCATTTATAGTCGTCTGCGAGGCCTTTCTCCGTATCCCACCTCACTTCGGCCTATGGCTAAAGACCTTCAATGTAAAGCCGAAGGTAGTGAGAGGCCAACAAGCAGAGTGCGGAGGCTCCATGGTGGGTAAGATGCCCAATGTCACATGGCCCAAAGGCTCCTTTGTGGAGACGGTGAAGGGGTGGCCATCGGGGTGGTTCTACATCACCAAGCCGCGCGACACCAACTGGGTGGCGACCCCCGAATTCCGATCTGGAGTTCCGATGCGGCTCACCTCCTGGCAAGAGAAGGGCCTAACCTGGGGTTCTTCGAACGAGCTCACTGGGCTCTAGCCGTGCGTCCAGAACATGATAACCAAGAGAATCAAACTTTTCAACGTGATCTAGGTTATGCTCATTCGCCGGATCCTTCCGTGCCAACGCCAGACTTGCTATTTGTGGGAGTTCGATCCGGCCAAGCACCAGAGCTGCTAGAGCTCTTCGGCACGACGCGTGAAGACATCTGGAAAGTGCTCTTCAAGGCCGGCGAGACACCACCGCCTACGACCGAGGATCGCGGGCTTAGCTTAAAACGCCAGGCTAATTCGGTAAGTTCTTTTATGTTTTCAAGGTATAGCCTTTACTAGCATATTTTGAGAAGGAGTCTAAGCCTTCCTATCAATTTTTCAGGCCTGGATTGACATAGCGGGGCGGATTAACTGTCCGGCTCCGCTGCCCGAAGACCAAGAAACCCCACTTCTGACGAAGATGCTATTTTCGGCGCCTTATGATGTGTCGGAGAAGAAGGCCAAGAAAACGGCCAAGGGGGCCCAGAGTGGCCTTCGCTGAAAAGGCACTTCGGGCGTGACATCCAAAGACGAGACTCCCTCTTCGGCCGCCGAAGACGACGACGAGGAGGAGGAAGAAAGCGACTCCCCCTGGGGGGAGGAAGAAAAGAGGGGCCTCCCCAAATTTGGAGGTGAAGGCGCCCAAGAGGGGGAAGGGTTCCCTTGCGGATAACTCCACGTGGGAAGTTGATAGCAGTCCGGAGCGAATGCCCCGGACCAAGCCTCAAGCCGCCTCGTAAGTACCAAAAGCCTTATGCATGTCCAAATGTCTGGTCTTTCCATTTTGTGATATTAATATGTTTAAATTATGCCATCGCAGTCCGGCCCGCGACAGCTCCCCGCGATCCTCGATAGAGGGTTCGCTAGATTCAAAGGAGATGGCCAGCATGTCACCGCCGCCCGCTCACTCTGCCTAAGCCAAGGGTGATGACGAGATGATGTCCCAAAGGACCTTCCCAGACCAGGGGGAGGTTCCGGAGATCATCAGGGTGGCGCCCAAGGATGTAGCCAGACACATGGGGGAAAAAGCCCCCGTGGGGACTGGTGATGGGGCCAAATTCCATTCGGCCCCCAACCGGATACCATTCCGGAGACCTACATGGCTCCGGAGTCCAGCGAATGGCCTTTCCCGAAAGGAGGAGGTGTGCCTGTTCCGCCGGTGACCTCTGTCCGATCAGAGGCACCGGATAATCTGCTGGGAGCGCTGCAAGGCGCTTCCGTTGTGGATGAACACCGTGTCCTTATGGGTACGGTGATCAAGAAGGTTCAGTACGCCAAAAGCGTACTGACCGAAGCCTGCGCTAGTCTTTTAACAGGCTTTGAGGTAAGCGGCGCAAAAAGGAGAAAATCCCCATATAGACAGTAGCCCCTGAGACATTGTTCGGTGTTCAGAAAGAAAAAACCGGACAGAGGATCAATCTCCTATTGCAGGAAACTAACTAAATTTGTCTGAAATGTATGCAGAGGCATCACTGTTGGTCGCGGCCTCGCATACTGCCGAATTCTTCGGACTGGAGCAGAAACTGGCGGAGGCCGAGGAGGAGCTGGGCCAGGTGAAGAGGCAGCTCCAGGAAAAACAAGGTAAGTAATAACCTATTATGTACTCAAAAAAGGAAAATGACATGCAATGACCGAAATGCCATGATGTGCACAGAGGCGACGACCAAGGTTGAGGCCCTGAAAATGGGCTGGTCAAAGCCGAAGGGAAGGCTGTCAAGGAGCAGGCCGCTCGGAAGAAGCCCAAGGCCCGGGTCAACGAGGTCCAATAGGAGCTCGAGGATGCAGTGAAGAAGTGCGAGGCCTTGGAGCGTGATGCGTCAGTCCAAGCCGAACTCGCCAAGGCTCATCAGAGTGCGGAGGCAGCCCGGAATGAGGCCCAGGGCGCCCTCCAGGAGATCCAGGAGGCCAGGAAGATCTCGGCGGGTAAGGCATTCAATATGCAAAGCAAGAATGTGAAGATGAAATATCGTTTACTAACCCGGATTCGGAGTTCTCCAGGGGCTTTTACTGATCTGCCACACAGTGTGGCTAATGCCGCAGAGTTCTTCCGAACCGAAGAAGGGAGCTCCACAGAGAAGCTGTTTTGGTCGCAACATCTTGCGCCAGAACATCCGGTGCCCTTCAGTGATCAGCTAAAACAGTTGGTCGAGCTGCATAGGGTGGATGAACTGGCCATGAAGGATTTAATAATCCGGTTGTGACCAGCCGAAGCTATACTCGGCAGTTACTTCGGCCTCGTGAAGCGACTGGTGGATGCCTGTCCTCGGCTGGACGTCGTCAAGTGGTCCGTCTGCATTGAGGGCGCACGTCTGGCCTTCTCCTATTGCAAGGTCTGGTGGGCGAAGCTGGACACTGTCAAATTAGCAACCGAGGGGCCGCCGGAGGAGAAGGAGCACCGCACAATCGAGTGATATTTCGGCGATGTCTTGGAGGGGTCCCGCATTGTTGTGGATCATTGTGCGAAAGACACTATCTTTGAATGAATGTATTCGAGCTCCCTCAACCTTGTATGATAAAACAAAGTGATTGTGCAATATAATGCTGGTTATGTTTTTAAATTTTTACTTCCTGTGCGGCCGTGTTGTATGAAATCTGAGGGTTAACCAGTCGTCGACTTCTGCCCCCATGTAGGTAGTACGGGGGTGTTCGGGATGGAATCTAAACAATCTTGATCCAATTAGATGGTCCTTGAAAGAGTTGTTTAGCGCAACGAACCAGGCAACCAGACTATGCGGCTGTAACGCCCTCACTTAGCCATAGGAGTTCGACAATAAAAACATGGGCGCAGCCCCTATTATCCGAACTAGAGTGCTATAAGTGTCTGATCAGTAAGTACCAATCCTTCGCGTAATGCGGAAGAAATCTCCAACAATTTGTAACCTCCGAGCAGCTGACCGGCTCTCGCCGCATCATGACAGTCAGCTTTTGGCTTTCTCTACTAAGGTGCTACTTTGGATAAAACAAGGCACAATCGCAGTAGTTCTCCCTTTACTACCTTAGCTGATATAGCGGAACGTAAGGTAGCAAGCACAGGAGCCGGGCAACCCAAGTATTGACCAAAGACATGATTCGGAGCCAATGCATATAATGCTAAATTTGGGGTGTCAAACTATACTTATAAAAAGTGTTCGGACTTTTGTTGCCACGATGTGGGGTGCCATGAAGCCCCTGACAAACATCACAGGTACCAAAGTGTACGGGTGCTACCTGATAGGGTTATCCACAGGGAAGCTGGGAGAAAAAAAGAAATAAAATAGAAAAGGTGCAAAGGTAAAAAGCTGGGGTCCTAAAGCTCCAGCCGCAAACTGTTCTCATTGTAATTTGATTAGTACGTCAAGGCGCATTAATACAGGTAGTGCGTTAAGCAACAGGCTATTTAAGATGCCGAAACCAAGGGAGAGCTGCATGTGGGTCCTGAAAAACAGGTAGAGTTATCGTTAACAGAATCACCTAAAAATTCCCCCATATGTTTGCGTTTCTCGCTGTCTTGGTGTGTTTATCCTTCAAGAGGACCAATGACCTGACCACCAGATGGGGCCTGTGGGATTGAGACCTAAAAAGGAGGCAAGTAAAAGTGAAAGTATGTGTGTATCCGATGTCGGTTGAGCCGTACTATGGACCACAAGCTAGCTATGCCTCCGTCGATGCCCATGGGATTTTGAGTGCATAGTTATGTACGCGCAGCACAAATGCCACCACTTGATCGGGACTGAGACGGAGGCCGGATTGCTAGTTGAGCTCCTGACGAGCCGAGCTCTCCTGTTGCAGAGTACTTCGGACCCTCTTAACGGTGTCCGTGGGCTCGGCAGCCGAATTAAGGTTCTGCTTGAGAAGGCCGCTCTACACTTCTTCTGCTAAGGCAGCTGTGTGCTCTTCTGTATGGAGGGAACGTTCCGTATTTCCATTGACTGTTATGACGCCGCGTGGATCGGGCATCTTGAGCTTGAGATAAGCATAGTGTGGTACTGCGTTGAATCGAGAAAATGCAGTTCGTCCGAGCAGTGCATGATAGCCGTTGCGGAAGGGGACGATATCGAATATTAAATCCTCGCTTCGGAAGTTGCCCGAAGATCTGAAGAAAACCTCTAGTGTGATTGAGCCCGTACAGCGGGCCTCTACACCTGGTATGACTCCTTTGAAGGTAGTCCTGGTGGGCTTGATCTGTGATGGGTTAATGCCCATTTTTTGCATTGTATCCTGATAAAGCAGATTGAGGCTGCTACCTCCGTCCATAAGGACGCGAGTCGGGTGAAACCCGTCAATTATTGGGTCTAGGACCGGTGTGGCTGAGCCACCGTGACGTATACTGGTCGGATGATCCCGGCGATCAAAAGTGATCGGGCTTGACGACTATCGGTGTTAAAACCGGCGGATCTCGGGTAGGGGGTCCCGAACTGTGCGTCTAAGGTGGATGGTAACAGGAAGTAGGGGACACGATGTTTTACCCAGGTTTGGGCCCTCTTGATGGAGGTAATACCCTACGTCCTGCTTGATTGTTCTTGATGATATGAGTATTGCAAGAGTTGATCTACCACGAGATCGTAGAGGCTAAACCCTAGAAGCTAGCCTATGGTATGATTGTATGTTGTCCTACGGACTAAACCCTCCGGTTTATATAACACCGGAGGGGGCTAGGGTTACACAAGGTCGGTTACAAGGGAGGAGATTTACATATCTGTATTGCCTAGCTTGCCTTCCACGCCAAGTAGAGTCCCATCCGGACACGGGACGAAGTCTTCAATCTTGCATCTTCATAGTCCAACAGTCCAGCCAAAGGATATAGTCCGGCTCTCCGGAGACCCCCTAATCCAGGACTCCCTCAGTAGCCCCCTGAACCAGGCTTCAATGACGATGAGTCCGGCGCGCAGTATTCTCTTCAGCATTGCAAGGCGGGTTCTTCTCCAAATACTTCATGGAAGATTTTTGAACACAAGGATAGTGTCCGGTTCTGCAAAACAAGTTCCACACCCCACTGTAGAGAGAATAATATTTCCATAAATCTAATCTGCTGACACGTTTTGGCAGCACAACATCACGTCATGGCCGGGTCCTTATCTGAACCGTTTTTCTCAACCAGCACTGCGCATATCGCGAGGTAGTCTTTTTGTCACGTCTTGTCAAAGCAGAGATCGTGTCCCCCTTATTACGGGATTCTCATCAATACGGACATGGGTAACTCAACCGCGCCATCAATTACGGCGCCTGGGGAATAAGCGGTTTTACCAAGCATGTGGGGAGGCGCATCGCCTCGTCCGTCCTTATAAAGGGACGAAGATTCACTCTTTTCACCCACGCCTTCTTCCTCCTTGCTTACCCATTCCCGCACACTCGAGCTCTAGCGCCCAAGCTCACGTTCTTCTTCTCAAACCACTCCAAGCATGTCCGGAGCAGGAGGCAAGTGGATGGTCTCCTCCGTCACGGAGGAGAACATCAAAAAGTTATAGGAAGCCGGATATCTGGCTGCGGATATCGCGCACCGGCTGCCAGATGCGGGGCAGATCATCCCAATGCCCGAACCCCATGAGAGGGTAGTTTTTCTTACCCATTTTGTCCGCGGACTGGGATTTCCCCTCCACGCGTTTGACCGTGGGCTCATGTTCTACTACGGGCTGGATTTTCATGATCTGGCCCCCAATTTCATCCTCAATATCTCGGCGTTTATCATCGTGTGCGAGGCCTTCCTCCGCATCAAGCCCCATTTCGGCCTGTGGCTGAGGACCTTCAATGTCAAACTGAAGGTGGTGGTCGGACAGCAAGCGGAGTGCGGAGGTGCCATGGTGGGAAAGATGCCTAATGTCACCTGGCTTGAAGGCTCCTATGTGGAGACCATAAAGGGATGGCAATCGGGGTGGTTCTACATCACCGAGCCGCGTGACACCAACTTGGTGGCGGTCCCCGAATTCCGATCCGGAGTCCCCACACGGCTCACCTCCTGGAAAGAGAAGGGCCTGTCCTGGGGTTCTTCGGTAGAGCTGACCAGACTCCAGACCTACATCAAGAACATGATGAGCAAGAAAATTAAGGTCGTCAACATGGTCCAGGTCATGCTCTTCCGCCGGATTCTCCCATGTCAACAACGGGCATTCAACTTGTGGGAGTTCGACCCGGCCAAGCACCAGACGCTGCGAGAGCTCTATGGCACGACGCATGAGGACGTCTTGAGGGTGCTGTTTAAGGGCACCGAGGTACCTCCTTCCCTCACCGAGGACCGCGGACTCAGGCAAAGCGCCGCGCCATTCTGGTAAGTTTATATTTCGCAGGGTATCTATTTGCCCCAATTTAATCATGTGCAGGATCTAAGACTTCCATGCCTTTAACAGGACTGGGTGAAGACAGCAAAGCAGATTGATTGCCCCGCCCCCCTGCCGGAAGATCCTGCCAATGCTCTCCTGACGGAGATGCTGGTTCCGGCACCTTACGAGGTGCCGGTGAAGAAGGCCAAGAAGAAGGCTGCGGGGACCCGAAAGGGTCTCCGGTGCAAGGTTGTATCGGACTCATCGTCCGATAACTCCGACACGCCCTCCTCCCACGAAAATGAGGAGGAGGAAGAGGAAAGTTCTCCCCCCACCCCCTAGCCAGGGGAGACAAGAAAAGGAAGGCCGATCCAACCGGGGAGGCCGAAGGGTCCAAGAAGGGCAGGACCCTCCCTCCGGACTGCTCCACGACGGCCGCCTATAGCGGCGACGAGTGGCTACCCAGGGTCAAGCCTTTGGCGAAGTCGTAAGTATTCGGACGCCATAGTAATTCATGGTATGTTTTACTGCGCTGCTTCTCCTCATGCCGAACGTGATTATGCAGTCCGTCCCGAGCTCATCTCGACGTATCTTTGTCGAGCGGTTCGTTGGACTCGTCGAATATGAACAGCGGTTCTCTTCCGACCGCCTCCACCCCTTGCCCTACGGACAACGCCGAGGTGTTGTCTCAAAATGCACCGAGCCAAGGGGAGGTGGTCCTGGAGGCATCTCGAGGTGACCTCCCGGACCCTGGGTACCAAGGGAGCGAGGCTCCTACGGGCTCCGAGTTCGGCCCCCAGCCGAACACTGCGCCGGAACCTTCGATGGTTCCGGACTCCGGCAGGCGGTCCCCTGTTAAGGGGGGCCAACCACCCGTACTGGTGTCCTCTGTCCATCTAGAGGCACCGGACAACTTGCTGGAAGCGCTTCGCAGCGCTTCCATCGATGATGAGCACCGCACTATCATGAGTGTGGTGATCGAGAAGGTTCAGTCCGCCAAAAACGGGCTGACCGAGGCTTGCGCCAACCTCCTAACAGGCTTTGAGGTAAGCAATCAAAATATATATATAAGAAAATATTACCGCATAGATAGTAGCCCCTGATGCTCTGTTCGGTGTTCGAGAAGAAAGGCCGAATAGAGGATCAAATGATGAGTCGGGAGTCTAATAAGAACATGTCTATGTGTAAGTGCAGGCTTCCCTGCTGGCCACTGCCGCACGTACGACAGAGGTCTCTGCACTGAAGCAGGGCCTGGAGCGGTCCGAGAACGAGCTTTGCCTTATCAAGAGGCAGCTCGAGGAGAGCAAAGGTAAGAAATACCTTGTCTACACTTTTGAAAAGAAGTTTGTTTGTAAAATAATAGGATCACCATGAATTTGCCAGGGGCCACGACCGAGGTGGAGACCCTGAAGAAGGCGTTGTCTGAGGCCGAAGACAAAGCGGCCAAGGAACGCATCGAGCGGGAGAAGCAAGAAGCCCGAGTGGGCGAGGTGCAGGAAGAGCTCAAGGCTTTCGCCAAAAAACACGAGTCCTTGGAGCTCGACTCAAAGACGCGAGAGTCCGAGCTCGCACAGGCGCTTGAAAGCACCCGGAGCGCCAAGGCTGAAGCCCACAAGGCCCTCCAGGAAATTGATGCGGTGAAGAAGATAGCAGCGTGTAAGGCATTCATTATGCAAAGCAAGCATGTGAAGGAAACTTTCCTTTTTCTTACCCGAGTTCGGAGCTCTCCAGGAGCGTTCGCAGATCTTCCCTGCAGTGTGCTGGATGCCGTGGAGTTTTACCGAGCTGAGGAGGGGAGCTCGACAGAGTTGTTCTGGTCTCAGTATACTGGGACCGAACACCCGATGCCCTTGAGCGACCAGCTAAACCAATTGGTCGAGCTTCACAAGGCGGCCGAACAGGCCATGAGGGGCCTTATAGTCCGGATGTGGCCTGGCGAGCCCCAGTCCAGCAGCTACTTCGGTCTGGTAAGGCGGCTTGTGGAGGCCTGCCCACGGCTTGAAGTCATAAAGCGGTCAGCCTGCATTGAGGGTGCGCGCAGGGCTTTCGCCTGGGCGAAGGTGCACTGGGCGAAGCTGGACGTCGTGAAGCTGGTGAAGGAGGGGCCGCTGGAGGGCAAGGAGCATCGCCACCCCGAGATGTACTATGAGAGTGTCCTGAAGGGTTCCCACCTTGTGGCGGATGAATGTGCCAGGGATGTAATTTTTGAATGAAGATGCTCGTGTGATCCTGTAATGTGAAACAAGTTCATCTGCGCTATGCAATGCTTTTTTAATTTAAAATATTAACTTTTGTGCGGCCGTTTATAATATCTGAGAGTTGGCCAGTCATCGACTTCTGCCCCCATGTAGCTAGTACTGGGGTGTTCGGGATAAACCTGAGCACTCTTTACCCCAATTTTGGGTCCTTCAAGGGAGGTGTTCAGCGCAACGAATCAGGCAATCGGACTATAAGGCTTTATCACTCTCACTTAGCCATAGAAGTCTACAATTTTAAATTTTGGCAAAGCCCCTAGTGTTTGGAAGGCCAAATTTGGGGCGCTTTACTCGCCTAAGCCGGACAAGGTCGGCTCCTCGCCCGAAGCGGAAAAAGTCTTTAAGGACTTGAGACCTCTCGAACATCGACCAGTCTCTCGCCTTATCATGACAGTCAGTTTTCGGCTTTCTCTACAGAGGCGCTCGTCCGGAAGAACCAGGACGCAATCACAGTAGTTCTCCCACCGCTACCTTAGCCGATATAGTGGAACGTAAGGTACCAAAGCATGGGAGCCGGGCAAACCCAACATTTGACCAAAGACATGATTCAGAGATGATGCATATAATGCTATAAGTTCGGGGTGCCGCACTGTCGAAAGTGTTCAGACTTCTTGCACCGTATTATGGGGTAAACGAAAGCCCCTGGTGTACTAACCGTACCCGAACGTACGGGTGCGGATTTTCGTGGATGGACATAAAGGGGAAAAAAGGAATGATTAATGCAATAATAGACTAATGCTATGCATTGTTATTTAAATAATACGTCGAGGCGTACTGGTACAGGTAGTGCAATAAGCAGAAAGTAGGACTATTCAAAATGTCCTATCCAAGGGCAAGCTGCGTATGGATAGTAGAAAGCAGGTATTATTATTAGAGACCACATGGGGGTTCCCGTGTTTATCTTAGCTTCTTGCATCCTTGGTTGTTGCTTCCCGTAATCTGTCCGGCAATCATACTACTGGAAAGGGCTTCCAGGGGGTTAGGTCCTGAAAAGAGAAAAGAAATGATAAAGATATACAGCCCCTAGGGCGGTGAATTTTGGGGCGACTAGCTCTATCGCACAGACGTCCCTAAGCGCACGCTTGCACTCCCTCTTGGGGATGTGGGTAGCATATATCATGTTCACCATTTTGACCTGAGGGGGAAACTTCTTCTGTCCCCCTGTGTTCGGTTGCCGGTGCTCTTCGTCATCGTCCTTGCTTTGTGATCCCTTTTCCCTATTCTCGGCATTTAATTTGCCGGCCTGTTTAAAAACCCAGCAATCTCTATTTGTATGATTGGGTGGTTTGTCCAGGGTGCCATGAATCTGGCACGGACGATCAAGTATGCGGTCCAAGCTGGATGGGCCTGAATTGTTCTTTTGGAACAGCTTCTTCCGCTGACCGGACTTAGAGCCACTGAATCCGGCATTGACCGCCATATCCTTGGTGTTGTCACTGTTGTTTCGACGCTTGTATCTATTGCGTCGAGACTTGTCTTTGTTATTTTTAACTTCAGGGGTGCCGGCGTCGCTTGTATTCTTTTTGCTACGGGCCAACCAACTGTCCTCGCCCACACAAAAGCGGGTCATGAGTGCCGTAAGGGCCGCCATGGATTTTGGATTTTCTTGGCCGAGGTGGCGAGCGAGCCATTCATCGCGGATGCTGTGTTTGAAGGCTGCTAGGGCTTCGGCATCTGGACAATCGACGATTTGGTTCTTTTTAGTTAAGAACCTAGTCCAGAATTTCCTGGCGGACTCTTCGGGCTGTTGAACTATATGGCTTAAGTCATCAGCGTCCGGAGGTCGAGTATATGTACCTTGGAAGTTATCGAGGAAGGCCTCTTCCAAGTCCTCCCGGCTGCCAATAGAATTTTCAGGCAGACTGTTGAGCCAATGTCGAGCTGGCCCCTTGAGTTTTAAAGGGAGGTATTTGATGGCGTGGAGGTCATCGCCGCGGGCCATATGAATGTGGAGAATGAAGTCTTCAATCCACACCGCAAGGTCCGTGGTTCCATCGTATGATTCTATATTCACGGGTTTGAACCGTTCTAGGAATTCATGATCCATGACCTCATCAGTGAAGCAATGAGGGTGTGCGGCGCCTCTATATTGGGTCGTATCCCGTCTGCGGTTTTCAGCCCGTGCATGACTAAGTTTGTCATGTCCGAATAGGTGGCCATCATCGCGTGTTGAGGTATGTCCTCGTGATCCGTAGATTGATCTGGTATGTCCTGCTTTATTGTTCAGGTTTTGCCAGTGGTCATTTGTATGGCCATGGGCTAATTTACCTCTACCTGTGCGATGAGGCGGGGCAGGCTAGTATTCGGCGTGAGTTGCCGTTTTGTCCCGACCACGTGGTCGTCAGACAGCCGCATTGTACGATGGTGGTATGTGTTCCGGTGCCTCCTCGTCAAACTGAGGTAGCAATTTGCGCTTTGGGTAGCTTTTGGTTGGGCGCTTGAGGCCGTATTCTTCGGCTGCTAGGACATCGGTCCATTTATCATTGAGCATATCTTGGTGAGCTTGAAGCTGCTGCTGCTTCTTTTTCAAGCTCCTTGCAGTGGCTATTAGCTGGCGCTTGAAGCGCTCCTGCTCAAGAGGTTCCTTAGGCACGATGAAATCGTCAGTGCCGAGGCTCACCTCATCCTCGGAGAGCGGAAGATAAGTTCCGTCCTCTGAGTCTTCATGCGTGTCCTGTTTACCAGGGCTAGCCTACCCATCTTCCTGTTCATCTTGTTCATTAGCTGTTTCAACGGGGTCTTCATTGTCTTCGGCACCTTCTGGAGTGTTATCTTCTCCTGTGCCGGTGTTGCTGTCTTTACTGTGGCGTGACTTAGAGCGGCGCCGCTAACGCTGACGCTTGGATTGTATTTCGGAAGGTTTATCCTTAGCTGGATCTTCCTTGTCATCGCCGTTGTTCTCCTTTGGTGCATCCACCATGTATACATCACACGAGGAAGTGGCCGTCCAGCGTCTGGTGAACGGCGGGTTCTGGGCCTCTTCTTCTCCGGCATCGTCGTCCATACCGTCGATGTCCTCGGAGTTGTAATCAAGTGTGTCGGTCAAATCCTTGACCGTGGCTATGAAGTGGGTGACGGGTGGGAAGCAAAATTCTCCACCGTCGGCCCCTAGTTCGCACCGGATATAGTTCGGATGTGAGTCCTTCGTCAAGGACAGGTTTTTTAATGAGTTTAGCACGTCGCCCAAAGGCGAGTGCTGGAAGATGTCTGCGGCACTGAATTCGAAGATCGATAAACGATCCAGTTCGGCATCCGCGGGCTCACATGGTTCGGAACTTACGGCCGGAGACGAGTCCGGAGTTCCGGTGGCACAGGTATCATATGAGATCAAGTCTATGTGCGGCTCCAACGCTGGGGAATCTATGGCCTCCGTGGCGGGGTTGAGCCTCCCGTCCTTGGATGGTGCAGTCTGCTCCGGATTTAAGGCCAGAGCGGTTGTCGGTGTCAAAACCGGCGGATCTCAGGTAGGGGGTCCCAAACTGTGCATCTAGGCCAGATGGTAACAGGAGGCAGGGGACACGATGTTTTACCCAGGTTCGAGCCCTCTTGATGGAGGTAAAACCCTACGTCCTGCTTGATTAATATTGATGATATGGGTAGTACAAGAGTAGATCTACCATGAGATCAGAGATGCTAAACCCTAGAAGCTAGCCTATGGTATGATTGTATGTTGTGGTTGTTGTCCTACGGAATAAAACCCTTCGATTTATATAGACACCGAAGAGGGTTAGGGTTACACAAGGTCGGTTACAAAGGAGGATATATGCATATCCGTATTGCCTAGCTTGCCTTCCACGCCAAGTAGAGTCCTATCCGGACACGAGACGAAGTCTTCAATCTTGTATCTTCATAGTCTAACAGTCCGGCCAATGGAGATAGTCCGGCTGTCCGGAGACCCCCTAATCCAGGACTCCCTCAGTAGCCCCTGAACCAGGCTTCAATGACGATGAGTCCGGCGCGCAGTATTGTCTTAGGCATTGCAAGGTGGGTTCCTCCTCCGAATACATCACAGAAGAATTTGAATACGAGGATAGTGTCCGACCCTGCAACATAAGTTCCACATACTTCCGTAGAGAGAATAATATTTTCACAAATCTAATTTGCCAACTTGTTTTGACAGCATGACGTTATGTCATGGCCCGGTGATTATTCGAACCGTTTCCTTTAACTAGCCCCGCACATAACGCGAGGCAGTTTTTCGACACGTCTTGTCAAAGCAGAGATCGCGTCCCCTTATTACGGGATTCTCATCAATACGAGCGTGGGTAACCCAACCATGCCATCGATTACGGCGCTTGGGGGATGAGCGAGTTATACTAGGCAAGTGGGGACGCTTAGTTTCGTCCACCCATATAAAGGGATAAGGATTCACCTTTCTATCCACGCCTTCTTCCTCCTTTGCTCATCCATTTTTGCACACTCGAGCTCTAGCGCCCAAGTCCGCACTTCCCACCTCCACCTTCTCCAACCATGTCCGGAGCGGGAGGCAGGTGGATGGTCTCCTCCGTCACGGATGGAGACATCAAGAAGCTGAGGAGAGCCGGATACCTGCCCGACGACATCGCGCACTGGCTCCCAGATGAGGTGCAGCTCATCCCCACCCCCAGGCCCCATGAGAGGGTAGTGTTCCTCACCCATTTCCTCTGCGTACTGGGATTCCCTCTCCATCCGTTCGTCCAGGGGCCCATGTTCTATTACGGCCTGGATTTCCATGATCTGGCCCCGAACTTCATCCTCAACATCTCGGCGTTTATCGTCGTGTGCGCGGCCTTCCCCTGCATCAAGCCCCACTTCGGCTTATGGTTGAAGACCTTCAATGTCAAGCCGAAGGTTGTGGGCGGGCGCCAGGTGGAGTGCGGAGGCGCCATGGTGGGCAAGATGCCCAACGTAACATGGCTCGAGGGCTCCTTTGCGGAAACCATAAAGGGGTGGCAATCGGGGTGGTTCTACATCATCGAGTCGCGCGACCCTGCATGGGCAGCGGCCCCCGAGTTCCGATCTGGCATCCCCACGCGGCTCACTTCCTGGAAAGAGAAGGGCCTGTCCTGGGGTAGTTTGGGAGAGCTGACCGGACTCCAAACATGTATTCAAAACATGGTGAACAAGAAGCTCAAACTTGTCAACGTGGTCCAGGTCATGCTCCACCGCCAGATCCTCCCGTGCCAACAACGGGAGTTCAACTTGTGGGAGTTCGACCCGACGCAGCACCGAACTCTGAACAGGCTCTTTGACACGACTCACGAAGATGCCTGGAGGGTGCTGTTCAAAAGCGCCGAGGTCCCCCCTCCTATTACTGAGGATCGTGGATTCAGCGTGAAGCACCAAGCCAGTGCGGTAAGCTGCTTTACCTTTCGCAGGATACTTATTTTTTATAGATTGACTCCATGCGGGATCTAAACTCCCGTACCTTTGACAGGATTGGCAGGAGACGGCCGAACAGATCGACTGTCCGGCTCCTTTGCCCGAAGGCCTCGCAGACGCTCTTCTGGCGAAGATGCTGACTTCGGCCCCTTATACGGTGCCGGAGAAGACCAAGAAGGCCAAGGGAACCCGAAAGAGTTCCCGACGCCAGGCGTCGTCGGACTCACCGTCCGATGACTCTGCGGCGCACTCTTCCCCCGAAGACGAGGAAGAAGAAGAAGATGCTCCCCCACCGGCTGGGGGAAATAAGAAAAGGAAGGCCGCCCCAACTGGGGGGCGAAGGGTCCAAGAAGGGAAGGACTCTCCTTCCGGACAGTTCCACCGCCGCCGATGAAGGCGAAGATGAGTGGTTTCCCAGGGCCAAGCCCCCGGGGAGATCGTAAGTATTCGGATACCAGAGTAACTCATAGAATTCCTTTGTCGCACTGTTTTCCCTAACGCCGAACATAATTATGCAGGCCGCCACGAGCCAGTATCAATGTATCATCGGACGGCTCCCTGGGCTCGTCGGACATGGATAGCGATCCAGTCCCGACCGCCACCTTCCCTCATCGTGCCGACGACGCCGAGGTGCTATCTCAAGAGGCACCGAATCGAGGGGAGACAGTCCCGGAGGCGCCTCAAGGCGACCTTCCGGACTCCGGTAGCCGACGGGACGGGGCCCCTGAGAGCTCCGAGTTCAGCCCTCAGCCGAACCCCGCGCCGGAACCTCCAGCGGTTCCAGGCTCGGGTAGGCGGCCTCCTTCTAAGAGGGGCAAGACGCCTGTGCCGGTGACCTCCGTCCATCCAGAGGCGCTGGACAATCTGTTGGAAGCGCTTCGTAGTGCTTCCATCGACGAGGAGCACCGTACCGTTATGAGTGCGGTGGTCCAGAAGGTTCAGTCCGCCGAGAGCGGGTTGACTGAAGCCTGTGCCAGCCTTCTAACAGGCATTGAGGTAAGTGTTTTAAAATGTAGTAGAAATATTACCGCATAGACAGTAGCCCCTGATGCTTTGTTCGGTGTTCACAAAGAAAAGCCAAACAGAGGATCAAATAATATCGCAGGAGTCTAATATAAGTATGTCAATATGCTTATGCACGCTTCGCTGCTGGCATCCGCCGCACTGACTGCGGAGGTCGCCGTACTGAAGCAGGACCTCGAGGGGTCCAGGAAAGAGCTCGGCCTTGCCAAGAGGCAGCTCGAAGAGAACAAGGGTAAGTAATACCCTGTCTATAGATATGTATATATAAAAGAAGACGCGATTGCAAAATGACAGGATCATCGTATATTCGCCAGGGGCCACGACCGAGGTGGCGACCCTGAAGCAAGCGCTAACCAAGGCCGAAGATAACGCGGCCAAGGAGCGCACCGAGCGAGAAAAGCACGAGGCTCGGGTGGGCGAGGTGCAGCAAGAGCTCCAGGCTCTCGTGGCGAAGCACGAGGCGTTGGAGCTTGACTCAAAGACGTGGGAGTCTGAGCTTGCCGCGGCCCTCGAGAGCGCAAAAAGTGCCAAGGCCGAAGCCCAAAGGGCCCTCCAGGAGATCGACGCAATGAAGAAGATAGCGGCGGGTAAGGCTTTCTATATGTAAAGCAAGCATGTAAAAGTAAATTACCGATTACTTACCCGAATCCGGAGCTCTCCACAAGCATTCGCAGATTTGCCCCACAGCGTGTCCGATGCCGCACAATTTTACCAGGCCGAGGATGGAAGCTCCACGGAGAAGCTGTTCTGGTCTCAGTATGCTGAGGCCGAACACCCGGTGCCAATGAGCGACCAGCTGAAGCAGATGGTCGAGCTACATAAGGCGGCCGATCAGGCCATGAAGGGCTTTATAGTCCGGCTGTGGCCTGGCGACGCCCTTCCGAACAGCTTCTTCGGCCTGGTGAGGCAGCTTGTGGATGCCTACCCGTGGCTGGAGGTCGTCAAGCGATCTGTCTGCATTGAGGGTGCACGCCGGGCTTTCGCCTGTGAGAAATTGGAGTGGGTCAAGCTAGACGCCGTGAAGCTGATCAAGGAGGGGCCACCGGAGGGCAAGGAGCACCGCCACCCCAAGATGTACTACGAGGGTGTTCTGCCGGGTGCCCGTCTCATAGAGGACGAGTGTTCAAAATATGTAATATTTGAGTGAGACTTGCTCGTTTTATCCTGTATTTATGAAAACTTGTTTCATATGCGCTATGCAACGCTTGTTTGAATTTAAAATATTACCTTTTGTTTGGCCGTTTATCAATCTGAGAGATGGCTAGTCCTCGGCTTCTGCCCCCATGCCACGAGTGCTGGGGTGTTCGGGATAAACCTGAGCACTCTTGTTCCCATGTTTGGGTCCTTCGAGGGAGGTGCTCAGCACAGCGAACAAGGCAACCGGACTAATAATGCTTTATCACTCTCACTTAGCCATAGAATTCTATAATTTTAAATTTTGGCGAAGCCCCTGGTATTCGGAAGGCCGAATTTGGGGCGCGATACATGCCTTTAAGTCAGACAGGGCCGGCCCCTCGCTCTAAGCAGCATAAGTCTTTAGGGACTCGAAAACCTGGCCGAACAGCGACCAGTCTCTCGCCTTATCATGACAGTCATTTTTAGCTTTCTCTACTGAGGTGCTGAACCCAGCAGAACCGGGGCACAATCGCAGTAGTTCTCCTAGCGCTACCTTAGCCGATAGAGCGGAACGTAAGGTACCAAAACATAGGAGCCGGGAAAACCCAACATTTGACCAAAGACATGATTCGGAGCTGATGCATATAATGATATAAGTTCGGGGTGCCGCGCTTGTGAAAGTGTTCGGACTTTTCACACCGTATTGTGGGGTACGTAAGCCCCTGGTGTATTGGCCATACCAAAGTGTACGGTTGCAAGGCGTCATTAATGAACACACACACACACACACACACATATATATATATAACAAGAATGCAATAATAGTCGTAATATCATGCATTGTTTAAAAAAATTGTGTTAAAGCAGAGTGATACAGATAGTGTGATAAGCAAAGAGTAGGATTATGTCCCTTCCAAGGGCAAGCTGAGGAATGATATTAAATCGAATATTTCGCTCGTTACTGTAATCCACCTGGGAATTCCGTGGTATGACGTAGTTGTGTGCCTCCTTGGTTGCTGCATCATGTGTTCGGCAATAGTGCTGCCGGACAGTGTTTCCAGAGATTAATGTCCTGGAAAAAAATAACCAAACGGGAAGCCCCTAGTGCGGTTTAAGCCGCGTCTTGGGGCGTGCCGCAGTTGTGCCCCCCTCCCCACTTGTGCCCATGGTATTTTTAATGCGTAATTATGTACGCGCGGCACGAGTTTTGCCGTTGGGCTGGGATTGGGGGGTGTCCGCCATATTGCTACGCGAGCTCAGATAGCGCCAGGCGGTCTATTTGCCGATTGCTCCGAGCGTGCTTGAAGGTGTCCGGGCTTTGAAGCGCCGGACTGGTTGATTGCCTTGAGAGGCTGCTTTGCACTTCTGCTGCGAGGGCCGCGGTGTGCTCCTCTGTTCGGAGAGAGCGCTCTGTGTTTCCATTGACTGTGATAACTCCGCGAGGTCCTGGCATCTTGAGCTTGAGGTATGCATAATGCGGTACCGCATTGAATCTAGCAAATGCGGTTCACCCGAGCAGCGCGTGATAACCACTGCGGAACGGGACTATATCGAAGATTAACTCTTTGCTTCGGAAGTTATCCGGGGATCCAAAGACCACTTCCAGTGTAATTGAGCCTGTGCAATGGGCCTCTACACCTGGAATGACGCCTTTAAAGGTCGCTTTTGTGGGTTTGATCCTTGAGGGGTCTATACCCATTTTGCGCACTGTGTCCTGATAAAGCAGGTTCAGGCTGCTGCCGCCGTCCATAAGGACTCGAGTGAGGTGAAATCTGTCGATGATTGGGTCTAGGACTAGTGGGGTGGTCCCTGCAATCGAAGGTGATCGGACAGAAGGACCAAGGGTTGAACTTTGGGGCGACTGGCTCCAATGCATATACGTCCCTGAGCGCACGCTTCCGCTCCCTCTTGGGGATGTGGGTTGCGTATATCATTTTCACCGTCCACACTTGCGGGGGAAACCTCTTCTGTCCTCCGGTGTGCGGCTACCGGGGCTCCTCCTCGTCATCGCTATGCGGCCCCCTATCCTTGTTTTCGGCAATTAACTTGCCGGACTGCTTGAACACCCAACAATCCCTGTTGGTGTGATTGGCTGGCTTGTCTGGGGTGCCGTGTATTTGACACGAGCGATTGAGTATACGGTCCAAGCTGGACGGACCCGGCGTACTTTGTTGGAATTGCTTTTTTCGCTGACCGGGTTTAGAGCCTTTGAATCCGGCATTGACTGCCGTATCCTCAGTATTTTCGCTGTTAATGCGGCGCTTATGTTTGTTGCGACGTGACCTGCTATTGCCGTCCTTGGTATCGGAGGTACCATGGTTCTTTGATATGTTATTACTGCGAGCCAGCCAGCTGTCTTCTCCCGCACAAAAGCGGGTCATGAGCGTCATGAGAGCTGCCATAGATTTCTGCTTTTCCTGACCAAGGTGTCGGGTTAGCCACTCGTCTCGGATGTTGTGTCTGAAAGCCGCTAAGGCCTCTGCATCCGGACAGTCGACGATTTGATTTTTCTTTGTAAGGAACCGAGTCCAGAATTGCCTGGCCGACTCTTTTGGCTGCTGAATTATGTGGCTCAAGTCATCGGCGTCTGGTGGTCGCACGTAAGTGCCCTAAAAGTTGTCGAGGAATGCGGCTTCCAGATCTTCCCAACAGCTAATGGAGTCCGCTGGCAAGCTGTTAAGCCAATGCCGCGCTGGTCCTTTGAGCTTTAGTGGGAGGTATTTGATGGCGTGTAAGTCATCACCGCGAGCCATGTGGATGTGGAGGAGGAAATCCTCGATCCATACTGCGGGATCTGTTGTGCCGTCGTATGATTCAATATTGACAGGTTTGAAACCTTCTGGGAATTGATGATCCATTACTTCGTCTGTGAAGCATAAGGGGTGTGCGGCGCCTCTGTATTGGGCTATATCGCGACGCAACTCGAATGGGTCTTTCCCGCTGTGTTCGGCCCGGCCGGATTTGCTTTACTGTATCCGGCATGACATTTATCGTCTCGCAGAGTTGTGTGCCCTTGTGATCCGTAGATCGATCTTGCATGCTTTGCTTTGTCCTCCAATATGTCTCGCGGGTCTGGCGTATCTCCCCATGCCTTTTTATTTGAATGGCGTCGGGGTGGAGGCTGAGTTTTTGGCTGGAATGCCTCTCTATCGCGGCCATGAGGTGGCCGATCAGCCATATCATACGCTTCTTCCTCCAGTCGGGGTAGTAACCTGCACTTTGGGTAATTCTTGGAGGGGCGCTCGAGTTTATATTCCTCGGCCGTGAGGACTTCAGTCCATCTGTCAGCTAGCAGATCTTGATCAGCTTGAAGCTGCTGCTGCTTTTTCTTCAGGCTATTTGTCGTGGCCAGAAGCCGGCGCTTGAAGTGCTCTTGTTCGACGGGATCCTCTGGTATGGCGAATTCATCGTCGCCGAGGCTTGCCTCGTCTTCGGAGGGGGCATGTAATTTCCATCCTCTTCCTCTCCGTCTGCCGCTCTCTCAGGAGGGATGGCTCCTCCATCCTCCTGCTCTAAATCTTGCTGGAGGGGATTGTTGTTGTCTTCGGCACTATCCGGAGTGTTATTATCTCCTGTGCCGCTATCACCACTTTTGCTTTGGTGGGACTTAGAGCGGCGCCGCTGACGTCGGCGCTTGGGTTGCTTCTTGGAGGGGTCGTCCTCCGTTATCTCGTCGCCATTGCCTTCTTTGGGTGTATCCACCATGTGTATGTCATATGACGAGGTGGCTTTCCAGTGCCCTATAGGCGCTGGTTCATGTTCGTCTCCTACATCGTCGTCCATACCGTCAATGTCTTCGGAGTCGAAGTCGAGCATGTCGGTTAAATCATCGACAGTGGCTACGAAGTGGGTGGTGGGTGGGCGTCGAATTTCTTCGTCGTCCGCATCCCAATATTGTTGGCCATAGTCTGGCCAGGGCTCTCCTAACAAAGAGAGAGAGAGATTTTAGTGAATTCAGAATGTCGCCGAAGGGCGAGTGCTGAAAGATATCTGCGGCGGTGAATTCCATGATCAGCGCCCAATCGGATTCGATTGGCAGGGGCGCGGACGGTTCGGAGTCCGTAAAAGAGTCCATCACCTTGGGGTCACGAGCTTCACAAAGGATTAGGCTAGTGTTCGGCTCGATCACCGTTGAGACTGCAGCTCCTGAGACGGTGTCTAGCCACCTGTCCTCGATTGGCGCAGTTGGCTCCGAGCTAAGGGTCGGAGCTGATGCGGGCGCGGCCTCTGGGGTACTGTTCGGCGGCAGAGCTAGGTCATACCCATCGTGACAGTGCAGTGCGCCCGGCTGTGGCCCGAACCCGTCGAAGATCAAATCTCCGCGGATGTCGGCCGTGTAGTTCAAACTTCCAAATCTGACCTGATGGCCAGGGGCGTAGCTTTCAATCTGCTCCAGATGGCCAAGCGAATTAGCCCGCAGTGCAAAGCCGCCGAACACGAAGATCTGTCCGGGGAGAAAGGTCTCACCCTAGACCGCATCATTGTTGATGATCGGAGGAGCCATCGGGCCTAAAGGTGACGACACAGAGGAACTCTCAATGAAAGCACCAATGTCGGTGTCAAAACCGGCGGATCTCGGGTAGGGGGTCCCGAACTGTGCGTCTAGGCCATATGGTAACAGGAGGCAGGGGACATGATGTTTTACCCAGGTTCGGGCCCTCTTGATGGAGGTAAAACCCTACGTCCTGCTTGATTAATATTGATGATATGGGTAGTACAAGAGTAGATCTACCACGAGATCAGAGAGGCTAAACCCTAGAAGCTAGCCTATGGTATGATTGTATGTTGTGGTTGTTTTCCTACGGACTAAAACCCTTCGGTTTATATAGACACCGGAGAGGGTTAGGGTTACACAAGGTCGGTTACAAAGGAGGAGATATGCATATCCGTATTGCCTAGCTTGCCTTCCACGCCAAGTAGAGTCCTATCCGGACACGAGACGAAGTCTTCAATCTTGTATCTTCATAGTCTAACAGTCTGGCCAATGGAGATAGTCCGGCTGTCCGAAGACCCCCTAATCCAGGATTCCCTCAGCAGTTACGGGAGCTGTCTCCTGGATGCCGTCTGATGACAAATTTAGGTCATGTCTCTCGGGGTGGCGAGGAGTGGTAGCCACGGTTTCGAATCCAGCAAAGATCAAGTCTCCACGGATGTCCGCAACGTAGTTCAAGCTCCCAAATCTGGCCTGATGGCCAGGGGCGTAGCTTTCGATCTACTCCAGATGGCCAAACGAATTGGCCCGCAGTGCGAAGCCGCCGAACACAAAGATTTGTCCGGGGAGGAAAGTTTCTCCTTGGGCAGCGTCATTATTGACGATTGAAGGGGCCATCAAACCTTTTGGCGACAGCACAGTGGAACTCTCAATGAAAGCACCAATGTCGGTGTCAAAACTGGCGGATCTCGGGTAGGGGGTCCCGAATTGTGCGTCTGAGGTCGATGGTAACAGGAGAAAGGGGACACAATGTTTTACCCAGGTTCGGGCCCTCTCTATGGAGGTAATACCCTATGTCCTGCTTGATTGATCTTGATGAATATGAGTATTACAAGAGTTGATCTACCATGAGATCGTAATGGCTAAACCCTAGAGGCCTAGCTTGTATGGTTATGATAATGAGTCTCTGCTCCAGACTAAGTCCTCTGGTTTATATAGACACCGGGAGGATCTAGGGTTACACAAGGTCGGTTACAAAGAAAGGAATCTACATATTCCGTCGCCAAGCTTTCCTTCCACGCCAAGGAGAGTCCTATCCGGACACGGGTACAGTCTTAGGTCTTCGTATCTTCACAACCCATTAGTCCGGCCCATGGCTAACAGGTCGGACGCCCGAGGACCCCTTAGTCCAGGACTTCCTCAACCACCATCATCCAATGCCTTGCCAATTTCCTTCAGCTTTATTGATTTGCATTGTGAGGTCAAACCGACAAGAAAAAGGAATGCAATTCGCTCTTCAGAACTCATTCATGCATGATACTGACAAACACTACTCTGATGAAAGGCAAAGTCATGATACGAGGATGGAATATGTACGAAAAAATGGACGGCTTGACATATTCACACCTATGATGTGGTAACTAAGCAGAAGGCACTTCAACAAATTAGAAGCACTGCAAACTAGACACCATATGAAAGGTGCAATCAATATCACTCTACCAAGTTAAAATTGTCTTGTCATAGGTGGCGTTCATCAAACTAGAAGCAATACATGCTAGAAATCATATTCAAGACGCAAACTAATATCACACTGATGCAGGATACACAAGAAGAGTAGTTTCATGTAAGAACATGGTGTGATAGACAGATATAGTATGTACCAAAAATAGGAAAGCGTGTCATATTCACACGTATCATGTGTAAGCTAAGAAGATGCAGTTTACACTAATTAGGAGCAATACAAGCTATACACCATATGCAACATGCAACCAGATATCACACTGCCAAGTTAGAGCAAGCACCTTGGATGGTGGAGTAGGGGAGCGGAGACTTGGACCTTGTAATGCACTATCAGTACAAGGAGAATCAGTACATATGCTTCGTTTACGTTGCTGCAGGGGACCACCATCATCGCCTTCCTTACTCTTTTCCTTCCTCTTTCTTGATTTTTCCTTGTCAAGTCAAACCCACAAGAAAAAGGAATAAAATTTGCTCTTAAGAACTCATTGATGCATGATACTGACGAACACTACTTTCATGTAAGGCAGCCGCATGATAGGAGGATGGAATATGTATGAAAAACAGGACGGCGTGACATATTGACATGTATGATGTATAAAGTGTAAACTAAGCACAAGGTGCTTGAACTTGTTAGAATCAATGCAGGCTAGAAACCATATGAAAGATGAAACCAATATCACTCTGCCAAATTAAAAGGGTGCCCTAACAAATGTATTTGACCAAATTAGAAGCAATACATGGAAACAGGCTAGAAATAATATGCAATATGCAACGAATAAAGGTGATTCATCGTAAGTGATTGATGCAGGATACATAAGAGAGGTAGTTTCATGTAAGAACAAGGTTAACACATAGATGTAGTGTGTACCAAAAATAGAAAGGCATGTCATATTCACAGGTATAATGTGTAAACTAAGAAGATGCAATTTACCCTAATTAGAAGCATTACAAGCTAGACACCATATGCAACGTGCAATCACATATCACACTGCGAAGTTAGAGCAAGCACCTGTGATGGTGGTGTGGGGGAATTGCGGTCATCAACTAGAGAGCTACGTTGACTATCTTCATTTAGCCTTGCTGTTTCTTGAGAATCATGTGGGGAGGATAGCACTGCACTCTTTAAACGAGTATGGCGTCTCACAGTAACCCACTGGGGTGACTGTCTCATCATAAGTGATTGACGAGGGATACAAAAGAGCATTAGTTTGATGTACGAACATGGTTAATAGACATATGTAGTATGTATCAAAAATAGGAAGGCATGTCATTATCAAAGGTATAATGTGTAAAGTAAGAAGATGCAATTTAACCAAATTGGAAGCAATACAAGCTAGACAGCATATGCAACATGCAACCACATTTGACAGCGCGAAGTTAAAGCAAGCACCTGGGACGGTTGTGCGTGGCAATTGAGACCATCAACTGCAGAGCTACGTTTACTGTCTCCAACTGCTGACACTGTACCCTTTAGAGCGCTGAAACACTTAGTGTTTATCTTCGAATTACACTGGAGCGACTTCTGTCTTTTCTTTTCTGCATTCATCAACATTGCGTCAGAGTTTGAAATACCCATGCACAAAAAACAATAGTTTGAGTATGGGTGAAGTGTGTGCACAATTAGTATAGTGTAAAGGTAGCAGATAGCAGGTCAGTGCGAAATAAATGATGGGAGACATATGATAGCTCTACAACATGCATGGCACACTAAATTACTACATGATTCTATGAAAAATAACAGTCGACTGAAAAAAATAGGTCAGTCCATTTTTTCTGCACCGTCTGATGTACAAAGAACGGGCAGATCGCCTTCATCTACCTCCACCCAGTCAGTGTTGACGATCTTCCTCAAAATGCCAGCGACCACCGGCCCAGTCCCCTGCATGTGCCCTCCCCTCGACCTCGTCGCACCGTCGTGCTTGGTGTTGGGGAACGCAGTAATTTCAAAAAATTTCCTACGCACACGCAAGATCATGGTGATGCATAGCAACGAGAGGGGAGAGTATGATCTACGTACCCTTGTAGATCGCAACGGAAGCGTTGACACAATGTAGAGGAAGTAGTCGTACGTCTTCTTCCCGATCCGACCGATCCAAGCACCGTTACTCCGGCACCTCCGAGTTCTTAGCACACGTACAGCTCGATGACGCTCCCCGGCCTCCGATCCAGCAAAGCTTCGGGGATGAGTTCCGTCAGCACAATGGCGTGGTCACGATGATTATGTTCCACCGACGCAGGGCTTCGCCTAAGCACTACAACGATATGACCGAGGTGGAATATGGTGGCAGGGGGCACCGCACACGGCTAAGGAACGATCACGAGGATCAACTTGTGTGTTCTAGGGTGCCCCCTGCCTCCGTATATAAAGGATCCAAGGGGGGTGGTGCGCCGGCCTAGAGGACGGCGCAGGAGGAGTCCTACTCCTACCGGGAGTAGGACTCCCCTCCCCGTTCCTTGTCCAACTAGGAGAGGTGGAGGGAGAATAGGAAAGGGAGGGTGCCGCCCCTCGCTCCTTGTCCAATTCGGACTAGGGGGAGAGGGGGCGCGCGGCCTGCCCTGGCAGCCCCTTCCTCTTCTCCACATTAGGCCCATAAGGCCCATTAACCCCCGGGGGGTTCCGGTAACCCCTCCGGTACTCCGGTTTTATCCGAAACTTCTCCGAAACCCTTCCGGTGTCCGAATATAGTCATCCAATATATCAATCTTTATGTCTCGACCATTCCGAGACTCCTCGTCATGTCTGTGATCACATCCGGGACTCCGAACTAACTTCGGTACATCAAAATGCATAAACTCATAATAACTGTCATCGTAACTTTAAGCGTGCGGACCCTACGGTTCGAGAACAATGTAGACATGACCGAGACACGTCTCTGGTCAATAACCAATAGCGGGACCTGGATGCCCATATTGGCTCCTACATATTCTACGAAGATCTTTATCGGTCAGACCGCATAACAACATACGTTGTTCCTTTTGTCATCGGTATGTTACTTGCCCGAGATTCGATCGTCGGTATCCAATACCTAGTTCAATCTCGTTACCGGCAAGTCTCTTTACTCGTTCCGTAATACATCATCTCACAACTAACATATTAGTTGTAATGCTTGCAAGGCTTATGTGATGTGCATTACCGAGAGGGCCCAGAGATACCTCTCCGACAATCGGAGTGACAAATCCTAATCTCGAAATACGCCAACCCAACATGTACCTTTGGAGACACCTTTAATGCTCCTTCATAATCACCCAGTTACGTTGTGACGTTTGGTAGCACCCAAAGTGTTCCTCCGGTAAACGGGAGTTGCATAATCTCATAGTCATAGGAACATGTATAAGTCATGAACAAAGCAATAGCAACATACTAAACGATCAGGTGCTAAGCTAATGGAATGGGTCATGTCAATCAGATCATTCAACTAATGATGTGACCTCGTTAATCAAATAACAACTCTTTGTTCATGGTTAGGAAACATAACCATCTTTGATTAACGAGCTAGTTAAGTAGAGGCATACTAGTGACACTCTGTTTGTCTATGTATTCACACATGTATTATGTTTCCGGTTAATACAATTCTAGCATGAATAATAAACATTTATCATGATATAAGGAAATAAATAATAACTTTATTATTGCCTCTAGGGCATATTTCCTTCACTTGGCACCGTCCTCAACCATCCATTCAAGCCCCACCGACCTCCAGATCAGGCACAAGCAGCTCCTGCGCCCCACACCCCTATGATAGACACCGATGCCACTTCCCCGACGAACAGGCGGACTAGGTGCTCCGCGTGCCTAAGTGGGTGCTGCTTCTTTTAATTGCGATTCGACTGACCCTGAATTGAAATCCAGGCGGACTACTGACCTCTAGCAAAGGTGAAATAGTAAAGGGAGGAAACCTTGTGCATTTAGTATCACGAAGAAGATGAAGTAAGAAGCGATCAACTAGTTTCTTTCATGAGATGAATACGGTGTGAGCAGAGACGTAAGGTTTGCATGAATAAGGGAAGAGGAGTACCTCTTTCTGCTGGCAGTGCTGTGTCCTCCTTCTATTTTTCCAACGATCTTCTTGTGGTTCACTAGAAACGAGAAGTTTTGGAGGACAGTGGAGCCTTGGACGAACCCATGGCCAAGTTGTTGAGTGTGGTGCGGTGGCTATCTATTAGCGGCGGGGAACCACATCCGAGGCGGCAAACGACGGCGTAGCGGGAACAGCTCCGGTGCGGTGGACGGTTGCGACAGTGGAGCGCCATCAGTGAAGCGTAGGACGACGTGGTCGGAGTGGTTCTGGTATGGCGCACATCGGCGTCGGTGTCGTGGAGGCAGCTCTACCTCGGCTTCAGCTACTAAGTCCTTAAGGGTGTTGCGGTTGCGGTTGCGTTGGACGACGACGTTGGGGTACCAGCTTCGGCGTGATGGAGGAGGGCGGCGGTGGATTGGGTGCTATGGGGTGGAGGACGGAGGAGGTTTGGGTTTCGCGGCTGGTGGAGAGGGCGTTTTGGCGCCCACGGAGTATGAATGGGGAAACGGAGGGAGGCGGGGAACTAAGGGGGAACAATGTTTCGGTTTGGGACGCGCTTGTTTGAAATTTGGGGAAAGTTACAAACTTTTCCCCCATCTAAAATTTCAGACATATTGCAGGTTGGGGGTAGGACAGTAATCTCAGGTGACCCAAACGTGGGCGGGATAGATTTCGGCCGAGCGCATGGGTGTTTAGGCGCCCACGGCGCATGAGTGCTTCTCGGAGGCGGTTGAGACTGGCGTCTTAGTGAAGTTACAAACCTACCACGATTTAGACCTTTGGACATCGGGCCGACAGGCGACATGGGCCGGAGTTAGGACAGTAATTTCCTACCACCAAACATTAGTCCCGAACGGTTTCGGGTGACCAGAGGCCTATTTGGCGCTTCGTTCAATATTTGGGAGCAAAAGCATTAATGTTTTCGGTTCTCTTGAATTGAACTTTCAGGATTTTTCAAACTTCACAAATCTTTACTCTTGAAAATCCTAAAGCTATGATTATTTTGGAATGGAGGGGGTACATTTGAATATACATTGTACACGAGTATATATTAAAAAATATGCAACTTACCTCGGTTCATGCATGGTTCCAGATATAATCTCCTTGGTTGCAAAAAAAGTAAGACATGCGTATGGATATATATAGCATGTTCAAACGCAGAACAAAGATTGATGCCCCCTTTTACATCTGATTTACAAATGCCATTATCTCGGGTTCAAATAGATGAATGCACTTCCTATGAATTCGAATATTTGAAACCCCCTTTATGTTGAATTCGACATGTATTCTATTTCGTAGCTAGCAATTTGGAATGTATCCATGCAAGTGACAAATGTATAAAGTGCTTCACACTAACAACATGGAGTGTACTAATTAATGTTTATATATGAATTGCAAAAGCATCCATTGCCTGTATTTCAAACCACTCTCACTCTATGCATCGATAATATGAAATAAACACATGCACATGCTAGAATTCAATAGAGTATGGGTGTCTGATAGACCGATTTTCATCCATACGCAATTTGCAAAATTCATGATCTCATCCAAAAATAATAATGCCATTTATGTTTTAATTTAATGTGTAGAACCGCCTTTTACACGTAGATGCACTAGCCTCGGCCAGTTCTCACAAATGCGCTATATATCTCTCTATCTACCGCATAAGTGCACACACTTTATATGCATCGGCATTTCTCTTTCACACATGCTCACAATATCTCTTGGGGTGTCGGGGAGTCTCATGCACATGCTCTCTCTGTATCTCTCTCTCTCTTTGACTACTATGTACCACTCTTTTCACTAATCTCAGTTGGAAAACACTATTTTTCTCACATGCATATATACACATGCACGGTCTCTACCAGCCCTCTATACGCAAATATATGTGCCTACGTGTCTCCCGCACGCAGATTATCTTTAGGCCTCTCTCACACACGCATTGCCCCCCCAGACACACCTCTCTCTTAGTAGTTGGCAGATATGATTCCATCATATCATTCGGTAGCATATCCCTGACTGTTAGGCTGGATGGTAATACGAGGCAAAGTTTTACCCTAGTTTGGACCCTTGCAGTTGAGGAAAAAGCCTACTCCTGGTACTGTATATTAGTGATAGGGGTGTGTACAAAGTACACGTGAATACCAGGCATTGTGTGTGTGTATACTATCGACAAACTAGCCCCCAAGCTTCTATAACATAATGGGGGCCTAGGGTTACAAATCATATATAGTCGGCTTATCACCAGTGGGGATAGAGTCCTCCACGACTCTGGTAGCTAGCTTCGTGTTGTACGCCGAGTCCTCCACATGGGTCTTGGTATAACGCGTCTCGGTCCAACCTATGTGGCACAGGATGGAACCGACCCATGAGTCCTCATGTTGACCCACCACAACTAGAAATGATGTGCCCACCACACCATACACGCAATCGGCCACTAAGAAAATAAGCATATACAATAGTATAATGTTATACATGAAAGTTAATTGCATGGTGCATCCAAAAATATTTGTTCTGCATTGTGAATGTTTATATATTCTCGTAAAATATTAGTCACGGGAAAGAGAAACGAAGGACATATCTCTCCTTGTCTCCACCGGACACCCCCTCTTTCTACACCACTTTCACGTACACACACAAACTATCTCTCGGCCCTCTAAAAGTATGCATGCCCACGACACATTCATGCGTGATGGTCATTGTATTTCAAGCTAAAGCACTATACGGTCACTGGACTTCAGAATATGCTCATTACGGTCACCGTATACATTCTCGTGGTGATCATACGGTATCTAGCTCATGATACGTCTCCGTATTTTCTTGATGACACTAACGGACTTTGCATTTGATGCGTGCTCCGTATTTTGTTGATGACACTTACGGTAATTGTATTTGAAGCGAAAGCACGATATGGTCACTGGACTTCAGAATAAGCTCATCACGGTCACCACATACATTTTGTCGTGCTAACCAACATGTGGTTGGATGGTTAGGGGTACAGTGGTTTCTCGAGCCCACCAAGGTTAAAGTCCCGGTGCTCGCATTTATCCTGGGTTAATTTTAGTATTTTCCTACGATGTGCGTTCAGTGGGAGGAGACGTTCCACTCGACTATGAGGCACCTATGGTGACTTTGTAAAATCTCAAGATTGTATGATGGCTCACTCTCTCAAAGGTGCTTATAGGGGTAGCGTCTGCGTGTGTGCACTTATAGCGGTGAGTGCTTGCGCGTATATATGAGCCCTTGCATCTGTACCGTGTTAAAAAATACATGTCATGATTATATGGTCACTAGCTCACCCATACAACTCCATATTTTGTTGATGACACAATCAATTGACTAGTAAAACGTTCCACGTGGCGCAACTAGTGTTGCACCATCGGGGCGCGTAACCGTGGGGCCCACCTGTCAGGCCGTATATGAAAGAAATAAATGGTAGTTTGAGTCTGTACTGTGTTAATAAAATACATTTTAGGGTGATCATACAGTCACTGGCTCACCATACAGCTCCGTAATTTGTTGATGACACGATCAATTGACCAGTCAAATGATCCACATTCAGCAGCGCACATTACCATAGGGCCCACCCGTCAGCGCCTATATGAAGGATAGAAATGGTAATAAATTAGTGGTCGGGGGGTACTCGAAGTCGTGAGACCTCTGGTTGGCAGTCGCCGGCGGTGGGGGCGCGTTGATTGGGCGGTGGGGTGGGGATCGCCGGAGAAAAGGCTCTGCGCGGGGGGGCTAGAGGGATGGCCGGTGCGGCGGCAGACCGGCGGTGGGGAGTGGTTTCGAGGCGGGTGGGGCGGCGTGGCGGCGCGGGCCGGCCGCGGGCGGCAGGGGCTGGCGGTTCGGTCGGTGGTGGCTGGCGGCTCAGGGGGGTGGAGTTTGATGATAAACTGTAGGCCCTTGATTTCTTATCCAATGGCTGGAAAATCTAATGACCGGAGATGAAAAATTTAGTCAACTGACGTGTAGCCTCACCCCGCATGTACACATGCACGCACGCAAGACACGCACGCATGCAGGTGTGCAACACTGACACGTACACATAACGAACACACGCACGCATGCAGGCGCGCAACACTGACACGTACACATGCACTCACGAACACACACACGTACGCACACATGCATTCAACACTGAAACGTACCCTTGCACGCACGCAACACTCGCACGCCTGCATGCACACAGCACACAACGCAAGACACACGCTCAACCTATATGTGCATTCACCCTTTGTTAAGGACATGGATTGTTACGGGTATTAATCAATCTTATCTGGATAAGAAAAACATTGATGTTTGCAGCGGTCTTTATGAATCACAACGTATCGAATGGGCTATCAACATAGTAGGCTTACCAACATGAAAAGGATGATGTCACACTCAATGAACGATCATCGGTTTATGAAATGCCCGCTTCTGACCGCTCTGTCCCACCAAAGGTTCCTCTGCTATGGCTGCCTGTGCTGGGTCACTGACATGCAGGCCATGTACCCAAAGAGCCCACACATCAGTGGAAGAACGGCGCGGTCTCCTACGTCAGAGTCGAGGGCGCCACTCGTTGCACGCCCGGCTGAACACACCTCCTTGCCATAGTCAAACGCCTCCATGAAACCCGCCCGTGTGGAAGCCGAGAAACCTACTCTGGACACACGTCTATTCATGACCGGGCCGGCATTAAACACAACGCCGGCCGAGTCCTCCCGTCCGCCGTCTATTTAATCTCCTATTTAAACGAGGCCAAACGCCGGCCAAGAATCGCACACCTCCACCGCTCCCCTATCTCCTCCTTCACCAGTTTGTCCACTCTTACAATGGCTTACGAAGAGTAGTTATTCCGCACAAGCCATTTGTCTAGATTTGTATCTCTCACACACACCCACGTAGGTGGGGGACGTGCACGAAGAGAAGAGGTGCACGCACGGCACAGGTACTCCCATCTCTTTCCCAACCACACCCGCGCGGGTACACGGTGGAGCTCATTTTTGTACGAAAAGGCAGCCCACGTGGTAATTTGACCGTGTACTAGTTGTCCACTTGGTGGAGGGAGGATCATCTACCACGGGTGAACAAACAAATTGTGACTTGACGCGTTATGTTAAAAAAGAGGCAAACCATGTGGGGCCTACCTTAGAGGCATTGGAGTACTTTTTATGTGTCCTGTCAACTCACAGAACGAGTAGAAGCTTGCTTAGTACGTCGTCTCCCCCGCCCATGGGCGCGGTGGCTCGCAGGATGAGGTGAAGCTTGCTACTAGTAGTAGTACTGTACGCCTTACGCCCGCTCCCTTGCCCACGCGCGCGGTGGCTCGCAGGACGAGGAGAAAATTTTACTACTCCCTCCGTTTACTCCTTGTCCCTACTACCTTGGTTAGAGAGATTATCATATTGTTTGGAATATATATGTCCTTTAGTACTCCCTCCATTTACTTATACAAGGCCACTATAAAAAAATACATTTTGCATCTATACAAGGCCACAAATAGTAATCGAGACAAAAGTTACTACTCCCTCCTTTCCAGTTTATGGCTCAATTTCAAAATCTCTCCAGCCAAGGTAGACGGTGAGTGGTCGAATTAATTTCGTACTCCTAGTTTACAGAAATAATTAGTACGCTCGTTTTTCTCAAGAAGTTATGTTTACCAAGGCATTAATTAGAAAGAATGCATGAATGACCACTAAATTTCCATGAACTTCTACATGCATTGGTGAGTTTTATCTTGACACTGCTTGCATCGGGTGATCTAACGCACCTCGAAATCCAACATGTGGTGGTACTACTACTAGTAGTAGAATTGAGACTTATAAAACGGAAAAACGAATGTTTTTTAGATGAGCCCTATAAACCCTAGTGGGTACGTACTCCGTAAAATCATATTTTCCCAAAACTAAGTCACTCAACCTTTATTTGCTTGTTCCCTTCCTGCCTCCTTGCCTCGAACATACTATGACAAACTCCCCTGCCTGCCGCGCGGGAAAAGACCCGCCCTCACCTTTTTTTAACGGGTTTGTATCGATGGATCGCGCGAAGCAGCAAAAACCCAAGCCGTGTCTTGTACTCCTCCGTTGATGCTCGCTTTCATGAATTTTGTACTTCCCGTCGATGACATGTGGGACATATAGAAACCAGGTCGACATGTCAAGCACCAAATAACAGTGCAGAATAGCAAGGGGGACACACCCCAGTCGTATCACCCAGTAGTAGTAGTAATGAGCAATGAGACATCAAATCACAATGTCGCACCTTCCCAGACGGACGAAGCAACCATTATTTCACACTTCGGTTCACCATCATCTCAAACCACGTAGTATTGCTTCTGCCTCAAGAGGGACACGTGCATCGCCTTGGTACATCATGACACGTGGGACCGCATGACAAGCCATGCTCCCCCGCTGATCGCTCGGTAAAATCACCTCATTTTTACTACTATACTTCCTCTGTGTCGGTTTACATGGCATGCACGTTGTTCTAGGTTGAGAATTTAACTAGCTATATATGTGATGAACAATGTATGTTTAGAAACTACATCCGCTTAATAATCCAATGATATACTTTTTGTGACATAGTAACTCATATTTAGTTAGTCAAATGGATGACCTAGAACTATGTGCATGCCCTATAAACCGAGACGCCTAAAAAAACGAGACGGAGAGGGTAGTTCATTACGTATCTTTTTAGATCAATATAGTCGGGATTCACGAAGGAGCAAAACCAAGTGGTAGGATGCACCTGTCGTGTTGGCATAGCAACTCAAGCAGGGTCAGTCCGCACACAAAATGGCGACACACTTAACATGACCCCTTTGGCTGACATGTGGCTCATCCACCGTCTTGTTCCACGTGCGATGCACCAAATTACAGTTCAGAGCAGCGGTTGGAATAGGAGGCACCCCGGTTGTAGCGCCGCAGTAGTAGAAAATGAGCGATGAGGGGTCAAATCACAAAGCCCCACCTTTCCCGCATTAAGCTGGACGGACGAAGCAACCATCATTTCACTCTAGAGCGCAAGAGCATAAAGAAAAGAGAAAAACCAATTATGCGTGCGGCAGCTACCTAGGGCACCCTAGGGTAGGGGTCTCCACTACAGATCATTTTTTTGAAAGCGCCTCCACTACAAATCGGCTTCTCCCTCGTCCTCTTGAAGAAAACCGATGATGCGTGTGGCGGTAGGGTTTGTAGGAGTACTACTACGGTGTGCGGGGCCACGTCGTAGTAAAGGAGAGAGGGATTGTGTTCGAGTTGATGCCTTAAATATGTGTGGGCCGCTTGGTTTTAGGGGAATGAGGCAGCATTTTGGGTTCGGGGACCAGTGGAGATATAGTACGTACAAAAAATTGTGGACGTAGGTTCGACCGAAAGGCAATGATGCATGGGCCCTGCATTTTGATATACCCGGGGCCGCGTGAAATTTGCTACTCTACTCAAAACTAGTAAGGTACACATGCATTGAACGCATGAGATTTCGAAACCAAATTATGAATAAATACACACTATAGCATGTAAAGCTTTGAGTCATATATGCATGATGTAGATGTTTGTTTAGTTCTTATAGTTCATCTCATTCAAAATCAATTAGTTTTATAAAAATGTTAAGATTCATGGGGTTGTGCATTGTAAACAATAAAGTAAAAAACAAATAATGGCAATTCATTTAGAAAAAAATTCAATCATGATACGAAAGATTCTAGAACAAAGGAGAAGTGCTTGTGTTTTGAGGTTTGTGCATTATGCTTAAGTTCAACCATGGAGTCTTCTAAATTGTACATGTGGCAGATCTGGTGGAATGTTGATGATATCCAATGGCCAGTAGTGCTTGGATTTGCCATCTCTTCACTGTCGGATTAGCTTCATCCAGCGACCATCTTTCAAAGTTATTCACACACTATACAGTTCTTGTGCCGTAGTTGCATGTCTTGGAAAAAAACTACTAGTGGGTTGTACTAGCTATTTAGGAATAGAAGATGTATACATGGAAGTTGTAGGGAAAGAGATGACATGGAGTATCTCAATTCCTATGAGTAGGGATTGGAAAAGAGATGTCATTTGGTTCACATCATAGGAACTTTTCTATTGAATCTAGAGATAAAATGTATCTCAATTCCCATGAGGAGGGATTAGAAAAGAGATGTAATTTGGTTCATATCATAGGAACTTTTCTATTGAATATACGCTAATGTTTATTTTCCTTTGAAATTATGGGAGTATAGGAATCCATTCATATGAACCAAGTGGCTCTAAAGCTATAGAAATGGTATCATGTTTACTTCCTTTGAAATGTGGAGTATATGAATCTATTCCTATGAACCAATTGGCTCTAAAGGAAAAAATCCTATAAAAATCATATCATATAGAGTTCCTATGATATTCCTCCACACCAAAGGATGGTTGAAATTGTTGCAGGTGATACAATGGTCTTTCTTTGTAGACTCCTCCCCCATCTTTATAGTTACCTCTCGAAGATGAATGAAATGATATATACAGGGTATTGTACATGTGCAATTTGGTACACGAAAACTCAGTAAAAGTTTGCGAGGTTCGAATTTTCAATAAAGCTATATGCACTGCATTTTGGAACGGAGGGAGCATACGACAGTTGCTAACACTCACGTGGAAGATTTATGTGTAGGAGGAGTGGCTGTTCTGTTAAATGACATGGCAAAACTGACACTGTCGGATGCCGATCTAACGGATCTTACGGCGTTCGTCAAGAAAAGGCTTGTGGTGAACGTTTGTCGGATAATGATTTACAGACACATGTGTTGCATTGATACATGCCCCCTCTCTCTCATGCACACGCACCCCTCACGAGTTATGACTCTCTCGAGTCCTCTCGCACCCACCGTCTATCTGCAGGTAGACGTCACACACATATGTGCTCTTCACACCCTACCCTCAGAGCTTCTAAAAAACAAAAGACGTCGCACACATTTTATTTTAGCTCACACGTCACACACTTATACTATTACTCTTGTGGCGAACGTTCTTTGGGCATAGTATATTGTACTCTCGCGAAGAGAAGTGGTGCACGCACGCACTAGTTCTCTCACACCCACTCGCGGGTACATGTAGGAGCGCATTTTTTGAAGCTGGTACAACAAAATCAGTCCACTATATATATAAGCAGGAGCCTTAGCGCTTGCTTTACTAGGGTTCCTCTCGTTCTCTCTCTCATGCTCTCCAGATCTAAGCAATACATAGGTGGCCACACCCTCTCTCAGCTCACGACTGGTCACAAATCCGGCCGGACAACCTCCACCGGGGTAGGGGTGTAGGTGC
This sequence comes from Triticum urartu, assembly GCF_056163025.1. NCBI lineage: Eukaryota > Viridiplantae > Streptophyta > Magnoliopsida > Poales > Poaceae > Triticum > Triticum urartu. Next base: position 397,307,734 of record NC_141876.1, on the reverse strand, counting down.
ATCATTCACACTATCGTCGATGGTGAGGGAGGAGACCAACGGCTGCCCGCGCATCCCAATCGGCAGTCGTGGCGTTCTCTCCGAGAGAGCGCCGACTCATGAGGGCCTCCTACCCCTTCTCCCTCCCTGCGGTATTGTGGCCAAGATGCGTCCTCCCGACGCCATCTTTGCCACATGCCGACGACCCTCAGGTATATATTCCTTCGAAACCTGCCTTGCTCTACTACCCCAGCTCCCCACATGGCTCCGTGTGGATCTTTTTCTACTTCCGTCCGTTGTTCCAAAGCCACCTAGACTTCTACTATTATTAGAGGTAAAGCTAGTTCATACAGTTGACTCTAAGAGTTGGTTCAAACAGGGAAGAAAGTGGTAAAGTTGTAGCATGAATCTAGGACTTGGTTCTAAGAGGAAACGGGGGAAAGTAGTAGATACTGGCTACCCAACCGGTCTCTTGGTTGAAAAGACGAAGAAAGCATGGTGGATGGCGATGGGTGGCGGAAGTGGAGCTATATCTTGGTTGAAAAAGGAAAGAAAGTGACGGGTGTTGGGGGACAACGCAAATGAGAATGAGCAGGTCTAGATTTCCTGTGCTCACATAGGAAAATGTCGCCGAGGAGATAAAAAATGGGACAAATGTAGACATGTTGCCTGAGTGTTTGCCGCTCTCGGCAACCACATCTGCCTCACCACTTTATGCCCCTATTGTCCCTACGCCCATATCGCTACCGTTAATGTAAAATCACATGAAGCATTAAGCAATGCCACCTAATGTCACTATAAGTAATGGTCTAGTGTCGTCGATAAATTGAAGCAATGCCACCACCATTTTATGAAGTGCTTCCGTCTTGCTTTATTTCCCATGAATTGTGTTTTTGCAGTTACACTTAAATCTCACACCGCTAACATTGCTTCATCCCAGTGGAACTGCACAAATTTGATTGCACATTTACTGACCATGTGCTACTCTCATGACAGTAATACTAATGCTATTGTTCTGCATGTTAATTTAGTGGCAGTGTTGATGTGATGTGATGCTACTTACTTAAGGACACTTTCATACTGTCAATCTAGTGCCAATTATAACACAATAGATGTTGTTGTTAATCATACGCCACTGCAAATATCTGTCACTGCTTAAATAACCGTATTTCGTATTTGCGCAAACAGGGATGTCTGTCCCCATATCGTTTCGGGATGTCTGTCTCCGTACTGTTTCTATCCACGCAATCAAAAGCACACACCTCAGTTTTAGTAGAACTGCACAAAATGAGATGGCTATCCCTCGTTGTCGTCGTCTAACCACCCGTCTTCCAGGTATTCCTACATTGGTAGTTACTAGGTAGAATGACCAACGCAATATAAAAGAAGTTGATTTGTACGTTTTACTTCCTGATTGTAGTGTAGGGACGAGCGAAAACAACTGCGTCCTAGTCCGGAATGCACTTTCTACCAGTTCATCCATGGACCGAGGACTAGCTGGCACGGCTGCACGGTGGTTTTTTGGACAGGTGCGCGGACAAGAGGCATTGTGGTCTGCTTATTACTGCAAATAGCGGTGCTTAAATTTAGTGGGATGCACAAGACTTTTAGCTGGTCAGTACACTACATGGTTCAGTTCAGCATTCCAGATGGGAACACAATTATAATTGGTTATTCTGGAATGAGAGAACCTAACCTTGGATGGTGGAAATAAGAAAAAACTAGAGTGAACTCCAGGAAATTTAAGCCTGTCGGGAGGCCCTTTGCTCAGAGAAGCCTTGCTTGTTTTTTCCTGATTTGTAAACCTTCTCACAACTTTGTCTTTTGGTGTGAACTAGTATATGTTTGTTATGTTCTATGAATCATTGAGATGTATAGAATTGCTTAACTTATGCTTTTCAAGTTTTTTATGAAGCTGAGTTTAATGTGAGTGTTCCACATGAACGCTGGACTAGCATGTGAACGTTTGGAATTTACATTGTGGCCTCAGTTAACTGCATGAACCACTGTAACAAGATACATAGTTGCTTATATGTCAAACAACAGATTGTTGATTATTAGCTGGTCGATAGCCTAGTGCTGAAGCGAGCTGAGCCAATGTGCCGTGTTTTGCACAACTGCTTACAAGTGGGGTAGCACCAACAGTGTTTACAAGTACTTATGTATACGTCGGCGCATAGTTCTCGAATGCGAGGTTACTATTGTCCATCAGGCTTAAGTTTATCAGCAACATGGTTTTGACGGATGGGTATGTGGAAGAGCAAAAAAAGGAGTTTCAGGTGGGCAAAAGAGCTTCTGAACGTGATGGGCTTCTATTTACAACATATTGTGGTCATAATCCAGTAAATTTTATGACCCAGGATGTTCATTCTATGGACCTGACCGATCCATTTGACTGTGACTGCCGAAAATAGTGCTGGAGTTAGATGTTGTTGCCCTTTTCAACCTGGGTTTTTTTTGTAAACTGATGAACAATTAACCCTCGTGCTTTTGTACAGTTTGTAAGCTGAAGTTAGATGTTCTTGCCCTTTTCAACTTGGCTGTGACTGTCATATTTTCTTTGAAGAAAGGCAAATGGCTTGCCAGTCGTTTAATTTAGAGTGAAATATTGTAACAATTAACAAATCCCAACCAAGGGAAATAACATCACTCTCGCAGGCTGCTTGAGCTCACTGTGTATTACAGAAGCCAAGTGATTAGCCCCCACTAGCACCCACAAACTTATTTCGAACTAGAACATCAAATGGGTTGTAAATTTTCATAGGAAAGGCTGCATGACCGTGACAGATTTGGATTCTGACATTTGGGACCTGCGAGGAAATAGCCTATCCAAGGTGGTGTCGACTTACTAGCCAGTCAACAAATGATTCTGCCTACCAGCCGTTGGATTGACATCCAACATATGTCGTGTATCTTCTGTCTCTTGTCTTCTTCTTCCTTCGGCCAGCCAAACCAAACCACCCCGTCGGCTCCGCCTGCTCCCGCCTCCCATGGCTGGCTGCTCCTCTGCCGCCCTACCGTGTGTACCCTCCAACGTTGGCTAGTCCCTCCCTCTATTCCCCCACACGTCATGTTATTCTCCAGCGATGTCAGCCCCAACACGCACCCGCACCCGAACCAGTCAACCCTCGTACTCCCCTCCGCCTGTGACTGGACCGGCACATCTTCCACGGCTCCTGTTCGTTCCATCCAAGGCCTCGTCGTCGTCCTCTGCCTTGCGGCCTTGGTTCGCTCGCCGTGTGCCGTGCACAGCCCTCTTGCGTTGTCAACATCGTCAACAATCGATAGGAACAAGGATATGATTGTACGTGGAGAGGATGACAGTAGGGACCCACCAGCTTCATGGCAGTACGCAAGCAAGTGCCTCTATATTACAAGCCCAAAAATATGGTTCCTCCTAATGGTTGGACATCTGGGGCTCACGCCATTGTGAATGTAGTCAATAAACGAGAGAATTACACTACGAGCAGCTGACACCAGGGACCCAGCAGGTCGCGCAATTTTTTTAGGAACAAGCAGCTGTTATTTATACTAGTTTTAGCGACGGATCAGGGTAACAACGGGGCTGTGCGGGGCTGTGGCCCGTCTAGCCAGGGTTTTATTTATGTTTACCACATCATGAGCCCAGTTGTGTTTTTTCTTACTGAAAATGGCTAGCCCAATTCTATTTTTTTAAGAAATACCCAAACGAGGCCTACTTGCTTTATTAGCCCTGCTGGGCTGCAAATCTTTCAAGACGAGGAGAGTTTCATTCGGTTTGCCCAGAAATGGGCTGTACATTTTTAAAACACATCAAACCGGGAATTAGTTTCAATTTTTTTTCATTACAAGATTTTAAATTCCATTGATTTTTATGCGTGGACAATTATTTGGATTTTATATTTATATAAATTATTTTTCAAAATAGTTTGAATGTGAATCGATATTTCGAGATTAAAAACAGTTGACCGCACTGAAATGTGCAAAATTTCGTATACTTTTTAACCATGGCCATAATATGGGGTGTAATGCTAACAAAAAGAAGATGGGCTTCAAAAAAATTCTTAAGAATTAGCAAATGGGTTGTACATTATTAGAAATAATGCACACGAGAGCAGTGACTGTTGGATGACCACCCAACGGCTGTCGTGCTTCTTCAATCTCCGCTCTTCCTGCTCCAGCCGCTCAAACAAGCGTCGGCGGGACTGCCTGCTCCCTCCTCCCGTGGCCGGCTATGCTGTCGTGCAGGCCTCACCGCTCCACCGTACTCTCATCGCTGGCCTAGCCATCCCTCTACTCACCCACACCTGTTGTTATTCTTCGGGGATGGCAGACGAACCAGTAAACCCTCATACTCCTCCGCGTGGGAAACAACCGCCGAGTCTTCCCTGGCTCCGTGTCGTTCCCTTCCTAGGCCTCGCCGTCGTCCACCGCCCTGGTGCTCTGGGCGCGGCCTGGTCAACGTGGTCAATGAACGACATCCATCGGAAGTGGACTGTACGTGGAGAGGCTGACAGCTGGGTCCATGGCCGCACGCAAGGAAATGCCTCCTTATTACGTGCAAAATAATGATTCCTCCACCTGACAGCTAGGACCCACGGGAAGGGCTTCTGTATTTCATGAAAAAAATGTTCCCCCCGCTGACAGGTCGGACCCACTAGCTATATCTTCACACGCAAGGAAGTGCCTCCTTATTACGCACAAAAAAATGAATACCCCCTGCTAGCTGGGACCCACCATAGTGGGTGGCTGACTTGTGGGCCTACTAAGTTGACGGGGACAGAGGGCTTTGTCAACTTAGTCAATATGAACAATTCTAGCTCCAGTGACCGTACGGTGTCCATCCAACGGCCATAGTGCTTCTTCAACCTCTGGTCTTGTTGCTCCAGCCGCCCAAAGCAGCGCCGGACGTGCCGCCTGCTCCTGCCTCCCGTGGCCGGCTGTGCTGCCGCGGAGGCCTCACCGCCCCCATACTACTCCCACCGCTGGCCAGACCATCCCTCCACTCACCCACACCCCCTGTTATTCTGCGGCGACGGCAGCCTCACACCGCAGCCAAACCAGTGAACCCTCATACTCCTCTCCGCATGGGCATCCACTGCCGCGTCTTCCCCGGCTCCGCATCTTCCCCTTCCTAGGCCTCGTCGTCGTCCACCGCCTTGGTGCTCTCGGCGCGGCGTGGTCAATGTGGTCAACGACCGACTTCCATCGGAAGAGTACTGTACATGGAGAGGCTAACAGCTGGGTCCACGGCCACAACTGGGTCCACGGCCACAGCCAGTTTTTTTGTGATTTGCCAAGTAAGTCTCTTTGTCAGGCCTGTTGGGATGCAAATATTTCAAGACGAGGAGAGCTTCATTCGGCTGGCCGATAAAATGGCCTATCAGTAATGAGAAATGGGTTGTACATTTTTAAAACACATCAAAACGGCAATTAGTTTCAAATTTCTTTTTTTCATTTTGAGATTTTAAATTGCATTGATTTTTATGCGTGGACAATTTGTTGGATTTTATATTGATATACATTTATTTTTTAAAATCAGTTTGAATGTGACTTGAAATTTTGGGATTAAAAACAGTTCTGACCGCACTGAAATATGCAAAATTTCGTATAATTTTTTAACCGTGACCACAATATGGGTTGTAATGCTAACAAAAAGAATATGGGCTCCAAAAAAACCTTAAGAATTAGCAAATGGGTTGTAAATTATTAGAAATAATGGCAGATGGGTTGTATGCTGTTTTCCACAGATTTGAGGCTTTCCTAAAAAAAGGTTGACGCACAAGCACTAACTGTTGGATGTCCATCCAACGACCGCCGTGCTTCTTCAGTCTCTGCTCTTCCTGCTCCAGCCGCTCAAACAAGCGCCGGCGGGACTGCCTGCTCCCTCCTCCCCGCGGCCGGCTATGCTGTCGCGCAGGCCTCTCCACCCCACCGTACTCCCATCGCTGGCCTAGCCATCCCTCTACTCACCCACACCTGTTGTTATTCTCCGGCGACGGCAGACGAACCAGTAAACCCTCGTACAGTCACACTCCCCTCCGCGTGGGAAACAACTACCAAGTCTTCCCTGGCTCCGTGTCGTTCCCTTCCTAGACCTCCCGTTGTCCACCGCCCTGGTGCTCTCGGTGCGGCCTGGTTAACGTGGTCAACGACCGACATGCATCTGAAGTGGACTGTACGTGCAGAGGCTGACAGCTAGGTCCACGGCCGCACGCAAGGAAATGCCTCCTTATTACACGCAAAATAATGATTCCTCCACCTGACATCTGGGACCCAACGAAAGGGCCTCCGTATTTCACGAAAAAACGTTACCGCCGCTGACAACTCAGACCCACCAGCTATATCTTCGCACGCAAGGAAGTGCCTCCTTATTACGCACAAGAAAATGAATACTCCCCCTGCTAGCTGGGACCCAGTATAGTGGCAGGCTGACTTGTGGGCCTACTAAGTTGACGAGGACGGAGGGCTTTGTCAACTTAGTCAATACGCACGATTCTAGCTCCAGTGACCATACGATGTCCATCCAACAGTCGTAGTGCTTCTTCAACCTCTGGTCTTCTTGCTCCAGCCGCCCAAACCAGCGTCGGTCGTGCCTCGTGCTCCTGCCTCCCGTGGCCGGCTGCGATGCGGCGGAGGCCTCATCGCCCCTACTAATCCCACCGCTGGCCAGGCCTCCCTCTACTCACCCACACCCCCTGTTATTCTGCGGTGACGACAGCCTCACACCGTAGCGAACCAGTGAACCCTCATACTCCTCTACGCGTGGGCATCCACTGCCGCGTCTTCCCCGGCTCCATGTCGTCCCCTTCCTAGGCCTCGTCATCGTCCACCGCCTTGGTGCTATCAGCGCGGCGTGGTCAATGTGGTCAAGGAACGGCTTCCATCAGACGTGGAATGTACATGGAGAGGCTGACAACTGGGTCCACGGCCGCAGCAAGGAAGTACCTCCTTATTACGCCCAAAATAATTATTCCTCCACCTCACAACGGGTACCCACCGGACGGGCCACCGTATTTCACAAAAAAATGTCCCCCCTGAATGCTGGGACCCACCACCTACATCTTCGCACGCAAGGAAGTGCGTCCGGGCAAAAAAACGATTCGCCCCCCTAACTGCTGGGACCCACCAGCTACATCTTCGCACGCAAGGAAGTGCCTGACAGTCAGGACCCACCTGGTCGAAGCGTACGTAGTGTTGTCATTCTGGTCGCGAACGTGTACGTACATACTGGTCGATATAGAGGTGCGCACATAGCATGTACAAGTACGTACAACGGCCAGTGTGCAAGAAAGAAAATACAGCCACGTACGTACATATGGGCGAGGTCTCGAACGCCTACTCGCGCATACATACGGCCAAGGCTCATGTACATGGCTGGGTCGGAACGGAGAAACTGTGTCGTCGTCGTGTTCATGGGGAGCCAACCGGCTGGGTCGGAACAGAATGCGTCGTCGTGTTCATCGGGAGGGCTTGGATGGAACAGCCGATGGAAACGAGGCCTGGCGTATCGCAGAACGGAGAAAATGGTCTTGTGTTCGACCGGCCACGTTCGAAACAGGATCCTGTTCATCGGGAGGGGTCTGGCGTACCGCAAAACGGAGGAAACGGACCTCCTACGGTCGAAACAAGGTCCTGTTGATCGGGAGGGGTGTGGCATACCGCAAAACGGAGGAAACAGACTTGTGTTGGAGCGCTACGGTCGGAACGGGGGTCCTGTTCATCGGGAGGGGTGTGGCGTACCGCAAAACAAGACTCCACGGGATACTGTTCATCTCCACCGTTGACCCCCCTCCAGCCTCCACGGGCTACTGTTCATCCACCGTCGACCTCCTCCGGCCTCCACCTATGACTGTTCATCCACGGGCTCCTGTTCATCCAGCCTCCACCGCGCGCTACTCCACCGGCTACTGTTCAACCACCCCTCTCCACAGGCTCCTGTTCAACCACCCCTCCACGGGCTACTGTTCATCCAACCCTCCACCATCTACTGTTCATCCAGCCCTCCACAGGGTGGTCCTGTTCATCCAGCCCTCCACGGGGTCCTGTTCATCCAGCCCCAACCGGCTCGATTGATCGGGGTCCTGTTCATCCAGAGGCAACACTACTGGGTCTTGTTCATCCACCCCCACCGGGAACTGTTCATCCAAACCCCCCCACCAACGCTCACCGTTCATCCAGAGGCAGCATTGATCGGCTTCAGTTAGCACCAGTAGCGAAGGAATCGCTCGATCGTGTTCAGTTAACAACCATCGATCGATCGCTCGGGTTCAATAACGCGTAGCCTGCAGTGCAATCGCTCGGGTTCAGTAGGCGAACGTCTCACTCGGATTCAGTTAGAGCCCAACGCCTCGCACCCACGCGCGTGTGTGTATGAGAGAAACGCGCAAACCTCCGTGCATCGCTCGGCCCCGACCACCCACCGTAACCGGGAGCACCCCGATATTTTCCTCGCCCTCGCTTCTACCACATTTTTTCCGTCATGGACGGCCCAAAGAATGTCATGCAGCTGCGTCTCCGGCCCACCCAGGACGAAAAGCCCATTTTCTGTCATGATTTTTTGTCATAGAAGTAGGAGCCCAACACATCTATGATGATACCGGGTTTTGTCACAATTATCGTCATAGAAGTGTCATAAGTATGACAGAAAAAAATTCGTTCGGCCCAAAATGTCACATATGTCTTTTTTTCTAGTGTTTCTTCATGACTTATACATGTTCCTCGAACACTTTGTGTGCTACCAAACGTCACAACATAACTGGGTGATTATAAAGGTGCTCTACAGATGTCTTCGATGGTACTTGTTGAGTTGGCATAGATCGAGATTAGGATTTGTCACTCCGATTGTCGGAGAGGTATCTCTAGGCCCTCTCGGTAATGCACATCTCTATAAGCCTTGCAAGCAATGTGACTAATGAGTTAGTTGCGGGATGATGTATTATGGAACGAGTAAAGAGACTTGCCGGTAACGAGATTGAACTAGGTATTGAGATACCGATGATCGAATCTCAGGCAAGTAACATACCAATGACAAAGGGAACAACGTATACCGTTTATGAGGTTTGACCGATAAAGATCTTCGTAGAATATGTAGGAGCCAATATGAGCATCCAGGTTCTTCTATTGGTTATTGACCAGAGACATGTCTTGGTCATGTCTACATAGTTCTCGAACCCGTAGGGTCCGCACGCTCAACGATCGGTGACGATCAGTATTATGAGTTTATGTGTTTTGATGTACCGAAGGTTGTTCGGAGTCTCAGATGAGATCAGGGACATGACGAGGAGTCTCGAAATGTTCGAGACGTAAAGATCGATATATTGGAAGGCTATATTCGGACATCGGAAAGGTTCTGAGTGGTTCGGGTATTTATCGGAGTACCGGAGAGTTACGGGAATTCGCCGGGGAGTATATGGGCCTTATTGGGCTTTATGGGAGAGAGAGGGGCTGCCTAGGGCAGCCCCCCCCCAAGGCCTAGTCCAAATTGGACTATGGGGAGGGGCGGCGCCCCCTCCTTCCTTCTCTTCTCTCTTCCCCTTCCTTCTCTCCTACTCCTACTACTTGGAAGGGGGGAATCCTACTCCCGGTGGGAGTAGGACTCCCCAGGGCGCGCCATAGTAGAGGGCCGGCCCTCCCCCTCCTCCACTCCTTTATATACGGGGGAAGGGGGCACCCCATGGACACACAAGTTGATCATTGATTTCTTAGCCGTGTGCGGTGCCCCCCTCCACCATAATCCACCTTGGTCATATCGTAGCGGTGCTTAGGCGAAGCCCTGTTCTGGTAGCATCATTATCACCGTCATCACGTCGTCGTGCTGACAAAACTCTCCCTCGAAGCTCTACTGGATCGTGAGTTCATGGGACGTCACCGAGCTGAACGTGTGCAGATCGCGGAGGTGTCGTACCTTCGGTGCTAGATCGGTCGATCGTGAAGACGTACGACTACATCGACCGCGTTGTCATAACGCTTCCGCTTACAGTCTACGAGGGTACATAGACGATACTCTCCCCTCCTGTTGCTATGAATCACCATGATCTTGCGTGTGCGTAGGATTTTTTTTGAAATTATTGCGTTCCCCAACAGTGGCATCCAAGCCAGGTTTATGCGTAGATGTTATATGCACAAGTAGAACACAAAGGAGTTGTGGGCGTGGGTATATACATATTGCTTGTCGTCACTAGTTGATTCTTGATTCAGCGGCATTGTTGGATGAAGCGGCCCAGACCGACATTATGCGTACGCTTACGCAAGACTGGTTCTACCGACGTGCTTCGAACATAGGTGGCTAGTGGGTGTCTATTTCTCCAGCTTTAGTTGAATCGGATTCAATGAACAAGGTTCTTTCTAAAGATCAAAAAGCAATCACTATACCGCGTTGTGGTTTTTGATGCGTAGGTAAGAACGGTTCTTGCTCAGCCCGTAGCAGCCACGTAAAACTTGCAACAACAAAGTAGAGGACGTCTAACTTGTTTTTGCAGGGCATGTTGTGATGTGATATGGTCAAGACATGATGCTAAATTTTATTGTATGAGATGATCATGTTTCGTAACGAAGTTACCGGCAACTGTCAGAAGCCTTATGGTTGTCTCTTTATTGCATAAGATGCAAGCACCATACAATTGCTTTACTTTATCGCTATGCGATAGCAATAGTTGCAAAAGCAATAGTTGGCGAGACGACCATGTGACGACACGTTGATAGAGATCAAGATGATGGAGATCATGGTGTCATGCCGGTGACGATGGAGATCATGATGGTACTTTGGAGATGGAGATCAAAGGCACAAGATGATGATGGTCATATCATGTCACATATTTTGATTACATGTGATGTTTATCTTTTATGCTTCTTATTTTGCTTCAGTACGGCGGTAGCATTATAAGATGATCTCTCACTAAATTTCAAGGTATAAGTGTTCTCCCTGAGTATGCACCATTGCGACAGTTCGTCGTGCTGAGACACCACGTGATGATCGGGTGTGATAAGCTCTACGTTCACATACAACGGGCGCAAGCCAGTTTTGCACACGCGGAATACTCGGGTTAAACTTGACGAGCCTAGCATATGCAGATATGGCCTCGGAACACTGGAGACCGAAAGGTCAAGCATGAATCATATAGTAGATATGATCAACATAGTGATGTTCACCATTTAAAACTACTCCATCTCACGTGATGATCGGACATGGTTTAGTTGATATGGATCACGTGATCACTTAGATGACTAGAGGGATGTCTATCTAAGTGGGAGTTCTTAAGTAATATGATTAATTGAACTTTAATTTATCATGAACTTAGTCGTGATAGTATTTGCATATCTATGTTGTAGATCAATTGCTCGCGTATAGCTTCCTCGTTTTATTTATGATATGTTCCTAGAGAAAACTATATTGAAAGATGATAGTAGCAATGATGCGGATTGGATTCGTGTCTGAGAATTATCCTCGTTGCTGCACAGAAGAATTATGTCCTTGATGCACCGCTAGGTGACGGACCTATTGCAGGAGCAGATGCAGACGTTATGAACGTTTGGCAAAGCTCGATATGATGACTACTTGATAGTGTAGTGCACCATGCTTTAGGGCTTAGAACCGAGACTTCAAAAACGTTTTGAACACCACAGAACATATAAGAGGTTCCAAGAGTTGAAACTAGTATTTCAGACTCATGCCCGTGTCAAGAGGTATGAGACCTCTGACAGTACTTTGCCTACAAGATGGAGGAGAATAGCTCAACCAATGAGCATGTGCTCAGATTGTCTGGGTACTACAATTGCTTGAATCAAGTGGGAGTTAATCTTCCAGATAAGATAGTAATTCACAAAGTTCTCTAGTAACTATCAGCAAGTTACTAGAACTTCGTGATGAACTATAATATGCAAGGGACGACGAAAGTAATTCCCGAGCTCTTCGCAATGCTGAAATCGGCGAAGGTAGAAATCAAGAAAGAGCATCAAGTGTTGATGGTTGACAAGACCACTAGTTTCAAGAAAAGGGCAAAGGGATAGAAAGGGAACTTCAATAAGAATGACAAGCAAGTTGTCACTCCCGTGAAGAAGCCCAAAGCTAGACCCAAGCCTGGAACTGAGTGCTTCTACTACAAAGGAAATGGTCACTGGAAGTGGAACTGCCCTAGATACTTGGCGGATAAGAAGGATGACAAAGTGAACAAAAGTATATCTGATATACATGTTATTGTTGTGTACTTTACTAGTGTTTATAGCAATCCCTCAGTATTTGATACTGGTTCAGTTGCTAAGAGTAGTAACTCGAAACATGAGTTGCATAATAAACAGAGACTAGTTAGGGGCGATGTGATGATGTGTGTTGGAAGTGATTCCAAGGTTGATAAGATCACCATCGCACACTCTCTTTACCTTCGCGATTAGTGTTGAACCTAAAATAAATGTTATTTGGTGTTTGCGTTGAGCATGAATATGATTAGATCATGTTTATTGCAATACGGTTACTCATTTAAATCAAAGAATAATTGTTGTTCTATTTACATGAATAAAACCTTCTATGGTCATACACCCAATATGAACGGTTTATTGAATCTCGATTGTAGTGATACACATATTCATAATATTGAAGCCAAAAGATGCAAAGTTAGTAATGATAGTACAACTTATTTGTGGCACTGCCGTTTAGGTCATATTGGTGTAAGGCGCATGAAGAAACTCCATACTTATGGGCTTTTTGAATCACTTGATTATGAATCATTTGATGCTTGCGAACCATGTATCGTGGGCAAGATGACTAAAACTCCGTTCTCTGGAACAATGGAGCAAGCAACTGACTTATTGGAAATAATACATACTGATGTATGCAATCCGATGAGTGTTGAGGCTCGCGGCGGGTATCGTTATTTTCTGATCTTCACAGATGATTTGAGCATATATGGGTATATCTACTTAATGAAACATAAGTCTGAAGCATTTGAAAAGTTCAAAGAATTTCATAGTGAAGTGGAAAATCATCGTAACAAGAAAATAAAGTTTCTACGATCTGATCGCTGATACGAATATTTGAGTTACGAGTTTGGTCTTCAATTAAAACAATGTGGAATAGTTTCACAAACTCATGCAACCTGGAACACCACAGCATAATGGTGTGTCCGAACGTCGTAATCACACTTTACTAGATATGTTGCGATCTATGATGTCTCTTACTGATTTACTGCTATCGTTTTGGGGTTATGCATTAGAGACAGCTGCATTCACGTTAAATAGGGCACCATCTAAATCCGTTGAGATGACACCGTATGAACTATGGTTTGGCAAGAAACCTAAGCTGTCGTTTCTTAAAGTTTAGGGTTGCAATGCTTATGTGAAAAAGTTTCAACCTGATAAGCACGAACCCAAATCGGAGAAGTGCGTCTTCATAGGATACCCAAAAGAAAATGTTGGGTACACCTTCTATCACAGATCTGAAGGCAAGATCTTTGTTGCTAAGAATGGATCCTTTCTAGAGAAGGAGTTTCTCTCGAAAGAAGTGAGTGGGAGGAAAGTAGTACTTGATGAGATAACTATACATGCTCCCTTATTGGAAAGTAGTTCATCACAGAAATATGTTCCTGTGACTCCTACACCAATTAGTGAGGAAGATAATGATGATGATCATGTGATGAAGTTACTACCGAACCTCGTAGGTCAACCAGAGTGAGATCCGCACCAGAGTGGTACATTAATCCTATTCTGGCGGTCATGTTACTTGACCATGACGAACCTACGAACTATGAGGAAGTGATGATGAGCCCAGATTCCGCGGAATGGCTTGAGGCCATGAAATCTGAGATAGGATCCATGTATGAGAACAAAGTGTAGACTTTGGTTGACTTGCCCGTTGATTGGCAAGCCATTAAGAATAAATAGATTTTCAAGAGGAAGACGGACGCTGATAGTAGTGTTACTATCTACAAAGCTCGAATTGTCGCAAAAGGGTTTTCGACAAGTTCAAGGTGTTGACCACGATGAGATTTTCTCACTCGTAGCGATGCTTAAGTCTGTCCGAATCATGTTAGCCATTGCCACATTTTATGAAATCTAGCAAATGGATGTCAAAACTATATTCCTTAATGGTTTTCTTGAAGAAGAGTTGTATATGATGCAACCAGAAGGTTTTATCGATCCTAAAGGTGCTAACAAAGTGAGCAAGCTCCAGCGATCCATCTATGGACTAGTGCAAGCATCTTGGAGTTGGAATATATGCTTTGATAAAGTGATCAAAGCATATGGTTTTATACAGACTTGCGGTGAAGCCTGTATTTACAAGAAAGTGAGTGGGAGCACTACAGCATTTCTGATAAGTATATGTGAATGACATATTGTTGATCGGAAATAATGTAGAATTTTCTGGAAAGCATAAAGGAGTGTTTGAAAAGAGTTTTTCAAAGAAAACCTCGATGAAGATGCTTACACATTGAGCATCAAGATCTATAGAGATAGATCAAGACGCTTGATAAGTTTTTTCAGTGAGTAGATACCTTGAAAAGATTTTGAAGTAGTTCAAAATGGAACAGTCAAAGAAGGAGTTCTTGCCTGTGTTGCAAGGTGTGAAGTTGAGTAAAGACTCAAAACCCGACCACAACAGAAAATAGAAAGAGAATGAAAAGTCATTCCCTATGCCTCAGTCATAGGTTCTATAAAGTATGTTATGCTGTTTACCAGTCCTATTGTATACCTTAGCATGATTCTGGCAAGGGAGTACAATAGTGATCTAGGAGTAGATCACTGGACATTGGTCAAAATTATCCTTAGAGGACTAAGGAAATATTTCTCGGTTATGGAGGTGATAAAAGAGTTCGTCGTAAAGAGTTACATCGATGCAAGCTTTTTACATCGATCTAGATTATTCTAAGTCTCGATCTAGATACATAGTGAAAGTGGGATCAATTAGCTAGAGTAGCTCCGTGTAGAGCATTGTATACATAGAAATTTGCGAAATACATACGGATCTAAATGTTGTAGACCCGTAGACTAAACTTCTCTCACAAGTAAAACATGATCACTCTTTGGGTGTTAATCACATAGCGATGTGAACTAGATTATTGACTCTAGTAAACCCTTTGGGTATTAGTCACATGGAGATGTGAACTAATCACATAAAGATGTGAACTAGATTATTGACTCTAGTGCAAGTGGGAGACTGAAGGAAATATGCCCTAGAGGCAATAATAAAGTTATTATTTATTTCCTTATATCATGATAAATGTTTATTATTTATGCTAGAATTGTATTAACCGGAAACTTAGTACATGTGTGAATACATAGACAAACAGAGTGTCACTAGTATGCCTCTACTTGACTAGCTCGTTGAATCAAAGATGGTTAAGTTTCCTAGCCATAGACATGAGTTGTCATTTGATTAACGGGATCACATCATTAGAGAATGATGTGATTGACTTGACCCATTCCGTTAGCTTAGCACGATGATCGTTTAGTTTGTTGCTAGTGCTTTCTTCATGACTTATATATGTTCCTCTAACTATGAGATTATGCAACTCCCGAATACCAGAGGAACACTTTGTGTGCTACCAAATGTCACAACGTAACTGGGTGATTATAAAGGTGCTCTATAGGTGTCTCTGCTGGTACTTGTTGAGTTGGCATAGATTGAGATTAGGATTTGTCACTCCAATTGTCGGAGAGGTATCTCTGGGCCCTCTCGATAATGCACATCACTATAAGCCTTGCAAGCAATGTGACTAATGAGTTAGTTGCGGGATGGTGCATTACGGAATGAGTAAAGAGACTTGCCAGTAACGAGATTGAACTAGGTATTGCGATACCGACGATCGAATCTCGGGCAAGTAACATACCGATGACAAAGGGAACAACGTATACCGTTATGCGGTTTGACTGATAAAGATCATAGAATTTGTAGGAGCCAATATGAGCATCCAGGTTCCGCTATTGGTTATTGACCGAAGACATGTCTCGGTCATGTCTACATTGTTCTCGAACCCGTAGGGTCCGCACGCTTAACGTTCGGTGATGATCGGTATTATGAGTTTATGTGTTTTGATGCACCGAAGGTTGTTCAGAGTCCCGGATGAGAACCGGGACATGAAGAGGAGTCTCGAAATGTTCGAGACGTAAAGATCGATATATTGGAAGGCTATATTCGGACATCGAAAAGGTTTTGAGTGGTTCGGGTATTTATCGGAGTACCGGAGAGTTACGGGAATTCGCCGGGGAGTATATGGGCCTTATTGGGCTTTAGGGGAGAGAGGGGGGGCTGACTAGGGCAGGCCGCACGCCTGCCAAGGCCTAGTCCAAATTGGACTAGGGGGAGGGGCGGCGCCCCCTCCTTCCTTCTCTTCTCTCTTCCCCTTCCTTCTCTCCTACTCCTACTACTTGGAAGGGGGGAATCCTACTCCCGGTGGGAGTAGGACTCCCCAGGGCGCGCCATAGTAGAGGGCCGGCCCTCCCCCTCCTCCACTCCTTTATATACGGGGGAAGGGGGCACCCCATGGACACACAAGTTGATCATTGATTTCTTAGCCGTGTGCGGTGCTCCCCTCCACCATAATCCACCTCGGGCATATCGTAGCGGTGCTTAGGCGAAGCCCTGTTCCGGTAGTATCATCATCACCGTCATCACACCGTCGTGCTGACGAATCTCTCCCTCGAAGCTCTACTGGATCGTGAGTTCGCGGGACGTCACTGAGCTGAACATGTGCAGATCGCGGAGGTGTCGTACCTTCGGTGCTAGATCGGTCGATCGTGAAGACGTATGACTACATCAACCGCGTTGTCATAACGCTTCCGCTTACAGTCTACGAGGGTACGTAGATGATACTCTCCCCTCTCGTTGCTATGCATCACCATGATCTTGCGTGTGCGTAGGAATTTTTTTGAAATTACTGTGTTCCCCAACAGGAAAGGGGGCGCCGCCCCCTCTCCTAGTCCTATTCGACCTCCTTCCCTGTGGGGGGCGCACCACCCCTTTGTGGGCTGGTGTGCCTCCCTCCTATGGCCCATATGGCCCATATCTTCCCCCCCGGGGGTTCCCGTACTACGATATGTACCCAATCCGGGACTCTGAACAACATTCGGTCACCAAATCACATAACTCATAAGGGGTGGTATGACTTTGCAGGAACATTTCACTCTTGAAAGGCAAGATGAGCTTGGGTATTGTTGTGCCAGGCGCCCACTCATCAATGCTGGTGATTGGCCTTGTATGGCTGCCCCATCCCTTTCAGCAGATGTACTACTTTTGAAAGCATTAGCGAATATCTTAATGCGGGAGTTTCTAGTGATAAGAAACAATCTTCCGCCTAGATTAACTCATTATAATGAAATGTTGGGTTTCCACGGGAGGTTCTGGGATGGTCAAAGTGGTGTAGATAAAATAAATACAAATCGTCATCGAATGTTAAGCATGCGGACCCTGCGGGTTCGAGAACTATGTAGACATGACCGAGACACCTCTCCGGTCAATAACCAATCGCGGAACCTGGATGCTCATATTGGTTCCCAAATATTCTACGAAGATCTTTATTGGTCAAACCGTAATGACAACATACGTCATTCCCTTTGTCATCAGTATGTTACTTGCCCGAGATTCGATCGTCGGTGTCTTCATACCTAGTTCAATATCGTTACCGGCAAGTCTCTTTACTCATTCCATAATGCATCATCCTGCAACTAACTCATTAGTCACATTGCTTGCAAGGGTTATGATGATGTGCATTACCGAGAGGGCCCAAAGATACCTCTCCGATACTTGGAGTGACAAATCCTAATCTCGATCTATGCCAACCAAACAAACACCTTCAGAGATACCTGTAGAGCATCTTTATAATCACCCGGTTATGTTGTGACGTTTGATAGCACACAAGGTATTCCTCCAGTATCCGGGAGTTGCATAATCTCATAGTCAAAGGAATATGTATAAGTCAGTCGTGAAGAAAGCAATAGCAATAAAACGTAATGATCATTATGCTAGGCTGACGGATGGGTATTGTCCATCATATCATTCTCCTAATGATGTGATCCCGTTCATCAAATGACAACTCATGTCTATGGTTAGGAAACTTAACCATCTTTGATTAACGAGCTAGTCTAGTAGAGGCTTACTAGGGACATTGTGTTTTGTCTATGTATCCACACATGTATCAAGTTTCCGTTTAATACAATTCTAGCATGAATAATAAACATTTATCATTATATAAGGAAATATAAATAACAACTTTATTATTGCCTCTAGGGCATATTTCCTTCAAACCTTGCTGCCTCCATGATGATGTGTGAGTAGTCCCCACATGACCTACGAGTCTATAACGGTAGCTAGATGGCTCTCTATCTCTCTTTGATCTTCAATACAATGATCCTTCGGAGATGTATTTGATGTAATTTTCATGGTGTGTTTGTTGGGATCCGATGAATTGTGGGTTTATGATCAAATTATTCATTGAAAGTATATGTATTCTTTTGAGATATATTATGTGTGATTTAATAGCCTTGTATTTCTCTTTGATCTATCCATCTTCTTTGCCCAAGTAGATTGATTTATCTTCAGTAAGAGTGGTGCTTGGTAGTAGGTTCAATCTTGTGGTGTCCTTACTTTGTGACCGTAGAAGTTGCGAGGCACGTATTGTATTGTTGCTACTAAGGGTAAAACAATGGGTTCGAACATATTAATTGGTCTTACTTTGTCTACATTATG
This sequence comes from Triticum urartu, assembly GCF_056163025.1. Taxonomy (NCBI): domain Eukaryota; kingdom Viridiplantae; phylum Streptophyta; class Magnoliopsida; order Poales; family Poaceae; genus Triticum; species Triticum urartu. The sequence continues at coordinate 397,289,100 of NC_141876.1, read as the reverse complement.
GCATCTTGCTAAAGCGCTACTCTACATGTCATGAACTTAATACTTTGAGATGTATGTTGGATTACGGTCTTGGGATGGAGTAATAGTAGTAGATGCAGTTGGATTATAAGGTCTACTTGTCACAGACGTAATGACTATATATGAATCATGCCATGAAGAATCATAATCATAACTATGAGCTATTATGTCTATTGCCCAACAATAATTTTTTTACCCACCGTTGCTATGCTATGAGAGATATGCCTCTAGTGAACCTATGGCCCCCAGATCCATTTTCCATATTTACTAAAAACCCTAAATTTGCTTGCTATTTTTGTTTTATTTTATTTTATTTTATATATCTACCACCGCCATATTTAATCCTTTGCAATTGGCGAGAACAAGGGGATTGACAACACTCTTGCCTTCATTGGGTGCGAGCATTTGCTTTGTGTGTGTGTGTGTGTGCAGGTACCGCTTATCCTGTTTGTGTGGCGTCTCCTATTGGTTCAATAAATCTTGGTTTTTAACTGAGGAAATACTATCTGCTACTATACTACATCACCCTTCCTCTTCGGGGAATCCCAACACCTATCACAAGTAGCAGTCCTCTCCAACAAGGGCAACCAAAAAAGGTATGTTACCCTTCATTTTTTTCCATAATGCGGAAGTTAAATCCATCTCGTGTTCCAAGGTGGGCCTCAAACCTTAGTTGATTTACTCTCAGTTGATTTATCAAGGCAACCTTTAAACCTTCATAGGCTTGTCTTTGGCGAACCACGATCACTCATGATGCGCAATCGTCTAGTGCGTGTGCACCCGCAAGAGTAAATAGCACAAGCTTCGTATCAGTCTAGATCCTCATGATGCTCGATCACTTAACTAAAAATTGGGCTATGGTTTTTCTCTTGGTGAAATCTCTCAATACTCTAGCTTGCTCAGATATACTCTATGGGTTCAAATGGAGTAGCCAAATGTTGCAAGTTGGGGTGGGTGGGGGTGGGGCTTTTCGAGCTAGCCATTGCAAGTTGTTTTTATAGTCAAAACAACATTAAAAATGTTCAAGAATCTTGAAAATTCATGAATTTGAGAAAAGATCACAAATTTGAAAAACTTAAAAATCCAAAAATGTTCATCAATTTGGAAAAAGTTTATGAATTCGAAAAAAAGTTGTGATTATGAAAATTTTCATGGATTTGAAAAATGTTCATGAATTTTATGAAGTCCTTGAATTAAAAATGTTCATAAATTTGAAAAAAAAATGAATCTGAATAAAAAGTTTGCGAATTTGAAAAATGTTCACGAATTGGAAAAAATTCACAAATTTTAGGCAGTTTTAGTATACAGTTCTTTTTGCAAGTTTGAAATTTGTTCATGAATTAAAAAAATGTGTACTAAAAATTATTCATGACTTTGAGTTTTTGGTGAACTTGAAGACTATTCATGAATAAAAAATAAAACCCACTAAACCGTACAAAACTAGGCCGAACAAAACTAGGAAAAACAAAAACCAAAGAAAGCCCCATACTAGAAAATGAGAGGAGACTTTCTAGTAGGCTCCCAAAACTAATGGAGGAGAATTGCATGGGCCAATACCACACTTAGACTGGTTATGGAAATGGTAATGGATGCTCTGAATCATAAGTATTGTTTTTTTAATGTTGGCAGGAGAACAACCAAATTCATTGATTAGAAGAAGGTGTTACAAGAAATCCCCAAAGTGGAAAAGCACCGCAAAAGGCAGCAAAAAGAAGAGAAACAAAAAATGACCCGTCGGCAGCACCACAAACCCAAGCTCTACCATCAACGTGAACACCATCAGAATCCATCGTCGGGATCTCCAAGGTGACGCCTCCAAGGAGGAAAAAGTTGCTGAGGACACCGCCGTCACCTGATCAAGCACTGACTGATCTTAGGTTTTCACCTAGAGATCTCATGCCATTGGGTATGAAGGGCAAACGGCTCAACAATGATACCTCCAAGGAGGAAGACGACATCCGTGGATGTCGTTATCGCCAGCAACGAGATGGTCGATGCATGATTTTCATCTAGAGTCGTGCCTTCCACCAACAATCCCAAATCCGAGGCCATCGACACCATGGAGCAGCATGACTCCAGGCAAACACTACCAGAAACGAATTTGTCGATGTTGCACGTAGGAACTCGGCGAGCTCACACCAATCTAACAGGTCCGCACCGCCACATGTAGGCCTGGCCAAGCCAAGCTGGATCTGGCCACCTCTACCTCTGTGCGCAGAAACTGGGAGATCCTCCGCGCCACAGCGCACCGGAAAGGTCGAGGGAGAGCCGTACATAGCTGGTCAGCACCGTCGCGCACAGGAACTGTGTGAAAATCCAAGAAAAACTACGCACCCCACACCGCCGCACGCAAGAGCAAGACTGTCTGTGCTGAATCTGGTCTGCCTGACCTCCTGTAGCACTGGACAAACTGGATGACGCTACAGCTCAAAGAAGCCGGACGTGGACGCGCTTGAAGGAAAGAGACCACTAGCAACCCCGACACCACCACTATAGCCTCCACATGCCAAATGCAGCAAAAACAGACGCGCAACGCAGCCGAACAAGGCGTGTGTCGCGGCCAATTGACGCACTGGCCCACGACGCCAAACTTCCGGCCAACAGGCGACAGGTAACCAAATCGAGCTCCTCACGCAGCATAATGCCTGCTCGCGACTGCCCGTGTGCATCTTCGGTCCCCACTGCGACCTCGCGCACCGGCAACCGTGCTAGATCCACGCGGCTCAGTGCCTCACCTCAACCTCGCGCGCCGGCGGCCGCGCCAGATCTACGCCGCCCCATGCCATGGAGCAGCAACGTTGTGCCCTTGTGCATCACGCCCCTATCCACAACAAGCACCTGGCCACGCCCTCTCGCGTGTTGCAGCGCACCGACGCCGTGCACACCCTCCTCCGCACGCACCAGGCCACCCGCACACCGCGTCCACCAGCGCATGCTCATTTCACCCATTGCACCCACCAACGTTAGCATGCTGTGCCCCTACACCTATCCTCGGCGAGCATCCCCGCAGTGCCCAAACCTTGTGAGAGGAAAAAAATGGAAGACCTCCGCCGCGCGGGCTTTGCCTGGCGGCGCTGCGAGGGGGAGTTTCTTTGGCGGCTAGGGTTTTGTGACGCCCCGAGACCGATGCGTCAGGTGTCTTCCAGTTATTCGCCGACGTTGCCATGTCATTTGCTTGCATGTTTCATCTTGTCATGTCATCATCTGCATTGCATCTGCATGTTTTCAAAACTTGCATCCGTCCGGGTTCCCCAGTTCCGCCCATCGTCCGTTCTGAGCCCAGACACACTTGCACGCGCCTGCGGCATGTCCGAAATATTATTTTATAAGTGGCCGGAAAATGTTCTCGGAATGGGTTGAAAGTTGGCGTGCGGTGTTTTTTTGTGGTCAGTAGGCCGCCTACCAAGTTTCATCACATTCGGAGTTCGTTTGACGCCCCAACGGATAACTATAGCGGCAATATAGTCGGTCTATCATCGGACATTTTCAGTCTCCGGAAATAGTCGTCGGGCCTCCCTCTCTTCTCTTCTCTCAACTCGAGACCGTCTACACAGCCCACTACCTACCGCCAGGTCCAACCTAACCTCTCTCGTCAACCCGCGGCCCTCCTCGCGCGCGCCCCCGAAAACTGTCCCGGACCCGACCCGGACTGTCGCTACTGTTGTGTCCGGATCATCCCCAAACATCTACAAAATGTCACTGTTTTCTTATTTGGACTCTCTAGCTTTTTGATTCGCGACCGTCTGATTTTGATCGGAGGCTCCAGATAGCCCCTAACCTTTTTCACCTGATGTATATATTTGGTCCAACCCTAAAAATTAGGAGGCCTTGTCCCATCCATCCTTTCCCTTCGCGCCGCCGCCGACCCACCTGGTCTCCTCCTCGTCTTCCCCACCTAGCCAACCAGCTTCCTTCTCGGGTCCACCGCCGCCTCTCACCTTCTCCGCCTCGTTTTCGGCAACAAGCCAACCAGTGCCTCCCCTCGATCCAGCCGTCCAGGAGGATGCCGCCGTGGTCACCAGGCACATCTCCCTGACGCCTCCTTCTCCCCATGTCGTTTCCCTCTGGATCCCTCTCTTTCTCACCTAGTTTTTCCTCTCTCTCTCTCTCTCACTCTGGTTCATAGGGATGTCGCCATGGCCATCACGTCGACGTGTGACCACCGAAGCTCCACCGGCGACCAGAGCCACCGGCCGCCCGAGCCTCGTGCGCTTCTGCCTCGAGGATCTCCTCATCCCCAACCAGGACACCATGGTTGGCCTCCTCTGTTCGAACCGTCGTCGCCCCGTTCTTCATCAAGCCATGGTCGTGCTGCCGCAGAAGTGCCGCCATGGATGCTCGAACCTCCCTCTGCTTCTCGCGTGGGACGACCCCAGCGTCGCGCCCCTGCTTTGCCTCGAACAGCTGCAGCGCCACACGCCTCCTGCACGTGCGCACGCACAGCGCGAGCTCCCTGGCTCGATCCGGTCCCCGTTGACCGCGAGCGTCGGCTGGGTCTTAGCCGTGCCAGGCCGAGTTGCCTTCCCTCCAACTAATGGGCCAAGCCCATGGTGAGAACACCCTTGGTGCCCCACCCCTTTTTTCATGTTGTTGGGCCAGCAGATCCGGCCCAGTATCTATTTTTTGAGGCTCTACGAATTTAGCTATTATCCCAGGTTTTGCAGTTTTACAGAAAACCCCTTGCACAATATGCATATAATAACTCACAAATGGTGCATCATTTTAAAACAAACTTTATATGAAAGATGCTTAGAATTTTGTGTAGTTTCATAATATGTCATTTTCATCCATGTTTAAAATGTTTAAACATGTTGTTTGGTTAAATTGTCCCTATGCCATGTTAAAATGATTTAATTCAGAACTAAATAACTGTAACTCAGATTTTAATAAACTTTATATGTAAATGGGGTGGAAAATGCCTAGTTTAACATGGTGGCATAACTTTGCATGTTTAACAAATATAAAATTGTGTTTAGGACAGAATAGTACACAACCTAATATATGCATATGGGGATTTACCGGAATTGTTGTTCGTTGCTTCTGGCCTCATTTAAACTTGACTAGATAGGTAGTTTTATTTTGCTTCACCCTCTTGCCATTTTAATCAACATTTAATCTTGTTGGGTACCTAAACGAAAGAGAACTAAATAAGTCACGTGGTGTTTCGTCAATATGTCCACTTAATTTGTAGGATTGTTTGTGCACTTTGTCATGCCATGCATATGTAAACCGGACATGCATCATACTTGATTGTGCATCATGACATGGTTATGTGATGGTTGTTTACTATGTTGTGTGCTTCTTTCCGGTGTTGCTTCTTCGGGTTGGTTCCGATAACGTCGCGTTTGTGAGGAACCGTTCGACTACGTCCGTTTGTCTTCTTCATGGACTCGTTCTTCTTCCTTGCGGGATTTCAGGCAAGATGACCATACCCTCGAAATCTCTTCTATCTTTGCTTGCTAGATGCTCGCTCTTTTGCTATGCCTATGCTGCGATACCTACCACTTGCTTATCATGCCTCCCATATTGCTAAGCCAAGCCTCTAACCCACCTTGTCCTAGCAAACCGTTGTTTGGCTATGTTACCGCCTTGCTCAGCCCCCCTTATAGCGTTGTTAGTTGCAGGTGAAGATTGGAGTTTGTTTCCTTGTTGGAACATGGATATTTTGTTGGGATATCACAATATCTCTTATTTAATTAATGCATCTATATACTTGGTAAAGGGTGGAAGGCTCGGCCTTATGCCTGGTGTTTTGTTCCACTCTTACCGCCCTAGTTTCCATCATATCGGTGTTATGTTCCCGGATTTTGCGTTCCTTACACGGTTGGGTTATAATGGGAACCCCTTGACAGTTCGCCTTGAATAAAACTCCTCCAACAAGGCCCAACCTTGGTTTTACCATTCGCCACCTAGCCTCTTTTTCCCTTGGGTTAGGCCAGCCCAAGGGTCATCTTTATTTTAACTCCCCCGGGCCAGTGCTTGTCTAAGTGTTGGTCCAAACTAGAGCCCCTTGCAGTGCCACCTCGGGGAAACTCGAGGGCTGGTTTTAGTTGTACGGATTGCTTATCCGGTGTGCCCTGAGAACGAGATATCTGCAGCTCCTATCGGGATGTCGGCGCATCGGGCAGTCTTGCTGGACTTGTTTTACCATTGTCGAGGATGTCTTGTAACCGGGATGCCGAGTCTGATCGGATTGTCTTGGGAGAAGGAATATCCTTCGTTGACTGTGAGAGCTTGTGATGGGCTAAGTTGGGACACCCCTGCAGGGATTTGAACTTTCGAAAGCCGTGATCGTGGTTATGGGCAGATGGAAATTTGTTAATGTCCGGTTGTAGAAAACCTGAAGTTGATCTTAATTAAAATGCACCAACCGCGTGTGTAACCGTGATGGTCTCTTCTCGGCGGAGTCCGGGAAGTGAACACAGTGTTGGAGTTATGTTTGACGTAGGTTGTTCTAGGATCACTTCTTGATCATAGATTCTCGACCATGCTTTTGCCTTCTCTTCTCACTCTCATTTTGCGTATGTTAGCCACCATATATGCTAGTCGCTTGCTGCAGCTCCATCTCATACTTTTACCCTTCCCATAAGCTTAAATAGTCTTGATCGCGAGGGTGTGAGATTGCTGAGTCCCCGTGACTCACAGATACTTCCAAAACCAGTTTGCAGGTGCCGATGAGACCGTGCAGGTGACGCAACCAAGCTCAAGGAGGAGCTCGATGAAGATCGTGTTCATTATGTTGTTTCCGTTTCCAGTTGATCAGTAGTGGAGCCCAGTTGGGACGATCGGGGATCTGTGAAGCTTTTGGGGTAGTCTTCTTTTATTTTGGTTCCGTAGTCGCACCTTGAGTGTATCTGGATGATGTAATGCTTTATTCATGTATTGTGTGAAGTGGCGATTGTAAGCCAACTATGTATCACTTTCCCTTTATGTATTACATGGGTTGTTTGCGAAGATTACCTCACTTGCGACATGCTTTCAATGCGGTTATGCCTCTAAGTCATGCTTCGACACGTGGGAGATATAGCCGCATCGAGGGCGTTACAAGTTGGTAATCAGAGCCTTCCCCGACCTTAGGAGCCCCCTGCTTGATCGAATCGCTGGCGTTGTCGAGTCTAGAAAAATGTTTTGACTCATTTAGGAATTATATATCGGAGAGTTAGGAATTCTTTTTACTCCTCAGTCCCTTCGTCGCTCTGGTAAGGCATCCTGACGTAGAGTTTTGACTCTTCTCTTCTCAAATTTCACTAAAAAAATTTAGGATCGCATGGGTATCTTGGAATCGTTCCGATGGTTTTGTGACGAGAACATTGTTCTTGGTGCCTGTAAGTGCATCTAGTGCCACCCCTAGTTGGTTTTGGAGTATTGACGACAAACCTAGTTGAGGGACTAATGTGTTTGTGAGAATTGCAGGATAACACAGGTAGAAGTCCCTCATTGATTCGGTTTTCCTACCAGAGATGACCCCTAAAAATGTATGGAGACATTGAAGTCAAAGGTGGTATGTGAAGACATTCACATTGAAGACTATGACATGAGAAGACATCGCGTGAAGACTATGGAGCGCGAAGACTTAGCAGTTTCGTCGTTCTGTGTTTTTCTTTGTTGAGTCATAGGAACCACCGTACTGTTAAGTGGGATCCAAGAGAACCAGTCAGAATGACTGAAGTGATGCTTACCCAAAATCCTGTGTCTTCGAGTGAAGACTATGAGAGCGAATCTTGTCCAGAGTTGGACAAGTCAGCTTTGCTTGTAGCCCAAGTAAAGTTGTCGTGTGTGTTTGAAATCTGACCGTTGGAACACATGTCAGTTCCTTAGTGACCCAGGGTCATTTCGGACAAATCAGGTCGGGTTGCCTAGTGGCTATAAATAGCCCACCCCCTACAACCATAAACGGTTGGCTGCTCAGAGTTAAAGCACGGCTTTTGTCGTTTGAAAGCAACCCACCTCGAAGCCTTTGAGAGAGAATTCCTTGAGAGGATAAAGCCCTAACCACCCAGAGCCAAAGAGTGTTAGGCATCACTTAAGTCTTCTTGTCTGTGTGATCTGAAGACTTATTACACTTGAGGACTGTGAATCCTCCAGTCGGTTAGGCGTCGCGTTCTGAGCATCCAAGAGTCATTGTGGATCGCCGGTGAACGAAGTCTGTGAAGGTTTGGAAGTCTACCTTGAAGACTTACCAGAGTGATTGGGCGAGGACTGGGTGTCCTTAGCTCAAGGGGAATAAGGTGAAGACGAGGTCTTCTGAGTTGAATCTCAGCCTCCCCAACCAGACGTACAGTTGTCACAGCAACTGAACTGGTCCAACAAATCATTGTCTTCAACGAGTCAATGGTTTCATCCTTCCCTTCCCTTTACTTACTGTTGGTTCTGGTGAAGTGATTGTATGATTGCTTCACCATTTGACTTCACTGAGTGATTACTTGTTCTGATTGGCTTCACAATATCTTCCTACCTGATCCTTACTGCCTAGCTGCTATTAGTCATTGTGCTTTCACTTCATTGAATACTTGACTATGGTTTGCCTAGTGTAGTCTACCTTCCGCTGCATGGTAATAGGTTTATTTCTATCGTTTGTCTTCGAAACTTACATGTATTGAAGACTTTCATAAAAATTGCCTATTCACCCCCCCCCCTCTAGTCGATCACTAGCACTTTCAATTGGTATCAGAGCAAGGTACTCCCTTGTTATGTGTGATTCAGTTTAACCACCTGGATTTTTAGCTATGTCGACTACAGGGATAATTAAAGTCTCCACTGCGTGCCCCGTCTTCGATGGAACTGAATATCCCTACTGGAAGAATAAGATGTGCATGCATCTTGAAGCCACTGATGTCGACCTATGGTATGTCGTCAAGAACGGCATTCCCAAGGCTGGAGAAGGTGTCACTGCTGCTGATGTCAAGAAGTTCGTTCAACTGGACTCTACTGCAAAGAATATCATCTGTGGTCATCTGACCAAAGGACAGTATGGCCGCGTGAGTGCTTTGGAAACATCTAAGCTAGTCTGGGACTGGCTCTCCAAGGTCAACGAAGGCGTCTCAACCCAGAGAGATCAGAGAATCAGTGTCCTTCGCAACCTCTTCAACCGCTTCAAGAGAAATGACAATGAGAATGTCCAGCTCACGTTTGATCGACTCACTGACATCACAAATGAGCTTCAAGCCCTCGGCGCTACTGAGATCACCAAGCATGAAGTTGTCAAGACACTCCTGAGATCACTTGACAGTTCGTTTGACAACCTAGCCCTGATGATTCAAGAACGTCCTGATTTCAAGACACTCGATCCGTCTGACATACTTGAGAGGCTCAATACACACGAGTTTCAGCTTTCTGAGAAAAGAGGCATCTACGGTCCCAACTATGGGCGAACTCGTGCCTTGAAGGCAAAGGTTGTCTCCTCATCTGAAGAAGAATCTAACAGCAGTTCTGATGATCCTGAAGACATTGGAAAGGAGCTTGCTATGCTTGTGAAGAAGTTCCAAAAATTCACCAAGAAGAAAGGCTTCAGAAAGTCTTCACGGTCAAGCTCAAGGAATGATGAAGCTTCTGCTCATGACTACAAGAAGAGAACATGTCACAAGTGCAAGAAACCTGGCCACTACATCTCTGAGTGTCCACAATGGGACAATGAGAACAAGAAGAAGAAGAAGAGCAAGGAGTATGACTCTGACGACAAGAAGAAGAAGAAATACTCAAAGTCTTCTTCCAAGTCTTCCTCCAAGTCTTCATCACACAAGAAGAGCTCATCTGGCAAGGCACGTGCGTTTATTGGCAAGGAAATGGATTCTGAGGAGGATTCCGCTTCTGAGGAGGCGGAGGTGGAGTCTGAGGAGGAGTCTGATTCTGGTGTTGCGAGTCTGGCTACAGCATACGTTGCCAAGTCCATCTTCAACACTGAAGACAATGACTTCATCACCGACACCAATGCAAATGACAAGGACTACTCCGCTCCTTCCTACTGCTTCATGGCACACGGTGCCAAGGTAAAAACACGCACTACTCACTATCAAACATCTAGTGATGATGACTCTGATTGTGGTTCCAAACCCAGCTACAAAACACTTGCTAAAATTGCAACTGAACAACAGAAAGCTATGGAACACATTCAAAAACTGTTAGACAAAAGCGATGATCTGTTAGACGTTGAAATGACTCGATCTCAGTCCTTAATTGAAGACATAAAAAATCTTCACGTTAAGTATGAGGAACTTGAAAGTCGTCATGAAACGCTCTCAACAACTCATGAAAGGCTTTCCTATGATTATCTTCAAAGGAAGCAAGATCTTGAGAAATTGAGAGCGGCTCATGAAGATCTTCAAAAGGAAAACGAGTCACTTCACGCCGAACAGATCAGTTCAGCTCAGGAAGGATTTGAACCACCATGTCTTAAATGCATTGAGCGTGATAATGCTACTTCTGTTGCTGAATGTTCTACTGCTGCTACTATTGCGATATCTTCAACTATTGATGTGGTAACTAACCCCTCTGCTGAGGATACCACTGCTATTGCTGATGAGAATGCTAGGTTGAAGACACTGCTTGAAACAGGGATGTACAAAAGTCTCAAAGGGCATCAGACAGTATGTGATGTCCTCAAAAGGCAGATCCTGAACCGAAACCCTAGGAAAGAGGGTGTTGGGTTCGAAAGTAAAATGAATGCTGATGGCTCTTACTGGAAACCTGAGCAGTACCCTAAAACCACATGGGTTGCTGCAAAGGAACCTTCAGCGGATCCATCCACCCTATCTGGCTTCACTTGTGCTAATCCCATTGTTATTGATGAATCCTTTGATGCAAACTATAAATTGTTTAAGAATCAGAATGGTGAAGTGTTTGCCAGGTATATTGGTACTAACTGCAGGAATGGACCGCCTATGAAGAAGATCTGGGTGCCGAAAAGGTGTTTGGAGAATCTTCCTGTGAATGTCATCTTGACACCACAGGTGAAGAAGACAAACCCCAGACCACAGGCTTCATACGGTCCAAAGGCTTCATACAGACAGAGGACTCACCTGAGTCGCACTAACGCAAATGTTTTGCAGGGAAACCATACTCAGGCCTGTGAATATGAGCGCGTTTCATCAAATCGCCATGTTCATAAGACCAAGAACTATTCTGCTTATTCTTATGAGTACTATTGTCCACCTGCAAGACTTTTTGCTAGGGCTCCAAAGCCAAAGTTCTCAGATGCTGCACTTAGACTCATTGCTTCGAAGCCACCCTTGAAGATGTGGGTGGCTAAGAAAGCTTAACTCTCTTTTGCAGGGAAAGGTCTCCAGCCGAAAACCAAAATCGTCTGACACTATTGCTGGGGACCTTAAACATCTTGTAGGGTGCAAGATCAAATGCCCAAATGGTCTTATTATGTACTTTGTTCTTGAATCTCTTGCTACTTGCCCTATCAGTCCTAATCTCGATCTAAGCTTTAATAATCCACTGGTTCGTCAAATGTTTTTGCTTCACAATTCTCTTCGTGAAACCTATCCCCCTAACTGCACTGTAGGGTACGACACCAGCTGCTTCAGAATGGATTATTGATAGTGGGTGTACAAATCACATGACTGGCAAGCGAAGCCTTCTCATGGACTCAACTTTACGTCCATCTGACAAAAGTCACATCACATTTGCTGACACTGGTAAAAGCAAGGTATTGGGTCTAGGTAGAGTTGCAATCTCAAAGGATCAACACATGGATAAAGTCATGCTTGTTGAATCCCTTGGTTTCAACTTAATGTCTGTCTCAATGCTTTGTGATTTAAACATGATTGTGATGTTTGGAAAATATCGTTGCCTTGTACTAATGGAATCTGACAAGTCTCTAGTGTTTGAAGGGTATCAGAAAGATGATTTGTACGTGGTAGATTTCTCAGCAGGACCACAACTTGCAGTATGTCTTCTAGCAAAAGCTTCTGAATGCTGGCTCTGGCATCGAAGGCTAGGGCATGCTGGCATGAGGAACCTCCACACCCTTGCAAGGAAGAAGCATGTCATAGGCATCGAGGGCGTCAAGTTCAAGAAAGATCACTTATGCGGTGCCTGTGAAGCGGGAAAGATGATGAGGGCCAAGCATCCCTCGAAGACAATCATGACAACGACTCAACCCTTCGAACTGCTCCACATGGATCTTTTCGGTCCCACTCATTACTCAACTCTTACTACTACTGCTTGTCTCTATGGCTTTGTCATTGTTGATGATTATTCAAGATATACTTGGGTGCATATAATCCTCTACAAGACTGAAGTGCAGGATGTCTTCAGACGCTTCGCCAGTCGAGCAATGAACAACTATGGCGCCAAGATAAAGCACATTAGAAGTGACAATGGCACTAAATTCAAGAACACTGGCCTAGATACATATCTTGATACCTTAGGCATCACACATGAATTCTCAGCTCCGTACACGCCACAGCAGAATGGCGTCGTCGAACGCAAGAACAGAGCACTTATTGAGATGGCCCGGACGATGCTTGATGAATACAAGACTCCAAGAAAGTTCTAGCCTAAAGCAATTGATACTGCATGCCATATCATCAACCGTGTTTATCTTCACAAGCTTCTAAACAAGACATCCTATGAGCTCCTTACTGGCAAGAAGCCAAACGTTAGTTACTTCAGAGTATTTGGCGCCAGGTGCTGGATCAAGGATCCACATCACACTTCAAAATTTGCACCAAAAGCACATGAGGGTTTTATGCTTGGATATGGAAAGGATTCGCACTCCTACAGAGTCTTCAACCTTTTTCACTATAAAGTGGTTGAAACAGTGGATGTGCGGTTTGATGAGACGAACGGCTCACAAAGAGAGCACCTGCCAAATGTGCTAGATGAAGTTCCATCCAGTGAATCAATCAAACTTATGGGAACTAGAGAAATCATACCGTCTGAAGCTCAGCCTGAAGAGGAACTTATCATCTCCGCACCTGATCAGCCTGAAGACAATCCCTCTAACGATGACAATGATCAGCAAGAGCAAAATCTTCGTCCTGTACATCCTCGTGTTGCAAATGAAGTACAGATTGAGAGAATAATTGATAGCATCAATGCACCAGGTCCACTCACTCGTTCAAGGGCAACATAGATAGCAAATTTCTATGGGCACTTCGCATTCGTCTCAATATCTGAACCCAAGAAAGTTGAAGAAGCCTTCATGGGACCTGAATGGATTCAAGCTATGCAAGAAGAGCTCCAACATTTTGAGCTGAATAATGTATGGGAACTGGTTAAGCGTCCTGATCCTCGCAAGCACAATATAATAGGCACCAAATGGATATATTGCAACAAGCAAGATGAGCATGGTCAAGTTGTCAGAAACAAAGCTCGTCTCGTTGCTCAAGGATACACTCAAGTTGAAGGGATTGACTTCGATGAAACATTTGCTCATGTGGCTAGACTTGAAGCCATACGCATACTGCTGGCCTATGCAAATCATCATAACATACTTCTATATCAAATGGATGTGAAGAGCGCTTTTCTCAATGGCAAGATTGAAGAAGAAGTGTATGTTGCACAACCACCTGGCTTTGAAGATCCAAAACATCCTGACATGGTGTACAAGCTCAACAAGGCACTGTATGGCCTCAAACAAGCCCCTCAGGCTTGGTATGACACACTCAAATACTTCCTGAAGAGCAAAGGCTTCAAATCTGGTTCCCTCGACCCCACTCTCTTCACGAAGATATATGATGGTGAACTGTTTGTGTGCCAAATATATGTGGATGACATTATCTTCGGCTGCACCAATCAGAAATACAGTGAAGAGTTTGGATATATGATGCAAGAGCAATATCAGATGTCCATGATGGGTGAGCTGAAGTTCTTCCTTGGTCTTCAAATATGTCAGCAACGCAACGGCATCTTCATATCTCAAGAGAAGTACCTCGAAGATTGCCTGAAGAAATTTGGTATGCAAGAATGCAAAGGCTTCACGACGCCAATGCCAGCCAAACATCATCTGGGTCCCGACGACAATGGTAAACAGTTCGATCAAAAGGTATACCGCTCCATGATTGGTTCTTTACTTTATCTATGTGCATCTAGGACAAATATTATGCTTAGTGTTTGCATGTGTGCTCGATTCCAAGCGGCACCAAAGGAATCGCATCACTTAGCTATGAAGCGAATTCTTCGATATTTGGCTTACACCCCAACACTAGGATTATGGTATCCAAAGGGCTCAGAGTTTGATCTGGTTGGATTCTCGGATGCTGATTATGCTGGTGACAAGGTGGATCGCAAGTCTACATCAGGCACATGTCATTTTCTGGGACGATCACTTGTATGTTGGTCTTCAAAGAAGCAGAACTGTGTATCTCTCTCCACTGCTGAATCTGAATGCATTGCTGCTGGATCTTGCTGCGCTCAGCTTCTGTGGATGAAGCAAACACTCAAAGACTATGGCATTCATCTGAAGCAAGTGCCACTCTACTGCGACAACGAAAGCGCCATCAAGATCGCCAACAACCTAGTTCAGCACTCGAAGACAAAGCACATTGAAATTCGTCATCACTTTCTCAGAGATCATGTTGTGAAGGAAGATATTGATATCATACACGTCAACACTTAAGAGCAATTGGCAGATATCTTCACCAAGCCCTTGGATGAGAAGAGATTTTGCAAGTTATGGTGTGAGCTAAATATCTTGGAATCCTCAAATGTCCTGTGATCAGGCACACATCCTAACACTTATGCATATTGATGACTTATATGTGCAACACACGAAGTAAAGTATATCTTCAATCAATGAAGACATACATTCTAAGTGTGAATACATTAATGTGGAATTTGACTTCAGAGCGCCACGATAATTGTGCGCCGTGTCTGGGTCTAATACTTCCTATACGGTGGGTAACGCCACCACCAAATTCTTATGTTTGAAGTGTTTTACCCATGGCGTTACATTTGCTATGTCTTCACATTTTGTTTGTCTTCACTCTCAACTTGTCTTCATGATTATATTCACTATGTTGGTTTGATTGTCTTTCTCACATATATATATATACATATACTAGTGTTCTGCCCTCTACAGCATTCACTTATAGCTATGTCTTCTTGTTGAATCTTTTGAACTAAGTGAATGTGATCGGACCCTAACCTCTCTATGCTTTCTATCTCAAACTCTATCTCTCCAAATCATATGCATTCTCTTGAAACTGTCGAATGTCTTCTCTGCGTACTTGTCAGCAGAAGATACAGAGACAAACATTAAGTCCACTTTCAATGCTAATTCCTTCACCTGAAACCCGGAGCAGTGGGAACGACCACCCGACAATCCAGGCGTGTGTGGGAACGTGGAACAACCTCCGATATGTTGCATGATGGCCACGTGTCCTTCAGATGTGAATCGCCAGGGGCACCTGTGTAATAACACTGTGTCATCCCTGTCCCTATAAATACACGCCTCACCACAGTCATTATCCTTTCTTCCACTCTCGCACAAACCCTAGCGCCACCGCTAGCCCTCGACGACGCCGGCGACGAAGCGCTTAGCTGCCGCGACCTCTCCGACGCCATCTTCACGCCGGCCGCGGACATCGTCTTCTCCGCCGTCGCCGTAGGTGTTCTTGAAAGTGCTAGTGATCGACTAGAGGGGGGTGAATAGGCGATTTTATGAAAGTCTTCAAAACATGTGAGTTTCGAAGACAAACGATAGAAATAAACCTATTATCATGCAGCGAAAGGTAGACTACACTAGGCAAACCATAGTCATGTATTTAATGAAGTGAAAGCACAATGACAAATAGCAGCTAGGCAGTAAGGATCGGGTAGGAAGATGTTGAGAAGCCAATCAGTACACGTAATCACTTAGTGAAGTCAAACGGTGATGCTATCGTACAATGACTTCACAAGAACCAACAGTAAGTAAGGGGAAGGGAAGGATGAAACCAGTGACTCGTTGAAGACAATGATTTTTTGGACTAGTTCCAGTTGTTGTGGCAACTGTACGTCTGGTAGGGAGGCTGAGATTCAACTCTGAAGACCTCGTCTTCACCTTATTCCCCTTGAGCTAAGGACACCCAGTCCTCGCCCAATTACTCTAGTAAGTCTTCAAGGTAGACTTCCAAACCTTCACAGACTTCGTTCACCGGTGATCCACAATGACTCTTGGATGCTCAGAACGCGACGCCTAACCGGCTGGAGGATTCACAGTCCTCAAGTGTAATAAGTCTTCAAATCACAATAACAAGAAGACTTAAGTGATGCCTAACACTCTTTGGCTCTGGGTGGTTAGGGCTTTATCCTCTCAAGGAATTCTCTCTCAAAGGCTTCGATGTGGGTTGCTCTCAAACAACAAAAGCCGTACTTTAACTCTGAGCAGCCAACCGTTTATGGTTGTAGGGGGTGGGCTATTTATAGCCACTAGGCAACCCGACCTGATTTGTCTGAAATGACCCTGGGTCACTGAGGAACTGACATGTGTTCCAACGGTCAGATTTCAAACACACACGGCAACTTTACTTGGGCTACAAGCAAAGCTGACTTGTCCAACTCTGAACAAGATTCCCTCTCATAGTCTTCACTCGAAGACATAGGATTTTGGTTAAGCATCACTTCAGTCATTCTGACTGGTTTTCTTGGACCCCACTTAACAGTACGGTGGTTCCTATGACTCAACAAAGAAGAAAAAGAACTACGAAAGATCTAAGTCTTCACGCTCCATAGTCTTCATGCGATGTCTTCTCTTGTCATAGTCTTCAAGGTGAATGTCTTCACTTACCACCTTTGACTTCAATGTCTTCATACATTTTTAGGGGTCATCTCTCGTAGGAAAACCGAATCAATGAGGGACTTCTACCTGTGTTATCCTGCAATTCTCACAAACACATTAGTCCCTCAACTAGGTTTGTCGTCAATACTCCAAAACCAACTAGGGGTGGCACTAGATGCACTTACAATCTCCCCCTTTTTGGTGATTGATGACAAACTAGTTGAAGTTTTCAACGGGGAATATAATATGTGAAATTGTAAAGGATAAGGAATTGTCTTCATAAGTTGCACGGGCTCCCCCTGAAGATGTGCATACAAGTAATTTGCTTTTGGAATGCAAATGCACATGGCAGGTTGTACTTGTGGAGATCCTCTTCAATTTATGATGACAATTCATCATGCATGAAAGGTATGTGAAGATAATGACATGCATAATGAAAAATGGACGTCTGCAAAATGATCTAAGTGTGGAATTTATCGTCGCACATGCGGAATTTATCATTGCATCACAAAATAGCAAATAAGTAGCAGACGACCATCGAGTTTAAGTGTTCCAACTCAAAGAACCAAATGTATCAAAACAAGAGTTGTAAACACTAGGCAAAACATAAAGTAACCGCCCATATGGACCCGCTTGAAGACTATCAAACTCATATGCTTCTCCCCCTTTTGTCAGTGAGGACCAAAAAGGTTTGAAGACATAGAGCATCTACTCGTTCCCATGAAGAGTAGGTGAAGCAGCAAGGTCGTCGGTGGTGTTTGGCGGTGCAGAAGAACTTGGAGCAGTGTCGAGGCGTGCAGAAGTAGGGGGTGGTGAAGTGGCATCATCTTCATCCTCGATCACTCTGGCATTCACAGTTGCCGCAGAGGAAGAGAACTCAGAGTCTTCAAGAGATGGAGTTCATCGCAGCACAGCCCTTCGGGGAGGTGTGGAGTCAAACTTGAAACGTTCAGAGAAGCCATCCTCTTGAAGATCATCCTCAGAACACATAAGCGTCAGCCCTTTCCATGTACGCCGACAGGTTTCATGGGCAACAAAGGCATTCTTGGTGGCAAGATTGCGAATGCGGTTGACATCCACCAAGAGGCTTTGCATTTGGCGCTTCAGACAGTCATGATGCCTATCCTGTTTTTGATGAAGAGCAACCAGAAGCTCTCGGTCATTGAGAACACGAGATCGCTTCCTGGGTCGTTGGGCAATAGTGCTTTCAGTGGCTTCAGTAAGAGCACGATGAGGTGCATGTGTAGTACCAGCCAGAGGATAAACACGAGTGACTGCTTCAACTCCTTCAATGTTCTGAGTGAAACTTTGATGCTCCGGATTCTAAAGACTAAGAGGTTCCTTGGCAGGCTCTGGATAAATGGCTTCAACGGACATATCCACATCAGGCAGAAAGATCCGATGATTGCGAGCAGATGGCTGATATGAGATAGCTGAGTGGAGTTTAATCAGCCGCATTATCCATGGAGCGTAGAACTTCAAGCCAAAAAGATCAGATCCTGATGCAGCAAGTTGGCGGATGAAGAAGTCTTGTGCATTGAAGCATTTGCCATGAAGAATATAGAAGACCAAAGTCTTCATTGCACCTTCCAGCTTTGCATGTGGAGAATGTCCTTTGATGGGCCAGAGAGTTCGCCTTATAATGTGATAGATAGTCCTTGGCAGATACTCAAGGTCTTCAACAAAGAATTCCTTAGGATATGCAGCATCTTGTGGCAAAGGGTTCATCATACTGAGCATCTGACTCATGTTCGGTTCAGGCTTCTGAAAGATGCTCTCCATAGCTTCACTGTGAAGCTGACAGCCAGGTTCATAGAGATCTCCAGGAGTGGGCAGACCAGTGAGCTCAATGATACCAAAGGCTTTGGCTTCGTGATGAACATTTACTGTCATCCACTCAAGAACCCAAGTCTTCGGATCTCTGTTGTAACCACGTATGTGAAGTGTGGCATAAAATTGGAGCAGCAACTCTTCATTCCAGTGCTCTTGGTCGGTGACGAAAGGCAACAATCCAACCTCTTTGAAGCAATCCAGAGCTTCTTCCAAACAGGGCAGACCAGCTATTACTTCGGTGTCAAGACGCATATGTGGGAAAATGCGACCTTGATTGTACAGAATGCAGGAGTAATAGCTTCGCTATGGATAGCTCCAGAACCGATCAGAAGATATTCGTTCCCTTGAGTAGGGGTTCTTGGAGCTATTGAACAAGGTGTTGTCTGCTTTGAAGCCGTTGACATTGAAGGATCCAGGTGCTGATGCAGGACCTGGAAACCTGGGCAACCTTGGCATTGGCTTCTGTACCTGAGGCCTATGCTCAATATGATAGTCAAACTGAGGACCAGCAGCAGGCGCAGGAACAGAAGCAGTAGCATCATTGGCTTCACTGACTTCTGGTTCTTGGGTTGGTGTAGGCTCCACATTTGCTTCAGCCATGACAACGTCAGTGGTTTCATTGGTGTTGGTGGTGGCAGCCTCAAGATCTTCTACCTCCACTTGATGAGCTGGAGGGTCGGGCACAGACACGTTCTCCTCGAGAACAGCTTCTTCAGTAGTTGGGGGAGTAGGGGCATGTTTGTCTTCTTGGGTGTCGTCGGCTGATGCAGCCGGAATGTCTTCAGCAGCTTTAGCCTCAGACTCGGTGACTTGAGACCTTGGTCCTTTGCGAAGCCTGCATAACGCTGGCGACGCCTTTGGAGATGGAGTTGGCTGGGCCTCAAAGTCATCTTCTTCTTCTTGCCGGGGTGGTGTGACTCGTTGTTGTGGGTGATCAGCCCATGATGCATCCTGAGCAATTGGCATCAGAGGACGACAAATGCTGATGAGTTCGCTGTGCGTAAGCACAGGCGATGATACCTGTTGGTGCTCGATCAGAGGAAGAACTACATCATCGTCAACATTGTCATGGTGACCGATGTCTTCAGCAGTGGTGGGATCAGCTGCTGGAATGTCTTCAGCTTCATGAGCCTCTGTGAAAGCAGGCTCATGGACAGTCAGTTGGCGCTCTTGGTGTGTAGATGCAGGGTGAACCATTGAGATAGGTTCAACAATCAGGGGCTTTGTGGGAGCAGCCCGTTCCTTCTTGGTCTTGCGCTTCTTCTTGGAGGGAGCAGCAGCAGAGGCTTTAGGATGTTTCCTCTTTCTGGCTTCAGCCTCAGCAGTCCTCGTCTTCTTCAGTTCTGAAGCGGTAGACCTGGCTTTTGGCTTCGAGCCAGTCATGCTGGTTGGGAAGACAATGGGATGTGCTTCCTGCCTTGGTGCGTCGGGTTCGGCCATAGCGGGCTTCTTCTTCTTCTTCTGCTTTGCAGCCATCCTGGGGTCGATGCCAGGACGCCCAAGGGCCTTGCGCTTCTCAGCCTCATTGTAGGCTTGCACACACTTATCAGCCAGGCTCTTCATGCGCTCACGAGAACCTTGAGCTTCTTCACGCTTCTTGAGAAAGGCTTCTTTGAGCTCGTGTAGCATGATCTTGAAGTTCTTGACCTCTTGCACGCTGAGCTTGGCCATATGCTTCTTGAACTGAGCTTTCTCAAAGTCAATCTTTTGCTTCAGTTCGATGATGCGCTGAGCTAGAGCTAGCTCTGAAGCAATGGCGCCATGGAAGGCGACACTGAGGCCAATGGGAAGTTGCAGGTCTTCAAAGCTGAGGTTGGGCGTGTCAAACCACTCATCGACGAAGTCGTGGATGATTGCCACGTCAAAGAGAGGCAAATTGTTGAAGATTTCTGCTTCTTCTTTGCTCTTGATCAGTTGCTCAAGAGCGTCATCTTCAAGATCTTCATCACTGGACAGATCAATGGCATCGTTGCGTAGAATGGAAGCAGCAGTCAGTTCTTGGCTGGTGTGTGGCAGAGGCATCTTGACTCTCAGGGGCTTGGAGATACGTGACAGATCTTCAAACTGCACACTGTCTTCAGGAGGTGCAGTAGCCAGTGGCTTCGCCCATGAGATTTTTGGTGTTGAGGCAGGCCTTGAAGCTTTAGGTTGCTTTGGCTTCTGCGGCTTTGGAGTAGGAGCTGGGGCTTCATCAGTGTCAGCATCATCATCAGAATGATCCACTTTGGCACCTTGAACTGAGATGTGAGTGATGAGGCCATCCAGGTTGTAGAAGGGCCCAACAAGATTGGGTTCAGCTTCACGGGTGCCAGCGGCACGGGGAGTAGAGGGACCAGAGTTGAAGTCTAGTCCCAATGACTTCTTATTCTGCTTCACCGAATTCTGGGCAAACTGGAAGTTGCGCTTGAACAGATTGTCGTCACGACACCATAGCAGTGATGATGGGTCAGCATCCGCAGGCTGTGGTCCACGGACCATGCAGGGATAGAAGCCTTGTTCAATGACTTCATCTCTGGACCTAGGTTGAAGATTTCTGTATAGGATGTCTCCCCATGGTCGCTTGATGGCATTCTTCTCAGCATATTCCTTTGTCACAAACCTGTACTTGAACCACTGTTCTGCCCAATATCGTCGAATCCATTGGATTCGTGTCTTGCGCTGATTGTAATCCTCTTCTGGATCTGTCTTGTACAGTTCTGAGAGGTCATCGGGCAGATCTCTTGACGTTTCACCTCGACGCTTTCTGCCACCCTTCCTTGCTGATTTCTCTACAGCCATGAACTTTAAACTGAATGGCTTCAATACGTTCAAAGGCTTCAAGGGCTTTTGCTTGCTGGACAAACAGGAACTGGCTTCGGGAGAATTTATATGATGCTGTAAGAATTCTACAAATGAATGCAGACTATGAGAACCAAGGGATTCTCCCACGGACATGTACCTGTGACAGCATTAAGGTGCGAGGGAAGGGGAAGAGGTCATATGCATTCTCAGAAGATTTTGAAGATAAATCAGTTTAGAAGACATTGACCTCATCGTGCGAACACATTCACTCATAGATAAGGAGTTGGTTCCAGATTTGTACGAATCCACGGATCAGTACAAGTGAGGAATCTAACTACTTTGTGAAGCATAAGTGAACATACTAGGCATAATATGAGATGCAGTATGAAGTGGATCCAACATGTGTGAACAGAAACTGCTTGTGGTAGAAAATGACGAATCTATAGGATCAAAGGGGCCGTAAAAAGGAAGTTTTATTTACCACACAAGGAACTGCTAGACTGAGTGGAAGAGGAGGCCGAGCAGTTCGATCGTCCGTGCCCTAACTTGGCGACGGAGGACACCTACGGTGACGGCGGAGAAGACGATGTCCGCGGCCGGCGTGAAGACGGCGTCGGAGAGGTCGCGGCAGCTGAGCGCTTCGTCGCCGGCGTCGTCGAGGGCTAGTGGTGGCGCTAGGGTTCGTGCGAGAGTGGAAGAAAGGATAATGACTGTGGTGAGGCGTGTATTTATAGGGACAGGGACGGCACAGCGTTATTACACAGGTGCCCCTGGCGATTCACATCTGAAGAACACGTGGCCATCATGCAACATATCGGAGGTTGTTCCACGTTCCCACGCACGCCTGGATTGTCGGGTGGTCGTTCCCACTTCTCCGGGTTTCAGGTGAAGGAATTAGCATTGAAAACGGACTTAATGTTTGTCTCTGTATCTTCTGCTGACAAGGACGCAGAGAAGACATTCGACAGTTTCAATAGAATGCATATGATTTGGAGAGATAGAGTTTGAGATAGAAAGCATAGAGAGGTTAGGGTCCGATCACATTCACTTAGTTCAAAAGATTCAACAAGAAGACATAGCTATAAGTGAATGCTGTAGAGGACAGAACACTAGTATATATATATGATCAACATAATGAAGATAATCATGAAGACATGTTGAGATTGAAGCCAAACCAAATGTGAAGACACAGCAAATGTAACACCATGGGTAAAACACTTCAAACAGACGAATTTTGTGGTGGTGTTACCCACCGTATAGGAAGTATTAGACCCAGACACGGCGCACAATTATCGTGGCGCTCCGAAGTCAAATTCCACATTAATGTATTCACACTTAGAATGTATGTCTTCATTGATTGAAGATATACTTTACTTCGTGTGTTGCACATCTAAGTCATCAATATGCATAAGTGTTAGGATGTGTGCCTGATCACAGGACATTTGAGGATTCCAAGATATTTAGCTCACACCGTAACTTGCAAAATCTCTTCTCATCCAAGGGTTTGGTGAAGATATCTGCCAATTGCTCTTCAGTGTTGACGTGTATGATATCAATATCTTCCTTCACAACATGATCTCTGAGAAAGTGATGACGAATTTCAATGTGCTTTGTCTTCGAGTGCTGAACTGGGTTGTTGGCAATCTTGATGGCGCTTTCGTTGTCGCAGTAGAGTGGCACTTGCTTTAGATGAATGCCATAGTCTTTGAGTGTTTGCTTCATCCACAGAAGCTGAGCGCAGCAAGATCCAGCAGCAATGTATTCAGATTCAACAGTGGAGAGAGATACACAGTTATGCTTCTTTGAAGACCAACATACAAGTGATCGTCCCAGAAAATGACATGTGCCTGATGTAGACTTGCGATCCACCTTGTCACCAGCATAATCAGCATCTGAGAATCCAACCAGATCAAACTCTGAGCCCTTTGGATACCATAATCCTAGAGTTGGGGTGTAAGCCAAATATCGAAGAATTCGTTTCACAGCTAAGTGATGCGATTCCTTTGGTGCCGCTTGGAATCGAGCACACATGCAAACACTAAGCATAATATCTGGCCTAGATGCACATAGATAAAGTAAAGAACCAATCATGGAGCGGTATACCTTTTGATCGAACTCTTTACCATTGTCGTCGGGACCCAGATGATGTTTGGCTGGCATTGGCGTCGTGAAGCCTTTGCAGTCTTGGATACCAAACTTCTTTAGGCAATCTTTGAGATACTTCTCTTGAGATATAAAGATGCCGTTGTGTTGCTGGCGTATTTGAAGACCAAGGAAGAACTTCAGCTCACCCATCATGGACATCTGATATTGCTCTTGCATCATATATCCAAACTCTTCACTGTATTTTTGATTGGTGCAGCCGAAGATAATGTCATCCACATATATTTGGCACACAAACAGTTCACCATCATATGTCTTCGTGAAGAGAGTGGGGTCGAGGGAACCAGATTTGAAGCATTTGCTCTTCAGGAAGTCTTTGAGTGTGTCATACCAAGCCCGAGGGGCTTGTTTGAGGCCATACAGTGCCTTGTTGAGCTTGTATACCATGTCAGGATGTTTTGGATCTTCAAAGCCAGACGGTTGTGCAACATACACTTCTTCTTCAATCTTGCCATTGAGAAAAGCGCTCTTCACATCCATTTGATATAGAAGTATGTTGTGATGATTTGCATAGGGCAGCAGTATGCGTATGGCTTCAAGTCTAGCCACAGGAGCAAATGTTTCATCGAAGTCAATCCCTTCAACTTGAGTGTATCCTTGAGCAACGAGACGAGCTTTGTTTCTGACAACTTGACCATGCTCATCTTGCTTGTTGCGATATATCCATTTGGTGCCTATTATATTGTGCTTCCAAGGATCAGGACGCTTAACCAGTTCCCATACATTATTCAGCTCAAACTGTTGAAGCTCTTCTTGCATAGCTTGAATCCATTCAGGTTCCATGAAGGCTTCTTCAACTTTCTTGGGTTCTGTTATTGAGACGTATGCGAAGTGCCCACGGAAATTTGCTAGCTGAGTTGCCCTTGAACGAGTGAGTGGACCAGGTGCATTGATGCTATCGATTATTCTCTCAATCTGCACTTCATTTGCAACACGAGGATGTACAGGACGAAGATTTTGCTCTTGCTGATCATTGTCATTGTTAGAGGGATTGTCTTCAGGCTGAGCATTGTCTTCCGGTTGATCAGGTGCGGAGATGATAAGTTCTTCTTCAGGTTGAGCTTCAGAAGGTATGATTTCTCCAGTTCCCATAAGTTTGATTGATTCATTGGATGGAACTTCATCTAGCACATTTGGCAAGTGCTCTCTTTGTGAGCCGTTAGTTTCATCGAACCGCACATCCACGGTTTCAACCACTTTGTAATGAAAGAGATTGAAGACTCTATAGGAGTGCGAATCCTTTCCATATCCAAGCATAAAACCCTCATGTGCTTTTGGTGCAAATTTTGAAGTGTGATGTGGATCCTTGATCCAACACTTGGCGCCAAATACTCTGAAGTAACTGACATTTGGCTTCTTGCCAGTAAGGAGCTGATAGGATGTCTTGTTCAGAAGCTTGTGAAGATAAACACGGTTGATGATATGGCATGCAGTGCCAATGGCTTCAGGCCAGAATTTTCTTGGAGTCTTGTATTCATCAAGCATCGTCCGAGCCATCTCAATAAGTGTTCTGTTCTTGCGTTCGACGACGCCATTCTGCTGTGGCGTGTACGGAGCTGAGAATTCATGTGTGATGCCCAAAGTATCAAGATATGTATCAAGGCCAGTGTTCTTGAATTCAGTGCCATTGTCACTTTTGATGTGCTTTATCTTGGCGCCATAGTTGTTCATTGCTCGATTGGCGAAGCGTCTGAAGACATCCTGCACTTCAGTCTTGTAAAGGATTATATGCACCCAAGTATATCTTGAATAATCATCAACAATGACAAAGCCATAGAGACAAGCAGTAGTAGTAAGAGTTGAGTAATGAGTGGGACCAAAAAGATCCATGTGTAGCAGTTCAAAGGGTTGAGTTGTTGTCATGATTGTCTTCGAGGGATGCTTGGCCCTCGTCATCTTTCCTGCTTCACAGGCACCGCATAAGTGATCCTTCTTGAACTTGACGCCCTTGATGCCTATGAAATGCTTCTTCCTTGTAAGGGTGTGGAGGTTCCTCATGCAGCATGCCCTAGCCTTCGATGCCAGAGCCAGCATTCAGAAGCTTTTGCTAGAAGACATACTGCAAGTTGTGGTCCTGCTGAGAAATCTACAACATACAAATCATCTTTTCGATACCCTTCAAACACTAGAGACTTGTAAGATTCCATTAGTACAAGGCAACGATATTTTCCAAACATCACAATCATGTTTAAATCACAAAGCATTGAGACAGACATTAAGTTGAAACCAAGGGATTCAACAAGCATGACTTTATCCATGTGTTGATCCTTTGAGATTGCAACTCTACCTAGACCCAATACCTTGCTTTTACCAGTGTCAGCGAATGTGATGTGACTTTTGTCTAATGGACGTAAAGTTGAGTCCATGAGAAGGCTTCGCTTGCCAGTCATGTGATTTGTACACCCACTATCAATAATCCATTCTGAAGCAGCTGGTGTCGTACCCTACAGTGCAGTTAGGGGATAGGCTTCACGAAGAGAATTGTGAAGCAAAAACATTTGACGAACCAGTGGATTATTAAAGCTTAGATCGAGATTAGGACAGATAGAGCAAGTTGCAAGTGATTCATAAACAAAGTACATAGTAAGACCATTTGGGCATTTGATCTTGCGCCCTACAAGATGTTTAAGGTCCCCAGCAATAGTGTCAGACGATTTTGGTTTTTGGCTGGAGACCTTTCCCTGCAAAAGAGAGTTAAGCTTTCTTAGCCACCCACATCTTCAGGGGTGGCTTCGAAGCAATAAGTCTAAGTGCAGCATCTGAGAACTTTGGCTTTGGAGCCCTAGCAAAAAGTCTTGCAGGTGGACAATAGTATTCATAAGAATAAGCAGAATAGTTCTTGGTCTTATGAACATGGTGGTTTGATGAACCGCGCTCATATTCATAGGCCTGAGTATGGCTTCCCTGCAAAACATTTGCGTTAGTGTGACTCAGGTGAGTCCTCTATCTGTATGAAGCCTTTGGACCGTATGAGGCATGTGGTCTGGGGTTTGTCTTCTTCACTTGTGGTGTCATGATGACATTCACAGGAAGATTCTCCAAACACCTTTTCGGCACCCAGATCTTCTTCATAGGCGGTCCATTCCTGCAATTAGTACCAATATACCTGGCAAACACTTCACCATTCTGATTCTTAAACAGTTTATAGTTTGCATCAAAGGATTCATCAATAACAATGGGGTTAGCACAAGTGAAGCCAGATAGAGTGGATGGATTTGCTGAAGGTTCCTTTGCAGCAACCCATGTGGTTTTGGGGTACTGCTCAGGTTTCCAGTAAGAGCCATCAGCATTCATTTTCCTTATGAACCCAACACCCTCTTTCCTAGGGTTTCGGTTCAGGATCTTCCTTTTGAGGATATCACATAGTGTCTGATGCCCTTTGAGACTTTTGTACATCCCTGTTTCAAGCAGTGTCTTCAACCTAGAATTCTCATCAGCAATAGCAGTGGTGTCCTCAGTAGAGGGGTTAGTTTCCACATCAACAGTTGAAGATATTGCAATAGTAGCACCAGTAGAACATTCAGCAATAGAAGTAGCGTTATCACGCTCAATACATTTAAGACATGGTGGTTCAAATCCTTCCTGAGCTGAACTGATCTGTTCGGCGTGAAGTGACTCGTTTTCTTTTTGAAGATCTTCATGAGCCGCTCTCAATTTCTCAAGATCTTGCTTCCTTTGAAGATAATCATAGGAAAGCCTTTCATGAGCTGTTGAGAGCGTTTCATGATGACTTTCAAGTTCCTCATACTTAACGTGAAGATTTTTTATGTCTTCAATTAAGGACTGAGATCGAGTCATTTCAGCGTCTAACAGATCATCGCTTTTGTCTACAGTTTTTGAATGTGTTCCATGGTTTTATGTTGTTCAGTTGCAATTTTAGCAATTTTTTTGTAGCTGGGTTTGGAAACACAATCAGAGTCATCGTCACTAGATGTTTGATAGTGAGTAGTGCGTGTGTTTACCTTGGCACCGTGTGCCATGAAGCAGTAGGAAGGAGCAGAG
Organism: Triticum urartu; assembly: GCF_056163025.1. Taxonomy (NCBI): domain Eukaryota; kingdom Viridiplantae; phylum Streptophyta; class Magnoliopsida; order Poales; family Poaceae; genus Triticum; species Triticum urartu. Next base: position 397,261,595 of record NC_141876.1, on the reverse strand, counting down.
TAGTCCTTGTCATTTGCATCGGTGTCAGTGATGAAGTCATTTTCTTCAGTGTTGAAGATGGACTTGGCAACATATGCTGTAGCCAGACTTGCAATGCCAGAATCGGACTCCTCCTCAGACTCCACCTCCGCCTCCTCAGAAGCGGACTCATCCTCAGAGTCCATTTCCTTGCCAACAAACGCACGTGCCTTGCCAGATGAGCTCTTCTTGTGTGATGAAGACTTGGAGGAAGACTTGGAATAAGATTTTGAGTATTTCTTCTTCTTCTTGTCGTCAGAGTCATACTCCTTGCTCTTCTTCTTCTTCTTGTTCTCATTGTCCCATTGTGGACACTCAGAGATGTAGTGGCCAGGTTTCTTGCACTTGTGACATGTTCTCTTCTTGTAGTCATGAGCAGAAACTTCATCATTTCTTGAGCTTGATCGTGAAGACTTTCTGAAGCCTTTCTTCTTGGTGAATTTTTGGAACTTCTTCACAAGCATAGAAAGCTCCCTTCCAATGTCTTCAGGATCATCAGAATTGCTGTCGGACTCTTCTTCAGATGAGGAGACAGCCTTTGCCTTCAAGGCACGAGTTCGCCCATAGTTGGGACCGTAGATGTCTCTTTTCTTAGAAAGCTGAAACTCGTGTGTGTTGAGCCTTTCAAGTATGTCAAACGGATCGAGTGTCTTAAAATCAGGACGTTCTTGAATCATCAGGGCTAGGGTGTCAAACGAACTGTCAAGTGATCTCAGGAGTGTCTTGACGACTTCATGCTTGGTGATCTCAGTAGCGCCAAGGGCTTGAAGTTCATTTGTGATGTCAGTGAGTCAATCAAACGTGAGCTAGACATTCTCATTGTCATTTCTCTTGAAGCAGTTGAAGAGGTTGCGAAGGACACTGATTCTCTGATCTCTCTGGGTTGAGACGCCTTCGTTGACCTTGGATAGCCAGTCCCAGACTAGCTTAGATGTTTCCAAGGCACTCACGCGGCCATACTGTCCTTTGGTCAGATGACCACAGATGATATTCTTGGCAGTAGAGTCCAGTTGAACGAACTTTTTGACTTCAGCGGCAGTGACACCTTCTCCAGCCTTGGGAACGCCGTTCTTGACGACATACCATAGGTCGACATCAATGGCTTCAAGATGCATGCGCATCTTATTCTTCCAGTAGGGATATTCAGTTCCATCGAAGACGGGGCACGCAGCGGAGACTTTAATTATCCCTGCAGTCGACATAGCTAAAACTCCAGGTGGTTAAACCGAATCACACAGAACAAGGGAGTACCTTGCTCTGATACCAATTGAAAGTGCTAGTGATCGACATGTGAGTTTCGAAGACAAACGATAGAAATAAACCTATTATCATGCAGCGGAAGGTAGACTACACTAGGCTAACCATAGTCATGTATTTAATGAAGTGAAAGCACAATGACAAATAACAGCTAGGCAGTAAGGATCGGGTAGGAAGATGTTGAGAAGCCAATCAGTACATGTAATCACTTAGTGAAGTCAAATGATGATTCTATCGTACAATGACTTCACAAGAACCAACAGTAAGTAAGGGGAAGGGAAGTATGAAACCAGTGACTCGTTGAAGACAATGATTTGTTGGACCAGTTCTAGTTGTTGTGACAACTGTACGTCTGGTTAGGGAGGCTGAGATTCAACTCTGAAGACCTCGTCTTCACCTTATTCCCCTTGAGCTAAGGACACCCAGTCCTCGCCCAATTACTCTGGTAAGTCTTCAAGGTAGACTTCCAAACCATCACAGACTTCGTTCACCGGCGATCCACAATGACTCTTGGATGCTCAGAACGCGACGCCTAACCGGCTGGAGGATTCACAGTCCTCAAGTGTAATAAGTCTTCAGATCACACAGACAAGAAGACTTAAGTGATGCCTAACACTCTTTGGCTCTGGGTGGTTAGGGCTTTATCCTCTCAAGGAATTCTCTCTCAAAGGCTTCGAGGTGGGTTGCTCTCAAATGACAAAAGTCGTACTTTAACTCTGAGCAGCCAACCGTTTATGGTTGTAGGGGGTGGGCTATTTATAGCCACTAGGCAACCCGACCTGATTTGTCCGAAATGACCCTGGGTCACTAAGGAACTGACACGTGTTCCAACGGCCAGATTTCAAACACACACGGCAACTTTACTTGGGCTACAAGCAAAGCTGACTTGTCCAACTCTGAACAAGATTCCCTCTCATAGTCTTCACTCGAAGACATAGGATTTTGGTTAAGCATCACTTCAGTCATTCTGACTGGTTTTCTTGGACCCCACTTAACAGTACGTTGGTTCCTATGACTCAACAAAGAAGAAAAAGAACTACGAAAGATCTAAGTCTTCACGCTCCATAGTCTTCATGCGATGTCTTCTCTTGTCATAGTCTTCAAGGTGAATGTCTTCACATACCACCTTTGACTTCAATGTCTTCATACATTTTTAGGGGTCATCTCTGGTAGGAAAACCGAATCAATGAGGGACTTCTACCTATGTTATCCTGCAATTCTCACAAACACATTAGTCCCTCAACTAGGTTTGTCGTCAATACTCCAAAACCAACTAGGGGTGGCACTAGATGCACTTACAGTTCTCCGTCGCCAAGTTAGGGCACGGACGATCGAACTGCTCGGCCTCCTCTTCCACTCCGTCTAGCAGTTCTTCGTGTGGTAAATAAAACTTCCTTTTTACGGCCCCTTTGATCCTATAGATTCGTCACTTTCTACCACAAGCAGTTTCTGTTCACACATGTTGGATCTATTTCATACTGCATCTCATATTATGCCTAGTATGTTCATTTATGCTTCACAAAGTAGTTAGATTCCTCACTTGTACTGATCCGTGGATTCGTACAAATCTGGAACCAACTCCTTATCTATGAGTGAATGTCTTCGCACGATGAGGTCAATGTCTTCTAAACTGATTTATCTTCAAAATCTTCTGAGAATGCATATGACCTCTTCCCCTTCCCTCGCACCTTAATGCTGTCACAGGTACATGTCCGTGGGAGAATCCCTTGGTTCTCATAGTCTGCATTCATTTGTAGAATTCTTACAGCATCATATAAATTCTCCCGAAGCCAGTTCCTGTTTGTCCAGCAAGCGAAAGCCTTTGAAGCCTTTGAACATGTTGAAGCCATTCAGTTTAAAGTTCATGGCTGCAGAGAAATCAGTAAGGAAGGGTGGCAGAAAGCGTCGAGGTGAAACATCAAGAGATCTGCCCGATGACCTCTCAGAGCTGTACAAGACAGATCCAGAAGAGGATTACAATCAGCGCAAGACATGAATCCAATGGATTCGACGATATTGGGCAGAACAGTGGTTCAAGTATAGGTTTGTGACGAAGGAATATGCTGAGAAGAATGCCATCAAGCGACCATGGGGAGACATCCTATACAGAAATCTTCAACCCAGGTCCAGAGATGAAGCCATTGAACAAGGCTTCTATCCCTGCATGGTCCGTTGACCACAGCCCGCGGATGCCGACCCATCGTCATTGCTATGGTGTCGTGACGACAATATGTTCAAGCGCAACTTCCAGTTTGCCCAGAATTCGGCGAAGCAGAATAAGAAGTCATTGGGACTAGACTTCAACCCTGGTCCCTCTGCTCCCCGTGCCGATGGCACCCGCGAAGCTGAACCCAATCTTGTTGGGCCCTTCTACAACCTGGAAGGTCTCATCACTCATATCATGGTTCAAGGGACAGTCGTGGATGAGCCTGCAGATGACGCTGAATCTGATGAAGCGCCTGCACCACCGAAGCCAAAGAAACTGAAGCAGCCTAAAGCTTCAAAGCCTGCCTCAGCACCAAAAATCTCACGAGCGAAGCCACTAGCTACTGCACCTCCTGAAGACAGTGTGCATTCTGAAGATTTGTCACGCATCTCCAAGCCCTCGAAAGTCAAGATGCCTTTGCAACACACCAGCCAAGAACTGACTGCTGCTGCTATTCTGCGCAACGACGCTATTGATCTGTCCAGCGATGAAGATCTTGCAGATGACGCTCTTGAGCAACTGATCAAGAGCAAAGAAGAAGCAGAAATCTTCAATGATTTGCCTCTCTTTGACGTGGCAATCATCCACAACTTCATTGATGAGTGGTTTGACACGCCCAACCTCAGCTTTGAAGATCTGCAACTTCCAATTGGCCTCAGTGTCGCCTTCCATGGCGCCATTGCTTCAGAGCTAGCACTAGCTCAGCGCATCATTGAACTGAAGCAAAAGATCGACTTTGAGAAAGCTCAGTTCAAGAAGCACATGGCCAAGCTCAGTGTGCAAGAGGTGAAAAACTTCAAGAGTATGCTGCACGAGCTCAAGGAAGCCTTTCTCAAGAAGCATGAAGAAGCTCAAGGTTCTCGTGAGCGCATGAAGAGCCTGGCTGACAAGAGTGTGCAAGCCTACAATGAGGCTAAGAAGCTCAAGGCCCTTGGTCGTCCTGGCATCAATCCCAGGATGGCTGCCAAGAAGAAGAAGCCGCCAGCTGTGGCTGAACCCGAAGCACCAAGGCAGGAAGCACGTCCCATTCTATTCCCAGCTAGCATGACTAGCTCGAAGCCAAAGGTCAGGTCAATCGCTTCAGAACTGAAGAAGACGAGGACTACTGAGGCTGAAGCGAGAAAGAGGAAACATCCTGAAGCCTCTGCTGCTGCTCCCTCCAAGAAGAAGCGCAAGACCAAGAAGGATCGGGCTGCTCCCACAGAGCCCTTAGTTGTTGAACCTATCTCAATGGTTCACCCTGCATCTACACACCAAGAGCGCCAACTGATTGTCCATGAGCCCGCTTCCATAGAGGCTCATGCAGCTGAAGACATTCCAGCAGCTGATCCCACCACTGCTGAAGACATTGGTCACCATGACAATGTTGAAGATGATGTAGTTCTTCCTCAGATCGAGCACAACTTGGTCTCATCGCCTGTGCTTACGCACGGCGAACTCATCAGCATTGGTCATCCTCTGACACCAATTGCTCAGGATGCATCATGGGCTGATCACCCACAACAACAAGTCACACCACCCCGGCAAGAAGAAGAAGATGACTTTGAGGCCCAGCCAACTCCATCTCCAACGGCGTCGCCAGCATTACGCAGGCTTCGCAAAGGACCAAGGTCTCAAATCCCTCTTTCGAGCGTTCCAGAAGGAGAAGTGCCCCACCAATCTGTTGCATCAGCACCCGGATCCTTTAATGTTAATGGCTTCAAAGCAGACAACACCTTCTTCAATAGCGCCAAGAACCCCTACTCAAGGGAAAGAATATCTTCTGATCGGTTCTGGAGCTATCCGTAGCGAAGTTATTACTCATGCATTCTGTACAATCAAGGTCGCATTTTCCCTCATATGCGTCTTGACACTGAAGCCATAACTGGTCTGCCTTGCTTGGAAGAAGCTCTGGATTGCTTCAAAGAGTCTGGATTGTTGCCTTTCGTCACCGACCAAGAGCACTGGAACGAAGAGTTGTTGCTCTAATTCTATGCCACTCTTCACATTCGTGGCTACAACAGAGATCCGAAGACTTGGGTCATTGAGTGGATGACCGGCAATGTTCATCACGAAGCCAAAGTCTTTGATATCATTGAGCTCACTGGTCTGCCCACTCCTGGAGATCTTTATGAACCTGGTTGTCAGCTTCACAGTGCAGCTATGGAGAGCATCTTTCAGAAGCCTGAACCGAACATGAGTCAGATGCTTAGCATGATGAAGCCTTTGCCTCCAGATGCTGCATATCCTAAGGAGTTCTTTGTTGAAGACCTTGAGTATCTGCCACGCACTATCTATCACATTATCAGGCGAACTCTCTGGCCCATCAAAGGACATTCTCCACATGCAAAGCTAGAAGGTGCAATGAAGACTTTGGTCTTTTATATTCTTCACGGCAAATGCTTCAATGCATAAGACTTCTTCATCCGCCAACTTGCTTCATCAGGATCTGATCTTTTTGGCTTGAAGTTTTACGCTCCATGGATAATGCGGCTGATCAAACTACACTCAGCTATCTCATATCAGCCCTCTGCTCACAATCGTCAGATCTTTCTGCCTGACGTTGATATGTCCGTTGAAGCCATCTATCCAGAGCCTGCCAAGGAGCCTCTTAGTCTTCAGAATGCTGAGCATCAAAGCTTCTCTCAAAACATTAAAGGAGTTGAAGCAGTCACTCGTATTTATCCTCTGGCTGGTACTACACGTGAACCTCATCGTGCCCTCACTGAAGCCACTGAAACACTATTGCCCAACGGCCCAAGAAGCAATCTCGTGTTCTCAATGACCGAGAGCTTCTGGTTGCCCTTCATCAGAAACAGGATAGGCATCATGACTGGCTGAAGCGCCAAATGCAAAGCCTCTTGGTGGATGTCAACCGCATTCGCAATCTTTCCACCAAGAATGCCTTTGTTGCCCATGAAACCTGTCGGCGTACATGGAAAGGGCTGACGCTTATGTGTTCTGAACATGATCTTCAAGAGAATGGCTTCTCTGAACGTTTCAAGTTTGACTCTACACCTCCAAGAAGGACTGTGCTGCGATGAACTCCGTCTCTTGAAGACTCTGAGTTCTCTTCCTCCGCGGCAACTGTGAATGCCAGAGTGATCGAGGCGAAGACGATGCCACTTCACCGCTCCCTACTTCTGCACGCATCAACACTGCCCCGAGTTCATCTGCACCGCCGAACAACACCGACGACCTTGCTGCTTCACCTACTCGTCATGGGAACGAGTAGATGCTCTATGTCTTCAAACCTTTTTGGTCCTTATTAACAAAAGGGGGAGAAGCACATGAGTTTGATAGTCTTCAAGCGGGTCCATATGGGCGGTTGCTTTATGTTTTGCCTAGTGTTTACAACTCTCGTTTTGATACATTTGGTTCTTTGAGTTGTAACACTTAAACTCGATGGTCGTCTGCTACTTATTTGTTATTATGTGATGCGATGATAAATTCCGCATGTGCGACGATAAATTCTGCACTTAGATCATTTTGTAGACGTCCATTTTTCATTATGCATGTCATTATCTTCACATACTTTTCATGCATGATGAATTGTCATCATAAGTTGAAGAGGATCTCCACAAGTACAACCTGCCATGTGCATTTGCATTCCAAAAGCAAATTACTTATATGCACATCTTCAGGGGGAGCCCTTGAAACTTATGAAGACAATTCCCTATCCTTTACATTTCACATATTATATTCCCTGTTGAAAACTTCAACTAGTTTGTCATCAATCACCAAAAAGGGGGAGATTGTAAGTGCATCTAGTGCCACCCCTAGTTGGTTTTGGAGTATTGACGACAAACCTAGTTGAGGGACTAATGTGTTTGTGAGAATTGCAGGATAACACAGGTAGAAGTCCCTCATTGATTCGGTTTTCCTACCAGAGATGACCCCTAAAAATGTATGAAGACATTGAAGTCAAAGGTGGTATGTGAAGACATTCACATTGAAGACTATGACATGAGAAGACATCGCGTGAAGACTATGGAGCGCGAAGACTTAGCAGTTTCGTCGTTCTGTGTTTTTCTTTGTTGAGTCATAGGAACCACCGTACTGTTAAGTGGGGTCCAAGAGAACCAATCAGAATGACTGAAGTGATGCTTAACCAAAATCCTATGTCTTCGAGTGAAGACTATGAGAGCGAATCTTGTCCAGAGTTGGACAAGTCAGCTTTTCTTGTAGCCCAAGTAAAGTTGTCGTGTGTGTTTGAAATCTGATTGTTGGAACACGTGTCAGTTCCTTAGTGATCGAGGGTCATTTCGGACAAATCAGGTCGGCTTGCCTAGTGGCTATAAATAGCCCACCCCCTACAACCATAAATGGTTGGCTGCTCAGAGTTAAAGCACGGCTTTTGTCGTTTGAGAGCAACCCACCTCGAAGCCTTTGAGGGAGAATTCCTTGAGAGGATAAAGCCCTAACCACCCAGAGCCAAAGAGTGTTAGGCATCACTTAAGTCTTCTTGTCTGTGTGATCTGAAGACTTATTACACTTGAGGACTGTGAATCCTCCAGCCGGTTAGGCGTCGCGTTCTGAGCATCCAAGAGTCATTGTGGATCGCCGGTGAACGAAGTCTGTGAAGGTTTGGAAGTCTACCTTGAAGACTTACCAGAGTAATTGGGCGAGGACTGGGTGTCCTTAGCTCAAGGGAATAAGGTGAAGACGAGGTCTTCAGAGTTGAATCTCAGCCTCCCTAACCAGACGTACAGTTGTCACAGCAACTGGAACTGGTCCAACAAATCATTGTCTTCAACGAGTCACTGGTTTCATCCTTCCCTTCCCCTTACTTACTGTTGGTTCTTGTGAAGTCATTGTACGATAGCATCACCATTTGACTTCACTAAGTGATTACGTGTATTGATTGGCTTCTCAACATCTTCCTACCTGATCCTTACTGCCTAGCTGCTATTTGTCATTGTGCTTTCACTTCATTAAATACATGACTATGGTTTGCCTAGTGTAGTCTACCTTTCGCTGCATGATAATAGGTTTATTTCTATCGTTTGTCTTCGAAACTCACATGTTTTGAAGACTTCCATAAAAATCGCCTATTCACCCCCCCTCTAGTCGATCACTAGCACTTTCAGTGCCTCCTGACATTTAGGGGTTGTGGCACTGTCCCGGGGAGTTGAGCTCCGAGGTGTTGTCGTCACAATTTTATCGTTGCAGTTCTGGAATACCTGAGTTCGCCGACATCGAAAATCTCTTTTATGCAGTTGTTGGTGAGATAACCTCGACGCCACCCAGTACTGGGGCGGGAGTTCGGGAGTATTGCCAAAACTCGTATAACGGATGCTTTTCGAAGGTTGAGGTAAACGATTTCCGAAGGTTTCTTGGTTATGTGTTGAAGGATGGATACAGCTGGATTTAGGATTTGCTAGTTTTGGGTGAGATATTATGCTTCCCCTGTATCCCCAACACCTGATTGCATAACCGGAAAATTTTGGGAGTTTATAAGTGGGAATTCAAGTAGCTCTTAGGATATCTTTCCGACAGATGTATGATATGAAATTGGGTTCGACGTCTAGTGGTCTGCCTATCCACGGTTGGTTTTACAGTGGTCTCGTTGTGTCTTAAAGAGTCCTTGGCTTTGCCGACTCGGGGACGCTTCGTATGTCATGTGCACTGCCTTGTACATGATGGTGTTGTACGATCGAGCCTGTGTAGGCCCCACCACGATAACTTCGAACGAAATCTCTATCATATGTTTGTTCCGGCTTATTCTGCAAGCCAATCCTTTGTTTTGTTTTGAGTTGTGGTATTCGAGTTGCTTCAATGTCAAGTGTTGATTCCATACCTTTCCTCGACAGTGTTCTCATACTCCGATGTGAATACCAATCCTTCACGATAATTGAGATTGTCATGTCAATCCTTTTTCAACCGGCGTGTTTCTCTTCAAGTGGATCTGATCACTTCAACATTAGCAAAGATCAATTATCAGTTCTTCTCAACAGTGTTTGCTTCATTCGTTCCAAGTTGCCTTTGTTTTCCCACCCACCCACCCCTTGTTTCTTCAAGGACTCTTATATCTTAATCAAGTATCCATCTTATTGAATGCGAGATCTCTCCATTCTTTCCCGTCAACATTCTTACCCGGTGATTTCCTTGAAGATCCTAACGGAACCTCAAGTACATCATTATCCATTCTCTTTCTTCTCCGGTGGAACCAATTCAAGCTTTCAGTGTTGATCATATTCTTTTCTGTATTTCAAATGCCTTCTCATGCCGGTGCACCTCTTAATCATTCCTCTCGCTATTAATTGTTTCGGAGTGCTCAAGATATCTCGAAGATTCGTGTTTCCACTCTATTTTTGTTCAAGTTCTTTCGAGGTTGTTATCTCATTCAAGCCATTTAATTCAACCGATGCAACCTCTCTTTTAAATCATTTCAACAGTGTTTCTTTGAGTGGGCCCTAACCCACTGGTCTTTTTCCAGGATCTTACCTGACTCTTATAATTTTATCGGAGCTATTCTCAAATCTTTTAAAGTTTGATGTAAGAATGAATTATCATCAGTCAAATGCCTTTCTCCAAGATCGGTTAAATTCTTTTCATCGTTGGCTTAATCTTTCCATTCTTCATTCCGGAGTGCCTCAACAATTCTTGGTGGTGCTTCTCATTGTCATTATCAACATTTGAAGACCGAAGAAGAGTTTCTTTGCAATCATATCCGTTCTCTTGAAGATTCTTGGTTTAGCTTGTTGCCATCCTCTCATAATTGTTTCAATTGTGTCAATTTTTTTCATCCTTCCGGAGCAATTCAAGAGTCTTCTCAGTTTGATTATCCGGAGTCCATCAATTTAGGTTTATTCATTCTCAGTTTTCAGTTATCATTCTCCAACCTACCGGTGCTTCTTTCAAATATCCTCTTCTCAGTTCGTGATCTCTTCATTCTCATGTATCTTAACTCTCTAATATATGTTCGTTCATTTGCTAATTCTTACCGGTGATTCATCCTTTACTTCGTTCATTTAATTCTTATGGTGGTTCGTTCAAGATGTCTCTTCCTTCATTATCATATCAATTCACTCGTTCTTTCCAATCCTACCGGTGGATCATCGAAGACCTTTCCAAGTTGACGCTATATCTATCTTAATCTTTTCTACGAGAATAAGTAATATGTCAAATCCGTTGATTGTCATCAATTTAATTGGTGAAGGATAAGCATAATGTAATTCTTATTCTTGTTTCATCGAGTGAACTCAATTCCCTATTTCGGAGGCTCATCAAATTCCTGATTTCAATTGTTTCATCTTCTCTTTTTCCCGGAGTTCCAACCTTTTTCAATTATTTCACCACGGAGATTCATCTAAATCGGTACAAGGATTCACCTTGTGTTTTCAACTTCTCTTTCCTTCCGTTTGATCATTCTTTTGTTTAACGAAGTTCTTCATGAAGGTTCTACATGATGGTTCATCAAGGATTTAATTCCTTCTATAAGTTTTTTTTCATTGAGATTTTTTCAGAAGAGATCAAGCTTTCTTCATCTTGCAATCCGGAGTGCAATTATTTCTCCCTTATCTTTTGAGGTGGTGTTATGGCATTCTTGATAATTTGAGTTCATGCTTCATGATTCACATGTTGTTAAGAATGAGATATTTTATATCCATCCACCTCTTCGTTGGAGTTATCTTGTGTCATGTTTCACCTAAAGCCTTCCCTAAGGATTGTTGCTAATTGTGGTACTCATAAATGACCCAAGTTCTTCTTTTATCCTACCGGTGAAATAGTTTCTCGTCTCCTTGGTCATACCAATTCAATTCTTTTTCCCGTGATGGAAGGTTGTCACCTCATAATTTGAGAGGTATTCCATAAGACCATATCAAGCTTATCTTTTCGTTGTTGATTTTCCAACAACTCCGCTCGACCCTTCTCCTAAGGATGCCTTTTCAAGCTCTTTTGTGGCAGAAGTTGGCATTTTCTTCTCCATTCTCCTATTTCAATTATCTATCTTCTATTCTTTCGTTCCAGAGGCATTGCGATGTTGTTCTTTTCACCCATCATCTCGTTTTGTCAAAGATCATGTTCTTTTCATGCCTATCCATTTAACCGGGGTGTTGTGCCCTTTTGCTCAAGTTCTTTTCGCCTTATCAAGCCTTGCACCTCTTTTCAACCGGAGTGCTGTCTGAGATCTTTCTAATCCCTTGTTCCATTCATTCAATAGTTCCGGAGGCAGTGTGTTGTGATTTCATCAAGTATCTTCTCATCTTATCAAGTTCTTATTCAATTCCTTTTCTTTTCAATCGGAGTGCTGCCCGAAGTTGTTCTTCCTTGTTCCTCTTTTCTAACGGAGTGTTTTCAACTTCGTCATCTCCGTTGTATTCTTTTCTCGAAATGGCTTAACCTTTTCAAGGTTCTTTGGTTTCACTCATTGGGCAAAGAAGCAACTTAGTTTTACCTCTTCTCTTTCTCTTCCGTTGTCCCTCCGGTGCCATTCTAGATCTCGGGATGAGATCCTCTCGTAGTGGTGGAGTGTTGTGACACCCCGAGACCGATGCACCAGGTGTCTTCCAGTTATTCGCCGACGTTGCCATGTCATTTGCTTGCGTGTTGCATCTTGTCATGTCATCATCTGCATTGCATCTGCATGTTTTCAAAACTTGCATCCGTCCGGGTTCCCCAGTTCCGTCCGTCGTCCATTCTGAGCCTAGACACACTTGCACGCGCCCACGGCATGTCCGAAATATTATTTATAAGTGGCCGGAAAATGTTCTCGGAATGGGTTGAAAGTTGGCGTGCGGTGTTGTTTTGTTGTCAGTAGGCCGCCTGCCAAGTTTCATCGCATTCGGAGTTCGTTTGACGCCCCAACGGATAACTATAGCGCCAATATAGCCGGTCTATCGTCGGACGTTTTCGGTCTCCGGAAACAGTCGTTGGGCCTCCCTATCTTCTCTTCTCTCAGTTCGAGACCGTCTACACAGCCCACTACCTACCGCCAGGTCCAACCTAACCTCTCTCGTCAACCTGCGGCCCTCCTCGCGCGCGTGCCCGAAAGCTGTCCCGGACCTGACCCGGACTGTCGCTACCGTTGTGTCCGGATCATCCCCAAACATCTACAAAACGTCACCATTTTCTTATTTGGACTCTCTAGCTATTTTATTCACGACCGTCCGATTTTGATCGGAGGCTCCAAATAGCCCCTAACCTTTTTCACCTGATGTATATATTTGGTCCAACCCTAAAAATTAGGAGGCCTTGTCCCATCCATCCTTTCCCTTCGCGCCGCCGCCGACCCACCTGGTCTCCTCCTCGTCTTCCCCACCTAGCCAACCAGCTTCCTTCTGGATCCACCGCCGCCTCTCACCTTCTCCGCCTCGTTTTCGGCAGCAAGCCAACCAGTGCCTCCCCTCGATCCAGCCGTCCAGGAGGATGCCGCCGTGGTCACCAGGCACATCTCCCCGACGCCTCCTTCTCCCCATGTCGTTTCCCTCTGGATCCCTCTCTTTCTGACCTAGTTTTTCCTCTCTCTCTCACTCTGGTTCACAAGGACGTCGCCATGGCCATCGCGTCGACGTGTGACCACCGAAGCTCCACCGGCGACCAGAGCCACCGGCCCGAGCCTCGTGCGCTTCTACCTCGAGGATCTCCTCGTCCCCAACCAGGACGCCATGGTTGGCCTCCTCTGTTCGAACCGCCGTCGCCCCGTTCTTCTTCAAGCCGTGGTCGTGCTGCCGCATAAGTGCCGCCATGGATGCTCGAACCTCCCTCTGCTTCCCGCGTGGGACGACCCCAGCGCCGCGCCCCTGCTTTGCCTCGAACAGCTGCAGCGCCACACGCCTCCTGCACGCGCGCACGCACAGCCCGAGCTCCCTGGCTCGATCCGGTCCCCGTTGACCGCGAGCGTCGGCTGGGTCATAGTCGTGCCATGCCCAGCTGCCTTCCCTCCAACTAATGGGCCAAGCCCATGGTGAGAACACCCCTGGCGCCCCACCCCTTTTTTCTTGTTGTTGGGCCAGCAGATCCGGCCCAGTATCTATTTTTTTGAGGCTCTGCGAATTTAGCTATTATCCCAGGTTTTGCAGTTTTACAGAAAACCCCTTGGACAACATGCATATAATAACTCACAAAAGGTGCATCATTTTAAAACAAACTTTATATGAAAGATGCTTAGAATTTTGTGTAGTTTCATAATATGTCATTTTCACCCATGTTTAAAATGTTTAAACATGTTGTTTGGTTAAATTGTCCCTATGCCATGTTAAAATTATTTAATTCATAACTAAATAACCGTAACTCGGATTTTAATAAACTTTATATGTAAATGGGGTGGAAAAATGCCTAGTTTAACATGGTGGCATCATTTTTCATGTTTAACAACTATAAAATTGTGTTTAGGACAGAACAGTACCAAACCTAATATATGCATATGGGGATTTACCGGAATTGTTGTTCATTGCTTCCGGCCTCATTTAAACTTGACTAGATAGGTAGTTTTATTTTGCTTCACCCTCTTGCCATTTTAATCAACATTTAATCTTGTTGGGTACCTAAACGAGAGAGAACTAAATAAGTCACGTGATGTTTCGTCAATATGCAACGGAGTTGCGTATTGAGGTCCACTTAATTTGTAGGATTGTTTGTGCACTTTGTCATGCCATGCATATGTAAACCGGACATGCATCATACTTGATTGTGCATCATGACATGATTATGTGATGGTTGTTTACTATGTTGTGTGCTTCTTTCCGGTGTTGCTTCTTCGGGTTGGTTCCGATAATGTCGCGTTTGTGAGGAACCGTTTGACTACGTCCGTTTGTCTTCTTCATGGACTCGTTCTTCTTCCTTGCGGGATTTCAGGCAAGATGACCATACCCTCGAAATCACTTATCTTTGCTTGCTAGATGCTCGCTCTTTTGCTATGCCTATGTTGCGATACCTATCACTTGCTTATCATGCCTCCCATATTGCTAAGCCAAGCCTCTAACCACCTTGTCCTAGCAAATCGTTGTTTGGCTATGTTACTGCCTTGCTCAGCCCCTCTTATAGCGTTGTTAGTTGCAGGTGAAGATTGGAGTTTGTTTCCTTGTTGGAACATGGATATTTTGTTGGGATATCACAATATCTCTTATTTAATTAATGCATCTATATACTTGGTAAAGGGTGGAAGGCTCGCCCTTATGCCTGGTGTTTTGTTCCACTCTTGCCGCCCTAGTTTCCGTCATATCGGTGTCATGTTCCCGGATTTTGCGTTCCTTACACGGATGGGTTATAATGGGAACCCCTTGACAGTTCGCCTTGAATAAAACTCCTCCAACAAGGCCCAACCTTGGTTTTACCATTCGCCACCTAGCCTCCTTTTCCCTTGGGTTAGGCCAGCCCAAGGGTCATCATTATTTTAACCCCCCCGGGGCCAGTGCTTGTCTAAGTGTTGGTCCAAACTAGAGCCCCTTGCGGCGCCACCTCGGGGAAACTCGAGGGCTGGTTTTAGTTGTACGGATTGCTTATCCGGTGTGCCCTGAGAACGAGATATGTGCAGCTCCTATCGGGATGTCAGCGCATCGGGCGGTCTTGCTGGACTTGTTTTACCATTGTCGAGGATGTCTTGTAACCGGGATGCCGAGTCTGATCGGATTGTCTTGGGAGAAGGAATATCCTTCGTTGACCGTGAGAGCTTGCGATGGGCTAAGTTGGGACACCCCTGCAGGGATTTGAACTTTCAAAAGCTGTGCCCGTGGTCATGGGCAGATGGGAATTTGTTAATGTCCGGTTGTAGAAAACCTGAAGTTGATCTTAATTAAAATGCACCAACCGCGTGTGTAACCGTGATGGTCTCTTCTCGGCGGAGTCCAGGAAGCGAACACGGTGTTGGAGTTATGTTTGACGTAGGTTGTTCTAGGATCACTTCTTGATCATAGATTCTCGACCGTGCTTTTGCCTTCTCTTCTCGCTCTCATTTGCGTATGTTAGCCACCATATATGCTACTCGCTTGCTGCAGCTCCATCTCATACTTTTACCCTTCCATAAGCTTAAATAGTCTTGATCGCGAGGGTGTGAGATTGCTGAGTCCCTGTGACTCACAGATATTTCCAAAACCAGTTTGCAGGTGCCGATGAGACCGTGCAGGTGACGCAACCGAGCTCAAGGAGGAGTTCGATGAAGATCGTGTTCGTTATGTTGTTTCCTTTCCAGTTGATCAGTAGTGGAGCCCAGTTGAGACGATCGAGGATATGTGTAGCTTTTGGGGTAGTCTTCTTTTATTTTGGTTCCGTAGTCGGACCTTGAGTGTATCTGGATGATGTAATGCTTTATTCATGTATTGTGTGAAGTGGCGATTGTAAGCCAACTATGTATCACTTTCCCTTTATGTATTATATGAGTTGTTTGCGAAGATTACCTCATTTGCGACATTGCTTTCAATGCGGTTATACCTCTAAGTCGTGCTTCGACACGTGGGAGATATAGCCGCATCGAGGGCATTACAGGTTTCGCCCGGGTCGCCCGTGGGGGGACGACACAAGCGAGCTACATCAATAGTATTGTAACTAGTGTTGTAAGTGGTATATAGGAAACAAACGTCCCGCACCGCGCATGAGAACTCCTAGTCCCCGCATAGGGTGGTGTGGGCATAGCAAATGCGCACCCTGGGCGCTATGGGTTGGCCCATACGGGACGGGGCACCCCTATTTTTTTTCCTTTCTTTGTTTCTTTTCTAATTTTGTTTACTTTTCTTCTTTAAAAATCTTCAAAATTTCAGAAAAAGTTATTTTTTTCAACATGTTCATGATTTTACAAATTATTCCAAATTTAAAAGAATGTTCACTCTTTTTAAAAATTTCTTCAATTTGAAAATGCCTCAAATTTTTAAAAATGTTCACCATTCTAAAGAAATGTTTTTGGGTTGATAAAAAGTTCATGAATTTTGAAAATTTTCTTGTATTCGAAAAAATGTTCTAAATTTGCAAAAATGTTCATGTATTTCAACTAATATTCTGAATTTTGGAAAATGTTTATGAGTTTGAAATATGTTCCTAGATTTAAAAAAAACATGAATTTGGGTGTTTAAGAAACGTTCCAATGTTCGCATATTCCATAAAATATTTTGAGATTAAAATGTTTATTATTTTTGTTTTTCCAAAAATTAAAAAAAATTCATGAATCTGAATAATGTTCTCTAATTTCAATTTGTTTTAAAAAATTGACAAATTTGAATAATCTTCCCTTGTTTGAGAAAATGTTCACAAAATAAAAAAAATTAAAATAGGAAAACTAATGATGAAAGAAACAGAGAAACCACAAAATACAAAAAAACCGGCACTCTCGCTAGGGGTTGTGCACGTTTGCTCGTTGTTCCCCGACCTACATGAGGAAAATGATTTGCCACTGTAATGCGATGACTTGACCTAGTTGATGGGAGGTCCTATTTGCCAGTACTACATCAAATAGTGACTTGTCACATAGCCGGCGACCGATTGGGATGGCCCAACAATGATGCGCATGGCGCGACTGTTTTTCTGTTTTTGTTCTTGTTTATATTTTCAGACTTTGCTCCCACTTTTCTGGAAAAATGTTCAAAATTTCAAAAAATTCTTCATAATTTGAAGAAATGTTCATTTTTAAAAACGTGTTAACATTTTTGTTCGAAATAGTAAAATCACGTTTTGAAAAATTGTTTACAAATTTAGAAAAATGTTCTGGTTTCCAAAAAATTATATGTAGAATTTCAATTTCACACTTGTTTGTCCGAGTTTTTGAAAACAGGAATAAAATTTGAAACTACTAGCTTTTTTCTTAAATTCCAAACATATTTTGGAAAAGACAAACTATTTTAGAAAAATGTGATTTATTTTGAAATTGTGAATATTGTTTTTAATGAAAATAGTTTTGATATTTTAGAACATTTTTGATTTTTTGAACAATATTTGAATACGTAAACATTTGTTGAAAACACAAACCTCTTCAAGCTGGAAACCTTTTTTTGGATGCGTGCTAAGTTTCTAAAACCTGTGAATATTTTTTTTAAAAGGGATTAATTTTTGAATTTTTTTTTTGATTTTTTGGGAAAAATGTTTTTAAAATGTAAACTCCTTTTATTTTTTAATTTTTTTAATTGAAAACATTGTTTAAGAAGACTTTGAAAATTTTAGAATTTTTGAAAGATAAACATAAATAGTAAAAAAGAAACAAAAAAATAAACGAAAATAGGAAAAGAAACAGTAATGAAAATCTTTGAATTCAGGCGAAAATGGGCCGGACTGGTGCGCACGAGTATGTGCGTTTTGACGAGGGTTTGCCGCAGTGAGCGGCAAATAGGATCCTCCTTGGTCGATCCCCCTTGGTCGACCTCCATCCACCGGGCCAAAAGCCCATCCCGCAGCACAGCCTGCTCACAGCGGTCGGCAACACACACCGTATACCGAACAGATCGCTAACACGCAGGCACTAGGCAGCTCCCAAAACCCTCGCCCCCCTTCCGGCGGCCATCAGCTACCCCCCCCTCTCCGCCGCCGCAAAACCCCCACCAGCAAAGCCGCCGCAAAAACCTCATCACCATGGCTCCGGGGGACGCCGGCGTCGAGCAGCCACGTAAGGCGCATCGCGTGGCCAAGTCGGGCGCGAAGGCGCGGAAGAAGGGCAAAGGCGCCGCCGGCGACGATGAAGGGGGCGAGAGGAAGAACCCCAAGGTAGGGATGGGGCCCGCTGTCTCCTGGGTTTCTCTCTCGTAAAGCGTGGGCTTTCTCGCCGCTTGTTTTGTTATCCGTAGATTAGTCAAGTATTCGGCTGGCGAGCATCCTATCTGGGTGCCTGTAAGAGCCTCGCCTAGGATGGACGATTCTGTTTAGTGCTTGATTGTGGAACATTCCGGTACAAAGTATGAATCATGCCCAAATATTGCACTATAAACGATGGTTACCGTTTCTTTATTCCTTTTTCCTATCTGGTTTTGGAGGCTTTCGTTTAATTAGACTGCAATGCCTTTTTCCAGGCCTTTGCCTTCCGTTCAGCAACAAAGGCGAAGCGGCTACAATCTCGGTCAGCAGAAATTGAACAACGCCGTCTCCATGTGCCAATCATGGATCGCTCTATTGGGGAACCACCTCCTTTTGTTGTTGTAGTCCAAGGACCTCCGCAGGTATGATATGGCTCTTGAATGAAAATGATGCCTATGTATTCTTCTCTGACCATTAGCTTACTTCAAATCGATCAGGTTGGAAAGTCGCTGCTGATAAAATGTCTAGTAAAGCACTACACTAAACAAAACTTGTCAGATGTCCGCGGTCCCATCACGGTTGTATCAGGTTAATGAATATTTCACATCTCATACTTAAACAGTGGATAATGCTCTTCAAATTAACCAGATTATTGGGAATATGTATATATTTGTTACATATAGGTAAAAGCAGGAGGGTGCAGTTCTTGGAGTGTCCAAGTGATATCAATGGAATGATCGATGCGGCTAAAATAGCAGATCTTGCTCTGCTGCTTATTGATGGTAGCTATGGATTTGAGATGGTATGTTGTCAAAGCTGTTATTCTTATAAATACTTGTAGGCCTGTTAAGTTGTTTAGCAGACACTAGGGCTCACGACATAAATATGCTTCGTGGATTTAGATGCACCTTAGGAGCACATACCCACCGACTTCTATTCTTACAAAGAGATTCGATAAAATGCCGCATCTTACTCCCCTTGGATAAAATGCCCCACCTTACTTTATAAATTATAATCGATAGCGAGCCATCTTACTTTGTCATCCTCCTTTCAATATTTAAATCATTTTTGGCTAAATGGCCTCCAAATCAGGCTCAAAAAGATCAAAATGCTCCAGTAGCTTCTTCTTCCTTAGTTTGCCTCACCTCCTTTCTCTCCCAACAAGGGTGTTTGGATCTTAGCTTGGGTGCCGTCTCCACCCCACCTTGATGGCTGCTGGAGCTCACGATGGTGCCTACTCCTGTTGCCGGAAGGGTTGAGCTTTGCTTGGCCTGACCCCAACACCCCACTCCCTCCGCGTTGCTTCCCCATCCTCTGGCAGCTCTACAAAGGGAACCAACAGCGCACCCAGCATGGCTCTTGGTCCATTCATGTGAGTCCTCCATCGGGTCAGGATCCCTAGTACTGCACCAAACTCTCAGGGAACCGAACTCTTCACTGTACTCCACTCGCACAAGCTCCAATACATTGCTGCTCCACTTTCTAGAGTTCAGCGGGGGAAAAACAAGCAACCGACCAACACACATGACTAGTGATTGATGGAATATGTAACAGTACATGCAAACCATCTATGATCGCACTACGCCGTTGCTGTTAATTGATGAATTATACCAATTGTCTGTGGTCCTTTCCTCCTTCTATGTCCTGGTGAAGATGACATATAAGGCTCTCAACGACTAGCTGTGGCAGAGTGCCATGCCACCTGTCGCCACGGTTCTCTCCTTGGTCGGGGTGCATGACAAGGGAAGTTCTCGCTGCAGTTGGTCGAGTCTGGGGAGAAGGCGGCGGGGATGAGAGTGCAGTGAGAGGGTTGGAGCTGATGAAGATAAAGGGTGTTTGCCTTCCCTGTGCTTTTGGATAGAAACCCCATGCGTTGCCACGGTATTGGAGATTTGATTTCTGAATATTATATAGAATTTAAATTCAGCAAGATTTAAATATGTGAGAAGTTTCTTGCAGCAAATAAACAATAATCTTAACATAAAAATTTGAACATGTCACACTTAAATGTCTAGGAGTTAAAACCCACTTAGAATACGCTATTGCATGTTGCATGCATGGCAGGGAGGCTATCATGTCCAGATCAGACGGTTACTAGTGAACCAAGGTAACAAATCTAACAGCTAAAACAATTTTGACGAGGTGGCTCAAGAGCTGGAAAATAGCAATCAATGTTTGCTAGTGGGGTTTGCCTATATATCTATATAAATACTCAAAAGGAATTCTATCACGCGAAAAGTAAAATGGGTCACTAGATCAATTACAAAGTGAGATGGGCATTTTCTCAAGGTCAAAGTAAGATAGGATGTTTTAGAAAATCCCACTTCTCTTACACATTAGGCTAAATGCTTTATTACAGTTATTAGATTTCCTGTCCATGACTATTTTGTCCCATTTTCATGGCTCGGTGTTCAACATGTTAATTCCCCAGATCTCAGTTTGTTAATTCCTACCAATTGGTGAAGCCGACCTGTTGTTTTGATCTATGTTTATCTGTTAAATCTTTTCTGTTAACACATTGTACTAAAGCTACCCAAATGAAACCTTGTATCCAGGATACATTCGAGTTCCTTAATATCATGCAAGTGCATGGATTCCCCAAGGTAATGGGAGTGCTTACACATCTTGATCAATTTAAAGATGTAAAGAAACTAAGGAAAACTAAGCAGCGCCTTAAGCATCGATTCTGGGCTGAGATAAAGGAGGGAGCAAAACTGTTCTACTTATCTGGTCTCATTCATGGAAAGTAAGTTTCTGTAAAGTTGGTATTTCATTGTTCAGACTCTTAGTTTGTTGGTAAATAACTGGAAATGTGATCCATGGGACATGGTAATTTATTTTAAGCCAATTTGAGATCACTGCTCGCCATATCATAACGAAATACTATGCAGTACTAGGTGATTTCCCCGTGCGTTGCTGCCGAATTTAAAGATTAAATTCGGATAAATTTTGTATGAACGAAAGGACCTAAATCAAAAGTTATTATTTTCAGAAGTAATTGTGTGTGAACAAATAGTTTGCATGTATGCTGGACCATTGAAGATGGACCAATTAAATTGAGGTATGCATGTGCTAGACAATAGTTTTAGTGTATGATGACGTGGCACATTTGGTGATGTGGAGGGCTGCATATTGAGAGAATTAGAGTTAGTGGGGATCAACTATTTAGGTATACTATGCAATATGCATTGGCTTCTCTATGCTGCAGCTTCATGGCATGGCTGTACATTAACCTGGATTTTTAACTTCCGTACTCCTACCACTTGTCCAATTCTGTGCAGATACACGAAAAGAGAAGTCCATAATCTTGCAAGGTTTATATCTGTTATCAAGCCCATCCCTTTGAGTTGGCGAATGGCACATCCTTACTTGTTAGCAGATAGATTCGAAGATGTAACTTCGTCAGAAAGTGTGCGCTTGAATAGGAAATGTGACAGAAAAATAACGCTGTATGGTTACCTTCGTGGATGTAACATGAAAAGAGGGACCAAGGTAACATTTAAACATATGCCTTTTCTTTCATCATTGCTGAACTTTGATTTGAATTAGGGATTAACTTATTTGTGCAAGGCTATTATACTTCATAACAGGCATTATTACTCCCATGATTGAGTTAATATATATATGAATTCATCAATACAGTTTACATTTGGACTTAGTTGAATAGCTCAAAAATGGAGGTAAAGAACAAGATCTTACTTTTCAGTAAGCATGAATTTGATTTGGGTGAACCTACAGAAATTACTATTCGATAATTAATTATTGTTCAGTTTGAAATTGACTAGATGGAATGCATAGCACTATTTTTATTAACTGTACTAGACATCGCTCAATCTGTTTCAAAATAAAAAGTGTGCAGTTTAACTCTCGATCATTTTATTTCAACTTCAGCAGCAGCCGAATAATACAGAGCTTTCATTAATGATATGAACTCCTGACTTGCAACCAAAGGGAACACACCTTTTACTAAGCCATATGCTGTATTGCTATGAGCAAGTTACTTTTGTACATTCACATACAGTAGAGTGATCCCCGTGCTCCACAACTCCTTTAACACTAAAGTGATGAATGATTTAAGTGGGTGAGTTTTCTATGAAGTGGTTATCGCTGGGGAAAAATCACATATTAGGTAGCCAGATTACTTTTGTGATGTCTTAATACATTATTGATTACTCCCTCCGTGCCTATTTACATGGTGCACACGTATTTTGAGATACAACTTTGACCGTCAATTTGACCAATAAAATGTGGTATATGTCAAAAAATCGTACCATTCAATTTGTATTAAAATGTAGTTTTAAATGGTATACTTTTAAGTTTTAACATATAATTAATATATTATTGCTGAAAATGATGATCAAAGTTCAATCACGAAAAACGAGGATGCCATGTAAATAGGCACGGCTGGAGTACCTTGCCATGCCTACATGGTGACTTGGTTGTTAATTATTTGTTTAAAGATGGGAACGTTCTTTAAAGGGACCAAATGCTTTTCAATAGGGTTAGAAAGCGAGGTTTTCTTCAATTATTATGCACTAAATTTGATGGGACTGCTGTGAATACCGAGGATGACTGCACAGGAAAGTGAGATATCAACCCCAAACACAATTTAGAGGTGTGTCAGTATTTAGTCCTTGCACATTAGAAGGAATTGGACTTCACCTCACTTAGAAGGATGCATGTACGCATTGTTGTTCCTGTTCTTTTCTCTCTGTGTTTGATTTCATCCTACTTTTTTGGATGCCAACACCTGCTGTAATTTGTGCAGGTGCATATCACAGGAGCAGGTGATTTCAGCTTGTCTGGTGTAACAAGTTTGGCTGATCCCTGCCCTTTGCCATCGGCTGCAAAGAAGCGAGGACTACGTGACAAGGAGAAGCTGTTCTATGCCCCAATGTCTGGTCTTGGGGATCTCCTGTATGACAAGGATGCGGTGTACATCAACATCAATGATCATCTTGTTCAGTTTTCAAACACTGATGACAACAGTGCATCTAAGAAACAAGGTACGACCAGCATGTTAAACTATAAATACCTGAATTTGGTCCCCTCGACTGTGATTGCCTGCAATTGGAGTTTTTTCATGTATACTTATTCAGGATAATAGTTTTGTATGAAATGACCATGCATAAACATGCTTTGGTTAACAAGGATATTTTAATGCCAAACTGGAAACTCAATTGATTGCTGATATTGTGTCGCTGACCTGGTATTGCATTCAAAAAATGTTGTGGCTTATGAGTGTTGCTGAGACATAGATTGCAAAGTGAGGCTGGCTGCTACATAGTTGCTGCTTGTGCCTCGGGAAAATAATCCGAGTAGAGAAACTTTTGCTGGTGGACCAGTTATTTGACTAAATTGCCCCTGTAATATCTTTATGGTTTTCCGATCATTCCATATAGTGCCATATGACTATTACAGAGCTTCTGAAAGTGTGTGCGACTTTCCTTTAATATAATATTTATCTCTAATAGTTTATCACATATCTATGCTTAATTGTTTGCTGGGCTGCTGACCATGCTACAGGGAAAGGTAATGATGTTGGTGTGGCTCTAGTAAAGACTCTTCAGAACACCAAATACTCCCTTGATGAGAAGTTAGATCAGAGTTTTATAAATTTCTTCGGCAGACGGCCTGCTGCTCAGTCCGAAGACAGTGACATGACAGGCAATGCCATTTCTTCAAGACAGAATGACCAGGGAGAAGCTAACATTTTGGCACAAGTAGGTGGTAATAACCTTAGTAGTGCAGGCACCCTGGAGAGCAATGGGCACTCTTCTTCTGAGTGCTCTAGTGATAGTGAAGGTGACAATGATGATGACATTCAGCCAAGTGATCATGGCGTTGACTTGAGAGAAGAAGTGGAATTTTGCAATGGAAGAATGAGGCGAAAAGCTGTGTCAGCTAATTTTCAAGATGTTGATGATGATGATGATGATGATGATGATGATGAGGTTTACCATTTGCCCTTAGTATCAATGCATATCAGTGGATAGCTTTCTTTCTCTTGTTTTGTGTTACATACTTGGTTTATGTTCCTTTTACTTCCCGCAAATGCTTTATATTTAAGAAATAATTGTTGAACATGCATTTATTTGTGAAATGTAACCCACCCAGGCAACCTATAAGACCATAGGTTGGTATTAGCTTTTCCTAAGTTCACCTGTCAATATAAAGTGGCATTTTGTAGGCATGAACTCATTTTTTAATTCTTCTATGGTACTATGGGTTTTCAGTCTGAGTCTGTAAAAATATTTTAACCTTGTTTTGAAATACAGGGTTCTGATAACGAAGATGATAGTCATAATGAAGATTCTGACGATGACCATCTATCTGAAGGTTCTTTATCATCAGATGGTAGTGGAGAAGCTCTTGATTCAGGTAGGAACCAATTTCACACGCATATCTTACGTCATGCACCCAGCAATCCTTGCACATACATATTAGTTATGCTAATTTCTTTGCTGAACCAATTTCCTTAAGAATAAAGCACTGACAATATTTTGTTTTGACATTTCAATTCTAACCTTTTTTATTTAGATGATGGAGCTGAAAACACTTCGAAGTGGAAAAAATCTTTACTTGCTAGAACACTGGCCAGACGGAGTGCCAGTCTAATGCAACTTGTATATGGGCAAGCTTCAGCAGAACTAGACAATGATAGCGGCGAAGAAGATAGCTCTGATGAAGAAATTTTTGTACCAAAAGGACAAAAAAAGGTAATTGTGTGTTGCATGCATGATAATTAACGGTAGACGAGGTATCTTATCTTCTCTAGGATAGATTATCCATGATCTCTGGTTTGATAGCCATATTCGATCAGAAATAGGTCAACAGAGAAGGGACTTCAGTAGACCCTTGTTTTTCCTTATTATACTTAAGCCATCTGTATGCTGGGGGCAAAGAAAATAGTGCCCAACTGCACTTTTTTGCTATCATTTTTATAGTTCTCCTGGTCACAATATTTATGAAGGTACACACTATGCAGTGCTAATATATGTTCATGTGAGCATTTTACCTCCTGTATTTTATTGCGTGATGGGTTACCTGGAGAATCTACTATAGTGCACAGAGTTCTACATATCTTGCTAGTTTTGTTATTAGTGTGAATCAATAGATGACTTTGTTTTGTGATTCACAGCAAGTAAAGAATGAATTACCAAGCTTTGACGATATTGATGCTGAGGATTACTCTAAGTTCTTGAAAGTGGAGCTACGTGATTGGTCTAACGAAGATCTCATCAAAAGCATCCGTGACCGTTTTGTGACTGGAGATTGGTCAAAAGCTTCTCTGAGAGGACGCGAGGTAGATGAAAATGGAGAGGGTGATGAAGAAATCGATGGTGATTTTGAAGATCTGGAAACTGGTGAGGTGCACAAGAGCCAGGCTGCTGAAAGTGCAGCTGGGAAGCCAGGTGTTCACAAAGAAGACGAACTAAAAGTTGAAGAACTAAGACTCAAGAAGCTTGCGCTTAAAGCAAAATTTGATTCAGAATATCCTTAATACGTGATCGTTTTATCTTTCTTTATTTCTCTTTCGATTTGCAGTTTGTTCTTCACGCGCTCTTTTGCTTGCCTCTTAGACTGGAGCAGCACCTCCATGATCTGTTTATTTTGACCGGTTTCTTGAACTTTTTTTTATTTGACTAGAAATTAGAAATGCATTTTTGCTCATTTCTTGTTTCATTCCTTGACTGAAACCTACATATGATGGATCGGACCTCTCTGGCGAGGAAGTTGATAACGAGAAGAAATCGAAAAGAGAGCAATCTGACGCAGGGGGCTATTTTGACAAAGTATGCTGTGCCATTCTCTGCCCTTTTCAGCTCTGCTCCTGAAAAAAGAAAGGAGACTGATCTAGCTTTTGTATCTTTTCAGTTGAAGGAGGAAATTGAACTCCGCAAGCAAATGAATATATCTGAACTCAATGATCTGGATGAAGATACCCGAGTAGAAATTGAAGGATTTAGGACTGGTACTTACGTCAGATTAGAGATACATGGTGTGCCGTATGAGCTAGTTGAGCATTTTGATCCTTGCCACCCCATTCTTGTTGGGGGTATTGGCCTCGGTGAGGAGAACACTGGATATATGCAGGTCAGCCATTTTATATTTATACTTCCAGTTTTCTTGATCAGTAGCTTAAGGAATTGAAATATGCTGGTGCAGTTACTTGATGTTGGAACTACGAATACTCTACATAACTGTAAAATAATGTTACATGGAGCTTTCAACCTTCCACATTTACATCACGTGTAAATATTATCGCGGCAGTCAGAAGGAAAAAGTGGAACAGATCTTGACTGATTATTTGGTGGTGTAGATTGTAGTGCCGCAGATTAGTCAAATCTGGATGTTAGAGTTAACCTAGTTGCATGAGAAGTACACCTCCATTCCAAGTTACAGACTTACAGTGAAAACTTGGTGGATGCTAAGAGTTTTCAGAAAGTCTTGAAAACTGCAGTATTTGAGGAGGGTGATATTCTATTAATACGTGAAATCGCAAGTTGAAAATCATATTCATATGGGAGATACATAAAAAACAAATCAGCATGAATATTGATGTTTACTCCCTCTATCCATATATATAAGGCCTAATGCATTTTTCAAGCCTAACTTTGACCACATATTAGAGCAATAATATATGACATGCAAGTTACACAAAGCATACCGTCAAATTCGTGTGTAGAAGGAGCTTCCAATGATATAACTTTCACATTATACATCTCATGTACTATTCATCTTATCAATAGTCAAAGGTAATCTCGAAAAATGCATTAGGCCCTATATATATGGATGGAGGGAATAACTGTTTTTGTCTTCCAGTGGATATTTTGCCCTAGTTTTTCTGTATGATGTTTAATGAACACTATCCACTTTTGAATTATAAATGTGTGCTGTAGCATCTAACAGGCAATTGCAGGGGGTCATTTGGTTCATTTTTATTATACTGGCGGTGACCCACAATTTCACATATTACCCTGTTTGTTGTTGATACAGGTTAGCTTGAAGCGCCACAGATGGCATAGGAAAGTGTTGAAGACAAAAGACCCAATTGTTGTCTCTATTGGTTGGAGACGTTTTCAAACAACGCCTGTATATGCAATAGAGGATCGAAATGGCCGGCACCGCATGCTCAAATACACTCCAGAGCATATGCATTGCTTTGCTATGTTCTGGGGGCCACTGGCTCCACCAAAAAGCGGTGTACTAGCAGTCCAGAGTCTTTCCAGCAACAAGGTACATTCATTGATCAGTTCACACCAGTCCATAGATGGTTAGTGGTAAATAAGAAAAAATATGCTTGGTGTGACATTTAGGCATGTTATTTTCTAACAAATGTTCCTGTTTTTAATATCCTCAAGAGACAGTGATAATCAAAATCAGAGCTATCATAGTCGCAGACAAGTGACAACAGCCTAGTATCATAATCATCTAATCACAACCAAATCGAATGGAATCTTCAATTGTTGTGTTGCCAAGGCCCTGACTTATGTCCCCGACTTTATTTTCTCCACGTTTCATGCTTTCTCTTCTAAGACAAAAGTTGAACTCACCATTTCTCTGAAGAAGTTAGGCACTATGAATGCCATGGAAAGCTAGTCAGGAGTGACCATCATTTTATTGGATGGACATGTTCACTAAGTGTCTGTCACTGTAACATGCATCTCGGAGTTTCAGTTTGCACTACTTGATAATAGTTTGTAGTTTCATTCTGTTTTAGCAATAGTCATTTTAGTATATTTACTGATATGCTTTGCAATGATGCTTGCACATTCACGCAGGTACCATTTAGAATTACTGCAACTGGTTGGGTTCAGGAATTCAACAATACTGCCCGAATTATGAAGAAGATCAAGCTCACAGGCGCACCATGCAAGATATTTAAGAAAACCGCCTTAATTAAAGGGATGTTCACATCTGATCTAGAGGTTGCTAGGTTTGAAGGTGCAGCAATTCGGACAGTAAGTGGAATCCGAGGACAAGTTAAGAAGGTAATACATGAAAGGGCTTGCTTGAATAATCCGTGGTAGTTATTTATAGCATCTTATGATTTGATGAATCTAATCGTCTAATTTTATGCCTCCACAATTTCTCAACATTTTTATATCGTTGCATTGTCTTTGGTCTTGTAATGGACATGTAAGATGTAACAGCACACAAAGTGGCCTGGCTAGGAAACAAACCTTTTGCATACACATTTTTTTCCTCTCCTTGATCAAACCAAATTGAAGATCTTGAGAATGACCAACTATCGTCTCATGGGCTAGGTTTATAGCTAAACTCCCAAGTTTTAGTAGTTCTTAACTAGAACCTTTTAGCTTTTCGGGGACGCCAATGGAAGTGATAACTGTACAGAACCTTGAAAACTACGAGCGGACATTATAAAACTCTCAATCTGTCCCTGTCATATCTATAATTATGGTTTTGGAGAGATTTGTGAAGGGGATATTTGGCAGCGCCAATGGACAAGTCGAAGTAGTATGTGCTTGTACTTGTCCGTCCTTATCTTCTCTACCCCTAGTAAGTTTTTTTTTGTGGATATACCCCTAGTAAGTTGATGCCTAAAAAGGCGGACAGTAACAAGGCGTTTCATAGAAATCTAGTACAAGCACGAGGTCATGATAAATGTAAGGCTGTCAACCAGCTGAACCAGAGCGAATACAACCAAACTCAGCTTGAGCTCGTTTTTTTTTACCATGAGCGTATTAACCCAAAGGTTAACTCAGACTCGGCTCGTAAAACCTCGGGTTGGGTCGCTGAGGACTCGACAAAGCTTGAGCTTTGCTTTACTCAGGCTCTTGGAGAATCATCATTATCTTCTGACCAGAACATTTGCTCAGAAACTAGGCACTACTGGTCTACTAAAGAAATGTTGCAAACCTAATTCTCATAGATGGTACCGCAACTTCAATCTTCTGCAGTGGCCAAGGTGGGAACCAATAAACTGGGCACCAGGCTGTGCAGGTTGTGCTTCGCTGTTTGCTGCAGGGAGCATTCAATGTGAATGATCCATAATGGGCTGCAAAGAGACTGTCATGGGCCAATTGAAGAATGTTCACGGGCTAGTCCAAGGAGGTTGTAGGCAGCGAATTGAGTTGTAACATCCAAGTTAGAATCTGTTGCCGTTAGAAACAACTGGGCTTTAATAACACGGGCTAAATGGATGTATCTAGCACTTACATCCATTTCAGCATCAATTAATATGGGACGGAGGGAGTATCATTTTAGATTTTGGTAAGTTAGCAACTTCAGAATTGTGTGGGCTAGTTTAGGTGTTATTTGTAGCTCTAAGAAAACTAATAAATAATAAAGGAAGTGAAAAAACGTGGGCCATGTAGGCACCCCTATTGATGTATGTTTATTAGTAGATTGGAATCTTATCTGGATTCTGTGTAAGCACATTAGTTTGTTTTTGCTGTTGGAGAGGAAACTTCAAGGTCAATCTGGACTATGGAAACCCTGAAGCTGACAAATTCATCATTTTTCTGGTAATTTAAATATTCAAATGTAGGCACTAAATAGTATTCTGTTACAGGCAGCAAAGATCGAACCAGGAGATGCATTAAGGAGAAAAGGGGAAAATACGGAAGGCATTGCGAGGTGCACATTTGAGGACAAAGTTCTTATGAGTGACATTGTCTTCATGCGAGCATGGGTCAACGTTGAAGTTCCCACCTACTGTAATCTTGTGACCACTTCTCTTCAACCCCGAGATCAGATGTGGCAAGGCATGAGAACCACTGCTGAGTTGCGGAAGGCACACAACATACCTATTCCACACAACAAAGACTCGGTTTACAAGGTTGTGAGCCTTAATTTCTTGTCAGGAACCCTTTCTCGCTCTTAATATCCTTTTTTACCATCTCTCTCACATGTTATCATGGCAGGGTATTGAGCGGAAAGTGCGGAAGTTCAACGCCATAGAGGTCCCTAGAAAACTGCAACCTTTGCTTCCTTTTAAATCAAAGCCGAAGGATAGGCCTAAGGGCAAGAAAGGATCAGCTGTGGACATGATACCGGAGATTATGAATATTGGCGAGAAGAAGATACATGGAGCTCTTCAACAGTTGCATCTGTTAAAGCATGAAAAGGTGACATGTTATGTGCACATGAGCATATTCTAACTTGATGCATTGTTGTGCGTGGTGCTTATCATCCGCTTGATTTATGCAGACGAGGAAGGAGAAAATCAAGCGCGGGCTGCAGAAGAAAGCTCACGAGGCGCAGAAAGCCAAGACGGATGAGATAACAAGGAAGCGGCAGAGGGAAGATAGGCGTGAGAGATACAGGGAAGAAGATAAGAAAAAGAAGCGCGCCCGAAAGTAGGCGCGGAAGATACAAGGGGTCTGTCTCTGCACGCGCGTTTCCATGACATAGAAGCACCAGCCAGAGCACTGTCTACCCAAGACATGTTACTCCACTGGCACGGCTGGCAGCAGACGACTCATGAAACCTCTAGTAGCGATCTAGTTGGAGATGCATGTGATATTGCTAGTCACTCGCAAAAAGTTATGGCCAGTGACACCATGTTCACCGGTAAGCGTGTACCTCCGTGAATTTTGTCACCCTTACGAGTGACTAGCTGGGATCGTATGTTGAATTGTAAGTTGAGAGACAGAACAGTTGGCCAATTTTGTTTCGTCAGGTTTTGTAACGGTGGAGCTTTGAGAGATGTTGACATTGGTTCTGATTGGCTGGTGTTTTTTCGACATGTGGACCTGCCCTTGTATGATTGGCTACTTTCTTTTGTATGCAACGTTTACGTATACTAGATGACCCGGTTGCGCCAATGGCGCAAGAACCCAGTTAGTAGCAATGTTAGTAGTGAATAGGTAGGGGATGTAGCTACAAACATAATGCAATGTGAATTTATCACAGATAGTAGAGTGAGGTAGATCGTTTTACAGAAACACGTACATAGGCTGCTGTAGAGCTTATTTAGTAATCTTCTTAGTCTGACTGGTTTTCAGGTGTGAACGTACGAATAAGCAGTGTCATTGTCGTATAATGCTTGCATGGTATACTTCCATAGGTACTTGAAGGCTCATGTGGCAAATGTAACAATTGATGTGTAATTTTTGGTCGATGCTAGGCGTAAGCCGGTTGATAACTCGCAATTATCGTCCGCCTTGATAACCGTCCGATCATGCACATCATAGCCGTTCACTCAAAGTCCCACGGATCCCACTTCCTCTCAGATGCACATGTTCGCCTCACGCGCCACAGCACAACGCCCAGTCGCCCACTGTCCCGCTACGATGCAACGGACGTCGATGTTGCCAGAGCTACGATGCAGCGGTCGCTGACGCCTCCGTACTTGTGATGCAGCGGTCGTCGACGCCGCCGAAGTTGCGCTGCAGCGGCCGCGACGCCGTTGGAGCAGTGATGCAGCAGTCGTGGACGCCGCCGGAGTTTGCGCTGCAGCGGCCGCGACGTCGTCGGAGCAGTGATGCAGCAGCCGCGCCGCCTCCAGAGTTGCTATGTAGCAGCCGCCAGCCTTGCCGAAGCTGCAATGCAGCGGTCGTCGACGCCACCGGTGTTGTGATGCAGCGGTGGCGACGCTGTCGGAGCTGCTATACATCGGTCGCCGGAGCTGCAATGCAAACGGTCGTCGACGCCACCGGTGTTGTGATGCAGCGGCCTTGATGCAGCCGGAGCTGCAATGCAACGGTCGCCGACGCCGCCGGAGTTGTGATGCAGCGGCCGCCGGAGCTGCAATGCAACGGAAGTCGACGTCACCGGAGTTGTGATGCAGCGGCCGCCGGAGCTGCAATGCAACGGACGTCGACGTCGCCGGAGTTGTGATGAAGCGGCCGCCGGAGCTGCAATGCAACGGACGTCGACGTCGCCGGAGTTGTGATGCAGTGGCCGCGACGCCACCGGTGCTATGATGGAGTGGGCGTCTATGTTGGCTGTTGTGGACGAGTTGCGTCGCAGCCAGAGCAACCCTGCGACGAGGTGTCCTCGCAGTAGGAGTAGCGCCGAGCCGTCGACGAGGTGCATCGCAGCATGGCGGTGACGGGCGAATTGCTGCGTCGCGGCACGATGGCCGTGGGTGAGCGGGGCATCGCATCGCCGGCAGCAACGACGAGCGGCCGCCTCCTCACACATGTTGTGTCGCCCATGCTAGGTTGCAGCACCACGGTGGTGGCGCTTGGGGCTTCAGCACCCACCTTTTGCGGCGAGGATGTAGTAGGTGGTGGGCGCCGTCGATCCTCCCTGGTTCTCTGTAGCGGGGCGGGGTGGCCGGCGTTGCCATGGGAGCTCTCTCCTTCGAGCGGGATGAGCAGAGATGGGGAGGAGAAAAAGACGAGTGGCGAAGTCGTGCGGAGGAGAAGGGACGCGAAGAGATAAGGCCGGCCGGCGGTAGATGGGCCAGAGGACACATGGCAAGCAACGCGGGAGGCTTACGTTTGTTATTATCAGCAGGTGGAAACAGAGCGTTTTCCGTAATTTTTTCGCAGCGATGAGACGCTTCGATTTTCTGACTTGATCTTTGTAAAGCTTCACTTTGTTACCCCATGTGCAATGATCATCAAAGCTTCCAGCCAGGTTCCCCTACGAATGATTTTTAAAATGGCTGGTGTAAGCATAAGTATGTACTGGTATTAGAAGATCGAATGAAAACATTGTTTGGACGTACGGATTATGGGCTTAATTGCAGGTGCTGATGTTTATAATTAGTAGGAGGTTTTTGAAAGATTAGCATCTATAGGAAGACAAATTAAATAAGGCATAATGGTATTACAGTGGCACAGGTAGATGGTTATGTTACCGAAAAAGGTAGATGGTTATGTACCATCGGATGTGTGCTTTCTTGCGATGATGTGAAGGGCCTGTGTAATTTTGAACAGTAAGATGCCTAAAAGGTGAATATAAGTAGGAGGTTAAAAAGGGAAAATTAGCAGATTGCACTTACCACAACCATCACAGATGTTGATAACAGCTGGTTTGTATTTGCTGCGCCGCCGGAGTGAGATTACATTGTTAAGCTGATGAAGTGATTCAGAAGACCCGCCATCATTACTGCCGTCACTGATGTTGATAACAGAAAATTTGGCAATGCATTGTGCCATAGTTTCCTATGATCTAAACCGGTTGAAGACACGAAGCGTTCATGTATCTTCCTTTGATCACGAACCGGTTGGAGACATGAAGTGTTCAAAATTTAATTATAATATGATCAAGGACAGAACCAAAACTAAGGTCCCCAAGGAAAAGCAGTATTATCACTATGCTAAATATACATTTCAAACGCGTGTCAAATAAACTGGATCTAAAGATAGTGGTCGGGTGTAAGCCAAGTATTGGAAGAGTGAGCATATAAGCATACCACACAACAATCTAAGCAGCAAATAACCGATAATTAAATGCACAGGATGATCTTAGAGGATTACATAAGATCCAAAAGGATGATAAACACATAAGTCTTGGTAGGCATTTATACTAATATTAAGTTATATAACAAGGGACTCTTGCAACTTGCTTATATTAGGTAGACGATCAGGCACAGTTCCTTGGAAGTGCATTTGAAGGCGAAAGCATATGCTTACCCTCTGTTCATGCTAGATGACCCGTTGCGCCGATGGTGCAAAGGGCGAGAGCAAACCATGCAAGTTAGAATACTTAGGAACCGATATTCTTTAAACATAAGGAAGTAGTTTATAAGAAGCGCTATCCTAAAATAAGTGTCTCAACTTTATACTAATTTTAGTGCAAAATTATACTAAGATTGAGGTATTTATTTTGAGACGGAGGGAGTACATTGATAATAGGTCCATAGGCTCAAAGAAAGTCATGAGCTTAGTTTATGGTAAGCAAAACTACAAAGGCAGAGATACATCATGTAGATTGCTTTGATCACTCAACTTCTGGTAACTAAGATATGTAGTCTTTCGTCGTCCTAATAGTTAACTTTTTGCCTCTTCTCTTTCATGCCGCTTCTGTATAATCAAATTGTAGAATAAATGAATAGGAAGACCGATCGTAGTTGTACCCACCATTTGGGGGGGAACTTTGAACGGTGACCATTGTCTCAGGTCCTTGTTTTCCTCGATGAACAAATCTATGTAAGATAAAGTGTTAGTATTGAATACATACAATGTGCTAGAAATTTGATTACAAATAATAATCAGATTACCTTATCAAAGGTTATGGAAGAGAGTATTGACTACATGTTCCATTGGTGTCGAAGATCACCTCATCATCTAAGCACATGGCAGGTATGTTTGGTGGGATGTTCCTTAGTAGGAATAATGTCTCTCACATTCTATCCCCGTCCAGATGGTGCGTATAGCATTGTCGACGGGCGTATGGAGGTGTGTCTCCGTCGGATCTCATGGGATTCGGTCGGTGCTGGTCTTTGGTGGATCTGTTTGGATTCAGTATTCGTTCGTGTTCGTTTGGGTGTGTATAGGTTTGATCATTCCGATTTTACAACTTTCTTCGTTAGTGATGGTTGCGGCTCCGTTACACCGCTCCTATGTGGCCTTAGAATGACGACTTCCTGACTGTTTACTACAAAAAGTTTCTCCAGCTTTGACGAGGGAGGGGCGATGATAGCGGCGCACCTTCGGCTTGCCCCAGTGTTCGTAGTCGTCGTCAAGTGGTCCACGGACCTAGTAATAATTTTTATTATCTTTGGTGTCCTTTGTGCTCCCATAGTTGAATATGAATAGATTGGAAGTTTCTCACGCAAAGAAAGCATATCTTTATTATCACCTTTATCTTTACCTTTATAAATCATTAATCTCCATAGGGGTAGGAGCTCCCTTGTTCAATTGAGGGGTACGATTTTGACCGGGTCATCACGCTTGTTTCTGCAACATCACACTTGTTTATGTGAATAAAAGCTCTTCGAGAATATAGACCCTCAAAAAGGAAAAACACTCCTTGGGAATGGATGGTTGGGACCGCTCCGACATGTGTTTTCATTCTGTCGCTTGCTGTTCGGGGAGAGTAAACTCTAGGTGGCTAGGGAAAACTCTCCCCTCGAAACTTCACCGGCGAGCCCGTGGATTCACCTTCCCTTTTCTGCCGCTCCGTCGATCGGTGGTGGGAATGGGAATCTCGGTGCCTTCGATCCGGTTAGTAGTTTAGGTCACGTTTTTTAGTCCTCGCAGGTGCGACACTCGAGCGGATGGCGGCGCTACTTCTTCGAGTTTGTCTTTCATGTCCCGATCCTACTCAAGTTCGTCCATTTGAACATAGCCGACGAAGCTCTGGCATAGATTCCTATCGTCTCCTTGGGGTGATGAGGTTAGGGTTTCTCGTCATGTGGCGGGAATTGGTGTCAGATGCTTCAGATATAGGCAAGGGTTCAACAATGACGACTACAACTCCAGGTATTGAACAAGGTGCACATGCATGAAGACTTCTCGGCTATCATTGACCAGGTCAAGCCGGCTCACGTAGGGGAGCGGCAACAGCGGCGCGTCAGCGACAGTAGTGGCTATGCGATGGTATTGGAATCTCAATGTAGTTTTTATTATGTTTGATATGATTTGTATTTTCAGTGAACATTGATAATAGATATGGATAATTTTTGGAAAAAATAATTGAGTGCTAAGATTTTGACCAGTTGTCACACTTGTTTATGTGAATAAAACATATTCCCCGGTCCCATAACGTAAGATGTTTTTTAACACTGATGTAGTGTCAAAAAGTATTTTATATTATGAGACGGAGGGAGTACCTGAGAATAATAGACCCTTTAAAAAGAAAAGAAAAACCCCTTGCGAGTAGATTTTTTTCTCCCCTTGGAATAGATGGCTGGCACCTACGAGCGCTCGGATATGCATTTTCCCGGTGGGCCACAACGTTCACGGGTGCAAGTGGCAGTGGGACACAACATTCACGGGTGGACGGGTGCAAGCGTTGTGGGCCACAATGGTTCAGCGTGAGCAAGCGGTAGTCTCCCACCGGATAAGCCACCATGCCACGCGTGTCTGGTGTGTGTGGGTTTGGCTGTGCGCGTGTCCTCTCATCGGGGCAGCCACTCAGTTCAGCTCTGGACAGAGGAGACTGGCGATTTGGATCCGCCGTAGTGTTGTTCTGGCAATCGGTGCTGCTTTCCCCGGCTGCTTCTTGGGCAGAGGAGGTTCCGGTCGTCGGTGCTGCTTTCCCCGGCTGCTTCTTGGGTGGAGGAGGTTCCGGCCGTAGGTGCTGCTTTCCCCGGTTGCTTCTTGGGCGGAGGGGGGAGCTCGGTCCATCTGTTTGCCCAACCGCCCGGATCCATGGACCATGGGGATATGAAGGAAATATGCCCTAGAGGCAATAATAAAAATTATTATTTATTTCCTTATTTCATGATAAATGTTTATTATTCATGCTAGAATTGTATTAACCGGAAACATAATACATGTGTGAATACATAGACAAACAGGGTGTCACTATGCCTCTACTTGACTAGCTCGTTGATCAAAGATGGTTAAGTTTCCTAACCATAGACATAAGTTGTCATTTGATTAATGGGATCACATCATTAGGAGAATGATGTGATTGACTTGACCCATCCCGTTAGCTTAGCACTTGATCGTTTAGTTTGTTGCTATTGCTTTCTTCATGACTTATACATGTTCATATGACTACGAGATTATGCAACTCCCGTTTACCAGAGGAACACTTTGTGTGCTACCAAACGTCACAACGTAACTGGGTGATTATAAAGGTGCTCTACAGGTGTCTCTGAAGGTACTTATTGGGTTGGCGTATTTCGAGATTAGGATTTGTCACTCCAATTGTCGGAGAGGTATCTCTGGTCCCACTCGGTAATGCACATTACTATAAGCCTTGCAAGCATTGCAACTAATGAGTTAGTTGCGGGATGATGTATTACGGAATGAGTAAAGAGACTTGCCGGTAACGAGATTGAACTAGGTATTGAGATACCGACGATCGAATCTTGGGCAAGTAACATACCGATGACAAAGGGAACAATGTATGTTGTTATGCGGTCTGACCGATAAAGATCTTTGTAGAATATGTAGGAGCCAATATGGGCATCCAGGTATCGCTATTGGTTATTGACCAGAGAGGTGCCTCGGTCATGTCTACATACTTCTCAAACCCGTAGGGTCCGCACGCTTAATGTTCGTTGACGATATAGTACTATGAGTTATGTATGTTGGTGACCGAATGTTGTTCGGAGTTCCGGATAAGATCACGGACATGACGAGGAACTCCGGAATGGTCCGGAGATAAAGATTGATATATGGGATAATAGTGTTTGGACTCCGGAAGGGTTCCGGAATTCACCGGAAGGGGTTCCGAATGTTTCCCGAAATGTTTGGGTACAAGAACACTTTATTTGGGCCAAAGGAGAAAGCCCACAAGGTTTTTGGAAAGCGCAAAAAGAAGTTTTGCGGAGTCTAGGGGCCAGACGCCGGGAACCCTGACGTCTGGCCCTGGAGTCCGAGAAGAACTCTTGCCTTTCGGGTGAAACCGACTTTGTGGAGGCTTTTACTCCAAGTTTCGACCCCAAGGCTCAACATATAATTAGAGGGGTAGGGCTAGCACCCAAGACACATCAAGAAACACCAAGCCATGTGTCGGCAACCCCGTCCCCTCTAGTTTGTCCTCTGTCATAGTTTTCGTAGTGCTTAGGCGAAGCCCTGCGGAGATTGTTCTTCACCAACACCGTCACCATGCCGTCGTGCTGCCGGAACTCATCTACTACTTCACCCTGTTGGGTTTCGTAGTAATTTCAAAAAAATTCCTACGTACACGCAAGATCATGTGATGCATAGAAACGAGAGGGGAGAGTGTTGTCTACGTACCCACGCAGACCGACTGCGGAAGCGTTGACACAACGTAGAGGAAGTAGTTGTACGTCTTCACGATCCAACCGATCAAGCATCGAAACTACGGCACCTCCGAGTTCGAGCACACGTTCAGCTCGATGACGATCCCTGGACTCCGATCCAGCAAAGTGTCGGGGAAGAGTTCCTTCAGCACGACGGCGTGGTGACGATCTTGATGTACTACAGCAGCAGGGCTTCGCCTAAACTCCGCTACAGTATTATCGAGGACTATGGTGGCTGGGGGCACCGCACACGGCTAAGGAATAGATCACGTGGATCAACTTATGTGTTCTAGGGTGCCTCTTCCTCAGTATATAAAGGACTAGAGGGGGGGAGGCTGGCCGGCCAAGGTGTGGCGCGCCAGGAGAGTCCTACTCCCTCTGGGAGTAGGATTCCCCCCCCAATCCTAGTTGGAATAGGATTCGCGGAGGGGGAAAAGAGAGAGGGGGGGCCGGCCACCTCTCCTAGTCCTAATAGGACTAGGGGAAGGGGGAGGCGCGCAGCCCATGTAGGTCTGCCTCTTCTCTTTTCCACTAAGGCCCATCATGGCCCATTTAGCTCCCGGGGGGTTCCGGTAACCTTCCCGGTACTCCGGTAAAATCCCGATTTCACCCGGAACACTTCCGATATCCAAACATAGGCTTCCAATATATCAATATTTACGTCTCGACCATTTCGAGACTCCTCGTCATGTCCGTGATCACATCCGGGACTCCGAACAACCTTCGGTACATCAAAATGCATAAACTCATAATATAACTATCATCGTAACCTTAAGCGTGCGGACCCTACGGGTTCGAGAACAATGTAGACATGACCGAGACAC
This sequence comes from Triticum urartu, assembly GCF_056163025.1. Taxonomy (NCBI): domain Eukaryota; kingdom Viridiplantae; phylum Streptophyta; class Magnoliopsida; order Poales; family Poaceae; genus Triticum; species Triticum urartu. The sequence continues at coordinate 397,222,852 of NC_141876.1, read as the reverse complement.
GTCTCCGGTCAATAACCAATAGCGGGACCTGGATGCCCATATTGGCTCCTACATATTCTACGAAGATCTTTATCGGTCAGACCGCATAACAACATACGTTGTTCCCTTTGTCATCGGTATGTTACTTGCCCGAGATTCGATCGTCGGTATCCAATACATAGTTCAATCTCGTTACCGGCAAGTCTCTTTACTCGTTCTGTAATACATCATCCCGCAACTAACTCATTAGTTGCATGCTTGCAAGGCTTATGTGATGTGCATTACCGAGAGGGCCCAGAGATACCTCTCCGACAATCGGAGTGACAAAACCTAATCTCGAAATACGCCAACCCAACATGTACCTTTGGAGACACCTGTAGTACTCCTTTATAATCACCCAGTTACGTTGTGACGTTTGGTAGTACCCAAAGTGTTCCTCCAGTAAACGGGAGTTGCATAATCTCATAGTTACAGGAACATGTATAAGTCATGAAGAAAGCAATAGCAACATACTAAATGATCAGGTGCTAAGCTAATGGAATGGGTCATGTCAATCAGATCATTCTCTTAATGATGTGATCCCGTTAATCAAATAACAACTCATTGTTCATGGTTAGGAAACATAACCATCTTTGATTAATGAGCTAGTCAAGTAGAGGCATACTAGTGACACTTTGTTTGTCTATGTATTCACACATGTATTATGTTTCCGGTTAATACAATTCTAGCATGAATAATAAACCTTTTATCATGATTATAAGGAAATAAATAATAACTTTATTATTGCCTCTAGGGCATATTTCCTTCACACCCCTCTTGCTGGATCGAGAAGGCGAGGACGTCACCGAGCCGAACGTGTGCAGAACTCGGAGGTGTCGTGCTTTCGGTACTTGGATCGGTCGGATCGTGAAGACGTACGACTACATCAACCGCGTTGATATAACGCTTCTGCGAACGGTCTACGAGGGTACGTAGACAACACTCTTCCCTCTCGTTGCTATGCATCACCATGATCCTGCGTGTGCGTAGAATTTTTTTTTGAAATTACTATGTTCCCCAACAATGGCATCCGAGACAGGTTTTATGCGTAGATGTCATATGCACGAGTAGAACACAAGTGAGTTGTGGGCGATACAAGTCATACTGCTTACCAGCATGTCATACTTTGGTTCGGCGGTATTGTTGGATGAAGCGATCCGGACCGACATTACGCGTACGCTTACGCGAGACTGGTTTTACCGCCGTGCTATGCACACAGGTGACTAGCGGGTGTCAGTTTCTCCAACTTTAGTTGAACCGAGTGTGGCTATGCCCGGTCCTTACGAAGGTTAAAACAACACCAACTTGACAAACTATCGTTGTTGTTTTGATGCGTAGATAAGAATGGTTCTTGCTAAGCCCAGTAGCAGCCACGTAAAACTTGCAACAACAAAGTAGAGGACGTCTAACTTGTTTTTGCAGGGCATGTTGTATGTGATATGGTCAAGACATGATGCTAAATTTTATTGTATGAGATGATCATGTTTTGTAACCGAGTTATCGGCAACTGGCAGGAGCCATATGGTTGTCGCTTTATTGTATGCAATGCAATCGCCCTGTAATGCTTTACTTTATCACTAAGTGGTAGCGATAGTCGTAGAAGCATAAGATTGGCGAGACGACAACGATACTACGATGAAGATCAAGGTGTCGCGCCGGTGACGATGGTGATCATGACGGTGTTTCGGAGATGGAGATCACAAGCATAAGATGATGATGGCCATATCATATCACTTATATTGATTGCATGTGATGTTTATATTTTATGCATCTTATCTTGCTTTGATTGACGGTAGCATTATAAGATGATCTCTCACTAAATTTCAAGATAAAAGTGTTCTCCCTGAGTATGCACCATTGCCAAAGTTCGTCGTGCCCAAACACCACGTGATGATCGGGTGTGATAAGCTCTACGTCCATCTACAACGGGTGTAAGCCAGTTTTGCACACACAGAATACTCAGGTTAAATTTGACGAGCCTAGCATATGCAAATATGGCCTCGGAACACTGAGACCGAAAGGTCGAGCGTGAATCATATAGTAGATATGATCAACATAGTGATGTTCACCATTGAAAGCTACTCCATTTCACGTGATGATCGGTTATGGTTTAGTTGATTTGGATCACGTGATCACTTAGAGGATTAGAGGGATGTCTATCTAAGTGGGAGTTCTTAAGTAATATGATTAATTGAACTTAAATTTGTCATGATCTTAGTCCTGGTAGTATTAGCATATCTATGTTGTAGATCAATAGCTCGCGTTTAGCTCCCCTGTTTTATTTTTGATATGTTCCTAGAGAAAACTAAGTTGAAAGATGTTAGTAGCAATGATGCGGATTGGATCCATGATCTGAGGTTTATCCTCATTGCTGCATAGAAGAATTATGTCCTTGATGCACCGCTAGGTGACAAACCTATTGCAGGAGCAGATGCAGATGTTATGAACGTTTGGCTAGCTCAATATGATGACTACTTGATAGTTTAGTGCACCATGCTTAAACGGCTTAGAATCGGGACTTCAAAGACGTTTTGAACGTCATGGACCATATGAGATGTTCTAGGAGTTGAAGTTAATATTTCAAGCAAATACCAGAGTTGAGAGATATGAAGTCTCCAACAAGTTCTATAGCTAAAAGATGGAGGAGAATAGCTCAAGCAGTGAGCATGTGCTCAGATTGTCTGGGTACTACAATCACTTAAATCAAGTGGGAGTTAATCTTCCAGATAAAATAGTGATTGACAAAATTCTCTAGTCACCATCACCAAGTTAGTAGAACTTCGTGATGAACTATAATATGCAAGGGATAACGGAAACGAATCCCAAGCTCTTCGTGATGTTGAAATTGACGAATGTAGAAATCAAGAAAAGCATCAAGTGTTGATGGTAAACAAAACCACTAGTTTCAAGTAAAGGGACAAAGGGAAGAAAGGGGAACTTCAAGAAGAACGGCAAGCAAGTTGCTGCTCAAGTGAAAAAACCCAAGTCTGGACCTAAGCCTGAAACTGAGTGCTTCTTCTGCAAAGGGACTGGTCACTGGAAGCGGAACTACCCCAAGTAATTGGCGGATAAGAAGGATGGCAAAGTGAACATAGGTATATTTGATATACATGTTATTGATGTGTACTTTACTAGTGTTTATAGCAACCCCTCAGTATTTGTTACTAGTTCAGTTGCTAAGAATAGCAACTCGAAACGGGAGTTGCAGAATGAACAGAGACTAGTTAAGGGTGAAGTGACGATGTGTATTGGAAATGGTTCCAAGATTGATATGATCATCATCGCACACTCCCTATACTTTCGGGATTAGTGTTAAACCTAAAATAAATGTTATTTAGTGTTTGCATTGAGCATGAATATGATTGGATCATGTTTATTGCAATACGGTTATTCATGTAAGTTAGAGAATAATTGTTGTTCTGTTTACATGAATAAAACCTTCCATGGTCATACACCCAATGAAAATGGTTTGTTGGATCTCGATCGTGGTGATACACATTTTCATAATATTGAAGCCAAAAGATGCAAAGTTAATAATGATAGTGCAACTTATTTGTGGCACTGCCATATTGGTGTAAAACCCATGATGAAAATCCATGTTGATGGGCTTTTGGAATCACTTGATTATGAATCAGTTGATGCTTGTGAACCATGCCTCATAGGCAAGATGACTAAGACTCCGTTCTCCGGAACAATGGAGCGAGCAACAGATTTGTTGAAAATCATACATACTGATGTATGTGGTTCGATGAATATTGAGGCTCGCGGCAGGTATCATTATTTTCTGATCTTCACAGATAATTTGAGGAGATATGAGTATATCTACTTGATGAAACACAAGTCTGAAACATTTGAAAAGTTCAAAGAATTTCAGAGTGAAGTGGAGAATCATCATAAAAAAATAAAAGTTTCTATGATATGATCGCAAAAGTAAAATATTTGAGTTATGAGTTTGGCCTTCAGTTAAAACAATGTGAAATAGTTTCACTACTCACGCCACCTGGAACACCACAGTGTAATGATGTGTCCGAACGTCGTAACCGTACTTTATTAGATACGGTGCGATCTATGATATCTCTCACCGATTTACCACTATCGTTTTGGGGTTATGCGTTAGAGACAGCTACATTCACATTAAATAGGGCACCATCTAAATCCGTTGAGATGACACCGTATGAACTATGGTTTGGCAAGAAACTAAGCTGTCGTTTCTTAAAGTTTGAGGTTGCAATGCTTATGTGAAAAAGTTTCAACCTGATAAGCTCAAACCCAAATGTTGGGTACACCTTCTATCACAGATCCAAAGGCAAGTTATTCATTGCTGAGAATGGATCCTTTCTAGAGAAGGAGTTTCTCTCGAAATAAATGAGTGGGAGGAAAGCAGAACTTGATGAGGTAACTGTACCTGCTCCCTTATTGGAAAGTAGTTCATCACATAAATCTGTTCCTGTGACTACTACACCAATTAGTGAGGAAGCTAATGATGATGATCATGTAACTTCAGATCAAGTTACTACCGAACCTCGAAGGTAAACCAGAGTGAGATCCACACCAGAGTGGTACGGTAATCCTGTTCTGGAGGTCATGTTACTTGACCATGATGAACCTACGAACTATGAGGAAGCGATGATGAGCCCAGATTCTGCGAAATGGCTTGAGGCCATGAAATCTGAGATGAGATCCATGTATGAGAACAAAGTGTGGACTTTGATTGACTTGCCCAATGATCGACGAGCCATTGAGATTAAATGGATCTTCAAGAGGAAGACGGACGCTGATAGTAGTGTTACTATCTACAAAGCTAGAATTGTCGCAAAAGGTTTTCTACAAGTTCAAGGTATTGACTACGATGAGAGTTTCTCACTCGTATCTATGCTTAAGTCTGTCCAAATCATGTTAGCAATTGCCGCATTTTATGAAATCTGGCAAATGGATAAACAAAACTGCATTCCTTAATGGATTTATTAAAGAAGAGTTGTATATGATGCAACCAGAAGGTTTTGTCAATCCTAAAGGTGCTAACAAAATATGCAAACTCCAGCGATCCATCTATGGACTGGTGCAAGCATCTCGGAGTTGGAATATACGCTTTGATAAGTTGATCAAAGCATATAGTTTTATACAGACTTGCGGTGAAGCCTGTATTTACAAGAAATTTAATGTACGGTAGAAGATAGAAAGAGAATGAAAGTCATTCCCTATGCCTTGGCCATAGATTCTATAAAATATGCCATGCTGTGTACCAGATCTATTGTATACCCTACACTGTTTTTGGCAAGGGAGTACAATAGTGATCTAGGAGTAGATCACTGGACAGTGGTCAAAATTATCCTTAGTAAAATAAGGGTATGTTTCTCGATTATGGAAGTGACAAAAAGGTTCGTCATAAAAGGTTACGTCGATGCAAATTTTGACACTAATCCAGATGACTCTAAGTCTCAATCTGGACACATTTTGAAAGTGGGAGCAATTAGCTAGAGTAGCTCCGTGCAGAGCATTGTTGACATAGAAATTTGCTGTGATTGACTTGACCCATTCCGTTAGCTTAGCACTTGATCGTTTAGTTTGTTGCTATTGCTTTCTTCATGAGTTATACATGTTCCTATGACTATGAGATTATGCAACTCCCGTTTACCAGAGGAACACTTTGTGTGTTACCAAACGTCACAACGTAACTGGGTGATTATAAAGGTGCTCTACAGGTGTCTCTGAAGGTACTTGTTGGGTTGGCGTATTTAGAGATTAGGATTTGTCACTCCAATTGTCGGAGAGGTATCTCTGGGCCCACTCGGTAATGCACATCACTATAAGCCTTGCAAGCATTGCAACTAATGAGTTAGTTGCAGGATGATGTATTACAGAACGAGTAAAGAGACTTGCCGGTAACGAGATTGAACTAGGTATTGAGATACCGACGATCGAATCTCGGGCAAGTAACATACCGATGACAAAGGGAACAACGTATGTTGTTATGCGGTCTGACCGATAAAGATCTTCATAGAATATGTAGGAGCCAATATGGGCATCCAGGTCCCGCTATTGGTTATTGACCAGAGAGGTGTCTTGGTCATGTCTACATAGTTCTCGAACCCATAGGGTCCGCACGCTTAACATTCGTTGACGATATAGTACTATGAGTTATGTATGTTGGTGACCGAATGTTGTTCGAAGTTACGAATAAGATCACGGACATGACGAGGAACTCTGAAATGGTCCGGGGATAAAGATTGATATATGGGATAATAGTGTTTGGACTCCGGAAGGGGTTCCGGATGTTTCCCGAAATGTTTGGGTACAAGAACACTTTATTTGGGCCAAAGGGGAAAGCCCACAAGGTTTTTGGAAAGCGCAAAAGGAAGTTTTGCGGAGTCCAGGGGCCAGACGCCAGGGTCCCTGGCATCTGGGTCCAAACGCCAAGAACCCTGGCATCTGGCCCTGGAGTCCGAGAAGGACTCTTGCCTTTCGGGTGAAACCGACTTTGTGGAGGCTTTTACTCCAAGTTTCGACCCCAAGGCTCAACATATAAATAGAGGGGTAGGGCTAGCACCCAAGACACATCAAGAAACACCAAGCCGTGTGCCGGCAACCCCGTCCCCTCTAGTTTGTCCTTCGTCATAGTTTTCATAGTGCTTAGGCGAAGTCCTGCGGAGATTGTTCTTCACCAACACCGTCACCACGCCGTCGTGCTGCCGGAACTCATCTACTACTTCGCCCCTCTTGCTGGATCGAGAAGGCGAGGACGTCACCGAGCCGAACATGTGCAGAACTCGGAGGTTTCGTGCTTTCGGTACTTGGATCGGTCGGATCGTGAAGACGTACGACTACATCAACCGCGTTGATATAACGCTTCCGCGAACGGTCTACGAGGGTACGTAGACAACACTCTCCCCTCTCGTTGCTATGCATCACCATGATCCTGCATGAGCGTAGGATTTTTTTTGAAATTACTACGTTCCCCAACAGGACATGTCCACGATTCAACGCCCACCCGACGTTGTCACCAAGGTAATAAATAATTAATTTTAATCCATCCACGACTGACTGTTATTTCGATTCTCCTGAAGAAGCATATTCTCTTGATTAGCATGGTCTTCTACAACAGTATTATGCTCATGCAAATCACCATAGATAGCAGCAGCTAATTCAACTCGATCGAAAAGTACTTACAAAAGGCAAGCTAACATACCATGTACAATAATCATCCTGGACATCTGGATATCCAGTATTACAGTGGAATGAGTTGATTTTGCACCTGTAAAACTGAAACTGATTTCTAACTTCCTCTCCTTCTTCAGCAGGGTGATCTGCATTGGTTTTAGACATCAATCTATATAGCCCCAGTCTTCCAGTCTATGGTTGAGCTTTATCTTCTTTTGGTATGTGGCGACATCAAGCCGAGTCATCGTTGATAAATGGATATGTTTAAGATTGTTTGATGTCAGGTATGGACTTCAATCATATAGTAAAAAGGCAATAGGAGATACATGAAACACAATTTGGCCCTAAAACATATGCTAACAATGGGGTGTTACTGATAAGCAACCTTGTTTTGGTATATGTGAGACAAGTTGTTTCATATAGTTCTAAGCATGTTTTTATAAACTGTTGTAATTAGGCTAGGGTAATTTATAAAGATGATTGCCATAGAACATAAATACTCTCTCTGTACACTAATATAAGACATTTTTGCAGTTCAATTTAAACTGCAAAAATGTCTTATGTTAGTGTAAAAAGGGAGTATGATATAGATGAAGTAAACACTGCATTTTCACACAGAAATAGTGACATTATGATTGAACGTAGATTCAAAGGCGACAAATCATTACTACCGACCATACTTCATTGTGCGCCCATAATCCACAAAATCAGAAGTAAATGCATGCTCAATAGTCTTAATCCCAATGATAGATTTAAGGGAAATGACGCACATGGGTAGCATTGGAGGAGGCACCCATATTTCCATGAGCATATATTCGACTTTGTGCTCAGCATTGGTAATAAGTCTTGCCCTTGATGCAATAATAGCCTTGGCAATATTCTAGTTGTATTCGTCCATATCATCCACCGACACATCACTTCCGGTGGTATCATCTTCCTCTAAGTTGTCACTATTGCCAATTTCACTTAATACAATAGCAAAGAACACTTTGTTAGTTGCAAAATAAAAAACGTAGAAACATGTAAAGCGTGTAGAGGTCGTTGATGTAGAACGTATTAACAAAGTATATTAATAGAAAGGTACTGACAGGTGATTAATGTAGCAGTATTAAGAAAATTTGCCACTTCTAGGCTCCACTTCGGAGCCGTCCGCACCAACTTTCCTAGAGCTATCTTGCCCACGTCACCATTTTGAACCTGTGATTGCCAAGAGAACAGAATAAGTAAACCATTATGTTGCCTTGATCATAAACACTAAACAGTCTTTACTAAAGCATTAAGATTGTCACCGACCTTCTAAGAGGAGGCTCAAACTTTTTTTCCGATCCCTCTCATCTGCAAGAAATAGTAGGTTGAACTAATCATGCAAAATATAGAATTTTATCAACATTTGAAATAACACAGCACCAAATAGCATACTATCAGCGGTCTCCGATTCGATACCAGCAAAATACATATGTATGGAGGGCAGCATTGGTTTTCAAAGGGGAATGACTGGTTTAGCACCCCCATTCACATGTGTATTAATCAAGGCATCTGAATTACAACATTGCAGATAACATAGTATGGCCACAAAATCGTGGAGGTTCGACCAGTGATGAACCACGAAATTCACCATCAATAAACCATTCTGGAGTTCGTGTAGCACTAATATTAGCATAAGGTGGTTTATGTACCAGTTTTAATGTAACACTTTTCTAGGATTTTGATTAACACGGCTACTAACTACCGGTGTCACCAATGCCCAAACAGATGAACATGTAAAATACATGGCATGGGCGACAGATCAAAATCAAAGTCTAGTAGATGTGCGCCACGACACTTGTCGTGGTTTTGTCACGGCAGATGTCCTCGTGAAAGGACTTAGTCGTGGAGACATCGCTACGGGTTAGCTTAAAGGGGTTAAACCGGACAAGGGACACGAGGGTTTTTATACTAGTTTGGCCCCTTCGATGAAGGTAAAAGCCTACGTCTAGTTGTGTTGGTATTGCTGGGATTTCGATGACCGAGGAGCGAATCTGCTTTGCCCGGCTCTCGAGTTGTGTGTTGTCCCTAAACCGCTGCCGGGTCATCTCTTTATATACATAGGTTGACGCCCGCTGGTTTACAGAGTCCCGAGGCCGGATCATAAACGTGTCCGGCTCGGTCTCTATTCTTCCTATCTTACAATGCAAGTTACATAATAAGGTCGGTTTACATCTACAGGCCTTAACTCGCCTTTGGGCCTTGGGCCTTCGTAAAGCGCCATCATTCTTACGTCTTCATGGGCTTCTAATCTTCATAAAGTTAATCCGGTTACTCCTGGCCGGTTTATGTCCAGTAGTAATATCCCCAATGTCGGTGTCAAAACTAGCGGATCTCGGGTAGGGGGTCCCGAACTATGCGTCTAAGGCGGATGGTAACAGGAGGCAGGGGACACGATGTTTTATCCAGGTTCGGGCCCTCTTGATGGAGGTAAAACCCTACGTCCTGCTTGATTATTCTTGATAATATGAGTAACACAAGAGTTGATCTACCACGAGATCGGAGAGGCTAAACCCTAGAAGCTAGCCTATGGTATGATTGTATGTTGTCCTACGGACTAAAACCCTCCGGTTTATATAGACACCGGAGGGGGCTAGGGTTACACAAGGTCGGTTACAAAGGAGGAGATATACATATCCGTATTGCCTAGCTTGCCTTCCAAGCCAAGTAGAGTCCCATCTGGACACGGGACGAAGTCTTCAATCTTGTATCTTCATAGTCAAACAGTCCGGCCAAAGGATATAGTCCGGTTGTCTGGAGACCCCATAATCCAGGACTCCCTCAGTAGCCCCTGAACCAGGCTTCAATGACGATGAGTCCGGCGCGCAGTGTTGTCTTCGGCATTGCAAGGCGGGTTCCTCCTCCGTATACACCACATAAGAGTTTGAATACAAGGATAGTGTCCGACCCTGCAAAATAAGTTCCACATTCCACCGTAGAGAGAATAATATTTCCACAAATCTAATCTGCTGACATGTTTTGGCAGCATGACATCACGCCACGGCCCGGTAATTATTTGAACTGTTTTTCTTTAACCAGCCCCGCACATAACACGAGGCGGTTTCTTGACACATCTTTGTCAAAGCAGAGATCGTGTTCCCCTTATTACGGGATTCTCATCAATACAGACGTGGGTAACCCAACCGCGCCATCAATTACGGTGCTTGGTGGACAAGCGAGTTTTACCAGGCTAGTGGAGGCGCATAGTTTAGTCCGCCCTTATAAAGGGATAAGATCTCACCTTTTTCTACCCACGCCTTCTTCCTCCTTGCTCATCCATTCTCGCGCACTCGAGCTCCAACACCCAAGTCCGCATACTCCTCCTCAACTCTCTCCAAACATGTCCGGAGCGGGAGGCAAGTGGATGGCCTCCTCCGTCACAGAGGGGCACATCAAAAAGTTACGCGGAGCCGGATACTTAGCCACATATAGCGCGCACCGGCTGCCAGCCGCGGGGCAGGTCATCCCTACCCCAGAACCCCACGAGAGGGTGGTCTTCCTCCACCACTTTGTCCGTGGACTGGGGTTTCCCCTCCATCCATTTGTCCGCGGCCTCATATTCTACTATGGGCTAGAATTTCATGATCTGGTCCCGAACTTCATCCTCAACATCTCGGCGTTCATCGTCGTGTGCGAGGCCTTCCTCCGCATCCGGCCCCACTTTGGCCTGTGGCTGAAGACCTTCAATATTAAGCCGAAGGTGGTGGGTGGCCAACAGGAGGAATGCGGCGGAGCCATGGTGGGCAAGATGCCCAACGTTACATGGCTCGAGGGTTCCTTCGTGGAGACCATAAAGGGGTGGTAGTCGGGATGGTACTACATCACCGAGCCGCGCGACACCAACTGGGCGACGACCCCCGAGTTTCGATCCGGAATCTCCACGTGGCTCACTTCCTGGAAGGAGAAGGGCCTGTCTTGGGGTCCATCAGTGGAGCTGGACGGACTCCAGAAATGTATCCGGAACATGACAAGCAAGAAACTTAAGCTTGTCAACATAGTCCAAGTCATGCTCTTCCGCCGGATCCTCCCGTGTCAGCAACGGGATTTCAACTTATGGGAGTTCGACCCGGCCCAGCACCAGACTCTAAGCGAGCTCTTCGACACGACGCACAAAGACGTTTGGAGGGTGCTGTTCAAGGGCGCCGAGGTCCCTCCCTCTATCACCGAGGACCACGGGCTAAGCGCGAAGCGCCCTGCGAATCTGGTAAGTTCTGTACATTTGGTAGGATATTTATTTCCCATAGCTTAACCCTTTGCGGGGTCTGAGCTCTCATGCCTTTAATAGGACTGGGTGGAGGCATCAGAGCAGATCGACTGTCCGGCCCCTCTGCCCGAAGACACTGCGGGCGCTCTCCTGACGGAGATGCTGACTCTGGCTCCTTATAAGGTGCCGGAGAAGACCAAGAAGAAGGACAAGGGAACCCGAAAGAGTTCCCGGCGCCAGGTGGTATCGGACTCATCGTCTGATACTCCGCGACGCACTCCTCCCATGAAGATGAGGAGGAGGAAGATGAAGATTCTCCCCCTCCAGCCGGGGGATACAAGAAAAGGAAGGCCGCCCCAACTGGGGAGGCCGAAGGGTCCAAGAAAGGAAGGAATCTCCTTTCGGACTGCTCCACCACCGCTGCCGAAGGCGAAGACGAGTGGCTGCTCAGGGCCAAGCCCCTGGCGAAGTCGTAAGTATTCGGATACCAGAGTAACTCATAGCATTCCTTTGTCGCACTGCTTCTCCTAAGGCCGAATATGATTATGCAGACCGCCCCAAGCCCGTGTCGACGTATCCTCATCGGATGGCTCCTTGGATTCGTCGGATATGGATAGCGATCCACTTCCGACCGTCTCCTCCCCTTGCCCTACGGACAATACCGAGGTGTTGTCTCAAGGGGCACCGAGCCAGGGGAAGATAGTCCCGGAGGCGTCTCAAGGCAACCTTCCGGACTCCAGGAGCAAAGGGAGCAAGGCTCCCAGGGGCTCCAAGCCCGGCTCTCAGCCAAACACCGCGCCGGAACCTCCAGTGGTTCTGGACTCGGGCAGGCGGCCCCCTTCCAGAAGGGGTAAGACGCCCGTGCCGGTGACCTCTGTCCATCCAGAGGCACCGGACAACCTGCTGGGAGCACTTCACGGTGCTTCCATCGACAAAGAGCACTGCACTATTATGAGTGCGGTGATCAAGAAGGTTCAGTCCGCCAAGAGCGGACTGACTGAAGCCTGTGCCAGCCTTTTAACAGGCTTTGAGGTAAGTATTTAAAATATAGGAAAAATATTACCGCATAGACAGTAGCCCCTGATGCTCTGTTTGGTGTTCACAAAGAAAAGCTGAATAGAGGATCAAATAATACCTGCAGGAGTCTAACATAAGTATGTCTATATGCGTATGCAGGCTTTGCTGCTGACCTCTGCCACACTCACTGCGGAGGTCGCCGCACTGAAGCAGGACCTCGAGGGGTCTGAGAAAGAGCTCGGCCTCGCTAAGAGGCAGCTCGAGGAGAACAAAGGTAAGTAATACCTAGTCTATATATATAAGATGCGATTGCAAAATGACAGGATCATCATGAATTTGCCAGGGGCCACGACCGAAGTGGCGACCCTGAAGCAAGCGTTGTCCGAGGCCGAAAACAAAGCGGCCCAGGAGCGCACCGAGCGGGAAAAGCAAGAGGCACGGGTGGGCGAGGTGCAACAAGAGCTCCAAGCTCTCATGACAAAGCACGAGGCGTTGGAGCTTGACTCGAAGACGCAAGAGTCTGAGCTTGCCGCGGCCCTTGAGAGCGCAAAGAATGCCAAGGCTAAATCCCACAAGGCCCTCCAGGAGATTGAGGCGATGAGGAATATAGCGGCGGGTAAGGCATTCAATATGCAAAGCAAGCATGTGAAAGTAAATTACTTGTTACTTACCCGAGTCCGGAGCTCTCCAGGAGCATTCGCAGATTTGCCCCGCAGTGTGTCGGATGCCGCAAAGTTTTACCAGGCCGATGAGGGAAGCTCGACGGAGAAGCTGTTCTGGTCTTAGTATACTGGGATCGAACACCCGATGCCTATGAGCGACCAGCTGAAGCAACTGGTCGAGCTGCACAAGGCGGCTGAACAGGCCATGAAGGGCTTTATAGTCCGGATGTGGCCTGGCAATGCCCTTCCCAACAGCTACTTTGGCCTGGTGAGGCGGCTTGTGGATGCTTGCCCACGGCTGGAAGTCATCAAGTTGTCCGTTTGCATCGAAGGTGCACGCCGGGCTTTCGCCCGTGCGAAGGTGCACTGGGCCAAGATGGACGCCGTGAAGCTGGTGAAGGAGGGGCCGCCACAGGGCAAGGAGCATCACCACCCCGAGATGTATTATGAGGGTGTCCTGAAGGGTGCCCGTCTTTTAGCGGACGAGTGTGCGAAAGATGTAATATTTGAATGAACTTGCTCGTGTGATCCTATATTATGAAAACTTGTTCATATGCGCTATGCAACGCTTGTTTGAATTTAAAATATTACCTTCTGTTCGGCTGTTTATCAAATCTGAGAGATGGCTAGTCGTCGGCTTCTGCCCCCATGCCACGAGTGCTGGGGTGTTCGGCATAAACCTGAGCACTCTTGTTCCCATTTTTGGGTCCTTTGAGGGAGGTGCTCAGCACAACGAACAAGGCAATCGGACTATAATGCTTTATCACTCTCACTTAGCCATAGAATTCTATAATTTTAAATTTTGGCGAAGCCCCTAGTATTCGGAAGGCCGAATTCGGGGCGCTATACATGCCTTAAGCCGGACAAAGCCGACTCCTCGCTCTAAGCGGCATAAGTCTTTAGGGACTCGAAACCTCTTGAACAGCGACCAGTCTCTCGCCTTATCATGACAGTCAGTTTTAGCTTTCTCTACTGAGGTGCTTAGCCCAGCAGAACCGGGGCACAATCGCAGTAGTTCTCCCAGTGCTACCTTAGCCGATACAGCGGAACGTAAGGTACCAAAACATGGGAGCCGGGAAAACCCAACTATTGACCCAAGACATGATTCGGAGCTGATGCATATAATGCTATAAGTTCGGGGTGCCGCACTGTCGAAAGTGTTCGGACTTCTCACGCCGTTTTATTGGGTATGCTTAAGCCCCTAGCGTATTGGCCGTACCAGAGTGTACGGGTGCTGGATGTCATGAATGAACATATATATATATATATGTAAAAAAGAAGAATGCAATAATAGTCTTAGTGCTATGCATTGTTTATTCAAAAAGGTGCGTTAAAGCTGAATGATACAAGTAGCGCGATAAGCAAAAAGTAGGACTATTTGACATGTCCCTTCCAAGGGCAAGCTAAGGAATGGTATTAAAGCAAGTATTTCACTCGTTATCGTAATCCACCTGGGAGTTCTGCAGTGCGACGTAGCTTTCTGCCTCCTTGGTTGCTGCATCATGTGTCCGGCAATCATACCGCTGGACAGGATTTCCAGAGATTAAAGTCCTGAAAGAGAAAAATAACAAAGCAGGAAGCCCCTAGTGCGGTTGAGTCGCGTCTTGGGGCGTGTCGTAGTCGTGCCCCCTCCCCACCTATGCCCATGGTATTTTTAATGCGTAATTATGTACGCGTGGCACGGATTTCGAGCAGTATAGGGGATCTATCGTAGTCCTTTCGATAAGTAAGAGTGTCGAACCCAACGAGGAGCAAAAGGAAATGATAAGCGGTTTTCAGCAAGGTATTCTCTGCAAGTACTGAAATAAGTGGTAACAGATAGTTTTGTATAAGATAGGTTGTAACGAGCAACAAGTAACAAAAGTAAATAAAGTGCAGCAAGATGGACCAATCCTTTTGTAGCAAAGGACAAGCCGGAACAAACTCTTATAATAGGAAAAGCGCTCCCGAGGACACATGGGAATATCGTCAAGCTAGTTTTCATCATGTTCATATGATTCACGTTCGATACTTTGATAATTTGGTATGTGGGTGGACCGGTGCTTGGGTGCTGTTCTTACTTGAACAAGCATCCCACTTATGATTAACCTCTATTGCAAGCATCCACAACTACAACAAAAGTATTAAGGTAAACCTAACCATAGCATGAAACATATGGATCCAAATCAGCCCCTTACGAAGCGACGCATAAACTAGGGTTTAAGCTTCTGTCACTCTAGCAACCCATCATCTACTTATTACTTCCCAATGCCTTCCTATAGGCCCAAATAATGATGAAGTGTTATGTAGTCGACGTTCACATAACACCACTAGAGGCTAGACAACATACATCTTATCAAAATATCAAACGAATACCAAATTCACATGACTACTCATAGCAAGACTTCTCCCTTGTCCTCAGGAACGAACGTACTTACTCACAAAGCATATTCATGTTCATAATCAGAGGGGTAATAATATGCATATAGGATCTGAACATATGATCTTCCACCAAATAAACCAACTAGCATCAACTACAAGGAGTAATCAACACTACTAGCAACCTACTAGCACCAATCCCGGACTTTGAGACAAGAATTGGATACAAGAGATGAACTAGGGTTTGGAGATGAACTAGGGTTTGGAGACAAGAATTGGATACAAGAGATGTTGATGGAGATTGCCCTCTCCCGATGAGAGGAGCGTTGGTGATGACGATGGTGATGATTTCCCCCCCCCCCCCGGGAGGGAAGTTTCCCCGGCAGAACAGCTCTGCCGGAGCTCTAGATTGGATCCGCCAAGGTTCCGCCTCGTGGCGGCGGAGTCTCGTCCCGAAAAGTTCCTCTCTATTTTTTCTCATCGAAAGACCTCATATAGGAGAAGATGGGCATCAGAGAGCCACCAGGGGGCCCACGGGGTAGGGGGCGCGCCCTAGGGAGGGCGCCCCCACCCTCGTGAGAAGGGTGTGGGCCCCCTGGCCTTCATCTTTGGCGTGGATTTTTCTTTATTTCTTTTAAGACGTTCTGTGGAGTTTCAGGACTTTTGGAGTTGCGCAAAATAGGTCTCTAATATTTGCTCCTTTTCTAGACCAGAATTCCAGCTGTCGGCATTCTCCCTCTTTATGTAAACCTTGTAAAATAAGAGAGAATAGCCATAAGTATTGTGACATAAAGTGAAATAACAGTCCATAATGCGATAAATATCGATATAAAAGCATGATGCAAAATGGACGTATCAACTCCCCCAAGCTTAGACCTCGCTTGTCCTCGAGCGAAAAGCCGATAACAATAAATATGTCCTCATGTTTAGAGGTAGAGGCGTCGATAAAAATAAAATATGGACATGAAGGCATCATGATTATTCTCATAACAACAACATATATAGATTTTGTCATATGATTACTTATGTTCAAGTGATGATCTATTCACAATGCAAAAGTACAAATCATAAACCTTATTGGGCTCCGACAAACTATAATCTCAGTCATTGAAGCAATTGCAATTTATCATAACATCGGAAAGAGACTATGTCAGAGCTAAAAAGCAAGTCCACATACTCAACTATCATTTAGTCCTCCATAATTGCTAACACTCACGCGATACTTGTGGTTACGGAGTTTTAATTGGACACAGAGAAAGATAGGGGATTATAGTTTTGCCCCACAACCTTTTACCTAAAGGGTAATGTCAACAATAATGGTTCATGCTCCCCTACATCTAATTAGATATATATATATATATATATCATGTTTTTTCCAACATGCTGAGCTTGCCAAAGGATAAAATAAAAAAGAAAAGGTGAAGATCACCATGACTCTTGCATAAGGTAGAAGATAATAATAAAGGATAGGCCCTTCGTAGAGGGAAGCAGAGGTTGCCATGCGCTTTTATGGTTGGATATATAAAATCTCAATGCGGAAGAACTTCACTTTATATTGCCCCTTGTGATATGAACCTTTATTATGCAGTCTGTCACTTTTATTACTTTCACATCACAAGATCGTATAAAGCTTATTTCTCCCACACCAATCAATCATACATATTTAGAGCAATTTTTATTGCTTTGCACCGATGACAACTTACTTGAAGGATCTTACTCAATCCATAGGTAGATATGGTGGACTCTCATGGCAAAACTGGTTTAATGATATTTGGAAGCACAAGTAGTATTTCTACTTGGTGCTGAGAATTTGGCTAGCATGAGGGGGAAAGGCAAGCTCAACAAGTTAGAGGATCCATGACAACATACTTTATCTCAGATATAAGAAATACATAACTCATTACGTTGTCTTCCTTGTCCAACATCAACTCTTTAGCATGTCATATTTTAATGAGTGCTCCCAATCATAAAAGATGTCAATTATAATATATCTATATGTGAAAACCTCTCTTTCCTTATTACTTCCTATTAATTGCAACAATGACCAAAGCTATGTCTGCCAACTCCCAACAACTTTTAATCATCATGCTCTTTCTATGTGAAGTCATTACTCTCAATAAGATCAATATGAACTTTTTGTTTCTTTTTATTCTTTTTCTCTTTTCTTTTATTCACCCAAGATCATGGCAAAATAATCAAGCCCTTGACTCAACACTAATCTTTATTATATATAGCTCACGAACTCGATTACATAGAGAGATCATAAAGCAAAACTCAAAACTAGATCATGCCATAAACTTTATTCTACTAGATCAAGATACTACTAATAGGATTGAACTAAGAAAAACGGTAAAGATAAGAGTTGTGATTGTGATACGATACCGGGGCACCTCCCCCAAGCTTGGCAGTTGCCAAGGGGAGTGCCCATACCCATGTGATTATGTCTCCTTTGTCGGTGAAGAAGGTGGTGGTGATGTTGGCTTAGTTGATGGCTTAGGCTTCTCCCTTAATTTGTGCTTGAGGACGGCATTTTGATCCCTCAGATCATCAATTTCCCACTCTAGGTTTAATATCTTTTTGCATAGGTCCTGCTTATTTTCCTGCAAGAGACGAAAAGGGATAAACTCGAACTTGGGTTTCTTTACCCTATCAGGGAGACTTGACTTTTTGAACTCCACGTGCATGTCCCCAGGTTGAGGTAATGGTGCTTCATCTTCATCTGAGCTCGTCTCCTCCTTCCCCTTGGGTTCATAGTCCTCTTCTTCCTCCGTGGTCCATCCATTATGTTCCACATCTCCATAGACCTTTGGATTTGCTAAGTAATCATCCACATAGCTTTCTCCTTCCGAATCCTGGGAAGACATGTTGATTTAATCTGCAACAGGACAGCTTGAAACAAAGACAGGAGATTTTTGCGTGATACGGGAGTCAAAAACTTCGGGAGAATGTATAATGAATTTTTGCCGACCAAAATACGTAACGTGCAAGAAAACGGAGTTCGGAAAGCACACAAGGTGCTCACGAGGTAGGGGGGCGCGCCTAGGGGGTAGGGCGCGCCCACCACCCTCGTGGGGCCCTCGTGTCCTTCCTGGACTGCTACTTATTTTTCTATTTTTCTAAATATTCCAAAACGGAGAAATATTGCCATAAAAATTGTTTTGGAGTCGGTTTACTTACCGTACCACATACCTATTCCTTTTCGGAGTCTGAAACGTTCCGGAAAGTGTCCCTTATGTATTCCTCCGGGATTACGATTTCAATAATATTGGTTTCAACATTTATGGGATTACCTGAGATATAATGTTTGATTCTTTGACTGTTCACCACCTTCAGATTTGTGCCTTCGAAGTTGTTGATTTTTATGGCACCGGAACGATAGACCTCCTTGATAACGTAAGGACCTTCCCATTTAGAGAGAAGTTTTCCTGCAAAAAATCTTAAACGAGAGTTGTATAGCAATACATAATCACCTACATTAAACTCACGCTTTTGTATCCTTTTGTCATGCCATCTTTTAACTTTTTCTTTAAACAACTCGGCATTTTCATAAGCTTGGGTTCTCCATTCATCAAGTGAGCTAATATCAAATAACCTCTTCTCACCGGCAAGTTTAAAATCATAGTTGAGCTCTTTAATAGCCCAATATGCCTTATGTTCTAGTTCGAGAGGTAAGTGACATGCTTTTCCATAGACCATTTTACACGGAGACATACCAATAGGATTTTGGTATGCAGTTCTATAAGCCCATAATGCATCATCAAGTTTCTTAGACCAATTCTTTCTAGACCTATTAACAGTCTTTTGCAAAATTAATTTGAGCTCTCTATTGCTCAACTCTACTTGACCACTAGACTAAGGGTGATAAGGAGATGCAATTCTATGATTAACATCATATTTAGCAAGCATTTTACGGAAAGCACCATGAATAAAGTGTGAACCACCATCAGTCATTAAATATCTAGGGACTCCAAACCTCGGGAAAATAACTTCTTTAAGCATTTTAATAGAAGTGTTATGATCAGCACTACTAGTTGGAATAGCTTCTACCCACTTAGTAACGTAATCAACAGCAACTAGAATATGTGTGTATCCATTAGAGGCAGGAAAAGGTCCAATATAATCAAAGCCCCAAACGTCAAATGGTTTAATAACAAGTGAATAATTCATAGGCATTTCTTGACATCTACTAATATTACCAACTCTTTGACATTCATCACAAGACAAGACAAACTTACGGGCATCCTTGAAGAGAGTAGGCCAATAAAAACCAGATTGCAATACCTTATATGCAGTTCTATCTCCAGCGTGGTGTCCTCCATAAGACTCGGAATGACACTTGCGTAGGATCTATTCCTGTTCATGCTCAGGTACACAACGTCTAATAACACCATCTACTCCTTCTTTATAAAGATGTGGGTCATCCCAAAAGTAATGTCTTAAATCATAGAAGAACTTTTTCTTTTGTTGGTATGTGAAGCTAGGTGGGATAAATTTAGCAACAATATAATTAGCATAATCAGCATACCATGGAGTACTACGAGAAGTACTTATAACATTTAATTGTTCATCAGGAAAGTTATCATTAATAGGTAGTGGGTCATCAAGAATATTTTCTAACCTAGACAAGTTGTCTGCAACGGGGTTCTCAGCTCCCTTTCTATCAACAATATGCAAATCAAATTCTTGTAGCAAGAGAACCCATCTAATAAGTCTAGGTTTAGCATCTTTCTTTTCCATAAGATATTTAATAGTAGCATGGTCAGTTTGAATAGTTACTTTAGAATCAACAATATAAGATCTGAACTTATCACAAGCAAATACAACTGCTAAAAGCTCTTTTTCAGTAGTAGCATAATTTCTTTGAGCATTGTCTAGAGTCTTACTAGCATAATGAATAACATTTAATTTCTTATCAACTCTTTGACCTAGAACAACACCTACAGCATAATCACTAGCATCACACATAATTTCAAAGGGTAAATTCCAATCAGGTGGCTGAACAACAGGTGCAGAGACTAATGCTTTCTTAAGTATTTCAAATGCTTCTACACAATCATCATCAAATACAAATGGTATATCATTTTGCAATAAATTAGTCAGAGGCCGAGAAATTTTTGAGAAGTCCTTAATGAACCTCCTATAAAATCCAGCGTGACCAAGGAAACTTCTTATACCTTTGATGTCCTTGGGCATGGCATCTTTTCAATAGCATCAACCTTGGCTTTATCAACTTCAATACCTCTTTCATAAACTTTGTGCCCCAAGACAATACCTTCATTAACCATAAAGTGGCACTTTTCCCAATTCAAGACAAGATTAGTTTCTTCACATCTCTGCAAAACTCGATCAAGATTGCTCAAGCAATCATCAAAGAGGAACCATAGATGGAAAAGTCGTCCATGAAAACCTCACAAATCTTTTCACAAAAGTCAGAGAATATAGCCATCATGCATCTTTGAAAGGTAGCAGGTGCATTACATAAACCAAAAGGCATACGTCTATAAGCAAAAGTACCAAAAGGGCATGTAAAAGTAGTCTTTGATTGATCTCTAGCAGACACAGGTATTTGAGAGAAACCAGAATAACTATCTAGAAAGCAATAGTGTGTATGTTTGCATAATCTTTCTAGCATTTGATCAATAAAAGGTAAGGGGTAATGATCTTTCTTAGTAGCTTTATTTAATTTGCGGAAATCAATTACCATCCTATAGCCTGTGATAATTCTTTGTGGAATCAATTCATCTTTATCATTAGGAACAACAGTAATACCTCCCTTCTTAGGGACACAATGGACAGGACTTACCCACTCACTATCAGCAACGGGATAGATTATACCTGCCTCCAGAAGCTTTAGTATTTCTTTTCTTACCACTTCTTTCATTTTAGGATTCAGACGATGTTGAGGATCACGAACTGGTTTGACATCTGCTTCCAAATTTATTTTATGTTGATATAGAGTGGGACTAATGCCCTTAAGATCATCAAGAGTATATCCAATAGCAGCACGATGCTTCTTCAGAGTTTTCAATAATCTTTCTTCTTCATGCTCTGAAAGGTTAGCACTAATAATAACAAGATATATCTTATTTTCATCAAGATAAGCATATTTAAGATTATCAGGCAAATGTTTGAGCTCAAACACGGGATCACCCTTGGGTGGAGGAGGATCCCCTAAAATTTCAACAAGCAAGTTGTGATGCAGAATAGGTTCCTGTTTAAAGAATACTTCATCTATTTCCCTTCTTTCATTCATGAACATATCATTTTCATGGTCTAGCAAATAATGTTCTAAAGGATCACTAGGAGGTATGGCAATAGAAGCAAGACCAATAATTTCATCCTTACTAGGTAATTCTTCCTCACGATGTTGTTTACTAAATTTAGAGAAATTAAACTCATGAACCATATCATCCAAACCAACAGTAAACAATATTCTTAGTGCAGTCTATGGTAGCATTGACACTATTTAAGAAGGGCCTACCAAATATAATTGGACAAAAGCTATCTTGCGGAGAAGTAAGAACAAGAAAATCAGCAGGATATTTAGTTTTCCCACACAAGACTTCAACATCTCTAACAATTCCAATTGGTGCAATAGTATCTCTATTAGCAAGTTTAATAGTAACATCAATATCTTCTAACTCAACAGGTGCAATTTCATTCTTAATTTCTTTGTATAAGTCATGAGGTATAACACTAGCACTAGCACCCATATCACATAAGCCATGATAACAATGATCTCCTATTTTAACAGAAATAACAGGCACGCCTACCACAGGTCTATGTTTATCTTTAGCACAAGGTTTAGCAATTCTAGCAGTTTCACCTTCGAACTGAATAACATGCCCATCAATATTATCAGACAAGAGATCTTTAACAATAGCAATATTAGGTTCTACTTTAACTTGCTCAGGGGGTGTATAAGTTCTAATATTGCTTTTTCCGAACAACAGTTGAAGCTTTAGCATGATCCTTTATTCTAACAGGGAATGGTAAGAAGTAGGAACAATAGGATCATTATAAGTGACAGTCTTTTCTTCAACTTTAATAGGTGCAACTACTTTTACTTCTATGGGAGGATGATATTTAAACCACTTCTCCTTAGGGAGATCAACATAAGTAGCAAAAGATTCACAGAAAGAGGCTACTATCTCAGAGTCAAGTCCATATTTAGTGCTAAACTTACGGAAAATATCGGTATCCATAAAAGATTTAACACAATCAAACTTAGGTGTTATACCTGACTCCTTACCTTCGTCGAGGTCCCAATCTTCAGAGTTGCGTTTAATTCTATCCAATAAATTCCATCTGAATTCAATAGTTTTCATCATAAAAGAGCCAGCACAAGAAGTATCGAGCATGGTGCGATTGTTTTCAGAAAGCCGAGCATAAAAACTTCGCATAGTTATTTCTCTCGAGAGCTCATGATTGGGGCATGAATATAACATTGATTTAAGCCTCCCCCAAGCTTGAGCGATGCTTTCTCCTTCGCAAGGCCAGAAATTATATATATAATTGCGATCACGATGAACAAGATGCATAGGGTAATACTTTTGATGAAATTCCATCTTCAATCTTTTATAGTCCCACGATCTCATATCATCACATATCCTATACCATATCAATGCGTCTCCCTTCAAAGATAAAGGTAAGACCTTCTTCTTAGCAACATCATCGGGTATACCTGAAAGCTTAAATAATCCACAAACTTCATCAACATATATTAAGTGCTCATCAGGATGCTTTGTTCCATCTCCTGTAAAAGGGTTAGATAGCAGTTTTTCCATCATACTCGAAGGAAATTTAAAAGGAGTTTCATTTTCAATAGGTTCAGTAGGTTGAGGAGCAACTCTTTGCTCTACTGGACGGGGTGAAGATACCCCGAACAAGCCCCTCAGAGAATTACTTTCCATAGTAACAAGTGACAGTAAATTTCAGCACACTATATAAATTTTTCCTTACCAAATTCCACCTACCAAAGGCGCTACACTCCCCGGCAACGGTGCCAGAAAAGAGTCTTGATGACCCACAAGTATAGAGGATCTATGGTAGTCCTTTCGATAAGTAAGAGTGTCGAACCCAACGAGGAGCAGAAGGAAATGATAAGCGGTTTTCAGCAAGGTATTCTCTGCAAGTACTGAAATAAGTGGTAACAGATAGTTTTGTGATAAGATAGGTTGTAACGAGCAACAAGTAACAAAAGTAAATAAAATGCAGCAAGATGGACCAATCCTTTTATAGCAAAGGACAAGCCGGAACAAACTCTTATAATAGGAAAAGCGCTCCCAAGGACACATGGGAATATCGTCAAGCTAGTTTTCATCACGTTCATATGATTTGCGTTCGATACTTTGATAATTTGATATGTGGGTGGACCGGTGCTTGGGTGCTGTTCTTACTTGAACAAGCATCCCACTTATGATTAACCTCTATTGCAAGCATCCGCAACTACAACAGAAGTATTAAGGTAAACCTAACCATAGCATGAAACATATGGATCCAAATCAGCCCCTTACGAAGCAATGCATAAACTAGGGTTTAAGCTTCTGTCACTCTAGCAACCCATCATCTACTTATTATTTCCCAATGCCTTCCTCTATTCCCAAATAATGGTGAAGTATTATGTAGTCAACGTTCACATAACACCACTAGAGGCTAGACAACATACATCTTATCAAAATATCAAACGAATACCAAATTCACATGACTACTCATAGCAAGACTTCTCCCTTGGGAACGAACGTAATTACTCACAAAGCATATTCATGTTCATAATCAGAGGGGTAATAATATGCATATAGGATCTGAACATATGATCTTCCACCAAATAAACCAACTAGCATCAACTACAAGGAGTAATCAACACTACTAGCAACCTGCTAGCACCAATCGCGGACTTTGATACAAGAATTGGATACAAGAGATGAACTAGGGTTTGGAGATGAGATGGTGTTGGTGAATATGTTGATGGAGATTTCCCTCTCCCGATGAGAGGAGCGTTGGTGATGACGATGGTGATGATTTCCCCCTCTGGGAGGGAAGTTTCCCCGGCAGAACAGCTCTGCTGGAGCTCTAGATTGGATCCGCCAAGGTTCCGCCTCGTGGCGGCGGAGTCTCGTCCCGAAAAGTTCCTCTCTATTTTTTCTCATTGAAATACCTCATATAGGAGAAGATGGGCATCCGAGAGCCACCAGGGGGCCCACGAGGTAGGGGGCGCGCCCTAGGGGGGTGCCCCCACCTTCGTGAGAAGGGTGTGGGCCCCCTGGCCTTCATCTTTGGCGTGGATTTTTCTTTATTTCTTTTAAGACGTTCCGTGGAGTTTCAGGACTTTTGGAGTTGTGCAGAATAGGTCTCTAATATTTGCTCCTTTTCCAGACCAGAATTCCAGTTGCCGGCATTCTCCCTCTTTATGTAAACCATGTAAAATAAGAGAGAATAGCCATAAGTATTGTTTGACATAAAGTGAAATAACAATCCATAATGCGATAAATATCGATATAAAACCATGATTCAAAATGGACGTATCTAACATGCCAGGCGGTCTTGTTGCCGATTACTCCGGGCGTGCTTGAAGGTGGCCGGGTCCTTAATCGCCGAACTAGTGGATTGCCTTAAGAGGCTGCTTTGCGCTTCTGCTGCGAGGGCCGTAGTGTGCTCCTCCATGCGGAGGGAGCGCTCTGTGTTTCCGTTAACTGTGATGACCCCCCGAGGTCCTGGCATCTTGAGCTTGAGGTATGCATAATACAGTACCGCATTGAATCTCGCAAATGCGGTTCGCCCGAGCAGTGCATGATAGCCACTGCGGAACGGGACTATATCGAAGATTAACTCTTCGCTTCAGAAGTTATCCGGGGATCCGAAGAACACTTCCAGTGTGACTGAGCCTGTGCAATGGGCCTCTACACCTGGTATGACGCCTTTGAAGGTCGTTTTTGTGGGTTTGATCCTTGAGGGGTCTATACCCATTTTGCGCACTGTGTCCTAGTAAAGCAGGTTCAGGCTGCTGCCGCCATCCATAAGGACTCGAGTGAGGTGAAATCCGTCAATGATTGGGTCTAGGACCAGTGCGGCGAATCCACCATGACAGATACTAGTGGGGTGGGCCCTGCGATCGAAGGTGATTGGACAAGAGGACCATGGGTTGAACTTTGGGGCGACCGGCTCCAACGCATATACGTCCCTTAGCGCACGCTTCCGCTCCCTCTTGGGGATGTGGGTTGCGTATATCATGTTCACCGTCCGCACTTGTGGGGGGAACCTCTTCCGTCCTCCGGTGTTCGGCTGCCGGGGCTCCTCCTCGTCATCGCTATGTGACCCCTTATCTTTGTTTTCGGCATTTAACTTGCCGGCCTACTTGAACACCCAATAATCCCTGTTGGTGTGGTTGGCTGGCTTGTCGGGGGTGCCGTGTATTTGACACGAGCGGTCGAGTATACGGTCCAAACTGGACGGGCCCGGAGTGCTTCTTTTGAATGGATTTTTCCGCTGACCAGGTTTAGAGCCTTTGAATCCGGCATTGACTGCCGTATCCTCGGTATTGTCGCTATTAATGCGGCACTTATGTTTGTTGCGATGTGACCTGCCATTGCCATCCTTGGTATCCGAAGTACCATGGTTCTTTGATATGTTATTGCTGCGAGCCAGCCAGCTGTCTTCTCCCGCACAAAAGCAGGTCATGAGTGTCGTGAGGGCTGCCATAGATTTCGGCTTTTCCTGGCCAAGGTGCCGGGCGAGCCACTCATCGCGGATGTTATGCTTAAAAGCTGCTAGGGCTTCTGCATCCGGACAGTCGACGATTTGATTCTTCTTTGTTAGGAACCGTGTCTAGAATTGCCAGGCCGACTCCTCTGGCTGCTAAATTATGTGGCTCAAGTCGTCGGCATCCGGCGGTCGCACATAAGTGCCCTGGAAGTTGTCGAGGAATGCGGCGTCCAGATCTTCCCAACAGCCAATGGACTCTGCTGGCAAACTATTGAGCCAATGCCGAGCTGGCCCTTTGAGCTTGAGTGGGAGGTATTTGATGGCGTGTAGATCATCACCGCGGGCCATGTGGATGTGCAGGAGGAAATTCTCGATCCATACCGCAGGATCTGTTGTGCCGTCATATGATTTGATATTTACGGGTTTGAAACCCTCTGGGATTTGGTGATCCATTACTTCGTCTGTGAAGCATAGGGGGTGTGCGGCGCCTCTGTACTGGGCTATATCGCGATGCAGCACAAATGAGTCTTGCCCGCTGTGTTCGGCCCGGCCGGATTTACTTTTACTGTATCCAGCATGACAGTTATCGTTTCACACAGTGGCGCGCCCTCGTGATCCGTAGATTGATCTTGCATGTTTTGCTTTGTCCTCCAATATGTCTCGCATATCTAGCATGTTTCCCCGTGTCTTGTCATTTTTATTTGAATGGCGTCGGGGTGGGGGCTAGGTTTTTGGCTGAAATGCCTCTCTATCGCGGCCACGAGGTGGCCAGTCAGCCGCATCATATGCTGGAGATGTAGGTCTGAGTGCTTCCTCCTCTAGTCGGGGTAGCAACCTACGCTTTGGGTAACTCTTGGAGGGCGTTCGAGTTTATATTCCTCGGCCACAAGGACTTCAGTCCATATGTTGGCTAGCAAATCTTGATCAGCTTGAAGCTGCTATTGCTTTTTCTTAAGGCTATTTGCCGTGGCTATAAGCCGGCGCTTGAAGCGCTCTTGTTCGACGGGATCCTCAGGCACGACGAATTCGTCATCGTCGAGGCTTGCCTCGTCTTCGGAGGGAGGCATGTAATTATCATCCTCCGCCTCTCCATCAACCGCTCTCTCTGGAGGGCTGGCTTCTCCATCCTCCTGCCCTAAATCTTGCTGGAGGGGATTGTTGTCGTCTTCGGCACTGTCCGGAGTGCTATTATCTCCTGTGCCGGGGTCACCGCTTTTGCTTTGGCGAGACTTAGAGCGGCGCCGCTGACGCCGGCGCTTGGGTTGCTTTTTGGAGGGGTCATCCTCCGCTATCTCATCGCCATTGCCTTCTTTGGGTGTGTCCACCATGTATATATCATATGATGAGGTGGTTGTCCAGTGCCCGGTGGGCAGTGGTTCCTCTTCGCCTCCCGCATCGTCGTCCATGCTGTCGATGTCTTCGGAGTCAAAGTCGAGCATGTCGGTTAAGTCGTCGACAATGGCTACTAAGTGGGTGGTGGGTGGGCGGCGAATTTCTTCATCATCCGCATCCCAATCCTGCCGAACATAGTTCGGCCAGGACTCTCCTGACAAGGAGAGAGAACTTAATGAGTTCAGTATGTCGCCGAAGGGCGAGTGCTGAAAGATATCCGCGGAGGTAAACTCCATGATCGACGCCCAATCGGATTCGATAGGCACGGGTGCAGGCGGTTGGGAGTCCGTGGCCGGGGAGGAATCCGGTAGTTCGGCGCCACGACTCTCATGAAGGGTAAGGTCGATACTCGGCTCGATCGCCGATGAGAGTGCGGCCTCCGTGGCGGGGTCTATCCACCCGCCCATGGAAGGCGCAGCTGGCTCCGAATTGAGGGTCGGAGCGGTTGCCGGCGCGATCTCCTGGACACTGTCCGATGGCAGAGTTAGATCATGTTCATTGTGGTCGTGTGGCGCACTAGGCAGGGGCTCGAATCCGTCGAAGATCAAGTCTCCGCGGATATCGGCCGTGTAGTTTAAGCTTCCAAACCTGACCTGATGGCCAGGGGCGTAACTCTCGATCTGCTCCAGATGACCAAGCGAGTTGGCCCGCAGTGCGAAGCCACCGAATACAAAGATTTGTCCGGGGAGAAAAGTCTCACCTTGGACTGCATTGCTATCGATGATCGAAGGAGCCATCAAGCCTAATGGCGACGACACAGAGGAACTCTCAATGAAAGCACCAATGTCGGTGTCAAAACCGGCGGATCTCGGGTAGGGGGTCCCGAACTGTGCATCTAAGGCGGATGGTAACAGGAGGCAGGGGACACGATGTTTTACCTAGGTTCGGGCCCTCTTGATGGAGGTAAAACCCTACGTCCTGCTTGATTATTCTTGATAATATGAGTAATACAAGAGTTGATCTACCACGAGATCGGAGAGGCTAAACCCTAGAAGCTAGCCTATGGTATGATTGTATGTTGTCCTACGGACTAAAACCCTCCGGTTTATATAGACACCGGAGGGGGCTAGGGTTACACAAGGTCGGTTACAAAGGAGGAGATATACATATCCGTATTGCCTAGCTTGCCTTCCACGCCAAGTAGAGTCCCATCCGGACATGGGACGAAGTCTTCAATCTTGTATCTTCATAGTCCAACAGTCCGACCAAAGGATATAGTCGGGCTGTTCGGAGACCCCCTAATCCAGGACTCCCTCACCCAACTTTAGGCCCCAGATTTGTTTGAACTTGTTCATGTCAATCTTCAACACTTAGAAAAATTCCTCCTTTGCATCTTCACCTTGATCTTGTAAACCGCCGTGACGTCATACTCCAGAATCTTAGTAAACTGCCATGACGTCACTCTGTTACTTAAAAAATGATATATCTCACCTTCAGTTAATGAGCCTCTGACAATCGAGGCGACCGCTCCTGTTAGGTATCCAATATTCTGGCTCCTTGATTCTCGTGCCTGTCACCTCCCCCCTTTACCTTATAAATAGGGCCAAGGGTCATTTCCTTTTTCCCCTCCGTCTCTTTGCTTCTTCTTCCTCCTCGCGACGCCCCTGCACCTGAGCGCCGCCGCCATCGCCGAGCTCCGCCTCTGCATCTCCTTTGGCCGCTGCATCGACCTGATCGCACCAGAAAGTCACGGCATATCTCCGCTGCTTCAACAGCCGCTGTAAGTCTTCCCCTTTCCTCCTCTGTAGATCTATCTAGGGTTTCAGTGTTCATTAAAGTTCATCAAAGCTCCGGCGCTGTTCTTCCATGTTCCTCTTCAGTCCATAGATGAAAGATCTTAAGCTTGATGTATTCTGTGTGGTAGCTATAGCATTCCTTGTCTTTGCTATCAAAACAAACCCTAATGCGCATAAAAACTGATCTGGACCTTTTTGCGAATCACTTCGGGACCAACCTTTTTAGGTCTAAATCTTTTTGCTTTGCTGACCTGTGGTAGATCCAAAATGCTAATGTGATCTTTGCGAAATCTGTTTTTCCTCACTTAGCCATTTTTAGATCTGTACCTTCTATATCACATAGACGGTTTACCCTTGTATAGAGTAATCTATTATATACCATTAGTCCCCGTGTAAATCGGCAATCCCTTTATCTCCGTTGTCATACTCCGGTTTAATAGTATGTGTATACCTCTGTTTCTTCTTATCGCTTTGTCATTCATAATTGTATCAGCCTCCGGTTTTACCAATTTCACATACTTGGATTCCTTTATCCTCTTGTACCTTATGCATCACTATAAATGAATTGTAAACCGTCATTTCCTTCCAGCTTTTCACTTGCAATGGCCAAGCAGTTTTATTCCTGCAACTGGGCTCCCTCCCGGGTTACCGAGGAGCAACTGAATGGAATGGTCAAGATCGGAACCTTACTAAAAAAGAATGAGATCCGGTGGCGAGTTCCTGGACCGGAAAATCCTCCCACCCCTAAGCAGGGTGAGGTAGTGGTGTTTTTTGATCACATAGGTCATGGTTTCAAACCGCCTGGATCAAAGTTTTTCCGGGATGTACTTGCCAGCTTTCAACTCCACCCTCAAGATATTGGACCCAACTCGGTATCCAATATATGCAACTTTCAAGTTTTCTGTGAAGTGTACCTACAAGAAGAGCCAACTGTTGAGCTGTTCCGGGACTTCTTTCATCTGAACCGGCGCACTGAATTTGTAGACGGACCCAATACTGAAATTGGTGGCATCTCCATTCAGAAAAGAAAAGAGGTTGAATTTCCTCACGCCAAGCTGCATAGTCACCCCAAAGAGTGGAATCAACCTTGGTTCTATTGTAAAGACACCTCCCCTGAAGATGAGAATCCTCTATCGGGTTACCGTGCCCACCGGCTTGCCAATACTCATCCACTTCCACAACATCTAAGTGCCCAGGAATGGGCCCCATATGCACCTCAACTCACCAAGCCGAGAGCCTTCTTGGCCAACGGTTTAACAGGTGTAGACTTTGTCCGTTGGTGGATATCCTGGAGTATCTTGCCGCTAGGTCGCCGCTCCCGCTTAATGTGCGAGTACACTGGGGAAGCAGAAGACTCCCAACGTCATATCAATATTCAACTAACAGATGAAGAAGTCACTGAGGCTGTCAAGAAGATATTGAACGAATCAGAACCTGTCTGTCGCAAAACCGGTTAGAACCTTTTTACACGCAAAACAAACCACCTGCTGTAAGTATTGTTCTTCTGCTTTACACCTGATATCTTTGGACTGTCCAATCTTTGGATACTCTTATGCTTATTTTTAAACAGGGTGATGATCCGTTCTGGAAGAAGAAACCTCAAGAGAAAGCGGCAAAACCTTCCCGCCCTAAACCCAAAGCCGTCAAGAAAACCACAAAGCGGAAGGCACCTGAATACATCAGTTGGAACTGGATGACGACCCGGACGAACCGAAAGTTGAGGTAGAACTTGATTCACTTGGTTCACTTTTCATGCATCTCATTGACAATGATACTTATCAGGAGGACATTGAAGGCAGCCAAGCCTAGGATGCAGAGGTAATTATCCTTTCCTCCGGTTCAGACTCCCTGCTAACACAAAAAATACATCAAGCGGTCCAGAAAGTAAGCTTTTCTCATCCTCTTGCTCACTTGGATCCAACAATTATTTTGAAGAAGCATGTGACGCCCGGATAGTTAAGCTACAATAACCATCTGCTAATGATGCCACGTCACTTCGATTACTGTTGCTAATCTCGCATTAGTTCGAAACAGATTCAAATTCAAATTCCAAAAACAAGTCAAATTTTATTTCTTCAAACTGATAAGGAAAAATGTTCGGTGGGTTGCAAATATTCACTAAGTAATTACCATGTAGGAGGTAACCTTAAATGGAATTTTAAACTTTCCCTAGAAATAAATAAAGTGAACAAGCATCCCTTATTATGCCCATTAAAATATGAACTTAATTTCAAACATTTCCAAATAACCCCAAACTTTTTGGAAAACACCCAAAATATCAGGAGGTGATTATGTGTGGAGTTTCAACTTTAACTAAAATCATTTAGTACCTAAACTGAATACAAAACAGTAGATAAATAAGAAAAACAATAAACAAAAAAGAAGTGAAAAACATAATACCTAATCTACTGTACACTTAGGCCCAATTATTACATTAGTAGCCCAGCCCAACTCCCCTTTTTCTTCTTCCTCTGTTCACAGGGCTGGGTGGCCACCGTGCACCCGTCCACGTCGCGGATCGGCCACGTGCTGACCATCCCGTGAATCCCCGTCGTCCTACAAGACCTCCCTCGACGCCGTGGTCAAACCCTAGCCCACTCTCTCCCCCCTCCCTCGCGCCGCTTTCTTCCCGCATGGCTCAGCCAACGCCGTCATCGCCATGGCCATCATTATTCCCGCGTGCACCGAGCTCCCCGCCGGCTGAGATCACACCTGGAGCATCGCCTGCCTCGTCCGCGTCGACTGGAAGGACTGGATCGAGATGGAGTGGACCACATCACCGGGATCGACCTCATCCCCTTCCTTCGGTCGTCGCCGTTCAACCTCGTAGATCGCCGTCGTCTGCGCTTCTAAACCTTCGCCGAGCCACTCGTGTGCTCCGATGTGAGCACCCGCACCTTTCTCCTTCTGGACTAGCTCGGATTCGAGCTCGAGCACGCCACCGCCGTAGCCATAGCTCCCTTGTCCGCCATGGCCGGAGCTCGTTCGAGCTGCCGCGCGCTGCTGCTCCCGTGTACGCGCTGCCTGCTGCTCGGTGCTGCTAGCCGCGATTGTTGCTCAAGCTGCCGCTGCTCGCCCGCGTCCACCCACGTGTGCCCCCGCCTGCCCCGCAGTTGCAGACGCTCGTCCGTTGCTGCAGCCGTCGCCCCGGCCGACCCTTGCCCATGCCGTAGGGACGTCCGCCGCCTTCGTCGTCCGCCCCACACCGCGGCCCGGCTCCCTCTGCTCCGCCCTGCGCACCACCTCGCCCCGCAGCCTACTGTTGTGGCCTTCTCCGCCGCGGCTGCCGCTCCCTACTGCTGCTCTGCCCGCTGCACTCGGCTGCAGCTCCTCTGCTACAGTAACGTTCAGTTACTGTAGCTGCAGCTAGCTTTGGCAAATTCACATTGGGTAGCCCCTTTGACAGCCAATAAACATCCACAAGGCAAGTTCTTATGTGGATAAAAATAATTTGGGCAGAGAGTACACTTGAAAATCTTCATTTTACCCCATTGGACCAAATCCATTTGATGGATGGATTAAATTCTATGAAATTCACAAATTGCTGTTTTCTTTTAACATAGAACATACTTAACCCCTGGCAGCGTGTGTGTGCTGTGTAGGTGTGTGTGCGCCGTGCATGTGGCCGGTTGTGCCCAGTAATGGCCGGCCCTTACTTAGATTAGTACTACTATAATAGGTCTTAATTAGTGCTAAGTTAGTCTAGTAGTAGATGACATGTAGGCCCTCATTAAATAAATTAGACTTATTTAATTGTTTAGATAAATAGTCTATGACATGTGGGTCACACATGCCCCTTTTGACTAGTCAAATTGACTTGGTCAGTTTGGATTAAACTAAATATAATAAATCCAGAAATTTCAGAATATACTTAAAACTTTGGAAAATCATAAAAAATTAACCATAACTTCGATGGAAAAACTTTGTACATGAAAGTTGCTCAAAACGACGAGACGAACCCGTATACGCAACCCGTTCGTCCGCCACGCATCCCTAACCTATCGAACACACAACTTTCCCCCACTCCGGCTCCTTTACCCAAAAACGTGAAACACCGGGAATAATTTCCCGGATGTTCCCCCCTTCACCGGTACCACCTCGTACCGCGTTAGGGCACACCTAGCATCACGCTTTGTCATGTCATTCGTCATGCTTTTGTTTGCATTATATTTATTGTTTCTTCCCCCTCTTCTCTCGCTAGACATCGAGACCGACGTCGCTGCTACCCAGTACGACTACGGTGTTGACGACCCCTCTCTCTTGCCAGAGCAACCAGGCAAGCCCCCCCTTGATCACCAGATATCACCTATTCTCTTCTATACTGCTTGCATTAGAGTAGTGTAGCATGTTACTGCTTTCCGTTATCCTATCCTGATGCATATCCTGTCCTTGTTACCACTGTTGTTACCTTTACCTGCAATCCTACATGCTTAGTATAGGATGCTAGTTTTCCATCAGTGGCCCTACCCTCTTGTCCGTCTGCCATGCTATACTATTGGGCCATGGTCACTTCGGGAGGTGATCACGGGCATATTCTATATACTTTACACTGTTACATTACCGGTGATACTATTCGGAGTTGGGGCTGAAGGGGCAGGTGGCTCCATCCCGGTAGAGGTGGGCCTGGGTTCCCGTCGGCCCCCGACTGCTACTTTGTGGCGGAGCGACAGGGCAGGTTGAGACCACCTAGGAGAGAGGTGGGCCTGGCCCTAGTCGGTGTTCACGGATACTTAACACGTTTAACGAGATCTTGGTATTTGATCTGAGTCTGGCTACTGGCCTATACGCACTAACCATCTACGCGGGGACAGTTATGGGCACTCGACGTCATGGTATCAGCCGAAGCCTTCGTGATGTCAGCGACTGAGTGGCGCGCGCTGGATTGGACCGTAAGCCTGCTCTTTTATTAAGGGGGCTAGTTCTGCTTCCGGCCGCGTTCGCAACGTGCAGGTGTGCAAAGGGCGATGGGCCCAGACCCCTGCGCCATAAGATTTAGACCGGCGTGCTGACCTCTCTGTTGTGCCTAGGTAGGGCTGCGACGTGTTGATCTTACGAGGCCGGGCATGACCCAGGAAAGTGTGTCCGGCCAAATGGGATCGAGCGTGTTGGGTTATGTGGTGCACCCCTGCAGGGAAGTTAATCTATTCGAATAGCCGTGATCTTCGGTAACAGGACGACTTGGAGTTGTACCTTGACCTTATGACAACTAGAATTGGATACTTAATAAAACACACCCTTCCAAGTGCCAGATACAACCGGTGGTCGCTCTCTCACAGGGCGACGAGGGGAGGATCATCGATTAGGGTTATGCTATGCGATGCTACTTGGAGGACTTCAGTCTACTCTCTTCTACATGCTGCAAGATGGAGGTGGCCAGAAGCGTAGTCTTCGACAGGATTAGCTATCCCCCTCTTATTCTGGCTTTCTGCAGTTCAGTCCATCGATATGGCCCTTTACACATTTACCCATGCATATGTAGTGTAGCTCCTTGCTTGCGAGTACTTTGGATGAGTACTCACGGTTGCTTTCTTCCTCTTTTCCCCCTATCCCTTCTACCCGGTTGTCGCAACCAGATGTTGGAGCCCAGGATCCAGACGCCATCGTCGACGACGACTCCTACTACACCGGAGGTGCCTACTACTACGTGCTGCCCGCTGACGACGACCAGGAGTAGTTAGGAGGATCCCAGGCAGGAGGCTTGTGCCTCTTTCGATCTGTATCCCAGTTTGTGCTAGCCTTCTTAAGGAAAACTTGTTTAACTTATTTCTGTACTCAGATATTGTTGCTTCCGCTGACTCGTCTATGATCGAGCTCTTGTATTCAAGCCCTCGAGGCCCCTGGCTTGTAATATGATGCTTGTATGACTTATTTTTATTTGTAGAGTTGTGTTGTGATATCTGCCTGTGGGTCCCTGATCTTGATCGTACACGTTTGCGTGTATGATTAGTGTACGGTCAAATCGGGGGCGTCACAAGTTGGTATCAGAGCCGACTGCCTGTAGGAATCCCCCTTCCACACTCCTTGGCCGAAGGCGAGTCTCGACATTGTAAAACTTTTACTAACATGGTTGTGTGCCTTACGGGCCCACGTCGCCATCTGGGTGGTATTAGGATCTTTTACTCCTCGATCCTTACTCTGGGACTCTGAGCTCTCTTCTATTCGGGTTAAATGAATTTTGCTAAATCTAACATTAGGATCTCATTATCACTTTCACCCGGAGAGCCCCTTATTACTGATGATCGTCTGCTGTACGTGAAGACCCTGAAGATACTCTCCGCTGTTAACCCGAGAACTTGTGTTCATCGTGTTTGCAATTCCCCTTCCACCGTCAACCCTTATGGATAACTACTTGCAGTTGTTATTCGTACCATCATTCCCTGTTGATCTTGTTATTACAAGATACCTCGGAAATTCTCTCTATTATTCCGAGAATAGTTTGTGCCTACTACCTTGCAGTTCATTATCCACATACACACCCCTACGGATAATTTCTCGCACTTACCGAGTATCCGCCCATCCCTAGTTGTTTGTGTGTTTCACTAAGTTCTTCAAAATAATATTCGATCTTCTAAAAATCCTTAGTAGCTTATTGCTTTTGAAATTCTTGCTTGCTTGCATTATGGTTAATCCCATAAGTATAGTAATCCTATTGGCATCCCTTGTCACTATCATTCTTGAGTCCATTGATTCAGTAAGTTGTGAATGTTCACAATCATCAGTCGAATCCTAGGATTATCCTTTCGGCTCAGACGTCATTTGGATATGAGCTGGTTCTTGACCAATCAATGCCTTGATCGGTTGTGCTTTTAAGTCTATTTAACTTATTCATTTTCGATCAGAACGATTGCTTCTGATCCCTTGATTTGGAAATCAAAAAAAATCTTTGCATTAAGCTTTGAATTAGTAAGTTGTTTCTATAATCTGATGCCTTGGCATTCCTTCTTCCTCTGATTGAGTTCCGATACTCACATCAGCCTCGTTGTTGATCGCCATACCCATTGCCGGGTTATTATCCAACAGTGTCCTTGACGACCTAAATTCTTGTGATTTTTTACCGGATACATAATGCCTTTGGTAAATTGTATCCTCTACTTTTGACAACCTTACTCTACTTTTGAGTTTGTGTTATTTACTCCCGAAGTTCATGGTATATGTTTTAAGAAGCCCCGATGGGTTGAACCTATGCCTTCCTTAATATGTGTGGACTCGAAAGTTTTCATGAGTCATACTCTTTTGGTATTTTACCAGATTAAATTTCAACACGACCACTTCATCGAACGCGAGAAGTAAATGAAAGGTTATGCATTGAAGAAGTGGGAGTCGACCTTGAACTTTGTGTTCATGCCCATGGACACGATGTAGATCTTATCATTAAAGCTTCTCTTAAATTAATTATTCCTTTGGTATAAGTTCATCTTATATCTAGGATCTGGCCTTTTGCAATCGTGGTTCCGACCATGTTTCTCCTTGATTCCATTTCTCGTGCAAGTTTGAACACTTGTCTTATGCAGAGCAATACCCTAGTCCAACCTATACTTTGATCTGTCGTCGAATATTACCCCCCTGGTATCTCGAGATTATCACGGAACTGCATAACTTCTTATGCGTTCTTCATCAAGTATTACATTCTCACTGATTCCAAATTTTTTTACGGGCTCTGAGTTAATAAACACTCAAAGACATCGATAACTGGATCGAGTTCACACCGCGATTAAACAACTCTTGGTAACCTTCATTACTTACGAATTTGAACTCGATCACGTAAGTCCTAGCCTGCTCGGCTATATCATTATTGTGCCGATTTTAACTGTGCTACCTGGTCCTTAACCCCGGAGCACAACTTTCGACGATGAGCTAAGATTATGTCGATTTCCTCGTCTTATCGTTCCACCTTGAACGACAAGCTTGAATTCGAGTTTCTGTCCTACTCATGGTCCCAAGATCATTTCGCTTCATCATTCCTTTGACTTGATGTCATCGCCAGCCGATTAAATCTCCATGAAACCTCTCGACATAATTTGTCATGATCATCATCAACATTCTGAGTTCCTCCATGATATCAATTGAATTCATGATGAGAAATACCATCCTTGCCCCTCAATGATTTGTGTTATCATCGGCAACATTCTTGCTTTCCCTTCAACACAAACTTGTTCATGTCTTGTGTTGTACCTTGAGATCCTTGCTATCCAACTTATGTTATGTTTTACCTTGGAGTATTGCTATCTTTTATGTCTAGGCTGTCATGGGAAATTCACCACCCTTAAAAATTTTTGATACAAGTGATACTTATTAACATCACCATTCTTTTCTTGGTCCCCGTGTGGTTTCTAACCGGAATACCGACAAATGGTGTAAATTCTACACTTCTAGCAACCCTATTGCTTTGAAGTTATTGGTCTATAGTTTCATTCTACGTCTATGGCTTATTGAATCATCATTCGAACATTGATTGTGCTACCTAGCCCATATTTCGGGTGCACATTTCAACAAATGTTTAACTATGTATGTTTTCCTGGAGCATACCTCATTATGTCATCTGATCTGACAAATATTATTTCCTTATTCACATAAGTGTGGAAATCCATCTTTTAAAAATCTCAATGAATTGTCGCTGAGTTCATCAACCACCTCTTCATTCTCTCCTTGGTTTTAATGATGAACTCTTGTTATGGAACTCGCTTCCATAGTACATTTCCCAAGAATCTTACAATGTCGTCTCGTCAATTGTGTTGCACCTTTTCTTCTCACGCATCCTGAGTCTAAGGCATCCCGGCACCAATCAGATCTGAATCTCGGTCAGATATGATGGTTGGAACATATTCCAAGAGTTATTACATTGGTCCTTATATATCGGTAAGGTGAGGTCATGCCGATCACACCTGGTCGGAGGACTTGTTGTTATAGATTCCTTTTCAGCAAGGTTATCCATTCTTCCACGAGAAAATTGTAAGACTTATTCTACAAGTTGTTCTTGATGGATCCTTTGTGCATCCAAATTCTAACCCTTACTTGATGACCATGTCAATGCTATCTCGAAGCATGTATGTGGCACTCTGATCATCGATAAGAACATTTGAAGCGCCATGCTAAATTTACTTTATCAATTATTCAAACACCGTTGTTTTGGAAATGTCATGAACTTCCTCTCCCCTAACCTAAATGGTTTTCTACATTATATCCTATCATGGATATCATGCTCTACTTGTCTTTGGGAAGGATATACCCTGAAATATGTGTTTAATCACATTTTTCTTTCCATTGTTCTGATTAAATCTGATAGACACTTTTCCCTTTCCATTGGTTTGTTCAAACCCTTTCTATGATCTATATGATATAAGCAGTAATAATTCACTGCTTGTGCAAACATCTCGGTGTACAACTCTGTCAGTAAGACCATGTTACTATTGTTGATGACATTCCGATAACCACCGATGGACGAGAACTGTGCCTATTGGTCCGCCTCGTTTCAACGAGCAGGAAAATGGTTCTCTTCGTCCCTCGCCCTTGGTACCGAAGTTGTTACTGACATAACTGACAGGCTACCCTCTGACATGCCTTACTATCATGATCGTGCAAGATGTCACCGCCCTTCCTACTTTAACCCACATGGTGGGCCCATAACCCACAGTTCCACAGGATCGAAACCTGACTCTCCTATACACCCCCTATTTCCAAAGTTATTCCTCACGTTTGGTTTCGTATGTAGTTCACGAGCCACCTTCTGTGTGTTCCTCAATTCTGGTATTAAACACAATACTTATTTCCGTTGCTCTGAACCCCTTTCACACTTTGTTTCAGGCAACGAACGATTGCCTACCCGCTTGAAACTTCTCATGGTATCTCCTTACTTTACTCTCAATATTTTCTTAAGTTTTAGTTCGAGAGTTACTTTCCGCCACCTTCCTCGATGTTAGCTACTAGATAGTCAACCTTGCAGAGGTCCGTTCTCCCGGATTATACCCACCCTTTATTCTTTCGTAAGTACGATGGAGTTCTCGAAGCAAGGATGCCGACTTCATCATGATGACTTGGAGCAGGGAAATAAATACTTCAACGAGGAGGATCTACTACTTCGGGAAGAGCAACCAAGACCAAGAAGAATTGTTAGAATTTCATAACCCATTCTTCCCCCTTACTCCCCTCTTAAATCTCGGGACGAGATTTCTTGTAGTGGAGAAGAATTGTGACGCCCGGATAGTTAAGCTACAATAACCATCTGCTAATGATGCCACGTCACTTCAATTACTGTTGCTAATCTCGCGTTAGTTCGAAACCGATTCAAATTCAAATTCCAAAAACAAGTCAAATTTTATTTCTTCAAACTGATAAGGAAAAATGTTCGATGGGTTGCAAATATTCACTAAGTAATTACCATGTAGGAGGTAACATTAAATGGAATTTTAAATTTTCCCTAGAAATAAATAAAGTGAACAAGCATCCCTTATTATGCCCATTAAAATATGAACTTAATTTCAAACATTTCCAAATAACCCCAAACTTTTTGGAAAACACCCAAAATATCAGGAGGTGATTATGTGTGGAGTTTCAACTTTAACTAAAATCATTTAGTACCTAAACTGAATACAAAACAGTAGATAAATAAGAAAAACAATAAACAAAAAAGAAGTGAAAAACATAATACCTAATCTACTGTACACTTAGGCCCAATTATTACATTAGTAGCCCAGCCCAACTCCCCTTTTTCTTCTTCCTCTGTTCACAGGGCTGGGTGGCCACCGTGCACCCGTCCACGTCGCGGATCTGCCACGTGCTGACCATCCCGTGAATCCCCGTCGTCCTACAAGACCTCCCTCGACGCCGTGGTCAAACCCTAGCCCACTCTCTCCCCCTCCCTCGCGCCGCTTTCTTCCCGCATCGCTCAGCCAACGCCGTCATCACCATGGCCATCATTATTCCCGCGCGCACCGAGCTCCTCGCCGGCTGAGATCACACCTGGAGCATCGCCTGCCTCGTCCGCGTCGACTGGAAGGACTGGATCGAGATGGAGTGGACCACATCACCGGGATCGACCTCATCCCCTTCCTTCGGTCGTTGCCGTTCAACCTCGTCGATCGCCGTCGTCTGCGCTTCTAAACCTTCACCGAGCCACTCGTGTGCTCCGATGTGAGCGCCCGCACCTTTCTCCTTCTGGACTAGCTCGGATTCAAGCTCGAGTACGCCACCGCCGTAGCCATAGCTCCCTTGTCCGCCATGGCCGGAGCTCGTTCGAGCTGCCGCACGCTGCTGCTCCCGTGTACGCGCTGCCTGCTGCTCGGTGCTGCTAGCCGCGGTTGTTGCTCAAGCTGCCGCTGCTCGCCCGCGTCCACCCGCGTGTGCCCCCGCCTGCCCCGCAGTTGCAGACGCTCGTCCGTTGCTGCAGCCGTCGCCCCGGCCGACCCTTGCCCACACCGTAGGGACGTTCGCCGCCTTCGTCGTCCGCCCCACACCGCGGCCCGGCTCCCTCTGCTCCGCCCTGCGCACCACCTCGCCCCGCAGCCTACTGTTGTGGCCTTCTCCGCCGCGGCTGCCGCTCCCTACTGCTGCTCTGCCCGCTGCACTCGGCTGCAGCTCCTCTGCTACAGTAACGTTCAGTTACTGTAGCTGCAGCTAGCTTTGGCAAATTCACATTGGGTAGCCCCTTTGACAGCCAATAAACATCCACAAGGCAAGTTCTTATGTGGATAAAAATAATTTGGGCAGAGAGTACACTTGAAAATCTTCATTTTACCCCATTGGACCAAATCCATTTGATGGATGGATTAAATTCTATGAAATTCACAAATTGCTGTTTTCTTTTAACATAGAACATACTTAACCCCTGGCAGCGTGTGTGTGCTGTGTAGGTGTGTGTGCGCCGTGCATGTGGCCGGCTATGCCCAGTAATGGCCGGCCCTTACTTAGATTAGTACTACTATAATAGGTCTTAATTAGTGCTAAGTTAGTCTAGTAGTAGATGACATGTAGGCCCTCATTAAATAAATTAGACTTATTTAATTGTTCAGATAAATAGTCTATGACATGTGGGTCACACATGCCCCTTTTGACTAGTCAAATTGACTTAGTCAGTTTGGATTAAACTAAATATAATAAATCCAGAAATTTCAGAAAATACCTAAAACTTTGGAAAATCATAGAAAATTAACCATAACTCCGATGGAAAAACTTTGTACATGAAAGTTGCTCAAAACGACGAGACGAACCCGTATACGCAGCCCGTTCGTCCGCCACGCATCCCTAACCTATCGAACACACAACTTTCCCCCACTCCGGCTCCTTTGCCCAAAAACGCAAAACACCGGGAATAATTTCTCGGATGTTCCCCCCTTCACCGGTACCACCTCGTACCGCGTTAGGGCACACCTAGCATCACGCTTTGTCATGTCATGCATCGTCATGCTTTTGTTTGCATTATATTTATTGTTTCTTCCCCCTCTTCTCTCGCTAGACATCGAGACCGACGCCGCTGCTACCCAGTACGACTACGGTGTTGACGACCCCTCTCTCTTGCCAGAGCAACCAGGCAAGCCCCCCCTTGATCACCAGATATCGCCTATTCTCTTCTATACTGCTTGCATTAGAGTAGTGTAGCATGTTACTGCTTTCCGTTATCCTATCCTGATGCATATCCTGTCCTTGTTACCACTGTTGTTACCTTTACCTGCAATCCTACATGCTTAGTATAGGATGCTAGTTTTCCATCAGTGGCCCTACCCTCTTGTCCGTCTGCCATGCTATACTATTGGGCCGTGGTCACTTCGGGAGGTGATCACGGGCATATTCTATATACTTTACACTGTTACATTACCGGTGATACTGTTCGGAGTTGGGGGCTGAAGGGGCAGGTGGCTCCATCCCGGTAGAGGTGGGCCTGGGTTCCCGTCGGCCCCCGACTGTTACTTTGTGGCGGAGCGACAGGGCAGGTTGAGACCACCTAGGAGAGAGGTGGGCCTGGCCCTGGTCGGTGTTCGCGGATACTTAACACGTTTAACGAGATCTTGGTATTTGATCTGAGTCTGGCTACTGGCCTATACGCACTAACCATCTACGCGGGGATAGTTATGGGCACTCGACGTCGTGGTATCAGCCGAAGCCTTCGTGACATCAGCGACTGAGTGGCGCGCGCCGGATTGGACCGTAAGCCTGCTCTTGTATTAAGGGGGCTAGTTCTGCTTCCGGCCGCGTTCGCAATGTGCAGGTGTGCAAAGGGCGATGGGCCCAGACCCCTGCGCCATAGGATTTAGACCGGCGTGCTGACCTCTCTGTTGTGCCTAGGTAGGGCTGCGACGTGTTGATCTTACGAGGCCGAGCATGACCCAGGAAAGTGTGTCCAGCCAAATGGGATCGAGCGTGTTGGGTTATGTGGTGCACCCCTGCAGGGAAGTTAATCTATTCGAATAGCCGTGATCTTCGGTAATAGGACGACTTGGAGTTGTACCTTGACCTTATGACAACTAGAACTGGATACTTAATAAAACACACCCTTCCAAGTGCCAGATACAACCGGTGGTCGCTCTCTCACAGGGCGACGAGGGGAGGATCATCGGTTAGGGTTATGCTATGCGATGCTACTTGGGGGACTTCAGTCTACTCTCTTCTACATGCTGCAAGATGGAGGTGGCCAGAAACGTAGTCTTCGACAGGATTAGCTATCCCCCTCTTATTCTGGCTTTCTGCAGTTCAGTCCATCGATATGGCCCTTTACACATTTACCCATGCATATGTAGTGTAGCTCCTTGCTTGCGAGTACTTTGAATGAGTACTCACGGTTGCTTTCTTCCTCTTTTCCCCCTATCCCTTCTACCCGGTTGTCGCAACCAGATGTTGGAGCCCAGGATCCAGACGCCATCGTTGACGACGACTCCTACTACACCGGAGGTGCCTACTACTACGTGCTGCCCGCTGACGATGACCAGGAGTAGTTAGAAGGATCCCAGGCAGGAGACCTGTGCCTCTTTCGATCTGTATCCCAGTTTGTGCTAGCCTTCTTAAGGAAAACTTGTTTAACTTATGTCTGTACTCAGATATTGTTGCTTCCGCTGACTCGTCTATGATCGAGCTCTTGTATTCGAGCCCTCGAGGCCCCTGGCTTGTAATATGATGCTTGTATGACTTATTTTTATTTGTAGAGTTGTGTTGTGATATCTGCCTGTGGGTCCCTGATCTTGATCGTACACGTTTGCGTGTATGATTAGTGTACGGTCAAATCGGGGGCGTCACAAAGCAGCAGCACGAGGCTCGCCGCACAACCCGGCATAGCGGCCAAAAGGTCACTTCGACCGGTTTACCAGACACCCCGGTTCGAAAGCGCCGATCTGAGGTCTCACCCACTTCTGACACTTCTTATCCCAAGGCAGGATATTTTTGACAACCTCTTAATCCGTCCGATTCGAATTATCAGGTGACACCTCCTTCATCTTCTGGCGAGTCAACAGCAACACAACTCCCCCCTCTCAAAACCGTAGTTGGGTAAGTACTTCACCCCTTTCTTTTGATGTTTCATACTTTATATGCTGTGCTAACCTTTGCATCTTGTTCTGTTTAGAGCCAAAGCTAGACCCAGTAAAAAGGCTCAGGTGAATAATCCGCCCGAAGACCAGGTGGTTACTGAACCGGAGCAGACTGCTGAACCGGAGGGTCCAACTCCTAAAGCTACCTTTGATGAACCACCCCCTTAAGATCACAA
This sequence comes from Triticum urartu, assembly GCF_056163025.1. Lineage (NCBI taxonomy): Eukaryota > Viridiplantae > Streptophyta > Magnoliopsida > Poales > Poaceae > Triticum > Triticum urartu. Next base: position 397,178,896 of record NC_141876.1, on the reverse strand, counting down.
TACTGATGAACAAGCAGAAGTTGATACTGTTGTGCCTGATGATGAATCATCAGATCCAATCCGGACTGGTGACAGATCTTCTAGTCCGGTGAGAGCTACTGACACTCCATCAACCCCAGAAAAGGCTACTGGAGACAAAGAAGGTGAGGTTATCATTACTGGTATTGGTCACACCTCTCCTAGCCATCCTGTAATCTTGGCCAAACATAGTGCCAAGGAAGAGCGTGCTGCCATGGAAAAAGGCAAATGGAGCACCGACTTGTCAAGCTACGCCCATCTCAGCGCTCAAGAACTTCACTTTGGTTTTCTAAACCGTCTGCACTCAAACCATGAGTATGAAGCCGGTTTGGTGAACCTGATGAAGGAACGCTATGAGGTATTTTCATCACTTTTCCTTTCTTAAATCCAAAGTATGAGTATCAACCCAAGTAGCCCCAAGGGCCGGTTTATGATGGCAATCATAAACTGGGACTTTATAATACCTTCAACTCTTGCAAACCTGTCCTTCATATACCAACTGATCTTTTGAAGTAAACCAGACGTGATTATTGTATTCCTGTAGTTTTCGCCTGTCTAGTCCCCAAGGGCCGGTTTTTATCTTTCCAAGGTGAACCGGGTCTTTAATCCATGCATCCATTTGAACAGATGTAAATTAGCCCCCAAGTGTCAAGGATAATGCTTGCATTGTACTTGAGACTTGCAAATAAATTTTTGATGATAGAACAAATAGGCATTAGCCCCCAAGTACAAAGTGCATAACTTGTTATATGCTTGGTACTTCAAAATAGACATATCTCATTGCTGATATATCTTGGCTTTGCAGGCCGAGCTGAGTAAAAGGGATGCTCAAACCGCTGACCTTCAAGAGAACGTCAAATCTCAGCAAGCAGAAGCTTCCAAGGCTAAGGAAGAGTTGACAAATGCCTTAGCAGCCATGGAAAGGCTGAAAGAGACCTTTAACAAAGAGCGTGCAGACTGGGAAATAGAAAAGGCCGGTTTAACAAAGAAGGCCGAGGACGCACAGGCAGCCCTGAAGCCGGTGGTTGAAGAGCTGGCTGGCTTAAAGCGGCATATTAATGCCATGACTTCTGCTGTGTTTGGTAAGTACTTTCTCATGAAATTTTTGTAATTCGTAATATCTTATGAATGACTTGTTTACTGATGTTTAACCATGACAGGGACCCGCATTACTTATCTGGGCTCCAACATGCGGATGAAGCTTAAAGCGGCCTACACTTTGATAGAACAACTGTTTTCTGGATCCCAACGAGCCATTTGCACTGCAGCTTATAACAAGCCCCTGCCATCACTGATAAAAGAAACTATCGAAAAGCTGGCCATGCTGCCTGCCCAGATCGACGAACTGAAGAGATCAGCCACGAGGTCAGGTGCACTGACCGCACTAATCGGGGCCAAGGCATGGATTCCGGATCTTGAACCGGCAGATATCATCAAAGGCTATCCTGGTGTGAAAGAAGACGGTTCAGACTTCAATAATGACGATCTCCGAAGGCTAACAAAGGAGATGCGGCCTATAGCAAGCAAATTGGCGGAGGACACAGATCTGTCACATTTTCAACCGGTTTACGATGCTGAAGGGAAAAGACAGCCCTCACTGATTCATAATGTAGAAGAGCTTGTTCCGCCAATCCGTAAGCATACTTACGCTCCTGATATTGACCCTTCCAACCTTATTCATGAAGAAGCCGTTTTTCAAGCCTTAACTGGAATCGACTGGTCAACGACTGATTTCCAGCGACTGGGAGGGATGAAGAGAATACGCCCACTCAAGATGACCCTCAATCGTCAAGCCGTCCAGATGAGGAATCCTAAACCGGTGGCCGGTTTACTAGTTGCAGTCTTCCACTCTTGAAAACAATTATTCAATTTGGGTTATTTAAAGCGCCTTGTAATAGGATAGCGTGAACACCTTTATCTGCCATGCCATCGAGCATGTTTGTTTTGCTTGTTACCTAAAACTTGCCATGCCTTTGGGGGTTATGATATGCATAGTCCATTATGGCTTTTGTTCCTGCATATAAAAACTTGAAAATGTCCTAGTGGTTTACCACTGGACGGGTCACAATGCCCAAAAAATATATACATAACTTGGATGGATAACCAAGATTGTAATAACCAGATATAAAATAGATAATACCTGTGACATACCTCGTTGGCTGACCAACTGTTTGTATAATAAGGGTGAAAAACACCAATCTGTAGTGTTGATGACTCCTTGCCCTCTTGTCGGTTCATATAAAAACCATACCGGGCTATAATAGCCACTGATTTGTTCGTATAATCATGGTGACATCTAGTCAAAACCAGACCGGAGCAACGTACTGCCGGGTTAGAACTGATCGTGTACTGACAATTGAGCGTTGAAAGCCACGTCGGGTTGTAATAAACACCGGTTTATCAGAAAATATTCATAAATCCCTTAGTCGTGGAGCCATCGCTATGGGTTAGCTTAAAGGGGTTAAACCGGACAAGGGACACGAGGGTTTTTATACTAGTTTGTCCCCTTCGATGAAGGTAAAAGCCTACGTCTAGTTGTGTTGGTATTGCTGGGATTTCGATGACTGGGGAGCGAATCTGCTTTGCCTGGCTCTCGAGTTGTTGTGTGTTGTCCCTAAACCGCTGCCGGGTCGTCCCTTTATATACATAGGTTGACGCCCGCCGGTTTACAGAGTCCCGAGGCCGGATCATAAATGTGTCCGGCTCGGTCTCTATCCTTCCTATCTTACAATGCAAGTTACATAATAAGGTCAGTTTACATCTACATGGCGTAACTCGCCTTTGGGCCTTGGGCCTTCGTAAAGCGCCATCATTCTACATCTTCATGGGCTTCTAATCTTCATAAAGTTAATCCGGCTACTCCTGGCCGGTTTATGTCCAGTAGTAATATCCCCAACAACACTGATTAGTGATTACATGACTTTGATAGGTAATACCGAATCACATGAAAAGTATAGTGTCCAATAGACCATATGTGGAGAGAGTTTCATGTTAAGAGAATGAAGAGAATGTTGCAGGTCAAGAAAACAAGTATAAGAGCTTATATATAGAATGGTTTAAACTGAGCAGATGCCCTATGACCCTATCACATATTCCGTGGAATGAAATTATATGAAGAGAATGTTGTAAGTCAAGAAAAAAGTAGAAGAACTTATATATAGAATGGTTTAAACCGAGGAGATGCCCTATCACATATTGTGTGAAATGAAATTATATGACCAATTTACCTTGTAATGGTTGTCATCTAACTCGGTAGGAAAGAGAGCCCAACAGGCATGGTGTTTGGAGGGCCTATTTGTGCTATTTTTAAATATTGTTACCAACGTTGAGACAAGATGAAGCTAGCTACTATACAGACTGGGCATATAAGCCTAGTAGATGTGTTTTTAGGAGTGTAATGTGTTTACGACAATGTATCAATCTAGTTATCAGGGATGTAACCAACAACAGAGTAACTTGATTAAAGGCCTAAGCAATAGAGTGCAAAGATACAAATATTTTCGGCAAATGGCACTCCATCGGCAATGAATTGTCATACATCACAACATAGATTAATGTTGGTCGTATGAAAAAAATACTAACATAGATTAATATTGGCACGCATCAGTAACCAAGTCCTAATTACAGTTGCAAAATAGCCAAATAGCCAAAACCAGCTAGTTGCTCAATGTTGCAACCATTCTGCACCATCAGTACTTACTTGCTACCATACACGTTGCAGCCACTCAAGCGTTGGGAACTTTTGATAGAGGCTATATTTTTAAACCATCTGTTCACGTACTAACATTTTGATCCGAGAGGCATATTTTTTAAAATTTTGGGATACACCCTATATGATAAGAACAATAGACAAATGAATCAAAAAGGCTGGATTTACCCAAGAGTACCAACCTTTCTTTAGCATGTTTCAGAAGAATAACATCGCCGGATTAAGTGAAGCAATATTTCACTCGAGTTGCTTGTCCTTGGTCGTTTCCAGAATCCATGCACAGAATAAGCTAGAAGGAGAGCAAGCATGAGAAGAAAATAATAACGAAAACAGAACACAACGCACAGAACACACAGGTAGAGCGAGTAAAATGTTGTATATGAAATGAGAAAAACAATGGAAAGTCAGAGAAGGAAGGCAGAACCTTGGCAGGAAGAAAGGCAGCAGACGAGGCGGCGGGCCGGCAGAACAGCAACAAGACCTGGAATACAGAAGAAAATAAGGACCCCGAGAAGATAGATTGGCAGGATAAGGAACTGAATCACAACACACAGAATCTTTTCTTGCACAGAATGATGCTTCCAGTAGCATCTTTTTTCATTAACAGAAGTAAGAATGCATGGTCATAAACAAGCTGATCTAGCATAAGATACAGCAGGCAAGACAAACAAACTGGACATAGGCACCGCAAGCAGACAATAGAAAGGACAAACCTAAAGGGAAACAACAATTATACAAGGCATGATGCAAACAAAATATATAGGAAGCAAACCACTATACATACCACAAAAAAACAAAGGACAAGATTGGTGTTCAGACTCTGTGTGAATATTGAGATAATGATGACCTACCATGTGTAAAAATTTATTTACCTTGCATCACTTATGCAATATTGTAATAGTAGAACAACTAAATAAATTACTTCACCTTTTTGCATCTTCCAATCTTAAAGCGCTAGAGCAAGGTGGCCACATTTTGTGAATCTTCCAAATTTGAAGCACATTCAAACAGAAGCAGCATGGGGTACTTACAAATTAAAGGATTCAGGCAACATCTTCCCCTCTACCATGAACATGTTGACAATTTAGATATTTCACTTGAGCAAGTACTAATGGATATGCACATCAATCCTGCACGACCCACCACCAGAAATTAACCAATAACGGAAATCATCCCAAGAACACATCAAGATAGCTACCTCATGTCCGCTTCCCAGTTGCTCTGTTCCACTCTGTAACCACAATGATAAACCTGGGAAAACATGATAGATCAATGCAGGAGCAAAGTGAATCGAGCAATAAACAAAGGATTAGAGACCTATCGCGGTCAATGTCATTGCTCTATTGGTTGCATGTCACCACCGACACCCTTGTTGCTGCTGTGGAAGAGGTTGACCTGAACACCTACCATGCTCCTCGCTGCCATGCACGAGCCCTTCGCAAGGATGAGAGTTAGTAGGAGGTGAAGTCAGCACGCAAGCAACTCCAATGCATACAAACGGTTCATATAAAATAGTGCACATGATACTTCTGTAACGATAACCAAGGGAATCCAAAGTACATGATAACATGAGTTTGGCTCTTTTTGACAGTAATAATCTTAATCATGAGTCATCACTATGCAAAATCTCAGAGCTAGTAAAAAAGAGTTCATAGTCTAGACATGTCAATGGTACATTAAGGAACCAGCTGTGACCATACTCAACTATGATAGTTTTTAGGCTGTTGTTCCCATGCCATTCTAGCACCCAGCTTTTAATGTTGCACACATTGGAAAAGGTAATTCCTTGGATGTATTAAAGTAGAAACATTATTGAGGGTTTGTGATAGGATGGTATATGCCTTCGACAAGTTAAGGTGACAGAATGATAGATCAGTTTGGAAAAATTGGTGTATTTTCTCTTCTGGGAAAGGAAGCAAAAGCTCTGCTATTAGAAATTTACTATACATACATGTTAAAACTTTTACATGCATGTGAAACATATTATTTAGCTTTCTGGGCAAAGAAGCAAGAATTCTGCTACTACAAATTTGAAGGAAATATGCCCTAGAGGCAATAATAAAGTTATTATTTATTTCCTTATATCATGATAAATGTTTATTATTCATGCTAGAATTGTGTTAACCGGAAACATAATACATGTGTGAATACATAGACAAACAGAGTGTCACTAGTATGCCTCTACTTGACTAGCTCGTTAATCGAAGATGGTTATGTTTCCTAACCATAAAAAAAGAGTTGTTATTTGATTAACGGGATCACATCATTAGGAGAATGATGTGATTGACATGACCCATTCCATTAGCTTAGCACCCGATCGTTTAGTATGTTGCTATTGCTTTCTTCATGACTTATACATGTTCCTATGACTATGAGATTATGCAACTCCCGTTTGCCGGAGGAACACTTTGTGTGCTACCAAACGTCACAACGTAACTGGGTGATTATAAAGGAGCTCTAAAGGTGTCTCCAAAGGTACATGTTGGGTTGGCGTATTTCGAGATTAGGATTTGTCACTCCGATTGTCGGAGAGGTATCTCTGGGCCCTCTCGGTAATGCACATCACATAAGCCTTGCAAGCATTGCAACTAATGAGTTAGTTGTGAGATGATGTATTACGGAACGAGTAAAGAGACTTGCCGGTAACGATGTTGAACTAGGTATTAAGATACCGACGATCGAATCTCAGGCAAGTAACATACCGATGACAAAGGGAACAACGTATGTTGTTATGCGGTCTGACCGATAAAGATCTTCGTAGAATATGTAGGAGCCAATATGGGCATCCAGGTCCCGCTATTGGTTATTGACCGGAGATGTGTCTCGGTCATGTCTACATTGTTCTCGAACCCGTAGGGTCCGCACGCTTAAGGTTTCGATGACAGTTATATTATGAGTTTATGAGTTTTGATGTACCAAAGTTAGTTCGGAGTCCCGGATGTGATCACGGACATGACGAGGAATCTCGAAACGGTCGAGACATAAAGATTGATATATTGGACGGCTATATTTGGACACCGGAAGTGTTCCGGGTGATTTCGGAGAAAACCGGAGAGCCGGAGGGTTACCGGAACCCCCCCCCCCCCCCCGGGAGAAGTAATGGGCCATATGGGCCTTAGTGGAGAGAGAGAGGGGCTGCCAGAGGTGGGCTGCGCGCCTCCTCCCCCCTGGTCCGAATTGGACTAGGAGAGGGGGGCGGCGCCCTCCCCCCTTTTCCCTCCCCCTCCCCACTTCTTTCCCCCTCCTAGTAGGAGTCCTACTCCAACTAGGAGGAGGACTCCTCCTGGCGCGCCTATAGGGGCCGGCCGGCCTCCTCCCCTTCTCCTTATATACGGGAGCACAGGGGTGTTGGGGAACGTAGCAGAAATTCAAAATTTTCTTACGTGTCACCAAGATCTATCTATGGAGAGACTAGAAACGAGGGGAAGGAGAGTGCATCTACATACCCTTGTAGATCGCTAAGCGGAAGCGTTCAAGTGAACGGGGTTGATGGAGTCGTACTCGTCGTGATTCAAATCACCGATGATCAAGTGCCGAACGCACGGCACCTCCGCGTTCAACACACGTACAGCCCGATGACGTCTCCCATGCCTTGATCCATCAAGGAGGAGGGAGAGGTTGATGAAGATCCAGCAACACGACGGCGTGGTGGTGGATGCAGGGCGTCACAGTAGCAGGGCTTCGCCTATACTACGAGGGAGAGACGTAACAGGGAGAGAGGGAGGCGCCAGGGGCTGGTGTGTGAAGTTCCTCCTCTTCCCCACTATATATAGGAGGGCCAAGGGGGGTGGTGCGCCAGCCTAGGAGATCCAATCTCCTAGGTGCGGCTGCCCAAGGGAGGTTTCCCTCCCCCCCAAGGCACCTAGAGGTGCCTTCCACTAGTGGGACTCCTCCCATATGGAAACCCTAGGCGCATGGGCCTATAGGGGCTGGTGCCCTTGGCCCATATAGGCCAAGGCGCACCCCTTACAGCCCATGTGGCCCCCCGGGACAGGTGGCCCCACCCGGTGGGCCCCCGGGACCCTTCCGGTGGTCCCGGTACAATACCGATAACCCCGAAACTTGTCCCGATGGCCGAAACAGCACTTCCTATATATAATTCTTTACCTCCGGACCATTCCGGAACTCCTCGTGACGTCCGGGATCTCATCCGGGACTCCGAACAATATTCGGGTTACTGCATACACATATATCTTCATAACCCTAGCGCCACCGAACCTTAAGTGTGTAGACCCTACGGGTTCGGGAGACATGCAGACATGACCGAGACGTTCTCCGGTCAATAACCAACAGCGGGATCTGGATACCCATGATGGCTCCCACATGTTCCACGATGATCTCATCGGATGAACCACGATGTCAAGGACTTAATCAATCCCGTATACAATTCCCTTTGTCTAGCGGTATGTTACTTGCCCGAGATTCGATCGTCGGTATCCTTATACCTTGTTCAATCTCGTTACCGGCAAGTCTCTTTACTCGTTCCGTAACACATCATCCCGTGATCAACTCCTTGGTCACATTGCGCATATGATGATGTCCTACCGAGTGGGCCCAGAGATACCTCTCCGCTTACACGGAGTGACAAATCCCAGTCTCGATTCGTGCCAACCCAACAGACACTTTCGGAGATACCTGTAATGCACCTTTATAGTCACCCAGTTACGTTGTGACGTTTGATACACCCAAAGCACTCCTACGGTATCCGGGAGTTGCACAATCTCATGGTCTAAGGAAATGATACTTGACATTAGAAAAGCTTTAGCATACGAACTGTACGATCTTTGTGCTAGGCTTAGGATTGGGTCTTGTCCATCACATCATTCTCCTAATGATGTGATCCCGTTATCAACGACATCCAATGTCCATGGTTAGGAAACCGTAACCATCTATTGATCAACGAGCTAGTCAACTAGAGGCTTACTAGGGACATGGTGTTGTCTATGTATCCACACATGTATCTGAGTTTCCTATCAATACAATTATAGCATGGATAATAAACGATTATCATGAACAAGGAAATATAATAATAACCAATTTATTATTGCCTCTAGGGCATATTTCCAACAGTCTCCCACTTGCACTAGAGTCAATAATCTAGTTCACATTGCCATGTGATTAACACTCACAGGTCACATCGCCATGTGACTAACACCCAAGAGTTTACTAGAGTCAGTAGTCTAGTTCACATCACTATGTGATTAACACTCAATGAGTTTTAGGTTTGATCATGTTGCTTGTGAGAGAGGTTTTAGTCAACGGGTCTGAACCTTTCAGATCCGTGTGTGCTTTACAAATCTCTATGTCATCTCCTAGATGTAGCTACCACGTTCCATTTGGAGCTAATCCAAATAACTGTTCTGCTTGGAGCTATTCTAAATTGTTGCTCCATTATATGCATCCGGTATCTCTACTCAGAGCTATCCGGATAGGTGTTAAGCTTGCATCGATGTAACCCTTTACGACGAACTCTTTTACCACCTCCATAATCGAGAAAAATTCCTTAGTCCACTAGTTACTAAGGATAACTTTGACCGCTGTACTGTGATCCATTCTTGGATCACTCTTGTACCCCTTGACTGACTCATGGCAAGGCACACTTCAGGTGTGGTACACAGCATAGCATACTGTAGAGCCTATGTCTTAAGCATAGGGGACGACCTTCGTCCTTTCTCTCTATTCTGCCGTGGTCGAGCTTTAAGTCTTAACTTCATACCTTACAACTCAGGCAAGAACTCCTTCTTTGACTGATCCATCTTGAACACCTTCAAGATCATGTCAAGGTATGTGCTCATTTGAAAGTACCATTAAGCGTTTTGATCTATACTTATAGATCTTGATGCTCAATGTTCAAGTAGCTTAATCCAGGCTTTCCATTGAAAAACACTTTCCAAATAACCCTATATGCTTTCCAGAAATTCTATGTCGTTTCTGATCAACAATATGTCAACAACATATACTAATCAGAAATTCTACAGTGCTCCCACTCACTTCTTTGGAAATACAAGTTTCTCATAAACTTTGTATACACCCAAAATCTTTGATCATCATCAAAGCATACATTCCAACTTCGAGATGCTTACTCCAGTCCTTAGAAGGATTGCTAGAGCTTTGCATACTTATTAGCATCTTTCAGGATTGACAAAACCTTTCGGTTGTATCATATACAACCTTTCCTCAAGAAAATCATCGAGGAAACAATGTTTTGACATCCTATCTGCAAGATTTCATAAATAATGCAGTAATCGCTAATATAATTCCAACAGACTCTTAGCATCGCTACGAGTGAGAAAGTCTCATCATAGTCAACTCCTTGAACTTGTCGGAAAACATCTTAACGACAAGTCGAGCTTTCTTAATGGTGACACTTACCATCATTGTCTGTCTTCCTTTTAAAATCCATCTGTACTCAACAGCCTTACGACCATCGAGCTGCTCTGCCAAAGTCTACACTTTGTTTCCATACATGGATCCTCTCTCGGATTTTATGGCCTCGAGCCATTTATCGGAATCCGGGCCCACCATCGCTTCTCCATAGCTCGTAGGTTCATTGTTGTCTAGCAACACGACTTTCAAGACAGGATTACGTACCACTCTGAAGTAGTACGCATCCTTGTCATCCCACGAGGTTTGGTAGTGACTTGATCCGAAATCTCATGATCAATATCATAAGCTTCCACTTCAATTGGTGTAGGTGCCACAGGAACAACTCTTTGTGCCCTGCTATACACTAGTTGAAGCAACGGTTTAATAACCTCATCAAGTCTCCACCATCCTCCCACTCAATTCTTTCGAGAGAAACTTTTCCTCGAGAAAGGACCTGATTCTAGAAACAATCCCTTATTGCTTTCGAATCTGAGACAGGAGGTATACCCAACTGTTTCGGGTGTCCTATGAAGATGCATTTATCCGCTTTAGGTTCGAGCTTATCAGCCTGAAACTTTTTCACATAAGCGTCGCAGTCCCAAACTTTTAAGAAATGACAGCTTAGGTTTCTCTAAACCATAGTTCATACGGTGTCATCTTATCGGAATTACGTGGTGCCCTATTTAAAGTGAATGTGGTTGTCTTTAATGCTTTAACCCATAAACTATTGTGGTAATTCGATAAGAGACATCATGGTATGCATCATATCCAATAGGGTGCAGTTATGATGTTCGGACACACCATCACACTATGGTGTTCCAGGCTGTATTAGTTGTGAAACAATAGGGTGCAATTCAGATATTCATCTCTATGATCATATCATAGATTTTTTATCCTCTTGTCACGACGATCTTTCAACTTCACCCTGAAATTACCTGAACCTTTCAATAATTCAGGCTCGTGATTCATCAAGTAAATATACTCTACATCTACTCAAATCATCTGTGAAGTAAGAACATAACGATATCCACTACATGCCTCAGCACTCATTGGATTGCACACATCAAAATGTATTACTTCCAACAAGTTGCTTTCTTGTTCCATTTTACTGAAAACGAGGCTTTCAGTCATCTTGCCCATGTGGTATGATTTGCATGTCTCAAGTGATTCAAAATCAAGCGAGTACAAAATGATCCATCTGTATAGAGTTTCTTCATGCATATCTACCAACAAACATGGTTCGCATGTCTCAAACTTTTCAAAAAACGAGTGAGCTCAAAGATCCATCAACATGGAGCTTCTTCATGCGTTTTATATCGATATGACTTACGTGGCAGTGCCACAAGTAGGTGGTACTATCATTACTATCTTTTGGCATGAACATGTGTATCACTACGATCGAGATTCAATAAACCATTCATTTTAGGTGTAAGACCATTGAAGGTATTATTCAAATAAACAGAGTAACCATTATTCTCCTTAAATGAATAACCGTATTGCGATAGACATAATCCAATCATGTCTATGCTCAACGCAAACACCAATCTCGATGGTAGAGGGAGCGTGCGATGCTTGATCATATCAACATTGAGAACACTTCCAACACATATCGTCAGCTCACCTTTAGCTAGTCTCCGTTTATTCCGTAGCTTTTATTTTGAGTTACTAACACTTAGTAAACCGAACCGGTATCTAATACCCTGGTGCTACTAGGAGTACTAGTAAATTACACATTAACATAATGTATATCCAATATACTTCTATCGACCTTGCCAGCCTTCTAATCTACCAAGTATCTAGGGTAATTCTGCTCCAGTGGCTGTTCCCTTTATTACAGAAGCACTTAGTCTCGGGTTTGGGTTCAACCTTGGGTTTATTCACTAGAGCAGCAGCTGAATTGCCGTTTTATGAAGTATCCCTTCGTGCCCTTGCCCTTCTTGAAACTAGTGGTTTCACCAACCATCAACAATTGATGCTCCTTCTTGATTTCTACTTTTGTGGTGTCAAACATCACGAACATCTCAAGGATCATCATATATGTCCCTGATACATTATAGTTCATCACGAAGCTCTAGCAGCTTGGTGGTAATGATTTCGGAGAAACATCACTATCTTATCTGGAAGATCAACTCCCACTTGATTCAAATGATTGTTGTACTCAGACAATCTGAGCACAAGCTCAACAATTGAGCTTTTCTCCCTTAGTTCGCAGGCTAAGAAAATCGTCGGAGGTCTTATACCTCTTGACGTGGGCACGAGCCTGAAATCCCAATTTCAGCCCTCAAAACATCTCATATGTTTCGTGACGTTTCAAAAAACATCTGTGGTGCCTCAACTCTAAACCGTTTAACTGAACTATCACGTAGTTATCAAAACGTGTATGTCAGATGTTCGCAACATCCACAGACAACGTTCGAGGTTCAGCACACTAAGCGGTGCATTAAGGACATAAGCCTTCTAAGAAGCAATGAGGACAATCCTCAGTCTACGGACCTAGTCCGCATAATTGCTACTATCAACTTTCAACTAATTTTTCTCTAGGAACATATCTAAACAGTAGAACTGAAACGCGAGCTACGACATAATTTGCAAAATCCTTTTTGACTATGTTCAGGATAATTAAGTTCATCGTATGAACTCCCACTTAGATAGACATCCCTCTAGTCATCTAAGCGATTACATGATCCGAGTGAACTAGGCCGTGTCCGATTAACACGTGAGACGGACTAGTCAACGTCGGTGAACATCTTCATGTTGATCGTATCTTCTATACGACTCATGCTCGACCTTTCGGTCTCTGTGTTCCGAGGCCATGTCTTCACATGCTAGGCTCGTCAAGTTAACCCTAAGTGTTTTTGCATGTGTAAATCTTGCTTACACCTGTTGTATGTGAACGAAAGGATCTATCACACCCGATTAACACGTGATGCTTCGAAGCGACGAACTGTAGCAACGGTGCACAGTTAGGGGAGAACACTTCTTGAAATTTTAATGAGGGATCATCTTATTTACTACCGTCGTACTAAGCAAATAAGATGTATAAATATGATAAACATCATATGCAATCAAATAATAGTGACATGATATGGCCAATATCATATAGCTCCTTTGATCTCCATCTTGGGGCTCCATGATCATCTTGTCACCGGTATGACACCATGATCTCCATCATCATGATCTCCATCATCGTGTCTTCTTGAAGTTGTCTCATCATCGACATGCAAGTCGTGATTCCCTTGACAAGAACATGATCAATCTCATACATTACATATAACATTCATCACATCCTTTTGGCCATATCACATCACATAGCATACCCTGCAAAAACAAGTTAGACGTCCTCTAATTGTTGTTTGCATGTTTTACGTGGCTGCTATGGGTTTCTAGCAAGAACGTTTCTTACCTACGCAAAACCACAACGTGATATGCCAATTGCTATTTACCCTTCATAAGGACCCTTTTCATCGAATCCGATCCGACTAAAGTAGAAGAGACAGACACCCGCTAGCCACCTTATGCAACTAGTGCATGTTTGTCGGTGGAACCGGTCTCACGTAAGAATACGTGTAAGGTTGGTCCGGGCCGCTTCATCCCACGATGCCGCCGAATCAAGATAAGACTAGTAACGGCAAGCATATTGAACAAGATCAACGCCCACAACTACTTTGTGTTCTACTCGTGCATAGAATCTACGCATAGACCTAGCTCATGATGCCACTGTTGGGGAACGTAGCAGAAATTCAAAATTTTCTTACGTGTCACCAAGATCTATCTATGGAGAGACTAGCAACGAGGGGAAGGAGAGTGCATCTACATACCCTTGTAGATCGCTAAGCGGAAGCGTTCAAGTGAACGGGGTTGATGGAGTCGTACTCGTCGTGATTCAAATCACCGATGATCAAGTGCCGAACGCACGGCACCTCCGCGTTCAACACATGTACAGCCCGATGACGTCTCCCATGCCTTGATCCAGCAAGGAGGAGGGAGAGGTTGATGAAGATCCAGCAACACGACGGCGTGGTGGTGGATGCAGGGCGTCACAGTAGCAGGGCTTCGCCTATACTACGAGGGAGAGACGTAACGGGGAGAGAGGGAGGCGCCAGGGGCTGGTGTGTGAAGTTCCTCCTCTTCCCCACTATATATAGGAGGGCCAAGGGGGTGGTGCGCCAGCCTAGGAGATCCAATCTCCTAGGTGCGGCTGCCCAAGGGAGGTTTCCCTCCCCCCCAAGGCACCTAGAGGTGCCTTCCACTAGTGGGACTCCTCCCATATGGAAACCCTAGGCGCATGGGCCTATAGGGGCTGGTCCCCTTGGCCCATATAGGCCAAGGCGCACCCCTTACAGCCCATGTGGCCCCCCGGGACAGGTGGCCCCACCCGGTGGGCCCCCGGGACCCTTCCGGTGGTCCCGGTACAATACCGATAACCCCGAAACTTGTCCCGATGGCCGAAACAGCACTTCCTATATATAATTCTTTACCTCCGGACCATTCCGGAACTCCTCGTGACGTCCGGGATCTCATCCGGGACTCCGAACAATATTCGGGTTACTGCATACACATATATCTTCATAACCCTAGCGCCACCGAACCTTAAGTGTGTAGACCCTACGGGTTCGGGAGACATGCAGACATGACCGAGACGTTCTCCGGTCAATAACCAACAGCGGGATCTGGATACCCATGATGGCTCCCACATGTTCCACGATGATCTCATCGGATGAACCACGATGTCAAGGACTTAATCAATCCCGTATACAATTCCCTTTGTCTAGCGGTATGTTACTTGCCCGAGATTCGATCGTCGGTATCCTTATACCTTGTTCAATCTCGTTACCGGCAAGTCTCTTTACTCGTTCCGTAACACATCATCCCGTGATCAACTCCTTGGTCACATTGCGCATATGATGATGTCCTACCGAGTGGGCCCAGAGATACCTCTCCGCTTACACGGAGTGACAAATCCCAGTCTCGATTCGTGCCAACCCAACAGACACTTTCGGAGATACCTGTAATGCACCTTTATAGTCACCCAGTTACGTTGTGACGTTTGATACACCCAAAGCACTCCTACGGTATCCGGGAGTTGCACAATCTCATGGTCTAAGGAAATGATACTTGACATTAGAAAAGCTTTAGCATACGAACTGTACGATCTTTGTGCTAGGCTTAGGATTGGGTCTTGTCCATCACATCATTCTCCTAATGATGTGATCCCGTTATCAACGACATCCAATGTCCATGGTTAGGAAACCGTAACCATCTATTGATCAACGAGCTAGTCAACTAGAGGCTTACTAGGGACATGGTGTTGTCTATGTATCCACACATGTATCTGAGTTTCCTATCAATACAATTATAGCATGGATAATAAACGATTATCATGAACAAGGAAATATAATAATAACCAATTTATTATTGCCTCTAGGGCATATTTCCAACAAGGGGACACCCCTAGACACACAAGTTGATCTTCGTGATCGTTCCTTAGCCGTGTGCGGTGCCCCCCTCCACCATATTCCACCTCGGTCATATTGTAGTGGTGCTTAGGCGAAGCCCTGCGACAGTAGAACATCAAGATCGTCACCACGCCGTCGTGCTGACGGAACTCCTCCCCGACGCTTTGCTGGATCGGAGCCCGGGGATCGTCATCGAGCTGAATGTGTGCTAGAACTCGGAGGTGCCGTAGTTTCGGTGCTTGATCGGTCGGGCCGTGAAGACGTATGACTACATCAACCAAACGCTTCCGTTGTCGATCTACAAGGGTACGTAGATCACACTCTCCCATCTCGTCGCTATGCATCACCATGATCTTGCGTGTGCGTAGGAAATTTTTGAAATTACTACGTTCCCCAACAGTGGTATCAGAGCCTAGGTTTTATATGTTGATGTTATATGCACGAGTAGAACACAAGTGAGTTGTGGGGGATATAAGTCATACTGCTTACCAGCATGTCATACTTTGGTTCGGCGGTATTGTTGGATGAAGCGGCCCAGACCGACATTACGCGTACGCTTACGCGAGACCGGTTCTCCCGACGTGCTTTGCACATAGGTGGCTTGTGGGTGAAAGTTTCTCCAACTTTAGTTGAACCAAGTGTGGCTACGCCCGGTCCTTGTGAAGGTTAAAACAGCACCAACTTGACAAACTATCGTTGCGGTTTTGATGCATAGGTAAGATTGGTTCTTGCTTAAGCCCGTAGCAGCCACGTAAAACTTGCAACAACAAAGTAGAGGACGTCTAACTTGTTTTTGCAGGGCATGTTGTGATGTGATATGGTCAAGACATGATGCTAAATTTTATTGTATGAGATGATCATGTTTTGTAACCGAGTTATCGGCAACTGGCAGGAGCCATATGGTTGTCGCTTTATTGTATGCAATGCAATCGCGCTGTAATGCTTTACTTTATCACTAAGCGGTAGCGATAGTCGTGGAAGCATAAGATTGGCAACACGACAACGATGCTACAATGGAGATCAAGGTGTCGCGCCGGTGACGATGGTGATCATGACGGTGCTTCGAAGATGGAGATCACAAGCACAAGATGATGGTGGCCATATCATATCACTTATATTGATTGCATGTGATGTTTATCTTTTATGCATCTTATCTTGCTTTGATTGACGGTAGCATTTTAAGATGATCTCTCACTAATTATCAAGAAGTGTTCTCCCTGAGTATGCACCGTTGCGAAAGTTCTTTGTGCTGAGACACCACGTGATGATCGGGTGTGATAGGCTCTACGTTCAAATACAACGGGTGCAAAACAGTTGCACACGCGGAATACTCAGGTTATACTTGATGAGCCAAGCATATACAGATATGGCCTCGGAACACGGAGACCGAAAGGTCGAGCGTGAATCATATAGTAGATATGATCAACATAGTGATGTTCACCAATGAAACTACTCCATCTCACGTGATGATCGGACATGGTTTAGTTGATTTGGATCACGTGATCACTTAGAGGATTAGAGGGATGTCTATCTAAGTGGGAGTTCTTAAGTAATATGATTAATTGAACTTAAATTTATCATGAACTTAGTCCTGGTAGTATTTTGCAAATCATGTTGTAGATCAATAGCTCGCGTTGTTGCTTCCCTGTGTTTATTTTGATATGTTCCTAGAGAAAATTGTGTTGAAAGATGTTAGTAGTAATGATGCGGATTGGATCCGTCATCTGAGGTTTATCCTCATTGCTGCACAGAAGAATTATGTCCTTGATGCACCGCTAGGTGACAGACCTATTGCAGGAGCAGATGCAGACGTTATGAATGTTTGGCTAGCTCAATATGATGACTACTTGATAGTTTAGTGCACCATGCTTAATGGCTTAGAATCGGGACTTCAAAGACGTTTTGAACGTCATGGAGCATATGAGATGTTCCAGGAGTTGAAGTTAATATTTCAAGCAAATACCCAAGTTGAGAGATATGAAGTCTCCAACAAGTTCTATAGCTAAAAGATGGAGGAGAATCGCTCAACTAGTGAGCATGTGCTCAGATTGTCTGAGTACTACAATCGCTTGAATCAAGTGGGAGTTAATCTTCCAGATAAGATAGTGATTGACAGAATTCTCTAGTCACCATCACCAAGTTAGTAGAACTTCGTGATGAACTATGATATGCAAGGGATAACGGAAACGATTCCCAAGCTCTTCGTAATGCGGAAATTGACGAAGGTAGAAATCGAGAAAAACATCAAGTGTTGATGGTAGACAAGACCACTAGTTTCAAGAGGGCAGAGCGAAGAAGGGGAACTTCAAGAAGAACGGCAAGCAAGTTACTGCTCAAGTAAAGAAGCCCAAGTCTGGTCCTAAGCCTGAGACTAAGTGTTTCTACTGCAAAGGGACTGGTCACTGGAAGCGGAACTACCCCAAGTGATTGGCAGATAAGAAGGATGGGAAAGTGAACATAAGTATATTTGATATACATGTTATTGATGTGTACTTTACTAGTGTTTATAGCAACCCCTCAGTATTTGATACTAGTTCAGTTGCTAAGATTAGTAACTCGAAACGGAAGTTGCAGAATAAACAGAGACTAGTTAAGGGTGAAGTGACGATGTGTGTTGGAAGTGGTTCCAAGATTGATATGATCATCATCTCACACTCCCTATAATTTCGGGATTAGTGTTGAACCTAAATAAGTGTTATTTGGTGTTTGCGTTGAGCATGAATATGATTTGCTCATGTTTATTGTAATACGGTTATTCATTTAAGTAAGAGAATAAATTGTTGTTCTGTTTACATGAATAAAACCTTATATGGTTACACACCCAATGAAAATAGTTCGTTGGATCTCGACGAAGTGATACACATAATCATAATATTGAAACCAAAAGATGCAAAGTTAATAATGATAGTGCAACTTATTTGTGGCACTGCCGTTTAGGTCATGTTGGTATAAAGCGCATGAAGAAACTCCATGCTGATGGGCTTTTGGGATCACTTGATTATGAATCAGTTGATGCTTGCGAACCATGCCTCATGGGCAAGATGACTAAGACTCTGTTCTTCGGAACAATGGAGCGAGCAACAGATTTGTTGGAAATCATACATACTGATGTATGTGGTCCGATGAATATTGAGGCTCGCGACAGGTATCATTATTTTCTGATCTTCACAGATGATTTGAGCAGATATGAGCATACCTACTTGATGAAACACAAGTCTGAAACATTTGAAAAGTTCAAAGAATTTCAGAGTGAAGTGGAGAATCATCGTAAACAAAAATAAAAGTTTCTACGATATGATCGCAGAAGTAAAATATTTGAGTTACGAGTTTGGCCTTCAGTTAAAAACAATGTGAAATAGTTTCACTACTCACGCCACCTGGAACACCACAGTGTAATGGTGTGTCCGAACATCATAACCGTACTTTATTAGATATGGTGCGATCTATGATGTCTCTTACCGATCTACCACTATCGTTTTGGGGTTATGCATTAAAGACAGCTGCATTCACGTTTAAAAGGGCACCATCTAAGTCCGTTGAGACGACACAATCTGAACTGTGGTTTGGCAAGAAACCAAAGTTGTCGTTTCTTAAAGTTTGGGATTGTGATGCTTATGTGAAAAAGTTTCATCCTGATAAGCTCAAACCCAAATCAGAGAAATATGTCTTCATAGGATACCCAAAGGAGACTATTGGGTACACCTTCTATCATAGATCCAAAGGCAAGACATTCGTTGCTAAGAATGGATCCTTTCTAGAGAAGGAGGTTCTCTTGAAAGAAGTGAGTGGGAGGAAAGTAGAACTTGATAAGGTAATTGTACCTTCTCCCTTATTGGAAAGTAGTTCATCACAGAAATCTGTTCCTGTGACTACTACACCAATTAGTAAGGAAGCTAATGATGATGATCATGTAACTTCAGATCAAGTTACTACCGAATCTCGTAGGTAAACCAGAGTGAGATCCGCACCAGAGTGGTACGGTCATCCTGTTCTGGAGGTCATGCTACTTGACCATGACGAACCTACGAGCTATGAAGAAGCGATGGTGAGCCCAGATTCCGCAAAATGGCTTGAGCCCATGAAATCTGAGATGGGATCCATGTATGAGAACAAAGTATGGACTTTGGTTGACTTGCCCGATGATCGGCAAGCAATTGAGAATAAATGGATCTTCAAGAGGAAGACAGACGCTGATAGTAGTGTTACTATCTACAAAGCTAGAATTGTCGCAAAAGGTTTTCGACAAGTTCAAGGTGTTGACTACGATGAGAGTTTCTCACTCGTATCTATGCTTAAGTCTGTCCGAATCATGTTAGCAATTGCCGCATTTTATGAAATCTGGCAAATGGATAACCAAAATTGCATTCCTTAATAGATTTATTAAAGAAGAGTTGTATATGATACAACCAGAAGGTTTTGTCAATCCTAAAGGTGCTAACAAAATATGCAAGCTCCAGCGATCCATCTATGGACTGGTGCAAGCATCTCGGAGTTGGAATATACGCTTTGATAAGTTGATCAAAGCATATAGTTTTATACAGACTTGCGATGAAGCATGTATTTACAAGAAAGTGAGTGGGAGCACTACAACATTTCTGATAAGTATATATGAATGACATATTGTTGATCGGAAATAATGTAGAATTATTCTGCAAAGCATAAAGGAGTGTTTGAAAGGAATTTTTCAAAGAAGGACCTCGGTAAAGCTGCTTACATATTGAGCATCAAGATCTATAGAGATAGATCAAGACGCTTGATAAGTTTTTTCAATGAGTACATACCTTGACAAGATTTTGAAGTAGTTCAAAATGGAACAGTCAAAGAAAGAGTTCTTGCCTGTGTTGCAAGGTGTGAAATTGAGTAAGACTCAAAGCCCGACCACGGCAAAAGATAGAAATAGAATGAAAGTCATTCCCTATGCCTCAGCCATAGGTTCTATAAAGTATGCCATGCTGTGTACCAGATCTATTGTATACCCTACACTGTGTTTAGCAAGGGAGTACAATAGTGATCTAAGAGTAGATCACTGGACAGCGGTCAAAATTATCCTTAGTGGAATAAGGAAATATTTCTCAATTATGGAGGTGACAAAAAGGTTCGTCGTAAAAAGTTACGTCGATGCAAGTTTTGACACAGATCTGGATGACTCTAAGTCTCGATCTAGATACATATTGAAAGTGGGAGCAATAAGCTAGAGTAGCTCCGTGCAGAGCATTGTTGACATAGAAATTCGCAAAGTACTTACGGATCTGAATGTGACAGACCCGTTGACTAAAATTATCTCACAAGCAAAACATGATCACACCTTAGTACTCTTTGGGTGTTAATCACATAGCGATGTGAACTAGATTACTGACTCTAGTAAACCCTTTGGGTGTTGATCACATATCGATGTGAACTATGGGTGTTAATCACATGGTGATGTGAACTATTGCTGTTAAATCACATGGCGATGTGAACTAGATTATTGACTCTAGTGCAAGTGGGAGACTGAAGGAAATATTCCCTAGAGGCAATAATAAAGTTATTATTTATTTCCTTATATCATGATAAATGTTTATTATTCGTGCTAGAATTGTATTAACCGGAAACATAATACATGTGTGAATACATAGACAAACAGAGTGTCACTAGTATGCCTCTACTTGACTAGCTCGTTAATCGAAGATGGTTATGTTTCCTAACCATAAACAAAAGAGTTGTTATTTGATTAACGGGATCACATCATTAGGAGAATGATGTGATTTACATGACCCATTCCATTAGCTTAGCACCCGATCGTTTAGTATGTTGCTATTGCTTTCTTCATGACTTATACATGTTCCTATGACTATGAGATTATGCAACTCCCGTTTGCCGGAGGAACACTTTGTGTGCTACCAAACGTCACAACGTAACTGGGTGATTATAAAGGAGCTCTACAGGTGTCTCCAAAGGTACATGTTGGGTTGGCGTATTTCGAGATTAGGATTTGTCACTCCGATTGTCGGAGAGGTATCTCTGGGCCCTCTTGGTAATGCACATCACATAAGCCTTGCAAGCATTGCAACTAATGAGTTAGTTGTGAGATGATGTATTACGGAACGAGTAAAGAGACTTGCCGGTAACGAGATTGAACTAGGTATTAAGATACCGACGATCGAATCTCGGGCAAGTAACATACCGATGACAAAGGGAACAACGTATGTTGTTATGCGGTCTGACCGATAAAGATCTTCGTAGAATATGTAGGAGCCAATATGGGCATCCAGGTCCCGCTATTGGTTATTGACCAGAGACGTTCCTCGGTCATGTCTACATTGTTCTCGAACCCGTAGGGTCCGCACGCTTAAGGTTTCGATGACAGTTATATTATGAGTTTATGAGTTTTGATGTACCGAAGTTAGTTCGGAGTCCCGGATGTGATCACGGACATGACGAGGAGTCTCGAAATGGTCGAGACATAAATATTGATATATTGGACGGCTATATTCGGACACCGGAAGTGTTCCGGGTGATTTCAGAGAAAACCGGAGAGCCGGAGGGTTACCGGAACCCCCCCCCCCCCGGGAGAAGTAATGGGCCATATGGGCCTTAGTGGAGAGAGAGAGGGGCTGCCAGAGGTGGGCTGCGCGCCTCCTCCCCCCTGGTCCAAATTGGACTAGGAGAGGGGGGCGGCGCCCCCCCCTTTCCCTCTCCCTCCCCACTTCTTTCCCCCTCCTAGTAGGAGTCCTACTCCTACTAGGAGGAGGACTCCTCCTGGCGCGCCTATAGGGGCCGGCCGGCCTCCTCCCCTTGCTCCTTTATATACGGGGGCAGAGGGGGCACCCCTAGACACACAAGTTGATCTTCGTGATCGTTCCTTAGCCGTGTGCGGTGCCCCCCTCCACCATATTCCACCTCGGTCATATTGTAGCGGTGCTTAGGCGAAGCCCTGCGACAGTAGAACATCAAGATCATCACCACGCCGTCGTGCTGACGGAACTCCTCCCCGACGCTTTGCTGGATCGGAGCCCGGGGATCGTCATCGAGCTGAACGTGTGCTAGAACTCGGAGGTGCCGTAGTTTCGGTGCTTGATCGGTCGGGCCGTGAAGATGTACGACTACATCAACCAAACGCTTCCGTTGTCGATCTACAAGGGTACGTAGATCACACTCTCCCCTCTCGTTGCTATGCATCACCATGATCTTGTGTGTGTGTAGGAAAATTTTGAAATTACTACGTTCCCCAACAAAATTTACTATGCATACAGGTCAAAGTTTTTTGCATACCTAGGAAATATATTAGTTAAGCATACCTAGAAAATATATTAGTTAAGCTTCGAACTGATGGATTCATGCAATGCCCTCTCTGCAAGCTCTTAAATCATGAAATGACTGTTTTGGACCATTAATCTTCTCCTCTAGCAAGCACCTGGGTAAAGATACTAAATCAAATACACACAAAAGTGACAATGAAATGCAGATTCTGTAGCACAAACTAAAGTTACGACAAATGATATGTCCATTTTGCATCATGCTTTTATATCGATATTTATTGCATTATGGGATGTTATTACACATTATGTCACAATACTTATGCATATTCTCCCTTATTTTACAAGGTTTACAGAAAGAGGGAGAATGTCGGCAGCTGGGATTCTGGGCTGGAAAAGGAGCAAATATTAAAGACGTATTATGCACAGCTCCAAAAGTCCTAAAACTTCACGGAAGACATTTTTAGAATATATAAAAAATACTCAGCGGAAGAAGTTCACTAGGGGGGCCACACCCTGCCCACGAGGCAGGGGGGCATGCCCTACCCCCCTGGGTGCGCCCCCTACCTCATGGGCCCCCTGGAGGCCCTTCGGTAGCCATCTTCTGCTATATGAAGTCTTTCGATGGGAAAAAAAATATTAGAATCCATCTTCTCGGACGAAACTCCGCCGCCACGAGGCGGAACCTTGCCGGAACCAATCTAGGGCTCCGGCGGAGCTGTTCTGCCGGGGAAACTTCCCTCCGGGAGGGGAAATCATCGCCATCGTCATCACCAACGCTCCTCTCATCGGGAGAGGGCAATCTCCATCAACATCTTCATCAGCACCATCTCCTCTCAAAACCCTAGTTCATCTCTTGAATCCAATTCTTGCCTCCAAGTCCGGGATTGGTACTAGTAGGTTGCTAGTAGTGTTAATTACTCCTTGTAGTTGATGCTAGTTGGTTTATTTGGTGGAAGATCATATGTTCAGATCCTATATGCATATTAATACCCCTCTGATTATGAACATGTTTATGCTTTGTGAGTAGTTACGTTTGTTCCTGAGGACATGGGAGAACTTGCTATTAGTAGTCATGTGAATTTGGTATTCATTCGATATTTTGATGAGATGTATGTTGTCTCTCCTCTAGTGGTGTTATGTGAACGTCGACTACATGACACTTCACCATTATTTGGGCCTAGAGGAAGGCATTGGGAAGTAATAAGTAGATGATGGGTTCCTAGAGTGACAAAAGCTTAAAACCTAGTTTATGCGTTGCTTCGTAAGGGGCTGTTTTGGATCCATATGTTTCATGCTATGGTTAGGTTTACCTTAATACTTTTGTTGTAGTTGTGGATGCTTGCAATAGAGGTTAATCATAAGTGGGATGCTTGTCCAAGTAAGGACAGTACCCAAGCACCGGTCCACCCACGTACCAAATTATCAAAGTACCGAACGCGAATCATACGAACGTGATGAAAACTAGCTTGACGATAATTCCTATGTGTCCTCAGGAGCGCTTTTCTCTATATAAGAGTTTGTCCAGGCTTGTCCTTTGCTACAAAAAGGATTGGGCCACCTTGCTGCACTTTATTTACTTTTGTTACTTGTTGCTTGTTACAAATTATCCTATCACAAAACTATCTGTTACCACTTATTTCAGTACTTGCAAAGAATACCTTGCTGGAAACCGCTTATCATTTCCTTCTGCTCCTCGTTGGGTTCGACACTCTTACTTATTGAAAGGACTACGATAGATCCCCTATACTTGTGGGTCATCAAGACTCTTTTCTGGCGCCGTTGCCGGGGAGTGAAGCGCCTTTGGTAGGTGGAATTTGGTAAGGAAAAATTTATATAGTGTGCTGAAATTTACTGTCACTTGTTACTATGGAAAGTAATCCTCTGAGCGGCTTGTTCGGGGTATATTCACCCCGACCAGTAGAGCAAAGAGTTGCTCCTCAACTTAATGAACCTACTGAAAATGAAAATGTCTGCTTTGAAATTCCTTCGGGTATGATAGAAAAACTGCTAGCTAATCCTTTTTTAGGAGATGGAACAAAGCATCCTGATGAGCATCTAATATATGTGGATGAAGTTTGTGGATTATTTAAGCTTGCAGGTGTACCAGGAGATGTTGTTAAGAAGAAGATCTTCCCTTTATCTTTGAAGGGAGATGCATCGACATGGTATAGGCTATGTGATGATATGGGGTCATGGAACTACAAATGATTGAAATTGGAATTTCATCAGAAGTTTTATCCTATGCATCTTGTTCATCGTGATCGCAATTATATATAATTTTTGCCCTCGCGAAGGAGAAAGCATCGCTCAAGCTTGGGGGAGGCTTAAATCAATGTTATATTCATGCCCCAATCATGAGCCCTCAAGAGAAATGATTATTCAAAAAATTTATGCTCGTCTTTCTGATATCAATCGCACCATGCTTGATACTTCTTGTGCTGGATCTTTTATGATGAAGACTATTGAATTCAAATGGGATTTATTGGAAAGAATTAAACGCAACTCTGAAGATTGGGACCTCGACAAAGGTAAGGAGTCAGGTATGACACCTAGGTTTGATTGTGTTAAATCTTTTATGGATACCGATGTTTTCCGTAAATTTAGCACTAAATATGGACTTGACTCTGAGATAGTAGTTTCTTTCTGTGAATCTTTTGCTACTCATGTTGATCTCCCGAAGGAGAAGTGGTTTAAATATAATCCTCCCAAAGAAGTGAAAGTAGTTGCACCTATTAAAGTTGAAGAAAATATTGTCACTTATAATGATCCAATTGTTCCTACTTCTTATGTTGAGAAACCACCTTTCCCTGTCAGGATAAAGGATCATGCTAGAGATTCAACTGTGGTTCGTAAAAGCAATATTAAAACTTATACACCTCGTGAGCAAATTAAAGTTGAAACTAATACTGCTATTGTTAAAGATCTCTTGTCTGATAATATTGATGGACATGTTATTTATTTATGTGATGAAACTGCTAGAATTGCTAAACCTTGTGCTAAAGCTAAACCTAGACCTGTGGTAGGCATGCCTGTTATTTTTGTTAAAATATGAGATCATTGTTATCATGGCTTATGTGATATGGGTGCCAGTGCTAGTGCAATACCTATTAGCCTATATAGAGAAATCATGCATGATATTGCACCTATTGAGTTAGAAGATATTGATGTCACAATTAAACTTGCCAATAGAGATACTATTTCACCAATGGGAATTGTTAGAGATGTTGAAGTCTTGTGTGGGAAAACTAAATATCCTGCTGATTTTCTTGTTCTTGATTCCCCACAAGATAGCTTTTGTCCCATTATATCTGGTAGACCCTTCCTGAACACTGTTAATGCTACCATAGATTGCAAAAGGGATGTTGTTACTATCGGTTTAGATGATATGACTCATGAATTTAATTTCTCTAAATTTAGTAGACAACACCGTGAAGCAGAATTACCTAGTAAGGATGAAATTATTGGTCTTGCTTCTATTGCCGTACCTCCTAGTGATCCTTTAGAACAATATTTGCTAGACCATGAAAATGACATGTTTATGAATGAAAGAAGGGAAATACATGAAGTATTCTTTAAACAGGAACCTATTCTGAAACACAATTTGTCTGTTGAAATCCTAGGGGATCCTCCTCCACCCAAGGGTGGTCCCGTGTTTGAGCTTAAACCATTGCCTGATACTCTTAAATATGCTTATCTTGATGAGAAAAAGATATATCATGTTATTATTAGTGCTAACCTTTCAGAGCATGAGGAAGAGAGATTATTGAAAACTCTGAAGAAGAACCGTGCTGCTATTAGGTATATCCTTGATGATCTTAAGGGCATTAGTCCCACTCTATGTCAACATAAAATAAATTTGGAAGAAGATGCTAAACCAGTTCGTGATCATCAACGATGGCTGAATCCTAAAATGAAAGAAGTGGTAAGAAAGGAAATACTAAAGCTTCTTGAGGCAGGTATAATCTATCCCTTTGCTGATAGTCAGTGGGTAAGTCCTGTCCATTGTGTCCTCAAGAAGGGAGGTATTACTGTCGTTCCTAATGATAAAGATGAATTGATTCCTCAAAGAATTATTACAGGTTATAGGATGGTAATTGATTTCCGCAAATTAAATAAGGCCACTAAAAAGGATCATTACCCCTTACCTTTTATCAATCAAATGCTAGAAAGATTATGCAAACATACACATTTTTGCTTTCTAGATGGTTATTCTGGTTTCTCTCAAATACCTGTGTCAGCCAAAGATCAATCAAAGACTACTTTTACTTGCACTTTTGGTACTTTTGCTTATAGACGTATGCCTTTTGGTTTATGTAATGCACCTGCTACCTTTCAAAGATGCATGATGGATATATTCTATGACTTTTGTGAAAAGATTTGTGAGGTTTTCATGGACTCTTTCTCCGTCTATGGATCTTCTTTTGATGATTGCTTGAGCAACCTTGATCGAGTTTTGTAGAGATGTGAAGAAACTAATCTTGTCTTGAATTCGTAAAAGTGCCACTTTATGGTTAATGGAGGTATTCTCTTGGGGCACAAAGTTTCTGAAAGAGGTATTGAGGTTGATAAAGCCAAGGTTGATGCTATTGAGAAGATGCCATGTCCCAAGGACATCAAAGGTATAAGAAGTTTCCTTGGTCACGCCGGATTTTATAGGAGGTTCATTAAGGACTTCTCAAAAATTTCACGGCCTCTGACTAATTTATTACAAAAAGATATACCATTTGTCTTTGATGATGATTATGTAGAAGCATTTGAAATACTTAAGAAAGCATTGATCTCTGCACCTATTGTTCAGCCACCTGATTGGAATTTACCCTTTGAAATTATGTGTGATGCTAGTGATTATGCTGTAGGTGCTATTCTAGGACAACAAGTTGATAAGGAATTAAATGTTATTCAATATGCTAGTAAAACCCTAGACAATGCTCAAAGAAATTATGCTACTACTGGAAAAGAATTCTTAGCAGTTGTATTTGCTTGTGATAAGTTCAGACCTTATATTGTTGATTCTAAAGTAACTATTCACACTGATCATGCTGCTATTAAATATCTCATGGAAAAGAAAGATGCTAAACCTAGACTTATTAGATGGGTTCTCTTGCTACAAGAATTTGACTTACATATCGTTGATAGAAAGGGAGCTGAGAACCCCGTTGCAGACAACTTGTCTAGGTTAGAAAATGTGCTTGATGACCCACTTCCTATTGATGATAGCTTTCCTGATGAGCAATTAAATATCATAAATGCTTCTCATACTGCTCCATGGTATGCTGATTATGCTAATTACATTGTTGCTAAGTTTATACCACCTAGTTTCACATACCAGCAAAAGAAAAAGTTCTTCTATGATTTGAGGCATTACTTTTGGGATGACCCACATCTTTATAAAGAATGAGTAGATGGTGTTATTAGACGTTGTGTACCTGAGCATGAACAGGAACAGATCCTACGCAAGTGTTACTCCGAAGCTTATGGAGGACACCATGCTGGAGATAGAATTGCACATAAGGTATTGCAATCTTGTTTTTATTGGCCTACTCTCTTCAAGGATGCCCGTAAGTTTGTCTTATCTTGTGATGAATGTCAAAGAATTGGTACTATTAGTAGACGTCAAGAAATGCCTATGAACTATTCTCGTTATTGAACCATTTGATGTTTGGGGCTTTGACTATATGGGACCTTTTCCTTCCTCTAATGGATATACACATATTTTAATTGTTGTTGATATCGTTACTAATTGGGTAGAAGCTATTCCAACTAGTAGTGCTGATCATAACACTTCTATTAAAATGCTTAAAGAAGTTATTTTTCCAAGATTTGGAGTCCCTAGATATTTAATGACTGATGGTGGTTCACATTTTATTCATGGTGCTTTCTGTAAAATGCTTGCTAAATATGATATTAATCATAGAATTGCATCTCCTTATCACCCACAGTCTAGTGGTCAAGTAGAATTGAGTAATAGAGAGCTCAAATTAATTTTGCAAAAGACTGTTAATAGATCTAGAAAGAATTGGTCCAAGAAACTTGATGATGCATTATGGGCCTATAGAACTGCATATAAAAATCCTATGGGTATGTCTTCGTATAAAATGGTTTATGGAAAAGCATGTCACTTACCTCTCGAACTAGAACACAAGGCATATTGGGCTATTAAAGATCTCAATTATGATTTTAAACTTGACGGTGAGAAGAGGTTATTTTATATTAGCTCACTCGATGAATGGAGAACCCAAGCCTACGAAAATGCCAAGTTGTTTAAAGAAAAAGTTAAAAGATGGCATGATAAAAGGATACAAAAGCATGAGTTTAATGTAGGTGATTATGTATTGCTATACAACTCTCGTTTAAGATTTTTTGCAGGAAAACTTCTCTCTAAATGGGAAGGTCCTTACGTTATCAAGGAGGTCTATCGTTTCGGTGCCATAAAAATCAACAACTTCGAAGGCACAAATCTGAAGGTGGTGAACGGTCAAAGAATCAAACATTATATCTCAGGTAATCCCATAAATGCTGAAACCAATGTTATTGAAACCGTAACCCCGGAGGAATACATAAGGGACACTTTCCGGAACGTTTCAGACTCCGGAAAGGAATAGGTATGTGGTACGGTAAGTAAACCGACTCCAAAACAGTTTTTAAGGCAATATTTCTCCGTTTTGGAATATTTAGAAAAATAGAAAAATAAGAAGCAGTCCGGGAAGGACACGAGGGCTCCACGAGGGTGGAGGGCACGCCCTACCCCCTGGGCGCGCCCCCCTACCTCGTGGGCACCTCGTGCGCTCTCCGGACTCCGTTTTCGTACACGACACGTATTTTGGTTGGTAAAAATTCATTATATAGTCTCCCGGGGGTTTTGACTCCCGTGTCACACAATTATCCTCTGTTTGTGTTTCGAGCTGTTTCTGCTGCAGATTAGAGCAAGATGTCTTCGCAAGAGTCAGTCGGGGAGAGTCGGGTGTCTCATCCGGCACCGAGATCAATGACAAACAACAATGTTGACCTCTTTGGGCCAGCAACAGAGGAAGAGATGGAGGCTGAATTGAAGAGGATCAAGAAGTCACTTCCCGCTTCTGAGCTGGATTCACAATGGGAGAACTTCAGAGCTTGGCTATTCCAAATTCGGTTATCCCTTCCAATGTTAGATTTCTTTCTTATGATAATATGAAGAAGAGTGTCACTGGTTCTCCCGCAGCTATGCAGCACCCTTGGGTGCAGGGAGCTTTGGCTGTTACAGGAAAACTCCGAAAGGAAATAATGGACCTCAAGCAGCAAGTCAATAAGCTCGAGGAGGAGAATCGTATCCTGAGGGGCATCATCGCCAAGAATATCACATCACCATCCCCGAAAAGAGAGACATAATCACATGGGTACGGGCACTCCCCTTGGCAACTGCCAAGCTTGGGGGAGTGCCCCGGTATCGTATCACCATCACTTTTATCTTTACCGTCTTTGTTAGTTCGATCCTTTTGGTAATATCTTGATCTCATAGAATAAAAGTCTTAGTATGATCTAGTTGTGAGTTTTGCTTTATAATTCTTCTATGTAATCGAGTCCGTGAGCTATATAATAAAGATTAGTGTTGAGTCAAGGGCTTGATTATTTTGCCATGATCCTAAGGGAATAAAAGAAAAGAGAAAGAAATAAAAAGAAACAAAAGGATCATGTGAGTCTTATGGAGAGTAATGAGCTCACATAGAAAAAGTATGGTGAATAAAAGTTGTTGAGAGTTGACAAGCATAGTTTTGGTCATCGTTGCAATTAATAGGAAGTAATAAAGAAAGAGAGGTCTTCACATATAAATACACTATCTTGGACATCTTTTATGATTGTGAGCACTCATTAAAATATGACATGCTAAAGAGTTGACGTTGGACAAGGAAGACAACGTAATGGGTTATGTTTTCTTACATCTGAGATAAATTATATTGTCATGGATCATCCAACATGGTTGAGCTTGCCTTTCCCTCTCATGCTAGCCAAATTCATTGCACCAAGTAGACATACTACTTGTGCT
Organism: Triticum urartu; assembly: GCF_056163025.1. Taxonomy (NCBI): domain Eukaryota; kingdom Viridiplantae; phylum Streptophyta; class Magnoliopsida; order Poales; family Poaceae; genus Triticum; species Triticum urartu. Next base: position 397,148,089 of record NC_141876.1, on the reverse strand, counting down.
TCCAACTACCCTTAAGCCAGTTTTATCATGAGAGTCCACTATACCTACCTATGGATTGAGTAAGATCCTCCAAGTAAGTTGTCATCGGTGCAAGCAATAAAAATTGCTCTCTAAATATGTATGACTTATTAGTGTGGGAGAAAATAAGCTTTATACGATTGTGTGATATGGAAGAAATAAAAGCGACATACTGCATAATAAAGGTCCATATCACAAGTGGCAATATAAAGTGACGTTCTTTCGCATTAAGATTTTGTGCATCCAACCATAAAAGTGCATGACAACCTTTGCTTCCCTCTGCGAAGGGCCTATCTTTTACTTTTATCTCCTACCTTGCATAAGAGTCATGGTGATCTTCACCCTTCCTTTTTATATTTTATCTTTTGGCAAGCACAGTATGTTGGAAAGATCCTGCTATATATGGCTAATTGGATGTGAGTTTTCATGAACTATTATTGTTGACATTACCCTTGAGGTAAAACGTTGGGAGGCAAAACTATAAGCCCCTATCTTTCTCTGTGTCCGATTAAAACTCCATACCCATAAGTATTGCGTGAGTGTCAGCAATTGTGAAAGACTATATGATAGTTGAGTATGTGGACTTGGTGAAAAGCTCTTATATATTGACTCTTTCCTATGTTATGATAAATTGCAATTGCTCCAATGACTGAGATTATAGTTTGTTAGTTTTCAATGAGGTTTATGATTCATACTTGAAATTGTGATTGAATTGTTACTCTAGCATAAGAAATTATATGACAAGAATTATATAAGTTGTTGTTCTAAGAATGATCATGATGCCCTCATGTCCGTATTTTATTTTTATCGACACCTCTATCTCTAAACATGTGGACATATTTTTCGATTTCGGCTTTCTCTTGAGGACAAGCGAGGTCTAAGCTTGGGGGAGTTGATACGTCCATTTTGCATCATGCTTTTATATCGATATTTATTGCATTATGGGTTGTTATTACACATTATGTCACAATACTTATGCCTATTCTCTCTTATTTTACAAGGTTTACATAAAGAGGGAGAATGCTGGCAGCTGGGATTCTGGGCTGGAAAAGGAGCAAATATTAGAGACCTATTCTGCACAGCTCCAAAAGTCCTGAAACTTCACGGAAGACGTTTTCAGAATATATAAAAAATACTCGGCGGAAGAAGTTCACCAGGGGGGCCACACCCTGCCCACGAGGGTGGGGGCGTGCCCTACCCCCTGGGCGCGCCCCCTACCTCGTGGGCCCCTTGGTGGCCCTCCGGTGGCCATCTTCTGCTATATGAAGTCTTTCGATGGGAAAAAAATCAGAATTCATCTTCTCGGACAAAACTCCGCCGCCATGAGGCGGAACCAATCAAGGGCTCCGACGGAGCTGTTCTGCCGGGGAAACTTCCCTCCGGGAGGGGGAAATCATCGCCATCGTCATCACCAACGCTCCTCTCATCGGGAGAGGGCAATCTCCATCAACATCTTCATTAGCACCATCTCCTCTCAAAACCCTAGTTCATCTCTTGTATCCAATTCTTGTCTCAAGTCCGGGATTGGTACTAGTAGGTTGCTAGTAGTGTTAATTACTCCTTGTAGTTGATGCTAGTTGGTTTATTTGGTGGAAGATCATATGTTCAGATCCTATATGCATATTAATACCCCTCTGATTATGAACATGTTTATGCTTTGTGAGTAGTTACGTTTGTTCGTGAGGACATGGGAGAAGTCTTGCTATTAGTAGTCATGTGAATTTGGTATTCGTTCGATATTTTGATGAGATGTATGTTGTCTCTCCTCTAGTGGTGTTATGTGAACGTCGACTACATGACACTTCACCATTATTTGGGCCTAGAGGAAGGCATTGGAAAGTAATAAGTAGATGATGGATTGCTAGAGTGACATAAGCTTAAACCCTAGTTTATGCATTGCTTCGTAAGGGGCTGATTTGGATCCATATGTTTCATGCTATGGTTAGGTTTACCTTAATACTTTTGTTGTAGTTGCGGATGCTTGCAATAGAGGTTAATTATAAGTGGGATGCTTGTCCAAGTAAGGACAGTACCCAAGCACCGGTCCACCCACATACCAAATTATCAAAGTACCGAACGCGAATCATATGAATGTGATGAAAACTAGCTTGACGATAATTCCTATGTGTCCTCGGGAGCGCTTTTCTCTATATAAGAGTTTGTCCAGGCTTGTCCTTTACTACAAAAAGGATTGGGCCACCTTGTTGCACTTTATTTACTTTTGTTACTTGTTGCTCGTTACAAATTATCCTATCACAAAACTATCCGTTACCACTTATTTCAGTACTTGCAGAGAATACCTTGCTGGAAACCGCTTATCATTTCCTTCTGCTCCTCGTTGGGTTCGACACTCTTACTTATCGAAAGGACTACGATAGATCCTCTATACTTGTGGGTCATCAAGAAACAATTGTTGCAATAGTAGTTCAAGCACACATGCTTAGTGTGACCGAGAACATTACAGTTCTGTTCTCGTTTAAGCCCAGTCATTTCATTGATGTCAAGGGTCCTCTGAAACATAATTGTTAAATTGAAAACATCAAACTGTAAAACCTCCTGAATATCACCAAAAAAAGAAGTGAATCCCTAGCATTAGATTGCAGGTTTGAGATGGCATTGGCCTAGTAGAGCAATTGCTGCTAGCTGCAACTTGTTTCGTTTGATAATACATTCTGACTTGCTGTCCTGTATATCGGTAGGGTTCGATTTGGGCGGATCAAAATGTCGAACACCTTATGTGCAGACGTCACGCTCGTAAGCAGGGACGAGTCGGGAGTGGTGTCGATCTGGGCAAGCTCGTCGCTGATCACTAACTTCCCATGCCCTTCTCCTCTACTTCTCTGGACACTACTGTCACATCCTGGTGTCTTGTGGTCGCAGTCAAGGCCCTCGTTGTGGCGCTACTGTCGGCATCAGCCATCGATGTAGGGGGAGCCATGGAATTTGTACAACAAAGAGGAGGGGAGAGGGGGAAGGGGAGGGATGGGGTGCCATACCACCGTCGACCGGCGTCGTTTGTACAGCCACGCCGCCAGCAAGATTGAGGGCGAGGGTGCTACCGGCATGGACCTCGTCAAGCTCCTGGCATCCAGTCACCGCTATCGCTCCCATGCTCCCTGCCACCTCCATGTTTCTCCCAGAGCTTGGTGGTAGGCAGAGGGGCCGCCGCCACCCCTCTCCCTGGGCGCCACCTCCTCCCCCATCAGGTGGCTCTTCCTTGTTTCTTCCACTCCTGGGACGCCAGATCCGCTTCCACTCCCAGGACGCCAGATCCGCGGGCTCGCCACTGTTCAGCCGGAGAAGAACAAGATGGAGTAGATACTGGCGAGGAGGTCGCTCGGCTTGGCCCGGGCGAGAGCACAGGAGGAGAAAAGTGAAGGGGGAAGGCGGCGCAGTGGAGACCAGGGAGGAGGGGAACGGGGCTCGAGAAGTGGAGGGACTGGCTGCTTGGAGATGAACGGACTGGGGGCTAGGTTTCCACCGCGCACTACGATCCAGCCCCATGCCTCTCGCTTTCTCACCCAAGACGCACATGGGACGCACCAATACACTGGGCCTATAGATATTTGAGGCCCACCTGTCATGGACAAGGAGGCAAAACAAATGAGTCACAGAGGACTAACGGCCACGACTTTGACAGCGGCGTAAAAATCCCTATTGCCGCCACTGTTCAGCCGGAGAAGAATAAGATGGAGTAGATGCTGGCCAGGAGGTCGCTCAGTTTGGCCCGGGCGAGAGCACAGGAGGAGAAAAGTGAAGGGGAGGAGGCGTCGCAGTGGAGACCAGGGAGGAGGGGAACGGGGCTCGAGAAGTGGAGGGATTGGCTGCTTGGAGACGAACGGACAGGGAGCTAGGTTTTCACCGCGCACTACGATCCAGCCCCATGCCTCTCGCTTTCTCACCTAGGACGCACACGGGACGCGCCAATACACTGGGCCCGTAGATATTTGAGGCCCACCCGTTATGGACAAGGAAGCAAAACAAATGAGTCACAGAGGACTAACGGCCACAACTTTGACAGCAGCATAAAAATCCCTGTTGCTGTGAAATCATGCGGCCACAACGCACGCGCGCCGCGAATGCCCCTGAAATTGCGGGTACTCTAGCAGGCTTTATATGTTAAATGTCCATATGGGTTCCTATTTCCTTGTTGCCTGTTGCTTTCTCATTCATATGCTCTGAGCTGAACTAGCTTTTATGTCGAGAGATGGACATGCGTACGCACAGACGGGGCGCCGTGTCCGATCCCGTTGTTGCGCACACGTGTGAACATGTCACAGCAAAATCAAACCCGGGCACACCAACTATCGTTCATTGTTGTAAATACAGTGCGTTTGTTTCCGGCAATGAAAGTTACTGTTCGGAGACGTGCACATGGGGATAGCCAGCCCAACTCCTCGTCCTTTCCAAGCAGTTGGTTGGACTTGCACCCCGTCCCAAACCTAGAGACCACATTGCCAACTTACATTATCTTGAACCACATTGAAAAGATAAATACAGTGATGCGCTCCTACTGAGGCGTCTCCATTTTTTTTAGAAAACATCGGCCTTTATTGATCAAGCAATAAATTTACGAAGAGTCTTCCGGATACACTCCGGAGCAGAATGAAAAATATAAAGACTAGAAGAGTTTAAACTTGATCTGGCTAAAACATGAGCTAAGATATTGAAGTGCCGACGAACATGCAAGAAAGAGGCATCAGGAAGATCACTTGCCACCACCTTGATATCATTCACAATGAAGCCAACAGCAGAACGGTCCCTAGCCGAAGAAGCCAACCGTTGCACCACGGAGAGGTAGTCTGTTTTGAAGACCAGATCAGCAAAGCCTTCATCTCGTGCAAACTTGACCGCGCGGCGAAGCGCCAAGGCATCACAACACCCACTCCAACTTTATTCAGATCTTCAGAAATAGCAGCATCAGAGAACACAACCAGCTTACCAACCGGCGACGGAGACCAGAGAGGATTCAACAAAGAGGTCTCACGCCTGTGATCAGGTACATGTTTGTACAAGTGTTGGAAGATCAACTCAATATAGGTCTGGGTCCTAGCAGCAGTGCGCTTCGGGTGTGGGGCTTCCGGTTCATTTCTCGCAGTGTTGCGAGCCTCCCAAATATGCCAAATTGTCACCGTCATGACTGTTGCTTCCCGATCAAAGCATCGGGATAGATAATCGAATAGCCACTGCTTAGGTGATGCGAAGGACGACCGGCATAGTTTGATCTCAAAAGTCTCCTTGACCGACTCCCAAACTGCACAAGCGTGAGGACAGAATAGTAGAGCGTGTTCCACACTCTCCAGCCCGCCACAGAAGAAGCAATCAGTCCAAGTCGGGACGTGGCGATGGCGCAGCTGCTCGCCGGACGGAAGACAATCATGAGCCAAACGCCATAGCACAATTTTCATTTTGTTGGGAGCCTTGACTCTCCACGGTGCTTTCCATAACTTTTCCTCCTCTGGCCAATTCGAGCTCTGGCCCAGACCGTTGCCACTGCGAGCCATTGAGAAACGTCTTGTTCTTGCCAGGTTGTAAGCAGACCGGACAGAATACACCCCATATCGAGTGAATGGCCATCGGGCATAATCTGGACTCCCTATCCCGTGAATTGGAATATGCAGGATCTCATCAGCCACTCTTTCAGAGAAGAAAGCCCTCACTGTTTCTTCATCCCAGCATCCGTTCTCTTCATCGACAAGACAATGGACCGTGGCCATCGCCGGAATGGGTGAAATAGTGTGCAGCATTGTCGGCGGAGTAGACGGTATCCAATGATCAGACATAATATGGATGCTTCTTCCATTACCAACACCCCACTGTACCCCTTGTTTCAACAGCTCTCGGCCATGAAGGATAGCACGCCAAGTCGCCGATGCAGTCCTAGGTTAATTCGGTGTTGTAATGAACGCTATGCTTGGTTAATTCGGTGTTGTAATGGAAAAATACCATGGTGCACCCGGATGTCAGCGCAACCTATAGCACAACATAATTTAGTAATTACAAAAAAATAATTTAAAATCAAATATGATCAAGTTGGACATTCGTATAAAAAGATTCGTCAAGGAATAACTTTTATAGTATTCTGGATGATAAAAAGTTCAAAACGCTATATACAAGTATTGTTCACGCTATTTTGTCCTCAATGTTTTTTTCCTGAAGTCAACAACAATCATTCCTTGACGAAACTTTTATATGAAACACAATATATTTAATCTTGCACATATACAATGCGTTGGCGCTTGAGAGCCATAAGTTCACACAACTCGCCAAGTCGCTGGTGAGAACGAGAAGAGGTGCGCACGAATTGAGTGTAGCTCAGATGGTTAGATTTTTTATGGTGAAATCATCCCATTAGAAGTCTTAAATGGTTGCATTTTTCAAAATTCATCTTGAGCATTTCGATGATGTGCATTCAATGGGAGGAGATGTTCCTATCGATTATGGAGACGTCGGCGGCGACTTCGTCAATCTTAAGATGATGCGCCGGTTCAGTCTCTCGGAGATACTCATAAAGATAGAATGTGCATGTGTATATCGTTTCAGATTCTATATCGTGTTAAAAAAAGACAAGGTGCGTGCCTCACAATCCCTGATCCCGCTAGAGCGCTTGCCCCGAAAAAAGGGGATCTCATACACAGGCGGAAGGAGGCGACACGTGGCTTCACTTTGTGAGCCGCCAGCGCTGCCACTGGTTCCCTCTCCCTCCGTCGGCCGCTCCGGCGGCGGGAGGGAGGGGAAACCTCGGATCTATGCGTGGGGTTGGTTTACAATAGGGTTAGGGGTGTGGGAGACGTTGCCAAGACCGTTGCTGCAGCGCCATGTCTGAATAAGTTTTCTCGGGCTCTGTTCGCAGTCAGATGGAACTCTTGCCTTCCTCTAGGAGCCAGCGGGGTGGGGGATCCCCGGATCTCGTCGAGGTCGTGGGCTATGGTGTCTGGAGGTCGGTCGGCATTGGCCGGTTGGATCCTCGGATGAAAGGTGGTTGTGTGAAGATGGAGATTCTTTTTCCTCCTCATTGGTATGCTTTTCTGCTGTTTTCTCCCTATTTCTTTGTGCCGCTGCTGGAGGGATGTACTACCTTGGCCGGGTGGTTGGCTCGGCCACGGCGTCGGAATCGGATCCTACTTCTCTTCTATCTAGAAGAGGCGCATGTAGCGGTACTCAAGTCCATAGATGACGAAGGCTGGTGCAGGCGTGTTGGACGCACATGTGTGTCCTTGAGGCTGTTTGGTTTGGTGCCTTAGCCGCCCTGTCAGAATATGGTTTGTTGACCAGGCTTTGAGGGGGCGTTTGGATCGACTCCAAAATATTGGCACGCCAACCCGTCTCGCCCCCTCTAGCTTGTTTTGCGCCAAATTGCTGTCGAAAACGCGGGCGCCAGAATTGTCTGTCTATTTTTTGGCAAGCTAATTGCGCCCACGTTTTGGCAGGCAAGTGAGGGAACGAACGAAACAACCCCCTTGTCTTTTTGGTTTTTGGTGTTGAAACGAAGAAAAGAGGGAACAGTGCGGCGGCAATTATGTCATGATTGAAGATGATGACCTGTTCGGGGCTAATTGCAGATTCTTATGTTGCAGAAGTCTTTTCACAAGATTAAGGAATGATGACACAGAGCTTTGGAGATATTCATGTTTTACCGGTTGTTTTAAGGTGCTCTTTGTTTTTCCTGGTTCTTTTTGTATGTGTTAAGTGCTGGTATGGGACAAAGACTTTGTATTATTTTGTAATTTTTTAAAGGCTTATTTCGTGATTTGAATACAAGTATACTTAAAAAAAATTCCCTGATCCCGCTGGATGTTACCGGGGCCCACGCGCGGCTTCCTCGGAAGCGGCTCCCCTGACGTATGGCACCTGCCGTTGTGGCACTGCCATATGGGCCTGTTTCCTGATGGGCTCACCTGTCGGTGATGGAACGGCACCCTGCCGAACGATAGAGGATCCCCGTCCGGCTTCCTCTCTCGCCGCGTCGGCCTCTCGGCTGTCGAACGGCATCGAATACCGATTGCGTCGACCCGGCGTTGGTGGGCCCTCTATCCCATGGCTTATTCCAGGTTGGCTGGCTCACAGCTTGCATTTGGCAGCAACGGCCGCGGTCTCTGACTAGTGGGACCCTGTTCTGGTGCTAACAACACGAATCTATCGGCTGACGGCTGTCCATATTATACTCCCTCTATTTCACAATGTAGTGCTTCCTCTATCCACGTGCTTCAACTTTGACCGTAAATTTAACTACCAAGACCGATTGCGGCGGGAGCAAAAATTATATCAGTGAATTCGTATTCGAAAGAAGTTTTCAATTATATAATTTTTTCTCCCACCTTAGTTGGTCTCGTTGGTTAAATTTACGGTCAAAATTGAATCTCGGAAAGCATGGACGCACTATATTTTAGAATGAAGTACTAGCTGACCCGACCTCACCCCATGCAATCCCGCGTCGTCTTAGGTACCAGCACCGCTGTCAACAGTCCATGACGAGCGGGCCCCACGTCTTCCCCTGCACATGGCCGCGGTTCCCACCACCGAAAACCCTTTTTTTTATTTTGACGGTACCGAAGAAGCTGTTTAAAAAAAGCCCGGGGAAAACGGGACGCGCAACTGAGGCAGCTGTCCTCCACCGTCACCACACCGCGCGCGCAGCACCCGTACAGTTCCACTGTTCCGCGGGGCCCGTCGTCTCGGCGCCCCCACTGGCCAGCGGAACACACATCAGGCCACGAGACGAGAGTGACACACGCACGCTACCGCGGCGGTGAAAAGAAGCAGAGCAAGCGCGGCAGCAGTAGTCCTAGAGCTGAGCGGAGTAGGTCACCGTTGCCGTTGCTGGCAGCCCACTTAATGCGGCGCCCGTAGTCCCGAAACCTCTCTCCCCTTCCCTTCTTCCTCCTTGACGCCACCCCTCGCCCTCCACCACCTCGGCCACCACTTTCCCCTCAAATCTCACCTCCTCCGCCACGCACTTCTCCCACCAGCACGCAAATCCGCCCCCAGATCGGTGCCGGGAGAGCCGTTTGATGGGCGATCTGTGAGCCGCGACGAAACGCAGGCTACTACAGCTCGCACCATGAGAGGAGGCCCGAGATGCGCGCTCCTGCTCCTCGTGGCCGCCGCGGCGCTTGTCCCCGCGGCGCGGGCGCAGGGGGCGACCGCGCCCGCGCCCTCGGCGGGGGCCCCGTTCGTGCCGCGGGACGACATCCTGCTCGACTGCGGCGCCACGGGGAAGGGGAACGACACGGACGGCCGCCAGTGGGACGGCGACGCCGGGTCCAAGTACGCGCCGCCCAACCTCGCCTCGGCCAGCGCCGGGGCGCAGGACCCCTCCGTGCCGCAGGTGCCCTACCTCACCGCGCGGATCTCGGCGGCGCCCTTCACCTACTCCTTCCCGCTCGGCCCCGGCCGCAAGTTCCTCAGGCTGCACTTCTACCCGGCCAACTACTCCAACCGCGACGCCGCCGACGCCTTCTTCTCCGTCTCCGTCCCGGCCGCCAAGGTCACGCTCCTCTCCAACTTCAGCGCCTACCAGACCACCACGGCGCTCAACTTCGCCTACATCGTGCGCGAGTTCTCCGTCAACGTCACCGGCCAGAACCTCGACCTCGCCTTCACCCCGGAGAAGGGCCACCCCAGCGCCTACGCCTTCATCAACGGCATCGAGGTCGTCTCCTCCCCTGACCTCTTTGGCATCGCCACGCCGCAATTCGTCACCGGTGATGGCAACAGCCAGCCATACGAGATGGATCCTGCTGCTGCTCTGCAGACCATGTATCGGCTCAACGTCGGAGGCCAGGCCATCTCCCCTTCCAAGGACTCCGGCGGGGCTCGGTCATGGGACGACGACACGCCTTACATCTATGGTGCAGGGGCTGGGGTATCGTACCAGAACGATCCCAATGTCACAATCATCTACCCTGACAATGTGCCGGGATATGTGGCACCTTCGGATGTCTACGCCACCGCGCGATCAATGGGGCCAGACAAGGGTGTAAACATGGCCTACAATCTCACCTGGATATTGCAGGTGGATGCTGGGTACCAATACCTTGTGAGGCTCCATTTCTGTGAGATACAATCCCCATTTACTAAACCCAATCAGCGGGTGTTCAACATCTACCTCAACAACCAGACTGCCATTGAAGGTGCTGATGTGATCCAGTGGGCGGATCCCAATGGTATTGGTACCCCAGTGTACAAGGACTATGTGGTGAGCACTGTGGGTTCTGGGATTTTGGATTTCTGGGTGGCTCTACACCCAGATGCAGAGACGAAGCCACAGTACTATGATGCTATTCTCAATGGGATGGAGGTGTTCAAGCTGCAACTTACTAATGGGAGCCTCGTGGGGCTCAATCCTGTCCCAAGTGCTGATCCACCAGCGCATAGCGGGTCAGGAGACAAGAAATCTAAAGTCGCGCCTATTGTTGGTGGAGTAATTGGAGGTTTGGCAGTGCTTGCGCTTGGATATTGCTGCTTCATCTGCAAGCGTCGGAGGAAAGCGGCCAAGGCTAGCGGCATGAGTGACGGCCATTCTGGTTGGCTGCCATTGTCGCTGTATGGCCATTCACACACTTCAAGCTCAGCCAAGTCGCATGCTACAGGGAGTTATGCTTCATCTTTGCCGTCCAACCTGTGCCGCCATTTCTCCTTTGCAGAGATCAAGGCTGCAACCAAAAACTTTGATGAGTCACGGATCCTTGGCGTTGGTGGGTTCGGTAAAGTCTACCATGGAGAGATTGACGGGGGCACAACTAAGGTGGCTATCAAGCGTGGCAATCCCTTGTCTGAGCAGGGCATACATGAGTTCCAGACTGAAATTGAAATGTTGTCAAAGCTCCGGCACCGTCATCTTGTGTCGCTGATTGGTTACTGCGAGGAGAAGAACGAGATGATCCTGGTCTATGACTACATGGCTCATGGAACTCTGCGTGAGCACCTATACAAGACCCAGAATGCACCGCTTAGCTGGAGGCAGCGTTTGGAGATCTGCATCGGTGCAGCTCGTGGGCTTCACTACCTTCACACCGGTGCAAAGCACACCATTATCCACCGTGATGTGAAGACGACAAACATCCTCCTGGATGAGAAATGGGTTGCCAAGGTTTCAGATTTTGGTCTGTCCAAGACTGGGCCATCGATGGATCACACACATGTGAGCACAGTTGTCAAGGGCAGTTTTGGTTATCTAGATCCTGAATATTTCCGCAGGCAGCAGCTCACTGAGAAATCTGATGTGTATTCGTTTGGCGTGGTGCTGTTCGAGGTCCTTTGTGCTCGGCCTGCCTTGAACCCCACTCTTGCAAAGGAAGAAGTTAGCTTGGCAGAGTGGGCACTGCACTGCCAAAAGAAGGGAATTCTTGATCAGATTGTTGATCCCTACCTGAAGGGAAAGATTGTTCCGCAGTGCTTCAAGAAGTTTGCCGAGACGGCTGAGAAGTGTGTTGCCGACAATGGCATCGAGCGCCCTTCGATGGGAGATGTGCTTTGGAACTTGGAGTTTGCTCTTCAGATGCAGGAAAGCGCGGAGGAGAGTGGAAGCATTGGGTGCGGGATGTCAGATGAGGGCACTCCCCTCGTGATGGTTGGAAAGAAGGATGCCAATGACCCATCAATTGATTCCAGCACCACTACGACCACAACAACTTCCCTAAGCATGGGTGACCAAAGTGTCGCGAGCATCGATTCGGATGGGCTGACGCCGAGCGCGGTGTTCTCACAGATCATGAACCCCAAGGGGCGGTGAGGTAAAAATCTGGGTCTGCTTTTCAGTCAGTCACCGTTGGGGCCTGCCTAATTTATTCATTCAGCATATTTTCATGAGTTTGTGCTCTTGCTGTCTCGCAAGTTATGCATTAGAAGTCAGAGAATTGTTCCATATTAGATATTTCTGTCTTGCCTTGTTTTTTTTACTTCTTCTTCCTCTTCTTCAGTGTTGTAATGACTCTATGCTTATTTGCATGTTGTTATTGTACCACCACTGCTATGTGTTATTGACCCAACATGTAATACTGTATGAGAAAGATAGAGTGATGTGCGCGACCTTTGTTCCCCTTTTTTTCGCCTTCATGTCATATGCTCATTTCCGAATCCTGGTGATTGACAGGGGGTCTTTTTATTATTATTCTCAGAGCAATTTATTCTGCCTTACTTTTTTTACCTAAACAAATACAGTATGTGCTTGTGCTATAGAGGTGTGGCATCCACGATTATAGAGGTCGGCCAGACGTTGATTGTTACACCAGTCATGCTCATATATGCTGGTGCTATGCTGTGTTCCATGTCGTCTTTGTCTTTTCTCTGATTATAGAACATCAATTGTTTTTTTTTTCTTGCAGAAATCAATTGTTTGTGAGTTGTTGTACTTAGTATTTAATTGCCATTATCCGGACACCCATTGTCTGTCTACTTGCAGGTGTCTAGGCATGTTTAAGTTTCTTGATCCAGAGCAGTGTCCACTCTCCCTCTGTTATCTTGATCCGTTATTTGATAGAGCCGTGCAGCGCATGAACTAGGACGTCGTGAGGCTAAGCTTGATCGCTACTTACAGCTGTGCGCATCTGATCTGGAGAAAGAGTGGAATCGAATAAATCTAGCTCCCAGCTGTTCCGCCGAGAGAATTAGCTTCCTGTGTCCAGTCTGTTGAGTGGACGAATGAAGATTCGACAGATGGTTGGAGAGAGCATCGTGAAATCTCCCAGTGGGAGTGGATGGACGACGTTTCGGGAAGCATTGATCATAGATGCGGCCGAACACTAAATCGTGTGCCTGTTCTGATGCGTCTTTGCTGCCTTGTAGTATATGTCCGTTCGCTTTCTTGCCAACCTTCTATTCCTTGTAAGGAGTGGAGGAAGGTTTTTTTAGAGTCACAAACCAAACACGCGTCACCTCGTGGTTTGCGGTGCGCAACGGGTAACCCCGCCAAACTACCCCTCCGGCTACTTACTAGTAGCTTTTTTTGTGCCATGACACTATTGTGTAGTGTTTGACTCTTTTATGACTAAAGCGAGTCAGAATCTTTTGCACTTCCTTTTCATCTTTATGCTAGTCTCTTCGGTCGGATATTGCCAACTCTCGCATTGAGACACATACTTCGCTGGTACATCTAAACCCATGGGTAGAGTTTATCTTGTTCTTCTACACATAAACTCCACATCTGCTCAAAATAGTCACCATACCCACCTACCATGGTATTTTCATAGCCATTCTGATTATATCTTTTTTTAGCCAGATTGTTCTATGGTATTTTCATTAAATAATATAGAAAAGTACTGATCTTTTTTACAGTTAACCCATGTCGGTTTTAGGAAACATAAGAAAAAGGTTTAATCCGGGTCCAAAAACTGTACTACCCAATTCCTAATCTTGTCAGCTTTATTTGGTTTTGCTCTTAATTTTGATGCCCATAATCCTTCCTTGAGATAAAACTTCCATGTACTGAAGTGTGGGGCTGCTGATATGAAAATCGTATCGTTTCTGACTGACCATATACTCCAACAACTCATGATGATGATATCAAGGGCTAATTCTGATGGAAGTAGGAGCAGTGATAATGTGATCTCATCATGAGTTGATATACCTCTATGTTTATCTTGCATGAGATAATTCCAGCATCAGATGGCAAATGGGCAATCCCAGAAAAGGTGGAGTGATGTTTCTTCAGTCTTATCTGTACAGAGCACACAATTGTAATCCTCCAAGTACATATTCTTGCGGTGCAGTAGGTTTCTGGTGTTTAATCTGTCATGGTATAGCATCCGGAAGAAGATCTTGTGTCTAAGTCTGCATGATGTGCTCCAGAGGAGTTTGAAAATGTTGTGTGGTATGTCTGTCTTCTTGAGAGCTCTGTACATCTTCATGGGTGAGTAAGTGTTACTGCTCCAGGAATAGTGCCACTTGTCCTGCTTATTACTTACCATTCTGCTACCAAGCAGTTCTTGAAGTGTATTGAATTGCTGATAAGCTTGGAGTGTTAGTGGCCTATGAAAATGCTGACTTGTGTCTGGCTATTCAATAATCTTGGACAGAGAGATGTCCCCATTAATGGCAAAGGAGTGTAGCTCTGGGAATGTAAGTGATAATGGTTTACCAGTCCAGTTACCAGTCCAGAACAGAGTTGTATCACCTAATCCTGCCTTGCATATAGCATGATGTTTGAAGATAGGAAGCAATTTGGTAATAGATTTCCACCAGAAAGATCCCACATTTCTGTCACCAGGCAATGTAGTTTGGTAGTATTTCTCCTAGATGATGTTGACCCATGGAATGTCTTCTTTATTGAGGAATTTGTGGAGAAATTTCATGAGTAAGGCTTGGTTGTGAGTAGTAATGTCCAATACACATGGACCTCCATCTTCCTTAGGTTTGCAGACTTTCTTCCAAGAAATCAATGCAGAACCCTGATGAATAGACTCATATTTTCTCCAAAAACTATGCTTGAGATATATGTTGATTTGTTTCACCACAGTTTTGGGCAGAGATAAAGTGCACATGAAAAAAGTGGGCATGCTGGTGAAGACCGATTCTATCAAAGTGAGCTTATCACCGGAGGATAGGAGTGTTGAACAATTGAGTAATCTGTTTTCAATCCTCTTCATCATGGGCACATAATCTACTACATTGGGTTTGGATGTACTGAGAGGAAGACCAAGGTATGTGTGTGGCAAAGCACCAATCTTGCAACCTAGTAATGCAGATAACTCATTCATTTTTGAGGAAGGAGTGTTGATTGAGATCATGGTGGATTTAGAATAATTCACTTTAAGCCCTATGTAAGCAGCAAAATGGAGCAACAAATTTTTGATGTGGGTGAGTTGTTGAGCATGTGCATTGGCCACTAGGATAGTATCATCTGCATACTAGATGATTGGGTAGTCAGGGCATGGATTGTGCAGTAATGGAGAGGTTACTAGTGAGTTTTCCATGGCTTCATTCATCATTGTTTGGAGCATGTCTGTGAAGGAAATATGCCCTAGAGGCAATAATAAAGTTGTTATTTTATATTTCCTTATATCATGATAAATGTTTATTATTCATGCTAGAATTGTATTAACCGGAAACTTGATACATGTGTGGATACATAGACAAAACACTGTGTCCCTAGTAAGCCTCTACTAGACTAGCTCGTTAACCAAAGATGGTTAAGTTTCCTAACCATAGACATGTGTTGTCATTTGATGAACGAGATCACATCATTAGGAGAATGATGTGATGGACAAGACCCATCCGTTAGCTTAGCATATTGATCGTTCAGTTTTATTGCTATTGCTTTCTTCATGTCATATACATATTCCTTTGACTATGAGATTATGCAACTCCCGGACACCGGAGGAATACCTTGTGTGCTATCAAATGTCACAACGTAACTGGGTGATTATAAAGATGCTCTACAGGTATCTCTGAAGGTGTTTGTTGGGTTGGCATAGATCGAGATTAGGATTTGTCACTCCGAGTATCGGAGAGGTATCTCTGGGCCCTCTCGGTAATGCATATCATAAGAAGCCTTGCAAGAAAAGCGACTAATGAGTTAGTTGCGGGATGATGTATTATGGAACGAGTAAATAGACTTGCCGGTAACGAGATTGAACTAGGTATGAAGATACCGACGATCGAATCTCGGGCAAGTAACATACCGATGACAAAAGGAATAACA
This sequence comes from Triticum urartu, assembly GCF_056163025.1. Taxonomy (NCBI): domain Eukaryota; kingdom Viridiplantae; phylum Streptophyta; class Magnoliopsida; order Poales; family Poaceae; genus Triticum; species Triticum urartu. The sequence goes on along the minus strand of NC_141876.1, from coordinate 397,132,431 downwards.
TATGTTGTCATAACGGTTCGACCAATAAAGATCTTCGTAGAATATGTAGGAGCCAATATGAGCATCTAGGTTCTACTATTAGTTATTGACTGGAGAGGTGTCTCAGTCATGTCTACATAGTTCTCGAACCCGTAGGGTCCGCACGCTTAACGTTCGATGACGACTTTGTATTATATGAGTTATGTGATTTGGTGACCGAATGTTGTTCGGAGTCCCGGATGAGATCACATACATGACCAGGAGTCTTTAAATGGTCGAGAGATAAAGATTGATATATAGAACGATAGTATTCGGACACCGGAAGTGCTCCGGAGGGTATCGGGTACATATCGGGTCACCGGAAGGGGTTCCGGCCACGCCCGACAAAGATATGGGCCTAATGGGCCAAGAGGGGAAACGCAGCAGCCAGCAGGGGCTGCTGCGCCCCCCATATGGGCCGAACCAGAGGAGGAAGGAAAAGAGGGGAAGAGAGAAGGAAAGGGAGGGATTCGGCCTCCCCCTTCCTTCCTTCCCTCCTCCCTCCTCCTCCCCCTCCGGAAAATATGGTAAGGGGGGAGGCCAAATTGGGGAGGACCCCAAGTAGGATTCCTCCTACTTGGGGTGCCCCCTTGGCTGCCTCTCCTCCCCTCCAACCTATATATATATATGTGGGGGGGGCACTGCTAGAACACACAAAAAGCATTTGTTAGCCGTGTTCGGCGCCCCCCTCCATATATTACACCCCCGGTCATATTCTCGCGGTGCTTAGGAAAAGCCCTGCCGGATCACTTCACCATCACCGTCACCATGCCGTCATGCTGACGGAACTCACCTACTTCCTCGGCTCTCTGTTAGATCAAGAGTTCGAGGGACATCATCGAGTTGAACATGTGCAGAACACGGAGGTGCCATACGTTCGGTGCTTGATCAATGGGTGAAGAAAATATGCTCTAGAGGCAATAATAAAGTTATTGTTTATTTCTTTATATCATGATAATTTTTTATTATTCATGCTAGAATTGTATTAACCGGAAACTTAGTACATGTGTGAATACATAGACAAACAGAGTGTCACTAGTTTGCCTCTACTTGACTAGCTCATTGAATCAATGATGGTTATGTTTCCTAACCATAGACATGAGTTGTCATTTGATTAACGGGATTACATCATTAGAGAATGATGTGATTGACTTGACCCATTCCGTTAGCTTAGCACTTGATAGTTTTAGTTTACTGCTATTGCTTTCTTCATGACTTATACATGTTCCTATGACTATGAGATTATGCAACTCCCGATTACTGGAGGAACACTTTGTGTGCTACCAAACGTCACAACGTAACTGGGTGATTATAAAGGTGCTCTACAGGTGTCTCCGATGGTACTTGTTGAGTTGGCATAGATCGAGATTAGGATTTGTCACTCCGATTGTCGGAGAGGTATCTCTGGGCCCTCTCGGTAATGCACATCACTATAAGCCTTGCAAGCAATGTGACTAATGAGTTAGTTGCAGGATGATGCTTACGGAACGAGTAAAGAGACTTGCCAGTAACGAGATTGAACTAGGTATTGAGATACCGACGACCGAATCTTGGACAAGTAACATACCGATGACAAAGGGAACAACGTATGTTGTTATGCGGTTTGACCGATAAAGATCTTCGTAGAATATGTAGGAGCCAATATGAACATCTAGGTTCCGCTATTGGTTATTGACCGGAGACATGTATCGGTCATGTCTACATAGTTCTTGAACCCGTAGGGTCCGCACGCTTAACGTTCGGTGACGATCGGTATTATGAGTTTATGTGATTTGATGTACCGAAGGTAGTTCGGAGTCCCGAATGAGATCGGGGACATGACGAGGAGTCTCGAAATGGTCGAGACGTAAAGATCGATATATTGGACGACTATATTCAGACATCGGAAAGGTTCTGAGTGATTCAGGTATTTTTGGGAGTACCGGGGAGTTACGAGAATACGGAGAAGAAGTATTGGGCCTCATGGGCCAAGTGGTGGAAGAGAGGAGGCAGGGCGCGCGCCCCCTAGACCAAACCGAATTGGACTAGGGGGCCGGCCCCCTTTCCTTCTTTCCTTCCTCTCCTTCCTTCTCCCTCTCCTCCTTCCTTTCCTCCTCCTAGTAGGAGTAGGAAAGGGGAGTCCTACTCCTACTAGGAGGAGGACTCCTCCTGGCGCGCCCTGCAAGGGTCGGCTGGCCTCCCCCTTGCTCCTTTATATACGGGGGCAGGGGGCACCCTAGACACACACAAGTTGATCATTGATCCCTTAGCCGTGTGCGGTGCCCCCCTCCACCATAATCCACCTCGATCATATCATAGCGGTACTTAGGTGAAGCCCTACGTCGGTAGCAACATCATCACCGTCATCAAGCCGTCGTGCTGACGAAACTCTCCCGTGAAGCTCTGCTGGATCGGAGTCCGTGGGACGTCATCGAGCTGAACGTGTGCTGAACTCGGAGGTGCCATGCGTTCGGTACTTGGATCGGTCGGATCGTCAAGACGTTCGACTACACCAACCGCGTTCTCATAACGCTTCTGCTTATGGCCTACGAGGGTACATGGATGATAATCTCCCCTCTCGTTGCTATACATCACCATGATCTTGCGTGTGCGTAGGATTTTTTTTGAAATTACTGCGTTCCCCAACAGTGGCATCCGAGCCAGGTTTATGCGTAGATGTTATATGCACGAGTAGAACATAAAGGAGTCGTGGGCGTGGGTATATACATATTGCTTGCCGTCACTAGTTGATTCTTGATTCAGCGGTATTGTTGGATGAAGCGGCTCAGACCGATATTACGCATACGCTTACGCGAGACTGGTTCTACCGACGTGCTTCGCACAGAGGTGGCTGGTGGGTGTCAGTTTCTCCAACTTTAGTTGAATTGGATTCAATGAACATGGTTCTTTCTGAAGATCAAAAAGCAATCACTATACTGCGTTGTGGTTTTTGATGCGTAGGTAAGAACGGTTCTTGCTCAGCCCGTAGCAGCCACGTAAAACTTGCAACAACAAAGTAGAGGACGTCTAACTTGTTTTTGCAGGGCATGTTGTGATGTGATATGGTCAAGACGTGGTGATATATAAATTGTTGTATCAGATGATCATGTATTGTTAAAGTTATTGGCAACTGGCAGGAGCCTTATGGTTGTCTCCTTATTGCATAAGGTGCAAGTGCCATATAATTGCTTTACTTTATCGCTATGCGATAGCAATAGTTGCAGAAGCAATAGTTGGTGAGACGACCATGTGACGACACGTTGATAGAGATCAAGATGATGGAGATCATGGCGTCATTCCGGTGACGATAGAGATCATACGGTGTTTTGGAGATGGAGATCAAAGGCACAAGATGATGATGGCCATATCATGTCACATATTTTGATTGCATATGATGTTTATCTTTTATGCATCTTATTTTTCTTAGTTCGGCAGTAGCATTATAAGATGATCTCTCACTAAATTTCAAGGTATAAGTGTTCTCCCTGAGTATGCACCGTTGCGACAGTTCTTCGTGCCGAGACACCATGTGATGATCGGGTGTGATAAGCTCTACGTTCACATACAATGGGTGCAAGCCAGTTTTGCACACGTGGAATACTCGGGTTAAACTTGACGAGCCTATCATATGCAGATATAGCCTCGGAACACTGGAGACCGAAAGGTCGAGCGTGAATCATATAGTAGATATGATCAACATAGTGATGTTCACCATTGAAAACTACTCCATCTCACGTGATGACCGGACATGTTTAGTTGATTTGGATCACGTGATTACTTAGATGATTAGAGGGATGTCTATCTAAGTGGGAGTTCTTAAGTAATATGATTAATTGAACTTTAAATTATCATGAACTTAGTCCTGATAGTATTTGCATATCTATGTTGTAGATCAATAGCTTGCGATGTAGCTCCCCGTTTAATTTTGATATGTTCTTAGAGAAAAATAAGTTGAAAGATGTTAGTAGCAATGATGCGGACTAGCTCCATGATCTGAGGGTTATCTCATTGCTGCACAGAAGTATTATGCCCTTGATGCACCGCTAGGTGACAGACCTATTGCAGGAGCAGATACATACATTATGAATGTTTGACAAAGCTCGGTATGATGATTACTTGATAGTTTAGTGCACCATGCTTTACGGCTTAGAACCGGGACGTGAAAAATGTTTTGAACGCCATGGAGCATATAAGATGTTCCAAGAGCTGAAATTGGTATTTCAGACTCATGCTTGAGTTGAGAGGTATGAGATCTCTGACAAGTACTTTGCCTACAAGATGGAGGAGAATAGCTCAACCAGTGAGCATGTGCTCAGATTGTCTGAGTACTACAATCAGTTGAATCAAGTGGGAGTTAATCTTCCAGATAAGATAGTGATTGACAGAGTTCTCTAGTCACTATCACCAAGTTACTAGAACTTCGTGATGAACTATAATATGCAAGGGATAACGAAAACGATTCCCAAGCTCTTCGTGATGCTGAAATCGATGAAGGTAGAAATCAAGAAAAGCATCAAGTGTTGATGGTTGAAAAGACCACTAGTTTCAAGAAAAGGGCAAAAGGGAAGAAGGGGAACTTCAAGAAGAACGGCAAGCAAGTTGCTGCTCGAGTGAAGAAGCCCAAGTCTAGACCTGAGCCTGAGACTAAGTGCTTCTACTGCAAAGGGACTGGTCACTGAAAGCAGAACTGCCCCAAGTATTTAGCGGATAAGAAGGATGGCAAAGTGAACAAAGGTATATTTGATATACATGTTATTGGTGTGTACTTTACTAGTGTTTATAGCAACCCCTCAGTATTTGATACTAGTTCAGTTGCTAAGATTAGTAACTCGAAACAGGAGTTGCAGAATAAACAGAGACTAGTTAAGGGTGAAGTGACGATATGTGTTGGAAGTAGTTCCAAGATTGATATGATCATCATCGCACACTCCATATACTTTCGGGATTAGTGTTGAACCTAAAATAAATGTTATTTGGTGTTTGCGTTAAGCATGAATATGATTGGATCATGTTTATTGCAATACGGTTATTCATTTAAGTCAAAGAATAATTGTTGTTCTATTTACATGAATAAAACCTTCTATGGTCATACACTCAATATAAATGTTTTATTGAATCTCGATCATAGTGATACATATATTCATAATATTGAAGCCAAAAGACGCAAAGTTAATAATGATAGTGCAACTTATTTGTGGCACTGCCGTTTAGGTCATATTGGTGTAAAGCGCATGAAGAAACTCCATGCTGATGGGTTTTTGGAATCACTTGATGCTCGCGAACCATGCCGCATGGGTAAGATGACTAAGACTCCGTTCTCCGGAATAACGGAGCGAGCAACTGACTTATTGGAAATAATACATACTGATGTATGCAGTCCGATGAGTGTTAAGGCTCGCGGCGGGTATCGTTATTTTCTGACCTTCACAGATGATTTGAGCAGATATGGGTATATCTACTTGATGAAACATAAGTCTGAAACATTTGAAAAGTTCAAAGAATTTCAGAGTGAATTGGAAAATCATCGTGACAAGAAAATAAAGTTTCTACGATCTGATCGCGGAGACGAATATTTGAGTTACGAGTTTGGTCTTCAATTAAAACAATGTGGAATAGTTTCACAAATTCGTGCCACCTGGAACATCACAACATAATGGTGTGTCCAAACATCATAACCGTACTTTATTGGATATAGTGCAATCTATGATGTCTCTTACCGGTTTACCACTATCGTTTTTGGGGTTATGCATTAGAGACAACTACATTCACGTTAAAAAAGGGCACCATCTAAATCTGTTGAGACGACACCGTATGAACTGTGGTTTAGCAAGAAACCTAAGCTGTCGTTTCTTAAAGTTTAGGGTTGTGATGCTTATGTGAAAAAGTTTCAGCCTGATAAGCACAAACCTAAATCAGAAAAGTGTGTCTTCATAGGATACCCAAAAGAAACTGTTGGGTACACCTTCTATCACAGATCCAAAAGGCAATATCTTTGTTGCTAAAGAGTGGATCCTTTCTAGAGAAGAAGTTTCTCTCGAAAGAAGTGAGTGGGAGGAATGTAGAACTTGATGAGGCAATTATACCTTCTCCCGAATTGGAAAGTAGTTCATCACAGAAATCAGTTCTAGTGATCTCTACACCAATTAGTGAGGAAGCTAATGATGATGATCATGAAGCTTCAGATCAAGTTACTACCGAACCTCATGGGACAACCAGAGTATGGTCCGCACCAGAGTGGTACGGTTATCCTGTTCTGGAAGTCATGTTACTAGACCTTGACGAACCTACAAACTATGAGGAAGCGATGATGAGCCCAGATTCCGCAAAATGGCTTGAGGCCATGAAATCTGAGATGGGATCCATGTATGAGAACAAAATATGGACTTTGATTGACTTGCCCGTTGATCGGTGAGTCATTGAGAATAAATGGATCTTCAAGAGGAAGACAGACAATGATAGTAGTGTTACTATCTACAAAGCTCGAATTGTCGCAAAATGTTTTCGACAAGTTCAAGGTGTTAACTACGATGAGATTTTCTCACTTGTATCGATGCTTAAAAGTCTGTCTGAATCATGTTAGCAGTTGCCTCATTTTATGAAATCTGGCAAATGGATGTCAAAACTGCATTCCTTAATGGATTTCTTAAAGAAGAAGTTGTATATGATGCAACCAGAAGGTTTTGTCGATACTAAAGGTGCTACCAAAGTGAGCAAGCTCGAGGGATCCATCTATGGACTGGTGCAAGCATCTCAGAGTTGGAATATATGCTTTGATAAAGTGATCAAAGCATATGGTTTTATACAGACTTGCGGTGAAGCCTGTATTTACAAGAAAGTGAGTGGGAGCACTACAACATTTCTGATAAGTATATGTGAATGACATATTGTTGATCGGAAATAATGTAGAATTTTCTGGAAAGCATAAAGGAATGTCTGAAAGGAGTTTTTCAATGAAAGACCTCGGTGAAGTTACTTACATATTGAGCATCAAGATCTATAGAGATAGATCAATACGCTTGATATATTTTCAATGAGTACATACCTTGACAAGATTTTGAAGTAGTTCAAAATGGAACAGTCAAAGAAGGAGTTCTTGCCTGTGTTGCAAGGTGTGAAGTTGAGTAAAGACTCAAAACCCGACCACAGCAGATAATAGAAAGAGAATGAAAAGTCATTCCCTATGCCTCAGTTATAGGTTCTATAAAGTATGCTATGCTGTTTACCAGCCCTATTGTATACCTTAGCATGATTCTGGCAAGGGAGTACAATAGTGATCTAGGACTAGATCACTGGACAACAGTCAAAATTATCCTTAGAGGACTAAGGAAACATTTTTCGATTATGGAGGTGATAAAAGAGTTCGTCATAAAGAGTTATGTCAATGCAAGCTTTTTACATCGATCTAGATGACTCTAAGTCTTGATCTGGATACATATTAAAAGTGGGAGAAATTAGCTAGAGTAGCTCCATGCAGAGCATTGTAGACATAAAACTTTGCGAAATACATACATATCTGAATGTTGCACACATGTAGACTAAACTTCTCTCACAAGCAAAACATGATCATTCTTGGGGTGTTAATCACATAGTGATGTGAACTACATTATTGACTCTAGTAAACCCTTTTGGGTATTAGTCACATGAAGATGTGAACTAATCACATAAAGATGTGAACTAGATTATTGACTCTAGTGCAAGTGGGAGACTGAAGGAAATATGCCCTAGAGGCAACAATAAAGTTATTATTTATTTCCTTATATCATGATAAATGTTTATTATTCATGCTAGAATGGTATTAACCGGAAACTTAGTGCATGTGTGAATACATAGACAAACAGAGTGTCACTAGTTTGCCTCTACTTGACTAGCCCGTTGAATCAATGATGGTTATGTTTCCTAACCATAGACATGAGTTGTCATTTGATTAACGGGATCACATCATTAGAGAATGGTGTGATTGACTTGACCCATTATGTTAGCTTAGCACTTGATCGTTTTAGTTTACTGCTATTGCTTTCTTCATGACTTATACATGTTCCTATGACTATGAGATTATGCAACTCCCGATTACCGGAGGAACACTTTGTGTGCTACCAAACGTCACAACGTAATTGGGTGATTATAAAGGTGCTCTACAGGTGTCTCCGATGGTACTTGTTGAGTTGGCATAGATCGAGACTAGGATTTGTCACTCCGATTGTCGGAGAGGTATCTCTAGGCCCTCTTCGGTAATGCACATCACTATAAGCCTTGCAAGCAATGTGACTAATGAGTTAGTTGCAGGATGATGCATTACGGAACGAGTAAAGAGACTTGCCGGTAACGAGATTGAACTAGATATTGAGATACCGACGATCGATGAGATACCGACGATTGAATCTTGGGCAAGTAACATACCGATGACAAAGGGAACAACGTATGTAGTTATGCGGTTTGACTGATAAAGATCTTCGTAGAATATGTAGGAGCCAATATGAACATCCAGGTTCCGGCGTTCCTCTATTGGTTATTGACCGGAGACGTGCCTCAGTCATGTCTACATAGTTCTCGAACCCGTAGGGTCCGCACGCTTAACGTTCGGTGACGATCGGTATTATGAGTTTATGTGATTTGATGTACCGAAGGTAGTTCGGAGTCCCGGATGAGATCGGGTACATGACGAGGAGTCTCGAAATGGTCGAGACGTAAAGATCGATATATTGGACGACTATATTCGTACATCGGAAAGGTTCCGAGTGATTTGGGTATTTTTCAGAGTACCGGGGAGTTACGGGAATACGGGGAAGAAGTATTGGGCCTCATGGGCCAAGTGGTGGAAGAGAGGAGGTAGGGCGCGCGGCCCCCCTAGCCCAAACCGAATTGGACTAGGGGGCCGGCCCCCCTTTCCTCCTTTCCTCCCTCTCCTTCCTTCTCCTTCTCCTCCTTCCTTTCCTCCTCCTAGTAGGAGTAGAAAAGGGGAGTCCTACTCCTACTAGGAGGACTCCTCCTCCTCCTGGAGTGCCCTGCAAGGGCCGGCCGGCCTCCCCCTTGCTCCTTTATATACGGGGGCAGGGGGCACCCTAGAACACACAAGTTGATTGTTCCAAGCCGTGTGCGGTGCCCCCCTCCACCATAATCCACCTCGATCATATCGTAGTGGTGCTTAGGCGAAGCCCTGCGTCGGTAGTAACACCATCACCGTCATCACGCCATCGTGCTGATGAAACTCTCCCGTGAAGCTCTGCTGGATCAGAGTTCGTGGGACATCATCGAGCTGAACGTGTGCTGAACTCGGAGGTGCCATGCGTTCGGTACTTGGATCGGTCGGATCGTCAAGACGTTCGACTACATCAACCACATTCTCATAACGCTTCTGCTTACGGTCTACGAGGGTACGTGGACGATACTCTCCCTCTCATTGCTATACATCACCATGATCTTGCGTGTGCGTAGAATATTTTTGAAATTACTGCGTTCCCCAACAGTGGGAATGAGAAGAAGTTCGACTACATCAACCGTGTTGTCAAACGCTTCCGCTTTCGGTCTACGAGGGTCCGTAGATACACTCCCACCCTCTCGTTGCTATGCATCTCCTAGATAGATTTTGCGTGAGCGTAGTATTTGTTTTGAAATTGCATGCTACGTTTCCCAACAGTGGCATCCGAGCTAGGTCTATACGTAGATGATATGCACGAGTAGAACACAAAGAGTTGTGGGCGGTGATCATTATACTACTTACCACCAATGTCTTATTTTGATTCGGCGGTATCGTTGGATGAAGCGGCTCGGACCAACCTTATATGACCACATTCATGAGACCGGTGCCACCGACATACATGCAACTAGTTTTACATAAAGGTGGCTGGCGGGTGTCTGTTTCTCTAACTTTAGTTGAATCGAATATGATAGCGGTCGGTCCTTGTTGAAGGTTAAAACAACAAACTTGATAAATCACCGTTGTGGTTTTGATGTGTAGGTAAGAACGGTTCTTGCTAGAAGCCCGTAGCAGCCACGTAAAACTTGCAACAACAAAGTAGAGGACGTCTAACTTGTTTTTGCAGGGCATGTTGTGATGTGATATGATCAAGACATGATGTGATATACGTTATTGTATGAGATGATCATGTTTTGTAAAGTTATTGGCAACCGACAGGAGCCTTATGGTTGTCTCTTTATTGTATGAAATGCAAATGCCATTTAATTGCTTTACTTTATCACTATGCGTTAGCGATAGTTGTAGAAGCAATAGTTGGCGAGATGACCACGATGCTACGGTGGAGATCAAGGTGTCAAGCCAGTGACGATGGAGATCATGACGATGCTTTGATGATGGCCATATCATGTCACATATTTTGATTGCATGTGATGTTTATCTTATTTACGTCTTACTTTGCTTAGTACGGCGGTAGCATTATAAGATGATCCCTTCACTAAAATTCAAGGTAGAAGTGTTCTCCCTGAGTATGCACCGTTGCTATAGTTCTTTGTTTCGAGACACCACGTGATGATCGGGTGTGATAGACTCTACGTTCACATACAATGGGTGCAAAACAGTTTTGCACATGCGAAATACTCGGGTTAAACTTGACGAGCCTGGCATGTACAGACATGGCCTCGGAACACTGGAGACCGAAAGGTCAAACGTAAATCATATAGTAGATATGTGACGCCCGGATAATTAAGCTACAGTAAACCTCTACTAATGATGCCATGTCACCTCCATTACTGTTGTTAATCTCGTGTTAGTTCAAAACCGGTTCAAATCTAAATTTGAATTAAAATCAAACGATAAAAGTTTTCACACGTTAAAACTAAAATGTTCTCTGTGTGACAAATAATCGCTAGAAAACATTGGAGGTGAAACCACATTTTAATAAATTATTTAAATGCACTATATTAAATAAAACAACAACTTAAACAATTAAATAAATGCCCTTTATTAGTTATAAAATATTAAACTATTTTATTGGGGTTTAAACTTTTGTGGTCTTGGTGTAATTAGTAGAACTAATAATATATTTTACAAAACTAAAATAAACTGATGAATGTAATAAAACAGATAGGAAATAGACAAAATGAAAATGAAAAACAAAACTAAATAAAAGTAAACCCCCCTCCCATGGCCACTAGGCCGCTAGGCCCATCTGGTCCCAACCCGACCAGGCAGGCCGGCCCGCCCGCGCGCCTCTGGCCTAATTAGGCCGGCCTCCCCCCGTAACCCTAACTCGCGCACCCACTCTCCCCCTTCCTCCCCCGATCCAGATTGGATCGGGCTCGACGCTGCCGCCTCGCCCTCGTTCGTCGCCGCCCGGAGCACGAACTCGCCGGCGCCTCCTCCCCACCGGACTGCCTCCACGTCACCGTCGTCCCCGTCGACCACCCCGACCACCGCTGCCCCGAACCCTACTAACCAGCCGTGAGTCGCGCCCCTCCTCTCGCCCCTCGCCCCGTGCTCGTCCCCTCCCCGTCTCGCCGCTCGGGGCCGCGCCCCGCGTCCTGCCCCCTCCCCCCCGCGCGCGCCCGAGTCTCGCCTCGTTCTGCCGCTCCACTCGCCGCGGCCACCCGCCCGCACGGGCGCCCCTCCTCCCTGCTCGCTCACCTACGCCCGTTGCCGCCCTCGCACGCGTACACCACCTCGCCCCGCAGCCCGCCTCCCGCGCCGGCCACTAATCATGTTTTGAGTCTCGCCCACTAATCATGTTTTGTTAACCTAAGTCATTGACAACCGGGACCCACTGGTTAATTTGACCAGTCAACGGTCAATGCTGACTGGGCCGTTGACTTTGACCGGCCCCAACAGCCAGCCTCTGCTGACTTGGTAGTTGACCAAGTCAATTGGGCCTACTCGTCTGCCACACAAGCCCATCTGTGGGTACACTTCATTTTGGGATGTTATAATAAATAGATAGATTGATTATTTTTTTGATTGTTGTGTGATTGATTGAGTGAAATTCAAAACTTTTTGAAAGTTAAATGAGAGGGAATAAAATGACTTTACCAAACTTTCACCTTTTTGCATTTTGATCTCCATGAATTCAAATTTTTTTCAAATACAAAACCCTCGAGAGAAGATGATATGACTTCTTCCATTTAATTAAATGAAAAGGGTTTTTTTGAAAAGATTTGAATTTTATTTGGAAATATTTCAAATTCAGAAACTTTAAGCAACTCAATGATTTTCATGAGAGAAGATAAAATGACTTCTTCAAAATATATGAAATATGAGTTGGAAGTTTAAAAGGATCAAATTTAAAGTCTGTTTGAAATTATTTTTCTCCATAAATAAAATAAATGGAAAATAGGGTAAAATGATTCCCTAGATAAGAAAATTGGAGAGAAATAATTTTGAAATCATTTTGGTATTTCTAAAATGATTTTTATTGGGTTTTATTGTAGAAGTAGCACTGTTTGAATTACTTGAATTTTTGTGTATTTTATTTGGCACTAGAGAAATATTCATGTTGTAGAAAATATTTTTCTGAAAATTTTGATATATAATATGCCTATATAAAATTTTATTTTATTACCGTTATCCAGTTTTCCTTTTTTTTTGTTTTTATATAAAAAGGAAAAAGATCTACGCGTGCTCCTGGAACTAACCGCCGCCCACATGCGTAGCATAGCAGCAGGCTGGCCCGTTTTTCTTTTGTTTTCTTTTGTCTTTTTTTTATTTTATTTTCGTTAATGTTTAGTTTTTTTGAAACAAATTTCATAAAAAATAGACTTCGGAAAAAAATGCAGCTCGTGTACGGTGCGCGGCCGGCCGAGCCCTTTAGGCCTGTGCGAGGCGTTAGCCTTTTTCTTCTCTGTTTTGTATATTTTCCTCTATGTTTAGTCCCACATTGCCTAGCCTTTAACCCTTAAACCTCTTTTCCACCTATAAATATAGACCCATAGAGCCTCCAAAAATCATCCGATTCGGGTTAAATCAATATTTTGGTTTGACTAGATTCATTTAAGAAAAATATATTTCTCCTCTCCGGCGCGACTTCTGAAAATTGTCTCTTCTCTCCAAAGTCGTCTTTTCTCTGCCTTATAAAGGTATCTTTCTTTGTTTTTTTATACTTCGGTAGTTTATTATTTCTAGACTAATATGATAGAATAATTAGATTATCAATTAGTCTACGTATTTATACATTAGACCTTACCCATAGCTATTTTTCTTCCGTAAAACAGCTTCACTCTGATTTTTTAAATAGCCATAACTTTTTACTCGTTCATCCAAATTAGATGAAACCAACACCCACTTCTTCGTTACGATCTCCTTTATCCAGTAAAACAACTTAAACATGTTTTTTGAAAGTTTTAAAATTTGAATTCAAATAGATTGTATTCAAACTTCTTTTGTTCATAACTTGAGTTTTATAACTCCGATTTAGTTGATTCTTTTTGCAAATCGAAGCTCTTGACTTACACTTTCTGATAAGGCCAAATTCACATAATTTTGGTACTGTTAGAAATTGTTTTATGTTGCAAGAGTTATTTGTTGGTTTTGATGTTTTCCGAACTGTCTTCTTCGTTCTTCCCGATCTTTTGAGTGATTGCTTATGTGTGGTTACTATTGCTTGCTCACGATAGATTGAACGGAGTGTGACGAGTAGAAATATCAAGAGTTATGAGTGCAAATCATCTTCATCAACAGTACAAGGCGAGTTCACACTTTGATCATATCCCTTTCATACCCAGTTTTTATGCATTAGTTTCAACCCTCAAACATTGCATGGTTAGGACTTGATAACATGTGGGTATCTGGAAGTAGTTGATGAGGTAGGAACTTATTGCCCTCCATTCAAACCCTGGGAGTTACTTTTACGTTATGCTCATATTGCTATGCTATGCCCATAGACGTGGATTGGCTTGAGAGAATTCATGACAGATGTGAGAGTTATTATTTAATGGTTAACTTAAGGTGGCTACTTTAATACACATCTAGGTGGATTGGTTGGGGCACCCTGGAGCACCCAGTGGTTTGCCCGGGCACCTGGAGAACCCAGTGTTTGCCCAAGGGGATCCCGGAGGACCCGTGTGATCACCCTATGGAATGCCACCCAGGCTCAAAGGGATCATAAGATTATTCATGCTAGAAACTTCCGTGTGCAGCCACAAGCTATTGTGGGCTCTAGCATAGTTGAGTAAGTTGCATGAAGCTCTTGAGGAGATAGACTAGCAGGTAGTGGGTTGTAGGTGGTATAGTCTATCCGAAGTAGAGAGTTAATGCTTCTGAAAGACTGTGTCTCGGTCATCCGTTTCTCAAACACCTGGCAGTGCGAGAAATTCAACGGAGGAGATCGGGTCTTGTGGGGAAAAGTGCGCAAACCTCTGCAGAGTGTACAAACTAATCATGGTTAGCCGTGTCCCCGGTTATGGACATCTTGAGTATTTGGTTCTTGGATTATCATATTGATCTCATCATGTTACTTAAATAATTTGTTGGGTTATTGATGTTAATTTGGGATTGACTTGGAGGAACCTTCTCAATATTTTCAACCAACTTTTTAGTTAAATAAATTATATTCCTTTACAGTAGGGAAAAATTGGCTTTTCGCAAAAACATTATAACCATAGAGCCTTTCCACCAGCCAAATATGCATGTAGTGATAGCCTTTATTCATCATTATCCTATGGTGTGAATTTGCCAGTACATTCAATGTACTGACCCTTTGTGGCTGCAACGTCTCATGTAGCAGGATTCTTACAACGAGTAAGTGATACGTTAGGGCTACAATTTCTAGACTCAACTTTGCCGTTGGTGTTGATGGGAATCCACAACCTTTGTTACTTCCGCTATATGGATTGAGGTAATAGTATTTACGTTATTTTATACATGTGATTTACCTCTGTTATAAATCCTCAAGTACTGTGTGTGTCAGCATACCGATCCAGGGATGACACTTAAGCATAGAGACTTGACCGTCTGAGGTCGGGTCGCTACAAGATGGTATCAGAGCACATGTTGACTGTAGGACGTGACCCTAGAAATTGGCAAGCCCATAGGAAGGATTTTCTCTACAACTTCATTTTCAAAAGATCTTTTACCTCTCTTCTTTTCTGAGCTTTATCAAAATATTCCCTTTTAGTTAGACCATACCCCTTTCCCCTTTTGACCAGACGAGGATTTGACTGATGAGACAACTCCAAGAAGTACAAGATATCAGACAACTAAGACCACTTCGGAATGAAGAGGATTTTACCATGTATTATAATAATGGAAACTACAACGGTTGAAGACTTCTAAGACTAGGAGAATTTGAAGGCCCTATAGAATTTTCCAGATTTGTATGACCTAGGAAGGCACCCCTTATGGAACTTGGCAGACTAAGGAAGCTGTCAATACCCGAGATCAAGGTGTATCGGAGAAAGACCAGAACATGGAGCATGAGAACTCAAAGTTTTGTTAAGAAAACCCTAAGGCAGGAGATATCAACTATGGAAGATAACTCATGGCAATGACAAGGGCAGAAACACGGTTATCTATGATGTCATCGCCACTGATACTATGGTCACCGAGCTGAGCTAAGCATGCATTTCTTTTTAAGGATTGTGTAACACCCACGATGCGGGTATATCTCCCACGTGTCGGAGCACGACTTAGAGGCATAACCGCATTGTAGGCATGCCGCAAGAGGGGTAATCTTTACACATCCCATGTACTGAATAAGAAAGAGGTACAGAGTTGGCTTACAATCGCCACTTCACACAATACATACATATAGCATTACATCAACCAGATAAAATCAAGGTCCGACTACGGAACCAAAATAAAAGAAGACTACCCCTAATGCAAAAGATCCACGATCGCCCCAACTGGGCTCCACTACTGATCAACTGGAAACGGAACAACATAACGAACACGATCTTCATCGAGCTCCTCCTTGAGCTGGGTTGCGTCACCTGCACGGTTTCATCGGCACCTGCAACTAGTTTTGGAAGTAATCTGTGAGTCACGGGGACTCAGCAATCTCACACCCTCGCGATCAAGACTATTTCAGCTTATGGGTAGGGAAAAGGTATGAGGTGGAGGTGCAACAAGCACTAGCATATATGGTGGCTAACTTATGCAAATGAGAGCGAGAAGAGAAGGCAAAGCACGCTCGTGAACTAGAAGTGATCAAGAAGTGATCCTGAAACTACTTACGTTCAAACATAACTCCAACACCGTGTTCACTTCCTGGACTCCGCCGAGAAGAGACCATCACGGCTACACATGCGGTTGATGCATTTTAATTAAGTTAAGTGTCAAGTTTTCTACAACCAGACATTAACAAATTCCCATCTGCCCATAACCGCGGGCACGGCTTTCAAAAGTTCAAAACCCTGCAGGGTGTCCCAACTTAGCCCATCACAAGCTCTCACAGTCAATGAAGGATATTCCTTCTCCCAGGAAGACCCGATCAGACTCGAAATCCCGGTTACAAGACATTTCGACAATGGTAAAACAAGACCAGCAAAGCCGCCCGAATGTGCCGACAAATCCCGATAGGAGCTGCATATATCTCGTTCTCAGGGCACACCAGATGAGCAGTCCGTACAACTAAAACCAACCCTCAAGTTTCCCTGAGGTGGCGCTGCAAGGGGCTCAAGTTTGGACCAACACTCAGAGGAGCACTGGCCCCCGGGGGGGGGGGTTAAAATAAAGATGACCCTCGGGCTCCAGAAACCCAAGGGAAAAAGGCTAGGTTGTTAGTGCAAATGTAAAACCAAGGTTGGGCCTTGCTGGAGGAGTTTTATTCAAGGCGAACTGTCAAGGGGTTCCCATTATAACCCAACCGCATAAGGAACGCAAAATCAAGGAACATAACACCGGTATGACGGAAACTAGGGCGGCAAGAGTGGAACAAAACACCAGGCATAAGGCCGAGCCTTCCACCCTTTACCAAGTATATAGATGCATTAATTAAATAAGAGATATTGTGATATCCCAACATATCCATGTTCCAACAAGGAACAAACTTCAATCTTCTCTTGCAACTAGCAACGCTATAAGAGGGGCTGAGCAAAGCGGTAACATAGCCAAACGACGGTTTGCTAGGAAAGGTGGGTTAGAGGCTTGGCATGGCAATATGGGAGGCATGATATAGCAAGTGGTAGGTATCACGGCATAGAAAATAGAGCAAGCAACTAGCAAGCAAAGATAGAAGTGATTTCGAGGGTATGGTCATCTTGCCTAAGATCCCGCAAGGAAGAAGAATGAGTCCATGAAGAAGACAAATGGACGAAGTCGAACGAATCCTCACAAACGTGACGTTATCGGAACTAACCCGAAGAAACAACACCGGAAAGAAGCAAACAATATAATAAACAACCATCACATAAACATGGAATGGTGCACAACCAAGTATGATGCATGTCCGGTTTAATGAAGCATGGCATGGTAAAGTGCACAAGCAATTCTACAAATCAAGTGGAGCTCAATATGCAACGAGTTGCATATTGACGAAACACCACAACAAGTTATTTAGTTCGATCTCGTTTATGTACCCAACAATATTAAATGTTGTTTAGCATGGCAAGGGGTGTAGCAAAGTAAAACTACCTATCTAGGCAAGTTTAAATGAGGCCAGAACAACAAGCAACAAGTCCGAAAAATCCTCATGAGTATAATTATGGATTTGGTACTGTTCTACCCTAAACCAAATTTTAGAGTTGTTAAACATGCAAAGTAAAGCCACCATGATAATCTAGGAATTTTCCTCCCTATTTACATATAAAGTTTATTAAATTCCGAGTTACGGTTATTTAGTTATGAAATAAAGCATTTTAGCATGGCAAGGGCAAAATTTAAACAAACAACATTTTAAGCATTTTAAACATAGATGAAAATGGCATATTATTAATCTACACATATTCTAAGCATGTTTCATATATTAAGTTTTTACATGTGATGCTTCGTTTGTGAGTTAAAATATGCATGAAGTTCAAGGGTGTTTCTACAAAACTGTTTTACTGGAATAAAAGATAAAATCACAGGCAGGAAAAAAACATAACGGGCTGAAACTAAGCAGAGGCCCAACAGGGAATAAAGAAAAATATACAAAGGAGGCACTGGGGCCTCACCATGGGCTTCGGCCCAGTTGGCAACACAAAGGAAGGGCCGGCAGGGGAGCTGGGCTTGCGGGGCACATGCATCAGAGGCGAGGCGCTGGGCCTGGAATCAGGACGAGGCCGGCAAGGTCCACGCGAGAAGTCAATGCGGGGCGCGCGAGCTGCTCTGCTCGTTCTGAAGGAAAACGCAGCGACAGGTTCAGGGCGATGTCGGTCGGGAACGGGCAAGGGCGGTAGGGGTGATGGCTCGCCGGTGTTGGGGCTCGAGGCGCAGGGACGGCAGCAGCACGGGATCTGGTCGGGAAGGGTCGTGGCTGGAGGATTACAGCCGAACCTGGAAGAAATCATGGGCGAGCTTGGCTCCTGCGTACCTGACGGTTCAGGGACTTGGTGAGGCGGAGGAGGCAGGGCTTGCCGACGGCGTGGCCGGATGCGGAGGTCCGCCTGCTGGTGTGGCTCGAGGAAGAGACGACGGAGGGGCACGGCTCCAGGCGCAGGACGACGAGGCGAGGGACTTGGCGCGGGCTTCGACAGGGACGCAGAGTCGAACTCGGTCAACGGGAGCAGGACAGGGCGCGGCGTTTCCAGGCGAAGCAGAAGAGGAGGCGCATACGGGACGGCGCTAGTCGAGGCGGAGGAGGCTCTTGGGAAGGCGCGAGGCGAGGAGGAGGAGGCCGCAGGTGAGGGAGGCGCTCGGCAGGAGGCGAGGCAGGCATCGACGACGAGGACAACCATGGATGCTCCTGCGGGTGAGCTTCGTCCGTTTCCTGACAGAGAAGAAAAACGAACAGGAAAGGGAGGGAGATTAGAGAAGGAAGGAGGGAGCAACGGAAGAAACAAAAGAGCAAAGGGAAGGGCATCACTCATCTGCTGGCTCCGGCGAGATGCAGCTTGCTCGGGGTGGAGCAGGAGCGCTTGCGCGACTGTGGTTGGAGGGAGATAGAGAAGCCGGGTCTCAGCGGCGCGACGGACAGACGAGGACGACGGGGTTGAGTGGACGCACGCACGGGAGGAGAGGAGGAGGGCGACGACGATGTTGTTATTGCTGTCGCCGCCGGCGGCAAGCTTCGGCTCGAGGAGGCAAACGGGGTCGCGACAACGAGAGGCTGCAGGAGACTGCGAGGACGAGGTGGATCGGTGGTTGCTCTGGTTGGTGGGATGGGTCGATGGAGAGAAGTGGCTGGCGCTGGTTGGTGGATCGGGCAAGATCGCGATGTAGATGGTGAGAAAAGTGGCGGCGGCGGGTGAGGGGATGGATGGGACAACTCACCTAGAAATAAGGGTAGATCTGTTTATATATGACATATGGATTTGGGTAGGGGCTATCAGATCCCTCCGATCGTAATTGGACGATCGAGAAATAAATAGTTAGGAAGTCCAAATAGGAAAAAGGAGATGTTTTGTAGATGTTTGGGGATGATCCGGACCCAATGGTGACGACAGTCCGGGTCGGGTTCGGGACAGCTTTCGGACGCGCGAGGGGGGTCGATGCACCGTGAAAAGAGGGTTAGATGGACAAGGTCAAGTGTCTGCTTGGACTGCGAAGAAAAAGGAAAGCAACCTGGCAACCGTTTCCGGAGACCGAAAACGTCCGATGTTTGACCGGCTATAATACCGCTATAGGTATCCGTTGGGGGCATCAAACGGACTCCGAACGCGATGAAACTTGGCAGGCGGCCTACCTACACTATAATAAGACCGCATGCTAACTTTCAACCCATTCCGAGAACATTTTCCGGCCACTTATAAAATACTATTTCGGACGTGCCTTGGGCGCGTGCAAGTGTGTCTGGGATCAGAACGGAAAACGGACAGAACTGGGGGAACCCGGGCGGATGCAAGTTTGAAAACATGATGATGCAATGCACATGATGACATGGCAAGAATGCAACACGCAAACAAATGACATGGCAACGACGGCGAATAACTGGAAGACACCTGGCGCATCGGTCTCGGGCGCCACAGATTGGATGGTAGAAGGCTGATGGAGCACCTATCAGTAAGATGAAGTTTTAACCTTAGCTGGTGTATCGCCAGAATCTGGTGTAATACATCAAGAATTTTAAGATGGGGCTCCAGGAAGCCGTATTAGACAAGGAAGCATTTTGTGAAGAACTCAGGAACCAGAAGCTGAAAGTAGCCAAGCTGGAGGAGCTACAACCTCGAGATACCGGAGATTTGTCAGGAACTGAAGGATAGTAGGACCATGGTTCATGCCAAGGATGTTGAAACCCAGAAGTTTGGAACGCAACCCCAGAATATTGAAGGACGTCATGAGAGACTTCGCGTCGACAGAGATGATCTGGCAAAAGAACTTGAGAAGGACAAGCACGATCGAAAGAAGCCATCGGAGACATGAACGAGACTCGAAGAGTTTGATGACTTTGAAGATTCATTGAACTTTAGAAGACCAAGCCCCTGTTATATACCTACGTTAGATGCGATGATTGTGAGCTGTCATTTGTTTGATGTTTTTTCGACAGCCACAAATAAAATCTGTCTCTTCAAAACTATTGTTTGTATTGTGTGCATCCCCCTTTGTCTCTCTCATCTCATCCCAAACCCATGGACCCAATAGAGGACGAATGGAGATGAACTCATGTTTCCCTGGACCGATAAGTCAATTGGAGACGGACCGATGGATTCAGAACATGGAGGATCACATGAAGAATAACCCTATAGTCGGAAAGGATATGACCCAGCATGCTCTTCAGTGCTTTGAAAGAGGTGCTGCTACTTGGTGGAGGATGTACCAAACCAATAATGGATGGCAAGGAGTGACCACTTGGAAATAATTTAAATTGACTTTGCCAAAGTCTCGATTTGTGTCCCAGAAGTTGAAGCCTTATGGAAAGGATATGAAGAAACCTTGTGCATGCAAGATTTGTGGAGAAATAGGACACACCCATAAAGAACACAAGGATGAATGCCCTAATTGTGAAGGAAGTCACCCAGTTGAAGAATGCCCAACTAGGCAGATTACTTGTTTCTTGTGTGAAGGGCCTACCCACTATCCTGCTCAGTGTCACATTTACCCCATGGTACAATGAACCATCCAACAGAAGAAAGAAGTAATGAAAGGAGCCCTCATGGAATTTTTAGAAGAAACTGTGATGAAGGAAGAGGTGGACGACACACCTAAAGAAGACCCGAGTAAACCCTGCACTAAGTCTTGCTATTCATGTGGAGAAGAAGGACACGTCTCCCAAAATTGTTTGAATGGGGATCTAGTAGAATTACCGACAGAGGAAGTAGAATATGACCCACAGGAAATAGAAGCCCTGATTGGAATGGAAAAGTCCAGGAAGAGAAACCAATTGGAGTCCAGGAGGGACCTGAATCATATCACCTGTTACAGGTGCAAGGAGTTAGGGCACTACCTCATCAGTTGCCCAAAAAGGAAGCCAAGGACCCAAGGAGGCTATATAATCACAAGGAAACCTCGGGAGTTGCCAGAAGTAATATGTTTTCGTTGTAATGAAGCAGGGCACTTTGCCAGGGATTGTCCCAAGGAGAAGGAGACTTGTGATAATTAGTTGTGTCTGTGAGAAGTAATGTAGTAGTAGTAGAAGTAGTGGGAACAACTCTTTTGTATCAAGGTGTTGAGTTGAGACATGTAATGGAAAAGCGAGAGATTGTAATACTTTGAGAATCAATAAAGTTAGTATCGTGGGTACTATTTGGATTTTATGAGTTGTTACTCTATGAAGAAGGATTTTGACCGTTTCGAGGATATGAGAAATATGGTATATGGATGAGTTTGTGCATTTCAAGGGCGGTAGTAACTGTGAGGACCCTTGACCCCTGGAAAGGATAATGATATTCCACGAAGTGGACTTTGGACAAAATAAGTAAGAGTTTTAACTCGATATGTGGGATACCCCAAGAATATGAGGGGATGAAGTATTATTGGATATAGAGGAGGTATAATGTTGTTAATATCACTACAAAAAAAAATACACTTTCGTGATGATACGTGTTTGTGACAGTAGGTCGCTTTTTTTGTCATGCATGTACATCCATGACAAATTTATGACAGAATCAAGATAGTCATACCTGTGCTGTCGTAGAAGTGTTCCATGACATTACCAAAATTATCATCACAGAAGTGTCCACTTCCATGATGATAAATCGCGCGTCACAGAAGTGCTTTCGTCAAGGGTGACCGACATGTGGCATCCACCGTAACGGAACGCCATTAAGCTATCGGGTCAGGTTTTGGATTCGATAACCCGTTAACAGCCCCGACCAATGGGAAATTTCCACATGTAAAATTCTTATTGGCCGGACGAAACACGTGTCAGCTCGTCAGTGGGTCAGATAGGCACCTATGATACGTCGACATGTGGCACGGCCCAACAGAGGCCCATTCCCGTGAAAAGGCCGGCCCGTTTGACTTGGTCAAAAGCTGGCGGGCCGGCCCATGGAAAGCCTGTTAATGGCCTGTTCGAATATAGCCCATTTACAACCCGCTAACCCAAGGTCCGTTACGCCCTACCCGAATTAGGCCCAGTAGCGTCATCTGGGCCATCCAATATGATTCCAGCCCGTTTTCATTTCTGGCCCATGTATGGCCCATGACGTCTTTCGGCCCATATGAGGCCCTATGTAACTCTTGGCCTACTAATGGCTCGTGGTGAAACTGGCCCGTAATGAACAATGTATCACTTTACACCCATTAACGGCTCGTGGTGAAACTGGCCCGTAATGAACAGTGTATCACTTTATACCCATTAACGGCCTGTTATTCCATTGGGCCGTTTCCAGCCCATGTTATCTTTCGGCCTTCTCAGAGCTCATTTATTCTTGGGCTCATTTCCAGAATTCGTTTACTTACGGTCCGTTACTTTCATTTTATTCTTGTGGGCCAAATTCAGCCCGTGGTTACAGTCGGCCCGTTTGTGGTCCGTTAATACGTTGGGCCGATTTCGTAGCCTCATCAAATACGGCCTATTAACGATGGCCCGTTATGGTCGGCCCATGAACGGATGATTCCAACTCTAGCCCATTTACGGCCATAATGCGGTCTGTTGGCCCATGTTTGGTCAATCGATTATACGGCCCATATAAGGCCCATTGATAATATGGCCCGTAGAAGGCCCATTGTTTCTATGGCCCATAGAAGGCCCATTGTTTCTACAGCCCGTAGAAGGCCCACTGTTTCTACGGCCAGTAGGAGGCCCAGTGTCACTACAGTAAATATTAGCCCATGGTTATTGTGGCCTAGTTTTAAAAAATAGGTTATTGCAGCCACTAGCTAACCGCGGAAAAAGAACTGCAATGACTACAAGCAAACAAATAAACAAGATAACAAGGAAATAAATACGCAAGCAACTAACGCTAGGCTATCACGGCTATTACACATATTACATCCACTGGATATCAAAGTTCGCCACGAGTGCAAATATAGGGAACAAAGCAGCATATCATATACACTGGTTGTCAAAGTTGGCGACCATCGCAAATAAACGCCGCAGCAAAACAAATCCAGAACTGAAACCACTTCAGAAGATCTCAAGAAACAATATCCTGGGTACCCATAATGCTGGCAAGATGCTTAGCAAGCTTATTAACTTTCTCTTGTTTGGCGCTTAAATCCTCCAGCGCTTGCTGTTGCACCAGAAAATATGCATCTGAATTCTGCAGGGACTTCCTCAGTCCTTCAGCTTCCTGTCGCAGCACATCTGATCGATGTCTTTCAACTTGAAGTTGAGACTCAAGAAGACGAACTGATTCAGGCAACGAGTTCGAAGAGCTTGTGCCAGCAGTAGTGTCCAGTAACTCGAACACTACATCAAGACAGGACTTTTGGGTGCCCTCACTGTCGTCAAGATAGTTTTTATCAGCTTTCTTGGAGATCAACAGGGATGTCTCACTATCTTGAACCTTATCTGCATTACTTCCTTTACCATTGGATAACGCGGTACTGTTCTCCAA
Source organism: Triticum urartu (assembly GCF_056163025.1). Classification (NCBI taxonomy): domain Eukaryota; kingdom Viridiplantae; phylum Streptophyta; class Magnoliopsida; order Poales; family Poaceae; genus Triticum; species Triticum urartu. The sequence goes on along the minus strand of NC_141876.1, from coordinate 397,108,476 downwards.
TATTTTGTCCGCATTCTAAAAGAGAAACAAGCAGACACATCACATGTTTACCATGTTGTATATGAAACTCATTTTGGTAAATGAGTTCAGTAGTAAAGTGGACATGATAACAGCATGAAACAAACATATATCTATGTACCATGGTCACTTTATGGTCTATATCATTCTAGTTTTTGTTGCCAAATCAAGATAGAGACACAGTTCAAATAATATTTGTTCAAGACAAAGCAGAATAGACAGAATATAAGTGTGGGTAACTATAGAGCAATAACAACACTTGTAATGTGCATGACATGAGAACATAACTGTTTATTCAATTGAAACTGAAATCAACATAGAGCAGGTTACAACAGCAAACCAGTTAAAGAAACAAGTTTAAAACATACCTGTTGCACCATTGGAGTTTCAATTCCATCCTTCAAATTTGAAAATAGTTGGTATGAGTAAATACAGTCATGCAAGAGCAAAGGAGTATGAACCATAGCTACAGAACCTGACCTGAGAACAAATCTTCTTCTCCTTTAAGCGTTGAGTTGGGATTTGGAGTGGTGGTCCTCGTGCTTTGGGCACTCCAGTTCCCTTACTAACTGCTCGTGTTTGGGTGCTCTGTGGTGGAGACGGTGTTGTGTCAACTGGAACTGGGTTACTATCTGCCGGGGTTGGGGTTAGAAGGGGTGTAGCTGGTTCTCTGTCTAATTGGGTAGGGGTACAATCTGCGAGAGTCTGGGTTATGTGCGGTGGATCTGGTCCTTGGGCAAGTACAACCGTGGTTCTATCTGCATCAACTGGTAGCACTATCTTTTCTGAAGACCGTGTTGTTACTCCCTTAGATACTGCCTTCACGCTCTCCAATTCAAATGGCTGATAAACAAGAAAAGTAATTGAATGTATAGACATTGTATGATAGACAGGTGCAATGGATAGTGGGGAATAAAAGAGGGCATGAAATAATTCATATTTATGTTGTCTAACCAAACAGGATAGCATGACACAATTTCACATATATGATGGCTAACTAAACAGGATAGCATGACACAATTTCACTTTATGATGGCTAACTAAAAAAGATGGAAAGACATAGTTCAAAATATGCGACTATGTAAACAGGATGACATGACATAACTATATAATGTGTTTATTAAATAGGTTGGCATGCCATAATTCACATACATTCACGGATAGAATTCCATAATTCAAAATATGATGACTGTAAACACTAAACATGATGAGATGATATAACTATATGATGTCTTTATTAAATGGGTTGCCATGCCATAATTCAGATAGATGATGTGTATGTACTATGTAAACATGATGGCATGATATAATTCAAATATATGATTTATATAGTAAGCAAGTAAGCAGATGGCAATCCATATATGATGTAAAAACTAAGCAATGCAAGACAACATGCATGACATGGGTAATATAACCCTGCCAAGTTTGAGCATAGACCTCAGGGGGAAAATAGGACTGGTCATCAGTCTCTGAATCCTCCTCTGAGGAGCTCTCTGTAACCAGCAAGATGTCTGCTTCAGCAGGTAGCATTGTCTGCTCTGAATACCTTGTTTTCACTCCAGATACTTCCACCACCGCTTCAAATGGCTGATGCATAGGAAGAGTAGTTGAATATACAAACGTTGTCGACAAATGGAACACGTAATACAAAAAAATGATAGCATGATATAATTCACATACATGATGATTGGCTAAATAGCATGGCATTGCATAATTCACATATATAATGCCTTTGCAACAAGATAGCATTGTATAATTCACATATATAATGTCTTGCAACAAGATGGCAATGCATAATTCACATATATGGTAATTAGACACTGAACAGGTGGCATTCACACAAAGCATGTCTAAACTAATCAAATGACATAGCAATGCGAGACATCATACGCACGATATGAGCAACATAACCCTGCCAAGTTAGAGCATACACCTCGGGGGGGGGGGGGATAGGACCGGTCATCTGTCTCTAAATCCTCCTCTGAGGAGCTATCCATAACCAGCGAGATATGCGCTTCGTCAGATAGCATAGTCTGCTTTGAAGACCTTGTTTTCACTCCAGAATTTGCCATCACCGTGTCAAATGGCTGATGCACACAAAGAGCAGTTAAATGTAATAACATTTTTGACAAATGTAATATGTAACCAAAAAAAAGGATGGCCTGATATAATTTACATATAAGATGACTGGCTAAGCAGGATGACATTGCAAAATTCACATATATGATGCCTGGCTAAATAAGATGGCGTTGCATAATTCACATAAACGATGAATAAACTAAACAGATGGCATTCGCACAAAGGATGTCTAAACTAAGCAGATGACATATTTGATGTATAAAGTAAGCAATGCAAGACACCATATGCATGATATAACCAACATCAGCATGCCAAGTTAGAGCGAAGACCTCAGGGGATAAATAGGAGTTGTCTTCTCCTTCTGAATCCCCCTCAGAACAGATATCTTCCTCTCGATTACAATCCGAAATGCGTGGACGGGGGCTGCCTTTGCGCCTACCATGGAGCGACGTATGCATGAAATTTTATTGCCACGCAAGGCTCGTCTCTTTTGCTCTACATGTTTAGTTCCATTGTTTACAATAACTGTCATGCATAGGAATAAAACATAGTGAGATTATGTAAGGAGTGCATGCAGAAATCCAGAGTGATGGTAGCAACCTGTGGATAGACCCCAAACCAATAATAGCAGGCAGATAATGGCTTCAGTTAAAAAATACAGATAATGGCTTCTTTACTATTTGTTTCCCACCCAACATGAAAATCATAGTAGACACCGGAGATTAACCAGATAGTAGATAGATACTATTGATAGCAGCCCTGATATGTACCCCACAACCATTTAAAAACTCAAGTTTGACCATTAGTTTGGAGCTGACTCAGAGTCTAATCGGTGAATAGGACGATAAATTAGCATGTAATATTAAGCGATGCATAACGTAAGCAGACACGAAAGAGTGAGACCTCTCTTGCGGACCCGTGTAGTCCTCGAGGTCATCTGCTCGGTTGATGATGGTAGTGCAGTTTTCATGGCTGCCAGTGGCGGGGAAGAAGATCTGAGGCGGCGAAAGACAGTCTGGAGGCCCGATCCCTGCTGTGCTGGACCCTTCTGTCGTTGGAGCAGCTGAGCTGGGGTGGACGATGGCGCAGCAGGAGCGGGACAAACCACGCAAGGTTTTCTTTGACAACTATCTGTAAGAGAAGTAATTCTGTAAGGGCTCGTTTGAATTGGAGGATTCCAACAATGCAGGGATAGGAAATAGACATGAATAGGATAGGAATGCACATGCAAAACAGAAAATTTAAAAACACAGGATTTCTGCCAATCTGGGTGTTTGATTCACAACAATTGGAAGATCACAGGATGCAAAGAAGCATGGTGACATTAAGTCAAACCACAAGAAAATGTACGGTTATAATGCTATTATGCTACTATCTCTTAGTCTTGTGCTTCATGAATAGGAATTTGAAAAGGAGGACAAGTGAAAATTAAAATTCCTACGTTTTTTCTTTCAAGGAGACACTAAAGGAACAAATCCGTGTGCTCAGTGGACAATATATATAACATGTAGAGTAAAAAAGAGATGCAACAAGTGTAGAACCTCTTTGGCGAAGCCATGTCGATCTCAGCATGATTGGGTTGGCCAGTGAGGATGCTCCAGCTGACTTGGCTGTCGGAGGAGGGGAAGAAGATCTTAGGCGTCTGGAGATGGAGCCCGAGGTACTGCTCCACTGTGATGGATGGTTTCGTCGTTGGAGCAGCTCCGGTGAGTTGTACGACGCCGAGGCTGAAGCAGGACAAGAGAGACAACGAACAACGTTAACCTGAGTGGAATTCTAATAGCATCTCCAATACATGACGTAAAATACATAACCACAAAGTGCTAGATGTAAAATATATCAGCCGCTCATCTCTGAACTTAACTGTAAAAACTAAACATAACTGTTGAAACTAAACCTAACTGTCGAAACTGAACTTAACTGTCGAAACTGAATTTTGCTGTCGAAACTGATTTTTGCTGTCGAAACTGAACGCACTAGCAAGGTGAGGCTACATGTCGGTCAACTGACCTTTTCATCTCTGGTCAGTAGATTTTGCAGCCGTTGGATACGAAATCAAGGGCCTGCGGTTCATCTTCAACCTCCACCCCCCTGAGCCGGCCAAACAGCAGCCCCCCGCCGCCCCGCCCGCCCCGAAAACACTCCCCACCGCCGGTCCGCCGCCGCCCCGGCCATCCCTCTAGGCCACCCCGTGCCGAGCTTTCTCTCTGGTGATCCCCACGCCACCGCCTCGCCAACGCCCCGCCACCGCCGGCGACCACCGGCCCCATCCTGAACCCTAAGATAGATAGTGGGGTATCTCTCCGGCGAGCCCCCCTCCCTGCTGTGGCTGGTTCTTCCTTCACCCCGGCGAGCCCCCCCACCACCTGAAAATCGACTGACCCGAAAGTCGATTCAGTCGACTGAAGTGTAGCTAAATCGGAGCAGCATCACAAGCAAGAGCAAGAGCGAGAGCAGCAGCGCGAGCAAGAGCAATAGCAAGAGCAGACCAGGTAGGGGACCAAGAGCAAGAGCAGAGCAGCAGCGCGGGCGAGAGCTAAAGCAGCAGCAGGTCCTACTGATGTGGACGTCGTCGCTGAGGGAGCGACGCCGTGGAGGAAGTGGCCGGCGACGCCGCCGTGGATGGAGCCGCGCCGTGTCGGCTCGGGACCGAGCGCCGGCAGCACCGTGAGATCGAATCAAGAAGAAAATGCAGCAATTAGTGTACAACCTCTTTGGTGGCGCCGATTAGGCCGCAGTTTCATCCGAGGAAACGGTGATGATGATGCTCTTTTGGTGGTGCAGGTGAAGACGGCGGTGTGGGAATGGAGGTGGTGCGAAAGACGAGGGGAACGTCGGGGCAGCTCCTTGGAGGTGGAGGACGGGGTGGCTGAATCGGCGGGACGATGAGATCGAAGACGGATCCTCATCCGGTACGGTGGATGAGGGACGTCGAGGTGTTGCTGTGGACGACGTCATCGGGGAAGAGGCTCCGGCTGGGTGGCGGACGGAGCAGGGTGTGGGGTTTCGTCGCGGGTTTTCGCGGTCTCGGTGTACGAATGGGTGGGCGGATGGGATGGTAGTGGGGAACCATGGCTTAGAGACATGCTTGTCCGAAATGTGGGGTAAGTTATGAAAGTACCCCCACCAATTTGAGGCGGTTCTTTCGGTTCAGGGGTACCACGGGCATTTTGCGTGTCTGGATTTCACAGGAGGTGGGAGTTTTCACGTGCGTTGTAATTTCGGAATAGCAAAGCGCGGGTTGAGATGGAGGGAGTTGTTGGAGCACAACGAGACAAAGATATATCTTAAATATTTCGGGCTAACAAGGCGCGGGTTGAAATTTCCGGACAAGCCTAACGTGTACTGTCCCAAATCAATGCGCCCTACAAATGTCATTCAAAACTTCGAATTCATGTTATGTTCAATTAAAATATTTCTCTATGTGTATAATGCATGCAACCTACTACTCAAATGAACGTTTTAGAGCATTCCAAACGTATATACTACCGCTTCAATATGAACTAAATTTGAATTCATTTCTCTATTTGAATAAGATCTACAGTAATGATTATTGTGAAGTCAAAGCATTTGAATTCGTTTCTCTGTTTTAATAAGATCTACAATCATCATTATTGTCAAGTTAAACCATCGTTTGTGTATTATCTTCATAGCACACCACATGATTAGTCTCGAGTTACATATGAACTATGTGTACTCCTATATGAACTCCAACTAGATTTTTTGAATCCACTTTATTTTGATTTCAAATCACATTATATTTTTAGCTCTAGCTAGATCTTCATAATCTAAACCATGTCTCATATGTATAATGTGTTTATCACATTATGTATGGTGCCCCACCCCCTACGCCTACAAGTATTTAGATGTGAGTTGCAAACACCAGACATTACCACAAATTCAAATAAAATGTGAGAATGTTTGATATATAGTATTGTTTAGATTGTTTGATATTTAGTTGTAAGTTGCGAACGCCACACATTATCACAAATTCAAATAAAATGTGAGATTGTTTGATGTATAGTATGGTTTAGATTGTTCGGCATTTAGCTGTGAGTTGCAAACGCCATGCATTATCACATTATGGTATAACATGTGCACAGCACGTGTATCACCGCTATATTCATGCATGCAATGTTTAAAACACTATGATCTCCTATTCAAATATATGAATCTGCTTTCATATCAAATTATGATCTTTGTTAGTCTCTTACACCCACACAATCCTCTAACCTTTGTAGCTACCACTAACTTTCTCTCGTGCATGCACATGCCCTCCTCGCCCTCCCCCTCCCTCGGCATTCTATCCACCTGGCACATTCATTTTTTTCTTTAGGTCGTTCTCCCAGAGTCTCCACAACTCCTTTCCGACACACACCGATCGATAAACCTCTCCAGCGGTGCCTGCCTACAACATACAAACACACCTTCAATCTCCTCCTTTATGTGTCCTTGCCTCGTTTCTCTCATACGGTCAGACACACGTGTAAACTCTTGCCCCTCTTTTCATTGCTCTCACAACCGCACACTCCTCCCCCTATCTAGCTAGTAGTTGGGCCTCTCGCAGCACCTCCTAGCTCCATTCTCTCTGTCTATCCGTCTCGCTGGGCCTTATTCTCTAACAAATGGACGTACACCGACCGATCTCTCGCTATACATATAGCTAGCTAGGTCCTTATAACTCGTTTTTACCCACACGTCAATCGATCTACCTCATTAGTTGTGTCTCTCCCTTCCTCCAACAAACAACAATTGATCTACTGATCTAGTTAGGTTTGCTTACCAAACACATGGTTCCCCTTCATCATCCATGGATGCGTCCCGACAGATCTATCACGCATAGGCACACACAGAAACACATCCCCACTCTTATTGATAACATTGCAGTTCCACCCTCAGTTTGTCTAGTAGGCCTCTCCCACCATCTTCGAGAAGCAACTCCATCACCCATCCAGCACTCTACCCCTCTCCCTCCCTCTCTCCCTCCTCTCTCTCTCTCTGTCCCATCATATTTCCCGTCCTTCAGTTATGTATGGATTTGGACCTATCTCCCTCAAGACATAGCTGGGTCTCTCCTTCTCAACACATACACGAGTCGTTCTTCCTCTATAGTTAGGCCTCTGCCTACCCCTCCCACCACCCCCTCCCCCCACACACACCGATACATCGAGCGCTCTAGTCATGTCTCCCTGCCACACACAAACTTGACGTGTGCCCTCTAACGTTCTGGTAGGCTAGTCGCCCTATATCTTTGACTTGTACACACAAACAATTTCGATGGCTCTCTTCATCGATCTCGCACCCACCCACTTGATCCTCTCTTTGACTCTATCGATAGCTATGACCCCTCCCTCTCTTCTTGTGGATTGCCCGACCCTCTATGTATGATATGGATAGGCCTCCATTTCACACACATTGCATGCAAAAATTTGTTTGAGATGTCATCGACACATATTCCCACAAATAATTCACGAAATCAACCCCCACCCCCACCCCAAAACAAAAAACACTCACAACGCGGTTTGTATCTCTCACACACACCCCACGTAGGTGGGGGACATGCACGAAGAGAAGAGGTGCATGCACGGCGCACGTACTCCCGTCTCTTTCCCAACCACACCCGCGCGGGTACACGGTGGAGCTCATTTCTGTACGAAAAAGGCAGCCCACGTGGTAATTTGGCATGTGTACTGGTTGTACACTTGGTGGAGGGAGGATCGTCTACCACGGGTGAACAAACAAATTGCGACTTGACGCGTTATGTTAAATTAAAAAAAGAGGCAAACCATGTGGGGCCTACCTTAGAGGCAAGGCTCTATACACTGGAGTACTTTTGATGTGTCCTGTCAACTCGCAGAACGAGGAGAAGCTTGCTTAGTACGCCATCTCCCCCGCCCATGGGCGCGGTGGCTCGCAGGATGAGGTGAAGCTTGCTTACCATGCCATACGCCCACTCCCTCACCCACGCGCGCGGTGGCTCACAGCCCGAGCAGAAAATTTTACTACTCCCTCCGTTTACTCCTCGTCCCTACTACCTTGGTTATAGAGATTATACTATCATATTGTTTGGAATATATATGTCCTTTAGTAGATTTCAATATGAACTAATAGTACATACTCCAAACAATGATGTATATAGACGTATTTTAGAGTGTAGATTCACTCATTTTGCTCCGTATGTAGCACTCTCCCTCGCCCCTCAACCCTCGCCCACGTGGTGGACGTGCAGCAATTCATTCGGTCTCATATAGCCAGAACAATATATACTTCACTACCATTATTGCTCGACTTCCCGAAGAGGCGAAGAGCCAATCGCAAGGTTAATATCTTGGAGATGCCAAGCGCAAGGTTATAGGAGAACGAGTAGTAGGTGCCGCGTCATTTATAAATAAAGTTTTTTTTCTTCTGTGGCACATACGCAATATGATAGGTTCATATGGAGAGAAAAGGAAACCGCTCCACTATATACATAGCCAGGACGGGCTAGCCTACACGGTTGCTTGCTGGGGTTGCTCTCTTCACACTCTCTCACACAAAACGAGTGTGGCCACATCTCTAACATCCCGGCGGATCACGTCCGCTTGGGGAAGGGGTGGATGCTTAGTGTAGATGCAGTGGCCGTCGCCGACGGCGAAAAACCACTGTCGGCACGTCCCGATAAGGGGTCCCCGCCATTCTCTCTCACAAAGCCGGTGAGGTTGCCTTCGTCCCTTGCTCACTACCGTGATGTGGGCAGTTGCCGCCTCCCGCCGCCCTCCTCAAGGTTGAGCTACGTCCCTCAGGTACAACTCCCTTTACAGCCGGCTTGCACCATTGCTCCAGCTGCCCACATCACTCCCTGTGGATATTTGTCTACTTCTTTGCCCCGCACATACCTCTACTGGCTTCTACGTACTGTATTTGTGATGAGTTTATGTCTCATCAACTAGTCCCAGTAATCTTATTCTAATCACGCTTGTTCAATTTCTTTGCCACAGGGATGCTCATCTCGATTTTGGTGAAACTGCACAAAATGATCCGATGGTCAAAAGGTTGCAAACTTCATTTATTAGGAAGCTCGAACGTTGCCAGCAAATTGAAGCCTGGTCAGGGTTCACGGTTCAAGGGCTAGGGATTGCATGGATCGTTTTTTTCTTTAGCTGCCTCTGTTCCAAAATAAGTGTCAACTTTAGTAGTAGTACACCTTTGTACCAAAGTTTGCACAAAGTTGAGAAACTTATTTTGGAACGGAGGGAGTACATATTTGCTATGATCTGTCCATCATTGAGATGCAATAGCATGCATGTTAGTCTCCTTTGTATTTGATGAAATGTTGCAACTGGCAACCTTGGACGCAAGATACATGTAACAGAAGCTGGAAGCTTCATAGCATTGTACCTCGCTAATAAATTACAGTACGTACTATACTAGTACTTCCTCCGTTCCTAAATATAAGTCTTTGTAGAGATTTCACCATGAACCACATGCGGATCACTGAGCCTGCGTATTTTCACTGCTCTTGCACGCCTCCGCTGTAAGAATGGAGAAAATTGTAATCTAGGTGGTATACCTCCTTTCGCCGAAAGCGTGGGACATCCAGCAGTCCTACGACCTCAGTAATAAAGAACAATGAGCCGTCAAATCACATAGACCCAACAGTAAGTTGGACGGACGAAGCAACCATCACTCTTGCGCCAGTGAGAGGTCACGTCCGCTCTGCTCCGGCATGAATGCGTCACCGATTCTTTGGAGCGGCGCTGACCGTTTCGGGCGGGAAGCGCGCATGGGCGATGGAGGGGCTTTGGGTGGGCCAGGCTGGTCAGGATCGGCTGTGGCAGCTGTCCGCATGTCCCTACCGGACACGCCCGGAAACGAGAGGATGCACCGACTCTCGCGGCTAAAATCATACACTACACAACATCTCTCTGTAGGAGTAGGTCGATCTGTCGCTCTCCCTAACACACACATGGTGTTAAACACACATGCACACACACACACACACACGTGCACACGCACGCACCTTGGTCCGATTGCACCTTCTAACGTGACTTATTACACCTAGACGGAGGGAGTAGTAAGTATACGAGATATGGTGGCACACTGACTTAAGTCAAATACAAGTGCCCAAAATTTGTGTGCATGTTATAATAAGGATTCAGGAATGTATAAAAGGTTATTTCCCTCTCGTTGAACATAACGGGAGGGTTGTGTAGCTGGTTAGCCTGTTCGCTCATCAAACTTGATCTCGGGTTCGATAACTACACTTGAGCATAATTTGTGCCAGGAGGATTCTTTGACTGGTCAAAATGTTTTCTAGGGTTTGCACGCTTCACACTCTCTCTCCAGTATATATATACACGCTGGAGCCTCAATGCTTGTAGTTGCTCTCTTCACACTCTCTTGCCCTCTCCCGCTGGAGCCTCAGCGCTTGTAGTTGCTCTCTTCACACTCTCTCGCCCTCTCCAGATCTAAACAAGACTTCGTTGGCCTCTCTCTCTCCCCTCACTGCTGCTCAAAGAGCTGGCAGGATCCGTCCACCGGGAAGGGAAAGAGGCTTAACGCTGTCGCCGTCGGCGAGGGACTACCGGCACAGCTGTTCACTTTCCACCCAGCGGCGGCGCAGGAGGGCCTCCGACCCCTTCTTCTTCGCCGCCGTCCCGTCGCCCACCGAACCACTCCCCAAGAACCTTAAGGTATAATTTACTTACTCAACATGCATTGCTCTAGCTGCATGTATACCATGAATCTAGGACGTGGTTCAAAGAGGAAAGGAGTGGGAAAAGTTGTACATAGCATGAATCTCGGACGTGGTTCAAAGAGGAAATGAAGGGGGAAAGTTGTATAGCATTAATCTAGGACGTGGTTCAAAGAGGAAAGGAATGGGGGAAAGTAGTGGGGAAAGTTGTATCGCATAAATCTAGGACGTGGTTCAAAAAGGAAAGGAAGGGGCGAAAGTACTAGTTCAAAAAGGAAAGGAAGGGACAAGGCTGTAGAGTTTGAGCAGGACTAGATTTGCTGCGCTCACATAAGGAAAGGCGTCTAATAACAAAACTGGGACCAACACGGACTGACACGGAGTTTTTTTAGTCCCTACACCAAAATGTCCCTGTAAACAAACACTCTCTAATAATGCCGCTGCAAAATTGATGCAATGCCACAGTTAAAAGCAAATTACATGTTTAACAAATTTTATTGTTAATATAATCTCTATGTTAATATTAATCAATGCCACCGTTTGAGAAATGCTACTGTCTTGCTTTCTTTCCCATTTAGATAAGGTATATGCTTCTTTTTGTTGGCTTCTGTGTCATCCACCGTTATTGACCACTAATTGTTTCCTTTGCACCTCTGTGTAAACAGGATTATCTGCTTCACCTCGTTGCCATTGTGACCTTTTGTTGCACCGCACAAAACACTTTTGCAAAATTTCACACCGGCAACGTTGCTTGATTGCTTGATCTTAGTGGAACTGCACAAGAGGAGATCTTACTTCCTATCCGTTAAGGCGAATTTGGTTCAGATCTTCTTCTTGTGAGTTGTTTGAATTCCGCATCATGAGAGGTCAGTACTAGCCGTCTTTCACATGATTTTGCAGTGTGCATTCATATGTTGTGCTACTTGTATGATAATGTTGCTTGATTTTAGTGAACTGCACAAATGGAGACAAGACTTCCAATCTGTATGTGCACCGTAATATCCCATTGAGGTAAGATAAGGATATTTCACAACTGCTGGCCTGTATTTTGCCACTTTCATCAGAAAATTAAGTTTAGTACTATACTTGTGCTCCCTAATTGACATGCCAAATCTTACATTGAAGGCGAAGCTTGTTTGTTATTGAACCAAGTGATGAAGGGGAAGAACAAGGGGAAGAAAAACAAAAATCAACTCCCGGTGCTGTCATGAAAAAGTGGTATTGTCCTTGAGAAGTGCTTCATCTGTGCTGTTTTAAATAATTCCTTTCCTTTTTTTGAGCAAACAGTGATGCTAGCATTTAGTAGTCCTCTTATCTTTGCACAACAGGATCATCTTCCTCTGAAGAAGAATATGGAGTACATGAAGTGACTAGTTCCAATTATGCCAGGATGAAGAAGCCCTGTCTATCTTATCATCAGAAGGAGGAGTTGAAGGATGGTTACATTACTCCCCACAAGACCAAACTAACTTCAACTCAGAAGGACTGACAAAATCTCCATTTTTTTGCTGTGATGCACGATTACAATGTTGTTCTAGGATTCTTTCTGGTGAGTTCCATTTTTCTAAAAGTGTGCTCTACATGGACCATGTATGTGCCTGTTGAAACTGTCAATTCATAGTACAGTTTGCTCTATACTAATCACTTTTTTGTATTTGTGCAAACAGGGGTGCTCAGCTTGATTTCAATGGGAACTTCACAAAATGTTCATGAATACATCGAATCATTCATTTCCACCACAAGAAAGGAGGTGCCGATAAGTTCAAGGCATTGCAACATATAAGGGCGAAATCATACAAGCTACGCGCGAATTTGGTTGATTTTGGTGGAACTGCACAAAAAGAACAGCTGGTTTATTTAGCACGCGGTGCCATGTCAATGTCCGAACTGATGGCAAACCCTACCCATTCCACAATCGTAGGCATTTGATATTTTGGAATGGGACAACCTTGTCAAATTTTGCTCATTGATTTTAGCAAGACATGCGTTTGATATTTTCGAATGGGACGCCCTTGCTGTCAGCAGCGTCGATCAATTTTTTCTTTATTCTTTAGTTGTGAAGTAAATATTGCCTCTGACATGTTAGTCGCTGAGATGCATAATCATCGATTGTTTTGAATGTTCTCTATGAATTGCCAGGCCTGTGTGTTTTATTGCAATGTACAGAAACGCTAAAAACCTGCTCAAACTCTTTGTACTCCTTCTGTTCCTTTTTACTTCGCACATTGTGAAAGTGCATACTTTTTTGTATAAGATTGGTCAAAGTAGAGATACTTTGACTGCAGACAAAACTTGTATGCAGACTAGAAAGGACCAGAGGGAGTACATGTGAAACTGCTGCAAACGAGGTGATCACCCTGGGAATAATGCTAGTACATATTGTTTTGCATGTTCATCCAATGCCAGTGATACAGGAATTCGAACTAATCGAAATAAATTCATTCATACACGGTCGGATTTCATATAAACATGCCAGATTTCATTACATTTCGTACATTCTTCAACTAAAAAGGGGTGCGCTGGAGGTATAATTAATTAACCGAAGCTACCCACCTGTGTCCCGCTGAGCCAAACAGAAGCTTCAGTGACTTAACTGCAGTTGCAGTTGCGTAACTGACATGTGGCCTGTTGGGCCCACGTGTCAGTCAGCCAACTGCACCAGCAGTTAAGTAGAAGTAGCGTTACTCTCCAGCAGAACTCCCCGACTCCACGTCGCCGCCAAGAAGCTAACCGGTCGTCAATGGTCAACCCGCCTAGCTTGGCTTCAATAGGAGGAGGGTAGCAGCGGTGGCCTTACTTGGACCCGAGCGGCGGCGACCTACCGTGTTCTACTCTTCCTTGTTTTCTGTGTGGCGCGGCCTCGTTGGCAGCGGGGCGGGGCCTCGGCGGAGCCGGCGATGTCCTCTATCTCGTTGCCGGCGGGCGGCACCTCAGCGGAGCGATGGAAATCCTCCCCCGCGTTGCCGGCAGGGTGGGGCCTCGGCTGAGCCGGCGATGTCCTCTGCCTCGTTGTTGGCGGGGAGGGGCCTCGGCGGAGCCGGCGGTGTCCTCTGCCTCGTTGTTGGCGCTGCGGGGCCTCAGCGGAGCAGGGCCTCGTCGACACCAGCGGAGCGGGGACTCGTCGGAGCCGGCATTGTCCTCTGCCTCGTCCTCGGTCTCGCCAAACAGCCCCTCGCCCGCTTCATCGCCCTCTTTGCTAGCCTCTCTGTAGGCGTCCGCAGCCTCCGCCACCCGCATGCGCTCCCGCCAGCGCTCGAGGCGGCCCTTGCGGGTGGAGCGGTACGAGTCGAGCAGCGCCTCCTGCTCCGCCCGCTCCGCGGTGATCTGCTCCTCCACCTGCAGATGCTCCTGGAGGAGATGGTGGTTGTAGGCGGCGTCGGCCTGCGCCTCCCGGAACTGCTCCTGACGCATCTGCCTCACACTGTCCATATATTGGGCACGGGCCTTGCCGATGGTCATGGTGCAATGCACTGGCAAGGATGGCGCGAAGGAGGGGGTTGGCGCCGGATCGTCGACTACCATGTTCTCCATTGGGACGTCGTCGTCCTCCGGCTGCCTGCTGGCCAGCCGGTCGGCAACAATGGCTGCCATCTCCTTGTGGTCCGTCGTCCGCCCATCCCGAAGAGCACTGGAGCGCGAGGAAGCCATGGTGGGCAGTAGTGGTGTGGACAGGAGAAAGCGAACAGATGCGGATGACTGCGACTATGGCCGACGCAACAGTTTATATAGCAATGGTGGGCGGGCGGAGGGACGGACATGTGGCGCCGGAGTAGCCGCCTCGGCAACCGTGTATCATTAATGTGGGCGGCAGATGGACGGACGACACTTGTGTCGTTTGAAGGCGGAGCAATCGCCTGCACCGGGAAGCGGGGCGGGCGGCGCTGACTGTTTTGGGCAGAAAGCGCGCGCGGGCGAGGAGATGACTTTACTTGGAGAGGATGACAATGGGGACCCACTAGGTTCATAGCCTCACGTACGCAAGTGCCTCCTTAATATATATATATATATATATGTATAAAATTATACTCCCTCCGTCTAGGTGAATAAGTCGTATTAGAAGGTGCATCACGACCTAGGTGCAAGCAGATTGGTGGAAAAGAAGAATATTTCTCTCTTCTAAACACAACATTTAATCACAGCAGTTAAGAGGATGCCTTATTAGCTACCCATGCAGGCCATCATAATTCATAGCATGCAAAGCGCTTTTATTTCTTGCCTAATAACCGCATGGACGTGCTGCATGCATTGGTCCTTGCCCGAGCAAAAAAAAGGGAGGAAAGGGGTTTCCACGGGAGACAACGAGGCAGAGGTGGAAGCGCTCGCTGGAGTTATTTATTTTGCTTCCCCCTGGTTTCCTGACATCACGGTCCCACACCATTGTCAATCTATGTAGTACTAGTCAATAAACGAGAGAATTGCACAAGAAGCGACCGACAGCTGGGACCAAGCAGCTCGAGCAGTATTTTGTGTTTTGAGGTGTGAGCACTACAGAGTTTTTCGATGTTTAGCCCAGATATTAATTTTTCTCCTGTGAACAACAACGAAAACATTGCTGCAGGTATTAACTGGGCGGGCTATGGCCCGTCTAGCCCAGGCCAGATATCCAGCCCAGATATTAATTTTTTTCAAGCTGAAAATGGCTAGCCCAGCTATACTTTTTTAGGAATATCAAGGCAAGGTCAAGTTGTTATTCTCCGCCCCGCTGGGCTGCAAATCTTTCCTAGGAGGGATGCATTAGGCTTAATAAGAAAATGGGCTTTAAGAAATCATAAATGGGATGTAATTATAAAAACTGGGCAGTAACTATAAAAAATGCACCAAACACATGATTACTTTGTAAAATATTATTTTTGGATATTGAAATTTTTAATTTCATTAATTGTTGCGAGCGCAATGTTTCGTTGGATTTTTACGTAATATGAATTTATATTGAAATTGTATTTAATCTGACTAGAAATTTCGGGATAAAAATATTTCGGATCCCATCAAAATGTGGGAAATTTTATTGAATTCTGTTTTGAACGGTTGGTTGAAATGGGCTGTACTTTTAACAAACTGTAAATGGGCTGTAGTAAATTCCATTAGAATTGAAAAATGGGCTACACATTCTTACAAATCTCAAATGGGCTATAAGTTCTCTGCCACACACTTGTGGCCTTACTAAGTTGACGCGTCCCCTAAAAAAACAGAGTTGACGCGTATGCAAGACTTTGTCAACTTATAGTCAACACACGGTTCTAGCAGCAGTGGCCGTTGGATGTCCATCCAACGGATGCCGTGCTTCTTCTTCAATCTCGGATATTCTAGCTTCACCCGCCCAAAAAATGATTCCTCCCCCTGACATATGGGCCCACCATTTCGAAAGCTGACCTGTGGGCCTACTAAGTTGACGTACCAAGGGCTTTGTCAACTTAGTCAATATAAACGATTCTAGCTGCAGTGACCATACGATGTTCATCCAACGGCCGTAGTGCTTCTTCAAGCTCTGGTCTTCTTGCTCTAGCCGCCCAAAGTAGTGCCGGTCGTGCCGCCTGCTCTTGCCTGCCATGGCCGGCTGTGCTGCCGTGGAGGCCTCACCGCCCCCTACTATTCCCACCGCTGGCCAGGCCCTGCGGCGACGGCAGCCTCACACCGCAGCCGAACGAGTGAACCCTCATATTCCTCTCCGCGTGGTCATCCACTGCCGCGTCTTCACCGGCTCCGCGTCGTCCCCTTCCTAGGCCTCGCCGCCGTCCACTGCCCTGGTGCTCTCGGTGTGGCGTGGTCAACATGGAAGGAACGACTTCCATCGGACGTGGACTGTACGTGGAGAGGCTGACAGCTGGGTCCACGGCGGCAGCAAGGAAGTGCCTCCTTATTACGCGGAAAATAATGATTCCTCCACCTGACAGCAGGGACCCACCGGACGGGCCACCAGTATTTTGCGAAAAAATTGTTTCCCCCTGACTGCTGGGACCCATCGGACGGGCCACCGTATTTCGCGAAAAAAACGTTCCTTCCGCTGTCAGGTCGGACCCACCGGAAGTGCCTCCTTATTAAGCACAAAAAATGAATACTTCCCTGGCTAGCTGGGACCCACCTTGCTGGGAGGCTGACTTGTGGGCCTACTAAGTTAACGGGGACGAAGGGCATTGTCAACTTAGTCAATATGAACGATTCTAGCTCTAGTGACCGTATGATGTCCATCCAACGGCCGTAGTGCTTCTTCAACCTCTGGTCTTCTTGCTCCAACCGCCCAAAGCAGCGCCGGTCGTGCCGCATGCTCCTGCCTCCCGTGGCCGGCTGTGCTGCCGCAGAGGCCTCACCGCCCCCTACTATTCCCACCGCTGGCCAGGCCCTGCGGCGACGACAGCCTCACACCGCAGCCGAACCAGTGAACCCTCGTAGTCCTCTCCGCGTGGGCTTCCACTGCCGCGTCGTCCCCTTCCTAGGCCTCGCCGTCGTCCACCACCGTGGTGCTCTCTGCGCGGCGTGGTCAATGTGGTCAAGGAATTACTTTCATCGGAAGAGTACTGTACGTGGAGAGGCTGACAGCTGGGTCCATGGCGACAACACAGTTTTTTTGTGATTTGCCAAGTAAGTCGCTTTGTCAGGCCTATTGGGCTGCAAATCTTTCAAGACGAGGAGAGCTTTCATTCGGCTGGCCGAGAAAATGGCCCATCAGTAATGAGAAATGGGCTGTACATTTTTAAAACACATCATACCAACAATTAGTTTCAAATATCTTTTTTTTCATTTCAAGATTTTAAATTACATTAATTTTTATGCGTGGAGAATTTGTTAGATTTTATATTGATATACATTTATTTTTAAAATCAGTTTGAATGTGAGTCGAAATTTTGGGATTAAAAACAGTTCGGACCGCACCGAAATATGCAAAATTTCGTATAATTTTTTAACCGTTGCCACAATATGGGCTGTAATGCTAACAAAAAGAATACGGGCTCCAAAAAAACCTTAAGAATTAGCAAATGGGCTGTAAATTATTAGAAATAATGGCAGATGGGATGTATGCTGTTTTCCATAGATTTGAGGCTTTCCTAAAAAAAGATTGACGCACAAGCACTGACTGTTGGATGTCCATCTAACGGCCGTCGTGCTTCTTCAATCTCTGCTCTTCCTGCTCCAGCCGCTCAAACAAGCGCCGGCGGGACTGCCTGCTCCCTCCTCCTCGCGGCTGGCTGTGCTGCCGCGCAGGCCTCACCGCCCGACCGTACTCCCATCACTGGCCTAGCCATCCCTCTACTCACCCACACCTGCTGTTATTCTCCGGCGACGGCAGACGAACCAGTAAACCCTCGTACAGTCGTACTCCCCTCCATGTGGGAAACAACTGCCGAGTCTTCCCTGCCTCCGTGTCGTCCCCTTCGTAGGCCTCGCCGTCGTCCACCGCCCTGGTGCTCTCGGCGCAGCGTGGTCAACGTGGTCAAGGAACGACTTCGATCGGACGTGGACTGTACATGGAGAGGCTGACAGCTGGGTCCACGGCCGCAGCAAGGAAGTGCCTCCTTATTACACGGAAAATAATGATTCCTCCACCTGACAGCTGGGACCCACCGGACGGGCCACTGTATTTCGCGAAAAAAACGTTTCCCCCTAACTGCTGAGACCCAACAACTACATCTTTGCATGCAAGGAAGTGCGTCCGGGCAAAAAAAACGATTCGCCCCCTGACTGCTGGGACCCACCAGCTACATCTTCGTAGGCAAGGAAGTGCCTGACAGTCGGGACCCACCTGGTCGAAGCGTACGTAGCGTTGTCATTCTGGTCGCGAACGTGTACGTACATATATACTGGTTGATGTAGAGGCGCACACGTGTCGTAGTAGAGGCGCGCACGTAGCATGTACACGTACATACAACTGCCAGGGTGCAAGAAAGAAAATACGGCCACGCATGTGTACATACGGGCGGGGTCTCGAACGCCTACTTGCGCATACGTACGGCCAGGGCTCGTGTACATGGCTGGGTCGGAACGGAGAAACAACATCGTCGTCATGTTCATGGGGAGGCAACGGAATGCGTCGTGTTCATGGGGAGGCAACGGAATGCGTCGTGTTCATCGGGAGGGCTTGGACGGAACATGCGATGGAAACGAGGCCTGGCGTACCGCAGAACGGAGGAAACGGCCTTGTGTTCGACCGGCCACGTTCGAAATGGGATCCTGTTCATCGGGAGGGGTCTGGCGTACCGCAAAACGGAGGAAACGGACCTCCTACGGTCGAAACGGGGGTCCTGTTGATCGGGAGGGGTGTGGCGTACCGCAAAACGGACGAAACGGACTTGTGTTGGAGCGCTACGGTCGAAACGGGGGTCCTGTTCATCAGGAGGGGTGTGGTGTACCGCAAAACGGGACTCCACGAGATACTGTTCATCTCCACCGTCGACCCCCTCCAGCCTCCACGAGCTACTGTTCATCCACCGTCGACCTCCTCCAGCCTCCACGGGCTCCTGTTCATCCAGCCTCCACCGTGTGCTACTCCACCAGCTACTGTTCAACCACCCCTCTCCACGGGCTCCTGTTCAACCACCCCTCCACGACTACTGTTCATCTTGCCCTCCACCGTCTACTGTTCATCCTGCCCTCCACGGGGTGCTCTTGTTCATCCTGCCCTCCACGGGGTCCTGTTCATCCAGCCCCAACCGGCTCGATCGATCGGGGCCCTATTCATCCAAAGGCAACACCACGGGGTCCTGTTCATCCACCACCACCGGGAACTGTTCATCCAACCCCCCCGCAACGCTCACTGTTCATCCAGAGGCAGCATCGATCGACTTCAGTTAGCAGCAGTAGCGAAGGAATCGCTCGATCGGGTTCAGTTAACATCCATTGATTGATCGCTCGGGTTCAGTAACGCGTAGCCTGCAGTGCAATCGCTCGGGTTCAGTTAGAGCCCAACGCCTCGCTCGGTTTCAGTTAGAGCCAACGCCTCGCACACACGTGCGTACGTGTACGAGATAAACACGCATTGCTCGGCTCCGACCTCCCATCATAACCGGGAACTCCCCGAAATTTTCCTCCCCCTAGCTTCTACCATGGTTTTTCCATCATGGACGACCCAAAGAATGTCATGCAGCTGCGTCTCCGGCCCGACCAGGACGAAAAGCCCATTTTCTGTCATGATTTTTTGTCATAGAAGTAGGACCCCACCACATCTATGATGATACCGGGTTTTGTCACAATTATCGTCATAGAAGTGTCATATGTATGACAACAAAAATTTCGTTCGGCCCAAAATGTCACGGATGTGTCTTTTTTTGTAGTGTATGGAGCAATTGTAACTCCATGATGAGTTGAGTAATCACATCTGAGTTTGGTACAAATAGAAGGAAGAGAGAAAGTGCAATTGGATGGATTTAAGAATGCTAGGAAGCTGGATGTTGGATTAATGATCAGTAGCCCCGATGATGAGTTCAATGGTTTACAAGTGATGAGATGGGCCATAACCCACACGCCCCAGGACCTGCCAAGGAGCAGGCACAATCTTGCTGAAGGAAAAACCCTGGAAGAAGTTACGTTTATCGGCAGGCGACCTTATAGAGGAACGCAAAAACCTGAGAGTTGTGAAGAACGATAGATGTTTGTTTGGCTTGCAGAATCAATGGATTTATCCGAACTTGGTTCGTCGACAAGAGAAATTCTGTAATGCTTGAGAGGATGACCGAGTGTTAGAATGCGAGATTCGCTAAACCATGTACAAGGTAATGATTTGGGTGCGGGATGGATTGATCACCATACCGACTTACTCTTATTATTCGCCTTGCTATATGGGATGGTAAATCTGAGTGACTTACCTATAGTAGAGAGACGACGATATTAAGCCTTGTTTAAACCTTAGAATGGTATAATCATTTTCCCTTGTACAAGGCAGCTGTTGCCAATCGTAGGACATATGGTGAGAATGAAGCCTAGACTCATTTCCTGCAGGAGAAACCATAAATTGTTGACCACCATGAGATATTGATAGTTGTTTAGTATTGGCGCCAGACCCGTCAGCTAAGAAGACCCAGTCACAGAAGAACCTTACCTAGATGAAAGACAGAAGAATTGAGGAAAAGGTTATGCCACTACCGAAAGAGCCCAGATAAGGAATTATCCTGAAGATCTGAGAAGACCGACACTGTTGACAATATAGATGAAGTATAGGAGTTTTGATGGAACCGTAACCATGCTTCTAAGGGTGGTAGCACCCCATCCCCCCTCCTGCGACAATTGATGGATTTTGAGGAGACCCCCAAACCCTAACCTTTTTCTTGCTAGCCTCTCCGAATCTCAAGGACGAGATTCATTTTAAGGGTGGTAGGTTTGTAACATCCCAAAATTTTAAATTTTAAAATGTTATAATAAATATATTGATTGATTGTTTTTTTGATTGTTGTGTGATTGATTGAGTGAAATTCGAAACTTTTTGAAAGTTAAATGAGAGGGAATAAAATGACTTTCCCAAACTTTCACCTTTTTGCATTTTGATCTCCGTGAATTCAATTTCTTTTCAAATACAAAACCCTCGAGAGAAGATGATATGACTTCTTCCATTTAATTAAATGAAAAGGTTTTTTTGAAAAGATTTAAATTTTATTTGGAAATATTTCAAATTCAGAAACTCTAATCAACTCCATGATTTTCATGAGAGAAGATAAAATGACTTCTTCAAAATATATGAAATACGAGTTGGAAGTTTAAAAGGATCAAATTTAAAGTCCGTTTGAAATTATTTTCAATTTGGAGTTATTTGGGTTTTATTCAAATTATTTTTGTCCAAAAATAAAATAAATGGAAAATAGGGTAAAATGATTCCCTACATCAGAAAATTTGAGAGAAATAATTTTGGTATTTCTAAAATGATTTATATTGGGTTTTATTGTAGAAGTAGCACTGTTTGAATTATTTGAATTTTTGTGCATTTTATTTGGCACTAGAGAAATGTTCTTGTTGTAGAAAATCTTTTTCTGAAATTTTTGATATATAATATGCCTATATAAATTTTTATTTTATTATTGTTATCCAGTTTTCTTTTTTTGTTTCTATATAAAAAAGAAAAATATCTACGCTTGCGCCTGGAACTAACCGCCGCCCACATGCGTAGGATAGCAGTAGGCTGGTACATTTTTCTTTTGTCTTTTATTTATTTATTTATTTATTTTATTTTTGTTAATGTTTAGTTATTTTGAAACAAATTTCAGAAAAAAATAGACTTCGGAAGAAAATGCATCTCGTGTACGGTGCGCGGCCGGCCGAGCCCTTTAGGCCCGTGCGAGGCGTTAGCCTTTTTCTTCTCCGTTTCGTGTATTTTCGTCTACGTTTAATCCCACATTGCCTAGCCTTTGACTCTTAAACCTCTTTTTCACCTATAAATATAGACCCATAGAGCCTCCAAAAATCATGTGATTCGGGTTAAATCAATATTTTGGTTTGACTCGATTCATTTAAGAAAAATATATTTCTCCTGTCCGGCGCAACTTTTGAAAATTGTCTCTTCTCTCTAAAGTCGTCTTTTCTCTGCCTTATAAAGGTATCCTTTTTTTATACTTCCGTAGTTTATTATTTCTAGACTAATACGATAGAATAACTAGATTATCAATTAGTCTACGTATTTATACATTAGACCTTACCCATAGCTATTTTTCTTTCGTAAAACAGCTTGGCTCTGATTTTTCAAATAGCCATAACTTTTTACTCATTCATCCAAATTAGATGAAACCAACGCCCACTTCTTCGTAACGATCTCCTCAATCCAGTAAAACAACTTAAACATGTTTTTAAAAGTTTTAAAATTTAATTCAAACAAATTGTATTCAAACTTCTTTTGTTCATAACTTGAGTTTTATAACTCCGATTTAGTTGTCGAAGCTCTTGACTTAAACTTTCTGATAAGGCCAAATTCACATAATTTTGGTACTGTTAGAAATTGTTTTATGTTGCAAGAGTTATTTGTTGGTTTTGATGTTTTTCGAACTGTCTTCTTCGTTCTTCCCGATCTTTTGAGTGATTGCTTATGTGTGGTTACTATTGCTTGCTCACGATAGATTGAATGGAGTGTGACGAGTAGAAATATCAAGAGTTATGAGTGCAAATCATCTTCATCAACAGTACAAGGCAAGTTCACACTTTGATCATATCCCTTTCATACCCAGTTTTTATGCATTAGTTTCAACCCTCAAACATTACATGGTTAGGACTTGATAACATGTGGGTATCGGGAAGTAGTTGATGAGGTAGGAACTTATTGCCCTCCATTCAAACCCTGGGAGTTACTTTTACGTTATGCTCATATTGCTATGCTATGCCCATAGACGTGGATTGGCTTGAGAGAATTCATGACAGATGTGAGAGTTATTATTTAATGGTTAACTTAAGGTGGCTACTTTAATACACATCTAGGTGGATTGGTTGGGGCACCCTGGAGCACCCAGTGGTTTGCCCGGGCACCTGGAGAACCCAGTGTTTGCCCAAGGGGATCCCGGAGGACCCGTGTGATCACCCTATGGAATGCCACCCAGGCTCAAAGGGATCATAAGAGTATTCATGCTAGAAACTTCCATGTGCAGCCACAAGCTATTATGGGCTCTAGCATAGTTGAGTAAGTTGCGTGAAGCTCTTGAGGAGATAGACTAGCAGGTAGTGGGTTGTAGGTGGTATAGTCTATCCGAAGTAGAGAGTTAATGCTTCTGAAAGACTGTGTCTCGGTCATCCATTTCTCAAACACCTGGCAGTGCGAGAAATTCAACGGAGGAAATCGGGTCTTGTGGGGAAAAGTGCGCAAACCTCTGCAGAGTGTACAGACTAATCATGGTTAGCCGTGTCCCCGGTTATGGACATCTTGAGTATCTGGTTCTTGGATTATCATATTGATCTCATCACGTTACTTAAATAATTTGTTGGGTTATTGATGTTAATTTCGGATTGACTTGGAGGAACCTTCTCAATATTTTCAACCAACTTTGTAGTTAAATAAATTATATTCCTTTGCAGTAGGGAAAAATTGGCTTTTTGCAAAAACATTATAACCATAGAGCCTTTCCACCAGCCAAATATGCATGTAGTGATAGCCTTTATTCATCATTATCCTATGGTGTGAATTTGCCAGTACATTCAATGTACTGACCCTTTGTGGCTGCAACGTCTCATGTAGCAGGATTATTACGACGAGTAAGTGATACGTTAGGGTTACAATTTCTAGACTCAACTTTGCCGTTGGTGTTGATGGGAATCCACAACCTTTGTTACTTCCGCTATATGGATTGAGGTAATAGTGTTTACGTTATTTTATACGTGTGATTTACCTCTGTTATAAATCCTCGAGTACTGTGTGTGTCAGCATACCGATCCAGGGATGACACTTAAGCACAGAGACTTGACCGTCTGAGGTCGGGTCGCTACAAGATGGTATCAGAGCACATGTTGACTATAGGACGTGACCCTAGAAATTGGCAAGCCCATAGGAAAGATTTTCTCTACAACTTCATTTTCATAAGATCTTTTACCTCTCTTCTTTTCTGAGCTTTATCAAAATATTCCCTTTTAGTTAGACCATACCCCTTTCCCCTTTTGACCAGACGAGGATATGACTGATGAGACCACTCCAAGAAGTACATGATATCGGACAACTAAGACCACTTCGGAATGAATAGGATTTTACCGTGTATTATAATAATGGAAACTACAACGGTTGAAGACTTCGAAGACTAGGAGAATTTGAAGGCCCTGTAGAATTTTCCAGATTTGTATGACCTAGGAAGGCACCCCTTATGGAACTTGGCAGACTAAGGAAGCTGTCAATACCCGAGATCAAGGTGTATCGGAGAAAGACCGAAACATGGAGCATGAGAACACAAAGTTTTGTCAAGAAAACCCTAAGGCAGTAGATATCAACTATGGAAGATAGCTATGGCAATGACAAGGGCAGAAACACGGTTATCTGTGATGTCATCGCCACTGATACTATGGTCACCAAGCTGAGCTAAGCATGCATTTCTTCGGAAGGATTGGATGGTAGAAGGCTGATGGAGCACCTATCAGTAAGATGAAGTTTTAACCTTAGCTGGTGTATCGCCAGAATCTGGTGTAATACATCAAGAATTTTAAGATGGGGCACCAGGAAGCCGTATTAGACAAGGAAGCATTTTGTGAAGAACTCAGGAACCAGAAGGTGAAAGTAGCCAAGCTGGAGGAGCTACAACCGCGAGATACCAGAGATTTGTCAGGAACTGAAGGACAGTAGGACCATGGTTCATGCCAAGGATGTTGAAACCCAGAAGTTTGGAACGCAACCCCAGAATATTGAAGGACGTCATGAGAGACTTCGTGTCGACAGAGATGATCTGGCAAAAGAACTTGAGAAGGACAAGCACGATCGAAAGAAGCCATCGGAGACATGAACGAGACTCGAAGAGTTTGACGACTTTGAAGATTCATTGAACTTTAGAAGACCAAGCCCCTGTTATATACCTACGTTAGATGCGATGATTGTGAGCTGTCATTTGTTTGATGTTTTTCCGACAGCCACAAATAAAATCTGTCTCTTCAAAACTATTGTTTGTATTGTGTGCATCCCCTTTGTCTCTCTCATCTCATCCCAAACCCATGGACCCAATAGAGGACGAATGGAGATGAACTCATGTTTCCTTGGACCGATAAGTCAATTGGAGACGGACCGATGGATTCAGAACATGGAGGATCACATGAAGAGTAACCGTATAGCCGGAAAGGATATGACCCAGCATGCTCTTCAGTGCTTTGAAAGAGGTGCTGCTACTTGGTGGAGGATGTACCAAACCATCAATGGATGGCAAGGAGTAACCACTTGGAAAGAATTTAAGTTGACTTTGCCAAATTCTCGATTTGTGTCCCAGAAGTTGAAGCCTTATGGAAAGGATATGAAGAAACCTTGTGCATGCAAGATTTGTGGAGAAATATGACACACCCATAAAGAACACAAGGATGAATGCCCTAATTGTGAAGGAAGTCACCCAGTTGAAGAATGCCCAACTAGGCAGATTACTTGTTTCTTGTGTGAAGGGACTACCCACTATCCTGCTCAGTGTCACATTTACCCCATGGTACAATGAACCATACAACATAAGAAAGAAGTAATGAAAGGAGCCCTCATGGAAATTTTAGAAGAAACTGTGATGAAGGAAGAGGTGGAGGACACACCTAAAGAAGACCTGAGTAAACCCTGCACTAAGTATCGCTATTCACGTGGAGAAGAAGGACACATCTCCCAAAATTGTTTGAATGGGGATCTAGTAGAATTCCCGACAGAGGAAGTAGAATATGACCCACAGGAACTAGAAGCCCTGATTGGAATGGAAAAGTCCAGGAAGAGAAACCAATTGGAGTCCAGGAGGGACCTGAGTCATATCACCTGTTACAGGTGCAAGGAGTCAGGGCACTACCTCAGCAGTTGCCCAAAAAGGAATCCAAGGACCCAAGGAGGCTATATAATCACAAGGAAACCTCGGGAGTTGTCAGAAGTAATATGTTTTCGTTGTAATGAAGCAGGGCACTTTGCCAGGGATTGTCCCAAGGAGAAGGAGACTTGTGATAATTAGTTGTGTCTGTGAGAAGTAATGTAGTAGTAGTAGAAGTAGTGGGAACAACTCTTTTGTATCAAGGTGTTGAGTTGAGACATGTAATGGAAAAGCGAGAGATTGTAATACTTTGAGAATCAATAAATTTAGTATCGTGGGTACTATTTGGATTTTATGAGTTGTTACTCTATGAAGAAGGATTTTGACCATTTTCGAGGATATGAGAAATATGGTATATGGATGAGTTTGTGCATTTCAAGGGCGGTAGTAACTGTGAGGACCCTTGACCCCTGGAAAGGATAATGATATTCCACGAAGTGGACTTTGGACAAAATAAGTAAGAGTTTTAACTCGATATGTGGGATACCCCAAAATTATGAGGGGATGAAGTATTATTGGATATAGAGGAGGTATAATGTTGTTAATATGGAGCAATTGTAACTCCATGATGAGTTGAGTAATCACATCTGAGTTTGGTACAAATAGAAGGAAGAGAGAAAGTGCAATTGGATGGATTTATGAATGCTTGGAAGCTGGATGTTGGATTAATGATCAGTAGCCCCGATGATGAGTTCAATGGTTTACAAGTGATGAGATGGGCCATAACCCACACGCCCCAGGACCAGCCAAGGAGCAAGCATACTCTTGCTGAAGGAAAAACCCTGGAAGAAGTTACGTTTATCGGCAGACGATCTTATAGAGTAACGCAAAATCTGAGAGTTGTAAAGAACGATAGATGTTTTTTTGGCTTGCAGAATCAACGGATTTATCCGAACTTGGTTCGTCGACAAGTGAAATTCTGCAATGCTTGAGAGGATGACCGAGTGTTAGAATGCGAGATTCGCTAAACCATGTACAAGGTAATGATTTGGGTGCGGGATGGGTTGATCACCATACCGACTTACTCTTATTATTCGCCTTACTATATGGGATGGTAAATCTGAGTGACTTACCTATAGTAGAGAGACGACGATATTAAGCCTTGTTTAAACCTTAGAATGGTATAATCATTTTCCCTTGTACAAGGCAACTGTTGCCAATCGTAGGACATATGGTGAGAATGAAGCCTAGACTCATTTCCTGCAGGAGAAACCATAAATTGTTGACCACCATGAGATATTGATAGTTGTTTAGTATTGGCGCCAGACCCGTCAGCTAAGAAGACCCAGTCACAAAAGAACCTTACCTAGATGAAAGACAGAAGAATTGAGGAAAATGTTATGCCACTACCGAAAGAGCCCAGATAAGGAATTATCCTGAAGATCTGAGAAGACCGACACTGTTAACAATATGGATGAAGTATAGGAGTTTTGATGGAACCATAGCCATGCTTCTAAGGGTGGTAGCACCCCAGACCCCCACCTGCGACAATTGATGGATTTTGAGGAGACCCCCAAACCCTAACCTTTTTCTTGCTAGCCTCTCTGAATCTCAAGGACGAGATTCATTTTAAGGGTGGTAGGTTTGTAACATCCAATAATTCTAAATTTTGGAATATTATAATAAATAGATAGATTGATTGTTTTTTGATTGTTGTGTGACTGTTTGAGTGAAATTCGAAACTTTTTGAAAGTTAAATGAGAGGGAATAAAATGACTTTCCCAAACTTTCACCTTTTTGCATTTTGATCTCCGCGAATTCAATTTCTTTTCAAATACAAAACTCTCGAGAGAAGATGATATGACTTCTTCCATTTAATTAAATGAAAAGGTTTTTTTTGAAAAGATTTGAATTTTATTTGGAAATATTTCAAATTCAGAAACTTTAAGCAACTCAATTATTTTCATGAGAGAAGATAAAATGACTTCTTCAAAATATATGAAATACGAGTTGGAAGTTTAAAATGATCAAATTTAAAGTCCGTTTGAAATTATTCTCAATTTGGAGTTCTTTGGGTTTTATTCAAATTATTTTTGTCCAAAAATAAAATAAATGGAAAATAGGTAAAATGATTCCCTACATCAGAAAATTGGAGAGAAATAATTTTGAAATCATTTTGGTATTTCTAAAATGATTTTTATTGGGTTTTATTGTAGAAGTAGCACTGTTTGAATTATTTGAATTCTTGTGAATTTTATTTGGCACTAGAGAAATGTTCATGTTGTAAAAAATCTTTTTCTGAAAATTCTGATATATAATATGCCTATATAAAATTTTATTTTATTATTGTTATGTAGTTTTATTTTTTTGTTTCTATATAAAAAAAGATCTACGCGTGCGCCTGGAACTAACCGCCGCCCACATGCGTAGCATAGCAGTAGGCCAGCCCATTTTTCTTTTGTTTTCTTTTGTCGTTTATTTATTTATTTATTTTATTTTCATTAATGTTTAGTTTTTTTCTGAAACAAATTTCAGAAAAAATAGACTTCGAAAAAAATGCAGCTCGTGTACGGTGCGCGGCCGGCCAAGCCCTTTAGGCCCGTGCGAGGCGTTAGCCTTTTCCTTCTCTGTTTCGTATATTTTCGTTTATGTTTAATCCCACATTCCCTAGCCTTTGACCCTTAAATCTCTTTTCCACCTATAAATATAGATCCATAGAGCCTCCAAAAATTATCCGATTCGGGTTAAATCAATATTTTGGTTTGACTAGATTTATTTAAGAAAAATATATTTCTCCTCTCCCGCGCGACTTTTGGAAATTGTCCCTTCTCTCCAAAGTCATCTTTTCTCTGCCTTATAAAGGTATCTTTCTTTGTTTTTTTATACTTCCGTAGTTTATTATTTCTAGACTAATACGATAAAATAATTAGATTATCAATTAGTCTACGTATTTATACATTAGACCTTACACATAGCTATTTCTTTCTCCGTAAAACAGCTTGGCTCTGATTTTTCAAATAGCCATAACTTTTTACTCGTTCATCCAAATTAGATGAAACCAACGCCCACTTCTTCGTTACGATCTCCTCTATCCAGTAAAACAACTTAAACATGTTTTTGAAAGTTTTAAAATTTGAATTCGAACAGATTGTATTCAAACTTATTTTGTTCATAATTTGAGTTTTATAACTCTGATTTAGTTGATTCTTTTTGCAAATCGAAGCTCTTGACTTAAACTTTCTAATAAGGCCAAATTCACATAATTTTGGTACTATTAGAAATTGTTTTATGTTGCAAGAGTTATTTGTTTGTTTTGATGTTTTCCGAACTGCCTTCTTCGTTCTTCCCGATCTTTTGAGTGATTGCTTATGTGTGGTTATTATTGCTTGCTCACGATAGATTGAACGGAGTATGACGAGTAGAAATATCAAGAGTTATGAGTGCGAATCATCTTCATCAACAGTACAAGGCAAGTTCACACTTTGATCATATCCCTTTCATACCCAGTTTTTATGCATTAGTTTCAACCCTCAAACATTGCATGGTTAGGACTTGATAACATGTGGGTATCGGGAAGAAGTTGATGAGGTAGGAACCTATTGCCCTGCATTCAAACCTTGGGAGTTACTTTTACGTTATGCTCATATTGCTATGCGATGCTCGTAGACGTGGATTGGTTTTAGAGAATTCATGACAGATGTGAGAGTTATTATTTAATGGTTAACTTAAGGTGGCTACTTTAATACACATCTAGGTGGATTGGTTGGGGCACCCTGGAGCACCCAGTGGTTTGCCCGGGCACCTGGAGAACCCAGTGCTTGCCCAAGGGGATCCCGGAGGACCCATGTGATCACCCTATGGAATGCCACCCAGGCTCAAAGGGATCATAAGAGTATTCATGCTAGAAACTTCCATGTGCAGCCACAAGCTATTATGGGCTCTAGCATAGTTGAGTAAGTTGCGTGAAGCTCTTGAGGAGATAGACTAGTAGGTAGTGGGTTGTAGGTGGTATAGTCTATCCGAAGTAGAGAGTTAATGCTTCTGAAAGACTGTGTCTCGGTCATCCATTTCTCAAACACCTGGCAGTGCGAGAAATTCAACGGAGGAAATCGGGTCTTGTGGGGAAAAGTGCGCAAACCTCTGCAGAGTGTACAGACTAATCATGGTTAGCCGTGTCCCCGGTTATGGACATCTTGAGTATCTGGTTCTTGGATTATCATATTGATCTCATCATGTTACTTAAATAATTTGTTGGGTTATTGATGTTAATTTGGGATTGAGTTGGAGGAACCTTCTCAATATTTTCAACCAACTTTGTAGTTAAATAAATTATATTCCTTTGCAGTAGGGAAAAATCGGCCTTTCGCAAAAACATTATAACCATAGAGCCTTTCACCAGCCAAATATGCATGTAGTGATAGCCTTTATTCATCATTATCCTATGGTGTGAATTTGCCAGTACATTCAATGTACTGACCCTTTGTGGCTGCAACGTTTCATGTTGCAGGATTCTTACGACGAGTAAGTGATACGTTAGGGTTACGATTTCTACACTCAACTTTGTCGTTGGTGTTGATGGGAATCCACAACCTTTGTTACTTCCACTATATGGATTGAGGTAATAGTATTTACGTTATTTTATACATGTGATTTACCTATGTTATAAATCCTTGAGTACTGTGTGTCAGCATATCGATCCAGGGATGACACTTAAGCACAGAGACTTGACCATCTGAGGTCGGGACGCTACACCATAGCAATTTAACATTTAATTTTCGAATTAAAAATAATTTAAAATGATTAAATCCTTTTTAAATTAATATAAAATAAACCGTAGCTTGGATGGGAAAACTTTATACATGAAAGTTGCTCAAAACGACGAGACGAATCCGGATACGCAGCCCATTTGTCCGCCACACATCCCTAGCATAGAGAACACGCAACTTCCCTCCTCTGGTTCCTCTGTCTGAAAATGCCAAACACCAAGGATACTTTCCCGGATGTCCCCCCCCTTCACCGGTACCACCTCATACCGCGTTAGGGCACCCCTAGCACCGCTACTTGTCATGTCATGCATCGCTATGCATCTGTTTGCTTAATATTTATTGTTTCTTCCCCCTCTTCTCTCCGATAGACTACGAGACCGACGCCGCTGCTACCCAGTAGGACTATGGTGTTGACGGCCCCTCTCTCTTGCCAGAGCAACCAGGCAAGCCCCCCTTGATCACCAGATATCGCCTATTCTACTCTCTACTGCTTGCATTAGAGAAGTGTAGCATGTTACTGTCTTCCGTTAATCCTATTTTGATGCATAGCCTGTCCTTGCTACTACTGTTGATACCTTACCTGCAATCCTAAATGCCTAGTATAGGTTGCTAGTTTATCATCAGTGGCCCTACATTCTTGTCAGTCTGCCATGCTATACTATCGGGCCGTGATCACTCGGGAGGTGATCACGGGTATATACTTATACCTAATATATGATACTTGTGGTGACTAAAGACGGGTCGGCTTGAAGAGTACCCGCGAGTGATTCACGGATTGGGTCCGAAAGGACATTTGTCCCGACGGCCCTCTGAGTGGATCTTTGTGGCGGAGCGATAGGGTAGGTTGAGACCACCTAGGAGAGAGGTGGGCCTAGCCCTGGTCGGCGTCCGTGGTTATTTCAAAATAACACACTTAACGAGATCTGGGTATTTGATCTGAGTCTGGCCACTGGCCTATACACACTAACCAACTACGCGAGAACAGTTATGGGCACTCGACGTCGTGGTATCAGCCGAAGCCTTTGTGACATCAGCGACTGAGCGGCGTGCACCGGGTTGGACTAGAACGCCTTCTCTTGTATAAGGGAGGCTAGGTCTGCTCGCCGGCCGCATTCCTAACATGCAGGTGTGCAATGGGCGATGGGCCCAGACCCCTGCGCCATAGGATTTAGACCGGTGTGCTGACCTCTATGTTGTGCCTAGGTAGGGCTGCGACGTGTTGATCTTTCGAGGCCGGGCATGACCCAGAAAAGTGTGTCCGGACAAAGGGGATCGAGTGTGTTGGGAAATGTGGTGCACCCCTGCAGGGAAGTTAAACTATCCGAATAGCCGTGATCTTCGGTAACATGACGACATGGAGTTGTACCTTGACCTATGACAACTAGAACTGGTTACTTAATAAAACACACCCTTCCAAGTGCCAGATACAACCCGGTGATCGCTCTCTAACAGGGCGACGAGGAGAGGATCGCCGGGTAGGATTATGCTACACGTGCTACTTGGTGAAGTTACCTTGTGCTCTCTTCTACCTGCTGCAAGATGGAGGTGGCCAGAAGCGTAGTCTTCGATATGACTAGCTATCCCCATCTTATTCCGGCATTCTGCAGTTCAGTCCACATATGATACCCTTATTCCATTTGATACCAATGCATACATATGTAGTGTAGCTCCTTGCTTGCGGGTACTTTGGATGAGTACTCACGGTTGCTTTGCTCCCTCTTTTCCCCCTTTCTATACCCGATTGCTGCGACCAGACGATGGAGCCCAGGAGCCAGACGCCACTGTCGATGACGACTACTACTACTCGGGAGGTGCCTACTACTACGTGCAGCCCGCTGACGACGACCAGGAGTAGTTTAGGAGGATCCCAGGCAGGAGGCCTGCGCCTCTTTCAATCTGTATCCCAGTTTGTGCTAGCCTTCTTAAGGCAAACTTGTTTAACTTATGTCTGTACTCAGATATTGTTGCTTCCGCTGACTCATCTATGATCGAGCTCTTGTATTCGAGCCTTCGAGGCCCCTGGCTTGTAATATGATGCTTGTATGACTTATTTTATTTGTAGAGTTGTGTTGTGATATCTTCCCGTGAGTCCCTGATCTTGATCGTACACGTTTGCGTGTATGATTAGTGTACGATTGAATCAGGGGCGTCACAAGTTGGTATAAGAGCCGACTGCCTGTAGGAATCCCCCTTTCCAACTCCTTGGCTGAAGTTGAGTCTAGTTATTAAGAAACAAACTTTTACTAACATGGCTGTACCGCTTACAGGCCCACGTCGCCATTGGGTGGTATTAGGATCTTTTATTCCTCGTCTATACTCTAGGACTCTCATCTCTCTTCTATCCGGGTTAAAATATTTTGATAATTCTAACTCTAGGTTCTCGTAATTACTTCCTTCCAAAGAGCCCCTTATTACAGATGGTCACCTACTGCACCAGAAGATTCAGAAGATACTCTCCGAAGTTATCCCGAGAACGTGTGCTCATTGCGTTTGTAATTCCCTTCCACAGTTAACACCTATAGATAACTACATGCACTACCATTCTTACCTTAGTCCCCAGTTGCTCTTGTTATTACAAGATACCCCAAAATACTCGTTGTTGTTCCGAGAATCCTTGTGCCTACTGCCTTGCACTTCCTTGTCACCTGAATACACCTACAAATTAATCCTCACACACACGCCGATGATTTGTTTCTCCCCAATTGTTCATGTGTTGCACCAAAGTCTTCGAAATACTATTTGATCTTCCGAAAATCCTCAGCAGCTTATTGCTCTTGAAATTCTTGCTTGATTGCATTATGGTTAATCCCATAAGTATAGTAATCTTATTGGCATCCTTTGCCACTATCATTTTTGAGTTCACTGATTCAATAAGTGCGAACGCTCACAATCCTCAACCAGATCCTAGAATTCATCCTTCCGTATCGGACGTCATTTTGAACATGAGCTAGATCTCGACCAATCAAATTTTGCCATCGATTGTGCCCCTAAGGCTATTCAACTTATCCATCCCTAATCAGAGCATTGCTTCTTATCTCTTGTCTTGGAATTGATAATTCCTTTGCATTTGAACTTTGAGTTAGTCAGTTGTTTCTATAAACTAATCTCCTTGCATTCCTTCTTCCTCTGGTTGAGTACCGATGCTCACATCAGATCCCTTGTGGACCACCAGATCCTTTGTTGGATTTTATCCGACATCGTCCTTCATATTCTATAAGCTTGTGAGCCTTTCCTCAGATACATAATGCCTTTGGTAAATTGTATCCTCCGCTTTCTCCAACATGCTCTACTATCGAGCTTGTGATATTTATTCCTGAAATTGTGGTATATGCTCCTAAGATGCCTCGATGGGTTGAACCTATGCCTTCCCCCAAACCGTATGAACCCAAAAGTTTTCGCGAGTCATACTCTTCTGTTGTTTCGCCAGATAGAATTTCTACACTACAACCTCGTCAAAAGCGGGAAGTAAAATGAAAGGTTATGCATTGAAGAAGTGGGAGTCAACCTTGAGCCCCTGTGTTCATTCCCATGGACCTGATGTGGAACTTATCATCGAAGCTTCTTGTAAATGATAATGACCCCCTTGTTATAAGTTCGTCCTGTATCTATGTTTGGTCCTTTGCAATCATGGTTCCGACCATATTTTCTCCTTAATACCATTTCTTGGACAACTTAAAGCACTTGTCTTTTGCTAATCAATACACCAGTCCAACCTCTACTTTGATCTACTGTCGAGTATTACCCTCTGGTATCTCGAGAATATCTAAGAACTGTGTTGCATCTTATGAGTTCTTCATCAGCTATTATTTCTCACCGATTCCAATTTTTCATGGGTTCTGAGTTGTTAGTCGCTCAAGAACACCGATATGTGAACCAATTCCGCATTCCGGAATGATAACTCTTAAAGTAATTTTCGTTGCTTATGAGTTTAGTCCTTCAAGTCATTCCTAGCCTTATGGGCTATATCATCATCGTGCAACTTTTTAACTGTGCTATCTGGTCCTTCTTTCCAAAGCACAATTTTCAACGATGACCTAAGCTTACGTCGGCTTTCCTCGTCATATCATTTCGCCTTGAACAACAAGCTTGATTTCGAGTTTGTGCGTACCCTTGGTTCCAATAACTTTTCGCTTCATCATTCCTGTGACTTGATGTCATCACCGGTCGGTTACATCTTCATGAAATCTCTCGACAATTGTGTCGTGATGATCATCAACATTCTGAGATCTTCTAGGATGTCAATTGAATTCAGGATGAGAAATACCATCCTTGCCCTTGATGATTTGTATTATCATCGACCATTTTATTGCCTTCCCACCAACACAAACTTGTTCGTGTTTCGTGTTATACCTTGAGTTCCTTGCTATCCAACCTTATTTCTTCTTTATCTTGGAGTATTACCATTTTTTATGTCAGGAATGTCATGAGATTGCTCCACCTCTTAAGAATTCTTGGTAAAGTGATACTTCTCGCCATCACCATTCTTTCTTGGTCCCTGTGATGTTTCTAACCGGAATACCAACAATTGAACTATGATGTGTGAATTCAAAACTTTTAGCAACCCTATTGCTTGAAGTGAATGGTCAGTAGCTTCATTCTAGGTCTTTTGGTTATTGAATCGCCATTCTAACATTGATCATGCTACCTAAGCCCATATTTCGGGTGCACCTTTCAACTAATGTTTAATTGTGTATGTTTTCCTCGAGCATACCTCATTATATCATTTGATCTGACAAATGTTATCTCCCTGTTCACATAATTGTGGAAATCCATCTTTTGGAAATCTCAATGAATTGTCATTGAGTTCATCGGCCACCTCCTCATCCTATCATTGGTCTAATGATGAACTCTTGTTTCGGAACTTGCTTCCATAGTTCATTTTCCGAGAATCTTATAATGTCATCTCGTCAATTTGTGTTGCACCTTTTCTTCTCAGGCATCCTAAGTCTGAGGTCTCCTAGCGCTAATCAGAACTGAATCTCGGTCAGGTATGATGGTTGGAACATATTCCCAATAGTTATAACATTGGTCTTTAACCCAATAAGGTGATGCCATCCTAACACACCTGCCCGGAGGCCCTATTGTTATAGTTCTTCATTTTAGCAATGTTAACCATTCTTCCATAAGGAAATTGAAATACTTATTCTATAAGTTGTTCCTGATGAATCCATTGAGTATCCAAAGTCCGACCTTTGCTTGAAGACCATGTCAATGCTATCTCAAGTATGTGTGTGGTACTCCAATTTTCAACAAGAACATTTGAAGCCCAAATGCTAAATGTTTCTTGCTCAATTATCCAAACACCATTGTATGGGTAATGTCATGAAAATTTCTCCCCCCTTACCTAAAGGGTTTTCTACATTATATCCTGTCATGGATATCATGCTCTGCTTGCCCTTGGGAAGAATATACCCTTGAAATATGTGTTTAAACACATTTTCCTTTCCATTGTTCTGTTTAATTTGATAATCACATTTTCCTTTCCATTGTTTTGTTTAACCTTTCTTGTGGTCTATATGATCTAAGCAGTAATATTCTCCTGCTTACGTAAACACCTTGGTGTACAACCTAGTCACTAAGACCATGTTACTATTGTTGATGACATTCCGGTAACCACTGATGGACGAGAACTTTGCCTATTGGTCCGCCTCATTTACCGAGCAGGAAAATGGTTCTCTTTGTCCCTCGCCCTTGGTGCCGACGTTGTTGCCGACATAACTGACAGGTTATCCTCTGGCATGCCTTGCTATCATGTCTGTGCAAGATGTCAGCGCCCTTTCTACTTGCAACCCAAATGGTGGGCCCATGACCCACAGTTCCCCAGGATCAAAACCCGACTCTCCTATACACCCCTGTTCCCAGGGCTATTCCTCGTGCGAGGTCTTGTATGTAATTCACGAGCCACCTTCCGTGTGATCACCAACTCCGGTATTAAACACAATATTTATTCCTGTTGCTCTGAACCCCTTTTCACCCTCTGTTTTAGGCAGCGAACGATTGTCTAACCGCTTGGAACTTCTTATGGTACCTTCTTACCTAGCTCTCGATGTGTTTTGTTTGTTCAACTCGAGAGATACTCATGTGTTCGTTCCTGGGATAATCCCAGATGATTTTCCCTTATACCATTCTATCATTGTACGACATCCCCTTACCTATTCGTAAGTACGAAAGAATTTCCGAAGAAAGGAGGACGATTTCATCATGATGACCTGGATCAAAGGAATGAAGGCATCAACTTAATGGATCAACCTCTTGGAGAAGAGCAACCAAGACCGAGAAGACCTGATAGATTCGATACCAAACCCTTTCCCCCTTACACTACCTCTTAAATCTCGGGACGAGATTTCTTGTAGTGGAGGAGAATTGTGACTCCCGGATAATTAAGCTACAGTAAACCTCTACTAATGATGCCACGTCACCTCCGTTACTGTTGTTAATCTCACGTTAGTTCATAACTGGTTCAAATCTAAATTTGAATTAAAGTCAAACGATAAAAGTTTTCAGACGTTAAAACTAAAATGTTCTCTGTGTAACAAATAATCCCTAGAAAACATTGGAGGTGAAACCACATTTTAATAAATTATTTAAATGCACTATATTAAATAAAACAACAACTTAAACAATTAAATAAATGCCCTTTATTAGTTATAAAATATTAAACTATTTTATTGGGTTCAAACTTTTGTGGTCTTGGTGTAATTAGTAAAACTAATAATATATTTTACAAAACTAAAATAAACTGATGAATGTAATAAAACAGATAGGAAATAGACAAAAGAAAAATGAAAAACAAAACTAAATAAAAGTAAACCCCCCTCCCATGGCCACTAGGCCGCTAGGCCCATCTAGTCCCAACCCGACCAGACAGGCCGGCCCGCCCGCGCGCCTCTGGCCTAATTAGGCCGCCCTTCCCCCCCGCAACCCTAACCCACGCACCACTCCCCCCACTCGCGCCCCCACTCTCCCCTCCCTTCCCCGATCTAGATCGGATCGGGCTCGACGCTGCCGCCTCGCCCTCGTCCGTCGCCGCCCGGAGCACGAACTCGCCGGTGCCTCCTCCTCGCTGGACCGCCTCCACGTCACCGTCGTCACCGTCGACTACCCCGACCACCGCTGCCCCGAACCTGGCATGAGCCGCGCCCCTCCTCTCTCTCCCTCGCCCCGTGCTCGTCCCCTCCCCTGCCTGCCGCTCGGGGCCGCACCCTGCGCCCTGCCCACGCATGCGCCTGAGTCTCGCCTCGCTCGGCCGCTCCACTCCACTCGCCGTGGCCACACGCCCATACGGGCGCCCCTCCTCCCTGCTCGCTCACCTACGCCCGCTGCCGCCCTGCCTCGCCCGCACCTGAGCCGCTCGTCGCGCGCCCTGCACCGCACGCGCACACCACCTCGCCCCACAGCCCGTGCCTCCAGCGCCTCCGCTCGCGCTCTGCCTCGTAGCCCGCCTCCCGCGCCGGCCTGTGCGCCCCCATGCCCGCGTCGCCTTCTCCGCCATCTTCCAGGCCACCTCCACCTCCGTCGGGCCGCGTCAGACCGCGCCCGTCGCACCCCGACCTCCCGCCGCGGCTCCCGCCGCTGCACTGCCTCCCCTGCTGCTGCCGCTATCCCTGCGCCGCCCCTGCCGTTGCCTCGTCGGCGCCACCGCCCCCCGTTCCGTTGCTGAACCTGGCTGCCATGCCCGCGGCCGCCTCCGGTGCTCGGCGCCGGCGCCCAGCCATGCCCGCGCGGCTTCTGCATGGGTCGGGCGCCCGCGAGCCCCTGCGACCGTAACCGCCCATCACCCGTTTGGCCCATGGGGCCTATGACAAGTAGACCCCGCGCCCCAGAACGTTTGTTAAAAAAAGATTAATTAAAAGAATTAATTAAATAAATAATAATTAAAATAATAATTAATTAATTATTTAACTTAATAAACACTGTTTAAATTAACTAATTAAGATTAATTAACCTAATCACTTAATTAAATTAACTAATCCTGTTTAGTTAACCTAAGTCATTGACAACCGGGACCCACTAGTCAATTTGACCAGTCAACGGTCAATGCTGACTAGGCCGTTGACGTTGACCGGCCCCATCAGCCAGCCTCTGCTGACTGGGTAGTTGACCAAGTCAACTGGGCCTACTGGTCAGCCACACAAGCCCATCTGTGGGTACACTTCTGTGTACCCATAGCAATTTAACATTTAATTTTCAAATAAAAAATAATTTAAAATGATTAAATCCTTTTTAAATTAATATAAAATAAACCGTAGCTCAGATGAAAAATTTTGTACATGAAAGTTGCTCAGAACGACGAGACGAATCCGGATACGCAACCCGTTCATCCGCCACGCATCCCTAGCATAGTGAACATGCAACTTCCCCCTCCGGTTCCTCTATCCGAAAATGCCAAACACTGGGGATACTTTCCCGAATGTTTCCCCCCTTCACCGGTACCACCTCATACCACGTTAGGGTACCCCTAGCACCGCTACTTGTCATGTCATGCATCGCTATGCATTTGTTTTCTTAATATTTATTGTTTCTTCCCCCTCTTCTCTCCGATAGACTACGAGACCGACACCGCTGCTACCTAGTACAACTATGGTGTTGACGAGCCCTCTCTCTTGCCAGAGCAACCAGGCAAGCCCCCCCTTGATCACTAGATATCGCCTATTCTACTCTCTACTGCTTGCATTAGAGTAGTGTAGCATGTTACTGTCTTCTGTTAATCCTATTCCGATGCATGGCCTGTCCTTGCTACTACTGTTGATACCTTACCTGCAATCCTAAATGCTTAGTATAGGATGCTAGTTTATCATCAGTGGCCCTACATTCTTGTCAGTCTGCCATGCTATACTATCGGGCCGTGATCTTCGGTAACATGACGACTTGGAGTTGTACCTTGACCTATGACAACTAGAACTGGTTACTTAATAAAACACACCCTTCCAAGTGCCAGATACAACCCGGTGATCGCTCTCTAACAGGGCGACGAGGAGAGGATCGCCGGGTAGGATTATGCTACACGTGCTACTTGGTGAAGTTACCTTGTGCTCTCTTCTACCTGCTGCAAGATGGAGGTGGCCAGAAGCGTAGTCTTCGATATGACTAGCTATCCGCATCTTATTCCGGCATTCTGCAGTTCAGTCCACATATGATACCCTTATTCCATTTGATACCAATGCATACATATGTAGTGTAGCTCCTTGCTTGCGGGTACTTTGGATGAGTACTCATGGTTGCTTTGCTCCCTCTTTTCCCCCTTTCTATACCCGATTGCTGCGACCAGACGATGGAGCCCAGGAGCCAGACGCCACTGTCGATGACGACTACTACTACTCGGGAGGTGCCTACTACTACGTGCAGCCCGCTGACGACGACCATGAGTAGTTTAGGAGGATCCCAGGCAGGAGGCCTGCGCCTCTTTCGATCTGTATCCCAGTTTGTGCTAGCCTTCTTAAGAAAAACTTGTTTAACTTATGTCTGTACTCAGATATTGTTGCTTCCGCTGACTCGTCTATGATCGAGCTCTTGTATTCGAGCCTTCGAGGCCCCTGGCTTGTGATATGATGCTTGTATGACTTATTTTATTTGTAGAGTTGTGTTGTGATATCTTCTCGTGAGTCCCTGATCTTGACACGTTTGCGTGTATGATTAGTGTACAATTGAATCGGGGGCGTCACAAGATATTATCAACATAGAGATGTCCACCATTGAAGACTACTCCATCTCACGTGATGATCTAACATGGTTTAGTTGATTTGGATCACGTATCATTTAGATGAGTTGAGGGATGTCTATCTAAGTGGGATTTCTTAAGTAATTTGATTAATTGAACTTAATTTATCATGAACTTAGGCCTGATAGTATTTGCATATCTATGTTGTAGATCAATAGCTCGCGATATAACTCCTATATATTTTTGATATGTTCCTAGAGTAAAGTTGAAAGATGATAGTAGCAATGATGCAGACCGGGTCCGTGATCTGAGGATTATCCTCGTTGCTGCACAGAAAAATTATGTCCTTAACGCACCACTAGGTGACATACCTATTGCAGGAGCAAATGGAGACGTTATGAACGTTTGACAAGCTTAGTATGATGACTACTTGATAGTTTAGTGCACCATGCTTTACGGCTTAGAACCGGGACTTCAAAAATGTTTTGAACGCCATGGAGCATATGAGATGTTACAAGAGCTGAATGATATTCCAGACTCATGCCCATGGTAAGAGGTATGAGACCTCTGACAAGTACTTTGCCTACAAGATGGAGGAGAATAGCTCAGCTAGTGAGCATCTGCTCAGAATGTCTGTGTACTAAAATCGCTTGAATCAAGTGGGTGTTAATCTTCCAGATAAGATAGTGATTGACAGAGTTCTCTAGTCACTATCACCAAGTTACTAGAACTTCATGATGAACTATAATATGCAAGGGATGAAGAAAACGATTCCCAAGCTCTTCGCGATGCTGAAATTGACGAAGGTGGAAATCAAGAAACAACATCAAGTGTTGATGGTTAACAAGACCACTAGTTTCAAGAAAAAAGGGCAAGGGAAAGAAAGGGAACTTCATGTAGAATGGCAAGCAAGTTGCCACTCCCATGAAGAAGCCCAAAGCTAGACCCAAACCTGAAACTGAGTGGTTCTACTAAATGGTCACTGGAAGTGGAACTGCCCCAAAAACTTAGCGGATAAGAAGGATGGCAAAGTGAACAAAGGTATATTTGATATACATGTTATTGATGTGTACATTGCTAGTGTTTGTAGCAATCCCTGGGCATTTGATACCATCAGTTGCTAAGATTAGTAACTCAAAACTGGAGTTGCAAAGTGAACAGACACGAGTTGAGGGAGAGGTGACGATGTGTGTTGGAAGTGATTCCAAGGTTGATAAGATCACCATCGCATACTCCCTCTACCTTCGGGATTAGTGTTGAACCTAAATAAATGTTATTTGGTGTTTGCGTTGAGCATGAATATGATTGGATCATGTTTATTGCAATACGGCTATTCATTTAAGTTAGAGAATAATTGTTGTTCTGTTTACATGAATAAAATCTTCTATGGTCATACACCCAATGTAAATGGTTTATTGAATCTCGATCATAGTAATACACATATTAATAATATTGATGCCAAAAGATGCAACATTGATAATGATAGTGGAACATAGTTGTGGCACTGCCGTTTTGGTCATATTGGTGTGAAGCGCATGAAGAAACTCCATGCAAATGGACTTTTGGAATCACTTGATTATGAATCATTTGATACTTGCGAACCATGCCTCATAAGCAAGATGACTAAAACTCCGTTCTCCGGAACAATGGAGCGAGCTGATGACTTATTGGATATAAAACATATTGATGTATGCGATCTGATGAGTATTGAAGCACGCGGTGGGTATCGTTATTTTCTGACCTTCACAGATGATTTGAGCAGATATGGGTATATTTACTTGATGAAACACAAGTCTGAAACATTTGAAAAGTTTAAAGAATTTTAAGTTGTGAATATTTACGACCGTGCCCGAACATTTTAAGTCTAACAAGAAAATAAAGTTTCTACGACCTGATCGCGGAGGTGAATATTTAAGTTGTGAATTTGGCCTTCATTTAATCAATGTGGAATAGTTTCACAAACTCACGCCACCTGGAACACCACAACGTATGGTGTGTCCGAACATCGTAATCATACTTTATTAGATATGGTGCGATCTATGATGTCTCTTACCGATTTACCACCACTACTGCAGGATGCTGCTAACGCGACACTACGATCAGAGACCGTTCGACGAAACTGTGTGCGATGCAATAATCGCAAACGGTGGTGTAAAAAACCCGTCAAAAAAGGTGCAAAATGTTTGCGATGACAGATGCATCAAACATGGTTCGAATTTTAGTTGCGTGTGCGATGCAGGGCATACGGTTCAGTTCAATTAACTGTTTGTGATGAGGAGGAACAAAAGAAATGGGCAGCCAGATGAAGGTGTGTGCGATATACAACATACAGTTCACTCGGATGAACTGTTTGTGATTAGGCAGTACAAAAGTAACGGGAAGCCAGATGAAGGTGTGTGCGATGAACATCATACGGTTCACTCGGATGAACTATTTGTGATTAGGCAACACAAAAGAAACGGTCAGCCAGATCAAGATGTGTGTAATATACGACATGCGGTTCACTCGGCCTTGTCGTCAGTGTGTGACCTCTGTGGCAACCGTTCGCTCCCCACTAGCCTCTTCTTGTACCGTGGCAACCGTCCACCGCCTCTTCGCCTTTCCCTCTCGATTTGGAACTGCTATCGCATGCTCTTCCTCCCTCCATTTGCCTTCACCCCTCCTTCTGCCATTGTTCGGTCATTTTCTCCATGGAGGGAATAGGACGGAAACAACCCTGTTATTCTTGCCCCGATCTGAAAGATGACGTGGTGGAGGAACTCATTGATCGGTGCGACATCATCACCTCGGCTAGCAAGGCAGGTTCGTTCAAGACCATTCTCGACTCAACTAATAACATGATCACAAGGAACCCAAGGGTCCAGGAGCGGTTTGATCTCCCCTATCTTCTTCGTTGTGACCCTGCTGACTGGCACGGGGACGACGGAAGCCTCGCCTTGTGCAAGTTGATGCCACTTGATAATGATACATGTGATGTTGAGATGCCATCGCTTGAGGGCAAGGCTTGGGTTGGCACAAATGAAGATTGGGTTGTTTATATTGGGTACAACTGC
Organism: Triticum urartu; assembly: GCF_056163025.1. Taxonomy (NCBI): domain Eukaryota; kingdom Viridiplantae; phylum Streptophyta; class Magnoliopsida; order Poales; family Poaceae; genus Triticum; species Triticum urartu. The sequence continues at coordinate 397,064,875 of NC_141876.1, read as the reverse complement.
GAGTGGGAACTTGTGAATGTGTACACTCGTCACCAGGTTCCACTTCCAAAAATCTCAGACTGCCCAGAGGTTGAGCACACAGATGATCTATGTGAGTTCAAATACGATCATGGTGACTGTCGTCTACGAAAGATAGCAACTTGTTGAGTTCCCAACCGCTCTTGGGATTACACGAACTATGAAGTTGTTGCTATCTTCGACAAGCTTGTTTCCTTCCTTACTTCCACGCCTCGATGGATATTGCTCAAAAATCAATTTCTGTACACGGATGAGTACTGTGATGTAATTCAATACAAGGGTCTTGTGTTTGCTGCCACCACTTGTGGCACTGTTTCTGCATGGAATCATCATGCTTTAGGTATGTTTGTCTTCCACCGTAATTATAATTGTTTCATCCACATGCATGTGGGTTAGCTAGTTTCCCTTTACTAATTAACCTTCATGTGTTTCCAAGGTCCTGTGAACATTCCACCACGTATACTTGAAAATTTTTATAACCAAGGGGGAGATGACGATGCTGATGATCACGAGCATGAGGACGAGCAGGACCCATATACTCAATGGCGCATGGCACCTTATTTCGATGGATCACCTCTTCTTGTCTGTATACAGGGCACTGCTAATGTTACTAAGGAAGCAGGTGTTGTCTCGTATGGTCACACTCTCCGTTCCTATTCCAACATCCATTGCATGGTATTCGGGATGGATACTAGTGTACTAGCGCCAACACCTTCTCACTGGTTCAGTATTGAAAGTCTTGGAGGAAACTCGCTCTTCCTTGGACAAAACTATACAATGATGGTGAAAGGCGATCCAGCTGCTGTTGACACAACGTTACTACCATTTATGAGAAGCAATTGTATCTATACCTCGGTCATTGCTATGCTTCCGTACCATCACAATATGGGTCATGACATAGCCTGCTTCAGCCTGGATGATCAGTCCTGCATTGGTCTCGAGATTGACATTAGCTGGCCCTTCCCAGAGAATCACTTCTGGTTCAAAGCAAGTGTTTCCAACGCCAACGAGTGGTTGAGCTAAAGTTCATTTCATCGCTTTGTTATTTGTTGTGTGAGAAAAACTTTACTTTACTAGAATGTTTTGTTGGAAATGATCTATAATCCAACGTGTATCCTCATTGTAGTTGTGGGTTGACGACTTGTATGTAATCAATGGTACATTTGCATATGCGTCCATCAACTCACGCCTGCTAGTGGTGTCCATATGAACAGTGCTAGTGATTTTAGTTGCAAAAATTAGATAGTGCTAGTGATTTTTAGATACATATTTTGACAAATCACAGTGTTACATGGTTGACAAATGGCAATGTTACTAGATAAACAAATGTCAATCTTCCCAGTTTGACAAATGGAAACATACCCAAAATGACAGATGCAAATCTTACCCAATTGTTTCTATGTGGTTGCACACAGGTCATGCAAAACAACCATTTGCGTTGAAGGGATGCACAAATCCCGCTCGGCACATTTTCCCTTGGCTTCCTGGGGAAGCTGTCGGTTTGCATACGGGTGTTCTAACTAAAACGTTTGCGATGAGTGTTTTATATTTAAATACCACTGAAGTTTTTTTCAAAAGAAAATCGTTTGATAAGTCTGTAAATTAAGAGAGAAAAAAGCAAGTTCATTCAAACCATATCTTTCATTCAGTCACACTACGAATTTATGTTCATATGATCGAGAATTCGAGATACAGTATTAAACCCCAAAAAAACTATTTCTGGCGGCGGAGGAGGCGGCGTGCCGCGCCATCGTTGTCGTCCTCCGGGACGCCATTGTTGAAGTCTTCAAGGCAGCACAAAATGTTCTTCACTTGCAAATCAAACATCATGTCATCGCGCGATCGACGTGTGGGGTGTGGGAGGACGGCAACTGGCGCCGCCGAGAGGTAGCGGTCGACGGCAGCACCCCATGCCGCTGAGGGAGGCACGTGCACGGGCATGGGCGCGGGCTCGGCGGGTGCAGCCAAATGCATAGGGACTGGTGCCGCGGTGGGTGGAGGGGCACGCACGGGCACGACGTGTGCAGCCAAACGCACGGGGGCCGGCGCCACGGTGGGTGGAGGGGCGCGCACGAGCAGGGGCATGAGCGCTGGCGCTGGCATGTACACGAGCTCGCGCGAGTCCGCGAAGACCTCGTTGACGCCCGCGGCTTCCAGCTGTGTGATAGTGCTCGGCAACCATCCCGTCAATGCTACGAGGAAGGCCGCTGGCGCGGGCGCGGGGATGGGAGCTGGGACGGGAGCGGGGGAAGTAACCGCCGCGGCTAGCTCGTTTTTGGCCATGTCCATGAGGCCCCATTCCTCCCTATTTTCTATCTCCTCCGGCTCGGAGTCGACTTCACCAAACTTGAAGACTGGTGGCAGATGATCATTCTGCGCCATGGCGTTGGTGGAGGTCTGCGGGAGGGAGGGGAATGGGAGGCGAACAGTAAGGCCGCCCGTATTAAGCAGTGGCTCGGGCTCCATTAATGGAGAGGAAGGCGGGCGTCCATGGAAGTCAAAGGGCTCGCTTCCCAGTGAGCCTGCACAGCATACAGCTCACACGCTTCCTGGTGAGCCTGCGCATTGGAGGACAGCTTGCACGCCTCTCGGTCAGCCTGCGCACCAGACTCCGCTCGACGCCTCCCGTTCAGTCAAGGTCAAGCAGCTGTTTGCATGGCACCTCCTATAGCCATTAAACAAAGACATGTGGCGTCACATGAATGGTTAACAGAACGCACACGATTTGAATTATACAACCGTTTGAGATATTAAAGTGGCATCTATTTTTTCAAAATGCCTTTGTTGGTTGTTATTCGAATGCGCCTTCTCTTAAAATGGACACGAAAAATACCACAGCATGTCGGGTGCCATTCCATGAAAGCATGCCAAGTTTCATGAATTTCAAACGAGTTTTGGATTTACTAGAATTTAAAAACAAAGTATCTCAACGTTTTGCCGGCAATTAGCGGTGCCCTGGTGTTTGAAATTCATTCTCATTTCTTGCATGGGACCTAAGCATGCACCCAAGGACACATATTTGAATTTTCAACCAATTTATATGCATTAGAGCATGTGCATGTAGTTCAAATTTGAATTATGCACATAAATGCTTTGAAAACTCAATTAATGCATAAAAATGTCCAAACAAACCCCGGAAAATCCCAAAAATTGACACAACACTCCTGTTGTTCTATGTTGACACAAGAATTTTTTTAAAGCAATAAGAGGCAATGGATATCGTTTCATCCCCAAAGGAGGGACGTTCCCTACCGAAACTATCATGCTTGTTGTGAGAAGCTCTGGTTTGTGAGAAGCATATCCCCAAACCTGGCCCAAATGGGACAAAAAATTTACCACAACATGTTGATGCCCCTCCATGATAGCATGCCAAGTTTCATGAATTTCGGACGAGCTTTGGATTTACTAGAATTTTAAAACCAGGTATCTCAATGTTTGCGGCCGAGTGATCGTGGCAGGATGTTTGACATTCATTCCCATTTCTTGTATGGGACTTAAGCATGCAACCAAGGACACATATTTGAATTTTCAACCAATTTATATGCATTAGAGCATGTGCATGTAGTTCAAATTTGAATTATGCACATAAATGCATTGAAAACTCAGTTAATGCATAAAAATGTCCAAACGAACCCCGAAAAATCCCAAAAATTGACACAACACTCATGTTGTTCTATGTTGACACGAGAAATTTTTTGAAAGCAATAAGAGGCAATGGATATTGTTTCGTCCCCAATGGTGGGACGTTCCCTACCGAAACCATCAGGCTTGTTGTGAGAAGCTCTGGTTTGTGAGAAGCATATTCCTAAACCTGCCCCAAATGGGACAAAAAATTTACCATGGCATGTTGATGCCGCTCCATGATAGCATGCCAAGTTTCATGAATTTCAGACGAGCTTTGGATTTACTAGAATTTAAAAACCAGGTATCTCAATGTTTGCGGATGAGGTCGCGATGGCTGCCATTCATGCTGACCCTCGGATCTTGGAGGAGCACCTCACCATCGAAGCCTCGCGCACAGATGCCACGACGCGGTTGGCTGCTTTAAATGACAGTTCATGGCGTTTTCTCGAGGCCACTATCGGTGCCTCGATGAAGACTAGATCACGACCGCCCATGCCCATCTTATGGTGGCCTTTTCCAAAGAGATGGCGGACGCGTATGGTCAGATGCTTGCCGAGTATGGTGCGATGGATGCCATGGAGCCCCTTCCCCAGGAGACCGTTGGGCGTGAGCTGGACATGGAGGCGGCGGCGGAGATCGACGAGCACCAGCCATAGTAGTACTCTTTGTTTTGTTTAATTAAGAGCGCTAGTCTTTAATTTGTTAGAGTAATGTTTAGGTCAGCTAGCTCTGTTTAATTGCTGAACTTACTCGATTAAGAAATGTGGGTGTGCTGTAGTCTCCTTTGTGTACCCAAATTATGCAATGACGTGGATGACCACTGTAACCATGGAAATTCGAACCAAAATTTTTGATGTTCAAACTCATCACACACGGGTTGACCTATCTGAATCATTTGTGATGTTCACATATCGTACATAGTTCTGAATAAGGGACCATGTCTGATGACACTTTGCGCACCAGTTTTTTCGCTGAAGCGATTCCAAATTTCCAGCTTTCGCGGGAGTATCTACCTCCCCGCCTGTCGGGGATATACCCCGCGGTATGATCCGGCCGGAGTTATAACCCGGCTGGGACTTAGTAAACCGGTGGGTGTTAAAGTAGGTGGTAAACCGGCAGGTGTTAAGGCAGGTGGTGAACCGATTGGTGTTAAGTCAGACGGTAAACCGGCAGGTTGTTAAACCGGCTGACAGTTAAGATAGACAGATAAAACATGCAGTTAACTTAGCAGACAGGAGTTAAGTCAGATGATAACTCAGCAGACATTCTTAAACCGACAGACCATCTTAAACTGGCAGACCATCTTAAACCGGCACCAGATAACTCCCGATAGACTATCTTAAACTGGCACCAGTTAACTTCCGGCAGACAGTGGTAACTGGGTTGCTAGGAGTTATGAAGCCCGAGACGTCGTGAAGCCCAAGATGTTAAGAAGCCCAAGAAGAGAAGTTATAATAGTTAAGTCTTAAGTCCGAGTTGGACTCTACATGTAACCCGCCCCTTCAACATATAGAAGGAGGGGCAGGGCTCCCCAAAGAGGGAGAAGTAAGAAGAAACAACCTTAAAGGGTTAGGGTTAACTGGGAGAGCCGGTTTACGGCGACTTCCTCATGATCATAATGAGAGATAGCCTCAAACAACATGTAGGATTGTTACCGGATGATGTTTCCCGGTGCCCGAAGCTGTCTAAACCTTTGTCTTGTGTTGCGTCTCTTGATTCCACTCAACCCCTCTCAAGCTACCACATAGATGCGTTGGCCTCACGACTAAGTCCTCACACTAGGACATTTGCCGTGATATTTCCACGACAGTTGGCGCCCACCGTGGGGCGAGCGCATGGTGGTGTTGAGTCCTTGAAGGGATCTCTCCGAGGGATCAATAAGCTCGTGATTAATCAGTTGAACCGACACAGAGGAAATCGCACAGGATAAACCGACATGGGATAGCCATAGGCAGAGCCGGTAAGTCATTGCTTTTAGATTAAAGCTGGAGTTATACAGCAGTACGCGCCTCTACGTCTGGATGATCCGGCGAAACCGAATTGAAGACAAGATAGACATTGGAACTAAGCCGGATCAGTGAATCAACCTGTGGTTGAGTTGGTTAGGTGGACAGTGGTATCCCCAGCCCACCCGGGTTCAAATCCTGGTGCTCGCATTATTCCTGGATTTATTTCAGGATTTCCAGCGATGCGCTTTTAGTGGGAGGAGACGTTCCCGTCGACGACGAAGCGCCTACGGTGACTTCGTAAATCTCAAGATGATATGCCGGCTCAGTCTCTCGTAGGTGCTCATAGGGATAGGGTGTGCGTGTGTGCGTTCATAGGGGTGAGTGTATGCGCGTGTATATGAGCGCTTGTGTCTGTACTGATGCTCAAAAAAAAACTAAGCCGGATCAAAGGGCCGGACATGCTGCAGCAAATTAGAATAAAAAATCAACGGAAATGTTAAGGCCCACACGTGTGGGCGTTCACCACCCCGACCACACGCAAGCATCACCGTTGGCAGGTGTGTGCACGAATCTTGGAACAAACCAGGTGGTTTTTTGTGCCACGTAGGATGAGGCGCGTGTGCGGTGTGCGAGTAGGTTCGCCCGCACGTTGGTTGCCACCCCGCGGTCAGCCGTTGCCATATGAGTCGTGCGGTGGAACTGCAATGCGCCCGCACGCCACGCTTCGACTACGGTTGACGTCGCACGCCTCTGCCCCCTCCCCCTCACGCTCCCATTTACTCTTCTGCTCCGCAGTTACTGGAAGAACCCACTCGCATTTCCAACTATCGAAGGAGAAGGAGAGGGGAGAAGGCGACGGTGAAGGCGGAAGAATCGACGGTGCTCGGGACCGTCGGTGGTGCTCGCCGGAACGGAGCGGCTCGCCGGAGCGCCTGCGGGTTGAAGGTACTGCTCGATGCACCCCTCGCAATACCTTCCTGCATTTCCTCCTCTTCCCTCCCTGTTCGATTCCTCGATCGAGATTTGTAGAGATTCAGGTGATTTGTCGATGCGTCGGCGTTCCCGCCGGCGCCGAAGTCGTCTGCTAGACGTTTTTGGTTGCATTGGCCAGTTTCGTCGCGGCCGCGGTGGCGGCATCGTCGGCGTGGTTCTGCTTGTTCGGAGGCACGCACTAGTTTTTGCATATGGATTGAGCAGGTGTCTTCCGGGTAGTTTTTGATGCGCGTTGGTTCGATTTTGTGTTTTGCAGTGAGTTCGTGGGAGAATTTCGAGGGTGAATTTAAAGTCGAAGTAGTTTCCATTGAACCCTAGATCTAGTTAGTTTGGTTTTTGAAAATGCAGAATGAGGCGAACTTGATAGTTACATTAACTATCATGATTGCGCGACCACTTACTCCCTGAACATATTTGATAGTTGCCACAAACGTGTTTCCCCTTGCGGTAACAAATTACTGAAAACGACTGTGTTAGTTGCCACATGTTAGCTTTCGCACATGGCAACTAATTTTGCTGAAGTAATGCGATACTTGCCACACACACGCTCTTCCATGTGGCAACTAATTCTGCTAAACTAATGTGATATTTACCAAACACACGCTCTTTTTTCCGTGTGGCAACTAAGATTGCTGAATTCCTGTGTTACGTGCCACAACCATTCTATTTTCATTGCGGCTAGTGTGTTTTCTGAATGTTATGTGACAGCAACCACGGTGTGACAGTTGCCACAATTGGTAGTCAGTGGGCATTCAAGAGCCAAGTGCCATTGCGGCCAGTGTGTTTTTTGAATGTTATGTGACAGCAACCACGGTGTGATAGTTGCCACAATCGGTAGTCAGTGGGCATTCAAGAGCCAAGTGCACTCGATGGCAACCATTGCGCACTTAAAGTGTGCTTGTTGCCATCTAGGTAGTATATTCATATGGCAAATAGAGTACGAACACACTGCCTGTTGCCATTCTGCATATAAGACAGTGTGGCAAATAGAGTGTGAACAGACTGCCTGCTGCCATTTCTGCATATAAGACAGTGTGGCAAACTGTCTGCACAATGTGGCAACCGAATTTGCATATCAAATGTTTCAGATGCCATACGTATGCGTTGCATGCGGCAAGTGTTTTTGCTGACCCCCTTGCATTTACATTTTCCACCATGACAATTTGGTATGTTCCCATCTCAGCAGAATGGCTCGTGGCGATCGTGAAAACGATGATGATGATTTCATGGATCCACCACAGCGTAATCGGGCAACTGGGCGGAGAAAAGAGGGTGATGAGGTAAATGTTCACACACACCCCCCTTCTTCCTGATGTATGTTAATGGTTGACACCTTTGATCCCGCAATCGTCTGGCACGAACTAGAATTTCATTACATTGCAAAATGCGGCAACAACTGATATCCTGTTTTTGTTTGTAAAAACATGGCAACAACTGATCACTTTATGTCTGTTTTTTTTGCAGAAGAAGAAATGTATTCGCAACAGAGCCTCCCAAGAACGACTGACTGCGTTGACTGACAAATTCAGCGACGATCAGAAGGGGGCTGCTGCTGAGATGGGTATGCAGTCTATGATGGCTGTCCGGTGCACGAACCTTGTCAACCCTGTATGCGATTGGCTTGGTGAGATCTACGACCCCGCCTCCAGAGAATTCGTGATTCCGAGACGCGGAAGACTACCGCTGAATGAGGAATGCGTGTTCTGCACGTTGGGTGTGCCCCGTGGACATATCAAAGTCCCATACGAGGTCAACAACGAGATCGAGGCAGCGCTGTTCCCCCGTTTGTTTCCTAGGTTGGAATCCATGCCGAACACAACTGCAGTGGCAGATTCGTTGGAGGCCATGACGACGCACGGAGATGTTTTCAAGATGAAGCTACTCATGTACCTCATCTCAGCCATTTTCGCGCCGACCACTTCTCTTTGCCCAAGCAACAAATGCTTCCCCATCCTGGTGAATGATCTATCTTTACTACATTATTTTTCCTTCAATTTTTTTGCTCCGATGTCATGTGCAAGCTAGTCACTGACAGTTTTTTTGTTGTTTTTTCCATTGGAATTCTGACGCGGCAACTCCTTGTCCTGAATTTTATGCGGTGCAAGCGAAACTGAAAGATGTGAAGAACATGAACTGATGTAAGTTCATTGCCGACTTCCTGCATGATGCATTTGCAAGCAAGGTGTACCAGAAGGGTTGTCGACTGCATTTAATGGTATTTTTTTACCGGTCCTTTATGTGAACACTATTTTTTAACACATCTTTACTCATGCAACAGCCATGTTGATTATGTGGCAACTGCCATCATGACTATATGGCAACTACCATCATACTGTGATGGCAACTGCCAACATGACAACATGGCAACTGCCATCATACTATGATGGCAACTGCCATCACTCTATGATGGCAACTAGCACATGCAGATGGCATATTCTTCGTAAAATACCATATATTTTATCCTGTTATTTGTCGCAAAATACCATGACCGCAACTGATTTTTCTTTCTTTTTAAAATTGTTGTACATCAGCTCATGTACGTCGACTGCCTTGATCTGTCCACCGTGGACTTCACTGGGACAGGAGGCCCGCCGCCTGCGCACAAGTTTGCTGTTTCTGCGCGGACTATTGATGCTGTCAAGGCTGTGCTTGCTGCAGACAGGGTAACTGATAGCAAATATGGTAAACTGCAGGTTATTTCTGCTTTTTTTTGCAACACATGAACTGCTAGTCAGTGTTCATCATTCTCTCTCTTATATCGTTGCTACTTTTTTTCCTTTCTCCCCAGCTGATGGCCAAGCATTCTATAGACTACAGCGTGTTTGGGGGGCCTCAAAACTTTGAAAAGTGGATGGACGTGCACTCAGCTCCGTCTTGTCCTTCAGAGGTAATCAAAAGATCTACATATATGGTTTGCCGTGGAGTATTTTTCGATGTCGTGCAAGTGATTGCAATACGGGGTTGTCGTTGATGCCTCTTTGTTTTGTGTACAGGCGAGGGCACCTGTTGAGCAGCTAATAGGGTAGTTTGCATCTGGAATGACTGGCTTGCTCGGGAAGTTGGTTGAGGGGTGGACGTCCCTCAGTGGCTCTGACGGCGACGCGGTTGCGAGGCAATTCACTTCATTCGTCCCAGAATGTACACACCGGCCAACCGGTTGCCGTGGCCGGTATGACTACAACAGTTCCCAGGAGCCCGCTGACACACAAGATGAACTAGGTGGAGACGCTGGTCTCAGCAAGGATGACGATGATGTCATGGATAATGTGCAAGAGGACACCGATGATGATGAACACGCTGAGGTTCGCGCAGGTGGTAACAAGGGAAAGGATGCAACAGATGTCCCCCAACCGGATAAAGTCAAACAACACACGGCTGTGAGAGGCGAAGGGGTTTTGCCATCAAAGAGGGGGATGGCTCCAGAGGGTGCTGGGCAAGTTTCTGCTGGCAAGAGGTCTAGGACCGACCCTGTAGCTGCCAGGAAGAGGTTCGACTTTCATCTTAGCCTTTTGCTTTGTCTATTTTCTTCGAACAGACTCATCCTCTTTTTTGCAGTTGTGTTCTGTCAAACGCAGCAACGAGATTGCTGACTGACAATTGCCACCTCTTTTTTTTGACCTCCATCTCATACGTGCAGCAAGCCGACAGCTGGTGGACGAGCAATTACGAAGAAACAGGCGCCTACGCCAACCCGTGTTTCTGCTCGGTTGAACAAAGGTGCCCCCATTGCCGGTGATACCACTTCCACCAGGACATCTCCTCGCACGACGAGAACCAACACCGGGGATCTTGTTGTGTTGCCAGACCTGAGGAAGGCGACTGTTTCGCGTGTTGGTCTACCACCTAGGCGTCGTAGCCCCCGCAAGCAACCAACAGACATACCGAACGCACCGAAAGTAGCCAGGAGCAGGAGAGACGAATCTGGTTTTGTTCCTGCGTCCACACTGTTCCCGCCACCTGCCAAAAGCAATATGACGGAGAAACCTGAAGACCGGAGCACAACTGATGTAGGTGTCAAGCCGGGCACGAGCGACGCAGGTGAACACCCGGAGCAGACTGCGCCTTTTCCTGCAGTGGAAATCCCTAGCATAAATCTGCGCACTTCCAGGCTCCCAGTCAACGTCGGTGTCCCCTACAGACCAAACAAGAAGATTGTCATGAAAGCTACGGTTGATACCACTGACAACACGCCCCGCCCTGCAAATAAGGACGATCATTCTGCAGCGGCCGATTCAGATATGTTTGTTGATCTTTCACCCTTGGATTTTGCCCCGCAAGTCGTTCGTGGTCCGGCCAGCAGGAATGAGAGGCACCCAATGGCCTTTACCCCACCGAGTTTCAACCTTGGCATTAGTCAAGATCAACCGGTTGTGCAAGATCCTATGCCAGTTGCCTTTGCACTCCCAGGAGGCATGCCTGCAATGATGGCGCAGCCAATGGTCGAGGGCAGGAAGGCTATCAAGTTCGCAGAGCCGATTGTGGCAGGTACACTTGCCATGTCCATATGATTTTTCTTGCACACGTCTGTGTAGTTTCACTGTTGTCCCAATCATATTTTTTGTTTTGGGGGGTTCTCACTTGTGATGGCAACTGACATGCGATGACATGGCAACTGGATTTGATGCACCGTGTCACCTACTTTTTTTTCTGCCATGCTGCATTTTACATTTGGGCAACCATGTGGCAACTGAAGTTGATTCAATATGGGAACCGTAGTCTCCGTAACATGGCAAACACAGTGCATCACACATGGCAACTGGAATTGATTCAACACCATGTCACCTGCATTTTTTTTGTTTCCATGCTGCATTTTTTCATAAAGCAATCACATGGCAAGTGCAGTTGACACAACATGGCAACTGTAGTTGCTGTGACATGGCAACTACATTCCAACTAGATGGCAACTACATTCCAACTACATGGCAACTGTAGTTGCTATGACATGGTCACTACAGCTGGACCACACATGGCAACTGCCCCACTTTTTCCTACCTACAACTCACATCATGCACCCCATCTTTTCTCACAATCCATCCACTTTTGATTTCCTAGGTATCCTAACCCACTTTTTTTTATCACTGCAGCCACACCCGAGGAGATTTCACCGTCTCTTGAAGAAACTTACCTCATGCTTGAGGAGGCAGCATTGCAGAGGAAGTCCTCACGAGGGCAAGGGCAATCAAGTTCCAACGTGCCTGCAGACACGGTATCTGAGGATACCATTAGGAGTGCCACTCCTGGTTCTGTGAGGCAGCAGAGGGTAGTGCACCCACCTCCCGCGGAAGACTACGAGCCCGAATTCAGGGTCACTAAAGAACAGACCCAGCTGTACGATATCATCAAGCGATTTGGAAATGCGAGGTCCAGCGGCAAGCACATGAAGGAGCTGAAAGCGTAAACGACCACACCCCATAACATCTCATTTTGCTTTGCTCCTTTTTTACCATTCACATCCTTCGTACTTTCTATGTTATATTGTTTTAGTTCTTTCATAATTTTTTTTACTTAGTAGGCATGATCCTTCCATGTTATATTGTTTTCATACAGCTCATCTTTGGACAGAACCAAAGTCATTTAATGCGGAGCGACGTACGTCAACCTTGGTGATCTTGCTGAGTCCGTGAGGCCAAACGGCAAAATGTCGACGAACATAGTTGCATGCGGGATTGACTACATCAACAACCACACCGATGTGTGCGCCGACAAGACAATCATGCATTACAGTGTGACCTGCAAAATATGGGACGGTGACTTCCACCACAAAATCCTGAGGAAGAACTTTGCCCAACACGGTGATTTCAAGCTTACAATGAAGAAATATGTGAGTACTCCGTCAATGCCTGCACTTTTTTTTCACAAGGTGTGCTTTTTGTTGCCATCATCTGCAGTTGTGTTTTACGTGGCAGCTGTTTTCATGTGGCAACACCTGCCGTGCACACTGAATTATTTGATTTTTGCATGCCTCACAAACTATGTGGCAACTTGACAGTAAAATACATGGCATACTTTTGTTCACACATGGACGACAACTTTATTTCAACTACCCCCACACATAACCAGAGTTTTTCTACGTGATTCTAATTCCTTTGTCCCTCTGCTGTTCTTTACGCGAATGCTGATTCTCATTTTCCTCACTTTTTTAAATGCAGGTCATGTTCCCCATGTTCCAGGAGCTTTCACCACATGACCCACACGACAAGTGTGGTCACCACTACGTGATCTGTCTTGACCTGAAGAACCAACGTGTTGAGGTGCTTGATTCAATCCGTTCGGAAGATGATGCAGACCTCACCACGCATGTTGAATTCTTCATTAAGAACCTCAAAGAGACATGGCACCGTCACTATGAACACTCAAAGGTCCAGATCAGTCATTTCCCGACTGAGTATGTGGCGACTACAAAGCAAGGGAACACGTAATTCCTTCCTCCCTTTTTGTCTGCCATTTTACATCAATCCAATTCCTGTTTTGTTTGTCAGATCTGAAATTGAAGTCTGCCTTTTGTTACGTCTGAGATCTTTGCGTGGTCACGTTACTCTGTTCCTCGTGCAGGACGGACTGTGGCTTTCACGCGCTGGAGTATCTTGCGAAGTGGGAAGGCAGAATTGTCCCCGCTATCACAGCTGCAACGGTCGTTGAGCTCCGGAAAATCCACACATGGAACTGGTTGACGAATGAAGATTTCAACAAGCGGTCGGGAGCATGCGAGTTTGTGCAGGAAGCTGTCAAGAAAGTCACCAAGAAGTACAAGTGATCACGTGGCGTTACAGACCGGACGCACACCTTACATTCTGTTGCCGAGGAATGTAAGGTATTATCACGTTGTTTATCGTTGAAAACTATGTTTGTGTGCTATGTTGTGGCTACAACCCCGCGTAGGCTACTATGTAGTGGTGGTGTGCGAGTGACATTTGAATAGTTTCATGTAATATATGTGTGGACGTGAACCTACTTTTAGGCGTAATTATTACAATGGTTTCGTCGTTTCTAGCACCGGTTTGATGCTTTGAACGCGTCTACGATGTTTTAAAAACGATGGCAAATGTAGTTCATCAGACATGGGTAGTGGAAGTCATTGTCGTTTTACATTTTTGGCTGTTTTGCTTCTTCATTTTCATCGGTAACTACACGGGGGTAGGTTGATCATGCAGCCACAACATTTTTGCTGGGGTTTATGCACGTTACGCTGTTTTCCAACTTATTTCCCATACACTTGCACACAACACACTACGTGCCCGTAAACCGTGTCGTTTTTGTCATGTGAATACATGCCATGCAGAGTCATCAGGAATACCATGGCATATGTCCAGTACATCTAACATGGCAGATACAGTACAAACAACATGGCAGCTCCAGCATAATTAACATGGCAACTACAGCACAACTAAGATGGCAGATCCACTACAATTAACATGGCAGATCCACTACAACTAGCATGGCATATTCAGTACAAAACAGCATGGCATATTTAGCATAAATTAGCATGGCATGTTTAGTATCAAAAATCATGGCAGACTAACTACACATAACATGGCAAATTAAATGCATACATCATGGCAGATTAAGTACCCATAACATGGCAACTGCATTTAACCATTCAATGAATTTTCCCTTGCACTTCTGATGCCCCTGAAGAGTTATTCCCCCAATTGTTTTAAAAAAGAATTCTCAACATCTAGGGTACAAAACAAAATGTCCACAACGCCACAATTTTTGCTCATGGATTGGCCGCCCCTTTCTTCGTTTTCTTGTGTTTTGCTTGGATCTCCAATCCCGACTTGTACCTTATCTCTCTTGGACGACCCTTTGTGATGGAACGGGGTGGGTTCCTGACCTGGGTCTATGTGCTTGCTGTTCTAGATCCTATCTCCGAGTTTTCAGACGACGACCTCGTGGATGAAGGCACGCTTGATGTGCGGGGGAACCGGTGTAAGGCTTCCTCAGCTTTCCTCTTCTTGATCTCATCAAGCTCTCTTTTTAGTGCTTTCCTGTGTTTTTCTGTGACTCTTGCTGTGTCATCACTCTTGCACACTTCATCAATTAGCTCAGCATAGTTCTTTGTCATCACAACGTGCCTCATGGCTTCCATGGTTGACTCTGGTCTCTCGTCATGCACAGCCAGAACTGCGCGTGTTGTTTGCGGCGCCAACGCATCGTCAGCGTCCCAAGTCCATCGCCGCCTTATGAAATGTCGGGGCATCCATGTCACAGCGTTCACGTCCATTACTTTTAGTATGTGACAACACACAATGCCGTCCCATTCGAACTTGCAGCATTGGCAGTAGAACTCGCCTTCGCCTATCGAGGCTGTGACGAAGTAGTTCCTTCCTTTGTCCGGGTCTTCAGGTTCTGAATCTGACATGCCCAAAATAGAACACACCTTGAATGTACGTTCGTCCACCTGGAAAGCCGTGAACATGCTGGCACGCTTTATTTCTTCCTGGAATCTGCATTTTTTGTGTGTTTTCTGTTAAACTATTGTGGGCTTTTTTCTTGTAGCAGCTTATGTTGTCATGGAAAACAGATATACATTTTGTTTGAACATGGCAAATATAGTATGTTGAACATGGCAAATGCAATACACTATACATGGCAAATGCAGTACAATAGACATGGCAACTGCATTTTCAACAAACATGGCAGATGCATCTTATTTAAACATGGCAACTGCATTTTGTTAAACATGGCAACTAGAGTTTATTAAACATGGCAATTGCATTTCAGCAAACATGGCAGTTGCATTTTAGTAAACATGGCAATTGCATTTCAATAGACATGGCAACAACATAACATTTTCCATTGGACACTAGCATTTGCACACCAACATGTCCAGTGGAAGTACATTGCATTAAACATGGCAACTGCATTTCATTGAACATTGAAACTGCATCCAGGTAAGCATGACAAACAGAATTTCTATTGAATATGACAACTGCATCTGAGTAAGCATGGCAAACAGTACTTTATTAAACATGGCAACCGCAAAATCATGGCAACTGCATCGCACTCTATAAGGCACATACTGACTTGGTGCTTTTTCTGCAAATAAGACTGTAACGCAACTGACTTACTTGTTAAAGATCTTGTTGGTGTATATCTTGCTCATTTGCCTCTCCATCGGTAAGTACGTTAGCAATTTTGGCTGCTTTAGCGCGGTGTTCGCTTCTTGCTGCAGCTCAGATCCCAGAATTTTTTGTTGCAAAGCTGTGTACTGCTTGGCAAACTGTAGCAATGAGTTGCCAGGACTGACGTACCGCTTCAAAATAGCATTGAATCCCTCGCTGCGCTGCGTAGTCTGCAGAAAGGGGAAGAAGCACTGCATGAAGTAGGCCGGCACCCAGTACATTCGCTTCTCCCACAGGCTTACAAGAGTCTCGTTGTCTTGGACTTGATGTGTTTCAGTCATGGCCATCCAGCTCCTTTCAAACTCCTCCACCGTCAAGCTGTGGTCCACGCACAGTTCGAATGCCTTGTGCAGCTCTGGACGGTCAGCAAAGAACGGTCCTAGCGTCTCCTCAGCCTTCTTTATAATGTGCCACCTACAGTGCCTGTGCACTGCCAACGGAAATACCTCCTCTATGCCTGCACGCATGCTGAAATCCTGGTCCGTTATTATGTTCATCGGAGCAAGTCCATCCATGCACTCCAAGAAGGTCTTGAACAGCCAAACGTACCCATCCGTGTCTTCGTTCCGGACGAGCCCGCAGCCGAACTGCAACGACTGATTGTGGTTATTTATCCCTATGAACGGAGCGCACGGCATCTTGTACATGTTGGTGAGGTACGTCGCGTCGAATGAAATGCAATCTCGGAAATGTTTGTAGGCTCTCCTTGCAGCACCATCCACCTAATACATGTTCCTGACACGGTCCTCATCGTCCAACCTTATCCTGTAGAAGAAATCTGCATCTTCTTTGGCTTTCTCATCGAAGTAGGCAATTGTGGCCTCTATGTCTGCCAACTTGCTCTCTCTACGGTACCTTGCTCGTAGGTTTGTGACGTCAGCTAGTATGTACGGCATGCTACTCAGAGTCCCCTTTTTGCTGTGGATGAGAGATAGTATCTGCACCATTCTCGATGGACCGACGTTACAATCATGTAGCAGCTTTACGAATTGCCTTTCGACGGGGGTGAACCCTCTGTGGGCGGTCAGAAATTTCACCAGGTCGAACTTCTTTATCAGTTGGTGGTTGTGCTCGTCAAAATACTCATTGACCACCCACTGTGCTCCATCTACGTTTAGCTTACACCGGACAGGGCACTCAGTCTTCTGAATGATACCTCTCTTTCGTTCCGGAACGACAGGCGCATCACCTTTCCCCTTCTTGTTCCTGCGTGCCTTGTGGCACCTCATCTCACCTCTGCTGTACTCGTTAGTTTTCTTAATTTTCCTACGGTACTCGGTGTTGACCGCAAACCCATGGAACTTTGCATATGTCTGGTAGTATTGCTTTGCTGCTTCGAATGACTCAAATCCGCAGTAGATGTGCCGGCGCCGCTGTGCATTGTAGTTGTAGGTTCTGTAACAGGGGAAAACAGGTACGAGATTAAGAATTTTGTGTTGGATAACATGTGGATCGCAACGGATCACACTATCTTCGAGTGATTTTCCATGACATCTTTTACAGACAGCAAGCCGTCAGTCTGTGGGTGGTCATTTTTATGGCAGCTGTAGGTGTGCAGACATGGCACCTACTATTCAACAAACATGGCAACCATTGTTTTGCCTACAAATAACTACAAATAGCAAATGTAGCGCTGTTTTTTGTGGTTCATATATTTTCCCTCTACCTTGTTGTGCTGTATTTGACCATCGTGTGTGGTGTGTTACACCATAATGACGTGATCCACCAGGAATTTGCGAAGCTTGCCAGGAGACGTTTGCCGGGTCACCGCCAGCGTAATAACCTGCAATCATAGTAGTGGTTGGTCAAATCGCGGCAAACGCATTTCGTGCTAGCACGGCAACTGCAGTTGCCCTTATGTGGCAAATGCATTTTTGCTTGCATGGAAACTGAAGTTGCATCGGTAGGGCAATAGCAGTTTGTTATTAGATGGCAATTGCAGTTGTCATGAAATGGCAACTGCAGCTTTTCCTACATGGCAACTGCAGGTGTGCAGAGATGGCAAATGTTGTTTTTAATACATGGCAACCGTAGAAGACCAGTCATGGCAATTTTTGTAGTTGTCAACTATGCTCCTTGTGCTGACTGAGCATCCGCATCTTCACTATGTTTATGGACTCACCTGTGTACGACGTCGATGGCAGGTACATGGGTGCTGCCCGATTCCACGTGCTGCACGAAGGCTCTGCATTTTACACCCGTGATAACTCGTGAGTCCTTTTGCCATCTTTTTTTCATGTTCATTTTTCATGTCCACAACATTATGTGCTCTTTTTTCGTTTTTGCATTACCTTGATTAGCCATACTAGCTAGTTGGAGTTGGCTGCCCGTACATTTGTCAGCGTTAGCGCCTTGTGACTGCACTTGCCACGGGGCCCCCCTAAGAGTGTTCTGGTCATAAGAACCTGCAAGACAAATGACAGTGCATGACATAAGTAGAATGTCATGTCCATCGTCGCGAAGATGGCAAATGTTTCTCTTCATTTTTTTAGCACGCATCGTACCTACGCCTGCATACTGTTCTAGCAGCGGCAGCAACGGCCCTGCAGAGATGAGCTGATTGTACTCTCATGCATCGAAAGGTGGCGGCGTTTCTGGCCTTTGAGAACCCCAATCATCTACACCATCTTCGTGATTCATTCTTTTCCGTGTCTCGCTTCTGTTCTGATGTGCTCTCAATCACTGGATGAACAAGAAGGCATCAACAATCCAATTTTTTTTATCATTGTGCTGCTTGCATGTAGAAGTTAACACGTCAGTGCTATCACATTTTCATGCGTTGGCAACCAACATGTCATGGCTAGTAGGACATGCACATCCACTATCCTTTTCTAAAATCTGGTGCTAGCTATCCGTTTGATTCGATGGCATCAGGCTCTACAATAGGATGGCAAGCAATAAGTTGACATGGTGGCAGTTGACGACAATGACAGGTGGCAACTGACGTTATACACCAATGGCAATTAATTTTCACACCCCCCATTATTCCAAATTTATCAATTCTCTCTCCCTTTTTATGGATTCCTGCACATCCATTCATTCACCAACTAGGAGCATCAACCTACTGAGAACTCACGGTTATCTCTAGCGTACTACATGGCAGATCTAGTGTATTCTGCTTGGCAACTGCGAAGTCACACAACGTATGTAGTGTTTTAACCCTGTAGGATGGATCTAGTTGCCAACTTCGTCGGTAATTTTGCAATTTTCTGCCCAGAAGGAGGATGAGAAACAGTAGGGAGATCGGGAGATTCACCTGCTTTTAGCTGGTCGTCTCTAGAGGGCGTTGTTGGAGTGGGGGTTGGGGGTGGGATGGGGTGGGGGGAGATAAGGGGTGTGGTTTGCGGTGGGAGCGCCCTACAGATCCTCCCTGGTTGCCATGGCAACCAGAGATGGCCGGCGACGGAGGTCGGGGTTCGACAGGCGGGGGGCGAGGGCGCAGACGAGAGAGGGGACGGATCGGAGGCCGGGAACGGCTGGGTCGTGCGGGCAGCGGCTCGTCTGGCCCGGACGAGGCAGTGCGGGCGGGGTTGCCACGCACCGGACGTGCGGGCGCGCTTTTGTGCGCGCGGACGGGGTCGTGCGGGGCGGTTCCCGTCCATGCCACACGATGCGTGCGGGCGGGTTGCCCTCCACGCCACACGTGTGGCAGTTATCGGTTCCCTTATTTTAATATTGCATGCTCCTCCTTTGTTCTGATTGCACCAAGTCGCTACTTATGGAATCCTTCTTATTCTTTGGCTTCTGAAGCTCACAATGGTATCCAGCAGCTGCAATCGTTGTAATGGAAATGAGGGAGGCTCGCTACGACCCGGGCGGGGCCGCGGGCGGCGAGGCCAGCGCAGCGGTGGCTCGAAAGCAGAGCGACAAAAACAGGACCGTAGGCAGCAAGGCGAGTGCAGCTGCGGCTTGGTATGGAAACGACATCTTGAGGCGGCACAACCGGTTTGAGGGTGGAACTGCGGCTACAAAAAACGCTCCAGCGAGGTGAAACTGCGGCCATTGGAAGCAAGGTTGAGCTTGGAGGACGACAGCTATAGCAAGAAAACCAGCGGGCGGCTCACGACCGAAGATGAGGCGAGGCCCATGGCTGCGGCTGAAGCGGACTGCAGCGTTGGCCTTGACCCGGCAAGGCGGTTTGGGACGAGATGCGAACTGAGGCGGCCCGAGATGGCGGCAGCGGCAACTTGGTCGACTTAGCGAGGCCGCTGAGACAGTGTAGTCGACTCGTGGCCGGCCACGGCCGGAGACAACCCAGCGGGGGCTCGGCTGTTTAAAGAAGGGGAGTACCTAGAACTCATCTACATGAGACGTAATTTGGTCTCATTCGCCTAAAAAACAAGAATGGATACAACCCACATCAGCACACACGCATCTTATAGCATCACAATGGCTATGAAAAATGAATGAGACCAAATTAAATCTCATCTAGATGAGTTCTAGCAAAACTGTTAAAGGAGTGGCCGAGCCATGTCGAGGTCGCAGGTGCGACGGAGGCGGCGGCTTGAGGATGAGGCAACAACCGGGAGGCGGGTCACAACGGCCGAGTCCGTAGCAGCAAGGGTGAACCGATGGAAGCCAGAGCGGTTCATGGGAGACTCGCGGCAGCTCAAGGCGGATCATGAAGCGGAAACGGGCCGGCGCCCCGCGCGGTGACTCGGGGCATCATGAGGAAGACGGCGACGGCGGTTCAAGGACAAGACGGGCGGAACCACAGTGACGTGGACCGGCATCGGAGACGGCTCAGAAATGCGTCTGGCAGGCCCGCGATGGCGAGATGGTGCTGAAATGCGGCCGCGGCCTAGGGGCTCCCGTGACCCGGCATAGAGCTACTGCGGTCGCGGAGTCCCCGCGCAGGTTGGAGCAGAGGCGACAGGTGCGCCACAACGAGGGTCCAGCAGCAACACGAAACGGCGACTCACGGTGCAGACGGTTTAGAAGCAGGACCGGCGCGGCTATTCGACTGGCGGCGGGCTGGAGAAACTCCGGCGGCTTAGAAAGGATGATGAGGTGCATCAATTGCCGCTGTGAGGGTGATGGCGGCTCATAGACACGGTGAACTGGCGGAGAGACAAATGCATCAGGCAAGGGTGACTTAGGGCCACGCCAACGGGTTAAACGGGGCGGTTTAAGGAAAACTCCCAGGGGCGGCGATTCAGCAGTGGTATAGGCCGACTGTCATGGCTCGGAGGCGCAGCAATGACTTGATGTGGAGCATGGAAGCGAGGCCGACTCCGCGTGACTGAGACCTTTCTCCGGGTCGTGCTTGGTTTGATCTGCTCAATTAGTCGTTGCACGCCGGATTAGCACTAGCATCTCGCATAGTGATTGAAGACCGAAAAAATCTTTTCGATTGACGATGGTCTGATCAGAAGTAGTTGCAACGGAGATTTAGCGCAGAACATCAGCGGTCTGTAGGTGTAGTGGAGACAAACCGGAGGCGGAGCGAGGTGACTCGTTCTCCGCGGATTGGTACAACTCAGAAACCGCGACATCAAATACAAGCAGCGGAAACCAGGTCGCCATCGCGGAGGTGGACGGCCCGGCCACAACAGCATGGCGGCTCACCAGAGGGGTAAGACGGCGGCGAAGACGCCAGGCACCGGGCAGCCCAACGAGGCAGTGTAGGCAGATAGTAGCTCGGCTCTGCTGCGGCTGAGGGGGAGCCACGGCGCGGTAGGAGAAGCGTTGGCGAGTCAACGGCGACGACCGGCCAGGCGGCGATGGGAGGCTGTAGCGGCTCGGAACAAGCGGGCGGTTCAAGGGCGCAGGCGCAGTTGATGGATCAGTCTGGGTTACGGACGGCTATGTTTCCTTTCCTCGACTCTTTCCTTGACTTTGATTTTGGGAACCGATAACTGCCACAGTGTGGCGTGGAGGGCAACCCGCCCGCACGCATCGTGTGGCATCGACGGGAACCGCCCCGCACGACCCCGTCCGCGCGCACAAAAGCGCGCCCGCACGTCCGGTGCGTGGCAACCCCGCCCACACTGCCTCATCCGGGCCAGACGAGCCGCTGCCTGCACGACCCAGCCGTTCCCGGCCTCCGATCCGTCCCCTCTCTCGTCTGCGCCCTCGCCCCCCGCCTGTCGAACCCCGACCTCCGTCGCCGGCCATCTCTGGTTGCCATGGCAACCAGGGAGGATCTGTAGGGCGCTCCCACCGCAAACCACACCCCTTATCTCCCCCCACCCCATCCCACCCCCCAACCCCCACTCCAACAACGCCCTCCAGAGACGACCAGCTAAAAGCAGGTGAATCTCCCGATCTCCCTACTGTTTCTCATCCTCCTTCTGGGCAGAAAATTGCAAAATTACCGACGAAGTTGGCAACTAGATCCATCCTACAGGGTTAAAACACTACATACGTTGTGTGACTTCGTAGTTGCCAAGCAGAATACACTAGATCTGCCATGTAGTACGCTAGAGATAACCGTGAGTTCTCAGTAGGTTGATGCTCCTAGTTGGTGAAGGAATGGATGTGCAGGAATCCATAAAAAGGGAGAGAGAATTGATAAATTTGGAATAATGGGGGGTGTGAAAATTAATTGCCATTGGTGTATAACGTCAGTTGCCACCTGTCATTGTCGTCAACTGCCACCATGTCAACTTATTGCTTGCCATCCTATTGTAGAGCCTGATGCCATCGAATCAAACGGATAGCTAGCACCAGATTTTAGAAAAGGATAGTGGATGTGCATGTCCTACTAGCCATGACATGTTGGTTGCCAACGCATGAAAATGTGATAGCACTGACGTGTTAACTTCTACATGCAAGCAGCACAATGATAAAAAAAATTTGGATTGTTGATGCCTTCTTGTTCATCCAGTGATTGAGAGCACATCAGAACAGAAGCGAGACATGGAAAAGAATGAATCACGAAGATGGTGCAGATAATTGGGGTTCTCAAAGGCCAGAAATGCCGCCACCTTTCGATGCATGAGAGTACAATCAGCTCATCTCTGCAGGGCCGTTGCTGCCGCTGCTAGAACAGTATGCAGGCGTAGGTACGATGCGTGCTAAAAAATGAAGAGAAACATTTGCCATCTTCGCGACGATGGACATGACATTCTACTTATGTCATGCACTGTCATTTGTCTTGCAGGTTCTTATGACCAGAACACTCTTAGGGGGGCCCCGTGGCAAGTGCAGTCACAAGGCGCTAACGCTGACAAATGTACGGGCAGCCAACTCCAACTAGCTAGTATGGCTAATCAAGGTAATGCAAAAACGAAAAAAGAGCACATAATGCTGTGGACATGAAAAATGAACATGAAAAAAAGATGGCAAAAGGACTCACGAGTTATCACGGGTGTAAAATGCAGAGCCTTTGTGCAGCATGTGGAATCGGGCAGCACCCATGTACCTACCATCGACGTTGTACACAGGTGAGTCCATAAACATAGTGAAGATGCGGATGCTCAGTCAGCACAAGGAGCATAGTTGAAAACTACAAAAATTGCCATGACTGGTCTTCTACGGTTGCCATGTATTAAAAACAACATTTGCCATCTCTGCACACCTGCAGTTGCCATGTAGGAAAAGCTGCAGTTGCCATTTCATGACAACTGCAATTGCCATCTAATAACAAACTGCGATTGCCCTACCGATGCAACTTCAGTTGCCATGCAAGCAAAAATGCATTTGCCACATAAGGGCAACTGCAGTTGCCGTGCTAGCACGAAATGCGTTTGCCGCGATTTGACCAACCACTACTATGATTGCAGGTTATTACGCTGGCGGTGACCCGGCAAACATCTCCTAGCAAGCTTCGCAAATTCCTGGTGGATCACGTCATTATGGTGTAACAGACCACACACAATGGTCAAATACAGCACAACAAGGTAGAGGGAAAATATCTGAACCACAAAAAACAGCGCTACATTTGCTATTTGTAGTTATTTGTAGGCAAAACAATGGTTGCCATGTTTGTTGAACAGTAGGTGCCATGTCTGCACACCTACAACTGCCATAAAAATGACCACCCACAGACTGACGGCTTGCTGTCTGTAAAATATGTCATGGAAAATCACTCGAAGATGGTGTGATCCGTTGCGATCCACATGTTATCCAACACAAAATTCTTAATCTCGTACCTGTTTTCCCCTGTTACAGAACCTACAACTACAATGCACAGCGGTGCCGGCACATCTACTGCGGGGAGCTCTGAGCGCACGGAAGACGCGTTCCACCAGACAGCAGACAAACATGCCGCAAACAATTTCGAGTCAGAGTCGGGAATGGCAATCATTCCAGCAATGCCGGCAAGCACCCCTTTGAACACAAGCACTGGCAACTCTCAGGTAGATGGGACTGCCGCCCATACTGAAGTGAACGATGAAACTGACGACGACACGCAAGGGGATGAAGATGGTGGGCAATCAGAGATCGTGGTGCCTCAGCCACCGTACATTGGGCAGAGATTTGAGTCATTCGAAGCAGCAAAGGAATACTACCAGACATATGCAAAGTTCCATGGGTTTGCGGTCAACACCGAGTACCGTAGGAAAATTAAGAAAACTAACCAGTACAGCAGAGGTGAGATGAGGTGCCACAAGGCTCGCAGGAACAAGAAAGGGAAAGGCGATGCGCCTGTCGTTCCGGAACGAAAGAGAGGTATCATTCAGAAGGCTGAGTGCCCTGTCTGGTGTAAGCTAAACGTAGATGGAGCACAGTGGGTGGTCAATGAGTATTTTGACGAGCACAACCACCAACTGATAAAGAAGTTTGACCTGGTGAAATTTCTGACCACCCACAGAGGGTTCACCCCCGTCGAAAGGCAATTCGTAAAGCTGCTACATGATTATAACGTCGGTCCATCGAGAATGGTGTAGATACTATCTCCCATCCACAGCAAAAAGGGGACTCTGAGTAGCATGCCGTACATACTAGCTGACGTCACAAACCTACGAGCAAGGTACCGTAGAGAGAGCAAGTTGGCAGACATAGAGGCCACAATTGCCTACTTCGATGAGAAAGCCAAAGAAGATGCAGATTTCTTCTACATGATAAGATTGGACGATGAGGACCGTGTCAGGAACATGTATTGGGTGGATGGTGCTGCAAGGAGAGCCTACAAACATTTCCGAGATTGCATTTCATTCGACGCGACGTACCTCACCAACATGTACAAGATGCCATGCGCTCCGTTCATAGGGATAAATAACCACAATCAGTCGTTGTAGTTCGGCTGCGGGCTCGTCCGGAACGAAGACACGGATGGGTACGTTTGGCTGTTCAAGACCTTCTTGGAGTGCATGGATGGACTTGCTTCGATGAACATAATAACGGACCAGGATTTCAGCATGCGTGCAGGCATAGAGGAGGTATTTCCGTTGGCAGTGCACAGGCACTGTAGGTGGCACATTATAAAGAAGGCTGAGGAGACGCTAGGACCGTTCTTTGCTGACCGTCCAGAGCTGCACAAGGCATTCGAACTGTGCGTGGACCACAGCTTGACGGTGGAGGAGTTTGAAAGGAGCTGGATGGCCATGACTGAAACACATCAAGTCCAAGACAACGAGACTCTTGTAAGCCTGTGGGAGAAGCAAATGTACTGGGTGCCGGCCTACTTCATGCAGTGCTTCTTCCCCTTTCTGCAGACTACGCAACGCAGCGAGGGATTCAATGCTGTTTTGAAGCGGTACGTCAGTCCTGACAACTCATTGCTACAGTTTGCCAAGCAGTACACAGCTTTGCAACAAAAAATTCTGGGATCTGAGCTGCAGCAAGAAGCGAACACCGCGCTAAAGCAGCCAAAATTGCTAACGTACTTACCGATGGAGAGGCAAATGAGCAAGATATACACCAACAAGATCTTTAACAAGTAAGTCAGTTGCGTTACAGTCTTATTTGCAGAAAAAGCACCAAGTCAGTATGTGCCTTATAGAGTGCGATGCAGTTGCCATGATTTTGCGGTTGCCATGTTTAATAAAGTACTGTTTGCCATGCTTACTCAGATGCAGTTGTCATATTCAATAGAAATTATGTTTGTCATGCTTACCCGGATGTAGTTTCAATGTTCAATGAAATGCAGTTGCCATGTTTAATGCAATGTACTTCCACCGGACATGTTGGTGTGCAAATGCTAGTGTCAAATGGAAAATGTTATGTTGTTGCCATGTCTATTGAAATGCAATTGCCATGTTTACTAAAATGCAACTGCCATGTTTGCTGAAATGCAATTGCCATGTTTAATAAACTCTAGTTGCCATGTTTAACAAAATGCAGTTGCCATGTTTAAATAAGATGCATCTGCCATGTTTGTTGAAAATGCAGTTGCCATGTCTATTGTACTGCATTTTCCATGTATAGTGTATTGCATTTGCCATGTTCAACATACTATATTTGCCATGTTCAAACAAAATGTATATCTGTTTTCCATGACAACATAAGCTGCTACAAGAAAAAAGCCCACAATAGTTTAACAGAAAACACACAAAAAATGCAGATTCCAGGAAGAAATAAAGCGTGCCAGCATGTTCACGGCTTTCCAGGTGGACGAACGTACATTCAAGGTGTGTTCTATTTTGGGCATGTCAGATTCAGAACCTGAAGACCCGGACAAAGGAAGGAACTACTTCGTCACAGCCTCGATAGGCGAAGGCGAGTTCTACTGCCAATGCTGCAAGTTCGAATGGGACGGCATTGTGTGTTGTCACATACTAAAAGTAATGGACGTGAACGCTGTGACATGGATGCCCCGACATTTCATAAGGCGGCGATGGACTTGGGACGCTGACGATGCGTTGGCGCCGCAAACAACACATGCAGTTCTGGCTGTGCATGACGAGAGACCAGAGTCAACCATGGAAGCCGTGAGGCACGTTGTGCTGACAAAGAACTATGCTGAGCTAATTGATGAAGCGTGCAAGAGTGATGACACAGCGAGAGTCGCAGAAAAACACAGGAAAGCACTAAAAAGAGAGCTTGATGAGATCAAGAAGAGGAAAGCTGAGGAAGCCTTACACCGGTTCCCCCGCACATCAAGCGTGCCTTCATCCACAGGGCCGTCGTCTGAAAACTCGGAGATAGGATCTGGAACAGCAAGCACACAGACCCAGGTCAGGAACCCACCCCGTTCCATCACAAAGGGTCGTCCAAGAGAGATAAGGTACAAGTCGGGATTGGAGATCCAACCAAAACACAAGAAAACGAAGAAAGGGGCGGCCAATCCATGAGCAAAAACTGTGGCGTTGTGGACATTTTGTTTTGTACCCTAGATGTTGAGAATTCTTTTTTAAAACAATTGGGGGAATAACTCTTCAGGGGCATCAGAAGTGCAAGGGAAAATTCATTGAATGGTTAAATGCAGTTGCCATGTTATGGGTACTTAATCTGCCATGATGTATGCATTTAATTTGCCATGTTATGTGTAGTTAGTCTGCCATGATTTTTGATACTAAACATGCCATGCTAATTTATGCTAAATATGCCATGCTGTTTTGTACTGAATATGCCATGCTAGTTGTAGTGGATCTGCCATGTTAATTGTACCGGATCTGCCATCTTAGTTGTGCTGTAGTTGCCATGTCAATTATGCTGGAGCTGCCATGTTGTTTGTACTGTATCTGCCATGTTAGATGTACTGGACATATGCCATGGTATTCCTGATGACTCTGCATGGCATGTATTCACATGACAAAAACGACGCGGTTTACGGGCACGTAGTGTGTTGTGTGCAAGTGTATGGGAAACAAGTTGGAAAACAGCGTAACGTGCATAAACCCCAGCAAAAATGTTGTGGCTGCATGATCAACCTACCCCCGTGCAGTTACCGATGAAAATGAAGAAGCAAAACAGCCAAAAATGTAAAACGACAATGACTTCCACTACCCATGTCTGATGAACTACATTTGCCATCGTTTTTAAAACATCGTAGACGCGTTCAAAGCATCAAACCGGTGCTAGAAACGACGAAACCATTGTAATAATTACGCCTAAAAGTAGGTTCACGTCCACACATATATTACATGAAACTATTCAAATGTCACTCGCACACCACCACTACATAGTAGCCTACGCGGGGTTGTAGCCACAACATAGCACACAAACATAGTTTTCAACGATAAACAACGTGATAATACCTTACATTCCTCGGCAACAGAATGTAAGGTGTGTGTCCGGTCTGTAACGCCACGTGATCACTTGTACTTCTTGGTGACTTTCTTGACAGCTTCCTGCACAAACTCGCGTGCTCCCGACCGCTTGTTGAAATCTTCATTCATCAACCAGTTCCATGTGTGGATTTTCCGGAGCTCAACAAGCGTTGCAGCTGTGATAGCGGGGACAATTCTGCCTTCCCACTTCGCAAGGTACTCCAGCGCGTGAAAGCCACAGTCCGTCCTGCATGAGGAAAAGAGTAACGTGACCATGCAAAGAGCTCAGACGTGACAAAAGACAGACTTCAATTTCAGATCTGACAAACAAAACAGGAATTGGATTGATGTAAAATGGCAGACGAAAGGGAGGAAGGAATTACGTGTTCCCTTGCTTTGTAGTCGCCACATACTCAGTCGGGAAATGACTGATCTGGACCTTTGAGTGTTCATAGTGACGGTGCCATGTCTCTTTGAGGTTCTTAATGAAGAATTCAGCATGCGTGGTGAGGTCTGCATCATCTTCCGAACGGATTGAATCAAGCACCTCAACACGTTGGTTCTTCAGGTCAAGACAGATCACGTAGTGGTGACCACACTTGTCGTGTGGGTCATGTGGTGAAAGCTCCTGGAACATGGGGAACATGACCTGCATTTAAAAAAGTGAGGAAAATGAGAATCAACGTTCGCGTAAAGAACAGCAGAGGGACAAAGGAATTAGAATCACGTAGAAAAACTCTGGTTATGGGTGGGGGTAGTTGAAATAAAGTTGCCGTCCATGTGTGAACAAAAGTATGCCATGTATTTTACTGTCAAGTTGCCACATAGTTTGCGCGGCATGCAAAAATCAAATAAGTCAGTGTGCACGGCAGCTGTTGCCACATGAAAACAGCTGCCACGTAAAACACAACTGCAGATGATGGCAACAAAAAGCACAGCTTGTGAAAAAAAGTGCAGACATTGAAGGAGTACTCACATATTTCTTCATTGTGAGTTTGAAATCACCGTGTTGGGCAAAGTTCTTCCTCAGGATTTTGTGGTGGAAGTCACCGTCCCATATTTTGCAGGTCACACTGTAATGCATGATTGTCTTGTCGGCGCACACATCGGTGTGGTTGTTGATGTAGTCAATCCCGCATGCAACTACGTTCGTCGACATTTTGCCGTTTGGCCTCACGGACTCAGCAAGATCACCAAGGTCGACGTACGTCGCTCCGCATTGAACGACTTTGGTTCTGTCCAAACATGAGCTATATGAAAACAATATAACATGGGAGGATCATGCCTACTAAGTAAAAAAAATTTATGAAAGAACTAAAACAATATAACATAGAAAGTACGAAGGATGTGAATGGTAAAAAAGGAGCAAAGCAAAATGAGATGTTATGGGGTGTGGTCATTTACGCTTTCAGCTCCTTCATGTGCTTGCCGCTGGACCTCGCATTTCCAAACCGCTTGACGATATCGTACAGCTGGGTCTGTTCTTTAGTGGCCCTGAATTCGGGCTCGTAGTCTTCCGCGGGAGGTGGGTGCACTACCCTTTGCTGCCTCACAGAACCAGGAGTGGCACTCCTAATGGTATCCTCAGATACCGTGTCTGCAAGCATGTTGGAACTTGATTGCCCTTGCCCTCGTGAGGACTTCCTCTGCAATGCTGCCTCCTCAAGCATGCGGTAAGTTTCTTCAAGAGACGGTGAAATCTCCTCGGGTGTGGCTGCAGTGATAAAAAAAGTGGGTTAGGATACCTTGGAAATCAAAAGCAGATGGATTGTGAGAAAAGATGGGGTGCATGATGTGAGTTGTAGGTAGGAAAAAGTGGGGCAGTCGCTATGTGTGGTCCAGCTGTAGTGACCATGTCATAGCAACTACAGTTGCCATGTAGTTGGAATGTAGTTGCCATCTAGTTGGAATGTAGTTGCCATGTCACAGCCACTACAATTGCCATGTTGTGTCAACTGCACTTGCCATGTGATTGCTTTATGAAAAAATGCAGCATGGAAACAAAAAAATGCAGGTGACATGGTGTTGAATCAATTCCAGTTGCCATGTGTGATGCACTGTGTTTGCCATGTTACGGAGACTACGGTTGCCATATTGAATCAACTTCAGTTGCCACATGGTTGCCCAAATGTAAAATGCAGCATGGCAGAAAAAAAAGTAGGTGACACGGTGCATCAAATCCAGTTGCCATGTCATCGCATGTCAGTTGCCATCACAAGTGAGAACCCCCCAAAACAAAAAATATGATTGGGACAACAGTGAAACTACACAGACGTGTGCAAGAAAAATCATCTGGACATGGCAAGTGTACCTGCCACAATCGGCTCTGCGAACTTGACAGCCTTCCTGCCCTCGACCATTGGCTGCGCCATCATTGCAGGCATGCCTCCTGGGAGTGCAAAGGCAACTGGCATAGGATCTTGCACAACCGGTTGATCTTGACTGATGCCAAGGTTGAAACTCGGTGGGGTAAAGGCCATTGGGTGCCTCTCATTCCTACTGGCCGGACCACGAACGACTTGTGGGGCAGAATCCAAGGGTGAAAGATCAACAAACATATCTGAATCGGCTGCTGCAGAATGATCGTCCTTATTTGCAGGGCGGGGCGTGTTGTCAGTGGTATCAACCGTAGCTTTCATGAAAATCTTCTTGTTTGGGCTGTAGGGGACACCGACGTTGACTGGGAGCCTGGAAGTGCGCAGATTTATGCTGGGGATTTCCACTGCAGGAAAAGGCGCAGTCTGCTCCGGGTGTTCACCTGCGTCGCTCGTGCCCGGCTTGACACCTGCATCAGTTGTGCTCCGGTCTTCAGGTTTCTCCGTCACATTGCTTTTGGCAGGTGGCGGGAACAGTGTGGACGCAAGAACAAAACCAGACTCGTCTCTCCTGCTCCTGGCTACTGTCGGTGCGTTCGGTATGTCTGTTGGTTTCTTGCGGGGGCTACGACGCCTAGGTGGTAGACCAACACGCGAAACAGTCGCCTTTGCAGTATCTGCACCGCCAGGAGCTGGAGCTGTTGTGCCAGGACTCTCACCTGTAGATGGCATGTCCTTGTGAACTGCCGCCTCGACCGCTTCTGTCGTGGACACAGGAGTGCCACCGCGCACGCGCTTGGAATCAGTGTCAGATGAGCAGGAATCTTCCTTGCCTAGGTTCATCTCGGGAGCGTCCACTTCAACGCTTGCTGATGGGGTGGCATGACTCACAGCAGCATCCTTCATTGCCAGAAGGGTTGGCAGTATTTCAGCTGTCCTGGCAGATACCGACTCGTCACTCCCCGATGTACGGATGCCTGTTGTTGTAGGCTGCACATCTGCAGCCGGCGGAGATGGTCTGCCACTTGCATCAGAGTTGGTGGGAGTGGTCAATGGTGCAGCAGCAGTATTGTCGACTGGTGCCTCCTGTACATCTGAGTTGCCCCCTGTTGACAACTTTGAATGCATGCGTTCGAGCGGGTCCTTACTGATATGCTTGGACCCACGCGTAGTAGTCTTCTTCACCCTGCAAAAAAATGAAGCGCATGAAAAAGGTATTTAAAAATGAAACAAAATTATGTTTGCCTTGGTAGAAATCTTAAGAAAATGGAAAAACAGGTGGAAAAGCTGGCAGTTGCCATGTAAGGGGAACGTCAGTTGCCATGTGTCATAACTAGCAGTTGCCATCCAGCAGCAGTTGCCATGTTAGCAACCTTGAAAGAATGATAAAAATGTCTGATCTGCCATGAATGCAATTTCAAACCTAGGCATGGGATGAGCTCACAAGACAACGGTAAAAAGATGGCAGTTGCCATAAGGTACATTAAAGTTACCATTTGGCCTACATTCCACTTGCCATGTGAAAAACAAAAATAGAAGTTGCCACACGTTTAGAAAGTAAATAAAATATCATTTGGTAAAACAACGGTTGCCACGTGGGGGGGCGATGACAGAAGACAATGTGACAAGCTAAACGAATGCATTGGAAAATCAAAAAATATAGCGCTATGTCAATGAAAGCGGATGAAGAAACCTACTTCCTGACTGGCTTCCTCAGGTCTAGCAACACGACAGGATCCCCGGTGTTGGTTGTCGTCGTGCGAGGAGATGTCCTGGTGGAAGTGGTATCACCGGCAATGGGGGCACCTTTGTTCAACCGAGCAGAAACACGGGTTGGCGTTGGCGCCTGTTTCTTCGTAATTGCTCGTCCACCAGCTGTCGGCTCGCTGCACGTATGAGATGGAGGTCAAAAAAAAGAGGTGGCAATTGTCAGTCAGCAATCTCGTTGCCACGTTTGACAGAACACAAGTGCAAAAAAGAGGATGAGTCTGTTTGAAGAAAATAGACAAAGCAAAAAGCTAAGATGAAAGTCGAACCTCTTCCTGGCAGCTACAGGGTCGGTCCTAGACCTCTTGCCAGCAGAAACTTGCCCAGCACCCTCTGGAGCCATCCCCCTCTTTGATGGCAAAACCCCTTCGCCTCTCACAGCCGTGTGTTGTTTGACTTTATCCGGTTGGGGGACATCTGTTGCATCCTTGCCCTTGTTACCACCTGCGCGAACTTCAGCGTGTTCATCATCATCGGTGTCCTCTTACACATTATCCATGACATCATCGTCATCCTTGCTGAGACCAGCGTCTCCACCTAGTTCATCTTGTGTGTCAGCGGGCTCCTGGGAACTGTTGTAGTCATACCGGCCACGGCAACCGGTTGGCCGGTGTGTACGTTCTGGGACGAATGAAGTGAATTGCCTCGCAACCGCGTCGCCGTCAGAGCCACTGAGGGACGTCCACCCCTCAACCAACTTCCCGATCAAGCCAGTCATTCCAGATGCAAACTGCCCTATTAACTGCTCAATAGGTGCCCTCGCCTGTTCACAAAACAAAGAGGCATCAATGACAACCCCGTATTGCAATCACTTGCACGACATCGAAAAATACTCCACGGCAAACCATATATGTAGATCTTTTGATTACCTCTGAAGGACAAGACGGAGCTGAGTGCACGTCCATCCACTTTTCAAAGTTTTGAGGCCCCCCAAACACGCTGTAGTCTATAGAATGCTTGGCCATCAGCTGGGGAGAAAGAAAAAAAGTAGCAACGATATAAGAGAGAGAATGATGAACACTGACTAGCAGTTCATGTGTTGCAAAAAAAAAGCAGAACTAACCTGCAGTTTACCATATTTGCTATCAGTTACCCTGTCTGCAGCAAGCACAGCCTTGACAGCATCGATAGTCCACGCAGAAACAACAAACTTGTGCGCAGGCGGCGGGCCTCCTGTCCCAGTGAAGTCCACGATGGACAGATCAAGGCAGTCGACGTACATGAGCTGATGTACAACAATTTTAAAAAGAAAGAAAAATCAGTTGCGGTCATGGTATTTTGCGACAAATAACAGGATAAAATATATGGTATTTTACGAAGAATATGCCATCTGCATGTGCTAGTTGCCATCATAGAGTGATGGCAGTTGCCATCATAGTATGATGGCAGTTGCCATGTTGTCATCTTGGCAGTTGCCATCACAGTATGATGGCAGTTGCCATAAAGTCATGATGGCAGTTGCCACATAATCAATATGGCAGTTGCCATCTTGTTATGATCATGTTGATATGCATGAATAAAGATGTGCTAAAAAATAGTGTTCACATAAAGGACCGGTAAAAAAATACCATTAAATGCAGTCGACAACCCTTCTGGTACACCTTGCTTGCAAATGCATCATGCAGGAAGTCGGCAATGAACTTACACCAGTTCATGTTCTTCACATCTTTCAGTTTCGCCTGCACCGCATAAAATTCAGGACAAGGAGTTGCCGCGTCAGAATTCCAATGGAAAAACAACAAAAAAAACTGTCAGTGACTAGCTTGCACATGACATCGGAGCAAAAAAAATTGAAGGAAAAATAATGTAGTAAAGATAGATCATTCACCAGGATGGGGAAGCATTTGTTGCTTGGGCGAAGAGAAGTGGTCGGCGCGAAAACGGCTGAGATGAGGTACTTGAGTAGCTTCATCTTGAAAACATCTCCGTGCGTCGTCATGGCCTCCGACGAATCTGCCACTGCAGTCGTGTTCGGCATGGATTCCAACCCAGGAAACAAACGGGGGAACAGCGCTTCCTCGATCTCGTTGTTGACCTCGTACGGGACTTTGATATGTCCACGGGGCACACCCAACGTGCAGAACACGGATTCCTCATTCAGCGGTAGTCTTCCGCGTCCCGGAATCACGAATTCTCTGGAGGCGGGGTCATAGATCTCACCAAGCCAATCGCATACAGGGTTGACAAGGTTTGTGCACCGGACAGCCATCATATACTACATACCCATCTCAGCAGCAGCCCCCTTCTGATCGTCGATGAATTTGTCAGTCAACGCAGTCAGTCGTTCTTGGGAGGCTCTGTTGCGAATACGTTTCTTCTTCTGCAAAAAAAACAGACATAAAGTGATCAGTTGTTGCCATGTTTTTACAAACAAAAACAGGATATCAGTTGTTGCCGCATTTTGCAATGTAATGAAATTCTAGTTCGTGCCAGACGATTGCGGGATCAAAGGTGTCAACCATTAACATACATCAGGAAGAAGGGGGGTGTGTGTGAACATTTACCTCATCACCCTCTTTTCTCCGCCCAGTTGCCCGATTACGCTGTGGTGGATCCATGAAATCATCATCATCGTTTTCACGATCGCCACGAGCCATTCTGCTGAGATGGGAACATACCAAATTGTCATGGTGGAAAATGTAAATGCAAGGGGGTCAGCAAAAACACTTGCCGCATGCAACGCATACGTATGGCATCTGAAACATTTGATATGCAAATTCGGTTGCCACATTGTGCAGACAGTTTGCCACACTGTCTTATATGCAGAAATGGCAGCAGGCAGTCTGTTCACACTCTATTTGCCACACTGTCTTATATGCAGAATGGCAACAGGCAGTGTGTTCGTACTCTATTTGCCATATGAATATACTACCTAGATGGCAACAAGCACACTTTAAGTGCGCAATGGTTGCCATCGAGTGCACTTGGCTCTTGAATGCCCACTGACTACCGATTGTGGCAACTATCACACCGTGGTTGCTGTCACATAACATTCAAAAAACACACTGGCCGCAATGGCACTTGGCTCTTGAATGCCCACTGACTACCAATTGTGGCAACTGTCACACCGTGGTTGCTGTCACATAACATTCAGAAAACACACTAGCCGCAATGAAAATAGAATGGTTGTGGCACCTAACACAGGAATTCAGCAATCTTAGTTGCCACACGGAAAAAGAGCGTGTGTTTGGTAAATATCACATTAGTTTAGCAGAATTAGTTGCCACATGGAAGAGCGTGTGTGTGGCAAGTATCGCATTACTTCAGCAAAATTAGCTGCCATGTGCGAAAGCTAACATGTGGCAACTAACACAGTCGTTTT
Organism: Triticum urartu; assembly: GCF_056163025.1. Lineage (NCBI taxonomy): Eukaryota > Viridiplantae > Streptophyta > Magnoliopsida > Poales > Poaceae > Triticum > Triticum urartu. The sequence goes on along the minus strand of NC_141876.1, from coordinate 397,029,664 downwards.
CAGTAATTTGTTGCCGCAAGGGGAAACACGTTTGTGGCAACTATCAAATATGTTCAGGGAGTAAGTGGTCGCGCAATCATGATAGTTAATGTAACTATCAAGTTCGCCTCATTCTGCATTTTCAAAAACCAAACTAACTAGATCTAGGGTTCAATGGCAACTACTTCGACTTCAAATTCACCCTCGAAATTCTCCCACGAACTCACTGCAAAACACAAAATCGAACCAACGCGCATCAAAAACTACCCGGAAGACACCTGCTCAATCCATATGCAAAAACTAGTGCGTGCCTCCGAACAAGCAGAACCACGCCAATGATGCCGCGGCCGCGGCCGCGACGAAACTGGCCAATGCAACCAAAAACGTCTAGCAGACGACTTCACCGGCGGGAACGCCGACGCATCGACGAATCGTCTGAATCTCTACAAATCTCGATCGAGGAATCGAACAGGGAGGGAAGGGGAGGAAATGCAGGAAGGGATTGCGAGGGGTGCATCAAGCAGTACCTTCAACCCACAGGCGCTCCGGCGAGCCGCTCCGTTCCGGCGAGCACCACCGACGGTCCCGAGCACCGTCGATTCTTCCGCCTTCACCGTCGCCTTCTCCCCTCTCCTTCTCCTTCGATAGTTGGAAATGCGAGTGGGTTCTGCCAGTAACTACAGAGCAGAAGAGTAAATGGGAGCGTGAGGGGGAGGGGGCAGAGGCGTGCGACGTCAACCGCAGTCGAAGCGTGGCGTGCGGGCACATTGCAGTTCCACCGCACGACTCAGATGGCAACCGCTGACCGCGGGGTGGCAACCAACGTGCGGGCTAACCTACTCGCACACCTCACACGTGCCTCATCCTACGTGGCACAAAAAACCACCTGGTTTGTTCCAAGATTCGTGCACACACCTGCCAACGGTGATGCTTGCGTGTGGTCGGGGTGGTGAACGCCCACACGTGTGGGCGTTAACATTTCCGTAAAATAACTAGCATACCCGCGCGGCGGCACGCCGCGCCTGTTGAAACATAATATGAAAGTTCTTTATGTTGAGATGGAAAAGTTTATGTGTTAATTTTTCATCTAATGACTCAGTTGTTGCTTGTTTTTTACACTATGATGTACTCCTGTATGAACATTAAGTTCTTATATATGGACGCTGGAAAAGTTTTTTGTTAATTGTACAACTAATGGCTTAGTTGTAGCTTGTTTCTACATTATAACGTACGTATGAACATTAAGTTGTTATATGTGGACACTAGAAAAGTTTATGGAATAAAACAGTTGCTACATTTTATACAAGGCGGAATACAATTAGAGCTTGCATGCTAAATTTGTGTCATTATGGTAAATCATTTCATCATTCTATGACTACATGCTAGATTGGTGTCGGTGATGAAATGGTAGAGCGCCTGTGCAAATTCTTGGACGCGGTCTGTGCACTTTGACACCAGGGTATGTCACTATCGAGTCAATGGTGGGTGGTTGTTGTGGATACATGCGTAATGGTATGGTATCTGTAAAATTATCATAGATTATTGTTCGAGTTTTGATTTGTCTTGTGAATTCATTTTGCTGAAAAGTCGCATGTTGACAGGCCATGTTGAGTTGCCATTGTAAGGTTCATGCAAAATCTTGAACACTAAATAAGTTTCTTTTGCAACACTGAATGCTTGATGAAGAAGCCACAGCCCCTGCCAGTCCAGAGACGCCGCCACCCCTGGGTGGTCTGATGCGCTACAGTCTCCAGTGTAATGTTGTTGGGTGCATCGTGCACACTACAGTGCTATAACATAATGTAATTATGTTTAGCGCGATTAGCGCCATATCGAGCAAATTTGCTAAATATAGTGTGCCCCTTCCAAATACGCTATAGCGACACTATAACGTTGAAATAGCATGCTTTTTGTTTCATTGATTATGACATGGGCCTCTGTATTTTAAAGCAATATGGGGATATGCATTCAGCATTGATTCATATTTTAGTATAGTATTGCGAAGAGAAAACTTGATCAATGCTATAAAATTAGACATTTCCCTCCTTAGCCCAGCATGAATAACAAACAAAAAATTACAATGATCATGTTCACCATAGAGACTGATCATTTCATTCATGTAAGACAAAATAAGAAGAAAACACTGATCTTGTCAGTAGTGCAGAACCGGAAGAAACTGTTAAGGTTGCAGCCCACGCTATGTCTTTCATGAAGAGCATCTCATTGTAGATGAATAAGCAGAGCAACAATGGTAGATATGGCATTCCTTTGTGATATAATGCACTGTTCTGAGGAAGTCAACCAGCTGATATGAAGTTAGAGTCATCAATGGCAGATAAGCGACACATATTTTCAAAAATAGGTTATGCAGAAAGGGATGTAGTATATATCACACACCTTCCATTGGGAACGGTTTCAAGTGGAAGTTACCGATGGAAGAGAAAATACTGAAAGTCCCTAGATGGGATTCTGCACTTTAGAAAATTATAAGGATGTGGAATTAAAGATGAAATTAAGTGCATGGATATGCCCTTACTTCGCGAGACAGCTAGTTCTCGTCGCGCGTCGTTGGTGGTTTATGTATAGTTTGATATTTCACGATGGATGTGTTTTATATGTTCCCTGACTCATTAAAACATCTCAAGTAGTCATATCGCATGGAACTAAAAAAGTAATAGGAGTATCTACATGGCCACACAACCACAACTTTTTCAAAGTAAAACTGTATACACAACATTATTCACAAAAAACAGGGGATAACAACAGCAAGCTCTCAATTTCTTTTTCCTTTTTTGAAGAAATGGGGATTTATATTTAAAAAATATATTTTTACAATAAATGAAAAAACGCTTGATATATTAAGAAACTATATATATATACTTACAATCAGTCGAAAGTTGGCTCACCACACAGAGTGGAACTGCATCCCATAACACACCGAGACTTGACACACAACCACCTAATTTGTCCCAGCCACAGACGTTTGTATTAGCAGATCGATGAACCTTATCAAAGTAAGTTGCAGACATGAAAAATAAAATCTATCTAATTTCTAGGACACTTGCATTTTTTTGTTGAGAAAAGGACACTATTGGAAAGTCAGACACTTACTGTGTCAGATAAAAAATGATGGTCTGCATGCATCATTGTTTTCAGGCTTTGAAAACATGAGATAATCTGAAGCACCCAACTCATACTTTTTTTTGAGGAATATGTCAAGCCCTTCATGACAACGTCTTTGGTCCACACTTCTGCAATGCTCATGCAGGATACCGTTTTGGAGATGTGCATACTATCGAAGACGCGTATTACGAACTGTCCTAAACCTCGAAGGAAACAAAGACAATGAGTAGGAGGAGTATAGTGCTTGAGTGAGTAGCCCCAGGGCATTCCACAACTTGACCCGGCTGTAACACCCTCGATGCGACTATAGCTCCCACGTGTCGAGGCACGACTTAGAGGCATAATCGCATTGAAGGCATATGTCGCAAGTCAGGCAATCATCACAAACATCCCATGTAATATAGATAATGAAAAGGGATAACATAGTTGGCTTACACTCGCCATGTCAATCAAGTACATAAATAACATACATCATCCAAACACTCATGGCCCGACTACGGCGCCAAAATAAAAGATAACCCAACATGTGACATGGTCCCGATCACCCCCAACTGGGCACCACTACTGATCATGAGGAAAAGAAACATAGTAATGTTGAGAGTCCTCGTCGAACTCCCACTTGAGCTCGAGCGCGTCACCTGGAGCGGAATTATCTGGACCTGCATCTGGTGTAATAGTAATCTGTGAGCCACAGGGACTCAGCAATCTCGCACCCTCGCGATCAAGACTATTTAAGATTAGTAGGTAGGGTAAGGTGAATATATGTGGAGCTGCAGCAAGCGATTAGCAAGTATGGTGGCTAACTTATCCGCAAAAGAGAGCGAGTAGAGGAGGCAAAGCACGAGCGAGAAACTAGAGAGCAACCTGCGCAAACATTACTCCAACACCGTGTCCACTTCCCGGACTCCGCCGAGAAGAGGCCATCACGGTAACACACTCAGTTGATTCATTTTAAATAAATTAAGGTTCAAGTTATCTACAACCGGACATTAACAAATTCCCATCTGCCCATAACCGCGGGCACGGCTTTCGAAAGTTCAAATCCCTACAAGGGAGTCCCAACTTAGCCCATGACAAGCTCTCACAGTCAACGAAGGAATAGACCTCCTCCCAAGACGTTCCGATCAGACTCGGTATCTCGGTTCTTCAAGACACTTAGACAGGTTAAAACAAGACCAGCAACACCACCCAGATGTGCCAACAAATCCCGATAGGAGCTGCACATATCTCGTTCTCAGGGCACACCGGATGAGCAAGACGTCGGGTAGGCCAGCCCAGAGTTGCCCCTGGTAGCCCCGGACATCGCTCGGTTGGACCAACACTCAGAGGAGCACTGGCCTGGGGGGGCTAAAATAAGAAGACCCTCGGGCTCCGGAAACCCAAGGGAAAAAGAGGCTAGGTGGCAAATGGTAAAACCAATGTTGGGCATTGCTGGAAAAGCTTTAAACAAGGCGAACTATCAAGGGGTTCCCATTATAACCCAACCGCGTAAGGAACGCAAAATCCGGGAACATAACACCGATATGACGGAAACTAGGGCGGCAAGAGTGGAACAAAACACTAGGCGAGAGGCCGAGCCTTCCACCCTTTACCAAGTATATAGATGCATTAAGATAACATGGCAATATAATGATATCCCAACAAGTAAATAAATGTTCCAACAAGGAACGGCCTCCAATCTTCACCTGCAACTAGCAACGCTATAAGAGGGGCTGAGCAAAGCGGTAACATAGCCAATCAACGGTTTGCTAGGACATGGTGGGTTAGAGGTTTGACATGGCAATTTGGGAGGCTTGAAAGCAATTGGTAGGCATCGTAGCATTGGCATAGCAAAAGAGCGAGCAAACTAGCATAGCAAAGATAGTAGTGATTTCGAGGGTATGATCATCTTGCCTGCACGGTTGTCAGAGTTGACTGGATCCTCGAAAGTAAACTCAACGGGCTCCTTGTTAGTGAACTCGTCTCCTGGCTCTACCCAAACAAGACAAACAAGCAACAAGGACACAATCAACCACGTGCAAGGATCAAACAACATGATGCAATGATGATATGCCATGCGGGATGCGATGCGGGATGCATATGCAAGATGTGACAGGAAATGCATGAACCTGGCCTCAACTTGGGAATCCAAGTGTGCCACTGGAAAGATGAGATCAAATCGCTTGAAAACGATATAAAGATCATCGGAATCGGAGTTACGGTTTGGAAATGGCAAGCGATTCAAATATGACACCGGTTTGCGATTTACAGCAAGTAGCCATCTAAATGCAATGAGATGAACATGCTACAGCACCCAAACATGACAACAAAATACATGGCAGGGATGCATTCAGGATCCTTAACAAAAGTCTAGCACCGAGCTACGGCCAATTCATTCATTAACAGGTTCAAACAAGCATGTCAAAACTGCATATGGTAAACAGATCTCAAACTTAGTGAAATTAACACTTGTCTAGAATTTCAGATCAGATAGCCCTCTTCGGAGCAACAAAACTACATGTTACAGGACCTGAACATTGCAAAGTAAAACATGGCATGGAGCTACTCAAAGATCTTAACAAAAGTCCCTTAGTGACCTTGAGCCAAATGGGATCAGAAAATATACTAACAAGCATGTAAACATAGAAAAAGCATAATCAGTTTTCAGACTTAGTGAAAACTGGCACATGCTGAAACATAACTCAAGTAGGCATGTTTACGAGCTCGATGCACTCACTACGGTGCAAGTCATGAAAATCTATGCATACATCTATCAAGAACACACAAAAAGCAAGCTAGACATGGCAAGAACAATAGCATAGCATGCACGGATCAACTACAACATCACCGGCAAAATTGCAAACAAGTTGACAATCTGCCCAGATTCACAATGTAGCAAAAGTAGAGCTCGATTGACTCAAGCTAGGGTGCTCCATAATTGCAAACAAAGACATGGATGGATAGAGCACTACAAGATTAATAAAACATCCTTACTAATCATCCTCAAAAGAGGCACGGATCACTAGAAAACAGCAAGAACATATGGCATCATGAACTAAACAGCTCAAGGACTTGGTGGAAATGCTAAGTCCCTGAAAAAAGAATTAGCAAGTGCACCACTTTGCAAGCTTGCACTAGGCACCACACACATCACAAAAGTACATGGGTTGCACCTCTGGAAAGATGACAAAACCCTTAACAAAACATATGTAGAGCGTCAGGGCATATCATGCACACAATAATCATGGCAAAAATGACAACTCTAAATGGAGCAGCAGATCTGACAAATAACTCAAGTAGCCTCCTTCTAACAGCATTTCGGGCATCAAGATGAACTCAAATGAAAATGATGCAATGGAATGAAATGATGTACTCTCTGAGATGAACATTTTGATATGCTATGCATGAATCGGAGCTACGGATGCAAAGTTACGAGGCCATGAACATGAGCACTTGGATCAGGAAATTCTGGGGACTTAGAGAAAAAAAACCACCTCCGGATCTAGGGTTTCACGGCACGCGAACCGAGGCGGCCGGATCTTCGCCGGAATCGCTGCGCGAGGTCGCCGGAGAGGTCGGGGAAGCAAGGGCCGGCCGGATCTCGCCGGATCCGGGCCGGGCGGCGGCGTGCGGCGAGGTGGCGGCGGCGGGGCGGCGTGGTGCGGGCGAGGCGGAGCGGTGCGGGCGAGGCGGCGCGGCGCGGTGCGGGCGAGGCGGCGGTGGCGGGCGGCGCGCTCCGGTCGGGCGGCGAAGCGGGGCGGCGCGGGCACGCCGGGTGGCGGGGAGAAGACCGGGCGACGCGAGGCGGCGGAGATGGGCTGGGCGGGCCCGCTGCGGGCTCGCCGGGCCGCGGCGGCGGCTGGCGGCGGAGGGACACGTGGCAGGCGGCGGTTGGCTGGGGCGCGGCGGCGTACACGTCCGATTTAGGTGGTGGACATGTCCGTCGGTGGCGGGGCGATTTTAGGGTTTCGGGAGGAGAAGGAGATCCGAATTTAAGGGGGGGGGGGTTCTATTTATAGCCATAGAGGGAGCTAGGAGAGTCCAAATGAGGTGCGGTTTTCGGCCACGCGATCGTGATCGAACGCTCTAGATGATGGAGAAGGTTGAGGTGGGTTTTGGGCCAACTTGGAGGGGTGTTGGGCTGCAACACACACGAGGCCTTTTCGGTCCCTCGGTTAACCGTTGGAGTATCAAACGAAGTCCAAATGATACGAAACTTGACAGGCGGTCTACCGGTAGTAAACGAAGGCCGATTGGAAAGTCTCGGTGCAATCCAGAAATGTTTAATCCCCACACACGAAAGAAAGCTAGAAATGACCATCGGAGGAGAACGAAGTGCCGGAATGCAGAACGGACAACGGGGAAAATGCTCGAATGCATGAGATGAACACATATGCAAATGCAATGCACATGATGACATGATATGAGATGCATGACAACGATAACAACACACGGAGACAAAGACCCGAACCCGAGAAAATAAAATAACTTAACACCGGAAACGGCAAGAGTTGGAGTACAAATTGGGAAAGTCATATCCGGGGTGTTACACCGGCCCTGCAGTGAAAGCAACATATGTTTGACTGGCTCCATCGCGGGGCAAATATCGCATAAGCATAACTGAAACCGACAGTGTCGAACATATGTACCATCAGGATGACATACTCAATGCACACCAGTCCGTGGGAGGGCCGGAGCCTGCAGATGCCGCAATACGCATCGGACACCCTGACGCCGCCGCCGCTTTCTATGCCCAGGGCGAAGTCAGCTAGGCTTCGGGCGACGGCGACGACGGAGCCGCTGGAGGAGTAGCCAGAGATACGGCCTGGGGCATAGGGGTTTTGGCGAGGCCGCGAGGGTGCCGTAGTGCGCTTTCTTGTTGTTCATGCTGTAGACCATCTCGTCCATCACCGTATTGGCTTGGCCATGCCCATTGCCGCCGCGCGAGCACGGCCAGCACTCTGCGCTGTCTCCCATCTGTGCAAGTCGACCTCGTCCACGGCTGACTTGCAGCAGGGCTCGCACGAGCTCAAGGCGGCGACCTCCCATCTGCGCTAGAAGGCGGCGCCAGGCTGCGGCCAGAGAGACGGCGAGAGGGCGCAAGGTAGCCGGGCCGTAGCGACCTCGCATGCTGACAGCGGGAGGGCTGCATAGGGCGGCAGGGCAAGCCGCAAGCATCGTCGCTGGAGAACGGCTGCGAGGTGTCTGGGAGTGAGGGCGTGTTGCCGGATGCATCACGCGTCTGACTGCCATGGAGACATCGTGGTCTTGTGATGCCAGAGGCGGCCTTCTCTCGATCGCGCGCCTTTCCTACGCCGTCTGCCTGTCATGTTCACGTCTGTCATGATCGAGACCCAGAAGCCCCACCGCCCTCCATGCCGAATCCATTATGATCATTGCACACAATATCGAACACATGCAGGTGTGCGTGATTTCTCACCTCTTATTTGGAGCTGCCGAGGACCATGGGAGGCGGCCCAGGCGATCGTCTCGTTCCCGCCATAGCCGAGCCTGATATGGCAGGTTCGGAGCATCTGGTGCCCGACCTGAGGAACCGGCCATATGGTCAGTGGTTATGCGATCCCACATACGCAAAGCGGAGGCGGAAGAGATGCGTCTGTCAGAAGGGCGATGGAGTTGCCAGCGCCGGGAGGGAAAACGGGGGCCTGACGGTCGAGGCTTCGTAGAGGGACAGGCCAACAACGAAGTCATGGAGGGGACGACCGAAGGCATCTATCGGTGGGATTTGAGAGATGTGCGACCAAAGAGGAAAACACCTCCTTTTATAGGGCCATACAACGAAGGTGATTGAGTCGTGCACGTTTCTAACTGGACAATCTAAGATATCTACTATCGCCTACATCCATCAATCGACACAAAAGAAGAAGAAAGAAGGAACACAATTGCCTACGTTGAGCGGCCGGCCATCGAGAGAAGCTTGGAAACGATAGATACATGCACGTGGTCGTGAAAAAATCGCCGCTGCATGCATGCAACTGCAAGAAAAACACCGCCTATCCACCGCTGCATGCATGCATCTGCAAAAAAGGCAGTGAAGATCAATCACGTCACGCATCTATGCCCCCGCCATGCAGGCCCACCTCCACCGCCCCGGTTGACTTGGTACAAAATCCTAAAGAAAATCTCTAGGTGCACCCCAATGTGTACCTCATCAGAACCACCAGTAAATAACGTGTCGCATCCCTATTGGTTGGTTTTTCACTGATTGAAAAAACTCAAAAAAAACAGGGTAAAAGAAACCTGGTCAGATTTAGTATATGTATGTAGCGACCTCGCACGCTGACGGCGGGAGGGCTGCATAGGGCGGCGGGGCAAGCCGCAAGCATCGTCGCCGGAGAACGGCTGCGAGGTGTCTGGGAGTGAGGGCGTGTTGCCGGACGCATCACGCGTCTGACTGCCATGGCGACATCGTGGTCTTGTGATGCCAGAGGCGGCCGTCTCTCGATCGCGCGCCTTTCCTATGCCGTCTGCCTGTCATGTTCACGTCTGTCATGATCGAGACCCAGAAGCTCCACCGCCCTCCATGCCGAATCCATTATGATCATTGCACACAATATCGAACACATGCAGGTGCGCGTGATTTCTCACCTCTTATTTGGAGCTGCCGAGGACCATGGGAGGCGGCCCAGGCGATCGTCTCGTTCCCGCCATAGCCGAGCCTGATATGGCAGGTTCGGAGCATCTGGTGCCCGACCTGAGGAACCGGCCATATGGTCAGTGGTTATGCGATCCCACATACGCAAAGCGGAGGCGGAGAAGATGCGTCTGTCAGAAGGGCGATGGAGTGGCCAGCGCCGGGAGGGAAAACGGGGGCCCGACGGTTGAGGCTTCGTAGAGGGACAGGCCAACAGCGAAGTCATGGAGGGGACGACCGAAGGCATCTATCGGTGGGATTTGAGAGATGTGCGACCAAAGAGGAAAACACCTCCTTTTATAGGGCCATACAACGAAGGTGATTGAGTCGTGCACGTTTCTAACTGGACAATCTAGAGATATCTACTATCGCCTACATCCATCAATCGACACAAAAGAAGAAGAAAGAAGGAACACAATTGCCTACGTTGAACCGCCGGCCATCGAGAGAAGCCTGGAAACGATAGATACATGCACGTGGTCGTGAAAAAATCGCCGCTGCATGCATGCAACTGCAAAAAAAACACCGCCTATCCACCGCTGCATGCATGCATCTGCAAAAAAGGCAGCGAAGATCAATCACGTCACGCATCTGTGCCCCCGCCATGTAGGCCCACCTCCACCGCCCCGGTTTACTTGGTACAAAATCCTGAAGAAAATCTCTAGGTGCACCCCAATGTGTACCTCATCAGAACCACCAGTAAATAACGTGTCGCATCCCTATTGGTTGGTTTTTCACTGATTGAAAAAACTCAAAAAAAAAACATGGTAAAAGAAACCTGGTCAGATTTAGTATATGTATTATGAAGAAGCAAGTATGCACCTAAAGCTACCCAACACAACAAAAGGCTCTCAAGCTGCTTGCTCAGACAAAACTTGTACGTGTGTCAAAAGAGAGAGAGAGAGAGAGAGAGAGAGAGAGAGAGAAGGAGAAACGCATGCAGGCGCATGCACATCCACAGATAGAGGGACGGGATAGAGAAACCTGTGTGCATGCAAAGAGGAATAAGGCAATCTGATTTTTGCTGTGGTATGCGGGATAAGCATAAACGCCAAGAAAAAAGATCAGAGGCAGTACTAGTACTCCAACTGCTAGTCTGTATTTTGACTACAGGAAGACCATGGTGCAGAATACTATTCCATGATGTTGTCAGACGCGTCCGGCGATTTAAAAGATCAGACAAAGTTAACAGTATATCTGAGAACTCTTTTCGTCCGACTATATCATCCAATGTCGGTGCCCGCGTTTGTCTGACAAATCACCAGATGCTGTCTTTTCTATATATTTTATCAACACATATTAAATTGTTTGAGAACAATTACTCTGGTCTATGATATTTTCTTTTCACAGGACCATTATTCCTTACAAAGGTGTCGCAAAAAGGGCGCGCGTCAGCATTAATTTTGCACTAGCGTTTGTCCATGCCGTGCTTATGGAGTATGCGTTAGCACCTTCATGCATCGGTGACCGCACCAGCTTGCCGTTGAACAAGTGTGCACAAACTGCCGCCCGTGCAGCTTAATCTACATCAACTCGCTGAGTTTGTGCCTGTGATTGACTCGCCCATTCGCACCGGTTTATAATATTGTGGCCGACTCATCTATCTGCTCCTACGGTCGACCCGCCTGTGATTGATTTCAGCTTCACCGTGGTGATGATCAACTCCGCGGTGGATAATTTTTGACCTAATATATCAGGTGAAATCCATCCAGTATATATTTATATTATATATTGCTTTCTTTAAAAGAGCAATTACTCCGGCTTGCAAAGTTATCTAATGCAGGACCCTAAATCGCCGTATTGGTGCAAATTTAAAGGCCTTCAGAAAATTTCCGGCTTAAAAAGAAGGATTCCGGTTTGAAATCCGGTTCAAGGGAAAGCTATCTCCCACGAAGCTTTGAAGCTCTCAGTATCCGGTTTAAGAATTTCCAGTTCAAAAAGAATAATCTCTCGCAAGTTCGAGTTTTCAGGAAAAATTAAAGGGACCAAAGAGAGTCTGTTGCAAAAGCACAGCTCAAACATAGGTACCCCTTGAGCACAGCTCACAATATCATTTGGGGGCTTCCTGTTCAAACATAGGTGTATTCACCAAAGAGAACATAGTGTTACTACCCTCTTGATCCGACTATCAAGCCAATATTATCATAAGAGCACAGCTCTGGTTACTTCGGTAATCCGGCTATCAAGCCAATATTATCATAAGGGGCCAAAGAAAGTCTGCTGCACAACACAGCTCAAACATGGGTATCCCATGAGCACAGCTCACAATATCACTTGGGGGCTATGTTTGAACCATAGTCACACCTCTTGATAGGCTTAAAGCCACCAGGGAAATCACTTGGGGGCTCTGGTCATATCCGAACCATAGCTTATACCCTCTTGATAAGCATAAGGGCACCAGGGAAATCACTTGGGGGCTTGGTCGTATCCGAACCATAGCTACACCTCTTGATAGGCATAAGGCCACCATGAAATCACTTGGGGGCTATGGGTTCGAACCATAGTTACACCTCTTGATAAGCATAAGGGCACTAGGAAAATCACTTGGGGCTTGGTTGTATTCGAACCATAGCTACACTTCTTGATCGGTGCAATGCCACAATTATGATTACATGGGGGCTCTGGTCGTATCCGAACCATCGCTTAAACCCTCTTGATCATACATATACATCATCGTATATTGCATCATATGTTGCGTTATAATTACATCATCATAGCATGTATCATATGTGCATGGATATACCGGCTTATATGGCAGGAATCAGTTTTCAAACTAGGTCATACTTATTCAAATTTTTAATAGCCAATACGGCTGGATTTTTTCTTATAGTTATCAATAACCAATATTATGACTGAGGTTTTCAAAGTCGCTTTAGCGCAATGACTATCATATTATCAATGGATATGATTTATTCTACAATTGAAGGAATAGTCTCGAGTCGCTGCAGGCTTACGACCCAGCACTTAGGGGCCACATTATTCAAGTTGGGATTACATCAAATACACACTCATGTCGCTGCAAGCATGCACCATGACACTTGGGGGCTAATGCAAAGTCATTGTTTGCTCACTTATTGAAGATCCGACTCATCACATCGTAATGAGCCGGCCCTTGGGGGCTATCAATTGCTCCTGTCAACAATTCAAGGTACACAGATTTTCATCTATTAATGAAGGATCCATTGCTCAGTTGGTAAAGCACAAGGCTCTTAACCTTGTGGACGTGGGTTCAAGCCCCATGATGGGGGTTACATCATATGATGTTATTTTCATTGAAGAATATATCAAGTCCCAGCTCAATATTATCTTATTGAGCCGGCCCTTGGGGGCTACATATTGCTGCTCAAGTTTACATGATCATATTTACAAAGTCCCTGCTCATTATTGCATAATAACCCGGCCCTTGGGGGCTACACTGGTTAGAATTTTTATGAGCATAAGGCAATTTCAAGTCCCAGGTTGCTGCAAGCATGACAACCCGGCACTTGGGGGCTACATATGTGGAATACTCAGTTCTGACTGGTGATTGAGATGAACAACCTGGATTTCTTCAAGCTTGTGACATTCATATTGAAGCAAGTCTTAAGATGTTGCTATGCTACCTTCTTAAGACTTGGGGGCTACAAGTGATAGGCATATAAGAGGTATATTTTCAAGCTTGATGTTTACTACAATTATGACCCGGTGCCGTCAATATTTGTAAACCGGCAAGTTCATGTCTTAAACCGGCAAAGTTCTACATTCTTAAACTGGCAAGTTCTACATTCTTAAACCGGCTGAAGATCAAATGAGTATTTCAAAGGCCAATATTTTTGTTAAGCATTGGGAGCTGAAGTCAAAGGAGTTATTCTTCACAATATTACTCTATGACAAACCGATGTCAGCAAATTGATTATGAAGCTGGTCTATTGACTCCGATTTTATAGAAGAAGGAAGTGACAAGGACTTAAGGATAATCAAGATCAGTTTAACATGGATAAATCCAAATTCAACTGGGGGCTAATGTCGGGGATATACCCCGCGGTATGATCCGGCCGGAGTTATAACCCGGCAGGGACTTAGTAAACTGGTGGGTGTTAAAGCAGGTGGTAAACCGGCAGGTGTTAAGGCATGTGGTAAACCGATTGGTGTTAAGTCAGACGGTAAACCGGCAGGTTGTTAAAACGGCTGACAGTTAAGACAGACAAGTAAAATAGGCAGTTAACTCAGCAGACAGGAGTTAAGTCAGATAATAACTCATTAGACATTCTTAAACCGTCAGACCATCTTAAACCGGCAGACCATCTTAAACCGGCACCAGTTAACTCCCGACAGACTATCTTAAACCGGCACCAGTTAACTTCCAGCAAGCAGTGGTAATTGGGTTGCCAGGAGTTATGAAGCCCGAGACGTCATGAAGCCCAAGATGTTAAGAAGCCCAAGAAGAGAAGTCATAATAGTTAAGTCTTAAGTCCGAGTTGGACTCTACATGTAACCCGCCCCTTCAACATATATAAGGAGGGGCAGGGCTCCCCAAAGAGGGAGAAGTAAGAAGAAACAATCTTAAAGATAAAGGGTTAGGGTTAACTGGGAGAGCCTGTTTACAGCGACTTCCTCATGATCATAATGAGAGATAGCCTCAAACAACATGTAGGGTTGTTACCGTATGGTGTTTCCCGTGGCCCGAAGCTGTCTAAACCTTTGTCTTGCGTTGCGTCTCTCGATTCCACACAACCCCTCTCAAGCTACCACATAGATGCATTGGCCTCACGACTAAGTCCTCACACTAGGACATCTGCCGTGATATTTCCACGACACCGCCCCTCCCCCTTACCAAAAGCCACATTTCCCCTAGTTCCGCCTTCCTTTCCAAGTTGAAACCTTCACTCCTTGCTTGCAGCGCCGCCTCCTCGCCGGTGACCCTCCTTCATGCTGCTCGGCCTCGCCTATCCAGGCAGGTAATCCACACCCGACCCCCATCCTCCTCCTCCTTCCACATCCCACATGCCCCGACCGCTGGCGCGAGCGCGACACCTTCCACCCAAATCACCGACCCCTCCACCAAATAAGCGCCGCCCTAAGACATGGTGCACGCAGTATAGCCAGGATCTCAAGGAGCATTTGACAGCGGAGAAGCAAATCACGGCCGCACGCGCGGATGAGGTCACGATGGCTGCCATTCATGCCGACCCCCGGATCTTGGAGGAGCACCTCACCGTCGACGCCTCGCGCACCGATGCCGTGACGCGGTTGGCTGCTTTAAACGACAGTTCATGGCGTTTTCTCGAGGCCACTATCGGTGCCTCGACGAAGACTATGAGGTGTTTTCTCAGCATGCATGTGCCTTTCCTTAACAAATTCTAGTGAATTGTGCTATTTACTTTTACCATGCAATCTTCCGCTCTAGAGTATATGTTCTATATGTCGTGCAATGTGGTGTTCAGTTAACTGTTTGGTTCAATTCTACAAATGTGATGCTCAATTCTTCAGGGTGCAATTTTCCAAATTTTCTAGCATGCTTGGTTTGGTTAACTGTCCAATCTTATGTTAGGAGTATGTTATATTGTGCAATCTGGTGCTCAGTTAACATTTGGTTCATTTGTTGTGGTGTTTAGTTAACTGTTTTGTTCAATTCTGCAATGCGATGTTCAATTGTTGTGGGTGCATTCTGTTATTGTATACCATGTGAGCAATAAATTGAATTTGTCTGTACTAAATACATGAGAAACAAATACAATTGCTATATTTCCAAGTTGTTAAGCATGCTTGGTTTGGTTAACTTTCTGATATTCTATTAGGAGTATGTTATATTGTGCTATGTGGTGCTCAGTTAACGTTTGGTTTATTTGTTGTGATGTTTAGTTAACTGCATTTGCATGGTCCGTTGTCTAATATCACATTATTGTGCAATTATAGGAACCATTCTAATATTTAGGTTTCTAACAATTTGGTCTTGCACATATAGGTCCTGCTGTCAGAGGTTTTGACCCACTGTTCGACCCTTTTTGCATATGGGGAAATGAGTTGTCCATGAATATCAATCAAGTCAAGAAACTCAGAAAGATTGTTAGGATAATTAAATTAGCGACAAAAAACAACAAGATCTTTGTCTGCACAATGAAGAAGACATCAGTTCACTACAAGATGGTACTAACTATTATACCTTGCCTTTTTTATTCCTTTGCCCCATTTCCGATATAGAGAAGATATTTATGCACATCCTTGTTTTCAGGCCTTTCCAAAGCAGTTCACTCATGATTACCTCTCAAACCACCTCTATGGTCAGGAGGCGAGGAAGGTTTTCATACAACACCCACGGTTCGATATTGAAGTGTTTCTGAAGAGGACGAAGGACAGACGGTCAATCATCCACACGCTCTGGCCTAAAGTTGCAAAGACCTTCAACATGAATGAAGGATCAATATTCGCCTTCCACTTCAGCAGTTTTACAGATGAGATGCATCTACCTATATACCGTCTATGATGCTAATTTTGAAAGGTTCTACATGTTGCATGTGAAACTTGGTGCTGGTGCAGTTGTGTAATGGGGTAGCTTAGTGCTGAAGCTATATCACGTTGTACTCTAATGTATTTCAATTATGAAATTCTACTTCCTTAATATGGAAATGAAATATATTATGTGCTTAATATGAATGTCAATTAGATTAATAAATGGATTATTAATAATAGGGCAATTAGCCTGCTAATTGGGTTTTGCTATTGCAAACGGTTATTGAAAAAAATACCATGGGCGATGACCTCAGGCAACGCACACAGTTTCTAGGAATAAACCGTGCTAGATCAATGAACAATCACACACGACTTTCTCTTGAAAACTGTTTGTGTTAGGCCACCTTGCGCAAACGTTTACCACATAGAAACTGTGTGTGATGGAAAACCTTTGCCACACAATTTCTTCTGCAGACCGTGTGTGATGCATTCAATAATGCAAACGATAAATTATTAATATCGTGTGCAATGGCAACGCTATCACGAACGATTTAGCGGGAAAAATTGTGTGTGATGTACCTGTGAACAGAAACGTTTTCCTTGGAGTGACTGTGTGGGATGTACATACGAACGGAAACGTTTAGCGGGGACTGCCTGTGTGGGATGTACTTGCGACTGGAAACAATTTCACCTGTATAATTGTATTCTTTTAGCTCTATTGTACGTATTTCCGTATTTGAGCACTCGCCGATCGCACACGAACTCATTTTGCCGAGCGTGTGTGTCAGGAGGGCATATCCCCGACGGTTTCTGGGTCGTGTGGGAAGGACCCCCTATCGTCGTCACTCACTAGGTGACGGTTCCAAATGCCATCGCGGAAAGGGGTTAAATACCGATTGTATAGCACCGACGCGTACTAGTGCACTATCGTTTTGGGGTTATGCATTAGAGACAGCCACATTCACGTTAAATAGGGCACCATCTAAATCCGTTGAGATGACACCGTATGAGCTGTGGTTTAGCAAGAAACCTAAGCCGTCGTTTCTTAAAGTTTAGGGTTGCGTTACTTATGTCAAAAGGATTCATCCTGATAAGCTCGAACCCAAATCGGACAAGTGCATCTACATAGGATACCCTAAGGAAACTATTGGGGACACCTTCTACCACAAATCCAAAGGCAAGATATTTGTTTCCAAGAATGGAAACTTTCTAGAGAAGGAGCTTCTCTTGAAATAAGTGAGTGGGAGGAAAGTCGAACTTGATGAGGTAATTTTACCTTCTCTCAAATTGGAAGGGAGCTCATCATAGAAAACCGTTCCCATGATGTCTACACCAACTAGAGAGGAAGCTAATGATAATGATCATGAAACTTCAGATCAAGTTGATTCTTGATTCAGTGGTATTGTTGGATGAAGCGGCCCAGACCGACATTACGCGTACGCTTACGCGAGACTGGTTATACCGATGTGCTCCGCACACATGTGGCTAGTGGGTATCTATTTCTCCAACTTTCGTTGAATCGGATTCAATGAACAGGGTTCTTTCTGAAGATCAAAAAGCAATCACTATACCGCGTTGTGGTTTTTGATGCGTAGGTAAGAACGGTTCTTGCTCAGCCCGTAGCAGCCACGTAAAACTTGCAACAACAAAGGAGAGGACGTCTAACTTGTTTTTGCAGGGAATGTTGTGATGTGATGTGATATGGTCAAGACATGATGCTAAATTTTATTGTATGAGATGATCATGTCTTGTAACGGAGTTATCGGCAACTGGCAGGAGCCATATGGTTGTCGCTTTATTGTATGAAATGCAATCGCCATGTAATTGCTTTACATTATCACTAAGCGGTAGCGATAGTTGTAGAAGCAATAGTTGGCGAGACGACACCGATGCTTCGATGGAGATCAAGGTGTCAAGCCAGTGACGATGGTGATCATGACAGTGCTTTGGAGATGGAGATCAAAGGCACAAGGCCATATCATATCACTTATATTGATTGCATGATGTTTATCCTTTATGCATCTTATTTTTCTTAGTTCGGCGGTATCATTATAAGATGATCTCTCACTAAATTTCAAGGTACAAGTGTTCTCCCTCAGTATGCACCGTTGCTACAGTTCGTCGTGGCCGAGACACCACGTGATGATCGGGTGTGATAAGCTCTACGTTCACATAAAACGGGTGCAAGCCATTTTTGCACATGCGGAATACTCGGGTTAAACTTGACAAGCCTAGCATATGCAGATATGGCCTCGGAACACTAAGACCGAAAGGTCGAGCGTGAATCATATAGTAGATATGATCAACATAGTGATGTTCACCATTGAAAACTACTCCATATCACATGATGATCGGACATGGTTTAGTTGATATGGATCACGTGATCACTTAGATGATTAGAGGGATGTCTATCTAAGTGGGAGTTCTTAAGTAATTTGATTAATTGAACTTCAATTTATCATGAACTTAGTACCTGATAGTATTTTGCATGTCTATGTTGTTGTAGATAGATGGCCCATGCTGTGTAACATCCCAAAATTTTAAATTTTGGAATGTTATAATAAATAGATAGATTTGATTGATTGTTTGATTGATTGTCTGAAAGTGAGTGAATTCGAAACTTTTTGAAAGTTAAATGAGAGGGAATAAAATGACTTTCCCAAACTTTCATATTTTGCTCTCTGATCTCCATGAATTCAAATTCTTTTCAAATACAAAACCCTTGAGCGACGATGATATGACTTCTTCCATTTAAATTAAATGAAAGGGTATTTGAAAATAATTGAATTTCATTGGAAAATATTTTCAATTCTGAAACTTTATGCAACTCAATGATTTTCATGAGAGAAGATAACATGACTTCTTCAAATTATATGAAATATGAGTTGGGAGTTTCAAAGAATTAAATTCAAAGTTCTTTTGAATTTATTTTCAATTTGGAGTTATTTGAGTTTTATTCAAATTATTTTTCTCCAAAAATAAAATATATGGAAATTAGGGTAAGATGATTCCCTACATTAGAAAATTGGAGGAAAATTAATTTGAAATCATTTTGGTATTTTTAAAATGATTTTAGTTGGATTTTAATAGACCAGTAGCACTCTTTGTTTTATCTGAATTTGTGTGGATTTTATTTGAAATTATAAAAATGTTCATGTCGTAGAAAATCTTTTTCTGAAAATTCTGATATATTATATGCCTATATAATATTTTTATTTTGTTTTGTCCTTTTTATTTTTGGTTGTGTGAGAATATGTTAAAAAAAACTTCTTCTCTCCTCCGCCGCCGAACTGGGCCGGCCTAATAGGCCACGGCCCAGCCCAGCCAGCGCGCCGCCGCCTTCCTCCTCGCGTGCCTCAGCAGGACTCGCCGGAGTCCGGCTTCCGCATGCCGCCGGGTGCCCCCTCGCCCAAGGAAGGCCTCGGCCTCGTGCCTTTAAAAGGCGGCCCCCGACGCCCCTCCCCCTCTCTCCTCTCCTCGCATCTGCCGCCTCTGCCGCTGCTTGCTTCTCGTCACCGCTGCCGCAGCGCCTCGCCGCGCCGCCGCCCGCTACTGCTGCACCGCACGCCGCCCGCGCCACCGCTCCCCGCTGCCGCGCCGTGCATTGCTGCTGCTCGCACCGCTCGCCTTGCCCGCGCGCCGCCGTGGCCGCTCGCCGTCACCTCGCCTCGCCGGAAACCGCCGCCGTCGCCGTTGCCGTTGACCCGCCGTGGACCGGTAAAACCCGCCCAGTCCGATCCGGTTTTATTTTAAGTTCGGTTTTTTTTAAAAACCTAGACTAGATCTGTTTTTTTGGTTTTACTAAACAGCGAACGTCCACTGTTTAGACCGTATAAACGCGTTCGCTTTTTAGACTTTTTCTTTTTCTTTTAGTTTTCGGCCAGGGACCTATCTGTGATGTTCTATTTACAGATTAGTCCCTGTTCTTCAAACAGTCATAACTTTTTACTCGTTAGTCCAAATTCAACGAAACCAATGCCCACTTCTTCGTTATGATGTCCTCTATCCAGTAATCCAACCCAAACATGTTTTTGAAAATTTTAAAATTTGAATTAGATCAGATTTGAATTCAAACTTCGTTTGATCATAACTTGAGTTTCGTAGCTCTGTTTGAGTTGACTCTTTTTGCAAATCGAAGCTCTTGACCTAAACATTCTAATAAGGCCAAATTCACATAATTTTGGTACTGTTAGAAATAGTTTTATGTTTCAAGAGCTATTTGCTTGGTTTTGATGTTTCCGAATTGTCTTCTTCGATCTTTCTGATCTTTTGAGTGATTGCTTATGTGTGGTTACTATTGCTTGCTTACGATAGATTGACCGGAGTGTGACGAGTAGAGCTATCAAGAGTTTTTGATTGCGAATCATCTTCATCAACATTGCAGGCAAGTTCACACTTTGATCATACATTTTCTACAACCCAGTTTTTATTGCATTAGATCAATTCTCACACATTGCATGATTAGGATCTAATTAAATTGTGGGATGGGAAGTAGATGAGGTAGTACCTATCACCTGTATTACTATGAAACCTTTGGGAGTTACTTCTACGTTTGCTCTTATGCCATGCTATGCTAGTAGACGTGGATTGGGTGAGTGATATCCATGACAGATGTGAGTTGATAATTTTAATGGTTTATCTAAGGTGGCAACTTAAACACACATCTGGGTGGATTGAGGCACCTGATGTCTATCAGGACTTGCCTGTTTTTTTCGGACCGCCACCCAGGCTCAAAGGGATCATAAGATCTTTCATGCTAGAAACTTCCGTGTGCAGCCACAAGCCATTATGGGCTCTGGCATAGTTGACTAAGTTGTGCGAACTCTTACAGTGGTAGACTAGCAGATGTAGGGGATGTAGGTGTACCGGTCTACCCGATCGTAAGGTGCTAGCTCTTCTGAAAGGCTATGTCTCGGTCATCCGTTTCTCAAACACCATGTAGTGCGAGAAATCCAACGGAGGCGATCGAGTCTTGTGGGGAAAGTGTGCAAACCTCTGCAGAGTGTATAAACTAATCATGATTAGCCGTGTCCCCGGTTATGGACATCTTGAGTATCTAGTTCTTGGATTATCCTGTTGATCTCATCACGTTACTTTAAATGAATATTGTTGGGTTTAATGATGTTACTTAATTGGGATTGAGGATGCTGTCAACCATTCTCAATGTTCAACAACCACCATGATAGTTAAATAAATTTATTCCTTTGTAGTAGGGAAAAATTGGCTTTTCACAAAAACCTTATAACCATAGAGCTTTTCCACCAGCCAAATATGCATGTAGTGATAGTCTTTATTCATCATTCTCTATGGTGTGAATTTGCCAGTACATTCAATGTACTGACCCTCTATGGCTGCAACGTCTCATGTTGCAGGATTATCTTACGACGAGTAAGTGATACGTTAGGGTTACGATTTCTACACTCAACTTTGCCGTTGGTGTTGATGGGAATCCACAACCTTGTTGCTTCCGCTATATGGATTGAGGTAATAGTATTTACGTTACTTTATACATGTGATTTACCTCTGTTATAAATCGTTCGAGTACTGTGTGTGTCAGCATACCGATCCAGGGATGACACTTAAGCACAGAGACTTGATCCATTCGGGTCAGGTCGCTACAAGATGGTATCAGAGCACATGTTGACTGTAGGACGTGACCCTAGAAACTGGCAAGCCCATAGCAAAGACTTTTCTCTACAACTTTCCCTTTCAAAAGATCTTTTACCTCTCTTCTCTTCTGAGCTTATTCAAAAATTCTCTTTAGTGAGACCATACCCCTTTCCTCTTTTGACCACACGAAGATTCGACTGATGAGACCACTCCAAGATGTATAAGATATCGGACAACTAAGACTACTTCGGAATGAAGAGTATTTTCTGTGCATCTGAATAATGGAAACTACAATGGTTGAAGACCGAAGACAAGTAGAATTTGAAGGCTCTGAAGAATTCCTAGATTTATATGACCTAGGAAGGCTACCCTTATGGAACTTGGCAGACTATGGAAGTTGTCAACACCCGAGATCAAGGTGTATCGGAGAAAGACCGGAGCATGGAGCATTAGAACTCGAAGTTTTGTCAAAGAAAACCCTAAGGCAGGAGATATCAACTGTGGAGAGATAGCTCATGGAAATGACAAGGGCAGAAACACGGTTATCCGTGATGTCATCGCCACTAATACTATGGTCACCGAGCTGAGCTAAGCATGCATTTCTTTGGAAGGATTGGATGGTAGAAGGCTGATGGAGCACCTAACAGTAAGATGAAGTTTTAACCTTAGTTGGTGTATCGCCAGAATCTGGAGTAGTACATTAAGAATTTTAAGATGGAGCTCCAGGAAGTCGTATTAGACAAGGAAGCATTTGTGAAGAACTCAGGAACCAGAAGCTGAAAGTAGCCAAGCTGGAGGAGCTACAACCTCGAGATACCGAAGATTGGTCAGGAACTGAAGGACAGTAGGACCATGGTTCATGCCAAGGATGATGAAACCTAAAAGTTTGGGACGCAACTCCAGAATAATAAAGGACGTCATGAGAGACTTCGCGTCAACAGAGATGATCTGGCAAAAGAACTTGAGAAGGACAAGCACGATTGAAAGAAGCCATTGGAGGCATGAACAAGGCTTGAAGAGTTTGGAGACGTTGAAGATTTATTGACCTTTAGAAGACCAAACCCCTGTTATATACCTACGTTAGATGCGACGTTTGTGAGCTGTCATTTGTTTGATGTTTTTCCGACAGCCACAAATAAAATCTGTCTTTTCAAAACCATTTTTTGTTTTGTGCATCCCTCTCCCTCTCTCTCATCTCACCCCAAAACCCTTGGACCCAATAGAGGATGAATGGAGATGAGCTTGTATTTTCTAGACCGATGAGTCAGTTGGAGACAGACCGATGGACTCAGAACATGGGGGATCACATGGAGAATAACCCTGTAGTTGGAAATAATATGACCCAGCATGCTCTTCAGTGCTTTGAAAGAGGTGCTGCTACTTGGTGGAGAATGTACCAAACCATCAATGGATGGCAAGGAGTAACCACTTGGAAGGAATTTAAGTTGACTTTGCCAAAGTCTCGGTTTGTGTCCCAGAAGTTGAAGCCTTATGGAAAGGATATGAAGAAACCTTGTGCATGCAAGATTTGTGGAGAAATCGGACACACCCATAAAGAACACAAGGATGAATGCCCTAATTGTGAAGGAAGTCACCCAGTTGAAGAATGCCCAACTAGGCAAATTACTTGTTTCTTGTGTGAAGGGACTACCCACTACCCTGCTCAGTGTCACATTTAGCCCTTGGTACAAAGAACCATCCAACAGAAGAAAGAAGCAATGAAAGGAGCCCTTATGGGAATTTTAGAAGAAACTGTGATGAAAGAAGAGGTGGAGGACACACCCAAAGAAGAACCAATTAAACCCTGCACTAAGTCTTGCTATTCATGTGGAGAAGAAGGACACATCTCCCAAAATTGTTTGAATGGGGATCTAGTAGAATTCCCGACAGAGGAAGTAGAATATGACCCACAGGAAATAGAAGACCTGATTGGCATGGAAAGGTCCAGGAAGAGAAGCAGATTGGATTCCAGGAAGAATCTGAGTCATATCACCTGCTACAGGTGCAAGGAGTCAGGACACTACCTCAACAGTTGCCCCAAAAGGAAACCTCGATACTTGTCAGAAGTAATATGTTTTAGTTGTAATGGAGCAGGGCACTTTGCTAGAAAATGCCCCAAGGAGAAGGAAACTGGTGCTACATAGTTGAGTTTGCAACAAAAGAAATGGAGTAGTAGATGTGAGAACATTTTCTTTTATATTGAGGTGTTGAGTTGAGACATGTAATGGAAAAGCAAAAGATTGTAATCATTTGAGAATCAATAAAGTAGCATCGTTGGTACTGATATGGATTTCATGAGTTGTTACTCTATGAAGAAGGATTTTGACCATTTTTGAGGATAAAAGAAATATGGTCTATGGAAGGTTTGTGCATTTTAAGGGTGGTAGTACCCTGTAATGGATTTTGGACAAAATGAATACGAGTTTTGTCTCGATATGTGTGATGCCCCAAGAGTATGTGGGATGAAGTTGGAGACCGACGGTTGTTTGGACCAAATGTGATCAAGGAGTCAGAAGAGAATGTTAAGTTGATTCGAGATAGACTGAAGGT
The DNA here is from genome assembly GCF_056163025.1 of Triticum urartu. Taxonomy (NCBI): domain Eukaryota; kingdom Viridiplantae; phylum Streptophyta; class Magnoliopsida; order Poales; family Poaceae; genus Triticum; species Triticum urartu. The sequence goes on along the minus strand of NC_141876.1, from coordinate 397,005,339 downwards.
AGCTCAGTCCAGGCAGAAGAGTTATGTAGACTCAAAAACTCAAGGAGGTAGTCTATGAAATTGGAGACAGAGCATGTCTTCATGTGTTCCCTCTGCGAGGAGTTAAACGATTTGGAGTTAAGGTAAAAGTTAGCCCCAAGATTTGTAGGACCATACCGAGTTTTGGAGCATATGAGAGAAGTGGCCTACAAGTTTGAGTTACCCGAAGGACTGTCAGGAGTTCAAGATGTGTTTCACGTTTCCCAGTTGAAGAAGTGCCATGCAGATATGGCCAATATTTCCCTGAAGGACGCTTGACCCCTGGAAAGGATAATGATGTTCCACGGAGTGGACTTCATAGGTACGAGTCTTATCTCGATATGTTGGATACCCCAAGAATATGAAGAGATGAATTACTATTGGATATAAAGGAGGTATGATGTTGGAAATATGGATCAATGGAAACTCCATGATGAGTCCGAGTAATCATGTCCTAGTTTGGTGCCAATAGAAGGAAGGAAGATTGGATGGATTTAAGAATACTAGGAAGTTGGAAGTTGGAATAATGACCAGTTGCCCAATGATAAGTTCAAGGACTACAAGTGATGAGGTGTGCCATAACCCACAGGCCCCAGGACCTGCCAAGAAGCAAGCACATTCTTGCTGAAGGAAAAACCCTGGAAGTGGAAATACCTTTGTTGACAGACAATTTTATAGGAGTTTACACAAAACCTGAGAGTTGTGAAGGAACGATAGATGTTTGTCTGGCTTGCAGAATCAATGGATTATTCCGAACTTGGTTCGTCGACGAGAGAAATTCTGCAATGCTTGTGAGGATGACCGAGTGTTAGAATGCGAGATTCGCTAAACTGTATACAAGGTAATGATTTGGGTGCGGGATGGATTGATCACCATACCGACTTACTCTTATTATTCGCCTTGCTATATGGGATGGTAAATCTGAGTGACTTGCCGATAGTAGAGAGACGACGATATTAAACCTTGTATAAACCTTAGAATGGTATAAGAATTTTTCCCTTGTATACGGCAGTTTTTTGCCAATCGTAGGTTATACGGTGAGAATCACCCAGACCCATTTCCTGCAGGGGAAACCATAAATTGTTGACCACCATGAGATATCGATAGTTGTTTAGTTTTGGTGCCCAACCCATCAGCTAACAAGACCCAATCTCGGAAGAACCTTACCAAGAGGAAAGGAAAAAGAGAATTGTGGTAAGGTTATGCCACTACCGGAAGAGCCCGGATAAGGAATTATCCTGAAGATCTAAGAAGACCAACACTGTCAAGAATAAGGATGGGGTATATGAGTATTGATGGGACCGTAACGATGTTTCTAAGGGTGGTAGCACCCCAGACCCCGGAGACGATTGATGAAATTTGAGGAGACCCCCAAACCCTAACCTTTTTCTTGCTAGCCTCTCCGAATCTCGAGGATGAGATTCCTTTTAAGGGTGGTAGGTTTGTAACATCCCAAAATTTTAAATTTTGGAATGTTATAATAAATAGATAGATTTGATTGATTGTTTGATTGATTGTCTGAAAGTGAGTGAATTCGAAACTTTTTGAAAGTTAAATGAGAGGGAATAAAAGGACTTTCCAAACTTTCATATTTTGCTCTCTGATCTCCATGAATTCAAATTCTTTTCAAATACAAAACCCTTGAGCGAAGATGATATGACTTCTTCCATTTAAATTAAATGAAAGGGTATTTGAAAATAATTGAATTTCATTTGGAAAATATTTCCAATTCTGAAACTTTATGCAACTCAATGATTTTCATGAGAGAAGATAACATGACTTCTTCAAATTATATGAAATATGAGTTGGGAGTTTCAAAGAATTAAATTCAAAGTTCTTTTGAATTTATTTTCAATTTGGAGTTATTTGAGTTTTATTCAAATTATTTTTCTCCAAAAATAAAATATATGGAAATTAGGGTAAGATGATTCCCTACATTAGAAAATTGGAGGAAAATTAATTTGAAATCATTTTGGTATTTTTAAAATGATTTTAGTTGGATTTTAATAGACCAGTAGCACTCTTTGTTTTATCTGAATTTGTGTGGATTTTATTTGAAATTATAAAAATGTTCATGTCGTAGAAAATCTTTTTCTGAAAATTTTGATATATTATATGCCTATATAATATTTTTATTTTGTTTTGTCCTTTTTATTTTTGGTTGTGTGAGAATATGTTAAAAAAAACTTCTTCTCTCCTCCGCCGCCGAACTGGGCCGGCCTAATAGGCCACGGCCCAGCCCAGCCAGCGCGCCACCGCCTTCCTCCTCGCGTGCCTCAGCAGGACTCGCCGGAGTCCGGCTTCCGCACGCCGCCGGGCGCCCCCTCGCCCAAGGAAGGCCTCGGCCTCGTGCCTTTAAAAGGCGGGCCCCCGACGCCTCTCCCTCTCTCTCCTCTCCCCGCATCTGCCGCCTCTGCCGCTGCTTGCTTCTCGTCACCGCCGCCGCAGCGCCTCGCCGCGCCGCCGCCCGCTACTGCTGCACCGCGCGCCGCCCGCGCCACCGCTCCCCGCTGCCGCGCCGCGCATTACTGCTGCTCGCACCGCTCGCCTTGCCCGCGCGCCGCCGTAGCCGCTCGCCGTCGCCTCGCCTCGCCTCGTCGGAAACCGCCGCCGTCGCCTTTGCCGTTGACCCGCCGTGGACTGGTAAAACCCGCCCGGTCCGATCCGGTTTTATTTTAAGTTCGGTTTTTAAAAAAAAAACCTAGACTAGGTCTGTTTTTTGGTTTTACTAAACAGCGAACGTCCACTGTTTAGACCGTATAAATGAACGTTCGCTTTTTAGTCTTTTTCTTTTAGTTTTCGGCCAGGGACCTATCTATGATGTTCTATTTACAGATTAGTCCCTGTTCTTCAAACAGTCATAACTTTTTACTCGTTAGTCCAAATTCAACGAAACCAACGCCCACTTCTTCGTTATGATGTCCTCTATCCAGTAATCCAACCCAAACATGTTTTTGAAAATTTTAAAATTTGAATTAGATCAGATTTGAATTCAAACTTCGTTTGATCATAACTTGAGTTTTGTAGCTCCGTTTGAGTTGATTCTTTTTCCAAATCGAAGCTCTTGACCTAAACATTCTAATAAGGCCAAATTCACATAATTTTGGTACTGTTAGAAATAGTTTTATGTTGCAAGAGCTATTTGCTTGGTTTTGATGTTTCCGAATTGTCTTCTTCGATCTTTCTGATCTTTTGAGTGATTACTTATGTGTGGTTACTATTGCTTGCTTACGATAGATTGACCGGAGTGTGACGAGTAGAGCTATCAAGAGTTTTTGAGTGCGAATCATCTTCATCAACATTGCAGGCAAGTTCACACTTTGATCATACATTTTCTACAACCCAGTTTTTATTGCATTAGATCAATTCTCACACATTGCATGATTAGGATCTAATTAAATTGTGGGATGGGAAGTAGATGAGGTAGTACCTATCACCTGTATTACTATGAAACCTTTGGGAGTTACTTCTACGTTTGCTCTTATGCCATGCTATGCTAGTAGACGTGGATTGGGTGAGTGATATCCATGACAGATGTGAGTTGATAATTTTAATGGTTTATCTAAGGTGGCAACTTAAACACACATCTGGGTGGATTGAGGCACCTGATGTCTATCAGGACTTGCCTGTTTTTTTCGGACCGCCACCCAGGCTCAAAGGGATCATGAGATTATTCATACTAGAAACTTCCGTGTGCAGCCACAAGCCATTATGGGCTCTGGCATAGTTGATTAAGTTGTGCGAACTCTTATAGTGGTAGACTAGCAGATGTAGGGGATGTAGGTGGTACGGTCTACCCGATCGTAAGGTGCTAGCGCTTCTGAAAGACTATGTCTCGGTCATCCTTCTTCTCAAACACCCTGTAGTGCGAGAAACCAAACGGAGGCGATCGAGTCTTGTGGGGAAAAGTGCGCAAACCTCTGCAGAGTGTAATAAACTAATCATGGTTAGCCGTGTCCCCGGTTATGGACATCTTGAGTATCTAGTACCTGGATTTTCATGTGAATCTCAACATGTTACTCTAAATTAATTTTTGATGGGTTTTAATGATGTTACTTTAATTGGGATTGAGAATGCTATCAACCATTCTCAATGTTTCACAACCACCATGATAGTAATTAACTTTATTCCTTTGAAGTAGGGAAAAATTGGCTTTACGCAAAAACAGTAACCATAGAGCTTTCCACCAGCCAAATATGCATATAGTATAGCTGTTGCATTCCATTACTCTCTATGTGTTACCTTGCCAGCTATTCCATGTGCTGACCCGTTTTCGGGCTGCAACGTTAATGTTGCAGACTTTTCAGACGACGATTAAGGAGTTTTAGGTCGTGGTTCTATACTCAGTGATGCCGTTGGAGTTGATGGACCCACTTATCTTCCAAGCCTTCCGCTATTATCGTTACTAGATGGCCTTAAGCCATATTTATTGTAATAAGTTCTCTTTTGAGACACTCGATGTAATAAGTGTGTGATTGCTACTCTGCTATAAATCCTCCGAGTACTGTGTGGTGTCAGCATTACTGATCCAGGGATGGCACCGTAGCACAAAGATCAGACTGTCTGAGGTCTGGTCGCTACAGTGGGCAATGGTTCCAAAGTTGATGTGATCGCCGTCGACACACTACCTCTACATCTACCATCGGGATTAGTTTTAGACCTAAATAATTGTTATTTGGTGCCAGCGTTCAGCATGAACATTTTATATGGATCTTGTTTGGTGCGAGACGGTTATTCATTTAAATCATAGAACAATGGTTGTTCTATTTATATGAATAATATCTTTTATGGTCATGCACTCTTGATGAGTGGTCTGTTTTTACTAAATCTTGATAGTAGTGATACACATATTTATAGTATTGAAGCCAAAAGATATAAGTTTAATAATGATAGTGCAACTTATTTGTGGCACTGCCGTTTAGGTTATATTGGTGTAAAGCGCATGAAGAAACTCCATGCTGATGGGCTTTTGGAATCACTAGATTATGAATCACTTGATGCTTGCGAACCATGCCTCATGGGCAAGATGAGTAAGACTCCGTTCTTCGGAACAATGGAGCTTGCAACAGACTTGTTGGAAATAATACATACTGATGTATGCGGTCCGATGAGTGTTGATGCTCGCGGCGGGTATCGTTATTTTCTTACCTTCATAGATGATTTGAGTAGATATGGGTATATCTACTTGATGAAACATAAGTCTGAAACATTTGAAAAGTTCAAAGAATTTCAGAGTGAAGTGGAAAATCATCGTATAAAGAAAATTAAGTTTCTGCAATTTGATCGTGGAGGAGAATATTTGAGTTATGAGTTTGGTCTTCATTTGAAACAATACGAAATAGTTTCGTAACTCACGCCACCTGGAACACCACAACATAATGGTATGTCCGAACATCGTAACCGCACTTTATTAGATATGGTGCGATCTATGATGTCTCTCACTGATTTACTGCTATCATTTTGGGGTTATGCTTTAGAGACAGCCGCATTCACGTTAAATAGGGCACCATCAAATTCCATTGACATGACACCTTATGAACTGTGGTTTGGCAAGAAACCCAAGTTGTCATTTCTTAAAGTTTGGGGCTGCGATGCTTATGTGAAAAAGCTTCAACCTGATAAGCTCGAACCCAAATTGGAGAAATGTATCTTCATAGGATACCCAAAGGAGACTGTTGGGTACACCTTCTATCACAGATCCGAAGGCAAGATATTCGTTGCTAAGAATGGATCCTTTCTAGAGAAGGAGTTTCTCTCGAAAGAAGTGAGTGGGAGGAAAGTAGAACTTGACGAGTAATTGTACCTACTCCCTTATTGGAGAGTAGTTCATCACTGAAATCAGTTCCAGTGATTCCTACACCAGTAAGTGAGGAAGCTAATGATGATGATCATGAAACTTCTGATCAAGTTACTACAAAACCTCGTAGGTCAACCAGAATAAGATCCGCACCAGAGTGGTACGGTAATCCTGTTCTAGAAGTCATGTTACTTGACCATGACGAACCTACGAACTATGATGAAGCGATGATGAGCCCAGATTCCGCAAAATGGCTTGAGGCCATAAAATCTGAGATGGGATCCATGTATGAGAACAAAGTGTGGACTTTGGTTGACTTGCCCGATGATCGGCAGGCCATAGAGAATAAATGTATCTTCAAGAAGATGACTGACGCTGACGGTAATGTTACTGTCTACAAAGCTCGACTTGTTGCAAAAGGTTTTCTACAAGTTCAAGGAGTTGACTACGATGAGACTTTCTCACCCGTAGCGATGCTTAAGTCCGCCCGAATCATGTTAGCAATTGCCACATTTTATGATTATGAAATTTGGCAAATGGATGTCAAAACTGCATTCCTTAATGGATATCTTAAAGAAGAGTTGTATATGATGCAACTAGAAGGTTTTGTCGATCCAAAAGGTGCTAACAAAGTGTGCAAGCTCCAGCGATCCATTTATGGACTGGTGCAGGCTTCTCAGAGTTGGAATATACTCTTTGATAGTGTGATCAAAGCATATGGTTTTATATAGACTTTTGGAGAAGCCTGTATTTACAAGAAAGTGAGTGGGAGCTCTGTGGCATTTCTGATACTATATGTGGATGCCATATTGTTGATCGAAATGATATTGAATTTTTGAATAGCATAAAAGGATACTTGAATAAGAATTTTTCAATGAAAGACCTCGGTGAAGCTGCTTATATATTGGGCATCAAGATCTATAGAGATAGATCAAGACGCTTAATTGGACTTTCAGAAAGCACATACCTTGATAAAGTTTTGAAGAAGTTCAAAATGGATCAAGCAAAGAAAGGGTTCTTGCCTGTGTTACAAGGTGTGAAGTTGAGTCAGACTCAATGCCCGACCACTGCAGAAGATAGAGAGAAAATGAAAGTCATTCCCTATGCTTCAGCCATTGGTTCTATCATGTATGCAATGCTGTGTACCAGACCTGATGTGTGCCTTGCTATTAGTTTAGAAGGGAGGTACCAAAGCAATCCATGAGTGGATCACTGGACAACGGTCAAGAACATCCTGAAATACTTGAAAAGGACTAAGGATATGTTTCTCATTTATGGAGGTGACAAAGAGCTCGTCGTAAATGGTTACGTCGATGCAAGCTTTGAAACTGATCCGGATGACTCTAAGTCACAAACCGGATACATATTTTTATTAAATGGTGGAGCTGCCAGTTGGTGCAGTTCCAAGCAGAGCGTCGTGGCGGGATCTACATGTGAAGTGGAGTACATAGCTGCTTCGGAAGAAACAAATGAAGGAGTCTGGATGAAGGAGTTCATATCCAATCTAGGTGCCATACCTAGTGCATCGGGTCCAATGGAAATCTTTTGTGACAATACTGGTGCAATTGCCTTGGTAAAGGAATCCAGATTTCACAAGAGAACCAAGTACATCAAGAGACGCTTCAATTCCATCCGCGATCAAGTCAAGGAGGGAGACATAGAGATTTGCAAGATACATATGGATCTGAATGTTGCAGACCCATTGACTAAGCCTCTCTCACGAGCAAAACATGATCAACACTAAGACTCCATGGGTGTTAGAATCATTACAATGTAATCTAGATTATTGACTCTAGTGCAAGTGGGAGACTGAAGGAAATATGCCCTAGAGGCAATAATAAAGTTGTTATTTATATTTCCTTATATCATGATAAATGTTTATTATTCATGCTAGAATTGTATTAACCAGAAACTTAGTACATGTGTGAATACATAGACAAACAGAGTGTCACTAGTATGCCCCTACTTGACTAGCTCGTTGATCAAAGATGGTTAAGTTTCCTAGTTATGGACAAAGAGTTGTCGTTTGATGAACGGGATCACATCATTAGAGAATGATGTGATTGACTTGACCCATCCGTTAGCTTAGCACGATGATCGTTTAGTTTACTGCTATTTCTTTCTCCATAACTTATACATGTTCCTATGACTATGAGATTATGCAACTCCCGAATACCGGAGGAACACTCAGTGTGCTATCAAATGTCACAACGTAACTGGGAGACTACAAAGATGCTCTACAGGTGTCTCCAATGGTGTTTGTTGAGTTTGCATACACCGAGATTAGGATTTGTCACTCTGTGTATCGGAGAGGTATCTCTGGGCCCTCTCGGTAATGCACATCACTATAAGCCTTGCAAGCAATGTGACTAATAAGTTAGTTACAGGATGTAGCATTACAAAATGAGTAAAGAGACTTGCCGGTAACGAGATTGAACTAGGTATTGAGATATTGACGATCGAATCTCGGGCAAGTAACATACCGATGACAAAGGGAACAACATATGTTGTTATGCGGTTTGACCGATAAAGATCTTCATAGCATATGTAGGAACCAATATGAGCATCCAGGTTCTGCTATTGGTTATTGACCGGAGATGAGTCTCGGTGATGTCTACATAGTTCTTGAACCCGTAGGGTCCGCACGCTTAACGTTCGGTGACGACGGTATTATGAATTTATGTGTTTTGATGTACCGAAGGTAGTTCAGAGTCCCAGATATGATCACAGACATGACGAGGAGTCTCGAAATGGTCGAGACATAAAGATTGATATATTGGATGGCTATATTCGGACACCGGAAGTGCTCTGGGTGACTTCAGAGAAAAATGGAGTGCCGGAGGGTTACCGGAACCCCCCGGGGAACTCGTGGGCCTAGATGGGCCTTAGTGGATTGAGATAGGGGATGCCAGGGCAGGCCGCGCACCCGCTGCCCCTTGGATCCGAATTGGACTAGGAGGGGGGTGGCGCCCCCTTTCCTTCCACTCTCCCACTCCTTACTCCCCCTCCTAGTAGGACTAGGAAAGGAGGAATCCTACTCCTACTAGGAGGAGGATTCCTCCCCTCCTTGGCGCGCCCAAGGGCTGGCCGGCCTCCCCCTTGCTCCTTTATATACGGGGGCAGGGGGCACCCTAGAACACACAAGTTGACATTGTTTAGCCGTGTGCGGCGCCCCCCTCCACCATAATCCACCTCGGTCATATCGTTGTAGTGCTTAGGCGAAGCCCTGTTCCAGTAGCTTCATTATCACCGTCATCATGCCGTCGTGCTGACAAAACTCTCACTCGACACTCAGCTGGATCTAGAGTTCGCGGGACGTCACCGAGCTGAACGTGTGCAGATCGCAGAGGTGCCATACCTTCGGTGCTAGGATCGGTCAGATCGTGAAGACGTTCGACTACATCAACCGCGTTGTCATAACGCTTCCGCTTGCGGTCTATGAGGGTACGTGGACAACACTCTTCCCTTCTTGTTGCTATGCATCACCATGATAGATCTTGCGTGTGCGTAGGATTTTTTTAATTACTGTGTTCCTCAACACTAAACCTGTTGAGTACCTTGCCATTAGTTTGGCAAGAGGGTACAATAGTGATGCAGGAGTAGATAACCAGACATCGGTCAAAATTATCCTTAGAGGACTAAGGAAATATTTCTCGATTATGGAGGTGATAAAGAGTTCGTTGTAAAGAATTACGTCGATGCAAGCTTTGACACCGATCTGGATGACTCTGAGCCTCAATCTGGATACATATTGAAAGTGGGAGCAATTAGCTAGAGTAGCTCCATGCAGAGCATTGTAGACATAGAAATTTGTAAAATGCAAACAGATTTGAATGTGACAGACCTGTTGACTACACCTCTCTCACAAGCAAAACATGATCACACCTTAGTACTCTTTGGGTGTTAATCACATGGTGATATGAACTAGATTATTGACTCTAGTAAACTCTTTGGGTGTTGGTCACACGGCGATGTGAACTATTGGTGTTAAATCACATGGCGATGTGAACTAGATTATTGACTCTAGTGCAAGTAGGAGACTGAAGGAAATATACCCTAGAGGCAATAATAAAGTTGGTATTTTATATTTCCTTATATCATGATAAATCTTTATTATTCATGCTAGAATTGTATTAACCGTAAACTTGATACGTGTGTGGATACATAGACAAAACACCGTGTCCCTAGTAAGCCTCTATTAGACTAGCTCGTTAATCAAAGATGGTTAAGTTTTATAACCATAGACATGTGTTGTCATTTGATGAACGGGATCACATCATTAGGAGAATGATGTGATGGACAAGACCCATCCGTTAGCTTAGCATATTAATCGTTCAGTTTTATTGCTATTGCTTTCTTCATGTCATATACATATTCCTTTGACTATGAGATTATGCAACTCCCGGACACCGGAGGAATACCTTGTGTGTTATCAAACATCACAACGTAACTGGGTGATTATAAAGATGCTCTACATGTATCTCCGAAGGTGTTTGTTGGGTTGGCATAGATCGAGATTAGGATTTGTCACTCCGAGTATCGGAGAGGTATCTCTGGGCCCTCTCAGTAATGCACATCATAAGAAGCCTTGCAAGCAAAGTGACTAATGAGTTAGTTGCGGGATGATGTATTAGAGAACGAGTAAAGAGACTTTCCGGTAACGAGATTGAACTAGGTATGAAGATACCGACGATCGAATCTCGGGAAAGTAACATACCGATGACAAAGGGAATAACATATGTTGTCATAACGGTTCGACCGATAAAGATCTTCATAGAATATGTAGGAGCCAATACGAGCATCCAGGTTCTGCTATTGGTTATTGACCGGAGAGGTGTCTTGCTCATGTCTAAATAGTTCTCGAACCCATAGGGTCCGCACGCTTAACGTTCGATGATGATTTTGTATTATATGAGTTATGTGATTTGTTGACCGAATGTTGTTCAGAGTCCCGGATGAGATCAAGGACATGACGAGGTGTAACGCTCGGATAATCATGCTACAATAATCCCGCATTAATGATACCATGTTACCTCGGTTACGGCTGATAATCTCGCGTTAGTCTGAAACGGATTCAAATTCAAAATTTGAATTAAGTTAGAACAATTAAAGTTTTCAAAAGTCAAAACTAAAATGTTCGATGTGTTGAAAATATTCCCTAACTATTTGTCATGAAGAACCCATGCTTTTATAAAAAGAGCTAAATACATAAAATGAATTAAAACAAAAAAGGAAATAAAGGAAAAGAAAGAAGAACAAAAAAGAAGAGAAGAAAAGGCCCCCCCTGGCCAACTGGGCCAGAAGGCCCAGCAGGCTGACCCATTTGGCCCAGCCGGCCCCTCCACTCTCTCCATATCCCCACCAGGGGGAAACCCTAACCCACGACCCACCTCACCCCCCCACTCCCCCTTGTCAGCCCCCACCTCCCGATCCGATTGGGATTGAGGAGGGAGGCCACCGACGCCGTCGCCCGTCGCCGCCCGAACCTCCCTCGCTGGCCTGCCCCTCTCCGTCGCGTCATCCCCGACGCCCCCCTTGACCCCCGCTGCCCTTTCCCTACCGGCCCTATGAGCACGCGCCTCGCCCTCCTCTCCTTCCCCTGTCTCCGCCGCCCGCACCGCGGCACCTCCCCGCGCGCGCCAGCATGCTGCCGCCGCGCACGCCGCGGCCGCCTCTGTGCGCCCGTGCCGCACTGGCACCCCTCCACGCCTGCGCCCCCTGCTCCTGGCCTCGACAACCGCCGCGCTCCGGCCGCCGCTCGTGCTCACCCACCGCCCTGCGCCTTGGCCGTCCCCTCCTCCTACTATGGTCACCGCGCCCGTGCCCCATTCGACCTTGCTCACCCGCGTGACGCGCTCCTGCTTCTGGACGCGCCTGCCCGCGCGGAAGCGCGCACGCCCCGCGCCCGATGCCGCGGCCTCCTCCCGCTCGCGCCTGCTGCCATGGCCACGCGCGCCCTGTGCCGCGCGTGCCTACCCCCGCCGCCCCCTGCTCGTTGCGCTGCCGCCCGTGCGCCGTCCTGCTTCCGCCGCCTCTGCTCGCCAGCGCTGGCACAGCCCGCTGCTGCCCCGCACCCCAGCGCCGCCCCGCCGTGGCCTAGCAACTGCCGCCTCCGATGGTTGGCCTCGTCGCGCCTATGGCTGGGCCCCTCTGTCGATCTGGGCGAGCGCCGTATCGGGCTGGTGCCCAGCGCCCGTCGCCCGCGCCCGTTTGGCCCCTAGGGCCAATGACATGGGGGCCCCACGCCCCTGAGAAAAAAAAGAAATTAAAAATAAATAATAAATAAAATTATTAGTTAAATTAATTAATTAATTAAAGGATTATTTAAAGAATTAATTAACTTAATTAATTTTGATTAATTAAACTAAAACAACTAATTAATCCTAGTTAATTAACCTAAACCCTAATTAGGCTAAGCAGAGAATGACAGGTGGGTCCCACTGGACCCACACGTCAGGTTGACCAGGTCAACGGTCAACGTTGACTGTTGACATCATGCTGACGTTAGCAAACACTATTCTGGATAATGTTGAATTTAAATAATTAAATAAATCCTAAAAATGATTTAAATCTTTTAAAATTAATATAAAATAAACCGTAGCTCGGATGAAAAAACTTTGTACATGAAAGTTTCTCAGAACGACGAGACGAGTCCGAATACGCAGCCTGTTCGTCCGCCATGCATCCCTAGAATAGCGAACACACAACTTTCCCCCTCCGGTTCATCTGTCCGAAAACGCGAAACACCGAGAATACTTTCCCGGATGTTTTCCCCCTTCACCAGTACCACCTCATACCGCATTATGGCACACCTAGCATCACGCTTTGTCATGTCATGCATCGTCATGCATTTGTTTGCATTATATTTATTGTTTCTTCCCCCTCTTCTCTCGCTAGACACCGAGACCGACGCCGCTGCTACCCAGTACGGCTACGGTGTTGACGACCCCTCTCTCTTGCCAGAGCAACCAGGCAAGCCCCCCCTTGATCACCAGATATCGCCTACTCTTCTCTATACTGCTTGCATTAGAGTAGTGTAGCATGTCACTGCTACCGTTAATCCTATCCTGATGCATAGCCTGTCCTTGCTACTACTGTTGTTACCTTTACCTGCAATCCTAATGCTTAGTATAGGATGCTAGTTTATCATCAGTGGCCCTACATTCTTGTCCGTCTGCCATGCTATACTATCAGGTCATGATCACTCGGGAAGTGATCACGGGTATATACTTATACATATATACATGCTATACAGGTGGTGACTAAAGTCGGGTCGGCTCGTAGGAGTACCCGCGAGTGATTCCGATGTTGGGGGCTGAAGGGGCAGGTGGCTCCATCCCGGTAGAGGTGGGCCTGAGTTCCCGAAGGCCCCCAACTGTTACTTTGTGGCGGAGCGACAGGGCAGGTTGAGACCACCTAGGAGAGAGGTGGGCCTAGCCCTGGTCGGCGTCCGTGGTTATTTCAAAATAACACGCTTAACGAGATCTTGGTATTTGATCTGAGTCTAGCTATTGGCCTATACGCACTAACCAACTACATGGGGACAGTTATGGGCACTCGACGTCGTGGTATCAGCCGAAGCCTTCGTGACGTCAGCGACTGAGCGGCGCGCTGGGTTGGACCGCGTAACACAACTTCCTTTGTAATGGAGGTTGCTAGGTCTGCTCTCCGGCCTCGTTCGCAACGTGCGGGTGTGCAAAGGGCGATGGGCCCAGACCCCTGCGCCATAGGATTTAGACCGGCGTGCTGACCTCCTTGTTGTGCCTAGGTAGGGCTGCGACGTGTTGATCTTCCGAGGCTGGGCATGACCCAGAAAAGTGTGTCTGCACAAAGGGGATCGAGCGTATTGGGAAATGTGGTGCACCCCTGCAGGGAAGTTGATATATTCGAATAGCCGTGTCCCTCGGTAAAAGGACGACCCGGAGTTGTACCTTGACCTTATGACAACTAGAACCAGATACTTAATAAAACACACCCTTCCAAGTGCCAGATACAACCGGTGATCGCTCTCTCACAGGGCGACGAAGGGAGGAACATCGGTTAGGATTATGCTATGCGATGATACTGGGTGAACTTACCATCTACTCTCTTCTTCTGCTGCAAGATGGAAGTTACCAGAAGCATAGTCTTCAAAAGGACTTGCTATCCCCCTCTTATTCCGGCATTCTGCAGTTCAGTCCACATATGATACCATTAATCCATTTGATACAAATGCCTACATATGTAGTGTAGCTCCTTGCTTGCGAGTACATTGGATGAGTAATCACGGTTGCTTTGCTCCCTCTTTTCCCCTTTTCTATACTCGATTGCTGCAACCAGACGATGGAGCCCAGGAGCCAGACGCCACTATCGATGACGACTACTACTACTCGGGAGGTGCCTACTACTACATGCAGCCCGCTGACGACAGCCAGGAGTAGTTTAGGAGGATCCCAGGCAGGAGGCCTGCGCCTCTTTCGATTTGTATCCCAGTTTGTGCTAGCCTTCTTAAGGCAAACTTGTTTAACTTATGTTTGTACTCAGATATTGTTGCTTCCGCTGACTCGTCTATGATCGAGTTCTTGTATTCGAGCCCTCGAGGCCCCTGGCTTGTAATATGATGCTTGTATGACTTATTTTATTTGTAGAGTTGTGTTGTGATATCTTCCCGTGAGTCCTTGATCTTGATCGGCACGTTTGTGTGTATGATTAGTGTATGATTGAATCGGGGGTATCACAAGTTGGTATCAGAGCCGACTGCCTGTAGGAATACCCCTTCCACACTCCTTGGCCGAAGTCGAGTCTAGACATTACAAAACTTTCTACTAACATGGCTGTGTGCCTTACGGCCCATGTCGCCATCTTGGTGGTATTAGGATCTTTTACTCCTCGATCCTTACTCTGGGACTCTGAACTCTCTCCTACTCGGGTTAAACGATTTTACTAACTCTAACATTAGGATCCCGTGACCACGTTCACCCCAAAGTTGGATAAGCCCTAGTTATTCTTTAGAGTAGTATTTGACATTTTTCACATTGTCATTTGACTCCTGTGAAAACATCTTTGTTTTCAGATGGAACCCACGAGACAGGTCGTGCGCCACACGACGGCCATTGGTGCCTCAGGATCACCTGCTGTGTTGGTTCAGATGATGACCTATCTGGGTTATCGCTGGCACCCTGAGTACACCGTCTATGACGAGTACCAGGACTTCAACTAGGAGCAGTACCGTGCCATCGTCCACCTCTACTCTTGGGATATGACTCCACTACCGTGCTGCACACTACTCATGGTGTTGGAGTGACTATCGATATGGCGGTCCAGGATGCTGCTTATGCTGCTCTAACACGTCTTCGTGGAGAGTATCAGGAGTTGGACACCTCCCCCTTCAAGCACATTGCTATCGCATCCGATGTTGGTGCGGAGGGGTACTACACTGCTGCCTACTCCACTGTCACCCAAGAGCCCTTCTACCATCAGAACGTAGTTCTGCATGCTGATGGGCTGGATAGAGCTAACCGAGCTCTTCGCCACGAGTTGTACACCACCCGTCAGCACCTGTACCGTGCTCTGATGCTGTTGCACCCCTCTATCCGATCCGGTGATCTGTCGCGTTCTGCGATCTACCCTTCCAGGACCATGGTGCCCCAGGGCGTCGGCTGGCCAGATGTGGGAGGCTACTCTCCCGCACTTGGTCCTGTCCTGCCACCTACACGTCGGGTTCCGCACCAGAGTATCCGCGGACCCCAGGCTACTCGTGTGGAGGTCTTCCCTTCGCGTCACTACCAGCTGTCAGGCTACACCTACCTCCACAGTTCCTCCTGGGACTGATGTAGGCTTGCTTGTTAGTGTTAGATGCATTCGCCGTGAGCCTGCGTGCCTCCTATGATGTTCTTAGTCTGTGTACTGAACTCTGTGTACCGAACTCTATGCATGATCTCTTTTGTAAGCTATGCCAACTACTAAGTAGTATCTATTGTGTTCCTTTGATTATGCATGTTTCATCCTGAATGATTTTTGCCCTTGCAAATTCTCAATGCTGAACTACCCCTGTTATATATTAGCAGGATGGTTAGACCAGGTGGTCGTGGTCGTGGTAACCCTCCCCCACCCCCGCCTGAGTACATGGCTGGGATGATGCAACAGTTTGAGCTGAATCGCCAGTTCATGGAGAATATTATGGCTCAGTTTCCTCGCCCCAATATGAACCAGCAACCAACCCAAGTGACTCTGCAGAATTTCCTACGTCTCAACCCAACTGTGTACCGGAGCTCAAGTCAGCCTCTAGATGCTGATGACTGGCTCTGTGATATCACCTATGAGATGGAGTCTGCTGATGTAGCCCCTGCCAGCTATGTCAGCTTTGTTTCCTTCTTCTTGAAGGGACCCGCTGCTCAATGGTGGGACAGCCACAGGCGTACCCTGTCGGTTGGAACAATCATCACCTAGCCAGACTTCCAAGCTGCCTTCCGTGCTCGCTTCCTTCCTCAGGGATTCATGAACCGGAAGAAGCGCGAGTTCCGCAGCCTCACCCAAGGCAACGAAACTGTGAAAGCTTATCAGCAGGAGTTTCTGGACTTGTCCCGCTATGCTGAAGAAGACATTGCAACTGATGCAAGAAGACATGAGAAGTTCCGTGATGGCCTTCAAGCTGACATCAAGCTTGCACTGCATGACTTTGCTGATTTCGCCACCTTGGTGAACAAGGCCATCAATGTCGAAACTGGTCTGCAGGAACACCAGAGCTCTCACAAGCGCAACCGTGACACGGGCTCATCTTCGGGCCCGTCCTCGCAGAAGCGTAGGATATGGATTCCCAACAGCATGTACCAGCCAACTGCACCTGCTCCAAGGCAGTCCTATGCTGCACCGCATCTGCCTCTCCCACCAAGTAGGTAGCCAAGACTTCCAGCTCCACCACCCCGAGCTCCTGTTCCCACTCCCAATAATGGTCTGTGCTACAAGTGTGGCCAACCTGGTCACCTTGCCAGGAACTGCTATCAGAATCAGAACCAGAATCAACTGGCCCTTCCCACAGCTGGCCGTGGAAGCAACCAGCCTCGCAACAACAATGCCAAGTCTTATGGCCGTGTTCATGCCAACCACGTTGATCTCAATGAAGTTCTAGACCAGCCTGCTACCGTGATGGGTACACTCCTCGTAAATTCAGTACCGGCATCTGTTTTATTTGATACAGGAGCATCACATTCATTCATATCAGTTGAGTTTGCATTCATGCATGGCATTAAATACGAAGAGATGAACACTGCGATTGTGGTACACACTCCTGCGGGCCAGTGTCAAACCTCTATGGTTAGTCACAACGTTCCAGTTGAAATTGAAGGGCTAGAATTCCTTGCCTCTCCCATCATACTGAAGTCTTGTTGCATCGACCTCATTCTGGGAATGGATTGGTTGAAAGCGCATACTGCTTCTATAGTTTGCGCCACTAAGGTCGTCCATCTGCTACACCCTTCTGATGAAATAATTTCTTACCAAGCTCATCTAGTTTAGAACACCGAGGCACGGCTTTATGCCTTGAATGCGTTGAACGCTGCACCACTCGAGGGCATTGAAAACATTCCCGTCGTTCGTGATTTCCAAGACGTCTTCCCAAAAGAACTTCCAGGGATTCCCCTTGCTAGAGCTGTCGAATTCATCATCGACTTGAAACCCGACACCACCCCTATAGCCAAACGACCCTACAAGATGCCGCCACATGAACTCATTGAGCTTAAGGAGGAAATCGACAAATCTCTTGTCAAAGGTTTCATTCGCCCAAGTTTCTCTCCTTGGGGAGCACCTTCTCTCTTTGTTAAGAAGAAGGATGGGACAAACCAATTAGTCCAAGACTACCGTCCTATAAAACAAGCTACCATTCAGAATAAATATCATCTTCCTCGGATCAATGATCTTTATGATCAACTGGCTGGTTCATCAGTGTTCTCCAAACTCAACTTGAGGTTGGGTTACCACCAGATCCGTGTTCGTGAAGAGGATATCCCAAAGACCGCCTTCGTGACTTGGTATGGATCATACGAGTACACCGTGATGTCATTCGGCTTAACGAATGCTCCCACCACCTTCTCTCATCCGATGAACTATATATTCATGGATTACCTCAACAAGTTCGTCGTGGTTTATCTGGATGATATCCTTGTATTTTCCAAGAACAAAGAAGAACATGCTGAACATCTTCGTCTGGTGCTGGAAAAGCTTCGAGAGCATCAACTGTATGCTAAGTATTCCAAGTGTGAATTATGGCTCCCCGAAGTAACCTATCTTGGGCATGTCATCTCCAAGGATGGTATTGCCGTCAACCCTAAACGAGTTCAGGCTATTCTCGATTGGACTCCTCCGAAGAATGTCAAGCAAGTCCGAAGTTTTCTCGGTCTCGCCAGATATTGCCGTTGATTCGTCGAGAACTTCTCCAAGATTGCCAGGCCTCTAACTAATCTGTTGCATAAGGGTGTCAAGTTCGAATGGACAGACAAGTGTCAGGAAAGTTTCCAGGCACTCAAAGACAAGTTGACTTCTGCCCCAGTGCTTGCTCCACCTGATACTAAGAAGGACTTCGTCATTTATTGCGACGCTTCCCATCAAGGATTGGGCTGTGTCCTAATGCAAGAGCGTAGAGTGATTGCTCATGCCTCTCGTCAACTGCGCCCTCACGAAGAAAACTACACAGTTCACGACCTCGAGCTTGCTGCTGTCATTCATGCACTGAAGCAGTGGCGACATTACCTTCTCGGTAATCGTTGCGAGATCTTCACAGACCATCAAAGTCTGAAGTATCTGTTTACTCAGCCTGAACTGAACCTCCGTCAGCAGAGATGGATGGAGACTGTTGCAGACTTTGATGTGGGTATATCCTATACCCCCGACAAGGCTAATGTAATGGCTGATGCCTTGAGCCGCAAGTCTTACTGCAATCACCTCTAGGTTCTCAAAGTTCAGCCCTCGCTTGTCGAAGAATTCAGGAGGCTGAACCTTCATATTGTTCCTCCTGGAGCACTCGCTCCCCCTCCCCCAGAGTTCCAAAAGATGAATCTTCGTGTTGTTACTAAGGGTTCTCTAAATACCCTGGCTGTTGTACCAGATCTCGTAGATGGTATAAAGACTATTCAAGGTTATGACTCTCAAGTCCACAAGATTAAACGCCATCTAGCAGGAGGAAAGCCCTCATTGGCACCTTGTACTTCAAAGGCCGCCTAGTGGTAACACGTTCGAGGAAAAACCTGGATCAGACTAAAAAGGTTATGAAAGAAGCTCATGATACGCCTTTGTCTAGTCATCCTGGTAGTACAAAGATGTACCAAAACATCCGTCACAGATTCTGGTGGTCTAATATGAAGCAAGACATTGCTCGATATGTTGCTAAGTGTGACGTTTGCCGCCGTATCAAAGCAGAGCATCAAAGGACTGCTGGAACTCTGCAACCTATCTCTATTCCTGAATGGAAATGGGACCATGTTGAAATGGACTTCGTCACTGGATTTCCCAAATCGCAGAAAGGTAATGATGCTATTCTTGTCGTCATTGACCGGCTTTCTAAAGTTGCACATTTTCTGGCGGTCAAAGAAACAATCACTGCTAGCCAGCTTGCAACTCTCTACATGTCCAGAATTGTTTCACTTCACGGTATTCCACTAGTTATCAGTTCAGACCGTGGCAGCTTATTCACTTCAAGATTCTGGGCAAGTTTCCAAGAAGCTATGGGAACTCATCTGTTGTTCAGTACTGCATTTCATCCTCAGTCGCAAGGTCAAGTTGAACGTGTCAACCAAGTTCTCGAAGATATGCTTCGTGCTTGTGTAGTTTCCTTCGGAAAGAAATGGGAGGAATCTCTTCCATATGCCGAGTTCTCTTATAATAATAGCTATCAAGCTAGTCTGAAGATGCCCCCCTTCGAAGTGCTATATGGATGAAACTGTCGAACCCCTCTGAACTGGTCAGAAAATGGGGAACGTCCACTCTTCGGTCCGGATATTATCCAACAGGCCGACGAACAAGTTCGCATTATTCATGAGAATCTCAAGACTGCTCAGTCACATCAGAAAAGTCAGTATGACCGTCATCACCATGACATGGTCTATCAACCTGGCGAAAAGGCTTATCTTCGAGTTACACCAATGAAGGGTGCTCACC
The DNA here is from genome assembly GCF_056163025.1 of Triticum urartu. NCBI lineage: Eukaryota > Viridiplantae > Streptophyta > Magnoliopsida > Poales > Poaceae > Triticum > Triticum urartu. The sequence goes on along the minus strand of NC_141876.1, from coordinate 396,985,397 downwards.
GCTTCGGGATCAAGGGCAAGCTAGCTCCTCGCTATATCGGTCCCTTCACTATTCTCGAAAGGCGTGGAAAAGTGGCATATCAACTGGAGCTTCCGCCGAACCTTTCCCAGGTTCACGATGTGTTCCATGTGCCACAACTCCGCCGTTGCTTCAAGGACCCAATCCGAGCAGTGGATCATGAAGTGCTCGAATTGCAACAGGACCTCTCCTATAAGAGCATCTGGTCCACATTCTGGACCAAGCTGAACGCCGCACACATCAGAAGCCGATCAAGTTCCTCAAAGTCCAGTGGTCGCATCACTCTGAAGATGAAGCCACTTGGGAACGCGAGGACCGCCTGCGTGATGAATACCCCGCACTGTTTCCTTCTACCTCCTAAATCTCGGGACGAGATTTCTTGTAGTGGAGGAGTTTTGTAACACCCGGATAATCATGCTACAGTAATCCCGCGTTAATGATGCCACGTTACCTCTATTACGGCTGATAATCTCACGTTAGTCCGAAACGGATTCAAATTCAAAATTTGAATTAAGTTAGAACAATTAAAGTTTTCAAAAGTCAAAACTAAAATGTTCGATATGTTGAAAATATTCCCTAACTAATTTTCATGGAGAACCCATGCTTTTATAAAAAGAGCTAAATACATAAAATGAATTAAAACAAAAAGTAAATAAAGGAAAAGAAAACAGAACAAAAAAGAAGAGAAGAAAAGGCCCCCCTGGCCATCTAGGCTAGAAGGCCCAGCTGGCCGACCCATTTGGCCCATCCAACACCTCCACTCTCTCCATATCCCCACTAGGGGGAAACCCTAACCCACGACCCACCTCACTCCCCCCACTCTCCCTCGTCAGCCCCCACCTCCCAATCTGATCGGGATCGAGGAGGGAGGCCACCGACGCCGTCGCCCGTCGCCGCCAGGAGCCCTCATCGCCGCCCGGACTTCCCTCGCCGGCCTGCCCCTCTCCGTCGCGTCGTCCCCGACGTCCCCCTCGACCCCCGCTGCCCTTTCCCTACCGGCCCTGTGAGCACGCGCCTCGCCCTCCTCTCCTTCCCCTGTCTCTACCGCCCGCACCGCGACACCTCCCCGCGCGTGCCCGCACGCTACCGCCTCTGCGCGCCCGCGCCGCATCGGCACCCTCCACGCCCGCGGCCCCCTGCTCCTGGCCTCGACAACCGCCGCGCTCCGGCCGCCGCTCGTGCTCACCCGCCACCCTGCGCTGTGGCCGTCCCCTCCTCCTACTATGGTCACCGCGCCCGTGCCCCATTCGTCGTTGCTCACCCGCGTGACGCGTCCCTGCTTCTGGGCGCGCCTGCCCACGCGGAAGTGAGCGCGCCTCGCGCCCGATGCCGCGGCCTCCTCCCGCTCGCGCCTGCTGCCATGGCCGCGCGCGCCCTGCTCCGCGCGTGCCTACCCCCGTCGCCCCCTGCTCGTCGCACCGCCGCCCGCGCGCCGTCCTGCTTCCGCCGCCTCTGCTCGCCCGTGCCGGCACAGCCCGCTGCTGCCCCGCACCCCGACGCCGCCCCGCCATGGCCTAGCCAATGCTGCCTCCGACGGTTGGCCTCGCCGCGCCTATGGCTGGCCCCCTTTGTCGATCTGGGCGAGCGCCGTATCGGGCTGGTGCCCAGCGCCCGTCGCCCGCGCCCGTTTGGCCCCTAGGGCCAATGACATGGGGGCCCCACGCCCCCTGAGAACAAAAAAGAAATAATAAAGAAATAAAAATAAAAATAAATAAAATTATTAATTAATTAATTAATTAATTAAAGGATGAGTGAAAGAATTAATTAACTTAATTAATTTTGATTAATTAAATTAAAACAACTAATTAATCCTAGTTAATTAACCTAAACCCTAATTAGGCTAAGCAGAGAATGACAGGTGGGTCCCACTGGACCCACACGTTAGGTTGACCAGGTCAACGGTCAACGTTGACTGCTGACATCATGCTGACGTCAGCAAACACTATTCTTGATAATGTTGAATTTAAATGATTAAATATATCCTAAAACTAATTTAAATCTTTTAAAATTAATATAAAATAAACCGTAGCTCGGATGATAAAACTTTGTACATGAAAGTTGCTCAGAACGACGAGACAAGTCCAGATACGCAGCCCGTTCGTCCACCACGCATCCCTAGCATAGCGAAAACGCAACTTTCCCCCTCCGGTTCATCTGTCCGAAAACGCGAAACACCGGGAATACTTTCCCGGATGTTTTCCCCCTTCACCGGTACCACCTCGTACCGCGTTAGGACACACCTAGCATCATGCTTTGTCATGTCATGCATCGTCATGCATTTGTTTGCATTATATTTATTGTTTCTTCCCCCTCTTCTCTCGCTAGACACCGAGACCAACGCCGCTGCTACCCAGTACGGCTACGGTGTTGACGACCCCTCTCTCTTGCTAGAGCAACCAGGCAAGCCCCCCTTGATCACCAGATATCGCCTACTCTTCTCTATACTGCTTGCATTAGAGTAGTGTAGCATGTTACTGCTACCGTTAATCCTATCCAGATGCATAGCCTGTCCTTGCTACTACTGTTGTTACCTTTACCTGCAATCCTAATGCTTAGTATAGGATGCTAGTTTATCATCAGTGGCCCTACATTCTTGTCCGTCTGCCATGCTATACTATCGGGCCGTGATCACTCGTGAAGTGATCACGGGTATATACTTATACATATATACATGCTATACAGGTGGTGACTAAAGTCGGGTCGGCTCGTAGGTGCTGAAGGGGCAGGTGGCTCCATCACGGTAGAGGTGGGCATGAGTTCCCGAAGGCCCTTGACTGTTACTTTGTGGCGGAGCGACAGGGCAGGTTGAGACCACCTAGGAGAGAGGTGGGCCTAGCCCTGGTCGGCGTCCGTGGTTATTTCAAAATAACACGCTTAACGAGATCTTGGTATTTGATCTGAGTCTGGCTATTGGCCTATACGCACTAACCAACTACACAGGAACAGTTATGGGCACTCGACGTCGTGGTATCAGCTGAAGCCTTCGTGACGTCAGCGACTGAGCGGCGCGCGCCGGGTTGGACCGTGTAACACAACTTCCTTTGTAATGGAGGTTGCTAGGTCTGCTCTCCGGCCGCGTTCGCAACGTGCGGGTGTGCAAAGGGCGATGGGCCCGGACCCCTGCTCCATAGGATTTAGACCGGCGTGCTGACCTCTCTGTTGTGCCTAGGTAGGCCTGCGACGTGTTGATCTTCCGAGCCCGGGCATGACCCAAAAAAGTGTGTCCGGACAAAGGGGATCGAGCGTGTTGGGAAATGTGGTGCATCCCTGTAGGGAAGTTGATCTATTCGAATAGCCGTATCCCTCGGTAAAAGGATGACCCAGAGTTGTACCTTGACCTTATGACAACTAGAACCGGATACTTAATAAAACACACCCTTCCAAGTGCTAGATACAACCGGTGATCGCTCTCTCACAGGGCGACGAAGGGAGGATCATCGGTTAGGATTATGCTATGCGATGATAGTGGGTGAACTTACCATCTACTCTCTTCTTCTGCTGCAAGATGGAAGTTACCAGAAGCGTAGTCTTTGAAAGGACTTGCTATCCCCCTCTTATTCCGGCATTCTGCAGTTCAGTCCACATATGATACCATTAATCCATTTGATACCAATGCATACATATGTAGTGTAGCTCCTTGCTTGCAAGTACTTTGGATGAGTACTCACGGTTACTTTGCTCCCTCTTTTCCCCTTTTCTATACTCGATTGCTGCGACCAGACGATGGAGCCCAGGAGCCACACGCCACTGTCGATGACGACTAGTACTACTTGGGAGGTGCCTACTACTACGTGCAGCCCGTTGACGACGACCAGGAGTAGTTTAGGAGGATCCCAGGCAGGAGGCCTGCGCCTCTTTCGATCTGTATCCCAGTTTGTGCTAGCCTTCTTAAGGCAAACCTGTTTAACTTATGTCTGTACTCAGATATTGTTGCTTCCGCTGACTCATCTATGATCGAGTTCTTGTATTCGATCCCTCGAGGCCCCTGGCTTGTAATATGATGCTTGTATGACTTATTTTATTTGTAGAGTTGTGTTGGGATATCTTCCCGTGAGTCCCTGATCTTGATCGTACACGTTTGTGTGTATGATTAGTGTACGATTGAATTGGGGGTGTCACACGAGGAGTCTCAAAATGGTCGAGAGGTAAAGATTGATATATAGGACGATAGTATTCGGACATCGGAAGTGTTCCAGAGGGTATCGGGTACATATCGGGTCACCAGAAGGGGTTCCGGGCACCCCCGACAAAGATATGGGCCTAATGGGCCAAGAGGTGAAACGCAGCAGCCAGCAGGGGCTGCTGCGCCCCGCATATGGGCCGAACTAGAGGAGGAAGGAAAGAGGGGAAGAGAGAAGGAAGGGGAGGGATTCGGCCTCCCCCTTCCTTCCCTCCTCCCTCCTCCTTCCTCCCCCCTCCGGAAAATATGGTAAGGGGGAGGCTGAATTGGGGAGCCCCCCAATTTGGATTCCTCCTACTTAGGGTGCCCCCTTGGCTGCCTCCCCTCCCCTCCAACCTATATATATATGTGTGTGTGTGTGTGTGTGTGTGTGTGTGTGTGGGCGGGGGAGGCACCGCTAGAACACACAAAAAACATTTGTTAGCCGTGTGCGGCGCCCCCTCCACAGATTACACCCTCAGTTATATTCTTGCGGTGCTTAGGCGAAGCCCTGCATGGATCACTTCACCATCACCGTCACCACGCTGTCGTGCTGACGGAACTCATCTACTTCCTCGGCACTCTGCTGGATCAAGAGTTCGAGGGACGTCATCGAGCTGAACATGTGCAGAACTCGGAGGTGCCGTACGTTCGGTGCTTGATTGATCGGAACAAGAAGAAGTTCGACTACATCAACCACATTGTCAAGTGCTTTCACTTTCGGTCTACGAGGGTACGTAGATACACCCTCACCCTCTCATTGCTATGCATCTCCTAGATAGATCTTGCATGAGTGTAGGATCTTTTTTGAAATTGCATGCTACGTTTCCCAACAGTCTGCAGCTAGTACAAAGATCAGGGGAAGAGTGGATAACCTTGTTTGACTCCTTTCTTACAGAGAAATTGTTTTCCTGGTATACCATTGAGCAGTACTGATGAGAATCCAGTGCCATATATCATTCTGATCCACCCAATCCATTTGTCTCCAAAGCCCTTTGCTATCAAAATTTCTAAACTTGTGTCATGATTAAGCATATCAAAAGCCTTCTCCAAATCAAGTTTTATGAGAACAATCTCCTTACTGGACTGTTGGCATTGATGAATATATTCATATGCCCATGCTAAACAGTCTTGAATGCATCTGTTTTTAAGGAAGCCATATTGGTTTCTATGAATCATATCCAGAATCACTTCTTGTAGCTTGTTGGCCAGCAGTTTAGTCATGATCTTCAGGGTGCAATTAAGTAGTGAGATGGGTCTAAATTCAGCTGGTGTGGAGGCTGAGTCTGTTTTGGGTATCAATATGATGAAAGAGTAGTTGATGCTTTGCAGATTGACTGTACCTTTATGAAAATCTTCAATTAGCTTATAAAAATCATCTGCAATGATATCCCAATAGTGCTTAATGAAGTCTGCATTAAAACCATCGGGTCCTGGTGCTTTACTAGTTGGCATCTCTTTAACTACCTTATCAATTTCTTCTTTAGTGAATGGTGCTTCCAAATCAGATAGATCATGGTGGTGTGACAAATGAAGGTGTAGTTGCAATGGGTTTTGGATAGCAGAGGCAGTTCCCACCCCATCTTTGAAGATCTATAGAGAATGGCAGCTTTTGCATGATGTTCCTGGTGCTCAATCCCAATTTCATCTTTCAGCATAGCAATATTGTTTTGCCTAAATTTGATTGTTGCTTGGAAGTATTTTGTATTAGCCTCACCCACTTTAATCTGTCTTATGGTGGCTCTTTGCTTCCAATACAATCTTTGATCTTCTAGAATTTTCTCCAGATGTTCCTTGATGATGTTTCTACCATTGGCTTCCACTATGCTTAAAGGTCTGAATTCCTCCAAAGTGTCATAACAGAGAATCATGAAGTTTATGTGCTCTATAATTTTTTTGAGATCAGATTTTTCTCTGGCCCATTGCTTAATCCCTTTCCCCAGTCTTTTGAGTTTGGTTGCGATAGCTCTAGCACTGTTTGTTACCTGAACATCTTGTGTCCAAATCCTAGAGACTAGTTCCTTGAATTCACTGTGTTGGAGCCAATGATTTTGAAACCTAAAAATCTGAGATTTAGGTATAGCCGTTCCAATTTTGATCATGATAGGAACATGGTTAGAAGTGGTCCTAGCCAGAGGATACACAAATGTGGTTGGATGACTAAGAGACCAAGATTCTGAAGTGAAACACTAATCTAATTTTTCAAGGTGGGCAACATCTTGCATGTTACTCATGGTAAACTTTCTTTCTTTAAGTGGGATTTCAATAAGTGTCTGCTTGCTGATAGCTTCATTAAATGCCAACATGTATGAGATAGTACCTCCAGCTCTGTTCCTATCCTCCTATGGATATCTAATATAATTAAAATCCCCAATCACCAACCAATTAGTGTCTCCTATCATCTGGAAGTCTTTGAACTAGTTAATGAAGTTTCCTCTTTCCTATTGTTGGCATGGTCCATAAACATTGGATAGAATCCATTTTCACCAGTGTGTGTTGATGTGAATTGTATAGATAGAGCATATTCATTGTGGTGGAAAGGTTACCCTTCGAGTATCTGTTCATTCCATGCAATTAAAAGACCTCCTGATGCACCCACAACTGGCAATATTTCAAATTTATTTAAGCTCCTGTGACAGGAATTTCTGATGTAAGTACTATCAATGTAGTCTCTCTTTGTTTCCTATAAACAAAGAAGTGTGCACTGTGTTTATTCAATTTTATTATGTATGGTTGTCCATTTCTTGGGATCATTGATCCCTCTAATGTTCCAATTCAATATGGTCCATTCTCTTGCCATATTAAGATTTTCTGTGTAGTGCCTGTTCTACTGGAACTATACAATGAAGTGACAGTACTCTTGCAATCATCAAAATCAACAATATCTACTGCCACACTGAGATTCAGAAGCATAGATACCATAACTCTGCCCAGCCATCCAATAGTAATAACAATTTTACATAACATGGTGCCAAATATTAAAGTCTAGCAAAACTCTGGGACATAAGGATAACTAGAGATTATTACAACTCATATTCTATCCCTTCTACTGCATCTTCCCCTTGGTGGCCTTCGACTTCTCCTTTATAGCTATGCTAGTGCTCGTGGTAGGTTCCTTTGTAGTGTTTGTGCTCTTGGTTTTCTTGTTCTTGCTCATCAGCTGGTCCTCTGTGGTGTCCTTTGCATTGACCTTGAAAAAAGTAGTGTTAAGATTTTTTTTACTACTTTTGCTGGTATAGGGGGGAGGGTAAGGCATGATATCACAACACCCTGCTGTTCACAACATTGATATTTTTCTTAAATCCTTTGGCCAATTGTTTCAGCTTGCAACTCATCCTTACCTCTGTTTCAACTAGAGGGGCCTTATCCTTCCTCCTCCTGTTCTTGTGGAGTGCTGATGTGGAGGATGCTGTCATGGAGTCCAAAGAGGCAGTAGGCACTGGAGAGCTGATCTCTTGTTCCAACTTGTCATGCTCCTGCTGATATAGATCACATAAGGGAGTATTCTCAGAAGGACATTCTTGTGGAATAGCAAACTGAAGCTTAATAGAACAAGTAGTGCCCTGAGAAATAATCTCCCAGACTTGAGAAGTAATAATTTTTTTGTCCCATGCAAATTTCTCTGGAGATAGGACAACAACAGAGAGGAAATTTTCCCAGTCAATGGGTACTTGAATCACCTCTTTACTAGATGTTGTTGGGGCAAAATGTTTCCTCCAAACCCTTGCTCCTTCCTGTCCAAGGAGGTTATCCTCTGTAGTTGTGTCATCCTCTTGAATATGCTCATCCTCCTGCATGTTTTCTCCTTGGTTTGCATGGTTTTCATTAAGATATGATGGAAAGGGAGAACTAGGTGGATCAGACAAATCTAATGATTTATGGTCACCTAAATTGGTTTCCACAGGTAGAGTAGCATCCACATTATTTTCCTTAGTGGGTGGAATATCTTGTGCTGGATCTGCAAGTTGCTGCATGCCACTTATAGCAAGCACTGGGTCTGCACAAATTTTACTCTGGGTAGCTGACTGGAAAGTAGAATTTGCCAGTATTTCAAGATGCATGGGATCTGCTGTAATATCAATGTTGTGAACAACAGGGTGTTGTGATAGCCTGATCAAACTTTGGTCAATGATGGGCAGACCTGGTGCAACAGGAGCCTGAATTGGTTCATTCACATTTGCAAGTGGTGCCAATGGGTCCATCAGGGGCCCAGGTTGTTGGTGGGCTTCTTGCTCTGCCAAGTGGTCTATCAGTGGCTCAAGTTGCTGGTGGGCTTCCTGCTCTACCAAGTGATCCATCCGTGGCTCTAGATGCTGATGGGCTAACTGCACTGGGCCTTGCATATTGGGCCCAATCATAACATTTAAATCACAACATTTAATATACATTATCATTACCTTGGATATCATCATAATTATTCGCTTTTCTATCAATTGCCCAACAATAATTTTCTTACCCACCGTATGCTATTTTCAAGAGAGAAGCCTCTAGTGAAAACTATGGCCACCGGGTCTACTTTTATCATATATTAAAATCCAAAAACACCTTGCTGCAATTTTTCATTTTATTTTGTGTTTTATCTATCTATCTATCTATCCGTCACTACAAAATATCTTGCAAATAATCATCAATGGATCGACAACCGCTTGTTCGCATTGGGTGCAAGTATTTTTTATTTTGTGTGCAGGTACTGCTAACAAGGTTTTATGTGATTCTCCTACTGGATTAATAACCTCGGTTCTTAACTGAGGGAAATACTTATCTCTATTGTACTGCATCATTCCCTCCTCTTCGGGGAAATCCCAACGCAACTCACAAGTAGCAATCATCCTCTCCTCTTCGGGGAAATCCCAACGCAGCTCACAAGTAGCACATAACGGTAGCAATAATTGTATGAACACTCAAGAACAGAAAGAAAAGGCAAAAATTTAAGATAACTGTTGGATTGCCTCCCAACAAGCATTATTGGTTTACACCCCTAGCTAGGCATAAGGCAATGTTTCAAGTGTTGTCATCCTTAGACTTCATAATCTTCTTATACATAGCATCATCATAAACACTTCTCACTAATTCCCTTTTCTCATACAAAGCCTTCCTATTAGGGGAACTCAAATGGTGGAATGGGCTATCCTTAGTAATTGTCACATCATTAGTTTGAACTTCTTGGGAGACATTATCATCAAGAGTTTTTTGTAAGTAATGGTGAATTTATCATCTATTAAGATTTTAGCATCTTCAAGACAATCTTCTTCAAAACCTTGTCGATTCCCTTTTACGATCCAAGAATATTGATGATTAATGCCATTGAATACTTGTTGGATTAAGTGTAAATTGGGAAATTTCTTTTTATCATTTTCCTCGAAAGCATGACGACCACGAGACATATATCTCCTCATAAAATATCTATCATATAAAATTTCATCTATCATAGGACATTCATAGCTCACATTGTAAAAGTCAAAGATTTCTCTAGCCTCTCGCACTATATAGTCAAATTCATTCATGAGGATGAGAGTGGTTATCTTTTTAGCCCGAGGATTGTTTATGACAGGTAGCTCAAAGAACAATCTTTGCAAAGTAGGATGAGTACACATAATTCTTCTTTAAAGTTTAATAATGAGTGCAGAAGTAGCTTGAGCATAACTATTTGTTTTTTGAAGAATAGGAATATCATTACACATCAATGTTCCCGTACAAGTGAAGAACTCTTGAATAATAATTTTTCCTATGATATTTGACTTCCCATCACAAAAGTTACAGTATCCAAATTTATGGGGATTTCCATTTTAGGAGCCTTACTATCCTCACTCTCACCCTTAGCGATAACAAATTCAGACATGGTAGCAGCTTCAAGCAAGACAAGCAAACTAACAAAGCAATTTTTTTTGTGTTTTTCAGTTTTTATGAGAAGTCGAGGGAGATGAAAATGAGAGGAAAATAAAAAGGCAAATCAAACGCAAAAAAGTAAGAGAGTAGATGATAGTTTGTATGTAGGAACCTTACAAGAATTTGGTGATGTCACCCCGATAGTGGCGCCAGGAATTCTTCCTGCTATTTGTCAACTACATTGGGATTCCCCCGAAGAGGAGGGGAGATGCAGTACAGTAGAGATAAGTATTTCCCTCAGTGAGAACCAAGGTATCAATCCAGTAGGAGAACTAAGAAAACTCCCCTAAGAAGCACCTATACACAAAAAGCAAATACTTGCACCCAACGCGGGCGAGAGGGTTGTCAACCCTCTTGACTCGTTACTTGCAGGGATTAGTTTTGATAGTGATAGATAGAAAGATAAATTGCAAAACAAAATAAAAGGTAAATAAATTGCGGCAAGATATTTTTAGTTTTATAATATGATAAAGGTAGACACCGAGGCCATAGTTTTCACTAGAGACTTCTCTCTCTAACACATAGCATATGGTGGGTGAACAAATTACTTTTGGGTAATTGATAGGAAAGCAAATAGTTATGACATATTCACGGCAATGATCATGTATATAGGCATCATGTCCGAGACAACTAGACCGACTCCTACCTGCATCTACTACTATTACTCCACCACCCGCTATCTAGCATGCATCTATGGTATTAAGTTCATGAAAAATGGAGTAGCACCGTAATCAAGATGACATGATGTAGACAAAGTAAACTCAATAAATATGAATAAACCCCATTGTTTTATCCTTAATGGAAACAAACAAATACATCCCTTGTCCCCTTTCTGCCACTGGGATACAGAGCACCGCAAGATTGAACCCATTACAAAGCACCTCTCCCACTGAAGATAAATAAATCTAGTTGGCCAAACCAAATGGATAGATCAGAGAGAAATGCAAAGCTATAGCAATCACGCATAATAAAGTTTAGAAAAGACTCAGTTACCTTCAATGAATAATATGATCATAAACCCATAATTCACCTGATCCCAACAAACACACCGGAAAAGAAGATTACATCGGATAGAACTCCAAGAAGATCAAGAAGAACATGGTATTGAAGATCAAAGAGAGAGAAAGAGAGAGAGGGAGAGAGAGAGGGAGGGAGGGAGAGAATAAGAATAAGAAGCCATTTAGCTACTAGCTATGTAACCGTAGGTTTGTGGTGAACTACACACGCATCATCGAAAGGTGGCAAGGATGATGTAGAATCCATCCACGATTGATTCTCCCTCCATCAGAGTATCGAGAAAGGCCTCCAAAAGGGATCCTGAAAGAACAGAAGCTGCTGCAGTGGAAAAAGTATTTCGGGTGGCTCTCTATTGGTTTGGGAATATTTGGGAATTTACAGAGGTGGAATTAAGTCAAGGGGTGCTACGGGGGCCACGAGCTCAGGGGGCACGCCTACCTCCCTGGGCACACCATGTGAGCTTGTGGCTCACCCCTAGCTCTTCTGGCCTCCTCCCAAACCTTCTAGGGTCCCTTCTGGCACATAAAAAATCACAGTAAAGTTTCGTCGCATTTGGACTCCGTTTGGTATTGATTTTTTGAAATGCCAAAAACAAGCAAAAAATGGCAATTGACACTGGCACTTGGTTAATAGGCTAGTCCCCAAAAATGATATAAAATAGCATATAAAGCATCCAAGATTGATAATATAATAGCATGAAACAATCAAAAATTAGAGATACGTTCAAGACGTATCATACCCCCACGACAACAATCAAGATTCTTCCTCTCTGAAAGTCACACAAGGAGGCCCAACAGACTGAGAGTCAGCCCATTACATATATGGAGTAATGACATAAAAATGGCCTATGTTTTGTCGAAATGTCGTTTGCTTCATCTTCCAGAAAATCACGGGCACTCGATATTTCCTAGTTTATAGCACAAGTCATGCTAAAATCCATGAAAAAACTGGCATGACCTTTGCTAAAATAGGACATATCGAGCGCCTCAAATTTGCCAGAACGGAAATGAATCAACATTCCAGCAAAACATAGGCCATTGGGAGGTGTTCCATGCAAACATAGGCCACTTGGGCAAGCACACATCCTTCATTTTTTTCAAATATTTGTGTGTGAGAGCAATAGTAGTACAAAACACTAGCCCACATATCACATGTCCAAATCTCCATCATATTTGAGCAACTACAACACTAGATATACATGAGCAACCACATAGACCATGTTTACTCACTATAGACAATGGCCATCGAGGATGCAGGTGTGGTCGGTGATCTTCTAGGCATCGTTGACCCGCTCGTCGGTGATCTACCTTGCGCCACATGAGCATTCACACATGAGCATTTATATAGAAAATTTCAAACTTGGTATGCTCATTGCATTTCAGTGGTTCAATTTTGACGAAAACATTGCAATATATCTTATAACCCTAACATTTCATTTGGACAATAAGCATAACTACATTTGGTAAGCATAACTAAATACCCTAGTTCTTCAATTAAGTAGGTATCTCTCTCACACACACTCTCTCACCCTCAAATATTAGAGCACATGTATAGAGCTATTACTCAATGAAAGTAGGGGAACCTAACTGCCTTGGGTATTTTTTCTATGGTATATGCTACATTTAAGGGGTAAAAACATCATCTTGCTATACGAATGAAGTAATTTCTGTTATACACAAATATCCAAACTCCTTCATTTTTCAAACCATTTAAAATGCTACAAACTACTGAACCTAACAAAAAATTTAGTGAACTAATTCTATCATACAATTAAGTTAAATAGAGTAAACTGAATCTGTACAGTATAATTAGTTTAGAGTGCCCTAAAATAGAGTAAACTAAATCTATCAAAAAATTCAGTTAAATTAAAGTGTCCAATGCATATCTTTGTTAACTCAATTTTGAACTTGAAATTCACTAAGCAACAACTACATCCAAACCTAAGCAACAACTAAGCAACAACTACTCAAAAAACCTATCCAGTGCTCTAATGATGAAATGGGCTCATATATATGAACATCTAGGGTTCATATATACGAACAAAATTAGTAAAATTTCTGAAAGTATTACCCTTGATCATCTAATATTCACAGATACCTAGGGTTCATACATTCATAGATAGACAAGGCCATCTAAAATTCATCCAACACATCCAATGAAACCTAGCTAATTTGTATCCTATGAATTAACAGGAATAGGGTGGGTTTCAGAATTCAGATCCTAGTGCTCAATTCATCCATTCATCCATCCATTCAAATATACATTAAAAATGAATTGAGATGAGAGGGAGGTGCTCACAGTGGGAAGGGCCGAGACGGGGAGGGGAGGGTGGCCAGAGTAACGCAGTGCAGGGGAGGGCCGACGCTGGGGAGAGACAGGAGAGGGAGAGTAATGAGAGAGAGAGAGAGTGAGGTGACCGCGCAAAGAGGATAAGATGGAGTTAACAACAACATGGGGCATGGGCCCCCGCTACTGCTAAGCCCATTAGCTGTAGCGCGGGGTTTGGGCCAACGCTGCTGCTAAGTGGGGCCGGGGAGCTGGGCCCGGGATGGCCACAGTAGCAACACGGGTGACGGGGCCCGTGCTACTACTAATGGGCTTAGCAGTAGTGAGGGCAAGCGACCCGCGCTGGTGCTGTGGCTAGCCCGTGGGGTCACGGTGTAGCCCACTTAGTCGTAGCACCGATGTGGTGGGCCAGCAGTACTACTAATGCCCACCTACATCGCCAGTGTTTATACCGCGCTAGCGCTGCCGACGAACCTCTCGCTACTATTACCTGTCTACCTATAGGGTTTTCCCTAGTAGTGGTGACTACTTTAGATCGACGGAGTGATAATGAAACTAAGATATATCCGCTAGATAAGAGGAATATGTTGTGATGGTCCAAAATTCAGGGGGTCTAGGAATTAAGGATCTTGAGATAAAACGATTGCCTTCTGTTTAAAAGGAATATATAAACTTCTTCCTGAAAACACGGCGTGACAGGAAATCATTCATAATAACAACATGAGTTCTAAGCCATTTTTCAACTCCACTGGAAGACCGATGATTTCCATTTTTGGTCTAGCCCGATGAGTGCCAATGTATTTTTTTTCCAGTTTAGCACTTTCTCAGTTATGGACAGATCCGAGGGTAGATTCTGTTATAATACTTGACAGATGCCCACCCCACATTTGGTGAAATACCCGAGCTGTATCAGATTGTTATATGTATTATGTTTTTACAATTGTGCAGGTCCTGGGTCAAGCCAATCATGGTATTTTCTTTTTGTTAGGATCTATTGGGGTGTCGCTTCACAATATAGGATGAACTGCTCACATGTTTGGAGCTCATTTAGCTATAGAATGAGCCACATGATTTTTAGTGGAATTCACGCCAAAATGACAAGTTTTGGGTCATGTCCTTGCATGATGCGATTGTTCACAACGATGTCCCTGTGGATAGAAAAATGGAATCTCAAAATAACTGCTAGAATGAAGATATTTCTCTGCTTTTTCATCGAGGTGTGATCTTGATTAGACACTAACCTGGCGCGTCGTAATTGACAAGGTAGTAAAGTTGTGCCTTTTGGCATCATGGGTGAAAGGATCGATATGGTTGACTACAGGGGGGGGGGGTGAATAGGCAACTAACATTTTTTAGCTTTTCTCTACCAAATTAAACTTAGCATCAAAATAGGTTGTCTAGATATGCAACTAGGTGAGCAACCTATATGATGATACAACAACAAGCACAGCAGCAAGCAAGGTATACAACACAATGTAAGCTTGCACAAGTAAAGGTAAGTGATAACCAAAAGTGGAGCCGGTGGAGACATGGATGTGTTACCGAAGTTCCTTCCCTTTGAGAGGAAGTACGTCTCCGTTGGAGCGGTGTGGAGGCACAATGCTCCCCAAGAAGCCACTAAGGCCACTGTATTCTCCTCACGCCCTCAAACAATGCGAGATGCCTTGATTCCACTATTGGTGCCCTTGGAGGCCGATACGTCTCCATCGTATCTACTTTTCCAAACACTTTTGCCCTTGTTTTGGACTCTAACTTGCATGATTTGAATGGAACTAACCTGGACTGACACTGTTTTCAGGAGAATTGCGATGGTGTTATTTTTGTGTAGAAATAAAAGTTCTCAGAATGACCTGAAAATCAACGGAGCATTATTCTGGAACATATAATGAATATTAGAAGGAAGATCCACGTCAGGGGATGTCCCACCTGTCCACGAGGGTGGGGGGCGCGCCTCCCTGCCTCGTGGGCCCCCTAACGCTCCACCGACCTCAACCTGGACTCCATATATTCACTTTAGGGGAGAAAAAACCAGAGACGAAGGATTCATCGCATTTTACAATACGGAGCCGCCGTCAAGCCCTAAACTCTCTCAGGAGGGCTGATCTGGAGTCCGTTCGGGGCTCCGGAGAGGGGAATCCGTCGCCATCGTCATCATCAACCATCCTCCATCACTAATTTCATGATGCTCACCGCCGTGTGTGAGTAATTCCATCATAGGTTTGCTGGACGGTGATGGGTTGGATGAGATTTATCATGTAATCGAGTTGGTTTTTTTAGGGTTTGATCCCTAGTATCCACTATGTTCTGAGATTGATGTTGCTATGACTTTGCTATGCTTAATGCTTGGAACTAGGGCCCGAGTGCCATGATTTCAGATATGAACCTATTATGTTTTCATCAATATAAGAGAGTTCTTGATCCTATCTTGCAAGTATGTAGTCACCTATTATGTGTTATGATCCGTTAACCCCAAAGTGACAATAATCGGGATACTTACCGGTGATGACCGTAGTTTGAGGAGTTCATGTATTCACTATATGTTAATGCTTTGTTCCGGTACTCTATTAAAAGGAGGCCTTAATATCCCTCAGTTTCCACTAGGACCCCGCTGTCATGGAAGGGTAGGACAAAATATGTCATGGAAGTTCTTTTCCATAAGCACGTATGACTATATTTGGAATACATGCTTACAATACATTGATGAACTGGAGCTAGTTCTGTGTCACCCTAGGTTATGACTGTTACATGATGAACCGCATCCTGCATAATTCTCCATCACCGATCCATTACCTACGAGCTTTCCATATATTGTTCTTCGCTTATTTACTTCTCCGTTGCTATTGTTATCATCACTACAAAATACCAAAAACATTACTTTTGCTACCATTACTTTTGCTATCGTTACCACTACTATCATATTACTTTGCTACTAAACACTTTGCTGCAGATATTAAGTTTCCAAGTGTGGTTGAATTGACAACTCAGCTGCTAATACTTGAGAATATTCTTTGGCTCCCCTTGTGTCGAATCAATAAATTTGGGTTGAATACTCTACCCTCAAAAACTGTTGCGATCCCCTATACTTGTGGGTTATCAAGACTATTTTGTGGCGCCATTGTCGGGGAGCATAGCTATATTGTTTGAGTCACTTGGGATTTATATTTGCTTATCATTATGAAGAACTTGAAAGACGCTAAAACAAAAATTTATCCCTCAACTATGAGGGGAGGTAAGGAACTGCCATCTAGCTCTGTACTTGATTCACCTTCTGTTTTGAGTAAGCTTGCGACACCTATACTTGCTTCTGCTATTAATTCTGATATGCCGCATGTTATTGATGATGCCACTTCTGCTATGCATGATACTTATGATGAAACTACTTCTATGCTTGATACTACTATGCCACTTGGTGAATTTCTTGATGAAGAACTTGCTAGGGCTAGAGAGAATGAAATTATTGAAACTGATAATATTGATGAAAGTGATGACGAAGACTCTCCCCTAGATATGAATTACCTGTTGTGCCTGAGGGCTATGTTATGGATGAAGAAACTGCTAGAGATTTTCTTGCTTGCAATGATAGGAGTGATATTAAGAAATTATTAGCTAAGCTGAAACAAAAAAACTCTGAATGCTAGAATGAAATATGATCCTGCTTATGCTACTTCACGTATCTTTGTTACTGATAAGGATTATGATTTCTCTGTTGATCCTGAGATAATTACTTTAGATGAATCTCATCCTTTCTATGGTTATGAATCTGAAACTGTTGTGGCACATCTTACTAAATTAAATGATATAGCTACCCTGTTCACTAATGATGAGAGAACTCGTTATTATTATATCCTTAAGATATTTCCGTTCTCATTAAAGGGTGATGCTAAGATATGGTTTAATTCTCTTGATCCTGGTTGTGTGCGTAGTCCCCAGGATATGATTTATTACTTCTCTGCTAAATATTTCCCCGCTCATAAGAAACAAGCTGCTTTAAGGGAAATATAAAATTTTGTACAAATTGAAGAAGAGAGTCTCGCACAAGCTTGGGGGAGGCTTCTCCAATTACTTAATGCTTTGGCCGATCATCCTCTTAAGAAAAATTAAATACTTGATATCTTTTATAATGGACTAAACGATGCTTCCAGAGACCACCTGGATAGTTGTGCTGGTTGTGTTTTCAGGGAAAGAACACTAGATGAAGCTGAAATCTTATTGAATAATATGTTGACTAATGAAAATAATTGGACGCTTCCTAATCCAATTCCTGATCCAACTCCTAAGACAACTCCGAAGAAAAGGGGTATTCTATTTCTCAGTCCTGAAGATATGCAAGAGGCAAAGAAGTCTATGAAGGAAAAGGGTATTAAAGCTGAAGATGTTAAGAATTTACCTCCTATTGAAGAAATACATGGTCTTAATTTACTGCCTGTTGAAGAAATACATGGTCTTGATAACCTGACACAGGTAGCAAAGGTAAATTCTCTCTATAGATATGATAAAGCTGAAATCCCATTTACTAAGTTTGCTAGCCCATGCTTGGATGAGTTTGATGACTTTATGGTTAAGCAAGAAAACTTCAATGCTTATTTTGGTAGAGAATTAAAACGTAATGCTGATATGCCTGAACACTTGGGTGATTATATGGCTAATGTTAAAGGTGAACTTAAACTTATTAGTAAACATGCTTCTATGGTTACCACTCAAGTAGAACAAGTACTTAAAGCTCAGAATGATTTTCTCAATGAATTAAATAATAAGAAAAATGATAATGCTGTTAGAGTTATGACTAGAGGTGGTAAAATGACTTAGGAACCTTTGTATTCCGAGGGCCATCCTAAGAGAATTGAGCAAGATTCTCAGAGAAATATTATTGATGCACCTAGTCCTTCTAAGAGGAAGAAAAAGAAAAATGATAGGACTTTGCATGCTTCTAGTGAACCTGTTGTAGACACACCTGAGAATCCTAACGATATTTCTATTTCTGATGCTGAAACACAATCTGGTAATGAACATGAACCTAGTAATAATGTTAATGATGATGTTCATAATGATGCTCAACCTAGTAATGATAATGATGTAGAGATTGAACCTGCCGTTGATCTTGATAACCCATAATCAAAGAATCAACGTTATGATAAGAGATACTTTGTTGCTAGGAAGCATGGTAAGGAAAGAGAATCATGGGTTCAGAAACCCATGCCTTTTCCTCCTAAACCATCCAAGAAAAAGGATGATGAGGATTTTGAGCGCTTTGCTGAAATGATCAGACCTATCTTTTTGCGTATGCGTTTGACTGATATGCTTAAAATGAATCCTAATGCTAAGTATATGAAAGAAATTATTATTAATAAAAGAAAGATAGCAGAAGCTGAAATTTGCACCATGCTTGCTAATTATACTTTTAAATGTGGAATACCTAAGAAACTAGGAGATCCCGGAGTGCCAACTATACCATGCTCCACTAAAAGAAACTATGTTAAAACTGCTTTATGTGATCTTGGAGCTGGTGTTAGTGTTATGCCTCTCTCTTTATATCGTAGACTTGATTTGAGTAAGTTGACACCTACTGAAATATCTTTGCAAATGGCTGATAAATCAACTGCTATACCTGTCGGTATTTGTGAGGATGTGCCTGTTGTGGTTGCAAACGTTACTATTTTAATGGACTTTGTTATTCTTGATATTCCCGAGGACGATAGTATGTCTATATTCTTGGAAGACCCTTTTTGAATACTGCAGGGGCTATTATTGATTGCACCAAAGGAAATGTCACTCTTCATGTTAATGGAAATGAGCATACGGTACACTTTCCGAGGAAACAACCTCAAGTTCATAGTATAAACTCTATTGGAAAAATTCCATCGATTATTTTTGGAGGTTTTGAATTTCCTCTTCCTACTCTCAAGAAGAAATATGATATTCTTATTGTTGGGGATGTGCATATCCCCGTTGATGTAACCTAGTGTTATTCAAAAATTCTCTGGTTCCACGTTATTCGGAATGAGTTTGTTAACAAGACTTGATCAACCTTGTTAGTGGATTCCTTTTGATGATCATAAGATGGATGAATTTAGAAAACACAATTCTCTGTACCCTCTTTTTACTTTCTGTTATTTATATTAAATAAATCAAAAATAGTAATTTATGTCTGTTTTCTGAATTATCCATGCAATAAAAATACCCCGAAAATAAAAGTTCTCCAAATGCCCTGAAATTTAAATATGATTTTTTCTGGAATATTTTAGAATATCCAGCACTGAGAACACAGCAGGGGGAGCAAGCACCTGGCCACGAGGGTGGAGGGCGTGCCCTACCCTCCTGGGCGTGCCCCTACCTCGTGGGCCCATGGTGGCTCCCCTCCACTTATTCCAGCTACCACACACTCCTTCTTCCTCCCACAAACGCCACCAACTAGTTCAAACCCGAGCCCAGGCTCATTTTGCTGCCATTTTCGATCTCCTTGCTCAAAGCACCTCTCACAAAACTGCTTTGGGGGAATGTTCCTTGGTATGTGACTCCTCCAATGGTCCAATTAGTTTTTGTTCTAGTGCTTTATTCATTGCATATTTTTGCTGCTTAGGTGACCCCGTTCTTGAGCTTGCATGTCAAATTTATATGGTCGAAAGTAGTTTTGATGCATGATATTGCCTCTAGGCACTCGTAGGAGTAGTTGCTATCAATATTGTTGAGTTTGGTTCACTTTTATTTTGAAGTTACTAAAAATTTCAGAAATTTTCAGAAAAAGATGAAGAGATTCTTGAGGGGCTCATTGAGCCGAAGCTCGAAGGATAAGCAAAGTGAGGAGGATAAGAGGTCCAGGTATAATCTCCCTCGCACCGTGGAAGTTCAGCCGTGTGAATGGCCTTGTGATAATTTCTTGAGAGCAGCCGGGATTTTTGATGATTTCTATGAACTGGCTGAGAATGCAGGCCTCACCGCCTTCCTGCACGACCAACGTGAACAGTATCTCTTACTCACCAATATCTTTGTGCAAAACTTTCATTTCCATGCTAGGGGATCACCACCTACGGTGGAATTTTATTTATATGATGAGCATAGGGAGATGTCACTTTATGATTTTTGTCGGGTTTGTTTGATCCCTTTCGAGGGCTGTGTAGAGGAACCACATCGTGACGATGTGGATGGGTTTATTGATACCATTACTGTAGGGGAAATGAGGAAGGTTTCCGACACATGACATACTAGCATACACTTACTTGTTCTACATTACTTTGCTATATTTGCTAGTAGATGCTTAATTGGGTGCGAAAACTATGGAAACCCGAGTGCCCCTGGTATTGTTTTTTTGTGCCATGCCTTATTTCATGATGATACATTCAGCATGGGCGCTATTATTGCAAAGCGGTTAAATCTTAATCGTACTAAGGGCCCTGTCCTTGGAGGCATTTTCGCCTCGCGCCTCGCTGCACATTTTAACATACCTATTAGGCATTATGAGAAGGAAGAAAAATTGCTGCCTCCTGTTTATTTAGATTATAAGAGTATGGTAGCACATGATTTTATTGTTAAGAATAGGGAAAAGGAGCTTAGGTACAAATTAATATTTGGTAAAAATCATCCTGAGACTATTGCCTTGCCTGCTCCTTCCTTGTTTGATTTATCTGCAGGCAAGTACCTTGTTCCATTGGAGGCCATTCATGCCTACGAGAACCCTACATCAGCTACAGAGCCAGAGCCGAAATCACAATTTGATCCTCCATGACAGTCTGATTATCAGTGGGATCCGGAGGTGATTGCCAACTAGTGGCAATCTGAGGCTTCTTCACAGTACGACCCCAACTATTACTTTGGATATCCGCTAGGCTAGCCGTGGCCATAGACCAAATTAGGGCAAAAGCCTAAGCTTGGGGGAGTACGTATTTCTCAGCGACATTACATTCATGTTCGCACACACTCATTGCTAGTTGTCGGTCCTCATACTTTTTCATTGTATCATCCATGCTAGTTTATTTTCCTTTTTATGCTTTCTTCTTGTGTGTTTGATAAACCTTATGAAAAATCAAACAATTAGTTGTAGCTTTTAATTAGTTTACTTCCCATGCTTGTAGTAGTAATTAAAAAGAAAACTCAAAAAGATTTCTCATTCTTCTTTTGCTTGTTGGGAGCTTTCCTGTGTAAATAATTTTATTTCTTTTCTTTCCTTTGGGGGGTCGATAGGAGAGGACCATAATGAAAATGTTAAAGTGGCTCTTATATGCATTATTGTTGATCTAACAAAGAGCCCATATCACCTTGTATTCTCTCTTGAATTGAATGCTTGCAGATTCCAGCTTAGTCCAATGCACGTGCACTATTATCATTATCCACACTATTCGGTCGTGCAAGTGAAAGGCAATAATGATGTTTATATGATGAACTTATTGAGATGAGAAAAGCTGGTATGAACTCGACCTCTCTTGTTTTTGTAAATATGATTAGTTCATTGTTCCTGATTCAGCCTATTATGAATAAACATGTTTGCAATGACAATTAGAGATTATAGTTGCTTATGCCATGCTTAATTATCTAGGAGCTTATAATGGTTTACCTTGCATGCCAACATGCTATTAAAATGGTTGTGATGTGGTATGATAGGGTGGTATCCTCTTTTGAACGATTCGAGTGGCTTGACTTGGCACATGTTCACGCATGTAGTTGAAACAAAATCAACATAGCCTCTATGATATTTATGTTTATGGTGCATTATATCCTACTCATGCTTGCATTTGGTGTTGATTAATTTTAATGCATGTTCATGACTGTTGTCGCTCTCTAGCTGGTCGCTTCCCAGTCTTTTGCTAGCCTTCACCTGTACTAAGCGGGAATACTGCTTGTGCATCCAATTCCATAAAGCCCAAAGTTATTCCACATGAGTCCACCATACCTACCTATATACGGTATCTACCTGCCGTTCCAAGTAAATTTGTATGTGCCAAACTATAAACCTTCAAATAAATATTCTGTTTTGTATGCTCGAATAGCTCATGTTCAACCAGGGCTGTCCGTATCTTCCATGTTAGGTGGGTTATTCTCAAGAGGAGTGGACTCCGCTCCTCACTCACGAGAAAATGGCCGGTCACCGGGATGCCCAGTCCCATGCTTTATGCAAATCAAATCAAAATAACTGCAAACAAAACTCCCCGGGGACTCTTGTTAGTTGGAGGCACTCGTTGTTTCGAGCAAGCCATGGATTGATGCTTGTTGGTGGAGGGGGAGTATAAACTTTACCATTCTGTTTGGGAATCGCCTATAATGTGTGTAGCATGGATGATATCTCCATCCCTTGGTTGTTATGTTGACAATGAAAGTATACTGCTCAAAATATTATACATATCTATTTCAAAACCGAGCTCTGGCACCTCTACAAATCCCTGCTTCCCTCTACGAAGGGCCTATCTATTTACTTTTACGTTGAGTCATCTCCCTCTTATTCAAAAGCACCAGTTAGAGAGGACCGCTGTCATTTGCATTCATTACTGTTAGTTTACATTGAGTATGACTTATCTGAATCTCTTTTACAATGAATTACAATGTCTAGTCAGTCCTTGATCTTTAAAGGTGCTCTGCATTTATGTTTTGCGGTCTCAGAAAGGGCTAGCGAGATACCATCTTGTTATATCATATCATGATTGTTTTGAGAAAGTGTTGTCATCCGAGATTTATTATTATTGCTCTCTAGTTGATTATGCCATTGATATGAGTAAACATGAGACCTAAATGTTATTGTGAATTTTGTTAGTTCATAATCTTTGCTGAAAACTTGAATGTTGGCTTTACATATTTACAACAACAAGAGCAAACAGAGTTTGTAAAAGTTTTTCTTTATCACTTTCAGTTTATCAACTGAATTGCTTGAGGAGAAGCAAAGGTTTAAGCTTGGGGGAGTTGATACGTCTCCGTCGTATCTACTTTTCCAAACACCTTTGCCCTTGTTTTGGACTCTAACTTGCATGATTTGAATGGACCTAACCTAGACTGACGCTGTTTTCAGCAGAATTGCCATGGTGTTATTTTTATGCAGAAATAAGAGTTCTTGGAATGACCTGAAAATCAACGGAGCATTGTTCTGGAACATATAATGAATATTGGAAGGAAGATCCACGTCAGGGGGTGTCCCACCTGTCCACGAGGGTGGGGGCGTGCCCCCCTGCCTCGTGGGCCCCCTGACACTCCACCGACCACAACCTGGACTCTATATATTCACTTTCGGGGAGAAAAAAACCAGAGGAGAAGGATTCATTGCGTTTTACGATATGGAGCCGCCGCCAAGCCCTGAACTCTCTTGGGAGGGCTGATCTGGAGTCTGTTCAGGGCTCCGGAGAGGGGAATCCGTCGCCGTCGTCATCATCAACCATCCTCCATCACCAATTTCATGATCCTCACCGCCGTGCGTGAGTAATTCCATCGTAGGCTTGCTGGACGGTGATGGGTTGGATGAGATTTATCATGTAATCGAGTTAGTTTTGTTAGGGTTTGATCCCTAGTATCCACTATGTTCTGAGATTGATGTTGCTATGACTTTGCTATGCTTAATGCTTGTCACTAGGGCCCGAGTGCCATGATTTCAGATCTGAACCTATTATGTTTTCATCAATATATGAGAGTTCTTGATCCTATCTTGCAAGTCTGTAGTCACCTATTATGTGTTATGATCCGTTAACCCCGAAGTGACAATAATCGGGATATCGGTGATGACCGTAGTTTGAGGAGTTCATGTATTCACTATATGTTAATGCTTTGTTCTGGTACTCTATTAAAAGGATGCCTTAATATCCCTTTGTTTCCACTAGGACCCCGCTGCCACGGGAGGGTAGGACAAAAGATGTCATGCAAGTTCTTTTCCATAAGCACGTATGACTATATTCGGAATATATGCCTACATTACATTGATGAACTGGAGCTAGTTATGTGTCACCCTAGGTTATGACTGTTACATGATGAACCGCATCCGGCATAATTCTCCATCACCGATCCATTGCCTACGAGCTTTCCATATATTGTTCTTTGCTTATTTACTTTTCTGTTGCTATTGTTATCATCTCTACAAAATACCAAAAACATTACTTTTGCTACCGTTACTTTTGCTATCGTTACCACTACTATCATATTACTTTGCTACTAAACACTTTGCTGCAGATATTAAGTTTCCAGGTATGGTTGAATTGACAACTCAGCTACTAATACTTGAGAATATTCTTTGGCTCCCCTTGTGTCGAATCAATAAATTTGGGTTGAATACTCTACCCTCGAAAACTGTTGCGATCCCTTATACTTGTGGGTTATCAGAGGCGTCGACCGAACCTTTACAAACAAGGTTGGGGCTATCTCCACAACTTAATTGGAGGCTCCCAATGACACCACAAAGCTTCACCACAATGGAATATGGCTCCGCGGTGACCTCAACCATCTAGGGTGCTCAAACCCCCAAGAGTAACAAGATCCGCAAGGGATTAGTGGGGGAATCAAATTTCTCTTGGTGGAAGTGTAGATCGGGGCCTTCTCAACCAATCCCTAGAAAATCAACAAGTTTGATTGGCTAGGGAGAGAGATCAGGCGAAAATGGAGCTATGAGCAACAATGGAGTTTGGGGAGGGAAGAGGTGAATCTCATTGGAGAAGAAGACCTCCTTTTATGGGGGTAACTTATCCAACTGTTACCCCCCTTTCAGCTTGCACGGAGCAGTACTACTACTCAGTGGAGCGGTACTACTGCTGGTGGCAGCGGTACTACCGTGACCCCCAGCGGTATTACCGCGGAGACTGAGAGCAGAGGCAACCGAGGGGGAACAGAAGAGGGAGAGAGGGCTGGGGGGGCACTAATAGCGGTGGTAGCCGCGGTACTACCGCTCAAGAGCGGTATTACCGCTGCTACTGCCGCTACTACTACCGCATAACCTAAGACAAGAGAGACGCCCTCGAATTGAGGCGGTAGCGGTCGATGCACCCGAGTGGTACTACCATTGTTGGACAGCAGTACTGCCATTTGAGGGCCATAGGCGGCACTACCGCTAGGGCGGCGGTATTATCGCTAGCACCTCACAATCCCCACTTCTGTCAAAACGGTAAACTCCAAGGAGAGGAAAGGAGCTGGGGTGCAAAAATATAGTGTATGTGTTGATTCCACCCTAGCCTTTCCAATGCGGACCCCCACTTGATAGTACGGTGTCTCCTACGACTCAAGTCCACCAAAACCAAAACGAAGGAGACTACACCATCTCCACTTAAAGCTCTGAGGGGAAAGAATCGTCTCGTGCCAATGAATGAATCTCCGAAAACTCAATGCACACGAGTAGTCCGCAAAAGCATTGGCATCAATCACCAAAACTACTTAGAGAGAGACATGCCCTAACAATCTCCCCCTTTTTGGTGGATTGATGACAACACGGGATTTGCACAAAGGAATGAAATGATAATAAGCAAATCCCAGAGACTACAAAATATAGACGACGCCCCCTAGATGTGTGCACTTACTAAGAGGTGCCTTTGGAATGCCAAGTACACACATTAGGATCAACACTCCCCCTATATTTTATAGTCTAACAACATTTGCATCAGAGATGAGCCATATAAGAAAGTGAGCATAGACATATGAGATAAGATTGAACTCAAAAACTAGTAAAGTACTAGACATACAAAGATAAAAATAGGATAAGGTAGCATAAGTCTCACACCATATGATATGGTACCAGTCTCACAAGCACAAACCAAACCAAAGCAAATGACGATAAAAGAGTTTGCGAGACAGAAGGACAAGGCAAATAAGACACTCGCAACTCAACAAATCCCTAAACTCTCTCCCCCTTTAGCATTGAGACACCAAAAGGGAAAAGAGTGCTGCTACGGCCCCAAGTGATAGCACAAATGACGATCTCCATCATCACATCCCCGCGTGATTGTCTACTCCTCCGTCATCGGCATGGGGCTACTCGGTGTCTGAGTCTGTCCATGGGCAGTGCTGCTGAACCCACTCCTCCTCATCGGTGATCTTGCCCTCAGATCTGCTGGCAACTGTTGCACTGATACGTCTCCAACGTATCTACTTTTCCTAACGCTTTTCCTCTTGTTTTGGACTCTAATTTGCATGATTTGAATGAAACTAACCCCGGACTGACACTGTTTTTAGCAGAACTACCATGGTGTTGTTTTTGTGCAGAAATAAAAGTTCTCGGAATGGAATGAAACTTTGCGAGCAATTTTTATATAAATAAAGAGAATCTTTGGAGCCAAGGTCCACCAGAGGGGGGCACCTGGGTGAGCCCCTGATTCCAACTCCATAAATACCCATATTTCCAGAAAAAATCAAGGAGAAAAAATTATCGTGATCCACGAGATGGAGCCGCCGTCACCTACTGTTCTTCATCGGGAGGCCAGATCTAGAGTCCGTTTGAGGCTCTTGAGAGAGGGATCTTCGTTTTTCGTCATCACCAACCCTTCTTGAAAGTGCTAGTTATCGACTAGAGGGGGGGTGAATAGGCGATTTTTTATGGAAGTCTTCAAAACACGAGGTCTTTAAACACAAACAGTAGAAATGAACCTATTAATATGCAACGGAAGGGAGACAACACTAGACAGGCCATAGTCAAGTAAGCAATGAATTGAAAGCACAAAGACTATCAGCAGCTAGGTTGTATGGATGAAGATGGATGACATTATGAAGCCAAACAGTAACCATTCCTCACTCAGTGAAGTCAATCAGATCAACCAAGCATGCAATGACTTCACGAAGACAAACTATAAAGTAAAGGGAAGTGAAGTATGGAACCAGTTGCTTGGTGAAGACAAGGATTTGGTAAACCAGTTCCAGTTGCTGTGACAACTGTACGTCTGGTTAGAGAGGCTGAGATTTAACTTAGAAGACTGCATCTTCACCTTATTCTCCTTGAGCTAAAGACACCCAGTCCTCGCGCAATCACTCTGGCAAGTCTTCAAGGTAGACTTCCAAACCTTCACAACTTTGTTCACTGGCAATCCACAATGGCTCTTGGATGCTCAGCACGCGACACCTAACCGGCTGGAGGATTCATAGTCCTGAAGTGTAACAAGTGTTCAGGTCACGCATACAGAAAGACTTCAGTAATGCCTAGCACTCTTTGGCTCTGGTGTTTTGGGATTTTTCC
The DNA here is from genome assembly GCF_056163025.1 of Triticum urartu. Classification (NCBI taxonomy): domain Eukaryota; kingdom Viridiplantae; phylum Streptophyta; class Magnoliopsida; order Poales; family Poaceae; genus Triticum; species Triticum urartu. The sequence goes on along the minus strand of NC_141876.1, from coordinate 396,957,918 downwards.
TCGCAAGGATCTCTCTCTCTTAAATGCTTCGGAGGTGCGTTGCTCTCAAACGACAAAAGCCGTGCACTAACTTTGAGTACCCACCAATTTAGGGTCTCGGGGGTGGGCTATTTATAGCCCGGAGGCAACTCGGCCTGATTTTTCCGAAATGACCCTGGGTCACTAAGGAACCGACACGTGTCCAACGGTCAGATTTCGAACACACGCGGCAGCTTGACTTTGGCTACAAGTAAAGATGACCCATCCAGCTCTAGACAAGATTTACTCTCATTGTCTTCGCTCGAATACATAGGATTTTGGTTGAGCATCACTTCAGTCACTCTGACTTTGTTCACTTGGACTCCACTTAACAGTACGGTGGTTCCTATGACTCGACAAAGAAGAAAAGGAAACTACGAAACAACTATGCCTTCACACTCCATAGTCTTCACATGAATGTCTTCACAAATCATAGTCTTCACTGTGAATATCTTCACAAACCACCATTGTGTTCAATGTCTTCACACATTTTAGGGGTCATCTCTGGTAGGTAAACCGAATCAATAATGGACTACTACATGTGTTATCCTGCAATTCTCACAAAAACATTAGTCCCTCAAACCAGGTTTGTCGTCAATACTCCAAAACCAACTAGGGGTGGCACTAGATGCACTTACAATCTCCCCCTTTTGGTGATTGATGACAAACTGTTTGTAGTTTTCAATGGGGATAAACACATGTGAGAGTAAAGGATGAAGGCATTGTCTTCATAAGTTGCAAAGAGGCTCCTGTCGGTGTCAAAACTGACAGATCTCGGGTAGGGGGTCCCGAACTGTGCGTCTAAGGTCGATGGTAACAAGAGACAGGGGACACAATGTGTTACCCTGGTTCGGGCCCTCTTGATGGAGGTAATACCCTATGTCCTACTTGATTGATATTGATGAGTATGAGGATTACAAGAGTTGATCTACCACGAGTTCGTAATGGCTAAAACCCTAGAAGCCTAGCCTGTAAGATTATGATTGCCTCTACGGACTAAACCCTCCGGTTTATATAGACACGGGAGGGGGATAGGGTTGTACAAAGTCGGTTACAGTGAAAGGAACCTTCATATCCGAACGCCACGCTTGCCATGCACGCCAAGGTGAGTCCAATCCGGACACGGGAGAGAGTCTTCTGTCTTGTTTCTTTACGGCCCATCAGTCCGGCCCATGTCCAACAGGTCGGATGCCCGAGGACCCCTTAATCCAAGACTCCCTCAGTAGCCCCTGAACCAGGCTTCAATGACGAGGTGTCCGGCGTGCAGATTGTCTTCAGCATTGCAAGGCAGGTTCCTCCTCCGAATCCTCCAAAACAGCCTTCGAACACAAAAAAATGTGTCCGGCTCTGCAAAACGAGTACCACACTCATTCGCAGAGAGAGTATAATATTTATGACTCCAATCCACTGACAACTTTTGTAGCGTGACATCACGTCACAGCCCGGTCATTATTTCGAACCATTTCTAGCCTCTCGCTCCATGTTTCAAGATGCGGTTTTATTGGCACGTCTTGTCAAAGCAGAGATCGTGTCCCCTTATTGCGGGATTCTCATCAATACGGGCATGGTAATCCAACCGCGCAATATGCACGACCCTTGGGGAATAGGTGAGTTTTAAGGTGAGTGGGGAGGTGCTTGATATTCACAGCCTTTTGAAAGGGATAAGGATTCACCTCTTTCACCCACGCCTTCCTTCTCTCTGCCCATCCATTCTCGAGCTCTAGCGCCCAAGCTTCCATCCTTTCCATCTCAAAAAAGCACTCCAGCCATGTCCAGATCTGGAGCGCAGGGGAAGTAGATGATCTCATCCGTCAAGGAGAAGGATATCACCAAGCTCCGGGAGGCCGGGTACTTAGGCAAGGAAATCGCCCACCAGTTTCTGGCCAAGGGACAAATCGTCCCTACTCCGGAGCCCCATGAGAGGGTCATGTTCATCCCCCACTTCATCTGCGGGTTGGGATTTCCTCTCCACCCATTCGTTCGCGGACTCATGTTCTACTACGGGCTGGATTTCCACGATGCGGCCCCCAACTCCTTCCTCAATATCTCGGCATTTATTGTCGTGTGTGAGGCTTTCCTCCGTATCCCACCCGACTTCGGACTGTGGTTGAAGATCTTCAACGTGAAGCCGAAGGTGGTGGATGGCCAACATGCAGAGTGCGGAGGCACCATGGTGAGCAAGCTGCCCAATGTCACATGGCCCAAAGGTACCTTCATGGATACCGTCAAAGGGTGGAAACAACAGTGGTTCTACGTCACAGAGCCTCGCGACGCCACTTGGGCCGCAGCTCCTGAATTCTAGTCCGGCGCCGCGATGCGGCTCACATCCTGGCTAGAGAAGGGCCTGGACTGGTCTTCGTCGGACGAGCTGACAGCACTTCAGACGCGCATCAAGTGCATGGTGGATGTCGATGTCAAAACCGGCGGATCTCGGGTAGGGGGTCCCGAACTGTGCGTCTAAGGCGGATGGTAACAGGAAGCAGGGGACACGATGTTTTACCCAAGTTCGGGCCCTCTTGATGGAGGTAATACCCTACGTCCTGCTTGATTGTTCTTGATGATATGAGTATTACAAGAGTTGATCTACCACGAGATCGTAGAGGCTAAACCCTAGAAGCTAGCCTATGGTATGATTGTATATACTGTCCTACGGACTAAACCCTTCGGTTTATATAGACACCGGAGGGGGCTAGGGTTACACAGAGTCGGTTACAAGGGAGGAGATATCCATATCCGTATTTCCTAGCTTGCCTTCCACGCCAAGGAGAGTCCCATCCAGACACGGGACGAAGTCTTCAATCTTGTCTCTTCATAGTCCAATAGTCCGGCCAAAGGATATAGTCCAGCTGTCCGGAGACCCCCTAATCCAGGACTCCCTCAGTAGCACCTGAACCAGGCTTCAATGACGTTGAGTCTGGCGCGTAGTATTGTCTTTGGCATTGCAAGGCGGGTTCCTCCTTCGAATACTCCATAGAAGATTTTGAACACCAGAATAGTGTCCGGCTCTGCAAAACAAGTTCCACATACTACCGCAGAGAGAATAATATTTGCACAAATCTAATCTGCTGACGCGTTCTGATAGCACGGCGTTATGTCATGGCTCGATCATTATTCGAACCGTTTTTCTCAACCAGCACCGCACATAACATGGACAGTTTTCTCGACACGTCTTGTCAAAGCAGATATCGTGTCCCCCTTATTACGGGATTCTCATCAATAGGGACGTGGGTAACCCAACGGCGCCATCAATTACGAAGCCTGGGGAATAAGCGGTTTTACCAGGCAAGTGGGGAGACACATCGCCTCTTCCACCCTTATAAAGGGACAATGATTCACTCTTTTCGCCCACGCCTTCTTCCTCCTTGCTTACCCATTCCTGCACACTCGAGCTCTAGCGCCCAAGCTCGCGTTCTTCTTATCAAACCACTCCAAGCATATCCGGAGCAGGAGGCAAGTGGATGGTCTCCTCCGTGACGGAGGAGAATATCAAAAAGTTACGGGAAGCCGGATATCTAGCTGCGGATATCGCACACCGGCTGCCAAATGCGGGGCGGATCATCCCAATGCCCGAACCCCATGAGAGGGTAGTTTTTCTTACCCATTTTGTCCGCGGACTGGGATTTCCCCTCCACCCGTTTGTCTGCGGGCTCATGTTCTACTATGGGCTGGATTTTCATGATCTGGCCCCCAATTTCATCCTCAACATCTCGGCGTTTATCGTCGTGTGCGAGGCCTTCCTCCACATCAGGCCCCACTTCGGCCTATGGCTGAAAACCTTCAATGTTAAACCAAAGGTGGTGGGTGGCCAGCAAGCAGAGTGAGGAGGCGCCATGGTGGGCAAGATGCCTAATGTCACCTGGCTTGAGGGTACCTATGTGGATACCATAAAGGGGTGGCAATCGGGGTGGTTCTACATCACCGAGCCACGCGACTCCAACTGGGTGGCGGCCCCCAAATTTCGATCCGAAATCCCCATGCGGCTCACCTCCTGGAAAGAGAAGGGCCTGTCCTAGGGTTCTTCGGTAGAGTTGACCGGACTCCGGACCTGCGTCTGCAACATGACGAGCAAGAAAATCAAGCTCGTCAACGTGGTCCAGGTCATGCTCTTTCGCCGGATCCTCTCGTGTCAACAATGGGCATTCGATTTGTAGGAGTTCGACTTGGCCAAGCACCAGACGCTGCGAGAGCTCTATGACACGACGCACAAGGACGTCTGGAGGGTGCTGTTCAAGGGCGCCGAGATTCCTCCTTCCCTCACCGAGGACCGCCGACTCAGCGCAAAACACCGTACCAATCCGGTAAGTTTTTTTATCTCTCGGGGTATTTATTTGCCCCGGTTTAGTCATATGCAGGATCTAAGCTTCTATGCCATTAACAGGACTAGATAAAGACAACGGAGCAACTTGATTGCCCAGCCCCCTGCCCGAAGATCCTGCAGGCGCTCTCCTAACGGAGATGCTGACTCCGGCACCTTACGAGGTGCCAGTGAAGAAGACCAAGAAGAAGGCTGCGGGGACCCGAAAGGGTCTCCGGCGCAAGGTTGTATCGGACTCATCATCTGATGACTCCGACGCACACTCCTCCCACGAAGACGAGGAGGAGGAAGATGAAATTTCTCCCCCCCAGCCAGGGGAGAAAATAAAAGGAAGGCCGACCCAACCTGGGAGGCCGAAGGGTCCAAGAAGGGCAAGACCCTCCCTCCGGACTGCGCCACAATGGCCGCCTACAGCAGCGACGAGTGGCTACCCAGGGTCAAGCCCCTGGCGAAGTCATAAGTATCCGAACACCATAGTAATTCATGGTATGTTTTACTACACTGCTTCTTCTCATGCCAAACATGATTATGCAGTCCGCCCCAAGCTCATCTCGACGTAACTTCGTCGCGCGGTTCGTTGGACTCTTCGGATATGAACAACGGTTCTCTTCTGACCGCCTCCACTCCTTGCCCTACGGACAACGTCGAGGTGTTGTCTCAACAGACACCGGGCCAAGGGGAGGCAGTCCTGGGGGCGCCTCGAGGTGACCTTCCGGACCCTGGGCGCAAAGGAAGCAGGACGCCCATGGGCTCCAGGTTCGGCCCCCAGCCAAACACTACACCGGAATCTTTGGTGGTTCCGGACTCCGGCGGGCGACCCCCCGTTAAGGGTTGCAAGCCGCCCGTGCCGGTGTCCTCTGTCTATCCAGAGGCACCGGACAACTTGCTGGAAGCGCTTCACGGCGCTTCCATCGATGAAGAGCACCGTACTATCATGAGTGCGGTGATCAAGAAAGTTCAGTCCGCCAAAAACAGACTGACTGAAGCTTGCGCCAGTCTCCTAACAGGCTTTGAGGTAAGCAATGAAGATATAGGGAAATATGCTCGCATGGATACTAGCCTCTGATGCTCTATTCGGCGTTCGGAAAGAAAGTCCAGATAGAGGATCGAATGATAACTCAGGAGTCTAATCAGAAAAATGTCTATGTGTATGTGCAGGCTTCACTGCTGGCCACTGCCGCATGTACTGCGGAGGTCTTTGCACTGAGGCAGGACCTGGAGCGGTCCGAGCATGAGCTCGGCCATACCAAGAGGCAGCTCGAGGAGAGCAAAGGTAAGCAATACCCGTGTCTATATAGTTAAAAAGAAATTCGGGTGTAAAGTAATAGGATCATCATGGATTTGCCAGGGGCCACGACCGAAGTGGCAACCCTGAGGAAGGCGCTGTCCGAGGCCGAAGACAAAGCGGCCAAGGAGCGCATTGAACGGGAGAAGCAAGAAGCCCGAGTAGGCATGGTGCAGCAAGAGCTTGAGGCTCTCACCAAAAAGCACGAGTCCTGGGAGCTTGACTCTAAGACGCGAGAGTCCGAGCTCGCGCAGGCGCTTGAAAGCGTCCGGAGCGCCAAGGCCGAAGCCCACAAGGCCCTCCAGGAGATTGACGCGGTGAAGAAGATAGCAGCGGGTAAGGCATTCATTATGCAAAGCAAGCACGTGAAGGAGACTTTCCTTTTTATTACCCGAGTTCGGAGCTCTCCAGGAGCGTTTGCAGATCTTCCCCGCAGTGTACTGGATGCCGCGGAGTTTTACCGAGCTGAGGAGGGGAGCTCGATGGAGAAGTTGTTCTGGTCTTAGTATACTGGGACCGAACACCCTGTGCCCTTGAGCGACCAGCTGAAGCAGTTGGTCGAGCTTTACAAGGCGGCCGAACAACCCATGAGGGGCCTTATAGTCCGGATGTGGCCTGGCGAGCCCCTGTCCGGCAGCTACTTCGGTCTGGTAAGGCGGCTCATCGACGCCTGCCCGCGGCTTGAAGTCATAAAGTGATCCGTCTGCATCGAGGGTGCGCGCAGGGCTTTTGCCCGGGCGAAGGTGCACTGGGCGAAGCTGGACGCCGTGAAGCTGCTAAAAATGGGGCTGCCGGAGGGCAAGGAGCATCACTGCCGCGAGATGTACTATGAGAGTGTCCTGAAGGGTTCCCGCCTTGTGGCGGATGAGTGTGCCAAGGATGTAATTTTTGAATGAACATGCTCATGTGATCCTGTAATATGAAACGAGTTCATTTCGCCATGCAACGCTTTTTTTAATTTAAAACATTACCTTCTGTGCGGCCATTTATAAAATCTGAGAGTTGGCCAGTCGTCGGCTTCTGCCCCCATGTAACTAGTACTGGGGTGTTCGGGATAAACCTGAGCACTCTTTACCCCAATTTTGGGTCCTTCAAGGGAGGTGTTCAGCGCAACGAACCAGACAATCGGACTATAATGCTTTATCACTCTCACTTAACCATAGAAGTCTACAATTTTAAATTTTGGCGAAGCCCCTGGTATTTGGAAGGCCAAATTTGGGGCGCTATACATGCCGAAGCCGGACAAGGCCGACTCCTCGCCCCAAGCGGAAAAAGTCTTTAAGGACTTGAGACCTCTCGAACAGCGACCAGTCTCTCGCCTTATCATGACAGTCAATTTTTGTCTTTCTCTACTGAGGTGCTCGTCCGGAAGAACCGGAACACAATCGCAGTAGTTGTCCCACCGCTACCTTAGCCGATATAGCGGAACGTAAGGTACCAAAGCATGGGAGCCGGGCAAACCCAACTATTGACCCAAGACATGATTCGAAGCGGATGCATATAATGCTATAAGTTCGGGGTGCCGCACTGTAAAAAGTGTTCGGACTTCTCGCGCCGTATTATGGGGTAAACGAAAGCCCCTGGCGTACTGACCGTACCCGAATTGACGGGTGTGGATTGTCGTAAATGGACATAAAGGAAAAAAGAAGAATGAATAATGCAATAATAGACTAATGCTATGCATTGTTATTTAAATAATACGTCGAAGCGTATTGGTACAGGTAGAGCAATAAGCAGAAAGTAGGACTATTCAAAATGTCCTATCCAAGGGCAAGCTGCGTATAGAAAGCGGGTATTATTATTAGAGACCACCTGGGGGTTCCCGTGTATGTCTTAGCTTCTTGCCGCCTTGGTTGTTCCTTCCCGTAATGTGTCTGGTAATCATACTGCCGGAAAGGTCTTCCAGAGAGTTAGGCCCTGAAAGAGAAAAGAAATGATAAAGATATACAGCCCCTAGGGCGGTTAAGCCGCATTGCGGGACATGCCCTGATCGTTCCCCCGCCTATGTCCATGGTATTTTCAGTGCGTAATTATGTACGCGTGGCACGGATTTTGTCGCTTGACTGGGACTGGGATAGGGGCCGAATTGCTAGGCGAGCTCTGAACGTGCCAGGCGATCCTGTTACAGTTTACTCCGGACACGCTTGAAGGTGTTCGGGGGCTGTATCGCCAAATTGTTGGTTTGCCTTGAAAGGCTGCTTTGTGCTTCTGTTGCGAGGGCCACAGTGTGCTCTTTCGTGCAGAGCGAGTGTTCTGTGTTTCCATTCACTGTTATGACCCCCCGAGGTCCTGGCATCTTGGGCTTGAGGTATGCGTAATGCGGTACTGCATTGAATTTTGCAAATGCAGTTCGTCTGAGCAGTGCATGATAGCCACTACGAAACAGGACGATGTCGAAGATTAACTCCTCGCTTCGGAAGTTGTTCGGTGATCCGAAGACTACTTCCAGTGTGATTGAGCCCGTGCAATGGGCCTCTACACTTGGGATGACGCCTTTAAAGGTGGTTTTGGTGGGTTTGATCCTCAAGGGATCGATACCCATTTTTCGCACTGTATCCTGATAGAGCAGGTTCACGCTGCTGCCGCCGTCCATAAGGACTCAAGTGAGATGAAATCCGCCGATGATGGGGTCTAGGACCAGTGCCGTGACGGATATTAGTGGGGTGATCCCTGCGATCAAAGGTGATCGGGCAAGCAGACCATGGGTTGAACTTTGGGGCGATGGGCTCCATCACATAGACGTCCCTTAGTGCACGCTTCCGCTCCCTCTTGGGAATGTGGGTTGCATATATCATGTTCACCATCTTCACTTGTGGGGGGAACCCCTTCTGTCCTCCTGTGTTCGGCGCCCGGGGCTCTTCCTCGTCATCACTATGCAGCCCCTTGTCCTTGTTTTCGGTATTTAACTTGACGACCTGCTTGAACACCCAGCATTCTCTGTTGGTGTGATTGGCTGGCTTGTCGGGGGTGCCGTGGATTTGACACGAGCGATCCAGTATGCGATCCAAACTGGACGGAGCCGGAGTACTTCTTTTAAATGCCTTTTTCCGCTGACCGGATCTAGAGCCTCTGAATCCAGCATTGACTGCCGTATCCTCGGTGTTATCGCCGTTATTGCGGCGCTTTGGTCTGTTACGATGTTGTCTGTCGTTGGCATCTTTGGTATCTGAAGTGCCCGGATTCCTCGATATGTTATTGCTGCGAGCCAGCCAGCTATCCTCGCCCGTGCAAAAGCGGGTCATGAGTGTCGAGAGGGCTGCCATAGACTTCGGCATCTCCTGGCCAAGGTGGCGGCCAAGCCACTCGTCACCGATGTTGTGCTTGAATGCCGCGAGGGCCTCTGGGTCCGGACAGTCGACAATTTGGTTTTTCTTAATCAGGAACCGAGTCCAGAATTGTCTGGCCGATTCCCCTCGCTGCTGAGTTATATGGCTCAAGTCATCAGCATCCGGTGGTCGCACATAAGTGCCCTGGAAGTTGTCAAGGAATGCGTCTTCCAGATCCTCCCAACTGCCGACGGAGTCTGCTGGCAAGCTATTCAGCCAATGCCGAGCTGGTCCTTTGAGTTTTAGTGGGAGGTACTTGATGGCATGTAGATCATCACCGCGAGCCATGTGGATGTGAAGGAGGAAATCCTCAATCCATACGGCGGGATCTATTGTACCATCATATGATTCGATATTTACGGGTTTGAAACCCTCCAGGAATTCGTGATCCATAACTTCGTCAGTGAAGCATAGGGGGTGTGCGGCGCCTCTGTGCCGGGCCATATCCCGACACAGTTCATATGAATCTTGTCTGCTGTATTCGGCCCGGCCGGATTTGCTTTTGGCGTATCTGGCACGACGATCATCGTCCCGTGTTGGCGCGCATGCCCGTGACCCGTATATTGACCTTGCAAGTTTTGCCTTACTGTCCAATACGTCTCGCATGTCCCGTGTGTTGCCCTGAACCTTGGTATTTTGGATTGAGTGGCGGCGGGGTGCATGCTGAACTTCAGGCTGAAACGCCTCTTTGGCTCGGCCACGTAGTGGCCGGTCAGACGCATCGTACACTGGTGCATGGGGTTTCAATGCTTCCTCCTCGAGGTGAGGTAGCGATCTGCATTTTGGGTAACTCTTGGAGGGGCGCTCGAGTTCATATTCCTCGGCCGCAAGGACTTTGGTCCATCTGTCTGCTAGCAAGTCTTGATCAGCTTGAAGTTGTTGTTGCTTTTTCTTCAGGCTATTTGCTGTGGCCATAAGACGGTGCTTGAAGTGCTCCTATTCGACGGGGTCCTCAGGCACGATGAATTCTTCACCGCCGAGGCTCGCCTCGTCTTCGGAGAGAGGCATGTAATTGTCCTCCTTTGGTTCTCCATCTGCTGCCTGCTCTGGAGGGCTGGCCTGTTCGTCCTCCGGCTCTACATCGTGCTGGAGGGGATTGTGATTGTCTTCGGCACTATCCGGAGTGTTATTATCTCCTGTGCCGGTATCACTACTTTTGCTGTGGCGGGACTTAGAGTGGCGCCGCTGACGTCGGCGCTTGGGTTGCTTCTTGGAGGGGTCATCCTCCGCTGTCTCATCGCCATTGCCTTCTTTATGGGTGTCCACCATATATATGTCGTATGATGATGTCGCGGTCCAGCACCCTGTGGGCGGTGGTTCCTGCTCGTCTCCTGCATTGTCGTCCATACCGTTGATGTCTTCAGAGTCGAAGTCGAGCATGTCGGTTAAATCGTAGAAAGTGGCTACTAAGTGGGTGGTGGGTGGGCAGCGAATTTCTTCGCCATCCGCATCCCATTCTAGCTGGACATAGTTCGGCCAAGGTTCTCCTGACAGGGAGAGGGACCTTAATGAATTTAGCACATCGCCGAATGGAGAGTGCTGAAAGATATCCATGAAGGTGGACTCCATGATCGGCGCCTAGTCGGATTCGACGGGCACGGATGTAAGCGGCTCGGAGTCCGTGGCCGGAGGTGAATCTAGTGGTTCGGCGACATGACTCTCGTAAGGGGTGAAGTCAGTATCCGGCTCCATCGCCACTGAGAGTGCGGTCTCCATGGCGGGGTCTATCCCTCCGCTCTTGGATGGCGTGATTTGCTCCGGATTGACGGCCGGAGTAGTTGCAGATGCGATCTCTCAAACACTGTCCGACGGCAGAGTTACGTCATGCTCGTCGTGACTGTGTGGCGCACCTGACACAGGCTCGAATCCGTCGAAGATCAAGTCTCCACGGATGTCAGTAGTGTAGTTTAAGTTTCCGAATCTGACCTGATGGCCAGGGGCGTAGCTCTCGATCTGCTCTAGATGGCCAAGCGAATTGGCCCGCAGTGCGAAGCCGCCGAATACAAAGATCTGTCCGGGGAGGAAAACCTCACCCTGGACCACATCGCTACTGATGATCGAAGGAGCCATCAACCCTTATGGTGACGACACAGTGGAACTCTCAATGAAAGCACCAATGTCGGTGTCAAAATCGGCGGATCTCGGGTAGGGGGTCCCGAACTGTGCGTCTAAGGCGGATGGTAACAGGAAGCAGAGGACACAATGTTTTGCCCAGGTTCGGGCCCTCTTGATGGAGGTAATACCCTACGTCCTGCTTGATTGTTCTTGATGATATGAGTATTACAAGAGTTGATCTACCACGAGACCATAGAGGCTAAACCCTAGAAGCTAGCCTATGGTATGATTGTATATATTGTCCTACGGACTAAACCCTCCGGTTTATATAGACACCGGAGGGGGCTAGGGTTACACAGAGTCGGTTACAAGGGAGGAGATCTCCATATCTATATTGCCTAGCTTGCCTTCCATGCCAAGGAGAGTCCCATCCGGACACGGGATGAAGTCTTCAATCTTTTATCTTCATAGTCCAATAGTCCGGCCAAAGGATATAGTCCGGCTGTCCGGAGACCCCCTAATCCAGGACTCCCTCAGTGGACAAGAACGTTAAGCTTATCAATGTGATCCAGGTGATGCTCGCACACCAGATTTTGCCGTGCCAAAGCCGGACTTGCCACTTGTGGGAGTTCGATCCGGCCAAGCACCAGACCTTGCAACAGTTCTTCGGCACTACGCACGAATACATCTGGAAGGTGCTCTTCAAGGCCAAAGAGACGTTGTCGGATCATGGGTTGCGGCAAACCCTTGAGGTTCGAACACCTGGGTGCGCGCGAAGGTTTTCTCCCTATCGATACACGCCCTAGCTCTCTAAGATCTTGCGGACGAACTCAACGAACTCACAACACAGAAAGACACAAGTTTTATACTGGTTCGGGACACTGTTGTGGTGTAATACCGTACTCCAGTGTGGTGGTGGTGGATTGCCTCTCGGGCTGATGATGAACAATACAAGGGTAAGAACAGTCTCCTCAAGTTGAGGCGTTCTTGTGCTTGGTGAACTTGTGTGGGTGAGATGATGTTGGATCTGCTCTCGACTTGTGGTGAGGTCGATCCTCTCTTCCCTACTGTGGTGGCTAGTTCTACTTATATAGGCCCTGTTCCTCTCCCCAAATATTGAGCGGGAAGGGAGCCAACAACGGCCAATTCGAAAGGGGACAGCTAGTACAAGTTATCCTGACAAAAGGTGGTCTTCGCCCGCCAAAGGTTCTGGTGATGACACCGTCTTGGGATCCATGGTGACCTCTGTCCTGCCGTCCTTCTGATCTTGGTCCCGTTGCACCAATATGGAAACCTTTGCTTGATGCCTCGGTACTCCGCGCCTACGCTTGCCCCCTTGGCACCAAATAGGAAACCAGGACACTGCGCGCGCTGGCGCCCGCCTGGCGTCCGCCCGGTCTCGAACGTCATGGCTCACGTCATGAGGACCTTGCGAGGGTTGCCTTGCCTTGATGTCTCCACCCCTCGTGAGCTTGCCTGGCGAGGCCGCTCCCGAGGAGGTCTTGTGTCATCCACCTCGCGAGGCTTGGCCCCTCGCGAGGGTCTTCAATGTCTTGTCGATGAAGGTGGGCCGTATAGACCTGCCAGCCCAGCTACGCCGCGGGCCGCGGGCAGGAAAGTCCAGGGACCCCCATTCCCAGAACGCCAACAGACGTGGCCGGCGACGACCGAGGACCGCGGGAATGACCTGGCCCATCCCGCTAGTGCGGTAAGTTTTCCATATTTCAAAGTGTATCCTTTACTTGCATACTCAAGGAAGATGCCTAATGAGGGAGTCCTGGATTAGGGGGTGTTCGGGTAGCCGGACTATACCTTCAGCTGAACTCCAGGACTATGAAGATACAAGATTGAAGACTCCGTCCCGTGTCTGGATGGGACTTTCCTTGGCGTGGAAGGCAAGCTTGGCGATGCGGATATTCAAGATCTCCTACCATTGTAACCGACTTTGTGTAACCCTAATCCTCTCCGGTGTCTATATAAACTAGAGGGTTTTAGTCCGTAGGACAACTTCATCATACAACAATCATACCATAGGCTAGCTTCTAGGGTTTAGCCTCCTGGATCTCATGGTAGATCTACTCTTGTATTACCCATATCATCAATATTAATCAAGCAGGACGTAGGGTTTTACCTCCATCAAGAGGGCCCGAACCTGGGTAAAACATTGTGTCCCTTGTCTCCTGTTACCATCCGGCCTAGACGCACAGTTCAGGACCCCCAACCCGAGATCCGCCGGTTTTGACACCGACATTGGTGCTTTCATTGAGAGTTCCTCTATGTCATCAACAACGATGCAGCCCAGGGTGAGACTTTTCTCCCCGGACAGATCTTCGTCTTCGGCGGCTTCGCACTACGGGCCAACTCGCTTGGCCACCTTGAGCAAATCGAAAGCTATGCCCCTGGCCATCAGGTCAGGCTTAGAAGCCTAAACTACACGGCTGACATTCGTGGGGACTTGATCTTCGACGGATTCGAGCCACAACCAAGAGCGCCGCACTGTCTCGATGGGCATGATATAGCTCTGGCGCTGAGCAGCGCTTTGGAGGCCGCACACGCACCGGTTCCGACCACTGATTCAGAGCCTACTACGCCGATCGAGGATCAGCGGTTAGACGCTGCCTTAGGGGCTGCGATCTCAAAGGCGATCGAGCCAAACTCCAGCCCCGCACTCCGCATGGCCCGTGACTCCGAAGAGCCGGATTCCTCTCCGAACTCCGTGCCCCCCGCGGCCCCGCCGATCGAATCCGATTGGGCGCCGATAATGGAGTTCACCGCCGCGGACATCTTTCAGCACTCGCCCTTCGGTGACATCTTGAATTCTCTAAAGTCTCTCTCTTTATCAGGAGAGCCCTGGCCGGACAACGGTCAACAAGGTTGGGATACGGACGATGAAGAAATTCAAAACCCACCCACCACCCACTTCGTAGCCACTGTTGACGACTTAACCGACATGCTCGATTTCGACTCCGAAGACATCGACGGTATGGACGATGATGCAGGAGATAACCAAGAACCAACTCCTATAGGGCATTGGACAGCCACCTCATCTCACGATGTGTATATGGTGGATACCCCTAAAGGAAGCAACAACGAGGAAAACGGGGAGGGGGATCAATCTCTCAAAAAACAATCAAAGCGTCGGCGTAAATGCCGACCTAAGCCCCACCTCGATAAAGACCCAGCCATAGAGGAGGATGAGACGGTAGACGATGAGCATGCCTCAGAGCAACCGTCCCAACAAGACAACCCAGATAGAGAAACCGAACATTCCTCCCCCGGCGAAAATGGCATTCCGGACGACCCTACGCCGGACAAGCCCACGAAGCCGAAGAACCTCCAGAAATGGCTCGTTGCAACTGCACGCAGCCTGAAAAAGCAGAAGCGGAAGCTAAAGACTGTGAAAGATGCACTCAGGATCAGATGGAGTAAAGTAATCAATAACGCAGACAAATACGGCGACAGTCGCCGCACTAAAAGCTATCCGAGGAGAAAACTACTGCCTGAATTTGACGAGGAGGCCTTAGAGCCCTCGCATTCAAAAAGTAAGAAAGCCACACGGTCGGATAGACGACCCCAGGGCCATCTTAATGCGGCAAGCAGCGCCGCACTTAAGCCTTTATGCGACCCACTTAAGGATTCGCATCATGGCCCAGCCAGGTCCATTTACGGGCCAAGAAAGCAAGCTCTCGTAAGCAATGCAATAAAGCCATTATCAGAATACGGCACCCCCAAATACAGTGGTGCCGCACACCCCCTATGTTTCACCGATGAGGTCCTGGATTATGAATTTCCAGCGGGATTGAAACCCGTAAACATAGAGGCATATAATGGAACAATAGACCCTGGAGTCTAGATCGAGGATTATATCCTCCACATACATATGGCTCGAGGAGATGACCTCCACGCCATAAAATACTTACCCCTCAAGCATAAAGGGCCAGCCCGGCATTGGCTTAAAAGCCTTCCTGAAAAGACAATTGGAAGTTGGGAAGAGCTCAAGGACGCTTTCCGAGCAAATTTTCAAGGGACCTATGTCCGCCCTCCGGATGCAGACGATCTTAGTCACATAACTCAACAGCCCGGAGAGTCAGCTCGGCAATTCTGGAATAGATTTCTTACTAAAAAGAATCAGATAGTCGACTGTCCGGACGCTGAAGCCTTAGCAGCTTTCAGGCATAATGTCCGAGACGAATGGCTCGCCAGACACCTCGGCCAAGAAAAGCCAAGAACAATGGCCGCACTAACAAACATCATGACCCGCTTTTGCGCAGGAGAGGATAGCTGGTTGGCAAGATGCAGCACCAGCGACCCAAGTACACCTGAAACTAGGGATGGAAACGGAAAACCGCGACGCAATAAGGACCGTCGCCGGACTAAGGAAAAAAGTCCGAAGAGCACGACAGTCAATGCCGGATTCAAAAGCTCACGACCGAATCAGAAAAAGCCGCCCCTCCAAGATAACAGGGACGACCTATCCAACCTAAACAAAATCCTGGATAGGATATGTCAAATACACAGTACTCCCGGAAAGCCTGCTAACCATACCCACAGAGATTGTTGGGTTTTCAAACAATCCAGCAGACTCAATGCCGAACACAAGGGGCTCGATACACCAAGCGAAGATGAGGACGAACTCCAAAAGCAGAGCACCGGGAAACAAAAGAATTTCCCACAAGAAGTAAAAACAGTAAACTTACTCCACATAACAAAACGTGCGGCGCCCATAAAGGTACGCGCCCCACGGTCTATCCCAAAGGAATCCCGCCACTGGTTGTCAAAACCAATCATCTTCGATCATCTGGATTATTCTAGAAGTATTGGGAACCCAGGCTGGACTACCCTGGTACTCGATCCAATAATTGGTGTGAGGTGGTAGGTGCGACATATGCCAACGAGTGGCTTATCATTGTGGGAGCCAGTAAGACGTCGCCGGTGCCTGGAAACGGGATGAGGCGAAGACATGCACGCCGGCGAATCTTACCCAGCTTCGGGGCTCTCTGTGGAGATAACACCCCTACTGCTGCTCCGCGGGGTCTCCGCATGGTCACTAGATGAACAAGTAGCTACACGGTGCTCCTTGAGCTGTTTGGCGAGAGGAGGAAGAAGGGCGCGGCTTGTTCTCTTCTCCTCCCTGTGTGGTGTCTGAGACTAGCGGGGGTTGATCTCTCTTTGCATGGATGCCCCGGGGGGTTTATATAGGCCTACCCCCCGGGGGTACAATGGTAATCCGGCTGGGCGTGGGGCCCATCCGTCTGTGTCTACGCACTCCGGCTTCTGCGCCGGCTGCTGGGACCCGCCGGCTAGTGGGTCCCGCCGGCTGCCGGCTCCTTGGTCGACAGGCAGGCCCCACTGTCAGGGCCTTGTCGGCGGCTGGTTACTGTTGCTCAATCTTGGTGGCGAAGGCTTCACCGAAGTGGGCGTGGCTACAGTGCCGCTGCCTGGTGGGCGATCACTGTAGCCCCACCGCGTCTTGTCTCCTTAATGGGGCGTCTTCTTCGAGGGAGGTGGCAAGCCGGCTCTGGGGAGCCGGCTCTATCTTGGGCTGACTGGGGCAGGTCTGGCCGCCTTCGGGTGTCTCTCTGCCCGAAGGGGCCCACCGCCCGTGGGCCGTACTGTTAGCCCGTCGTGGATGACATCAGGGTCAACGTGGCAACAGTGCCGAGCCGGACGAGTCATGGCCACCCGTACAGCGCACTGTGCTAGGCGTGCTCCAGGATTCGGGGGTGGCAGGCTTCACTGTAGCCACGCCCCGTCACATCACCGTTATGTGGATGAAGACTTCGAGGGTACGATCTTGACCGCTTTATGGGAGCCGGCTTCTTGGAGTCGGCCTTCTCGCGGCCGGCTTCTCGGAGCCGGCCCTCCCGCGGCTTCTCTTCATGAGGGCAGAAGTCGGGCCGCCTTTCGATAGCCGGCCTGGAGACAGCCGGCAAGGGGAAGGCGGCCCTGCGTCTTGGATTCTTGAGGGCCGAATCGGCTCGTAATTTTTTCAGAAGGGCCAGGGGGAGCCGGCTAGGTTACCCATGGTTATTTACTCCGATAGTAGTCCCCGAAAGTGATCGAGCATCGAGGCTGACAAAGGGACGAGAAGCTAGGTCAGCTTCCTATCCCGAGGGGCCGGCTTTGCTCGTGCGCGCCGTCTTCGGAAAAGCTCTGTTTCTCGTAGGCGGGAACGCGGGCCACGTGGTGAGGAAATCCTGCCAACGTACGCGCGCGACGGGACACCGCCACAGGCCCGGGCCCGCCACTCGCAGGCCTTGGTCCGAGCGCGGATCTTCTGCGGCCCACATGGACCGCTCGCCTTCCCGCGGCGGTTTTATTCTGCCATCAAGTCACAATAATCGCGGGACGTGGGGGAGTGGGTGCAGTTGATCCCCACGTTCCCCCACGCCGCGCCTCCTCGGCTCCGCCGCGCGGTCTATAAGTAAGAGGAGGAGGGGGAGCGGCAGAGGCTCGCGCGCTCTCCGTCACTCCGCCCCTTCTCGTCCTCCTTCTTCTTCTCTTTGCCGCAGCAACTCTTTGTCGCGCCGTCCCGCCATCGCTTCGTCTTGCCTCCCGCCGCATCGCTCCCATGGCGCTGTCGAGCTCGTGGGATGGCTCCAACGTCCACGAGGACCACGTCGAGTTCCTCCGCCGGACACGGCGTCTGCCCGGCGAGAACCTTGTGCGGGTTCGTCAAGCGCCGGCGAGGGAGATTTCGCCGGCACCGGAGGAGGGCGAGCGGGTGATCTTCCGCTCGCACTGCCTGCGCGGCTTCGGCCTCCTGGCAGGCGGATTCCTTCGAGCCTTCCTCGAGTTCTACCACCTCCAGCCGCATCACCTCATGCCCAACGCGGTGATGCTGCTGTCGGCCTTCGTCACCCTGTGCAAGGGCTTTCTTGGAGTTCTCCCCATGCTCGAGCTCTGGGGGGAGTTCTTCCAAAGCAAGCTCGGCACCGTCGTCGTGGGCGTGCCCGCCCCCTGCGGAGCCTTCATTGCCATGAGGAGGGAGAGCGAGAACAATCCGTTCCCGTCCATTCCGCTGATCCATTCGGTGAAGCTTTAGCAGAAGTCTTATTTCTACGTGAAGAACGTCGCCCAGCAAGGCGACTATGTCAACCTGCCGGATTACATAGCCGGCCCGCCGGCTGGGAGGCAGCCTTCGTGGAGCTACCGGGCCAAGTCGCTGTCTCAGGCCGGGAACGCAGCCGTCTCCCGGCTTCGGGTGATGTTCCAGTCGGAGGGCCTGACCGGAGCCGACTTGGTGGCCGCCTTCGTGGAGCGCGGGGTTCTTCCGCTCCAAGGCCGGCCTCACATGATCTGCCAAATGAGCGGCCGCTTCGACCCGTGTCGGCTGAGCACCAGGGAGATGCCTCACGCAGAGGTGTCTTACATGGTGAATTATATCTCTAAATGCAAGCTCGTCGAGGATTGGCGATACGGCAAGGAGCCGTATTCCCGCGCCAACCCTCCGCTTGCCGTAAGTTCTTTCTTCTTTTCTTCCTTTTTGTAGCCGGCCTCATGATAGGCGACTCTTGATCAGTTCGTTTGCCTTTTGCAGAACCCTCTTCTCCCGCCGACAGCCGGGGCCGCGGGGGTAGAGCGCTAGCTCCTCCCCGACCGCATGGTGGACGACGCCGACGATCCGGACCTGGGAGCGGCCTCCATGGAAGACGCCATCGTGGGGGAAGGCGACGAGGCCGGAGGCGCGGGACTCGGGGCCAGCTTCGAGGACTGGCGGGATGACGACGAGGTCGAAGTCGCCCCGCACTGCCAGCCGGCGCCCGATCATCAAGGCGCGGGCTCGTCTGTCATGCCGGCTGCCCGTGGCGGCGCACAGAAGCGCCGGGCCACGTCGACCTTCTTTGGCAGCCGGCCGAAAAAATCCAAGGCCTCCACGGCGGCGACCAAGCGGGATGAGGCGGCCGCGAAGGCGGCCCGCTTCCGCAAGGCGGTGAAGCAGCCGCAGGCGATCTCTGTGTAAGTCGTCGAATGTCTTGCGTATATATTTTTTGTCTACTTCGTCCGAAACTCTTCTAAACCTTTCTTTTCTTGCCGGACAGGGCGCCGCTTTCTCTCGAGCGAGGTCCTAGCGGCTCCGTAGTCGGGCCGACTGGAGGGTCCTCAAGCTCCCGCCGCGTGGATCCCCGCGCCGACCTTAAGGAGGCCACGGAGCGGAACGCACGGGAGGCGCGGGAGGCGGCGGAGCGAAGGACCGCCCAGGCGACGAAGGAGCAGGTCGATGTGGCGGCCAAGGCCTGGGCGAAGGCGGCAGCCGCGGAGACGGAGGCGGAGGCTTCGCACAACCGGCCTCCGCTGCTCGTTGTTCCCCTCCGAGGCGTGGCCCCCGACGTTCCCGTGCCCCTGTCGGAGGAGGTCGACCAAGGCCCGCCGGTGATGGAGAGGCGGGAGGATCCCGTGATCTTCGTGGAGGGGGCGTCGCAGACGGCGCCGACTAGAGCGGGCCAAAGCGGCCAATCAGCTGCGGCGCCAGAGCAGCCGTCTAGGGGCGAGCCGGTGGCAGGGGCCGGCCTCGAGGTGCAGCCGGCATTGCGCCGACGCGCAGGGGGTGGCGCCTCCGCGCCGGAACCGCACCGAGCAGCGGGCGCCAGCCAGATGGCGGAGGCCCTGGAGACGGCCAGCGTCAGCACGTCCGAGTGGACTCCCAGCGGGGGGACAGACGAGCTGAACGCGGCGGCCCAGGAGGTCTGGAACCGGCTTCAAGCTCAGGCCGCCTCGCTGCAGCGATACACTCAAGAGTTTCTCTCGACGCGGGCCGTCATCCGGGTGAGTCTTCTGACCTTGGTTATTTTGCTCTTTCGATTTCTTCCGTGGGGGCGCGTCAGCGCACCCACTGGGTGTAGTCCCCGAGTTCCAAGCCGGCTGCCGCGCAGGCGGTTTGGAACTTACTAGGTCATGACAACTTAACTTATCCTTGCCTCCTGTATAATCTTCCAGGAGTATCATAACCTTCGCGCAGCCGCCTTCAACTCCCAGGCTCAGGAGCTAGGCCGGAGAACTGAGGACCTGACCAGCAGCCGGAGTGCGTGTTTGTCTCGTTCATCTCCTGTGGGGGCGCGTCAGCGCACCCACTGGGTGTAGTCCCCAAGATTCGGGCCAACTGCTGAGCAGCCGGGTCGGATCTTCCTTGACGACTTCCCCTTATTAATTTTTCCTTTGTGTTCATGCTTGCAGGAGCCAATGCCGACTTGAGGGGGCAGCTTAGCGAGGCGCAGGCCGCCCTTCGCGCCAAGGAAACTGAGTACGACGCCTTGGTCCTGGAGTGCGACCGCCTGGCCAAGAAGCTGGCTGACCAGGAGGAGAGCCACAAGGCGGCCCTGAAGAAGGCGCAGGATAACGAAGCCGCCCTAAAGGCCGAGTTTGAGACCGAAGCGGCGGGCTGGGCTGAGACCAGGCAAGCGCTGAAAGAAGGCTTCGGCCGTATTGAGGATTTGATCGATGGTAAGCCGCCTTCCTTGCTCCTTGCATGCCCCTTGCCGCCTGATTTGTGTTCTGACTTGTGCTGCTTTTTATTCTCTGTGCAGACTACTTTCCCGGCTACTCCGTCTTTGCTACCCAAACCATCGAGGCCCATCGCGAAGCGCGCTGTCAGGCGGGGGCCGACATCGCGCCGGACGCGAGTCGGACGCTTGAGGAGCAACTCTTGGCGGTCCAAGCGCGGCTGCAGCCGGCTCATCGTATGCTCCGCCGCCTCCAGCGCGCAGGGGTGCAGGTGTTGGCCGCCCTCTGGCCAAGCGAGACGATTCCCCGGACCCCGAGTCGGACTGCCGATTGGCTGGAAGTTGCGGTTGGCCGCTTCGAGGCTTGGAAAGCATCAGCGGCCCGACTTGGAGCTGGGCGGGCGTTGGAGTTTGTCCGAGCTTGGTACCCGGGGCTGAACCTGGAACAGCTGCGCACCTGGCGGCTGGAGGCCGACGAAGAGCTGGAGGAGGTGCGGCCGGCTATCGCTCAGCGCGCTTCGATGATCGCCGAGTGTACTGACATCAGCGTCTTCGCTCCTGAAATTAATGATGACGGCGCTGCCCAGCCGGAGGAGTGGTTCGGGCTGGACCCGGCAGCGGGTGAAGACTCGGCAGAGGAGATCGCCTCCAGCAATGAAGGCGAAGACGACGAAGGAGAGGAGGGCGAAGACGTTGAGACGGCCAGTGAAGCGGCCAGCCAGCCTCAGCCTGATCGTGCCTCCAGCAACGAGGCGCGTGCTAGCGCGCCCTCTGCGGGAGGCGGTGATCATGCCGAGGTTCGCCAGCCGGCCACTCCTCCAGCCGGCACTGCCGTCTCCACCGACCTGCCCGACTCGCCAGTCGCTCCGTTGGCTTAGTCTGCCGTCTTTCTTTTTTCCTGCTTGTTGCCTTTTGAACGATTTTATCAAACTTGCGCAGTTCCACCCACTGGGGGTGTATTCAAACTATGTCGAATGCTGGCCTTTTGAAGGTCTTTTATGTAAATATTATTGTGTGCTTTGTTTCCATTCATCTATGCTTTTTATCCTTAGGCTGTTTCCTTTGCCGCCTTCCCCTTCTGGGAAGGCAAGTACTCGAGCTTTCTTAGATTGGAGCGAGGTGAATGGAAGCCGGCCGGCCGGCTACTCTGGTAGTCGGTCGGTGGTAGGAGAAAAACCGGCTTTTGTTATATTAGTCCATTAGTCCCTAGCCGTTTTTCGTGTGGGCACCCGTTCCTGCCCTTAACTCTTGCCAGCCGGACAGCCGGTTCTTCGAACTGTGACTTTTGGCAAGAGAAAGCTTGGGAGCCGACACACTACTTGTCTGACTGCGGGAAGGACTTCTAACATAACTCCAGGCGGCCAGTCCCCGGGCCGACTAGTCGAACCCGGTGCTGGACGGAAAAAAGTGAATGCAATGACAAGGCCATAAGCATGATAGTTTTCATTTCATAGACAAAAGGTGGCAGTCCCCGAGCTATCCTCGGGGGGCCTATTGTCTCGAACTTAGTACAAAAGTTAGCGTGATACATACTGCATTTCAACTGTAAAACCTTCGGAGGAGGTTGGCGTTCCATGGTCATTCCGACTCCTTGCTGGAGTCGTCTCTCTTTCGTGCCTTCGGCTTCTGCTCGTCGATCAGGTAGTAGGAGTCGTTGCCTAAGGCTCTGCTGATGACGAAGGGGCCCTCCCAAGGGGCCGAGAGCTTGTGCTGGCCGGTTGTTCGCTGGATCAGCCGGAGCATGAGATCGCCCTCTTGGAAGGATCTTGGCTTGACCTTCCGGCTGTGGTAGCGGCGCAGGCCCTGCTGATAGATGGTGGACCGGCTGAGGGCTAACAGCCGGCCTTCTTCCAGCAGGTCGACGCCGTCTTCTCATGCTTCCTTGGCCTCAGCTTCCGTGTACATGGTTACCCAAGGCGAGTCGAACTCGGTGTCAGTTGGGATGACCGCCTCGGCACCATATACGAGGAAGAAAGGAGTGAAGCCGGTTGAATTGTTTGGTGTAGTGCGCAGACTCCAGAGGACAGCCGGCAGCTCATTGAGCCAACAGCCGGCTGAACGCTCCAGTGGTACGATCAGTCGGGGCTTGATGCCGGAAAGGATGAGGCCGTTGGCTCACTCGACCTGGCCGTTTGACTGCGGGTGGGCGACGGACGCTAGGTCCAACCGGATGCCTTGCATCGCGCAGAAACGTGCCAAGGCTCCCTTGGCGAAATTCGTGCCATTGTCGGTGATGATGCTGTGTGGTACACCGTACCGAGTTGTTATATCTGTGATAAATGTCACGGCAGTCGGCCCATTCAGCTTCTTGATCGGCTTTGCCTTAATCCATTTGGTGAATTTGTCCACGGCGACAAGCAGATGTGTCATGCTACCGCGCGCCGTCTTGAATGGGCCCACCATGTCCAGTCCCCAAACGGCGAAGGGCCAAGTGAGGGGAATGGTCTTGAGTGCTGAAGCCGGCATGTGTTGCTTGGAGCTGAATAGTTGGCACCCTTTGCAATGTTTAACTAACTTCTTGGCGTCATCCAAAGCAATCGGCCAAAAGAAACCATGGCGGAAGGCTTTGGCGATGAGTGATCTTGAGGCCGCATGGTGGCCGCATTCTCCTTGGTGGATGTCCCTGAGGATTGCAATGCCCTTCTCTTGCTCAACGCATCGCTGGAGGACTCCAGTGACACTGCGCTTGACGAGTTCTCTGTTGACGATTGTGTATGCTCCGGCTCGGCATTGGACTTGTCTTGCCTCTACTTCGTCAGCCGACAGATCTTGGTTTATTAGGAAGTTGAGGATGGATTGAGCCCATGACGGAGCTGCAGCTTCTTCTATTGCCAGAACGGCTACTGTGACCAGGGCGGGCGGGCTGGGCGGTGAAATGCTGGAGTCGGCCGCTGCCTATTGTGTTGGTGTAGTCTCCGGGCCGACTACCGCATTCCCCGAGCCGGGTGAGGCAGTCCCCGGGTCAAGCGTAACTACGGAAGTCCCCGAGCCGCCTGCTGATACCCCCTGGCCGACTATCGAAGTCCCCAGGTCACCTGCTTGGTTCTTCGAGCCGGCTGCGTCGGGGTCAGGCGGCACGAAGATGGAATCGGACTCTGGAGACGGCTTGATAGACGGCTTGAGGAGGCGTTGTAGAGAGACACCGGTTGGTATTTCTTGCCAAGTGGAGCCTATTCGAGCCAGGGCATCAGCTGGCTCGTTGTCGGCTCGTGGTACGTGGAGGAACTCACATCCTTCAAAATACCCACTGATCTGCTGAATGAGGAAGCGGTAGCTTGCCATATTTGCGTCCTTGGCATCCCAGTCGCCGGATGATTGCTGGACCACCAAGTCCGAGTCGCCATAACGTAGGATCCGGCGAATGCCGAGTTCTTTGGCAAGCCGGAGCCCGTGTATGAGCGCCTCGTACTCGGCCACGTTGTTGGAGGCGGCAAAGTGAATTTGCAGCGTGTATCTGAGCTTGTCGCCTTTGGGAGAGGTGAGGATGATGCCGGCTCCCAAGCCGGTGCGCATCTTGGACCCATCGAAGTGCATGCGCCAATGAGTGGAGTCAGGAGCCGGCGGTAGGTAATGGGTCTCGGCCCAGTCGACGAGGAAGTCGGCTAATGCTTGGGACTTGATGGCGGTGCGAGGCTGGTAGAAGATCGTATAGGGGGCCAGCTCGATGGCCCATTTCGCCACCTGGCCGGATGCATCCCGGCTGCCTATGATCTCGGCCAGCGGGGCGGTGCATACAACCGTGATGGGATGCTCTTGGAAGTAGGGCTTCAGCTTCTTGGCGGTGAAGTACACGCCGTAGCACATCTCCTGGTAGTGCGGGTAGTTCCACTTCGAGGTAGACAGCACCTCGCTCAAATAGTACACCGGCCTCTGGACCGGCTGGGCTCGGCCTTCTTCTGGGCGTTGGACTACGATGACGGTGCTGACCACCCGGCTGGTTGCGGCAACGTAGAGGAGCATGGGCTCTTTCTAAGTCGGCGCCGCCAGGATAGGCGGCGTGTCCAGCATCTTCTTCAGCTCGTGAAAAGCTTGATCGGCTTGGTCATTCCACTCGAAGTGGTTGGTCTTCTTCATGAGGCGGTAGAGGGGAAGAGCTTTCTCTCCGAGCCGGCTGATGAAGCGGTTCAGGGAGGCCAAGCATCGGGTAAACTTCTGGACGTCTCAAAGTTTGGTGGGGATCGCCATTCTCTCAATGGCCTTGATCTTTACTGGGTTGCATTCGATGCCGCGTTCGGAGACCAGGAAGCCTAGGAGCTGGCCGGCTGGCACTCCGAACACGCATTTCTCGGGGTTAAGCTTGATTTGGAACCGGCGTAGGTTCTCAAATGTTTCCTTGAGGTCTTCTAGCAAGGTGCCGCGCTACTCCGTCTTCACTACAATGTCGTCTACGTAGACGTGGGCATTTCTGCCGAGTTGCTTGAGGAGGCACTTCTGCATGCAACGCTGAAAAGTGGCACCGGCATTTCTCAAGCCGAATGTCATAGTCAGGTAGCAGAAGGCTCCGAATGGCGTGATGAAGGCGGTCTTCAGGCAGTCTGCCGGATTTAACTTTATCTGGTGATACCCTGAGTAAGCATCCAAGAAACTCAACAGCTCGCATCCAGCCGTGGAGTCTATCACTTGGTCAATCCTTGGCAGGGCAAAGGGATCTTTGGGGCAGGCCTTGTTGAGGCTCGTGTAGTCTATACACATGGGCCACTTGTTGTTTTTCTTTAGCACGAGGACCGGGTTGGCGAGCCACTCTGGAAAGAAACTTCCATAATGAAGCCGGCTGCCAGAAGCCGGGCTATCTCCTCTCCCACAATCCTGCGTTTCTCCTACGACAGTCGGCGGAGGGGTTGTTTAACTGGCTTTGCGTCTTCTCGGACGTGTAGTTTGTTCTCGGCGAATTCCTTCGGGACGCCCGGCATGTCCTTGGGGGACCATGCAAAGATGTCCCGATTCTCACGGAGGAAATCGGCGAGCTCGCCTTCCTATTTGCTGTTTAGGTTTGCCCCGATGACGGAAAACCTCTCTGGGTGCTCGGGGTCGAGAGGTATCTTCTTCATCTCCTTGGCCGGCTGGAAAGATCCTTGAGCATCATTCTCCTTGGGATCGGGGGACAAGGCCGACTACTTTCCGGCCATGGCCATGACTCGGTCCAACATCTTCTTTTCTTCGGCAATCACAAGGGACTCGGCCAGCCGACTGCTGGCTACTGCGCACTCAGAGGACTTCTTGTAATCGCCGGCTATGGTGATGACGCCTTTGGTGCTCGGTATCTTCATCTTGAGGTATGCATAGTGGGGAACTGCCATGAACTTGGCCAAGGCAGGTCGGCCAAGCAATACATGGTAAGGGCTCTCCAGGTCCACCACTTCAAACCAGATCACTTCCCGGCGGAAATGCTCCTTGTCCCCAAGAAGTACATCAATCTTGATCTTGCCAATGGAGGCACAGGACAGGCCGGGTACGATGCCATGGAACACAGTCCGAGTAGGCATGAGTTGCTTCGTCTTGACATTCAGCTTCTCCATGGTGTCACGGTACAGGATGTTGATGCTGCTCCCGCCGTCTATCAGCACGCGGGAGAATCGGGCAGCGCGTCTATCTGTTGCAAGGGTGGCATCCAAAACCAACGCATAAGAGCCGGGAGACGGCATCACCTCTGGGTGGTCGGTCCGGCTCCAGCTGATAGGTTTTTCTGACCAGTGCATGTGCTCGGTGGGGTTGGCAGCAACCATGTTGACTTCTTGGTGCTCTCGGCGTTTGCTGCACCGGTCTTCGGGCTGACTTGTAAAGATGATATAGGCGGCATGCTCGTCGGGGAACTCATCGTGCACGACTCCGACTGCGGGCCGAGCGGCCGGCGGCTGCGGAGCCGGAGGCGGCGGACCGGCAGGCGGAGGCGGTGCGAGCCCTTTGCCTTTAGAGATTCGGGTGAGCCAGTGGCACTTCCGGGTCGTGTGGTTGGATGGCTTCGCGCCGCTGTGGAACTTGCACGGGGCGTCGAGAGTCTGCTCGTAGGAGAAGGCTGGCTGCCAAGCCGGCTTGCCGCCCCTCTGCTTCTTGGGTGCGGGCCGCGCTTCGGGCTGCTCGTCTTCGACTGTGGCCGCTTGCCAACTGGTGGAGGGCGGCACCGGGCCCTTGCGCTTGTGGTCATTCTGGTGTGGGCGTCGGCCGGAGTTCCCAGCCGGCGTCTTGGGCACCGGGTTGAGTACCTTTCCGGATGGGTTTACCCGGAGTTCGGTCTTCATCGAGGAGTCGGCGGTGGCGTACTTGTCCGCTATGATCAGAAGCTCGTCGAGGGCACTCGGCTCGTCGCAGAGGAGCTTGTGCTTGAGGAGGGTGCCTTCTCGGCACCCGGCAGTGAAGTATTCTATGGCTTGCACCTCGTGCACCGCTTCGCAAGAGTTGCGGAGCTCGGCCCAACGTGTGAGGTAGTCGCGAGTGGACTCGGCGGGGCCTTGTACGCACAAGGAGAGCTTTCTGGGCTTGGGAGCCCGCTTGTAGGTGCTGGTAAAGTTGCGGACGAAGGCTTCTGTGAAGTCTAGCCAGCTGTTGATGCTGTATGGCTTGAGTCTGTTGAGCCAGGTCCGCGCCGTGCCCTGCAGTATGAGGGGCACGTACTTCACGACAACGCGCCTGTTGCCGTTGGCTATGCTAACCGCCATGGAGTAGTCGATCAACCAATCTTCCGGCTTCACAGAGCCATTGTACTTGGGCGTGTCTCTTGGGAGCGAGAACCCTTTGGGGAAAGGCTCGTCGCGGATGCGGGGGCCAAAGCAAGGCGGGCCGACATCGTATTCTTCTTCTAGCGCCAGGGATCGCGCCAGGCGGTCGATCCGATGGCGGGCGTCGTTCTCGCCGACTCCTTCGCGGCGACCTAGCCGGCCGCTGAGAGTCGGATGCGCAACAGGCAGCGGGGTGGGATATCTCTCTCCACAGGTCCGGGGCGGAGGCGGGTTGCCCTGCCACTCCACGGCCCGGGGGTGGCCTTCTGCGTCTCGCTCGATGAAGATTCGGGTTCGGCTTTGGCTGGCAGCCGGTTCTTTCTCGTGCCGCGCACGGGTTTTACCCGTAGTCGGCGTCCGGGACATCGCGCCGTGATCTCGGCGCGGGGGAGGGCTTTCCGCGCGGGCGTCGGCTTCATGCTGCTGCGCGGCTGCATCGATCAGCCGCTGGATGCGTCGGGTCATGTGGGGAAGCTCTTCGGCCCCCAGTCCATCTAGCTCATCTACGGCCGCCTGGGCGGAGCGCAGGTTCTCGAGTGGAGTAGCGTAGACTGGGCGGTCGACTCCTAGCATATCGGCGACGATAGCGCCGCGCTGTCTGACAACGCCGGCCCGGCTAGGCCCGCCTGGGGCGGCGTGCCAAAGGCGGTGCGGTCGGCCTCGCGTCGGTTTGCCTCAGCGAGGCGTCTCATGGAAACCAACTCCCGGCCCTCCGCGAGGAGGGCGAGGCGGCGAGCTTCCAGTGCTTCAGCATCTGCATCGGCCGGGAGGGGGATGGACAAGTCGTGGACCGCCGCGTGCGGGGCGTCGTGGGCGCTCTCATCAGAAGCGCCATCGTGGCTGATGACCATCACCTTGGTGGTGACAGCGTCGCAGCCATCGGCCCGGGGAAGAGGGTCGTTGTAGATCGCGACGTTGGTGGGGAACGTGTCGAGCGAGGCCGTGTCGGAGTCGACAGGCATCGGATCGGTGGAGCTAACCGACTCCAAGTCCACGGCAGGCTCACCGGAGACGTGGAGCTGGCCGAGGAGGTTGGTGAGGTGGTCGGTGCCCGCGTCGGGGGCGAGCTCGTCAGAGATGAGAGTCTTGTCAAGGAGATTGGCGAGGCTGCTCACCGCACAGATGTTGGTGACGCCTTGTAGCACGTCGTGGCAAGCGCCATCGGGCATGCCGGGCTGGCTACGCTCACGGGGGAGGAAGAGGGTTCCCATCCAGAACAGGCCTCCGGACAACGGTGCACCTAGCCCCACGGTGGGCGACAAATGTCAGGTGGTAGGTGCGACATATGCCAACAAGTGGCTTATCATTGTGGGAGCCAGTAAGACGTCGCCGGTGCCTGGAAACAGGATGAGGCGAAGACATGCACGCCGGCGAATCTTACCCAGCTTTGGGGCTCTCCGTGGAGATAACACACCTACTGCTGCTCCGCGGGGTCTCCGCATGGTCACTAGATGAACAAGTAGCTACACGGTGCTCCTTGAGCTGTTTGGCGAGAGGAGGAAGAAGGGCGCGGCTTGCTCTCTTCTCCTCCCTGTGTGGTGTCTGAGACTAGCGGGGGTTGATCTCTCTTTGCATGGATGCCCCGAGGGGTTTATATAGGCCTACCCCCGGGGGTACAATGGTAATCCGGCTGGGCGCGGGGCCCAGCCGTCTGTGTCTATGCTCTCCGGCTTCTGCGCCGGCTGCTGGGGCCCGCCGGCTAGTGGGTCCCGCCGGCTGCCGGCTCCTTGGTCGACAGGCAGGCCCCACTGTCAGGGCCTTGTCGGTGGCTGGTTACTGTTGCTCAATCTTGGTGGCGAAGGCTTCGCCGAAGTGGGCGTGGCTACAGTGCCGCTGCCCGGTGGGCGATCACTGTAGCCCCACCGCGTCTTGTCTCCTTAATGGGGCGTCTTCTTCGAGGGAGGTGGCAAGCCGGCTCTGGGGAGCCGGCTCTATCTTGGGCCGACTGGGGGAGGTCTGGCCGCCTTTGGGTGTCTCTCTGCCCGAAGGGGCCCACCGCCCTTGGGCCGTACTGGTAGCCCGTCGTGGATGACATCACGGTCAACGTGGCAATAGTGCCGCGCCGGACGGGTCATGGCCACCCGTACAGCGCACTGTGCCAGGCGTGCTCCGGGATTCGGGGGTGGCAGCCTTCACTGTAGCCACGCCCCGTCACATCACCGTTATGTGGATGCAGACTTCGAGGGTACGATCTTGACCGCTTTATGGGAGCTGGCTTCTTGGAGTTGGCCTTCTCGCGGCCGGCTTCTCGGAGCCGGCCCTCCCGCGGCTTCTCTTCATGAGGGCTGAAGTTGGGCCGCCTTTCGATAGCCGGCCTGGAGACAGCGGGCAAGGGGAAGGCGGCCCTGCGTCTTGGATTCTTGAGGGCCGAATCGGCTCGTAATTTTTTCAGAAGGGCCAGGGGAGCCGGCTAGGCTACCCATGGTTATTTACTCCGATAATTGGCGGACTCCAGTTTTCAAATGTCCTTATGGACGGTGGCAGCGGACTCAACCTGATATATCAGGACTCAATCCGCCACATGGGGATCGACCCAAAAATAATTCACCACAGCAAAACCTCCTTTCAAGGAGTAACACCAGGTCCGGACACCCATTGCATGGGTTTTCTACAGCTCGAGGTTATTTTCGGCTCTGCGGATAACTTCCGTTGCGAAAAGCTGACTTTCCACATCGTCCCATTCTCAAGTCGCTATCAAGCACTGCTGGGACGCGAAGCTTTCGCCTGCTTTAACGCAATACCGCATTATGCATCTCTTACGCTTAAGATGCCCAGTCCACGCGTCATCATCTCCTTAACGGGGAAGCAGTAAGGGCGCCTCCCCCAAGCGGAGGATTGTGCGGCCACTTTAACAGCCCCATAATACAATGGCTTCACCAGCTAGAACATCGGAACAGGTCATTAAGACCACGAACACGGATAGACGATTCCGGCACAAAAGTATCATTGATAAAGGCTTAGTGGCCATATACCCCTGCACTAGGGGCTTCACACGTATAAAATAAGAGGCAATAAAGCTCAATTTTCCATATTTTACTTTACACTTTGTTTATTTCATATAACTTTTGTTCGGCATGCCCCTTTTTCAACTTAGTTGCTCTCTTTTTTATAGTTAAACGTCGTGCTGCGCCCGTCCAGGATACGGCACAACGGAGACACAGGCGCATACGTGTAGTAGGGACCCGTTCCAAGGATTCTTTTCAGATTAAGACCCTGCATAAACCTTTTTTACTGTGTCTTGTTGATACACATCCCCTGGTTCTATGACCAAGGAGGAGGCTGACGTCTTGGCATGTGGCCACGTCAGAATTCTTGCGCGTACCTGGAGACTAGGGGCTTATACCTTAGAGCGTTACTTAGCCCGCTCTCATAAAGACCGAATACCTTAGGGAGTGTTCGGCGTCGCGAGTTTGGCCTTATATGCATCAGCTCCGAGTCATGATTTTGGTCAAATGTTGGGTTGCCCGGCTCCTGTGTTCGGCCGCCTTACGTTCCACTCTATCGGCTAAGGCGGCACCAGGAGAACTACTGTGATTGTGCCCTGGTTCGGCCAGGCGAGCACCTCAGTAGAGAAAGCCGAAAACCGACTGTCATGATATGGCGTGAGACTGGTCAACCACTCGATGACTCTCCGGAATCTATAGGATTGCCCCACATTAACGAAGGGCCGTTTCCCGGCCAGGCACATACGCGCCCCGAATTCGGGCGAGCGCAGTCGCCACCAGGGGCTACCTAAATAGTCCCATTGTCAAGCTCCTATGGCTAAGTGAAAGTGTTAAAGCATTATAGTCCGGTTGCCTAGCTCGCTGTGCTATCACCTCCTTTGTAGGACCAAGACGTTGGATTAAGTGTGAAAATGCGCCTTCTTCGAGCACCCCCGCACTATGTGCGTGGGGGCTGAAGCCAACAACTGCCATCTTTCAGATTTTGTATGTATATCTTAAAACGGCCGCACAAGAGGTGTTCCACATACTTGCAGGCACAAGTATAAAAGGCTACTACAATTTATCAAAATATTGCTTCATAATTACATATGCTATCAGAACATAGCATCCTTCGAGCACTGCGTCTCTATTACACGAGCGCCTTCAAGGACTTCCTGAAAATAGTGCTCGGAGGGTACTCGGCTTTGGTCCGAATCTCGGGATGCAACAACGGTGGTCTCAATCTCTGCCCAGTATGTCTTGACACGGGCAAGAGCCATCCGTGCGCCCTCTATGCATGCTGACCTCTTCATCGCATCGATACGTGGCACCGCGCCAAGGAATTGCTACACCAAGCCAAAATAGCTCTTCGGCTCCGATCTCCCCGGCCACAGATGACCCATGACGTACTTCATGGCGAGTCCGGACAATCTATTCAGTTCGGCCCATTGAGCCAGACGACCGTCCACTGCCAGTGGACGCTCTGGATTGTGGAACTGCGACCAGAAAAGCCTTTCCACTTCGCGATCTTCTTGATCTCGAAAGTGTTCGGTGGCATCAGCAGCATTCGCTGCCAAATCCAGATAGGTGTCCTTCGCACTCCACATCCGGTCCAACGGAGCAAACTTCGGATCGCCAAACTTCCTCCGCCGCATAAAGGGCTTTCCAGCCGCAATCTGTCCGGCCTGACGCAGCTCCTCCTTCGCAGCTCTCATCGCAGAGCGAGCGTCCTTGGCATCAACAACGACCTTCTCTAAGTCTGTTTGTCTCGCCCGTTCTTCTTTCTCAAGAGACTTGCAACGGTCAGCAGCGCTTTTTAACTTCACGGCCATCTCGGCCATCTCCTTCTTGCTTCGGCAGTGAGCAGCCTGTTCGGCTCTCAGCTCTTCAAGTGCCTTCTCGGCAGCCGCATCACTTGTCCTGGCTTGTTCCTTAGCTCGGGCAAGTTCTGCCCGGAGACTCTCCACGGCAGCCGCACCATCTGCGTCAAGCACACACATTGTAAGATACTGGCATAAAAGCTCCTCTTACCAGATGCCGCCTGAGGAATTGCATACCTTGAGCATCATCAAGTCGCTCATTGACGAGCGCGATGTCGGCATCTGCCTCGTCAAGTTGCCGCTTTAGTTCGGCAAAATCATCAGTTCGGCTCGATTCCGGACACTTCGCCACCTATATACAAAGGCGAAAATTAGACCTGGGATTATTATCCTCTGCGCGCCGTCAATTTTGACAACACACAGAGTCTCAGGGGCTACTATCTACACAGGGCGCATCTTGTTTATGCGCAACTGACAAAGAAGTACATTATCAAACGTACCTCAAAACCCGTCAGCAAACTTCTGACGGCCTCATGCAATCCGCTTTCCGCGGACGAAATCCTTCCAATCACCGTACCCATCAATGCACGGTGCTCCTCTGAGATAGAAGCTCGCCCCAGCAGAATCATCAGCTCCTCCGACCGCGCACCAGACGGTGCCGGACTCGTCCTATGACCTCCATCAAAGGCAGGACGCGGAGAACCTTGGGGGGCCATATGGCTACCTTCCACCCTTGCCGGATTCGGAGAAACCCTCCGCGACGACACCTCAGGGTCGCCCGCCTCGCTAGGCGGTACGGCAGGGGGAGGCATTGCACTCTCCATCATCTCCGGAAGAAGATCCCCCGAAGACGAGCTCTGTTGAGAAGGGCTGAGGTCCGAGCTACAAGGTAAAATTTCGGTTAATCTTCTCAGATAAAAACTAAGGATTTCTCTCATCCCTCTAAAGGAAAATCTTTCTCTACTTACGGCTCACTGGAGGGCTGATCCCTTTGGGGGCGTAGTTCGGCCGAGGATCTCCCCGGCGCCGGACCCTCTGACGAGGACTTCTTCCCTCGCTTTGAGGCCATGGTCTCCGGGTCGTCAGAGGAGGCCCTCTTCTTCCCCCTAGGAGAGGAATTGTCGTTTCCCCCCTTCGGAGCAGCCTCCTTCGAGGAGGCCATAGTTTCCTTGTCCTCCCCCTCACTTCCCTCCAAAGGCACGATCTTCAACATCCTGACTAGCATGGGATCCGGCCTGGTCTCAGGAAGGGGAGCCGGACACCTGATCAGCTTCTCCTTCGCTACCCACTCCTATTTAAAAGGATAGCTCTTTTAGGGGCGAGTTTATGACAATTTTACGGATAGCGAGTCCGGGCACAAGGTTACTCACTTGAGTATCCGGGCGATTGCAGCTTAAACCTGCATCCTCGGTCAAATCTGGACACATTGCTTGTGATCCGAAGAACATTTTATACATCTCCACGGGCATTGCGCCCATAAAATGCTGGAGAGCTCGTGGTCCCTCCGGATTAAACTCCCACAGACGAAGGGAGCGACGTTTGCTGGGCAATGTTCGGCGAATCAGCATGACCTGCGTCACCTTGACCAGGTTGAGGTCTCTTTCTAAGAGATCCCTAATGCTGCCCTGCAACAGGGGCACGTCTTTGGATAACCCCCAATCTAATCCTTTGTTGACCCATGACACTAGACGTGGTGGGGGACCCGAGCGAAAGGCAGGAGGCGCCACCCACTTGGCACTCCTGGGAGCGGTGATATA
Source organism: Triticum urartu (assembly GCF_056163025.1). Lineage (NCBI taxonomy): Eukaryota > Viridiplantae > Streptophyta > Magnoliopsida > Poales > Poaceae > Triticum > Triticum urartu. The sequence continues at coordinate 396,924,265 of NC_141876.1, read as the reverse complement.
GAACCACTCTCGTTGCCACAAGCCGAGCTCCTCTTGAAAGGAGCCCTCGGGCCATGGAGCATCGGCATTCTTACTTATGACAGCACCTCCGCACTCTGCGTGCCGTCCCTCGATCATCTTCGGCTCCACTCCAAAAGTCTTGAGCCATAATCCAAAGTGAGGAGTAACACGGAGGAACACTTCGCACACAACGATGAATGAGGAAATGTGGAGGATGGACTCCGGAGCTAGGTCATGAAATTCCAACCCATAATAGAACATCAGCCCCCTCACGAAGGGATCCATCGGGAAGCCTAAACCCCGAAGGAAGTGAGACATGAACACTACGCTCTCACCAGGCTGGGGACTGGGAATAGCCTGCCTTTGAGCAGGCAACCTATGCGAAATTTCAGTGGTCAAAAACTTAGCCTCTCTCAACCTTAGCATGTCCTCCTGCGTGACGGAGGAGGGCATCCACCGGCCTTGAAGGTCGGAACCAGACATTGTCAAAGGTCCGAAGTGCCTAGAATCTGGAGCCTAGGGTGTTGGAACTCGAGGCGACAGGCGAACTTGTTTTGAGATTGGAGAAAAGGAGCAAGGCCTTGGTCTCTTTATAAGAGGTTGAATACCAGGAGCCCTCCCCGTAACCGTTTGGGACTCGCCTTTAATCGAGAAAACATGCTAACGGGCACGATTGGTTTACCCACGTCCGTATTGATGAGAATCCCGTAAATAAAGGGGACACGATCTCTGCTTTGACAAGACGTGCCAAGGAAACCGCCTCGCAAAACACGCTGAGGTGGAAAAGCAAAAACGATTCGAACAAAGGCTTGGCCGTAGTGTGATTTCACACTGCGGAATACATCAGCAGATTAGATTTGTGTTAATATTATTCTCTCTGTGGCAATACATGGAAACTTATTTTGCAGAGCCGGACACTACTCTTGGTGTTTACAAACTTTTATGAAGAATTTGGTTGAGGAACCCGCCTTGCAATGCCGAAGACAATTTGCGCGCCGGACTCGTCGTCATTGAAGCCTGGTTCAGGGGCTACTGAGGGAGTCCTGGATTAGGGGGTGTTCGGGTAGCCGGACTATACCTTCAGCCGAACTCCAGGACTATGAAGATACAAGATTGAAGACTCCGTCCCGTGTCCGGATGGGACTTTCCTTGGCGTGGAAGGCAAGCTTGGCGATGCAGATATTCAAGATCTCCTACCATTGTAACCGACTTTGTGTAACCGTAACCCTCTCCGGTGTCTATATAAACCGGAGGGTTTTAGTCCGTAGGACAACTTCATCATACAACAATCATACCATAGGCTAGCTTCTAGGGTTTAGCCTCCTTGATCTCGTGGTAGATCTACTCTTGTACTACCCATATCATCAATATTAATCAAGCAGGACGTAGGGTTTTACCTCCATCAAGAGGGCACGAACCTGGGTAAAACATTGTGTCCCTTGTCTCCTGTTACCATCCGGCCTAGATGCACAGTTCGGGACCCCCTACCCGAGATCCGCCGGTTTTGACACCGACACCTAAGCTTCCCTATTTGTTTTTTAGGGCTGGACAAAGAAGGCGGAGCGGATTCAGTGTCCGGCTCTGCTATCCGAAGAACTAGCTATCCTGCTTCTGACGAAGATGCTAGTTCGGGTGCCCTATCAAGCGCCGAAGAAGAAGGCCAAGAAGAAGGCCAAGGGGACCAGGGGTGGTCTCCACCATAAGGGCACTTTGGACATGACGCCCGAAGACGCCGAAACCCACTCCCCTCCTGCCACCGACGACTAGGAAGAGGACGAAAGCAATTCTCCCCCTGAGGGGGGAAGGAAGAAAAGGGCGGCTCCACATATCTGTAGGCAGAGGCATCCAAGAAGGGGAAGGCCTCCGCCACGGAAAACTCCGCGTGGGAGATTGATAGCAGCTCCGAGTGGCGCCCCAGGGATAAGCCCCTAGCCGAATCGTAAGTACTCGAAGACGCACACAAATACCCAGCCTCTTTACTTCATAATTTTAACACATTAAATCATGCACTTGCAGTCCAGCTCGTTCTGACCTCGAGCAATCCTCGTCTTCGGGAATTTCGTTGGTTCGAAGGTGATGGACAGCGGGTCCCTTCCGACGGCCTCCTCTCCCATGGCTACGGAGGATGCTGAAGTGTTGTCCCGAAGGACCCTCCCGGCCCAGGGGGAGGCACAGGAGGCCATCATGGTGGCGCCAGAGGATGATACCTCGACTGTCGGACACATGGGGGAGTAGATCCCCATGGAGACTGCCGAGACCATATCCAATTCGGCCCCCAGCCGAATATGATCCCGGAGACCTATACGGCTCCGGAATCTGGCAAGTAGCCTCCTTCAAAAGAAGGAGTCGTGCCGATTCCACCGGTGACCTCTGTCCATCAGAGGCACCGGATACTCTATTGGAAGCGCTGCGAAGTGCTTCCATTGTTGAGGAACACCGTACCCTCATGGGTATGGTGGTTGAGAGGATTCAGTCCGCCAAGAGCGCACTGACCGAAGCCTGCACAAGCCTTCTAACAGGCTTTGAGGTAAGCGACACAATTGTATAAAAATAATGTCATAGTATAGACAGTAGCCCCTGAGACACTGTCCGGTGTTCGAAAAGGAAAACCGGACAGAGGATCAACTAATTTTCATAGGATACTAACCATATGTGTCTATGTGAATAAGCAGGCGTCTTTGCTGGCTGTGACCTCTCATGCTGCTGAGGTATTCGGACTGAAGCAGAGTCTGGAGCGGACCGAGGAAGAGCTCGGCCACGTGAAAAAAAACAGCTGGAGGATCATCAAGGTATGCAATGACCTTCTGTAGATCCAGAAGGGATGATTGTTTTGTGCTGACCATAGTGCCGTGATATTTGTTAGGAGCGAGAACCGAGGTGGAGGCCCTCAAGAAGGCACTGACCGAAGCCCAGGAGAGAGCGGGAAGGGAATAAGCCGCTTGTGAGAAACATGAGGCCAGGGTTGGTGAGGTCCAGCAGGAGCTCCACGACGCTGTGCAGAAATGCGAGTCCTTGTAGCGCAATATTGCGGATCAAGAGTCCGAACATGCCAAGGCCCGCCAGAGCGCAAACGATGCCCGGATTGAAGCCCAGGGCTCCCTCCAGGAAATCCAGGAGGCCAGGAAAATCATGGCGGGTAAGACCTTTATTATGCAGAGCAAGTATGTGAAGAGAAGATTTCTCTTACTGACCCAGATTTGGAGTTCTCCAGGAGCGTGATACGTCTCCAATGTATCTATAATTTTTTGTTGTTCCATGCTATTATATTATCAGCCTTGGATGTTTTATATGCATTTATATGCTATTTTATATGATATTTGGACTAACCTATTAACCTAGAGCCCAGTGCCAGTTTTTGGTTTTTTCCTAGTTTTTGAGTATCGCAGAAAAGGAAAACCAAACGGAGTCCAATTGACCTGAAATTTCACGGAGATCATTTTTGGACCAGAAGAAGCCCACGGAGTACCGGAGATGAGCCAGAAGAGTCCCCAGGCCACCACGAGGGTGGGGGGCGCGCCCTACCCCCCTAGGCGCGCCCCCTACCTCGTGGCCGCCTCGGAGACCCCCCCTGACTTGTCCCCGACGCCAACACCTCTTATATATACAGAAACCTCCTGAAAATAACCTAGATCGGGAGTTCCGCCGCTGCAAGCCTACGTAGCCACCGAAAACCAATCTAGACCCGTTCCGGCACCCTGACGGAGGGGGGAATCCCTCACCGGTGGCCATCTTCATCATCTCGGTGCTCTCCATGATGAGGAGGGAGTATTTCACCCTCGGGGCTGAGGGTATGTACCTGTAGCTATGTGTTTGGTCTCTCTCTCTCTCTCTGTCTCTCGTGTTCTTGATTTGGCACGATCTTGATGTATCGCGAGCTTTGCTATTATAGTTGGATCTTATGATGTTTCTCCCCCTCTACTCTCTTGTAATGGATTGAGTTTTCCCTTTGAAGTTATCTTATCGGATTGCGTCTTTAAAGATTTGAGAACACTTGATGTATGTCTTGCATGTGCTTATCTGTGGTGACAATGAGATATCATGTGATCCACTTGATGTATGTTTTGGTGATCAACTTAAGAGTTCCGTGACCTCATGAACTTATGCATAGGGGTTGGCACACATTTTCGTCTTGACTCTCCGGTAGAAACTTTGGGGCACTCTTTGAAGTTCTTTGTGTTGGTTGAATAGATGGATATGGGATTGTGTGATGCATATCGTATAATCATACCCACGGATACTTGAGGTGACATTGGAGTATCTAGGTGACATTAGGGTTTTGGTTGATTTGTGTCTTAAGGTGTTATTCTAGTATGAACTCTATGACAGATCGAATGGAAAGAATAGCTTTGTGTTATTTTACTACATACTCTTGAATAGATCGATCAGAAAGGATAACTTTGAGGTGGTTTCATACCCTACCATAATCTCTTTGTTTGTTCTCCACTATTAGTGACTTTGGAGTGACTCTTTGTTGCATGTTGAGGGATAGTTATATGATTCAATTATGTTATTATTGTTGTGAGAACTTGCACTAGTGAAAGTATGAACCCTAGGCCTTGTTTTCTAGCATTGCAATACCGTATACGCTCACTTTTATCATTAGTTAACTTGCTGTTTTATATTTTCAGATTACAAAAACCTATATCAACCATCCATATTGCACTTGTATCACCATCTCTTCGGTGAACTAGTGCACCTATACAATTTACCATTGTATTGGGTGTGTTGGGGACACAAGAGACTCTTTGCTATTTGGTTGCAGGGTTGTTTGGGAGAGACCATCTTCATCCTACGCCTCCCGCGGATTGATAAACCTTAGGTCATCCACTTGAGGGAAATTTGCTACTGTCCTACAAACCTCTGCACTTGGAGGCCCAACAACCTCTACAAGAAGAAGGTTGTCTAGTAGACATCAAGCTCTTTTCTGGCGTCGTTACTGGGGAGTTTAGCGCTTGAAGGTATATCTTTAGATCTTGCAATCGAATCTTTTAGTTTCTTGTTTTATCACTAGTTTAGTCTATAAAATAAAACTACAAAAAATGGAATTGAGGGTACCTCATATGCTTCATTTTTTTAATGTCTTTTGTGAGAATAAGGATTCCGATAATTGTGCTCAAGTGTTAGAAGAAGAATGCATTAGAATGTTTGTCACTAAATATTTGAATGATGAGCATGATTGCAATGTTGTTAGTATGAATCCCTTGAATATCTATGATGCTAATGTTACACAAAGCCACAAGCTTGGGGATGCTATGTTTGACAAAGATGATATTTTTTTGTCCCCCAAGTTTTGATGAGCAAATTTATTATTATGATAGCATGCCTGCTATTTATGATGATTATATTGATGAAAGTGGGTTTGGAAGAGTGTCAACTTTAGGAAGTAATGATCCCACTATTTTGGAGGGTGTTGAATCTTATTGTGATAATTATGAAAGTGGGTTTGGAGAGGTCATGACTTTAGTTAATGTTAATCCCACTATTTTGGAAGAGTGTCAACTTTGCATACATGGGAATCGTGTTAAGAATATGTTTTGTGATAGCTATATTGTTGAATTTGCTTATGATCCTACATGTAATTATTATGAGGGAGGAACATATGCTTGTAGGAATTGCAATAATATCAAGTTTCCTCTCTATGTGTTTGAAGATTTGCTTGTTTTACCTTCCTATGCAAGTTGATTCTTGTTCCCACAAGTTGTTCGCTCACAAAATCCCTATGCATAGGAAGTGGGTTAGACTTAAATGTGCTAGTCATATTCTTCATGATGCTCTCTTTATGCTTCAATTCTTATCCTTTATGTGAGCATCACTGAAATCATCATGCCTAGCTAGGGGCGTTAAACGATTGCGCTTGTCGGGAGGCAACCCAATTTTATTTTTGTTCTTTGCTTTTTGATCCTGTTTTGTAATAAATAATTCATATATCCTCTGTTTAGATGTGGTTTTATGTTTTAATTAGTTTTTGTGCCAAGTAGAGCCTTTGGGAATACTTGGGTCAAGTCTTTGCGATCTTGCTGTAAAAAAAACAGAATCCTTTGTGCTCACGAGATTAGCTGCCATTTTTTACTGCAGAGTGTGATTAGGTTGATTATTTTTGAAGATGATTAATAGACAAATTCCTCAGGTCCACCAATTTATTTCAGAATTTTTGGAGCGACAAAAGTATTTGAATGATACAAATTACTACAGACTGTTCTGTTTTTGATAGATTCTGTTTTCATTGTGTTGTTTGCTTATTTTGATGAATCTATGAGTAGTATCGGAGGGTATGAACCATATATAAGTTGGAATACAATAGATATTACACCAATATGAATTTAGAATGAGTTCAAAACAGTACCTAGTTGGTGATTTATTTTCTTATACTGACGGAGCTTACGAGTTTTCTGTTAAGTTTTGTGTTGTGAAGTTTTCAAGTTTTGGGTAAAGATTCGATGGACTATGGAATAAGGAGTGGCAAGAGCCTAAGCTTGGGGATGCCCAAGGCACCCCTAGGTAATATTCAAGGACAACCAAGAGCCTAAGCTTGAGGATGCCCCGGAAGGTATCCCCTCTTTCGTCTTCGTTCATCGGTAACTTTACTTGGAGCTATATTTTTATTCACCACATGATATGTGTTTTGCTTGGAGGGTCAGTTTGTTTTCTTTTGTTTTTCTTGCTGCTTGAATAAAATACCAAGATCTGAAATTATTAAATGTTATAGAGTCTTCACATAGTTGCATAATTATTCGACTACTCATTGATCTTCACTTATATCTTTCGGAGTAGTTTGTGGTTTACTCTCATGCTTCACTTATATTATTTTGAGAGTCTTTTAGAACAACATGGTAGTTTGCTTTGGTTATGAAATTAGTCCTAATATGATAGGCATCCAAGATGGTTATAATAAAAACTTTCATATAAAGTGCATTGAATACTATGAGAAGTTTGATTCCTTATGATTGTTTTGAGATATGAAGATGGTAATGTTAGAGTCATGCTAGTTGAATAGTTGTGAATTTGAGAGATACTTGTGTTAAAGGTTGTGATTCCCGTAGCATGAACGTATGGTGAACCGTTATGTGATGAATTCAGAGCATGATTTATTTTTTGATTGTCTTCCTTATGAGTCGCGGTCGGGGACGAGCGACGGTCTTTCCTACCAATCTATCCCCCTAGGAGCATGCGCGTAGTACTTTGTATCGATAACTAATAGATTTTTGCAATAAGTATGTGTGTAAGTGCATCTAGTGCCACCCCTAGTTGGTTTTGGAGTATTGACGACAAACCTAGTTGAGGGACTAATGTGTTTGTGAGAATTGCAGGATAACACAGGTAGAAGTCCCTCATTGATTCGGTTTTCCTACCAGAGATGACCCCTAAAAATGTATGAAGACATTGAAGTCAAAGGTGGTATGTGAAGACATTCACATTGAAGACTATGACAAGAGAAGACATCGCGTGAAGACTATGGAGCGCGAAGACTTAGCAGTTTCGTTGTTCTGTGTTTTTCTTCATTGAGTCATAGGAACCACCGTACTGTTAAGTGGGGTCCAAGAGAACCAGTCAGAATGACTGAAGTGATGCTTAATCGAAATCCTATGTTCTACGAGTGAAGACTATGAGAGAAAATCTTGTCCAGAGTTGGATAAGTCAGCTTTGCTTGTAGCCCAAGTAAAGTTGCCGTGTGTGTTTGAAATCTGACCGTTGGAACACGTGTCAGTTCCTTAGTGACCCAGGGTCATTTCGGACAAATCAGGTCGGGTTGCCTAGTGGCTATAAATAGCCCACCCCCTACGACCATAAACGGTTGGCTGCTCAGAGTTAAAGCACGGCTTCTGTCGTTTGAGAGCAACCCACCTTGAAGCCTTTGAGAGAGAATTACTTGAGAGGATAAAGCCCTAACCACCCAGAGCCAAAGGGTGTTAGGCATCACTTAAGTCTTCCTGTCTGTGTGATCTGAAGACTTATTACACTTGAGGACTGTGAATCCTCCAGCCGGTTAGGCATAGCATTCTGAGCATCCAAGAGTCATTGTGGATCGCCGGTGAACGAAGTCTGTGAAGGTTTGGAAGTCTACCTTGAAGACTTACCAGCGTGATTGGGCGAGGTCTGTGTGACCTTAGCTCAAGGGGAATACGGTGAGGACTAAGTGTACAGAGCTGCGGCTCAGGACTAGGTGTCCGGGACTGTGTGTCCTCAGGTTTAAATACCTATCCGCCCTAACCAGACGTACAACTGTCACCGCAGTTGGAACTGGTCTACCAAACCTTTGTCTTCATCCCACACACTGGTTCTATCTTTCCCATCTCTTTATTTACAGTTGGCTCTTGTGAAGTCAGTACCTATTTTCATTATCCATTTGTCTTCACTGTGTACCTGATCTTTACTGCCTAGCTGCTATTAGTCATTGTGCTTTCACTTCATCGAATAGTTGACTATGGTCTGTCTAGTGTAGTCTACCTTCCGCTGCATGGTAATAGGTTCATTTCTATCATTTGTCTTCAAAACTTCCATGTTTTGAAGACTTTCATAAAAATCGCCTATTCACCCCCCCTCTAGTCGATATAACGCATTTTTAATTGGTATCAGAGCGAGGTACTCCCTTGTTGTGTGTGATTTTGGTTTAACCGCCTGGAGTTTTAGTTATGTCGACCATAGGAATGAAGACTGTGTCATGCCCCATCTTTGACGGTCACGAGTATCCCAAGTGGAAGGCCATGATGAAGAAGCGCCTCATGGCGACAAACAGTGAGCTGTGGACCGTCACTGAGATTGGCCTGACTGATTTGTGCAAGATGGCGGAAGCTGATGATATTCGCAAGTACACTCTTCTCAACCTCACGGCGAAGGACGTCATCTGCTCCTGTCTATCTCAAAATCAGTTTAGGAATATCACGCATCTCGATCATGCGAAGCTTATCTAGGACCGTCTCTCTGAGGTCTATGAAGGTCATCGAACTCGTCATGATCCTTGGTTTGAGGACTTTAAGGAATCTCTCAAAGCGATGACATTCGAACTAGAATCATCATCTTCTGCATCATGCCTTATGGCAAAAGATGCTAAGGTAATTGAATGCTGTCTATCTGAATCCAGTGATGATGAATCTGGTGATGAATTTGGACCCAGCTATGCAAAACTTGCTTCCCTTGCCACTAAACAACAGAAAGCTATGGAACACATTCAAAAACTGTTAGACAAAAGCGATGATCTGTTAGACGCTGAAATGACTTGATCTCAGTCCTTAATTGAAGACATAAAAAATCTTCACGTTAAGTATGAGGAACTTGAAAGTCATCATGAAACGCTCTCAACAACTCATGAAAGGCTTTCCTATGATTATCTTCAAAGGAAGCAAGATCTTGAGAAATTGAGAGCGGCCCATGAAGATCTTCAAAAGGAAAATGAGTCACTTCGCGCCGAACAGATCAGTTCAGCTCAGGAAGGATTTGAACCACGATGTCTTAAATGCATTGAGCGTGATAACGCTACTTCTGTTGCTGAATGTTCTACTGTTGCTACTATTGAAATATCTTCAATTGTTGATGTGGTAACTAACCCCTCTGCTGAGGATACCACTGCTATTGCTGATGAGAATGCTAGGTTGAAGACACTTCTTGAAACAAGGCAGATCCTGAACCGAAACCCTAGGAAAGAGGGTGTTGGGTTCGAAAGGAAAATGAATGCTGATGGCTCTTACTAGAAACCTGAGCAGTACCCCAAAACCACATGGGTTACTGCAAAGGAACCTTCAGCGGATCCATCCACCCTATCTGGCTTCACTTGTGCTAATCCCATTGTTATTGATGAATCCTTTGATGCAAACTATAAACTGTTTAAGAATCAGAATGGTGAAGTGTTTGCCAGGTATATTGGTACTGACTGCAGGAATGGACCGCCTATGAAGAAGATCTGGGTGCCGAAAAGGTGTTTGGAGAATCTTCCTGTGAATGTCATCATGACACCACAGGTGAAGAAGACAAACCCCAGACCACAGGCTTCATACGGTCCAAAGGCTTCATACAGATAGAGGACTCACCTGAGTCGCACTAACGCAAATGTTTTGCAGGGAAATCATACTCAGGCCTGTGAATATGAGCGTGTTTCATCAAACCGCCATGTTCATAAGACCAAGAACTATTCTGCTTATTCTTATGAGTACTATTGTACACCTGCAAGACTTTTTGCTAGGGTCCAAAGCCAAAGTTCTCAGATGCTGCACTTAGACTCATTGCTTCGAAGCCACCCTTGAAGATGTGGGTGGCTAAGAAAGCTTAACTCTCTTTTGCAGGGAAAGGTCTCCAACCGAAAACCAAAATCGTCTGACACTATTGCTGGGGACCTTAAACATCTTGTAGGGCACAAGATCAAATGCCAAAATGGTCTTATTATGTAGTTTGTTCCTGAATCGCTTGCTACTTTCCCTATCAGTCCTAATCTCGATCTAAGCTTTAATAATCCACTGGTTCGTCAAATGTTTTTGCTTCACAATTCTCTTCGTGAAGCCTATCCCCCTAACTACACTGTAGGGTACGACACCAGCTGCTTCAGAATGGACTATTGATAGTGGGTGTACAAATCACATGACAGCAAGCGAAGCCTTCTCATGGACTCAACTTTACGTCCATCTAACAAAAGTCACATCACATTTGCTGACACTAGTAAAAGCAAGGTATTGGGTCTAGGTAGAGTTGCAATCTCAAAGGATCAACACATGGATAAAGTCATGCTTGTTGAATCCCTTGGTTTCAACTTAATGTCTGTCTCAATGCTTTGCGATTTAAACATGATTGTGATGTTTGGAAAATATCGTTGCCTTGTTCTAATGGAATCTAACAAGTCTCTAGTGTTTGATGGGTATCGGAAAGATGATTTCTATGTGGTAGATTTCTCTGCAGGACCACAACTTGCAGTACGTCTTCTAGCAAAAGCTTCTGAATGCTGGCTCTGGCATCGGAGGCTAGGGCATGCTGGCATGAGGAACCTCCACACCCTTGCAAGGAAGAAGCATGTCATAGGCATCGAGGGCATCAAGTTCAAGAAGGATCACTTATGCGGTGCTTGTGAATCAGGAAAGATGACGAGGGCCAAGCATCCCTCGAAGACAATCATGACAACGACTCAACCCTTCGAACTGCTCCACATGGATCTTTTTGGTCCCACTCATTACTCAACTCTTACTACTACTGCTTGTCTCTATGGCTTTGTCATTGTTGATGATTATTGAAGATATACTTGGGTGCATATAATCCTCTACAAGACTGAAGTGCAGGATGTCTTTAGACGCTTCGCCAGTCGAGCAATGAACAACTATGGCGCCAAGATAAAGCACATCAGAAGTGACAATGGCACTAAATTCAAGAACACTGGCCTAGATACATATCTTGATACCTTAGGCATCACACATGAATTCTCACCTCCGTACACGCCACAGTAGAATGGCGTCGTCGAACGCAAGAACAGAACACTTATTGAGATGGCCTGGACGATGCTTGATGAATACAAGACTCCAAGAAAATTCTGGCCGGAAGCCATTGATACTGCATGCCATATCATCAACCGTGTTTATCTTCACAAGCTTCTGACAAGACATCCTATGAGCTCCTTACTGGCAAGAAGCCAAATGTCAGTTACTTCAGAGTATTTGGCGCCAGGTGCTGGATCAAGGATCCACATCACACTTCAAAATTTGCACCAAAAGCACATGAGGGTTTTATGCTTGGATATGGAAAGGATTCGCACTCCTACAGAGTCTTCAACCTTTTTCACTATAAAGTGGTTGAAACAGTGGATGTGCGGTTTGATGAGACGAACGGCTCACAAAGAGAGCACCTGCCAAATGTGCTAGATGAAGTTCCATCCAGTGAATCAATCAAACTTATGGGAACTGGAGGAATCATACCGTTTGAAGCTCAACCTAAAGAGAAACTTATCATCTCCGCACCTGATCAACCTGAAGACAATGCTCAGCCTGAAGACAATCCCTCTAACGATGACAATGATCAGCAAGAGAAAAATCTTCGTCCTATACATCCTCGTGTTGCAAATGAAGTTCAGATTGAGAGAATAATTGATAGCATTAATGCACCAGGTCCACTCACTCGTTCAAGGGCAACATAGCTAGCAAATTTTCGTGGGCACTTCGCATTCGTCTCAATATCTGAACCCAAGAAAGTTGAAGAAGCCTTCATGGAACCTGAATGGATTCAAGCTATGCAAGAAGAGCTTCAACAGTTTGAGCTGAATAATGTATGGGAACTGGTTAAGCGTCCCGATCCTCGCAAGCACAATATAATAGGCACCAAATGGATATATCGCAACAAGCAAGATGAGCATGGTCAAGTTGTTAGAAACAAAGCTCGTCTCGTTGCTCAAGGGTACACTCAAGTTGAAGGGATTAACTTCGATGAAACATTTGCTCCTGTGGCTAGACTTGAAGCCATACGCATACTGCTGGCCTATGCAAATCATCATAACATACTTCTATATCAAATGGATGTGTAGAGCGCTTTTCTCAATGGCAAGATTGAAGAAGAAGTGTATGTTGCACAACCGCCTGGCTTTGAAGATCCAAAACATCCTGACATGGTGTACAAGCTCAACAAGGCATTGTATGGCCTCAAACAAGCCCCTCGGGCTTGGTATGACACACTCAAAGACTTCCTGAAGAGCAAAGGCTTCAAATCTAGTTCCCTCGACCCCACTCTCTTCATGAAGACATATGATGGTGAACTGTTTGTGTGCCAAATATATGTGGATGACATTATCTTCGGCTGCACCAATCAGAAATATAGTGAAGAGTTTGGATATATGATGCAAGAGCAATATCAGATGTCCATGATGGGTGAGCTAAAGTTCTTCCTTGGTCTTCAAATACGTCAGCAACACAATGGCATCTTCATATCTCAAGAGAAGTACCTCAAAGATTTCCTGAAGAAATTTGGTATGCAAGACTGCAAAGGCTTCACGACGCCAATGCCAGCCAAACATCATCTGGGTCCCGACGACAATGGTAAAGAGTTCGATCAAAAGGTATACCACTCCATGATTGGTTCTTTACTTTATCTATGTGCATCTAGGCCAGATATTATGCTTAGTGTTTGCATGTGTGCTCGATTCCAAGCGGCACCAAAGGAATCGCATCACTTAGGTGTGAAGCGAATTCTTTGATGTTTGGCTTACACCCCAACACTAGGATTATGGTATCCAAAGGGCTCAGAGTTTGATCTGGTTGGATTCTCGGATGCTGATTATTCTGGTGACAAGGTGGATCGCAAGTCTACATCAAGCACATGTCATTTTCTGGTATGATCACTTGTATGTTGGTCTTCAAAGAAGCAGAACTGTGTATCTCTATCCACTGCTGAATCTGAATACATTGCTGCTGGATCTTGTTGCGCTCAGCTTCTGTGGATGAAGCAAACACTCAAAGACTATGGCATTCATCTGAAGCAAATGCCACTCTACTGCGACAATGAAAGTGCCATCAAGATTGCCAACAACCCAGTTCAGCACTCGAAGACAAAGCACATTGAAATTCGTCATCACTTTCTCAGAGATCATGTTGTGAAGGAAGATATTGATATCATACACGTCAACACTGAAGAGCAATTGGCAGATATCTTCACCAAGCCCTTGGATGAGAAGAGATCTTGCAAGTTACGGTGTGAGCTAAATATCTTGGAATCCTCAAATGTCCTGTGATCAGGCACACATCCTAACACTTATGCATATTGATGACTGAGATGTGCAACACACAAAGTAATGTATATCTTCGATCAATGAAGACATACATTCTAAGTGCGAATACATTAATGTGGAATTTGACTTCGGAGCGCCACGATAATTGTGCGCCGTGTCTGGGTCTAATACTTCCTATACGGTGGGTAACGCCACCACCAAATTCTTCTGTTTGAAGTGTTTCACCCATGCGTTGCATTTTCTATGTCTTCACATTTGGTTTGGCTTCAATCTCAACCTGTCTTCATGATTATCTTCACTATGTTGATTATATATATACTAGTGTTCTATGCTCTACAGCATTCACTTATAGCTATGTCTTCTTGTTGAATCTTTTGAACTAAGTGAATGTGATCGGACCCTAACCTCTCTATGCTTTCTATCTCAAACTCTATCTCTCCAAATCATATGCATTCTCTTGAAACTATTGAATGTCTTCTCTGCGTCCTTGTCAGCAGAAGATACAGAGACAAACATTAAGTCCGCTTTCAATGCTAATTCCTTCACCAGAAACCCAGAGAAGTGGGAACGACCACCCGACAATCCAGGCATGCGTGGGAACGTGGAACAACCTCCAATATGTTGCATGATGGCCACGTGTCCTTTAGATGTGAATCGCCACGGGCACCTGTGTAATAACACTGTGCCGTCCCTGTCCCTATAAATACACGTCTCACCACAGTCATTATCCTTTCTTCCACTCTCGCACAAACCCTAGCGCCACCGCTAGCCCTCGACGACGCTGGCGACGAAGCTGTAAGCTGCCGCGACCTCTCCGACGCCATCTTCACGCCGGCCGCGGACATCGTCTTCTCCGCCGTCGCCGTAGATGTCCTCCGTCGCCAAGTTAGGGCACAGACAATCGAACTGCTCGGCCTCCTCTTCCACTCCGTCTAGCAGTTCTTCGTGTGGTAAATAGAACTTCCTTTTTACGGCCCCTTTAATCCTATAGATTCATCACTTTCTACCACAAGCAGTTTCTGTTCACACAAGTTGGATCTATTTCATACTGCATCTCATAATATGCCTAGTATGTTCACTGATGCTTCACAAAGTAGTTAGATTCCTCACTTGTACAAACCCGTGGATTCGTACAAATCTGGAACCAACTCCTTATCTATGAGGGAATGTCTTCGCACGATGAGGTCAATGTCTTCTAAACTGATTTATCTTCAAAATCTTCTGAGAATGCATATGACCTCTTCCCCTTCCCTCGCACCTTAATGCTGTCACAGGTACATGTCCGTGGGAGAATCCCTTGGTTCTCATAGTCTGCATTCATTTGCAGAATTCTTACAGCATCATATAAATTCTCCCGAAGCTAGTTCCTGTTTTTCCAACAAGCGAAAGCCTTTGAAGCCTTTGAACGTGTTGAAGCCATTCAGTTTGAAGTTCATGGCTACAGAGAAATCAGTAAGGAAGGGTGGCAGACAGCATCGAGGGGGAACGTCAAGAGATTTGCCTGATGACCTCTCAAAGCTTTACAAGACAGATCCTGAAGAGGATTACAATCAGCGCAAGACCCGAATCCAATGGATTCGAAGATATTGGGTAGAACAATGGTTCAAGTACCGGTTTGTGACCCAGGAATATGCTGAGAAAAATGCCATCAAGCGACATTGGGGAGACATCCTATACAGAAATCTTCAACCCAGGTCCAGAGATGAAGCCATTGAACAAGGCTTCTATCCCTGCATGGTCCGTGGACCACAGCCTGCGGATGCTCACCCATCGTCATTGCTATGGTGTCTTGATGACAATCTGTTCAAACGCAACTTCCAATTTGCCAAGAATTCGTCTAAGCAAAACAAGAAGTCATTGGGACTAGACTTCAACCCTAGCCCTTCTGCTCCCCGTGCCGATGGCACCAGCGAAGCTGAACCCAATCTTGTTGGGCCCTTCTACAACCTGGAAGGTCTCATCACTCATATCATGGTTCAAGGGACAGCCGTGGATGAGCCTGCAGATGACGCTAAATCTGATGAAGCGCCTGCACCGCCGAAGCCACAGAAACTGAAGAAGCCTAAAGCTTCAATGCCTGCCTCAGCACCAAAAATCTCACGGGCGAAGCCACTGGCTACTGCACCTCCTGAAGACAGTGTGCAGTCTGAAGATTTGTCACGCATCTCCAAGCCCTCGAGAGTCAAGATGCCTTTGCAACACACCAGCCAAGAACTGACTGCTGCTGCTATTCTGCGCAACGACGCCATTGATCTGTCCAGCGATGAAGATCTTGCAGATGACGCTCTTGAGCAACTGATCAAGAGCAAAGAAGAAGCAGAAATCTTCAATGATTTGCCTCTCTTTGACGTGGCAATCATTCACAACTTCATTGATGAGTGGTTTGACACGCCCAACCTCAGCTTTGAAGATCTGCAACTTCCAATTGGCCTCAGTGTCGCCTTCCATGGCGCCATTGCTTCAAAGCTAGCTCTAGATCAGCGCATCGTTGAACTGAAGCAAAAGATCGACTTTGAGAAAGCTTAGTTCAAGAAGCACATGGCCAAGCTCAACGTGCAAGAGGTCAAAAATTTCAAGATCATGTTGCACGAGCTCGAAGAAGCCTTTCTCAAGAAGCGTAAAGAAGCTCAAGGTTCTCGTGAGCGCATGAAGAGCCTGGCTGACAAGTGTGTGCAAGCCTACAATGAGGCTGAGAAGCGCAAGGCCCTTGGTCGTCCTGGCATCGATCCCAGGATGGCCGCAAAGAAGAAGAAGAAGCCAGCTGTGGACGAACCCGAAGCACCAAGGCAGGAAGCACATCCCATTGTCTTCGCAGCCAGCATGATTGGCTTGAAGCCAAAGGTCAGGTCAACCGCTTCAGAACTGAAGAAGACGAGGACTGCTGAGGCTGAAACGAGAAAGAGGAAACATCCTGAAGCCTCTGATGCTGCTCCCTCCAAGAAGAAGCGCAAGACCAAGAAGGATCGGGCTGCTCCCACAGAGCCCCTAGTTGTTGAACCTATCTCCATGGTTCGCCCTGCAGCTGAACATCAAGAGCGCCAACTGACTGTCCATGATCCTGCTTCCATAGAGGCTCATGAAGCTAGAGACATTCCATGAGCCTTCTTCCTCAGATCAAGCACAACTTGGTATCATCGCCTGTGCTTACGCACAGCGAACTCATCATCATTGGTCGTCCTCTGACGCCAATTGCTCAGGATGCATCATGGGCTGATCACCCACAACAACAAGTCGCACCACCCCGGCAAGAAGAAGAAGATGACTTTGAGGCCCAGCCAACTCCGTCTCCAGAGGCGTCGCCAGTGTTACGCAGGCTTTGCAAAGGACCAAGGTCTCAAGTCCCTCTTTCGAGCGTTCCAGAAGGAGAAGTGCCCCACCAATCTGTTGCGCATCAAGTGTTTCCAGATGCCACCTCTACTGTGAATGTCTCCGAGTCTGAGGCTAAAGCTGCTGAAGACATTCCGGCTGCATCAGCCGACGACACACAAGAAGAAGAACGTGTCTCTACTCCCCCCATTACTGAAGAAGCTGTTCTCGAGGAGAACGTGTCTGTGCCCGACCCTCCAGCTCATCAAGTGGAGGTTGAGAATCTTGAGGCTGCCATCACGAACACAAATGAAGCCAATGATGTTGTCATGGCTGAAGCAAATGTGGAGCCTGCACCAACCAATGTGCCAGAAGTCAGTGAAGCCAATGATGCTGCTGCTCCTGCGCCTGCTGCTGGTCCTCAGTTTGACTATCACGTTGTGCAACGCCCTCGATGCGGCTATATCTCCCACGTGTCGAAGCACGACTTAGAGGCATAACCACATTGAAAGCAATGTCGCAAGTGAGGTAATCTTCAAAACAACCCATGTAATACAATAAGGGGAAAAGGATACATAGTTGGCTTACAATCGCCACTTCACACAAATACATGAATAAAGCATTACATCATCCAAATGCAATCAGGGCCCGACTACGGAGCCAAAAAAAAAGAAGACTACCCCAAATGCTACACAGATCCCCGATCGACCCCAACTGGGCTCCACTACTGATCAACTAGAACGAAACAACACAAAGGACAAGATCTTCATCGAGCTCCTCCTGAGCTTGGTTGCGTCATCTGCACGGTCTCATCGGCACCTGCAAGCTGGTTTTGGAAGTATCTGTGAGTCACGGGGACTCAGCAATCTCGCACCCTCGCGATCAAGACTATTTAAGCTTATAGGTAAGGTAAAGGTATGAGGTGGAGCTGCAACAAGCGACTAGCATATATGGTGGCTAACATATTCGCAAAAGAGAGCGAGAAGAGAAGGCAAAAGCACGGTCGAACAACTATGATCAAGAAGTAATCCTAGAACAACCTACGTCAAGCATTACTCCAACACCGTGTTCACTTCCCGGACTCCGCCGAGAAGAGACCATCACGGTTACACACGCGGTTGATGCATTTTAATTAAGGTCAACTTCAGATTTTCTACAACCGGATGTTAACAAATTCCCATCTGCCCATAACCGCGGGAACGGCTTTCGAAAGTTCAAATCCCTGCAGGGGTGTCCCAACTTAGCCCATCACAAGCTCTCATGGTCAACGAAGGATATTCCTTCTAGCGGGAAGACCCGATCAGGCTCGGAATCCCGGTTACAAGACATTTCGACAATGGTAAAACAAGACCAGCAAAGCCACCCAGATGTGCCGACAAATCCCGATAGGAGCTGCACATATCTCATTCTCAGGGCACACCGGATGAGCAAGACGTCGGGTAAGCCAGCCCAGAGTTGCCCCTGGTAGCCTCGGACATCGCTCAGTTGGACCAACACTTAGAGAAGCACTGGCCCGGGGGGGTTAAAATAAGATGACCCTTGAGCTGGCCGACTCAAGGGAAAGAAAAAGGCTAGGTGGCAAATGGTAAAACCAATGTTGGGCCTTGCTGGAGGAGTTTTATTCAAGGCGAACCGTCAAGGGGTTCCCATTATGACCCAACCGCGTAAGGAACACAAAATCCGGGAACAAAACACCAATATGACGGAAACTAGGGCGGCAAGAGTGGAACAAAACACCAGGCATAAGGCCGAGCCTTCCACCCTTTACCAAGTATATAGATGCATTAATTAGATAAGAGATATTGTGATATCCCAACAAAACATCCATGCTCCAAACATGGAACAAGCTTCAATCTTCACCTGCAACTAACAACACTATAAGAGGGGCTGAGCAAAGCGGTAACATAGCCAAACAACGGTTTGCTATAACAAGGTGGGTTAGAGGCTTGGTTCAACAATATGGGAGGCATGATAAGCAAGTGGTAGGTATCGCAGCATAGGCATAGCAAAAGAGCGAGCAACTAGCAAGCAAAGATAGAAGTGATTTCGAGGGTATGGTCATCTTGCCTGAAATCCTGCAAGGAAGAAGAACGAGTCCATGAAGAAGACAAATGGACATAGTCGAACGGTTCCTCACAAACGCGACGTTACCGGAATCAACCCGAAGAAGCAACACTGGAAAGAAGCAAACAACAAAGTAAACAACCATCACATAAACATGGCATGATGCACAATCAAGTATGATGCATGTCCGGTTTAATGAAGCATGGCATGAGAAAGTGCACAAGCATTCCTACAAATTAAATGGAGCTCAATATGCAACGAGTTGCATATTGACGAAACACCACATCAATTATTTAGTTCTCTCTCGGTTATGCACTCAACAATATTACATGTTGGTTAACATGGCAAGAGGTGAGGCATAACAAAACTACACCATCTAAACAATTTAAATGGGGCCCGATATAACAAACAACAAATCCGGTAAGTCCCTATATGCATTAGTAATTTATTGCAACAACAATTTAAACATTTTAATTGTTGTTATCATGATGCAGATGACATGAACAAGTTTATGCAATTTTTTATTAAAAGTTGACAAGAGCATTATGAAGCATTTTTTCACCGTAGTAGAAAGAAAGGGGTGCCATGGAGACCATAACGAAACGGTGCCACTACAACGTTCCGGTTCTGACAACTCATTGAGAACGTCGGTGCAAAAGAAAGTGTGTCGGGAGCGTGCAAAAGATGGTGGGGTGATCCCGGTTACCGGGTTCCCACGAATCAACGACGGCATGGCAACGAGGAGGAACCACTAACGTTCACGGGCGAAAACAACAACTAAACATGCATCTCATACAACACATGCTTTCGTCCATGGGTCATCGTCTCGGCGGTTATACCTTCCAGGTGCATTCTCGGAGCGGTTCGGGTTCATAGAGGAAGTAGGCGTTCTCGCGACGGTGGTGGTACAAGGTCGTCGTAGGAAGTAGTCGTACTCGCGATCTTGTCGGATCCACGGTGATGGTAGTGAAAACTTGGCGAATCCGAGTTCTTCGGAGGTCGTCATCGAACTTGGTCAAATACATGACGTGGGTAGATGTTCACTCGACGGCCTTCGGCGACGGTAGTTGTTCTCATTTCGTCGTGGAACTTGGCGATTTCACAAACAGTGGAAGACGAACTTGGCGGTCCTCGTTGACCTAGTACTTGGCGTTTCCCGGTTCGGTGACCGTTTTCGGCATCGAACGTCGAGGTACTTGGCGGACTCGCACGGGGCAGCAACATGTGGTCGAACTAGGGTCTCAGTCCTGGCGATCAAAAGGGTACTTGCGGTCTTGATGAATCCGTAGTGGTACTGGGCGAGATCATGGCCACGACAGTCTTTGAACTTGGTTTTCTTGTGTAAGACTCCACGTGTCCTGGGAGGACTCGGAGATGGCCATGTCAATGAGGCGATGGTAGATGATGAAGCACGGAGCAACAGCTCGAGTCGCGGGAGCAGCAACTGTCACGGGCGGAGGTCGGGCTGGAGCTCCTGGCCGCAGCAGCGCGGCGCCCGAGCAGGGTCCAGCGGCAAGGCAAGGCGACGAGGAGGAGCCTGCGAGGGACCCTGGCGGGGAGGCGGTGTAGGACGGTGCGCAGCTGAAGTGAGGTCGGCGGCGCCGTGAGCCGGCAGGGTGGAGCCGAGGAGGACGTCCGGCGACGACCGGTGCTGGGGCTCCAGCGAGCGCTGGCCAAATCGGTTGGGACGAGCAGTGCAGGGGCTCCTGCTGGCCGTGGAGGACGAAGGATGCGGGCACGGGAACGAGGTAGGACTCGGCAGAGGAAGCGGGAGGCGGCCATGGCGCGCGGAGGAGAAGCAGGAGGAAGGCCATGGCAACGAGGACGGGCGCGCGGGATTGGGCGTGTGCGGAGACGGCGGCCTCGCGGAAGAGGGAGGCACAGGCATGGGACATCGCTCGTCGGCGGGCCGGCGTTGAGGAGGGATCGGATCGAGGCACGAGGAGCTCCTCTCCCTAGCGATGTGCGTGGAGGCGGCGCAGGAGGGATCGATGGGAGAGGGAGAGAGCGAGAGATGGGGATCGGGCTGCGGGGACTCCTGGCGGCGCGAGGAGGTGAACGAAGGGAAAAAGGGGACCAAGGGGGATCGGGCTAGGTTAGAATTGGTGGGGGTCGGCTGGGCCTATGGGCCGGCGCGGGAGGTCTGCTGGCCTCGCTGCGGGTGGCCTAGGTGGGCTGGCGCGAGAGTGGGCCTAGGGAGGCCCAGTTGGGCTCTCTGCTCTCTCTCTCTTTAACTTTATTTCTAAGCATAAAACAAAATTGGAGAAGAAAAGAAAGATGGAGGGGGTTTGGGAAAGAATTAGCGCACGCAAATAATATTCCCGGACTCGCAAAAATGCGCTGGTTCCAAGAAAAATATGAGAGGCATGATTGCAAGGATTTAATTCAAAGTCATTTGAATTTAATTCAAATGGTTTGAACAAGGGCTAGGAATTAGAGGTGTCGAAAAATGTTCCGATTTTTGGTGGAGCTCCGGAAAATGACGAAAGAATTTATGGGCAAAGTTAAAGGCCAAGAGACGTGATGACTAAAGCATTGGAATTTTGCAAGTGTGTTAAGGTGAATTCCAAAAGAATGGAAATATTTATAATAGCTCCCTAATATCGGGAGGATATGTTATAAAGAGAATCACCATGTAAATTCCCTCGGTTTAAATGGACCGAAGATCCATGCAATTTATTTAGTTGAGCTTTAAAATGGGTTGCATGATGACATGATGCAATGCACATGATGCAGAGATGAATGCAACCGATGAAACAAATCAACAACGAATCTCGGAAACCCTGGAAGGCATCTGAAGCTCCGGTCTTGGGGCGTTACAACACTCCACCACTACGAGAGGATCTCGTCCCGAGATCTAAGATGGCACCGGAGAGAAATGGAAGAGGAAGAGAAGAGGTAAGGCTAAGTTGCTTCTTTGACAAACGAGTGAAGCCAAAGAACCTTTAGAGGTTGAACAAATTGAAAGAAAGAATACAACAGAGATGAACGAAGTTGAAAACACTCCGTTAGAAAATAGGAACAAGGAAGAACAAATTCGTATAGCACTCCGGTTGAAAAGAGATGCAAGACTTGATAGGATGAAAAGGACTTGAGCAAAGGGGGCACAACACTCCAGTTAAATGGGTAAGCACGAAAAGAACACCATCCGAGATGATGAGAGAAAAGAGCAACATCACAACGCCTCCGGAAGAGAGAATAGAAAAAATAGAAATCTTCTTCCACCGAGGTGATAAGGATAAAACTTGGATCGTAGATAATCACCACAAAGAGCAACATTCCCAATGGAAGGATTTAGGTGAAATATCACCCAAGATAACTCCAATGAAGAGATTGATGGATTGCAAAGGATCTCATGAACGAAATGAAAAAGATGGTTTAACATATGTCATTCCGGACAACTTGTGAATTGTGAAACACGAAGGGAAATTGTCAAGAGTGACAAAACACCATATCAAAAGATAAATTAGAAAGAATTGCACTCCCGATTGCAAGATGAAGAAAACTTGAGCTCCTTTGAAAAGAATCTCGATGAACACTACGAGAAGGAATTAAATCCTTGATGAACCAACATGTAGAGCCTACATGAGGAAACTCCGGTAACAAAAGGATAACGAAAAGAAAGAGAAGTTGAAAACACAAGGTGAAAACCTTGTAATGATTTAGATGGATCTCCGTGATAATTAGAGCTTGGAACTCCGGATAAGAAAGATGAACAATTGAAATCAAGAATTTTGATGAACCTCCGGAATAAGGAATTGAATTCACTCGATGAAACAAGAATAAGAATTACATTATGCTTATCCTTCACCAATTAAATTGATGACAAACAATGGATTTGGCATACTACTTATTCTCGTAGAAAGGTTAAGATAGATATTGCGCAACTTGGAAAGGTCTTCAACGAACCGCCGGTAGGATTGAAACAACGAATAAATAAATATGATAAGGAGGAAGAGAAATCTTGAACGAACCACCGTAAGAATTGAGAATGAACGAAGAAAAGAGATGAATCATCGGTAAGAATTTGAAAACAAACAAAGATACTTGGGAAAATTTAGATACAAGAGAACGAAGAGATCCCGGGCTGATTAGAGAAATTTGAATGATGCACCGGTAAGATTTGGAGAACAATAGCTGAAAGCTAGAATGAATAATCCTGTAATGATAGCCTTTGGAGAATCAAACTAAAAAGAATCCTGGATTGCTCCGGATGGGTGAAAAGAATATCTCACAATCGAAAGCAATAGTGAGAGGATGACACGAAGCTAGAGCCATGGATCCTTGAGAGAACGGATAAGATATGGAGGAAAACTCTTCTTCGGTCTTCAAATGTTGAGAATGATGACGAGAAACACCACTGAGAATTGTTGAGGCACTCCGGAATTAAAATTGGAAAGGTTGAACCAACGATGAAAAGAATTTGAGAGATCTTAGAGAAAGACATATGACTGATGACAAATCATACTTACGTCATACATTAAAAGAATTTAGGATAGCTCCGGGAAAAATAAGAAGAGTTAGGTAAGATCCTGGGAAAAGACCTGTGGGTTAGGGCCCACTCAAAAGAAACACCGTTGACATGATTGCTTGAAAAGAGAGATTCCACCAGTTGAATTAAATGGCTTGAATGAGATAACAACCTCGAGATATCTTCAGCACTCCGGAACAATTGAATATCGAGAAGTGGAATGATAATAAGGTGCACCAGTAAGAGAAGGTATTTGAAACGAGGAAAAGGGGATTTGATCAACACCAAAGCTTTAATTAGTTCCACCAGAGAAGAAAGAGAATGAATAATGATGAACTTGAGGTTCCGTTAGAATCTTCATGAGAATCACCGGATAAGAACATTGAAGGAAAAGAATGGAGAGACTTCCACCAATAAAATGATACTTGATTGAGAAATCTGAGTCCTTGAAGAAAACAAAGGGAGGGAGGATGGGAAAAAACAAAGGCAACTTGGAGACGGAAGAGATGAACACCGTTGAGAAGAACTGATACTTGATCTTGCGGATGTTGAAATGCTCGATCCACTTGAAAAGAAAACACGCCGGTTGGAAAGGATTGACATGACAATATCGATGATCATGAAGGATTTGTATTCACATCGGAGTATGAGAACACCGTTTAGAGAAGGTATGGAATCAACATTTGACTTCGAAGCAACTCGAATACCACAACTCAAAACAAAACAAAGGATTGGCTTGCAAAATAAGGCGGAACAAACATATGATAGAGATTTCGTCCGAAGTTTTCTTGGTGGGGCCTACACGGTCTCGATCATACAGCTGTAGGATCTAGAAGTAGATGTGTCTAGAGGGGGGTGATTAGACACTTAATGCTAAAGTTGCAATTTTTAAGCTTTTTCGGTTTAAGTGGAGTTTAGGCACGATTTCAACATACACAATACATATCAAGCAAGCATGCAAAGAGTATATGAGCAGCAGAATGTAAAGCATGCAACTTGCAAGAATGTAAAGGGAAGGGTTTGGAGAATTCAAACGCAATTGGAGACACGGATGTTTTTCCCGTGGTTCGGATAGGTGGTGCTATCCTACATCCACGTTGATGGAGACTTCAACCCACGAAGGGTAACGGTTGCACGAGTCCACGGAGGGCTCCACCCACAAAGGGTAACGGTTGCGCGAGTCCACGGAGGGCTCCACCCACGAAGGGTCCACGAAGAAGCAACCACCCACGAAGGGTCCACGAAGAAGCAACCTTGTCTATCCCACCATGGCCATCGCCCACACAGGACTTGCCTCACTAGCGGTAGATCTTCACGAAGTAGGCGATGTCCTTGCCCTTACAAACTCCTTGGTTCAACTCCACAATCTTGTCGGAGGCTCCCAAGTAACACCTAGCCAATCTAGGAGACACCACTCTCCAAGAAGTAACAAATGGTGTGTAGGTAATGAACTCCTTGCTCTTGTGCTTAAAATGATAGTCTCCCCAACACTCAACTCTCTCTCATAGGATTTGGATTTCGTGGAAAGAAGATTTGAGTGGAAAGCAACTTGGGGAAGGCTAGAGATCTAGATTCATATGGTAGGAATGGAATATCTTGGCCTCAACACATGAGTAGGTAGTTCTCTCTCAGAAATAGGATGCTGAAACTGTAGGCTTAGTCTGATGGCTCTCTCTACGAATGAAGAGGAGGTGGAGGGGTATATATAGACTCCACACAAAATCCAACCGTTACACACATTTTTCCAATCTCGGTGGGACCAAATCAACAAACTCGGTCGGACCAAAAAGGTAAACCTAGTGACCGTTAGAGATTTCGGTGGGACCGAATGGATCAACTCGGTGGGACCGATGTGCTAGGGTTAGGGTAAATCCAAAACTCGGTTTGACCGATTACTCGAACTCGGTGGGACCGATTTGGGTAATAAGTGAAACTGTGATTTGGGACCGAGAATATTGCAATGGGTAACAAAGAGTTTGCAAGCCCATCTCGGTGAGACCGAGATCCCATCGGTGAGACCGAACTGATTAGGGTTTGGCAGTGGCTTATGATAAGTGAAACTCGGTGGCGCGGGATAGGAAGAATCGGCAGGACCGAGTTTGGCTTAGGGTTTAGGTCATATGTGGAAGTGGGAAATTAGCTGAGGATTTTGGAGCATATCATTAAGCACATGAAGCAAGGGGCTCATTAAGCAACACCTCATCCCTCCTTGATAGTATTGGCTTTTCCTATGGACTCAATGTGATCTTGGATCACTAAAATGTAAAATGAAGAGTCTTGAGCTTTAAGCTTTAGCCAATCCTTTGTCCTTAGCATCTTGAAGGAGTTCCCACAACCTTTAGTCCATGCCACTTCATTGTTGAACTTATCTGAAACATGCTAGATAGAAATGTTAGTCCAACAAGAGATATGTTGTCATCAATTATCAAAACCACCTAGGGAGCACTTGTGCTTTCAATCTCCCCCTTTTTGGTAATTGATGGCAACATACATCAAAGCTTTAGATAACGATATAAAGAACAACAAGTAAAGCTTTGGAAGGACATGTAACAAGCATAGGCTCCCCCTACATGTATGCACTCATGTAAATATGAAATACAGAGGCATGTGAGAGCATAACCATGACAGAGTAGGCAATGTGTTACATGCATCTTGGCCATATGCATTAGAGCAAAAGATTATCAAGGAAAATACCTTGATGCTCATGAGTCCTTCTTGCAAACAGTATGTACATAAGCAAGAACTCCTCATACTCATGATTTTGATGCATATACTTACCTTGTGGTCTTGAGTTGGCTTAGGATGGAATGAACCTGCACAAACAAGGTTAGATAACACAGGTACATCCACTAGCTAGAGAAAACAAAAGAAACCACAAGAATACCAAGACTGGGATGACATGTAGAGAGTGAGTACAAGGTACCACATTGAATTCAACATGTCCCCAAGAATAAAGATATGCAATGAATTTGACTGATTTCTTTCCCTTAGGTGTCTTGCTCCCCCTGAATCTTATATGGGATATTGGGAGAAGATAGGGAACAAAAGATCAGAGCTGAAAGATACAAATGGATAGAACTTAATGCAAATACATGTCTTTCCCCCAAAAAGACATGTGACATATCTCCTCTTGAACATCAAGCATCTGGGATCCTTGAGTATTTTCCCTCCCTGGAAATCTCTCTCTCCCCCTTAATAGCATCTGGGAAATCTCTCTCTCCCCCTTAACAACATCTGGGATCCTTGAGACTTTCTCTCCCCCTTGAGCTTTGATGTGATCTCTTTCTCCCCCTTTGACATCAATTTCCAAGAAGGTTTTTCCTGGAATCCGTCGAATAGGTTTGGTCCTTGAGATTCAGCACAAAGCAGAGGATAAAATTGTGATGCTTGTAGAGGACAAGATTCATTGAGTGGAGCTGGATCAGAAGAAATGTAGAACAAGTGGCAAACTGTTTTTCTGATTGCAAATTCGGTGGCACCGAGTGGCACATTTCGGTGGTACCGAAAAGATTCGGTTGGACCGAAAATTGCAAGTTGGTGAAACCGAGTTTACACAGAGAAAAACACTTGTCACCTCAGCTCACTAGACATGTAGGATCTCACAAAGATTTGCAATGAATTTCCTGAAGGATTTGCAAGGAATTAAGTGCAGAAAATGCAGAACAAAAACAAAGAGAAAAGAGAAGAAACTGAAAGATCTAGATGAAGTTTTTTTTTTGAAAAAGGAGAGAGAAAATAAACATGCATGAGACAAATGCAATAACACAAAGAAAGAACACAAGAGAGCTTCATCTAGAGTTGGGCGGTGACATAGTCACCTATGTTAGAGTATATTGACTTAGGAGTCAAGTGAGAACGCTTGATCATCGGTCATACTCATCGTTTAAGCTCAAAATGGGGTTACCATTTTTTGTTTAAGCATCTTGATGTTTTCACATCTTGTTGAGTTGCTTTGACTCATGTCTTGGAGTAAAGCTTCTCTAAGATGGAATAACATACCTTGGGTGGTGGTGTGGTTCTTGCTCATGTAGTTGAACTTGTGTGGGTGCTCAAGGTTGATGTAGATCATCAAGAGTTGGGAGCACCAATTGGAGTTTGATTTCATCTACCTACATGGGTTAGTTCTTGCAAGGAAGAGCACTTGTGTATCCAAAAATGACAATCATGAAGCTTAACATAGAATTTGTCAAAGGATATGTTTGAATGGTTTTGTGCTTCCTTGTCTTCAACCACTATTGTGTAGAGTCTTGGTGATGTAGAGATTGCTCAAGATGTGAGTGAGTCGCAATCTCATGGAATTAGATTCAACCAAGCACCTACATGGGTTAGACAACATGCAAGGTGCAAATATATCCAAGACATAAGATAGTTATCATAAGAGATATATCATGGATTAGTCATAAGCTCATGTCTTGCATGTATCCAATGGAGTTTCTACTCCAAGTCCGAAGCATCAATGATGTTCAATTCTCCTCTCAACCTGCAAAACACTTGCTCATCAAGTGGTTTAGTGAATATATCCGCTAATTGCTTATCGGTGCGAACATGCTTAAGATTGATGTCACCCTTAGCAACATGATCTCGAATGAAATGATGACGAACTTCAATATGCTTAGTTCGAGAATGTTGTACAGGATTATGACCAATTTTGATAGCACTTCCATTGTCACAAAGCAGTGGAACATGTTTCACATAAATCCCATAATCTTTAAGTGTTTGGGTCATCCAAAGTAATTGAGCACAACATGAACCAGCGGCGATGTATTCCGCTTCGGCGGGGGATAAGGATACCGAGTTTTGTTTCTTGGAAGACCAAGACACAAGAGATCTACCAAGAAATTGACAAGTACCCGAAGTGGACTTTCTATCAACCTTGTCTCCGGCATAATCCGAGTCGGAATAGCCAACAAGATCAAAAGAAGACCTCTTAGGATACCAAATGCCAAAATTTGGTGTATGGATTAAATATCTCACTATCCTTTTCACAGCCTTAAGATGACAATATTTAGGAGCAGCTTGATATCGTGCACACATGCACACACTTAGCATAATATCGGGACGTGAAGCACATAGGTATAACAATGAACCGATCATAGAGCGATAAACCTTTTGATCAACTGGTTCACCATCTTTGGTCAAATCATTATGTCCACTAGTAGGCATGGGTGTAGACATACCTTTGCATTCTTGCATATTGAACTTCTTGAATAAGTCCTTGGTGTACTTTGTTTGAGAGACAAATGTACCTTCCTTAGTTTTCTTGATTTGCAAACCGAGAAAGAATTTGAGTTCACTCATCATAGACATCTCAAACTTCTCTGACATTAGCTTTCCAAACTTTTCACTAAAGAGAGGGTTAGTTGAACCAAATATGATATCATCAACATAAATTTGGCATACAAATAGTTCTCCATTAACCCTTTTAGTAAAAATAGTAGAATCAATTTTACCAATTTCAAAACCACTTGTAGTAAGGAACTTGGTCAAGCATTTATACCATGCTCTAGGAGCTTGTTTAAGACCATAAAGAGCTTTGTGAAGTTTGTAAACATGATTTGGTTTCTTAGGATTGATAAAGCCGGGAGGTTGTTTGACATAAACTTCCTCCTCTATTTCACCATTTAGAAAAGCACTTTTAATGTCCATTTGGTACAAGGTGATATTATGGTGATTAGCATAGGCAAGTAAGATGCGAATGGACTCAAGTCTAGCAACGGGAGCATACGTCTCACCATAGTCCATACCTTCGACTTGTGTGTACCCTTGGGCGACGAGACGTGCTTTGTTGCGAACCACTTGTCCATCTTCATCTTGCTTGTTGCGAAACACCCATTTGGTACCAATGATGTTGTGGTTGTTGTCAGGCTTCTCAACCAATGTCCAAACTTGGTTTCTCTCAAAATTATGTAGCTCTTCATGCATAGCATTTACCCAATCCGGATCTTCCAATGCTTCTTCAACCTTCATAGGTTCAATGCTAGAGATGAATGAATAGTTTTCACAAAAGTTAGCTAAACGAGTTTTTGAGCGAGTGATTCTCCCGGTTTGTATATCATTGAGGATTTGCTCGACGGGATGATCTTTGGCAATTCTTGCTCAAACTCGTGAGAGCTTTTGCTTGGGTCTTCATTGAACATCTTCTTCATCTTGTTCTTCTTCTTGGCCTTCTTCATTGTTGACGTCGTCGTTCTCTTGTCATGGTGGAGAAGGAGGTTGTTGATGTTCGTCTTGATGTATTTGCTCGTTTTCTTCATCTTGGTGTGTCCCACTTGTGGATGCTTCCGTGTCGATTCTTGGTTCACCTTGTCGTGAAGTAGAAGCTTCCACTTGGACGGATGAAGTACTTTCCTTCACCTCCGTTGGACGAATTTTGCCAATGGACAAGTCTTGAATTGCTTCTGAAGGGTCTTTGTCTCCTACATCAATTGGCAATTGTTCTACTTGCGAGCCATTAGATTCATCAAACTTCACATCTACCATCTCTTCAACCTTTCGGGTGAAATTGTTGTAGACACAGTAAGTGTGAGAGTTTGAGCCATAACCAAGTAGAAAACCTTCATGAGATTTAGGAGCAAACTTTGAACGACGATGCTTATCAAGAATGTAGCACTTTGAGCCAAATACTCAAAAGTATCCAACTTGGGGTTTGTTACCGGTGAGAAGCTCGTATGCCGTCTTGCCGAGTAGCTTGTGAAGATATAAGCGATTTGTTGCGTGACAAGCTGTCTCAACCGCTTCTGCCCAAAAGTGATTTGGCGTCTTGTATTCATCAAGCATCGTTCTTGCCATTTCGATGAGCGTCCGGTTCTTCCTCTCAACAACTCCATTTTGTTGAGGTGTGTACGTAGCCGAGAACTCGTGTGAAATCCCTTCTTCGTCAAGAAAGGTGTCCACATTTGCGTTCTTGAACTCCGTTCCATTGTCAATCCGAACCTTCTTGATCTTCACATCAAACTGATTTTGGGCCTTCCTAGCGAAGTTTCTGAAGATCTTCTGGACCTGCGACTTGTCATTAAGAAAGAACACCCACGTAAATCTTGAAAAATCATCAACTATAACTAGACCAAAAGAATTTCCACCGAGACTCTTGTAGGCGTTGGGACCAAAAAGATCCATGTGAAGTAGCTCGAGTGGCCTCCTTGTGGTCATGATGTTCTTCACGGGATGTCTTCCTCCAACCTGTTTACCTGCTTGACAAGCACTGCAAAGTCTATCCTTATCAAATATGACATCGTTAACTCCAAGGATATGATTTCCTTTAATAAGCTTGTCAAGGTTTCTCATGCCAACGTGACCTAGTCGTCTATGCCACAACCAACCTTTTGAGGATTTAGCAACAAAGCAAGTTTTAGGTTGTGCCTTTTTAGAGAAATCGACAATGTAAAGATCACCTCTACGCATACCGGTAAAGACCATTTTATGATTGTCTCGACGAAATACTTGGCAATCTACTTCAGTAAATAGGACATTCAAACCGAAATCAGCAAGTCTAGATACTGAAAGTAAGTTGTAGCCGAGAGATTCAACGAGCATGACATTTTGAATGGAACTATCATGTGAGATGGCCACCTTACCAAGGCCAACCACTTTACCCTTTGAATTATCACCAAAGGTGACATATTTTCGAGGGCCGTCATTTTCAGCAAGCTCACGAAACATCTCTTCATCTCTGATCATATGATCAGTACATCCACTATCAAGAACCCATTCCTTTCCTCCTGATTCATATCCCCGAAGATTTGCCATAAGACCAAAATGTCTCATTGCATCATCAAGATCGAAGTCACTATCATCATCATCATAGTATCCATGTTCATCATGATCTTGTGACTCATCATTTCCTAGAGAGGGTAATTCATTAGATAAATGATCATCAAAGTGGTCACTTTTATGAATTCTTATAGCTTTGAATATGATATCATTAATGATTCCAACATCTCCTTTAGCATGCTTAAGATTGGTAAGTTCAAATAGATAATTACCAAAACTAGGATCACTAGAGTTCATCTTACTCAAGGCAATAGATTTATGGAGAATTTCATCCAATGTTTTCAAGGAATGATCGGGAAATCGTTCCTCAAGAAATTTCGATATAGTATAGGCACAATTTAGAGTAGGCAAACTAGCAATCAAATTTTTGGGCAATCCTCTAATGATGAGCTCAATAGTTCTAAGATTGCGAATCAT
Organism: Triticum urartu; assembly: GCF_056163025.1. NCBI lineage: Eukaryota > Viridiplantae > Streptophyta > Magnoliopsida > Poales > Poaceae > Triticum > Triticum urartu. The sequence continues at coordinate 396,892,553 of NC_141876.1, read as the reverse complement.
GTCAATATCTTCATCTAGGGTAGGATGCAAAGGATCAATATGAGGTGCACAAGGGCCAGCAATATACTTGTTCAAATGATATTGATTGAATATTACAAGCATCTCATTTTTCCACACATGAAAATACTCTCCATCAAGAATAGGCACTCTATGTCTAAGACTCCCTAATGTAGACACATCCATCTTCCTCCAATGGTGATTAAACCAAGGCAATGGAGACCAAAGCTCTGATACCACTTGTAGGATCTAGAAGTAGATGTGTCTAGAGGGGGGTGATTAGACACTTAATGCTAAAGTTGCAATTTTTAAGCTTTTTCGGTTTAAGTGGAGTTTAGGCACGATTTCAACATACACAATACATATCAAGCAAGCATGCAAAGTGTATATGAGCAGCGGAATGTAAAGCATGCAACTTGCAAGAATGTAAAGGGAAGGGTTTGGAGAATTCAAATGCAATTGGAGACACGGATGTTTTTCCCGTGGTTCGGATATGTGGTGCTATCCTACATCCACGTTGATGGAGACTTCAACCCACGAAGGGTAACGGTTGCGCGAGTCCACGGAGGGCTCCACCCACAAAGGGTAACGGTTGCGCGATTCCACGGAGGGCTCCACCCACGAAGGGTCCACGAAGAAGCAACCACCCACGAAGGGTCCACGAAGAAGCAACCTTGTCTATCCCACCATGGCCATCGCCCACACAGGACTTGCCTCACTAGCGGTAGATCTTCACGAAGTAGGCGATCTCCTTGCCCTTACAAACTCCTTGGTTCAACTCCACAATCTTGTCGGAGGCTCCCAAGTAACACCTAGCCAATCTAGGAGACACCACTCTCCAAGAAGTAACAAATGGTGTGTAGGTAATGAACTCCTTGCTCTTGTGTTTCAAATGATAGTCTCCCCAACACTCAACTCTCTCTCATAGGATTTGGATTTCGTGGAAAGAAGATTTGAGTGGAAAGCAACTTGGGGAAGGCTAGAGATCAAGATTCATATGGTAGGAATGGAATATCTTGGCCTCAACACATGAGTAGGTAGTTCTCTCTCAGAAATAGGATGCTGAAACTGTAGGCTTAGTCTGATGGCTCTCTCTACGAATGAAGAGGAGGTGGAGGGGTATATATAGCCACCACAAAAAATCCAACCGTTACACACAGTTTTCCAATCTCGGTGGGACCAAATCAACAAACTCGGTCGGACCGAAAAGGTAAACCTAGTGACCGTTAGAGATTTCAGTGGGACCGACTGGATCAACTCGGTGGGACCGATGTGCTAGGGTTAGGGTAAATCCAAAACTCGGTTTGACCAATTACTCGAACTCGGTGGGACCGATTTGGGTAATAAGTGAAACTGAGATTTGGCCAAGCAAACTCGGTGGGACCGAGAATATTGCAATGGGTAACAAAGAGTTTGCAAGCCCATCTCGGTGAGACCGAGATCCCATCGGTGAGACCGAACTGATTAGGGTTTGGCAGTGGCTTATGATAAGTGAAACTCGGTGGCGCCAGATAGGAAGAATCGGTAGGACCGAGTTTGGCTTAGGGTTTAGGTCATATGTGGAAGTGGGAAAGTAGCTAAGGATTTTGGAGCATATCATTAAGCACATGAAGAAAGAGGCTCATTAAGCAACACCTCATCCCTCCTTGATAGTATTGGCTTTTCCTATGGACTCAATGTGATCTTGGATCACTAAAATGTAAAATGAAGAGTCTTGAGCTTTAAGCTTTAGCCAATCCTTTGTCCTTAGCATCTTGAAGGAGTTCCCACAACCTTTAGTCCATGCCACTCCATTGTTGAACTTATCTGAAACATGCTAGATAGAAATGTTAGTCCAACAAGAGATATGTTGTCATCAATTATCAAAACCACCTAGGGAGCACTTGTGCTTTCAACAGCACCATCATGTACAAGGCAGTGCACATGACATACGAAGCGTCCCCGAGTCGGCATAGTGAAGGACTCTTTAAGACACAACGAGACCACTGTTAAACCAACCGTGGATAGGCGAACCACTAGACGTCGAACCCCAATTTCATATCATACATCTGTCGGAAAGATATCCTAAGAGCTACTTGATTTCCCACTTATAAACTCCCGAAACTTTCCCAGTTATGCAATCAGGTGTTGGGGATACAGGGGAAGCATAATATCTCACCCAAAACTAGCAAATCCTACATCTAGCTGTATCCATCCTTCAACACATAACCAAGAAACCTTCGGAAATCATCTACCTCAACCTTCGAAAAGCATCTGTTATACGAGTTATGGCAATACTCCCGAATTCCCGCCCCAGTACTGGGTGGCGTCGAGGTTATCTCACCAACAACTGCATAAAAGAGATTTTCGATGTTGGCGAACTAAACTCAGGTATTCCAGAACTGCAACGATAAAATTGTGACGACAACACCTCGGAGATCAACTCCCCGGGACACTGCCACAACCCATAAATGACAGGAGGCGCCAAGAACAATGTTCTCGTCACAAATCGATCGGAACGATTCCAAGATACCCGCGTGATCCTAAATTTTTTTAGTGAAATTTGAGAAGATAAGAGTCAAAACTCTACGTCAGGATGCCTTACCAGAGCGATGAAGGGACTGGGGAGTAAAAAGAATTCCTAACTCTCCGATATATAATTCCTAAATGACTCAAAACATTTTTCTAGACTCAACTCGTCAGCTAATTCGATCAAGCAGTGGGGGCTCCTATGGTCGGGGAACGCTCTGATACCAACTTGCAACGCCCTCGATGCGGCTATATCTCCCACGTGTCGAAGCACGACTTAGAGGCATAACCACATTGAAAGCAATGTCGCAAGTGAGGTAATCTTCACAACAACCCATGTAATACAATAAGGGGAAAAGGATACATAGTTGGCTTACAATCGCCACTTCACACAAATACATGAATAAATCATTACATCATCCAAATGCAATCAGGGCCCGACTACGGAGCCAAAATAAAAGAAGACCACCCCAAATGCTACACTGATCCCCGATCGACCCCAACTGGGCTCCACTACTGATCAACTAGAACGAAACAACACAAAGGAAAGATCTTCATCGAGCTCCTCCTGAGCTTGGTTGTGTCATCTGCACGGTCTCATCGGCACCTGCAAGCTGGTTTTGGAAGTATTTGTGAGTCACGGGGACTCAGCAATCTCGCACCCTTGCGATCAAGACTATTTAAGCTTATAGGTAAGGTAAAGGTATGAGGTGGAGCTGCAACAAGCGACTAGCATATATGGTGGCTAACATATTCGCAAAAGAGAGCGAGAAGAGAAGGTAAAAGCACGGTCGAACAACTATGATCAAGAAGTGATCCTAGAACAACCTACGTCAAGCATTACTCCAACACCGTGTTCACTTCCCGGACTCCGCCGAGAAGAGACCATCACGGTTACACACGCGGTTGATGCATTTTAATTAAGGTCAACTTCAGATTTTCTACAACCGGACGTTAACAAATTCCCATCTGCCCATAACCGCGGGCACGGCTTTCGAAAGTTCAAATCCCTGCAGGGGTGTCCCAACTTAGCCCATCACAAGCTCTCACGGTCAACGAAGGATATTCCTTCTAGCGGGAAGACCCGATCAGGCTCGGAATCCTAGTTACAAGACATTTTGACAATGGTAAAACAAGACCAGCAAAGCCACCCAGATGTGCTGACAAATCCCGATAGGAGCTGCACATATCTCGTTCTCAAGGCACACCGGATGAGCAAGACGTCGGGTAAGCCAGCCCAGAGTTGCCCCTGGTAGCCTCGGACATCGCTTAGTTGGACCAACACTTAGAGAAGCACTGGCCCGGGGGGGTTAAAATAAGATGACCCTTGAGCTGGCCGACTCAAGGGAAAGAAAAAGGCTAGGTGGCAAATGGTAAAACCAATGTTGGGCCTTGCTGGAGTAGTTTTATTCAAGGCGAATTGTCAAGGGGTTCCCATTATGACCCAATTGCGTAAGGAACGCAAAATCCGGGAACATAACACCGATATGGCAGAAACTAGGGCGGCAAGAGTGGAACAAAACACCAGGCATAAAGCCGATCCTTCCACCCTTTACCAAGTATATAGATGCATTAATTAGATAAGAGATATTGTGATATCCCAACAAAACATCCATGCTCCAAACATGGAACAAGCTTCAATCTTCACCTGCAACTAACAACGCTATAAGAGGGGCTGAGCAAAGCGGTAACATAGCCAAACAACGGTTTGCAAGGACAAGGTGGGTTAGAGGCTTGGTTCAACAATATGGGAGGCATGATAAGCAAGTGGTAGGTATCGCAGCATAGGCATAGCAAAAGAGCGAGCAACTAGCAAGCAAAGATAGAAGTGATTTCGAGGGTATGGTCATCTTGCCTGAAATCCCGCAAGGAAGAAGAACGAGTCCATGAAGAAGACAAACGGACATAGTCGAATGGTTCCTCAAAAACGTGACGTTACCGGAATCAACCCGAAGAAGCAACACCAGAAAGAGGCAAACAACTAAGTAAACAACCATCACATAAACATGGCATGATGCACAATCAAGTATGATGCATGTCCGGTTTAATGAAGCATGGCATGAAAAAATGCACAAGCAATCCTACAAATTAAATGGAGCTCAATATGCAACGAGTTGCATATTGACAAAACACCACATCAATTATTTAGTTCTCTCTCGGTTATGCACTCAACAATATTACATGTTGGTTAACATGGCCAGAGGCGAGGCATAACAAAACTACACCATCTAAACAATTTAAATGGGGCCTGATATAACAAACAACAAATCCGGTAAATCCCCATATGCATTAGTAATTTATTGCAACAACAATTTAAACATTTTAATTGTTGTTATCATGATGCAGATGACATGAACAAGTTTATGTAATTTTTTATTAAAAGTTGAGAAGAGCATTATGAAGCATTTTTTCACCGTAGTAGAAAGAAAGGGGTGCCACGGCGACAATAACGAAACGGTGCCACTGCAACGTTCCGGTTCCGACAACTCATTGAGAACATCGGTGCAAAAGAAAGTGTGGCGGGAGCATGCAAAAGATGGTGGGGTGATCCCGGTTACCGGGTTCCCACGAGTCAACGACGGCATGGCAACGAGGAGGAACCACTAACGTTCACGGGCGAAAACAACAACTAAACATGCATCTCATACAACACATGCTTTCGTCCACGGGTCATCGTCTCGGTGGTTATACCTTCGAGGTGCACTCTCAGAGCGGTTCGGGTTCGTAGAGGAAGTAGGCGTTCTCGCGACGGTGGTGGTACAAGGTCGTCGTAGGAAGTAGTCGTACTCGCGATCTTGTCGAATCCACGGTGATGGTAGTGAAAACTTGGCGAATCCGAGTTCTTTGGAGGTCGTCATCGAACTTGGTCAAATACATGACGTGGGTAGACGTTCACTCGACGGCCTTCAGCGACGGTAGTTGTTCTCATTTCGTCGTGGAACTTGGCGATTTCGCAAACGGCGGAAGATGAACTTGGCGGTCCTCGTTGACCTAGTACTTGGCGTTTCCCAGTTCGGTGACTGTTTTCGGCATCGAACGTCGAGGTACTTGGCGGACTCGCACGGGGCAGCAACAAGTAGTCGAACTAGGGTCTCAGTCCTGGAGATCAAAAGGGTACTTGCGGTCTTGATGAATCCATAGTGGTACTGGGCGAGATCACGGCCACGGCAGTCTTTGAACTTGGTTTTCCTGTATAAGACTCCACGGATCCTGGGAGGACTCGGCGATGGCCATGTCAATGAGGCGACGGTAGATGATGAAGCACGGAGCAATAGCTCGAGTCGCAGGAGCAGCAGCTGTCACGGGCGGAGGTCGGGCTGGAGCTCCTGGCCGCAGCGGCGCGGCGCTCGAGCAGGGTCCAGCGGCAAGGCAAGGCGACGAAGAGGAGCCTGCGAGGGACCCTGGTGGGGAGGCGGTGGAGGACGGTGCGCAGCTGAAGTGAGGTTGGCGGCGCCGTGAGCCGGCAGGGTGGAGCCGAGGAGGACGTCCGACGACGACCGGTGCTGGGGCTCCGGCGAGCTCTGGCCAAATCGGTTGGGACGAGCAGTGTGGGGGCTCCTGCTGGCCGTGGAGGACGAAGGATGCGGGCACGGGAACGAGGTAGGACTCGGTAGAGGAAGCGGGAGGCGGCCATGGCGCGCGGAGGAGAAGCAGGAGGAAGGCCATGGCAATGAGGACGGGCGCGCGGGATCGGGCATGTGCGGAGATGGCGGCCTCGTGGAAGAGGGAGGCACAGGCATGGGACAGCGCTCGTCGGCGGGCCGGCGTTGAGGAGGGATCGGGTCGAGGCACGAGGAGCTCGTCTCCCTAGCGATGTGCGTGGAGGCGGTGCAGGAGGGATCGATGGGAGAGGGAGAGAGCGAGAGATGGGGATCAGGCTGCGGGACTCCTGGCGGCGCGAGGATGTGAACGAAGGGAAAAAGAGGACCGAGGGGGATCGGGCTAGGTTAGAATTGGTGGGGGTCGGCTGGGCCTATGGGCCGGCGCGGGAGGTCTGCTGGCCTCGCTGCGGGTGGCCTAGGTGGGCTGGCGCGAGAGTGGGCCTAGGGAGGCCCAGTTGGGCTCTCTGCTCTCTCTCTCTCTTTTACTTTATTTCTAAGCATAAAACAAAATTGGAGAAGAAAAGAAAGATGGAGGGGGTTTGGGAAAGAATTAGCGCACGCAAATAATATTCCCGGACTCGCAAAAATGCGCTGGTTCCACGAAAAATATGAGAGGCATGATTGCAAGGATTTAATTCAAAGTCATTTGAATTTAATTCAAATGGTTTGAACAAGGGCTAGGAATTAGAGGTGTCCAAAAATGTTCCGATTTTTGGTGGAGCTCCGGAAAATGATGAAAGAATTTATGGGCAAAGTTAAAGGCCAAGAGACGTGATGACTAAAGCATTGGGATTTTGCAAGTGTGTTAAGGTGAATTCCAAAAGAATGGAAATATTTATAATAGCTCCCTAATATCGGGAGGATATGTTATAAAGAGAATCACCATGTGGATTCCCTCGGTTTAAATGGACCGAAGATCCATGCAATTTATTTAGTTGAGCTTTAAAATGGGTTGCATGATGACATGATGCAATGCACATGATGCAGAGATGAATGCAACCGACGAAACAAATCAACAATGAATCTCGGAAACCCTGGAAGGCATCTGAAGCTCCGGTCTTGGGGCGTTACACGTTGAGCACAGGCTCAAGTACAGAAGCCAATACCAAGGTTGCCCAGGTTTCCAGGTCCTGCATCAGCACCGGGATCCTTTAATGTCAAAGGCTTCAAAGCAGATAACACCTTCTTCAATAGCGCCAAGAACCCCTACTCAAGGGAAAGAATATCTTCTGATTGGTTCTGGAGCTATCCGTAGCGAAGTTATTACTCATGCATTCTGTACAATCAAGGTTGCATTTTCCCTCATATGCGTCTTGACACTAAAGCCATAACTGGTTTGCCTTGCTTGGCAGAAGCTCTGGATTGCTTCAAAGAGTCTGGATTGTTGCCTTTCGTCGCCGACCAAGAGCACTGGAACGAAGAGTTGCTACTTCAATTCTATGCCACTCTTCACATTTGTGGCTACAACAGAGATCCGAAGACTTGGGTCCTTGAGTGGATGACCGGCAATGTTCATCACGAAGCCAAAGCCTTTGATATCATTGAGCTCACCGGTCTGCCCACTCCTGGAGATCTTTATGAACCTGGTTGTCAACCTCACAGTGCAGCTATGGAGAGCATCTTTTAGAAGCCTGAACCAAACATGAGTCAGATGCTTAGCATGATGAAGCCCTTGCCTCCAGATGCTGCATATCCTAAGGAGTTCTTTGTTGAAGACCTTGAGTATCTGCCACGCACTATCTATCACATTATCAGGCGAACTCTCTGGCCCATCAAAGGACATTCTCCACATGCAAAGCTGGAAGGTGCAATGAAGACTTTGGTCTTCTATATTCTTCACGGCAAATGCTTCAATGCACAAGACTTCTTCATCCGCCAACTTGCTGCATCAGGATCTGATCTTTTTGGCTTGAAGTTTTACGCTCCATGGATAATGCGGCTGATCAAACTACACTCAGCTGTCTCATATCAGCCCTCTACTCGCAATCATCGGCTCTTTCTGCCTGACATTGATATGTCCGTTGAAGCCATCTATCCAGAGCCTGCCAAGGAGCCTCTTAGTCTTCAGAATGCTGAGCATCAAAGTTTCTCTCAAAACATTGAAGGAGTTGAAGCAGTCACTCGTGCTTATCCTCTGGCTGGTACTACACGTGCACCTCATCGTGCCCTCACTGAAGCCACTGAAAGCACTATTGCCCAACGGCCCAAGAAGTGATCTGGTGTTCTCAATGACCGAGAGCTTTTGGTTGCCCTTCATCAGAAACAGGATAGGCATCATGACTGGCTGAAGCGCCAAATGCAAAGCTTCTTGGTGGATGTCAACCGCATTCGCAATCTTGCCACCAAGAATGCCTTTGTTGCCCATGAAACCTGTCGGTGTACATGGAAAGGGCTGACGCTTATGTGTTCTGAAGATGATCTTCAAGAGGATGGCTTCTCTGAATGTTTCAAGTTTGACTCCACACCTCCAAGAAGGACTGTGCTGCGACGAACTCCATCTCTTGAAGACTCTGAGTTCTCTTCCTCCGCGGCAACTGTGAATGCCAGAGTGATAGAGGGCGAAGACGATGCCACTTCACCGCTCCCTACTTCTGCACGCATCGACCCTGCCACGAGTTCGTCCGCACCGCCGAACAACACCGACGACCTTGCTGCCTCCCCTACTCCTCATGGGAACGAGTAGATGCTCTATGTCTTCAAACCTTTTTGGTCCTTACTGACAAAAGGGGGAGAAGCATATGAGTTTGATAGTCTTCAAGTGGGTCCATATGGGCGGTTGCTTTATGTTTTGCCTAGTGTTTACAACTCTCGTTTTGATACATTTGGTTCGATGGTCGTCTGCTACTTATTTGCTATTCTGTGATGCGATGATAAATTCCGCATGTGCGACGATAAATTCCACACTTAGATCATTTTGCAGACGTCCATTTTTCATTATGCATGTCATTAACTTCACATACTTTTCATGCATGATGAATTGTCATCATAAGTTGAAGAGGATCTCCACAAGTACAACCGCCATGTGCATTTGCATTCCAAAAGCAAATTACTTATATGCACATCTTCAGGGGGAGCCCTTGCAACTTATGAAGACAATTCCCTATCCTTTACAATTTCACATATTATATTCCTTGTTGAAAACTTCAACTAGTTTCTCATCAATCACCAAAAAGGGGGAGATTGTAAGTGCATCTAGTGCCACCCCTAGTTGGTTTTGGAGTATTGACGACAAACCTAGTTGAGGAACTAATGTGTTTGTGAGAATTGCAGGATAACACGGGTAGAAGTCCCTCATTGATTCGGTTTTCCTACCAGAGATGACCCCTAAAAATGTATGAAGACATTGAAGTCAAAGGTGGTATGTGATGACATTCACATTGAAGACTATGACAAGAGAAGACATCGCGTGAAGACTATGGAGCGCGAAGACTTAGCAGTTTCGTCGTTCTGTGTTTTTCTTTGTTGAGTCATAGGAACCACCGTACTGTTAAGTGGGGTCCAAGAGAACCAGTCAGAATGACTGAAGTGATGCTTAACCAAAATCCTATGTCTTCGAGTGAAGACTATGAGAGCAAATCTTGGCCAGAGTTGGATAAGTCAGCTTTGCTTGTAGCCCAAGTAAAGTTGCCATGTGTGTTTGAAATCTGACCGTTGGAACACGTGTCAGTTCCTTAGTGACCCAGGGTCATTTCGGACAAATCAGGTCGGGTTGCCTAGTGGCTATAAATAGCCCACCCCCTACGACCATAAACAGTTGGCTGCTCAGAGTTAAAGTACGGCTTCTGTCGTTTGAGAGCAACCCACCTCGAAGCCTTTGAGAGAGAATTCCTTGAGAGGATAAAGCCCTAACCACCCAGAGCCAAAGAGTGTTAGGCATCACTTAAGTCTTCCTGTCTGTGTGATCTGAAGACTTATTACACTTGAGGACTGTGAATCCTCCAGCCGGTTAGGCATCGCGTTCTGAGCATCCAAGAGTCATTGTGGATCGCCGGTGAACGAAGTCTGTGAAGGTTTGGAAGTCTACCTTGAAGACTTACCAGAGTGATTGGGTGAGGTCTGTGTGACCTTAGCTCAAGGGGAATACGGTGAGGACTAAGTGTACAGAGCTGCGGTTTAGGACTAGGTGTCCGGGACTATGTGTCCTCAAGTTTAAATACCTATCCGCCCTAACCCGACGTACAACTATCACCGCAGTTGGAACTGGCCTACCAAACCTTTGTCTTCATCCCGCACACTGGTTCTATCTTTCCCATCTCTTTATTTACAGTTGGCTCTTGTGAACTCAGTACCTATTTGCATTATCCATTTGTCTTCACTGTGTACCTGATCTTTACTACCTAGCTGCTATTAGTCATTGTGCTTTCACTTCATCGAATACTTGACTATGGTCTGCCTAGTGTAGTCTACTTCCGCTGCATGGTAATAGGTTCATTTATATCATTTGTCTTCACAAACATCCATGTTTTGAAGACTTTCATAAAAATTGCCTATTCACCCCCCCTCTAGTCGATATAACGCATTTTCAATGTGAGTTCTTTATGACTAATGTTGAGTCCATGGATTATACGCACTCTCACCCTTCCACCATTGCTAGCCTCTCTAGTACCGCACAACTTTTGCCGGCACCATAGACCCACCATTTATCTTCCTTAAAACAGCCACCATACCTCCTATTATGGCATTTCCATAACCATTCCGCGATATATTGCCATGCAAGTTTCCGCCGTTCCGTTTATTATGACATGCTTCATCATTGTCATATTGCTTTGCATGATCAGGTAGTTGACATCGTATTTGTGGCAAAGCCACCGTTCATAATTCTTTCATACATGTCACTCATGAGTCGTTGCACATCCTGGTACACCGCCAGAGGCATTCATATGGAGTCATATTTTGTTCTAAGTATCAAGTTGTAAGTAAATAAAAGTGTGATGGTCATCATTATTAGAGCATTGTCCCATGTGAGGAAAGGATGATGGAGACTATGATTCCCCCACAAGTCGGGATGAGACTCCGGACGAAAAATAAAAAAAGAGAAAAAAGAGGCCATAAAAAAAGAAGGCCCAAAAAAAGCAAAAACAAAAAACAAAAAATGAGAGAAAAAGAGAGAAGGGGCAATGCTACGATCCTTTTACCACACTTGTGCTTCAAAGTAGCACCATGATCTTCATGATAGAGAGTCTCCTATGTTGTCACTTTTATATACTAGTGGGAATCTTTCATTATAGAACTTGGCTTGTATATTCCAATGATGGGCTTCCTCAAAATGCCCTAGGTTTCGTGAGCGAGCAAGTTGGATGCACACCCACTTAGTTTCTTATGTTGAGCTTTCATACATTTATAGCTCTAGTGCATCCGTTGCATGGCAATCCCTACTCACTAACATTGATATCTATTGATGGGAATCTCCATAGCCCATTGATACGCCTAGTTGATGGGAGACTATCTTCCTCTTTTTTGTCTTCTCCACAACCACCATTCTATTCCACTTACAGTGCTATGTCCATGGCTCACGCTCATGTATTGCGTGAAGATTGAAAAAGTTTGAGACCATGAAAAAGTATGAAACAATTGCTTGGCTTGTCATCGGGGTTGTGCATGATTTAAATTTTTGTGTGATGAAGATAGAGCATAGCCAGACTATATGATTTTGTAGGGATAAGCTTTCTTTGGCGATGTTATTTTGAGAAGATATGACTTCTTAGTTAGTATGCTTGAAGTATTATTATTTTTATGTAAATATTAAATTTTTTTCTTGAATCTTATGGATCTGAATATTCTTGCCACAATAAAGAGGATTACATAGATAAATATGTTAGGTAGAATCCCACATCAAAAATTCTGTTTTTATCATTTACCTACTCGAGGACGAGCAGGAATTAAGCTTCGGGATGCTTGATACGTCTCCAACGTATCTATAATTTTTGATTGTTCCATGCTATTATATTATCAACCTTGGATGTTTTATATGCATTTATATGCTATTTTATATGATTTTTGGGACTAACCTATTAACCTAGAGCCCAGTGCCAGTTTCTATTTTTCCCTTGTTTTTGAGTATCGCAGAAAAGGAAAACCAAAGGAGTCCAATTGACCTGAAATTTCACGGAAATCATTTCTGAACTAGAAGAATCCCACGGAGTACCAGAGATGGGCTAGAAGAGTCCCGAGACCACCACGAGGGTGGGGGGCGCCCCCCTACCTCGTGGACGCCTCGGAGACCCCCCTGACTTATTCCCGACACCCACACCTCTTATATATATACAGAAACCTCCAGAAAATAACCTAGATCGGGAGTTCCACCGCCGCAAGCCTCTATAGCCACCAAAAACCAATCTAGACCCATTCTGGCACCCTGCCGGAGGGGGGAATCCCTCTCCGGTGGCCATCTTCATCATCCCGGCGCTCTCCATGACGAGGAGGGAGTTGTTCACCCTCGGGGCTGAGGGTATGTACCAGTAGCTATGTGTTTGATCTCTCTCTCTCTCTCTCTCGTGTTCTTGATTTGGCACGATCTTGATGTATCGCGAGCTTTGCTATTATAGTTGGATCTTATGATGTTTCTCCCCCTCTACTCTTATAACACCCCGGATATGACTTTCCCAATTTGTATTCCAACTCTTGCCGTTTCCGGCGTTAAGTTATTTTATTTTCTCGGGTTCGGGTTTTTGTCTCCGTGTGTTGTTGTCGTTGTCATGCATCTCACATCATGTGCATTGCATTTGCATACGTGTTCGTCTCATGCATTCAAGCATTTTCCCCGTTGTCCGTTTTGCATTCCGGCGCTTCGTTCTCCTCCGGTGGTCATTTCTACCTTTCTTTCGTGTGTGGGGATTAAACATTTCCGGATTGGACCGAGACTTGCCAAGCGGCCTTGGTTTACTACCGGTAGACCGCCTATCAAGTTTCGTACCATTTGGACTTCGTTTGATACTCCAACGGTTAACCGAGGGACCGAAAAGGCCTCGTGTGTGTTGCAGCCCAACACCCCTCCAATTTGGCCCAAAACCCACCAAAAACCTCTCCATCATCTAGAGCGTTCGATCATGATCGCGTGGCCGCAAACCGCACCTCATTTGGACTCTCCTAGCTCCTCCTATGTATAAATAGGCATCTCCCCCAAAAAATCCCGGATCCATTTCCACCCTAACCTAGCCCCCTTCGTCTCTCCACGCGCCGGACGTGTCCGGACGCGCCGGACATCGCCGCCGCCCCAACCGGGAGCTGCCACGTGGCGCCCTCGTGACCACATCCCCGCCGGCCCGCTCGGCCCGGCCGGGGCCCCCGAAGCCCGTTCGGCTCGCCCCCGCCGCCTGGGAGCCCCGCGCCCGCGCGCCGCCATCTCCCTCGAAGCCGGCCGCCGCCGCCCGCGCGCCGCCTCTCCGCCGGCGATGCTCCGACGCTCCGCCGCGCCTGCCTCCGCCCGCTCCGGCCGCCGACGGCCGCCGGCGCCCGCGCCGTGGACGCCGCCCCGCCGACAACCTCGCCCCGGCTGGCCTCCTCCACGTCTACTCCGACCTCGCCCGCCGGCCGCTTCTACTCCGGTGATCCCCGACGTTTCCGGCGAACAGGGGCTCGAACCCCGGCGATCCTCGTTTTCCACGCTCGGCCAAATCCAGATCTGAAATATCTGAGACGGTTGACTTTCCTCCCGAAACCCTAACTATTTTGCATATTTCATCGTGCCGTAACTTTGCATCCGTAACTCCGTTTTGGGCATACAGCATATCAAAATGTTCATCTCAGAGAGTACATCATTTCATTCCATTGCATCATTTGCATTTGAGTTCATCTTGATGCCCGAAATGCTGCTAGAAGAGGGCTACTTGAGATAATTGTCAGATCTGTTACTCCATTTGCATATTTGTCATTTTTGCCATGATTATTGTGTGCATGATATGCCCATGAGCTCTACATATGTTTTGTTAAGGGTTTTGCAATCTTTCCAGAGGTGCAACCCATGTATTTTTGTGATGTGTGTGGTGACTAGTGCAAGCTTGCGAAGTGAGGCACTTGGTAGTGCTGATTTCAGGGACTTAGTAATTTCACTAAGTCCTTGATCTGTTTATTTCATATGGCCATATGTTCTTGTTGTTTCCGAGTGATCCGTGCCTCTTTTGAGGATGCTCAGTAAGGATGTTTGGGTAATCTTGTAGTGCTCTATCCATCCATGTCTTTGTTTGCATTTATGGAGCAACCTAGCTTGAGTCAATCGAGCTCTAGTTTTGCTACTTTGTAAATATGGGCAGATTGTCAACTTGTTTGCAATTTTGCCGATGATGTTGTAGTTGATCGGTGCATGCTATGCTATTGTTATTGCCATGTCTAGCTTGCATTTTGTGTATTCTTGATGCATGTATGCTTAGTTTGTCATGACTTGCTCCATAGTGAGTGCATCAAGCTCGTAAACATGCCTACTTGATATCTGTTTTCAGCATGCTCCAGTTTTCACTAAGTCTGAGAACTGATTATGTTTTTGCCATGTTCACATGCTTGCAATTGTATTTTTTTGATCCCTTTTGGCTCAAGGTCACTAAGGGATTTTTGTTAAGCTATTTGAGTAGCTCCATGCCATGCTTTACTTTGCCATGTTCAGGTCCTGTAGCATGTAGTTTTGTTGCTCCGAAGAGGGCTACCTGATCTGAAATTCCAGACAAGTGTTAATTTCACTAAGTCTGAAATCTGTTTGCCATATGCATTTTTGCCATGCTTGTTTGAACCTGTTAATGGATGAATTGGCCATAGCTCAGTGCTAGAATTTTGTTAAGCATCTTGAATGCATCCCTGCCATGTATTTTGTTGTCATGTTTGAGTGCTGTAGCATGTTCATCTCATTGCATTTCGATGGCTACTTGCTGTAAACCGCAGACCGGTGTCATACTTGAATCGCTTGCCATTTCCAAACCGTAACTCCGATTCCGGCGTTCTTTATATCGTTTTCAAGCGATTTCATCTCATCTTTCCAGTGGCACACTTGGATTTCCAAGTTGAGGCCAGGATCTTGCATTTCCTGTCACATCTTGCATATGCATCCCGCAATGCATCCCGCATAGCATACCATCCTTGCATCATGTTGTTTGAGCTTTGCACGTGGTTGATTGTGTCCTTGTTGCTTGTTTGTCTTGCTTGGGTAGAGCCGGGAGACGAGTTTGCTAATTAGGAGCCCGTTGAGTTTGCTTTCGAGGATCCAGTCAACTCTGATAACTTTGCAGGCAAGATGATCATACCCTCGAAATCACTACTATCTTTGCTATGCTAAATTGCTCGCTCTTTTGCTATGCCATTGCTACGATGCCTACCATTTGCTTTCAAGCCTCCCAAATTGCCATGTCAAACCTCTAACCCTCCATGTCCTATGCAAACCGTTGATTGGCTATGTTACCGCTTTGCTTAGCCCCTCTTATAGCATTGCTAGTTGCAGGTGAAGATTGGAGGCCGTTCCTTGTTGGAACATTTATTTACTTGTTGGGATATCATTATATTATCTTGTTATCTTAATGCATCTATATACTTGGTAAAGGGTGGATGGCTCGGCTTCTCGCCTAGTGTTTTGTTCCACTCTTGCCGCCCTAGTTTCCGTCATATCGGTGTTATGTTCCCGGATTTTTGCGTTCCTTACGCGGTTGGGTTATAATGGGAACCCCTTGATAGTTCGCCTTGATTAAAGCTTTTCCAGCAATGCCCAACCTTGGTCTTACCATTTGCCACCTAGCCTCTTTTCCCTTGGGTTTCCGGAGCCCGAGGGTCATCTTATTTAAACCCCCCCGGGCGAGTGCTCCTTTGAGTGTTGGTCCGACTGAGCTGCCTGCGGGGCCACCTCGGGGAAACTTGAGGGTTTGTTTTACTCGTAGCTAGTCTCATCTGAGTGTGCCCTGAGAACGAGATATGTGCAGCTCCTATCGGGATTTGTCGGCACATTCGGGCGGTGTTGCTGGTCTTGTTTTAACCTGTCGAAGTGTCTTGAAGAACCGAGATACCGAGTCTGATCGGAACGTCTTGGGAGGAGGTCTATTTCTTTGTTGACTGTGTGAGCTTGTCAGGGGCTAAGTTGGGACACCCCTGCAGGGATTTCAACTTTCGAAAGCCGTGCCCGCGGTTATGGGCAGATGGGAATTTGTTAATGTCCGGTTGTAGATAACTTGAACCTTAACTTAATTAAAATGAATCAACTGAGTGTGTTACCGTGATGGCCTCTTCTCGGCGGAGTCCGGGAAGTGGACACAGTGTTGGAGTAATGCTTGCGCAGGATGTTCTCTAGATTTCTCGCTCACGCTTTGCCCCCTCTTCTCGCTCTCTTTTGCGAATAGGATAGCCACCATATATGCTAGTCGCTTGCTGCTGCTCCACTTATATTTACCTTGCCTTACCCATAAGCTTAAATAGTCTTGATCGCCAGGGTGCGAGATTGCTGAGTCCCTGTGGCTCACAGATTACTATTACACCAGATGCAGGGCCTGATGATTTCATTCCAGGTGACGCGCTCGAGCTCAAGTGGGAGTTCGACGAGGACTCTCAACGTTATTATGTTTCCTTTCCTGATGATCAGTAGTGGTGCCCAGTTGGTGGTGATCGGGACCATGTCGCATGTTGGGTTATCTTTTATTTTGGCGCCGTAGTCGGGCCATGAGTGTTTGGATGATGTAATGTTATTTATGTACCTTGATTGACGTGGCGAGTGTAAGCCAACTATGTTATCTCCCCTTTATTATTATATTACATGGGATGTGTAAAGATTACCTTACTTGCGACATATGCCTTCAATGCGATTATGTCTCTAAGTCGTGCCTCGACACGTGGGAGCTATAGTCGCATCGAGGGTGTTACAAGTTGGTCATCAGAGCCTTCCCCGACCTTAGGATCCCCATTGCTTGATCGTTTTTAGCGGCCGAGTTGTGTCTAGAAAAATGTTTTGAGTCATTTAGGAATTATATACCGGAGAGTTAGGAATCCTTTTTACTTCCCAATCTCCTCATCGCTCTGGTAAGGCATCCTGACGTAGAGTTTTGACTCTTCTCTTCTCAAATTTAACTACAAATTTTTTTAGGATCACGCGGGTATCTTGGAATCGTTCCGATGGTTTTATGACGAGAACATTGTCTTGGTGCCTCCTGTCAGGGGTTTTGTGGAAGTGTCTCGGGGAGTTCAGCTCTGAGGTGTTGTCGTCATAATTTTATCGTTGCAGTTCTGGAATACCTGAGTTTAGTACGCTGACATCGAAAATCTCTTTTTTGCAGTTCGTTGGTGAGATAACCTCGACGCCACACAGTACTGGGGCGGGAGTTCGGGAGTATCGCCATAACTTGTATAACGGATGCTTTTCGAAGGTTGAGGTAGATGGTTTCCGAAGTTTTTCTCGGTTATGTGTTGATGGATGGATACAGCTGGATGTAGGATTTGTTAGATTTGGGTGAGATATTATGCTTCCCCTGTATCCCCAACACCTGATTGCATAACCGGAAAGGTTCGGGAGTTTCATAGGTGGGAATTCTAGTAGCTCTAGTTCTTCTTCCACGGATATTGGTTTGAGATTGGGATTTCTTACTGATTATTCATTCCTGATCCGTACCTTGTTGATTTATTTCTCTACCTTAATTCTATGTGGCTTCTCAATTTATGGATATGTGACTATTTCAAGAGGAATGCATTCATTCATTTTGTTCGGATGTGAAGACTATATGTTGCAATTTTTCATTTTGTTGGATTCATCTTCAATATTTGTCTATCTATGTGCTAATGGTGGTCAACCTCTTCAGGATGGCTCCTCCAACGCGCACGACTCCGGATCCTGATCCGCCACCACCTCCACCTCCTCCGGAGGCATGGCAAGTTGTGATGGCCGCAACCAATGCAAACACACAGTTGATCATGCAAATTCTCCAAGAGCGCAATCAAGGCAACCAAGGGAAACAAGGCAACAATCGGAATCACTCTGCTACACTCAACCAGTTCCTTGCTAACGGGCCAAAGACTTTCAGCAATTGTGTTGAGGCAACCGATGCTGACGATTGGCTTGTGGATCTGTGCAAGCATTTCGAGTGCAGTAACGTCAGGCCTGAGGACTTTGTCAAGTTCGCTTCCTTCCAACTCAAAGATCAAGCTGCAGAATGGTTCTAGCAGTACAAGGACCCCAGAGGTGGACGTGTTATCACTTAGGATGATTTTCGTCAAGATTTTAGAGCTCACCATATCCCTCAGAGCGTGGTTGAAAGTAAGCGTGAGGAATTCCGCAATCTGAAGCAAGGCTCTTTGTCTGTCTATGACTACAACAAGTTGTTTCAGAAGCTCGCCCGCTTTGCCAAGTAGGACGTACCTGATGAGAAGAGCATGATATACCAGTTCAGGGGTGGTCTCAGAGAAGAAATTCAGCTCGCTCTTGTTCTCTTTGAGCCCTTGAGGTACGATGAGTTCTACAACATGGCATTGAAGCAAGAGGCTGCTCAATTGAGGTGTGATGCTTCCAAGAAGCGAGTCAGAGATGTTACTCCTTCTTCCTCTACTCAAGTGGCCAAGCAGCAGAAGTATTGGCTTCCTCCTCCTCCGTTCCGTCAGCCGTATCAGCAGAAGAGCAAAGGTGGCAGTGGATCTTCCCACCCACCCAACCCTGGCTTTCAGAACAAGACTTCGTCTCAACCTCCAAGATCGAGTGCTCCGTATCACCGTCCGCTTTCAGAGGTCACGTGCAACAAGTGCCAACAGAAGGGCCACTATGCCAACAAGTGTTTCAACCAGAGGCATCTTCCTCCTCCTCCTCCTGTCAGATCGGCAAGTACAACTGTGGTCAAGCATAACCCCAAGCACGCCATGGTCAACTTGATGAATGCAGCTCAGGCAGAGGATACGTCAGATGTCATCATGGGTAACCTTCCTGTTAACGATGTTCCTGCAAAAGTACTTTTTGATACTGGTGCATCGCATTGTTTCATCTCGAAGCCTTTTGCATCTAAGCATGAGTTGACTTCCCAAGTTATGCATAGTCCGTTAGCAGTTGTCTCTCCGGGTAAATGTTTGCTTGCTAACCACGAGATTCCGGATATTTCTATCATGATGGGTGATTTCAAGTTTCTGGCTTCTCCAATGGTTCTTGGTAACTTGGATATTGATCTTATTCTCGGGATGGATTGGCTTGCCAAGCACAAGGCTCAGCTTGATTGTGCAGCCAGACAGATTCAATTGACTCATTCGTCTAAGGATGTAATTGTCTTTGCCGCTCGGGATAATACCATCCGTCTTTTTTCTCTCAATGAGAAGGGTGAACTCGATGCTATCTCGCAAATTCCAGTCGTTTGCGAATATCAAGACGTCTTTCCAGAAGAGCTTCCAGGAATGCCTCCGCACCGGCCAGTTGAATTCATTATTGATCTTGAGCCCGGCACGGAACCTGTGTGCAAGCGTCCTCACAAGCTCGGACCTGAAGAGTTGAAGGAGCTGAAGAAGCAACTTGATATTCAAGAGAAAATGGGTCTCATCCGGCCTAGTTCTTCTCCGTGGGGTTGTGGTGTTCTTTTGTGAAGAAGAAGGATGGAACGGACCGACTTTGTGTTGATTACCGTCCATTGAACAAGAAGACCATCAAGAACAAATATCCACTTCCCAACATCAATGAGCTGTTCGAACAACTCAAAGGTGCTCAAGTATTCTCCAAGCTTGATCTCCGTATGGGTTATCATCAGATTCGAATCCGTGAGCAAGATATTCCCAAGACGGCTTTCAGGACAAGCTATGGTTCATACGAATACACTGTCATGTCTTTTGGCCTCGTCAACGCTCCTCCGACTTTCTCTCGCATGATGAACTTCATCTTCAACACCTACACCAATGACTTCATTTTGGTTTATCTCGACGACATTCTGGTTTTCTCGAAGAACAAGATCATGCCAAGCACTTGCGTTTGGTTCTTGATAAGCTCAGAGAACATCAGTTCTATGCTAAGTTCTCCAAGTGTGAATTTTGGCTCGATGAGGTTCTTTATCTTGGTCATATCATCTCTACCAAGGGCATTGCCGTGAATCCTGAGAAGGTGTCTACAATTGTGAATTGGGAACCTCCTTAGAACGTGAAGCAACTCCGTAGCTTCCTCGGTCTCGCAAGCTACTGCCGAAGATTCGTTGAAAACTTTTCTAAGATCGCGAAGCCTCTCTCAAATCTTCTCCAGAAGCACGTCAAGTACGTTTGGTCTCCGGAGTGTGACATTGCTTTCAAAACTTTGAAAGAGAAATTGATCACTGCTCCAGTTCTGACTCCGCCTGATGAATCCAAACCGTACGAGGTCTTTTGTGATGCCTCTCTCCAAGGTCTTGGCGCGGTATTGATGCAAGAGAAGAAAGTTGTTGCTTATACCTCTCGCCAGTTGAAGACCAATGAGAAGAACTACCCCACTCATGGTCTTGAGTTGGCGGCAGTTGTGCATGCTCTTTTGACTTGGAGACATCTCTTATTGGGAAGAAAAGTGGACATTTTCACTGATCACAAGAGTCTCAAGTACATCTTCACTCAGCCTAATCTCAACCTCAGGCAAACTCGATGGGTCGAAATGATTCAAGAGTATAATCCGAGTATCGAGTATACTCCAGGCAAGGCCAATGTGATTGCTGACGCATTGAGCAGAAAGGCTTACTGCAACAGTCTGATTCTCAAGCCTTATCAACCCGAGCTTTGTGAAGCTTTCCGCAAACTTAATCTGCAAGTTGTTCCTCAAGGTTTCCTCGCCAACCTTCAAGTTTCTCCTACCTTAGAAGACCAGATTCGCCAAGCCCAGCTTCTTGATGCTATGGTGAAAAAGGTGAAGATTGGGATTGCCAAGAGTTAACCCAAGTACAAGTGCTACCGCCTTGACGACAAGGATACTCTCTTCTTCGAGGATCGTATTGTTGTACCCAAAGGTGACCTCCGTAAAGTGATCATGAACGAGGCTCACAATTCTCTCCTCTCCATCCACCCTGGGAGTATGAAGATGTATCAAGACCTTAAGCAGGCTTACTGGTGGACTCGAATGAAGCGCGAGATTGCTCAATTCGTGAATGAATGTGATGTCTGCAGAAGAGTGAAGGCAGAACACCAAAGGCCAGCTGGTCTCCTCCAACCTCTTGCCATTGCAGAATGGAAGTTTGACCACATTGAAATGGACTTCGTGACTGGGTTTCCAAAGTACAAGCGTGGCAATGATGCTATATTCGTTGTCATCGACAAACTCACCAAAGTGGCTCACTTTCTGCCTATCAAAGAGTCGATCACTGCAGCTTAATTGGCGGAACTCTATACCTCTCGGATTGTCTCTCTGCACGGTATTCCACAAGTGATCTCCTAAGACCGTGGCAGTATCTTTACCTCCAAGTTTTGGGATTCTTTTCAGAAGGCCATGGGCACCAACATCCGCTTCAGCACAGCTTTCCATCCTCAAACTAGCGGTCAAGTCGAACGTGTCAACCAGATTCTTGAAGATATGCTCAGGGCTTGTGTGATCTCCTTCGGTATGAAGTGGGAGGATTGTCTTCCTTATGCTGAATTCTCCTACAACAACAGTTTTCAAGCAAGTTCGGGCAAGGCCCCTTTTGAAATTCTGTATGGCAGGAAGTGCCGTACCCCTCTCAACTGGTCTGAAACCGGTGAACGTCAGCTTTTGGGAAATGACTTAATCACAGAGGTAGAGGAAATGTGCAAAGTCATTCGAGATAACCTCAAAGCAGCCCAATCCCGTCAGAAGAGCTACTATGATAGTAAGCACCGTGATTTGGCTTTCGAGATCGGAGATCATGTTTACCTCCGTGTCTCTCCTATGAAAGGTACTCGTCGCTTCGGTATCAAAGGGAAGCTTGCCCCCAGATACGTGGGACCTTTCAAGATTGTCAGCAAGAGAGGCGATCTCGCCTATCAACTCGAGCTTCCTTCAAACTTTGCAAATGTTCATGACGTGTTCCATGTCTCTCAGCTTCGAAAGTGCTTCAAGACTCCTGACCGCACTGTCAACTTCGAGGACATTGAGCTCCAAGAAGATCTTTCCTATCGTGTGCACCCCGTTGCTATTCTTGAAGAGACTGAACGCAAGACTCGCAATAAGTCAATCAAATTTCTCAAAGTCAAGTGGTCACATCATTCCAACCGTGAAGCTACCTGGGAACGTGAGGATCACCTCCGTTCTGAGTACCTGGTGTTCTTTCAGTCCTAGATCTCAGGACGAGATCCTTTCGTAGTGGTGGAGTGTTGTAACACCCCGGATATGACTTTCCCAATTTGTATTCCAACTCTTGCCGTTTCCGGCGTTAAGTTATTTTATTTTCTCGGGTTCGGGTTTTTGTTTCCATGTGGTTGTTGTCGTTGTCATGCATCTCACATCATGTCATCATGTGCATTGCATTTGCATACGTGTTCGTCTCATGCATTCGAGCATTTTCCCCGTTGTCCGTTTTGCATTCGGGCGCTTCGTTCTCCTCCGGTGGTCATTTCTACCTTTCTTTCATGTGTGGGGATTAAACATTTCCGGATTGGACCGAGACTTTCCAAGCGGTCTTGGTTTACTACCGGTAGACCGCCTGTCAAGTTTCGTACCATTTGGACTTCGTTTGATACTCCAACGGTTAACCGAGGGACCGAAAAGGCCTCGTATGTGTTGCAGCCCAACACCCCTCCAATTTGGCCCAAAACCCACCAAAAACCTCTCCATCATCTAGAGCATTCGATCACGATCGCGTGGCCGCAAACCGCACCTTATTTGGACTCTCCTAACTCCTCCTATGTATAAATAGGCATCTCCCCCAAAAAATCCCGGATCCATTTCCACCCTAACCTAGCCCCCTTCGTCTCTCCACGCGCCGGACGTGTCCAGACGCGCCAGACATCGCCGCCGCCCCAACCGGGAGCTACCACGTGGAGCCCCCGTGACCACATCCCCGCCGGCCCGCTCGGCCCGGCCGGGGCCCCCGAAGCCCGTTCGGCTCGCCCCCGCCGCCTGGGAGCCCCGCGCCCGCGCGCCTCCATCTCCCTCGAAGCCGGCCGCCGCCGCCCGTGCGCCGCCTCTCTGCCGGCGATGCTCTGATGCTCTGCCGCGCTGGCCTCCGCCCGCTCCGGCCGCCGACGGCCGCTGGCGCCCCGCGCCGTGGACGCCGCACCGCCGACAACCTCGCCTCGGCCGGTCTCCTCCACGTCTACTCCGACCTCGCCCGCCGGCCGCTTCTACTCCGGTGATCCCCGATGTTTCCGGCGAACAGGAGCTAGAACCCCGGTGATCCTCGTTTTCCGCGCTCGGCCAGATCCAGATCTGAAATATCTGAGACGGTTGACTTTCCTCCCGAAACCCTAACTATTTTGCATATTTCATCGTGCCGTAACTTTGCATCCGTAACTCCGTTTTGGGCATATAGCATATCAAAATGTTCATATCAGAGAGTACATCATTTCATTCCATTGCATCATTTGCATTTGTGTTCATATTGATGCCCGAAATGCTGTTAGAAGAGGGCTACTTGAGATAATTGTCAGATCTGTTACTCCATTTGCATATTTGTCATTTTTGCCATGATTATTGTGTGCATGATATGCCCATGAGCTCTACATATGTTTTGTTAAGAGTTTTGCCATCTTTCCAGAGGTGCAACCCATGTGTTTTTGTGATGTGTGTGGTGACTAGTGTAAGCTTGCGAAGTGAGGCACTTCGTAGTGCCGATTTCAGGGACTTGGTAATTTCACCAAGTCCTTGATCTGTTTATTTCATATGGCCATATGTTCTTGTTGTTTCCGAGTGATCCGTGCCTCTTTTGAGGATGCTCAGTCAGGATGTTTGGGTAATCTTGTAGTGCTCTATCCATCCATGTCTTTGTTTGGATTTATGGAGCACCCTAGCTTGAGTCAATCGAGCTCTAGTTTTGCTACTTTGTAAATATGGGCAGATTGTCAACTTGTTTGCAATTTTGCCGATGATGTTGTAGTTGATCGGTGCATGCTATGCTATTGTTATTGCCATGTCTAGCTTGCATTTTGTGTATTCTTGATGCGTGTATGCTTAGTTTGTCATGACTTGCTCCGTAGTGAGTGCATCGTGCTCGTAAACATGCCTACTTGATATCTGTTTTCAGCATGCTCCAGTTTTCACTAAGTCTGAGAACTGATTATGTTTTTGCCATGTTCACATGCTTGCAATTGTATTTTTTTGATCCCTTTTGGCTCAAGGTCACTAAGGGATTTTTGTTAAGCTCTTTGAGTAGCTCCATGCCATGCTTTACTTTGCCATGTTCAGGTCCTGTAGCATGTAGTTTTGTTGCTCCGAAGAGGGCTACCTGATCTGAAATTCCAGACAAGTGTTAATTTCACTAAGTCTGAAATCTGTTTGCCATATGCATTTTTGCCATGCTTGTTTGAACCTATTAATGGATGAATTGGCCATAGCTCAGTGCTAGACTTTTGTTAAGCATCTTGAATGCATCCCTGCCATGTATTTTGTTGTCATGTTTGAGTGCTGTAGCATGTTCATCTCATTGCATTTCGATGGCTACTTGCTGTAAACCGCAGACCGGTGTCATACTTGAATCGCTTGCCATTTCCAAACCGTAACTCCGATTCCGGCGTTCTTTATATCGTTTTCAAGCGATTTCATCTCATCTTTCCAGTGGCACACTTGGATTTCCAAGTTGAGGCCAGGATCTTGCATTTCCTGTCACATCTTGCATATGCATCCCGCAACGCATCCCGCATAGCATACCATCCTTGCATCATGTTGTTTGAGCTTTGCACGTGGTTGATTGTGTCCTTGTTGCTTGTTTGTCTTGCTTGGGTAGAGCCGGGAGACGAGTTCACTAATGAGGAGCCCGTTGAGTTTCCTTTCGAGGATCCAGTCAACTCTGATAACTTTGCAGGCAAGATGATCATACCCTCGAAATCACTACTATCTTTGCTATGCTAGATTGCTCGCTCTTTTGCTATGCCATTACTACGATGCCTACCATTTGCTTTCAAGCCTCCCAAATTTCCATGTCAAACCTCTAACCCTCCATGTCCTATGCAAACCGTTGATTGGCTATGTTACCGCTTTGCTCAGCCCCTCTTATAGTGTTGCTAGTTGCAGGTGAAGATTGGAGGCCGTTCCTTGTTGGAACATTTATTTACTTGTTGGGACATCATTATATTATCTTGTTATCTTAATGCATCTATATACTTGTTAAAGGGTGGAAGGCTCGGCCTCTCACCTAGTGTTTTGTTCCACTCTTGCCGCCCTAGTTTCCGTCATATCGGTGTTATGTTCCCGGATTTTTGCGTTCCTTACGCGGTTGGGTTATAATGGGAACCCCTTGATAGTTCGCCTTGATTAAAGCTTTTCCAGCAATGCCCAACCTTGGTCTTACCATTTGCCACCTAGCCTCTTTTTCCCTTGGATTTCCGGAGCCCGAGGGTCATCTTATTTAACCCCCCCCCCCCGGGCAGTGCTCCTCTGAGTGTTGGTCCGACTGAGCTGCCTGCGGGGCCACCTCGGGGAAACTTGAGGGTTGGTTTTACTCGTAGATAGTCTCATCTGAGTGTGCCCTGAGAACGAGATATGTGCAGCTCCTATCGGGATTTGTCGGCACATTCGGGCGGTGTTGCTGGTCTTGTTTTAACCTGTCGAAGTGTCTTGAAGAACCGAGATACCGAGTCTGATCGGAACGTCTTGGGAGGAGGTCTATTTCTTTGTTGACCGTGAGAGCTTGTAATGGGTTAAGTTGGGACACCCCTGCAGGGATTTCAACTTTCGAAAGTCGTGCCCGTGGTTATGGGCAGATGGGAATTTGTTAATGTCCGGTTGTAGATAACTTGAACCTTAACTTAATTAAAATGAATCAACTGAGTGTGTTACCGTGATGGCCTCTTCTCGGCGGAGTCCAGGAAGTGGACACGGTGTTGGAGTAATGCTTGCGTAGGATGTTCTCTAGATTTCTCGCTCGCGCTTAGCCCCCTCTTCTCGCTCTCTTTTGCGAATAGGATAGCCACCATATATGCTAGTCGCTTGCTGCTGGTCCACTTATATTTACCTTGCCTTACCCATAAGCTTAAATAGTCTTGATCGCGAGGGCGCGAGATTGCTGAGTCCCTGTGGCTCACAGATTACTATTACACCAGATGCAGGGCCTGATGATTCCGCTCCAGGTGACGCGCTCGAGCTCAAGTGGGAGTTCGACGAGGACTCTCAACGTTATTATGTTTCCTTTCCTGATGATCAATAGTGGTGCCCAGTTGGGGGTGATCAGGACCATGTCGCATGTTGGGTTATCTTTTATTTTGGCACCGTAGTCGGGCCATGAGTGTTTGGATGATGTAATGTTATTTATGTACCTTGATTGATGTGGCGAGTGTAAGCCAACTATGTTATCTCCCCTTTATTATTATATTACATGGGATGTGTAAAGATTACCTTACTTGTGAGATATGCCTTCAATGCGATTATGTCTCTAAGTCGTGCCTCGACACGTGGG
This sequence comes from Triticum urartu, assembly GCF_056163025.1. Taxonomy (NCBI): domain Eukaryota; kingdom Viridiplantae; phylum Streptophyta; class Magnoliopsida; order Poales; family Poaceae; genus Triticum; species Triticum urartu. Next base: position 396,866,014 of record NC_141876.1, on the reverse strand, counting down.
AGCTATAGTCGCATCGAGGGTGTTACAACTCTCTTGTAATGGATTGAGTTTTCCCTTTGAAGTTATCTTATTGGATTGAGTATTTAAAGATTTGAGAACACTTGATGTATGTCTTGCATGTGCGTATCTATGGTGACAATGGGATATCACGTGATCCACTTGATGTATGTTTTGGTGATCAACTTGCGAGTTTCGTGACCTCGTGAACTTATGCATAGGGGTTGGCACACGTTTTCGTCTTGACTCTCAGGTAGAAACTTTGGGGCACTCTTTGAAGTTCTTTGTGTTGGTTGAATAGATGGATAAGAGATTGTGTGATGCATATCGTATAATCATACCCATGGATACTTGAGATGACATTGGAGTATCTATGTGACATTAGGGTTTTGGTTGATTTGTGTCTTAAGGTGTTATTCTAGTACAAGTTCTATGATAGATCGAATGGAAAGAGTAGCTTTGTGTTATTTTACTACGGACTCTTGAATAGATCAACCAGAAAGTATAATTTGAGGTGGTTTCGTACCCTACAATAATCTCTTCGTTTGTTCTCCGCTATTAGTGACTTTGGAGTGACTCTTTGTTGCATGTTGAGGGAGAGTTATATGATCCAATTATGTTATTATTGTTGAGAGAACTTGCACTAGTGAAAGTATGAACCCTAGGCCTTGTTTCCTAGCATTGCAATACTGTTTACGCTCACTTTTACCATTAGTTACCTCGCTGTTTTTATATTTTCAGATTACAAAAACCTAGATCTACCATCCATATTGCACTTGTATCACCATCTCTTCGCCGAACTAGTGCACCTATACACAAGAGACTCTTTGCTATTTGGTTGAAGGGTTGTTTGAGAGAGACCATCTTCATCCTACGCCTCCCACGGATTGATAAACCTTAGGTCATCCACTTGAGCGAAATTTGCTACTGTCCTACAAACCTCTGCACTTGGAGGCCCAACAACGTCTACAAGAAGAAGGTTGTGTAGTAGACATCAGAGCGTTTGCGCATCAGCCACGCAGCGTTGCCGATACTGCGGAGTTCTTCCGAGCCGAAGAGGGGAGCTCGACGGAGAAGCTGTTCTGGTCGCAATACCTTGCGCCAGAACATCCGATGCCCTTTAGCGATCAGCTAAAATAGTTGGTGGAACTGCATAGGGTGGCCGAACTAGCCATGAAGGATTTAATAATCCGGCTATGGCATGCCGAAGTCATACGCAGCAGCTACTTCGGGCTCGTGAAGCAGCTGGTCAATGCCTGCACCCGGCTTGACGTCTGATACGTCCACTTTGCATCATGCTTTTATATTGATATTTATTGCATTATGAGCTGTTATTACACACTATGTCACAATACTTATGCCTATTCTCTCTTATTTTACAAGGTTGACATGAAGAGGGGGAATGCCGGCAGCTAGAATTCTGGGATGGAAAATGAGCAAATAATAGAGACCTATTCTGCGCAGCTCCAAAAGTCCTGAAACTTCACAGAAGTCATTTTTGGAATTAATAAAAAATATTGGGCGAAAGAAGTACCAGAGGGGGGCCACCCACCGTCGACGAGGGGGGCGCCCTACCCCCTGGGCGCGCCCCTGCCTCATGGGCCCCCGGTGGCCCTCTGATGCCCATCTTCTGCTATATGAGGTCTTTTGTTCGAGAAAAAAAATCAAAAGCTAGATCACGAGACGAAACTCCACCGCCACGAGGCGGAACCTTGGCGGAACCAATCTAGGGCTCTGGCAGAGCTGTTCTGCCGGGGAAACTTCCCTCCGGGAGGAGGAAATCATCACCATCTACATCACCAACGATCCTCTCATCGGGAGGGGGTCAATCTCCATCAACACATTCACCAGCACCATCTCATCTCAAACCCTAGTTCATCTCTTGTATCCAATCTTTGTATCCAAACCTCAAATTGGTACCTGTGGGTTGCTAGTAGTGTTGATTACTCCTTGTAGTTGATGCTAGTTGGTTTACTTGGTGGAACATCATATGTTCAAATCCATTATGCATATTAGTACCCCTCTGATTATGAACATGAATATGCGTTGTGAGTAGTTACATTTGTTCCTGAGGACATGGGTTAGTCTTGCTATAAGTAGTCATGTTAATTTGGTATTCGTTCTATATTTCGATGAGATGTATGTTGTCATCCCTCTAGTGGTGACATGTGAACGTCGACTACATGAAACTTCACCATTGTTTGGGCATAGAGGGACGCATTGGGAAGTAATAAGTAGATGATGGGTTGCTAGAGTGACAGAAGCTTAAACCATAGTTTATGCGTTGCTTCGTAAGGGGCTGATTTGCATCCATATGTTTCATGCTATGGTTAGGTTTACCTTAATACTTCTGTTGTAGTTGCGGATGCTTGCAATGGGGGTTAATCATAAGTGGGATGCTTGTCCAAGTAAGGACAGTACCCAAGCACCGGCCCACCCACATATCAAATTATCAAAGTACCGAACGCGAATCATATGAACGTGATGAAAACTAGCATGACGATAGTTCCCATGTGTCCTCGGGAGCACTTTACTTCATATAAGAGTTTGTCCAGGCTTGTCCTTTGCTACAAAAAGGAATGGGTCATCTTTCTGCACCTTATTTACTTTCATTACTTGTTACTCGTTACAAATTACCTTATCATAAAACTATCTGTTACCGATAATTTTAGTGCTTGCGGAGAATACCTTACTGAAAACTACTTATCATTTCCTTCTGCTCATCGTTGGGTTCGACACTCTTACTTATCAAAAAGGCTACGATAGATCCCCTACACTTGTGGGTCATCAAGACTCTTTTCTGACGCCATTGTCGGGGAGTGAAGCGCCTTTGGTAGGTGGAATTTGGTAAGGAAAAATTTATATAGTGTGCTGAAATTTACTGTCACTTGTTACTATGGAACATAATCCTTCGAGGGGCTTGTTCGGGGTATCTTCACCCTGAACAGTAGAGCAAAGAGTTGATCCTCAATGTACTGAACCTACTGAAAATGTTTACTTTAAAATTCCTTCGGGTATGATAGAGAAACTGCTAGCTAATCCTTTTGCAGGACATGGAACATTGCATCCCGATTTACACTTAATCTATGTGGATGAAGTTTGTGGATTATTTAAGCTTGCAGGTATGCCCGAGGATGTTATCAAGAAGATGGTCTTCCCTTTATCTTTGAAGGGAGAGGCATTCACATGGTATAGGCTATGTGATGATATGGGATCATGGGACTACAAGTTATTGAAATTGGAATTTCATCAGAAGTTTTATCCTATGCATCTGGTGCATCGTGATCGTAATTATATATATAATTTTTGGCCTCGTGAAGGAGAAAGCATCACTCAAGCTTGGGGGAGGCTCAAGTCAATGTTATATTCATGCCCCAATCACGAGCTCTCAAGAGAAATGATCATTCAAAAATTTTATGCTCGACTTTCTCTCAGTAATCGCTCCATGCTCGATACTTCTTATATTGGGTCTTTTATGATGAAGACTATTGAATTCAAATGGGATTTATTGGAAAGAATTAAATGCAACTCTAAAGATTGGGACCTCGACAAAGGTAAGGAGTCAGGTATAACACCTAAGTTTTATTGTGTTAAATCTTTTATGGATACTAATGCTTTTAGTGAATTTAGCACTAAATATGGACTTGCATCTGAGATAGTAGCTTCTTTCTGTGAATCCTTTGCTACTCATGTTGATATACCTAAGGAGAATTGGTTTAAATATAATCCTCCCATTGAATTAAAAGTAGTTGCACCTGTTAAAGTTGAAGAAAAGACTATCACTTATAATGATCCCGTTGTTCCTGCTGCTTATATTGAGAAACCACCTTTTCCTGTTAGAATAAAGGATCATGCTAAATATTCAACTATAGTCAATAAAAGTAATATTAAGACACCTAAACCCCCTAAACAAATTAAAATTGAACCTAAAATTGCTATGGTTAAAGATCTCTTGGCCGATAATATTGATGGGCATGTTATTTACTTCTGCAATGAAGCTGCTAGAATTGCTAGACTTGATGCTAAAAATAAACATAAACCTGTTGTAGGCATGTCTATTATTTCTGTTAAAATAGGAGATCATTGTTATCATGGCTTATGTGATATGGGTGCTAGTGCAAGTGCAATCCCTCATTCCTTATACAAAGAAATTATGCATGATATTGCACCTGCTGAGATAGAAGAGATTGATGTTATAATTAAGCTTGCCAATAGAGCTACTATTTCACCAGTTGGGATTGTTAGAGATGTTGAAGTCTTGTGTGGGAAAGTTAAATATCCTGCTGATTTTCTTGTTCTTGGTTCCCCACAAGATGACTTCTGTCCCATTATATTTGGTAGACCCTTCTTGAATACTGTTAATGCTAAGATAGACTGCAATAAGGATATTGTTTCTGTTGGTTTAGGGAATATGTCTCATGAGTTTAATTTTTCCAAATTTAGTAGACAACCCCGTGATGAGGAATTGCCTAGTAAAGATGAAATTATTGGTCTTTCTTCTATTGCCGTGCCTCCTACTGATCCTTTAGAACAATATTTGCTAGACCATGAAAATGATATGTATTTGAATGAAAGAAGGGAAATAGATGAAGTATTATTTAAACAGGGACCTATTTTGAAATGCAACTTGCCTGTTGAAATTCTAGGGGATCCTCCTCCACCCAAGGGTGATCCCGTGTTTGAGCTTAAACCATTGCTTGATACTCTTAAATATGCTTATCTTGATGAAAAGAAGATATATCCTATTATTATTAGTGCTAACCTTTGAGAGCATGAAGAAGAGAGATTATTGAAAACTCTAAAGAAGCACAGTGCTGCTATTGGATATACTCTTGATGATCTTAAGGGCATTAGTCCCACTCTATGTCAACACAAAATAAATTTAGAGAAAGATGCCAAACTAGTTATTGATCACCAACGACGGCTAAATCCTAAGATGAAAGAAGTGGTAAGAAAGGAAATATTAAAGCTCCTTGAGGCAGGTATAATTTATCCCGTTGCTGATACTCAGTGGGTAAGTCCTGTCCATTGTGTCCCCAAGAAGGGAGGTATTACTGTTGTTTCTAACGATAAATATGAATTGATTCCACAAAGAATTATTACAGGTTTTAGGATGGTAATTGATTTCCACAAATTAAATAAAGATACTAAAAAAGATCATTACCCTTTGCCTTTCATTGATCAAACGCTAGAAAGATTATCCAAACATACACATTTTTGCTTTCTAGATGGTTACTCTGGTTTCTCTCGAATACATGTGTCAGCTTAGGATCAGGAAAAGACCACTTTTACTTGCCCTTTTGGTACATTTGCTTATAGACGTATGCCTTTTGGTTTATGTAATGCACATGCTACCTTTCAAAGATGCATGATGGCTATATTCTCTGAATTTTGTCAAAAGATTTGTGAAGTTTTCATGGATGATTCTCTGTTTATGGATCCTCTTTTGATGATTGCTTGAGCAACCTTGATCGAGTTTTGCAGAGATGTGAAGAAACTAACCTTGTCTTGAATTGGGAGTAGTGCCACTTTATGGTTAATGAAGGTATTGTCTTGGGGCATAAAATTTCTGAAAGAGGTATTGAAGTTAACAAAGCTAAAGTTGATGCTATTGAAAATATGCCGTGTCCCAAGGATATCAAAGGTATAAGAAGCTTCCTTGGTCATGCCGGTTTTTATAGGAGGTTCATTAAGGACTTCTCAAAAATTTCCCGGCCTCTGACAAACCTATTACAAAAAGATATTCCTTTTGTCTTTGATGATGATTGTGTAGAAGCATTTGAAATACTTAAGAAAGCCTTGATTTCTGCACCTATTGTTCAACCACCTGATTGGAATTTACCCTTTGAAATCATGTGTGATGCTAGTGATTATGTTGTAGCGGCTGCTCTAGGACAAAGAGTTGATAAAAAATTAAATTTTATTCAATATTCTAGTAAAACTCTAGACAATGCCCAATGAAATTATGCTACCACTGAAAAGGAATTCTTAGCAGTTGTATTTGCATGTGATAAGTTCAGACCTTATATTGTTGATTCTAAAGTAACTATTCACACTGATCATGCTTCTATTAAATATCTTATGGAAAAGAAAGATGCTAAACCTAGACTTATTAGATGGGTTCTCCTGCTACAAGAATTTGATTTGCATATTATTGATAGAAAGGGAGCTGAGAATCCTATTGCAAACAACTTGTCTAGGTTAGAGAATGTTCTTGATGACCCACAACCTATTGATGATAGCTTTCCTGATGAACAATTAAATGTAATAAATGCTTCTCGTACTGCTCCATGGTATGTTGATTATGCTAATTACATTGTTGCTAAATTTATACCACCTAGTTTCACATACCAGCAAAAGAAATAGTTCTTCTATGATTTAAGACATTACTTCTGGGATGACCCACATCTTTATAAAGAAGGAGTAGATGGTGTTATTAGACGTTGTGTACCTGAGCATGAACAGGAACAGATCCTACGCAAGTGTCACTCCGAGGCTTATGGAGGACACCACGCTGGAGACAGAACTGCACACAAGGTATTGCAATCCGGTTTTATTGGCCTACTCTCTTCAAGGATGCCCATAAGTTTGTCTTGTCTTGTGATGAATGTGAAAGAATTGATAATATTAGTAGACGTCAAGAAATGCCTATGAATTGTTCACTCGTTATTAAACCATTTGATGTTTGGGGCTTCGATTATATGGGACCATTTCCTTCCTCTAATGGTTATACTCATATTTTAGTTGTTGTTGATTACGTTACTAAGTGGGTAGAAGCTATTCCAACTAGTAGTGCTGATCATAACACTTCTATTAAGATGCTTAAAGAAGTTATTTTTCCGAGGTTTGGAGTCCCTAGATACTTAATGACTGATGGTGGTTCACATTTTATTCGTGGTGCCTTTCGTAAAATGCTTGCTAAGTATGATGTTAATCATAGAATTGCATCTCCTTATCATCCACACTCTAGTGGTCAAGTAGAATTGAGTAAGAGAGAGCTCAAATTAATCTTGCAAAAGACTATTAATGGATCTAGAAAGAATTGGTCCAAGAAACTTGATGATGCATTATGGGCTTATAGAACTGCATACAAAAATCCTATGGGCATGTCTCCGTATAAAATGGTTTATGGTAAAGCATGTCACTTACCTCTTTAATTAGAACATAAGGCATATTGGGATATTAAAGAGCTCAACTATGACTTCAAACTTGCTACTGAGAAGAGGCTTTTTGAAATTAGCTCACTTGATGAATGGAGCACCCAAGCCTATGAAAATGCCAAGCTGTTTAAAGAAAAAGTCAAAAGATGGCATGACAAAAGGATACAAAAGCATGAGTTTAATGTAGGTGATTATGTATTGCTATACAACTCTCGTTTAAGATTTTTTGCAGGCAAACTCCTCTCTAAATGGGAAGGTCCTTACGTCATCGAGGAGGTCTATCGTTCCGGTGCCATTAAAATCAACAACTTCGAAGGCACAAATCCGAGGGTGGTGAATGGCCAAAGAATCAAACATTATATCTCAGGTGATCCTATAAATGTTAAAACTAATATTATTGAAACTATAACATTGGAGGAATACATAAGAGACACTTTCCAGAATGTTTCAGACTCCGAAAAGGAATAGGTACGTGGTACGGTAAGTAAACTAATTCCAAAACAGTTCTAATGGCAATTTTTCTTCGTTTTGGAATATTTAAGAAAATAGGAAAAATAAGAAGTAGACCGGAAGGGATACGAGGCTTCCACGAGGGTGGAGGGCGCGCCCTACCCCCTGGGTGCGCCCCCTGCCTCGTGGGCACCTCGTGTGCTCTCCGGACTCCGTTTTCTTGCACGATACTTCTTTTGGTCGGTAAAAATTCATTATATAATCTCCAGAAGGTTTTGACCACCGTATCACGCAAAAATCCTCTGTTTTTGTTTCGAGCTATTACTGCTGCTGATTTTGAGCAAGATGTCTTCCCAAGAGTCAGTCGGGGAGAGTCGGGTGTCCCATCCGACACCGGGGCCAAGAGCAAACAGCAATGCTGACCACTTTGGGCCATCAACCGAGGAAGAGATGGAGGATGATTTAAAAAGGATAGATGCCATGGAGGAGGATGAAGAAGTTACTTCTCGTTTCCAAGCCAGATTCACGATGGGGGAACTACAGAGCTCAGCCATTCCAAACTCGGTCATCCCTTCCAATGTTAGATTTCTTTCTTATGAAAATATGAAAAAGAGTGTTACTTGTTCTCCCGCAGCTATGCAACATCCATGGGTGAAAGGAGCTATAGCCGTCACTGGAAAGCTCCAAAAATAAATAATGGGCCTCAAGCAGCAAGTCAATAAGCTCGAAGAAGAGAATCATATCTTGAGGGGCATCATCGCCAAGAATATCACATCACCACCCCTGAAGAAGGAGACATAAACACATGGGTATGTGCACTCCCCTTGGCAATTGCCAAGCTTCGGGGAGTGCCCCGGTATCGTATCACCATCACTTTTATCTTTACCGTTTTTCTTAGTTCGATCCTTTTGATAATATCTTGATCTAGTAGAATAATGTTTTAGTATGATCTAGTTGTGAGTTTTGCTTTATGATCCTTCTATGTAATCGAGTCCATAAGCTATATATAATAAATATTAGTGTTGAGTCAAGGGCTTGATTATTTTGCTATGATCTTGAGGGAATTAAATAAAATAAAAGAGAAGAAATAAAAAGAAATAAAAAGAGATCGTATGGATCTTATGGAGAGTAATGAGCTCACATATAAAGAGTATGATGAATACAAGTTGTTGAGAGTTGACAAACATAGTTTTGGTCATGTTGCAATTAATAGGAAGTAATAAAGAAAGAGAGGTTCACATATAAATATACTACCTTGGACATATTTTATAATTGTGAGCACTCATTAAAGTATGATATGCTAAAGAGTTGACATTGGACAAGGAAGGCAACATAATGGGTTATGTTTCTTACATCTGAGATAAATTATATTGTCATGGATCATCCAACATGTTGAGCTTGCCTTTCCCTCTAGCCAATTTCTTTGCACCAAGTAGAGATACTACTTGTGCTTCCAAATATCCCTAAACCCAGTTTTGCCATGAGAGTCCACCATATCTACCTATGGATTGAGTAAGATCCTTCAAGTAAGTTGTCATCGGTGCATGCAATAAAAATTGCTCTCTAAATATGTATGTGTTATTAGTGCAGAGAAAATAAGATTTATACGATCTTGTGATGTGGAAGAAATAATAGCGACAGACTGCATAATAAAGGTCCATATCACAAGTGGCAATATAAAGTGACGTTCTTTTGCATTAAGATTTCATGCATCCAACCATAAAAGCGCATGACAACCTTTGCTTTCCTCTGTGAAGGGCCTATCATTTATTCTTGTCTTATACTTCATGCAAAGATTCATGGTGATCTTCACCTTTCCTTTTTACATTTTATCCTTTGGCAAGAACAATGTGTTGGAAAGATCCAGATATATATAGCTAATTGGATGTGAGTTTTCATGAACTATTATTGTTGACGTTACCCTTGAGGTAAAAGTTGGGAGGCAAAACTATAAGCCCCTGTCTTTCTCTGTGTCCGATTAAAACTTCATAACCATAAATATCGCGTGAGTGTTAGCAATTATGAAAGACTAAATGATAGTTGAGCATGTGGACTTGCTGAAAAGCTCTTATATTGACTCTTTCCTATGTTATGATAAATTGAAATTGCTTCAATGACTGAGATTAGAGTTTGTTGGTTCTCAATGAAGTTTATGATTCATAGTTGAAATTGTGATTGAATTGTTACTTTAGCATAAGAGATCATATGACAATATATATATATATATATGTTGCTATCTAAGAATGATCATGATGCCGTCATGTTGCTATTTTATTTTATCGACACCTCTATCTCTAAACATGTGGACATATTTTTCGATTTCGGCTTTCGCTTGAGGACAAGCGAGGTCTAAGCTTGGGGGTGTTGATACGTCCATTTTGCATCATGCTTTTATATCGATATTTATTGCATTATGGGCTGTTATTACACATTATGTCCCAATACTTATGCCTATTCTCTCTTATTTTACAAGGTAGACATGAAGAGGGGGAATGCCGGCTGCTGGAATTCTGGGCTGGAAAAGGAGCAAATATTAGAGACCTATTCTGCACAGCTCCAAAAGTCCTGAAACTTCACGGAAGTAATTTTTGGAATTAATAAAAAATATTGGGCGAAAGAAGTACCAAAGGGGGGCCACCCACCGTCCACGAGGGTGGGGGGCGCGCCCTACCCCCATGGGTGCGCCCCCTGCCTCGTGGGTCCCCTGGTGGCCCTCTGATGCCCATCTTCTGCTATATGAGGTATTTCGTCCGAGAAAAAAAATCATAAGTAGCTCACGGACGAAACTCCGCCGCTACGAGGCGGAACCTTGGCGGAACCAATCTAGGGCTCCGGTAGAGCTGTTCTGCTGGGGAAACTTCCCTCCGGGAGGGAGAAATCATCACCAATGATCCTCTCATCGGGAGGGGGTCAATCTCCATCAACATCTTCACCAGCACCATCCCATCTCAAACCCTAGTTCATATCTTGTATCCAATCTTTGTATCCAAACCTCAGATTGGTACCTGTGGGTTGCTAGTAGTGTTGATTACTCCTTGTAGTTGATGCTGGTTGGTTTACTTGGTGGAAGATCATATGTGTAGATCCATTATGCATATTAATACCCCTCTGATTGTGAACATGAATATGCTTTGTGAGTAGTTACGTTTGTTCCTGAGGACATGGGAGAAATCTTGCTATAAGTAGTCATGTGAATTTGGTATTCGTTCGATATTTTGATGAGATGTATGTTGTCATCCCTCTAGTGGTGTCATGTGAACGTCGACTACATGACACTTCACCATTATTTGGGCCTAGAGGGAGGCATTGGGAAGTAATAAGTAGATGATGGGTTGCTAGAGTGACAGAAGCTTAAACCCTAGTTTATGCGTTGCTTCGTAAGGGGCTGATCTGGATCCATATGTTTCATGATATGGTTAGGTTTACCTTAATACTTCTGTTGTAGTTGCTGATGCTTGCAATGGGGGTTAATCATAAGTGGGATGCTTGTCCAAGTAAGGACAGTACCCAAGCACCGGTCCACCCACATATCAAATTATCAAAGTATCGAACGCGAATCATATGAACATGATGAAAACTAGCTTGACGATAATTCCCATGTGTCCTTGGGAGCGCTTTACTTCATATAAGAGTTTGTCCAGGCTTGCCCTTTGCTACATAAAGGATTGGGCCATCTTGCTGCACCTTATTTACTTGCATTACTTGTTACTTGTTACAAATTACCATATCATAAAACTATCTGTTACCGATAATTTTAGTGCTTGTAGAGAATACCTTACTGAAAACTGCTTATCATTTCCTTCTGCTCCTCGTTGGGTTCGACACTCTTACTTATAGAAAAAGCTACGATAGATCCCCTACACTTGTGGGTCATAAACATCATCAAGCGGTCGGTTTGCATCGAAGGTGCACGGATGGCCTTCGCCCATGTCAAGATACAGTGGGCGAAGATGGACGCCGTCAAGCTCGCGACCAAGGGACCTCCCGCTAGCAAGGAGCACTGCACGCCGGAGCGGTATTTTGATGATGTCCTCAAGGTATCCCGCATTGTAGAGGGCTAGTGTTCAAACGACATTATCTTTGAATGAGTACCTACATGTTATCCCACCTTGTATGATGAAAACAAGACTGATATGTAATATAATGCTTGCTGTTTATTTTGGAATTTTACCTCATGCGCGGCCATTTTATTAAATCTGAGAGTTGGTCTGCCGTCGGCTTGAGCCCCCACGTAGGTAGTATGGGGGTGTTCGGGTTGAAACCTATACACTCTTGATCCAAATTTTTGGTCCTTAAAGGAGGTATTTAGCGCGGCGAACTAGGCAATCAGACTTATGTGGCTTTATCACCCTCACTTTGCCATAGGAGTTTGACAATAGAAATGTAGGCGCAACCCCTAGTATTCATTAGTCCGAACTAGGGTGCTGTAGACACCTAATCAGGTGAAGGCCGCATCATGACAGTCAGTTTTCGGCTTTCTCTACGGAGGTGCTCATCTAGATAAACTAGGACACAATCACAGTAGTTCTCCCTGTACTACCCTAGCGGATAGAGCGGAATGTAAGGTAGTAAGCACAGGAGCCGGGCAACTGTAACATCCCGTATGTAACTTGCCATAATTGTATTCCAACTCTTGCCATTTTTGGCACTAAGTTATTTTATTTCCTTGTTGTCGGGTTTTTGTCTTTGTGTTGTTTTGTCCTTGTCATGCATCTCATATCATGTCATCATGTGCATTGCATTTGCATACATGTTCGTCTCATGCATCCGAGCTTTTTCCCTGTTGTCTGTTTTGCATTCCGGCGCTCCTATGTCCTCCGGTGTCCCGCTCTACCTCTTTTCATGTGCAGGTGTTTAAACGTTTTCGTGTTGGACCGAGACTTGTCATGCGGCCTTGGTTTACTACCGGTAGACCACCTGTCAAGTTTCGTGCCATTTGGACTTCGTTTGATACTCCAACGGTTAACCGAGGAACCGAAAAGGCCTCATGTGTGTTGCAGCCCAATACCCCTCCAAAGTGGCCCAAAACCCACCTAAACCTCCTCCATCACCTAGGCCGTTCGATCACGATCGCGTGGCCGAAAACCACACCTCATTTGGAGCTTCCTAGCTTCCTCTACCTATATATAAAGAACCCCCATTCGAAATCACGGATGAAACCCTAGAAAACCTCCACCTGCCGCCGCCGGACGAAATCCGGAGGGCCGGACGTGTCCGCCCCGCTCCCCCCGGCCAATCTCCGTGTAACACGTGTCCCCGCCCGGTGCCCACTTCGCCGCCGACGCCCGCGGCCCGCCGAAGCCCGGGGAGGGCCCCCGCCGCCCGTCCTGCCGCGCCACCACCCAAGCTAGCGCCCGCGCCCACGCAGCTTCTTCTTCCCGCCGCCCGGCCGCCGTCGTCGCCGCACCTTCGCCGGCCGCATCCGCCGCAGTTGCTCCGGTCGCCGCACCACCGCGCCAAGGCCACCGGAGCTCGCCGCGCCCTCCTTCTCCTCCAGATCCAGCGCTCCTCCCTCGCCGGCATGCTCCCTCATCGTCTCCGGCCACCCCCCTCTTCTCCGGCAAACCTCGGGGCACGAGGTGCTACAGTTCCGGCGAGATCCAGATCCAAATCCATCCCCTCGGTTGACTTTTTCGCCCAAAACCCTAATTATTTTTGCATACTTTGAAGCATCATAACTTCATCACCGTTGCTCCGATTCATGCGTGCAACATATCAAAATGTTCGCCTCGATGAGTACTCCATTTCATCTCATTGCATCATTTTCATTTGAGCTCATCTTGATGCCCGAAATGACGTTGGAAGAGGGCTATGTGATGTTAGTTTCAGTTTATTATCAGCAAATGCACTTTTGTCATTTTTGCCATGATTAATGCGTGAATGCTACGATCTTGAGCTCTACATGTGTTTTGAAGTATGCCATGCCATCTTTACAGGGGTGTATGCCATGTATTTTTGTGATCTCTGTGGTGACTAGCACAACCATGCAAAGTAGCTTACCTAATGTTGCTGATTTCAGGGACTTAGAAATATTCTAAGTCTCTGCCCTGTCCTTACTTTATGCCATATGTTCATGTTGCTACCAAGTGATCCGTGCATCTTTTGAGCATGTTTAGTAAGGATGTTTTGTAGATATTGTGGTGCTATATCCATCCATGTCTTTGTTTGCATTTATGGAGCACCCTAGCCTGAGTCAATCGAGCTCTACTTTTGCTATAAAATGTTCCTGGCATGTTAACATGTTTAGCACTTTTGCCGAGCTTGTTGTAGTTGATCCATACATGCTATGTTGTTGTTCTTGCCATGTCTAGCTTCTATGCCATGTCTACTTGCTGGGTGTATGCTTAGTTTGTCATGTATTGCCTCGTAGTGAGTGCATCGAGCTCGTAAACATGCCTACTTGTTATCTGTTTTGCCATGTTCCAGTTTTTCACTAAGTCTGAATCTGTTAACGATAATTGCTATGTTCATGTGGTTGCAATTGTATTTTCTGATCCCTTTTGGCGTATGGTCAGTAAGGGACTTTTGTTGTATGACTTGAGTAGCTTCATGCCATGCCTTGATTTGCCATGATATGTTACTGTAGCACCTTGTTATCTTGCTCTAAAGATTGCTTCCTGATGTTAAATTCCTGACATGCTGTTAATTTCACTAAGTCTGAAACCTGTAATCTTTTGCACTTTTGCCATGCTTGTTTGAAGCTGTTATTGGGTGAATTAGCCGTAGCTCAGTGTTCATATTTTGTCAAGCATAATGAGTGGATCCCTGCCATGTATTGTGTTGCCATGTTGGAGTGCCGTAGCATGTTGTTCTTGATGCATTTAGCTGGTCTCATGCTGTTAATCGCAGACCGGTGCCATATTTGTTTTGCTTGTCATTTCCAAACCGTGCATCCGATTCCGGTGATCTTTATATCGATTTCAACCGAAATCACCTGCTCTTTCCAGTGACACTCTTGGTTTTCTAAGTTGAGGCCAGGTTCAATCATTCCTTTCCAAATCATGCATATGCATCACATATCGCATCCCGCATATCATACCATGTTTGCATCATGTTGATTGTGCATTGCACGTGGTTGATTGTGTCTCCCTTTTTCTTGTGTTCTTGTTTCGGTAGAGCCGGGAGACGAGTACGTGATCGAGGAGCCCGTTGAGTACGCTTACGAGGATCAAGTCAACTCAGAGAACTTTGCAGGCAAGATGACCATACCCTCGAAATCACTTCTATCTTTGCTAGATGCTCGCTCTTTTTCTATGCCTATGCTACGATACCTACCACTTGCTCATCATGCCTCCCATATTTCCATGTCAAACCTCTAACCCACCTTGTCCTAGCAAACCGTTGTTTGGCTATGTTACCGCTTTGCTCAGCCCCTCATAGCATTGCTAGTTGCAGGTGAAGTTTGGAGTTTGTTCCTTGTTGGAACATGTTTATTGTTGGGATATCACCATATTATCTTGTTTATCTTAATGCACCTATATACTTGGTAAAGGGTGGAAGGCTCTGCCTTATGCCTGGTGTTTTGTTCCACTATTGCCACCCTAGTTTCCATCATACCGGTGTTATGTTCCTTGATTTTGCATTCCTTACACGGTTGGGTTATAATGGGAACCCCTTGACAGTTCGCCTTGAATAAAACTCCTCCAGCAATGTCCAACATTGGTTTTACCATTCGCCACCTAGCCTCTTTTTCCCTTGGGTTTCCGGAGCCCGAGGGTCATCTTTATTTAAACCCCACCGGGCCAGTGCTCCTCTGAGTGTTGGTCCAAACTGAGCTGCCTGCGGGGCCACCAGGGGAAACTTGAGGGTTGGTTTTACTCGTAGCTAGTCTCATCTGAGTGTACCCTGAGAACAAGATATGTGCAGCTCCTATTGGGATTTGTCGGCACATTCGGGCGGTGTTGCTGGACTTGTTTTACCATTGTCGAGATGTCTTGTAACTGGGATGCCGAGTCTGATCGGATTGTCTTGGGAGAAGGAATAACCTTCGTTGACCGCGAGAGCTTGTGATGGGCTAAGTTGGGACTCCCCTGCAGGGATTTGAACTTTCGAAAGCCGTGCCCGCGGTTATGGGAAGATGGGAATTTGTTAATGTCCAGTTGTAGAAAACCTGAAACTTAACTTAATTGAAATGCATCAACCGCGAGTGTAACCGTGATGGTCTCTTCTCGGCGGAGTCCGGGAAGTGAACACGGTGTTGGAGTTATGCTTGAACGTAGGTTGTTCTAGGATCACTTCTTGATCATAGTTCATCGACCGTGCCTTTGCCTCCTCTTCTTGCTCTCTTTTGCGTATGTTAGCCGCCATATATGCTAGTCGCTTGCTGCAGCTCCACATCATACCTTTTACCCTTCCTATAAGCTTAAATAGTCTTGATCACGAGGGTGTGAGATTGCTGAGTCCCCATGACTCACAGATTCTTCCAAAACCAGATGCAGGGACCGAAGATACCGCTCCAGGTGATTCAAGTGAGCTCAAGTGGGAGTTCAATGAGGACTCAGGACGATACTACGTGTCTTTCCCAGATGATCAGTAGTGGTTCCCAGTTGGGGCGATCAGGGACTATGTTGCATTTGGGGTTTATCTTTATTTTGGTCCGTAGTCGGACCTTGAGTGTAACTGGATGAATGTAATGACTTATTTATGCTATATGTGTGACGTGGCGAGTGTAAGCCAACTATGTATCTTTTCCCTTATTTATTACATGGGTTGTTGTGAAGATTACCTCACTTGCGACATTGCTTTCAATGCGGTTATGCCTCTAATTCGTGCTTCGACACGTGGGAGATATAGCCGCATCGAGGGCGTTACAGCAACCCAACTATTGACCAAAGACATGATTCGGAGCCGATGCATATAACGCTAAATTCGGGGGCCGAACTATACTGTAAAAGTGTTCAGACTTGGTGTCGTAGTATGGGGCGCAATAAAGCCCCTGACGAACTACAGCGTACCAAAGTGTACAGATGCAATCGAGAAGAATAGCGGAATAAAATGAAGTAGTAAGCTAGTGCCAAATAAGTTGGGTTGCAAACTGTTTCCATTATGATTTTGATTAGTACGTCAAAGCGTATTTGTTCAAATGGTGCAATAAGCAACAGTGGATATTTAACATGCCAAGATCAAAGGGGAGCTACCTACGGGTCCTGAAAGCAGGTCGAATGATTGTTAAGAAGAACATCTAGAGATTCCCCCACACGTCTGTGCTACTTGCCACCTTGGTGTATCCGTCCTTCGAAAGGACTGATTATCAGGCCGTCGAGAGGGGCCTGTGGAAAAGAAACCTGAAAAGGATAAAAAGGAAAAGTAAGAGTATGTGTGTCCAGGGAAGGTCGAGCCGTATTGTGGACCATAGTCTAGTTATGCCTCCGTCTGTGCCCATGGTATTTTTAGTGCGTAGTTATGTACGCGCGGTAGATATGCCGCTACTTGGTCGGGACTTTGACGGAGGCCGAATTGCTAGTCGACCTCCTGGCGAGCTGGATTGTCTTGCTGCAGAGTAGTCCGGACTCGTTTGACAGTGTCCAGGAGCATGGCCGCCGAATTAAGGTTCTGCTTGTTAAGGCTGCTCTGTACTTCTGCTGCCAAGGCCGCGGTGTGCTCCTCAGTTCAGAGGGAGCGCTCCATGTTTCCATTGACTGTTATGACACCGCGTGGTCCGGGCATAGTGTGGCACCGCGTTAAATCGCACAAATGCAGTTCGTCCGAGTAGCGCGTGATAGCCACTGCGGAAGGGGACGATGTCGAAGATCAAGTCGTCGCTTCGGAAGTTGTCCGGAGATCCGAAGACGACTTCCAGTGTGATTGAACCCGTGCAGCAGGCTTCTACACCTGGTATAACTCCTTTGAAGGTAGTTTTGGTGGGCTTGATCCTTGATGGATCGATGCCCATTTTGCGCACTGTATCCTGATAGAGAATGTTGAGGCTGCTGCCACTGTCCATGAGGACTCGCGTGAGGTGGAAACCATCGATAATTGGGTAGAGGACTAGTGCGGCTGAACCGCCATGACGGATACTGGTCAGATTGTCTCTGCGATCGAAAGTGATTGGGCAAGCCGACCATGGGTTGAATTTTGGGGCGACTGGCTCTATCGCATAGACGTCCTTGAGTGCACGTGTGTGCTCCCTCTTAGGGATATGGGTAACGTATATCATGTTCACCGTTTTGAACCGGGGGGAAACTTCTTCTGCCCCCCCCCCCCGCGTTCGGCGGATGGGGTTCTTCGTTGTCATTCTCGCTTTGCGGCCCTTCTCATTGTCTTCAGCATTTAACTTGCCGGCCTATTAGAAAAACCAAAAACTCTGGTGGGTATGATTGGCTGGTTTATCAGGGGTGCCGTGGATCTGACATGGACGGTCGAGTATGCGCTCCAAACTGGAAGGGCCTGAATTTTTCCTTTTATATGGCTTCTTCCGCTAACCAGACTTAGAGCCACTGAATACGGTGTTGACCGTCGTGTCAGTGTTGTTATCGTTGTTTCGACGCTTGTGTCTATTGAGTCGGGGCTTGCCATTGCTATTTCTGGCTTCAAAGGTGCCAGGTTCGCTTGCATTATTATTTCTACAGGCTAGCCAGCTGTCTTCGCCCGTGCAAAAGCGGGTCATGAGTGTCGTGAGGGCTGCCATGGACTTCAGATTTTCTGGGCCGAGGTGTCGGGCAAGCCATTCGTCGCGGATGCTATGCTTAAAGGCTGCTAGGGCTTCGGCATCCGAGCAGTCGATGATCTGGTTCTTTTTAGTTAGGAACCTGGTCCAGAATTTCCTGGCTGACTCTCCAAGCTGTTGAACTATGTGACTTAAGTCATTGGCATCCGAAGGTCTGGCGTATGTGCCATGGAAGATGTCGCGAAAGGCGTCTTCTTGGTCTTCCCAGCTGCCAATAGAGTTTTCAGGCCGGCTGTTCAGCCAGCGCCGGGCTGGTCCCTTGAGTTTTAGGGGGTGGTATTTGATGGCGTGAAGATCAACACCGCGGGCCATATGAATGTGGAGAATGAAGTCTTCAATCCATACCGTAGGATATGTTGTTCCATCATATGATTCGATATTCACGGGTTTGAACCCTTCTGGGAATTCATGTTCCATTACTTCATCAGTGAAGCAAAGGGGGTGTGCGGTGCCTCTATATCGGCCTAGATCGCCATGTAGTTTGGATGGAGTCCGTCTGCGGTTTTCGGCCCGAACATGATTGTGCTTGTCATGTTCAGCTTGATAGCCGTCGTCGCGCGTCGGGGCACGCCCTCGCGATCCGTAGATTGATCTGGCCGGACCTGCTTTATTCTTCAGGTCCAGCCGCAAGTCATATGTATATCCCCGAGCTGTTTTATCTCTGCCTTTATGCCGAGGTAGGATAGGCTGGTGTTCGGCTTGAGTTGCCGCTTTGGCCCGGCCACGTGGTGGTCGATCGGTCGCATTACGCGCTGATGGTACGGGCTCCAGTGCCTCGTCATCGAATTGAGGTAGCAATTTGCGCTTCAGGTAACTTTTCATTGGGCACACGAGGCCGTATTCCTCGACTTCCAGGACATTAGTCCATCTGTCATTGAGTAGATCTTGATCAGCTTGAAGCTGTCGTTGTTTCTTTTTCAGGCTCCTTGCAGTGGCTATTGGCCGTTGCTTAAAGCGCTCCTGCTCGAGAGGTTCCTCAAGCACGATAAAGTCTTTGTCGCCGAGGCTCACCTCATCCTCAGAGGGTGGAAGGTAATTGCTGTCCTCCGAGTCTTCGTTTGCAGCCTTTTCAACAGGGCTAACTTTCCCATCCTCCTGATCGTCTTGTTTGGAGTTTTGCTCGACGGGGTTTTCTTGGTCTTCGGCATCATCCAGAGTATTGTTGTCTCTCGTGCTAGTATTTTTGTCTTTGCTTCAGCGTGATTTAGAGCGGCGTCGTCGGCGCTTTGGTTGTACCTCAGGAGGTTTATCCTCGACTGGGTTTTCTTTGTCATCGTCGTTAGCTTCTTTGAGTGTATCCACCATGTACACGTCATACGAAGAGGTGGACGTCCAACGTTCGGTAAACGGCGGGTTTTGGCCCTCCTCTTCTCCGGCATCGTCGTCCATATCGTCGATGTTTTCGGAGTCGTAACCGAGCATGTCTATTAAGTCATCGACAGTGGCTATAAAGTGGGTGGTGGGTGGGATGTAAAATTCCCTGCTCTTAGCCCTAGTTCGGGCTGGGACATAGTTCGGACGTTGCTCCTCTGTAATGACAAGGGATCACATTAAGTCCAGAGCCTCGCTTAAAGGCGAGGTTTGGCCCGAGGGAAGAGATCCCGTGGAGTACGGTGAGAGGGAGACTCCTTGGACGAACTCACATGAAGCTGACTCCGAAGATTCGGAGCCCGTGTCCGGAGAAGGGTCCGGCTCCATGATGGCTGCCAGCGATGCTACTTCTCGTGGTTCTTCCACAATGGGCCTAGTGGCTGCAGATAATCCGGCGAGCTCAGAGAGCCCGTCTTCAGACTTGGCAATTTGTTCTGGATCTAAGGCCGGAGCATAGGTTGGGGGCGTGAATCCTTGGAAGATCAAGTCTCCTCGGATATCAGCAACATAGTCCAGATTTCCAAAACTAATCTGGTGACCTCGGGCATAGCTATCGATCTGCTCTAGATGGCCAAGCGAGTTGGCCCGTAGTGCGAAGCCGCCGAACACAAAGATCTGGCCAGGGAGGAAAACCTCCCCCAGGGCAGCATAGTTGTAGATGATTGATGGAGCCATCGAACCTTCTAGTGATGACGCAGCGGAACTCTCAATGAAAACACCAATGTCGGTGTCAAAACCGGTGGATCTCGGGTAGGGGGTCCCGAACTGTGCGTCTAAGGTCGATGGTAATAGGAGATAGGGGACACAATGTTTTACCCAGGTTCGGGTCCTCTTGATGGAGGTAATACCCTACATCCTTCTTCATTGATATTGATGAGTATGAGGATTACAAGAGTTGATCTACCACGAGATCGTAATGGCTAAAACCCTAGAAGCCTAGCCTATAAGATTATGATTGCATCTACGGACTAAACCCTCTGGTTTATATAGACACCGAAGGGGGCTAGGGTTGTACAAAGTCGGTTACAGAGAAAGGAATCTTCATATCTGAACGCCAAGCTTGCCATCCACGCCAAGGTGAGTCCCATCCAGACACGGGAGAGAGTCTTTTGTCTTGTATCTTCACGGCCCATCAGTCCGGCCCATGTCCAATAGGTCGGACGCCCGGGGACCCCTTAATCCAGGACTCCCTCAGCTCCTCCCTGAATATGTGCATATAAGTAGTTTGCTTTTGAATGCAAATGCACATGGCAAGTTTTACTTGGTGGAGATCCTCTTCAACTTACGAAGACAATTCATCATGCATATATAAGAGTAACGAAGATAATGACACATGCACAATGAAAAATGGGCGTCTTTAGAATAACTTTATGCGGAATTTATCATCGCATCACAAGGTAGCAACAAAACGCAGAAGATGACCATCAAGTTTAAGTGTTACAACTCAAAAGCAAAATAGTTTCGAAACGAGAGTCGTAAGAACTTAGCAAACAAAGTAATGCAACCACCCATATGGACCCGCTTGAAGACTACCAACCTCATATGCTTCTCCCCCTTTTGTCAATAATGACCAAAAAGGTTTGAAGGCATAGAGGATCTACTCGTTCCTAGCAGGAGTAGAAGACGGAGCAGGGTCGTCGTTGGAGTTTGGTGGTGCAGACGGGCCTGACGCAATATCGTCATGTAGTGCAGTAAATATTGATGAAGTGGCGTCTTCTTCTTCATCGACGGCTCTCGCAACAATAGTTGCAGCCGAAGATGAATGCTCAGAATCTTCGATAGAGGGAGTGCGATGCCAGCTTGAATTCTGAGGAGGCCTATAATCAAACTTGAAGTTCTCTGTGAAGCCATCTTCGTGAAGATCTTCTTTAGGACAGAGCATTGTGAGGCTCTTCCAGGACTGCCTACAGGCTTCATGTGCAACAAACGGGTTCTTGGCGGCCAAGTTGCGAATGCGATTGACATCCACCAAGAGACTATGCATCTGACGTTTCAGCCAGTCGTGATGCCTATTCTGCTTCTGATGTAAAGCCACCAGAAGCTCATGGTCGTTCAGGACACGAGGACGCTTCTGAGGCCTTTGAGCAATTATGCTTGCAGTGGCTTCAGTGTTGGCGCGGTGCAGAAAGCGCCTGTTGCCAGCCAGAGGGTATGCAGGATTTGCATCATTGGGCACATGGATTCCTTCGATTGGCTGCGTGAACCTTTGAAATTCAGCATTCTGAAGGTGGAGTGGCTTCTTGGCAGGCTCGGGCTAGATGGCTTTAATGGACATATCAACTTCAGGTAGAAAGACAACGTGGTTGCGCGCTGAAGGCTGATAGTCGATGGTGGAATGAAGCTTACTCAGGCGCATCACCCATGGAGCATAGAATTACAGACAAAACAGATCAATCCCAGAAGCAGCAAGTTGTTTGATGAAGAAATCCTGAGTGTTGAATCTGATGCCACTAATAATATAGAATACCAAAGTCTTCATAGCTCCTTCAAGTTTAGCTTCAGAAGAATTTCCTTTGATGGGCCAGGGAGTATGCCTCAGAATGTGGTACACTATGCATGGAAAGTACTCTAGGTCCTTGACAAAGGGCCTCTTGAAGACATGGCAGCCCAACTATAGCTTCACAATCCAGACGCTTGTGCGGAACAATCCGGTCTTAATTGTACAGGATGCAAGAGTATGGGTTCTTGGCGCTGTCAAAGAAAGTATTGTGCTCTCTAAAACTGAGCACACTGAATGAGCCCTGAGTGGTGACAACACTAGGAAGCCCTGGCAGACGCGGCTTTGTCTTCTGAACTTGAGGCCTCTGCTCCACATGATAGTCATACTGTGGCCCGGGAGCAGTGGGTGGAACCAGAATTGGCCATCTGACAGTCACCAATTCGCCACGATTGAACGCACGTTCCTTAGCGTGTTGCCTTGGAGGAGGAACGGTGCCATCAGAGGTGATTGGCGTCACAATGGTGTCAGCATGCACATTGGCTTCAGGCTCCACATTGTCTTCAGCCATGACAGAGTCATTGGCTTCAATGGCGTTGTCGGTGGCAGCCTCAGTGTTTTCAACCCCCATCGGTTCAATGACTGGAGGGTCGAGCATGATCACATTCGCTTCAGGAATGACTGGATCACTGGCAGGGGGTGTGGCTTCTCTTTCTTCTCCTTTTTCTTCTTCGGCTGATTCAACCGGAATGTCTTCAGCAGTCTTGGCTTCAGACTCATAGGAAGTCACAGAAGGAGTGGCTTCAGGAAACACTTGACATGCTACTGAGCTTGTGTGTTGCGCTTCTTCTTCTGGGATGCTCGACATGGAGACTTGAGTCCTGAGGCCCTTGCGAAGCCCGCGGAACGCTGGTGACGCCTTTGGAGAAGGGGTGGTCTGTTCCATGTAGTCTTCATCATCAAGTACTGAAGAGGTAGCTTGAGCAGGGGGAGTACATGGTGTCTCATCTTGCACTGGAGTGTCTTGTTGTTGGCGCTCGGCCCATGAGTCATCTTGAGCGGGCGTCAATGGACGACCAATGCTAATAAGTTCATTGCTCGTTGGAGCAGGCGATGATACCGACTGGGGCTCGAGCTAAGGAACGACTTCATCATCATGCACATTGTATTCATGACCAATGTCTTCAGCTGTGATGGGGTCAACAGCTGGAACTTCTTCACTCTCTGGAGCCTCCGTGGAAGCAGGCACATGGATCACAAGACGACTTTCTTGGTTGGTTGAAGCAGGCAGAGCAACAGAGATAGGTTCCACTATGAGGGGCTCTGGGGAAGCAGCATGCTCTTTCTTTGAAGACTTTGAAGCCTTTGTCTTCAATCTCTTCTTGTTGGGGCATCATCAGAGGTGTTCTTGAGCTTCCTCTTCCTAGCTTCGGCCTCGGCTTGCCATGTCTTCTTCATTTCTAAAGCTGTTGAAGGGACCTTTGGCTTCGATCTAGTCATGCTGGCAAGAAAGACAATGCTTGGTCGATCCTGCCGTTGAGTTTCAGTTGGGCTTCAGCAGACTTCTTATTTTGCTTGGCACTGATGACCCACAAGTATAGGGGATCTATCGTAGTCCTTTCGATAAGTAAGAGTGTCGAACCCAACGAGGAGCAGAAGGAAATGATAAGCAGTTTTCAGCAAGGTATTCTCTGCAAGCACTGAAATTATAGGTAACATATAGTTTTGTGAAAAGATAATTGGTAACGAGCAACAAGTAACAAAAGTAAATAAAGTGCAGCAAGGTTGCCCAATCCTTTTTGTTGCAAAGGACAAGCCTGGACAAATTCTTATATAGAGAAAAGCGCTCCCGAGGACACATGGGAATTATCGTCAAGCTAGGTTTCATCACGTTCATATGATTCGCGTTCGGTACTTTGATAATTTGGTATGTGGGTGGACCGGTGCTTGGGTACTGCCCTTACTTGGACAAGCATCCCACTTATGATTAAACTCTATTGCAAGCATCCACAACTACAACAAAAGTATTAAGGTAAACCTAACCATAGCATGAAACATATGGATCCAGATCAGCCCCTTACGAAGCAACACATAAACTAGGGTTTAAGCTTCTGTCACTCTAGCAACCCATCATCTACTTATTACTTCCCAATGCCTTCCTGTAGGCCCAAATAATGGTGAAGTGCCATGTAGTCGACGTTCACATAACACCACTAGAGGAGAGACAACATACATCTCATCAAAATATCGAACGAATACCAAATTCACATGACTACTAATAGCAAGACTTCTCCCATGTCCTCAGGAACAAACGTAACTACTCACAAAGCATATTCATGTTCATAATAAGAGGGGTATTAATATGCATATAGGATCTGAACATATGATCTTCCACCAAATAAACCAACTAGCATCAACTACATGGAGTCATTAACACTCCTAGCAACCCACAGGTACCAATCCCAGACTTAGAGACAAGAATTGGATACAAGAGATGAACTAGGGTTTGAGAGGAGATGGTGTTGTCGAAGATTTTGATGGAGATTGACCCCCTCCCGACGAGAGGATCGTTGGTGATGACGATGGCGATGATTTCCCCCTCCCGGAGGGAAGTTTCCCCAGCAGAACAGCTCCGCCGGAGCCCTAGATTGGTTCTGCCAAGGTTCCGCCTCGTGGCGGCGGAGTCTCGTCCCGAAAGCTGGCTTATGATTTTTTTTCCTCATCGAAAGACTCCATATAGCAGAAGATGGGCATTGGAGGGCCACCAGGTGGCCCACGAGGTAGGGGGCGTGCTAGGGGGGTAGGGCGCGCCCCCCACCCTCGTGGGCAGGGTGTGGCCCCCCTCCGGAACTTCTTGCGCTCACTATTTTTTATATATTCTGAAAATGACTTACGTGAAGTTTCAGGACTTTTGGAGCTGTGCAGAATAGGTCTCTAATATTTGCTCCTTTTCCAGCCCAGAATCCCAACTGCCAGCATTCTCCCTCTTCATGTAAACCTTGTAAAATAAGATAGAATAGGCATAAGTATTGTGACATAATGTGTAATAACAGCCCACAATGCAATAAATATCGATATAAAAGCATGATGCAAAATGTACGTATCAACTCCCCCAAGCTTAGACCTCGCTTATCTTGAAGCGAAAGCCGAAATCGAAAAATATGTCCACATGTTTAGAGATAGAGGTGTCGATAAAAATAAAATACAGACATGAGGGCATCATGATCATTCTTAGAACAACAACTTATATAATTCTTGTCATATGATCTCTTATGCTAGAGTAACAATTCAATCACAATTTCAAGTATGAATCATCAACTTCATTGAAAACTAACAAACTATAATCTCAGTCATTGGAGCAATTACAATTTATCATAACATAGGAAAGAGTCAATATAAGAGCTTTTCAGCAAGTCCACATACTCAATTATCATATAGTCTTTCACAATTGCTAACACTCACGCAATACTTATGGGTATGGAGTTTTAATCGGACACAGAGAAAGATAGGGGCTTATAGTTTTGCCTCCCAACGTCTTACCTCAAGGGTAATGTCAACAATAATAGTTCATGAAAACTCACATCCAATTAGCCATATATACCAGGATCTTTCCAACATGTTGTGCTTGCCAAAAGATAAAATTTAAAAAGGAAGGGTGAAGATCACCATGACTCTTATGTAAGGTAGGAGATAAAATTAAAAGATAGGCCCTTCGCAGAGGGAAGCAGAGGTTGTCATGCGCTTTTATGGTTGGATGCACAAAATCTTAATGCGAAAGAACGTCACTTTATATTGCCACTTGTGATATGGACCTTTATTATGCAGCCTGTCGCTTTTATTTCTTCCATATCACACAATCGTATAAAGCTTATTTTCTCCCACACTAATAAGTCATACATATTTAGAGAGCAATTTTTATTGCTTGCACCGATGACAACTTACTCGAAGGATCTTACTCAATCCATAGGTAGATATGGTGGACTCTCACGGCAAAACTGGGTTTAGGGATATTTGGAAGCACAAGTAGTATCTCTACTTGGTGCATGTAAATTGGCTAGCATGAGAGGGAAAGGCAAGCTCAACATGTTGGATGATCCATGACAATATAATTTATCTCAGATGTAAGAAAACATAACCCATTACGTAGCCTTCCTTGTCCAACATCAACTCTTAGCATGTCATACTTTAATGAGTGCTCACAATCATAAAAGAAGTCCAAGATAGTATATTTATATGTAAAGCTCTCTTTCTTTATTACTTCCTATTAATTGCAACGATGACCAAAACTATGTTTGTCAACTCTCAACAACTTTTATTCATCATACTCTTTATATGTGAGCTCATTACTCTCCATAAGATCCATATGATCTCTTTGTTTCTTTTTATTTCTTCTCTTTTTATTTTATTTAATTCCCTCAGGATCATAGCAAAATAATCAAGCCCTTAACTCAACACTAATCTTTATTATATAGCTCACAACCTCGATTACATAGAGGGACCATAAAGCAAAACTCGTAACTAGATCATACTAAAACTTTATTCTACTATATCAAAATATTATCAAAAGGATCAAACTAAGAAAAATGGTAAAGATAAAAGTGATGGTGATACGATAACGGGCACTCCCCCAAGCTTGGCAGTTGCCAAGGGGAGTGCCCATACCCTTATGATTGTGTTTCCTTTTTCAGGGATGGTGATGTGATATTCTTGGCGATGATGCCTCTCAGGATATGGTTCTCCTCCTCGAGCTTATTGACTTGCTGCTTGAGGTCCATTATTTCCTTTCGAAATTTTCCTGTAATAGTCAAAGCTCCCTGCACCCAAGGGTGTTGCATAGCTGCAAGAGAACAAGTGACACTCCTTTTCATATTCTCATAAGAAAGAAATCTAACATTGGAAGGGATAACCAAGTTTGGGATAGCCGAGCTCTGTAGTTCCCCCATTGTGAATCCAGCTCGGAAGCGAGAAGTGACTTCTTGATCTTCCTCCATGGAATCTATCCTCTTCAAATCGGCCTCCATCTCTTCCTCCGTTGCTGTCCCAAAGTGGTCAACATTGTTGTTTGTCATTGATCTCGGTGCCGGATGCGACACCCGGCTCTCCCCGACTGACTCTTGCGAAGACATCTTGCTCTAATCTGCAGCAGGATAGCTCGAAACAAATACGAGAGATATTTGCGTGATACGGGAGTCAAAACCTCCGGGAGATTATATAATGAATTTTTAGCGACCAAAATACGTAACGTGTAAGAAAACGGAGTTCGGAGAGCACATGAGGTGCCCACGAGGCAGGGGGGTGCGCCCAAGGGGGTAGGGCGCGCCCTCCACCCTCGTGGAGCCCTCGTGTCCTTCCCGGACTGCTTCTTATTTTTCTATTTTTCTAAATGTTCCCAAACGGAGGAAAGTTGCCATTAGAACTGTTTTGGAGTCGGTTTACTTACCATACCACATACCTATTCCTTTTTGGAGTCTGAAAGGCTCCGGAAAGTGTCCCTTATGTATTCCTTCGGGGTTACGATTTCAATAACACTGGTTTCAACATTTATAGGACTACCTGAGATATAATGTTTGATTCTTTGACCGTTCACCACCTACGGATTTGTGCCTTCGAAGTTGTTGATTTTTATGGCATCGGAACGATAGACCTCCTCGATAACGTAAGGACCTTCCCATTTAGAGAGAAGCTTTCCTGCAAAAAATCTTAAACGAGAGTTGTATAGCAATATATAATCACCTACATTAAACTCACACTTTTGTATCCTTTTGTCATGCCATCTTTTAACTTTTTCTTTAAACAATTTGGCATTCTCATAGGCTTGGGTTCTCCATTCATCAAGTGAGCTAATGTCAAATAACCTCTTCTCACTGACAAGTTTGAAATCATAATTGAGCTCTTTAATGGCCCAATATGCCTTATGTTCTAGTTCGAGAGGTAAGTGACATGCTTTTCCATAGACCATTTTATACTCAGGCATACCCATAGGATTTTTATATGCAGTTCTGTAGGCCCATAATGCATCATCAAGTTTCTTGGACCAATTCTTTCTAGATCTATTAACAGTCTTTTGCAGAATTAATTTGAGTTCTCTATTACTCAATTCTACTTGACCACTAGACTCTGGGTGATAAGGTGATGCAATTCTATAATTAACATCATACTTAGCAAGCATTTTATGGAAAGCACCATGAATAAAATGCGAACCACAATTAGTCATTAAATATCTAGGGACTCCAAACCTTGGAAAAATAACTTCTTTAAGCATCTTAATATAGGTGTTATGATCAGCCCTACTAGTTGGAATAGCTTCTACCCACTTAGTAACGTAATCAACAACAACTAAAATATGTGTGTATCCATTGGAGGCAGGAAAAGGTCCCATATAATCAAAGCCCCAAACATCAAATGGTTCAATAACAAGTGAATAATTCATAGGTATTTCTTGACGTCTACTAATATTACCAATTCTTTGACATTCATCACAAGATACAACAAACTTACGGGCATCCTTGAAGAGAGTAGGCCAATAAAAACTGGATTCCAACACCTTATGTGCAGTTCTATCTCCAGCGTGGTGTCCTCCATAAGCTTCAGAGTGACACTTGCGTAGGATCTGTTCCTGTTCATGCTCAGGTACACAATGACTAATAACACCATCTACTCCTTCTTTATAAAGATGTGGGTCATCCCAAAAGTAATGTCTTAAATCATAGATTTTTTTTTCTTTTGCTGGTATGTGAAACTAGGTGGTATAAATTTAGCAAGAATGTAATTAGCATAATCAGCATACCATGGAGCAGTGTGAGAAGAATTTATGACATTTAATTGTTCGTCGGGAAAGCTATCATCAATAGGTAGTGGGTCATCAAGAACATTTTCTAACCTAGACAAGTTATCTGCAATGGGTTCTCAGCTCCCTTTCTATCAATAATATGCAAGTCAAATTCTTGTAGCAAGAGAACCCATCTAATAAGTCTAGGTTTAGCATATTTCTTTTCCATAAGATACTTAATAGCAGCATGATCAGTGTGAATAGTTACTTTAGAATCAACAATATAAGGTCTGAACTTATCACAAGCAAATACAACTGCTAAGAATTCTTTTTCAGTAGTAGCATAATTTCTCTGAGCATTGTTTAGAGTTTTGCTAGAATATTGAATAGCATTTAATTTCTTATCAACTCTTTGCCCTATAACAGCACCTACAACATAATCACAAGCATCACACATAATTTCAAAGGGTAAATTCCAATCAGGTGGCTGAACAATAGGTGCGGAGATCAATGCTTTCTTAAGTATTTCAAATGCTTCTACGCAATCATCATAAAAAACAAATGGTATATCTTTTTGTAATAAATTAGTCAGAGGCAGAGAAATTTTTGAGAAGTCCTCAATGAACCTCCTATAAAAACCGGCGTGACTAAGGAAACTTCTTATACCTTTGATGTCCTTGGGACATGGCATCTTTTCAATAGCATCAACCTTATCTTTATCAACTTCAATACCTCTTTCAGAAACTTTATGCCCCAAGACAATACCTTCATTAACCATAAAGTGGCACTTCTCCCAATTCAAGACAAGGTTAGTTTCTTCACATCTCTCCAGAACTCGATCAAGGTTGCTTAAGCAATCATCAAAAGAGGATCCATAGACGGAGAAATCGTCCATGAAAACCTCACAAATCTTTTCACAAAAATCAGAGAATATAGCCATCATTCATCTTTGGAAGGTAGCAGGTGCATTACATAAACCGAAAGGCATACGTCTATAAGCAAAAGTACCGAACAGGCAAGTAAAAGTGGTCTTAGATTGATCATCAGCTGACATAGGTATTTGAGAGAAACCAGAATAACCATCTAGAAAGCAAAAATGTGTATGTTTGGATAATCTTTCTAGCATTTGATCAATAAAAGGTAAGGGGTAATGATCTTTTTTAGTAGCCTTATTTAATTTGTGGAAATCAATTACCATCCTATAACCTATAATAATTCTTTGCGGAATCAATTCATCTTTATCATTAGGAACGACAGTAATACCTCCCTTTTTAGGGACACAATGGACATGACTTACCCACTGACTATCAGCAACGGGATAAATTATACCTGCCTGAAGGAGCTTTAGTATTTCCTTTCTTACCACTTCTTTCATCTTAGGATTCAGCCGTCATTGGTGATCACGAACTGGTTTGGCATCTTTCTCCAAATTTATTTTGTGTTGACATAGTGTGGGACTAATGCCCTTAAGATCATCGAGAGTATATCCAATAGCAGCATGATGCTTCTTTAGAGTTTTCAATAATCTCTCTTCTTCATGCTCTGAAAGGTTAGCACTAATAATAATAGGATATATCTTTTTCTCATCAAGATAAGCATATTTAAGAGTATCAGGTAACAGTTTGAGCTCAAACACGGGATCACCCTTAGGTGGAGGAGGATCCCCTAGGATTTCAATAGGCAAATTGTGTTTCAGGATGGGTTCCTGTTTAAAGAATACTTCATCTATTTCCCTTCTTTCATTCATAAACATATCATTTTCATGGTCTAGCAAATATTGTTCTAAAGGATCACTAGGAGGCACGGCAATAGAAGCAAGACCAATAATTTCATCTTTACTAGGCAATTCCTCTTCACGGTGTTGTCTATGAAATTTAGAGAAAATAAATTCATGAGACATATCACCTAAACCAATAGTAATAACATCCCTTTTGCAGTCTATCCTAGCATTAACAGTGTTTAAGAAGGGTCTACCAAATATAATGGGACAAAAGCTATCTTGTGGGGAACCAAGAACAAGAAAATCAGTAGGATATTTAGTTTTCCCACACAAAACTTCAACATCTCTAAAAATCCCAATTGGTGAAATAGTATCTCTATTGGCAAGTTTAATTGTGACATCAATATCTTCTAACTCAGCAGGTGCAATATCATGCATAATTTCTCTGTATAAATCAATAGGTATTGCATTAGCACTAGCACCCATATCACACAAGCCATGATAACAATGATCTCCTATTTTAACAGAAATAACAGGCATGCCTACCATAGGTCTATGTTTATCTTTAGCGCAAGGTTTAGCAATTCTAGCAAATTCATCACAGAAATAAATAACATGCCCATCAATATTATCAGCCAAGAGATCCTTAACAATGGCAATATTAGGTTCAACTTTAACTTGCTCAGGAGGTGTATAGGTTCTAATATTGCTTTTACGAACCACAGTTGAAGCTTTAGCATGATCTTTTATCCTAACAGGACAAGGTGGTTTCTCAACATAAGCAGTAGGAACAATAGGATCATTATAAGTGATCGTCTTTTCTTCAACTTTAATAGGTGAAGCTACTTTTACTTCTATGGGAGAATGATATTTAAACCACTTCTCTTTAGGGAGATCAATATAAGTAGCAAAAGATTCATAGAAGGAAGCTACTATCTCAGAGTCAAGTCCATATTTAGTGCTAAATTTATGGAAAACATCGGTATCCATAAAAGATTTAACACAATAAACTTAGGTGTCATACCTGACTCCTTACCTTCGTCGAGATCCCAATCTTCAGAGTTTCGTTTAATTCTTTCCAATACATCCCATTTTAATTCAATAGTCTTCATCATAAAAGCGCCAGCACAAGAAGTATCGAGCATGGTGCGGTTGTTATCAGAAAGCCGAGCATAAATTTTTTGGATAATCATTTCTCTTGAGAGCTCATGATTGGGGAATGAATATAACATTGACTTAAGCCTCCCCCCAAGCTTGAGCAATGCTTTCTCCTTTGCGTGGCCAAAAATTATATATATAATTGCGATCACGATGAACAAGATGCATAGGATAAAACTTCTGATGAAATTCCAATTACAATCATTTGTAGTTCCATGATCCCATATCATCACATAGCCTATACCATGTCAATGCATCTCCCTTCAAAGATAAAGTGAAGACATTCTTCTTAAAAACATCATCGGGCACACCTACAAGCTTAAATAATCCACAAACTTCATCCATATATATTAGGTGCTCATCAGGATGCATTGTTCCGTCTCCTACAAAAGGATTAGCTAGCAGTTTTTCTATCATACCCGAAGGAATCTCAAAGTAGACATTTTCATTTTCAGCAGGTTCAATAGGTTGAGGAGCAACTCTTTTCTCTACTGGTCGAGGTGAAGATACCCCGAACAAGCCCCTCAGACCATTACTTTCCATAGTAACAAGTGACAGTAAATTTCAGCAAACTATATAAATTTTTCCTTACCAAATTCCACCTACAAAGGCGCTTCACTCCCCGGCAACGGCGCCAGAAAAGAGTCTTGATGACCCACAAGTATAGGGGATCTATCGCAGTCCTTTCGATAAGTAAGAGTGTCGAACCCAACGAGGAGCAGAAGGAAATGATAAGCTGTTTTCAGCAAGGTATTCTCTGCAAGTACTGAAATTATAGGTAACAGATAGTTTTGTGATAAGATAATTGGTAATGAGAAACAAGTAACAAAAGTAAATAAAGTGCAGCAAGGTGGCCCAATCCTTTTTGTAGCAAAGGACAAGCCTAGAAAAATTCTTATATAGAGAAAAGCGCTCCTGAGGACACATGGGAATTACCGTCAAGCTAAGTTTCATCACGTTCATACGATACATGTTCGGTACTTTGATAATTTGATATGTGGGTGGACCGGTGCTTGGGTACTGCCCTTACTTGGACAATCATCCCACTTATGATTAACCTCTATTGCAAGCATCCGCAACTACAACAAAAGTATTAAGGTAAACCTAACCATAGCATGAAACATATGGATCCAAATCAACCCCTTACGAAGCAACGCATAAACTAGGGTTTAAGCTTCTATCACTCTAGCAACCATTCATCTACTTATTACTTCCCAATGCCTTCCTCTATGCCCAAATAATGGTGAAGTGTCATGCAGTCGACGTTCACATAATACCACTAGAGGAGAGACAACATACATCTCATCAAAATATCGAACAAATACCAAATTCACATGACTACTAATAGCAAGACTTCTCCCATGTCCTCAGGAACAAACGTAACTACTCACAAAGCATATTCATGTTCATAATAAGAGGGGTATTAATATGCATATAGGATCTGAACATATGATCTTCCACCAAATAAACCAACTAGCATCAACTACAAGGAGTAATTAACCCTACTAGCAACCCACAGGTACCAATCCCAGACTTAGAGACAAGAATTAGATACAAGAGATGAACTAGGGTTTGAGACGAGATGGTTTTGGTGAAGATGTTGATGGAGATTGACCCCCTCCCGATGAGAGGATCGTTGGTGATGACGATGGCGATAATTTCGCCCTCCCGGAGGGAAGTTTCCCTGGCAGAACAGCTCCGTCGGAGCCCTAGATTGGTTCCACCAAGGTTCTGCCTCGTGGCAACGGAGTCTCGTCCCGAAAGCTGGCTTATGATTTTTTTTCCTCATCGAAAGACTCCATATAGTAGAAGATGTGCATCGGAGGGCCACCAGGGGGCCCATGATTTAGGGGGCGCGCCCCGCACCCTCGTGGGCAGGGTGTGGCCCCCCTCTGGAACTTCTTGCGCTCAGTATTGTTTATATATTCTGAAATTGACTTCCGTGAAGTTTCAGGACTTTTGGAGCTCTGCAGAATAGGTCACTAATATTTGCTCCTTTTCCAGCCCAGAATCCCAACTGCCGGCATTCTCTCTCTTTATGTAAACCTTGTAAAATAAGAGAGAATATGCATAAGTATTGTGACATAATGTGTAATAACAGCCCATAATGCAATAAATATCGATATAAAAGCATGATGCAAAATGGACGTATCAGGCACCCATCCTCGGGTCGATGCCAGGACGCCCAAGAGCCTGTCGCTTCTCAGCTTCATTATGCGCTTGAACACATTTCTGTGCATAATACTTCATGCGCTTGCGAGAGCCTTTGGCTTCTTCATGCTTGTTGTGGAATTCAGCCTTGAGATCATGCAACATCTTCTTGATGATTTGCACATCAGCCACACTGAGCTTGGCCATGTGCTTCTTGAAATGCGCCTTCTCATGATCAATCTTGTTCTTGAGCTCGATGATTTTCTGAGCTAAAGCCAACTCATTTGCAATAGCTCCATGAAAAGTGACGTTGATGTCCACTGGCAGCTGCAAGTCATCAATACTAATGCTCGGTCGTCAAACCATTCATTGATGAAGTTGTTCAAAATATCAACATCAAAGAGGGGCCGATCATTGAAGATATCCGCCTCTTGCTTGCTCTTGATCAGCAACTCTAGAGCTTCATCACCATGATCTTCATCACTGGACAGATCAATGGTGTCTTCCTCGTTGTGCAGAACGGCAGCAGGAGTCAAGTCATGCCAAGAAATCTTCTTGGGCTTCTTGGTCTTCTTGGACACACGAGACAAGTCTTCAGACTGCACATTGGGTTCAGGAGGTGCAGTCGTCAATGGCTTCATAGTCGAAGCGGTTGGTGCAGCAGATGGCTTTGAAGCTTTTGACTTCTTCTTCTACTTTGGTGGTGATGGAGCATCTTTAGAGTCTGCGTCATCAGCAGACTGATCCACTATGGCCGTCTGAGCAGCAATGTGAGAGAGGAGCCCATCGAAGCTAGTGAATGGGTCGATGACATTGGCTTCACGTGAGCCATCCTGCCTTGGGGCAGAAGGACCATGGTTGAAGTTGAGTCCAAGCTCTTTTCTGTTCTTGGCGGCTGACTCCTTAGCGAACTGGTAGTTGCGCTTGAAGAGATTGTCTTCACGAAACCATAACAAGGATGATGGGTCGTCATTTTCAGGCTGCGGTCCTCTGACCATGCAAGGATAGAAACCTTGAGCAATAGCTTCAGGCTTCGACTTGGGTTGCAGATTCTTGTAAAGAATCGCCCCACGGGCGCTTGATAGCATTCTTCTCAGCATATTCGGCAATGACAAAGTTGTACTTGAACCACTGTTCTGCCCAATATCTTCGGATCCATTGGATCCGGGTCTTGCGCTGATTGTAGTTCTCCTCAGGATTAGTTTTGTACATTTCATACAGATCTAGAGCAGCATTTCCACGGCGTTGTCTGCCACCCTTAGTAGATTTCTCAGGGGCCATGATGTTCAGACAGATTGGCTTCAGAACAGTGAAAGGCTTCCATCTACTTGTTAAGCAAGATCTGGCTTCAGGGGAGTGAATATGATGTTGTAAGAACTCTGCAAATGATGTAGACTATGAGAACCAAGGGATTCTTCCACGGACATGTACCTGTGCAGCATTAGAGATGTGAG
The DNA here is from genome assembly GCF_056163025.1 of Triticum urartu. NCBI lineage: Eukaryota > Viridiplantae > Streptophyta > Magnoliopsida > Poales > Poaceae > Triticum > Triticum urartu. The sequence goes on along the minus strand of NC_141876.1, from coordinate 396,830,681 downwards.
GGAAGGGAAGAGGTCATATGCATCCTTAGAAGATTTTGAAGATAAATCTGTTTGAAGACATTGACCTCATAGAGTGAAGACATTCACTTATTTGAAGAGAGTCGGTTCCAGATTTGTACGAATCCACGAATAAGTACAAGTGAGGAATCTAACTAGTTATGAAGCATTAGTGAATATACTTTGCATGATATGAGATTTAGAAAGAGACAGATCCATATTTAGAAGTGTATAAACCACTTTTGGTTGAAGTGGATGGATTTGACAGATCAAAAAGACTGTAAAAGTGAGATTTATTTACCCCAAACGAAGTGCTGGACAAGGCGGAAGGGAGGCCGAGCAGTTCCAATCTCCCGCACCCTAACTGGGCGGCGGAAGACACCTATGGCGGCGGTGGAGAAGACGAGGTCCGCGGCCGGCGTGAGGACGGCGTCGAAGAAGTCGCGGTAGCTAAGCACTTCATCTCCGGCATCGATGCGAGCTACAGGTGGCGCTAGGGTTTGAGTGAGGTGGCGAGGTGGAAGAAGAGATAATGACTGCGCGGGATGGGTATTTATAAGGTAGAGGGTGGCCTAGCGCAATTACGCAGGTGCCCCTGGCGGTTCACATCTGATGGGCACGTGGCATGCATGAAACTCATTGAAAGTTGTTCCATGTTCCCACGCACACCTGGTTTGTCGGGTGGTCATTCTGGCTTCTCCGGCATTCAGGCAAAAGAGATATAACATTGAAAGCAGTTTTAAATGTGTGTCTCTGTATCTTCAGCTGACAAGGACGCAGTGAAGACATTCGACAAGTTTCAATAGAATGCATATGACTAGATAGACAGAGTTTAAGGAAGAAGCATAAAAGAGGTTAGGGTCCGATCACATTCACTTAGTTCAGAAAGTGGCAAAGGCGAAGACATAGCTATAAGTGAATGTTGTAGAGGACAGAACACGCATGTATGTATGTGTGTATATATATATATAGTAATCATATTCATCACCCAGGGTGCAGAATAAGTTATTCTTCATCCGAGGTAATCTTATCATCGCTTGATAAATAAATTACGTTTGGAATACAAATAGTTAAATTCATATTGATTCAGTACGTCAAATTTGGTATAAGAAAAGAAAAAAATAGGTTATAAGATCAGAAATATCGCATTTTATGTATGTTTTACACTATGTTTTTACGTTCATAATTTTACCTAACATAAATATCTTTTACGGCGAGTATATATTTTCTTATGTTCTCTTTTTACGTATGAAACAAGACAAAATTTTGGGAAACCAAAAAATACTGTGCATTGACCTAAAAATAAAGAGCGGGTGAAGAATAACTATTCCTCACCCAGGGTGACGAATAGCACGACCATATATATATATATATATATGATAAAAGGACCAAATCAACATTGTGAAGATAATCCTTGAGGTCAAACCAATGTTGAAGACAAACCAAATGCGAAGATAATGCAACCATGACGCCAAAAGAAAATTCTTCCAGAAATGTTTGGTGGTGGCGTTACCCACCATATAGGAAGTATTAGACTCAGACACGACGCACAATTATCGTGGCGCTCCAAAGTCAAATTTTGCATTAATTTATTCACACTTAGAGGGTAAGTCTTCATTGATTGAAGATATACGTTACTTCGTGTTTTGCACATCTAAGTCACCAATATGCATAAGTGTTAGGATGTGTGTCCAATCATAGGACATTTGAGGATTCTAAGATATTTAGCTCACACCGCAACTTGCAAAACCTTCTCCCATCCAAGGGCTTTGTGAAGATATATGCCAATTGATCTTCAATGTTGACGTGAATGATATCAATATCTTCCATCATGACATGATCTCTGAGAAAGTGATGATGAATCTGAATGTACTTTGTCTTCGAGTGCTGAACTGGGTTGTTCGCAATCTTGATGGCACTTTCATTGTCGTAGTAGAGTGGCACATGCTTTAGGTGGATGCCATAGTCCTTGAGAGCCTGCTTCATCCGTAGAAGCTAAGCGCAGCAAGATCCAACAACAATGTATTCGGATTCAGAAGTGGAGAGTGATACATAGTTCTGCTTCTTTGAAGACCAACAAACAAGAGATCGTCCAAGAAAGTGACATGTGCGTGATGTGGGATTGCGATCAACCTTGTCACCAGCATAATCAACATCTAAGAATTCAACTAGATCAAACTCTGAGCCCTTTGGATACCATAATCCTAGTGTTGGGGTGTAAGCCAAATATCAAAGAATCCGCTTCACGGCTAAGTGATGCGATTCCTTTGGTGCCGCTTGGAATCGGGCACACATTCTAAGACTAAGCATTATATCTGGCCTAGATGCACATAAGTAGAGTAAAGAACTAATCATGGAATAGTATACCTTTTGGTCGAACTCCTTACCATTGTCGTCGGGGCCCAGATGGCCTTTGGTTGGCATTGGCGTCATGTACCCTTTGCAGTCTTTCATTCCAAACTTCTTCAGGCAATCTTTGAGGTATTTTTCTTGTGATATGAAGATGCCATTACTCTGTTGACGGATTTGAAGACCAAGGAAGAATTTGAGCTCACCCATCATGGACATCTGATATTGCTCTTGCATCATATGCCCAAACTCATCACTGTATCTCTTGTTAGTGCAGCCGAAGATAATGTCATCCACATAGATTTGGCATACAAACAATTCACCATCATATGTCTTCATGAAGAGAGTAGGATCTAGAGAACCAGGGTTGAAGCCTTTCCTCTTCAAGTCTTTGAGTGTGTCATACCAAGCGCGAGGTGCTTGTTTGAGGCCATACAGTGCCTTGTTGAGCTTGTATACCATGTCAGGATACTTTGGGTCTTCAAAACCAGGTGGTTGTGCAACATACATTTCTTCTTCAATTTTGCCATTGAGAAAGGCACTTTTGACATCCATTTGGTACAGAAGAATGTTGTTGTGGTTGGCATAGGCTAGCAGTATGCGAATGACTTCAAGTCAATCCCCTCAACTTACGTGTAACCTTGAGCAACTAAACGAGCCTTGTTTCTGACAACTTGATCATGCTTGTCTTTTTTATTGTGATAGATCCATTTGGTACCAATGATGTTGTCCTTGAGAGGATCTGGATGCTTTACAAGTTCCCATACATTGTTCAGCTCAAACTGTTGAAGCTCTTCTTGCATAGCTTGAATCCATTCAGGTTCCATGAAGGCTTCATTAACTCTCCTGGGTTCAGATATTGAGACAAATGCAAAGTGCCCACAGAAATTTGCTAGCTGTGTTGCTCTTGAATGGGTGAGTGGTCTAGGTGCATTGATGCTATCAATTATCTTCTCAATCTGTACTTCATTAGCAACACGAGGATGAACTGGACGAAGATTTTGCCCTTGCTGATCATTGTCTTCATTTTCAGCATTAGCTTTAGGCTGAGCAGTGTCTTCAGGCTGATTAGGTGCTGAAATGATGATTTCCTCTTCAGCATGTGCCTCTGAAGGTATGATTTCTCCAATACCCATAAGCTTGATAGATTCACTTGGTGTAGCTTCACCTAGCACATTTGGAAGGTGCTCTCTTTGCGAGCCATTAGTCTCATCGAACAGCACATCCATAGTTTCAACCTCTTTGTAGTGAAAGAGGTTGAAGACTCTGTAAGAGTGTGGATCCTTTCCATAGCCAAGCATAAACCTTCATGTGCTTTCGGTACAAATTTTGAAGTGTGATGTGGATCCTTAATCCAGCACGTAGCACCAAATACTATGAAATAGCTAACGTTTGGCTTCTTACCAGTCAGGAGCACATATGATGTCTTATTTAGGAACTTGTGTAGATAAACACGGTTGATGACGTGGCATGCAGTATCAATAGCTTCAGGCCAGAACTTCCTTGGAGTCTTGTACTCATCGAGCATCGTCTGTGCCATCTCAATGAGGGTTCTGCTCTTGTGCTCCATGATGCCATTCTGCTGAGCTGTGTATGGAGCCGAGAACTCATGTGTGATGCCCAATGTATCAAGATAAGTGTTGAGGCCGGTGTTCTTGAATTCAGTGCCATTGTCACTTCTGATGTGCTTGATCTTGATGCCATAATTAGTCATGGCATGATTGGCAAATCGTCTGAAGACATCCTGCACTTCAGTCTTGTAGAGAACTATGTGCACCCATGTATATCTTGAGTAATCATCAACAATGAAGAATTCATAGAGGCAAGCAGTGGTAGTAAGGCTAGAGTAGTGAGTAGGGCCGAATAAGTCCATGTGTAGCAGCTCAAAGGGACGGGTCGTCTTCATGATTGTCCTCAAGGGATGCTTGGCCCGAGTCATCTTTCCAGCTTCGCAGGCCCCGCACAGATGATCCTTCTTGAACTTGATGCCTTCGATGCCTAAGACATGCTTCTTCTTCATGAGAGTGTGCAAGTTCCTCATGCCCGCATGCCCTAGCCTTCGATGCCAGAGCCAGCACTCTGAGGCTTTTGCTAGAAGACATACGGATAGCTTTGGTCTTGCGGAGAAGTCTACCATATACAGATCGTCCTTTCGATATCCTTCGAAGACTAGAGATTTGTCAGATTCCATAAGCACAAGGCAACGATATTTTCCAAATATCACAATCATGTTCAGGTCACAAAGCATTAAGACAGACATTAAGTTGAAACCAGGGGATTCAACAAGCATCACTTTATCCATGTGCTAATCATTTGAGATTGCAACTCTACCTAGGCCCAATACCTTGCTTTTACCAGTGTCAGCAAATGTGATGTGACTTTTGTCATATGGACGTTGGGTTGAATCCATAAGAAGACTTCGATCACCAGTCATGTGGTTAGTGAATCCACTGTCCATGATCCACTCAAAAGACTTTGGTGTCGTACCCTGCAGTGCAGTTTGGGGGATAGGCTTCACCAAGGGAAATGTGAAGCATAAACAGTTGACGAACAAGCATATTATCAAAGTTCAGATCCTTGTTAGGGTAGATAGGATGTTTGTCCAGAAATCCTGGGACGAAATATATAGTAAGACCATTCTGACATTTTATCTTGCGTCCCACAAGATGTTTTAGGTCCCCAGCATGAGAATCAGAAGCCTTTCATTTCTGGCTGGAGACCTTTCCCCGCAAAAGAGAGTTAATTTTTCTTAACCACCCACATTTTCAAGGGTGGCTTAGAAGCAATGAGTCTAAGTGCAGCATCTGAGAACTTTGGCTTTGGAGCCCTAACAAATAGCCTTGAAGGAGGCGAATAATACTCATAAGAATAAGCAGAAGAGTTCTTGGTCTTGTGAACATTGCAGTTTGATGAAACATACTCATATTCATAAGTCTGAGTATGGTTTCCTTGCAAAACATTGGCGTTAGGGTGACTCTGATGAGTCCTTTGTCTGTATGAAGCCTTTGGACCATATGAAGCCTTTGGTCCGGCGTTTGTCTTCTTCCCTGGTGGTGTCATGATGACATTCACAGGAAGCTTCCCAAGACAACTTTTGGGCACCCAGATCTTCTCCAAAGGTGATTCATTCCTGTAGTTAGTACCAATATACCTGGCAAACACTTCACCATTTTGATTCTTAAACAGTTTATAGTTTGCATCAATGGATTCATCAATGATAATCGGGTTAGCACAAGTGAAGCCAGATAAGGTAGATGGATCCACTGAAGAACCCTTTGCAGCAACCCATGTGGTTTTGGGGTATTGCTGAGGCTTCCAGTATGAACCATCAACGTTCATTTTCCTCTCGAACCCAACACCCTCTTTCCTTGGGTTTTGGTTCAGAATCTGTTTCTTGAGGACATCGCATAGAGTCTGATGCCCTTTCAGGCTTTTGTACATCCCTGTTTTGAGCAATGTCTTCAACCTAGCATTCTCATCAGCAATAGTAGTGGTATCCTCAGAAGAGGGGTTAGTTACCACATTAGCAGTTGAAGACATAGTAATAGTAGCAGCAGTAGAACATTTAGCAACAGAGACAACATTATCACGCTCAAGACATTTTAAACATGGTGGCTCAAAGTCTTCCTGAGCGGTACTGATCTATTAAGCGCGAAGTGACTCATTCTCCTTTTGAAGATCTTCATGAGACGTTCTCAAGTTCTCAAGTTCTTGCTTCCTTTGAAGATAATCATAGGAAAGCTTCTCATGAGTCACTGAGAGTGTTTCATGGCGACTTTCAAGTTCTTCATACTTAACGTGAAGATTTTTAATGTCTTTAATTAAAGACTGCGTTCGAGTCATTTTCACGTCCAACAGGTCATCGCTTTTGTCTAGCAACTTTTGAATGTGTTCCATAGCATTTTGTTGTTCCGTTGCAATTTTAGCAAGTGTTTTGTAGCTAGGTTTAGATTCACATTCAGAGTCATCTTCACTGGATGTTTGAAAGCAAGCATCGCATGAGTTTACCTTGGCACCATGCGCCATGAAGCAGTAGGTAGGAGCAGAGTCATCCTCATCATCAGCATCAGCGTCGGCAACGATGCCATTGTGTTCGGTGTTGCAGATGGACTTGGCGACATAAGCTGAAGCTAGAGCCAGGCTTGCCACGCCTGAATCAGACTCCTCCTCCGACTCCAGCTTCGCCTCCTTAGAAGTAGACTCCTCCTCTGAATCCATCTCCTTGCCAACAAACGCACAAGCCTTGCTTGATGAGCTCTTCTTGTATGATGAAGGCTTTGAAGAAGACTTTGAGGATTTCTTCTTCTTCTTTTCATCAAAATTATATTCCTTGCTCTTCTTCTTCTTCTTCTTGTTATTGGTCCCATTGTCCCATTGAGGACACTCAGAGATATAGTGACCAGGTTTCTTGCATTTGTGGCATGTTCTCTTTGTGTGGTCACGAGATGAAGCTTCATCATTTCTTGAGCTGGATCTTGAAGACTTTATGAACCCTTTCTTCTTGGAGAACTTCTGGAACTTCTTCACAAGCATAGCTATCTCTTTTCCAATGTCTTTAGGATCCCCAAAACTACAGTCAGATTCTTCTTCAAATTAGGACACAACCTTTGCCTTCAAAGCCCAGGTTGGGCCATAGTTGGTGCCATAGATATCTCTCTTCTCAGATCACTGGAACTCGTGTGTGTTGAGCCTCTCAAGTATGTCTGACGGATCGAGAGTCTTGAAGTTAGGTCGTTCTTGAATCATCAGGGCCAGGGTGTGGAATGAACTGTCAAGTGATCTCAGGAGCTTCTTGACGATTTCGTGCCTGGTGATCTCAGTGGCGCCAAGCGCTCGAAGCTCATTTGTGATATAAGTGAGGTGGTCAAATGTGAGCTGGACATTCTCATTGTCGTTTCTCTTGAAGCGGTTGAAGAGGTTGCAAAGAACATCAATCCTTGAATCTCTCTGAGTTGAGACGCCTTCGTTGACATAGGAGAGCTAGTCCCAGACCAGCTTCACAATTTCCAGTGCACTCACACGGCCGTACCGTCCTTTGGTCAGATGACCACAGATGATGTTCTTGCCAGTCGAATCCAGTTGAATGAACCTCTTGACATCAGCAGCGGTGACACCTTCACTGACCTTGGGAACGCTATTCTTGACGACATACCAGAGGTCGACATCAATGGCTTCAAGATGCATGCACATCTTATTCTTCCAGTAGGGGTAATCAGTGCCATCGAAGACTAGGCACGCAATGGAGACCTTGATTATCCCTACAGTCGACATAGCTAAAATTCCAGGTGGTTAAACTAAATCACACAGAACAAGGTAGCACCTTGCTCTAATACCAAATGAAAGTGCTAGTTATCGACGACTAGAGGGGGGTGAATAGGCAATTTTTATGGAAGTCTTGAAAACACGAGGTCTTTAAACACAAACAGTAGAAATGAACCTATTGATATGCAGAGGAAGGGAGACTACACTAGATAGGCCATAGTCAAGTAAGCAATGAAGTGAAAGCACAAAGACAATCAACAGCTAGGTAGTATGGATCGGGATGGAAGATAGTATTGTCGGATTTCGGGTTCCGGCAGACCCTTGAGGTTCGAACACTGGGGTGCACGTGGAGATTTCGCCTTCTACCTACCTGCACCCCTCCGCCTCGCTAAGATCTAAGCTATGGAAAGAACAGCATAAGAGACACAGGGTTTATACTGGTTCGGGCCACCATTGTGGTGTAATACCCTACTCCAGTGTGTGGTGTGGTGGATTGCCTCTTGGGCTGATGATGATGAGCAATGCAAGGAAGAACAGTCTCGCGAGGGTCTGTTCTTGGCTGGGGGGATGAACTGCTAGGAGGAGTGCAGTCGCCCTTCTCTCCCTCTCTCTATGTGATGCTACTCGATCCGAACCTAGCTAGCTTCTCTCTTGGCTTCTAGATTCCCCCTTCTTGATTGCCCCCCTACCCTGGGGGTGGCTAGTCCTATTTATAGGCAAAGGCCCTGGGCCTCTTCCCAAATATTGAGCGGGAAGGGCGCCAACAATTGGCCATTTTGAAGGGGAACATCTGGTACACTTATCCTGACTAAAGTTGGTCCTCGCCTGCCAAAGGCTCTGGTGGTGACGCTGGCTTGGGCTCCACAATGACTTCCTCCCTGCCGTTGGACTGGTCTTGGTCTCGTTGCACCGAAACGGGTGCCTTTACTTGATGCTCTCGCCTGCGCTTGCTCCCTTTGCACCAAAGAGGAAAGGAGGACACTGCGCGGGCTGGCGCCCGCCTGGCGCCCTTGGTCGTCATGGCTTGCGTCACGGGCACCTCGTGAGGTACCCCGCCTTGATCCCTCCACCTCCTCGTGAGCCAGCCTGATGAGGCCGTGCATGAGCAAGCTCCGTGTCGTCCGCCCCGCGAGGCTTGGCCCCTCGCGAGGGTCTTGGGTCTGTGTTGATTAAGATGGGCTGTCCTATGCCTCTCCTCGAGCCACGCCGCAGGCCGCAGGCAGGCAAGTCTGGGGACCCCCGTTCCCAGAACGCCGACAGTAGCCCCCGGGCCCAAGGCGCGCCCGGACTTGGCCATGCAGGGAGGCGAAAGGGCAAGAGCGAAGCTCCGCGGGCCCTAACAGCCTGCGGCCTTGGGCGTCGCGTGGCGGTTGATTGGACGTGGGCGTCTCCACTTCCCCACGGCGCCTCGGCAACTGCACGGATTGGACAAGTTCCTGCATGCAAAGCAGGTCATGATTACCTGCGATCGTGGGGGCCGATGGTTGGCCCTCGCCGGCTAGAAGTATGGAGCGGCGCGCGCCCTTCCAGTTCATCCCCCCTTGCTTCTCCTTCTTCTTCATGGCTCCGTCGAGGAGGTTCTCGGCCGCAGAGAAGGGGAAGGCTCGCCAGGTTGAGCCTGCCTCTCCCCCGCCCAAGCGCGGCCGAGGGCGCCCTCGCAAACATCCTGTGGCCTCCACGGCAGCTCCCCGCGGCCGTGGAGATGATTTCTAGCACGGTGACGGGCGGACTGCTGCGGCCGGGGGGGCGCGCTTCGGTCGCGCGTTCCCCTAGGCCACGCTTTCGCGCTGCAGAGGTGCTGCCGGAGTTCGTTGTGTGGTCGGCTGAGCCGACTAGCACCCGGCTTCAACTTCCTTGCTTCCTCCTCGGCAAGCTCCTGGTCGGCGCCCCGGGCGGCCTCTAGCTTTAGGCAGACGGCTACTGCAGCTGGGCCTCATGGGCTTCACTAGAGGTCTCCGCGGCCGGGAGCCTGGCCATGACCCGCGGTTGGCAGACGTTTGCCCGCGCGCGTGGCCTGAGCCATTGGTGCACCCTGCACTTCAAGTTTGACGGCGATGCCACCCTCTACGCGAGGGTGTTTGGGGAAGATGGTCGCCGCGTAGGGTTCTGCCCTGAGGACGACGACCGCGGCCGGGGACCCAGCCCCGGCGATGATGGAGAGGACATCGCTCGCGTGATTGGCGGCGCTTAGGGTTCCCCAAGCTTCACCGGTTCTTCTTCAGGCGGCGACTCTTCTAGCGGTGGCCGCGGTCAGCCTCCACGCCGTCGTACCTGCTTGGGAGGTGGTAGCGCGTCTGCCCGCCGTCGCGCCTCGGTGAAGCGCGAGAGGGAGTCTGCCTGAGCCCCGGAGGCAGCTCGAGTCTTCCCTGCAGGCCGGTGTGAGGCGAGCTGCGCCTGATTTGTTCTTTCTTTTCCTTTTTCCTGCGTAAAAAGACAGTAGCGTGGAGCCCCGCAGGGGCGTGTTTGGGTTATTGTTGTTAATCATCGCTGTGCTTCCGTTATCGTCCCTTCCGGCTACGTGCCCGCGTGTGGATAGTTCCCGGCCCCAGCCGTGGGGGGGGGGGGGCGACCGACCTAGGCCCTGTGTTCGTGTCGCGGTGCCCGTGGGGCACGGACTGGAGGGGTGCTCCTGTAATGGACCCAGGTCGCGAAACCTTTGAACGACTAGGACAGAAACACTCACGAGGGCGCTCGACTGCCCCCCTCGCGAGGCCTTGCATAAGAGAAATCGAGGCAGGAGAGTGAAAAGTCGAAGAACCACAAGGCAAAGACAGCAACAGCTTCAATAAAACTTTGAATGAGAATGAACAAGCCAACTGCGGAAAGCAAATGAAAAAGCCGCGTCCGGCACCTAATCTAGTCTTCGACGTCTTCTCACCAGCGCGGAGCTAAGTGCTGCCACTGGGCGTGGGAGGGAGCCCCAGGACCTGAGGCCGGCGCTCTTGAGACTCCGGGGCGTGTACAGCCCCAATTCATTATTACGTGAGAGTGTCACGGGCGGCGAGCTTCACAGGCTTTGGCCTTCTTCACAGGCTCCGGGCCTTTCTTGGGGGGAGCAGGCTTCACGGGCATTTGCCCTCTTCACAGGCTCCGGGCCTTTTCCCAAACGCGACAGCTTGATAGGCATTCGCCTTCTTCACAGGCTCTGGGCCTTTTCCAAAAAGGATAATCTTCACAGGCATTCGCCTTCTTCACAGGCTCTGGGCCTTTTCCAAAAAGGATAATCTTCACAGGCATTCGCCTTCTTCACAGGCTATGGGCCTTTTCCAAAAAGGATAATCTTCACAGGCATTCGCCTTCTTCACAGGCTCTGGGCCTTTTCCAAAAAGGATAATCTTCACAGGCATTCGCCTTCTTCACAGGCTCTGGGCCTTTTCCAAAAAGGATAATCTTCACAGGCATTTCCAGCTGGGCCTAGAAGTTGGGCAGACTTCCCCGCAAGTGACCTAGTTGCAGGGACGGACCCATGCGCAAGCATCGTGCCGTTTGGGAGCAGCTCTGTCAGTTGGCGTCAGTTGAGCGGGCAACTAGGTCAAACACATTAGCCGCGAAGGAGTGGATTCATTCAAATAGATGCTGGGAAGGCGGACATCACTGGGTCAGGCCCGAGCGACTTGGGGATGATGCAGCCCGTGGGGCGCCCCCAACAAAGTAAGCTAACAACATGAAATAAAAGGGATACATGCCGCAGGGACGGACCCACGCGGCCTGGGAATAATGCAGCCCTGGGGGGCGCTCCTAGTTGGAAATGAAACTTGAAAGATGTCACCTGATGATGTTGAGGACGAAGGAGTGTTGGTGTAGCAGACTCGGTGGGCTGCAGAAGCCGATCCTCACGAGCCCCCCAGGCCCAGGGGCCTCGGGAGGCTTTGGAGGCGCTGGTGGCTCCTCGCGGACCATCTCCATCTCCTCCAGGGCTGCGGAACGCCTGGCCTCTTGAGCCTCCATGATGCCCCTCATGAGGCACTGGGACGCGGCAGCCGCGTTCGGCAAGCCGTAAGGCATGCGAACGTAGCTGTGGGGTGGACCTTCGCAGCGCCCCACTCACGAGGGCCAGAGGCGCTCCAGAGAGGCGACTCGATTGAGCCCTGGTATGTCGATGCAGACGCGCAGCCCACCATCCTCGCCTGGATGGGGAGCCACAGCTGGTAGGCGGCGGCCGCCTTTCATGACTCTTGACTCCTGTAGCTCCTGAATGGCCTTGCTGACGAACTCCTGAGGGTCTGTCCCTCCTTGCCTTACTCCTTCTTGAGGGAAACGTGCTTCAAAACACGCCTCCATGTGGTGCCGAAGCGCCTCCCTCGTGACCTTAGCCAGGTCGGTGGCCCTCCAGGGGAGAGCCCCCGAGCCCTGCCTGAGGAGGGCGCTGGGCGCGCTTTCCTATGCGATGGAAGGAGGTTCCCCCTGGGCAGGCGCGGGCCCTGAGGGGCCTGCCTCCTGATGGGCCGGGCCGGACGATGTCTTCTTCTTCTTGGGGGCGGTCTCGGGAAGCCTCCTGCTTCCGCGATCCGGGTCTTCCAGCGATGCGGCCTGAAAGGCTCGTTCCAGGGAACACACCGCGTCATTCTCTTCACAGGGCACCGTGATGACTCCGCCACTTCCTGGCATCTTGAGGACGTTGTATCCGTGGTGAGTTACGGCCATGAACTTGGCCAGCGCTGGGTACCCAAGGATGGCGTTGTACGGCAGGCGAATGTGAGCGACGTCGAAGTCGATGAGCTCGGTGCGGTAGTTGTCTCATGCCCCGAAGGTGACAGGGAGGCGGACCTGCCCAATCGGGACCGTGGAGCCGTCGGTGACTCCGGAGAAAGGCTTGTTTGGCTGAAGCTGGCTGTAGGGCACTTGGAGATTGTTGAATGTTTGCACGGACAGGACGTTGAGCCCTGCCCCGGCATCGATGAGGGTCCTGGTGACCACCACGTTGCTGATGATTGGGGAACAAATCATCGGGAAGACTCCGGCTGTGGCTGCACACTTGAGCTGATCTGCTGAGCTGAACGTGATGGCGCACGCTGACCACCTGAGAGGGCGCGTGGCTTCGAGCTTGGGGAGGACTGCATTCACTTCGCGGGCGAACTGCTTGAAGATGCGTTGAGAGGCTGGGGCTTGAGCCCCGCCCAGGATGCAGGTGATCGCGTGCGGCTCCTGGAAGCCCCCAGCCCCCTCGTCCTGATGGCGGTCCTCGTTTCTCCTTGGCTGCGGCGGCAGCGGAGGGAGGCCTACGTTGCCTTGCGGGCGGTCCTCGCGAGGCTGATCCCTCCAGTCTCCCTCGCGAGGCGGGTCTTGCCAGCGATCCTCGCGAGGTCGATCGCGCCACCCTTGGCGCGGGCAGCGGTCTTCCCAGTGTCCTGCGTTCCTTCCTCCTCGACCGTAGCCCCGGTCACCGTGGTCGGGGCGACGGCCGATCCTTCCTTCTCGCACGGCTCGGAGCTCTTGACATTCGTTGGTGTTGTGGGTGTGGAGGTCGTGGTACACACAGTACCGACTGCCCTTGGAAGATTCGGGCTGATCTCTGCCCCGCTTGGTGTCTGGTTCTGCCGCGAGCATGGCAGCCCCCTTGTGCTTCACATCCTTGCCCTTGGGCTTCTTCTCTTCTAGGTCCGCAGCAGGCAGCTCGAGGAGGGAGAGACACCCTTCCTCAGCCCTGGCGCACTTGGTTTCCAAGTTGAACAACTCCAAGGAAGTGCACAGGTCTTCATGCATCGCCAGCTCCTCCTTCATCTTGACATCGCACACGCCGTCGGAGAAGGCTGAGATGATGGCCTCCTCGGTCACCTTGGGAATCTTGAGGCGTGCGTTGTTGAAGCGCTGGATGTACTTATGCAGGGTCTCTCTGGGTTGTTGCTTGATGCGGCGCATGTCGCTCACGGCGGGTGGCCGGTCGCGAGTACCTTGGAAGTTGGCGATGAAGCGGGTGCGCATCTCGTCCCAGGAGGAGATCGTGCCTGGAGCCAGGTTCAGGAGTCAGGTGCGGGCCCCGTCCTTGAGCGCCATGGGAAACCAGTTCGCCATGAACTTTACGTCTCCGTTGGCAGCTTTGATGCCCCGCTCATAGAGCTGGAGGAACTCCGTAGGGTCGGCCGTGCCGTCGTAACGAGGAGGCAGGTCTGGCTTGAACTTGCCGGGCCACACGACCCTGCCTAGCTCGGTGGTGAAGGTACGGCAGCCTGCTGTGGCCACGGGAGGCCTTGGGTGGCGGAGAGCTTGGTCTTGCATGTCCCCACGTGCTGCAGCTGGGAGCAGCGCGGGGTCTTGACGTGCGGGAGCAGGAGCATGGTCGCGACGTGCTGGAGCAGGGAGCGCCCGGGCAGCTTCTTGCGGGCGAGGGACTTCTTGGCAGCTCTGCTCTTGCCGCGCTGGCACCTGACGGAGCAGGTTCCGCCCAGGGGCCACGCGCCTTGGAGCCATGGCACCTTCTTGAGGAGGAGGCAGCTAGGGCGCCCCCGGAGCTTCGTCGCCCGCGCGGGGCTGGGTGCGGTGCAGCGGAACGGACGAGCTCGGCGACGCGGTCGAGCCATTCTTCGTAGACGTCGTCGACGGGATGGTAGCGCAGGAGCTCGTTTGCCGCGATGAGCGCAGCTCGAGCCTCCATGGGTGCACGGAGCGCGCGGGACAAAGAACCAGCTGGGGTGAGCGAGGGAGTAGCGGTGCGGCCGTCTTGCCGCACGGACGGATGCTGAGACGATGCTTGCTGCTCGTTCCCCGCCGGGCCGGTGGCGGCATTGACGGCATGTGACGGGGAACGGCGAGGACGCCCGTCTGGGCGATGCGGGAAGCGATAGCGGCACGGCGCGGGCCCGACGAGCGTGAGACATGGACGCGATGGTCGGAGGAGAACGGGGTGGTGGAAGACGAATTCCGGCACACCCCTACCTGGCGCGCCAAATGTCAGATTTCGGGTTCCGGCAGACCCTTGAGGTTCGAACACTGGGGTGCGCGTGGAGATTTCGCCTTCTACCTACCTGCACCCCTCCGCCTCGCTAAGATCTAAGCTATGGAAAGAACAGCACAAGAGACACAGGGTTTATACTGGTCCGGGCCACCGTTGTGGTGTAATACCCTACTCCAGTGTGTGGTGTGGGGGATTGCCTCTTGGGCTGATGATGATGAGCAATACAAGGAAGAACAGCCTCACGAGGGTCTGTTCTTGGCTGGGGGGATGAACTGCTAGGAGGAGTTCAGTCGCCCTTCTCTCCCTCTCTTTGTGTGATGCTACTCGATCCGATCCTAGCTAGCTTCTCTCTTGGCTTCTAGATTCCCCCTTCTTGATTGCCCCCTACCCTGGGGGTGGCTAGTCCTATTTATAGGCAAAGGCCCTGGGCCTCTTCCCAAATATTGAGCGGGAAGGGCGCCAACAATTGGCCATTTTGAAGGGGAACATCTGGTACACTTATCCTGACTAAAGTTGGTCCTCGCCTGCTAAAGCCTCTGGTGGTGACACTGGCTTGGGCTCCACAATGACTTCCTCCCTGCCGTTGGACTGGTCTTGGTCTCGTTGCATCGAAACGGGTGCCTTTACTTGATGCTCTCGCCTGCGCTTGCTCCCTTTGCACCAAAGAGGAAAGGAGAACACTGCGCGGGCTGGCGCCCGCCTGGCGCCCTTGGTCGTCATGGCTTGCGTCACGGGCACCTCGTGAGGTACCCCGCCATGATCCCTCCTCCTCCTCGCGAGCTAGCCTGATGAGGCCATGCCTGAGGAAGCTCCGTGTCGTCCGTCCCGCGAGGCTTGGCCCCTCGCGAGGGTCTTGGGTCTGTCTTGATGAAGATGGGCTGTGCTGGGCCCCTCCTCGAGCCACGCCGCAGGCCGCAGGCAGGCATGTCTGGGGACCCCCGTTCCTAGAACGCCGACAAGTATGAAGCCAAACAGTAAGCAATCCTCACTCAGTGAAGTCAATCAAATCAACCAAGCATGCAATGACTTCACGAAGACAAACTGTAAACTAAGGGGAAGTTAAGTATGGAACCAGATGCTTGGTGAAGACAAGGATTTGGTAGACCAGTTCCAGTTGTTGTGACAACTGTACGTCTGGTTAGGGAGGCTGAGATTTAACTCAGAAGACAGTGTATTCACCTTATTCCCCTTGAGCTAAGGACACCCAATCCTCGCCCAATCACTCTGGTAATTCTTCAAGGTAGACTTCCAAACCTTCACAGACTTTGTTCACTTGCAATCCACAATGGATCTTGGATGCCCAGAACGCGACGCCTAACCGGCTGGAGGATTCACAGTCCTCAAGTGTAACAAGTCTTCAGGTCATGCGGACAAAAAGACTTCAGTGATGTGTAACACTCTTTGGCTCTGGTGTTTTGGGCTTTGTCCTCGCACGGATCTCTCTCTCTCTCAAATACTTCGGAGGTGGGTTTCTCTCAAACGACAAAACTCGTGCACTCACTCTGAGCAGCCACCAATTTATGGTGTATGGGGTGGGCTATTTATAGCCCGGAGGCAACCCGACCTGATTTGTCCGAAATGACCCTAGGTCGCTAAGGAACCAACATGTGTCCAACGGTTAGATTTCAAACAAACGCGACGGCTTGACTTGGGCTACAAGTCAAGCTGACTTATCCAGCTCTGGATAAGATTTCTCTCTCATTTTCTTCGCTCGAAGACATAGGATTTTAGTTGAGCATCACTTCAGTCACTCTAACTTTGTTCACTTGGACCCCACTTAATTGTACGGTGGTTCCTATGACTCAACAAAGAAGAAAAGGAATCTACAAAACATCTATGTCTTCGCACTCCATAGTCTTCACATGAATGTCTTCACAAATCATAGTCTTCACAAACCACCATTGTCTTCAATGTCTTCACACATTTTTAGGGGTCATCTTTGGTAGGTAAACCGAATCAATAATGGACTACTACCTGTGTTATCCTGCAATTCTCACAAACACATTAGTCCCTCAAACCAGGTTTGTCGTCAATAGTCCAAAACCAACTAGGGGTGGCACTAGATGCACTTACACTTCTCCGTCGCCAATTCCATGATGCTCCCCACTGGGAGTGAGTAATTCCTTCGTAGGATCACTGGCCGGTGAGGAGTTGGATGAGATTCATCATGTAATTGACATAGTTTTGTTAGGGCTTGATCCCTAGTATCCACTATGTTCTAAGATTGATGTTGCTAGGACTTTGCCATGCTTAATGCTTGTCACTTCGGGTTCGGGTGCCATCATTTCAGATCTGAACCGTTTATATTATCATCATTATATCCATGTTCTAGATCCGATCTTGCAAGTTATAGTCACCTACTACGTGTTATGATCTAGCAACCCCGGAGTGACAATAGTCGGGACCACTCCCGGTGATGACTGTAGTTTGAGGAGTTCATGTATTCACTATGTGTTAATGCTTCGTTTCGGTACTCTATTAAAAGGAGGCCTTAATATCCCTTAGTTTCCAATTGGACCCCGCTGCCACGGGAGGGTAGGAGAAAAGATGTCATGCAAGTTCTTTCCATAAGCACGTATGACTATTTACGGAATACATGCCTACATTATATTGATGAACTGGAGCTAGTGCCGTATCGCCCTAGGTTATAACTGTCTCATGATGAATATCATCGAACAAGTCACCGATCCAATGCCTACGAATTTATCCTATATTGTTCTTGCTAAGTTACCATTGCTATCATTACTGTTGCACTTGCTACAAAACTATTGCTATCACTGTTGGGGATATAACTATTGGGTATGACCCGCCCAGGAGTGGCCGGGTTATACCACCGACAGTTCATCAAGAAGCCCGTGAAGATGTGGAGATGGCGGTTCATGAAGCAGACTTGCTAAAGGCCTGAATCCCAAAGGCGACTTAAGGCACATAGGTGTAAACCGCCATATATGTATGACTTGGATTGTAAGGCAAGTATAATTAGTCATCGAGCCGGACACATTGATGATGAGTCGGCCCTAGTACAACGGCGTCCTAAACAAATGGTTTAAAACCCCTTTCCACGATGGCATTTGGAACCGTCGCCAAGTGAGTGTGGGCGATAGGGGTGTCCTTCCCACACGACCCAGAAATCATCGGGGATATGCCCTCGTGGGACCCAGGTTGGGGCTGTGTGCGATCGGGCGAGGCATGGAAACCCAATCATTTCCGTAGGTATGTACATCCCACACGGTGAATCCGAGAAATCATTTCCGTAGGTATGTACATCCCACACGGTGAATCCGAGAAATCATTTCCGTAGGTATGTACATCCCACACGGTGAATCCCAGAAATCATTTCCGTAGGTATGTACAGCCCACACGATGAATCCCAGAAATCATTTCCGTAGGTATGTTCATCCCACACGGTGAATCCTAGAAATCATTTCCGTAGGTATGTACATCCCACACGGTGAATCCTAGAAAATAATTTCCGTAGGTATGTACATCCCACACGGTGAATCCTAGAAAATAATTTCCGTAGGTATGTACATCCCACACAGTTCTTTTTGTGGAAACATGTGTGCAAGGTGGCCTAATGCAAACAGTTCGCTGCCAGAAGCCGTGTGTGATTGTTAGTTGATCGAACACGCCAACTTTCTAGAAACTGTGCAGGTTGTTTGAGTTCATCGCCCACGGTGTTGTCTGAGTAATTGTTTGCAATAGAAAACCCCAATAAGCAGGGTAATTAGCCTATTATTGATAACCCATGTACTAATCAAACTGATATTTCTTATAAAACACGCCAGATATTTCATATTCGTATAAAAGCAACTAGGATTTCATAATCGAATTACATGAGATAGCTTCGGCACTCAGTTACGCCATTACACAACAGCACCAAGTTTCACATGCAACATCAAAAACCTTTGTAAAGTAGCATCATACACGGTAAATAGACAGATGAATCTCATCTGGGAAACTGCATAAGCGGAAGGCAAATATTGAGCCTTCAGTGATGTTGAATGTCCTTGCAACTTTAGGCCAGTGGCTATGGATAATTGCCCGCCCAACCTTCGTCCTCTTCAGCAAGACTTCAATATTGTACCATGGGTGTTGAATGAATACCTTCCTCGCCTCTTGACCATGCAGGCGGTTTGAGAGGTAATCATCGGTGAACTGCTTTGAAAAGTACTGAAAACAAAGCTATGCATAAATCGCTGTTGTAAACTTTGAAATGGTGCAAGGGGTAAAAACAAGATAAAAGAGTTGGTACCATCCTATAGTTGACTGATGTCTTCTTCATTGCACAAACAAATATCTTGCTTTTATTCGTCGCAAGTTTCTTCATCCTAACAATCTTTCTAAGTTTCTTGACTTGACTTATATTAATGGACATCTCATTTCCCCATATGCAAAATGGGTCGAACAGTGGGTCTAAGCCATTGACAGCAGGACCTACATGTGCAAGACCAAATTGTAAGAAACCTAAATATTAGAATGATTCCTGCAACTGCACAATAATGTGCTATTAGCCAAAGGACCCTGCTTGAACAAACCTCGATGGTAAACTGTAGTGTCTCCCATTGTTTCCCTACAACACACATAAGGAAGATCTTGATCAGGTTAACTGAGAGTTGCCATACTATCAGTAGAATATGTATTGAGTATAGCCAAATTCGATTGGTGTCACATGCATAACAATACAAAATTGTACCCACAGCAAATGAAAATCAAATTGCAGAACTGAACCAAACAGTTAAATGGACAGCAGACCAAATGAACGAAAATAGTTAACTGAGCACGACATTGCAGAATAGAAACATGTACTAGCAGATAAGACAGTTAACAAAACAAAGAATGCTTGAGAATAGTACTACGAAATGTAGCAATTGTTGGACCAAAGTGTTAACTGAACATTACATTTCAGAGGACCAAACTATTAACTGAACATCAGATTGCATATTAACATTACAGAGGACAAATCACTAGAAGGCATTGGCGGTGGCCTCGAGAAAACATCACAAACTGTATTTTAAAGTAGACAACCGTGCGGCGGTGTCAATGGTGGCCTAGAAGACGAGGTGCTCCTCCAAGATCTGGCGGTCGACACGCATGTCAGCCATAGCGACCTTGTTCACGTGTGCGGCCACATGCTACTCACCTCCATGTTATACTATGTGTAATATGGTTGTGGGTGGTGCTTAATTGGAGGAGGGGCAGTGATTTCTGTGGAAGGTGTCGCTCCGTCAGTCGGGGCATGTGGGACGGGAAAGGAGGAGGATGGTGTGGGTGGGGTGTGGATTACCTGACCATATTGATGAGGCCGTGCAGCAAGAAGAAGGGTCGGCGGCGAGGAGGCTGCACAGCAAGAAGAAGGGTCGCCGGCGAGGAGGCGGTGCTGCAAGAAGAAGGTTAGCTGGCGAGGAGGTGGCGCTACAAGAAGAAGGGTTGCCAGTAAGGAAGCTAAGCTGCCAGTAAGCAGCAGTGAAGGTTTGAACTTGGAAAGCAAGGAGGAAAGTGGAAATGTGGCTTTTGGTAGGAGGGAGGGGGCGGGGAGATAGATATTTCCGCGGTGGCAAAAAAATTTCGCTTAGTGCCACGAGAAACTGGCGCGCAAGTGTGGTTCAAGCGGGGGCGGTGTACTGTAGACGACGAAGCTTCCTGCGTAAGCCAGACAAAACAGTGCGCCAAGATATTTTATCTCACATCCCACATGATTCTTTCTAGTAAACTATTTGTGTTATACCTGATTTTTTTCATTATGTTTTGAAAGACAAAATGGTGTTACAGAGGGAAAGGATGGTGTTTGAATTGCTAGAACATTTATGTACAGTGAACATGCAACTAGTACATGAGTGTCGTGTCTAAATTTGGAATTATTCTAGGTTCGTTTGGCATTTTTATGCATTAATTGAGTTTCTGGCAATTTAATGTGCATAACTCAAATTTTAACTACAAGCACATGCTCCAATTCACCAAAGTTTGCTGAAAAATCACATGTGTGTCTTTGGGTGAATTTATAGGTCCCATGCAAGAAATGGGAATAAAATTCAAACATCTGGGTGTCGTGGCTCAGCCGGAATGATTGAGAAAGTTGGTTTTTTTAATTCCTGTAAATCCAAAACACGGCTGAAAATCATGAAACTTGGCATGGTGTCATGACATGGCAGCAACATGCTGCAGTAAATTTGTTGGCTGAATTGGGACAAGCTTTGGTGTAAGCTTCTTGCAAACCGGAGCTTCCCTCAAGAAGGCTCCTGGTTCCAAGAGGGAACGTGTCACCTCCGTGTGCGAAACGACATACGTACACTGCCTTCTCCCGCCTTAATTTTTTACACAGGCAGATTAGACCAAATAGAAGTACCGTGCTAAATTTTGGAATTATTCTGTGTTCGTTTGGCCTTTTTTATACATTAATTGAGTTTTGGGGCATTTAATGTGCATAATTCAAATTTGAACTACAAGCACGTGCTCCAGTGCACCATAGTTGTTTGAAAAATCACATGTGTTTCCTTGGGTGAATTTCTAGCTCCCATGCAAGAGATGGGAGTGAAATTCAAACATCTGGGCGTCATGGCTCGGCTGGAAAGATTGAGAAACTTGGCTTTTTAATTCTTGTAATTCCAAAACACGCCTGAAAATCATGAAACTTGGCATGGTATCATGACATGGCACGAACATGATGCAGTAAATTTTTTGGCCGAATTGGGACAAGCTTTGGTGTAAGCTTCTTGCAAACCGGAGCTTCCCTCAAAAAGGCTCGTGGTTCCGAGAGGGGAACGTGTCACCTCCATGTGCGAAACGACATACATACACTGCCTTCTCCCGCCTTAATTTTTTTGCAGATCCATATTAGACGAAATAGACGTACCGTGCTAAATTTTGGAATTATTCCGGGCTCGTTTCGTCTTTTTATACATTAATTGAGTTTCTCGGCATTTAATGTGCATAATACACATTTAAACTACAAGCACAGGCTCCAGTGCACCAAAGTTGTTTGAAAATCACATGTGTGTCCTTGGGTGAATTTCTAGGTCCCATGCAAGAGATTGGAGTGAAATTCAAACATCTGGGCGTCGTGGCTCCGCCGAAAAGATTGAGAAACTTGGTTTTTTAATTCCTGTAATTCCAAAACACACTTGAAAATCATGAAACTTGGCATGGTGTCATGACATGGCACCAACATGCTGCGGTAATTTTTTTGGCTTAATTGGGACAAGCTTTGGTGTAAGCTTCTTGCAAACCGGAGCTTCCCTCAAGATGGCTCGTGGTTCCGAGAGGGAACATGTCACCTCCGTGTGCGAAACGACATACGTACACTGCCTTCTCCCGCCTTAATTTTTTTACACAGCCAGATTAGACCAAATATAAGTACCGTCCTAGCTTTTGGAATTATTCCGGACTCGTTTCGCCTTTTTTATACATTAATTGAGTGTGTGGGCATTTAATATGCATAATTCAAATTTGAACTACAAGCACATGCTCTAGTGCACCAAAGTTGTTTAAAAAATCACATGTGTGTCCTTGGGTGAATTTCTAGGTCCCATGCAAGAGATGCGCGTGAAATTCAAACATCTGGGCGTCGTGGCTCGGCCGAAAAGATTGAGAAACTTGGTTTTTTAATTCCTGTAATTCCAAAACATGCCTGAAAATCATGAAACTTGGCATGGTGTCATGACATGGCACCAACGTGCTACGGTAATATTTTTTGGCCGAATTGGGACAAGATTTGGTGTAAGCTTCTTGAAAACCGGAGCTTCCCTCAAGAAGGCTCGTGGTTTCGAGAGGGAACGTGTCACCTCTGTGTGCGAAACGACATACGTATACTGCCGTCTCCCGCCTTAATGTTTTTACACAGCCAGATTAGACCAAATAGAAGTACCATGCTTAATTTTGGAATTATTTCGGACTCGTTTTGCCTTTTTTATACATTAATTGAGTTTCTGGGCATTTAATGTGCATAATTCAAATTTGAACTATAAGCAGATGCTCCAGTGCACCAAAGTTGTTCGAAAAATCACATGTGTGTCCTTGGGTGAATTTCTAGGTCCCATGCAAGAGATGCGAGTGAAATTCAAACATCTGGGCATTGTGGCTCAGCCGAAATGATTGAGAAACTTGGTTTTCTAATTCCTGTAATTCAAAAACACGCCTGAAAATCATGAAACTTGGCATGGTGTCATGACATGGCACCAACGTGCTGCGGTAATATTTTTGGCCGAATTGGGACAAGCTTTGGTGTAAGCTTCTTGCAAACCGGAGCTTCCCTCAAGAAGGCTCGTGGTTCCGAGTGGGAACGTGTCACCTCCGTGTGCGAAACGACATACGTACACTGTATTCTTCCGCATTATGTTTTTTACATAGCCAGATTGACCAAATAGAAGTACTGTGCTAAATTTTGGAATTATTCCGGACTCGTTTTGCCTTTTTTATACATTAATTGAGTTACTGGGCATTTAATGTGCATAGTTCAAATTTGACCTACAAGCACATGCTCCGGTGCACCAAAGTTGTTTGAAAAATCACGTATGTGTCCTTGGGTGAATTTCTAGGTCCCATGCAAGAGATGGGAGTGAAATTCAAACATATGGGCGTCCTGGCTCGGCCGGAAAGATTGAGAAACTTGGTTTTTTAA
Source organism: Triticum urartu (assembly GCF_056163025.1). Lineage (NCBI taxonomy): Eukaryota > Viridiplantae > Streptophyta > Magnoliopsida > Poales > Poaceae > Triticum > Triticum urartu. The sequence continues at coordinate 396,807,564 of NC_141876.1, read as the reverse complement.
TTCCTGTAATTCCAAAACACGCCTGAAAATCACGAAACTTGGCATGGTGTCATGACATGGCACCAACATGCTGCGGTAATATTTTTGGCCGAATTGGGACAAGCTTTGGCGTATACTTCTTGCAAACCGGAGCTTCCATCAAGAAGGCTCGTGGTTCCGAGAGGGAACGTGTCACCTTCGTGTGCGAAACGACATACGTACACTGCCTTCTCCCGCCTTATTTTCTTTACACAGCCAGATTAGACCAAATAGAAGTACCGTGCTAAATTTTGGAATTATTCCGAGTTCGTTTGGCCTTTTTTATACATTAATTGAGTTTCTAGGCATTTAATGTTTATAATTCAAATTTGAACTACAAGCACATGCTCCAGTGCACCAAAGTTGTTTGAAAAATCACATGTGTGTCCTTGGGTGAATTTCTAGGTCCCATGCAAGAGATGGGAGTGAAATTTAAACATCTGGGCATCGTGGCTCAGCTGGAAAGATTGAGAAACTTGGTTTTTTAATTCCTGTAATTCCAAAACACGCCTGAAAATCATGAAACTTGGTATGGTCTCATGACATGGCACCAACATGCCATGGTAATTTTTTTGTCTGATTTGCGAAGGCCCACACATTAACAACCAACAAAGTCATTTTGGAACAAGTGTTGTCACGTTACAAATCGGAAACACACGTATTATTGGAACCGTGGGCGTTTGACTTACCAATTACGAGCGGCCTTGTGTCCCCTTTTTTTATTGGCTAGGAGGTGTCGTGCGGGGTAGCTATTTGAGTACGGGAGGCGTGCGATCAGACCCCTGCGCGTGCTCATCGGGAGGAGAGCCCTTTGACCGCTACCCGCCGTGCACCTCCCTCCCAACGTCTCCATTAATGGTGCCCGAGCACCTGTTCTATGGCATGGCTATATGTCTCACTGGACTGAGATTTAAGAGAGAAAAATGAAAATCCGAAAAGAAAGTTTTGCACGGATCTTGATGTAAGATCTGATGGACCTATATAGCATCGACTGCGACCTATAGCAAGCATGATGAATATAAGGACGATGCCAGTGGATAATATTTGTCTTACATATTTAGAAACATAATTAAAAAAAGCCACATGCAGCAACGCTCGAAATACACAAGGGCAAAAGAAGAAGGAAGACAAAGATATGGCTCGCTGATCTCTAATTTCTTGATGCGTTGCCGCAGGCCGCGGAAACTAGTCTCCGCGGCGGAGGCGATGAGCTCTTTCTTGTCCTCAAGATGCTGCTTGAGAGCATCCATAGATTCCTCCACCAGCCTTCTGCACTCGATGCACAGCTTGTTATTCTTGTCCATAAGTTTCTTGATTATGACGCCGGTCCTCTTCAACAAGGCAATGGTCTGCTCCTGCTGCTCCGCACTTCCGACGATCTTCGCCCTCACCAGGTCGCGCTAGGCCTGGAGCTTCGCATTGCTCTCATTTAGTTGCCGGATGACGTCGGTAGACTGTTCAAATGAGGCTTGCAGGTCATCCTGCAACCTCGCCAACCTAGAGATCTGATCCATCTGCCTATGGACGAGGGCACGCATGCGGTTGTAAGAGTCCTCGCCTGCCCGCGAGGCATTTTCCCAGGGCGCCGCGGTAAGGGAGGACATCTCTGCTGCATTCACGGTGCGGCGGGACATCTCTTCTGCTTTCGTGGCGCCGCCGGACCAGTCTGCTGCATCGACGGTGTGGCGGGTCCTCCGTGCTACTTCGGCGGCACGGCGGGACCTCTCTGCTGCTGCGGCCGTGCGGCAGGACATGTTGGCTGTTATCGCAGCAAGGCGGGACATCTCTCGTGCTCCCGCTTCCAGGCTCGCCTCTCCCTGGTCGCAATCTCTCGACCCGGAACTCACGCTGGCCATGGCGGACGCAAGGGAACGATGATGAATGACTTGTTTGTTTTTGACTTTTTGTGGATGAGGAGTTGAGGAGGAATGTGCAGTCATCTTGGAGTAGTAGTATTTATAACCGCATAGTAATACATTCCTAAGTGGGAAATCGTTTAGGTTTTGATCAGTGTGAACAGGTTTGTAATTTGGAATGTGACGGGACACATGCTCAAAATTTACTGACGGTTATAAGTGCGGCACTATTCCCGAAAGGCGTAACGTGGGCATGTACACCTTCTCGTCCGTGTACGTGGCGTTTGCACCATAGGGTGCACCGCAATAGGCAATGTCAGCACACGTCTTTTAATTAGAATGGGTGTGCCCGTCTAGCGCACACACGTTGATCTATCTAACTGTTTCAGTTTGTTGTGGCTAATCGCAAACAGTTCATCCATGTGAAGTGTATGCCATCAATCACAGACACTTTGATCTGGCTTACCTGTTTATGTTCTGTTGCCTAATCGCAAACAGTTAATCCTTGTGAAGCGTATGCCCTCAATCACACACACCTTGATCTGGCTGACCATTTCTTTTGTGTTGCCTAATCACAAATAGTTCATCCGAGTGAACCGTATGTTGTATATCGCACACACCTTCATCTGGCTGCTCGTTTATTTTGTGTTGCCTAATGACAAATAGTTCATCCGAGTGAACCGTATGCTTTATATCACACACGCCTTCATCAGGCTGCCTGTTTCTTTTGTTCTGCCTCATCGCAAACAGTTCATTAGACTGAACTGTATGCCCTGGATCGCACGCGCAACAAAATCTGAACCGTGTTTAATGCATCCTCCATCGCAAACGTTTTCACCATTTTAGATGGTTTTCATACAGCACCGTTTGCGATTATGGCATCGCACACAGTTTCTCGAAGGGTCTCTGATCGTCGTGTCGCGTTAGCAGCATCCTGCAGTAGTGCGGCCGGGACTCTATGAGTCGCTGGGCGTCAACCTGTGTATATAAAGGGACGACCTGGCGACGGCTTAGAACAAGAAACAAGAGAGACCGAAAGCTAGGTTAAGCGTATTCGCTCCCTGGTAATCGAAACCCAAGCAATACCACCTCAACTGGAGTAAGCTTTTACCTTCATAGTAAGGGGCCGAACCAGTATAAACTCCCATGTCCTTTGTCCCGTTTAACCCCTTCAAGCTAACCTAGTTGAGATGGCTCCACGACTAAGTCCTTCTGCTAGGACATCTGCCGTGACAATCCACGACAGTTGGCGCCCACCGTGGGGCTAGCGCATGGTGGTTTTGAGTTCTTGAAGGGCAGCTTCGAAGGGATCAAGGGATACGCTGTGGGCCGGATGACTAAGAGTCATCGCGGCAAGCTCTACATCGACGATGCAGGCTTGGGTCTTGAGGCCGGCTCAATGGAGTACGGGTACCGGGTCCCCTTCAGCAGAATCCACATCTTCATTGGCAAGGTCGGTGAACCGGGACCTGAGCCAAACATCTGCACTGACATCATCAAGACGGCTTAGCGTACATGGCCCGCCCGGGTTCAACCCTCCATGAAGTGTGCCTTTGTTGGTTTTATCCATGGGGCTGAAATTGAAGATGGATCTGTATCTGGCGGTGATACGGCCATCTATTCTGATGGTGGATCGTCCACAGGCGAGACCAACTCATTGTATCAACTTCAAGACGGCCGGCTTGGGGGCTGTTCCGATGGTGACAGTATTTCGGACCCCTGCGAGCCGCCGAATTGAGTTGCGGTTTTCATGGCTGGTACACAACCGGTGCTCGGATGATCAACCGTCGCGTCCATGGCCCGGCGACGGCTGGTGTTGGTGGCCCTACGCGCTCGCCGGCTCAAGTTCTCGCCGACTTGTTGGAGGCATTAGCAACTTTGATGGGGGTGGAGGTAACCCCGGACAACCAAGATCAGCATAAGGCGGATGTGGCTAAGTTGCAAGATGAGATAGCCCAACCCAAGGAGGAATTGGTGGCTGAGAACACCAGGATGGCTGCATAACGGGCCGTTTTGGACGCACAGGCACAGCAAATCCAAGCCGACTCCTTCCGGCTCACGTTGGATTAGAATGCTTCAAATGAGGTCATGAGAAGGAGACACCGGAGTCTTCTACCCCTGGTTTATGAGCCAGGAAACCTCTTTAACATGCCTGGAGCAGGGACCAATGACCCGCCGGTGGTAAACCGGACGGCTGAAGCGCCTGGGGGGGGAGCGCCGGTTCAGCCTCGAGTGATGGGCTCTCCACGTGTGAACAATTCCCCGCCTCAACATGTTCTGACGCCGTCGGGTCATTATTCCGACCCTTTGGACAATATGATTGCTGCAGCCAGACGATTGGCGGCTCTGCCAGTTGAAGGCGAGTCTCCAACTGTAATGCCCACGATGCGGCTATATCTCCCACGTGTCGAGGCACGACTTAGAGGCATAACCGCATGTTGGTTTTGTCGCAAGAAGGGTAATCTTCACAACATCCCATGTAATGAACAAGAAAGGGATAAAGAGAGTTCGCTTACACTCGCCATGTCACACAATATTCAAATAAGTCATACATCATCAGAGTACACTCATAGTCTGACTATGGACAACCAAATGAAAAGAAGATAAACCCAACTGCTATATCCCCAATTGTCCCAACTGGGTGCCACTACTGATCATCAGGAAAAGACACGTAGTAACGACCAAGGTCCTCGCCGAACTCCCACTTGAGTCCGGTAGCATCACCTGCACTGGTATCATCGGCACCTGCAACTATTTTGGAAGTATCCATGAGTCACAAGGACTCAGCAATCTCGAAACCCGTGAGATCAAGACTATTTAAGCTTATGGGTAGGATATGCAAATGAGGTGGAGCTGCAGCAAGTGCTAAGCAAATATGGTGGCTAACATATGCAAATAAGAGTAAGATGCGAAGCTACGCAACGGTCGAAAAGCTAGAAGTGATCAAGAAGTGATCCTGAAACTACTTACGTTCAAACATAACCCAAACCGTGTTCACTTCTCAGACTCCGCCGAAAAGAGACCATCACGGCTACAGACGCGGTTGATTCATTTTAATTAAGTCAAGGGTCAGGTTCTCTACAATAGGATATTAACAAATTCCCATCTGGCACATAACCATTGGCACGGCTCTCAAAAGTTTATACCCTGCAGGGGTGTCCCAACTTAGCCCATCACAAGCTCTCACGGTCAACCAAGGATATTCTTTCTCCCGAAAAGACCCGATCAGTCTCGGAATCCCGATTAACATTTCGACAATGGTAAAACAAGACTAGCAAGACCGCCCGATGTGCCGACAAATCCCGATAGGATTCGCACGTATCTCGTTCTCAGGGCACACCAGATGGGCAAGACGTCGGGTTGGATGAGACCCTGGTTGCCCTGGGGGCACCGGACATCGCCCAGTTCGGACCAACACTCAGAGGAGCACTGGCCCCCGGGGGCTAGAATAAAGATGACCCTCGGGTTTGCAACCCCTAGGGAAAGTTATAGGTTGTTAGGCAAATGTAAAACCAAGGTTGGGCCTTGCTGGAGGAATTTTATTCAAAGCAAACTATCAAGGGGGTCCCATAACCCCAACCGCGTAAGGAGCGCAAAATCAAGGAACATAACACTGGTATGACGGAAACTAAGGCGACAGGAGTGGAACAAAACACCGAGCAAAAGGCCAAGCCTTCCACCCTTTGCCAAGTATATAGATGCGTTAATTAAAATAAGAGATAATGTGATATCCCAATATATCCATGTTCCAACATGGAACAACCTGCAAGGCACCTGCAACTAGCAACGCTATAAGAGGGGCTGAGCAAAAGCGGTAACTTAGCCAAACAACAGTTTGCTAGGAACATGGGTTAGAGGCTTGACATGGCAATATGGGAGGCATGATAAACAAGTGGTAGGTAGCGCGACATAGCGATAGAACGAACAACTAGCAAGAAAAGATAGAAGTGATATCGAGGGTAATGGTAATCTTGCCTGTAAAGTTCTCAGAGTTGTCGAAAGCTTGCTCCTCGTTAGCATACTCAACAGGTCCCTCGTTCGTGAACTCGTCTCCCGGCTCTACCCAAAGCAAGAACACAAGCAACGGAACAACAATCAATCACGGTGCAATGCACAAGCAACATGATGCAAGAAATGGCATGGAATGCAAGGTATTATGTGCAATGCATATGGGTACTCTAGAAGGGAAAGGATTATCAAAGAATCAACTTGGCAAACCAAGTATGCTGCTGGAAAGAGTGAGTGATTTCGGTCGAAATCGATATAAGGATCACCGGAAACAGATGCACGGTTTGCAAATGACAAGCAAAACAAGAATGATGCAAATATGCCATTAACAACATCATAGCACTTAGAATGCAACAAGAAACTATGCTACAGCACTCCAACATAGCAACAAAGCACATGACCATAAATTAAAGGTGAAGCTCTACAAATAATGAACATTGAGCTCCTGCTAGTTCTCACTAGAACAAGCTCAAAATAGCATGGCAAAAATGCAAATGATAACAGATTCACACTTACAGAAAATACTAAACATGTCAAAACAGCATCAGGTAGGAATGTTTAGAGCTAGCAAACAACATACTACAGGAACATAACATGGCAAAAAAAGGCATGGCATGCTAGTACTCAAAGCATAGAACAAAACTCCCTTAATGAACTTTAATCAAATATGCATATAAAATGATGTGGCACCCATGCAAACATGGCAAGTTATATGAACAATTTCAGACCTACAAGAAAAACAGAGCATGGCAGAAACACATTCATGATAGCAACTTTGCAAGCTCATGTCACTCACCACAAAGCATTTCATGGCATCAGAAGGTAACCAAAAGCAAGTAGACATATTCATGAAGCTAAGCATGGCAAGCCCAAGTTCATAGGGTACATGTATCACTAGCAACACACATGGCAAAACTGAATCTCATGTTAACAATCTGCCAGGAACAATATTTAGCAAAAGTGGAGCATGGTAATGACAAGCTAGAGTACTCCATAATTGCATCCAGAGGCAGGAATGGATATAGAAATACCACATCTTAAAAACACTCTTACTGAACTATCTCCAAATGTGCATGGATCTCATGGTAGCAACAAAGTTACATAGCATCAAAATGTAACATGAAATGACTTAACAAAATATTCTAAGTGTCTGAAATCAGCGACATTATGAAGTCTACTTTGTATGCTTATGGTAGTCACCACATGTCTCACAAAAATACAAATCTTGCAGCACTGTATATATGGCATGATGGAGCTCACAAAACATGTAGACATCATGCTCATAGGATGCACACACAAAATGCAATGAAAATGACAAATTATCAAGTTATGTTGAATTCCAGCAGACAACGTCATATAACACTTTTGCAACGAATATTAGGGCATCAATATGGACAGTAACATGCATGCAAAATGACTCTAACATGAAGAGCATCACAAGACGAACATTTTGATATATCATGCATGCGAAACGGAGCTATGGTCATGGAGATATAGCATGATGAACAAATGCACATATTATGAGGATTTCGGGACTTGATCTAGGGTTCCTCTAGGCGCGCGAACCGAGGCGAGCAGCGAGGTCAACGGCGACAGCTCCGGTGTCGAGCTTCGCGGTGGTGGTGGCCGGAGTTGGAGCTTGGCGTGGCGGGGGTCGCCGAAGTTAGTGGATCCGGCGACGGCGCGGGTCGACACTGACGAAGGAGAGGCAGGCGGCGCGGCGATGGAGGACGCGGGGCAGCGCGCGGTGGTCGGCGGTGGCCGGCGCAGGGCGGCGGCGCGGGGCTCCGGCACGGGTGGCGCGGGAAGGCGCGAGGGTGTGGCGCGGCGGACAGGCCGGGGCGCCGCGCCTGGGGCCAGCAGTGGTGGGAGAGGCACGGACACGTTTTCGCCCACACAATCGTGATCCAATGACGGAGAGCATGGAGGGGGTTTTGATGGGTTAGTGGGCTTTTTTGGAGGTGTGTTGGGTTGCAACAAGAGAGGGGCTTTTACGGTTACCCGGTTAACTGTTGGGGCATCAAACGACCTCCAAATGGAGCGAAATTTGACAGGCGGCCTACCGGTGATGTACCAAGGCCACTCGACCAATGTCGACCTATTCCGAGAATGTTTTTCTCCCGCTCATGAAACAAAATTAGAGGGGTGCTACGGGTGCATGAGAGAGTGTCGGATTGAGAAACGGACAACGGGGAAAATGATAGGATGCGTCAGACGAACATGAATGCAAATGAGATGCACATGATGGCATGAGATGAAATGCATGACATGAGCAAAATGCAAAACAAAAACAAAAACCCAACCATGGAGGGAATATCGTATCACATAGCCGGAAATGGCAAGAGTTGGAGTTACAATTATGGAAAGTTACATCCGGGGTGTTACACCGACGACGGTTGAAACACGGAGGGCCAGAGAACTTCTTCAGACAGCATTGGAGAAGCAAGCGGCTTATTCTTATAGTTGTGAGCCGATTCACTCAACCCCTCGTCCAAGTCGGAGTTACAGCAGGCACATTAACTCTCCAGCGGTTTCAAGTGCTGAACAACGTCGTAACCAGCCCAGTGGAAATGACCCGGCGTGCGATGATCCCGATGCCCAGGCTCTAGTGGATTAGGGCTGGGCACGTCGGGAGGCCGAGCTGGTGGCTCAGCAAGCAGCTCACCGACAGTCTCCCGTTTACCCAACAACTTCAGTGGAAACAGGCGTGGCCTCTAAGACCTTGGGTGTGCCCTGTTTAGTGTCGACTCTGCATAATGAGCGTTTGCCCAAGGACTTCAAGGGTCCTCGCAAGGTGCCTAATTACACAGCAGATCAACCTCATGAAGCTTGGGTTGAAAGTTATGAGATGGCCATGGAGATGCTGGATGTTAGTGAGGCTGCGTGTGCTAAGTATTTCACCATGATGTTAGAAGGGACGACTCATACTTGGTTGAAGGGACTGCCCGCCAATTCTATCAGGTTGTGGGTGGAGCTGAAGGCCCGGTTTATTCAAAACTTTAAGGATACGTGCAAGCAGCCTATGTCGATCGTGGGTTTGGTGTCTTGTGTCCAAGGTGAAGGCGAGTCAACAACAAACTGGAAGCTTGTGCGACTTAAGCGCCATTGCGGTGACATGGGGGAGCTCATGGCAGCCCTTGTCAAGTATGCTGACTCTGATATACCAAGGACCCCGAGTCTGATGACGAAAAGACGGGCAAGGGAAAGAAGTGTAGCGGCATGAAGGGACAACAGTATAACCCAGCCAGTCAGGGTGGTAACGGTAAGCACGGAGCTATGGAAATTTAGACTTCGCGGCCAACACTGGTGCGCGGAATAATTACCAACGTCGCAAGGGGAGGCCGGCTTAGTCTAGAGGGGGGAGAACTCGACCTCGAGGCAGTAATGAATCAGCCGTGTCCGAGGCACGGAACACAGGAGAGGCCATCTAAACATCAATGGAAGGATTGTTTTATCATAAAGGAGTTCAACAAATCCCATCTTTTCCAGAATAACCATGGCCCGAATGGCGGCTCGGGATCCGGTTCTCATGGTCCGGGTCATGGAGGTGGCGGTTCAAATTCCGGTTTTCAAGGCCAAGGCAATCAGGGTGGTTACAACCAATAGAATAATCACGGGAATCAGCAGCAATCTGGTTATCAGAGTAACCCGAAGCAATTGAATAGTGGGCAGTACCACGTTTTCACCATGAGTTTATGTAAGTGGGATTAGAAACTCCATAAAAGGGCAGTGAACGCCGTTGAGCTGGTGGTGCCCCGCTACTTGCGATTGTCTGAACACCCCATTCTCTGGAGCCGTGAGGATCACCCGCCCGGGTTGATAATTTGGGTCATTTGGCGCTGGTGGTGGCACCTCAGGTTGGAGGATACAAGTTCACTAAGGTACTCATGGATGGAGACAACAACATTAATATCCTTTATTATGAAACTTTTCGTCACATGGGATTGATAGACAAAAATCTTAAGCCGTCGAACACTATTTTTCACGGTGTGGTGCGTGGTAAGTCGGCATATCCAATGGGTAAAATATCCATGGAGGTTGCCTTTGCTGATGAGTACGATTCCAGATCTAAGACGTTGACCTTTGAAGTGGTTAAGATCAAAAGCCCTTATCATGCTCTGTTTGGGCGGCCGGCTTATGCTAAGTTCATGGCAAGGCCTTCTTATATTTATTTGCAGCTTAAGATGTCGGGTCACAAGGGCACCATCACAGTGCATGTGAATCACAAGATAGCCTTGGAGTGCGAAGAGGGTGATGCTGCTTATGCTGAGTCTGTCTGCGTCACAGAGGAGCTGAAATTTTATAAAGATAATGTTGAGCTGGCAGATATGACATCCTTGAAGAAGCCAACTGTTGGGGATATTACTACTGGGCGTAAACCGGCCTATCTGGGCCGGGTTAACTTCATCAGTAGTTAAGTATGTTAAAGCCCATGAAGGTAGATGAGGGCTCAAGACCCATAATCGGTTGAGAGCCTGTCGCCGTAAACCGGCGTCAATATGTAACTTGTATTGTAAGTTAGGAATAAGTAGAGACCAAACCGGACACATCTATGAGCCGGTGTTGGAACTCTATAAACCGACGGGTGTCACCCATGTATATAAGGGGACGACCCGGCGGCGGTTCGAGGACAACAGACAACAACTCGAGACATAGGCGAAGCTTGTTTGCTCCCTAGTCATCGAAACCCCATCAATTCCATCACAACTAGACGTAGGCTTTTACCTTCATCGAAGGGGACGAACTAGTATAAACTCTCTTGCATCCTTGTGTCCGCTTTAACCCCTTCAAGCTAACCCGTCGCGATGGCTCCATGACTAAGTCCTTTCTCTAGGACATCTGCCATGACAAAACCACGACAGTTGGCGCCCACCGTGGGGCTATCGCACGATGGTTTCCGGTTCTTGGAGGGCCGCTTTGTAGGACTCGAGGGCTACATTGTAGGCCGGATGACTAAGAGTCGTTGCGGCAAGCTCTACATCGACGACGCAGGCTGGGGCCCCGAGGCCGGCTCAATTGAGTACGGGTACCGGGTCCCCTTTGGTAGCATTCACGTTTTCATTGGCAAGATCGGTGAACCGGGCCTTGAGCCGGACATCTGCACCGACCTCGTCGAGACGGCTCAGCGTGCGCAATCCGCCCGGGTTAAACCGGCCATGAAGCGTGCCTTCGTGGGAGTCATCCGTGGAGGAAGTTATGAGGACGGATCGGAGTTTCGCGGGGCAACTGTCGTTTGTTCCGGTGACGAATCTTCGACCGGAGAAACTGAATCTCTTTATCAGCTACAAGATGGCCGGATTGGGAGCTGTTCCGATAGAGACAGTATTCCGGACCCCTCTGATCTGCCCAACCGGGTTGGAATATTCATGAGCGGAACACAGGCAGCGCTTCATTCTTCAACAGCCGCGGCAACGATCTCCGGTTCAGCAGCGGCGATGGCTGCCGGGGCAGGAGGCCCTGTGCGCCCGCCGGCTCAGGTTCTATCAGAACTATTTGATGCGTTGGTTGTGCTTATGACGGAAGTTAATCCACCAGATCAGGACGTTCACAACACGGAGATTGCAAAGGTAAAGGAACAGATCACCCAGGCCAAGGCGGATCTGGCGGCTGAGGACACCAGGATGGCCGCAGAGCGGGTCGCTTTAGACGCACAGGCCTACAGGCTTATGTTGGACCAGAGCGCGTCGCATGAAGTCATGAGGAGGAAGCACCGATCTCGCTTACCTCCGGTTTTCGAGGCCAGAGACCTTTTCAACAGTCCAGGACCAAGAGCCGGCAATCCGCTGGAGGGGAACCGGGCAGAAGCCCCTGGGACCGGTGCACCGGTTCAGCCTCGTCAGATGGACCCGTCTCGTCAAAACACCATTATACCTCAGGATGCTTTAACACCTCTGGGTCACTACTCCAACCCAATGGACAATCTTGTTGCCGCTGCTGCACGGCTGGAGGCCATTCCAATTGAAGGTGACTCGCCGCAGGCAGTAGAGACGCGATGGGTCAAGGAACTTCTGAGGACAGCTTTGGCCCAACAGGAAGCGAACTCGAACAGCCGCGACCGGATCCACTCTACCCCCTGTCCAAGCCAGAGCTATAGCAGACATATGGATGAACCAACAGTGTCGAGTAATGAACGACATGGAGCACCCCATGGCAACAACCCGACGGGTGGTGCTGATGACGCTCAGGAAGTGGTGAACCGGGCCCGAGCGCGCAGGGAGGCCGAGTTAGCCGCACAACATCAGGCTCGGCAGCTCACGCCGGTTCGTCCAACCATCTCGATCGAACCTGGTGTTACTTCTAGTTCTTTGGGGGTGTCATGCCTTATCCCCGCTTTACGCAACGTGCGCCTGCCCAAGGATTTCAAAGGCCCGCGCAAGGTACCAAATTACACGGCGGATCGACCTCCAGAGACATGGGTGGAGAGCTATGAGATGGCCATGGAGATGCTTGATGTGGATGACACAGCGTGTGCGAAATACTTCACCATGATGCTTGAAGGAACGGCCCGTACTTGGTTAGAAAGCTTGCCAGCTAATTCTATCAGTTCATGGGCCCAACTACGAGCCCGGTTTATCAGCAATTTCAAGGATACCTGTAAACAGCCTATGTCGATAGTGGACTTAGCTGCATGCGTCCAAGAGGAAGGAGAATCAATGACTCATTGGGTGCGCCGGATTTCACAAGTGTTGCACTCAAACCGCATCAACGCTGACACCGCAGTATTAACCCTAGAAGGCAACTGCCGGTTTGGGCCCCTGAAGTTGAAATTGGGACGGATGAAGCATCATTGCACCGACATGGGGACCCTCATGGCCGCTTTGGTGAAATATGTTGATTCTGATAGTACCAAGGATCCCGAATCTGATGATGACAAGACAGGGAAAGGGAAGAACGACAGCAACTCCAAAGGTCAGCAGCATCACTGGGTAGGCAATGACGGAGGAGGCAAGCGTAAAGCGGATGGCAACATGGACTTTGTGGCTAATACCAACGCACAGGACAATGGCCAGCGATGCAAGGGTAGGCCAAAAAATCGTAATGGAGCACCCAAACCTAACCCAAACCGCCTAAACTATCTGCTAAGCCAGCCCTGTCCAAGACATGGGACGAAGGAGGAGCCAGCAAACCACCTTTGGAAGGATTGCTTTATTATGCAGGAGTTCAAGAATTCTAATAATTTCCGGTATGATCACGAATCTGGCGGTGGCTCAGGGTCTGGGCCAGGTTACGGTGGAGGAAGTTCCGGTTCAGGATTTAATGGTAATCCGGGCAGGCATAATGGTCAAAATAGTCAGAACAACCAGGGTGGTTACAACCAACAGCAGCAACAGTCAGGTTACTAGAGCAACCCAAAGCAGTTGAGTAGTGGGTAGTACCATGTCTTTACCACTAGCTTGGACAAGCGAGACCAGAAGGTTCAGAGGCGGGCAGTCAACTCTGTTGAACCGGCCATACCCCGTTATCTACGTTGGTCTGAACAGCCAATCATATGGAGCAGAGAGGATCACCCTTCCCAGGTCGATAATCCGGGTCAGTTGGCTCTGGTGGTGGCGCCTCAGGTGGGAGGTTATAAGTTCACCAAGGTGCTCATGGATGGAGGGAGCAGCATTAACATCCTGTACTATGAGACCTTCCGTCGTATGGGACTAACAGATAAGAATCTCAAACCGTCTAATACAGTATTCCACGGTGTAGTGCCTGGCAGATCAGCATATCCCGTTGGTAAGATAGCTCTCGAAGTGGACTTTGGGGATGATCATGATTCTAGGTCGGAGACATTGACGTTTGAAGTGGTGAAAATCCAAAGTCCATATCATGCCCTGTTTGGGCGACCAGCATACGCCAAGTTTATGGCTCGACCCTGTTATGTGTATTTGCAGCTCAAGATGCCAGGTCACAAGGGGACAATAACGGTTCACGGAAGCCACAAAATCGCTTTGGAATGCGAGGAAGGAGATGTGGCTTATGCAGAGTCGGTTTGTGCCACCGAGGAGTTGAAGTACTATAAAGACAATGTTGATCCGGCGGACATGACTCCGTCGAAGAAGCCAACTACGGTGCATGATCCGGCCCTGAAGTTCAAATCGGCAGCAGAAACTAAGCTTGTTGACTTCGTACCTGGCGATTCGTCCAAGCAGTTCAGCATCAGTGCCAACTTGGATCCGAAATAGGAAAGCGCGCTCATCGAGTTCATCCGTGAGAATCGGGACATTTTTGCATGGAAGCCCTCTGACATGCCAGGTGTACCGAGGCAACTCGCTAAGCACACACTTAATGTGGATCCTAAATATAAACCGGTGAAACAGTTCCTCCGCCGGTTTAATGAAGAAAGACGCAAGGCGATTGGAGAAGAGGTAGCCAGGCTCTTAGCAGCTGGCTTTATTGTTGAAGTTTTTCACCCCGAGTGGTTTGCCAATCCGGTGCTGGTCCTCAAGAAAAACGGCACCTGGCCCATGTGTGTGGATTACACAGATCTTAATAAAGCTTGTCCAGCAGATCCTTTTGCCCTCCCCCGTATTGATCAAATTATTGATGCTACGGCGGGTTGTGAGCGTTTAAGTTTTTTGGATGCGTATTCTGGCTATCATCAGATCAAAATGGCAGTTAAGGACCAGGAGAAGACATCATTTATAACTCCCTTTGGAGCCTTCTGCTATGTGTCTATGCCCTTCAGGCTCAAGAGTGCCCAGGCAACTTACCAACGGTGTGTACAAAATTGTCTTCACAAGCAGATTGGCCGTAATGTACATGCTTACGTGGATGATATCGTGGTTAAATCCAGGGAGAAGGAGACTTTGATTGATGATTTGAAGGAAACCTTTGATAACCTGAGAACATACAAGATGATGCTTAATCCGGACAAGTGTGTCTTTGGTGTACCGGCGGGCAAGCTATTGGGTTTTCTAGTGTCCAACAGGGGAATTGAGGCTAATCCGGAGAAGATCACGGCTATCACCTCCCTGGCTAAACCGAAGTGTATCAACGATGTTCAATGCCTGGCAGGCCGGATTGCTGCGCTAAGCCGGTTTATCAGTCGCCTGGGTGAGAAGGCAATCCCTTTGTATCAGATGTTGAAAAAGACGGATCAGTTTGTCTGGAGTTTTGCTGTTGATGAAGCATTTGAGGACTTAAAGTGGCAATAGGCCAATCCGCCTGTGCTCGCCGCTCCCGTTGACAAGGAGCCGTTACTGCTATATGTTGCTGCTAATGTTCGGGCGATCAACGTAGCTATTGTGGTGGAGCGAAAGGAGGCAGGTAAGGAGCATCCGGTTCAACGTCCGGTCTATTATATCAGCGAGGTGCTCATTGAGTCCAAGAAAAGGTATCCGCATTGGCAGAAGCTGGTGTATGGAGTTTTTATGGCAAGCCGGAAGCTGAAACAATATTTCCAAGGGCACTCAATTACGGTGGTTAGCTCTGCTCCTTTGGGAGATATCATCCAGAACCGGGAAGCAACTGGCCGGATTGCAAAGTGGGCCATAGAGCTGGGGCCGTACGGTTTGAAGTATGTGCCTCGGACAGCGCTTAAGTCTTAAGCACTTGTTGATTTCATCAATGATTGGACGGAAATGCAAGCACATGAAGAAAAGCCGGATCATACGTATTGGACCATCCATTTTGACGGATCCAGGCAGTTGGAAGGCTCGGGGGCTAGAGTCATATTAACTTCCCCACGAGGTGATAAGTTTTGTTATGTTCTCCGTTTAATATTCCCTCGTACTAACAATGCAGCTGAGTATGAGGCCTTGCTCCATGGTCTCCGGATGGCTAAGGAGATGAATCTAAGTCGAGTTAAGTGCTTCGGTGACTCGGACCTTGTGGCTCAGCAAGTGTCTGGCACTTGGGACTCCAAGGACCCACTCATGGCAGCATATCGTCATGAGGTGGATACTGTCGCAGGTTATTTCAAAGGCTATCAGGTGGACCACGTGGACCGGCGGAAAAATGAAGCGGCAGATGCTTTAAGCCGGCTGGGCTCTCAGCGCAAACCGGTCCCACCCAATGTTTTTCTGGATGTGCTGCACAACCCGTCGGTCAAGATCCCTGGTGAAGAGGATTTGGCTATTCCTGATCTGGAGGCTCAATTGGTGGCAGTTCTTCATGTTATTCCGGATTGGACGCTTCCTTACCTGGCGTACAAGAACCGGGGCGAGTTGCCAGAGGATGAGATTCTGGCCCGGCAGATAATCCGGCGATCCAAGTCCATGGCTATCATCAACGGTGAGTTGCATCATTGCAGTGTATCAGGAGCTTTTCAACATTGCATGTCTCCTGAAGAAGGCCGTGAAATTTTGCGTGAGATCCACGAAGGAGATTGTGGTCACCACGCCGGTTTAAAGTCTCTGGTGGCTAAAGCGTTTCGCCATGGCTTTTATTGGTTAACTGCTCATGCTGATGCGGAGGATCTGGTCAGACGATGTGATGGTTGCCAAAGGTTTTCAAGACGTGCTCATGTACCGGCTCAAGAATTGAGAATGATTCCAATTACTTGGCCGTTTGCGACTTGGGGGCTGGATATGGTTGGGCCTTTCAAAAGGTCCAAAGATAAGAAGACCCACCTCCTGGTGGCGGTTGACAAGTTTACAAAGTGGGTGGAGGTAGAACTTGTTAGCAAGTGTGATGCGGCCACGGCGGTTCAGTTCATCAAAAAGGTGATTTCCGGTTTGGCTTTCCGCACAGTATTATCACAGATAATGGTACCAATTTGTCCAAAGGTGCTATGAAGGAGTTCTGCGAACGGGAGCATATCCGGCTCGACGTTTCATCAGTGGCACATCCACAGTCCAATGGTCAAGCAGAAAGAGCTAATCCAGAGATCTTGAGAGGCATCAAGCCCCGGCTCATGGTTCCTTTGCATAGAACGCCGGGTTGTTGGGTAGAAGAATTACCATCTGTGTTATGGAGCATCAATAGAACACCCAACAGATCAACAGGATACACACCGTTCTTCATGGTTTATGGAGCGGAGGCGGTTCTCCCCAGTGATATCCGTCATGATTCACCTCGTGTCATGGCTTATATTGAAGCGGACAACGAGACAGCACGGCAAGATGCTTTGGACCGGTTGGATGAAGAGCATGACATCGCAGCCGCCCGATCGGCGATTTACCAGCAGGATCTTCATCGTTATCACAGTCGCCGGGTCAGAACCAGAACCTTTCAGGAAGGAGATTTGGTGCTTCGGCTCATCCAAGATCAGACTGATATGCATAAGCTATCCCCACCTTGGGAGGGGCCTTTCGTGGTCAATAAGAATCTGCACAACGGGTCGTACTATCTGATCGATATTCGAGAGCATAAGGACTCACGTACGTCAGAGGAGGAGACTAACAGGCCGTGGAATATAGCTCATCTTCGGCCTTACTATACCTGAGCCATTGGCTATACTTATGTACATATTACGACAATGTATATATTATGATTAAATATAATAAACCGGAGCCTCAGCTAAAGCGGGGTCTGTTCTTTTACATCATGTGAGGTTACACGGAGTTGCTCTAAAGCGGCCTCCGGTTTACCCCTTGAGTTCGCTTTGCTAAAAGCATCGTGTTATATCACTTGGAGGATTGGTCATGTCCGAACCAATACCATGCCTCTTGATAGGCGAGAGCCACCAGATCACTTGGGGACTTGGTCATGTCTGAACCAGTCATGCCTCTTGATCGGCCTAAGGCCACAGAATCACTTGGGGGCTTGGTCGAACCCGAACCATGACCATGCCATTTGGTCGGCATAAATGCCACAGAATCACTTGGGGACCTGGCTGACTAGAACCATAGTTACACCTAACGGGAGCTTGGTTGTGTTTGGCGATGGTAACGCCATTTGATCATCTTAAATAAACCTTTTTTGGCAAACGTTTTTGTCGTTGCTTTTGCTTCACACTTTTCTTTGAAGGTTTTTTTTTGCTTTTCATTGTGTTTTTTAAACCGACAAAGTTTTTTAACCAATCAATTGACGGAACA
The DNA here is from genome assembly GCF_056163025.1 of Triticum urartu. Classification (NCBI taxonomy): domain Eukaryota; kingdom Viridiplantae; phylum Streptophyta; class Magnoliopsida; order Poales; family Poaceae; genus Triticum; species Triticum urartu. The sequence continues at coordinate 396,789,716 of NC_141876.1, read as the reverse complement.
CAGTTCACGTCAATCCGGAGACTATTTGTCCGGTTTGATCCTTGTTGTTAACATCCTCTTATGGAGTAACACGGTGTTTATTATAACCCGGCACAGTTTACATGGTAAAACCAGCGTCATATATATATACAGGAGCTGTTATCTCCAACAGTGTGGGTTTGCAAAACTCCGCTTCAAGATTGGCCAAGCCAACTTCACACTCAACGATGGCAGGTATTATGTATCTCAAAAATTTGATCATATACTTAAAATTTTGTTTTGGATGTTTTGATTTCATATATACAGACATCATATTCCGCCTGACGGTACAACCGCGGTGGCACTTGACGAATTTCTCATTTCAGAAAGTGTTTTGGAAAGTTCATTACCACTGGAAGAACAAGTTATGCACGAAGGCATATCAACATCAAAGGTATCAGCTAGCCTATTACAAGGCAACATGGTGCCCATAATAATATAATTGTTTTTCACAAAGGAGAGGCAGTTTTAAAACCGGCTTCCAGTTCAAGCTTGGTCACCAGCCTGGCCTGATGGTTGTGGGTCATCCTGCGCCGCTTCATCTTCCGTTCCTCTACCTAGTGGCTGGAAATCCATAGTTGTCCAGTCGATTCCCATTAATGCTTGAAAAACAGCTTCATCATGGATCAGCAATGACGGGTCAATATCGGGAGCGTAAGTATGCTTATGGATTGGAGGGATCAGATTTTCCGATTCATGGATTGGTGCAGCTATTCGCTTGTTCTGACTGTCATATTGTGCTTGATAATGAGACAAGTTTGCTTCCTCAGCCAACTGACAGGCTAGTGGACGTACCTCCCGGTTTATTGCTCGCAGATCCGCTTCACCAAATTCTGACCCGTCTTCCTTCAAGCTGGGATAGCCCTGAGCCGCATCAATAGGATCAAAATCCGGCACCCAGGCTTTTGCCCGGATTAAGGCATTGATTGCCCCGGTTCGAGCAGCAGATTTCTTCAGCTCTTCAACCCGGGCAGGAAGCGCTGACAGTTTCATCAGAGTATCTTGAATCAAAGTGGGCGCCGGTTTGTTATGAGACGCGGTACAGATGATCCGCTGGGCACCAGTATACAATTGTTCAACCAATGTATAGGCGGCTTTCAATTTCTTCCGCACATCTGACCCCAAGTGACCAATGCGTGTCCCTGAAATACCATAAAGGGTTAATAAACCGGCGAATCTGTAAGAAGGCAGAGCCAATTCAGAAGGCAAGCTGGCTTACCAAAGATAGCAGTGGTAATGGCATGAACGTGCCGCTTTATGCTGGTCAGTTCATCCGTCACTGGTTTTAGTGCAGCCTCGGCATCCTCTGCTCATTTGATCAAAGCGGACTTTTCAGTGGCCCAATCCGCCCGTTTCTTCTTGAAGTTCTCCTTAAGTTGTTCCATGGCGCTTAAAGTACTGGCCAATTCCTCTTTTGCTTTGGAGGTTTCAGCCTGTTGGGTTTTCAGGTTTTCTTGAAGATCGATGACTTGGTTTTCTTTCGTCTTCAGCTCCGCCTGCATGCATACAGATATATGTTTCAACAAATCGGTAGAAGGATTCAAGTACCAACCACATAACAAGTTATGCGCTTAGCACTTGGGGGCTAATGCATATTCGATCTTCATCTTTCAATTGTTTACAAAGTCCCAAGATCAATACAAGCATTCAACTTGGCACTTGGGGGCTAATGGCTATTTGATCATATATATTCTGATGCGGCAGTTTCAATTACTTAAAGTACCGGTTTAACTACGCTAAGTTGAACCGACCCTTGGGGGCTACATCAGCAAATTTCAAAGCATCAAGATTTATATTATTAAGTCCCGGTTTGAAAGAATATTTCAAACCGGCCCTTGGGGGCTAGGAGAGTCAGCAAGAATGGAAGCATACAAGCAGGAAGGAGCATATGGAAGTTACCTCATATTTATCTTTCATCATATTAACCAGACCGGCTTCGTAGTCACGGCTGGTATACAGCCGGTTTAGATAGCCGGAATGGATATCTTGGGCGTTCAGAGCAGCGTAAGTCATCAGATTAGCGTTCCACTTACCTTTGCCAAAAGCAGCAAATTCTTCCTTGGCAGAATGTTTGGATAAAGCGACAGGATTGCTTGGCTCAGTATGGCCAGTGCGAGTAATGACAACCTCATCATCCTTGGTACCGCCGGTTTGCACTGGAGCTGTTGGCTTGTCAGTAGGTTTTGCTGGACCGGTGGAGCTTTCAATCCGGATGGAACCTGTGGGCTGATGGATAGGACCTGAGGTATCATTAGGTCTCTCTTCAGCAATAAGATCATCATCTGGCTGCGGTGGATCGTTGGGAATATCCTCAGGAATAGCCGCTTCAGCATTGGGTGTCTTGTCTGGTTCAAGAATGACATCTTCTTCGGCCGCTTTGTCCAGGCGGGATTTCTTGCTTGGCCTAGGTTTGGCCCTGAGAAGAATAATAAAATCAAATACAGCATATGCTCTAAGGCAATGTACTGCAAACATCACAATAAGTATAGCTTACCCAAGCACCGTTTTAAGCGGTGGGAGCTGAGTAGCCGAGGACTCGCCAGAAGATGAGTGGGAAGTAACCTGGTAATCGGAGTCAGACGGATTAAGAGGTTGATGAAAGCAGCCCGCTTTAGGACAAGCACTGACAAGCAAATTAGAGACCTCTGAATGGCGTTTCCGAACCGGACTATTCGGTAAACCGGCGGAGGTAACTACCTGGCCGCTGTGCCGGGTTGTGCGACGAGCTTCGTGTTGTTGGGTCTTCATAAGAAAGTTAGGATCCAAATAAGCAAGAGGATGAGAAAATTTAACTTTCCGGTTTGCCTGGCAGATTTTTTGTGAAGGCAAAGTTTCTGAATCGGAAGAGAGAATAATTACCTCTGCAACATCCGCATGGCTGGCTTCGGCATCATCCTGACAAATATCATCATCAATAAGACGTATGAAAAATAAACCAAGTGAGTCAAGCTCTACCTCAAAGTACGGATTATCTACATCATCATCAGCGGCCGGATTAGAATATGCGGTGGTTCTTTTCCTGTGGGCAGTCTTCTTCACAACTTTAGTCTTTTGTCGGGTTGCTCTTTCCGGTTTGTCTGGTTTTTCTGGTTTCTCCTGCGGCAGTTTTTTGCTCCAAAACGGATCATTGCCCTGATTATGCAGACACTGATATTAAAAACAATGACCAGACATATCAATAACAGAATCAGCAAATAGAAAAATCAAAGTCTTACAGCTGGCGGTTTGTTGGTGGCACAGAAGGGAAGCAGGCCGGTTCTAGCGCAGACGTGTTCCGGTTCATTCAGTATCTTATGCACAGCTTCTGTGATTTCTTCATCGGAGAGCTGGAGTTTTGAATGTCGCAGTGGGTCATCAACACTGTTAGTATACTCGCACATCAAACCGGAGCGCTGACTAAGGGGCAGTATGCTCCATGATATCCAAGAGCGAGCGAGATCAACCCTTGTTAAACCGTTGGCCATAAAGCCTCTGAGCTTTGACAGTTGGGGGCATATTTGCTTCTCTCCTGGGCAGTCAATCTTTGAGGAAAAGGGTGTGTATTGCTGAGCCGCTCCGGAGGAAAGCCAGGCAAGGGATTCTCACAAGCATGGGAGGTGTCTTTGCAGTAGAACCATGTCTGATTCCACTCCTTGGGGTGACTGTGCAACTTGGCGTGAGGGTATGTGACCTCTTTCCTTTTCTGAATCGCCATGCCACCCAACTCCGTATTAGAGCCATCAGTAAACTCAGTACGGCAGTTTAGATGGAAAAGATCTCTGAACAATTCCACTATGGGCTCCTCTTGAAAGAACACCTCACAGAGCACTTGGAAGTGGCACATATTTGTAACAGAGTTGGGGCCAGTGTCTTGCGGATGGAGTTGGAAATCGGCTAAAACATCCCGTTAAAATTTAGAACCGAGCGGCTTAAAGCCCCGGGCTAATGATCTACGAAAACAACAACCTCTCCTTCTCGAGGTGTAGGAGGGCATTCTTTGCCAGGAGCCCTCCAATGGATGGTATCTTTGCTTCCTAAAGCGCAAATCAGGACTAAATCGTCCAGTTGATCCTCTGTGACGCGAGAAGGAACCCAATTGCACTCATATACTTGCTTGGCCATGATGGAATCTACAAGGTAGAAGATCCCGGTTCAAAAATGCATTTGATCAAGGTACGTTGGTATGGGTACTGTTAAACCGGAGACAGAACTATCTGAACCAGAGTTTCATGAAGCAACCAACATCTGGCGGTTCAACAAGGGGACTAATGGTATATACCGGTTTGTCAATTTTTTCTACAAAGTTAAACCGCCTGGTCTAAACATTGAACAGTCAAGACTGCAGATGAGTAAGTACACAAAAACAGATTTCACAAGATTATACTACAGCTTTGGATCTGGAACATGTTTATAAAGGAGATAAATATTCAAGGCCCAAAAGGAGCAGTGTCGAATCAATGAGCGAAGGTACGGATAAGATCTATGGTCTTAATATGCGAAAGTGAAAATGGAGGATAAAAACTACTGCTACATAGAGCAAAGATTCACAGACTCGTCTAAGGATCTATCATATGAACAAGAAGCAAGCGATGAACGCTAGAGAACATGGAAACCCTAGAACAGATCTATGATGGAAAGGATAGAAGACTTACCGGAGCTGAGGAAGAAGTGGAAGGTCGCCGCGGTGCTCTGGTACGCTCAGGGTGATGCAGCGGCCAAAGTTGGTGCAGAGGTCGACGGCGGCGGCGGAACTCCAAAGCTGGGCGACGTGAGGAAGATGAAGCCGAAGGGCACGAAGGGGAAAAAGAAATGACCCTTCGGTCCTATTTATAAAGCAAGGGACATGGGTCAGGCGCGAAAATCAAGGGGCCGCAAGTTTGGAACCAGAGCTGTCGCCTCGATTATCGCAGATCTATTAAACAAGAAGGTATCATGGATAGTTTCTTTATGACAGGTGACGTCACGCCGGTTTACAGCAACCAGAGAAGATGACATCACGGTGGTTCACCAAACTACAAGAAGATGTTGAAGATGAAGTTTTTGCTAAGGATTGACATGAACCTTTTCAAATCAATCTGGGGCCTAATGTTGGGAATATTACTACTGGGCGTAAACCGGCCTATCTGGGCCGGGTTAACTTCATCAGTAGTTAAGTATGTTAAAGCCCATGAAGGTAGATGAGGGCTCAAGACCCATAATCGGTTGAGAGCCTGTAGCCGTAAACCGGCGTCAATATGTAACTTGTATTGTAAGTTAGGAATAAGTAGAGACCAAACCGGACACATCTATGAGCCGGTGTTGGGACTCTATAAACTGATGGGCGTCACCCTTGTATATAAGGGGACGACCCGGCGGCGGCTCGAGGACAACGGACAACAACTCGAGACATAGGCGAAGCTTGTTTTCTCCGTAGTCATCGAAACCCCATCAATTCCATCACAACTAGACGTAGGCTTTTACCTTCATCGAAGGGGCCGAACTAGTATAAACTCTCTTGCGTCCTTGTGTCCGCTTTAACCCCTTCAAGCTAACCCGTCGCGATGGCTCCACGAATAAGTCCTTTCTCTAGGACATCTGCCGTGCCAAAACCACGACACCAACCACAGAGCATGATCATTTATTGAAGTTTAAGTCGGCAGACGACACTAAGCTAGTTGACTTTGTTCCTGGCGACTCATCTAAGCAGTTCAGCATCAATGCTAATCTGGATCCGAAATAGGAAAGCGCGCTCATCGAGTTCATCCATGAGAACCGGGACATCTTTGCATGGAAGACTTCAGATATGCCAGGTGTCCCGAGGGAACTCGCCAAGCACACTCTCAATATTAGTCCAAAGTTTAAACTGGTCAAGCAATTCCTTCGCCATTTCAATGAAGAGAGGCGTAAGGCTATTGGTGTGGAGGTAGCCCGGCTCTTGGTGGCTAGGTTCATTATCGAGGTTTTTCATCCTGAGTGGTTGGCTAATCTGGTGTTGGTGCTTAAGAAAAATAGTACCTGGCGCATGTGTGTGGATTATATGGACTTAAACCAATCTTATCCGGCTGATCCCCTCGCTCTCCCCCGTATTGATCAGATTATTGATGTTACGGCGGGTTGTGAGCGTCTGAGTTTTTTGGATGCTTATTATGGTTATCATCAGATCAAAATGGCAGTTAAGGACCAGTAGAAGACAACCTTTATTACTCCCTTTGGAGCCTTCTGTTATGTATCGATGCCTTTTGGGCTCAAGAGGGCCCAGGTGACTTACCAGTGATGTGTGCAAAATTTCCTCCATGACCAAATTGGGCGCAATGTTCATGCTTATGTGGATGATATTGTGGTGAAGTCCAGGAAGAAAGAGACCCTGATAGATGATTTAAAAGAGACCTTTGACAATCTCCGGGTCTACAAGATGATGCTTAACCCGGCCAAGTGTGTCTTTGGTGTGCCAACACGCAAGCTGTCGGGTTTTCTGGTTTCGGAAAGGGGTATTGAAGCTAACCTGGAGAAGATCAAGGCTATCACCTCCCTGGATAAGCCGGCATGTATCAATGATGTTTTGCGGGTTGTATTGCAGCTTTAAGCCGGTTCATAAGTCGGTTAGGTGAGAAGGTCATCCCTCTTTATCGGATGATGAAGAAGACAGATCATTTTGTTTGGAGTGATGCTACTGATCAGGCGTTTGAGGCCTTGAAGAAACAGTTGGCTGAGCCGCCGGTTCTTGCTGCTCCCATTGATAAGGGGCCTTTATTGTTATATGTGGCTACCAATAGCCGAGCCATCAGTGTAGCCATTGTGGTGGAAAGGAAGGAATCAGGCAAGGAGCATCCAGCTCAGCGGCCGGTTTACTACATCAGTGAGGTGCTTATTGAGTCCAAGGAGGGGTATCCACATTGGCAGAATCTTGTATATGGGGTGTTCATGGCTAGCCGGAAGCTCAAGCAGTATTTTCTGGGTCGTCCCATCATTGTGGTTAGTTCTGCTCCCCTAGGGGATATTATTCAAAACAGAGAAGCCGCTGAATGGGTAGCGAAGTGGGCCATTGAACTTGGACCCCATGGTTTGAAGTATATGCCTCGCACAGCCATCAAGTCTCAAGCACTTGTGGATTTTATCAATGATTGGACAGAGTTGCAGATGCCTGATGAGAAGCCGAATAGCACATATTGGACTATTCACTTTGATGGATCTAGGCAGTTGGAGGGCTCGGGGGCTGGATTTGTCTTGACTTACCCACGAGGTGATAAGTTTTCTTACGTTCTCCGGTTGATGTTCCCTTGTACTAACAATGCAGCTGAGTATGAGGCCTTTCTCCATGGTCTTCGAATGGCTAAGGAGATGAACTTAACCCGGGTGAGGTGTTTTGGTGACTCAAACCTGGTGGCCCAGCAAGTATCTGGTACATGGGATTCCAAGGATCCACTCATGGCGGCTTATCGCCTAGAGGTTGATGCTATCGCTGGCCATTTCAAAGGTTATCATGTGGAACATGTTGATCGCAAAAAAAATGAGGCGGCTGATGCTTCGAGAAGGTTAGGGTCCCAGCGTAAGCCGGTGCCGCCTAACACTTTCCTGGATATTCTGCATAACCCTTCAGTCAAATTACCTACACAGAAGGATTTAGTTATTCCTGACCCAGAAGCACAACTGGTGGCGGCTCTTCATGTTATTCCTGATTGGACAGTTCCATACTTGGCCTATATGACCCGGGGCGAGTTACCCAAGGATGAAACGTTGGCCAGGCAGATAACCTGGTGGTCTAAGTCAATGACTATTGTCAATGGAGAGTTACATCATCGCAGTGTTACACGGGCGTTTAAATGTTGTGTTTCTCATGAAGAAGGCTGTGAGATTCTGCGAGAGATTCATGAAGGAGATTGTGGTCATCATGTCAGTTCCAAGTCTCTTGTAGCCAAGGCTTTCCGGCATGGGTTTTATTGGCTGACGGCTCATGCTGATGATGAGGATTTAGTCAGTAAATGTGATGGTTGTCAGAAATTTGCCCGACGAGCTCATGTGCCGGCTCAAGAATTGAGGATGATTCCAATTGCTTGCCCGTTTGCAGTCTGGGGGCTTGATATGGTTGGGCCTTTCAAAAGGTCCAAGGACAAAAAGACCCACCTCCTGGTGGCGGTTGACAAATTTACAATGTGGGTTGAAGCAGAGCCGATTAGCAAGTGTGATGCAGCGTCAATGGTTCAATTCATCAAAAAGGTGATCTTCCGGTTTGGTTTTCCCCATAGCATCATAACTGATAATGGCACTAATTTGTCTAAGGGTGCTATGAAAGAGTTTTGTCAGCGAGAGCATATTCGACTTGACGTATCATCAGTGGCTCACCCCCAGTCTAATGGTCAAGCTGAAAGAGCCAATCATGAAATTTTGCGAGGCATCAAGCCCTGGCTTATGGTCCCTTTGCAAAGGACGACGGGTTGTTGGGTAGAGGAGTTACCCTCAGTGTTATGGAGTATCAATGCTACCCCCAACAGATCTACGGGATACACACCTTTCTTCATGGTTTACGGAGCAGAGGCGGTTCTCCCTAGTGACATCCGTCACGATTCGCCCCGTGTGGCGGCTTATGTGGAAGCTGATAATGAAAAAGCACATCAGGACGCACTTGACCTGTTGGATGAGGAGCGTGACCTTGCGGCGGCTCGTTCGGCGATTTACCAGCAAGATATGTGCCGTTATCATAGCCTACGGGTTAAAACTAGAACATTTCAAGAAGGCGACTTGGTGCTCCGGCTTATCCACGATCAAACTGATATGCATAAACTATCCCCACGTTGGGAAGGGCCTTTTGTGGTTAGCAAGAATCTGAACAATGGGTCATACTATCTTATTGATGTTCGAGATCACAAGGACTCACGCACATCGGAGGAGGAGACCCGTCGGCCGTGGAATATCGCTCATCTTCGGCCTTACTATACTTGAGCCACCGACTCTTGTGATCTACATATTTTGATGATGTATATATTATAATGAAAATAATAAAGCCGGCATCCCTGATAATTCAGGGCCTCTATCATTTCATTTCATCGAAACTGAGTCTTTATTATCATTTCATATAAAAGGCTTGATGCCCAAAGTTACAGGGACCAAAGAGAGTTTGATGCACAGCACAGCTCAAACATAGGTACCCGTTGAGCATAGCTTAGAAACATATCACTTGGGGGCTTCCTGTTCAATGAACATAGATGTATCTACCCTCTTGATTGGCATGGATGCCAGGTGTATTCACCAAAAATCCGGGTTACCGGCCTGTATCCAAGATGCTCTTCGACCAGGTAATCCCGGATGACCCGCCCTATTCTTAACAAGTCAGTCTCTTAAATGAGACCCTGAACTTGTCAAGGTTAAAACATTGATTGGGTCATGAAAGAGCCGGCTTACAGAATGCAAGGAGAAGCTCAGGCTGATAAGCCACTGAGGGAGTCCTGGACTAAGGGGTCCTCGGGCGTCCGACCTATTGGATATGGGCCGGACTGATGGTCCGTGAAAATACAAGACCGAAGACTCTCCCCCGTGTCCAGATGGGACTCTCCTTGGTGTGGAAGGCAAGCCTGGCCACCAAATATGAAGATTCCTTTCTTTGTAACCGACCTTGTACAACCCTAGTTCCCTCTGGTGTCTATATAAACCGAAGGGCTTAGTCCGGATAGAGAGACCTCCTCATAATCATAGTTAGACAGGTTAGACTTTTAGGGTTTAGTCGTTACGATCTCGTGGTAGATCAACTCTTGTAATACTCATATTCATTCGATCAATCAAGCAGGAAGTAGGGTATTACCTCCATAGAGAGAGGCCCAAACCTGGGTTAACATTGTGTCCCCTGCCTCCTGTTACCATCGACCTTAGACGCATAGTTCGGGACCCCCTACCCAAGATCCGCTGGTTTTGACACCGATATTGGTGCTTTCATAGAGAGTTCCACTGTGCCGTCGTCAAAAGGTTTGATGGCTCCTTCAATTATCTACAATGACACTGTCCAATGGGAAGTCTTCCTCCCCGGACAGATCTTCGTGTTCGGCGGCTTCGCACTGCAGGCCAACTCGCTTGGCCATCTGGAGCAGATCGAAAGCTATGCCCCTGGCCACCAGGTCAGATTTGGAAGCTTGAACTACATCGTGGATATCCATGGAGACTTGATCTTCGACGGATTCGAGACCATGGCAGCCGCTCCCTACCACCACGATGAACGTGACAGAAATCTGTTATCGGAACATACCCAGGAGATAGTACATGTAGCTGCTCCGGCTTTAGATCCGGAGCAGATTGCGCCATCAGAGGACGGGAAGCTCAACCCCACTGCGGAAGCCGCAGACTCAGCAACGTCAGAGCCGCACACAGATTTAACTTCAAGTGACATCTGTGTCACCGGAACCATGGACTCATCTCCGCCTACAGGTTCCGAACCTTGTGCGTTCGCATACGTCGAGCTTGATCGGTCATCGATCATTGAATTCAACTCCGCGAACATCTTCCGACACTTTCCCTTGGGCGACGTGTTAAACTCATTAAGAGCAGTATCCTTAGCGGTGGGCCCACGGCCGAATTGAATCCGGTTCGAACCGGAGGCTGATGATGGAGAAGTTTGCTTCCCACCTGTTGGGGATAATATTACTAGATGTAAACCGGCCAGGAGTAGCCGGATTAACTTTATGAAGATTAGAAGCCCATGAAGACATAAGAATGATGGCGCTTTATGAAGGCCCAAGGCCCAGAGGCGAGTTAAGGCCTGTAGATGTAAACCGACCTTATTATGTAACTTGCATTGTAAGATAGGAAGTATAGAGATCGAACCAGACACGTTCATGATCCAGCTTCGGGACTCTGTAAACCGGTGGGCGTCAACCCATGTATATAAAGGGACGATCCGACAGCAGTTCAGGGACAACACACAACAACTCGAGAGCCAGTCAAAGCGGATTCACTCCCTGGTGATCGAAACCCTAGCAATACCAATCACAACTAGACGTAGGCTTTTACCTTCATCAAAGGGGCCGAACTAGTATAATTCCCTGTGTCCCCTTGTCCGGTTTAACCCCTTTAAGCTAACCCATTGCGATGGCTCCACGACTAAGTCCTTTCACAAGGACATCTGCTGTGACAAACCCACGACACCACCCACCACCCACTTCGTAGCCACTGTCGATGACTTAACTGACATGCTCGATTACGGCTCCGACGACATCGACTGTACGGATGAGGATGCCGGAGAGAAAAGAGGCTCAAAACCCGCCGTTTACCAGACGCTGGACGTCCACTTCCTCGTATAATGTATACATGGTGGATGCACCAAAAGAGAATAGCGGCGATGACAAGGACGATCCAGCTGAGGATAAACCACCCGAGATACAATCAAAGCGTCAGTGTCAGCGGCACCGCTCTAAGTCACGCCGCAGCAAAGATAGCAACACCGGCACAGGAGAGGATAACACTCCGGAAGGTGCCGAAGACAATGAAAACCCCGCTGATGCAACTGCTGAACAGGATGAATGGGAAGATGGGCAAGTTAGCCCTGGTAAACAGGCCACGCACAAAGACTCAGAGGACAGTAATTATCTTCCACTCTCCGAGGATGAGGCGAGCCTCAGCACTAAGGATTTCATCATTCCCGAGGAACCTCTGGAGTAGGAGCGCCTCAAGCGCCAGCTAATAGCCATGGCAAGGAGCCTGAAAAGGAAGCAGCAGCAGCTTCAAGCTGACCAAGATCTGCTCAATGATAAATGGACCGATGTCCTAGCAGCCGAAGAATACGGCCTCAAGTGCCCAGCCAAAAGCTACCCGAAGTGCAAATTGCTACCTCAGTTTGACGACGAGGCGCCGGAGCACATACCACCATCGCGCAATGTGGCTGACCGACCACCACGTGGTCGGGATAAAACGGCAACTCAAGCCGAATACCAGCCCGCCCCGCCTCACCGCAAATACAGAGGTAAAACAGCTCACGGTCATACATATGACCTTTGGCAGGACCTGAGCAATAGATCAGGACATACCAGATCGATCTACGGATCGCGAGGACATGCCTCGGCACATGACGACAGCTATCTATTCGGACGTGACAAACCTAGTCATGCGCAGGCCGAAAGCCACAGACGGACTCCATTGGAGCTACGTCGCGATGCGGCCCGATATAGAGGCGCCACACACCCTCTTTGCTTCACTGACGAAGTCATGGAACATGAACTCCCAGAAGGGTTCAAACCCATGAATATCAAATCATACGATGGAACCACAGATCCCGCAGTATGGATCGAAGACTTCATTCTCCATATTCATATGGCCCGTGGCGATGACCTTCATGCCATTAGATACCTCCCCCTAAAACTCAAAGGACCAGCCCGGAACTGGCTGAACAGCCTGCCCGAAAATTCCATCGGCAGCTGGGAGGACTTGGAAGAAGCCTTCCTTGACAACTTCCAAGGTACATAGGTTCGACCTCCGAACGCTGATGACTTAAGCCATATAGTTCAACAGCCCGGAGAGTCTCCCAAGAAATTCTGGACTCGGTTCTTAACTAAAAAGAACTAGATCGTCGACTATCCGGATGTCGAAGCCCTAGCTGCCTTTAAACACAGCATCCGCGATGAATGGCTCGCTCGCCACCTCGGCCAAGAAAAGCCAAAGTCCATGGCAGCCCTCACGGCACTCATGATCCTCTTTTGTGCGGGTGAGGATAGTTGGCTGGCCCGTAGAAGAAACAATGCAAGCGACGCCGGCACACCTGAAGCCAAAAATAGCAACAACAAGTCCTGAGGCAACAGATATAAGCGTTAAAACAACAATGACAACACCGATGATACGGCGGTCAATGCCGGATTCAGTGGCTCTAAGTCCGGTCAGCGGAAGAAGCCGTTCAAAAAGAACAATTCGGGCTCATCTAGCTTGGACCGCATACTCGATCGTCCGTGCCAGATTCATGGCACCCTAGACAAACCACCCAATCATACCAACAGAGATTGTTGGGTTTTTAAACAGGCCAGCAAGTTAAATGCCGAAAGCAAGGAGAAGGGATCGCAAAGAGAAGACGACGACGAGGAGCCCGGGCGACCAAACACAGGGGGACAGAAGAAGTTTCCCCCTCAGGTCAAAACGGTGAACATGATATATGCTACCCACATCCCTAAGAGGGAGTGCAAGCGCGCGCTCAGTGTCGGGGATATACCTCGCGGTATGATCTGGCCGGAGTTATAACCCGGCTAGGACTTAGTAAACCGACTGACATTTAAGACAGATGGCTAAGACGGACGGTAAACCGGCGGGTGGTAAACTGGCAGGTGTTAAGGCAGGTGGTAAACCGGTTGGTGTTAAGTCAGACGGTAAACCGACAGGTTGTTAAACCGGCTGACAGTTAAGACAGACAGGTAAAATAGGCAGTTAACCCAGACGGTAAAGTGGCAGGTTGTTAAACCGGCTGACAGTTAAGACAGGAGTTAAGTCAGATGATAACTCAGCAGACAATCATAAACTGGCAGACCATCTTAAACCGGCACTAATTATAACCCGGCAGACAGTGATAACTAGGTTGCCAGGAGTTATGAAGCCCGAGACATTATGAAGCCCATGAAGAGAAGTCATAATAGTTATGTCTTAAGTCCGAGTTGGACTCTACATGTAACCCGCCCCTTCAACTTATATATGGAGGGGCAAGGCTCCCCAAAGAGGGACAAGTAAGAAGAAACAATCTTAAAGGGTTAGGGTTAACTGGGAGAGCCAGTTTACGGCGACTTCCTCATGATCATAATGAGATCTAGCCACAAACAGCATGTAGGGCTATTACCGGATGATGTTTCCCGGGGCCCGAAGCTGTCTAAATCCTTGTCTTGTGTTGCGTCTCTCGAGTCTGCTCAACCCCTCTCAAGCTACCACATAGATGCATTGGCCTCACGACTAAGTCCTCACACTAGGACATCTGCCGTGACAACTCCACGACACTCAGGGACGTATACACGATCGAGCCAGTCGCCCCACAATTTAATCCATGGTCGTCATGCCCGATCACTTTTGATCGCGGGATCATCCGACCAGTATCTGTCATGGCGGTTCAGCCGCACTGGTCCTGGACCCAATAATGGATGGGTTCCACCTGACACGAGTCCTGATGGACGCCGGCAGCAGCCTCAACTTGCTCTATCAGGATACGATGCACAAAATGGGCATTAGTCCATCACGAATCAAGCCCACCAAGACTACCTTTAAAGGAGTCATGCCAGGTGTAGACGCCCGATGTACGGGCTCAATCACACTAGAGGTTGTCTTCAGATCTCCGGACAACTTCCGAAGCAAGGAGCTAATCTTCGATATCGTCCCTTTTCGCAGCGGCTATCACGCACTGCTTGGACAAACCGCATTTGCTAGATTCAACACAGTGCCACACTATGCTTATCTCAAGCTTAAGATGCCCAGACCACGCGGCGTCATAATAGTTAATGGAAACACGGAACGCTCCCTCCATACTGAGGAGCACACTGCTGCCTTAGCAGTAGAAGTACAGAGCGGCCTTTTCAAGCAGAACCTAAATTCTGCGGCCAAGCCCCCGGACACTGTCAAGAGAGTCCAGACTACTCTGCAGTAGGACAGCTCAGCTCATCAAGAGCTTGACTAGCAATTCGGCCTCCGTCCCTGTCCCGATCAAGTAGCGGCGTTCGTACCACGTGTACATAACTATGCACTCAAGATACCATGGGCATAGACGGAGGCATAACTAGCCTGTAATCCACAAATATGGCTCGACCGCTCCCGGACACACATACCCTCACTATTTCCTTTTTTCCTTTTCAGATTTTCTTTCCACAGGTTCCCCCTGGTGGCCCAATCATCGGTCCTTTCAAAGGATAAAAATGCCAAGATGGCACGAAGCACAGACGTGTAGGGGAATTTTTAGGTAGTCTCTTTAACAATCACTCTACCTATTTTCAGGACCCACACGCAGCTCTCTCTTGGTCGTGGCTTAGCCCGTTGCTTATTGCACTATTTGTATCAATGCGCTTCAACATATTAATCAAATTATAACGGAAACAGTTTGCGGCCCAAATTATGTGGTCTTGCTCATTACCCTTGATCTTTTTCTAATTTTCTTTTTATATTGGTAACCTTATCAGATAGCACCCGTACACTGTGGTACGTTCCAATTTGCCAGGGGCTTCATAGCGCCCCACAACACGGCAACAAAGTCCGAACACTTTCTACTGTTCGGCACCTCGAATTTAGCACTATATGCATTGGCTCCGAATCATGTCTTCGGTCAATAGTTGGGTTGCCCGGCTCCTGTGCTTGCTACCCTACGTTCCCCTACATCGGCTAGGGTAGTAAAGGGAGAACTACTGCGATTGTGCCCTGATTTACCCAGATGAGCACCTTAGTAGAGAAAGCCGAAAACTAACTATCATGATGAGGCAAGAGCCGGTCAGCACTTCAGAGGTCTCAAATCGTTAGAGATTTTTTCTGCATTACGCGAGGGATTGGTACTTGCCCAATCAGGTGTTTATAGCTTCCTAGTTCGGATACCAGGGGCTGCGCCTAAATTTTTATCATCAAACTCCTATGGCTAAGTGAGGGTGTACTTGCCCAATCATGTGTTTGATTGCCTGGTTCGCTGCGCTAAACACCTCCTTCGAGGACCAAACAATTGGATCAAGAGTGTTTAGATTATATCCCGAACACCCCCGTACTTCTTACGTGGGGGCAGAAGCCGACGACTAGCCAACTCTCAGATTTTACACAATACGGCCGCACAGGAGGTGAATTTTTTTAACAAACCTTATATTACATAATGACTTTGTTTCATCATACAAGGCAGAGACAACATGAATATATTCATTCGAAAATAATGTCTTGTGCACATTGCGTTGCCACAAATACGAGACCCCTCCAAGACATCTGCAAAATACCGCTCGAGTGTGAGGTGCTCCTTACCCTCCGGCAGTCCCTCGGTCGTAAGCTTGATGGCGTCCATCTTCGCCCACCACACCTTGACGCGGGCGAAGGCCATGCGCGCACCTTCAATGCAGGGCGATCGCTTGACGACGTCCAGCCGAGGACATGCGTTCACCAGCCGCTTGATGAGCCCGAAGTAGCTGTAGGGCATAGCTTCGGCAGGCCACAGACGGATTATTAAATCCTTCATGGCCAGTTCGGCCACCCTATGCAGCTTGACCAGGTGTTTCAGCTGATCGCTAAAGGGCACTAGATGTTCTGGCGCAAGATATTGCGACCAGAACAACTTTTCTGTTGAGCTCCCTTCTTCGACTCGGAAGAACTCCGCAGCGTTCGACACACTGCGTGGCAGATCTGCAAACGCCCCTGGAGAACTCCGAATCTGGGTTAGTAAGAAATACTTCTTCTTCACATACTTGCTTTGCATACTAAACTCCTTACCCGCCGCGATCTTCTTGGCCTCCTGGATCTCTTGGAGGGCACCCTAGGCTTCAACCCGGGCCGCTTCCGCGCTTTGACGAGCCTTGGCGAATTCGGTCTCTCGAGCCAAAACATCGCACTCCAAGGTCTCATACTTCTTCACAGCGTCCTGGAGCTCTTGCTGGACCTCATTCAGCCTGGTCTTAAGCTTCTTACGAGCGGCCTGCTCCTTGGCAGCTTTCCCCTCGGCTTCGGCCAGGGCCTTTATAAGGGCCTCGACCTCGGTCGTCGCTCCTACACATATCATGACACTACGGTCAATATACATCATTTATTCTTTCTGAATATATAGCGAGTCATTACATACCTTGCTGGTCTTCCAGCTGCTTCCTCGCTTGGCCGAGCTCCTCCTCGGCCTGCTCCATTCTCTGCTTTAGTCCGAAGACTTCGGCAGTGTGTGAGGTCGCGGCCAGCAACGACTGATACGTCTCCATCGTATCAATAATTTTTTATTGTTCCATGCCAATATTATACAACTTTCATATACTTTTGGCAACTTTTTATCCTATTTTTTGGACTAACATATTGCTCCAGTGCCAGTTCCTGTTTGTTGCATGTTTTTTCTTTCGCAGAAAATCCATATCAAACGGAGTCCAAACAGGAGAAAAACTGACGGATATTTTTTTGGAATATATGTGAATTTTGGGAAGTGAAATCAACGCGAGACAATGCTCGAGGGGCCGATGAGGCAGGGGCGCGCCCCTGACCCTCGTGGCCACCCCGTAAGGTTGTTGGTGCCCTTCTTTCATCGCAAGAAAGCTAATATCCGGATAAAAATCGTGTCCAAAATTCAGCCCAATCGGAGTTACAGATCTTCGGGAATATAAAAAACGGTGAAAGGGCAGAATCTAAAAATGCAGAAACAGGGAGAGACAGAGAGACAGATCCAATCTTGGAGGGGCTCTCACCCGTCCCATGTCATGGAGACCAAGGACCAGAGGGGAAACCCTTCTCCCATCTAGGGAGAAGGTCAAGGAAGAAGAAGGGGGGCTCTCTCGCCCTCTCCTTCAGTGGCGCCGGAACTCCACAGGGGCCATCATCATCACCGCAATCTACACCAACAACCTCACCGCCATCATCACCAACTTTTCCCCCCTCTATGCAGCAGTGTAACCCCTCTTTTACCCGCTATAATCTCTACTTAAACATGGTGCTCAACGCTATATATTATTTCCCAATGATGTATGGCTATCCTATGATGTTTGAGTAGATCCGTTTTGTCCTATGGGTTAATTGATGATCGTGATTGGTTTGGGTTGCATATTTTATTATTGGTGCTGTCCTATGGTGGTCTCCGTGTCGCACAAGCGTGAGGGATCCCCGCTGTAGGGTTTGCAATATGTTCATGATTTGCTTATGGTGGGTGGCGTGAGTGATAGATATACAGACCCGAGTAAGTAGGTTGTTTGCGTATAGGAATAAACAGGACTTGATGCCTTATAATGCTATGGTTGGGTTTTACCTTAATGATCTTTAGTACGTGCGGATCCTTGCTAGAGTTCCAATCATAAGTGCATATGATCCAAGAAGAGAAAGTATGTTAACTTATGCCTCTCCCTCAAATAAAATTGCAATAATGATTACCGGTCTACTTATCGATTGCCTAGGGACAAATAACTTTCTTGTGTGACAACAAGATCTCTACTAAAACTAACTTAGTTGTGTCTTCATCTAAACAGCCCCTAATTTTTATTTACGTGCTCTTTATTATATTGCAAACCTATCCAACAACACCTACAAAATACTTCTAGTTTCATACTTGTTCCAGGTAAAGCGAACGTTAAGTGTGCATAGGGTTGTATCGGTGGTCGATAGAACTTGAGGGAATATTTATTCTACCTTTAGCTTCTCGTTGGGTTCGACACTCTTACTTATCGAAAGAGGCTAAAATTTATCCCCTATACATGTGGGTTATCAAGACCTTTTTATGGCGCCGTTGCCGGGGAGTTATAGCGTGGGGTGAATATTCTCATGTGTGCTTGTTTGCTTTATCACTAAGTAATTTGTATTTGTTGTTCTAAGTTGTTCTCTATCTTTAGTTATGGATATGGAACACGAAATACCAAAAAAATTAGGTTTACTTGCTACTCATGGAGATGGGGAACCTCCTAAAACCCTCAATGCTCATTATGTGAAAGATATTATGTACTACTTTGATAATCCTGAGAAAACCCCATTCAATTATATAATGGGAGACATGTTGGATCAACGTGAATACTTTAGGGATTGTCGCTTGACTCAAAAAGGGAAACTATTATGGGATCAAATTTATATGTTGTATTGGTATGCTCGGCAACTATGCTTGAGATATGATTATACTTGTTGCTCTAGGATGAAGGATCCACACCTTCCCTTTTCATGCGAATTTAATGATAATGAAACCTTAGCTTCTTATGCTAATGGTATATATGATTACTATGATGTGCAACGAATAGAAGAATTCATTGCTTTTATGGGTGCTTATGAAATTGAATCTTTGTTTAAAGAGTGTAAAAATCTTGATGATGCTGTTTACAGACCTGAACATTTTACTATACTTAAATATTGCTATAAAAATTATGAATTCAATTCCGATATTGATAATTTTATTGAGAGAGTCTCCGCTGTCCTAGAAGAGACTAATATTTTGTAGGAGTCTATGGAAGAAGAAATTGATGAAACTGTGAGCTCATTGGATGAAAAAGATGATGAGGAGAGCGAAGAACAAAAGGAGTAAGAGCGGATTAGCTACCCGTGCCCACCTTCTAATGAGAGTAACTCTTCAAATCATACATTGTTTAATTTCCCTTCGAGCTTACCGAAGGATGATTGCTATGATGATTGTTATGATCCCATTGATTCTTTTGAAATATCCCTTTTTAATGATGCTTGCTATGCTTGTGGCCAAGATGCCAATATGAATTATGCTTATGGAGATGAACTTTCTATAGTTCCTTATGTTACACATGAAATTGTTGCTATTACACCCACACATGATAGTCCTATTATCTATTTGAATTCTCCCGACTACACTATATCAGAGAAGTTTGCCCTTATTAAGGATTATATTGATGGGTTGCGTTTCACTACCACACATGATGATTTTGATAGATATAATATGCATGTGCTTGCTGCTCCTACTTGCAATTATTATGAGAGAGGAACTACATCTACGCCTCTCCATGTTTCCAATATGATAAAATTGCAAGAAACTGTTTATACTATGCATTGGCCTTTACTATGTGTGCATGAATTATTGTTTTATGACATGCCGATGCATAGGAAGAGAGTAGACTTTGTTGTTGCATGATATATGTTACTTTGTGCTCACTACTAAATCACAAATCATTGTTAATTAAAATTGGCTTTGATATACCTTGGGATCCGGGTGGATTCATTACTTGAGCACTATATGCCTAGCTTAATGGCTTTAAAGAAAGCGCTGCCAGGGAGACAACCCGGAAGTTTTAGAGAGTCATTTATTTCTGTTGAGTTATTTTATATAGTTAAAAAAATAAAAATAAAGAGGGGAACCCAAAACTTTTCAAAAAGGAAAGTGAAAGTGAGAGAGACAAGCATTGTTGAAGTGGGGGAGCTCCTTGAACTTTGTTCATGCTCATGGATACTTTGTGAATCTTGATTACAGAAACTTTTCAACAAAAATAATTATCCCCTTGTACAATTCCATTGTATTATAAAAATAATGTGCCAAGATTTGCCTTTAGGATGTTTACATTGCTTGTTGGTTTGTGCGGTGCAGAAAGAAACTTTGGCTGTAGTGCGCGATTTTACATTTTTTACTGGAACGTCAAACATTTCTGAAACTTTTTGCAATGTATTTATATACAAATTTTTTATTTTTAGTAATTATTTCAGGATTTTGGGAGTACCAGAGGTATGGTTAATGTTCAGATTACTACAGACTGTCCTGTTTAAGACAGATTCTGTTTTTGATGCATAGTTTGCTTGTTTTGATGAAGCTATCAATTTCTATCAGTGGATTAAGCCATGAAAAAGTTATATTATAGTAGCTACAATGCAAAAACAAAATATGAATTGGTTTGCAACATTACTTAGAGTAGTGATTTGCTTTATTATACTAACGGATCTTACCGAGCTTTCTGTTGAGTTTTGTGTGATTGAAGTTTTCAAGTTTTGGGAGAGATCACGATGGATGAAGGAATAAGGAGTGGGAAGAGCCTAAGCTTGGGGATTCTTGAGGCACCCCAAGGAAATATTCAAGGACTCCCAAGCAACCAAGCTTGGGGATGCCCCGGAAGGCATCTGTCGGATGTGGGGTTCCGGCAAACCCTTAAGGTGCGAACACTGGGGTGCGCGCGAAGTATTTCCCTCCTACTGATCTACGCTCAAGCATGCTAGATCTCGCAGACGAACTCGACGAACACGCAACAAAGAAATACACGGGGTTTATACTAATTCGGGCCACCGTTGTGGTGTAATCCCCTACTCCAGTGTGGTGGTGGTGGATTGCCTCTTGGGCTGATGATGAACAATACAAGGGAAGAACAGCCTCCTGAGGTTGAGGTGTTCTTGTGCTTTCGGACTTGTGTGTATCTCTGGGTCTAATGATATCTCTCCCCTCTACTGTGGTGGCTAGTCCTATTTATAGAGGCCCTGGTCCTCTTCCCAAATATTGAGCGGGAAGGGAGCCAACAATGCCGGGCTAATTTGAAGGGGGGCAGCTAGTACAAGCTATCCTGACAAAAGGTAGTCTACGCCTGTGAAAGGCTTTGGGGTGACGCCTTCTTGGGCTCCACGATGACCTCCGTCTTGCAGTCCATGGTCTTGGTCTTGTTGCACCGAAATGGCAACCTTTGTCTGATGCCTCGGTACTCTACGGTTGCGCCTGCCCCCTTTGCAACAAGGAGGAAACAAGGACGTTGCGTGCGCTGGCGCCCGCCTGGTGCCAATCGTCATGGCTCACGTCATGAGAGCCTCGTGAGGTTCGCCTCGCCTTGATATCTCTGCCCCTCGCGAGCCTGCCTGGATAGGCCGCTCGGGAGGAGGTCTTGCGTCGTCCGCCACGCAAGGGTCTTGGATGCTTTGTTGGTGAAGATGGGCCGTATTGCCTGCTGCTTGGCCACGCCATGGGCCGCAGGCAGGCAGGTCTGGGGACCCCCGTTCCCAGAACGCCGACAGTAGCCCCCGGGCCCAAGGTGCGCTTGGGCTTGGCTTCGCGGGGAAGCCAAGGGTCAAGTTCGGAGCACCGTGTGCCCCAAAAGCATGCGGCCTCGGTTGACGCGTGGCGGTCCATACGTCGTGGGCGTCTCCGCTTCCTGCCCTTGAATCTGCCTCGCTATGCGGCCCCGCTTCTTGCACAGTTATTCTTCCCTCTCCGTGCCCGGCTCTTCCAACCTCCCTGCTCCTTCGACATCCTGCTCTGCCTTCCCAATCCAACTTGCACTCCGCCCACTTCACCGCCATGGCGCCAAAACAGGCCAGGAAGGGGAAGAGAACCCTTGTCCTCGCCAACTCCGCCTCGATCCTTTGAGCCGGCGCTCGGCCGGCCTCGGTTGCTCAACGACGAGGCCATGGGCAAGGTGCACCCCATGCTCGCCTCCAGCTTCAACGAGTGGGGAGAGACGCCGACATGGCCTGCGTCTCGCTCCAGCATGGCTCGGGCAGTCACCGAGGTTCCGATCTTCATTAACGCCCTCTGGGCTGGCCTGCTTCCTCCCTTCTCCGCCTTCTTCAACGTGGTGCTCGAGCACTATCAGATCCACATGCTACATCTCGACCCTCAATCTGTGACCCTTCTTGCCGTCTTTTATTTCGTGTGTGAGGCAATGGTGGGCATCACCCCCTCCGTGGAACTCCTCCGCCACTTCTTCTCGCTGCATCTCACCAGTGCCCGGTAGAGCTCAGGGTGTGTGGGCCTCCAGGCCATGGCTGCGATAGCAGGCATGGGGATCGACTTCGAGCTCCCTTCATCTGCGAGCGAGTTCCGCACGCGATGGGTGTTTGTTGATGCCGGCGTGCTCAACCCTCGGCTCCAAGCTCCGATGGGGCTTGCCATTCCAAACTCCGGCTGGGGCCATCAGAAGCTCACAAGCCCCTGCCTTGCCCCTGCCTGGGCTAGAATGAGGTGGTTGAGGGACCTTGGCGTGACTGCGCCCATGGTGGGGAGGGAGTTCGTCAGGCGTCAAGTTGCTCTGCTTCAGCACCATTCTCGCCCGATGTGGGACTTGCTCAGCAGACAGGACAACATGAGGGTTCAGGAGGAGGGGCTCCCTCTCGCTGCGCGGCAAACGGTGCTCATGGTCCTGTCTGGTGTCCCTCTGCCGGACGAGATGCCCAGGAAAAGCTGCATGTTGTACCGCTGCGAGAACAAGGTCACCATTGCCGTGAACATGCCTTCCTTTGATGAGTGGGGGCTGCGACCAATTGGCTTGGTCGGTCCCTACAAGAATCCCATCATCATGGTCCCATTCTTTGCCGCCGGTGCCGAGCTCGCCCTAGGTGACGGTGCGGGGGAGCGAGCGGCGACGGCGGCCGGCTGCTCAGATGTTGAGGAGCACATGCCGAGCGTGATCCGGGGGCGTCGTCCTCGGGAGCTTGCGATGCCCCTCCTGAGGCGCCGGTCGCTGATGAGATGCGGCATGCGGCTCCTGAGGCCGAGGCTCCAGGAGCCTCGGGAGGTCGCAGCGAGAAAGAGTCGGGCTGTTCGCCACAGTCGGGCTCCCCTGAGGCTATCACTCTTGGTTCTTCTTCGGCTTCGCCGCGTGACGGCCGTCACGTCCAGCACTTCAGTCGCCCTTGTGTGGACTTTGAGGAGCTCCGCAAGAGGAAGGGATCCCCCAGTGGCAGCAACATCTTCGGGCCGTTGAAGTGACGCAAGTACATCGCTATCGACGAGTAAGTACCTTATCTTGGTGATCTTCTATGTGCCGCCTTCCTTTCCTGACGATTGTCCCCTCAGGTCCCCTTCAGCTAAGGCCGCGAAATCTCCAGAGAAGCGGCTCCCTCTCGTCCCATCGCGCCTGCCAAGCTCCAGCGCTACAGGCTCGGACGCTGCCCACGGCGTCGGGTCAGCCAGGGGAGTTGGTCCATCATCAAGGCGCCCCGAGCTTGCGCCTTCGTCGTCCTTTCTTGGTGGCCTTGCTTGGAGCGCAGCAGGCGTGCCAATGGCTCCTCCCTTGGTCACGGTTGGTAGCTGGCTAGCCTCGATCCTGGAGTCTTCTTCAAGCAGCGGGCCTTGTTTGGTTCGGGCCCCTCGCGAGGGTCAGCTGGCGCCTGGGGCCGCCCTTGCGTCGATGAGGGGGACGCCTACGGAGGAAGAGGAGGTTCGACAGTGCAAGGAGACGCTGGCCCTAGAAGTCGTGGAGCGTAGCCTCGAGCTCGAGCGACTGGAGATGAGGGAGTGTCAAGTCGCTCAAGCTGAAGATGTCGTCGGGGCCCGTGAGGCCAGAGTCGAGGAGGAGATCAATCGCCGGGTGGCCGTGGTTCGCACTGATCTGGAGGGCAGGTACGACTTGAAGCTGAGGCTCGCCGGTCAGGAGGGTGCGGGCAGGGCTGCCGCCCTCAGGCCCAGGTTGGACGAGGACGAGAGGCGTGTGGAGGCCACAACTGCCGCCCTGGTTATGGCACAGGCGGACTTGGCCTCCGCCCGCGCCGAGCTGCTTTCCCTCCGGAGACGAATTGACGACACTGAGGCCGTCACTCGGCAAAACAGAGAGGAAGTGCTTCAACACCGAACGCTGGAGCGCGAGCATGCTCCTATGCTTCAAGACCTTCGGAACAGGGCCAACACTGCCATGGGTTATATCTGCGACGAGAACGCCCCGACCCCTCACTCAAGTGACTACGCCAGCCACCTGACCTTCTTCACCGAGGTGGTGACGCGCCTAGAGGCTCAATCTGCCAGAGCTCGGCAGCTTGTGGAGGAGAGGGGTCGTGGCCTGCTTCAGCGCGCCTTCTCCCGTGTCTTCAACCACCTTCTGAACGCCGACCCCAACTTCGACTTTCATGCCGCCATTGCCCCAATACCCATGGCCGTCCGGGGCGACCTGGCGCGTTGGGTAGAGGACCATGTCGACGCGTTGGTCAGGTCCTTCACCTCAGAGAACGATGGGGTGGTGGTCATCGCAGACGAAGGTGACATGGTCAACGACGGTGATGGGGGCGTCGCCGACGGCGGCGACGATTCCAACGAAGATGATGACGAATCGAGTGACGCGTCCATGGACGATGCACCGGGTGATATCTCTGGTTGATCCCATATTCTCCTATTGTTTTATTCTGCACGCAAAACTCGGGCGTGGCCCTTGGAAAACTTGTAAGAGCATTTTGAGAGGGGGAGCACCTCGTGTAAGCAAATCACAGTTTTTACTTTCTTATGCGATGTGGGTATGTGTCCTCGTGAGCTCATGAAGCTGGGGGTGAGTTTCCCGACGTGGTTTACCTTAGTCAGCGCCAACTTAGGGCTGGGTCGTGAGGCGACGAGTCCATGAGAATCCTGCGGAGCTTATCGTCCCGTTTGAGGGGGCCCCGCAAGGGGTGAGCACCAGGCGTAGTGCTAGCGCGTGCTTTGCACGGTCCAGCTCGCGAGGAGCTTTGTGAGGGAACGGCGATGGACGTCAGTCCCAAACCAAACAAGATCCAAAAGGCGAGAAACGGCTCGAACGAGAAAAGGCACCCCCCGCGCGCATCGATAAAAATTCAGCTTCAACTTAAGTCCAGAATCAGAAAGTAAAGCCACAGGAAGAGAGATCCAAAGCAAAAGGCCGCGTCTGGCACCTAGTCTAGTCTTCGGGTCTTCAAGTCTTCTCACCAGCGCGGAGCTAAGTGCTGTCCCCTAGGCGTGGAAGGGATCCCCAGGGCCTGAGGCCGGCACTCCTGAGACTCCGGGGCGTGTACAGACCCAACTCATTATTACATGAGAGTGTCACGGACGGCGAGCTTCACAAGCACCGGGCCTTCTTCACAGGTACCGGCCTTGCTTCATATCGCCAGAAGGGGGCCCCGCCTTGCGCCACCCTTGACCTCCTTTGAGCCGACCAGAGACCAGGACGACACAAAGGAGGGAAAGAGGATGCCAGCGGTTCCCTCGGCGACCACGGGTCCTCTGCCGGGGGAAAGGTTGTTGAAGCCACCCCGGCAGAGGGCCTACCTCCAGGTGTCCCCTGGTTTCGCGTGCCTTGGGGAGGGGCCTTGCTCCTGGCTCCCTCCTGGCGGCCCCCAGCGTGTCTCCCTTGTTGAAACGAGTGCCGCCGTGCCAGGGTCGCCGATCGCTGCTGCAACCTGATTCATCGGCAGCACATGGTTAGCATAAGCCTGTTCCTGAGAGGTTAGTGGTAACCTGTAGTTGCCGTCGCCGGCGTGATCGCTGTGGTTCTCTGCTGGCTCTTGGAAGGCTTGACTCCTAGTGCCCCTTCTCGCCAATCTTCTCCAACGAATGAGCCGATGTCGTCCTCTGGTGCGTACCCTTGGTCCATCATGCAGGGCACGTAGGCTTCCGGGGCCGTCACCCCGAACACCTCGCTGTGGTGCCCCACGCTCCATGTTGCTCCGCTCGTGATGTCGTCCTGGGGATGATAATATGGCATCTGGCCGGGACCATGGGGGGTGACGCTTGCGCTCGTGCTTGTCGAGGGCGGCATGGGGGGGTTGGAGCCCCCTACACCGTTGGCCGTGCTGATGTTGACGAAGCCCCTGGGCGTAGTCGATGGCGTGCAGATGTGGTGAGGCTCGCCGCGCGACCTTGCAGTGGCCTGTGGGGAGTCGATAGCAGAAGGGTGGCGCTCCCGACGCTGCTGCGTCCAGCAGCTCAACAACACGCTCAAGCAGCGTGTCCCGGCCGCCCTCCATCAGCCTGCATCGCAGCAGCTCCCTTGCCACTGTGAGTGTCGCCAGCATGTTCGCTTGCTCCCGCCGTGAGTGCGGTGCTATTGCTGCGGCGTGACTCGCTGCTCTCGCCGTGGCTCGTACTTGCCGCGGGGTGAGGATGGATGATGCCTGGCCGCGCTGTCCATGCCCGATGGAGCTTGGTGGCGCCCGCGCCGCTTGGGGTGCAGGGTCGAGACCTTCATGGGCAGGCGGCGCCGTCCGGGCCGGCAGGCTGCCCAGCGGTCGGATCTGGCCCTTGGGTCGCCAGACATCATAGCCGGTGAACGTCGGAGAGCTGATTGGCGAAGAAGAAGCTCCGGTGCACCCCTACCTGCCACGCCAAATATCGGATGTGGGGTTCTGGCAAACCCTTAAGGTTCAAACACTGGGGTGCGCGCGAAGTCTTACCCTCCTACCAATCTACGCTTAAGCTCACTAGATCTCGCGGACGAACTCGACGAACTCTCAACACAGAAAGACACGGGGTTTATACTGGTTCGGGCCACCGTTGTGGTGTAATACCCTACTCAAGTGTGGTGGTGGTGGATTGCCTCTTGGGCTGATGATGAACAATACAAGGGAAGAACAGCCTCCTAAGGTTGAGGTGTTCTTGTGCTTTCGGACTTGTGTGTATCTCTGGGTCTAATGATATCTCTCCCCTCTACTGTGGTGGCTAGTCCTATTTATAGAGGCCCTGGTCCTCTTCCCAAATATTGAGCAGGAAGGGAGCCAACAATGGCGGGCTAATTTGAAGGGGGACAGCTAGTACAAGCTATCCTGACAAAAGGTAGTCTGTGCCTGTGAAAGGCTTTGGGGTGACGCCGTCTTGGGCTCCACGATGACCTTCGTCTTGCAGTCCATGGTCTTGTTATTGTTGCACCGAAATAGCAACCTTTGCCTGATGCCTCGGTACTCCGCGGCTGTGCCTGCCCCCTTTGCACCAAAGAGGAAACAAGGACGCTGCGTGCGCTGGCGCCCGCCTAGTGCCGATCGTCATGGCTCACGTCACGAGAGCCTCGTGAGGTTCGCCTCGCCTTGATATCTCCGCCCCTCGCGAGCCTTCCTGACTAGGCCGCTCGGGAGGAGGTCTTGCGTCGTCCGCCTCGCGAGGCTTGGACCATCGCGAGTGTCTTGGATGCTTTGTTGGTGAAGATGGGCCGTACGGCCTGCTGCTTGGCCACGCCGTGGGTCGCAGGCAGGCAGGTCTGGGGACCCCCGTTCCCAAAACACCGACAGCATCCCCTCTTTCTTCTAACAATCATCGGTAATTTTACTTGGAGCTATATTTTTATTCGTCACATGATATGCGTAAATCTTGGAGCGTCTTTTGCATTTAGTTTTCACTTTTCTTTGATGCACCATGCTGGTATGAGATAGTCCTGGGTTGATTTATAGAATGCTCATTTCAATTCACTTATATCTTTTGAGTATGGCTTTATAGAATGCTTCATGTGCTTCACTTATATCATTTGCAGTTTGGATTCCCTGTTTTTCTTCACATAGAAAACCGCCATTTGTAGAATGCTCTTTTGCTTCACTTATTTTTGTTAGAGTGTGGGCATATCTTTTGTAGAAAGAATAAAACTCTCTTGCTTCACTTATATCTATTTAGAGAGATGACAGGAATTGGTCATTCACCTGGTTAGTCATCAAAATCCTACATAAAACTTGTAGATCACTGAATATGATATGTTTGGTTCCTTGCAATAGTTTTGCGATATAACTATAGTAATATTAGAGTCATGCTAGTGGGTAGTTTTGGATTGTAGAAATACTTGTGTTGAAGTTTGTGATTCCCGTAGCATGCACGTATGGTGAACCGTTATGTAACGAAGTTGGAGCATGAGGTATTTATTGATTGTATTCCTTATGAGTGGCGGTCGGGTTCAAGCGATGGTATTTTCCTACCAATCTATCCCCCTAGGAGAATGCGTGTATTACTTTCTATCGATGACTAATAGATTTTTGCAATAAGTATGTGAGTTCCTTATGACTAATGTTGAGTCCATGGATTATACGCACTCTCACCATTCCATCATTGCTAGCCTCTTCGGTACCGTGCATTGCCCTTTCTCACCTCGAGAGTTGGTGCAAACTTCGCCGGTGCATCCAAACCACGTGATATGATACGCTCTATCACACATAAGCCTCCTTATATCTTCCTCAAAATAGCCACCATACCTACCTATCATGGCATTTCCATGGCCATTCCGAGATATATTGCCATGCTACTTCCATCATCTTCATATACATGAATTGAGCATTTATTGTGATATGGCTTTGCATGATCATAAGATAGCTAGCATGATGTTTTCATGGCTTCTCCGTTTTTTGATGTCATTGCTACGCTAGATCATTTCACATCCCGATACACTGCCGGAGGCATTCATATAGAGTCATATCTTTGTTCTAGTATCGAGTTGTAATATTGAGTTGTAAGAAAATAAAAGTGTGATGATCATCATTATTAGAGCATTGCCCCATGAAAAAAGAGGCCAAAGAAGCCTAAATAAAAAAAGGGGGGCCAAAGATGCCCGCCAAAAAAGGGGGGCAATGTTACTATCCTTTTACCACACTCGTGCTTCAAAGTAGCACCATGTTCTTCATATAGAGAGTCTCTTGAGTTATCACTTGTATAGACTAGTGGGAATTTTCATTAGCTTGGCTTGTATATTCCAACGATGGGCTTCCTCAAATGCCCTAGGTCTTCATGAGAAAGCAAGTTGGATGCACACCCACTTAGTTTTAAGTTTGAGCTTTCATACACTTATAGCTCTTAGTGCATCTGTTGCATGGCAATCCCTACTCCTCGCATTGACATCAATTGATGGGCATCTCCATAGACCATTGATTAGCCGCGTCGATGTGAGACTTTCTCCCTTTTTTGTCTTCTCCATACAACCTCCACCATCATATTCGATTCCACCTATAGTGCTATGTCCATGGCTCATGCTCATGTATTGCGTGAAAGTTGAAAAGGTTTGAGAACGTCAAAAGTATGAAACAATTGCTTGGCTTGCCATCGGGGTTGTGCATGATTTGAATGCTTTGTGTGGTGAAGATGGAGCATAGCCAGACCATATGATTTTGTAGGGATAACTTTCTTTGGCCATGTTATTTTGAAAAGACATGATTGCTTTACTAGTATGCTTGAAGTATTATTGTCTTAATGTCAAATGATAGACTATTGCTTTGAATCACTCGTGTCTTAATATTCATGCCATGATTAGATTACATGATCAAGATTATGCTAGGTAGCATTCCACATCAAAAAATATCTTTTTGTTCATTTACCTACTCGAGGACGAGCAGGAATTAAGCTTGGGGATGCTGATACGTCTCTGTCGTATTGATGTCTACTACACAACCTTCTTCTTGTAGACGTTGTTGGGCCTCCAAGTGCAGAGGTTTGTAGGACAGTAGCAAATTTCCCTCAAGTGGATGACCTAAGCTTTATCAATCCGTGGGAGGCATAGGAAGATGGTCTCTCTCAAGCAACCCTGCAACCAAATAACAAAGAGTCTCTTGTGTCCCCAACACACCCAATACAATGGTAAATTGTATAGGTGCACTAGTTTGGCGAAGAGATGGTGATACAAGTGCAATATGGATGGTATATAAAGGTTTTTGTAATCTGAAAATATAAAAACAGCAAGGTAACAAGTGGTAAAAGTGAGCACAAATGGTATTGCAATGCTAGGAAACAAGGTCTAGGGTTCATACTTTCACTCGTGCAAGTTCTCTCAACAATAATAACATAACTGGATCATATAACTATCCCTCAACATGCAACAAATAGTCACTCCAAAGTCACTAATAGCGGAGAACAAACGAAGAGATTATTGTAGGGTACGAAACCACCTCACAGTTATTGTTTTTGATCAATCTATTATAGAGTTCATACTAGAATAACACCTTAAGACACAAATCAACCAAAACCCTAATGTCACCTAGATACTCCAATGTCACCCCAAATATCCGTGGGTATGATTATATGATATGCATCACACAATCTCAGATTCATCTATTCAACCAACACAAAAAACTTCAAAGAGTGCCCCAAAGTTTCTACCAGAGAGTCAAGACGAAAATGTGTGCCAACCCCTATGCATAAGTTCACGAGGTCACGGAACTCGCAAGTTGATCACCAAAACATACATCAAGTGGATCTCGTGATATCCCATTATCACCACAGATAAGCACATGCAAGACGTACATCAAGTGTTCTCAAATCCTTAAAGACTCCATCCGATAAGATAACTTCAAAGGGAAAACTCACTTCATCACAAGAGAGTAGAGGGGGATAAACATTATAAGATCCAACTATAATAGCAAAGCTTGTGATACATCAAGATCATGCCAAATGAAGATCACGAGAGAGAGAGAGATCAAACACATAGCTACTGGTACATACCCTCAGCCTCGAGGGTGAACTACTCCCTCCTCGTCATGGAGAGCGTCGTGATGATGAAGATGGCCACCGGGGGGGATTCCTCCCCTCTGGCGGGGTGCCGGAACGGGTCTAGATAGGTTTTCGGTGGATACAGAGGCTTCTAGCGGCGGAACTCCCCATCTAGGTTATGTTCTGGAGGTTTCAGTATATATAAGAGGTTTTGGCATCGAGAACAAGTCAGGGGGGGTCTCCGGGCTGTCCACGAGGTAGGGAGGCGCGCCCCCCACCCTCATGGGCAGCCCGGGACTCTTCTGGCTCAACTCTTTTACTCCATGTCCTTCTTCTGGTCCAAAAATAGTTTATCATTTGAGAACGTCAAAAGTATGAAACAATTGCCTGGCTTGTCATCGGGGTTGTGCATGATTTGAATGCTTTGTGTGGTGAAGATGGAGCATAGCCAGACCATATGATTTTGTAGGGATAACTTTCTTTGGCCATGTTATTTTGAAAAGACATGATTTCTTTATTAGTATGCTTGAAGTATTATTGTCTTAATGTCAAATGATAGACTATTGCTTTTGAATCACTCGTGTCTTAATATTCATGCCATGATTAGATTACATGATCAGGATTATGCTAGGTAGCATTCCACATCAAAAAAATTCTTTTTTATCATTTACCTACTCAAGGACGAGCAGGAATTAAGCTTGGGGATGCTGATACGTCTCTACCGTATTGATGTCTACTACGCAACGTTCTTCATATAGACGTTGTTGGGCCTCCAAGTGCAGAGGTTTGTAGGACAGTAGCAAATTTCCCTCAAGTGGATGACCTAAGGTTTATCAATTCGTGGGAGGCGTAGGTTGAAGATGGTCTCTCTCAAATAACCCTGCAACCAAATAACAAAGAGTCTCTTGTGTCCCCCAACACACCCAATACAATGGTAAATTGTATAGGTGCACTAGTTCGGCGAACAGATGGTGATACAAATGCAATATGGATGATAGATATGAGTATTTGTAATCTGAAAATATAAAAACAGCAAGGTAACTAATGATAAAAGTGAGCGTAAACGGTATTGCAATGCTAGGAAACAAGGCCTAGGGTTCATACATTCACTAGTGCAAGTTCTCTCAACAATAATAACATAACTGGATCATATAACTATCCCTCAACATGCAACAAATAGTCACTCCAAAGTCACTAAAAGTGGAGAACAAACGAAGAGATTATGGTAGGGTACGAAACCACCACAAAGTTATTCTTTCTGATCGATCTATAAAAGAGTCTGTAGTAAAAATAACATGAAGCTATTCTTTCCGTTCAATCTATCATAGAGTTCGTACTAGAATAACACATTAAGACACAAATCAACCAAAACCCTAATGTCACCTAGATACTCCAATGTCACCTCAAGTATCCGTGGGTATGATTATACGATATGCATCACACAATCTCAAATTCATCTATTCAACCAACACAAAGAACTTCAAAGAGTGCCCCAAAGTTTCTACCGGAGAGTCAAGAAGAAAATGTGTGCCAACCCCTATGCATAAGTTCACGAGGTCACGAAACTCGCAAGTTGATCACCAAAACAATACAACAAGTGCATCACATGATATCCCATTGTCACCATAGATAAGCACGTGCAAGACATACATCAAGTGTTCTCAAATACTTAAAAACTTAATCCGATAAGATAACTTCAACGGGAAAACTCAATCCATCACAAGAGAGTAGAGGGGGAGAAACATCATAAGATCCAACTATAATAGAAAAGCTCGCGATACATCAAGATCGTACCATGTAGCGACCAGACCTCAAACAGTCTGATCTCTGTGCTCCGGTGTCATCCCTGGATCAGTAATGCTGACACCACACAGTACTCGGAGGATTTATAGCAGAGTAGCCAAATCAACACTGGTGAGGTAACCAAACGTTTCTTCAACTCCTGGAAACTAGCCTCACACTCCTCAGTCCATTTGAACTTAGTATCCTTCTTCAGCAACTCCGTCATAGGCTTTGCGATCTTTGAGAAATTCTCAATAAATCTCCGGTAGTATCCTGCGAGTCCAAGAAAACTCCGGATCTCTCCAACTGTTGTTGGGGCTTCCCATTTGGTCACGGTTTCAACTTTAGCGGGATCAACTGCTATACCTTCTCCAGATATAACGTGTCCGAGGAATCCTACTTCCTTCAACCAAAATTCACATTTGCTGAACTTGGCGTATAATTGGTGTTCTCTGAGCTTTCCAAGTACCAAACGTAAATGCTCCTTATGCTCCTCTTCATTCTTCGAATAAACCAGGATATCATCAATGAACACTACGACGAACTTATCCAAAAACTCCATAAACACTTTGTTCATCATGTTCATAAAATAGGCAGGCACGTTAGTCAGTCCAAATGACATAACGGTATACTCATATAGTCCATATCTTGTGGTGAATGCTGTCTTAGGTATGTCCTGCTCTTGAATCTTCAACTGATGGTACCCTGATCGCAAATCGATCCTGGAAAACACTTTAGCTCCTTGCAATCGATCAAACAGATCGTTGATCATTGGTAGTGGGTACTTGTTCTTGATCGTTACTTCATTCAATCCTCGATAATCAACAACCATCCTTAACGATCCATCCTTCTTCTCCACTAGAAGTACTGGTGATCCCCAAGGCGAAGAACTTGGGCGAATATATCCCTTATCCAGTAACTCTTTAATCTGCTTCTTAATTTCCACCAAATCTTTTGCTGGCATCCTATATGGTCTCTTCGATATTGGCCCAGTGCCTGGCAAAAGCTCAATCAAAAACTCAATATCTCTATCCGGTGGCATGCCTGGCAACTCTTCGGGAAATACATCAGGAAAATCCTTTACCACTGGTACTTCCTCCTGCACAACTCCTGATAAGGAATTTACTTGTGTCCTGTTTGGCGCATGTCGGGATACATACTTGATCCTTCTTCCTTCTGGCGTTGTGAGCAAAATTGTCTTACTGGCGCAATCGATGTTTCCTCCATACATCGATAGCCAATCCATACCAAGAATCACATCCAGACCTTGGGATTCCAAAATAATTAAATCCGTTGGGAAAACATGCCTTCCTATACTTAATGGCACTTGAAAACATCCTTGACTGGCCATGTACTCCGCTCCTGGTGAGCTTACTAGCATAAGTGTTTTAAAAATCCTAGTGGGCAGGCTATACTTTTCCACAAATCCCCTTGATATGTATGAATGCGATGCACCAGTATCAAAAAGAACGAGTGCAGTAAATGACTTAACCAAAAACTTACCTATTACTGCATCGGGCTGAGCTTCAACCTCCTCCACATTAACGTGGTTCACCTATCCCCTATTGAAAGGGTTCGGCTTCTTTCCAGAACTTCCATTGTCGTTTTGTCCTTCAGGACAGTCATTTGCATAATGTCCTGGCTTCGAACACTTATAGCAAGTGACGTGGCTCAAGTCCTTCTTGGCTGGGGTTGATGGGGTGCTGCGGTTCTGTCCATTACTTCCTCCATTCCCATTACCATTCTTGGTGCCATTGTGATTGTGCGAGCTACCTACTCCATGGGTATGCTGAAAATGTCCTCCCGGTCTAGGGGTAAAACGAGGCTTCTGCTGAGCTCCTGAATTATACTTTCCTTGTCCATACTTCCTCTTGCGGTTCTCAATTTGCTGCTGCTTCCCTTCAATCATAAGAGCATGATCTACCAACTCCTGGTAGTTGTTGAAGGTGGCTACCATCAACTGCATACTCAACTCATCATTCAGTCCTTCCAGAAATTTCTCCTGCTTTGCTGCATCTGTAGCAACGTCATCTGGGGCATAACGTGCTAGCTTACTAAACTCCTCCACATACTGGCCAACTGTCCGTCCTCCTTGGCACAAGTTACGAAACTCACGCTTCTTCATGGCCATTGCTCCTGCTGAAACATGGGCAGTACGAAAAGCATGCTGAAACTGGTCCCATGTGACAGTGTCGACTGGGAAGGTGGCTGTGAAATTCTCCCACGAAGATGCTGCGGGTCCTTCTAACTGGTGTGCGGCAAACTTAACTTTCTCCACATCTGTGCATCCTGTTGTGGTCAATTCCCTAGCTATCTTGCGGAGCCAATCATCTGCTACTATCGGCTCGGTGCTACTGGGAAACACCGGCGGATTCAGCCTAAGAAAACGGGCTAAGTGGTCAACAGGTGGTGGTGGTGGTGGGTTGTTGTTGTTGTTGTTGTTGTTCCCTTGATTCTGATTCTGAACTAGCAACTGCATCAAGGTGTTCTGCTGCTGGATCAACTGGGTGAGCTCCGGCGGAAAAGCAAATCCGGGGTCACGTCTCGGAGGCATCTGAGGGTTTAGAAAAGATGAGATATAAGAATAGAGGGGGTCTAAAGAGAAAACACTACCCATATGCACATGAGGCAAAAGCACACAATTCACTTCAATCAATCAAACAAAGGCATACAATCGGTCTAGTTATCGCAAAAGTGCTCGGACTTCTATATTTACATGGTGGACTACTACTAGTGATGAGGTGGTCTACTAGAAATATTCTACGGTTGTAGACTCCATGATATCTGCTCCTGCTTCATCCACATAGTCATCATCTCTACTATCTTGCTCCGAGTCGGTGTCGTCGATGATGATGTAGTCTTCCGGGCTAATCTCCTTGGGTTCCTCATCTTCATCTACTGGTGTCGGGCCTCCCATAAATATTCCAATCTTCTTGATCAGATCATCATTCTTCTCCACCAATACTTCAATTTCTTCATCATAATCTTCACGTGTAGCCTTGAGTTCTTCCTCCAGTTCCTTGATTCTAGTCTTAGCCTTCTTCAGATCTATCATGTCGGCGCACATCTGATTCTCCTGTCGTCGAATGTGCTAGTTTAACTCCTGAATAAAAGCTGCAATTGATCTATCTTTCCTGGTGATGATCATCTCCCAATGTTCATCTTGGCGCCCGCAAATCTGGTAGATAGTATCCTTGAGATCCTTGCGGTAGACTTCTCCAATGCGTCCCATGGCGATGTGAGCTGCCATACTCTTTCCTAGACTCCAAGTTGGTGCATCAAAAGAACACTCTATGGGCTCAGTGACTGGCATGAACGTCCTTCCTTGAACTTGAACTTGAATCATCCAGTGCTCTTCTTCAGGTAAGGTGGCGTTGTAGGTTCCCGTGAAGCTTGGTATTCCTATGTTCAGGTATCTAGTGACTTCCTTCAAGTGGCGTCCAAAGGGTGTATCTTCATCCGGTTGGGTGAACTTGTTCCTTGCATCCGCCATCCTAAAGAGTAGAAAAGAGGAGAAGTCAGAAGAGAAGAGAGTGAGTAGTGATCTAGGTCTTTAGCTTAGTGGTCGTGTCCTACAGTCAGCGTGTGCTCTGATACCATCTCTGTAGCGACCAGACCTCAAACAGTCTGATCTCTGTGCTCCGGTGTCATCCCTGGATCAGTAATGCTGACACCACACAGTACTCGAAGGATTTATAGCAGAGTAGCAATCACACACTTATTACATCGAGTGTCTCAAAAGAGAACTTTTTACAATAAATATGGCTTAAGGCCATCTAATAACGATAACAGCAGAAGGCTTGGAAGATAAGTGAGTCCATCAACTCCAACAGCATCACTGAGTATAGAACCACGACCTAAAAACTCCTTAATCGTCGTCTGAAAAGTCTGCAACATTAACGTTGCAGCCCGAAAACGGGCCAGCACATGGAATATGCTGGCAAGATAACACATGGAGAATAATGGAATGCAACAACTATACTATATGCATATTTGGCTGGTGGAAAGCTCTATGGTTATAGTTTTTGCGTAAAGCCAATTTTTCCCTACTTCAAAGGAATAAATTTAATTACTATCATGGTGGTTGTGAAACATTGAGAATGGTTGACAGCATTCTCAATCCCAATTAAGTGACATCATTAAAACCCATCAAAATTAATTTAGAGTAACATGTTGAGATTCACATGAAAATCCAGGTACTAGATACTCAAGATGTCCATAACCGGGGACACGGCTAACCATGATTAGTTTATTTCACTCTGCAGAGGTTTGCGCACTTTTCCCCACAAGACTCGATCGCCTCCGTTTGGTTTCTCGCGCTACATGGTGTTTGAGAAACGGATGACCGAGACACAGTCTTTCAGAAGCGCTAGCACCTTACGACGGGTAGACCGGTACACCTACTTTCCCCTACATCTTCTAGTCTACCACTGTAAGAGTTCACACAACTTAGTCAACTATGCCAGAGCCCATAATGGCTTGTGGCTGCACACGGAAGTTTCTAGTATGAATAATCTCATGATCCCTTTGGGCCTGGGTGGCGGTCCAAAGAAAACAGGCAAGTCCTGGTAACCCCAGGTGCCTCAATCCACCCAGATGTGTGTTAGGTTGCCACCTTAGATAAACCCTTAATTATCAATCTCACATCTGTCATGGATATCACTCACCCAATCCACGTCTACTAGCATAGCATGGCATAATAAGCAAACGTAGAAGTAACTCCCAAAGGTTTGATAATAAACAGGTAATAGGTACTACCTCATCTACTTCCCATCCCACAATTTAATTAGATCCTAATCATGCAATGTGTGAGGATTGATCTAATGCAATAAAACTGGGTTGTAGAAAAGGTATGATCAAAGTGTTACTTGCCTTGCTGATGATCCGCGTAACCTAGAGATTCGAAGTAACAGGCGGCGCACTCCGGGTATTCTATCGCAGACAAACAACATGCATACAATAAGTACTCATCTAATGCACAGGTAAAACTCAAGTAGAAGATCTAACCAGAATGTTCAACTTAAGAACCCTGGTTGGCAAAAAGAATCAAATCGAACGAAGCAAAAGAATTCAAACGGCGAAAGAAAACAACTTCGTTCTAGTAATCTGGATCTAGCGCAAATTTTACAGTAGCAAAAACATGTTTAAGTTGATTATTCGGAAAGAGGGTTTCGAGACGAAACTCCAGGCGCTTGAATCGCCTGATTCCGATAAACGAGCGAAAAGTTATACTAAAACGAAAATCAGATCAGAAATCGCGATCAGAAAATAACCGCGAAAAATCCGATGAAAAAGAAAAACGACGAACAGAAAAAAAAAATATTTTTTTAAAAAAAACTGCATGGAAAATGAGGCGGCGGCGAACCTCGAAAGGCGCGTGGCTCCGGCGGCGGCGGCGGCTTAGCTAGGGTTAGGGCAGGCGGCGGGGTGGGCTCTCCTCGGGCCGGCTCGGGCGCTATTTAAAGGCGCCCCGGGTGGAGGTTTCCTGGCCGGGTACGGCCTGGAGTCGGTTACGCGTTTTTTTTTAAATTCCGCTCGGAAGAAAAAATAAAAAGAAATACTAAACGGACTCCAAAAATCACGAAATAAACTTTGCTGGGTTTCTAAAATCAAGCCCGATAAAGTGAACATTTATCTGGGCCCAAACTACAACTTTGAAAAACACGCATTTTTCCTAAATTCAAATAAAATACCAAAAAACTCCGAAATAAATCTTATTTGATTTTTTTTATTAAATCCTCAATATTTCTATATTTTGGGAAGTCATTTTATTCCCTCTCTCATATTTTTGTAATAGAAATAATTGATGATAAAATAAATAAAATCAAATGATCCTGTTTACATAATTTGAGAAAACTCAAATATGTAAATAACGAAATCCCCAACTCTCTCCGTGGGTCCTTGAGTTGCTTAGGATTTTCTAGGATCAAAACCAAAAGCAAATAAAATATGATATGCATGATGACCTAATGTATAACATTCCAAATTGAAAATTTGGGATGTTACATACCACCTCAAGAACACGAGAGAGAGAGAGATCAAAAACATAGCTACTGGTACATACCATCAGCCCCGAGGGTGGACTACTCCCTCCTCGTCATGGAGAGCGCCAGGATGATGAAGATGGCCACCGGAGAGGGATTCCCCCCTTCGGCAGGGTGCCGGAACGGGCCTAGATTGGTTTTCAGTGGCTACGGAGGCTTCTGGCGGCGGAACTCCTGATCTATTCTACTCCCTGATGTTTTTAGGGTATATGGACATATATATATAGGCAAAATAAGTCGGTCAGGGGAGCCATGAGGGGCCCACAAGGGTGGGGGGCAGGTGCGCCTGCTTGCCTCGTGGCCACCTCGAAGCTTCCCTCACGTCTACTCCAAAAATAACTCTCCCGATGGATTCATTCTGTTTGGACTCCGTTTGATATTCCTTTTCTTTGAAACACTGAAATAGGCAAGAAAACAACAATTTGGGTTGGGCCTCCGTTTAATAGGTTAGTCCCAAAAATAATATAAAAGTGTATAATAAAGCCCATAAACATCCAAAACAGATAATATAATATCATGGAACAATCAAAAATTATAGATGCGTTGGAGAAGTATCAAGCATCCCTAAGCTTAATTCCTGCTCGTCCTCGAGTAGGTAAATAATAAAAACAGAATTTTTGATGTGGAATGCTACCTAACATTTTTATCAATGCAATTCTCTTTATTGTGGCAAGAATATTCAGATCCATAAGATTCAAGACAAAAGTTTAATATTGACATGAAAATAATAATACTTCAAGCATACTAACAAAGTAATCATGTCTTCTCAAAATAACATGGCCAAAGAAAGCTATCCCTACAAAATCATATAGTCTGGCTATGCTCTATCTTCATCACACAAAAAAATTTAAACCATGCACAACCCCGATGAAGCCAAGCAATTATTTCATACTTTTGATGTTCTCAAACTTTTTCAATCTTCACGCAATACATGAGCGTGAGCCATGGACATAGCACTATGGTGGAATAGAATGGTGGTTGTGGAGAAGACAAAAAGGAGAGGATAGTCTCACATCAACTAGGCATATCAACGGGCTATGGAGATGCCCATCAATAGATATCAATGTGAGTGAGTAGGGATTGCCATGCAACAGATGCACTAGAGCTATAAGTGTATGAAAGCTCAAAGAGAAACTAAGTGGGTGTGCATCCAACTCGCTTGCTCACGAAGACCTAGGGCATTTGAGGAAGCTCATCATTGGAATATACAAGCCAAGTTCTATAATGAAAGATTCCCACTAGTATATGAAAGTGACAACATAGGAGACTCTCTACCATGAAGATCATGGTGCTATTTTGAAGCACAAGTGCGATAAAAGGATAGTAGCATTGCCCCTTCTCTCTTTTTGTCACATTTTTTTTGTTTTTTTCTTTCTTTTTTGGACCTTCTTTTTTTGGCCTCTTTTCTTTTTTTTCTCTTTTTTTTTATTTTTCGTCCGGAGTCTCATCCCGACTTATGGGGGAATCATAGTCTCCATCATCCTTTCCTCACTAGGAAAATGCTCTAATAATGATGATCATCACACTTTAATTTACTTACAACTCAAAAATTACAACTCAATACTTAGAACAACATATGACTCTATGTGAATGCCTCCCGCGGTGTACCGGGATGTGCAATGACTCATGAGTGACATGTATGAAAGAATTATGAACGGTGGCTTTTGCCACAAATACGATGTCAACTACATGATCATGCAAAGCAATATGACAATGATGGAGCGTGTCATAATAAACGGAACTATGGAAAGTTGCATGGCAATATATCTCGGAATGGCTATGGAAATGCCATAATATATAGGTAGATATGGTGGCTGTTCTGAGGAATGTATATGGTGGGTTTATGGTACCGGCGAAAGTTGCGCGGTACAAGAGAGGCTAGCAATGGTGGAAAGGTGAGAGTGCGTATAATCCATGGACTCAACATTAGTCATAAAAAACTCACATACTTATTGCAAAAAATCTATTAGTTATCGAAACAAAGTACTGCGTGCTTGCTCCGAGGGGGATAGATTGGTAGGCAAAGACCATCGCTCGTCCCCGACCGCCACTCATAAGGAAGACAATCAAAAAACAAATCATGCTCCGACTTCATCACATAACGGTTCACCACACGTGCATGCTACGGGAATCACAAACTTTAACACAAGTATCTCTCAAATTCACAACTACTCAACTAGCATGACTCTAATATCACCATCTTCATATCTCAATACAATTATCAAGTATCAAACTTCTCATAGTATTCAATGCACTTTTTATGATAGTTTTTATTATGCCTAAAAGCAAATTACCATGTTGTTCTAAAGGACTCTCAAAATAATATAAGTGAAGCATGAGAGATCAATTATTTCTTCAAAATAAAACCACCGCCGTGCTATAAAAGGATATAAGTGAAGCACTAGAGCAAATGACAAACTACTCCGAAAGATATAAGTGAAGATCAATGAGTAGTCTAATAATTATGCAACTATGTGAAGACTCTCTAACATTTAAGAATTTCATATCTTGGTATTTTATTCAAACAGCAAGCAAAACAAAAGAAAATAAAATGATGCTCCAAGCAAAACACATATCATGTGGTGAATAAAAATATAGCTCCAAGTAAAGTTACCGATGAGCGAAGACGAAAGAGGGGATGCCTTCCGGGGCATCCCCAAGATTAGGCTCTCTCCACTCCTTATTTCATATTCCATCGAATCTTTACCCAAAACTTGAAAACTTCACAACACAAAGCTTAACAGAAAACTCGTAAGATCCATTAGTATAAGAAAATAAATCACCACTTAGGTACTGTTGTGAACTCATTCTTTATTTATATTGGTTTAATATCTACTGTATTCCAACTTCTATATGGTTCATACCCTCCGATACTACTCATAGATTCATCAAAATAAGCAAACAACACATAGAAAACAGAATCTGTCAAAAACAGAACAGTCTGTAGTAATATGTATCAAACATATAGTTCTGGAACTCATAAAATTCTCAAATAAATTGGTGGACCTGAGGAATTTTTCTATTAATCATCTGCAAAAATAATTAACTAAATATCACTCTCCAATAAGAAATTGCAGCAAATCTCGTGAGCGCTAAAGTTTCTATTTTTTTACAGCATGATCGCAAAGACTTTCCCCAAGTCTTCCGAAAGGTTCTACTTGGTAAAAACAGTAATTAAAACATAAAACCACATCTAAACAGAGGCTAGATGAATTATTTATTACTAAACAGGAACAAAAGGCAAGGAACAAAAATAAAAATTGGGTTGCCTCCCAATAAGCGCTATCGTTTAACGCCCCTAGCTAGGCATGATGATTTCAATGATGCTCACATCAAAGATAAGAATTGAAACATAAAGAGAGAATCATAAAGAATATGACTAGCACATTTAATTCTAACCCACTTCCTATGCATAGGGATTTTATGAGCAAACAACTTATGGGAACCAGAATCAACTTGCATAGGAAGGTAAAACAAGCATAACTTCCGGATTTTAAACACATAGAGAGGAAACTTGATATTATTGCAATTCCTACAAGCATATGTTACTCCCTCATAATAATTTTCAGTAGCATCATGAATGAATTCAACAATATAACAGGAACCTAAAGCATTCTTTTCATGATCTACCAGCATAGAAATTTTATTACTCTCCACATAAGCAAAATTCTTCTCATTCGGAATAGTGGGAGTATCATAAGAGACTCGAA
The DNA here is from genome assembly GCF_056163025.1 of Triticum urartu. NCBI lineage: Eukaryota > Viridiplantae > Streptophyta > Magnoliopsida > Poales > Poaceae > Triticum > Triticum urartu. Next base: position 396,747,552 of record NC_141876.1, on the reverse strand, counting down.
TACTGTAAATTGTTTCCACATTAAGAGAGTAATATTCAGGAAAAGGGTAATCATAATCATGAAAAGTTTTAATATAATCATCACTACTTTTTATAGCATAAGTGTCATCACAATAATCATCATAAGTAGCAAGTTTGTTCTCATCATAATCGATTGAATCCTCTTCCAAGATAGTGGAATCATTACTAAATAATGTCATGACCTCTCCAAATCCACTTTCATAATTATCACAATAAGATTCAACACCCTCCAAAATAGTGGGACCATTACTTCCTAAAGTTGACACTCTTCCAAACCCACTTTCATCAATATAATCATCATAAGTAGGGGGATGCTATCATCATAACAAATTTGCATATCAAAACTTGGGAGGCTAAAAATATCATCTTCATTAAACATAGCATCCCCAAGCTTGGGACAAACATTATTTGCAGCAAATATATTCTCAAACATGTCATTCCCATCAAACATAGCATCCCCAAGCTTGGCCCTTTTCATATCATAAGCATAATCACTCTCATCATTAATAGTATGGATAGCACCAATAGTATAGCAATTATCATCATCACAATGAGCAATAGGAGCAACATCATTTGGGAGGGATACCTTTATACCTTTGCTTCTCCATCTTTTCTTTTTCTTCTTCACATTATGTGTGGGTTCAATCCTCTTTTTGGAGCTCCTTATTGATGAGATTGGTTGAATAGAAGGCTCCTCCTTGTAACCTGATTCATCATAAGAAATAATAGGAGGATATTGGGAAGCCTCTTCCCTTTCATTAGTATTCTCTTTATCCTATATTTGTTTTCTTTTCTTTATGTAATTGGCAATATAAAGATATTCAATGCAATTCATCGCATAATACATAAAAATTTCTTCTAGATCGATATCGAGGAATTTCTCAAGGTTATATTCTGGAATATGCTTAGTTATACGTTTCATTTCTTCATAACCCAAAAGCAAACTAAGTTCATTATGATGTGCAAGGGAAATCAAATCATCACAATTTTTGGACACGATACGATCATGAAACAATTTGCATCAGAGATTTAAATGACCATGTTCATTGCAAAGTTCACAAGTATGGTGAAGAAATTTTAAATTGTCAGCACAAACATCTAACCTCTCTTGCAACCATTTAGTTTCCAAGTACTTATGCCTCTTGCAAAATCTATTTTACCTAATTGGTGTGTACTTGCAAGCTCTATGTATTCCACAAAAGATGACATGCTTATAAGAGACATTTTCATCATGACTAGTGCAATCATCATTAGTACTATGGATGTTCAAGGAGTTCATACTAACAACATTGCAATCATGCTCATCATTCAAAGATTTAGTGCCAAAGATTTTATAGACTTCTTCTCCTAGCACTTGAGCACAATTTTCCTTTCCATCATTCTCACGAAAGATATTAAAAAGATGAAGCGTATGAGGCAAAGTCAATTCCATTTTTTTGTAGTTTTCTTTTATAAACTAAACTAGTGCTAAAACAAGAAATTAAAAGATTCAATTGCAAGATCTAAAGATATACCTTCAAGCGCTAACCTCCCCGGCAAAGGTGCCAGAAAAGAGCTTGATGTCTACTACGCAACGTTCTTCTTGTAGACGTTGTTGGGCCTCCAAGTGCAGAGGTTTGTAGGACAGTAGCAAATTTCCCTCAAGTGGATGACCTAAGGTTTATCAATCCATGGGAGGTGTAGGTTGAAGATGGTCTCTCTCAAACAACCCTGCAACCAAATAACAAAGAGTTTCTTGTGTCCCTAACACACCCAATACAATGGTAAATTGTGTAGGTGCACTAGTTTGGCGAAGAGATGGTGATACAAGTGCAATATGGATGATAGATATGAGTATTTGTAATCTGAAAATATAAAACAGCAAGGTAACTAATGATAAAAGTGAGCGTAAACGGTATTGCAATGCTAGGAAACAAGGCCTAGGGATCATACTTTCACTAGTGCAAGTTCTCCAAACAATAATAACATAATTGGATCATATAACTATCCCTCAACATGCAACAAAGAGTCACTCCAAAGTTACTAATAGCGGAGAACAAACGAAGAGATTATGGTAGGGTACGAAACCACCTCAAAGTTATTCTTTCTGATCGATCTACTCAAGAGTCCGTAGTAAAATAACATGAAGTTATTATTTCCGTTTGATCTATCATAGAGTTCGTACTACAATAACACCTTAAGACACAAATCAACCAAAACGCTAATGTCACCTAGATACTCCAATCTCACCTCAAGTATCCATGGGTATGATTATATGATATGCATCACACAATCTCAAATTCATCTATTCAACCAACACAAAGAACTTCAAAGAGTGCCCCAAAGTTTCTACTAGAGAGTCAAGACGAAAACGTGTGCCAACCCCTATGCATAAGTTCACGAGGTCACGGAACTCACAAGTTGATCACCAAAACACAAGTGGATCACATGATATCCCATTGTCACCAAAGATAAGCACGTGCAAGACATACATCAAGTGTTCTCAAATCCTTAAAGACTTAATCCGATAAGATAACTTCAAAGGGAAAACTCAATCCATCACAAGAGAGTAGAGGGGGAGAAACATCATAAGATCCAACTATAATAGCAAAGCTCGCGATACATCAAGATCGTACCACCTCAAGAACATGAGAGAGAGAGAGAGATCAAACACATAGCTACTGGTACATACCCTCAGCCCCGAGGGTGGACTACTCCCTCCTCATCATGGAGAGCGCCGGGATGATGAAGATGGCCACCGTAGAGGGATTCCCCCCTCCGGCAGAGTGCTGGAATGGGTCTAGATTGGTTTTTGGTGGCTACGGAGGCTTCTGGCGGCGGAACTCCCGATCTATTCTGCTCCCTGATGTTTTTAGAGTATATGGACATATATAGGCAAAAGAAGTCGGTCAGGGGAGCCACGAGGGGCCCATGAGGGTGGGGGGTGCACCCAGGGGGGCAAGCGCGCGTCCCTACCTCATGGCCACCTCGAAGCTTCCCTGACGTCTACTCCAAGTCTCCTGGATTGCTTCCGTTCCAAAAATAACTCTCCCGAAGGTTTTCATTCCGTTTGATATTCCTTTTCTCCGAAACACTAAAATAGGCAAGAAAACAACAATTTGGGCTGGGCCGCCGGTTAATAGGTTAGTCCCAAAAATAATATAAAAGTGTATAATAAAGCCCATAAACATCCAAAACAGATAATATAATAGCATGGAACAATCAAAAATTATAGATATGTTGGAGAAGTATCAAGCATCCCCAAGCTTAATTCCTGCTCGTCCTCGAGTGGGTAAATGATAAAAACAGAATTTTGGATGTGGAATGCTACCTAACATATTTATGAATGTAATTCTCTTTGTTGTGGCAAGAATATTCAGATCCATAGGATTCAAGACAAAAGTTTAATATTGACACGGAAATAATAATACTTCAAGCATACTAACAAAGTAATCATGTCTTCTGAAAATAACATGGCCAAAGAAAGCTATCCCTACAAAATCATATTGTCTCGCTATGCTCTATCTTCATCACAAAAAAAATATTTAAATCATGCACAACCTTGATGACAAGCCAAGCAATTGTTTCATACTTTTGATGTTCTCAAACTTTTTCAATCTTCACTCAATACATGAGCGTGAGCCATGGACAGAGCACTATGGTGGAATAGAATGGTGGTTGTGGAGAAGACACAAAGGAGAAGATAGTCTCACATCAACTAGGTGTATCAACGGCCTATGGAGATGCCCATCAATAGATATCAATGTGAGTGAGTAGGTATTGACATGCAACAGATGCTCAAAAAGAAACTAAGTGGGTGTGCATCCAACTCGCTTGCTCACGAAGACCTAGGACATTTTGAGGAAGCCCATCATTGGAATATACAAGCCAAGTTCTATAATGAAAGATTCCCACTAGTATATGAAAGTGACAACATAGGAGACTCTCTATCATGAAGATCATGGTGCTACTTCGAAGCACAAGTGTGGTAAAAGGATAGTAGCATTGCCCCTTCTCTCTTTTTCTCTCATTTTTTTGTTTCTTTTTTTGGGCCTTCTTTTTTTGGCCTCTTTTATTTTTTCTCTCTCTCTTTTTTTTATTTTTCGTCCGGAGTCTCATCCTGACTTGTGGGGGAATCATAGTCTCCATCATCCTTTCCTCACTGGGACAATGCTCTAATAATGATGATCATCACACTTTAATTTACTTATAACTCAAAAATTTCAACTCAATACTTAGAACAACATATGAATCTATGTAAATGCCTCCGGCGGTGTACCGGGATGTGCAATGACTCATGAGTGACATGCATGAAAGAATTATGAACGGTGGCTTTTCCCACAAATACGATGTCAACTACATGATCATGCAAAGCAATATGACAATGATGGAGCGTGTCATAATAAACGAAACTGTGGAAAGTTGCATGGCAATATATCTCGGAATGGCTATGGAAATGCCATAATAGGTAGATATGGTGGCTGTTTTGAGGAAGATATATGGTGGGTTTATGGTACCGGCGAAAGTTGCGCGGTACAAGAGAGGCTAGCAATGGTGGAAGGGTGAGAGTGCGTATAATCCATGGACTCAACATTAGTCATAAAGAACTCCCATACTTATTGCAAAAAATCTATTAGTTATCGAAACAAAGTACTACGCGCATGCTCCGAGGGGGATAGATTGGTAGGCAAAGACCATCGCTCGTCCCCGACCACCACTCATAAGGAAGACAATCAAAAAATAAATCATGCTCCGACTTCATCACATAACGGTTCACTATACGTGCATGCTACGGGAATCACAAACTTTAACACAAGTATCTCTCAAATTCACAACTACTCAATTAGCATGACTCTAATATCACCATCTTCATATCTCAAAACAATTATCAAGTATCAAACTTCTCATAGTATTCAATGCACTTTTTATGAGTGTTTTTATTATGACTAAAAGCAAATTACCATGTTGTTCTAAAGGACTCTCAAAATAATATAAGTGAAGCATGAGAGATCAATTATTTCATCAAAATAAAACCACCGCCGTGCTCTAAAAGGATATAAGTGAAGCACTAGAGCAAATGACAAACTACTCCGAAAGATATAAGTGAAGATCAATGAGTAGTCGAATAATTATGCAACTATGTGAAGACTCTCTAACATTTAATAATTTCATATCTTGGTATTTTATTCAAATGTCAAGCAAAAAAACAAAATAAAATGACGCTCCAAGCAAAACACATATCATGTGGTGAATAAAAATATAGCACCAAGTAAAGTTACCGATGAACGAAGACGAAAGAGGGGATGCCTTCTGGGGCATCCCCAAGCTTAGGCTCTTGGTTGTCCTTTAATATTACCTTGGGGTGCCTTGGGCATCCCCAATATTAGGCTCTTTCCACTCCTTATTTCATAGTCCATCGAATCTTTACTTAAAACTTGAAAACTTCACAACACAAAACTTAATAGAAAACTCGTAAGCTCCGATAGTATAAGAAAATAAATCACCACTTATGTACTGTTGTGAACTCATTCTTTATTTATATTGGTTTAATATATACTGTATTCCAACTTCTCTATGGTTCATACCCTCCGATACTACTTATAGATTCATCAAAATAAGCAAACAACACGTAGAAAAACAGAATCTGTCAAAAACAGAACAGCCTGTAGTAATCTGTATCAAACATATAGTTCTGGAACTCATAAAATTCTCAACTAAATTGGTGGACCTGAGGAATTTTTCTATTAATAATCTGCAAAAATAATTAACTAAATAGCACTCTCCAATAAGAAATGGCAGCAAATCTTGTGAGTGCTAAAGTTTCTGTTTTTTACAGCACGATCGCAAAGACTTTCCCCAAGTCTTCCCAAAGGTTCTACTTGGCACAAACACTAATTAAAACATAAAACCACATATAAACAGAGGCTATATGAATTATTTATTACTAAATAGGAACAAAAATCAAGGAACAAAATAAAAGTTGGGTTGCCTCCCAACAAGCGCTATCGTTTAACGCCCCTAGCTAGGCATGATGATTTCAATGATGCTCACATCAAATATAAGAATTGAAACATAAATAGAGAATCATGAAGAATATGACTAGCACATTTAAGTCTAACCCACTTCCTATGCATAGGGATTTTGTGAGCAAACAACTTATGGGAACAAGAATCAACTTGCATAGGAAGGTCAAACAAGCATAACTTCCGGATTTTAAACACATAGAGAGGAAACTTGATATTATCTAGTGCCACCCCTAGTTGGTTTTGGAGTATTGACGACAAACCTAGTGGAGAGACTAATGTGTTTGTGAGAATTGCAGGATAAAACAGGTAGAAGTCCCTCATTGATTCGGTTTTCCTACCAGAGATGACCCCTAAAAATGTATGAAGACATTGAAGTCAAAGGTGGTAAGTGAAGACATTCACCTTGAAGACTATGACAAGAGAAGACATCGCATGAAGACTATGGAGTGCGAAGACTTAGATCTTTCGTAGTTCTTTTTCTTCTTTGTTGAGTCATAGGAACCACCGTACTGTTAAGTGGGGTCCAAGAAAACCAGTCAGAATGACTGAAGTGATGCTTAACCAAAATCCTATGTACTCGAGTGAAGACTATGAGAGGGAATCTTGTTCAGAGTTGGACAGGTCAGCTTTGCTTGTAGCCCAAGTAAAGTTGCCGTGTGTGTTTGAAATCTGACCGTTGGAACACGGGTCAGTTCCCTAGTGACCCAGGGTCATTTTGGAAAAATTAGGTCGGGTTGCCTAGTGGCTATAAATAGCCCAGCCCCTACAACCATAAACGGTTCGCTGCTCAGAGTTAAAGTATGGCTTTTGTCGTTTGAGAGCAACCCACCTCGAAGCCTTTGAGAGGGAATTCATTGAGAGGATAAAGCCCTAACCACCCAGAGCCAAAGAGTGTTAGGCATCACTTAAGTCTTCTTGTCTGTGTGATCTGAAGACTTATTACACTTGAGGACTGTGAATCCTCCAGCCGGTTAGGCGTCACGTTCTGAGCATCCAAGAGTCATTGTGGATCGCCGGTGAACGAAGTCTATGAAGGTTTGGAAGTCTACCTTGAAGACGTACCAGAGTAATTGGGCGAGGACTGGGTGTCCTTAGCTCAAGGGGAATAAGGTGAAGACGAGGTCTTCTAAGTTGAATCTCAGCCTCCCTAACCAGACGTACAGTTGTCACAGCAACTAGAACTGGTCCAACAAATCATTATCTTCAATGAGTCACTGGTTTCATCCTTCCCTTCCGTTTACTTACTGTTGGTTCTTGTGAAGTAATTGTACGATAGCATCACCATTCGACTTCACTAAGTGATTACGTCTACTGATTGGCTTCTCAACATCTTCCTACCTGATCCTTACTGCCTAGCTGCTATTTGTCATTGTGCTTTCACTTCATTAAATACATGACTATGGTTTGCCTAGTGTAGTCTACCTTCCGCTGCAAGATAATAGGTTTATTTCTATCGTTTGTCTTCAAAACTCACATGTTTTGAAGACTTTCATAAAAATCGCCTATTCACCCCCCCTCTAGTCGATCACTAGCACTTTCAATTGGTATCAGAGCAAGGTACTCCCTTGTTCTGTGTGATTCAGTTTAACCACCTGGAGTTTTAGCTATGTCGACTGCAGGGATAATTAAAGTCTCCGTTGCATGCCCCGTCTTTGATGGAACTGAATATCCCTACTGGAAGAATAAGATGCGCATGCATCTTGAATCCATTGATGTCGACCTATGGTATGTCGTCAAGAACGGAGTTCCCAAGGCTGGAGAAGGTGTCTGCCGGGGTTTCTGATCCACGGGCACCTATAGGACCGGCGAACCGGGTCCCTTTTGGTTCGGCGGGGGGCGGAGGTTGCGCAAAGAGCAGATTGAGGCGAAGCAAGCGGGCGGTTGGTCGTGCGAGGAGTAAATCGAGGTGAAGCACGCGAGCGATCTACCCAGGTTCGGGCCGCAAGGATGCGTAAAACCCTACTCCTGCTTTGTGGATTGGTATTGATTTCTAGCTCGGGAGCGAGCGTGAATGTGTGGAATTGCTGAACCTCGCGAGGGCTCTCGAGGTGGCCGACCCCCTCTACGTTGCACACGGGCCTCCTTTTATACTCAAGGGGTTACCGACATGGAGCAACGGGGGCCAAGGGCAAAACTGGAAAGGGTGCCGTGGGTAGGCACAACTAGGTGCTGTAGTAGGCACAGCTAGCTGCTACAGCGTTATCATACCTAACCCTGATGGCAGGGGACAAGGGCATTAAATGTCCGTCTGCGTCACCTAGACAGCACCGAAAGGGACCGCTAGGGACGCCACCGTCTTGCCACGATGGTTGTCTTGTCAGCGCCTGCGTGCCACCGCACGCCCCTAGCTGCACAGCCTCCTGCCACGTGCGCTTGGGAGGGGCCCCGGAGCGACACGTGGGTGGATGTGCTGGAGCGCGGGCGTGGAGTGGGAGCTTGCCGCGGCAAGCGCCTTGCCGCGGCCGTCAACTTGTCGCTTCCGGGAGCTTGTCGCTCACCGGGCCTTGTCGGGGCGCGTAGCGCGCCACGGCAAGTTCCTTGGAATGCCTCGGACGGCCTTCCCAGCAAGCGCCCCTTGCCGGGGTCTTGGGACGCTTCTGATGGCCTTCCCGGCAAGCTCCTCTTGCCGGGGCCTTGCCTTCTTCCCGGCAAGCTCCTCTTGCCGGGGTCTTGTCTTAAGTACTTTGTTCTTGAATAATCTTCAAAAGGACCGCGGAGGATCTTGGTGGTGACCTGGCAGGCCTTGCCGCGGGACGCTGCGACTGCCCGTGCACAAGTTCGGGGTACTAAGGGTACCCCTACTTTAGTACACCGACAGGAGCCCCCGGGCCTGGGCCAGACACGATGCCGAGCGCTGTTGGGCCAGGCCCAAAACAGTGCACGGGCACGCGCGGCCTAGGTCGCGCCACACCTTCCTCCGCTTCCCCCGCGCCCTCCCCCCGAACGGCGCGCGTTGAATGCGGCGTCGTGGGGGAGGTCGTGGGGGTTCCTTCTCTCGAAATGCGGAACGTCCGCCCCCTTCCCCCCTTTAAGAGCAGGGGAAGCGGGGGCAGTTGGCTCATTCGCCCATTGCCGTTCCCAATCTCGGAAACCTCCTCCGCCTTCTCGCCTCCCCAAAGCAGAGAGAGAGAGCAGCGCTCCGCCCTCCGCCGCCGCCAGCACCACCAACGCCGTCGACCCCTTTCACTGCTTCCGCCATGGCTCCGAAAGCCGACAGGGGGAAGACCGTGAAGACGACCGAGGCGCATCGGCTCGCGGCGCTGCGGAAGACGCGGGCTGTTTCCCCCCCCCCCCCCAGGCTCGGCGTGATGGAGCTGAAGGCGGACTATTCTCTGTTCTGGTCGGCAGAGACGCGCGCGCATCCGCGCACAAGAGTTCTCCCCGCCGCCGCCTGTGAGACTACCCCAAATGGGTATGCCTTCTTCGCGTTGTTCTTCTATTGTGGGCTCTGCCCGCCCTTCTCTGATTTCTTTTGCGACGTCATGAACACCTATGGGTTTCACCTCCTCGACTTCACCCCCAACGCCGTTCTGACGATGGCAGTTTTCGCGCATCTCTGCGAAAACTTTGTCGGAGTTCTTCCCAATGTGGCCCTCTTCCGCCATTTCTTCACTCCTCGAGTAGAGAGAGGAGAGCCTCTATCCGGCGGGATTGCCTGGATTTCGAGGCTCGGCAAGAAGGAGACCTATCTGGAGGGAGAGTTCCGCGGCAAGTGGGAGGAGTGGAGGGCTGACTGGTGCTGGATTGTCGAGGAGAGTCCGCAGCCTTTCACCGCCCGGCGCCTAACCCCGGTGGCGCGCGGCGACGACTGGAGCGACCTGGCCCCGGAGGACGACAGGCTGGGGATCGCCGTCACCAGGATCCTGCGTCTCCGGAATGCCGGGCTCACTGTCGGCGCGGTTGGCGCAGACTTCCTCCGCCGCCGCATCGCCCCCCTGCAAGAGCGGGGGAGGCCAACTTGGGAGTTCAAGAACGCGGCAGACATTATGAGGCTGCGGCCGGGCCTCGACTACAACTTCACAGTTCTGGAACTCCACGCGATGCTGCAGGAGCTGTTCAGGTATGACCCCAGCATCCCGAGGTGTTCAGGTTGCCGGGGGGCGTCGTGCCTTTGTGCAACAACTCCGCGCTCGACCGCATCCGTGCAATGATGCCGGAATGCGACTCGCACGGGATTGTGCCAACTTGGCAGGAGCCTGCCGACGAGGTCGTGCAGCACTTCTTCGACAACTTGGTGGAAGTGGCTGTCCGCCTCAACGAGAAAGATGGCCTCACCCGCGACACCACTGACGCGGAGATGGCGCGCATCGCCACCAGGTTGGAGGAGGCGGCGGCAGCCGCAGCCGCGGGCGAGTTTGGGTTCACCACCGCGGAAGCAGACGCGGCAGAAGTGGCGAGCTGTGGCGAGCAAGGGGAGTCCGCCGGCAAGGAGGGGCTTGCCGGGCAAGACGCTGAGCCGAGCGAGCCTACCAAGGATACGGGTAGCTCGCGGCAAGTCGACTCTTCTTCCTCCTTGCCTCCGGACGGCCCACCAGAATCAGAGGCCCCAACGCCGCCCAGGAGGCGTCTCCACAAGGTTGGCGACGAGGCGGGGCGGCAAACGGGTCAACAGTCGCCACGCCGCGTGACGCGCTCGACCACGGCAAACACCGTTGCCGCGGGAGCGCCTCATGCTACGACGGCAACTGGAGCGGGGTCCTCCCGAACCACCGCTTCGGTCCCTGCCGCTTCCCGTGCCGTGCCGCCAGCCGGAGCGGGGTCTTCTCAGACCACCACCTCCGCACCCACTAAGCGGCCAAGGGAAGCTTCCCCTCCGCCTCCTCACTCTGGGAGCGCGCCGGGCTTCGAGTTCTCCGCGCTGAGCTCCGACGAGGAGGATGAAGAAGAGTAAGCTTCTCTTGCTGCACTCGCACTTCTTCGGTTTTTGTTGTTGTTCTTGTTTCTCAATGGCTTCTCCCTGAGCCTGCTCCTCTTTAGGACTCTGGCACAGAGAGCGGCAAAGAGAGCTAAGGCCCCGGTGGTCATCGTCGAGGACGTGCCCACTGCGACAACAGGTGGCGCGCCCGAGACAACCTTGCCGGACCTGGCGACTTTCCTCCATGGCAGCCCCCAGCGTAAGTGTGTGAACTTTTTGCCGCGGTGAGGTGCGCATGGGTACTTGTCTTTGCTGATATCCGCTTGTTGCCTTGCGTAGGAGCAGAGCAGCCTCACCAGGAGCGTCCGGAGACAACCCCCGGCATGCCATCTACTTCAACTACGCCGCCCAGGGAAAATTCTCCGGCAAGAGATTCTCCGGCAGGGGGTGGCTCTCCGGCAAGGGGTAGCTCTCCGCCAAGGGACGGCGCCAGCATCCCCCCAGCGGCAGAGACCATGCCCACCGAGCCCAGCGCAGGTAATCTCCTTGCTTCAAATCTTCCCTTGGGTTCTTCTTCTTCTGGTCTCTTTGAGTTTTTGGCTGGATCTTGTTTGACTCTTTCCCCCTTTGCCGGCCATCAGACCCATCTGCTGCGGAGCGGATGGAGACCGAGGTCGCCGCTGAGGGCGCAGCCGGTGGCGGTGACGCCGCCAGCGCCGAGGCTGCCGAGGCTGGCAAGGGATCTGGCGATCGTACTGACGGCCCAGAGGCCGCAGGAGCGCCAGGCGCTGCACCGACCGCCGACCCGTCCGCCAAAGCCGCAGCGCCAAGCATCGAGGAGCCCCAGCCGGGCGTTTACTTGAAAGCCGGCGAAGGCGTCTTCATCAACCTCCCCTGGGCATCAAGTTCCAGGGCGCCGGTCGAGGGGGAGGTCTTTGACGGGGAAGTGCTTGCCTCCGCAGGTCTGAAGCTGGCCGATGCGCCGAGCAGCAGTAGCAATGAGCCCGAAGAGGAGCGGCTGCTGCGCAGGTTGATGTCGCTCTACCGCGCGCGACAAGCCAAGCTGGAGTCCCGCGAGGCGCTTGTCGCGAAGGCGGGAGCAGACATTGAGAAGCGCGTAGACGAGCTCGCGGGTTTCCACCGGGAAGCCGTCCGATCCTTGGCAGAGGAGCGGGAGCAGCTCGCTGAGGCGAAGAAGGCCTTTCTCCTCGGGAAGGCCGAAGCCGAAGAGCTGCAGCGACTTGCCGCCGTGAAGCTATCCGGGGAGGTGGGCGAGCAGGCGCAGCGGAAGGTCGACCTCGACGCTCACGAGGAGGAGCTTGCCGCGCGCGAGGAGAAGCTGGGCGGAGCCCTCAAGCAAGCGGAGGACACTGCCGCCGCTGCCGAGGCCGCCAAAAAGGTGCTGGAGATGAAGGTGGTGCAGCTGGAGGCCGACCGCAAAGCATATGGCGAAGAGCTCAGCGCCGCCAAGGACTCCAACGCCGCCCTTGAGTCGAGGCTGGTCGCTTTGACCAGGGCGCTGGACGGCGCCAAGGAGCGGGAGGCGGCCTTGAAGAAGGAGATTGATGCCGACAAGGCGCTGCTGGAGAGTGCTGCTACCACCCAAAACGCCTTTAGGGATATGGTGGAGCACTGGACAGAGAGCCTCGTGAACGCCGCTGGGGACATCGACAAGGAGCTGGCGCAGCTGGGGGTGGAAGACTTCGGGCACTCCTCCGACGAGAACCTCCAACCTAGCGCCAAGCTCACTATGTTCTTCCAAGGCGTGGCGATGGCACTCCAGCGGCTCCGAGATGAGATCCCGAAGCGGCTGGCCGATGAGTCACGCGAGATCTGTGCGGGAGCCCTTCAGAAGGTGTTGATGAAGGTTGCCTTCCGCAATCCAGGCCTCCGCCTCCACAATGTCCTCAGATCCTTGCCGCCTAATATCGATCAGGAAGAGCTCAAGGCCCTTGTCGCACCCATTGTGGACAAGGTGAGCGGGATCAAGAGGGTCGAGGGCTACCGCGTCGACTAGGTCGCCGGCTTCCTTCTTTCCATGTCGCTGCTAGCTATGTTATAGAAAACATCTATTAGAGCTGCGGCAAGCTATTTTGTAATATAATTTTCTTCTGGATAGCCATTGCAATGTTATTCCCTTTACTTGACTCCTCCCTTTGTATGTTTTTGCCCTACGCTTTTAGGGAACTTGCCGGTGCAGGCATCCGGTCCGCGAGCGCTGAGCGCGGAACTGGCGGTGCCGCTACCGACAAGAAACCTTGTCACAGCCAACTGCAGCTCACTTAAGTTGCTGAGCGGGGCTCGAAGCAAATTAAGGGCGCGGCTAGTGTAGCAACTAGCCGCAGCTAACTTACGTTGTTGAGCAGGCTCAAAACGATGCAAGGGCACGGCTAGTGTAGCAACTAGCCACGGCTCACCTAATGTTGTTGAGCGAGCTCGAAACAACGCAAGTGCGCAGCCAGCTACGAGTCGGCTCCTCTGCGCATAGGCTTCCCATACAAAGTGCAGTCGTTCAAGGGAGATAACTTGGAATTTAAAAGATTTGGCTGCTCAAACTTTGGCAACTTAGCTTTTCTGTCGTTTGCTTCCCGGCAAGATGAAATCCTTGAACGACGCCTGGTCCATACCCTTCTCTTCTCCCCTTTCCCCCCAGCAAACTTGTGGGCGAGGGATCCTTTCTTTCCTTGGAAGAAGGAAGAAAAGAAAGAAGAGAAAATAAAGATAGAGAGCCTAGCAGCTCGTCAACGCTTGCCGTGGTGTTGGTGCTGCACAAATGTCAGATCATATATGCCAGAAATTAGAAAGCATAAAATCGACAAGATGTGCGGAGCACGCGGGTTCTACTGCGCACGGGATCTACGCCCGGCCTCGTACAAAGGATTACATGCAACAGCGGCAAGACTTTGTACAAGAGGTGGTTGCCGGAACGGGTTCCGGCAACCGCACCTTACGGGTAAAACTCACGAAGATGCTCGATGCTCCAGGAGTTGCTCACTGGGATGCCATCTTCGGTCTCAGGGCGGCCGGCGCCGGGCCCAGTGACTCGTTTCACCCGGTAAGGACCTTCCCATTCCGGCGTCAACTTTGTATGTTTTTACCCCACGCTTTTAGGGAACTTGCCGGCGCAGGCATCCAGACCGCGAGCGCTGAGCGCGGAACTGGCAGTGCCGCTACCGGCAAGAAACCTTGTCGCAGCCAGCTGCAGCTCACTTAAGTTGCTGAGCGGGGCTCGAAGCAAAGTAAGGGCGCGGCTAGTGTAGCAACTAGCCGCAGCTAACTTACGTTGTTGAGCAGGCTCGAAACAATGCAAGGGCGCGGCTAGTGTAGCAACCAGCCGCAGCTCACCTAATGTTCTTGAGCGAGCTTGAAACAACGCAAGTGCGCAGCCAGCTACGAGTTGGCTCCTCCGCGCACAGGCTTTTCATACAAGGTGAGCCGATCCAGGGGAGACAACTCAAAAATTAGAGATCTGGTTGCTCAGGCTTTGGCAACTTATCTGTTCTGGGTGTGTTGACGTGCATGGTGGTCCGGGGCGCTCCGGGATCCACCAGCTCGATCTTGATCCAGCGAGCGCATGGTACCGTGAGTACCATGACGCTGCCGGCCCGCGCCTCCTGAGATGGGCGCGGTGCATGCACGGACGCCGAGGTCTTGGAGTGCGCCCGGTCGTTGTGGGAGCCGGCCACGCCGCCGATGGGCAGCGCAGCCTTGCCCTGGGACCTGGCAGCACCAAGAGTTCCCTCGTAGATGCATGCCCTTCCGCCAGCGCCTGCCCCACCATCCGTTTGCTCCGGCGGTGGGTGGCCCGGCGCGGACGGAGCGGCTGCCTCCGAAACCTTCTTCTTCGGTGGCATGTTGATGAAGAAGATGAAGATCTAGCTCGAAAGAATGCTGGACCTGATTCGCACAACGTCGACGCCCCCTACCTGGCACACCAGAGATGCCGGGGTTTCTGATCCACGGGAACCTATGGGACCGGCGAACCGGGTCCCTTTTGGTTCGGCGGGGGGCGGAGGTTGCGCAAAGAGCAGATCGAGGCGAAGCAAGCGGGCGGCTGGTCGTGCGAGGAGTAAATCGAGGTGAAGCACGCGAGCGATCTACCCAGGTTCGGGCCGCAAGGATGCGTAAAACCCTACTCCTGCTTTGTGGATTGGTATTGATTTCTAGCTCGGGAGCGAGCGTGAATGTGTGGAATTGCTGAACCTCACAAGGACTCTCGAGGTGGCCGACCCCCTCTACGTTGCACATGGGCCTCCTTTTATACTCAAGGGGTTACCGACATGGAGCAACGGGGGCCAAGGGCAAAAATGGAAAGGGTGCCGTGGGTAGGCACAGCTAGGTGCTGTAGTAGGCACAGCTAGCTGCTACAGCGTTATCATACCTAACCCTGACGGCAGGGGACAAGGGCATTAAATTCCCATCTGCGTCGCCTAGACAGCACCGAAAGGGACCGCTAGGGACGCCACCGTCTTGCCACGATGGTTGTCTTGTCAGCGCCTGCGTGCCACCACACGCCCCTAGCTGCACAGCCTCCTGCCACGTGCGCTTGGGAGGGGCCCCGGAGCGACACGTGGGTGGATGTGCGGGAGCGCGGGCGTGGAGTGGGAGCTTGCCGCGGCAAGCGCCTTGCCGCGGCCGTCAACTTGTCGCTTCCGGGAGCTTGTCGCTCACCGGGCCTTGTCGGGGCGCGTAGCGCGCCGCGGCAAGTTCCTTGGAATGCCTCGGACGGCCTTCCCGGCAAGCGCCCCTTGCCGGGGTCTTGGGACGCTTCTGATGGCCTTCCCGGCAAGCTCCTCTTGCCGGGGCCTTGCCTTCTTCCCGGCAAGCTCCTCTTGCCGGGGTCTTGTCTTAAGTACTTTGTTCTTGAATAATCTTCAAAAGGACCGCGGAGGATCTTGGCGGTGACCTGGCAGGCCTTGCCGCGGGATGCTGCGACTGCCCGTGCACAAGTTCGGGGTACTAAGGGTACCCCTACTTTAGTACACCGATAGTGCCACTGCCACTGATGTCAAGAAGTTCGTTCAACTGGACTCTACTGCCACGAATATCATCTGTGGTCATCTGACCAAAGGACAGTATGGCCGCGTGAGTGCTTTGGAAACATCTAAGCTAGTCTGGGACTGGCTATCCAAGGTCAACGAAGGCGTCTCAACCCAGAGAGATCAGAGAATCAGTGTCCTTCGCAACCTCTTCAACCGCTTCAAGAGAAATGACAATGAGAATGTCCAGCTCACGTTTGATCGACTCACTGTCATCACAAATGAGCTTCAAGCCCTCGGCGCTACTGAGATCACCAAGCATGAATTCGTCAAGACACTCCTGAGATCACTTGACAGTTCGTTTGACACCCTAGCCCTGATAATTCAAGAACGTCCTGATTTCAAGACACTCGATCCGTCTGACATACTTGAAAGTCTCAACACACACGAGTTTCAGCTTTCTGAGAAAAGAGACATCTACGGTCCCAACTATGGGCGAACTCGTGCCTTGAAGGCAAAGGCTGTCTCCTCATCTGAAGAAGAGTCTGATAGCAGTTCTGATGATCCTGAAGACATTGGAAGGGAGCTTGCTATGCTTGTGAAGAAGTTCCAAAAATTCACCAAGAAGAAAGGCTTCAGAAAGTCTTCACGATCAAGCTCAAGGAATGATGAAGCTTCTGCTCAAGACTACAAGAAGAGAACATGTCACAAGTGTAAGAAACCTGGCAACTACATCTTTGAGTGTCCACAGTGGGACAATGAGAACAACAAGAAGAAGAAGAGCAAGGAGTATGACTCTGACGACAAGAAGAAGAAGAAATACTCAAAATCTTCTTCCAAGTCTTCCTCCAAGTCTTCATCACACAAGAAGTGCTCATCTGGCAAGGCACGTGCGTTTGTTGGCAAGGAAATGGACTCTAAGGATGAGTCCACTTCTGAGGAGGCGGAGGTGGAGTCTGAGGAGGAGTCTGACTCTGGCATTGCAAGTCTGGCTACAACATACGTTGCCAAGTCCATCTTCAACACTGAAGAAAATGACTTCATCACCGACACCGATGCAAATAACAAGGACTACTCCGCTCCTTCCTACTGCTTCATGGCACGTGGTGCCAAGGTAAACACACGCACTACTCACTATCAAACATCTAGTGACGATGACTCTGATTGTGTTTCCAAACCCAGCTACAAAACACTTGCTAAAATTGCAACTGAACAACAGAAAACCATGGAACACATTCAAAAACTGTTAGACAAAAGCGATGATCTGTTAGACGCTGAAATGACTCGATCTCAGTCCTTAATTGAAGACATAAAAAAATCTTCACGTTAAGTATGAGGAACTTGAAAGTCATCATGAAACGCTCTCAACAGCTCATGAAAGGCTTTCCTATGATTATCTTCAAAGGAAGCAAGATCTTGAGAAATTGAGAGCGGCTCATGAAGATCTTCAAAAAGAAAACGAGTCACTTCGCGCCGAACAGATCAGTTCAGCTCAGGAAGGATTTGAACCACCATGTCTTAAATGTATTAAGCGTGATAACGCTACTTCTGTTGCTGAATGTTCTACAGCTGCTACTGTTGCAATATCTTCAACTGTTGATGTGGAAACTAACCCCTCTGCTGAGGACACCACTGCTATTGCTGATGAGAATGCTAGGTTGAAGACACTGCTTGAAACAGGGATGTACAAAAGTCTCAAAGGGCATCAGACACTATGTGATGTCCTCAAAAGGCAGATCCTGAACCAAAACCCTAGGAAAGAGGGTGTTGGGTTCGTAAGGAAAATGAATGCCGATGGCTCTTACTGGAAACCTGAGCAGTACCCCAAAACCACATGGGTTGCTGCAAAGGAACCTTCAGCAGATCCATCCACTCTATCTGGCTTCACTTGTGCTAACCCCATTGTTATTGATTAATCCTTTGATGCAAACTATAAATTGTTTAAGAATCAGAATGGTGAAGTGTTTGCCAGGTATATTGGTACTAACTGCAGGAATGGACCGCCTATGAAGAAGATCTGGGTGCCGAAAAGGTGTTTGGAGAATCTTCCTGTGAATGTCATCATGACAACACAGGTGAAGAAGACAAACCCCAGACCACAGGCCTCATACGGTCCAAAGGCTTCATACAGACAGAGGACTCATCCGAGTCACACTAACGCAAATGTTTTGCAGGGAAGCCATACTCAGGCCTATGAATATGAGCGTGGTTCATCGAACCGCCATGTTCATAAGACCAAGAACTATTCTGCTTATTCTTATGAATACTATTGTCCACCTGCAAGACTTTTTTCTAGGGCTCCAAAGCCAAAGTTCTCGGATGCTGCACTTAGACTTATTGCTTCGAAGCCACCCTTGAAGATGTGGGTGGCTAAGAAAGCTTAACTCTCTTTTGCAGGGAAAGGTCTCCAGCCGAAAACCAAAATCGTCTGACACTATTGCTGGGGACCTTAAACATCTTGTAAGGCGCAAGATCAAATGCCCAAATGGTCTTACTATGTACTTTGTTTCTGAATCGCTTGCAACTTGCTCTATCTATCTGTCCTAATCTCGATCTAAGCTTTAATAATCCACTGGTTCGTCAAATGTTTTTGCTTCACAATTCTCTTCGTGAAGCCTATCCCCCTAACTGCACTGTAGGGTACAACACTAGCTGCATCAGAATGGATTATTGATAGTGGGTGTACAAATCACATGACTGCCAAGCAAAGCCTTCTCATGGACTCAACTTTACGTCCATCAGACAAAAGTCACATCACATTTGCTGACACTGGTAAAAGCGGGGTCTAGGTAGAGTTGCAATCTCAAAGGATCAACACATGGATAAAGTCATGCTTGTTGAATCCCTTGGTTTCAACTTAATGTCTGTCTCAATGCTTTGTGATTTAAACATGATTGTGATGTTTGGAAAATATCGTTGCCTTGTACTAATGGAATCTGACAAGTCTATAGTGTTTGAAGGGTATCGAAAAGATGATTTGTATGTTGTAGATTTCTCAGCAGGACCACAACTTGCAGTTTGTCTTCTAGCAAAAGCTTCTGAATGCTGGCTCTGGCATCGAAGGCTAGGGCATGCTGGCATGAGGAACCTCCACACCCTTGCAAGGAAGAAGCATGTCATAGGCATCGAGGGCGTCAAGTTCAAGAAGGATCACTTATGTGGTGCCTGTGAAGCAGGAAAGATGACGAGGGCCAAGCATCCCTCGAAGACAATCATGACAACAACTCAACCATTCGAACTGCTACACATGGATCTTTTCGGTCCCACTCATTACTCAACTCTTACTACTACTGCTTGTCTCTATGGCTTTGTCATTGTTGATGATTATTCAAGATATACTTGGGTGCATATAATCCTTTACAAGACTGAAGTGCAGGATGTCTTCAGACGCTTCGCCAATCGAGCAATGAACAACTATGACGCCAAGATAAAGCACATCAGAAGTGACAATGGCACTGAATTCAAGAACACTGGCCTTGATACATATCTTGATACTTTGGGCATCACACATGAATTCTCAGCTCCGTACACGCCATAGCAGAATGGCGTCGTCGAACGCAAGAACAGAACACTTATTGAGATGGCTCGAACGATGCTTGATGTATACAAGACTCCAAGAAAATTCTGGCCTGAAGCCATTGACACTGCATGCCATATCATCAACCGTGTTTATCTTCACAAGCTTCTGAACAAGACATCCTATGAGCTCCATACTGGCAAGAAGCCAAATGTCAGTTACTTCAGAGTATTTGGCGCCAAGTGCTGGATCAAGGATCCACATCACACTTCAAAATTTGCACCAAAAGCACATGAGGGTTTTATGCTTGGTATGGAAAGGATTCGCACTCCTATAGAGTCTTCAATCTCTTTCATTACAAAGTGGTTGAAACGGTGGATGTGCGGTTCGATGAAACTAACGGCTCACAAAGAGAGCAACTGCCAAATGTGCTAGATGAAGTTCCATCCAGTGAATCAATCAAACTTATGGGAACTGGAGAAATCATACCTTCTGAAGCTCAACCTAAAGAAGAACTTATCATCTCCGCACCTGATCAACCTGAAGACAATGCTCAGCCTGAAGACAATCCCTCGAACAATGATAATGATCAGCAAGAGCAATATAATAGGCACAAAATGGATATATCGCAACAAGCAAGATGAGCATGGTCAAGTTGTCAGAAACAAAGCTCGTCTCGTTGCTCAAGGATACACTCAAGTTGAAGGGATTGACTTCGATGAAACATTTGCTCCTGTGGCTAGACATGAAGCCATACGCATACTGCTGGCCTATGCAAATCATCACAACATACTTCTATATCAAATGGATGTGAAGAGTGCTTTTCTCAATGGCAAGATTGAAGAAGAAGTGTATGTTGCACAAACGGCTGGCTTTGAAGATCCAAAACACCCTGACATGGTATACAAGCTCAACAAGGCACTGTATGGCCTCAAACAAGCCCCTCGGGCTTGGTATGACACACTCAAAGACTTCCTGGAGAGCAAAGGCTTCAAATCTGGTTCCCTCGACCCCACTCTCTTCACGAAGACATATGATGGTGAACTGTTTGTGTGCCAAATATATGTGGATGACATTATCTTCGGCTGCACCAATCAGAAATACAGTGAAGAGTTTGGATATATGATGCAAGACCAATATCAGATGTCCATGATGGGTGAGCTGAAGTTCTTCCTTGGTCTTCAAATACGTCAGCAACGCAACGGCATCTTTATATCTTAAGAGAAGTATCTCAAAGATTGCCTGAAGAAGTTTGGTATGCAAGACTGCAAAGGCTTCACGACGCCAATGCCAGCCAAACATCATCTGTGTCCCGACGACAATGGTAAAGAGTTTGATCAAAAGGTATACCGCTCCATGATTGGTTCTTTACTTTATCTATGTGCATCTAGGCCAGATATTATGCTTATTGTTTGCATGTGTGCTCGATTCCAAGCGGCACCAAAGGAATCGCATCACTTAGCTATGAAGCGAATTCTTCGATATTTGGCTTACACCCCAACTCTAGGATTATGGTATCCAAAGGGCTCAGAGTTTGATCTGGTTGGATTCTCGGATGCTGATTATGCTGGTGACAAGGTGGATCGCAAGTCTACATCAGGCACATGTCATTTTCTGGGACGATCACTTGTATGTTGGTCTTCAAAGAAGCAGAACTGTGTATCTCTCTCCACTGCTGAATTTGAATACATTGCTGCTGGATCTTGCTGCGCTCAGCTTCTGTGGATGAAGCAAACACTCAAAGACTATGGCATTCATCTGAAGCAAGTGCCACTCTACTGCGACAACGAAAGCGCCATCAAGATTGCCAACAACCCAGTTCAGCACTCGAAGACAAAGCACATTGAAATTCGTCATCACTTTCTCAGAGATCATGTTGTGAAGGAAGATATTGATATCATACACGTCAACACTGAAGAGTAATTGGCAGATATCTTCACCAAGCCCTTGGATGAGAAGAGATTTTGCAAGTTACGGTGTGAGCTAAATATCTTGGAATCCTCAAATGTCCTGTGATCAGGCACACATTCTAACACTTATGCATATTAATGACTTAGATGTGCAACACACAAAGTAAAGTATATCTTCAATCAATGAAGACATACATTCTAAGTGTGAATACATTAATGTGGAATTTGACTTCGGAGCGCCACGATAATTGTGCGCTGTGTCTGGGTCTAATACTTCCTATAAGGTGGGTAATGCCACCACAAAATTCGTCTGTTTGAAGTGTTTTACCCATGGTGTTACATTTGCTGTGTCTTCACATTTGGTTTGGCTTCAATCTCAACATGTCTTCATGATTATCTTCATTATGTTGATCATATATATATACTAGTGTTCTGTCCTCTATAGCATTCACTTATAGCTATGTCTTCTTGTTGAATCTTTTGAACTAAGTGAATGTAATCGGACCCTAACCTCTCTATGCTTTCTATCTCAAACTCTATCTCTCCAAATCATATGCATTCTATTGAAATTGTCGAATATCTTCTCTGCGTCCTTGTCAGCAGAAGATACAGAGACAAACATTAAGTCCATTTTCAATGCTAATTCCTTCACCTGAAACCCGAAGAAGTGGGAATGACCACCCGACAATCCAGGCGTGCGTGGGAACGTGAAACAACCTCCGATATGTTGCATGATGGCCATGTGTTCTTCAGATGTGAATCGCCAGGGGCACCTGTGTAATAACGTTGTGCCGTCCCTGTCCCTATAAATACACGCCTTACCACAGTCATTATCCTTTCTTCCACTCTCGCACGAACCCTAGCGCCACCGCTAGCCCTCGACGACGCCGGCGACGAAGCGCTTAGCTGTCGCGACCTCTCCGACGTCGTCTTCACGCCGGCCGCGGACATCGTCTTCTCCGCCCTCGCCGTAGGTGTCCTCCGTCGCCAAGTTAGGGCACGGACGATCGAACTTCTCGGCTTCCTCTTCCACTCCGTCTAGCAGTTCCTTGTGTGGTAAATAAAACTTCCTTTTTACCGCCCCTTTGATCCTATAGATTCGTCACTTTGTACCACAAGCAGTTTCTGTTCACACAAGTTGGATCCACTTCATACTGCATCTCATATTATGCCTAGTATGTTCACTTATGCTTCACAAAGTAGTTAGATTCCTCACTTGTACTGATCTGTGGATTCGTACAAATCTGGAACCAACTCCTTATCTATGAGTGAATGTCTTCGCATGATGAGGTCAATGTCTTCTAAACTGATTTATCTTCAAAATCTTCTGAGAATGCATATGACCTCTTCCCCTTCCCTCGCACCTTATTGTTGTCACAGGTACATGTCCGTGGGAGAATCCCTTGGTTCTCATAGTCTGCATTCATTTGCAGAATTCTTACATCATCATATAAATTCTCCCGAAGCCAGTTCCTGTTTGTCCAGCAAGCGAAAGCCCTTGACGCCTTTGAACGTATTGAAGCCATTCAGTTTAAAGTTCATGGTTGCAGAGAAATCAGCAAGGAAGGGTGGCAGAAAGCGTCGAGGTGAAACGTCAAGAGATCTGCCCGATGACCTCTCAGAACTGTACAAGACAGATCCAAAAGAGGATTACAATCAGCGCAAGACACGAATCCAATGGATTCGACGATATTGGGCAGAACAGTGGTTCAAGTATAGGTTTGTAACAAAGGAATATGCTGAGAAGAATGCCATCAAGCGACCATGGGGAGACATCCTATACAGAAATCTTCAACCTAGGTCCAAAGATGAAGCCATTGAACAAGGCTTCTATCCCTGCATGGTCCGTGGACCACAGCCTACGGATGCTGACCCATCATCATTGCTATGGTGTCGTGACGACAATCTATTCAAACGCAACTTCCAGTTTGCCCAGAATTTGGTGAAGCAGAACAAGAAGTCATTGGGACTAGACTTCAACCCTGGTCCCTCTGCTCCTCGTGCCGATGGCACCCGCGAAGCTGAACCCAATCTTGTTGGGCCCTTCTACAACCTGGAAGGTCTCATCACTCATATCGTGGTTCAAGGGACAGCTGTGCATGAGCCTGTAGATGACGCTGAATCTGATGAAGCGCCTGCAGCGTCGAAGCCAAAGAAACGGAATCAACCTAAAGCTTCAAAGCCTGCCTCAACACCAAAAATCTCACGGGCGAAGCCACTGGCTACTGCACCTCCTGAAGACAGTGTGCAGTCTGAAGATCTGTCACGCATCTCCAAGCCCCCGAGAGTCAAGATGCCTCTGCCACACACCAGCCAAGAACTGACTGCTGCTGCTATTCTGCGCAACGATACCATTGATCTATCCAGCGATGAAGATCTTGCAGATGACGCTCTTGAGCAATTGATCAAGAGCAAAGAAGAAGCAGAAATCTTCAACAATTTGCCTCTCTTTGACGTGGCAATCATCCACGACTTCATCGATGAGTGGTTTGACACGCCCAACCTTTGCTTTGAAGATCTGCAACTTCCCATTGGCCTTGGTGTTGCCTTCCATGGAGCCATTGCTTTAGAGTTAGCTATAGCCCAGCGCATCGTTGAACTGAAGCAGAAGATTGACTTTGAGAAAGCTCAGTTCAAGAAGCATATGGCCAAGCTCAGCGTGCAAGAGGTCAAGAACTTCAAGATCATGCTACACGAGCTCAAAGAAGCCTTTCTCAAGAAGCGTGAAGAAGCTCAAGGTTCTCGTGAGCGCATGAAGAGCCTGGCTGACAAGTGTGTGCAAGCCTACAATGAGGCTGAGAAGCGCAAGGCCCTTGGGCGTCCTAGCATCGACCCCAGGATGGCTGCAAAGCAGAAGAAGAAGAAGCCCGCTATGGCCGAACCCGACGCACCAAGGTAGGAAGCACATCCCATTGTCTTCCCAACTAGCATGACTGGCTCGAAGCCAAAAGCCAGTTCTACCGCTTCAGAACTGAAGAAGACGAGGACTGCTGAGGCTGAAGCCAGAAAGAGGAAACATCCTGAAGTCTCTGCTGCTTCTCCCTCCAAGAAGAAGCGGAAGACCAAGAAGGAACGGGCTGCTCCCACAGAGCCCTTAATTGTTGAACCTATCTCCATGGTTCGCCCTACCGTTGAACATCAAGAGCGCCAACTGACTGTCCATGAGCCTGCTTTCACAG
The DNA here is from genome assembly GCF_056163025.1 of Triticum urartu. Taxonomy (NCBI): domain Eukaryota; kingdom Viridiplantae; phylum Streptophyta; class Magnoliopsida; order Poales; family Poaceae; genus Triticum; species Triticum urartu. The sequence continues at coordinate 396,723,087 of NC_141876.1, read as the reverse complement.
AGGCTCATGAAGCTGAAGACATTCCAGTAGCTGATCCCACCGCAGTTGAAGACATTGGTCACCATGACCATGTTGAAGATGATGTAGTTCTTCCTCATATCGAGCACCAACAGGTATCATCGCCTGTGCTTACGCACAGCGAACTCATCAGCATTGGTCATCCTCTGACGCCAATTGCTCAGGATGCATCATGGGCTGATCACCCACAACAACAAGTCACACCACCCCGGCAAGTAGAAGAAGATGACTTTGAGGCCCAGCCAACTCCATCTCCAAAGGCGTCGCCAGCGTTACGCAGGCTTCGCAAAGGACCAAGGTCTCAAATCTCCGAGTCTGAGGCTAAAACTGCTGAAGACATTCCGGCTGCATCAGCCGATGACACCCAAGAAGAAGAACGTGTCCCTACTCCCCAACTACTGAAGAAGCTGTTCTCGAGGAGAACGTGTCTGTGCCCGACCCTCCAGCTCATCAAGTGGAGGTAGAAAATCTTGAGGCTGCCACCACCAACACCAATGAAGCCACTGACACTGTCATGGCTGAAGCAAATGTGGAGCCTACACCAACCCAAGAACCAGAAGTCAGCGAAGCCAATGATGCTACTGCTTCTGTTCCTGTGCCTGCTGCTGGTCCTCAGTTTGACTATCATATTGAGCATAGGCCTCAGGTACAGAAGCCAATACCAAGGTTGCCAAGGTTTCCAGGTCCTGCATCAGCACCTGGATCCTTCAATGTCAACGGCTTCAAAGTAGACAACACCTTCTTCAATAGCTCCAAGAACCCCTACTCAAAGGAACGAATATCTTCTGATCGGTTCTGGAGCTATCCGCAGCGAAGCTATTACTCCTGCATTCTGTACAATCAAGGTCGCATCTTCCCACATATGCGTCTTGACACCGAAGCAATAGCTGGTCTGCCCTGTTTGGAAGAAGCTCTGGATTGCTTCAAAGAGGTTGGATTGTTGCCTTTCGTCACCGACCAAGAGCACTGGAACGAAGAGTTGCCGCTCCAATTTTATGCCACACTTCACATATGTGGTTACAACAGAGATCCGAAGACTTGGGTCCTTGAGTGGATGACAGGAAATGTTCATCACGAAGCCAAAGCCTTTGATATCATTGAGCTCACTGGTCTGCCCACTCCTGGAGATCTCTATGAACCTGGCTGTCAGCTTCACAGTGAAGCTATGGAGAGCATCTTTCAGAAGCCTGAACCGAACATGAGTCAGAAGCTCAGTATGATGAAGCCTTTGCCACAAGACGCTGCATATCCTAAGGAGTTCTTTGTTGAAGACCTGGAGTATCTGCCAAGGACCATCTATCACATTATAAGGCGAACTCTCTGGCCCATCAAAGGACATTCTCCACGTGCAAAGCTGGAAGGTGCAATGAAGACTTTGGTCTTCTATATTCTTCATGGCAAATGCTTCAATGCACAAGACTTCTTCATCTGCCAACTTGCTGCATCAGGATCTGATCTTTTTGGCTTGAAGTTCTACGCTCCATGGATAATGCAGTTGATTAAACTCCACTCAGCTATCTCATATCAGCCATCTGCTCGCAATCATCAGATCTTTCTGCCTGATGTGGATATGTCCGTTGAAGCCATTTATCCAGAGCCTGCCAAGGAACCTCTTAGTCTTCAGAATGCGGAGCATCAAAGTTTCACTCAGAACATTGAAGGAGTTGAAGCAGTCACTCGTGTTTATCCTCTGGCTGGTACTACACGTGCACCTCATCGTGCTCTTACTGAAGCCACTGAAAGCACTATTGCCCAACGACCCAAGAAGCGATCTCGTGTTCTCAATGATGAAGAGCTTTTGGTTGCTCTTCATCAGAAACAGTATAGGCATCATGACTGGCTGAAGCGCCAAATGCAAAGCCACTTGGTGGATGTCAACCGCATTCGCAATCTTGCCACCAAGAATGCCTTTGTTGCCCATGAAACCTGTCGGCGTACATGGAAAGGGCTGACGCTTATGTGTTCTGAGGATGATCTTCAAGAGTATGGCTTCTCTAAACGTTTCAAGTTTGACTCCACACCTCCCCGAAGGGCTGTACTGCGACGAACTCCATCTCTTGAAGACTCTGAGTTCTCTTCCTCTGCGGCAACTGTGAATGCCAGAGTGATCGAGGAAGAAGATGATGCCACTTCACTGCCCCCTACTTATGCACGCCTCGACACTGCCCCAAGTTCTTCTGCACCATCGAACACCACCAACGACCCTGCTGCTTCACCTACTCTTCATGGGAACGAGTAGATGCTCTATGTCTTCAAACCTTTTTGGTCCTCACTGACAAAAGGGGGAGAAGCATATGAGTTTGATAGTCTTCAAGCGGGTCCATATGGGCGGTTACTTTATGTTTTGCCTAGTGTTTACAACTCTCGTTTTGATACATTTGGTTCTTTGAGTTGTAACACTTAAACTCGATGGTCGTCTGCTACTTATTTTCTATTTTGTGATGCGATGATAAATCCCGCATGTGCGACGATAAATTCCGCACTTAGATCATTTTGCAAACGTCCATTTTTCATTATGCATGTCATTATCTTCACATACCTTTCATGCATGATGAATTGTCATCATAAGTTGAAGAGGATCTCCACAAGTACAACCTGCCATGTGCATTTGCATTCCAAAAGCAAATTACTTATATGCACATTGAAAGTGCGTTATATCGACTAGAGGGGGGGTGAATAGGCGATTTTTATGAAAGTCTTCAAAACTTGGGAGTTATGAAGACAACCAGTGAAGATTATGCCTATTACTATGCAGCGGAAGTTAGATTACACTAGGCCAGCCATGGTCATGTATTCAATAGAGTGAAAGCACAGTGACAAATAGCTTCAGTGTAATAAGGATCAAGTAGGAAGAAGTTATGAAGCCAAACAGATCATGCATTCACGTTGTGAAGACAAATGATAAAGCAAGCACGCAATGACTTCACAATGAGTAACAGCAAGAGAAGGAAGAGAAGATGAAACCAGTGACTCGTTGAAGACAATGATATGTTGGACCAGTTCCAGTTGCTGTGACAATTGTACGTCTGGTTGGAGCGGCTAGGTATTTAAACCTTAGGACACACAGTCCCGGACACCCAGTCCTGAACACACAGTTCAGGACACCAAGTCCTCACCGTAATCTCCTTGAGCTAAGGTCACTTAGTCCTCGCCCAATCACTCTGGTAAGTCTTCAAGGTAGACTCCCAAACCTTCACAGACTTTGTTCACTTGCAATCCACAATGTCTCTTGGATGCTCTGAACGCGACGCCTAACCGTCTGGAGGATTCACAGTCCTCAAGTGTAATAAGTCTTCAGATCACACAGACAAGAAGACTTAAGTGATGCCCAATTTACTCTGGCTCAGGGTGGTTAGGGCTTTTCTCCTCACTAGGAATTTTCTCTGAAAGGCTTCGAGGTGGGTTGCTCTCAAACGACAAAAGCCGTGCACTAAAATCTGAGTAGCCAACTGTTTATGGTTGTGGGGGTGGGCTATTTATAGCCACTTGGCAACCCGACCTGATTTGTCCGAAATGATCCTGGGTCACTAAGGAACTGACACGTGTCTCAAAGGTCAGATTTCGAACTCTCATGGCAACTTTACTTGGGCTACAAGCAAAGCTGACTTGTCCGGCTCTGGACAAGATTTGCTCTCATTGTCTTCACTCGAAGACATAGGTTTTTGATTTAGGCATCACTTAAGTCATTCTGACTTGTTCTCCTGGACCCCACTTAACAGTATGGTGGTTCCTATGACTCAACAAAAATAAAAAGAACTACGAAAGATCTAAGTCTTCGAGTTCCATAGGCTTCATAACGTGTCTTCTGTTGTCATAGTCTTCAATGTGAATATCTTCATATACCACCTTTGACTTCAATGTCTTCATTCATTTTTAGGGGTCATCTCTGGTAGTAAACCGAATCAATGAGGGACTTCTACCTGTGTTTTCCTGCAATTCTCACAAACACATTAGTCCCTCAACTAGGTTTGTCGTCAATACTCCAAAACCAACTAGGGGTGGCACTAGATGCACTTACAATCTCCCCCTTTTTGGTGATTGATGACAAACTAGTTGAAGTTTTCAACGGGGAATATAAAGTGTGAAGTCTGTAAAGGAATTGTCATCATAAGTTGCAAGTGCTCCCCCTGAAGATGTGCATATAAGTTAATTTGCTTTTGGAATGCAAATACACATGGCAGGTTGTACTTGTGGAGATCAGCTTCAGCTTATGATGACAATCTACTATGTATGTGAAAGTATATGAAGATAATAACATGCATAATGGAAAATGGACGTCTGTAGAATGAGATGAGTGCGGAATTTATCGTCGCACATGCAGAATTTATCTTCGCAAAAGGAGTGGTAAAACAAGTAGCAAACGACCATCGAGTTTTAGTGTTTACAACTCAAAAGAACCAAATGAAGCAAAACAAGAGTTGCAAACACGAAGCAAGTATAGCAAAACAAGGCACCCGCCCATATTGACCCGCTTGAAGACTATAAACATCATATGCTTCTCCCCCTTTTGTCAGGAATGACCAAAAAGGTTTGAAGACATAGAGTTTTCTACGCGTTCCCAGGCGCAGCAGGGTCGGTGGAGTTGTTTGGCGGTGCTGAGCTTTGAGGTGCTGAAGCGGGTGGTGGTGAAGTAGCATCATCATCTTCATCAATGATCCTCGCAGTGACGGTGGCAGCAGATGAGGAATACTCAGAGTCTTCAAGTGACGGTGTGTTGCGCATCACAGCCCTCCTAGGAGGTGTGTTGTCAAATTTGAAGCGCTCTGTGAAGCCATCCTCTTCAAGTTCAGCTTCAGTGCAGATCATTGAGAGCCCTTTCCACGTACGACGGCAAGTCTCATGCGTAACGAAGGCATTCTTGGTGGCCAGGTTTCGAAGACGATTGACATCCACCAAGAGGCTCTTCATCTGACGTTTCAGCCAGTCGTGATGCCTATCTTGCTTTTGGTGAAGGGCCACAAGAAGCTCTCGGTCAGTGAGGACACGAGCACGCTTCTTGGGTCTTGGAGCGTTTGTGCTATCTGTGGCTTCAGTTGATGCTGGTGCACGTGTAGTGCCAGCCATAGGATAGACCCTGGACATGGCTTCAATACCTTCAACATTCTGCGTGAAGCTCTGGTGTTCGGCATTCTGAAGACTTATTGGTTGCTTGGCAGGCTCAGGGTATATTGCTTCAGCAGAGATATCCACATCTGGCAGGAAGATGCGATGGTTTCGGGCTGAGGGCTGATACGAAATTGTAGAGTGCAGTTTGATCAGCCTCATCACCCAAGGGGCATAGATTTTTAGACCAAATAAGTCCGAGCCTGACGCAGCAAGTTGTCGTATGAAAAGATCCTGTGCATTAAAGCATTTGCCATGCATGATATAGAATATGAGAGTCTTCATTGCACCCTCAATCTTGGCATGTGGAGAGTGTCCCTTAATGGGCCAGAGAGTCCGCCGGATAATATGATATATGGTCCTGGGCAGGTACTCTAGGTCTTCAACGAAGAACTCAGTTGGATAGGGTGCATCTTGAGGCAATGGCTTCATCATTGAGAACATCTGACTCATATTGGGTTCAGGTCTCTGAAATATGCTCTCAATAGCTTCAGAATGGAGTTGACACCCTTCCTCGAAGAATTCGCCTGGAGTGGGCAGGCTAGTGAGCTCAATGATATTGAATGCATTGGCTTCATGATGGACATTTCCGGTCATCCACTCCAGGATCCAAGTCTTAGGATCTCTGTTGTAGCCTTTGATGTGGAGAGTGGCATAAAACTGAAGCAGAAGCTCTTCGTTCCAGTGCTCTTCATCAGTCACGAACGGCAGCAGACCCACTTGCCTGAAGCAGTCCAAAGCTTCCTCAAGACATGGCAGACCAGCAATAGCTTCAACCTCAAGGCGCTTGTGTGGGAAGATGCGACCTTGGTTGTATAAGATGCAAGAATAATAGCTGCGCTGTGAATAGCTCCAGAACCTGTCTGATACAATCCTTTCCCTTGAATAGGGGTTCTTGGAGCTATCGAAAAATGTGTTGTCTGCCTTGAAGCTGTTTACATCAAAGGAGCCAGGTGCTGATGCAGGACCTGGGAACCTTGGAAGCCTTGGGACTGGCTTCTGGACATGAGGCCTGTGCTCTATGTGATAGTCTAATTGTGGACCTGCAGTAGACTCAGGAACTGAAGTGTCTGGCTCAGTGGCTTCGCTGTCCACTGAAGCATTTGGTGGGGCGGGCTTCACATTGGCTTCAGTGTTAGTAGTTTGAGGGACATCTTCAGACACGTTCTCTTGGGGAACTGCATCTTGATGGAGCGAGGGAGTGAGTTCTGGAGGTGCTTCTTCATTGTCTTCGGCTGATGCAGCCGGAGTCTGCAGACTGGACTTGAGGCCGTGGACCTTTGCAAAGCCTACGGAACGCAGACGACGCTTGTGGTGTCGGAGTGGGCTGGGCCTGAATGTCTTCTTCCTCCTGAGGGCGATCCGCCCATGACTCATCTTGTGCCATTGGTGTCAGAGGACAACCAATGCTGATGGGTTCGCTTGTTCCAAGCTGAGGAAGGGCTGCATCACCTTGCACATTGTCCTGATGACCAATGTCTTCAGCAGCTAGTGGGTCGGCTGCTGGAATATCTTCAGCGTCAGGTGCCTCTGTGGGAGCAGGCTCATGAACTGTTAGTCTTCTTTCTGCATTGGGGTGAATGACAGAAAGGGGTTCAACCATCAAGGGCTCTATGGGAGCAGCCCTAGATTTCTTAGTCTTGCGCTTCTTTTTACTGGGGGCAGAAGGAGAGGCTTCAGAGCTCTTCCTTTTTCTGGCTTCAGCTTCTGCAGCTCTTGTCTTCTTTAGCTCTGAAGCTGTTGACCGGCTCTTTGGCTTCGAGCCAGTCGTGGCGGTTGGGAAGACAATGGAAGTGGCTGCTTGTCTTGATGCCTCTGGTTCACTCACAGCAGGCTGCTTCTTCTTCTTTGCGGCCATCTTGGGGTCGATGCCTGGACGCCCAAGTGCCTTGCGCTTTTCAGCCTCGTTGTAGGCTTGAACACATTAGTCAGTCAATGACTTCATCCTTTCACGCGAGCCTTGAGCTTCAGCACGCTTCTTCAGAAAGTTTTCTTTGAGATCATGCAGCATGATTTTGAAGCTTCTCACTTCCTGCACGCTGAGACTGGCCATGTGCTTCTTGAACTGAGCTTTTTCGTGATCAATTTTCTACTTCAGCTCAACAATGCGCTGAGCAATGGCCAGTTCTGAAGCAATTGCACCTTGGAAGGCGACGCTGAGTCCAACAGGCAGCTGCAGATCATTGAAGCTTATATCTGGTGTGTCAAACCATTCATCAATGAAGCTGTGGATGATGGCGACATCAAAGAGAGGCAGATTGTTGAAGATTTCCGCTTCCTCCTTGCTTTTGATGAGCTGTTCTAGTGCGTCATCGCCCAGATCTTCATCGCTTGATAGATCAATGGCTTCACTGCGCAGAATGGCAGCAGCAGTGAGCTCTTTGCCTGTGTGTTGCTGAGGCTCCTTATCCTTCAGGGGCTTGGAGATGCGGGATACATCTTCAGACTGCACACTGACTTCAGGAGGTGCAGTTTTCAATGGCTTCGCCCTTGAGATTTTTGAGGCAGGGGCCGGCTTTGAAGCTTTTGGTTTCTTTGTCTGCTTTGGCTTCGGCACAGCAGGAGATTCATCAGACTCAGAATCAGCTGGAGGATCATTCACAGCAGTCCCTTGGACTAAGATGTGGGTGATCAGGCCCTCAAGATTGGCAAACGGACCGATGATATTGGGTTCTGCGTCGCGTGTGCCATCTGCCCTTGGTGAGGAGGGACCAGGATTGAAGTCAAGCCCAAATTTCTTCTTGTTTAGCTTCGCAGACTGTTGAGCAAGCTGAAAGTTGCGTTTGAAGAGATTGTCGTCACGACACCAGAGAAGTGACGACGGATGTGCATCATCAGGCTGTGGTCCTCGGACCATGCATGGGTAGAAGCCTTGAGCAATGGCTTCATCTCTGGTTCTGGGTACAAGGTTCTTGTATAAGATATCCCCCCATGGACTCTTGATTGCATTCTTTTCAGCATACTCCTAGGTGACGAAGCGGTATTTGAACCACTGTTCTGCCCAATAGCGTCGAATCCATTGGATTCGGGTTTTGCGCTGCCCATAGCTCTCTTCTGGATCTGTTTTGTACATTTCTTCCAAGTCTTCAGGCAGATCCTTGGAAGTTCCCTCACGTCTCTGTCTGCCCCCCTTTCTTGCTGCTGCAACTAAAGCCATAAACTTTAACTTGAAAGGCTTCAAAACTTTCAAAGGCTTCAAAGGCTTTCTTTTTCTGGACAAACAGGAACTGGCTTCAGGAGAGTTTATGTGATGCTGTAGGAATTCTGCAAATGAATGCAGACTATGAGAACCGAAGGATTCTCCCACGGACATGTACCTGTGACAGCATTAAGGTGCGAGGGAAGGGGAAGAGGTCATATGCATTCTCAGAAGATTTGAAGATTAATCAGTTTAGAAGACATTGACCTCATTGTGCGAAGACATTCACTTATAGATAAGAAGTTGGTTCCAGATTTGTACGAACCCATAGATCAGTACAAGTGAGGAATCTAACTACTTTATGAAGCACAAGTGAATATACTAGGCATGTTATGAGATGCAGCGAGAGATCTAACTGGTGTGAAGAGAAACTTCTTATGGTTGAAAGTGACAGAACCAAGAGATCAAAAGAGGCTGTAAAAAGAAGTTTTATTTACCACACTGGAACTGCTAGACGGAAGGAAGTTGATGTCGAGCAGTTCAATCCTCCGTGCCCTAACTTGGCGACGGAAAACACCTACGGCGACGGCGGAGAGGACGATGTCCGCGGTCGGCGTGAGGACGGCGTTGGAGAGGTTGCGGCAGCGAAGCGCTTCGTCTCCGGCGTCGTCGAGTGCTAGCGGTGGCGCTAGGGTTCGTGCGAGGATGGAAGAAGGAGATAATGACTGCGGTAAGTGTGAATTTATAGACTCAGAGGCGGCACTGTGCTATTACGTAGGTGCCCCTGGCGGTTCGCATTTGAGGCACGCGTGGCCAGTTAGCGGAAGTTTGGGGTTTGTTCCACGTCCCACGCACGCCTAAATTGTCGGGCTGTTGTTCCTGCTTCTCCGGATCTTATGTGGAGGAATGAGCATTAAAAATGGACTTTTATGGTTGTCTCTATGTCTTCAGCTGACAAGGACACAGTGAAGACATTTGACAGTTTCAACAGAATGCATATGACTTGGAGAGATAGAGTTTGAGATAGAAAGCATAGAGAGGTTAGGGTCCGATCACATTCACTTAGTTCAAAAGATTCAACCAAGAAGACATAGCTATAAGTGAATGCTGTAGAGGACAGAACACTTAGAGCATATATATATATATATATAATCATCGTAGTGAAGATAATCATGAAGACATGTTAAGTTCGAAGCCAAACCAATGTGAAGATATTGCAAGGTAACACTATGAGTTAAACACTTCAAAATGGAACGTTTGGAGGTGGCGTTACCCACCGTATAGGAAGTATTAGACCCAGACACAGCGCACAATTATTGTGGCGCTCCGAAGTCAAATGCCACATTAATGTATTCACACTTAGAATGTATGTCTTCATTGATTGAAGATATACTTTACTTTGTGCGTTGCACATCTAAGTCATCAATATGCATAAGTGTTAGGATGTGTGCCTGATCACAGGACATTTGAGGATTCCAAGATATTTAGCTCACACCATAACTTGCAAAACCTCTTCTCATCCAAGGGCTTGGTGAAGATATCTGCCAATTGCTCTTCAGTGTTGACGTGTATGATATCAATGTCTTCCTTCACAACATGATCTCTGAGAAAGTGATGGCGAATTTCAATGTGCTTTGTCTTCGAGTGCTGAACTGGGTTGTTGGCAATCTTGATGGCGCTTTCATTGTCGCAGTAAAGTAGCACTTGCTTCAGATGAATGCCATAATCTTTGAGTGTTTGCTTCATCCACAGAAGCTGAGCGCAGCAAGATCCAGCAGCAATGTATTCAGATTCAGCAGTGGAGAGAGATACACAGTTCTGCTTCTTTGAAGACCAACATACAAGTGATCGTCCCAGAAAGTGACATGTGCCTGATGTAGACTTGCGATCAACTTTGTCACCAGCATAATCAGCATCCGAAAATCCAACCAAATCAAACTCTGAGCCCTTTGGATACCATAATCTTAGAGTTGGGGTGTGAGCCAAATATCGAAGAATTCGCTTCACAGCTAAGTGATGCGACTCCTTTGGTGCCGCTTCAAATCGAGCACACATGCAAACACTAAGCATGATATCTGGCCTAGATGCACATAAATAAAGCAAAGACCCAATCATGGAGCGGTATACCTTTTGATCGAACTCTTTACCATTGTCGTCAGGACCTAGATGATGTTTGGCTGGCATTGGTGTTGTGAAGCCTTTGCAGTCTTGCATACCAAACTTCTTCAGGCAATCTTTGAGATACTTCTCTTGAGATATGAAGATGCCATTGCGCTGTTGTCGGATTTGAAGACCAAGAAAGAACTTCAGCTCCTCCATCATGGACATCTGATATTGCTCTTGCATCATATATCCAAACTCTTCACTGTACTTCCGATTGGTGCAGCCGAAGATAGTGTCATCCACATATATTTGGCACACAAACAGTTCGGTATATCCATTTGGTGCCTATTATGTTGTGCTTCCGTGGATCGGGACGCTTAACTAGTTCCCATACATTATTCAGCTCAAACTTTTGAAGCTCTTCTTGCATAGCTTGAATCCATTCAGGTTCCATGAAGGCTTCTTCAACTTTCTTGGGTTCTGATATTGAGACGAATGCGAAATGCCCACAGAAGTTTGCTAGCTGAGTTGCCCTTGAACGAGTGAGTGGACCAGGTGCATTGATGCTGTCTATTCTGTCAATCTGCACTTCATTTGCATCACAAGGATGTATAGGGCGAAGACTTTGCTCTTGCTGATCTGCGTTGTTGTTTGGAGGAATGTCTTCATGCTGAGCATTGTCTTCATGTTGATCAGGTGCTGAGATGATGAGTTCTTCTTCAGGATGAGCTTCAGAAGGCATAATCTCTCCAGTTCCCATAAGCTTGATTGATTCACTAGCTGGGACTTCATCTAGCACATTTGGCAGTTGCTCTCTTTGTGAACCATTTGTTTCATCAAACCGCACATCCACTGTTTCGACCACTTTGTAATGGAAGAGATTGAAGACTCTGTAGGAGTGTGAATCCTTTCCATATCCAAGCATAAAGCCCTCATGTGCTTTTGGTGCAAACTTTGAGGTGTGATGTGGGTCCTTGATCCAGCACTTTGCGCCAAATACTCTGAAGTAACTGACATTTGGCTTCTTGCCAGTTAGGAGTTCATAAGATGTCTTGTTCAGAAGCTTGTGAAGATAAACACGATTGATTGTATGGCATGCAGTATCAATGGCTTCAGTCCAGAATTTTCTTGGAGTCTTGTATTCATCTAGCATTGTTCTGGCCATTTCAATGAGTGTTCTGTTCTTGCGTTCGACGACGCCATTCTGCTATGGCGTGTACGGAGCTGAGAATTCATGTGTGATGCCCAAGGTATCAAGATATGTATCAAGGCCAGTGTTCTTGAATTCAGTGCCATTGTCACTTCTAATGTGCTTTATCTTGGCGCCAAAATTGTTTATAGCTCGATTGGCGAAGCGTCTGAAGACATCCTGCACTTCAGTCTTGTAAAGGATTATGTGTACCCAAGTATATCTAGAGTAATCATCAACAATGACGAAGCCATAGAGGCAAGCAGTAGTAGTAAAAGTTGAGTAGTGAGTGGGACCGAAAAGATCCATGTGGAGCAGTTCGAAGGGTTGTGTAGTAGTCATGATTGTCTACGAAGGATGTTTTGCCCTTGTCATCTTCCCTGCTTCACAGGCACCGCATAAATGATCTTTCTTGAACTTGACGCCCTCGATGCCTATGACATGCTTCTTCTTCGCAAGGGTGTGGAGGTTCCTCATGCCAGCATGCCCAAGCCTCCGATGCCAAAGCCAACATTCTGAAGCTTTTGCAAGAAGGCATACCGCAAGTTGTGGTCCTGCTGAGAAATCTACCACGTACAAATCACCTTTCTGATACCCTTCAAACACTAGAGATTTGTCAGATTCCATTAGCACCAGGCAGCGATATTTTCCAAACATTACAATCATATTCAGATCGCAAAGCATTGAGACAGACATTAAGTTGAAGCCAAGGGATTCAACAAGCATGACTTTATCCATGTGTTGATCCTTTGAGATTGCAACTCTACCTAGACCCAATACCTTACTTTTACCAGTGTCAGCAAATGTGATGTGGCTCTTGTCGGATGGACGTAATGTTGAGTCCATAAGAAGGCTTCTTCTGCCAGTCATGTGATTTGTGCACCCACTGTCAATAATCCATTCTGAAGATTTTGAAGTCGCTGGTGTCGTACCCTACAGTACAGTTAGGGGGATAGGCTTCACGAAGAGAATTGTGAAGCATAAACATTTGACAAACCAGTGGGTTATGAAAACTTAAATCCAGATTAGGACTAATAGGGAGAGTAGCATGCGATTCAGGAACGAAGTACATATTGATCCCATTCGGGCATTTTATCTTGCGCCCTACAAGATTTTTAAGGTCCCCAACAATAGCATCAGAAGATTTTGTTTTTCTGCTGGAGACCTTTCCCTGCAAAAGAGAGTTAAGCTTTCTTAACCACCCACATCTTCAAGGGTGGCTTAGAAGCAATAAGTCTAAGTGCAGCATCTGAGAATTTTGGCTTTGAAGCCTTAGCAAATAGTCTAGCAGGTGGACAATAATACTCATAGGAATAAGCAGAATAATTTTTGGTCACATGAACACGGTTCGATGAACCGCTCTCATACTCATGTGCCTGAGTTTGTTTTCCCTGCAAAACATTTGTGTTAGTGTGACTCAGGTGAGTCCTCTGTTTGTATGAAGCCATTGGACCATATGAAGCCTTTGGTCTGAGATTTGTCTTCTTCAAGTGAGGTGTCATGAAGACATTCACAGGAAGATTTTCCAGACACTTTTTGGAAACCCAGATCTTCTTCATAGGCGGTCCATTCCTACAGTTAGTACCAATGTACCTGGCAAACACTTCACCATTCTGATTCTTAAACAGTTTATAGTTTGCATCAAAGGATTCATCAATGATAATGGGGTTAGCACAAGTGAAGCCAGATAAGTTGGATGGATCTGCTGAAAGTTCCTTTGCAGCAACCCATGTGGTTTTGGGGTACTGCTCAGGTTTCCAGTAAGAGCCATCTGCATTGATTTTCCTCACAAATCCAACACCCTCTTTCCTAGGGTTTCGATTCAGGATCTGCTTCTTGAGGACATCACATAGTGTCTGATGTCCTTTAAGACTTTTTTACATCCCTGTTTCAAGCAATGTCTTCAACATAGCATTCTCATCAGCAATAGCAGTGGTATCCTCAGCAGAGGGGTTAGTTACCACGTCAACAGTTGAAGATATTGCAACAGCAGTAGAAGTGGAACATTCAGCAACAGAATTAGCATTATCACACTCAATGCATTTAAGACATGGTGGTTCAAATCCTTCCTGAGCGGGACTGATCTGTTCGGAGCGAAGTGACTCATTTTCCTTTTGAAGATCTTCATGAGCCACCCTCAATTTCTCAAGTTCTTGCTTCCTTTGAAGATAATCATAGGAAAGCTTTTCATGAGTTGTTGAGAGAGTATCATGACGATCTTCAAGTTCCTGATACTTAACGTGAAGGTTTTTTATGTCTTCAATTAACGATTCAGATCGAGTCATTTCAGCACCCAACAGATCATCGCTTCTGTCTAACAGTTTTTGAATATGTTCCATAGCTTTCTGTTGTTCAGTTGCAATTTTAGCAAGTGTTTTGTAGCTAGGTTTTGAATCACATTCAGAGTCATCGTCACTAGATGTTTCATAGCGAGTAGTGCGTGTGTTTACCTTGGCACCGCGTGCCATGAAGCAGTAGGTAGGAGTGGAGTCGTTCTTGTCATTTGTGTTGGTGTCGGTGATGCAGTCATTGTCTTCAGTGTTGAAGATGGACTTGGCGACGTATGCTGTAGCCAGACTCGCAATGCCAGAATCAGACTCCTCCTCAGACTCCACCTCTGCCTCCTCAGATGCGGACTCCTCCTCTGAATCCATCTCCTTTCCAACAAACGCACGTGCCTTGCCATATGAGCTCTTCTTGTGTGATGAAGACTTTGATGAAGACTTGGAAGAAGACTTTGAGTATTTCTTCTTCTTCTTGTCGTCAGAATCATATTCCTTGCTCTTCTTCTTCCTTCTGTTCTCATTGTCCCACTGTGGACACTCAGAGATGAAGTGTCCAGTTTTCTTGCACTTGTGACATGTTTTCTTCTTGTAGTCATGAGCAGAAGCTTCATCATTCCTTGAGCTTGATCGTGAAAATTTTCTGAAGCCTTTCTTCTTGGTGAATTTTTGGAACTTCTTCACTAGCATTGCAAGTTCTCTTCCAATGTCTTCAGGATCATCAGAACTGCAGTCAGATTCTTCTTCAGATGAGGAGACAGCTTTTGCCTTCAAGGCGCGAGTTCGCCCATAGTTTGGACCGTAGATATCTCTTTCCTCAGAAAGCTGAAACTCGTGTGTGTTGAGCCTCTCAAGTATGTCAGACGGATCGAGTGTCTTGAATTCAGGACGTTCTTGAATCATCAGGGCCAGGATGTCAAACGAACTATCAAGTGATCTCAGCAGCGTTTTGACGATTTCATGTTTGGTGATTTCAGTGGCACCGAGGGCTTCAAGCTCATTTATGATGTCAGTGAGTCTATCAAATGTGTGCTGGACATTCTCATTGTCATTTCGCTTGAAGTGGTTGAAGAGATTGCGAAGGACACTGATTCATTGATCTCTCTGGGTTGAGATGCCTTCATTGACCTTGGAGAGCCAGTCCCAGACCAGTTTGGATGTCTTCAAGGCACTCACACGGCCATACTGTCCTTTGGTCAGATGACCACAGATGATGTTCTTGGCAGTAGAGTCCAGTTGAACGAATTTCTTGACATCAGCAGCAGTGACACCTTCTCCAGCCTTGGGAACGCCGTTCTCGACGACATACCATAGGTCGACGTCAATGGCTTCAAGATGCATGCGCATCTTATTCTTCCAGTAGGGATATTCAGTTCCATCGAAGACGGGGCACGCAGCGGAGACTTTGATTATCCCTGCAGTCGACATAGCTAAAACTCCAGGTGGTTAAACCGAATCACACAGAACAAGGGAGCACCTTGCTCTGATACCAATTGAAAGTGCATTATATCGACTAGAGGGGGGGTGAATAGGCGATTTTTATGAAAGTCTTCAAAACTTGGGAGTTATGAAGACAACCAGTGAAGATTATGCCTATTACTATGCAGCGGAAGTTAGATTACACTAGGCCAGCCATGGTCATGTATTCAATAGAGTGAAAGCACAGTGACAAACAGCTTCAGTGTAATAAGGATCAAGTAGGAAGAAGTTATGAAGCCAAACAGATCATGCATTCACGTTGTGAAGACAAATGATAAAGCAAGCACGCAATGACTTCACAATGAGTAACAGCAAGAGAAGGAATAGAAGATGAAACCAGTGACTCGTTGAAGACAATGATATGTTGGACCAGTTCCAGTTGCTGTGACAACTGTATGTCTGGTTGGAGCGGCTAGGTATTTAAACCTTAGGACACACAGTCCCGGACACCCAGTCCTGAACACACAGTTTAGGACACCAAGTCCTCACCGTAATCTCCTTGAGCTAAGGTCACTTAGTCCTCTCCCAATCACTCTGGTAAGTCTTCAAGGTAGACTCCCAAACCTTCACAGACTTCGTTCACTGGCAATCCACAATGTCTCTTGGATGCTCTGAACGCGAAGCCTAACCGTCTGGAGGATTCACAGTCCTCAAGTGTAATAAGTCTTCAGATCACACAGACAAGAAGACTTAAGTGATGCCCAATTTACTCTGGCTCAGGGTGGTTAGGGCTTTTCTCCTCACTAGGAATTTTCTCTCAAAGGCTTCGAGGTGGTTTGCTCTCAAATGACAAAAGCCGTGCACTGAAATCTGAGCAGCCAACTGTTTATGGTTGTGGGGGTGGGCTATTTATAGCCACTTGGCAACCCGACCTGATTTGTCCGAAATGACCCTGGGTCACTAAGGAACTGACACGTGTCTCAACGGTCAGATTTCGAACTCTCATGGCAACTTTACTTGGGCTACAAGCAAAGCTGAATTGTCCGGCTCTGGACAAGATTTGCTCTCATTGTCTTCACTCGAAGACATAGGTTTTTGATTTAGGCATCACTTAAGTCATTCTGACTTGTTCTCCTGGACCCCACTTAACAGTACGGTGGTTCCTATGACTCAACAAAAATAAAAAGAACTACGAAAGATCTAAGTCTTCGAGTTCCATAGGCTTCATAACGTGTCTTCTCTTGTCATAGTCTTCAATGTGAATATCTTCATATACCACCTTTGACTTCAATGTCTTCATTCATTTTTAGGGGTCATCTCTGGTAGTAAACCGAATCAATGAGGGACTTCTACCTGTGTTTTCCTGCAATTCTCACAAACACATTAGTCCCTCAACTAGGTTTGTCGTCAATACTCCAAAACCAACTAGGGGTGGCACTAGATGCACTTACACACATCTTCAGGGGGAGCCCTTGCAACTTATGAAGACAATTCCTTATCTTTACAATTTCACATATTATATTCCCCGTTGAAAACTTCAACTAGTTTGTCATCAATCACCAAAAAGGGGGAGATTGTAAGTGCATCTAGTGCCACCCCTAGTTGGTTTTGGAGTATTGACGACAAACCTAGTTGAGGGACTAATGTGTTTGTGAGAATTGCAGGATAACACAGGTAGAAGTCCCTCATTGGTTCGGTTTTCCTACCAGAGATGACCCCTAAAAATGTATGAAGACATTGAAGTCAAAGGTGGTAAGTG
Organism: Triticum urartu; assembly: GCF_056163025.1. Taxonomy (NCBI): domain Eukaryota; kingdom Viridiplantae; phylum Streptophyta; class Magnoliopsida; order Poales; family Poaceae; genus Triticum; species Triticum urartu. The sequence continues at coordinate 396,706,075 of NC_141876.1, read as the reverse complement.
AAGACATTCACCTTGAAGACTATGACAAGAGAAGACATCGCATGAAAACTATGGAGCGCGAAGACTTAGATCTTTCGTAGTTCTTTTTCTTCTTTGTTGAGTCATAGGAACCACCGTACTGTTAAGTGGGGTCCAAGAAAACCAGTCAGAATGACTGAAGTAATGCTTAACCAAAATCCTATGTCTTCGAGTGAAGACTATGAGAGGGAATCTAGTTCAGAGTTGGACAAGTCAGCTTTGCTTGTAGCCCAAGTAAAGTTGCCGTGTGTGTTTGAAATCTGACCGTTGGAACACGTGTTAGTTCCTTAGTGACCCAGGGTCATTTCGGACAAATCAGGTCGGGTTGCCTAGTGGCTATAAATATCCCACCCCCTACAACCATAAACGGTTGGCTGCTCAGAGTTAAAGTATGGCTTTTGTCGTTTGAGAGCAACCCACCTCGAAGCCTTTGAGAGAGAATTCCTTGAGAGGATAAAGCCCTAACCACCCAGAGCCAAAGAGTGTTAGGCATCACTTAAGTCTTCTTGTCTGTGTGATCTGAAGACTTATTACACTTGAGGACTGTGAATCCTCCAGACGGTTAGGCGTCGCGTTCTGAGCATCCAAGAGTCATTGTGGATCGCCGGTGGACGAAGTCTGTGAAGGTTTGGAAGTCTTCCTTGAAGACTTACCAGAGTAATTGGGCGAGGACTGGGTGTCCTTAGCTCAAGGGGAATAAGGTGAAGATGAGGTCTCCTGAGTTGAATCTCAGCCTCCCTAACCAGACATACAGTTGTCACAGCAACTGGAACTGGTCCAACAAATCATAGTCTTCAACAAGTCACTGGTTTCATCCTTCCCTTCCCTTTATTTAATGTTGGTTCTTGTGAAGTAATTGTACGATAGCATCACCATTCGACTTCACTAAGTGATTACGTGTACTGATTGGCTTCTCAACATCTTCCTACCTGATCCTTACTGCCTAGCTGCTATTTGTCATTGTGCTTTCACTTCATTAAATACATGACTATGGTTTGCCTAGTGTAGTCTACCTTCCGCTGCATGATAATAGGTTTATTTCTATCGTTTGTCTTCGAAACTCACATGTTTTGAAGACTTTCATTAAAATCGCCTATTCACCCCCTCTAGTTGATCACTAGCACTTTCAACGTTCTCCTCGAGAATAGCTTCTTCAGTAATGGGGGGAGTAGGGACACGTTCTTCTTCTTGTTTGTCGTCGGCTGATGCAGTCGGAATGTCTTCAGCAGCTTTAGCCTCAGACTCGGAGACATTCATAGTAGGAGTGGCATCTGGAAACACTTGACGTGCAACAGATTGGTGGGGCACTTCTCCTTCTGGAACACTCGAAAGAGGGACTTGAGGCCTTGGTCCTTTGCAAAGCCTGCGTAGCGCTGGCGACGCCTGTGGAGATGGAGTTGGCTGGGCCTCAAAGTCATCTTCTTCTTGCACTGATGGGGTTGCTTGCGGTTGGGGAGAGCTTGGAGTGTCTTGTCTCTGTGGGTGATCAGCCCACGATGCATCCTGAGTAGTTGGCGTCAGAGGACGACCAATGCTGATGAGTTCGCTGTGCGTAAGCACAGGCGATGATACCAGTTGGTGCTCGATTTGAGGAAGGACTTCATCATCTCCAACATTGTCATGGTGACCAATGTCTTCAGCAGTGGTGGGGTCAACTGCTGGAATGTCTTCAGCATCAGGAGCCTCTGCGGAAGCAGGCTCATGAACAATCAATTGGCGCTCGTGGTGTTCAGATGCAGGGCGAACCATTGAGATAGGTTCAACAACTAAGGGCTCTGTGGGAGCATCCCGATCCTTCTTGGTATTGCGCTTCTTCTTAGAGGGAGCGACATCAGAAGCTTCAGGATTTTTCCTTTTTTTGGCTTCAGCCTCGGCAATCCTTGTCTTCTTTAGTTCTGAAGCAGTTGACCTGACCTTTGGCTTCGAGCCAGTCATGCTGCTTGGGAAGACTATGCGAGGTTCTTCCTGCCTCGAAGGTGCATATTGGTCAGTTGAGGGCTTCTTCTTCTTTGCAGCCATTCTTGGGTCGATGCCAGGACGACCAAGAGCCTTGCGCTTCTCAGCCTCATTGTAGGATTGCACACACTTGTCAGCCAGGCTCTTCATGCGCTCATGAGAACCTTGAGCTTCTTCACGCTTCTTGAGAAACGCTTCTTTGAGCTCGTGCAGCATGATCTTGAAGTTTTTGACATCTTGCACGCTGAGCTTGGCCATGTGCTTCTTGAACTGAGCTTTCTCATAGTCGATCTTTTGCTTCAGTTCAACGATGCGCTGAGCTAGAGCTAGCTCAGAAGCAATGGCGCCATGGAAGGCGACACTGAGGCCAATTGGAAGTTGCAGATCTTCAAAGCTGAGGTTGGGCGTGTCAAATCACTCATCAATGAAGTTATGGAGTATTGCCACATCAAAGAGAGGCAGACCATTGAAGATTTCTGCTTCTTCCTTGCTCTTGATCAGTTGCTCAAGAGCGTCATCTGCAAGAACTTCATCGCTGGAGAGATCAGTGGCGTCATTGCGCAGAATAGCAGCAGCAATCAGTGCCTGATCAGTACCCTTTCTCATCTTAGTCTTCTTGGAGATACGTGATAGATCTTCAGACTGCACACTGTCTTCAGGAGATGCAGTAGCCAGTGGCTTCGCATGTAAAACCTTTGGTGCAGGAGCAGGCTTTCAAGCTTTAGGCTTCTTTAGTTTCTTTGGCTTCGGCGGTGCAGGCGCTTCATCAGATTCAACGTCATTTGTAGGCTCATCCACAGATGTCCCTTGAACCATGATATGAGTGATGAGACCTTCCAGGTTGTAGAAGGGCCCAACAAGATTGGGTTCAGCTTCGCGGGTGCCATCGGCACAGGGAGCAGAAGGACCAGGGTGGAAGTCTAGTCCCAATGACTTCTTGTTCTGCTTAGCCAAATTCTTGGCAAACTGGAAGTTGCGCTTGAACAGATTGTCGTCACGACACCATAGCAATGATGATGGGTCAGCATCTGCAGGCTGTGGTCCACGGACCATGCAGGGATAGAAGCCTTGTTCAATGGCTTCATCTCTGGACCTGGGTTGAAGATTTCTGTATAGGATGTCTCCCCATGGTCGCTTGATGGCATTCTTCTCTGCATATTCCTGGGTCACAAACCTGTACTTGAACCATTGCTCAGCCCAGTACCTTCAAATCCATTGGATTCGTGTCTTGTGCTGATTGTAATCCTCTTCTGGGTCTGTCTTGTACAGCTCTGAGAGGTCATCAGGCAGATCTCTTGATGTTCCCCCTCGACACTGTCGGCCACCCTTCCTTGCTGATTTCTCTGTAGCCATGAGCTTCAAACTGAATGGTTTCAACACGTTCAAAGGTTTCAAAGGCTTCCGCTTGCTGGTCAAACAGGAACTGGCTTTGGAAGAATTTATATGATGCTGTAAGAATTCTGCAAATGAATGCCGACTATGAGAACCAAGGGATTCTCCCATGGACATGTACCTATGACAGCATTAAGGTGCGAAGGAAGGGGAAGAGGTCATATGCATTCTCAGAAGATTTTGAAGATAAATCAGTTTAGAAGACATTGACCTCATAGTGCGAAGACATTCAATCATAGATAGAGAGTTGGTTCCAGATTTGTACGAATCCACAAATAAGTACAAGTGAGGAATCTAACTACTTTGTGAAGCATAAGTGCACATACTAGGCATATTATGAGATGAAGTGTGAAATAGATCCAACTTGTGTGAACAGAAACTGCTTGTGGTAGAAAGTGATGGATCTATAGAATCAAAGGGGCTGTAAAAAAAGAAGTTTTATTTATCACACGAAGAACTGCTAGACGGAGTGGGAGAGGAGGCCGAGCAGATCGATCGTCCGTGCCCTAACTTGGCGACGGAGGACTCCTACGGCGACGGCGGAGAATACGATGTCCGCGGCCGGCGCGGAGACGGCGTTGGTGAGGTCGCGGCAACTAAGCGCTTTGTCGCCGGCGTCATCGAGGGAGAGCGGTGGCGCTAGGGTTTGTGCGAGAGTGGAAGAAAGGATAATGACTGTGGTGAGTCATGTATTTATAGAGACAGGGACGGCACAGTGCTATTACACAGGTGCCCCTGGCGATTCACATCTGAAGGACACGTGGCCATCATGCAACATATCGGAGGTTGTTCCACGTTCCCACGCACGCCTAGATTGTCGGGTGGTCGTTCCCACTTCTCCGGGTTTCAGGTGAAGGAATTAGCATTGAAAACGGACTTAATGTTTGTCTCTGGATCTTCTGCTGGCAAGGACGCAAAGAAGATATTCGACAGTTTCAATAGAATGCATATGATTTGGAGAGATAGAGTTTGAGATAGAAAGCATAGAGAGGTTAGGGTCCGATCACATTCACTTAGTTCAAAAGATTCAACAAGAAGACATAGCTATAAGTGAATGCTGTAGAGGATAGAACACTAGTACATATATATATATATATATATATATGAGAAAGACAGTCAAATCAACATAGTGAAGATAATCATGAAGACAAGTTGAGATTGAAGCCAAACCAAATGTGAAGACATACCAAACGTAACGCCATGAGTGAAGCACTTCAAACAGAAAAATTTGGTGGTGGCGTTACCCACCGTATAGGAAGTATTAGACTCAGACACGGTGCACAATTATCGTGGCGCTCCGAAGTCAAATTCCACATTAATGTATTCACACTTAGAGTGTAAGTCTTCATTGATTGAAGATATACTTTACTTCGTGTGTTGCACATCTAAGTCATCAATATGCATAAGTGTTAGGATGTGTGCCTGATCATAGGACATTTGAGGATTCCAAGATATTTAGCTCACACCGTAACTTGCAAAACCTCTTCTCATCCAAGGGCTTGGTGAAGATATCTGTCAATTGCTCTTCAGTGTTGACGTGTATGATATCAATATCTTCCTTCACAACATGATCTCTGAGAAAGTGATGACGAATTTCAATGTGCTTTGTCTTCGAGTGCTGAACTGGGTTGTTGGCAATCTTGATGGTGCTTTCGTTGTCGCGGTAGGGTGGCACTTGCTTTAGATGAATGCCATAATCTTTGAGTGTTTGCTTCATCCATAGAAGTTGAGCGCAGCAAGATCCAGCAGCAATGTATTCAGATTCAGCAGTGGAGAGAGATACACAGTTTTGCTTCTTTGAAGACCAACATACAAGTGATCGTCCTAGAAAATGACATGTGCCTGATGTAGACTTGTGATCCACCTTGTCACCAGCATAATCAGCATCCGAGAATCCAACCAAATCAAACTCTGAGCCCTTTGGATACCATAATCCTAATGTTGGGGTGTGAGCCAAATATCGAAGAATTCGCTTCACAGCTAAGTGATGTGATTCCTTTGGTGCCGCTTGGAATCGAGCACACATGCAAACACTAAGCATAATATCTGGCCTAGATGCACATAGATAAAGTAAAGAACCAATCATGGAGCGGTATACCTTTTGATTGAACTCTTTACCATTGTCGTCGGGACCCAGATGATGTTTGGCGCCATTGGCATCGTGAAGCCTTTGCAGTCTTGCATCCCAAATTTCTTCAGGCAATCTTTGAGGTACTTCTCTTGAGATATGAAGATGTCATTGCGTTGCTGATGTATTTGAAGACCAAGGAAGAACTTCAGCTCACCCATCATGGACATCTGATATTGCTCTTGCATCATATATCCAAACTTGTCTGTGTATTTCTGATTGGTGCAACCAAAGATAATGTCATCCACATATATTTGGCACACAAATAGTTCACCATCATATGTCTTCGTGAAGAGAGTGGGGTCGAGGGAACCAGGTTTGAAGCCTTTGCTGTTCAGGAAGTATTTGAGTGTGTCATACCAAGCCCGAGGGGCTTGTTTGAGGCCATACAGTGCCTTGTTGAGCTTGTACACCATGTCAGGATGTTTTGGATCTTCAAAGCCAGGCGGTTGTGCAACATACACTTCTTCGTCAATCTTGCCACTGAGAAAAGCGCTCTTCACATCCATTTGATACAGAAGAATGTTATGATGATTTGCATAGGCCAGCAGTATGCGTATGGCTTCAAGTCTGGCCACAGGAGCAAAGGTTTCATCGAAGTCAATCCCTTCAACTTGAGTGTACCCTTGAGCAACGAGACGAGCTTTGTTTCTGACAACTTGACCATGCTCATCTTGCTTGTTGCGATATATCCATTTGGTGCCTATTATATTGTGCTTGCGGGGATCAGGACGCTTAACCAGTTCCCATACATTATTCAGCTCAAACTGTTGAAGCTCTTCTTGCATCGCTTGAATCCATTCAGGTTCCATGAAGGCTTCTTCAACTTTCTTGGGTTCGGATATTGAGACGAATGCGAAGTGCCCACAGAAATTTGCTAGCTATGCTGCCCTTGAACGAGTGAGTGGACCTGGTGCATTGATGCTATCAATTATTTTCTCAATCTGTACTTCATTTGCAACACGAGGATGTACAGGACGAAGATTTTGCTCTTGTTGATCATTGTCATTGTTAGAAGGATTGTCTTCAGGATGAGCATTGTCTTCAGTTTGATCATTGTCTTCAGGTCAATCAGGTGCGGAGATGATAAGTTCCTCTTCAGGCTGAGCTTCAGAAGGTATGATTTCTCCAGTTCCCATAAGTTTGATTGATTCACTGGATGGAACTTCATCTAGCACATTTGGCAGGTGCTCTCTTTGTGAGCCGTTAGTCTCATCGAACCGCACATCCACGGTTTCAACCACTTTATAATGAAAGAGGTTGAAGACTCTGTAGGAGTGCGAATCCTTTCCATATCCAAGCATAAAACCTTCATGTGCTTTTGGTGCAAATTTTGAAGTGTGATGTGGATCCTTGATCCAGCACCTGGCACCAAATACTCTGAAGTAACTGACATTTGGCTTCTTGCCAGTAAGGAGCTCATAGGATGTCTTGTTGAGAAGCTTGTGAAGATAAACACAGTTGATGATATGGCATGCAGTATCAATGGCTTCAGGCCAGAACTTTCTTGGAGTCTTGTTTTCATCAAGCATCGTCCGGGCCATCTCAATAAGTGTTCTGTTCTTGCGTTCCACGACGCCATTCTGCTGTGGTGTGTATGGAGCTGAGAATTCATGTGTAATGCCCAAAGTATCAAGATAAGTGTCTAGACCAGTGTTCTTGAATTCAGTGCCGTTATCACTTCTGATGTGCTTGATCTTGACGCCATAGTTGTTCATGGCTCGATTGGCGAAGCGTCTGAAGACAACCTGCACTTCAGTCTTGTAGAGGATTATATGCACCCTAGTATATCTTGAATAGACATCAACAATGACAAAGCCATAGAGACAAGCAGTAGTAGTGAGAGTTGAGTAATGAGTGGGACCAAAAAGATCCATGTGGAGCGGTTCGAAGGGTTGAGTCGTTGTCATGATTGTCTTCGAGGGATGCTTGGCCCTCGTCATCTTTCCTGCTTCACAGGCACCGCATAAGTGATCCTTCTTGAACTTGACGCCCTCGATGCCTATGACATGCTTCTTCCTTGCAAGGGTGTGGAGGTTCATGCCCTAGCCTCCGATGCCAGAGCCAGCATTCAGAAGCTTTTGCTAGAAGACATACGGCAAGTTGTGGTCCTGCTGAGAAATCTACCATGTACAAATCATCTTTCCGATACCCTTCAAACACTAGAGACTTGTCAGATTCCATTAGTACAAGGCAACGATATTTTCCAAACATCACAATCATGTTTAAATCGCAAAGCATTGAAACAGATATTAAGTTGAAACCAAGGGATTCAACAAGCATGACTTTATCCATGTGTTGATCCTTTGAGATTGCAACTCTACCTAGACCCAATACCTTGCTTTTACCAGTGTCAGCAAATGTGATGTGACTTTTGTCAGATGGACGTAGTGTTGAGTCCATAAGAAGGCTTCGCTTGCCAGTCATGTGTTTGGTACACCCACTATCAATAATCCATTCTGAAGCAGCTAGTGTCGTACCCTACAGTGCAGTTAGGGGGATAGGCTTCACGAAGAGAATTGTGAAGCAAAAACATTTGACGAACCAGTGGATTATGAAAGCTTAGATCGAGATTTGGACTGATAGGACGAGTAGCAAGCGATTCAGGAAGAAAGTACATAATAAGACCATTTGGGCATTTGATCTTGCGCCCTACAAGATGTTTAAGGTCCCTAGCAATAGCATCAGACGATTTTGGTTTTCGGCTGGAGACCTTTCCCTGCAAAAGAGAGTTAAGCTTTCTTAGCCACCCACATCTTCAAGGGTGGCTTCGTAGAAATGAGTCTAAGTGCAGCATCTGAGAACTTTGGCTTTGGAGCCCTAGCAAAAAGTCTTGGAGGTGGACAATAGTACTCATAAGAATAAGCAGAATAGATCTTGGTCTTATGAACATGGCGGTTTGATGAAACGCGCTCATATTCACAGGCCTGAGTATGGTTTCCCTACAAAACATTTGCGTTAGTGAGACTCAGGTGAGTCCTCTGTCTGTATGAAGCCTTTGGACCGTATGAAGCATGTGGTCTGGGCTTTGTCTTATTCACCTGTGGTGTCATGATGATATTCACAGGAAGATTCTCCAAACACCTTTTCGGCACCCAGATCTTCTTCATAGGCGGTCCATTCCTGCAGTTAGTACCAATATACCTGGCAAACACTTCACCATTCTGATTCTTAAACAGTTTATAGTTTGCATCAAAGGATTCATCAATAACAATGGGATTAGCACAAGTGAAGCCAGATAGGGTGGATGGATCCGCTGAAGGTTCCTTTGCAGCAACCCATGTGGTTTTGGGGTACTGCTCAGGTTTCCAGTAAGAGCCATCAGCATTCATTTTCCTTTCGAACCCACCACCCTCTTTCCTAGGGTTTCGGTTCAGGATCTGCCTTTTGAGGACATCACATAGTGTCTGATGCCCTTTGAGACTTTTGTACATCCCTGTTTCAAGCAATGTCTTCAACCTAGCATTCTCATCAGCAATAGCAGTGGTATCCTCAGCAGAGGGGTTAGTTACCACATCAACAATTGAAGATATTGCAACAGTAGCAGCAGTGGAACACTCAGCAACAGAAGTAGCGTTGTCACGCTCACTTCATTTAAGACATGGTGGTTCAAATCCTTCCTGAGCGGAACTGATCTATTCGGCGCGAAGTGACTCGTTTTCCTTTTGAAGATCTTCATGAGCCGCTCTCAATTTCTCAAGATCTTGCTTCCTTTGAAGATAATCATAGGAAAGCTTTTCATGAGTTGTTGAGAGCGTTTCATGACGACTTTCTAGTTCCTCATACTTAACGTGAAGATTTTTTATGTCTTCAATTAAGGACTGAGATCGAGTCATTTCAGCGTCTAACAGATCATCGCTTTTGTCTAGCAGTTTTTGAATATGTTCCATAGCTTTCTTCTGTTCAGTTGCAATTTTAGCAAGTGTTTTGTAACTGGGTTTGGAACCACAATCAGAGTCATCTTCACTAGAAGTTTGATAGTGAGCACTGTGTGTGTTTACCTTGGAACCGCATGCCATGAAGCAGTAGGTAGGAGCGGAGTAGTCCTTGTCATTTGCATCGGTGTCGGTGATGAAGTCATTGTCTTCAGTGTTGAAGATGGACTTGGCAACGTATGCTGTAGCTAGACTCGCAACGCCAGAATCGGACTCCTCCTTAGACTCCACCTCCGCCTCCTCAGAAGCGGACTCCTCCTCTGAATCCATTTCCTTGCCAACAAACGCACGTGCCTATGAGCTCTTCTTGTGTGATGAAGACTTTGAGGAAGACTTGGAAGAAGACTTTGAGTATTTCTTCTTCTTCTTGTCGTCAGAGTCATATTCCTTGCTCTTCTTCTTCTTCTTGTTCTCATTGTCCCACTTCGGACACTCAGAGATGTAGTGGCCAGGTTTCTTGCACTTGTGGCATGTTCTCTTCTTGTAGTCATGAGCAGAAGCTTCATCATTTCTTGAGCTTGATCGTGAAGACTTTCTGAAGCCTTTCTTCTTGGTGAATTTTTGGAACTTCTTCACAAGCATAGCAAGCTCCTTTCCAATGTCTTCAGGATCATCAGAACTGTTATCAGATTCTTCTTCAGATGAGGAGACAGCTTTTGCCTTCAAGGCACGAGTTCACCCATAGTTGGGACCGTAGATGTCTCTTTTCTCAGAAAGCTGAAACTCATGTTTGTTGAGCCTCTCAAGTATGTCAGACGGATCGAGTGTCTTGAAATCAGGACGTTCTTGAATCATCAGGGCTAGGGTGTCAAACGAGCTGTCAAGTGATCTCAGGAGTGTCTTGACGACTTCATGCTTGGTGATCTCAGTGGCGCCGAGAGCTTGAAGCTCATTAGTGATGTCATTGAGTCGATCAAACGTGAGCTGCACGTTCTCATTGTCATTTCTCTTGAAGCGGTTGAAGAGGTTGCGAAGGACACTGATTCTCTGATCTCTCTGGGTTGAGATGCCTTCATTGACCTTGGAGAGCCAGTCCCAGACTAGCTTAGATGTTTCCAAAGCACTCACGCGGCCATACTGTCCTTTGGTCAGATGACCACAGATGATGTTCTTGGTAGTGGAGTCCAGTTGAACGAACTTCTTGACATCAGCAGCAGTGACACCTTCACCAGCCTTGGGAACACCATTCTTGATGACATACCATAGGTCGACATCAATGGCTTAAAGATGCATGCGCATCTTATTCTTCCAGTAGGGATATTCAGTTCCATCGAAGACGGGGCAAGCAGTGGAGACCTTAATTATCCCTGCAGTCGACATAGCTAAAACTCCAGGTGGTTAAACCGAATCACACAGAACAAGGGAGTACCTTGCTCTGATACCAATTGAAAGTGCTAGTGATCGACTAGAGGGGGGGTGAATAGGCGATTTTTATGAAAGTCTTCAAAACATGGAAGTTTGGAAGACAAACGATAGAAATAAACCTATTACCATGCAGCGGAAGGTAGACTACACTAGGCAAACCATAGTCAAGTATTCAATGAAGTGAAAGCGCAATGACTAATAGCAGCTAGGCAGTAAGGATCAGGTAGGAAGATATTGTGAACCCAATCAGAGCAAGTAATCACTCAGTGAAGCCAAATGGTGATGCAATCGTACAATGACTTCACAAGGACCAACAGTAAGTAAAGGGAAGGGAAGGATGACACTAGTGACCAGTTGAAGACAATGATTTGTTGGACCAGTTCCAGTTGCTGTGACAACTGTACGTCTGGTTGGGGAGGCTGAGATTCAACTCAGAAGACCTCGTCTTCACCTTATTCCCCTTGAGCTAAGGACACCCAGTCCTAGCCCAATCACTCTGGTAATTCTTCAAGGTAGACTTCCAAACCTTCACAGACTTCGTTCACCGGCGATCCACAATGACTCTTGGATGCTTAGAACGCGACGCCTAACCGCCTGGAGGATTCATAGTCATCAAGTGTAATAACTCTTCAGATCACACAGACAGGAAGATTTAAGTGATGCCTAACACTCTTTGGCTCTGGGTGGTTAGGGCTTTATCCTCGCAAGGAATTCTCTCTCAAAGGCTTCGAGGTGGGTTGCTCTCAAACGACAAAAGCCGTACTCTAACTCTGAGCAGCCACCCGTTTATGGTTGTAGGGGGTGGGCTATTTATAGCCACTAGGCAACCCGACCTGATTTGTCCGAAATGACCCTGGGTCACTAAGGAACTGACACAAGTTCCAACGGTCAGATTTCAAACACACACGGCAACTTTACTTGGTCTACAAGCAAAGCTAACTTATCCAACTCTGGACAAGATTTGCTCTCATAGTATTAACTTGAAGACATAGGATTTTGGTTAGGCATCACTTCAGTCATTCTGACTGGTTCTCTTGGACCCCACTTAACAGTACGGTGGTTCCTATGACTCAACAAAGAAGAAAAAGAACGACGAAAGAACTAAGTCTTCGCGCTCCATAGTCTTCACGCGATGTCTTCTCATGTCATAGTATTCAATGTGAATGTCTTCACATACCACCTTTGACTTCAATGTCTTCATACATTTTTAGGGGTCATCTCTGGTAGGAAAACCGAATCAATGAGGGACTTCTACCTGTGTTATCCTGCAATTCTCACAAACACATTAGTCGCTCAACTAGGTTTGTCGTCAATACTCCAAAACCAACTAGGGGTGGCACTAGATGCACTTACAGTAACGTGGGCTGGCTGGGGTCCTGGCGCACTCTATATAAGCCACCCCCTCCACAGGCACAGGGGTTCGCATCTTTTGTAAACTCACACATATATAATCCAGTCGACCGCCTCAGGGCACCGAGACGTAGGGTTGTTACTTCCTCCGAGAAGGGCCTAAACTCGTAAAACTCGTGTGTACAACTGCTCCATAGCTAGGATCTTGCCTCCTCATACCTACCCCCCATTCTACTGTCAGTCTTAGATCCACGACAGTTGGCGCCCACTGTGGGGCAGGTGTCTTAGCAGTTTATTGGAGAAGTTGCAATTCTTCCGATTCCCATCATCATGGTTTCCGGTGGAGGATTGGCTGATGGCCGCGAGATCCGTCTCGGCGCGCTTGTCTTCATCGCTGACGGCTCCGCTTGGCTCCACGAGGCTCCACTCGACGTCGAGGCGCTCCCCGTCTGCGGGGCGACGCACTTCCGCGCATGCGTTCATCGCGTCCTTCTTCGGCAACCGTCGACTCCGTATCAGTCGGCTCCTATGGCAACCTCCCTTTCCGTTGTTCGCCGATGCCAGCGATTCGGTTGGTCACGGCTTCAGCGGTGGGTGAGGCACGCGGTGGCCCACCAATCGGCCACCCCACAAATCGTGGCGATCGATCCCGATGAAACTCTCTACGGCATGTTCGATCTGTCGACTGGCTCCGCCGAGACTGCGTCTGAATGCGACAGCAGTGACCCCGCGGCGGAAGTCTTGATGGTCAATGGACCATGCAGTCCTCCTGGCTTCACCCATGAAGACGGTGGCGATGGCGGCGGCGATCCGTCGCGTGTTCACGAAGAGTACCACCCCGAACCCCTTTCTTCTCAGCGGAGGGAAGATCTTCGCCGCCGTAATATGGACGCACTTCACACTCCTATCATTGGAGAAACCCCTGAGGCCCAGGCCTTGGAGGAAGCACACCTGGCCAACTTGGCTGAGCGCACTCGACTGGAAAACCTCCAGTGCGCACTCGACGAGCGCGCTCGGCAGCGTATTCCCGAGTCCAGTCGACGACAACTTTTTCCGCCTCCGACTTAGGTATACCGAACTCCGATCTATAATCTCATAGCTACATCTCGAATAGCAGAGTCAATTCAACCTTCCCAGTCAGAAGCTGGCTGAGGTTTGATGCAGATCCGGGCTTTGCTCCGAGCAGCAGGGGGGCAGAATACAGCAGTATCTCAGTCACGGAATAGGATTCATAGAAGGTCTGTGGTGGTGGATACTGTCCAGTCTGCCCATAGCCCGAGACCGCCTCCGCGGCGTGAGGGACGTGGATATCAGCAAGATCAGTACAGGAACCGGGAGCAGTATGATCATCGACTCGACCATGATGAACGTCGTTGAGTGCCCACGCCTTCTCCGAGGAGTGGGTCATATGTGCCTCGCCGACAAGATGACAGGCGCCCCCACAGTGGCGAACGAAGAATTCCAGTCGACCCCAGAGAGCCAGGCTTTGATGCCAGGTCTATCCTCGTTCAAGGTCTGGTTGATAGAAACAGATCTCACAGAGAAGGTCATGATAGAGATCACCCGACTGGAAGCAGGGTACCCGTTTCAGGGCCCGAGTGTTTCAGTAGAGCCATCAGAGCGGCAGTGATTCCTCCCAACTTTAGGTTGGCACTGGAGTCAGCAAGTTCACCGGCGAGTCCAAGCCTGATACTTGGCTTGAGGATTACTGAGTGGCTGTACAGATTGGTGGTGGTAATGATGATGTGGCCATGAAACACCTCCCCTTGATGTTGGAGGGCTCTGCCAGAGCATGGTTGAATCAGTTGGCTCCTGGCAGCATATATAGCTGGGAGGAACTTGCCCGAGTGTTTGTTAGGACCTTTGAAGGCACTTGCAAAAGGCCGGCAGGGTTGATAGAATTGCAGTGTTGTGTCCAGAAACCGAATGAAACTTTGAGGGATTATATCCAGAGATGGATCACGTTGCACCATACAGTGGAGAATGTGTCAGATAACCAAGAAATTTGTGCCTTCAAGGAAGGCATTAAGTATCGGGAGTTGAATCTGAAATTCGGTCGGGCAGGAGATATGACTCTAACTCGGATGATGGAGATTGCCACCAAATATGCCAATGGTGAAGAGGAAGACCGACTCCGGAGTGGCAAACACAAGACAGTCGCCCAAGAAACCGGAGGAGGGAATTCCAGTCGGAAACAAAAGCAAAAGGCCGAACCAGTTGCTCCTGGTTAAGCCTTAGCTATTGCCCAAGGAAAGTTCAAAGGAAAGCCCAAAGGACCCTGGACTCCCAAAAAAGTTAAGGATAAATATGGGAATGATGTGTTTGATTTACCGTGCCATATTCATACCAAAAAAGATGAAGAGGGGAACATCATTTACCCCAAACACACCACTCGACAGTGTCGATTCCTGATCCAGCAGTTCCGAGAGAAACAACCCAAGGAAAAGGAAAAGGAGTCGGACGGAGGTGAGTATAGGGAAGAAGATGATGATGGTTTTCCCAACGTCAATTCCACACTGATGATTTTTGCTGATGTTGAAAGCAAAAGTCGGTTGAAGGTTATTAACGGGGAAGTGAACATGGTTGCTCCTCCAACACCCAGTTATCTGAAGTGGTCCCAGACTGGCATCACATTCGACCATTCGGATCACCCAGCGCATATAGCCACCCCTGGGAGGCAAGCACTGGTAGTCGACCCAGTAGTCGATGGCACTCGACTGACTAAAGTACTGATGGATGGTGGCAGTGGCCTGAATATCCTTTATGTTGAAACCTTGAAGGGAATGGGCATTCCGATGTCCAAGCTTAGTGAAAGCAACATGAGCTACCACTGTGTTATACCCGGCAAGAAGGCCCAGTCACTCGGCCAGATCACGCTTGATGTGGTTTTCGGTGATTCCCAGAATTACCGCAAGGAAAAGTTGATGTTTGACGTAGTGGATTTCAAGAGTGCTTACCATGCCATTCTGGGGAGACCCACTTATGCATGTTTTATGGCTCAGCCATGTTACGTGTATCTCAAATTGAAGATGTCTGGCCCCAAAGGAGTAATCACTGCCACTGGCAATCGGCAGAAGGCAGAAGAGTGCTTCCACAAGGGCTCAAAAATTGCCGATGCAAAGATGGCAGTAGTGGAACTACAAGAGTACCAGAAAAATGCAGATCCAAGTGATTTGCTACGAGCCAAGAAGCCTGCCACAGAGTCTGCATTTCAGTCGTCAGGGGAAACGAAGCCGATTCATATCCACCCGACCGATCCCGATGCTGCTCCGACCCATATCTCGTCGACACTTGACAGCAAATAGGAAGAAGCGCTCATCCAGTTCCTCCATGAGAACTGGGACATCTTTGCATGGAAACCTTCTGACATGCCAGGTGTGCCCAGGGGACTGGATGAGCATCGTTTGCGAGTCGACCCGAAAGTAAAACCAGTCAAGGAACATCTCCGACGGTCCATCGTCCAGAAGAGAAAAGCAATTGGCGAGGAAGTGGCTCGGCTCCTGGCAGCTGAGTTCATCCGAGAGATTTACCACTCCAAGTGGCTCGCCAATGTTGTCATGGTCCCCAAGAAAGATGATTCACTTCGCATGTGCATTGACTTCAAGCATATCAATCGGGACTGCCCGAAAGATCATTTTCCTCTTCCCCGCATCGACCAAATTGTCGACTCAACTGTGGGGTGTGAGTGTTTGTCCTTCTTGGACGCTTATTCCGGGTACCATCAGATCCGACTGTATGGACCCGATGAGATAAAAGCAGCTTTCATCACTCCGTTCGGATGTTTTTGTTATGTCACTATGCCATTCGGCCTGAAGAATGCCGGAGCCACGTTCATGAGGATGATCCAGAAGTGTCTGCTCACTCAAATCTATCGGAATGTGGAAGCATATATGGATGACATTGTAGTCAAGTCACATAAGGGTTCCGACCTGCTGGCTGACCTTGCCGAAACCTTTGCCAACCTCAGAAGGTATGATATAAAGCTTAATCCATCAAAGTGCACATTTGGAGTTCCTGGTGGAAAGTTACTCGGTTTCCTCATTTCCGAACGAGGGATCGATGCTAACCCAGAGAAAGTTGGTGCCATTCTTCGAATGCAACTCCCTATGCGTGTGCACGATGTCCAAAAGCTTACTAGTTGTTTGGCCGCTTTGAGTCGATTCATTTCTCGTCTAGATGAAAAGGCACTTCCTCTTTACCGACTAATGAAGAAGTCTGATAAGTTTGAGTGGACTCCTGAAGCTGATGCAGCGTTTGTAGAGCTCAAAGCCCTACTCTCCACCCAGCCGGTGCTTACTGCACCAATCAACAAAGAGCCTTTACTGCTTTACATTGCAGCCACTGGACAAGTTGTTAGTACAGTACTCACGATCGAGCGGGAAGAAGAAGGAAAAACTTATAAAGTTCAGCGCCCAGTATATTACGTTTCTGAAGTTCTGACTCCGTCAAAGCAAAGATATCCCCATTATCAGAAGCTTGTTTATGGAATTTACATGACCACAAAGAAGGTTGCACACTATTTCTCTGATCATTCCGTTACAGTCGTTAGCGACGCTCCATTATCGGAGATTTTGAACAACAGAGATGCAACTGGTCGAGTGGCAAAGTGGGCGACTAAAATCCTTCCCCTAGATATCAGGTTTGAAGCAAAGAAGGCTATTAAGTCCCAAGCAATAGTTGATTTCCTCACCGAGTGGATCGAACAACAACTTCCGGCCCAAGTTCACTCGGAGTATTGGACCATGTTCTTCGATGGGTCCAAAATGCTGAATGGTTCTGGTGCTGGAGTGGTGTTGGTCTCCCCTCGTGGCGACAAACTCAGTTATGTTCTCAGATTCACTTTGACTCCTCCAACAATGAGGCCGAATACGAGGCACTTCTTTATGGGTTGCGTATGGCCATTTCACTCGGCGTCCGTCGCCTCATGGTCTATGGCGACTCGGATTTAGTGGTCAATCAGGTAATGAAGGAGTGGGACGTCAGAAGCCCAGCCATGACTAGTTATTGCAATGCAGTCAGAAAGTTAGAAAAGAAGTTTGAGGGGTTAGAGCTCCATCACATCCCTCGACTGAAAAATCAAGCAGCCGATGATCTGGCAAAGATAGGCTCCAAGAGATGTGTTCCTAGAGCATATTCATGTACCTTCAGTTCAAGAAGATCCCTTCACTGAAGAGCCCCCGCAGCCGAAGAGTGCCACTGATCCGACTGAAATCAAGATTCCACCCGTGGTCGACTTGATCATGGAAGTTTTGGTCATCGCCCCCGATTGGACAGTGCCATATATTGCATACATTCTTA
Source organism: Triticum urartu (assembly GCF_056163025.1). Classification (NCBI taxonomy): domain Eukaryota; kingdom Viridiplantae; phylum Streptophyta; class Magnoliopsida; order Poales; family Poaceae; genus Triticum; species Triticum urartu. Next base: position 396,688,633 of record NC_141876.1, on the reverse strand, counting down.
GAAGGGAACTCCCAGCATACGAAGAAGAGGCTCGACAGATCATCCCTCGATCTAAGGCCTTCACCATGATAAGAGGACAGTTGTTCAGAGAAAGTGTGACTGGAGTTTGCTAGAAATGCATAACACCTGAAGAAGGTCGAGTGATCCTTAATGATATCCACTTGGGGACCTGTGGTCACCATGCATCCTCTCGGACTATTGTGGCCAAAGCATGTCGGGCGGGATTTTACTGGCCTCGAGCAAATGAGATGGCACAAGAAATAGTCGACAAATGTGAAGGTTGCCAGTTTTACTCCAACATGTCTCACAAGCATGCGTCAGCCCTGAAGACCATTCCACTTGTCTGGCCCTTTGCTGTTTGGGGATTGGATATGGTTGGACCTTTGAGGACTGGCAGGAGTGGATTCACTCATGTGCTTGTAGCAGTCGACAAGTTCACCAAGTGGATTGAAGCCAAGCCTATCAAGAACCTTGATGCCAGTACTGCTGTCAGTTTCATCAGAGATATAACATTCAGATATGGTGTTCCACACAACATCATCACTTGCAACGGATCAAACTTTGATTCTGATGAGTTCAGGACTTTTTGTGCTTCACAAGGTACTCAAGTCGACTATGCCTCGGTCGCCCACCCCCAGTCGAATGGATAGGCTAAAAGAGCAAATGGATTGATTCTCAAAGGACTGAAACCCCGACTGATGCGTGACCTCAAACACGCAGTAGGAGCCTGGGTCGATGAACTTCCATCAGTATTATGGGGATTGAGGACAACTCCCAACTCGGTCGACTAGCAGAACCCCATTTTTCTTGGTTTATGGAGCTGAAGCTGTTCTTCTGAGTGACTTGCTACACAATGCACCCCGAGTCGAGCTTTTCACAGAGGAAGAAGCGGAACAAGCACGACAGGATGCAGTTGACCTCCTTGAAGAAGAAAGAGAGATGGCCTTGATCCGATCAACCATCTATCAGCAATGAAAGTGCAACTATCCCTAGGTGGTTTTGGTAATTTATAACAACATATAGCTCATTGAGCTAATGCTATTCCAAGATGATTATTTCAGGAAAGCTCAATGATTGGCATGGCATGGATGTGAAAGTGGAACCCTCAAAATGCTAAGGACAAAGGATTGGCCCAAGCTCAAAAGCTCAAGACTCTTCATTTCATATTTTAGTGATCCAAGATCACATTGAGTCTTTAGGAAAAGCCAATACTATTAAGGAGGGATGAGGTGTTGCTTAATGAGCCTCTTGCTTCATGTGCTTAATGATATGCTCCAAAACCCTCAACTACTTTCCCATATCCACATATGACCTAAACCCTAAGCCAAACTCGGTCCTACCGATTCTTCCTATCCGGCGCCACCGAGTTTTCATTTGTCATAAGCCACTGCCAAACCCTAGCAATTCGGTCCTACCGATAGGGATCTCGGTCTCACCAAGATGGGGTTGCAAACTCTCTGTTTCCCTTTCGTAACTTTTCGGTCTCACCGAAAGAGCAAATCGGTCCCACCGAGATTGCAATGTAAATTCAGTGTTTCCCCTTTGTAACTTTTCGGTCTCACCGAAAGAGCAAATCTGTCCCATCGAGTTTGCCTAACCAACTCTCTGGTTAGCTAATTACCAAATTTGGTCTCACCGAGTTTGTGTAATCGGTCTCACCGAGATTACGTTATGCCCAAACCCTAACCATATCGGTCCTACCGAGTTGCATGTCAGTCCCACCGAAAATCTCTAACGGTCACTAGGTTTACATTTTCGGTCCGACCGAGTTTGTTGATTCGGTCCCACCGAGATTGGAAAACTATGTAACGGTTGGATTTTGTGTGGAGGCTATATATACCCCTCCACCTCCTCTTCATTCGAAGAGAGAGCCATCAGAACACATACACCATTCCAACTCGTATGTTCTGAGAGAGAACCACCTACTCATGTGTTGAGACCAAGATATTCCATTCCTACCATATGAATCTTGATATCTAGCCTTCCCAAGTTGCTTTCCACTCAAATCTTCTTTCCACCAAATCCAAATCCTATGAGAGAGAGTTGAGTGTTGGGGAGACTATCATTTGAAGCACAAGAGCAAGGAGTTCATTACCTACACACCATTTGTTACTTCTTGGAGAGTGGTGTCTCCTAGATTGGCTAGGTGTCACTTGGGAGCCTCCGACAAGATTGTGGAGTTGAACCAAGGAGTTTGTAAGGGCAAGGAGATCGCCTACTTCGTGAAGATCTACCGCTAGTGAGGCAAGTCCTGTGTGGGCGATGGCCATGGTGGGATAGACAAGGTTGCTTCTTCGTGGACCCTTTGTGGGTGGTTGCTTCTTCGTGGACCCTTCGTGGATGAAGATTATGTGGCAGAGGAAGAGGCCACTTCCAAGAGAGTTGAGCCAGCTCAAGGCACAAAGCCAGGCCTAAAGATCAAAAGGCCAGCAGGCAGGCAGCCCATGTCAAAGGCAAGAGCCTCAACTGAGAAGCCCACTCCCCAAGAGCAAGTTGCTGCAGAAGGAAAGAAAAGAAAGGAAAGGGTCAAGAAGACCGTAGCCAGAGTGCTAGGAAAGGCTTCCATCATGGAAGAGGAAGAGGAAGAAGAGGTAGCTGCACCAGCACCCAAGGCACCAAAGCTGATGGGTGATGCCATAAGGTCAGGGGCTACTGCATCTAAGCCCAAAGCTGCCTCCAAGCCCAAGTCTGCACCCAAGAGGAATACAAGGAGCATTCCTGCAGCTGAGAAGAACAAGGCCCCAGTGCCTGAGACTGTTGCTGAAGAAGAGGAAGAGAATGTTCTGAGAAAGCTCAAGCCCAAGATCCGAGACCACAACGATGCTCATCTTGTGGCTGAGGACATGAAGCTCGGGAGAGATTCATGGCTGAGGAAGTGGAGAGAAGCAGATCCGTATGCTTCAAGGAGAAGGACTGCCGTGGATTACAGATTTCACACCAAGGAACAGCAGGACTTCTATGAGACAGTGCTTCTAGATAAGAAGCCCATTGTCTGTGACATGAGATGGGTCGACTGGACCTACATGAGGGAGAAGGAGGAACACTACCCGGGAGTATATGACAGCTTTAGTGCTTGTGGAGTTGCTGACTTTGTTGGGCAGAAGCTCACAAAGTGGAACGAGGAACTGATCATGCAATTCTACTCCACGGCACACTTTTACCCAGATGGAAAGATCACATGGATGTCTGAGGGTACAAGGTACCAATCTACAGTGGCTGAGTGGGCACAGCTCATTAATGCCCCAGAGGAGCATGATGATGACTTGGACATATATGCCAAGAAGAAAATGGACCACAATTCCATGTCCAATATGTATAAGGAAATTCCAAATGAGGCACTTGACACTTTCAAATTTGGCTCAGTGCACTATCTTCTGTCAGGACTGCCAACCATCAATTGGATCTTGAGGCACACCTTATTGCCCAAGTCTGGAGATCACAAGATGATCAGAGGCCATGCTATCAACTTGCTACATGTATTTGATGTGCCTCAGAAGTTCAAGGTGATGAGCCTCATCGTGGAAACTATCAAAAGGACTGCAGCAAATCAGAAGAGGAGTTGCGGATATGCCCCTCAGATCCAGGAGCTCATCAACTCTAAGATGGGCACAGGCATATACTTATTGGACAAGGAACACCTGCCCATCCGTCCAGATTTTGAGGATAACCAAGTGGTCATGACTGAAAATGAGCCATCATCAGTTCAAGCACAAGCAAAGAAGGAGAAGGCAGAAAGGAGAAAGCTGCCAAGATGCAACTCAAGAGGAGGCATCTGAGTATTTCTTGAAGACTAAACAAGAGCAGCTTGGTTACTTGATTGCATCCACGCTGAGGATTGAGCAAAGTCTGGCCACCCTCACTCAGAATCAGCAGAGCCTAGAGAGAATCATGGAACAGAAGTTCTATGACTTGGATGTCAAAGTAACGGAAGTTCAGTCTGCAGTGGAGCAGCTCCAGGAGGACATGCCGGAGAGGAGAGGCAGGACTACCACTCATGCCTTTGCCAGAGTGCCACGAGGCCCGAGGTCATCTGCCGTGCCAGTTGCTGACACCAGAGCCACCACTTCAGCACTAGCTACAGCCTCAGTTCCACCAGCTCCAGCATCTACTTCAGCTCCAACTCCAGCGTCTACTTCAGCATCTACCGAAGCCTTCGTCCTTGGAGTGATCCGGACTCCACCACCACCAGAAGATCAAGCCTGAGCGTCGATCTAGTGCTATGCATTTTCTAGGAACTTTTTGGTAACTTGTTGCCAAAGGGGGAGAAGATGTATAGATCATAGGCTTCGAGAGAGAGAGTGTGCTTTTCTCTCTTGCTTTATTTGGTGGCTGTGCTTTTCTCTCTTGCTTTATTTGGTGGCTTTTCAAACTTGTTTGCTTTTGAGTGCTTGAGATACTACGTCATTATTTGTGAGACATTGATGATCATGTGTTTGATCATAAGCTACACTTAATGCTTGCTTAATGTTATTATCCTATCTATCTTATGTGATCATTCACTATTCTAGGTGATGAGTGCATGTATTTCATTCTTATCATTTTAAGCGCTCCACCAAGATGTATGTGACATGGAAGAGTAACCCATGATTCTAACTCCCTGTGCATTTGCAGTCCAAAGCAAATTTTAAATATGCACAAACTAGGGGGAGCTCTTACTTGTCACATACCTCTCAAAGCAACGATATATTTCATGCTTATTATCATTTGTCGAAGCTTTGATCTATATGTTGTCATCAATTACCAAAAAGGGGGAGATTGAAAGTGCAACTATCCCTAGGTGGTTTTGGTAATTCATAACAACATATAGCTCATTGAGCTAATGCTATTCCAAGATGATTATTTCAGGAAAGCTCAATGATTGGCATGGCATGGATGTGAAAGTGGAACCCTCAAAATGCTAAGGACAAAGGATTGGCTCAAGCTCAAAAGCTCAAGACTCTTCATTTCATATTTTAGTGATCCAAGATCACATTGAGTCTTTAGGAAAATCCAATACTATCAAGGAGGGATGAGGTGTTGCTTAATGAGCCTCTTGCTTCATGTGCTTAATGATATGCTCCAAAACCCTCAACTACTTTCCCATATCCACATATGACCTAAACCCTAAGCCAAACTCGGTCCTACCGATTCTTCCTATCCGGCGCCACCGAGTTTTCATTTGTCATAAGCCACTGCCAAACCCTAGCAATTCGGTCCTACCGATAGGGATCTCGGTCTCATCGAGATGGGGTTGCAAACTCTCTGTTTCCCTTTCGTAACTTTTCGGTCTCACCGAAAGAGCGAATCGGTCCCACCGAGATTGCAATGTAAATTCAGTGTTTCCCCTTTGTAACTTTTCGGTCTCACCGAAAGAGCAAATCGGTCCCACCGAGTTTGCCTGACCAACTCTCTGGTTAGCTAATTACCAAATTCGGTCTCACCGAGTTTGTGTAATCGGTCTCACCGAGATTACGTTATGCCCAAACCCTAACCATATCGGTCCTACCGAGTTGCATGTCAGTCCCACCGAAAATCTCTAACAGTCACTAGGTTTACATTTTCGGTCCGACCGAGTTTGTTGATTCGGTCCCACCGAGATTGGAAAACTATGTAACGGTTGGATTTTGTGTGGAGGCTATATATACCCCTCCACCTCCTCTTCATTCGAAGAGAGAGCCATCAGAACACATACACCATTCCAACTCGTATGTTCTAAGAGAGAACCACCTACTCATGTGTTGAGACCAAGATATTCCATTCCTACCATATGAATCTTGATCTCTAGCCTTCCCAAGTTGCTTTCCACTCAAATCTTCTTTCCACCAAATCCAAATCCTATGAGAGAGAGTTGAGTGTTGGGGAGACTATCATTTGAAGCACAAGAGCAAGGAGTTCATTACCTACACACCATTTGTTACTTCTTGGAGAGTGGTGTCTCCTAGATTAGCTAGTTGTCACTTGGGAGCCTCCGATAAGATTGTGGAGTTGAACCAAGGAGTTTGTAAGGGCAAGGAGATCGCCTACTTCGTGAAGATCTACCACTAGTGAGGCAAGTCCTGTGTGGGCGATGGCCATGGTGGGATAGACAAGGTTGCTTCTTCGTGGACCCTTTTGTGGGTGGTTGCTTCTTCGTGGACCCTTCGTGGGTGGAGCCCTGTGTGGACTCGCGCAACCGTTACCCTTGGCTGGAGCCCTGTGTGGACTCGTGCAACCGTTACCCTTGGCTGGAGCCCTGTGTGGACTCGCGCAACCGTTACCCTTCGTGAGTTGAAGTCTCCATCAACATGGATGTAGGATAGCACCACCTATCCGAACCACGGGAAAAACATCCGTGTCTCCTATTGCGTTTGAATTCTCCAAACCCTTCCCTTTACATTCTTGCAAGTTGCATGCTTTACTTTCCGCTGCCAATATACTCTTTGCATGCTTGCTTGAATTATGTGATGATTGCTTGACTTGTCTTAAAATAGCTAAAATCTGCCAAGAACTAAAATTGGGAAAAGGTTAAGTTTTTATTTGGTCAAGTAGTCTAATCACCCCCCTCTAGACATACTTTCGATCCTTCAAGCAAGACCTGCGTCGTTTCCATGCCAGAAACTTGAGGGGTCGAGCATTTCAAGAGGGAGACTTAGTTCTCCGAGTGGATCAGCAGAAACCACACAAGCTTGCTCCCTCTTGGGAAGGCCCCTTCGTGGTCACCAGAGTGCTCAACAATGGAGCATACCACCTTTACGACGTCGAGCACAAGAAAGACGAGCCACGCGCTTGGAATGCGGAGCTGCTCCGCCCCTTTTATACTTAAACACTCAGTCTGTTGAGATGTAATAAAAAACACCTTTGTATTTTGTTTACCAAAGACAAGAGTTTTATAGTCTTCTAAAAAAATTATCGATTGTTTACGTCTGTTTCTGAAATCCCCCAGTCGGTGGCTCAGCTGCGAATCCGTTTCGCCTAAGTCGAAAAAATCCTACCAAGTGATGAGCAAGCCTCTCACTCGGAGGCTTAGCTGCAGTCCAGTACTCGCCTAAGTTGAAAGAATCCTACCGAGTGATGAGCAAGGCTCTCACTCGGAGGCTTAGCTGCAATCCAGTACTTGCCTAAGTTGAAAAAATCCTACTGAGTGATGAGCAAGGCTCTCACTCGGAGGCTTAGGTGCAGTCCAGTACTCGCCTAAGTTTCAAAAATCCTACCGAGTGATGAGCAAACCTCACACTCGGAGGCTTAGCTGCAGCCTCGTGCTCGCCTAAGTTTCAAAAATCTTACCGAGTGATGAGCAAACCTCACACTCGTGGACTTAGCTGCGCTACAAGTGCAACGTCCGATCCATCCCTATCCACAAGGATGACGAGGTGCAGGTCGAATGTAATCCTCTCTCGGAGCCGCGCTACAAGTATCAAAAATCCTACCGAGTGATGAGCAAACCTCACACTCAGGGGCTTAGCTGCAGCCCCATGCTCGCCTAAGTTTCAAAAATCCTACCGAGTGATGAGCAAACCTCACACTCGGGGGCTTAGCTGTAGCACCGTGCTCGCCTAAGTTTCAAAAATCCTAGTGAGTGATGAGCAAACCGCACACTCGGGGGCTTAGCTGCAGCCCCGTGCTCGCCTAAGTTTCAAAAATCCTACTGAGTGATGAGAAAACCGCACACTCGGGGGCTTAGCTGCAGTCTAGTACTCGTCTAAGTTTCAGAAATCCTACCGAGTGATGAGCAAACCTCACACTCAGGGGCTTAGCTGCAGCCCCGTGCTCGCCTAAGTTCCAAAAATCCTACTGAGTGATGAGCAAACCTCACACTTTGGGGCTTAGCTGCAGTATAGTACTCGCCTAAGTTTCAACAATCCTACCGAGTGATGAGAAAACCTCATACTCGAGGACTTAGCTGCAGCCTAGTACCCGCCTAAGTCGAAAAACCATCCCTATCCGCAAGGATGATGAGGTGCAGGTCGACTGCAATCCTCTCATGGAGCCGCGCTACAAGTACAACATCCACTCCATCCCTATCCGTAAGGATGACAAGGTGCAGGTCGACTGCAATCCTGTCATGGAGCCGCGCTACAAGTACAACGTCCGCTCCATCCTTATCCGCAAGGATGACGAGGTGCAGGTCGACTGCAATCCTCGCACAGAGCTGTGCTACAAGTACAACGTCCGCTCCATCTCTATCCACAAGGATGACGAGATGCAGGTCGAACGCAACCCTCTCCTCAGAGCTGCGCCACAAATACAATGTGCGCTCCATCCTTAACCACAATGACGGCGAGGTGCAGGTCGACTGAGATATCTCCTTCAGAGTTGCATCTCGAAGGGTATTCTGAGTGAACAACAAGTTCTACTCGAAGACAAACACAAGCGTATGCAGAAGATAAACCAAGATCGGATAAAATCTCAAGAGTTTCAAAAAAATATAAAAGTGCTCGGGCATCAGGCCCGAAGGAGTTTAACGGTTACAGCAACCACTCGGCATTCCGAGGCAAATTTAAGGCAAGTTTAAATCTCAAGTTTGTTCATTCGGCAGGAGGAGGGCTGGCAGGCTCGACGAATTCGTCCAAGTCAATTCCATCTGTGATCCGAGTGGCAGCAGCGATGAAAGTCTCCATAAAGCACTGGAAATCATGCCTTTTGGTGTTGGCGACCTTGATCGCCGCCAGCTTATCTTCGTGGGTTTCCTTGCAGTGGACTCTTACCAGCGACAACGCCACGTCAGCACCGCATCGGGCAGAGGACTTCTTCCATTCATGCACTCGACCAGGGACCTCGTTGAGTCGAGCCATCAGAGACTCGAGATCATTTTGAAGCGTCGCCCTTGGCCAGAGCGATGAGTCGATCTGTGAAACTACCACCTTCAGATGAGCTAGATAAATTGTAACTCTGGCGACGCGAGATTCCAGTCGAAGTACGTTCATGGCAGCCTCGTCGCCGACTGGAGAAAGGATAGGGTCCATGCCCGTCTCGATCCGTCCAGTCTCCTCTTCAAAGTTTTGGCAGAATTCTGCAAAGTCAAGGAGTTAATGAGTCGACTAGTCAGGACTAACTTGCAAACAGTAAAACAGTCGGGTAAAAAGGGGTACCTTCGAGCATGAGGACGATTTTCTTGGCGAGAGCTTTCAGATAAGCCTCCAAATCGTTCCTCCTGCGAGTCATGCTTTCCAACTTCTCATTCAGAGCCACCTTATCCTTCTTCAGACGAGTTGCCTCTCGGTTGGATTCAGTGAGAGAGGACTTCAGCTTGCTTACTTCTTCTTCCAGCGCTCCGACTGAAGCCAGCTTCTTGTCAACAAGGGCAGTCTTATCTTGAGCCTCCTTCTGCGCAGCTGCAAGGTCCAAGTCCTTCTTCTCCAGAGCCAACCTCATTTTCTCTGCAAAATTAGCATTTGGATCAAGCAAAAGACTGAAGGGATAATTTAAAGGACGATCGACGTGAGCAGTCGACAGGCAGTTACCTTCCATACCGGCAACTTCATCTTGAGCCTTCTTCAAGTTTGTTGGGCCAGCTCCAGGTCAAGGTTGAGTTGCCTATGCTTCTCCTCAAATTCGGCGAACTTGGAAATGAGAGTACAAGACTTCTGCAGAGGGTAAAAGACATATCAATTGACAAGACCAAAGATTATTTACTTCCGAGTGAATAAAACTTCAAAGTTTACTCAGACCCCAGCCAACTGCCCGCAGTCGACCGCGGTCTCAGGGACTACACCCAGCGGGTGCACTTAGCGTGCCCCACTGGTTTAGATTCCACTCGGCCAGTCCGCCTGGGTCGAGTAAAAAAAGAAAAAGAGAAGAAGTATTCAGACCCCGGCCGACTGCCAGTAGTCGACCGCGGTCTCGGGGACTACACCCAGTGGGTGCACTTGGCGTGCCCCCACTGGTTCCCACTCGGTCGGTCCGCCTAGGTCGAGCGAAAGAAAAAAAAGAGAAGAAGTATTCAGACCCCGGACAACTACCAGCAGTCGATCGTGGTCTCGGGAACTACACCCAGTGGGTGCACTTGGCGTGCCCCCACTGGTTCTGATTCCACTCGGTCGGTCCGCCTAGGTCGAGTGGAAGAAAGGAAAGTGAAAGAAGTACTCAGACCCCAGCCGACTGCCCGCAGTCGTCTGCGGTCTCGGGGACTACACCCAGTGGGTGTGATAATTCCCAAGTGCAAGGAATCATCGTAGCAATTTCCAAAGGTGGAAGTGATAAGTATGGAGTGTCGAACCCACGAGGAGCTAAAGGTAAGATCAATATTCTCTCAAGCCCTATCTGCCACTGATACGACTCTATGTACACCAAACGTTTGCTTCCAACTAGCAGCGAGAAATAAAACTATGTTGTGGGTATGAAGAGGATAACTTTGTATGATATCGGAGAGCTAAAATATAAAAGTAGGTGCTGTTATCATAGAGTTAGAATAAATTACTAAATATTATAAATAGTGAGTGTTGAATAATGGTGGATCGGTGTGCGGAATTGTCCTAGGCAATCGTTAACAAGACCGGTAATCACTATTGCAGTTTCATATGAGGGAGAGGCATAAGCTAACATACTTTCTCTACTTGGATCATATGCACTTATGATTGGAACTCTAGCAAGAATCCGCAACTACTAAAGATCATTAAGGTAAAACCCAACCGTAGCATTAAAGCATCAAGTCCTCTTTATTCCCATACGCAACAACCCCCTTACTCGGGTTTGTGTTTCAGTCACTCACCAACCCACTATAAACGAATCATAAACATATTGCAACACCCTACAGGGGGAATCCCTCACGCTTGCGCGACACGGAGGGCACCATAGGACAGCACCAAAGTAAAACATAAAACTCATACCAATCTAGATCATTAATCAACCCAAAGACAAAGGATATCTACTCAAAACATCATAGGATGGCAACACATCATTGGATCATAATATGTGGCATAAAGCACCATGTTCAAGTAGGGATTACAGTGGGGTGCGGGAGAGTGGACCGCGTAAAAGAGATGAGGATGGTGATGTTGATGAAGACGATCACCACGGCGATGATTCCCCTCCCGATGGCACTCCGGTGCCACCGAGAGAGAGGAGGACAGGTTCTCCCCCTTGTGCTTCCTCCTCCATGGCCTCCCCCCTAGATGGGGAGAGGTTCTCCCTCTGGTCCTTGGCCTTCATGGTGATGATGGACCCTTCGGGATCCTCCTCCATGCCCTCCGGTGATGATGGCCCCCTCCGGCAGGGTGCCAGAGAGGGCCTAGATTGGTTTTCAGTGGCTACAGAGGCTTCTGGCGGCGGAACTCCCGATCTAGGTTAATTTTCCAAGGTTTCTGTATTTATAGGAATTTTTGGCGTTGGTCTCACATCAAGGAGGTGCCCGAGGCATCCACGAGGCAGGGGCCCACGCCCAGGGGGGTGGGCGCGCCCCCCACCCTCGTGGACAGCCCGGGACTCTTCTGGACCAACTCTTTTACTCTGGGGTCTTCTTTTGGTCCATAAAAATCGTCAAAAATTGGCACGTCAATTGGACTCCGTTTGATATTCCTTTTCTGTAAAACTCAAAAAAAGGAAAAACCAGAAACTGGCACTGGGCTCTAGGTTAATAGGTTAGTCCCAAAAACCATATAAAATAGCATATAAATGCATAAAAACATCCAAGGTTGATAATATAGTACCAGGAATACTTCATAAATTATAGATACGTTGGAGACGTATCAGCATCCCCAAGCTTAATTCATGCTCGTCCTCGAGTAGGTAAAAGATAAAAGAAATAATTTATGAAGTATGAATGCTAGCAAATGCATAAGTTTCATCAATGATAGTTCCAATCACTTTTTCTAGCATCATTATATATCATAACAGTAGCTCGTTTTCATTAAACTTTTCATGATCAAGTAACAAGCTATTCGCATGTTAAAGTATAGATCATAAACTCTCTTGAAACTAACAAACTATATTCTCAGTCATCAAACAATTGCAATTCATCTTACTTTCAGGAAGGGTCTATGTCAGAGCTTTGATTTAGCAAACTCCACTCAACTATAATTTAGTCTTTCACAATTGCTGACACTCACGTGATATTTATGGGTTCAAAGTTTTAATCGGACACAGAGAAAGATAGGGGCTTATAGTTTTGCCTCCCAACGTTTTACCTCAAGGGTAATGTCAACAACAATAGTTCATGAAAACTTACATCCAATTGGATATATATATATATATCAGGAGATAAAAGTAAAATATAGGCCCTTCGCAGAGGGAAGCAGAGGTTGTCATGCGCTTTTATGGTTGGATGCACAAAATCTTAATGCAAAAGAACGTCACTTTATATTGCCACTTGTGATATGGACCTTTATTATGCAGTCCGTCGCTTTTATTTCTTCTACATCACACGATCGTATAAAGTTTATTTTCTCCACATTAATAGATCATACATATTTAGAAGGCAATTTTTATTGCATGCACCGATGACAACTTACTTGAAGGATCTTACTCAATCCATAGGTAGGTATGGTGGACTCTCATGGAAAAACTAGTTTAAGGAATGTTTGGAAGCACAAGTAGTATCTCTACTTGGTGCAAAGAATTTGGCTAGCATGAGGGGGAAAAGCAAGCTCAACATGTTGGATGATCCAAGACAATATACTTTATTTCGGATATAAGAAAACATAACCCATTACGTTGTCTTCCTTGTCCGACATCAACCTTTTAGCATGTCATATTTTAATGAGTGCTCACAATTACAAAAGATGTCCAAGATAGTATATTTATATGTGAAATCTCTCTTCCTTCAATATTCTTTCATGAATTGTTCAAGTGACCAATTCTATGTTTGCTAACTTTCAATAAGTTTACTACCTATACTTATTCTATGTGAAGTCATTACTCCCCATGGCATAAGCATATGAAACATATATAAATTCAGATTTATGATATTCAATTATTCAACCATTTACTCATAGTATATACATGAAGCACATGAGTAAATGACAAACTACTCCAAAAGATAATAGTGAAGGACACTGAGTAGTCAAATAATTAACTAGCCATGGGAGGATTCTTTTTCATTTAATAATTCAGATCCAATGATTTTATTCAAACAGCAAGTAAAATTGAAAATACGCTCCAAGCAAAACACATATCATGTGACGAATAAAAATATAGCTCCGAGTAAGGTATACCGATAGTTTTGAAGACAAAAGAGGGGATGCCTTCCGGGGCATCCCCAAGCTTAGGTTCTTGAGTCTTCCTTAAATATTACCTTGGGGTGCCTCGGGCATCCCCAAGCTTAGGGTCTTTCCACTCCTTATTCTCCTCATATCGATATCTCACCCAAAGCTTGAAAACTTCAATCACACAAAACTTAACGGAACTTCGTGAGATAGGTTAGTATGATAAAGAGTGAACCATTCACTTTGGTACCGTCAAAGACAAGGTTCATAATTGTTCTCACACAATGCCTACTATACCATATCATTTCTACAATTTATATTGAGAAATATAAGTCATAGGAACTAGAAAACAAGCAAACTATGCATTGAGAACAGAATCTGTCAGAGACAGAACAGTCTGTAATGATCTGAACACTAACCATACTTCTGCTACTCAAAAAATTATGAAATAAATTGGTGGACGTGAGGAATTTGTCTATTAATCTTCTTCAGAAAGAATCAGCACCAAATCACTCTTCTGTAAAAAAAAAATGGCAGCTAATCTCGTGAGCGCAAAGTTTCTATTTTTTACAGCAAGATCACATTAACTTTCACCCAAGTCTTCCCAAAGGTCTTACTTGGCACTTTATTGAAACAAAATCTATAAAACATGAGTACTACAGTATCTTAACCATGATAACACACAAAAACAGTAAGGGTAAGTATTGGGTTGTCTCCCAACAAGCGCTTTTCTTTAATGCCTTTCAGCTAGGCATGATGATTTCAATGATGCTCACATAAAAGATAAGAATTACTCCCTCCGTTCGGAATTAATTGTCTTGGATATGGATGTATCTAGAACTAAAATACATCTAGATACATCCATTTCTGCGACAAGTAATTCCGAACGGAGGGAGTAAAACATAAAGAGAGCATCATGAAGAATATGACTAGCATATTTAAGTATAACCCACTTCCTATGCCTAGGGATTTTGTGAGTACATAATTTATGGGAGAAAGAATCAACTAGCATAGGAAGGCAAAACAAGTATAACTTCAAAGCTTTAAGCATATAGAGAGGAAACTTGATATTATTGCAACTCCTACAAGCATATATTCCTCCATCATAATAATTTTCAGTAGCATCATAAATGAATTCAATAATATAACCATCTCATAAAGCATTCTTTTCAAGATCTACAAGCATAGAAATTTTTCTACTCTCCACATAAGCAAAATTCTTCTCATTCGGAATAGCAGGATCACTAGTTCCTAAAGTTGACACTCTTCCAAACCTGCTTTAGATGGTAGTATTACTCATACTCCAAAATATATAAGTGAAGTTCATGGAGCGTTCTACAATTAACATAGACTAACCAATATCCAAGCTCAAAATGTATAAGTGAAGCACATGAAGCATTCTATGAAACCATACTCAAAAGATTTAAGTGAAGCTCAAAGAGCAATTCTATAAGATCATACTTAAAAGATATAAGTGAAGCACATGAAGAATTCTATAAACCAATGAAGAGATATCTCATACTAGCATGGTTCTTAAAGAGAAAAAAAAGAAAAACACAAAGGACACAAATCATGTGAACAAAACAAAAACCGAGGTATACCGATAATTGTTGAAGAAGAAAGATGGGATGCCAACCAGGGCATCCCCAAGCTTAGATGCTTGAGTACCCTTAGAATATTTACTTGGGGTGCCTTGGGCATCCCCAAGCTTGAGCTCTTGGCTCTCTTTATTCTTCTCACATTGGTAACTCCTCGTTCTTCAAACACTTCGTCCACACAAAACTTTAACAAAACTTTGTGAGATCCGTTAGTATAATAAAGCAAATCACTACCTTTAGGTACTGTTGTGAACTCATTATAAATTCATTTCGGTGTAATATCTACTGTATTCCAACTCATCCATGGTTTATACCCTCCAATACTAGCCATAGATTCATCAAAATAAGCAAACAACACGTGAAAAATAGAATCTGTCTAAAACAGGACAGTTTGTAGTAATCTGGAAGTTTCGTAAACTTCTGTAACTCCAATAATTATGAAATAAATTTGAAAATTTTAAAAATTTGTACATAAGTAAAGTGCAAAAAGTTTCAGACCCATTTGACTTTCCAGTAAAAATGTAAAATCGCGCGCTACAGCCAAAGTTTCTGTTTTTGTTCTGCACATAGTAAACAAGAAATCTAATCATCCTAAAACCAAAGCTTGGCACGTTATTTTTATAATACAATGGATATGTACAAGGGTATAATTATTTACAGAGAAACTTCCATGAAAAACTCTACATTGTTTCCGTGAGCATGAACACAAGTGCTCAAGGTCGACCCTCACTTCTTCAATGCATAACTTTCCAATCACTTCTCTTTTTGAAAAACTTTTTAGGCATGAGAGGCAAGTAATAATTTTTTTGTATTTTCATTCTTTAATTTTTTTTGTATGTTTCACCAACAACTAAACAGAAACAAAAAAGGAAAAACAAAATCTACTTAGTGAAGAAAGCAAACAAGCACACACGAGAATATCAACCCCACGCTATTGCTCCCCGGCAACGGCGCCAGAAAAGAGCTTGATAATTACCAAGTGCAAGGAATCATCGTAGCAATTTCCAAAGGTGGAAGTGATAAGTATGGAGTGTCGAACCCACAAGGAGCTAAAGGTAAGATCAATATTCTCTCAAGCCCTATCTGCCACTGATATGACTCTACGTACACCGAACGTTTGCTTCCAACTAGCAACGAGAAATAAAACTATGTTGTGGGTATGAAGAGGATAACTTTGTATGATATCGGAGAGCTAAAATATAAAAGTAGGTGCTGTTATCATAGAGTTAGAATAAATTACTAAATATTATAAATAGAGAGTGTGGAATAATGGTGGATCGGTGTGCGGAATTGTCCTAGGCAATCGTTAACAAGACCGGTAATCACTATTGCAGTTTCATATGAGGGAGAGGCATAAGCTAACATACTTTCTCTACTTGGATCATATGCACTTAAGATTGGAACTCTAGCAAGCATCCGCAACTACTAAAGATCATTAAGGTAAAACCCAACCATAGCATTAAAGCATCAAGTCCTCTTTATTCCCATACGCAACAACCCCCTTACTTGGGTTTGTGTTTCAGTCACTCACCAACCCACTATAAGCGAATCATAAACATATTGCAACACCCTACAGGGGGAATCCCTCACGCTTGCGCGACACGGAGGGCACCATAGGACAGCACCAAAGTAAAACATACAACTCATACCAATCTAGATCATTAATCAACCCAAAGACAAAGGATATCTCCTCAAAACATCATAGGATGGCAACACATCATTGGATCATAATATGTGGCATAAAGCACCGTGTTCAAGTAGGGATTACAGCGGGGTGCGGGAGAGTGGACCGCATAAAAGAGATGAGGATGGTGATGGTGATGAAGACGATCACCGCGGTGATGATTCCCCTCCCGATGGCACTCCGGTGCCACCGAGAGAGAGGAGGAGAGGTTCTCCCCCTTGTGCTTCCTCCTCCATGGCCTCCCCCCTAGATGGGGAGAGGTTCTCCCTCTGGTCCTTGGCCTTCATGGTGATGATGGACCCTCCGGGATCCTCCTCCATGCCCTCCGGTGATGATGGCCCCCTCCGGCAGGGTGCCAGAGAGGGCCTAGATTGGTTTTCAGTGGCTACAGAGGCTTCTGGCGGCGGAACTCCCGATCTAGGTTAATTTTCCAAGGTTTCTGTATTTATAGGAATTTTTGGCGTTGGTCTCACATCAAGGAGGTGCCCGAGGCATCCACGAGGCAGGGGCCCATGCCCAGGGGGGTGGGCGCGCCCCCCACCCTCGTGGACAGCCCGGGACTCTTCTGGACCAACTCTTTTACTCTGGGGTCTTCTTTTGGTCCATAAAAATCGTCAAAAATTGGCACGTCAATTGGACTCCGTTTGATATTCCTTTTCTGTAAAACTCAAAAAAAGGAAAAACCAGAAACTGGCACTGGGCTCTAGGTTAATAGGTTAGTCCCAAAAACCATATAAAATAGCATATAAATGCATAAAAACATCCAAGGTTGATAATATAGTACCAGGAATACTTCATAAATTATAGATACGTTGGAGACGTATCAGCATCCCCAAGCTTAATTCATGCTCGTCCTCGAGTAGGTAAAAGATAAAAGAAATAATTTATGAAGTATGAATGCTAGCAAATGCATAAGTTTCATCAATGATAGTTCCAATCACTTTTTCTAGCATCATTATATATCATAACAGTAGCTCGTTTTCATTAAACTTTTCATGATCAAGTAACAAGCTATTCGCATGTTAAAGTATAGATCATAAACTCTCTTGAAACTAACAAACTATATTCTCAGTCATCAAACAATTGCAATTCATCTTACTTTCAGGAAGGGTCTATGTCAGAGCTTTGATTTAGCAAACTCCACTCAACTATAATTTAGTCTTTCACAATTGCTGACACTCACGTGATATTTATGGGTTCAAAGTTTTAATCGGACACAGAGAAAGATAGGGGCTTATAGTTTTGCCTCCCAACGTTTTACCTCAAGGGTAATGTCAACAACAATAGTTCATGAAAACTTACATCCAATTGGATATATATATATATATCAGGAGATAAAAGTAAAATATAGGCCCTTCGCAGAGGGAAGCAGAGGTTGTCATGCGCTTTTATGGTTGGATGCACAAAATCTTAATGCAAAAGAACGTCACTTTATATTGCCACTTGTGATATGGACCTTTATTATGCAGTCCGTCGCTTTTATTTCTTCTACATCACACGATCGTATAAAGTTTATTTTCTCCACATTAATAGATCATACATATTTAGAAGGCAATTTTTATTGCATGCACCGATGACAACTTACTTGAAGGATCTTACTCAATCCATAGGTAGGTATGGTGGACTCTCATGGAAAAACTAGTTTAAGGAATGTTTGGAAGCACAAGTAGTATCTCTACTTGGTGCAAAGAATTTGGCTAGCATGAGGGGGAAAAGCAAGCTCAACATGTTGGATGATCCAAGACAATATACTTTATTTCGGATATAAGAAAACATAACCCATTACGTTGTCTTCCTTGTCCGACATCAACCTTTTAGCATGTCATATTTTAATGAGTGCTCACAATTACAAAAGATGTCCAAGATAGTATATTTATATGTGAAATCTCTCTTCCTTCAATATTCTTTCATGAATTGTTCAAGTGACCAATTCTACGTTTGCTAACTTTCAATAAGTTTACTACCTATACTTATTCTATGTGAAGTCATTACTCCCCATGGCATAAGCATATGAAACATATATAAATTCAGATTTATGATATTCAATTATTCAACCATTTACTCATAGTATATACATGAAGCACATGAGTAAATGACAAACTACTCCAAAAGATAATAGTGAAGGACACTGAGTAGTCAAATAATTAACTAGCCATGGGAGGATTCTTTTTCATTTAATAATTCAGATCCAATGATTTTATTCAAACAGCAAGTAAAATTGAAAATACGCTCCAAGCAAAACACATATCATGTGACGAATAAAAATATAGCTCCGAGTAAGGTATACCGATAGTTTTGAAGACAAAAGAGGGGATGCCTTCCGGGGCATCCCCAAGCTTAGGTTCTTGAGTCTTCCTTAAATATTACCTTGGGGTGCCTCGGGCATCCCCAAGCTTAGGGTCTTTCCACTCCTTATTCTCCTCATATCGATATCTCACCCAAAGCTTGAAAACTTCAATCACACAAAACTTAACGGAACTTCGTGAGATAGGTTAGTATGATAAAGAGTGAACCATTCACTTTGGTACCGTCAAAGACAAGGTTCATAATTGTTCTCACACAATGCCTACTATACCATATCATTTCTACAATTTATATTGAGAAATATAAGTCATAGGAACTAGAAAACAAGCAAACTATGCATTGAGAACAGAATCTGTCAGAGACAGAACAGTCTGTAATGATCTGAACACTAACCATACTTCTGCTACTCAAAAAATTATGAAATAAATTGGTGGACGTGAGGAATTTGTCTATTAATCTTCTTCAGAAAGAATCAGCACCAAATCACTCTTCTGTAAAAAAAATGGCAGCTAATCTCGTGAGCGCAAAGTTTCTGTTTTTTACAGCAAGATCACATTAACTTTCACCCAAGTCTTCCCAAAGGTCTTACTTGGCACTTTATTGAAACAAAATCTATAAAACATGAGTACTACAGTATCTTAACCATGATAACACACAAAAACAGTAAGGGTAAGTATTGGGTTGTCTCCCAACAAGCACTTTTCTTTAATGCCTTTCAGCTAGGCATGATGATTTCAATGATGCTCACATAAAAGATAAGAATTACTCCCTCCGTTCGGAATTAATTGTCTTGGATATGGATGTATCTAGAACTAAAATACATCTAGATACATCCATTTCTGCGACAAGTAATTCCGAACGGAGGGAGTAAAACATAAAGAGAGCATCATGAAGAATATGACTAGCATATTTAAGTATAACCCACTTCCTATGCCTAGGGATTTTGTGAGTACATAATTTATGGGAGAAAGAATCAACTAGCATAGGAAGGCAAAACAAGTATAACTTCAAAGCTTTAAGCATATAGAGAGGAAACTTGATATTATTGCAACTCCTACAAGCATATATTCCTCCATCATAATAATTTTCAGTAGCATCATAAATGAATTCAATAATATAACCATCTCATAAAGCATTCTTTTCAAGATCTACAAGCATAGAAATTTTTCTACTCTCCACATAAGCAAAATTCTTCTCATTCGGAATAGCAGGATCACTAGTTCCTAAAGTTGACACTCTTCCAAACCTGCTTTAGATGGTAGTATTACTCATACTCCAAAATATATAAGTGAAGTTCATGGAGCGTTCTACAATTAACATAGACTAACCAATATCCAAGCTCAAAATGTATAAGTGAAGCACATGAAGCATTCTATGAAACCATACTCAAAAGATTTAAGTGAAGCTCAAAGAGCAATTCTATAAGATCATACTTAAAAGATATAAGTGAAGCACATGAAGAATTCTATAAACCAATGAAGAGATATCTCATACTAGCATGGTTCTTAAAGAGAAAAAAAAGAAAAACACAAAGGACACAAATCATGTGAACAAAACAAAAACCGAGGTATACCGATAATTGTTGAAGAAGAAAGATGGGATGCCAACCAGGGCATCCCCAAGCTTAGATGCTTGAGTACCCTTAGAATATTTACTTGGGGTGCCTTGGGCATCCCCAAGCTTGAGCTCTTGGCTCTCTTTATTCTTCTCACATTGGTAACTCCTCGTTCTTCAAACACTTCGTCCACACAAAACTTTAACAAAACTTTGTGAGATCCGTTAGTATAATAAAGCAAATCACTACCTTTAGGTACTGTTGTGAACTCATTATAAATTCATTTCGGTGTAATATCTACTGTATTCCAACTCATCCATGGTTTATACCCTCCAATACTAGCCATAGATTCATCAAAATAAGCAAACAACACGTGAAAAATAGAATCTGTCTAAAACAGGACAGTTTGTAGTAATCTGGAAGTTTCGTAAACTTCTGTAACTCCAATAATTATGAAATAAATTTGAAAATTTTAAAAATTTGTACATAAGTAAAGTGCAAAAAGTTTCAGACCCATTTGACTTTCCAGTAAAAATGTAAAATCGCGCGCTACAGCCAAAGTTTCTGTTTTTGTTCTGCACATAGTAAACAAGAAATCTAATCATCCTAAAACCAAAGCTTGGCACGTTATTTTTATAATACAATGGATATGTACAAGGGTATAATTATTTACAGAGAAACTTCCATGAAAAACTCTACATTGTTTCCGTGAGCATGAACACAAGTGCTCAAGGTCGACCCTCACTTCTTCAATGCATAACTTTCCAATCACTTCTCTTTTTGAAAAACTTTTTAGGCATGAGAGGCAAGTAATAATTTTTTTGTATTTTCATTCTTTAATTTTTTTTTGTATGTTTCACCAACAACTAAACAGAAACAAAAAAGGAAAAACAAAATCTACTTAGTGAAGAAAGCAAACAAGCACACACGAGAATATCAACCCCACGCTATTGCTCCCCGGCAACGGCGCCAGAAAAGAGCTTGATAATTACCAAGTGCAAGGAATCATCGTAGCAATTTCCAAAGGTGGAAGTGATAAGTATGGAGTGTCGAACCCACAAGGAGCTAAAGGTAAGATCAATATTCTCTCAAGCCCTATCTGCCACTGATATGACTCTACGTACACCGAACGTTTGCTTCCAACTAGCAACGAGAAATAAAACTATGTTGTGGGTATGAAGAGGATAACTTTGTATGATATCGGAGAGATAAAATATAAAAGTAGGTGCTGTTATCATAGAGTTAGAATAAATTACTAAATATTATAAATAGAGAGTGTGGAATAATGGTGGATCGGTGTGCGGAATTGTCCTAGGCAATCGTTAACAAGACCGGTAATCACTATTGCAGTTTCATATGAGGGAGAGGCATAAGCTAACATACTTTCTCTACTTGGATCATATGCACTTAAGATTGGAACTCTAGCAAGCATCCGCAACTACTAAAGATCATTAAGGTAAAACCCAACCATAGCATTAAAGCATCAAGTCCTCTTTATTCCCATACGCAACAACCCCCTTACTTGGGTTTGTGTTTCAGTCACTCACCAACCCACTATAAGCGAATCATAAACATATTGCAACACCCTACAGGGGGAATCCCTCACGCTTGCGCGACACGGAGGGCACCATAGGACAGCACCAAAGTAAAACATACAACTCATACCAATCTAGATCATTAATCAACCCAAAGACAAAGGATATCTCCTCAAAACATCATAGGATGGCAACACATCATTGGATCATAATATGTGGCATAAAGCACCGTGTTCAAGTAGGGATTACAGCGGGGTGCGGGAGAGTGGACCGCATAAAAGAGATGAGGATGGTGATGGTGATGAAGACGATCACCGCGGTGATGATTCCCCTCCCGATGGCACTCCGGTGCCACCGAGAGAGAGGAGGAGAGGTTCTCCCCCTTGTGCTTCCTCCTCCATGGCCTCCCCCCTAGATGGGGAGAGGTTCTCCCTCTGGTCCTTGGCCTTCATGGTGATGATGGACCCTCCGGGATCCTCCTCCATGCCCTCCGGTGATGATGGCCCCCTCCGGCAGGGTGCCAGAGAGGGCCTAGATTGGTTTTCAGTGGCTACAGAGGCTTCTGGCGGCGGAACTCCCGATCTAGGTTAATTTTCCAAGGTTTCTGTATTTATAGGAATTTTTGGCGTTGGTCTCACATCAAGGAGGTGCCCGAGGCATCCACGAGGCAGGGGCCCACGCCCAGGGGGGTGGGCGCGCCCCCCACCCTCGTGGACAGCCCGGGACTCTTCTGGACCAACTCTTTTACTCTGGGGTCTTCTTTTGGTCCATAAAAATCGTCAAAAATTGGCACGTCAATTGGACTCCGTTTGATATTCCTTTTCTGTAAAACTCAAAAAAAGGAAAAACCAGAAACTGGCACTGGGCTCTAGGTTAATAGGTTAGTCCCAAAAACCATATAAAATAGCATATAAATGCATAAAAACATCCAAGGTTGATAATATAGTACCAGGAATACTTCATAAATTATAGATACGTTGGAGACGTATCAGCATCCCCAAGCTTAATTCATGCTCGTCCTCGAGTAGGTAAAAGATAAAAGAAATAATTTATGAAGTATGAATGCTAGCAAATGCATAAGTTTCATCAATGATAGTTCCAATCACTTTTTCTAGCATCATTATATATCATAACAGTAGCTCGTTTTCATTAAACTTTTCATGATCAAGTAACAAGCTATTCGCATGTTAAAGTATAGATCATAAACTCTCTTGAAACTAACAAACTATATTCTCAGTCATCAAACAATTGCAATTCATCTTACTTTCAGGAAGGGTCTATGTCAGAGCTTTGATTTAGCAAACTCCACTCAACTATAATTTAGTCTTTCACAATTGCTGACACTCACGTGATATTTATGGGTTCAAAGTTTTAATCGGACACAGAGAAAGATAGGGGCTTATAGTTTTGCCTCCCAACGTTTTACCTCAAGGGTAATGTCAACAACAATAGTTCATGAAAACTTACATCCAATTGGATATATATATATATCAGGAGATAAAAGTAAAATATAGGCCCTTCGCAGAGGGAAGCAGAGGTTGTCATGCGCTTTTATGGTTGGATGCACAAAATCTTAATGCAAAAGAACGTCACTTTATATTGCCACTTGTGATATGGACCTTTATTATGCAGTCCGTCGCTTTTATTTCTTCTACATCACACGATCGTATAAAGTTTATTTTCTCCACATTAATAGATCATACATATTTAGAAGGCAATTTTTATTGCATGCACCGATGACAACTTACTTGAAGGATCTTACTCAATCCATAGGTAGGTATGGTGGACTCTCATGGAAAAACTAGTTTAAGGAATGTTTGGAAGCACAAGTAGTATCTCTACTTGGTGCAAAGAATTTGGCTAGCATGAGGGGGAAAAGCAAGCTCAACATGTTGGATGATCCAAGACAATATACTTTATTTCGGATATAAGAAAACATAACCCATTACGTTGTCTTCCTTGTCCGACATCAACCTTTTAGCATGTCATATTTTAATGAGTGCTCACAATTACAAAAGATGTCCAAGATAGTATATTTATATGTGAAATCTCTCTTCCTTCAATATTCTTTCATGAATTGTTCAAGTGACCAATTCTACGTTTGCTAACTTTCAATAAGTTTACTACCTATACTTATTCTATGTGAAGTCATTACTCCCCATGGCATAAGCATATGAAACATATATAAATTCAGATTTATGATATTCAATTATTCAACCATTTACTCATAGTATATACATGAAGCACATGAGTAAATGACAAACTACTCCAAAAGATAATAGTGAAGGACACTGAGTAGTCAAATAATTAACTAGCCATGGGAGGATTCTTTTTCATTTAATAATTCAGATCCAATGATTTTATTCAAACAGCAAGTAAAATTGAAAATACGCTCCAAGCAAAACACATATCATGTGACGAATAAAAATATAGCTCCGAGTAAGGTATACCGATAGTTTTGAAGACAAAAGAGGGGATGCCTTCCGGGGCATCCCCAAGCTTAGGTTCTTGAGTCTTCCTTAAATATTACCTTGGGGTGCCTCGGGCATCCCCAAGATTAGGGTCTTTCCACTCCTTATTCTCCTCATATCGATATCTCACCCAAAGCTTGAAAACTTCAATCACACAAAACTTAACGGAACTTCGTGAGATAGGTTAGTATGATAAAGAGTGAACCATTCACTTTGGTACCGTCAAAGACAAGGTTCATAATTGTTCTCACACAATGCCTACTATACCATATCATTTCTACAATTTATATTGAGAAATATAAGTCATAGGAACTAGAAAACAAGCAAACTATGCATTGAGAACAGAATCTGTCAGAGACAGAACAGTCTGTAATGATCTGAACACTAACCATACTTCTGCTACTCAAAAAATTATGAAATAAATTGGTGGACGTGAGGAATTTGTCTATTAATCTTCTTCAGAAAGAATCAGCACCAAATCACTCTTCTGTAAAAAAAATGGCAGCTAATCTCGTGAGCGCAAAGTTTCTGTTTTTTACAGCAAGATCACATTAACTTTCACCCAAGTCTTCCCAAAGGTCTTACTTGGCACTTTATTGAAACAAAATCTATAAAACATGAGTACTACAGTATCTTAACCATGATAACACACAAAAACAGTAAGGGTAAGTATTGGGTTGTCTCCCAACAAGCGCTTTTCTTTAATGCCTTTCAGCTAGGCATGATGATTTCAATGATGCTCACATAAAAGATAAGAATTACTCCCTCCGTTCGGAATTAATTGTCTTGGATATGGATGTATCTAGAACTAAAATACATCTAGATACATCCATTTCTGCGACAAGTAATTCCGAACGGAGGGAGTAAAACATAAAGAGAGCATCATGAAGAATATGACTAGCATATTTAAGTATAACCCACTTCCTATGCCTAGGGATTTTGTGAGTACATAATTTATGGGAGAAAGAATCAACTAGCATAGGAAGGCAAAACAAGTATAACTTCAAAGCTTTAAGCATATAGAGAGGAAACTTGATATTATTGCAACTCCTACAAGCATATATTCCTCCATCATAATAATTTTCAGTAGCATCATAAATGAATTCAATAATATAACCATCTCATAAAGCATTCTTTTCAAGATCTACAAGCATAGAAATTTTTCTACTCTCCACATAAGCAAAATTCTTCTCATTCGGAATAGCAGGATCACTAGTTCCTAAAGTTGACACTCTTCCAAACCTGCTTTAGATGGTAGTATTACTCATACTCCAAAATATATAAGTGAAGTTCATGGAGCGTTCTACAATTAACATAGACTAACCAATATCCAAGCTCAAAATGTATAAGTGAAGCACATGAAGCATTCTATGAAACCATACTCAAAAGATTTAAGTGAAGCTCAAAGAGCAATTCTATAAGATCATACTTAAAAGATATAAGTGAAGCACATGAAGAATTCTATAAACCAATGAAGAGATATCTCATACTAGCATGGTTCTTAAAGAGAAAAAAAAGAAAAACACAAAGGACACAAATCATGTGAACAAAACAAAAACCGAGGTATACCGATAATTGTTGAAGAAGAAAGATGGGATGCCAACCAGGGCATCCCCAAGCTTAGATGCTTGAGTATCCTTAGAATATTTACTTGGGGTGCCTTGGGCATCCCCAAGCTTGAGCTCTTGGCTCTCTTTATTCTTCTCACATTGGTAACTCCTCGTTCTTCAAACACTTCGTCCACACAAAACTTTAACAAAACTTTGTGAGATCCGTTAGTATAATAAAGCAAATCACTACCTTTAGGTACTGTTGTGAACTCATTATAAATTCATTTCGGTGTAATATCTACTGTATTCCAACTCATCCATGGTTTATACCCTCCAATACTAGCCATAGATTCATCAAAATAAGCAAACAACACGTGAAAAATAGAATCTGTCTAAAACAGGACAGTTTGTAGTAATCTGGAAGTTTCGTAAACTTCTGTAACTCCAATAATTATGAAATAAATTTGAAAATTTTAAAAATTTGTACATAAGTAAAGTGCAAAAAGTTTCAGACCCATTTGACTTTCCAGTAAAAATGTAAAATCGCGCGCTACAGCCAAAGTTTCTGTTTTTGTTCTGCACATAGTAAACAAGAAATCTAATCATCCTAAAACCAAAGCTTGGCACGTTATTTTTATAATACAATGGATATGTACAAGGGTATAATTATTTACAGAGAAACTTCCATGAAAAACTCTACATTGTTTCCGTGAGCATGAACACAAGTGCTCAAGGTCGACCCTCACTTCTTCAATGCATAACTTTCCAATCACTTCTCTTTTTGAAAAACTTTTTAGGCATGAGAGGCAAGTAATAATTTTTTTGTATTTTCATTCTTTAATTTTTTTTTGTATGTTTCACCAACAACTAAACAGAAACAAAAAAGGAAAAACAAAATCTACTTAGTGAAGAAAGCAAACAAGCACACACGAGAATATCAACCCCACGCTATTGCTCCCCGGCAACGGCGCCAGAAAAGAGCTTGATAATTACCAAGTGCAAGGAATCATCGTAGCAATTTCCAAAGGTGGAAGTGATAAGTATGGAGTGTCGAACCCACAAGGAGCTAAAGGTAAGATCAATATTCTCTCAAGCCCTATCTGCCACTGATATGACTCTACGTACACCGAACGTTTGCTTCCAACTAGCAACGAGAAATAAAACTATGTTGTGGGTATGAAGAGGATAACTTTGTATGATATCGGAGAGCTAAAATATAAAAGTAGGTGCTGTTATCATAGAGTTAGAATAAATTACTAAATATTATAAATAGAGAGTGTGGAATAATGGTGGATCGGTGTGCGGAATTGTCCTAGGCAATCGTTAACAAGACCGGTAATCACTATTGCAGTTTCATATGAGGGAGAGGCATAAGCTAACATACTTTCTCTACTTGGATCATATGCACTTAAGATTGGAACTCTAGCAAGCATCCGCAACTACTAAAGATCATTAAGGTAAAACCCAACCATAGCATTAAAGCATCAAGTCCTCTTTATTCCCATACGCAACAACCCCCTTACTTGGGTTTGTGTTTCAGTCACTCACCAACCCACTATAAGCGAATCATAAACATATTGCAACACCCTACAGGGGGAATCCCTCACGCTTGCGCGACACGGAGGGCACCATAGGACAGCACCAAAGTAAAACATACAACTCATACCAATCTAGATCATTAATCAACCCAAAGACAAAGGATATCTCCTCAAAACATCATAGGATGGCAACACATCATTGGATCATAATATGTGGCATAAAGCACCGTGTTCAAGTAGGGATTACAGCGGGGTGCGGGAGAGTGGACCGCATAAAAGAGATGAGGATGGTGATGGTGATGAAGACGATCACCGCGGTGATGATTCCCCTCCCGATGGCACTCCGGTGCCACCGAGAGAGAGGAGGAGAGGTTCTCCCCCTTGTGCTTCCTCCTCCATGGCCTCCCCCCTAGATGGGGAGAGGTTCTCCCTCTGGTCCTTGGCCTTCATGGTGATGATGGACCCTCCGGGATCCTCCTCCATGCCCTCCGGTGATGATGGCCCCCTCCGGCAGGGTGCCAGAGAGGGCCTAGATTGGTTTTCAGTGGCTACAGAGGCTTCTGGCGGCGGAACTCCTGATCTAGGTTAATTTTCCAAGGTTTCTGTATTTATAGGAATTTTTGGTGTTGGTCTCACATCAAGGAGGTGCCCGAGGCATCCACGAGGCAGGGTCCCACGCCCAGGGGGGTGGGCGTGCCCCCCACCCTTGTGGACAGGCCGGGACTCTTCTGGACCAACTCTTTTACTCTGGGGTCTTCTTTTGGTCCATAAAAATCGTCAAAAATTGGCACGTCAATTGGACTCCGTTTGATATTCCTTTTCTGTAAAACTCAAAAAAAGGAAAAACCAGAAACTGGCACTGGGCTCTAGGTTAATAGGTTAGTCCCAAAAATCATATAAAATAGCATATAAATGCATAAAAACATCCAAGGTTGATAATATAGTACCAGGAATACTTCATAAATTATAGATACGTTGGAGACGTATCAGGGTGCACTTAGCATGCCCCCACCGGTTCAGATCCCACTTGACCAGACCGAGTGGAAGAGTGCAAATAGTAAAGACAACAAAACACCCAGTGGGTTTACAGATTCGAAGTAGAGAATAAGAGATTGTATGAAGGAAAATATTTTAGGTAGCATATCCTAATAGAACAAGATTAGTCGAAAGTCAACTTACCTGGACATTGGCATGAAGAGTCGCGCTGGCGTCGTAAGCAGCCTGGCTGTTGTCGTGCACCATCTTCATCCGCTCCATCATTATGCCAGCCTGACGGATAGCCTCCGCAGCAGTGTTCGACTGGCTTTCCGGAACATGATAGGTGGTGAAGAAGGGGACAGACGGCCTAGATGCGGCAGCTTGGAGCTCCGAGGCATGAGGTTGGACGGCTGAAGGAAACACTGGTACAGTCGACGGTGCGGGGCGCTCACTCGACACTGGGACAACAAAAGTTACAGAGGCTCCACCTGCATCTTCAGGTTGTTGGACTGTTGGTTCTATTGCCAGTTCCGGCTGAGATATCTTGCCAGCTACTGCTTTCTTGCTCCTTCTGGGCCTAGGGGTCACATCTTCATCATCATACGGAAGCTCGATAACATTGAGTGGGGCTGCAAATAAATCAGTCGACCCCAAGTGAATCACCAGAATTTAATCGACCAAATAATCAAGAATAAGATCACGAGAATTGTACCTGGGTTGGAGGTAACCGAATCTTCCATTTCCTTGTCTCGGTATTGGCGGGAGGAAGTTCTAGAGGTGGCAGCACTACAAATGTCAACATTCAGTCGGTTATGTTCTGTTACTCGAGTCAACCAAAGGATCAGGTCAGATGGTTACCCAGAGATGGTGGGAATGATCACTTTGATTTTGGGTAAAGCCTTCGGCGGTTTGGAGGGTGCGGCCTTCAGTGGTTTCGATGCTGGAGGCGGCGCAGTCTTGGGCTGCTTCGGTGCCTTCTTAGTCGGCGCTGGAGAAGACGTCCAAGGATGCTTTGAAGACTGCCTAGTTGGGGCGGCCACCAGGTCGGGAGCGCTTGCCGGGTCATGAGTGTGCTTGTACCTCCTTTCTCTGCGAGGAGGCGAGTCGACTTCTTCTTCATCACTCGGGTCGTCGCTCTCGTCCTCCTCTTCATCTGAGTGCCACTCACCACTCTCGCCTCCGCTCGCTTCTCCCTCAAGATCCTGCTCCTGCTCTCCGTTGGGCATGGAATACATATCAACAAGGGCCTGAAAAACAACGAACAAAAGGAAGATAGTCAGCCGTCAGCAAGATTTCACATGGTTAGTCAAGAAAAGACTCAACAATGCAGAATCATACCTGTTCCGGCTTGCGCAAATGGTCGAATGGAACCACCCTCCTGGACCCCCTGGGGTTATCCTTGTTGCCAGTAATGCCTCTCAGCCACTGCTCTACCATGTCCTCACTGACGTCCTCCGGGTGGATCCGAGTGGAATCCTCGATTTACATCCACATCTGATGGTCACGAGCTTGGAGTGGTTGGATACGTCGACTGAGGAAGACCTCCAACAGATCCATACCATTCACTCCATCACGGACAAGTTGGACCACCCGCTCAACCAGCGCCTTCACCTGCGCCCTCTCCTCTGGGATCACTCTCAAGGTGGAGGACTTCGCCACTTGGGCCATGGAAAAGGGGGAAAGTCCAGTCGACAGACCCGGAGTCGGCTGGTCCTTGCAGTAGAACCAGGTCGACTGCCAACCCCGTATCGACTCAGGAAGGATCATGGCTAGGAAAGTGCTTTTGTTCCTCATCCGGATTCCAAGACCTCCGCACATCTGGATCACCTGCGTCCTCTCATCTCTCGGGTTGGCCTTCTTGACCGTCTGAGAACGACACATGAATATGTGCTTGAAGAGACCCCAGTGTGGTCGACAACCCAGGAAGTTCTCGCACATGGACATGAAAGCGGCAAGGTACACAATGGTGTTTGGGGAAAAGAGGTGGAGTTGAGCCCCGAAGAAGTTCAAGAAACTTCAAAAGTAAGGATGGGGAGGCAAAGAAAACCCGCGGTCGACGTGAGTGGCAAGGAGAACACACTCACCCTCCTGCAGCTATGGCTCGGTCTCGTTCCCCGAGAGCCGCGCCGATCCGTAGGGGATCAGTCCCCCATCGGCCAGGTCATCCATATCATCTTGATGGATTGTCGAGCGGATCTAGCCGCCCTGGATCCAGCCAGGCAGCAGGCCGGACCTCGACGAAGACCTGCCCTGGCTAGTCCTCTTCCCTTTCGCCTTCGCTGTCGCCTTCTTCGCACGCTCCAGCGCCACCGTCTTCTCCTTCCCCATGGCATCGGATCGACGACGACAGCAGAGGCAAGGCCGGTGGAGAAAACGGAGGAAGAAGAGGAAGAATGAGAACGCGATGTGCAAAAACCCCCGTCCAACGCCTTATATGAGGCCATTTCCGAGTGGGTGACTCATGGGCCCAGGCGATCTGATCAAATCCCGCAACAGTCGTGCATGCGATATGTGGTGAAAAAGGTGGCACGGAGATCGAGGCGGCCTGCCTAATCTGTCGCGATTACTGCGGCCTCCTCCACTCGGCGCGCTTCCCAAAATTCGAATCCCGTGAAATCTGCAGACGGCAGAACAACCCGTTAGACGGAAGATTTTTTCCATATCAACACTCGAAACTTAGCAATGAAAGTTCACTCAACAAAACCAAGAATGGATCAAGGCGACTGAACAAGCAGTTGAAGTCATCATGAATGTTCATTCGACCTCTGGACAAGACATTCCCAAAGCGCAAAAGCTGAATTGGAGAGGTTGTCAACTCCTTCTCCACTCGAACCCTGAACCATTCAGGGGCTAATGATGAAGCTATGTACCTAGGGTAGGGTCATAGGCCTAACCTAGACACCCTCCCCTAGGACATCACCCTAAAGCCAGGATCATTCAAAGGGTACCATCATCCACTTGACCAGAGACATTCCACTCGGAAGAATCAATGTCACTTGACCGTCACAGAAGTCACTCGACGGGCAGAAGAGCTAAAGCCACTCTGCACGAACAATGGTCGAGCATTTACTTATAGGCTTAATTGTCATTTATAGCACTTTAGTACAGGTGTTACTAGTATCATCTCCTCTTCAATATACCTTAAAACCCTCTGTAACGTGGGCTGGCTGGGGTCCTGGCGCACTCTATATAAGCCACCCCCCTCCACAGGCACACGGGTTTGCATCTTTTGTAAACTCACACATATATAATCCAGTCGACCGCCTCAGGGCATCGAGACGTAGGGCTGTTACTTCCTCCGAGAAGGGCCTGAACTCATAAAACTCGTGTGTACAACTGCTCCATAGCTAGGATCTTGCCTCCTCATGGCTACCCCCCATTCTACTGTCAGTCTTAGATCCACGGCAGCAGGGTCATATTTCATTCTAGCATTCAAAGACTTTGCTTCAAGCTTAGCTAATAATTTCTTAAGATCAGATCTATCATTGCAAGCAAGAAAGTCTCTAGCAGTTTCTTCATTCATAACATAACCCTCAGGAACAACAGGCAATTCATATCTAGGGGGAGAATATTCATCACCACTTTCATCAATATTATCAGATTCAATAATTTCATTCTCTCTAGCCCTAGCAAGTTGTTCATCAAGAAATTCACCTAGTGGCACAGTATTGTAAAGCATAGAAGTAGTTTCATCATAAGTATCATGCAAAGCAGAAGTGGCATCATCAATAACATGCGACCTATCAAAATCAATACCATGTGTAGGTGTCGCAAGTTTACTCGAAACAGAAGGTGAATCAAGTGCAGAGCTAGATGGCAGTTCCTTACCTCCCCTCGTAGTTGAGGGAAAAATCTTGGTTCTTTGATCTTTCAAGTTCTTCATAGTGATAAGCAGATATAAATCCCAAGTGACTCAAAGAATAGAGCTATGCTCCCCGGCAATGGTGCCAGAAAATAGTCTTGATAACCCACAAGTATAGGGGATCGCAACAGTTTTCGAGGGTAGAGTATTCAACCCAAATTTATTAATTCGACACAAGGGAAGCCAAAGAATATTCTCAAGTATTAGCAGCTGAGTTGTCAATTCAACCACACCTAGAAACTTAATATCTGCAGCAAAGTGATATGATAGTAGTGGTAACGGTAGCAAAAGTAATATTCTTGGTTTTATAGTTATTGTAACAGTAGCAACGAAAAAAAGTAAATAAGCGAAGAGAAATATATGAAAAGCTCGTAGGCAATGGATCAGTGATGGATAATTATGTCGGATGCGATCAATCATGCAACAATTATAACATAGGGTGACACAGAACTAGCTCGAGTTCATCAATGTAATGTAGGCATGTATTCCGAATATAGTCATACGTGCTTATGGAAAAGAACTTGCATGACATCTTTTGTCCTACCCTCCCGTGGCAGCGGGGTCCTATTGGAAACTAAGGGATATTAAGGCCTCCTTTTAATAGAGTAGCGGACATAGTGAATACATGAACTCCTCAAACAATGGTCATCATCGGTAAGTATCCCGATTATTGTCACTTCGGGGTTAACGGATCATAACACATAATAGGTGACTATAGACTTGCAAGATAAGATCAAGAACTCACATATATTCATGAAAACATAACAGGTTCAGATTTGAAATCATGCCACTCGGGCCCTAGTGACAAGCATTAAGCATAGCAAAGTCATAGCATCATTCTCAGAACATAGTGGATACTAGGGATCAAACCCTAACAAAACTAACTCGATTACATGATAAATCTCATCCAACCCATCACCGTCCAGCAAGCCTACGATGGAATTACTCACGCACGGCGGTGAGCATCCTGAAATTGGTGATGGAGGGAGGTTGATGATGATGATGGCGACGGATTCCCCTCTCCGGAGCCCTGAACGGACTCCAGATCAGCCCTCCCAAGAGAGTTTAGGGCTTGGCGGCGGCTCCGTGCCATAAAACATGATGAATCCTTCTCTCTTATTTTTTTCCCGAAAGTGAATATATGGAGTCAAGATGGACGTCGGTGGAGCATCAGGGGGCCCACGAGGCAGGGGGCGCGCCTAGGGGGTAGGCACGCCCCCCACCCTCATGGACAGGGTGTGGGCCCCCTGACATGGATCTTTTTGCCAGTATTTTTTATATATTCCAAAACTAATCTCCGTTGATTTTCAGGTCATTCCGAGGACTTCTATTTCTGCACAAAAATAACACCATGGCAATTCTGCTAAAAACAGCCTCAGTCCGGGTTAGTTCCATTCAAATCATGCAAGTTACAGTCCAAAACAAGGGCAAAAGTGTTTGGAAAAGTGGATACGACAGAGACGTATCACTACTCCGACCCTGCAATACTCTCGATAAGTCAATCTTTTAAATACCCTAAACTTATCCAGGTTAAAATGTCAACTGGGTCACGTGAGAGCCGGCTCACAGAAAGTGAGGATACTCCAGCGGCTATCATGCTAGTTTCATTGAAGAAGATATTTTGGCTCGGCGGCCTATGAAAGCCTTGTGTTTCTTTGGGTTTTTTATTTACTTTATTTATTTTGGATTTGGATCACCTCTTTTTCTTACCATATGGTTTTTACAAGTCAGGCCAAGTAGCCCTGATTATGTCTCATATTTGGGACATTACCCCCTACCCGGGTTGTGGACTTCTATGGTCAACAGTGGAATTATATTGTGTTGGGGAACATAGTAATTTCAAAAAAAATCCTACGCACACGCAAGGATCATGGTGATGCATAGCAACGAGAGGGGAGAGTGTTGTCTGTGTACCCTCGTAGACCGTAAGCAAAAGCATTTATCAACATGGTTGATGTAGTCGTACACCTTCACGATCCGTCCCGATCAAGTACCGAACGTACGGCACCTCCGCGTTCAGCACACGTTCAACTCAATGACGTCCTCGCCTTCTCGATCCAGCAAGAGGGGTGAAGTAGTAGATGAGTTCCAGCAGCACGACGGCGTGGTCACGGTGTTGGTGAAGAACAATCTCCGCAGAGCTTCTCCTAAGCACCACGAAAACTATGCCAGAGGATAAGCTAGAGGGGACGGGGTTGCCGGCACATGGCTTGGTGTTTCTTGATCTGTCTTGGGTGCTAGCCCTGCCCCTCTATTTATGTGTTGAGCCTTGGGGTCGAAACTTGGAGTAAAAGCCTCCACAAAGTCGGTTTCACCCGAAAGGCAAGAGTCCTTCTCGGACTCCAGGGCCAGACGCCAGGGTTCCCGGCGTCTGGACCCAGACGCTAGGGACCCTGGTGTCTGGCCCCTGGACTCCGCAAAACTTACTTTTGCGCTTTCCAAAAACCTTGTGGGCTTTCCCCTTTAGCCCAAATAAAGTGTTCTCGTACCCAAACATTTCGGGAAACATCCGGAACCCCTTCCGGTGAATTCTGGAACCCTTCCGGAGACCAAATACTATTATACCATATATCAAACTTTATCTCCGGACCATTCCGGAGTTCCTCGTCATGTCCGTGATCTTATCCGAAACTCCGAATCAACATTCGGTTACCAACATACATAACTCATAAATACTATATCGTCAACGATGTTAAGCGTGCGGACCCTACGGGTTCGAGAACTATGTATACATGACGGAGACACTTCTCTGGTCAATAACCAATAGCAGAACCTGGATGCCCATATTGGCTCCTACATATTCTACGAAGATCTTTGTCGGTCGAACCGCATAACAACATACGTTGTTCCCTTTGTCATTGGTATGTTACTTGCCCGATATTCGATCGTCAGTATCCCAATACATAGTTCAATCTCATTACCAGCAAGTCTCTTTACTCGTTCCGTAATACATCATCTCGCAACTAACTCATTAGTTACAATGCTTGCAAGGCTTATAGTGATGTGTATTACCGAGTGGGCCCAGAGATACCTCTCCGACAATCGGAGTGAAAAATCCTAATCTCGAAATACGCCAACTCAACAAGTACCTTCGGAGACACCTGTAGAGCACCTTTATAATCACCCAGTTACGTTGTGACGTTTGGTAGCACACAAAGTGTTCCTCCGGTAAACGGGAGTTGTATAATTGCATAGTCATAGGAACATGTATAAGTCATGAAGAAAGCAATAGCAACAAACTAAACGATCAAGTGATAAGCTAACGGAATGGGTCAAGTCAATCACATCATTCTCCTAATGATGTGATCCCGTTAATCAAATGACAACTCATGTCTATGGTTAGGAAACATAACCATCTTTGATCAACGAGCTAGTCAAGTAGAGGCATACTAGTGACTCTATGTTTGTCTATGTATTCACACGTGTATCATGTATCCGGTTAATACAATTCTAGCATGAATAATAAACATTTATCATGAAATAAGGAAATAAATAATAACTTTATTATTGCCTCTAGGGCATATTTCCTTCAGTCTCCCACTTGCACTAGAGTTAATAATCTAGATTACACAGTAATGATTCTAACACCCATGGAGCCTTGGTGCTGATCATGTTTTGCTCGTGGAAGAGGCTTAGTCAACGGGTCTGCAACATTCAGATCCGTATGTATTTTGCAAATTTCTATATCTCCCACCTGGACTTGATCCCGGATGGAGTTGAAGCTTCTCTTGATGTGCTTGGTTCTCTTATGAAATCTGGATTCCTTTGCCAAAGCAATTGCACCAGTATTGTCACAAAAGATTTTCATTGGACCCGATGCACTAGGTATGGCACCTAGATCGGATATGAACTCCTTCATCCAGACTCCTACATTCACTGCTTCCGAAGCAGCAATGTACTCCGCTTCACATGTAGATCCCGCCACGACGCTCTGTTTAGAACTGCTCCAACTGACAGCTCCACCATTCAATATAAATACATATCTGGTTTGCGATTTAGAATCGTCCGGATCAGCGTCAAAGCTTGCATCAGCGTAACCATTTACGATGAGCTCTTTGTCACCTCCATAAACGAGAAACATATCCTTTGTCCTTTTCAAGTATTTCAGGATGTTCTTGACCGCTGTCCAGTGATCCACTCCGGGATTACTTTGGTACCTCCCTGCTAAACTAATAGCAAGGCACTCGTCAGGTCTGGTACATAGCATTGCATACATGATAGAGCCTATGGCTGATGCATAGGGAACATCTTTCATTTTCTCTCTATCTTCTGCAGTGGTCGTGCATTGAGTCTTACTCAACTTCACACCTTGTAACACAGGCAAGAACCATTTCTTTGCCTGATCCATTTTGAATTTCTTCAAAATTTTGTCAAGGTATGTGCTTTGTGAAAGTCCAATTAAGTGTCTTGATCTATCTCTATATATCTTGATGCCTAATATGTAAGCAGCTTCACCGAGGTCTTTCATTGAAAAAATCTTATTCAAGTATCCTTTTATGCTATCCAGAAATTCTATATCATTTCCAATCAACAATATGTCATCCACATATAATATTAGAAATGCTACAGAGCTCCCACTCACTTTCTTGTAAATACAGGCTTCTCCAAAAGTCTGTATAAAACCATATGCTTTGATCACACTATCAAAACATTTATTCCAACTCTGAGAGGCTTGCACCTGTCCATAAATGGATTGCTGGAGCTTCCACACTTTGTTAGTACCCTTTGGATCGAGAAAACCTTCAGGTTGCATCATATACAACTCTTCTTCCAGAAATCCATTCAGGAATGCAGTCTTTACATCCATTTGCCAAATTTCATAATCATAAAATGCGGCAATAGCTAACATGATTCGGACGGACTTAAGCATCACTACGGGTGAGAAGGTCTCATCATAGTCAACTCCTTGAACTTGTCGAAAACCTTTCGCAACAAGTCGAGCTTTGTGGACAGTAACATTACCGTCAGCGTCAGTCTTCTTCTTGAAGATCCATTTATTCTCAATGGCTTGCCGATCATCGGGCAAGTCAACCAAAGTCCACACTTTGTTCTCATACATGGATCCCATCTCAGATTTCATGGCCTCAAGCCATTTCGCGGAATCTGGGCTCACCATCGCTTCTTCATAGTTCGTAGGTTCGTCATGGTCTAGTAACATAACCTCCAGAACAGGATTACCGTACCATCCTGGTAGGGATCTTACTCTGGTTGACCTATGAGGTTCAGTAGTAACTTGATCTGAAGTTTCATGATCAATATCATTAGCTTCCTCACTAATTGGTGTAGGTGTCACAGGAACCGGTTTCTGTGATGAACTACTTTTCAACAAGGGAGCAGGTACAGTTGCCTCATCAAGTTCTACTTTCCTCCTACTCACTTCTTTCGAGAGAAACTCCTTCTCTAGAAAGGATCCAAATTTAGCAACAAAAGTCTTGCCTTCAGATCTGTGATAGAAGGTGTACCCAATAGTTTCCTTTGGGTATCCTATGAAGACACATTTCTCCGATTTGGTTCGAGCTTATCAGGTTGAAGTTTTTTCACATAAGCATCGCAGCCCCAAACTTTAAGAAATGACAACTTTGGTTTCTTGCCAAACCACAGTTCATAAGGCGTCGTCTCAACGGATTTTGATGGTGCCCTATTTAACGTGAATGTAGCCGTCTCTAAAGCATAACCCCAAAACGATAGTGGTAAATCAGTAAGAGACATCATAGATTGCACCATATCTAGTAAAGTACGATTATGACGTTCGAACACACCATTACGCTGTGGTGTTCCGGGTGACGTGAGTTGCGAAACTATTCCGCATTGTTTCAAATGTAGGCCAAACTCATAACTCAAATATTCTCCTCCACGATCAGATCATAGAAACTTTATTTCCTTGTTACGATGATTTTCCACATCACTCTGAAATTCTTTGAACTTTTCAAATGTTTCAAACTTATGTTTCATTAAGTAGATATACCCATATCTGCTTAAATCATCTGTGAAGGTGAGAAAATAACGATACCTGCTGCGAGCCTCAACATTCATTGGACCACATACATCAGTATGTATGATCTCTAACAAATCAGTTGCTCGCTCCATAGTTCCGGGGAACGGCGTTTTAGTCATCTTGCCCATGAGGCATGGTTCGCAACTACCAAGTGATTCATAATCAAGTGATTCCAGAAGTCCATCAGTATGGAGTTTCTTCATGTGCTTTACACCAATATGACCCAAATGGCAGTGCCACAAATAAGTTGCACTATCATTATCAACTCTGCATCTTTTGGCTTCAACATTATGAATATGTGTATCACTACTATCGAGATTCATCAAAAATAGACAACTCTTCAAGGGTGCATGACCATAAAAGATATTACTCATATAAATAGAACAACCATTATTCTCTGATTTAAATGAATAACCATCTCGCATTAAACAAGATCCAGATATAATGTTCATGCTCAACGCTGGCACCAAATAACAATTATTTAGGTCTAAAAC
The DNA here is from genome assembly GCF_056163025.1 of Triticum urartu. Taxonomy (NCBI): domain Eukaryota; kingdom Viridiplantae; phylum Streptophyta; class Magnoliopsida; order Poales; family Poaceae; genus Triticum; species Triticum urartu. The sequence continues at coordinate 396,649,972 of NC_141876.1, read as the reverse complement.
TAATACCGAAGGTAGATGTAGAGGTAGCGTGCCGACCGCGATCACATCGACTTTGGAACCATTTCCTACGCGCATCGTCACCTCGTCCTTAGCCAATCTTTGCTTAATCCGTAGCCCGTGTTTCGAGTTGCAAATATTAGCAACAGAACCAGTATCAAATACCCAGGTGCTACTGCGAGCATTAGTAAGGTACACATCAATAACATGTATATCACATATACCTTTGTTCACCTTGCCATCCTTCTTATCCGCCAAATACTTGGGGCAGTTCCGCTTCCAGTGACTAGTCTGTTTGCAGTAGAAGCACTCAGTCTCAGGCTTAGGTCCAGACTTGGGTTTCTCCTCTTGAGCAGCAACTTGTTTGTCGTTCTACTTGAAGTTCCCCTTCTTCTCCCCTTTACCCCTTTTCTTGAAACTGGTGTTCTTGTTGACCATCAACACTCGATGCTCCTTTTTGATTTCTACCTCCGCAGCCTTTAGCATTGCGAAGAGCTTGGGAATTGTCTTATTCATCCCTTGCATATTATAGTTCATTACGAAGCTTTTGTAGCTTGATGGCAGTGATTGGAGAACTCTATCAATGACACTATTAACCGGAAGATTAACTCCCAGTTGAGTCAAGTGATTATGGTACCCAGACATTTTGAGTATATGTTCACTGACAGAACTATTCTCCTCCATCTTGCAGCTATAGAACTTATTGGAGACTTCATATCTCTCAATCCGGGCATTTGCTTGAAATATTAACTTCAACTCCTTGAACAGCTCATATACTCCATGACGTCCAAAACGTCGTTGAAGTCCCGGTTCTAAGCCGTAAAGCATGGCACACTGAACTATCGAGTAGTCATCAGCTTTACTCTGCCAGACGTTCTTAACATCATCAGCAGCATCTGCAGCAGGCCTGGCACCCAGCGGTGCTTCCAGGACGTAATTCTTTTGTGTAGCAATGAGCATAATCCTCAAGTTACGGACCCAGTCCGTGTAATTGCTAACATCATCTTTCAACTTTGCTTTCTCAAGGAACGCATTAAAATTCAACGGAACAACAGCACGGGCCATCTATCTACAATCAACATAGACAAGCAAAATACTATCAGGTACTAAGTTCATGATAAATTTAAGTTCAGTTAATCATATTACTTAAGAACTCCCACTTAGATAGACATCCCTCTAATCATCTAAGTGATCACGTGATCCAAATCAACTAAACCATGTCCGATCATCACGTGAGATGGAGTAGTTTTCAATGGTGAACATGAAGGAAATATGCCCTAGAGGCAATAATAAAATTATTATTTATTTCCTTATATCATGATAAATTTTTATTATTCATGCTAGAATTGTATTAACCGGAAACATGATACATGTGTGAATACATAGACAAACAGAATGTCACTAGTATGCCTCTACTTGACTAGCTCGTTGATCAAAGATGGTTATGTTTCCTGACCATAGACAAAGAGTTGTCATTTGATTAACGGGGTCACATCATTAGGAGAATGACGTGATTGACTTGACCCATTTCGTTAGCTTAGCACTTGATCATTTAGTTTGTTGCTATTTCTTTTTTCATGACTTATACATGTTCCTATGACTATGAGATTATGCAACTCCCGTTTACCGGAGGAACACTTTGTGTGCTACCAAACGTCACAACGTAACTGGGTGATTATAAAGGTGCTCTACAGGTGTCTCCAAAGGTACTTGTTGGGTTGGCGTATTTCGAGATTAGGATTTGTCAGTTCAATTGTCGGAGAGGTATCTCTGGGCCCACTCGGTAATACACATCACTTAAGCCTTGCAAGCATTGCAACTAATGAGTTGGTTGCGGGATGATGTGTTACAGAACGAGTAAAGAGACTTGCCGATAACGAGATTGAACTAGGTATTGAGATACCGACGATCGAATCTCAGGCAAGTAACATGCGCGAGACTGGTTCTACCGACGTGCTTCGCACACAGGTGGATGGCGGGTGTCAGTTTCTCCAACTTTAGTTGAACCAAGTGTGGCTATGCCCGGTCCTTGAGAAGGTTAAAACATCACTAACTTGACGAACTATCATTGTGGTTTTGATGCGTAGGTAAGAACGGTTCTTGCTCAGCCCGTAGCAGCCACGTAAAACTTTGCAACAACAAAGTAGAGGACATCTAACTTGTTTTTGCAGGGCATGTTGTGATGTGATATGGTCAAGGCATGATGCTATATTTTATTGTATGAGATGATCTTGTTTTGTAACCGAGTTATCGGCAACTGGCAGGAGCCATATGGTTGTTGCTTTATTGTATGCAATACAATCGCCCTGTAATGCTTTACTTTATCACTAAGCGGTAGCGATAGTCGTAGAAGCATAAGTTGGTGAGACGACAACGATGCTACGATGGAGATCAAGGTGTTGCGCCGGTGACGATGGTGATCATGACGGTGCTTCGGAGATGGAGATCACAAGCACAAGATGATGATGGCCATATCATATCACTTATATTGATTGCATGTGATGTTTATCTTTTATGCATCTTATCTTGCTTTGATTGATGGTAGCATTATAAGATGATCTCTCACTAAATTATCAAGATATAAGTGTTCTCCCTGAGTATGCACCATTGCAAAAGGTCTTCGTGCTGAGACACCACGTGATGATCGGGTGTGATAGGCTCTACATTCAAATACAACGGGTGCAAAACAGTTGTACACGTGGAATACTCAGGTTAAACTTGACGAGCCTAGCATATAACAGATATGGCCTCGGAACACTGAGACTGAAAGGTCGAGCATGAATCATATAGTAGATATGATCAACATAGTGATGTTCACCATTGAAACTATTCCATCTAAGGTGATGATCGGACATGGTTTAGTTGATTTGGATCACGTGATCACTTAGAGGATTAGAGGGATGTCTATCTAAGTGGGAGTTCTTAAGTAATATGATTAATTGAACTTAAATTTATCATGGACTTAGTACCTGATAGTTTCTTGCTTGTCTATGTTGATTGTAGATAGATGGCTCGTGCTGTTGTTCCGTTGAATTTTAATGCGTTCCTTGAGAAAGCAAAGTTGAAAGATGATGGCAGCAATTACACGAACTGGGTTCATAACTTGAGGATTATCCTCATTACTGCATAGAAGAATTACGTCCTGGAAGCACCGCTGGGTGCCAGGCCTGTTGCAGATGATGCTGACAACGTAAAGAACATTTGGCAGAGTAAAGCTGATGACTACTCGATAGTTCAGTGTGCCATGCTTTATGGCTTAGAACCGGGACTTCAATGACGTTTTGAACGTCATGGAGCATATGAGATGTTCCAGGAATTGAAGTTAATATTTCAAGCAAATGCCCGGATTGGGAGATATGAAGTCTCCAATAATTTATATAGCTGTAAGATGGAGAAGAATAGTTCTATCAGTGAACATATACTCAAAATGTCTGGGTATCATAATCACTTGACTCAACTAGGAGTTAATCTTCCTGTTGATAGTATCATTGACAGAGTTCTTTAATCACTGCCACCAAGCTAAAAAAGCTTCGTGATGAACTATTATGCAAGGGGTGAATAAGACAATTCTCGAGCTCTTCACGATGCTAAAGGCTACGGAGGTAGAAATCAAGAAGGAGCATCAAGTGTTGACGGTCAATAAGACCACCAGTTTCAAGAAAAAGGGTAGAGGGAAGAAGAAACCCAAGTCTGGACCTAAGCCTGAGACTGAGTGCTTCTACTGCAAGCAGACTACTCACTGGAAGCGGAACTGCCCCAAGTATTTGGCAGATAAGAAGGATGGCAAGGTGAACAAAGGTATATGTGATATACATGTTATTGATGTGTACCTTACTAATGCTCGCAGTAGCACCTGGGTATTTGATACTGGTTCTGTTGCTAACATTTGCAACTCGAAACAGGGGCTACGGATTAAGCGAAGATTGGCTAAGGATGAGGTGACGATGCGCGTGGGAAATGGTTCCAAAGTCGATGTGATCGCAGTCGGCACGCTACCTCTACATCTACCTTCGGGATTAGTTTTAGACCTGAATAATTGTTATTTGGTGCCAGCGTTGAACATGAACATTATATCTGGATCTTGTTTGATGCGAGACGATTATTCATTTAAATCAGAGAATAATGGTTGTTCTATTTATATGAGTAATATCTTTTATGGTCATGCACCCTTGAAGAGTGGTCTATTCTTATTGAATCTCGATAGTAGTGATACACATATTCATAATATTGAAGCCAAAAGATGCAGAGTTGATAATGATAGTGCAACTTATTTGTGGCACTGCCGTTTAGGTCATATTGATATAAAGTGCATGAAGAAACTCCATACTAATGGACTTTTGGAACCACTTGATTATGAAACACTTGGTACTTGCGAACCAAGCCTCATGAGCAAAATGACTAAAACGCCATTCTCCGAAACTATGGAGCGAGCAACAGATTTGTTGGAAATCATACATACAAATGTGTGTGGTCCGATGAATATTGAGGCTCGTGGCAGGTATCATTATTTTCTCACTTTCACAGATGATTTAAGCGGATATGGGTATATCTACTTAATGAAACATAAGTCTGAAACATTTGAAAAGTTCAAAGAATTTCAGAGTGAAGTTGAAAATCATCGTAACAAGAAAACAAAGTTTCTACGATCTGATCGTGGAGGAGAATATTTGAGTTACGAGTTTGCTCTTCATTTGAAACAATGCGGAATAGTTTCGCAACTCACACCACCCGAAACACCACAGCGTAATGGTGTGTCCGAACGTTGTAAGCGTACTTTACTAGATATGGTGTGATCTATGATGTCTCTTACTGATTTACCGCTATCATTTTGGGGTTATGCTCTAGAGACAGCTGCATTCACGTCAAAAAGGGCACCATCAAAATCCGTTGAGACGACGCCTTATGAACTATTGTTTGGCAAGAAACCAAAGTTGTCGTTTCTTAAAGTTTGGGGCTGCGATGCTTTTGTGAAAAAGCTTCAACCTGATAAGCTCGAACCCAAATTGGAGAAATGTGTCTTCATAGGATACCCAAAAGAGACTGTTGGGTACACCTTCTATCACAGATCCGAAGGCAAGACTTTTGTTGCTAAATTTGGAATCTTTCTAGAGAAGGAGTTTCTCTCGAAAGAAGTGAGTGAGTGGAAAGTAGAACTTGATGAGGTAACTGTACCTGCTCCCTTATTGGAAAGTAGTTCATCACAGAAACCGGTTCCTGTGACACCTACACCAATTAGTGAGGAAGTTAATGATGGTGATCATGAAACTTTAGATCAAGTTGTTACTGAACCTCGTAGGTCAACCAGAGTGAGATCTGCACCAGAGATGTATGGTAATCCTGTTCTGCAGGTTATGTTGTTAGACCATGACGAACCTACAAACTATGAAGAAGCGATGGTGAGCCCAGATTCCGCAAAATGTCTTGAAGCCGTGAAATCCGAGATGGGATGCATGTATGAGAACAAAGTATGGACTTTGGTTGACTTACCCAATGACCGGCAAGCCATTGAAAATAAGTGGATCTTCAAGAAGAAGACTGACGCTAACAGTAATGTTACTGTCTATAAAGCTCGACTTGTTACAAAAGGTTTTCGACAAGTTCAAGGGATTGACTACGATGAGACTTTCTCACCCGTAGCGATGCTTAAGTCTGTCCGAATCATGTTAGCAATTGCTGCATTTTATGATCATGAAATTTGGCAAATGGATGTCAAAACTGCATTCCTGAATGGATTTCTGGAAGAAGAGTTGTATATGATGCAACCAGAAGGTTTTGTCGATCCAAAGGGAGCTAACAAAGTGTGCAAGCTCCGGCGATCCATTTATGGACTCGTGCAAGCCTCTCGGAGTTGGAATAAACGTTTTGATAGTGTGATCAAAGCTTATGGTTTTATACAGACTTTTGGAGAAGTCGGTATTTACAAGAAAGTGAGTGGGAGCTCTGTAGCATTTATGATATTATATGTGGATGACATATTGTTAATTGGAAATGATATAGAATTTCTGAATAGCATAAAAGGATATCTGAATAAAAGTTTTTCAATGAAAGACCTCGGTGTAGCTGCTTATATATTGGGCATCAAGATCTATAGAGATAGATCGAGACGCTTAATTGGACTTTCGCAAAGCACATACCTTGACAAAGTTTTGAAGAAGTTCAAAATGGATCAAGCAAAGAAAGGGTTCTTGCCTGTGTTACAAGGTGTGAAGTTGAGTAAGACTCAATGCCCGACCACTATAGAAGATAGAGAGAAAAGGAAAGATGTTCCCCATGCTTCAGTCATAGGCTCTATCATGTATGCAATGCTGTGTACCAGACCTGATGTGTGCCATCTATTAGTTTAGCAGGGAGGTACCAAAGTAATCCAGGAGTGGATCACTGGACAGAGGTCAAGAACATCCTGAAATACCTGAAAAGGACGAAGGATATGTTTCTCGTTTATGGAGGTGACAAAGAGCTCATCGTAAATGGTTACGTCGATGCAAGCTTTGACACTGATACGGACGATTCTAAATCGCAAACCGGATACGTGTTTTTATTAAACGAAGGAGCTATCAGTTGGTGCAGTTCTAAACAAAGCATTGTAACGGGATCTACATGTGAAGCGGAGTACATAGTTGCTTTAGAAGCAGCAAATGAAGGAGTCTGGATGAAGGAGTTCATATCCGATCTAGGTGTCATACCTAGTGCATCTGGTCCAATGAAAATCTTTTGTGACAGTACTGGTGCTATTGCTTTGGCAAAGGAATCCATATTTCACAAGAGAACCAAGCACATCAAGAGACGCTTCAACTCCATCCGGGACCAAGTCCAGGTGGGAGACATAGAGATTTGCAAGATACATACGGATCTGAATGTTCCAGACCCATTGACTAAGCCTCTTCCACGAGCAAAACATGATCAGCACCTAGGCTCCATGGGTGTTAGAATCATTACTGTGTAATCTAGATTATTGACTCTAGTGCAAGTGGGAGACTGAAGGAAATATGCCCTAGAGGCAATAATAAAGTTATTATTTATTTCCTTATATCATGATAAATGTTTATTATTCATGCTAGAATTATATTAACCGGAAACATGATACATGTGTGAATACATAGACAAACAGAATGTCACTAGTATGCCTCTACTTGACTAGCTCGTTGATCAAAGATGGTTATGTTTCCTGACCATAGACAAAGAGTTGTCATTTGATTAACGGGGTCACATCGTTAGGAGAATGACGTGATTGACTTGACCCATTTCGTAGCTTAGCACTTGATCGTTTAGTTTGTTGCTATTGCTTTCTTCATGACTTATACATGTTCATTTGACTATGAGTTATGCAACTCCCGTTTACCTGAGGAACACTTTGTGTGCTACCAAACGACACAACGTAACTGGGTGATTATAAAGGTGCTCTACAGGTGTCTCCGAAGGTACTTGTTGGATTGGCGTATTTCGAGATTAGGATTTGTCACTCCGATTGTCGGAGAGGTATCTCTGGGCCCACTCGGTAATACACATCACTTAAGCCTTGCAAGCATTGCAACTAATGAGTTGGTTGTGGGATGATGTGTTACGGAACGAGTAAAGAGACTTGCCGGTAACAAGATTGAACTAGGTATTGAGATACCGATGATCGAATCTTGGGCAAGTAACATACCGATGACAAAGGGAACAACGTATGTTGTTATGCGGTTTGACCGATAAAGATCTTCATAGAATATGTAGGAGCCAATATGAGAATCCAGGTTCCGCTATTGGTTATTGACCGGAGACGTGTCTCGGTCATGTCTACATAGTTCTAGAACCCATAGGGTCCGCACGCTTAAAGTTAGATGACGGTTATATTACGAGTTTATATGTTTTGTTGTACCGAAGATAGTTCAGAGTCCCGGATGTGATCACGGACATGACGAGGAGTCTCGAAATGTTCGATACGTAAAGATTGATATATTGGACGACTATGTTTGGACACCGGAAAGGTTTCGGACATTTATCGGAGTACCAGGAGTTACCGGACCCCCACCCCCAGGAACTAATGGGCCTTGTTGGGACTTAGTAGAGATAGAGAGGGGGCGGCCAGGGCAAGAGGCGCCCCCCTCCCCTTGAGTCCGAATAGGACAAGGAAGGGGGGCGGCGCCCCCTTGCCTTTCCCCTCTCCCACTCCTTCCTTCCCCCTCCTTCTTGGATTAGGAACGGGAGGGGCAAACCTAGTTGGAGTAGGTTTCCCCCTCCTAGGGCGCGCCACCACCTTGGCCGGCCCTCTCCTCCTCCCCCCTTTATATACAGAGGAGGGGGTGAGGGAGTCCTGGATTAAGGGGTCTCCGGATAGCCGGACTATGTCTTTCGGCCGGACTGTTAGACTATGAAGATACAAGATTGAAGACTTCGTCTCGTGTCCGGTTGGGACTCTACTTGGCGTGGAAGGCAAGCTAGGCAATACAGATATGTATATCTCCTCCTTTGTAACCGACCTTGTGTAACCCTAGCCCTTTCTGGTGTCTATATAAACCAGAGGGTTTTAGTCCATAGGACAACACACAATCATACCATAGGCTAGATTCTAGGGTTTAGCCTCTCTGATCTTGTGGTAGATCTACTCTTGTACTACCCATATCATCAATATTAATCAAGCAGGACGTAGGGTTTTACCTCCATCAAGAGGGCCCGAACCTGGGTAAAATTTAGTGTCCCTGCCTCCTGTTACCATCCGCCTAGACGCACAGTTCGGGATCCCCTACCCGAGATCCACTGGTTTTGACGCCGACATTGGTGCTTTCATTGAGAGTTCCTCTCTGTCGTCGCCGTTAGGCTTGATGGCTCCTATGATCATCGATGGCGATGTAGTCCAGGGTGAGACTTTTCCTCGGACAGATTTTTGTATTCGGTGGCTTTGCGCTGCGGGCCAATCCGCTTGGCCATCTGGAGCATATTGAAAGCTACGCCCCTGGACATCAGGTCAGGTTTGGAAGCTTAAACTACACGGCCGATGTCCGCGGAGACTTGATCTTCGACGGATTCGAGCCTCTGCTTTGTGCGTCACGCGGTCATGATGAGTATGATTTGGCTCTACCATTAGACAGTGTTCAGGAGATCGCACCGGCAGCCGCTCCGACCCTCAATTCGGAGCCAGTTGCGCCGTCCATGGATGGGTGGATGGACCCCGCCACGGTGGCCTTACCCTCATCGGAGATCGAGCCGAATATCGACCTTACTCTGCACAAGAGCCGTGTTGACAAACTGTCGGATCTCTCTCCAGCCACGGACTCCGAACCGCTGGCGCCCGTTCCTAGCGAATCCGATTGGGCTCCGATCATGGAGTTTACCTCCGCGGATATTTTTTAGCACTCGCCCTTTGGCGACATACTGAACTCGTTAAGGTCTCTCTCCATTTCAGGAGGATCCTTGCCGAACTATGTCCGGCAGGATTGGGATGCGGACAACGAAGAAATTCGCGGCCCTCCCACCACCCACTTAGTAGCCACTGTTGATGACTTAACCGACATGCTCGACTTTGACTCCAAAGACATCGACAGTATGGACAACGATGCGGGAGACGAATATGAACCACGGCCCATAGGGCGCTGGACAGCCACCTCATCATACGATATATACATGGTGGACACACCCAAAGAAGGCAATGGCGACGAGACAGCGGAGGATGACCCCTCCAAGAAGCAACCCAAGCGCCGACGTCAGCAGCGCCGCTCTAAGTCCCGCCAAAGCAAAAGTGGTGATACCGGCACAGGAGATAATAACACTCCAGATAGTGCCGAAGACAACAACAATCCCCTCCAGCAAGATTTAGAGCAGGAGGATGGAGGAGCCAGCCCTCCTGAGAAAGCGGAAGATGGAGAGGCGGAGGATGATAATTACATACCCCCTTCGAAGACGAGGCAAGCCTCGGCGATGACGAATTCGTCGTGCCAGAGGATCCCATTGAACAAGAGCGCTTCAAGCGCCGGCTTATAGCCACGGCAAATAGCCTTAAGAAAAAGCAGCAGCAGCTTCAAGCTGATCAAGATCTGGTAACTGACAGATGGACCGAAGTCCTGGCGGCCGAGGAATATAAACTCGAACGCCCCTCCAAGAGTTACCCAAAATTCAGGTTACTACCCCGACTGGAGGAAGAAGCGTACGATGCGGCTGATCGGCCACCTCGTGGCCGTGATAGAGAGGCATTCCAGCCAAAAACTCAGCCTGCACCCTGGTGCCATTCAAATAAAAAGGCATGGGGAAATACGCCAGACCTACGAGACGTATTGGAGGACAAAGAAAAACATGAAAGATCGATCTACGGATCACGAGGGCGCGCCATTATGCGAAACGATAAATGTCACGCCGGATACAGTAAAAGTCAATCCGGCCGGGACGAACAAAGCGGGCAAGATCCATTCGAGTTGCGTCGTGATATAGCCCAATATAGAGGCGCCGCACACCCCCTATGCTTCACAGACGAAGTAATGGATCATCAAATCCCAGAGGGTTTCAAACCCGTAAATATTGAATCATACGACGGCACAACAGATCCTGCGGTATGGATCGAGGATTTCCTCCTCCACATCCACATGGCCCGCGGCGATGACTTACACGCCATCAAATACCTCCCACTAAAGCTCAAAGGACCAGCGCAGCATTGGCTTAATAGCTTGCCAGTAGAGTCCATTAGCTGTTGGGAAGATCTGGAAGCCGCATTCCTCGACAGCTTTCAGGGCACTTATGTGCGACCACCAGACGCCGATGAGTTGAGCCACATAATTCAGCAGCCAGAAGAATCGGCCAGGAAATTCTGGACACGGTTCCTAACAAAGAAAAATCAAATCGTCAACTGTTCGGATGCAGAGGCCCTAGCTGCTTTCAAACACAACATCCACGACGAGTGGCTAGCCCGGCACCTTGGTCAGGAAAAGCCGAAATCTATGGCAGCCCCCACAACACTCATGACCCGCTTTTGTGCGGGAGAAGACAGCTGGCTGGCTCACAGTAACAATATGTCAAAGAACCATGGTACTTCGGATACCAAGGACGGCAATAGCAGGTCACGTCGCAACAAACATAAGCGCCGCATTAACAGCGATAATACTGAAGATACGGCAGTCAATGCCGGATTCAAAGGCTCTAAACCCGGTCAGCGAAAAAATCCATTCAAAAGAAGCACTCCGGGCCCGTCCAATTTGGACCGTATACTCGATCGCTCGTGTCAAATACACGGCACACCCGACAAGCCAGCCAACCAAACCAATAGGGATTGTTGGGTGTTCAAGCAGGCCGGCAAGTTAATTGCCGAAGACAAAGATAAGGGGCCACATAGCGATGATGAGGAAGAGCCCCGGCAGCCGAACACCAGAGGACAGAAGAGGTTCCCCCCACAAGTGCGGACGGTGAACATGATATACGCAACCCACATCCCCAAGAGGGAGCAGAAGTGTGCGCTCAGGGACGTATATGCGTTGGAGCCAGTCGCCCCAAAGTTCAACCCATGGTCCTCCTGTCCGATCACCTTCTATCGCAGGGACCACCCCACTAGTATCCGTCATGGAGGATTCGCCGCACTAGTCCTAGACCCAATCATTGACGGATTTCACCTCACTTGAGTCCTTATGGATGGCGGCATCAGCCTGAGCCTGCTTTATCAGGACACAGTGCACAAAATGGGTATAGACCCCTCAAGGATCAAACCCACAAAAACGACCTTTAAAGGCGTCATTCCAGGTGTACAGGCCCATTGCACAGGCTCAATTACACTGGAAGTGGTCTTCGGATTCCCGAATAACTTCCGAAGCGAAGAATTAATCTTCGATATAGTCCCGTTCCCCAGTGGTTATCATGCACTGCTCAAGCGAACCGCATTTGCGAGATTCAATGCGGTACCGCATTATGCATACCTCAAGCTCAAGATGCTAGGACCTCGTGGGGTTATTACAGTTAATGGAAACGCAAAGCGCTCTCTCCGAACGGAGGAGCACACTGCGACCCTCACAGCAGAAGCGCAAAGCAGCCTCTCAAGGCAATCCACCAGTTCGGTGTTTCAAGACCCGGACACCTTCAAGCGCGCTCGGAGTAATCGGCAACTAGACCGCCTGGCACGATCTAAGCTCGTGTAGCAATGCGGCCCCCACCCCAGTCCCAGCCAAACGGCGAAATCCGTGCCACGCGTACATAATTATGCATTAAAATACCATGGGCACAGGTGGGGAGGGGGCACAACTACGGCACGCCCCAAGACGCGGCTTAAACCACACTAGGGGCTTCCCGCTTCGTTATTTTTCTCTTTTCGGGACTTTAATCTCTAGAAACCCTGTCCGGCAGCATGATTGCCGAACGCATGATGTAGCAACCAAGGAGGCAGAAAGCTACGTCACACCACGGAATTCCCAGGTGGATTACGATAACGAGTGAAATATTTGCTTTAATACTATTCCTCAGCTTGCCCTTGGAAGGGACATAGTCCTACTTTTTTCTTATCGCACTACCTGTATCATTCTGCTTTAACGCACCCTTTTGAATAAACAATGCATAACAATACGACTATTATTGCATTCTTGTTATATATATGTGTGTTCATTAATAACGCCTTGCAACCGTACACTTTGGTACGGCCAATACACCAGGGGCTTAAGTACCCCACAATATGGTGTGAGAAGTCCGAACACTTTCACAAGTGCGGCACCCCGAACTTATAGCATTATATGCATCAACTCCGAATCATGTCTTTGGTCAAATATTGGGTTTTCCCGGCTCCTATGTTTTGGTACCTTACGTTCCGCTCTATCGGCTAAGGTAGCGCTAGGAAAACTACTGCGATTGTGCCCCGGTTCTGCTGGGCTAAGCACCTGAGTAGAGAAAGCTAAAACTGCCTGTCATGATAAGGCGAGAGACTGGTCGTTGTTCGGCGAGGTTTCGAGTCCCTAAAGACTTATGACGCTTAGAGCGAGGAACCGGTCCTGTCCGGCTTAAAGGCGTGTATCGCGCCCTGAATTCGGCCTTCCGAATACCAGGGGCTTCGCCGAAATTTAAAATTATAGAATTCTATGGCTAAGTGAGAGTGATAAAGCATTATTAGTCCGGTTGCCTTGTTCGCCGTGCTGAGCACCTCCCTTGAAGGACCCAAAAATGGGAACAGAGTGCTCAGGTTTATCCCGAACACCCCAGCACTCGTGGCATGGGGGCAGAAGCCGAGGACTAGCCATCTCTCAAATTGGATAAACAGCCAAACAGAAGGTAATATTTTAAATTCAAACAAGCGTTGCATAGTGCATATGAAACAAGTTTTCATCATACAGGATCACACGAGCAAGTTTACTCTAATATTACATCCTTTGAACATTCGTCCACTACAAGCCGGGAACCCTTCAGGACACCCTCATAATAAATTTCGGGGGTGCGATGCTCCTTGCCCTGCGGCGGTCCTTCCTTGATCAGCTTCACGACGTCTAGCTTGGCCCATTGCACCTTCACGCGGGCGAAACCCCGGCGTGCACCTTCGATGCAGACAGACCGCTTGACGACTTCCAACCGTGGGCAGGCATCCACAAGCCGCCTCACCAGGCCGAAGTAGCTGTTCGGAAGGACGTTGCCAGGCCACAGCCGGACTATAAAGCCCTTCATGGCCTGTTCGGCCGCTTTGTGTAGCTCGACCAGCTACTTCAGCTGGTCGCTCATAGGCACCGGGTGTTCAGTCCCAGTATACTGAGACCAGAATAGCTTCTCCGTTGAGCTTCGCTCCTCGGCCTGGTAAAACTGTGCGGCTTCCGACACGCTGCGGGGCAAATCTACGAATGCTCCTGGAGAGCTCCGGATTCAGGTAAGTAATAGGTAATTTACTTTCACATGCTTGCTTTGCATATAGAATGCCTTACCAGCCGCTATTTTCTTCATCGCGTGAATCTCCTGGAGGGCCTTTTGGGCTTCGGCCTTGGCACTTTTTGCGCTCTCGAGGGCCGCGGCAAGCTTAGACTCTTGCGTCTTCGAGTCAAGCTCCAACGCCTCGTGCTTCGTCATGAGAGCCTGGAGCTCTTGCTGCACCTCGCCCACCCGAGCCTCATGCCTTTCCCGCTCGGTGCGCTCCTTGGCCGCTTTATCTTCGGCCTCGGACAGCGCTTGCCTTAGGGTCGCCACTTCGGTCGTGGCCCCTGGCAAATTCATGATGATCCTGTCATTTTGTAATCGCATTCTTTTTATACATATCCATGAACTAGGTATTACTTACATTTGTTCTCCTCGAGGTGCCTCTTGGCAAGGCCAAGCTCGTCCTCGGACCATTTAAGGTCCTACTTCAGTGCGGCGACCTCCGCAGTCAGTGCGGCAGATGCCAGCAGCGAAGCCTGCATATGCATATTGACATACTTATATTAGACTCCTGCGATATTGTTTGATCCTCTGTTTGGCTTTTCTTTGTGAACACCGAACAGAGCATCAGGGGCTACTGTCTATGCGGTAATATTTTTCCTATATTTTAAACAGTTACCTCAAAGCCTATTAGAAGGCTGGCACAGGCTTCAGTCAATCCGCTCTTGGCGGACTGAACCTTCTGGACCACCGCACTCATAATAGTACGGTGCTCCTCGTCGATGGAATCGCTGCGAAGCACTCCCAGCAGATTGTTCGGCGCCTCTAGATGGATAGAGGTCACCGGCACAGGCGTCTCGCCCCTCTTGGAAGGAGGCCGCCTGCCCGAGTTTGGAACCACTGGAGGTTCCGGCGCGGTGTATGGCTGAGGGCCGAACTCGGAGCCCTCAGGGGCCTTGTCCCCTCTGCCCCCGGAGTCCGGAAGGTCACCTTGAGGCGCCTCCAGGACTGTCTCCCCTCGACCCGGTGCCTCTTGAGACAATACCTTGGCGTCGTCCGTAGGGAAAGGGGAGGTGGCGGTCGGAAGTGGATCTCTATCCATATCCGACGAGCCCAGGGAGCCGTCCGACGATACATCGATACGGGCTCGTGGTGGCCTGCATAATCATATTCGGCGTTAGGGAAAGCAGTGCGACAAAGGAATGCTATGAGTTACTCTGGTATCCGAATACTTATGACCTCCCCAGGGGCTTGGCCCTGGGCAACCACTCGTCTTCGCCTTCGGCGGCGGCGGTGGAACAGTCCGGAAGGAGAGTCCTTCCCTTCTTGGACCCTTCGCCCCCCCCCCCCCCAGTTGGGGCGGCCTTCCTTTTCTTGTCTCCCCCACCTGGAGGGGGAGCATCTTCTTCCTCCTCCTCGTCTTCGGGGGAGGAGTGTGCCGCAGAGTCATCGGACAGTGAGTCCCATGACGCCTGGCGTCGGGAACTCTTTCGAGTTCCCTTGGCCTTCTTGGTCTTCTCCGGCACCGTGTAAGGAGCCGGAGTCAGCATCTTCGCCAGGAGAGCGTCAGTTGGGCCTTCGGGCAAAGGAGCCGGACAGTCGATCTGTTCGTCCGTCTCCTGCCGGTCCTGTCAAAGGTACGGGAGCTTAGATCCCGCATAGATTCAAACTATGAAAAACAAGTATCCTGTGAGAGGTAAAACAGCTTACGACGCTGGCTTGGAGCTTCGCACAGAATCCGCGGTCCTCGGTAGTGGGAGGGGGAACCTCGACACTCTTGAATAGCACCTTCCAGGCTTCTTCGTGAGTTGTGTCGAAGAGCCTGTTCAGAGTTCGGTGCTGGGCCGGGTCGAACTCCCACAAGTTGAAAGCCCGTTGTTGGCATGGGAGGATCCGGCGGATGAGCATGACCTGGACTACGTTGACGAGTTTGAGCTTCTTGTTCACCATGTTTTGAATACATGTTTGGAGTCCGGTCAGCTCTCCCGAACTACCCCAGGAGAGGCCCTTCCCTTGCCAGGAGGTGAGCCGCATGGGGAAGCCAGATCGGAACTCGGGGGCCGCTGCCCATTTAGGGTCACGCGGCTCGGTGATGTAGAACCACCCCGATTGCCACCCCTTTATGGTCTCCACGAAGGAGCCCTCGAGCCATGTGATGTTGGGCATCTTGCCCACCATGGCACCTCCGCACTCCGCCTGGCGGCCGTTCACTACCTTCGGCTTGACGTTGAAGGTCTTCAGCCATAAGCCGAAGTGGGGCTTGATGCGGAGGAAGGCCTCGCACACGACGATAAACGCCGAGATGTTGAGGATGAAGTTCGGGGCCAGATCGTGGAAATCCAGGCCGTAGTAGAACATGATCCCCCGGACGAATGGGTGGAGAGGGAATCCCAGTCCACGGAGGAAGTGGGTAAGGAACACTACCCTCTCATGGGCCTGGGGGTGGGGATGAGTTGCCCCTCATCTGGGATCCGGTGCGCGATGTCATCGGGCAGGTATCCGGCTCTCCTCAGCTTCTTGATGTGTCCCTCCGTGACGGAGGAGACCATCCACCTGCCTCCCGCTCCAGACATGATTGGAGAAGGTCGAGGTGGGAAATGCAGAATTGGGCGCTGGAGCTCGAGTGTGCGAAAGTGGATGAGCAAAGGAGGAAGAAGGC
Organism: Triticum urartu; assembly: GCF_056163025.1. Lineage (NCBI taxonomy): Eukaryota > Viridiplantae > Streptophyta > Magnoliopsida > Poales > Poaceae > Triticum > Triticum urartu. Next base: position 396,633,543 of record NC_141876.1, on the reverse strand, counting down.
GTGGATGAAAAGGTGAATCCTTGTCCCTTTATATGGGCGGCCGAAACTATGCGCCCCCACTAGCCTGGTAAAACTCGCTTATCCCCCAAGCGTCGTAATAGATGGGGCAGTTGGGTTACCCACGCCGTATTATTGAGAATCCTGTGATAAGGGGACACGATCTCTGCTTTGACAAGACGTGTCAAAAAACTGCCTCGCGTTATGTGCGGGGCTAGTTAAAGGAAACGGTTCGAATAATCACCGGGCCATGGCATAAGGTAGTGTTGCCAAAACAAATCAGCAAATTAGATTTGCGGAAATATTATTCTCTCTGCGGTGGTATGTGGAACTTATTTTGTAGGGTCGGACACTATCCTTGTATTCAAACTCTTCCGTGGTGTATTCGAAGGAGGAACCCGCCTTGCAATGCCGAAGACAATACCGCGCATCGGACTCATCCTCATTGAAAGCCTGGTTTAGGGGCTACTGAGGTAGTCCTGGATTAGGGGGTCTCCGGACAGCCGGACTATGTCTTTCGGCCGGACTGTTAGACTATGAAGATACAAGATTGAAGACTTCGTCTCGTGTCCGGTTGGGACTCTACTTGGCGTGGAAGGCAAGCTAGGCAATACGGATATGTATATCTCCTCCTTTGTAACCGACCTTGTGTAACCCTAGCCCTTTCCGGTGTCTATATAAACCGGAGGGTTTTAGTCCATAGGACAACACACAATCATACCATAGGCTAGCTTCTAGGGTTTAGCCTCTCTGATCTCGTGGTAGATCTACTCTTGTACTACCCATATCATCAATATTAATCAAGCAGGACGTAGGGTTTTACCTCCATCAAGAGGGCCCGAACCTGGGTAAAACTTCGTGTCCCCTGCCTCCTGTTACCATCCGCCTAGACGCACAGTTCGGGATCCCCAACCCGAGATCCGCCGGTTTTGACACCAACAGGGGGCACCCCATAGACAAAATTGATCTCTTGATCTCTTAGCCGTGTGCGGTGCCCCCCTCCATCATAATCCACCTCGATCATATCGTAGCGGTGCTTAGGCGAAGCCCTGCGTCGGTAGAACATCATCGTCGTCACCACGCCGTCATGCAGACGAAACTCTCCCTCAACACTTGGCTGGATCGGAGTTTGAGGGACATCATCGAGTTGAACGTGTGCAGAACTCGGAGGTGCCGTGTGTTTGGTACTTGATCAGTCGGATCGTGAAGACATACGACTACATCAACCGCGTTGTGCTAACGCTTCCGCTTTCGGTCTACGAGGGTACGTGGATACACTCTCCCCTCTCGTAGTTATGCATCACCATGATCTTGCGTGTGAGTAGGAAATTTTTTGAAATTACTATGTTCCCCAAAAGAACATCACTATGTTGATCATATCTACTATATGATTCATGCTCGACCTTTCGGTCTCAGTGTTCCGAGTCCATATCTGCATATGCTAGGCTCATCATGTTTAACCTGAGTATTCTACGTGTGCAACTATTTTGCACCCGTTGTATTTGAACGCAGAGCCTATCACACCCGATCATCACGTGGTGTCTCAGCACGAAGAACTTTCACAACGGTGCATACTCAGGGAGAACACTTTTTTTCTTGAAATTTAGTGAGAGATCATCTTATAATGCTACCGTCAAACAAAGGAAGATAATATGCATAAAAGACAAACATCACATGCAATCAATATAAGTGATATGATATGGCCATCATCATCTTGTGCTTGTGATCTCCATCTCCGAAGCACCGTCATGATCACCATCGTCACCAGCGCGACACCTTGATCTCCATCGTAGTATCGTTGTCGTCTCGCCAACTTAAGCATTACAGGGCGATTGCATTGCATACAATAGAGCGACAACCGTATGGCTCCTGCCAGTTGCCGATAATCGGTTACAAAACATGATCATCTCATACAATAAAATATAGCATCATGTCTTGACCATATCACATCACAACATGCCTTGCAAAAACAAGTTAGACGTCCTCTACTTTGTTGTTGCAAGTTTTACGTGGCTGCTACGGGCTGAGCAAGAACCGTTCTTACCTACGCATCAAAACCACAACGATAGTTCGTCAAGTTAGTGTTGTTTTAACCTTCTCAAGGACCGGGCGTAGCCACACTCAGTTCAACTAAAGTTAGAGAAATTGACACCCGCCAGCCACCTATGTGCAAAGCATGTCGGTAGAACCAGTCTCGCGTAAGAGTACGCGTAATGTCGGTCCGGGCTGCTTCATCAAACAATACCGCCAAACCAAAGTATGACATGATGGTAAGCAGTATGACTTGTATCGCCCACAACTCACTTGTGTTCTACTCGTGCATATAACATCTACGCATAAAACCTGGCTTTGATACCACTGTTGGGGAACGTAGTAATTTCAAAAAAAATCCTACGCACACGCAAGGATCATGGTGATGCATAGCAACGAGAGGGGAGAGTGTTGTCTACGTACCCTCGTAGACTGTAAGCGGAAGAATTTATCACCGCGGTTGATGTAGTTGTACACCTTCATGATCCGTCCCGATCAAGTACCGAAAGTACAGCACCTCCCCGTTCAGCACACGTTCAGCTCGATGACGTCCTCGCCTTCTCGATCCAGCATGAGGGGCGAAGTAGTAGATGAGTTCCGGCAGCACGACGGCGTGGTGACGGTATTGGTGAAGAACAATCTCCGCAGGGCTTTGCCTAAGCACTACGAAAACTATGCCGGAGGATAAACTAGAGGGGATGGGGTTGCCGGCACACGGCTTGGTGTTTCTTGATCTGTCTTGGATGCTATCCCTACCCCTCTATTTATATGTTGAGCCTTGGGGTCGAAACTTGGAGTAAAAGCCTCCACAAAGTCGGTTTCACCCGAAAGGCAAGAGTCCTTCTCAGACTCCAGGGCCAAACGCCAGGGTTCCCGGCATCTGGACCCAGACGCCAGGGACCCTGGCGTCTGGCCCCTAGACTCCGCAAAACTTCCTTTTGTGCTTTCCAAAAACCTCGTGGGCTTTCCCCTTTGGCCCAAATAAAGCGTTATCGTACCCAAACATTTCGGGAAACATCCGGAACCCCTTCTGGTGAATTCTGGAACCCTTTCGGAGACCAAACACTATTATCCCATATATCAAACCTTATCTCCGGACAATTTCGGAGTTCCTCGTCATGTCCGTGATCTTATCCGGAACTCCGAATCAACATTCGATTACCAACATACATAACTCATAAATACTATATCGTCAACGAATGTTAAGCATGCGGACCCTATAGGTTCGAGAACTATGTAGACATGACCGAGGCACTTCTCTGGTCAATAACCAATAGCGGAACCTGGATGCCCATATTGGCTCCTACATATTCTACGAAGATCTTTATCGGTCGAACCGCATAACAACATATGTTGTTTCCTTTGTCAACGTATGTTACTTGCCCGAGATTCGATCGTCGGTATCTCAATACCTAGTTCAATCTCGTTACCAGCAAGTATCTTTACTCGTTCCGTAATACATCATCTCGCAACTAACTCATTAGTTACAATGCTTGCAAGGCTTATAGTGATGTGTATTACCGAGTGGGCCCAGAGATACCTATCCGACAATCGGAGTGACAAATCCTAATATCGAAATACGCCAACTCAACAAGTACCTTCGGAGACACCTATAGAGCACCTTTATAATCACCCAGTTACGTTGTGATGTTTGGTAGTACACAAAGTGTTCCTCCGGTAAACGGGAGTTGCATAATCTCATAGTCATAGGAACATGTATAAGTCATGAAGAAAGCAATAGCAACAAACTAAACGATCAAGTGCTAAGCTAACGGAATGGGTCAAGTCAATCACATCATTCTCCTAATGATGTGATCCCATTAATCAAATGACAACTCATGTCTATGATTAGGAAACATAACCATCTTTGATCAACGAGCTAGTCAAGTAGAGGCATACTAGTGACACTATGTTTGTCTATGTATTCACACATGTATCATGTTTCTGGTTAATACAATTCTAGCATGAATAATAAATATTTATAATGAAATAAGGAAATAAATAATAACTTTATTATTGCCTCTAGGGCATATTTCCTTCATATTGGGCATCATGACCCGCCCTACGGTAAACCGCCAGGGCACTTATGATTTGTTTGTGTGCAGGAAAAAAGGGATAAACAATTGATCTACCTAATGATATCATAAACATAAGTTGCATATCCCCAACTGGTGGATCAGCGGTATCATGAAAAATAAAACATGCATGATGGCATGGCAGATCAAGAGTTTCACTAGCCTATTACAAGGCATCTGGTGGCCCAATAAGAATAAGTGTTTTGGAGATATCAATGCAATAAAGTATTTTGCTTGATAAGCCGGCTCATGACTGTTGGCGGGTTGAAGCCTTCGGGTCATGTTGTGCTTCTTCTTCATCCTCGGCTCCTTGCTTATCTATCAACTGGAAGTCAGGCGTGGCCCAGTTGATACCAGTCAACGCTCTAAACACAGCTTTGTCGTCAATAAGGTTTGATGGATCTATGTCGGGAGCGAAGGTATGCTTACGAATTGGCGGGATGAGATCTGCCTCCTAATGAATTGGCGATTTCACTTTCTGATTATTGGCATCATAAGCCGCCTGATACTGGGATAGCTTGGTCTCTTCAGCTAGTCGGGTTGCCAATGGACGCATTGATCTTACTATCTCTGCAAAATCATCTGCACTGAAGGGCGTCCCGTCCTCTTTTACACTTGGGCAACCGTTGGCCAGATCCTCCGGGTCAAGATCTGCTTGCCATGCTTTAGCCTGGCTTAGGGAAGTTAAAGCGCGAGCTCTGGCAGAGGCTCGTTTCAGCTCTTCAATCCTTCCGGGCACTACTGACAATCTTTCCGATGTCTCCTTGATAAGAGTAGGCGACCATTTTTTGTGAAGAGCAGCGGCAATGGTCCGTTGAGCACCAGTATATAGTTTTTCTACCAAAGTGTAGATAGCCTTCAACCAGACGCGCACATCTGAGCCCAAATTGACGCTTCGAAAGCCTGCATCAATTCATTTATTTATTAAGCCGTCACAGTTTATAGCAGATTCAATAGGATAAATGGAATCAAGGTTAATACTTACCAAAGATAGCTAGTGACATGTTAGTAATTTGCTGCCTTAAGCCAGACAGTTCATCAGTCACTGGCTTAAGAGCGGCTTCAGCTTCTTCTGCTCTTTTCAGTAGAGCTTCCTTTTTAGTCTCCCGGCTATCTTCGTCAGCACTGAAGGTATTTTTGAGTTGCTCAATGTTTTCCAAAGAAATCCTCAATTCTGATTGGGCCTTGGATGTTTCAGATTGTTGAGTTTTTATGTTGGCCTTCAGATCATTGAGCTGCGAGTCCTTCTCAGAAAGTTCAGCCTGTAATATAAACATAGACAGAGTATTGTGAGTATTACTGAAGTCCCAAGCACAATACAAGTATGATACTTGGCACTTGGGGTCTAATGCATATTTTCTCTTAAGAACAATTTTGGAAGTCCCAAGCACAATATAAATATTATACTTGGCCCTTGGGGACTAATGTATGGTGCTCTTTTGTTAAGACAGAATCATTGGCTGACCCGGACAAATGATGTGATCCGCTTTACAAAGACTACAGCTTGGATCGTTGATTTCAAACAAGATGATTAGTCCCGGCTTATTCATGACTGATTAAGCCAGCACTTGGGGGCTACGGAAGCAAAGTTGATTTCTTGCTACTTAAGTCTGGGCTTAATATATTTATTAAGCCGGCCCTTGGGGGCTACACATGCAAAGTTGAAGTGCTGATATTACAAGTCCCGGTTCATATTGAAAGTATAAACCAGCCCTTGGGGGCTACTGGATTTGATTTATGCAACTATTGAAGTTTACAGTGCATTCTATTCTATCATGTCCAATACACTTGGCGGCTAAGGGAAGTGTATTCATATAGAAAGGAGTTGCAGCATTTACCTCATAGCGCTCTTTCATCAGATTCACTAAGTCGGCTTCAAAGTCACGGCTGGTGTACAGACGGTTCAAGTAACCAGAGTGGATGTCTTGGGCACTTAAATGGGCGTAGCTATCCAAGTACACCTTCCACTTGCCTTTATCTTCAGCAGAAATTTCTTCCTTGGCACTATGCTTAGATAAGGCAGTAGGTTGACCCAGAGCTGTGAATCCAACCCCAGTAATGATAACATCATCAGCTTTCTCCTCAGCAGGCTTAGTCGGGCTTGGCGGCTTAGAAATATCCGGTTCAACATCCATATGATCTATGGAGGCCTCATGGTGTTGAGGCGGCGGGTCATCAATAATATCTTCAGCAGCTAGTTGTTGTTGTTCTGGCTCAGACGGGATGACGTCGTCGGCCGGTTTATTCAGTTTTGCTTTCTTGCTGGGTTTGGCCTGGCCCCTGAAAATAAGAATTGTAAAGAGGTCAGTGCAATGATCAGATATAAGGTATAAATAATTTTTGATTGTTCCATGCTAATATATTATCTGTTTTGGATGTTTAACGGGCTCTAATATGCTCTTTTATATTATTTTTGGGACTAACCTATTAACCGAAGGCCCAGTGCAAGTTTCTATTTTTTGCCTATTTTAGAGTTTCGCAGAAAAGGAATACCACACGGAATCCAAACGGAATGAAATCTTCGCGATGATCTTTCTTGGACCGAAAGAAAACCACGAGACTTGGAGTGGAAGTCTGGAACTCCATGAGGCGGCCACGAGGTAGGAGGGTGCGCCCAAGGGGTAGGCGCGCCCCCACCCTCATGGGCCCCACTTAGCTCCACTGACGTACTTCTTTCTCCACGAAACCACTTTTCCACCGCCGCAACCTTCTGTACCCGTGAGATCCCATCTTGGGGCCTTTTCCGGCGATCTGCCAGAGGGGGAATCGATCACGGAGGGCTTCTACATCAACACCATAGCTTCTCCGATGAAGCATGAGTAGTTTACCACAGACCTTCGGGTCCATAGTTATTAGCTAGATGGCTTCTTCTCTCTCTTTGATTCTCAATACAAAGTTCTCTTCGATGTTCTTGGAGATCTATTCGATGTAATATTCTTTTGCGCTATGTTTGCTGAGATCCGATGAATTGTGGGTTTATGAACAAGATTATCTATGAATATTATTTGGTTCTTCTCTGAATTCTTATATGCATTATTTTGTATCTTTGCAAGTCTCTTTTAATTATTGGTTTAGTTTGGCCTACTAGATTGATCTTTCTTGCAATGGGAGAAGTGCTTAGCTTTGGGTTCAATCTTGCGGTGTCCTTTCCCAGTGATAGTAGGGGCAGCAAGGCACGTATTGTATTGTTGCCATCGAGGATAAAAAGATGGGGTTTATATCATATTCCTTGAGTTTATCCCTCTACAGCATGTCATCTTGCTTAATGCGTTACTCTGTTCTTATGAACTTAATACTCTAGATCCATGCTGGATAGCGGTCGATGTGTGGAGTAATAGTAGTAGATGCAGAATCATTTCGATCTACTTGACACGGACCTGATGCCTATATTCATAATCATTCCCTAGATATTCTCATAACTATGCACTTTTCTATCGATTGCTTGGCAGTAATTTGTTCACCCACCGTAATACATGCTATTTTGAGAGAAGCCACTAGTGAAACCTATGTCCCCCGGGTCTCTTTCTTATTATATTGCATCTCTTTTATTTACATCGCATCTCGTTTACTATTTTGCAATCTTTACTTTCCAATCTATACAACAAAAATAACAAAAATATCTATCTTACTATCTTTATTGGATCTCACTTTTGCGAGTGACCGTGAAGGGATTGACAACCCCTTTATCGCGTTGGTTGCAAGGTTCTTGATTGTTTGTGCAGGTACTAGGTGACTTGTGTGTTGTCTCCTACTGGATTGATACCTTGGTTCTCAAAACTGAGGGAAATACTTACGCTACTTTGCTGCATCACCCTTTCCTCTTCAAGGGAAAAGAAACACATGCTCAAGAGGTAGCAAGAAGGATTTCTGGCGCCGTTGCCGGGGAGATGTATGCCAAGTCAAGACATACCAAGTACCCATCATAAACTCTTCTCCCTCGCATACATTATTTGCCATTCGCCTCTCATTTTCCTCTCCCCCAGTTCTAAAATGATTTTCGAAAACCTTTATCTTTTATTCGCCCCTTTTCCGTTCGTCTCCTTTTGCTTGCTTCTTGTGTGTTGGTTTGCCTGTTTGCTTTGATGGCTCTACCAAAAGGCATTGATCCTCACCTTAGAAGGTTGGAAGAAATTAAAACAATGTTATAAGCTTTATGTCTTTGCAATTTGAGCATAATAATTTCTTCAGAAATGAGCTTAAAGAACAAAAAAATTATGGAGTACATGAATAAAGAGCTCGATGATATGTCTAAAGAATTTCATGGTTTGAAATCTCCGTTTGCTCATCTTGAAAATTTAGTAGGTCAAATTTCGGATAAGCAAGCCACCTTAGTTAATAAGATGGCTGCTAAACCAGAAGATCTACATGATAATAATGATGAAGATCTAAAAGTGATCGATGTGAATCCTATCAAATCTTTGTTTTCCAATATGAATCTTGATAAAGATGGGACTGGAGATGAGTCAACTTTAGTGAAAAGGCATATCAATGATTCAGAGTTTTTAGATCTTGTTGCAAAAATTAATAAAAGTGGGATTGAAGAGGTCAAAACTTTACATAGCAATGAACCCACTATTTTGGATTTCAAGGGATTTAATTATGATAATTGCTCTTTGATAGATTGTATTTCCTTGTTGCAATCCATGTTAAATTCTCCTCATGCTTAGAATCAAAAAAAAGCTTTTACTAAACATATCGTTGATGCTTTGATGCAATCCTATGAAGAAAAGTTTGAACTAGAAGTTTCTATCCCTAGAAAACTTTATGATGAGTGGGAACCTACTATGAAAATTAAGATTAAAGATTATGAATGCTATGCTTTATGTGATTTGGGTGCTAGTGTTTCCATGATTCCAAAAACTTTGTGTGATGTGCTAGGTTTCCGTGAATTTGATGATTGTTCTTTAAATTTGCATCTTGCGGATTCCACCATTAAGAAACCTATGGGAAGGATTAATGATGTTCTTATTGTTGCAAATAGGAATTATGTGCCTGTAGATTTCATTGTTCTTGATATAGATTACAATCCTACATGTCCTACTATTCTTAGTAGACCTTTCCTTACAATGATTGGTGCAATTATTGACATGAAAGAAAGAAATATTAGATTCCAATTTCCATTAAGGAAAGGCATGGAACACTTTCCTAGGAAGAAAATTAAATTGCCTTATGAATCTATTATGAGAGACACTTATGGATTGCGTACCAAAGATGACAATACCTAGATCTATTCTTGTTTTTATGCCTAGCTAGGGGCGTTAAACGATAGCGCTTGCTGGGAGGCAACCCAATTTTATTTTTGTTTTTTGCTTTTTGTTCCTGTTTAGTAATAAATAATTTATCTAGCCTCTATTATGATTGTGTTTTTTATGTTTTAATTAGTGTTTGTGCCAAATAAAGCCTTTAGGATCTTCTTGGGTGATTATTGTTTGATCTTGCTGATAAAAACAGAAAGTATGCGCTCACGAAAATAATTTTCATTTTTTACCAGAGAGAGATAAAATACCAATTCCAACTGAAGTAGATCAATATAAAAATTGTCCTGGTCTTACTAATTTTTCAGAATTTTTGGAGTCACATATGTATTCGAAACCTACAGATTTCTATGGACTGTTCAATTTTTGACAGATTATGTTTTTCGTGTGTTGTTTGCTTATTTGATGCATCTATGGCTAGTATCGGGGGATATGAACCATAGAGGATTTGGAATGCAGTAGGTTTAACACCAATATAAATAAAGAATGATTTCATTACAGTACCTTAATGTGGTGGGTTATTTTCTTATACTAACGGAGCTCATGAGATTTTCTGTTGAGTTTTGTGTTGTGAAGTTTTCAAGTTTTTTGGGTAAGGATTTGATGGATTTTGGAATAAGGAGTGGCAAGAGCCTAAGCTTGGGGATGCCCAAGGCACCCCAAGGTAAAATTTAAGGACAACCAAAAGCCTAAGCTTGGGGATGCCCAGGAAGGCATCCCCTTTTTCATCTTCGTCTATCGGTTACTTTACTTGAGGCTATATTTTTATTCACCACATGATATGTGTTTTGCTTGGAGCGTCTTGTATGATTTGAGTCTTTGCTTTTTAGTTTATCACAATCATCCTTGCTGTACACACCTTTTGGGAGAGACACGCATGAATCAGAATTTATTAGAATACTCTATGTGCTTCACTTATATCTTCTGAGCTAGATAATTTTGCTCCAGTGCTTCGCTTATATCTTTTTAGAGGACGGTGGTGGTTTTATTTTATAGAAATTATTGATCTCTCATGCTTCACTTATATTATTTTTAGAGTCCTTTAGAACAGCATGGTATTTTTCTTTGGCTATAAAATTAGTCCTAATATGATAGGCATCCAAGATGGGTATAATAAAAACTTTCATATAAAGTGCACTAAATACTATGAGAAGTTTGATTCCTTACACTACAAAAAAAAGACACATCTGTGACATTTTGGGCCGAATGAAAAAAAATTATGTCATACATATGACACTTCTATGACGATAATTGTGACAAAACCCGGTATCATCATAGATGTGGTGGGGTCCTACTTTTATGACAAAAAATCATGACAGAAAATGGGTTTTTCGTCCTGGGCGGGCCGGAGACGCAGCTGCATGACATTCTTTGGGCCGTCCATGACGGAAAAAACCGTGGTAGAAGCGAGGGCGAGGAAAATATAGGGGTGTTCCCGGTTACGGTGGGTGGTCGGGGCCGAGCGATGTGCGTTTCTCTCGTACACGCACGCCCGTGGGTGCGAGGCGTTGGGCTCTAACTGAACCCAAGTGAGCCGTTGGGCTCTAACTGAACCCGAGCGATTGCACTATAGGCTACGCGTTACTGAACCCGACCGATCGATCGATGGCTATTAACTGAACCCGGTCGAGCGATTCCTTCGCTACTGCTGCTAACTGAAGCCGATCGATGCTGCCTCTGGATGAACAGTGAGCGTTGCTAGGGGGTTTGGATGAACAGCTCCCGGTAGGGGTGGATGAACAGGACCCCATGGTGTTGCCTCTGGATGAACAGGACCCCGATCGATCGAGCCGGTTGGGGCTGGATGAACAGGACCCCGTGGAGGGAAGGATGAGTAGGACCACCCCATGGAGGGTTGGATGAACAGTAGACGGTGGAGGGCTGGATGAACAGTAGCCCGTGGAGGGTGGTTGAACAGGAGCCCGTGGAGAGGGCCGGTTGAACAATAGCCGATGGAGTAGCGCGCGGTGGAGGCTGGATGAATAGGAGCCCGTGGATGAACAATCGCAGGTGGAGGCTAGAGGAGGTCGACGGTGGATGAACAGTAGCCCGTGAAGGCTGGAGGGGGTCAACTGGAGATGAACAGTATCCCGTGGAGTCCCGTTTTGCGGTACGCCACACCCCTCTTGATGAACAGGACCCCCGTTTCGACCGTAGTGCTCCAACAGAAGTCCGTTTCCTCCGTTTTGCGGTACGCCACACCCCTCCCGATCAATAGGACCCCGTTTCGACCATAGGAGGTTCGTATCCTCCGTTTTGCGGTACGCTAGACCCCTCCCGATGAACAGGATCCCGTTTCGACCGTGGCCGGTCGAACACAAGGCCGTTTCCTCTGTCTTGCGGTACGCCAGGCCTCGTTTCCATCGGCTGTTCCGTCCAAGCCCTCCCGATGAACACGAAGACGCATTCCGTTCCGACCCAGCCGGTTGGATCCCCATGAACACGACGACGACGCAATTTCGTCGTTCTGACCCAGCCATGTACACGAGCCCTGGCCATACTTATGCGTGAGTAGGCGTTCGAGGCCCTGCCGTATGTACGTACATGGCCATATTTTCTTTCTTGCACACCGGTCGCTGTACGTACGTGTACATGCTACGTGCACGCCTCTACTACGACACGTGCGTGCCTCTACATCGACCAGTATGTACGTACACGTTCGCGACCAGAATGAAAACGCTACGTACGCTTCGACCAGGTGGGTCCTGACTGTCAGGCACTTCCTTGCGTGCGAAGATGTAGCTGGTGGGTCCCAGGAGTCAGTGGGGTGAATCATTTTTTTCCCGGATGCACTTCCTTGCGTGCGAAGATGTAGTTGGTAGGTCCCAGCAGTCAGGGGGAAACGTTTTTTCGCGAAATACAGTTGCCTGTCCGATGGGTCCCTGCTGTCAGGTGGAGGGATAATTATTTTGCACGTAATAAAGAGGCACTTCCTTGCGGCCGCCATTGACCCAGCTGTCAGCCTCTCCATGTATAGTACTCTTCCGATGGAAGTTATTCCTTGACCACGTTGACCACGCCGCGCCGAGAGCACCAAGGCGGTGGACGACGACAAGGCCTAGGAAGGGGGCGACGCGGAGCTGGGAAGACGCGGCAGTGGAAGCCCACGTGGAGAGGAGTACGAGGGTTCACTGGTTCGGCTGTGGTGTGAGGCTGCCATCGTCGCAGGGCCTGGCCAGCGGTGGGAACAGTAGGGGCGGTGAGGCCTCTACGGCAGCACAACCGGCCATGGGAGGTAGGAGCATGCGGCATGATCGGCGCTGCTTTGGGCGGCTGGAGCAAGAAGACCAGAGGTTGAAGAAGCACTACGGCCATTGGATGGACATCGTACGGTCACTGGAGGTAGAATCGTTCATATTGACTAAGTTGACAAAGCACTCTATCCCTGTCAACTTAGTAGGCCCACAAGTCAGCCTCCCACCAAGGTGGGTCCCAACTAGCAGGGGGAGTATTCATTTTTTTGTGCGTAATAAGGAGGCACCTCCGGTGGGTCCGAGCTGACAGCGGGGGGAACGTTTTTTTCATGAAATACGTTGGCCCGTCCGGTGGGTCCCAGTAGTCAAGGGGAAACGTTTTTTTCGCCAAATACGGTGGCCCGTCCGGCGGGTCCCTGCTGTCAGGTGGAGGAATAATTATTTTCCACGTAATAAGGAGGCACTTCCTTGCAGCTGTCATGGACCCAGCTGTCAGCCTCTCCACGTATAGTACTCTGCCGATGGAAGTCGTTCCTTGACCATGTTGACCATGCCGCGCCGAGAGCACCAGGGCGATGGACGACGGCGAGGCCTAGGAAGGGGACGACGCGGAGCCGGGGAAGACGCGGCAGTGGATGCCCACGCGGAGAGGAGTACGAGGGTTCATTGGTTCAGCTGCGGTGTGAGGCTACCGTCGCCGCAGATAACAAGGGTGTGGGTGAGTGGAGGGATGCCCTGGCCAGCGGTGGGAGTAGTAGGGGGCGGTGAGGCCTGCGCGGCAGCACAGCCGGCCACGGGAGGCAGGAGCAGGCGGCACGACCGGCGCTGCTTTGGGCGGCTGGAGCAAGAAGACCAGAGGTTGAAGAAGCACGACGGCTGTTGGATGGACATCGTACGGTCACTGCAGCTAGAATCGTTTATATTGACTAAGTTGACAAAGCCCTTGGTACGCGTCAACTTAGTAGGCCCCCAGGTCAGCTTCTGAAACGGTGCACCCCGGATGTCAGGGGAGGAATCATTTTTTGGGTGGGTGAAACTAGAATATCTGAGATTGAAGAAGAAGTACGGCATCCGTTGGATGGACATCCAACGGCCACTACTGCTAGAACCGTGTGTTGACTATAAGTTGACAAAGCCTTGCATACGCGTCAACTCTTTTTTTAGGGGACGCGTCAACTTAGTAAGGCCACAAGTGTGTGGCAGAGAACTTAAAGCCCATTTGAGATTTGTAAGAATGTGCAGCCAATTTATGAATTCTAATGGAATTTACTACATCCCATTTACAGTTTGTTAAAAGTACAACCCATTTCAACCAACCGTTCAAAACAGAATTCAATAAAATTTCCCACATTTTGATCGGATCCGAAATATTTTTATCCCGAAATTTCTAGTCAGATTAAATACAATTTCAATATAAATTTATATTACATAAAAATCCAACAAAAAATTGCACTCGCAACAATTAATGAAATTAAAATTTACAATATGCAAAAATAATATTTTATAAATTAATTACGTGTTTGGTGCATTTTTTATAGTTACATCCCAATTTTTATAATTACATCCCATTTATTATTTCTTAAAGCCCGTTTTATTGTTAAGCCTAATGCATCCCTCCTAGGAAAGATTTGCAGCCCAGCGGGGCGGAGAATAACAACTTGACCTTGCCTCGGTATTCCTAAAAAAAGTATAGCTAGGCTAGCCATTTTCAGCTTGAAAAAAATTAAGATCTGAGCTGGATATCTGGCCTGGGCTAGACGAGCCACATCCCACCCAGTTAATAGCTGCAGCGATGTTTTCGTTGTTGTTCAGAGGAGAAAAATTAATATCTGGGCTAAACATCTCTCAAGAAAAACTCTGGAGTGCTCACACCTCAAAAAAATAAATACTGCTCGAGCTGCTTGGTCCCAGTTGTCGGCCGCTTCTTGTGCAATTCTCTCATTTATTGACTATATAGGTTGACAATGGTGTGGGACCGTGATGTCAGGAAACCAGGAGGAAGCAAAAAAATTATAGTTTATATACTAATAAGGAGGCACTTGCGTACGTGCGGCTATGGCCCTGGTGGGTCCCCACTGTCATCCTCTCCAAGTAAAGTCATCTCCTCATCCTCATGTCCATTGACCATGTTAACAACGCGAGACGGTGGCACCATGGCGAGTGCAACAACTCGAAGGACGACGCAGAGGGCCTTGTGGACCCTACGGATGGTCTCATACAGCGCTCGCTGCTCATCCGGGAAGCCAGGATCATAGGGCCACATGTCCGCGACGGATTGTCGTTCGCTTGTTCACCGGTGCTCGTTGAGGAGAAGGAGGTTGCAGCACAGGTCCTCCTGCGTTGGTAGCTCTTCCGCCATTAGGGCGTCGAAGTGCGGCCGCACCTGCTCTATGGTGAACACGGCATGAACCGGCTTGGACAGTGGCGCCGGCTCTTGGTCGGAAGCTACGTCCATCGTCTGATTTTCGTCGCTCAGCTCGGCGAGGTAGCTAGCGAGCCAACATGTCCAGCTGCTGGACCGACCCGCTACCAAGCACGAGTCTGACTGCCCTGGCCCACCAGACCGCCTCCCTCGCCCACGCGCGCTTTCCGCCCGAAACGGTCAGCGCCACCCGCCTCGCTTCCCGGTGCATGCGATTGCTCCGCCTTCAAACGACACAAGTGCCGTCCGTCCGTCCTTTTGTCGCCCACATTAATGATACGTGGTTGCCGAGGCGGCTACTCCGGCACCACACGTCCGTCCCTCCGCCGCCCACCATTGCTATATAAACTGCTGCGCCGGCCATAGTTGCAGTCATCCGCATCCGTTCCTATTCTCCTGTCCACACCACTACCGCTCACCATGGCTTCCTCGCGCTCCAGCACTCTTCGGTACGGGCGGACGATGGACCACAAGGAGATGGCAGTCATTGCTGCCGACTGGCTGGCCGGCAGGCAGCCGGAGGACGATGACGTCCCAATGGAAAATATGGTAGTCGACGATCCGGCGCCAACCCCCTCCTCCGTGCCATCCTCGCCGGTGCATTGCACCATGACCACCGACGAGGCTCGTGCCCAATATATGGACATGGTGAGGCAGAAGCATGAGGAGCAGTTCCGGGAGGCACAGGCCGACGCCACCTACAACGACCATCTCCTCCAGGAGCACCTGCAGGCGGAGGAGCAGATCACCGCAGAGCGGGCGGAGCAGGAGGCGTTGCTCGACTCGTACCGCTCCGCCCGCGAGGGCTGCCTCGAGCGCTGGCGCTACCGCATGTGGGTGGCGGAGGCTGCGGCCGCCTACAAAGAGGCCGATGAAGCAAGCGGGGCGCTGTTTGGCGAGACCGAGGATGAGGCAAAGGACAATGCCGGCGCCGACGAGTCCCCACTCCGCTGGCGTCGATGAGGCCCTGCTCCACCGAGGCCCCGCGGCGCCAACAACGAGGCAGAGGACACCGCAGGCTCCACTAAGGCCCCACCCTGCCAGCAATGAGGGGGAGGATTTCCCCCGCTCTGCCGAGGCACCGCCCGCCGGCAACGAGACAGAGGACATCGCCGGCTCCGCCGAGGCCGCGCCACACAGAAAACGAGGAAGAGTAGAACACGATAGGTCGCCTCTGCTCGGGTCCAAGTAAGGCCACCGCTGCTACCCTCCAGTTGCTGGCACTGAGCTGTACATCATGGAGCAATTCTATGATTACAGGATGATTGAAGAGAGGTCCGTGGTTGGGCAAGCTCATGAGATACTGTCATTTGCTAGAGAACTTGAGCACTTCAGTTGTATGCTACCGGACAAGTTTGTTGCCGGAGGTATCATCACTAAGCTTCCTCCTTCATGGATCTCATTAGCACTCTTGATGTGGAAGAAAAGGCAAGAGCAAAGGACACACGTGCTCGAGGAATTGAGGGAGGATCTAGTGCCAATCTGGTATAGAAGAAGAACTTCCAGCCCCACAAGTTCAAGAACAAGGGCAAGTTTGATGGTAAAACAAAGTTTGATGGGAAGAACAAGGCTGTGCAACACACGAACTTCAAGAAGAAGAATGACAAGAAGAAAGGTGTTTGTCATGTGGGGATCCTGATCATTGGGCTCCTAGTTGCCCTAATCACTATGACAAGCTAGGCGTGTTGACCACCGACGGCCGGTTAGCTTCTTGGCGGCGACGTGGAGTCGGAGAGCTATGTTGGAGAAGGACGCTGCTTTTACTTAACTGCTGGTGCAGTTGGCTGACTGACACGTGGGCCCAACAGGCATCTGGGCCACATGTGAGTTACACAACTACACCTGCAGTTAAGTCACTGAAGCTTCTATTCGGCTCAGCCGGACACAGGTGGGTAGCTTCGGTAAATTAATTATACCTCCAACGCACCCCTTTTTAGTTGAAGAATGTATGAAATGTAATGAAATCTGGCATGTTTATATGAAATCCGACCGTGTATGAATGAATTTATTTCAATTAGTTCGAATTCTTGTATCACTGGCATTGGATGAACATGCAAAACAATACGTACTAGCATTATTCCCAAGGTGATCACCTCGTTTGCAGCAGTTTCACATGTACTTCCTCCGGTCCTTTCTAGTCTGCATACAAGTTTTGTCTGCAGTCAATGTATCTCTACTTTGACCAATCTTATAGAAAAAAGTATGCACTTCCACAATGTTCAAAGTAAAAAGGAACAAAAGGAGTACAAAGAGTTTGAGCAGCTTTTTAGCGTTCCTGTACATTGCAATCAAACACACACGCCTGGCAATTCATAGAGAACATTCAGAAAAATCGATGATTATGCATCTCAACGATTCACATGTCAGAGCCAATATTTACTTCACAACTAAAGAATAAAGAAAAAATGGAACGATGCTGCTGACAGCAAAGGGCGTCCCATTCGAAAATATCAAACGCATGTCTTCTTGCTAAAATCAATGAGCAAAATTTGACAAGGTTTTCCCATTCCAAAATATCAAATGCCTACGATTGTGGAATGGGTACGGCTTTCCATCAGTTCGGACATTGACATGGCACCTCGTGCTAAATAAACCAGATGTTCTTTTTGTGCAGTTCCACCAAAATCAACCAAATTCGCGCGTAGCTTGTATGATTTCGCCCTTATATGTTGCAACGCCTTGAGCTTATCGGCACCTCCTTTCTTGTGGTGGAAATGAATGATTCGATGTATTCATGAACATTTTGTGCAGTTCCCATTGAAATCAAGCTGAGCACACATGTTTGCACAAATACAAAAAAGTGATTAGTATAAAGCAAACTGTACTATGAATTGACAGTTTAAACAGGCACCTACATGGTCCATGTAGAGAACACTTTAAAAAATGAAACTCACCGGAAAGAATCCTAGAAAAACATTGTACTCGCGCATCACAGCAAGAAAATGGAGATTTGTTGGTCCTTCTGAGCTGAAGTTAGTTTGGTCTTGTGGGGGGTAATGTAACCATCCTTCAACTGCTCCTTCTGATGAGAAGATAGACAGGGCTTCTTCATCCTGGCATAATCGGAACTAGTCACTTCACGTACTCCATATTCTTTCTTCAGAGGAGGAGGATCCTGTTGTGCAAAGACAAGAGGATAACTAAATGCTAGCATCCCTGTTTGCTCGAAAAAAAGGAAAGGAAATATTTAAAACAACACAGATGAATCACTTCTCAAGGACAATACCACTTTTTGATGACAGTACCTAAACAGTAGCACAACACCTATAGCGATGACAAAGCTCAATCATATGGATGAAATCAGTGGGCGAGTACCAACCTTTGTCAGGAGGCTTATTGTGTAGAGCATACAGATGAAGCACTTCTCCGGAACCATCTGTTGCTATCTACTGTGGTGGCCATGCTTACTGTATACTCCTCGATTAGATTAATGTTTCCAACATCTTCTTGTGCAGTTCCACTAAAATATATGGTATCTTCAAAGAAGATCCCTGTTTGCACAAGTAGAGATAATTACGTATTACATTAAGAGTGGCATCAAATCAGTGGCAAAACAATTGCTCATTCCAGCCATAGCAATAAATTAAGATGCAAAACTATATCATTACGTGTTTCATCACAGTTCCAGTGCTTCATTATAGCACCATGAGTTGATTTTTGTTTTTCTTCCGCTTGTTCTTCCCCTTCATCACTTGGTTTAATAACAGACAAGCTTCGCTTTCAATGTAAGATTTGGCATGTCAATTAGGTTGCACAAGTATAGCACTAAACAATGACATTAATTTTCTGATGAAAGTGGCAAAATACAGGCCAACAGTTGTGAAATGTCCTTATCTTACCTCAATGGGATATTGCGGTGCACATACAGATTGGAAGTCTTGTCTCCATTTGTGCAGTTCACTAAAATCAAGCAACATTACCGTACAAGTAGCACAACATATGAAAGCACACTGCAGAATCATGTGAAAGAAGGCTAGTACTGACCTCTCATGACGCGGAATTCAAACAACTCACAAGAAGAAGATCTGAACCAAATTTGCCAACACGGCTAGGAAGTAAGATCTCCTCTTGTGCAGTTCCACTAAGATCAAGCAATCAAGCAACGTTGTCGGTGTGACACTTTGGTTGAACTGCACAAAACACTCTTAAAACAAAAGTGTTTTGTGCAGTGCAACAAAAGGTCACAATGGCAACGAGGTGAAGTAGATAACCCTGTTTACACAGAGGTGCAAAGGAAACAACTAGTGGTCAATAACGATGGATGACACAGAAGCCAACAAAAAGAAGCATCTACCTTATCTAAATGGGAAAGAAAGCAAGACAGTAGCATTTCTCAAACGGTGGCATTGATTAATATTAACAGAGAGATTATATTAACAATAAAATTCGTTAAACATGTAATTTGCTTTTAACTGTGGCATTGAATCAATTTTCCAGCGGCATTATTAGAGGGTGCTTGTTTACAGGGACATTTTGGTGGAGGAACTAAAAAAACTCCGTGTCAGTCCCATCTAAACCAAACAGGAGGGACTTTTAGGGACTAAAAGTGGGCATTTGGGACTAATGAAAGAAGACCCCGAGGGAGAGTCTTTTTGGGACTTTTTCAAATAGTTGCCCCTGCCATGCATCGCACCTTGTCTCTATTAGTTCATTACTAGGGGTAACATGGTCTTTTAGCATGTCATTTAATAACCTCTAGTCCATGTTTAGTCCCTGGAACCAAGCAGGTAGGGACTAGGGAGTTTTTAACCAAATAGGGCCTTAGATTAACAACAGCTAAAGAGTTGCACGGGACAGTGGACGCACCATCACCATGTGCATCTACCGATGTATTAGGGTGATGCACAGTCTGTTGCAACAAAGAACAAACAACCAAGGAGCATATTTGTGTTGGTCCTAGTTTTGTTATCTTTAGACACCTTTCCCTATGTGAGAGCAGCAAATCTAGTCCTTCTCAAACTATACATCCTTGTCCCCCAAAACAAAAGATCAGTTCGTTACAGATGTGCGTACTGTGTTTTTCATTGTTTTCCCTTTTCGACAAACGTAGGTGATGGATAGCCAGTCTGTACTAGTACTTTCCCCACTTCCTTCCCTTTGTGAACCACGTCCTAGATTTATGTTATACAAATTTCCCCGCTACTTTTCCCCATTCCTGTCCTCTTTGAACCACGTCTTAGATTCATGTGATACAACTTTCCCCACTACTTTCCCCCTTCCTTTCCTTTTTGAACCACGTCCTACATTCATGCTATACAACTTTTCCCACTACTTTCCCCCATTCCTTTCCTCTTTGAACCACGTCCTAGATTCATGCTATACAACTTTCCCCACTACTTTCCTATTTGATCCAACACCTAGATTCGAGTGCAGAAGCGGAAAAAGCCCACATGCAGCTAGAGCAATGCATGTGGAATAAGTAAATTATACCTTAAGGTTCTTGTGGTGTGGTTCGGTGGGCGACCGGAGGCTGTTCGACCCACACTATGTACGGCAGCGAAGAAGAAGGGGTCGGAGGCCCTCCCACGCCGCCGTTGGGTGAAAGTGAACAGTTGCGACTGTAGTGGATTCCCTCCCTCGCTGACGGCGATAGAGTTAAGCCTCCTTCCCTTCCGGCGGACGGATCCTGCCGGCTCTTTGACCAGCAGTGAGGGGAGAGAGAGAGGCCAACGAAGTTTTGTTTAGATCTGGAGAGGGTGAGAGAGTGTGAAGAGAGCAACTACAAGCAGACCAGCAGTGAGGGGAGAGAGAGAGAGGCCAACGAAGTCTTGTTTAGATCTGGAGAGGGTGAGAGAGTGTGAAGAGAGCAATTACAAGCGCTGAGGCTCCAGCATGTATATATATACTGGAGAGAGTGTGAAGAGTGCAAACCCTAGAAAACAAGCGCCGAGGCTGCAGCTTATACGTGATGAGGCGATTATACGGTCACTACGATATCGTATAGCTCCGTATCCATCCATTTTGACCAGTCACAGAATCCTCCTGGCATGAATTATGCTCAAGTGTAGTTATCGAACCCGAGACCTCAAGTTTGATGAGCGAACAGGCTAACCAGCTACACAACCCTCCCATTATGTTCAACGAGAGGAAAATAACCTTTTATACATTCCTGCATTCGTGTGACAAGCATGTCGTGTTTTTTGTGTGTGTGGGAGTCATTGGGATTTAAATCATAATCATGTCATGTGGCTTTGGTGGTAAGACTATCCACAGTGGTGCAGAAATAATGTAGCCTTAGTCACCTTACCTCTCTCCATGTAGTACGTTGGGTCCCACCAGTCAGAGGGTGAAACAAACAAATTAATAAGAAAAATTAAAAGCGCCAGCGGTGTATCTTACCTCACACATCTCGCTACTGCTCGGGAACACTGCCAATTGATCCCTCTGTTTGCTCACGTACTATTTTAACTAAATCCTTATTATAACATGCACACGATTTTGGGCACTTGTATTCGACCTAAGTCAGTGTGCCACTGTATCTCGTACGGCTCCCTCCGTCAAGGTGTAATAAGTCACGTTAGAAGGTGCAGCGGGACCAAGGTGCAAGCAGATTGGAGGAGAAGGAGAAACTTGACCGATCATTCCTCCAATCAAAGCCCTGATTTCTGTCTCTAAACGCAACAACTAATCCAAACAACTAAGAGATGCCGTTTTAGCTACCATGTAGGGCCACGTATTAACTCGCATGCAAGCCGACTTTGATTTCTTGACTGATCAATGCGTAGTTGCGCTCCATGCATTGGGTTTCCGGGGGAGATAACAAGGCAGAGTAAGGAGCGTTTGGTTACATTGCTTAGGCTGGTCATAGTGGTGAGTAACTTGGACTAGTACAACATGCATATGTTACTAGTATATGTTACTACTACGCGAAGTTTGCCGTCAGAAGCGAGCCGATCTGGCTCTCCTGAGCTAGCAAGGTTTTTCTAGCCCACCCAAGCTAGCTGGCCCACAAAAGCTAACATATTTTAACAGTTCCAAATGCCTAACCTTGCCCGGCTATGCTATAAGCTGTTCTTGCTAAGTATCCAAATGCTCCCTAAGTAACAATGCTCGCTAGCAACGAGGCCAGGAGGGGATTGAGATGCGAAGTTAATGGATGACGCCTAAACATTTTGGGAATATCTGATTTCGGTAGGATGACTTAACACCTAGAAGGAGGTAGTAGTACTCCTCAGTCCAGGTTTGATGGAATATTCATCACCTCTTCTCTTCTTGTACGTACTCCATTTGTATCTCACTTCCTGTGGCTTCGCACTCGCACGATTTTCCTATTCTATGAACCTGTGTGTGCGTGTGTGTGTGTCTATGTTTAACAACATGTGTGTGTTAGAGAGAGCAACAGATCGACCTACTCCTACAGAGAGATGGTGTGTAGTGTACGATTTTAGCCGCGAGAGTCAGTGCATCCTCTCGTTTCCGGGCGTCCGGTAGGGACAGGCGGACAGTTGCCATGCCCGCTCCTGACCAGCCTGGCCCACCCAAAGCCCCTCCATCGCCCGTGCGCGCTTCCCGCCCGAAACGGTCAGCGCCGCTCCAAAGAATCGGTGCCGCATTCATGCCCGGGCAGAGCGGACGCGACCTCTCATTAGCGCCTGCGTTGAAGGGAGAAGCGGATTCAAGAGTGATGGTTGCTTCGTCCGTCCAACTTACTACTGGGTCTATGTGATTTGACGGCCCATTAGTCATTATTACTGAGGTGGTAGGACTGCTGGATGTCCCACGCTTTCGGTGAAAGGAGGTACTACTAGATTACAATTTTCTCCATTCTTACGGCGGAGGAGTGCAAGAGCAGTGAAAACACGCAGGCTCGGTGATTACATGGCCCACCTCACACTACAACTTTATAATAAATGACGTGGCACCTACTAATCATTCTCCTATAAACCTTGTGCTTGGCATCTCCAAACTATTAACCTTGTGATTGGCTCTTCGCCTCTTCGGGTAGTCGAGCAATAATGGTATTGCAGTATATATAGTTCTAGCTATATGAGACCGAATGAATTGCTGCACGTCCACCACATGGAGAGGGTCGAGGGGCGAGGGAGAGTGCGTACTATTACGTTCGTTTCAATATGGACTACATACGGAGCAAAATGAGTGAATCTACACTCTAAAATATGTCTATATACATCAGTGTTTGGAGTATGTACTAGTAGTTCATATTTGAAATCTACTAAAGGACACATATTCCAAACAATATGATAATCTCTCTAACCAAGGTAGGGACGAGGAGTAAATGGAGGGAGTACTAGTAAAATTTTCTCCTCGTCCTGCGAGCCACCGCGCGCGTGGGCGAGGGAGCGGGCGTAAGGCGTAGTAAGCAAGCTTCACCTCATCCTGCGAGCCACCGCGCCTGTGGGCGGGGGAGATGGAGTACAAGCAAGCTTCTCCTCGTTCTGCGAGTTGACGGGACACATCAAAAGTACTCCAGTGTATAGAGCCTTGCCTCTAAGGTAGGCCCCACATGGTTTGCATCTTTTTTAACATAACGCGTCAAGTCGCAATTTGTTTGTTCACCCGTGGTAGACGATCCTCCCTCCATCTAGTGGACAACCATTTCACGTGTCAAATTACTACGTGGGCTTCCTTTTTGTACAGAAATGAGCTCCATC
Organism: Triticum urartu; assembly: GCF_056163025.1. NCBI lineage: Eukaryota > Viridiplantae > Streptophyta > Magnoliopsida > Poales > Poaceae > Triticum > Triticum urartu. Next base: position 396,609,957 of record NC_141876.1, on the reverse strand, counting down.
GTGTACCCGCGCGGGTGTGGTTGGGAAAGAGACGGGAGTATGTGCGTCGTGTGTGCACCTCTTCTCTTTGTGCATGTCCCCCACCTACGTTGGTGTGTGTGAGAGATACAAACCTAGATAAATGGCGTGTGCATTCGTGAGTGTTTTTTGTTTTGGGGGGGGAGGTTGATTCCGTGAATGTATTTGTGGGAATATGTGTCGATGACATCTCAAACAAAATTTTGCATGCAATGTGTGTGAAATGGAGGCCTATCCATATCATATATAGAGGGCCGGGCGATCCACGAGAAGAGAGGGAGGGCTCATAGATATCGATAGAGTCGAAGAGAGGATCAAGTGGGTGGGTGCGTGATCGATGAAGAGAGCCATCGAAATTGTGTGTGTGTGTGTGTGTGTGTGCAAGTCAAAGATATAGGGCGACTGACCTAGCTACCGGAATGTCAAAGGGCACAAGTCAAGTTTGTGTGTGGCGGGGAGACATGACTAGAGCGCTCGATGTATCGGTGTGTGTGTGGGTGGGAGGGGGTGGGGGGAGGGGTAGGCAGATGCCTAACTATAGAGGTAGAACGACTTGTATATGTGTTGAGATGGAGAGACCCAGCTATGTCTTGTGGGAGATCGATCGACATCCATACATAACTAAAGGACGGGAAATAGGATGGGACAGAGAGAGAGATGAGAGAGGGAGGGAGGGAGAGGGGTAGAGTGCTGGATGGGTGATGGAGTTGCTTCTCGAAGATGGTGTGAGAGGCCTACTAGACAAACTGAGGGTGGAACAAAAATATTATCAATAAGAGTGGGGATGTGTTTCTGTGTGTGCCTGTGCGTGATAGATCTGTCGGGACACATCCATGGATGATGAAGGGGAACCATGTGTTTGGTAAGCAAACCTAACTAGATCGGTAGATCAATTGTTGTTTGTCGGAGGAAGGGAGAGACATAACTAATGAGGTAGATCCTTCGACGCGTGAGGGAAACGAGATATAAGGACCTAGCTAGCTATATGTATAGCGGGAGATTGGTCGGTGTACATCCATTTGTTAGAGGCAAATAAGGCCCGGCGAGACGGATAGACAGAGAGAATGGAGCTAGGAGGTGGTGCAAGAGGCCCAGCTACTAGCTGGATAGGGGGAGGAGTGTGTGGTTGTGAGATCGATGAAAAGAGGGGCGAGAGTTTACACGTGTGTGGGACCGTATGAGAGACATGAGGAAAGGACACATAAAGGAGGAGATTGAAGGTGCGTGTGTATGTTGTAGGCAGACATCGCTGGAGAGGTTTATCGATCGGTGTGTGTCAGAAAGGAGTTGTGGAGACTGTGGGAGAACGACCTAAAGAAAAAAATGAATGTGCGCGATGGATAGAATGCTGAGGGATGGGGAGGGCGAGGAGGGTGTGTGCATGCACGAGAGAAAGTTAGTGGTAGCTACAAAGGTTAGAGGATTGTGTGGGTGTAAGAGACTAACAAAGATCATGATTTGATATGAAAGAGGATTCATATATTTGAATAGGAGATCATAGTGTTTTAAACATATGCATGCATGAATATAGCGGTGATACGCGTGTTGTGGTTTTGCACATGTTATACCATAATGTGATAATGCATGGCGTTTGCAACTCACAGCGAAATGTAGAACAATCTAAACCATACTATACATCGAACAATCTCACATTTTATTTGAATTTGTGATAATGTGTGGTGTTTGCAGCTTACAACTAAATATCGAACAATCTAAACAATACTATATATCGAACATTATCACATTTTATTTGAATTTGTGGTAATGTGTGGTGTTTGCAACTCACATCTAAATACTTGTAGGCATAGGGGGCGGGGCACCATACATAATGTGATAAACACAGTATACATATGAGACATGGTTTAGTTTGTGAAGATCTAGCTAGAGCTTGAAATGTACTATGATTTGAAATCAACATAAAGTGGATTCAAAAAATCGAGTTTGAGTTCATATAGTACACATAGTTCATATGTAACTCGAGACTAATCATGTGGTGTGCTGTGAAGATAATACACAAACGATGGTTTAACTTGACAATAATGATGATTGTAGATCTTATTAAAACAGAGAAACGAATTCAAATGCTTTGACTTCACAACAATCATTATTGTATATCTTATTCAAATAGAGAAACGAATTCAAATTTAGTTCATATTGAAGCGGTAGTATATACGTTTGGAATGCACTAAAACGTTCATTTGAGTACTAGGTTGCATGCATTATACACGTAGCGAAATATTTTAATTGAGCATAACATGAATTCAAAGTTTTGAATGACATTTGTAGTGCGAATTGATTTGGTACAGTACATGTTAGGCTTGTCCGGAAATTTCAACCCGCGCCTTGTTAGCCCGAAATATTTAAGATATATCTTTGTCTCGTTGTGCTCCGACAACTCCCTCCATCTCAACCCGCGCCTTGCTATTCCAAAATTACAACGCGTGCGAAAACTCCCACCTCCAGTGAAATCCCGATACGCGAAATGCCCGTGATACCCCTGAACCGAAAGAACCGCCTCAAATCGGTGGGGGGTACTTTCATAACTTACCCCACATTTTGGACAAGCGCATCCCTAAGCCATGGTTCCCCCACTCCCATCCCATCCGCCCACCCATTCATACAACGAGGCCGGCAAAACCCGCGAAGCCCCACACCCTCCTCCGTCCGCCACCCAGCCGGAGCCTCTTCCCCGACGACGTCGTCCACAGCAACACCTCGACGTCCCTCATCCACCGTACCGGATGAGGATCCACCATACCGGATGAGGATCCACCGTCGATCTGGTCGTCCCGCTAGTTCATCCACCCCGTCCCCACCTCCAAGGAGCTGCCCCGACGTTCCCCTGGTCTTTCGCGCCACCTCCATTCCCACACCGTCATCTTCACCTGCACCACCGGAAGAGCATCATCATCACCATTTCCTTGGATGAAGCTGCGTCCTAATCGGCGCCACCAAAGAGGTTGTACACTAATCGCCGCATTTTCTTCTTGATTTGATCTCACGGTGCTGTCGGCGCTCGGTCCCGAGCCGACACGGCGCGGCTCCATCCACGGCGGCGTTGTCGGCCACTTCCTCCATGACGTTGCTCCCTCGGAGGTGACGTCCACATCAGTAGGAGTTGCTGCTGCTTTAGCTCTTGTTCGCGCTGCTGCTCTGCTCTTGCTCTCGGTCCCCTGCCTGGTCTGCTCTTGCCTTGCTCGCACTGCTGCTTTCGCTCTTATTCTTGCTTGCGATGCTGCTCCGATTTAGCTACACTTCAGTCGACAGAAACGACTTTTGGGTCAGTTGATTTTCAGGGGGTGGGGGCTCGCCGAAGTTAAGGAAGAACCAGCCGCAGCGGGGAGGGGGCTCGCCGGAGAGGTACCCCACTATCTATCTTAGGGTTCAGGGTGGGCGGTGGTCGGGCGGTGGCGTGGGGATCGCCGGAGAAAAATCTCGGCACGGGGGGGGGGGGCACAGGGATGGCCGGACTGGCGGTGGGGAGTGTTTTCGGGGCGGGCGGGGCGGCGGGGAGCGGCTGTTTGGCCGGTGGTGGCTGGCGGCTCAGGGGGTGGAGGTTGAAGATGAACTGCAGGCCCTTGATTTCATATCCAACGGTTGCAAAATCGATTGACCAGAGATGAAAAAGTCAGTCGACTGACTTGTAGCCTCACCTCTAGTGCGTTCAGTTTCGACAGTAAAATTCAGTTTCAACAGCAAAATTCAGTTTCGACAGTTAAGTTCAGTTTCGATAGTTAAATTCAGTTTCGACAGTTAAGTTCAGAGATGAGCGGCTGATGTATACATCTAGCAGTTTGTGGTTATGTATTTTACGTCATCTATTGGAGATGCTATTAGAATTCCACTTGGGTTAACATTGTCTCTCTTGTCCTGCTTCAGCATCAGCATCGTACAACTCACCGGAGCTGCTCCAATGACGAAACCCTCCATCACAGCAGAGCAGTACCTCGGGCTCCATCTCCAGACGCCTAAGATCTTCTTCCCCTCCTCCGACAGCCAAGTCAGCCGTAGCATCCTCACCGGCCAACCCAATCACGCTGAGATCGACATGGCTTCGCCAAAGAGGTTGTACACTTCTTGTGGTCTGACTTAATCTCACCATGCTTCTTTGCATCCCATGATCTTCCAATTCTTGTGAACCAAACACCCAGATTGGCAGAAACCCTGTATTTTTAAGTTCTCTGTTTTGCACGTGCATTCCTATCCTATTCTTGTCTATTTCCTATCACTGCATTGTTAGAATCCTCAAATTCAAACAAGCCCTGACACAATTACTTCTGTTATAGATATGTGTCAAAGAAAACCTTGTGTTGTTTGTCCTGCTTCTGCGGTGTTGTGTTCCACCCCAGCTCAGCTGCTCCAATGACGGAAGAGTTCACCACAGCAGGGATCCGCTCTCCAAACTGTCTTTCGCCGCCTCAGATCTTCTTCCCCACCGCCGGCAGCCATGACAACTGCATTACCATCATCAACTGGGCAGATGACCTTGAGGACTACATGGGTCCGCAAGAGAGGTCGCACTCTTCCGTGTCTGCTTACATTATGCATCACTTAATATGATGACATGCTACTTTATCGTCATGTTCACCTATTAGACTCTGACTCGGGTCCAAATTTATGCTGAAACTTGAGTTTTTAAATGGTTGTGGGGTACATATTGGGGCAGCAATCAGTACTATCTGGTTAATCTCGGGTGTCTACTATGAGTTTCATGTTGGGTGCAAACACACATTAAAGGAGCCATTATCTGTATTTTTTAACTAAAGCTATTATATGCCTGCTATCATTGGTTTTGGGTCTATCCACATTTTGCTACCTTCACTCTGGATTTGTGCATGCACTCCTTGCATAATCTCACTATGTTTTATTCCTATGCATGTCAGTTATTGTACACAATGGAACTGAACATGTAGAGCAAAAGAGACGAGCCTTGCGTGGCAATAAGATTTCATGCAGACGTCGCTCCATGGTGGGCGCAAAGGCAGCCCCCCTCCACCCATTTCAGATCGTAATCAAGAGGAAGATAACTGTTCTGAGGGGGATTCAGAAGCAGAAGACCGCTCCTATTTACCCCATGAGGTATTCACTCTAACTTGGCATGCTGATGTTGGTAATATCATGCATATGGTGCCTTGCATTGCTTATTGTATACATCAAAGATGTCATCTGCTTAGTTTAGACATGCTTTGTGTCAATGCCATCTGTTTAGTTTCTTTATCGTATATGTGAATCATGAAATGCCATCTTCTTTAGCCAGGCATCATATATGTGAATTTTGCAATGCCACCCTGGTTAGCCAGTCATCTTATATGTGAATTATATCATGACATCATTTTTTTATTACGTGTTAAATTTTTCAACAATTTTAGTACATTCAATTACTCTTCCTATGCATCAGCCATTCGGCGCGGTCATGGAAAAATTTGGAGTGGAAACAAGGTCTTCAGAGCAGACAATGCTATCTAACGAAGAGCATGTCTTGCTGGTTAGAGATAGCTCCTCATAGGAGGATTTAGAGACAGATGACCAGTCCTACCCCCCCCCCCCCCCCGAGGTGCATGCTCTAACTTGGCAGGGTTATGTTGCTCATATCGTGCGTATGGTATCTTGCATTGCTATGTCATTTGCTTAGTTTAGACATGATTTGTGTGAATGCCACCTGTTTAGTGTCTAATTACCATATATGTGAATTATGCAATGCCATCTTTTTGCAAGACATTATATATGTGAATTATGCAATGATATCTTGTTGCAAGGCATTATATATGTGAATTATGCAATGCCATGTTGTTTAGCCAAGCGTCATATCTGTGAATTATATCATGCCGTCCTTTTTTGTATTTCTCATTGTTTTTGTCGACAATGTTTGTATATTCAACTGATCTTCCTGTGCATCAGCCATTTGAATTGGTGATGGAGAAATCTGGAGTGAAAACAAGGTCTTCAGAGAAGACAATGCTACCTGGTGAAGCAGATATGTTGCTGGTTACAGATAGCTCTTCAGAGGAGGATTCAGAGGCAGATGACCAATCCTATTATCCCCCTGAGGTGTATGCTCAAACTTGGTAGGGTTATATTACTCATATCATGCATATGTTGTATTGCAATGCTTAGTTTTTACATCATATACACGATATTGAATGCCATCTCCTTAGTTGACACATCATATATGCGATTGCCCTCTGCTCACTTCCTTAGTATATAAATCATATATTTGAATTATATCATGCCATGATGTTTACATACACATCATGTATCTGAATTATGGCATGCCAACCCATTTTCTAAAGACATAATATAGTTATATCATCTCATCATGTTCACATAGTCATCATATTTTGAATTATGTCATTCTATCCGTGAATTATATCATGCCATCATGTTTCCATCGACGACATGTTTGTGATTTATGGCATGCCAACCACTTTAATAGACACATCGTATAGTTATATCATGTCATCCTGTTTACATAGTCATCATATTTTGAAGTATGTCATTCTATCCTATTTAGTTAGCCATCATACATGCGAAATTATGTCATGCTATCCTATTTAATTAGCCATCATATATTTGAAATTATGTCCTGCTATTCTGTTTGGTTAGACAACATAAATGTGAATTATTTCATGCCCTGTTTTCTTTCCCTACTATCCATTGCACCTGTCTATCTTACAATGTCTGTACATTCAATTACTTTTCTTGTTTATCAGCCATTTCAATTGGAGGGGGTGACGGCAGTATCTGTGGGAATAAAAACACGGTCTTCAGAAAAGATCATGCTACATGTCGATGGAGATAGAACCACAGTTGTACTTGCCCAAGAACCAGCCCCTCCACACATAACCCAGACTCACGCAGATTGTACCCCTACCTAGTTGGACAGAGAACTAGCTACACCCCTTCTAACCCCAACCCCAGCAGATAGTAACCCAGTTCCCGTTGACACAGCACTGTCTCCACCATAGAGCACCCGAACACGAGCAGTTAATAAGACAACTGCAGTGCCCAAAGCACGAGGACCACCACTCCGAACCCCAAGTCAACGCTTAAAGCAGAAGAAAAATTGTTCTTAGGTCAGGTTCCGTAGCTATGGTTCATACTACTTTGCTCTTGCATCACTGTATTTACTCATACCAACTAATTTCAAATTTGAAGGATGCAATTGAAACTCCAATGGCACAACATGTATGTTTTAAACCTGTTTCTTTAACGTGTTTCCTGTTGTAACTTGCTCTATGTTGATTTCAGTTTCAATTGAATAAACAGTTATGTTCTCATGCCATGCACATTACAAGTGTTGTTATTGCTGTGTAGTTTCCCACACTTATATTCTGTCTATGCTGCTTTGTCTTAAATAGATATGATTCGCACTGTATCTATCTTGATTTCTCAACATAAATTAGAATGATATAGACCATACAGTGACCATACTACATAGATATATGTTTGTTTCATGTTGTTATCCTGTACACCTTACTACTGAACTGGTTTACCAAAATGAATTTCATATACTACATTGTAAACCTATGATGTGTTTGTTTGTTTGTTTATCCTTTAGAACGCGGATAAAATATTGGAGAAGAGTACCCCGTTATGCAATGGTAAAGGAAGTAATGAAGATCAGGTTCAAGATAGTGAGACATCCCTGTTGTTCTCCAAGAAAGCTGATAAAAACTATATTGAAGACACTGAGACAACCCCAAAGTCCTGTCTTGATGTAGTGTTCGAGTTACTGGCTACTACTACTGGCACCAGCTCTTCGAACTCACTGCCTGAATCAGTTCGGCTTCTTGAGTCTCAACTTCAAGTTGAAAGACATCGATCAGATGTTATGCGATGGGAAGTCGAAGGACTGCGGAAGTTCCTGTAGAATTCAGATGCATACTTTCTGGTGCAACAGCAAGTGCTGGAGGATTTAAGCGCCAAATAAGAGAAAGTTAGTAAGCTTGCTAAGCATCTTGCCAGCATTATGGGTACCCAAGATATTGTTTCTTGAGCTCTTCTGAAGTGGTTTCAGTTCTGGACTTGTTTTGCTGTGGCATTTATATGCTGCTTTCTTCCCTATATTTGCATTTGTGGCGAACTTTGATGCCCAGTGGATGTAATATGTGTAATAGCCATGATAGCCTAGCGTAAGTTGCTTGCTCATTTATTTCCATTGTCTTGTTTATTTGTTTTCTTATAGTCAGTGCAGTTCTTTTTCCACGGTTTGCTAGTGGCCGCAATAACCTATTTTTTAAAACTAGGCCACATTAACAATGGGCTACATATTTACTGTAGTTAACATGGGCCTCCTACGGGCCGTAGAAACAATGGGCCTTCTAAGGGCCGTAGAAACAATGGGCCTTCTACGGGGCGTAGACACAATGGGCCTTCTACCGGTTGTATCATCAATGGACCTTCTATGGGCCGTATGATCGGTTGGCCAAACATGGGCCAATAACAGACCACATTATGGCCGTAAATGGGCTATTGAAATCGTCCATTCATGGGCCGACCATAATGGGCCGTCGTTAATAGGTCATATTTTATGACGCTATGAAAACGGCCCAACGTATTAACGGGCCACAAACGGGCTGACTGTAACCACGGGCTGTATTTGGCCCACAAGCAGAAAATGACAGTAACGGGCCGAAAGTAAACGAATGCTTGAAATGAGCCCAAGAATAAATGGGCCCTGAGAAGGCCGAAAGATAACATGGGCTGGAAACGGCCCAACGGAATAATGGGCCGTTAATGGGTATAAAGTGATACACTATTCATTACGGGCCAGTTTTACCACGGGCCGTTAATGGGCCGAGGGTTACTAAGGGCCTCATATGGGCCAAAAGACGTCATGGGCCATACATGGGCCAGAAATTAAAACAGGCTGGAATTATATTGGACGGCCCAAATGACGCTACTGGGCCTAATTCGGATAGGCCGTAAACGGGCCCTGGGTTAGCGGGTTGTAAATGGGCTATATGCGAACAGGCCGTTAACAGGCTTGCCATGGGCCGGCCCACCACCTTTTGACCAAGTCAAATGGGCCGGCCTTTTCACAGGAATGGGCCTTTATTGGGCCGTGCCATGTGTCGATGTATCATAGGCGCTTTAGGTCCAATGAGTGGATGACATCTATCCCAACGGTGAGCCGACACGTGTTTCCTCCAGCCAATGATGATTTTACACATGGAAAATCCCCATTGGTCGGGGCTGTTAATGGGTTATCGGATCCAAAACCGGACCCGATAGCTTAACGGCGTAAGTTACGGTGGATGCCACGTGTCGGTCACCCTTGACGAAAGCACTTCTGTGACGCGCAATTTATCGTCATGGAAGTGGACACTTCCGTGATGATAATTTTGGTAATGTCATGGAACACTTCTACGATAGCACAGGTATGACTATCTTGATTCTATCATAAATTTGTCATGGATGTACATGTATGACAGAAAACGTGACCTACTGTGACAAACATGTATCCTCACGGAAGTGTATTTTTTTGTAGTGTTATGATTGTTTTGAGATATGAAGGTGGTGATATTAGAGTCATGCTAGTTGAGTAGCTGTGAATTTGAGAGATACTTGTGTTAAAGTTTGTGATCCGTAGCATGCGCGTATGGTGAACCGTTATGTGATGAAGTCGGAGCATGATTTATTTTTTGATTGTCTTCCTTATGAGTGGCGGTCGGGGACGAGCGATGGTCTTTTCCTACCAAACTATCCCCCTAGGAGCATGCGCGTAATATTTCGTTATGATAACTAATAGATTTTTACAATAAGTATGTGAGATCTTTATGACTAATGTTGAGTCCATGGATTATACGCACTCTCACCCTTCCACCATTGCTAGCCTCTCTAGTACCCGCGCAACTTCCGTCGGTACCATAAACCCACCATTTACCTTCCCCAAAAAATCCACCATACCTACCTATTATGGCATTTCCATAGTCATTCTGAGATATATTGCCATGCAACTTTCCACCGTTCCGTTTATTATGGCACGCTCCATCATTGTCATATTGCTTTGCATGATCATGTAGTCGACATCGTATTTGTGGCAAAGCCACCGTTCATAATTTTTCATACATGTCACTTTTGATTCATTGCACATCCTGGTACACCGCCGAAGGCATTCACATAGAGTCATATTTTATTCTGAGTATCGAGTTATAACTCTTGAGTTGTAAGTAAATAAAAGTGTGATGATCATCATTATTAGAGCATTGTCCCATGTGAGGAAAGGATGATGGAGACTATGGTTCCCCCACAAGTCGGGATGAGACTCCAGACGAAAAATAAAAAAAGGGAAAGAAAAAAAAGGCCATAAAAAGGAGAAAAGGCCCAAATAAAAAAATGATGAGAGAAAAAGAGAGAAGGGGCAATTCTACTATCCTTTTTCCACACTTGTGCTTCAAAGTAGCACCATGATCTTCATGATAGAGAGTCTCCTATTTTGTCACTTTCATATACTAGTGGGAATTTTTCATTATAGAACTTGGCTTGTATATTCCAACGATGGGCTTCCTCAAAATGCCCTAGGTCTTCGTGAGCAAGCAAGTTGGATGCACACCCACTTAGTTTCTTTTTGAGCTTTCATACACTTATAGCTCTAGTGCATACGTTGCATGGAAATCCCTACTCACTCACATTGATATCTATTGATGGGCATCTCCATAGCCCGTTGATACGCCTAGTTGATGTGAGACTATCCTCTCCTTTTTGTCTTCTCCACAACCACTATTCTATTCCACCTATAGTGCTATGTACATGGCTCACGCTCATGTATTGCGTGAAGATTGAAAAAGTTTGAGAACATCAAAAGTATGAAACAATTGCTTGGCTTGTCATCGGGGTTGTGCATGATTTAAATATTTTGTGTGATGAAGATAGAGCATAGCCAGACTATATGATTTTGTAGGGATAGCTTTCTTTGGCCATGTTATTTTGAGAAGACATGATTACTTTGTTAGTATGCTTGAAGTATTATTACATTTATGTCAATATTAAACTTTTATTTTGAATCTTTCGAATCTGAACATTCATGCCACAATAAAGAAAATTACATTGATAATTATGTTAGGTACCATTCCACATCAAAAATTCTGTTTTTATCATTTACCTACTCGGGGACGAGCAGGAATTAAGCTTGGGGATGCTTGATACGTCTCCAATGTATCTATAATTCTTTATTGTTCCATGCTATTATATTATCTGTTTTGGATGTTTAATGGGCTTTAATATGCTCTTTTATATTATTTTTGGGACTAACCTATTAACTGGAGGCCCAGTGCCATTTCCTATTTTTTGCCTATTTTGGAGTTTCGCAGAAAAGGAATACCAAATGGAATCCAAACGGAATGAAACCTTCGTGATGATCTTTCTAGGATAGAAAGCAAACCAGGAGACTTGGAGTGGAAGTCCGGAACTCCGTGAGGCGGCCACGAGGCAGGAGGGCGCGCCCCCACCCTCGTGGGCCCCATGTAGCTCCACCAACATACTTCTTTCGCCTATATATACTCTTGTACCCTAGATCGATCGCAGAGAGCCACTAAACCACTTTTCCACCGACGCAACCTTCTGTACCCATGAGATCCCATCTTGGGGCCTTTTTCGGCGATCTACCGGAGGGGGAATCGATCACGGAGGGCTTCTACATCAACACCATATCCTCTCCGATGAAGCGTGAGTAGTTTACCACAGACCTTCGGGTCCATAGTTATTAGCTAGATGGCTTCTTCTCTCTCTTTGATTCTCAATACAAAGTTCTCCTCGATGTTCTTGGAGATCTATTCGATGTAATATTCTTTTGCGGTGTGTTTGCCGAGATCCGATGAATTTTGGGTTTATGGAAAATATTATCTATGAATATTATTTGGTTCTTCTCCGAATTCTTATATGCATGATTTGATATCTTTGCAAATCTCTTCGAATTATCGGTTTAGTTTGGCCTACTAGATTGATCTTTCTTGCAATGGGAGAAGTGATTAGCTTTGGGTTCAATCTTGCGGTGTCCTTTCCCAGTGACAATAGGGGCAGCAAGGCACGTATTGTATTGTTGCCATTGGGGATAAAAAGATGGGGTTTATATCATATTGCTTGAGTTTATCCCTCTACATCATGTCATCTTGCTTAATGCATTACTCTGTTCTTATGAACTTAATGCTCTAGATGCATGCTGGATAGCGGTCGATGTGTGGAGTAATAGTAGTAGATGCAGAATCATTTCAATCTACTTGACACGGACGTGATGCCTATATTCATAATCATTGCCTAGATATTCTCATAAATATAAACTTTTCTATAAATTGCTCGGCAGTAATTTGTTCACCAACCATAATACATGCTATCTTGAGAGAAGCCACTAGTGAAACCTATGGCCCCCGGGTCTCTTTCTTATTATATTGCATCTCTTTTATTTACATTACATCTTGTTTACTATTTTGCAATCTTTACTTTCCAATCTATACAACAAAAATATCAAAAATATATATCTTCTATCTTTATCAGATCTCACTTTTGCGAGTGACCATGAAGGGATTGACAACCCCTTTATCATGTTGGTTGCAAGGTTCTTGATTGTTTGTGCAGGTACTAGGTGACTTGTGTGTTGTCTCCTACTGAATTGATACCATGGTTCTCAAAACTGAGGGAAATACTTACGCTACTTTGCTTCATCACCCTTTCCTCTTCAAGGGAAAACCAACGCATGCTCAAGAAGTAGCATTCTTACCCAAGTACAGTCTTGAAGGCTGGGATTTAAGTTCTCGTTGACTCGCCAGAGGTGGAATGAGAAGTCCCCTGATAGTTTCAATCAGACGGGTTAAGAGGTTGTCGGAAATAACCCGCCTTGGGAGACAGTATATCAGAAATATGTAAGACCTCTGGGCGACGTTTGCGAGCCAACGTGTATGATAAGCCAGAGGAAGTAGTTACACCACCACTATGCCGGGTGGTGTGGCGAGCGTCGTGTTGCTGTTTCTTCAAAAGAAAGTTGGGATCCAAATGAGCTAGAGGGTGAGAAAAGCTTACTTTCCGGCTTGCTTGTCCGGTTTTCTGTGTTGGCAGAGGCTCTAAGCCAGAGGAAAGAATAATTACCTCTGTGTCGCCTGCACGGCTGGCTTTTGTGTCGTCCTGATAACAATCGTTGTCAATGAGATGTATAAAAGAAGAGCCAAGTGAACCAAGTTCTACCTCTGATTCATTATCATCAGTGTCATCATCAATATTTAAGCCGGTCCTCTCAGCGGTTTTCTTCTTGGCAGGTATTTTGGTGACCTTGGTTTTTGTATGAGCCGGCTTAACTGGCTTATCTTGCGGTTTCTTCTTCCAAAATGGAGAGTCAGCCTGTTAAGATCAAAAAGATCATGAGTGGGCATAATTATGGAAAATACTGATGGAGCGGAACATGTGCAAACTTACGGCTGGCGGCTTGTTGAAGGTGCTAAAAGGACTAAGTCTTGTCTTGCTGCATTCTTTTAAAGGTTCATTCAGCAATTTCTTGGTGGCTTCATTGATTTCTGCATCGGACAGTTGGATGTCACAGTGGCGCTGGGGATCTTTCACATTGTCAGTGTATTCACACATTAAGTCGGGGCGACGGCTTAATGGCAAGATATTCCAGGACACCCAGCACCGGACAAGGTCAAAGTCGGTTAAACCATTGGCCATAAGGGCTCTAAGCTTTGAAAATGATGGTGCATATTTGGCCCGCTCCTTCATACTGAGCAGTGAGGGGAGTGGATGCGTGTTGCTAAGCCGGTGATCGCGGTAACCCGGTAAGGGATTTTCGTCAGCTGGAGATGTGTCTTAACAATAGAACCAAGTCTGGTTCCAATCTTTGGGGTGACTTGGCGACTTAGCATAGGGAAAGCTGACGTCTTTCCTCTTTTGAATTCAAACCCCACCGAGTTCAGTGTTGGGCCCATCAACAAATTCAGTCTGGCGGTTTAAATAGTAGAACTCTCTGAATAAATCAACTATGGGCTCCTCTTGAAGATAAGCTTCGCAGAACACTTGGAAATTGCAAATGTTGGACACGGAGTTGGGTCCAATATCTTGAGGGTGAAGTTGGAGAAAATGAAGCACATCACGGAAGAACTTTGAGCCGGGTGGGCTGAACCCCCGACTCAGGCGATTAGGAAAAACAATCACCTCTCCGTCCTTGGGTTTAGGAGGAAATTCTTCACCAGGGACCCTCCAGTGAATGACTTCTTTTTTGGCTAAAGCACCAGTTGCAACATAGTTGTTCAAGTCTTCCTCAGTAACCCAGGATTGGACCCAGTTACAAGAATAATATATCTTAGCCATTATTGATGAGCTGAAAGAAATATTGTGCCGGGTCAAGATTATATGGTTAAACCGGCTGTCGAGTTAAATAGTGAATAACAGTAATGAAGCGTGCATGGGTATTAAGCTGGAGATTGACATTGAAGCGATAAAGAGGAGCTATTGGCGACTTAAGAGAGGAGCTATTGTTGATTTACAGATCTAAGGAAGGGAAAATTACTAAGTGTTGGAAAAACAGGTTTCACAGATTGATATCGTAATTTCGGATCTACGGTGCGCCAGAAAATGGAAAATAAAATTTAGACCTAAGCTACAGTGCCTGATCAGTTCATATGTCCAGATCGGATTTTTTATGCAAAAGGAGATGACCTAATAGTGAAAATAAGCGTCACGGCTACCACCGCGCAGGAGAGGTACCAAGTTCGAATCAAAAATAAGTTCTACAGCGAAGAACAAAGATGAACTTCGACGAACTCATGGAAACCCTAATGGGATCTATGGGAAAAGAAAGAAGGAGGACTCGCCAGAGCTATTGAACAGCGGAGGCGCACAGACGAATTTTGGTCACATCAGGTCGATGCAGCGGCCGTAGTTGAGGCATAGGCGAAGGTCGACGGCGGCGGCGGAGCTCGGGTGCTGAGACGACGCGAGGTGGAAGACAGACGAAGAGGCAAGGGGGGAAGTGAAAGGGACCCTTGGCCCTATTTATAAGACGAAATGATAAGTGACATGCGCGGGAATCGAGGAGGTTAAAAAATGGATATGTGACGGCGCAGACACCTTGATTTTTGAAGGTTCATTAAAAGAGAAGATATATTAAGATTTGAGATTTACATAATATTAATGACAGGTGATGTCACGGTGGGTAACTATGATCTTAGAAGATGACGTCACAGCGGGTTACAGGATCTCGCAAGAATAAATGAAGAAGGATTTCTCTAAGTGTTGAAGATTGACATGAACAAGTTCAAATCAACCTGGGCCTAATGTTGGGGATATAACTATTGGGTATGACCCGCCCAGGAGGGGCCAGGTTATACCAACTACGGTTCATCAAGACAAAGGCCGTGAAGATGTGGAGATGGCGGTTCATGAAGCAGACTTGCTAAAGGCCCAAAGCCCAAAGGTGACTTAAGGCCCATAGGTGTAAACCGCCATATATGTATGACTTGGATTGTAAGGCAAGTATAATTAGTCACCGAGCCAAACACATTGATGATGAGCCAGCCGGGACTCTGTGAATCACCGGGCGTCAACCTGTGTATATAAAGGGACGACCTGGCGACGGCTTAGAACAAGAAACAAGAGAGACCGAAAGCTAGGTTAAGCGTATTCGCTCCCTGGTAATCGAAACCCAAGCAATACCACCACAACTGGAGTAGGCTTTTACCTTCATAGTAAGGGGCCGAACCAGTATAAACTCCTATGTCCTCTGTCCCGTTTAACCCCTTCAAGCTAACCTAGTTGCGATGGCTCCACGACTAAGTCCTTCCACTAGGACATCTGCCGTGACAATTCCACGACAATCACTGTTACTATTACTATTACTACTCTCACTATTATACAAACTATCATATTACTTTGCTACTGATCACGTTGTTGCAGATAATTAATCTTCGGGTGTGGTTGAATTGACAACTCAGTTGCTAATACCTTCAAATATTCTTTGGCTCCCCTTGTGTTGAATCTATAAATTTGCGTTGAATACTCAGCCTCGAAAACTGGTGCGATCCCCTATACTTGTGGGTTATCAAGACCTTTTTCTCGCGCCGTTGCTGGGGAGAATAGCTATATTTGTTGAGTCACTTGGGATTATTATCAATTTATCACTATGAAGAATCTGAAGGATGCTAAGACTAAGATTTATCCCTCTAAGACGAGGGGAGGTAAGGAACTGCCATCCAGTTCTGCTTTAGATTCACCTTCTGTTATAAGTAAACTTGCAACACCACCACATGCTATTAATCCTGATATGTCGCAAGTTATTGATGATGCTACTTCTGCTATGAATGATACTTATGATGATGCTAGTACATTGCTTGATGATAATGATGTGCCACTTGGTGATTTTCTTGATGAACAAATTGGTAGAGTAATTCAACATGATGTTGTTGAATCTAATGATGAGCTTGAAACTGAAACTCATGAAACACTTGCTGGAACTAGCCTTCCTAGATATGAATTGCCTAAGGTACTAGAAGGCTATGTTATGAATGAAGAGACAACTAGAGACATTCTTGCTTCTAAGGATAGAGATGATCTAGAGAAATTACTATGCAAGTATAAAGAAAAATCTCTGGATGCTAGAATGAAATATGACCCTAAGTTTGCTACTTCGCCTACCTTTATTGATCACAAGGATTATGAATTCTCTGTCGACCCAGACTTTGGTTGAATCTGATCCTTTCCATGGCTATGAAACTGAAACTGTTGTGGCACATCTTACTAAGTTGAATGACATAGCCACCTTTTTACTCATGATGAGAAGACTCGTTATTACTTTATTCTCAAATTATTTCTGTTCTCGTTAAAGGGTGATGCTAAAGTTTGGTACAATACTCTTGCTCCTAGTTGTGTGCGTACTCCCCAGGATATGATTTATTACTTCTCTGAAAAATATTTCCCTGCTAATAAGAAATAACCTGCTTTACAAGAAATATTTAACTTTGTGCAAATTAAAGGAGAGAGTCTCCCACAAGCTTGGGGAGGCTTTGCCAGTTACTTAATGCTTTGCCTGATCATCCTCTTAAGAAAAATGAAATACTCGATATCTTCTATAATGGACTAACCGATGCTTCTAGGGATTTCCTAGATAGTTGTGTTGGTTGTGTTTTCAGGGAACGAACTGTTGGGCAAGCTGAAGAATTATTGAATAACATATTGAAAAGGTACGATGATTGGACTCTTTTTAAACCATCGGCTAAACCCACTCCGAAGAAGAGGGGTATATTATATCTCAGTTCTAAAGATATGCAAGAGGCAGAGAAATCTATGAAGTAAAAAGGTATTAAAGTTGAGTATGTTAAAATTTTACCTCCTATTGAAGAAATACATGGGCTTGATACACCACCAATACCTAAGGTGGTAGAGGTAAATTCTCTAATGAAATTCAATGATAATGACAATCCTCACAATATACACCCTAGCCAATGCCTTTATGAGTTTGAAAACTACATTAGAAAACAAGATCACTTCAATGCAAATGTTATGAAACAATTGAAATACAATTCTGATATGATTGCTCACTTGAGTGACTTATTATTTAGAATCTCAAATGATGTTAGAGGTGTTGGAAAGCATGCTTCTATGGTACAAACCTAGTTAGAACAAGTTGCTAAATCTCAGAGAGAGTTGCTAGATAAAATGAATAATAATATACATGACTTTGCTGTTAGAGTTGCAACTAGAGGAGGTAAAATGACTCAAGAACCACTTTATCCTGAGGGACACCCAAAAAGAATTGAACAGGATTCACAAAGGAACAACACCACTGCACCTAGTCCTTCTGAAAATAAAAGGAAAAGGAACCTGAATTAGAAAAACCTTCTGATAATGATAATGAAGTTTCTATCTCGGATGCTGAAACTCAACCTGGTAATGAACACTCACCTTCTGATAATGAAAAAGTTAATGACGAGTGTAACTCCCCGAGACCGATGCACCAGGTGTCTTCCAGTTATTCGATGTTGTTGCCTTGTCATTTGTTTGTGTGTCATGCATTTCATATCATGTCATCATGTGCATCGCATTTGCATACGTGTTCGTCTCATGCATCCGAGCATTTTCCCCGTTGTCCGTTTTGCAATCCGGAGCTCCTATGTCCTCCGGCGTCCCCTTTTGTCTCTTTTCGTGTGCGGGTGTTAAACATTCTTGGATTGGACCGAGATTTTCCAAGCGGCCTTGGTATGCTACCGGTAGACCGCCTGTCAACTTTCGTGCCATTTGGACTTCGTTTGATACTCCAACGGTTAACCGAGGAACCATAAAGGCCTCGTGTGTGTTGCAGCCCAACACCCTTCCAAAGTGGCCCAAAATCCACCTAAACCCCCTCCATCATCTCGGTCGTTCGATCACGATCGCGTGGCCGAAAACCGTGCTCAATTTGGAGTCTCCTAGCTCCCTCTACCTATATATATGTGCTCTCCTCCGAAAATTCCGCGCAAATCAAACCCTAGTCTCCCTCCTCGCGCCACCGGACATGTCCACTCCGCCGCCGGACGCGTCCACCCCGCGGCCACATCACCCGGACCAATCGCGCACAGCCACCTCAGCCCCGCCGCCGCTCTCCTCCAACCTGCGGCCGCCACCTGTCCCAGCCGGCACCCCCGCCGCACCGGCCCGCCGCGGCCCAGATCCAGCCCGCGGGGCCTGGATCCCACACGCCGCCGGCCCGCGCCTGCCCCAGCGCCCCGCCTCCTCGCCAGCGTTCGCCGTCCGCACCGCCCGCGCCCACCTCCGGTGGTCGGAATCCCGCTGCTCCGCCGCCTGAGCTTCCCCGGCCACCCAGCTCGCCGTTCGCCGCCGCTCGGTCCACGAGCGCCTCCCGCACCGAGGTCGCTGCCCCGTGCCTCGTCGGAGCGCCCCTGCCTCGCCGCCTTGGCTCCGGCCACCGCCACCGACCGACCTCGCCATCGCCGGCGAGCTCCCGCACCGCCTCCTCCATCGCCGGTGGCCGTCCCGTCGCCGGATCCGGCCGGTTGGATGAGATCCACCGGTCCAGCGAACCAAACGCGCCCCCGCGTCCCGGATCTCGTCGTCCCGAATCCCTTCGTCCCATTGACTTTCCTGAGAGGTCTATATTCTTCTAAGTCCCCAGATCTGTAACTTTTTCATGCCATATTCATCGCATCATAACTCCGCATCCGTAGCTCCGTTTTGAGCGTGCCATATATCAAATTGTTCGTCTGGATGTGCTCTTCATTTCATCCCATTGCACCATGTTCATTTGAGTCCATCTTGATGCCCTAAATGCTGTTTCAAGATTTCTATGTAATGTTAGGAGCTGATTCTTATCAGTTTCTGAGCATTTGTCATTTTTGCCATGATTAATGTGTGCCTCCTATGAACTTGAGCCCTACATGTGTTTTGTTATATGCCATGCCATCTTTATAGGGGTGTATGCCATGTATTTTTGTGATCAATGTGGTGACTAGCACAAGTATGCAAAGTAGCTCTCGTGATGTTGCTGATTGCAGGGACTTAGAATTCTTCTAAGTCATTTCCCTGATGTTATTTTTATGCCATGTATTCTTGTTGCTACAGAGTGGTCCATGCCTCTTTTGAGCATGTTCAGTAAGGATGATTTTGAGATATCATTATGCTCTATCCATCCATGGCTTTGTTTGCAATTATGGAGTAACCTAGCATGACTCAATCTTGCTCTACGTTTGCTATAAAATGTTCGTGACAGATTATTTACGTGTTAATCAATTTTGCCGAGGTTGTTGTAGTTGTTTCATGCATTCTATGAGAGTGATCTTGCCATGGTTAGCTTATTTATCATGTCTTGTTGCTGGGTGTATGCTTAGTTCGTCATACAATGCCTTGTGGTGAGTGCATCGAGCTCGCAAACATGCCTACGTAAATCTGTTTATGCCATGTCGAGTTTTCTGCCAAGTCTGAATCTGTTAACGAAACTTGCTATGTTTACATGGTTGCCATTGTATCTTCTGATCCCTTTTGGCTTATGGTCAGTAAGGTACTTTTGTTATATGCTTTGAGTAGTTTCATTCCATGCCTTTCTTTGCCATGATATGTTCCTGTAGCATGTTGTAATCTTGCTCTAAACATTGCTTCCTGATGTTAAATCCTGACATGTTATTTTCACTAAGTCCGTGAACCTGATATCTTTTGCACTTTTGCCATGCTTGTTTGAACCTGATATTGTGTGATTTAGCCGTAGCTCAGTGTTCATATTTTTTCAAGCATCTTGAGTGGATCACTGACATGTGCTTTGTTGCTATGTTGGAGTGCAGTAGCTTAGTTTCTTGTTGCGTTCTAGTTGGCATCATGCTCTTAATCGCAGATTAGTGCCATTATTGTTTTGCTTGCCATTTGCAAACCGTGCATCCGATTCCGGTGATCTTTATATCGATTTCGACAGAAATCAACTCATCTATCCAGCAGCACTCTTGGTTTTCCAAGTTGAGGCATGGTTCAACCTTTTCCTTCCGGAGCATGCATATGCATTGCATATCACATCCCGCATATCATGCCATGTTTTGCATCATGTTGCTTGCGCATTGCACCGTGGTTGATTGTTGTTCCCTTTGCTTGTGTTCTTGCTTTGGGTAGAGCCGGGAGACGAGTTCGTGTTTGAGGGCCCATTGAGTTCGTTTACAAGGACCAAGCTTTCGTCTTCTCAGAGAACTTTGCAGGCAAGATGACCATACCCTCGAAATCACTTCTATCTTTGCTAGTTGCTCGCTCTATTGCTATGCCTATGCCGCGATACCTACCACATGCTTTATCATGCCTCCCATGTTGCCATGTCAAACCGCTAACCCACCTTGTCCTAGCAAACCGTTGTTTGGCTATGTTACCGCTTTGCTCAACCCCTCTTATGGCGTTGCTAGTTGCAGGTGAAGATTGGAGTTTGTTCCTTGTTGGAACATGTTTATTGTTGGGATATCACAATATCTCTTATTTAATTAATGCATCTATATACTTGGTAAAGGGAGGAAGGCTCGGCCTTATGCCTGGTGTTTTGTTCCACTCTTGCCGCCCTAGTTTCCGTCATACCGCTGTTATGTTCCTTGATTTTGTGTTCCTTACGCGGTTGGGTTATAATGGGAACCCCTTGACAGTTCGCCTTGAATAAAACTCCTCCAGCAAGGCCCAACCTTGGTTTTACCATTTGCACTAACAACCTAATTCCCTTGGGTTTCGGGAGCCCGAGGGTCATCTTTATTTTAACCCCCCCCCCCCGGGCCAGTGCTCCTCTGAGTGTTGGTCCGAACCGAGCTGCCTGCGGGGCCACCTCGGGGAAACTTGAGGGTTGGTTTTACTCGTAGCTAGTATCATCCGGTGTTGCCCTGAGAATGAGATACGTACGACTCCTATCGGGATTTGTCGGCACATCGGGTGGCTTTGCTGGTCTTCTTTTACCATTGTCGAAATGTCTTGTAACCGGGATTCCGAGTCTGATCGGGTCTTCCTGGGAGAAGGAATATCCTTCGTTGACCGTGAGAGCTTGTGATGGGCTAAGTTGGGACACCCCTGCAGGGATTTGAACTTTCGAAAGCCGTGCCCGTGGTTATGGGCAGATGGGAATTTGTTAATGTCCGGTTGTAGAGAACCTGAAACTTATCTTAATTAAAATGCATCAACCGCGTGTGTAGCCGTGATGGTCTCTTTCCGGCGGAGTCCGGGAAGTGAACACGGTGTTGGAGTTATGCTTGAACATAAGTAGTTTCAGGATCACTTCTAGTTCACGACCGTGCTTTTCCTTCTCTCCTCGCTCTCATTTGCGTATGTTAGCCACCATATATGCTAGTGCTTGCTGCAGCTCCACCTCATACCTTTTACCTACCCATAAGCTTAAATAGTCTTGATCGCGAGGGTGCGAGATTGCTGAGTCCCCGTGACTCACAGATTACTTCCAAAACCAGTTGCAGGTGCCGATGATACCGTGCAGGTGACGCAACCAAGCTCAAGGAGGAGCTCGATGAAGATCTCGTTCATTGTGTTGTTTTGTTTCCAGTTGATCAGTAGTGGAGCCCAGTCGGGACGATCGGGGATCTATCGCATTAGGGGTGGTCTTCTTTTATTTTGGTTCCGTAGTCGGATCTTGATTGTATCTGGGTGATTGTAATGCTATATTTATGTTATTGTGTGAAGTGGCGATTGTAAGCCAACTATGTACCTCTTTCTTATTCAGTACATGGGATGTGTAAAGATTACCCCTCTTGCGACATTGCCTACAATGCGGTTATGCCTCTAAGTCGTGCTCCGACACGTGGGAGATATAGCCGCATCATGGGTGTTACAACGAGGTTCATGAAGATAGTCAACCAAATAGTAAAGAACCAGACAATGATGTTGAGATAGAACCACCAGTTGATCTTGATAACCCACAACCTAAGAATACAAGATATGATAAAAGAGACTTCATTGCTAGAAAACACGGCAAAGAAAGAGAACCGTGGGTTCAAAAACCTATGCCCTTTCCACCTAAGTCAACTAAAAATAAAGATGTTGAATAATTTGAATGCTTTGCTGAAATGCTGAGGCCGGTCTTTTGCGTACTCGCTTGACTGATATCTTGAAAATGCCTCCTTATGCAAAGTATATGAAAGACATCATCACTAATAAGAGAAAAATACCGGAAGCTGAAATCTCCACCATGCTTTCTAATTATACTTTTAAGGATGGAGTACCTAAAAAACTTAGAGATCCGGGAATACCAACTATACCTTGCTCTATCAAAATGAATTATGTGAAAACTGCTTTATGTGATTTAGGAGCTGGTGTTAGTGTTATGCTTTTCTCTTTATATAAAAGACTTGATTTGAATAAACTCACACCTAATGAAATATCTTTGCAAATGGCTGACAAATCAACTACCATACCTATCGGTATCTGTGAGGATGTGCCCGTTGTTGTTGCTAATGTTACTATTTTGACTGACTTTGTTATACTTGAGATGCCCGAGGACGACAACATGTCGATTATCCTTGGTAGACCCTTCTTGAATACTACAGGGGCTGTTATTGATTGCAATAAAAGCAAGGTCACATTTCATATCAATGGTAATGAGCATACGGTGCACTTTCCGAAGAAACAATTCCAAGTGAATGGTATTAATGTTATTGAAAAATCTCCGACAATCACTATTGGAAGTTTTCAAATACCTCTACCTACTGCCAAAAAGAAATATGAAATGCTTATTGTTGGGGACATTCATATCCCCGTTGAGGTAACTTAGTGATTTACGACTATTCTTCGGTTTCATGCTAATCGAAAGTGGTTGTTAATAAGACCCGATCAACCTTATTAATGGATCATTTTTGAGAGGTATGAAGTTGATGAATTTAGTAAGCACTACCTTCTGTCCCTACCTTTTGTTTTCTGTTTTTATTAGTTAAACAAAATAAAATGCCATGTTTTGTCTGTTTTCTGAATTTCCCGTGCAATAAAAAATGACCCAAAAATAAAAGTTCTCAGAATGCCCTGAAAATTTAATACGATTTTTTCTGAATATTTAAGAATTTTTGGTGCAAATAACATCAGAGGGAGGTGCACCAGGTGGGCACAACCCACCTGGGCGTGTCAGGACCCCCAGGCACGCCCTAGTGGGTTGTGGTCCCCACGTGGGCCCCCCTCACTTATCTCTTCATAGCACATCATCACTTACCTCCAGAAAAAAATTCATTTCTCTCTCTCTCGTGTGCTTGCTCTCAAACCCGCGGATTTTGATCTCTTTGCTCGAAGCTCTGTTTCGAAACTGTTTCGAGGGATTGTTGCTTGAAAATTGTACGTGAACATGATGAACCTATTTGGAAGGAGTTCTTCGAGGAGGAGATCCTCGGGGGGGCATCTTCTAGTGACAGCTCCGCTCGTTAGTCTTATGGTGAACCAAGTGAAAGCTCCATTCGAGACGCCGCCACCAAAACATGCCTATGGACATGCAATGATTATATGGTGCGTGTGGGCATTAAGGAGGAATTTGAGCAATATGTTCACAATGCCGGTCTCGGTCCCTACATTTCAGATAAGTGCGATCAGCACCACACTCTCACTGCATCAGTTGTCAAAGAATTTAAATTCCATCCCCGTGAGTCTAGGGTGTCATTTAAGCTTTATGAAAATCCATTTACCATATCACTAGAGAGTTTTGCTCACCACTGGAAACTCTCATTCTGGGGTTCGATGGGGTGGTGCCTACCGATGGACGTCGTCGCCACTGAAGAGCACAGGGTCTTGGTCATTCGGCCTAGGGTCTCTTCGCCGTTGAGACGGCCGGTCGGCCGGGTCTAAGTGACCGTCGAGCCGTTGTTGTCGCTACTTGATTGCCGCCGCTAGAGAAGTTCGAGGGGATCATCCGTGCGTTGCCGTGTTACCTGGCCTTCGGATTGAGATTCGATTTGGGAGCCGATGCGAGAGATCCGTCAAGGAAGGATTTGGGTCAGGAGTCGCACGACACACAACTTGGAGCTTTGGGTTGGGGATGATGGATCAAAGCATTAAGGGGGTTTCTGCAAACGAAAATATTTCTTAAGTTAGAAAGCAGGCGGGTGAGTGCAAAAATCCACTTCACTGCACCTGGGACGAAGGATTTAGATCGTGGGGCTGAGAAAGAGATGGATGCCGGGATACATGAACAGAAAGGATTCACGGGATATGTTGCCATATAAAAATATTATAGATTTATCTATATTTTACTTTTTTCCCTGTCTTATTCGAAAAAAAGAACCCGGTGCACCACGCACCAGCCAGGCCAACCGGCCCAGCCGGCAACCCGACGTGGCCCACCAGCGTGCCAACCAGCCTGCAGCGCCCGACGCTCAAACCCTCTCCCCCTTGGTCGCCCGCTCACCTCCTCCCCTCTCTCTCCCACTGACCCGTGGGGTCCACCCTATCCCTAACCCCTCGCCCATGTCATGTCGCGCCAGAGCGCGACCGCCGTCGCCCGTCGCCGCGATCTTCTCGGGATCGCGATCCCGTGTTGCCCCCTCGCCCACAATCATGCCCTATATAAAGCCCTGCCCCTTCTCTCTCGCACCCCTAAAACCCTAACCCCGAAACCCACCACCGCCCACGCCCTCGCCAAACGCATCTCGCCGCCGTCGCCTCGGTTCGCCGCCACTCCCGACGCCGGTGAGCACCCTATGCCCCTCCAAGCTTCTTCACCCGAACCTCCTCTTCGTGCCACACCTCCTTGACATCATGTCCCTGTCTAGGTGTGATAGCCAGGCTTATTAGGGATGATAGACTGCTCATATCAATAAGGAATTCCTTCTTTTCCGGGAGCCCATTCGGAAAGAACTCCAAAGTTAAGCGTGCTCAGTTTGGAGTAGTTTCAGGACGGGTGACCGACCAGGAAGTTACTCCCGGGTGCGCACGAGTGAGGACAAAGTGCGCAGAAAAGACTAGTATTGATCTGTGGGGCTAGTCTAGATCCCGCCAGGAGTAACGACCACCGATGGGTGTGTCCAGGGCGTTACAAGTTGGTATCAGAGCCGACCCTCGCGATTACATGGATGTTTGCAGACATGTGCGCGGTCATGTTGTTCATGACGTTTGTGACCCGTCATGGCACACGGCATGGCACATGTGCCGGACTGGATGCGCAGACGTATGTGCCAAGAGGGAACGTTCCTGTGGCCCGACGAGGACGTCGGTTCCTCTAAGTGGGGGTGTATGTGATAGCCTGGCTTATTAGGGATGATAGACTACTCATATCAATACGGAATTCCGTCTTTTCTGGGAGCCCATTCGGAAAGAACTCCAAAGTTAAGCCTGTGGGGTTATTCTAGATCCCGCCAGGAGTAACGACCACCCGCGGGTGTGTCTGGGGCGTTACACCAGGAGCCCTCGAAGCCATCGTCCCGAGCTCGTCCACTGCCCGCCAGAGCAGGAGCTCACCCGAGCTCGCCCCAGTCTCCTCCGACGTCCCCGAGCTCCAGCGACTCCACCACCGTCTCTGCCTCGCTCCGCTGCACCCCCCCCCCCGACGTCACCACCACCACCCCGGACCCCCGCCACCAACGCCCGAGCTCACCTCGCTGTCGATCACCGCTGTAAGCCACCGGACTCCCCACCACCGTCCGATTTCCAATCTAGGGCCTAGATTACATCACGCGAAGAGTTAGGTTATTTCCAATAGATCGGTTTAGTTACGGTTTATTTCCGGTTTAGTTCCTGGTTTAGTTAGACCGGCCCGATTGGTTTATTCCTTTTTGTCATAGACATATTAGCCTATTCAACGCATGCACGCTATTTAGTTTCAGATCGCCCACTGTTTCGGCCCGTTAGCGCGTTAGTTTCTTTTAGTTTTATTTTCGTTTCTGTTTTAAAACAGAATAGTTCCAATCTTGAAAAATCTATATCTTTTAGGTTATTTATTATTTTTAGTTGATTTTTTCGTTAGTTTACAAATTTTCTATAGTTTCTGTAGAAAATAGATTCGGCCATGTTTAAGTTTATAAAAATAGTTTTATATTAGTTTTAGTCAGATTAGCATTTCTGCTATAAATTAAGTTAGGATTATTCTTTTTTAGTGATTCTTTCTGTCACTGCTTTGTTTTGACCTTGCCTAGCAGTAGGGATTTATTAGGGTATTTTTAGTCTTTATTAAAATTAGTTTTACCCGAAAACAAGCTTTTCTAGTTTTTTTTGCTTGCTGCTATTTTCTATTGTTCTAGTTAATTTAAGATTTTATTTTACCTCTATTATATTTTATTTCAGATTTGTTTCTGTAGTTTTAGAATGTGAACTTTTATTTATAGAAAAATAAAATGTTTATTTCATTTTGCTAGTTGTTGGTTTGGAGTTCTTCGAGTTTTCTTTGGTTTTGGTTTGAGTGCTTGTGTGATTTCCTTTAGCTTGCTATTATGTTATTTAGTGGAATAATTATTTGTTCTATTGTTTTACTCAATAGAATTTCCGGAGTGCGAAACTTGCTGTCTCGAGTCACTAGCGTTTGAAGACCGTGAGCCAGGCAAGTCATTTGATCATGTTTTACAATACCTATGATTTTGTTGCATTAGGATTATCTCCCCCCCCCCACCATGCATGCAGTAGGAGAATTTTTTTAGTTATGTTCTTGAGTAGTATCATGAGGTAGGAGGAACCCAATTCCCCTTGTTACCATTGCCCGGGACGATGTAGTTTATTTTGCTATGCTCGTAGACGGGGTTGGTTGAGAGATTCATAAGGGAGATGTGAGAGTCAAGCTGATGACAACCCCATGACTTCAAGCTCAAGATGGACTTCAAATTCACTACTGGGTGGAGGACGGTTGACGGGCACCCTGGAGTAACCAGCGGATGGCCGGGATGCATGGAGAAGCGCCATGACATCTTGTGGAAAGCTTCACCCAGCCACGAGGAGACAGATGGATACCCCCTGACCGGAATCTTACCTATGCATCCGCAAGCCATTATGGGCTCTGGCGGGGTTGACCTTAGGCGTGACTCTGGACAGACGGTGCCAGCAGATGTAGAAGAACGGTAGGACATGGTTGGGCACCGGTAGTGCCCAGAGAAACTCTACGGAAGACCCTGTTTCGTTTGTCCCATCTTCAAACACCAGGTAGTGCGAGGACATAAAGGAGGGAACGAATCTTGCGGGTAAAGTGCACAAAACTCTGCAGAGTAACAACCTAATCGATTAGCCATGTCCCCGGTTACGGACAAATGAGCCTCTGGAAATTGGAGTATTTCGGAAATCTCAACACCGAACTTAATAAATTAATTGAGGGGTTATTTAATAATTGGGAATGAGACACTGGTTGGCGGAACCATCTCAATAACAGCCATCATTTTGTAGTAATTGCAAGCAAGTCCTTTGTTGTAGGGAAAAACTGGCTTTTTTGCAAAAATATAAAACTTAGAGCCCCACAGCCAAATTGCATATAGTGTTAGTATTATTATTTGTTGTTCTCTCTATGGCTTGCCGGCATATTCAAAATGCTGACCTACACAGCTGCAACGTCGCATGTTGCAGATGAGTTTTCTGACCAGGAGTGAGGCTACGATCTACGCTTGGCAATTGCCCTATGGAATCGGATGGACTCGCTTATCGTCTATGCTTCCGCAGCTTTATTTAGTTTATTTTTCATGAGTTGGCCTTCGGCCGAATTTATTATGATGTAATAAAGACTCGATATGAGAATCGTGTAATAAATTCAGGTGTGATTGAACTCTGGATCTTTGCATCAATGTACTGTGTGTGCCAGCATGATCTTGGGATGGTACAGCTACACAGAGACTTGACCGATTTTGGGTCGGGTCGCTATACTCGAGCTCACATCGCAGCAGTTGAGGCGGCATGGTAAGCCGAGGCATCCAAGCTAAGAGCCTATGTGAGCTACCATGCCAACTACTATCCAAGCTACTGATCGATTACCAAGCTAGGTCAAAAGCCTAAGCTTGGGGGAGTACGTGTTTCTCACCGACATTACATTCATGTTCACACATCTCATTCCAGTTGTCAGTGTTTACACTTTTTCATTGTATCATCCATGCTTAATTTTATTTTCTTCCTTTCTTCTTGTGTGTTTGAAAACCCTTAGAAAAACCAAAAAAATTAGTTCTAGTGAATTTACTTTCTATGCATGCTTAGCTGTAACACTAAAAAGAAAACCCAAAAGATTTCCTTGTTCTTCTTTTGCTTGTTGGGAGCTTTCCCGTGTAAATAGTTTTTCTCATTTTTTTCCCCTTTCTGTTTGCTTGTTCAAGAAAACCAAAAGCTCCAAAAGTATTTCAGTGTGTTTCTCTGAATTTCTTTTCTTTTTATTGGAGTCTTACCGAGGAGAAGACCACGATGAAAATGTTGAGTGGCTCTCATTTGATTAATTGTTGATCTAATAAAGAGCCCATTTTACCTTGTCTTCTCCTGTTGAATAAAATGTTTGCAGATTCCAGCTTAGTCCACGGCACTCTTGCACTATTATTATGTTCACATCGTTCGATCGTGCAAGTGAAAGGCAATAATGACGATATTCGATGAACTGGCCGTGGCAGAGAGAAATGGGTATGAACTCAACTTGTTCTATTTGTGTAAATATGTTTAACCTAGTATCCATGATTCAGCCCATTATGATTAAACATGTTTGCAATGACAATTAGAGATTATAGTTTCTCATGCCATGCATAAGTAGCTAGGAGTGGATAATGATTTATCTTGGATATCAACATTGCGTTAAAATGATTGTGATGTAGTATGATGATATGGTATCCTCCTCTGAATGTTCGAGTGGCTTGACTTGGCACATGTTCATGTATGTAGTTGAATCAAAACCAACATAGCCTCTATGATATTTATGTTCATCGTGTTCATATCCTACTCATGCTAGTGTCCAATGTTACTTATGCATAGTGCATGTTCATGACCGTTGTTGCTCTCTAGCTGGCCACTTCTCAATCTAATTGCTAGCCTTCGTCTGTACTAAGTGGGAAGTCTGCTTGTACATCAAAAACCTTGAACCCAAGTTATTCCAGATGAGTCCACCATACCTACCTATATGCGGTATTACACTGCCATCCTATGTAAATTTGCATGTGCCACCTCTAAAAACTTCTAATAAATATCCTTTTTGTGTGCCTGGATTGTTCATGGAACGATAGGAGGTGGTCGGTATCTTCCATGCTAAGCGGGTTATTCTCAGGTCGAGTGTTTATTCACTCGCCATTGCACGAGAAAAGGGTGGTAATAGGGATGCCCGGTCCCAAACTACAAACAGAAAAAGCTTACAAATAATTAAACAAAACTCACAATGGAGTCAAAACTTTTACTTTTATCGCTTGGGAACCACCACTAGCATGCTTAGCATGGAAGATATTGATAACTAATGGTCGTGAAGTAAACAAGAAAGGTGCATGTCTCAAAATATCATTTACCTCTGTTTTAAAACTTGAGCTCTAGCACCTCTGCAAATCACTGCTTCCCTCTACGAAGGGACTATCTGTTTACTTTTATGGTGTGTCATCACCTTCTAAAATAAGCGCCAGAACCTGAGAGCATTGTTGTCATGCTTATGCATTGTGTGTAGCTAATGTTGGGTGCATCATGACTGGATCTTTTCTACCATGAATTACAATGTTTAGTCGCTGCTTGAACTTTGGAGGTGCTCTGCATTTATGGTTTGCGGTCTCAGAAAGGGCTAGCGAGATACCACTATTGTCATATTATATCATGGTTGTTTTGACAACGTGTTGCCGTTTGAGATATCTTATTATTGCTCGCTAGCTGATTATGTCATTGATATGAGTTAATATAATTTTTAATAGTTATTCTCGGCATGGTTAGTTATAATGTCGGTTGAAAACTTGGGTGATGTTTAAGCTTATTTATGCAAACAAGAGCAAAAGAGTTCGTAAAAGTTTTTCTTTTCCACTTTTAGTTTATCAACTAAATTGCTTGAGGACAAGAAAAGGTTTAAGCTTGGGGGAGTTGATACGTCTCCAACATATCTACTTTTCCTAATGCTTTTCCTCTTGTTTTGGACTCTAATTTGCATGATTTGAATGAAACTAACCCCGGACTGGCGCTGTTTTCAGCAGAACTACCATGGTGTTGTTTTCGTGCACAAATAAAAGTTCTCGGAATGGAACGAAACTTTGCGAGGATTTTTTATACAAATAAAGAGAATTTCTAGAGCCAAGATCCACCAGAGCGGGGCACACAACCCACCAGGGCACCCCCCCCCTCCTGGCACACCCAGGTGGGTTGTCCCCACCTGGTGGCCCTGCAGACCCTGATTCCAACTCCATAAATACCCATATTTCTAGAAAAAAAATCAAGGAGAAAGAATTATCACGATCCACGAGACGGAGCCGTTGTCACCTCCTGTTCTTCATCGGGAGGCCAGATCTAGAGTCCGTTTGGGGCTCCAGAGAGGGGGATCTTCGTTCTTCGTCATCACCAACCCTTCTCCATCGCCAATTCCATGATGCTCCCCACCGGGACTGAGTAATTCCTTCATAGGCTCGGTGAGGAGTTGGATGAGATTCATCATGTAATCGAGTTAGTTTTGTTAGGGCTTGATCCCTAGTATCCACTATGTTCTAAGATTGATGTTGCTATGTCTTTTCCATGCTTAATGCTTGTCACTTTAGGCCCAGGTGTCATGATTTCAGATCTGAACCATTTATGTTATCATCATTATATCCATGTTCTACATCCGATCTTGCAAGTTATAGTCACCTACTACATGTTATGATCCGGCAACCCCGGAGTGACAATAGTCGGGACCACTCCCAGTGGTGATTGTAGTTTGAGGAGTTCATGTATTCACTATGTGTTAATGCTTTGTTCCGGTACTCTATTGAAAGGAGGCCTTAATATCCCTTAGTTTCCAATTGGGCCCCGCTGCCACGGGAGGGTAGGACAAAAGATGTCATGCAAGTTCTTTCCATAAGCACGTATGACTATTTAGGGAATACATGCCTACATTATATTGATGAACTGGAGCTAGTGTCGTATCGCCCTAGGTTACAACTGTCTCATGATGAATATCATCCAACAAGTCACCGATTCAATGCCTACGAATTTATCCTATATTGTTCTTGCTAAGTTACCATTGCTATCGTTACTGTTGCACTTGCTAGAAAACAATTGTTATCACTATTAATGTTACTATTACTGTTGTCACTATTATCCAAACTATCATATTACTTTGCCACTGATCACATTGCTACAGATAATTAATCTCCAGGTGTGGTTGAATTGACAACTCAGCTGCTAATACCTTCAAATATTCTTTGGCTCCCCTTGTGTCGAATCTATAAATTTGGGTTGAATACTCACCCTCGAAAACTGTTGCGATCCCCTATACTTGTGGGTTATCATGCACCTAACTGACGCATGAGCTCCTTGTGACGGCTCCTAGGCCTTCTTCTCAGACACATGAGCCATATACTGTCCATAAGACTCCATGCAGAAAAGTTTATTCATCTTGTGCTTGAGGTTCTTTTCTCATGAGGGCTCTGCTCCAGAGGGCATATAGTCCTCATCATCGTCCGCATCAGCCTTTGTCTCAACTTCGTCAGTTCCAGGCGGAATCCCAGACTTTGGAACCGAAGTGCCCCAGTTCTCCTTCTTCCTCAGACACTTAATATCATGAGGGATCAACTCGCCAGTCTCCATTGCGACACCGGGATAAGTGTGCTCCCAAGCTTGTTCAGTAAGCAACATGAGAAAAGGAGCATAGATGGGGCACTTGCGCTCGGAGATAGCGGTGACAAGCTCAGACCACATGACATGAGAGACATCCAAGGATTCTCCAGTGTTTTCTTCCTTCTCATGCTGACAGAAAAGTAACATGTCCACGAGAAATGAGTGAACCATATCCAAGTTCCCAATGTGAGGGAAAAGAGTCTCCCTGAAGATGCGATGAAGGATGTCCAGAAAGGCGGGCAGCTCATAGGTCTCCTTCTGCATCTCGGGGTTAATCTTCAAGGAGCGGTAAGGCCAGAGAGATTGCTTGTGAGTAGAAGTTGCATTGCGGTGAGGACGAAAGCCAACTGGGTTCTCAGGCCCTTGATATTCAATCCCAAGTAACTCCATGAATGCCTTCCATTTGACATAGAGAAGCTTGCCATTTGTCATCCACATTAGAGTTCTTTCTTCATCCATGCCGAGATGGACCGTGGCACAAAATTGAGCCACCAAATCCGCATCAAAGTCCATGTTGAACTCCATGATCCTAAGAATATTTAGCTGAGAACACATCTGTAGAGCTTCACCAAAGTAGGCAGGATCCTTCTCCATATAGGCAATGTCAATGGAGCGGACATCAACATAGAGATTCTTCTTCGCTTTGATCACATCAAAATAGATTGCCCACTGAAAACGGTTCCAAAAAGGACGGTTGACAAGATTGATCTCTTGATCTTGCTCATAGGGATTGCGCTGACGCTTCTCCCAGAACTCCTTGGCATTCATCTCAGTCACAGACTTGGGCTTCTTTGGAGTACTCTTGGAAGGCTGCTGGAACTGAGTTGGCGGAGCACTTGAAGAAGGAACACTTGAAGAAGCAGTCGCTGCCTCAGAGGTGCTATAGCGCTTTGAAACTGAACACCCGGGATTGGAACCAAACACAAGAAACAACATGAAAGAATGAGCATAAGCCACCAGAAAAGGCAATAAAGATCAATAGTTGGTATGGGTATGGTGGAAGTTTACATCCAGCGATAATAGCGTGGTCAGGAGGCGGTAGTATCGTCCAAGCGGTAGTATCGCTTCAGACCGGGAACGGCGGTTCCCCATACATACGCAGCCAAATACGGTACTTCCGGGATGCCAAATTCAAACATAAGCCTACCAACCATCAATCCAGACAATCTAGTAGCCTTCACCATCCTTCTCAAGTCTTGATTTGGCCAAAAATCGATGAATGCAAATCCTATTGCCCCTAAAGCCTAGATTTGAAACCTAGAAGCAAAGAGAAAGAGATCGGGGGCAATACTAGCATCCATGGCAAGAGGAGAGGGTGGGGATCGACTCCATCGGAGGAAGTGAGGAAAAACGGCACGGAAAAGGCGGCCCGGCGGTGACCTCCAGCGACACGTTCATCGCGGGAGCACAGACAAGACGAGTGGGTTGGGTCGAATGGGTTAGGGGGAGAAGAGACTCCCCCTGCCCGACATAACCCCCAAGTCCCGCCTCGCAGCGGTAGTGCCGCCCTAGCGGGTGGTAGTGCGGCCCAACACCCGCCTCTACTAGAAGCACAAGCAAGGGGACAGCCTAGCCCGTACAGAAACCACCGAAAGATCCGACATGCAACTAGAAGAGCAAAACACAACCAAAAAGGCAGAAAAGCACCCACGGGGAGACCCAAACAACACTAAATAGACAAACAAAACAAAATAATCACACAACCCTCAAGGAAAGGGCGGTGGCTGAAGCCACCTATGTTTGAGTCAATTGGTATGGCACCGCGAAGAATTATCCTTGGGCCCATGACCAAAACTCGTCTTGAAGCACAAGTACCATCAACAATGGCGAATGTGAAAGAGTTGATCAATTTATGCATAATGGGGGAGGGGATTTCATTGAGAGAACAACACTCCCCCTATGTCCATGCCTACACCTAGACAAGATATACTGATCAGTGCGGTGGGGTGTGCCTAGATTCAAGCCACATAGCTCAAATCCATGATATTTAGCTCATGCCTTAACTTGCGAAATCTTGCTTCATCCAAAGGCTTCGTGAAAATATCTACAAGGTTATCATGAGTGTTGACATAGTTGAGCTCAATCTCACCTCACCTAATGTGATCATGGATGAAGTGATACTGAATCTCTATATGCTTCGTCTTGAAGTGTTGCACCGGGTTGAGAGAAATCTTGATGGCACTTTCATTGTCACACCAAAGAGGCACTTTGTCACAAATGACACCATAATCCTTTAAAGTTTGCCTCATCCATAGAAGTTGAGCACAACAACTACCGGCGGCCACATACTTAGCTTCGGTGGAGGAGAGAGATACACAACTTTGCTTCTTGGAAGACCAACTCACCAAAGAGCAACCAAGAAATTGGCACCCTCCGGAAGTTGACTTCCTATCCACTTTGTCTCTCGCCCAATCCGAGTCCGAAAAGCCCACAAGGTTGAAGTTTGATCCTCTAGGGTACCATAAGCCAAAGTTTGGGGTATGAGCCAAATATCAAAAGATTCGCTTGGCCGCCACAAAGTGGCTTTCCTTAGGTGTGGCTTTAAACCGCACACAAACTCCCACACTCAACATGATATCTCGTCTAGATGCACAAAGGTAAAACAAGGAGCCAATCATGGAACGATATACGTTTTGATCCACCGCTTTACCATTGGGATCAATGTCAAGCTGGCATTTGATGGGCATTGGAGTAGAAGCCGGCTTGACATCACTTAGCTTGAATCTCTTGAGCATGTCTTGAGTGTATTTGGCTTGGTTGATGAAGATCCCTTCTCTTCTTTGTTTGATTTCGAACCCGAGAAAGAACTTCAACTCTCCCATCATGGATGAGGGAGTCCTGGATTAGGGGGTCTCCGGACAGCCGAACTATATCCTTTGGCCGGACTGTTGGACTATGAAGATACAAGATTGAAGACTTTGTCCCGTGTCCGGATGGGACTCTACTTGGCATGGAAGGCAACCTAGGCAATACGGATATGTATATCTCCTCCCTTGTAAACAACCCTGTGTAACCCTAGCCCCCTCCGGTGTCTATATAAACCGGAGGGATTTAGTCCGTAGGACAACATACAATCATACCATAGGCTAGCTTCTAGGGTTTAGCCTCTCTGATCTCGTGGTAGATCAACTCTTGTAATACTCATATTATCAAGAACAATCAAGCAGGACATAGGGTATTACCTCCATCAAGAGGGCCCGAACCTGGGTAAACATCGTGTCCCCTGCCTCCTGTTACCATCCGCCTTAGACGCACAGTTCGGGACCCCCTACCCGAGATCTGCCGGTTTTGACACCGACATTGGTGCTTTCATTGAGAGTTCCACTGTGTTGTCACCGTAAGGCTTGATGGCTCCTTCAAGTATCGCTAGCGATGCGGTCCAATGTGAGGTTTTCCTCCCTGGGTAGATTTTTGTATTCGGCTGCTTCACACTGCGGGCCAATTTGCTTGGCCATCTGGAGCAGATCGAGAGCTACGCCCCTGGCCATTAGGTCAGATTTGGAAGCTTGAACTACACGGCCGACATCCACGGAGACTTGATCTTCGACGAATTCGAGCCCATGTCAGGTGTGCCGCTCAGTCGCGACGAGCATGACGTAGCTCTGTCGTCAGACAATGTTCAGGAGCTCCCATCTGCAGCTACTCCGGCCATCAATCCAGAGCAAATTGCGCCATCCGAGAGCGGAGGGATAGACCCCGCCATGGAGGCCGCACTCTCAGTGGCGATAGAGCCGGATACTGACTTCACCCCTTACGAGAGTCGCGTCGCCGAACCACTGGATTCTTCTTCGGCCACGGGCTCCGAGCTGCCTGCATCCACACCCATTGAATCCGATTGGGCGCCGATCATGGAGTTCACCTCCGCGGATATCTTTCAGCACTCACCTTTCGGCGATGTGCTAAATTCATTAAGGTCTCTCTCCCTGTCAGGAGAATCTTGGCCGAACTATGTCCGGCTAGAATGGGATGCGGACGACGAAGAAATTCGCTGCCCACCCACCACCCACTTAGTAGCCACTGTCGACGACTTAACCGACATGCTCGACTTTGACTCCGAAGACTTCGACGGCATGGACGACGATGCAGGAGACGAACAGGAACCACTGCCCACAGGGCGCTGGACCGCCACCTCAGCATATGATATATACATGGTGGACACCCCCAAAGAAGGCAATGGCGACGAGACAGCGGAGGATGACCCCTCCAAGAAGCAACCCAAGCGCCGACGTCAGCGGCGCCACTCTAAGTCCCACCACAGCAAAAATAGTGATACCGGCACAGGAGATAATAACACTCCGGATAGTGCCGAAGACAACAATAATCCCCTCCAGCACGATGTAGAGCCGGAGGACGAACAAGCTAGCCCTCCGGAGCGGGCAGCAGATGGGGAACCGAAGGAGGACAATTACATGCCTCTCTTCGAAGACGAGGTGAGCCTCGGCGATGAAGAATTTATCGTGCCTGAGGACCCCGTCGAGCAAGTGCGCTTCAAGCGCCGGCTTATGGCCACGGCAAATAGCCTGGAGAAAAAGTAGCAACAGCTTCAAGCTAATCAAGACTTGCTAGCAGACAGATGGACCGAAGTCCTTGCGGCCGAGGAGTACGAACTCGAGCGCCCCTCCAAGAGTTACCCAAAATGCAGGTTGCTACCTCACCTCGAGGAGGAAGCATTGAAACCTCATTCACCAGTGTACGGTGCGGCTGACCGGCCACTACGCGGCTGAGCCAGAGAGGCGTTTCAGCCTGAAGTTCAGCCCGCACCCCGTCGCCACTCAATCAAAAATACTAAGGCCCGGGGCAACACAGAGGACCTGCGAGACATATTGGACAGTAAGGCAAAAATCGCAAGATCAATATACAGGACACGGGCACGCGCGCCAACACGGGACGATGATCGTCGCGTCAGATACACCAAGAGTAAATCCGGCTGGGCCGAATACAGCAGACAAGACTCATACGAACTGCGTCGGGATATAGCCCGGCACAGAGGCACCGCACACCCCCTATGCTTCACTAATGAAGTTATGAATCATGAATTCCCGGAGGGTTTCAAACCCGTAAATATCGAATCATACGATGGCACAACAGATCCCACTGTATGGATTGAGGATTTCCTCCTTCACATCCACATGGCTCGCAGTGATGATCTACATGCCATCAAGTACCTCCCACTAAAACTCAAAGGACCAGCTCGGCATTGGCTGAACAGCTTGCCAGCAGATTCCGTCGGCAGTTGGGAGGATCTGGAAGACGCATTTCTTGACAACTTCCAGGGCACTTATGTGCGGCCACCAGATGTTGATGACTTGAGCCACATAACCCAGCAGCCAGGGGAATCGGCTAGACAATTCTGGACACGGTTCCTGACTAAGAAAAACCAAATCGTAGATTGTCCGGACGCAGAGGCCCTAGCGGCATTCAAGCATAACATACGCGACGAGTGGCTCGCCCGCCACCTCGGCCAGGAGAAGCCGAAATCTATGGCAGCCCTCACAACACTCATGACCCGCTTTTGCGCGGGCGAGGATAACTGGCTGGCTCGCAGCAACAGCACATCGAGGAATCCGGATACCTCGGATACCAAAGATGTTAACAGTAGGCAACGTCGTAACAGACTAAAGCGCCGCAATAACGGCGATAACACCGAAGATACGGCAGTCAATGTTGGATTCAGAGGCTCTAGATCCGGTCAGCGGAAAAATTCATTTAAAAGAAATACTCCGGCTCCGTCCAGTTTGGATCGCATACTGGATCGCTTGTGTCAAATCCATAGCACCCCCGACAAGCCAGCCAATCACACCAACAGAGAATGATGGGTGCTCAAGCAGGTCGGCAAGTTAAATGCTGAAAACAAGGGCAAGGGGCTGCATAGCGATGACGAGGAGGAACCCCAGCCGCCGAACACAGGAGGACAGAAGGGGATTCCCCCACAAGTGAAGACGGTGAACATGATATACGCAACCCACATTCCCAAGAGGGAGCGGAAGCGTGCACTAAGGGACGTCTATGCAATGGAGCCCGTCGCCCCAAAGTTCAACCCATGGTCTGCTTGCCCGATCACCTTCGATCGCAGGGACCACCCCACTAGCATCCGTCATGGAGGATCCGCCGCACTGGTCCTAGTCCCCATCATTGATGGATTTCACATCACTCGAGTCCTTATGGACTGCGGCAGCAGCCTGAACCTGCTCTATCAGGATACAGTGCGGAAAATGGGTATCGATCCCTCAAGGATCAAACCCAGCAAAACCACCTTTAAAGGCGTTATCCCAGGTGTAGAGGCCCATTACACAGGCTCAATCACACTGGAAGTGGTCTTCGGATCACCGGACAACTTCCGAAGCGAAGAGTTAATCTTTGATATCGTCCCGTTTCGCAGTGGCTATCACGCACTGCTCGGACAGACAGCATTTGCAAAATTTCATGCAGTGCTGCATTACGCATACCTCAAGCTCAAGATGCCAGGACCCAAGGGAGTCATAATAGTAAATGGAAACACAAAACGCTCGCTCCGCACGGAAGAGCACACCGCGGCCCTTGCAGCAGAAGCAGAAAGCAGCCTTTTAAGGCAGACCATTCATTCGGCGTCACAGCTCCCGGACACCTTTAGGCGAATCTGGAACAAGCTGCAACAGGATCGCCTGGCACGATCAGAGCTCGCGTAGCAATTTGGCCCCCGTCCCAGTCCCAGTCAAGCGACGAAATCCGTCCCGCGCGTACATAACTACGCACTGAAAATACCATGGACATAGGCGGGGGCACAATAAGGACACGCCCCACAATGTGGCTTAACCGCCCTAGGGGTTGTATACCTTTGTCATTCCTTTTCTCTTTCAGGGCCTAACTCTCTGGAAGCCCTTTCTGGTAGTACGATTGCCGGACATATTCCGGAAGCAACAACCAAGGCGGCAAGAAGCTAAGATGAACACGGGAACCCCCAGGTGGTCTCTAATAATAATTGATATACCCGTTTTTCACTATCTATGTGCAGTTTGCCCTGGGATAGGATATTTCGAATTGTCCTACTTTCTTCTTATTACACTACTTGTACCAGTACGCTTCGATGTATTATTTAAATAACAATGCATATCATTAATCTATCATTGCATTATTTAAGCTTTTTTATTTTCTCTCTTATATGTCCATTTACGACAATCCACACACGTACGTTCGGGTATGGTCAGTACGCCAGGAGCTCTTGTTTACCCCATAATACGGTGCAAGAAGTCCAAACACTTTCGACAGTGCGGAACCTCGAACTTATAGCATTATATGCATCAGCTCCGAATCATGTCTTTGGTCAAATGTTGGGTTTTCCTAGCTCCCATGCTTTGGTACCTTACGTTCCGCTATATCGGCTAAGGTAGCGGTGGGAGAACTACTATGATTATGTCCCGGTTCTTCCGGACGAGCACCTCAGTAGAGAAAGCCGAAAACTGACTGTCATGATAAGGCGAGAGACTGGTCGCTGTTCGAGAGGTCTCAAGTCCTTAAAGACTTTTTCCGCTTCGGGCGAGGAGTCGGCCTTGTCCGGCTTAGGCGTGTATAGTGCCCCAAATTCGGCCCTCCAAATACTAGGGGCTTCGCCAAAATTTAAAATTATAGACTTCTATGGCTAAGTGAGAGTGATAAAGCATTATAGTCTGATTGCCTGGTTCGTTGCGCTGAACACCTCCCTTGAAGGACCCAAAATTGGGGTAAATAGTGCTCAATTTTATCCCGAAAACCCAAGTACTAGTTACATGGGGGCAGAAGCCGATGACTGGCCAACTCTCAGATTTTATAAACGGCCGCACAGAAGGTAATATTTTAAATTAAGAAAGCGTCGCATGGCGCAACTGAACTTGTTTCATATTACAGGATCACATGAGCATGTTCATTCAAAAATTACATCCTTGGCACACTCATCCGCCACTAGGCGGGAACCCTTCAGGACACTCTCATAATAATTCTCGGGGCAGCAATGCTCCTTGCCCTCTGGCGGCCCCTCCTTCACCAGCTTCACGGCGTCCAGCTTCGCCCAGTGCACCTTCGCCCGGGAAAAAGCCCTGCGTGCACCCTCAATGCAGCCGGACCGCTTTATGACTTCAAGCCAGGGGCAGGCTTCCACAAGCCGCCTCACCAGACCGAAGTAGCTGCCGGACAGGGGCTCGCCGGGCCACATCTGGACTATAAGGCCCCTCATGGCCTGTTCGGCCGCCTTGTGAAGCTCGACCAACTGCTTTAGCTGGTCGCTCAAAGGCACGGGGTGTTCGGTCCCAGTATACTGAGACCAGAACAACTTCTCCGTCGAGCTCCCCTCCTCAGCTCGGTAAAACTCCGTGGCATCCAGTACACTGCGGGGAAGATCTGCAAATGCTCCTGGAGAGCTCCGAACTCGGGTAACAAAAAGGAAAGTCTCCTTCACATGCTTGCTTTGCATAATGAATGCCTTACCCGCTGCTATCTTCCTCACCGCATCAATCTCCTAGAGGGACTTGTGTGCTTCAGCCTTGGCGCTCCGGACGCTTTCAAGCGCCTGCGCGAGCTCGAACTCTCGCGTCTTAGAGTCAAGCTCCAAGGACTCGTGCTTTTTGGCGAGAGCCTCGAGCTCTTGCTGCACCTCACCTACTCGGGCTTCTTGCTTCTCCCGTTCAATGCGCTCCTTGGCCGCTTTGTCTTTGGCCTCGGACAACGCCTTCCTCAGGGTCGCCACTTTGGTCGTGGCCCCTGGCAAACCCATGATGATCCTATTACTTTACACCCGAAGTTCTTTTTAAATATATAACAAAGGTATTGCTTACCTTTGTTCTCCTCGAGCTGCCTCTTGGTAAGGCCGAGCTCGGTCTCGGACCGCTCCAAGTCCTGCTTCAGTGCAGAGACCTCTGCAGTACGTGCGGTAGTGGCCAGCAGTGAAGCCTGCACATACACATAGATACATTCTGATTAGACTCCTGAGTCATCATTTGATCCTCTATTCGGCTTTTATTCTTGAACGTCGAATAGAGCATCAGGGGCTACTATCTATGCAGTAATATTTTCTTATATTTTGATTGCTTACCTCAAAGCCTGTTAGGAGGCTGGCGCAAGCTTCGGTCAGCTCGTTTTTGGTGGACTGAACCTTCTCGACCACCGCACTCATGATAGTGCGGTGCTCTTCGTTGATGTAAGCGCTGCGAAGCGCTTCCAGCAAGTTGTCCGGTGCCTCTGGATGGACAGAGGACACCGGCACGGATGGTTGGCCCCCCTTAACGGGGGACCGCTTGCCGGAGTCCGGAACCATCAAAGGTTCCGGCGCAGTATTCGGCTGGGGGGCGAACTCGGAGCCCATAGGAGCCTCGCTCCCTTGGTACTCAGGGTCCGGGAAGTCGCCTCGAGGCGCCCCCAGGACCACCTCCCCTTGGCTCGGTGCCTTTTGATACACCACCTCGGCGTTGTCCGTAGGGCGAGGGGTAGAAGCAGTCGAGAGAGAACCACTGTTCATATCCGACGAGTCCAAAGAGCTGCTCGACGAGGATACGTCGAGATGAGCTCGGGACGGACAGCATAATCATGTTCGGCATGAGGAGAGGCAATGCAATAAAACATACCATGAAGTACTATGGTGTCCGGACACTTATGACTTCGCCAGGAGCTTGACCCTGGGTAGCCACTCATCGCCGTCGGCGGCGGCAGTCGTGGCGCAGTCCGGAGGGAGGGTCCTTCCCTTCTTGGACCCTTCGGCCTCCCCGGATGGGTCGGCCTTCCTTTTCTTGTCTCCCCCAACTGGGGGGAACTTTTCTCCTCCTCCTCCTCATTTACGTGGGAGGAGTGCGCGTCGGAGTCATCGAACGATGAGTCCGATACAACCTTGCGCCGGAGACCCTTTCGGGTCCCCGCGGCCTTCTTCTTGGCCTTCTTTGCCAACACCTCGTAAGGTGCCGGAGTCAGCATCTTCGTTAGAAGAGCGTCTGCAGGATCTTCGGGCAGAGGGGCTGGGCAATCAAGTTGCTCCGCCGTCTTTATCCAGTCCTGTTAATGACATGGAAGCTTAGATCCTGCACATAACTAAACCAGGGAAAATAAATGCCCTGAGAGATATAAAAACCTACCGGATTGGCGCGGTGCTTTGCGCTGAGCCCGCGGTCCTCGGTGAGGGAGGGAAGAATCTCGGTGCTCTTGAACAGCACCCTCCAGACGTCCTCGTGTGTCATGTCATAGAGCTCTCGCGGCATCTGGTGCTTGGCCGAGTCGAACTCCCACAATTCAAATGCCCGTCGTTAACACGGAAGGATCCGGCGGAAGAGCATAACCTGGACCACGTTGACAAGCTTGATTTTCTTGTTCGTCATGTTCTGGATGCAGGTCTGGAGTCCGGTCAGCTCTACCGAAGAACCCCAGGACAGGCCCTTCTCTTTCCAGGAGGTGAGCCGCGTGGGGACTCCGGATCGAAATTTGGGGGCTGCCACCCAGTTGGAGTCGCGCGGCTCGGTGATGTAGAACCACCCCGATTGCCACCCCTTTATGGTCTCCACATAGGAGCCTTCGAGCCAGGTGACGTTAGGCATCTTGCCCACCATGGCGCCTCCGCACTCTGCCTGCTGGCTGACCACCACCTTTGGTCTGACATTGAAGGTCTTCAGCCACAGGCCGAAATGGGGCTTGATGTGGAGGAAGGCCTCGCACACGACGATAAACGCCGAGATGTTGAGGATGAAATTGGGGGCCAGATCATGAAAATCCAGCCCGTAGTAGAACATGAGCCCGCGGACGAACGGGTGGAGGGGAAATCCCAGTCCGCGGATGGGTAAGAAAAACTACCCTCTCATGGGGTTCGGGCGTAGGGATGATCTGCCCCGCATCTGGCAGCTAGTGCGTGATATCCGCGGCCGGATATACGGCTTCCCGTAACTTTTTGATGTTCTCCTCTGTGACGGAGGAGACCATCCACTTGCCTCCTACTCCGGACATGCTTGGAGTGGTTTGAGAAGAAGAACGCGAGCTTGGGCGCTAGAGCTCGAGTGTGCGGGAATGGGTAAGCAAGGAGGAAGAAGGTGTGGGTGAAAAGAGTAAATCCTTGTCCCTTTATAAGGGCGGAAGAGGCGATGTGTCTCCCCACTTGCCTGGTAAAACCGCTTATTCCCCGGGCGCCGTAATTGATGGCGCGGTTGGGTTACCCACGTCCGTATTGATGAGAATCCCATGATAAGGGGAACACGATCTCTGCTTTGACAAGACGTGTCAAGAAAACCGCCTCGCAATATGTGCGGTGCTGGTTGAGAAAAACGGTTCGAATAATGACCGGGCCGTGGAGTGATGTCATGTTGTCAAAACGTGTTAGTAGATTAGATTGGTGGAAATATTATTCTCTCTACGGTGGTATGTGGAACTTGTTTTGCAGGGTCGGACACTATCCTTGTGTTCAAACTCTTCCATGGAGTATTCGGAGGAGGAACCCACCTTGCAATGCCGAAGACAATACTGCGCGCCGGACTCATCGTCATTGAAGCCTGGTTTAGGGGCTACTGAGGGAGTCCTGGATTAGGGGGTCTCCGGACAGCCGGACTATATCCTTTGGCCGGACTGTTGGACTATGAAGATACAAGATTGAAGACTTCATCTCGTGTCCGGATGGGACTCTACTTGGCGTGGAAGGCAAGCTAGGCAATACGGATATGTATATCTCCTCCCTTGTAACCGACCTTGTGTAACCCTAGCCCCCTCCGGTGTCTTTATAAACCGGAGGGTTTTAGTCCGTAGGACAACATACAATCATACCATAGGCTAGCTTCTAGGGTTTAGCCTCTCTGATCTCGTGGTAGATCAACTCTTGTAATACTCATATCATCAAGAACAATCAAGCAGGACGTAGGGTATTACCTCCATCAAGAGGACCCGAACCTGGGTAAAAATCGTGTCCCTTGCCTCCTGTTACCATCCGCCTTAGACGCATAGTTCGGGACCCCCTACCCCAGATCCGCCGGTTTTGACACCGACAATGGACATCTTGAACTTTGAGGTCATGAGTGTGGCAAACTCCT
This sequence comes from Triticum urartu, assembly GCF_056163025.1. NCBI lineage: Eukaryota > Viridiplantae > Streptophyta > Magnoliopsida > Poales > Poaceae > Triticum > Triticum urartu. Next base: position 396,565,828 of record NC_141876.1, on the reverse strand, counting down.
CATTGAAAGCTTTGTTAGGAGAACTAATGATAATATCATCAACATATAGTTGGCATACAAACAACTCCCCTTTGACCTTCTTAGTAAAAAGAGTGGGGTCGATTTTCCCAATTTCAAACCCACGATCTTGCAACAACTCGGTTTCTCATACCACACACGTGGGGCTTGTTTAAGGCCATAAAGTGCCGAGTTGGTACACATGATTGGGAACTCGGGATCCTCAAACCTCGGGGGTTGTTTGACAGACACTAACTCATTAATAGGACCATTAAGAAAAGCACTCTTCACATCCATTTGTTGCAACTTGAAGTTATGATGAGAAGCATAAGCAATCAACAAACGAATAGATTCAAGGCGAGCAACGGGAGCAAAGGTTTCACCGTAGTCGATACCCTCGACTTGGGAGTAGCCTTGTGCTACCAAACGAGCATTGTTGCGAACGATCATCCCATGAGCATCTTGCTTGTTCTTGAATATCCACTTGGTTCCAATAACATTATGGTTCTCCTTTGGCCTTGGCACCAATCTCCACACCTTGTTGTGCTCAAAGTTGTTGAGTTCTTCATGCATGGCATTAAGCAAATCCGGATCCTCGAGCGCCTCATAGACCTTTTGGGGTTCAACACAAGAAACAAACGTGTGATGTTCACAATAGTTTGCTAATTGTCTACGAGTGCTTACCCCCTTCCTGAAGCTTCCAAGCACATTCTTCATGAGATGATCTTTGGTGGTGAGCTTGGACGCAATCTTGGCGGCACGACGCTCCAATTCCTCCTCAAGAGAGAGTTTAGGAGCGGTAACTTGATCATCTTGAGCGTCGTCTTGAGATTGTTCTTGATCTTGAGCTTGCTCTTAATCTTGAACTTTCTCGGTGGTGAGAACTTGACCTTGGGCATCACTTGGTGGTTCACCACAATCTTGAGGTTGATCTTGCCCTTGATCATGTTCATTTGGTTGAGGGCCTTCACTTTGTTCTTCGGAAGAGTGTGGGTCTTGGGTTGGTGGTGGTTCCACTTGAGTGGAACATTGTCCTTCTTCTTCGGCCACAAGGGGTCCCTCAATGGGTAGGATATGACCAACACCCATTCTTCTTATGGCTTGGGGAGGAATTTCATCACCTACATCACAAGTACCACTTTGCTCCACTTGGGGCCGTTATTCTCATCAAACTCTATGTTAAACGTCTCCTCAATGAGTCCCGTGGACTTGTTGAGGACATGGTAAGCATGAGAGTTTGTAGCATAACCCAACAAATATGCCCTCATGAGCTCTAGCGTCAAATTTAGACAAACGAACACCTTTCTTGAGAATGAAACACTTACAACCGAACACCCGGAAGTACTTGAGGTTGGGCTTGTTGCCGGTAAGTATCTCATATGGAGTCTTGTTCAAGCCTTTGCGGAGATAGAATCGATTGGATGCATGACAAGCGGTGTTGATGGCTTCGGCCCAAAATTTGTACGGAGACTTGAACTCCGCCATCATGGTCCTTGTCGTGTCCATCAACGTCCGGTTCTTCCTCTCCGCTACACCATTTTGTTGGGGGTGTAAGGTGTGGAATATTGATGCTTGATCCCCTCATCACTAAGAAACTCATCCAAGGTGTAGTTCTTGAACTCGGTGTCGTTGTCACTTCTTATTGTCAAGATCTTTGCATGGTGTTGACGTTGAGCTTCATTTGCAAAGTCGATGATGGTTTGTTGGGTTTCACTCTTCCTCTTGAAGAAGTATACCAAAGTGTATCTTGAATAATCATCCACAATCACCAAGCAATACTTTCTACCCCCAAGACTATCAAAGGATGGAGGCCCAAATAGATCCAAGTGAAGGAGCTCCAAGGGCCTCTTCGAGTAGATAATAGTCATGGGAGGGTGAGGCTTCTCATGTAGCTTTCCTTCAGTACAAGCACTGCAAGCACGATCTTTGGTAAAACTAACATTTGTTAGTCCACGGACATGGTCCCCCTTGAGAAGACTTTGCAAAGATATCATATTGATGTGGGCTAAACGGTGATGCCAAAGCCATCCCATGTTAACTTTAGCCATTAGGCATGTCGCGGTCTTAGTGGGTCGCTCCGAAAAGTTAATCACATAAAGACCGTTCTCGACATAGCCAACAAAGGCTACTTTAAGAGTCTTGCTCCACAAGAGGGCCACGGTATCAATATCAAAGAAAGTGGCAAAGTCCATGAGTGCAAGTTGACGAACAGAAAGTAAATTGTATGCAAGGGACTCAACAAGCATGACTTTCTCGATCGTGAGATCATGAGAAATGACAACCTTGCCAAGACCCAATACCTTATAAGATGAAGCATCATCCCATTCTACATTGATGGGCATAGATGAAACTTTGTGCACGTCCACCACCAAGTCCTTGCTTCCGGTCATATGATTTGTAGCTCCACTATCGAGCAACCATGATCCCCCACCAGAACCAAACACCTTGTTGGTGGCTTTGGCCATGAGGCACTTGGCGGTGATGTTCTCGTTGGGTGAATCAAAGAGGGACACCCGTGGAGTTGTTGCAATGGCAACGGAGGCCATGGCAGCCATCTCACCATCTTCATCATCCTCATCCTCATTGTACTCTTCTTGTGCCACCAACCCCTTGGGAGGAGTCTTCTTGGTGAAGTTGTTCTTGTTGGGGAAGGACTTTGCCTTGTATTTTTGGATAAGCTTGCCCCCATTGTCTTCCCTCTTCTCGTACGGGCAATCCACAACAAAGTGGCTCACATTGCCACAATTATAGCATGTCCTTACATGTTGCTTGCCCTTGGTGCCACTTGAGTTGTTCTTGTTGAAGTTGGGCCTTGAGTTCTTCTTACTCCAAAATTGTCATGAAGCGAGAGCCATGTGCTCATGATAGGCATATTTGGTATCTTCGGGGCAACACTCCTCTTCTTCCTCTTCACCCTCTTCTTCCACACTAGCCTTGGCCTTCAAAGCAAGGTTGGGCTTCTTTGCTCGTTGAGAACGCAACATCGCATTGTCGGTGGTCTTGTCCAAGATCCTCATTGCAACAAACTCATCCAACAAGGCGTGAAAGTCTGACCTTTGACAGATGACGGAGGACATGGCCTTATGGTACGGCATCATGGCCTTGAGAAACTTGCGCTTGATCCAATTGTCATCTGTATCCTTTCTCCCATGATCTCGAAGTGAGACCGCGAGAGTGGTTAATCTTCGGTAAAACTCTCGAGGTTCTTCATTTTCAATCATTGCAAACTCGTCGGCTTCATCTTTCACCACTTCAAAGTTTGAGCGTTGAATGCTTGCACTTCCCTTGTAAATGGAAACAACATGTTGTCATGCTTCCTTGGCCACGGTGAAGAGTCGGAGGTGCGCAATATCATCGGGTGGTGGAATTGCTTCTTGGAAAATGAAGAGAGCGGACTCGTTGAATTGATGATCCGCGGCTTCTCTAGGAGTGAAGTTGCTTGGGTCGTGCGGGTAGAAACCTTGCTTAATAATTCTCCAAAGATTAGTAGAACTATGATTTAAATGATGTTTAAAGTGATACACCCAAGAGGCAAAATACTCATTTTTCACAAGCTTAGGAGGAGGACCAACATGATCCATATGAGTGGAGGGAACCGGTCCTCCATAAGTAAGAGGAGGTTCAACATGGCCAAAGATGCCATTCCCACTTCTACCACTAGTCAAAGGAACTTGATCACTAGTAGCTTCCCCATTGTTGGAGTTAGCATCCGTCACCTTGTTAGTGGGATCGACCACTTCCAACGATGTCGTGGACAATTTAAGACCATCAAGAAAATTCTTAAGCATGCCTTTGACCTCGGTCATCATGGAGGTTTTCAATGTGTCCAAGGCCACATTGAACTCCTCGCGAGAGACCGAGGATCCCCCATCGGCCACAGACAAAGTGGGACTCGCACCGGGGTGCTCCTCCACCTCGTCTGTGGTGTCAACCATACTCTTCGAACGGCAAAGTCTTTAATAAAGAGATGAGTCTCTAATACCAATTGAAAGGATCGATATGGTTGACTAGAGGGGGGTGAATAGGAAACTAACAATTTTTAGCTTTCTCTACAAATTAAACTTAGCATCAAAATAGGTTGTCTAGATATGCAACTAGGTGAGCAACCTATATGATGCAACAACAACAAGAACACAAGCAAGCAAGGTTTACAACACAATGTAATTAAGCTTGCACAAGTAAAGGTAAGAGATAACCAAAAGTGGAGCCGGTGGAGACGAGGATGTGTTACCGAAGTTCCTTCCCTTTGAGAGGAAGTACGTCTTCGTTGGAGTGGTGTGGAGGCACAATGCACCCCAAGAAGCCACTAGGGCCACCGTATTCTCCTCACGCCCTCACACAATGCGAGATGTCGTGATTCCACTATTGGTGCCCTTGGAGGCGGCGACCGAACCTTTACAAACAAGGTTCGGGCTATCTCCACAACTTAATTGGAGGCTCCCAGCAACACCATGAAGCTTCACCACGATGGAATATGGCTCCGCAGTGACCTCAATCATCTAGGGTGCTCAAACACCCAAGAGTAACAAGATCCGCAAGGGATTAGTGGGGGGAATCAAATTTCTCTTGGTGGAAATGTAGATCGGGCCCTTCTCAACCAATCCCTAGAAAATCAATAAATTTGATTGGCTAGGGAGAGAGATCAGGTGAAAATGGAGCTTTGAGCAACAATGGAGTTTGGGGAGGGAAGAGGTGAATCTCATTGGAGAAGAAGACCTCCTTTTATAGGGGGGAACTTATCAAACCGTTACCCCCCTTTCAGCCCGCGCGGAGCGGTACTACTGCTCAGTGGAGTAGTACTACTGCTGGTGGCAGCGGTACTACCGCAACCCCCACCGGTACTACCACGGAGACTGAGAGCAGAGGCAACCGAGGGGGAACAGAAGAGGGAGAGAGGGCTGGGCGGCACTAGTAGTGGTGGTAGCAGCGGTAGCCGTGGTACTACCGCTCAAGAGCGGTACTACCGCTGCTACTGCCGCTACTACTGTCGCACAACCCGACACGAGAGAGACGCCCTCGAATCGAGGCGGTAGTGGTGCCAAACCAGGACGGTACTGCCGCCGATGCACCCGAGCGGTACTACCGCTGTTGGACAGCGGTACTGCCGCTTGAGGACCATAGGCGGCACTACCGCTAGGGCGGCGGTACTACCGCTAGCACCTCACAATTCCCACTTCTGTCGAAACGGTAAACTCCAAGGAGAGGAAAGGAGCTAGGGGTGCAAAAATAAAATGTACGTGTTGATTCCACCCTAGCCTTTCCAATGCGGAGCCCCTCTTGATAGTACGGTGTCTCCTACGACTCAAGTCCACCAAAACCGAAACGAAGGAGACTACACCGTCTTCACTTAAAGCTCCAAGAGGAAAGAATCGTCTCGTGCCAATGAATGAATCTCTGAAAAACTCAACGCACACGATTAGTCCGCAAAAGCATTGTCATCAATCACCAAAACTACTTAGAGAGAGACATGCCCTAACAACGGGGAGTCTATAAAATACTTGTATTTTAAGTAACTTTGCCTGACGGTGTGGTACATAGTTAAGGTAGCTTCAAACATTTACCCCTGCATGTTCGACAGATGGTTTAGGGGTATTGATAACAAGGTTTCTTCACATATTCTCGTGGTGGCCACAACCTTATGTCAGGTATTTGGCTTTCCATGAATGATGTGGTTTTAAACAAAAAGTGTGTATCATCTCCTGTCCAGTTTATTCATGCACATACGCCGCGGCTTCGTACTTGGTATATCATGCACAGGCCGAAGGATAGGACCTCATTAAGATGGCGACTACCTGACGGAAGCATGCAACTAGGAGTTTTTTCCCCATCATTGATGTATAATCTTCGGATGAGACCTCCTTCATCTTATGCTCAACTCTTCTAATTTTCTGTAAAACGATTTTTTTGGTGTGTTTTTTTTTTGCGATGAAAAGGGAGTTTTATTCCAAATTGATAGAGTTACAGTCAAGAGGCAAAAGATCCTCGATACATGGTGGTCCTAGATGCATCCACACAGCCGTGATACACTCTACGTGTCTTATGCTCGACTCTTCTAATTTTCTGTAAAATGATTTTTTGGCGTATTGATTGTGTGCGTCGTGTTATGAAGAGACGGGAGCACAATTGCACGATACGGTTGTATCATCCGGATATGTGGATTGAATTGAATGGAAATGTCATTTATCTAAAATTAATTCATTTTTTAGGGTAAAAAATTAATTACGTATTACCTTAAGCATAGGTAAGCACATACGTAAACAAAGCAGGATATATATCACTGGGGTGTGCATGCATCCTCGGTACAGGTCGTTGGCGGCAACTAACCGGCGCGCGCGATTATGATATTGTACATGTTGAGTTAATTACTTCAATTCATGTGTAACAGTGCTGTCACTAGCGAAGTTATTCGATAACCGAAGTAGCAGTGGAGTAACATATATACGTATATATATATGCACCACAATGTGCTGACCGAGGCCGGTAAGATCCCGGAAACCCATGGCTAATCACATGGCATCATGCCCATGACGGCCGGAAAAAACGACGCTCTTAATAATTAGTCAATGCTCCTTTTAGATCTCGGAGACGGCATCCACACTCCGCCTTTATCGCCGGCAACTCATGAAAACGAGGACTTTTCACATGTGGTTGCCTTGGCAAATGGCAATGCAGCTCTGCAAGCTTTAGCTAGCTAGAGGGCAGACTTGCACTAGTTCTAGTGTTGGTGTTGTACCATGACAAAGTGGGTGCCTCCTCTCGGTCTCAGGTTCTCACTTCCTCCTCTGCTGCTGCTGGCGGCAGTGATTGCTCCCGTCCATGCCTATGGCAAGCTTAAGGTCGGGTTCTACAGGCAATCATGCCCCGACGCCGAGGCCATTGTTCGCAGGATCGTCACCATGGCTGTGGAAGATGACCTAACGGTCACCGCGCCGCTGCTAAGGCTCCACTTCCATGATTGCTTCGTCAGGGTAAAATGCTTTGCCTTAGCTTGGGTCTTTAACTGCTAAGTGGCAGTTCCTCACTTTGTGACATGATGAGGTGCAGGGTTGCGATGGATCCGTGCTGCTCAACTCAACCAAGACCAACATCGCGGAGAGGGACGCCAAGCCGAACCTCACCCTGGACGCCTTCAACGTGATCGACGCCATCAAGGAGAAGCTGGAGAAGAAGTGCCCGGGCACCGTCTCCTGCGCAGACATCCTCGCCGTCGCCGCCAGAGACGCGGTCTCGCTGGTATACAATTAAGCCTCTTTTCCTCCATTCAGATTGCATCAAATCTGCAAGTCCAAAAAAAGGAATGCGTCAATCAAAGCTAGCGTTGACTTGGGGATTAACCAGGCAACCAAGGTGGTGACCAAGGGAGAATGGCGCGAGGGCGGCAACTTGTACGAGGTGGAGACCGGCCGGCGAGACGGCCGCGTGTCGAGCGCCAAGGAGGCGGCGGAGGAGTTGCCTGATTCCTTTGATGAAATCCAGAAGCTCATCAAGAGGTTTAAGTCCAAGGGCCTTGGAATCAAGGATCTTGTTGTTCTGTCAGGTAGTAATTCTTGACCACTAGGCAGTTTCTATTTTCGAATCTTGCGAGTATTCTATTCTAGGACGAGTTGCATTACCCGTGTACTCCAAAGTTCTTTATGGTTGCCCCAATTGTATGTAGTACTACTCACGGCCCCACTACATTGTTAACTTGAGTGAATTAGACAATGCCCGCGTTGCTGCGAAAACATTTTCTGGTACAATATATTTCGATGAGCTTTGGTTATATAGAATGAATATTTAGATTAATAATATGAGAATTGGAACTGAAAATACATATGATTCATTGTTTTGTTAGCGAGTAGTTGCATGGTCGCCTTGCCGATTATGGATGGGCCACCTCTTCACGTGTGTGCCCATACACTTGTAACAATTGTATGAACCGATTCTTCTCTCTTAAGGAAAAGACACGGAAACCTCATGAGTGTTCTTGCAAAAAAAAAAACTTTAAAATATATCTATGTAATAGAAGTAGCATAACAGAATGTCAATGGATGAGCCTTTTCCATGCATGATAGACTTTTGAGATGGTTTGATCTTTGATGTTGAGGGGACATGCTAGATGGTATCTTGTGTTTTACTGCGGGAAGTGGTTGCACCGTATTCTATGAGATTTGTTTGTATGGAGCATGATAATTTAGAAATAATATGAAAACTGAAAATGAAAATACATACTACATCTGTACCAAAATATATGATGTTTTTGCAGTTCAATTTGAACTACAAAAGCGACTTATATTTTGATTCAGAGGGAGTATGATTTATGGAATTTCATCATGGTGAATATAAGTGGCATGATAACTTGGAAATAATACGAAAAATAAAAATAAAAAATACATATGATTTATGGAATTTGGTCATGATGAATATAGGTAGCATGATAATTTGGAAATAATATGGAACATAGAAATGAAAACACATATGATTTATGGAATTTGATCATGGTGAATATAAGTACCGTGATTATTTGGAAATGATATGAAAACCGAAAATGAAAATATATATGATTTATAGAGTTTGATCATGGTGAGTATAAGTAGCATAATACAATCGAAATTCTTTCTCATGCATGGTTGCATATTGATGTGATATGGTTCAATAGTGAGAGACTTAATTTAGTGGAAACCATTAGTTTAGTTATATACTCCTAGTATATTATTTGTTTCAGTTAATTAAACTCGTGTATGATCAGGTGCCCACGCGCTAGGGAATTCACACTGCCCATCTTTAGAGAAGAGGCTACGTAATTTCACGGCTGAAGATGACATGGACCCTACCCTGGACAAGACGTACGCGGCAACACTAAAGCAACAGTGCATGAGTCCCGATGACAACATGACCGAGGTGCAAATGGTGCCCGGTCGCTCGTCGACTTTCGACTCGACTTACTACCGCCTCGTCAAAGAGAACAAGGGCCTTTTCCACTCTGACGAGGCCTTGCTGAGTAATGGTGCTACAAAAATGCTCGTGTACGGTTACATGAGCTCGGAGAAGAGATTCCTTAAGGACTTTGGGGTATCTATGGTGAACATGGGGAGGGCTGACGTGCTCGCCGGTAGCGAGGGGGAGATCAGGAGGACATGTGCCGTTCTCAACTAATATAATCTACCTAGTGGTTCTACTGTGTATGTGGTGTTCAATCTTGCCAATTTGCTTTTCTTCAATAGATGTGTAGGAACTAAAGTTTTGACTTCAGAATTGCCAGCTTTACTTTTTGTTGGCATTTATAGTTCTAATGTTTATGGAATATCATAACATCTCCCATAATTTTTTATCATCTTCGTTACGGATCTATCGTGAATAATATTATTATTCTTGAAATTGATTGAGTACCTAGTCTTTGCATCGAGTGATACATATAACCATCCTTATTGCATGCCATCAATCCTTCTAAGAAATGTAAAAAAGAAGTATCAAGGAACTAAAAAACGCAATAGAAATTACATGTTGTAAATTTATGCATCACAAACCCTATTGCTAGACAACAATACAAACTACCTAAACATATCACATGTACCATCTCTAAGTGCCTGGACCTAGATACCAGAATATCCCGTATCTCCATAGTACACTGCAGTAAGCACCACTTACAAATCAAGTGATTAGTATTGACAATCTGCTGAAAATTGAAAACTTTATTTTACAAAAAAGATATCCCTCTCATAATCCCACTTGATCCTCTACTTATGCCTGAGAGCAATTTTTTATTTTTTTAAACGAGGCAAAGACTTGCCATTTATATTGACTAAGAATACGAAAGTTGCCCAATAAAACTGAGCAAAACTCATCACGACCCTCTGATGATACACAAAAAAAGTATAAATCACTCACACCACTACGATAAAACATCGTCGAGGTTGCATGTTGGCGTCATCACCGCCACTTCTCCACGAGCAAGTGACTCCGCTTCACCTTGTGACCGCCAACATAGCTCGAACCACAAAGGCCACGAGAAGTCACATGCAGATCAATCAGCCACACGTCAGGAACAGGGCCTCTTTGGATCCGGGATTGATCTATGAGGGAGAACTATGAAAGACTAGAGCCGCCAAGGATCACCTAGGTGTTGGGAAACATAGTAGGAAAAAAAATCACGATCACAATTGTTACCGTCACCGAGTTGCAACGGAAGAAGAACGTCTTGGTGTAGATCATACTTGAAGTCCCTCGAACCGTCGATGAATGATCCCTCGTACCGCACATGAACAGTCCTTCAAACCGAAGACCGAAAGCACATCTCTCTACTTGGTTGCAAGCGTGCAACCTTCACTATCTGGCAGCGCTTCGCCGTATAGAGCTAATCGTCACCGTGGAATTAAACAAAGGAGATTAGAACCACACAGAGTTTCTAATTATGAGGACAAAAGAATTAGCCTAACTCTAATTAGTCAACTAGGACCGACTAAAACTAGAACTATAGCTAGAAGAACTACAGGGGGCTCCAAAACTTGTATGTCAATAAAGCACAAATCCCCAAAGATATACAGGTTAGAGAGGAGAGGGAGGGCTGCCACCAAGGAGGGAAAGCCTCCTTGGGGCGCCGGCCAAGGGGGAGGACGAGTTGGACTCCTCCCCCACTCCTATTCGGTCTCCTTCCTTAGGGAAGGGAAGCGCCTTCCCACTTGGACTTGTGTGGCCCAAGTTGCCTTCCACCTCTTGGCCTATTTAGGCCCATTGATATTAATTTAAATATAAAATTCTTCTAAATACTTTCAAACCATTATATATAATTTAACATCCCCAGAACATTTTTCACCTATATATATTTATCGGTAATACCTGATATTCATCGAAACCCTTCTGGTGACCCTGAAACGCTTCCAGGTTCTCTCAAAACTGTTCTGAATATTAATGTAACAATTCACAAATATATTCTCATCACTCCCATCCTACTAACACTCAGCAGATCGTGATTGCCCTAAGCTTATGACCTTGTAGGTTCGGCAACTCATAGACATGAACGAAACCGTTCATTCAATGACCGACAGCGGGACCGTGGACGTCCATATTGGTCCATGTGAGCACACGAATGATATTCAAGTGAACCTATGGTTATCATGTGATGTTCCCTTTGCTTCGCGATACTTCACAAAACCCGGGATGCATCGGTATCCTCCTAAGTCGTCACTATGCTCACTATACCGAAATCCATGTTACCGGTTTTGTTCTTCTTTCTCATCATTGTATTCTGGCATCCTAGTGACGTAATCACCTATATCTGGCCAGATGATGATGGATTCCCTCATATCGAGAGGGCCCTAAGAATATCTCTCCATCGTCGAAGGAGCAAATCCCACTCTTGAGCTATTGGGCCACTTGTCAAACTTTCTGATGAGCCTGTAAGTTGTCGTTATGATCATCGTGACATTTGAGCAACCCCAAAGTCCACCTTTAACACTCCGTGTTGTTAGAATTTATTACAGACGATATTATCTCAATTCATAACAATCAAGTTTGGGTCGATTCAATATGATCATTCTTCCAATGTCATAATCTCAGTGTTGTTTTAGGACTATCATTACACCGATATCCTAAGATCCCGAAAACGTGATCGCCAACAACACTTGAGCTTGTTTTAGAAGTGAGACTAGGAACCTTTATTTTATCCGTTTATCATTTCACACGTGCATATGAGTTTTCCACTGAATCGAATATTCCAGGTTCATAACAGTTATAGCATGAAATACAAACACTTAATTATGAATATGGAAATATAATAATACAATATTATTGTCTCTAGGGCATTCTTCTGAGTCAATAATCAAGTTAGCACTTTTGTTTTTTACACCAATAGCAATCCGGTGTCGGTCCATGCTTTGCTTGTGGTATAGGCTTCGTCCTATCGAATCTGACAATCTTCAGATCCATGTGTATCTTTTGCATTTCAATGCATATGTCATGTTTTCATGAGAATTCATAATTTATGTGAAACAAGCTTTGTATGTATTGAATCACTGGTAGGACCCTTAATTCCTTAGATTGAGCTACATAACCACTATTGAGAATAGTGTTCCATTTGCACGATCATCTAGAAACCATACCAAGTTCATAAAAGAACCTTTGATTCATCACCCTTTATTGTTACTTCTAAAGTGAAAATCTACTCAACCTTCTGTTGAATTCAACACAATAAATTTCTTGGACCAATTCCACCTTACTATGCCACCATTAGTCATTTAATTGAAACCGAGAATCGCTTGGAGCACTGATGAAGATTTTATCTATGTACTACTTACAACGAGCATGTATTGATGTAACTCCTTACAACAATCTCTTCATATTTTCCGTATGCAAGAAACATGTCGTTAGTACTTAACGACATTTTCACTGTTGTCCTATGATCAACAATTTGGTCATTCTAATAATTTTACTCGCAGCTTACTAGAGTACTAGACATATCTGGTTGTTTACATACCAAGGAACATATTTAATACAAGTGTGTATTAGTATTTCAGGGATATCGATTCTTGCTTAAAACTCCTTTCATGTGACTTTGTAAAAACTCTTTTTGCATATTTCATACTATACTATTTTAGTATTATGTCAATATGTATTTTGGTTAAGCCTGCTTAGACACTGCTATCTCCATAGATCATTATGCCTAATAGCAGGATTATATATTGTTTTTTTCTCGAATGCACACGAGCGTGCACACTATATATTAAAGAAGGAAAAGGGGAAGAGCCCCTCCACGTTGGGTGTTACACAATGTTACATTACAAGAGACCGAACTCCAACACAAAGACACTACACTTCTACTCTCACATACTCTCCCACCTAGCCACAGCCCTAAAAAGAGCTTCCACGTCTCCCTTGATAAGTCTCGCTGCCTTCCAAGCCCGACCTTCCCTCTCAATGGTTTGAAACAAGACTCGCAAGGATGGTGTGGCCACATAAAAATGATGGCATTCTGGTGCTTCCATAACTCCCATAAGACAAGGAGGAGGATCGCCCTCATTGTCTTCATGCTCTTGCTAGTGTCGTTCTTCTCCGTACACCACTCCACCAATGTTGTTTCGCTTGTTGGCACCCATCCCGGCTTGTTCAGAGCCGCACAGAAAACAGTCCAAACCTCCCTTGCCATGACACAGTTCAGCAGAATATGCCCAATGGTCTCCTCGTGCTGGGCGTAGAAAGGGCAAGCGTCATGGTGATCGAGGCCATGGTGGGCTAGCCGGTCCGCCATCCGGCATCTACCTTGGACCGCAAGCCAGGTGAAGAATCGATAGTGTAGCGGAGCCCTGGATGACTGATGTCTACTACACAACCTTCTTCTTGTAGACGTTGTTGGGCCTCCAAGTACAGAGGTTTGTAGGATAGTAGCAAATTTCCCTCAAGTGGATGACCTAAGGTTTATTAATCCGTAGGAGGCGTAGGATGAAGATGGTCTCTCTCAAGCAACCTTGCAACCAAATAACAAAGAGTCTCTTGTGTCCCCAACACACCCAATACAATGGTAAATTGTATAGGTGCACTAGTTCAGCGAAGAGATGGTGATACAAGTGGTATATGGATAGTAGATAATAGTTTTTGTAATCTAAAAATATAAAAACAGCAAGGTAACTAATGATAAAAGAGAGCGTAAATGGTATGGAAATGTGTTGAAACAAGGCCTAGGGTTCATACTTTCACTAGTGCAAGTTCCTCAACAATGATAACATAATTGGATCACATAACTATCCCTCAACATGCAACAAAGAGTCACTCCAAAGTCACTAAAAGTGGAGAACAAACGAAGAGATTATGGTAGGGTACGAAACCACCTCAAAGTTATTCTTTCCAATCAATCCGTTGGGCTATTCCTATAAGTGTCACAAACAGCCCTAGAGTTCATACTAGAATAACACCTTAAGATACAAATCAACCAAAACCCTAATGTCACCTAGATACTCCAATGTCACCTCAACTATCCGTGGGTATGATTATACGATATGCATCACACAATCTCAGATTCATCTATTCAACCAACACATAGGACCTCAAAGAGTGCCCCAAAGTTTCTACCGGAGAATCACGACGAAAACGTGTGCCAACCCCTATGCATAGGTTCATGGGCGAAACCCGCAAGTTGATCACCAAAACATACATCAAGTGAATCACGTGATATCCCATTGTCACCACAGATACACACGGCAAGACATACATCAAGTGTTCACAAATCTTTAAAGACTCAATCCGATAAGATAACTTCAAAGGGAAAACTCAATTCATTACAAGAGAAAGAGGGGGAGGAGAAACATCATAGGATCCAAATATAATAGCAAAGCTCGCGATACATCAAGATCGTATCACCTCAAGAACACGAAAGAGAGAGAGAGAGAGAGAGAGAGAGATCAAACACATAGCTACCAATACATACCCTCAGCCCCGAGGGAGAACTACTCCCTCCTCGTCATGGAGAGCACCGGGATGATGAAGAAGGCCACCGGAGATGGATTCCCCCTCCGGCAGGGTGCCGGAATGGGTCTAGATTGGCTTTTGGTGGCTACGGAGGCTTCTGGCAGTGGAACTCCCGATCTATTGTGCTCCCCGATCGTTTTAGGGTATATGGAGATATATAGGCGGAAGAAGTACGTTAGGGGGGCACGAGGGTGGAGGGCGTGCCCCCCTACCTCGTGACCTCCTCGAAGCTTCCTTGACGTGGACTCCAAGTCTCCCGGGTTGCTTTCCTTCCAAAAATAGGTTCCGTGAAGTTTCAGGTCAATTGGACTCCGTTTGATTTTCCTTTTCTGTGATATTCTAAAACAAGGTAAAAACAGAAACTGGCACTGGGCTCTGGATTAATAGGTTAGTCCCAAAAATGATATAAAAGTGTATAATAAAGCCCATAAACATCCAAAACAGTAGATAATATAGCATGGAGCAATCAAAAATTATAGATAAGTTGAAGACGTATCGGCATCCCCAAGCTTAATTCTTGCTCGTCCTCGAGTAGGTAAATGATAAAAACAGAATTTTTGATGCGGAGTGCTACTTGGCATAATTTCAATGTAATTCTTCTTAATTGTGGCATGAATATTCAGATCCCAAAGATTCAAGATAAAAGTTCATATTGACATAAAAATAATAATACTTCAAGCATACTAACTAAGCAATTATGTCCTCTCAAAATAACATGGCCAAAGAAAGTTCATCCCTACAAAATCATATAGTTTGGTCATGCTCCATTTTCGTCACACAAGAATGCTCTCATCATGCACAACCCCGATGACAAGCCAAGCAATTGTTTCATACTTTAGTAATCTCAAACTCATAAACCTTCACGCAATACATGAGCGCGAGCCATGGACATAGCACTATGGGTGGAATAGAATATGATGATGGGGGTTATGTGAGAAGACAAAAAGGAGAAAGTCTCACATCAACGAGGCTAATCAATGGGCTATGGAGATGCCCATCGATTGATGTTAATGCAAGGAGTAGGGATTGCCATGCAACGGATGCACTAGAGCTATAAATGTATGAAAGCTCAACAAAAGAAACTAAGTGGGTGTGCATCCAACTTGCTTGCTCACGAAGACCTAGGGCACTTGAGGAGGCCCATTGTTGGAATATACAAGCCAAGTTCTATAATGAAAATTTCCCACTAGTATATGAAAGTGACAAAACAAGAGACTCTCTATCATGAGGATTATGGTGCTACTTTGAAGCACAAGTGTGGCAAAGGATAGTAGCATTGTCCCTTCTCTCTTTTTCTCTCTTTTTTTGGGCCTTCTCTTTTTTTATGGCCTTTCTCTTTTTTTTGGGGGGGGGCTTCTTTTTTATGGCCTTTCTCTTTTTTTATTCTTTTTTTATTCCTCACTTGGGACAATCCTCTAGAAAATGATGATCATGAAGAACGTTAGTCATAAAGAACTCACATACTTATTGCAAAAATCTACAAGTCATCAAAAACCTCGGCACTACGCGCATGCTCCTAGGGGGATAGATTGGTAGGAAAAGACCATCGCTCGTCCCCGGCCGCCACTCATAAGGAGGACAATCAAATAACACCTCATGTTTCAAATTTGTTACACAACGTTTACCATACGTGCATGCTACGGGACTTGCAAACTTCAACACAAGCATTTCTCAAATTCACAACTACTCAACTAGCACAACTTTGATATTATTACCTCCATATCTCAAAACAATAATCAAGCATCAAACTTCTCTTAGTATTCAATACTCTATATGGAAGTTTTTACTATTCTTGGGTGCCTAGCATTTTAGGATTATTTAAGAAAATTACCATGCTATTTAAGACTCTCAAAATAATATGAGTGAAGCATGAGATTTCATCTATTTCTTCAAAATAAAACCACCATTGTGCTCTAAAAGATATAAGTGAAGCACTAGAGCAAACGACAAACTACTCCGAAAGATATAAGTGAAGATCAATGAGTAGTCGAATAATTATGCAACTATGTGAAGACTCTCTAAATTTAAAAATTTCAGATCTTGGTATTTTATTCAAGCAGCAAGCAAAGAAAAATAAAATGACATTCTAAGAATGGCAGACATCATGTGAAGAAGCAAAAACTTAGGATCGACCGAAACTAACCGATAGTTGTTGAAGAAGAAAGGTGGGATGCCAACCGGGGCATCCCCAAGCTTAGACGCTTGAGACTTCTTGAAATATTATCTTGGGGTGCCTTGGGCATCCCCAAGCTTGAGCTTTTGTGTCTCCTTAATTCCTCTCATATCACGGTCTCCCTAAATCTCAAAAGCTTCATCCACACAAAACTCAACAAGGACTCGTGAGATAAGTTAGTATAAATCAATTGAAAAACCTTATCATCCTATACTGTATAAAATCACAAAAAATATTATTAAACATTGCATACTAAATGCCTCTGAATATTTAATATTCATATCCTCAAATAGAATTATTAAAGAAACAAACATATGCAAACAATGCAAGCATAACAGCAATCTGCCTAAACAGGACAGTCTTTAAAGAATGCAGCTAGATCCATACTTCCCCAACTCCAAAAATTATGAAAGAAAATTACCACTGTATTAAATTTATCAGATCTTAATATGCAAAAGGTTTCAACATTTTATCATATTCTGACTTTTCTAGGGAATTACTGCAACATCGGTAAAGTTTCTGTTTTCAAACAGCAACATGAAGACTTGTAAAATAGGCATAGTAAAGGCTATCAATGCCACTTTTATTGAAATAAAAGATACAAAACATTGTTCTAAATAACATAAAGCAAATACTAACAAAATAAATTGACACTCCAAGCAAAACACATATCATGTGGCGAATAAAAATATAGCTCCAAGTAAAGTTACCGATGAACGAGGACGAAAGAGGGGATGCCTCGGAAGCTTAGGCTCTTGGCTATCCTTGAATATTATCTTGGGGTGCCTTGGGCATCCCCAAGCTTAGGCTCTTGCCACTCCTTATTCCAAAGTCCATCGAATCCTTACCCAAAACTTGAAAACTTCACAACACAAAACTTAACAGAAAACTCGTAAGCTCCGTTAGTATGAGAAAATAAATCACCACTTCAAGGTACAGTAATGAACTCATTTTTTATTTATATTGGTGTTGAACCTACTGCATTCCAACTTCTCTATGGTTTATAAACTATTTTACTAGCCATAGATTCATCAAAATAAGTAAGCAACACATAGAAAACAGAATCTGTCAAAAACAGAACAGTCTGTAGTAATCTGGATCAAACGTATACTTCTGTAACTCATAAAATTCTAAAGTAAATTGCTGGACGTGAGGAATTTATCTATTAATCATCTGAAAAAAGAATTAACTAAATAGCACTCTCCAAATAAAAATGGCAGCAATTCTCGTGAGCGCTAAAGTTTCTGTTTTTGACAGCATGATCAACAAGACTTTTCCCATGTCTTCCCAAAGGTTCTACTTGGCACAAACACTAATTAAATGCATAAAACCACATATAAACAGAGACTAGATGAATTATTTATTACTAAACAAGAAAAAAAGTAAATAACAATAATAGGATTGGTTTGTCTCCCAACAAGCGCTATCGTTTAACGCCCCTAGCTAGGCATGATGAATTCAATGATGCTCACATAAAGGATAAGAATTGAAACATAAAGAGAGCATCATGAAGAATATGACTAGCACATTTAAGTCTAACCCACTTCCTATGCATAGGGATTTTGTGAGCAAACAACTTGTGGGAACAAGAATCAACTTGCATAGGAAGGTAAAACAAGCATAACTTCAAGACTTTAAGCACATAGAGAGGAAACATGATATTATTGCAATTCCTACAAGCATAAGTTCCTCCCTCATAATAATTTTCAGTAGCATCATGAATGAATTCAACAATATAACCAACACCTAAATCATTCTTTTCATGATCTACAAGCATAGAAAATTTACTACTCTCCAGACAAGCAAAATTCTTCTCATGAATAATAGTGGGAGCAAACTCAACAAAATAACTATCATGTGATTGAAAATTAAGATCAAGATGACAAGTTTCATGGTTATCATTATTATTTAAAGCATACGTGTCATCACAATAATCATCATACATAGGAGGCATGCTTTCATCATAATAAATTTGCTCATCAAAACTTGGGGGACAAAAAATATCGTCTTCATCAAACATAGCTTCCCCAAGCTTGTGGCTTTGCATATCATTAGCATCATGGATATTCAAGGAATTCATACTAACAACATTGCAATCATGCTCATCATTCAAATATTTAGTGCCAAACATTTTATAGATTTCTTCTTCTAGCACTTGAGCATAATTATCCTTTCCATCATACTCACGAGAGATATTAAAAAGGTGAAGCGTATGAGACAAACTCAATTCCATTTTTTTATAGTTTTCTTTTATAAACTAAACTAGTGATAAAACAAGAAACTAAAAGACTCGATTGCAAGATCTAAAGATATACTTTCAAGCGCTAACCCCCACCCCCCGGCAACGGCGCCAGAAAAGAGCTTGAGGTCTACTACACAATCTTCTTCTTGTAGACGTTGTTGGGCCTCCAAGTGCAGAGGTTTGTAGGACAGTAGCAAATTTCCCTCAAGTGGATGACCTAAGGTTTATCAATCCGTAGGAGGCGTAGGATGAAGATGGTCTCTCTCAAGCAACCCTGCAAACAAATAACAAAGAGTCTCTTGTGTCCCCAACACACCCAATACAATGGTAAATTGTATAGGTGCACTAGTTCGGCGAAGAGATGGTGATACAAGTGGTATATGGATAGTAGATAATAGTTTTTGTAATCTGAAAATATAAAAACAGCAAGGTAACTAATGATAAAAGAGAGCGTAAACGGTATGGCAATGTGTTGGAACAAGGCCTAGGGTTCATACTTTCACTAGTGCAAGTTCCCTCAACAATGATAACATAATTGGATCACATAACTATCCCTCAACATGCAACAAAGAGTCACTCCAAAGTCACTAAAAGCAGAGAACAAACGAAAAGATTATGGTAGGGTACGAAACCACCTCAAAGTTATTCTTTCCAATCAATCCGTTGGGATATTCCTATAAGTGTCACAAACAGCCCTAGAGTTCGTAATAGAATAACACCTTAAGATACAAATCAACCAAAACCCTAATGTCACCTAGATACTCCAATGTCACCTCAACTATCCGTGGGTATGATTATACGATATGCATCACACAATCTCAGATTCATCTATTCAAGCAACACATAGGACCTCAAAGAGTGCCCCAAAGTTTCTACTGGAGAATCACGATGAAAACGTGTGCCAACCCCTATGCATAGGTTCATGGGCGGAACCCGCAAGTTGATCACCAAAACATACATCAAGTGAATCACGTGGTATCCCATTGTCACCACAGATATGCACGGCAAGACGTACATCAAGTGTTCTCAAATCTTTAAAGACTCAATCCGATAAGATAACTTCAAAGGGAAAACTCAATTCATTACAAGAGAGAGGGGGGAGGAGAAACATCATAGGATCTAAATATAATAGCAAAGCTCGCGATACATCAAGATCGTATCACCTCAAGAACACGAGAGAGAGAGAGAGAGAGAGATCAAACACATAGCTACTGGTACATACCCTCAGCCCCGAGGGAGAACTACTCCCTCCTCGTCATGGAGAGCACCGGGATGATGAAGATGGCCACCGGAGATGGATTCCCCCTCCGGCAGGGTGCCGGAACGGGTCTAGATTGGCTCTCGGTGGCTACGGAGGCTTCTGGCGGCTGAACTCCCGATCTATTGTGATCCCCGATCGTTTTAGGGTGTATGGAGATATATAGGCAGAAGAAGTACGTAAGGGGGGCCACGAGGGGCCCACGAGGGGGGAGGGCGCGCCCCCTACCTCGTGGCCTCCTCGAAGCTTCCTTGACGTGGACTCCAAGTCTCCCGGGTTGCTTTCCTTCCAAAAATAGGTTCCGTGAAGTTTCAGGTCAATTGGAATCCTTTTGATTTTCCTTTTCTACGATATTCTAAAACAAGGTAAAAAACATAAACTGGCACTGGGCTCTGGATTAATAGGTTAGTCCCAAAAATGATATAGAAGTGTATAATAAATCCCATAAACATCCAAAATAATAGATAATATAGCATGGAGCAATCAAAAATAATAGATACGTTGAAGACGTATCAATGACCACGTGAAGACAGTAGTCGGCGAGATTTCACGTCCCCTATAATTAGCCTGATAGGCAAATCTGCATGAGTATGCACCATCCGGATCCCAGGCCTAGTTGATCTCATCGTTGGCCTTCGGAATCAGAGTCCCCCGAGTGACATGTGCCCATAGCTGTAGGTATTCCTGCAATGACTCTGTAGAAAGTTCAGGACCGACATCCCTAGCCCATCCCGTGGTCGTCGGTGTCGGCGTTCTGGGAATGGGGGTCCCCAGACTTGCCTGCTTGCGGCCCGCGGCGTGGCTAAGCTAGCAAGCCGTACGACCCATCTTCATCAACAAGGCATCCAAGACCGTCGCGAGGGGCCAAGCCTCGCGAGGCGAACGACACAAGACCTCCTCTGGAGCGGCCTAGTCGGGCAGGCTCACGAGGAGCGGAGATATCAAGGCGAGGCGAACCTCGCGGGGCTCTCGTGACGTGAGTCATGACGATCGACACCAGGCGGGCGCCAGCGCGCGCAGCGTCCTTATTTCCTCTTTGGTGCTAAGGAAACCAGCGCAGGCGAGGAGTACCGAGGCATCAGGCAAAGGTTGCCATTTTGGTGCAACAAGACCAAGACCAGAAGGACGGCAAGACGGAGGTCATCGTGGAGCCCAAGACGACATCACCACCAAAGCCTTTCGTAGGCGTAGACCACCTTTTGTCAGGATAGCTTGTACTAGCTGTCCCCCTTCAAATTTGCCCGCCATTGTTGGCTCCCTTCTCGCTCAGTATTTGGGAAGAGGACCAGGGCCTCTATAAGTAGGACTAGCCACCACCATAGGCAGGGAGAGGACATCTTAGATCACTCTCACCCACACAAGTTAGCCTAGCACAAGAGCACCTCAACCTCAGGAGGCTGTTCTTTCCATTGTATTGTTCATCATCAGCCCAAGAGGCAATCCACCATCACCACACTGGAGTAGGTTATTACACCACAATGGTGGCCCGAACTAGTATAAATCTTGTGTCTTTCTGTGTTGCGAGTGCGTCGAGTTCGTCTGTGAGATCTTAGCGAGTTAGGGCATAGATCGGTGGGAGGAAAAGACTTAGCGCGCACCCCAGTATTCGAACCTTAAGGGTTTGCCGGAACCCCGCATCCGACATTTTGCGCTCCAGGTAGGGGTGCGCCATAGCTTTCCCTCCATCAGGTCGTCGCTCCATCGTCTCCATGGCGGACGCTCGCCGTGCTCGAGCTGAACGTCGGGCTGCCCTCACCGCCCGCGTTGCTCAGACGGCTCCCATCAGCGGGCCACCATGTCGTTCTCCGTCTCCCGTCGCCAACGCTGCCACCGGCCCGGTGGGGAACGAGCAGCAAGCGTCTTCACCGCATCCTTCGGTGCGGCAGGACGGCTGCACCGCCACTCCATCGCTGGCCCCATCCGGTTCTTCGTCTCATGCACACCGCGCTCCCATGGAGGCGCGGGCCGCACTCCTCGCCGCAAACGAGCTCCTGCGCTTCCGCCCAGTCGACAACCTCTACGAGGAGTGGCTTGACCGCATCGCCGAGCTCATCTGTGTTGCAGGGGTTCCCCGGCGCCGTCCCTCTCTCGGCCTCACCCTTAGCCAGCCACGGGCGACGAGGCCCGAGGCGCGCCTCCACCACCCCAGCCCAAAGACGGCGCCTTGGCACCAAGGCGTGCGGCCCCGCGGTGAGATCCACCACGCCCGGTGCCCGCGCGCGAAGAGAGAAGCTGCCAAGAAATCCCACGGTCGCGAGAAGCTGCACTCGTACTTCCCGCGCCGCCTCGTCAAGACCATGCGCCGCTTGCGGCGGCGCTGCGCGGACCTCGACAAGACCAAGCTCCACCTCCAAGGCGGGCCCCAGTAACCACGGCCGGCTGCCGCGCCTTCACCCCCGAGCTGCGCAGCGTCGCCTGGCCAGGCAAGTTCAAGCCGGATCTGCCTCCTCGCTACGACGACACCGCCGACCCCGCGGAGTTCCTGCAGCTCTACGAGCTGAGCATCGAAGTAGCCAACGGCGACGAGAAAGTCATGGCGAACTGGTTTCCCATGGCTCTCAAGGATGGGGCCCGCACCTGGCTCCTGAACCTGCAGCACAGCTCGATCTCCTCCTGGGACGAGATGCGTGACCGCTTCGTCACCAACTTCCAGGACACTCGCGACCGCCCGCCAGCCGCGACCGACCCATGCCGCATCAAGAAACAACCAGGGAGACCCTCCAGAAGTACATCCAGCGCTTCAATAGGACCTGCCTCAAGATCCCCAAGGTCGCGGATGAGGCCATCATCTCCGCGTTCTCCGACGGCGTCCGTGACGTCAAGATGAAGGAAGAACTCGCTATCCACGAGGAGCTCTGCACGTCTCAGGAGCTGTTCAACCTGGCGACTAAGTGCACAAGAGCTGAGGAGGGGCGCCTTTCTCTCCTGGAGCTGCCAGCAGCAGGCACAGAGGAGAAGAAAGCCAAGGCCAAGGACGTGAAGCGCAAGGAAGCGGTAGTGCTAGCTGCGGAGCCCGCACCAAACAAGGCAGAGATCAGCCCAAGTCGTCCAAGAACAGCCGACCGTTCTGCGCCTTCCACAACCGGGACACCCACAACACCAGCGACTGCCAAGAGCTCCGAGCCCTACGCGAGGGACGCTATGGTCAATGCCCCGAGCGCAGCGACTGAGGCTACGACCGTGGAGGAGGACGAGGAGGAGGACGCTGGGACGACCGCGGCCCGTGCCAGGAATGGCGCGAAAGGCCTCATGAGGACCACTGGCAGGACCATCCTCGCAAGGGGCCCTGGAGGGACCAGCCTCATGAGGATCACCCCCAAGGTAACACCGGTCTTCCTCCACTACCGCCACCAAGAAGGAATGACGACCATCATCAGGACGAGGGGGCTGGGGGCTTCCAGGAGCCGCGTGCAATCGCCTACATCTTGGGCAGCGCCCAGACCCCAGCCTCTCAGCGCATCTTCAAACGGTTCGCTCGCGAGGTGAACGCGGCGCTCCCCAAGCTTGAGGCCGCGTGCCCGCTCAAGTGGTCTCAATGCGCCATCACTTTCGACTCGGTAGATCAGCTCAAGTGCGCGGCCATCGCCGGCGTCCTCTCGATGTTGTGTTCCCCAGTCATCAGCAATGTGCAGGTTACCAAGACCCTCATCGACGGTGGCGCAGGGCTCAACGTCATGTCTGTCGACACCTTCGACAACCTCCAAGTGCCATATGAGCAGCTCCAGCCTACCAAACCTTTCTCAGGAGTGACCGATGGCTCCACCACACCGATGGGGCAGGTCCGCCTGCGTGTCACCTTCGGCATGCGCGACAACTACCGCACCGAGCTCATCGACTTCGACGTCGCGCACATCCGCCTGCCGTACAACACCATCCTCAGGTATCTGGCCCTGGCAAAGTTCATGGCAGTCACCCACCACGGCTACAACGTCCTCAAGATGCCTGGAAGTGGTGGGGTCATCGCGGTCCCGTGTGAAGAAAGGGATGCGATGTGCTCCCTCGAGCGCGCCTTCCAAGCTGCAGCAATCAATGACCCCGACAGCAGAAGTGAGGACCCTCCGGGGGCCATCCCCAAGAAGAAGCAACTGTGTCGCGTGATACGTCTCCAACATATCTATAATTTTTGATTGCTCCATGCTATATTATCTACTGTTTTGGATGTTTATGGGCTTTATTATACACTTTTATATCATTTTTTGGGACTAACCTATTAATCCAGATCCCAGTGCCAGTTTATGTTTTTTACCTTGTTTTAGAATATTGTAGAAAAGGAAAATCAAACGGAGTCCAATTGACCTGAAACTTCACGGAACCTATTTTTGGAAGGAAAGCAACCCGGGAGACTTGGAGTCCACGTCAAGGAAGCTTTGAGGAGGCCACGAGGTAGGGGGCACCCACCCCCCTAGGGCGCGCCCTCCACCCTCGTGGGCCCCTCGTGGCCCCCCTGACGTACTTCTTCCGCCTATATATCTCCATATACCCTAAAACGATCGGGGAGCACAATAGATCGGGAGTTCCGCCGCCAGAAGCCTCCGTAGCCACCGAAAGCCAATCTAGACTCGTTTTGGCACCCTGCCGGAGGGGGAATCCATCTCCGGTGGCCATCTTCATCATCCTGGTGCTCTCCATGACGAGGAGGGAGTAGTTCTCCCTCGGGGCTGAGGGTATGTACCAGTAGCTATGTGTTTGATCTCTCTCTCTCGTGTTCTTGATTTGGCATGATCTTGATGTATCGCGAGCTTTGCTATTATAGTTGGGTCTTATGTTTCTCCTCCCCCTCTACTCTCTTGTAATGGATTGAGTTTTCCCTTTGAAGTTATCTTATCGGATTGAGTCTTTAAAGATTTGAGAACACTTGATGTATGTCTTGCCGTGCGTATCTATGGTGACAATGGGATATCACGTGATTCACTTGATGTATGTTTTGGTGATCAACTTGCGGGTTCCGCCCATGAACTTATGCATAGGGGTTGGCACACATTTTCGTCGTGATTCTCCGGTAGAAACTTTGGGGCACTCTTTGAGGTCCTATGTGTTGGTTGAATAGATGAATCTGAGATTGTGTGATGCATATCATATAATCATACCCATGGATACTTGAGGTGACATTGGAGTATCTAGGTGACATTAGGGTTTTGGTTGATTTGTGTCTTAAGGTGTTACTCTAGTACGAACTCTAGGGATGTTTGTGACACTTATAGGAATAGCCCAACGGATTGATTGGAAAGAATAACTTTGAGGTGGTTTCATACCCTACCATAATCTCTTCGTTTGTTCTCCGCTATTAGTGACTTTGGGGTGACTCTTTGTTGCATGTTGAGGGATAGTTATGTGATCCAATTATGTTATTATTGTTGAGAGAACTTGCACTAATGAAAGTATGAACCCTAGGCCTTGTTTCAACGCATTGCAATACCGTTTATGCTCACTTTTATCATTAGTTACCTTACTGTTTTTATATTTTCATATTACAAAAACATTTATCTACTATCCATATACCACTTGTATCACCATCTCTTCGCCAAATTAGTGCACCTATACAATTTACCATTGTATTGGGTGTGTTGGGGACACAAGAGACTCTTTGTTATTTGGTTGCAGGGTTGCTTGAGAGAGACCATCTTCATCCTATGCCTCCTACGGATTGATAAACCTTAGGTCATCCACTTGAGGGAAATTTGCTACTGTCCTACAAACCTCTGCACTTGGAGGCCCAACAATGTCTATAAGAAGAAGGTTGTGTAGTATATATCACCACGTAGGACCTCAGGAGGATGGCGTCATGGCAGGAGCGTCGTCAAGATCAGCGTCCATCCCAGGGGCGCCTCCCTCCATCGCATAGGAAGGCGCGCCCAGCGCCCTTCTCGGGCAGGGCTCGGGGGCTCTCTTCTGGAGGGCCTCAGGCCTTGCCAACCTCATGAGGGAGGCACTTGGGCGCCACTTGGAGGCATGCCACGCGGCACATTTTCCTCAGGAGAACGCAGGGCAAGGGGTGCCCACCGCTCAGGAGTTCATCGCCAAGACCACACAGGAACTGCAAGACGCAAGAGCCATGTGCGGCGACAGCCGCTCACAGGGCGTGGCTCACCACCCAGGCGAGGGTGCTGAGCTGCGTGTCTGCATCGACGTCTCAGGGCTCAACAGGGCCGCGTCTCAGGAGCGCTTCTGGCATTCGCGTGTGGGCCGTTGCGAGGGCCCACCACACAGCTTCGTTTGCATGCCCCTTGGTTTGCCGAGCGTGGCGTCGGCCTATCAGCGTGCCGTTCAGCATGACCAGGCGTCTCAAGAGGCCAGGTACCGCATCATCTTGGAGGGAATGGAGACGGTCTTCAGGAAGCCTCCTGAGCCCCCAGAGCCTCCCGAGGCTCAGGGCTCCGGTGGCTCATGAGGAATCCTTTCTTCGACGCATGCCTTCAGCTGCACTAACTCTGCTTCGTCTACAGAACCAGGTGACATCTTCCAAGCTCGTTAAGCTGGGAGCGCCCCTTGGGCTGCATTATTCCCAGGTCGTGTGGGTCCGTCCCTACGGCATGTATCTCATTTTCTTATGTCTTTAGCTTACCTTGCTGGGGCTCCCCTCGGGCTGCATCATCCCCAAGCCGCTTGGGCCGGACCCAGTGGCATGTATCTTCCTGCATTTACCCAAGCTGATTTGCCTTCCCTGCTTAACCTGCCTACGGTTATCGCCTGCTCGGTTGCCACCCGCCGCGGATACATTCACCCCGTGCAACTCGCTTGCATGTTAAAAGGGGGGCTCCTGAGCATCGCGACTCAGGAGCTCTTACTGGCTCTCCATCCCTCACCCCCTGGCCTTGACCACGGCATCGCGGCCTGGCATACCAGCAGCGGCTGAGCTCGCTCGAGGGCCGAGACCTGAGGACGTAGAGTGCTTGCACCTGACCGCCTTGCAGGAACACACAGTCACCAAGACTCAAGACCAAGCGCAACCCGCCTTGAGGTAGGGCCTCGTGAGTCCCGCGCTGGCTCATGAGTGCCCAGATACACCTCGCAGCCCTGCCGTGCAAGCCACGTGTCAGGGCGGGGTTGTACACGCCCCGGGGGCTCCTCCCGGAGGGGGCCCCATCCCACGTACAAGTGGAAGCACCATGCTCCGCGCTGGCCGTCGACACTGCCGAGGAGCGGCTATGCCCGTGCACAAGCGGAAGCACTATGCTCTGCGCTGGTGATAAACAACTAAGGGCGGCCCCACAGCCGTACCAACCTCAGGGAGCCTAGAGCTCAGCATCTGGCCTCACCGCAACACCTCCCTTCGGGAGAGCCGCGCGAGGGGGTTGGGAATGGAGGTTGCGCTCGGGCCACACCCAAGCGCACGCCACCCAACCAGGTCTCCCGGACCTGGGCATCGCATGCCCCTCCCAAGGCCTCGGCGAGGGCAGGTATGGAAATTGTTTGCACGTCAAGGGGGACTCCTGAGCATCGCAACTCAGGAGCCTAACTGGTCACGTAGCCCCTCACTCCTTGGTTCGTCCTGGTCTCCGGTCGGCCCAATGGCGGTTGAGGTATGCGCGGGGCCGGGCCCTGCCGACGTAGAACATCAGTCTATCCTCGCGAACTCTCCCTATAAGCTGTTTGCGCATCAAGGGGGACTCCTGAGCATCGCGACTCAGGAGCCTAACTAGTTACGTAGCCCTTCACTCCTTGGTCCGTCCTGATTTTCGGTCGGCCCAATGGCGGTTGAGGTATGCGCGGGGCCGGGCTCTGCCGATGAAGAACGCAAAGCAAATAGGAAGGAAATGACAAAATCTCGAAGCAAATATTACAAACATATTGTCCTCACACGTTGTCCTCATGATACCAAATGAAAAGTCTAAACGCCTCCCCAAGGCCTAATGCATGTTGCAGGAACGAAACAGGAGAGTAGCCGCAGGTCACCCCTGGACGCCGCCATCACCTGCGGAAGGCGCCACTTCGTGAGCAACGTTGTCTTCGCCTTCACCACCAGCTGCAGGATCAGCGACATCGCCGGATAGAGGAGCGGAGACAAAGCCACAAAACTTCTCCAACAAGGCCTCCACCTGACCTTCCACAACTGCGCGTGGCAGCCTCGTATTGGTCTTCTGCCACAGGCTCTAGCAACTCGTCAAGGCAAGCGTCGGGGCCACGAAGGTGCAGGTGGCTAAAGACGCGAGTCAATGCAGCTGAAGACAGGACGCGAGCCTCCGCCTCCGCCATAGGACCAACACCATCGACGACTTCCTCGAGTGCCTGCACCAAGAGAGGAAGCAGCTGGGCGGGGACGTCCTTGTCAGTGGCCAGCGACCTCTCCAGGCCGTGCTTGTAAAGCATCTTCAGCGCCTTGCGGGACCTCTTCTCGAGATCGGCAAAGGTGAAAGTGCAACTATCCCTAGGTGGTTTTGGTAATTCCTAACAACATATAGCTCATTGAGCTAATGCTATTCCAAGATTAATATTTCAGGAAAAGCTCAATGAATGGCATGGCATGGATGAGGAAAGTGGACCCCTCAAAATACTAAGGACAAAAAGATTGGCTCAAGCTCAAAGCTCAAGACTCTACATTTTATATTTTAGTGATCCAAGATCACATTGAGTCTATAGGAAAAGCCAATACTATCAAGGAGGGATGAGGTGTTGCTTGATGAGGTTCTTGCTTCATAGTGCTTAGTGATATGCTCCAAAACCCTCAACTACCTTCCCACATCCACATATGACCTAAACCAAAAGTCAAACTCGGCCCCACTGATTCTTTCTATCCGGCGCCACCGAGTTCAGATGTCATAGCCACTGCCACAAACCCTAGGCAAATCGGTCTCACCGATAGGGATCTCGGTCACACCGAGATGGGGTTGTAATCTCTCTGTTTACCTTCGTAACGTTTCGGTCCTATCGAGATGAGCGATCGGTCCCACCGAGATTGCAATGTAAACTTTCTGTTTCCCTTTAGTAACATTTCGGTCCCACCGAAATGAGCGATCGGTCCCACCGAGTTTACCTGACCAACTCTCTGGTTAGCTTATTACCAAAATCGGTCCCACCGAGTTTGTGTAATCGGTCACACCGAGATTACGTTATGCCCTAACCCTAACCATATCGGTCCTACCGAGTTGCATCTCAGTCCCATCGAAAATCCTAACGGTCACTAAGTTTGCTAAATCGGTCCGACCGAGTTTCTTATTTCGGTCTCACCGAGATTGGTAAATTGTGTGTAACGGTTAGTTTTTGTGTGGAGGCTATATATACCCCTCCACCCACTCTTCATTCATGGAGAGAGCCATCAGAACATACCTACACTTCCAATACACATTTTCTGAGAGATAACCACCTACTCATGTGTTGAGGCCAGGATATTCCATTCCCACCATATGAATCTTGATCTCTAGCTTTCCCCAAGTTGCTTTCCACTCAAATCTTCTTTCCACCAAATCCATATCCTGTGAGAGAGAGTTGAGTGTTGGGGAGACTATCATTTGAAGCACAAGAGCAAGGAGTTCATCATCAACACACCATTTGTTACTTCTTGGAGAGTGGTGTCTCCTAGATTGGCTAGGTGTCACTTGGGAGCCTCCGACAAGATTGTGGAGTTGAACCAAGGAGTTTGTAAGGGCAAGGAGATCGCCTACTTCGTGAAGATCTACTGCTAGTGAGGCAAGTCCTTCGTGGGCGATGGCCATGATGGGATAGACAAGGTTGCTTCTTCGTGGACCCTTCATGGGTGGAGCCCTCCGTGGACTCGCGCAACTGTTACCCTTCGTGGGTTGAAGTCTCCATCAACGTGGATGTACGATAGCACCACCTATCGGAACCACGACAAAAACATCCATGTCTCCAATTGCGTTTGAATTCTCCAAACCTTTCCCTTTACATTCTTGCAAGTTGCATGCTTTACTTTCCGCTGCTCATAGACTCTTTGCATGCTTGCTTGAATTGTGTTAAGATTGCTTGACTTGTGGTAAGATAGCTAAAATCTTCCAAACACTAAAATTGGAAAAGGATAGATTTTTAATTGGTCAAGTAGTCTAATCACCCCCTCTAGACATACTTTCAATCCTACAAGTGGTATCAGAGCTTTGGTCTCCATTTGCTTTGATTTCCATAGCTTTTGGTGGTCATAGCCTTGGTTTCACAACCTAGGAGAGTATGGCGTCTAGCGAGGGAAATTAGCACCGTAGAGGTCCTTACTTTGATGGTACTAATTTTGCTAGTTGGAAGCATAAGATGAAAATGCATATTCTTGGACATAACCCCGTTGTTTGGGCTATTGTGTGTGTTGGCTTGCAAGGTGAATTCTTTGATGGGAGAGAACCGAATCGTGAAGCTACCGCGGAAGAGTTGAAAATGCTGCAATACAACGCTTAAGCTTGTGATATCCTCTTCAACGGATTGTGCCCCGAAGAATTCAACAAAATCAGCCGTCTTGAGAATGCAAAGGAAATTTGGGATACTTGATTGACATGCATGAAGGTACCGACTCCGTCAAGGAATCCAAGTTGGATGTGCTTCAAAGTCAACTTGACAAGTTCAAAATGAAGGATGGTGAAGGTGTCGCTGAAATGTACTCTAGGCTTGCTCTTATCACAAATGAGATTGCCGGCTTAGGAAGTGAAGAGATGACCGACAAATTCATCATCAAGAAGATCCTAAGAGCCTTGGATGGAAAATACGATACCGTATGCACATTGATCCAAATGATGCCAAATTACAAAGATCTCAAGCCAACGGAAGTCATTGGAAGAATTGTTGCTCATGAGATGTCATTCAAGGATAAGGAGGAGCTCCATAACAAGTCAAGTGGTGCTTACAAAGCCTCATGTGAAGCTCCCACATCATCAAGTGAGAAACAAACCTTCAATGAAGAATTGAGCCTAATGGTGAAGAACTTCAACAAGTTCTACAAGAATAGAAGCAAAGAGAGAAGTTCCAAATCAAGGTTCTACAATGACAAAAGATCTTCTAGTCGAGAGCGAAACTGCTACAATTGTGGAAGACCCGGACACTACTCCAATGAGTGTACAGCTCCCCATAAGAGAAGAGAATATTCTCCCAAAAGAAGAAGTAGAAGAGAAGAATCACCATCAAGGGAGAGAAGGAGTAGGGATGATCGATATGAACGAAGACCCTCTCGAAGAAGCAAGGATTCGGAAAGGAAGGACAAGTCATCAAGGAGCTACACAAAACGAAGACATCAAGCTCATGTTGGTTAATGGGTATCCAGCTCCGACTCCGACAATGACTCCGAGAGAAGCTATCACTCCAACTCCGAATATACTCAAGATGAAGGTGTTGCTGGTCTAGCACTTGTGTCAACCAACTCCTACGACATATTTGATTCACCAAATGAAGGAATTGGAAGATGCTTCATGGCCAAAGGTCCAAAGGTATCACACCCCAAGTATGTTGATTTCAATAGTGATGAAGATGACTTGTTAGGTGATGATGATTTACTTGTTGACAACTATAGTGATGAATACTATGATGAAAGGTTAATTAATCATGCTAATCAAGATGAAATGAATGACAATGATAAGGAGAAGATTGAGTCTCTAACTAAAGAACTAAACACTCTTAAGTTAGCTCATGAAACTATCTTAGGAGATCATCGAGAACTTTTGAGGACTCATGAGAAATTACGTTTTGAAAAGCTCAACCTTGAGCAAGAGCATGAGTTCTTAAAGGCAATCAATGATGATATTCGCAAGAAAAGTTCTTCTTACATTGCCAAGCATTTACTCTTATCCAGTTACATGCCTCAAGTCAAGTCTAGTAACAAGAACAAGAAAGATTCTTCCTCTAGTAGTAACAATAATCATGCTAAATCCAATGTTGTTGCTTCTAGTAGTTCTCTTGATTCCACTAATGATTCTCTTAGCCAAGTTACACTTGAGCAAGAAAATAGCTTATTGAAGGGAATTATAGAGAAAGGTGTTTACAAGAGCCTTGCCGGGAGTAAGCAATTCGAGGAAATTGTACGCAAGCAAGGAAGGCACCGAAAGAATCAAGGTATTGGTTTTGAACGAAAGTTCAATGCCAATGGAGTTGATTGGGAAGAAGATCAGTACCCCAAGATGAAGTTTGTTCCTCAACAAGAGAAGTATGATCCTACTTCTTTCAAAGGGACACAAGCTCAAGATGATCTTCCACCACAAGACCACAAGCAAAAAGGCAAGGACAAGCTTCAAGAGGAAATTGATGCATTTGAAGAAGCTCCTAAGGCCTTGGTCAAGTGGGTTCCCAAGACTACATCAAGTTCCACTTCATCAAGTACAACTACAACTCCGAGGATTCCCATCAAGATGGTGTGGATCCCGAAGAAGAAGAACTAGAGAGTTCTTGAGGGTGACTCCGCCAACATATTTCACTCTTATCATTTTGGCAAGAACAAGTGCAATCAACTTCCACATCTTTCACTAGTTCAAGGAGTCACAAACCCTCTTGTTGGTAAGACAAGGGACAAGGTAACCTAAAGCTTTCATAGACATCATCTTGTGTGTGCATCACTCTATGCCTATGGATATCCTTGTTTGTTCCTTGTGGGACTAACCCGTGTAGGTATTGAAAGTGCAACTCACTCCAAAGGATCGCTCCAAATGATCTACATCAACATTGAGCATCCACATCTTCAACATCTACATGAAGTCATCATCGACAAAAGCCAAGGTTAGTTCATCCCTATTAGGGGGGATCTCACATCTAGGGGGAGCTTTACTCTAACAATTGAGTTAAAGCAACTCTAATGGTGTGAACACAACAACGCTTTATGTAAAAGTGGTAACCCCACTTGTGCTTAAACGATGAGTATGACCTATGATCAAATGTTCTCATTTGACTCCTAAGTCAATATACTCATATATAGATGACCTAGTCATCGCCAATTGCTTGATAGATGCTAGAATTGTTTGTGCATGTTTTGCCACATATTTCATTTGTCATTTTATTGCGTGAGTGTGTTGGTTGCATAATTTCCTCATTCGAGGACATCCACTTGTTGTTTTGATTGATTGGTTTCCTTTTCTTTTGGCCAAGTAGATGGACAAGAATGCCTAAGAACCTTCTCTAGCTATCTATGCTTTTCTCGTCTCAAACTCTATTCATGCTGCATCACAAAGTTTGATCAAGTCAGATTCGAACCACTCTATGTGAGGAGCACTCGGAGTCCCCGATTCGTCATACACTTAAACTTCCAAAACTTCTTTGTGTGTTTCGGTCTGACCGATTCATCCATTTCGGTCATACCGAGATCACTAAGTCGATCTAGGTTTTCAATCTCGGTGCAACCGATTCGAACTTTTTGGTCAGACCGAGTTTCAGTAACTGCTTGCGGTTATGAATCTCGGTGCCACCGAGTTGTTCCACTCGGTCACACCGACAGGGTCAGGCTATATATATCCACGGGTCAAATTTTGGAAAACTTTCCGAACCTCCTCGCTCGCGCTTAGCATGCTCTGCCTCCCTGGGTCTCTGGATCATCCTCCTCCTCGCCAGCCGCCTCCTGTCGCCGATCTCCGCCGCCGTCAACGGGATCATCTCCGCCGTTGCCGCCGTAGCAAGTTCATCGCCGAACTAGGGTATGGACTTGAACTTTGTGCTATTCTAACTCCGATTCCCCAGCACATTGCTTTGCCATGTATCTTGCCACGATTGAGATCATTCTATCCATCGAAAACACTCCGTAGTTTAGTCGTGAATTGAAAATTTAGGGTTAGGTTTCTGCCGAAACCATCTCGGACCGACCGAGTTGATGAAATCGGTTCCACCAATTTGGCTCAGGCCATTGCACATGTGATTCTCGGTCTGACCGAGAATTGCAAATCGGTGTGACCAAGTTCAGCACTTTGTGAAACCCTAGCAGTCTCGGTGCCACCGAACTGTGACTCGGTCTGGCCGAGTTCACTAGTTTAGGTTCCAAAAGCTGCTTCGGTATCACCGAGTTTACAAATCGGTTTATCCGAAATGCTTTCTAAGGAAAACTAAAACTAAGTTTTTGATTCATTCTTTTGCAAAAACCTCTGTACTTTGTGATGCTCATCCACTCTACCTCATCTATAATCTATTCACGGGGTCAGCTATCAGAGATTGCATTATGTCTGATCAAAGTGACAGTCAGAACAAGTCAGAGGAGCAGGTTCACTTGAGTGAGGGCACTAGTCCCTCTAGCAGCTCAGATGATGGCAGCAGGAGCACACCAAGCAATCTGCCAAAGGCTGCCACCAGGGCCAGCAAGAAAAGAACCTCAGAGTCAAAGGATGAGGACTATGTGGCCGAGGAAGAAGAAACCACCTCAAAGAGGAAAGTCCTGAAGAAGGAATATGGCACAGCTGCTGCCACCAAGCCAGGAATGAAGCAAAAGGTTCCTGCCAAGAGAGCTCCAATGTCTAAAGCCAGAGCATCTACTCAAGAGACTTTGGGATCTGCACCCAAAGAGCAGGTTGTGGCAGAAAAGAAAAGGAAGGAAAGGGTCAAAAAGACCACTGCCAGAGTGCTTGGAAGATCTTCAATCATGAAAGACTCTGAAGAAGAGGAAGAGAAAGAGGATGCAGCGCCAGCACCCAAAGCTCAGAAGCTTATGGGAGATGCCATAATATCCGGGGCTGCTCAATCTAAGCCCAAAGGAACTTCCAAGCCAGCTGCTCCAAAACCCAAAACTGCACCAAAGAGGAGTACCAGGAACATTCCAGCTGCTGAGAAAAACAAGGCCCCAGTGCCTGAAACTGTTGCTGAAGAAGAAGATGATGAGACACATGTTTTGAGGAAGTTAAAGCCAAAAATTCCAGATCATAATGATGCTCATCCTGTAGCAGAAAACATGAAGATCAGGAAGGACTCGGGATTGAGGCTATGGAGAGAGTCAGATCCATATGTCACCAGAAGGAGAACTGTTGTGGACTACAGGTTCCATACCAAAGAACAGCAGGATTTTTATGAGACAGTGTTGCTTGACAAGAAACCAATAGTATGTGACATGAGATGGGTCAACTGGGAGTACATCAAGGAGAATGAAGAACATTATCCAGGAGTATATGACAGTTTCAAGGCTTGTGGAGTTGATGAGTTTGTGGCTCAGAAGTTCACAAAGTGGAATGATGAGCTTATCATGCAGTTCTACTCCACAGCTCACTTCTACCCAGATGGCAAGATAGTCTGGATGTCTGAAGGCACTAGATACCAGTCAATAGTAGCAGAATGGGCTCAATTGATCAATGCTCCTGAGGACCAACGCCATCGACGACTTCCTCGAGTGCCTGCAGCAAGAGAGGAAGCAGCTGGGCGGGGCCGTCCTCGTTAGTGGCCAGCGGCGACCTCTCCATGTTGTGCTTGTAAAGCATCTTCAGCGCCTTGCGGGACCTCTTCTCGAGATCGGCAAAGGTGAAAGTGCAACTATCCCTAGGTGGTTTTGGTAATTCCTAACAACATATAGCTCATTGAGCTAATGCTATTCCAAGATTAATATTTCAGGAAAAGCTCAATGAATGGCATGGCATGGATGAGGAAAGTGGACCCCTCAAAATACTAAGGACAAAAAGATTGGCTCAAGCTCAAAGCTCAAGACTCTACATTTTATATTTTAGTGATCCAAGATCACATTGAGTCTATAGGAAAAGCCAATACTATCAAGGAGGGATGAGGTGTTGCTTGATGAGGTTCTTGCTTCATAGTGCTTAGTGATATGCTCCAAAACCCTCAACTACCTTCCCACATCCACATATGACCTAAACCAAAAGTCAAACTCGGCCCCACCAATTCTTTCTATCCGGCGCCACCGAGTTTAGATGTCATAGCCACTGCCACAAACCCTAGGCAAATCGGTCTCATTGATCGGGATCTCAGTCACACCGAGATGGGGTTGTAACCTCTTTGTTTCCCTTCGTAACGTTTCGGTCCTACCGAGATGAGCGATCGGTCCCACCGAGATTCCAATGTAAACTCTTGGTTTCCCTTTTGTAACATTTTGGTCCCACCAAAATGAGCGATCGGTCCCACCGAGTTTACCTGACCAACTCTCTGGTTAGCTTATTACCAAAATTGGTCCCACTGAGTTTGTGTAATCGATCACACCGAGATTACGTTATGCCCTAACCCTAACCATATCGGTCCTACCGAGTTGCATCTCAGTCCCACCGAAAATCCTAACGGTCACTAAGTTTGCTAAATCGGTCCGACCGAGTTTCTTAATTCGGTCTCACCGAGATTGGTAAATTGTGTGTAACGGTTAGTTTTGTTGTGGAGGCTATATATACCCCTCCACCCACTCTTCATTCGTGGAGAGAGCCATCAGAACATACCTACACTTCCAATACACATTTTCTGAGAGAGAACCACCTACTCATGTGTTGAGACCAAGATATTCCATTCCCACCATATGAATCTTGATCTCTAGCCTTCCCCAAGTTGCTTTCCACTCAAATATTCTTTCCACCAAATCCATATCCTGTGAGAGAGAGTTGAGTGTTGGGGAGACTATCATTTGAAGCACAAGAGCAAGGAGTTCATCATCAACACACCATTTGTTACTTCTTGGAGAGTGGTGTCTCCTAGATTGGCTAGGTGTCACTTGGGAGCCTCCGACAAGATTGTGGAGTTGAACCAAGGAGTTTGTAAGGGCAAGGAGATCGCCTACTTCATGAAGATCTACCACTAGTGAGGCAAGTCCTTCGTGGGCGATGGCCATGATGGGATAGACAAGGTTGCTTCTTCATGGACCCTTCGTGGGTGGAGCCCTCCGTGGACTCGCGCAACCATTACCCTTCGTGGGTTGAAGTCTCCATCAACGTGGATGTATGATAGCACCACCTACTGGAACCACGACAAAAACATCCGTGTCTCCAATTGCGTTTAAATTCTCCAAACCTTTCCCTTTACATTCTTGCAAGTTGCATGCTTTACTTTCCGCTGCTCATAGACTCTTTGCATGCTTGCTTGAATTGTGTTAAGATTGCTTGACTTGTGCTAAGATAGCTAAAATCTGCCAAAGACTGAAATTGGAAAAGGATAGATTTTTAATTGGTCAAGTAGTCTAATCACCCCCCTCTAGACATACTTTCGATCCTACAAAAGGCCGCACGGTCTTCCGTCAGGACTCGTGCCTTGGTGTCGAGCTCAGCCTCCCTTGCCTTCGCCTCCTGCTCCAGCTCTTCCAACCGGTTGCGCTCGGCGGCCTGCGTCTACCCCAACTCCGCCAGCTCGGCATCACGGTTCTTGACGGCGTCCTCCCGGGCCTTCATTTCCCCCTCCTTCGCTTGGTGGCAGTGTGATTCTTCGGCGAGCTTGGTGCGTAGGCCATGCAATTCGTCCTCCAGCGCCTGGCAGCAGTCACGGGTGAACTCGGCGTCTTTCAACGCCATCTCACGACCGGCTGCGGCGTCGGCGGCACTCTGCTTCTCCTTCGCAGAAGCCACAGCGGCCTGGCCCAGCGCTGCATGAACCGCCAAGTCAGAATGGAGCCAGCCTAAAGCCAGCTCCAGGCGCCCGGCCACAAGGCATGGGTCCGCGCCCAGGAGATCCGCCTGCAGCTGGGTCATCCCCGAGAGAGCATGTTCCAGAGTAGCACCCGGAGCAGAAGAACCTGGAAGTGGAGGTGCAGCAGTGGGAGGAGGCGACATCATCACCAGGGCCTGGGAGACCGCGACCTCCGGAGCAGATGGGACCTCGTCAGCTGCACCAGGCACCGGCACTTCTAGAGCTAGCAGGGCCATGGGGGCTAGTTCCACGTGGCGATGCTCTTCTTGGCCCCGCGAGGACGACCGGGCCGGGGAGATGCGGGCGCTGCTCCCACCTTTCCCCGAGGAAGGAGGCACAGACGCCGCATCCTCCTTCATCTTCTTCACAGAAGACGTTGACCTGACCAACCAAGGGCCAACATCAAGAAATGAAGAGTACAAACAGGGACAAGGCGAAGCTTGAAACACTTACTGATCCACCGCGACATACTTCCGCTTAGGAAGCCTGAAGCCTGACAGCATCGGGGCGGAGGCAGCATCGGGAGGCACCAACGACGACCTACCCCTCGTCGGGATGGGGGGCTGCTCCCTCTCCCTTTGGCGGGCGTCGGCCTCGGCATCGTCAGGAAGGGCACGGAGGATCTCGGCCTTGCTCATAGGGGAAGTCTCCCCCACCTCTTCCAGAGTCTTCTCTGGGTCCACCTCCTCTCCCCCCTCCCCGCGGGGCTCGCCAGAAGACACCTCCACCGGTTTCGATGTCGCGGGGGCTCCCAGGTGTTGGGGAACGTTGCAGAAACAAAAAAATTCTCTATGTTTCACCAAGATCTATCTATGGAGTCATCTAGCAATGAGAGGGGAGTGCATCTACATACCCTTGTAGATTGCGCGCGGAAGCGTTCAAGAGAACGGGGATGAGGGAGTCGTACTCGACGTGATCCAAATCACCGGAGATCCTAGCACCGAACGGATGGCACCTCCTCCTTCTTGATCCAGCAAGGGGGAAGGAGAGGTTGATGAAGATCCAGCAGCACGACGGCGTGGTGGTGGATGCAGCAGTCACCGCAGCAGGGCTTCGCCGTTCTTCTGCGAGAGGGAGAGGTGTAGCAGGGGAGAAGGAGGCGCCAAGACTTCAGGGTGCGGCTGCCCTACCTCCCCCCCCCTTTATATAGGCCCCCTAGGGGTGCACCGGCCCTAGGAGATGGGATCTCCTAGGGGGGGCGGCGGCCAAGGGGGTGGAGTGCCCCCCAAGGCAAGTGGAGGCGCCCCCTCCCCTAGGGTTCCCAACCCTAGGCGCATGGGGGGCCCAAAGGGGGCGCACCAGCCCACTATGGGCTGGTTCCCTCCCCACTTCAGCCCATGGGGCCCTCCGGGATGGGTGGCCCCACCCGGTGGACCCCCGGGACCCTTCCGGTGGTCCCGGTACAATACCGTTGACCCCCGAAACTCCCCCGATGGCCGAAACTGCACTTCCTATATATAATTCTTCACCTCCAGACCATTCCGGAACTCCTCGTGACGTCCGGGATCTCATCCGGGACTCCAAACAACTTTCGGGTTACTGCATACTCATATCTCTACAACCCTAGCGTCACCGAACCTTAAGTGTGTAGACCCTACGGGTTCGGGAGACATGTAGACATGACCGAGACGGCTCTCCGGTCAATAACCAACAGCGGGATCTGGATACCCATGTTGGCTCCCACATGCTCCTCGATGATCTCATCGGATGAACCACGATGTCGAGGATTCAAGCAACCCCGTATACAATTCCCTTTCTCAATCGGTACGTTACTTGCCCGAGACTCGATCGTCGGTATCCCAATACCTTGTTCAGTCTCGTTACTGGCAAGTCCCTTTACTCGTACCGTAATGCATGATCACGTGACCAGACACTTGGTCACTTTGAGCTCATTATGATGATGCATTACCGAGTGGGCCCAGAGATACCTCTCTGTCATACGGAGTGACAAATCCCAGTCTTGATCCGTGTCAACCCAACAGATACTTTCGGAGATACCCGTAGTATACCTTTATAGTCACCCAGTTACGTTGTGACGTTTGGTACACCCAAAGCACTCCTACGGTATCCGGGAGTTGCACGATCTCATGGTCTAAGGAAAAGATACTTGACATTGGAAAAACTCTAGCAAACGAACTATACGATCTTGTGCTATGTTTAGGATTGGGTCTTGTCCATCACATCATTCTCCTAATGATGTGATCCCGTTATCAATGACATCCAATGTCCATAGTCAGGAAACAATGACTATCTGTTGATCAACGAGCTAGTCAACTAGAGGCTTACTAGGGACATGTTTGGTGTCTATGTATTCACACATGTATTACGATTTCCGGATAACATAATTAAAGCATGAATAAAAGACAATTATCATGAACAAGGAAATATAATAATAATCCTTTTATTATTGCCTCTAGGGCATATTTCCAATAGTCTCCCACTTGCACTAGAGTCAATAATCTAGTTACATTGTGATGAATCGAACACCCATGGAATTCTGGTGTTGATCATGTTTTGCTCTAGGGAGAGGTTTAGTCAACGGATCTGCTACATTCAGGTCTGTATGTACTTTACAAATATCTATGTCTCCATCTTGAACATTTTCATGAATGGAGTTGAAGCGACGCTTGATGTGCCTGGTCTTCTTGTGAAACCTGGGCTCCTTGGCAAGTGCAATAGCTCGAGTGTTGTCACAGAAGAGTTTGATCGGCCCCGACGCATTGGGTATGACTCCTAGGTCAGTGATGAACTCCTTCACCCAAATTTCTTCATGTGTTGCCTCCGAGGCTGCCATGTACTCCGCTTCACATGTAGATCCCGCCACGACGCTCTGCTTGCAACTGCACCAGCTTACTGCCCCACCATTCAAAATATACACGTATCCGGTTTGTGACTTAGAGTCATCCAGATCTGTGTCGAAGCTAGCGTCGACGTAACCCTTTACGACGAGCTCTTCGTCACCTCCATAAACGAGAAACATTTCCTTAGTCCTTTTCAGGTACTTCAGGATATTCTTGACCGATGTCCAGTGTTCCTTGCCGGGATTACTTCGGTACCTACCTACCAAACTTGCGGCAAGGTTTACATCAGGTCTGGTACACAGCATGGCATACATAATAGACCCTATGGCTGAGGCATAGGGGATGACACTCATCTCTTCTATATCTTCTGCCATGGTCGGACATTGAGCTGAGCTCAATTTCACACCTTGCAACACAGGCAAGAACCCCTTCTTAGACTGATCCATATTGAACTTCTTCAATATCTTATCAAGGTATGTGCTTTGTGAAAGACCTATGAGGCGTCTTGATCTATCTCTATAGATCTTGATGCCTAATATATAAGCAGCTTCTCCAAGGTCCTTCATTAAAAAACTCTTATTCAAGTAGGCCTTAATGCTGTCCAAAAGCTCTATATCATTTCCCATCAAAAGTATGTCATCTACATATAATATGAGAAATGCTACAGAGCTTCCACTCACTTTCTTGTAAACGCAGGCTTCTCCATAAGTCTGCATAAACCCAAATG
Source organism: Triticum urartu (assembly GCF_056163025.1). Lineage (NCBI taxonomy): Eukaryota > Viridiplantae > Streptophyta > Magnoliopsida > Poales > Poaceae > Triticum > Triticum urartu. The sequence goes on along the minus strand of NC_141876.1, from coordinate 396,524,764 downwards.
CTTTGATCATCTCATCAAAGCGAATATTCCAACTCCGAGATGCTTGCACCAGCCCATAAATCGAGCGTTGGAGCTTGCACACCTTGTCAGCATTCTTAGGATCGACAAAACCTTCCGGCTGCATCATATACAATTCTTCCTTAAGGAAACCATTAAGGAATGCCGTTTTGACGTCCATTTTCCATATCTCATAATCATAAAATGCGGCAATTGCTAACATGATTCGGACGGACTTCAGCTTCGCTACAGGTGAGAAGGTCTCATCGTAGTCAACCCCTTGAACTTGTCGATAACCCTTAGCGACAAGCCAAGCTTTATAGATGGTCACATTACCATCTGCGTCTGTCTTCTTCTTAAAGATCCATTTATTTTCTATGGCTTGCCGATCATCGGGCAAGTCAGTCAAAGTCCATACTTTGTTTTCATACATGGATCCTATCTCGGATTTCATGGCTTCCAGCCATTTGTCGGAATCCGGGCCCGCCATCGCTTCTTCATAGTTCGAAGGTTCACCGTTGTCTAACAACATGATTTCCAAGACAGGGTTGCCGTACCACTCTGGTGCGGAACGTGTCCTTGTGGACCTACGAAGTTCAGTAGCAACTTGATCTGAAGTTTCATGATCATCATCATTAACTTCCTCTCTAGTCGGTGCAGGCACCTCAGGAACATTTTCTTGAGTTGCGCCACTTTCCGGTTCAAGAGGTAATACTTCATCGAGTTCTACTTTCCTCCCACTTACTTCTTTCGAGAGAAACTCTTTCTCTAGAAAGGATCCATTCTTGGCAACAAAGATCTTGCCTTCGGATCTGAGGTAGAAGGTATACCCAATAGTTTCTTTAGGGTATCCTATGAAGACGCATTTTTCCGACTTGGGTTCGAGCTTTTCAGGTTGAAGTTTCTTGACATAAGCATCGCATCCCCAAACTTTTAGAAACGACAGCTTAGGTTTCTTCCCAAACCATAATTCATACGGTGTCGTCTCAACGGATTTCGACGGAGCTCTATTCAAAGTGAATGCGACAGTCTCTAAAGCATAGCCCCAAAATGATAGCGGTAAATCGGTAAGAGACATCATAGATCGCACCATATCTAATAGAGTGCGATTACGATGTTCGTACACACCATTACGCTGAGGTGTTCCAGGCGGCGTGAGTTGTGAAACTATTCCACATTTTCTTAAGTGTGTGCCAAATTCGTGACTCAAGTATTCTCCCCCATGATCTGATCGCAAGAACTTGATTTTCCTGTCACGTTGATTCTCAACCTCACTCTGAAATTCCTTGAACTTTTCAAAGGTCTCAGACTTGTGTTTCATTAAATAGACATACCCATATCTACTCAAGTCATCAGTGAGGGTGAGAACATAACGATAGCCACCGCGAGCCTCAACACTCATTGGACTGCACACATCAGTATGTATGATTTCCAATAAGTTGGTTGCTCGCTCCATTGTTCCTGAGAACGGAGTCTTCGTCATTTTACCCATGAGGCATGGTTCGCACGTGTCAAATGATTCGTAATCAAGAGACTCTAAAAGTCCATCTACATGGAGCTTCTTCATGCGTTTGACACCTATGTGACCAAGGCGGCAGTGCCACAAGTATGTGGGACTATCATTATCAACCTTACATCTTTTGGTATTCACACTATGAATATGTGTAGCATTACGCTCGAGATTCATTAAGAATAAACCATTCACCATCGGAGCATGACCATAAAACATATCTCTCATATAAATAGAACAACCATTATTCTCGGATTTAAATGAGTAGCCATCTCGAATTAAACGAGATCCTGATACAATGTTCATGCTCAAAGCTGGCACTAAATAACAATTATTGAGGTTTAAAACTAATCCCGTAGGTAAATGTAGAGGTAGCGTGCCGACGGCGATCACATCGACCTTGGAACCATTCCCGACGCGCATTGTCACCTCGTCCTTCGCCAGTCTCCGCTTATTCCGCAGCTCCTGCTTTGAGTTACAAATGTGAGCAACTGCACCGATATCAAATACCCATGAGCTACTACGAGTACTGGTAAGGTACACATCAATTACATGTATATCACATATACCTTTCGTGCTGCCAGCCTTCTTGTCCGCTAAGTATTTGGGGCAGTTCCGCTTCCAGTGACCACTTCCCTTGCAATAAAAGCACTCAGTCTCGGGCTTGGGTCCATTCTTTGGCTTCTTCCCGGCAGCTTGCTTACCGGGCGCGGCAACTCCCTTGTCGTCCTTCTTGAAGTTCTTCTTACCCTTGCCTTTCTTGAACTTAGTGGTTTTATTCACCATCAACACTTGATGTTCCTTTTTGACTTCTACCTCTACTGATTTCAGCATTGCAAATACTTCAGGAATGGTCTTTTCCATCCCCTGCATATTGAAGTTCATCACAAAGCTCTTGTAGCTCGGTGGAAGCGACTGAAGGATTCTGTCAATGACCGCGTCATCCGGGAGATTAACTCCCAACTGAGTCAAGCGGTTATGTAACCCAGACATAGTGAGTATGTGCTCACTGACAGAACTGTTTTCCTCCATCTTACAGCTGAAGAACTTGTCGGAGACTTCATATCTTTCAACCCGGGCATGAGCTTGAAAAACCATTTTCAGCTCTTCGAACATCTCATATGCTCCGTGTCTCTCAAAACGCTTTTGGAGCCCCGGCTCTAAGCTATAAAGCATGCCGCACTGAACGAGGGAGTAATCATCGGTACGTGTCGGCCAAGCGTTCATAACGTCTTGTTCTGCAGGGAGAGCAGGTGCTTCACCTAGAGGTGCTTGTAGGACATAATCTTTCTTGGCAGCTATGAGGATGATCCTCAGGTTCCGGACCCAGTCCGTATAGTTGCTACCATCGTCTTTCAGCTTGGTTTTCTCTAGGAACGCGTTGAAGTTGAGGACAACGTTGGCCATTTGATCTACAATACATGTTGTAAAGATTTCAGACTAAGTTCATGATAATTAAGTTCATCTAATCAAATTATTCAATGAACTCCCACTTAGATAGACATCCCTCCATTCATCTAAGTATAACATGATCCGAGTTAACTAGGCCATGTCCGATCATCACGTGAGATGGACTAGTCAGCATCGGTGAACATCTTCATGTTGATTGTATCTTCTATACGACTCATGCTCGACCTTTCGGTCTTCTGTGTTCCGAGGCCATGTCTGTACATGCTAGGCTCGTCAAGTCAACCTAAGTGTTTGCATGTGTAAATCTGTCTTACACCCGTTGTATGTGAACGTTGGAATCTATCACACCCGATCATCACGTGGTGCTTCGAAACAACGAACTGTCGCAACGGTGCACAGTTAGGGGGAACACTTTCTTGAAATTATTATGAGGGATCATCTTATTTACTACCGTCGTTCTAAGTAAACAAGATGCAAAAACATGATAAACATCTCATGCAATCAAATAATAGTGACATGATATGGCCAATATCATATAGCTCCTGTGATCTCCATCTTGGGGCTCCATGATCATCTTGTCACCGGCATGACACCATGATCTCCATCATCGTGTCTCCATGAAGTTGCTCGCCAACTATTACTTCTACTACTATGGCTAACACGTTTAGCAATAAATTAAAGTAATTTACATGGCGTTTCTCAATGACACGCAGGTCATACAAAAAATAAAGACAACTCCTATGGCTCCTGCTGGTTGTCATACTCATCGACATGCAAGTCGTGATTCCTATTACAAGAACATGATCTCATACATCACATATATATTCATCATTCATCACAACTTTGGCCATATCACATCACAAAACACTTGCTGCAAAAACAAGTTAGACGTCCTCTAATTGTTGTTGCAAGTTTTACGTGGCTGCAAGAGGGTTCTAGCAAGAACGTTTTCTTATGTACGTTAAAGCCACAACGTGATTTGTCAACTTCTATTTACCCTTCATAAGGACCCTTTTCATCAAATCCGCTCCAACTAAAGTGGGAGAGACAGACACCCGCCAGCCACCTTATGCAACTAGTGCATGTCAGTCGGTGGAGCCGGTCTCACGTAAGCGTACGTGTAAGGTTGGTCAGGGCCGCTTCATCCCACAATACCGCTGAAGCAAAATAAGACTAGTAGCGGCAAGAAAGTTGACAACATCTACGCCCACAACAAATTGTGTTCTACTCGTGCAAAGAGAACTACGCATAAACCTAGCTCTGATACCACTGTTGGGGAACTTTGCAGAAAACAAAAAAAATTCTCTACGTTTCACCAAGATCTATCTATGGAGTCATCTAGCAACGAGAGGGGAGTGCATCTACATACCCTTGTAGATTGCGCGCGGAAGCGTTCAAGAGAACGGGCATGAGGGAGTCGTACTCGACGTGATCCAAATCACCGGAGATCCTAGCGCCGAACGGACGGCACCTCCGCGTTCAACACACGTACGGTCAGCGTGACGTATCCTCCTTCTTGATCCAGCAAGGGGGAAGGAGAGGTTGATGAAGATCCAGCAGCACAACGGCGTGGTGGTGGATGCAGCAGTCACCGCAGCAGGGCTTCGCCGTTCTTCTGCGAGAGGGAGAGGTGTAGCAGGGGAGAGGGAGGCGCCAAGACTTCAGGGTGCGGCTGCCCTCCCTCCCCCCCCCCCCTTATATAGGCCCCCTAGGGGTGCGCCGGCCCTTGGAGATGGGATCTCCTAGGGGGGGCGGCGGCCAAGGGGGTGGAGTGCCCCCCAAGGCAAGTGGAGGCGCCCCCTCCCCTAGGGTTCCCAACCCTAGGCGCATGGGGGGCCCAAGGGGGGGCACACCAGCCCACTATGGGCTGGTTCCCTCCCCACTTCAACCCATGGGGCCCTCCGGGATGGGTGGCCCCACCCGGTGGACCCCCGGGACCCTTCCCGTGGTCCCGGTACAATACCGTTGACCCCCGAAACTCCCCCGATGGCCGAAACTGCACTTCCTATATATAATTCTTCACCTCTGGACCATTCCGGAACTCCTCGTGACATCCGGGATCTCATCCGGGACTCCGAACAACTTTCGGGTTACTGCATACTCATATCTCTACAACCCTAGCATCACCGAACCTTAAGTGTGTAGACCCTACGGGTTCGGGAGACATGTAGACATGACCGAGACGGCTCTCCGGTCAATAACCAACAGCGGGATCTGGATACCCATGTTGGCTCCCACATGCTCCTCGATGATCTCATCGGATGAACCACGATGTCGAGGATTCAAGCAACCCTGTATACAATTCCCTTCCTCAATCGGTACGTTACTTGCCCGAGACTCGATCGTCGGTATCCCAATACCTTGTTCAGTCTCGTTACCGGCAAGTCACTTTACTCGTACCGTAATGCATGATCCTGTGACCAGACACTTGGTCACTTTGAGCTCATTATGATGATGCATTACCGAGTGGGCCCAGAGATACCTCTCCGTCATACGGAGTGACAAATCCCAGTCTTGATCCGTGTCAACCCAACAGATACTTTCGGAGATACCCGTAGTATACCTTTATAGTCACCCAGTTACGTTGTGACGTTTGGTACACCCAAAGCACTCCTACGGTATCCGGGAGTTGCACGATCTCATGGTCTAAGGAAAAGATACTTGACATTGGAAAAACTCTAGCAAACGAACTATACGATCTTGTGCTATGTTTAGGATTAGGTCTTGTCCATCACATCATTCTCCTAATGATGTGATCCCGTTATCAATGACATCCAATGTCCATAGTCAGGAAACCATGACTATCTGTTGATCAACGAGCTAGTTAACTAGAGGCTTACTAGGGACATGTTTGGTGTCTATGTATTCACACATGTATTACGATTTTCGGATAACACAATTAAAGCATGAATAAAAGACAATTATCATGAACAAGGAAATATAATAATAATCCTTTTATTATTACCTCTAGGGCATATTTCCAACACCAGAAGCATCGGCGGCACCAACCCACGCGCATCAAAGGTCGGCCTGGAGGCGACGAATTCCTCCCGATCCTTGCGCTGGAACAGGGGGACGAAGGCGCTTGGTGGGTACTCCTGGTTGTCCCCAACTATGAGGCGCAGGACAGCGGCCAATTCATCGTCAGGCAGGGCCCCGGGCCTCAGGCGGGTCATGTTCCCCTCTTCTTCAAGCTCCCACAGGGGGCGTGCATGCGCCTGGAGTGGAGCTACTCGCAGGGTCAAGAACTCCCTCAGAAGCATGACCCCCATCACCTTTGCCGCCCTCGCGTTGCCCGGTTTTAGGTTGGTCACCATCTGCCCCAACACTGACGAGGCCCGCTCATCAGCAAGCTCTGCCCTGGGCCATCCCCCATGGAAAGAGGGCGCCGCCGTGGGCAACGCCTGACGCGGATCGGCGCACTTGGCGTCCATCATGACCCATTTGGATCGAATGTTGTCGGCCCTCTTCCCGGTGCTCGAGATCGAGTTGGCCTTGCCGGATGCAACGAAGTTAGCGCATCCAGAGATGTTACCCTCGCTGACGCGGAGGAAGAAGAAATGGCGCAGGAGCGCCACGGACGGCATCACGCCCATGTACGCCTCACAGTAGTAGGCGAAGATGGAAAGGAGGAGGACATAGTTGGGATGGAGATGCAACGCCTGCAGCCCATAGTGGTCGAGGACTTCGTAAAAGAAATCGGAGAAGGGAGGAACCAACCCGACGGCGACACTGCTCGAGAAGAAGGGGAAGAAGGTGCTTTCCTCGGGCTCCGGCGCATCAGAGGCAAGCCGGAGCTCGGTCTTCCCCCACTCATTGCTCTTGCCTGCCGTCAACAGTCGCACGGAGGCGAGGCTCTTCTCCGTGACGGTGGGCGCCTCAAGGGCCGGCTCGTACCAAGCCGGTTGTAACGCCCCGAGACCGATGTGCCAGGTGTCGTCCAGTTATTCGCTGTTGTTGCCTTGTCATTGCTTGCGTGTCATGCATTGCATATCATGTCATCATGTGCATTGCATCATCATGTTTTTAAAACTTGCATTCGTCCGGGTTCTCCGAGTTCTCTCCGTTGTCCGTTTTGAGCCCAGACACACTTGCACGCGCCCGCGGCACGTCCGAAATATTATTTTATTAGTGGCCGGAAAATGTTCTCGGAATGGGATGAGAGTTGACGTGCGGTCTTATTATAGTGTAGGTAGACCGCCTGCCAAGTTTCATCGCATTCGGAGTCCGTTTGACGCCCCAACGGATAACTATAGCGGCAGTATAGCCGGTCAAACGTCGGACGTTTTCGGTCTCCGAAAATAGTTGTCGGGCTGCACTCCTCTCCTCTCATCTCAGCCCAACCTCTTTTCGCAACCCACTTGCAGCCCACCTAAACCCCTCCCTCCGTTCTGGTCCGTCAGATCGCGATCGGAGGCTCCGAAACGCTCCAAAACCCCTCCTAACCCTTCAAACCCTAGCCCCTACCTATAAAAGGAAGCCTCCCTTCCATTTTTGGCAGCAGCCAAACCCCCCTCCTCGAAATCCGCGCGTCGCCAGCCTCCTCCCACCTTGAGGGCCGCGCCGCCGCCTCCCACCTCCTCTCCTCAATTTCCGGCGCCAGCCACCACCATCTCGCCACTTGGCGTGCCCTGTGTGGCCAGCCGCCGCTCCAGCAGCGCCCGCAGCCAACGGGAAGCTGCCACGTCGCCTCCCCGCACCCACATCACCCCGCGCCGCCAGGCCCGCTCCAGGCCCGCCCGGGCCCTGATCTGGGCTCTGAGGCCCGCACCGCGTCGCCCCTGCTCCCCGAGCTCTAGATCGGGAGAGGGAGACCCCGATCCAAGCTCCTCCGCCGCTCTGCACTCGTCGGTCGCCGGAGCCTCGCCGCCGGCGAGCCCTTCGACAGCAGGCCAGTGCCGCCCTCGCCTCCCTCTCTCTCCCTTTCCGTTCTCCTTCCTCTCCTCGCCAGCTCTCTCCCTCCCTCTATTGCCACAGGAAATGCCGCCGCCATGGACGAGCTCCACTTCGCCGTTTTTCCGCGTCCCCGAGTGCCGCCGGCCACCTCCGTCACCGGATCTGGGATCCCCTTCGCCGGATCCATCCATTCCTGACCTCACCGGAGCCCCTCTCCTCCGTCCCCGCCACCAAGTTCGCCAGCCGCCGCCATTGCCATGGCTCTGCTTCGATCCAGAAGGAGCCCGCTCGCTCGCGTTGACTCCCGCGTGGGTCGGATTCCTCTCCGCCGGCCCAGCCGCTCCCCTGTGCCGCGCAAGGCCCAGCGTCGCTGGCCTCCTCTGCCAAGCCGGCCAAGGCCCATGGTGAGGCGAGATCCAGCGCCCCTCTTTTTTTCCCTTCCCCCTGTCGGGCCAACCTCTGTTTCGGCCCAGGACATTTTTTTTCCCTGAGCGAATTTATCTATTATTCCGGAGAACACAGTTTTACAGAAAAGACCCTCATGTTCATGCATATAATAACTCACAATTCGTGCATCGGTTTAAAATGATTTATATATGAACCTTGTTCAGAATTTTGTGTAGATTAATAATATCCAACTTTCATCTATGTTTGAAATATTAAAATGCTGTTTGTTTAAATTTGCTCCTATGCCATGTTAAAATGATTTAACTCATAACTAAATAACCGTAGCTCCGATTTTAATAAACTTTATATGTAATTGGGGTAGGATTTTGCCTAGTTTAACATGGTGGCATCATCTTGCATGTTTAATAACTCTAAAATTTGGTTTAGGGCAGAACAGTATCAAACCTTAAATTATGCATATGAGGATTTTCCGGAATTGTTGTTCGTTGCTTCCGGCCTCATTTAAACTTGCCTAGATGGGTAGTTTTGTTGTGCTTCGCCTCTTGCCATGTTGATCAACATTTAATATTGTTGGGGTACATAAACGAGAGAGAACTAAATAATTGATGTGGTGTTTTGTCAATATGCATCCCGATGCATATTGAGCTCCACTTAATTTGTAGGATTGCTTGTGCACTTTGCCATGCCTCATTAAACCGGACATGCATCATACTTGTTGTGCATCATGCCATGATCGTGTGATAGTTGTTTACTATGTTGTTTGCTTCTTTCCGGTGCGCTTCTTCGGGTTGTTTCCGGTAACGTCGTGTTGTGAGGATCCGTTCGTCTACGTCCGTTTGTCTTCTTCATGGACTCGTTCTTCTTCCTTGCGGGATTTCAGGCAAGATGATCATACCCTCAAAATCACTACTATCTTTGCTATGCTAGTTTGCTCGCTCTTTTGCTATGCCAATGCTACGATGCCTACCATTTGCTTGTCAGCCTCCCAATTGCCATGTCAAACCTCTAACCCACCTTGTCCTAGCAAACCGTTGATTGGCTATGTTACCGCTTTGCTCAGCCCCTCTTATAGCGTTGCTAGTTGCAGGTGAAGATTGGAGGCCGTTCCTTGTTGGAACATTTATTTACTTGTTGGGATATCACTATATATATCTTATTTAATTAATGCATCTATATACTTGGTAAAGGGTGTAAGGCTCGGCCTTATGCCTGGTGTTTTGTTCCACTCTTGCCGCCCTAGTTTCCATCATATCGGTGTTATGTTCCCGGATTTTGCGTCCCTTACGCGGTTGGGCTATAATGGGAACCCCTTGACAGTTCGCCTTAAGTAAAGCTCTTCTAGCAATGCCCAACATTGGTTTTACCATTTGCCACCTAGCCTTTTTCTTTCCCTTGGGTCGGCCAGCCCAAGGGTCATCTTTATTTTAACCCCCCCCCCCTGGGCCAGTGCTCCTCTGAGTGTTGGTCCGAACTGAGCTGCCTGCGGGGCCACCTCGGGGAAACTTGAGGGTTGGTTTTACTCGTAGCTAGTCTCATCTGAGTGTGCCCTGAGAAAGAGATATGTGCAGCTCCTATCGGGATTTGTCGGCACATTCGGGCGGTGTTGCTGGTTTAGTTTTACCCTGTCGAAATGTCTTGTTGTACCAGGATACCGAGTCTGATCGGAATGTCTCGGGTGGAGGTCTATTCCTTCGTTGACCGTGAGAGCTTGTCATGGGCTAAGTTGGGACTCCCCTGCAGGGATTAAACTTTCGAAAGCCGTGCCCGCGGTTATGGGCAGATGGGAATTTGTTAACGTCCGGTTGTAGAAAACCTGAAGTTCGACCTTAATTAAAATGAATCAACCGCGTGTGTAACCGTGATGGTCTCTTTCCGGCGGGGTCCGGGAAGTGAACACGGTTGTTGGAGTTATGCTTGACATAGGTTGTTATAGGATCACTTCCTGATCATACTTTTATCGACCGTGCTTTGCCTTCTCTTCTCGCTCTCTTTTGCGTATGTTAGCCACCATATATGCTAGTCGCTTGCTGCAGCTCCACCTCATACCTTTACCTTACCCATAAGCTTAAATAGTCTTGATCGCGAGGGTGCGAGATTGCTGAGTCCCCGTGGCTCACAGATACTTCCAAAACCAGCTTGCAGGTGCCGATGAGTCCGTGTAGATGACGCAACCAAGCTCAGGAGGAGCTCGATGAAGATCTTGTCCTTTGTGTTGTTTCGTTCTAGTTGATCAGTAGTGGAGCCTAGTTGGGGTCGATCGTGGACCTTTGTCGCATTTGGGGTTCTTATTTTATTTTGGTTCCGTAGTCGGACCATGAGTGTATTTGATTGATGTAATGTTTATTCATGTAATTGGGTGAACTGGCGATTGTAAGCCAACTATGTGTCTCTTTCCCTTATTATATTACATGGGTTGTGTGAAGATTACCTCACTTGCGACATATGCCTTCAATGCGATTATGCCTCTAAGTCGTGCCTCGACACGTGGGAGATATAGTCGCATCGAGGGTGTTACAAGTTGGTATCAGAGCCTTCCCCGACCTTAGGAGCCCCATTGCTTGATCGTTTTTAGTGGCCGAGTTGTGTCTAGAAAAAAAAAATTTGAGTCATTTAGGATTATATATATCGGAGAGTTAGGAATTCTTTTTACTTCCCAGTCTCCTCATCGCTCTGGTAAGGCATCCTGACGTAGAGTTTTGACTCTTCTCTTCTCAAATTTCACTAAAAAAAATTTAGGATCACGCGGGTATCTTGGAATCGTTCCGATGGTTTTATGATGAGAACATTGTCTTGGTGCCTCCTGTCAGGGGTTTAGTGGAAGTGTCCCGGGGAGTTGAGCTCTGAGGTGTTGTCGTCATAATTTTATCGTTGCAGTTCTGGAATACCTGAGTTTAGTACGCCGACATCGAAAATATCTTTTATGCAGTTCGTTGGTGAGATAACCTCGACGCCACCCAGTACTGGGGCAGGAGTTCGGGAGTATCGCCATAACTTGTATAACGGATGCTTTTCGAAGGTTGAGGTAGATGATTTCCGAAGGTTTCTTGGTTATGTGTTGAAGGATGGATACAGCTGGATGTAGGATTTGCTAGTTTGGGTGAGATATTATGCTTCCCCTGTATCCCCAACACCTGATTGCATAACCGGAAAATTTGGGGAGTTTCATAGGTGGGAATTCAAGTAGCTCTTAGGATATCTTTCCGACGGATGTATGATATGAAATTGGGGTTCGACGTCTAGTGGTCCGCCTATTCACGGTCGGTTTTACAGTTGTCTCGTTGTGTCTTAAAGAGTCCTTGGCTATGCCGACTCGGGGACGCTGCGTATGTCATGTGCACTGTCTTGTACATGATGGTGATGTACGATCGAGCCCGTGTAGGCCCCACCACGAAAACTTCGGACGAATTCTCTATCATATGTTTGTTCTGGCTTATTCTGCAAGCCAATCCTTTGTTTTGTTTTGAGTTGTGGTATTCGAGTTGCTTCGAAGTCAAATGTTGATTCCATAACTTCCTTAAATGGTGTTCTCATATTCCTATGTGAATACTAATCCTTTTCGATCATCGAGTTTCTCATTTCAATTTCTTTTCAACTGGTGTGTCTCTCCCCAAGTGGATCCGTTCATTTTCAACATTCACAAGATCATTTATCACTTCTTCTCAACGGTCGTTTGTTTCATCCATCTCCAAGTTGACTTTGTTTTTCCCGCCCTCCCTCCCTTGTTTTTTTTAACGACTCAAATTTCTTGATCAAGTATCCTTTTATTCATGTGAAGTCACTTCTTTCTTTTCAATCAATGTTCTTACTCGGTGATTCTCATGAAGATCCTAACGGAGCCTCAAGTTCATCATTCTTCATTCTTTTTCTTCTCCGGTGGAACCAATGCAAGCATTATTGATCATATCTTTCTCCTCGTTTCAAATACCTTCTCATGCCGGTGCACCTCATATTCATTCACTTCTCGCTATTTAATTGTTCCGGAGTGCTCAAGATATCTTGAAGATTCGTGTTTCCACTCTGCATTCGTTCAAGCTCTTTCGAGGTTGTTATCTCATTCAAGTCATTTAATTCTACCGGTGCAATATCTCTTTTCAAGCAAATCGTTTCAACGGTGTTACTTTTGAGTGGGCCCATAACCCACAGGTCTTTTCCCAGGATCTTACCTGACTCTTCCAGTCTTTCCGGAGCTATCCTCAAATTTCTTTTGAAGTTTGACGTAAGAATGAATTATCATCAGTCAAATGTATTTCTCCAAGATCTTTCAAATTCTTTTCATCGTTGGCTCAACCGTTCCATTCTTCATCCCGGAGTGCCTCAACAATTCTTGGTGGTGTTTCCCGTTGTAATTCTCAGATTTTGAAGATCGAAGAAGAGTTTCTCTTTAATCTTGCTCCATTCTCTTCAAGATTCATGATTCTAGCTTGTTGCCATCCTCTCATAATTGTTTTGATTGTGGGAATCCTTTTCACCTATCCGGAGCAATTCAAGATTCTGCTAAGTTTGTTTATCCAGAGGCCATCATTTCGGGATTATTCATTCTCAGCTTCCAGTTATCATTCTCCAATTATACCGATGCATCATTCAAGTATATTTTCTAATCAGCTCATGATCTTTTGTTCTCGTGGATCTAATTTCCCTCAAGTATTTTCATTCGTTCTCTAATTCCTTTCCGGTGATTTATCCATTTTTCTTCGTTCATTTTCAATTCTTACGGTGGTCCGTTTAAGAGTTCTCTTCCTTGGTCACCATATCAATTTATTCGTTGTTTCAACCCTACCGGTGGTTAGTTCGATATTTTCTCAAGTTGGCGCCGTATCTATCCTAATCTTTTCTACGAGAATAAGTAATATGCCAAACCCGTTGCTTGTCACCAATCTAAATTGGTGAAGGTTAAGCATAATGTAATTCTTATTATTGTTTCATCCAAATGATTAATTCCCTATTCCGGAGGTTCTACATGATGGTTCAGCTATGATTTAATTCATTCTCGAAGTGTTCATCAAGATTCTTTTCTAAGAAGCTCAAGCTTTCTTCTTCTTGCAATCCGGAGTGCAATTTGTTTCTACCGTATCTTTGGAGGTGGTTTTACGTCATTCTTGATAATTTGAGTTCATGATTCACATGTTATTAAGGATGAGGTATTTTAAATTCATCAACCTCTTCGTTGGAATTATCTTGGGTGATGTTTCACCTAAAGCCTTCCCTAAGGATTGTCACTATTTATGGTGCTTTTAAATGACCCTAGTCCTTCATCTATCCTCCCGGTGAAATAAGTTTCTCGTCTCCTTGTTCAAACCCAATCAAATCTATTCCGTGAGTGGCAAGTTGTCACCTCATAATGTTGGGGGTATCTTCTATAAGTCCATATCAAGCTTATCTTTTCGTTGTTGGGTTTTTTCCAACAACTCCGTTCGACCCTTCTCATAAGGATGCCTTCTCAAGCTCTTTTGTGGCAGAAGTTGGCATTTTCTCCTCAATTCTCCTATTTCAATTATCCATCTTCTATTCTTTTGTTCCGGAGTCATTGTGATGTTGCTATCTTCAACCTTTCCTTTTGTTTTTGTCAGGACCTTGTTCCTTTCTTGCTTATTCATTTAACCGGAGTGTCGTGCCTTCTTTTCAAGTTATATCACCTTATCAAGTTCTTATTCAATTCATCCCTTTTCTACCGGAGTGCTGCCCGAATTTGGTCTTCCTTGATCCCCTTCCTTAACCGGAGTGTTTTCTATGTATATCTTCCCTTCAACCTCAAGGTTTTCGCAATGTTCTTTGTCCCTCTTTTCTAACGGAGTGTTTTCAACTTCGTTCACCTTCGTTGTGTTCTTTTCTCGAATTTGTTCAACCTCGCAAGGTTCTTTGGTTTCACTCGTTTGTTGTAAGAAGCAACTTAGTTTTACCGTTTCTCTTCCTTTTCCGTTTTCCCTCTGGTGCCATTCTAGATCTCGGGACGAGATCCTCTCGTAGTGGTGGAGTGTTGTAACGACCCGAGACCGATGTGCCAGGTGTTGTCCAGTTATTCACTATTGTTGCCTTGTCATTGCTTGCGTGTCATGCATTGCATATCATGTCATCATGTGCATTGCATCATCATGTTTTTAAAACTTGCATTCGTCCGGGTTCTCCGAGTTCTCTCCGTTGTCCGTTTTGAGCCCAGACACACTTGCACGCGCCCGCGGCACGTCCGAAATATTATTTTATTAGTGGCCGGAAAATGTTCTCGGAATGGGATGAGAGTTGACGTGTGGTCTTATTATAGTGTAGGTAGACCGCCTGCCAAGTTTCATCGCATTCGGAGTCCGTTTGACGCCCCAACGGATAACTATAGCGGCAGTATAGCCGGTCAAACGTCGGACGTTTTCGGTCTCCGAAAACAGTTGCCGGGCTGCACTCCTCTCCTCTCATCTCAGCCCAACCTCTTTTCGCAACCCACTTGCAGCCCACCTAAACCCCTCCCTCCGTTCTGGTCCGTCAGATCGCGATCGGAGGCTCCGAAACGCTCCAAAACCCCTCCTAACCCTTCAAACCCTAGCCCCTACCTATAAAAGGAAGCCTCCCTTCCATTTTTGGCAGCAGCCAAACCCCCCTCCTCGAAATCCGCGCGCCGCCAGCCTCCTCCCACCTTGAGGGCCGCGCCGCCGCCTCCCACCTCCTCTCCTCAATTTCCGGCGCCAGCCACCACCATCTCGCCACTTGGCGTGCCCTGTGTGGCCAGCCGCCGCTCCAGCAGCGCCCGCAGCCAACGGGAAGCTGCCACGTCGCCTCCCCGCGCCCACATCACCCCGCGCCGCCAGGCCCGCTCCAGGCCCGCCCGGGCCCCGATCTGGGCTCTGAGGCCCGCACCGCGTCGCCCCTGCTCCCCGAGCTCTAGATCGGGAGAGGGAGACCCCGATCCAAGCTCCTCCGCCGCTCTGCACTCGTCGGTCGCCGGAGCCTCGCCGCCGGCGAGCCCTTCGACAGCAGGCCAGTGCCGCCCTCGCCTCCCTCTCTCTCCCTTTCCGTTCTCCTTCCTCTCCTCGCCAGCTCTCTCCCTCCCTCTGTTGCCACAGGAAATGCCGCCGCCATGGACGAGCTCCACTTCGCCGTTTTTCCGCGTCTCCGAGTGCCGCCGGCCACCTCCGTCACCGGATCTGGGATCCCCTTCGCCGGATCCATCCATTCCTGACCTCACCGGAGCCCCTCTCCTCCGTCCCCGCCACCAAGTTCGCCAGCCGCCGCCATTGCCATGGCTCTGCTTCGATCCAGAAGGAGCCCGCTCGCTCGCGTTGACTCCCGCGTGGGTCGGATTCCTCTCCGCCGGCCCAGCCGCTCCCCTGTGCCGCGCAAGGCCCAGTGTCGCTGGCCTCCTCTGCCAAGCCGGCCAAGGCCCATGGTGAGGCCAGATCCAGTGCCCCTCTTTTTTTCCCTTCCCCCTGTCGGGCCAACCTCTGTTTCGGCCCAGGACATTTTTTTTCCCTGAGCGAATTTATCTATTATTCCGGAGAACACAGTTTTACAGAAAAGACCCTCATGTTCATGCATATAATAACTCACAATTCGTGCATCGGTTTAAAATGATTTATATATGAACCTTGTTCAGAATTTTGTGTAGATTAATAATATCCAACTTTCGTCTATGTTTGAAATATTAAAATGCTGTTTGTTTAAATTTGCTCCTATGCCATGTTAAAATGATTTAACTCATAACTAAATAACCGTAGCTCCGATTTTAATAAACTTTATATGTAATTGGGGTAGGATTTTGCCTAGTTTAACATGGTGGCATCATCTTGCATGTTTAATAACTCTAAAATTTGGTTTAGGGCAGAACAGTATCAAACCTTAAATTATGCATATGAGGATTTTCCGGAATTGTTGTTCGTTGCTTCCGGCCTCATTTAAACTTGCCTAGATGGGTAGTTTTGTTATGCTTCGCCTCTTGCCATGTTGATCAACATTTAATATTGTTGGGGTACATAAACGAGAGAGAACTAAATAATTGATGTGGTGTTTTGTCAATATGCATCCCGATGCATATTGAGCTCCACTTAATTTGTAGGATTGCTTGTGCACTTTGCCATGCCTCATTAAACCGGACATGCATCATACTTGTTGTGCATCATGCCATGATCGTGTGATAGTTGTTTACTATGTTGTTTGCTTCTTTCCGGTGCGCTTCTTCGGGTTGTTTCCGGTAACGTCGTGTTGTGAGGATCCGTTCGTCTACGTCCGTTTGTCTTCTTCATGGACTCGTTCTTCTTCCTTGCGGGATTTCAGGCAAGATGATCATACCCTCGAAATCACTACTATCTTTGCTATGCTAGTTTGCTCGCTCTTTTGCTATGCCAATGCTACGATGCCTACCATTTGCTTGTCAGCCTCCCAATTGCCATGTCAAACCTCTAACCCACCTTGTCCTAGCAAACCGTTGATTGGCTATGTTACCGCTTTGCTCAGCCCCTCTTATAGCGTTGCTAGTTGCAGGTGAAGATTGGAAGCCGTTCCTTGTTGGAACATTTATTTACTTGTTGGGATATCACTATATATATCTTATTTAATTAATGCATCTATATACTTGGTAAAGGGTGGAAGGCTCGGCCTTATGCCTGGTGTTTTGTTCCACTCTTGCCGCCCTAGTTTCCGTCATATCGGTGTTATGTTCCCGGATTTTGCGTCCCTTACGCGGTTGGGCTATAATGGGAACCCCTTGACAGTTCGCCTTAAGTAAAGCTCTTCCAGCAATGCCCAACATTGGTTTTACCATTTGCCACCTAGCCTTTTTCTTTCCCTTGGGTCGGCCAGCCCAAGAGTCATCTTTATTTTAACCCCCCCCCCTGGGCCAGTGCTCCTCTGAGTGTTGGTCCGAACTGAGCTGCCTGCGGGGCCACCTCGGGGAAACTTGAGGGTTGGTTTTACTCGTAGCTAGTCTCATCTGAGTGTGCCCTGAGAAAGAGATATGTGCAGCTCCTATCGGGATTTGTCGGCACATTCGGGCGGTGTTGCTGGTTTAGTTTTACCCTGTCGAAATGTCTTGTTGTACCGGGATACCGAGTCTGATCGGAATGTCTCGGGTGGAGGTCTATTCCTTCGTTGACCGTGAGAGCTTGTCATGGGCTAAGTTGGGACTCCCCTGCAGGGATTAAACTTTCGAAAGCCGTGCCCGCGGTTATGGGCAGATGGGAATTTGTTAACGTCCGGTTGTAGAAAACCTGAAGTTCGACCTTAATTAAAATGAATCAACCGCGTGTGTAACCGTGATGGTCTCTTTCCGGCGGGGTCCGGGAAGTGAACACGGTTGTTGGAGTTATGCTTGACGTAGGTTGTTATAGAATCACTTCTTGATCATACTTTTATCGACCGTGCTTTGCCTTCTCTTCTCGCTCTCTTTTGCGTATGTTAGCCACCATATATGCTAGTCGCTTGCTGCAGCTCCACCTCATACCTTTACCTTACCCATAAGCTTAAATAGTCTTGATCGCGAGGGTGCGAGATTGCTGAGTCCCCGTGGCTCACAGATACTTCCAAAACCAGCTTGCAGGTGCCGATGAGTCCGTGTAGATGACGCAACCAAGCTCAGGAGGAGCTCGATGAAGATCTTGTCCTTTGTGTTGTTTCGTTCTAGTTGATCAGTAGTGGAGCCCAGTTGGGGTCGATCGTGGACCTTTGTCGCATTTGGGGTTCTTCTTTTATTTTGGTTCCGTAGTCGGACCATGAGTGTATTTGATTGATGTAATGTTTATTCATGTAATTGGGTGAAGTGGCGATTGTAAGCCTACTATGTCTCTCTTTCCCTTATTATATTACATGGGTTGTGTGAAGATTACCTCACTTGCGACATATGCCTTCAATGCGATTATGCCTCTAAGTCGTGCCTCGACACGTGGGAGATATAATCGCATCGAGGGTGTTACACCGGTGCTGAGGAAGCCTTGGCCTTGCACGACACCATGGATCGCAGCTACGGGATGAGATTGGAGCGGATCTGGAGATAGCGGTGGCAGAGAGCAAGGAAGGGGATCTGGAGCAAGGCAAGGAAGAAGCAATGAAGGCAAGTGCTGCCTGCGCCAGCCTTTCGTTAGGTCGAGCAGTTGCCGAGGCAGCATGGGGAAGCGGAGATGCCCACGTCCAATCAACCGCTACGCGTTAATCAAGGTCGCAGGCTTTTGGGCCCTGCGGTGCTCCGTACTTGGCCCTTGGCTTCGCCGCAAAGCCAAGCCCGAGTGCACCTTGGGCCCGGGGGCTACTGTCGGCGTTCTGGGAACGGGGGTCCCCAGACTTGCCTGCCTGCGGCCCGCGGCGTGGCTAAGCTAGCAGGTCGTACGACCCATCTTCATCAATAAGGCATCCAAGACCCTCGCGAGGGGCCAAGCCTCGCGAGGCGGACGACACAAGACCGCCTCTGGAGTGGCCCAGTCGGGCAGGCTCACAAGGAGCGGAGATACCAAGGCGAGGTGAACCTCACGAGGCTCTCATGACGTGAGCCATGACGATCGACACCAGGCGGGCGCCAGCGCGCGCAGCGTCCTTGTTTCCTCTTTGGTGCTAAGGAAACCAGCGCAGGCGAGGAGTACCGAGGATCAGGCAAAGGTTTCCATTTTCGTGCAACAAGACCAAGACCAGAAGGATGGCAAGGCGGAGGTCATTGTGGAGCCCAAGACGGTGTCACCACCAGAGCCTTTCGCAGGCGCAGACCACCTTTTGTCAGGATAGCTTGTACTAACTGTCCCCCTTCAAATTTGCCCACCATTGTTGGCTCCCTTCCCGCTCAGTATTTGGGAAGAGAACCAGGGCCTCTATAAGTAGGACTAGCCACCACCATAGGCAGGGAGAGGACATCTTAGATCACTCTCACCCACACAAGTTAGCCTAGCACAAGAACACATCAACCTCAGGAGGATGTTCTTCCCATTGTATTGTTCATCATCAGCCCAAGAGGCAATCCACCACCACCATACTGGAGTAGGGTATTACACCACAACGGTGGCCCGAACCAGTATAAATCTTGTGTCTTTCTGTGTTGCGAGTGCGTCGAGTTCGTCCGTGAGATCTTAGCGAGCTAGGGCGTAGATCGGTGAGAGGAAAAGACTTCGCGCGCCCCCCCAGTGTTTGAACCTTAAGGGTTTGCCGGAACCCCACATCCCACAGTAGGGGCTTGCTGCACCGTCCTAGAACACCTGACAGTTCGACTTACTGACGCGTAGACGTGTGGCGCGATCTCCTGCAGCCAGAAGCCACCGAGCCACCGGTCTTACCATAATAGGGTGTGCATTCCGTTCCCGGCGATGGAGCACATGGCCGCCGCACAGAGCGCCCTTGCTTTCTCCGGGACTTGGATGTCGAATTCTGCCCATGGCCTGGTGGCATCAATTCGCTGCAGTCATGGCCATTGTGCTTGCATAGCGACGTTGAGCCAACTCAGGTTCGGAACACCTAAGCCCCCTGCCCACTTTGGTGTGCATAACTTGTCCCACGTGACCATGCACTGTCCCCCATTGGCTATGTCCTTGGCGCACCACAAGAAGCTGGAGGAAATATGCCCTACAGGCAATAATAAAGCTATTATTTATTTCCTTATATCATGATAAATGTTTATTATTCATGCTAGAATTGTATTAACCGGAAACATAATACATGTGTGAATACATAGACAAACAGAGTGTCACTAGTATGCCTCTACTTGACTAGCTCGTTAATCAAAGATGGTTATGTTTCCTAACCATAGACATGAGTTGTCATTTGATTAACGGGATCACATCATTAGGAGAATGATGTGATTGACTTGACCCATTCCGTTAGCATAGCACTTGATCGTTTAGTTTGTTGCTATTGTTTTCTTCATGACTTATACATGTTCCTATGACTATGAGATTATGCAACTCCCGTTTACCGGAGGAACACTTTGTGTGCCACCAAACGTCACAACGTAACTGGGTGATTATAAAGGTGCTCTACAGGTGTCTCCGAAGGTACTTGTTGGGTTGGCGTATTTTGAGATTAGGATTTGTCACTCCGATTGTCAGAGAGGTATCTCTGGGCCCTCTCGGTAATGCACATCACTTAAGCCTTGCAAGCATTGCAACTAATGAGTTAGTTGCAGTATGATGTGTTACGGAACGAGTAAAGAGACTTGCCGGTAACGAGATTGAACTAGGTATTGAGATACCGACGATCGAATCTCGGGCAAGTAACATACCGATGACAAAGGGAACAACGTATGTTGTTATGCGGTCTGACCGATAAAGATCTTCGTAGAATATGTGGGAGCCAATATGAGCATCCAGGTTCCGCTATTGGTTATTCACCAGAGACGTGTCTCGGTCATGTCTACATTGCTCTCGAACCCTTAGGGTCCGCACGCTTAAGGTTTCGATGACAGTTATATTATGAGTTTATGAGTTTTAATGTACCGAAGGAGTTCGGAGGAGTCTCAGATGAGATCGGGGACATGACGAGGAGTCTCGAAATGGTCGAGACGTAAAGATCGATATATTGGACGACTATATTCGGACATCGGAAAGGTTCCGAGTGATTCGGGTATTTTTCGAAGTACTGGAGAGTTACGGGAATACGTATTGGGCCTTATTGGGCCATACGGGAAAGAAGGAAAAGGGCCTCAAGGGTGGCCGCACCCCTCCCCTTGGTCTGGTCCGAATTGGACTAGGGAAGGGGGGCGCACCCTTCCTTCCTTCTCCTTTTCCCTTCCTCTTTTCCTATTCCATATGGGAGGTGGAATCCTACTAGGACTAGGGAGTCCTAGTAGGACTCCACACTTGGTGCGCCCCCTCCTAGGGCCGGCCTCCTCCTCCCTTGCTCCTTTATAAACGGGTACAGGGGGGCACCCCAAAGACACAACAAGATGATCTTCGTGATCGTTCTCTTAGCCGTGTGCGGTGCCCCCTCCACCATAATCCTCGATAATATTGTAGCGGTGCTTAGGCGAAGCCCTGCGATGGTAGAACATCAAGATCGTCACCACGCCGTCGTGCTGACGGAACTCTTCCCCGACACTTTGCTGGATCGGAGTCTGGGGATCGTCATCGAGCTGAACATGTGCTAGAACTCAGAGGTGCCGTAGTTTCGGTGCTTGATTGGTCGGGCTATGAAGACGTACGACTACATCAACCGCGTTGTGCTAACGCTTCCGCTTTTGGTCTACGAGGGTACATAGATGACACTCTCCCCTCTCGTTGCTATGAATCACCATGATCTTGCATGTGCGTAGGAAAATTTTGAAATTACTATGTTCCCCATCAGTGGCATCCGAGCCTAGGTTTTATGCGTTGATGTTGTGCACGAGTAGAACACAAGTGAGTTGTGGGCGATATAAGTCATACTGCTTACCAGCATGTCATACTTTGGTTCGGCGGTATTGTTGGATGAAGCGGCCCGGACCGACATTACGCGTACGCTTACGCGAGACTGGTTTTACCGTCGTGCTATGCACACAGGTGACTAGCGGGTGTCAGTTTCTCCAACTTTAGTTGAACCGAGTGTGGCTACGCCCGGTCCTTGTGAAGGTTAAAACAGCACCAACTTGACAAACTATCATTGTGGTTTTAATGCGTAGGTAAGAACGGTTCTTACTCAGCCCGTAGCAGCCACGTAAAACTTGCAACAACAAAGTAGAGGACGTCTAACTTGTTTTTGCAGGGCATGTGGTGATGTGATATGGTCAAGATGTGATGAGATATAAGTTGTTGTATAAGATGATCATGTTTTGTTGAAGTTATCGGCAACTGGCAGAAGCCTTATGGTTGTCTCTTTATTGCATAAGATGCAAGCGCCAAATAATTGCTTTACAATTATCGCTATGCGATAGCAATAGTTGTAAGAGCAATAGTTGGCGAGACGACCATGTGACGACACATTGATATAGATCAAGATGATGGAGATCATGGTGTCATGCCGGTGACGATGGAAATCATGACGATGTTTTGGAGATGGAGATCAAAGGCACAAGATGATGATGGCCATATCATGTCACATATTTTGATTGCATGTGATGTTTATCTTTTATGCATCTTGTCTTGCTTTAATTGACGGTAGCATTATAAGATGATCTCTCACTAAATTTCAAGATAAAAGTGTTCTCCCTGAGTATGCACCGTTGCCAAAGTTCGTCATGCCCAGACACCACGTGATGATCGGGTGTGATAAGCTCTATGTCCATCTACAACGGGTGCAAGCCAGTTTTGCACACGCAGAATACTCAGGTTAAACTTGACGAGCCTAGCATATGCAGATATGGCCTCGGAACACTGAGACTGAAAGGTTGAGCGTGAATCATATAGTAGATATGATCAACATAGTGATGTTCACCATTGGAAACTACTCCATTTCACGTGATGATCGGTTATGGTTTAGTTGATTTGGATCATGTGATCACTTAGAAGATTAGAGGGATGTCTTTCTAAGTGGGAGTTCTTAAGTAATATGATTAATTGAACTTAAATTTATCATGAACTTAGTCCTGGTAGTATTAGCATATCTATGCTGTAGATCAATAGCTCGCGTTTAGCTCCCCTGTTTTATTTTTGATATGTTCCTAGAGAAAACTAAGTTGAAAGATGTTAGTAGCAATGATGCGGATTGGATCCGTGATCTGAGGTTTATCCTCATTGCTGCACAGAAGAATTATGTCCTTAATGCACCGCTAGGTGACAGACCTATTGCAGGAGCAGATGCAGATGTCATGAATGTTTGGCTAGCTCAATATGATGACTACTTGATAGTTTAGTGCACCATGCTTAACATCTTAGAATCGGGACTTCAAAGACGTTTTGAACGTCATGGATCATATGGATGTTCCAGGAGTTGAAGTTAACATTTCAAGCAAATACCCGAGTTGAGAGATATGAAGTCTCCAACAAGTTCTATAGCTAAAAGATGGAGGAGAATAGCTCAAGCAGTGAGCATGTGTTCAAATTGTCTGGGTACTACAATCGCTTGAATCAAGTGGGAGTTAATCTTCCAAATAAAATAGTGATTGACAGAATTATCTAGTCACCATCACCAAGTTAGTAGAACTTCGTGATGAACTATAATATGCAAGGGATAACGGAAACGATTCCAAGCTCTTCGTGATGCCGAAATCAACTAAGGTAGAAATCAAGAAAAGCATCAAGTGTTGATGGTAAACAAAACCACTAGTTTCAAGTAAAGGGACAAAGGGAAGAAAGGGGAACTTCAAGAAGAACGGCAAGCAAGTTGCTGCTCAAGTGAAAAACCCAAGTCTGGACCTAAGCCTGAAACTGAGTACTTCTACTGCAAAGGGACTGGTCACTAGAAGCAGAACTACCCCAAGTAATTGGCGGATAAGAAGGATGGCAAAGTGAACATAGGTATATTTGATATACGTTTTATTGATGTGTACTTTACTAGTGTTTATAGCAACCCCTCCGTATTTGATACTAGTTCAGTTGCTAAGAGTAGTAACTCGAAACGGGAGTTGCAGAATGAACAGAGACTAGTTAAGGGTGAAGTGACGATGTGTGTTGGAAGTGGTTCCAATATTGATATGATCATCATCGCACACTCCCTATACTTTTGGGATTAGTGTTGAACCTAAATAAGTGTTATTTGGTGTTTGCGTTGAGCATAAATATGATTGGATCATGTTTATTGCAATACGGTTATTCATGTAAGTTAGAGAATAATTGTTGTTCTGTTTACATGAATAAAACCTTCTATGGTCATACACCCAATGAAAATGGTTTGTTGGATCTCGATCGTGGTGATACACATATTCATAATATTGAAGCCAAAAGATGCAAAGTTAATAATGATAGTGCAAATTATTTGTGGCACTACCGTTTAGGTCATATTGGTGTAAAGCGCATGAAGAAAATCCATGCTGATGGGTTTTTGGAATCACTTGATTATGAATCAGTTGATGCTTGCGAACCATGCCTCATGGGCAAGATGACTAAGACTCCATTCTCCGGAACAATGGAGCGAGCAACAGATTTGTTGGAAATCATACATACTGATGTATGTGGTCCGATGAATATTGAGGCTCGTGGCAGGTATCATTATTTTCTGATCTTCACAGATGATTTGAGCATATATGAGTATATCTACTTGATGAAACACAAGTCTGTAATATTTGAAAAGTTCAAAGAATTTCAGAGTGATGTGGAGAATCATCGTAACAAAAATAAAAGTTTCTACGATATGATCGCAGAAGTAAAATATTTGAGTTACGAGTTTGGCCTTCAGTTAAAACAATGTGAAATAGTTTCACTACTCACGCCACCTGGAACACCACAATGTAATGGTGTGTCCGAACGTCATAATCGTACTTTATTAGATATATATATATAGTGCGATCTATGATGTCTCTTACCGATCTACCACTGTCGTTTCGGGGTTATGCATTAGAGACAGCTACATTCACGTTAAAAAGGTGATGTAGGGTAGAACCCTAGTGGCCCGATCTTTCATGAAAGGAGCGGATCCCGCGAAGAACACGAGGAGGGAAACGAGGGGAAAATCACGAGGGGAACACAAGAGAACACTCAAACCAACAAGTATGATCACACATGTGCTAGATCCTCGAAACACAAAGAGAGATACAAGATCCAAAGTCAACAACGGACGATACAAGAGGTAACCAGTTCTTCTCCGTGAGGAGGTCTTGAATCCACAAGGGGATCTTCTCCGCAAGGAAGTCTTGAATCCAAGGTGGATCTTCTCCGAAGAGGGGCTGTGGTCTCTCTCAAGGAGTAGATCCGATATGGATGAGCGTAGCTCTATCTCTCAAATGAGCTATCACAACGCTAACCCTAACTAGGAGGAGGGAGAGGTCTATTTATAGTCTTAGTGCAAATGGGGGTGAAGTGAAGGGGTACATGGGGCTCAGCCCGCAACTGGACACAGCCAGGTACCGGACATCCGTTGGGGACCGGTCGTCCGGTGGCTCGTGGGCGGCCGGACGTCCGGTAGGGGCCGGTCGTCCGCTCGTTCTGGCTCGGATGCTGGTGTAGCGGATTTCCGGTCTGGACCGGTCGTCCGGTCGCTGGTCGTCTGGTGGCATCGGACGTCCGCTCGTTTAGCTCGGGTGCTGGGACACCAGTCGTCCGGTCTGGACCGGTCGTCCGGTGGATCTTCAGGCGCCGGACATCCGGACCCGACCGGTCGTCCGGTGGCTGGAGCTTCTTCGATAGCTCTTCTTATTGCGTCTTCATTTCCACGCTTCCCTCGCGGATGGTGTAGGTGTTCCTTGGCGCTTTCACTCCTCCACGTCGTCCGCAGCGTTCCGACAATACATATGCATGCACATGGGAGAAGTGTCAAGTAGTATACCATCCTCGAAGGGGTCAAGTGAGCACGTGTAAAGGAGATGATTCACCTTTGTGTATGTGAAGTAGATGTCGCACGTGTCACTTGCCAAATGGACTCTTGACATGGTGGTGCTCGTAGGATGCTCCGCATCATCTCCCCTCCCTTGGGAAAGATCCGACCTCGGATCGAAATCCAAATCACCATGGGAAAGAGATGGTGTCGCCGTGTAGGAGTGGTCGATCACCAAGTTCTCGTGATCTTGAAGCTTGAAATGGGCACTCTCCAATGTCGCACCGTCTCGTGATTCCTTCAAAAGGAGCAAGGAGAACAAACACTTGGAAAAACAAATGCGGTTAGCATTAGTGCAAAACCAAGCATTCAAGAGGTGATTCACCCAACAAGTGTTGTCATCAAGCATAGCATATGGTGTGACAAAGGATTGTGACATGGCATGTAAGTACATAAATTGAGCATAATCAAGGATATCATGGGGACAAGCATGTAAATGTAAGGTATTGATGCAAATATGTTGGACAAGTGAAGAAGCATCTACCTCAAGTTCATAGCAAGCATTCACAAATTGCTCAATGAAAGGTCTATGGTAGGCATAGGAATCATTCACAACACCAAATAAAATGAAGTGTCTAAACACATGTGTCAAGTGCAAGACAATCCAAGCATAATGTGAATTGGGTGTAGTGAATATCATGTGGCACTCAACACAATAGAAAGAGCAATTGTTCATCATGTGTGAGGCAATCAAGTCAAGCATAGTAATCGAGTCGTGCAAGCTAGTAGTGCGAAGATGCAACATACTAGAGGAAATCATGGCAATCATGTCATGTGAGCAAATAATAGACATAGACAATGCACATGACATATCGCAAGCACGAACACAAAGCAAGATCATAGTATAATCATAGGCATGGGGCACAAAGCAAATATGGCAATGAACAAGTGATATCTCCACCAAGCTTGCAAATACACATACAAGTATGAGAATCAATCATCTTGTGTAATGCAAAGCATGGGTCACAAATGCATGGCAAAGTCATGGGAATGAGCATATCATGCAAAGTGAACATGGCAAGATGGGCATAGAATATGTAATGGACAATAATCCATAACCATGTGAGGGACATGTAGAATAAATGCACGAAGACTTCGCGTGAAGAGAGCGGCGGGAAATGCAATCCATGGGATCCCAAGTCATCATTGCTCTCTAGAGCTCGTTTTGTCAACTCATGGGATTGCGAGGTTGACAAGAATTCATGGGTACCTACACAAAAGAGACACAAACCAAAGAAATTGTGCGCATGGTAAATGTACACATCATCCATCATGATGTGTATGTGCACGTGTGAGTTAGCACAAGATAAGCATCGGTCAAAGAAATTTGATGCATGGTATAAGAACATGTCATCCATCATGAAAGAATAGTTATTGTGTATAACATGATGGGGATGCAAATTGAGCATACAAGTATATGGCACATCAATAGCATGTTTATTCATGGGAAGCATATTGTGCACATAAGTATTGGGATCATGCAATGGATGGGAGTGATCAAAATCTCCAAAAATGTATGAGGAAACTATGGGGGTCTCCTCATGAGCAATGTTGGAAACATCATATGGAGAAAATGGACAACATCCAAAACAATGCATATCCTAAGCTAGGTGGTCATGGCATGGCATATGAGATAAATGATGCAAAGATAGCATGTCAATATCATCACAAGAGAAACAAATGCCAATAACCATAGGCTTGTCATCTATGCCATAAGTGCAAATTGGGTTAATCTTAATGGCATATGCATAGTCACTATGAAGAGATTGCAAATATGACATGTGGTCGATCCCATGCATAGCATATGACAAGTCAAGCGGATTGGCAAACATGATGTGACCGAGAGAATTAGCACAAGAAATCCTATGTAACATGGCATCACAACTAATAGATTCCACATGGCAATCATCATACTCATCATAAATGGGTAAATCATCGCATGGGGAAGTCACACTAGCATGAAGCATGGAAATAGGTTGATCAACATCATGCAAGCAATCAATGTCATGATAGTCCACTAGTGGGACAAGAGCATCACCTTCACCTATGTTACCTTTGTCATTCCACTCACGTGGTGTAGGTGAGGTGGGTAAGACCGAATGGTGGTCAAGATCATCATTGTGATGGAACCATGTGGGGGTGCATCATATTCCACCATGGTCATCGTCTTGTCCAAAGGTAGGACGAAGTCGTCGAGAATCGGCGCGTCATCATATAAGGGACCTAGCACCAAATGAGAAGACACAATAGAGGTAGAGGTCAAGTCGTTAGTGTTAAAAGTGGCCTCACATGACCTATCAACTATCTCACTCTCTCTATGTGGTGGTTCACTCACTCCCACAAAATAGGTGCACTCAATCTCACGTATGGTGGAGTCACTCATCTCACTCAAGTGGTGGGGGTTGTGGCTCTCCTCACATGGGAATTGGGGTAACACATCTATGGGGCTAGTGGTGAAGTCACTCTCACTCTCAATATGGTGGCACAAGTCACTCAAGTCATCATACATCGCCGTGGTCGAAGGGAAAATCCCATGCTCAACCATCTCGTTGTCGTCACCGTGTATGAAGGCCGAAGATGGCACATCATCACTCTCGCCTCCTAAGATGGAAGCATCATCCTTGCTCGCCACCTTGTCGCTCGCCTCCAAAGCTTGGTCCTTGAGGGTCTCCGCAGTCGTACTCGTCGCCGCACCGTCTTGAAAAAGAGTCATGGAGGACTCGGCATCATCAATGCCACAAACAGGAATGTCGGTGAAGTCGACCTTGGGAGCATCGTCTTGGAGCTCGTCGGGCTTGGACATCTTGGTGGTACTATCCTCATGCTCGTTCTCATGGAGCTTGGTCTACGCGAAGTGAGCTTGGGGTCGAGAAGCCTTGGCCTTCATGAGTTCTTGTTTCGCCTTGAGAGCACCAATGTAGTTGTCGTCGAGGGACTTGTAGTTCTCGAGGAAGATCGTCTTGTAGATGTCGTTGTGCAATCCCATCATGAAGTGGAACTTCATCGAAATGGGGTCGTCCACGCCGGCTCGTCGCAAGGCAATCTTCATCTCCTTGAAGTACTCGTTGATGGACTTGGATCCTTGGATGGTTTTCTCCAATTAGCGTTGAAGTTGTTCCATGTAGGTTGGAGGCACAAACTCTCGCCGCAAAGCTCTCTTCGTCTTGGGCCAACTCATGGCGTAGCTCTCCGAAGGTGTGTGACGCCACCATGTGGACGCGTAGTCATGGAAGTTCCTTGTGGCGCACTTCACGTGATCTTTGGGAGGGACTTGATGTAGCTCGAGGTAGTCGTCCATCAAACACTCCCACTCGAGATACTCCTCGGGTTCTTGAGTCCCATAGAAAGGAATCGTGTGGTCGATGTCGAGGTCGTAGTAGCTCGTGGAAGTCGCGGACTTGAGCTTGGGGAGCTTCTCTTCAGCGTAGTCTTGAGGTGCTTGTTAGCGAAGATGCCATATATCCGAAGGCGAAGATGCCTTGAAGTCGCTTGGCGAAGATGCCAAAGTGGTTGGTGTAGCCGTAGCTCCATCTTGGTGGTGCTTGTCTCGCGGTCTTCTCTTGTGGTCATGAAGTTTGGACTTGGCGTGAAGTAGGGCTTGTTGCGACTTGTAGGTAGGCGCATCTCGAGCATCTTCATGATGATGTTGTCGTTGTCGTGCTTGAGCTCGATGTAGATGTCGTTCGTCGTCGTCGTGCACATGTTGCTTGGAGGTGACTTCCCCTTCATGACGAGGTGGATCACAAACATGATGGTGGTCGCCATGGAGATGTGGATGAGGACAACTTGCGCTTGCATCATTTTTGCGCTCCGAAGACTTGTGACTTGAACGTCGCCGCCTTGAGGATGATGAAGGGGAAGAACGATTGATCAACAAGGTCCGAATCTCCTCCATCATTGCATCTTGCTCCTCCTTTTGTGCGGAAAGCTTTTTGTTGATGTAGTTGTACACGCCGTCGTTGTTGTGGAAGACCGGAGATGAAATGCCTTGCCTATCCATCACAAGATTCGAGCCAATATGAGTGGAGAAAGATAAGAACGAATACCAAATGTACCTTGACCGAAATGATCACTCCAATGTGGACAAGGAAATAGCACAATTGGTACCAATTCTTGTCGGTTTCTCACACCTACACAAGTAAGGCTTATGGTGGAGCTCGGTGAGGATAGTGGCACAAAAATTTAATGCAAAATGTTAGCAAGAGTCAATAATGTTGAAAGAGATTCACAAATTTGCAAGTGTAACAAGTAGACCAATAGCAATATGTGGCACACGGAAACACACACACGGATAGATAAATGGGGTCGTGCAACCAAGGATGAGCACAAAATGTGGAATCCACGGAAAACGCTCGTGTTGCACAACTCAAGAGAGACGCTAGCACGATTGCTCACTAGGCGGATACGACACTTGTGCACAACCTATAAGATGCAAAATGGATAAACTTTCTATCCCAAGTATGCTATGTATGTATGGTTCCTGGTGTTTGATCCAAGATGATCGGATATGACAATCTTATGCAATGTGGTGGATGCTATGGCTATTGCTTACAAGCTTCTTTGCTCTTTCTCTTTTGCTTAAAAGCTTATTCTTTTTTTATATCCACTTTGCGAAATGCACAAACCAAGATAGCAATTGTGTATATGCGGGAACAATCTTGAGGCACAAGGGATGATATGATGATACCAATATGATATGGTATGTATGCAATGGAAGGGTGGATCACTAATGTGCACACGTAACATTGCCGGCAATACTCAAATGGCTAGTCTCGATAGGCAAGTAACGCAAAATGGGCTAGGTGTTAACAATGCAATTGCAAGGGGAATGTACAATGGAGGGGTACCACGATACCAAGATGATATGGAGGTTACCGTCCTTGGCGATGATGAGTGGCGGTGATCTTGATGGAGATACCAAGATGATGGAGCTTCGTCGCTAAGTAGCCGAAACACCTTAGGAAACAGAAAAACCACGAACTCAAAATCTCAAATGTCAAATGGTGGTAGCGGGATGTGGTGGTGGTTGCGGAAATGCAATGATGGGTTTTGCGAGTAGGCAATGCGGAAATGAAGGGTAAGGTGGTGTACTATACACGGTGTCGGAGTTGGAAGCACGGTCCCTAAGTAGCCGAAACACCTTAGGAGACACAACTCACAACACAAACAAAATTGGGTTAAGTTGGGGTGGCGGAAGTGTATAGTGGTCAAGCCTATGCGGAGGTGGTGGTGGTGGTTGATGAATAAGCAACCGTCCCTAAGTATCCTAGACACCTTAGGAGACTCAAGTCACTCCTCAAGCAACCACATATGCGCTGGGGATCAAAATGGGTTAGGTTGCGGAAGTCGGAGGTGGTGTAGCGGATGGTATGGTGGAGGGCCTAGGCAAACTTGCCAAATTTCAGAAAATTTGATGGAGTCAAATGATGTTGGTGGTATTTTTGTGTGAAGGAGGATGCCAAGAGCTTCAAAACGAGCTAAAGAACGTCAAAATCGGAGTTCGGATGAATTAGTTATGGCCGAAACAAAAATCAGCCGAAGTCAGTTTTTACACGCAGCGGACGTCCGGAAATGGACGGATGTCCGGTCGCCGGACGTCCGGTCGGGTCGGAAATCCGCTGATTCTTCTCGGGTTAGGGGGTTCTGGTCGTCCGGTAAGGTCGGACGTCCGGTGGTTCCTGCGGCTCCGGACGTCCGGTAAAGTGACGGTCGTCCGGTGGGTCTGGGTCAATGCGAGATGCGAGTTTCGGGACGCGATTTTGGGCGGAAATTGGGGATTTTGAGGTCAAAATTGATGAGATTTCGTGGATGGAAAGTGGGAAAACTTGGGAAAAATGCTAGATCCACTCGAAACCAAGCAAGTCCATGGATCAAAATCAACAAAATATCATCAAACCAACAAATCACAAAAAAATGGGGCTATTTTTGGTGGGGATTTTCGAATTTAGGACGAAATCAAGCAAACGAAGGCTAGAAAACGGTGGGGGAGGCTCCGAAATCGTGATCAACCTGACTCATGATACCAAGATGATGTTATCAAGAGACAAGCTCGCTCTGATCCAAGATGATGTAGGGTAGAACCCTAGTGGCCCGATCTTTCACGAAAGGAGCGGATCCCGCGAAGAACGCGAAGAACACGAGGAGGGAAACGAGGGGAAAATCACGAGGGGAACACAAGAGAACACTCAAACCAACAAGTATGATCACACATGTGCTAGATCCTCGAAACACAAAGAGAGATACAAGATCCAAAGTCAACAACGGACGATACAAGAGGTAATCGGTTCTTCTCCGTGAGGAGGTCTTGAATCCACAAGGGGATCTTCTCCACAAGGAGGTCTTGAATCCAAGGTGGATCTTCTCCGAAGAGGGGCCGCGGTCTCTCTCAAGGAGTAGATCCGATATGGATGAGCGTAGCTCTATCTCTCAAATGAGCTATCACAACGCTAACCCTAACTAGGAGGAGGGAGAGGTCTATTTATAGTCTTAGTGCAAATGGGGGTGAAGTGAAGGGGTACATGGGCCTCAGCTTGCAACTGGACATAGCCAGGTACTGGACGTCCGTTGGGGACCAGTCGTCCGGTGGCTCGTGGGCGGCCGGACGTCCAGTAGGGGCCGGTTGTCCGCTCGTTCTGGCTCGGATGCTGGTGTAGCGGATTTCTGGTCTGGACCGGTCGTCCGGTCGCCGGTCGTCCGGTGGCATCGGACGTCCGCTCGTTTGGCTCGGGTGTTGGGACACCGGTCGTCCGGTCTGGACCGGTCGTCCGGTGGATCTTCAGGCGCCGGACGCCGGACCCGACTGGTCGTCCAGTGGCTGGAGCTTCTTCGACAGCTCTTCTTCTTGCATCTTCGTTTCCACGCTTCCCTCGCGGATGGTGTAGGTGTTCCTTGGTGCTTGCACTCCTCCACGTCGTCCGCGGCGTTCCGACAATACCTATGCATGCACACGGGAGAAGTGGCAAGTAGTATACCATCCTCGAAGGGGTCAAGTGAGCACGTGTAAAGGAGATGATTCACCTTTGTGTATGTGAAGTAGATGTCGCACGTGTCACTTGCCAAATGGACTCTTGACATGGTGGTGCCCGTAGGATGCTCCGCATCAAAAGGTCACCATCTAAATCCGTTGAGACGACACCGTATGAACTGTGATTTGGCGAGAAACCTAAGCTGTCGTTTCTTAAAGTTTGGGACTGCAATGCTTATGTGAAAAAGTTTCAACATGATAAGCTCGAACCCAAATCGGAGAAGTAAATCTTCATAGGATACCCAAAAGAAAATGTTGGGTACACCTTCTATCACAGATCCGAAGGCAAGTTATTCATTGATGAGAATGGATCCTTTCTAGAGAAGGAGTTTCTCTCGAAAGAAGTGAGTGGGAGGAAAGTAGAACTTGATGAGGTAACTGTCTCCCTTATTGGAAAGTAGTTCATCACAGAAATATGTTCCTGTGACTACTACACCAATTAGTGAGGAAGCTAATGATGATGATCATGTAACTTCAAATCAAGTTGCTACCCAACCTTGTAGGTAAACCAGAGTGAGATCCGCACCAGAGTGGTACGGTAATCATGTTCTGGAGGTCATGTTACTTGACCATGACGAGCCTACGAACTATGAGGAAGCGATGATGAGCCCATATTCCGCGAAATGGCTTGAGGCCATGAAATCTGAGATGAGATCCATGTATGAGAACAAAGTATGGACTTTGATTGACTTGCCCATTGATCGGCGAGCCATTGAGATTAAATGGATCTTCAAGAGGAAGACGGACGCTGATAGTTATAACATCCCAAATTTTCAATTTGGAATGTTATACACTAGATCATCATGCATATCATATTTTCTTGCATTTTGGTTGATCCTAGAAATTTCACGCAACTCAAGGACCTTCGGAGAGAGTTGGAGATTTCGTTATTTTCATATTTGAGAGTTTTCTCGAATTTGAAAAGAGGATCATTTGATTTATTTATTTCATCTTCAATTATTTTCCTATATCAAAAATGAGAGAGGGAATAATATGACTTTCCCAAAATTTAGGAAAATGAATATCTAATGGATAAATCAATTTTTGTTTGCCGGAGTTTTGCTTGCATTTTTTGGATAGGGAAAAATGCGCGTTTTCGAAAATTGCATTTTTGGTCCGGAGTAAAGTTCATTTTGTTCGACTCATTTTTAGGAGTCGGGGAAAATTTACTTTAGGTTTTTCGGAGTTCGTTTAGTTTCTTTTTCTTTTGTTTTCTGCGCGCGAAAACCAGTTAAAAAAAGGAGCCTCCCGCCAGGCCAGCCGGGCCAAAGGCCCAGCCAGCCGGCCACCGCCCCAGCCTCCCTGCGCGTGTGCGCCAGGCACAGCCCGCCGCCTCGCCTCGCCCTAGCCGAGTCCGGTTGGACTCTAGGCTAGCCCCCTTTCCTTTGTTTCGTTTTCCTTTTTCCTCTCTTTTTCTTGCCCCCTACCCCAAGTAAACCCCCCCCCCCCCCTCACCTATATAAATACCCCAACACCCCCCCTCTAAACCCATCAAATCAAACCCCAAGCCCCAAGCCCCAAGCCCTCCACCGCACCCCACCCCGCGCCCTACACCGCCGCCACGCCACCCCACACCCGCGCCGCCGCCCGCGCCCTAGCGCTGCCGCCGCACCTTGCCCACGCCGCCGCCCTACGCCACGCCGCCGGAGCCCCTCGCCGGAGACCTCACCGGAGGTTTCCCCGCGTCTCTTTTCCTCGGATCGTTTTCTTCTAATCGTTCCGATTCTTTTCTTCTCTTCTGATTCGTTTTCTAGATCGGTTTTTCGTTTCGGTTTTCTTCTCCGAAACCCTAGATCGGATTCGTTTTCTTTTTCGATTTAGTTGTCTTTGGACCGTTCGCCAGACCGTTCGTCCTAACGAACGTGATCACCGGATTCTTCTAGGTTAACGAACGTCCGTTCGTTTAACCGTTCTTCTTTTTCTTCTCGTCGGATTTATTCCGCGATCGCGATCTCAGATCCGATCTTCGTTCTAGTTTATCTCCTCGCTCGTTTATCGGAATCAGGTGATTCAAGCGCCTGGAGTTTCGTTTCAAAACCGTCGTTCCGTCTAATCAACTTAAACAAGTTTTTGCCCCGGTAAAATTTGACCTAGTTTCAACTTGCTAGAACCGAGTTGTTTTCTTCCGCCGTTTGTTTTCCGTTTCTTTGTTCGGTTCGTTCTTTCTTTGCAACCGGAGTTCTTAAGTTGAACTATCTGGTTCGTTGTCTTGTTCGAGTTTTACCTGTGCATTAGATGAGTACTTATTGTGTGCTTGTTGTTTGTCTGCGATAGATCACCCGGATTGCGCCGCCTGTTACTTCGAAACCCTAGGCCTCGCGGATCATCGGCAAGGCAAGTAACACTTTGATCATACCTTTTCTACAACCCATGTTTTATTGCATTAGATCAATCCTCTCACATTGCATGATTAGGATCTAATTAAATTGTGGGATGGGAAGTAGATGAGGTAGTACCTATCACCTGTATTATTATGAAACCTTTGGGAGTTACTTCTACGTTTGCTTATTATGCCATGCTATGCTAGTAGACGTGGATTGGGTGAGTGATATCCATGACAGATGTGAGTTGATAATTTTAATGGTTTATCTAAGGTGGCAACTTAAACACACATCTGGGTGGATTGAGGCACCTGATGTCTATCAGGACTTGCCTGTTTTATTTTGGGCCGCCACCCAGGCTCAAAGGGATCATAAGATCATTCATGCTAGTAACTTCCGTGTGCAGCCACAAGCCATTATGGGCTCTGGCATAGTTGACTAAGTCGTGCGAACTCTTACAGTGGTAGACTAGCAGATGTAGGGGATGTAGGTGTACCGGTCTACCCGATCGTAAGGTGCTAGCGCTTCTGAAAGGCTATGTCTCGGTCATCCGTCTTCTCAAACACCATGTAGTGCGAGAAATAAAACAGAGGCGATCGAGTCTTGTGGGGAAAAGTGTGCAAACCTCTGCAGAGTGTACAAACTAATCATGATTAGCCGTGTCCCCGGTTATGGACATCTTGAGTATCTAGTACTTGAATATCATGTGAATCTCAACATGTTACTTCTAATTAATGTTGTTGGGTTTTAATTGTTCACTTAATTGGGATCGGAATGCTGTCAACCATTCTCGATG
Source organism: Triticum urartu (assembly GCF_056163025.1). Lineage (NCBI taxonomy): Eukaryota > Viridiplantae > Streptophyta > Magnoliopsida > Poales > Poaceae > Triticum > Triticum urartu. The sequence goes on along the minus strand of NC_141876.1, from coordinate 396,489,074 downwards.
TTTAACAACTACCATGATAGTTAAATAAATTTATTCCTTTGCAGTAGGGAAAAACTGGCTTTACGCAAAAACTGTAACCATAGAGCTTTCCACCAGCCATATATGCATGTAGTATAGCTGTTTCATTCCATTACTCTCTATGTGTTACTTTGCCAGCATATTCCATGTGCTGACCCGTTTTCGGGCTGCAACTTCTCATGTTGCAGACTTTTCAGACGACGAGTAAGGTGCTTTTAGGTCGTGGTTCTATACTCAGTGATGCCGTTGGAGTTGATGGACCCATTTATCTTCCAAGTCTTCCGCTATTATCGTTATTAGATGGCCTTAAGCCATATTTATTGTAATAAGTTCTCTTTGAGACAACGATGTAATAAGTGTGTGATTGTCACTCTGCTATAAATCCTTCGATGTACTGTGTGGTGTCAGCATTACTGATCCAGGGATGACACCCGAGCACAGTAGACTTGATCCATTTGGGTCGGGTCGCCACAGAGATGGTATCAGAGCACACGCTGACTGTAGGACACGACCACTAAGTTAAAGCCATAGATCACCATTCTCTTCTCATTTTCTAACTCCTCATCTTTTCTACTCTTTTAGGATGCCAAACGCGAAGATTAAGTACGCTCAACCGGATGAAGGCACACCATTTGGATTTCACCTGAAGGAAGTCACCAAGTACCTGAATATTGGATTACCAAGCTTCACGGGAACCTTCAACGCCACTCTGCCTGAAGAGGAGCGCTGGAAGATTCAAGCTCACGTTCCGGGAAGGACATTCGCGCCAATCACGAAGCCTATAGATAGTTTTTTCAATGCACCAACCTGGAGTCTGGAAAAGAGCATGGTAGCTCATATCACCATAGGACGCATTGGAGAAGTTTACCAAGAAGACCTCAAGGACACTATCTACCAGATTTGCGGACGCCGAGATGAACAATGGGAGTTAGTCAGCACCAAGAAGGATAGATCCATTGCATCTTTCATCCAGGAGTTAAACCAGCACATTCGACGCCACGAGAACCAGATGTGCAATGATATGATAGAGTTGAAGAATGCAAAGGCAAGGATCATCGAGCTAGAAGGAGAACTGAAGTCTACACGCAAGGACTACATGGACGAGATCGTAGCTCTAGCGAGACACAATGGCGATCTTAAGCAGGAGATTGAAGAACTCAAGAGGAAGTTAGCATCCCAGGAGGATGACGAGTACATCGCATGTCCGGACAACTACATCATCATCGACGACACCGATTCGGATCCAAGTGAACCCGACTTTGAAGACGAAGCTGGAGCAGATATCATGGAGTCTTCCATCGGTTCAAATTTCTAGATGACCACCAAATAGTAGTAGTATTTCCCCCATGTAAACATTATAGTCGAGCACTTCTGCGATAGTTGGATCGTCTGTAAGCCCTTGTTTGATTGATTGAAGTGATTTTGTGTGCATTTGCTCATGTGCATATGGGTAGTGTTTTCCCTTTAGACCTCACTCTATTCTTAATTCTCGTCTTTTCTAAACCCTCAGATGCCTCCGAGACGTGATAATGGATTTCCACCGGAGCTCACTCAGTTGATCCAGCAGCAGAATCAATTGATGTAGATGTTAGTCCAGAACCAACAGAACAACAACAACCCACCACCACCACCTGTTGACCACTTAGCCCGTTTTCTTAGGCTAAATCCGCCGGTGTTTTCCAGTAGCACCGAGCCAATAGTAGCAGACGATTGGCTCCGCAAGATAGGAAGGGAGTTGACCACTGCAGGATGCACAGATGGTGAGAAAGTGAAGTTTGCCGCACATCAGCTTGACGGACCTGCGGCAGCATGGTGGGAGAATTTCACAGCCACTTACCCAGTTGACACTGTCACATGGGATCAGTTTCAGCAAGCTTTCCGCACCGCCCATGTTTCAGCAGGAGCTATGGCCATAAAGAAGCGTGAGTTTCGCAACTTACGCCAAGGAGGAAGGACAGTGGGCCAATACGTTGATGACTTCAGCAAGTTAGCACGTTATGCCCCAGATGACGTTGCTATGGATGCAGCTAATCAGGAGAAGTTTCTGGAAGGATTGAATGATGAGCTAAGCATGCAGTTGATGGTAGCAAGTTTCAACAACTACCAGGAGTTGGTAGATCGTGCCATCATGATTGAAGGGAAGCAACAGCAGATTGAGAACCGTAAGAGGAAGTATGGACAGGGGAAGTATAACTCTGGAGCCCAGCAGAAGCCCCGTTTTGCCCCTAAACCGGGATTTCAGTTTCAGCATACCCATGGAGGAGGTAGCTCGCACAACCATAATGGCCACAAGAATGGTAATGGAAATGGAGGAAGCAACGGCCAGAATCGGACCATCCCATCAACCCCAACCAAGAGAGACCTGAGTCAAGTCACCTGTTTCAAGTGTTCCAAGACCGGACATTATGCCAATGAATGTCCCGAAGGCCAGAATGGAAATGGCAATGGAAGCTCTGGGAAGAAGCCGAACCCTTTCAACAGGGGACAGGTGAACCACGTTAATGTGGAGGAGGTTGAAGATCAGCCCGATGCAGTAATCGGTAAGTTTTTGGTTAAGTCATTTACCGCACTCGTTCTTTTCGACACTGGTGCATCGCATTCATACATATCAAGGGCATTTGTGGATAAATATAACCTGCCAACCCAAGCCCTTAGGTCACCCATGTTAGTAAGCTCACCAGGAGCGGAGTTTACGGCTAGACGATGGTGTGATCGGTTACCATTAAGGATTGGTAACTATGTGTTTCCCTCAGACCTAATAGTATTGGAATCTCAAGGATTGGATGTGATATTAGGCATGGATTGGTTATCAAAGTATGAAGGGAATATTGAGTGTGCTAGTAAGTCAATTTTTCTTACCACACCAGAAGGAAGAAGGATCAAGTATGTATCCCGGTATGTGCCAAACAGGACACAAGTAAACTGCCTAACAGGAGTTGTGCAAGAGGAAGTACCAGTGGTGAAGGATTTTCCTAATGTATTTCCTGAGGAATTACCAGGCATGCCATCGGATAGAGACATTGAGTTTTTGATTGAGTTATTGCCAGGTACAGGCCCAATATCTAAGCGACCGTACCGGATGCCAGCAAAGGATTTGGTGGAAATTAAGAATCAAATTAAGGAGTTATTGGATAAAGGTTACATTCGCCCAAGTTCTTCACCTTGGGGATCACCCGTACTTCTAGTGGAAAAGAAGGATGGATCATTAAGGATGGTTGTAGATTATCGGGGGTTGAATGAAGTAACCATCAAGAACAAGTACCCACTACCAATGATCAACGATCTGTTTGATCGGTTGCAAGGAGCTAAAGTGTTTTCCAAGATCGATTTGCGATCAGGGTACCATCAGTTGAAGATTCGAGAGCAGGACATACCTAAGACAGCATTCACCACGAGATATGGACTGTATGAGTATACCGTTATGTCATTTGGATTGACTAACGCACCTGCCTATTTCATGAACCTGATGAACAAAGTGTTTATGGAGTTTTTGGATAAGTTCATCATAGTGTTCATTGATGACATCCTGGTTTATTCAAAGAATGAAGAGGAGCATAAGGAACATTTACGTTTGGTTTTGGAGAAACTAAGGGAACATCAGTTATACGCCAAATTCAGCAAATGTGAGTTTTGGTTGAAGGAAGTTGGATTCCTCGGACACGTTATATCCGGAGAAGGTATAGCAGTTGACCCCACTAAGGTTGAGACCGTAACCGAATGGGAAGCACCAACGACCGTTGGAGAGATCCGGAGTTTTCTTGGACTCGCAGGATACTACCGGAGATTCATTGAGAATTTCTCAAAGATTGCGAAGCCTATGACGGAGTTGTTGAAGAAGGATACTAAGTTCAAATGGACTGAGGAGTGTGAGGCTAGTTTCCAGGAGTTAAAGAAACACTTGGTTACCTCACCAGTATTGATTTTGCCAGATCAGACCAAGGATTATGAGGTGTATTGCGACGCTTCACGTCGAGGACTTGGAGCAGTACTTATGCAGGAAGGGAGAGTTGTTTCGTATGCTTCACGACAACTGAAGCCTCATGAGTTGAATTATGCCACGCATGATTTGGAGTTAGCAGCTGTAGTGCATGCATTGAAGACGTGGAGACATTTCCTCATTGGAAATCATTGTGAGGTGTACACGGATCACAAGAGTTTGAAGTACATTTTCACGCAAAAGGAGTTGAACCTCAGACAAAGGAGATGGTTGGAGCTCATCAAGGATTATGATATGAGATTGCATTACCATCCCGGAAAAGCTAATGTGGTAGCTGACGCATTGAGACGTAAGAGCCATGTCAACACCCTAGTGACGGGAGAAGTACCAAAGGAGTTAGCAGAAAACCTTCGTGAGCTATGTTTGGAAATAGTTCCGATAGGCTATGTAGCAGCATTGGAGATTCAGTCAACATTGATGGATAAGGTCAGAGAAGCTCAGAAATCTGACAAGGAGATTGCTGCTATAAAAGAGAAATTGAGCGAAGGAAAAGCAAAGGGATTTCGTGAGGATGAGCACGATACCTTATGGTTTGAGGACCGTGTTTATGTGCCCAATGACCCGGAGATCAGGAAGCTAATTTTGCAAAAGGCACATGATTCACCGTATTCGATTCACCCAGGGAATACCAAGATGTATTTGGATTTAAAGGAAACATTCTGGTGGACCGGAATGAAGAAGGATATTGCAGCATGTGTAGCAGTTTGTGACGTATGTCAGAGAGTAAAGGCAGAGCATCAGAAGCCAGCAGGATTGTTACAACCATTGCCGATACCCGAGTGGAAGTGGGATAAGATAGGCATGGATTTTATCACAGGACTACCTAGGACGAAAGCAGGCTATGACTCGATATGGGTAGTAGTTGATCGTTTGACAAAGGTAGCACATTTTATTCCAGTTAAGACCACTTACACCAGTGCTAAGTTGGCGAAGATATACATGACTAGGATCATTTGTTTGCATGGAGTTCCGAGGAGTATCGTATCAGATAGAGGAACCCAGTTTACCTCAAAGTTTTGGAATCAGTTGCATGAAACTTTAGGAACCAGACTAGAGTTCAGCACAGCTTTTCATCCGCAGACAGATGGACAGACCGAGAGAGTCAATCAGATTTTGGAAGATATGCTGAGAGCTTGTGCACTAGATTATGGATCTAGCTGGGACGATAACTTGCCGTATGCGGAGTTTTCCTATAACAACAGTTACCAAACCAGTTTGAAGATGGCACCTTTCGAAGCTTTATACGGAAGGAGGTGCAGGACACCGTTGTCATGGGACGAAGTTGGAGACCGTCAATTCTTTGGACCAGATTTGATTAAGGAGTCTGAACGGAAAGTTAAGTTGATTCGCGATAGGCTCAAGGTAGCCCAGTCCAGGCAGAAGAGCTACGCAGATTCTAAACGCAAGGAGACAGTTTACGAAACCGGAGACAGAGTTTATCTTCGAGTATCCCCACTTCGAGGAGTTAAGCGCTTTGGAGTTAAGGGAAAGTTAGCACCGCATTTCGTTGGACCGTATAAGATTTTGCAACGTATGGGAGAAGTCGCTTATAAGTTGGAATTACCAGAGGGACTGTCAGGAGTTCATGATGTATTCCATGTTTCTCAGCTGAAGAAATGTCACGCCAAGATGGCGGAGGTACCGCTAAGAGATACCGTGCCACTCGAAGCGATTCAGTTGAAGGACGACTTAACGTATGAGGAGAAACCAGTCAAGATTCTCGAGTTTGCCAGCAGAGTTACTCGCAGCAAGGTTATCAAATTTTGCAAAGTTCAGTGGAACCACCACTCAGAGGATGAAGCCACCTGGGAAAGAGAAGAAGATTTGCTCAAGGACCACCCTCACCTATTTTCTAGCCAACCCGAATCTCGAGGGCGAGATTCATCTTAAGGGGGTAGGTTTGTAACATCCCAAATTTTCAATTTGGAATGTTATACACTAGATCATCATGCATATCATATTTTCTTGCATTTTGGTTGATCCTAGAAATTTCACGCAACTCAAGGACCTCCGGAGAGAGTTGGAGATTCGTTATTTTCATATTTGAGAGTTTTCTCGAATTTGAAAAGAGGATCATTTGATTTATTTATTTCATCTTCAATTATTTTCCTATATCAAAAATGAGAGAGGGAATAATATGACTTTCCCAAAATTTAGGAAAATGAAGATCTAATGGATAAATCAATTTTTGTTTGCCGGAGTTTTGTTTGCATTTTTTTGGATAGGGAAAAATGCGCGTTTTCGAAAATTGCATTTTTGGTCCGGAGTAAAGTTCATTTTGTTCAACTCATTTTTAGGAGTCGGGGAAAATTTACTTTAGGTTTTTCGGAGTTCGTTTAGTTTCTTTTTCTTTTGTTTTCTGCGCGCGAAAACCAGTTAAAAAAAAGGAGCCTCCCGCCAGGCCAGCCGGGCCAAAGGCCCAGCCAGCCGGCCACCGCCCCAGCCTCCCTGCGCGCGTGCGCCAGGCGCAGGCCGCCGCCTCGCCTCGCCCTAGCCGAGTCCGGTTGGACTCTAGGCTAGCCCCCTTTCCTTTGTTTCGTTTTCCTTTTTCCTCTCTTTTTCTTGCCCCCTACCCCAAGTAAACCCCCCCCCCTCACCTATATAAATACCCCAACACCCCCCCCTCTAAACCCATCAAATCAAACCCCAAGCCCCAAGCCCCAAGCCCTCCACCGCACCCCACCCCGCGCCCTACACCGCCGCCACGCCACCCCACACCCGCGCCGCCGCCCGCGCCCTAGCGTCGCCGCCGCACCTTGCCCACGCCGCCGCCCTACGCCACGCCGCCGGAGCCCCTCGCCGGGGACCTCACCGGAGGTTGCCCCGCGTCTCTTTTCCTCGGATCATTTTCTTCTAATCGTTCCGATTCTTTTCTTCTCTTCTGATTCATTTTCTAGATCGGTTTTTCGTTTCGGTTTTCTTCTCCGAAACCCTAGATCGGATTCGTTTTCTTTTCCGATTTAGTTGTCTTTGGACCGTTCGCCGGACCGTTCGTCCTAACGAACGTGATCACCGGATTCTTCTAGGTTAACGAACGTCCGTTCGTTTAACCGTTCTTCTTTTTCTTCTCGTCGGATTTATTCCGCGATCGCAATCTCAGATCCGATCTTCGTTCTAGTTTATCTCCTCGCTCGTTTATCGGAATCAGGTGATTCAAGCGCCTGGAGTTTCGTTTCGAAACCGCCGTTCCGTCTAATCAACTTAAACAAGTTTTTGCCCCGGTAAAATTTGACCTAGTTTCAACTTGCTAGAACCGAGTTGTTTTCTTCCGCCGTTTGTTTTCCGTTTCTTTGTTCGGTTCGTTCTTTCTTTGCAACCGGAGTTCTTAAGTTGAACTATCTGGTTCATTGTCTTGTTCGAGTTTTACCTGTGCATTAGATGAGTACTTATTGTGTGCTTGTTGTTTGTCTGCGATAGATCACCCGGATTGCGCCGCCTGTTACTTCGAAACCCTAGGTCTCGCGGATCATCGGCAAGGCAAGTAACACTTTGATCATACCTTTTCTACAACCCATGTTTTATTGCATTAGATCAATCCTCTCACATTGCATGATTAGGATCTAATTGAATTGTGGGATGGGAAGTAGATGAGGTAGTACCTATCACCTGTATTATTATGAAACCTTTGGGAGTTACTTCTACGTTTGCTTATTATGCCATGCTATGCTAGTAGACGTGGATTGGGTGAGTGATATCCATGACAGATGTGAGTTGATAATTTTAATGGTTTATCTAAGGTGGCAACTTAAACACACATCTGGGTGGATTGAGGCACCTGATGTCTATCAGGACTTGCCTGTTTTATTTTGGGCCGCCACCCAGGCTCAAAGGGATCATAAGATCATTCATGCTAGTAACTTCCGTGTGCAGCCACAAGCCATTATGGGCTCTGGCATAGTTGACTAAGTCGTGCGAACTCTTACAGTGGTAGACTAGCAGATGTAGGGGATGTAGGTGTACCGGTCTACCCGATCGTAAGGTGCTAGCGCTTCTGAAAGGCTATGTCTCGGTCATCCGTCTTCTCAAACACCATGTAGTGCGAGAAATAAAACGGAGGCGATCGAGTCTTGTGGGGAAAAGTGCGCAAACCTCTGCAGAGTGTACAAACTAATCATGATTAGCCGTGTCCCCGGTTATGGACATCTTGAGTATCTAGTACTTGAATATCATGTGAATCTCAACATGTTACTTCTAATTAATGTTGTTGGGTTTTAATTGTTCACTTAATTGGGATCGGAATGCTGTCAACCATTCTCGATGTTTAACAACTACCATGATAGTTAAATAAATTTATTCCTTTGCAGTAGGGAAAAACTGGCTTTACGCAAAAACTGTAACCATAGAGCTTTCCACCAGCCATATATGCATGTAGTATAGCTGTTTCATTCCATTACTCTCTATGTGTTACTTTGCCAGCATATTCCATGTGCTGACCCGTTTTCGGGCTGCAACTTCTCATGTTGCAGACTTTTCAGACGACGAGTAAGGTGCTTTTAGGTCGTGGTTCTATACTCAGTGATGCCGTTGGAGTTGATGGACCCATTTATCTTCCAAGTCTTCCGCTATTATCGTTATTAGATGGCCTTAAGCCATATTTATTGTAATAAGTTCTCTTTGAGACAACGATGTAATAAGTGTGTGATTGCCACTCTGCTATAAATCCTTCGATGTACTGTGTGGTGTCAGCATTACTGATCCAGGGATGACACCCGAGCACAGTAGACTTGATCCATCCAGGGATTTCGCTGCAACTCGGTTATGGTAACGATCATGATCCCAACCTGTTATGCATCTTCATATTGATCTTAGGTGTGCGTAGGCGCAATTTTTTTTGTTTTCTACTACATTTCCCAGCAATTATTAGTCCAACTTAGAGTGCTTTCATGCGTGGAAGATTGATTACAGATAATGTATTGGTGGCATATGCATGCTTTCACACCATTAAGAAAACGAGAGCAGGCAGAGAAGTTTGTGCGCAATTAAACTGGATATGCATAAAGCTTATGATCGGGTTGAATGACCTTTTCTCAAGGAGATTATGCTCAAACTTGGATTCCGTGAGGTGTGGGTAAATTTTATTATGAAGCGTGTTTCCTTTGTTGAATACCGAATTCAGTGTAATGCAGAGGAAAGTGAAAGTTTTAAACCTACTAGGGGTTTGAGGCAGGGAGACCCGCTAACTCCTTACCTTTTATTGTTATGCATGGAGGGTTTCAGTGCCCTATTAACGCATGCGGAAGAAAATGAAAATATTTCAGGAGTAAAGATATGCAGAGATGCTCCACCTCTTACGAACCTTCTCTTTGTTGATGATTCTTTAATCCTTATGAAAGCAAATTTGCAAAGTGCAGAAGCGCTGAAATCAGTTCTAGATTCGAATTGCGCAGCCTCGAGGGCAGATGATCAGTGTTGATAAATCCAACATCTTTTTTAGTCCTAAGACAAGTGTGGACTAGAGAACAAATATGTACAATTCTTAATATTACAACTGATGCTCTAAATGACAAAAAATTAGGACCGTAAAAAATGTGGTTTTAGATAAAACAGATTCTTTCCAGTGCTTAATTGATCCTATCGTTAAGAGAATCAGTGGTTGGAGGGAAAAACTTCTATTGGCTGGAGGAAAGGAGATTTTGCTTAAAGCGGTTGTTCAAGCCATACCCACCTACGCAATTTCGGCCTTTAAAATTCCTATTTTTTGCAAAGAAATTATTGACGCGATGGCGCATTTCTGGTGGGGAGATGAGGACAACCCGAGGAGGATGCATTGGATGGCTTGGTGGATATTGTGTGTACCCAAGAATCAAGGAGGAATGGGCTTTCGGGAGATCCACTATTTCAACTAGATGATACCACGCACGTTGTTGCGGGAATATTTTGCAACATATTTCAATGTGATTCGTTGTATGAATAATGAATAACTGAAGTAATAATATAAAAAGTTAAAACTGAAATTACATATAATTTATTATGTTTGATTACTATATAATTGTAACTTTTTTTATTAAATCTAAATAGCATAGTAGATGAAAATTCTCTTGGATGTTTGCATGTTGAGATGAGTCTTTTTTTCATGCATGTTTAATGATGAAGTGACATGCTTGCATGTTGAGAAACATATGATAGTGGAGGTGGGCCTTTTCTCATGCATGCTATGGGATGATGTGGCATGCTTGCATGTTAAGAGAAATAGTTAGTGGGGGCTAGCTATTTAGATATAGAAGATTTGGCTATGCTCGCTAAACAGGCTTGGCGTCTTATCGAGAATCTGGATTCTCTATGTGCTACCATTTTGGAAATCAAATACTATCCTAACAGTGACTTGTTGAACACTAATTTTAAGAAAGGCTCTTCCTTCACTTGATAAAGTATCATGGCGGGTGTGAGTATCCTGAAATGTGGTCACATTTAGCGAATGGGGAATGACTAAAATATTAATATCTGGGAGGATGCCTGGATTCTAAGTTGTGCAAACCGTATAATTGTTACTCCTAAGGGAGGTCAGTTGCTATATAAGATAGCAGATTTGATTGACCCCGTTCTTAATATTTGGGATGAAGACCTTCTCAGACAGACCCTATGGCCTATTGATGTTCAGTGAGTAATCACTATCCCTATCTCGCAACATGATATGCTAGATTTCTAGCTTGGAATTCCACAAAAAATTGTACGTTTTCGGTTCGGTCTGCTTACTTCGTGGAATGGGATCATCAATATGCAAACAAGTAGCGACATACCAATGGGGTGTGACATACCACAATTAATCCTACTTGGGGTAGGATTTGGAAACTCTCTTGCCCAACAAAGGTTAAAATATTTATTTGGAGTACGCTTCATGGCATTCTTCCGTGTCGTGTTAAGTTAGCTAATAGACATGTGAAAGTTTTGCCCAATTGCCCTGTCTGCTCGTATAGACCAGAAGACACAAAGTTTTTGTTGTTTCTATGCAACAAGGCAAAAGAAGAATGGAGGAGGCTAGGGATGGGTGATATTATTGACAAAGCTTGTGAAGTAGATTATGCGAGTGAGGCAGTTTTGGAATATTTACTTTCAATGCCAAATTAGGAGTTATGTATTATGGACAATCAAAATGTGCGTGAAATGATTGCCGTATCAGCTTGGTATCTGTGGTGGGAAATGTGTAAATTAGTTCATAATGAGACAACTCAAAACGCACAACAATTTTTCATGGCGATACATGCTCTTACAACCATTTTTGTTACTACCTCCTCGTTGAAGGTCTCCATGAAGAGAGGGGGATGGTCTTGTCTCCCGACGGGGTTTGTGAAACTTAAAGTTGCTACTTCTTTTGACCATGACTTACTTAGGGGTATGATGGGGGCGGTCCTAAGAGACGATAAAGGTAGGTTCATCCCTGGAAAAATGGTAAGATTGACCGGCGTGTGGTTGTACTAATGGCTGAAGATATAGCCCTAAAATTCGGCCTATCGCTGACGCAAAAGACAGGATGCAACCGCATTATTATTAACTCGATAATACGGAGGCGATCGACACCATGAAGGAAGGAGGACGATCGTCGGGAGCAGCAACGACATTTTTTAATGATTGTTTCTGGTTAGCTTGTGATTTTTCTATTTCTAGATTTGAGCACTACAATAGAGAAGCAAATAAAGTCATTTATGAACTTGCCAAACTGGCTAGAATTTCTTTCATTTTTGAATGGTTCGAGGAGCCAAATAGGGATATGGTATCAATCCTCATAAACGATGTAATGGTTATTCTTAATGAATAAAGATCTATTTTTTTAAAATACTTAGGTCAAAAAATGTAGTGGTATTTTTGGGAATCACTAAAATTACAGCGGTATTAATCCGATTAATTCTTTTTCTTTGAAGCATATTGTCTCTTGAAAAAGAAAAGGCCTTTAATAAAAAAGGCCAAGGCCGCATCTAGGTTTTTCGTTGCCCCCAAGTCAGGCGAGAGTCTATAAATACGGCCCATGGTTTCCCGTCTAAGAGATAAACGCCTGGCAAACAAGTGAGAGAGAGAAAGAAAGTTAAGAGCTCTCGACGATTGAAACCCTACCCGGAGCCCCGCCGCCGTCGCCTCTCCCTCTCGCTGTAAGAGCTGGAAACCCTTTCACCCGAAAATCCGTCTCTCCCCCAACGAACCCGATCTGATCCGGCTCCTGCGTTCTCTTTTCTAGGTTTAGAGCCGTAGCGCCGCCAGCAGAGGAGGGGGTGAAGAAGGCCAGCGTCACCATGGCGGACGAGGAGCAGATGATGGAGAGGAAGGAGGAGGCCACCGAGGTGAAACGCTCTCTTCTCCTTCTCGCTCTGCACGTCTGCTTCGGCGGATTCGTCTCTGGTTTGGACGGTGAATAGGCTGCCAAAGCAAGGGGACGGATATAATTTCGTGTTTGTTGTTTGTTTTGTTTGTGAATCCGAGACGACGGGGGCGATCTGTTTGATTTGTATGCTTTGGTTGAAGATGTCTAATCTGCAAGAGCGATTTAAGCTGCTAAGCCAATGGTTGTCGTGTGATGTGCAGTCAGATGCGGGGCTGCCCTGGTTCGCTCTTCGGGCAGGAATTCAAAACCAAATTATTTAACTCCCGTGTATTCTGATTTGCTTAACGTACGAGACTTTAACAATTAAGCATAGGATTTGAAGCTCGTGTAGCATTGAACAGCAGTCCGTGATTTTATAGGACAATTGAACTCTTAATGTTTGCGTATGCCTGTAAGTAGGCTTTTGTATCAGATGCGCTAGAGTTTTGTATCAGACCAGCTAAACAATTTATGTTGGAGATAGTGGTGTTGTTATGAATCCCTGCCAACGATTATCATAGGCAACAAAAGTGTAATGCTAACATTTTAAATTATATATCACCATAATGTTGCCTTGTACTGAAATTACTGGATTGCTTCACTATTTTTTTTTTGAATGAAGAGGTGGGAAGAAGACGCACTTCACTGTTTATTATTATGTTTAGTTTGGTTCCAAATAGTTGTATTCCCTAGTTAATGTTTTATGTATTTGTCATTCCATGCTTGTATTTCCCTTGTCTTGTGCATGCTTATTGATAATGTTTATGATGTTTTGCAGATTGCACCTTTTGATCCAACCAAGAAGAAGAAGAAGAAGAAGGTCGTCATCCAAGATCCTGTTGATGAGGTTGATAAGCTGGCAGAGAAGACGGAGGGCTTGTCAGGTCCGTGTATTGATGCAAAAAAAATGATCTCATTATCTGCTGTCCGTTGTTGCTGAAAGTTTTCTGCATTGTTTTTAGTCACTGAGTCTGGCGAGGCAAGCTTCGTGGGATTGAAAAAGAAAAAGAAGAAACTTGTGAGTTCATTTGGCTCAGTTTGTGGCTCTGTGCCGTGTTTTGCTTATTTTTAATGCTGTTTGAGAAAGTTGTGGGATGTCTACTATTCTATTTTGTATATGACATTAAATTATGTTGTCACGTTTCTCCTCGTGCATGCCAAACATAATAAGATGCCAATGGAATAAGCCACTACAATGCCCAAGCCTCAGGCTTTCATCACTCGGTTGAAAGTACTGTTTAGACTATCAGTTCCGTCTTGCTATTTGCTCTAACTCACCGATGTTCAAATTTCAGGTGGAACTTGATCCATCACTTGTTGAGGCTGGAGATGGTGAAGACACTCTTGGTAAATATTGCTTGTTAGTATTTTAATTATCTTCATTACATTTGCTGCTGCGTCTGAGCATGTATGTAATCTTCAGATGATCAAGTTGGAGAGGATGAACAAGGAGAGGGGATTGTGCTGGGTGGAGCAACCCAGTACCCATGGGAAGGAACTGATAGAGATTACAAATATGATGAGGTAATTGTTCTTCCATGTCTGTTCAATTAACATTTCACTATCCTATTTATTGAATGTTGACAAATGACAGACAAGAGTTCTGTGAACAAACTAATACTAAAGATCATTCATTTGACCCTTTCATTTCAGTTGCTTTACAGTGCATATTGAGAAGCGTTCTTAAGTTTTTTCTGTGTGCTTCTTGATGTAGTTCTTTGTTGTTTATTTTTGATTGCATTCTTTTTGGTGAAGCCTAATCATCAGGCTGTTTATTTTTTATTACTAATATGCTATCGGTGCATGGCTAGCATATTGGATAGTGCTCAGTTGTTCCTTCTATTTTGATTGCATTCTTTTTGGTGAAACCTAATCGTCAAGGCTGTTTGGTTACAGCTGCTTGGCAGAGTCTTCAATATCCTGCGTGAGAATAATCCAGATCTTGCTGGTGATAGACGAAGAACAGTTATGCGGCCTCCTCAAGTTCTTAGGGAAGGCACAAAGAAGACAGTTTTTGTGAACTTCATGGACTTGTGCAAAACGTAATTCTTCTTTGTTTTTGCTCTAATTGATCTTGTTTTCTGTTACTTTGTTTTATTTTAATATTTTTAAATTTTATTTGAAAATTGTAAGGCTATCATGAACAGTTACTTTGTTTTCTGTTACTGAAGTGATATTTCTACTTTTCAGAATGCATAGGCAACCTGAACATGTGATGATGTTTTTACTTGCTGAGATGGGAACAAGTGGGTCCCTTGATGGGCAACAAAGGTTGGTTATCAAAGGAAGATTTGCCCCGAAGAACTTTGAAGCTATACTCAGGAGATATATCAGTAAGTTTCCTTATTATCACATGACCTTGTTCCTGCTCCTTTTTGGCTTAAGTTTATGAGTCCTGGCTTTTTACGTGTAAGCATAATGTTGAACTAAATATTTCAGCCTGCAGCTGTGTTGCTAAAAAATTATTAGGTTGTTTTTGTTTTCGATTTGTAAGGTTAGTTATTGTTGTGCGTGCCCATTTTACCCTGTGGAATCAAGGGAATTATTCCAACTGTAGTGAAAATCAATGTTCTGCTTTGAATGTATAGGTTGGCAGTTTTATCTGAAAATAAAAGGCACCATGATGCCAACTAATCCTTCAAAGTTTCTCTCATGGCCCCAGTAAGAAAGACATAGCTATGGCCTAAGAAGTATGATGGTCACTTGCTGTGAATGAGCTTTATATTTTTCTTGTGGCATGATCATCCAATCATAACCCAGAGCTTCTCGACGTGGAAGAGTAGCTCCTTATTTTCCCATGTGATGATGCGGAGAGCCGACACCAATTTTCTATTTTCTAATCTCTCAGCTGCTTTTGATTTCCTGTAAGCTCAATGGACTAACTTTTGCTGCCGCCATGTTCACTTGTTTCAGATGAATATGTCATATGTAATGGATGCAAGAGCCCAGATACCATCCTTTCCAAGGAGAATCGGTTGTTCTTCCTTCGTTGTGAACAAGTAAGACTGTTACACCCCCCACTTGTCGTTCTATTCGCATTTACATTATTAGTTACTAGTGGTTCCTGGATTTCTTGTTTCTGCCTATGATGAGTTGCAAACAGTATTGCCTACATTGTTTGATCAATCTTATGAGAACTTCTGCAACCTCTGAGGATGGAACGGTGCCTTTTATTAGACCCAGCTTCAATCTAGTCTTTTATGCTGTATAATCAAAAATCTGTTTACAGTTTTTGCACCTCTTGATTTTTGCTGATGATTAGTTGCAGAGACATTTAGCCTTGCATTGTATGAGAAATATTTTGTGATAATAATTGCAACATCTGAGGTTTTTCAGTACGATAGTTCTTCTGTTTGTGTTTATTCTTTTTAGCTAAACATGGTGTTATTTGCGTTTTTTATTGCTTAAAGTAGTCGTCCTTGGCTGCCTACCTATGATGAGTTGCAAACTTTATTGCCTACATTGTTTGATCAATCTTATGAGAAGCTTCTGTAACGTCTGAGGATGAAAAAATGCACTAAAAATCCTTTGATTATTTTTTCTCTATATTTTTGTTATTTACATTCGGTTACTTGTCTTGTGGGCTTTCCACCTATGATGAGTCGCAAACCTTATTGCCTACATTGTTTGATCAATCTTATGAGAAGCTTCCTCAAGGACTGAGGATGAAAAAATGCACTAAAAATTCAATGTTTTTTTCTATATATTTTTATTATTTACATTCAGTTACTTGGCTTGTGGCTTTTCTACCTATGATGAGCTGCACACCTTATTCCCTATATCGTTTGACCAATCTTGTGAGAACCAGTGTATATTTTGTTTGGTCTAGAGTTCAGATGTCAGTTTGCACTTCTGGGGTAGTGCTGATGATGAGTGAAGTTCTTGCCTACATTGTTTGACAAATAGTATGTGATGATAATTGCTGCATCTGAGGCTTGTGCATTATTATATTATCATGGCTCTTTTGGCTCTCCTGTTTTTTGCCTGCTGCCTCTAGCTAAAGACTTACCGATGATGAGTTGCAAACCTTATTGCCTACATTGGTTGATGAACCTGCTGCAATTTAGGATTTTCTTGTACCCACATGTTTTAACCATACGCTAACCCATCGATTTATTTTTCTTGATCAGTGTGGTTCGTCAAGGTCAGTTGCTCCTATCAAGGCTGGATTCGTGGCGCAAGTTGGGCGTCGGAAGGCTGGAACTTAAGTTTGGTAGTGTGCGGATGCTCTATCAACGTAATCCAACAATTTGCCGATTTACAACAATCTTTATTGTCCTGTTTTCACTGTGCCTAGACCGCTTTGTGGATTTTGTTACTTCCTGTACTATGAATGCTGCTGGTGTGAATTTCTATTTATCTCAGAGGATCTAAGTTTGGGGCCTATTGCCGGCTCCTTTGCCTTTGGTACTACTAGTTGTAGTTATCTGCATGAGATGAATCTACCTGTCTGACATGTTATTTCGCTCAAAGGACCCAGAAACATCGTATTAAGAGAGATGTGGTGGTATGGTACGGTAGCCATTTGGGCGCTGGAATGACGTGTTGTTCCGAAATCCAACCACGCAGCCCCGTCGACGAGAAAAGGAAAATCCTTGCAACTGAAACACAGCCTTACATGTAAACAAGTCATGATAAGAGGATAAGCCGACGTGTCGCCTCTTCCTGACCTAAGCTATCAAACGACTCAACCAAAGCTCGCTGCCTCCCTTTCCACAACCTCCAATCATCCCCGCGCAAGCGCAGTGAGCAGAAAGAAAGAAAGAGATGAGGTCTCCCGTCCCCGCCATGCTCACCGCCCCATCAGCAGCGGCGGCCGTCGCCAAGCCGCTCCCCGCGGCTCGCTCCAACACGACGGCGGCGGCGCTCCACGCGACGGCAGCCAGCAGCAGGCGGGACGTGATCGCGGGCACGGGCGTGGGAGCGGCGCTGCTGCTGGCCCTGTGGCCGCAGCGCGCGCGTGCGGCGTCGGACGACGAGTACCTGGCGGAGACGACGGAGGTGATCGGGAAGGTGCGGTCGACGATCAGCATGGACAAGACGGACCCCAAGGTGGCGGACGCGGTGACGGAGCTCCGGGAGATGTCCAACTCGTGGGTGGCCAAGTACCGGCGCGAGAAGGCGCTGCTGGGGCGGCAGTCGTTCCGGGACATGTACTCGGCGCTCAACGCCGTGTCCGGCCACTACATCAGCTTCGGCCCCACCGCGCCCATCCCCAACAAGCGCCGCATCCGCATCCTCGAGGAGATGGACGCCGTCGAGAAGTCGCTCAAGCGCGGCCGCTGAAGAGTACTAGCAAAATGTACGTGCGTGCGTGCGTGCGTGCGTCAAACAGGCAGGATAGGATGAGAACGTCGCGTTGCTTGTCCCGTGGGTCATAAGCGCTCCGATTTTGAGCCTCGAGTTTATCAATTGTTTGTACGACTTGTCTGAATCGGCTGAATGCTCGACATTGTGAGAATATTGTTGGGGGCATCCTTGATTTTGTGTATCACCGTCTTCCTTGTTCCAATGTGCCTCCACGGTGCCCAGCACAGTCCAGGCAGCCGTTCGGCCCCAGGACTCGAAAAAGCGTCGTGTGGAACCGAACCGACGTTTAATCTAGACGTGGAGGCAATTGTGTTCCTAGTCGCCGCCCTAGGTCGTCACTAAATCGGCGACAAACTCGGCGATTTGATTCAAATTTGTATAAACATGGCAAAAACTCGACGATTTCATTCAAATTTGTAAATAAAACAGAAATCAAACTACGCCTAGCCTACGCCGCTGCCGCCGTCCGTCTTCTACATGCCGAGGAGACTGTAGAACCGGGTGTAGTCGTTGCCGCCGCCATCCTGCGTCCTGTCAGAGCCGCCGCCATCCCTACTGCACCCCTGACCAGGTGTGACGCCCCAAGACCGATGCTCGAAAAGACTTCCATAGGTTCCGGGTTTCTCCGTGTGTTTCATTTTTGCTTGCTCCCTTTTTTTGCATTGCGTCATGTCATCATGGCATAAATCTTTTGCATCTCAACTAAATAATTTGTGTGGATCTTCGATCCATTTAAATCAAGGGAATAGTGACTTATCTTTATAACTTTATTCTCCTAATATTTAGGGAGCTATTATAAATATTCCATTAATTTGGAATCATCGTAACACACGTGCAAAATAATTCCCATGTCTATTCCTCTTCGAGTTTGACCTTCAAACCTTGCTAATATCTCTCATCTCTTTTATCGAGGCTCCTCCTAAAACCTCAACATTTTTGTACACTTCTATAACCAAACCCTAGTTCAAACCCATTTGAATTAAATTCAAATGAGTTTGAATGACATCTTTCAATCATGTGTCTCCTATTTTTCATGGACCGTGCACATTTTTACGAGTCCGTAAAAATTATCCCCATGCCTAGATTCCACCGCTACCTTCTCTTTCTTTTCTTCATCTTTTCTGTTTTGTTTTAAAATGGGAAGAGGAGTGAGAAGAGGGAGCCAGGCCGGCCCATTTACCTCTAAGCCCATAGCCAAGCCTGCCCGTTTCCCACCTAACCCTAGGCCCAGCCTCTCCCCTCGTAACCTCTCCCTCACGATCCCTCCCTCGCACCTCGCGCCGCCAGGAGAGAAGCGCATCGCGCTCGACCCCGCTTTCCTTCTCGATCCCCATCTTCCTCCTCCCACTCGATCTTTAACACCAGCGAGCCACGCCGCCGCGCCTCCTGCCACTCCACCTACGACCTCCTGCCATGGCCTCCTCCTCGCCTTGAGAGTCCCGCGCGCCCGATCCCCATGGTTCGCGCCTGCCTCTGCGCGCGTCGTCCCGCCTCAGCGCGCGCGTCGTCCCGCCTCAGCGCCGCCGTCCTCCATGGCGCCGCGCCCGGCCTCCCGCGCCACCACCATCTCCAGTCGCCTGCGCCGTCACCTTCCCTCGTCGGCCTCCTCTGCATCACCAGGCCGCTTCCTCTGCCCCGTTTCCTTTCTTCTCCATCCCGTCCCCTTCCCTGAGTTCGTGCTCTCTCTCTTGGACAGCAGGGCCCCATGGACGCCAATCCGCCGGTCCTCCGCGCCCTCACACCCTGCCGGACTTTCGCCTGGCCCCGCTTGTTCGCTACCGCCGCCTGTTGTTGCCTCGGCGCTGACAGCCATCACCGCTGCTCTGCTTCGTGTCGAGAAGGAACACCTCGTTGCCGGGCGTTGACCCCTTCTCTTGCTCCAGCTCCGTCCGGCAAGGGCCTCGCGCCCGCTGCCTCTCTTGTCGGGACCAGGACCATTTCCTCACGCCCCTGATCGCCTCTCCACGACCATCTCCTCCCAGATGCCCTGGCTACTGCTACAAGACCACCACAACGCCATCATGGAACCCTAGGGCCAAAGATGACCACGACCGTGCATCTCTCCTTGTGCTACTTTGGAGATCAGGACTGCCCCGGACCATGTTGTCTCGCCGGATCGTCAAAAACCCCGGTTGTTGCCAAGTTCCTTGACGCCCGATGCCTGGAACGACTACCATCGCCGAAGACCCTTGAACCAATAACTTCAAGTTCAACTATTGTCGCAAGAACGAGACCGGCGGGTTCGAAGACCCCAAGTACCACGACAACCCCAAAAGGATTCGAGTTCGTCAAGTTCACCTTCGAAACGTGTACCACTACCGACGACTGAGACCCTGGATTCGACAAGTTCCTCACGGTGACCCTGAACATCTACGGGACATGCACGACTTCGAACCGTGTACCACGTCGAACATGTACGGCTACACGACGAACCGCCAATACCCTGAACGACTACCGCCGCCGGAGTCCGCGAGTACAACTACTTCCACAACGCGTCGTGTACGACTACTGTCGCTTGGGTTTTGACAAGCCTTCGAGTACCACTGCATTTGCCATGTACAACTACACCAAGTCCGGACTGACAAGTGCCTTGAGAACGTCTGTACCTCTTTCGTCGCCGAGGACCGAAAGTACCACTACGTCCCATCGAACCCGAACCGTCTCGTTTGCACGCTTCGAAGGTATAACCCCGAGACGACGTCCGTGAATAAATGCTTGCGATGTTTGAGATGCTCGTGTTTGCACTGTGTCCACACATGCGCCAGGTGCCATTTTTCTTAAGGACCAGCACCGGATTGGCAAGCCACTCAGGGTGAAAAACTTCAACAATAAAGCCAGCTGCTAAGAGCCTGGCTACCTCTTCTTCAATCGCCTTGTGTCTTTCTTCGTTAAACCGGCGGAGAAACTGTTTCACCGGTTTGTATTTAGGATCCACATTGAGGGTGTGTTCAGCGAGTTGCCTCGGTACACCTGGCATGTCAGAGGGCTTCCATGCAAAAATGTCCCGATTCTCACAGATGAACTCGATGAGCGCGCTTTCCTATTTCGGATCCAAGTTGGCACTGATGCTGAACTGCTTGGACGAATCGCTAGGTACGAAGTCAACAAGCTTAGTTTCTGCTGCCGATTTGAACTTCAGGGCTGGATCATGCTCTGTAGTTGGCTTCTTTAATGGAGTCATGTCCGCCGGATCAACATTGTCCTTATAATACTTCAGCTCCTCGGTGGCACAAACCGACTCTGCGTAGGCCGCATCTCCTTCCTCGCACTCCAAAGCGATTTTACGGCTTCCGTGAACCGTTATTGTCCCCTTGTGACCTGGCATTTTGAGCTGCAAATACAAATAACAGGGCCGTGCCATAAACTTGGCGTAGGCCGGTCGCCCAAACAGGGCGTGATATGGACTTTGGATTTTCACCACTTCAAACGTCAATGTCTCCGACCTGGAATCATGATCATCTTCAAAGGCCACTTCCAGAGCTATCTTACCAACAGGATATGCTGACTTGCCAGGTACCACACCATGGAACACCGTATTGGACAGTTTGAGATTTTTATCTGTTAGTCCCATACGACGGAAGGTCTCATAGTACAAGATATTAATACTGCTCCCTCCATCCATGAGCACCTTGGTGAACTTGTAACCTCCCACCTGAGGTGCCACCACCAGAGCCAACTGACCCGGATTATCAACCTGGGGAGGGTGATCCTCTCTACTCCATATGATTGGCTGTTCAGACCAGCGTAGATAACGGGGCACGGCCGGTTCAACAGAGTTGACTGCCCGTCTCTGAACCTTCCGGTCTCGCTTGTCCAAGCTAGTGGTGAAGACATGGTAATGCCCACTATTCAACTGCTTTGGGTTGCTCTGGTAACCTGACTGTTGCTGCTGTTGGTTGTAACCACCCTGGTTGTTCTGATTATTTTGATTATTATGTCCGCCCGGATTACCATTAAATTCTGAACCGGAATTTCCTCCACCATAACCCGGCCCGGATCCTGAGCCACCGCTGGAGCCGTGATCATACCGGAAAGCATTAGAATTCTTGAACTCCTGCATAATGAAGCAATCCTTCCAAAGGTGGTTTGCTGGCACCTCCTTCGTTCCATGTCTTGGACAGGGCTGGCTCAGTAGATAATTTAGGCGGTCCGGGTTAGGGTTGGGTGCTCCATTGCGATTTGGCGGTTTACCCCTGCGTCGCTGGCCCTTGTCCTGTGCGTTGGTGTTAGCCACAAAGTCCATGTTACCATCCGCTTTACGCTTGCCTCCGCCACCATTGCCTGCCAAGTGATGCTGCTGACCTTTGGAGTTGCTGTTCCTCTTTCCCTTCCCTGCCTTGTCATCATCAGATTCGGAATCTTTGGTACTATCAGAATCAGCATACTTTACCAAAGCAGCCATGAGGGTCCCCATGTCAGTGCAATGGCGCTTCATCCGTCCCAACTTCAGCTTTAGGGGCCCAAACCGGCAGTTGCCTTCTAGGGTTAAGACTGCGGTGTCAGCGTTGATGCGGTCTGATGAATGCAACACTTGTGAGACCCGGCGCACCCAATGAGTCGTTGATTCTCCTTCCTCCTGGACACAGGCAGCTAAGTTCACTATCGACATAGGCTGCTTACATGTATCCTTGAAATTACTGATAAACCAGGCTCGTAATTGGGCCCATGAACTGATAGAGTTGGCCGATAAGCTTTTTAACCAGGTGCGGGCCGTTCCTTCAAGCATCATGGTGAAGTATTTCGCACATGCCGCATCATCCACCTCAAGCATCTCCATGGCCATCTCATAGCTCTCCACCCATGTCTCTGGGGGTTGATCCGCCGTGTAATTTGGTACCTTACGCGGGCCCTTGAAATCCTTGGGCAGGCGCACATTGCGTAAAGCGGGGACAAGGCAAGGCACCCCCAAAGAGCTAGAAGTAACACCGGGTTCGACCGAAATAGTTGGGCGAACCGGCGTAAGCTGCCGAGCCTGATACTGTGCGGCTAACTCGGCCTCCCTGCGCGCTCGGGCCCGGTCCACCACTTCCTGAGCGTTATCAGCACCACCCGCCGGGTTGTTGCCGCGGGGTGCTCCACGTCGTTCATTGCTTGACACTGCTGGTTCGTCCATACGCCTGCTATAGCTCCGGCTTGGACGAGGGGTCGAGTGGATCCGGTCGCGGCTGTAGGAGTACGCTTCCTGTTGGACCAAAGCTGTCCTAAGAAGCTCCTTGACCCGTCGTGTCTCTACCGCCTGCGGCGAGTCACCTTCAATTGGCATGGCCTCCAGCCGTGCAGCAGCGGCAACGAGATTGTCCATTGGGTTGGAGTAGTGACCCGTAGGTGTTGAAATAGCCTGAGGTATAACAGTGTTTTGACGAGGCGGATTCATCGAACGGGGCTGAACCGGCGCACCGGTCCCAGGAGCTTCCGCCCGGTTCCCCTCCAGCGGATTACTGGTTCCTGCTCCTGGGGTGTTGAAAAGGTCTCTGGCCTCGAAAACCGAAGGCAAACGGGATCGGTACTTCCTCCTCATGACTTCATGCGACGCGTTCTGGTCCAACATGAGCCTGTAGGCTTGTGCGTCTAAAGCGGCCCGCTCTGTGATCATCCTGGCATTCTCAGCTGCCAGGTCCGCCTTGGCCTGGGTGATCTGTTCCTTCACCTTTGCAATCTCTGCGTTGTGGACTTCCTGATCTGCCGGATTAGCTTCTACCATAAGCGCAGCCAATGCATCAAATAGATCTGATAGAACTTGAGCCGGCGGGCGTGCAGAGCTTCCTGCCCCGGCAGCTGTCGTCGCTGCTGAACCGGAGGTTATTGGCGCGGCGGTCGAAGAATGAAGCGCTGCTTGTGTGCCGTCCATGAATATTCCAACTCGGTTGGGTAGATCAGAGGGGTCCGGAATACTGTCGCCGTCGGAACAGCCCCCAATCCGGCCATCTTGTAGCTGATATAGAGATTCGGTTTCTCCGGTTGATGACTCGTCGCCGGAATAAACGACGGTCTTGCCGCGAGATTCCGATCCATCCTCATAACTTCCTCCATGGATAACTCCCACGAAGGCACGCTTCACGGCCGGTTTAACCCGGGCGGACCGCGCACGCTGAGCCGTTTCGACGAGGTCGGTGCAGATGTCCGGCTCAGGGCCCGGTTCACCGATCTTGCCGATGAAAACGTGTATGCCGCCAAAGGGGACCCGGTACCCGTACTCAACTGAGCCGGCCTCAGGGCCCCAGCCTGCATCATCGATGTAGAGCTTGCCGCGACGACTCTTAGTCATCCGGCCCACAGCGTAGCCCTCGAGTCCTTCAAAGCGGCCCTCCAAGAACTTGAAACCATCGTGCGATAGCCCCACGGTGGGCGCCAACTGTCGTGGTTTTGTCACGGCAGATGTCCTAGAGAAAGGACTTAGTCGTGGAGCCATCGCGACGGGTTAGCTTGAAGGGGTTAAAGCGGACACAGGGATGCAAGAGAGTTTATAGTAGTTCGGCCCCTTCGATGAAGGTAAAAGCCTACGTCTAGTTGTGATGGGATTGATGGGGTTTCGATGACTAGGGAGCAAACAAGCTTCGCCTATGTCTCGAGTTGTTGTCTGTCCTCCTTGAACCGCCGCCGGGTCGTCCGCTTATATACACGGGTGACGCCTGTCGGTTCACGGATTCCCAATACCGGCTCATAGATGTGTCCGGTTTGGTCTCTACTTATTCCTAACTTACAATACAAGTTACATACCAACGCCGGTTTACGGCTACAGGCCTTGAACCGGCTATGGGCCTTGAGCCCTCATCTGCCTTCTTGGGTTTCAACATAGTTAACTACTGAAGAAGTTAACCCGGCCCAGATAGGCCGGTTTACGCCCAGTAGTGATATCCTCAACAGAACCCGAACCGTCTCGTTTGCACGCTTCGAAGGTATAACCCCGAGACGACGTCCGTGAACGAATGCTTGCGATGTTTGAGATGCTCGTGTTTGCACCGTGTCCAAATTGTCACTCTTTTCCTTGCCGCCAACTCATGGGACACCCGGAATCCAGGATCACCCCACCATCTCTAGCATGTTCCGAACATCCGCACCCTTGCTTCCTTTGCACCGGTATCTCCGGGAGCTACCGGAACCGATATGGTGCCGTGGCATCATTTTGGGATTTGTTGCCGTGGCACCCTTTTCGTTTCCACCACGATGACTAATGCTTCATAAAATGCTCTTATCAACATTTTCATACACTT
Organism: Triticum urartu; assembly: GCF_056163025.1. Lineage (NCBI taxonomy): Eukaryota > Viridiplantae > Streptophyta > Magnoliopsida > Poales > Poaceae > Triticum > Triticum urartu. Next base: position 396,464,248 of record NC_141876.1, on the reverse strand, counting down.
GCATAAACTTGCATATGTCATCCGCATCATGATAACAACATTTAAACATTTAAAATTGTTGTTTGCTTTAATTACTAAATGCATATGGGGATTTACCGGATTTGTTATTCGTTATATCCGGCCCCATTTAAATTGCTTAAATGGTATAGTTTTGTTATGCTTCACCTCTTGCCATGTTAACCAACATTTAATATTGTCGAGTATCCAACCGAGAGAGAACTAAATAATTGTTGTGGTGTTCCGTCAATATGCAACTCGTTGCATATTGAGCTCCACTTAACTTGTAGTTTTGTTTGTGCCCTTTGCCATGCCATGCATATTTAAACCAGACATGCATCATACTTGGTTGTGCATCATGCTATGTTTATGTGGTGGTTGTTTACTATGTTGTGTGCTTCTTTCCGGTGTTGCTTCTTCGGGTTGGTTCCGATAACGTCGCGTTTGTGAGGACCCGTTCGACTACGTCCGTTTGTCTTCTTCATGGACTCGTTCTTCTTCCTTGCGGGATCTCAGGCAAGATGACCATACCCTCGAAATCACTTCTATCTTTTCTTGCTAGTTGCTCGCTCTTTTGCTATGCCTATGCTGCGATACCTACCACTTGCTTATCATGCCTCCCATATTGTTGAACCAAGCCTCTAACCCACCTTGTCCTAGCAAACCGTTGTTTGGCTATGTTACAGCTTTGCTCAGCCCCTCTTATAGCGTTGTTAGTTGCAAGTGAAGATTGGAGCTTGTTCCATGTTTGGAACATGGTTATTTTGTTGGGATATCACAATATCTCTTATTTAATTAATGCATCTATATACTTGGTAAAGGGTGGAAGGCTCGGCCTTATGCCTGGTGTTTTGTTCCACTCTTGCCGCCCTAGTTTCCGTCATATCGGTGTTATGTTCCCGGATTTTGTGTTCCTTACGCGGTTGGGTTATAATGGGATCCCCTTGATAGTTCGCCTTGAATAAAACTCCTCCAGCATGGCCCAACATTGGTTTTACCATTCTCCACCTAGCATTTTCTTTCCCTTGGGTTCTGCAGACTCAAGGGTCATCTTTATTTTAAACCCCTGGGCCAGTGCTCCTCTGAATGTTGGTCCAACCTGAGCGATGTCCGGAGCTACCAGGGGCAACTCTGGGCTGGCCCACCCGACGTCTGGCTCATCCGGTGTGCCCTGAGAACGAGATATGTGCAGCTCCTATCGGGATTTGTCGGCACATCTGGGTGGCTTTGCTGGTCTTGTTTTACCATTGTCGAAATGTCTTGTAACCGGGATTCCGAGTCTGATCAGGTCTTCCCGCTAGAAGGAATATCCTTCGTTGACCGTGAGAGCTTGTGATGGGCTAAGTTGGGACACCCCTGCAGGGATTTGAACTTTCGAAAGCCGTGCCCGCGGTTATGGGCAGATGCGAATTTGTTAATGTCCGGTTGTAGAAAACCTGAAGTTGATCTTAATTAAAATACATCAACCGCGTGTGTAACCGTGATGGTCTCTTCTTGGCGGAGTCCGGGAAGTGAACACGGTGTTGGAGTTATGCTTGACGTAGGTTGTTCTAGGATCACTTCTTGATCATAGATTTCTCGACCGTGCTTTGCCTTCTCTTCTCACTCTCTTTTGTGAATAGGTTAGCCACCACACATGCTAGTCGCTTGCTGCAGCTCCTCCTCATACCTTTTACCCTTACCTATAAGCTTAAATAGTCTTGATCGCGAGGGTGCGAGATTGCTGAGTCCCCATGACTCACAGATACTTCCAAAACCAGCTTGCAGGTGCCGATGTTACCGAGCAGGTGACGCAACCAAGCTCAAGGAGGAGCTCGATGAAGATCTTGTCCTTTGTGTTGTTTCGTTCTAGTTGATCAGTAGTGGAGCCCAGTCGGGACGATCGGGGATCTGTGTAGCATTTGGGGTAGTCTTCTTTTATTTTGGTTCCGTAGTCGGACCTTGTGTGTATCTGGATGATGTAATGCTTTATTCATGTAATTGTGTGAAGTGGCGATTGTAAGCCAACTATGTATCTCTTTCCCTTATGTATTACATGGGTTGTGTGAAGATTACCTCACTTGCGACATTTGCTTTCAATGCGGTTATGCCTCTAAGTCGTGCTTCGACACGTGGGAGATATAGCCGCATCGAGGGCGTTACAAGTTGGTAATCAGAGCCTTCCCCGACCTTAGGAGCCCCCCTGCTTGATCAAATCGTTTGCGTTGTTGAGTCTAGAAAAATGTTTTGAGTCATTTAGGATTATATATATCGGAGAGTTAGGAATTCTTTTTACTCCTCAGTCCCTTCGTCGCTCTGGTGAGACATCCTGACGTAGAGTTTTGACTCTTCTCTTCTCAAATTTCACTAAATTTTTTTTAGGATCACGCGGGTATCTTGGAATCGTTCCGATGGTTTTGTGACGAGAACATTGTTCTTGGTGCCTCCTGACATTTAGGGGTTGTGGCAGTGTCCCGGGTAGTTGAGCTCTGAGGTGTTGTTGTCACAATTTTATCGTTACAGTTCTGGAATACCTGAGTTTGCCAACATCGAAAATCTCTTTTATGCAGTTGTTGGTGAGATAACCTCGATGCCACCCAGTACTGGGGTGGGAGTTCGGGAGTATTGCCATAACTCGTATAACAGATGCTTTTCGAAGGTTGAGGTAAACGATTTCCGAAGGTTTCTTGGTTATGTGTTGAAGGATGGATACAGCTGGATGTAGGATTTACTAGATTTGGGTGAAATATTATGCTTCCCCTGTATCCCCAACACCTGATTGCATAACCGGAAAGTTTCAGGAGTTTATAAGTGGGAATTCAAGTAGGTCCTAGGATATCTTTCCGACAGATGTATGATATGAAATTGGGGTTCGACGTCTAGTGGTCCGCCTATCCACGGTTGGTTTTACAGTGTTCTCGTTGTGTCTTAAAGAGTCCTTGGCTATGCCGACTCGGGGACGCTTCGTATGTCATGTGCACTGCCTTGTACATGATGGTGCTGTACGATCGAGCCCGTGTAGGCCCCACTACGAAAACTTCGGACGAAATCTCTATCATATGTTTGTTCAGGTTTATTCTGCAAGCCAATCCTTTTGTTTTGTTTTGAGTTGTGGTATTCGAGTTGCCTCGAAGTCAAGTGTGATTCCATACATTTTTCCTAAGCGGTGTTGTAACGCCCCGAGACCGTTGCGCCAGGTGTCTTCCAGTTATTCGTTGTTGTTGTCTTGTCATTTGCTTGCGTGTTGCATCTTGCCATGATTGTCATAATAAATTGTTGCATCATCATGCTTGTGTTATCTTTTATTCTCACCTTGTGCTTTCCATCTTCATGCATATGATTGCTTGCTTGCTTGTGATGTTTGTTTTATTATTATTATTATTATTATTATTATTATTATTATTATTATTATTATTATTATTATTATTATTATGCATCATGCATTCGTCTCCATATGATTGTTGTGCTTGTTTACTTTTACTTGTTCATGTGCATTACAACTCCTTCTTCTTGTCCTTGATCCTTTCTCTTTTACTATTTGCTCAACTTCAACGTGGATTCACCCAAGTTTCTATCCCATCCAAACATCTCCATTCTTCTTTATTCCATTTATTTTTCTTGTGGCATTTTCCCTATTCGAAAAAATGTACAAACCTATCCCTATAAATCCTAAATGATGCCTACACCCTCTCTGCCAAATTTCAGATCCTTTGGAATTGTTTTGGTTGGGTTAAAAATATGGCTCAAGTTTGAATTTAATTCAAACTTGAATTATTTTTATATCCTTAAAAATTTCCAAACCATTTTATTCAAACTGTGCAAAAATCCAGGATCTTATATATATATATATATATATATATATATATATATATTTCTTTATCAGCCTACTTCCTTCCTCATGTCCCTGTGCATTTCTGCTCTTGTTATTTCTGTCTAAAGGATTAAGGAAAAGAAATGAGGAGAGAAAGGAAGAGCAGCCCAGTAGAGCCGGCCCAGCAGCAGATCCCGCAGCCCACCGAAGCCACTTACCTGTTCGCTTTCAGCCCACCAGCACCAGCGCCCTGTTCATCTTCTTCTCTCGTGTACGGCAGCGCATCCAGGACATCCACGTCGGCAGCCGGCTTGATTTGACGACCGGGACAGCCTCCCTACCTCCTATAAATCTTTCCCCGGTACCCTATGGTCTCTTCTCTTTCCATTCCTCCCTCCTCCTCGTCTAGCCGCCGCAAGGTAAGCCACTCCACGCCATAGCCGTCGCCAACGTCATGCCCGAGCTCTACTCCGGCGCGATCAAGCTCGACACCGTCGTCTTCTTCCTCGGGGAGCGACGCCCGCGTCTCCCTCTTCTTCCTCGACCTCGCAAGCGTCCATTCGAGCCCGGATCGAGCTCCTCCTCGACGTCTTCTTCCCCTGCTTCATGGACCCGAGCACCCTCGCCACGATCAGGGCGCCTTCCCGCCGTCCATGGCCACTTGATCTTGAATGACTCCAGCAGCACCCCCAAGGTGACGCTCTGCTCCTCCTCATGCCTTTCTCCCATCATTCGTTTCCCCTAGGTGTCATCCACACAAGCAAAAGCTCCACTCCCGACGTACCATAGCCATTTTGAACCAAGCCGAACCTCTGTTTCTGCGTCCTCTGCACACAGGCCGCCCCATTGCTGCACCTTCGCTGCCACACCTCCGTGCACGTCCGCATCGCCTCGCCTCACGCACCTGCCGCCGCTCGCTTACTGCATCCACAGCACACGCACGAGTCCCGCACACCTCTATTCCAGCCGGCAGCCATGGCTGTAGCCATGGCCAAGCCAGGCTCGGCCTGGCGCAAGCTCCTGTACTCACGCACGCCCACGCTCGCAGCACACGCCATCTCTCGCTCGCGAGCCCCGTTGCCCTCCTTCACCTACCGTTGTAGCTCCCGCCTCGCCTGATTGTGCGCCGCAGCTGAGACAAGTCCCAGCTTGAAGCTCGAGCTCCGGCGTCCTTCCTCCGCTCCCTTCATGAACACGCGCACCCTCACCTATTTCCGCACCCCCGCTGTTGGCCTGTGGTTGCGAAGGTCGCTGTCTTGCTCGGCGGCGTCGTCACCGAGTTCCTCTGTTACCCAGGAAGAAGAAGGTCTGGCCTCTGGTTTTGTTCAAGTCGAGCCACGCCCTTGTTTTTCACAAACATACAGCAGCAGCGCATTGTTCAGCACTCTGCTCCTCTATGCAGTAGGTCGTGTGTTCGAGTCCCAGCCGCCCTCTTTTTTTCTTGCACTATTTCCTTGTTATTTTGCACACTCAGCGCTTTCAGGCCAAGTCCTCCTGGGCCGCTGTAGATTGCTGCAATCCGGCCCGTGCATTTTTTTCCAGTCTGGGTATTTTAGCTTTTTCCAGTGCATTCATATTTTCAGTAATGCCATCATTTTGAATTATAAACAATTAAATACATCCAAATAAAAATATGTCATATATGCACCATGCTTAGAATTTCGTGTATTTTCATAATATGCAACTTTCATCCACATTTAAAATGTTGTTTGATTAAATTTGCTCCTATGTCATGTTAAAATGCTTTAATTCATAACTATTTAACCGTAGCTCCAAATTTAATAATCTTTATATGTATTTGGGGTAGAAAAATGCCTAGTTTAACATGGTGCATTCACTTTGCATGTTTAACAACTCTAAAATTGTGATTAGGGCAGAACAGTACCAAACCGTAAAATATGCACATGAGGTTTTTCCGGAATTGTTGTTTGTTATTTCCGGCCTCATTTAAACTTGCCTAGATAGATAGTTTCTTTATGCTTCATCTCTTGCCATGCTAACAATATTTAATCTTGTTGGGTACATAAACGAGAGAGAACTAAATAAGTCATGTGGTGTTTTCTTCAATATGCAACTCCGTTGCATAATGAGCTCCACTTAATTTGTAGGATTGTTTGTGCACTTTGCCATGCCATGCTTCATTAAACCGGACATGCATCATACTCGATTGTGCATCATGCCATGTTGATGTGTTGGTTGTTTACTATGTTGTTTGCTTCTTTCCGGTGTTGCTTCTTTGGGTTGGTTCCGTTAACGCCGCGTTGTGAGGAACCGTTCGACTATGTCCGTTTGTCTTCTTCATGGACTCGTTATTCTTCCTTGCGGGATTTCAGGCAAGATGACCATACCCTCGAAATCACTTCTATCGTTGCTTGCTAGTTGCTCGCTCTTTTGCTATTCCTATGCTGCGATACCTACCACTTGCTTATCATGCCTCCCATATTGTTGAACCAAGCCTCTAACCCACCTTGTCCTAGCAAACCGTTGCTTGGCTATGTTACCGCTTTGCTCAGCCCCTCTTATAGCGTTGTTAGTTGCAGGTGAAGATTGAAGTTTGTTTCTTGTTGGAACATGAAGATGTTGTTCCTTGGTGGAACATGTTTACTTGTTGGGATATCATAATATCTCTTATTTAAGTAATGCATCTATATACTTGGTAAAGGGTGGAAGGCTCGGCCTTATGCCTGGTGTTTTGTTCCACTCTTGCCGCCCTAGTTTCCGTCATATCGGTGTTATGTTCCCGGATTTTGCGTTCCTTACGCGGTTGGGTTATAATGGGAACCCCTTGACAGTTCGCTTTGAATAAAACTACTCCAGCAAGGCCCAACCTTGGTTTTACCATTCGCCACCTAGCCTTTTCTTTTCCCTTGGGAGTCGCGCTCTCGAGGGTCATCATTATTTTACCCCCCGGGCCAGTGCTCCTCTGAGTGTTGGTCCACCTTGTCAGCCGCCGGTGGCCACCAGGGGCAACTCTGGGCTGGCCCACCCGACGTCTGGCTCATCCGGTGTGCCCTGAGAAAGAGATATGTGCAGCTCCTATCGGGATTTGTCGGCACATCTGGGTGGCTTTGCTGGTCTTGTTTTACCATTGTCGAAATGTCTTGTAACCGGGATTCCGAGTCTGATCAGGTCTTCCCGCTAGAAGGAATATCCTTCGTTGACCGTGAGAGCTTGTGATGGGCTAAGTTGGGACACCCCTGCGGGGATTTGAACTTTCGAAAGCCGTGCCCGCGGTTATGGGCAGATGCGAATTTGTTAATGTCCGGTTGTAGAAAACCTGAAGTTGACCTTAATTAAAATACATCAACCGTGTGTGTTACCGTGATGGTCTCTTTCCGGCGGAGTCCGGGAAGTGAACACGGTATTGGAGTTATGTTTGACGTAGATTGTTCTAGGATCACTTCTTGATCATAGTTTCTCGACCGTGCTTTGCCTTCTCTTCTCGCTCTCATTTGCGTATGTTAGCCACCATATATGCTAGTCGCTTGCTGCAGCTGCACATCATACCTTTACCTTACCCATAAGCTTAAATAGTCTTGATCGCGAGGGTGTGAGATTGCTGAGTCCCCGTGACTCACAGATACTTCCAAAACCAGTTTGCAGGTACCGATGTTACCGAGCAGGTGACGCTACCAAGCTTAAGGAGGAGCTCGATGAAGATCTTGTCCTTTGTGTTGTTTCGTTCTAGTTGATCAGTAGTGGAGCCCAGTTGGGGTTGATCGGGGACCTTGTCGCATTTGGGGTTCTTCTTTTATTTTGGTTCCGTAGTCGGACCTTGATTGTATTTGGATGATGTAATGATTTATTCATGTATTGTGTGAAGTGATGATTGCAAGCCAACTATGTATTCTTTTCCCTTATGTATTACATGGGTTATGTGAAGATTACCTCACTTGCGACATTGCTTTCAATGCGGTTATGCCTCTAAGTCGTGCTTCGACACGTGGGAGATATAGCCGCATGGAGGGCGTTACAAGTTGGTATCAGAGCTTTCCCCGACCTTAGGAGCCCCCTGCTTGATCGAATAGCTGGCGTTGTTGAGTCTAGAAAAAATGTTTTGAGTCATTTAGGATTATATATATCGGAGAGTTAGGAATTCTTTTTACTCCCGAGTCCTTTTGTCGCTCTGGTGAGACATCCTGACGTAGAGTTTTGACTCTTCTCTTCTCAAATTTCACTAATTTTTTTTAGGATCATGCGGGTATCTTGGAATCGTTCCGATGGTTTTGTGACGAGAACATTGTTCTTGGTGCCTCCTGACATTTAGGGGTTGTGGCAGTGTCCCGGGGAGTTGAGCTCCGAGGTGTTGTCGTCACAATTTTATCGTTGCATTTCTGGAATACCTGAGATTAGTTTCGCCGACATCGAAAATCTCTTTTATGCAGTTGTTGGTGAGATAACCTCGACGCCACCCAGTACTAGGGCAGGAGTTCGGGAGTATTGCCATAACTCGTATAACGGATGCTTTTCGAAGGTTGAGGTAGACGATTTCCGAAGGTTTCTTGGTTATGTGTTGAAGGATGGATACAGCTGGATGTAGGATTTGCTAGTTTTGGGTGAGATATTATGCTTCCCCTGTATCCCCAACACCTGATTGCATAACCGGAAAGTTTCGGGAGTTTATAAGTGGGAATTCAAGTAGCTCTTAGGATATCTTTCCAACAGATGTATGATATGAAATTGGGGTTCGACGTCTAGTGGTCCGCCTATCCACGGTTGGTTTTACAGTGGTCTCATTGTGTCTTAAAGAGTCCTTGGCTATGCCGACTCGGGGACGCTTCGTATGTCATGTGCACTGCCTTGTACATGATGGTGCTGTACGATCGAGCCCGTGTAGACCCCACCACGAAAACTTCAGACGAAATCTCTATCATATGTTTGTTCCGGCTTATTCTGCAAGCCAAAACTTTGTTTTGTTTTGAGTTGTGGTATTCGAGTTGCTTCAAAGTCAAATGTTGATTCCATACCTTTCCTAAATGGTGTTCTCATATTTCTATGTGAATACTAATACTTCATGATAATCGAGATTGTCATGCCAATTTCTTTTAAACCGGCGTGTTTCTCTTCAAGTGGATCCGATCATTTCAACTTCTGCAAGATCAATTATCACTTCTTCTCAACGGTGTTTGTTTCATCCGTCTCCAAGTTGCCTTTGTTTTTCCCACCCTCCCACCCTTGTTTCTTCAAGGACTCAGATTTCTTAATCAACTATCTTGTTATTGATGAGAAGCCTCTCCATTCTTTTCCGTCAATGTTCTTATCCGTTGATTCTGAGGAAGATGCCAACGAAGCTTCAAGTTCGTCACTCTTCACTCGTTTTCTTCTCTGGTGGATTCAAATCAAGCTTTCGGTGTTTGATCATATTCTTTTCCTTATTTCAAATGCTTTCTCATGCCGGTGCACCTCTTAATCATCTACTTCTCGCTATTCAATTGTTCCGGAGTGTTGAAGATATCTCAAAGATTCGCGTTTCCATTCTCAATCCGTTCAAGCTATTTCGAGATTGCTATCTCATTCAAGCCATTCAATTAAAATCGGCGCAATCTATCTTTTAAATCGTTCAACGATGTTTTCTTTTGAGTGGGCCCTAACCCACAGGTCTTTTCCCAGGATCTTACCTGACTCTTCTAATTTTACCGGAGTTATTCTTAAATTTTTCGAAGTTTGACGTAAGAATGAATTGTCATCAGTCAAATGTCTTTCTCCAAGATTTTTCAAAATTCTTTTCATCGTTGGCTCAACCTTTCCATTTATCATCCCGGAGTACCTCTACAATTATTGGTGGTGTTTCTCGTCGTCATTCTCATATTTTGAAGAACGAAGAAGAGTTTTACCTCCATATCTTATCCGTTCTCTCAGAGATTCGTGATTCTAGTTCGAGCCCATCCTCTGATAATTTTTTTTGATTGTCAAAATTCTTTTCACCTATCGGAAGCAATTCAAGAGTCTTCTTGGTTTGATTATCCGGAGTCCATCATTTCAGGTTTATTCATTCTCAGCTTTCAGCTATGGTTCTCCAAATCTTACCGGTGCTTCGTTCAAGTGATCTCTAATCAGTTCGTGATCCCTTCGTTCTCATGTATCTAGTTTCTCTCGAGCATCTTTGTTCATTTGCAAATTCTTCCTGGTGATTCGTTATCTTTTATTCGTTCTTTTTCAATTCTTACGGTGGTTCGTTCAAGATTCTTCTTCTTCATTTATCATCTCAATTTATTCGTTGTCTCAATTCTTACGGTGGTTCGTTGAAGATCTTCCCAAGTTTGTGCTATATCTATCTTAATCCTTTCTACGAGAATAAGTAGTATGCCAAAATCCATTGCTTGTCATCAATTTGAATTGGTGAAGGATAAGCATAATGTAATTCTTATTATTGTTTCATCCAAGTGATTTAATTCCTTATTCCGGAGGTTCATCAAAATTCTTGATTTCAGTTGTTTCATCTTTTCTTTTCCGGAGTTCCAAGTTTTTCTGCATTATATCGTCGCGAAGCTCCATCTATATCATCGCAAGGCTTCACCTTATATTCTCAACTTCTCTTTCTTTTGTCATTCTTTCGTTTACCGAAGTTCTTCATGGAGGTTCTACATGATGGTTCATCAAAGATTTAATTCCTTCTAGAAGTGTTCATCAAGATTCTTTTCAAAGGAGCTCAAGCATTCTTCATCTTGCATCCCGAAGTGTAATTCCTTCTACCGTATCATTTGAGGTGGTGCTATGTCATTCTTCATAACTTGAGTTCATGTTTCATGATTCACATGTTGTCAAGAATGAGGTATCTTAAATCCATCAATCTCTTCATTGGAGTATCTTGGGTTATATTTCACCTAAAGCCTTCCCTAAGGTTTGTTGCTATTTATGGTGCTTATAAATGACGCAAGTTCTTCAGCTATCCTCCCGGTGAAATAAGTTTCTTGTCTCCTTGTTCATACCAATCCAATTCTTTTTCCCGTGAGTGGCAGGTTGTCACCTCATAATTTGAGATGTATTCCATAAGACCATATCAAGCTTATCCTTTTCGTTGTTGGTTTTCCAACAACTCCATTTGACCCTTCTCCTAAGGATACCTTTTCAAGCTCTTTTGTAGCAGAAGTTGGCATTTTCTTCTACATTCTTTTTATCTCAATGATCTATCTTCTATTTCTTTCTTCCGGAGGAATTGTGTTGTTGCTCTCTTCAACCTTTCTTCTTGTTCTTGTCAGGACATTGTTCTTTCATGCTTATCCTCTTAACCGGAGTGTTGTGTCCTCTGCTCAACTTCTTCTCATCTTATCAAGTTCTTATTCAATTCCTTTTCTTTTAACCGGAGTGCTGCCGAATGGGTTCTTCCTTGTTCCTCTTTTCTAACGGAGTGTTTTCACTTCGTTCATCTCCGTTGTATTTTTTTCCTCAAAATGGTTTAACCTTTTCAAGGTTCTTGATTTCACTCATTGGTCAAAGAAGCAACTTAGTTTTACCTCTTCTCTTTCTCTTCCTTCCCTCCGGTACCATTCTAGATCTCGGGACGAGATCCTCTCATAGTGGTGGAGTGTTGTAACGCCCCGAGACCGTTGTGCCAGGTGTCCTCCAGTTATTCGTTGTTGCTGTCTTGTCATTTGCTTGCGTGTTGCATCTTGCCATGATTGTCATAATAAATTGTTGCATCATCATGCTTGTGTTATCTTTTATTCTCACCTTGTGCTTTCCATCTTCATGCATATGATTGCTTGCTTGCTTGTGATGTTTTATTATTATTATTATTATTATTATTATTATTATTATTATTATTATTATTATTATTATGCATCATGCATTCGTCTCCATATGATTGTTGTGCTTGTTTACTTTTACTTGTTCATGTGCATTACAACTCCTTCTTCTTGTCCTTGATCCTTTCTCTTTTACTATTTGCTCAACTTCAACGTGGATTCACCCAAGTTTCTATCCCATCCAAACATCTCCATTCTTCTTTATTCCATTTATTTTTCTTGTGGCATTTTCCCTATTCAAAAAAATGTACAAACCTATCCCTATAAATCCTAAATGATGCCTACACCCTCTCTGCCAAATTTCAGATCCTTTGGAATTGTTTTGGTTGGGTTAAAAAAATGGCTCAAGTTTGAATTTAATTCAAACTTGAATTATTTTTATATCCTTAAAAATGTCCAAACCATTTTATTCAAACTGTGCAAAAATCCAGGATCTTATATATATATATATATATATATTTCTTTATCAGCCTACTTCCTTCCTCATGTCCCTGTGCATTTCTGCTCTTGTTATTTCTGTCTAAAGGATTAAGGAAAAGAAATGAGGAGAGAAAGGAAGAGCAGCCCAGTAGCAGATCCCGCAGCCCACCGAAGCCACTTACCTGTTCGCTTTCAGCCCACCAGCACCAGCGCCCTGTTCATCTTCTTCTCTCGTGTACGGCAGCGCATCCAGGACATCCACGTCGGCAGCCGGCTTGATTTGACGACCGGGACAGCCTCCCTACCTCCTATAAATCTTTCCCCGGTACCCTAGGGTCTCTTCTCTTTCCATTCCTCCCTCCTCCTCGTCTAGCCGCCGCAAGGTAAGCCACTCCACGCCATAGCCGTCACCAACGTCATGCCCGAGCTCTACTCCGGCGCGATCAAGCTCGACGCCGTCATCTTCTTCCTCGGGGAGCGATGCCCGCGTCTCCCTCTTCTTCCTCGACCTTGCAAGCGTCCATTCGAGCCCGGATCGAGCTCCTCCTCGACGTCTTCTTCCCCTGCTTCATGGACCCGAGCACCCTCGCCACGATCAGGGCGCCTTCCCGCCGTCCATGGCCACTTGATCTTGAATGACTCCAGCAGCACCCCCAAGGTGATGCTATGCTCCTCCCCATGCCTTTCTCCCATCATTCATTTCCCCTAGGTGTCATCCACATGAGCAAAAGCTCCACTCCCGACGTACCATAGCCATTTTGAACCAAGCCGAACCTCTGTTTCTGCGTCCTCTGCACACAGGCCGCCCCATTGCTGCACCTTCGCTGCCACACCTCCGCGCACGTCCGCGTCGCCTCGCCTCACGCACCTGCCGCCGCTCGCTTACTGCATCCACAGCACGCGCACGAGTCCCGCACACCTCTATTCCAGCCAGCAGCCATGGCTGTAGCCATGGCCAAGCCAGGCTCGGCCTGGCGCAAGCTCCTGTACTCGCGCACGCCCACGCTCGCAGCACACGCCATCTCTCGCTCGCGAGCCCCGTTGCCCTCCTTCACCTGCCGTTGTAGCTCCCGCCTCGCCTGATTGTGCGCCGCAGCCGAGACGAGTCCCAGCTCGAAGCTCGAGCTCCGGCGTCCTTCCTCCGCTCCCTTCATGAACACGCGCACGCTCACCTATTTCCGCACCCCCGCCGCTGGCCTGTGGTCGCGAAGGTCGCAGTCTTGCTCGCCGGCGTCATCACCGAGTTCCTCTGTTACCCAGGAAGAAGAAGGTCTGGCCTCTGGTTTTGTTCAAGTCGAGCCACGCCCTTGTTTTTCACAAACATACAGTAGCAGCGCATTGGTCAGCACTCTGCTCCTCTATGCAGTAGGTCGTGTGTTTTCATAACAACTTTCATCCATATTTAAAATGTTGTTTGATTAAATTTGCTCCTATGTCATGTTAAAATGCTTTAATTCATAACTATTTAACTGTAGCTCCAAATTTAATAATCTTTATATGTATTTGGGGTAGAAAAATGCCTAGTTTAACATGGTGCATTCACTTTGCATGTTTAACAACTCTAAAATTGTGATTAGGGCAGAATAGTACCAAACCATAAAATATGCACATGAGGTTTTTTCCGAAATTGTTGTTTGTTATTTCCGGCCTCATTTAAACTTGCCTAGATAGATAGTTTCTTTATGCTTCATCTCTTGCCATGCTAACAACATTTAATCTTGTTGGGTACATAAACGAGAGAGAACTAAATAAGTCATGTGGTGTTTTCTTCAATATGCAACTCCGTTGCATAATGAGCTCCACTTAATTTGTAGGATTGTTTGTGCACTTTGCCATGCCATGCTTCATTAAACCGGACATGCATCATACTCGATTGTGCATCATGCCATGTTGATGTGTTGATTGTTTACTATGTTGTTTGCTTCTTTCCGGTGTTGCTTCTTTGGGTTGGTTCCGTTAACGCCGCGTTGTGAGGAACCGTTCGACTATGTCCGTTTGTCTTCTTCATGGACTCGTTATTCTTCCTTGCGGGATTTCAGGCAAGATGACCATACCCTCGAAATCACTTCTATCTTTGCTTGCTAGTTGCTCGCTCTTTTGCTATGCCTATGCTGCGATACCTACCACTTGCTTATCATGCCTCCCATATTGTTGACCAAGCCTCTAACCCACCTTGTCCTAGCAAACTGTTGTTTGGCTATGTTACCGCTTTGCTCAGCCTCTCTTATAGTGTTGTTAGTTGTAGGTGAAGATTGAAGTTTGTTCCTTGTTGGAACATGAAGATGTTGTTCCTTGGTGGAACATGTTTACTTGTTGGGATATCATAATATCTCTTATTTAAGTAATGCATCTATATACTTGGTAAAGGGTGGAAGGCTCGGCCTTATGCCTGGTGTTTTGTTCCACTCTTGCCGCCCTAGTTTCCGTCATATCGGTGTCATGTTCCCGGATTTTGCGTTCCTTACGTGGTTGGGTTATAATGGGAACCCCTTGACAGTTCGCTTTGAATAAAACTCCTCCAGCAAGGCCCAACCTTGGTTTTACCATTCGCCACCTAGCCTTTTCTTTTCCCTTGGGAGTCACGCTCTCGAGGGTCATCATTATTTTAACCCCCCCGGGCCAGTGCTCCTCTGAGTGTTGGTCCACCTTGTCAGCCGCCGGTGGCCACCAGGGGCAACTCTGGGCTGGCCTACCGGAAGTTTGGACAATCCGGTGTGCCCTGAGAATGAGATATGTGCAGCTCCTATCAGGATTTGTCGGCACATTCGGGTGGCTTTGCTGGTCTTGTTTTACCATTGTCGAAATGTCTTGTAACCGGGATTCCGAGTCTGATCGGGTCTTCCCGCTAGAAGGAATATCCTTCGTTGACCGTGAGAGCTTGTGATGGGCTAAGTTGGGACACCCCTGCAGGGATTTGACCTTTCAAAAGCCGTGCCCACGGTTATGGGCAGATGGGAATTTGTTAATGTCCGGTTGTAGAAAACCTGAAGTTGACCTTAATTAAAATACATCAACCGTGTGTGTTACCGTGATGGTCTCTTTTCGGCGGAGTCCTGGAAGTGAACACGGTGTTGGAGTTATGTTTGACGTAGATTGTTCTAGGATCACTTCTTGATCATAGTTTCTCGACCGTGCTTTGCCTTCTCTTCTCGCTCTCATTTGCGTATGTTAGCCACCATATATGCTAGTCACTTGCTGCAGCTCCACATCATACCTTTACCTTACCCATAAGCTTAAATAGTCTTGATTGCGAGGGTGTGAGATTGCTGAGTCCCTGTGACTCACAGATACTTCCAAAACCAGTTTGCAGGTACCGATGTTACCGAGCAGGTGACGCTACCAAGCTCAAGGAGGAGCTCGATGAAGATCTTGTCCTTTGTGTTGTTTCGTTCTAGTTGATCAGTAGTGGAGCCCAGTTGGGGTTGATCGGGGACCTTGTCCCATTTGGGGTTCTTCTTTTATTTTGGTTCCGTAGTCGGACCTTGATTGTATTTGGATGATGTAATGATTTATTCATGTATTGTGTGAAGTGGCGATTGTAAGCCAACTATGTATTCTTTTCCCTTATGTATTACATGGGTTGTGTGAAGATTACCTCACTTGCGACATTGCTTTCAATGCGGTTATGCCTCTAAGTCATGCTTCGACACGTGGGAGATATAGCCGCATCGAGGGTGTTACAGGTGTTCTCATGTTCCTATGTGAATACCAATCCTTCATGATAATCGAGATTGTCATGTCAATCCTTTTCAATCGGTGTGTCTCTCGTCAAGCGGATCCGTTCATTTTCAACATCCGCAAGATCAACTCAAGTCTTCTCAATGTTGTTTGTTTCATCCATCTCCAAGTTGCCTTTGTTTTTCCCGCCCACCCACCCCTTTTCTTCAAGGAATCCGATGTCTTAATCAAGTATCCTTTTATTCTTGTGAAGTCTCTCCATCCTTTTCCGTCAATATTCTTATCCGGTGATTCTCTTGAAGATCCTAACAGAGCTTCAAGTTATCATTCTTTGTTTCTTCCCTTCTCCGGTGGTTTCAATTCAAGCTTTGTTGATCATATCCTTTTTCCTCGTTTCTAATACCTTCTCATGCCGGTGCTCCTCATATTCATTCATTTCTCACTATTCAATTGTTCTGGAGTGTTGAAGATATCTTGAAGATTCGTGTTTCCACTCTGCATTCGTTCAACCTATTTCGAGATTGCTATCTCATTCAAGCCATTTAATGAGACCGGCGCAATATCTCTTTTAAATCTTTTCAACGGTGTTTCTTTTGAATGGGCCTTAACCCACAGGTCTTTTCCCAGGATCTTACCAGACTCTTCTATTTTCCCGGAGTTACTCTTAAATTCTTCTCCAAGTTTGGCGTAAGAATGAATTATCATCAGTCATATGTCTTCGTACAAGATCGGTAAAATTCTTTTCATCGTTGGTTCAACCTTTCCAATTTTAATCCCAGAGTATTTCAACAATTCTTGGTGGTGCTTCTCATCATCATTATCAACATTTGAAGACCGAAGAAGAGTTTTCCTCCAAATCTTATCTTTTCTCTCAAAGATTCGTCATTCTAGCTTGTTGCCATCCTCTCATAATTGTTATTGATTGTGAGAATTATTTTCACCTATCCGGAGCAATTCAAGATTCTTTTCAATTTGATTCTCCGGAGCACATCTTTTCAGAAGACTTATTCATTCTCATCCTTCAGCTCTCGTTCTCCAAATCTTACCAGTGCATCACTCAAATATTCTCTAATAAGTTCGAGATCTATTCGTCCTCATGTATCAAATCCCCTCAAGTATCATCTTTCGTTTTCCAATTCTTTCCGGTGATTTGTGTCCTTGCCACTTTCATTTTTCAATTCTTACGGTGGTTCTTCCAAGATTCTCTTCATTCGTTATCATATCAATTCATTCGTTCTTTCCAAGCCTACCGGTGGATCATTGAAGACCTTCTCAAGTTTGCGCTATATCTATCTTAATCCTTTCTACGAGAATAAGTAGTATGCCAAATCCGTTACTTATCATTAATCTAAATTGATGAAGGATAAGCATAATGTAATTCTTATTCTTGTTTCATCGAGTAAATTCAATTCCTTATTCCAGAGGTTCATCAAAATTCTTGATCTCAATTATTCATCTTTCCTTTCCCGGAGTTCCAAGATCTCTAAATTATATCGCCATGAAGATCCATCTAAATCATTGCAAGGCTTCACCTTTTGTTTTCAACTTCTCTTTCTTTCAATCATCCTTTTATTACCGGAGTTCTCACAAAGGCTCTACATGATGGTTCACCAAGGATTTAATTCCTTCTCAAAGTGTTCATCAAGATTCTTTTCAGAGGAGCTCAAGCATTCTTCATCTTGCAATCCGGAGTGCAATTCTTTCACGCTTATATTTTGAGGTGGTGTTATGTCATTGTTGAAAATTTCCATTCATGTTTCATGATTCAAAAAGTTGTCGGGAATGAGATAATTAAACCCATCAATCTCTTCATCGGAGTTATCTTGTGTCATGTTTCACCTAAAGCCTTCCGTAAGGATTGTTGCTATTTATGGTGCTCTTAAAGGACCCAAGTTCTTCTTTTATCCTTCCGGTGAACAAGTTTCCCGTCTCCTTGTTGATATCAATCCAATCCATTGTTTCCGTTTGTGGCAGAATTTCACCTCATAATTTTGAGATGTCTTCCATAAGCCCACAACAAGCTTACCCTTTTCATTGTTGGTTTTCCAACAACTACGTTCGACCCTTCTCCTAAAGCTGCTTTCAAGCTCATTTGGGGTAGAAGATATTGTTTACTCCTCCGTTCATTCCATTCCATCCTCTCATTTCTTCCGGAGGCATTGTGATCTCTTGAACCCAAATTTTCGTATTCGGTGGCTTCATGCTGCGTGCCAACTCGATTGGCCACCTCGGGCAAATCGACAGGTATGCCCCGGGTCATCAGATCAATTTCAGGAAACTAAACTATGTCGTCGGTATCCAAGGATATTTGATCTTTGAAGGGTTTGTGGCCCCAATTGCCGCTCTGGCCTTAAATCCAGAGCAGACCGTCAGGTCCGAAGACGGGAGTTTAGATCCGGCAGGACTCTCTACAATTATGGAGCTTGCTACCGGAGATCCGAAGGAGATGGCGTCATCGGCAAACCCAAAGACAAACCGAACCCTCCTTACCACTGAAGCGCTGGACATCCCGCCTGACTCTAAGTCCGAAGTCTCGAGGTCCGTGTCAAGCGGGTGCCGCCAGGAGGCTCCAACTCCGGACAGCCCCATGGACTCTCGTTTCTCTGTCCAACCCTTGCCTTTAAACGAGGCTTTGGACTTAATGCGATCACTCGCCAATACGGAAGGATCGCTTACGAATTATGCCCAACCCAGACTAGGAGCTAAGAGCGGGGAATTTTACGTCCCACCCACCATCCACTTCATAGCCACTGTCGAAGATCTAACTGACATGCTGGACTACGCCTCCTAAGACATCAACGGTATAGACGATGATGCCGGAGACGAACAAGGCCAAAACCCTCCGTTTACCGGACGATGGACGACCACCTCCACATACGACGTGTACATGGTGGACACACCCAAAGAGGATGGCGATGATGGCAAGGAGGATCCGATTGAGGAAAAGCCTGCCGAAGCCCCTCCGAAGCGTCGACGTCAGCGGCCCCGCTCAAAATCGCGTCCGACAAAGACGACAATACCGACACCGAAGACAATAATACTCCGGAGAATGCCAAAGACCCTGAAGCCCCTGTAGAGCCAACATCCGAGCAGGATGATTGGGAGGATGGGCAGGTAAACCCCGACGATCCTGTCGAGAACGAGGGCTCGGAGGATAGTAACTACTTACCGATCTCCGAAGAAGATGTGAGCCTTGGTGACAAAGATTTCATCGTGCCGGAGGAACCCCTTGAATAGGAGTGCTTTAAGCGCCGGCTAATCGCCGCTGCAAGAAGCCTGAAAAAGAAGCAGCAACAACTTCAAGCTGATCAGGACTTACTCAATGACAGATGGACTAACGTCTTGGTAGCCGAGGAATACGGCCTCGAACGCCCAACAAACAGCTACCCGAAGCGTGAGCTGCTACCCCAATTCAACGACGAGGCACTGGAGCCCATACCGCCAACGCATCACGCTGCTGACAGACCTAACCGACCACCGCGTGGCCGGGACAGAGCGGCAACTAAAACCGAGCACCAGCCCGCACCACCTCGCCATAAAAGCAGGGGAACGACGACTCCATAATACACATACGACCTCTGACATGACCTGGACAATAGATCCGGTCAAACCAGATCAATCTATGGATTAAGGGGACGTGCCCCAGCACGAGAGGATGGCTGTCAGGCTTGGCGCAACAAGCACAACCTCACTCGGCCCGAAAATCGCATATGGACTTCATCTGAACTGCGTCGCAACATTGCCCGATATAGGGGCGCCGCACACCCCCTATGCTTCACCGATGAGGTAATGGAGCACCAGTTCCCGGAAGGATTTAAACCCGTGAACATCGACTCATACGACGGCACGACGGACCCCGCAGTCTGGATTGAAGATTTTCTTCTCCACATACACATGGCTCGCGGTGATGACCTACATGCCATCAAATACCTCCCCTTGAAACTTAAGGGACCGACACGACACTGGTTAAACAGCCTCCTAGAAAATTCTATTGGCAGCTGGGAAGATTTGGAAGATGCCTTTAGAGACAACTTCCAAGGTACCTATGTACGGCCCCCCGACGACGATGACCTCAGTCACATAGTCCAGCAACCCGGAGAGTCAGCGCGGAAACTCTGGACAAGGTTCTTAATTAAAAATAACCAAATTGTTGACTGTCCAGACACCGAAGCCCTCGCGGCCTTTAAACACAGCGTCCGCAACGAATGGCTCGCCCGACACCTCGGTCAAGAAAAGCCTAAGTCCATGGCAGCCTTACCGCACTAATGACCCGCTTTTGCGTGGGAGAAGACAGCTGGCTAGCCCGCAGAAGCAATAGCACCAGCGACCCCGGCACCTCTGAAGACAGGGACGGCAATGGCAAACCACGACACAACAAGCACAAGCGTCGAATCAATAACAAAAGTACCAAAGACACAACGGTCAACACTGGATTCAGCGGCTCTAAATCCGGTCAATGGAAGAAGCCATTCAAAGGAAACAGAGATGGTCCATCTAGTTTGGACATAATACTTGATCGACCTTGCCAGATTCATGGCACTGCCGATAAGCCTGCCAATCATACCAACAGAAACTATTGGGTCTTTAAACAAGCCGGCAAGCTTAACGCCAAACATAAAGGGAAAGGGCCACCCGACGAGTACGACGACGAAGAGCCTCGCCCACCGAACACGGGGGGACAGAAGAAATCCCCCCCCCCCAAGGTAAAAATGGTGAATATGATATATGTCACACATATCCCCAAGTGGGAGCGCAATCACGCTTTAAGGGACGTTTACACCGTCGAGCCGGTCGCCCCAAAATTCAACCCATGGTCGGCTTGTCCGATCACCTTCGATCGAAAGGACCACCCAACCAGTATCCGTCATGGAGGTTTGGCAGCTCTGGTCCTCGATCCAATCATCGATGGATTCCACCTTACACGAGTCCTCATGGACGGCGGCAGCAGTCTCAACCTGCTTTATCAGGAAACTGTCCGCAAAATGGGCATTGATCCGTCAAGATTCAAGCCCACTAGAACTACCTTTAAAGGAGTAATACCTGGTGTAGAGGCCCGCTGCACGGGCTCAATAACATTGGAAGTCATCTTCGGTTCGCCAGACAACTTCCGAAGGGAAGACTTGATCTTCGATATCGTCCCCTTCCGCAGTGGATATCACGCACTGCTCGGACGAACCGCTTTCGCCCGTTTTAATACGGTCCTGCACTACGCTTATCTAAAGCTCAAGATGCCCGGTCCACGTGGCATCATTACAATCAATGGAAACACGGAACGCTCCCTTCGTACTAAGGAGCATACCGCGACCATCATGGCCGAAGTACAGAGCGGCCCTCTCAAGCCGCACACCTCATCAGCCATCAAGCCGTCAGACTTTATTAAACAAGACCGGTCAGTTCCGCATGCTGACATCTCGGTAATTCCAGAGCTGGACTAGCAGTTTAGCCTCCGTTGATCGCCACACACATCCCCGAAATTCATACCGCGCGTGCATAATTATGCACTCAAAATACCTTGGGCATCAGCGCAGGCACAATACGGACAGGCCCATAGTACGGTTCGACCCTATATGGCCTTCCCCTTTTCCTTAATTATTTTTTATCTTTTACCATAGGTGAATTAAAACCTATTCATCCTACGGACTTACAAGGACTCTTTTCCAGCCCGGTTTCGTACAAATAGCCGAAGACCATTCCTCTCAAGGAATCTCTCTCTCCAAGGCGAAAGCGGCACATACGTGCCGCAGGAGGTCCAAAGGATTTAGTAGACCAAAACTTTATTCAAGAACTTGTGTAGAGCTTTTCCCCTTCTTCTTAGACCCCTGGCTTATAAAATGGCCTTGGTGATTATGGTGCCCTCTGTAAGATCACGTTTTGACGTATCAATCAGATTCCAGTGAAAACAATTTTTATTTGGTATCACCTTTATTCATAGCCTATATGCCGTCTCCTCAGTTGTCTCATCACACACCTCGGCACAAATTGACAGGGGCTCTATATAGCCACACATGTGTAGCCAAACAAAAGCCCGAATAGTTTTATAGAACAATTCGGCGTCCCGAGCTTGGCATTATATGCATCGGTTCCGAATCATATCTTTGGTCAATAGTTGGGTTCCCCGGCTCCTGTGTTTGCTACCTTACATTCCGTTTGTTCGGCTAGAGTAGTAAAGGGAGAGCTACTGCGATCGTATTTCTGGTTCGTCCGGTCAAGCACCTCAGTAGAGAAAGCCAAAAACTGACTGTTATGATGCGGCGAGAGCTAGTCAGCTATTGTTTCCGTATTATAAGAAGGACCATTTTCCGGTCACATATGTAAGGCATCTACATCTGGATAGCCGCGTACATACCAGGGGCTATCCTCTAGCCCCACCATCAAGCTCCTATGGCTAAGTGAGAGTGATAAAGCCACATAGTCTGATTGCCTGGTTCGCTGCACTAACACCTCCTTCACGGACCAAGACGTTGGGTCAAGTGTGATCATGTGCTATTCCGAACACCCCCGTAGTATCTACGTGGGGGCCGAAGCCGACGACTAGAAAACTCTCAGGAATACAAAAACGACCACACAGGAGGGAAGAACTTTCAGACAGAGGCACAAATATATTACAAAGCCTTGATATATAATAAAAACGTCCGGACAATTCGGGTACATTTATTCGAACATAATGTCCTTTGAGCATTGACCCTCTATCAAGCGGGCACCCTCTAGAACGTCCTATAAGTAGCGCTCCGGCGTGCGGTGGTTCTTGCCTCCGGGAGGGCCCTCGATAGCCACTTCGGCAGCCTTCATCTTTGCCCAGTGCATCTTGACGCGGGCGAAGGCCATCCGTGCACCTTCTATGCACACCGACCGCTTGATTGCGTCAATTCGGGGCACTGCATTGACAAGTCGCCGCGCCAGGCCGAAATAGCTGCTCGGAATGGGTTCGGCTGGCCATAGCTGAACTATGACGTCCTTCATGGCCGCTCCAAACATCTTATGCAACTCGGCCCATTGCGCCATTTGGTCGTTCAGCAGCGCCGGGCACTCCCGCGCCGCGAACTGTGACCAAAACAACTTTTTCGTCACATGCCCCTCCTGAGCCTGGAAGAATTGCGCGGCATCGGCGACACTCTTCGGAAGATCCGCAAAAAGCGTCTGGAGAACTCCACAGTCGATTAAGCAAGGCATATCTCTGATTGCCAAACTTAGTCTGTAAAAGAAAGGGCTTACCAGCCGCTATATGTCCGGCCTGCCGGACCTCCTTGCAAGCCGCCCTAGATTCGGTCCGCGCCTCTTTGGCCTCCTCAAGGGCCTTGGTGAGCTCGGTTGCTTTGGCTTTATTCTCCTCCTCAAGGGACTTGCACTTGCGGGCAACGTCCTTGAGCTCTTGCTCTACTACAGATACCCGCTCCTCGACCTGGCGCCGGGTGGCCTGTTCGGCCTTCAAATCTGCAACCGCTTTATCAGCGGCTGCATTGCTCACTCTCGCTTGCTCCTTGGCCCGGGCAAGTTTACCCCTGAGGGTCTCGACCTCAGCAGCGCCATTTGCAATTTCACACATAACATAGTCTAAGTTTCAACTTCGCATTCGCACATTCATATAGGCACAAACGGGATGTTCGCAGCATACCCTATGCCTTGTCGAGCCGTTTGTTAATAAGGACAATGTCCTCATCGGCCTGCTTCAGTTGCTGTTTCAGTTCGGAAACCTCCGCAGCCTGGGCAGTCGCCGCTAACAGTGAAGCCTATTTTTTCAGCCAAATAAGTATGTTAGTTCATGCAGATATATATATAGATCCCCTATTCACCCTTCTTCATGGGCTGACCAGAGTCTCAGGGGCTACTATCTATATACAGGCATATTTTCCATATGGAAAGTGGCTAAAGACATTACATCGCATACCTCGAAGCCTGTTAGCGGGCTCGTAAAGGCTTCATTCAGCCTGCTTTTAGCAGACTGAATCTTCTCAGCCACCGTACCCATCAAGGTACGATGCTCCTCCAAGATGGACGCACTCCGCAGTTCGTCCCTCAGCATGTTCGACGCCTCTGGATTCATGGAGGTCGCTGCAAGAATACGCGCTCCCCCTCTCTTGAAGGGGGGCGCTCACTCGACTCCGGATCCGTCTTCGGAGCGGTATTCGGCTGGGGGCCGAACAACCCAGGGCCCCCATCCCCGGTCTTCATGGGGGTCGCGCCCCCCGTGTCCTCAACGGCCGAGGTATTACCCTCCGGTGCCGTATTGATGGTCCCCTGCACCTCTCAACGATTCGTAGAAATCCTCTGGGATGACACCTCGACGTCATCCGCTCTAGGGGCAAGGAAACTTGCGGAGGCGTCTCGCTCTCCATCATCTCCGGCGGCAAATCCCCTAATGAGGAGGATTGTTGAGGGAGATCGCGGGCCGGACTGAAACACATGATTTAATATTATTCTCACAATTCATAAAGGAGTGGATGTATGTAAAGCGTCCTCGGGCACTTATGATTCGGCAAGGGGCTTGGTCTGGTGGTGGGGCTTGGGGATATCCTCAGTGCCCGAATCCGAGTCATCTGAAAGGGATAACTTTCCCCTCTTAGACGCCCTCACCTCCGGGTCTGCGGAGGCCGCCCTCTTTTTTCCTTTGAGAGGAGGGTTGTCTGCCTCCTCCTCCCCGTCCTCGTTTTCGTCTCCCTCATGAGAGGAGGGAGCCTTAGTCCCTCCGGACATAGCGTCCGAGGTACCTTCATGGTGGGGGCCACTTTCGGCCTCCTTGTTGTTCTTCTTGTCCTTCTTTACCGGCACCTGGTATGGCACCGGGACCAACATCCTCATTAGGATAGGATCGGCTGAGCCTTTGGGAAGGGGGGCCAGACACCTGATCCGCTCCGCCTTCTTTGTCTAGACATGTTTAAAGGATGGAATGGTTAGTGTATCCCCTTGGATTAACAAACCAAGCTATAGGCGGAAGCTTAGCCCTTATCGGGGGGGGGGGGCAGATGGTTGCAGTCAAGACCAGCGTCTTCGGACGTCTTCGGGCACGACTTTTGAGATTTAAAGAGAAATTTCTAGTTCTCTTTGTGCGTCATGCTGAAGAATTGTTGCAGAGTTCACGGCCCTTCCGGACTAAACTCCCACAGACGGAGAGGCCGTCGCTGGCAGGGAAGGGTTCGGCGGATGAGCATCACCCGAATCACGTCGGTGAGGCGGGTGTTCTTCTCTATGATATTTTTGATGTGCTTTTGCAGCATCAGCACCTCATCGGTCGATCCCCAGTCTGGACCCTCGTAGAGGGGGTCCGGATCTAAATGCAGGAGGGGCCGCCCACTTGGTACCGCGGGGTTCGGTGATATAGAACCACTCCTGCTGCCATGTCTTGACGGTATCCACAAAGGCCCCTTTAGGCCAGATAGCGTGAGGAAGCTTGCTCACCATGGCCCCGCCGCAATCCGCGTGCTCCCCGTCGACCACGTTCGGCTTCACGCTGAAAATCTTGAGCCACAGGCCGAAGTGTGGGGGGATGCGGAGAAATGCCTCGCACATGACGATGAACGCCGAGATATGGAGGAAGGAGTTCGGGGCTAGATCGTGAAAATCTAGCCCATAGTAGAACATGAGGGGTGAAGGGGAAACCCTATCCCGCGGAGGAAGTGGGGGAGGAACACGACCCTCTCGCCAGGCTCTGGAGTAGGGATGACTTGCCCCTTTGTCGGAAGCCTGTGTATGATTTCCGCGGTTAAGTACCTCGCCTCTCGGAGTCCCTAGATATCCTTCTTCATCACGGAAAAGGCCACCCACTTGCCTTGATAGCCGGATCCGGACATGGTCAGGGAACGTGGTGGCAATGGAGAAAGATTGAGATTTGGGCGCTGGAGCTCAAAGATGGGAGGGCTAAGGAAGGAGAAGGCGTGGGGTAAAAGATGGGTTCTTATCCCTTTATGAAGGCAACGAATATCAAACGACCTCGCACAAGCCTTAAAATTTTCCTATTCCCCAGGGGTCGAGTGGATGGCATGGTTGGATTACCCCACAATATGGGGACACGATCTCTGCTTTGACAAGACGTGCCACTGGGAGTTGCGTCTCGAAACACGAAATGGGAGGCTGAAAAAATAGTTCAAAATAATAATAAGGCCTGGACTCAATGCCTTGCCGAAAAAGTTGTGGGAAGACATAACCTATTTTTGTTTAAGTATTTTTCCCTCGCGGTTCAGGGTTGTAACTATTGTGCAGAGCCGGATATAGTTCTTTTGATCAACTACTTTGGAGTATTCGGAGGAGGAACCCGCCTTGCAATGTTGAAGACAATCTGCGCGCCGGACACATCGTCATTGAAGCCTGGTTCAGGGGCTACCGAGGGAGTCCTGGATTAGGGGGTCCCCAGGCGTCCGGGCTATGTGATGTGGGCCGAACTGGTTGGCCATGAAGATACAAGATAGAAGGCTTTCCCCCGTGTCCGGATGGGACTCTCCTTGGCATGGAAGGCAAGCTTGGCGTTCGGATATGAAGATTCCTTTCTCTATAAACCGACTCTGTACAACCCTAGCCCCCTCCGGTGTCCATATAAACCAGAGGGTTTAGTTGGTAGAGGTAATCATAACCATACAGGCTAGAAATCTAGGGTTTAGCCATTATGATCTTGAGGTAGATCAACTCTTGTAACCCCTATACACGTCAAAGTCAATCAAGCAGGAAATAGGGTATCACCTCCATTAAGAGGGCCCAAACCTGGGTAAACACATTGTCCCCTGCCTCCTATTACCTTCGATCCTTAGACACACAGTTCGGGACCCCCTACCTGAGATCTGCCAGTATTGACACGGAGAACCCTCGCCGCGTCCGTGGCGCCGAGCTTTGATCTTCTCATAGGCCTGGCGCTGGCGCTCCACCTGCTCGCGGACGTGGTCTGTCTTCGTCCACTTGAGGGCGGTCTCGTCGGCGGCGGCCATCTTCGCGTGCTCCTTCTTGACGGGGAGCAACCCCGGCTCGGTCTTGGCCCGGACGAGGCGGAGGGAACAAGGGGAGTGGCGGCCGCCCTCATTGATACCGAGTGTGCCGCTGCGGGTGCGCCGCCCAAGAGGCGTCCCCTGCGGTTCCGACTTGATGGGGCGGAGCGCCGGCGACCCTGAGGACGGCTCCAGCTCGACAGGGCGGAGCACCGGCGAACCGGAACCCGGTGACGAGGAGGTCGCCGCCTCCATTCGCCGCGGCGTCCAGGAACTACCGTCGCAGCGAGAGAAGGACGAGGGTGCCGGGTACTCGAGGCGCGGCGTGTTGCCGGTCTCGATGTGGTCGAGGATGGCTTCAAGGTGAAGGAAATATGACCTAGAGGCAATAATAAAGTTGTTATTTATATTTCCTTATATCATGATAAATGTTTATTATTCATGCTAGAATTGTATTAACCGGAGACTTGATACATGTGTGAATACATAGACAAACAGAGTTTCCCTGGTATGCCTCTACTTGACTAGCTCATTAATCAAAGATGGTTAAGTTTCCTAGCCATAGACATGTGTTGTCATTTGATGAACAAGATCACGTCATTAGAGAATGATGTGATGGACAAGACCCATCCGTTAGCTTAGCACTATGATCGTTTAGTTTGTTGCTATTGCTTTCTTCATGACTTATACATGTTCCTATGACTATGAGATTATGAAACTCCCGATTACCGGAGGAACACTTAGTGTTCTATCAAACATCACAACATAACTGGGTGATTATAAAGATGCTCTCTCCGATGGTGTTTGTTGAGTTGGCATAGATCGAGATTAGGATTTGTCACTTCGATTGTAGGAGAAGTATCTCTGGGCCCTCTCGGTAATGCACATCACTATAAGCCTTGCAAGCAATGTGACTAATGAGTTAGTTACGGGATGTTGCATTACGGAACGAGTAAAGAGGCTTGCCAGTAACGAGATTGAACAAGGTATGATGATACCGACGATCGAATCTCAGGCAAGTAACATACCGATGACAAAGGGAACAACGTATGTTGTTATGCTGTTTGACCGATAAAGATCTTTGTAGAATATGTAGGAACCAATATGAGCATCCAAGTTCCAATATTGGTTATTGACTGGAGATGAGTCTTGGTCATGTCTACATAGTTCTCAAACCCGTAGGGTCCGCACACTTAACGTTCTGATGATCGGTATTATGAGTTTATGTGTTTTGATGTACCGAA
This sequence comes from Triticum urartu, assembly GCF_056163025.1. Taxonomy (NCBI): domain Eukaryota; kingdom Viridiplantae; phylum Streptophyta; class Magnoliopsida; order Poales; family Poaceae; genus Triticum; species Triticum urartu. Next base: position 396,436,467 of record NC_141876.1, on the reverse strand, counting down.
GGTAGTTTGGAGTCCCGGATGTGATCACGGACATGACGAGGAGTCTCGAAATGGTCGAGACATGAAGATTGATATATTGGAAGGTTATGTTTGGACACCGGAATGGTTTCAGATGAGTTTGGGCATATACCGAAGTACCGGGGGGGTTACCGGAACCCCCGGGGGCTTAATGGGCCTACACGGGCTTGAGTGGAAGAGAGAGGAGGTGGCCAAGAGGTGGGGGCGCACCCCCCAAGCCCAATTCGAATTGGGAGGGGGGCCGTCCCCCCTTTCCTTCTTCTCCTCTTCCCCTTCCTTCCCCCTCCTATTAGGACTAGGAAAGGGGGGAAACCTACTCCTAGTAGGAGTAGGAATCCCCCTTGGGGGCACAGCATGAGGCCGGCCGGCCCCCTCCTCCCCCCTTTATATACGGGGGAGGGGGGCACCCAATAGACACACAAGTTGACAATTGTTTTAGCCGTGTGCGGTGCCCCCCTCCATAGATACACACCTCGGTCATATCGTCGTAGTGCTTAGGCGAAGCCCTGCGTCGGTAACTTCATCATCACCGTCAACACACCGTCGTGCTGACGAGACTCTCCCTCGGCCTCAACAGGATCAAAAGTACGAGGGACGTCATCGAGCTGAACGTGTGCAGATCACGGAGGTGTCGTGCGTTCGGTACTTAATCTGTTGGATCGCGAAGACGTTCGACTACATCAGCCGCGTTTCTTAACGCTTTCGCTTTCGGTCTACGAGGGTACGTAGACATTCTCTCCCCTCTTGTTGCTATGCATCCCTAGATAGATCTTGCGTGGTTGTAGGATTTTTTTTTGAAATAATGCGTTCCCCAACACAAGGGTGCGGTCGGGCACGCCCTACCATTCGTGCCGCCCGTCGGTGTTGAGGCGGTCGTGGGGGATGACGCCGTTTGCGGAGGCGACCTGCTTGGCATGGCGGCGGTCGAAGTACATCGTCCACAGCATGTGGCTGTCAGCGGCAAACCTCAGCTCATTCCGCTGCGCCTCCGACAACGACGAACATATGTGGGCGATCTCGGCGCGCCGTTCAGCCCTGGTGAGCACCGGGGCACCAGGACGCCGGCGGCGCTCAGCCTGAGCCCGACACCCGCATGTCTTGGGGCGCTAGGTAGTCGGCCTCGTAGAGGAGGCGCACCTCGTCCTCGTGAAGATGGCATCGGCCGAAGCCGTTCGCCGCCGCGGTGTTGCCTGGGTATTGCTCGGCCATTGCTTGTCGACGGGGGAAGAGGGGGAGAGTGGATTATGCGGCGAGACGAGGCGAGAGAGGAGGAGTTGTGGCGACTGTGGCGTCTGCTACTTCTTGAGCTTGTGTTGATTTTTCCCTTGAAGAGGAAAGGGTGATGCAGCAGAGTAGAGATAAGTATTTCCCTCAGTTTGAGAACCAAGTTATCAATCCAGCAGGAGACAACGCACAAGTCACCAAATACCCGCACAAACAAACAAACAACTTGCACCCAACGCGATAAAGGGGTTGTCAATCCCTTCACGGTTACTTGCAAAAGTGAGATCTGATAGAGATATATAAATGGTAAAGTAAATATTTTTGGTATTTTTGGTTTATAGATCGAAAAGTAAAAGATTGCAAAATAGTAGATCAGAAACAAATATTATGGAAAATATAACTTGTATGATGAAAAATAGACCCGGGGGGCATATGTTTCTGAAGGAAATATGCCCTAGAGGCAATAATAAAGTTGTTATTTATATTTCTTTATATCATGATAAATGTTTATTATTCATGCTAGAATTTATTAACCGGAAACTTAGTACATGTGTGAATACATAGACAAAACAAAGTGTCCCTAGTATGCCTCTACTTGACTAGCTCGTTAATCAAAGATGGTTAAGTTTCTTGACCATAGACATGTGTTGTCATTTGATGAACGAGATCACATCATTAGGAGAAGGATGTGATGGACAAGACCCATCTGTTAGCTTAGCATAATGATCGTTAAGTTATATTGCTATTGCTTACTTCATGACTTATACATATTCCTTTGACTATGAGATTATGCAACTCTTGAATACCGGAGGAACACCTTGTGTGCTATCAAACATCAACGTAACTGGGTGATTATAAAGATGCTCTACATGTGTCTCTGAAGGTGTTTGTTGGGTTGGCATAGATCGAGATTAGGATTTGTCACTCCAAGTATCGGAGAGGTATCTCTGGGCCCTCTCGGTAATGCACATCACGATAAGCCTTGCAAGTAATGTGACTAATGAGTTAGTTGCGGGATGATGCATTACAGAACGAGTAAAGAGACTTGCCGGTAACGAGATTGAACTAGGTATGAGGATACCGATGATCGAATCTCGGGCAAGTAACATACCGATGACAAAGGGAATTACGTATGCTGTCATTACGGTTTGACCGATAAAGATCTTTGTAGAATATGTAGGAACCAATATGAGCATCCAGGTTCCAATGTTGTTTATTGACCGAAGATGTGTCTCGGTCATGCCTACATAGTTCTCGAACCTGTAGGGTATGCACGCTTAATGTTTGATGATGATTTGTATTATGAGTTATGTGTTTTGGTGACTGTCGTGGAATTGTCACGGCAGATGTCCTTAGTGTCAGGACTTAGTCGCGAGGCCAACGCATCTATGTGGTAGCTTGAGAGGGGTTGAGCGGGACGAGAGACATGATGTTTTACCCAGGTTCGCCCCCTCACGGTGGAGGTAAAAGCCTACATTCTGCTTCATTGATATTGATGATGATGATCATGGTTACAAGAGTGCTCTATCTCGAGAGCTATTGTCTAAACCTAACTTGTCCAACTTGTGGAACTTGTCAATCTTCTCCCCCTTTGGGGAGCCCTGCCCCTCCTTATATATGTTGGAGGGGCGGGTTATATGTAGAGTCCTATTAGGATTAGGACTAGTCTATCTCCAATACAAACCGGATACACGTCCAGGTCTTAAATCCTTGTAAGATAATATTCCTCCTGCCTTCCTCTTAAACCGGCCCACCATTAGACGTGAACCGGCCTTCTGGGTTTTGGGCCTTGTCATCTGTCTGTCCCGCACGCCGGATTACCAGTGAGTCATAATGACCAGGTGGGTTGCTTGTAAACCGCCAGGTCAGGGCGGGTCGCCGGTGACTCGCCAAGTGTTAGCGGGGTCTTCAGATAAACCACCAAGTCCTGGCCGGGTTAACTTCCGGCCGGTTTACACCGCGGGGTATATCCCCGACATTAGCCCCCAAGTTTAGCTTGGATTTATTCATGGTAAACTTATACTGCAAAATAAACACAAGAACAAATTTGACAGGTTATGCTCCGGGTTAAGAATTTTTGTAAACCGGTACCTGATCATCCTTAAGTCCTTGTTATTTCCTCCTTCTGGGAAATCCGGGTCAACAGATCAGCTTCATAATCAATTTGCCGACATTGGTTTGTCACCGAGAAATATTGTGAAGAATAACTCCTTTGACTCAGCTCCCAAAGTGCCAATTTTAAGAAATATGGGTCTGAAAATACTTATCTGATATTCAACCGGTTTGAAGATGTAAAACTTGCCGGTTTAATATTACCAAAATGGCTGGTTTATAAATATTGATGGCGCCGGGTCATAATTGTTGTCGACACCGGGTCATGTAATTGATCTTCCTGATTTGCTCAAAACTAATAAAATGAAGATGTTCCTCCTTTATATGCATAATACCTGTAGCCCCCAAGTCTTAAGAGGAGAACATAATGATAACTTAAGACTTGCTCCAATAAGTGTTTCAACCTTGAAGAAATCCGGTTTGTTCATCTCAATCATATAAACTGAATACTCCATATATGTAGCCCCCAAGTGCCGGGTTGTCATGCTTGCAGCAACCTGGAACTTGCAATTGCTTATAAAAACTTCAATCAGTGTAGCCCCCAAGGGCCGGGTCATTATGCAATAATGAGCAGGGACTTTGTAAGTATATAATCTTGTAAACTTTGAACAGCAACATGTAGCCCCCAAGGGCCGGCTTAGTAAGATAATACTGAACCGGGACTTGATATATATACTTTAATGAAAATAACATATTATAATGTAGCTTCCATCGTAGGGCTTGAACCCACGTCCACAAGGTTAAGAGCTTTGTGCTTTACCAACTGAGCAATGGATTCTTCAATATTATGGACGAAAACTTGTGTACCTTGAATTGTTGACAGGAGCAATTGGTAGCCCCCAAGGGCCAGCTCATTATAATATGATGAGTCGGGTCTTCAATAAGACTAGTAAAAATGACTTTGCATTAGCCCCCAAGTGTCATGGTGCATGCTTGCAGCGACATGAGACTTGCATGTAATCTCAATTTGAATAATGTAGCCCCCAAGTGCCGGGTTGTAAGCCTGCAGCGACTCGGGACTATTCCTTTCATTGTAGAATAAATCATATCCTTTGATAAAAGAGTAGACATTGCGCTATACCGACTTTGAAAACCTTAATAATAAAAATCCAGCCATGTTGGCTATTCAAGATAATATAATCCGGTATGAAAACCTTATTCATTCAACATCATAATGAAATTTCAGCCAAGTTTGGCTATTTGAATAATATAACCCAATGATTTATAAGCGCATGATTCCAATGGCGCAATCCAAATATATACTGGCGACTTGTTGTCCAAAGCCAGGCCGGTTTAACAAACCTGTTTCTGCATACAACAAGTTTAAAGTGTCCTGGCGGTTTACCACCGGACGGGTCATAATACCCAACATATAACCCGGGTTTATAACCAAGGCTGCACTTAAGAATAATCAAATATGAAATATATCATACCTGTGACATTGAATCACATCGTTGGTTTTACCAAATTTTTGTAGTAAGGGTGATAACCCAAATCTTGAGTACTGATAACTCCTTCCATATTGTGCCGGTTTAAAATAAAACCGTGCCAGGTTGTGATAAACACCATGTTACTCCATAATAGGATGTTAACAACAAGGATCAAATCGGGCAAATAGTCTCCGGATTGACGTGAACTGTGTTCCATCAATTGATTGGTTAAAAAACTTTGTCGTTTTAAAAAATGCAATAAAAAGCAAAAAAAACCCCTTCAAAGAAAAGTGTAAATCAAGTGCAATGACAAAACGTTGCAAAAAAAGGTTTATTTGAGCTGATCAGATGGTGTTACCATGGCCGAACACGACCAAGCTCCCGTTAGGTGTAACTATGGTTCTACTCAGCCAGGTCCCCAAATGAAACCGTGGCATTTATGCCGATCAAGTGGCATGGTCATGGTTCGGGTTCGACCAAGCCCCCAAGTGATTCTGTGGCCTTAGGCCGATCAAAAGGCATGAGTGGTTCAGACGTGACCAAGTCCCCAAGTGATCTGGTGGCTCTCGCCTATCAAGAGGTGTGGTATCGGTTCGGACACGACCAATCCTCCAAGTGATATAACACAATGCTTTTAAAAAGTAAACTCAAGGGGTAAACCGGAGGCCGCTTTAGAACAACTCCGTGTAACCACACATGATGTAAAAGACCAGAGACCCCGCTTTATGAAGCAGAAGCCCCCATGTGATCAATAATATGTCAGGCCAGTAAGGCAGGATACCCATGCTTGAACCGGGCTCTTGAACCGGATATTAATAGCTTCAAAGCTTTGTGGGAGACATCTTTCCCTTGAACCGAATTTTAAACCGGAATCTTCATTTTCAGCCGGGAAATTTTCTGACGGCCTTAAAACTCGAACTTGCGAGAAATTAATTCCTTTTTGAACCGGACATTGTTAAACCGGATTTGAGAGCTTCAGTCAGACTGACTTCCCTTGAGCCGGATTTTAAACCGGAATCCTTTCTGATGACCCGGATCTTTTTCATCAAGCCGGGATTTTGTAACTGTCATATACTTTCTAAACCAGAAATTTTCTGACGGCCTTTAAACTTTCATCAATATAACAGTAGCCTCCAGGACTGGGTTATCTTTCCCTCCATCATGTTGGGGTTCTTAAACCGGCTGAAACTGGCAAGATTTGCTGAGTCATGTCATCGTAGCCCCCGAGTCTCAGAGGTGACTCAAGGAGTTGGCTTGAGATTCTCCATATTTGACCGTGATATAAACCGGCATAACTTGTATATCATTGGCGTTGATAGCACGATGTGAATCCGTAAAAGGTTGAGGTGACGGCGGCGGGTTGTAAATGATCCCATATGAGCCGTGTCAACAACTCGGCCAATGGTTCCTTCCAACTGGCTCCTTGAAGTTTAACCAAACTGTAGTGGCGGCGACTTGTGTGCATATCCATTGAACCATCTAGTGCAGACGGCGGCTGATAATACATGATAACTTGCCTCCAATTTGTTGAAAGAAAACCGGCTTCCCAAGCAGTGGCTTGCTCATACTCAAATTAACAGCTCATGCAGACAGGTGCGGCCCGGTGTGTTGATGTAGACCAGGCCGCGATAGACGGACGGCAGAGACGACCGCCGCATCAGAGGTGGCTCAAAACAGATGAGTCGGCCGCAGTGCTGCAAACCGGCGCGGGCGAGTCAACCACGTTGTCCTGCATCAACAATAGTGCAGACCAAGGCAAAGATAAACTGCTCTTTGACAACAATAATATATACCAATAAAATATATCTTAGATGGATATCACCTAATGTGCCAGGCCGGAAATGATCTGCCATGAAATTGATGATCGCTCGGTGAAATTGAAGTCGCTCACGGATGAACCGGCCGCGGCGTGGTAAACCGGTGCGGACGGGTGAGTCGGCCGCGACGTTTGTAAGCCGGCGCGGACAGCGAGTCAACCGCGGCGTTATAAACCGGTGCGGGCGGGAGAATCGGCCGCAGGGGCGAACAATAAATCAATCGCGTGTGTTGATATAGCGGGGGTAGCAACCTGCGCAGCATGAGCGCTAGTGCAAAAAATAATATCTGCTCACGCCCCTTTTGCAACACCTTTTTGTGAGGAATAATGGTCCTGCGAGAAAAAAATAGCATAGACCAAGTAATTGTTCTTTGATAAAAACAATGTGTCAAGAAAATATACTTAAATGAATATCACTTTATTTGTCCGGATGACAAATGACCGCAGCGTCCGTGAATCCCATGTTAATATTGCTTGTTGAATTCCTTTTGATCCTTATATATCCACAACAAGCAGGACCGCGCTAGTTGACCCGGCGCATTTGTAGTAGACCTGATCGCCGGTAGTTAGCACGGCATGAACAGAGGCTGACATAGGATGACACTGGCGCGGGCTCCATATCCACTGTATGAATGAGGCACCATCTTGGTGTTGTCCAGCCGCAGAAGAAACATCAGTAGCGAGCAGAGGTTGGGACTTCTCCTTATCTGTCTTGATTGATAATATTTTGGATGTGCTTAGACTTAGTACTGATGAACCTTTGGTATTCTGGATTTGCTTCTCATAGTGGCACGTCTTAACGCATTGGTTGATATGACTTCCCTGTCGTACTCCATCTAATTACCCCATGCACGGCTTCTGTAGAACCGGATCTTTAATATCTGTCCGATCCTCAAACCCTATATTCAACAGAAATCATCTTCACTTGTAGCTTGCAACGAGTTGACCATCAGGGGAGAAGCTGATTCCCAGGACAGGTTTCACATGCCCAATGTAAGGCAAAGGAGCTAGAGGTGCGTCGGAGAAGACGGTCGGCGGCTTCGCAGGGCCGGTGACAGCACAGGATCGGCGGCGAGTGAGCAAACTGGCGATTCGACACGGCGACTCAGCGAAGCCAGCCCGAAGTAGAGCGAAACAGGCAGCGGCCACAGCAGAAGCGGGTTGACCCGGGGTGGCTCAATGGCGCGGTGGCAAGGGCTCTTGGCTGACCGCGGCAGAGGTGGTGGCTTGCAGCGGCAGCAAGGGCAGCCGGGTTGGAACAAAGCCGCAGATTTATAGCGTGGACGGCCTGGCATGAGGTCCACGCGGGGCAGTTCTCTGGTGGCGGTTTGACAGGCAGTGCGGGGCGACTCTCCGGCAGCAGCTCGGCAAGGAGCAGGGGGGCGGCTCTCCGTCAGTGGATCAGACAGTCGCAAAAGCAGAGGTAACCGAGGTCAGTTTGAAGTTGTGACGATGGAACGGCAACTCAGAGGCGGCGGCGCTCAGCAAAGCGGCGGCTCACAGGCAGCGACTGTGGTCAGGGCGGTTCACCAGCGAACGGCTCAACAAGCAGCCCGAGGCCAGCGGCTCAAGACCAGGCCGGAAGAGGCGAAGAAGAACGGGGCCAGGCCGGCTCCACCGCCCGGGCCAACCCGTGGCAGCTCGAGATGAAAACTAAAAACGCGCGACAATGCTCCGGCGGCGCCCGCTTGAGACGGAGTTTTAGTCCGTGACTTCCTCCGGGTCGTGGTATCCTCCGTATTTTTTTTAGATTAAACAAATTGCAACCGGCCGCCGGCCTCCGTCCATAGATGGGATAAAGAATCCAAACCGTACTAGGATTAGTACTACTAGTCAGATGAGATTGCTTTGAGATTTGATCACGTGAACTACCCCTTGAATTACTCCATGCTTGTGGAAGTAGCAGAAATAGCATATACTGATATGCCTCGGGACTTGATGCACGTGTACATGACCATACGTACGAACGCCCAGATGACTATGCATATACTGGTGATCCGGCTATTTGATAGATTGGCGCAACAGCAGTGAAGATAACCCAGCGATTTGATGGATTGGCAGCAGCGAAGATCGAATTTCTCTGCAACCCTAATTTCTTTGATCTCAATTTTGTACATGCCGGCTCCAAAGTTAATCATGCTCCCGGATCATAAACAATAAACTTGTCGGCTTTTCCTCATCTGACGAAATCGTGAGCTTCTTGAACCCTAGAAGAAATCCCTTCAAAAACTCATCACCACCGTGCGCGAGCCCCACGGTGGGCGCCAACTGTCGTGGAATTGTCACGGCAGATGTCCTTAGTGTCAGGACTTAGTCGCGAGGCCAACGCATCTATGTGGTAACTTGAGAGGGGTTGAGCGGGACGAGAGACACGATGTTTTACCCAGGTTCAGCCCCTCACGGTGGAGGTAAAAGCCTACATCCTACTTCATTGATATTGATGATGATGATCATGGTTACAAGAGTGCTCTATCTCGAGAGCTATTGTCTAAACCTAACTTGTCCAACTTGTGGAACTTGTCAATCTTCTCCCCCTTTGGGAAGCCCTGCCCCTCCTTATATATATTGGAGGGGCGGGTTATATGTAGAGTCCTATTAGGATTAGGACTAGTCTATCTCCAATACAAACCGGATACAAGTCCAGGTCTTAAATCCTTGTAAGATAATATTCCTCCTGCCTTCCTCTTTAACCGGCCCACCATTAGACGTGAACCGGCCTTCTGGGTCTTGGGCCTTGTCATCTGTCTGTCCCGCATGCCGGATTACCAGTGAGTCATAATGACCAGGTGGGTTGCTTGTAAACCGCCAGGTCAGGGCGGGTCGCCGGTGACTCGCCAAGTGTCAGCGGGGTCTTCAGATAAACCGCCAAGTCCTGGCCGGGTTAACTTCCAGCCGGTTTACACCGCGGGGTATATCCCCGACAGTGACCGAAGATTGTTCGGAGTCCCAGATGATATCACGGACATGACGAGGAGTCTCAAAATGGTCGAGAGGTAAAGATTGATATATTGGACGATGGTATTCGAACACCGGAATGGTTCGGGTATTTTTCAGAGTACCGATGGATTACCGGACCCCCCCCCCCCCGGGGGGAAAGTAATGGGCCACTATGGGCCATATGGGAGAGAGGAGGCGGACCACAAGGGGTGCCCCCATGGGAGTCTGAATTGAACCAGAGGAGGGGGCGGCGCCCCCCTTTCCTTCTCCTTTCCCCTTTCCCCCTCCAAGAGAAGGAATAAGAGGGGGGCGAATCCTACTAGGACTGGGAGTCCTAGTAGGACCCCCCACTTTGCACGCCCCCAAGGGCCGGCCTCCTCCCTCTCCCTCCTTTATATACATGGGCAGGGCACTCCTTGGAGACACACCAATTTTTCCAAGCCGGTCATATTCACGTAGTGCTTAGGCGAAGCCCTGCACGGATCACATCACCATCACCGTCACCATGTCGTCATGCTGACGAAACTCTCCCTTGACACTTTGCTGGATCAAGAGTTCGAGGGACGTCATCGAGCTGAACGTGTGCTGAACTCGGAGGTGTCATACATTCAGTACTTGATCGGTTGGATCGTGAAGACGTTCGACTACATCAATCGTGTTAATCTAACACTTCCGCTTTCGGTCTACGAGGGTACGTGGACACACTCTTCCTCTCTCATTGTTATGCATCTCCTAGATAGATATTGCGTGATCGTAGGAATTTTTTTGAAATTGTATACTACGTTCCCCTACAGTGACATCCAAGCCAGGTCTATGCGTAGATGACATGCACGAGTAGAACACAAAGAGTTGTGGGCGATCATAGTCATACTTCTTACCACCAAAGTCTTATTTTGATTCAGTGGTATTGTTGGATGAAGCGGCCCAGACCAACCTTACATGACCACGTTCATGAGACCGGTTCCACCGACAGACATGCAACTTGTTTAGCATAAAGGTGGCTGGCGGCTGGCTGTTTCTCCAACTTTAGTTGAATAGAATTTGACTATGGTCGGTCCTTGTTGAAGGTTAAAACAGCACACTTGACGAACAATCGTTGTGGTTTTGATGCATAGGTAAGAACGGTTCTTGCTAGAAGCCCGTAGCAGCCACGTAAAACTTACAACAACAAAGTAGAGGACGTCTAACTTGTTTTTGCAGGGCATGTTGTGATGTGATATGGTCAAGACATGATGTGATATAAGATATTGTATGAGATGATCATGTTTTGTAAAAGTTATCAGCAACTGGCAGGAGCCTTATGGTTGTCGCTTTATTGTATGAAATGCAATCGCCATGTAATTTCTTTACTTTATCACTATGCGGTAGCGATAGTTGTAGAAGCAATAGTTGGCGAGGTGACAACGCCGCTAGGATGGAGATCAAGGTGTCAAGCCGGTGACAATGGATATCATCATGGTGCTTTGAAGATGGAGATCAAAGGCACAAGATGATGATGGCCATATCATGTCACATATTTTTTGATTGCATGTGATGTTTATCTTTTATGCATCTTATTTTGCTTAGTACCGCGATAGTATTATAAGATGATCCCTCACTTAATTTCAAGGTATAAGTGTTCTCCCTGAGTATGCACCGTTGCGACAGTTCGTCGTGCGGAGACACCACGTGATGATCGGGTGTGATAAGCTCTACGTTCACATACAACGGGTGCAAGACAGTTTTGCGCATGCAGAATACTCTGGTTAAACTTGACGAGCCTAGCATGTACAAACATGGCCTTGGAACACTGAGACTGAAAGGTCGAACGTGAATCATATAGGAGATGTGATCAACATAGAGATGTTTACCATTGAAAACTACACCATCTCATGTGATGATCGGACATGGTTTAGTTGATATGGATCACATGATCATTTAGATGACTAGAGGGATGTCTATCTAAGTGGGAGTTCTTAAGTAATATGATTAATTGAACTTAAATTTATCATGAACTTAGTCGTGATAGTTTTTGCATATCTATGTTGTAGATCAATGGCCCGTGCTACCGTTCCCTTGAATTTTAATGCGTTACTAGAGAAAGCTAAGTTGAAAGATGATGGTAGCAACTACACGGACTGGGTCCGTAACTTGAGGATTATCCTCATTGCTGCATAGAAGAATTATGTCATTGAAGCACCGCTAGGTGCAAGGCCTGCTATAGGAGCAACTCTGGACATTATGAATGTCTGGCAAGCTAATCCGATGACTACTTGATAGTTTAGTGTGCCATGCTTTACGGCTTAGAATCGGGACTTCAAAGACATTTTGAACGTCATCGAGCATATGAGATGTTCCAGGAATTGAAGTTAATATTTAAAGCAAATGCCCGAGTTGAGAGATATGAAGTCTTCAACAAGTTCTATAGCTGCAAGATGAAGGAGAACAGTTCTGTTAGTGAACACATACCCAGAATGCCTGGGTACCATAACCACTTGACTAGCTAGGAGTTAATCTTCCGGATGATAGTGTTATTGACAGAGTTCTTCAATCACTGCCGCCAAGCTACAAAGGCTTTGTGATGAACTATAATATGCAAGGGATGGAAAAGACTATTCCCAAGCTCTTCGCAATGCTCAAGGCTGCGGAGGTAGAAATCAAGAAGGAGCATCAAGTGTTGATGGTTAACAAGACCACTAGTTTCAAGAAAGAGGGCAAAGGTAAGAAGGGGAACTTCAAGTTGCTGCTCTCGGTAAGAAGCCCAAGTCTAGACCTAAGCCTGAAACTGAGTGCTTCTACTGCAAAGGGACTGGTCACTGGAAGCGGAACTGCCCCAAGTATTTGGCGGATAAGAAGGATGGCAAAGTGAAAGGTATATTTGATATACATGTTATCGACGTGTACCTTACTAATGCTCGTACTAGCGCCTATGTATTTGATATTGGTTCTGTTGCTCATATTTGCAACTCAAAATACGGGCTACGGATTAAACGAAGATTGGCTAAGTACGAGGTGACGATGCGCGTCGAAAATGGTTCCAAGGTCGTGATCGCCGTTGGCACGCTACCTCTACATCTACCTTTGGGATTAGTTTTAGACCTGAATAATTGTTATTTGGTGCGAGCGTTGAGCATGAACATTATATCTAGATCTTGTTTGATGCGAGACGGTTATTCATTTAAATCGGAGAATAATGGTTGTTCTATTTATATGAGTAATATCTTTTATGGTCATGCACCCTTGATGAGTGGTCTATTTTTGTTGAATCTCGGTCGTAGTGATACACATATTTATAATATTGATGCCAAAAGATGCAAAGTTAATAATGATAGTTCAACTTATTTATGGCACTTCCGTTTAGGTTATATTGGTGTAAAGCGCATGAAGAAACTCCATACAGATGGGGAAAAACAAACAACACTAGTACAATCTAGGAGACTTTTGCAAAAAAAAACCCGGGGGCTCCCGCGATCACTCTGGCGGCGACGAAGGCAGATCGTGAGTGAAATGGCGTCCTCGACGCTATCGCCGGCGGCTCCGCCGGAGAAAGGGGGCAGTCCTCCTAGAGAGGGCCTCGAAGGGGCCTATTCAGCGGGCGGGATTGGGAAGACTTCCGAGCAAGATCCAGGCATATCATCCACCGAGCGACGAATCGGGGGCACTATCTGGTGCTAGCGAGAAGTAGAGCAGAGGAGATCCCCAGCGTCTTGGCAAGTGAGTTCCTTCCTACTATAGATGGGGAAGATTCGATCCGGACTAGGAAGGCGAAGATATCAACGGATTCGGCCAGGGGTGTTTCTTTGGAAGGCGCTGATCTAGCCTTTGCGGGCGTGTATGGGCCGCCAGTGCATTTGGTAGGTTCTACAAATTACTTAGGAATAAGAGAGAGGAATCAAGGGGGAGCGATTGTAGCCTCGGATTTGATCCGGGAAGAGGTTGATTTTAATTGTAATGGCAGCGATAGAGGAAATTCCGCTGAAAGTATTAGGAAACAGACTAATCAAGAGCATTTATTTTCTGGTAATGGTACCAATTATGGATTAGATGATATGATGGTGGGGATAAGAGGTGCTATATCTATGGTAATAGAGGACGCAGCTGTTCTTCACGCACTTTCTCAAACCAGTGTTCTCAACATATTGTGTCATCGTATTTGAGTCTGGGTTCATTGTTGAACACCATGGCGGGTGGGGGAGAGATGAAGAAAAGGTCAGTGGAGGCGGGGAAGGAGAGTATGGTGAGCTTGGGAGGGGTGCATGGCACGGTAGAGGAGCTGCGATCCCAGCCGGCAATGGTCGGGGCTGGGGTTTCCTTGCTCCAGCCTACTCCGGACCGGATGGAAAAGATGGGGCCGGGGCGCTCCCGTGGCAACAGCGTGCCTCTCGTCATCGACATGGAGGGGGCTCGCAAGGCTGTAAGTGGCTTTCTGGTGGTTGGGCGCCTTCTCTCCCCCTTCCAGGTCAACCCGAGGGTCATTGTTGACGACCTCCGGAACACGGCTTGGAAGAACAAAGGGATGGTCACCATCCAAGAGGTGGCAAGCGATGATGGGAGGTTCATCCTCAATTTAGCTGCTGAGAGTAACCGTCGGTTTGTGCTTAAGGCGCAGCCATGGCACTTCAAGCGGGACGGCCTCATCTTCGCCGAGTTCGACGGCAAGGGCGACCCGGCGGAGGTCGACCTTGGTGTCATGACCATATGGGTCTAGGTACGTGATCTCCCATTCGAGCTAAAGACGGAGAGTATAGGGTGGTCTCTTGAGGATCAATTGGGAGAGGTGCTGGAGGTATCGCACCGGAATCATGTTATTGTTGAAAAATATTTGCGTGTGCGGGTGAAGATTTTACTGCATGTACCTCTGAAGACCTCTGTAGAGATTACCCCTTTAGGTAGTTCAAATTTTTTTAAATATGATGTAAAGTATGATAAGCTACCTTTGTACTGTGAGTGCTGTGGGATAGTAGGTCATACTTCTGAGAGGTTTTGTAAAATCCCAAGTGAGAAGAGAGTAGTTTGTTTCCCAAAAAATCTTAGTGTTGAGCCATATTGGAAGAGCCAAGGTGCTAGCAGAAAGGGACTCCTCTTTGGGAACTACTCTCGCGGCGGCAAGAGTTCGACCACAGGCATCGTCACCAACAACATCGCCAAGCCAATGGACGTCGTCAAGGTGGCCAAAGCCGTGAGTGGTCTCACGGTTTCTGATAAGGGGGCCATCTCTCCCATCAAGATGACCACCGACCAGGAGGGCTGGCCTTAGGGGGCGGTACTACATGCCCCGACGGGTGTGTCGCTTGGTTAGGAGGACCAGGCTGACACGCCGGCTGTTCCGGTCGGGGGGGGCTATGCGGTTCAGGGCAAAGAAGTCCTGGAGGACCTGCGCCAGGCTGGGATGCATGACCAGCTGCTGCGTTCTGCTATTGTACCGGTCCAAGCACCCCTGGCGGATCATTTGGCCATTTGTACAGAATCACAGGGGATGGCCAGCCAAGTCCTAGCGCATGGGGCAAATGATAGCAGCCTACTCTTCCAGCCGGGAGTGCTGGAGGCGCTGTCGAGCGTTGTGGCTGCAAGGATTGCAGCGGCAGATGGTGATACTGAGAATAACGCCTTGCGATTTAAATTCAATGCAGCCAAAACTCCTATGCAGGGCAACTCAAAAAAGAAATATAAAAAGAAAGGGGGGCGAACAGAGTTGAGGTTGCCCGCAAGCAAGTACTAGGGAAAAAAAGGGGACATTCTTTTGGGGTTCGTCCGACGGGCAGTGACTTAGAATTCTCCTTTGAGAAAGAGATGGATAGCTATGAGCGCATGTTGTATGGTGATGTAACCGTCTCATCCAAACGGGTGTGCACGGGTAGAGTGGTAGTTGTCCAGGACGAGGAGGGCGGGGCTACTCACATTGCAAAGGAGATAGACGAGAAGGAAGAAGAGTATGTTCCGCAAGGTGTGGAATCGGTTGGTGAAGAGAAAGACGAGATTGGCACATCGGCGGCCTCCGAGGAGGAGGACCGCCGGGCAAAATGAAAATCCTAGGATGAAACTGTTGTGGTATGCTCTCCAACACGGCAGTTCGTGAGCCTCTGGACCTACAGGAGCGTACAAGGGCAGAGTTAATTTTCCTTTCTGAATCCCATTTGAATAATTGTAAAGCCGATGAGCTTCGTCGTACTTTAGGTTTTGATTCTATGTTTGTAGTGGAAAGTGATGGCAAGGCCGATGGCCTCGCTTTGTTTTATCATAAATCGAATAAAGTCGAGTTAAACTATGTATCATCCCATTTTATTGTTATTGTTTTTATGTACAAGGATGTGGTTAAGTGGCGGTTCACGGGTTTTTATGGTCACCCGAAATGGAATGAACGCCATCTTTCTTGGGACGATATTCGCAATCTATATAGTAAAGGTAACCACCCCTGGGTGGTTTTGGGGGATTTTAATGAAATTTTATACCCATCGGAAAAAGAGGGTGGTATGGCTAGACCACTTGGTATGATGAGAGAATTTCGTGAATGTCTAATGGATTGTGGGCTAGAGGACCTAGGCTATACGGGTGACCTGTTCACTTGGAGGAGAGGCGAAATACGTGAACGTCTTGATCGAGCGGTCTGAGTGGGCAAGCAAATACCCGCGAGCGGTAGTGATCAACGAAGAACATGTTCATTCTGATCATCGCCCAATCGTACTGGATACAGATTACTTAGATGGAAAAATCTTTACACAACCAGAGGGGCGTGTTAAACAGTTTGAGGCAAGGTGGTTGAAGGAAGAGACAGTCACTGAAATTGTTAAGGCATCATGGGAGAAGGCAAAACTTGCAGGTATTGGACCCTCACTTGCTGATCATACAAGAGCAGTGCATGCCGATCTGCATAATTGGGACCGGGAAACTTTGAAGGGACCAAAGGTGAGAATTAGGAAATTAAAAAAAGATTTGGAGAGAATAAGGCGTGGCCCACTAAATGCGGAGTCTCGATGTCATCAGAAGGAAATTATTGTGCTAATTGAGAATATCTTGGATCAAGAGGAAATTTTTTGGTTACAGAGAGGACGGGCGAACTGGTTGATGCACGGGGATCGTAATACCTCTTTCTTTCATAACGCCGCCACGGCCAAGAAAAAAAGAAATAATATAAAGAGACTATTAGACAAGTCTGGAAAATGGATAACAGGAAAGGAGTTGACGAATCACATCACTGAATATTTTACAAAGCTCTTTACATCGGAAGTTCACCATCCGAATCAAGAAGTCTTATCACTAGTCCGTAGGAGAGTGTCAAATGAAATGAATAATGCTCTACTTGCTCCTTATACCACGGAAGATGTTCGCAAGGCTTTATTCGATATTGGGGACCTGAAAGCTCCAGGGCCAGATGGACTCCATGCCATTTTCTATAAAAGGTTTTGGCCCATGCTGGGGAAGACCTAATTGAGGAGGTTTTCAAAGCAATCAATACATGTACTATCCCGAATGGATGGAATGATACGACAATTGTGATGGTTCTTAAGATTAATGCACCAGAAAAGGTAACCCAATTTAGGCCGATCAGCTTATGTAATGTGGTATACAAAATAATTGCAAAAATGGTGGCTTCTCGACCGAAGACTTTTTTGCCAGAAATCATTAGCCCAACGCAAAGTGCATTCGTACCGGGCAGATTGATAACGGACAATATTTTAGTGGCCTACAAATGTTTTCACACAATCAAGAATAAAAAAGAGGGTAGAGAGGGTTTGTGTGCTACAAAACTTGACATGCACAAAGCTTATGATAGAGTCGAGTGGGTTTTTTTAAAGGAGATTATGTTGAAGTTGGGTTTTCGTCGAGAGTGGGTTAATTTGGTTATGCAATGCATCACAACTGTAGAATACAAAGTAAGGATTAATGCAGAGGAAAGTGAGAGTTTTCAACCAACCAGAGGGCTGAGACAGGGGGACCCTCTATCACCATACCTCTTTCTACTATGCACAGAAGGGTTGAATGCTTTGCTCTTGCATGCTGAGGAGAACGGGGAAATATCAGGAGTTAAAGTTTGTAGAGATGCACCGCCAGTTACAAATCTTCTCTTTGCGGATGATTCTTTGATCTTGATGAAAGCCAACCAACAGAATGCGATGGCCCTAAAATCAGCACTAGATCTATATTGTGCGGCGTCGGGACAACTGGTAAGCGTGGAAAAGTCCAGTATTTTCTTTAGCCCTAATACAAAGGTTGAGATCAGAGAACAAATGTGTACAATACTGAATATAATGACGGAGGCACTGAATGACAAATACTTGGGCCTGCCAGCAAACGTGGGTGTTGATAAAACAAATTGCTTCAAATTTTTGATTGAACGTATTGTTAAGAAAATTAGTGGTTGGAAGGAAAAACTACTATCTGCCGGAG
This sequence comes from Triticum urartu, assembly GCF_056163025.1. Taxonomy (NCBI): domain Eukaryota; kingdom Viridiplantae; phylum Streptophyta; class Magnoliopsida; order Poales; family Poaceae; genus Triticum; species Triticum urartu. The sequence goes on along the minus strand of NC_141876.1, from coordinate 396,418,566 downwards.
GGAAGGAGATCCTGCTCAAGGCTGTGATCCAAGCCATACCTACCTATGCAATGTCGGTCTTTAAAATTTCTAAAACAATTTGTAAAGGAATCATCGACGCGATTGCGCATTTCTGGTGGGGAGACGAGGAGAACCAGAGGAGGATGCACTGGATGGCCTGGTGGAAAATGTGTGTACCAAAAGTCCAAGGAGGAATGGGTTTCCGTGATATCCATTGTTTCAGTCTGGCTCTTCTTGCCAAACAGGCATGGCGTCTCCTTGATAACCCTGAATCCTTGTGTGCCAACGTTCTAAGGGCCAAGTACTATCCTGATGGCGACTTGTTGAATTCCAAGCCAAAGCATGGTGCTTCCTTCACCTGGCAAAGCATCATGGCAGGCGTAACTACCCTGAAACGTGGCTATATTTGGCGAGTGGGGAATGGACATAATATCAATATCTGGGAAGATGCCTGGATCCCAAATTGTGCCACTAGGAAGATTGTGACTCCTAAGGGGGGACAATTGTTATCAAAAGTGGTGGATTTGATTGACCCATCTCCAACAACTGGGATGAGGACCTGATTAGACAAACTATGTGGCCCATTGACGCAAATGGATTCTCTCGATCCCAATTTCGCAACATAATATGACAGATTTCATTGCTTGGAGTTATACAAAAAATGGTATGTTCTCGGTACAGTCTGCTTACTCTGTGGAGTGGAACTATCAGTATGGGAGTCAACTAAAACACTCTAATGGGATGTGGCGAACCACACCTAACCCTATATGGTGTCAGATATGGAAGTTATCATGTCCGGCAGAAGTCAAAAATTTTATTTGGCGTACATTACATGGCACTCTCCCATGCCGGGCAACACTCGCTAATAGACACATGAAGGTTTCGCCCTTGTGTCCTACTTGATCTTAGGGTGTAGAAGACATGAAACACATGCTTTTTCTATGTACTAAAGCAAAGGAGGTCTGGAAGAGACTAGGGATGGAGGACATTATTGATAGAGCTTGTGAAGTTGATCGTGCTGGAGAGGCGATATTGGAATACCTTTTACTTCTTCCAGAGCAAGATTTGCATATTATGGGGTACCAAAATGTACGAGAAATGATGGCTATTTCAGCTTGGTATCTATGGTGGGAGAGACGGAAATTAGTGCACAAGGAAATAACTCAGAATGCAACTCAAATATCAATGGGGATCACATCCCTTACATACAATTTTGTAAATGCATCATCTTCAAAGGCGTCCATAAAAAAGGGGGGTTGGCTTTGCCCTCCTAGGGGTTTCGTGAAACTCAATGTTGACGCCTCCTTTGACCATGACATGCTGAAGGGTACGATGGGGGCCGTCTTGCGAGACGACAAAGGTAGGTTTATTGCAGGAGGAAATGGACAGATCGACCATTCCACGGATGTTCTGATGGCAGAAGCATTAGCTCTCAAATTTGGACTAACATTAGCGCAAAGGGCAGGGTGCAACCAATTAATCATCAACTCAGATAATCTGGATGTAATTGAGACCATGCAGGACAGATGACAATCAACGGGTGCGGCGGCGGCAATTTTCGATGACTGCTTTCACTATGCATGTGATTTTATCATGACTAAATTCAAACACTGTAATAGAGAGGCAAATAAAGTAGCACATGAACTTGCTAGATTAGCCCGATTTTCTTCAAATTCGGATTGGTTTGAGGAGCCTCTAAATGAAATTGTAATGAACATCACAAACAATGTACTAATTATTTCTAATGAATAAAGTTTCGTTTTAACTCAAAAAAAACTCCATACAGATGGGCTTTTGGAATCACTTGATGCTTGCGAACCATGAGGAAGCATGATGAGCCCAGATTCTACGAAATGGCTTGAGGCCATGAAATCTAAGATGGGATCCATGTATGAGAACAAAGTATGGACTTTGGTTGACTTGCCCGATGATCGGCAAGCCATAGAGAATAAATGGATCTTCAAGAAAAAGACTAATGCTGATGGTAATGTTACTATCTACAAAGCTCGACTTGTTACGAAAGGTTTTCGACAAGTTCAAGGAGTTGACTACGATGAGACCTTCTTACCCGTAGCAATGCTTAAGTCTGTCCGAATCATGTTAGCAATTTCCGTATTTTATGATTATGAAATTTGGCAAATGGATGTCAAAACTGCATTCCTTAACAGATTTCTTAAAGAAGAGTTGTATATGATGCAACCAGAAGGTTTTGTCGATCCTAAAGGTGCTAAGAAAGTGTGAAGCTCCAGCGATCCATTTATGGACTGGTGCAAGCCTCTCGGAGTTGGAATATATGCTTTGATAGTGTGATCAAAGCATATGGTTTTATACATACTTTTGGAGAAGCCTGTATTTACAAGGAAGTGAGTGGGAGCTCTGTAGCATTTCTAATATTATATGTGGATGACATATTGTTGATTGGAAATGATGTAGTATTTCTGGATAGCATAAAAGGATACTTGAATAAGAATTTTTCAATGAAAGACCTCGGTGAAGCTGCTTATATATTGGGCATCAAGATCTATAGAGATAGATCAAGACGCTTAATTGGACTTTCACAAAGCACATACCTTGATAAAGTTTTAAAGAAGTTCAAAATGGACCAGTCAAAGAAAGGGTCCTTGCCTGTGTTACAAGGTGTGAAGTTGAGTCAGACTCGATGCCCGACCACTGCAGAAGATAGAGAGAAATTGAAAGTCATTCCCTATGCCTCAGCCATAGGTTTTATCATGTATGCAATGATGTGTACCAGACCTAATGTGTGCCTTGCTATACGCTTAGAGGGAGGTACCAAAGTAATCCAGGTGTGGGTCACTGGACAGCGGTCAAGAACATCCTGAAGTACCTGAAAAGGACTAAGGATATGTTTCTCGTTTATGGAGGTGACAAAGAGCTTGTCGTAAATGGTTAGGTTGATGCTAGCTTTGACACTGATCTGGATGACTATAAGTCACAAACTGGATACATATTTACATTGAATGGTGGAGCTGTCAGTTGGTGCAGTTCCAAGCAGAGCGTCATGGCGGGATCTATGTGTGAAGCGGAGTACATAGCTGCTTCGAAAGCAGCAAATGAAGGAGTCTGGATGAAGGAGTTCATATCCGATCTAGGTGTAATACCTAGTGCATCGGGTCTAATGAAAATCTTTTGTGACAATACTGGAGAAATTGCCTTAGCGAAGGAATCCAGATTTCACAAGAGAACCAAACACATCAAGAGACGCTTCAACTCCATCCGCGATCAAGTCAAGGAGGGAGACATAGAGATTTGCAAAATACATACGGATCTGAATGTTGTAGACCCATTGACTAAGCCTCTTCCACGAGCAAAACATGATCAGCACCAAGACTCCATGGGTGTTAGAATCATTACAATGTAATCTAGATTATTGACTCTAGTGCAAGTGGCAGACTGAAGGAAATATGCCCTAGAGGCAATAATAAAGTTGTTAGTAATATTTCTTTATATCATGATAAATGTTTATTATTCATGCTAGAATTGTATTAACCAGAAACTTAGTACATGTGTGAATGCATAGACAAAACAAAGTGTCCCTAGTATGCCTCTACTTGACTAGCTCGTTAATCAAAGATGGTAAAGTTTCCTGACCATAGACATGTGTTGTCATTTGATGAACGAGATCACATCGTTAGGAGAATGATGTGATGGAAAAGACCCATCCGTTATATTAGCATAATGATCGTTAAGTTTTATTGCTATTGCTTTCTTCATGACTTATACATATTCCTTTGACTATGAGATTATGCAACTCCCGAATACCGGAGGAACACCTTGTGTGCTATCAAACATCACAACATAACTGGGTGATTATAAAGATGCTCTAAAGGTGTATCCGAAGGTGTTTGTTGGGTTGGCATAGATCGAGATTAGGATTTGTCACTCCGAGTATCGGAGAGGTATCTCTGGACCCTCTCGGTAATGCACATCACGATAAGCCTTGCAAGCAATGTGACTAATGAGTTAGTTGCGGAATGATGCATTACGGAACGAGAAGAGAGTTGTCAGTAATGAGATTGAAATAGGTATGAGGATACCGATGATCGAATCTCGGGCAAGTAACATACCGATGACAAAGGGAATTATGTATGTTGTCCTTACGGTTTGATCGATGAAGATCTTTGTAGAATATGTAGGAACCAATATGAGCATCCAGGTTCCGTTGTTGGTTATTGATCGGAGATGTGTCTCGGTCATGTCTACATAGTTCTCGAACCCTTTGGGTCCTCACGCTTAATGTTCGATGGCGATTTGTATTATGAGTTATGTGTTTTGGTGACCGGAGATTGTTCGGAGTCTCGGAAGAGATCACAGACATGATGAGGAGTCTCGAAATGGTAGAGAGGTAAAGATTGATATATTGTATGATGGTATTCGGACACCGGAATGGTTTTGGAATGGTTCGGGTATTTTTCAAAGTACCGAGGGGTGACCGGAACCCCCCGGGGAAAGTAATGGGCCACTATGGGCCAGAGGGGAGAGAGGAGGCAGCCCACAAGGGGTGCCCCCCCACGGGAGTCCGAATTGGACTAGGGCAGGGCACGGCGCTCCCCTTTCCTTCTCCTCCTCCCTCTCCTTTCCCCTTTTCCTCCTCCATGAGAAGCAATAAGAGGGGGGACGAATCCTACTAGGACTGGGAGTGCTAGTAGGACTCCCCCACTTGGTGCGTCCCCTAGGGCCGGCCTCCTCCCTCTCCCTCCTTTATATAAGTGGGCACGACACCCCTTGGAGACACACCAATTGTTTCAAGCCGTGTGCGGCATCTCCCTCCACGGTTTACTCCTCCGGTCATATTCACGTAGTGCTTAGGCGAAGCCTTGTGCGGACACATCACCGTCACCACGCCGTCGTGCTGACGAAACTCTCCCTCGACACTTTGCTGGATCAAGACTTCGAGGGACGTTATCGAGATGAACGTGTGCTGAACTCGGAGGTGCCATATGTTCGATACTTGATCGATTGGATCGCGAAGATGTTCGACTACATCAACCGCGTTAACCTAACGCTTCCGCTTTTGGTCTACGAGGGTACATGGACACACTCTTCCCCTCTCGTTGCTATGCATCTTCTAGATAGATCTTGCATGATCGTAGGAAATTTTTTGAAGTTGTATACAACGTTCCCCTACCGTTTCACTAGAGGCTTCTCTCATGATATCAAATAATACGGTGGGTGAACAAATTAGTGCCGAGCAATTGATAGAAAAGCACAAAGTTATGAAGATATATGAGGCAATGATCATGAATATAGGCATCACGTCCGTGTCAAGTAGACCGAAACGATTCTGCATCTACTACTATTACTCCACACATCGGTCGCTATCCAGCATGCATCTAGAGTATTAAGTTCATAAAGAACGGAGTAACACATTAAGCAAGATGACATAATGTAGAGGAATTAACTCAAACAATATGATGAAAACCCCATCTTTTTATCCTCGATGGCAACAATACAATGCGTGCCTTGCTGCCCCTACTGTCACTGGGAAAGGACATCACAAGATTGAACCCAAAGCTAAGCACTTCTCCCATTGCAAGAAAAACCAATCTGGTTGGCCAAACCAAACCGATAGTTCGAAGATAATTACAAAGATATCAAATCATGCATAAAAGAATTCAGAGGAGATTCAAATAATATTCATAGATAAGCTGATCATAAATTCGTAATTCATCAGATCTCGGCAAACACACCGCAAACGAGTATTATATTGAATAGGTGTTGTTCGCACATGAACACGTCGCCGTGTACCCTCGACACCGGGGGTGATGCACAGCAGCTCGCGTCGAAGGAGACCCGGCCGGAAGCGCGGTACGTAAGCAATCTGGCGGACGGTTTTGTAGATCCGAAACCCCACGCACCCGGGAGGGACCCCGTTAGGGCGTGCGGCGGCTATGGGCTGCCCTAGGTCGACTTGATTGCCCCTAGGGCCTCGAGGTTCGCCACCCTGCAACAAGAAAAACGGGCGAAGAACGAGGAGGAAGAAGAACTAGGGCTAAGGAGAAAAGATAAAAAAGTGGTACATGATTTGTTCGATTGTGTGTTATTGTTCAATCGGCCATCACCTCTTGTCTATATAAGAGGTGGATGGACTTCCCGTACAAGAAAAAGACTTGCCTATCCGTCCAAATTATCAAAACCTAATAGAACATGGACTGTTTACGACCTCCGGCCTGGATGATCCGGCTTAGCCCAGTTTTCTGACAGCAGCTAACTATTTTGACTCTAGAATCCACATACGATCTCGGATTTGGATGATTTTTATATTAAAATCAACCGTCTCGATGAGACGCACAACTTTCATGTTGAACACTTTTAGATCTGAGGCCATCTTGAGGGCATTTAGGTCGTTTTCTAAAGTCTGTAGCGGAAAAAGTTGTCCGGATCGTCCGGGCTTCACCCGGATAATCTGGGTGCCATCCGGATGATCCGGCTTCAAGGGGTTCGAAATTTATGGTTCTGTTAATTTACCCGGATGATATCCTGGACGTTCGGGTCATTCATCCGGCCTCCAGTCGGATGATCCAGCTAAATACTGTTCCAGCACACTGTTTTACCTGTAACTTTTGCATTCAATCTTGGATGGGGACGATTTTTATATCAAAATCATCCGTTTTGACGAGACGAAGAACTTTGTAGTTGTAACTTTTCTCATCCGAGGCTATCTTAATTAGGTTTCATGCCATTTTTTAATCTGATGTCAATACGAGCATCTCTAAGATTGTCATAACTTTTGCATCCGAACTCCGTTTTGGACCATCTCTATCGACGCGTTTGGTTCGGGAGAATCGCAACGGTTCCCGATTGCAGCGCATTCTGAAACAATATCCGGCGTTTGGTACACGCACACCACGTATTCCGTAGCAGTGCTTTCCGATACGGGGTTCACAAAATTGAAAACGCTCACATGCGGCTGATTAGGAAAACAGGAGTCGGACGGCCAGACCAAACAGATCACGTATTCCTAAAGCAAAAAGGTAAAACGGAGCTTCCCGATACCTTAACCGAAGAAGTAACCTGAGGGCGAACCAAACGCGTCGTATATCTCTTTCGATTGGCTTGAAGAGAGCCATCCAATGGTGACATGAAATCTTAAATTTGACCTCATCTTGATATAGCCTCAAGCCACTCTTTGCGATCATGCCATTTTCGAGCGTCAACACATGCCCCCCTGTTTTTCGGCAAAGCTAGCGTGCCGAAAAATAACTTGTACTGTGTTGATTCTAAGGATGATGTCAACACCCCATCGGCCACTTTGCATGTGCTTAGGGCGATAAATATATATCGGTCATTATTTGTTTGAATTGTCTATGCAAACTTGGGCGAAACCTTCTCAACTTTATTAACAATCCGATGATAAAGTTTCATAGATATGTATCTCAAGGTCATCCTCCGAACCATATCGTTCACCCTTTTGCTAGGATTTTGCAAATAATTAACAATAAACTTTCTCCAATCCTTAATTTTTCCTGCATAAAAAATCATTAGTGGCCAAAGCAGTGGACTTCGTTCGGCCTTACCTATGTTGACGAGACTAAGCATCGGCTATTGATAGAAATGCAATACACCATGATTAACATAGTAGCCGGATGATTGCTGTGCCAACTCTTTCGAATTGTCATGTCTAGATGTGTGAATAATTTGAAAGCAACCCAAGGAGGATATTACATCTAGACGTGCCTTAAGATAAATTATAGGTGATTCGTCAAAACATTGATAACTCTTGAATATTTGTTGCACTATTCATAACGAATCACCAAAAGCCTCAATATGTATAGCACCCATGGCAAGCAAAACCTCTAAACCGAATAAATTTCATATTCGGCTTGATTATTGTGCAGAAATATTTTAAGTGACATGAGGCTTGTTTTGGTCTCCAATTGAATCTAAAGATGATGTTAGGATACTACACCGACCATGCTTTGACATATTCTTAGGGCGATAAATAAATATTGGCCATTACCATGAGGTCCATGTAGAATTCACCCACCAAAGTATGTATAGCCGAAATAAACAAATAAAATAGCAATAAAATATTTCGGTCCCTTTGTATTAGCAACAAAAATGTAACTAACCAAATGTATAGTGATTTGGTAATACCCTCTCATGATATAGAAAATTATGTTGCATCCATGGATCAAAATAAATCCATGGAGGGTAATTGATCATACCTATGGATGAATTCCATGGCAAAGGCATCAATGGCATGGTTGAAGAAAATGGATGATGTGCTAATCGAAAATTTTGATGATGTGATGCACACCTTCGGCTTAATTGTTTGTTGCTTCCATCTCTTTCTTCACTTTTATTGTACTTGTTGCAATATAAACATGCAAATCATTTTTGTTTTGATTTATCCTCTTGGGAACCCATGTCATGTTCTTCTTTTTCAGCTCTTGTGTACTAAGATTTTGTAATTCTTTCTTTTGCCAATACGATAAGCCAAGTGGGCATCTCGGCTGTGATTCTGTTTTGACCACTCGCAATTCTTTTTTGTCCTTGTGCACTCTCAACTTCTTTTCCTTAGATTTGACACTTTGACTCTCAACAATTGATCGCTTCATTTCATTGCCTTTAGCCAATGTCAACATTTTAATTGGCTCTTTTTCATTTGAGATCAATTCTGAAGTAGCACTCTACGCCCATCTCTTTTAACATGGTACACTTGTTTGACCACCTCTTTCTTCTTCTTTGAGCTCCAGACCGATTCCTTATGATTGAAACAATCTTTAACATATGATTGTTCAAATGTTGATCTTCTTGGAGATGCATAATATTGGTGAGATGGTCCAAAATAAGATGGGGAGTGTGCCCTTGTACCATACCTGTCCCATGATGGATATGGATCCACATGAGCATAGGGATGCATCCACGGCATTGGCATTGGCGGCCCAAAATAAGGATATGAGTATGTTGCATTACAATTCTCACTTTGCCAATACCGATCCTCATATTTGCGCCTAGGGGTGATCTTTGTTTCTTTGCATCATTTGGCCGATAAGCATTCTTCTCTTCACTCTTCTTTTGATATTTATCCAATAATTCAGCGAATATGATTTTTGATCTCTTACACTTGCGCTTATTTTGGCCTTTGTTCTTTTTCGGCTTGCTTTCATTGATCATTGGATGCCCCCCCAGTCTTTGGCGTCTTCATTGTAGCTTTGACAGAATTCTCGCCCTCAAGATTACGTTCATTATGCTCTTCAACAACTTCTCTTCTTGAAAGGTTGATCCTGTCACTTGCAGTTTTTAACTTCTCTTTAAACGGACCGGCTTGAAGCAGCCGATGCATAAACTTTTTGCCATCGGGACCAATTGGAATGGACTGGTCATCTCTTGGTGTTTCAACAAAGTTCAATCGTCCTTTTTCAATGGCCGATTTAACTATTTGAAGAAACATGTTGCAATCCTCAAAATTATGCTTGAACGAATCATGCAACTTACAATACATTTGTCCATGGATAGATGGCTCGACATTATGATCAAGAATTCTAATATAATTACTTTTCACCAACAAATCAATTATTTGATCACACATTCTTGAATTGAAGGTATACTTCTTATTTTCTAGCCGATCTTGTTGTGAGAACGACTTTGGAGTTAAGAAAACGAATGGTTCGGATTTCGCATCGCCCCATTCAGATATGCATTGTGTTTTGCACTCTATGTCCGATGTCTTTGGGTAAGATATTATACCAGCATTGGTTTTCTCAAAAGAATTTAACCTTGGCTTTAAGTTTCTAAAACAAAAATAGTTAGAACATACATGCCTCAATTGAGACTAAGTGTAAGCCAAGTATGAAACAAGCAAAGCTACCCAATTAGATATGAACTTTAAATAAAGCAATGGGAAAAGCTTTGGCTGCAGTAATAAGTCACTATCGGTCTCTTTGAATGGTACAATATATTGACCGATATTCTTAGTAAAAAATTTATTGCTAACAAGTAAATTGCCCTTCTTCATTGGTCTTTGAAAATTACTTACGGGAATTTTTCTAATAGATGCATCAACAATAAAGTTGTGACCAAATACGAAAATAGGTAACTTACTTGCTAGACATACCTCTTCAAATATGTTGGGAGAGCATGATGATTGCATGTGATGAATAATATCGTGCTTTGCTTCTGGATGGCTTCCCAACACCATGTCACAATTTTCTTCTTGATTTCGTGCATCATAAATTTGAAGATCTTTGTCAACCGAACTTTGTTCGGCTACTTGCTATTGTCCTTGAAGCTTGTCAATTTCTATGGCACGAAACTCATAAGGCAGGAAGTATGTTCCATTAACTTCAGAAAAATCAAGCATGACTGTCTTGCTATGCTTTCCATGCCCTTTCTCAATAATGATTGCTTCTTTGGATTTGATGGACTCGGCATATATACTACTTGATTTGGCTTTTTTCAATAACTGAATTTTCTTTGTTACCTAAATCAATACTTTTATCTTTTTGAATTTGCAAGGCTTCTCGCTCTTGTCTAATTTTAGCCCACATCTCAGCTTGGCGAGTTTGAACCTTTTCATCTCAATTTCCATCCACTCCTCATGAGATTGCCCCCCCAATACTTTGACTCTTTCGGCAATGAGGTGCCGATACTTTGCAATTGTTTAGGTGGTACACTGGATGGTACAACACTGGTGAATGCATCATTTGCACAACTCTAGCTTCTACAGCAGCAAAATCATGAGGCTTCCTGCCTTCTATTAGTTCCTGGCGAATAGAGTTGCACAAATCCCAAGAGAATGTAAGCTTGTTCTCAATTACCTAGTCTAGTTATGGTTGCCCCCCGATGCTTTTAGATTCTTTCGGTAATGAGATGTTTCCAAAATTCTGTAATTGTGTAGGGGGGCATGATATGCCACGGTAGTAGGTGAAGGCATTTGTGCTCCTGCAAAAATTTCACTTATTCGGCCATGACCGTGAAGGTGTGGAGCCGAGTTATGGATATCAACAATTGTGTATGGTGCCAAAAAGTTAGTAGCATGAGGTGTAGCACATGATGTTTGAGGATAATTGGCCGAATAACTAGTAGTAGCACGGCCAATTCCCGTATCCATCGACATGTTTGGATTAACATACTACAAGTTATTTGCCGATGAATAAAAAGATGAAACACTATGTTGCATGTCATTGAAAGTTCCTACATGGGGTGTTTCAACTTGATTAACCAAACTCATCATGTTGTTCATCGGCATACAGATTTGTGGGGCTGCCGATGCATGGGAGTTGGAATACACATGTTGCCTGTTGCTAAAATTATATGAGGTAGAAGCATGGAGATTTTGTTGCATCGGCTCTTGCACATAATTCGATGCATGGTTGATAAAGTTAGGGCTAGCCGATACATTATACTCATTAGACGATCTAGCAATAACACATGCTTTATTTACATCTACATAAGTGAATTGGGTATTCATATTACCTTTGTAGATTGCAAACCCTAGATGACGATCTCTTCATAGCAAGAACGGGCTGGACACCGTTCAAAGCTTTGTCCCCAGCGGAGTCGCCAAAAAGTGTGTTTGCACACGAACATGTCACCGCGTACCCTCGACGCCGAGGGTGATGCACCGCAGCTCACGTCGAAGGAGACCCGGCCGGAAGCGCGGTACGCAAGCAATCCGGCGGGCACTTTTGTAGACCTGAAACCCCACACGCCCGGGAGGGACCCCGTCAAGGCGCGCGACAGCTATGGGCTGCCCTAGATTGACCTGATCACCCCTAGGGCCTCGAGGTTCGCCACCCTGCAACAAGAAGAACGAGGAACAAGAAGAACTAGGGTTAAGGAGAAAAGATAAAAGATAAAGAAGTGGTATATGATTTGTTCGATTGTGTGTTGTTGTTCAATCGGCCGCTTGTCTATATAAGAGGCGGATGGACTTCCCGTATAGGAAAAGGACTTGCCTATCCGTCCAAATTATCAAAACCTAACAAAACATGGACTATTCACGACCTCCGGCCCGGATGTCCGGCTCAAGGCCCGGATGATCCGGCCTAGCCCAGTTTTCTGACAGCACCTCATTGTTTTGGATCTAGAATCCACATACGTGCTCGGATTTGGATGATTTTTATATTAAAATCAACCATCTCGACGAGACGCACAACTTTCATGTTTAAAACTTTTCGATCTGAATCCATATTGAGGGTATTTAGGGCCGTTTTCTTAAGTTTGTAGCAGAAAAAGTTGTCCGGACGTGCGGACTCGTGTCCGGACGTCCGGACTAGTGTCCGGATGGTCCGGGCTTCACCTGGATGATCTGGGTGCCATCCGGATGATCCGGCTTCAAGGGGTCTGAAATTTATGGTTTTGTTAATTTATCCGGATGATAGCCCGGACATTAGGGCCATTCATCTGGCCTCCGGCCGGATAATCCGGCCAAATACTGCTGCAGCACACTGTTTTGCATGTAACTTTGGCATTCGATCTTGGATAGGGATGATTTTTATATCAAAATCGTCCGTTTTGACGAGACGAAGAACTTTGTAGGTGTAACTTTTTTCATCCGAGGCAATCTTAATTAGGTTTCATGTCATTCTTTAATCTGATGTCAATACGAGCATCTCTAAGATTGTCATAAATTTTGCATCCGAGTTCCGTTTTGGACCATCTCTATATCTATTTCGATCGGCTTGGAGAGAGCCATCCAATAGTGACATGAAATCTTGAATTTGACCTCATCTTGCTACAGCCTCAAGTCACTCTTTGTGGTCATGCCATTTTCGAGCGTCAACAGATCTCCAAGAACATCAAGGAGAACATGGTATTGAGAATCAAAGAGAGAGAAGAAGCCATCTAACTACTAGCTATGGACCCGTAGGTCTGAAATAAACTACTCACGCTTCATCGAAAGGGCAATAGAGTTGATGTAGAAGCCCTCCGTGATTGAATCCCCCTCCGGCAGGACGCCGGAAAAGGTACCTAGATGGGATCTCACGGGTACAGAACGTTGCGGTGGTGGAAAAGTGTTTTCCTAGATGCCCCCGTTGGTTTGGGGATATATGGGTATATATAGGTGAAAGAATTAGGTCGGGAGGTGCACGAGGGGCCCGCAAGGGTGGCTGGTGTGCCCTCCGTCCTTGTGGCCGCCTCGTGGCTCCTCCGACTTCATCTCCAAGTCTCCTGGTTGTCTTCTGGTCCAAGAAAAATCATCGCAAAGGTTTTATTCCGTTTGGACTCTGTTTGGTATTCCTTTTCTGTGAAACTCAAAAACAAGAAAAAAAATAGGAACTGGCACTGGGCTCTAGGTTAATAGGTTAGTGTAACACCCTCGATGCGACTATATCTCCCACGTGTCGAGGCACGACTTAGAGGCATAATCGCATTGAAGGCATATGTCGCAAGTGAGGTAATCTTCACACAACCCATGTAATATAATAAGGGAAAGAGATACATAGTTGGCTTACAATCGCCACTTCACCCACTTACATGAATAAAGCATTACATCATCCAAATACACTCAAGGCCCGACTACGGAGCCAAAATAAAAGAAGAACCCCAAATGCGACAAAGGTCCCCGATCGACCCCAACTGGGCTCCACTACTGATCAACTAGAACGAAACAACACAAAGGATAAGATCTTCATCGAGCTCCTCCTGAGCTTGGTTGCGTCATCTGCACGGACTCATCGGCACCTGCAAGCTGGTTTTGGAAGTATCTGTGAGCCACGGGGACTCAGCAATCTCGCACCCTCGCGATCAAGACTATTTAAGCTTATGGGCAAGGTAAAAGGTATGAGGTGGAGCTGCAGCAAGCGACTAGCATATATGGTGGCTAACATACGCAAATGAGAGCGAGAAGAGAAGGCAAAGCACGGTCGATAAAAGTATGATCAAGAAGTGATCCTGGACTACCTACGTCAAGCATAACTCCAACAACCGTGTTCACTTCCCGGACTCCGCCGGAAAGAGACCATCACGGTTACACATGCTGTTGATTCATTTTAATTAAGGTCGACTTCAGGTTTTCTACAACCGGACGTTAACAAATTCCCATCTGCCCATAACCGCGGGCACGGCTTTCGAAAGTTCAAATCCCTGCAGGGTGTCCCAACTTAGCCCATCACAAGCTCTCACGGTCAACGAAGGAATAGACCTCCACCCGAGACGTTCCGATCAGACTCGGTATCCCGGTACAACAAGACATTTCGACAGGGTAAAACTAAACCAGCAACACCGCCCGATGTGCCGACATCCTGATGGGAGCTGCACATATCTCGTTCTCAGGGCAACACCGGATGAGACATCCTACGAGTAAAACCAGCCCTCAAGTTTCCCCGAGGTGGCCCCGCAGTCTACACAGTTCGGACCAACACTTAAGACAAGCACTGGCCCGGGGGGGTTAAAATAAGATGACCCTCGGGATGCGCGACTCCCAAGGGAAAAAAAGGCTAGGTGGCAAATGGTAAAACCAATGTTGGGCATTGCTGGCAAAGCTTTACTTAAGGCGAACTGTCAAGGGGTTCCCATTATAGCCCAACCGCGTAAGGGACGCAAAATCCGGGAACATAACACCGATATGACGGAAACTAGGGCGGCAAGAGTGGAACAAAACACCAGGCATAAGGCCGAGCCTTCCACCCTTTACCAAGTATATAGATGCATTAAGATAACATAGCAATATAATGATATCCCAACAAGTAAATAAAAGATGTTCCAACAAGGAACGGCCTCCGATCTTCACCTGCAACTAGCAACGCTATAAGAGGGGCTGAGCAAAGCGGTAACATAGCCAATCAACAGTTTGCTAGGACATGGGGGTTAAGGGTTTGACATGGCAATTTGGGAGGCTGACAAGCAAATGGTAGGCATCGTAGCATTGGCATAGCAAAAGAGCGAGCATCTAGCATAGCAAAGATAGTAGTGATTTCGAGGGTATGATCATCTTGCCTGAAATCCCGCAAGGAAGAAGAACGAGTCCATGAAGAAGACAAACGGACGTAGATGAACGGATCCTCACAACACGACGTTACCGGAATCAACCCGAAGAAGCAACACCTGAAAGAAGCAAACAATCATAGTAAACGACCACCACATAATCATGGCATGATGCGCAAACAAGTATGATGCATGTCCGGTTTAAGTATGCATGGCATGGCAAAGAGCACAAACAACACTACAAGTTAAGTGGAGCTCAATATGCCACGAGTTGCATATTGGCGGAACACCACATCAATTATTTAGTTTGATCTCGTTTATGTACCCAACAATATTAAATGTTGATTAACATGGCAAGAGGTGAAGCACAACAAAACAACCTATCTAGACAAGTTTAAATGAGGCCGGAAGCAACGAACAACAATTCCGGAAAATCCTCATATGCATAATTTAAGGTTTGGTACTGTTCTGCCCTAAACATTATTTTAGAGTTGTTAAACATGCAATATGAGTGCACCATGTTAAACTAGGCATTTTTCTACCCCATTTACATATAAAGTTTATTAAAATCGGAGTTACGGTTATTTAGTTATGAAATAAATCATTTTAACATGGCATAGGAGCAAAATTTAAACAAACAACATTTTAGACATTTTAAACATGGATGAAAGTTGGATATTATTAATCTACACAAAATTTTAAGCAAGTTTCATATATAACTTATTTTAATCCGATGCACGGTTGTGAAGTTATTAAATGCATGAAGTTTAGGGGCTATTCTGCAAAACTGACGTTCCCTGGATAAAGCTAAAATTGCAGCCAGTGAAAAAAACATCAACGGGCCAAAATCTGCTGGCCCAACCGAAAAAAACACATGGAGGGGCGCTGGAGGGGCAGCTCACCCTGGGCCTGGCCCAGTCGGAGGAAGGCCGGGCTAGCAGGGGGCACGCTGGGCCGGCCTGCTTGGCTCGGTCGAAAGGGTCAACGCGCCTGGCCTCGCTCGTGCTCTGACGAAGCTGAAGAACGCAGGCGGCAGTGGGAAGGGCTCGAGGTCGGGGCATCGCGAGGCGACGACGCGGATCCGAGGAGTCCTGACGACGGGGAGCCGGTTCCCGGTAGGACCCAGGGCGCGTCCGGGTGGTCTGAAGGTCGAGGTCACCGTCGGGATCGGGCGTCCATGGCGGTTCTGCAGGGGGGAAGGAGAGAGAGATGTGAGGCCTGTGAGAGAGAGGAGAAAAAGAAGGGTCGCGGTGGCGCGCTACTCACCGGTGGCGAGGAAACGGCGTGGCGGGGGACTGATCTGGTGGTTGTCGGCGGCGCGACAGACGAGGACGGCGGGGTTCGGATCCGGCGGCCGGTGCGTTGGTCTGAAGCAGAGGAGGTAGCGACGTTCGAAGACACGGGCATCGGCGGCGATGCAGCATGAGGACGGCAGCGTCGAAGCCCGCGGTGGTCTCCATGGCGAGTCAAGGCGGGGCGCACTGCTGCTGGCCAGCGCGTGGACGAACTCTGGCTCCTGGTTCGAGTGGGGGCGCGAGAAAATCGGGGCGCCGTGGTGCTCTGCTCCCTGGCGAGCTCAAGCGAGGCAAAGGGAATCCACGGCGCAAAGAAAAACAGATCTGGGAGGATCCCGAGGTGGGATTTAAGTGTGGCGGCGGCGGCTAGGAGGATCCCTAGGGATTAGGGATTGGTCCGAAGATAGACTAGGGGTAGACTATATATACAGGAAAAGAGGGAAGTTGGATCATCCGATCGAAAACCTACGGACGAGAATAAATAGGCTCGGGAGTCCAAATAAGAAAATGGTGACGTTTTGTAGACGTTTGGGGATGATCCGGATACAACGGTGGCGACTGCCCGGGTCGGGTCCGGGACAACTTTTTGGACGCACGCGCGAGGGGTCGATTGGAACTCGTGGGCTGTGCAGAAGGGCTCGAGCTGAGAGAAAAGAAGAGAGAGAGGCCCGGCGACTGTTTTCGGAGACCGAAAACGTCCGACGTTTTGACCGACTACTATTGCCGCTATATTTATCCGTTGGGGCGTCAAACGAACTCCGATTGCGATGAAACTTGACAGGCGGTCTGTCTACACTATAATAAGACCACACACCAAATTTCAACCCAATCCGAGAACATTTTCCAGCCACTTATAAAATAATATTTTGGACGTGTCGCGGGCGCGTGCAAGTGTGTCTGGGCTCAGAACGGACAACAGAGAGAATGAGGAGGCCGGGACGGATGCAAGTTTTAAAAACATGATGATGCAATGCACATGATGACATGATAAGATGCAACACTCAAGCAAATGACACGGCAACGACAACGAATAACTGAATGACACCTGGCACATCGGTCTCGGGGCGTTACAGTTAGTCCCAAAAATAATATAAAAAACATATTAATGCATATAAAACATCCAAAAATAGATAATATAATAGCATGGAACAATCAAAAATTATAGATACGTTGGAGACGTATCAGCGTCCACCAGCGGGGAGGCCGGCTTTTACAGCCGAAGCAAGGCGGTGAGAAGCTGCCCGCCGGGTGCCGCGTGGGGCATGAGGCATCAATGGAAAGCTGACCGGCGTGGCAGCGCGGCAGCCTTGGCATTGATTCTCGCGAGAACCGAGGTGATGGGGACGACGAAGCGGTGTGTCGCTGACTCGGCAGGCTTATTCCCGTTCGCGCCAAAATTAGTTTCCCCGACGCCCCTAGTGCACCAGGTTCCGCCTGGGTACGCCGGCGCCAATTTCGGCCCAAACCGGCGAAAAACGGGCTCTTGAGGACGCGACTGGGCGAAAAATCGACGTCGGCGCTAAAAAATGGCTTGGGGGCCTGTTGGAGATGCTCTCAACAGAACGGCTTTGCTTTCTGGATGGCTAGTGCTTTCTGGAGCTCTCCTTGACTTTTTGTTTTCAAATGTTGTTCTGAATTTAGGTAGGGTTTGTATCCTACTTAGAATACGAGATGATGACGGCTTCCCGAAGATGGAATAAGCTTCTCCCTACCTAGCCCCCATTCCGATGATGCTTCTAGTGTGGTCGGAAGGCGTGTGGAAGTTTGTCTCCGGTGGATCTCACGAGATTCGGTCGACCTTTATCTTCGGTGGATCCGCTTAGATCCGATCTTTGTTCGTGTTCGTGTGTCTATAGGTTAGATCATTCCGATCTACGATTCTCTTCATCGACTGCGGTTACTATTCTAGTGCGTTGGTCCTCTGAGGCTTTAGCATGATGACTTACCGACTATCTACTACAACAAGGTTTGTCCGGCTTCGGTAATGAAGGGGCGATGACAGCAACGCGCCTTTGGGCTCGCTCCGGTGCTAGTGCTAGTGCTAGTGGATTCACAATGACAATATAATTTAAGAAAAGTCTAGTGCTAGCTGCTAGACTTGACTTAAATTAGAATCACATTTCCAAGTCTTCGGAAAACATCCAATCATCCCCATCTCCAAAAATTGAAGCCACTCGATATATATATATATATAAACACTATTCTGATCACGGGATCAGAATAATATTCTGATCACAACATGAACTTCCTGAGTAACGCGCCTGACCTTCCCCGAGTACTAGGTTGAACTTCAGCTAAAAGGTGTCCAAATGGGGCTTGCGATATACCATTGGAAAGCTATGGACATCAGTATCATAACCCAAGTTAATTTTTTGGCAAAATGTAAGCGGTTTAAGAGCAGTTTTGAAAACTGTTTTTTCTTCATACAAAAAACGTGAATTGTATTTTTCGATCGCGTTTTTAAAGCGTTTATCGGAATGACGCAAATAATATGGAGTTGGAAAGCTGCTGCAAAACCACTCCTTCCACATGTTGAAAGTTTTCTCTAATTCCCTACGGTTAAAGAGTAATTTGGAAAATCATAGAATTTTGCAAATGGAACACCGAGTTTGTATTTCGATGCCATTTCTAAACGGCTAATCAAATTGAGGCAAATAATATGGTGTTGGAAATCTTATGAAAATGTGCTACTTTTTCATGTTAAAAGTTTTTTCTAATTCCGAATGTTTTAAAAGTAATTTAGAAAACGGTACAAGTTTCACCGAGTTCGTATTTTCGACCTAATTTTTTAACCGTACGTCCAAATGCAGCAAATTATATGGCGTTGGAAATCTTGAAGAAATGCGAAACTTTTTTGTATATATTGTTTCTCCTAATTCATTATGGTTTTATGTCAGTTTTGAAAATGGCTAAAAACGTATTTTTGCCGTAATTTCTACAAAATTTATCAGAATGGAGCAAATAATATACCACTGAAAAGCTATGGAAAATTCGAAACTTTTTCATGTTGATGGTTTTCTCTGAATCCTGGCCATTTTCAAGTAATTTCGAAAACGACGAGATCATGCATTCTGCCTTTATCGCGAAACAGATTCTTCAAATATGCACGGCGTGAAGAACTTGAACTTCTCAGCGTGTGTGCTTGAACTTCACTCTGTTTTTCACGTGTGTTTTTTTCTCTTAGATCTCCATCCACTGCTCATAGCACTCCATCCATTCACCGGAATTGAGCAGGTGATATACCGACGGAAAGCTATTGTAAACACGCAAGTTTCCCATGTTGATCATCTTTTCATACTCGCGATGATTTTAAAAGTTTTTCATCTAAAATTCATTCAGCGTAGTAGTTGAACTTCCTGCTGTTTTCACGTTGAACTTCTGTGACGTATTTTTGTTTGTAATTTTCTCATCCATTCGTTAATGTTACAAAAATGATATTCCTTTTGTACAAACCTCTCTCACAATGATTTTTTTAATTTTCTCCGACGGAAGACTTGAACTTATGACAACAAAACTTTTAGCTTTTGCTTTTTTATTCCTTTTTAATACAAAATGCACACCGTGTAGCACGTGAACTTCTGCCAGTTATCAATCTGAACTTCTCTCAGTTACGTGAAAATATCTGAGTTTTTTATGAATTTTTATCTGATTTTTCCTAATCCTTTTTTATGAATTTTTTAAGCGTTCTTTTTTTAAATGTTGAACTTCTTGTTATTTTATTTTTGAACTTTTTGTTTCCATTCTTTAATAACGAGGAAAATCTAAGTTTTCTATAATCATCGAACGTCTCCATCTTTTTAACCTAAACTTCCTAGTTTTATTTCCTAATTCTTTTTTATGAAATTTTAGAGCATCCTATTTTTAAATGTTGAACTTCTTTGTTTTTTATTTTTGAACTTCTTGTTTCCATTATTTAATAACGAAGAAAAACTGAGTTTTCTATAATCATCGAATTTCTATATCGAATCGCTCTAACTTTTTTATTTGAATTTATTTTATGTTTTTTTAGAAATGTGAAAATTGTATTTTTTTTTTAGAAACATCAAACTTCTTCGTTTTTTGAATTGAACTTACTTGTTTTATTCTTTATTAACCAAAATAATTCAAGTTTTTAATTGAATATCAAACTTCTCCACGTTTTTAAATTGAACTTCTTGGTTTTATTCTTCAGTAACGAGAAAAACTGAGTTTTTAATGTACATTGAATTACTTAGTTTTTTAAAATTGAACTTCTTGGTTTAATCTTCTGTATCGGGGAAAATCTGATTTTTTTTAAAAAAAGGGAAAATCTTTTTTTGTTATTCCCTTATTTTAGTTTGAACTTATTAGTTATTCTTTAGTTATTTCTAAAACATGAACTTCACATGCTACTAACATTCAAAAAAATTAGACACAACAATACACATACATTTTTGCGTGTGCCACATGGACCAACAACACATCACCAAGCTTGGTACAACCATACGTTTTCTAAAATCTAAATTTTGGCATTTAGACATAGTATAACTTCCTGATCATTTGCCCTAGCACTAGAATTTTTGCACATCTCTAAAGCTGTAGTAGAACATATGTAAAGTCTGAACCGAAGAGAGAGGTTGACTTTTCCTGCTGCATCTGCATAAGAATTTGAAACACATGGTAGAGAGGAGTCAGGGAGCGAATGGCATCGAGTGGCTTTTTGGGGTAGAAGGTGTATGGCTTGTGTGCTGTGTGGGGAAGAAATCGATTGGTATTAGGAGCAGTACGGGAGGATCCTGGCCATCTCACTGCCTCCCGCCTGTCTCCTTCGCGAGCATGGAGGCCGCCGCCATGGATGTATAAAAGAAGGGGGTAGGGGTCGCCGCGCATTGGTAGATGCAAGGGGAGGGAAGCCGTCGCCGCGGTGGAAGCAAGGGGAGGAAGGCCAGCGGCGCGCTGGCCCAGTTCAAGCAGTGGGGTGGCGGTGGCCGGACCAAGTTGAGGTGGCGGCGCAAGGGGCGGATCCAGGGGCCGGCTGCTGGAGGTGCATCGGGGACGGCGGCGGTGGTGGGAGATGCGACGGTCCGGCGAGAGGAATGGGCGGGGCGGGTGGCACGCTTGGGCCGGTGGCGGGAGGTGCACTGGATCTGGGGCGGCGGCGGCGGGAGGCGCGGCGGGCCGGGGAAGGGAGTGGGCGGGGCGGTTGGCGCGCTTGGGCCGGCGGCACGAGGTATGCCGGAGTCGGGGCGGCGGCGGGAGGCGCGCCGGAGCCGCGCGTTGGAGGGGGGTAGGTGGGTTGGGAAGGTCGTGTGTGTAGGTGGGCCGGTCGGGAATGGCTTTTAACTGTGAGGTTTTTTTGTTTCGCAAGTTCGGGAACAGTAGTCGGGCCCTTATAGGGCCGGCTGTGATCAGAATAACTATTCTGATCCTGGGATCAGAATAGTGCTACTATATATATATATATAGTGTTGCTATTTATCATCCAGGATGCAGAATAAGTTATTCTTCACCCGAGGTAATTTTACGATTGCTTCATAAACAAATTACGTTTGGAATGCAAATAGTTACATTCATATTGATTCACTGCATAAAATTTGGTATAAGAAAACAAAAAAATAGGTTATAAGACCAAAAATATCACATTTTTATGTATGTTTTTACGTTCGTAACTTTACATAACATAAAATATTTTTTACGGTGAGTATATATTTTCTTACGTTCTCTTTTTACGTATGAAATAGGACAAAATTTACAAAACCTAAAAATACAGTGCATTGACGTCAAAATAGAGTAAAACATACATAAAATGTGATTTTTCTGCTCTTATAACCTATTTTTTATTTTTTATACCAAATTTTACATATTGAATCAATATGCATGTAACTATTTATATTGTAAACGTAATTTATTTAGGAAGCGATCGTAAGATTACCTCGGGTGAAGAATAATTTATTCTACACCCTGGATGATGAATAGTAACAATATATATATATATATTCTGATGACGGGATCAGAATAATATTCTGATCACAACCTGACCTGCCCCGCTAGTAGTACGTTGAACTTCCTTGTGAACTAGGTTGAACTTCCGCCAACATTGCCCAAATGGAGCTTGCGATATACCGTTGGAAAGCTATGGACCCCAATATCATGACCCAACTTAAATTTTTGGCAAAATATAAGCGGTTTAAGAGCAGTTTTGAAAACCGTTTTTTCTTCGCACAAAAAACATGAATCGTATTTTCGATCGCATTTCTAAACCGTTTATCGGAATGAGGCATATAATGTGGCGTTGGAAAGCTGCTGCAAAACCGCTCCTTCCACATGTTGAAAGTTTTCTCTAATTCCCTATGGTTAAAGAGTTCGTTTTTTCGATGTCATTTCTAAACGGCTAATCCAATGGAGGCATATGATACGGCGTTGGAAAGCTTATGAAAATGCGCTACTTTTTCATCTTGAAAGTTTTTTTTCTAATTTTGAATGGCTTAAAAGTAATTTAGAAAATGGTCCAAGTCCTACCGAGTTCGTATTTTTGAGCTAATTGTTTAACCGTGCGTCCGAATGCATCAAATGATATGGCGTTGGAAAGCTTGAACAAATGCGAAACTTTTTGGTATGTATTGTTTCTCCCAGTTCTTTACGGTTTTAAGTCAGTTTCAAAAATGGTGAAAAACGTATTTTCGACGTAATTTCTACAAACTTTACCGGAATGGATAATATACCACTGAAAAGCTACGGAAAATGCGAAACTTTTTCATGTTGATGGTTTTCTCTGATTCCCAGTCATTTTCAAATAATTTTGAAAATGGCGGGATCATGCGTTCTGCCTTTATCGCGAAACAGATTGTTCGAAAATGCACCGCGTGAAGAACCTGAACTTCTCGGCGCGTGTACCTGAACTTCACTCTGTTTTTCACATGATTTTTTTGCTCGTAGGTCTCCATCCACTGCTCGTAACTCTCCGTCCATTCACCGGAATTGAGCAGGTGATATACTGATGGAAAGCTATTGTAAGCACGCAAGTTTCCCGTGTTGATCCTCTTTTCATACTTGCAACGATTTTAAAAGTTTTTCATCTAAAATTCATTCAGCGTAGTAGTTGAACTTCCTGCTGTTTTCACGTTGAACTTCTGTGACGTATTTTTGTTTGTAATTTTCTCATCCATTAGTCAGTGTTACACAAATAATATTCCTTTTGTACAAACGTCTCTCACAATAATTTTTTAACTTTCTCCGTCCGAGGACTTGAACTTACACAAATGATATTCCTGCCGTTTTGAAATAAATTAGAAAATGACGAGATCATGATTTCTGCCTTCATAGCTAATGGAAATGCACTGCGTGAAGTAGTTGAACTTCCCAGACATGTTTGTTTGAACTTCACTCTTTTTTTGATGTTTTGTTTTTTGCAATGCGTGAAGTAGTTGAACTTCTCGGGCAAGTCTGTCTGAACTTCACTCTATTGTATTTTTCTTATATGAAATACACACCATGTAGTACGTAAACTTCCGGTTGTTATCACTTAGAACTTCTCTCTGGTTTGAGAGAATTATTTTAAAACACAAAAAATAACATAAATTTTATGTATTTTGGACATCTAAATACACAATGAACCTCTCTTATGAGAATTTTTAAAACTTTTCCTCACCGAGCACTTGAACTTCTGGCAACAATTTTTTCCGTTTATGAGTTGTTTTTAAAAGTGCAAAAAATGGTGTTGTGTTTTTTATTTTTTGAACAGGTAAATCCTAGGTTTTAATAAACTCCGAACTTCTCTGTTATTTCAATTTGAACTTCACCTTTTCATATTTTGAGTAAAGAATTGGATTCTATTTTTATACGGAAAAAATCGAACATGGAAATACGAGGTGAACCTCTCTCGCAAGGATTTTTGAATTTCCTTGGACCGAGCACTTGAACTTCTTTCAACAAACCTTTTATGCTTTTATTTTTCTATATTTTTATTCTCACCTGTAATGCATTCCTTGCAATACTTGAACTTGTCGTTATTTTCACTATGAACTTCTGTCACATTTTTGTGTATACATCAAATTCTACGCAATTGAAGGTCGGACGTTATTTTTTGCCATTTTAAAACATGTAATTGGAGGTCGGACACCCCACAATATAAATTCTAAACCGTGCATGCAGGTGCACCTGAACTTCTTGCAACAAATCTGAGTTGAAAAAATCAGTAGTGGCAGCAGCAACCACCGAATAATCCATCAACTCCCGATAAAGTTGTTCTAGGCTCTATGCATGTATATATCTAATTTCTTTACACATGACTATAGCATTGGGAGTATCATATTTTATCGGCAATATGGTTTTGAGGCTAAGGGGGCCCATCTCAAGAATACAGAGGATGTGGGATCGCATACCCATGTTAATTTCCACCCCAAAAACAACACAAAGATCACACACCCCGTTCCTGCACTCTGACAATCTTCCTGCACCTTACGTGACCTTCTCCCTACCTCTATGGTGACCTTCTCCCTACCTCTATGGTGACCTTCTCCCTGCCTATGTGGTGACCTTCCTCTATGCTGTTTTCAGGTTGAACTTTTGTGACGTATTTTTGTTTGTATTTTTCTCATCCATTTATCCATGTTACACAAATGATATTCCTTTTATACAAACCTCTCTCACAATAATTTTTTTAACTTTCTCCTACGGAGGACTTGAACTTACACAAATGATATTCATGCCATTTTGAAGCAAATTAGAAAATGAAGAGATCATGATTTGTGCCTTCATTGCGAATGGAAATGCACTACGTGAAGTGGATGAACTTCTCGAGCATGTTTGTTTGAACTTCACTCTGTTTTTGACGTGCTATTTTTTCCCGTAACTCCCGAACCAATTCCCGGAATTGAGCAAATGATATACTGATGGAAAGCTGTTGAAAACACGCAACTTTTTGGTGTTGATCAGTTTTTCATACCCGCGGCGTTCAAAATATGGTTTTGAATGCGTAAAAATGTGTTTTTAGCGGTATGCATAAAAACTTTTAAACCATTCATCGGAATATAGCATATAATATATAGTTGGAAAGCTTATGAATAGGAGCATATTTTTCATGTTGACACATGTTACAATGTTTTGTCGTTTGAGAGCAGTTTTAAAAATGGCAGAAACAACGTTGTTTTTGTCTGTTTCTTACATGTAATTGAAGGTCAAATGTCTTGCACTAGAGATCTTGAACTTCACTGGGAGGAGCACTGAACATCTTGCAACAAACGTTTTAAGCATTTTGTTTTCTGTTCTTATATTCTTATCTGAAATGCATTCCGTGTAGTAGTTGAAATTCCCGCTGTTTCCAGCTTGAACTTCTGTCACGTATTTTTGTTCAACCTCTCTCACAAGAATTTTTGAACTTTCTCGGGCCGAGCACTTGAACTTCTAGCAACAAAAAATTTAGCCTTTGCCTTTTATTCATTTTTTCTCATACGAAATGCTCACCATGCAGTACGTGAACTTCAGATAGTTTTCAATTTGAACTTTTCTCTGTTTGCTTTACTAACGGTAAAGAATATGTGTTTTTATGGACATTTAACCGCTCTAACTTTTTTTATTTGAACTTCTTTGCGTATCTTTAGAAATGTGGAAATTGGAGTTTTGTTAGAAACATCAAAGTTCTTCGTTATTTCGAATTGAACTTATTGATTTTATTCTTTAGTAATTGGAAAAATCCAATTTATCAAAAAAAATCAAACTCCTCCGCTTTTTTCCAATTGAACTTCTTGGTTTTATTCTCTAGTAACGAGAAAACCTAATTTTTCTTGGTTTTAAATTTTTGAATTTCTTGGTTTTATTCTTTTAATAATGAGAAAATACTGATTTTTTTATAGATGTCGAACTTCATCATTTTTTAAATTTGAACTTCCTAGTTTTATTGGTTAGGAACGGGAAAAATCCTCTTTATTTTATAAACATTGAACCGCACCATAATTTTAATTTGTACTTCTAGTTTATTTAGAAACATGAAAATTCTTTTCTATGGAGTTCTTGAACTAGTATGTTAATTTAATTTAAACTTCTTGGTTTTTATTGGTTTTTCCGCCATGAATTACTCAAGTCTACACCGTGGATTTTTCTTCTCTGCACATCCCGTCTCTTGAGTCGCGACTTTTAAATCCCCCCCCCCCTGAATTATTAAAAAATTTGTTACATGAAATGAACAAGTTTGTTCTTTTTTGTGCCTACATAGTTTTTTATTCTGTGAATTTCTCTCCTAGCTCCCTCTGAACTTCTATACGTATGTCATGAATGCTCCGTAGTATGTTTTAACCTTTTCTTTTTTTTTTGAACTCTAGGATTAGTGGTTTTTTTGTTGAACTTCATTGGTTTTCATTTTTGGACTCGAAGGGTTGTCATATCAACTAATATCTTTTTTATCATTCCTCTTGAGCATATTATTTTATGAACTTCTAATGTTGACGAATGCACCGGACTTTGGGAACACCTCGTTCTTTTTTTTGAACTTTTTTCAGCAATAGTAATACTTGAACTTCACTCACTTTTTTTCTAGAGCAACCAAATGTGCAGACCACACAGGGAAGAGGGCACATTTTCTTTCGTTGTGGACATTTTTTAAAATCACATGGAGAGCACACAATCAAAAAGATGAAAATAAAGAAGGAAAAAACTATGCATTTTTCTTTTCTTTTGCTCATACATAGAAAATGTGTGTATCCACATTTTTAAAATTTCTATGTTCTTTCTTTGATCTACATGACAGAGAATAGTCTTTTTCAATTCAGTGTAGTACGCACACACACACACACGCACAACAAATCCACATTTTTTTGGCTGACATCAATTCACTTATTTCTATTCAGGCATAAATACAAACACATTTTTTATGTACTATAGCTTGCCTGCAAGTATCATACTTCTTTTATTGGACTCGAGTTCTCTGCAATCCTTGAAGCTCCATTGGGAAGCTAGCAAGCAAAACTAGTGCCCTCAGATGAAAATCCAACGAACAAAAAACAGCCTCTCCACCTCCACGGGTTCGTTCACGATCTACTTCTGCTTGTTCGACTCCATCACCGGGTGGTGCAGCCTAATGCTGCTAGCATTCAGAGATAAATAGCTTTTCATAGGCAACCTTACAAAAGCAACAACTTCTTGCAACAAGTTGGATGAAAGCAAGATATGTGTTTTTGTGAACCGACAGAAGGAGCTGAGTAACCCCAGGTTGTCGGCGTTATGGGAACGGGGGTCCCCAGACTTGCCTGCCTGCCTGCGGCGTGGCTCAAAGGGGGCCCAGCACGGCCCGTCTTCATCAACACAGACCCAAGACCCTCGCGAGGGGCCAAGCCTCGCGGGGCGGACGACACGGAGCTTCCTCGGGCATGGCCTCATCAGGCTGGCTCGCGAGGAGGCGGAGAGATCAAGGCGGGGTACCTCACGAGGTGCCCGTGACGCAGGCCATGACGACCAAGGGTGCCAGGCGGGCGCCAGCCCGCGCAGTGTCCTTCTTTCCTCTTTGGTGCAAAGGGAGCAAGCGTAGGCGAGAGCATCAAGCAAAGGCACCCGTTTCGGTGCAACGAGACCAAGACCAGTCCAACAGCAGGGAAGAAGTCATTGTGGAGCCCAAGCCAGCGTCACCACCAGAGCTTTTGGCAGGCGAGGACCAACTTTAGTCAGGATAAGTGTACCAGATGTTCCCCTCCAAAATGGCCAATTGTTGGTGCCCTTCCTGCTCAATATTTGGGAAGAGGCCCAGGGCCTTTGCCTATAAATAGGACTAGCCACCCACAGAAGAAAGGGAGGGAGATCGGATCGCAATCGGAAAGAGAGAGAGAGAGAAGGGTGACTGAACTCCCCCTAGCAGTTCATCCCCCCAACCAAGAACAGACCCTCGCGAAGCTGTTCTTCCTTGTATTGCTCATCATCATCAGCCCAAGAGGCAATCCACCACACCACACACTGGAGTAGGGTATTACACCACAACGGTGGCCCGAACCAGTATAAACCCTGTGCCTCTTGTGCTGTTCTTTCCATAGCTTAGATCTCAGCGAGCCGGAGGGGTGCAGGTAGGTAGAAGGCGAAATCTCCGTGCGCACCCCAGTGTTCGAACCTCAAGGGTCTGCCGGAACCCGAAATCCGACATTTGGCGCGCCAGGTAGGGGTGCGCCGGAATCCACCTTCTACTGCTTCGTGTCCCGTCGCGTCATCATCACCATGTCCGACGACCAGGCGGGCAACCCAGATCCATGGGCGGCATGGCCCGCCCGCGCAGAGCCGCTCGCCTCGGGCGACCCCGTGCCCCAGGCAGCTTGCAGTCCGCAGGGCGCTGCGGGCCGCGGGCGACGCGGACAGGCTTCGACAGCTCTCACGCCGCGGCAGGCGCGGTCGGCAGCAAGGGCCTCCAATCACGCCGCGACCATGACACCGCACACCCGCCGGGAGCAGGCGAACTCGAGGGCCGCGCTCACGGTGGCCCGAGAGCTGCTGGAGGGCAGCCGCGACGTGCTGCTGGAGCAGGTGGCGGAGCTCCTGGGCTTCGCCGCCTCGGGGTCTCACCCCTTCTGCACCCAGCTCCCATCTCAAGCCCAGGGCGGCCCGCGCGGGGGCTCCGCGCGCGCCCGCGGGCTCCAAGGCTACTCCAACGCCAGCGAAGCCGTCGGCACCGGACCGGCGGCGGCGCTGCCCCCGCTCCCGGTCCGCGAAGAAGAAGGACTCGATGCGACCCACGGCCCCAGTGGACAGCCACGCTACCACCCCACGGTGGGCGTGTCAAGCAGAGCTGCATGGCGCGCGGAGCACTACGGCATGGCCTTCGGGATAACGGCGCCAGAAGAATACGTGTCCCTCATGATGGACCAAGGACACCCTCACGAGGGCGAATAAGGCTCGCTCCTCAGCCCAAACTAGGCGGACGAGGCGCCAGAAGCTGAGCCCTTCCAGGAGCCCCGGGACGGTCCCACTGGCCACGCTGCAGGCAACGACTATCGGGTACCACTAATTCCTCAGGAGCAGGCATACGCTAATCATGGATCGCAGGAGATGCAGGTCGCCACAACGAGCAGCTGGGCCGAGATCCGACATCACCACCGCGGCGTTCGGAGCAAGGTGTTCTCAGGAGGTAGGCCCTCTGCTGGGGAGGTGCCTTAGGGCCTACCCCTGCCGGAGGACCCGTGGTCGTCGGGGGAACCGTTGGCGACCGCTCTACCCCATCGGTGGCGTCCAGGTTTCCGGTCGTCGTTGATGGCACTAGAGTGTGGCGCAAGGCGGGGCCCTCGTCTGGCGATATGAAGCAAGGCCGGTACCTGTGAAGCTCGCCGCCCCGTGACACTCTCACGTAATAATGAGTGGGGTTGTACACGCCCCGGAATCTCAGGGGTGCCGGCCTCAGGCCCTGGGGCTCCCTCCCACGCCCAGTGGCAGCACTTAGCTCCGCGCTGGTGAGAAGACGTCCAAGACTAGATTAGGTGCCGGACGCGGCCTTTTGTCTGCTTTCGTTGCTTTTCCCTTTGGTTGTCTCTTTCCCCCGCTGCATTTAAGTTGGATTCGAATTTGAGATTTGCGTGTGTTCGGGGAAGGGGTGCTTAGTCTCGTTCGAGCAATTTCTCACGTTTTGGTTACCACTTCACCTCAGCTGCCTCCCCTCGTGAGCCCCTCGCGAGCCGGGTCAGGCCTAGCTTGCGCGCAGCCCAGACTGCCGCCGCCGCGTCCTCTCGGGAGGGTTTTTTACTGCAGACCCTACGGATTCGGTCAGGGAACACTCGGGACACCACAGCCTCCCACAGGCTACCTCAGGGCCAGCACGGGACAAAGGTAAACTAGCCGACCAGCGCGTCGCTTAAGCCAACCACTTGGCGCGGGCGCATGGGCAATGTAACGTCTACTAGTACGAAGAACACAAGTTTTACATGAGGGGCTCCCCCTCCAAAATGCTCTCACAGCCATCAGGCCAAAACCTGAGTTCTATTCATGCAGGGTAAGGAAACAGGAACGATGCACGATCAGTCGGATAAATCCCCCAGTGCGTCCTCAGGAGAACCACCCGAACCGTTGCTGGCGTCGCTGAACTCGCCATCGCTGTCTGCGTTGCCGCCAGCGGCGTCAGGGCTGTTCACCACACCGCCTTCGTCGGCAGCCACGATCACGCCGTCGTTGTCTGAAGCGAAGGCCCTGACAAGAGCATCCACATTGTCTCCACTGTAGCGACCCGACCCGAATGGGTCAAGTTTCTGTGCTTAAGTGTCATCCCTGGATCGGTATGCTGACACACACAGTACTCGAGGATTTATAACAGAGGTAAATCACATGTAAAAGTAACGTAAATACTATTACCTCAAATCCAAAATAGCGGAAGTAACAAGGTTGCGGATTCTCATCAACACCAACGGCAAAGTTGAGTGTAGAAATCGTAACCCTAACGTATCACTTACTCGTCGTAAGATAATCCTGCAACATGAGACGTTGCAGCCACAGAGGGTCAGTACATTGAATGTACTGGCAAATTCACAGCATAGAGAATGATGAATAAAGACTATCACTACATGCATATTTGGCTGGTGGAAAAGCTCTATGGTTATAAGGTTTTTGCGTAAAGCCAATTTT
Organism: Triticum urartu; assembly: GCF_056163025.1. Classification (NCBI taxonomy): domain Eukaryota; kingdom Viridiplantae; phylum Streptophyta; class Magnoliopsida; order Poales; family Poaceae; genus Triticum; species Triticum urartu. Next base: position 396,387,844 of record NC_141876.1, on the reverse strand, counting down.
TCCCTTCTGCAAAGGAATAAATTTTATTTAACTATCATGGTGGTTGTTGAACATTGAGAATGGTTGACAGCATTCTCAATCCCAATTAAGTAACATCATTAAAACCCAACAATATTCATTTAAAGTAACGTGATGAGATCAACAGGATAATCCAAGAACTAGATACTCAAGATGTCCATAACCGGGGACACGGCTAATCATGATTAGTTTATACACTATGCAGAGGTTTGCGCACTTTTCCCCACAAGACTCGATCGCCTCCGTTGGATTTCTCGCACTACATGGTGTTTGAGAAACGGATGACCGAGACACAGTCTTTCAGAAGCGTTTGCACCTTACGATGGGTAGACCGTACCACCTACAACCCCTACATCTGCTAGTCTACCACTGTAAGAGTTCACACGACTTAATCAACTATGCCAGAGCCCATAATGGCTTGTGGCTGCACACGGAAGTTTCTAGTTTGAAAAATCTCATGATCCCTTTGAGCCTGGGTGGCGGTCCAAAAGAAAACAGGCAAGTCCTGGATTACCCAGGTGCCTAGACAGGCAATCCTAGAATAACCAGGTGCCTCAATCCACCCAGATATGGGTTTAAGTTTCCACCTTAAGTAAACCATTAATTAAAAATCTCACATCTGTCATGGATACTCTCAAAACCCAATCCACGTCTATGAGCATAGCATGGCCATGTAAGCATAACGTAAAAGTAACTCCCAAGGTTTGAATGCAGGGCAATAGGTTCCTACCTCATCAACTACTTCCCAATACCCACATGTTATCAATCCTACTCATGCAATGTTTGAGGGTGAAGCTAATGCATAAAAACTGGGTATGGAAGGGGATATGATCAAAGTGTGAACTTGCCTGCAATGTTGATGAAGATGATTCGCACTCAAAACTCTTGATAGTTCTACTCGTCACACTCCAGTCAATCTATCGTGAGCAAGCAATAGTAACCACACATAAGCAATCACTCAAAAGATCAGAAAGATCGAAGAAGACGATTCGGAAACATCAAAACCAAACAAATAACTCTTGCAACATAAAACAATTTCTAACAGTACCAAAATTATGTGAATTTGGCCTTATTATAATGTTTAGGTCAACAGCTTCGATATGCAAAAAGAATCAACTCAAACGGAGCTACGAAACTCAAGTTATGATCAAACGAAGTTTGAATTCAAATCTGCTCTAATTCAAATTTTAAACTTCTCAAAAACATGTTTGAGTTGGATTACTGGATAGAGGAGATCATAACGAAGACGTGAGCGTTGGTTTCGTTGGATTTGGATAAACGGGTAAGAAGTTGTGCTTGTTTGAAGAACAGGGACTATTCTGTAAATAAAATATTCACATCCAGGTCCCTGGCCGAAATTACAGAAAAAGAAAAAAACTAAAAGGTGAATGTTCGTTTTCTATACCTAACCAGCGAACGTTTACTAAGTAACTAGTTTTAAAAGAAAAACCGGTTTTTAAACGGAAAACCAAAGAAAAAAAACCCTAAATAAAACCGGCGAACCGGGGCGGTTATTACCGGTTCGGGGGAAGAAAACCCGACAGCGGCGGCGGCGTTCGTCGACGTCCGAGAAGACGGCGGCGGCGGCTCGGGCTTGACCGGAGCGGCGGCTCTGGTGGCCTACGGCGAGGGCGGAGTGGACGGGGAGGGGCGGCGCTGGGCGGCGGGTGCGGTGGTGGCGACGGCGGTGGTCGTCGGCGGCGACAGAGGCGGCCTCGGGCGGAGCTCGGCGGATCTCGCCGGCGGCGAGAGATGCGGCGCGAGGCGCGGCTGCGAGCAGCGGGGAGGAGAGGAACGGGGCCCGGGGCCTCGTTATTTAAGGGGGGGAGGAGCTGCGTGGAGGAGGGGTCAGGCGAGGAGGACGCGGAGTCCGGCCGGACTCCGGTGGCGGCGCTCCCGTGCGGGAGTTGGAGACGAGCGGGGCGCGCTAGTGCGCTGGGCCACGGCTGTGATTGGCCTTGGGCCGGCCCAGTCAGCGGCGGGGAGAGTTTTTTTTTAACATTTTTTCAGAGAACAAAAATAATAAAAACAAAAATAACTAAAATATTATATAGGCATATAATATATCAAAATTTTCAGAAAAAGATTTTATACACGATGAACATTTTCCTAGCATTAAATAAAATACACACAAAATCTAATAATTCAAATAGTGCTACTGGTCTAATAAAATCCAATAAAAACATTTTTAAAAATACCAAAATGATTTCAAATTAATTTTTCTCCAATTTTCTATTGTAGGGAATCAATGTTACCCTAATTTTCATATATTTTATTTTTGGAGAAAAATAATTTGAATAAAACTCAAATAACTCCAAATTGAAAATAAATTCAAAAGAATTTTGAATTTAATTCTTTGAACTCCCAACTCATATTTCATATAATTTGAAGAAGTCATTTTATCTTCTCTCATGAAAATCATTGAGCTGCATGAAGTTTATGAATTGAAATATTTTCAAATGAAATTCAATTATTTTCAAATACCCTTTCATTTAATTTAAATGGAAGAAGTCATATCATCTTCACTCAAGAGTTTTGTATTTGAAAAGAATTTGAATTCATGGAGATCAGAAAGCAAATATGGAAGTTTGGGAAAGTCCTTTTATTCCCTCTCATTTAACTTTCAAAAAGGATTCGAATTTCACTCAATTTCACGCAATCAATCAAACAATCAATCAATTCTATCTATTTATTATAACATTCCAAAATTTAGAATTTTGGGATGTTACATCCACCCAGTGCGCTAGGTCGTCTCGGACGGCCTAGGGGACTGGGGCGATGGCGGCGTCGAAATCGAAGTGAGGATCCATGTTCCGGAGATAGCTGAAGACGCGAGAAAAGGCGCGCCCGAGCAGGGCACGGCTCCTCTCCTCCACCAACCTGTCGGCCCTGACCGACCGCGCCTCCAGCTGCGTCACCACGTCGGTGAAGAACTGAAGGTTGCCGGCGTAGTTGACTGTGTGCGGCTCGCCAACAGCCGCCTCGCAGATGTTGCCCAAGACTGTGCTGGCTTTCTTCCGGAGCGTGGTGAGCATGGGACCGTGCTCATGCTCCAGGATCCGCCGCTGACGTATCTCGTCCGTATTCTGGCGCGCGACGACCTCAGCCTCCTCCACCCGCTGGCGAAGAAGGAGCACCTCGGCCTGGGAGGTGGTTGACTCCCCTTGCGCTACCTCAAGGGCGGCCCGAAAAGCATCGGCCCGCCGCGTCGCTTCCTCCAGCTTGACCCTCAAGGCAGCAGTCCTACCTTCAGCCTCGGCCCGGATCAACTCCAGCCTCTCCTCGAACTCGTGCTCGAGGTTCAAGCGCGCCATCGCCACCCGACGTCCGACCTCCTCCAGGACACAGGCTTCCCGTGCAGCGACATCATCCTCCGCCTACGTCACCAAGCGCTCCCTCGTCTCCAGACGCTCGTACTCGCGGGTACGTTCAGCAGCTTCCAGCGTCAGCGCCTCCTCACGCTTCAGGAGCTCTGCTGGGTCGCCAGAGGCCACCATCATCGACGCGAGGGCTGCCTCGCGCAGCTCCACTTGCTCCTGCAGTGAGTGGCACCAGGCCAGGAGCTCCCGAGCCCGCTCCTCTTCCGCCTCTCGCCGCCAGTCAGCTTCCCGGGCCTCCTCAGCGGCCCAAGATTGGGCCTCCCGAGAGGCCACCAGCGACGCCTTGGCCTCTGCGTCGTCAAGGTCGCGCTGACGGCGCGCAAGGGCGATGGCGCCCTCCTGCTCGCGCCTCTCTGCAGCCAGGCGCAAGCCCTTGGCCTCAAGGCGCGCGTCTTCATCAGCAAGCTCCTCACCAAGCAGGCTCACCGCGTCAGCCGCTCTTCGAAGGAATCCTCGGCGAAGAGCGCGACGCTCCCGGGCACGCTCGAGCACGTCTTCCACACCATCATCTGCCCCGAGCAAGTGCCGGGGGCCACGAATCAGCACTCCCCCTCCGGGCAGGGGGCTGGGGGCTGGCACCCTCGCGACAGCCGGGCACGCCACGCCAGAAGCCCGGCCTGGAGCCAGCCCGTCCCCAGACGAAGAGCGCAGGGAGCGCCTCAGCCAATCGCAGTCCACGACCAGGCGAGAAGCCCACGGCAGGCTGGCTACACCACGAGAAGGCCCGCGAAGGAGGATCGCGAGGTGCGCAGGGCCACGATGCGCCTCGGGACGGTTCGCCTCTTCGATCGCCCTCACCGCAAGGGCTCTGCTGCTCGGAGCACTTGAGGACGGTGGAGGGGGCGAAGCCAAGGGAGACGGCACCTCAGCCATCTCCACGAGCTCGGCTGGAAGGGGCCTGCGGAGCAAGGATCAGTAAAAGCAACAGAAGGATCGGGAGCTGGGAAAGGAGAAGGCTTACTCATTAGTGGCGAAGTACTTCCTACGTTTCAGCAGGCAACAAGGGTAATCGTCGCCCAGGGCCTCCCTTCTCTTCAGGAGGGCCTCAAAGTCCACGCGGAAGCGGCCCAAGTGTTGAGCACAGGGATCAATCTGCGACGAAGACAGAGCGTCAAGGCGATCCGTGTCAGGGGCGCCTGCCTGATGCGCGCTGCCAATCGCCTCGCCAAGAGAAGTGGCTGGAGCCTCAGGGGCCTCAATCGCAGGCGCTGAGGGCAGCTGCTTGCCACCCTCAGCCTCAGCGGCACGGGACCCAAGAGCTGCTCCCTCATGAGCATCGCTCGGCGCTGTCACCCCGCCGGGAGCCCCCTCGGCCTCTGGCGCCTCATGCCTCCCTGCTCCGCCACTTGAGGAAGAGTCGCCTTGGCCGACTGGAAGGGCAGTCACCACCACTGGGTTCTCGCGAGGCCCCTGGAGGCCGGCGGGACGCGGCCCCCACTCATCGAAGATAGGCATCTGATTCACAAAATCGCCCCTGTTCTGGCAGAGGTACAGCAAGGCCCCTCCCTGCTGGATGCTGCCAGGGTTGGGGTCCCCAGTCAGGATCAAGAGCGCTGACCTCAGCACTTCAGGCGTCAGGTCCTTTTCCCGGAGCCTCATACAATCATCACGCCCGCTGAAGGCCCACATCCAGCAGGAGTGGCGTTGGAGAGGAGCAACGCGGCGTAGCAGGAACTCCTTCACCACCTTGGGCGATGTCACGCCAAGCAACCTCAAGAACGCGAAGCGGTGCCAGACAAAGACGAGCCGGGGGCTCTCAAGCGTCTCCTGGCCCTAGCCCGAATTGGGGACAGCAGGCGAAGTTGGCTCCGATAGCAGGGGGCTGGGCACCCCTGCATCCACATACAGCCACCGCTCGCGGAACCCAGCCGCGGGCAGAGGGAGCCTGAAGTCAATCCCTGAGGCCGCTGTCTCAGGCGCGGCAACGAAGCTCACGCACGCCCAGCATTGGGTAGGGTCGACAAGGCGCAGAGAGAAGAAGTGGCGCAGCAAGGCAACCGAAGGAAGGATGCCCATCATTGCCTCGCAAACAAAGGCGAAGACCGAAAGGAGGGTGATGGATTCAGGACCCAGATGCATCATGTGGATCTGATAGTGGGAAAGCACGGCATTGAAGAAATCAGAAAAGGGGGAACCAGACCCGCCCACAGGGCGTCGGCAAAACACGGGACCTCGGTGACTATCCTGTCGATGGAGAAGTGGGACGCGGGCCAGGCCGTCGCCCTCCCGCATTCATTGAAGATAGTAGCCAGAGCCGAGCTGACCTTGCCCAAGCCCTCGGCGGGGGCCACCAACGGCGGCGAGCAAGGCGGAGGCATGGGTTTCTTCCCTCTTCCCTTCTTCGTCGGAGCCATGGCGATAGGAAGGGGGGAGGTTCGAGATTGGGTTGAAAACAGAAGCTGGAGTTCGAGCGGAGGAAGGACAGAGGGCGCTCAAGCAACAGAAAGGGGAGCGGCTGTGTACGACTAGAGTCCGCCTAGCAACGCGCAAAATAAGGGGGGCGTGGGGGAACAGTGCCGCCCACGCCCAACCAACCGCCACGCGGCGCCCAAGGCCGCAGGCTGTTAGGGCCCGCGGCGCTTCGCTCTTGCCCTTTCGCCTCCCTGCACGGCCAAGTCCGGGCGCGCCTTGGGCCCGGGGGCTACTGTCGGCGTTCTGGGAACGGGGGTCCCCAGACTTGCCTGCCTGCGGCCTGCGGCGTGGCTCAAAGGGGGCCCAGCACGGCCCGTCTTCATCAACACAGACCCAAGACCTCGCGGGGCCAAGCCTCGCGGGGCGGACGACACGGAGCTTCCTCAGGCACGGCCTCATCAGGCTGGCTCGCGAGGAGGCGGAGAGATCAAGGCAGGGTACCTCACGAGGTGCCCGTGACGCAGGCCATGACGACCAAGGGTGCCAGGCGGGCGCCAGCCCGCGCAGTGTCCTTCTTTCCTCTTTGGTGCAAAGGGAGCAAGCGTAGGCGAGAGCATCAAGCAAAGGCACCCGTTTCGGTGCAACGAGACCAAGACCAGTCCAACGGCAGGGAAGAAGTCATTGTGGAGCCCAAGCCAGCGTCACCACCAGAGCTTTTGGCAGGCGAGGACCAACTTTAGTCAGGATAAGTGTACCAGATGTTCCCCTCCAAAATGGCCAATTGTTGGCGCCCTTCCCGCTCAATATTTGGGAAGAGGCCCAGGGTCTTTGCCTATAAATAGGACTAGCCACCCACAGAAGAGAGGGAGGGAGATCGGATCGCAATCGGAAAGAGAGAGAGAGAGAGAGAGAGAGAGAAGGGTGACTGAACTCCCCCTAGCAGTTCATCCCCCCAATCAAGAACAGACCCTCACGAGGCTGTTCTTCCTTGTATTGCTTGTCATCATCAGCCCAAGAGGCAATCCACCACACCACACACTGGAGTAGGGTATTACACCACAACGGTGGCCCGAACCAGTATAAACCCTGTGTCTCTTGTGCTGTTCTTTCCATAGTTTAGATCTCAGCGAGGCGGAGGGGTGCAGGTAGGTAGAAGGCGAAATCTCCGCGCGCACCCCAATGTTCGAACCTCAAGAGTCTGCCGGAACCCGAAATCCGACACAGGTAACTGCTAAACACATGTGACGGAAGATTCGTGTTCATGAAACCTGACAACCTCCCAAGAAACAAATGCTACATGTTCAGAAAAATGGAATCTTCTGTTAGATGTGGCAAGAAGGCACGCTAGGTTGAAAATGAACAGAAACCTAACACAAAATTCTAACTCACCATGGCCCTTGAACTTGTATCCTTATTTCTTTTGAACTGCAACATTTTTGTGCAGGGGTCCGGCAAGCTCGCCATGGCGTCCACCACACGCAGAGGAAGATGAAGTGAGATCACATCCCCATGTGGAAATGCACCCCAAAAACAACACAAAGATCACATACATCATTCTGAACTCCGACCTTCTTTCTACACATCATGTGATATTCTTCCCTTCCTGATAGTGGCCTTCTTCATTCCTATATTCACACGGGTAGCGAGCACCAGCAGCACATAGGTCTCTGCAGACACAATCCTTAAACATAGGCAAACAAGAATCCGCCACAAGCATTCAGGAAGATATTCTTTGTTTATTTTTTTGGTCAAACTTGTGTCATAAACAAGCATTCTAAACAGGAGTGAGTGACAAGCATTCAGGAAGTGCATAAGTGTCAGATGCATAAGCTTCAAGCTTCGAGTCTCTATCCGATGTATAGTCCATTCGAGAAGAGAAGTGAAAAGCCCAACAACAATACTAGAATGACAACTGCCATTGGAGTTAGTCTGTCAATTCTTCACGTGGGCCCTAGTTCTGTTCTCACCTTGTTGTATGAGATCGCATCACAAGGAATTGCATCCGAGCTCCTGGCATTTCTACAATTTTCGATCAATGAACACAATTGGCCTGCTAATAGTCAACAGATTGGACTGCAGCCATACTTACTACAGAAGAAAATGGAGGTTTCGCAAAATCTACAGGGAACAGTCACCTTTTTGTGAAGAACATCAATGACATCCAGAGCACGATGCCTGCGGGGCTTCACCAACGAACATCAGGATGGCGCGACGGTGGTTGGAGAAGAAGTTCGAGCAGAGGAGGGGAAACCGTCCATGGTGAGTCAGAGGTGTGCAAACGAGGAACAGCGCTGGCCCAGCGCGGGATCATGGGTGGAAGGCGGGGACAGTGGCTAGCGGGGTGGATGGCGCTGGTGCCGTAGCCTGGCGGGGTTAATGGCGGCTGGCGGCGCACTGGATCAGGTGGATCCAGCAGGGACGCACATTGACGTTGCCGGCAACGGGGATGCGGGAGGAGGTCGTCGACGGGGTTGCGGAGGAGGCCGCCGGCGGGGTTGCGGGAGGAAGCTCATGGTGGCGGCAGGTCTGCAGGATGAACCTCGCGGCGGTGGTGGGGTCTGCGGGAGAAGGCCCGCGGCGGCGGAAGGTTCTGCGGGAGGAGGCACGCGGCAGCGGCGGGGTCTGCGGGAGGAGGCCCGCGGTGGCGGCGGGTTCTGCGGGAGGAGGCAGGCGGCGGCGGGGGGGTCTGCGGGAGGAGGCCCGCGGCGGCGGGCGGCAGGTCTGCCGGAGCAGGCCAATGGCGGCGCTGGTGTTCCGGAGATGGGAGGAATCGAGAGATTGAAGACGACTAGGAAGGTCGTGGGTAGATTATGCGTCGGTCCAGGATGTGATAGTGGGCGGTCGGGTTGCTCTGTTTTTTGCTTTCACGGATCAGGAAAGTCCCATCGGGCTCTATATAAGGTTGATTGTGATCCAAATAGTTATTCTGATCCTAGGATCAGAATAGTGTTACTATAATTTTCCAAAGTCAACACTCCTTTTAAAAATGTCAGATATCTGAGAATTATCAAAGGACTTAGAAGATGCACATTTCTTATCACATGACGTACACCATAGAAGATTGCAATGGGTGATAGACACATGAAGTATAAAACAAGCACAACAGCAGGTTTACATCCGGTTGCAGAACAGCCACCACTCTTCTTCCATGAACTTCTGCCAGGCAGAAAACTTGAATAACAAACAGTGTTCATGCACATTCTCAGCGAGATTGATGGAAAGTAATTAAGATGCAACTAAAGAGTAAAAGAAACAAACGAATTGCCACAAAGTCATTGCCAAGTCCCAAGCCCCCTCTTGGGTGATAGACAAATGAAGTCTAAAACAAGCACAACAGCAGGTTCATCTTACAGTCTTGAGCAAAGATAAGATACTGGATTTCTTAGATACCACAATTATAAAGTAGTCTTTAGCCTAGAGGACTCGGCTTTTGAAGGAATGGCTCCGGCCGCACGTAACTGAACCCCACGAAGTTGCTATCTGCAGCAACAGGGCTGGCCACGGGAGAGTCCAGCACCGGCATACTCGTCCAGCACTCGTCAAAGTTTGCAATGCAGGTCTGCCCAGCAACATTTGGGCAGAAGCTTGGCTTGATCTGTCGAGCCTCTAGTTTCTTCCAGTTCACTGCCTTGAACCACTTGTGGTTCTTTATTTCGTCACTGCCGCCCGGTCCACTTCCAAGTCGCCTGCCAGCTTCTTTGTGCAGTAACTGAAAAAAAAAACCGTGTTGAGATAGTAAGGCCAAATTAGCACCAAGGCATCCAGATTTAACTTCCAACTAACAAGGCATCAGTCATATCTCCGACAAGAGACATCCAGGGATCAGGGTTCACTACAAGCAATAAGGTGCGATTTTATTTATCTAGGACCAAGGCAACTTATCTTACCATATTTTTAGTTTGATTACCATATTTTAGTTTGATCACAAACTCAAACTGGGTTGACATTGAAAACAAGCAAAGGTCGATTGCGCAAGGTCAAGGTGAACGCAGCGAACTTACCCCTTTCAGCAGAGAGTGAACCTCACTAGACAAATACGTCGGAAGCTTCATCTTCTCCTTCACTATCTTCTGCTGAATCTTGTCCCTGTTTCCACCAAAAAATGGGGGCTGCAACATATGAAAAATAAGAATGTGCAAAGAAAAATATATCAGGCGGATAATTCATCTGAAATGCAGATATTTCTAATCAGAAGATTTCCCCTCAAACAACCAACCTTGCCCGTAAGCATTTCGAAAAGAAGGATCCCCACACTCCACCAGTCTGCAGCTTTATCATGACCTCTGCCCTGAACAATTTCTGGGGCCATATACTCCACAGTGCCGCACATTGAATTTGACCTAGTGTTCTCATCAAACTCCTTTGCCAGGCCAAAATCAGTTAGCATGGCCTACAATGGAAGACACACGTCAAGAAATTTCCCCTCTGGCGATCATAACATATAGACAGAAAAAGTGACATATGAAGGATCCTTACATGGCCATGAGCGTCCAATAAGATGTTCTCAGGCTTCAGATCTCTATGCATAATCCCATTGGCATGAAGGTGGGCTACAGCAGATACAATTTCAGCAGTATAGATGCGTGCAAGCTCCTCCCTACCACATACGTAGAAGCTTGATAAAAAGGTTGTCACATCTGGATAGGTGTAAAGGGAAGACTGCAGAATTAAATTAAATTACCTAAACAAGCCTTGTTGGTAAAGCTGAAAGAAGAGATGGCCCCCATTTACAAAGTCCAAGACTAGATAAAGTCGGTACTTAGTCTGCAAGTAAGTTTTGGTTTTAGCACTGGCAGATGCAAAACACTACAGATAAAATATAGCTTGAAAAAAACAGTGCACACACAGAAATGGTGCACGGCCTACCTGAAAGGAGTACCGCAGCTGCACCACAAAAGGATGATCAACTTTTGTCAGTATATCTCTCTCTGCTTTCATGTACTCAGCATGGTTCTTCTCCAAAATCTTGTCTTTCCTCATGACTTTCATTGCATAGATATCTGAAGTACACTTCCTTCTCACCTGATAGACTTTGCCAAATGCCCCTTGGCCAACAAGCTTCAAGAGTTCAAAGTCATCGAGTCCAACAGCCTCATTCTCCTTTGTTGTATCATTGAGCTCTTCATCACTAAGACTCCCCTGGCCACTTTTCTTTTCTTTAGAAAGACACTCTAGCAGATCTAATGAGCTCTCGGACTCATGTAGAGTAAGCTTACTAAGTGGCAAGGATTGGCTAACAAGTGAAGTTGGGCCAACAAGAGAATGAGATCGCTTGGTAATGACTACAGGGTCATTGTAAACCTCCTCATTCGACTCGGCCAAAGGTGCAGGGCTGCCTGGAGTGAGAATGCTTACTTCTGTGGGGGTCTGGACCGCCGTAGCACCAAAAACATCGTTAAAATCAAACTCAACATTTTCAGGAAGGACAACATCTGGAGGCCCTTTTGGCAGAAGTATCATCCCTGTAAAGAGCTTGGGGCGTTGTGTATGGGTTGTTGTAACTGAAGGTATCTCAGAGGAAACCATCTTCAGGAACCAAGATTCAACACTTTGAGAATCTTGATGAAAGCTAGCGGTAGCTGCACGGCTTCCCACTACCAATTCTCAGAAATATAGAATGAACACCTTATGGGGCAGCTCTGTCTAAGGGAGGCTCCTTCCACAAATACCCAAGACAACAGAAGATGCAGGGCTGCGAACAATGGCCTTGAACAAGTGGAAGTTCACGGAGACAACAGGAAATCCAAGGAATCCCGGGTGAAGGCAGGGTGGGAAGCTTCCGTTGTTTCCCGATGAACAGGAAACTCTGGATGCCACTGTTCTTCCTGAATACATGAGATCAACTTGTCTATGGGCTGCACGCAGAAGGATATTATTATAGTTAATTCAACAATTTCACAAATAAGGAAGCTTGTACTAAGAAGAACATCATACTAGCATGCCAAATAAGAAGAACATTGGGATTATTCATCAGAGTATAAAACCATGTGCTGATCTGCAAACTGAATCGGTAGGGCACCGTGTTATCTTCAGCAGAGACTAAACGTAAAGACAGTTAAAGCGTGTTCTAAAAGTAATTTGCTACCTTAGTTAGAAAAAAGGGTTTTCCAATCAGAGGAACAACAGCATTCCAAATTTAGCCCCAAAAGTCATGAGACCCACCCAACCAGGATACGTCTCTACCTCGAAATAACCCCGATTGATGAAACGTCCATCCTATGCCCGATCTAGTGCCTATCCAAACACGAAGCCTGACTAAAATTGGCATTCCTATCTGCCAAGAATGGGGACGCATGTCAAAATAAACCCAGACAAAAAAAGAACGGGAAGCAAACTTATTGGAGAGCTCACAAATTTACTGCGTATCCACACCTCTCGCAGCTAACACCTAAATTAACCCTACAAAGCCATACTTTTTTAACATAATATACGCACCGAATTTACACTCAGAAGGACACAATTACCATGGGAGTTCAAGGCATCAGCTAAATCCCCAAATCGACCACTAGCCCCTGCCCCCTATGAGCGCCACAGATCCAAAGAACGGAATCCTGTGCAGATCTAACGGACCCACGAATCCGCGCCCAGGCACCAACGCAATTGGGCGCCGCGAAACCCGCAGCGCTCACCGGTCCGAAGAGCAATCGCAAAACCTTAACTGCACCCGAAATAATCGAAAAAAGACGCGTGCTCGAGACGGACGAACGTCCCGGCGAGGAGAAAATAGAAGGAAACGGAGGAGAGGAGGGCTGGAGAGACCACGGCGACGAACCTTTGCGGAGGGTGAGGGGGGCGGCTGGAAGCGGCGGCGTGTGCACGGCGATCCCCTGCGGCGGGGCGGCGAGGGGGCTCCTATTATAGAATAGGGGCGTGGTGTGCGGGGCTCCGGTAACCGTAAGGGGACGCGTGGCGGGCTCACATTGGTGGACTCCGTAACGGGATCGAGGGGGGCTCGCGATGCGGGTTGGCTTCTGGCGAATATGCTGCGCCGCCGAGATGGGCCGCCAGTTGGGCCACCTGGGGCCCACTGTCATGGTCACGGGGGGAAGGGAGAGGCTGGTGGTTGTCAATCCGCTCTGTCCTCGCGCAAAACGCGAGGGGTTATCTTGGTTTGGCGCCAAGGTTGCTTCTAGTTTTTGGTTTGGTTTCCCTCCTGCGAAAGGGATAGAGAGAGATAGAGCTCTGCCGTGTGCATTACTGTAAGCCAAGCCAAAGTTTTTCGTTTTTGTTTTTTTTCTGCGGGTCAAGCCAAAGGGAGCGTGTTAGAGAGGTTGTGTAAAGAATCTTGTTTTTATGGATCGGTTTGTTCTCTGAACCACACGCCTTATCTCTTTTTTCTTTTTGCGGATGACGTCTTATCTCTTTTTGATTAGTTTGAAACTTTGAATTGCTTACCATGTGTCTTATCTCTATTTTTTTTTAAAAGAATGCCATCATGACTTATTTTATGGGTCCCGATAACTGTCACACGTGTGGTATATCAGGTAGTTGTGCCACACGCCTCGTGTAGCATGTACAGCAACCAGCCCACACACCTACGTGTGGGCAAAACAACTAATGCCCACACACATCTTTTTTTCTCTTCTGAACCCTCTCACACGCGTGCGTGTGGGCGAAGTTGATAACGCCCACACGCCCGTATGTCAGGCCTCGTACCCTTCTGGTCCCGCACGCGACGCGTGACGCCTACCACGCGCCCGCAGTTGCCATGGTCCAGACCCTCGTCCATGTTCATTTATCTGCAGTTGCCATGTCGCTGAACTACGGTTGCCATGTCGGACAACTGCAGTTACCATGGTTGCTCAACTGCAGTTGCCATGTATGGTCTGATCTAATGTAGTTGCCATGATTTCATAACTTTAGGAGTTGCCACATACTAACACTAGACAGTTGAGAGAGTTGCCATGTGCTCACAAGCACACTAGGGCAGTTGCCATGTAAAAAGGAAGAGTTGCCATCTGCTTACGTGCACGTTAGGGCAGTTGGCATGTACGTGCACGTTGGGGCAGTTGCCATGTACCATGCAAAAACACATGGCAACTCGGTAAAAGACAGTTGCCATCTGCTTACATGCACATTAGGCAGTTGTCGTGTACCCTGCAAAAAAACATGGCAATTCGGATAAAAAAAGAGAGTTGTCACCTGCTTATAAAGCACACTAGAGGCAGTTGCCATGTGCGCTGCAAAAACACATGGCAACTAGCAGCTTACATGTGGGAGAGGAGACGGGCGTGTGGGCGAGATGGCACATGCCCACACACCAGCCCTTGTGCGTGACTGAAAATTGGTGTGTGGGTGAACTGCTAAACGCCCACACATCGGCTTCTCCGTGTGGTAAAACGGATGTGTGGGCGAACTATGTCACACACCACACACACGCCTTGTCCTACGTGCCACAGAAAATCAGCCAGATTGTGTCAAGATTCGTGCATATAGTACTGTACGGTGATGGATGCGTGTGGTCGAGATGGTCAACGCCCACACGTGTGGGCGTTAACATTTTCGTATTTTATTGACAGTTTTGCTAAGCCTCGGTCGACTGAGACTTAGTTATGTCTCAGTCGATGCTATATTTGTTCGATCTTGTGTGGAGATTTGTGCAACTTTTTTTTTAGTTTTTTTCTTACTTATATATCATGTTACTTGACTGAGACTTGGTTAAGTCTCAGTCGACTGAGACCTAGCCACATCCTTTTATTGATTAACACATGATGTCGTTCATGAGAAGCTCGAAAATAACAGAGAGAGAATTATCTACCCAATTACATGAAATATCATTCTCGTAACAATGTTTTACCACCTCAACGGTGCATGAATTGGACATCTCCTATGTCGAAACCAAGTCCACACAATCAACACACAATGTCGCACCTTCAGACCACCATGTAGACCATCCCATACACGCTTCTACTACTCCAGTAGAATCATACTCCACAATAATACTATGATGATATCCCATATTCTCATCGGCGCTACCAACGAAAGGCCCTCCCTCGTAGCATATGCTCCCATCAACGATGCATTAGAAGCATCGGGAAATGAAAGTACACGTTGCAACAAAATTAGCGTGTGGATCACAAATCACTGCACTGTTGAAAATATGTCTTAGAGGCAATAATAATTTTATTTATTTATTTACATGTTCATAATTAATGTTTATATTTCTATGCTACAATTGCACTGGTTCTTGAGTATATGAGATTCAGAGGGAAACTCAATTGCAAGTGTGAAATAAACACCAAGTAATGTATTGCAATTTCAATTTGTATGAACTTGCTTCCTCCCTCCATCCCTCCCGCAGCGCTCCCGCGAACGCCCGGGGGGGGGGGGGCTAGCCCGCCGCCTCCCCTCTCCTCCACCATTCAACCTCCTCCCTCGTCGCCGCCCAGCAGTGCCACCGGGCAAAGGCCAACCAGCAAGGGCGACGGCGGGGGGGCCTTCTTCTCCCCTCCGCACGAGAACCACGGCTGACGCGGGTCGGCCGCTCGTCTGGGGCGCCGGCCTATGGCGAGGGCCAGTGGCGCGGCGGCTGATACGTCCATTTTGCATCATGTTTTCGATGAATATAACACTTTGTGATGCAATTTTAATGCCTTTTATCTCTTAATTTGTACGATTTATATGAAGAGGAAGATCGTCAGCAGCTGGAATTATGGACCTGAAAAAGCTACATCAGGGATACCTATTCTGCAGAACTCCAAATGACCTGAAATTTTACGGAGAATTTGTATGGAATATATAAAAAATACCGGAGCAAAGAAGTACCCGAGGGGGCCCACCAGTTGCCCATAAGGCAATAGGGTGCAACCACCCCCAGGCATGCCCTAATGCCTTGTGGGGCCCCTGGCAGGCCTCTGGCTCCCATCTTCTCCTATATGAAGGGTTTTGACCTAGAAAAAAACAAGAGAAGACTTCCGGGACAAAGCGTCGCCGTCTCAAGGCGGAACCTGAGCAGGAGCGCTTTAGGTTGATACGTCTCCAACGTATCTATAATTTTTGATTGCTCCATGCTATTATCTACTGTTTTGGACATTATTGGGCTTTATTATCCACTTTTATATTATTTTTGGGACTAACCTATTAACCGAAGGCCCAACCCAGAATTGTTGTTTTTGCCTATTTCAAGGTTTCGAAGAAAAGGAATATCAAACGGAGTCCAAACGGAATGAAACCTTCGGGGACGTGATTTTCTCACCGAACATGATCCAGGGGACTTGGACCCTACGTCAAGAAACAAAAGAGGAGGCCACGAGGTAGGGGGCGCGCCTACCCCCCTCCCCAGGCACGCCCTCCACCCTCGTGGGCCCCCTGTTGCTCCACCGACGTACTCCTTCCTCCTATATATACCTACGTACCCCCAAACGATCAGATACGGAGCCAAAACCCTAATTCCACCGCCGCAACTGTAACGCCCGGATAATCTTGCTACAGTAATCCCACGCTAATCATGCCATGTCATCCCGATTACTGTTGCTAAACGCCCATTAGTTCAAACCGCGTCGAATTCAAATTTAAAATTTAAAATTAATGTCGGCAATAAAAGTTTTCAAAAATTGAAACAAAAATGTTCGGTGGTTGCTAATTATTACACAGGTAATTATGGGGCAGCAAACCCATTATTATAAAATGTCTAAATAGTTTAAAAGGTTTAAAAGCAGAAGTGCAAATAGATAAAAACAAAAAAAGGGGGGGACAAAGCAAGCCCCTCTCACTGGGCCAAGTGGCCCAGCTAGCCTCAGCCGCCCGAACGGGCCAGCCCACCCCACGACCCAGCCGCCCCCCCCCCCCCCACACTCCCTTAACCCCCACACCTCAGAAACCCTAACTCACCCCACCCCACTCGCACCACTCCCCCTGGATCTGGATCGGGAACTCCCGATCCCCTCGCCCCCACACGCCGACGCCGGCGCCCGGACCCCCCCCCGCCGGACTGCCCTCCCTACGCACGCTCGTCCCCGTCGCCTCCCCAACCTTTCCCGAGCCCGCTGCTTTGACCCTACCAAGCCCGGTGAGGCCACGGCCTCCGCCCTCCTCCTTTCCCTGTCGCTGCGCCCCTCCTCTCTCTCCGTTCGCCGGCCGCGCAGCTCGGCTGCGCCCGCGTGCCGGAGCTCACGCTCCGGGCCGCTCGCCGCCCCGTGCCGTGGCCTCGTGCTCGCCGCGCACCGCAGCGCTGCTGCCGCTGCCCACCGCGACCTTGCTCGCGCCGCCCCCGCTTCTGCTCTGCTGCCGCTGCCCACCGCTCGCCGGGTCGAGCCCCTCCACCCCACGCACGCCCCGCGAGCCTCCTCCCTGCGCGCCCCGTGCCGCTATTCCCGCCGGCCACGGCCCGCGCGCCCACGCCCCCCCCACTGCTGCAGCTACCGTGGCCTCGCCCCTCACGCCAGCCCGTCCGCGCGGCTCCACTCCGGCGGCGCCTCCTGCTGCCACCGCAGCCACGCCGGCGCCGTCCCTTGCCCGCAGCCGCTGCTCCACTCGAAGCAGCGCCTCTGCCGAGCCCACCCACCATTCCAGCCATCGCCGGAGATGGCCACGCCGGCTTGCCCCCGCTCGGGTACCCAGTCGGGTCCCGGCGCCCACCCGCGCCCATGTGCCCGCAAGGCCCTGAGCCACTTACACGCGGGCCCCAGCGCCCAGAACAATTATAAAAAAAATTAATTAAAATTAAAAATAATAATTAATTAAAACTAAATGAAATTAAAAATATTAATTAATTAATTAATTAATTAACTTAATTAATCCTAATTAGATTAACCTAATTAACTAGATTCACCTAATTAACCTTGATTAATTAACATAACTAATCTGATTAACTAAACTAATTAACCTGGTTAATTAGATAACAGACAATGACATGTGGGTCCCACTGGACCCACCTGTCAGTTTGACTAGGTCAACTGACTAGCTGACTACTGACATCACCCTGACATCATGCTGATGTCATAATTGCATTTTCTAACTAAATTAATTCTGTTAATTCTAAAAATGATTTAAATCTTTTAAAATTAATAGAAAATAAACCGTAGCTCAGATGGAAAAACTTTGTACATGAAAGTTGCTCAGAACGACGAGACGAATTCGGATACGCAGCCCGTTCGCCCGCCACGCGTCCCTAGCATAGTGAACCTGCAACATTTCACCTCCGGTTCATCTGTCCGAAAACGCGAAACACCGGGGATACTTTCCCGGATGTTTCCCCCCTTCACCGGTATCACCTCATACCGCGATAGGGCACCCCTAGCATCGCTACTTGTCATGTCAGGCATCGCTATGCATCTGTTTGCTTAAATATTTATTGTTTCTTCCCCCTCTTCTCTCGCTAGACGCCGAGACCGACGCCGCCGCTACCCAGTACGACTACGGAGTTGACGATCCCTCTCTCTTGCCAGAGCAACCAGGCAAGCCCCCCTTTGATCACCAGATATCGCCTACTCTTCTCTATACTGCTTGCATTAGAGTAGTGTAGCATGTTACTGCTTCCCGTTAATCCTATACTGATGCATAGCCTGTCCTTGCTACTACTGTTGTTACCTTTACCTGCAATCCTAATGCTTAGTATAGGATGCCAGTTTATCATCTGTGGCCCTACATTCTTGTCCGTCTGCCATGCTATATTATCGGGCCGTGATCACTCGGGAGGTGATCACGGGTATATACTATATACTTTATACAGGATACATGTGGTGACTAAAGACGGGTCGGCTTGAGGAGCACCCGCGAGTGGATCTTTGAGGCGGAGCGACAGGGCAGGTTCCGACCACCTAGGAGAGAGGTGGGCCTGGCCCTGGTCGACGTTCGCGGATACTTAACACGCTTAACGAGTTCTGGGTATTTAATCTGAGTCTGGCCATTTGGTCTATACGCACTAACCATCTATGCGGGAGTAGTTATGGGTATCCCGGCGTCGTGGTATCAGCCGAAGCTTTCGTGACGTCAGCGACTGAGTGGCGCGCGCCGGATTGGACTGGAACGCCACTAGGCTAGGTCTGCTTCCGGCCGCGTACGCAACGTGCAGGTGTGCTAAGGGCGATGGGCCCAGACCCCTGAGCGCATAGGTTTAGACCGGCGTGCTGACCTCTCTGTTGGTCTAGGTGGGGCTGCGACGTGTTGATCTTCCGAGGCCGGGCATGACCCAGGAAAGTGTGTCCGGCCAAATGGGATCGAGCGTGTTGGGGTATGTGGTGCACCCCTGCAGGGAAGAATTAATCTATTCGAATAGCCGTGATCTTCGGTAACAGGACGATTTGGAGTTGTACCTTGACCTTATGACAACTAGAACCGGATACTTAATAAAACACACCCTTCCAAGTGCCAGATACAACCGGTGGTCGCTCTCTCACAGGGCGACGAGGGGAGGATCATCGGTTAGGGTTATGCTATGCGATGCTACTTGGAGGTCTTCAGTCTACTCTCTTCTACATGCTGCAAGACGGAGGCTGCCAGAAGCGTAGTCTTCGAAAGGATTAGCTATCCCCCCTCTTATTCTGGCTTCCTGCAGTTCAGTCCACCGATATGGCCCTTTACCCATTTGCCCATGCATATGTAGTGTAGCTCCTTGCTTGCGAGTACTTTGGATGAGTACTCACGGTTGCTTTCTCCCTCTTTTCCCCTATCCCTTCTACCTGGTTGTCGCAACCAGATGTTGGAGCCCAGGAGCCAGACGCCACCATCGACGACGACTCCTACTACACCGGAGGTGCCTACTACTACGTGCTGCCCGCTGACGACGACCAGGAGTAGTTAGGAGGATCCCAGGCAGGAGGCCTGCACCTCTTTCGATCTGTATCCCAGTTTGTGCTAGCCTTCTTAAGGCAAACTTGTTTAACTTATGTCTGTACTCAGATATTGTTGCTTCCGCTGACTCGTCTATGATCGAGCTCTTGTATTCGAGCCCTCGAGGCCCCTGGCTTGTAATATGATGCTTGTATGACTTATTTTATTTGTAGAGTTGTGTTGTGATATCGTCCCGTGAGTCCCTGATCTTGATCGTACCCGTTTGCGTGTATGATTAGTGTACGATTAAATCGGGGGCGTCACAAGTTGGTATCAGAGCCGACTGCCTGTAGGAACCCCCCTTCCACACTCCTTGGCCGAAGTCGAGTCTAGACATTGCAAAAACTTTTACTAACTTGGCTGTGTGCCTTACGGGCCCACGTCGCCATTGGGTGATACTAGGATCTTTTACTCCTCGACCTTTACTCTGGGACTCTGAACTCTCTTCTACTTGGGTTAAACGAATTTACCAACTCTGACACTAGGATCCCGTTACGACATTCACCCCAAAGTTGGATAAGCCCTAGTTATTCTTTAGAGTAGTATTTGAACATTATCCACATTGTCATTTGACTCCTGTGAAAACATCTTTGTTTTCAGATGGAACCCACGAGGCAGGTCGTGCGTCACACGACGACCATTGGTGCCTCAGGATCACCTGCTGTGTTAGTTGAGATGATGACCTATCTGGGTTATCGCTGGCACCCTGAGTACACCGTCTATGAGGAGTATCAGGACTTCAACCAGGAGCAGTACCGTGCCATCGTCCACCTCTACTCTCGGGAGTATGACTCCGCTGTTGTGCTACACACCGCTTATGGTGTTGGTGTGACCATCGATATGGCAGTTCACGATGCTGCCTATGCTGCTCTGACACGCCTTCGTAGGGAGTACCGGGAGTTGGACACCTCCCCCTTCAGGCACATTGCTATCGCATCCGATGTTGGTGCGGAGGGTTACTACACTGCTGCCTACTCCACTGTTACCGAGAGCCCTTCTACCATCAGAACCTGGTTCTGCATGCTGATGGGCTGGACCGAGCTAACCGAGCTCTTCGCCACGAGTTGTACACCACTCGTCAGCACCTCTACCGTGCTCTGACGATGATGCACCCCTTCGTCGGATCTGGGGAGCTGTCGCGTTCTGCTATCTACCCAGCCAGGACCGTGATGCCCCAGGGTGTCGGTTGGCCAGAGGTGGGAGGCTACTCTCCCGCACTTGGTCCTCTTCTGCCACTTCAGCGTCAGGTTCTGCACCAGAGTACCCGCGGACCCCAGGTTGCCGACGTGGTGTACCCGATGCCACACTACCAGCTTTCAGGCTACAGCTACCTCCGCAGTACCGCGTGGGACTGATGTAGACTTGCTTGTTAGTGTTAGATGCATTCGCCGCGAGCCTGCGTGCCGCCTATGATGTCTTAGTCTATGTACCAAACTCTGTGTAACGAACTCCATGCATGATCTCTTTTGTAAGATATGCCGACTACTATGTAGTATCTATCGTGCTGCTTTCGTTGTGCATGTTTCATCATGAATGATTCTCGTCTTTGCACATTTCTCAATACTGAACTACCCCTGTTATATATTAGCAGGATGGTTAGACCAGGTGGTCGTGGTCGTGGTGGCAACGCCCCACCACCGCCTGAGTACATGACTGGTATGATCCAACAGCTTGAGATGAATCGCCAGTTCATGGAGAATATGATGGCTCAGTTTCCTCGCCCCAATATGAACCAGCAGTCAACCCCAGTAACTCTGCAGGATTTCATGCGCCTGAACCCAACTGTGTACCGCAGCTCAACTCAGCCTCTGGATGCTGATGACTGGCTCCGTGACATCACCTATGAGATGGAGTCTGCTGATGTAGCCCCTGCCAGCTATGTCACCTTTGCTTCCTTCTTCCTGAAAGGACCCGCAGCTCAATGGTGGGATAGCCACAGGCGTACTCTGCCAGCTGGAACAATCATCACCTGGCCAGACTTCCAAGCTGCCTTCCGTGCTCGCTTCATCCCTCAGGGAGTTATGGACCGGAAGAAGCGTGAGTTCCGCAACCTCACCCAAGGCAACAAAACTGTGGAAGCTTATCAGCGGGAGTTTCTGGACTTGTCCCGCTATGCTGAAGAGGACATTGCAACTGATACACGCAGACAGGAGAAGTTCCGGGATGGCCTTCAAGCTGACATCAAACTCGCACTTCTAGTGCATGACTTTGCTGATTTCGCCACTCTGGTGAACAAAGCCATCAATGTCGAAACTGGTCTGCAGGAATACCAGAGCTCTCACAAGCGCAGCCGTGACACGGGCTCATCTTCGGGCCCGTCCTCGCAGAAGCGCAAGATATGGATTCCCAACAGCATGTACCAGCCGAATGCACCTGCCCCAAGGCAGTCCTATGCTGCACCTCGTCTGCCTACGGCTCCAACTAGGCAGCCAAGGCTTCCAGCTCCACCACCCCAAGCTCCTGTTCCTACTCCCAAGAATGGTTTGTGCTTCAGGTGTGGACAACCAGGGCACCGTGCTAGGGAATGCAACCAGAAATAGAATCAACTAGCCCTTCCAGCAACTGGCCGTGGAAACAACCAGCCCCGCAACAACAATGCCAAGACTTATGGTCACATTCATGCCAACCATGTTGATCTGAACGAAGCCCAAGACCAGCCTGCTACCGTGATGGGCACACTCCTCGTAAACTCAGTACCTGCATCTGTTTTATTTGATTCAGGGGCATCGCATTCATTCATGTCAGAAGATTTTGCATACAAGCATGACGTTAAATGTGAGGAGATGAACACTTCGGTATTGGTAAAAAACCCCGTGGGACAATGTCAAACCTCACTGGTTGGCATCGATGTCCCCGTGGAAATCGAAGGGCTGGAATTCTATGCCTCTCCCATTATCCTGAAGTCGTCTAACATCGACCTCATTCTGGGAATGGATTGGTTGAAAGCGCATACTGCTTCTATAGTTTGCGCCACTAAGGTCGTCCATCTGCTACACCCTTCTGACGAAATAATAGCTTACCAAGCTCATCTAGTTCAGAACGCCGAGGCACGACTTTATGCCTTGAATGCGTTGAACGCTGCACCACTCGAGGGCATTGAAAACATTCCCGTCGTTCATGAATTCCAAGATTTCTTCCCAGAAGAACTTCCAGGGATTCCCCCTGCTAGAGCTGTCGAATTCATCATCGACTTGAAACCCGGCACCACCCCTATAGCTAAACGACCCTATAAGATGCCGCCGCATGAACTCATTGAGCTTAAGGAGGAAATCGACAAATCTCTTGTCAAAGGTTTCATTCGCCCAAGTTGCTCTCCTTGGGGAGCACCTTCTCTCTTTGTTAAGAAAAGGGATGGGACAAACCGATTAGTCCAAGACTACCATCCTATAAACCAAGCTACCATTCAGAATAAATATCCTCTTCCTCGAATCAATGATCTTTATGATCAACTGGCTGGCTCATCAGTGTTCTCCAAACTTGACTTGAGGTTGGGTTACCACCAGATCCGTGTTCGTGAAGAGGACATCCCAAAAACCGCCTTCGTGACTCGGTATGGATCATACGAGTACACCGTCATGTCATTCGGCTTAACGAATGCTCCAGCCACCTTCTCTCGTCTGATGAATTATATATTCATGGATTACCTCGACAAGTTCGTCGTGGTTTATTTGGACGATATCCTTGTATTTTCCAAGAACAAGGAGGAACATGCTAACATCTTCGTCTTGTGCTGGAGAAGCTTCGAGAACATCAACTGTATGCTAAGTATTCCAAGTGTGAATTCTGGCTCCCCGAAGTAACCTATCTTGGGCATGTCATCTCCAAGGATGGTATTGCCGTCAACCCTGAACGAGTTCAGGCTATTCTCGATTGGACTCCTCCGAAGAACGTCAAGCAAGTCCGAAGTTTTCTCGGTCTCACCAGCTATTGCCGTCGATTCGTCGAGAACTTCTCCAAGATTGCCAGGCCCCTGAGTAATCTGTTGCATAAGGGTGTCAAGTTCGACTGGACAGACAAGTGTCAGGAAAGTTTCCAGGCGCTCAAAGACAAGTTGACTTCTGCCCCCGTACTTGCTCCACCTGATACTAAGAAGGACTTCGTCATTTACTGCGACGCTTCCCGTCAAGGATTAGGCTGTGTCCTAATGCAAGAGCGCAGAGTGATTGCTTATGCCTCTCGTCAACTGCGCCCTCACGAAGAAAACTACCCAGTTCACGACCTCGAGCTTGCTGCTGTCATTCATGCACTGAAGCAGTGGCGACATTACCTTCTCGGTAATCATTGCGAGATCTTCACCGACCATCAAAGTCTGAAGTATCTGTTTACTCAGCCAGATTTAAACCTACGTCAGCAAAGATGGATGGAGACTGTTGCAGACTTTGACATGGGTATATCCTATACCCCCGGCAAGGATAATGTAATGGCTGATGCCTTGAGCCGCAAGTCTTACTGTAACCACCTCCAGGTTCACAAAGTTCACCCATCGCTTGTTGAAGAATTTAGAGGGCTGAACCTCCATATTGTTCCTCCGGGATCACTCGCTCCCCCTCCCGAAGATTTCCCCAAAAGGAACCTCCATGTTGTTTCCACGGGTTCTCTCAATACCCTGGTTGCGAAACCAGATCTTGTGGACACCATCAAATGGATACAGGAGTGTGACGATGAAGTCCTCAAGATTAAGCGCGACCTAAAAAAAGGAAAGCCCTCATTCTTCACGATCGCCGACGATGGCGCCTTGTATTTCAAAGGCCGCCTAGTGGTACCATGTTCGAAGAAAAACCTGGATAAGACTAAAAGGGTTATGCAAGAAGCCCATGATACGCCTCTGTCCATCCATCCTGGTAGTACAAAGATGTACCAGGATATTCGTCAAAGATTCTGGTGGTCTAATATGAAGCAGGACATTGCTCGTTATGTTGCTGAGTGTGATGTTTGTCGCCGAATCAAAGCAGAGCATCAAAGGCCTGCTGGAACTCTGCAACCTATCTCTATTCCTGAATGGAAATGGGACCATGTTGAGATGGACTTCGTCACTGGATTTCCCAAATCGCAGAAAGGTAATGATGCTATTCTTGTCGTCATTGACCGGCTTTCCAAAGTTGCCCATTTCCTGGCGGTCAAAGAGACAATCACTGCTAGTCAGCGTGCTACTCTCTACATGGCCAGAATTGTTTCACTTCACGGTATCCCACTGGTTATCAGTTCAGACCGTGGCAGCTTATTCACTTCAAGGTTTTGGGCGAGTTTCCAAGAAGCTATGGGAACTCATCTGTCGTTCAGTACTGCATTTCATCCTCAGTCGCAAGGACAGGTTGAACGTGTCAACCAAGTTCTCGAAGACATGCTTCGAGCTTGTGTAATCTCATTCGGCAAGAAATGGGAGGAATCTCTTCCATATGCCGAGTTCTCTTATAATAATAGCTATCAAGCTAGTCTGAAGATGTCCCCCTTCGAAGTGCTATATGGACGAAAGTGTCGAACCCCTCTGAACTGGTCAGAAACTGGGGAGCATCCACTCTTCGGTCCGGATATTATCCAACAGGCCGAAGAACAAGTTCGCATTATTCGCGAGAATCTCAAGACTGCTCAGTCACGTCAGAAAAGTCAGTATGACCGTCATCACCAAGACATGGTCTATCAACCTGGCAAAAAGGCTTATCTTCGAGTTACACCAATGAAGGGTGCTCACCGCTTCGGGATCAAAGGAAAGCTAGCTCCTCGCTATATTGGTCCCTTCACTATTCTCGAAAGGCGTGGAAAAGTGGCATATCAATTGGAGCTTCCGCCGAACCTTTCTCAGGTTCACGATGTGTTCCATGTGTCACAACTCCGCCGTTGCTTCAAGGATCCAATCCGAGCGGTGGATCATGAAGTACTCGAATTGCAACAGGACCTCTCCTATAAAGAGCATCCGGTCCGCATTCTCGACCAAACTGAACGCCGCACACGTCAGAAGGCGATCAAATTCCTCAAAGTCCAGTGGTCGAATCACTCTGAAGACGAAGCCACCTGGGAACGCGGGGATCGTCTTCGCGATGAATACCCTGCACTGTTTCCTTCTACCTCCTAAATCTCGGGACGAGATTTCTTGTAGTGGAGGAGATTTGTAATGCCCGGATAATCTTGCTACAGTAATCCCACGCTAATCATGCCATGTCATCCCGATTACTGTTGCTAAACGCCCATTAGTTCAAACCGCGTCGAATTCAAATTTAAAATTTAAAATTAATGTCGGCAATAAAAGTTTTCAAAAATTGAAATAAAAATGTTCGGTGGTTGCTAATTATTACACAGGTAATTATGGGGCAGCAAACCCATTTTTATAAAATGTCTAAATAGTTTAATAGGTTTAAAAGCAGAAGTGCAAATAGATAAAAACAAAACAAAAAAGGAGGGACAAAGCAACCCCCCTCTCACTGGGCCAAGTGGCCCAGCTAGCCTCAGCCGCCCGAACGGGCCAGCCCACCCCACGGCCCAGCCGCCCCCCCACACACACTCCCTTAACCCCCACACCTCAGAAACCCTAACTCACCCCACCCCACTCGCACCACTCCCCCCTGGATCTGGATCGGGAACTCCCGATCCCCTCGCCCCCACACGCCGACGCCGGCGCCCGGAGCCCCCCCCCGCCGGACTGCTTCACCCTCCCCCCGCCGGACTGCCCTCCCTACGCACGCTCGTCCCCGTCGCCTCCCCAACCTTCCCCGAGCCCGCTGCTTTGACCCTACCAAGCCCGGTGAGGCCACGGCCTCCGCCCTCCTCCTTTCCCTGTCGCTGCGCCCCTCCTCTCTCTCCGTTCGCCGGCCGCGCAGCTCGGCTGCGCCCGCGTGCCGGAGCTCACGCTCTGGGCCGCTCGCCGCCCCGTGCCGTGGCCTCGTGCTCGCCGCGCACCGCTGCGCTGCTGCCGCTGCCCACCGCGACCTTGCCTCGCGCCACCCCCGCTTCTGCTCTGCTGCCGCTGCCCACCGCTCGCCGGGCCGAGCCCCTCCACCCCACGCACGCCCCGCGAGCCTCCTCCCTGCGCGCCCCGTGCTGCTATTCCCGCCGGCCACGGCCCGCGCGCCCACGCCCCCCCACTGCTGCAGCTACCGTGGCCTCGCCCCTCACGCCAGCCCGTCCGCGCGGCTCCACTCCGGCGGCGCCTCCTGCTGCCACCGCGGCCACGCCGGCGCCGTCCCTTGCCCGCAGCCGCTGCTCCACTCGAAGCAGCGCCTTTGCCGAGCCCACCCACCATTCCAGCCATCGCCGGAGATGGCCACGCCGGCTTGCCCCCGCTCGGGTACCCAGTCGGGTCCCGGCGCCCACCCGCGCCCGTGTGCCCGCAAGGCCCTGAGCCACTTACACGCGGGCCCCAGCGCCCAGAACAATTATAAAAAAAATTAATTAAAATTAAAAAAATAATTAATTAAAACTAAATGAAATTAAAAATATTAATTAATTAATTAATTAATTAACTTAATTAATCCTAATTAGATTAACCTAATTAACTAGATTCACCTAATTAACCTTGATTAATTAACATAACTAATCTGATTAACTAAACTAATTAACCTGGTTAATTAGATAACAGACAATGACATGTGGGTCCCACTGGACCCACCTGTCAGTTTGACTAGGTCAACTGACTAGCTGACTGCTGACATCACCCTGACATCATGCTGATGTCATAATTGCATTTTCTAACTAAATTAATTCTGTTAATTCTAAAAATGATTTAAATCTTTTAAAATTAATAGAAAATAAACCGTAGCTCAGATGGAAAAACTTTGTACATGAAAGTTGCTCAGAACGACGAGACGAATTCGGATACGCAGCCCGTTCGCCCGCCACGCGTCCCTAGCATAGTGAACCTGCAACATTTCACCTCCGGTTCATCTGTCCGAAAACGCGAAACACCGGGGATACTTTCCCGGATGTTTCCCCCCTTCACCGGTATCACCTCATACCGCGATAGGGCACCCCTAGCATCGCTACTTGTCATGTCAGGCATCGCTATGCATCTGTTTGCTTAAATATTTATTGTTTCTTCCCCCTCTTCTCTCGCTAGACGCCGAGACCGACGCCGCCGCTACCCAGTACGACTACGGAGTTGACGATCCCTCTCTCTTGCCAGAGCAACCAGGCAAGCCCCCCTTTGATCACCAGATATCGCCTACTCTTCTCTATACTGCTTGCATTAGAGTAGTGTAGCATGTTACTGCTTCCCGTTAATCCTATACTGATGCATAGCCTGTCCTTGCTACTACTGTTGTTACCTTTACCTGCAATCCTAATGCTTAGTATAGGATGCCAGTTTATCATCTGTGGCCCTACATTCTTGTCCGTCTGCCATGCTATATTATCGGGCCGTGATCACTCGGGAGGTGATCACGGGTATATACTATATACTTTATACAGGATACATGTGGTGACTAAAGACGGGTCGGCTTGAGGAGCACCCGCGAGTGGATCTTTGAGGCGGAGCGACAGGGCAGGTTCCGACCACCTAGGAGAGAGGTGGGCCTGGCCCTGGTCGACGTTCGCGGATACTTAACACGCTTAACGAGTTCTGGGTATTTAATCTGAGTCTGGCCATTTGGTCTATACGCACTAACCATCTATGCGGGAGTAGTTATGGGTATCCCGGCGTCGTGGTATCAGCCGAAGCTTTCGTGACGTCAGCGACTGAGTGGCGCGCGCCGGATTGGACTGGAACGCCACTAGGCTAGGTCTGCTTCCGGCCGCGTACGCAACGTGCAGGTGTGCTAAGGGCGATGGGCCCAGACCCCTGAGCGCATAGGTTTAGACCGGCGTGCTGACCTCTCTGTTGGTCTAGGTGGGGCTGCGACGTGTTGATCTTCCGAGGCCGGGCATGACCCAGGAAAGTGTGTCCGGCCAAATGGGATCGAGCGTGTTGGGGTATGTGGTGCACCCCTGCAGGGAAGAATTAATCTATTCGAATAGCCGTGATCTTTGGTAACAGGACGATTTGGAGTTGTACCTTGACCTTATGACAACTAGAACCGGATACTTAATAAAACACACCCTTCCAAGTGCCAGATACAACCGGTGGTCGCTCTCTCACAGGGCGACGAGGGGAGGATCATCGGTTAGGGTTATGCTATGCGATGCTACTTGGAGGTCTTCAGTCTACTCTCTTCTACATGCTGCAAGACGGAGGCTGCCAGAAGCGTAGTCTTCGAAAGGATTAGCTATCCCCCCTCTTATTCTGGCTTCCTGCAGTTCAGTCCACCGATATGGCCCTTTACCCATTTGCCCATGCATATGTAGTGTAGCTCCTTGCTTGCGAGTACTTTGGATGAGTACTCACGGTTGCTTTCTCCCTCTTTTCCCCTATCCCTTCTACCTGGTTGTCGCAACCAGATGTTGGAGCCCAGGAGCCAGACGCCACCATCGACGACGACTCCTACTACACCGGAGGTGCCTACTACTACGTGCTGCCCGCTGACGACGACCAGGAGTAGTTAGGAGGATCCCAGGCAGGAGGCCTGCACCTCTTTCGATCTGTATCCCAGTTTGTGCTAGCCTTCTTAAGGCAAACTTGTTTAACTTATGTCTGTACTCAGATATTGTTGCTTCCGCTGACTCGTCTATGATCGAGCTCTTGTATTCGAGCCCTCGAGGCCCCTGGCTTGTAATATGATGCTTGTATGACTTATTTTATTTGTAGAGTTGTGTTGTGATATCGTCCCGTGAGTCCTTGATCTTGATCGTACCCGTTTGTGTGTATGATTAGTGTACGATTAAATCGGGGGCGTCACAAGTTGGTATCAGAGCCGACTGCCTGTAGGAACCCCCCTTCCACACTCCTTGGCCGAAGTCGAGTCTAGACATTGCAAAACTTTTACTAACTTGGCTGTGTGCCTTACGGGCCCACGTCGCCATCGGGTGATACTAGGATCTTTTACTCCTCGACCTTTACTCTGGGACTCTGAACTCTCTTCTACTTGGGTTAAACGAATTTACCAACTCTGACACTAGGATCCCGTTACGACATTCACCCCAAAGTTGGATAAGCCCTAGTTATTCTTTAGAGTAGTATTTGAACATTATCCACATTGTCATTTGACTCCTGTGAAAACATCTTTGTTTTCAGATGGAACCCACGAGGCAGGTCGTGCGTCACACGACGACCATTGGTGCCTCAGGATCACCTGCTGTGTTAGTTGAGATGATGACCTATCTGGGTTATCGCTGGCACCCTGAGTACACCGTCTATGAGGAGTATCAGGACTTCAACCAGGAGCAGTACCGTGCCATCGTCCACCTCTACTCTCGGGAGTATGACTCCGCTGTTGTGCTGCACACCGCTTATGGTGTTGGTGTGACCATCGATATGGCAGTTCACGATGCTGCCTATGCTGCTCTGACACGCCTTCGTAGGGAGTACCGGGAGTTGGACACCTCCCCCTTCAGGCACATTGCTATCGCATCCGATGTTGGTGCGGAGGGTTACTACACTGCTGCCTACTCCACTGTTACCGAGAGCCCTTCTACCATCAGAACCTGGTTCTGCATGCTGATGGGCTGGACCGAGCTAACCGAGCTCTTCGCCACGAGTTGTACACCACTCGTCAGCACCTCTACCGTGCTCTGACGATGATGCACCCCTTCGTCGGATCTGGGGAGCTGTCGCGTTCTGCTATCTACCCAGCCAGGACCGTGATGCCCCAGGGTGTCGGTTGGCCAGAGGTGGGAGGCTACTCTCCCGCACTTGGTCCTCTTCTGCCACTTCAGCGTCAGGTTCTGCACCAGAGTACCCGCGGACCCCAGGTTGCCGACGTGGTGTACCCGATGCCACACTACCAGCTTTCAGGCTACAGCTACCTCCGCAGTACCGCGTGGGACTGATGTAGACTTGCTTGTTAGTGTTAGATGCATTCGCCGCGAGCCTGCGTGCCGCCTATGATGTCTTAGTCTATGTACCAAACTCTGTGTAACGAACTCCATGCATGATCTCTTTTGTAAGATATGCCGACTACTATGTAGTATCTATCGTGCTGCTTTCGTTGTGCATGTTTCATCATGAATGATTCTCGTCTTTGCACATTTCTCAATACTGAACTACCCCTGTTATATATTAGCAGGATGGTTAGACCAGGTGGTCGTGGTCGTGGTGGCAACGCCCCACCACCGCCTGAGTACATGACTGGTATGATCCAACAGCTTGAGATGAATCGCCAGTTCATGGAGAATATGATGGCTCAGTTTCCTCGCCCCAATATGAACCAGCAGTCAACCCCAGTAACTCTGCAGGATTTCATGCGCCTGAACCCAACTGTGTACCGCAGCTCAACTCAGCCTCTGGATGCTGATGACTGGCTCCGTGACATCACCTATGAGATGGAGTCTGCTGATGTAGCCCCTGCCAGCTATGTCACCTTTGCTTCCTTCTTCCTGAAAGGACCCGCAGCTCAATGGTGGGATAGCCACAGGCGTACTCTGCCAGCTGGAACAATCATCACCTGGCCAGACTTCCAAGCTGCCTTCCGTGCTCGCTTCATCCCTCAGGGAGTTATGGACCGGAAGAAGCGTGAGTTCCGCAACCTCACCCAAGGCAACAAAACTGTGGAAGCTTATCAGCGGGAGTTTCTGGACTTGTCCCGCTATGCTGAAGAGGACATTGCAACTGATACACGCAGACAGGAGAAGTTCCGGGATGGCCTTCAAGCTGACATCAAACTCGCACTTCTAGTGCATGACTTTGCTGATTTCGCCACTCTGGTGAACAAAGCCATCAATGTCGAAACTGGTCTGCAGGAATACCAGAGCTCTCACAAGCGCAGCCGTGACACGGGCTCATCTTCGGGCCCGTCCTCGCAGAAGCGCAAGATATGGATTCCCAACAGCATGTACCAGCCGAATGCACCTGCCCCAAGGCAGTCCTATGCTGCACCTCGTCTGCCTACGGCTCCAACTAGGCAGCCAAGGCTTCCAGCTCCACCACCCCAAGCTCCTGTTCCTACTCCCAAGAATGGTTTGTGCTTCAGGTGTGGACAACCAGGGCACCGTGCTAGGGAATGCAACCAGAAATAGAATCAACTAGCCCTTCCAGCAACTGGCCGTGGAAACAACCAGCCCCGCAACAACAATGCCAAGACTTATGGTCACATTCATGCCAACCATGTTGATCTGAACGAAGCCCAAGACCAGCCTGCTACCGTGATGGGCACACTCCTCGTAAACTCAGTACCTGCATCTGTTTTATTTGATTCAGGGGCATCGCATTCATTCATGTCAGAAGATTTTGCATACAAGCATGACGTTAAATGTGAGGAGATGAACACTTCGGTATTGGTAAAAAACCCCGTGGGACAATGTCAAACCTCACTGGTTGGCATCGATGTCCCCGTGGAAATCGAAGGGCTGGAATTCTATGCCTCTCCCATTATCCTGAAGTCGTCTAACATCGACCTCATTCTGGGAATGGATTGGTTGAAAGCGCATACTGCTTCTATAGTTTGCGCCACTAAGGTCGTCCATCTGCTACACCCTTCTGACCTATGGGTCCATAGTTAGTAGCTAGATGGCTTCTTCTCTCTTTTTGGATCTCAATAAAATGTTCTCCCCCTCTTTTGTGGAGATTTATTCGATGTAATCTTCTTTTTGCTGTGTGTTTGTTGAGACCGATAAATTGTGGATTTATGATCAAGTCTATCCATGAATAATATTTGAATCTTCTCTGAATTCTTTTATGCATGATTGGTTATCTTTGCAAGTCTCTTCGAAATATCAGTTTGGTTTGGCCTACTAGATTGATATTTCTTGCAATGGGAGAAGTGCTTAGCTTTGGGTTCAATCTTGCGGTGTCCTTTCCCAGTGACAGTAGGGGCAGCAAGGCACGTATTGTATTGTTGACATCGAGGATAACAAGATGGGGTTTTCATCATACTGCATGAGTTTATCCCTCTACATCATGTCATC
The DNA here is from genome assembly GCF_056163025.1 of Triticum urartu. NCBI lineage: Eukaryota > Viridiplantae > Streptophyta > Magnoliopsida > Poales > Poaceae > Triticum > Triticum urartu. The sequence goes on along the minus strand of NC_141876.1, from coordinate 396,355,400 downwards.
TTGCTTAAGGCGTTACTCTGTTTCCATGAACTTAATACTCTAGATGCATGCTGGACAGTGGTCGATGAGTGGAGTAATAGTAGTAGATGCAGCCAGGAGTCGGTCTACTTGTCTCGGACGTGATGCATATATACATGATCATACCTAGATATTCTCATAACTATGCTCAATTCTGTCAATTGCTCAGCAGTAATTCGTTCACCCATTGTAGAATACTTATGCTCTCGAGAGAAGCCACTAGTGAAACCTATGGCCCCCGGGTCTATCTTCATCATATTAATCTTCCAATACTTAGTTATTTCCTTTGCTTTTTTACTTTGCTTTTATTTTACTTTGCATCTTTATCATAAAAATACCAAAAATATTATCTTATCATATCTATCAGATCTCACTCTCGTAAGTGGCCGTGTAGGGATTGACAACCCCTTATCGCGTTGGTTGCGAAGATTTATTTGTTTTGTGCAGGTGCGAGGGACTCGCGCGTAGCCTCCTACTGGATTGATACACTGGTTCTCAAAAACTGAGGGAAATACTTACGCTACTTTGCTGCATCATCCCTTCCTCTTCGGGGAAAACCAACGCGGTGCTTAAGAGGTAGCAAGAAGGATTTCTGGCACCGTTGCAGGGGAGGCCAACGCAAAAGTCAATATACCAAGTACCCATCACATACCCTTATCTCCCGCATTACATTATTTGTCATTTGCCTCTCGTTTTTCTCTCCCCCACTTCATCCTTGCTGTTTTATTCGCCCTCTCTCTCTATCCCCCTCTCTTTCCTGTTTGCCTCTTTTGCTCGTTTCTTGCTTGCTCGTATGGTTGGAATAGTTGTTTATTTATTACTAAACAGAGAACCTAAGACCTATGGATCCTCATCCGCTTGCTAATCTTTTTAAGAGATCCAATTATGATGAACCAATTGCTAGTGAGTTTTGTGCACTAGATTATCTTTATGAGGTTTTGCTTGAAATTTGTGAATCTGAAAAGTGTGAAGAATTACTTTATGAAGCGATTCATGATAGATCTTTGAATAAAAAGCATGATTGCAATGATTTTACTATAAACTCTCTTGATTTCAATTGTGCTAATAATATGCAAAACCCTAAGCTTGGGGATGCTAGTTTTGCTATGTCCTCTACTTGTTGCAATGATCATGATTGGGGTGATTATTCTTATGATATTGAAAAATTATTTAAGCCCCATGATGAATATGCGATTGATAATAGTGTTTGCAATATTATTGAAAGTGGGTTTGGAAGAGTGTCAACTTTAGATCCCACATATTTGGAGAATGTTCAATCTTATGAAATTTTTGATAAAAGTGGGTCTGGAAAGGTCATGACTTTAGTTAATGTTAATCCCACTATTTTGGAAGAGTGTCAACTTTGCATGCATGTGGATCGTGTTGAAAATATTTTATGTGATAGATATTTTGTTGAATTTGCTTATGATCCTACATATAACTGTTATGAGAGAGGAAAATATGGTGGTAGAAATTTTCATGTTACTAAATTACCTCTCGTTATGTTGAGATTGCCATTGTTTCTTTTCGCTTCCTCGCATATGCTAGTTTTTTCTTGCCTTGATAATTTGTTTGCCTATAAGATGCCTATGCATAGGAAGTATGTTAGACTTAGATGTGTTTGTCACGTGTTTTATGATGCTCTCTTTGTGTTTCAATTCTTGTCTTTCATGTGAGCATCATTGAAATATTATGCCTAGCTATAAGGCCTTAAAGAAAAGCGCCTGTTGGGAGACAACCCAATATTTATCCTTGCTGTTATTCAATAAATAATTTATCTAGCCTCTATTTTGGTTGTGTTTTTTGTGTTTAATTAGTGTTTGTGCCAAGTAGAACCGTTGGGAAGACTTGGGGAAAGTCTTGTTGAACTTGCTGTAAAAAACAGAAACTTTAGCGCTCACGATAACTGCTGCCATTTTTATTTGGAAAGTGCTATTTAGTTAATTATTTTTGAAGATGATTAATAGATAAATTCCTCACGTCCAGCAATTTATTTTATAATTTTTGGGGTTCCAGATCTTGCGCTAGCTACAGATTACTACAGACTGTTCTGTTTTTGACAGATTCTGTTTTCCGTGTGTTGTTTGCTTATTTTGATAAATCTATGGCTAGTAAAATAGTTTATAAACCATAGAGAAGTTGGAATACAGTAGGTTTAACACCAATATAAATAAAGAATGAGTTCATTACAGTACCTTGAAGTGGTCTTTTGTTTTCTTTCGCTAACGGAGCTCACGAGTTTTTCTACTTTGAGTTTTGTGTTGTGAAGTTTTCAAGTTTTGGGTAAAGATTTGATGGATTATGGAACAAGGAGTGGCAAGAGCATAAGCTTGGGGATTCCCATGGCACCCCCAAGATAATCTAAGGACACCTAAAAGCCAAAGCTTGGGGATGCCCCGGAAGGCATCCCTTCTTTCATCTGCTTCTATCGGTAACTTTACTTGGAGCTATATTTTTATTCACCACATGATATGTGTTTTGCTTGGAGCGTCTTGTATGATTTGAGTCTTTGATTTTTATTTTACCACAATCATCCTTGCTGTACACACCTTTTGAGAGAGCCATACATGATTTAGAATTTGTTAGAATACTCTATGTGCTTCGCTTATATCTTTTGAGTTATATAGCTTTGCTCTAGTACTTCATTTATATCTTTTAGAGCACGGTGGTGGATTTGTTTTATAGAAATTATTGATCTCTCATGCTTCACTTAGATTATTTTGAGAGTCTTAAATAGCATGGTAATTTTCTTAAAATCCTAATACGCTAGGTATTCAAGATCAGTAAAATTTTCTTATGAGTGTTTTGAATACTAAGAGAAGTTTGATGCTTGATGATTGTTTTGAGATATGGAGGTAATAATATCAAAGTCGTACTAGTTGAGTAGTTGTGAAATTGAGAAATGCTTGTGTTGAAGTTTGCAAGTCCCGTAGCATGCACGTATGGTAAACATTATGTAAATTTTTTGAAACATGAGGTGTTATTTGATTGTCCTCCTTATGAGTGGCGGTCGGGGACGAGCGATGGTTTTTTCCTACCAATCTATCCCCCTAGGAGCATGCGCGTAGTGTCGAGGTTTTTGACGACTTGTAGATTTTTGCAATAAGTATGTGAGTTATTTATGACTAATGTTGAGTCCATGGATTATATGCACTCTCACCCTTCCATCCTTGCTAGCCTCTTCGGTACCATGCATTGCCCTTTCTCACATTGAGAGTTGGCGCAAACTTTGCCGGTGCATCCAAACCCCGTGATATGATACACTCTTTCACACATAAACCTCCTTATATCTTCCTCAAAACAGCCATCATACCTACCTATTATGGCATTTCCATAGTCATTCCGAAATATATTGCCATGCAACTTTCCACCATTCCATTTATCATGACACATTCATCATTTTCATATTGCTTAGCATGATCATGTAGTTGACATAGTATTTGTGGCAAAGCCACCGTTCATAATTCTTTCATACATGTCACTCTTGGTCCATTGCATATCCGGTACACCGCCGGAGGCATTCATATAGAGTCATCTTTTATTCTAGCATCGAGTTGTAATCATTGAGTTGTAAATAACTAGAAGTGTGATGATCATCATTTTCTAGAGCATTGTCCCAAGTGAGGAATTATAAAGAGAGAGAGAGAGAGAGAAAGGACATATATAAAAAAAGAGAGAAAGGCCAAATAAGAAGAAAAAAATATGAGAGAAAAAGAGAGAAGGGACAATGTTACTATACTTTGCCACACTTGTGCTTCAAAGTAGCACCGTAATCTTCATGATAGAGAGTCTCTTGTTTTGTCACTTTCATATACTAGTGGGAATTTTTCATTATAGAACTTGGCTTGTATATTCCAACAATGGGTCTCCTCAAGTGCCCTAGGTCTTCGTGAGCAAGCAAGTTGGATGCACACCCACTTAGTTTGTTTTGTTAAGCTTTCATACATTTTTAGCACTAGTGCATCCGTTGCATGGCAATCCCTACTCCTTGCATTAACATCAATCGGTGGGCATCTCCATAGCCCATTGATTAGCCTCGTTGATGTGAGACTTTCTCCCTTTTGTCTTCTCCACATAACCCCCTCATTATATTCTATTCCACCCATAGTGCTATGTCCATGGCTTGCGCTCATATATTGCGTGAAAGTTTATAGGTTTGAGATTACTAAAGTATGAAACAATTGCTTGGCTTGTCATCGGGGTTGTGCATGATGAGAGCATTCTTGTGTGACGAAAATGGAGCATGACTAAACTATATGATTTTGTAGGGATGAACTTTCTTTGGCCATGTTATTTTGAGAAGACATAATTGCTTAGTTAGTATGCTTGAAGTATTATTATTTTTATGTCAATATGAACTTTTGTCTTGAATCTTTCGGATCTGAATATTCATACCACAATTAAGAAGAATTACATTAAAATTATGCCAAGTAGCACTCCGCATCAAAAATTCTATTTTTATCATTTACGTACTCGAGGACGAGCAGGAATTCAGCTTGGGGATGCTTGATACGTCTCCAATGTATCTATAATTTTTGATTGCTCCATGCTATATTATCTACTGTTTTGGACATTATTGGGCTTTATTATCCACTTTTATATTATTTTTGGGACTAACCTATTAACCGGATGCCCAGCCCAGAATTGCTGTTTTTTTTGCCTATTTCAGGGTTTCGAAGAAAAGGAATATCAAACGGAGTCCAAACGGAATGAAACCTTCGGGAACGTGATTTTCTCACCGAACATGATCCAGGGGACTTGGACCCTACGTCAAGAAACAAAAGAGGAGGCCACGAGGTAGGGGGCGCGCCCTCCACCCTCGTGGGCCCCCTGTTGCTCCACCGACGTACTCCTTCGTCCTATATATACCTACGTACCCCCAAACGATCAGATACGGAGGCAAAACCCTAATTCCACCGCCGCAACTTTCTGTATCCACGAGATCCAATCTTGGGGCCTGTTCCGGAGCTCCGCCGGAGGGGGTATCCATCACGGAGGGCTTCTACATGAACACCATAGCCCCTCCGATGAAGTGTGAGTAGTTCACCTCAGACCTACGGGTCCATAGTTAGTAGCTAGATGGCTTCTTCTCTCTTTTTGGATCTCAATACAATGTTCTCCCCCTCTCTTGTGGAGATCTATTCGATGTAATCTTCTTTTTGCGGTGTGTTTGTTGAGACCGATGAATTGTGGGTTTATGATCAAGTCTATCTATGAATAATATTTGAATCTTCTCTGAATTCTTTTATGTATGATTGGTTATCTTTGCAAGTCTCTTCGAATTATCAGTTTGGTTTGGCCTACTAGATTGATCTTTCTTGCAATGGCAGAAGTGCTTAGCTTTGGGTTCAATCTTGCGGTGTCCTTTCCCAGTGACAGTAGGGGCAGCAAGGCACGTATTGTATTGTTGCCATCGAGGATAACAAGATGGGGTTTTCATCATATTGCATGAGTTTATCCCTCTACATCATGTCATCTTGCTTAAGGCGTTACTCTATTTCCATGAACTTAATACTCTAGATGCATGCTGGACAACAGTCGATGAGTGGAGTAATAGTAGTAGATGCAGGCAGGAGTCGGTCTACTTGTCTCGGACGTGATGCCTATATACATGATCATACCTAGATATTCTCATAACTATGCTCAATTCTGTCAATTGCTCAACAGTAATTCGTTCACCCACCATAGAATACTTATGCTCTCGAGAGAAGCCACTAGTGAAACCTATGGCCCCCGGGTCTATCTTCATCATATTAATCTTCCAATACTTAGTTATTTCCTTTGTTTTTTTACTTTGCTTTTATTTTACTTTGCATCTTCATCATAAAAATACCAAAAATATTATCTTATCACATCTATCAGATCTCACTCTCGTAAGTGGCCGTGTAGGGATTGACAACCCCTTATCGCGTTGGTTGCGAGGATTTATTTGTCTTGTGCAGGTGCGAGGGACTCGCGCGTAGCCTCCTACTGGATTGATACCTTGGTTCTCAAAAACTGAGGGAAATACTTACGCTACTTTGCTGCATCATCCCTTCCTCTTCGGGGAAAACCAACGCAGTGCTCAAGAGGTAGCATAGGTCTCCGGCGGAGCAATTCCGCAGGGGACACTTCCCTCTGGGAGGGAGAAATCGAAGCCATCAACATCACCAACAACCCTCTCATCGCGGGAGGATCGATCTTCATCAACATCTTCACGAGCACCATCTCATCTCAAACTCTATTTCCTTTACATTAAGAGCTTGCACATCCTAAAATAAAAAGCGCATGATAACCTTTGCTTCCCTTTGCGAAGGGCCTATTTTTACTTTTTGTATTTATTTTCTATGCAAAAGTCAATAGTGTTCTTCTCTATTACTTTTTTCATTTTTCTCTTTGCAAGAATCATGTGGTTGGGAAAGATCCAGGCACATATATCCAGTTGGATATTAGTAATCATGAGTTATTATTGTTGACATTACGCTTGAGGTAAATAAGTTGGGAGGTGAAACTATAAGCCCTTATCTTTAGTTGTGTCTGATTGAAACTCTTCCTCCATATATATGTCATGAGTGTCAGCAATCATAGAAGACTAAATGATAGTTGAGTATGTGGACTTGCTAAACAAAAAGCTCTCACATGAGACCCTTCCTGAGAATATGATGAATTGTAATTGTTTCATTGACTAAAAACATAGTTTGTTGGTTTTCACAAAAGTTTATGCTTTATACTTCGTTATTGTGATGAATTGTTACTTAATCATGAGAAGTTTTATGAATATATTGAAGGAAATGTGCCCTAGAGGCAATAATAAAGTTGTTATTTTATATTTCCTTATTCATGATAAATGTTTATTATTCATGCTAGAATTGTATTGATCGGAAACCTAAATACATGTGTGAATACATAGACAAACATTGTGTCCCTAGTGAGCCTCTACTTGACTAGCTCATTGGTCAAAGATGCTTAAGGTTTCGTGACCATGGACATGAGTTGTCATTTCATAACAAGATCACATCATTAGGAGAATGATGTGATGGACAAGACCCATCCGTTAGCTTAGCATATTGATCGTCCAGTTTTATTGTTATTGCTTTCTTCATGTCAAATATATATTCCTTTGACTATGAGATTATGCAACTCCAGAATACTGTAGGAATGCCTTGTGTGCTATCAAACGTCACAACGTAACTGGGTGATTATAAAGGTGTTCTACAGGTATCTCTGAAGGTGTTTGTTGAGTTGGCATAGATCGAGATTAGGATTTGTCACTCTAAGTATCATAGAGGTATCTTTGGGCCCTCTCGGTAATACACATCATAAGCTTGCAAGCAAACGAATAAGTAGTTGGTCACGAGGTGATGTATTACAGAACGAGTAAAGAGACTTGCCGGTAACGAGATTGAACTAGGTATGAAGATACCGACGATCGAATCTCGGGCAAGTAACATACCGATAGACAAAGGGAATAACATATGTTGTCATAATGGTTCGACCGATAAAGATCTTCGTAGAATATGTAGGAGCCAATATGAGCATCCAGGTTCCGCTATTGGTTATTGACCGGAGAGGTGTCTCAGTCATGTCTACATAGTTCTCGAACCCGTAGGGCCCGCACGCTTAACATTCGATGACGATATTGTATTATATGAGTTATGTGATTTGGTGACCGAATGTTGTTCTGAGTCCCGGATGAGATCACAGACATGACGAGGAGTCTCGAAATGGCCGAGAGGTAAACATTGATATATAGGACTATAGTATTCGGACACCGGAAGTGTTCCGGAATGTATCGAGTATTTATCGGAGTACCGGGGGGTTACCAGAACCCCCGGGGGAAATACATGGGCCATATGGGCCATGAGAGGGGAGCACACCAGCCCACAAGGGGTGGTCCCCCCCTATGGCAGGTGGCTGAATAGGAGAAGGAGAAGAGGGGGTTCGCCCCCCTTCCTTCTCTTCTTCTCCCTTCATTTCTTCTTCGATGGAAAAATGAAAGGGGGCGACACTTGGGGAAACCCCAAGTAGGATTCGGATCCTACTTGGGGCGCCCCCTGGCTGCCTTTCCTTCCCTCCCACCTATATATATGTGGGGAGGGGGCGCCTAGAACATACAACATCTATTGTTAGCCGTGTGCGGCGCGCCCCTCCACAGTTTACACCCCCGGTCATTTTTTCGCGGTGCTTAGGCGAAGCCGTGCGAAGATCACTTCACCATCACCGTCACCATGCCGTCGTGCTGACGGAACTCATCTACTACCTCGACAACTTGCTGGATCAAGAAGGCGAGGGACGTCACCAAGCTGAACGTGTGCAGAACTCGGAGGTGTCGTACGTTCGGTACTTGATTGGTCGGATCTAGAAGTAGTTCGTCTACATCAATCGCGTTGTCAAACGCTTCCGCTTACAGTCTACGAGGGTACATAGACAAACTCTCCCCCTCATTGCTATGCATCTCCATGGATAGATCATTACGTGTGCGTAGATTTTTTTTGTTTTCCATGCAACGTTTCCCAACATATATATTACTTCTATGATAATGTTCATGATGCTACTATGTTTGTATTTGGTTTTTATCGACACCTCTCTCTCTCTCTAAACAAGTGGTCATGATTATCGATTTTGGCTTTCGCTTGAGGACAAGCGAGGCCTAAGCTTGGGGTCCATTTTGCATCATGTTTTCCTACTAATATTTATAATTTATTGATCAATATAACACTTTGTGATGCAATTCTAATGCCTTTTCTCTCTTAATTCGCAAGATCTACATGAAGAGGGAGATTGCCGGCAGCTGGAATTCTCGACCTGAAAAAGCTGCATCAAAGATACCTATTCTGCAGAACTCCAAATGACCTGAAATTTTTACAGAGAATTTGTATGGAATATATAAAAAATACTGGAGCAAAGAAGTACCAAGGGGGCCCACCAGTTGCCCGTAAGGCAACAGGGTGCAACCACCCCCTGGGCACGCCCTGATGCCTTGTGGGGCCCCTGGCAGGCCTCCGACTCCCATCTTCTGCTATATGAAGGGTTTTGACCTAGAAAAAATCAAGAGAAGACTTTCGGGATGAAGCTCCGCCGTCTCAAGGTGGAACCCGAGCAGGAGCACTTTAGCTCTCTGGCAGAGCGATTCCGCCGGGTAAACTTCCCTCCAGGAGGGGGAAATCTGTTGGGGAACACAGTATTTAAAAAAATTCCCTACAATCACGCAAGATCTAACTATGCATAGCAATGAGAGGGGAGTGTGTGTCCACGTACCCTTGTAGACCGAAAGCGGAAGCGTTTAGTAATGCGGTTGATGTAGTCGAACGTCTTCGCGATCCAACCGATCCTAGCACCGAACGTACGGCACCCCCCTGTTCAGCACACGTTCAGCACGATGACGTCCCTCGAGCTCTTGATCCAGTTGAGGACGAGGGAGAGTTCCGTCAGCACGACGGCGTGGCGACAGTGATGATGAAGTTACCGGCGCAGGGCTTTGCCTAAGCACTACGACGATATGACCGAGGTGTGTAACTGTGGAGGGGGGCACAGCACACGGCTAAGACAATTGATCTTGTGTGTCTTTGGGGTGCCCCCTCCCACGTATATAAAGGATGGGGGAAGAGGTGGCCGGCCCAAGGGGGGCGCGCCAAGGGGGGAGTACTACTTGGACTCCCGATCCAAGTAGGATTCGCCCCCCCCCCCCCGCCCTTTCCTATTCCAACTAGGAGAAGGAGGGAAGGAGGAAGACGAGAGAAGGAAAGAGGGGGGCGCCGCCCCCTCCTAGTCCAATTCGGACCAGCCCATTGGGGGGGGGCACCCCTTGAGGCCCTTCTCTCCTTTCCACTAAAGCCCATTAAGTCCCATTACTTCCCCGGGGGTTCCGGTAACCTCCCGGTACTCCAGAAAATACCCGAAACACTTCGGAACCATTCCAGTCTCCGAATATAACCTTCCAATATATCGATCTTTACCTCTCAACCATTTCGAGACTCCTCGGTATGTCCATGATCACATACGGGACTCCAAACAAACTTCGATCATCAAATCACATAACTCATAATACAAATCGTCATCGAACGCTAAGCGTGCGGACCCTACGGGTTCGAGAACTATGTAGACATGACCGAGACACATCTCCAGTCAATAACCAATAGCAGAACCTGGATGCTCATATTGGCTCCTACATATTCTACGAAGATCTTTATCGGTCAATCCGCATAACAACATACGTTGTTCCCTTTGTCATCGGTATGTTACTTGCCCGAGATTCGATAGTCGGTATCATCATACCTAGTTTAATCTCGTTACTGGCAAGTATCTTTACTCGTGCCGTAATGCATCATCCCGTAACTAACTCATTAGTCAAATTGCTTGCAAGGCTTATAGTGATGTGCATTACCGAGAGGGCCTAGAGATACATCTCTGATTCATGGAGTGACAAATCCTAATCTCGATCTATGCCAACTCAACAAACACCACCGGAGACACCTGTAGAGCATCTTTATAATCACCCAGTTACGTTGTGACATTTGATAGCACACAAGGTGTTCCTCCGGTATTCGGGAGTTGCATAATCTCATATCAGAGGAATATGTATAAGTCATGAAGAAAGCAATAGCAATAAAACTAAACGATCATTATGCTAAGCTAACGGATGGGTCTTATCCATCACCTCATTCTCTAATGATGTGATCCCATTCATCAAATAACAACACATGTCTATAGCTAGGAAACTTAACCATCTTTGATTAACGAGCTAGTCAAGTAGAGGCATACTAGGGACACTTTGTTTTGTCTATGTATTCACACATGTACTAAGTTTTCGGTTAATACAATTCTAGCATGAATAATAAACATTTATCATGATATAAGGAAATATAAATAACAACTTTATTATTGCCTCTAGGGCATATTTCCTTCAGTATCCTACTTGCACTAGAGTCAATAATCTAGTTCACATCGTCATGTGATTTAACACCAATAATTCACATATTTATGTGATTAGTTCACATCTCCATGTGACTAACACCCCAAGGGTTTACTAGAGTCAATAATATAGTTCGCATCGCTATGTGATTAACACCCAAAGAGTACTAAGGTGTGATCATGTTTTGCTTGTAAGAGAAGTTTAGTCAACATGTCCGCCATATTCAGAGACGTATGTATTTTGCAAAAAAAATATGTCTACAAAGCTCTGCACGGAGCTACTCTATCTAATTGCTCCCACTTTTAATATGTATCCAGATTGAGACTTAGAGTCATCTAAATCAGTGTCAAAGCTTGCATCATCGTAACCCTTTACGACGAACTTTTTGTCACCCCCATAACCGAGAAATATCTCCCTAGTCTTCTAAGGATATTTTTGACCGCTGTCTAGTGATCCACTCCTGGATCAATATCGTACCCCTTTGCCAAACTCATGGCAAGGTACATGATACGTCTCCGGCGTATCTATAATTTTTGATTGTTCCATGCTATTATATTATCCACCTTGGATGTTTTATATGCACTAGTAAAATGCCCGTGCGTTGCCACGGGAAACAACAATGAAACATTGGTTTCTAAAATTCTTGCTCATCCATTATTGCGAAAAAAGAGTCTTTTCTTGTAAAGCCAATATTTGAGGTCAACAAGACTTCATTAGGATTTTCACTTCCAAACTGGCCCTAATTTTTACCGGTAGAAGCTTTGGTGTTAACTTTATCCAAAAATATAATATATGATCGGATATGAGCTTATTTTCACCAGCAATTGTTATGAAGCTACGCTGCTCGCTGAAGCTGGTCTTTGGCAATCGATGGGCGGTGTCCGTCGCTCTGGTGACTCTTTAGGCTGAAGTGCAACCTTTTAAGGCGATGGGTCTGTCTGCGCGCCTCTTTCTTCCTTCTAGGGCTATGCTAACAAGGAGGCAGTGTTTCTTCTATGTGGGGGCTATGTATGGCCTCGAGCCATACTGCCATAGCAACCTCGTTGCCCCAAGTGGCTCATCGCTCGTCCCTGACGGCGGCGAGATGCAACCTACACCGACGCAAGGACCTGATCATGTTTTTGTCTCTCAGTTTGAGGTCCTTTTTTGTAAAAGTCCATCGACTTGTTATCTATTTTCTTGTTTCTTTAGGGCTTGGATGTCATATTGTTGTATCATGTTATTACGATGATAATAAAGCTTCGGGATCCCTCCCTGTTAAAAAAACTCTGGTAATAACGCCTGTAAATAAATAATGTTTTTCACTTGTATACTCTGCATGTATTCTTACGTCAAGCTCCCACATAGATATAAAATTACAGCCATGTGATATTCAATCACCAATTCTATTATTTGTCTAATGAAATTTTTTATTCTATTTTTCTTCTGGCTCTACGGACAATAGGAAGGTCACAGCAACCAGATTGTTATACTCCGTACAAATATCATCCTTACTAAAAGAAAAATGTGGTACATTACCACTACATCTACAATCCATATGACAAACAATAGTGGCCCGTAGCTCGTACAAGTGCAGTGTCCATGTTAGAAGGTTTAGCACACTTTCCTGCTCCATCCATGCTACAGTTGAGTACTGCAATATGAGTGGCAAAGTACAACCCTACAACTGTATTTCAAATAGGCATAAGAGGGAGAATATATTGCATTACTTCTGACCCTCCAGGAGTGTCTCTTCCTTGATGGTTCCAATAAATTGATATCCTTGTTTGACTACTTCTATAAGAAATATAATGTTCCAATAAATTGGTGTCCAGGTTTGACTACTTCTATAAGAAACTTAATTACTTCATGTAGTGTGTAGACACTTGAAGAAACATGTGCTATCTCATTCCAAGAAATACTGGAGGACTAATAGACATAGCCCTAGGCTAGTTGAAGTGGTTTCTGAAAAAGAAAATCATGACATTACAAATTGAAGTTGTCCACAAGAGAAATACCAGTTTAATTTGACACAGAGTTACAATACTGGAGAAACTGGGATTTACAAAGTAACTTCGAACTAAATAATATAGCAAAATCAGGTTAAAAGGATTCACTTATTTCTGTTCTGAAAAATCTACGCATCATGTAAAATGCTAAATAAGTGCAGAATTTGTACAGTTAGAAATAGCAGACTTGCGACACACTAACCAGATTATCGTGATGGAGCTCAGACTTGTAAGGCATTATAGATGGCAACACTGTCCATGTGAGTGACACAACTTAATGTACCTTTGTTCAAACTTATAGTTTTGCGGGACATTATAAATGGCTTTAAAATCCAATTATGCTCTACCCTGCAAGCAGCCCACACTTGTGTTTGAAAACAAATATCTCCTGGATGAACCAAGTCGCAGGATACACAAGCATCCAGATTATGGACGGATAATATAAAACATCTAGCTTGACAATGCACTTGTTCCTGGAGTAACCCGCAACAAAAACAACCATTCCTTTCCATCTACTATTAAATTTGAGACAGCGGTTTGCTCTGCTTCAGGTACTGCTACAGTGTAAGGATCGAGATTCTCTATGGTTCTTCCTTGTCTACAAATAGAAAGGAATAAGAAGAAAGATATCCTGATCAATGCTATTGACAAAATTATGTGAAGTCCTTCTATCTCAGGCAAACTAACGGCGATGTTTCCCTACCACCATGATAGAGGAAGATAAATTAGGAACGTAAATAATCATCTTGCGTAAGCTGTGACTATAATCAAATATATTACCACAGAACACGAAAAGCCCTGGATATGTCGTGTAAATTAAAGTGATCAAGAAATAAGCTACAAACTAATTAGGACCATCAACTTTTTATACTGGAAGAGTTCATCTCTTATTACCTCTTTTTCATCGAGCCCACCTGATTTGGTTTCATATATAGATTGGAGTAGCATCTTGATCTCAACTGCTAAAGTAGACCCTTTCTTACATTCTATCTTTTATGGCAGATTACTACAAGGGTAAGTTGACCAAGTCAGAAAAAACGCTGATAATTCCTTGACCATGGTAATGAATAAACTATAACGGAAATACGAAAATCAGTTAGTAGAAAATTAGTTTTATGAGGAGCAAGACATTTGTGAGCAAAACTGAGTTGCAGTTTATAAAGTTGCAGAATTAGAGAAAGAAAATGCTTTGAAACCGATAGTTGTAATGAAGAAGTACTGAATATAAGCTGCAACTGTGAGATTGTTCACTTTGCATAGGTTTTACTTGTGCGTGCGGAGAATAATTTCAATTCCAGTTTATGGTTCATGTATATGGAACACCTTTAGCCCAGCACCCCACAGGACTTGAGCGACCCACACATCAATCACCTAGTGTACTATCTTTAGAATCACAAGCATATCTGCATGTAAGTGCTGCTAGTATCCTAATAAAATAGCCAGGAATGACAACATCAAGTTCCCGACTGTCTTAACTAACAGACAACAATAGTTCCACTTCCACATGGTAGTTGAAGTTGACTGACCTAGTAATAGAATCAAACGATGTGCTTATAAGAATGATTTCTGTCAAGTCATGAGCAATTCTCTAAACTGGATTTCAAAGTTCACCAGAGCTTTGCTGAAAGACTCCAGTGCAGCGATGAGGACAGAGGAAGCTTCTTCTGTGTCCATGGGATCATCATCTTCAGTTTCTGATTCATCCTGTGACAAAGAGGGATTTCAGTGTAAGAAAGAAATTGAAGTGTATGTACAGACAAAAAAAAATTGTGCAAGGCTACAGATTCTGATGATACAACATCAATTTACTTAAGCTCTTACACAAGAGTAGTGAAGGTCAAGGTGAACCTAAGGAAATATCATACTCAGCAAAAAAAAGTTGAAAGAAGACGATCAAATTAAAATCATGTAACTAAATACATAGAAGAATCTTCTTATAAATAAATCAGGCAACCAATATTTTGTCCGATATTCAAAGAGCTATGTTTGAATGAATCTTCTATATTATACGATGCTCTATGCCAACAGATAAATGAGAGAAAAAAGAGTGTTATTAAAATTGTATGCATGCCTTATATATACCAAGGGTCGTTCTTGAGAAAAATTGTGGCTCATGCCTCATGACATTTAGAAAAAATGGATAATATGTAGGTGCTAGCACTTTCCAGAAGGTACAAACCTTACAGGTTCACTCAAGCAAATACCACAAATCATATAATCGCACAACAATGGTTCACAGAATTACAGAAAAATTGAGAGAGAGAGAGAGAAGCAACAACAGGTTGGAGTTCAGAGAAGAACTGCATCAACGGGTTTGAGAAGAGCTTCAGAAGAAGTGCAGCAACAACAGTGCTAGGAGAGATGGGACAGCCACAGGCAGCAAGGAGCAGAGAGGAGAGGTAGCAGCGGACAGAGAATCGACAGCAGAGAGATGGAGTTAGAAGAGTAGCAGTAGGGACGTGGGGGAAGAGAGATGCAGCGGCAGAGCGGCGCCACCGCCGGCGACTGCCTCCCTCACCCTGCGCCCCTTCTCCTTCTCATTTCTTCCTCTCTTTCCTCTCCCCCTCACGCCATGTCTCTCTCTCTTTCTCTGGATGAGCAGGACACCGTCTCCATCGGAGCAAGCTGCCACACCAGCCGCCTGAACCCTCGACGCCGCGCCCGGATTCTCCATCTTCCTCGTGCCGCCCGCCGCCCGCCTACCCATTCCGGTGAACTCTAGCGTCGCCTGCCCATTTCGATGGAGTCTCCCAGATGATGAAGAGCGGTGACGGCGAAGGAGGAGGAGAGAGAGGAGTTGGGGGAAGGTGCGGCGCCGGCGTCGAGTGTCGCCGGTGGTGGAAAGCCGCTGGGGCGGTGGCGGCATGCGGCGGAGGGGCGAGGGCCGACTGCGGCGGCGCGCTGGAGGTGGAGACGGGGGAGGTAAGCTTTTTTTTCTTTTCCATCGCCCGTACCAGTTCGTTTTGACATATTAGGAGGACTGCGGGTTAATTTCTAAAAAATGAAGGGACTTTTATGCAAAAGTGCCGACGACGTAAGCTATTTTATATGCTATTTTATTAGTAGGGAGAGATTTATATGCTATTTTATACTCCCTCCGTTCGGAATTACTTCTCGCAGAAATAGATGTATCTAGATGTATTTTAGTTCTAAATACATCCATTTCTGAGACAAGTAATTCCAAACAGAGGAAGTATGATTTTTGGGACTAACCTATTAACCTAGAGCCTAGTGCCAGTTTCTGTTTTTTCCTTGTTTTTGAGTATTGCAGAAAAAGAAAATCAGAGTCCAATTGACCTGAAATTTCATGGAGATCATTTTTGGACCAGAAGAAGCGCACGGAGTACCGGAGATGGGCCAGAAGAGTCCCGAGGCCACCATGAGGGTGGGGGCGCGCCCTACCCCCCTTGGCGAGCCCCCCTACCTCGTGGCCACCTCGGGGACCCCCCTGACTTGTTCCCGACTCCAACACCTCTTATATAACCCCAAACTTCCAGAAAGAAACCTAGATCGGGAGTTCCGCCACCGCAAGCCTCTATAGCCACCGAAAACCAATCTAGACCCGTTCCGGCACCCTGCCGGAGGGGGGAATCCCTCTCCGGTGGCCATCTTCATCATCCCGGCGCTCTCCATGACGAGGAGGGAGTAGTTCTCCCTCGGGGCTGAGGGTATGTACCAGTAGCTATGTGTTTGATCTCTCTCTCTCTCTCTCGTGTTCTTGATTCGGCACGATCTTGATGTATCGTGAGATTTGCTATTATAGTTGGATCTTATGATGTTTCTCCCCCTCTACTCTCTTGTAATGGATTGAGTTTTCCCTTTGAAGTTATCTTATCGGATTGAGTCTTTAAGGATTTGAGAACACTTGATGTATGTCTTGCATGTGCTTATCTGTGGTGACAATGGGATATCACGTGATCCACTTGATGTATGTTTTGGTGATCAACTTGCGAGTTCCGTGACCCCGTGAACTTATGCATAGGGGCTGGCACACGTTTTCGTCTTGACTCTCCGGTAGAAACTTTGGGGCACTCTTTGAAGTTCTTTGTGTTGGTTGAATAGATGAATTTGAGATTGTGTGATGCATATCATATAATCATACCCACGGATACTTGAGGTGACATTGGAGTATCTAGGTGACATTAGGGTTTTGGTTGATTTGCGTCTTAAGGTGTTATTCTAGTACGAACTCTAGGATAGATTGAACGGAAAGAATAGTTTCGTGTTATTTTACTACGGACTCTTGAATAGATCGATCAGAAAGGATAACTTTGAGGTAGTTTCATACCCCTACAATAATCTCTTCATTTGTTCTCCGCTATTAGTGACTTTGGAGTGACTCTTTGTTGCATGTTGAGGGATTGTTATATGATCTAGTTATGTTATTATTGTTGAGAGAATTTGCACTAGTGAAAGTATGAACCCTAGGCCTTGTTTCAATGCATTGCAATACCGTTCGTGCTCACTTTTATCATTAGTTACCTTGTTGTTTTTATATTTTCAGATTACAAAAACCTTTATCTACCATCCATATTGCACTTGTATCACCATCTCTTCGCCGAACTAGTGCACCTATACAATTTACCATTGCATTGGGTGTGTTGGGGACACAAGAGACTCTTTGTTATTTGGTTGCAGGGTTGTTTGAGAGAGACCATCTTCATCCTCCGCCTCCCACAGATTGATAAACCTTAGGTCATCCACTTGAGGGAAATTTGCTACTGTCCTACAAACCTCTGCACTTGGAGGCCCGATAATGTCTACAAGAAGATGGTTGTGTAGTAGACATCAAGTACTTTTCTGGCGCCGTTGCCGGGGAGGTTAGTGCTTGAAGGTATATCTTTAGATCTTGCAATCGAATCTTTTTGTTTCTTGTTTTATCACTAGTTTAGTCTATAAAAGAAAATTACAAAAAATGGAATTGAGGGTACCTCATATGCTTCATCTTTTTAATATCTTCCATGAAAATAAGGATTCCGATAATTGTGCCAGAATGCTAGAAGAAGAATGCATTAAAATGTTTGGCACTAAATCTTTGAATGATGAGCATGATTGCAATGTTGTTAGTACGAACTCTTTGAATATCCATAGTACCAATGATGATTGTACTAGTCATGATGAAAATGTCTCTTATAAGCATGTCAATTTTTGTGGAGTGCATAGGGTTTGCAAGTACACACCAAATAGGGAAGATATATTTTGCAAGCGGCATAAGTATTTAGAAACTAAATGGTTGCAAGAAAGGCTAGATGTTTGTGCTGAAAATTTAATTTTTTTAGCCATCCTTGTGAACTTTGCAATGAACGTGGTCATTTAAATATCCAATACAAATTGTTTCATGATCGAATCGTGTCCAAAAATTGTGATGACTTGATTTCCCTTGCACATCATAATGAACTTAGTTTGCTTCTGGGTTATGAAGAAATGAAACGTATAACTAAGGATATTCCAGAATATGCCCTTGACAAAGTTCTTGATTTTGATCTAGAGGAAATTTATATGTATTGTGCGGTGAATTGCATTGAAAATCCTTATATTGCCAATTATATAAAGACAAGAAAACAAATAGAAGATGAAGAGAATACTAATGAAAGGGAAGAGACTTCTTAATATCCTCCTATTATTTCTTATGATGAATCAGGTAATGAGGAGGAGCCTTCTATTCAACCAATCTCATTAATAAGGAGTTCCAAAAAGAGGATTAAACCCACACATGATGCGGAGAAGAAAAAGAAAAGACGGAGGAGCAAAGGTAAAAAGGCATCCCTCTCAAGTGATGTTGCTCCTACTACTCATTGTGATGATAATAGTTGCTATAATATTGGTGCTATCCATACTATTAATGATGAGAGTGATTATGCTTATGATATGAAAAGGCCCAAGCTTGGGGATGCTATGTTTGATGAAAATGACATGTTTGATAATTTATTTGCTGCAATTAATGTTTGTCCCAAGCTTGGGGATGCTATGTGTTTTTTTAAGATGATATTAACAACCTCCCAAGTTTTGATATGCAAATTTATTATGATGATAGCATGCCTCCTATTTATGATGATTATATTGATGAAAGTGGGTTTGAAAGAGTGTCAACTTTAGGAAGTAATGATCCCACTAGTTTGGAGGGTGTTGAATCTTATTGTGACAATTATGAAAGTGGATTTGGAGAGGTCATGACTTTATTTAGTAATGATTCCACTATCTTGGAAGAGGTTTCAATTGATTATGATGAGAACAAAGTTTCTACTTATGATGATTATTGTGATGACACTTCTGCTATAAAAAGTAGTGATGATTATATTTATAAAACTTGTCATGATTATGATTACCCTTTTTCTGAACATTACTCTTTTAATGTAGAAACAATTTATAGTATTCGAGTTTCTTATGATACTCCCATTATTCCGAATGAGAAGAACTTTGCTTATGTGGCGAATAGTAAATTTTCTATGCTTGTATATCATGAAAAGAATGCTTTATGTGATAGTTATATTGTTGAATTCATTCATGATTCTACTGAAAATTATTATGAGGGAGGAATATATGCTTGTGGGAGTTGCAATAATATCAAGTTTCCTCTCTATGTGCTTAAAATCCGGAAGTTATGCTTGTTTTACCTTCCTATGCAAGTTGATTCTTGTTCCCATAAGTTGTTTGCTCACAAAATCCCTATGAATAGGAAGTGGGTTAGACTTAAATGTGTTAGTTATATTCTTCATTATGCTCTCTTTATGTTTCAATTCTTATCTTCTATGTGAGCATCATTGAAATCATCATGCCTAGCTAGGGGCGTTAAACGATAGCGCTTGTTGGGAGGCAACCCAATTTTATTTTTGTTCTTTGCTTTTTGATCCTGTTTAGTAATAAATAATTCATCTACCCTCTGTTTAGATGTGGCTTTATGTTTTAATTAGTGTTTTTGCCAAGTAGAACCTTTGGGAAGACCTGGGTGAAGTTTTTGCGATCTTGCTGTGAAAAACAGAAACTTTTGCGCTCATGAGATCAGCTGCCATTTTTTACTGGAGAGTGAGATTAGGTTGATTATTTTTGCAGATGATTAATAGACAAATTCCTCAGGTCCACCAATTTATTTCAAAATTTTTGGAGTGACATAAGTATTCTAATGATACAGATTACTGCAGACTGTTCTGTTTTTGACAGATTCTATTTTCATTGTGTTGTTTGCTTATTTTGATGAATCTATGAGTAGTATCGGAGGGTACGAACCATACAGAAGTTGGAATAAAGTATATATTGCACCAATATGAATTTATAATGAGTTCACAACAGTACCTAAGTGGTGCTTTATTTTCTTATACTAACGGAGCTTATGAGTTTTCTGTTGAGTTTTGTGTTGTGAAGTTTTCAAGTTTTGGGTAAAGATTCGATGGACTATGGAATAAGGAGTGGCAAGAGCCTAATCTTGGGGATGCCCAAGGCACCCCAAGGTAACATTCAAGAACAACCAAGAGCCTAAGCTTGGGGATGCCCCGGATGGCATCCCCTCTTTCGTCTTCATTCATCGGTAACTTTACTTGGAGCTATATTTTTATTCACCACATGATATGTGTTTTGCTTGGAGTGTTATTTTATTTTATTTTGTTTTGCTTCCTGTTTGAATAAAATACCAAGATCTGAAATTATTAAATGTTAGATAGTCTTCACATAGTTGCATAATTATTCGACTACTCATTGATCTTCACTTATATCTTTCGGAGTAGTTTGTCATTTGCTCTAGTGCTTCACTTATATCCTTTTAGAGCACGGCGGTGGTTTTATTTTGAAGAAATTGTTGAACTCTCATGCTTCACTTATATTATTTTGAGAGTCCTAAACAGCATGGTAATTTTCTATGGTTACGAAACTAGTCCTAATATGATGGGGATCCAAGAGGGGTATAATAAAAACTTTCATATAAAGTGCATTGAATACTATGAGAAGTTTGATGCTTGATGATTGTTTTGAGACATGAGGATGGTGATATTAGATTAATTCTAGTTAAGTAGTTGTGAATTTGAGAAATACTCGTGTTGAGGTTTGCAAGTCCCGTAGCATGCACATATGGTAACCGTTGTGTGACAAATTTGAAGCATGAGGTGTTTCTTTGATTGTCTTCCTTATGAGTGGCGGTCGGGGACGAGCGATGGTGTTTTCCTACCAATCTATCCCCCTAGGAGGATGCACATAATGCTTGGTTTTTGATGACTTGTAGATTTTTGCAATAAGTATGTGAGTTCTTTATGACTAATGTTGAGTCCATGGATTATACGCACTCTCACCCTTCCATCATTGCTAGCCTCTTCGGTACCGTGCATTGCCCTTTCTCACCTTGAGAGTCGGTGCAACTTCGCCGGTGCATCCAAACCGCGTGATATGATACGCTCTATCACACATAAGACTCCTTATATCTTCCTGAAAACAGCCACCATACCTATCTATTATGGCATTTCCATAGCCATTCCGAGATATATTGCCATGCAACTTTCCACCGCTACGTTTATTATGACACGCTTCATCATTGTCACATTGCCATGCATGATCATGTAGTTGACATCGTATTTGTGGCAAAGCCACCATGCATAATTTCATACATGTCACTCTTGATTCATTGCCCATCCCGGTAAACCGCTGGAGGCATTCATATAGAGTCACACTTTGTTCTAGTATCGAGTTGTAATCTTTGAGTTGTAAATAAATAGAAGTGTGATGATCATCATTAATAGAGCATTGTCCCAAAAAAAGAAAGGCTAAAAAAAGAAAAGAAGGGCCAAATAAAAAAATAAGAAGAAAATAAATAAAAGGGACAATGCTACTATCCTTTTACCACACTTGTGCTTCAAAGTAGCACCATGATCTTCATGATAGAGAGTCTCTTATGTTTTCACTTTCACATACTAAGTGAGAATTTTTCATTATAGAACTTGGCTTGTATATTCCAACAATGGGCTTCCTCGAATGCCCTAGGTCTTCGTGAGCAAGCAAGTTGGATGCACACCCACTTAGTTTCTTTTTGTTGAGCTTTCATACATTTATATCTCTAGTGCATCCGTTGCATGGCAATCCCTACTCCTTGCATTGACATCAATTGATGGGCATCTCCATAGCCCCTTGATTAGCCGCATTAATGTGAGACTTTCTCCTTTTTTGTCTTCTCCACACAACCCCCATCATTATATTCTATTCCACCCATAGTGCTATGTCCATGGCTCACGCTCATGTATTGCATGAAAGTTGAAAAAAAGTTTGAGATTACTAAAGTATGAAACAATTGCTTGGCTTGTCATCAGGGTTGTGCATGATGGGAGCATTTTTGTGTGACAAAAATGAAGCATAGCCAAACTATATGATTTTGTAGGGATAAGCTTTCTTTGGCCATGTTATTTTGAGAAGACATGACTGCTTAGTTAGTATGCTTGAAGTATTATTATTTTTATGTCAATATTAAACTTTTGTCTTGAATCTTATGGATCTGAATATTCTTTCCACAATAAAGAGAATTACATGGATAAATATGTTAGGTAGCATTCCACATCAAAAATTCTATTTTTATCATTTACCTACTCGAGGACGAGCAGGAATTAAGCTTGGGGATGCTTGATACGTCTCCAACGTATCTATAATTTTGATTGTTCCATGCTATTATATTATCAACCTTGTATGTTTTATATGCATTTATATGCTATTTTATATGATTTTTGGGACTAACCTATTAACCTAGAGCCCAGTGCCAGTTTTTCTTTTCCTTTTTTTGGGTATCGCAGAAAAGGAAAATCAAACGGAGTCCAATTGACATGAAATTTCACGGAGATCATTTTTGGACTAGAAGAAGCCCACGGAGTACCGGAGATGGGCCAGAAGAGTCCCAAGGCCACCACGAGGGTGGGGGGCACGCCCTACCCCCTGGGCGCGCCCCCTACCTCGTGGCCGCCTCGGGGACCCCTTGACTTGTTCCCGACTCCAACACCTCTTATATAACCCCAACCTTACAGAAAGAAACCTAGATCAGGAGTTCCGCCACCGCAAGCCTCTATAGCCACCAAAAACCAATCTAGACCCGTTCCGGCACCCTGCGGAGGGGGGAATCCCTCTCCGGTGGCCATCTTCATCATCCCGGCGCTCTCCATGACGAGGAGGGAGTAGTTCTCCCTCGGGGCTGAGGGTATGTACCAGTAGCTATGTGTTTGATCTCTCTCTCTCTCTCTCATGTTCTTGATTCGACACGATCTTGATGTATCGCGAGCTTTGCTATTATAATTGGATCTTATGATGTTTCTCCCCCTCTACTCTCTTGTAATGGATTGAGTTTTCTGTTTGAAGTTATCTTATCGGATTGAGTCTTTAAGGATTTGAGAACACTTGATGTATGTCTTGCATGTGCTTATCTGTGGTGACAATGGGATATCACGTGATCCACTTGATGTATGTTTTGGTGATCAACTTGCGAGTTCTGTGGCCTCTGAACTTATGCATAGGGGTTGGCACACGTTTTCATCTTGACTCTCCGGTAGAAACTTTGGGGCACTCTTTGAAGTTCTTTGTGTTGGTTGAATAGATGAATCTGAGATTGTGTGATGCATATCGTATAATCATACCCACGGATACTTGAGGTTACATTGGAGTATCTAGGTGACATTAGCGTTTTGGTTGATTTGCGTCTTAAGGTGTTATTCTAGTACGAACTCTAGGATAGATTGAACGGAAAGAATAGCTTCGTGTTATTTTACTATGGACTCTTGAATAGATCGATCAGAAAGGATAACTTTGAGGTAGTTTCATACCCTACAATAATCTCTTCGTTTGTTCTCCACTATTAGTGACTTTGGAGTGACTCTTTGTTTCATGTTGAGGGATTGTTATATGATCTAGTTATGTTATTATTGTTGAGAGAACTTGCACTAGTGAAAGTATGAACCCTAGGCCTTGTTTCAATGCACTGCAATACCGTTCGTGCTCACTTTTATCATTAGTTACCTTGCTGTTTTTATATTTTCAGATTACAAAAACCTTTATCTACCATCCATATTGCACTTGTATCACCATCTCTTCTCCGAACTAGTGCACATATACAATTTACCATTGTATTGGGTGTGTTGGGGACACAAATGACTCTTTGTTATTTGGTTGCAGGGTTGTTTGAGAGAGACCATCTTCATCCTACGCCTCCCACGGGTTGATAAACCTTAGGTCATCCACTTGAGGGAAATTTGCTACTGTCCTAGAAACCTCTGCACTTGGAGGCCCAACAACGTCTACAAGAAGAAGGTTGTGTAGTAGACATCAGTACACAATAGGTTTGGTACACAACGTAGCATACTTTATAGAACCTATGGCTGAGGCATAGGGAATGACTTTCATTCTCTTTCTATTTTCTGTGGTGGTCATATTTTCAGTCTTACTTAACTTTACACCTTGCAATGCAGGCAAGAACTCCTTCTTTGACTGTTCCATTTTGAACTACTTCAAAATCTTGTCAAGGCATGTACTCATTGAAAAATCTTATCAAGCATCTTGATCTATCTCTATAGATCTTGATGCCCAATATGTAAGTAGCTTCATCGAGGTCTTTCTTTGAAAAACTCCTTTCAAACACTCCTTTATGCTTTCCAGAAAATTCAACATCATTTCTGATCAACAATATGTTATTCACATATACTTATCAGAAAGGCTGTAGTGCTCCCACTCACTTTCTTGTAAATACAGGCTTCACCAAAAGTCTGTATAAAACCATATGCTTTGATCACCTTATCAAAGCGTATATTCCAACTCCGAGATGCTTGCACCAGTCCATAGATGGATCGCTGGAGCTTGCACACTTTGTCAGCACCTTTAGGATTGACAAAAACCTTCATGTTGCATCGTATACAACTCTTCTTTAAGAAATCCATTAAGGAATGTAGTTTTGACATCCATTTGCCAGATTTCATAAAATGTGGCAGTTGCTAACATGATTCGGATAGACTTAAGCATCGCTACGAGTGAGAAAATCTTATCGTAGTCAACACCTTGAACTTGTCGAAAACTTTTTGCGAGAATTCAAGCTTCAGCGTCCGTTGCTTCCTCTTGAGCATGCGTCGGTTTTCCCTTGAAGAGGAAAGGGTGATGCAGCAAAGCAGCGTAAGTATTTCCCTCAGTTTTTGAGAACCAAGGTAGTAGGAGACCATGCGCGAGTCACCTCGTACCTACATAAACAAATAAGAACCTCGCAGCCAACATGATAAAGGGGTTGTCAATCCCTTCACGGCCACTTGCAAGAGTGAGATCTGATAGAGATAATAATAATAAGATAAATATTTTTGGTATTTTTATGATATAAATTGAAAGTAAAGATTGCAAAATAAAATAGATTGGAAACTTGTATGATGGAAAATAGACCCGGGGGCCATAGGTTTCATTAGTGGCTTCTCTCAAGATAGCATAAGTATTACGGTGGGTGAACAAATTACTGTCGAGCAATTGATAGAATTGAGCATAATTATGAGAATATCTAGGTATGATCATGTATATAGGCATCACGTCCGTGACAAGTAGACCGACTCCTGCCTGGATCTACTACTATTACTCCACACATCGACCGCTATCCAGCATGCATCTAGAGTATTAAGTTCATAAGAACGGAGTAATGCTTTAAGAAAGATGACATGATGTAGAGGGATAAACACATGCAATATGATATAAACCCCATCTTTTCATCCTCGATGGCAACAATACAATACATGTCGTTTCCCCTACTGTCACTGGGATCGAGCACCGCAAGATTGAACCCAAAGCTAAGCACTTCTCCCATTACAAGAAAGATCAATCTAGTAGGCCAAACCAAACTGATAATTCGAAGAGACTTGCAAAGATAACCAATCATACATAAAAGAATTCAGAGAAGATTTAAATATTGTTCATAGATAATCTTGATCATAAACCCACAATTCACCGGATCTCGACAAACACACCGCAAAAGAAGATTACATCGAATAGATCTCCAAGAGATTCGAGGAGAACTTTGTATTGAGATCCAAAGAGAGAGAAGAAGCCATCTAGCTAATAACCATGGACCCAAAGGTCTGAAGTAAACTACTCACACATCATCGGAGGGGCCATGGAGTTGATGTAGAGGCCCTCCGTGATCAATTCCCCCTCGGACGAAGCTCTGGAAAAGGCCCCAAGATGGTATCTCTTGGGTGCAGAAGGTTGCGGCAGTGGAAATAGGGTTTCGTGGTGCTCCTGGATGTTTTCAGGGTACGTAGGTATATATAGGAGGAAGAAGTAGGTCGATGGAGCCACGAGGGGCCCACGAGGGGGAGGACGTGCCTAGGGGGGTAGGCGTGCCCCCCTACCTCGTGGCCACCTTGTTGGTTGCTTGACGTCCACTCCAAGTCCTATGGACCACGTTTGTTCCAAAAATCACGCTCCCGAAGGTTTCATTCTGTTTGGACTCCGTTTGATATTCCTTTTCTGCGAAACACTGAAATAGGCAAAAAAAACAGCAATTTGCACTGGGCCTTGGGTTAATAGGTTAGTCCCAAAAATAATATAAAAGTGTAAAATAAAGCCCATTAACATCCAAAACAAATAATATAATAGCATGGAACAATAAAAAATTATAGATACATTGGAGACGTATCATCCGTCTTCCTCTTGAAGATCCATTTATTCTCAATGGCTCACCGATCATTGGGCAAGTCAATCAAAGTCCATACTTTGTTCTCATACATGGATCCAATCTCAGATTTCATGGCCTCAAGCCATTTCGCGGAACCTGGGCTCATCATCGCTTCCTCATAGTTTGTAGGTTCGTCATGGTCTAGTAACATGACTTCCAGAACAGGATTATCGCACCACTCTGGTGTGGACCGTACTCTGGTTGACCTACGAGGTTCGGTAGTAACTTGATCTGAAGTTTCATGATCATCATCATTAGCTTCGTCACTAATTGGTGTAGGAATCACTGAAACTGATTTCTGTGATGAACTACTTTCCAATTCGGGAGAAGGTACAATTACCTTATCATTTTCTACATTCCTCCCACCCACTTCTTTCGAGAGAAAACTCCTTCTCTAGAAAGGATCCATTCTTAGCAACAAAGATCTTGCCGCCGGATCTGTGATAGAAGGTGTACCCAACAGTTTCTTTTGGGGATTCTATGAAGACGCATTTCTCCGATTTGGGCTTGAGCTTTATCAGGTTGAAGCTTTTTCACATAAGCATCGCAACCCCAAACTTTTAGAAATAGCAGCTTAGGTTTCTTGCTAAACCACAGTTCATATGGTGTCGTTTCAACGGATTTAGATGGTGCCCTATTTAACGTGAATGCAATTGTCTCTAATGCATAACCCCAAAACTATAGTGGTAAATCGGTAAGAGACATCATAGATCGCACCATATCTAATAAAGTACGGTTACGACGTTTGGACACACCATTACACTGTGGTGTTCCAGGTGGCGTGAGTTGCGAAACTATTCCACATTGTTTCAAATGAAAACCAAACTCGTAACTCAAATATTCACCTCCGCGATCAGATCGTAGAAACTTTATTTTCTTGTTATGATGATTTTCCACTTCACTATGAAATTCTTTGAACTTTTCAAATGTTTCAGACTTATGTTTATTAAGTAGATATACCCATATCTGCTCAAATCATCTGTGAAGGTCAGAAAATAATGATACCCGCTGCGAGCCTCAACACTCATCGGACCGCATACATCGGTATGTATTATTTCCAATAAGTCAATGGCTCACTCCATTGTTCCGGAGAACGAAGTCTTAGTCATCTTGCCCATGAGGCATGGTTCGCAAGCATCAAATGATTCATAATCAAGTGATTCCAAAAGTCCATCCGCATGGAGTTTCTTCATGCGTTTTACACCAATATGACCTAAACGGCAGTGCCACTAGTATGCTGCACTATCATTATCAACTTTGCATCTTTTGGCATCAATATTATGAATATGTGTATCACTATGATCGTGATTCAATAAACCATTCACCTTGGGTGTATGACCATAGAAGGTTTTATTCATGTCAACAGAATAACAATTATTCTTTGACTTAAATGAATAACTGTATTGCAATAAACATGATCCAATAATATTCATGCTCAACACAAACACCAAATAACATTTATTTAGGTCCAACACTAATCCCGAAGATAGAGGGAGTGTGCTATGGTGATCTTATAAACCTTGGAATCACTTCCAACACACATCGTCACCTCGCCCTTAACTAGTCTCTGTTCATTTTGCAACTCCTGTTTCAAGTTAATAATCTTAGCAACTAAACTGGTATCAAATACCCTGGGGTTACTATGAACACTAGTAAAGTACACATCAATAACATGTATATCAAATATATCTTTCACTTTTCCATCCTTCTTATCCGCCAAGTATTTGGGGTAGTTCCGCTTCCAGTGACCATTCTTTCTGGAAGTTCCCTTTCTTTTCCTTTGCCCCTTTTCAGTAGAAGCACTCAATGACCATCCTTTGCAGTAGAAGCACTCCGTTTTAGGCTTAGGTCTAGCTTTGGGTTTCTTCACGTGAGTGGCAACTTGCTTGCCATTCTTTCTTGAAGTTCCCTTTCTTTCCCTTTTCCCCTTTTCTTGAAACTAGTGGTCTTGTTAACCATCAACACTTGATGCTCTTTCTTGATTTCTACCTTCGCCGATTTTAGCATCGCGAAGAGCTCAGGAATCATTTTCGTCATCCCTTGCATATTATAGTTCATCATGAAGTTCCAGTAACTTGGTGATAGTGACTAGAGAAATCTATCAATCACAATCTTATATGGAAGATTAACTCCCACTTGATTCAAGCGATTGTAGTACTCAGACATTCTAAGCACATGCTCACTGGTTGAGCTATTCTCCTCCATCTTGTAGGCAAAGTACTTGTCAGAGGTCTCATACCTCTCGACTCAGGCATGAGTCTGAAATACCAATTTCAACTCTTGGATATGCTCCGTGGCGTTCAAAACGTTTTTTAAGTCCTGGTTCTAAGCCATAAATCATGGCACACTAAACTATCAAGTACTCATCATACCGATCTTGCCAAACGTTCATGACGTCTGCATCTGCTCCTGCAATAGGTCCATCACCTAGCAGTGCATCAAGGACATAATTCTTCTGTGCAGCAATGAGGATAACCCTCAGATCACGGATCCAGTCCGCATCATTGCTACTATCATCTTTCAACTTATTTTTCTCTAGGGACATACAAAAAATTAACGGGGAGCTATAACGTGAGCTATTGATCTACAACATAACTTGCAAATACTATCAGGACTAAGTTCATGGTAAATTAAAGTTCAGTTAATCATATTACTTCATAACTCCCACTTAGATAGACATCCCTCTAGTCATCTAAATGATCACGTGATCCATATCAACTAAACCATGTCCGATCATCACGTGAGATGGAGTAGTTTTCAATGGTGAACATCTCTATGTTGATCATATCTACTATATGATTCACATTCGACCTTTCGATCTCGGTGTTCCGAGGCCATATCTGCATATGCTAGGCTTGTCAAGTTTAACCCAAGTATTCCGCATGTGCAAAACTGGCTTGCACCCGTTGTATGTGAACGTAGAGCTTATCACACCCGATCATCACGTGGTGTCTCGACATGACGAACTGTAGCAACGGTGCATACTCAGGGAGAACACTTATACCTTGAAATTTAGTGAGGGATCATCTTATAATGCTACCGCCGTACTAAGCGAAATAAGAAGCATAAAGGATAAACATCACATGCAATCAAAATATGTGACATGATATGGCCATCATCATCTTGTGCCTTTGATCACCATCTCCAAAGTACCATCATGATCTCCATCGTCACCGGCATGACACCATGATCTCCATCATCTTGATCTTTATCAATGTGTCGTCACATGGTCGTCTCGCCAACTATTGCTTTTGCAACTATTGCTATCGCATAGCGATAAAGTAAAGCAATTATATGGCGCTTGCATCTTATGCAATAAAGAGACAACCATAAGGCTCCTACCAGTTGCCGATAATTTTAGCAAAACATGATCATCTCATACAACAATTTATATATCATCACGTCTTGACCATATCACATCACAACATGCCTTGCAAAAACAAGTTAGACGGCCTCTACTTTGTTGTTGCAAGTTTTACATGGCTGCTACAGGCTTCTAGCAAGAACCGTTCTTACCTACGCATCAAAACCACAACGAATTTTTGTCAAGTCTGCTTTTTTAACCTTCAATAAGGACCGGCAATAGTCAAAAACGATTCAACTAAAGTTGGAGAAATAGACACCCGCCAGCCACCTGTGTGCAAAGCACGTCGGTGGAACTAGTCTCAGGAACGCTGTCATGTAATGTCGGTCCGGGCCGCTTCATCCAGCAATACCACCGAATCAAAGTAAGACGTTGTTGGTAAGCAGTATGACTATTATCGTCCACAACTCTTTGTGTTCTACTCATGCAAATAACATCTACGTATAGACCTGGCTCGGATGCCACTGTTGGGGAACGCAGTATTTCAAAAAAATTCCTACGATCACACAAGATCTAAATAGGAGATGCATAGCAACGAGAGGGGAGAGTGTGTCCACGTACCCTCATAGACTGAAAGTGGAAGCGTTTAGTAACGCGGTTGATGTATTTGAACGTCTTCATGATCCAACCGATCTTAGCACTGAACATACGACACCTCCGTGTTCAGCACACCTTCAGCACAATGACGTCCCTCAAGCTCTTGATCCAGTTGAGGACGAGGGAGAGTTTCTTCAGCACGACGGCGTGGCGACGGTGATGATGAAGTTACCGGCGCAGGGCTTCGCCTAAGCACTACGACGATACGACCGAGGTGTGTAGCTGTTGAGGGGGGCACCTGATACATCTCCATCATATCTACTTTTCCAAACACTTTTGCCCTTGTTTTGGACTCTAACTTGCATGATTTCAATGGAACTAACCCAGACCGACGCTTAGTAGAATTGCCATGGTGTTATTTTTGTGCAGAAATAAAAGTTCTCGGAATGACCTGAAAATCAACGGAGAATATTTTTGGAATATATAAAAAATACTGCCGAAAGAATCAACGTCAGGGGGCCCACACCCTGTCCACGAGGGTGGGAGGCGCGCCCCCTGCCTCATGGGCCCCCTGACGCTCCACCGACCTCAACTCCAACTCCATATATTCATGTTCGGGGAGAAAAAAATCAGGAAGAAGGATTCATCGCGTTTTACGATACGGAGCCGCCGCCAAGTCCTAATCTCTCTTGGGAGGGTTTATCCGGAGTTCGTTCGGGGCTCTCGAGAGGGGAATCCGTCACCATCATCATCATCAACCTTCCTCCGTCACCAATTTCATGATGCTCACCGCCGTGTGTGAGTAATTCCATCGTAGGCTTGCTGGACGGTGATGGGTTGGATGAGATTTATCATGTAATCGAGTTAGTTTTGTTAAGGTTTGATCCCTAGTATCCATTATGTTCTAAGATTGATGTTGCTATGACTTTGCTATGCTTAATGCTTGTCACTAGGGCCCGAGTGCCATGATTTCAGATCTGAACCTATTATGTTTTCATGAATATATGTGAGTTCTTGATCCTATATTGCAAGTCTATAGTCACCTATTATGTGTTATGATCCGTTAACCCCGAAGTGACAATAATCGGGATACTTACCGGTGATGACCGTAGTTTGAGCAGTTCATGTATTCACTAAGTGTTAATGCTTTGGTCCGGTACTCTATTAAAAGGAGGCCTTAATATCCCTTAGTTTCCAATAGGACCCCGCTGCCACGGGAGGGTAGGACAAAAGATGTCATGCAAGTTCTTTTCCATAAGCACGTATGACTACATTCGGAATACATGCCTACATTACATTGATGAACTGGAGCTAGTTCTGTGTCACCCTATGTTATAACTATTGCATGAGGAATCGCATCCGACATAATTATCCATCACTGATCCAATGCCTATGAGCTTTTCACATATTGATCTTCGCTTATTTACTTTTCCGTTGCTATAGTTACAATCACAACAAAACTGCTATCGTTACTTTTGCCACTGTTACCGCTACTATCATATTACTTTGCTACTAAATACCTTCCTGCAGATATTAAGTTTCCAGGTGTGGTTGAATTGACAACTTAGCTTCTAATACTTGAGAATATTCTTTGGCTCCCCTTGTGTCGAATCAATAAATTTGGGTTGAATACTCTACCCTTGAAAACGGTTGTGATCCCCTATACTTGTGGGTTATCAAGACTATTTTCTGGCGCCGTTGCCGGGGAGCATAGCTCTATTCTTTGAGTCACTTGGGATTTATATTTGCTGATCACTATGAAGAACTTGAAAGATAAAAGAACCAAGATTTTTCCCTCAACTACGAGGGAAGGTAAGGAACTGCCATCTAGCTCTGCACTTGATTCACCTTCTGATTTGAGTAAACTTGCGACACCTACTCCTGCTATTCATTATGATATGTCGCATGTTATTGATGATGCCACTTCTGCTTTGCATGATGCTTATGATGAAACTACTTCTATGCTTGATAATACTGTGCCACTAGGTGAATTTCTTGATGAACAACTTGCTAGGGTTAGAGAGAATGAAATTATTGAAACTGATAATATTGATGAAAGTGATGATGAAGATTCTCCCCTAGATATGAATTGCCTATTGTGCCTGAGGGTTATGTTATGGATGAAGAAACTGCTAGAGACTTTTTATCTTGCAATGATAGATATGATCTTAAGAAACTGTTAGTTAAGCTGAAAGAAAAATCCTTGAATGCTAGAATGAAACATGACCCTGCTTTTGCTACTTCACCTATCTTTATTTCCGATAAAGATTATGATTTCTCTGTTGACCCTAAGTTAATTACTTTGGTTGAATCTGATCCTTTTTATGGCTATGAATCTGAAACTGTTGTGGCACATCTTACTAAATTAAATGATAGCCACCCTGTTCACTAATGATGAGAAAACTCGCTATTACTTTATCCTTAAGTTGTTTCCATTCTCACTAAAGGGTGAAGCTAAAACATGGTTTAATTCTCTTGATCCTGGTTGTGTGCGTAGTCCCCAGGATATGATTTATTACTTCTCTGCTAAATATTTCCCCGCTTAGAAGAAACAAGCTGCCTTAAGGGAAATATATAATTTTGTGCAAACTGAAGAAGAGAGTCTCCCACAAGCTTGGGGGAGGCTTCTCCAATTACTTAATGCTTTGCCTGATCATCCTCTCAAGAAAAATGAAATACTTGATATCTTTTATAATGGACTAACCGATGCTTCTAGAGACCATCTGGATAGTTGTGTTGGTTGTGTTTTTAGGGAAAGAACTATTGATCAAGATGAATTGCTATTGAATAATATGTTGAGCAATGAAAATGATTGGACACTTCCTGAACCAACTCCTAAGCCAACTCCGAAGAAAAGGGGTATTCTATTTCTCAGTCCTGAAGATATGCAAGAGGCAAAAAAATCTATGAAAGAAAAAGGTGTTAAAGCTAAATGTTAAGAATTTACCACCTATTGAAGAAATACATGGTCTTGATAACCCGACACAGGTAGTAAAGGTAAATTCTCTCTATAGATTTGATAAATGTGAAATCCCATCTACTAAGTTTGCTAGCCAATGCTTGGATGAGTTCGATAATTTTATGGTTAAGCAAGAGGACTTGAATGCTTATTTTGGTAGACAATTGAAACGTAATGCTTATATGATTGAACACCTGAGTGATTATATGTCTAGAGTTAAAGGTGAACTTAAACTCATTAGTAAACATGCTCATATGGTTACCACTCAAGTAGAACAAGTACTTAAATCTTAGAATGATTTGCTCAATGAATTAAATAATAAGAAAAATGATAATGCTGTTAGAGTTATGACTAGAGGTGGTAAAATGACTCAGGAACCTTTGTATCCTGAGGGCCATCCTAAGAGAATTGAGCACGATTCTTAGAGATTTAATGTTGATGCACCTAGTTCTTCTAAGAAGAAGAAAAAGAAAAATGATAGGACTTTGCATGCTTCTAGTGAACCTGCTGTTGACACACCTGAGAATCCCAATGATATTTCTATTTCTGATGCTGAAACACAATCTGGTAATGAACATGAACCTAGTGATAATATTAATGATGATGTTCATGTTGATGCTCAACCTAGTAATGATAATGATGTAGAGATTGAACCTGCTGTTGATCTTGATAACCCACAATCAAAGAATCAACGTTATGATAAGAGAGACTTTGTTGCTAGGAAGCACGGTAAAGAAAGAGAACCATGGGTTCAGAAACCCATGCCCTTTCCTCCTAAACCATCCAAGAAAAAGGATGATGAGGATTTTGAGCGCTTTGCTGAAATGATTAGACCTATCTTTTTTGCATATGTGTTTGACTGATATGCTTAAAATGGATCCTTATGCTAAGTATATGAAAGATATTGTCACTAATAAGAGAAAGATATCAGAAGCTAAAATTTCCACCATGCTTGCTAATTATACTTTTAAAGGTGGAATACCAAAGAAACTTGGAGATCCAGGAGTACCAACTATACCATGCTCCATTAAAAGAAACTATGTTAAAACTGCTTTATGTGATCTTGGAGCCGGTGTTAGTGTTATGCCTTTCTCTTTATATCGTAGACTTGATTTGAATAAGTTGACACCTACCGAAATATCTTTGCAAATGGCTGATAAATCAACTGCTATAGTGTCGGTATTTGTGAGGATGTGCCTGTTGTGGTTGCAAACGTTACTATTTTAACGGACTTTGTTATTCTTGATATTCCCGAGGACGATAGTATGTCCATTATTCTTGGAAGACCCTTTTTGAATACTGCAGGGGCTGTTATTGATTGCAACAAAGGCAATGTCACTTTTCATGTTAATGGTAATGAGCATACGGTACACTTTCCGAGGAAACAACCTCAAGTCCACAGTATCAATTCTATTAGAAAAATTTCAACGATTACTATTAGAGGTTTTGAATTTCCTCTTCCTACTGTCAAGAAGAAATATGATATTCTTATTATTGGGGACGTGCATATCCTCTTTGAGGTAACCTAGTCGTTATTCGAAATTTCTCTGGTTTCATGTTATTCGAAATGAGTTTGTTAACAAGATTTGATCAACCGTGTTAGTGGATTCCTTTTGATGAGCATGAGATGGATGAAGTTAGAAAGCACAACTCTGTGTACCCTCCTTTTACTTTTTGTTATTTAGTTTAAATAAAGCAAAAATAACATTTTCTGTCTGTTTTCTGGATTATCCTTGCAATAAAAAATACCCTGAAAATAAAAGTTCTCCAAATGCCCTAAAAATTTAATATGATTTTTCTGGAATATTTAAGAATTATTGGCACT
This sequence comes from Triticum urartu, assembly GCF_056163025.1. Lineage (NCBI taxonomy): Eukaryota > Viridiplantae > Streptophyta > Magnoliopsida > Poales > Poaceae > Triticum > Triticum urartu. The sequence goes on along the minus strand of NC_141876.1, from coordinate 396,320,167 downwards.
GAGAACACACCAGGGGGACCCACCATGTGCCCAGGAGGGTGGAGGGCGCGCCCTACGTCCCTGGGCGCGCCCCCTGCCTCGTGGACCCCACGTGGGTCCCCTCTGATACGTCCATTTTGCATCATGCTTTTATATCGATATTTATTGCATTATGGACTGTTATTTCACTTTATGTCACAATACTTATGGCTATTCTCTCTTATTTTACAAGGTTTATATAAGGAGGGAGAATGCCGGCGGCTGGAATTCTGGGCTGGAAAAGGAGCAAATATTAGAGACCTATTATGCGCAACTCCAAAAGTCCTGAAACTCCACGGAACATCTTAAAGTAAATAAATAAAAATCCTCACCAAAGATGAAGGCCAGGGGGCCCACACCCTGTTCACGAGGGTGGGGGGCGCCCCCCTAGGGCGCGCCCCCTACCTCGTGGGCCCCCTGGTGGCTCTCCGATGTCCATCTTCTCCTATATGAGGTCTTTTGATGAGAAAAAATAGAAAGGAACTTTTCGGGAGGAGACTCCGCCGCCACGAGGCGGAACCTTGGCGGAACCAATCTAGAGCTTCGACAGAGCTGTTCTGCCGGGGATACTTCCCCCCGGGAGGGGGAAATCATCACCATCGTCATCACAAACGCTCCTCTCATCGGGAGAGGGCAATCTCCATCAACATCTTCACCAGCACCATCTCATCTCCAAACCCTAGTTCATCTCTTGTATCCAATTCTTATCTCAAAGTCCGGGATTGGTGCTAGTAGGTTGCTAGTAGTGTTGATTACTCATTGTAGTTGATGCTAATTGGTTTACTTGGTGGAAGATCATATGTTCAGATCCTATATGCATATTATTACCCCTTTGATTATGAACATGAATATGCTTTGTGAGTAGTTACGTTTTTCCTGAGGATAAGGGAGAAGTCTTGCTATTAGTAGTCATGTGAATTTGGTATTCGTTTGATATTTTGATAAGATGTATGTTGTCTAGCCTCTAGTGGTGTTATGTGAACGTCGACTACATAACACTTCACCATTATTTGGGCCTAGAGGAAGGCATTGGGAAGTAATAAGTAGATGATGGGTTGCTAGAGTGACAGAAGCTTAAACCCTAGTTTATGCGTTGCTTCGTAAGGGGCTGATTTGGATCCATATGTTTCATGCTATGGTTAGGTTTACCTTAATACTTTTGTTGTAGTTGTGGATGCTTGCAATAGAGGTTAATCATAAGTGGGATGCTTGTTCAAGTAATAATAGCACCCAAGCACCGGTCCACCCACATATCAAATTATCAAAGTATCGAACGCGAATCATATGAACGTGACGAAAACTAGCTTGACGATATTCCCATGTGTCCTCGGGAGCGCTTTTCCTATTATAAGAGTTTGTTCCGGCTTGTCCTTTGCTACGAAAAGGATTGGGCCATCTTGCTGCGCTTTATTTACTTTTGTTACTTGTTGCTCGTTACAATTTATCCTATCACAAAACTATCTATTACCACTTATTTCAGTACTTGCAGAGAATACCTTGCTGAAAACCGCTTATCATTTCCTTCTGCTCCTCGTTAGGTTCGACACTCTTACTTATCGAAATGACTACGATAGATCCCCTATACTTGTGGGTCATCAAGACTCTTTTATGGCGCCGTTGCCGGGGAGTGTAGCGCCTTTGGTAGGTGGAATTTGGTAAGGAAAAATTTATATAGTGTGCTGAAATTTACTATCACTTGTTACTATGGAAAGTAATTCTATGAGGGGCTTGTTCGAGGTATCTTCACCCCATCCAGTAGAGCAAAGAGTTGCTCCTCAACCTACTGAACCTATTGGAAATGAAACTCCTTTTGAATTTCCTTCGGGTATGATGGAAAAACTGCTAGCTAACCCTTTTACAGGAGATGGAACAAAGCATCCTGATGAGCACTTAATATATGTGGATGAAGTTTGTGGATTATTTAAGCTTGCAGGTATACCCGATGATGTTGCTAAGAAGAAGGTCTTCCCTTTATCTTTGAAGGGAGATGCATTGATATGGTATAGGCTATGTGATGATATGAGATCATGGGACTATAAAAGATTGAAGTTGGAATTTCATCAGAAGTATTACCCTACGCATCTTGTTCATCGTGATCGTAATTATATATATAATTTCTGGCCTCGCGAAGGAGAAAGCATCGCTCAAGCTTGGGGGAGGCTTAAATCAATGTTATATTCATGCCCCAATCATGAGCTCTCAAGAGAAATGATTATTCAAAATTTATATGCTCGGCTTTCTGATAACAATCGCACCATGCTCGATACTTCTTGTGCTGGCTCTTTTATGATGAAGACTACTGAATTCAGATGGAATTTATTGGATAGAATTAAACGCGACTCTGAAGATTGGGACCTCGACGAAGGTAAAGAGTCAGGTATGACACCTAAGTTTGATTGTGTTAAATCTTTTATGGATACCGATATTTTCCGTAAGTCTAGCACTAAATATGGACTTGACTCTGAGATAGTAGCTTCTTTCTGTGAATCTTTTGCTACTTATGTTGATCTCCCTAAGGAGAAGTGGTTTAAATATCATCCTCCCATAGAAGTAAAAGTACCTGCACCTATTAAAGTTGAAGAAAAGACTGTCACTTATAATGATCCTATTGTTCCTACTTCTTATGTTGAGAAACCACCTTTCCCTGTTAGAATAAAGGATCATGCTAAAGCTTCAACTGTTGTTCGTAAAAGCAATATTAGAACTTATACACCTCCTGAGCAAGTTAAAGTAGAACCTAATATTGCTATTGTTAAAGATCTCTTGTCTGATAATATTGATGGGCATGTTATCTAGTTCGAAGGTGAAACTGCTAGAATTGCTAAACCTTGTGATAAAGATAAACATAGACCTGTGGTAGGCGTGCTTGTTATTTCTGTTAAAATAGGAGATCATTGTTATCATGGCTTATGTGATATGGGTGCTAGTGCTAGTGCAATACCTATTGACTTATACAAAGAAATTATGCATGACATTGCACCTGTTGAGTTAGAAGAAATTGATGTTACTATTAAACTTGCTAATAGAGATACTATTTCACCAATGGGAATTGTTAGAGATGTTGAAGTCTTGTGTGGGAAAACTAAATATCCTGCTGATTTTCTTGTTCTTGGTTCCCCACAAGATAGCTTTTGTCCCATTATATTTGGTAGACCCTTCTTAAATACTGTCAATGCTACCATAGATTGCACAAAGGATGTTGTTACTGTTGGCTTGGATGATATGGTTCATGAGTTTAATTTCTCTAAATTTAGTAAACAACATCGTGAGGAAGAATTACCTAGTAAGGATGAAATTATTGGTCTTGTTTCTATTGCCGTACCTCCTAGTGATCCTTTAGAACACTATTTGCTAGACCATGAGAATGATATGTTCATGAATGAAAGAAGGGAAATAGATGAAGTATTCTTTAAACAGGAACCTATTCTGCAACATAATTTGCCTATTGAAATTTTAGGGGATTCTCCTCCACCCAAGGGAGATCCCCTGTTTGAGCTTAAACCCTTGCCTGATAATCTTAAATATGCTTATCTTGATGAAAAGAAGATATATCATGTTATTATTAGTGCTAACCTTTCAGAGCATGAAGAAGAAAGATTATTGAAAACTCTAAAGAAGCACCGTGCTGCTATTGGATATACTCTTGATGATCTTAAGGGCATTATTCCCACTCTATGTCAACATAAAATAAATTTGGAAGCAGATGCCAAACCAGTTCGTGATCCTCAATGACGTCTGAATCCTGAAATGAAAGAAGTGGTAAGAAAAGAAATACTAAAGCTTCTGGAGGCAGGTATAATCTATCCCGTTGCTGATAGTGAGTGGGTAAGTCCTGTCCATTGTGTCCCTAAGAAGGGAGGTATTACTGCTGTTCCTAATGATAAAGATGAATTGATTCCACAAAGAATTATCACAGGTTATAGGATGGTAATTGATTTCCGCAAATTAAATAAAACTACTAAGAAAGATCATTACCCCTTACCTTTTATTGATCAAATGCTAGAAAGATTATGCAAACATACACACTATTTCTTTCTAGATGGTTATTCTGGTTTCTCTCAAATACCTGTGTCGGCTAGAGATCAATCAAAGACTACTTTTACATGCCCTTTTGGTACTTTTGCTTATAGACGTATGCCTTTTGGTTTATGTAATGCACCTGCTACCTTTCAAAGATGCATGATGGCTATGTTCTCTGACTTTTGTGAAAAGATTTGTGAGGTTTTCATGGACGACTGCTCCATCTATGGTTCCTCTTTTGATGATTGCTTGAGCAATCTTGATTGAGTTTTGCAGAGATGTGAAGAAACTAATCTTGTCTTGAATTGGGAAAAGTGCCACTTTATGGTTAATGAAGGTATTGTCTTGGGGCATAAGGTTTCTGAAAGAGGTATTGAAGTTGATAAAGCCAAGGTTGATGCTATTGAAAAGATGCCATGTCCCAAGGACATCAAAGGTATAAGAAGTTTCCTTGGTCACGTCGGACTTTACAGGAGGTTCATTAAGGACTTCTCAAAAATTCCCCGGCCTCTGACTAATTTATTGCAAAAAGATATACCATTTGTCTTTGATGATGATTGTGTAGAAGCATTTGAAATACTTAAGAAAGCATTAGTCTCTGCACCTGTTGTTCAGCCACCTGATTGGAATTTACCCTTTGAAATTATGTGTGATGCTAGTGATTATGCTGTAGGTGCTGTTCTAGGGCAAAGAGTTGATAAGAAATTAAATGTTATCTATGCTAGTAAGACTCTAGACAATGCTCAAAGAAATTATGCTACTACTAAAAAAGAGCTTTTAGCAGTTGTATTTGCTTGTGATAAGTTCAGATCTTATATTGTTGATTCTAAAGTAACTATTCAAACTGATCATGCTGCTATTAAATACCTTATGGAAAAGAAAGATGCTAAACCTAGACTTATTAGATGGGTTCTCTTGCTACAAGAATTTGATTTGCATATTGTTGATAGAAAGGGAGCTGAGAACCCCGTTGCAGACAACTTGTCTAGGCTAGAAAATATTCTTGATGACCCACTACCTATCAATGATAGCTTTCCTGATGAACAATTAAATGTTATAAGTACTTCTCGTAGTACTCCATGGTATGCTGATTATGCTAATTATATTGTTGCTAAGTTTATACCACCTAGCTTCACATACCAGCAAAAGAAAAGTTTTTTCTATGATTTAAGACATTACTTTTGGGATGACCCACATCTTTATAAAGGAGTAGACGGTGTTATTAGACGTTGTGTACCTGAGCATGAACAGGAATAGATCCTACGCAAGTGTCATTCCGAGGCTTATGGAGGACACCACGCTGGAGATAGAACTGCACATAAGGTATTGCAATCTGGTTTTTATTGGCCTACTCTCTTCAAGGATGCCCGTAAGTTTGTCTTGTCTTGTGATGAATGTCAAAGAATTGGTAATATTAGTTGACGTCAAGAAATGCCTATGAATTATTCTCTTGTTATTGAACCGTTTGATGTTTGGGGCTTTGATTATATGGGACCTTTTCCTGCCTCTAATGGATACACACATATTTTAGTTGCTGTTGATTACGTTACTAAGTGGGTAGAAGCTATTCCAACTAGTAGTGCTGATCATAATACTTATATTAAAATGCTTAAGGAAGTTATTTTTCCGAGGTTTGGAGTCCCTAGATATTTAATGACTGATGGTGGTTCACACTTTATTCATGGTGCTTTCTATAAAATGCTTGCTAAATATGATTTTAATCATAGAATTGCATCTCATTATCGCCCTCAGTCTAGTGGTCAAGTAGAGTTGAGCAATAGAGAGCTCAAATTAATTTTGCAAAAGACTGTTAATAGGTCTAGAAAGAATTGGTCCAAGAAACTTGATGATGGATTATGGGCTTATAGAACTGCATACAAAAATCCTATGGGTATGTCTCCGTATAAAATGGTTTATGGAAAAGCATGTCATTACCTCTCGAACTAGAACATAAGGCATATTGGGCCATTAAAGAGCTTAACTATGATTTTAAACTTACCGGTGAGAAGAGGTTATTTGATATTAGCTCACTTGATGAATGGAGAACCCAAGCTTATGAAAATGCCAAGTTGTTTAAAGAAAAAGTTAAAAGATGGCATGACAAAAGGATACAAAAGCGTGAGTTTAATGTAGGTGATTATGTATTGCTATACAACTCTCATTTAAGATTTTTTGCAGGAAAACTTCTCTCTAAATGGGAAGGCCCCTATGTTATCGAAGAGGTCTATCGTTCCGGTGCCATAAAAATCAACAACTTCGAGGGCACAAACCCGAAGGTGGTAAATGGTCAAAGAATCAAACATTATATCTCAGGTAATCCCATAAATGTTGAAACCAATATTATTGAAACCGTAACCCCGGAGGAATACATAAGAGACACTTTCTGGAACGTTTCAGACTCCGAAAAGGAATAGGTATGTGGTACGGTAAGTAAACCGACTCCAAAACAATTTTAAGGCAATATTTCTCCGTTTTGGAATATTTAGAAAAATAGAAAAATAAGTAGCAGTCCGGGAAGGACACGAGGGCCCCACGAGGGTGGTGGGCGCGCCCCCTACCTCATGAGCACCTCGTGTGCCTTCCGGACTCCGTTTTCTTGCACGATACATATCTTGGTCAGTAAAATATATTCTCCCAGAGGTTTTGACTCCCGTATCACGCAATTATTCTCTGTTCTTGTTTCGAGCTATTTTTCTGACAGATCTAGATTATCATGACGTCCCCAAGTGCTTCCAAGGACAAGTTCTTCGAGAAGGTCATCAACCCTTACCTCGCGGAGGTGCTGCGACACCCTCAAACCATTGAGATGCGTGATGGGTTGTTGCACATCCGCGATGTTGAGGGACCAAAGCGAACCGGAAGCATGGAGACGAGGCTCGAAGCAATGGAGCAACAAGTTTTCAAGTGCCAGGGGAGGTGGAGCGTGGAATCAACGCTAGCGACACAATGCTCGTGGAGTTCACTAACAACTACAAGCCGGATGCCAAGAACACCGAGGAGGCCATCTTCAAGCTATATGAGAAGATCGAGCACCTCCAAGCCCAAATCTATGACCTGCAAAACCAAAACTGTGAGTATGAATATAGATTCAAAAGAATGAGTTTGGCTGCAGATTCGAGGATTCCGGAGACTCGATCATCCTTCTATGATGGTGAACCTATGCCTTGGAAGATGGATGACAAGCCTGCATCATCAACAACACCTCCACCTTCTTCACCAACGAAGGAGATATAATCACATGGGTATGGGCACTCCCCTTGGCAACTGCCAAGCTTGGGGGAGGTGCCCCGGTATCGTATCACAATCACAACTCCTATCTTTACCGTTTTCTTAGTTCAATCCTATTAGTAGTATCTTGATTTAGTAGAATAAAGTTTATGGCATGATCTAGTTTTGAGTTTTGCTTTATGACCTCTCTTTGTAATCGAGTCCGTGAGCTATATATAATAAAGATTAGTGTTGAGTCAAGGGCTTGATTATTTTGCCATGATCTTGGGTGAATAAAAGAAAAGAGAAAAAGAATAAAAAGAAAAAAAGAGTTCATATTGATCTTATTGAGAGTAATGACTTCACATAGAAAGAGTATGATGATTAAAAGTTGTTGGGAGTTGGCAGACATAGCTTTGGTCATTGTTGCAATTAATAGGAAGTAATAAGGAAAGAGAGGTTTTCACATATAGATATATTATCATTGACATCTTTTATGATTGGGAGCACTCATTAAAATATGACATGCTAAAGAGTTGATGTTGGACAAGGAAGACAACGTAATGAGTTATGTCTTTCTTATATCTGAGATAAAGTATGTTGTCATGGATCCTCTAACTTGTTGAGCTTGCCTTTCCCCCTCATGCTAGCCAAATTCTCAGCACCAAGTAGAAATACTACTTGTGCTTCCAAATACCCTTAAACCAGTTTTGCCATGAGAGTCCACCATATCTACCTATGGATTGAGTAAGATCATTCAAGTAAGTTGTCATCGGTGCAAAGCAATAAAAATTGCTCTAAATATGTATGATTGATTGGTGTGGGAGAAATAAACTTTATACGATCTTGTGATGTGGAAGTAATAAAAGCGACGGACTGCATAATAAAGGTTCATATCACAAGGGGCAATATAAAGTGACGATCTTGAGATTTTATGCATCCAACCATAAAAGTGCATGGCAACCTCTGCTTCCCTCTGCGAAGGTCCTATACTTTATTATTATCTTCTACCTTATGCAAGAGTCATTGTGATCTTCACCTTTTCTTTTTCATTTTATACTTTGGCAAGCTCAGCATGTTGGAAAGAACATGATATATATATATATATCTAATTGGATGTAGGGGAGCATGAACCATTATTGTTGACATTACCCTTGAGGTAAAAGGTTGTGGGGCAAAACTATAAGCCCCTATCTTTCTCTGTGTCCGATTAAAACTCCGTAACCACAAGTATTGCGTGAGTGTTAGCAATTATGGAGGACTAAATGATAGTTGAGTATGTGGACTTGCTTTTTAGCTCTGACATAGACTCTTTCCGATGTTATGATAAATTGCAATTGCTTCAATGACTGAGATTATAGTTTGTCGGAGCCCAATGAGGTTTATGATTTATACTCTTGCATTGTGAATAGATCATCACTTGAACATAAGTAATCATATGACAAAAGCTATATATGTTGCTGTTATGAGAATAATCATGATGCCTTCATGTCCGTATTTTATTTTTATTGATGCCTCTACCTCTAAACATGAGGACATATTTATTGCTATCGGCTTTTCGCTTGAGGACAAGCGAGGTCTAAGCTTGGGTGAGTTGATACGTCCATTTTGCATCATGCTTTTATATCGATATTTATTGCATTATGGACTGTTATTTCACTTTATGTCATAGTACTTATGGCTATTCTCTCTTATTTTACAAGGTTTATATAAGGAGGGAGAATGCCGACAGCTGGAATTCTGGGCTGGAAAAGGAGCAAATATTAGAGACCTATTCTGCGCAACTCCAAAAGTCCCGAAACTCCACAGAACATCTTAAAATAAATAAAGAAAAATCCTCGCCAAAGATGAAGGCCAGGGGGCCCACACCCTGCTCACGAGGGTGGGGGATGCCCCCCCTAGGGCGCGCCCCCTACCTCGTGGGCCCCCTGGTGGCTCTCCGACGTCCATCTTCTCCTATATGAGGTCTTTCGATGAGAAAAAAATAGAAAGGAGCTTTTCGGGACGAGACTCCGCCGCCACGAGGCGGAACCTTGGCGGAACCAATCTAGAGCTCCGGCAGAGTTGTTCTGCCGGGGATACTTCCCTCCGGGAGGGGGAAATCATCACCATCATCATCACAAACGCTCCTCTCATCGAGAGAGGGCAATCTCCATCAACATCTTCACCAGCACCATCTCATCTCCAAACCCTAGTTCATCTCTTGTATCCAATTCTTGTCTCAAAGTTCGGGATTGGTGCTAGTAGGTTGCTAGTAGTGTTGATTACTCCTTGTAGTTGATGCTAATTGGTTTACTTGGTGGAAGATCATATGTTCAGATCCTATATGCATATTATTACCCCTCTGATTATGAACATGAATATGCTTTGTGAGTAGTTACGTTTGTTCCTGAGGACAAGGGAGAAGTCTTGCTATTAGTAGTCATGTGAATTTGGTATTCGTTTGATATTTTGATAAGATGTATGTTGTCTAGCCTCTAGTGGTGTTATGTGAACGTCGACTACATAACACTTTAGCATTATTTGGGCCTAGAGGAAGGCATTGGGAAGTAATAAGTAGATGATGGGTTGCTAGAGTGACAGAAGCTTAAACCCTAGTTTATGCGTTGCTTCGTAAGGGGCTGATTTGGATCCATATGTTTCATGCTATGGTTAGGTTTACCTTAATACTTTTGTTGTAGTTGCCGATGCTTGCAATAGAGGTTAATCATAAGTGGGATGCTTGTTCGAGTAAGAACAACACCCAAGCACCGGTCCACCCACATATCAAATTATCAAAGTATCGAACGCGAATCATATGAACGTGATGAAAACTAGCTTGACGATATTCCCATGTGTCCTCGGGAGCGTTTTTCCTATTATAAGAGTTTGTTCCGGCTTGTCCTTTGCTACGAAAATGATTGGGCCATCTTGCTGCACTTTATTTACTTTTGTTACTTGTTGCTCGTTACAATTTATCCTATCACAAAACTATCTGTTACCACTTATTTCAGTACTTGCAGAGAATACCTTGCTGAAAACTGCTTATCATTTCCTTTTGCTCCTCGTTGGGTTCGACACTCTTACTTATAGAAAGGATTACGATAGATCCCCTATACTTGTGGGTCATCACCCTCCACTTATTCTTGCACCCAGACACTTCGTCTTCCTCGAGAAAAAAATCATCCACTAGCTCAAACCCGAGTTCTAGCTCATCTTGTTGCCATTTTCGATCTCCTTGCTCAAATCTCCATTCACAAAACTTCTTTGTGGGATTGTTCTTCAGTATGTGACTCCTCCAATGGTCCAATTAGTTTTTGTTCTAGTGCTTATTTATTGCAATTTTTTGCTGCTTAGGTGACCCTGTTCTTGAGCTTGCATGTCAAATTTATGTGGTCAAAAGTAGTTTTAATGCATGATATGGCCTCTAAGCACTTGTAGGAGTAGTTGCTATCAATCTTGTTGAGTTTGGTTCACCTTTATTTTTGAGTTACTAAAAATTTCAGAATAAGATGAAGAGATTTTTGAGGGGCTCTTCGAGCCAAAGCCCGAAGGACAAGCAAAGTGAAGAAAATAAGAAGCCCAAATATAATCTCCCTCGCATCGCGGAGGTTCGGCCGTGTGAATGGACTTGTGATGAGTTCTTGAGAGAAGCTGGGATTTATGAAGATTTTTATTATTTGGCTAAGAATGCAGGCCTCACTGACTTCCTCCACGACCAACATGAACAGTATCTCCTACTCACCAATATTTTTGTGCAAAATTTTCATTTCCATGCTAGGAGATCGCCACCTTCGGTGGAATTTTATTTATATGATGAGCATAAGGAGATGTCACTTTATGATTTTTGCTGGGTTTGTAGGATACCCATTGAGGGCAGCATAGAGGAACCACATTGTAATGATGTGGAGGGATTTATTGATATGATTGCTGTAGGGGAAATGAGGAAAGTTTCTGATGCAAGGATCACTAGCATACATTTTCCTGTTCTATGTTACTTCGCAATATTTGCTAGTAGATGCTTAATTGGTCGCGGGAACTATGGAAATCTTAGTGCCCCTGATATTGTTATTTTGCGCCATGCTTTGTTTCGTGATACCACTTTTAGTTTAGGCGCTACTGTTGCTATACGGTTAAATCTGAACCGTACAAAGGGTCCCGTCTTAGGAGGCATCTACACCTCGCGCCTTGCTGCACACTTTAACATACCTATTAGGCATTATGAGAAAGAGGAAAAGTTGCTGCATCATATTTTTCTAGATTATAAGAGTATGGTAGCACATGATTTTATTGTTAAGAGAAGAAGTTGTTTAACTATAGACTTATATTTGATAAAGACTACTTTGAGACTATTACCTTGCCTGCTCCTTCTTTGTTCAACATATTTTCAGGCATGTACCTTGTTCTGCTGGAGGCCATTCATGCCAACCGGAGCCTGACATCAGCTCCAGAGCCCGAGCCGGAGCCACCACTTGATCCTCATCGTTAGTCTGTTTATCAGTGGGATCTGGAGGAGATCGCCAACCAGTGGCATCCTGAGGACCCTCCTCAGTACACTGGAGAGGGCAGCTTCGATCCATGGGCATAGATCAACTTAGGCCAAAAGCCTAAGCTTGGGGGAGTACGTATTTCTCACTGACATTACATTCATGTTCACACACTCATTCTAGTTGTCGGTGCTCATACTTTTTCATTGTAATATCCATGCTGGTTTATTTTTTTAGCTTTCTTCTTGTGTGTTTGAAAAACCCTTAAGAAAAACCAAAAAATTAGTTGTAGCTTTTAGCTAGTTTACTTTCCATGCTTGTAGTAGTAATTAAAAAAGAAAACCCAAAAAGATTTCTCATCCTTCTTTTGCTTGTTGGGAGCATTCCCGTGTAAATAGTTTTGTTTCTTTTCTTTTCTGTGGGGGTTGAGAGGAGAAGACCATGATGAAAATGTTGAGTGGCTCTCATATGCATTATTGTTGATCTAACAAAGAGCCCATACTACCTTGTCTTCTCCCTTGAATTGAATGCTTGCAGATTCCAGCTTAGTCCAATGCACGTGCACTATTATTATTATTATTATTATTATTATTATTATTATTATTATTATTATTATCCACACCGTTCGATCGTGCAAGTGAAAGGCAATAATGACGATATATGATGGACTGATTGAGATGAGAGAAGCTGGTATGAACTCGACCTCTCTTGTTTTTGTAAATATGATTAGTTCATCATTCCTGATTCAGCCTATTATGAATGAAACATGTTTGCAATGACAATTAGAGATTATAGTTGCTCATGCCATGCTTAATTTGCTAGGAGTTTATAATGGTTTACCTTGCATGCCAACATGCTATTAAAATGGTTGTGATGTGGTATGATAGGGTGGTATCCTCCTTTGAACGATTCGAGTGGATTGTCTCGGCACATGTTCACGCATGTAGTTGAAACAAAATCAACATAGCCTCCATGATATTTATGTTCATGGTGAATTATATCCTACTCATGCTTGCATTCAGTGTTGACTAATTTTAATGCATGTTCATGACTGTTGTCGCTCTCTAGCTGGTCACTTCCCAGTCTCTTTCTAGCCTTCACTTGTACTAAGTGGGAATACTGCTTGTGCATCCAACTCCATAAACCCCAAAAGTTATTCCATATGAGTCCACAATACCTTCCTATATGCGGTATCTACCTGCCGTTCCAAGTAAATTTGTATGTGTCTGTCGGTGTACTAAAGTAGGGGTACCCTTAGTACCCCGAACTTGTGCACGGGCAGTCGCAGCGTCCCGCGGCAAGGCCTGCCAGGTCACCGCCAAGATTCCCCGTGGTCCCTCTGAAGACCATTCAAGAACAAAGTACTCAAGACAAGACCCCGGCAAGAGGAGCTTGCCGGGAAGAAGGCAAGACCCTGGCAAGAGGAGCTTGCCGAGAAGGCCATCAGAAGCGTCCCAAGGCCTCGGCAAGAGGCGCTTGCCGGGAAGGCCGTCCAAGGCATTCCAAGGAACTTGCCGCGGCGCGCTACGCGCCCCGACAAGGCCTGGTGAGCGACAAGCTCCCGGAAGCGACAAGTCGACGGCCGCGGCAAGCCCCCACTCCACGCCCGCGCTCCAGCACATCCACCCACGTGTCGCTCCGGGGCCCCTCCCGAGCGCACGTGGCAGGAGGCTGTGCAGCTAGGGGCGTGCGGTGGCACGCAGGCGCTGACAAGACAACCATCGTGGCAAGACGGTGGCGTCCCTAGCGGTCCCTTTCGGTGCTGTCTAGGCGACACAGACGGGCATTTAATGCCCTTGTCCCCTGCCGTCAGGGTTAGGTATGATAACACTGTAGCAGCTAGCTGTGCCTACTACAGCACCTAGCTGTGCCTACCCACGGCACCCTTTTCCACTTTTGCCCTCCGTTGCCCTATGTCGGTAACCCCTTGAGCATATAAAAGGAGGCCCGGGGCAACGTAGAGGGGGGTTCAGCAATTCCACACACCCACGCTCGGTCTCGCTCCCGAGCTAGAAATCAATACCAAACCACAAAGCAGGAGTAGGGTTTTACGCATCCGTGCGGCCCGAACCTGGGTAAATCGCTCGCGTACTTCGCCTCGATTTACTCCTCGCACGACCAACCGCCCGCGTGCTTCGCCTCGATCTGCTCTTTGCGCAACCTCCGCCCCCCGCCGAACCAAAAGGGACTCGGTCCTCCGGTCCCATAGGTGCCCGTGGATCAGAAACCCCGGCATCTCTGGCGCGCCAGGTAGGGGGCGTCGAAGTGGTGTGAATCAGATCCGGCGTTCTCGCGGGCTAGATCTTCATCTTCTTCATCGATCTTCGCCATCTTCATCAACATGCCGCCGAAGAAGAAGGTTTCGGAGGCAGCTGCTCCGTCCGCGCCGAGCCACCCACCGCCGGAGCAAACGGATGGTGGGGCAGGCGCCGGCGGAAGGGCACGCATCGACGAGGGAACTCTCGGTGCCGCCAGGTCCCAGGGCAAGGCTGCGCTGCCCATCGGCGGCGTGGCCGGCTCCCACAACGACCGGGCGCACTCCAAGACCTCGGCGTCCGTGCATGCACCGCGCCCATCTCAGGAGGCGCGGGACCGGCAGCGTCATGGTACTCACGGTACCATGCGCTCGCTGGATCAAGATCGAGCTGGTGGATCCCGGAGCGCCCAGGACCACCATGCGCGTCAACAAGCCGGCGCGAGCGAGACGCGGTCGCCTGGACGGGATACTACTCCTTCTAACGTGGTTAGGAGTCCGAGCGTATCCCGCTCCTCGCACCGTTCGCTACCGCCGCCCGCCACCGCAGCGGAAGCTCTGGCGCGAGCTCAGCTGCTCCTAGACTACCCTCCAGCGGCGGACAAGATCGACGACTGGAGGGCCACTATCCAGAGTCTCATCGGCTTCGCCAACGGCGACACTCCTCGGCAGCCGAGCACATTGCAGCCGCAGCGAGTCAGCCAGGCGCGAACCGGTGGAGACAAGGCTGGTGGGGGTGCAACTACTGTGCACTCCCCACCCCGAAGGCCAATATCACCGACTCGCCGGATCCACCTCGACAGCGAATCCACCGCGTCATCTGATCCCCGAGCTCGTCGCGATCAGCGCCAAATTCTTCAAGAACGGCAGCGGGAAGACGCTCGTACTCGCATCGAGCGCCGGAGAGAAGCGCGACGTCAGTCAGACCAGCGCGCTGGGCCCTCTGTTGACATGCATGCGCCAGGGGAACCAGGCGACTTGCCGTACCCGGTAGGTTGCCCTGCATTCACTCATGAACTGCGGCAAATCCAGTGGCCCAGTACGAAGAACTTCAAGCCAGATGTACCAGAGAAGTACGACGGCAAGTTGCATCCGTCGGAGTTCCTCAGCATCTACACCATCGCGGTGCAGGCTGCTGGGGGACGAGATGACAAGATCCTTGCCAACTACTTCCCGCTGGTGCTTAAGCCCAACGTCAGGTCCTGGCTCATGCACTTGCCGGACGACTCCATATCCTCCTGGGCCGAGCTATGCCATCAGTTTGTTGGCGCCTTCACAGGCGGCCACAAACCTCATGGCCAAGAGAGCGATCTTCATCTGCTCGTCCAGAAGGAAGGAGAGCCCCTGCGCCAGTACATCCAGAGGTTCAGCCGTGTTCACCACAACATCCCAAATATCCACCCTGCCGCGGTAATCAGCGCGTTCCATCAGAACGTGCGTAACCGCAGGATGCGGGAGGAGTTGGCGATGTGCAAGGTTCGGGACGTCAGCGAGCTTTATGCCCTGGCCGACAGTGTGCACGCGCTGAGGAGGGGAGGAAATTCCCCGGAGAAAGCACTAGAGCAGGAGGATCTGACAGTGAGGATGCCGCCCCGGCAAAGAGAAGCCAGCGGCGCAACAACAGGAAGAAGCAGAACAATGAGGTGCTGGTCGTTGAGCAGTCCGGCAATGAAGGTGACGCCACGAAGGTTATAGTTGGTAGCTCCGGCAAGGAAGTTGCCGCATGCACCAACTGTCAGGCTATGGCGGTCGCCGACAAGCGGGACGGCTCCGGCAAGCAATACTGTAAGATTCACCGCACCAAGGGCCATGACCTCCAGAGCTGCAAGAAGGTCGAGCAGCTCGTCCAGCAACAGAGGGCTGAGTACGAGCGGCGCGACAGGGAGAGAGCCCAAGGGGGTGCCGAGAAACCTGGCCAGAAGCGCACCGGCCAGGAAGGACGCCGCGGCAAGGCCAAGCAGCGGCAAGGAGACAGACCTCCCCGCGGTCGCGACAACGATGAAGACGACGGGGAGGATGAAGACATGGATGACGTTGAGACCAGTGAGCAGGAGTTTCAGAAAGCCACAGAGGTCTTGTGCGTTGACGGGGGTGCTTCCCTGCATACCTCGCACCGCCAACTCAAACAGTGGGTGCGGGAAGTCAATGCAGCGGAACCTCCCATCGAATCGCGCAAGCTTCTGAAGTGGTCCAGCACGCCTATCATCTTTGACATTGAGGACCACCCTGATCGCACAACCGCGGTCGGGTGCCTGCCGATGTTGGTTTCACCAACTATCCGCAATCTCAAGGTCACCAAGATGCTAGTTGATGGCGGGGCTGGCTTAAACCTGATCTCCTCCGCTGTGCTCCGAAAACTCCAGATCCCTGACGGCGAGCTCAAAGAGACCGGCACATTCCAAGGAGTCAATCCGGGAAGGAGCAAGCCGAAGGGGAAGGTCACGCTGCCGGTAACATTCGGCAGCAAGTTAAACTTCAGGACTAAGAAGGTCACGTTCGACGTTGCCGATATCCCGTTGCCTTACAATGGGATACTTGGCCGTCCAGCACTCGCCAAGTTCATGGCGGCCTCTCACTACGCGTATAACGTGCTGAAGATGCCAGGCCCGATAAGCGTCATTTCTGTCCCTGGCGACAAGAAGGACGCTCTTATCTGTGCCGACAAGATCTACCGGGAAGCGGCAGCCACGACAGACCGCGATCCACTTGCCGCTGAAGCTCCCGGGACCAAGAAGACCAAGTCCGGCAAGAGTTCTGGTGCCTACTCCGGCACGCGCACCTCTTCGGAGTGCTGCGCTGCCGTCGAGGACGCACCATCGAGCTCCACCGGCAAGAAGACCAAGTCCGGCAAAAGCTCTGGCGCGCACTCCGGCAAGCGCACCTCTTCGGAGTGCTGCGCTGCCGTCGAGGACGCACCATCGAGCTCCACCGGCAAGAAGACCCAGTCCGGCAGAAGCTCTGATGCCCACTCCGGCAAGCGCGCCTCTTCGGAGTGCTGCGCTACCGTCGAGGACGCACCATCGAGCCCCACCAGCAAGCACAAGAAGACGATGGCAGCTCCGCCAGAGACGAAGAAGGTGTCCGCCAAGGAGGATGGCGCTGGTGGTACCTTCACCATCAGTGCCACGCTTGACCCTAAATAGGAAAGCGCGCTCGTTGCTTTCCTGCGGGCGAACGTCGACGTGTTTGCATGGCAACCGTCTGACATCCCCAGTGTTCCCAGGAAAGTGATTGAGCACCACCTTGCCGTCTGTCCTCATGCGCGGCCCGTCAAGCAGAAAGTCCGGAAGTAGGCGGTGGAGCACCAAGAATTCATTGCGGAGGAAATCAAGAAACTGGAAGCAGCAGGCCTCGTCAGAGGAGTGCTCCATCCCACGTGGTTGGCCAATCCTGTAGTCGTGCGCAAGGCAAACGGGAAATGGAGGCTTTGCATCGATTTCACCGATGCTAACAAAGTTTGTCCCAAAGACCCATTTCCTTTGCCGCGCATTGACCAGATTGTTGACTCCACAGCTGGATGTGATTTGCTTTCGTTTCTTGATGCGTACTCCGGGTATCATCAGATCTTCATGGCAGAGGAGGATGAAGAGAAGACCGCATTTATTACTCCATGTGGCACGTATTGCTTCGTATGGATGCCTTTTGGATTAAAGAATGCTGGTTCGACATTTGCAAGAGTAGTCCATATTGCTCTTGAGCCACAAATACACAGAAATGTGGAAGCCTACATGGATGATATAGTGGTCAAGAGCAAGGACAGAGCAACCCTGATCCAAGACTTGGACGAGACTTTTGCAAATCTACACTAGATCAGCCTCAAGCTCAACCCAGAGAAGTGTGTGTTTGGAGTTCCCTCCGGCAAGCTTCTTGGGTTCTTCGTGTATCAGTGGGGGATTGAAGCCAATCCCGACAAGATCAAGGCCATTGAGCAGATTGAAGCACCGAAGCGCGTCAAGGATGTACAGAAACTTGCCGGTTGCGTGGCTGCTCTCAGCAGGTTCATCTCTCGGTCTGCTGAGCGCGCCCTGCCATTTTTCAAATTATTGAAAAAGGCAGGTCCGATGAAATGGACTCCGGAAGCGGAGGCTGCGCTGCAAGACCTGAAGAGATACCTGTCCTCCCCTCCAATACTTGTCGCGCCTAAGCCACAAGAGAAGTTGCTGCTGTACATAGCGGCAACCAATCAAGTGGTTAGTGCTGCGTTAGTGGCAGAGAGGGAGGCGGATGATGAGCCAGCAACCGCGGCAAGCGCATCCAGCGACAAGCAGGGGGCTTCCCCGATAAGCTCTGGTCCCGACAAAGATGAACCCGCGCTGATACACGAGGAGATACGGAAGAAAACGGTGCAGCACCCAGTTTACTTTGTCAGTTCCCTCTTGCAGGGGGCTAGGTCAAGGTACTCTGGTGTGCAGAAACTGCTTTTCGGCCTTCTCATGGCCTCGAGAAAGCTGCACCATTACTTCCAAGCACATGAGATCACAGTGGTCACTCGCTTTCCGCTGAAGAGGATACTGCAGAATCCTGAAGCGACAGGTAGGATTGTTGAGTGGGCACTAGAACTGTCAAGCTTTGGTCTCAAGTTTGAAAGCACTTCAACTATCCAGAGCAGAGCATTGGCAGAATTCATAGCGGAATGGACGCCAACTCCGGACGAAGAAATTCCGGAGACGAGCATCCCCGACAAGGAGGCAAGCAAAGAGTGGCTGATGTACTTTGATGGTGCCTTCTCGCTGCAAGGCGCCGGCGCTGGTGTGCTGCTTATCGCACCCACCGGAGAGCACCTCAAGTACATAGTCCAGATGCACTTTCCCAAGGAGCAAGCAACAAATAACACCGCAGAATACGAAGGCTTGCTTGCCGGTCTCCGGATCGCGGCAGACCTTGGGATCAAGAAGCTCATTGTCAGGGGTGACTCACAGCTTGTCGTCCGCCAAGTAAACAAGAATTATCAGAGTCCGTTGATGGAAGCTTACGTCGACGAAGTGAGAAAGCTAGAAGAGCGCTTTGACAGCCTGCAAATGGAGCATGTTCCGAGATCTCAGAACACCCTTGCTGATGGCCTGTCAAAGTGCGCCGCACTTAAGCTACCTGTGGAACCAGGGACCTTTGTGCTCAAGCTGACTCAACCGTTCGTAACACCATCAACTGGACAAAGCAAGAAGAGGAAGTTGATTCCTGGTGACTACCTGCCGGCAGAGCTTCCCGAAGCCGCCGCCAAGAAGGTCCCCAAGATCAACACCGAAGGTGCTGAGGAGCAAGATGCTCCGGCAAACCCCAGGGTTTGTTCCGTTGAAGCAGAAGCTCCCGGCAAGTTTGTCGCGGAATGTCACGCTCCGGCAGAGACACAGCTTCTCGCCGTAGAAGCGGATATTCCCGCAGCAATCTCCAAGATCAACGCCAAGAACGTCGGGGAGCCAGATGCTCCGGCAAGCCCTAGGGTTTGTTCCATTGAAGCTGAAGCTCCCGGCAAGCTTGTCGTGGAACGTCAAGCTCCGGCAGAGACACAACTTCTCGCTGTAGAAGCGGATGTTCCCGCGGCAGCAGAGTCGCCTTTAGTCCTTGTTGTCGAGCCACAGGCTCCAACATGGGCGCAGCAGATTGTCCGTTTCCTTCAGACAGGAGAACTTCCCGAAGAGCAAGAAGAAGCCGAAAGAGTAGCCCGACAGTCAAGTATGTACCAGTTCGTCGACAAGACGCTGTACAGAAGAAGACTCAACGGTGTGAAATTGAGGTGCATTCCCCGGGAAGACGGACAGAAGCTGTTGGCAGAGATACACGGAGGCATATGTGGTCACCACATTGGCGCAAGAGCACTCGTCGGCAAAGCATTCCGGCAAGGTTTCTTCTGGCCAACAGCCCTCCAGGATGCAACTGCACAAGTAACCAAGTGTGAAGCGTGCCAGTTCCATTCCAAGCAGATACACCAGCCAGCTCAAGCTCTCCAGACGATCCCTTTATCCTGGCCATTTTCGGTCTGGGGGCTCGACATCCTCGGCCCCTTCCCTCGAGCTGTCGGGGGCTTTGAGTACTTGTATGTCGCAGTCGACAAGTTCACAAAGTGGCCGGAAGTGGAACCAGTGAGGAAGGTGACCGCACTGTCAGCCGTCAAGTTCTTCAGGTCGATTGTTTGCCGCTTCGGGATCCCTGACCGGATAATCACCGACAACGGCACACAGTTCACGAGCCACGCCTTCATGCAGTACACCCAAAATCTCGGCGCCAAAGTCTGCTTCGCTTCTGTTGCTCACCCAAGGAGCAACGGTCAAGCGGAGAGGGCAAATGCTGAGGTGCTGCGCGGGCTCAAGACCAGAACTTTTGACAGGCTGCGCAAGTGCGGAAGAAACTGGATCGAGGAGCTACCGGTGGTTCTTTGGTCGATCAGAACGACGCCAAATCGAGCCACTGGACAGACGCCCTTTGCTCTAGTCTATGGAGCAGAGGCAGTTACCCCCACGAAACTCGTATACGGGTCACCTCGAGTGCTCGCTTACGATGAGCTTGAGCAAGAGCGGCTGCGGCAAGATGACGCGCTGCTCCTTGAGGAAGATCGTCTCCAGGCTGCTGTGCGAGCTGCTCGCTACCAGCAAGCTCTGCGCCGCTACCACAGCCGCAGAGTCAATGCCAGGAGTCTCGAGGAGGGCGACCTTGTTCTTCGGCGCATTCAGTCGGCCAAGAATTCCAACAAGTTGACACTGAAGTGGGAAGGCCCTTACCGGGTGAAACGAGTCACAAGGCCTGGCGCTATCCGCCTTGAGACCGAAGATGGCATCCCAGTGAGCAACTCCTGGAACATCGAGCATCTTCGTAAGTTTTACCCGTAAGGCGCGGTTGTCGGGCCCTGCCCGGCAACCACCTTTCTGTATGAGTCTTGCCGCTGTTGCATGTAATCCTCTGTACAGAGCCAGGCGCAGACCCTGAGCACCAGAAAATGAAGCGCTGCATACCCCGGGGGCTATAGCATGCATGCTAGGTTGAGTCTGAGTCTCGTCCTTGGTTAGGGTCGATAGTCCCTAACAGCGGCTAACCCCTAGCTTAGAGGTCGAGTGTCCGTCCCTTTGCTTTTCCTTCGTTTGCAGGGCTTGCACGTCCTGGCCAGACCACCTGGAGACGAAAAGGAGAAGAAAGGCGCGCCGGCACCTGGGCCCCGGCAAGAACGCCGGGGGCTGCGAATGCCAAGATGTCACCCCCGGCAAGCCAGAGTTGCCGGGGGCTGCGATATCAGATAAGTTTTCCATCCCTCTTCATGCATCCTCTTATGGGCTGGGGAATGTGAAACCGCGTTTCTTCCCGTAAGCTGCCGTGCTCCCCCGACTCTAGGCCCTGGAGCGCGTTCCCGGGGCCAAGTTTGGTCATAGCCGCGACAGCGAAGGGATGAAACGAGGAGGCCGCACCCACCTCGTTCCCGCCTCCGTCAAAGGCGTGAGAGCGGTCGAAGCGACGTGGGAAGGCGGCAGGGCCCGTTGCCGGGAATGTCTGTCCGAGGGATACTAAGGAGTTGTTCCTTGGCGTGGGTTCAACCCGCGAGGCAAATAACCCGGCAAACATCCCCTTTTCATTAAAAAACATCCCATACAGGTACAGTCCATAGAGGATGAAAAACATGAAAGAGAGGATTACAAGTTTTAGATACAACTAAGGCCCGAAGGCTTACAATTAAAAAGATAAGGTGCCCGTAATCCCTTTCCTGTCCCTCTCTTCAGGAGGTAGGTCAAGGAGGCGAAAAGGGGAAAGGGGCGCCAAGGCGAGCTACAGGTGCCAGAAGACACCAAGAGAACATCCCGGGGGCCGGACGGTGATGGCGACGCCGGGAGAAGGGTGCGAAGGAGGGGCGGCAGGACGTCAGCACGCTGTCGAGGGCACCACACCCTCGTACTCCGACCTGACGGCCTTGACGCCAGCCCTCTTCCCCTTCCGCGGCCTCCCTACGCCAGCCGCCCAAGGAGACGCCCCCGGGGAGTTCAAGAAGCCGGCGCCGCGGATGATAGGGTCGCCGGTGCCGCACGAGATGGCGCCCGACACCTAGTCGGAGCAAGAAGAGGGCGTGGGACGTTCCCCTTCATCATGGCTTGACGCATGCTCATGGGGCTTAGCCCCACGCGCGCCGCCCGCGTCACCCACGATGCCGCGTTTGACGCGTGCCGTTTCGGGCGTGCGCGATGGAAGCGGAGGGACGTGCGGCGTGACCTAGGCCGCGCGTGCCCGTGCACTGTTTTGGGCCTGGCCCAACAACGCTCGGCACCGTGTCCGGCCCAGGCCCGGGGGATCCTGTCGGTGTACTAAAGTAGGGGTACCCTTAGTACCCCGAACTTGTGCACGGGCAGTCGCAGCGTCCCGCGGCAAGGCCGGCCAGGTCACCGCCAAGATTCCCCGTGGTCCCTCTGAAGACCATTCAAGAACAAAGTACTCAAGACAAGACCCCGGCAAGAGGAGCTTGCCGGGAAGAAGGCAAGACCCCGGCAAGAGGAGCTTGCCGGGAAGGCCATCAGAAGCGTCCCAAGGCCCCGGCAAGAGGCGCTTGCCGGGAAGGCCGGCCGTCCGAGGCATTCCAAGGAACTTGCCGCGGCGCGCTACGCGCCCCGACAAGGCCCGGTGAGCGACAAGCTCCCGGAAGCGACAAGTCGACGGCCGCGGCAAGGCGCTTGCCGCGGCAAGCCCCCACTCCACGCCCGCGCTCCAGCACATCCACCCACGTGTCGCTCCGGGGCCCCTCCCGAGCGCACGTGGCAGGAGGCTGTGCAGCTAGGGGCGTGCGGTGGCACGCAGGCGCTGACAAGACAACCATCGTGGCAAGACGGTGGCGTCCCTAGCGGTCCCTTTCGGTGCTGTCTAGGCGACACAGACGGGCATTTAATGCCCTTGTCCCCTGCCGTCAGGGTTAGGTATGATAACACTGTAGCAGCTAGCTGTGCCTACCCACGGCACCCTTTTCCACTTTTGCCCTCCGTTGCCCTATGTCGGTAACCCCTTGAGCATATAAAAGGAGGCCCGGGGCAACGTAGAGGGGGGTTCAGCAATTCCACACACCCACGCTCGGTCTCGCTCCCGAGCTAGAAATCAATACCAAACCACAAAGCAGGAGTAGGGTTTTACGCATCCGTGCGGCCCGAACCTGGGTAAATCGCTCGCGTACTTCGCCTCGATTTACTCCTCGCACGACCAACCGCCCGCGTGCTTCACCTCGATCTGCTCTTTGCGCAACCTCCGCCCCCCGCCGAACCAAAAGGGACTCGGTCCGCCGGTCCCATAGGTGCCCGTGGATCAGAAACCCCGGCAGTGCCAAACTCTAAACCTTCAAATAAAAATTCTAGTTTGTATGCTCGAATAGCTCATGTATCAACTAGGGCTGTCTGTATCTTCCATGCTAGGCGGGTTATTCTCAAGAGGAGTGGACTCCGCTCCTCACTCATGAGAAAATGGCTGGTCACTGGGATGCCCAGTCCCATGCTCAAACCAAATCAAAATAATTGCAAACAGAACTCCCCCGGGATTGTTGTTAGTTGGAGGCACCCGTTGTTTCGGACAAGCCATGGATTGATGCTTGTTGGTGGTGGGGGAGTATATACTTTACCATTCTGCTTGGGAACCGCCTATAATGTGTGTAGCATGGAAGATATCGAGATCTCTCGGTTGTTATGTTGACAATGAAAGTATACCGCTCAAAATATTATTCATCTCTATTTCAAAATCGAGCTCTAGCACCTCTACAAATCCCTGCCTCCCTCTGCGAAGGGCTTATCCATTTACTTTTATGTTGAGTCATCACCCTCTTATTAAAAAGCACTAGTTGAGGAGCACCACTATCATTTGCATGTATTATTATTAGTTTACATTGAGTATGATTGTGACTGGATCTCTTTTATCATGAATTACAATTTCCAGTCAGCCCTTGATCTTCAGGGGTGCTCTGCATTTATGTTTTGCGGTCTCAGAAAGGGCTAGCGAGATACCATCTTGTTATATCATATTATGATTGTTTTGAGAAAGTGTTGTCATCCGAGATTTATTATTATTGCTCGCCAGTTGATTATGCCATTGATATGAGTAAACATGAGATCTAAGTGTTATTGTGAATATGGTTAGTTCATAATCTTTGCTGAAAACTTGAATGCTGGCTTTACATATTTACAACAACAAGAGCAAACAGAGTTTGTAAAAGTTTTTCTTTATCACTTTTAGTTTGTCAACTGAATTGCTTGAGGACAAGCAAAGGTTTAAGCTTGGGGGAGTTGATACGTCTCCATCGTATCTACTTTTCCAAACACTTTTGCCCTTGTTTTGGACTCTAACTTGCATAATTTGAATTGAACTAACCCGGACTGATGCTGTTTTCAGCAGAATTGCCATGGTGTTATTTTTGTGCAGAAATAAAAGTTCTCGGAATGACCTGAAAATCAACGGAGAATATTTTTGGAATATATAAAAAATACTAGCGAAAGAATCAACGTCAAGGGGCCCACACCCTGTCCACGAGGGTGGGGGGCGCGCCCCCTGCCTCGTGGTTCCCCTAACGCTCCACCGACCTCAACTCCAACTCCATATATTCACATTTGGGGAGAAAAAAATCAGGAAGAAGGATTCGTCGCGTTTTACGATATGGAGCCGCCGCCAAGCCCTAATCTCTCTCGGGAGGGTTGATCTGGAGTCCGTTCGGGGCTCTGGAGAGGGGAATCCGTCGCCATCGTCATCATCAACCTTCCTCCATCACCAATTTCATGATGCTCACCGCCGTGTGTGAGTAATTCCATCGTAGGATTGCTGGACCGTGATGGGTTGGATGAGATTTATCATGTAATCGAGTTAGTTTTGTTAGGGTTTGATCCCTAGTATCCATTATGTTCTAAGATTGATGTTGCTATGACTTTGCTATGCTTAATGCTTGTCACTAGGGCCCGAGTGCCATGATTTCAGATCTGAACCTATTATGTTTTCATGAATATATGTGAGTTCTTGATCCTATCTTGCAAGTATATGGTCACCTATTATGTGTTATGATCCGTTAACCCCGAAGTGACAATATTACTTACCGGTGATGACCGTAGTTTGAGGAGTTCATGTATTCACTAAGTGTTAATGCTTTGGTCCGATACTCTATTAAAAGGAGGCCTTAATATCCCTTAGTTTCCAATAGGACCCCGCTGCCACGGGAGGGTAGGACAAAAGATGTCATGCAAGTTCTTTTCCATGAGCACGTATGACTACATTCGGAATACACGCCTACATTATATCGATGAACTGGAGCTAGTTCTGTGTCACCCTATGTTATAACTATTGCATGAGGAATCGCATCCGACATAATTATCCATCACTGATCCAATGCCTACGAGCTTTTCACATATTGATCTTCGCTTATTTACTTTTCCATTGCTATTGTTACAATCACTACAAAACTGCTACCGTTACTTTTGCCACTGTTTCGCTACTATCATATTACTTTGCTACTAAATACCTTGCTGCAGATATTAAGTTTCCACGTGTGGTTGAATTGACAACTCAGCTACTAATACTTGAGAAAATTCTTTGGCTCCCCTTGTGTCAAATCAATAAATTTGGGTTGAATAATCTACCCTCGAGAACTGTTGCGATCCCCTATACTTGTGGGTTATCAGCACCGCACACGGCTAAGACAATTGATATTATGTGTCTTTGGGCTGCCCCCTCCCACGTATATAAAGGAGGGGGGGAAGAGGAGGCCGACCCAAGGGGGGGCACGCCAAGGGGGGGAGTCCTACTTGGACTCCCGGTCCAAGTAGGATTCGCCCCCTTTCCTATTCCAACTAGGAGAAGGAGGGAAGGAGGAAGAGGGGAGAAGGAAAGAGGGGAGCACCGCCCCCTCCTAGTACAATTTGGACCAGCCCATGGGGGGCACCCCTTGAGGCCCTTCTCTCCTTTCCACTAAAGCCTATTAAGGCCCATTACCTCCCCAGTGGGTTCCGGTAACCTCTCGGTACTCCGGAAAATACCCGAAACACTTCGGAACCATTCTGGTGTACGAATATAACCTTCCAATATATCGATCTTTACCTCTCGACCATTTCGAGACTCCTCGTTATGCCCGTGATCACATCCTGGACTCCGAACAAACTTCGGATATCAAATCACATAACTCATAATACAAATCGTCATCGAATGTTAAGTGTGCGGACCCTACGGGTTTGAGAACTATGTAGACATGACCGAGACACATCTCCGGTCAATAACCAATAGCGGAACATGGATGCTCATATTGGCTCCTACATATTCTACAAAGATCTTTATCGGTCAAACCGCATAACAACATACGTTGTTCCCTTTGTCATCGATATGTTACTTGCCCGAGATTCGATCATCGGTATCATCATACCTAGTTCAATCTCGTTACCGGCAAGTCTCTTTACTTGTTCCATAATGCATCATCCCATAACTAACTCATTAGTCAAATTGCTTGCAAGGCTTATAGTGATGTGCATTACCGAGAGGGCTAGAGATACCTCTCTGATTCACGGAGTGACAAAGCCTAATCTCGATCTATGCCAACTCAACAAACACCATCGGAGACACCTGTAGAGCATCTTTATAATCACCTAGTTACGTCCATGACCTCATTCTCTAATGATGTGATCCCATTCATCAAATGACAACACATGTCTATTGCTAGGAAACTTAACCATCTTTGATTAACGAGCTAATCAAGTAGAGGCATACTAGGGACACTCTGTTTTGTCTATGTATTCACACATGTACTAAGTTTCCGGTTAATACAATTCTAGCATGAATAATAAACATTTATCATGATATAAGGAAATATAAATAACAACTTTATTATTTCCTCTAGGGCATATTTCCTTCAAAATCGAAGCCATCGACGACACCAACAACCATGTCATCATGGGAGGATCGATCTTCATCAACATATTCACCAGCACCATCTCATGTCAAACCCTAGTTCATCTCTTGTATCCAATCTTTGTCTCAAAACCTCAGATTAGTACCCGTGGGTTACTAGTAGTGTTGATTACATCTCGTAGTTGATGCTAGATGGTTTGTTTGGTGGAAGATTATATGTTCAGAACTTTGATGTTATTCAATACCCCTATGATCTATGGTTTATGAGTAGTTACTTTTGGTCTTGAGGACATGGGAGAAGTCTTGTTGTAAGTAATCATGTGAATTTGGTATTTGTTTGATATTTTGATGATATGTATGTTGTTGCTTCCTTTAGTGGTGTCTTGTGAACGTCGACTACATGACACTTCACCATACTTGGGCCTAAGGGAAGGCATTGTGTAGCGATAAGTAGATGATGGGTTGCTAGAGTGACAGAAGCTTAAACCCTGGCTAGTTTATGCATTATTCTATAAGGGGCTGATTTGGATCCATATGTTTCATGCTATGGTTAGATTTATCTTAATTCTTCTTTCATAGTTGCAAATGTTTGCGAGAGGGGTAATCATAAGTGGGAGGCTTGTTCAAGTAAGAACAGCCCCAAGAACCGGTCCACCCACATATCAAATTATCAAAGTAGTGAACGCGAATCAAATAAACATGATGAAAGTGACTAGATGATAGTTCCCATGTGTCCTCGAGAATGTTTTGCTTATTATAAGAGACTGTTCTAGCTTTTCCTTTGCTATAAAAAGGATTGGGCTACCTTGCCGCACCTTTTGTTACCATTGCTACTTGTTGTTTGTTACAAATTACCTCGCTATCAAACTATCTATTACAGATAATTTCAGTGCTTGCAAAGAATACCATGCTGAAACTGCTTGTCATTTCCTTCTGCTCCTCGCTGGGTTTGACACTCTTACTTATCAAAAGGACTACGATGATCTGTTATACTTGTGAGTCATCAGCGATGCAACTTTGGGACGGTGGCGAGGGCGCATGGTGGCGCCACGGCGGCGGCTGGGCGGGCGTCTGCCGCAAGGTCAGACCGTGCGATGTTTGGCCGGCGCGCCTCCGTCCAAATCCTCCTGGATTTGGTCTCTGGTGGTGGCGGGTGTCGCGGGGTGGCGGTGGAGGCCCATCTGAGATTTGACATGGTGGGGCTTGCAGTGATGTGGTTGCAGTCTCATGGTCGTCTAGGTCGGGGTGGCTCCAGCAGTGACAGTGGGACATGCTCCAGCGGTGGCTCGTCTATGACTGGCTTGGGTGAGGTATTTCCCTCTTCTACATATTCAGCTACGGGCTCGTCAGGTCGGGGTGGCTCCATGGTGCGGTGTGGGTGCGCGCGAGGGCTGCCGGAGGTGGCAGGGGACTTAGGGAAGGGGTCAGGGTGCCCCCTTCATTGCATCTGGCGGCTGCACCGGGTGGCTGCCAGAGTTCCCCTGTCCTAGATCTGGCCGCCAAGGCCACCAATCGTGCCAAGGTGTCGGCTTTGGGGTGGAAGGGAGGTCTTCTGCCCCTTTCCGGTCGGCTGCGTTGGTTTGGTGTATCTATGGATGAGGGTTGGGCTCAGATGCTGTGGCGGCAGCCCGGTTGGTGGAAGCCGGGGTGCTCATGGGCGGAGCACGTGGCTTGGACATTGTCTGGTCACCGTGGGTATGTGGGCGACATGTTGACCAGGGTGTGTCATTCAATGGTGGTGTTTGCGGTTGTCCGTAACCCAATCTGGTGACGATAAGTGTTGGGCAGGGCGAAAACCCACTCTATCTTGCGAGCCAGCGGCAGCGACGGTGTTCTAGAGTCATCCCCTTCTTGAAGGCGCATCACGGCATCTCATTTGTCGCTGTGCTGCTCCGGTGGAAACCCTAATCCTTGGATTGGGCGATGGCGACGCTGTGATGCCCAGGTAATTAAGCTACAATAATCCTCTGCAAACGATGCCACGTCACCACAGTTACTGTTGATAAACTCGCATTCATTCAAACCCTGTTCAAATTCAAATTTAAAATCTAGTCAAACTATAAAAGTTTTCAATTGTCAAAACTAAAATGTTCATCATGTGGCAAATAATACCTAACTAATTTTGGTGGAGGAAACAACCTTTCATAAAGTGATCAAATACCCTAAAGTAAATATAACATTGGCTTAAACAATTAAATAAATGCCTTCTATTATTAATAAAATATTAAACTAATTTTATTTGGGGATGAAACTTTTTATGAGAGAGGGCTAGATTATAACACTAATTTAGAGGGTTGGTTTTACAATTTATAAAACTAAAATAAAAACAAAAAAGAAATAAAATAAATAAAAGAGAAAAGAAAACAAAAAAGAAAACAAAAAAGGAAAAAGGTCCCCCTGGCCCAGCTGGCCACCCGTCCCACCAGCCCACCAGCCCCCTGCTTAACCCCGTCCCCGTGACCTAACCCCACGATGGCCCCACCCTCTCGTTTCCCCCCTCTAGGTGGATCTGGATCAGGAGGGCCCGATCCCGACGCCCATCGCCGGAGCCGCCACGTCGTCGCCGTTGCACCTCGCCGCTGACCCCGCCCGTCCCTCCCCCGACAGACTTCCTCGTGCCTTGCTGGTGAACCCTTGCACCGGGGGTATAAACCCCAACCTCCTCCTCTACCTCCTGCCCCACTTAACCCCGCGAGCTCCCGCACCAAGCCGCCTTGCCCCCGCAGCACGCGCGCTCGTCGCGCGCCACTGTTGCTTCGTGCGGCCTCGCCCGCTGCTCGCCACATCGGTCGCGCCCTCCCGCAAGCACTCTCGCGCGCCTCGTCCGCGCCGTGGCCTCGGGCCCGCAGCTGAAAGTGCAACTAATCCCGGGTGGTTTTGGTAATTCATAACAACATATAGCTCATTGAACTAATATCCATTCAAGTTAAATATTTTAGAAAGTTCATTGATTGGCATGGCATGGACTAGAGATGTGGACCCCTCAAAATGTTGAGGACAAAGATTGGCAAAAGCTCAAGACTCTTCATTTATATTTTAGTGATCTAAGATCAAATTGAGTCCATAGGAAAGCCAATACTATTAAAAGGGGATGAGGTGTTGCTTAATGGTCTACTTGCTCAAAGTACTTAGTGATATTGCTCCAAAACCCTCAACCACTTTCTCATTTCCACATTTGTCCAAAACTCAAAGTCAAACTCGGTCCCACCGAACCATTTTATCCGGTGCCACTGAATTCAGTTGAGACAGCCACTGCCAGAAACCCTAGACAATTCAGTCACACTGATACGTCTCCGACGTATCTATAATTTTTGATTGTTCCAGGCTATTATATTATCTGGTTTGGATGTTTATATGCGTTAATATGCAATTTTATATTATTTTTGGGACTAACTTATTAACCCAGAGCCCAGTTTATGTTTTTTTCCTTGTGTTTGAGTTTCGCAGAAAAGGATCAAACGAAGTCCAAACGGAATAAAACTTTATGATGGTTTTTCTTGGACGAGAAGACACCTACGAGACTTGGAGATGAAGTCAGAAGACCCATGAGGTGACGACAAGCCGTAGGGGTGCGTCCTAGGGGGGCCTAGGGCGCACCTGGCTTGTGGGCCCTCGGGAGTCGTCTAACCCTATCCATCGGCTTATAAATTCCCAAATATGCCCAAACCCTCAGAGGCATCCACAAAAATACTTTTCCGCCGCCGCAACCTTCTGTTCCCGTGAGATCCCATCTTGGGGCCTTTTCCGGCAATCTGCCGGAGGGGGATTCCATCACGGAGGGCATCTACATCAACCTAATTGCCCTTCCGATGAAGCGTGTGTAGTTTACCTCAAACCTACGGGTTCATAGCTAGCATCTAGATGGCTTCTTCTCTCTCTATGATCTTCAATACCATGTTCTCCTCGATGTTCTTGGAGTTCTATCGGATGTAATCTTCTTTTGCGGTGTGTTTGTCGAGATCTGATGAATTGTGGATTTATGATCAGATTCTCTATGAATATTATTTGAACCTTCTCTGAATTCTTATATACATGATTTGATATCTTTGTATTTCTCTTCGAATTTTTGGTTTGGTTTGGCCAACTAGATTGGTATTACTTGCAACGGGAGAGATGCTTAGTTTTGGGTTCAATCTTCCGTGATTTCACCCAGTGACAAAGTAGGGGTAGCGACACACGTATTGTATTGTTGCCATCAAGGATAAAAGGATGGGGTTTTCATCATATTGCCTAAGTTTATCCCTCTACATCATGCCATCTTACTTAAGGTGTTAATCCATTCTTTATGAACTTAATACTCTAGATGCATGCTGGATAGAGGTCGATGTGTGGAGTAATAGTAGTAGATGCAGGCAGGAATCGGTCTACTTGACACGGACGTGATGCCTATATGCATAATCATTGCCTTGGATATCATCACAACTTTGCACTTTTTTATCAACTGCTTGACAGTTATTTGTTCACCCACCGTATTATTTGCCTTCAAGAGATAAGCGTCTAGTGAAACCTATGGCCCCCGGGTCTATTTTCCATCATATATTTTCAGATCTATAAACCAAAAAACCCAAAAAATATCTTGCTGCAATTTATTTACTTTTATTTTGTTTTACATTTTAGTAATCTTTTATTCCTATCTCTATCAGATCTCACCTTTGCAATTGACCGTGAAGGGATTGACAACCCCTTTATCGCGTTGTGCAAGTGTTTGATTGTTTGTGCTGGTGCATAGATTGGAGACTTGGTTGTACCTCCTACTGGATTGATACCTTGGTTCTCTAACTGAGGGAAATACTTATCTCTACTTTGCTGCATCACCATTTCCTCTTCAAGGGAAAAACCAACACAAGCTCGAGAAGTAGAAGGAAGAATTTCTGGCGTCGTTGCCAGGGGGATCTACATCAAGCCTACCAAGTACCCATCATAAACTCTCATCTCTTGCATTACATTATTTGCCACTTGCCTCTCATTTTCCTCTCCCCACTTCTAAAATGATTTCAGAAAAACTAAAAAAATCTGCCTTTTTATTCGCCCTTCTTTCGTTCGTCTTTTCGTTTACCTTTATGTCTTACTTGGTTTGTTTGCTCGTTCGCTTGGTATAATTGTGTGTTTATTTAAAATCAGGAACCAAAAGGTTTATGGATCCTCATCCACTTTCTAATCTTTTTAAAGGATGCCATTATGATGAACCAATTGCTAGTGAGTTGAGTGCACTAGATTATGTTTTTGGAGTTTTGCCTGAGATTCGTGAATCTGAAAATTGTGATGAAATTTATGAAGTGATTCACGATAGCTCCTTGAATTAAAAGTATGATTGCAATGATGTTATTATAAATCATGTTAATGCCAATCATGCTAATAATATGCAAAACCCTAAGCTTGGGGATGCTAATTTTGCTCTGTCCATTACTTATTGTAATGATCATGATTGGGGTGATTCTTCTTATGATCTTGAAAACTTATTTAAGCCTATGAATATGTTTGCAATAATATTGAAAGTGGGTTTGTAAGATTGTCAAATTTAGGAAATAATAATCCCACTACTTTGGAGTAGGATCAATCTTATGAAATTTTTGATAAAATTGGGTTTGGAGAAGTCATGACTTCATTTTATGATAATCCCACTATTTTGGAAGAGTGTCAACTTTGCATGCATGTGGATCATGAAGAGAATATTTTATGTGATAGTTATATTATTGAATTTGATTATGATCCTACATGTAATTATTATGAGAGAGGAAAATATGGTTGTAGAAATCTTCATGTTACTAAATTACCTCTCGTCATTGTAACATTCCAAAATTTCAATTTGGAATGTTATATAATAGATCATCATTGCATATCATATTTCATTGCATTTTTGGTTGATCCTAGAAATTCTACGCAACTCAGGGACCCTCGGAGAGAGTTGGGGATTTCGTTATTTTCATATTTGAGTTTTCTCAAATTTTGAAAATAGGATCGTTTGATTTTATTCATTTCATCTTCAGTTATTTCTATTATGAAATTATGAGAGAGGGAATAAAATGACTTTCCCAAAATAAAGAAATATTGAAGGTTTAATAAAAAATCAAATAAGATTTTATTTTGGTTTTATTTGCTATTTTATTTGAATTTAGGAAAAATTGCACGTTTTCAAAAATTGCATTTAGAGCCAAAAAATGTTCATCCTGTTCTAAATATTTTATTTAGACGGAGAAAATTTGTTTTGGCATTTTTAGAATTTTACTTATTTTTCTAGAATTTTTTTAGTCGCAGGGAAACTGTTAAAAAAAAGAGACCCCGCACCCGACTGGGCCAAGGGACCAGCCAAGCGGGCCGGCCCAGCCAGCCGCCGCCGCCTCTCGCCGGGTCGAGACAGAGTCCCGACCAGCGTCGCCGCCGCCCGAGTCCGGGGAGGACTCCGCCTCTCGAGGCCGCCCCTCCCCCAAGTCGCCTCTCCCTGCCCCCTTTATAACCGCTGCCCCCCCTGCAGCCCACACCGCCGCATGCCGCGCCGCCGCACGCCCCAGCGCCGCGCCGCCGCCGCCGTGCCGCTTGCCGCCTGCCGCCGCCGCCATGCCGCTTGCCGCCGCCGCACACCGCCTGGAGCCGCCGCCCCGCTGCCTCGCGCCACCCGCCGCCGAGGTAGCCGCCAGCCGGTTTTTGAGAAAAAACCATTTTGTTTTTTTTGAAAATCCTAGTTTTCGTTTTTTAAATAGATCGGTTTTCCTCCGGCCTATTTATTTAGTGAGCGTTTGCTCGTCCGTTCGTTTTAACGAACACGTTTTTCGTTTAGTTCCTGTTAACGAACGTTCGTTCGTTAACCTATTTGTCATTTTTCTTTTTTTCTCAGATTAATCCGTGATTTTTCTGATCGCGATTTCTGATCCGATTTTCATTTTAGTTTAACTTTTCGCTCGTTTGTCGGAATCAGGTGATTCAAGCGCTTGGAGTTTCGTCTCGAAACCCTCTTTCCGTTTAACCAACTCAAACAAGTTTTTGCGTCAGTAAAAATTTGCCTTAGTTTCAGATTAGTAAACGAAGCTTATTTCTTTTGCCGTTTGTCTTTCGTTGCTTCGTTCGATTTGGTTCTTTTTGCCAACCGGAGTTCTTAAGTTGAACTTTCTGGTTAGATCTCTTATTCGAGTTTTACCTGTGCATTAGATGAGTACTTATTGTATGCTTGTTTGTTTGCGATAGAGTACCCGGAGTGCGCCGCTTGCTACTTCGAATCGCTAGGTTTCACGGATCATCAACAAGGCAAGTAACACTTTGATCATACTTCCTATTACCCAGTTTTATTGCATTAGATCAACCCTCACACATTGCATTGTTTAGGATCTAACTAAATTGTGGGTATGGGAAGTAGATGAGGTAGTACCTATTACCTGTTATTATCAAACCGTTGGGAGTTATTTCTACGTTGCTTATTATGCCATGCTATGCTAGTAGACGTGGATTGGGTGAGTGTATCCATGACAGATGTGAGATTGTTAAATTAATGGTTTATCTAAGGTGGCAACTTAAATACACATCTGGGTGGATTGAGGCACCTGGGTATTCCGGCGATTGCCTGTTTTCTTTTGGACCGCCACCCAGACTCAAAGGGATCACGAGATTATTCATGCTAGAAACTTCCGTGTGCAGCCACAAGCTACTATGGGCTCTAGCATAGTTGACTAAGTCGTGCGAACTCTTACAGTGGTAGACTAGCAGATGTAGGGGATGTAGGTTGGTACGGTCTACCCGATCGTAAGGTGCTAGCGCTTTTGAAAGACTATGTCTTGGTCATCCGTTTCTCAAACACCATGTAGTGCGAGAATCCCAACGGAGGAGATCGAGTCTTGTGGGTAAAAGTGCGCAAACCTCTGCAGAGTGTATAAACTAATCATGGTTAGCCATGTCCCCGGTTATGGACATCTTGAGTATCTAGTACCTGGATTATCATGTGAATCTCATCATGTTACTCTAAAATTAATTTTGTTGGGTTTTAATGATGATGCTTAATTGGGATTGAGAATGCTGTCAACCATTCTCAATGTTTAACAACTACCATGATAGTTAAACAAAATTTATTCCTTTGCAGTAGGGAAAAATTGGCTTTACGCAAAAACTGTAACCATAGAGCTTTCCACCAGCCAAATATGCATATAGAATAGCCTTATTCTTCCATTACTCTCTATGTGTTACTTTGACAGCATATTCCATGTGCTGACCCATTTCGGGCTGCAACGTTAATGTTGCAGACTTTTCAGACGATGATTAAGGTGCCTTTAGGTCGTGGTTCTATACTCAGTGATGCCGTTGGAGTTGATGGACTCACTTATCTTCCAAGCCTTCCGCTGTTATCGTTATTAGATGGCCTTAAGCCATATTTATTGTAATAAGTTCTCTTTTGAGACACTTGATGTAATAAGTGTGTGATTGCTACTCTGTTATAAATCCTTCTAGTATTGTGTGGTGTCAGCATTACTGATCCAGGGATGACACCTGAGCACAGAGATTGGACCGTTTGAGGTCTGGTCGCTACAAGATGGTATCAGAGCACACGCTGACTGTAGGACACGACCACTAAGCTAAAGCCCTAGATCACTACTCTCTCTTCTCATTCTGACTTCTCATCTTTTCTACTCTTTTAGGATGGCGGATGCAAGCAACAAGTTCACACAACCGGATGAAGATATACCCTTTGGACGTCATTTGAAGGAAGTTACAAGATACCTGAACATAGGAGTACCAAGCTTCACCGGAACCTACAACGCCACTTTACCTGAAGAAGAGTGCTGGATGATTCAAGTTCAAGTTCCAGGAAGGACATTCATGCCAGTCACTGAGCCCATAGAGTTTTCCTTTGATGCACCAACCTGGAGTCTAGGAAAGAGCATGGCAGCTCACATCGCCATGGGACGCATTGGAGAAGTTTACCGCAATGATCTCAAGGATACTATCTACCAGATTTGTGGGCGCCGAGATGAGCAATGGTAGATGATCAGCACCAGGAAGGACAGATCAATTGCAGCTTTTGTCCAGGAGTTGAACCAGCACATTCGATGTCAGGAGAACCAGATGTGCGCCGACATGATAGATCTGAAGAAGGCAAGAACAAGAATCAAGGAACTGGAAGAAGAACTCAAGGCTACACATGAAGATTATGAAGAGGAAATCAAAGTATTAGTGGAGAAGAATGATGATCTGATCAAGAAGATTGGAATATTCATGGGAGACCCTACACCAGTAGAAGAAGACGAAGAACCCAAGGAGATTCGCCCGGAAGACTACATCATCATCGATGACACCGACTCGGACCCAGATGATAGCGATGATGACTATGTGGATGAAGCTGGAGCAGATATCATGGAGTCTGCAACCGAAGAATATTCTTAGTAGACCACCCCATCAGTAGTAGTAGTCCACCATGTAAATATAGTAGTCCGAGCACTTTTGCGATAGTTAGATCGATTGTATGCCCTTGTTTGATTGAATGAAGTGAATTGTTTGCTTTTGCCTCATGTGCATATGGGTAGTGTTTTCTCTCTAGACCCCTCTCTGTTCTTAAATCTCATCCTTTCTAAACCCTCAGATGCCTCCGAGATGTGACCTCGGTTTCACCTTCCCACCAGAGCTCACTCAGTTGATCCAGCAGCAGAACACATTGATGCAGGTGCTAGTCCAGAATCAGAATCAGGGGAACAACAACAACAACCCACCACCACCACCACCTGTTGATCACTTAGCCCGTTTTCTTAGGCTGAATCCGCCGGTGTTTTCCAGTAACACCGAGCCGATAGTAGCAGATGATTGGCTCCGCAAGACAGCTAGAGAGTTGACCACAGCAGGATGCACAGATGCGGAAAAGGTGAAGTTTGCCGCACATCAGCTTAAAGGACCCGCAACATCATGGTGGGAGAATTTCATAGCCACTTTCCCTATCGACACTGTCACATGGGACTAGTTCCAACAGGCTTTCCGTACTGCCCATGTTTCAGCAGGAGCTATGGCCATGAAGAAGCGGGAGTTTCGCAACTTGCGCCAAGGAGGAAGGACAGTTGGCCAGTATGTGGAGGATTTTAGTAAGCGAGCATGTTATGCCCCAGATGACGTTGCCACGGATGCGGCCAAGCAGGAGAAGTTTCTGGAAGGACTGAATGATGAGTTGAGCATGCAGTTGATGGTAGCAACCTTCAACAACTACCAGGAGTTGGTAGATCGTGCTCTCATGATTGAAGGGAAGCATCAGAAAATTGAGAACTGTAAGAGGAAGTATGGACAAGGGAAGTACAATTCTGGAGCTCAGCAGAAACCACGTTTTACCCCTAGACCAAGAGGACATTTTCAGCATACCCATGGAGGAGGTAGCTCGCACAATCACAATGGCACCAAGAATGGTAATGGGAATGGAGGAAGCAACGGCCAGAACCGCACCAACCCATCAACCCCAGCCAAGAGAGACCTGAGCCAAGTCACTTGCTTTAAGTGCCAGAAGACCAGACATTATGCCAATGAATGTCCTGAATCCCAGAATGGAAATGGCAATGGAAGCTCTAGGAAGAAGCCGAACCCTTTCAACAGGGGACAGGTGAACCACGTAAATGTGGAGGAAGTTGAAGCCCAACCCGATGCAGTAATAGGTAAGTTTTTGGTTAAGTCATTTACTGCACTCGTTCTTTTTGATACTGGTGCATCGCATTCATACATATCAAGGGGATTTGTGGATAAGTATAAACTACCAACCCAAGCCCTTAGATCACCCATGTTAGTAACCTCGCCTGGAGCAGAGTATATGGCCAGTCTATGGTGTGATCGGTTACCATTAAGGATTGGTAACTATGTATTTTCCTCGGACCTAATAGTATTGGAATCTCAAGGATTGGATGTGATATTAGGCATGGATTGGTTATCAAAGTATGAAGGAAATATTGAATGTGCCAGTAAGTCAATTTTGCTTACCACGCCAGAAGGGAGAAGGATCAAGTATGTATCCTGGCATGTGCCGAAAAGGACTCAAGTAAATTGCTTAACATGAGTTGTGCAGGAGGAAGTACCAGTGGTAAAAGATTTCCCTGATGTATTTCTAGAAGAATTGCCAGGCATGCCACCGGATAGAGATATTGAGTTTTTGATTGAGCTTTTGCCAGGCACAGGGCCAATATCTAAGAGACCATATAGGATGCCCGCAAAGGATTTGGTGGAGATTAAGAAGCAGATTAAGGAGTTACTGGATAAAGTTTATATTCGCCCAAGTTCTTCACCTTGGGGATCACCAGTACTTCTAGTGGAGAAGAAGGATGGATCGTTAAGGATGGTTGGTGATTATCGAGGATTGAATGAAGTAACCATCAAGAACAAGTACCCACTACCGATGATCAATGATCTGTTTGATCGATTGCAAGGAGCTAAGGTATTTTCCAAGATCGATCTGCGATCAGGGTACCACCAGTTGAAGATTCGAGAACAGGATATACCCAAGACAGCTTTTACCACCAGGTATGGGCTGTACGAGTATACCGTTATGTCATTTGGTCCGATTAACGCCCCTGCATATTTTATGAACATGATGAACAAGGTGTTTATGGAGTTTCTGGATAAGTTCGTTGTAGTGTTCATCGATGATATCCTGGTATACTCGAAGAACGAAGAGGAGCATAAGGAGCATTTGCGTTTGGTACTTGGAAAGCTCAGAGAACATCAGTTATATGCCAAGTTTAGCAAATGTGAGTTTTGGTTGAAGGAAGTTGGATTTCTCGGACATGTTATATCCGGAGAAGGTATAGCAGTAGATCCCACCAAGGTTGACACTGTGACAAATTGGGAAGCCTCAACAATAGTTGGAGAAATCCGGAGTTTTCTTGGACTTGCAGGATACTACCGGAGATTCATTGATTTTTTTGAAGATTGCGAAGCCTATGACGGAGTTGTTGAAAAAGGATACCATGAATGTGAGGCTAGTTTCCAGGAGTTGAAGAAACGGTTGGTTACCTCACCAGTGCTGTTTTTGCCAGATCAGACCAAGGATTATGAGGTGTATTGCGACGCTTCACGTCGAGGACTTGGAGCGGTGCTTATGCAGGAAGGAAGAGTTGTTTCATATGCCTCACGACAGCTTAAGCCTCATGAGTTAAATTATGCTACGCATGATTTGGAGTTAGCAGCCGTAGTGCATGCATTGAAAATCTGGAGACACTTTCTCATTGGAAACCATTGTGAGGTGTACATGGATCACAAGAGTTTGAAGTATATTTTCACGCAGAAGGAGTTGAATCTCAAACAAAGGAGATGGTTGGAGCTCATCAAGGATTATGATATGAGATTGCATTATCACCCCGGAAAGGCTAACGTAGTAGCTAACGCGTTGAGTCATAAAAGCCATGTCAACACACTAATGACGGGAGATTTACCAAGGGAGTTAGCAGAAAACCTTCGTGAGCTATGTTTGGAAATAGTACCAAAAGGCTATGTAGCAACATTGGAGATTCAGTCTACTTTGATGGATAAGATCAGAGATGCCCAGAAGACTGACAAGGAGATTGCCTCTATAAAGGAGAAAATGAGCAAAGGAAAAGCTAAGGGATTTCGTGAGGATGAGCACGATACCTTATGGTTTGAAGACCGTGTTTATGTGCCTAATGATTCGGAGATCAGGAAGTTAATTCTGCAAGAGGCCCATGATTCACCCTATTCGATTCACCCAGGAAATACCAAGATGTATTTGGATTTGAAGGATACTTTCTGGTGGACCGGAATGAAGAAGGATATTGCGGAGTATGTAGCAGTTTGTGATGTATGTCAGAGAGTAAAGGCAGAGCATCAGAAGCCAGCAGGATTGCTACAGCCATTGCCGATATCCGAATGGAAGTGGGATAAGTTAGGCATGAATTTTATTACAGGTTTACCCAGAACTCGTTCAGGCTATGATTCAATTTGGGTTGTAGTCGATCGTTTGACAAAGGTAGCTCATTTCATTCCAGTGAAGACTACCTATACCAGTGCAAAGTTGGCAAAGATATACATGACCAGAATCGTATGTCTGCATGGAGTTCCAAGGAGCATTGTATCAGATAGAGGAACCCAATTCACCTCAAAGTTCTAGAATTAGTTGCACAAAACTTTAGGTACCAGACTGGAGTTTAGTACAGCTTTCCATCCGCAGACAGATGGACAGACCGAGAGAGTCAACCAGATTTTGGAGGATATGCTGAGAGCTTGTGCGCTAGATTATGGATCTAGTTGGGACGAGAATTTGCCATATGCAGAGTTCTCTTACAACAACAGTTATCAATCCAGTTTGAAGATGGCCCCTTCCGAAGCCTTGTACGGTAGGAGGTGCAGGACCCCATTGTTGTGGGATGAAGTTGGAGACCGCCAGTTGTTTGGACTAGATCTGATTAAGGAGTCTGAACAGAAAGTGAAATTGATTCGCGATAGGCTCAAGGTAGCTCAATCCAGGCAGAAGAGCTACGCAGATTCTAAACGCAAGGAGACAATTTACGAAGTCGGAGACCGAGTTTATCTTCGAGTATCTCCCCTTCGAGGAGTTAAGCGCTTTGGAGTTAAGGGAAAGTTAGCGCCACGTTTTGTAGGATCATACAAAGTTTTGGAGCGTATGGGAGAAGTAGCCTACAAGTTGGAATTGCCCGAAGGATTGTCAGGAGTTCACGACGTGTTCCACATTTCCCAATTGAAGAAGTGCCATGCCGAGATGGCTAATATACCGCTGAGAGATACAATACCATTGGAAGCAATTCAGTTGGATAGTGATTTGACCTATGAGGAGAAACCAGTCAAGATTTTAGAGTATGCCAGTCGAGTCACCCGCAGCAAGGTTATCAAGTTTTGCAAAGTTCAGCGGAGCCACCACACAGAAGATGAAGCCACCTGGGAACGAGAGGAAGATTTGCTGAAGGACCACCCTCACCTATTTTCTAGCCAACCCGAATCTCGAGGGCGAGATTCATCTTAAGGGGGGTAGGTTTGTAACATCCCAATTTTTCAATTTGGAATGTTATACAATAGATCATCATTGCATATCATATTTCATTGCATTTTTGGTTGATCCTAGAAATTCTATGCAACTCAAGGACCCTCGGAGAGAGTTGGGGATTTTGTTATTTTCATATTTGAGTTTTCTCAAAATTTGAAAATTGGATCGTTTGATTTTATTTATTCCATCTTCAATTATTTCTATTATGAAATTATGAGAGAGGGAATAAAATGACTTTCCCAAAATAAAGAAATATTGAAGGTTTAATAAAAAATCAAATAAGATTTTATTTTGGTTTTATTTGCTATTTTATTTGAATTTAGGAAAAATTGGACATTTTCAAAAATTGCATTTAGAGCAAAAAATATGTTCATCCTGTTCTAAATATTTTATTTAGACGGAGAAAATTTGTTTTGGCATTTTTAGAATTTTATTTATTTTTCTAGAATTTTTTTAGTCGAAGCGAAACTGTTTAAAAAAAGAGACCCTGCGCCCGACTGGGCCAAGGGCCCAGCCGAGCGGGCCAGCCCAGCCAGCCGCCGCCGCCTCTCGCCGGGTCAGGACAGAGTCCCGACCAGCGCCGCCGCCGCCTGAGTCCGGGGAGGACTCCGCCTCCCGAGGCCGACCCCTCCCCCAAGTCGCCTCTCCCTGCCCCCTTTATAACCGCCGCCTCCCCCTGCAGCCCACACCGCCGCCGCACGCCCCGCCGCCGCTGCTGCACGCCCCAGCGCCGCGCCGCCTGCCGCCGTCGCCGCGCCGCTTGCCACCTGCCGCCGCCGCCGCGCCGCTTGCCGCTGCCGCACGCCGCCCGGAGCCGCCGCCCCGCCGCCTCGCGCCACTCGCCGCCGAGGTAGCCGCCGGCCAGTTTTTGAGAAAAAGCCGTTTCAGTTTTTTTGAAAACCCTAGTTTTCGTTTTTTAAATAGATCGGTTTTCCTCCGGTTTATTTATTTAGTGAGCGTTCGCTCGTCTGTTCGTTTTAACGAACGCGTTTTTCGTTTAGTTCCTGTTAACGAACGTTCGTTCTTTAACCTGTTCGTTGTTTTTCTTTTTTTCTCAGATTAAATCCGCGATTTTTCTGATCGCGATTTCTGGTCCGATTTTCCTTTTAGTTTAACTTTTCGCTCGTTTGTCGGAATCAGGCGATTCAAGCGCCTAGAGTTTCGTCTCGAAACCCTCTTTCCATTTAACCAACTCTAACAAGTTTTTGCCTCAGTAAAAATTTGCCCTAGTTCCAGATTAGTAAACGAAGCTTATTTCTTTTCCCGTTTGTCTTTCGTTGCTTCGTTCGATTTGGTTCTTTTTGCCAACCGGAGTTCTTAAGTTGAACTTTCTGGTTAGATCTCTTATTCAAGTTTTACCTGTGCATTATATGAGTACTTATTGTATGCTTGTTTGTTTGCGATAGAGTACCCGGAGTGTGCCGCTTGCTACTTCGAATCGCTAGGTTTCACGGATCATCAGCAAGGCAAGTAACACTTTGATCATACTTCCTATTACCCAGTTTTATTGCATTAGATCAACCCTCACACATTGCATTGTTTAGGATCTAACTAAATTGTGGGTATGGGAAGTAGATGAGGTAGTACCTATTACCTGTTATTATCAAACCGTTGGGAGTTATTTCTATGTTGCTTATTATGCCATGCTATGCTAGTAGACGTGGATTGGGTGAGTGTATCCATGACAGATGTGAGATTGTTAAATTAATGGTTTATCTAAGGTGGCAACTTAAATACACATTTGGGTGGATTGAGGCACCTGGGTATTCCAGCGATTGCCTGTTTTCTTTTGGACCGCCACCCAGGCTCAAAGGGATCATGAGATTATTCATGCTAGAAACTTCCGTGTGCAGCCACAAGCTACTATGGGCTCTAGCATAGTTGACTAAGTCGGAACTCTTACAGTGGTAGACTAGCAGATGTAGGGGATGTAGGTTGGTACGGTCTACCTGATCATAAGGTGCTAGCGCTTCTGAAAGACTATGTCTCGGTCATCCGTTTCTCAAACACCATGTAGTGCGAGAATCCCAACGGGGGAGATTGAGTCTTGTGGGTAAAAGTGCGCAAACCTCTGCAGAGTGTATAAACTAATCATGGTTAGCCGTGTCCCCGGTTATGGACATCTTGAGTATCTAGTACCTGGATTATCATGTGAATCTCATCATGTTACTCTAAAATTAATTTTGTTGGGTTTTAATGATGATGCTTAATTGGGATTGAGAATGCTGTCAACCATTCTCAATGTTTAAAAACTATCATGATAGTTAAATAAAATTTATTCCTTTGCAGTAGGGAAAAATTGGCTTTACGCAAAAACTGTAACCATAGAGCTTTCCACCAGCCAAATATGCATATATAATAGCCTTATTCTTCCATTACTCTCTATGTGTTACTTTGCCAGCATATTCCATGTGCTGACCCGTTTCGGGCTGCAACGTTAATGTTGCAGATTTTTCAGACGACAATTAAGGTGCCTTTAGGTCGTGGTTCTATACTCAATGATGCCGTTGGAGTTGACGGACTCACTTATCTTCCAAGCCTTCCGCTGTTATCGTTATTATATGGCCTTAACCATATTTATTGTAATAAGTTCTCTTTTGAGACACTCGATGTAATAAGTGTGTGATTGCTACTCTGTTATAAATACTTCAAGTACTGTGTGGTGTCAGCATTACTGATCCAGGGATGACACCTGAGCACAGAGATTGGACCATTTGAGGTCTGGTCGCTACAGTCATGTTGAGATTGTTATTGTTTCTTTCTTCTTCTTTGCATATGCTAGTTTTTTACTTGCCTTGATAATTTGTTTGCTTATAAAATGCCTATGCATAGGAAGTATGTTAGACTTAAACCTGTTTTTCACATGCTACATGATGCTCTCTTCGTATTTCAATTGCTATATTTCATGTGAGCATCAGTGAAATCTCAAGCCTATCTTGATGGCTATAAAGAAAGAGCTTGTTGGGAGACAACCCAATTTTTTTTTCTATTTTTATGAATACATACACATTATTACCTATGTAGTAATTGTGTTTTCATGTTTCAATTAGTGTTTGGGCCAAGTAAGACCTTTGGGTTGGCTTACGGTGATAGTTGATTTGATCTTGCTGAAAAACAAAAACTTTTGCACCCAGTAAAATAATTTTCATTTTTCACAGAAGTGCGATAAAATACTGATTCTTTTTGCAAAAAATTGATATACAAATTTTCTCTGTTTTCATAATTGTCAGAATTTTTGGAGATACATAAGTATTCAAAGTTTATAGATTACTACAGACTGTTCTGTTTTTGACAGATTCTATTTTCTATGTGTTGTTTGCTTATTTTGATGAATCTATGGATAGTATCGGGGGGTATGAACCATGTAGAAGTTGGAACAAAGTAGATATTACACCAATATAAATAAAGAATGAGTTCACAACAGTACCAAAAGTGGTGATTTTATTTTCCTATACTAACGGATCTCATGAGTCTTCTGTTGTGAAGTTTTCAAGTTTTGGGTAAAGATTTGATGGACTATGGAATAAGGAGTGGCAAGACCCTAAGCTTGGCGATGCCCAAGGCACCCCAAGGTAATATTCAAGGACAACCAAAAGACTAAGCTTGGGGATGCCCCAGAAGGCATCCTCTCTTTCGTCTTCAATCCATCGGTAAATTTACTTGAGGCTATATTTTTATTCACCACATGATATGTGTTTTTCTTGGAGCATC
This sequence comes from Triticum urartu, assembly GCF_056163025.1. Taxonomy (NCBI): domain Eukaryota; kingdom Viridiplantae; phylum Streptophyta; class Magnoliopsida; order Poales; family Poaceae; genus Triticum; species Triticum urartu. Next base: position 396,275,712 of record NC_141876.1, on the reverse strand, counting down.
TTGTATGACACGAGTCTTTGATTTTTAGTTTGCCACAATCATCCTTGCTGTACACACCTTTTGAGAGGGACGTGCATGGATCGTGAATTTATTAGAATACTCTATGTGCTTCACTTATATCTTTTGAGCTAGGCATTTTGCTCTAGTGCTTCACTTGTATCTTTGTAGAGCACGGCGGTGGATATGCCCCTCACATTCAAATGTTGATCAATTCCAAGATGGGAACTGGGACATATCTTCTTGACAGAGAGCATCTTCCCTGATACGTCTCCAATGTATCTATAATTTTTGATTGTTCCATGCTGTTATATTATCATTCTTGAATGTTTTACAATCATTTTATAGTCGTTTTATGTCATTTTTGGTACTAACCTATTGACATAGTGCCCAGTGCTAGTTGCTGTTATTTGCATGTTTTTTACATCGCAGGAAATCAATACCAAATGAAGTCCAAACGCAGCGAAACTTTTTGTGGAATTTTTATGGACCATAAGACACCCATTATGCTTGAGAAGCACCTGGGGGTGCCCCGAGGGGCACAACCCACCAGGGTGTGCTTGGGCCCCCAGGCGCACCCAGGTGGGTTGTGCCCACCTTGGTGCCCTCCCGAACCGCCTCTTTGCTCTATAAATATTAAATACCCCAATATTCCAGAAACCCTAGGGGAGCAGACGAAAATCAATTCCAGCCGCCGCAAGTTCCAGAACTACCAGATCCAATCTAGACACCATCACAGAGGGATTCATCATTTCCATTGGTGCCTCTCTGATGATGCGTGAGTAGTTCTTTGTAGACCTACGAGTCCGTAGTTAGTAGCTAGATGGCTTCCTCTCTCTCGTTTGATTCTCAATACAATGGTGATGTCTACTAGTTACACAACCTTCCTCTTGTATAGACTCGTGTTGGGCCTCCAAGCGTAGAGTTTTGTAGGACAGTAGCAAATTTCCCTCAAGTGGATGACCTAAGGTTTATCAATCCGTGGGAGGCGTAGGATGAAGATGGTCTCTCTCAAACAACCCTGTAACCAAATAACAAAGAGTCTCTTGTGTCCCCAACACACCCAATACAATGGTAAATTGTATAGGTGCACTAGTTCGACGAAGAGATGGTGATACAAGTGTAATATGGATAATAGATATTGGTTTTTGTAATCTGAAAAAATAATATAAAAAACAAGGTAGAAAGTGGTAACAGTGAGTGAAAACGGTATTGCAGTGCTTAGGAACAATTCCTAGGGTTCATAATTTCACTAGTGCAAGTCCTCTCAACAATGATAACATAATTAGATGATATAACAATCCCTCAACATGCAACAAAGAGTCACCCCAAAGTCACTAATAGCGGAGAATAAACGGAGAGATTATTGTAGGGTATGAAACCTCCTCAAAGCTATTCTTTCTGATCGATCTATTAGGATATTCCTATAAGTGTCACAAACATCCCTAGAGTTCATACTAAAATAACACCTTAAGACACACATCAACCAAAACCCTAATGTCACCTAGATACTCTAATGTCACCACAAGTATCCGCGGGTTTGATTATACGATATGCATCACACAATCTCAGATTCATCTATTCAAACCAACACAAAGAACTTCAAAGAGTGCCCCAAAGTATCTACCAGAGAGTTAAGACAAAAATGTGTGCCAACCCCTATGCATAAGTTCACAAGGTCATAGAACCCGCAAAGTTGATCACCAAAACATACATCAAGTAGATCACGTGAATATCCCATTGTCACCACAGATAAGCACATGCAAGATATACATCAAGTGTTCTCAAATCCTTAAAGACTCAATCCGATAAGATAACTTCAAAGGGAAAATTCAATCCATTACAACAAGGTAGAGGGGAGAAACATCATAAGATCCAACTATAATAGCAAAGCTCGCGGTACATCAAGATCATGCCAAATCAAGAACATGAGAGAGAGAGATCAAACACATAGCTACTGGTATATACCCTCAGCCCCGAGGGTGAACTACTCCCTCCTCATCATGGAGAGCGTCGGGATGATGAAGATGGCCACCGGTGATGATTTCCCCCTCCGGCAGGGTGCCATAACAAGGTACCGATTGGTTTTTGGTGGCTACAGAGGCTTGCGGCGGCGGAACTCCCGATCTAGGTTTATTTCTGGGGGTTTCTATATTTATAGGAATTTTTGGCATCGAGAACAAGTCAGGGGGGTCCACGAGTCAACAACAAGGATGGAGGACGTGCCCCTGGGGGGGGGGGGAGGGCGCGCCCTCCAACATTGTGGTTGGCTCGGGACTCTTCTGGCCCAACTCTTTTGCTTCGGGGGCTTCTTCTGGTCCATAAAAAATCACCGTAAATTTTCAGGTCATTTGGACTCCGTTTGATATTCCTTTTCCACGAAACTCAAAAACAAGGAAAAAGCAGAAATTGGCACTGGGATCTAGGTTAACACGTTAGTCCCAAAAATCATGTAAAATAGCATATAAATGCATATAAAACATCCAAGATAGATAATATAATAGCATGGAACAATAAAAATTATAGATACATTGGAGACGTATCAAATGGTCTCTTGGAGATCCATATGATGTAACTCTTTTTGCGGTTTGTTCGTTGGGATCCGATGAACTTTGAGTTTCTGATCAGATCTATCTCCTTTTATCCATGAAAGTTATTTGAGTCTTCTTTGATCTCTTATATGCATGATTGCTTATAGCCTCGTATTTCTTCTCCGATATTTGGTTTTTCTGGCCAACTTGATCTATTTATCTTGCAATGGGAAGAGGTGCTTTGTGATGGGTTCGATCTTACGGTGCTTGATTCCAGTGACAGAAGGGGAACCGACACGTATGTATCATTGCCATTAAGTATAACAAGATGGGGTCTATTTCTACATAAATAGATCTTGTCTACATCATGTCATCGTTCTTATTGCATTACTCCATTTCTCCATGAACTTAATACAATAGATGCATGCCGGATAGTGGTCGATGTGTGGATTAATAGTAGTAGATGCAGGCAGGAGTCGGTCTACTAATCTTGGACATGATGCCTATATAATGATCATTGCCTGGATATCGTCATGATTACTTGAAGTTCTATCAATTGCCCAACAGTAATTCACTTACCCACCGTTTGCTATTTTTCTCAAGAGAAGCCACTAGTGAAACCTACGGCCCCCCGAGTCTCTTCTTTATCATATTTGCCTTTGCGATCTATTTTTTGCTTTTATTTCCAGATCTATTAAACCAAAATACAAAAATACCTTGCTGCATTTTTTTACTTATTTATTTTATCTCGCGTTCCCGTGCGATCTATCTATCAATTTATTACAACTTTCTCATGTCCATTTGCCAATTTCTGGCGCCGTTGTCCGAAAGGGATTGACAAGCCCTTTAATACATCGGGTTGCGAGTATTTGTTATCTGTGTGCAGGTGCCGTTCATGCAGTGTTGCGTGGTTCTCCTACTAGTTTGATAACCTAGGTCTCATCACCGAGGGAAATACCTACTGTTGTTGTGCTGCATCATCCCTTCCTCTTTAGGTAAATACCGACGTAGTTCAAGCAGACATCAAAAGGAATTTCTGGTGCCGTTGCCGGGGAGACATCATCAGCATCTACCAGGTTCCTAATCACAAATCTCATCTCCTTGCAATTTACATGATTTGCCATTTGCCTCTCGTTTTCCTCTCCCCCACTTCACAAAAAATTGTCGTTTTATTCGCCCTCTTTTTCGTTCGCAGTTTTCTCGTCAGATCTCTTGTTTGCTATCTCTACTTGTGTTACCATGTGCCTTCTATTTGCTTGCATATTTGCTTGCTAATAATATATTGTTATGGATCTTCGTCCACTTACTAATCTTTTCAAAAGATCCTATTATGATGAACCAATTGCTTGTGAATTGAGTTCACTAGATTATCTTTATGAAGTTTTGCTTGAGTTCTATGAATCTGAAAAAATTGTGATGGAGTGTTAAATAAAGGAATTTATAAAGTGATTCATGATAGCTCCTTGAATGAAAAATATGATTGCTATGATTTTATTATAAATTCTATTAATGTCAATTGTGTTGATGATATGCAAAACCCCAAGCTTGGGGATGCTAATTTTGCTATGTTCACTACTTGTTGCAATGATCATGATTGGGGTGATAATGTTTCTCATGATCTAGAAATTTATTTAAGCCTCATGATGAATATGATATTGATAATAATGTTTGCAATAATATTGAAAGTGGGTTTGGAAGAGCGCCAACTTTAGGTAAAAATAATCCCACATATTTGGAGAGTGTTCAATCTTATGATTTTTTTGATAAAAGTGGGTTTGGAGAGGTCATAGCTTTAGTTGATGATAATCCCACTACCTTGGAAGATTGTAAATTTTTTATGCATGTGGATCATGGAGAGAAAATTTATATGATAGCTATATTGTTTAATTTGATTATGATCCTACATGTAATTACTACGAGAGAGGAAAATATGGTTGTAGAAATTTTCATGTTACTAAATTACCTCTCGTCATGTTGAGATCGTCAATGTTTTATTTCTCTTCTATGCATATGCTAGATATTTCTTGTCTTGATAATTTGTTTTCCTATAAAATCCCTATGCATAGGAAGTATGTTAGACTTAAATGTGTTTCTCACATGCTACATGATGCTCTCTTCGTGTTTCAATTACTTTCTTTCACGTGAGCATCATTGAAATCTTATGCCTAGCTAGGGGCATAAAATAATAGCGCTTGTTGGGAGGCAACCCAATGAATAAAATTTATTTTTGTCCTTTTATTTATGTTCTTGAGTGTTTGCACAATTATTCTACTGTTATGATTGTGTTTTTTGTGTTTTAATTAGTGTTTGTGCCAAGTAAAGCCATTAGGATCTTGTTGGGTGATAGTTAATATGATCTTGCTGAAAAACAGAAACTTTTGCGCTCATGTAAATAATTCTAATTTTTAACAAGGGCATGATAAAATACCCATTCTTTTTGTAGAAGATTAATATACAAATTTATCACGTTTTCGTAATTTCTCAGAATTTTTGGAGTTACAGAAGTGTTTGAAATATCCAGATTGCTACAGACTGTTCTGTTTTTGACAGATTCTGTTTTCTTTGCGTTGTGTGCTTGTTTTGATGATTCTATGGTTTTCTTTGAAGAGTTTTTGCCGTAGAAAATTTGTAATATAGTAGATATAATGCAAGAATATGAATGGGTTTCAACAGTACTTATAGTAGTTATTTGTTTTCTTATACTAACGGATCTCACGAAGATTTTGTTGAGTTTTGTGTGATTGAAGTTTTCAAGTTTTAGGTGATGTTATGATGGATGAAGGAATAAGGAGTAAGAGCCTAAGCTTGGGAATGCCCATGCCATCCCAAGCTATTATCCAAATAGAAGCATGCAACTAAGCTTCGGGATGCCTGAGTGGCATCCCCTCTTTCTTCTAACGACCATCGGTATTTTACTCGAAGCCATACTTTTATTCGTCACATAGTATGAGTTTTGCTTGGAGCATCTTGTATGATATGAGTCTTTGCTTGTTTTTATTTTAGTTTGAAGTCTTGAATCTTTTATGGACACACCTATTTGAGAGAGCTAAAATTCATGACTTGTTAGAATTGCTCTCTATGCTTCACTTAAATCTTTATGAGCTATGGAATTGCTCTAGTGCTTCGCTTACATCTTTTTGAGCACGGTGTGCTTTAGTATTTTTGAAGAAATACTCTCTTGCTTCTCTTAGATTTATTTGAGAGTTATTAATTTTTTTAAGAAATTATCTCTTGCTTCTCTTAAATTAATTTGAGAGAAATAATATTATGCTCATGATCTTCACTTATATTTGTTTGAGCTTGTCAAAAGAAACACATGAAAATTAGTTCCAAAATGATAATATCCAAGGAGGATATAATAAAAACTTTCATGAAGATCATTGGACAAAATAAACTTGATTCCTTGTAGTAGTTTTGAGATATGACGATGTGATATGTGAGTCATGTTGACGAGTAATTATGCTTTAGTAAGAGTATTGGTGTTAAGGTTTGTGATTCCCTATGCAAGCACGAGCATCAATAGTTATGCAATGAAATTACATCCTACTTGTGGTGCATTATTTGGTGCTAAATATGCTTAATGCTCACTTATGAGATTTTTCGTTTCTTGGTTGGTCGCTTCTCAATCTTTTGCTAGCCTTCATTTTGCACTAAGTATGATCCCTTCTTGTGCATCCAAAATCCGTTAAACCAGCTTTGCCACATGAGTCCACCATACCTACCTATATGCGGTATTTCCGTGCTGTTCTAAGCAAATTTGTATGTGCCATTTCTAATTTTCAAAACAAATTTCTCTTTTGTGTGCTCGTACCGCTCACGAAATGGTAGGGGATGGCTAATATATTTCCATGCTAGATATGTTATTCCCACGATGAGTGTTTATTCACTTTTCATTGCACGAGAGTAAGGCAAAGGTATTAGGGATGCCTAGTCTTGAAATGAAAATTGAATTTACTTTATGTTGTCAAACAATAAATTCCTTGGAAAGTGTTGGTATGAAGGCACCCATGGATATGGCTAGCCATGGAAAGTGAAAGTATGGTTGAAAAAGGAATAAACTTTAATTTCTGTTTGGGAACCGCCTATGATATATCTAGCATGGAAAGTATTGGGAACTACTCGATCGTTCTCGTTGACAGGAAAAGCATGCCTCCCAAAATGTTTTTATCTCCATCTTTTCCGCTTTGAGCTCTTGCACCTCTACAAATCCCTACTTCCCTCCATGAAGGGCCTTCCTTTTTCTTTATGCAATTTTTATTTTTAATTTGAGTCTCCATCTTCTCTTATAAGGCACCAACTAAGGGGCACTATGATCGTACTTGAGCATTGGGTATAGCTAATATGAGAGTGTGTTTCATGAATGGATCAATGATTGAGCATAATGGGTTAGGGATAACTTATTTTAGCGTTGATACTCTGGAAGACATGGTTGCTTGTTGATATGCTTGAGTATTTAAGTCTCATGTCAAAACTAGACTATTGCTTTGAACCATATAAAAGTCCAAATGTCCATGCTATAAAAGAAAGAATATGTGATGAACATGTTAGGCAGCATTCCACACCAAAAATTTTGTTTTTATCATTTACCTACTCGAGGACGAGTAGGAATTAAGCTTGGGGATGCTGATACGTCTCCAATATATCTATAAATTTTTATTGTTCCGTGCTGTTATATTATCATTCTTGGATGTTTTACAATCATTTTATAGTCATTTTATATCATTTTTTTGGTACTAACGTATTGACATAGTGCCGTGCCAGTTGCTGTTTTTTGCATTTTTTTACATCGCACGAAAGCAATACCAAATGGAGTCCAAACGCAGCTAAACTTTTTGTGGAATTTTTATGGACCAGAAGTCACCCATTGGGCCGGAGAAGCACCTGGGAGGTGCCCCGAGGGGGGCACAACCGACCAGGGCGCGCCTGGGCCCCCAGGCATGCCAAGGTGAGTTGTGCCCACCTCGGTGGCCTCCTGAACCGCCTCTTTGCTCTATAAATACCCCAATATTCCAGAAACCCTAGGGGAGCGGACAAAAATCTATTCCAGCCGCCGCAAGTTCCAGAACCACCAGATCCAATCTAGACACCATCATAGAGGGGTTCGTCATGTCCATTGGTGCCTCTCCGATGATGCATGAGTAGTTCTTTGTAGACCTACGATCTGTAGTTAGTAGCTAGATGGCATGTAAGTAGACAAGAATAAAAGCTTGGCAATGTAAGAAGAACCCTTCTTTCGAAGATCATCATTGATTGCTTTTAGGAACCCATGCTCTTGCTCTAAATTTAGCTTCTCAAAGCATAGCATCTCATGAGTTCTTAGAAGCTCTTGATGATCCTCTAGAGTTGTTTCATGAGCTAACTTAAGAGTGTTTAGTTCTTTAGTTAGACGCCCAATCTCCTTCTTATCATTGTCATTCGTTCCATCTTGATTAGCATGATTAATAGCAATTTCATCATAGTTTTCAGCACTAGTGTTGTCAACAAGTAAATCATCATCACCTAGCAAATCATCTTCATCACTATTGAAATCAACATACTCGGGGTGTGATACCTTTGGGCCTTTAGCCATGAAGCATCTTCCAATTCCTTCATTTGGTGAGTCAAATATGTTGTAGGATTTGGATGACACAAGTGCAGGACCGGCAACACCTTCATCTTGAGTATATTCGGAGTCGGAATGTTAACTTCTGTCGGATTAGTTGTCGGAGTCGGAGCCGGATACCCATTCACCAATGTGAGCTTGATGTCTTCGTCTTGTGTAGATCTTTGATGACTTGTCCTTCCTTTCTGACTCCTTGCTTCTACGAGAGGGTCTTCATTCATAACGGTCATCTCTACTCCTTCTCTCTGTTGGTGGTGATTCATCTCTTTTACTTCTCCTTTTGGGTGAATCTTCTCTTCTTTTGTATGGAGCCGTACACTCATTGGAGTAGTGTCCGGGTCTTCCACAATTGTAGCAATTGCGATCACGACTAGAAGATCTTTTGTCATTGTAGGACCTTGACTTGGAACTTATCTCTTTGCTTCTATCCTTGTAGAATTTGTTGAAGTTCTTCACCATTATGCTCAATTATTCATTGAAGACTTGTTTCTCACTTGATGTTGTAGGAGCATCACATGAAGCTTTATAAGCACCACTTGAGTTGTTGTGAAGCTCTTCCTTATCCTTGAGTGACATCTCACGAGCTACGAGTCTGTAGTTAGTAGCTAGATGGCTTTACTCTAGCACTTGATCAATAAAAGGCAGAGGGTAATGATCTTTTCTAGTTGCTTTTTTTGATTTTCTAAAATCAATTACCATTCTATAACCTGTAACAATTCTTTGTGGAATAAGTTCATTCTTATCATTAGGAACAATAGTAATACCTCTCTTTTTAGGGACACAATGAACAGGACTTACCCATCTACTATTAGCTATGAGATAGATTATACCTGCTTCTAGAAGTTTTAATATTTCCATTCTTACCACTTCTTTCATCTTCGGATTTAACCAATGTTGGTGATCAACAACGGGTTTAGCATCAGGTTCCATATTAATTTTGTGCTGACATAGAGTGGGACTAATGCCCTTTAAATCATAAAGAGTATATCCAATAGCAGCTCGGTGCTTCCTTAGAACTTTCAATAATCTTTCATGAAGATAAGCATATTTCAAAGTGTCTGGCAATTGTTTTAATTCAATCACAGGATAAACTTTAGGTGGAGGAGGACCTCCTAGAGTTTTAATAGGAAAATTGTGTTTAAGCAAAGGACGTTGTTCAAAGAAAATCTTATCTATTTCATTTCTTTCATGCATATGTAAATCATTTTCATGGTCTAGCAAATATTGTCCTAGTGGATCAGTAGGAGGCACAACAATAGAAGCAAGACCGATTAATTCATCTTTACTAGGCAATTCTTTTTGATGAAGTTTTCTACTAAACTTGGAAAAATTAAACTCATGAGACTCATCACCAAAACTAACACCGACAATTTGTTTCTCACAGTATATTCTAGCATTAACGGTGTTCAAGAAAGGTCTACCAAAGACAATGGGACAGAAGTCATCTTGTGGGGAACCAAGAACAAGAAAATCAATAGGGTATTTTATTTTCTGACACAAGACTTCAACATGTCTAACAATCCTAATTGGTGATATAGTGTCTCTATTAGCAAGTTTAATAGTAACATCTATGTCTTCTATCTCTGCGGGTGCTATGTCATTCATAATTTCTTGATATAAGGTATAAAGAATAGCACACACGCTAGCACCTATGTCACATAAACCATGATAAGAGTGAGCTCCTATTTTAACCGAGACAATGGGCATGCCAACAACAGGTCTATGTTTATCCTTTTTATCAGGTTTGGCAATTCTAGCAGCTTCTTCACAGAAGTAAATAACATGCCCATCTACAGTTTCTTCCAAGAGATCTTTAACCATAGCATTACTAGGTTCTACTTTAATTTGTTCATCAGGTTTAGGTGTTCTAATATAGCTTTTGTTGACCACAGTTGAAACTTTACCATGTTCCTTTATCCTAACAGGGAAAGGTGGTTTCTCAATATAAGAAGTAAGAACAACTGGATCTACATTATAAATTATAGTTTCTTCTTTAACCGGTACCAGTTCTTTAATTTCTTCTTTAATAGTTTTTTTAGAAAAGGAGGATGACCCCCGGCCTTTGCATCTGGAAGATGCATGCGGCCATTTTATTGATTATTCTTGAGGACCTTACAAAGTAGTACAACAATATGCCTGAATCTGCCATCTTGGCAACATCTGCCGCTACTCCAATCCATATGATGAAGGGGTGCAAGCTGGGCCAAATACCCAGACCTCTCACCTAAGCCTAACATCTAAAGCCGAAGGCCCCGACTGAGCCATATATCAGGTCCGGGGCACAAACCTGTCTCACGCACTCACATGTGTCGTCGCCGCAATCTTCCACTGGTCCATCTTCAGAGCAGATTGAGGTGCCAACCTTGGTAGGTGCCTCCGCCATCGACGCCACCATGACACCAAACGATGACCTCCACCTACGCGAGTCCATTCCAAGCAACAGGCGCAGATCCATGCTAGGATAGGGCCGCACCACTGCCGTCGCCCACCACCCACAAGCGCCACACAACCCCAAGGTTCCCAAAGCGGCGCCTTCAAGAAGGGAACGGCGCCGTGAGCATCGTCACCGCCCAACAAAGTTAGGGCTTTCTCCCGGGAGACCCAGGGGAAGGGGAAGTGAGGGGATCAGTCCATACCGATGCCTCCGAGGAGGGGAACGACGCCCTCAGGCGTCGCCCTCAATGCGGCCGACCATGGCCGACCAGGGATTTCGCCCGAACTAGATCCTCGCCACCAGTAGCGCCTCATGTACAGAACTGGCGACCCAAGGAAGTGCGGCCCGACGAGGCTGGCCCGCACGCCGAACAGGAGAGGAGGGGAGGCACCAGATCACGCGAACCAGCCACCGCAGAAACCACCGCCGGCCGCCAACGACCACCGTATCCCGCTACCCGCGCGGCCGGGACGCCTGATCCACCGCCCGCACGGCTGCTAGTCGGCCGTGCCATACCAATGGAGCTGCCGCTCCAGATCCGGGGTTCCCCACCCAGAGGCAGGGCAACCGAGGCCCCGCCGCCACCATCCTTGGCACCCCGGGCTTGCCCGGCGGCTGCCTCAGGCGGCGGCAAGGAAGGGAAGAGGAGGAGGGGCGGCTAGGGAGGAGGAGGAGGGGCGGCTAGGGAGGAGGAGGAGGGGCGGCTAGGGTTTGGAGGGAGGAGGAGGAGGGGCGGCTAGGGTTTGGAGGGAGGAGGAGGAGGGACGGCTAGGGTTTGGAGGGAGGAGGAGGAGGGGCGGCTGGGAGGGAGGAGGAGGAGGAGGGGCGTAACACTTCTCTTTAGGGAGATCAACATGAGTAGCAAATGATTCACAAAAGGAAGCTACTATCTCAGAGTCAAGTCCATATTTAGTGCTAAATTTTTGAAAAGCATCGGTATTCATAAAAGATTTAACACAATCATACTTAAGTTTAATACCTGACTCTTTACCTTCGCCGGGTTCCCAATCTTTAGAGTTGCATTTAATTCTTTCCAAAAGATTCCACCGAAATTCAATAGTCTTCTTCATAAAAGAACCAGCACAAGAAGTATCAAGCATGGTTTGATCATTATGAGAAAGCCGAGCATAAAAATTCTGGATAATAATTTCTCTTGAGAGCTCATGATGGGGGCATGAGTGTAACATTGACTTAAGCCTTCCCCAAGCTAGAGCGATACTTTCTCCTTCACGAGGCCAAAAATTATATATATAATTCCGATCACGATGAACTAGATGCATAGGATAATTTTTTTGATGGAACTCCAATTTCAATCGATTCCAATTCCAGGATCCAATATCGTCGCATAGACTATACCATGCCAATGCTTTTCCCTTAAAAGATAAAGGGAAAACCTTCTTCATAACTTCATCTACGGGTAAACCTACAAGCTTGAACAATCCACAAATTTTTTCTACATATATCAAGTGCATATCAGGATGTTCGGTTCCGTCTCCTGCATAAGGATTAGCTAGAAATTGTTATATCATACCCGAAGGAATTTCATATTCAATATTTTCAGTAGGTGTAGTAGGTTGAGGGGTAGCTAATTGTGGTTCCGGTCAAGGTGAAGATACCCCGAACAAACCCCTCAAAGGATTGTTTTCCATAGTAACAAGTGACAATAAATTTCAGCACACTATATAAATGTTTCCTTACCAAATTCCACTTATCAAAGGCGCTTCACTCCCCGGCAACGGCGCCAGAAAATAGCCTTGATGACCCACAAGTATAGGGGATCAGTTGTAGCTCTTTTCGATAAGTAAGAGTGTCGAACCCAACGAGGAGCAGAAGGAATTGACAAGTGGTTTTCAGCAAGGTAATGTTTGCAAGCGCTGAAATTGTAAGTAGCAGAGTAGTTTGATAGCAAGATAGTTTGTAATGAGCAAGTAACGACAATAGTATTAAAAGTGCAGCAAGGTAGCCCAATCCTTTGGAGGCAAAGGACAGGCCAAAACAGTTTCTTATGATAAGCAAAGCGTTCTTGAGGGTACACGAGATTTTCATCTAGTCACTTTCACCATGTTGGCTTAATTTGTGTTCGCTACTTTGATAATTTGATATGTGTGTGGAACGGTTCTTAGGTGCTGTTCTTACTTGAACAAACCTCCTACTTATGATTAACCCTCCCACAAGCATCCACAATTACGAGAAAAGTATTAAGAATAAATTCTGACCATAGAATTAAACTTTTGGATCCAATCGGTCCCTTACGGAATAGCGCATAAACTGGGATTTAAGCTTCTGTCACTCTCGCAACCCATCATCTAATTGCTACTCCACGATGCATTCCCTTAGGCCCAAATATGGTGAAGTGGCATGTAGTCGACGTTCACATGACACCACTAAGGGAATCATACATACTATCAAAATATCGAACACATATCAATTTCACATGATTACTTGCAACATGATTTCCCCATGACCTCAAGAACAAAAGTAACTACTCACAAATGATAATCATGCTCAAGATCAAAGGGATATTAAATAGCATAGTGGATCTGAACATATAATCTTCCACCAAATAAACCATATAGTAATCAACTACAAGATGTAATCAACACTACTAGTCACCCACAAGCACCAATCTATAGTTCTGGTAACAAGATTGAACACAAGAGATGAACTAGGGTTTGAGATGAGATGGTGTTGTTGAAGATGTTGATGGAGATTTCCCTCCCCAAGATGGGAGAGTTGTTGGTGATGATGATGATGATGATTTCCCCCTCCGGGAGGGAAGTTCCCCCGGCGGAATCGCTCCGCCGGAGGGCAAAAGTGCTCCTACCCAAGTTCCACCTCGAGATGGCGGCGCTCTGTCCCGAAAGTCCTATCCTCATTTTTTCTAGGTCAAAATGACTTATATACCAAATGATGGGCACCGGAGGTGGCCCTGGGTGCGCACAACCCACCAGGGCGTGCCTGGGCTCCCTGGCGCGCCCAGGTGGGTTGTGCCCACCTGGTGGGCCCCCTCTGGTACTTATTTGCTCCAATATTCTCAATTTATTCCATAAAAATTATCCGTGAAGTTTCAGCTTGTTTGGAGTTGTGCAGAATAGGTAGCCTGACGTAGCTTTTCCAGGTCCAGATTTCTAGCTGCCGGAATTCTCCCTCTTTGTGTATACCTTGCATATTATGAGAGAAAAGGCATTAGAATTACTCAAAAAAGCATTATTATGGATAAAAACATCATAAATAATAGTAGGAAAACATGATGCAAAATGGACGTATCATTGACCCCTTTGTGCTTTCCATAACTCTGATTCTTGCACAAAGCATAATGCTTATATTCTTCCCACGTATGAGATTGATCTATCCACCAAAAGAATTCCTTAGAATAGATTTGATGCAAAAAACTTAGGGTTAGGTTTCTACCAAACTCATCTCGGACCAACTGATCTGAGGATCTCGGTCACGCCGATTGGCCATGGCCATCGCCCAAGTGCAACTCGGTCTGACCGAAGTGTACTCGTCGCTGAGACCGAAATCACTTTCTCTGTGAAACCCTAGCATCTTAGAGCCACCGAACTGCATTTCAGTCTCACCGAAACTGTGTGTTTAGACTCTGTTAGTGCTGCGGTGTCACCGAGTTTGTCAAATCAGTAGCTCCAAAATGCTTTATGTAGAGAACTAAAATTAAGTTTTTGTCTCAATATTTTTGCAAAATAAGCTGCACTTTGTGATGCTCATCCACTCTATCTATACCCAACTATTCACAGGGTCAGTTTCAGCTATGTCAGATGGCAGTGATAGTCAGAACAAGTCTGAAGAGAAGCTCAACCTCAGTGAGGGCACTAGTCCCTCAAGCAATTATGATGAGGGGAGCAGAAGCAGTCCCAGCAACTTGCCTAAGGCAGCCACCAGGACAAGGAAGAAGAGAACATCTAAATCTGATGATGAGGACTTTGTTATTGAGGAGCAAGTGGCCTCCAAGAAGAAAGTACTCAAGAAAGAGTATGTTGCTGCTGCAACAAAGCCCAGAATGCCCAAGGAAGATCCACCTAGGAGAGCTCCAATGTCCGAAGTTAGAATCTCAACCCAGGAAACTATGAAGTTCACTTTTGGAACAATCTGATGATGGTGAGGCTGTTGGCAAGAAGAATAAGAGGGCAAGAACCACTACTGCTAAGGTGCTTGGAAATCCTTCCATGATGAAGATGAGGAGGAGGAAGAGCCAGTTGCACCTCCTACAAAGACTCAGAAGCTTATGGGGGATGCCATAAGGACCGGGGCTGCTCCATCTAAGCCCAAGTCTGCCCCCAAGCCTCTAGCTCAATCTCAAGCTTCCAAACCATCTGCACCAAAGAGATCTACCAGGAACATCCCTGCCGCTGAAAAGAATAAGGCCCTAGTGCCTCAAGCTCAAGAAGAAGAAGAGCCACTAGTGCTCAGAAAACTCAAGCCCAAGATTCCAGATGTTGCGGGATTTCCACGGCCACCTATGGGACCGGGTGGCCCCTTGTTGGTTCGGTAGGGGGATGGCGCGTTGCACAAAGAGCAGACCAGCGTATGACAACACGGCAGAGAGAACACAAGCGATTTACCCAGTTTCGGGCCGCCGCGAGGCGTAAGACCCTACTCCTGCTTTAGTGGATTGATGGAAGAATGAATTTGGTGGTGCGTATTACACTTGCGCGACAAGGGTTGCCTCATGGGTGCAGCGTGTGTGTGGTGGCTTGGGGTTGTCAACTTTCCAACCTTCTAACCCCTCCTACGAGTGCCATGGGCCTCCTTTTATAGATAAATGGGTCACCACAGTGGGAAAGTGGTCATTATCTACTGATATGATAGCGAATAGTGCTATCATACCTAACTCTGCAGGCTGATAGGGTGCATTAAATGCGCCGCTGAGTGTCACATCACTGGTCGCCCGACTGTCTTGCCAGCTCCGCACCTACTCTCTTGACACATCGCATGACGAGTGTCATCTATAGGCTTCTCTGTAGGAGATGGCTGCCACTTAATCATCTTGCGGCTTGACACCGCACTGATCGACGACGTGAGTCGTGCTTGAGTGGTTGGTGGGGTGGTTCTGCCCCCGCGAGCCCTGGCAGGATCTTCTGGGGAGCCTCGGTTGCTTGCTTCTGGTGGCGGCCTCGCCCCTTGCCGATCTCGCTTGCCTGGCAAGGGAGGCCCTTCTCTTACCGATATCTTGCTCCTTAGGCTCAATCTTGGTCCTTCTGAGGTGCATGTTGGTTCTTCAAATCTCTTAGTCCTCCAATCTCTGACTTAAGCTAGTGCTTCAATCTTGATCTTGTGCCTGTGCACAGTTGGTCAATAGACCTAGGGTTTGTTGCACCGACAGAAGCCCCCAGGCCTGCCCCGAATGCGCTGCTGAGCATCGTTGGGGTAGGGCCTAATAAGTGCACATGCAAGGTTGCTGAAGGGGTTGGCCCCTTAAGTTTTCCGTTGTTGCTTCATCTGCCTTGATTCCGGGCCAGTTTATGGCTTTCCCGCACGTGGCATAAAGCCAATAGTGGTGGGGTTGCTCTAGTAATGGCCCGTGAATGACTTTAACGCACGGGGTAGAAACTGCCAATTTACTCTTCCGACAACGCGCCCTTATCCTTAGCCACGTATGCAGGATGCATCGCACGAGGTAGGTAACGCAGGCGCGTGGCATGGGAGGGTACCTTGGAAAGGGGCCCGTCCATCTTGAATTGGCGGAGGAGGGTGGTGGCCACCTGTGGATGGAGCAGCTGCCCTTCCTCGTCTGGCCTATAAAAGGGGAGGAGCGGAGGAAGGCAGAGTCATCCATCTCTGTGGTCTTCCTCTCCACTTCTTCCATTTCTACTGGCGATGCCGAAGGGAAGAGCCTGGGGCCAGCCCTCTGGCTCCTGTTTGGGATCTCCATTGGATCTGAAAGGAAGGTTCGAGCGGCGCGGCGCTGACGCCGGTAGTGGCAACCCCGGCACGTTTCCCACTGGGTCGCCCGTGGCCTTGTCTTTAGTGGGAGGGGATGTGACCAACACCACGTCGCGGCTCAAGATGGGAACAACGCATGGTAGTCGACCGCCCCTCATTCTTCTTCCCTTCGCGGCATCGGGGAGGAGCCGTAGAAGAGATTCGCCGCTAACAGGGGCGAATCTGGCTCCTCCTGGACGCGGTTTTCTTCATCGGAGAGGAAGGTTCCTTGCTTCCTCACACGTCTTTGGGATGTGCGGTGACTTCTAATGCCAGGGCTCCCGGGGACGACCATGCTCTCCGTGGGAGGGCTTAGAGAGCATGGCGCCCGGCATGGTGGTCGCACCGAGGTCTTCGAGTGGTAGTGATGTGGATGGCAGCGGCAACCCACGACGCGTCAAGAACGAGGACGACCGTTCCGACGAGTCGTGTTAGCCGGTGACTCCGTGCCACCCATCTAGTCCTCCGGCAGCATCACCATCCACGCCTGCCCTCCGGTTTCTTCCTCCTTATCAGGGGGCGGCGCCGCCCTAATCCTGGGGAGGCACCGAATCCCAGCTATGCGCGCCTCCGGCCCCTTCGACCTCTTCCTGCAGGAGATGGACAGGGGCAAAGGCGTAACGGGGCACTTATCTTTTTTCAATCTTAAACTTGTAGGCAATTGCCAAATTTTAATTCAAATAATGTAATCCCTTCATCCATGCCTGTGTTCTGTAATGATTGTACTTGTATCTGCATGTCAATGAAAGAAATAAACCTTGCAGAGAACTCGTGCATGTATATGTCCATGCAGAGGTGGAGTTCCTCTTTACTGTAATTAAACGAGTTTTCCTGGCAGGATATCCTGCCGGCACCCTTCTTGTCTGCCGGAGAACCATGCCTGCCGGGGAACAAAATGAGGTGCCAGCCCCCCGCCCACTCCCTTTTCACCAAGGGCCACGGCGACCATCCAGGCCGAAGCAGCATTCGAGCCAAGGATGGGAGCACCCTGGTTTCAAGAGAGCGGCGAGGTTTCTCTATGCACAAGTTATAGCTTACAGAACACTAATGGACAAGAGGTAAACTTATCTGTTTGGCTTGCCGGGGATCACGGTGCCGTGCAATCTTCTCGGCCCTTGTCGGAGTCAAGTTCACGGCAGGAACCTACAACTCCATGTAGATGAGAATGAATGCAGGATGCAATCCTATCTATATGCATACGCAAATGCTCATGAAATGCTTATGCAGTGATTTGGGTGTGCTCGTGCATGCATGCGATCTAGACTGGGGCCCCCCACAGTGCTTCTTTATTTTATCTTGCACGGGGTCATCGCCCCAGCTTTGTACAAGGGGTTACATGCAACTGAGGCAAGGCCTATACAAAAGGGTGGCTGCCGGGCAGTGCCCGGCACCCTCGCACCTTACGAGTAGTACTTACGGAGATGCTCAATATTCCATGAGTTTTGCAACTGTGTGCCATCCCTGGTCTCCAGGCAGACTGCGCCAGGTTTGGTGACTCGTACCACCCGGTAAGGGCCTTCCCACTTCGGTGATAACTTGTTTGTACCCTTGGCGAACTGAACGCACCTAAGGACAAGGTCACCTTCCTCAAAATATCGGGCGTGAACCCTGCGGCTATGATAGCGATGCATGGCTTGCTGGTAGCGTGCAGCACGCGTAGCATCCCGGAGACGGTTCTCCTCAAGTAGCACAGTGTCGTCACGCTGGTGCTGATCTTGCGCTATTTCGTCGTAGGCAAGCACTCGAGGGGACCCGTAAATGAGTTCCATGGGGATAACTGCTTCTGCCCCGTAGACTAGGGAGAAGGGAGTCTGCCCGGTAGCTCGGTTAGGTGTCGTTCTGAGGGACCAGACAACTACCGGCAGCTCCTCAATCCACCGCCTGCTGTGTTTCTGCAGTGTATCAAAAGTTCTTGTCTTGAGTCCACGAAGCACTTCAGTGTTCGCCCTCTCAGCTTGCCCATTGCTCCGGGTGTGTGCCACAGAAGCGACTGAGATTTTGCATCCGAGGGTGTGAACATATTGCATGAAGGCGTGGCTCGTGAACTGGGTGCCGTTGTCAGTGATGATCCTTGCCGGAACTCCGAAATGATACACCAATTCTTTCAAGAACTTGATAGCTGACTGAGCAGTCACCTTTCTCACGGCAGTCACTTCCGGCCACTTTGTAAACTTGTTGATGGCAACGAACAAGAATTCAAAGCCCCCGATTGCTTGGGGGAAGGGGCCGAGAATATCGAGCCCCCAAACCAAAAATGGCCATGATAGAGGAATTGTCTGAAGGGCTTGGGCAGACAGGTGTGTTCTCTTGGAATGGAACTGACAGGCTTCACATTTCGTGGCGAGCTCAACTGCATCTCGGAGGACTGTGGGCCAATAGAATCCTTGCCGGAATGCTTTCCCAACTAATGCCCTTGATACAATGTGTGAGCCACACATTCCTCTATCAATCTCAGCCAGCAGTTCCTTTCCATCCTCCCGGCAAACACACTTCAATTTCACACCGTCGGGCCTCCTTCTGTACAGAGTGTCATTGACAAACTGATACATACTAGCCCTCCGGGCTACTCTTTCAGCTTCATCATGATTGCCAGGGAGTTCTTCGGTTTGGAGGAAGTGGACAATGTGCCTTGCCCAAGTTGGAGCCTGGGGTTCGGCAACGAGGACTAGCGGCACCTCCTCGGTTGGGGAGCACCAGCCTCGTTCACGGGGTCCATAGGCCCGATTGGAGGGGGTGGTTCGATAGGCTATGAGGAGTTGTTTCCGGTAGGGTCTCTGCCGGGAGAGGCTTACCGTAGTCCAACTTTCTCCTTTTGTGGGCCATTGTGGCTAGTGATACGGAGGGTTGAGAGAGATGGAGAACAAAAGTTCCTGGTTCCACAGGAAGCTTCTGTGCAGCACACTTTGACAGGTGATCAGCTATGCTGTTTTTCGCACGGGGTACGTGCTCTGTTTGCTACCCGTCAAAGTGCTCCTCCAACCTCCTTTCCTCGACGTATGCTTCCATAAATGGGCTTTGGTAATCCTTGTTGACTTGTCTCACCACAAGTTATGAATATCCTCGAATGATCAGCTTCTTGACTCCCAATTTTGCTGCAATCCCGAGCCCGGCAAGGAGCCCTTCATACTCTATTGTATTGTTGGTGGCTTATTCCCTGGCAAAGTGCACCTGGACGACGTACTTCAATTGCTCCCCGTAGGGGGAAACAAGAAGCACGGCAGCCCCGACACCTTGTAGGGAAAAAGCACCATCAAAATACATAATCCATTCTTGGGGTGATTCCTTGCTGGGGAGAGTTGTCTCTGTTCTTTCCTCATCAGGGGTTGGCGTCCATTCTGCAATAAACTCTGCCAATGCCCTGCTCTAAATAGTTGAAGTGCTCTCAAACTTCAAACCAAAGCTGGATAACTCCAAAGCCCATTCCACTATTCTGCCAGTTGCCTCAGGGTTTCGGAGTATCCTTTGCAACAGGAAACGAGTGACAACCGTGATCTCATGGGCTTGGAAGTAGTGGCGCAGTTTCCTTGAGGCCATAATGAGGCCAAAGATAACCTTTTCACGCCTGAGTACCTCAATCTAGCCCCTTGCAACAAGGAGCTGACGAAGTACACTGGGCGTTGCACCACTTTATTCCTTGCCGCATCTTTGGGGCTGCTCTCATTGCCGTGCCCATTGCTGCCCTAATCCTTTTCTGACTCTGCCGTGATCTGGCCACTTTCTGCCTCATCCACCTCTCTCTGTGCTACCAAGGCTGCACTGACCACTTGGTTGGTTGCCGCCAAGTATAGCAACAATGGTTCTTGTGGTTTGGGTACAACCAAGGTGGGTACAGACGACAGGTAGGCTTTTAACTCTTGTAGAGCTGCATCTGCCTACGGGGTCCACTTCATAGGTCCCGCCTTCTTCAAAACCTTGAAGAACGGCAGGGCACGCTTGGTAGACTTGGAGATGAGTCTGCTTAGCACGGCAACACATACCGTCAAGAGCCTCACATCCTTAACTGTCCTTGGTGCTTGGATCTGCTCAATGGCCTTGATCTTGTCGGGGTTGGCTTCAATCCCCCGATGGGATACGAAGAACCCAAGTAGCTTGCCAGAGGGAACACCAAATACACACTTCTTTGGATTAAGTTTCAGATTGATCTTGCGCAGATTAGCAAATGTCTCCTCCAAATCTTGGATAAGGGTGGCCTTATCCTTAGTATTAACCACAATATCATCCATATAAGCTTCTATATTTCTGTGCAACTGTGGCTAAAAACCAATCTGGACTGCCCTTGCAAAAGTGGACCCGACACTCTTTAATCCGAACGGCATGCGGACAAAGCAGTACATACCACATGGAGTGATGAATGATGTCTTCTCTTCATCTTCCTTAGACATGAAGATCTGATGATATCCTGAGTATGCATCCAGAAAGGAGAGCAAATCACATCTCGAAGTAGAATCCACGATCTGGTCGATGCGCGACAAGGGAAATGGGTCCTTCGGGCAAGCTTTGTTGAGGTCTGTGAAATCAATGCAAAGCCTCCACTTGCCATTAGCTTTCCGGACCACTACTGGATTTGCCAACCATGTAGGATGCAGTACTTCTCTAACCAAACCAGCTGCCTCTAACTTCTTGACCTCTTCGGCAATGAATTGCTGCCTCTCCAAGGCCTGCTTCTGTACTTACTTCTTGATGGGTCGGGCATGTGGGCAGACAACAAGGTGGTGCTCAATTACCTCCCTGGGAACACCAGGGATATCAGATGGTTGCCAAGCAAACACATCGATTTTCGCCCGCAGGAAGGCAACGAGCGCGCTTTCCTATTTGTCATCGAGGGTGGCGCTGATAGTGAAAGTACCATCAACGCCAGCCAGCCGTGCCGAGACCTTCTTCACTTGGGGTGTAGTAACCTTGGATCTCTTGCTGTTGGAACACTTCGGCACGTCGTCAACGGGTGCCGTGCACTCGGAGGGGGCACGCTTCTCGGACTCCTCACCGGAGGTCCTACAACCCCTCTTCTTTCCTTTGCTTTCCTTAGCGGGAACTGCTGCTACCGCAACCTCTACTACAACTGCATCCTGATACATCTTGTCCACACAGATAATTGCATCCTTCTCATCTGACGGTATAGGGAGGACTCCCAATGGCCCAGGCATTTTCTGGGTGTTGTAAGCATAGTGGGATGCTGCCATGAACTTGGCCAGGGCTGGTTGTCCAAGAATCCCATTGTACGGCAGGGGGAGATCAACCACATCAAACACAATCTTCTCAGTTCGAAAGTTCAGCTCTCCCCCAAACGTCACCGACAACGTACACTACAAAAAAATACACTTCTGTGATGATACGTGTATGTCACAGTAGGTTGCGTTTTCTGTCATGCATGTACATCCATGACGATTTTATGACAGAATGAAGATAGTCATACCTGTGCTGTCGTAGAAGTGTTCCATGACATTACCAAAATTATCATCACAGAAGTGTCCACTTCCATGACGATAAATCGCGCGTCACAGAAGTTCTTTCGTCAAGGGTGACCAACACGTGGCATGCACCGTAACAGAACGCCGTTAAGCTATCGGGCCGGGTTTTGGATCCGATAACCCGTTAACAGCCCCGACCAATGATGATTTTCCATGTGTAAAATCATCATTGGCTGGAGGAAACACATGTCGGCTCATCGCTGGGACAGATGTCATCCACTCATTGGACAGAAGGTGCCTATGATACGTCGACACGTGGCACGGCCCAACAGAGGCCCATTCCTATGAAAAGGCCGGCCCGTTTGACTTGGTCAAAAGGTGGCGGGCTGGCCCATGGAAAGCCTGTTAACGGCCTGTTCGCATATAGCCCATTTACAGCCTGCTAACCCAAGGCCCGTTACGCCCTATTCGAATTAGGCCCAGTAGCATCATCTGGGCCATCCAATATGATTCCAGCCCATTTTCACTTCTGGCCCATGTATGGCCCATGACGTCTTTCGGCCCATATGAGGCCCTATGTAACTCTTGGCCTATTAACGGCCCGTGTGAAACTGGCCCGTAATGAACAGTGTATCACTTTACACCCATTAACGGCCCGTGGTGAAACTGCCCCGTAAAGAACAGTGTATCACTTTATACCCATTAACGGCCCGTTATTCCGTTGGGCCGTTTCCAGCCCATGTTATCTTTCGGCCTTCTCAGAGCCCATTTATTCTTGGGCTATTTTACAACATTCGTTTACTTACGGCCCATTACTGTCATTTTCTGCTTGTGGGCCAGATTCAGCCCGTGGTTACAGTCAGCCCATTTGTGGTCCGTTAATACGTTGGGCCGTTTTCATAGCGTCATCAAATACGGCCTATTAACAATGGCCCGTTATGGACGGCCCATGAACGGACGATTCCAACTCTAGCCCATTTACGGCCAGAATGCGGTCTGTTTGGCCCATGTTTGGCCAATCGATCATACGGCTCGTATAAGGCCCATTGATGATACGGCCCGTAGAAGGCCCATTGTTTCTACGGCCCGTAGAAGGCCCACTGTTTCTACGGCCCATAGAAGGCCCACTGTCTATACGGCCCATAGAAGGCCCACTGTTTCTACGGCCCGTAGGAGGCCCAATGTCACTATAGTAAATATTAGCCCATGGTTATTGTGGCCTAGTTTAAAAAAATAGGTTATTATAGCCACTAGCAAACCATAGAAAAAGAACTGCACTGACTATAAGCAAACAAATAAACAAGACAACAAGGAAATAAATAAGCAAGCAACTTACACTAGGCTATCACGACTATTACACATATTACATCCACTGGGCATCTAAGTTCGCCACCAATGCAAATATAGGGAACACAACAGCATATAAACGCCGCAGCAAAACAAGTCCAGAACTGAAACCACTTCAGAAGAGCTCAAGAAACAATATCCTGGGTACCTATAATGCTGGCAAGATGCTTAGCACGCTTATTAAGTTTCTCTTGTTTGGCGCTTAAGTCCTCCAGCGCTTGTTGTTGCACCAGAAAGTATGCATCTGAATTCTGCAGGGACTTCCTCAGTCCTTCGGCTTCCTATCGCATAACATCTGATCGATGTCTTTCAACTTAAAGTTGAGACTCAAGAAGCCGAACTGATTCAGGCAACGCATTCGAAGAGCTGGTGCCAGCAGTGGTAGCGAGTAACTCGAACACTACATCAAGACATGACTATGGGGTTGTCTCAGTGTCTTCAATATAGTTTTTATCAGCTTTCTTGGAGACCAACAGGGATGTCTCACTATCTTGAACCGTATATGCATTACTTCATTTACCATTGCATAACAGGGTACTCTTCTCCAATATTTTATCCGCGTTCTAAAAGAGAAACAAACAAACACATCTCAGGTTTACAATGTAGTATATGAAACTCATTTTGGTAAACCAGTTCAGTAGTAAGGTGGACAGGATAACAACATGAAACAAACTTATATCTATGTAGTATGGTCATTGTATGGTCTATATCATTCTAGTTTATGTTGCAAAATCAAGATAGATACAGTTCAAATCATATCTATTTAAGACAAAGCAGCATAGACAGAATATAAGTGTGGGAAACTACACAACAATAACAACACTTGTAATGTGCATGGCATGAGAACAT
Organism: Triticum urartu; assembly: GCF_056163025.1. NCBI lineage: Eukaryota > Viridiplantae > Streptophyta > Magnoliopsida > Poales > Poaceae > Triticum > Triticum urartu. The sequence continues at coordinate 396,251,604 of NC_141876.1, read as the reverse complement.
AACTGTTTATTCAATTGAAACTGAAATCAACATAGAGCAAGTTACAACAGCAAACAACCAAACACATTGAAGAAACAGGTTTAAAACATACCTATTGCGCCATTGGAGTTTCAATTGCATCCTTCAAATTTGAAATTAGTTGGTATCAGTAAATACAGTAATGCGAGAGCAAAGTAGTATGAACCATAGCTACGGAACCTGACCTGAGAACAATTCTTATTATGCTTTAAGCGTTGACTTGGGGTTCGGAGTGGTGGTCCTCGTGATTTGGGCACTGCAGTTGCCTTACTATCTGCTCGTGTTTGGGTCCTCTGTGGTGGAGACGGTGCTGTGTCAACGGGAACTGGGTGTCTATCTGCTGGGGTTGGGGTTACAAGGGGTGTAGCTGGTTCTTTGTCCAACTGGGTATGGATACAATCTGCATGAGTGTGGGTTATGTGTGGTGGGGCCGGTTCTTGGGCAAGTACAACCGTGGTTCTATCTGCATCGACAGGTAGCACGATCTTTTCTGAAGACCGTGTTTTTACTCCCACAAATACTGCCATCACTCCCTCCAATTGAAATGGCTGATAAACAAGAAAAGTAATTGAATGTACAGACATTATAAGATAGACAGGTGCAATGGATAGTAGGGAAGAAAACAGGGCATGAAATAATTCACATTTATGTTGTCCAAGCAAACAGAATAGCAGGACATAATTTCACATATATGATGGCTACTTAAACAGGATAGCATGACACAATTTCACATGTATGATGGCTAACTAAACAGGATAGAATGGCATACTTCAAAATATGATGACTATGTAAATAGGATGACATGATATAACTATACGATGTGTCTATTAAAGTGGTTGGCATGCCATAAATCACAAACATGCCGTCGATGGAAACATGATGGCATGATATTGTCGGTGTTCTGGGAACGGGGGTCCCCAGACTTGCCTGCCTACGGCCTGCGGCGTGGCTCAAGTGGGGGCCCAGTGCAACCCATCTTCATCAGCTCAAGCTCAAGACCCTCGCGAGGGGCCAAGCCTCGCGGGGCGGACGACCGGAAGCTTCCTCAGAGGCAGCCTCATCAGGCTGGCTCGCGAGGAGGCGGAGAGATCAAGGCAGGTGTACCTCATGAGGAGCCCGTGACGCAAGCCATGACGATCGAGACCAGGCGGGCGCCAGCCTACACAGTGTCCTTGTTTCCCCTTTGGTGCAAAGGGGGCAAGCACAAGCCAAGGCATCGGGCAAAGGTCACCATTCCGGTGCAACGAGACCAAGACCAACAAAGCGGTAGGACGGAGGTCACCGTGGAGCCCAAGACAGCGTCATCACCAGTGCTTTTGGCAGCCAAAGACCACCTTTGGTCAGGATAACTTGTACTAGATGTTCCCCTTCAAAATGGTCAATTGTTGGCGCCCTTCCCGCTCATTATTTGGGGAGAGGCCCAGGGCCTCTATAAATAGAGCTAGCCACCACAGAGTAGAGGACACGGACCAGACGGACAAGAAGGGATGGAAAGATATATATATATATATATATATATATATATATATATATATATATATAGAGAGAGAGAGAGAGAGAGAGGCGATTGAACTCACCCAGGCAGTTCATCGCACCAGCTCAAGAACACCTCTCGCGAGGCTGTCCTTCCCTTGTACTGTTCATCATCAGCCCCTGAGGCAATCCACCACACCACACACTAGAGTAGGGTATTACACCACAACGGTGGCCCAAACCAGTATAAACCTTGTGTCCCTTGTGTTGTTCGTTGTTTCCAGCTTAGATCACGCGAGGAGATTGGACGTAGATCGGTAGGGGAGAGATCTTTGCGCGCACCCCACTGTTTGAACCTCAAGGGTCTGCCGGAACCCAAAATCCGACATTTGGCGCGCCAGGTAGGGGTGCGCCGGAATATTTCTTCCGCTATTCGCGTACGATCTTCCGTCGTGTCCATGGCTGACGCCCGCCGGGCTCGCGCCGAGCGCCGGGCTGCTCTCGCCACCCGCGTCGCCCAGACGGCACCCAGCGGCGGACGCCCTCATCATTCCCCATTGCTTGCCGCCAACGCCGCCACCGGCCTGACGGGGAACGAGCAGCAGGCCTCGTCCCAGCATCCTTCAGTGCGGCGAGAGGGCCGCACCGCCACACCGTCGCTGACTCCAGCCGCTTCATCGTCCCATGCCTGTCGCGCCCCCACGGACGCGCACACCGCGCTTCTCCTGGCAAGAGAGCTCTTGCACTACCGCCCCGTCGACGACCTCTACGAGGACTGGCTCGCCCGCATCACCGAGCTCGTCGTCAGCACCGCAGGGGGCTCCCCCTTGTCATCCCTCTCGCTGCCTCGCCCTCCATTCCGCACAGGAGGCGGGGATCAGGAGGCGCCTCCACCACCTCCTCCCCAAGAAGGCGCCCTGGCTCCAAGGCGCGCAGCCCCAGGGCGAGACCCTCCGTGTCCGGCGCCTACGCAGCAAGAAAGGAGCTGCCAAGAGATCCCTCGTCCCCAAGAAGGTGCTCGCGCGCTCCCAGCGCCGGCATGCCAAGATCGCGTCCCTGCACCTCCATGCCAAGACCCCGCGCTGCTCCAAGCGGCGGCGCGCGGTAATCCCCAGGAACAAGCCCAACACCAGCAAAAGGCAGCGGTGGCCACGGCAGGCTGCCGCGCCCTCACCCCCGAGCTACGCGGCGTCGCATGGCCAGGCAAATTCAAGCCTGACCTGCCCCCTCGCTACGATGGCACGACGGACCCCGCGGAGTTCCTACAGCTCTACGAGCTATGCATTGAAGCCGCCAACGGAGATGAAAGGGTCATGGCGAACTGGTTTCCCATGGCGCTCAAGGACAGGGCCCGCACCTGGCTCCTGGCACAATCTTCTCCTGGGACGAGATGCGCACTCGCTTCATCGCCAATTTCCAGGGCACTTGCGACCGGCCCCCGACCGTGAGCGGTCTGCGCTGCATCAAGCAGCAGCAAGGGGAAACCCTACAGAAATACACCCAGCGCTTCAACAACGCTCGCCTCAAGATCCCCAAGGTGACTGAAGAAGCCATCGTCTCGGCCTTCTGCGATGGCGTACGCGACATCAAGATGAAGGAGGAGCTAGCAATCCATGAAGACCTATGCACATCCCTGGAGCTGTTCAACTTGGCGACCAAGTGCGCCAGGGCTGAGGAAGGGCGCCTTTCCCTCCTTGAACTCCTAGCTACCGAGGCCAAGGACGTGAAGCGCAAGGGGGCTGCCGTGCTTGCAGCGAAACCAGACACCAAGCGAGGCAGAGATCAGCCCGAGTCATCCAAGGGCAGCTGGTACTGCGTGTACCACGACCTCCACACCCACAACACCAACGAATGTCAAGAGCTCAGGGCTGTGAGAGATGGACGTGTCGGCCGACGCCCCGAGCGCAACGACATGGGCTATGGCCGAGGAGGAGGAAGAGGTGGCGGACGATGGGAAGACCGTGGCCCTCGCCAAGGGTGGCGTGACCGGCCTCGCGAGGATCGCTGGCAGGACCAGCCTCGCGAGGGAGGCTAGAGAGATCAGCCTCGTGAGGATCACCCGTACAGCAACGCAGGCCTTCCTCCTCTGCCGCCACCGCCAAGGAGGAACGAAGACCAACATCAAGACGAGGGGGCTGGGGGCTTCCAGGAGCCGCACGCAATCGCTTGCATCTTGGGTGGCGCGTAGGCCCCAGCCTCACATCGCATTTTCAAGCAGTTTGCTCGCGAGGTGAATGCAGTCCTCCCCAAGCTTGAGGCCACGCGCCCTCTCAGGTGGTCTGCGTGCGCTATCATGTTCAGCTCAACGGACCAGCTCAAGTGCGCGGCAACGCCCGGAGTCCTCCCAATGCTTTGCTCCCCAGTCATCAGCAATGTGCAGGTCACCAGGAACCTCATTGATGGCGGAGGAGGACTCAGCGTCCTGTCCGTCGAGACATTCGACAATCTCCAAGTGCCGTACAATCGGCTCCAGCCGACCAAGCCCTTCTCAGGAGTCACTTATGGTTCCACTGTTCCCATAGGGCAGGTTCGCCTTCCAGTCACCTTCGGACAGCACAACAACTACCGCACGGAGCTCATCGACTTCGACGTCGCCCACATCCGCCTGCCATACAACGCCATCCTTGGGTACCCAGCCCTGGCCAAGTTCATGGCGGTGACTCACCATGGATACAATGTCCTCAAGATGCCAGGAAGCGGTGGAGTCATCACCGTACCCTGTGAAGAAAGGGACGCAGTGTGTGCACTTGAGTGCGCGTTCCAAGCCGTAGCAATCGAAGACCTGGACCACTGGAACGGAAGACCTCCCAAGGCGACCCTTAAGAAGAAGAAGGTTTCGCCTGGCCCAAGCCACAAGGAGGCAGGTGCCTCCGGAGGTGTTGCGTCAGGGTCTGCGCCTAATCAGGGAGCACCACCCTCTCTCGCATAGGAAGGCGCGCCCGGCGCCCTCCTCAGGCAGGGCTCGGGGGCTCTTTCTTGGAGAGCCACTGACTTTGCCAAGGTCGCGAGGGAGGCGCTCGGGCACCACTTTGAGGGGTGCTTCAAGGTACGTTTCCCTCAGGAAGATACAAGGCAAGGAAGACCAAACCCTCAGGAGTTCATCGCAAGAAACACCCAGGAGCTACAGGAGTCGAGAGTCATGCGCGACAGCCGCCGCTTGCCCACCGTAGCCCCACATCCAGGCGAGGATGGTGGGCTGCGCGTCTGCATCAACGTGCTAGGGCTCAACCGAGCCACGTCACCTCACAGCTACGTTCGCATGCCTTTCGGCCTGCCGAACGCGGTCGCCGCTCATCAGCGCCTGCTGAGGAGCATTCTGGAGGCTCAGGAGGTCAGGCATCGTGCGGTCTTGGCGGAGATGGAGATGGCCCTCGGAGACCCACCTACGCCCCGGAGCCTCCCGAGGCTCCTGGGCCTGGGGGCTCGTGAGGGTCGACGTCTTCATCGTGCATCGCCCGCTTCTTCAACATCACTTCATCTTCAACGGCACCAGGTGACATCTTTCTAAGTTCCGTTCTTAGCTGGGAGCGCCCACAGGGCCGCATTATTCCCAGGTCGCGTGGGTCCGTCCCTGCGGCATGTATCCGTTTTGCTTATGCTCTTTACTTACCTTGTTGGGGGCGCCCCTCGGGTTGCATCATCCCCGAGCTGCTCGGGCCTGGCCCAGCGGCGTTTGCTTTTCCCGCGTCTAATTAAATTGGATTTGCTCTTTCGCGCTTAATTGTCACCTGCTGCTTATCGCGGACTTCTCCGCTTTCATGCATAGCGCTTGCACGTTAAAAGGGGGGGGGGTACCTGAGCATCGCGACTCATGGGCTCCTACTGGCTCTCCAGCCCTCACCCCCTGGCCTTGACCCACGGCATCGCGACCTGTCATATAGGGCCTCGTGAGTCCTGCGCTGGCTCATGAGTGCCCAGATACACCTCTCCTAGCCCTACCGTGCCGGCCACGTGTCAGGGCGGGGCTGTACATGCCTCGGGGGTTCCTCCCAGAGGGGAGCCCCCTCCCACGTACCAGTGGAAGCACCATGCTCTGCGCTGGCTGACGACACTGCCGAGGAGTGGCTATGCCCGTACACATACGGAAGCGCTATGCTCCGCGCTCGTGATAAACAACTGAGGGCGGCCTATGGTCGTACCAACCTCAGGGAGCCCAGAGCTAAGTGTCCGGCACCATCGCAATGCCTCCCCTCGGGAGCGCCGCGCGAGGGGGCTGGACACGGGGGCTACGCCCGGGCCTCACCCGAGCACACGCCACCCAGCCAAGTCCCTCGGACCTGGTCATCACACGCCCCTCCCCGAGCGGAGCCAAGGTTTGGAAACCCGTTTGAACGTCAAGGGGGACTCCTAAGCATCGTGACTTAGGAGCCTAACTTGCCCCGTAGCCCCTCGCTCCTTAGTCCCGTCCTGGTTTCCGGTCGGGGCTAACACTGGGTGAGGTATGCGCGGGGATGGGCCCTGCCGACGCAAAACGATCAATCCACTCGTCGTTCCCCCTTTTTCCTACTTGTTGCTTGCGCGTCAAGGGGGACTCCTGAGCATCGTGACTCAGGAGCCTAACTTGCCATGTAGCCCCTTGCTCCTTAGTCCCATCCTGGTTTCCGGTCGGGACTAACGCTGGGTGAGGTATGCGCGGGGCCGGGCCCTGCCGACGTAGAGCACGAGCAAGTAGGGGAGAAAAATGCAAATTCTAGGAAATTCAAAGCAAATATTACAAGCCATAGATTGTTTCACGACGCCAAACACAAGTTTAAATGCCTCCGCGAGGCATGGTGCATGTTGCAGGAATAAAAACAGGACAGAAGCCGCGAAGGGATCACTCTCCAGTGGCGCCACCGCCCGTGGTGGAGTCACGCTGGGCGACTCTGCCTCCCGGGGCCGCGGAGCTGGCGGCACCGCGCCCGGGCAAGACGCTGAAGGCGCGGAACCTCCCCAGCAAAGCTTCGGCTTGGCCTTTCATAGCCTCAGCGGCAGCGGCGGCAAGGTCGCCACTCACGGGTTCCAGCAGGCTGTTGAAGTTGACGTCGGGGTCGCACAGGTAGACGTGGCTGAGGACATGCGTCAGCGCCGCAGAAGACAGGGCACGTGCCTCGGCCTCGGCCGTGGGGCCAAGGCCATCTACGACATCTTCAAGCGCACGGACCAGGAAGGGAAGCAGCTTGGCGGGGCCGTCCTCCGCGCCGGCCAACGGCTCCTCCAAGCCGCTCTCGTAAAGCGTCTTCAGCACGGCACGAGCCCTCTTCTCCATCTTCGCGAAGGCCACCCGATCCTCCGCCAGGACCTTCGCCTTGGCGTCAAGCTCGATCCTCTCCGCCTTCAGCGACCGCTCCAGTGTCTCCAATTCGCCGTGGCGGTCATCAAGCTTGGCGTCCCGGTCCTTGACGGCGGCCTCCCGAGCCTTCATCTCCTTCTCTTTCTCCTGGCGGCCATGGACCTCCTTGGCGAGCTCGTCGCGCAGGCCTTGCAGCTCGGTCTCCAGTGCCTCGCAGCGAGCCTTGGCAGCCGCAGCTTCGCCCAGGGTAGCGTCGCGAGCGGCCTTGGCTTGGTTGGCGGCCTACTTCTCCCCATCGGAGGCCGCCACAGCCCGCTGTTTGGATGGAGGCAGCGGAACGGGCCTAGCCAGAAGCTAGCTCCAGGCGCCCGGCCGCTAGGCGAGGGTCCGCGCTAAGAAGATCCTCCCGCAGCTGGCTCAGTTCGCTGGCGACCTAGTCCAGGACGGCGGCAGAGGGAACAGAAGAAGTGGGAACCGACGGAGTAGGCGAAGAGGACGGCAGTGTGATCACGGTTTGGCAGGAACCCCCTGGGCCTTGGTCGCCCCGGCTGCAACATCAAGAGCAGCCGACTCCAGGGTTAGCATGGCCACGGGGGCTGACTCCTCGCCAAGGTGTCCCGGTCGGCCTCGCGAAGACAATCAGACCGGGGAGGCGCGAGCCTTGCCATCTTTCCCCTCAGCGGACGAAGGCGCCATCCCGGCAGGTGGACTCGCCCCGAGTAGGGCCGCAGAAGCCCCTTTCAACCTCTTCCCCGCAGGTGCTAGCCTGACAAAGAATATGGACGTCAAGCCTCAGTGACAGAAACCAAGCAAAGCACGAATCGAGCACTTACTGGTCATCGCTCACGGACCCAAGCAACCTCCGGCCAAACTTGAAGCCTGAGAGCCTGCAGCTGGGGTCAGCCTCGGGAGGCCCGGAAGCAGAGGGCACGTCAGGAGGGCTGGAGCTGGCTTCAGACCGCCCAGGGACCAGAGCAGACCCTAGGGGAACCAGCCCCGACCTGCCCTTCCTTGTGACCAAGGGAGAGTCCTCCCCTCCTCGCTTGGCGTCGGCCTCGTCGTCATCCGGCATGGAGCAGAGGGCCTGGGACCTGCGCCAAGGGAAAGACTCCCTCGACTCCTCGCCAGTCGCCTCAGAGTCAGACTCGTCCTCCTCTGCCTCTTCTTCCCCCACGCTCTCGCTCGAGCTGTCGGAGGACACGTTCACCATCGCCAATGCCGCAAGACCCTCAGGAGCTTCCGCGGGCACCAGCCCCTCACCATTGAAGGTGGGCATGACGTTCACCACCTGCTCCCAGTCGTCACGAAGGAACAGGGGGACGGGGGCGCCCACCGGCCTCGCCACGTCTCCCCCAACCAAGGAATGGAGGGCCGCGACCAGATCCTCGTCGGTCAGGGCCTCAGAGCTTAGGCGCAAGATGGAGTCCGCTTCCCCAAGCCTCCACAACGGGAGCGAGTGCTCCTGGAGTGGAGCCACCTAGTGCACCAAGAACTCCCACAGGAGCGTGGCCCCGGTCAGCTTCGCCACCCTCAAGTTGCTTGGCCTCAGGTCCGCGTTCATCCTCTTCAGCAGCACCCTCGCACGAGGATCAACGAGCTCCGTGCGGGACCATGCGTCGACAGCCTTGGGCTGCCCCGTAGGCAACACCAGACGGGGGTGGAGGCGCCCAACGTCCACCATGACCCACTTGCTCCGGAAGCCTTCGATTCTCTTCCCAGGCTTCGAGATACCATTGGAATTGGAGTATGTGATGAAGCTCGCACATGCGGAGATATGGCCACCAGAAACCCAGAGGGAAAAGTAGTGACACAACAAGGCCACCAAGGGCTTTACCCCGACGTGAGCCTCACAGTAGTAAGCAAAGATCGCCAGGAGAAGAACATAGTTGGGGTGGAGATGCAGAGCCTGCAAGTTGTACTGGCGGAGAACAGCAAAGAAGAACTCGGAGAAAGGAGGCACCAGACCGGCGACAATGGCGCTCACAAAGAGCGGACAGAGGGTTCTGCCCCTGCCTTTAGGCTCGTTGGAGCCGGCCTTGAGCACAGTCGCCCCCTTGCTGCCCTGCGCCATCGTCATCAGGCGCGTGAGGGCGAGGTTCTTCTCCGACAGGTTTGTGGAATCCAGAGCCGGCGAGTACCAGGCCTCGGTCGAGGACTTGCGGGGCGCCGTGGCGTGCCGGATGAGGAGGATTGAGACAGATCTGGAGTATTTCGGGAGCAAGAAGGAGGAGAGCGAGAAAGGGGATCTGGGGGCGAGGCGGACGAGAACAAAGCAAGTAAGTCTGGCCCGGGCACCTCTTTTGTTAGATAGACAGTTGCCGAAGCGTTGTGGGAAGCGCAGACGCCCACGTCCAATCAATCGCCACGCGGCGACAAGGCCGCAGGCTGTTGGGGGCCCGCGGCGCTTCGCGCTTACCCCTTCGCTTCCCTGCTAGGCCAAGCCCAGGCGCGCCTTGGGCCCGGGGGCTACTGTCGGCGTTCTGGGAACGGGGGTCCCCAGACTTGCCTGCCTGCGGCCTGCGGCGTGGCTCAAGTGGGGGCCCAGCGCGGCCCATCTTCATCCGCTCAAGCTCAAGACCCTCGCGAGGGGCCAAGCCTCGGGGGCGGACGACCTGAAGCTTCCTCAGAGGCAGCCTCATCAGGCAGGCTCGCGAGGAGGCGGAGAGATCAAGGCAGGGGTACCTCACGAGGAGCCCGTGACGCAAGCCATGACGATTGAGACCACGCGGGCGCCAGGCGGGCGCCGGCCTGCATAGTGTCCTTGTTTCCCCTTTGGTGCAAAGGGGGCAAGCACAGGCCAAGGCATCGGGCAAAGGTTACCATTCCGGTGCAACGAGACCAAGACCAACAGAGCGGCAGGATGGAGGTCACCGTGGAGCCCAAGACGGCGTCATCACCAGTGCTTTTGGCAGCCGAAGACCACCTTTGGTCAGGATAACTTGTACTAGATGTTCCCCTTCAAAATGGCCAATTGTTGGCGCCCTTCCCGCTCATTATTTGGGGAGAGGCCCAGGGCCTCTATAAATAGAGCTAGCCACCACAGAGTAGAGGACACGGACCAGACGGACAAGAAGGGACCGAAAGAGAGAGATAGAGATAGAGAGAGAGGCGATTGAACTCACCCAGGCAGTTTATCGCACCAGCTCAAGAACACCTCTCGCGAGGCTGTCCTTCCCTAGTACTGTTCATCATCAGCCCCTGAGGCAATCCACCACACCACACACTGGAGTAGGGTATTACACCACAACGGTGGCCTGAACCAGTATAAACCTTGTGTCCCTTGTGTTGTTTGTTGTTTCCAGCTTAGATCACGTGAGGAGATTGGATGTAGATCGGTAGGGGAGAGATCTCCGCGCGCACCCCAGTGTTCGAACCTCAAGGGTCTGCCGAAACCCGAAATCCAACAGATATAATTCATGGATGGAATGACATAATTTAAAATATGACGACTATGTAAATAGGATGAGATGATATAACTATATTATGTCTTTAGAAAATGGGTTGGCATGCCATAATTCAGATACATGCTGTCTATGTAAACATCATGGCATGACATAATTCAAATATATGATTTATATACTAAGGAAGTGAGCAGAGGGCAATCGCATATATGATGTGTCAACTAAGGAGATGGCATTCAATATTGTGTATATGATGTAAAAACTAAGCATTGCAATACAACATATGCATTATATGAGTAATATAACCCTGCCAAGTTTGAGCATACACCACAGGGGGATAATAGGACTGGTCATCTGCCTCGGAGTCCTCCTCTGAAGAGCTATCTGTAACCAGCAAGATATCTGCTTCAGCAGGTAGCATTGTCTGCTCTGAAGACCTTGTTTTCACTCCAGATTGCTCCATCACCAATTCAAATGGCTGATGCACAGGAAGAGCAGTTGAATATACAAACATTGTCGACAAAAGCAATGAGAAATACAAAAAAGGACGGCATGATATAATTCACATATATGACACTTGCCTAAACAGCATGGCATTGCATAATTCACATACATAGTTGTCGGGGAACGTAGCAGAAAACAAAAATTTTCCTATGGTTTCACCAAGATCCATCTAGGAGTTCATCTAGCAACGAGTGATTAGATGCATCAACGTACCTTGTAGATCGCGAGCGGAAGCGTTCAAAGAACGGGGATGAGGTAGTCGAACACGACGTGATCCAAATCACCGAAGATCTTAGCACCGAACGGACGGTGCCTCCGCGTTCAACACACGTACGGTCAGCGTAACGTCTCCTTCTTCTTGATCCAGCAAGAGGGAAGGAGAGGTTGAGGAAGATGGCTCCAGCAGCAGCACGACGGCGTGGTGGTGATGGAGCTGCAGTACTCCGTCAGGGCTTCGCCAAGCGCTATGGAGAAGGATGGGTGTTGGAGTGGGAGAAGGAGGCAACCAAAGGCGTGGGAGAAAATCCCTCCTTCCCTCACTATATATAGGAGGGCCAAGGGGGGGCGCCGGCCCTAGGAGATCCAATCTCCTAGGGTGGGGCGGCGGCCAAGGGGAGGTTTCCCTCCCCCCCAAGGCACCTAGGAGGTGCCTTCCCCTCCTAGGACTCTTCCTCCTAGAAACCCTAGGCGCATGGGCCTCTTGGGGCTGGTGCCCTTGGCCCATGTAGGCCAAGGCGCACCCCCTTACAGCCCATGTTGCCCCCGGGGCCAGGTGGACCCACCCGGTGGACCCTCGGGACCCTTCCAGTGGTCCCGGTACAATACCGATGACCCCGAAACTTGTCCCGATGGCCGAAACAGGACTTCCCATATATAAATCTTTACCTCCGGACCATTCCGGAACTCCTCGTGACGTCCGGGATCTCATCCAGGACTCCGAACAACATTCGTGTTACTGCATATACATATCCCTACAACCCTAGCGTCAGCGAACCTTAAGTGTGTAGACCCTACGGGTTCGGGAGACATGCAGACATGACCGAGACGACTCTCTGGTCAATAACCAACAGCGGGATCTGGATACCCATGTTGGCTCCCACATGCTCCACGATGATCTCATCGGATGAACCACGATGTCGAGGATTCAATCAACCCCGTATGCAATTCCCTTTGTCAATCGGTATGTTACTTGCCCGAGATTCGATCGTCGGTATCCCAATACCTCGATCAATCTCGTTACTGGCAAGTCACTTTACTCATACCGTAATGCATGATCCCGTGACCAGACACTTGGTCACTTTGAGATCATTATGATGATGCATTACTGAGTGGGCCCAGTGACACCTCTCCGTCATACGGAGTGACAAATCCCAGTCTCGATCCGTGTCAACCCAACATACACTTTTAGAGATACCTGTAGTGCACCTTTATAGTCACCCAGTTACGTTGTGACGTTTGGTACACCCAAAGCACTCCTATGGTATCCGGGAGTTACACGATCTCATGGTCTAAGGAAAAGATACTTGACATTGGAAAACTCTAGCAAACGAACTATACGATCTCATGCTATGTTTAGGATTGGGTCTTGTCCATCACATCATTCTCCTAATGATGTGATCCCGTTATCAATGACATCCAATGTCCATAGCCAGGAAACCATGACTATCTGTTGATCAACGAGCTAGTCAACTAGAGGCTTACTAGGGACATGTTGGTGTCTGTTATTCACACATGTATTACGATTTCCGAATAACACAATTATAGCATGAATAAAGACAATTATCATGAACAAGAAAATATAATAATAATAATGCTTTTATTATTGCCTCTAGGGCATATTTCCAACAGTCTCCCACTTGCACTAGAGTCAATAATCTAGTTACATTGTGATGAATCGAACACCCATGGAATTCTGGTGTTGATCATGTTTTGCTCTAGGGAGAGGTTTAGTCAATGGATCCGCTACATTCAGGTCCGTATGTACTTTACAAATCTCTATGTCTCCATCTTGAACATTTTCACGAATGGAGTTGAAGCGACGCTTGATGTGCCTTGTCTTCTTGTGAAACCTGGGCTCCTTGGCAAGAGCAATAGCTCCAGTGTTGTCACAGAAGAGTTTGATTGGCCCCGACGCATTGGGTATGACTCCTAGGTCGGTGATGAACTCCTTCACCCATATTGCTTCATGTGCTGCCTCCGAGGCTGCCATGTACTCCGCTTCACATGTAGATCCCGCCACGACGCTCTGCTTGCAGCTGCACCAGCTCACTGCTCCACCATTCAACATATACACGTATCCGGTTTGTGACTTAGAGTCATCCAGATCTGTGTCGAAGCTAGCGTCGACGTAACCCTTTACGACGAGCTCTTCGTCACCTCCATAAACGAGAAACATTTCCTTAGTCCTTTTCAGGTACTTCAGGATATTCTTGACCGCTGTCCAGTGTTCCTTGCTGGGATTACTTTGGTACCTTCCTACCAAACTTACGGCAAGGTTTACATCAGGTCTGGTACACAGCATGTCATACATAATAGAACCTATGGCTGAGGCATAGGGGATGACACTCATCTCTTCTATATCTTTTGCCGTGGTCGGGCATTGAGCCGAGCTCAATCTCACACCTTGCAAAACAGGCAAGAACCCTTTCTTGGACTGATCCATTTTGAACTTCTTCAAAATCTTATCAAGGTATGTGCTTTGTGAAAGACCTATGAGGCATCTTGATCTATCTCTATAGATCTTGATGCCTAATATATAAGCAGCTTCTCCAAGGTCCTTCATTGAAAAACTTTTATTCAAGTAGGCCTTGATGCTGTCCAAGAGTTCTATATCATTTCCCATCAAAAGTATGTCATCTACATATAATATGAGAAATGCTACAGAGCTCCCACTCACTTTCTTGTAAACGCAGGCTTCTCCATAAGTCTGCGTAAACCCAAACACTTTGATCATCTCATCAAAGTGAATGTTCCAACTCCGAGATGCTTGCACCAGCCCATAAATCGAGCGTTGGAGCTTGCACACCTTGTCAGCATTCTTAGGATCGACAAAACCTTCCGGCTGCATCATATACAATTCTTCCTTAAGGAAACCATTAAGGAATGCTGTTTTGACGTCCATTTGCCAAATTTCATAATCATAAAATGCGGCAATTGCTAACATGATTCGGACGGACTTCAGCTTCGCTACCGATGAGAAAGTCTCATCGTAGTCAACCCCTTGAACTTGTCAATAACCCTTAGCGACAAGCCTAGCTTTATAGATGGTCACATTACCATCCGCGTCTGTCTTCTTCTTAAAGATCCATTTATTTTCTATGGCTCGCCGTTCAACGGGCAAGTCAGTCAAAGTCCATACTTTGTTTTCATACATGGATCCTATCTCGGATTTCATGGCTTCTAGCCATTTGTCGGAATCCGGGCCCGCCATCGCTTCTTCATAGTTCGAAGGTTCACCGTTGTCTAACAACATGATTTCCAAGACAGGGTTGCCATACCACTCTGGTGCGGAACGTGTCCTTGTGGACCTTCGAATTTCAGTAGGAGCTTGATCAGAAGTATCTTGATCATTATCATTAACTTCCTCTCTAGTCGGTGCAGGCACCTCAGGAACATTTTCTTGAGTTGCGCCATTTTCCGGTTCAAGAGGTAATACTTCATCAAGTTCTACTTTACTCCCACTTACTTCTTTCGAGAGAAACTCTTTCTCTAGAAAGAATCCATTCTTGGCAACAAAGATCTTGCCTTCGGATCTGAGGTAGAAGGTATACCCAACAGTTTCTTTAGGGTATCCTATGAAGACGCATTTTTCCGACTTGGGTTCGAGCTTTTCAGGTTGAAGTTTCTTGACATAAGCATCGCATCCCCAAACTTTTAGAAACGACAGCTTAGGTTTCTGCCCAAACCATAATTCATACGGTGTCGTCTCAACGGATTTTGACGGAGCCCTATTTAAAGTGAATGCGGCAGTCTCTAAAGCATAGCCCCAAAAAGATAGCGGTAAATCGGTAAGAGACATCATAGATCGCACCATATCTAATAGAGTGCGATTACGACGTTCGGACACACCATTACGCTGAGGTGTTCCAGGCGGCGTGAGTTGTGAAACTATTCCACATTTTCTTAAGTGTATGCCAAATTCGTGACTCAAGTATTCACCTCCACGATCTGATCGTAGAAACTTGATTTTCCTGTCACGTTGATTCTCAACCTCACTCTGAAATTCCTTGAACTTTTCAAAGGTCTCAGACTTGTGTTTCATTAAGTATATATACCCATATCTACTCAAATCATCAGTGAGGGTGAGAACATAACGATAGCCACCGCGAGCCTCAACACTCATTGGACCGCACACATCAGTATGTATGATTTCCAATAAGTTGGTTGCTCGCTCCATTGTTCCTGAGAACGGAGTCTTGGTCATTTTACCCATGAGGCATGGTTCGCACGTGTCAAATGATTCATAATCAAGAGACTCTAAAAGTCCATCAGCATGGAGCTTCTTCATGCGTTTGACACCTATGTGACCAAGGCGGCAGTGCCACAAATATGTGGGACTATCATTATCAACTTTGTATCTTTTGGTACTCACACTATGAATATGTGTAGCATTACGCTCGAGATTCATTAAGAATAAACCATTCACCATAGGAGCATGACCATAAAACATATCTCTCATATAAATAGAACAACCATTATTCTCGGATTTAAATGAGTAGCCATCTCGAATTAAACGAGATCCCGATACAATGTTCATGCTCAAAGCTGGCACTAAATAACAATTATTAAGGTTTAAAACTAATCCCGACGGTAAATATAGAGGTAGCGTGCCGACGGCGATCACATTGACCTTGGAACCATTCCCAACGCGCATCGTCACCTCGTCCTTTGCCAGTCTCCGCTTATTCCGCAGCCCCTGCTTTGAGTTACAAATGTGAGCAACTGCACCGGTATCAAATACCCAGGAGCTACTACGGGTACTAGTAAGGTACACATCAATTACATGTATATCATATATACCTTTTGTTTTGCCGGCCTTCTTGTCTGCTAAGTATCTGGGGCAGTTCCGCTTCCAGTGACCACTTCCCTTGCAATAAAAGCACTCAGTCTCGGGCTTGGGTCCATTCTTTGGCTTCTTCCCAGCAGCTTGCTTGCCGGGCGCGGCAACTCCCTTGCCGTCCTTCTTGAAGTTCTTTTTACCCTTGCCCTTCTTGAACTTAGTGGTTTTATTGACCATCAACACTTGATGTTCCTTCTTGACTTCTACCTCTGCTGATTTCAGCATTGCAAATACCTCAGGAATGGTCTTTTCCATCCCCTGCATATTGAAGTTCATCACAAAGCTCTTGTAGCTTGGTGGAAGCGACTGGAGGATTCTGTCAATGACCGCATCATCCGGGAGATTAACTCCCAGCTGAGTCAAGCGGTTATGTAACCCAGACATAGTGAGTATGTGCTCACTGACAGAACTATTTTCCTCCATCTTACAGCTGAAGAATTTGTCAGAGACTTCATATCTCTCGACCCGGGCATGAGCTTGGAAAACCATTTTCAGCTCTTCGAACATCTCATATGCTCCATGTCTCTCAAAACGCTTTTGGAGCCCCGGCTCTAGGCTGTAAAGCATGCCGCACTGAACGAGGGAGTAGTCATCAGCACATGTCTGCCAAGCGTTCATAACATCTTGGTTCTGTGGGACGGGTGGATCACCTAGCGGTGCTTGTAGGACATAATCTTTCTTGGCAGCTATGAGGATGATCCTCAGGTTCCGGACCCAGTCCGTATAGTTGCTGCCATCGTCTTTCAGCTTGGTTTTCTCTAGGAACGCGTTGAAGTTGAGGACTACGTTGGCCATTTGATCTACAAAACATATTGTAAAGATTTTAGACTAAGTTCATGATAATTAAGTTCATCTAATCAAATTATTCAATGAACTCCCACTTAGATAGACATCCCTCTTCTAGTCATCTAAGTATAACATGATCCGAGTCAACTAGGCCGTGTCCGATCATCACGTGAGATGGACTAGTCAACGTCGGTGAACATCTTCATGTTGATCGTATCTTCTATACGACTCATGCTCGACCTTTCGGTCTTCTGTGTTCCGAGGCCATGTCTGTACATGCTAGGCTCGTCAAGTCAACCTAAGTGTTTGCATGTGTAAATCTGTCTTACACCCGTTGTATGTGAACGTTTGGATCAAACACCCGATCATCACGTGGTGCATTGAAACAACGAACTATCGCAACGGTGCACAGTTAGGGGGAACACTTTCTTGAAATTATTATGAGGGATCATCTTATTTACTACCGCCGTTCTAAGTAAACAAGATGCAAAACATGATAAACATCAAATGCAATCAAATAATAATAGTGACATGATATGGCCAATATCACATAGCTCCTTTGATCTCCATCTTGGGGCTCCATGATCATCTTGTCACCGGCTTGACACCATGATCTCCATCATCATGATCCCCATCATCGTGTCTCCATGAAGTTGCTCGCCAACTATTACTTCTACTACTATGGCTAACGCGTTTAGCAATAAAGTAAAGTAATTTACATGGCGTTTCTTAATGACACGCATGTCATACAAAAAATAAAGACAACTCCTATGGCTCCTGCCGGTTGTCATACTCATCGACATGCAAGTCGTGATTCCTATTACAATAGCATGAACATCTCATACATCACATATAGATCATTCATCATTCATCACAACTTTGGCCATATCATATCACAAAGCACTTGCTGCAAAAACAAGTTAGACGTCCTCTAATTGTTGTTGCAAGTTTTACGTGGCTGAAGTAGGGTTCTAGCAAGAACGTTTTCTTACCTACGTGAAAGCCACAACGTGATTTGTCAACTTCTATTTACCCTTCAAAAGGACCCTTTTCATCGAATCCGCTCCAACTAAAGTAGGAGAGACAGACACCCGCCAGCCACCTTATGCAACTTGTGCATGTTAGTCGGTGGAACCGGTCTCACGTAAGTATACGTGTAAGGTTGGTCCGGGCCGCTTCATCCCACAATACCGTTGAAGCAAGATAAGACTAGTAGCGGCAAGAAAGTTGACAACATCAACGCCCACAACAAATTGTGTTCTACTCGCGCAAGAAGAACTACGCATAGACCTAGCTCATGATGCCACTGTCGGGGAACGTAGCAGAAAACAAAAATTTTCCTACGGTTTCACCAAGATCCATCTAGGAGTTCATCTTGCAATGAGTGATTAGATGCATCAATGTACCTTGTAGATCGCGAGCGGAAGCGTTCAAAGAACGGGGATGAGGTAGTCGAACACGACGTGATCCAAATCACCGAAGATCTTAGCACCGAACGGACGGTGCCTCCGCGCGCACCCAGTGTTCGAACCTCAAGGGTCTGCCGAAACCCAAAATCCGACAGATATAATTCATGGATAGAATGACATAATTTAAAATATGACAACTATGTAAATAGGATGAGATGATATAACTATATTATGTCTTTAGAAAATGGGTTGGCATGCCATAATTCAGATACATGCTGTCTATGTAAACATCATGGCATGACATAATTCAAATATATGATTTATATACTAAGGAAGTGAGCAGAGGGCAATCGCATATATGATGTGTCAACTAAAGAGATGGCATTCAATATTGTGTATATGATGTAAAAACTAAGCATTGCAATACAACATATGCATTATATGAGTAATATAACCCTGCCAAGTTTGAGCATACACCTCAGGGGGATAATAGGACTGGTCATCTGCCTCGGAGTGCTCCTCTGAAGAGCTATCTGTAACCAGCAAGATATCTGCTTCAGCAGGTAGCATTGTCTGCTCTGAAGACCTTGTTTTCACTCCAGATTGCTCCATCACCAATTCAAATGGCTGATGCACAGGAAGAGCAGTTGAATATACAAACATTGTCGACAAAAGCAATGAGAAATACAAAAAAGGACGGCATGATATAATTCACATATATGACACTTGCCTAAACAACATGGCATTGCATAATTCACATACATAGTTGTCGGGGAACGTAGCAGAAAACAAAAATTTTCCTACGGTTTCACCAAGATCCATCTAGGAGTTCATCTAGTAACGAGTGATTAGATGCATCAACGTACCTTGTAGATCGCGAGCGGAAGCGTTCAAAGAACGGGGATGAGGTAGTCGAACATGACGTGATCCAAATCACCGAAGATCTTAGCACCGAACGGACGGTGCCTCCGCGTTCAACACACGTACGGTCAGCGTAACGTCTCCTTCTTCTTGATCCAGCAAGAGGGAAGGAGAGGTTGAGGAAGATGGCTCCAGCAGCAGCACGACGGCGTGGTGGTGATGGAGCTGTAGTACTCCGTCAGGGCTTCGCCAAGCGCTATGGAGAAGGATGGGTGTTGGAGTGGGAGAAGGAGGCAACCAAAGGCGTGGGAGAAAAGCCCTCCTTCCCTCACTATATATAGGAGGGCCAAGGGGGGGGGCGCCGGCCCTAGGAGATCCAATCTCCTAGGGTGGGGCGGCGGCCAAGGGGAGGTTTCCCTCCCCCCCAAGGCACCTAGGAGGTGCCTTCCCCTCCTAGGACTCTTCCTCCTAGAAACCCTAGGCGCATGGGCCTCTTGGGGCTGGTGCCCTTGGCCCATGTAGGCCAAGGCGCACCCCCTTACAGCCCATGTTGCCCCCGGGGCCAGGTGGACCCACCCGGTGGACCCCCGGGACCCTTCCGGTGGTCCCGGTACAATACCGATGACCCCGAAACTTGTCCCGATGGCCGAAACAGGACTTCCCATATATAAATCTTTACCTCCGGACCATTCCGGAACTCCTCGTGACGTCCGGGATCTCATCCGGGACTCCGAACAACATTTGGGTTACTGCATATACATATCCCTACAACCCTAGCATCACCGAACCTTAAGTGTGTAGACCCTACGGGTTCGGGAGACATGCAGACATGACCGAGACGACTCTCCGGTCAATAACCAACAGCGGGGTCTGGATACCCATGTTGGCTCCCACATGCTCCATGATGATCTCATTGGATGAACCACGATGTCGAGGATTCAATCAACCCCGTATGCAATTCCCTTTGTCAATCGGTATGTTACTTGCCTGAGATTCGATCGACGGTATCCCAATACCTCGTTCAATCTCGTTACCGGCAAGTCACTTTACTCGTACCGTAATGCATGATCCCGTGACCAGACACTTGGTCACTTTGAGCTCATTATGATGATGCATTACCGAGTGGGCCCAGTGACACCTCTCCGTCATACGGAGTGACAAATCCCAGTCTCGATCCGTGTCAACCCAACAGACACTTTTAGAGATACCTGTAGTGCACCTTTATAGTCACCCAGTTACGTTGTGACATTTGGTACACCCAAAGCACTCCTACGGTATCCGGGAGTTAGAAGATCTCATGGTCTAAGGAAAAGATACTTGACATTGGAAAACTCTAGCAAACGAACTATACGATGTCATGCTATGTTTAGGATTGGGTCTTGTCCATCACATCATTCTCCTAATGATGTGATCCCGTTATCAATGACATCCAATGTCCATAGCCAGGAAACCATGACTATATGTTGATCAACGAGCTAGTCAACTAGAGGCTTACTAGGGACATGTTGGTGTCTGTTATTCACACATGTATTACGATTTCCGAATAACACAATTATAGCATGAATAAAGACAATTATCATGAACAAGAAAATATAATTATAATAATGCTTTTATTATTGCCTCTAGGGCATATTTCCAACAATAGTGCCTTGCAACAAGATAACATTGCATAATTCACATATATAATGTCTTGCAACAAGATGGCATTGCATAATTCACATAGATGGTAATTAGACACTAAACAAGTGGCATTCACACAAAGCATGTCTAAACTAAGCAAATGACATAGCAATGCAAGATACCATATGCACGATATGAGCAACATAACCCTGCCAAGTTAGGGCATGCACCTCGGGGGGGAAATATGGCTGGTCATCTGTCTCTGAATCCTCCTCTGAGGAGCTATCGGTAACCAGCAAGACATGCGCTTCGTCAGATAGCATTGTCTGCTCTGAAGACCTTGTTTCCACTCCAGATTTTTCCATGACCGTGCCGAATGGCTGATGCACAGGAAGAGTAATTGAATGTACTAAAATTGTTGACAAATTTAACACGTAATACAAAAATGATGGCATGATATAATTCACATATAAGATGACTGGCTAACCAGGGTGGCATTGCAAAATTCACATATATGATGCCTGGCTAGACAAGATGGCATTGCATGATTCACATATACGATAAAGAAACTAAACAGATGGTATTGACACAAAGCATGTCTAAACTAAGCAGATGACATCTTTAATGTATACAGTGAGCAATGCAAGGCACCATATGCATGATATTACCAACATCAGCATGCCAAGTTAGAGCGAAGACCTCATGGGGTAAATAGGAGTGGTCTTCTCCTTCTGAGTCCCCCCCAGAACAGTTATCTTCCTCTTGATTACGATCCGAAATGGGTGGAGGGGGGCTGCCTTTGCGCCCACCATGGAACAACGTCTGCATGAAATTTTATTGCCACGCAAGGCTCGTATCTTTTGCTCTACATGATCAGTTCCATTGTGTACAATAACTGGCATGCATAGGAATAAAACATACTGAGATTATGTAAGGAGTGCATGCACAAATCCAGAGTGATGGTAGCAAACTGTGGATAGACCCAAAACCAATGATAGTAGGCAGATAATAGCTTTAGTTAAAAAATACAGATAATGGCTCCTTTAATGTTTGTTTGCACCCAACATGAAACTCATAGTAGACATCAGAGATTAACCAGATAGTAGACAGATAGTACTAATTGCTGCCCCAATATGTACCCCACAACCATTTAAAAACTCAAGTTTCAACATTAGTTTGGACCTGACTCGGAGTCTAATAGGTGAACACGACGATAATGTAGCATGCCATCATATTAAGCGACACATAACGTAAGCAGACACGGAAGAGTGCGACCTCTCTTGCGGACCCGTGTAGTCCTTAAGGTCATCTGCTCAGTTGATGATGGTAATGCAGTTGTCGTGGCTGCCGGCAGCGGGGAAGAAGATCTGAGGCGGCGAAAGACAGTCTGGAGAGCGGATCCCTGCTGTGGTGAACCCTTCTATCATTGGAGCAGCTGAGCTGGGGTGGAACACAATGCCGCAGGAGTAGGACAAACCACACAAGGTTTTCTTTGACACATATCTGTAACAGAAGTAATTGAGTAAGGGCTTGTTTGAATTTGAGGATTCTAACAATGCAGGGATAGGAAATAGACATGAATAGGATAGGAATGCACGTGCAAAACAGAGAATTTAAAAACACGGGATTTTTTGCCAATCTGGGTGTTTGATTCACAACAATTGGAAGATCACAGGATGCAAAAAAGCATGGTGAGATTAAGTCAAACCACAAGAAAATGTACGGTTATAATGCTATTATGCTACTATCTCTTAGTCTTGTGCTTGATGAATAGGAATATGAAAAGGTGGAGAAGTGGAAATTAGAATTCCTACGGTTTTTCTTTCAAGGAGACACTAAAGGAACAAATCCTACAGTTTTCCTTTGCTCCATTCCTTTGCGCCAAATTCATGAAAAGTAGTACCATAGGAAACTTTCCAATTTCGATGTTTTTCATTCACTTTTCCTTTCAAGCACTGGCGATTCTAGTAGGCAGGCTTGAGCAAGGAAAATCCTACACTAAAAAAATGTTTTTGTGCTACTTCTATTACTTTGGACCCAGGCCACTTCCATACTAGCTCAACTCCCAGGCCCATCGACAAATGCACAGCTCAAACGCGCATAGATAAATAATGATGGCGTTCAAGAGAGTCCATCACGGATAGCTAAGTTGCCTGGTACCTCACTGCTTGTCATATAGTAGGATAAAATAATCATATTTCCCATTACTACGAGTGCTCAGTGGACAATATATATAACATGTAGAGTAAAAAAGAGATGCAACAAGTGTACAACCTCTTTGGCGAAGCCATGTCGATCTCAGCGTGATTGGGTTGGCCGGTGAGGAGGCTCCAGCTGACTTGGCTGTCAGAGGAGGGGAAGAAGATCTTAGGCGTCTGGAGATGGAGCCCGAGGTACTGCTCCGCTGTGATGGAGGGTTTCGTCGTTGGAGCAACTCTGGTGAGTTGTACGACGCCGAGGCTGAAGCAGGATAAGAGAGACAACAAACAACGTTAACATGAGTGGAATTCTAATAGCATCTTCAATACATGACGTAAAATACATAACCACAAAGTGCTAGATGTAAAATACATCAGCCGCTCATCTCTGAACTTAACTGTCGAAACTGAATTTAACTGTCGAAACTGAACTTAACTGATGAAACTGAACTTAACTGTCGAAACTGAATTTTGCTGTCGAAACTAAACGCACTAGCAAGGTGAGGCTACATGTCGGTCGACTGACTTTTTCATCTTTGGTCAGTTGATTTTTGCAGCCGTTGGATACGAAATCAAGGGCCTGTGGTTCATCTTCAACCTCCATCCCCCTGAGCCGCCAGCCACCACCGGCCAAACAGCAGCCCCCCGCCGCCCGCGGCCGGCAGTGTGCCGCCCCGCCCGCCCCGAAAACACTCCCCACCGCCGGTCCGCCGCAGCCCCGGCCATCCCTCTAGGCCCCCCCATGCCGAGCTTTTTCTTCGGCGATCCCCACGCCACCGCCACGCCAACGCCCCGCCACCGCCGGCGACCACTGCCCCATCCTGAACCCTAACATAGATAGCGGGGTACCTCTCCGACGAGCCCCCTCTCCGCTGCGGCTGGTTCTTCCTTCACCCCGGCGAGCCCCCCACCCCCTGAAAGTCGACTGACCCAAAAGTCGATTCAGTCGACTGAAGTGTAGCTAAATCGGAGCAGCATCGCAAGCAAGAGCAAGAGCGAGAGCAGCAGCGCGAGCAAGAGCAATAGCAAGAGCAGACCAGGAAGGGGACCGAGAGCAAGAGCAGAGCAGCAGCGCGAGCGAGAGCTAAAGCAGCAGCAGCTCCTACTGATGTGGACGTCGCCGCCGAGGGAGCGACGCCGTGGAGGAAGTGGCCGGCGACACCGTCGTGGATGGAGCTACGCCGTGTCGGCTCGGGACCGAGCGCCAACAACACCATGAGATCGAATCAAGAAGAAAATGCGGCGATTAGTGTACAACCTCTTTGGTGGCGCTGATTAGGCTGCCGCTTCATCCGAGGAAACGGTGATGATGAGGCTCTTTCGGTGGTGCAAGTGAAGATGGCGGTGTGGGAATGGAGGTGGCGCGAAAGACGAGGGGAATGTCGGGGCAGCTCCTTGGAGGTGGAGGACGGGGTGGCTGAACCGGCGAGACGATGAGATCGATGATAGATCCTCATCCGGTATGGTGGATGAGGGACGTCGAGGTGTTGCTGTGGACGACGTCGTCGGGGAAGAGGCTCCGGCTGGGTGGCGGACGGAGCAGGGTGTGGGGTTTCGTCGCGGGTTTTCGCGGCCTCGGTGTACGAATGGGTGGGCGGATGGGATGGCAATGGGGAACCATGGCTTAGAGACACGCTTGTCCGAAATGTGGGGAAAGTTACGAAAGTACCCCCACCGATTTGAAGCGATTCTTTCGGTTTAGGGGTACCACGGGCATTTCGCGTGTTCAGATTTCACAGGAGGTGGGAGTTTTCGCGCGCGTTGTAATTTCGGAATAGCAAGGCGCCGGTTGAGATGGAGGGAGTTGTCGGAGCACAACGAGAGAAAGATATATTTTAAATATTTTAGGCTAACAAGGCGCGGGTTGAAGAGGCGGGAGTTTCGCAGCACGATAGACAGAGACGCTAGCTTGAATTTTCGGCATAACAAGGCGCGACTTGAAATTTCGGAAGAACAAGCTTAACATGTACCCCAAAAAAAGACAATTTGCACCTCAACACGCACAACACACACACAAACACCACTTAGACTAGTGTAAGGTACACGTGCATTGCACGCATGAGATTTGGCAACCAAATTATGAATGAATACCACATTATAGCATGCAAGCTTTGAGTCATATATGCATGATGTAGATGTTCATTTAATTCTTATAGTTCATGTCATTCAAAATCATCTAGTTTTTTTATAAGAAAGCTAATCTATTTTAAGATTCATGGAATTGTGCGTCGTAAGACATAAAGTAAAAACAAATAACGACAAATCATGTAGAAAAACATTTGGGCAATTATGATACGGAAGATTCTAGAACAAATAAGAAGTGCTTGTGTTTTTATGTTTGTGCATTATGCTTAAGTTCAACAATGGAGTCTTCTATATTATACATGTGGAGAAATTTGGTGGAATCTAGATGATATCCAACGGCCAGTAGTACTCAAATTTGCCATCTTTGGACCATCGGATTCGCCTCATCCAACGACCATCTTTCAAAGTTAAAGTTACCCGCACACAATATAAAAAAATATAAAATATAATATATATATATAGGGGTATAGATATAGATATGTGATGCGAAAGCCGCCCATCATCTCGAATCAGAATAGTGTGTCCATGCACGGATGCGACGTGGCCAAATGATGTCTGCCATCGGTATCTCAAATTCAAATCAGTCTGACCTTGTTCAATGTGTATACATTACAACATGCTCGTTTCCAAACCACACCGCGCAGATCTCCGTTATATTCATGCATGCATGGGTTTCAAACATCAGGATCTCTTATTCAAATATTTGAATTCAACTTTACATTGATTATGATCTCACCTATTCTTTTACACCCACATAGTAGTCTTCTCTTTATAATTGTACCACTAACTTTCTCTCGTGCATGCATGCACACACACTACCAGTCGGCATTATCCATCGCACGCATGCAATCTTTTTCTTTAGGTCGGTCTCCCATGAAGGCACACACACACACACATCCCCCTCTCCATCATATCTGGCATTCTTTATCTCTCATGCGTGCATGCGCAACGATTGATGTTCCTCTATGTATGTGTGTATATAGCTAGGTCTTTCATAGTTTTCCACACAAACCGATCAATCGATATATCCACTGAGGTCTCACCCTCTTTCCCACGTCCACATCGATCAATCTATACCTCTCTATATAGGATTAACATATACAGCTAATACACCCACATTAATTATATATCCAACGTCCCCCTCTCATCATCCATGCCTTCCGCTTCATCTCTCAAACGCGTACACAATGGCGTAGACAGGGGGCAGTAAGGGCCCTGCCCCTCCCCCCCTAACATCACTATATATCGAGGCTAATATGAATGTGATCATTAGACAATTGCTGCTAAAAATGGTTTAAGTTCATGAATTGACCCTCCTCGTGAAGGATTAGCAATGCTTGCCCCCCTAGCTCATTTATTTTTCATGGCCCCGCCACTGCGTGCAACAGCGCACGTGTTCACCCCCTCTCTCTAAATATCGATCTCGCACTTGTGCATTCGTTCATAATCTCCCTCAACTCCGCCCCTCGCACCATCTTCTAGCCCCCACCGGATTTTGCCACATGTACAATCTAGCAGACTCCATGGTTGAACTTAAGCATAATGCACAAACCTCAAAACAACAGTGGTTCTCTTTTGTTCTAGAATCTTCCATATCATAACTACCCAAACTTTTTTTCTAGTTGAATGACATTATTTGTTTTTACTTTATGCTTTACAACGCACAATTCCATGAATCAGAAAATAGATTAAGGGCTTCTTTGATTCAAAGGATTCTCAAAGGAATTTTGGAGGATTCTAATCATTAGGAATTTTTCCTATCTTGGTTGTTTGATTCGCAGGATTGTAAACCATAGGAATTTTTCCATATGATTCATTTGCACTAGATTTCATAGGAAACATCCCATCCACTCAAACCTCTTTGAAAGAATTTTGCGATTTTTCTATGCACAATCAAACACTTGTACAATCCTGTAGGATTCAAGACGACATCCCACTATAATCCCATGTTTTTCCTATTCCCGCGTTCTTAGCTTTTTTATAAAAACTAATTGATTTTGAATGAGATGAACTATAAGAATTAAACGAAGGGCTACATAAGGCATATATGACTCAGAGCTTACATGCTATCATGTGGTATTTATTCATAATTTGGTTGCAAAATATGATGCGTGCAATGCACGTGTACCTTACTAGTACTTCGAGCATGTGCAAAACACATAAATTAGAATACCAATGGCACGCTACACAGTGTCTCTCTTACAGTTCATGAAGCCACGTGGCACACGTGGAGGCGTTGTCGCGACCTCCTTGCATGAATTGATCACAGTGACGTGCTACTGGTTCCAGAAGAATGTACTCGTCCTCCCTGAGCCATACTGGCGGTACATGCAAGAAGCGAAGATGTGCACGCACGCCACGCACACACTCATTCCCTCGCACGCACACGCGGGTACACGAGCAGACGCAATTTTGTACCAAGATCCACCCCATGTGATAATTTGATGCATGTAAAGTCATTCACTTCATTGATGGTCAATTAATACAGCGCATGCAAATTGAGTGGACGTGAGGGCGGAAGAAAGACATTATTACTCCACTGCGCGCATGCGAGTAGTTAAATCGTGGGTTGCTAGTAGTACTTCCATTGGTCTCCTTCGTATTTTGTGCCAATTTTTGACAATAACATAATATTTACGCATTTGAGCAGTGTAGTGCTTGAAATTTATGTTCCACTAAACTCATCGGGAGCCGTTTCGGGCATCGAAACCAAAACCATCAATTAATCTTTACCTTGTTCCCATCACATTTGAAAGCCTGCTCACACCTACTAGTACGTACCAAACCTGAACGTGTTCCCACTATGCAGGTATTAGTACTAGTGCTAGTACTTAGTTTATAAAAAGGGGAACTACCTAACCGAAAATTACTCTACCTTTCCTCCTCATAAGTGCTTCTTCTTCATCCATCGTTGCCATGGCCGGTGAGCAGAGCTCCAGGTCGAGAACTACTCGTTACAAGGGAGCGGCAACCAAGGCTGCAGAAAAAAAGAGAGGGCTCGCCGCCATGCAGAGACCTCGAAAGACCTCTCACGGGCAGGCGATAGCTCCAAGGAGCGCCCTAGCCACGGAGGCGAACATGCCGAGCTGGCGGAGCTGGAGTCATTATCCCTCGACGGCATGCTCGATCAGCTCAATAAGCACCTCAATAAGCAGAAGGAGTTCATCCAAGGCTTGATGGAGTTGCTGAAGGAGATCCTCGACGACATGCCCGCTGAGCTCAATCAGCAGGGGGAGTTGACCGCCGGCTTGGTGATGCTGCTGAAGAAGAGCATTGCCTCGGAGAAGAAGGCGACCGGCGAAATCCTGTGACTTCAGGAGGACAAGGCGAAGCTTTGCCATGAGATCGACCTGTTGAAGGAGAAGAACGCCAGCTGGAAGAAGCTGCATGAGAATAGTAGTTCCTCGATGAAGATGCTGCAGGCCCTCGTCATGGAACAGAAGGAGGAGTTGGTGAAGCTCCGCATCAAGCACCCGGCTGCTGTCAAGGTACGTAATGTGGCCGTGGAACACATGATGAAGGCTCGCGTCGAGAAATCCCGCGTCATGGACAGAATGAAGAAGATGGCAGAGGAGACGTGCAAGGAGATGGAGTTCGTGGAGGCAATGAAGAAGCAGTTACGACTCCACGGCGAGTTAGATCATTTGGGGTGATAATCTTCCTTCTTCTTTTGCTCCTGTGTTTCATCTTTTGCTTCGGGTGTTTGGCCGCACGTGTCACGTTCTTTGCGAGGCATGAATAGAACAATGGTTTTTTTGAGGGAATGAATAGAACAATACTAACAATGATATGCCTAGCAAATTAGATCATTTCTTATCGCCATATGGCACTGGGCTGCCGTGTTTCGTGCTCCTCCGTCGCAGTACTACTCCAATGGAAAACTTGAGTATACCGCACGGTTCTTTGCTCCTCCTCGATCAGGTCATCGGTGCATTTATAAGAGCAGTCAAATCACAAGGCCCCGACTTCCAGCAGTAATGAGCCATCAAATCACAAAGGCCCTCGCCTCTCGTGAAACCGACCAAGCTAGACTGCCCCACCCTCTAGCCTTTTAATAAATGTATACTTTTGTATAGCAGTAGTATCGATGGATTGCGCCATGGAGCAAAACTTGAAATTAAAAAAAGGTGGTACATATAGAGAGTGCTCGTCGCCAAATTATGCATATAGTACTATTAAAAAGGCTAGTCACAATAATGGTGTCTAGCACAACCCACCCCTCAAATAAAACTAAGAGGGTGCTTGGATATGTTTTAGTCCCATGACTAGAAGTAGTGGGACTAAAACATGCTAGCCTCACCCATGCTTGGATCCAAATACTAAAAAGGCTAAAATCAAGTTAATGAGCATTTATTATCCTCCAAACCCTCCAATCCAAAACTCGCCTGTGTTAAAGGAGAGGAGTTAAATGAGTAGAGAGAGGACTAATCCACATTTTAGTAGGGGTACCCCTGACTAAGAATTTTTAGTCTCAAGACTAGTTTTAGCCCCTCTTTAGTCAGGGGTGCTTGGAACTTTAGCCTCTTGAAGAGACTATTTTTAGTCGGACTAAAATAAGTCCCTTGGATCCAAGCACCCTCTAAGCATCCTGGAATTCTTTGACAAAACTAAGCACCCTGAAATTCTTTGACAACTAAACTGCTGGCTATATGATGTTGGCCATATATATTGTACGTATATAATGTGAAGAAACGAGTGGTAGTACTATACCAACTAAAATATGAAATGTAAGAAATACTAGTATGTACGCACTGAAGAGTTAAAGTAATGAGAAGAAACATAACATAGTTCTGCTGGGGGCTCAGCACAACACACCCCTCGAATTAAATTAAGCACACCTGAAATTAAACTTTGCAACTATTCCGGTAGACACTGCATTAGAACCACCATGAGCAACGACACTGCCACCTTACTTGGAGTCCTCGTCCACGTCCTCGACTTCGTCCTTGTCCCTCTTCCTCTTGGCCGATACTTCTTTGCTTGAACCGCACACTTGGCTGTTGCTCTTCATCCAACCCTTGTAGATATTGAAGCACAGGTAGCCATCCATTGCAGCGTAGTGGATGTGGTCTATATCTAGTATATTCCGCTGCCATGCATGACGATGAAATGTGTATGGAGGTTTCTCCAGTTTATCATACGAAGGATGAACCATGGCTCCTGCCAGGGTCAGCATTGAAGGCCGACGAGAGGACACCAGCCGATTTTTCTGGAGGTCGAAGGGGTTGCCTACAATGAGACCTATCCGATGCAGGACATCCCTGTCATTCTTAAAGTCTACAGTAACGAATTTTACTGTTTTGTCCTTGAGGAAGTTCTTAAAATCCTGGCACTCAACGTCGGCATGGCATATGTGGTAGACCAAGCAAACGTTATGTATGCAAACCTGGATCACGACGGGCTTCTTCCTCTCTTCATCCTTTAGAGCCTTCTTTGGTCCCAGGACTGTGGTGTACTCAACATCTATCCTAGCGACCCACTCATCATCTGAGTTTTCGAACATGCGTCTGAAGCGAGAAAGGCATCCTTTCACCGTCACAGAAGAACGGTTGTAGATGACGTCGAACTCATCGCCAGTGATGGTTCTAACCTTGTACTCACCGCCGATCATGGAGATTTGGGATGCCATGGATTTGGGAGGAGGGTTAGGATTAGTGGAACTGCCGTAATGTGAATGGACGGGACGACTAGGAGCGAACCGTCGTAGTATTGAAGGACGCGCGGGGACGAGTAGGAGCGAACTGCCAGCTTAGAACGGCAGGGTAGTGGCTTTCCATTCTCCCATGATACGGGCTTCCAAGAGCCCTTGGATCTGAGATCGAACGGTTGCATGGAGTGATTCTAGACCTATGGGTGAATATCCTATCCTGGAGGGTTATTCTGCAAATTTTCAGCAACTTAGCATGCGACCATTTGATCTCAGATCCAAGGGCTGCCAGCAGCCCATATCTTGGTCGCGCCTACCACGACCGTCGCGTCGCTCGCATGGTCGCGCCCTTGGAGATTTAACATGGTGCGTTAGGCTATCTAACGTTGGCATGTCATACATAGTCATCACTTAGTCACTCATACTACAACAAGGTTGGCTATAAGGTTGGCTATAAGTGTATTTATTTTACTCCTCTCTATCACTTTCTTCGTAATGGAGGTGGTCAGGAATCGAGAGACTCATGCTGGTCGTAGCGCCGCAGTTAAAATGATAATGGAAAGTCAAATCACGGGGCCCCACCTGTCCAGCAGTAACTCGCTGTCAAATCACACAGCCCTACGTTTGCAGCAGCCTACTCCCTCATCTTCTCGCGTCTCTATCGAACCAACTAGGCGGAACTGCCCCGCCGCCTACCACGCAGGAAAAGCCCCGCCCTCGAATTTTAAATAGTATACAATATTCTAATTTTGTATCCATGGATTGTGCCCATGCCATGGAGCATATACAGCATGCCCGTCGCGTTCGCGTCGCACCCCAGACGGTCGGTCGGTCTGGCACGCTGCTCTCCGAATGGAACGTGCGTCATATTGCGTTTGCACACACATGTGGGACGACAATTGAGAACCGACCATAGGCACACTCCCCGGCCCCACAAGTCGGGTGACTTAATAGAAGAGGGAGACGAGCGATAGTACTAGAGAAGTGTTGTACTACGTTGGTGCCTGGACGATCCCTGCAAGACACGGAAGATCAGTTCGTCCATGCATGTGACCAGACTCCAGCAGACACGCCTGGATTGGCTATTGTCTACATATCGTGAAGGCTATGTTGTACATGGCTGTAGTTGTGGTGAGAAATCTAAAAATAGGTTTCTTGTCATCTCGCAAAATTAGGTGTCATGTGCTTCAGATCATTGCGAGGGTTAAACAGCGACAACTGAGTTGGGCTAGTCATTAGGGGCACATGCACGAACACTGACTACTCGGCTGCCATCTAGGTCAAGACGGCTATGTTAATTAGGACATCTATCGACAGACCCCTTTTCTACGAGTTTATCTTTAATTTGAGCTTTGTTCCTCGTCTAGTTTGTCCGTCGGGATTCATGTTGTCTCCTCTGGGCAGTGAGGTTATGATTTCTTGTCATGTGGCTTTTTTTCGTGTTATATGTTATAATCCGGCGCTTCAGATCAAAATGACGACAACTGTGCCTCCGGGCCACGTGCATGAAGACTTCTCGACAGTCATTGACGAGGTCAAGCCGGCTCCGGTAGACAAAAGAAAACTAGAACTACTCCACTATATAGGCAGGAGCCTCCACGCTTGCTTGCTAGTGTTGGTCTCTTCACACTGTCTCGGCCTCTCCAGATCTAAACACGACAGCGGTGGCCACTCTCTCTCTCTCTCTCTCTGCTCATCGCTGGTCACAGATCTAGCCAGATCCTCTCCACCGGGGAAGGTGAGAAGGTGCAACGTTCACACGGTCGTCCTCGGCGACGACTCTTACCCACTGCTGGGCGCATCCCGATCAGCCTGCCTTGCCGTTCTCTCCCAAGCACTGCTGGTGAGGGAGGGCCTCCGACCCCTTCTTCCTCACTGCCGTAGTGTCGGCATATCCGGCCTCCCGCCGCCCACCTAGCGACATCCCGGCGACCATCAGGTATAACTTCCTTCGAAACTGGACTTGCTTTACTTCTCGAGCTCCCGACGTCGCTGCATTTGTATCTTTTACTATTTCTCAGGCCCCCTCGTAGATAGGATCAATCGGCTGTTCGAAAACCACCTAATTTTTTTACGTTTAAGAGGTAAAACTAGTTCATGCACTCGAATCTAGTACTACTTGGTTCAAACAAGGAAGAAAGGGGGTGGGGGTGGGGGAGGATTTGTTACCTGAATCTAGGACTTGGTCGAAAGAGGAAATAATGGGGGCGAAAAGTAGCAGAGACTGGCTATCCAACTGGTCTCTAGGTCTAATAGGGAAATAAAGGGAAACGCAGTACAAACTCAATATAAACCCGATCTATTGGTTGAAAAAGGAAAGAAAGTGGGGACTGGGGGACAAGTCAACAGAGTAAGT
This sequence comes from Triticum urartu, assembly GCF_056163025.1. Taxonomy (NCBI): domain Eukaryota; kingdom Viridiplantae; phylum Streptophyta; class Magnoliopsida; order Poales; family Poaceae; genus Triticum; species Triticum urartu. Next base: position 396,218,915 of record NC_141876.1, on the reverse strand, counting down.
CCAGTTCTAGATTTGCTAGCCTCACACAGTATAAGGTGGCTATACCGAACAAAAATGGGACCAACCCAGATATCCTGTTCTGATGTTTGTTGCCCCGAGCCACTCTTAAGTAATGCCACTGGTAAAATGTAGCAGTCACACTATTAAAAGTAAGGACACGTTAAACCAATGTTGTTTTCAATGTAATTCCTCCAGTAATATCTCTTGGCTTCTTACTACGCTTCTTGCTCTTCCTCTGACTGGTTGATTCATCCTCATCTTCTGAATCAACATTGATGCAATCTTCCTCTCCGGGCAACTTCCTTCCTTCTTCCATCCGGGCACATTTATCCACCAATGTATATAGTTCTTTCATAGTCTTGGGCAACTGCACGTTCATTTTGGAACGAATGCGGTGGTTGCGCACATTGGACTGGAAAGCTTCTATAACAACTGCCGGATGGATATTTGGAATATTTCTATGAACTTTACTGAATCTCTACAAATACTTACGGAGGGTTTCTCCTTCCTTCTGCTGGAGAAGCCGCAGGTCGCTGGGCCTGCCGGGCTCTTGGTGGCCAACGGTGAAGGCACCGATGAACTCGTGGCACAGGTCTGCCCATGACGAAATAGAGTTCTCCGGTAGGTGCATCAGCCAAGACCTCACATTGGACTTGAGGGACAAAGGGAAGTAGTTGGCGAACACCTTCTCATCTCTTTCCCCGGCAGCCTGAACAGTGATGGTGTAGATGCTCAGAAACTCTGCTGGGTTTAGCCTCCGTCGTACTTCTTATGTATCACTGGCTTGAATGTGCGAACGGATGGCCAACAGACTTGCCGCAACTCTCGTGTAAAGGCAGGGAAGCCGACCTCGAAGGGTAGGCACCTGCTAACACCAAGCGCAGGCTCATCGATGTTGAGGCCGTCGCACCCGTCGGTCTGGCGGGGGTCACTTCGGCACCGCTCGGCGAGGACGCGCGCGTCCCCCCGTTGCCTGTCTTTCGGGGCTCGACGTTGGCCTGGGCATGCTCAAGGGTCAGAAGAGGCCATCGAGACATCGTCGGGGTCTTGATTCTGCTGCACCCTCACCGGCTGCCGTGGCAGGGACTGGACCGTGGGGACGGCCCCCTTCGTACAGTTGGCGGCGCGGATGGTGGCTGTTGCTTGGGGAGGTTGTAGTGGGCAAGCTTGTCATGAGCCCCCAGCTTCGGCGAAACCGAGCAGGCTTTGGATGGTGGCATGCCACTCATCCATCTGCTCGGCCGCTGGCGGGAACCTCAATAATAGCTGAGCTCGCGCCATGGCTTCCGTGGCCGTACTTGGCATGGATGTCGATGACGTCGACCGCACCGTCGCCTGGCTCCGGATGGTGCCAGTGACGGCGGCGGCGGCGCCCCGCCCACGCAGTGGTGGGACGACCACCGGGGCAGTGGGGTCGCGCGGCGGTGGTGCTCGATGATCAGCGGCTCCGTTGAGCGTAGCAGCCTGGTTAGCTCGTTCGGGAGGAGGCGCATGTGTCGCGGCCGCCCCCGTGATGGGGGCGATCGGAGGTCGATGGCTCACCCCGAACCGAGCACCGTTGCTGCGGCTGTGCTCATCAGCGAGAGGAGGGGGTGCGGGCGGAGTGACCCCCTCGCCTGCACCTTGCAGAGATTGACCATCGAGATGCTGCTGATGTTGTTCTCCTCCGATAGCTCTGGCCCCCATGTCGGCCGCGGGGGAGGTGGTAATGGCGCCACCTGCTCCAACCACACCCCCAGCAGCGTCCACGTCCTCACGCGCTCCCGTGTCACCCGCGGCGTTAGAGGACGCGGGCGGAGGAGCCTTCGAGGTGGATGGATGGGCTGAGGTGCCAGATTTATTCTTGGGCGCCATTGTCGATGGCGCTATCGAGGATGAGGATGTCGATGAAGATGATGCGCGGCGTACACTTTCAGGTTCGTGCAAGCGCTCCCCATACCTGGCACGCCAAAGATATCGCGGGATTTCCACGGCCACCTATGGGACTGGGTGGCCCCTTGTTGGTTCGGCAGGGGGACGTCATGTTGCACAAAGAGCAGACCAGGGTACGGCAATGCGGCAGAGAGCACACAAGCGATTTACACAGGTTCGGGCCGCCGCGAGGCGTAAGACCCTACTCCTGCTTTAGTGGATTGATGGAAGAATGAATGTGGTGGTGCGTATTACACTTGCTCGGCAAGGGTTGCCTCGTGGGCGCAACGTGCGTGTGGTGGCTTGGGGTTGTGAACTTTACAACCTTCTAACCCCTCCTACGAGTGCCCTGGGCCTCCTTTTATAGATAAAGGGCTCACCACAGTGGCAAAGTGGTCATTATCTACTGATATGATAGCGAACAGTGCTATCATACCTAACTCTGTGGGCTGACAGGGCGCATTAAATGCGTCACTGAGTGTCACATCACTGGTCGCCCGGCAAGGCCTGCCGGGCTATCTTGCCAGCTCCGCACCTGCTCTCTTGACACGTCGCAGGACGGGTGTCATCTATAGGCTTATCTGTAGGAGATGGCTGCCATGTGGCGAATGGCTGCCACTTAATCATCTTGCGGCTTGACACCACACTAATCGACGACGTGAGTCATGCTTGAGTGGTTGGTGGGGTGGTTCTGCCCCCGCGAGCCTCGGTAGGCTCTGCCGGGGAGCCTCGGTTGCTTGCTTCTGGTGGTGGCCTGGCCCCTTGCCGAGTTCGCCTGCCCGGCAAGGGAGGCCCTTGTCTTACGATATCTTGCTCCTTAGGCTCAATCTTGGTCCTTCTAAGCTGCATGTTGGTTCTTCAAATCTCTTGGTCCTCCAATCTCTGACTCAAGCTGGTGCTTCAATCTTGATCTTGTGCCTGTGCACAGTTGGTCAACAGACCCAGGGTTTGTTGCACGGATGCAAGATCATAGTGATGATCATCCCGTGGCAGAAAATATGAAGCTAAGAAAGGATGCGTGTATGAGACTTTGGAGAAAGACTGATCCCTATGCCACCAGGAGGAGAACTGCTGTGGACTACTGCTTTCACACAAAGGAACAACATGATTTCTAGGAGACATTCTTGTTGGACATGAAGCCCATAGTTTGTGATATAAAATGGGTTGACTGGAAATACATTGATGACAATGAGGACTATTTCCCAAGTGTGCACGAGAGCTTCAGAATGAATGAAGTTGACAAGTTTGTTGGTCAGAAGTTGACTAAGTGGAACGATGAGATGATCATGCAATTCTATTCCATTGCTCACTTCTACCCTGATGGAAGGATTGTCTGGACGACTGAAGGAACAAGGTATCAATCAACTATCTGATAAATGGCCAAGCTGATCAATACCCCAAAGGAAGAGTAGAATGACATAGATGTGTATGCTAAGCCTAGGAGGGATCACAACTCCATGGCTAACATGTAAAGGACTATTCCTGATGATGCCTTGGAGACTCACAAGCTTGTATCTATATACTATTTGCTGTCTGGCTTGACCACCATCAACACTATATCGAGGCACACTCTTTTGCCAAGTAAGGAGAACATAGAATGATCCTTGGTCAGTCCATCAACTTGCTCCACTTGTTTGATGTAATGTACCTCAAAAGTTCAAGGTAATGAGCTTGATTGTTGAGACAGTGAAGAGAACAGCTGCAGATCAGAAGAGATCATGTGGATATGCCCCTAACATTCAAATGTTGATCAATTCCAAGATGGGAACCGGGACATGTCTTCTTGACAGAGAGCATCTTCCCCCGAGGCCATATTTTTAGGACAACGAGGTTGTCATGGATGCATCCCATCGTACTTGTGCAGAAGCCCAGGAGAAGAGAGAGAAAGCAAAAGCTGCAAAAGCAGCAAAGGCAGCAAGTGCACCAGATGCCTCCACAGTGATGCTCAAGACCAAGCAAGATCAACTCAGTTATTTGCTTGAGGCTATAGTGAGAATTGAGAAGGGCTTGTCCACCCTGACTCAAAATCAAGAAAGTTTTGAGAGGATCATTGAGACCAAATTTCATGACCTAGATGTGAAGGTCACTGAGATACAGACCATTGTGGAGAAGCTCCAAGAAGAAGCCGAGGAAAGGGAGGATAGACCAACCACATATACTTTCCAGAGAGTGCCAAGGGCACAAAGGTCATCAACAGTGTCAGTTGTGAGAGACTCCAGGACTACTACTTCAGGACCTGCAGCAACTGCCACGGTTGTACCTCCAGTGCCAACCCCTCCAGCTCCACAGACCTCTACTGAAGCTTTTGCAGATGCCCTCCTCTCCATGCCATCTACGCACACTGAAGTGACAAGCCAGAAGACCTCTTGAGGAGCTCGCGGAGATTGTGCCTAGACTGTCGTATAGCACTATATGCATTCAAACTTTTTGGTAACTTTTTGACAAAGGGGGAGAAAGTGTATAGATCATACGCTTCGAGAGAGAGTGTGTCTTGCCTTTCATTTTCGCATTTGCTTCTCTTGCTACTGTGTTTGTCTGGTTGTTTGATTCCTATGATACTATTTGTGTTATGCTCGTGAGATACTTATGTGATCATGTGTTTGATCATACTATGCTTAATGTGTGGCTGCTTGCTTATATCCATGAATTTGTGTATGATCAATCACTTTTACCCTTGGTGATGAGTGCATGTTATCATTTTGAGCGCTCCACCAAGATGTATGTGCCATGGAAGAGTGACCCATGATATTAATCAATTGTGCATTTGCATTCAAAAGCAAATTTTAAATAATGCACAAATTTAGGGGGAGCTCTTGCTTATCACATACTTCTCAAAGCGACGATGTATTTCATTCATATTATCGTTTGTCGAAGCTTTGATCTATATGTTGTCATAAATTACCAAAAAGTGGGAGATTGAATGTGCAACTAATCCCTGGGTGGTTTTGGTAATTCATAACAACATATAGCTCATTGAACTAATATCCATTCAAGTTAAATATTTCAGAAAGTTCAATGATTGGTGATACGTCTCCAACGTATCTATAATTTTTTATTGTTCCATGCTATTATATCATCATTCTTGGATGTTTTATAATCATTTTATAGTCATTTTATATCATTTTTTGTACTAACCTATTGACATAGTGCCAAGTGCTAGTTGCTGTTTTTTGCATGTTTTTTACATCATAGGAAATCTAAAGAAAATATGCCCTAGAGGCAATAATACAGTTGTTATTTATATTTCCTTATATCATGATAAATGTTTATTATTCATGCTAGAATTGTATTAACCGAAAACTTGATACATGTGTGGATACATAGACAAAACACCGTGTCCCTAGTGAGCCTCTACTAGACTAGCTCATTAATCAAAGATGGTTAAGTTTCCTAACCCTGGACATGTGTTGTCATTTGATGAACGGGATCATATCATTAGGATAATGATGTGATGGACAAGACCCATCCGTTAGCTTAGCATATTGATCGTTCAGTTTTATTGCTATTGCTTTCCTCATGTTAAATACATATTCCTTCGACTATGAGACTATGCAACTCCCGGATACCGGAGGAATGCCTTGTGTGCTATCAAACGTCACAACATAACTGGGTGATTATAAAGATGCTCTACAAGTATCTCCGAAAGGGTTTGTTGGGTTGGCATAGATCGATATTAGGATTTGTCACTCCGAGTATCGGAGAGGTATCTCTGGGCCCTCTCATAATACACTTCATGATAAGTCTTGCAAGCAATGTGACTAATTAGTTAGTTACGGGATGATGTATTACGGAACCAGTAAAGAGACTTGCCGGTAATGAGATTGAACTAGGTATGAAGATACCGACGATCGAATCTTGGGCGGTGACCAGATATGTACCCGGTACCCCCGAAACAGTTCCGATGTCCAAATATCATCGTCCAATATATGAATCTTTACCTCTCGACCATTTCAAGACTCCTTGTCATGTCCGTGATCTCTTCTGGGACTCCAAACAACATTCGTTCACCAAATCAGGTAACTCATATAATACAAAATCGTCATGGAACGTTAAGCGTGTGCACCCTACGGGTTCGAGGACTTTGTAGACATGACTGAGACACCTCTCCGGTCAATAACCAACAGCGGAACCTGGATGCTCATATTGGTTCCCACATATTCTATGAAGATCTTTATCGGCCGTACCATAATGAAAACATACGTTATTCCCATTGTCATCGGTATGTTACTCGGAAGGGGTTCCGGGCATCCCCCCGGCAACTACATGGGCCTAATGGTCCAAGAAGGGGACAGACCAGCCCCTAGGAGGCTGGCGCGCCCCATGTTGGCCGAAATAAAGGGGAAGGAAAGATGGGAAGAGAGAAAGGAAGGGGAGTAATTCGGCCTCCCCCTTCCTTCTCTCCTCCCTCCTCCTTCCTTCCCCCTCCGGATGAATATGGAAGGGGGGAGGCTGAATTGGGAGTCGCCCAAGTAGGACTCCTCCTACTTGGGGCGCCCCCTTGGCTGCCTCTCCTCCCCTCCAACCTATATATATATGAGGGGGGGCACCACCAGAACACACACCAACAATTGTTAGCCGTGTGCGGTGCCCCCTCCACTTCTATGACAACAATTTTTGGGCCGAACGATTTTTTCTGTCATACTTATGACACTTCTATGACAATAATTGTGACAAAACCTGGTATCATCATAAAGTGGTGGGGTTCTACTTCTATGACAAAAAATCATGACAGAAAATGGGCTTTTCGTCCTAGGCGGGCCAGAGACGCAGCTGCATGACATTCTTTGGGCCGTCATGGCGGAAAAAACCATGGTAGAAGCGAGGGCGAGGAAAATATCAGGGAGTTCCCGGTTATGATGGGTGGTTGGGGGCCGAGCGATGCGCGTTTCTCTTGTACGTAAGCACGTGTGTGCAAGGCGTTGGGCTCTAACTAAACTCGAGCGAGGCGTTGGGCTCTAACTGAACCCGAGCGAGGCATTGGGCTCTAACTGAACTCGAGCGATTGCACTGCAGGCTACGCGTTACTGACCCCGAGCGACCGATCGATCCCTTGCTGTTAACTGAACCCGAGTGTGATTACTTCGCTACTGCTGCTAACTGAAGCTGATCGATGCTGCCTCTGGATGAACAGTGAGCGTTGTTGAGGGGGTTTGGATGAATAGTTCCCTGTGGGGGGTTGGATGAACATGACCCCATGGTAGTAGAGGCCATTGCTGCTGGATGAACAGTACGTCGATCGATCGAGCCGGTGGATGAACATGACCCCGTGGAGGGCTGGATGAACAGGACCCCGTGGAGGGGTGGTTGAACAGTAGCCGGTGGAAACAGTAGCCGGTGGAGGGCTGGATGAACAGTAGCCGGTGGAGGGCTGGTTGAACAGGACCCCCATGGAGTGGGCTGGTTGAACAGTAGCCGGTGGAGGCTGGATGAACAGGAGCCCGTGGATGAACAGTCACAGGTGGAGGCTGGAGGAGGTCGACGGTGGATGAACAGTAGCCCGTGGAGGCTGGAGGAGGTCGACGGTAGGGATGAACAGTATCCCGTGGAGTCCCGTTTTGTCGACGCCACACCCCTCCCGATGAACACGACCCCCGTTTCGACCGTAGCACTCCAACACAAGTCTGTTTCCTCCGTTTTGCGGTACGCCACACCCCTCCTGGTCAACAGGACCCCATTCGACCGTAGGAGGTCTGTTTCCTCCATTTTGCGGTATGCCAGACCCCTCCCGATGAACAGGATCCCGTTTCCATCATGGCCGGTCGAACACAAGGCCGTTTCCTTTATTCTGCAGTATGCCAGGCCTCGTTTCCATCGCCTGTTCCGTCCAAGCCGGTTGGCTCCCGATGAACAACACGCGCTCCATTGCCTCCCGATGAACACGACGCATTCCGTTGCCTCCCCATGAACATGATGACGGCGCAGTTTCTCCGTTCCGACCCAGCCACAGCCATGTACACGAGCCCTGTCCATACATATGCGCGAGTAGGCGTTCGAGACCCCGTTCGTATGTACGTACGTGGCCATGTTTTCTTTCTTGCACCCTGGCCACTGTACGTACGTGTACATGCTACGTGCGCGCCTCTACTATGACAAGTGCCCTTGCTTGCACGGCCACGGTTCATCGCTGCAGCTTGCAGACAGACCGATTGACCAGTATGTACGTACGCGTTCGCGGCCAGAATGACAACGCTATGTATGCTTCGACCAGGTGGGTCCCGACTGTCAGGCACTTCCTTGCGTGCGAAGATGTAGCTGGTGAGTCCCAGCAGTCAGGGGGCGAATCATTTTTTCTCGTAATATGGACGCACTTCCTTGCATGTGAAGATGTAGCTGGTGGGTCCCAACAGTCAAGGGGAAACGTTTTTTTTGCAAAATACGGTGGCCCGTTTGATGGGTCCCTGCTGTCAGGTGGAGGAATAATTATTTTCCGTGTAATAAGGAGGCACTTCCTTGCTGCGGCCGTGGACCCAGTTGTCAGCCTCTCAATGTACAATAGTCTTCTGATGGAAGTCGGTCGTTGACCACATTGACCACGCTGCGCCGAGAGCACCAAGGCGGTGGATGACGATGAGGCCTAGGAAGGGGACGACACGGAGCCGGGGAAGACGTGGCAGTGGATGCCCACGCGGAGAGGAGTACGAGGGTTCACTGGTTCGGCTGCGGTGTGAGGATGCCGTCGCCGCATGGCCTGGCCAACGGTGGGAGTGGTAGGGGAGGTGAGTCCTCCGCGGCAGCACAGCCAGGCATGGGAGGCGGGAGGAGGCGGCACGACCGGCGCTGCTTTGGGCGGCTGGAGCAAGAAGACCAGAGGTTGAAGAATCACAACGACTGTTGGATGGACATCATACGGTCACTACAGATAGAATCGTTTGTATTGACTAAGTTGACGAAGCCCTTGGTACGCGTCAACTTAGTAGGCCCAGAGGTCAGCCTCCGAAACGGTGTGCCCCAGATGTCAGGGGGAGGAATCATTTTTTTGGCGGCTGAAGCTAGAATATCCGAGATTGAAGAAGAAGCACGACATCCATTGGATGGACATCCAATGGACACTGCTGCTAGAACCGTGTGTTGACTATAAGTTGACAAAACCTTGCATACGCGTCAACTTAGTAGGCCCACAAGTCTATGGCACAGAACTTATAGCCCATTTGCGATTTGTAAGAATGCACATCCCATTTTTGAATTCTAATGGAATTTACTACAGCCCATTTACAGTTTGTTAAAAGTACAACCCATTTTCTAGCTAGGACAACGATTAATAATTTTAACCAACCGTTCAAAATAGAATTCAATAAAATTTACCACATTTTGATAGGATCCGAAATATTTTTGTCTTGAAATATCTAGTCAGATTAAATACAATTTCAATATAAATTTGTATTACGTAAAAATCCAATGAAACATTGCGCGTGCAACAATTAATGAAATTAAAATTTTCAAAATCCAAAAGCAATATTTTATAAACTAATTACGTGTTTGGTGCAATTTTTATAGTTACTGCCCAGTTTTTATAATTACATCCCATTTATTATTTCTTAAATCCCATTTTCTTGTTAAGCCTAATGCATCCCTCCTAGGAAAGATTTGCAGCCCAGTGGGGCGGAGAATAACAAGTTGACCCGGATTGTGTACAACTATCGGCCCAGTTGCATTGCTGATGTTAAAAAAAAGGCCCATGTAGTACAGTACAACCTTACATGGCTACTCAGCCCACAGTCAGCGACGGTGTAAAGGCCCAAACAAGGCTTCTGTAGAACTTTCTGAAGTCACTAAGCTCAATTAATAACTTACGAAAAAAGTTAGAGTACAGTGGAACCTAATGAAAAGCTGTCACGAGCGAAGAAATAATTCAACGGGTCCCACTTGTGCGTGTGTGTGTGTGAGAGAGAGACCCATTGGTCGATGCTCGTAAATACATCTTTCAGCCATATGCATTGATGATGCTCTGTAAAAACTTATATAGTTGACACAATCATATAGAACATCATAGCACACTGAACTTGCATACAAAAATTTCACGCAGGCGGCACAATCAGGGTGGAAGAAGTGGATCGCTACGGGTAGGGCTATGTTGAAACCAACGAACTCGTACATAATGGTTCATCGTCTTTATCAATGACGGGGAACTATCTTGAATCTTGTGAAAAGAAAACAGACAGACAACACAATATATAAGTTCAGCTAGAACATTAAGTTGACGTACAACCCTTTCTAAAAAAGGTTCAGGTAAAAAAATAGAACAAGTCATCTGACAAGATTCAGTTGTTACCTCAAATTAGAGCACGTCGAGGCAGCCAGCCTTGCCTCTTCTCCCAAAGAAGCAGTGGCCTCCGCCGCGCGATGGAGTAGTCCCTGTGCCATCCATCGTTCCGAGCAACACGGGGAAAGTCTGACATTGACTCCTATAATGGACGTCGTCGATGGACCCGGGCATCAGCGGCGGTGGCAGGACTTTGATTGATGGATTGACCACTTCTTCGACATGCACGAACACTCGATACAGGTACATCCCTAGCGTGGTCCGCGGCGGCCTTGGTGGCAACGAATAGTACAACCCCGGTTCCTGCACCGGTATCTCAACACCAATCACCTTCGGTATGGTGGACGGCTTCTTCATCCATGCCGTAACCGTCAAAGCCCAGCTATCTGGCGCAACAAACATACTTACGAGCTCACCTCCAAGGTCGTTGATAAGCTCATTCATGGAATCGCTATTGCAAGCACGCCGAGGCATGCCGTGGAAGGTAAGCTTTGTTAAAAACTCAAGATCAGAGGGCACCGAGCCTCATCTTGGGTGCCACTGATCAAAGCTCACCAGCGTTCCATCTCAGAACAAACGCTGGGAAGATTCGAACACACGACTATAGTCGAAAGTTGTCCGGAACCTGACGAAGCAATCAGCCAGTGGCGGACAGACTTCGATGAGCAAGTCACTTATTTGGATGCCATGCGCAATGCCAAGATCTTTGACAAGGTCGTCTGGCGAGACAGGAGGCCAGTCGCTGTTCATGGTTACCATCAGCACCTTGCCGGCAAACTGGTCATCAAGCGCCGCCATGCCACTTATGAGCGACAGCACGCAGCGCCCGAAGGCAGGACAGACCTCAGGATCTCCGGCTCGGAGATCCGTGTTAAACGGCGACATGATAGTGCGCTTGAGTACAGGGAGTACGGGAGGGGGATTTGGGGGAACTGGAGTAGGAATCGAGATTCCAGAGGTGGGGGAGGGGCGGTTGATTGGGGATGAAAAGGTAGCATGAATTTCGAACACGTGCCAATATGCTCTCGGTGCACAAGTGCACGAAAACACCGGTGGCGCCCACATGTCGACCTAAGAGTCCCTATTCTTTCTTTTTTTGAGAGCCCGGCCTTTTTTTAGGATCTTTTGAGAGGCCGGCCTGAGAGTCATAATTGACCTATTTGGCATTACATTACTACTTGGCCCATATTCAACGACACCTCACTGGCCCAAACAAGTGTACATCATCGAAAAGACATTAAGCTCAAATTATAACTTGAAAAAAGGAGATATACTCTGAACAGTGGAGAATGGTGATGCCCTCATTTAGCCCACCAACAGTTCGAGATAATAAACAGTTCAAAACAACGATATATACAACATTCAAACACTGACTAGTGACTACTACTGACATAAACATCAAGACATGATAGTTCATAAGAAGTCTTGCTACACCACCAAAACGCACCCATCTGCAGCGCTCAGACTCTCGTGATCCAGATGAGAATGACATTCTAAATAGAGGCAACTATTACATAGTAAGAGTGACATAGACGAGGATAACCAAATGACAAGGAATATGCATAACAAAAGAGAGAACTACCCATCCAGAACAAGCAGCAAAGACAACAAGTCATTCGAAGAGGGATGATCCAATACCATCATAATTTGCAGCCCCGGCTCAGCCTCCAGTGATCCGGAGACACCAGTACTCCACCCTTTCGACGCAATAGCCCAATTACCTATCAACCTGAAGGCTTGAACCACATCGTTGCCTGTCGGACTCGACACATCCAAGGATCAAAGTTAATCCAGATGCCTTTGTCATTCGCACCTTCTTTTGGCTGCAGGCTGTATCATTGACAATCAGGGGAGTTCGCTCCCAAACTCCTAGGGATCGCCGTGTAGACACAGTTTTCCATAGCAAACAGAGCCTATCTGCCATCAAGGTCCTTGCCAACGGTGATCTCCTGGTTAATCAGATAATTGAGTCTGAGAAACAAAGAGTATGGACCAAGGCTGTTTACCCGCCTCCAACTCAAAAATCCCGCAGGCCCCAACAAGCTGGTATCCTACTCATAGACATAACATCCATTGTCCGGATACTCATGTATTTCACGATGCTTGCATATAGTGGGGTTTTTACAATATAACTTTTCCCGCTCATGTGTCCGAATGATCATCAGTTTTTTGCCGTCCTCTGATCGAGTGAGGAACCAGTTGTGCTTCCCTGTTTTTGGCAAAAGTGGTGTGATTACAAAGGGCAGTAACTGTAGGGACACTGCATGATATCAAAAAGGACAGGCATTGTTAATGTAAGATCAGCATTGTTCAAAGTATGAGTAGGATAATGCAAGAAACAACATTGATATGTCCCTATTAGAACTAGGAGGAAAATACAGGGAAATGTATATTAGGTTCGAAAATATAGAAGTGCCATGCATGGTTATACTCATGTTATCTCACAATCGATTCGTTATGTAATCATGTTATGTCCTCACAAACAAATTCTTCAAGGAAACTAATAGACCATGCATTGTTATATACTCATGTTCTGTGGGAAATTTTTTTGTGAGCATATTATTCTAGCTATTGATTGCTGAAGGGCAAAAATAGGTATGTATACATGGTAAGCATTACATGATTTCACTACTTCAAAATATAGAGTTCTCCATATGCACATTTACTTCCCTAATGTATGGTTAGATGAAATCAATAGTGTGATGCGTGTTTCTACATCATGAAAATGAGGAAACTAACATGGCCATTGATACACACTCATATTTAGTAGTATATAGATTACTATAAAATAAGGAGAATATCAATATCTGCCTAACAGTTTGATTATTCAGGGGTACAAATTGGCTGTAATGACATGGTCACAATCGCATGAATTAACTCATTCCAAATATAGCTGATTTATGGTGTCTCTAATACATTGCCATAGTTCTACTCAAATTCTGCTCAAACAGGGATATGTCAATCACAAAAAGTTCAAACAGTGTCCTGGCGTCATCATTAACATCAGACGAAAACAACACTATGCGCCATCCCAGCAATACGTGGTGCCATCTGCTTTGTCGATCGCGTAGATGATGCCATTGTGTTCAATAGCATCACAGAAGTGTGTATCATCTTTGACGACGATCCACTGCAAGCTGAGCTGTCTCCAGCTAAAGAAGGCACATGCGGAAAGATAGGCGAGTCCCTTGTCGAACAACGCAATTAGCTTGAAGTCTGCATAATCAGCATGTCATGTGGGCACTTGGCAGATTACAATCTTCTGCAAAACAAGGTGCGTCCAACTGATGACGTAATCTAGATGACTTAGACCGCGAAGGTAAAACTCTATATCATCCAACAGAGGAAGGATAATCTCATGGGAGGTATGGAAGTTCACGAGCACCAACTTTTCCCCGTCTTCTCTGACGGCATCCGTCTAGTGGGAGTTCATGCCGACCCAGTACATACCTGCAAGAAGTTTCGGGCGATGGTGATCAGATCAAAGTAGAGGGCCGGCGACCCACTACATACCTGCAAACAAGTTTCGGCTAATGGAGGTCGGATTGAAGTCGAGGGGCATCATGTACGCCTCCGTATCATGATGAGAAAATCTCGCAAGGCCAAATAGCAGCAAGCAGGGTGTCTTGAAAAGCTTAGGCCTCGCTTCGACGATGGCCGTGTGCATGCCCCTCGAGCATGCAGCCAGCCGTAGGGCGCTCAACATATCCATACACGATCAACATAGGTCGATGACGTCACTAGGGAGATTGCTCCAATCGCGGCTCATATGGATGCTGCGCGGTTCGCGTTCGTCCATGGTGGAGTTTGGAAGGTGGGGTATTGGGGGGCTTGATTTACGAGGGAGAAGGCTTTCGGTGCTAGAGTGGCTAGCGAGGGAATAGTGGTACTGGGGGAGGCGAGCGAGGCGAGGGTATGCGGGGACACAGTGAGATGATGAAGAGTGACCTCAGGATCTCTGGCGAGACGGAGATGGAGATGGAGTGGTGCTAGGGGAGAGGGAGACGAGGCGAGGCATGTTATACAGCGGCGGTGATAGTGACTGCACAATGCACAAGGTGAGGCTGACTTTGGTAACCCGGACACGCCGCCTGGACTAGTGTCACCTCGGGCGCAGGGTCTTGTCACTTCACTGTGAGGACCGGATGAATAATAGTATTTTGACCATCAAGTGTACCACAGTTGTACAACTACTACTAGTAGGAGTAGTAGGAACATGAGTAGTACTCCCTCCGGTCCTCTTTTATCTGCGCATAACTTTTTTCAGTAGTTCTCTAATTAGTCTGCGTATATACCCTTTTGCATGCGCCCATTTCCCTCCATGCCCCGCATTCACAACATTAATTAGCGTACGCATGAGCAGCTGGAGCCAGACTCCAGCCAAAAAACAGCAGCATGCAAGTGGGCTATTCTGTGCGCGTGGGAGAGAGAAAAGGCAACCATAGAGCCCGTCCAATCTATTGCATGCAGCAGTCAAACCACTGCAGCTCTCCTCATGCATGTGCATAACTTCTCCCATTTACTTCTCCATGGGAACCGATTTTCCTCGGCTTCTTCACTACACCTTGATCTTCATTTGCATCCAAACCACATTGTTTTAACCTCTTCGCATCCTCCTGGAGTAATTCCGAAGCCCCCTATAAATAATAACCTTCTTCAGTTAGACTAGCCATCTAATCCTAATTCTCCAAACCATAGCCCTCCGGTCTAGCGGTTCCAAATGGCGAAAGAGATCGAGATGCAAGTTTTTAGCGTCCAACATGTCCTCGTCGAAGGCTCATTGAGCATAGTTGCCACAGTCACCGACCACCCAAGGGTTGTTCAGAAGTGGATCAACAATGTATCCAACTCCCTCCAAAAGGTGGAGATGAAGGTCATCGGTCTCGACGCAGAGTACATGGAGTGTGCCACTGGGAAGATCCAACATGCCGCTGTCCTTCAGCTCTGCCTCGAAGATGATGTTTTGGTGTACCACATCATACACGCGCCCTCCATACCAGGTGAGCTTCACGATTTCTTGTCTCGGGAGGACATATACTACTGTGGGGCAGCCATCGCAGGGGACAAACAGAAGTTGGAGCCGTACAACCTTGATTTGAAAAGCATCGCTGACCTAAAAACCAAAAAAAAAATTCCTATAGAAGATTTTGATAAACCGACACCATCCCTATTCGACGTAGCAAATTTTGTGCTCGAAACAAATCTTCAGAAGGGTGACGAGACACTGGCATTAAGGTCGTCTAGATGGGAGAATTATCCCTTGACGTACGAGCGGATAAAATATGCTACCCTCGATGCCCGTGAGTTTCGAGATAGCTGCAAGGTCCAGAGAGCTTGTTGTGAAGTCATCTCCCATAGAAAATGAGAAGAAGAAGAAGGAGATGCTGCACCAGCAGCAGGGCATTATGGATGGATGAACTATTTCCTCTCTTGTAAAAAATATTCCCTCTCTATGTATATTGATATAGATGGACTATTTCGATGGTGTGCATGTCTTTGGAACAAGTAGTAGCGTGGGTCCGCTTGACTATAAGGAACTATTTATCCACCTAGCTTTCTCTACTACTCCTTCCAGTGATCGGTATGCAATGCATGTGTCCGTAGACATTACAGCTTGTCCATGGAAGTTCAACTACGATGACCATCACGTTTCATCCACTGCCGCGATTCCCACGATGCTGCTCCAACCCACGGCACCATGTCCCCCGACGTGCGCTTCACCCCTCTTGGTCGCACCGCCCCTCTACCTTTGTGTGCATGACATGTGGGCCAACTGAAATGCGGCGAGCATCAAGTTTCTACCACATCCACACATGATTCCCATGACACCGCTCGAACCCATGACACCACACGTCCCCCGACCTGTGGCTCATCCCTCTCGGCCTCACTGCCCCTCTGCCTTTGGGAGTATTACATGTGGACCAGCCACCTATTGGGTCCACATGTTATTGACTCAAAGGCAAGTGTCGTAAGGCGCTAAAGCTTAGACCCGAGGGCCCCGAGAGCTAAATGTAACTCCTGCACCAGGCCTTGTGGTGCTACCGCTGCACGAACTCATGGCAAACTCGAGATTTGTTTCTTTACTATACATGCACGTAATGATTTAATGGACATTGTAATCTCAACATGTGATGGAGAGCTCTAAATTTGAATTTGAAACTTATAAAATGAAAAAAAATTCAAAACAAATAAACTGGGAGAGAGGGAGTATACCGTTGGATGTGTCCCATATGAAACAAGTCCCCTGGTTTGTCACCGCGAAGATGCGGTTAGAAAGGAGCACAACGTCTTCGTACTCGTACGACAACAAATCGGCTGCAAACATCATCGTACACCTTTGACCGCCACGTGCAAGGTTTGTGCTATCTTCTTCAATCTCACCGTGGTTCCATCATACCAATTCAGGCGGTGGCCCATTGCATGGCTGATCCCAATGTTCGACAAAGGTTCTACGGGAACGGTGTCACCATTGTAAATGTTGTGCAAGCCAATCTCCACTCGCACTGAGCCTAACCTGTGAAACAGTGGGTAGGGGGACACTACAAAAAAAGACACATCCATGACATTTTGGGCCGAACGAAATTTTTTCTGTCATACATATGACACTTCTATGACGATAATTGTGACAAAACCCGGTATCATCATAGATGTGGTGGGATCCTACTTCTATGACAGAAAATGGGCTTTTCGTCCTGGGCGGGCCGGGGACGCAGCTGCATGACATTCTTTGGGCCGTCCATGACGGAAAAAACCATGGTAGAAGCGAGGGGGAGGAAAATTTTGGGGAGTTCCCGGTTACGGTGGGAGGTCGGGGGCCGAGCGATGCGCATTTCTCTCGTACACGTACGCGCGTGTGTGCGAGGCGTTGGCTCTAAATGAACCCGAGTGAGGCATTGTGCTCTGATTGAACCCGAGCGATTGCACTGCAGGCTACGCATTATTGAACCCGAGCGATCGATCGATGGCTGTTAACTGAACCCGATCGAGCGATTCCTTCACTACTGCTGCTAACTGAAGCCGATCGATGCTGCCTCTGGGATGAACAGTGAGCGTTGCGGGGGGTTTGGATGAACAGTGAGCGGTGGCATTGCGTCTGGATGAACAGGACCCCGTGGTGTGGTGGAGGGCTGGATGAACAGTAGACGGTGGAGGGGTGCCCGTGGAGGGGTGGTTGAATAGAACCCCGTGGTGTGGAGGGCTGGATGAACAGTAGATGGTGGAGGGGTGGTTGAACAGTAGCCGGTGGAGTAGCGCACGGTGAAGGCTGGATGAACAGGAGCCCCTGGAGGCTGGAGGAGGTCGATGGTAGCCCGTGGAGGCTGGATGAGGTCGACGGTGGAGATGAACAGTATCCCGTGGAGTCCTGTTTTGCGGTACGCCACACCCCTCCCGATGAACAGGACCCCCGTTTCGACCGTAGGAGGTCCGTTTCGTCCGTTTTGCGGTACGCCACACCCCTCCTGATCAACAGGACCCCCGTTTCGACTGTAGGAGGTCCGTTTCCTCCGTTTTGCGGTACGCCACACCCCTGCCGATCAACAGGACCCCTGTTTCGACCGTAGGAGGTCCGTTTCCTCTGTTCTGCGGTACGCCAGGCCTCGTTTCCATCGCCTGTTCTGTCCAAGCACTCCCGATGAACACGACCACACATTCCATTCCGACCCAGCCGGTTGGCTTCCACACGTTCCGTTGCCTCCCGATGAACACGACGCATTCCGTTGCCTCCTGATGAACACGATGCATTCCGTTGCCTCCCCATGAACGCGACGCATTCCGTTGCCTCCCCTTGAACACGACGACGACGCTGTTTCTCCGTTCCGACCCAGCCATGTACACGAGCCCTGGCCGTACGTATGCGCGAGTAGGCGTTCGAGACCCCGCCCGTATGTACACATACGTGTCCGTATTTTCTTTCTTGCACCCTGGCCGTTGTACGTACGTGTACATGCTACGTGCGTGCCTCTACTATGACACGTGCGCGCCTCTACTACGACACGTGCGTGCCTATACATCGACCAGTATGTACGTACACGTTCGCGACCAGAATGACAACGCTACGTACACTTCGACCAGGTGGGTCCCGACTGTCAGGCACTTCCTTGCGTGCGAAGATATAGCTGGTGGGTCCCATCAGTCAGGGGGGCGAATCGTTTTGTTTTTTTGCCCGGACGCACTTCCTTGTGTGTGAAGGTGTAGCTGGTGGGTCCCAACAGTCAGGGGGAAATGTTTTTTCCGTGAAATATGGTGGCCCGTCCAGTGGGTCCCCGCTGTCAGGTGGAGGAATAATTATTTTGCACGTAATAAGGAGGCACTTCCTTACTGTGGCCGTGGACCCAGCTGTCAGCCTCTCCACGTACAGTCCACGTCCGATGGAAGCCGTTCGTTGACCACGTTGACCATGCCACGTCGAGAGCACCATGGCGGTGGACGATGGCGAGGCCTAGGAAGGGGACGACGCGGAGCCGGGGAAGACGCTTCAGTGGATGCCCACGCGTAGAGGAGTACGAGGGTTCACTGGTTCACTGCGGTGTGAGGCTGCCGTCGCCGCAGAATAACAGGGTGAGTGGGTGAGTGGAGGGATGGCCTGGCCAGTGGTGGGAGTAGTAGGGGGCGGTGAGGCCTTTGCCGCATCGCAGCCGACCACGGGAGGCAGGAGCACGAGGCACGACCAGCGCTCGTTTGGGCGGCTGGAGCAAGAAGAACAGAGGTTGAAGAAGCACTACGACCGTTGGATGGACATCGTACAGTCACTGGAGCTAGAATCATGCATATTGACTAAGTTGACAAAGCCCTCCGTCCCCGTCAACTTAGTAGGCCAACAAGTCAGCCTGCCACTATGCTGGGTCGCAGCTAACAGGGGGAGTATTCATTTTTTTGTGCGTAATAAGGAGGTACTTCCTTGTGTGCAAAGATATAGCTGGTGGGTCCGAGCTGTCAGCGACGGTAACATTTTCTCACGAAATACAGAGGCCCTTTCGGTGGGTCCCTGATGTCAGGTGGAGGAATCATTATTTTGCGCGTAATAAGGAGGCATTTCCTTGCGTGCGACCGTGGACCCAGCTATCGGCCTCTCCACGTACAGTCCACTTCAGGTGCATGTCGGTCGTTGACCACGTTGACTAGGCCGCGTCGAGAGCACCAGGGCGGTGGACGACGATGAGGCCTAGGAAGGGAACGACACGGAGGCAGGGAAGACTCGGCAGTTGTTTCCCACGCGGAGGGGAGTACGACTGTACGAGGGTTTACTGGTTCCTCTGCCGTCGCCGGAGAATAACAGCAGGTGTGGGTGAGTAGAGGGATGGCTAGGCTAGCGATGGCAGTACGGTGGGGCGGTGAGGCCTGCGCGGCAGCACAGCCGGCCGCGGGGATGAGGGAGCAGGCAGTCCCACCAGCGCTTGTTTGAGCGGCTGGAGCAGCAGAGATTGAAGAAGCACGACGGCCATTCGATGGACATCGTATGGTCACTGGAGCTAGAATTGTTCATATTGACTAAGTTGACAAAACCCTCCGTCCCCGTCAACTTAGTAGGCTCGCAAGTCAGCCTCCCACCATGGTGGGTCCCAGCTAGCAGGGGGAGTATTCATTTTTCTGTGCGTAATAAGGAGGCACTTCTGGTGGGTCCGAGCCGACAGCGGGGGGAAAGTTTTTTTTGCGAAATACGGTGGTCCGTCCGGTGGGTCCCAACAATCAGGGGCAAACGTTTTTTTGCGAAATACGGTGGCCCGTCCGGTGGGTCCCAGCTGTCAAGGGGGAAACATTTTTTCCGCGAAATACTGGTGGCCCGTCCGGTGGGTCCCTGCTGTCAGGTGGAGGAATAATTATTTTGCGCGTAATAAGGAGGCACTTCCTTGCGGCTGCCGTGGACCCAGCTGTCAGCCTCTCCCCGTACAGTACTCTTCTGATGGAAGTTGGTCGTTGACCACATTGACCACGCTGTGCCGAGAGCACCACGGCGGTGGACGACGGTGAGGCCTAGGAAGGGGACGACGCGGAGCCGGGGAAGACGCGGCAGTGGATGCCCACGCGAAGAGGAGTACGAGGGTTCACTGGTTCGGCTGCGGTGTGAGGCTGCCGTCACCACAGAATAACAGGGGAGTGGGTGAGTGGAGGGATGGCCTGGCCAGCGGTGGGAGTAGTATGGGGACGGTGAGGCCTCTGCGGCAGCACAGCCGGCCACGGGAGGCAGGAGCATGCAGCACGACCGGTGCTGCTTTGGGTGGCTGGGGCAACAAGACCAGAGGTTGAAGAAGCACTATGGTTGTTGGATGGACATCGTTGACCACGCCACGCCGAGAGCACCGGGGCAGTGGACGACGACGAGGCATACGAAGGGAAAGACACGGAGTCGGGGAAGACACGACAGTGGCTGCCCACGTGGTGGAGAGTACGAGGGTTGACTGGTTCGACTGCCGTCGCCAGAAAATAACAGAAGGTGTGGGTGAGTAGAGGGGTAGACAGGCCAGGGATGCGAGTATGATGGGGCCGTGAGGCCTGCCCGGCAGCACTGCCGGCCACGGGAGGCAGGAGCAGGCGGTTCCAACGGCGCTGGTTTGGGCGGCTGGGGCAGGAAGATCAGAGACTGAAGAAGCACGATTGCCGTTAGATTGACATCTAATGGTCTGACACTGGTAGAGTCGATTGTTGACTAAGTTTATTTTTTGAGAAACCTTGTGTATGCACGAACTTAGTAGGCCCACAAGTCAGCCTCCAAATCTGGGGCAGACAACATAAAGCCCATTTGCTATTTTTTATAATTTACAGCCCATTTGCTAATTCTTAGGTAATTTATTACAACCCATTTTCTGCCTAGGACCATGGTCAAAAAGTTCAACCTTATCTTGCATATTTGGGTGGAGTCCGAACTGTTTTAATCCCGAAATGACAAACATTTTTTAAGAACTTATTGATTTGCCAAAAAAATCTTTTTGTTTTTGTAAGCAAATAAGACGTGGGACAATTGAGTTGGTTTAAGGGAAAACCAGTGGTAAAAAAATCAGTGCTGGGTGGGAAAAAACAATAAAATAAGGATGTAAATATGAAAAGGGAATTTTACGTGTTTTCAATATAATGATACGTGTATATGAACTAGTAAAACTATAGGTAGAGATTAGAAAACGGATGTAGGACATGCGTTTCAAGAGGATAATAGAACTGGGCCGTGTGTTTGATTCAGTAAAAAAAATTGCCTGCGGATGTTGTAAGCCAAAATATAACTAACGCTGGCGTGCCAGAGTCCAGTAGATACCTGCTGGATCTTTGTGCCCTGTTGTCGTCATGGGCTGGGGCTGTTAAAAACAAAACCAACCCTGGGCAGTCTACAACCCAGTTGAAACTTGCTCGGCCTGAAAAAACAATATACGTGCTCAATAAACGAGAGAATTCTGCAAGTATAGACTGACAACTGGGATGCAACACAGATATTTTTTTTTATCGTGATAATAAGTGCATGCACTTGTTTCAAAAAAATTGGAGAACTGGGAATTCGAACGGCGGGTGCTTATGCTACCCATCAAATAAAAATCGGGTGCTTGAAAATTCGTTTCGAAACAAATGATTCAGCTTTATATCCACGTCGACCCTCGGCATGATGGTTGGAAGCAAATGCAAGTTCATACCAAAAGATCATTAACAACAATACCAACTTGCGGATGACAAGGTAGTACAACTACCAATACCAGACTAACTTATAATCTTTTTACTCCCGGCCCTAGTGTTCGTCTGGTAGAAAATCTTGCAGAGGACCAGCTCCCACTCCTTCTCTTGCTCCAGGTCCCCGAGGTGGTACTGGTGCGTCACCCAGTTGGTCCTCTGCTAGTCGAAGTTCTTGTTGGTGTGCAGAACCAGAACCTTTTTTGCTGCCCGTCTGCCGGCCATTGACCATCACCGGCAAGGTATTGCCGGTCTTGTGCCACATCGCATGCATGCCGCACTTCGACTGTATCTTGCGACGCGTCCACGTGCCCCTTTTGAACGCCCTGGAATTGCGCTGGAAGAAATGCTTCCTTAGGCCACTCAGTGTGATACCTGCAGTATTGTGGAATACAGGTTTTAGTGTACCTAGTTGGCATTTTTATAACATCTTTGGCATGTTACAGTCACTTGTTTCACTTTTTATTAACTGCCAAATTGTAATTGCTTCACGAGATCTGCGTCTAAAAAGAAAAATAGAGCTATAAACAAAGGAATATGTTTGTGCATGTAGTCGGCCGATCGGTGTCTTACCTGGAAGTTTCTCAGGTTGGGTGTAGCATATGTCGTGCTCGCTGTCGATGGTTGGTATGAACAAATCGATGAGAGACTGAAATCCCGCGCTGTCAGCACTCACTTTGGCCTCAGGGTGCTCAATTAGCTCATGATCCGTGGGATCGAACTTGACGCCAGCCGGCAGCACCGACCAATCCTTCTTCGACTTGCATCGGTAATTCCAGTTATATGGTACTCAATGTATGATCAATCGACTGTTTTAATTGAATGATGAAAGATTTCGACAGATAAGTGGTACTCCAAATCTGAAGTCTAGAATACCCGAACACGCCGTCGGGATTCTTGTGTTACCTCACGCGCAGCGTGTTGTCACGTCAATTCAATGTGTGGACATGATGAATAATTTGACCGACGTATACTAGTACTGCTACTGTACTGGAGTACTTACTAGTCGTATTTAGTGTCACAATTTATACATATGGCTTCTGCACAACATCTCCATCATCATTATCAGTACATCCTACGCAGGTGAGTTAGGATGCACTTGATCCAAGGAAGGTATCTATCCTTCAAAACAGAGGAGTGCTTCAAACTAACAACAGTACATAATATCCAACAAAAGAGGGTCGTGCTACAACAGCAGAATACATGGCTCAGTCTAGATATTAGCACGAATCAAGTTGTGCATATTTGCTGTTGGCATGAACCACATCACCGCATGTCGGGTTTGCAAAAGCCATCCATCGTGTGGAAGCTTGATGCCTTTCACACACTGAAGATTATCTGGCAACAAGCTGTGTCGACGAATCTCTGGATATGGTGATTCATGAAACCCATGGTATGATGTGTAAACACAACCCCCCCTCACGAATGGAAGTTGCATAGCACAGTAATCATCGCCGGTGATATGATCGATGATTGGTTGGATGATCGGATAATTGAGCCCGAGGAACAAGGAGTGGTTGTCGAGGCTGTAAACCCGCCTCCAGTTGAATATGCCTGGCCCAACGGAGCTGTGATCTTTCTTGAACACGAAGCAGCCATAGCCATCAGTGTCACGAACGCCCCACACATTGTACTGCATGTGGTTTTATGTAATGGTTTGGTCAATTTGGTACGTGTGAATGAGCATCAAATGACCGCCGTCAGCTGAACGAGCGATAAACCACCAGCCATCGGCTGGTATGATTCTAGGTCCTGGAATCATGAAGGCCAGCGCATTTGCGTCTGCTGCAACAATTCAAATTGGAGACCAAAAGGACAAAAATAAACAATCATGTTCAGAGTATGTGTGGAATTAAGATTATTATAACAGTGACACATATCATAGACAGAGAATTGCAATGGCGTGGTCATAATCATACCCCAAGTTAAAAAAATAAGCCAATGGCTTTCATATTCTAGAAATATGTCATGGTTCAAACATCATGTAACAATGAGAGGAAAACAGCTATGACAGCGCCCACTCATATTCTACCATAGCACTTACTACTACTGTTCTCATATCAACTCTAAGCAATAACATGCGTTGTTATAAAAATCTTGCAAATGAGAGTACCATATAGAAATCATGATGTTATGCTCATAATATGTATTCTAACAATCATTAGATGCCAATTGTTCTCATATCAACTCTAACAATAACATGTGTGGTCATAAAAATCTAGGAAATGAGAGGAACATATAGCAATGATGTGGTTATAGACATGCTATGCATACCAAATTTGTAACAAATTAATAGGCAGTCGTATTCATAAGGTAAAGATGAGATGAGATAGAACAATTACACGACGATAGATTCCACCAGTATAGGTAGCCAATCTGTGCGTCACCGCGTAAACGATGCCATCATGCACTATAGCATCAGACATAAATGTTGCCTCAACAGGATTGATGATGAGGCATAACCATGTATGGCGACTGGATTCCAGATAGACTAATCCCATGTTGAACAAGGCAATGAGCTTGTAATCCATGTAGTCTTCTGATGGTGTGGGCACTTCGCAGATTACAACTTTTTGCAAACAGAGGTCGAGCCAAAAGCTTGACGCGTCTCGTGCGTAGTAGGCAGGAGTGTCCAGCGGGCCGCGAGGCTCGATGGCGGCGGTATCCAACGATGGAAGGGTGATCTCTCGCTGGGTGTAGATATCCACGAGATGCCACGGACTACCGGTGTGGTGGATGAGGATGATCCAGTTGGCCTTCATGCCCGCCCAGTAGTGGCCGCGCATGAAGGACATGTAGACGGGTAGTGGTAGCATGTCGAGGGGCACCACGACAACCTCCATAGGATCGTCAAGTCGGTGTCTGGGCCACCTGTGAGGATCGGGTATCAGCAAGCAGGGTGTCTTGAAAAGAGCCGGCCGGTTGCAGACGAGTAGATGGTACAAAGACATCGAGCATGCGGCCAGTGGTGCTGAGTAGGCCCATACGACTACAGATCTGCTCCAAGAGAACATCAGGGAGGGAATTCCAATCGCGGCTCTGCGTGTCAGTCGGTTCTGCCATTGGGGTTTTTGGTGCCTACGAGCCAGCGGGGAAGTGGATTCGGGTGAGCGAAGAAGCTTCTCCTTGTGTGGCCGAGCAGTGAGCGGGGGGATATGGTACGCGCGAGCTACCAAGGAAGATGGCGCGGGTGGGCGAGCAGTGAGCGGGGGTAAATGGTGTGCGGCCGACGATGGGGAAGAGAGGAGGAAGAAGAAGAGAGGAGGAAGAAGAGATGGCAGTACTGGGTAAGGCTGATTTAGTAACACCAACACGCTGGTTCAACTTATTAATTACGTGTCCCATTTGCTGCAGCGTGTGTTGTCACTTCACTGCGAAGACTAGTTGAATAGTTCTCTCTGACCGAGATGGGGAATAATGGATCGTGAGGACATCCTTTCTACAGTATCCCTATGCCTCTATGCTCACTTCACTCATTTTGCTCCGTACCTAGTCACTTGTTGAAATCTGTAGAAAGACAAATACTCCGTATTCGGGAATAGAGGGAGGCTTTTACTCCATACTATTTGGGAACAGAGGGAGTATCACCATATGGAGGGAACAGAGGAAGCTTGAAATATGAACATGTTAATGGGAGGGAGTAAGCCCCATGCATGCATGCATGCAACATGCAATACTCACACGTACACATGGACGCACGCAACACTCACGCACCCATGCAACACACAACACATGATGCAACACACACGCTCATGCTCAAGTGCTCAACCTACTCCCTACGTCCGTGAAAGACTATACCTTTAGAGATTTACACATTGACCAGGGCATAATTAACGCCAAAAAGTAGCAGACTTATGTGTGCATGCGACCATTGAGATAAGAAGATTAAATGAAGGCCGTTGCATGCTGTAATTAAGGATAGACATGTAGCCTATACCTACAACACAAGTTGGTGCATTAGTCAATCAATATCGATTTAGATTAAAGGCTAAATGCATTGGAAGTGTAGATGTACATCATGTACTACACTCTTTGTTTTATAGCTGATGTACACTCTTTGTTGGAAGACCGAGGGAGGACACGTGCATGCACTCACATACACAGCCAGGGCGGTTCACGCACAAGGGTTGGATTCGTGTCGCGCCTGCGTAAAGTTTTGTTTAACTGATTTCTTTGCTCTGCCAACTCACAGGTGGGACCCAGAAACCAGGTGACAATTTAACCAGTCAACAAAGTGCCACGTCGATTATGTGGCCGGTCAGTAGGGTGCAATACGGTGCTCTACGATGAGCTAGTGATCGTATAATTGCCGCAAAACTATATATAGTGACCGTAAAGAGTGTATTGTTACCTAAGTTGACCGCCAATGTATTTTTCTCATTTCAAATTAAGCCATATAAATCAGAAAGGACGCAGTATGGACTACTACTAGTAGTACTAGTACTGCTTTGATGTGTCCCGTCAACTCGCCGAACGAGGAGAAGCTTGCTTACTACGCCTCTCCCTCGCCCACACGCGCGGTGGTTCGCAGGACAAGGAGAGGGTTTTGACTACAGCGCCCTCTCCCTCTCCCTCTCCCTTGCCCTCGCCCTCGCCCTCGTAGTGGAAGTGCAACAGTTCAATCAGTGTCAGATTGCTAGAAGCATATTGTACTGCAGTATCATCATTGTTGGACCTTCCGAAGAGGCGAAGAGCCAAGTGCAAGGTTCACACGAGTACGAACTGTTGAACCTCCTGAAGAGGCAAAGAGCCAAGCACAAGGTTTTATAGGAGTTGTCGTCCTAGTAGGAGTGTACTACAACTATAGCGAATGATGCTACTGTATAATGCCGCCACGTCACGTATATCCAAAGCTGTGCCACCTTTTTTTTCTCAAAGAGCATGTTGGAGCCTGTGCAACAACTACACAAGTTGCACGTACACATAACACATTTACTAGTAATAAATTCTAAAGGACAAATGCCAGTATGCCACACAAGTTCATCTCCAATTCATGTGATAAATTTGTGCACGACTAGTCTACATATATTCATAGCGCTACCGTTCACAATTACCGTACTCCACTTACACGTTATAGATGTGCTACATGTCCTCCTCCAGGTTCCAGTCCCAGGTGTTCTTCATGGATGGCACGATCCATAGCGATGGGCAACGGGAATCATTGTCGCATCTTTCTAGTCCGGTTCCACACGATGGAGACTCATCCAAGCTGAAGCGGCATAAATCAGGGATAGCGTGTCCCAGCATGTCGTTCATCCGGCGGTGCGCACTGAAGAGACAACCATGCTTCATGAACGGCAGGCCTTCTGTGTCATGCACGGAAGGTGGCATCCGCTTCATAATGGGGTAGCTGTCCCCGACGAAAAGCGAGTACTCTGCAAGAGTGTTCCTCGGCACCCACGTAGCATCACGGGGGTCGAACTCGGCGCCGTTCATCTGGTACACGCGGCATCCCAGATCTGGACACATGGTGACGTACATAGTCAAGGTCCATGCATAATAATGTTGTGCTCAAATATGGCTGTCAGTAATACTGTGCAGCAAATAGTACTACTCCGGTATAGAGGAAGTAAAATAATCGGCTTATTATATATAGCCACTCTTGGCTACATGGATGAGATAGTAAGATATGGAAAAACAAAAATGGTGGCAGCTAGTGGGTTCAAGTCTTCAAGGGCCTAGCTAGCTATACGCGTCCTCCAAGGTAAAAAGTACTCCTACTAGTACTACAAAGTATACTACTAGTGCAACAATGAAAGAGAAGGCGAGAGGGTTAAAAATAGAATACCTGGGTAGATGGTGACGGTCCGATCGTGGTAGATTGTGTGACCATGTTGCACATCAGTGGTACCATGGGTAACGACTGCTAAGATAGTTGATCCCAATATGCCAAAGTCAGCTACAAGGTTCCAGGTTAGACCGAATTGCAGATGCAAATGCACATCCAGGATTGGCGATCTTATTTTGATCGGGGGATGACTGGTCCCTGCAAAATAATGGAGTACTGTTAGGGATGCAAGTGATGGTTTGTGCATTCCGTTTGTAATATCCCATACCGTAGGATGGCAACCAGATGAAACAAGTCCCCTGGCTTGTCACCGCGAAGATGCGGCCTAGATGGCGCACGACGTCTTCGAACGTGTAGGGGTACAAATCTGCCGCCGCCAACATGCGCCAGCCTCTGCCTTACTGCCTCTTGCATTGATGGCAATCCTTATGTCGAACACCGCGATGAGATAGTAATCATCGTAGCCACGTCGCTTTGTCGGCGGGTCCGCAATTGCTATCTTCTTCAATCTCATGTAGGCATCATCATACGTATTCAAGCCCAGCCAGTCTGAAAGGCCTGTCCCAATGGTGGAGAAGGGGTCCACCGGAATGGCCGCACTGCTGTGGATGTTGTGCAAAATGATGGTGGTATCCGGCCAGAGGTATGCAAGCCAATCTTCGTTGGCACCGACCCAGACCTATATATAAGATGGTGGGCAGTGGAGAAATTATGGGATGGAAATGGAATAACTAAGTACTACATGATCAAACTCCATTACTGACCTGCTCATCGGACAAAATCCGACTACCTCTCAACGCCGGCAACTCTAGCGGAGTCAACATGCAACCATGGCCAGGGAGCGGTGGACTGTTCGAAGGATTGTCCCATAGAAGAACCTTCTCCTCGAGGACGCATGGAAGACCAACAAGCATGGCCTATTTAAGCAGCGTCTTGAAAAAGTTGGTGCAGGAAGCACCGAGTCTTGCGGCGGTGAGGACGTCGGAGCGGCGTGCGATTTCTCCCACAGGATCGTCTTCCAAGGTCTCCCAGCCCCGACGAGGAGGAGAACCGCCTGGCGAATCCATGGGAGCAGCGACGAACTGCCTTCTCTTCGGGGGGAGGGGAACTGGTGAGGAGGAGATAAGAGCGTAGTAACCGCAGGGCCTCGTCCCTTCCAACTGTAGATCGTTCCTCAATGAAGGTGTGAGGCTATTATTTACTACTAGTACTCCCTCCGATTCTTTTTACTCTACGCATAAGAGCAGACCCGGATACCAAGGCAGGGGCTCGCTACATGCTTTCTGGACGGAAATACCCCTGGCGCATGGATGGGAGGAGCTAGCAGCTATAAATGCCCCATGCAGCCCATTGGCTGTCCGCCCACGTTCTCCTCTCTCTGCATGCTGCATGGATGTCTCCCTCTCTCACATGACTGCATGCGGTGGCGCTGTCCTATGAGAAGCTCGCGTGGAGATAACAATCTTCTCTCCAGAAGAGATTTTTTTGAAAGAAAGGGATTATGGAACGTTATGGGATTGCATTATACTGTAAATAATAGCACTAGTAAGAAATTTTTGGCACTAGGTAGTAGTTTTTGGCGTGGATTAAGAAATTTTGGGTATGTTTTTGCTATTTTTTGTACAATAGATTCTTCCTAGGGCTGGTTGAAAGTGGTAGTTTTTTGTTTTGTAAGTAGGAGTGTAAGTTAAGCTTTGGAAGCCAATAAGCAAGGCTAGTTACATAGTGCATATGTGTACATGATTGAAAGTAAATATCAACCATGAGTGACTAATATCTTGATGGAAAACTCGAACCTATGGAATAATAGGAAAAAAAATGCATGGTTGGAAATACTATCAATGTTCATGTCCGTTGCAACAAATCATAATTAGAATAATACTTATTCACAAACTTGGTACAAAACACTCTAATTTTGATATACATATGTCACTAGAGATATATTATGTTTCAATTAGAATATATTCCTTGGGCTGTTTTGGTGAGGTCAGGGAGGGATGTGGTTGGTTTTAAGATACTAATTATGGGTTTTTCTGCAAATTGGTAGACAAGTGGGATGTTGGTGAGAAAAGGCAACAACTTACCTCACAATCGTTAGATGTAGATCTAATGGTCAAAAACGACGGATGGTAGACACACCAGCATCACCAACTTGGTCTTGTGTAGGAGTACTAGCAAGATCCGTGCATTGCACGGAACATCAAGATGCATTTTTTATAAAACACTTGTTGTGATTGACCCTTGCGGGAGTAATCCCATGTGTAAAAACTAATGATATCTCGAGAAATATGAGATAAGGTGAAGAGGAGTGGGGTGTGGTGGTGGTTGGTGGTCGGACTGAGCGGAGGCATGGGGATTGACGACGCCGGCAACAGCCACCAGGCCAGTTTGTTCTAGAGGCTTCCTTTCTTAATTGCTCAACAATGAGGTTTGTTGGAGATAAGGATGAACGAGGGAAGGCCTTGTCTGGAAATGTGGAGAGGGGTGCGGGTATCTTTTTGTTTAATTTCCATCCGTTTCCATCCGTCAGATATAGATCGGACGGTCTATATTGCAAGATGGCACACATACCATCATCACCAACTCGGTTTTTTATAAGAGAAGAAATATAAGTATGGAGATACAAATGTATTATCGATACTTGCTTCCACAAACTAGCATCTACATTCTATTCAACGCCTCGGCATGTGGGGCCTTAGCACAATGACTTCTCGACTGTGTAAAACAAAGATTTTCCCGTCGCCGACAAGGAGGGGGTGACGGCAGCACGCTTTTTGTCTTTCTCTAGTCCTAGTAGTCATACTAGGTGGTCTAAGCACGTGTAGATTTATTCTTTTTCACGCCTCGTGTTCGCCGTACTTCCACGACTATTGATGAATAGACGGTAAGTTATTCACGGGGAAACCCTTGTTGAGCTTGTTTGCGAGTAGGGATGGCAATTTTATCCACGGATCTGGATATCCATGGATACCCGACCCGGTTGGGGAAGGGTATGGAGCACATTTTCGCCCATGGGTCCATGGATATGGATACCCACGAACAGTCGGGTTGGGCATGGTTATAGTTTGTGCTCCATGGATATCCAATGGATACCCATATGGCATGTGGGGCCATATGACAGTGATAGTAGAAAGAGCGAATCAATGGGAAATGGCAGAAAATATGCAACTTGTTCCATGAGCTATATGCTGGAGAATCAACCTCTAGTATGTCACACTTATGCATGTAGCTTATGTTGTCATTTGTGACTGAATGATGATGAGTTAATTTGCTCTTTGGGAAGGCTTCATGCTGACTTTTCTATGCCCATGGAGCTCCATGGGTATGTGGGTATCTAGTGGGTTTGGACATGGGCACAAGTTTTGCCCATGGATAATTTGGTGGATGGGCAGAGGGTAGGAAGATGGGTCATGGGTTGGATTTGGACCAGCTCCACCCGCCGCAAACCCGACCCATTGCCATCCCTATTTGCGAGAGAGAGAGACAGTGTGCGTGTGTGATATGTTAGAGACTGAGGCAATGATAACAGATTCTTTGTGTCTATGTGTGTGGAGGATAGAGAGAGACATGTACATGGGGCTTTGGGTTGTGTAACGTGGAGACACATATACATAATTAGAGAGTGAGTGTGTGAGATACATATGCGGACATGAGGAGAGATGAGAATCCAGATAAATGGGTGTTTGTGTGTGTCTGTGTGTGTTTGTGCACGAGTTTGTGTGTGAGAGGGAGAGAGTGTATGTGGAGTAGAGAGACCACTGATGATGTAAACCTAGTATAAGGGAAGGGGGAATGGTGTGACATGTGTAGTAGCGAGATAGCACGGGTTTGGGCGGGGGGAGCAGACTATTTGGAAGAGACATCGAGTGTGTGTGTGGGAGAGGGGTGTGAGAGCGAGAGAAAGAGAGAGCTAGCGATGGAGAGAGAGAGAGAGGAAGAGAGGGGGCGAGAGGGGTCGTTTGTGTCCATAAATGGCGTATAGATAGGGAGACAATGTTGATGTTGTCCGAAATTGGCCTATGAACGGAGACGCAAGGGAAGCGAGTCATCGTGTGTGTGATAGGGACTTCATGAGAGATCTAGAATAGATGGTGTAGAGAACAATGTGCAAAATCGAGAACGATTATACATTAGGGAGCTATGCAAAGAGTCACGACATATATGTATACAGGGAAGGAGCTAGGGCGGGTCCGCATGTGGGAGAGATAGAAAGAGGAGAGTGGTGCACAAGGAGACAAAGTGTGCTTGTTTGTAGTGGGGGTGGTGTGTGAGGTGAATGCGCGAGAACCACATAACTAGGGAGATAGACGTTTGGGGGCAACGTTTTGTGTGTATGGGAAATATACACTCTACATAGTGGATGTGCTTGGGTAAGAGAGATAGCAGGATACCTAGAGAGTGAGGGAAGAGATGTGTGCATGCCCGAGAGACAAAGTGATAGAGACCTACGTTGGGGTCCGGACTTTACAAGAGAGAGGGGTGTTAATGTGCTCGCGTGTTGGTGTTTGGGGGAGAGAACGACTTCTCTATGTGTGTGTGTGTGTGGTGGGGGGGGGGGGTTGACCTAAGATAAAGAGTGAGGTGTCTATATTTGAGGGAGTTTAGCGTAATTGAGATATTGTGCACTCATGGTTGATCAATTTGTTTCACAGTTTGTACTATGAGATAACGATACTTTTGAACATGCGTGATATACCTTGATGTACCAGAATTACAAACCTAAGATTGGAATTTTGGAATTTGACTCCATCATTAGCTTTCGTAATTCATTTAAATAGAGGTACATTTTAAGCCAGGATTTCGTGATTTAAAATTCATATATCAAACCTAGAAATATACACATACGGGCATGTTCAAACTTTATAATCATCCACTTTATTCGTACACATACACATTTTTGCTTTTGTCATCATATTTACGATAAACACATTTGGAATTTCATTTGAATTGGACCATATGATGGTATTTGCTTGTAGTAGCTCAATGATCCATATTTGAATTGAATGGACAATCTAAGTTTTGAGTTGGAGACATTGATTTTCAAAACTTGCACATTTTTTTGCGTGCAAAACAAGCAAATTGTCAGCCAAGATATCATAGTCGGCCGTACGAGAGCAGAATACTTATAATTTTAGGTGCCAAAAGCTTTCAAACTTCCCGCTCACATCGAAATATCACGCGCCCGAAAGTTTAGCCCTGCGATATTCCTGTTTTACCCCTGCCACATGAACGGAAAAGGGCTGCTTTGGTAACTCCATTGTTTTCCCCTCTTTGCCCCCAACATTCTTCCCCAAAGCCCCTCCCCTTCCCCTCCCCAACCCCCCAACCACGGCAAGCTGCCGAATCTAGTCCTCCGCCGCAACGGTGGACCTCACACCCCGCCGGATCTACCTTCCGCACCTTGGAACCCCCAACTGCCAACTCACCACTTCACCAGAGCCGGTTCAGCGACTGGCTTGTCCACCGCTCTAGATCTCCTTGACCGCCATCATGGTCCACCACACCGGATCTGCTTAACCGTCACCCTCGTCCACCACAGCGTAGGCCCTTCACCGACTCCCTCGTCCGCCCCTTCGCTGGCCCTTCATACAAGCCCTAGTCCGCCGCAACAGATCCGCCTCACCGAAAGCACTGTACGACGCGCCCGCCGAAGCCTTCATCCACTGCACCGGACCCGCTCCACGGATGCCATATTCAACTCCACCGGCCCTGCTTTACCGACGCCGTAGCCTCATCAGGTGATTTCGATTTGTACTCCTTCGGTTTTTCTCTTTATCGTGCAACTATTCACTTACCACAGATGAGCTTTCTTGTATGTCGACAGGCGCCACAACCGTAGCACCGGAGCCGCTTCAGCGACGGTGACAGCCGGCCCAAACTCAACCGCAACACGAGCACCATCGATGATCCTTAGCTATCAAGTATGCCAATGATACCCATATGCCGCCGAGAATCAGGTACTATTATCCAACGGCCGGCGCCTACGTTCACTTTCCTAGCATAAGCACCGCACCTTTGAATTTCTTCAGGGCATCATTCAATTTTTCATGAGACGCGTTATTCTGCTTGCACCTGTAGGGCCATACTTCTGGCAGTGAACATGTTACATGTGCTAAATTACATACCAGTGCACATATAGTTAATATGCTTTAGTTTTGTTCTGATGCCACCTGTTGGTTCCATCAGACTGCTTAATGTTCTCTATGCTTAATTACACGTCAACAAACTAGCATGTGGTTCCGCTACTTTTTGTTCGTTTTACCCTACATTTTCTGATGCTAGCTATTACATCACTGCTCCGAGCCTCTGTTCATTACTTGTTTGTGTGTTCTTGATCTTCCCAAGTTGCATGACTAATTTGATGCTTCTATTAATTATGGAGCTGTCAACCCCATCAAGCAAAATATTTGTTCTTCTAGGGCTGGCACCTCAAACAAGCATAAAAATAGAGGGAAGCAGATATATTGTCATGTATGCACACACCCTTCTTTCATTAGTTTAGATGAACCATTGATGATCAATTCGGACCAGTGCATGCAATGAAAATTAATTTTACCTAAATAGATGGTGCAGAATAAACTACAACAACTAGATTTGCAACCACGGGATGCTGACGATATATTGAAAGAACATTGCAACAGCAGCTAGGCTTCACAGCAACATATGGTAAGCCAGCTATTTTTAGTACATGTGAAATGTAATGCGAGTGGGCTGCTTTCTTGGCTTGTGACCTCAATGTGTAATCCTACCGAATTACAAATAGTTCAGTTGTCTGCTTTGTTGTATTGCTTGATTCGAATGCTTATTTGTTGTTACGCTATACCCGAGTTGGCCAATATGTCAGCAGTGCCTGCTGTACTATCGTAAAGAAATGCATGCCTATTTCATTTGAGTCCTTAACTTTTCCTCTCAAGTTCATCACAAGACTGTCTTCGTAGTTTATATGAGGCCACACTGTTAAGTGCTTTCTCAGATTATTTCAACTGCTTAGATGCCTTGGCAACTTAAATATAGCGTTTGTACACTCCCTTTCAACTAGGGATGTCAACTGGGCCCCGTTTAATCCTGATTAAAGTCCACTAGTGGTATGATAGTTCAAAAGAGTTTTTGTTTTTTGAGGAAAATGAACTAGGGAGGTAGCAAAAACTAACTAGATGGGACTGGCGGATGTCGTTTATTTGCCACTTACATCCCTAGTTTCATCTTACCATTTTAATTTCTTTTCGGTTGATGCTGCTTCGAACCATTTAAATATAGTTTGCCATGCTCGGCAATAATTCGTCCGTCGTTTACCATGTAAGCTTACTGCCTGGATCATATGATAACTATCTCTTACTGATGTCCAGCGGAAACCTTTCAGGATGCCGTTCACA
The DNA here is from genome assembly GCF_056163025.1 of Triticum urartu. NCBI lineage: Eukaryota > Viridiplantae > Streptophyta > Magnoliopsida > Poales > Poaceae > Triticum > Triticum urartu. Next base: position 396,183,934 of record NC_141876.1, on the reverse strand, counting down.
CTAGGACACAATGTACAACCCGAGAATCTATTTGTGGAAGCAGTGCGCCATCCATGTTACCAGATGGTAGCAGTTCAGAGGCAACACCGCCGGAGAGCAGTCTGAGAACAGATATTATAGTGCTTGAGGCTCTACTAGAGGCAAAAAGAGATGGTGTGGCTGCCATGAATGAGGTAATCTTTATCTTGAGGCTGGAAATTACGGAATTAGCGACACGCATTATGCAAGCAACCCAGGAATTGGAGGAAGTAAGAATGTTTCATTTGAAGACGGAGGAGGTCCTGCTGTTTCTGCTATCTGAAGCCCAGGGTAATCCCGGTTCTTCTTTAGATACCAGTTGAAATTGTCATTAGATTATTGAACTTGCATGTTGTGTCATGTCTCTGAATGGATTATGTTGCAAGACCCCCTATGTTGTCCATGTGTTGTAATGACCGAATTTTTTAGGCAAGGTAATCCTCAGTACTTGTATGATTGACATAAGGTGAACTGTTTTTCGTGTGAGCATATTGTATTGGATGAAATAACTGTTTGACTCAGAGTGTATCCAACCTACTGAATTCCAAGATCACGGCATTTCTAAATCATAATCATGTATGAAGGTGGAATAAATCTTTGTTGTGGTTTTGAAGAAATAAATAACAAAACGTATAATTATTTGTGGATATTCGTAATTGAATACAAATTGGATTTGAATTTAGTTTGCCAGGTCCCAGGGAAAACATGAATGCTAATTCTCCCAAGTTTTGAACGAAGCGGCTAAACACCCACTATAATTTGTGGGCTGCCCGAAGCAAGTGTTTGCGAGATGGAAATTACTATCTACCCCTAACACTTGACATCCTTATCGACCGGATTTACACTGCTGTCGATAGGGGTAGACTAGTAACTTCAATCAGACGTGACACAACGGCCTCTTAGCCCATTCAGACACGGTGGGCGCCAAACGTGGGCGGCAAAACACATTTGATTCAAGCTCATCCGAGAGACATGTGTCTCTTCCTCCATTTCCCCATTCATACACGGTGGGCGGCAAAACAAACTCTCCTTGTCCGAAATCGATGTAGGCTAATATTTTAAATAGGGGCAGATGTGTAACTTCCATCCGACGTGACACAACCGCCCTACCTGTCAGCCCCGTTTATACACCGTGGGCGGCAAAACACCCTCTCCTCGCCCGAAATAGTTACCGGCTAATATTTGGGAGATGCGAGATTACCGTCCTATCCCCAACCGACGCGATGTCCAAAATTTTAAATGGGGGATAAGTTCGTAACTTTCCCCCATTTCAGAGAAGCGCGTCCCAAAGTTTGAGACCGCCTCCCCTCCATTTCCCCATTCATACACCGTCGGCAACACGACAACCTTCGCACTATGGCCAGCCTCCTCTGTCCGCCACCCCATCCTCCACCTTGCCGGAGCCGCTACCCCTATCCCATCGTCCACTACAAGAGATGGACATCTCTCATCCATGGCGCTGGACCAGGATCCTTTCATCGCCTCCTCTCGCTTCATCGGCGTCGTCGTCCACCTTGCCGTTGCCGCTCCTACGACCGCCTCCTCCACGGCAACAGGATATATCCCCCGACCCGGCCGTCTGCCGTCTAAAGTCTTCTTCCCCGCCACCGACAGCCATCACACCCGCAGCACCCTCAACGTATCAGCATAGGCCTACACGGCGTCGCAAGAGAGGTGGTACTCTTCCATATGTGCTTAAGTTATTGATCTCAGCCAGAAAATAGATCGTAATTTGTTTACTGTACTTTTCTTGTCTGTACCAAATCATAGTGGCTAGTTGAAAGCAAACATTGGTTGCGAAGTAGCTTTGTCCGGTTTGCACCTTCAGATCCGCCATGGCACGGGCACTATACTCGTAAAGCTTATGGTTTCCCCCCTTTATATTCACTACCAGCATCGTAGGTGCTTCGTGTCATGCTAGCACTGCTCCTCAAGACCTCAACCCAAATCTTATGTGTTGAAATACGAATCTGATATGATGCTCATATCACTAAAACAGAGAACATTTAATTGGTCACCTAATGTTCCTATATTCGTTTCGAAGAGCATGTGTGCCACCCACTGGTCCAGCTAGTTCCACTTTCCTAATTTTTCTCTTGATGCTTAAGGTTTTCCCCTTTTATCTACTCCCTCTGTTTGGAATTACTTGTCTTGGAAATGGATGTATCTAGAACTAAAATACGTCTAGATACATCCATTTCTGCGACAAGTAATTCCGAACGGAGGGAGTACTCTACTATGATCTGCGTAGGTGCTTTCTGTCGTACTAGCATTACTCCACCCTTCAAGCTAAACAACACAACACTCAGAATTCGAAAGCTTAGTTGTTCAAATATTATTGTGATATGATACTGATATTAGTTAACCGACACATTTAATTGGTTAGCTAAAGGTCCCACTTGAGTTTCCAAATGCATGTCGCGACATATAGAGAGGCAGCATAATTGCATTTCTTTGTCACTTGTTGACCGTACTTTCTTGTCCATACCAAATCTTAGTTGTTATTTCAAAGCAAACATCAGTTGCTAACTACCCTTTGCGCGGTTTGTTGGTTTAGATCTGCCATCCCACTGCCATAGTCAACACTGTACTCATCATGCTTATGTTTTCCCCATTTTACGATGACCACAATCAGCCTACGTGGTTCGTGTCTTAATAGCACTGCTCCACCCATCGAGCTAAACAAGCTTAGTTGTACAAAATCATATATGATATTATTGCTGATATTAGTAAAACTGAGAGATGTTTAATTGGTTAGCTAAATGTTCCTACTTTAGTTTCGAAATGCATGTGAGCCACATATGGAGAGACCGGAAAGAATAGTATTTCTCTGTGCGCTCTGGTTCATCATGGGTGGCCAACTGAAAGTGCTAGTGATCGACTAGAGGGGGGGAGTGAATAGGCGATTTTTATGGATGTCTTCAATACATGTAAGTTTCGAAGACAAACGATAGAAATAAACCTATTGCCATGCAGCGGAAGGTACACTACACTAGGCAAACCATACTCAAGTATTCAATGAAGTGAAAGCACAATGACTAATAGCAGCTAGGCAGTAAGGATCAGGTAGGAAGGTATTGTGAAGCCAATCAGAACAAGTAATCACTCAGTGAAGTCAAATGGTGAAGCAATCCTACAATGACTTCACAAGAACCAACAGTAAGTAAAGGGAAGGGAAGGACGAAACCAGTGACTCGTTGAAGACAATGATTTGTTGGACCAGTTCCAGTTGCTGTGACAACTGTACGTCTGGTTGGGGAGGCTGAGATTCAACTCAGAAGACCTCGTCTTCACCTTATTCCCCTTGAGCTAAGGACACCCAGTCCTCGCCCAATCACTCTGGTAAGTCTTCAAGGTAGACTTCCAAACCTTCACAGACTTCGTTCACCGGCGATCCACAATGACTCTTGGATGCTCAGAACGCGACGCCTAACCGGCTGGGGGATTCACAGTCCTCAAGTGTAATAAGTCTTCAGATCACACAGACAAGAAGACTTAAGTGATGCCTAACACTCTTTGGCTCTGGGTGGTTAGGGCTTTATCCTCTCAAGGAATTCTCTCTCAAAGGCTTCGAGGTGGGTTGCTCTCAAACGACTAAAGCCGTGCTTTAACTCTGAGCAGCAAACCGTTTATGGTTGTACGGGGGTGGGCTATTTATAGCCACTAGGCAACCCGACCTGATTTGTCCGAAATGACCCTGGGTCACTAAGGAACTGACATGTGTTCCAACGGTCAGATTTCAAACACACACGACAACTTTACTTGGGCTACAAGCAAAGCTGACTTGTCCAACTCTGGACAAGATTCGCTCTCATAGTCTTCACTCGAAGACATAGGATTTTGGTTAAGCATCACTTCAGTCATTCTGACTGGTTCTCTTGGACCCCACTTAACAGTACGGTGGTTCCTATGACTCAACAAAGAAAAACACAAAACGACGAAACTGCTAAGTCTTCGCGCTCCATAGTCTTCACGCGATGTCTTCTCATGTCATAGTCTTCAATGTGAATGTCTTCACATACCACCTTTGACTTCAATGTCTTCATACATTTTTAGGGGTCATCTCTGGTAGGAAAACCGAATCAATGAGGGACTTATACCTGTGTTATCCTGCAATTCTCACAAACACATTAGTCCCTCAACTAGGTTTGTCGTCAATACTCCAAAACCAACTAGGGGTGGCACTAGATGCACTTACAATCTCCCCCTTTTTGGTGATTGATAACAAACTAGTTGAAGTTTTCAACGGGGAATATAATATGTGAAATGTAAAGGATAGGGAATTGTCTTCATAAGTTGCAAGGGCTCCCCCTGAAGATGTGCATATAAGTAATTTGCTTTTGGAATGCAAATGCACATGGCAGGTTGTACTTGTGGAGATCCTCTTCAACTTATGATGACAATTCATCATGCATGAAAAGTATGTGAAGATAATGACATGCATAATGAAAAATGGACGTCTGCAAAATGATCTAAGTGCGGAATTTATCGTCGCACATGCAGAATTTATCATCGCATCACAGAATAGCAAATAAGTAGCAGACGACCATCGAGTTTAAGTGTTACAACTCAAAGAACCAAATGTATCAAAACGAGAGTTGTAAACACTAGGCAAAACATAAAGCAACCGCCCATATGGACCCGCTTGAAGACTATCAAACTCATGTGCTTCTCCCCCTTTTGTCAGTAAGGACCAAAAAGGTTTGAAGACATAGAGCGTCTACTCATTCCCATGAGGAGTAGGTGAAGCAGCAAGGTCGTCGGTGGTCTTCGACGGTGCAGAAGAACTCGGGGCAGTGTTGATGCGTGCAGAAGTAGGGAGCGGTGAAGTGGCATCGTCTTCGTCCTCGATCACTCTGGCATTCACAGTTGCCGCGGAGGAAGAGAACTCAGAGTCTTCAAGAGACGGAGTTCATCGCAGCACAATCCTTCTTGGAGGTGTAGAGTCAAACTTGAAACGTTCAGAGAAGCCATCCTCTTGAAGATCATCTTCAGAACACATAAGCGTCAGCCCTTTCCATGTACGCTGACAGGTTTCATGGGCAACAAAGGCATTCTTGGTGGCAAGATTGCGAATGCGGTTGACATCCACCAAGAGGTTTTGCATTTGGCGCTTCAGCCAGTCATGATGCCTATCCTATTTCTGATGAAGGGCAACCAGAAGCTCTCGGTCATTGAGAACACGAGATCGCTTCTTGGGCCGTTGGGCAATAGTGCTTTCAGTGGCTTCAGTGAGGGCACGATGAGGTGCACGTGTAGTACCAGCCAGAGGATAAACACGAGTGACTGCTTCAACTCCTTCAATGTTTTGAGAGAAGCTTTGATTCTCAGCATTCTGAAGACTAAGAGGCTCCTTGGCAGGCTCTGGATAGATGGCTTCAACGGACATATCAACGTCAGGCAGAAATATCCGATGATTGCAAGCAGAGGGCTGATATGAGACAGCTGAGTGTAGTTTGATCAGCTGCATTATCCATGGAGCGTAAAACATCAAGCCAAAAAGATCAGATCCTGATGCAGCAAGTTGGCGGATGAATAAGTCTTGTGCATTGAAGCATTTGCCGTAAAGAATATAAAATACCAAAGTCTTCATTGCACCTTCCAGCTTTGCATGTGGAGAATGTCCTTTGATGGGCCAGAGAGTTCGCCTGATAATGTGATAGATAGTGCGTGGCAGATACTCAAGGTCTTCAACAAAGAACTCCTTAGGATATGCAGCATCTGGAGGCAAAGGCTTCATCATGCTAAGCATCTGACTCATGTTCGGTTCAGGCTTCTGAAAGATGCTCTCCATAGCTGCAATGTGAAGCTGACAACCAGGTTCATAAAGATCTCCAGGAGTGGGCAGACCAGTGAGCTCAATGATATCAAAGGCTTTGGCTTCGTGATGAACATTGCCGGTCATCCACTCAAGGACCCAAGTCTTCGGATCTCTGTTGTAGCCACGAATGTGAAGACTGGCATAGAATTGGAGCAACAACTCTTCGTTCCAGTGCTCTTGGTCGGTGACAAAAGGCGACAATCCAGACTCTTTGAAGCAATCCAGAGCTTCTTCCAAGCAAGGCAGACCAGTTATGAATTCAGTGTCAAGACGCATATGAGGGAAAATGCGACCTTGATTGTACAGAATGCATGAGTAATAACTTCGCTGCGGATAGCTCCAGAACCGATCAGAAGATATTCTTTCCCTTGAGTAGGGGTTCTTGGCGCTATTGAAGAAGGTGTTGTCTGCTTTGTAGCCGTTGACATTAAAGGATCCGGGTGCTGATGCAGGACCTGGAAACCTGGGCAACCTTGGCATTGGCTGCTGTACCTGAGGCCTGTGCTCAACATGATAGTCAAACTGAGGACCAGCAGCAGGTGCAGGAACAGGAGCAGTGGTAGAGGCGTTGGGCTGCACTACAGAGGCTTCAGGAGCAATGGGCTCTGAGAAGGCCGAAAGATAACATGGGCTGGAAACTGCCCAACGGAATAACGGGCCATTAATGGGTATAACGTGATACACTGTTCATTACGGGACAGTTTCACCACGGGGCATTAATGGGTGTAAAGTGATACACTGTTAATTACGGGCCAGTTTCACCATGGGCCGTTAATAGGCCAAGAGTTACATAGGGCCATGGGCCATATATGGGCCAGAAGGGAAAACGGGCTGGAATCATATTGGGTGGCCCAGATGACGCTACTGGGCCTAATTCGAATAGGGCATAACGGGCCTTGGGTTAGCGGGCTGTAAATGGGCTATATGCGAACATGCCGTTAACAGGCTTTACATGGGCCGGCCCGCCACCTTTTGACCAAGTCAAACGGGCCTGCCTTTTCACAGGAATGGGCCTCTGTTGGGCCGTGCCACGTGTCGACGTATCATAGGCGCCTTCTGTCCAATGAGTGGATGACATCTGTCCCAACGATGAGCCGACACGTGTTTCCTCTAGCCAATGATGATTTTACACGTGGAAAATCCCCATTGGTCGGGGCTGTTAACGGGTTATCTGATCCAAAACCCGACCCGATAGCTTAACGGCGTTCCGTTACGGTGGATGCCACGTGTCGGTCACCCTTGACAAAATCACTTCTGTGACGCGGGATTTATCGTCATGGAAGTGGACACTTCCGTGATGATAATTTTGGTAATGTCATGGAACACTTCTACGACAGCACATGTATGACTATCTTGATTCTGTCGTAAAATCGTCATGGATGTACATGTATGACAGAAAATGCGACCTACTGTGACAAACACGTATCATCACGGAAGTGTATTTTTTTTGTAGTGGGAGAATTAGGAAATGGACACGGAAGTAGTATTTAGAATGCATTTACTACGTGATCAAACTCATCTTACCTGCTCATTGGACAAAATCCGAGTGCCCCTCAACATCGGCATCTCAAGGGGCATCAACTTGCAACTATGGCCATGCCACGCTGGAGAGACCCCCAAGGAAACATCCTCGTGCGTTGCATAGAACATCAAGATGCATTTGTATGAGTAGTTTATCTTGTGAGAGAAAAGGATGAACGAGGGAAGGCCTTATTTGCAAATGTGGAGAGGGGTGTAGGTTTCTTTGTGCAAAATTTCCATAGTTTTCTTCCTATCCATCAGATATAAATCAGACGGCCTATAAAAAGCAGAGTTGGTGATGATGGTGTGCCTGCCATCTTGCAGTATGGGCCGTCCGATCTATATCTAACAGATAGGAAGGAAACTATGACAATTTACCCGCACTCCTCTCCACATTTGCAGATAAGGCCTTCCTTTGTTCATCCTTTTCTCCCACAAGATCTTGATGTTCCGTGCAACGCACGGGCATCTTGCTAGTATAAGAGGGGTGTGGGTATTTTTTTGCAAAATTGCCACAGTTTCCTTCCTATCCGTCAGATATAAATCGGACGGCCTATACTGCAGGATGGTAGGGACAGCATCATCAACAACTATGTTTTTTATAAGGGTAGAGTAGAGATAGAGATAGAGACTACTACTACCAATGTGCTGGCTCATGCGTTGCAATGGATCCAAAGTAGTAGAATAATACTTGTTCACGGTCTTGAAATATAAACATTCTTGTTTTGATATACATATATCAGTAAAAGTAAATCATGCTTCACTCAAAATATATTCCTCGGGCTGTTTTGATGGTTTTAAGATAACATGTGTTAAAAAATTTGGAGCTGTTTTTTAACATTTTGTAGCATGGCACGGCATCCGATGCACCTAATCGTCTAAAAAAATTGAGTTTGGGTCGGTGGCACACCCTGCGGCAATATGCCCTTGTGGCCTTCTTCTATAACTAGCAAGATGCCTGTGCATTGCAGGGAACATCAAGATGCATTTTTTTACAAAACACCTGTTGTGATTGACCCTTGCAGGAGTAATCCCATGTGTAAAAACTAATGATATCTCGAGAATTTTATCAGAAAAATGGTATCTTTGGAACAAGTTTTCTCTACTACTGCTCCTTGTAGCGAGCGGTATTCAATGCATGTGTCAGCAGACATGACAACTTGTCCATGGAAGTTGAACCACGACGACCATCACGTTTCTTGTTTCTACCACTGCCACACCCACACGCGATTCCCACGACGCCGCTCCAACCCGCGACACGACGTCCCCCGATGTGCGCCTCATCCCTCTTGGCCCGACCGCTCCTCTGCAGTTGTGTGCATGACATGCGGGAGAGCTGAACTGCGACGACCATCAACTTTCTACGACAGCCACACCTGATTGGACGCGGTTTGCCTGCTCCAATCCGTATTCCCGCACCATCGAATTTTCATCCAGCTGCTGTGACACATTTCGTCCCGGGCATCAATCCTTAGCTGGAGTACTTCTGTACTACTGGTAGTACCCGCCGGTGTGGCCATCTACACCTCGTAACGCCTCGTTGCCCAGCGGTGGCACCCTCGCCACGGCCACGCCACCACCGGCCGATTCATCTCGAACGAGTGAGTCGCGAACCACGCCACCGCCATGAGAACGACATGTGGGCCAGCCACATTTAAGGTCAGCATGTTATTGACTCACAGGACGGTGCACTAAGCCACTGAAGCTCGGTCCCATCGGCCCCGAGAGGGAAATGTAACTCCTGCGACAGGCCTTGTGGTGCTCCCGCAGTACGAGCTCGTGCCAAACCCGGATGAGATTTGCTAACCAACTAGTGAGCTACACGTGCATTGCACGCATGAGATTTGGTAACCAAAATCACTACTCTCTACTCTGTATATCTATATTGAAAGTGCGCTATATCGACTAGAGGGGGGTGAATAGGCGATTTTTATGAAAGTCTTCAAAACGTGGAAGTTTCGAAGACAAACGATAGAGATAAACCTATTACCATGCAGCGGAAGGTAGACTACACTAGGCAAACCATAGTCATGTATTCAATGAAGTGAAAGCACAATGACTAATAGCACCAATGTAGTAAGGATCAGGTAGGAAGATATTATGAAGCCAAACAGAACACGTAGTCACTCAGTGAAGACAGAAGATAGTGCAATCATACAATGACTTCACAAGGACCAACAGTAAGTAAAGGGAAGGGAAGGATGAAACCAGTGACTCGTTGAAGACAATGATTTGTTGGACCAGTTCCAGTTGCTGTGACAACTGTATGTCTGGTTAGGGCGGCTAAGTATTTAAACCTGAGGACACACAGTCCCGGACACCCAGTCCTGAACACGCAGCTCAGGACACCCAGTCCTCACCGTATTCCCCTTGAGGTAAGGTCACACAGACCTCGCCCAATCACTCTGGTAAGTCTTCAAGGTAGACTCCCAAACCTTCACAGACTTCGTTCACCGGCGATCCACAATGACTCTTGGATGCTCAGAACGCGACGCCTAACCGGCTGGAGGATTCACAGTCCTCAAGTGTAATAAGTCTTCAGATCACACGGACAAGAAGACTTAAGTGATGCCTAACACTCTTTGGCTCTGGGTGGTTAGGGCTTTATCCTCGCAAGGAATTCTCTCTCAAAGGCTTCGAGGTGGGTTGCTCTCAAACGACTAAAGCCGTGCTTTAACTCTGAGCAGCAAACCGTTTATGGTTGTACGGGGGTGGGCTATTTATAGCCACTAGGCAACCCGACCTGATTTGTCCGAAATGACCCTGGGTCACTAAGGAACTGACATGTGTTCCAACGGTCAGATTTCAAACACACACGACAACTTTACTTGGGCTACAAGCAAAGCTGACTTGTCCAACTCTGGACAAGATTCGCTCTCATAGTCTTCACTCGAAGACATAGGATTTTGGTTAAGCATCACTTCAGTCATTCTGACTGGTTCTCTTGGACCCCACTTAACAGTACGGTGGTTCCTATGACTCAACAAAGAAAAACACAAAACGACGAAACTGCTAAGTCTTCGAGCTCCATAGGCTTCATGCGATGTCTTCTCTTGTCATAGTCTTCAATGAGAATATCTTCATAAACCACCTTTGACATCAATGTCTTCATACATTTTTAGGGGTCATCTCTGGTAGGAAAACCGAATCAATGAGGGACTTCTACCTGTGTTATCCTGCAATTCTCACAAACACATTAGTCCCTCAACTTGGTTTGTCGTCAATACTCCAAAACCAACTAGGGGTGGCACTAGATGCACTTACAATCTCCCCCTTTTTGGTGATTGATGACAAACTAGTTGAAGTTTTCAACAGGGAATATAATATGTGAAATTGTAAGAGGATAGTGAATTGTCTTCATAAGCTGTGAGGGCTCCCCCTGAAGTTGTGCATATAAGTAGTTTACTTTTGGAATGCAAATGCACATGGCAGGTTGTGCTTGTGGAGATCCTCTTCAACTTATGATGACAATCCACTATGCATGTGAAGGTATGTGAAGATAATGACATGCATAATGGAAAATGGACGTCTGCAAAATGATCTATGTGCGGAATTTATCATCGCACATGCGGAATTTATCATCGCATCACAAAGTGGCAAATAAGTAAGAGATGACCATCGAGTTTAAGTGTTACAACTCAAAGAACCAAATGTATCAAAACGAGAGTTGTAAACACGAAGCAAAATATAAAGCAACCGCCCATATGGACCCGCTTGAAGACTATCAAACTCTTATGCTTCTCCCCCTTTTTTCAGTAAGGACCAAAAAGGTTTGAAGACATAGAGCATCTACTCGTTCCCATGAAGAGTAGGTGAAGCAGCAGGGTCGTCGGTGGTCTTCGGAGGTGCAGAAGAACTTGGAGCAGTGTCGACGCGTGCTGAAGGAGGTGATGGTGAAGTAGCATCATCTTCATCCTCGATCACTCTGGCATTCACAATTGCAGAAGAGGAAGAGAACTCAGAGTCTTCAAGAGATGGAGTTCGTCGCAGCACTGCCCTTCGAGGAGGTGTGGAGTCAAACATGAAGCGTTCAGAGAAGCCATCCTCTTGAAGATCATCTTTAGAGCACATCAGCGTCAGCCCTTTCCATGTGCGTCGAGAGGTTTCATGGGCAACAAAGGCATTCTTGGTGGCAAGATTGTGAATGCGGTTGACATCCACCAAGAGGCTTTGCATTTGGCGCTTCAGCCAGTCATGATGCCTATCCTGTTTCTGATGAAGAGCCACCAGAAGCTCTCGGTCATTGAGAACACGAGTGCGCTTCTTGGGTCATTGGGCAATTGTGCTATCGGTGGCTTCAGTAAGGGCAGGATGTGGTGCACGTGTAGTTCCAGCCAAAGGATACACACGAGTGACTGCTTCAACTCCTTCAATGTTTTGAGAAAAACTTTGATGCTCCACATTCTGAAGACTTAGAGGTTCCTTGGCAGGCTTAGGATAAATGGCTTCAATAGACATATCCACATAAGGCAGAAAGATCCGATGATTGCGAGCAGATGGCTGATATGAGATAGTGGAGTGGAGTTTAATCAGCCGCATTATCCATGGAGCGTAGAATTTCAAGCCAAAAAGATCAGAGCCTGATGCAGCAAGTTGGCGGATGAAGAAGTCCTGTGCATTGAAGCATTTGCCATGAAGAATATAGAAGAACAAAGTCTTCATTGCACCTTCCAGCTTGGCATGTGGAGAATCTCCTTTGATGGGCCAGAGAGTTCGCCTTATGATGTGATAAATAGTCCTTGGCAGATACTCAAGGTCTTCAGCAAGGAACTCCTTAGGATATGTAGCATCGTGTGGCAATGGCTTCATCATACTGAGCATCTGACTCATGTTTGGTTCAGGCTTCTGAAAGATGCTCTCCATAGCTTCACTGTGAAGCTGACAGCCAGGTTCGTAGAGATCGCCAGGAGTGGGCAGACTAGTGAGCTTAGTGATATCAAAGGCTTTGGCTCCGTGATGAACATTTCCTGTCATCCACTCCAGGACCCAAGTCTTCGGATCTCTGTTGTACCCACGGATGTGAAGTGTGGCATAGAATTGGAGCAGCAACTCTTCATTCCAGTGCTCTTGGTCGGTGACAAACGGTAGCAATCCAACCTCTTTGAAGCAATCCAGAGCTTCTTCCAGACAGGGCAGACCAGCTATTGCTTCAATGTCAAGACGCTTATGTGGGAAGATGCGACCTTGATTGTATAGAATGCAGGAGTAATAGCTTCGCTGCAGATAGCTCCAGAACCGATCAGAAGATATTCTTTCCCTTCAGTAGGGGTTCCTAGAGCTATTGAAGAAAGTGTTGTCTGCTTTGAAGCCATTGACATTGAAGGATCCAGGTGCTGATGCAGGACCTGGAAACCTGGGCAATCTTGGGATTGGTTTCTGTACCTAAGGTCTATGCTCAACATGATAGTCAAACTGAGGACCAACAGCAGGCGCAGGAACAGAAGCAGTAGCATCAGTGGCTTCGCTGACTTCTGGTGCTTGGGTTGGTGAAGGCTCCACATTGGCTTCAGCCATGACAGCGTCAGTGGCATCGGTGGCAGCCTCAAGATTCTCAACCTCCACTTGACGAGCTGGAGGGTCGGTCACAGTCACGTTCTCCTCGAGAACAGCTTCTTGGTGGGACGGGGAAGTAGCAGCTTTTGGGGTTTCTTCTTCATCGGCTGATGCAGCCAGAATGTCTTCAATAGTATTAGCTTCAGACTCAGAGACTGGAGGCCTTGGTCCTTTGTGAAGCCTGCATAACGCTGGCGATGCCTGTGGAGTTGGAGTTGGCTGGGCCTCAAAGTCTTCTTCTTCTTGTGCTTGTGGGTGATCAGCCCATGATGCATCCTGAGCAATTGGCGTCAGAGGACGACCAATGCTGATGAGCTCGCTGTGCGTTAGCACAGGCGATGATACCTGTTGGTGCTCGAGCTGAGGAAGAACTGCATCATCTTCAACATGGTCATGGTGACCAATGTCTTTAGCAGCGATGGGATCAGCTGCTGGAAAGTCTTCAGCTTCATGAGCCTCTGTGAAAGCAGGCTCATGGACAGTCAGTTGACGCTCCTGATGTTTAGCGTCAGGGTGAACCATGGAGATGGGTTCAACAATCAAGGGCTCTGTGGGAGCAGCCCGTTCCTTCTTGGTCTTCCGCTTCTTCTTGGAGGGAGCAGTAGCAGAGGCTTCAGGATGTTTCCTCTTTTTTGGCTTCTACCTCAGCAGTCCTCGTCTTCTTCAGCTCTGAAGTGGTTGACCGGGCCTTTGGCTTCAAGCCAGTCATGCTAGTTGGGAAGACAATGGGATCTGCTTCCTGCCTTGGTGCGTCGGGTTCGGCCATAGCGGGCTTCTTCTTCTTCTTCTTTGCAGCCATCCTAGGGTCAATGCCAGGATGCCCAAGGGCCTTGCGCTTCTCAGCCTCATTGTAGGCTTGCACACATTTGTCAGCCAGGCTCTTCATGCACTCACGAGAACCCTGAGCTTCTGCACGTTTCTTGAGAAAGGCTTCTTTGAGCTCGTGTAGCATAATCTTGAAGTTTTTCACCTCTTGCACGCTGAGCTTGGCCATATGCTTCTTGAACTGAGCCTTTTCATAGTCAATCTTTTGCTTCAGTTCAACAATGCGCTGGGCGATAGCTAACTCTGAAGCAATGGTGCCATGGAAGGCGACGCTGAGGCCAATGGGAAGTTGCAGATCTTTGAAGCTGAGATTGGGCGTGTCAAACCACTCATCAATGAAGTTGTGGATGATTGCCACGTCAAAGAGAGGCAGATCATTGAAGATTTCTGCTTCTTCTTTGCTATTGATCAGTTGCTCAAGAGCGTCATCTGCAAGATCTTCATCACTGAACATATCAATGGCATCGTTGCGCAGAATAGCAGCAGCAGTCAGTTCTTGGCCGGTGTGTGGCAGAGGCTTCTTGACCTTCTGGGGCTTGGAGATGCATGACAAATCTTTAGACTGCACACTGTCTTTAGGAGGTGCAGTGGCCAGTGGCTTCGCCCGTGATATTTTTGGTGCAGAGGCAGGCTTTGAAGCTTTTGGCTGCTTCAGTTTCTTTGGCTTCGGCACTGCAGGCGCTTCATCTGATTCAGCGTCATCTCAGGCTCATTCACGGCAGTCCCTTGAACCACGATATGGGTGATGAGACCTTCAAGGTTGTAGAAAGGACCGGTGACATTGGGTTCTGCATCGCGTGTGCCGTCAGCTCGGGGAGCAGAAGGACCAGGGTTGAAGTCTAGTCCCAATGACTTCTTGTTTTCCTTGGCCGATGCCTTTGCGTGCTGGAAGTTCCGCTTGAAGAGATTATCATCACGACACCATAGCAATGATGATGGGTCGGCATCTTCAGGCTGAGGTCCACGGACCATACACAGATAGAAACCCTGAGCAATAGCTTCAGCTTTGTTCTTGGGTAGAAGGCCTTGGAAGAGAATATCTCCCCAAGGACTTTTGATAGCACTCTTCTCAGCATATTCCTTGGTCACGAATCTGTATTTGTACCACTGTTCTGCCCAATATCTTCGAATCCACTGGATTCGGGTCTTGTGCTGATTATAATCCTCTTCAGGATCTGTCTTGTAAAGTTCTGAGAGGTCATCAGGCAAATCTCTTGATGTTCCCCCACGATGCTGTCTGCCTCCCTTCCTTGCAGATTTCTCTGAAGCCATGAACTTTAAACTGAAAGGCTTCAATACGTTCAAAGGCTTCAAAGGCTTTCGCTTGCTGGACAAACAGGAACTGGCTTCGGGAGAATTTATATGATGTTGTAAGAATTCTGCAAATGAATGCAGAATATGAGAACCAAGGGATTCTCCCACGGACATGTACCTGTGACAGCATTAAGGTGCAAGGGAAGGGGAAGAGGTCATATGCATTCTCAGAAGATTTTGAAGATAAATCAGTTTAGAAGACATTGACCTCATCGTGCGAAGATATTCACTCATAGATAAGGAGTTGGTTCCAGATTTGTACGAATCCATGGATCAGTACAAGTGAGGAATCTAACTACTTTGTGAAGCATAAGTGAATATACTAGGCATATTATGAGATGCAGTATGAAAGAGATCCAACTTGTGTGAATAGAAACTGCTTGTGGTAGAAAGTGACGAAGCTATCGGATCAAAGGGGCCGTAAAAAGGAAGTTTTATTTACCACACGAAGAACTCCTAGACGGAGTGGAAGAGTAGGCCGAGCAGTTCGATCGTCTGTGCCCTAACTTGGCGACGGAGGACACCTACGGCGACGGCGGAGAAGACGATGTCCGCGGTCGGCGTGAAGACGGCGTCGGAGAGGTTGCGGCAGCGAAGCGCTTCGTCGCCGGCGTCGTCGAGGGCTAGCAGTGGCGCTAGGGTTCGTGCGAGAGTGGAAGAAGAGATAATGACTGCGGTGAGGTGTGTATTTATAGGTACATGGGCGGCTCAGTGTTATTACACAGGTGCCCCTGGCGATTCACATATGAGGAACACGTGGCCATCATGCAGCATGTTGGAGGTTGTTCCACGTCCCACGCACACCTGGATTGTCGGGTGGTCGTTCCCACTTCTCCGGGTTTCAGGTGAAGGAATGAGCATTGAAAACGGACTTAATGTTTGTCTCTGTATCTTTCGCTGACAAGGACGTAGAGAAGACATTCGACAGTTTCAATAGAATGCATATGATTTGGAGAGATAGAGTTTGAGATAGAAAGCATAGACAGGTTAGGGTCCGATCACATTCACTTAGTTCAAAAGATTCAACAAGAAGACATAGCTATAAGTGAATGCTGTAGAGGACAGAACACTAGTATATATATATATATAATCAACATAGCGAAGATAATCATGAAGACATGTTGAGATTGAAGCCAAAGAAAATGTGAAGACATAGCAAATGTAACGCCATGAGTGAAATACTTCAAACAGAACCTTTGGTGGTGGCATTACCCACCGTATAAGAAGTATTAGACCCAGACACGGCATACAATTATCGTGGCGCTCCAAAGTCAAATTCCACATTAATGTATTCACACTTAGAATGTATGTCTTCATTGATTGAAGATATACTTTACTTCGTGTGTTGCACATCTAAGTCATCAATATGCATAAGTGTTAGGATGTGTGCCTGATCACAGGACATTTGAGGATTCCAAGATATTTAGCTCACACCATAACTTGCAAAATCTCTTCTCATCCAAGGGCTTGGTGAAGATATCAGCCAATTGCTCTTCAATGCTGACGTGTATGATATCAATGTCTTCCTTCACAACATGATCTTTGAGAAAGTGATGACGAATCTCAATGTGCTTTGTCTTCGAGTGCTGAACTGGGTTGTTGGCAATCTTGATGGCGCTTTCGTTGTCGCAATAGAGTGGCACTTGCTTTAGATGAATGCCATAGTCTTTGAGTGTTTGCTTCATCCACAGAAGCTGAGCGCAGCAAGATCCAGTAGCAATGTATTCAGATTTAGCAGTGGAGAGAGATACACAGTTCTGCTTCTTTGAAGACCAACATACAAGTGATCGTCCCAGAAAATGACATGTGCCTGATGTAGACTTGCGATCCACCTTGTCACCAGCATAATCAGCATCCGAGAATCCAACCAGATCAAACTCTGAGCCCTTTGGATACCATAATCCTAGAGTTGGGGTGTGAGCCAAATATCGAAGAATTCGCTTCACAGCTAAGTGATGCGACTCCTTTGGTGCCGCTTGGAATCGAGCACACATGCAAACACTAAGCATAATATCTGGCCTAGATGCACATAGATAAAGTAAAGAACCAATCATGGAGCGGTATACCTTTTGATCGAACTCTTTACCATTGTCGTCGGGACCCAGATGATGTCTGGCTGGCATTGGCGTCGTGAAGCCTTTGCAGTCTTGCATACCGAACTTCTTCAGGCAATCTTTGAGATACTTCTCTTGAGATATGAAGATGCCATTGCATTGTTGTCGTATTTGAAGACCGAGGAAGAATTTCAGCTCTCCCATCATGGACATCTGATATTGCTCTTGCATCATATATCCAAACTCTTCACTGTACTTCTGATTGGTGCAGCCGAAGATAATGTCATCCACATATATTTGGCACACAAACAGTTCACCATCATATGTCTTTGTGAAGAGAGTGGGGTCGAGGGAGCCAGATATGAAGCCTTTGCTCTTCAGGAAGTATTTGAGTGTGTCATACCAAGCCCGAGGGGCTTGTTTGAGGCCATACAGTGCTTTGTTGAGCTTGTATACCATGTCAGGATGTTTTGGATCTTCAAAGCCAGGCGGTTGTGCAACATACACTTCTTCTTCAATCTTGCCATTGAGAAAAGCGCTCTTCACATCCATTTGATATAGAAGTATGTTATGATGATTTGCATAGGCCAGGAGTATGCGTATGGCTTCAAGTCGAGCCATAGGAGCAAATGTTTCATCGAAGTCAATTCCTTCCACTTGAGTATATCCTTGAGCAACGAGACGAGCTTTGTTTCTGACAACTTGACCATGCTCATCTTGCTTGTTGCAGTATATCCATTTGGTGCCTATTATATTGTGCTTCCGAGGATCAAGACACTTAACCAGTTCCCATACATTATTCAGCTCAAACTGTTGAAGCTCTTCTTGCATGGCTTGAATCCATTCGGGTTCCATGAAGGCTTCTTCAACTTTCTTGGGTTCTGTTATTGAGACGAATGCGAAGTGCCCACAGAAATTTGCTAGCTGTGTTGCCCTTGAACGAGTGAGCGGACCGGGTGCATTGATGCTATCAATTATTCTCTCAATCTGCACTTCATTGGCAACACGAGGATGTACAGGGCGAAGGTTTTGCTCTTGTTGATCATTGTCATTGTTAGAAGGATTGTCTTCAGGCTGAGCATTGTCTTCAGGTTGATCAGGTGCGGATATGATAAGTTCCTCTTCAGGTTGAGCTTCAGAGGGTATGATTTCTCCAGTTCCCATTAGTTTGATTGATTCGCTGGATGGAACTTCATCTAGCACATTTGGCAGGTGCTCTCTTTGTGAACCGTTAGTCTCATCGAACCGCACATCCACTGTTTCAACCACTTTATAATGAAAGAGATTGAAGACTCTGTAGGAGTGCGAATCCTTTCCATATCCAAGCATAAAACCATCATGTGCTTTTGGTGCAAATTTTGAAGTGTGATGTGGATCCTTGATCCAGCACCTGGCGCCAAATACTCTGAAGTAACTGACATTTGGCTCCTTGCCAGTAAGGAGCTCATAAGATGTCTTGTTCAGAAGCTTGTGAAGATAAACACGATTGATTGTATGCCATGCAGTATCAATAGCTTCAGGCCAGAATTTTCTTGGAGTCTTGTATTCATCTAGCATCGTTTGGGCCATCTCAATGAGTGTTCTGTTCTTGCGTTCGACGACGCCATTCTGCTGTGGCGTGTACGGAGCTGAGAATTCATGTGTGATGCCCAAAGTATCAAGATATGTATCAAGGCCAGTGTTCTTGAATTCAGTGCCATTGTCACTTCTGATGTGCTTTATCTTGGCGTCATAGTTGTTCATTGCTCGATTGGCGAAGCGTCTGAAGACATCCTGCACTTCAGTCTTGTAGAGGATTATGTGCACCCAAGTATATCTAGAATAATCATCAACAATGACAAAGCCATAGAGACAAGCAGTAGTAGTAAGAGTTGAGTAATGAGTGGGACTGAAAAGATCCATGTGGAGCAGTTCGAAGGGTCGAGTAGTTGTCATGATTGTCTTCGAGGGATGTTTGGCCCTCGTCATCTTTCCTGCTTCACAGGCACCGTATAAGTGATCTTTCTTGAACTTGACGCCTTCGATGCCTATGACATGCTTCTTCTTTGCAAGGGTGTGGAGGTTCCTCATGCCAGCATGCCCTAGCCTCCGATGCCAGAGCCAGCATTCTGAAGCTTTTGCTAGAAGACATACGGCAAGCTGTGGTCCTGCTGAGAAATCTACCACATACAAATCATCTTTCCGATACCCTTCAAACACCAAAGACTTGTCAGATTCCATTAGAACAAGGCAGCAATATTTTCCAAACATTACGATCATGTTCAAATCGCAAAGCATTGAGACAGACATTAAGTTGAAGCCAAGGGATTCAACAAGCATAACTTTATCCATGTGTTGATCCTTTGAGATTGCAACTCTATCTAGACCCAATACCTTACTTTTACCAGTGTCAGCAAATGTGATGTGACTCTTGTCGGATGGACGTAAGGTTGAGTCCATAAGAAGGCTTCTTTTGCCAGTCATGTGATTGGTACACCCACTATCAATAATCCATTCTAAAGACGCTGGTGTCATACCCTACAGTGCAGTTAGGGGGATAGGCTTCACGAAGAGAATTGTGAAGCAAAAACATTTGACGAACCAGTGGGTTATGAAAGCTTACATCCAGATTAGGACTGATAGGGAGAGTAGCAAGCGATTCAGGAACGAAGTACATAATAAGACCATTCGGGCATTTGATCTTGCGCCCTACAAGATGTTTAAGGTCCCTAGCAATAGCGTCAGACGATTTTGGTTTTCTGCTGGAGACCCTTCCCTGCAAAAGAAAGTTAAGCTTTGTTAGCCACCCACATCTTCAAGGGTGGCTTAGAAGCAATAAGTCTAAGTGCAGCATCTGAGAACTTTGGCTTTGGAGCCCTAGCAAACAGTCTTGCAGGCAGACAATAGTACTCATAAGATTAAGCAGAATAGTTCTTGGTCTTATGAACATGGCGGTTTGATGAACCGCGCTCATATTCATAGGCCTGAGTATGGTTTCCCTGCAAAACATTTGCGTTAGTGCGACTCAGGTGATTCCTCTGTCTATATGAAGCCTTTGGACCGTATGAAGCCTGTGGTCTGGGGTTTGTCTTCTTCACCTGTGGTGTCATGATGACATTCACAGGAAGATTCTCCAGACACTTTTTCGGCACCCAGATCTTCTTCATAGGCGGTCCATTCCTGCAGTTAGTATCAATGTACCTGGCAAAGACTTCACCATTCTGATTCTTAAACAGTTTATAGTTTGCATCAAAGGATTCATCAATGACAATGGGGTTAGCACAAGTGAAGCCAGATAGAGTGGATGGATCTGCTGAAGATTCCTTTGCAGCAACCCATGTGGTTTTGGGGTACTGCTCAGGTTTCCTGTAAGAGCCATCAGTATTCATTTTCCTTACGAACCCAACACCCTCTTTCCTCGGGTTTCGGTTCAGGATCTGCATTTTGAGGACATCACATAGTGTCTGATGCCCTTTAAGACTTTTGTACATCCCTGTTTCAAGCAATGTCTTCAACCTAGCATTCTCATCAGCAATAGCAGTGGTATCTGTCGGATTTCGGGTTCCGGCAGACCCTTGAGGTTCGAACATTGGGGTGCGCGCGGAGATTTCACCTTCTACCTACCTTCACCCCTCCGCCTCGCTAAGATCTAAGCTATGGAAAGAACAGCACAAGAGACACAAGGTTTATACTGGTTCGGGCCACCGTTGTGGTGTAATACCCTACTCTAGTGTGTGGTGTGGTGGATTGCCTCTTGGGCTGATGATGATGAGCAATACAAGGAAGAACAGCCTCGCGAGGGTCTGTTCTTGGCTGGGGCGACGAACTGCTAGGAGGAGTTCAGTCACCCTTTTCTCTCTCTCTTCTCGATTCTCTCTCCGATTTTTCCTACCCTGTGGGTGGCTAGTCCTATTTATAGGCAAAGGCCCTGGGCCTCTTCCCAAATATTGAGCGGGAAGGGCGCCAACAATTGGCCACTTTGAAGGGGAACATCTGGCACACTTATCCTGACTAAAGTTGGTCCTCGCCTGCCAAAGGCTCTGGTGGTGACGCTGGCTGGGCTCCACAATGACTTCCTCCCTGCCGTTGGGCTGGTCTTGGTCTCGTTGCACCGAAATGGGTGCCTGTGCTTGATGCTCTCACCTGCGCTTGCTCCCTTTGCACCAAAGAGGAAAGGAGGACACTGCGCGGCTGGCGCCCGCCTGGCGCCTTTGGTCGTCATGGCTTGCATCACGGGCACCTCGTGAGGTACCCCGCCTTGATCTCTCCGCCTCCTCGCGAGCCAGCCTAATGAGGCCGTGCCTGAGGAAGCTCCGTGTCGTCCGCCCCGCGAGGCTTGGCCCCTCGCGAGGGTCTTGGGTCTGTGTTGATGAAGATGGGCCGTGCTGGGCCCCCCTTTGAGCCACGCCGCAGGCCGCAGGCAGGCAAGTCTGGGGACCCCCGTTCCCAGAATGCCGACAGTAGCCCCCGGGCCCAAGGCGCGCCCAGACTTGGCTGTGCAGGGAGGCGAAAGGGCAAGAGTGAAGCGCCGCGGGCCCTAACAGCCTGCGGCCTTGGGCGCCACGTGGCGGTTGATTGGACGTGAGCGCCTCAGCAACCGCGCGAGTTGATAAAGGAGCGGCATCTGCCTAGGCTTTGCTTTTTGCTTTCTCCGGTTGCTGCTCAGATCCCCTTTCTTGCGCCTCTCCTTCCTTCCTCCAAAATTTCCAGATCTACTCCGACCGCGTGACCTAGGAAGCCATGGCACCTCGTCAGTCCCCGGTCGGAGCTTGGTACTTGTCTGCCCTAGACTCGCCGAACGTGTCGGAGGCGAGCCTCGCCCGGTTGCGCCGGATGGCGGCGGCGCAGGGCATCGACGGGGGGAAGGTGTTCAAGGCTGGCTCCGCCACCCCTGAGGGCCAAGGGAGCACCTTCTATCCGTTCTTTGTAAGCGCCATTGCTGCTGGCCTGGTGCCTCCCTTCTCCGAGTTCTTCTTCTCTGTCCTCCGCCATTATAAGCTACAGGCTCTGCATCTCCACCCCAACTCCGTCCTTCCCCTGGCAATCTTCGCCTATTACTGCGAGGCTCATGTAGGGGTGCAGCCCTCAGTGGCCTTGCTGTGCCACTACTTCTACCTCCGGACCTCTCGCGGTCCTGCTTCCGTGTGCGCGAGCTTCATCGCGTACGGTGGCGCCATTGCCATTTCGAACCCCGGGAAAAGGATTGAGGGCTTCAGGAGCAAGTGGGTCTTGGCAGATGCTGGGCGCATCCACCCTCGGCTAATCTTACCCACGGAGCAACCCACGAGCTCTAGCGACTGGGGTCGAGCGGAGCTCGCGGACCCCCGCGCGAAGCTGGTGTTGGAGAAGATGGACGCGGGTCTGAGGCCGGCCAACATGGCGGCGGCGAAGCTGACCGGCGCGTCGTTGCTGAGGGAATTCCTGGAGCACCAGCTGGCTCCGCTTCGGCAGTACTCACTTCCGATGTGGAGGCCCCATCCGAGCCCCGTGGCCTTGGCCGACGAAGATCTGGTTGCGGTCCTCCAATCTCTGGTCGGGGGCGATGTGGCGAGGTTGGAGGGCGCTCCTACGCCCTTGTTCCTCCGCGACGACTGGGAGCAGGTAGTGGAGTCCATGCCCGTCTTCAACGGAGACGGGCCCGTGCCCATGGAAACTCCCAGGGAATCGGTGGACGTGTCCTCCGACCACTCCAGCGAAGAGGAGGAAGGAGGGGAGCGGGGAAAAGGGCCTGACTCCGAGGCGACTGACGGAGAGTCGAGGGCTCCCCTCCCCCGGTGCAAGTCCTGTGTTCTCCGCCTCTCTCCGAGCAATGACGACGAGGATGATGACGAGCAGGACGGCAGGAGCTTGCCCCCGATCACGAATAAGGACAGGACCAGGATGATCTCCCGCGGGTCTGTCCCGGCCCCGAGGCGGACCGCAGACGCGCCTTCCGCTTCCAAGCTTCCCGAGGTTGACCCTTCCAGCCGGCTTTCGGGCTTCAAATTTGGCCAGAGGCCGCTTGAGCTCACTGGCGACGACCCATAAGCGCTTGATTCTTGTCTTTATTTCTTGTTCTGCTTCTGAGGCTTGATGTCCGCATCTCTTGGATAGGCTGGCGCCCGCAGCAAAGAAGCCGAAGGGAGCTCCTGAGGATCCATCCATGGCAGCGTCTCTGCCCGCGAAGGAAGGTGACCGTGACGCACGGGCATCTCCTGCCCGTTCGTCCTTGCGAGGTCTGGCTGAGCCGGTTGGGGCGAGCTCAGCTCCCATGGCCCAAGTGACTCCCGAGGTGCCTTTGCCTGCTGCCGCCACTTCAGCCGTTGGGGCGCAGCAAGTTCCGCCTCAGGATGCTGTGGTCGCGCTGCCGCCTTCTCCTCCTACTCCACCGACTTCTGTCTCTCTGGCTCCTCCTGCCGTCCTGGATCGTGCTGCTGCTGAGCTGGAACGGCTGCGGCAGGATCTTCTTGGCGCCGACCCTCGCTTGGTGGCCGGGCGCTTGGAGCCGGCTTCAGGATGGATTCGCTCCGACGCTTCAATTCGGGCAGCGCTGGTCCAGGCCTCGACGGCTTGCGATAAGGAGAGGCAGGCCGTCCTTGAGGCGAAGGCTGCTCGTGACGCAGCCCTGGGGGAGGTGGTCGACGTCCGTGGTCGCTGCAAGGCGCTGGAGGACGAGCTGCAAGGCCTGCGGGACCAGCTCGCGAAAGAGGCCCGCCTTCGCCAAGAGCAGGAAGAAGGCGTGAAGGCTCGTGAGGTGGCCGTCAAGGAGAGGGAGGTCAAGCTCAGGAGGCGCCGTGACCGCCTAGGCGCGCTCGAGCAGGAGTTGGGGGCGAGGAAGGTCGAGCTGGACGACAAGGCCCAGGTTCTTGCCGAGGACCATGTGGCCTTCACGGAGATGGAGGCGACGGCTCGCTCCTCGCTGAGGACGCTTTACGACAGCGGCTTGGAGAGCCCGTTGGCTGGCGCCAAGGATGGCCCCGCCAAGCTGCTTCCCTTCCTAGTTCGCGCTCTTGAAGATGTCGCCCTTGGCCTTGGCCCCACGGCCGAGGCCGAGGCGCGTGTCCTGTCTTCTGCAGCGCTGACGCGGGTCCTCACCCACATCTACCTTCGCGATCCCGGCGTCGACCTCGACAGCCTGCTGGAGCCAGTAAGCGGCGAGCGTGCCGCTGCCGCTGCCGAGGCCATGAAGGGTCGCACGGAGGCTCTGCTGGGGAAGTTCTGGGCCTTCAGCACCAAGCCGAAGCAAGGTGCTGCCGACCCCGCTGCTCCATGAGGCGAACCCACTCCGCACTGCTCCACCGCCGACAAGTGACTCCGTTGTGGCTCCTGTCCTGCCTTTAATTCCTGCACATGTATCATGCCTCGGGGAGGCGTTTAAACTTGCATTTGGCATTGAGATAACAGTGTGGACTGTAATATTTGCTTTTGAATTCCTTGAAATTTACGCTTTTCCTTCCTACTTGCTTATGTTCTACGCTGGCAGAGCCCGGCCCCGCGCATACCTCAGCCACCGTTAGCCCCGACCGGAAACCAGGACGGGACCAAGGAGTGGGGGGCTACATGACAAGTTAGGCTCCTAAGTCGCGATGCTTAGGAGTCCCCCTTGGCGCACGAACAGCAAGTAGGGAGGTGTGATGTGGGTGGATCTACCGTTCTACGTCTGCAGAGCCCGGCTGCGCGCATACCTCAACCGCCGTTAGCCTTTCGGAACTAAGGAGTGAGGGGCTACGTGACCAGTTAGGCTCCTGAGTCGCGATGCTCAGGAGTCCCCCTTGACGCTCAAATGGCCTTCGTACCTTGGCTCCGCTCGGGGAGAGACGCGCGACGAACCAGGCCCGGGGGGCCTGGCTGGGTGGCGTGTGTCTGGGCGTGACCCAGGCGCAGCCCCCGTGCCCAGCCCCCTCGCGCGGCACTCCCGAGGGGAGGCGTTACGATGAGGCTAGACACTGAGCTCTGGGCTCCCTGAGGTTGATGCGGCCCGGGGGCTGCCCTCAGTTGTTTATCACCAGCGCGGAGCATAGCGCTTCTGTATGTGTACGGGCATAGCCGCTCCTCGGCAGTGTCGTCAGCCAGCGCGGAGCATGGTGCTTCCACTGGTACGTGGGAGGGGGCTCCCCTCCGGGAGGAGCCCCCGGGGCGTGTACAGCCCCGCCCTGACACGTGGCTGGCACGGTAGGGCCTGGCGAGGTGTATCTGGGCACCCGTGAGCCAGCGCGGGACTCACGGGGCCCTACCTCTAGGCGGGTTGCGCCTGGCACTGGGCCTTATCTTGTGATGTGTCCCTGCAAATTTGGTTACATGCCGGCACTCTACGTCCTCGGGTCCCGGCCCTCGAGCTGGTCTCAGCCGTCGCTAGTATGCTAGGTCGTGATGCCGTGGACAAGGCCAGAGGGTGAGAGCTGGAGAGCCAGTAAGAGCCCTGAGTCGCGATGCTTAGGTACCCCCCCTTTAACGTGCAAGTGGTTGGCTTGGAGAAGAAGAGGTGCCGTGGACAGGCATCAAATAATCAAGCATGGTGGGTCGAAAGCATAGCCGGAAATAAACGCTAAAGGGATACATGCCGCTGGGTCTGGCCCGAGCGACTTGGGGGATGATGCAGCCCGAGGGGCGCCCCCAACAAGGTAAGCTAACAACATGAAATAAAAGGGATACATGCCACAGGGATGGACCCACGCGGCCTGGGAATAATGCAGCCCTGGGGGGCGCTCCTAGCTGGAAATGAGACTTGAAAGATGTCACCTGATGATGTTGAGGACGAAAGAGTGTTGGTGTAGCAGACTCGGTGGGCTGCGGCAGCCGATCCTCACGAGCCCCTAGGCCCAGGGGCCTCGGGAGGCTCCGGATGCGCTGGTGGCTCCTCGCGGACCATCTCCATCTCCGCCAGGGCTGCGGAACGCCTGGCCTCTTGAGCCTCCATGATACCCCTCATGAGGCGCTGGTATGTGGCAGCCGCGTTCGGCAAGCCGTAAGGCATGCGAACGTAGCTGTGGGGTGGACCTTCGCAGCGCCCCACTCGCGAGGGCCAGAGGCGCTCCAGAGAGGCGACTCGATTGAGCCCTGGTATGTCGATGCAGACGCGCAGCCCACCATCCTCGCCTGGATGGGGAGCCACAGCTGGTAGGCGGCGGCCGCCTTTCATTACTCTTGACTCTTGTAGCTCCTGAATGGCCTTGCTGACGAACTCCTGAGGGTCTGGCTCTCCTTGCCTTACTCCTTCTTGAGGGAAACGTGCTTCGAAACACGCCTCCATGTGGTGCCCAAGCGCCTCCCTCGTGACCTTAGCTAGGTCGGTGGCCCTCCAGGGGAGAGCCCCCGAGCCCTGCCTGAGGAGGGCGCCGGGCGCGCTTTCCTATGCGATGGAAGGAGGTTCCCCTTGGGCAGGCACGGGCCCTGAGGGGCCTGCCTCCTGTGGGGCCGGGCCGGACGATGTCTTCTTCTTCTTGGGGGCGGTCTTGGGAAGCCTCCTGCTTCTGTGATCCGGGTCTTCTAGTGATGCCGCCTGAAAGGCTCGTTCCAGGGAACACACCGCGTCCTTCTCTTCACAAGGCACCGTGATGACTCCACCACTTCCTGGCATCTTGAGGACGTTGTAGCCGTGGTGAGTTACGGCCATGAACTTGGCCAGCGCTGGGTACCCAAGGATGGCGTTGTACGGCAGGCGAATGTGGGTGACGTCGAAGTCGATGAGCTCGGTGCGGTAGTTGTCGCGTGCCCCGAAGGTGACAGGGAGGCGGACCTGCCCAATCGGGACCGTGGAGCCGTCGGTGACTCCGGAGAAAGGCTTGGTTGGCTGAAGCTAGTTGTAGGGCACTTGGAGATTGTTGAATGTTTCCACGGACAGGACGTTGAGCCCTGCCCCGCCATCGATGAGGGTCCTGGTGACCACCGCGTTGCTGATGATTGGGGAACAAAGCATCGGGAGGACTCCGGCTGTGGCCGCACACTTGAGCTGATCTGCTGAGCTAAACGTGATGGCGCACGCCGACCACCTGAGAGGGCGCATGGCTTCGAGCTTGGGGAGGACTGCATTCACTTCGCGGGCGAACTGCTTGAAGATGCGTTGAGAGGCTGGGGCTTGAGCCCCGCCCAGGATGCAGGCGATTGCGCGCGGCTCCTGGAAGCCCCCAGCCCCCTCGTCCTGATGGCGGTCCTCGTTTCTCCTTGGCTACGGCGGCAGCGGAGGGAGGCCTGCGTGGCCTTGCGGGCGATCCTCGCGAGGCTGATCCCTCAAGTCTCCCTCGCGAGGCGGGTCTTGCCAGCGATCCTCGCGAGGTCGATCGCACCACCCTTGGCATGGGCAGCAGTCTTCCCAGCGTCCTGCGTTCCTTACTCCTCCTCGAATGTAGCCCCGGTCACCGTGGTCGGGGCGACGGCCGATCCTTCCTTCTCGCACGGCTAGGAGCTCTTGACATTCGTTGGTGTTGTGGGTGTGGAGGTCGTGGTACACAGTACCGACTGCCCTTGGAAGATTCGGGCTGATCTCTGCCCCGCTTGGTGTCTGGTTCTACCGCGAGCACGGCAGCCCCCTTGCGCTTCACATCCTTGGCCTTGGGCTTCTTCTCTTCTAGGTCTGCGGCAGGCAGCTCGAGGAGGGAGAGACGCCCTTCTTCAGCCCTGGCGCACTTGGTTGCCAAGTTGAACAACTTCAAGGAAGTGCATAGGTCTTCATGCATCGCCAGCTCCTCCTTCATCTTGACATCGCGCACGCCGTCGGAGAAGGCTGAGATGATGGCCTCCTCGGTCACCTTGGGAATCTTGAGGCATGCGTTGTTGAAGCGCTGGATGTACTTCTGCAGGGTCTCTCCGGGTTGTTGCTTGATGCGGCGCATGTCGCTCACGGCGGGTGGCCGGTCGCGAGTACCTTGGACGTTGGCGATGAAGCGGGTGCGCATCTCGTCCCAGGAGGAGATCGTGCCTAGAGCCAGGTTCAGGAGCCAGGTGCGGGCCCCGTCCTTGAGCGCCATGGGAAACCAGTTCGCCATGACCTTCTCGTCTCCGTTGGCAGCTTCGATGCCCAGCTCATAGAGCTGGAGGAACTCTGCAGGATCGGCCGTGCCGTTGTAACGAGGAGGCGGGTCTGGCTTGAACTTGCCGGGCCATGCGACGCTTCGTAGCTCGGTGGTGAAGGCACGGCAGCCTGCTGTGGCCACGGGACGCCTTGGGTGACGGAGAGCTTGGTCTTGCATGTCCACACGCGCTGCAGTTGGGAGCAGCGCGGGGTCTTGACGTGCGGGAGCAGGAGCATGGTCGCGGCGTGCTGGAGCAGGGAGCGCCCGGGCAGCTTCTTGCGGGCGAGGGGCTTCTTGGCAGCTCTGCTCTTGCCGCGCTGGCACCTGATGGAGCGGTTTCCGCCCAGGGGCCACGCGCCTTGGAGCCATGGCGCCTTCTTGAGGAGGAGGTGGCTGGAGCGCCCCCGGAGCTTCGTCACCCGCGTGGGGCGGGGTGCGGTGTAGCGGAACGGACGGCGCAGGAGAGCCCCCTGCGGCGCGGACGAGCTCGGCGACGCGGTCGAGCCATTCTTCGTAGACGTCGTCGACGGGACGGTAACGCAGGAGCTCATTTGCCACGATGAGCGCAGCTCGAGCCTCCATGGGTGCGTGGAGCGCGCGGGACGAAGAACCAGCTGGGGTGAGCGAGGGAGTAGCGGTGCGGCCGTCTTGCCGCACGGACGGATGCTGAGACGACGCTTGCTGCTCGTCCCCCGCCAGGCCGGTGGCGGCGTTGACGGCAGGTGACGGGGAACAGCGAGGACGCCCGCCGACAGGAGCCTTCTGGGCGACATGGGAGGCGAGAGCGGCCCGGCGCTCGACGCGGGCCTGACGAGCATCAGACATGGACGCGATGGTCGGAGGAGAACGGGGTGGTGGAAGACGAATTCCGGCGCACCCCTACCTGGCGCGCCAAATGTCGGATTTCGGGTTCCGGCAGACCCTTGAGGTTCGAACACTGGGGTGTGCACGGAGATTTCGCCTTCTACCTACCTGCACCCCTCCGCCTCGCTAAGATCTAAGCTATGGAAAGAACAGCACAAGAGACACAGGGTTTATACTGGTTCGGGCCACCGTTGTGGTGTAATACCCTACTCCAGTGTGTGGTGTGGTGGATTGCCTCTTGGGCTGATGATGATGAGCAATACAAGGAAGAACAGCCTCGCGAGGGTCTGTTCTTGGCTGGGGCGAAGAACTGCTAGGAGGAGTTCAGTCACCCTTCTCTCTCTCTCTCTCTCTCTCTCTCTCTCTTCTCGATTCTCTCTCCGATTTTTCCTACCCTGTGGGTGGCTAGTCCTATTTATAGGCAAAGGCCCTGGGCCTCTTCCCAAATATTGAGCGGGAAGGGCGCCAACAATTGGCCACTTTGAAGGGGAACATCTGGCACACTTATCCTGACTAAAGTTGGTCCTCGCCTGCCAAAGGCTCTGGTGGTGACGCTGGCTGGGCTCCACAATGACTTCCTCCCTGCCGTTGGGCTGGTCTTGGTCTCGTTGCACCGAAACGGGTGCCTTTGCTTGATGCTCTCGCCTGCGCTTGCTCCCTGTGCACCAAAGAGGAAAGGAGGACACTGCGCGGCTGGCGCCCGCCTGGCGCCTTTGGTCGTCATGGCTTGCGTCACGGGCACCTCGTGAGGTACCCCGCCTTGATCTCTCCGCCTCGTCGTGAGCCAGCCTGATGAGGCCGTGCCTGAGGAAGCTCTGTGTCGTCCGCCCCGCGAGGCTTGGCCCCTCGCAAGGGTCTTGGGTCTGTGTTGATGAAGATGGGCCGTGCTTGGCCCCCCTTTGAGCCACGCCACAGGCCGCAGGCAGGCAAGTCTGGGGACCCCCGTTCCCAGAATGCCGACAGTATCCTCAACAGAGGGGTTAGTTCCCACACCAACAGTTGAAGATATTGCAACAGTAGCAGCAGTAGAACATTCAGTAACAGAAGTAGCATTATCACGCTCAATGCATTTAAGACATGGTGGTTCAAATCCTTCCTGAGCGGAACTGATCTGTTCGGCGCGAAGTGACTCGTTTTCCTTTTGAAGATCTTCATGAGCCGCTCTCAATTTCTCAAGGTCTTGCTTCCTTTGAAGATAATCATAGGGAAGCTTTTCATGAGTTGTTGAGAGCGTTTCATGACGACTTTCAAGTTCCTCATACTTAACGTGAAGATTTTTTATGTCTTCAATTAAGGACTCAGATCGAGTCATTTCAGCGCCTAACAGATCATCGCTTTTGTCTAACAGTTTTTGAATATGTTCCATAGCTTTCTGTTGTTCAGTTGCAATTTTAGCAAGTGTTTTGTAGCTGGGTCTTGAACCACAATCAGTCATCTTCACTAGACATTTGATAGTGAGTAGTGCGTGTGTTTACCTTGGCACCGCGTGCCATGAAGCAGTAGGTAGGAGCGGAGTAGTCCTAGTCATTCGCATCGGTATCGGTGATGAAGTCATTGTCTTCACTGTTGAAGATGGACTTGGCAACGTATGTTGTAGCCATACTTGCAATGCCAGAATCGGACTCCTCCTCAGACTCCACCTTTGCCTCCTTAGAAGCGGACTCCTCCTCTGAATCCATTTCCTTGACAACAAACGCACGTGCCTTGCCAGATGAGCTCTTCTTGTGTGATGAAGACTTTGAGCAAGACTTGGAAGAAGACTTTGAGTATTTCTTCTTCTTCTTGTCGTTAGAGTCATATTCCTTGCTCTTCTTCTTCTTTTTGTTCTCATTGTCCCACTGCGGACACTCAGAGATGAAGTGGCCAGGTTTCTTGCACTTGTGACATGTTTTCTTCTTGTAGTCATGAGCAGAAGCTTCATCATTCCTTGAGCTTGATCGTGAAGACTTTCTGAAACCTTTCTTCTTGGTGAATTTTTGGAACTTCTTCACAAGCATAGCAAGTTCCTTTCCAATGTCTTCAGGATCATCAGAACTGCTATCAGATTCTTCTTCAGATGAGGAGACAGCTTTTGCCTTCAAGGCACGAGTTCGCCCATAGTTCGGACCGTATATATCTATTTTCTCAGAAAGCTGAAACTCATGTGTGTTGAGCCTCTAAAGTATGTCAGACGGATCGGGTGTCTTGAAATCAGGACGTTCTTGAATCACCAGGGCTAGGGTGTCAAACAAACTGTCAAGTGATCTCAGTAGTGTCTTGACGACTTCATGCTTGGTGATCTCAATAGCGCCGAGGGCTTGAAGCTCATTTGTGATGTTAGTGAGTCGATCAAACGTGAGCTGGACATTCTCATTGTCATTTCGCTTGAAGCAGTTGAAGAGGTTGCAAAGGACACTGATTCTCTGATCTCTCTAGGTTGAGACGCCTTCGTTGACCTTGGAGAGACAGTCCCAGACTAGCTTAGATGTTTCCAAAGCACTCACGCGGCCATACTGTCCTTTGGTCAGATGACCACAGATGATATTCTTGGCAGTAGAGTCCAGTTGAATGAACTTCTTGACATCAGCAGTAGTGACACCTTCTCCAGCCTTGGGAACACCGTTCTTGATGACATACCATAGGTCGACGTCAATGGCTTCAAGATGCATGCGCATCTTATTCTTCCAGTAGGGATATTCAGTTCCATCGAAGACAGGGCACGCAGCGGAGACTTTAATTATCCCTGCAGTCCACATAGCTAAAACTCCAGGTGGTTAAACCGAATCACACACAACAAGGGAGTACCTCGCTCTGATACCAATTTAAAGTGCGTTATATCGACTAGAGGGGGGATGAATAGGCGATTTTTATAAAAGTCTTCAAAACGTGGAAGTTTCGAAGACAAACGATAGAGATAAACCTATTACCATGCAGCGGAAGGTAGACTACACTAGGCAAACCATAGTCATGTATTCAATGAAGTGAAAGCACAATGACTAATAGCAGCATAGTAAGGATCAGGTAGGAAGATATTATGAAGCCAAACAGAACACGCAGTCACTCAGTGAAGACAGAAGATAGTGCAATCATACAATGACTTCACAAGGACCAACAGTAAGTAAAGGGAAGGGAAGGATGAAACCAGTGACTCGTTGAAGACAATGATTTGTTGGACCAGTTCCAGTTGCTGTGACAACCGTATGTCTGGTTAGGGCGGCTAGGTATTTAAACCTTAGGACACACAGTCCCGAACACCCAGTCCTGAACACGCAGCTCAGGACACCCAGTCCTCACCGTATTCCTCTTGAGCTGAGGTCACACATACCTCGCCCAATCACTCTGGTAAGTCTTCAAGGTAGACTCCCAAACCTTCACAGACTTCGTTCACCGGCGATCCACAATGACTCTAGGATGCTCAGAACGCGACGCCTAACCGGCTGGAGGATTCACAGTCCTCAAGTGTAATAAGTCTTCAGATCACACAGACAAGAAGACTTAAGTGATGCCTAACACTCTTTGGCTCTGGGTGGTTAGGGCTTTATCCTTGCAAGGAATTATCTCTCAAAGGCTTCGAGGTGGGTTGCTCTCAAACGACAAAAGCCGTACTCTAACTCTGAGCAGCCAACCGTTTATGGTTGTAGGGGGTGGGCTATTTATAGCCACTAGGCAACCCGACCTGATTTGTTCGAAATGACCCTGGGTCACTAAGGAACTGACACGTGTTCCAACGGTCAGATTTCAAACTCACACGACAACTTTACTTGGGCTACAAGCAAAGCTAACTTGTCCGACTCTGGACAAGATTCACTCTCATAGTCTTCACTCGAAGACATAGGTTTTGGGTAAGCATCACTTCAGTCATTCTGACTGGTTCTCTTGGACCCCACTTAACAGTACGGTGGTTCCTATGACTCAACAAAGAAGAAACAGAACTACAAAAGATCTAAGTCTTCGAGCTCCATAGGCTTCATGCGATGTCTTCTCTTGTCATTGTCTTCAATGAGAATATCTTCATAAACCACCTTTGACATCAATGTCTTCATACATTTTTAGGGGTCATCTCTGGTAGGAAAACCGAATCAATGAGGGACTTCTACCTGTGTTATCCTGCAATTCTCACAAACACATTAGTCCCTAAACTAGGTTTGTCGTCAATATTATTTGATCCTCTATTCGGCTTTTCTTTGTGAACACCAAACAGAGCATCAGGGGCTACTGTCTATGCGGTAATATTTTCCTATATTTCAAATACTTACCTCAAAGCCTGTTAGAAGGCTGGCACATGCTTCAGTCAGTCCGCTCTTGGCGGACTGAACCTTCTTGATCACCGCACTCATAATAGTGCAGTGCTCTTCATCGATGGAAGCGCCGCGAAGCACTCCTAGCAGGTTGTCTGGTGCCTCTGGATGGACAGAGGTCACCGACACGGGCGGCTTGCCCCTCTTGGAAGGGGGCCGCCTGCCGGAGTCCGGAACCACTGGAGGTTTCGGCGCGGTGTTCGGCTGGGGGCCGAACTTGGAGCCCTTGGGAGTCTTTCTCCCTTCGCGCCTGGAGTCCGGAAGGTCGCCTTGAGGCGCCTCCAGGACCGTCTCCCCCCGGCTCGGTGCCCCTTGAGACAATACCTCGACATTGTCCGTAGGGAGAGGAGAGGAGGCAGATGGAAGTGGATCGCTATCCATATCCGACGAGTCCAAGGAACCGTCTGACGAGGATACGTCGATACGGGCTCGGGGCGGACTGCATGATCATATTCGACGTTAGGAGAAGCAGTGTGACAAAAGTATGTTATGAGTTACTCTGGTATCCGAATACTTACAACTTCGCCAGGGGCTTGACCCTGAATAACCACTCGTCTTCGCCATCGACAACGGTGGTGGAACATTCCGGAAGGAGGGTCCTTCCCTTCTTGGACCCTTTGGCCTCCCCGGTTGGGGCGGCCTTCGTTTTCTTGTCTCCCCGGCTGGAGGGGGAGAGTCTTCATCTTCCTCCTCCTCGTTTTCACGGGAGGGGTGCGTCTCGGAGTTATCGGACGATGAGTCCGATACCACCTGGCGTCGAGAACTCTTTCGGGTTCCCTTGGCCTTCTTCTTGGTCTTCTCCGACACCTCATAAGGAGCCGGAGTCCGCAGGGTCTTCGGGCACAGGGGCCGGACAGTTAATCTGCTCCGATGTCTCCACCCAGTCCTGTCATAGGAATGGGAGCTCAGACCCCGCACATGGTTATGCTATGGGAAATAAATACCCTACCAGATGTATAGAACTTACCGGATTCGCAGGGCGCTTCGCGCTTAGCCCGCGGTCCTCGGTAAGAGAAGGAGGGACCTCGGCGCACTTGAACAACACCTTCCAGACGTCCTTATGCGTCGTTTCGAAGAGCTCGCGTAGAGTCTAGTGTTGGGCCGGGTCAAACTCCCATAAGTTGAAAGCCCGTTGTTGACACAGGACGATCCAGTGGAAGAGCATGACGTGGACTATGTTGACAAGCTTAAGTTTCTTGCTTATCATGTTCCGGATACACTTCTGGAGTCCGTCTAGCTCCACCGATGAACCCCAGGACAGGCCCTTCTCCTTCCAGGAAGTGAGCCGCGTGGGGATTCCGGATCAAAACTCGGGGGCCGCCACCCAGTTGGTGTCATGCGGCTCGGTGATGTAGAACCACCCCAATTGCCACCCCTTTATGGTCTCCACGAAGGAGCCCTCGAGCCACGTAACGTTGGGCATTTTGCCCACCATGGCTCCGCCGCATTCCGCTTGTTGGCCACCTACTACCTTCGGCTTGATATTGAAGGTCTTTAGCCATAGGCCGAAGTGGGGCTGACTGCAGAGAAAGGCCTCGCACATGACGATGAACGCCAATATGTTGAGGATGAAATTCGGGGCCAGATCATGAAAGTCCAGCCCATAATAGAACATAAGGCCGCGGACGAATGGATGGAGGGGAAACCCCAGTCGACGGATGAAGTGGGGGAGGAAAACCACCCTTTCGTGAGGTTCCGGGGTAGGGACGATCTGCCCCGCGCCTGGCAGCCGGTGCATGATATCCGCGTCTAAGTATCCGGCCCCATGTAGTTTTTTGATGTGTCCCTCCGTGACGGAGGAGACCATCCACTTGCCTCCCGCTCCGGACATGTTTGGAGAGAGTTGAGGAGAAGGATGTGGACTTGGGCGCTGGAGCTCGAGTGCGCGAGAATGGATGAGCAAGGAGGAAGAAGGCGTGGGTAGAAAAAGGTAAAACCTTATCCCTTTATAAGGGCGGACGAAACTATGTGCCCCCACTAGCCCGGTAAAACTCGCTTATCCCCCAAGCGCCGTAATTGATGGCGCGGTTGGGTTACCCACGTCCCTATTGATGGGAATCCCGTAATAAGGGGACACGATCTCTGCTTCGACAAGACGTGCCAAGGAAACCGCCTCGCGAAACACGCTGAGATAGGTTATGAAAAATGATTCGAATAAAGACCTAGCTGTGGTGTGATGTCACACTATGGGG
Source organism: Triticum urartu (assembly GCF_056163025.1). NCBI lineage: Eukaryota > Viridiplantae > Streptophyta > Magnoliopsida > Poales > Poaceae > Triticum > Triticum urartu. Next base: position 396,148,528 of record NC_141876.1, on the reverse strand, counting down.
TACGTCAGCAGATTAGATTTGTGCAAATATTATTCCCTCTATGGTGGTATGTGGAACTTATTTTGCAGAGCCGGACACGATCCTCATGTTCAAAGATCTTCTATGAAGTATTCGGAGGAGGAACCCGTCTTGCAATGCCGAAGACAATCTGGGCGCCAGACTTATCGTCATTGAAGCCTGGTTCAGGGGCTACTGAAGGAGTCCTGGATTAGAGGGTATCCGGACAGCCGGATTATATCCTTTGGCGGACTGTTGGACCATGAAGATATAAGATTGAAGACTTCGTCCCGTGTCCGGATGGGACTCTCCTTGGCGTGGAAGGCAAGCTTAGCAATATGGATATGTAGATCTCCTTCCTTGTAACCGACTCTATGTAACCCTAGCCCCCTCTGGTGTCTATATAAACCGGAGGGTTTTAGTCCATAGGAGAACATACAATCATACCATAGGCTAACTTCTAGGGTTTAGCCTCTCTGATCTCGTGGTAGATCTACCCTTGTACTACTCATATTATCAAGAATAATCAAGTAGGACGTAGGGTTTTACCTCCATCAAGAGGGCTCGAACCTGGGTAAAACATCATGTCCCCTGCCTCCTGTTACCATCCGCCTTAGACGCACAGTTCGGGACCCCCTACCCGAGATCCGCCGGTTTTGACACCGATAGTAACCAAGTGGATGAGCAAAGCTCTCACATGATATATGAGCTAATCCTTTGCTAACCCTAGAAAGAAGGATGAGGAGGAGTATATATAGTCTAGGGGGTTGAAGGGGTACACGGGCCTCGGCCCTTCACTGTGCACACACAGGGGAGGCCGGACGTCCGGGTGTCAGGACGGATGTCCGGGCGTTCACGGAGGGCCGGATGTCCGGGCTGGTGAAGCTGGCCATGTCGCTCTCGGGTTCGGGGGTGTCCGGATTTCCGGGCTAGAGGCCGGATATTCGGGGGCTCGGGAAGGGCCGAATGTCCGGGGCCTGTAGTCTCTGGCGGTTGAGCGGTTGTGGTGGGTGAAGCTCCAGGGGCCGGACGTCCGGGGTCGTGGTCGGATGTCCGGGGCCTGGGAGGTGTTCTTGACTCCTTCCATTGGTTCTCTTCATCCGTGAACTTGGGGACTTGTACATCTTCCTGTGCATCTTCGGGAGGGTCCTCTTGGTACCTAATCATGCACAACAACTCGGACTTAGGTAGTAGCCATGTCTCATGCATAGAAAGTGGAAGTTCGGAGAGGAGAGAGTTCACCTTATCTCCGATAGCCTTGGCTCGGGCTCTTATCATTGGTCCAAGTGGTGTCATTGGAGGTGTAGGTACGTCCATGGGGATGATCATGGGATGCTCCGCGTCATCTCCCCTCCCTTGGGGAAGATCCGACCTCGGATCAAAATCCTCATCACCATGGTAGGGCGAGAGATCTTTGATGTTGAAGATGTCGCTCACGGAGTACTTGTCGCGTAGGATGTCGATATTGTAGGCGTTGTTGTTGTAGCGTTCGAGCACCTTGAAAGATCCATCCGCTCGTGGTCGAAGTTTGGACTTGCGTTCATTGGGGAAGCGGTCCTTGCGAAGCTGTAGCCATACAGGATCTCCGATGTTGAACATCATGGGGTGCTTGTTGATGTTGAGCTTGGTCGCAAGTCATTGTACTTGGCGCTCGATGTTGTGCCTTGTATCCTCATGCACCTTCTTGAGATGGTTCACACGTGCACTTGCGTCCATATTGATGCGCTCTTGTAGTGGTAGAGGGAGAATGTCCAATGGGGAGAAAGGGTTGAATCCGTAGACGACCTCGAAGGGCAACTTGCCGGTTGTTGAGTGTCTTGTGCGGTTGTAGGCGAACTTGGCGATAGGTAGACACTCCTCCCACTCCTTGATGTTCTTATTGATGAGTACACAAAGTAGAGCGGAGAGTGTGCGGTTGGTCACCTCCGTTTTGCCGTCGGTTTGAGGATGGTAAGCCGTGGAGAAGAGTAGCTTGATTCTGAGCTTGGCGTGTAGGGTCTTCCAAAAGTAGCTTAGGAACTTGACGTCGCGGTCCGAGACAATCGTCTTTGGCACTCCATGAAGACGCAATATTTCCCTACAAAAGATATTGGCAACATGTGAAGCATAGTCTATCTTGTTGCAAGGAATGAGATGTGGCATCTTGGAGAAACGGTCCACAATGACAAATACCGAATCCTTTCCATTTCGAGTCCTAGGCAATCCAAGTACAAAATCCATGCTAATGTCTTCCCATGGTTGATATCGAATTGGTAGAGGCATGTAAAGGCCATGGGATTGAGCTTTAGACTTAGCTTTGCGACATGTAGAGCATCGGTTGGTGAAGCGGTTGACGTCAGGAAACATCTTGGGCCAATAGTAGTTCTTTGGGAGCATAGCGAACGTCTTGTCACGTCCAAAATGTCCCATTAAGCCTCCTCCATGAGATTCCTGCAAAAGCAATAAATGAAGAGAAGACTCGGGGATGCAAAGCTTGTTAGCTCTCATAAGATATCCATCTTTGATGTAATAGCGTTCCCAAGAGGTGTGCGTCAAACACTTGGCATAAGGAGTAGCAAAAGTAGGATCATGCTCATACAAGTCTTTAATATTCTCAAAGCCAATGACATCCAATTCAAGTTGAGTAACAAGCATGGATATGCGGGAAAGAGAGTACGCCACAACGTTTTCTTTACCTTTGATGTACTTGATGACATAAGGAAAAGGCTCAATAAATTCACTCCATTTAGCATGATGCTTGTTCAACTTGGTTTGGCCCTTAAGGTATTTGAGCGTTTCATGATCGGTATGAATGATGAATTCATGAGGGCGAAGATAGTGTTCCCATTCATGCAAAACGCGTACTAAAGCATATAGCTCTTTGTCATAGATGGGTAATTCAGTTGCGCTCCAAAGAGTTTCTCACTAAAGTAAGCTATGGGGCGCTTTTCTTGCGTTAACACATCTCCTATGCCATTACCACTAGCATTGCAATGAATCTCAAAAGGCTTGTCAAAGTTGGGTAATGCAAGCATGGGAGCATGAGTAAGAAAATTATTAAGCTCATTGAAAGCGGTATCTTGGGATGGTCCCCAAACAAAAGGCGCATTCTTCTTGCTCAAAGCATGCAAAGGCGAAGCAATGGTGCTAAAATATTTCACAAAGCGACGATAGAAGCCCGCAAGGCCAAGAAATCTTAGCACTTGAATAAAGTTGGTTGGTTGGGGCCAAGTCTTAATAGCATTGATCTTGGACTCGTCCACATGAACACCCTTAGAAGATACAACAAAACCCAAGAAAACAAGCTTATCAATGCCAAAAAGGCATTTCTCCATATTAGCATAGAGACGCTCTTTTCGAAGAGTTTGTAAAACGGTTCGGACATGGGTGACATGCTCTTTGAGAGACTTGCTAAAAACAAGGATATCATAGAAGTAGACCACAACAAACGCACCAACATAAGGGCGAAAGACATGATTCATAAGATGCATAAAAGTACCCGGTGCTTCCTATAGACCCATAGGCATGACTAACCACTCATACAACCCAAACTTGGTTTTGAAAGCGGTTTTCCATTCATCACCCTCTTGTATGCGGATTTGATAGTAACCACTCTTAAGATCAATTTTTGAAAAGATAGTGGCACCAATAAGTTCATCAAGCATATCATCAAGGCATGGAATGGGATACCTATAGCGAACGGTGATAGCATTGATAGGTCTACAATCGGAGCACATGCGAAAGCTACTATCTCGTTTTGGCACAAGAATGACCAAGACGGCACAAGGGCTCAAACTTTCACGCACATGTCCATGGTATATGAGATGCTTTACTTGCCTTTGTATTTCTTTGGTTTCTTCGGGGTTGACGCGATAGGGAGCTTTGTTCGGAAGAGGTGCTCTGGGGATGAGGTCGATGCGGTGCTCGATGCCTCGTAGTGGAGGTAGTCCCGGAGGTAGCTTGTCGGGGAAAACATCTTGAAATTCCTGCAAAAGAGAAGACAACACTAGAGGAAGAGCGTGAGAGTTCTTAGCTTGTGTTGTGTTGTGCTTGCATAAAATGACATAGTGTAGGACACTAGATGGGTTCTCACACACTCCTCTTATCTCACTTTTGGTGGCAAATAGAACTAATTTCTTCTTGTCGCTCATCGTGGAGGCACTCGATTTGGGCTTGTGGCGCCCACTCTCTTTTTGGTGGCTCGCTCTCTCACTATTCTCTCCATGATGGGTGGCTTGCTTGTCGGCGATCACTTGGTTCGGAGACATGGGATGAAGTACGTACTCCTTGCCCTTCATCTTGAAGATGTAGTGGTTCGTTCGGCCGTTGTGGATGACTCCTCTATCAAATTGCCATGGGCGTCCAAGGAGAAGGTGGCAAACGGTCATTGGGACGACGTCGCACTCCAAGGTGTCTTCGTAGGCGCCAATTTTGAAGGATACTTGTACTCGATGCTCGACTTGGAGAGTGCCGGAGTCGCTAAGCCATTGAACTTTGTATGGATGTGGGTGCTTCGTCTTGGGCAATTGGAGCTTGGAGCAAAGTTCTTCACTTGCGAGGTTATGACAACTCCCTCCATCGATGACGACCTTGACGGATCGTCCATTGATGCCGGCCTTGGTATGAAAGATATGGCATCTTTGGTCTTCTTCTTGGTGATGTTGGAGAGTCAAGACCTTGGAGACAACAAGAGCGGGACTTGAATCTTCATTGCAAAAGACTTGTTCTTCTTCATTGTTCACTTGCCGGTGCGTGGCGACTTGCTCAAGGGCGTCCATTTCTCCTTCACTCATTGAGTCGTAAGTGCCATCGTCGTTGAGGATCATGGTGCGCTTGTTGGTGCACTCATAGGACTTGTGGCCTCGGCCTCCGCATGTGAAGCATTTGAAGGAACTCATCTTGACGGTCTCATCGGTTGGAGTGGATGATGATGGAGCTCTCGGCTTGAAGTTGCTTGTTGTAGGAGGATGACTTGAAGTTGACGAAGCTTTCTTGGAACTCGACTTGTCGATGTTGGTTGTAGAAGTCTTGGTAGACTCATTGAAGCCTGGGTGTTGGAGAAGCCGTAGGACTTGGATGAGAACTTGGCATACTTGAAATCGTCTTGTACTTGACGTTCCGCTTTAGTAGCTTGATGCACGAGCTCGATGAGGTTTGAGTATGGTTGGAAGTCGGCGATCTTCTTGATAGGATGGTTGAGTCCATTCAAGAAACCTGCCATAGTTTGCTCATCATCTTCCACGACGTTGGCTCTTATCATGGCAATCTCCATCTCCTTGTATTACTCATCAACGCTCTTGGTTCCTTACTTTAGTAGTTGGAGTTTCTTGAAGAGGTCGCGGTTGTAGTAGGTAGGCACAAAGCGTGCTCTCATGACATCCTTCATTTTCACCCAAGTAGTGATGGGTGGTTCACCTCTTGCCTCACGGCATTCGATGACTTGTTCCCACCAACTGAGGACATAGTCTTGAAACTCAAGGGATGCCATCGTGATCTTATTTTCTTCTTCATAGTTGTGCAAACGGAAGATTTTGTCGACCTTCAATGCCCATGAAAGGTACTCTTCGGGATCGTTGTTTCCGTTGAACTTGGGCATGGTGAATTTTAGCTTGCCGTAGCGTTGCTCTTCATTGTGTTGGGGTCAGGGATGATGACATCCATGTTGTTGATGATTGTCAAGCTCGTTTTGCTCTTGGTGAGGAGGTTTCTCAACCTCATGTTGCTCTTGTCGTGGAGTATTTGCATTGATTTCATGCGCTTGTTGAACTTGGGGTTCTTGTGGAGCTTGTGGAGGGGCTTGTCGAGCTCGAGGACGAACTTGAGGCACTTGACGATGCACACGTGATTGGTAAATCCTCTCTTGAACTTCTTCGCGAAGTGCTTCCTCTTGTTCACGTCGATAGTAGTTGCATGTGGCAACGGCTTGACTTGAATCTTGAAGGGCACGTTGCGCCACAAGTGCTTGAGCTTCACGGAGTTTTTGTTCTTGGTGGTGTGCCTCGGCATCTTGTGCATCTTGGTGTAGACGCGCGCGCTCTTCCTCTTCATGTTGGCATTGTCATTGCCGTTGTTGTGCTAGCGCAAAAGCCTCTTGGGTTTGACGTTGTCAGTGCTCTTGAGAGTCGGTATCGCATAGAGGATTGAGGCTTGCTTGACGATCATTGCATGCGGCACGTCGAAGAGTGTTCGATGTCAGTGTACTTGAGCCGGAGAGGGTGAAGTTGGAGTGTCGACTTGAGCGGCTCCGTCTAGATGAGGACGAAGTGGAAGAAGAGCGGTTGAGCAAGAAAGCGTGAATCTCGTCCATTCTTGCATCGTTCTCTTGCTTGTGATCATCTATCTTGTGGTGGAAGTAGTCCCTTGTACGTTGCTCGGAGAGTCGCAAGTCGGTGGCGAGGTTGTCGATGCGTTCACTCATTGCTTGTTGCTCTTGATGCAAAGCACGTTGTGCACCAAAGAGGTGGCTCTTGGTGACGTAGGAGTTCATGTTGTCGTCGTGCTCAATGAAGAGTTGGTTGGTAGAAGTAGTTGGCCTATCCATCATTCCAAGAGAAAAATGTGAGTGGGAGAAAGAGAAGAATGAATACCAAATGTACCTTGACCGAAGTTGAAAGTGGATCAATGATCACTCCAATGTGGACAAGGAACTAGCACAATTGGTACCAATTCTTGTCGGTTTCTCACACCTACAAAATTAAAAGCTTATGGTGGAGCTTGGTTAGGATGGTGGCACACAATCTAATGCAATTGTAAGTGAGCTTCAATAATGTTGGAAAAGATTCCAAGTTCGCAATGCAACAAGTAGACCAAGCAATATAAGGTACACGGAAACACACACGCAAAAAGATAAGTGGGGTCGTGCAACCAAGGATGAGCCAAAATTTGGAATCCACAAAAATGCTCTTGTTGCACAACGCTAGAGAGATGCTAGCACGATTGCACAATAGGCGGATACAAATACTTGTGCACAACCTACTAAGCAGAAATGCAAGGGCTTCTATCCCAAGTATGCTCTATGCAAGGTGTTTCTATGATATGATCCAAGATGATCTAGGATGACAATCTTAATGTTGTATGATGCTATGGTGCTTGCTTAAAAGCTCTTTGCTTATCTTTCCCTTTTGCTTACAAGCTTGTATGGCTCTTTGTTGTTTGAGCTCTTTTCTCATGCAATGCTTCATGAACCAAGATAGCAATTGTGTATGCGATGACAACCTTGTGACACAAGAGATGATACCAATATATGCAACAATTATGTATGTATGCTATGGGAAGTATGATCACTAATGTGCACAAGTCTCGTTGCCGGCAATACTCAAAAGCTAGTCTCGATGGGTAAGCGACGCAAAAGGAGTAAGGCTATGACGGCTATCAATGTAATGGCAAGAATGATATTTCCAATACCAAGGTGAGGTTACTGTTCTTGCATACGGTAAGGTGTCAAAAAGGTGGCACGAATACCAAGATGTAGTCGAGGTGGTCGTTGTTGATGGCGCGTCCATGGCGAAGATGAGCGACTGTGATGTTGATGTCGAACCGTACCTAAATAGCCGAAACGCAAGTAGGACACAGAACTGCAACTCAAATTCTCAAAGCAAAATTGGACCAAAATTGTCGGAGTTGGGAGTGTTAAGCGATGGTGGTGCTATGCGGAAGTGGTGGTGGTATGCGGAAGTATATGTGGGCACCGGAACAAAATTGGGCGAAATATGGACGGAAAACAGGCGGTGGAGAGGAAATGATGCTGCCAGGGGCCGGATGTCCGGGCTTGATGGCCGGATGTCCGGGGTGTCAGATGTCCGGGCTATCGGACCGGATGTCCGGGCTCTGGATCCAGGGACGAACGTGCTGAACACCGTGTGGAGAGGTCAAATCTGGGCAAAATTCGAATGAATTTGTGGATGGAAATTGGGGAAAAGTGGATGGAAAGCTAGATCTACTTGCAACACACAAAATCTGCGGATCAAATCCAACAAAACTTCATCACACCAACAAATCACAAAAAGAAATTTGGGGCCATTTTTGTGGGGAATTTTCGAATTAGGGACAAAATCAGTAAAAACTAGGCTAGAAACACAACGGGGAGGCTTTGAAATCGTGATCAACGTGGCTCTAGATACCAAGATGATGTAGGGTGGAACCCTAATCAGCCGATCTTTCACGAAAGGAGTGGATGCCGCGAAGAACACGAAGAACACGAGGAAGGAAACGAGGGAAAACACGGGGGAAACACAAGAGAAACACAAAACCAACAAGAAATAGTCACACATGTGCTAGATCCTCAAGTACATAAGAAATCACATGATCCACATACAAATAAGGACGATACAAAGGTAGCCGGTCTTCTCCGAGAGGAGGTCTTGAGGTTCTTCCCAGAAAGGGGTCTTGAATCCGCTTGGGGGATCTTCTCCGAGGAGGCGCTATCTCCGAGGAGAAGGTAACCAAGTGGATGAGCAATGCTCTCACATGATATATGAGCTAATCCTTTGCTAACCCTAGAAAGAAGGACGAGGAGGAGTATATATAGTCTAGGGGGTTGAAGGGGTACACGGGCCTCGGCCCTTCACTGTGCGCAGACAGGGGAGGCCGGACGTCCGGGCGTTCGCGGATGGCCGGATGTCCGGGCTGTGGAGGCTGGATGTCCGGGTTGGTGAAGCTAGCCATGTCACTCTCGGGTTCGGGGGTGTCCAGATTTCCGGGCTGGAGGCCGGATATCCGGGGGATCGGGAAGGGCCGGATATCCGGGGGCTCGGGAAGGGCCGGATGTCTAGGCTGGCGAGGCCGGATGTACGGGGCCTGTAGTCTCTGGCGGCTGAGCGGCTGTGGTGGGTGAAGCTCCAGGGGCCGGACGTCCGGGGTTGTGGCCGGATGTACTGGGCCTGGAAGGTGTTCTTGATTCCTTCCATTGGTTCTCTTCATCCGTGAACTTGGGGACTTGTACATCTTCATGTGCATCTTCGGGAGGGTCCTCTTGGTACCTAATCATGCACAACAACTTGGACTTAGGTAGTAGCCATGTGTCATGCATAGAAAGTGGAAGTTCGGAGAGGAGAGAGTTCACCTTGGCTCGGGCTCTTGTCATTGGTCCAAGTGGTGTCATTGGAGGTGTAGGTACGTCCATGGGGATGATCGTGGGATGCTCCGCATCAGTGTGCCTGCCATCCTGCAATATAGGCCGTCCAATTTATATCTTACGGATAGGAAGGAAACTATGGCAATTTTGCAAAAAGATACCAACACCCCTCTCCACATTTGCAAATAAGGCCTTCCCTCGTTCATCCTTTTCTCTCACAAGATAAACTACTCATATAAATGCATCTTGATGTTCCGTGCAATACATGGGCATCTTGCTAGTCTCTCACAAGATAAACTACTCACACAAATGCATCTTGATGTTCCGTGCAACGCACGGGCATCTAGCTAGTTTCTTTTAAAATAGTTACTGCGATAATTGGGTTGAAGTGATATATTATATGTCTGCCCCGAATGATTTCAGATTCACTAGTAGTAACAAAGAAAAGGTTGTCTTGTTAACTAATAGAAAACAGGGTGAAAACTATCACATGAGTCCGGTGAAAACAAGGCACATTGGGTTTAGTGTCATCATCACTACAGCTGTGCGCGCGTGAGAAGTCTACGGGGCTGTTTGGATTGTGACTATATTTGTCGTGTCTTGCCAAATTATTTTTTCCACACTTGCCTAATTTAAGTTGCTCAAATTGTTAGCCATACTTTGGCTTGCCTAAGGGAATCTTGCCACACTTTCTATGTCTATGAAAGGTTCACTGCTCATAAAAAAAATCTTGCCTTAGGTGTGGCTAGAACCAAACACCCACCTAACTTGGTCAAATTTGCCTAAAGTGAGGTGTGGCAAAGTGTGGCAATTTGTGGCTGAAAACCAAACAACCCCTACATATCGAGGGGGCTACGGAGAAAAAGACGTATCTCGTGTGTTTGAGCGAGGCACAAAGACACAATGTTTGAGAGAGAAACTGATTGACAGATTAAGATCAGATCGAGTTGTCACCCTTCTGCTGTCATTGTTGGGGTTGGGGGTGGGGAAGGGGAGGGAGAGAAAGACGTATCGAGAGTGTGCGCGGTAGGCACATAGGCACAACTAGGGAATGTGTGTGTGTGTATCTGTGTGTGTTTGAAAGAGGAGTAGATAGATTACTATCAAGATCGAGGTGCCACCCTACTCCTTCGGTGTCGGGTAGTGTGTGTGTGTGTGTGTGTGGGTGAGAGAGAGAGAGAAGTCAGTCGATATATTAGTATCAAGATTGACATGTCACCCTACTCCTTCGGTGTCGGGAAGTGTGTGTGTGTGGGTGGGTGGGTGGGGGGGCAGTGACACTTACATATCTTTACTCTTATAAAAACAGAGTTGGTGATGATGGTGTTCCTGCCATCCCGCAATATAGGCCATCCGATTTATATCTGATGGATAGGAAGGAAACTATGGCAATTTTGAAAAAAGATACACACACCCCTCTCCACATTTTCAAATAAGGCATTCCCTCGTTGATCTTTTTCTCCCACAAGATAAACTAATCATACAAATGCATCTTGATGTTCCATGAAACGCATGGGCATCTTGCTAGTAGGGAGAAGGAGTTTGTGCGACCCATATCTATATTAATGGATAGGTAGATAGGATGTGTGCGAGGCATACTTAAATCATCACGAAGATAAAGAAACGGTGTGCATGCAAGTGCCAGAAAAAATGAAGCGATAAACAATGTCTACGTGCGTGTGTGTGTGAGAGAGAGAGACGGAGAGAGAGAGAGCAAGATCTCAAAACAAAAGGTGCTCGGCTGGAATCCCATTGTATGTATTCATATGGTTCCAGAACTCGAGTTAACCTTAGGCATATGTGCGAGAGACATAATTATCCTTTGAGACATTAGTGGCTGTGGGTGGGCGGAATTAAAGGGGTGGGCGTGTTCGACAGAGAGAGCGTGTGTGTTCCTGTGTGAGAGACTTGTAGGACGGGGTAGAAAGATGAATTCTAAACTTGATGGAGGGAGAGAAATACATGAAGTGCGCGTGTGTGATTCCGATGCCCACGGGGAAATGAGATATGTATGAGTGTGAGAGAGATTGCACAATTCATTCACGTATCACTATCTAGCGATCGTGGACGTGCATCACTTGAACATAAATCAATGTCTACTTCGTATCGTGGCCAAAGGTACAATATCAATTCAACGCTATAAAGATTGGACACTCACATATCACATTTTTTTCTATCTAAATAAACCTTTTCAATTGTGCATGCCAAAGTTACAGTGATGTTTCTTCAAACAACCAATGTTGCTATCATGTACATGCACCATTGTTACTCTTGCATTCAAATTCATTAGTCTTGGATGATTTAAGGTTCTATTATGAAGTAATATATGTAATATTCATATATGAATTCAATGGGTATGCAATTTATGAAATGGAGGCTATGTAATCATAAGAGGTAACACTTTTAAGTAGCGGACTACAATATCCATTTCTTTTCTGGGACTACAATATCCATTTATTTTTGTGCGTCTCTACACTAACACGCCAATGCATTATGTTTAAAGTAAATAACCAATGGCACTAAATTATCTATTTACACGAGAAATACATAGGCTGAGCATTTGATCCATTTTTTGTGAACGCGCCTCTACACCCGTATGATTGGCCGCGCCCGTGTGAACGTCCAAGTTATCGGCGCATCATCCTGAGTTACTGTCTTTTTTCTGAGGTGGAGTTCACACCAGTTATTAACTGCTGACGCATGCCCCGTGTACACTGTCTCGCATGAGCTTCCCGCTAGCACGGTCCAAAATTAGTTGAAACTGGATATGAACGATCCCACGGGCGGCAAAATCTCCCGCCTCCTTCTAAAATTTCCGCCACCTAGTCTTTAGCATGAGAAATTCCCCTTTTGTCCTTGGTGCACGGAGAACAACAGTAACAATACCGCCCTCATCTACATAATAGGTCGGGTCTGCTTTGGTAACTTCTGGTTCCCCCCACCACACGACACCCCCATTTCCTTTCCCCCTCCCGTAAAAACGACAAACTCCACAGCACCAGAGCATCTTACATCACGCCGTCCATACTTCATCGGCCTTTCTACCCCTCCCCTCTCAAAACCCTAGACTGCTCATCCACCGGCGTACCAGAGCCCATTCATTGCCAATGGCATCCACCTCGCGCGGATCTGCTTCTACGACCACATCTACCCCTCCCACCTCCACTAGAAACAAGTGGACTGCTCGTCCACCATTGTACCACAGCCCATTCAGTGCCGGCCTTGTCCATGGCGTCGGATCTGCTTCGCCGGTACTCTCGTCAACCGCACCGCATCTGCAACGGCTCACTCATACTCCCCACCGGACACGCTTCGTCCACACCCCCCGGAGCCGCCCCACCGACGACCTCTGATCCTCTTTTCCGATGATACATCTCCAACGTATCTATAATTTTTCATTGTCCCATGCTATTATATTATCTGTTTTGGATGTTAATGGTTTTGTTTATACACTTTTATATTATTTTTGGGACTAACCTACGAACCCAAGGCCCAATGCAAATTGCTGTTTTTTTTGCGTATTACAGTGTTCCGCGGAAAAGGAATATCAAACGGAATCCAAACGGAATGAATCCTTCGGGAGAGTTATTTTTGGAACAAACGTGATCCAGGGGACTTGGAGTAGACGTCAAGAAAGAAACAAGGTGGCCACGAGGCAGGAGGGCACACCCCCACCCTTGTGGGCCCCTCGTAGCTCCACCGACCTACTTCTCTCCTATATATATCCATATACCACGAAAACATCCAGGAGCACCACAAAACCCTATTTCCACCGCCGCAATCTTCTGTACCGAAGAGATCCCATCTTGGGGCCTTTTCCGGAGCTCCGCCGGAGGGGGAATCGATCACGGAGGGCTTCTACATCAACACCATAGCCTCTCCGATGATGTGTGAGTAGTTTACCACAGACCTTTGGGTCCATAGTTATTAGCTACATGGCTTCTTCTCTCTCTTTGGATCTCAATACAATGTTCTCCTCAATCTTCTTGGAGACCTATTTGATGTAACTCTTTTGCGGTGTGTTTGTCAAGATCCGATGAATTGTGGGTTTATGATCAAGTTTATCTATGAACAATATTTGATTATTCTCTGAAATCTTTTATGTATGATTGGTTATCTTTGCAAGTCTCTTCGAATTATCAGTTTGGTTTGACCTACTAGATTGATCTTTCTTGCAATAGGAGAAGTGCTTAGCTTTGGGTGCAATCTTGCGGTGTCCTTTCCCAGTGATAGCAGGGGCAGCAAGGCACGTATTGTATTGTTGCCATCGAGGATAAAAAGATGTGGTTTATATCATATTGTTTGACTTTATCCCTCTACATCCTGTCATCTTGCCTAATGCGTTACTCTGTTATTTTGAACTTAATACTCTAGATGCATGCTGGATAGCGGTCGATGTGTGGAGTAATAGTAGTAGATGCAGAATCGTTTCGGTCTACTTGTCGTGGACATGATGCCTATATACATGATCATGCCTAGATATTCTCATAATTATGCACTTTTGTATCAATTGCTCGACAGTAATTTTTTCACCCACCGTAACACTTATGCTATCTTGAGAGAAGCCACTAGTGAAACCTATGGCCCCCGGGTCTATCTTTTACCATATAAGTTTCCAATCTATTTTATTTTGCAATCTTTACTTCCAATTTATATCATAAAAATACCGAAAATATTTATTTTATTATTATTATCTCTATCAGATCTCACTCTCGTAAGTGGCCGTGAAGGGATTAACAACCCCTTTCTCATGTTGGTTGCGAGGTTCTTATTTGTTTGTGTAGGTATGAGGGACTTGCATGTAGTCTCCTATTGGATTGATACCTTGGTTCTCAAAAACTGAGGGAAATACTTACGCTACTTTGCTGCATCACCCTTCCTCTTCAAGGCGAAACTAACGTTGTGCTCAAGAGGTAGCAAGAAGGATTTCTGTCGCCGCTGCCAGGGAGATCTACTCACAAGTCAAGACATACCAAGTACCCATCACAAACTCTTATCCCTCGCATTAAATTATTTGCCATTTTCCTCTCGTTTTCCTCTCCCCCACTTCACCCTTGCCGTTTTATTCGCCCTCTTTTTCTGCTCGCCTCTTCGTTCGCCTCTTTTTCGCTTGCTTCTTGTGTCGCCATGTGTCGTCATGGCTAATCCTTCTATCATTTTTAGGACTCCCAATCATCAAGTTCTTAATTTTAAACAAAGGGAGGGAGAAAATCTAAAAGATGCTTGGCATAGAATTTGCAATGCTTAGAATAGATCTACTAGGAAGCAATCCACTTCCGTTCTTCTTCGCATTTTTTATGTAGGCATCACTCCTTGGAACATATATATTCTTGTTACCATTACCGGAGGGAATTTCTTGGGTAGCCATACTTTTGATTCTTATAATGCTATGATAGATTTATTTCGCCCACCACCTCTTTTGGTTAATGGAACTATTTTAACTTTGGAACATGTGACGCAAAGGCTTGAAATAATTGAAAATAAAGTTGCCTCTGTGGAGTTGATTGAAAATTTGGATAAAAAGATCCACAACCAAATCACTCAATATGGATCTAAGGTAGGGGTTATTCTGATTTTTTTAAAGAAAAGAACTGTCGGATGTGGGGTTCCGGCAAACCCTTAAGGTTCGAACACTGGGGTGCGCACGAAGTCTTCCCCTCCTACCAATCTACGCTCTAGCTCGCTAAGATCTTGCGGACGAACTCGACGAACTCACAACACAGAAAGACACAGGGTTTATACTGGTTCGAGCCACCGTTGTGGTTTAATACCCTACTCTAGTGTGGTGGTGGTGGTGGATTGCCTCTTGGGCTGATGATGAACAATACAAGGGAAGAACAGCCTCCTGAGGTTGAGGTGTTCTTGCGCGTGTGAGCATGTGGTATGTCTCTCGGTATCCTCTCGTCTACTAGGGTGGCTAGTCCTATTTATAGAGGCCTTGGTCCTCTTCCCAAATATCGAGCGGGAAGGGAGCCAACAATGGCGGGCTAATTTAAAGGGGGACAGCTAGTACAAGTTATCCTGACAAAAGTAGTCTTCGCCTGCGCAAAGCTCTGGTGGTGACGCCGTCTTGGGCTCCACGATGACCTCCGTCTCGCAGTCCATGGTCTTGGTCTTGTTGCACCGGAAGGGCAACCTTTGCCTGATCCCTCGGTACTCCGCGGCTGCGCTTGCCCCCTTTGCACCAAAGGGGAAACAAGGACGCTACGCGTGCTGGCGCCCGCCTGGTGTCGATCGTCATGGCTCACGTCACGAGAGCCTCGTGAGGTTCGCCTCGCCTTGATATCTCCGCTCCTTGTGAGCCTGCCTAGCTAGGCCAATCCAGAGGAGGTCTTGCGTCGTCCGCCTCGCGAGGCTTGGCCCCTCGCGACGGTCTTGGACGCTTTGTTGGTGAAGATGGGCCATACGTCCTGCTGGCTCCGCCACGCCGCGGGCCGCAGGTAGGCAAGTCTGGGCATCCCCGTTCCTAGAACGCCAACAAGAACCTATAGTTAATGTAAGAATAGATCAAGATTCCACAAGAAATTGTAAACTTGAGGATATTATTACTAATTTAGGGTATGCCTTTTCATCTGTTAAAAATACTCCAAATCCTCCTACTACCAAGATTGCCAAATTAATGTATGTTCCTAAAAATAAGGGTGAATCTTCTAGTAAGGAAAATGCGGATCTCAAATTAATAAGTGTTCACCCTAATTTCTTCAATATCATTAAAGAACCTTTTGCTACAAATGAATTTCTTGATTTATTGCCTAGGAGTTTGATCATTAATAAAAAGAAGGAAACTCCCAAGGGTTATAAGTGTTCCATTGAAGAATTCCCTACCAAAGATGATAATACTTAGATCTATTCTTGTTTTTATGCCTAGCTAGGGGCGTTAAACGATAGCGCTTGTTGGGAGGCAACCCAATTTCATTTTTGTTTCTTTCTTTTTGGTTCTGTTTAGTAATAAATAATTCATCTAGCCTCTATTTAGATGTGGTTTTATGCTTTTAATTAGTGTTTTTGCCAAGTAGAACCTTTGGGAAGACTTGGGGGAAGTTTTAGCGATCTTGCTGTAAAAAACAGAAACTTTAGCGCTCACGAGATTTTCTGCCATTTTTTAATGGAGAGTGCGATTAGGTTGATTATTTTTGAAGATGATTAATAGAAAAATTCCTCACATCCACCAATTTATTTCAGAATTTTTTGGGTTACATAAGTATTCGAAACCTATAGATTACTACAGACTGTTCTGTTTTTGATAGATTCTGTTTTTCGTGTGTTGTTTTCTTATTTTGATGCATCTATGGCTAGTATCGGAGGTTATGGACAATAGAGCAGTAGGTTTAACACCAATATAAATAAAGAATGAGTTCATTACAGTACCTTAAGTGGTGGATTGTTTTCTTATACTAACAGAGCTCATGAGATTTTCTGTGGAGTTTTGTGTTGTGAAGTTTTCAAGTTTTGGGTAAAGATTTGATGGATTTTGGAATAAGGAGTGGCAAGAGCCTAAGCTTGGGGATGCCCAAGGCACCCCAAGGTAAAATTCAAGGACAACCAAAATCCTAACCTTGGGGATGCCCCGGAAGGCATCCCCTCTTTCGTCTTCTTCCATCGGTAACTTTACTTGAGGCTATATTTTTATTCACCACATGATATGTGTTTTGCTTGGAGGGTCTTGTATGATTTGAGTCTTTGCTTTTCAGTTTACCACAATCATACTTTCTGTACACACCTTTTGGGAGAGACACACATGAATTGGAATTTATTAGAATACTCTATGTGCTTCACTTATATCTTTTGTGCTAGATAATTTTGCTCTAGTGCTTCACTTATATCTTCTAGAGAACGATGGTGGTTTTATTTTATAGAAATTATTGATCTCTCATGCTTCACTTATATTATTTTGAGAATCTTTTAGAACAGCATGGTAATTTTCTTTGGCTATAAAATTAGTCCTAATATGATAGGCATCCAAGATGGGTATAATAAAAACTTTCATAAAAGTGCATTGAGTACTATGAGAAGTTTGATACTTGATGATTGTTTTGAGATATGAAGATGGTGATATTAGAGTCATGCTAGTTGAGTAGTTGTGAACTTGAGAAATACTTGTTCTAAAGTTTGTGATTCCCGTAGCATGCACGTAGGGTGAACCGTTATGTGATGAAGTCGAAGCATGATCTTTTCCTACCAATCTATCCCCCTAGGAGCATGCGCGTAGTACTTTGTTTCGATAACTAATAGATTTTGCAATAAGTATATGAGTTCTTTATGACTAATGTTGAGTCCATGGATTATACGCACTCTCACCCTTCCACCATTGCTAGCCTCTCTAGTACCGTGCAACTTTCGCCGGTACCATAAACCCACCATATACCTTCCTCAAAAGGGCCACCATACCTACCTATTATGGCATTTCCATAGTCATTTCGATATATATTGCCATGCAACTTACCACTGTTCTGTTTGTTATGACATGTTACATCATTGTCATATTGCTTTGCATGATCATGTAGTTGACATCGTATTTGTGGCAACGCCACCATTCATAATTCTTTCATACATGTCACGCATGAGTCATTGCACATCCCGGCACACCGCCGGAGGCATTCATATAGAGTCATATTTTGTTCTAAGTATCGAGTTGTAATTCTTGAGTTGTAAGTAAATAAAAGTGTGATGATAATCATTATTAGAGTATTGTCCCAAGTGAGGAAAGGATGATGGAGACTATGATTCCCCCACAAGTCGAGATGAGACTCCTGACGAAAATAAAAAACAAAAAAAGATGCCAAAAAAGAGAGAAAAGGCCCCCAAAAAGGGGGAGAAACGAGAGAAAAAGAGAGAAGGGACAATGCTACTATCCTTTTACCACACTTGTGCTTCAAAGTAGCACCATGATCTTCATGATAAAGAGTCTCCTAAGTTGTCACTTTCATATACTAGTGGGAATTCTACATTATAGAACTAGGCTTGTATATTCCAATGATGGGCTTCCTCAAATTGCCCTAGGTCTTCGTGAGCAACCAAGTTGGATGCACACCCACTTAGTTTATTCTTGAGATTTCATACACTTATAGCTCTAGTGCATCCGTTGCATGGCAATCCCTACTCACTCACATTGATATCTATTGATGGGCATCTCCATAGCCCGTTGATATGCCTAGTTGATGTGAGACTATCTTCTCCCTTTTGTCTTCTCCACAACCACCATTCTATTCCACATATAGTGCTACATCCATGGCTCACGCTCAAATATTGCGTGAAGATTGAAAAAGTTTGAGAACATCAAAAGTATGCAACAATTGCTTGGCATGTCATCGGGGTTGTGCATGATTTAAATACTTTGTGTGGTGAAGATGGAGCATAGCCAGACTATATGATTTTGTAGGGATAACTTTCTTTGGCAATGTTATTTTGAGAAGACATGATTGCTTTGTTAGTATGCTTGAAGTATTATTATTTTTATGTCAATATTAAACTTTTGTCTTGATTCTTTCGGATCTGAACATTCATGCCACAATAAAGAAAATTACATTGAGAATTATGCTAGGTAGAATTCCACATCAAAAGTTCTATTTTTATCATTTACCTACTCGAGGACGAGCAGGAATTAAGCATGGGGATGCTTGATACGTATCCAACATATCTATAATTTTTGATTGTTCCATGCTATTATATTATCTGTTTTGGATGTTAATGGGCTTATTTATACACTTTTATATTATTTTTGGGACTAACCTACTAACCCGAGGCCCAGTGCAAATTGTTGATTTTTTGCCTATTTCAGTGTTTCACAGAAAAGGAATATCAAACGGAATCCAAACGGAATGAAACCTTCGGGAAAGTTATTTTTGGAACAAACGTGATTCAGGGGACTTGGAGTAGTCGTCAAGAAAGAAACGAGGTGGCCACGAGTGTGACGCCCCTAATTTGACCGTACACTAATCATGCACGCAAATGTGTACGATCAAGATCAAGGACTCACGGGTAGATATCACAACACAACTCTACAAATAAAATAAGTCATACAAGCATCATATTACAAGCCAGGGGCCTCGAGGGCTCGAATACAAGAGCTCGATCATAGACGAGTCAGCGAAAGCAACAATATCTGAGTACAGACATAAGTTAAACAAGTTTGCCTTAAGGAGGCTAGCACAAACTGGGATACAGATCGAAAGAGGCGCAGGCCTCCTGCCTGGGATCCTCCTAAACTACTCCTGGTCGTCGTCAGCGGGCAGCACGTAGTAGTAGGCACCTCCGGTGTAGTAGGAGTCGTCGTCGAAGGTGGCGTCTGGCTCCTGGGCTCCAACATCTGGTTGCGACAACCAAGTAGAAGGGATAGGGGGAAAAGAGGGAGAAAGCAACCGTGAGGACTCATCCAAAGTACTCACAAGCAAGGAGCTACACTACATATGCATGGGTATCAAATGGAATAAGGGTATCATATGTGGACTGAACTGCAGAATGCCAGAATAAGAGGGGGATAACTAATCTTTTCGAAGACTACGCTTCTGGCAGCCTCCGACTTGCAACATGTAGAAGAGAGTAGACTGAAGTCCTTCAAGTAGCGTCGTATAGCATAATCCTAACCGATGATCCTCCCCTCGTCGCCCTGTGAGAGAGCGATCACCGGTTGTATCTGGCACTTGGAAGGGTGTGTTTTATTAAGTATCCGGTTCTAGTTGTCATAAGGTCAAGGTACAACTCCAAGTCGTCCTATTACCGAAGATCACGGCTATTCGAATAGATTAACTTCCCTGCAGGGGTGCACCACATACCCCAACACGCTTGATCCCATTTGGCCGGACACACTTTCCTGGGTCATGCCCGGCCTCGAAAGATCAACACGTCGCAGCCCCACCTAGACCAACAGAGAGGTCAGCACGCCGGTCTAAACCTAAGCGCCCAGGGGTCTGGGCCCATCGCCCTTAGCACACCTGCACGTTGCGAACGCGGCCAAAAGCAGACCTAGCCTAGTGGCCTTCCAGTCCAATCCGGCGCGCGCCACTCAGTCACTGACGTCACGAAGGCTTCGGCTGATACCACGACGCCGGGATACCCATAACTACTCCCGCGTAGATGGTTAGTGCGTATAGACCAAATGGCCAGACTCAGATCAAATACCCAGATCTCGTTAAGCGTGTTAAGTATCCGCGAACGCCGACCAAGGCCAGGCCCACCTCTCTCCTAGGTGGTCTGAACCTGCCCTGTCGCTCCGCCACAAAGTAACAGTCGGGGGCCGTCGGGAACCCAGGCCCACCTCTACCGGGATGGAGCCACCTGCCCCTTCAGCCCCCATCTCCGAACAGTATCACAGGTAAGGTAACTGTGTAAAGTATTGTATATGCCTGTGATCACCTCCCGAAGTGATCACGGCCTAGAAGTATAGCATGGCAGACGGACAAGAGTGTAGGGCCACTGATGGAACACTAGCATCCTATACTAGGCATGTAGGATTGCAGGTAAATGTATCAACAGTAGTAGCAAGGATAGGCTATACATCAGGATAGGAATAACGGAAAGCAGTAACATACTACACTACTCTAATGCAAGCAGTATAGAGAAGAGTAGGCGATATCTGGTGATCAAGGGGGGGGGGCTTGCCTGGTTGCTCTGGCAAGAGAGAGGGATCGTCAACACCGTAGTCGATCGGGGTACCAGCAGTAGCGTCAGTCTCGCAGTCTACCAGAAAGAAGTAACAGAGGGGGAACAAAATAAATAACAGAGCAATCAAATGTAACACAAAGCAAGATGCGGCAATACGTTGCTAGGGGTGACCTAACGCAGGGATAGGTGATATCGGCGAAGGGGGGAAACATCCGGGAAAGTATCCCCGAGATTCCGCATTTTCGGACAGATGAACCGGAGGTGAAATGTTGCAGGTTCACTATGCTAGGGACGCGTGGCGGACGAACGGGCTGCGTATCCGAATTCGTCTCGTCGTTCTGAGCAACTTCCATGTACAAAGTTTTTTCATCCGAGCTACGGTTTATTTTATATTAATTTTCAAAGTTTTAATTCATTTTTAGAATTATCAGAATTAATTTAATTAGGAAATGCCATTATGATGTCAGCATGATGTCATCAGTCAACCGTCGGTTGACTGGGTCAACAGACGTGTGGGTCCCGATCGTCATTGACTCGGTTAACTAAACATAATTATTAAGTTTAATTAAGTGATTAATTTAATTAAATAGATTTAATTAAGTTAATTAATTAATTATTCAATTAATTAATTTTATTTATTTATCCTTTTTTTAATTCTCTAGGGCGGGGCCCGGTTGTCAATGAGAGGGTAAAGGTGATTAGCGCCCTAATTAGGCCGGTTAGGCCGGCGGTTAGCTGGAGCACAGTGGCGCTGGCCGTCCAGCCAACTCCGGCGTAGGGAGGGCGCGCGGCTAGGCATCATAGAACGCCCCCAAAGAGGCGAGTGGGGTGGTGCCCACGGTTCGTGCCAAGGCCGCTGAAGTCACCGGAGGTGAGCACGACCGCGACGGCTGCAGAGAAGCGACTGCGCGGACGAGCAGCAGTGGTGGAGCTCGTGAGCGAGGGTGGGGGTACGGGCACGGCAGGCGCAGGGGCTCGCGGCGAGTGCGGACGGGGATGGCCGCGGTGACCATGGGCGTCTGTCTGTGGTACGCGCGAGCGATGGTGGTACAGCGAGTAAAGCAGAGGGGGAAGAACGGAGCGCGCTCACGAGCGTTGAAGGGGAGGGGTCGGCGTGGCTCAGGTCGGCCGACGAGGAGGAGATGAGGAGGCGAGGCGAAGACGGTGGGGCGGTGCCGGGCGGCGTCGAGGCGGCGGGGATCCGCGATGGGGTAGGGGCGGTGATGAGGCGAGGCCGCGGCGTCAGGCGGGCACCGCACGAGGGAGAGGAGGGGGCGCAGAGGAGTCCCTGAGGGGCGGCGCCGAGCCCGGCTGGCGGTGGCCTTAGCGGCGCGGCCATGCGGGAGGAGGAGATCGAGCAGGGGCGCCCCTCCCCAGGCACGAGGCGTGTGTGTGTGTGTTGCGTGTGGTGACGGCGGTGTGGGAGACGAGGGGGAGGTGGGGATCGTGAGGGGAGTGGACCGGTTAGGGTTCCGGTCGGGGTGGGGGCTAAGGGGAGGCCGGCTGGGCCGGCCTGGCGGCCCATAGGCCAGCTGGGCCATGGTCCAGCGGGGGGGGGGGGGGAGGGAGTTTCTTCTATTTCTTGGTTTTTCATTCTTTGTTAGTTTTGTTTTCTGGTTTTATATTTTCTTTCCTTTTTTTTATTTGTAGTTTCTTTTATTTTTAGTTTTATAGAAATTACCACTAGTGCCTAAATTTATATTTATCAACAAACTACTGTGAGATTAATTCTTAACCCATAATAAAATAGTTTTAGCATTTTATAAATTCAATAGGCATTTGTTTAATTGTTTTCACTACTGTCTAATTGTTTTAGAGCCTTTAAACATTTTATCAAAGTTTGGATTCTCCACCATAATTACTTACGATTTATTTGACACAACCCGAACATTTTAGTTTTGCTATTTGAAAATTTTACTATTTGCCTATATTTCGAATTTGACTTTGAATCGGTTTCGAACTAACGCGAGATTAGCAATAGTAATCGAGGTGACGTGGCATCACTAGCAGAGGTTTACTGTAGCTTGATTATCCTGGCGTCACAATTCTCCTCCACTACAAGAAATCCCGTCCCGAGATTTAAGAGGTAGCGAAAGGGGGGAAGGTTTGGTAACGAATCTAGCGGGTCTTCTCATCCTGGTTTGCTCTTCTCGAAGAGGTTGACCCCTTACATTGATGTCTTCATTTCTTTGCTTCAGGTCATCATGATGAAGTCGTCCTTTTCTTCGGGAACTCCAACGTACTTACGAATGGGTAAGGGACAGCTCAGTGACGACAGAATGCTTATGAGGGAAACAATCTGGGGCTAACCCATGAATCAGCATAAGATTATCTCTCGAGTTGAACATATAAAATGCATCGAGAGTAAGGTACGAAGGTACAATAAGAAGTTTCAAGCGGATAGGCAATCATTTGTTGCCTGAAATAGAGTGTGAAAAGGGTTCAGAGCAATGGGCATAAGTATTGTTTCGAATACCAGAATTGGTGAGCTCTCGTAAGGTGGCTCGTGAATTACATACAAGGCCGCGCGTGAGGAATAACTTTGGAAACAGGGGGTACAGGAGAGTCAGGTTTCGATCCTTTGGAACTGTGGGTTATGGGCCCACCATGTGGGTTAAAAGTAGAAAGGGCAGTAATGTCTTGCATGATCAAGTAAGCAAGGTATGTCAGAGGATAGCCTGTCAGTTATGTCGGCAACAACATCAGTACCAAGGGCGAGGGACAAAGAGAACCATTTTCCTGCTCGTTGAACGAGGCGGACCAATAGGCAAAGTTCTCATCCATCGGCGGTTACTGGAAAGTCATCAACAGTAGAAACAGGGTCTCACTGACAGAGTTGTACACCGAGGTGTTTACATAAGTAGTGAATTATTACTGCTTAGTTCATATAGATTACATCAAAGGTTAAACCAAACGACGGAAAGGAAAATATGGGTATCAGAATAAACAAAACAATGGAAAGAAAAATGTGTTTAAACACATATTACAGGGGTATATTCTTCCCAAGGTCAAGCGGAGCATGATATCCGTGACGGGATATAATGTAGAAAACCCTTTAGGTAGGGGAAGAGAAATTCCATGCCATTATCCATACAACGGTGTTTGGATAATTGAGAAAGAAACATTTAGCATTGGGCTTCAAATGTTCTTGTTGAAAAATCAGAGCACCACCGACATGCTTCGAGATAGCATTGACATGGTCTACAGGTGAAGATCAGACTTTGGAAACAAAAGGATCCATCAGGAACAACTTATAGAATAAGTCTTACAATTTCCTCATGGAAGAATGGCTAACCTTGCTAAAAAGGAAATTATAACAATAGGTCCTTCGGTCGGGTGTGCTAGGCATGACATCACCTCACCGGGTCATATAAAGACCAACATTATAACTTTTGGAAATATGTTCCAACCACCATAT
Source organism: Triticum urartu (assembly GCF_056163025.1). Taxonomy (NCBI): domain Eukaryota; kingdom Viridiplantae; phylum Streptophyta; class Magnoliopsida; order Poales; family Poaceae; genus Triticum; species Triticum urartu. The sequence goes on along the minus strand of NC_141876.1, from coordinate 396,124,460 downwards.
CTGGCCGAGATTCAGAATTGATTGGTGTCAGGATACCTCAGACTCGGGATGCCTGAGAAGAAAAGGTGCAACACAATTTGACGAGATGACATTGTGAGATTCTCAGAAATGATCTATGTAAGTGAGCTCTGAAACAAGAGTTCACCAGTAAACCAAGGAGAGGACGAGGAGGTGGCTGATAGGCTCAGCAACAAATCATCGAGATTTCCAAAGGATTGATTTCCACAATTATGTGAACAAGGAAATATCATTTGTCGGATCAAATGTCATAATGATGTATGCTCGAGGGAAACATACACAACTGAACAATGATAGAAGGGTGCACCCAGGAATCTGGACTAGGTAGCACGATCAATGTTTGAATGATGATTCAATAATCAGTAGACTTATAATGAAACTGTAGACCAATAACTTCAAAGCAATAGGGTTGCTAGAAGTTTTAGAATTTACACATCACAGACCATTTGTCGGTATTCCGGTTTGAAACAACACAGAGACCAAGAAATGATCGCAAAAGGCGAGAGATATTACTATGTCAAGAATTCTCAAGAGGTGGTAAAATTACCACGAATTTCTTGACATAAAAGGTGGTAACATTCCAAGGTAAAGAAGAACAAATGCTGGATAGCAAGGATCTCAAGGTATAACACAAAACACAAACAAGTTTGTGTTGAACGGAAGGCAATAAAGTGGTCGATGGTAACACAAATCATCGAGGGTAAGGATGGTATTACTTCATCATGAACTCAATTGATATCTTGGAAGATCTCGGAATGCTGATGATGATCACAACACATTTGTCGAGAGATTTCATGAAGATGTAATCAATCGGTGATGGCATCTAGTCAAACGAATGATGAAGCGAAAGGTTATTGGAACCATGGGTATGACACAAACTTGAAATCAAGTTTGTTGTTTGAGGTGAAACGATAAGACAAGGAAGATCGGCGTAAGCTTAGCCCATCGTCAAAATTGTGCTCCGGAAAGAAGGACCAGGTAGCACAGTTAAAATTTGGCACGATAATGATATAGCCGAGTAGGCTCGGAATGACGTGATCGAGTTCAGACTCGTAAGTAATGAAGGTTACCAAGAGTTGTTGAATCGTAGTGTGGACTCAATTCAGTTGTCGGTGTCCTTGAGGGGTTCTAACAACTGAGAACCCGTTGGAAAAATGGAATTGGCAAGAATATTAGTTGATGCAGAACTCATAAGAAGTTATGTATTCCGTGGTATCCTCGAGATACCAGGGGGTAATACTCGACGATAGATCAAAGTAGAGGTTGGACTGGGGTATTGCTCTGCAGAAGACAAGTGCTTAAACTTGCACGAGAAACGGTACCTAAAAGAGAAGATGGTCGAAACCACGATTGCAAAAAGGCCAGATCCCAGATATAATATGAACTTATACCAAGGGAGTAATTAATTTAAGAAAAGCTTTAATGATAAGATCTACATCGTGTCCATGGGCATGAACACAAAGTTCAAGGTCGACTCCCACTTCTTCAATGCATAACCTTACATTTACCTCCCCTTTTTCGAAGTTGTAGTGTTGAGAAGTTATCTGACGAAGCGTCAGCAGGGTTTAACCCGCATAACTTTCGAGGTCACACAAATTAAGGAAGGCATAGGTTCAACCCGTCAGGGTATCGTGGAAACATATACCACAAGCTTTGAGAGTAAATATTACCAGCTCGAAAGCAGAGCATGGTTGGCAAAAGGAGAGGATACAATTTACCAAAGGCATTATGTATCGGAGAAAGAACTCACAAGGTGATTAATTATGAAGGACATTGTCGGATAATAATCCAACGGTGGATATGGTGATCCACAATGGAGCTGATGTGAGTATCAATACCCAATCAGAGGAAGAAAGAATGCAAATGCATCATTTTATAGAACATCTGAATAATTCAACGTTTAAATAACAAAGGAATTATGATTTTCGAATCAAGGGATCAGGAGCAAACGCTCTGATCAAGGACGGACAAGTTGAATAGACTTAGGGGTACAATCGATGGCAATCTGATTGGCCGAGGACCAGCTCGCGTTTTAAATGACATCTGAGCTGGAAGGATGAATTCTATGATTTGAGTGAGGATTGCGAGCATTCGCAACATATTGAGTCAATGGACTCAAAATGATATTGACAAAGGTTGCCAATAAGATTACTATACTTAATTATGGGATTAACCATAATGCAAGCAAGCAAGAATTTCAGGAGCAATAGGTTGCTTAGGATTTTCGGAAGACCGAATGGTATTTCGAAGAATTTTGTGAACTGCATGAATATCTGGGGATGAGCGGATACTCGATGAGTGCGAGAATTATCCGTAGGGGTATTCAGGTGACAAAGAACAGCAAGGCAGTAAACTCAAAGGATTCTCGAAAATACGACGAGTATTTCGGGGTATCTTGTAATAACGAGACCAACTAGGGATGTATGTAAGCATAACAACTGCAAGTATTTATCCATAAGGGTTGACGGTGGAAGGGGAATTGTAAACGCGATGAACACAAGTTCTTGGGTTAACAGCGGTGAGTATCTTCAGGGTCTTCACGTGCAGCAGACGATCATTAGTAATAAGGGGCTCTCCAGGTGAAAGTGATAACGAGATCCTAATGTTAGATTTAGCAAAATTCATTTAACCCGAATAGAAGAGAGTTCAGAGTCCCGGAGTAAGGATCAAGGAGTAAAAGATCCTAATACCACCTAGATGGCGACATGGGCCCGTAAGGCACACAGCCATGTTAGTAAAAGTTTTGCAATGTCTAGACTCGACTTCGACCAAGGAGTGTGCAAGGGGGATTCCTACAGGCAGTCGGCTCTGATACCAACTTTTGACGCCCCCGATTTGACCGTACACTAATCATGCACGCAAATGTGTACGATCAAGATCAAGGACTCACGGGTAGATATCACAACACAACTCTACAAATAAAATAAGTCATACAAGCATCATATTACAAGCCAGGGGCCTCGAGGGCTCGAATACAAGAGCTCGATCATAGACGAGTCAGCGAAAGCAACAATATCTGAGTACAGACATAAGTTAAACAAGTTTTCCTTAAGAAGGCTAGCACAAACTGGGATACAGATCGAAAGAGGCGCAGGCCTCCTGCCTGGGATCCTCCTAAACTACTCCTGGTCGTCGTCAGCGGGCAACACGTAGTAGTAGGCACCTCCGGTGTAGTAGGAGTCGTCGTCGAAGGTGGCGTCTGGCTCCTGGGCTCCAACATTTGGTTGTGACAACCAGGTAGAAGGGATAGGGGGAAAAGAGGGAGAAAGCAACCGTGAGTACTCATCCAAAGTACTCGCAAGCAAGGAGCTACACTACATATGCATGGGTATCAAATGGAATAAGGGTATCATATGTGGACTGAACTGTAGAATGCCAGAATAAGAGGGGGATAACTAATCTTTTCGAAGACTACGCTTCTGGCAGCCTCCGTCTTGCAACATGTAGAAGAGAGTAGACTGAAGTCCTCCAAGTAGCATCGTATAGCATAATCCTAACCGATGATCCTCCCCTCGTCGCCCTGTGAGAGAGCGATCACCGGTTGTATCTGGCACTTGGAAGGGTGTGTTTTATTAAGTATCCGGTTCTAGTTGTCATAAGGTCAAGGTACAACTCCAAGTCGTCCTGTTACCGAAGATCATGGCTATTCGAATAGATTAACTTCCCTGCAGGGGTGCACCACATACCCCAAGACTATTGATCCCATTTGGCCGGACACACTTTCCTGGGTCATGCCCGGCCTCGGAAGATCAACACGTCGCAGCCCCACCTAGACCAACAGAGAGGTCAGCACGCAGGTCTAAACCTAAGCGCCCAGGGGTCTGGGCCCATCGCCCTTAGCACACCTGCACGTTGCGAACGCGGCCAAAAGCAGACCTAGCCTAGTGGCCTTCCAGTCCAGTCCGGCGCGCGCCACTTAGTTGCTGATGTCACGAAGGCTTCGGCTGATACCACGACGCCGGGATACCCATAACTACTCCCGCGTAGATGGTTAGTGCGTATAGACCAAATGGCCAGACTCAGATCAAATACCCAGATCTCGTTAAGCGTGTTAAGTATCCACGAACGCCGACCAGGGCCAGGCCCACCTCTCTCCTAGGTGGTCTGAACCTGCCCTGTCGCTCCGCCACAAAGTAACAGTCGGGGGCCGTCGGGAACCCAGGCCCACCTCTACCGGGATGGAGCCACCTGCCCCTTCAGCCCCCATCTCCGAACAGTATCACAGGTAAGGTAACTGTGTAAAGTATTGTATATGCCCGTGATCACCTCCCGAAGTGATCACGGCCCAGAAGTATAGCATGGCAGACGGACAAGAGTGTAGGGCCACTGATGGAACACTAGCATCCTATACTAGGCATGTAGGATTGCAGGTAAAGGTATCAACAGTAGTAGCAAGGATAGGCTATACATCAGGATAGGAATAACGGAAAGCAGTAACATACTACACTACTCTAATGCAAGCAGTATAGAGAAGAGTAGGCGATATCTGGTGATCAAGGGGGGGGCTTGCCTGGTTGCTCTGGCAAGAGAGAGGGATCGTCAACACCGTAGTCGATCGGGGTACCAGCAGCAGCGTCAGTCTCGCAGTCTACCGGAAAGAAGTAACGGAGGGGGAACAAAATAAATAACAGAGCAATCAAATGTAACACAAAGCAAGATGCGGCAATACGTTGCTAGGGGTGACCTAACGCAGGGATAGGTGATATCGGCGAAGGGGGGAAACATCCGGGAAAGTATCCCCGAGATTCCGCATTTTCGGACAGATGAACCGGAGGTGAAATGTTGCAGGTTCACTATGCTAGGGACGCGTGGAGGACGAACGGGCTGCGTATCCGAATTCGTCTCGTCGTTCTGAGCAACTTCCATGTACAAAGTTTTTTCATCCGAGCTACGGTTTATTTTATATTAATTTTCAAAGTTTTAATTCATTTTTAGAATTATCAGAATTAATTTAATTAGGAAATGCCATTATGATGTCAGCATGATGTCATCAGTCAACCGTCGGTTGACTGGGTCAACAGACGTGTGGGTCCCGATCGTCATTGACTCGGTTAACTAAACATAATTATTAAGTTTAATTAAGTGATTAATTTAATTAAATAGATTTAATTAAGTTAATTAATTAATTATTTAATTAATTAATTTTATTTATTTATCCTTTTTTTTAATTCTCTAGGGCGGGGCCCGGTTGTTAATGAGAGGGTAAAGGTGATTAGCGCCCTAATTAGGCCGGTTAGGCCGGCGGTTAGCTGGAGCACAGTGGCACTGGCCGTCCGGCCAACTCCGGCGTAGGGAGGGCGCGCGGCTAGGCGTGTTAGAACGCCCCCAGAGAGGCGAGTGGGGTGGTGCCCACGGTTCGTGCCAAGGCCGCTGAAGTCGCCGGAGGTGAGCACGACCGCGACGGCTGCAGAGAAGCGACTGCGCGGACGAGCAGTAGTGGTGGAGCTCGCGAGCGAGGGTGGGGGTACGGGCACGGCAGGCGCAGGGGCTCGCGGCGAGCGCGGACGGGGATGGCCGTGGTGACCGTGGGCGTCTGTCCGTGGTACGCGCGAGCGATGGTGGTACAGCGAGTAAAGCAGAGGGGGAAGAATGGAGCGCGCTCACGAGCGTTGAAGGGGAGGGGTCGGCGTGGCTCAGGTCGGCCGACGAGGAGGAGATGAGGAGGCGAGGCGAAGACGGTGGGGCGGTGCCGGGCGGCGTCGAGGCGGCGGGGATCCGTGATGGGGTAGGGGCGGTGATGAGGCGAGGCCGCGGCGTCAGGCGGGCGCCGCACGAGGGAGAGGAGGGGGCGCAGAGGAGTCCCTGAGGGGCGGCGCCGAGCCCGGCTGGCGGTGGCCTTAGCGGCGCGGCCATGCGGGAGGAGGAGATCGAGCAGGGGCGCCCCTCCCCAGGCACGAGGCGTGTGTGTGTGTGTTGCGTGTGGTGACGGCGGTGTGGGAGACGAGGGGGAGGTGGGGATCGTGAGGGGAGTGGACCGGTTAGGGTTCCGGTCGGGGTGGGGGCTAAGGGGAGGCCGGCTGGGCCGGCCTGGCGGCCCATAGGCCAGCTGGGCCATGGTCCAGCGGGGGGGGGGGGGGGGAAGGGAGTTTCTTCTATTTCTTGTTTTTTCATTCTTTGTTAGTTTTGTTTTCTGGTTTTATATTTTCTTTCCTTTTTTTATTTGTAGTTTCTTTTATTTTTAGTTTTATAGAAATTACCACTAGTGCCTAAATTTATATTTATCAACAAACTACTGTGAGATTAATTCTTAACCCATAATAAAATAGTTTTAGCATTTTATAAATTCAATAGGCATTTGTTTAATTGTTTTCACTACTGTCTTAATTGTTTTAGAGCCTTTAAACATTTTATCAAAGTTTGGATTCTCCACCATAATTACTTACGATTTATTTGACACAACCCGAACATTTTAGTTTTGCTATTTGAAAATTTTACTATTTGCCTATATTTCGAATTTGACTTTGAATCGGTTTCGAACTAACGCGAGATTAGCAATAGTAATCGAGGTGACGTGGCATCACTAGCAGAGGTTTACTGTAGCTTGATTATCCGGGCGTCACAACGAGGCAGGAGGGCGCGCCCCCACCCTCGTGGGCCCTTCGAAGCTCCAACGACCTACTTCTTCCTCCTATATATATCCATATACCCCGAAAACATCCAGGAGCACCACGAAACCCTGTTTCCACCGCCGCAATCTTCTGTACCCAAGAGATCCCATCTTGGGGCCTTTTCCGGAGCTCCGCCGATGGGGGAATCAATCACGGAGGGCTTCTACATCAACAGCATAACCTCTCCGATGATGTGTGAGTAGTTTACCATAGACCTTCGGGTCCATAGTTATTAGCTAGATGTCTTCTTCTCTCTCTTTGGATCTCAATACGATGTTCTCCTCGATCTTCTCGGAGATCTATTTGATGTAACTCTTTTTGCGGTGTGTTTGTCGAGACCCGATGAATTGTGGGTTTATGATCAAGTTTATCTATGAACAATATTTGATTCTTCTCTGAAATATTTTATCTATGATTGGTTATCTTTGCAAGTCTCTTCGAATTATCAGTTTGGTTTGGCCTACTAGATTGATCTTTCTTGCAATGGGAGAAGTGCTTAGCTTTAGGTTCAATCTTGTGGTGTCCTTTCCTAGTGATAGCAGGGGCAGCAAGGCACGTATTGTATTGTTGCCATCGAGGATAAAAAGATGGGGTTTATATCATATTGCTTGAGTTTATCCCTCTACATCATGTCATCTTGTCTAATGCGTTACTCTGTTCTTATGAACTTAATACTCTAGATGCATACTGGATAGCGGTCGATGTGTGGAGTAATAGTAGTAGATGCAGAATCGTTTCGGTCTACTTGTCGCGGAAGTGATGCCTATATACATGATCATGCCTAGATATTCTCATAATTATGCACTTTTGTATCAATTGCTCGACAGTAATTTTTTCACCCACCGTAACACTTATGCTATCTTGAGAGAAGCCACTAGTGAAACCTATGGCCCCCGGGTCTATCTTTTACCATATAAGTTTCCAATCTATTTTATTTTGCAATCTTTACTTCCAATTTATATCATAAAAATACCGAAAATATTTATTTTATTATTATTATCTCTATCAGATCTCACTCTCGTAAGTGGCCGTGAAGGGATTAACAACCCCTTTCTCATGTTGGTTGCGAGGTTCTTATTTGTTTGTGTAGGTACGAGCGACTTGCGTGTAGTCTCCTACTGGATTGATACCTTTGTTCTCAAAAACTGAGGGAAATACTTATGCTACTTTGCTGCATCACCATTTCCTCTTCAAGGGAAAACCAACGCGGTGCTCAAGAGGTAGCAGCCGACACCTTCCTCAACCCTACCGCAGCCGCTTCGCCGACACCATCGTCAACCCTACCAGAGTAGCTTCGCCTATACCATTCTCAACCCTACCCATGCCGCTTTGCCAACTCACATGTCCACGGCCATAGGTCCGCTTCGTCGCACCCTCATCCAACCTACCAGAGAAGCTTCTGACGCTTCGTCCACGGCCGCAGATCCGCATCGTCGACACCATCCTTAACCCAACCACCGGAGCAGCTTCACCGATGCCCTTGTCCACATCCATAGATCCGCTTCGCCCACACCGTATTCCACCCTACCAGATCCGCTCCACAAACACCCTACTCGACGGTTGTAGATCTCCTTACCGGGCCCCGACAGCCAGCGCAGCATCATCACCCTTGACGTTTCTAACGTGATTCCCACCGTCTGGCAAGATGCCAACCATGCGCCACGACCTAGGTACTTGTCACCTTTAAACCCGTCCAGCATCACCTGCCCGATGTACTTCAAATATACTAACAGGTTGTTGTTACCTTTATGCAGCTGGCAAAAACTACATGGACAATGTTTCTTCTAGATCTAACAGCTTGGCCAACCAAGATCCTAGACTGAGGCATTGCTATGATCTTGTAAGTGCGCCTCTCTCTCTCTTGTATAGTTGTGTGCCTGCCAGCGTGCTTTCCTAGGATTTTCGACCAGTAATCCCTTTGTGTAGACAATGATTTCTACTACTGGCTGCTAAATTAGATATGTAGATGTCATACATGATACTACCTCATACCTCCGTTCCTAAATATAAGTCTTTCTAGAGATTCCACTATAGGCTACATACGGAGCAAAACGAGTGAATCTACAGTCAAAAATGCATCTATATACATCTGTATGTGGTCCATACTGGAATCTCTACAAAGACATATATTTAGGAACAGAGGCAGTACATTACACAAAATCGTAGGTGGCATGTAGGAATTCCAGTGCACTACATTAGGCTCCCTTAGAGTGCCTGCTAGTCCAGCACACAGAGTCATGGCTAGTTTATGCTACACACACAATCATTAATAGGTGGTTTAAATATGCGCAAGGGATATGCAATGTATTATCATGTAGAGATGACTGAAATTAGCCATGTCAACTTGCAGATAGGGTTACACAATGAAAAAGTACAAGATGTATGTGGCAATTTCATGGAACATCGCAAAAAAGGAGAGGCAGCGGTGAGCCTATACAGTGTGCTATGGTAGGTCACTCCTCCATTGCGATCATCGTGACATGCTATTTGCATGTCAGTTCTATTGGCCAAGTTTCTTAGGGATAGTTATTATGAGTTATCCTAAGAAAATAAGCACTTGTGAATATAAGCTCCAGGTAATAAGACAACCAGTTCCTTTCATTGCCTTCCTTTTCAGCTTATCTTTGGTATGGTCAGTGAGAAGTCTAGATTGCATTATATTTTTTTCATTTTGCTGCCCATATGAAAAATAATTTGACTTGCAAACATCAAAAATTGAACCCAGTGCAGTAACTAATATGATAGGAAAATAGACCATCACTATTTGTTCAAATGCAAATACAAAGATACCATCTACTTGGCACAATTTACTTTGGTCAATGTCTTCCATAGAGATCCCATTGCCTAATTTAAATGAAGAACACATGACCCACATTTAAATGAAGGCAATTATTTATTGAAATTCGATGCTCCAAGTGGCTGGTTATTATCATATAGCAACACCACCTGAAAGCATCATATACCAGCACCAGCTCATAGCAACTCATCATATAGCAGCAGCAACAGTGTGCAATTCATCATACACTAGCAACAGTTCATAGAAATTCATCATATAGCAGTAGCAGGAGAAGCTCATAGCAATTCATCATACAGTAGCAGGAGCAGCTTATAGCAACTCATCATATAGCAGCAACAGCTCATAGCAATTCATCATACAGTAGCAGCAGATCATAGCAATTCATCATATAGCAGCAGGAGTTGCAGCTCATAGCAATGCATCATATAGCAGCAGCAGAAGCAGCTTATAGCAATTCATCGTATAGTGGGTCAGAATGAAAATTTGGCAAAAAATCAGATGAGATCCTCACCTTGTTGGATGAGCTCATCCTTCAACAGCACCTTAAGGCCACGGCCTGGGAGGAGGGGAGGGGGAATAAGGTGCCTTCTGCTGCAGTGTGGCATCAGCCGTAGTTGTGCGGCGCCCGCCGGAGTAGTGCGTTGGATGGACCAAAGTGGAGCAGCCGCTAGAGACCATGAGAATGAGGGGCGGTGCCATTGGGAGGAGCGGCCAGGGAGATTTTTCCCTACCTGCCGGCCATGTACCCTAGCTGGACAGAGCATCATCGAGGACCAGGCCTGATGGGACCAGAGGCGACGGCTCGCTGGAGGAACCCTAGGGCTGCAGGCAGGGGATCGAGGTAGAGGGAAAGGGGAGAGGAGATGCAAGCGGGCAGGGCAATGAACGCTTGCGTGTTTGTTTTTACTTGAGGGTCAGGTGTGACATGGGCATGAGCAGTTGCATTTTGAGTGAGTTATTTCACTATTCCCCATCCCTCCAATTTTTAGTGAGCTTCTACCCAAAACAACCCCCTCCAAAGCGAAATAAGTTAAGCCCAAGCCCATAACTCAAAAATGACTTCTTTACATCTTTTATGGCTTATTTTGACAATAATCCCTGAAAAGGCGAAATCGAACTGGCCCTTAACCTGCAATTCAATTGTGCGTGCAATGATGAATCACTCCTGCCTGCTATAGTGTAGATTTAGGCATCATCATACATGGCATGACCTAATACATGTGCATTCCATTGTAGAATCTAGAATATGCAATGTTTATGTTATTTCATACATTTCACATGATGTTTAAATGCTCCTTAAATCTGGTCAGTCAAGTTATGGTCTTTAAGCCTCCTTTTTTGCTTCTTTTCTTTATATGTAAGATTTGCTCACATATCCGTTCAATTGTTGTTTGCATCAGCCAGCCATACTAGGACTGTTTGCTTTGATTACTTGCTGTTCTTGACCTAACACTCTAACAAAGCTTGTCAACGATTTAAACACTAAGGCCTGCTGTAGTGGGGCCTTATCTAACTCATAGGTGACATAAAGGTATGGCTGTACACTAAAGTAGGCTCTCCAAGAGTACCTGGAGATCTAGTTCGACGGTATGCCTAGTTTTTACATAGTGCAGACATACTAAATGCTCATTTCATTGTGTGCAAGTGCAAGAGATGTGGCATGTTTCATTATGTGGTATTGTTTTGTTATAATCTCATCCTTTTGTGTTGTTCACAGACTGGAAAGTATGCATATTTATCTTCCAAGGAGACGAGTAACTAGTTTGTGTCACCTTGCAGAGGGGGTGCAATGAAGATAAGATTGAGGATTTCCAAGTGCAAGATGTCGGCGTTCTAGGAACGGGGGTCCCTAGACTTGCCTGCCTGCGGCCCACGGCGTGGCTCCACCAGTAGCCCTATGCGGCCCATCTTCACCAGCAAGCACTCAAGACCATCGCGAGGGGCCATGCCTCGCGAGGCAGACGACACAAGACCTCCTTGGGGGCAGCCTCACCAAGCTGGCTCGCGAGGGGCGGAGATATCAAGGCAAGGGAGACCTTGCGAGGTCCCCATGACGTAAGCCATGATGACCATGGCCAGGCACACACCAGGCGGGCGCCAGCGCGCGCAGTGTCCTCGTTTCCTCTTTGGTGCTAAAGAGGCAAGCTCAGGTGTGGAGTCCCGAGGCATCAAGAAAAGGTTTCCATATCGGTGCAACAAGACCAAGACCAACTGGACGGCAGGATGGAGGTCATCGTGGAGCCCAAGATGGTGTCACCACTAGAGCCTTTGGTAGGCAAAGACTACTTTTTACAGGATAACTTGTACTAGCTGTTCCCCTTCAAACTTGGCCGTTGTGGGATCCCCTCACGCTCAATATTTGGGAAGAGGACCAGCGCCTCTATAAATAGGACTAGCCACCACCTTAGCAAGGGGAGAGGATCATTCAGACCACCAGACACCACACAAGCTCGCCAAGCACAAGAACACCTCTCCTCAGCAAAGAAGACCCCAACCCCGCGCTCCAGGCAACACGCGCACTGCCAAACGATGCAGGGCGTGGGCGGTGTCAAACGCCATCCACCCTTACTCCACGGAAAGCGCGGGCCGTTGCAAGAGCCTCCAGCTACGCTGTGGCAACGGCGCCGCACACCCGGAAGGAACAAGCAAACATGAGGGCCACGCTCATGGTGGCGCGTGAGCTGCTGCGATGCCGACTAATGGAGAGCGGCCGAGACGCATTGCTGGAGCGTGTGGCCGAGCTGTTGGACGCCGCAGCCAGGGGTGCCCCGCCTTTCTGGTCCTTGCTTACGCCTCAGGTTGCGGCCGGACTACACGATGGGCCTCGTCGCGCCCGCGTGCCCCCAGGCGCACCAGGAGGTTTCGTCGGCACCAGCACAACCAGCGGCGCCGGACACCCAACCACACCTATGCCTCCCCCAATGGGCGCAGGCGTAAGCATCGCCCTCCACAGTTCCGGCAGGATGCCACCCTACTACCCTGGCGCGCCGGGCCAGGCAGCTTGGAGCGTGGGGCACTTCAGGAATTTTTTCGAGGCGATGGCTCTGGAGGCCTATGTGCCCCGCATGATGGGCCAACCATACACACCGGAAGATGACCCCGGCTCCTTCCTCGAGCCGGGTTGGGAAGAGAGGATGCTGGAAGTTGAGGCCTTCCAAGAGCCACCTGGAGGCCTCACCGACCACACTGGCGACAGCAACTACAGGGTACCACTAATCTCTCAGGAGCAGGCTTACGCTAACCATGGGTCGCAAGTGAACCAGGTCACAGCGGTGGACGACGGCCCCAGCACGGTAGCCCCCATCTCGCTAGGGGAGGCGCATTGGGGGCTGCGGGGGAGGAGCCGGGAGCAAGGCCCCTCCCCACGTCGCACAGAGCAAAGCGTCGCCCGGAGGTAGGTCCTCTCCCGGGGAGGAGCTGGCGAGCCTTCCCCTCGGCAGAGGGCTCGTGGTCGCCGAGGGCGCCGTTGGCGTCTCCTTTGCCCCTTAGCATCGCCCTGGTTTCCGGATGCCCCAACGATGGTCAAAGGCGGCACAAGGCGGGGCCCTCGACTGGCGATATGAAGCAAGGCTCGCGCCTGTGAAGGTCTCCGCTCGTGACACTCTCACGTAATAATGAGTGGGGCTGTACACGCCCCGGAGTCTCCGGAGAGCCGCCCTCAGGCCTCGGGGGCTCCTGCCTACGTCTTAGTGGATGCGCCATGCTCCGCGCTGGTGGAAGACCAGAAGACTAGACTAGGCGCCGGACGCGGCCATTTGCTTTTAACCTCCTTTCTGTAGCCCTGTTTTCTGGCCTTGGATTTAAGTTTGAAGTTGAATTTTCATTGATATGCGCGAGGGGTGTCTTTTCTTGTTCGTGCGATTTCTTGCGATTTGGTTCCTTGCCTTGATTCGGAGCTCGCACCTGCTGCCTCCCCCCTCGCGAGCCCCTCGCGAGCGGGGGCTGGGCGTGGCGCGCGCGCTGCGTGCACGTCCTTCTATGGCCGGCGCTTACTTCTCGTGAGGCTCTCTCGGACGGATCGACAGGCCCCTTAGAAGCTCACGACCTCACGAGCCGGGTTGGAATTGGCCCTGACTAAGGTAAACTACATCAGCAAGCTCACGGCAGGACTCGCGGGCTCATGAAAACACATCTCCAGCTTGGCCTAGGGAATAGAAGCAGTAATCTATTTACATGAGGGGCTTTCCCTCCCAAAATGCTCTTACAACTTTCAGGGCCATGCCCGAGCTTTCGCATGTAGGGTCCACGATGAGGAAGCACGGGCTCAATCTGACATGTCACTCACTGCATCCTCCGGGTCGCCCTCAGACGCGTCGCTGGCATCACCGCCATCATTGTCGGCACCGCCCTCATCATCATCGACCACGTCACCTTCATCCGATGCGACCACCACCATGTCATCCTCGGAGGCGAAGGCCCTGACTAGAGCATCCACATTGTGCTCCACCTAGCGCGCCAGGTCACCCCGGATGGCCCTGGGTATAGGGGGAATGGCGGCATCAAAATCGAAGTTGGCGTTGATGTTCTGGAGGTGGCTGAAGACATGGGAGAACGCGTACCCGAGCAGGCCATAGCTCCTCTCTTCAACAAGCTCGCGAGCCCTCTCGGATCGGTTCTCCATGCGTATCACCACAACGGTGAAAAAGCGAAGATGGCTGGCATAATCGTCTGAGTGGGGATGAGGGGCATATTCGTCGCAGATGGTGCCCAGCACTGCATTGGCTCTGGTCCTGAGGCCTTGGAGCATGGGGGCGTGCACGCGCTCCAGCGTCTGCCGACGGAGCGCTTCCTCCCTGCTTTGCTGTGTGAGGGACTCGGCGGTGGTGACTCACTGCTGGAGTGGGAGCAGTTCAACACGGGCAGAGGCTAGTTCGGCCTACACAGAGATCAGGGCGGCAGCGGCAGCTTTCTCGCACTGCTCTGCCTCCGCCAACCTCGACCCCAAGACGGAGCTCCGGCCATCAGCTTAGGCTCCCGCAAGCTCCAGCTTTGTTCCATACCTGCTGTCGAGGTCTGCACGAGCCTCTGCCACCCTGCTATCGACCTCCTCCTGGATCCTCGCCTCTCGCGCATTAGCGGCATCCTCTGCTTGGGCAACTTGGCGCTCCCTCGTCTCCAACCTCTTGAGCTCAAGGCTGCGCTCCGTGGCTTCCAGCGCCAGTGTCTCCTCGCGGTTACGGATCTCTTCCTCCTCGGCAGGCATCCCCTTCATCGATGCTAGGGCGACCCTGCACGCCTCCACCTACTGCTCCAAAGAGGCGTTCAAGACCAGGAGCTCCCGCCTATGCTCCTCGGAGACCGCGAGGCAACGGTCGGCCTCCCTGGCCTCCTCCAAGGCTTGGGCGCTGGCCTCGCGTGAGATTGTCAGGGATGCCTCGGCCTCCGTGTTGGCATGCTCACACTGGAGGTGCCCGAAGTTGATGGCTACCTTCAGTTGATGCCACTCCTCCGCCAACCGGAGGCCCTCGGTTTCAAGGCGCGTGTCAACATCCGCGAGTTCTCCACCGAGCCGGCTCATCGCGCCCATTGCCTCCTAAAATAGCTTGTGGCGGCCGATGGTCCGCTCGCACGCATGCTTGAGTGTGCGACCAGGCCCATCTCCCGCAGCAGGGGTCGCTAAAGGGGCCCGAAGCGACTCGCTCCCCCCTAGCAGGGGGCTGGGGGCTGGCGCTTCCCCAATCACTGTCTGGGCCATGGCGGAGGCCTGGATGGGTGAGGGCCCAATGCTCGAAGTAGAAGCCAGTATCGAAGCCATCCAACCGCCGTCCACAACCAGAGGGGGAGCCCTTGGCATGCTTGCCGTGCCCCAGCCAAGGCCACGAAGGAGAGACGGAAAAGGCGTGGGCTCGAGGCGCCAGGCTAGCGCGCTTGCCACTCCGGCCGACCTCGCGCCGAGTGCGGCACGCCAACTTGGGACGCTCAAGGCCAGCGGGGGATTCAAGGCAGGAGAAGGTTGCTTCTCAGGAGACTTCGTGGCCCTAATAGGAGGGACCCTGAGGAGCCACAGTCAGGAGGAGAAGCAGCACTCAGGAAATCACAAAGATAAGGAACTCACTCGTCTATGGCTATATACTTCCTATGCATCAACGGCCGGACGACACCGCTGCTACAGCTTGGAGACCCTTTCCTCTTGCGGAGCGTGTCGAAGTCCATACGAAGCCGGCCGAAGCATTGGACATGGCAACCAGCGCGGGGCATTGTTGGTGAGGCTCCCAAGGAGATGGCCTCGGGAGTGCTGGGGTGAGGAGAGCCCCTAGGCACCGCCTCATGGTGGCCCGCCAAGACCTCGGGAGCAGTGGATTGCGTCACCCCCTCAGCTGTCGCCCCCAGCCAAGAGTCAAAGGCTCCCGAGGATGGCACCTCGGGAGCCTCGAGCGGTGCCGACGCCTCAGCACCCACACCTCCGGCCTCCAGCGGAGCTCGTCCCCCTGCATCCACTCTTGGGGCAAGCTCGGCGCTGGCGGCAGGGAGGGGAGCCACAGAGACAGGGTTCTCGCGGGGCCCTTCAAGGCCAGGTGGGCGCGGCCCCCATTCATCGAAGGGGGGCATCTGCCCCGTGAACTCCACCCTGTTTGAGCAGCAATACAAGAGACAGCCCTCCTGCGGCATGTCGGCTGGCGAGGGGTCGCCCGTCAAGACCTCGAGCACCATTCTTCGTGCTTCGAGCGGAAGCCCACTTCCTGAAGCCTCATGCGATCCTGGCCACCAGACAAGGCCCACATTGGCTGGGAATGGCGCTGGAGTAGGGCGATGCGGCATCGGAGGAACTCCTACACCACCATGGGCGCAGTCACGCCGAGATCCTTCAGCCTCTTCAACCGAAGCCAGATGAAGACGAGGCGGGAGTCCACGAGCTTCTCATGGCCCCAGCCGGAGCTGGGAACTGCGGGTGCCGACAGCGGTGAGAGCAGGGGGCTGAGCACGCCAACATCCACGTACACCCATCGTGTCCGAAACCCGCTCGCGGATGGTGGGAGCTCAAAGTAGATACCTGAGCCGGCCGTCGCCACCATGGCATGGAAGCTCAGGCATCCCGTGCTATGCCGAGGATCAGTCAGTTGCAGTGAGAAGAAATGGCGTAGTAGGGCCACGGAAGGAGCAATGCCTACCATGGCCTCACAGACGAAGGCGAAGACATCAAGAAGGACGACTGATTGGGGATCCAGGTGCAACATATGGGTCTGATAGTGGGAGAGCATGGCATTGAAGAAGGTGGAGAAGGGAGGAATCAAGCCAGACCACAGGGCGTCAATGAAGAATTGGACCTCAGTGGCTGTCCTATCGACAGATGTGTGGGACACGGGCCAAGCCGTCGTCTCCCCCCATTCGTTGAAGGCGGTGGTGAGCGCTAGACGGACCTTGTCCATGGCCTCCTGGTTGAGCACCAATGACCGGCCCACAGCGGGTTCAATGGCCGGGAGTGGCCCGGCTGAAGACTGAGCCTTCTCCTTTCCCTTCTCTGTTCGTCGGGGCACCATGGCGGCAAGGATGGCCGAGCTCGGGACAGATTGGAAGAGGAGGTTACTGATTCGGAAGGCAGGAGACTAGGAGGGGCGTGTCGCCAAGCAATGAGGGATAACAGTGTAAATCATGATGGCCGCCTAGCTAGGTGGATATCAAGGCTGTGTGGGGAAGCGGGGCCACCCACATCCAATCAACTGCCACGCGTCAACCGAGGCTGCAGGCTGTTAGGGCCCGCAGCGCCCCGCACTTGCCCCTTGGCTTTGCCTCGAAGCCAAGTCCGAGCACGCGTTGGGCCCAGGGGCTTCTATCGGCGTTCTAGGAACAGGGGTCCCCAGACTTGCCTACCCGCGGCCCATGGCGTGGCTCCACCAGTGGCTCTGTGCGGCCCATCTTCACCAGCAAGCACTCAAGACCCTCATGAGGGGCCAAGCCTCGCGAGGCGGACGATGCAAGACCTCCTCGGGGGCAGCCTCACTAGGCTGGCTCACGGGGGGCGGAGAGATCAAGGAAAGGGAGACCTCGCGAGGTCCCCATGACGTAAGCCATGACGACCAAGGCCAGGTGGACAACAGGAGGGCGCTAGCGCGCAGTGTCCTCATTTCCTCTTTGGTGCTAAAGATGCAAGCTCAGGCGCGGAGTCCCGAGGCATCAAGCAAAGGTTTCCATATCGGTGCAACAAGACCAAGACCAGTAGGACGGCGGGACAGAGGTCACTGTGGAGCCCAAGACGGCTTCACCATCAGAGCCTTTGGCAGGCGAAGACTACTTTTGTCAGGATAACTTGTACTAGCTGCCCCCCTTCAAACTTGGCTCTTGTGGGATCCCTTCTAGCTCAATATTTGGGAAGAGGACCAGGGCCTCTATAAATAGGACCAGCCACCACCTTAGTAAGGGGAGAGGATCATTCAGACCACCAGACACCACACAAGCTCGCCAAGCACAAGAACACCTCTCCTTAGGAGGCCGCTCTTCCCCTTGTAACTGTTCATCATCAGCCCACGAGGCTATCCACCACACCACACTGGAGTAGGGTATTACGCCACAACGGTGACCCGAACCAGTATCAATCTTGTGTCACTTTGTTCTGCGAGTTCGACATGCTAAGACTTGAGATTGTGGTGAGGGCGAGAGCTAGAGGGGGAGAGATCTTTGTGCGCACCCTAGTGTTCGAACCTCAAGGGTTTTGCTGAAACCCGAAATCCGACACAAGATGTTAGGAAAGAGCCTTGGAAGAGAAGTAGGAGCTACGTTGAGCCTGTCCAACCAGTTAAGGTAAGTCATTGTATCCAACTCAATAGTTCAATTCCTTGTTTGTTTCAGGCATAGTTAATTTGCTCTTTTCAATTGCTTTATTTGTCCTCAGTTAATAAGATGCCCAAACAATGATGCCTGATGATTGGTACTTGTATAACTATTAGTTGACATAATTAAAGGCCTTACCATTTAATTACTCTGGCGAAGTGTGCTTGAAGCTTTGAAGTCTATTAACCAACTATTATTGCATGAGGCTCACAATCTAGTTTATACTAGGCTAATGATTGCATAGTTTTGCTTGCTGTAGTAGGTTTGTATGAATCCCTCTACTGTTCATTATGCTCCCTAAGACTTTAATTGAGCTACAGAATGGCCAACTGCTTGCTTACTTATACGCAACGTGCTGTCTTAATTTGTAACTTGTCTGTGTTTTGGATTGAGCCCCAACATTGTGCTCCTCTGGTGAGCTAAGAGAGATTTATGTATGCAGGCTGAACAAACTACCTTTTTTATAATTTTTAAAATAGCATCTGCTTATGCTTCATGACGTGTAACATTATTGTTAGTCATGTTTTGCCATGTACAAAATAGTCCGTCTTGCTCTTTTCACTGTTGTAACTATATTTTTGCCCTAGTCATGTGTACTTACAGAAACATTTTAGGATGAAGTGACATCAACACAAAGATCTACGAGCAGTGCGGCATGGCCATTACTGAATGATTATGGATTGGAATTGGAATGTGCTGATGTTCTCGAGCATCAACTAGAGGTGGCAAGACAATGTGTACATGATTCTCAACGTACAATCAACAAGTTGAGACTGGACATGCAGGTATTAGATGCAAGAGTCAAAAAAATGAAACAAGACACTAAGGTAACCATGAAGGAATTGGAGATTTTGCAGACTGAAATTTGTGCTATCTGAATCCGGCCAATCCTTTTTTATGAAGAGATTATAGATTAAATGGTAAGTTATGTTGATGCGTGTCCATGATGTATGAGCTTTATTTGTCTAGTGTATGTAATTTGCTGTTTGTGTATGATTTATAATCACTGGTGCCGAACTATAATGCCCAGTGGGTATATTCGGCTGTAATTTCTTTATTGTATAGTGTAGGATTATTCTACGTTTCTATGCTTTTTATTGTATAGTGTATGTTTTTTAGAGGCGATAGTATAGAGTAGGATAATTCTTGAATATGCTATATCATTGAAATGGGGGCCAACACGCCCAAACATTTCCTGGACGCCATACAAACAAACAAACATGTGCAGTCAAAGCGGGCCTTAATTGGGCTGGTCAAAATAATATTAAGTGGATGCCAAATGGGCCCATCATAACAATGGCTCTTAGCAGGCCGTCAACAGGCCTAAAGCTCGATAGGGCCGTATAAATGGGAATGGCCTGTGGGCCTTTAGCAGGCCCAAATAAATGTCAGTTTTATCTTGGCCCTTTTACTTTACGGTCCAGTAAGAGGCCAAAAGTGTTATGGGCCAGAGTAGGCCCAATTTGCAAACTAGGCTTTTAATAGGCCGAAAGTCATGTTGGGCTCAAATGATGCCCTGCAGAACATGGGCCCTAATGGACCTAAAGTCAAAGGCCCAACTGTTGTGCTGGCCCTTAACAGGTCGAGAGACAAAATGGGCTATGAGTTGGCCCATTTACCGAATAGGCCGAGGATAGGCCTAAAGTCACAGCGGGCTAGAATTAGCCCAACTGCAGAATGGGCCGAGAAAAGGCCGAAAGACGTTTCGGGCCGTTAACGGGCTAGAATTGATGATGGGCTGCTAACAGGCCAAAAGAATCTCGGGCCGCAATTGGGTCCAAAAACGTAGCGGGCCGTTAACGGGCTTAAACTGACGATGGGCTGGAAATTGTCGAATCTAGAATGGGCCTTTGATGGGCCGATTCTGTGTAACTTGTATGGGCCATACTTGTAAATGGGCCTGACTCAAGTAGGCCGCTAATGGGTCGGCCTGCTTATTTTGACAGGCCCAACCTTTTCACCAAAATGAGCTTCTGTTGGGCCGTGCCACATGTCGACGTATCATAGGCGCCTCCTGTCCAATGAGTGGATGACATCTGTCCCAGTGGTGAGCCAACACGTGTTTCCTACGGCCAATGAGAATTTTACATGTGGAAAATCCCCATTGGTCTGCTCTGTTAACGGGTTATCGGATCTAAAACCGGAACCGATAGCTTAATGGCGAGCCGTTACGGTCGATGCCACGTGTCGGCCACCCGTCACGAAAGCACTTCTATGACGCGTGTTTTATCGTCATGGAAGTGGACACTTCCGTGTTGATAATTTTCGTAATGTCATGGAACACTTCTACGACAACACAGGTATGACTATCTTGATTCTGTCATAAAATCGTCATGGATGTACATGCATGTCAGAAAAACATGACCTACTGTGACAAACACGTATCATCATGGAAGTGTCTTTTTTTGTAGTGTAGAGAGAATCACTGGTACTCGTCGGTCCTAAACAAACAGTTTTCTACCCCTTTCTGCGACGGCATTTGGAACCATCGCCAAGTGAGTGTGCGCAATAGGGGGAGTCCTTCCCACATGACCCAGAAATCGTTAGGGATATGCCCTCCTGGCACACACGCTCGGCGAAATGAGGTCGTGTGCGACCGGCGAGCACTCAAATACAGAAATGAGTACAGTAGTGCAAAAAAAATACAATTATACAGGCAAAATCATTTCTGGTTGTAAGTACATCCCACATAGTCAGTCACCACTAAACGTTTCCGTTCGTATATACATCCCACACAGTCACTACAAGGAAAACATTTGCGCAAGGTGGCGTAACGTAAACAGTTTTGAAGAGAATGTCGTGTGTGATTGTTCATTGATCCAACACGGTTTATTCCTAGAAACTGTGTGCTTTGCCTTAGGTCAGCACCCACGGTGTTTTCTCATTAACCGTTTGCAATAAGAAAACCCAATTAGCAAGCTAATTGGCCAATTAGTGGGCTAATTGGCCTATTATTAATAATCCATTTACTAATCTAATTGACTTTCTTATTAAGCACATAATATATTCCATTTCCATATTAAGGAAGCAGGATTTCATAATTGAAATACATCGGAGTACAACATGATATAGCTTCATCACTCAGCTACCCCATTACACAACTGCACCAGCAGCAAGTTTCACATGCAACATCTAGAACCTTTCGAAATTAGCATCATAGACGGTACTTAGAGAGATGCATCTCATCTAAAAAACTACTGAAGCGGAAGGCGAATATTGAGCTGATGTCTACTACACAACCTTCTTCTTGTAGACATTGTTGGGCCTCCAAGTGCAGAGGTTTGTAGGACAGTAGCAAATTTCCCTCAAGTGGATGACCTAAGGTTTATCAGTCCGTAGGAGGCGTAGGATGAAGATGGTCTCTCTCAAGCAATCCCACAACCAAATAACAAAGAGTCTCTTGTGTCCCCAACACACCCAATACAATGGTAAATTGTATAGGTGCACTAGTTCGGCGAAGAGATGATGATACAAGTGGTATATGGATGGTAGATAATAGTTTTTGTAATCTGAAATAATAAAAACAGCAAGGTAACAAGTGATAAAAGTGAGCGTAAACGGTATTGCAATGCGTTGAAACAAGGCCTAGGGTTCATACTTTCACTAGTGTAAGTCCTCTCAACAATACTAACATAATTGGATCATAAAACTATCCCTCACATGCAACAAAGAGTCACTCCAAAGTCACTAATAGCGGAGAACGAACGAAGAGATTATGGTAGGGTACGAAACCACCTCAAAGTTATTCTTTCCAATCAATCCGTTGGGCTATTCCTATAAGTGTCACAAACAGCCCTAGAGTTCGTACTAGAATAACACCTTAAGATACAAATCAACCAAAACCCTAATCTCACCTAGATACTCCAATGTCACCTCAAGTATCCGTGGGCATGATTATACGATATGCATCACACAATCTCAGATTCATCTATTCAACCAACACAAAGGACCTCAAAGAGTGCCCCAAAGTTCTACCGGAGAATCACGACGAAAACGTGTGCCAACCCCTATGCATAGGTTCCCAATGTCACGAAACCCGCAGGTTGGTCACCTTAACATACATCAAGTGGCACGTGGTATCCCATTGTCACCATAGATATCCATGACAAGACATACATCAAGTGTTCTCTAGTCTTTAAAGACTCAATCCGATAAGATTACTTCAAAGGGGAAACTCGATTCATTACAAGAGAGGAGAGGGGGGAAGAAACATCATAGGATCCAAATATAATAGCAAATCTCGCGATACATAAAGATCGTATCATCTCAAGAACACGAGAGAGAGAGAGAGATCAAACGCATAGCTACTGGTACATACCCTCAGCCCCGAGGGAGAACTACTCCCTCCTCGTCATGGAGAGCACCGGGATGATGAAGATGGCCACCGGTGAGGGTCCCCCCCTTCGGCAGGGTGCCGGAACAGGGTCCCGATTGACTTTTGGTGGCTATGGAGGCTTCTCGCAGCGGAACTCCCGATCTATGTTGCATTCTGGAAGTTTTAGGGTATATGGAGTTATATTGGCAGAGGAAGCACGTTAGGGGAGCCACGGGTGCCCCACGAGGCAGGGGGCGTGCCCTAGGGGGGGTGCGCCCCCCACCCTCGTGGGCAGCTCCCATGTCTTCTGACGTGGGGTCCAAGTCCATCAGGTGTGTTTCCTTCCAAAAATAACTTCTCCAGTTGATTTCGTTCCGTTTCGACTCCGTCTGATATTCCTTTTCTTCATAACACTGAAATAGGCATAAAACAGCAAATCTGGGCTGGGCCTCTGGTTAATAGGTTAGTCCCAAAAATAATATAAAAGTGGATAATAAAGCCCAATATTGCCCAAAATAGTAGATAATATAGCATGGAGCAATCAAAAATTATAGATACGTTGGAGACGTATCATGAGCCTTCATTCATGTTGAAGGTCTTTGCAACTTTAGGCCAGTGCCTATGGATGATTGACCGTCCATTCTTCGACCTCTTCAGGAACACTTCAATATTGAACCATGGGTGTTGTATGAAAACTTTCCTCGCATCCTGACCACAGAGGTGGTTTGAGAGGTAATCATCAGTGAACCCTGAAAACAAGGATGTGCATAGATATCTTCTCTATATTGGAAACGGGGCAAAGGAATAAAAAAGGAAAGGTATAATAGTTAGTGCCATCTTGTAAACCTCAGTGCTTCCCATTGTTTCCTTGCAACACATATAAGGTAGTTAGTCATCAGGTTAAGTAAGGCTTCGCATGCTATCAGTAAAATATGTTGATGAAAAATAAGCACATTGCAGATTCATCAAATTAATTCAAGCCACATGGAAAACCCATTTATACAAACCAAGCATGATTAAGAACTAGGAAATATAGCACTTGTATATGTTTCTCGTGTATTAAGTGCAGCCAAATTCGATTTATTCCTCACATGGTATACAATAAGAGAATGCAGCCACAACAATTGAACATCGCATTGCAGAATTGAGCCAAGCAGTTAACTAAACACCACAACAAATGAACCAAACGTTAACTGAGCACCACATTGCACAATATAACATACTCCTAATAGAAGATCAGACATTTAACCAAACCAAGCATGCTTAACAACTTGGAAATATAGCAATTATATTTGTTTCTCATGTATTTAGTACAACCAAATTGAATTGATTCCTCACATGTTATACAATAAGATAATGCAACCACAGCAATTGAACATCGCATTGCAGAATTGAACCAAGCAGTTAACTAAACACCACAACAAATGAACCAAACGTTAACTGAGCACCACATTGCACAATATAACATACTCCTAATAGAAGATCAGACAGTTACCAAACCAAGCATGCTTAACAACTTGGAAATATAGCAATTTTATTTGTTTCTCATGTAGTTAGTACAGCCAAATTCGATTTATTCCTCACATGGTATACAATAAGAGAATGCAGCCACATCAATTGAACATCGCATTGCAGAATTGAACCAAGCAGTTAACTAAACACCACAACAAGTGAACCAAACCACAAAAAATGAACCAAGCAGTTAACTAAACACCAATTGAACAATATAACATACTCCTAATAGAAGATCAGACAGTTAACCAAACCAAGCATACTTAACAACTTGGAAATATTGCACCCTGAAGAATTGAACATCACATTTGCAGAATTGAACCAAGCAGTTAATTGAACACCACATTGCAAGACATATAGAAAATACACACTGTAGCAAAAGATTGCATGGTGAAAGTAGATAGCACAATTCACTAGAATTTATTAAGGAAAGGTAGTAGCTAGCAAACTGAGCATGGATCCTTATAGTGAGCTAATAAGACAAGCTACTCCTCATTGTTGGAGATACCGATGACGATTGGCTCCTTGGACATGGAAGAGGGTGAGGCCTCTACATCGTGGGTGCCCTCGTTGTAGTGGCGAGTTGCCTGAGCCACTCCGGGCACCAACCTATTGGCTCTCGAGATGAGATAAGAACATGCACGCTGAAAAAACACCTTGTAGTCTTCATTGAAGGCACTGACGGTGGCCTCGAGAAAATGCCACGAAATGTTGTTTAAAGCAGCCAACCGCGTCGCGGCGTTGGTGTGCGAGGCATCAACGGTGGCCTCGATGGCGAGGTGCTCCTCCAAGATCTGGGGGTCGACACGAATGGCAGCCATCGCGACCTCATCCGCGCGTGCGGCCATGATTTGCTTCTCCGCTGCCAAATGCTCCTTGAGGTCTTGGCTATACTATGTGCACCATGGCTTAGGCTGGCGCTTATTTCGTGGAGGGGTCGGTGATTTGGGTAGAAGGTGTCCTGCTCGCGCCAGCGGTCGGGGCATGTGGGTTGTGGAAGGAGGAGGAGGATGGGGGTCGGGTGTGGATTACCTCCCTGGATAGGCGAGGCCGAGCAGCATGAAGGAGGGTCGCTGGTGAGGAGGCGGCGGCGCTGCAAGCAAGGAGTGAAGGTTTCAACTTGGAAAGGAAGACGGAAAGGGGGGAAATGTGGCATTTGGTAAGGGGGAGGGGGTGGGGAGGTAGATATCTCCGCGGAAGCGGAAAATTTGGAATTGCTTCAGCCAAAAAACTGGCGCGCAAAGTGTCATCAGACACGGTCCCTTATTCAGACACGATCTGAAGGTATTTTGTGCTGCATCTCACACGGTTTGTTATAATAAACTGTGTGGGATCTACTTGATTTTTCGTCTTGATTTGAATTACATAATGGGGTCACAACGGCCATGGACGGTGTTTGAATTGCTAGACCTTTTATCTGCAGTGATCATAAAAGAATTGGAATTATTCAGGGTTCGTTTGGACATTTTTATGCATTAAGTGAGTTTTCAATGCATTTATGTGCATAATTCAAATTTGAAATACATGCACATGATCCAGTGCATATAAATTGGTTGAAAAAACAAATATTTGTCCTTGGGTGCATGCTTAGGTCCCATGCAAGAAATGGGAATGAATGTCAAACACCCTGCCACCGTCACTTAGCTGCAAACATTGAGATACCTGGTTTTTAAATTCTAGTAAATCCAAAACTTGTCTGAAATTCATGAAACTTGGCATGGTATCATGGAGAGGCATCAACATGGTGTGGGTAAAGTTCTTGTCCCATTTGCGGCAGGTTTGGGTATATGCTTCTCACAAACCAGAGCTTCTCACAACAAGCATGATGGTTTTGGTAGGGAACGCCCCAACTTTGGGGACGAAACGATATCCATTGCCTCTAATTGCATTCAAAAAAAATTTCTCGTGTCAACATAGAACAACAGGAGTGTTGTGTTATTTTTTGTGATTTTTTGGGGTTCGTTTGGACATTTTTATGCATTAAGTGAGTTTTCAATGCATTTATGTGCATAATTCAAATTTGAACTACATGCACATGCTCCGGTGCATATAAATTGGTCAAAAAATCAAATATTTGTCCTTGGGTGCATGCTTAGATCCCACGCAAGAAATGAGAATGAATGTCAAGCACCGTGCCACCGTCACTCGGCCGCAAACATTGAGATACCTGGTTTTTAAATTCTAGTAAATCCAAAACTCGTCTGAAAATCATGAAACTTAGCATGCTATCATGGAGCGGCATCAACATGTCGTGGTAAAGTTTTTGACCCATTTGGGGCAGGTTTGGGTATATGCTTCTCACAAACCAGAGCTTCTCACAACAAGCATGATGGTTTCAGTAGGGAATGCCCAACTTTGGGGGCAAAACGATATCCATTGCCTCTAATTTTTTTCAAATTTTTTCTCATGTCAACATAGAACAACAGGAGTGTTGTGTTTATTTTTTGTGATTTTTTGGGGTTTGTTTGGACATTTTTATGCATTAAGTGAGTTTTCAATGCATTTATGTGCACAATTCAAATTTGAACTACATGCACATGCTCCGGTGCATATAAATTGGTTGAAAAATCAAATCTTTGGTCCTTGGGTGCATGCTTAGGTCCTATGCAAGAAATAGGAATGAATGTCAAGCACCGTGCCACCGTCACTCGGCCGCAAACATTGAGATACCTGGTTTTTAAATTCTAGTAAATCCAAAACTCGTCTGAAATTCACGAAACTTGGCATGCTATGCTGGAGCGGCATCAACATGCCGTGGTAAAGTTTTTGTCCCATTTGGGGCAGGTTTGGGTATATGCTTCTCATAACAAGCATAATGGTTCCGGTAGGGAACGCCCCAACTTTGGGGGCGAAACAATATCCATTGCCTCTAATTGCTTTCAAATTTTTTTTCTCATGTCAACATAGAACAACATGAGTGTTGTGTTATTTTTTGTGATTTTTCAGGGTTCGTTTGGACATTTTTATGCATTAAGTGAGTTTTCAATGCATTTATGTGCATAATTCAAATTTGAACTACATGCACATGCTCTGGTGCATATAAATTGGTTGAAAAATCAAATCTTTGGTCATTGGGTGCATGCTTAGGTCTGATGCAAGAAATGGGAATGAATGTCAAGCACCATGCCACCGTCACTCGGCCGCAAACATTGAGATACCTGGTTTTTAAATTCTAGTAAATCCAAAACTCGTCTGAAATTCATGAAACTTGGCATGCTATCATGGAGCGGCATCAACATGCCATGGTAAAGTTTTTGTCCCATTTGGGGCAGGTTTGGGTATATGCTTGTCACAAACCAGAGCTTCTCACAACAAGCATGATGGTTTCGATAGGGAACACCCGAACTTTGGAGGCAAAACGATATCCATTGCCTCTTATTGCTTTCAAATTTTTTTCTCGTGTCAACATAGAACAACAGGAGTGTTCTGTTTTTTTTTGTGATTTTTCTGGGTTCGTTCAGATATTTTTATGCATTAAGTGAGTTCTCAATGCATTTATGTGCATCATTCAAATTTGAACTAGATGCACATGCTCCAATGCATATAAATTGGTTGAAAAATCAAATCTTTGGTCCTTGGGTGCATGCTTAGGTCCCATGCAAGAAATGGGAATGAATGTCAAACACCCTGCCACCGTCACTCGGCCACAAACATTGAGATACCTGGTTTTTAAATTCTAGTTAATCCAAAACTCGTCTGAAATTCATGAAACTTGGCATGCTATCATGTTGGGGCATCAATATGCCTTGGTAAAGTTTTTGTCCCATTTGTGGTAGGTTTGGGTATATGCTTCTCACAAACCAGAGCTTCTCACAACAAGCATGATGGTTTCAGATAGAACACCCATATGCAAAGTGAGAGTAGGATTTGTGCATCTCTTGAACACAAACGGTTCTTTTAGATGACCCATGTGAATCACTAGCTGGGCAGTGCGGTACTATTCGATTTGACAGCTGGCGGCGCAGTTCCCGATACAGCTTTAATGCAGACAAGGGAGAGGGTAGCGGTTCCCGAAATGTTGAACGGCCAATGATGCATCCTCCTTCAATTAGCATTGTGTGAATGCATGAGGGAAGTAATGGGAGGACCGGGAAAAGAGGCAGCATGATGTGAATGCAACGCAGTTTGCACTCATATAAAGGCGCCCCTCCATTCCAATGCATCTACCACATCGTACGCACCTAAGCACTTGCCTAAGAACCTACACTAATAAGCGCAAAAGTGCCCACTGCAGACCCATCGCGGCGATGCGCCCGAGCAGCCAGCGGCTGTGCCAGATGGTCCACAACGCCGGCCTGCAGCATGGCACCGTGGATCAT
The DNA here is from genome assembly GCF_056163025.1 of Triticum urartu. Classification (NCBI taxonomy): domain Eukaryota; kingdom Viridiplantae; phylum Streptophyta; class Magnoliopsida; order Poales; family Poaceae; genus Triticum; species Triticum urartu. The sequence continues at coordinate 396,096,125 of NC_141876.1, read as the reverse complement.
CTCCATACGGTGTTGGCGACCGGCTGGTGGATGGCCGCCATCGACGCCAGCTACAACTCTCAGTTGGACCAGATGATTGTTCGCAGCACCAACAGGTTCACCATCGTCAAGAAGCTCGCGGATGACATCGCCGTACTCCTCCAGCCGCGCGCCCGGGCTCCTCATTGTCTGCCAGCCTAATCGGCCTCCATGGTCGGAACCTCTTTGAAGCACTGGTGGCCCTACAACTGCATGTTGACACCATGAAGAATGTCCACCTGGAGGTCGCGCTTGCCGCGAGGCGCCTCGCCCTGCAAGAAACTGTCGACCTACACATCCATGTGTACGAACGAACTGTGTACATAGGTATCTACAAGGCCAGTGAGTACGCTACGACGTTGGCCTTCTTCAGTCAGCTGGAAGCCTTGGATGCCTTAGTTCAGAAGCACCTTGACCTCGCCACACAAGCCGCCGCTCCTTAGCCTCCGGTCGGTGGCCCGGCCAGCGCACTAAGTTGAGGAGGAGGAGGTCATAGGTTTATGGACGCATCTTTCTTCTTGTCTCCTGTAACCACCACTGCGATTGCATCATCGTGGCCTTAATTCTTAGTTTGCTATTGCATTCTCATTCTAGTCGATACAGACATGTGCGATCCCTTTTCTCAATACAGACATGTCCATTCCAGTCTTATTTTGATTGGCTTTAATGAAGGTCTATCCCACCGTTAGGCGCCACAGCGTGTTGTGCTCGTCGTTAGGCGCCGCGGCGCGCTCTGCTCGTGTCCGTCAGCGCACTCGGCTTGTGGACAAATTTTCCTTGCGTGTTATATATATGGTTGCTCGCCATTGAGGTGATCGTGGAGCTCTCTGCTCGCGTCCCTCCGCGCGTGCTCTGCCAATGGTTGGGCATGCGCACGATCACGTCGAGGGCCCCATATGCATGCGGTTGCGCCGCGCACATTGCCACACGATGCAGTTACGTGCGGCACGCTGGAGTTACATGCTGCAAATTAGAACTGCCATCAGGGCCTACTGATATTACTGGTCGTCCGGCTTCCCCTTTAATTCTGCGGCCATTATAACCTTAGTATCTTCAACCTTTCGATCACGCCCCACAACACAACAAGCACACCCATGATGACACATAGAGAGGGGATGTCCGGCGGCGCTCCAATGGAGTTCGGCGAGCATAGAGTGAAGACCCACGCGAGGGAGACGGATCTCTCGGTGGTGTACACCATCGACCCGGCCGTGGTGGATGACTACATCAACAGGGTTGACCAGTTGCTTGCTGGAGACAAGTACAAGGTGGTCAGCATCGACCTCCAGTACACTGCCGGTCGTCCCAGCATAGATCAGAAGGTTGCCGTCGCCTAGTTGTGCGTGCGCCATCATGTCCTCATCTACCACTACTGCATGGCCACAGAGCCTTGCGACCGTTTCAACAGGTTTGTCAATAGCACCGACTACAAGTTCGCCATGGTGGATACCAAAGACGATGTAAAAGCACTCAGTGTTACGGGCTTGGCCTGGAAGAACCTTGTCGAAATCCGTGACCACTACAGGGTCTGGGGCAGCACGAAGCAGGACTCTCTGGTCGAACTTGCCTCGGCCATCATCGACACCTACTAAGAAAAGATGAAGCAGGATGCCCAGAGAACAAGTCCCATATCCTGGCACAAGGCTTGGATGCGGCAACTGGATGAACCTCGCCTCAGGTTCACGGCCAAGAGCGTGTACACATGCTACGAGAAGCACAGGCGGATCATTGACATGAGGAAGTGCCTCGTTACCCAAATCGACGAGCCCAGATCGAGCCACAAGAAGAGCAAGCGTCACAAGAAGTAGATGATGATCAAATGATCATTTATGGTAGTTAATCATGCATGTAATATATAGTTTACTTTATTGGTGTGTGTGGAAATGTCATGTGTGTAGTAGCCACCTATGTAATTATGCATGTAATAGTTTACTTTGGTGTGTGCAAATGCCATGGTTGTAGTAGCCACCTATGTAAGTGGATGTTTAATTTGGTTATGCAAGCATGTCCTTATAAGTGTGTGTGTGTGTGTGTGTATGTTGTTGTTCTGTATGCAATCCCATCGCACAACACACACATCTTATTAGCAGCAACTGTCTGTGTTCTTATTGGTAGACACATTTCTGATTACAGACCCGTTTGCCGCGTATCGCACACATCTTGTTAAGTTGAACCATTTCTGTTCTCATGTCTCAACGCAAACAGTTCATCCGAGTGAACCGCATGCCGTATATCGTACACACCTTTGATCTGGCTTACCGTTTCTTTTGTGTTGCCTAATCACAAATAGTTCATCCAAGTGAACCGTATGCTGTGTATCGCACACGCCTCCATCTGGCTGCCTGTTTCTTTTGTTCCTCCTCATCGCAAACAGTTCATTGAACTGAACCATATGCCTTTCATCACACACATACCTAAAACCTGAACCGTGTTTGATGCATCCGTCATTGTAAATGTTTTACACATTTCTGACGGTTTTCATACAGCACCGTTTGCGATTATGGAATCGCACACAGTTTCTTGAAGGGTCTCTGATCATAGTGTCGCGTTAGCCTCATCCTGCAGTAGTGAATGAAAGTCATTCCCTATGCCTCAGTCATAGGTTCTATAAAGTATGTCATGTTGTGTACCAGACCTATTGTGTGCCTCGCCATAGTTTTGGCAAGGAGGTACAAGAGTGATCCAGGAGTGAATCATTGGATAGCGGTAAAAATTATCCTTAGAGGAATAAGGAAATATTTCTCGGTTATGGAGGTGATAGAGAGTTCCTCATAAAGAGTTATGTCGATGCAAGCTTTGACACCGATCTGGATGACTCTGAGTCTTGATCTAGATACATATTGAAAGAGCAATTAGCTAGAGTAGCTCCATGCAGAGCATTGTAGATATTGAAATTTGCAAAAATACATACGTATCTAAATGTGGCAGACCCGTTGACTAAACTTCTCTCACAAGCAAAACATGATCACACCTTAGTACTCTTTGGGTGTTACTCACATTGAGATTTGAACTAGATTATTGAATCTAGTAATCCCTTTGGGTGTTGGTCACATGGCGATATGAAGTATGGGTGTTAATCACATAAATATGTGAACTATTGGTGTTAAATCACATGGCGATGTGAACTAGATTATTGACTCTAGTGCAAGTGGGAGACTAAAGGAAATATGTCCTAGAGGCAATAATAAAGTTGTTATTTTATATTTCCTTATATCATGATAAATGTTTATTATTCATGCTAGAATTGTATTAATCGGAAACTTGATACATGTGGATATACATAGACAAAACACCGTGTCCCTAGTGAACCTCTACTAGACTAGCTCGTTAATCAAAGATAGTTAAGTTTCCTAACCATGGACATGTGTTGTAATTTGATGAATGGGATCACATCATTAGGAGAATGATGTGATGGACAAGACCCATTCGTTAGCTTAGCATATTGATCGTTAAGTTTTATTGCTATTGCTTCCCTCATGTCAAATGCATATTCCTTCGACTATGAGACTATGCAACTCCCGGATACCGGAGCAATGCCTTGTGTCCTATCAAACGTCACAACGTAATTGGGTGATTATAAAGATGCTCTATAGGTATCTCTGAAGGTTCTTGTTGGGTTGGCATAGATCGAGATTAGGATTTCTCACTCCGAGTATCGGAGAGGTATCTCTGGGCCCTCTCAGTAATACACATCATGATAAGCCTTGCATGCAATGTGACTAATGAGTTAGTTACAGGATGATGCATTATGGAACGAGTAAAGAGACTTGCCGGTAAAGACATTGAACTAGGTATGAAGATACTGACGATCGAATCTCGGGCAAGCAGAAACATACCGATGACAAAGGGAATAACGTATGTTGTCATTATGGTATGACCAATAAAGATCTTCGTAGAATATGTGGGAACCAATATGAGCATCCAGGTTCTGCTGTTGGTTATTGACCGGAGAGGTGTCTCGGTCATGTCTACATAGTTCTCGAACCCGTAGGGTGCGCACACTTAACGTTCGATGACGATTTTGTATTATATGAGTTATGTGATTTGGTGACTGAATGTTGTTCGGAGTCCCGAAAGATATCACGGACATGACGCACAATCTCTAAATGGTCGAGAGGGAAATATTCATATATTGCACGATGATATTCGGACACCAAAAGTGTTCTGGGGGTACTGGGTACATAACTGGTCACCGAAAGGGGTCTCGGGCATCCCCCCAGCTACTACGTGGGCCTAATGGGCCAAGAAGGGGACAGACCAGCCCCTAGGGGGCTGGTGCGCCCCATGTAGGCCGAAATAAAGGGGAAGGAAAGAGGGGACAAGAGAAAGGAAGGGGAGCAATTCGGCCTCCCCCTTCCTTCTCTCCTCCCTCCTCCTTCCTCCCCCCTCCGGATGAATATGGAAGGGGGAGGCCAAATTGGGAGGTGCCCAAGTAGGATTCCTCCTACTTGGGGCGCCCCCTTGGCTGCCTCTCCACCCCTCCAACCTATATATATGAGAGAGGCACTGCTAGAACACAAACCAACAATTGTAAGCTGTGTGCGGCGCCCCCCTCCACAGTTTAGACCCCCGGTCATAGTTTTGTGGTGCTTAGGCGAAGCCTAAGAGAATCACTTCACCATCACCGTTACCACGCCATCGTGCCGACCGAACTCATCTACTAGCTCGACACCTTGCTGGATCAAGAAGGCAAGAGACGTCATCACGCTAAACGTGTGCAGAACTAAGAGGCGCCGTACGCTCGGTGCTTGATCGGTCAGAGCTAGAAGAAGTTCGACTACATCAACTGGATTGTCAAACGCTTCCGCTTTTGGTCTACGAGGGTATGTGGGCACACTCTCCCCCTATCGTTGCTATGCATCTCCTAGATAGATCTTGCATGAGCATAGGATTTTTTTTTGAATTGCATGCTACGTTTCCCAACAGAATCAATACAAAACGGAGTCCAAACGAGCGAGACTTTTTGTGGATTTTTTGGACCAGAAGACATCCAATGGGCCGGAGAAGCGCATGGGGGTTCTTCGAGGGGAGCACAACCCACCAGGACGCGTCTGGAGGCCCAGGCGCGCCCTGGTGGGTCGTGCTCACCTCAGGTGCCCCCCGGACCGCCTCTTTACTCTATAAATAACCCAATATTCTAGAAACCCTAGGGGAGTCGACGAAAATCAATTCCAGCGGCCGCAAGTTCTAGAAACACCAGATCCAATCTAGACACCATCACGGAGGGGTTCATCATGTCCATTGGTGCCTCTCCGATGATGTGTGAATATTTCTTTGTAGACCTTCGGGTCCGTAGTTAGTAGCTAGATGGCTTCCTCTCTCTCGTTTGATTCTCAATACAATGGTCTCTTGGAGATCCATATGATGTAATTCTTTTCTGGTGTGTTTGTTGGGATCCGATGAACTTTGAGTTTATGACCAGATCTATCTCTTTTTATCCATGAAAGTTATTTGAGTCTTCTTTGATCTCTTATATGCATGATTGCTTATAGCCTCGCATTTCTTCTCCAATATTTGGGTTTTATTTGGCCAACTTGATCTATTTCTCTTGCAATGGTAAGAGGTGCTTTGTGATGGGTTCGATCTTACGGTGCTTTCTCCCAGTGACAAAAGGAACACGTATGTATCATTGCTATTAAGGATAACAAGATGGGGTCTATTTCTATATCAACAGATCTCGTCTACATCATGTCATCATTCTTATTGCATTACTCCGTTTCTCCATGAACTTAATACACACTAGATGCATGATGGATAGCGGTCGATGTGTGGAGTAATAGTAGTAGATGCAGGCAAGAGTCGGTATACTAATCTTGGATGTGATGCCTATATAATGATCATTGCCTGGATATCGTCATGATTATTTGAAGTTCTATCAATTGCCCATCAGTAATTTGTTCACCCACCATTTGCTATCTTTCTCGAGAGAAGCCACTAGTGAAAACTACAGCCCCCGGGTCTCTTCCTTAATATATTTGCCTTTGCAATCTATTTTCCTTTTCTTTTATTTTTCAGATCTATTAAACCAAAAAATACAAAAATACGTTGCGGCAATTTATTTTATCCGAGATCTATTTATCCCATCTATCATATTTTATCATGCCCGTTTGCCAATTTGTGGCACCGTTACCCGAAAGGGATTAACAACACCTTTAACACGTCGGGTTGCGAGTATTTGTTATTTGTGTGCATGTGCTGTTTACGTAGTGTTTCTTGGTCCTCCTATTGGTTCGATAACCTTGGTCTCATCACTGAGGGAAATACGTACCATCACTGTGGTGCATCATCCCTTCCTCTTTGGGGAAAAACCAACGTAGTCTAGCAAACATCAAAAGGAATTTCTGGCGCCGTTGCTAGGGAGACATCATCAACATCTACCAGGTTCCTAATAATAAATCTCATCTCCTTGAAATTTACATTATTTGCCATTTGCCTCTCGTTTTCTTCTCCCCCACTTCACAAAAAATGCCATTTTATTCGCCTTATTTTTTGTTCGCCGTTTTCTTGCCGGATCTGTTTTTGAGTGCAATCTTGTTGCATAGTCACAATGACTCAAGAGAACACCAAGTTGTGTGATTTCTCAAATACCAACAACAATGATTTTATTGGCACTCTGATTGCTCCTCCCGCCACTAGTGCGGAGTCTTGTGATATTAATACCGCTTTGTTGAATCTTGTTATGAAAGATCAATTTTCCGGTACTCCTAATGAGGATGTCGCGTCACATCTTAACACATTCATGGAATTATGCGATATGCAAAAGAAAAAAGATGTGGACAATGATGTTGTGAAGTTGGAATTATTTCCGCTTTCCTTGCGAGATCATGCAAAAATTTGGTTTTCTTCTTTGCCTCGCAATAGTATCGATTCTTGGAATAAGTGCAAAGATGCTTTCATTACTAAGTATTTTCCACCCGTGAAAATTATTTCTCTTAGAGCCCAGATCATGGATTTCAAGCAACTTGAACATGAACATGTTGCACAATCTTGGGAAAGGATGAATATGATGCTAAGTAATTGCCCAACTCATGGGTTAAATCTTTGGACGATCATACAAAAAATTTATTCGGGGTTGAATTTTGTTTCTCGTAATCTTTTAGATTCCGCCGCAGGTGGTACTTTTATGGAGATTACTTTGGGTGAAGCCACCAAATTGCTTGATAATATTATGGCAAATTATTCACAATGGCATGCCGAAAGAGCTCCTACTAGTAAGAAAGTTAATTTGGTTGAAGAAATTTCTTCTTTGAGTGAAAAAGGTTATGCTCTTATGAAATTGGTTGCTTGTAAAAGTGCTCCTATTGATTTTAATGATGTTCCTTTGTCTACTTTGATTGAGCAAAATAGTAATGACGTATATGTGATTTTTATCTCGCAAAATAATTTCAATAACAATGCTTACAGAGGTAATTTTAATACTAGGCTTTTTTCCTAGTAATTCCTCTAATAATTATGGTAATTCCTGTGGAAATCCTTATTATAATAATAGTAGGAACACCTCTGATCTTGAGAATAATATTAAAGAATTTATCAACACTCAAAAAGTTCTCAATACTATAATGGAAGAAAAGTTGAATAAAATTGATGATTTGTCTAGAAGTGTTGATAGAATTTCTCACGATGTGGAAAATCTCAAGATGAAAATTTTTTGTGCCTAAGATTGAGGAATCAATTAAAGCTCTTTATATTTATATGGATGAAAGTAAGAAAAGAACCGCTATGCTTAGAGTTTTTTATGACAGAAAGACTGTAAGGGAACCCCCTATAGTATAATTGGTGCAACAAACCCAAATTGCAAGTACCATGCCTTGAACCTGGGTGGGTGGGAAGGCAATAACCCCTTCCCACCACTAGGCTATGCTTAGAGTTAAAAGAGAATTTTTAGAAAAAGCGTTTTCTAGTGATTATTTTCATAAAAGTGATGAAGATCTTAAAAATGATTGGTGTTTCTTCTATTGATTCCTTGTTTAGTATAATTAAGATTGATGAAAAAGGGACTGAAGAAGAGTCAACTTTAGCTAGAAGGTGTCCCGATAATCCGGAGGGGAAAATCTTATTGAGAAAATTGATAAAAGTGGGTTTGAAGAGGTCAAAATTTTAACTAGCGATGTGCCCGGTCTTTTGGATTACAAAGACTTCAATTATGATAGTTGCTCTTTGATTGATTGTATTTATTTGTTGCAATCCATGATTAATTCAGCCCATGTTTATGAACAAAATAAAGATTTTACTAAACATATTGTGACGCCCCCGATTCAATCGTACACTAATCATACACGCAAACGTGTACGATCAAGATCAGGGACTCACGGGAAGATATCACAACACAACTCTACAAATAAAATAAGTCATACAAGCATCATATTACAAGCCAGGGGCCTGGAGGGCTCGAATACAAGAGCTCGATCATAGACGAGTCAATGGAAGCAACAATTTCTGAGTATAGACATAAGTTAAACAAGTTGCCTTAAGAAGGCTAGCACAAACTGGGATACACATCGAAAGAGCCGCAGGCCTGCTGCCTGGGATCCTCCTAAACTACTCCCGGTCGTCGTCAGCGGGCTGCACGTAGTAGTAGGCGCCTCCCGAGTAGTAGTAGTCATCATCGACAGTGGCGTTTGGCTCCTAGGCTCCAACGTTTGGTCGCAACAATCAGGTATAGAAAGGGGAAAAGAGGGAGCAAAGCAACTGTGAGTACTCATCCAAAGTACTCGCAAGCAAGGAGCTACACTACATATGTATGCATTGGTATCAAATGGAATGAGGGTATCATATGTGGACTGAACTACAGAATGCCGGAATAAGAGGGGGATAACTAGTCCTATCGAAGACTACGCTTCTGGCCACCTCCATCTTGCAGCATGTAGAAGAGAGTAGATGGTAAGTTCACCTAGTATCATCGCATAGCATAATCCTAACCGACGATCCTCCCCTCATCGCCCTGTGAGAGAGCAATCACCGGTTGTATCTGGCACTTGGAAGGGTGTGTTTTATTAAGTATCCGGTTCTAGTTGTCATAAGGTCAAGGTACAACTCCAAGTCGTCCTGTTACTGAAGATCACGGCTATTTGAATAGATTAACTTCCCTGCAGGGGTGCACCACATTTCCCAACACGCTCGATCCCCTTTGTCCGGACACACTTCCCTGGGTCATGCCCGGCCTCAGAAGATCAACACGTCGTAGCCCTACCTAGGCACAACAGAGAGGTCAGCACGCCGGTCTAAATCCTATGGCGCAGGGATCTGGGCCCATCGCCCATTGCACACCTGCACATTGCGTACGCGGCCGTTGAGCAGACCTAGCCTCCCTTATACAAGAGCAGGCGTTCCAGTCCAACCCGGCGCGCGCCGCTCAGTCGCTGACGTCACGAAGGCTTCGGCTGACACCACGACATCGAGTGCCCATAACTGTCCCCGCGTAGATGGTTAGTGCGTATAGGCCAGTGGCCAGACTCAGATCAAATACCAAGATCTCGTTAAATGTGTTATCTTGAAATAACCGCGAACACCGACCAGGGCCAGGCCCACCTCTCTCCTAGGTGGTCTCAACCTGCCCTGTCGCCTCGCCACAAAGATCCACACAGAGGGCCGTCAGGAAAGTATGTCCTTCTAGCCCCCAATTCGTGAATCAACCACGGGTACTCCTCGATCCAACCCGACTTTAGTCATCACACGTATCATGTATAAAGTATATAGTATATACCCGTGATCACCTCCCGAGTGATCACGACCCGATAGTATAGCATGGCAGACGGACAAGAATGTAGGGCCACTGATGATAAACTAGCATCCTATACTAAGCATTAGGATTGCAGGTAAAGGTAACAACATTAGTAGCAAGGACAGGCTATGCATCAGGATAGGATTAACGGAAGGCAGTAACATGATACACTACTCTAATTCAAGAAGTAGAGAGAAGAGTAGGCGATATCTGGTGATTAAAGGGGGGGCTTGCCTGGTTGCTCAGACAAGAGAGAGGGGTCGTCAACACCGTAGTCGTACTGGGTAGCAGCGGCGTCGGTCTCGGTGTCTAGCGAGAGAAGAGGGGGAAGAAACAATAAATATTAAGCAAACAGATGCATGACGATGCATGACATGACAAAGCGTGATGCTAGGTGTGCCCTAACGTGGTATGAGGTGGTACCGGTGAAACGGGGAAACATCCGGGAAAATATCCCCGGTGTTTCGCATTTTCGGACAGACGAACCGGAGGGGGAAAGTTGCATGTTCGCTACGCTAGGCATACGTGGCGGACGAACGGGTTGCGTATCCGGATTCATCTCGTCGTTCTGAGCAACTTTCATGTACATAGTTTTTTCATCAGAGCTATGGTTTATTTTATATTAATTTTAAAAGAATTAAATCATTTTTAGGATTTATTTAATTATTTTAATTCAAAATTATCCAGAATAGTGTTTGCTGACGTCATCATGATGTCAGCAGTTGACCTGGTCAACCTGACAGGTAGGTCCCGTTCGTCATTGACTATTTAGTCTAATTAGGGGTTAATTAACTTAACTAATTGATTAGATTAATTAAACATGATTAATTAACTTAATTAATTTAATTATTCTTTATATATTTAATTATTTATTATTTATTTATTTTAATTTAATTTTTTTTATCGTTCTAGGGCTGGGCCCCGCGTGTCTGTGACCCAGAGGGGCCATAGCGGGTCGGGCGTTAGGCACACCCAAATGGGCGCTAGCCCGTGGGGATGCACCCGACTTGGGCGCTGCATGTGTCTGGTGGGCGCCGGCGCCGGCGCGCCGCCGTAGAGCTTCGACGAGCTGTAGTCAGGTGGAGCTAGGGGGGCAGAGGCGGTCGGTGGAGGTGGAAGGGGCAGGGAGGCGTTGGCCGGCCAAGGGCGCGACCGAAGGCGGGGACCGGACCGGGCGATGGTGACGGTGACGAGCAGGCTGGTGTGGGGCGCGGTCGACGGCGTTGGCCGGCGAGCAGCTGCTGCGGGGTAGAGCATAACCAGCAGTGCAGCAAGCAGCAGAGCGGAAGCAGGGGCAGCGCGAGGCGAAGCAGCCGGCGACATGCGCCATGGCCGCGCGGCTGCAGGGTCCGGTTGAGGCACGGGGTGCGAACGAGGAGGGGCTCATCGGCGGTGGACGCGGTCAGATGTGGCAAGGGCGCGGTGCAAGTGGCCGCGGCGAGGGAATGCGCGGGCGCGGGCGCGTGCGCATGGGGCGCGGTGAGCATGGCTACCGGAAGGACGATGGGCGCGGTGACCTGCAGGGGAAAGAGGAGGAGAGAGGGGTTGGGGTCCTCACGGTCGAGTAGAGACCGGGGGCGATTAGGCTCGAGGGAGTCCGTCAGGGAGGAGGACTGGGACGCGTGCGTCGACGGAGTCGAGGCGGAGGAGCTCCAGGTGGCGGCGAGAAGCGACGGCGGGGTCATCCTCGGGCGCTGGGGACAGTGGCAAGCAACGGTTCCTCGGGCGCGGTAGCACGGGCGAGGTGGGGCTCCGACGCGGCAAGGGATCGGGTGCAGGGTCTCAGCGTCGATGGAGAACGAGAGGGAGTGGGTAGTCGTGTGGGGCGACGGGGATGGGCGTCGTGGGTTTGTTCCCCCGATGCAAATCTGGATCGGGGAGGGGGAGGGAGCGACGTGGGAGGGGGGAGTGGGAGCGCGTGGGTTAGGGTTTTGGTCAGCTGGGAATAAGGGGAAATGGGGTGGGCCGGCCGGTTGGGCCAGGTAGGTCAGCCGGGCAACCTGGTGGCCTGCTAGGCCGTGGCCCAGGAGGGGGGTGTTTTCCTTTTTATATTTTTGTTAGTTTGTTTTTCTGTTTTTCTATATTTTCCCTTTTCTTTATTTTCTCTTCTATTTTCTCTTTATTTACCTAACATTTTAGTTTTGTAAAAAATACATAGGTTGTACCTAATTTAGTAAACTTAACTAAGTCACATTCCGAACATTTTTGTTTTAATGTTTGAAACTCTGGTTATTTGCCCTAAATTCAAATTCAAATTCGAATCGTTATGAACTAACGCGAAATTAGCGACAGTAACAGAGGTGATGTGGCATCATTAGCAGAGGTTACTGTAGCTTGATTATCCGGGCGTCACAATTCTCCTCCACTACAAGAAATCTCATCCTGAGATTTAAGTAGGGGGTTAAGGGGGAAGGTTTGGTAACGAATCTAGCGGGTCTTCTCATTCTAGCTTGCTCTTCTCGAAGAGGCCGGTCCAATACATTGATGTCTTCATTTCTCTGCTTTAGGTCATCATGATGAAGTCGACATCCTTTCTTCAGGAACTCCATCGTACTTACTAAAGAATAAAGAATGGGCATTCTGGGAGAACAGGCCTCTACAAGGTCAACTATCTGGTCGATAACATCGAGGAAGGTGGCGAAAGTAACTCTCGAATTGAATCTTAAGAAAATATCGAGAGTAAATTAAGAAGGTACCATGAGAAGTTTCTAATGGGCAAGCAATCATTCGATGGCCTAATCAGAAGGTGAACAGGGTTCAGAGCAATGAAACAAGTATTGCGTCTGATACCAGAATAGATCACTAGTCAGGTGGCCCGTGAATTACATATGAAGCTAGGCGCGAGGAATAACTTTGACAACAGGGTGTACAGGAGAGTCTGGTTTCAATCTTGTGGAACTGTGGGTTATGGGCCCACCATGTGAGTTAACGGTAGGAGGGGCGGTGATGTCTTGTATGACCATGTAGGAAAGACATGTCACCGGATAGCCTATCAGTTATGTCGGCAACAACGTCGGTACCAAGGGCGAGGGACAAAGAGAACCATCTTCCTGCTCGTTGAACGAGGCGGGCCAATAGGCAAAGTTCTTGTCCATCGGTGGCTACTAGAGGGTCATCAACAATAGTAACAAGGTCTTGCTGACAGAATTGTACAATGAGGTGTTTACCTAAGCAGGGAAACATTACTACTTAGATCATATAGATCACAAGAAAGGTTAAACAAACCAATGGAAAGAAAGATGTGATCACTAGACTAAACAGAACAATGGGAAGGAAAATGTGTTTAAACACATATTTCAGGGGTATATCCTTTCCAAGGACAAGCAGAGCATGATACCCATGACAGGATATAATTGTAGAAAACCCTTTAGGAAAGGGGAGAGAAATTTCATGACATTACCCATAGAACGATGTTTGGATAATTTGATTAAGAAAATTTAGCAATGTTCTTCAAATGTTTTTATTGAAAATCGGAGTAACATAGACATGCTTCGAGAAAGCATTGACATGGCCTTCAAGCAAGGTCGGACTTTGGATACACAAAGGATCCATCAGGAACACTCATAGAATAAGTCTTATAATTTCCTCATGGAAGAATGGATAATCTTGTTATGAAGGAAACTGTAACAATAGGTCCTCCGGCCATGTGTTCTAGGCATGACATCACCTTACCGGGTCATATAAAGACTAGTGTTATATCTCTTGGAAATATGTTCCAACCATCATATCAGACCGAGATTCGGTTTTGATTGGTGGCAGGATACCTAGGAAGAAAAGGTGCAACATAATTGACAAGATGACAATGTAAGATTCTCGGGAAATGAACTATGGAGCGAGTTCCGACACACGAGTTCATCTTTAATTCAAGGAGAGGTGAGGAGGTGGCTGATTGACTCAGCGACAATTCATTGAGATTTTCAAAAGATGGATTTCCACACTTATGTGAACAAGGAGATAACACTTGTCAGATCAAATGATATAATGAGGTTTGCTGGAGGAAAACATACACAGTTAAACATTGGTTGAAAGGTGCACCCGAAATATGGGCTTAGGTAGCATGAGCAATGTTAGAATGGTGATCCGATAACCAATGGTCTAAGAATGAAATATCGACCATTAACTTCAAAGCAATAGGATTGCTAGAAGTTTTGAAGTCGCACATCATTGTTTGATTGTTGGTTTTGGGTTAGAAATAACACGGGGACCAAGATATGAATGGAGATGGCGAGAAGTATTACGATATCAAGAATTCTTAAGAGGTGGTGAAATTCCCACGACATTCTTGACATAAAATATGGTAATACTCCAAGGTAAAGAAGAACAAATGCTGGATAACAAGGATCTCAAGGTATAACACAAAACACGAACAAGTTTGTGTTGAACGGAAGGCAATCGAGTGGTCGATGATAACACAAATCATCAAGGGCAAGGATGGTATTTCTCATCAGGAATTCAATTGATATCCTTGAGGAGCTCGGAATGTTGATGATGATCATGACACATTTGTCGAGAGGTTTCATGAAGATATAATCGCTCATAGACGACATCAAGTCAAAGGAATGATGAACCTAGAGGTTATTGGAACCATGGGTACGACACAAACTCGAAACCAAGCTTGTTGTTCGAGGTGGATTGATAAGACAAGGAAATCAACGCAAGCTTAGCTCAACGTAAAAGATTGTGTTCCAGGAAGAAGGACCAGGTAGCACAATTAAATTTTTAGCACAATAATGATATAGCCGAGCAGGCTAGGAATGACGTGATTGAGTTCACAGTTGTAAGTAATGAAGGTTACCAAGAGTTGCGCGGTGCGGACTCGATTCAGTTATCGATGTCTTTGAGTGTTTAATAACTTAGAGCTCATGAAAAATTGGAATCAGTGAGAATGTAGTACTTGATGAAGAACTCATAAGAAGTTATGTAGTTCCAAGATAATCTCGAGATACCAAGGGGGTAATACTCGACGAAAGATCAAAGTAAAGGTTGGACTGGTGTATTGATCCACAGAAGACAAGTACTTAAACTTGCCTGAGAAATGGGATCTAAGAAGAACATATGGTCGAAACCACGATTATAAAAGAATCAATTCACCGATACCAAAGGATATTATATCAAGGAAATAGTTATTACTAAAAGAAGCTTCCATTATAAGTTCCACATTGGGTCCATGGGCATGAACACAAAGTTCAAGGTCGACTCCCACTTATTCAATGCATAACCTTTCATTCACTTCTTTTCTTGATAAAACTATAGTGTTGGAATTTTATTTGGTAGAACACCGGAAAAGTATGTTTTGTGAAATCTTCTGGGTTCTCACGGATTAGGGGAAGGCATAGGTTCAACCCATCGGGCATCTTAGTAACATATACCACAAGTTTCAAAAGTAAATACACAAGCTCGAAAGCAGAGCATGGTTTGCCAAGCAGAGGATACAATTTACCAAAGGCATTATGTATCAGGGGAAGAACTCACAAGGTGATTGAATATGAAGGACACTGTCGGATAAAAATCCAACAATGGATCGGGCGATCCACAACGGAGCCAATGTGAGTATCGGTACTCACAGAGGAAGAAAGAATGCAGAGGCATCAGATTCAAGAATCACCTGATTAGTCTGATGCTTAAACAGAAAGAAATTACGGTTTCCAAAACGAAGGATCAGAAGCAGACGCACTGATCAAGGACGAATAAGTTGGATAGACTAGAGGCACAATTGACGACAAATAGTTTGGTCGAGAACCAGCTCATGTTCAAAATGACGTCTGAGCCAGAAAGATAATTTAGAAGGGTTGATTTATGATTGTGTGCATTCGCACACATGTTGAATCAATAGGATCAAATTGACGGTGTCAAAAGATACTAGTGAATATTGCTAGTGATATGGGAGCATCCTTAATGTAAGAATACAAGTATTTGCGGAGCAATAGTTTGAAGAGGAGGCTCAGAAGGTCGGATAGTATTTCAGAGTATCTTTTGAAGCATACAAACAACTGGGATGAACAGATACTCAATAAGTGCGAGGAATTTTCAAAAGGGGTATTCATGTGGTAAAGAATTGCAAGGCAGTAAGTGTAAAGGATTTTCGGAACAACGGAGAGCAATTTAGGGCATCTTGTAATAACAAGAGCAACTAAGGATGAAGGTATGAACGACAATTGTAGGTAGTTATCCATAAGGGCATATCGGTGGTAGGGGATTGTAAAGTCGGTGGGCACAAGGGTCTCGGGAAAACCTCAGAGACTATCTTCCGAATCTTCTGGTGTAGCAAGCGATCATCTGGAGTGAGGGGCTCTCCGGGAGAAAGTATTTTCGAGAACCTAAAGTTAGTCTTTTTAGCAAAATCATTTAACCCGGTTAAAAGAGAGATAAGAGTCCCAAAGCATAGACGAGGAATAAAAGATCCTAATACCACCAAATGGCGACGTGGGCCAATAGGCCACATAGCCATGTTAGTAAAGGTTTTGCAATGACTAGACTCAACTTCGGCCAAGGAGTTGGAAAGGGGGATTCCTGCAGGCAGTCGGCTCTGATACCAACTTGTGACGCCCCCGATTCAATCGTACACTAATCATACACGCAAACATGTACGATCAAGATCAGGGACTCACGGGAAGATATCACAACACAACTCTACAAATAAAATAAGTCATAAAAGCATCATATTACAAGCCAGGGGCCTCGAGGGCTCAAATACAAGAGCTTGATCATAGACGAGTCAGCGGAAGCAACAATATCTGAGTACAGACATAAGTTAAACAAGTTGCCTTAAGAAGGCTAGCACAAACTGGGATACAGATCGAAAGAGGCGCAAGCCTCCTGCCTGGGATCCTCCTAAACTACTCCTGGTCGTCGTCAGCGGGCTGCACGTAGTAGTAGGTGCCTCCCGAGTAGTAGTAGTCGTCATCGACAGTGGCGTCTGGCTCCTGGGCTCCAACGTCTGGTCGCAACAATCGTGTATAGAAAGGGGGAAAAGAGGGAGCAAAGCAACCGTGAGTACTCATCCAAAGTACTCGCAAGCAAGGAGCTACACTACATATGTATGCATTGGTATCAAATGGAATGAGGGTATCATATGTGGACTGAACTGCAGAATGCCGGAATAAGAGGGGGATAACTAGTCCTATCAAAGACTACGCTTCTGGCCACCTCCATCTTGCAGCATGTAGAAGAGAGTAGATGGTAAGTTCACCCAGTATCATCGCATAGCATAATCCTAACCGATGATCCTCCCCTCTTCGCCCTGTGAGAGAGCGATCACCGGTTGTATCTGGCACTTGGAAGGGTGTGTTTTATTAAGTATCCGGTTCTAGTTGTCATAAGGTCAAGGTACAACTCCAAGTCGTCCTGTTACCGAAGATCACGACTATTTGAATAGATTAACTTCCCTGTAGGGGTGCACCACATTTCCCAACACGCTCAATCCCCTTTGTCCGGACACACTTTCCTGAGTCATGCTCGGCCTCGGAAGATCAACACGTCGCAGCCCTACCTAGGCACAACAGAGAGGTCAGCACGCTGGTCTAAATCCTATGGCGCAAGGGTCTGGGCACATCGCCCATTGCACACTTGCACGTTGCGTACGCGGCCGGTGAGCAGACCGAGCCTCCCTTATACAAGAGCAGGCGTTCCAGTCCAACCCGTCGCGCGCCGCTCAGTCGCTAACGTCACGAAGGCTTTGGCTGATACCACGACGTCGAGTGCCCATAACTGCCCCACGTAGATGGTTAGTGCGTATAGGCCAGTGTCCAGACTCAGATCAAATACCAATATCTCGTTAGACGTGTTATCTTGAAATAACCGCGAACGCCGACCAGGGCCAGGCCCACCTCTCTCCTAGGTGGTCTCAACCTGCCCTGTCGCCTCGCCACAAAGATCCACACAGAGGGCCACCGGGAAAGTATGTCCTTCCAGCCCCCAATTCGTGAATCAACCGCGGGTACTCCTCGAGTCAACCCGACTTTAGTCATCACATGTATCATGTATAAAGTATATAGTATATACCCGTGATCACCTCCCGAGTGATCACAGCCTGATAGTATAGCATGGCAGACGGACAAGAATGTAGGGCCACTGATGATAAACTAGCATCCTATACTAAGCATTAGGATTGCAGGTAAAGGTAACAACAGTAGTAGCAAGGACAGGCTATGCATCAGGATAGGATTAACGGAAGGCAGTAACATGATACACTAGTCTAATGCAAGAAGTAGAGAGAAGAGTAGGCGATATCTGGTGATCAAAGGGGAGCTTGCCTGGTTGCTCAGACAAGAGAGAGGGGTCGTTAACACCGTAGTCGTACTAGGTAGCAGCGGCATCGGTCTCGGTGTCTAGTAAGAGAAGAGGGGGGAGAAATAATAAATATTAAGAAAATAGATGCATGATGATGCATGACATGACAAAGCGTGATGCTAGGTGTGCCCTAACGCGGTATGAGGTGGTACTGGTGAAAGGGGGAAACATCCGGGAAAATATCCCCGGTGTTTCGCATTTTCGGACAGACGAACCAGAGGGGGAAAGTTGCGTGTTTTCTACGCTAGGGATGTGTGGCGGACGAACGGGCTGCGTATCCGGATTCGGCTCGTCGTTCTGTGCAACTTTCATGTACAAAGTTTTTTCATCCGAGCTACGGTTTATTTTATATTAATTTTAAAAGAATTAAATCATTTTTAGGATTTATTTAATTATTTTAATTCAACATTATCCAGAATAGTGTTTGCTGACGTCAGCATGACGTCAGCAGTTGACCTGGTCAACCTGATAGGTGGGTCCCGTTCGTCATTGACTATTTAATCTAATTAGGGTTTAATTAACTTAACTAATTGATTAGATTAATTAAACATGATTAATTAACTTAACTAATTCATTAATTAATTTAATTATTATTTATATATTTATTTATTTATTATTTATATTTTTTTATCGTTCTGGGCTGGGCCCCGCGTGTCTGTGACCCAGAGGGGCCATAGCGGGTCGGGCGTCAGGCACACCCAAATGGGCGCTGGCCCGCGGGGGTGCACCCGACTTGGGCGCTGCATGCGTCTGGTGGGCGTCAGCGCTGGTGCGCCGCCGTAGAGCTCCAGCAAGCTGTAGCCGGGTGGAGCTAGGGGGGGCAGAGGCGGTCGGTGGAGGTGGAAGAGGCAGGGAGGCGTTGGTCGGCCAAGGGTGCGGCCGCAGGCGGGGACCGGACCGGGCGATGGTGAAGATGACGAGCAGGCTGGTGCGGGGCGCGGTCGACGGCGTTGGCCGGCGAGCAGCTGCAGCGGGGCAGAGCGGAACCAGCAGTGCAGCAAGCAGCAGAGCGGAAGCAGGGGCATCGCGAGGCGAAGCGGCCGGCGACATGCGTCGTGGCCGCGCGACTGCAGGGCCTGGTTCCGGCGCGGGACGCACGTTGTGCATGGGGCGTGAGCGAGGAGGGGCTCATCGGCGGTGGGCGCGGTCGGATGTGGCAAGGGCACGGTGCAAGTGGCCGCGGCGAGGGCATGCGTGGGCGCGGGCGCGCGTGCACGGGGCGCGGCGAGCATGGCTATCGGAAGGACGATGGGCGCGGTGACCTGCGGGGGAAAGAGGCGGAGAGAGGGGTTGGGGTCCTCATGGTCGTGTAGAGACCGGGGGCGAGGAGGCTCAAGGGAGGCCGTCGGGGAGGAGGACGGGGACGCGTGCGTCGACGGAGTCGAGGCGGAGGAGCTCCGGGTGGCGACGAGAAGTGACGGTTGGGTCGTCCTCGGGCGCTGGGGACAGGGGCAAGCAACGGTTCCTCGGGCACGGTCGCGCGGGCGAGGTGGGGCTCCGACGCGGCAAGGTATCGGGCGCGGGGTCTCGGCGTCGATGGAGAACGAGAGGGAGTGGGTAGTCGTGCGGGGCAACGGGGATGGGCGTCGTGGGTTCGTTCCACCGATCCAAATCTGGATCGGGGAGGGGGAGGGAGCGACGTGGGGGGGGGGAGTGGGAGCGCGTGGGTTAGGGTTTCGGTCAGGTGGGAATAAGGGGCAATGGGGTGGGCCTGCCGGTTGGGCTAGGTGGGTCAGCCGGGCGACCTGGTGGCCTGCTAGGCCATGGCCCAGGAGGGGGGTGTTTTCCTTTTCATATTTTTGTTAGTTTGTTTTTCTTTTTTTTATATTTTCCCTTTTCTTTATTTTCTCTTCTATTTTCTCTTTATTTACCTAACATTTTAGTTTTGTAAAAAGAATACATAGGTTGTACCTAATTTAGTAAAATTAACTAAGTCACATTCCGAACATTTTTGTTTTAATGTTTGAAACTCTGGTTATTTGCCATAAATTCAAATATGAATTCGAATCGTTATGAACTAACGCAAGATTAGCGACAATAACAGAGGTGACGTGGCGTCCTTAGCAGAGGTTACTGTAGCTTGATTATCTGGGCGTCACACATATTGTTGATGCTTTGATGAAATCTTTGGAAGAAAAGTTGGAATTAGAAGTTTCAATTCCTAGAAAATTACATGATGGGTGGGAACCTACTATCAAAGTCAAGATTAAAAATTATGATTTTTTTTTGCTTTATGTGACTTGGGTGCTAGTGTTTCTACAATTCCAAAATCCTTATGTGATGTGCTTGGTCTTACCGATATTGAAGAGTTTTCTTTAAATTTGCACTTGGCGGATTCTACTATTAAAAAGCCTATGGGAAGAATTAATGATGTCCTTATTCTTGCAAATAAGAAGTATGTGCCCATAAATTTTATTGTTCTTGATATTGATTGCAATCCGTCTTGTCCAATTATTCTTGGTAGATCATTTTTACGCACTATCGGTGCCGTGATTGATATGAAAGAGGGCAATATTAAGTTCCAATGACCACTAATCAAGGGTATGGAACACTTTCCTAGACCAAGAATTAGGCCACCATATGAATCAATCATGTGGGCATCTTATGGATCTGGAACCAAAGATGACAAAACTTAGATCCTTGCTTTATACCTAGCTAGGGGCATGAAACAATAAGTTTGTTGGGAGGCAACCCAATGAATAAAATTTATTTTTGCTTCCTGTTCTTGAGTGTTAGCACAATTATGCTACTGTTATGATTGTGTTTTTTGTATCTTAATTAGTGTTTGTGCCAAGTAAAGCCTTTAGGATCTTCTTGGGTGATAGTTGACTTGATCTTGCTGAAAAACATAAACTTTTGCGCTCAAAAATAATTTCCATTTTTAACCAGAGCGTGATAAAATACCAATTATTTCTGAAGAAGACTAATATACAAATTGCACAGGTCATCCTAATTTTTCAGAATTTTTGGAGTTGCATAAGTATTCAAAATACCCAGATTGCTATAAACTGTTCAGTTTTTGTCAGATTCTGTTTTCTTTGTGTTGTGTGCTTGTTTTGATGATTCTATGGTTTTCGTTGAAGAGTTTTTGCCATAGAAAAGTTGGAATACAGTAGATATAATGCAAGAATAAAATATGAATTGGTTTGCAACAACACTTATTGTTGGGAACCGTAGCATGCAATTTCAAAAAAATTCCTACGCTCACGCAAGATCTATCTAGGAGATGCATAGCAACGAGAGGGGGAGAGTGTGTCCATGTACCCTCGTAGCTTAACGCGGTTGATTTAGTCGAACATCTTCTCAATTCAACCGATCAAGCACCAAACGTACGACACCTCCGAGTTCTGCACATGTTCAGCTCAATGACATCCCTCGAACTCTTGATCCAGCAAAGTGTCGAGGGAGAGTTCCGTCAGCACGACAGTGTGGTGACGGTGATGGTGAAGTGATCCGCGCAGGGCTTCGCCTAAGCACTACGTGAATATGACTGGAGGAGTAAACTATGGAGGGGGTGCCGCACACGGATTGGAACAATTGATGTGTGTTAGAGGCTCCCCCACCCACGTATATAAAGGAGGGAGAGGGGAGGGGGCCGTCCCTAGGCGCGCCCCAAGTAGGGGAGTCGCACTTGGGCTCCTAGTAGGATTCGGCCCCCTTCCTTTTATCAGAGGGGGAAAGGGGGAAGGAGAGAAAGAGGGAGAAGGAAAGAGGGGCGCCGCCCACTCGCCGAGTCCAATTCAGACTCCTCCCTTGGGCGCGGCGTGCACCACTCCTTGTGGGCTGGCCTGCCTCCCTCCTATGGCCCATATGGTCCATATATTTCCCCGAGGGGTTCCGGTAACCCCCCGGTACTCCGATATGTACCCGATACAATCCAAAACACTTTCAGTGTCTGAATACTATCATCCAATATATCAATATTTACCTCTCAACTATTTCGAGACTCCTCGTCATGTCCGTGATATCATCCGGGACTCCAAACAACATTCGGTCACAAAATCACATAACACATATAATACAAATCATCATCGAATGTTAAGCGTGCGAACCCTATGGGTTCGAGAACTATGTAGACATGACCGAGACACCTCTCCGGTCAATAACCAATAGCGGAACCTGGATGCTCATATTGGTTCCTACATATTCTACAAAGATCTTTATCGATCAAACCGTAATGAAAACATATGTCATTCCCATTGTCATCAGTATGTTACTTGCCCGGGATTCGATCGTTCGTATCTTCGTACCTAGTTCAATCTCGTTATCAGCAAATCTCTTTACTTGTTCCGTAATGCATCATCCTGCAACTAACTCATTAGTCAGTTCGCTTGCAAGGCTTATCATGATGTGCATTACCGAGAGGGCCCAGAGATATCTCTGCGATACGTGGAGTGAAAAATCCTAATCTCGATCTACGCCAACCCAACAAACACCTTCGGAGATACCTATAGAGCATCTTTATAATCACCCAGTTACATTGTGACATTTGATAGCACACAAGGTATTCCTCCGGTATTCGGGAGTAGCATAATCTCATAGTCAAAGGAATATGTATAAGTCATGAAGAAAGCAATATCAATAAAACATAACTATCATTATGCTAAGCCAACGGATGGGTCTTGTCCATTGATACATCCATTTTGCATCATGCTTTTTTATCGATATTTATTACATTATGGGTTGTTATTACACATTATGTCACAATACTTATGCCTATTCTCTCTTATTTTACAAGGTTTGCATGAAGAGGGAGAATGCCGGCAGCTGGAATTCTCGGCTCGAAAAGGAGCAAATATTAGAGACCTATTCTGCACAACTCCAAAAGTCCTGAAACTCCACGGAAGTCAGTTTTGGAATATATAAAAAATATTGGGCAAAGAAAGCACCAGAGGGGGTGTGACGCCCCCGATTCAATCGTACACTAATCATACACGCAAAAGTGTACGATCAAGATCAGGGACTCACGGGAAGATATCACAACACAACTCTACAAAAAAATTAAGTCATACAAGCATCATATTACAAGCCAGGGGCCTCGAGGGCTCAAATACAAGAGCTCGATCATAGACGAGTCAGCGGAAGCAACAATATCATAGTACAGACATAAGTAACAACTTTGCCTTAAGATGGCTAGCACAAACTGGGATACATATCGAAAGAGGCGCATGCCTCCTGTCTGGGATCCTACTAAACTACTCTTGGTCGTCGGCAGCGACCTACACGTAGTAGTAGGCACCTCCCGAGTAGTAGTAGTCGTAATCGATAGTGGCGTCTGGTTCCTGGACTCCAACGTCTGGTCGCAACAAATGGGTATAGAAAGGGGGAGCAAAGCAACCGTGAGTACTCATCCAAAGTACTCGCAAACAAGGAGCTACACTACACATGCATGCATTGGTATCAAATGGAAAAGGGGTAGCATATGTGGACTGGACTGCAGAATGCCAGAATAAGTGGGGGATAGCTAGTCCTATCGAAAACTACGCTTCTGGTAACCTCCATCTTGCAACAGAAGAAGAGAGTAGATGGTAAGTAAACCAATTATCATCGCATAGCATAATCCTATCCGGCGATCCTCCCCTTTGTCGCCTTGTGAGAGAGCGATCATCGGTTGTATCTGGCACTTGAAAGGGTGTGTTTTATTAAGTGTCCGGTTCTAGTTGTCATAAGGTCAAGGTACAACTCTGGGTCGTCCTTTTACCGAGGGACACGGCTATTCGAATAGATAAACTTCCCTGCAGGGGTGCACCACATTTCCCAACACGCTCGATCCCCTGTGTCCTTACACACTTTTCTAGGTCATGCCCGGCCTCGGAAGATCAACACGTCGTAGCCCTACCTAGGCATAAAAGAGAGGTCAGCACGCCGGTCTAAATCCTATGGCACAGGGGTCTGGGCACATCGCCCATTGCACACCTTCATGTTGCGTACGCGGCCGGCGAGCAGACCTAGCCTCCCTTATACAAGAGCAGGCATTCCAGTCCAACCCGGCGCGCGCCGCTCAGTCGCTGACGTCTAGAAGGCTTTGGCTTATACCACGACATCGAGTGCGCATAATTGTTCCTACATAGTTGGTTAGTGCACATAGGCCAGTGGCCAGACTCAGATCAAATACCAAGATCTCATTAAGCATGTTATTTTGAAATAACCGCGGACGCCGACCAGGGCCAGGCCCACCTCTCTCCTAGGTGGTCTCAACCTACCCTGTCGCTCCGCCACAAAGATCCACTCAGAGGGCCGTCCGGACAAACGTCCTTTCGGACCCAATATGTGAATCACTCGCGGGTACTCTATGAGCCGACCTGACTTTAGTCACCACAAGTATCATATAATATGTATATAAGTATATGCCCGTGATCACCTCCCAAGTGATCATGGCCCGATAGTATAGCATGGTAGACAGACAAGAATGTAGGGCCACTGATGATAAACTAGCATCCTATACTAAGCATTTAGGATTGCAGGTAAGTATCAATAACTGGACCAACAATGACATGCTATGCATCAGGATAGGATTAACAGAAAGGAGTAACATGCTACACTACTCTAATGCAAGCACTAGAGAGAAGAGTAGGCGATATCTGGTGATCAAGGGGGGGGGGATTGCCTGGTTGCTTTGGCAAGAAGGAAGGGTCGTCAACAACGTAGTTGATCGGGGCACCAGCAGCGGCGTCAGTCTCATAGTCTACCGGAGAGAAGAGGGGGAAGAAACAATGAATACAATGCAAACAGATGCATAATGATGCATGACATGACAAGTAGCGGTGCTAGGTGTGCCCTAACGTGGTATGAGGTGATACCGGTGAAGGGGGGAAACATCCGGGAAAATATCCCTGGTGTTTCGCGTTTTTGGACAAATGACTCGGAGGGGGAAAGTTGCGTGTTCGCTATGCTAGGGATGCATGGCGGACGAACATGCTGCGTTTCCGGATTCGTCTCGTCGTTCTGAGCAACTTTCATGTACACAGTTTTTCCATCCAGCTATGGTTTATTTTATATTGATTTTAAAAGATTTAAGTCATTTTTAGCATTTATTTAATTATTTTAATTCAACATTATCCAGAACAGTGCTTGCTGATGTCAGCGGCGACGGGGGAAGCACCAGGGAGCAACGACGGCAGCGGCGCACATGCACGAGGAAGAGGTGGGGCGTGGGAAGGGCGCATGCAAAGGCGGGGAATGGCGGCCGCGCGACCAGTGGAGGCAGGCGCGCGAGTGGTGCGGGACGGAGAGGAGCACGGGGAGAGAGCGGGGCCGCGTCGATTGAGGACAAGCGGGCGTCGAGCAGAGCACGGGAACACGGCAGGGCCACGAGCTCCAATGCACTCGGTCACGCCGGCGGTGATGTGGCGGCGCAAGGCGCGAGGTTGGGTTCGTGGCGACCAGATGGGGTGCGGGCCGGAGTGCGAGGAGGGGGGAGCTCACGGGGGTTCGTAGGGGATTGACAGTGGGCTCGGGGAGGCGGCGGAAGTGTCGCCGGAAATGGGGGCAGCGCCGTTCGGGGGAGTTGGCGGGGTCGGGGTCGACCCGGTCGATCCGACGATGGAGCTCGACGGCGGGGATGAGGAGGCAGCGACGCGGCTCTGGTGACGGGATGCGGGCGGCGAGGTCGGGCAGGCGCGGTCGTCGGGATCGGGGGGGGGGCGAGCGCCCCGATCCAGATCGGGTTGTGGGGGGAGAGGAGCAAGGGGGAATCGGGGAAGTGGGGTGAGTGGGCATCGTGCCCAGGGTTTCGGCCGACAGGGGAAAATAATGGGGAGGTGGGCCGGCCTGGGTGCGGCCTGGTAGCGAGCTGGGCAACGGCCCAGTGGGGAGGGGGAGCTTCTTTTTTTAATCTTTTATTTGTTTTCTGGTCTCTAATTCTTATTACCACAAATTAGTTTTATAAAATATAGAACTTGCACCTAATTTTGTATTTTAATTTAGGTTACTACCACAACTAGCTTAGCAATTAAATAAACTAGTTTAGTATTTTTTTTAATAGTTACATAGTAATTAAATCATTATCTAGGCCACTGCTTTGAATAGTTTAGGGCATTTAAAAAAGTTTGCAAAATGTTGGTTCACCACCAATACTAGCAAATGAATATTTACCACATGATGAAATTTTTATTTTATTTTTCTGAAAACTTGTATAGTTTGAGTTGCTTTTAAATTTGAATTTGAACGAGGTTTGAATCATCGTGAGATCAACAAAAGTAATCATGGTGATGTGGCAACATTACTACAGGGTTACCAAAGCTTAATTATCCGGGCGTCACAATTCTCCTCCACTACAAGAAATCTCATCCCGAGATTTAGCAGCGGGAGTAAGGGGAAAGTTCTAGTTATGAAATTCTAACGAATCTTCTCGTTCTTGGTTGCTCTTCTCGAAAAGGTCGGTCCATTACATTGATGTCTTCATTCCTCTCCTTCAGGTAATCATGATGAAGTCATCATCCTTTCTTCGGAAATATCATCGTACTTCCGAAAATGACAAGGGGTAACTTCGAAAGAACGAGTCTCTTAAAGGTTGACTATCTGGTTGATAACATCGGGGATGGTGGCGGAAAGTAACTCTCAAATGTAAACTTAAGACAATGTCGAGAGCAAGGTAAGTAGGTACCATGAGAATTTTCGAGCAGGTAGGCAATCGTTCGATGCCTGAAACTAAGTGTGAAAGGGGTCCAGAGAAACGAGAATAAGTATTGGGTCTGATACCAGAATAGATCACTAGGAACGTGGCTCGTGATCTTTCATACGAAGCCAAGCGTGAGGAATAACTTGGACAACAGGGTGTACCGGAGAGTCAGGTTTCGATCCTGTGGAACTTTGGGTTATGGGCCCACCATGTGGGTTAAAAGTAGGAGGAGCGGTGACATCTTGCACGGTCATGATAGCAAGGCATGTCAGAGGGTAGCCTGTCAATTATGTCGACAACAACATCGATACCAAGGGCGAGGGACGAGGAGAACCATTTCCCTGCTCATTAAATGAGGCGGACCAATATGCAAAGTTCTCATCCATCGGTGCTACCGGAATGTCATCAACAATAGTAACGGGGTCTTGCTGACAGAATTGTACACCGAGGTGTTTACATAAGCAGGAGAATATTACTGCTTAGATCACATAGATCATAAGAAAGGTTAAACCAAACAATGGAAAGGAAAATATGATTATCAGATTTAAACAGAACAATGGAAAGGAAAATGTGTTTAAACACATATTTCAAGGGTATATTCTTCCCAAGGACAAGCAGAGCATGATATCCATGACCGGATATAATGTAGAAAACTCTTTAGGTAAGGCGAGAGAAATTTCACGACATTACCCATACAGTGGTGTTTGGGTAATTGAGCAGGAGACATTTAGCATTGGGCTTCAAATGTTCTTGTGGAAAATCGGAGTACCATAGACATGCATCGAGATAGCATTGACATGGTCATCAGGTGAAGATTAGACTTTAGAAACACAAAGGATCCATCAGGAATGGCTTTTAGAATAAGTCTTATAATTTCCTCATGGAAGAAAGGATAGCTTTGCTAAAAAGGAAACGATAACAATAGGTCCTCCGGCCAGGTGTGCTAGGCACGATATTACCTTACCGGGTCATATAAAGACCATTGTTATTACTCTTGGAATTATGTTCCAACCATCATGTCTGACCGAGATTCATATCTGATTTGTGTTAGGATAACTCAGATTCAGGATGCCTGAGTAGAAAGGTGCAACACAAATTGTCGGGATGACATTATAAGATTCACGGGAAATGAACTATGGGAGCGAGTTCCGAAACAAGAGTTCATCATTAAATCAAGGATAGGTGAGGAGGTGGCTGATTGGCTCAGCGAAAATTCATTGAGATTTTCAAAAGATGGATTTCCACAACTATGTGAACAAGGAGATATCATTAGTCAGATCAAATATCAAATGATATAATGATGTAGGCTCGAGGGAAACATACACAATTGAACAACGATAGAAAGGTGCACCCGCAAATCTAGACTAGGTAGCACGAACAATGTTCGAATGATGATTCCATAAGCAATATACTTAGAATGAAACTATCGACCAATAATTTCAAAGCAATAGGGTTGCTAGAAGTTTAGAATTTACACGTCACAGACCATTTGTCGGTATTCCGGTTAGAAACAACACGAGGACCAAGAAAAGAATGGTGACGGTAATAAGTATCACTTGTATCAAGAATTCTTAAGGGTGGTGAATTTCTCGCAACATTCTTGACATAAAATACGATAGTGCTCCAAGGTAGGACATAACTTAAGCTGTATAGCCAGTTGCATCCATAACATGAACAGGTTTGTGATGAGAGGAAGGTAAAAATGTTGCCGATGGTAACTCGAATTACCAAGGGACAAGGATGGCACTTATCATCATGAATTAGATTGATATCCTGGAAGGAGTATAAATGTTGACAATGATCATGACAAATTTTGTCGAGAGGCTCCACGAAGAGGCAACCGAACAGCGACTGCATCAAACAAAAGGACTGATGAAGCAAAAGATCGGAATCAAGCCTGCTGTTCGAGGCGTAATGATATGGTGAGGAAGATCGACGTAAGCTTAGCTCATCCTCGAAAAGTGGTGGTCCAGGAATAAGGACCAAGTAGCATAGTTAAAATCATCATGATAAAGATATAGCCAAACATGCTAGGAATGACATGATCGGGTACAAACTCGTAAGTAAAGAAGATTACTTGGAGTTGTTGAACCATAATGCAGGCTCGGTTCAGTTATCGGTGTCCTTGAATGTTTAAAATCTTGGAGCCATGAAAATTGGGATTAGTGAGGATGTAGTACTTGATGAAGAACTCATAAGAGGTTATGCAGTTTCGTAATAATCTCGAGATACCGGGGGGTAATACTCGACAACAGATAAAAGTAGAGGTTGGGCTAGGGTATTGCTATGCAGAAGACAAGTGCTTAAACTTGCATAGGAAATGGTATTTAAAGGAGAACATGGTCGGAACCATGATTGAAAAAGGCCAGATCCCAGATATAAAATGAACTTATACAGAGGAAATAATTAATTTAACAGAAGCTTTAATGATATGATCTACATCGTGTCCATGGGCATGGACACAAGGTTCAAGGTCGACTCCCACTTCTACAATGTATAACCTTTCATTCACTTCTCGTTCACGAAGTTGTATGGTAGAAAAATATCTGGTAAAACACCAGAAGGGTATGACTTGTGTAAACCTTCGGTTCACATGGATTAAGGGAAGGCATAGGTTCAACCCATAGGGGCATCTTTGGAACATATATCACAAACTTCAGGAGTAAATAACACAAGCTCGAAAGTAGAGCATGGTTGACAAGGCAGAGGATACAATTTACCAAAGGCATTATATACTTGTGGAAAGGCTCACAAGGTTATTGAATATTAAGGACGATGTCGGATGAAATCCAACAATGGATCTGACGATCTACAACGGAGCTAATGTGAGTATAGGTACTCTACCAGAAGAAGAAAGAATGCAAGGGGATCAGATGATAGAAACAACTGACTAACTCAAAGCTCAAATGCAAAGGAATTATGAATTCCAAGACAAGGGATCAGAAGCAATGCTTTGATTAGGGATGGATAAGTTGAATAGCCTTAGAGGTACAATCAATGGCAATTTAATTGGTCAAGATCCAGCTCATGTTTAAAATGACGTCTGATCCGGAAGGATGAAACGAAGGATCTAATTAAGGAATGCGAGCATTCGCAACATATTGATTCACAGACCCAAACTGATAATGACTAAGGATGCCAATAAGATTATAGGACTTATGAGGTTAATCATAATGCAAGCATGCAAGAATTTCAAGAGCAATAGGTTGTTGAGGATTTTCGGGGATCGAATGGTATTTTGAAGACTTTTGTGAAATACATGAATCAACTGGGGATGAGCGGATACTCGATAAGTGCGTGAAATTATCCGTAAGGGTATGTCTACGGCAAAGAGCTGCAAAGCGGTGGGCACAAAGGATTCTCGAATTATCGAAGAAATTTTCAGGGTATCAAGTAATAGGGGCAACTAGGAACAAAGTTAAGAACGACAAGTGTAAGCAGTTATCCATAAGGATTTATCGATGGTCGGGAATAGCAAAAGTGGTGGGCACAAGGTCTCGAGAGAATAACAGAGAGTATCTTCGAAATCTTCTGGTGAAGCAGGCCATCATCTGGAATGAAGGGGCTCTTCGGGAGAAAGTATTTACGAGAACCTAGAGTTAGAGTTAGCAAAATAATTTAACCCGAATAGAAGAGAGATCAGAGTCCCAGAGTATGGATGAGGAGTAAAAGATCCTAATACCACCCAAATGGCAACATGGGCTCGTAAGGCACACAACCATGTTAGTAAAAGTTTTTCAGTGACTAGACTCGACTTCGGCCAAGGAGTGTCGAAGGGGGATTCATACAGGTAGTCGGCTCTGATACCAACTTGTGACGCGCCTGATTGAATCGTACACTAATCATACAAGCAAATGTGTACGATCAAGATCAGGGGCTCACGGGAAGATATCACAACACAACTCTACAAATAAAATAAGTCATACAAGCATCATATTACAAGCCAGGGGCCTCGAGGGCTCGAATACAAGAGCTCAATCATGGACGAGTCAGCGGAAGCAACAATATCTGAGTACGGACATAAGTAACAAGTTTTCCTTAAGAAGGCTAGCACGAACTGGGATATAGATCGAAAAGGCGCAGGCCTCCTGCCTGGGAACCTCCTAAACTACTCCTGGTCGTCGTCAGCGGCCTGCATGTAGTAGTAGGCACCTCCCGAGTAGTAGCAATCATCCACGACAGTGGCGTCTGGCTCCTGGCTCCAATGTCTGGTCACAACAAACGGGTATAGAAAGGGGGAAAAGGGGGAGCAAAGCATCCGTGGGTACTCAACCAAAGTACTCGCAAGCAAGGAGCTACACTACATATGCATGCAATTGTATCAAATGGAAAAGGGGTAGCATATGTGGACTGAACTTCAGAATGCCGGAATAAGAGGGGGGTAGCTAGTCCTATCGAAGACTATGCTTCTGGTATCCTCCATCTTGCAGAAGAAGAAGAGAGTAGATGGTAAGTTAACCAAGTATCATCGCATAGCATAATCCTATCCGGCGATCCTCCCCTCGTCGCCTATAAGAGAGTGATCACCGGTTGTATCTGGCACTTGAAAGGGTGTGTTTTATTAAGTGTCCGGTTCTAGTTGTCATAAGGTCAAGGTACAACTCCGGGTCATCCTTTTACCGAGGAACACGTCTATTCTAATAGATAAACTTCCCTGCAGGGGTGCACCACATTCCCAACACACTCGATCCCCTTTGTCCAGACACACTTTTCTGGGTCATGCCCGGCCTCGAAAGATCAACACGTCGCAGCCCTACCTAGGCACAACAGAGAGGTCAGCACGCCGGTCTAAATCCTATGGCGCAGTGGTCTGGGCCCATCGCAGATTGCACACCTGCATGTTGCGTACGCGGCCGGCGAGCAGACCTAGCCTCCCTTATACAAGAGCAGGCGTTCCAGTCCAACTCGGCGCGCGCCGCTCAGTCGCTGACGTCTAGAAGGCTTCCGCTGATACCACGACGTCGAGTGCCCATAACTGTTCCCGCGTAGTTTGTTAGTGCATATAGGCCAGTGGCCAGACTCAGATCAAATACCAAGATCTCGTTAAGCGTGTTATTTTGAAATAACCGCAGACACCGACCAGGGCCAGGCCCACCTCTCTCCTAGGTGGTCTCAACCTACCCTGTCGCTCCGCCACAAAGATCCACTCAGAGGGTCGTCTGGATAAACATCCTTTCGGACCCAATCCGTGAATCACTCGCGGGTACTCTACGAGACGAGCCGGGTTTAGTCACCACAAGTATCATATAATATGTATATAAGTATATGCCCATGATCACCTCCCAAGTGATCACGGCCCGATAGTATAGCATGGCAGACAGACAAGAATGTAGGGCCACCGATGATAAACTAGCATCCTATACTAAGCATTTAGGATTGCAGGTAAGGTACCAATAACTGGAGCAACAATGACAGGCTATGCATCAGGATAGGATTAACAGAAAGCAGTAACATGCTACACTACTCTAATGCAAGCAGTAGAGAGAAGAGTAGGCGATATCTGATGATAAAGGGGGGGGGCTTGCCTGGTTGCTCTGGCAAGAAGGAAGGGTCGTCAACAGCGTAGTCAATCGGGGCACCAGCAGCGGTGTCAGTCTCGTAGTCTACTAGAGAGAAGAGGGGGAAGAAACAATGAATACAGTGCAAACAGATGCATAACGATGCATGACATGACAAGTAGCGGTGGTAGTTGTGCCCTAACGCGGTATGAGGTGATACCGGTGAAGGGGGGAAACATCCGGGAAACTGTCCCCGGTGTTTCACGTTTTCGGACAAATGACTTGGAGGGGGAAAGTTGTGTGTTCGCTATGCTAGGGATGCATGGTGGACGAACGGGCTGCGTATCCGAATTCGTCTCGCCGTTTTGAGCAACTTTCATGTACAAAGTTTTTCCATCCGAACTACAGTTTATTTTATATTGATTTTAAAATATTTAAATCATTTTTAGCATTTATTTAATTATTTTGATTCAACATTATCCAAAACAGTGCTTGCTGACGTTAGCATGACGTCAGCAGTCAGTTGACTAAGTCAAACTGACATGTGGGTCCTGCTGTCATTGACTAAGACTAACTAAACAAGTTTAATTAATTAATTAGCTTAATTAATCAAATTTAATTAATTAATTATTTATTTTTTATTATTATTTTTTATTTTTAAATACGTTCTGGGGTGGTGGGGCCCGGTTGTCATAGGCCCATAGGGCCAAACGAGCGCTGGGCGATTCGGGCGCAGGGGCGCTGCGGGCGTGCGGGTTAACGGGCGGAGGTTATCGGGGCGGGCGCTCAAGCGGAGGCCGAGCCCGGGCGGCGACGGGCACGGTAGCCCGGGCGGGGCCGATGGCGAACAGTGGCGCAGGGAGATGCGCAGGCCGGTGGCCACGCGCGGCGCGGCGGGCGGTACTGCAGGGCAGGGGGCATAGCGCTTGGAGGAGGAGGCGGGTGCAGAGGGCAGCCCGAGCGGCAGAGCGGGTGCGGGTGCCGGCCTCCAGCGAGCGGCGATGGCGGAAGCAGCAAGGAGCAATGACGGCAGCAGCGCACGGGCATGGGGAAGAGGTAGGGCGCGGCAAGGGCGCAGGCAGAGGCGGGGAACGGCGGGCGCGCGACCAGTGGAGGCGGGCGTGCGAGTGGTGCGGGACGGAGAGGAGCACGGGGAGAGAGCGGGGCCACGGCGATTGAGGGCAAGCGGGCATCGAGCGGAGCACGGGAACACGGCGAGGGCATGAGCTCCAGTGCGCTCGGTCACACCGGCGGTGATGCCGCGGCGCAAGGCGCGAGGTTGGGTTCATGGCGACCGGATGTGGTGCGGGCCGGAGCGCGAGGAGGGGGGAGCTCACGGGGGTTCGTAGGGGATTGGCAATGGGCTCGAGGAGGCGGCGGCAGTGCCGCCGGAAATGGGGGTGGCGCCATTTGGGGGACTTGCCAGCGTCGGGGTCGACCTGGTCGATCCGACGATGGAGCTCGACGGCGGGGATGAGGAGGCAGCGACGCGGCTCTGGCGACGGGATGCGGGCGGCGAGGTCGGTGCGTCCGGCGCATCGGGAAGGCGCGGCCGTCAGAATCGAGGGGCTAGCGCCCGGATCCAGATCGGGTTGTGGGGGCGGGAGAGGAGCGAGGGGGAATCGGGGAAGTGGGGTGAGTGGGCATCGTGCCTAGGGTTTCGGCCGACGGGGGATAATAAGGGGGAGGTGGGCCGGCCTGGGTGCGGCCTCGTGGCCAGCCGGGCAATGGCCTAGTGGGGAGGGGGAACTTTTTTTAATGTTTTATTTGTTTTCTGCTCTCTAATTCTTATTACCACAAATTAGTTTTATAAAATATAGAACTTGCACCTAATTTAGTATTTTAATTTAGGTTACTACCACAACTAGCTTAGCAATTAAATAAACTAGTTTAGTATTTTTTTTAATAGTTACATAGTAATTAAATCATTATCTAGGCCACTGCTTTGAATAGTTTAGGGCATTTAAAAAAGTTTGCAAAATGTTGGTTCACCACCAATACTAGCAAATGAATATTTTCCACATGATGAACAATTTATTTTATTTTTTTGAAAACTTGTATAGTTTGAGTTGATTTTAAATTTGAATTTGAATGAGGTTTGAATCATCGCGAGATTAACAAAAGTAATCATGGTGATGTGGCAATATTACTAGAGGGTTACCAAAGCTTAATTATCTGGGCGTCACAGGGGGCCACCCTGCCTCGTGGGCCCCCTAGCAGGCCTCTGGTGCCCATATTTTGCTATATGAAGTCTTTCGTCCTGGAAAAAATTAGAACGAAGCTTTCGGGCTGAAGCGCCGCCGTCTCGAGGCGGAACCTGGTGAAACCAATATAGGGCTTCGGCGGAGCTGTTCTGCCGGGGAAACATCCCTCCGGGAGGGGGACATCAGCACCATCGTCATCACCATTGATCCTCTCATCGGGAGGGGGTCAATCTCCATCAACATCTTCACCAGCACCATCCCATATCAAACCCTAGTTCATCTCTTGTATCCAATCTTTGTCTCAAAACCTCAGATTGGTACCTGTGGGTTCCTAGTAGTGTTGATTACTCCTTGTAGTTGATGCTTGTTGGTTTATTTGGTGGAATATCATATGTTCAGATCCTTTATGCATATTAATAACCCTGTGATCATGAACATGAATATGATTTGTGAGTAGTTACGTTTGTTCCTGAGGACATGGGAGAATTCTTGCTATAAGTAGTCATGTGAATTTGGTATTCGCTCGATATTTTGATGAGATGTATGCTGTCTTTCCTTTGGTGGTGTTATGTGAACGTCGACTACATGACACTTCACCATTATTTGGGCCTAGGGGAAGGCATTTGGAAGTAATAAGTAGATGATGGGTTGCTAGAGTGACAGAAGCTTAAACCCTAGTTTATGCGTTGCTTCGTAAGGGGTTGATTTGGATCCATATGTTTCATGTTATAGTTAGGTTTACCTTAATACTTCTTTTGTAGTTGCGGATGCTTGCAAGAGGGGTTAATCATAAGTGGGATGCTCGTCCAAGGAAGGGCAGTACCCAAGCACCGATCCACCCACATATCAAATTATCAAAGTAACGAACGTGAATCATATGAGCGTGATGAAAACTAGCTTGACGAGAATTCCCATGTGTCCTCGGGAGCACTTTCCTTTATATAAGAGTTCGTCCAGGTTTGTCCTTTGCTACAAAAAGGATTGGGCCACCTTGCTGCACCTTGTTTACATTTGTTACTTGTTGCCCGTTACAAATTACTTTATCACAAAACTATCTGTTACCGATAATTTCAGTGCTTGCAGAGAATACCTTGCTGAAAACTGCTTACCATTTCCTTCTGCTCCTCGTTTGGTTCGACACTCTTACTTATCAAAAGGACTATGATAAATCCCCTATACTTGTGGGTCATCAGGACTCTTTTTTGGCGCCGTTGCCGGGGAGTGAAGCGCCTTTGGTTGGTGGAATTTGGTAAGGAAAAAATTATATGGTGTGCTGAAATTTACTGTCACTTGTTACTATGGAAAGTAATCCTTTGAGGGGCTTGTTCGGGGTATCTTCACCCCGACGAGGAGAGAAAAGAGCTGCTCCTCAACATGCTGAACCTACTGAAAATGTTTACTTTGAAATTCCTTCAGGTATGATAGAGAAAGTGCTAGCTAATCCTTTTACAGGAGATAGAACATTGCATCCCGATTTGCACCTAATCTGTGTGGACGAAATTTGTGGATTATTTAAGCTTGCAGGTGTGCCCGAGGATGTTATCAAGAAGAAGGTCTTCCCTTTATCTTTGAAGGGAAAGGCATTGACATGGTTTAGGCTATGTGATGATATTGGATCATGGAACTATAACCGATTGAAATTGGAATTACATCAGAAGTTTTATCCTATGCATCTGGTTCATCGTGATCATAATTATATATATAATTTTTGGCCTCACGAAGGAGAAAGCATCGCTCAAGCTTGGGGGAGGCTTAAGTCAATGTTATATTCATGCCCCAATCATGAGCTCTCAAGAGAAATTATTATTCAAAAATTTTATGCTCGACTTTCTCTCAATAATCGCTCCATGCTCAATACTTCTTGCACTGGTTCTTTTATGATGAAGACTATTGAATTCAGATGGGATTTATTGGAAAGAATTAAACGCAACTCTGAAGATTGGGAACTCGACGAAGGTAAGGAGTCGGGTATAACACCTAAGTTTGATTGTGTTAAATCTTTTATGGATACCGATGCTTTTCGTGAATTTAGCACTAAATATGGACTTGAGTCTGAGATAGTAGCTTCTTTCTATGAATCCTTTTCTACTCTAGTTGATCTCCCTGTTAATGCTGGTTTTTATAGGAGGTTCATTAAAGACTTCTCAAAAATTTCTAGGCCTCTGACTAATATTTTACGAAAAGATGTTCCTTTTGTCTTTGATGATGATTGTGTAGAAGCATTTGAAATACTTAAGAAAGCCTTGATTTGTGCACCTATTGTTCAGCCTCTTGATTGGAATTTACCCTTTAAAATTATGTGTGATGCTAGTGATTATGTTGTAGGTGTTTTTCTAGGGCAAAGAGTTAATAAGAAATTAAATGTTATCCAATATGCTAGTAAAATTCTAGACAGTGCCCAGAGAAATTAAGCTACTACTAAAAAACAATTTTTAGCAGTTGTATTTGCTTGTGATAAGTTCAGACCTTACATTGTTGACTCTAAAGTAACTGTTCACACCGATCATGCTGCTATTAAATATATTATGGAAAAGAAAGATGCTAAACCTAGACTTATTAGATGGTTTCTCCTACTACAAGAATTTGATTGGCATATTATTGATAGAAAGGGAGCTGAGAACCCTGTTGTAGATAACTTATCTAGGTTAGGGAATGTTCTTGATGACCCACTACCTATTGATGATAGCTTTCCTGATGAACAATTAGCTGTCATAAATGCTTCTCGTACTGCTCCATGGTATGCTAATTACATTTTTGCTAAATTTATACCACCTAGTTTCACCTATCAGCAAAAGAACAAGTTTTTCTATGATTTAAGACATTACTACTGGGATGACCCACACTTTTATAAAGGAGTAGATGGTGTTATTAGACGTTGTGTACCTGAGCATGAACAGGAACAGATCCTACGCAAGTGTCACTCTGAGGCTTATGGAGGACACCACGCTGGAGGTAGAACTGCACATAAGGTATTGCAATCCGGTTTTTATTGGCGTACTCTTTTCAAGGACGCCCGTAAATTTGTCTCGTCTTGTGATGAATGTCAAAGAATTGGTAATATTAGTAGACGTCAAGAAATTCCTATGAATTATTCACTTGTTATTGAACCATTTGACGTTTGGGGCTTTGATTATATGGGACCGTTTCCTTCATCTAATGGGTATAAACATATTTTAGTTGTTGTTGATTACGTTACTAAGTGGGTAGAAGCTATTCCAACTAGTACTTCTGATCATAACGCCTCTATTAAGATGCTTAAAGAAGTTATTTTTCCTAGGTTTGGAGTCCCTAGATACTTAATGATTGATGGTGGTTCACATTTTATTCATGGTGCTTTTCATAAAATGCTTGCTAAGTATGATGTTAATCATAGAATTGCATCTCCATATCACCCACAGTCTAGTGGTCAAGTAGAACTGAGCAATAGAGAGCTTAAATTAATTTTGCAAAAGACTGTTAATAGATCTAGAAAGAATTGGTCCAAGAAACTTGATGATGCATTATGGGCCTATAGAACTGCATATAAAAATCCTATGGGTATGTCTCCGTATAAGATGGTTATGGAAAAGCATGTCACTTACCTCTCTAACTAGAACATAAAGCATCTTAGGCCATTAAAGAGCTCAGTTATGATTTCAAACTTGCCGGTGAGAAGAGACTATTTGACATTAGCTCACTTGATGAGTGGAGAACCCAGGCCTATGAAAATGCCAAACTGTTTAAAGAAAAAGTTAAAAGATGGTATGACAAAAGGATACAAAAACGTGAGTTTAATGTGGGCGATTATGTATTGTTATAGAACTCTTGTTTAAGATTTTTTGCAGGAATACTCCTCTCTAAATGGGAAGGTCCTTACATTATCGAGGAGGTCTATCGTTCCGGTGCCATAAAAATCAACAACTTCGAAGGCACAAATCCGAAGGTGGTGAACGGTCAAAGAATCAATCATTATATCTCAGGTAATCCTATAAATGTTGAAACTAATTTTATTGAAACCGTAACCCCGGAGGAGCATATAAGGGACACCTTCCAGAATGTTTCAGCCTCCGAAAAGGAAGATGTATGTGGTACGGTAAGTAAACCGACTCCAAAACAGTTCTAATAGCAATTTTTCTCCGTTTTGGAATATTTAAGAAAATAGGAAAATTAGAAGTAGTCCAGAAAGTACACAAGGCATCCACGAGGGTGGAGGGCGCGCCCTATCCCCTGGGCGTACCCCTTGCCTCGTGGTCACCTCGTGTGTCCTTCGGACTCCGTTTTCTTGCATGATACATCTTTTGATCGGTAAAAATTCATTATATAATCTCCTGAAGGTTTTGACCACCGTACCATGCAAATATCCTTTGTTTCTGTTTCAAGCTGTTTTTCTGACAGATCTAGATCACCATGACATCTTCAAGCGCCCCCAAGGACAAGTTTTTTGAGAGGGTCATCAACCCCTACCTCGCGGAGGTGCTGCAACACCCTCAAACCGTGTGTGAGGGGGTGCTGCGCATCCGTGATGTTGAGGGACCAAGGAGGACCGTAAGCGTGGAGACAAGACTCGAAGCAATGGAGCAACAAGTTTTCAAGTCCCAGGGGATGGTGGAACACGGACTTGATGCCAACCACATGATGATCGTGGAGTTCACAAACAATCACAAGATGGATGCCAAGAACATTGGGGAGACCATCTTCAAGCTTCACGAGAAAATCGAGCACCTCCAAACCCAGATCTATGACCTGCAAAACCAAAACTGTGAGTATGAATATAGATTCAAGAGGATTGGTTTGTCTGGGGATTTGAGGATCCCGGAGACTCGGTCATCCTTCTATGATGGTGAGCCTATGCCTTGGAAGATGGACGACAAGCCTACATCATCAATAACTCCATCATCACTACCACCAAAGGCGAATTGAGTATTGGGTATGGGCACTCCCCTTGGCAACTGCCATGCTTGGGGGAGTGCCCGGTATCGTATCACCATCACACATCTATCATTACCGTTTTTCTTAGTTCGATCCTTTTGGTTATATCTTGATCTAATAGAATAAAGTTTTGTATGATCTAGTTTTGAGTTTTGCTTTATGATCCTTCTATGTAATCGAGTCTGTGAGCTATATATAATAAAGATTAGTTTTGAGTCAAGGGCTTGGTTATCTTGCTATGATCTTGAGAAAAAAGAGTAAGAATAAAAAGAAATAAAGAGATCATATATATCTTATGGAGAGTAATGACTTCACATATAAAGATTATGATGAATAAAAGTTGTTGAGAGTTGACAAACATAGTTTTAGTGATCGTTGCAATTAATAGGAAGTAATAAAGAAAGAGAGGTTTTCATATATAAATATACTATCTTGGACATCTTTTATGATTGTGAGCACCCATTAAAATATGATATGCTAAAAGGTTGATGTTGGACAAGGAAGACAACGTAATGGGTTATGTTTTATTACATCCGAGATAAATTATATTGTCATGGATCATCCAACATGTTGAGCTTGCCTTTCCCCCTCATGCTAGCCAAATTATTTACACCAAGTAGAGATACTACTTGTGCTTCCAAATATGCTTAAACCCAGTTTTGCCATGAGAGTCCACCATATCTACCTATGTATTGAGTAAGATCCTTCAAGTAAGTTGTTATTGTTGCAAGCAATAAAAATTGCTCTCTAAATATGTATGATCTATTAGTGTCGAGAAAATAAGCTTTATACAATCTTGTGATGTGGAAGAAATAAAGGTCCATATCACAAGTGGCAATATAAAGTGACGTTCTTTTGCATTAAGATTTTGTGCATCCAACCATAAAAACACATGAAAACCTCTGCTTCCCTCTGTGAAGGGCCTATCTTTATTTTTGTCCTATACTTTATACAAGAGTTATGGTGATCTTCACCTTTTCTTTTTACATTTTATCCTTTGGAAAGAACTGTGTGTTGGAAAGATCCTGATATATATAGCTAATTGGATGTGGGTTTTCATAAACTATTATTGTTCACATTACCCTTGAGGTAAAAGGTTGGGAGGCAAAACTATAAGCCCCTATCTTTCTCCGCGTCCGATTAAATCTTCATACTCATAAGTATTGCGTGAGTGTTAGCAATTGTGAAAGACTAAATGATAGTTGAGTATGTGGACTTGCTGAAAAGCTCTTATATTGACTCTTTCCGATGTTATGATAAATTGCAATTGCTTCAATGACTGAGATTGTAGTTTCTTAGTTTTCAATGAAGTTTCTGATTCATACTTCACATTGTGAATAGATTGTTACTTTAGCATAAGAAATCATATGAATATATATATGTGTGTGTGTGTGTTGCTGTTATAAGAATGATCATGACACCCTCATGTCCGTATTTCATTTTATCGACACCTCCATCTCTAATCATGTGGACATATTTTTCGTCATCGGCTTCTGCTTGAGGACAAGCGGGGTCTAAGCTTGGGGGAGTTGATACGTCCATTTTGCATCATGCTTTTATATCGATATTTATTGCATTATGGGCTGTTATTACATATTATGTTACCATACTTATGCCTATTCTCTCTTATTTTACAAGGTTTGCACGAAGAGGGAGAATGCCGATAGCTGGAATTCTGGGCTGGAAAATGAGCAAATATTAGAGACCTATTCTACACAACTCCAAAAGTCCTAAAACTCCACAGAAGTCAGTTTGGGAATATATAAAAAACATTAGACGAAGAAAGCACCAGAGGGGGACCACCAACCATCCATGGGGGTGGGGGCACGCCCTACCCCCCTAGGTGCGCCCCCTGCCTCATGGGCCCCCCGGCAGGCCTCTGGTGCCCATCTTTTGCTATGTGAAGTCTATCACCTTGGAAAAAAAATCAAAAGGAAGCTTCCGGGACGAAGCGCCGCCGTCTCGAGGCGGAACCTGGCGAAACCAATCTAGGGCTCCGGCAGAGCTGTTCTGCTGGGGAAACATCCCTCCAGGAGGGGGAAATCATCAACATCGTCATCACCATTGATCCTCTCATCGGGAGGGGGTCAATCTCCATCAACATCTTCACCAGCACCATCTCATCTCAAACCCTAGTTCATCTCTTGTATCCAATCTTTGTCTCAAAACCTTAGATTGGTACCTGTGGGTTGCTAGTAGTGTTGATTACACCTTGTAGTTGATGCTTGTTGGTTTATTTGGTGGAAGATCATATGTTCAGATCCTTTATGCATATTAATACCCCTATGATTATGAACATGAATATGATTTGTGAGTAGTTACGTTTGTTCCTGGGGACATGGGAGAAGTCTTGCTATAAGTAGCTAGTCATGTGAATTTGGTATTCGTGTGATATTTTGATGAGACGTATGCTGTCTTTCCTCTAGTGGTGTTATGTAAACGTCGACTGCATGACACTTCACCATTATTTGGGCCTAGGGGAAGGCATTGGGAAGTAATAAGTAGATGATGGGTTGCTAGAGTGACAGGGCAGTACCCAAGCACCGGTCCACCCACATATCAAATTATCAAAGTAACGAACGCGAATCATATGGGCGTGATGAAAACTAGCTTGACGATAATTCCCATGTGTCCTCGAGAGCGCTTTCCTTTATATTAGAGTTCATCCAGGCTTGTCCTTTTCTACAAAAAGGATTGGGCCACCTTGCTTCACCTTGTTCACTTTTGTTACTTGTTGCCCGTTATAAATTACTTTATCACAAAACTATCTGTTACTGATAATTTCAGTACTTGCAGAGAATACCTTACTAAAACAGCTTATCATTTCCTTCTGCTCCTCGTTGGGTTCGACACTCTTACTTATTGAAAGGACTATGATAGATCCCCTATACTTTTGGGTCATCATCCATCATATGATTCTCTAATGATGTGATCCCATTCATCAAATGACAACTCATGTCTATGGTTAGGAAACTTAACCATCTTTGATTAACAAGCTAGTATCGTAGAGGCTTACTAGGGACACTGTGTTTTGTCTACGTATCCACACATGTACCAAGTTTCCAGTTAATACAATTCTAGCATGAAAAATAAATATTTATCCTGATATTAGGAAATATAAATAACAAATTTATTATGTTTTGCTTGTGGAAGAGGCTTAGTCAACGGGTCTGCCACATTCAGTTCTATATGTATTTTGCAAATCTCTATGTCTCCCTCCTTGACTTGATCATGGATGGAGTTGAAGCGTCTCTTGATGTGTTTGGTTCTCTTGTGAAATCTGGATTCCTTCGCCAAGGCAATTGCTCCAGTATTTTCACAAAAGATTTTCATTGGAACCAATGCACTAGGTATTACACCTAGATCAGATATGAACTCCTTCATCCAGACTCCTTCATTCATTGCTTCTGAAGCATCTATATACTCCGCTTCACACGTATATCTCGCCACGACGCTTTGCTTGGAAGTGCACCAACTGACAGCTCCACCATTCAATATAAATATGTATCCGGTTTGAGACTTAGAGTCATCCGGATCAGTGTCAAAGCTAGCATCGACGTAACCATTTACGACGAGCTTTTTGTCACCTCCATGACCGAGAAACGTATCCTTTGTCCTTTTCGGGTACTTCAGGGTGTTCTTGACCGCTATCCAGTGGTCCACTCCTGGATTACTTTGGTACCTCCCTGCTAGACTTATAGCAAGGCACACATCAGGTCTGGTACATAGCATTGCATACATGATAGAACCTATGGCCGAGGCATAGGGAATGACTTTCATTTTCTCTCTATCTTCTGCAGTGGTCGGGCATTGAGTCTGACTCAATTTCACACCTTGTAATATAGGCAAGAACCCTTTCTTTGACTAATCAATTTTGAACTTCTTCAAAAATTTATCAACGTATGTGCTTTGTGAAAGTCCAATTAAGTGTCTTGATCTATCTCTATAGATCTTGATGCCCAATATATAAGCAGCTTCACCGAGGTCTTTCATTGACAAACTCTTATTCAAGTATCCTTTTATGCAATCCAGAAATTCTATATCATTTCCCATCAACAATATGTCATCCACATATAATATAAAAAATGCTACAAAGCTCCCACTCAGTTTCTTGTAAATACAGGCTTCTCCAAAAGTCTGTATCAAACCATATGCTTTGATCACACTATCAAAGCATATATTCCAACTCTGAGATTCTTGCACTAGTCCATAAATGGATCGCTGGAGCTTGCACACTTTGTTA
Organism: Triticum urartu; assembly: GCF_056163025.1. NCBI lineage: Eukaryota > Viridiplantae > Streptophyta > Magnoliopsida > Poales > Poaceae > Triticum > Triticum urartu. The sequence goes on along the minus strand of NC_141876.1, from coordinate 396,052,624 downwards.
GCATCTTTAGGATCGACAAAACCTTCTGGTTGCATCATATACAACTCTTATTTGAGAAATCCATTAAGGAATGTATTTTTAACGTCCATTTGCCAGATTTCATAATCATAAAATGCGGCAATTGCTTACATGATTCGGGCAGACTTAAGCATCGCTACAGGTGAGAAGGTCTCATCGTAGTCAACTCGTTGAACTTGTCGAAAACCTTTTGCAACAAGTCGAGCTTTGTAGACAGTAACATTACCATCAACATCAGTCTTCTTCTTGAAGATCCATTTATTCTCTATGGCTTGCCGATCATCGGTCAAGTCAACCAAAGTCCATACTTTGTTCTCATACATGGATCCTATCTCAGATTTCATGGCCTCAAGCCATTTCATGGAATCTGGGCTCATCATTGCTTCCTCATAGTTCGTAGGTTTGTCATGGTCTAGTAACATGACTTCCAGAACAGGATTACCGTACCACTTTGGTGCGGAACGTCCTCTGGTTGACCTACGAGGTTCGGTAGCAACTTGATATGAAGTTTCTTGATCTTCATCATTAGCTTCCTCACTAATTGGTGTAGGCATCACGGGAACGGTTTTCTGTGATGAACTACTTTCCAATTCGAGAGAAGGTAGAGTTACCTCATCAAGTTCTACTTTCCTCCCACTCACTTATTTCAAGAGAAACTCCATCTCCAAAAAGATCCATTCTTAGCAACAAATATCTTGCCTTCGGATCTATGATAAAAGGTGTACCCAACAGTTTCATTTGGGTATCCTATGAAGACGCTGAAAGTGCAACTAATCCCCGGGTGGTTTTGGTAATTCATAACAACATATAGCTCATTTAACTAATATCCATTCAAGATTAATGTTTCAGAAAGTTCAATGATTGGTATGGCATGGACTATAGATGTGGACCCCTCAAAATGCTAAGGACACATTGAGTCCATAGGAAAAGCCAATACTATTAAATGGGGATGAGGTGTTGCTTAATGCCTTGCTTGCTAAAAATTCTTAGTGATATGCTCCAAAAGCCCTCAACCACTTTCTTATTTCCACATATGTCCTAAACCTAAAGTCAAACTCGACCCCGCCGATTTGATCTAGCCGGCGCCACCGAGTTCACTTGACATTGCCATTGCCAGAAATCCTAATCAGTTTGGTCTTACCAATAGTGATCTCGGTCTAACCAAGATGGGATTGCAAACTGTCTGTTTCCCTTTCTAACATTTCGGTCTAACCGAGATGAGCAATTGGTCCCACCGATTTGGCAATGCAAACTCTCTGTATAATTGAAATGAGAGATCGGTCCCACCTAGTTTGCCTGGCCAAGTCTCTGTTTACTTATTACTGAAATCGATATCACCGAGTTGGTACTGTCGGTCCCACCGAAAAGCCTAACATTCACATTTTGAACCAGGTCAGTGTCATTGAGTTTCACTATTCAGTCCCACCGAGTTTGGTAAATCGTGTGTAATGGTTAGATTTTGTGTGGAGGCTATATATATACCCCTCCACCCCCTCTCCATTTGTGAGAGATCCATCAAAATGTGCCAACACTTCCAACATTCATTTTCTTAGAGAGAACAACCTACTCATGTGTTGAGACCAAGAAATTCCAATCCAACCACAAGAATCTTGATCTCTAGCCTTCACCATGTTGCTTTCCACTCAAATCATCTTTGCACCATATCCAAATCTGTGAGAGAGAAGTAAGTGTTGGGGAGACTATCATTTGAAGCACAAGAGCAAGGAGTTCATCATCAACACACCATCTATTACCTTTTGGAGAGTGGTGTCTCCTAGATTGGTTAGGTGTCACTTGGGAGCCTCCGTCAAGATTGTGGAGTTGAACCAAGGAGTTTGTAAGGGCAAGGAGATCGCCTATTTCGTGCAGATCTACCCAAGTGAGGCAAGTCCTTCGTGGACGATAGCCATGGTGGGATAGACAAGGTTGCTTCTTCATGGACCCTTCATGGGTGGAGCCCTCCTTGGACTCACGCAACTGTTACCCTTCGTAGGTTGAAGTCTCCATCAACCTGGATGTACGATAGCACCACCTATCGGAACCATGCCAAAAATCTCCGTGTCTGCATTGCGTTTGCTCCCTCCAAACTCCTCACCTTTACCTTCATATGCAATGATTTACATTCTGCTGCTATACTCTTACAATTGCATGTGTAGGTTGATTGCTTGACTTGTGTTAAGTTGCTAAAATCTTCCAAGACATAAAATTGGGAAAAGGCTAGATTTTTATTTGGTCAAGTAGTCTAATCACCCCCTTCTAGACATACTTTCGATCCTACAAGTGGTATCAGAGCTTTGGTCTCCATTTGCCTTGATTTCCATAGCTTTGGTGATCATAGCCTTGGTTTCGCAACCTAGGAGAGTATGGCATCTAGAGAGGGAAATTACCACCGTAGAGGTCCTTACTTTGATGGTACTAATTTTGCTATTTGGAAGCATAAGATGAAAATGCATATTCTTGGACATAACCCCACCGTTTGGGCCATTGTGTGTATTGTCTTGCAAGGTGAATTCTTCGATGGGAGGGAACCAAATCGAAAAGATACCACTGAAGAATTGAAGATGTTGCAATACAATGCTCAAGCTTGCGATATCCTCTTCAATGGATTGTGCCCCGAAGAATTCAACAAAATCAGTTGTCTTGAGAATGCTAAGGAAATTTGGGATACTTTGATTGATATGCATGAAGGTACCGACTCCGTCAAGGAATCCAAATTGGATGTGCTTCAAAGTCAGCTTGAAAAGTTCAAAATGAAGGATGGTGAAGGTGTCGCTGAAATATATTCTAGGCTTGCTCTCATCACAAATGAGATTGCCGTCTTAGGAAGTGAAGAGATGACCAATAGATTCATCATCAAGAAGATCCTAAGAGCCTTGGATGGAAAATATGATACCGTGTGCACATTGATCCAAATGATGCCCAATTACAAATATCTCAAGCCAACAGAAGTCATTGGTAGAATTGCTGCTCATGAGATGTCACTTAAAGATAAAGAAGAGCTTCACAACAAGTCTAGTGGCGCTTACAAAGCTTCATGTGATGCTCCTACATCATCTAGTGAGAAACAAGTCTTCAATGAATAATTGAGCCTAATGGTGAAGAACTTCAATAAGTTCTACAAGAGTAGAAGAAAAGAAAGAAGTTCGAAGTCAAGGTCCTACAATGACAAAAGAACTTCTAGTCGTGTACAAAATTGCTACAATTGCGGAAGACCCGGACACTACTCCAATGAGTGTACGGCTCCCTACAAAAGAAGAGAAGACTCACCTAAAAGGAGAAGTAGAAGAGAAGAATCACCTCCAAGAGAGAGAAAGGGTAGAGATGATCGTTATGAACGAAGAACCTCTCGCAGAAGCAAGGATTCGGAAAGGAAGGACAAGTCATCAAGGAGATATACAAAACGAAGACATCAAGGTCATGTTGGTGAACGGGTATCTGGTTCCGACTCCGAGAGAAGTTATCACTCCGACTCCGAATATACTCAAGATGAAGGTTTTGCCGGTCTAGCACTTGTATCAACCAACTCTTATGACATATTTGATTCACCAAATGAAGGAATTGGAAGATGTTTCATGGCTAAAGGCCCAAAGGTATCACACCCCGAGTATGTTGATTTCAATAGTGATGAAGATGATTTGCTAGGTGGTGATGATTTACTCGTTGACAACTCTAGTGATGAAAACTATGATGAACTTGCTATTAATGATGCTAATCAAGATAAAACAAATGACGATGATAAGAAGGAGATTGAGCGTCTAACTAAAGAACTAAACACTCTCAAGTTAGCAAATGAAACTACCTTAGAAGATCATCAAGAGCTTTTAAAGACTCATGAGAAGCTACGCTTTGAAAATCTCAATCTAGAGCCAGAGCATGGGTTCTTAAAAGTAATCAATGATGATCTTCGTAAGAAAAGTTCTTACATTGCCAAGCGTTTACTATTGTCTACTTACATGCCACAAGTAAAATCTAAATCCAATGTTGTTGCTTCTAGTAGTTCTCTTGATTCCACTAATGATTCTATTAGCCAAGGAACACTTGAGCAAGAAAATAGCTTATTGAAGGGAATTATAGAGAAAGGTGTTTACAAGAGCCTTGCCGGAGGTAAGCAATTTGAGGAAATTGTACGCAAGCAAGGAAGGCACCGAAGAATCAAGGTGTTGGTTTTGAACGAAAGTTCAATGCCAATGGAGTTGAGTGGGAAGAAGATCAATACCCCAAGACGAAGTTTGTTCCTCAACAAGAGAAGTGTGATCCTACTTCCTTCAAGGGGACACAAGCTCAAGACAATCTTCCACCACAAGACCACAAGCTAAAAGGCAAGGATAAGCTTCAAGAGGAGATTGATGCATTTGAAGAAGCTCCTAAGGCCTTGGTCAAGTGGGTTCCCAAGACTACATCAAGCTCTACTTCATCAAGTACGACCACAACTCCAAGGATTCCCATCAAGATGATGTGGATCCCGAAGAAGAAGAACTAGAGAGTTCTTGAGGATGACTCCGCCAACATACTTCACTCATATTCATATTGGCATGGACAAGTGCAATCAATTTCCACATCTTGCACTAGTTCAAGGAGTCACAAACCCTCTTGTTGGTAAGTCAAGGGACAAAGTAACCGAATGTTTTCATGGACATCATCTTGTGTGTACTTCACTCTATGTCTATGGATATCCTTGTATGTTCCTTGTGGGACTCACCCATGTAGGTATTGAAAGTGCAACTCACTCCAATGGATTGCTCCAAATGATTTACATCAACATTGAGCATCTAAATCTTCAACACCTATATGAAGTCATCATCGACAACACCCAAGGTTAGTTCATTCCTCTTAGGGGGATATCACATCTAGGGGGAGCTTTACTCTAAGAATTGAGCTAAAGCAACTCTAATGGTGTGAACACAACAATGCTTTATGTAAAAGTGGTAACCCCACTTGTGCTTAAACGATGAGTATGACCTATGATAAGATGTTCTCATTTGACTCCTTAGTCAATATACTCATATATAGATGACCTAGTCATCGCCAATTGCTTGATAGATGCTAGAGTGTTTGTGCATTCTTTGCCACATATTTTATTTGCCATCTTATTGTGTGAGCATGTTGAGTGCATATTTTTCTCATTCGAGGCCATCCATTTGTTGCTTTGATTGTTTGGTCTTTTCTTTTGCCAAATGGATGGACAAGAATGCCTAAGAACTCCCTCTAGCTATCTATGCTTTTCTCGTCTCAAACTCTATTCATGCTACATCACAAAGTTTGATCAAGTCAGATTCGAACCCTCTGGGTGAGGATCAATCGGAGCCACCGATTCGTCATAGACTTAAACTTCCAAAACCGTCGGATCTGGGGTTCCGGAAGACCCTTGAGGTTCAAACACTGGGGTGCGCATGAAGGTTTTCTCCCTATCGATCCACGCCCTAGCTCTCTAAGATCTCGCAGATGAACACGACGAACTCTCAACACAGAAAGACACAAGGTTTATACTGGTTCGGGCCACCGTTGTGGTGTAATACCCTACTCTAGTGTGGTAGTGGATTGCGTCTTGGGCTAATGATGACCAGTACAAGAGGAAGAACAGCCTCCTACGGTCAAGGTGTTCTTGTGTTCGGTGAGTTTGTGTGTGTGAGGATGGGAATCAAATGCCGACTTGTGATGGTGTTGATCCCATGCCCTCATGGTGGTGGCTAGTTCTACTTATATAGGCCCTGGTCATCTCCCCAAATATTGAGCGGGAAGGGAGCCAACAACAGCCAATTCGAAAGGGGACAACTAGTACAAGCTATCCTGACAAAAGGTGGTGTTCTCCTGCAAAAGGCTCTGGTGAAGACGCCGTCTTGGGCTCCATGGTGACCTCCATCTTGTCGTCCTTTTGGTCCTGGTCTCGTTGCACCAATATGGAAATCTTTGCTTGATGCCTCGGTACTCTGCGCCTGTGCTTGCCCCCTTAGCACCAAAGAGGAAACAAGGACGATGTGCGCGCTGGCGCCCGCCTGGTCTCGATCGTCATGGCTTACGTCACGAGAGGCCTCACGAGGTTTGCCTTGCCTTGATCTCTCCGCCCCTCGTGAGCCTGCCTGGCGAGGCCCCTCTTGAGGAGATCTTGCGTTGTCCGCCTCGCGAGGCTTGGCCCCTCGTGAGGGTCTTGAATGTCTTGTTGATGAAGATGGGCTGTTCGAACCTGCCAGCCCAGACACGCCATGGGCCGCAGGCAGGCATCTCAGGGACCCCCGTCCCCAGAACGCCGACAGTAGCCCCCGGGCCCAAGGTGCGCTCGGGCTTGGCTTCGAGGCGAAGCCAAAGGGTCAAGAACAGAGCGCCGCGGGCCCCAAAATCCTGCGGCCTCGGTTGACGCGTGGAGGTTGATTGGACGTGGGCGTCTCCGCTTCCCCATGCTGCCTTGGCAACTGCCCGACTTGACAAGTCCCTGCGGCATGCAAGTAAAACCATCATTACCTGTGATCGTGGGGTGCTAGTTGGCCTTCCTCTGCTATAAATGGGGAGGGGGCAGAGCCCCCATCGCCCATCTCTTCCTATTCCGTCTGCTTCTTCTTCTACTCCCCTTTGACTCCAATGGCGTCGTCGAAGAGGTTCACCACCGCGGAGAAAGGGAAGGCCCCTCGCGAGGGGCCCGACTCCCCGGTGCCTAAACGGGGACGTGGCCGTACCCGCAAGCTCTCCAGGACTCCCGCCGTGGCCCCCTGCTCCCGGGGTGGTGCCGCTGCGCGTGGTGGGGGTCGATCTGGCCGTGGTAGCCCCGTCTGTGAGGGGAGACGTCGCGTGGTTGCATGGCCTCCTTGACCACGCTTCCACTCGGCAGAGGTGCTGCTGGAGTTGTTCGTTGTCTGGTTGGTGGATCCGGCCGGCAACTGGCTCTAGCTTCCGCGCTTCTTTGTAGACGAGCTACCGGCCCCTGGTTCGGGCGGGCTCTGGCTGCAGGCAGACAATTGCTGCAGTGGGGCTTCCTGGGTCGCGGTCGAAGTCTCTGCCGCGGGCAGACTTTCACCCGCGCGCGTGGCCTGGGCAAGCGGTGCAACCTCCACTTTAAGTATGATGGTGATGCGACCCTCTACGTGAGGGTGTTTGGGGAAGATGGCCGCCGCGCCGGGTGCTTCCCCGAGACGAACGACGGCGAGGAGGTGCTTGGTCCCTGCGATGGCCGCGACGAGGGCGAGCCCGCTGGCCGTGCCTCGTCCAGCTACGACGGCTCTTCCCTTGGTGAACCGCCACTGTGACGCCCCGAGACCGATGCGCCAGGTGTCTCCCAGTTATTCGTTGTTGTTGCCTTGTCATTCGCTTGCGTGTTGCATCTTGCCTTGTCATCATGTGCATTGCATCTTTATGTTTTCAAACTTGCATCTGTCCCGGTCTACCCGTTCTTTCCGTTGTCCGTTCTGATCCCAGACACACTCACATGCTCCCACGGCACCTCCGAAATAATATTTTATAAGTGGCCGGAAAATATTCTCGGAATGGGTTGAGAGTTGGCATGCGGTGTTGTTATGTTCTCAGTAGGCTGCCTGCCAAGTTTCATTGCATTCGGAGTCCGTTTGACGCCCCAACGGATAACTATAGCGGCAATAGTAGTCGGTCTATCGTCGGACGTTTTCGGTCTCCCGAAACGGTTGCTGGGTTGTCTTCCTCCTCTCTCTTCTCAGTTGAACCACACACTTGACCTTGTCCGTCTAACCTCTCTCGTCAGCCCGCGACCCTCCTCGCGCACGCGTCCGAAAGATGTCCCGGACCCGACCCAGGTTGTCGTTATCGATGGATCTGAATCATCCCCAAACATCCCTAAATCATCATCGGTTTCTCATTTGGACTCCCTAGCTATTTATTCTCGATCGTCCGATTATGATCAGACGGACCGGATTAGCCCCTAACCAAAAACCCACCTGCTATATATAGCAGCTCCGCCTAGTCCATTTCTAGACCAATCCCTAATTTCTAGGCAGTTTGTCCCATCCCGCCGCCGCCGGCATCTCCCACCTCGGGATTCGTCTCCACCCAATCCCACCACCGCCTCCATTTTCCGTGCCCAACCAACCTCCTTTGGTCACAGCCCCGCGTCTCTACGCTCGTGCCGGCCTTCTCCTGCTCCTGTTGTTCCCCTGCTTTCCTCGCCTCACCTCCCTGTCTCTCTTTCTCTGTTCAAACAGGAGCACCATGGCTATCGGTCCCCATCAAGCTCCGCGCCCGGACCTCCTCGTCGAACCTCGCCGGAGTTCCTCCATGATGCCAGTAGGAGACCCCTATCTCGTCATCTCTCTCTTCTTCCTTCCCCTGTTCCCTCTTTGAATCTCTCTCTCCTTTCTTCGGGCAATAGCAGCAGCCGCTGCAGCCTCTCGCCGGCGATGCACCGCCTTCCTCCGCGCCTCCTCGCCGGCCTCCTCCACCTTCCCATCACGCCAGCAGCTCCAGCCGCTTAAGTCCCAACCTCGAGTTGCGCCCCTACCTCGCCATGGCCGCCAGCCTCGTTGTTTCCTTGTTGTGAGAAACTTCCGTCTTAACCGAACCTTCTTTATTTTCCTACATCCGTTCTGGCGTGTATAGTTTATTTAAAATTGCCACTTTGTTTCTAAACGAGCTCAGTAGTAGCCCGACTGGTAAAAATCCTTTGTCTGTCCAAGAGGTGTTGGGATCGAGTCCTAGGCGCCTCAGGTTTTTCTTCTATTTGTTTTTGTCAACGCTGTCACACACGCTTGGGCCTAATCCGCCGGTGGTCTGCACTGACCTTCTCAATCCGGCCCAGCTTTGTTTTTTTCTCTGCTCAACGGTTTTTCCATTTGTCCAGGAAAACTGTTTTACAGATTAGTCCCTAAAGTCATGCATGCATCGGAATTAAACAAACTATATATGTAAAATTCTTAGAATTCTATCTAGTTTCATAATATGCTGCTTTCATGCATGTTAAAAATGTTTAAAATGTTGTTTGTGTTCATTTTGCATAATGCCATGTTAAAATGATTTATTTCATAACTAAATAACCGTAGCTCCAAACTTAATAAACTTTATATGTAAATGGGGTAGAAAAATGCCTATTTTAACATGGTGTACTTGCTTTGCATGTTTTTCTTCTATTTGTTTTTGTCAATGCTGTCACACACGCTTGGGCCTAATCCGCCGGTGGTCTGCACTGACCATCTCAATTCGGCCCAGTTTTGTTTTTTCTCTCCTCAACGGTTTTTCCATTTGTCCAGGAAAACTGTTTTACAGATTAGTCCCTAAAGTCATGCATGCATCGGAATTAAACAAACTATATATGTAAAATTCGTAGAATTCTATCTAGTTTCATAATATGCTGCTTTCATGCATGTTAAAAATGTTTAAAATGTTGTTTGTGTTCATTTTGCATAATGCCATGTTAAAATGATTTATTTCATAACTAAATAACCGTAGCTCCAAACTTAATAAACTTTATATGTAAATGGGGTAGAAAAATGCCTAGTTTAACATGGTGTACTTGCTTTGCATGTTTAACAACTCCAAAAATATGGTTTAGGTCAGAACAGTACCAAATCTAATATATGCAAATGAGGATTTTTCCCGGACTTGTTGTTTGTTGTTCCGGCCTCATTTAAACTTGTCTAGATAGGTAGTTTTCATATGCTTCACCTCTTGCCATGTCTAACGACATTTAACATTGATGGGTACCTAAACGAGAGAGAACTAAATAAGTCACATGTTGTTTCGTCAATATGCAATGGAGTTGCATATTGAGCTCCACTTAATTTGTAGGATTCTTTGTGCACTTTGCCATGCCATGCCTCATTAAACCGGACATGCATCATACTTGGTTGTGCATCATGCCATGATTATGTGATGGTTGTTTACTATGTTGTTTGCTTTTTTCCGGGTTGCTTCTCTCGTTAGCTTCGGTTCCGTTCCGGAGTTGTGGGGATTCATTCGACTACGTTCGTTTGTCTTCTTCATGGACTCGTTCTTATTCCTTGCGGGATCTCAGGCAAGATGGTCATACCCTCGAAATCACTTCTATCTTTGCTTGCTAGTGGCTTGCTCTATTGCTATGTTGCGATACCTACCACTTGCTATAACATGGCTCCCATATTGCCATGTCAAGCCTCTAACCCACCTTTCCTAGCAAACTGTTGTTTGGCTATGTTACCGCTTTTGCTCAGCCCCTCTTATAGTGTTGCTAGTTGCAGGTGAAGATGAAGTTTGTTCCATGTTGGAACATGGATATTATTGGGATATCATTATTATATCTTATTTACTTTAATGCATCTATATACTTGGTAAAGGGTGGAAGGCTCGGCCTTATGCCTGGAGTTTTGTTCCGCTCTTGCCGCCCTAGTTTCCGTCATACAGGTGTTATGTTCCTTGATTTTGCGTTCCTTACACGGTTGGGTGTTTTGGGGACCCCTCGACAGTTCACTTTGAATAAAACTCCTCCAGCAAGTCCCAACCTTGGTTTTACCATTTGCCTCACCACCGACTATAATTTTCCCTTGGGAGTCGTGCTCCCGAGGGTCATCTTTATTTTACCCCCCCCCCCCCGGGGGGCCAGTGCTTGTCTAAGTGTTGGTCCGAACCTGTCAGCCGCCGGTGGCCACCAGGGGCAACTCTGGGCTGGCCTACCAGGAGTTTGGACAATCTGGTTTGCCCTGAGAACGAGATATGTGCAGCTCCTATCGGGATGTCGGCACATCGAGCGGCTTTGCTGGTCTTGTTTTACCATTGTCGAAATGTCTTGTAACCGGGATTCCGCGTCTGATCGGGTCTTCCTGGGAGAAGGAATATCCTTCATTGACCGTGAGAGCTTGTGATGGGCTAAGTTGGGACACCCCTGCAGGGTTTGAACTTTTGAAAGCCGTGCCCGCGGTTATGTGGCAGATGGGAATTTGTTAATATCCGGTTGTAGAGAACTTGACACTTAACTTAATCAAAATGTATCACCCACATGTGTAGCCATGATGGTCTCTTTTCGGCGGAGTCCGGGAAGAGAACACGGTCTCGTGTTATGCTTGAACGTAAGTAGTTTCAGGATCACTTCTAGTTTCTCGACCGTTGTGTTGCTTCTCTTCTCGCTCTTATTTGCGTAAGTTAGCCACCATATATGCTTAGTGCTTGCTGCAGCTCCACCTCACTACCATTTCCTACCCTTAATCTGAAATAGTCTTGATCTCGCGGGTGTGAGATTGCTGAGTCCTCGTGGCTCACAGATACTTCCAAAGAGTTGCAGGTGCCGATGATACCAGTGCAGATGTCGCAACCGAGCTCAAGTGGGAGCTCGATGAAGATCTGGTTCGCTGTGTTATTTCGTTTCCTGTTGATCAGTAGTGGAGCCCAGTTGGGACGATCGGGGATCTAGCATTTGGGGTTGTCTTCTTTTATTTTGGTTCCGTGGTCGGACCTTGATTGTATTCTGGATGTTGTATGTTTAACTTGTATTGTGTGAAGTGGTGATTGTAAACCAACTCTTTATCCCTTTCTTATTCAGTACATGGGATTGTGTGAAGATTACCCCTCATGCGACAAACCTACCATGCGGCTATGCCTCTAAGTCGTGCCCCGACACGTGGGAGATATAGCTGCATCGTGGGTGTTACAAGTTGGTAATCAGAGCCTTCCCCGACTTAGGAGCCCCCTGCTTGATTGAATCGCTGACGTTGTTGAGTCTAGAACAAAATGTTTTGAGTCTTAGGATTATATATATATCGGAGAGTAGGATTCTTTTTACTCCTCAGTCCCTTCGTCGCTCTGGTGAGGCCTCTTGACGTAGAGTTTTGACTCTTCTCTCCTCCAATTTCACGAAAAAAAAATTAGGATCACACGGGTATCTTGGAATCGTTCCGATGGTTTTGTGACGAGAACATTGTTCTTGGTGCCTCCTGACATTCAAGGGTTGTGGCAGTGTCCCGGGGAGTTGAGCTCCGAGGTGTTGTTGTCACAATTTTATCGTTGCAATTCTGGAATACCTGAGTTCGCCGACATCGAAAATCTCTTTTATGCATTTGTTGGTGAGATAACCTCGACGCCACCCAGTACTGGGGCGGGAGTTCGGGAGTACTGCCATAACTTGTATAACGGATGCTTTTAGAAGGTTGAGGTACATGATTTCCGAAGGTTTCTTGGTTATGTGTTGAAGGATGGATACAGCTGGATGTAGGGATTGTTAGTTTGGGTGAGATATTATGCTTCCCCTGTATCCCCAACACCTGATTGCATAACCAGAAAGTTCGGGAGTTTTATAGGTGGGAATTCAGGTAGCTCCTAGAATATCTTTCCAACAGACACATGATACGATATGGGATTTATCATATGTTTGTTCTGGCTTATTTTGCAAGTCAATCCTTTGTTTTTGTTTTTATTGAGGTATTCGAGTTGCTTCAATGTCAAGTGTTGATTCCATACCTTTCATAAGTGGTGTTCTCACATTTCAATGTGAATACTAATCCTTCTTGATCATCGAGGTTGTCATGTCAATTCTTTCCAACCGATGTGATTCTCTTCAAGATGATCCTATCATTTTTCCCATTTGCAAGATCCAATCTCAGTTTTCTCAACAATGTTTGTTTCATTTGTCCCAAGTTGCCTTTGTTTTTTCCCGCCCTCCCACCCTTTTATTCAAGGACTCAGATATCTTAATCAAGTATCAGTTTCATTCATGTGAAGACTCTTCATCCTTTTCCTTCAATGTTCTCACCTGGTGATTCTCATGAAGATACTAAGGAAGCCTCAAGTTCATCATTCTTCATTTTTTTTTCTCCGGTGGATTCAATCCAAGATTTCGGTGTTAATCTTATCCCTTTCCTCATTTCACAATGCTTTCTCATGTTGGTGCACATCTTAATCATCCACTTCTCGCTATTCAATTGTTCCAGAGTGCTGAAGATATCACAGGAGATTCGTGTTTCCATTGCTAATCCGCTTAAGCTATCTCGAGGTTGTTATCTTATTCAAGCCATTTAATTCAACCGGCGCAATCTATCTTTTAAATCGTTCAATGGTGTTTCTTTTGAGTGGGCCTAACCCACAAGTCTTTTCCCAGGATCTTACCTGACTCTTCTATTTTCTCGGAGCTATTCTCAAATCTTCTAAAGTTTGACGTAAGAATGAATTTTCATCAGTCAATTACCTTCTCCAATATCACTTTCAAATTCTTTTCATCTTTGGCTCAACCTTTCCTCTTCTAATAATTCTGGAGTACCTCAACAATTCATGGTGGTGATTCTCATCATCACTCTCTACATTTGAAGACCGAAGAAGAGTTTTCCTCCAAATCTTATCCGTTCTATCAAAGATTCGTGATTCTAGCTTGTTGCCATCCTCTCATAATTGTTTTCGACTGTGAGAATTCTTTTCAACCATCCTGAGCATTTCAGGAGCCTTTTTCAGTTTGATTCTCCAGAGGCCATCATTTTAGAAGATTTATTCATTCTTAGCTTCCAGCTATCGTTCTCCAAATCTTACCGGTGCATCAGTCAAATATTCTCTAATCAAGCATCTTCATTCATTTACTAATTCTTCCTGGTGTTTCTCTCTCTTTTCCTTGATCATTTTTAATTCTTACGGTGGTTCTTCCAAGATTCCTCTTCCTTTGTTACCGTATAAATTTATTCATTCTTCCCAAATCCCACTGGTGGTTCGTTGAAGACCTCCTCAAATTTACGCTATATCTCTCCTTAATCCTTTCCAACAAGAATAAGTAGTATGCCAACTCCGTTGCTTGTCATCAATTTAAATTGGTGAAGGATACGCATAACATAATTTTTATTCTTGTTTCATCCAAGTGATTAATTCCTTATTCTGGAGGTTCATCAAAATTCTTGATTTCAGTTGTTCATCTTTTCTTTCCCGGAGTTCCGAGATCTCTCAATTATATCATCGTGAAGCTCCATCTAATAAATGCAAGGATTCATCTTATTCTTTTCAAGCTTCTTTTCCTTGCGACCTTCTTTTATCTATCCGGAGTTCTTCGAGAGTTTCTTCATGGTGGCTCGTCGATGTTTCTGTTCATTCTTCAATTGTTCTTCAAGATCTCTCTCGAAGTCATGACCCGCTAAGCTATACTCTAAACTGAACATGGTGTTCAACACATGTCTTGTTTTGAGGAGTTCAAGCATTCTTCATCTTTCATTCCGAAGTGCAATTCTCCCTACCTTATCTTTTGAGGTGGTGTTATGTCATTGTTGATAATTTTCCTTCATGTCTCATGATTCAACAGTTCTCAAGAATGAGATAGTTAAACCCATCAATTTCTTCGAGCATGAGCTCTTCTCAATCCTTTAATCTCCTTGTTGGACTTATCTTGGGTTAGATTTCACCTAAAGCTTTCCCTAAGGATTGTTGCTATTTATGGTGCTTACAAATGACCCAAGTTCTTCATTTATCCTTCCGGTGAAATAAGTTTCTCGTCTCCTTGTTCATATCAATCCAATCTATTGTTTTTCGTTAGTGGCAGAATCTCACCTCAGTTTTGAGATGTTTTCCATAAGCCCACAACAAGCTTACTCTTTTCTTTGTTGGTTTCCAACAACTCTGTTATAACCTTCTTGGAAGGGTGCTTTCCAAACTCATTTGTGGTAGAAGTTGTCATTTTCTTCTCCGTTCTTTTGTTCCAACGATCTACCTTCTATTCCTTCATCCGGAGGCATTGTGATGTTGCTCTTTTCTCTCATCATCTCAAATTGTGAGGATCGTGTTCTTTTCATGCTTATACTTTTAACCGAAGTGTCGTGCCGTCTTTTCAAGTTCTTCCCATTGTGTCAAGTTTTGCCTCCCTTCTCAACCGGAGTGCTGTCTGAAATCTTTCTTACCTCTTGTGCCATTCTTTCAATAGTTTCGGAGGCAGTGTGTTGTCGATTTCATCAAGTATCCTCTCATCTTGTCAAATCCATGTTCAATTCCTACCATTTACAGTCGGAGTGTTGTCCAAATTATATCATTCTTTTCCCTTCTATATCTTGTTTTAAACGGAGTGTTATGTCTATCATTCCTCTTCTAACCGGAGTCTCATCCAAGTGCTTCCGTTTAGCCAAGTTTATATTCTATGCCTTCCATTTCCAACCGGAGTGTTGTCATAATTGATCTTTATCATTCCTTGTACATCACCTTTGATCCGGAGTTCTTGCATGTACTTCTTGTCCATTGCAACCCTCTTCTTATGCCTTTCAACCTACAAGGTTCTAATAATGTTCCTTGTTCCTCTTTTCTAACGGAGTGTTTTCAACCTTGTTCATCTTCGTTTTATTCTTTTCTCGAAATTGTTTAACCTCTCAAGGTTCATTGGTTTCACTCGTTTGTCAAAGAAGCCAGTTTGTTTTACCTCTTCCTTTTCCGGTTTCTCTGCGGTGCCATCCTAGATCTCAGGACGAGATCCTCTTGTATTGGTGGAGTGTTGTGACGCCCCGAGACCGATGCGCCAGGTGTCTCACAGTTATTCGCAGTTGTTGCCTTGTCATTCGCTTGCGTGTTGCATCTTGCCATGTCATCATGTGCATTGCATCTTTATGTTTTCAAACTTGCATCCGTCCCGGTCTCCCCGTTCTTTCTGTTGTCCGTTCTGAGCCCAAACACACTCGCACGCTCCCGCGGCACCTCCGAAATAATATTTTATAAGTGGTCGGAAATTGTTCTCAGAATGGGTTGAGAGTTGGCGTGCGGTGTGGTTATATTGTCAGTAGGTCGCCTGCCAAGTTTCATCGCATTCGGAGTCCATTTGACGCCCCAGCGGATAACTATAGCGGCAATAGTAGTCGGTCTATCGTCGGACGTTTTCGGTCTCCAGAAACGGTTGCCGGGTTCTTTTCCTCCTCTCTCTTGTCAGTCCCAGCGCACACTTGACCTTGTCTGTCTAACCTCTCTCGTCAGCCCGCGGCCCTCCTCGCGCGCGTGTCCGAAAGTTGTCCCGGACCGAACCCGGGTTGTCGTTACCGATGGATCCGAATCATCCCCAAACATCCCTAAATCATCATCGGTTTCTCATTTGGACTCCCTAGCTATTTATTCTCGACCGTCCGATTATGATCAGATGGACCGGATTATCCCCTAACCAAAAACCCACCTACTATATATAGCAGCTCCCCCTAGTCCATTTCTAGACCAAACCCTAATTTCTAGGCAGTTTGTCCCATCCCGCCGCCGCCAGCATCTCCCACCTCGGGATCCGTCTCCACCCAATCCCACCACCCCCTCCATTTTCCATGCCTGACCAATCTCCTTTGGTCACAGCCCCGCGTCTCCATGCTCGTGCCCGAGCAGGAGCTCCTCAAGACAGAGCACAATCGCAGCAGGACCCTTGCCTCCCTCGATCCACCTCGTCCCCGTGCGCGAGATCCACTCCTGCCGATCCATCCACCATGGCCGTCGCCCCGCTTCTTCGAGACCAGCTGCTGCTGATCTGCATCCATGCTGCCTCCCACCGTCGTCTGCAAGCCAAGGAGCCTCCCCATGCTCCTCCACCTCACCTCATCGTCCGGCAACCAGCGCTGCCGCCGGCGACCCCGAGATAAGCACCGCCGGCCTTCTCCTGCTCCTGTTGTTCCCCTGCTTTCCTCGCCTCACCTCCCTGTCTCTCTTTCCCTGTTCAAACAGGAGCACCATGGCTATTGGTCCCCATCAAGCTCCGCGCCCGGACCTCCTCGTCGAACCTCGCTGGAGTTCCTCCATGATGCCAGTAGGAGACCCCTATCCTGTCGTCTCTCTCTTCTTCCTTCCCCTGTTCCCTCTCTGAATCTCTCTCTGCTTTCTTCAAGCAACAACAGCAGCCGCTGCAGCATCTCGCCGGCGAGCCGCCACCTTCCTCCACGCCTCCTCGCCGGCCTCCTCCACCTTCCCATCACGCCAGCAGCTCCAGCCGCTCAAGTCCCAACCTGGAGTTGCGCCCCTGCCTCGCCATGGTCGCCGGCCTCGTTGTTTCCTTGCTGTGAGAAACTTCCGTCTTAACCGAACCTTCTTTATTTTCCTAGATCCGTTCTAGCGTGTATAGTTTATTTGAAATTTCCACTTTGTTTCTAAACAAGCTCAGTAGTAGCCCGACTGGTAAAAAATCCTTTGTTTGTCCAAGAGGTGTTGGGATCGAGTCCCAGGCCCAGTTTTGTTTTTTTCTCTGCTCAACGGTTTTTCCATTTATCCAGGAAAACTATTTTACAGATTAGTCCCTAAAGTCATGCATGCATCGGAATTAAACAAACTATATATGTAAAATGCTTAGAATTCTATCTAGTTTCATAATATGCTACTTTCATGCATGTTAAAAATGTTAAAAATGTTGTTTGTGTTCATTTTGCATAATGCCATGTTAAAATGATTTATTTCATAACTAAATAACTGTAGCTCCAAACTTAATAAACTTTATATGTAAATGGGGTAGAAAAATGCCTAGTTTAACATGGTGTACTTGCTTTGCATGTTTAACAACTCCAAAAATATGGTTTAGGTCAGAACAGTACCAAATCTAATATATGCAAATGAGGATTTTTCCCGGACTTGTTGTTTGTTGTTCCGGCCTCATTTAAACTTGTCTAGATAGGTAGTTTTCATATGCTTCACCTCTTGCCATGTTTAACGACATTTAACATTGATGGGTACCTAAACGAGAGAGAACTAAATAAGTCACATGGTGTTTCATCAATATGCAACGGAGTTGCATATTGAGCTCCACTTAATTTGTAGGATTGTTTGTGCACTTTGCCATGCCATGCCTCATTAAACAGGACATGCATCATACTTGGTTGTGCATCATGCCATGATTATGTGATGGTTGTTTACTATGTTGTTTGCTTCTTTCCGGGTTGCTTCTCTCGTTTGCTTTGGTTCCGTTCCGGAGTTGTGGGGATTCATTCGACTACGTCCATTTGTCTTCTTCAAGGACTCGTTCTTCTTCCTTGCGGGATCTTAGGCAAGATGGCCATACCCTCGAAATCACTTCTATCTTTGCTTGCTAGTTGCTCGCTCTATTGCTATGTTGCGATACCTACCACTTGCTATAACATGCCTCCTGTATTGCCATGTCAAGCCTCTAACCCACCTTTCCTAGCAAACCGTTGTTTGGCTATGTTACCGCTTTTGCTCAGCCCCTCTTATAGCGTTGCTAGTTGCAGGTGAAGATGAAGGTTGTTCCATGTTGGAACATGGATATTGTTGGGATATCATTATTATATCTTATTTACTTTAATGCATCTATATACTTGGAAAAGGGTGGATGGCTTGGCCTTATGCCTGGTGTTTTGTTCCACTCTTGTCGCCCTAGTTTCCGTCATACCGGTGTTATGTTCCTTGATTTTGCGTTCCTTACACGGTTGGGTGTTATGGGGACCCCTTGACAGTTCGCTTTGAATAAAACTCCTCCAGCAAGGCCCAACCTTGGTTTTACCATTTTCCTCACCACCTCCTATACTTTTCCCTTGGGAGTCGCGCTCCCAAGGGTCATCTTTATTTTAACCCCCCGGGCCAGTGCTTGTCTAAGTGTTGGTCCGAACCTGTCAGCTGCCGGTGGCCACCGGGGGCAACTCTGGGCTGGCCTACCAGAAGTTTGGACAATCGGGTGTGCCCTGAAAACGAGATATGTGCAGCTCCTATCGGGATGTCGGCATATCGGGCGGCTTTGCTGGTCTTGTTTTACCATTGTCGAAATGTCTTGTAAGCGGGATTCTGCGTCTGATCGGGTCTTCCTGGGAGAAGGAATATCCTTTGTTGACCGTGAGAGCTTGTGATGGGCTAAGTTGGGACACCCCTGCAGGGTTTGAACTTTCGAAAGCCGTGCCCGTGGTTATATGGGAATTTGTTAATATCCGGTTGTAGAGAACTTGACACTTAACTTAATTAAAATGTATCAACCGCATGTGTAGCCGTGATGGTCTCTTTTCGGCGGAGTCCGGGAAGAGAACATGGTCTCGTGTTATGCTTGAACGTAAGTAGTTTCAGGATCACTTCTTGATCACTTCTAGTTTCTCGATCGTTGCGTTGCTTCTCTTCTCGCTCTTATTTGCATAAGTTAGCCACCATATATGCTTAGTGCTTGCTGCAGCTCCACCTCACTACCCTTTCCTACCCTTAAGCTTAAATAGTCTTGATCTCGCGGTTGTGAGATTGCTGAGTCCTCGTGGCTCACAGATACTTCCAAACAGTTGCAGGTGCTGATGATACCAGTGCAGATGTCGCAACCGAGCTCAAGTGGGAGCTCGATGAAGATCTGGTTCGCTGTGTTGTTTCGTTTCCTGTTGATCAGTAGTGGAGCCCAGTTGGGACGATCGGGGATCTAGCATTTGGGGTTGTCTTCTTTTATTTTGGTTCCGTGGTCGGACCTTGATTGTATTCTGGATGTTGTATGTTTAACTTGTATTGTGTGAAGTGGCGATTGTAAGCCAACTCTTTATCCCTTTTTATTCAGTACATGGGATTGTGTGAAGATTACCCCTCATGCGACAAACGTACCATGCGGCTATGCCTCTAAGTCATGCCCCGACACGTGGGAGATATAGCCGCATCGTGGGTGTTACAGCCACGCCGCCGCGCTTCCTTCGAGGGTGGTAGTGGGTTGTCCCGCTGCCGTGCCCCGTGAAGCACAAGGAGAGATTCGGCTGAGCTCGGGACGTCGCTGGAGGCCTGCCCCCGCGGTTTCTGCAGTGCCGCTTTTGCTCTGTTCCCTCTTTTCTTTCATGCATCAAACGAAACCAGTGTGGGCCCGGGTGGGCTTGTATCGAACTATGATTCCTTAATCATTATGCTATGCTTGTTATTCCTGTGATGTGTCGTTTATTTTGTACAGAAATAACTTAGCCTGGTGCATTCGGGGAAGCCTCTTCTTCATGAGGCACTCGTTTCTTCATGCTTGTCTTGGCTTAGCGGTTGCTCAGGAACTGCAAAAAATTTGTTAGGGAGCTTGCTAGGAGACTTATCGTTCACCTGAGCCTTGACCCAGCGCTTCACATCGCGATACCTGAGGGGCACGGATTAAGAGGGATGTGCTGGTTTGTGGGCCCGAACGAGGGTGCCTCTCGAGAAAGCAGTCTGAAGGCAAAGAGAAGGACCAACACAGGAGGAAGAAACCCTCGCGAAGGTACCTGCCTAGCCCCCTCGCGAGGTATGCGAGAGAGAGAACAAAAGCGAACCAGATTCGGAAAAGACGGCAGAACCAAATCAGCGAGGAACACCAGAAACAAACTTCAATTAAGAGAAGGCAAGCCAACTACGGAAAGCAAATGAAAAGCCGCGTCCGGCACCTAGTCTAGTCTTTGATGTCTTCTCACCAGCGCAGAGCTAAGTGCTGCCACTAGGCGTGGGAGGGAGCCCCCGAGGCCCGAGGGCGGCTCTCCAGAGACTCTGGGGCAAGTACAACCCCACTAATTATTACGTGAGAGTGTCACGGGCGGCGATTCTTCATAGGCACCGGGCCTTGCTTCACAGGCGCTGGGCCTTGCTTCACAGGCACTGGGCCTTGCTTCATGGATAGAACCTCCGGAGGTGCTGGATGTTCCAGGTGTTTTGGATGGGCACCCCGTCCGGTGTCTCCAGGCGCGCAATGCCGGGCCTGGAGATATGGACGACCCTGAATGGGCCCTCCCACATGGGTGAGAGCTTGTGCAACCCTTCCCTGGAGAGGACCCGCCTCAAAACGAGGTCGCCTGCCTCGAGCGTCCTGGAGCAGATGTTGCGGCAGTGGTACCGCCGCAGCGCATGCTGGTACCTTGCCGCCCTCAGCGCAGCTTCGCAACATCATTCCTCCCCCAGTACGAGGTCCATCCCCCGCGTGGCGTCCTATTGTGTTTCATCGAACGCTAGGACCCGTGCGGAGCAATGTTTGACCTCGTGAGGGAGGACCTCTTCGGCTCTGTAGACGAGGAAGAATGGGGTCTCGCCCGTCATCTTAGTGGCAGTGGTGCGGATGGACCACAGCACGGACTGGAGCTCATCGTGCCAGCCCCTGCCGCAGGCCTCGAGGTTCTTCTTGAAGGTCCTAGTCTTGAGGCCTCTCAGCACCTCCGCGTTGGCGCGTTCAGCCTGACCATTTCTTCTGGGGTGCGCCACCGAAGTGTATCAGATCTGCGTTCCAAGGTTAGCACAATATGTTTTGAAGAGGTTACTTGTGAACTGCGAGCCGTTGTCGGTGATGATGCAGTTGGGGACCCCGAAATGGCTCACGAGGCCCTTGATGAACTTGATTGCGGAACTAGCTGGGATGGTGCGGACGGCTTCCACTTCCGCCCACTTGGTGAACTTGTCGATGGCGACGTAGAGGTAGAGGTAGCCCCCTGGAGCTCGAGGGAATGGGCCCAAGATATCCAGCCCCCAGACCGTGAACGGCCATGTGAGTGGTATAGTCTGGAGGCCCTGAGCTGGCTGATGGATCTACTTGGCGTGGAACTGGCAGGCTTCGCAGGACTTCACCAGCTCGGCTGCGTCGTTGAGCGCCGTCGGCCAGTAGGACCCACTATGGAACACCTTGCCGACGAGGGTCCGTGACGACGAGTGGTGTCCGCGGTCACTGCCGTGTATGTCCATCAGCAACTCCTTCGCCTGGTCCCTGGAAATGCAACACAATGAAACATCATTTGGGCGCTTCCTATACAACTCACCGTCCTTGATGCAGTATGACGTGGCTTGACGGGCCAGACGCTCTGCGTCCTCTTCCTTCTTCGGTAGCGCCCCTTGCATCAGATATTCCTTGAACTCCTTGGTCCAACATCCCTCCTGAGGCTCAAGCGCCAAGAGCAAGCGGGCTCCTGAGGTTGGGCCACAAGCTGGGGCTCCTGAGGTTGGGCCACAAGCTGGGGCTCTTGTGGTTGGCGGTTGTGGGAGTTCTTCCCGAGGTTGCGCCGTGCTTGAAAGTGGCGGCGTTGCTGACGGCTTGAAGAGCCGCTCCTCGAAGACGCCGGGCTCTTGGAGCTGCCGCTTGGATGCCCTCCTGGCGATGTCGTCGGCTTCCTTGTTGGTGTCGTGGGGCACATGCTGCACCTCCAGGCCTAGGAACTATTTTTCTATCTTACGCACTTCTCCGAGGTACGCCTCCATGTGCTCGTCCTTTGGCTCATACACTTTGTTGGAGAAGTTGACAAGGAGCTATGAGTCGCACCTAACGGTGAGGCGCTTTACTCCTGGAGCTGTCGCGGCCTTCAAGCCAGCTATGAGACCTTCGTATTCTGCGATGTTGTTGGAGACCTTCTCGCCTTACTGAAAGCATAGCTGCACAGTGTAATAGAGCTTGTCCTGCGTGGGCGAGATGAGTACTGCTCCAGCCCCCGCGCCCTGATGCACGAAGGCCCTTTCAAAGTACATGACCCATCTGTCAAGCGCCTCACTCCCTGGCGAGGTAGACCGGTCGTCGCCCACTTCCAGTGCCGGGGCGTCCGTCCAATCCGCCACAAAATCCGTGAGTGCGGCTCCCTTGATGACCCTGGTGGTGCTGAACTCCAACTGGAACGCCTACAGCTCGATGTTCCATTCAGCGACCCTTCCGACAGAGTTGGGGCTCCTGAGCACCCTCTCCAATGGATAGGCTGAGACGACTTTGATGGGGTGGCCCTGGAAATAGTGTCGCAACTTGCGTGAGGCCACCAGGAGTGCGAGCAAGAGCTTCTGAGGCATGGGATATCGTGCCCTCGTGTCCAGCGGCACTGTGCTGACGAATTACACCAGGTGCTCGACGAGGACCGACGTGTTGGTGAGGCTCGCGTCTTGTGCGAGCTGGGGTGCTTCCTGAGGTGATGTGACCCCTGGCGCCTGGTCGCTTGCAGGAATCTTTGCGGCATCATCTCGCCGAGCTCAGTCTTCCATTGCTGCTGCTGCAGCTCTTTCCGCACCTTCTTGATCTTGCATCGTCTCGGCTGGCGACGTGGCTGGGCGTGGCGCTCTCTAGGCCTGGTGCTCCTCCCGAACCGCCACTAGCGCAGCGCTGGCGGAGTATGGGGTGGCAGCAAGATAGAGTACTAGAGGCTCAAGAGGTTGTGGCGCCACCAGCACCGGCGGGCTGGTCAGATATCTCTTGAGGTCTTGGAAGGCTCGGTCGGGCTCCGGAGTCCACTCGAACGGGCCCTTCTTCTTCATCAGCTTGAAGAAGGGTAAGGCGCGCTCTCCCAGCTTGGACATGAAGCGCCCCAATGCAGTTACTCGACCAGCTGGCTTCTACATTTCCTTGAGGGTCTGCGGCGGGCTCATGCCCTCGATCCCTCTCTGTGATACGAGGAATCCTAGCAGCTTGCCGGAAGGGACGCTGAACACGCACTTTTCTGGGTTAAGCCGCAAGTTCACCTGGCGCAGGCTCTCGAAGGTCTCCTCCAGGTCTTGGATCAAGGTTCTCGCCTCCCGAGACTTCACCACAGTGTCGTCGACGTAGGCCTCTGTGTTTTTCCTGAGCTGCTGCCCTAAAGCGATGTGCATTAGCCGCTGAAAGGTCGCGCCTGCATTGCGCAGCCCGAAGGGCATGCAAGTGTAACAGTATACCCCACACGGGGTCAGGAAGGCTGTATTCTCTACATCTTCCACCGCCATCTTGATTTGATGATACCCTGAGAACGCATCCAGGAAGCACAGTAGGTCGCACTTGGCAGTGGAGTCGACAATCTGGTCAATGCACAGGAAGGGAACAAATCTTGTGGGCATGCCTTGTTGAGGTTGGTGAAGTCAACGCACAATCGCTCCTTCCCTCCTTTCTTCGGCACCATGACTGGGTTCGCCAGCCATTCGGGGTACCTAACCTCACGAATGGCACCTACCGCCTCCAGCTTGCGGGTCTCTTGGACGATGAAGGAATGCTTCTCCGTGGACTGCCACCTCGCTCGCTGCTTCACGGGGCGCACATTGGGGCATACCCTCAAGTGGTGCTGAATCACCTCCCATGCGAATATTTCCTTGTTCGCGCGCAAGAACTTCACCAATGCTTTCTCCTGGCTGGGGTCAAGGCTAGTGCCTATGGTGAAGGTGGCTCCTGAGGGGGCGTCCTCGTCGACCGGCACCTGTTTGGTTTCTGCCTTGTCTTGGGTGAACAACTGCTTCTTCTTGGTCGGCGCGGCCTCCTTGGCCTCGGGGGTACCAGCGCCAATGGGCTTCGCCGCCGCGGCGGTCTTAAAGGCAAGTTTGAGTGCCATCACAGCCTCCTTGGTGCCCCCCTTGACGGTGAGGGCAGCTTTGCTTCCAGGCATCTTCATGAGGTTGTAGGCTGGATGAGTCGCCGCCATGAACTAGGCCAGCGCTGGGTACCCGAGGATGGCGTTGTAAGGAAGGCCGATGTGGGCGATGTCGAAGTCGACCAACTCGATGTGGTAGTTGGCGTGCGTGTCGAAGGTGACGGGGTGGCGGATCTGCCCCAGGGAGCGGGCGGCGCCACCGCCGACTCCCGAGAAAGGCATGCTGAGGCTGAGCCACTCGAGTGGCACGTGAAGGAGGTTGAAAGCCTCCATGGAGAGCAAGTGGAGGCCGGTGCCGCCGTCGATGAGGGTCTTGGTGACGGCCACGTCACAGATGGTGGGCGTGCAGAGCATCGGCAGCATGCCCGAGCCGGTGGTGGTGATGGGTGGTCTTCTGAGCTGAAGGTGAGATCGGCCTCAGGCGCGGCCCAACCCGGCGGAGGCCCCGAGCGTGTGGAAGTGGCACTGTTTTGGCGGACGAACGGCTTGATGTGGCGCTCTGAGGGCGGCGCCTGTGAGCCGCCTAATAGGGCCGCGACCGCGTGGTGCGCCGATGCCGCATAGGGCGCAATGAAGAGGCCATGGAGCTTCTCCCAAGACGCCACCGTGGATCCAGGAAGATTGAGCAGCCAGGCATGCGGCTCGCCGGCGAGGGCCATGGGAAGCCAGTTGGCCATGACCTTGTCATCACCCCCGGCTTCGAGGACGGCCTCCTCGTACGCCAGCAGGAAAGCTAATGGGTCCGCTGCGCCGTCGTAGCGCGGCAGCATCTCCGGCTTGAACTTGGACGGCCACTACACCCGTCGCAGGGCGGGGGCCAGGGCTCGGAGCCCCCAGGCCCCGTCGTCTATGCTGGTCGTCGGAGTCGGCGGCGGGGCGCCTGCCATGTGGGCGTAGCGCAGTGTCGATGGAGCACAGATCAACGGACGAGACGCTACGACGCACCCCTACCTGGCGTGCCAAATGTCGGATCTGGGGTTCCGGCAGACCCTTGAGGTTCGAACACAGGGGTGCGCACGAAGGTTTTCTCCCTATCGATCCACGCCCTAGCTCTCTAAGATCTCGCAGACGAACACGACGAACTCTCAACACAGAAAGACACAAGGTTCGTACTGGTTCGGGCCACCGTTGTGGTGTAATACCCTACTCCAGTGTGGCGGTGGTGGATTGCCTCTTAGGATAATGATGAACAGTACAAGAGGAAGAACAACCTCCTGAGGTCAAGGTGTTCTTGTGTTTGGTGAGTTTGTGTTTGTGAGGATCGTAATCAGCTGCCGACTTGTGATGGTGTTGATCCCATGCCCTCATGGTGGTGGCTAGTTCTACTTATATAGGCCCTGGTCCTCTCCCCAAATATTGAGCGGGAAGGGAGCCAACAACGACCAATTCGAAAGGGGACAGCTAGTACAAGCTATCCTGACAAAAGGTGGTCTTCGCCTGCAAAAGGCTGTGGTGATGACGCCATCTTGGGCTCCATGGTGACCTCCGTCTTGCCGTCCTTCTGGTCCTGGTCTCGTTGCACCAATATGGAAACCTTTGCTTGATGCCTCGGTACTCCGCGCCTGCGCTTGCCCCCTTAGCACCAAAGAGGAAACAAGGACGCTATGCGCGCTGGCGCCCGCCTGGTCTCGATCATCATGGCTTACGTCACAAGGGGCCTCATGAGGTTTGCCTTGCCTTGATCTCTCCGCCCCTCATGAGCCTGCCTGGTGAGGCCGGTCTTGAGGAGGTCTTGCGTCGTCCGCCTCGCGGGGCTTGGCCCCTCGCGAGGGTCTTGAATGTCTTGTTGATGAAGATGGGCCGTTCGAACCTGCCAGCCCATCCACGCCGTGGGCCGTAGGCAGGCAAGTTTGGGGACCCCCGTTCCCAGAACACCGAAAAAAACCTCTTAGTGTATTTCGGTCTGACCGATTCATTCCTTTCGTTCATATCAAGTTCATTGAGTTGATCTAGGTTTCAATCTCCGTGCAACCGATTTGAACAGTTCGATCACACCGAGTTGTAGTAACCGCTTGCGATTCTGCATCTCGGTGCCACCGAGTCATTCCACTCGGTCAGAGCGATAGGTTCTGGATATATATAACCATGTGTCGAATTTTGGAAATTTCTCCGAAACCCTTCGCCCGCGCTTGTCCAGCTCTGCTGACTCAAGGTCTCCGGATCGTCTCCTCTGTCGCCAGTGATCTCCTACCGCTGGTCTCCGACGCCGTCAACGGAATCTTCACCGCCGTTGTCTCCAAAGCAAGTTCACCACCGAGTTAGGGTATGAACTTGACCCCTTTGTGCATTCCTCAATCTGATTCTTAGCACAAAGATCAATGCCATAATCTTACCACGTTTGAGATACTTCTATCCAATAAAAAAACTTCTTTAGATTAGTTTTGATTTGAAAACATAGGGTTAGGTTTCCGCCGAATTCATCTTGGACCGATCAAGTTGTAGAAATCGTTCACACCGATTTGGCCTAGGCAATTCCACTTGTGATTTTCGATCTGACCGAAACTTACAAATCGGTGTGACCGAGTTCGATTCTCATTGAAGCCCTAGCAATCTCGGAGTCACTGAACAGTGTCTCGGTCTGACCAATGTCACTAGTTTAGACTCTAATACTGCTTCGATGTCACCAAGTTTAACAAATCGGTAGCTCCAAAATGACTTCTGTAGAAATCTCCGCACTTTGTGATGCTCATCCACTCTGCCTCAACTATATCTATTCACAGGGTTAGCTTTTAGCTTCCAGTCATGTTAGACAACAGTGACAGCCAAAATAGGTCTGAGGAACAGGTTCACTTAAGTGAGGGCACTAGTCCCTCAAGCAGCTATGATGAGGGTAGCAGAAGCACCCCAAGCAACTTTCCAAAAGCTGCAACCAGGACAAGGAGGAAGAGAAACTCATAATCAGAGGAGGAAGATTTTGTTGTTGATGAAGAGGTCACTTCAAAGAAAAAGGTTGTCAAGAAAGAGTTTGGCACTGCAGCTTCAACCAAGCCTGGATTGCATAAGAAAGCTCATGCCAAGAGAGTGCAAATGTCCAAAGCCAGAGCCTCTACTCTTGAAGTCTCCAAGTGTATAGAAGAAGAGGCTGCTGGGGGCAAAAAGAGAAAGGTAAGGATCAAGAAGACCATGGCTAAGGTTATAGGAAAGCCATCTATGATGATGCAATCTGATGAGGAAGAGGATGATGATTAAGAAGATGCTACACCAGCACCCAAAACTCAAAAGTTGATGGGGGATGCCATCAAGTCAGGGGCTGCTCCATCAAATCCCAAGACTGCCCCCAAGGCTGCTACTCAAGCTTCTAAGCCTGCAACACCCAAGAGATCAACTAGGAACATCCCTGCTGCTGAGAAGAACAAGGCCCCAGTGCCTGAAGTGGAAGAAGAAGAAGAAGAAGCCCAAGTGCTTAGAAAACTCAAGCCCAAGATTCCTGACCATGATGATACACATCCAGCTGCTGAGAACATGAAGATAAGGAAGGATGCAGGTCTTAGGCTATGGAGGCAGACATACCCATATGCCACCAGAAGAACGACTGTTGTAGACTACATGTTTCATACTAAGGAGCAACAAGATTTCTATGAGACTGTCCTCCTGGACAAGAAGCCCATCGTTTGTGACATGAAATGGGTAGATTGGAAGTACATTGACAACAATGAAGATCATTTCGCTGGTGTGCATGAGAGCTTCAGGATGAATGGAGTTGATGCTTTTGTGGGTCAGAAATTGACCAAATGGAATGATGAGTTGATCATGCAGTTTTATTCCTCAACTCACTTCTACCTAGATGTCAAGATTATCTGGATGACTGAGGGTACAAGGTACCAATCTTCCATTGCAGAGTGGGCAAAACTGATAAATGCTCTAGCAGAAGCATATGATGATACTGATGTGTATGCCAAGCCCAGAAAGGATCACAACTCCGTGGCACACATGTACAAGGAAATTCCAGATGATGCCTTGGAAACACATAAGTTTGGCTCAGTGTATTACCTTCTGTCAGGGCTGCCAACAATCAACACCATCCTCAGGCATGCTTTGTTTCCCAAGTCTGGAGATCATAGAACGATCAGAGGGCACTCCATCAACTTACTACACATGTTTTATGTGCAAGAGAAATTCAAATTGATGAGTTAGATGTTGGGTTTCGTAGTAATTTCAAAAATTTACCTACGCACACGCAAGATCATGGTGATGCATAGCAACGAGGGGAGAGTATGATCTACGTACCCTTGTAGATCGCAAGGGAAGCGTTGACACAACATAGAGGAAGTAGTCGTACGTCTTCTTCCCGATCCGACCGATCCAAGCACCGTTACTCCGGCACCTCCGAGTTCTTAGCACAGGTACAACTCGATGACGATCCCCGGGCTCCGATCCAGCAAAGCTTTGGGGAGGAGTTCTGTCAGCACGACGGCGTGGTGATGATCTTGATGTATTACCGACGCAGGGCTTCGCCTAAGCACTACAACGATATGATCGAGGTGGAATATGGTGGCAGGGGGCACCGCACACGGCTAAGGAACGATCTCAATGATCAACTTGTGTGTCTAGAGGTGCCCCCTGCCTCCGTATATAAAGGAGCCAAGAGGGAGGGGTGCGGCCAACCCTATGGAGGCGCAGGAGGAGTCCTACTCCTACCGGGAGTAGGACTCCCCCCCCCCAATCCTATTCCAAATAGGACTGCCAAGGGGGAAAGAGAGAGAGAGGTGGCCGGCCACCTCTCCTAGTCCTAATAGGACTAGGGGAGGGGGGAGGCGCGCAGCCCACTATGGGCAGCCCCTTTCACCTTTCCACTAAAGCCCAATAAGGCCCATATGACTCCCGGGGGGTTCCGGTAACCTCCCGGTAATCCGGTAAAATCCTGATTTCACCCGGAACACTTCCGATGTCCAAACATAGGCTTCCAATATATCAATCTTTATGTCTCGACCATTTCGAGACTCCTCGTCATGTTCGCGATCACATCCGGGACTCCGAACAACCTTCGGTACATCAAAATGCATAAACTCATAATAACTGTCATCGTAACGTTAAGCGTGCGGACCCTACGGTTCGAGAACAATGTAGACATGACCAAGACACGTCTCCGGTCAATAACCAATAGCGGGACCTGGATGCCCATATTGGCTCCTACATATTCTACAAAGATCTTTATCGTTCGGACCGCATAACAACATACGTTGTTCCCTTTGTCATCGGTATGTTACTTGCCCGATATTCGATCGTCGGTATCCAATACCTAGTTCAATCTCGTTACCGGCAAGTCTCTTTACTCGTTTCGTAATACATCATCTCACAACTAACTCATTAGTTGCAATGCTTGCAAGGCTTATGTGATGTGCATTACCGAGAGGGCCCAGAGATACCTCTCCGACAATCGGAGTGACAAATCCTAATCTCGAAATACGCCAACCCAACATCTACCTTTGGAGAGACCTGTAATGCTCCTTTATAATCACCCAGTTACGTTGTGACGTTTGGTAGTACCCAAAGTGTTCCTCCGGTAAACGGGAGTTGCATAATCTCATAGTTATAGGAACATGTATAAGTCATGAAGAAAGCAATAGCAACATACTAAACGATCGGGTGCTAAGCTAATGGAATGGGTCATGTCAATCAGATCATTCAACTAATGATGTGACCTCGTTAATCAAATAACAACTCTTTGTCTATGGTTAGGAAACATAACCATCTTTGATTAACGAGCTAGTCAAGTAGAGGCATACTAGTGACACTCTGGTTGTCTATGTATTCACACATATATTATGTTTTCGGTTAATACAATTCTAGCATGAATAATAAACATTCATCATGAAATAAGGAAATAAATAATAACATTATTATTGCCTCTAGGGCATATTTCCTTCAGTCTCCCACTTGCACTAGAGTCAATAATCTAGATCACATCACCATGTGATTAACATCGATAGTTCACATCATCATGTGATTAACACCCATAGTTCACATCGTCATGTGACCAACACCCAAAGGGTTTACTAGATTCGGTAATCTAGTTCACATCGCTATGTGATTAACACCCAAAGAGTACTAAGGTGTGATCATGTTTTGCTTGTGAGAGAATCTTAGTCAACGGGCCTGCCAAATTCAGATCCGTATGTATTTTGCAAAATTCTATGTCTACAATGCTCTGCACGGAGCTACTCTAGCTAATTGCTCCCACTTTCAATATGTATCTAGATTGAGACTTAGAATCATCTGGATCAGTGTCAAAAACTTGCATCGACGTAACCGTTTATGATGAACCCTTTTGTCACGTCCATAATCGAGAAACATATCCTTATTTTACTAAGGATAATTCTGACCGCTGTCCAGTGATCTACTCCTAGATCACTATTGTACTCCCTTGCCAAATCAGTGCAGGGTATACAATAGATCTGGTATACAGCATGACATACTTTATAGAACCTATGGCCAAGGCATAGGGAATGACTTTCATTCTCTTTTTATCTTTTTCCGTGGTCGGGCTTTGAGTCTTACTCAACTTCATACCTTGTAATACAGGCAAGAACTCTTTCTCTAACTGCTCCATTTTTGAACTACTTCAAAATCTTGTCAAGGTATGTACTCATTGAAAAAACTTATCAAGCGTCTTGATCTATCTCTATAGATCTTGAAGCTCAATATGTAAGCAGCTTCACCGAAGTCTTTCTTTGAAAAACTCCTTTCAAACACTCCTTTATGCTTTACAGAATAATTCTACATTATTTCCGATCAACAATATGTCATACACATATACTTATCAGAAATGCTGTAGTACTCCCACTCACTTTCTTGTAAATATAGGCTTCACCGCAAGTCTGTATAAAACTATATGCTTTGATCAATTTATCAAAACGTATATTCCAACTCCGAGATGCTTGCACCAGTCCATAGATGGATCGCTGGAGCTTGCATATTTAGTTAACACCTTTAGGATTGACAAAACCTTCTAGTTGCATCGTATACAACTCTTCTTTAGTAAATCCATTAAGGAATGCAGTTTTGTTTATCCATTTGCCAGATTTCATAAAACGTGGCAATTGCTAACATGATTCAGACAGACTTAAGCATAGATACGAGTGAGAAACTCTCATCGTAGTCAACACCTTGAACTTGTCGAAAACCTTTTGCGACAATTCTAGCTTTGTAGATAGTAACACTACTATCAGCGTCCGTCTTCCTCTTGAAGGTCCATTTATTTTCTATGGCTTGCCGATCATCGGGCAAATCCATCAAAGTCCATACTTTGTTCTCATACATGGATCATATCTCAGATTTCATGGCCTCAAACCATTTCACGGAATCTGGGCTCATCATCGCTTCCTCATAGTTCGTAGGTTCATCATGATCTAGTAGCATGACTTCCAGAAAAGGATTACCGTACCACTCTGGTGCGGATCTTACTCTGGTTGATCTACGAGGTTCAGTAGTATCTTGATCTGAAGTTTCATGATCATTATCATTAGCTTCCTCACTAACTGGTGTAGGTGTCACTGAAACAGTTTTCTGTGATGTACTACTTTCCAGTAAGGGAGCAGGTACAGTTACCTCGTCAAGTTCTACTTTCCTCCCACTCACTTCTTTCGATAGAAACTCCTTCTCTAGAAAGGATCCATTCTTAGCAACGAATGTCTTGCCTTTGTATCTGTGATAGTGTACCCAATAGTTTCCTTTGGATATCCTATGAAGACGCACTTCTCTGATTTGAGTTTGAGCTTATCAGGATGAAACTTTTTCATATAAGCA
The DNA here is from genome assembly GCF_056163025.1 of Triticum urartu. Taxonomy (NCBI): domain Eukaryota; kingdom Viridiplantae; phylum Streptophyta; class Magnoliopsida; order Poales; family Poaceae; genus Triticum; species Triticum urartu. The sequence goes on along the minus strand of NC_141876.1, from coordinate 396,020,774 downwards.
TCGCAACCCCAAACTTTAAGAAACGACAGCTTAGGTTTCTTGCCAAACCATAGTTCACACGGTGTCGTCTCAACGGATTTAGATGGTGCCCTATTTAACGTGAATGCAGCTGTCTCTAATGCATAACCCCAAAACGATAGTGGTAGATCGGTAAGAGACATCATAGATTGCACTATATCCAATAAAGTACGATTATGACGTTCGGACACACCATTATGCTGTAGTGTTCCATGTGGCATGAGTTTGTGAAACTATTCCACATTGTTTTAATTGAAGGCCAAACTCGTAACTCAAATATTTTACCTCTGTGATCATATCGTAGAAACTTTTATTTTCTTGTCACGATGATTTTCCACTTCACTCTGAAATTCTTTGAACTGTTCAAATGTTTCAGACTTATGTTTCATCAAGTAGATATCCCCATATCTGCTCAAATCATCTGTGAAGGTCAGAAAATAATGATACCTGCTGCAAGCCTTAATATTCATCGGACCACATACATCAGTATGTATGATCTCCAACAAATCTGTTGCTTGCTTCATTGTTCCGGAGAACGGCGTTTTAGTCATCTTGCCCAAAAGGCATGGTTCGCAAGCATCAAGTGATTCATAATCAAGTGATTCCAAAATCCCATCAGCATGGAGTTTCTTCATGCGCTTTACACCAATATGACCTAAATGGCAGTGCTATAAATAAGTTGCACTATCATTATTAACTTTGCATCTTTTGGTTTCAATATTATGATTATGTGTATCACTACGATCGAGATCCAACGAACTATTTTCATTGGGTGTGTAACCATATAAGGTTTTATTCATGTAAACAGAACAACAATTTATTCTCTTACTTAAATGAATAACCGTATTACAATAAACATGATCAAATCATATTCATGCTCAACGCAAACACCAAATAACACTTATTCAGGTTCAACACTAATCCCGAAAGTATAGGGAGTGTGCGATGATGATCATATCAATCTTGGAACCACTTCCAACACACATCGTCACTTCACCCTTAACTAGTCTCTGTTTATTCTGCAACTCCCGTTTTGAGTTACTAATCTTAGCAACTGAACTAGTATCAAATACTGAGGGGTTTCTATAAACACTAGTAAAGTACACATCAATAACATGTATATCAAATATACTTATGTTCACTTTGCCATCCTTCTTATCCGCCAATCACTTGGGGTAGTTCCGCTTCCAGTGACCAGTCCCTTTGCAGTAGAAACACTTAGTCTCAGGCTTAGGACCAGACTTGGGCTTCTTCACTTGAGCAGCAACTTGCTTGCTGTTCTTCTTGAAGTTCCCCTTCTTCCCTCTGCCCTTTTCTTGAAACTAGTGGTCTTGTCTACCATCAACACTTGATGTTTTTCTCGATTTCTACCTTCATCAATTTCCGCATTACGAAGAGCTTGGGAATCGTTTCCGTTATCCCTTGCATATCATAGTTCATCACGAAGTTCTACTAACTTTGTGATGGTGACTAGAGAATTCTGTCAATCAGTATCTTATCTGGAAGATTAACTCCCACTTGATTCAAGCGATTGTAGTACTCAGACAATCTGGGCACATGCTCACTAGTTGAGCGATTCTCCTCCATCTTTTAGCTATAGAACTTGTTGGAGACTTCATATCTCTCAACTCGGGTATTTGCTTGAAATATTAACTTCAACTCCTGGAACATCTCATATGGTCCATGACGTTCAAAACGTCTTTGAAGTCCCGATTCTAAGCCGTTAAGCATGGTGCACTAAACTATCAAGTAGTCATCATTTTGAGCTAGCCAAACGTTCATAACGTCTGTATCTGCTCCTGCAATAGGTCTGTCACCTAGCGGTGCATCAAGGACATAATTCTTCTGTGCAGCAATGAGGATAAACCTCAGATCACGGATCCAATCTGCATCATTGCTACTAACATCTTTCAACACAATTTTTCTCTAGGAACATATTAAAATAAACATATGAAAGCAACAACGCAAGCTATTGATCTTCAACATAATTTGCAAAATACTACCAGGACTAAGTTCATGATAAATTTAAGTTCAATTAATCAAATTACTTAAGAACTCCCACTTAGATAGACATCCCTCTAATCCTCTAAGTGATCACGTGATCCAAATCAACTAAACCATAACCGATCATCACGTGAGATGGAGTAGTTTTCAATGGTGAACATCGTTATGTTGATCATATCTACTATATGATTCACGCTCGACCTTTCGGTCTCCGTGTTCCGAGGCCATATCTGCATATGCTAGGCTCATCAAGTTTAACCTGAGTATTCCGCGTGTGCAAAACTGGCTTGCACCCGTTGTAGATGGACGTAGAGCTTATCACACCCGATCATCACGTGGTGTCTGGGCACGACGAACTTTGGCAACGGTGCATACTCAGGGAGAACACTTATTGATAATTAGTGAGAGATCATCTTAAAATGCTACCGTCAAACTAAGCAAAATAAGATGTATAAAAGATAAACATCATATGCAATCAAAATATGTGACATGATATGGCCATCATCATCTTGCGCCTTTGATCTCCATCTCCAAAGTACTGTCATGATCTCTATCGTCACCGGCATGACACCATGATCTCCATCATCTTGATCTATATCAATGTGTCGTCACACCGTCGTCTCCCCAACTATTGCTCTTGCAACTATTGCTATCGCATAGCGATAAAGTAAAGCAATTATTTGGTGCTTGCATCTTATGCAATATAGAGACAACCATAAGGCTTTTGCCAGTTGCTGATAACAAAACATGATCATCTCATAGAACAACTTATATCTCATCAAGTTTTGACCATATCACGTCACAACATGCCCCGCAAAAACAAGTTAGACGTCCTCTACTTTGTTGTTGCATGTTTTACGTGGCTGCTACAAGCTTAAGCAAGAACCAATCTCACCTACGCATCAAAACCACAACGATAGTTTGTCAAATAGACTCCGTTTTAACCTTCACAAGGACCGGGCGTAGCCACACTCGGTTCAACTAAAGTTGGAGAAACTGTCACCCGCTAGCCACCTTTGTGCAAAGCACGTCGGGAGAACCGGTCTCGCGTAAGCGTACGCGTAATGTAGGTCCGGGCCGCTTCATCCAACAATACCGCCGAACCAAAGTATGACATGCTGGTAGGTAGTATGACTTATATAGCCCACAACTCACTTGTGTTCTACTCGTGCAAATAACATCAAACCATAAAAACCTAGGCTCGGATGCCACTGTTGGGTTTCGTAGTAATTTCAAAAATTTACCTACGCACACGCAAGATAATGGTGATGCATAGCAACGAGGGGAGAGTATGATCTACGTACCCTTGTAGATCGCAACGGAAGCGTTGACACAACGTAGAGGAAGTAGTCGTACGTCTTCTTCCCGATCCGACCGATCCAAGCACCGTTACTCTGGCACCTCCGAGTTCTTAGCACACGTATAACTCGATGACGATCCCCGGGCTCCGATCCAGCAAAGCTTCGGGGAGGAGTTCTGTCAGCACGACGGCGTGGTGACGATCTTGATGTATTACCGACGCAGGGCTTCGCCTAAGCACTACAACGATATGATCGAGGTGGAATATGGTGGCAGGGGGCACCGCACACGGCTAAGGAACGATCTCAATGATCAACTTGTGTGTCTAGAGGTGCCCCCTACCTCCGTATATAAAGGAGCCAAGAGGGAGGGGTGCGGCCAGCCCTATGGAGGCGCAGGAGGAGTCCTACTCCTACCGGGAGTAGGACTCCCCCCCAATCCTATTCCAAATAGGACTCCCAAGGGGGAAAGAGAGAGAGGTGGCCGGCCACCTCTCCTAGTCCTAATAGGACTAGGGGAGGGGAGGAGGCGCGCAGCCCACTATGGGCAGCCCCTTTCACCTTTCCACTAAAGCCCAATAAGGCCCATATGACTCCCGGGGGGTTCCGGTAACCTCCCGGTAATCCGGTAAAATCCTGATTTCACCCGGAACACTTCCGATGTCCAAACATAGGCTTCCAATATATCAATCTTTATGTCTCGACCATTTCGAGACTCCTCGTCATGTCCGTGATCACATCCGGGACTCCGAACAACCGTCGGTACATCAAAATGCATAAACTCATATAACTGTCATCGTAACGTTAAGCGTGTGGACCCTACGGTTCGAGAACAATGTAGACATGACCAAGACACGTCTCCGGTCAATAACCAATAGCGGGACCTGGATGCCCATATTGGCTCCTACATATTCTACGAAGATCTTTATCGGTCAGACCGCATAACAACATACGTTGTTCCCTTTGTCATCGGTATGTTACTTGCCCGATATTCGATCGTCGGTATCCAATACCTAGTTCAATCTCGTTACCGGCAAGTCTCTTTACTTGTTCCGTAATACATCATCTCACAACTAACTCATTAGTTGCAATGCTTGCAAGGCTTATGTGATGTGCATTACCGAGAGGGCCCAGAGATACCTCTCCGACAAATCAGAGTGACAAATCCTAATCTCGAAATACGCCAACCCAACATCTACCTTTGGAGACACCTGTAATGCTCCTTTATAATCACCCAGTTACGTCGTGACGTTTGGTAGTACCCAAAGTGTTCCTCCGGTAAACGGGAGTTGCATAATCTCATAGTTATAGGAACATGTATAAGTCATGAAGAAAGCAATAGCAACATACTAAACGATCGGGTGCTAAGCTAATGGAATGGGTCATGTCAATCAGATCATTCAACTAATGATGTGACCTCGTTAATCAAATAACAACTCTTTGTCTATTGTTAGGAAACATAACCATCTTTGATTAACGAGCTAGTCAAGTAGAGGCATACTAGTGACACTCTGGTTGTCTATGTATTCACACATGTATTATGTTTCCGGTTAATACAATTCTAGCATGAATAATAAACATTCATCATGAAATAAGGAAATAAATAATAACTTTATTATTGCCTCTAGGGCATATTTCCTTCATTAGATTGTTGAGACCATCAAGAGGGTTGCTGCTGACCAAAAGAGATCATGTGTCTATGCTCCACACATTTAGATGCTCATAAATTCTAAGATGGGCACAAGCACATATTTGTTAGATAAAGAACACCTTCCCTTGAGACCTAATTTTCAGGATAACACTGTTGTGATGGATGCTTCACATCCAACTTCTGTTGAGGCTCAAGAGAAGAGAGAGAAGGCACAGGCTGAAAAGCTTCAAAGATTCCAGATCCTTCCACAGTCAATCTCAAGATCAAGCAGGACCAGCTCAGCTATCTGCTTGAGGCCACTGTGAGAATAGATAAAGGACTAGCTACCCTGACTCGAAATCAAGAGAGCCTTGAGAGGATCTTTGAGACAAAGCTTCATGACTTGGATGTCAAAGTCACTGATATTCAGACTTCAATGGAGAAGATACAAGAGGATCTTGAGGAGAGGAGTGACAGGACTACCACAGATGCCTATCAAAGGGTGCCTAGAAGATAGAGGTCTGCGGTAGTGCTAGTGATTGACTCTAGGGCCACAACTTCAGCTCATGCAGCCAAGCTTCAGTTGCCCCTCCAGTGGCAACCCCTCCAGCTCCTCAGACGCTAGTCGAAGTCTTTGCAGATGTTGTTCCCTCCATGCCATCTGAGCACTCCAGAGCTCCCGGAGATCTTGCTTAGAGTGTTGTATAGCACAATGCATTTTCAAGCTTTTGGTAACTTGTTGCCAAAGGGGGAGAAAGTGTATAGATCATAGGCTTCAAGTGAGAGAATGTGTTTTGCTTCTTTTTCGGTATCTCTTGCTACTTGTTTGCTTGTGTTTGCTACAATATTTGTGCTTGTGTGTGAGATACTTATATGATCATGTGCTTGATCATATCATACTTTAATGTTTGTGCTTGAATGATGATATTCTATCTCTCATATATGAGCATTCACATCTTACCTTGGTGCTGAGTGCATGTTATGTATGTTCTATCATTTTGAGCGCCCACCAAGATGTATGTGACATGGAAGAGTAACCCATGATCCTAATCTATTGTGCATTTGCATTCAAAAGCAAATTTTAATTAATGCACAAATTTAGGGGGAGCTCATGCTTATCACATACTTCTCAAAGCTGCGATGTATTTCATTCTTATTATCATTTGTCGAAGCTTTGATCTATATGTTGTCATCAATTACCAAAAAGGGGGATATTGAAAGTGCAACTAATCCCCGGGTGGTTTTGGTAATTCATAACAACATATAGCTCATTGAACTAATATCCATTCAAGATTAATGTTTCAGAAAGTTCGATGATTGGTATGGCATGGACTAGAGATGTGGACCCCTCAGAATGCTAAGGACACATATTGGAAAAAGCTTAAGACTCTACTTTTTCATTTTAGTGATCCAAGATCACACTGAGTCCATAGGAAAAGCCAATACTATTAAAAGGGGATGAGGTGTTGTTTAATGGCTTCCTTGCTCAAAATGCTTCGTGATATGCTCCAAAAGCCCTCAACCACTTTCTCATTTCCACATATGTCCTAAACTTAAAGTCAAACTCGGCCCCACTGATTTGATCTAGCCGGTGCCACCGAGTTCACTTGACATAGCCATTGCCAGAAACCCTAATCAGTTCGGTCTTACCGATAGGGATCCTGGTCTTACCGAGATGGGATTGCAAACTCTCTATTTCCCTTAATAACGTTTCGGTCTAACCGAGATGATTGATCGGTCCCACCGAGTTGGCAATGTAAAATCTCTGTTTCCTTTTCGTAACATATCGGTCTCACCGAAATGAGCGATCGGTCCCATCAAGTTTGCCTGGCCAAGTCTCTGTTTACTTATTACTAAAATTGGTCCCACCGAATTGGTATTGTCGGTCCCACCGAAAAGCCTAACGTTCACATTTTGAACTAGGTCGATCTCACCGAGTTTTACTATTCAGTCCCACAGAGTTTGGTAAATCGTGTGTAACGGTTAGCTTTTGTGTGGTGGCTATATATACACCTCCACCCCTCTCTCTCCATTTCTGAGAGAGCCATCAGAACGTGCCTACACTTCCAACATTCATTTTCTGAGAGAGAACCACCTACTCATGTGTTGAGACCAAGACATTCCAATCCTACCACAAGAATTTTGATCTCTAGCCTTCCCCAAGTTGCTTTCCACTCAAATCATCTTTCCACCAAATCCGAATCTGTGAGAGAGAGTTGAGTGTTGGGGAGACTATCATTGGAAGCACAAGAGCAAGGAGTTCATCATGAACACACCATCTATTACCTTTTAGTGAGTGGTATCTCCTAGATTGGTTAGGTGTCACTTGGGAGCCTCCGTCAAGATTGTGGAGTTGAACCAAGGAGTTTGTAAGGGCAAGGAGATCGCCTACTTCATGAAGATCTACCCAAGTGAGGCAAGTCCTTCATGGGCGATGGCCATGGTGGTATAGACAATGTTGCTTCTTCGTGGACCCTTCATGGGTGGAGCCCTCTGTGGACTCATGCAACCGTTACCCTTCGTGGGTTGAAGTCTCCATCAACGTGGATGTACGATAGCACCACCTATCAGAACCACGCCAAAAATCTTGGTGTCTATATTGCGTTTGCTTCCTCCAAACTCCTCCCCTTTACCTTAATATGCAACAATTTATATTCCGCTGCTATACACTTAGAATTGCATTTGTAGGTTGATTGTTTGACTTGTGTTAAGTTGTGAAAATCTGCCAAGACATAAAATTGGGAAAAGGCTAGATTTTTATTTGGTCAAGTAGTCTAATCACCCCCTCTAGACATAATTCCGATACTACATACGCACTTCTCCGATTTGGGTTCAAGCTTATCAGGCTGAAGCTTTTTCACATAAGCATCGCAACCCCAAACTTTAAGAAACAACAATTTAGGTTTCTTGCCAAACCACAGTTCATACGGTGTCGTCTCAACGGATTTAGACGGTGCCCTACTTAACGTGAATGCAGCTGTCTCTAATGCATAACCCCAAAACGATAGTGGTAAATCGGCAAGAGACATCATAGATCACACCATATCTAATATAAGTACGGTTACGAAGTTTGGACACACCATTACACCGTGGTGTTCCAGGTGGCGTGCGTTGTGAAACTATTCCACATTGTTTTAAATGAAGGCCAAACTCGTGACTCAAATATTTGCCTCCTCGATCAGATCATAGAAACTTTATTTTCTTGCTATGATGATTCTCCACTTCACTCTGAAATTCTTTGAACTTTTCAAATGTTTCAGACTTGTGTTTCATTAAGTAGATATACCCATATCTGCTCAAATCATTTGTGAAGGTTAGAAAGTAATGATACCCGCGGTGAGCCTCAACACTCATCGGACCGCATACATCGGTATGTATTATTTCCAATAAGTCAATGGCTCACTCCATTGTTCCGGAGAACGTAGTCTTACTAATCTTGCCCATGAGGCATTGTTCGCCAGCATCAAATGATTCATGCGCTTTACACCAGTATGACCTAAACGGCAGTGCCACAAATATGTTGCACTATCATTATCAACTTTGCATTTTTTTGGCATCAATATTATGAATATGTGTATCACCACGATCGAGATTCAACAAAAATAGACCACTCTTCAAGGGTACATGACAACAAAATATATGACTCATATAAATAGAACAACCATTATTCTCTGATTTAAATGAATATCCGTCTCGCGTCAAACAAGATCCAGATATAATGTTCAGGCTCAACGCTGGCACTAAATAACAATTATTCAGGTCTAAAACTAATCCCGAAGGTAGATGTAGAGGTAGCGTGCCGACGGCGATCACATCGACCTTGGAACCATTCCCTGCACGCATCATCACCTCGTCCTTAGGCAATATTCATTTAATCCGTAGCCCTTGTTTCAAGTTGCAAATATGAGCAACAGAACCAGTATCAAATACCCAGGCGCTACTTTTTGCGGAACATAGCATGCAATTTCAAAAAAATCCTACAGTCACGCAAGACCTATCTAGGAGATGCATAACAATGAGAGTGGGAGAGCATCTTCATACCCTTGAAGACCGCAAAGCGGAAGCATTTATCAACGCGGCTGATGTAGTCCTACACCTTCACGACCCGTCCCGATCAAGTAACGAATGTACGACACCTCCGCGTTCAGCACACGTTCAACTCGATGACGTCCTATCCTTCTTGATCCAACAAGAGAGGCGAAGTAGTAGATGAGTTCCGGTAGCACGACAGCGTGGTGACGGTGTTGGTGAAGAACAATCTCCGCAGGGCTTCGCCAAGCACAACGGAAAATACGACGGATAATAAACTAGAGGAAACGGGTTGCCGGCACACGGTTTGGTGTTTCTTGATGTGTTCTAGGTGCTAGCCCTGCCCCTCTATTTATATGTTGAGCCTTGTGGTCGAAACTTGGAGTAAAAGCCTCCTCAAAGTCGGTTTTGCCCGCAAGGAAGAGTCCTTCTCGGACTTCCAGGACCAGACGCCATGGTCCTTGGTGTTCGGCCTAGATGCCATGGGCCTCGACGTGTGGCCCAGGGCCAGACGCCATGGTCTCCGGCATTTGGCCCCTGGCCTCCACAAAACTCCTTTTGCACCGACCTAAAGCCCCGTGGGCTTCACCCCTTGCCCGAACAATATCATCCTATATATCAATCTTTACCTCTGGGCCATTTCGGAGCTCCCCGTCATGTCCGTGATCTCATCCGGGACTCCGAACAACATTCGGTCACCAACATACATAACTCATATAACACTATATCATCAACGAACATTAAGCGTGCAAACCCTACGGGTTCAAGAACTATGTAGACATGACCGAGACACCTCTTTGATCAATAACCAATAGCGGAACCTGGATGCACATATTGGTTGCTACATATTCTATGAAGATCTTTATCGGTCGAACCTTATGACAACATACGTAATTCCCTTTGTCTATCGGTATGTTGCTTGCCCGAGATTCGATCGTCGGTATCTTCATACCTAGTTCAATCTCGTTACCTGCAAGACTCTTTACTCGTTCTGTAATACATCATCCCGCAACAAACTCATTAGTCACATTACTTGCAAGGCTTCTTATGATGTGGATTACTGAGAGGGCCCAGAGATACCTCTCCGATACTCAAAGTGACAAATCCTAATCTCGATCTATGCCAACCCAACAAACACCTTCGGAGATACCTGTAGAGCATCTTTATAATCACCCAGTTACGTTGTGACATTTGATAGCACACAAGGTGTTCCTCCGGTATTCAGGAGTTGCATAATCTCATAGTCAAAGGAATATGTATAAGTCATGAAGAAAGCAATAGCAATAAAACTTAACAATCATTATGCTAAGCTAACGGATGGGTCTTGTCCATCACATCATTCTCCTAATGATGTGATCCCGTTCATCAAATGACAACACATATCTATGGTCAGGAAACTTAACCATCTTTCATTAACGAGCTAGTCAAGTAGAGGCATACTAGGGACACTTTGCTTTGTCTATGTATTCACACATGTATCAAGTTTCCGGTTAATACAATTCTAGCATGAATAATAAACAGTTATCATCATATAAGGAAATATAAATAATAACTTTATTATTGCCTCTAGGGCATATTTCCTTCAGTCTCCCACTTGCACTAGAGTCAATAATCTGGATTACATTGTAATGATTCTAACACCCATGGAGTCTTGTTGCTGATCATGTTTTTCTCATGGAAGAGGCATAGTCAACGGTTCTGCAACATTCAGATTTGTGTGTATTTTGGAAATCTCTATGTATCCATCCTTGACTTGATCGCCGATGGAGTTGAAACATTTCTTGATGTGTTTGGTTCTCTTGTGAAATTTGGATTCCTTCACTAAGGCAATTGCTCCAGTATTTTCACAAAAGATTTTCATTGGACCCGATGCACTAGGTATTACACCTACATCGGATATGAACTCCTTCATCTAGACTCCTTCATTTGCTGCTTTCGAAGCAGCTATGTACTCCGCTTCACACGTAGATCTCGCCACGACGCTCTGCTTGGAACTGCACCAAATGACAGATCCACCATTCAATATAAATATGTATCCAGTTTGCAACTTAGAGTCACACGGATCAGTATCAAAGCTAGTATCGACGTAACCATTTATGACAAGCTCTTTGTCACCTCCATAAACGAGAAACATATCCTTAGTCCTTTTCAGGTATTTCAGGATGTTCTTGACCACTGTCCAGTGATCCACTACTGGATTACTTTGGTACCTCCCTGCTAAACTTATGGCAAGGCGCACATCAGGTCTAGTACGCATCATTGCATACATGATAGAACCTATGGTGAAGCATAGGGAATGACTTTCATTTTCTCTCTATCTTTTACAGTGGTCGGGCATTGAGTCTGACTCAATTTGACACCTTGTAACACAGGCAAGAACCCTTTCTTTGACTGATCCATTTTGAACTTCTTCAAAAATTTATCAAGGTATGTGCTTTGTGAAAGTCCAATTAAGCATCTTGATCTATCTCTATAGATCTTGATGCCCAGTATATAAGCAGCTTCACCGAGGTCTTTGTTTAAAAAATTCTTATTCGAGTATCCTTTTACGCTATCCAGAAATTCTGTGTTATTTCTAATCACCAATATGTCATCGACATATAATATTAGAAATGCTACATAGCTCCCACTCACTTTCTTGCAAATACAGGCTTCTCCAAAAGTCTGTATAAAACCATATGCTTTGATCACACTATCAAAGCATATATTCCAACTCGGAGAGGCTTGCACCAGTCCATAAATGGATCGCTGGAACTTGCACACTTTGTTAGCACCTTTAGGATCGACAAAACCTTCTGGTTGCATCATATACAACTCTTCTTTAAGAAATCCATTAAGGAATGTAGTTTTGACGTGCATTTGCCAAATTTCATAATCATAAAATGTGGCAGTTGCTAACACGATTCGGACAGACTTAAGCATCACTACGGGTGAGAAGGTCTGATTGTAGTCAACTCCTTGAACTTGTTGAAAACCTTTCGCAACAAGTCGAGCTTTGTAGACAATAACATTACCATCAGCGTCAGTCTTCTTCTTGAAGATCCATTTATTATCTATGGCTTGCCGATCATCGGGCAAGTCAACCAAAGTCCATACTTTGTTCTCATACATGGATCCCATCTCAGATTTCATGGGCTCAAGCCAATTCGCGGAATCTGGGCTCATCATCGATTCCTCATAGTTCGTAGGTTTGCCATGGTCTAATAACATGACTTCCAGAACAGGATTACAGTACCACTCTGGTGTAGAACGTACTCTGGTTGGCCTACGAGGTTCGGTAGTAACTTGATCTAAAATTTACTGATCATCATCATTAGCTTCCTCACTAATTTATGTAGGCATCATTGGAACTGATTTCTGTGATGAATTACTTTCCAATTCGAGAGAAGATATAACTACCTCATCAAGTTCTCCTTTCCTCCCACTCACTTCTTTCGAGAGAAACTCCTTCTCTAGGAAGGGTTCATTCTTAGCAACAAATATCTTGCCTTTGGATCTGTGATAGAAGGTGTACCCAATAGTTTCTTTTGGGTATCCTATGAAGACACATTTCTCAGATTTGGGTTCAAGCTTATCAGGCTAAAGCTTTTTCACATAGGCATCGCAACCCCAAACTTTAGGAAACGATAGCTTATGTTACTTGCCAAACCACATTTATTCGGTGTCGTCTCAACGGATTTAGGCGGTGCCCTATTTAACGTGAATGCAGCTGTCTTGAATGGATAACCCCAAAACGATAGTGGTAAATCAGAAAGAGACATCATAGATTGCACCATATCTAATATATGTACGGTTACGACGTTCGGACACACCATTACGCTGTGGTGTTCTAGGTGGCGTGAGTTGCGAAACTATTCCACATTGTTTCAAATGAAGACAAACTCGTAACTCAAATATTTGCCTTCGCGATCAGATCATAGAAACTTAATTTTCTTGTTACGATGATTTTCCACTTCACTCTGAAATTCTTTGAACTTTTCAAATGTTTCAGAATTATTTTTCATTATGTAGATATACCCATATCTGCTCAAATCATCTGTGAAGGTCAGAAAATAACGATACCCGCCGCGAGCCTTAACACTCATCGGACCGCATACATCAGTATGTATTATTTCCAATAAGTCAGTAGCTTGCTCCATTGTTCCAGAGAATAAAGTCTTAGTCATCTTGCTCAAGAGGCATGGTTCGCAAGCATCAAGTGATTCCAAAAGCCCATCAACATGGAGTTTCTTCACGAGCTTTACACCAATATGACCTAAATGGCAGTGCCACAAATAAGTTGCACTATCATTATTAACTTTGCATCTTTTGGCTTCAATATTATGAATATGTGTATCATTACGATCAAGATTCAACAAAAATAGACCACTCATCAAGGGTGCCTGACCATAAAAGATATTACTCATATAAATAGCACAACCATTATTCTCCGATTTACATGAATAACCGTCTCGCATCAAACAAGATCCAGATATAATGTTCTTGCTCAACGCTGGAACCAAATAACAATTATTCATGTCTAAAACTAATCTCGAAGGTTGATGTAGAGGTAGTGTGCTGACGGCGTTCACATTGACCTTGGAACCATTTCCGACGTGCATCGTCACCTCGTCCTTAGCCAATCTTTGTTTAATCCATATCCCTCGTTTCGAGTTGCAAATATGAGCAACATAACCAGTATCAAATACCCATGCGCTTTTACGAGCATTAATAAGGTACACATCAATAACATGTATATCAAATATACCTTTCACTTTGCGAACCTTCTTATCCGCCAAATACTTGGGCAGTTCCGCTTCCAGTGACCATTCCGTTTGCAGTAGAAGCACTCAGTTTCAGGCTTAGGTCCAGACTTGGGCTTCTTCCTGGGAGCAGCAACTTGCTTGCTATTCCTCTTGAAGTTCCCCTTCTTACCTTTGCCCTTTTTCTTGAAACAAGTGGTCTTGTTAACCATCAACACTTGGTGCTCCTTCTTGATTTCTACCTCCGCAGCCTTAAGCATTGCGAAGAGCTCGGGAATTGTCTTTTCCATCCCTTGCATATTATAGTTCATCACGAAGCCTTTATAGCTTGGTGGCAGTGATTGACGAACTCTGTTAATGAAACTATAATCCATAAGATTAACTCCCAACTGAGTCAAGTGGTTATGGTACCCAGACATTCTGAGTATGTGTTCACTAACACAACTGTTATCCTCCATCTTGCAACTATAGAACTTGTTGGAGACTTCATATCTCTCAACTCGGGCATTTGCGTGAAATATTAACTTCAACTCCTAGAACATCTCATATGCTCCAAGACGTTCGAAACGTCTTTGAAATCCCGATTCTAAGCCGTAAAGCATGGCACACTGAACTATCGAGTAGTCATTACATTTAGCTTGCCAGACATTCATAACGTCCGCTGTTGCTCCTGCGGTAGGACTTGCACCCAGCGGTGTCAAGGACATAATTCTTCTATGCAGCAATGAGGATAATCCTCAAGTTTTGGACCCAGTCCATGTAGTTGCTACCATCATCTTTCAACTTAGCTTTCACTAGGAACGCATTAAAATTCGAGGGAACGATAGCACGGGCCATTGATCTACAACAACATAGATATGCAAAAACTATCAGGAATAAGTTCATTATAAATTTAAGTTCGGTTACTCATATTACTAGAGAACTCCCACTTAGATAGACATCCCTCTAGCCAACTAAATGATCACGTGATCCATATCAACTATACCATGTCCTATCATTATAGGATCGAAAGTATGTCTATAGGGGGGTGATTAGACTACTTGACCAAATAAAAATCTAGCCTTTTCCCAATTTTAATTCTTGGCAGATTTTAGCAACTTAGCACAAGTCAAGCAAACAACCTACACATGCAATTCTAAGAGTATAGCAGTGGAACGTAAAACAATTGCATATGAAGGTAAAGGGAGGAGTTTTGGAGGGAGCAAACGCAATGTAGACATGGAGATTTTTGGCATGGTTCCAATAGGTGGTGCTATTGTACATCCACGTTGATGGAGACTTCAACCCACGAAGGGTAACGGTTGCGCGAGTCCACGGAGGGCTCCACCCACGAAGGGTCCACAAAGAATCAACCTTGTCTATCCCACCATTGCCATCGCCCATGAAGGACTTGCCTCACTAGGGTAGATATTCATGAAGTAGGCGATCTCCTTGCCCGTACAAACTCCTTGGTTCAACTCCACAATCTTGACGGAGGCTCCCAAGTGACACCTAACCAATCTAGGAGACACCACTCTCCAAGAGGTAACAAATGGTGTCTTGATGATGAACTCCTTGCTCTTGTGCTTCAAATGATAGTCTCCCCAACACTCAACGCTCTCTCATAGGATAGGATTTGGTGGAAAGATGATTTGAGTGGAAAGCAACTTGGGGAAGGCTAGAGATCAAGATTTATGTGGTTGGAATGAAGTATCTTGACCTCAACACAAGTGTAGGTGGTTCTCTCTCAGAAAATGTATGTTGGAAGTGTAGGCATGTTCTGATGGCTCTCTCCACGAATGAAGAGTGGGTGGAGGGGTATATATAGCCTCCACACAAAATCTAACCGTTACACACAAATCACCAAACTCGGTGGGACCGAATCATACAACTCGGTCAGACCGATTTAGTTGATAATGTGACCATTAGGGTTTTTGGTGGGACTGACATGTCAACTCGGCGGGACCGATATCATTAGGGTTAGGGCATAACGTAATCTCAGTGAGACCGATTACACAAACTCGGTGAGACCGATTTTGGTAATGGACTAACCAGAGAGTTGGTCAGGCAATCTCGGTGGGACCGATTCGCTCTCTCGGTAGGACCAAAAAGTTACGAAAGGGAAACAGAGAGTTTGCATTGCAATCTTGGTGGGACCGATCGCTCATCTCGGTTGGACCGAAACTTTATGAAAGGAAATAGAGAGATTACAATCCCATCTTGGTGAGACCGAGATCCCTATCAGTGGGCCGAAAAGACTAGGGTTTGTGGAAGTGGCTATGTCAAGTGAACTCGGTGGCGCCGGATAGAAAGTTTCGGTGGGGCCGAATTTGACTTTTGGTTTGAGATATATTTGGATATGAGAAAGTGGTTGAGGGTTGTGGAGCATATCACTAAGCACTTTGAGCAAGAACCTCATTAAGCAACACCTCACCCCCTCTTAATAGTATTGGCTTTTCCTATGGACTCAATGTGATCCTGGATCACTAAAAATGGAATGTAGAGTCTTGTGCTTTCAGCTTCAGCCAATCCTTTTGTCCTTAGCATTTTGAGGGGTCCATTTTGTAATCCATGCCATGCCAATCATTGAGCTTTTCCTGAAATATTTATCTTCAAGTAGCATTAGCTCAATGAGCTATATGTTGTTAGGAATTAGCAAAACCACCCAGGGATAGTTGCACTTTCAATCTCCCCCTTTTGGTAATTGATGACAACATACAGATCAAAGCTTCGACAAATGATTATGAGATTGAAAAACATCGTCGCTTTGAGAAGTATGTGATAAGCAAGAGCTCCCCCTAAATTTGTGCATTATTTAAAATTTGCTTTTGAAGGCAAATTCACAATCAATTAGGATCATGGGTTACTCTTCCATGTCACATAAATCTTGGTGGAGCGCTCAAAATGATGAAAATTAAAAGCATGCACTCATCACGAAGCAAGTGAATGATCATATATGGAATATAAAGGATAGCATAATTCAACCAAACATTAAGGTAGCATATGATCAACCACATGATCATATAAGTATCTCACAAGGATATAAAATATCTCACACAAGCACACAATAAAGTAGTTCAACCAAAATAGGAAGAGAGATAAAAAGTAGGACACACTCTCTCTCAAAGCCTATGATCTATACATATTTCTCCCCGTTTGGCAACAAGTTACCAAAAAGTTTGAAAATGCATAGTGCTATACGTCTCTCAGGCTTGGTCTTTGGGAGGTGGTGTAGATATAACTCCAAGGATGAAGGCTTCCGATGATGTAGTTGGAGCTGATGGAGTGGGTGCTAGAGGTGGCACTGGAGCTGCAGCTGCTGGTGCTGACACTTAAGCTCTAGCATCTGAGACTGGCACTGCAGCAGACCTTGGACCTTGTGGCACACGCTTAAAAGCATCAGTGGTTGCTCTTCCTTTCCTCTCCTCTGCTTCCTCCTGAAGCTACTCAACTCCTGTCTGAATCTCAGTCACCTTCAGATCAAGATCATAGAATTTTGTTTCCACAATCCTCTCCAGGCTCTCCTGATTCTGAGTTAGGGTGGCCAAGCCCTTCTCAATCCTCAGTGTAGCTTTAATCAGATAGCCTAACTGATCTTGCTTGCTCTTCAGGAAGACTCGAGATGCCTCTTCAACACTTGGCATTTGGGCAGCTTTCTCAGCCTTTTCCTTGGCTCTCTTCTCCTGGACCTGAGTTGATGATGGTTCTTCCTCATTCATCACAACAGTGTTGTCTTCAAACTCAGGATATAGAGGTAGATGCTCCTTGTCCAGCAAGTAAGTCCCTGTGCCCATCTTAGAGTTGATGAGCTCCTGAATATGTGGAGCATATCCACAACTCCTCTTTTGATCAGCAAGAGTCCTTTTGATCGTTTCTACAATCAAGCTCATAACTTTGAATTTCTGGGGAACATCAAAAATTTGCAGCATGTTGATGGAGTGTCCTCTGATCATCTTGTGATCTCCTGACTTGGGTAGCAATGTGTGCCTTAAGATCCAGGTAATGGTAGGCAGACCAGACAACAAGAAATGCACAGATCCAAGCTTGTGAGTTTCCAAAGCCTTATCAGGGATCTCTTTGTAGATGTTTGCCATTGAGTTGTGGTCTTTATTTTTCTTTGCATACACATCCAAGTCATCTTCATGTTCCTCTGGGGCATTGATTAGCTTGGCCCATTCATCAACTGTGGACTGGTACCTGGTACCCTCAGACATCCAAACTATCTTCCCATCTGGATAGAAGTGGGCAGTGGAGTAGAACTGCATGATCAACTCGTCATTCCATTCGGTGAGCTTTTGTCCAATGAATTCATCAACTCCACATGCCTTAAAACTGTCATACACTCCAGGGAAGTGATCTTCATTTTCCCGGATGAACTCCCAGTCCACCCATTTCATGTCACACACTATGGGCTTCTTGTCAAGCAGTATGGTCTCATAGAAATCTTGTTGTTCCTTTGTATGGAACCTGTAGTCAACTGCAGTACTCCTCCTAACATCATAGGGATTAGACTGTCTCCATAACCTCAATCATGCATCTTTCCTGATGTGCATGTCCTCGGCGAATGGATGAGCATCATTGTGGTCAGGAATTTTGGGCTTCAACTTCCTCAAAACATGAGAATCATCATCTTCTTCTTCAGCTTCAGGCACTAGGGCCTTGTTCTTCTCCTCAGCAGGTATACTCCTGGTGTTCCTCTTGGGCTTTGGGGGTTTCTGAGCAGTAGCCTTGGGAGTAGACTTGGGCTTAGATGGAGAAGCACCTAACTTGATTACATCTCCCATAAGCTTTTGAGCCTTAGGAGCTGGTGCAGCATCCTCTTCCTCCTCCTCTTCTTATGAATCTCTCATAATGGAGGATCTACCAAGTACTCTGGCAGTGGTCTTCTTGACCCTTTCCTTCCTTTTCTTTCCTTGTCCAACTGCCTCTTCAGTTGGCTTGGAGG
This sequence comes from Triticum urartu, assembly GCF_056163025.1. Lineage (NCBI taxonomy): Eukaryota > Viridiplantae > Streptophyta > Magnoliopsida > Poales > Poaceae > Triticum > Triticum urartu. The sequence goes on along the minus strand of NC_141876.1, from coordinate 396,002,129 downwards.
TTTCAGCAGTTGAGGCTCTGGCCTTAGACATGGGAATCCTCTTTGCTGGAGCCTTCTTGTGCATCCCTGGCTTTGTTGTAGCAGCTGAGCCATATTCTTTCTTCAGCACCTTCTTCTTGGAGCTGACTTCCTCCTCAACATCCACATAATCCTCATCCTCAGAATCTGAGGTCTACTTCTTCCTTGGTCTAGTGGCTGCCTTGGACAAGTTGCTTGGTGTGCTCTTGTTGCCCTCATTAGAAGTGCTAGAGGGACTAGTGCCCTCACTCATATGAACCTGCTCCTCAGACTTGTTCTGGCTGTCACTTTGATTAGACATCTTGCAGGCAAACTGTCAGCAGACCCTGTGAATAGGTTGTAGATGAGGTAGAGTAGATGAGCATCACAAAGAGCGGAATTTTTGTAAAATAGGTGACTTAAAAACTTAGTTTTAGTTCTTCACAGAAAGCATTTCGGATCTATCGATTTGTAGACTCGGTGATACCGAAGCAGCTTTTGGAACCTAAACTAGTGAACTCGGTCAGACCGAGTCACAGTTCGGTGGCACCGAGACTGCTAGGGTTTCACAGAGAATCGAACTCAGTCACACTGATTTGCAATTTTCGGTCACCCCGAAAACGCATGTGCAATGGCCTAAGCCAAATCGGTGAGACCGATTCCTACAACTCGGTCGGTCCGTGATGAGTTCGGCGGAGACCTAACCCTAAATTTTAAAATCAAATCTAATCTACAGGATGCTTTCGCTAGACAAGATAATTTCATACAAGGCAAGAATCATGGTAAAGCAATGTGCTACGAATCGGAGTTAAGGAATAGCACAAAGATCAAGTTCATACCCTACTTTGGCGGTGAACTTGCTACGGCGGCAACGGCGGGGCAGATTGCCGTTGACGGCGGCGGAGACCAGCGGTGGGAGGTCGTTGGCGGCGAGAGGACGATCCAGAGACCCGAGGAGGAAGGGCAGGTCACGCGCGGGTGAAAGGCTTTTGAAAATTTTCCAAAATTTGACCCGTCAGTATATATAACCTGACCCTGTCGGTGTGACTGAGTGGAACAACTCGGTGGCACCGAGATGCAGAACTGCAAGCGGTTACTGCAACTCGGTGTGACCGAAAAGTTCTAATCGGTTGCACCAAGTTTGAAAACCTAGATCAACTTAGTGATCTCGGTGTGACCGAAATGGATGACTTGGTCATACCGAAATGCACAAAGAGGTTTTGGAAGTTTAAGTCCATGACGAATCAAGGACTCGGAGTGCTCCTCACACAGAGTGGTTCGAATCTGACTTGATCAAACTTTGTGATGTAGCATGAATAGAGTTTGAGACGAGGAAAGCATAGATAGATAGAGGAAGTTCTTAGGCATTCTTGTCCATCCATTTGGCAAAAGAGAAAAAGCCAAACAATCAAAGCAACAAATGGATGTCCTTGAATGAGTAAAATATGCAACCAACATGCTCACACAATAAGATGACAAATGAAATATGTGACAAAGCATGCACAAACACTCTAGCATCTATCAAGCAATTTGGCGATGACTAGGTCATTTATATATGAGTATATTGACTTAAGAGTCAAATGAGAACATTTGATCATAGGTCATACTCATCGTTTAAGCACAAGTGGGGTTGCCACTTTTACATAAAGCATTGTTGTGTTCACACCATTAGAGTTGCTTCAGCTCAATTGATTAGAGTAAAGCACCCCCTAGATGTGATATCCCCCCTAAGAGGGATGAACTAACCTTGGGTTTTGTCGATGATGACTTCATGTAGGTGTTGAAGATGTAGATGCTCAATGTTGACCTAGATCATTCGGAGCAATCCATTGGAGTGAGTTGCACTTTCAATACCTACACGGGTTAGTCCCACAAGGAACAAACAAGGATATGTTGGGGAACGTTGCAGAAAACAAAAAAATTTCTCTACGTTTCACCAAGATCTATCTATGGAGTCATCTAGCAACGAGAGGGGAGTGCATCTACATACCCTTGTAGATTGCACGCGGAAGCGTTCAAGAGAACGGGGATGAGGGAGTCGTACTCGACGTGATCCAAATCACCGGAGATCCTAGCGCCGAACGGACGGCACCTCCGTGTTCAACACACGTACGGTCAGCGTGACGTCTCCTCCTTCTTGATCCAGCAAGGGGGAAGGAGAGGTTGATGAAGACCCAGCAGCACGACGGCGTGGTGGTGGATGCAGCAATCACCATAGCAGGGCTTCGCCGTTCTTCTGCGAGAGGGAGAGGTGTAGCAGGGGAGAGGGAGGCGCCAAGACTTCAGGGTGCGGCTGCCCTCCCTCCCCCCCCCTTTATATAGGCCCCCTAGGGGTGCGCCAGCCCTAGGAGATGGGATCTCCTAGGGGGGGCGGCGGCCAAGGGGGTGGAGTGCCCCCCAAGGCAAGTGGAAGCGCCCCCTCCCCTAGGGTTCCCAACCCTAGGCGCATGGGGGGCCCAAAGGGGGGCGCACCATCCGGTGGTCCCGGTACAATACCGGTGACCCCGAAACTTTCCCGATGGCCGAAACTACACTTCCTATATATAATTCTTCACCTCCGGACCATTCCGGAACTCCTCGTGACGTCCGGGATCTCATCCGGGACTCCGAACAACTTTCGCGTTACTGCATACTCATATCTCTACAACCCTAGCGTCATCGAACCTTAAGTGTGTAGACCCTACGGGTTCGGGAGACATGTAGACATGATCGAGACGACTCTCCGGTCAATAACCAACAGCGGGATCTGGATACCCATGTTGGCTCCCACATGCTCCTCGATGATCTCATCAGATGAACCATGATGTCGAGGATTCAAGCAACCCCGTATACAATTCCCTTTGTCAATCGGTATGTTACTTGCCCGAGATTCGATCGTCGGTATCCCAATACCTCGTTCAATCTCGTTACCGGCAAGTCACTTTACTCGTACCGTAATGCATGATCTCGTGACCAGACACTTGGTCACTTTGAGCTCATTATGATGATGCATTACCGAGTGGGCCCAGAGATACCTCTCTGTCATATGGAGTGACAAATCCCAGTCTTGATCCGTGTCAACCCAACAGATACTTTCGGAGATACCCGTAGTATACCTTTATAGTCACCCAGTTACGTTGTGACGTTTGGTACACCCAAAGCACTCCTACGGTATCCGGGAGTTGCACGATCTCATGGTCTAAGGAAAAGATACTTGACATTGGAAAAACTCTAGCAAACGAACTATACGATCTTGTGCTATGTTTAGGATTGGGTCTTGTCCATCACATCATTCTCCTAATGATGTGATCCCGTTATCAATGACATCCAATGTCCATAGTCAGGAAACCATGACTATCTGTTGATCAATGAGTTAGTCAACTAGAGGCTTACTAGGGACATGTTTGGTGTCTATGTATTCACACATGTATTACGATTTCCGGATAACACAATTAAAGCATGAATAAAAGACAATTATCATGAACAAGGAAATATAATAATAATCCTTTTATTATTGCCTCTAGGGCATATTTCCAACAGTCTCCCACTTGCACTAGAGTCAATAATCTAGTTACATTGTGATGAATCGAACACCCATGGAATTCTGGTGTTGATCATGTTTTGCTCTAGGGAGAGGTTTAGTCAATGGATCTGCTACATTCAAGTACGTATGTACTTTACAAATATCTATGTCTCCATCTTGAACATTTTCACGAATGGAGTTGAAGCGACGCTTGATGTGCCTGGTCTTCTTGTGAAACCTGGGCTCCTTGGCAAGTGCAATAGCTCCAGTTTTGTCACAGAAGAGTTTGATCGGCCTCGACGCATTGGGTATGACTCCTAGGTCGGTGATGAACTCCTTCACCCAAATTGCTTCATGTGCTGCCTCCGAGGCTGCCATGTACTCCGCTTCACATGTAGATCCCGCCACGACGCTCTGCTTGCAACTACACCAGCTTACTGCCCCACCATTCAAAATATACACGTATCCGGTTTGTGACTTAGAGTCATCCAGATCTGTGTCGAAGCTAGCATCGATGTAACCCTTTACGATGAGCTCTTCGTCACCTCCATAAATGAGAAACATTTCCTTAGTCCTTTTCAGGTACTTTAGGATATTCTTGACCGCTGTCCAGTGTTCCTTGCTGGGATTACTTTGGTACCTACCTACCAAACTTACGGCAAGGTTTACATCAGGTCTGGTACACAGCATGGCATACATAATAGACCCTATGGCTGAGGCATAGGGGATGACACTCATCTCTTCTATATCTTCTGCCGTGGTCGGGCATTGAGGTGAGGTCAATTTCACACCTTGCAACACAGGTAAGAACCCCTTCTTAGACTGATCCATATTGAACTTCTTCAATATCTTATCAAGGTATGTGCTTTGTGAAAGACCTATGAGGCGTCTTGATCTATCTCTATAGATCTTGATGCCTAATATATAAGCAGCTTCTCCAAGGTACTTCATTGAAAAACTCTTATTCAAGTAGGCCTTAATGCTGTCCAAAAGCTCTATATCATTTCCCATCAAAAGTATGTCATCTACATATAATATGAGAAATGCTACAGAGCTCCCACTCACTTTCTTGTAAACGCAGGCTTCTCCATAAGTCTGCATAAACCCAAACGGTTTGATCATCTCATCAAAGCGAATGTTCCAACTCCGAGATGCTTGCACCAGCCCATAAATCAAGCGTTGGAGCTTGCACACCTTGTCAGCATTCTTAGGATCGACAAAACCTTCCGGCTGCATCATATACAATTCTTCCTTAAGGAAACCATTAAGGAATGCCGTTTTGACATCCATTTGGCATATCTCATAATCATAGAATGCGGCAATTGCTAACATGATTCGGACGGACTTCAGCTTCGCTACAGGTGAGAAAGTCTCATCGTAGTCAACCCCTTGAACTTGTCGATAACCCTTAGCGACAAGCCGAGCTTTATAGATGGTCACATTACCATCCGCGTATGTCTTCTTCTTAAAGATCCATTTATTTTCTATGGCTCGCCGCTCATCGGGCATGTCAGTCAAAGTCCATACTTCGTTTGCATACATGGATCCTATCTCGGATTTCATGCCTTCCAGCCATTTGTCGGAATCCGGGCCCGCCATCGCTTCTTCATAGTTCGAAGGTTCACCGTTTTCTAACAACATGATTTCCAAGATAGGGTTGCCGTACCACTCTGGTGCGGAACGTGTCCTTGTGGACCTGCGAAGTTTAGTAGCAACTTGATCTGAAGTTTCAAGATCATCATCATTAACTTCCTATCTAGTCGGTGCAGGCACCTCAGGAACATTTTCTTGAGTTGCGCCACTTTCCGGTTCAAGAGGTAATACTTCATCAAGTTCTACTTTCCTCCCACTTACTTCTTTCGAGAGAAAATCTTTCTCTAGAAAGGATCCATTCTTGGCAACAAAGATCTTGCCTTCGGATCTGAGGTAGAAGGTATACCCAATAGTTTCTTTAGGGTATCCTATGAAGACGCATTTTTCTGACTTGGGTTCGAGCTTTTCAGGTTGAAGTTTCTTGACATAAGCACCGCATCCCCAAACTTTTAGAAACGACAGCTTAGGTTTCTTCCCAAACCATAATTCATACGATGTCGTCTCAACGGATTTCGACGGAGCCCTATTCAAAGTGAATGCGGCAGTCTCTAAAGCATAGCCCCAAAATGATAGCGGTAAATCGCTAAAAGACATCATAGATCGCACCATATCTAATAGAGTGCGATTACGACGTTCGGACACACCATTACGCTGAGGTGTTCCAGGCAGCGTGAGTTGTGAAACTATTCCACATTTTCTTAAGTGTGTGCCAAATTCGTGACTCAAGTATTCTCCCCCACGATCTGATCGTAAGAACTTGATTTTCTTGTCACGTTGATTCTCAACCTCACTCTGAAATTCCTTGAACTTTTCAAAGGTCTCAGACTTGTGTTTCATTAAATAGACATACCCATATCTACTCAAGTCATCAGTGAGGGTGAGAACATAACGATAGCCACGGCGAGCCTCAACACTCATTGGACCGCACACATCAGTATGTATGATTTCCAATAAGTTGGTTGCTCGCTCCATTGTTCCTGAGAACGGAGTCTTGGTCATTTTACCCATGATGGATGGTTCGCACGTGTCAAATGATTCGTAATCAAGAGACTCTAAAAGTCCATCTGCATGGAGCTTCTTCATGCGTTTGACACCTATGTGACCAAGGCGGCAGTGCCACAAGTATGTGGGACTATCATTATCAACCTTACATCTTTTGGTATTCACACTATGAATATGTGTAGCATTACGCTCGAGATTCATTAAGAATAAACCATTCACCATCGGAGCGTGGCCATAAAACATATCTCTCATATAAATAGAACAACCATTATTCTCGGATTTAAATGAGTAGCCATCTTGAATTAAACAAGATCCTGATACAATGTTCATGCTCAAAGCTGGCACTAAATAACAATTATTGAGGTTTAAAACTAATCCCGTAGGTAAATGTAGAGGTAGCGTGCCGACGGCGATCACATCGACCTTGGAGCCATTCCCGACGCGCATCGTCACCTCGTCCTTCGCCAGTCTCCGCTTATTCCGCAGCTCCTGCGTTGAGTTACAAATGTGAGCAACTGCACCGGTATCAAATACCCAGGAGCTACTACGAGTACTAGTAAGGTACACATCAATTACATGTATATCACATATACCTTTCGTGATGCCGGCCTTCTTGTCCGCTAAGTATTTGGGGCAGTTCCGCTTCCAGTGACCACTTCCCTTGTAATAAAAGCACTCAGTCTCGGGCTTGGGTCCATTCTTTGGCTTCTTCCTGGCAGCTTGCTTACCGGGCGCGGCAACTCCCTTGCCGTCCTTCTTGAAGCTCTTCTTACCCTTGCCTTTCTTGAACTTAGTGGTTTTATTCACCATCAACACTTGATGTTCCTTTTTGACTTCTACCTCTGCTGATTTCAGCATTGCAAATACTTCAGGAATGGTCTTTTCCATCCCCTGCATATTGAAGTTCATCACAAAGCTCTTGTAGCTCGGTGAAAGCGACTGAATGATTCTGTCAATGACCGCGTCATCCGGGAGATTAACTCCCAGCTGAGTCAAGCGGTTATGTAACCCAGACATAGTGAGTATGTGCTCACTGGCAGAACTGTTTTCCTCCATCTTACAGCTGAAGAACTTGTCGGAGACTTCATATCTCTCGACCCGGGCATGAGCTTGAAAAACCATTTTCAGCTCTTCGAACATCTCATATGCTCCGTGTCTCTCAAAACGCTTTTGGAGCCCCGGCTCTAAGCTGTAAAGCATGCCGCACTGAACGAGGGAGTAATCATCGGCACGTGTCTGCCACACGTTCATAACGTCTTGTTCTGCTGGGAGAGCACGTGCTTCACCTAGCGGTGCTTGTAGGACATAATCTTTCTTGGCAGCTATGAGGATGATCCTTAGGTTCCGGACCCAGTCCGTATAGTTGCTGCCATCGTCTTTCAGCTTGGTTTTCTCTAGGAACGTGTTGAAGTTGAGGACAACGTTGGCCATTTGATCTACAATACATGTTATAAAGATTTTAGACTAAGTTCATGATAATTAAGTTCATCTAATCAAATTATTCAATGAACTCCCACACAGATAGACATCCCTCCAGTCATCTAAGTATAACATGATCCGAGTTAACTAGGCCGTGTCCGATCATCACGTGAGACGGACTAGTTAACATCGGTGAACATCTTCATGTTGATCGTATCTTCTATATGACTCATGCTCGACCTTTCGGTCTTCTGTGTTCCGAGGCCATGTCTGTACATGCTAGGCTCGTCAAGTCAACCTAAGTGTTTGCATGTGTAAATATGTCTTACACCCGTTATATGTGAACGTTGGAATCTATCACACCCGATCATCACGTGGTGCTTCGAAACAACGAACTGTCGCAACGGTGCACAGTTAGGGGGAACACTTTCTTGAAATTATTATGAGGGATCATCTTATTTACTACCGTCGTTCTAAGTAAACAAGATGCAAAAAACATGATAAACATCACATGCAATCAAATAATAGTGAGATGATATGGCCAGTATCATATAGCTTCCTTTGATCTCCATCTTGGGGCTCCATGATCATCTTGTCACCGGCATGACACCATGATCTCCATCATCATGATCTCCATCATCGTGTCTCCATGAAGTTGCTCGCCAACTATTACTTCTACTACTATGGCTAACACGTTTAGCAATAAAGTAAAGTAATTTACATGGCGTTTCTCAATGACACGCAGGTCATACAAAAAATAAAGACAACTCCTATGGCTCCTGCCGGTTGTCATACTCATCGACATGCAAGTCGTGATTCCTATTACAAGAACATGATCTCATACATCACATATATATTCATCATTCATCACATCTTTGGCCATATCACATCACAAAACACTTGCTGCAAAAACAAGTTAGACGTCCTCTAATTGTTGTTGCAAGTTTTACGTGGCTGCAAGAGGGTTCTAGCAAGAACGTTTTCTTACCTACGTTAAAGCCACAACGTGATTTGTCAACTTCTATTTACCCTTCATAAGGACCCTTTTCGTCGAATCCGCTCCAACTAAAGTGGGAGAGACAGACACCCGCCAGCCACCTTATGCAACTAGTGCATGTCAGTCGGTGGAACCGGTCTCACGTAAGCTTACGTGTAAGGTTGGTCCGGGCCGCTTCATCCCACAATACCGCTGAAGCAAAATAAGACTAGTAGCGGCAAGAAAGTTGATAACATCTATGCCCACAACAAATTGTGTTCTACTCGTGCAAAGAGAACTACGCATAGACCTAGCTCATGATGCCACTGTTGGAGAACATTGCAGAAAACAAAAAAAATTCTCTATGTTTCACCAAGATCTATCTATGGAGTCATCTAGCAACGAGAGGGGAGTGCATCTACATACCCTTCTAGATCGCGCGCGGAAGCGTTCAAGAGAACGGGGATGAGGGAGTCGTACTCGACGTGATCCAAATCACCGGAGATCCTAGCGCCGAACGGACGGCACCTCCGCGTTCAACACACGTACGGTCAGCGTGACGTCTCCTCCTTCTTGATCCAGCAAGGGGGAAGGAGAGGTTGATGAAGATCCAGCAGCACGACGGCGTGGTGGTGGATGCAGCAATCACCGCAGCAGGGCTTCGCCGTTCTTCTACGAGAGGGAGAGGTGTAGCAGGGGAGAGGGAGGCGCCAAGACTTCAGGGTGCGGCTGCCCTTCCTCCCCCCCTTTATATAGGCCCCCTAGGGGTGCGCCGGCCCTAGGAGATGGGATCTCCTGGGGGGGCGTCGGCCAAGGGGGTGGAGTGCCCCCCAAGGCAAGTGGAGGCGCCCCCTCCCCTAGGGTTCCCAACCCTAGGCGCATGGGGGCCCAAAGGGGGGGCGCACCATCCGGTGGTCCCGGTACAATACGAGTGACCCCGAAACTTTCCCGATGGCCGAAACTACACTTCCTATATATAATTCTTCACCTCTGGACCATTCCGGAACTCCTCGTGATGTCCGGGATCTCATCCGAGACTCCAAACAACTTTCGGGTTACTGCATACTCATATCTCTACAACCCTAGCGTCACCGAACCTTAAGTGTGTAGACCCTACGGGTTTGGGAGACATGTAGACATGACCGAGACGACTCTCCGGTCAATAACCAACAGCGGGATCTGGATACCCATGTTGGCTCCCACATGCTCCTCGATGATCTCATCGGATGAACCACGATGTCGAGGATTCAAGCAACCCCGTATACAATTCCCTTTGTCAATTGGTATGTTACTTACCCGAGATTCGATCGTCGGTATCCCAATACCTCGTTCAATCTCGTTACCGGCAAGTCACTTTACTCGTACCGTAATGCATGATCCCATGACCAAACACTTGGTCACTTTGAGCTCATTATTATGATGCATTACCGAGTGGGCCCAGAGATACCTCTCTGTCATATGGAGTGACAAATCCCAGTCTTGATCCGTGTCAACCCAACAGATACTTTCGGAGATACTCGTAGTATACCTTTATAGTCACCCAGTTACGTTGTGACGTTTGGTACACCCAAAGCACTCCTATGGTATCTGGGAGTTGCACAATCTCGTGGTCTAAGGAAAAGATACTTGACATTGGAAAAACTCTAGCAAACGAACTATACGATCTTGTGCTATTTTTAGGATTGGGTCTTGTCCATCACATCATTCTCCTAATGATGTGATCCCGTTATCAATGACATCCAATGTCCATAGTCAGGAAACCATGACTATCTGTTGATCAACGAGCTAGTCAACTAGAGGCTTACTAGGGACATGTTTGGTGTCTATGTATTCACACATGTATTACGATTTCCGGATAACACAATTAAAGCATGAATAAAAGACAATTATCATGAACAAGGAAATATAATAATAATCCTTTTATTATTGCCTCTAGGGCATATTTCCAACAGGATATCCATAGACATAGAGTGATATTCACATGAGATGATGTCCATGAATGCATTAGGTTACCTTGTCCCTTGTCTTACCAACAAGAGGGTTTGTGACTCCTTGAACTAGTGCAAGATATGGAAGTTGTTTGCACTTGTCCTCGCCAAAATGATATGAGTGAAGTGTGTTGGCGTAGTCACCCTCAAGAACTCTCTAGTTTTTCTTCTTCGGGACACACACCATCTTGATGGGAATCCGTGGAGTTGTAGTCGTACTTGATGTAGTCTTGGGAACCCACTTGACCAAGGCTTTGGGAGCTTCTTCAAATTCATCAATCTCCTCTTGAAGCTTGTCCTTGCCTTTTTGCTTGTGGTCTTATGGTGGAACATCATCTTGAGCTTGTGTTCCTTGGAAAGAAGTAGGATCATACTTCTCTTGTTGAGGAACACATTTCATCTCAGGGTATTGATCTTCTTCTCACTCAACTCCATTGGCATTGAACTTTCGTTCAAAACCAACACCTTGATTCTTCTGGTGTCTTCCTTGCTTGCGTACAATTTCCTCAAATTGCTTACTTCTGGCAAGGCTCTTGTAAACACCTTTCTCTATAATTCCCTTCAATAAGCTATTTTCTTTCTCAAGTGTAACTTGGCTAAGAGAATCATTAGGGGAATCAAGAGAACTACTAGAAGCAACATCATTGGGTTTAGCATGATTATTGTTACTACTAGTAGAAGAATCTTTCTTACTCTTGTTGCTAAATTTAACTTGTGGCATGTAAGTAGACAAAAGTAAATGCTTGGCAATGTAAGAAGAACTTTTCTTGCAAAGATCATCATTGATCGCTTTTAAGAACCCATGCTCTTGCTCAAGGTTGAGCTTTTCGAAGCGTAACTTCTCATGAGTCTTTAAAAGCTCTCGATGATTTTCCAAGGTAGTTTCATGAGCTAACTTAAGAGTGTTTATCTCTTTAGTTAGACGCTCAATCTCGTTCTTATCATCGTCATTCGTTTTGTCTTGATTAGCATGATTAATCGCAAGTTCATCATAGTTTTCATCACTAGAATTGTGAACAAGTAAATCATCATCACCTAGCATGTCATCTTCATCACTATTGAAATCAACATACTCGGGGTGTGATACCTTTGGGCCTTTAGCCATGAAGCATCTTCCAATTCCTTCATTTGGTGACTCAAATATGTCGTAGGAGTTGGTTGACACAAGTGCAAGACCGGGAACACCTTCATCTTGAGTATATTCGGAGTCGGAGTGATAACTTCTCTTGGAGCGATCGTCGGAGTCGAAGCCGGATACCCATTCACCAACATGAGCTTGATGTCTTCGTTTTGTGTAGCCCCTTGATGATTTGTCCTTCCTTTCCGAATCCTTGCTTCTCCGTGATGTTCTTCGTTCATAACGGTCATCTCTACTCCTTCTCTCTCTCGGTGGTGATTCTTCTCTCCTACTCTTTCTTTTTGGAGAACCTTCTCTTCTTTTGTATGGAGCCGTACAGTCATTGGAGTAGTGTTCGGGTCTTCCACAATTGTAGCAATTGCATTCACAACTTGAAGATCTTTTGTCACTATAGGACCTTGACTTGGGAATTCTTTCCTTGCTTCTTCTCTTGTAGAACTTGTTGAAGTTCTTCACCATTAGGCTCAATTCTTCATTGAAGTTTTTTTTCTCACTTGATGATGTGGGAGCATCACATGAGGCTTTGTAAGCACAACTTGACTTGTTGTGAAGCTCTTCCTTATCCTTGAGTGACATCTCATGAGAAACAATCCTTCCAATGACTTCCGTTGGCTAGAGATCTTTGTAATTGGGCATCATTTGGATCAATGTGCACACGGTATCATATTTTCCATCCAAGGCTCTTAGGATCTTGTTGATGATGAATCTATCGGTCATATCTTCACTTCCTAAGCCAGCAATCTCATTTGTGATGAGAGCCAGCCTAGAGTACATTTCAGCGACACCTTCACCATCCTTCATTTTGAACTTGTCAAGTTGACTTTGAAGCACATCCAATTTGGATTCCATGACGGAGTCGGTACCTTCATGCATATCAATCAAAGTATCCCAAATTTCCTTTGCATTCTCAAGATGGCTGATTTTGTTGAATTCTTCGGGGCACAATCCGTTGAAGAAAATATCACAAGCTTGAGCATTGTATTGCAGCATATTCAACTCTTCCGCGCTAGCCTCACGGTTTGGTTCCCTCCCATCAAAGAATTCACCTTGCAAGACAATACACACAATAGCCCAAATGGCGGGGTTATGTCCAAGAATATGCATTTTCATCGTATGCTTCCAACAAGAAAAATTAGTACCATCAAAGTAAGGACCTATACGGTGGTAATTTCCCTCACTAGACGCCATACTCTAGTAGGTTGTGAAACCAAGGCTATGATCACCAAAAACTATGGAAATCAAGGCAAATGGAGACCAACGCTCTGATACCACTTGTAGGATCGAAAGTATGTCTAGAGGGGGGTGATTAGACTACTTGACCAAATAAAAATCTAGCCTTTTCCCAATTTTAATTCTTGGCAGATTTTAGCAACTTAGCACAAGTCAAGCAAAGAACCTACACATACAATTCTAAGAGTATAGCAGTGGAATGTAAAACAATTGCATATGAAGGTAAAGGGAGGAGTTTTGGAGGGAGCAAACGCAATGTAGACACGGAAATTTTTGGCGTGGTTCCGATAGGTGGTGCTATCGTACATCCACGTTGATGGAGACTTCAATCCACGAAGGGTAACGGTTGCACGAGTCCACGGAGGGCTCCACCCACGAAGGGTCCACGAAGAATCAACCTTGTCTATCCCACCATGGCCATCGCCCACGAAGGACTTTCCTCACTAGGGTAGATCTTCACGAAGTAGGTGATCTCCTTGCCTGTACAAACTCCTTAGTTCAACTCCACAATCTTGACGGAGGCTCTCAAGTGACACCTAACCAATCTAGGAAACACCACTCTCCAAGAGGTAACAAATGGTGTGTTGATGATGAACTCCTTGCTCTTGTGCTTCAAATGATAGTCTTCCCAACACTCAACTCTCTCTCATAGGATAGGATTTGGTGGATAGATGATTTGAGTGGAAAGCATCTCGGGGAAGGCTAGAGATCAAGATTTATGTGGTTGGAATGAAGTATCTTGACCCCAACACAAGTGTAGGTGGTTCTCTCTCAGAAAATGTATGTTGGAAGTGTAGGCATGTTCTGATGGCTCTCTCCACGAATGAAGAGTGGTCGGAGGGGTATATATAGCCTCCACACAAAATCTAACCGTTACACACAAATCACCAAACTCGGTGGGACCGAATCATACAACTCGGTCAGACCGATTTAGTTGATAATGTGACCGTTAGGGCTTTCGGTGGGACCTACATGTCAACTCGGTGGGACCGATATCATCAGGGTTAGGGCATAACGTAATCTCGGTGAGACCGATTACACAAACTGGTGAGACCGATTTTGGTAATGGACTAAGCAGAGAGTTGCTCAGGCAATCTTGGTGGGACCGATTCGCTCTCTCAATAGGACCGAAACATTACGGAAGGGAAGCAGAGAGTTTGCATTGCAATCTCGGTGGGACCGATCGCTCATCTCGGTTGGACTGAAGCGTTATGAAGGGAAATAGAGAGATTACAATCCCATCTCGGTGAGACCGAGATCCCTTCAGTGGAACCGAAAAGACTAGGGTTTGTGGCAGTGGCTATGTCAAGTGAAGTCGGTGGCGCCGGATAGAAAGTTTCGGTGGGGCCGAGTTTGACTTTTGGTTTGAGATATATTTGGATATGAGAAAGTGGTTGAGGGTTGTGGAGCATATCACTAAGCACTTTGAGCAAGAACCTCATTAAGCAACACCTCACCCCCTCTTAATAGTATTGGCTTTTCCTATGGACTCAATGTGATCTTGGATCACTAAAAATGAAATGTAGAGTCTTTTGCTTTGAGCTTGAGCCAATCCTTTTGTCCTTAGCATTTTGAGGGGTCCACTTTCTAATCCATGCCACGCCAATCATTGAGCTTTTCCTGAAATATTTATCTTCAAGTAGCATTAGCTCAATGAGCTATATGTTGTTAGGAATTAGCAAAACCACCTAGGGATAGTTGCACTTTCAATCTCCCCCTTTTTGGTAATTGATGACAACATATAGATCAAAGCTTCGAGAAATCATTATGAGATTGAAAAACATCATCACTTTGAGAAGTATGTGATAAGCAAGAGCTCCCCCTAAATTTGTGCATTATTGAAAATTTGCTTTTGAATGCAATTGCATAATCAATTAGGATCATGGGTTACTCTTCCATGTCACGTACATCTTGGTGGAGTTGCCCATAACTTTTACAAAACATGATCATCTCATACAATAACTTATATCACATCATGTCTTGACCATATCACATCACAACAAGCCCTGCAAAAACAAGTTAGACATCCTCTACTTTGTTGTCGCAAGTTTTACCTGGCTGCTACGGGCTTCTAGCAAGAACCGTTCTTACCTACGCATCAAAACCACAACGATTTTTCATCAAGTGTGTTGTTTTAACCTTCAACAAAGACCGCCCGTAGTCAAACTTGGTTCAACTAAAGTTGGAGAAACAGACACCTGTCAGCCACCTTTATGCAAAACAAGTTGCATGTCTGACGGTGGAACCGGTCTCATGAACATGGTCATGTAAGGTTGGTCCAGGCTGCTTCATCCAACAATGCCACCGAATCAAAGCAAGACATTGGTGGTAAGCAGTATGACTATGATCACCCACAACTATTTGTGTTCTACTCGTGCATATTATCTACGCATAGACCTAGCTCGGATGACACTATTGGGGAATGTAGCATGCAATTTCAAAAAAAAATCCTACGATCACGCAAGATCTATCTAGGAGATGCATAGCAACGAGAGGGCGAGAGCATATTCATACCCTTGAAGATCGCAAAGCAGAAGCGTTTATCAATGTGGTTGATGTAGTCGTACACCTTCACGATCCGTCCCGATCAAGTACCGAAAGTATGGCAACTCCGCGTTCAGCACATGATCAGCTCTATGACGTCCTCGCCTTCTTGATCCAGCAAGAGGGGCGAAGTAGTAGATGAGTTCCGGCAGCACGACGGCATGGTGACGGTGTTGGTGAAGAACAGTCTCTGCAAGGCTTCGCCAAGTGATAACCCACAAGTATAGGGGATCGCAACAGTTTTTGAGGGTAGAGAATTCAACCCAATTTTATTGATTCGACACAAGGGAGACAAAGAATATTCCCAAGTATTAGCAGTTGAGTTGTCAATTCAACCACACCTGAAAGACTTAATATCTGCAGCAAAGTATTTAGTAGCAAAGGAGTATGGAAGTAACGGTCACGGTGGCAAAAGTAACAGTAGTAGTTTTTGTAGCAATCGTAACAGTGGCAACGGAAAAGTAACTAAGCAAAGATCAATATGTGAAAAGCTCATAGGCAATGGATCAATGATGGATAATTATGTCAGATGCGATTCCTCATGCAACAGTTATATCGTAGGGTGATACAGAACTAGCTCCAGTTCATCAATGTACTGTAGGCATGTATTCCGAATATAGTCATACGTGCTTATGGAAAAGAACTTGCATCACATTTTTTGTCCTACCCTCCCGTGGCAGCGGGGTCCTATTGGAAACTAAGGGATATTAAGGCCTACTTTTAATAGAGTACCGGACTAAAGCATTAACACTTAGTGAATACATGAACTCCTCAAACTACGGTCATCATGAGGAGTGGTCCCGATTATTGCCACTTTGGGGTTGCCGGATTATAACACATAGTAGGTGACTATTGACTTGCAAGATAGGATCAAGAACTCACATATATTCATGAAAACATAATAGGTTGAGATCTAAAATCATGGCACTCGGGCCCTAGTGACAAGCATTAAGCATAGCAAAGTCATAGCAGCATCAATCTTAGAACATAATGGATACCAGGGATCAAACCCTAACAAAACTAAGTCGATTACATGGTAAATCTCATCCAACCCATCACCGTCCAGCAAGCCTATGATGAGATTACTCACACATGGCGGTGAGCATCATGAAATTGGTGATGGAGGATGGTTGATGATGACGATGACGATGGATTCCCCTATCCAGAGCCCCGAATGGACTCCAGATCAGCCCTCCCGAGGAAGATTAGGGCTTGGCGGAGGCTCCGTATCGTAAAATGCGATGAATCCTTCTCTCCGATTTTTTTCTCCCCGAAAGTGAATATATGGAGTTGGGGTTGAGGTCGGTGGAGTCCCAGGGGCCCACGAGGCAGGGGGCGCGCCCTGCACCCTCGTGGATAGGGTATGGGCCCCCTGATGCTGATTCTTTCGCCAACATTTTTCATTAATTCCAAAACTTGTCTCCGTGGATTTTCAGGTCATTCTGAGAACTTTTATTTCTGCACAAAAATAACACCATGGCAGTTCTGCTGAAAATAGCGTCAGTCCGGGTTAGTTCTATTCAAATCATGCAAGTTAGAGTCCAAAACAAGGGCAAAAGTGTTTGGAAAAGTAGATATGTTGGAGACGTATCAACTCCCCCAAGCTTAAACCTTTGCTTGTCCTCAGGTAATTCAGTTGACAAACTGAAAGTGATAAAGAAAAACTTTTACAAACTCTGTTTGATCTTGTTGTTGCAAATATGTAAAGTCGGCATTCAAGTTTTCAGCAAAGATTAAGAGATAACCATATTCACAATAACATTTATGTCTCATGTTTACTCATATCAATGGCATAATCAACTAGCAAGCAATAATAATATATCTCGGATGACAACACTTTCTCAAAACAATCACAACATGATATAACAAGATGGTATCTGGCTAGCCCTTTCTGAGACCGCAAAACATAAATGCAGAGCACCCCTGAAGATCAAGGACTGACTAGACATTGTAATTCATGGTAAAAGAGATCCAGTCACAGTCATACTCAATGTAAATTAATAGCAATGCATGTGAATGATAGCGGTGCTCTCCAACTGGTGCTTTTTAATAAGAGGATGATGACTCAACATAAAAGTAAATAGATAGGCCCTTTGTAGAGGGAAGCAGGGATTTGCAGAGGTGCCAGAGCTCGAGTTTTAAAGCAAAGATAAATAATATTTTGAGTGGCATACTTTCATTGTCAACATAACAACCAAGAGATCTTGATATCTTCCATGCTACACACATTATAGGCAGTTCCCAAACAGAATGGTAAAGTTTATACTCCCCCACCACCAACAAACATCAATCCATGGCTTGTCTGAAACAACGGGTGCCGTCCAACTAACAACAATCCTGGGGGAGTTTTGTTTGCAATTATTTTGATTTGATTTGAGCATGGGACTAGGCATCCCAGTTACCGACATGATGAGCGGAGTCCACTCATCGTGAGAATAACCCACCTAGCATGCACTGGTACAGCGATGTCCTAAACAAATGGTTTAAAACCCCTTTCCGCGACGGCATTTGGAACCATCTCCAAGTGAGTGTGTGCGATAGGGTGTCCTTCCCACACGACCCAGAAATTGTCGGGGATAGGCCCTCCTGGGACCCAGGCTGGGGTCGTGTGCGATTGGGCGAGGCATCAAAACCCAATCATTTCCGTAGGTATGTACATCCCACACGGTGAATCCCAGAAATCATTTTCGAAGGTATGTACATCCCACACGGTGAATCCTAGAAATCATTTCCGTAGGTATGTACGTCCCACACGATGAATCCCAGAATTTCATTTCCGTAGGTATGTACATCCCACACAGTTCTTTGTGTGGAAACATTTGTGCAAGGTTGCCTAACGCAAACAGTTCGCTGCCGGAAGCCGTGTGTGATTGTTAGTTGATCGAAAACTCCTACTTTCTAGAAACCGTGTGGGTTGTTTGAGTTCATTGCCCATGGTGTTGTCTGAGTAACCGTTTGCAATAGAAAACCCCAATAAGCAGGGTAATTAGCCTATTATTGATAATCCATGTACTAATCAAACTGATATTTCTTATAAAACACGCCAGATATTTTATATCCATATAAAAGCAACCAGGATTTCATAATCGAATTACATCAGATAGCTTCAGCACTCAGTTACGCCATTACACAACAGCACCAAGTTTCACATGTAGCATCAAAAACCTTTGGAAAGTAGCATCATACACGGTAAATATACAGATGAATCTCATCTGGGAAACTACAGAAGCGGAAGGCAAATATTGAGCCTTAAGTGATGTTGAATGTCCTTGCAACTTTAGGCCAGTGGCTATGGATAATTGCCCGCCCAACCTTCATCCTCTTCAGCAAGAATTCAATATTGTACCGTGGGTGTTGAATGAATACCATCCTCGCCTCTTGACCATGCAGGTGGTTTGAGAGGTAATCATCGGTGAACTACTTTGAAAAGTACTGAAAACAAAGCTATGCATAAATCGCTGTTGTAAACTTTGAAATGGTGAAAGGGTTAAAAACAAGATAAAAGAGTTGGTACCATCCTATAGTTGACTGATGTCTTCTTCATTGCACAAACAAATATCTTGCTGTTATTCGTCGCAAGTTTCTTCATCCTAACAATCTTTCTAAGTTTCTTGACTTGACTTATATTAATGGACATCTCATTTCCCCATATGCAAAATGGGTCGAACAGTGGGTCTAAGCCATTGACAGCAGGACTTACATGTGCAAGACCAAATTGTAAGAAACCTAAATATTAGAATGGTTCCTGCAACTGCACAATAATGTGTTATTAGCCAAAGGACCCTGCTTGAACAAACCTCGATGGTAAACCGCACTGTCTCCCATTGTTTCCCTGCAACACACATAAGGAAGATCTTGATCAGGTTAACTGAGAGTCGCCATACTATCAGTAGAATGTGTATTGAGTACAGTCAAATTCGATTGGTGTCACATGCATAACAATTCAAAATTGTACCCACAGCAAATGAAAATCAAATTGCAGAACTGAACTAAACAGTTAAATGAACAGCAGACCAACTGAACCAAAATAGTTAACTGAGCACGACATTGCAGAATAGAAACATGTACTAGAAGATAAGACAGTTAAAAAAACAAAGAATTCTTGAGAACAGTACTACAAAATGTAGCAATTGTTGGACCAAAGTGTTAACTGAGCATTACATTTCAGAGGACCAAACTGTTAACTGAACAACAGATTGCATATTAACATTATAGAGGACAAATCACTAGAAGGCACTGGCGGTTGCCTGAAGAAAACATCACGAACTGTATTTTAAAGTAGACAACCACGTTACGGTGTCGACGGTGGCCTCAAAGACGAGGTGCTCCTCCAAGATCTGACGGTCGACAGCATGTCAGCCATAGCGACCTCGTTCGCGCGTGCGGCTGCATGCTACTCAGCTCCACATTATACTGCTTGTAAAATGTCTATGGCGGCGCTTAATTGGAGGAGGGGGCAGTGATTTCGGTGGAAGGTGTTGCTCCGTCATTCGGGGCATGTGGGACGGGAAAGGAGGAGGATGGTGTGGGTGGGTGTGGATTACCTGACCATATCGACGAGGCCGCACCACAAGAAGAAGGGTCGGTGGCGAGGAGGCCGCGCAGCAAGAAGAAGGGTCGCCGGCTAGGAGGCGGCGCTCAAGAGAAGAAGGGTCACCGATGAGGAGGCGGCGCTGCAAGAAGAAGGGTAGCGGGCGAGGAGGCGGCACTGCAAGAAGGAGGGTCGCCGGCGAGGAGGCTGAGCTGCCAGTAAGCAGCAGTGAAGGTTTGAACTTGGAAAGCAAGGAGAAATAGTGGAAATGTGGATTTTGGTAGGAGGGAGGGTGCGGGGAGATAGATATTTCCGCGGTGGCAAAAAAATTCGCTCGGTGCCATGAGAAACTGGCGTGCAAGTGTGGTTCAAGCGGGGGCGGTGGACTGTAGACAACGAAGCTTCCTGCGTAAGCCAACAAGACGATGCGCCAAGATATTTTATATCGCATCCCACACGATTCTTTATAGTAAACTATTTGTGGTATACGTGATTTTTTTATTATGTTTTGAAAGACAAAATGGTGTTATGGAGGGAAAGGATGGTGTTTGAATTGCTAGAACATTTATGTATAGTTAACATGCAACTAGTACATGAGTGTCGTGTTTAAATTTGGAATTATTCTGGGTTCGTTTGGCATTTTTAAGCATTAATTGAGTTTCTGGGCATTTAATGTGCATAATTCAAATTTGAACTACAAGCACATGCTCCAATGCACCAAAGTTTGCTGAAAAATCACATGTGTGTCTTTGAGTGAATTTATAGGTCCCATGCAAGAAATGGGAATGAAATTCAAACATCTGGGTGTCGTGGCTTGGCCGGAATGATTGAGAACCTTGGTTTTTTAATTCTTGTAAATCCAAAACACGGCTGAAAATCATGAAACTTGGCATGGTGTCATGACATGGCACCAACATGCTGCAGTAAATTTTTTGGCCAAATTGGGACAAGCTTTGGTGTAAGCTTCTTGCAAACCGGACTTCCCTCAAGAAGGCTCCTGGTTCCGAGAGGGAACGTGTCACCTCCGTGTGCGAAATGACATACGTACACTGCCTTCTCCCGCCTTAATTTTTTACACAGGTAGATTAGACCAAATACAAGTATTGTGCTAAATTTTGGAATTATTCCATGTTCATTTCGCCTTTTTTATACATTAAAATTGAGTTTCTGTGCATTTAATGTGTATAATTCAAATTTGAACTACAAGCACGTGCTCTAGTGCACCAAAGTTGTTTGAAAAATCACATGTGTGTCCTCGGGTGAATTTCTAGGTCCCATGCAAGGGATGGGAGTGAAATTCAAACATCTGGGCGTCGTGGCTCGACCGGAAAGATTGAGAAACTTGGTTTTTTAATTCCTGTAATTCCAAAACACGCATGAAAAATCATGAAACTTGGCATGGTATCATGACATGGCACGAACATGCTGCAGTAATTTTTTTGGCCGAATTGGGACAAGCTTTGGTGTAAGCTTCTTGCAAACCAGAGCTTCCCTCAAGAAGGCTCGTGCTTCCGAGAGGGAACATTTCACCTCCGTGTGTGAAATGACATACGTACACTGCCTTCTCCTGCCTTAATTTTTTACATAGCCAGATTAGACCAACTAGAAGTACCGTGCTAAATTTTGGAATTATTATGGGCTCGTTTCGCCTTCTTATACATTAATTGAGTTTCTGGGCATTTAATGTGCATAATTCAAATTTGAACTACAAGCACATGCTCCTGTGCACCAAAGTTGTTTGAAAAATCACATGTGTGTCCTTGGGTGAATTTCTAGGTCCCATGCAAGACATTGGAGTGAAATTCAAACATCTGGGTGTCGTGTCTCGGCCGAAAAGATTGAGAAACTTGGTTTTTTAATTCCTGTAATTCCAAAACACGCCTAAAAATCATGAAACTTGGCATGGTGTCATGACATGGAAAAACATGTTGCGGTAATTTTTTGGGCCGAATTGGGACAAGCTTTGGTGTACGCTTCTTGCAAACTGGAGCTTCCCTCAAGAAGGCTCGTGGTTCCAAGAGGGAACGTGTCACCTCCGTGTCCGAAATGACATACGTACACTGCCTTCTCCCGCCTTCATTTTTTTACACAACAAGATTAGACCAAATAGAAGTACCGTGCTAAATTTTGGAATTATTCCAGGCTCGTTTCGCCTTTTTTATACATTAATTGAGTTTCTGGGCATTTAATGTGCATAATTCAAATTTGAACTACAAGCACATGCTCCAGTGCACCAAAGTTGTTTGAAAAATCACATGTGTGTCCTTGGGTGAATTTCTAGGTGCCATGCAAGAGATGGGAATGAAATTCAAACATCTGGGCGTCGTGGTTCGGCCGAAAGATTGAGAAACTTGGTTTTTTAATTCCTGTAATTCCAAAACACGCCTGAAAATCATGAAACTTGGCATGGTGTCATGACATGGCACCAACATGCTGCGGTAATTTTTTTGGCCGAATTGGGACAAGCTTTGGTGTAAGCTTCTTGCAAACCGGACCTTCCCTCAAGAAGGCTCGTGGTTCCAAGAAGGAACCTTTCACCTCCATGTGCGAAACGACATACGTACACTGCCTTCTCCCGCCTTCATTTTTGTACAAAACCAGAATAGACCAAATAGAAGTACCATGCTAAATTTTGGAATTATTACGGGCTCGTTTCGCCTTTTTTATACATTAATTGAGTTTCTGGGCATTTAATGTGCATAATTCAAATTTGAACTACAAGCACATGCTCCAGTGCACCAAAGTTGTTTGAAAAATCACATGTGTGTCCTTGGGTGGATTTCTAGGTCCCATGCAAGAGATGGGAGTGAAATTCAAACATCCGGGCGTCGCGGCTCGGCCGGAAAGATTGAGAAACTTGGTTTTTTAATTCCTGTAATTCCAAAACATGCATGAAAATCATGAAACTTGGCATGATGTCATGACATGGCACCAACATGGTGTGGTAATTTTTTTGGCCGAATTGGGACAAGCTTTGGTGTAAGCTTCTTGCAAACCGGAGCTTCCCTCAAGAAGTCTCATGGTTCCGAGAGGGAACGGGTCACCTCCGTGTGTGAAACGACATACGTACACTGCCTTCTCCCGCCTTAATTTTTTACACAGCTAGATTAGACCAAATAGAAGTACCATGCGAAATTTTGGAATTATTCCCGGTTCGTTTGGCCTTTTTTATACATTAATTGAGTTTCTGGGCATTTAATGTGCATAATTCAAATTTGAACTACAAGCACATGCTCTAGTGCACCAAAGTTGTTAGAAAAATCACATGTGTGTCCTTGGGTGAATTTCTAGGTCCCATGCAAGAGATGGGATTGAAATTCAAACATCTGGGTGTCTTGGCTCGGCCGGAAAGATTGAGAACTGGTTTTTTAATTCCTGTAATTCCAAAACATGCCTGAAAATCATGAAACTTGGCATGGTCCCATGACATGGCACCAACATGCTGTGGTAATTTTTCTGTCTGGTTTGCAAAGGCGCACACATTAACAATCAACAAAGTCATTTTGGAACAAGTGTTGTCACATTACAAATCGGAAAGTGTCGGTGTCAAAACCGGCGGATCTCGGGTAGGGGGTCCCGAACTGTGCGTCTAGGCGGATGGTAACAGGAGGCAGGGGACACAATGTTTTACCCAGGTTCGGGCCCTCTTGATGGAGGTAAAACCCTACGTCCTGCTCGATTGATATTGATGATATGGGTAGTACAAGAGTAGATCTACCACGAGATCAGAGAGGCTAAACCCTAGAAGCTAGCCTATGGTATGATTGTTGTCCCTACGGACTAAAACCCTCCGGTTTATATAGACACCGGAGAGGGCTAGGGTTACACAGAGTCGGTTACAATGGTAGGAGATCTACATATCCGTATCACCAAGCTTGCCTTCCACGCCAAGGAAAGTCCCTTTCGGACACGGGATGAAGTCTTCAATCATGTATCTTCATAGTCTAGGAGTCCGGCCGAAGGTATAGTCCGGCTATCCGGACACCCCCTATTCCAGGACTCCCTTAATAGCCCCCGAACCAGGCTTCAATGACGACGAGTTCGGCGCGCAGATTGTCTTCGGGATTGCAAGGTGGGTTCTCCAAATTCCGTGTACCTGTTGAATAATGTCCGGTTTCTTGTAGCGCTCCTTGGCTCCTACGCCCAATAATGGCCGTCTTCCACATGTCAAACGAATACGAAAATTCGGGGTGTTTTTTTATATTTACACCCCTAGTTGCGTGAATGAGCCGCCTATTTAAGGGGACGAGGATTTAGATCCAAACCACACCTTCTCCCCTCCGCATGTATTCATCAGAGCGTATCCGACAGAGGTCCATTCTATCATGGTCGGCCGCCACAGCTCCTCCTCTCGCCCTTCCAGCCCTCAGCCTGGAGATTGGAGAAGGTGCTCCATCCCGCATAGCGAGCTAGCGACGCTCCAGACCAAAGGATTTCTCCCCCCGGCCTATATGGTCCCGGTTCGAGCCGGACTCGCCACCTATAATGGCGGAGAGCAAGCTGAGAGCGCCCCCAATCCCTCCAAAGGTGAGCGGGTATGCCTTGTCCCTTACTTAATAAGAGGGCTCGGAATTCCAATTCATCCGTTTCTCCGGGGGCTCCTGGAGTTCTATGGCCTCCAGCTGCACAACCTCACGCCTGCCTCCATATTGCATATCGCGGGCTTCGTAGCCCTTTGCGAGCTGTTTTTGGGCTGCGAGGCTCATTTCGCGCTGTGGAAAAGGCTATTCTGCCTTGTGCCCCGTTCTAAGAAGGGGTCAATATATCAAGTGGGCGGAGCCAAAGTGTGGCGCATCGCCGGGACCGGATATCTATCCGGAACCCCAAAGAAGGCGTCCGAAGACTGGCCTTCGGAATGGTTTTATATAGAGGACGTCCCGCTGCCGGATCCTGTCCGGATCGGCCTCCCTGAGTTCGACTGTGCTCCCCTAAAGAAGCGCCTAAGTTGGCATCCACGGAACCCTCAGAGGGAAAGCGACAAGGACGTTCTTTACCTGATGGGCCGAATAAGATTGTTAGCTCATTCCGGACTGACCATGATCGGGGTCATGGTCGCATGCATCATGCGAGGGGTGCAGCCGCTTCAGTATAGAAGCTGCCCCATGTGGGACTTCAACAGGGAGGAGGACGCCACCCGCCACGGCCGTAAGGGGCCGGATTCGGCTGTCGCTCTAATAAAGATCTTGTCCACTTTGTACAAGGGAGAAGAGGAGGAATTTCTCTGCGTCAACCCACAGGGTGGATTTTCTATGTACAATCCCCCAAGTTGGGTAAGTGGACACTTTTACTTGCCCATCCATTTTATATTCCCATCGTTAGATATTTAGTCTAACGACTTCAACGCAGGAACTGCGCCAGGCTGTTAAAGAAATAAACAGCCCTCCTCCACAACCCGAGGATCCGGGACGGTTCCTCGACCCGGCCTCTCAAGAGGATCCGGACTTATCTGTGGAGCTGATTGATGGGGTGTTTCATCAATTGAGCATGGACAACGCCTTGGTGGCCATTACGGCCGATTACCCAGGGCTACTCCCAGCCTCACAGGTAACTGAGACCGAAGTCCCAGCACTTTGAAAAGGGATCTATCCTCGCGTGTTTTTGATTGCCGTATGACAACTGTGTTTTGCAGGGGAGGCCCTTGAGACGGGAGGCCGAGCCTGCGGCGACTAGCCAACGAGGGGCGGCAAGGCCCCGCGGGCTGAAAAGAAGTGCGGTCCGGACTGAGATGCCGGCGTAAAGGTATAGCGCGCCACCTTATTCCCAGGTGTTATTCCTTCAAGGCATACTAACGCTCGTGCTCTCTTCAGGACGAAGAGACCTCGCCGGACTATATCCGGAAAGGTTGCCAATCGCGCCTCCACCAGCCAGGCTCCAAAGCCTGGTCCGGAAGCGGAGGCGAACACGAGGCGCGCACCGGACGCTCCTCCGACAGAGGATGCGGACAGGCTGTCTGCCACCAATTCCGAGGTGGAGAGTGCCATGAACCATAGGCATCGCCGGGCAGTTCTTCATGATGCTTGTTTCTCCCAAGAGGCATTGGATGCCTTCAATTCGAGAGATGCGTACCTCTGTGCCACTCAAAATGGTCTAGCCAGAGCCACAGAGCAATATGTAAAAGACATACGGGTAAGAAAATTTTGGTAATTATATATATACCAGTAGCCCCCGAGACTTGAAATAGTTAGAATAACTGATTTAAGGATCATTTGTTATGCAAGTTCTTACAGAAAAGAATACCCTACAGTCCCAGCAGTTGGAAGAGTGCAAGGCCCAACTTGAGGCCGCACTAGCCGCGGCAGGGGAGCCCAAGGAGACCCCCTCTGGTAATATACGCTTCGAAAGATAAGTATTTTGCGAAGTGCGGCGTGGGTGCAAATCTGACAAATGAAATTGCAGATGGCGCCGGATTAAATCCAGAAGAGCAACAACTCCGACGCCAGCTGAAGGCTGGTGAGAGCATGCTGACAAAGGTGAGGCGGGAGAAGAACGATCTCCAAGATGCCAACACCAAGCTGGGCGTTGAACTGAAGGATGTTCGTGCCCAACTGTTGGACTCCGTGAAGGAGAATCAGCGGCTTCGACGCGGCATATATAGTAAGTGCTTAAACGAACTTTGAAAAAAGAGTTCGGCGAGGAAGTTGACTAACAGAGTAATGTCTGTAGGTATGCTAACGGGTCGTCCTGCAGAGGAAATGCCTAGTTCTACGGGTGACCTTCTTCCTGAGCTCTCACAACTGCACGAGCGAGTTCGGTAGGTGATGCAAAGCGTCGCCCAGGCCTTGTGACCATCCGTCTCCATGCCCGAAAGCCTTGGAGAGCTTGTAGAGAAGCTGAAGGGAGCGCGGCGGCGCTTCCAATTGTGGAAGACGTCGGCCTGCTGTTAAGGCGCCAGGGAGGCCTGGGCCATGGTGAAGACGCATTACACGAAGGCTGACCCAAACCACATGGCCGAGGTCGGACCCGTGGGGCCCGATGGGAAGGAGATCCCTGTGAGCTTAGTATACGGCAAAGTAGAATTGGCCACAAAGTATTCCCAATAGGACTGTATACTAGACAACCTGTTAGATGGTATTGAAGAGGAATACAATCAGTCAGATTGACTATGTAATTATAATTGGCATGTGTAATGCCTTCTAGCCGGATTGTAGATTGTTTGTCATGGCCGACCTTTTCGCTTCAACCTCGGGACCTGACGGTCCGGAGTGTGTCCGAATACCCTCGCAGTTGTATAAGAACCGGGGTATGCATGGAGACTAGGCATAGGGGTCATTAGTGCTTGAACAGACAAGTGCCCAACTAGTTATGTTATATTACATGGTTAGTAAGAAACATCTTCCAGGGAGAATAGTTCCGTTAGGGGTTCCTTTCCCTGGGAGGCATGCCCTAAAGTGCATGTCCATTTTGCGAAAAGAGATGCAGGAAAAACATCTGGGGGCGTATAGATAAATAAGTGGAAAAAAGATCATCTTTAGTTCACCGACCGAATATTCCCTTAAGAACGCTAGGTTTCGGCTTCACCTAGTCTGAGGTACACATCCGACTGACCCGGCAGTAACAATCGCAGAGGTGCTCCCTTTACCACCTAGCCGGACAATCGGGAACGTAGGGGTAAGCACAGGAGCCAGGCAACCCAGCTTGGCCAAAACTTAAGTCATATCGATGCATATAATGGTGAATAAAAGGTACATGCGGAAGTGTGACACATGTGTTGGGCATGAAGCCCGTATAAATAAGCTTCTGTTTAAAGAAGCCCCCAGGTTTAATGAGCGCGGATAGCGCATCACTGTATGAGCCTTTAAAGGCTATAAGAGAGAGAGGAGAAGGAGAGAAATGTAAGACAGAAAGTATATAAAAATGGACAGAGGAAGGAGACGAACACAGAGTCCGGCGCTAGGCATAGAATCTTCGGAGACGGGCTGCATTCCATGGGTTCGACTCGAGTCGGTTATCCGATGCATCTCGCAGGCGGTACGTTCCACCAGTCAGGACTTGGTCAATTATGAAGGGACCTTCCCATTTGGGCTTGAGTTTGTCCTTTTTCTTGTCCGACAGGCGTAGAACTAATTCGCCAACATTGTAATTTTTGGCCCGTACTTCTCTGCTTTGGTATCTTCGAGCCTGCTGTTGATAGAATGCGGAACGGGCTTTTGCCACGTCACGCTCTTCCTCCAAGGCGTCCAAACTGTCCTGCCGATCGAGCTCGGCTTCTCTTTCTTCGTACATGTGCACTCGACGTGAGTCATGAATTATGTCGCAGGGCAAAACTGCCTCTACGCCGTACACCATGAAGAATGGTGTGTATCCGGTGGTGCGATTCGGCATGGTCCGCAGCCCCCAGAGTACGGAGTCGAGCTCCTCTACCCAGTGCGTATTAGATTCCTTAAGGGACCGCACTAATCTGGGTTTGATGCCGCTCATGATAAGACCATTTGCACGTTCGACCTCGCCGTTAGTTTGTGGGTGATAGACGGAAGCATAATCGAGCTTGATGCCCATATTTTTGCACTAGAGTTTTACCTCGTAGGCCGTAAAGTTCATGCCGTTATCAGTGATGATGCTGTGGGGGACGCCGTAACGGTGTACAACCCCGGATATAAAGTCTATCACCGGTCCATATTCGGCCGTCTTAACAGGCTTGGCTTCTATCCATTTGGTGAACTTATCCACCATGACCAGTAAGTATTTTTTCTTGTGGGTTCCACCTTTAAGGGGTCCAACCATGTCAAGCCCCCAGACCGCGAAGGGCCAAGTGATGGGGATAGTTTGGAGGGCGGTGGGTGGCATATGGCTTTGGTTTGCAAAAAGCTGGCAACCGACGCATCGTTGGACTAAGTCCTGGGCGTCTGCCCGGGCCGTCGGCCAATAAAAGCCTGTACGGAAGGCCTTGCTTACAAGGGACTGAGCAGCAGCGTGATGACTGCCGAGTCCGGCATGAATTTCAGCCAGGAGGTTCCGCCCTTCCCCTTCGGAGATGCACCTTTGAAGGACTCTGATAGTGCTTTTCTTATAAAGCTCTCCCTCATGGACTTTATAGGCTTTAGATCGCCGCACTATGCAGTGTGCCTCATTTTGGTCCTCGGGGAGTTCCTGCCTGGTAAGGTAGGCGAAGAATGGTTCTATCCACGGGGCAATGACGGCCATTATTACGTGGGCTGAAGGTGTTATTTCATTGGCAGAGCCTCCAATTATGTCAGAGTGTTCGGTGTCGGGCAGTGCGGTTGGGTCCGGGCTATTATTGCCAGGTTCCCCTTCCCATACTACGGACGGCTTGAACAGCCTTTCCAAGAAGATGTTGGGGGGGACTATATCGCGTTTTGCGCCGATGCATGCCAGCACATCTGCAGCCTGATTATTTTACCGGGCTATATGGTGAAATTCGAGCCCTTCGAACCGAGCTGACATTTTTAGGACGGCGTTGCGATAAGCTGCCATTTTTGGATCCTTGGCATCAAAGTCTCCATTTATTTGGGATATTGCGAGGTTCGAGTCCCCGCGCATCTCTAGGCGTTGAATGCCCATGGATACTGCCATCCGGAGACCATGTAAAATGGCCTCATATTCGGCTGCGTTGTTGGAGTCTGTGTACATTATCTGGAGTACGTATTGAACTGTGTCTCCTGTGGGGGACGTCAAAACGACGCCAGCCCCCAGACCGGCCAACATTTTGGAGCCGTCGAAGTGCATGACCCAGTTTGAATATGTGCCGTACTCTTTAGGCAGTTCGGCCTCTGTCCATTCTGCGACGAAGTCGGCCAAGACTTGTGACTTGATAGCTCGCCGTGGCTTGTAAGTTATGTCGAACGGGAGGAGCTCAATGGCCCATTTTGCAATCCGGCCCGTCGCGTCGCGGTTGTTTATAATATAGTTAAGTGGCACTTCCGAGGCTACTGTTATTGAACACTCTTGAAAGTAGTGTCGCAGCTTTCGGGATGCCATAAATACCGCGTACGCAATCTTTTGATAATGCGGGTACCGTGACTTGCACGGAGTAAGGACAATGGACACATAGCAGACCGGCTTTTGAAGGGGGAATTTGTGTCTGTCCGTTTCTCGTTCGACGACGAGCACTACGCTTACGACCTGATGGGTTGCTGCAATGTATAATAGCATTGGTTCGCCAATGTTTGGCGCGGCCAGGACTGGGTTTGTTGCCAAGATGGCTTTTATTTCGTCGAGTCCGGCCGTGGCTGCATCCGTCCACTCGAAGTGTTTGGTGCGCCGAAGGAGGCGGTAAAGGGGTAGGGCCTTTTCTCCCAAGCGGGAGATAAAGCGGCTTAGAGCCGCCACGCATCCGGTTAATTTTTGTATTTGTTTGAGATCCTTTGGGATATCCAATTGTGACAGAGCTCGGATCTTGGCTGGATTTGCTTCAATTCCTCTACCGGATACAATGAAGCCCAAGAGCTTTCTAGCTCGAACGCTGAAAACGCATTTTTCCGGGTTGAGCTTGATGTCGTATGTTCGGAGGTTACCGAATGTTAGCCTCAAGTCATCTACTAGAGATTCGACATGTCTTGTTTTAACGACCACATCATCTACGTATGCCTCCACTATTTTGCCGATCTGGTTTGCCAGACATGTCTGAATCATGCACTGATATGTTGCGCCGGCGTTTTTGAGCCCGAAGGGCATTGTGTTGAACCAGAATGGGCCGTATGGTGTGATGAATGCCGTTGTGGCTTGGTCTAACTCTGCCATCTTTATTTGATGGTAGCCGGAGTATGCGTCGAGGAAACACAATGAATCGTGTCCTGCGGTAGCGTCGATAATTTGATCGACGCGGGGGAGAGGGAAGGGATCCTTTGGGCAAGCCTTGTTAAGGTCTTTAAAATCAACGCACAAGCGCCAGGATTTGTCCTTCTTTGGTACCATCACCAGGTTTGCTAGCCAGTCCGGGTGTTTTATATCTTTGATGAATCCGGCCTCCAATAGCTTGTCTAGTTCCTCTCCCATGGCCTGTCTCTTAGGTTCAGAAAAACGTTGAAGAGCCTGTTTGACTGGCTTGAATCCTTTTAGGATATTTAAGCTGTGTTCGGCCAGCCTGCGTGGAATTCCTGGCATGTCTGAAGGGTGCCAGGCGAAAATGTCCCAGTTCTCTCGTAGGAACTCTCGCAGTGCGGCGTCTACATCAGGGTTTAACTGTGCTCCAATGGAAGCTGTTTTATTGGGGTCCATTGGATGGACCTGGAATTTGACTATTTCATCCGCCGGTTTAAAGGAGGTGGACTTGGATCTTTTGTCGAGTATCACATCGTCCCTATTCACCATGGAGCGCAGCGCAGTCAGTTCCTCAGCCGCTAGGGCTTCGGATAGCGCCTCGAGGGCCAGTGCGACTTTCTTGTTTTCGGCGCGCAGTGCTATGTCCGGATCACTAGCGAGAGTGATGATTCCGTTAGGCCCGGGCATCTTGAGCTTCATGTACCCGTAATGGGGTATTGCTTGGAAGATTGTAAACGCTTCCCGCCCTAGCAGAGCGTGATATCCGCTACTGAACGGGGCCACTTGGAACGTGACCTCTTCGGACCTGTAATTATCCGGCGTGCCGAACAGCACATCTAGTGTGATTTTTCCTGTACAACGCGCTTCCCGGCTGGGGATTATTCCTCTAAAGGTTGTGCTGCTTCGCTCAATGCTGTTCCAGTCTATTTCCATTTTTTGAAGGGTTTCCTCATAAATGAGGTTCAATCCGCTGCCGCCATCCATGAGTACCTTGGTAAGACGAAAGCCGTCCACTATTGGACTAAGGACCAATGCGGCTGGTGCTCAGGTTGTTCGGAATTTAGGTTCATCACTGGCGTTAAAAGTAATAGCCGTGTCACTCCATGGGTTTATTGTTGCTACTTGGTAGACTTCGGCAAGGCTGCGGAGTGTTCTTTTTCGCATATTATTTGATGTGAAAGTCTCGAAGACTGTTGATACCGTACTGGTGTCTCTGGGGTGGCTTTCTGTGGCTTCTGGAATTAGAAGATCTTCGCCAATTTTTGCCACCTGCCGGAGTATCCAACATGCTCTAAGGCTATGAGTTGGTGTGGCGCCCTCTACATTGTGAATTTTACAGGGTCCATTAAGCCATCCTTCCAGCACGGTTCCGTGCCCTGTAGTGGGCTTTTGCTTTTTGGTATTGAACCCGGGTGTCTGGCGATGATGCACCCTTTTATTTCAGACTGGGTTTGTATTCAGGGCCGGATTGTCCCAAAATTTTATTTCGGTTTTCCAGGCGCTTTCCATCGCACAGTACTTTTGTACTATGGATGCCAAGTCAGCAAAAAGTGTAATATCGCAGTGACTTATGGCGTTGAGGATTCCCTTGTCCGTGCAATTATTGCAGAAGAATGAAATTGCGTCTTCCTCGCGGCAGTCCTTTATCCTGTTCATAACCAGGAGGAATCTGGGCCAGTAGTGATGTACTGTTTCTTCGGGCTCTTGCCTAATTTGGGATAGATCGCTTATGTACGGGTGGGTGGGTGGAATCAAATCCGAAACCTCACCCAATCTGAGACCCAAGGGCCAAGGAGTTTCCGAACTCGGAAGTTTGGATTCTTGGATGTTGTCCAATGAATCTAGCCCGTCGCCTGACTTTAAGTTCAGGTCTTGAGTGATGTCCTCACCTCCGCGGGTATCCAGCTTGGAGGGATCGGGAATCCGGACATAGCTAGTCCTTAATATAGATGAAGGGTCGCCGCACTGTCCCTCTACCATGACAACATGATGGGTGACCTGGGGAGAGTTAATCTCTCTCAGATCGGGTTTAGACCCAATCTGGTCGTAATCCGTTGCGACTCCCGGGGCGGCGATAAGATCCAAGAGCTCATTTAGGGAAGAGAGCTCCATTGGATCTAGCTTCTCGGCGAATTCCGAGCTGACGTGAAGATTGCTTTCGATGACCCGAGAGGTCATCGTCGGCGCAGCAGCCAAACAGGCGGTCATAAGGAAACCACCTAGCCGGAGAGTTTGGCTGACAGCCCAAGCTCCCTTAGTAACGGTGCCGTCTTTAAAGACGGGATGAGGCATCCTTCCTGATGGCGACGACACATAGGAACTCTCAATGAAAGCACCAATGTCGGTGTCAAAACCGGCGGATCTCAGGTAGGGGGTCCCGAACTGTGCGTCTAGGCGGATGGTAACAGGAGGCAGGGGACACAATGTTTTACCCAGGTTCGGGCCCTCTTGATGGAGGTAAAACCCTACGTCCTGCTCGATTGATATTGATGATATGGGTAGTACAAGAGTAGATCTACCACGAGATCAGAGAGGCTAAACCCTAGAAGCTAGCCAATGGTATGATTGTTGTCCCTACTGACTAAAACCCTCCGGTTTATATAGACACCGGAGAGGGCTAGGGTTACACAGAGTCGGTTACAATGGTAGGAGATCTACATATCCGTATCGCCAAGCTTGCCTTCCACGCCAAGGAAAGTCCCTTCCGGACACGGGACGAAGTCTTCAATCTTGTATCTTCATAGTCCAGGAGTCCGACCAAAGGTATAGTCCGGCTATCCGGACACCCCCTAATCCAGGACTCCCTCAGAAACACAAGTATTATTGAAACCGTGGGCATTCGACTTACCAATTACGTGCGGCCACGCGTCCCCTTTTTTATTGGCTAGGAGGTGTCGTGCGGGGTAGCTATTTGAGTACGGGGGGCGTGCGATCGGACCCCTGCGTGTGCTCAGTGGGAGGAGAGCTCTTTTGACCGCTACCCACCGCGCACCTCCCTCCCAACGTCTCCATTAATGGTGCCTGAGCACCTGTTCTATGGCATGGCTATATGTCTCACTGGACTGAGATTTAAGAGGGAAAAATGAAAATCTGAAAAGAAAGTTTTGCATGGATCTTGATGTAAGATCCGACGGACCTATATAGCATCGACTACAACTTATAGCAAGGATGATGAATATAAGGACGATGACATTGGATAATAATTGTCTTACATATTTATAAACATAACTAAAAAAGCCACATGCGGCAACGCCCGATATACACAAGGGTAAAAGAAGAAGGAAGCCACAACAGGAACTAGTCTCCGCGGCGGGTGGCGACGAGCTCTTTCTTGTCCTCAAGATGCTAGTTGAGAGCATCCATGGATTCCTCCACCAGCCTTCTATGCTCGATGCGCGGCATGGCATTCTCGTCCATAAGTTTCTCGACGATGAGGCTGGTCCTCTTCAACAACGCAGTGGTCTGCTCCTGCTGCTCTGCACTTCCGACGATCTTCGCCCTCAGCAGGTCGCGCTCGGCCCGGAGCTTCGCATTGCTCTCATTTAGTTGCCGGATGACATTGATAGACTGTTCAAACGAGGCTTGCAAGTCATCCTGCAACCTCGCCCACCTGGAGATCTGATACATCTGCCTAAGGACGAGGGCACGCATGCGCCTGTAAGAGTCCTCGCCTACCCGCGAGGCAATTTCCCAGACCTCCACGGTGTGGGAGGACATCTCTGCTGCATTCGCGGTGCGGCAGGACATCTCTTCTGCTTCCGCGGCGCGGCCAGACCAGTCTGCTGCATCGACGGTGCGGCGGGACCTCTCTGCTGCTATGGCCGTGCGGCGGGACATGTTGGCTGCTTTCACGGCAAGGTGGGACATCTCTCGTGTTCCCGCTTCCAGGCTCGCCTCTCCCTGGTGGCAATCTCTCGACCCAGAAGTCACGCTGGCCATGGCGGACGCAAGGGAATGATGATGAATGACTTGTTTGTTTTGACTTTTTGTGGATGAGGGGTTCAGGAGGAATGTGCAGTCATCTTGGAGTAGTAGTATTTATAACCATGTAGTAATACACTCCTAAGTGGGAAACCGTTAAGGTTTTGATCGATGTGAACAGGTTTGCAATTTGGAATGTGACGGGACACATGCTCAAAATTTACTGACGGTTATAAGTGCGGCATTATTCCTGGAAGGCGTAACGTGGGCACATACGCCTTCTCGGCCCCGTACGTGGCGTTTGCACCATAGGGTGCACCGCAATAGGCAATGTCTGTACCATCGCGCACGGTTCTTTTAATTAGAATGTGTGTGCCCGTCTAGCGCACACACGTTGATCTATCTAACTGTTTCAATTTGTTGTGACTAATCGCAAACAGTTCATCCATGTGAAGTGTATGCCATCAATCGTAGACACATTGATCTGGCTGACCCATTTCTGTTCTGTTACCTAATCGCAAACAGTTAATCCTTCTGAAGCGTATGCCCTCGATCACACACACCTTGATCTGGCTGGTCGTTTCTTTTGTGTTGCCTTATCACAAATAGTTCATCCAAGTGAACCGTATGCTGTGTATCGCACACGCCTTCATCTGGCTGCCCGTTTCTTTTGTTCCTCCTCATCTCAAACAGTTAATTGAACTGAACCGTATGCCCTTCATCGCACATGAAACTAAAACAGGAACCGTGTTTGATGCATCCGTCATCGCAAACGTTTTATACATTTCTGACGGTTTTCATACAACACCATTTGCGATTATTGCATCACACATAGTTTCTCGAAGGGTCTCTGATCGTAGTGCCGCGTTAGTAGCATCCTGCAGTAGCGATGGAAGATATAGACAGCCCTAGTTGATACATGAGCTATTCGAGCATACAAAGCGGAATTTCAATTGAAGGATTAGAGTTTGGCACATACAAATTTACTTGGAACGACAGGTAAATGCCGCATATAGGAAGGTATGGTGGACTCATATGGAATAACTTTGGGGTTTATGGGAGTGGATGCACAAGCAGTATTCCCGCTTAGTACAAGTGAAGGCTAGAAAGAGACTGGAAAGTGACCAACTAGAGAGCGACAACAGTCATGAACATGCATTAAGATTAATCAACAATGAGTGCAACCATGAGTAGGATATAAATCACTGTGAACATAAATATCATGGAGGCTATGTTGATTTTCTTTCAACTACATGCATGAACATGTGCCAAGTCAAGCCACTCGAATCGTTCAAAGGAGGATACCACCCTATCATATCATATCACAACCATTTTAATAGCATGTTGGCACACAAGGTAAACCATTATTAACTCCTAGCTAATTAAGCATGGCATGGGCAACTATAATCTCTAATTGTCATTGCAGACATGTTTCATTCATAATAGGATGAATTAGGAATGATGAACTAATCATATTTACAAAAACAAGATAGGTCGAGTTCATACCAGCTTCTCTCATCTCATTCGGTCCATCATATATCGTCATTATTGCTTTTCACTCGCACGACCGAATGGTGTGGATAATAATAATAATAGTGCATGTGCATTGGATCTGAGAGCCACTCAAGGGAGAAGACAAGGTAATATGGGTTCTTGGTTAAATCAACAATAATGCATATGAGAGCCACTCAACATTTTCATCATGGTCTTCTCCTCTCGACCCCCAAAGAATAAGAAAAGAAATAAAACTATTTACACGGGAAAGCTCCCAACAAGCAAAAGAAGAACAAGAAATCTTTTTGGGTTTTCTTTTAATTACTACTATTACAGGCATGGAAAGTAAACTAGCTAAAAGCTACAAATAATTTTTTTGGTTTTTCTAAAGGTTTTTCAAACACACAAGAAGAAGGCTTAGAAAAGAAAATAAACTAGCATGGATAGTACAATGAAAAAGTATGAGCACTAACAACTAGAATGAGTGTGTGAACATGAATGTAATGTCCATGAGGAATACGTACTCCCCTAAGCTTAGGTTTTTGTGAATGGAGCTTTGAGCAAAGAGATCGAAAATGGCAGCAAGAAGAGCTAGACACACGGGTTTGAGCTATGGGGGGATTTTTTCTGGAGGAAGATGAAGTGAGTGGGTGCTGGAGTAAGTGGAGGGGATCCACGTGGGTCCTACGAGGCAGGGGGCACGCCTTGTGCCCTCGTGGCCAAATGGTGGCCCCCTTGGTGCGTTCTCAGTGCCAAAAATTCTTATATATTCTACAAAAAATCATATTTCATTTTCGGGACATTTGGAGAACTTTTATTTTTGGGGTATTTTTATTGCAAGGATAATTCCGAAAACAGACAGAAAATACTATTTTTTCTTTATTTAATCTAAATAAAAGAAAGTAAAAGGAGGGTAAAAAGATTTGTGCTTTCTAACTTCATCCATCTCGTGCTCATCAAAAGGAGTCCACTAACAAGGTTGATCAAGTCTTGTTAACAAACTCTTTCTGAA
This sequence comes from Triticum urartu, assembly GCF_056163025.1. Taxonomy (NCBI): domain Eukaryota; kingdom Viridiplantae; phylum Streptophyta; class Magnoliopsida; order Poales; family Poaceae; genus Triticum; species Triticum urartu. The sequence goes on along the minus strand of NC_141876.1, from coordinate 395,965,063 downwards.
TAACATGAAACCGGAGAACTTTCGAATAACACTAGGTTACCTCAATGGGGATATGCATGTCCCAACAATAAGAATATCATATGTATTCTTCACAGTACGAAGAGGGAATTCAAAACCTCCACTCCAATAGTAATCATTGAAATTTTTCCAATAGAATTGATACTGTGGACTTGAGGTTGTTTCCTCGAAAAGTGTGTTGTATGCTCATTACCATTAACATGAAAAGTGACATTGCCTTTGTTGCAATCAATAACAGCCCTTGCAGTATTCAAAAAGGGTCTACCAAGGATAATCGACATACTATCGTCATCAGGAATATCAAGAATAACAAAGTCCGTTAAAATAGTAACGTTTTCAACCACAACAGACACATCCTCACAGATATCGACAGGTATAGTAGTTGATTTATTGGCCATTTGCAAAGATATTTCAGTAGGTGTCAACTTATTCAAATCAAGTATATGATATAAAGAGAGAGGCATAACACTAACACCGGCTCCAAAATCACATAAAGCAGTTTTAACATAGTTTCTTTTAATGGGGCATGGTATAGTTGGTACTCCGGGATCTCCTAGTTTCTTTGGTATTCCACCTTTAAAGGTATAATTGGTAAGCATGGTGGAAATTTTAGCTTCCGATATCTTTCTTTTATTTTTAAAAATATCTTTCATATACTTAGCATAAGGATTCATTTTAAGCATATCAGTCAAACGCATACGCAAAAAGATAGGTCTAATCATTTCAGCAAAGCACTCAAAATCCTCATCATCCTTTTTTTGGATGGTTTAGGAGGAAAAGGCATGGGTTTTTGAACCCATGGTTCTCTTTCTTTACCGTGCTTCCTAGCAATGAAGTCTCTCTTATCATAACGTTGGTTCTTTGATTGTGGGTTATCAAGATCAACAGCAGGTTCAATCTCTACATCATTGTTATTGCTAGGTTGAGCATCAACATGAACATCATCATGATCACTAGGTTCATGTTCATTACCAGATTGTGTTTCAGCATCAGAAATAGAAATATCATTGGGATTCTCAGGTGTGTCAACAACAGGTTCACTAGAAGCATGCAAAGTCCTATAACTTTTTCTTTTTTCTTCTTCTTAGAAGGACTAGGTGCATCAACATTAGTTCTCTGAGAATCTTGCTCAACTCTCTTAGGGTGGCCCTCAGGATAAAAAGGTTCCTGAGTCATTCTACTCCCTCTAGTCATAACTCTAATAGCATTATCATTTTTCTTATTATTTAATTCATTACGCAAATCATCTTGTCCTTTAAGCACTTGTTCTACCTATGGTAACCATAGAAACATGTTCACTAATAAGTTTAAGGTCACCTTTAACTCTAGACATATAATCACTCAAGTGTTCAACCATATAAGAATTATGTTTCAATTGTCTACCAACATAAGCATTGAAGTTTTCTTGTTTAACAATAAAATTATCAAACTCATACAAGAATTGGCTAGCAGACTTATTACAAGGAATATCACCTTCATCAAATCTATAGAGAGAATTTACCTTTACTACCTGTGTCGGGTTATTAAGACCATGTATTTATTCAATAGGTGGTAAATTCTTAACATCTTCAGCTTTAATACCCTTTTCTTTCATAGATTTCTTTGCCTCTTGCTTACCTTCAGGACTGAGAAATAGAATACCCCTTTTCTTCGGAGTTGGCTTAGGAGTTGGTTCAGGAAGTGTCCAATCATTATCATTACTCAATATATTATTCAATAGCAATTCAGCTTGCTCAATAGTTCTTTCCCTGAAAACACAACCAGCACAACTATCCAGCTGGTCTCTGGAAGCATCGGTTAGTCAATTATAAAATATATCAAGTATTTCATTTTTCTTGAGAGGATGATCAGGCAAAGCATTAAGTAATCGGAGAAGCCTCCCCCAAGCTTGTGGGAGACTCTCTTCTTCAATTTGCACAAAATTATATATTTCCCTTAAGGCAGCTTGTTTCTTATGAGCGGGGAAATATTTAGCAGAGAAGTAATAAATCATATCCTGGGGACTACGCACACAACCAGGAGCAAGAAAATTAAACCATATTTAGCATCACCCTTTAATGAGAACGGAAATAACTTAAGGATATAGTAGTAATGAATTTTTTCCTCATGGGTGAATAGGGTGGCTATATCATTCATTTTAGTAAGATGTGGCACAACAATTTCAGATTCATAGCCATAAAAAGGATCAGATTCAGCCAAATAATTAACTCAGGATCGACAGAGAAATCATAATTCTTATCAAAAATACAGATATGTGAAATAGCAAAAGCAGGGTCATATTTCATTCTAGCATTTGAAGACTTTTATTTCAGCTTAGCTAACAGTTTCTTAAGATCATATCTATCTTTGCAAGAAAGAAGGTCTCTAGCAGTTTCTTCGTCCATAACATAACCCTCAGGCACATCAGGCAATTCATATCTAGGGGGAGAATCTTCATCATCACTTCCATCAATATTATCTATTTAAATAATTTCATTTTCTCTAACCCTAGCAAGTTGTTCATCAAGAAATTCACCTAATGCCATGGTATTATCAAGCATAGAAGTAGTTTCATCATAAGCATCATGAATAGCAGAAGTGGCATCATCAATAACATGCGACATATCAGAATCAATAACAGGTGTAGGTGTGGCAAATTTACTCATAACAGAAGGTGAATCAAGTGCAAAGCTAGATGGCAGTTCCTTACCTCCCCTCATAGTTGAGGGAAAAATCTTGGTTCTTTCATCTTTCAAGTTCCTCATAGTGATCAACAGATATAAATCCCAAGTGACTCAAAGAATAGAGCAATGCTCCCCGGCAACGGTGCTAGAAAATAGTCTTGATAACCCACAAGTATAGGGGATCGCAACAGTTTTCGAGGGTAGAGTATTCAACCCAAATTTATTGATTCGACACAAGGGGAGCCAAAGAATATTCTCAAGTATTAGCAGTTGAGTTGTCAATTCAACCACACCTGAAAGACTTAATATCTGCAGCAAAGTATGTAGTAGCAAAGTAGTATGGAAGTAATGGTAACGGTGGCAAAAGTAACATTAGTAGTTTTTGTAGCAATCATAACAGTGGCAACGGAAAAGTAACTAAGCAAAGATCAATATGTGAAAAGCTCATAGGTAAAGGATCAATGATGGATAATTATGTCGGATGCGATTCTTCATGCAACAGTTATAACATAGCGTGACACAGAACTAGCTCCAGTTCATCAATGTAATGTAGGCATCTATTCCGAATATAGTCATACGTGCTTATGGAAAAGAACTTGCATGACATCTTTTGTCCTACCCACCCGTAGTAGCGGGGTCCGATTGGAAACTAAGGGATATTAAGGCCTCCTTTTAATAGAGTACCGGACCAAAGCATTAACACTTAGTGAATACATGAACTCCTCAAACTACGGTGATCACCGGGAGTGGTCCTGATTTGTCACTTCGGGGTTGCCGGATCATAACACATAGTAGGTGACTATTGACTTGCAAGATAGGATCAAGAACTCACATATATTCATGAAAACATAGTAGGTTCAGATCTGAAATCATGGCACTCGGGCCCTAGTGACAAGCATTTAGCATAGCAACATCAATCTTAGAACATAATGGATACTAGGGATCAAACCCTAACAAAACTAAGTTGATTACATGGTAAATCGCATCCAACCCATCACCGTCCAGCAAGCCTACGATGAGATTACTCACGCACGGCGGTGAGCATCATGAAACTGGTGATTGAGGATGGTTGATGGTGACGATGGCGACAGATTCCCCTCTCCGAAGCCCCGAACGAACTCCGGATCAGCCCTCCCGAGGAAGATTAGGGCTTGGCGGCGGCTCCGTATCGTAAAACGCGATGAATCCTTCTCTCTGTTTTTTTCTCCCCGAAAGTGAATATATGGAGTTGGGGTTGAGGTCGGTGGAGTCCCAGGGGGCCACGAGGCAGGGGGCGTGCCCTAGGGGGCGCGCCCTGCACCCTCATGGACTGGGTGTGGGGCCCCTGATGCTGATTCTTTCACTAGTATTTTTCATTAATTCAAAAATGTGTCTCCGTGGATTTTCAAGTCATTCCGAGAACTTTTATTTCTGCACAAAAATAACACCATGGCAGTTCTGCTGAAAACAGCGTCAGTCCGGGTTAGTTCCATTCAAATCATGCTTGTTAGAGTCCAAAACAAGGGCAAATGTGTTTGGAAAAGTAGATACGTTGGAGACGTATCACCAAGCACAATGGAAACTATCGTGGACTTAACACGGTAGATGCCCTAGCGACAGGACTTATGTGTGGAGCCATCGTGACGTAGTTAGCTTGAAGGGGTTAAACGGGACAAAAGAAACAGAGGGTTTACCCAGGTTCGGCCCCTCTCAATGAGGTAAAAGCCTACTCCTGCTTTAGGTTGCATTGCTTGGGTTTCGAACTAGGGAGCGAATACGCTTGACCTAGTTCTCGACTTGTTGTTTCTTGTCCTCAACCTACCGCCGGGTCACCCCTTTATATACACAGGTTGATGCCCGGCGGCTTACAGAGTCCCGACCGGCTCATACACAATGTGTCCGGCTCGGTGAATAACTAAGCTTGCTTTACAATCCAAGTTATACATATGGCGGTTCATCCTCCTGGGCCTCAAGTTGCCTCTGGGTCTTGAGTTGTCAATAGGCTTGCCATGACCTGCCTTCTTCATTTATAAGTCACCAATGGTATGACCCGGCCCCTCCTGGGAGGTTCATACCCAACAGTTATATCCCCAACATTAGTCCCCGGGTTGATTTGAACTTGTTCACATCAATCTTTAATGCTTGACTTGTCAAAATCTTGCATCATCCATTTTTTGAACTTTGTTGTAACGCACCGTGACGTCAGCTCACAGAACCATGTTAACCCGCCATGATCTCATCTTACATTAACTTCACCTAGAGCTTAGTATATCTCAACGGATCTTTTCATTCAATGAATATCCCGAAAATCGAGGCGTTCGTATAGCCTCATAACCATTTTTGGCCTCCTCGATTCCCGCACATGCCATCTGGTCATTGCCTTATAAATAGGGAGGGGGTTCCTTGTCTTCACTTTTTTCCCCTCACCCCCTCGTGTTCGTCTTCCTCTCCCGACTCCTCTGCAGACCAAGCTCCGCCGCCATCGAACTCCGTCCGCTGCACCAACTCAGGCCGCTGCATCAACCTGATTAGACCAGAGAACGTCGGTGCACCACCGCTGTCCATCAACGTCTATAAGTACTCATCTCATTATACCTCAGATCTGCATTATGGTTTACTTTATTCATCGGTGTTCTTCGCCATTCTTTGTTTTCTCCTTTAGCTCGAGTAGCTTTTTGATCTGAACATGGCATGAAACTTGTGCGGTAGCAGTTTAGCATTCATTTTTAATATCAGAATACCTTCTCTCCATAGAAGATCTCATCGGAGCACACAAACTTTTCTGCTGCCGCCACCTTAGGTTAGAATTTACTGCCTTTTCTGAACTGCTGCAGATCCAAAATTACAGGTCCAGTTTGTAAAATCTGTTTGTCCATCACTTAGCAAAATTTTCACTTATAGATTTGAAGTATCACAATTACTATGGCGTCTTATACCATAAACCGTGATCCACCATATAACATTAAGCCCCATTTAAGCCACCATCATACACTTCATAACCTGCATAACCCAGCAATATTCTTTGGTTTAACCATGCTTGCTTATTCATCCTCATAATTTGGTTATGCATAATGTATTTGACTTCTAAACTCTGGCCGGCTTAACAGCATAATCCTTAACCCGGCAGGTACCATTAGTCCCCTTTTAAGCCGCCAATATGAATACCCTCGTATTTCAATGTCCATCTTCCGATTTTAACGTTTTAGCCGTTTGTAGCGCTTTTAACTTTGACTCATTGGTCCGGCTTAGCAGTTTAATCTTAAACCGGCAATATTTCTTTCTTTTAGGCCTTTATCCTCAAAATGGGCAAGACTGTCACTGCCTGTAACTGGGTCGTTTCTTGGGTCACCGAGGAAGACTTGAACAAAAATATTCAGACAGGCATCTTAGCCGAAAAAGATGTCATCCATTGGAGGGTCCCACGCACTGAAACCCCTCCTGAACCCAAGGATGGTGAATTGATTGTCTTCACTGATCACATGCTCCGAGGCTTCAGCCCTCCCGGCTCAAAATTCTTCTGCGATGTGCTGCATTTTTTCAAGCTCCATCAGCAAGTTATCGGACCAAACTCCATTTCAAACATCTGCAACTTTCAAGTATTCTGTGAGGTGTACCTTCAACAATAGCCCACCGTAGAACTATTTAGGGAATTTTATTATTTAAATCGGCAGAACGAGTTCACAGAGGGGCCTGATGTCTACTACACAACTTTATTCTTGTAGACACGTGGTTGGCCTCCAAGCACAGAGTTTTGTAGGACAATAGCAATTTTCCCTCAAGTGGATGACCTAAGGTTTATCAATCTGTGGGAGCTGTAGGATGAAGATGGTCTCTCTCAAACAACCCTGCAATCAAATACAAGAAATCTCTTGTGTCCCCAACACACCCAATACAATGGAAAATTTTATAGGTGCACTAGTTCGGCAAAGAGATGGTGATAAAAGTGTAATATTGATGGTAGAAACTATTTTTATAATCTAAATGAATAAAAAACAACAAGGTAGCAAATAGTAAATGGGCACAAAACGATATTGCAATGCTTGAAAATGAGGACTAGGGTCTGTACTTTCGCTAGTGCAACCTCTCAACAATGCTAACATAGTTGGATCATATGATTATCCCTCAAAGTGCAATAAAGAATCACTCCCGAGTTCCTATTAGCGGAGAACAAAAGATAGAAATTGTTTGTAGGGTACGAAACCACCTCAAAGCTATTCTTTCCGTTCAATCTATTCAAGAGTGCGTACTAAAATAACACAAAGCTATTATTTCCGTTCGATCTATCCTAGAGTTCGTACTAAAATAACACCAAAGCAAATTCATATTCATAATACTCAATCCACACAAAGAACTACAAGGAGACCCCAAAGTTTCTATAGGAGAAAAGATAATAAAAACGTGCATCAACCCCTATGCATAAATTACCCCAATGTCACCTCGGGAATCCGCAAGTTGAGTGCCATAACATACATCAAGTGAATCAATAGGATACCCCATTGTCACCACAAGTATTCATACCGCAAGACATACATCATGTGTTCTCATATCTGAACATTCAATCCGACAAGACAAAACTTCAAAGGGTAAAGACTCAGTTCATCACAACAAGAGTATATAGGGGAGAAACATCATATGATCCGACTATATTAACAAAGCCCATGATATAGATCACGAGAGAGAGAGAGATTAAACACATAGCTACTGGTACAAACCCTCAGCCCCGAGGGTGGACTACTCCATCATCATCGTGGTGGCCGCCGGGATGATGAAGATGGCCACCGAAGATGATTCTCCCTCCGGCATGGTGCCGGAACGGGTCTAGATTGGTTTTCGGTGGCCACGGAGCCTTGCGGCGGTGGAACTTCTGATCTAGGATTAACCCCAAGGGGTTTCGGAATATTTGGGAATTTATAGTGCAAAGAAGGGGTACGGGAGGCCTTCGAGGTGAGCACAACCCACTAGGGCGCACCTGGGGGCCCAGGCACAACCTGGTGGGTTGTGCCCCCCTCAGGAACCCCCCAGGTGCAGCTCTGGCCCAGTGTTCTGGTCCATAAAATATCCTCAAAAAGGTTCGCGATGTTTGGACTCCGTTTGATATTGATTCTCTACGATCTAAAAAAACTAGCAAAAAATAGCAACTGGCACTAGGCACTGGGTCAATAGGTTAGTCCCAAAAAATGATATAAAGTTGCTATAAAATGATTGTAAAACATCCAAGAATGATAATATAACAGCATGAATACTTCATAAATTATAGATACGTTGGAGACGTATCAGCATCCTCAAGCTTAATTCCTACTCGTCCTCGAGTAGGTAAATGATAAAAGAAATAATTTATGAAGTGTGAAAGCTAGCAAAGTGCATATGTTTGATCAATGATAATTTCAATCACTTCTCCTAGCATCATAATAGCAATTCCTTCTTATAAAACTTCTCATATTACAGTAGCAACCAATTCACATGTTAAGGTTCAAACAATGAACTCTTTTGAAGCTCAACAACCTATGTTCTCACTCACCAAGGAATTGTAATTCAACTTATTCAACGGAGTTTAAGTAAGAGCTCCACATACTCAACCATCATATAGTCTTGTATGATTGGTAACACTACCGCATACACATGAGCAAAACGTTTCAACCAGACACATAGAAAGATAGGGGCTTATTGTTTTGCCTCCCAACGTATTCACCTCAAGGGTCATGTCAACAATAATAACTCATGCTACCCATGTTCGACTGGACATATGTGCCTAGATCTTTCCTCACCACATGATGCTTGCCAAAAGAGAAATATAAAAAGGAATAGAGAGAAAAACTTTGAATCTTTACATAAAAATAAATACATAAAAGTAAAATATAGGCCCTTCACAGAGGGAAGCAGAGGTGGCCATGCGCTTATTTGTTTGTATGCTCAACCCCTTAGTGCAAAAGAACGTCACGTTATATTACCCCTTATGATAGCAACCTTTATTATGCAGTGCGTCGCTTTTATTACTTTGTCATCACAAGTTCGTACAACGCTTAATTTGCTCTTACACTAAATGATCTAACACTTTTAGAAGCAATTTTTATTGCCTTATTGCACCGATGACAACTTACTTGGAGGATATTGCTCAATCCTTAGGTAGGTATGGTGGACTCTTGAAAATAAGATTTGGGTTTAAGGGTTTTTGGATGCACAAGTAGTATCTCTACTTGGTGCGGAATTTTTGGCTAGCAAGGATGGGGGGCAAGCACCACATGTTGAAGGATCTATGACAATATAACTTGAATGTGAATATGAACAAACATAAACCATTACAATGTCTTCCTTGTCCAACGCCAACAATTTTGGCATATAATATTTTGATGGGGGCTCACAATCACAAAAGATTTCCATGATAGTGTATTTATATGTGAAAGTTCTCTTCCTTATACTAATTATTCGTGAATTGCCTGTATGACCAATATTTTGATTGTCAAGTCTCAAAATATTTCACTTTCTAAACCCAATGTGAAGCTACCACTAGGCATGATATGATTTCAACTTCATGACATTCAATTTATTCAACAATTTACTCATAGGATATAAGTGAAGCACAAGAGTAAATGACATAGAAAAGAGCTTCGTTGACGGGATGTGAATGCCGCTTACTTAGCCTCCCTGGCAACTATTTGAGGACTCTATTCTATTTAAAACTTTCAGATCTAAGTACTTTATTAGAACAGCAAGAAAAAAAATAAAATGACAATCCAAGGATAGCATCCATCATGTGAAGAAGCAAAAACTTAGGCTCAACCGATACTAACCGATAATTGTTGAAGAAGAAAGGTGGATGCCTACCGGGGCATCCCCAAGCTTAGATGCTTGAGACTTCTTGAAATATTATCTTGGGGTGCCTTGGGCATCCCCAAGCTTGAGCTTTTGTGTCTCCTTAATTCTTCTCAAATCACATTTTTCCTAAATCTCCAAAACTTCATCCACACAAAACTCAACAAGAACTCGTGAGATAAGTTAGTATAAATCAATGCAACAACCTTATCATTCTCTACTGTAGCAAATCACTAAAATTATTATTCAACATTGCACAGTAAATGCATCTGCATATTTAATACTCCTATCCTCAAATAGAATCATTAAACAAACAAACATAACAGCAATCTGTCAAAATAGTACAGTCTGTAAAGAATGCAAGAGTATTAATACTTCCCTAACTCCAAAAATTATGAAAATTTACCACACCGTAGAAAATTTATCAGATCTTATTTTGTAGACACGTGTTGGGCCTCCAAGCGCAGAGTTTTGTAGGACAGTGGCAATTTTCCCTCAAGTGGATGACCTAAGGTTTATCAATCCATGGGAGGCGTAGGATGAAGATGGTCTCTCTCAAACAACCCTGCAATCAAATACAAGAAATCTCTTGTGTCCCCAACACACCCAATACAATGGCAAATTGTATAGGTGCACTAGTTCGGCGAAGAGATGGTGATAAAAGTGTAATATTGATGGTAGAAATATATTTTTATAACCTGAATAGATAAAAACAACAGGGTAGCAAATAGTAAACGGGCACAAAAACGGTATTGCAATGCTTGAAAATGAGGCCTAGGGTCCGTACTTTCGCTAGTGCAACCTCTCAACAATGCTAACATAGTTGGATCATATGATAATCCCTCAAAGTGCAATAAAGAATAACTCCCGAGTTCCTATTAGCGAAGAACAAAAGATAGAAATTGTTTGTAGGGTATGAAACCACCTCAAAGCTATTCTTTTCGTTCGATTTATTCAAGAGTTCGTACTAAAATAACACAAAGCTACTCTTTCCCTTCGATCTATCCTAGAGTTCGTACTAAAATAACACCAAAGCAAATTCATATTCATAATACTCAATCCACACAAAGAACTACAAGGAGACCCCAAAGTTTCTATCGAAGAAAAGATAATAAAAACGTGCATCAACCCCTATGCATAAATTACCCCAATGTCTCCTCGGGAATCCGCGAGTTGAGTGCCATAACATACATCAAGTGAATCAATATGATATCCCAATGTCACCTCAAGTATTCATACCATAAGACATACATCATGTGTTCTCATATCTAAACATTCAATCCGACAAGACAAAACTTCGAAGGGTAAAGACTCAATTCATCACAACAGGAGTATAGAGGGGAGAAACATCATATGATCTGACTATATTAACAAAGCCCATGATATAGATCATGAGAGAGAGAAAGAGAGATTAAACACATAGCTACTGGTATACACCCTCAGCCCCGAGGCTGGACTACTCCCTCCTCATCATGGTGGCCGCCGGGATGATGAAGATGGCCACCGAAGATGATTCCCCCCTTCGGCAGGGTGCCAGAACGGGTCTAGATTGGTTTTCGGTGGCTACAGAGCCTTGCAGCGGTGGAACTTCTGATCTAGGTTAATCTCGAGGGGTTTTGGAATATTTGGGAATTTATAGTGCAAAGAAGGGGTATGGGAGGCCACCGAGGTGAGCACAATGCACCAGGGCGTGCCTAGGGGCCTAGGCGCGCCCTACTGGGTTTTGCCCCCCTCGGGGCACCCCCCAGGTGCAGCTCTGGCCCCTTGGAAGTGTTCTGGTCCATAGGAAATCCTCAAAAAGTTTCATGGTGTTTGGACTCCGTTTGATATTGATTTTCCACGATGTAAAAAAAGCAAGCAAAAAACAGCAACTGGCACTAGGCACTGGGTCAATTGGTTAGTCCCAAAAAATGATATAAAGTTGCTATAAAATGATTGTAAAACATCCAAGAATGATAATATAACAGCATGAATACTTCATAAATTATAGATATGTTGGAGACGTATCAGGGCCCAGCCTAGAATTAGGCGGCATTTCTATACAACAACGGAATGAAGCCACTTTCCCAGCTGCCACTCTGCACAGTCATCCCAAAGACTGGAACCAAACCTAGTTTTATTGCAAAGACACTTCTCCGGAAGGGGAAAATCCTCTGCCGGGTTAGCGCGCTAGCCGACTTAGCAACAGGCATCCCCTTGCGAACCGCATCAGCACAAAGGAACGGGCCGCCCATTTTTTCAAAATTAGAGCCTTCATGGCTAACTGTTTAACCGGCATTGACCTCGTCCGGTGCTGGGTTTCATGGAGGATATTGCCCCTAAGTCGTTGACCCGGCTTAATGTGTGATTTCAAAGATCCGCTTCACCACTGCTAGATAGAAATGACTGACAATGATATCAATAATATGACCAAATCTCTACAAAACGAGAGTCTAGAAGTCTACAGCAAAGTTGGACTGAATCCTTTCTGCGTTCTCAACCAACCGCCAGCTATAAGCTTTTAAGCTATTTATGGTTTAAGAATTGTCTTTCATTTAAATTATCTTCTCATAACCCACTTTATTTGCACAGGCCGATTCTCCTTTCTGTAAGAAGAAACTAGATAAGTCGGTCAAGAAGACCCGAAACAAAGAGCAAAGCTACCAAAAAGCCTGCCAAGAAGAAGACCAATCCCGCCGAGTTATTCAACTTGGATGATAATGATGATGATGAGTCGGAGGTAGAACTTGATTCCCTTGGCTCATTTTTTGTACATCTTATTGACAATGACCATTATGAGGATGATGCGGAGGCCAGCCGTGCAGATGATGAAGAGGTAATTACTCTTTCCTCCGGCTCAGAACCTATGCCAACGCAGAAAACTCGACAGGCAAGCCGGAAAGTAAGATTTTCTCACCCTTTAGCTTACTTGGATCCTAACTTGATTTTGAAGAAACAGCAGCATGAAGCTCGCCTCACAACCCGGAATAGCGGCGGTGGGGTTTTATCCTCCGACTTACCCAACACACCGGCTCCTCGCAAGCGCCGCGCCAAGGTTGCTCACATTTCTAACTTAGCTTATCCCACGATGGGTCTTTTTCGTCAACCTCTTAACTCTTCCGACTCAAATTATCAGGGAACATCTCACTCATCCTCCGGCGACTCAACAGGAACTCAAATCCCATTCTTCAAGATCATGCCCGGGTAAGAATGTTAAGACTATCCACTTTGAATCATGCATTTAATTGTCATATTAATGCTATCTTGTACTTCATTTTCAGTGCTATGGCAAAGCCCAGCAAGAAGCGGAAAATTGATAAACTGGCTGAAGAGCCCAAAATCGTTGATCCGGCGAAACATGCCACATCCAAGACTTTGCATGAAGTTTCAGAAACTGCTATGGACGACTTGCCACCAGAATGCCCAATCACTGCGGATCACATAAATGTTGATCCGAAGACAGCTAAGCCACCCAGTCCTGTAGAACCGGCTCAAGAGACTGAAGATATAATGATTACTGGCACAGACCATACAGCCCCAAACAACCCCATTGCCCTATCCAAACACAACGCCAAAGAGGAGTTCTCTGATGCTGATAAAGGCAAATGGAAAGTGGATTTAGAAGGCTATGCTCAATTTAGTGCTCAAGAGATCCACTCTGGTTATTTGAACCGCCTTCACACAAGCCGTGACTTCTAAGCCGGCTTGGTCAACCTGATGAGGGAGCGCTTTGAGGTAAACATTATCATCTTTTCCATATATATATATATATATATATATCTGTGAGCCGCCAAGTCTACTGGATATGATAAACTTGAATAAGCTGTGGACTTCAAACATTCTTGTTGAACTTGATATCCATGTCATAGCCTGTTTAGAACTGTAGAATCAACAAGTAGCTCCCAAGGGCCGGCTTAAGCTGTATACCTAAAGCCGAGTCTTCAAAATATGGCTTGTAATTTCACATACGTTGCTCACCAGGACCGGCTTATACTGACAAGTTAAGCTGGGTCTTCAAGTAACAATGAACAAATTTGCACCTGTAGCCCCCAAGGGCAGGTTTAATCATCATGAATAAGCCGGGACTTATCACCATTACTATCAATAAAATCCAGCTGGTAGCCCCCATGAGTCGCCTATAGTCATAGCAGTGTAACCGGGTCATCATAGAATTGTTTTGAAAAAAAGAAATATTCATTAGCCCCCAAGCCAAGTAAAATACATGTATTATGCTTGGGACTTCAAATAATATGATCATAATGCTTCCTATCTTATTCATGCTACAGGCTGAATTAAGCATAAAGGAATCCCAAGTCAATGATCTGAGGCCCAACATTGAAACCCAACAATCTGAGACTTCAAAAGCCAAATCAGAGCTAAAGACTGCATTGGAAAACATTGAGCAGTGGAAACAAAACTTCAGTACTGACAACATCGACTGGGAGACCGAGAAGGCGGCTCTGTTAAAAAGAGCAGAGGATGCCGAAGCAGCCTTGAAATCAGTAACTGGTGAATTGTCCGGTTTAAGGCATCAAATAAACAGCATGACGTCGGCCATCTTCGGTAAGTAGCAAAAAATACTCTCCTTTGCACCAACTGTATATCATAATCATCTGTCGGTTTACCAATATTTTTACTAATGTAGGCTCTCGAAGTGCCAAGCTGGGTTCAGACATGCGCATCAATCTTAAAACTGTCTATACTCTAGTAGAGCAGCTATACACTGGTGCTCAATGGACAATCTCCGCTGCTACTCATAAGAAATAGTCGCCCTCCCTCATCAAGGAAACACTGGAGAAGCTATCGGTGTTGCCCCAAAGAATTGAAGATTTAAAGCGATCAGCCGCCGGAGCTAGCACCATGACTGCCCTAAGCCGAGCCAAGGCATGGCAAGCAAATCTTGATCCAGAAGATTTGGCCAATGGCTGCCCTAGTGTAAAAGAAGACGGGTCTCCCTTCAGTGCTGGTGATTTTGCAAAGATAGCAAGGGAAATGCATCCATTAGCAAGCAAGCTGGCCAAAGACACAGATCTATCCCAATATTAGGCGGCTTATGACACTGAGAACAAGAAGGTGAAAGCGCCAGTTCATCAAGAGGTGGATCTCATCCCGCCGACTCGTAAGCACACCTTCGCTCCTGACATTGATCCATCAAGTTTTATAGATGACAAAGCTGTGTTTAGAGCTTTGACCAGTATCAACTGTGCTATGCCTGACTTCCAGCCAATGGGTAACCAAGGAGAAGAAGAAGCAGCGCAGGATGACACGGAAGCTTCGACCCGCCAAGACTAGAAGTCTTAATTCATGAGTCGGTTTACCAACCACAACATTTGGATGTTGTGTATATCAAAAATACTTACTGTTTTGTGGCCATATGATGCCCTGTAATAGGCTAGTTGAAAAACCATGATCTGTCACGCCATCATGCGTGTTTATTTGCATAACACTGTCGATCTGTCATTCGAAGATCTGCCACTTATGCTTATAATATCATCAAGTATGCAATGCTTATCATTTGTTCGTGCACATAAGCAGATAACAGGTGCCCTGGCGGTTTACCCGAGGGCGGGTCAAAATACCCCATAGAAAAAACCACTGGTGACTGAATAGTCCATAACCAAGGCGGGTTTATCAAAAACCTCATATAATTACAACAGAATAAATACCATACCTATGATATTTGTTCACACTGCCGACTTACCATGCGATGTGTAGTAAGGGTAACAGCCCAAAGTCTTAGAGCACAATGCCCTGTTCAATTTATTCATACCACTGGCTTACAACGCCATATACAGCAAGGGTAACATCCCAAAGCTTAGAGCACAGAACTCCAAGCACATAATCATCACACACTAGCGACTTAAAGTCCAAGCCAGGCTAGGTTAACAAAACTCCGGATAGATTCATATATGAATCATAAGGCAACATGGCCCTAATCAATTTTCAACCATATATCAACATGGCACCAAAGATGAGCCTCAAAAAACATTCCAAGCAAACATAAATCAGAAGAAACAAGGCATTCATAGGCTGCCAAGCCTCAATGTCAAGTGCTATTCAAGGGCCGCACATCCGCTGAGTTAAACCTTAATTCAAACCTGTAAGCTGGACCTCACATGACCAATCGCCGTTCTAACTTTGACAAATTCAGGGTCTTTATAATATTGATTGTCAAGAGTACGGTGAGTCATTCCAGGATTACCTCGTCGGAGTGGCAGGCAAACAAAGGCAGGATAACCTGGATTTTTGGTGAATACACCTGGCGTCCAAGCCTATTACAAGGGACAACAAAGCTCTGTTCATTAACAAGGAGCCCCCAAGTAATATTTCATCCAGGCGTATAAGCCGGATCAGTAGGGTAATCGTGGCTATGCTCAATGAGAAGGAAGCCCCCAAGCAATGTGCAATCAAGGCATACAAGCCAGATCAAGAGGGTTGTCATAGCTATGCTCAATGAGCAGGAAGCCCCCAAGCGATCTTATGAAGAGACAATAAAGACTCACATTCTCAAAAACGAAACGACAGAGGCCCTAAAATCTCAGGGATGCCGGCTGATACGTCTCCAATGTATCTATAATTTTTGATTGTTCCATGCTATTATATTATCAACCTTGGATGTTTTATATGCATTTATATGCTATTTTATATGATTTTTGGGACTAACCTATTAACCAAGAGCCCAGTGCCAGTTTCTGTTTTTTCCTTGTTTTAGAGTATCGCACAAAAGGAAAATCAAACAGAGTCCAATTGACCTGAAACTTCATGGAACTTATTTTTGGACCAAAAGAAGCCCACGGAGTCTCGGAGTTGGACCGGGAGAGTCCCGGGCTGCCCACAAGGGTGGGGGGCGCGCCCACCCCCCTTGGCGTGCCCCCTGCCTCGTGGACAGCCCGGAGGTCCACCGACGTACTTCTTCCTCCCATATAAACCCATATACCCTAAAACCATCGAAGAGCAGAATAGATCGGGTGTTCCGCCGCCAGAAGCCTCCATAGCCACCGAAAACCAATCTAGACCCGTTTCGGCACTCTGTCGGAGGGGGCAATCCCTCTCTGGTGGCCATCTTCATCATCACGACGCTCTCCATGATGAGGAGGGAGTAGTTCTCCCTCGGGGCTGAGGTTGGATCTTATGATGTTTCTCCCCCTCTACTCTCTTGTAATGGATTGAGTTTTCCCTTTGAAGTTATCTTATCGGATTGAGTCTTTAAGGATTTGAGAACACTTGATGTATGTCTTGCATGGGATACCCGTGGTGACAGTGGGGTATTCTATTAATCCACTTGATGTATGTTTTGGTGATCAACTTGCGGGTTCCGCCCATGAACCTATGCATAGGGGTTGGCACACGTTTTCATCTTGACTCTCCGGTAGAAACTTTGGGGCACTCTTTGAAGTACTTTGTGTTGGTTTGAATAGATGAATCTGAGATTGTGTGATGCATATCATATAATCATACCCACGGATACTTGAGGTGACATTGGAGTATCTAGGTGACATTAGGGTTTTGGTTGACTTGTGTCTTAAGGTGTTATTCTAGTATGAACTCTATGATAGATTGAACAGAAAGAATAGCTTCATGTTATTTTACTACGAACTCTTGAATAGATCGATCAGAAAGGATAACTTCGAGGTGGTTTCGTACCCTACCATAATCTCTTCGTTTGTTCTCCGCTATTAGTGACTTTGGAGTGACTCTTTGTTGCATGTTGAGGGATAGTTATGTGATCCAATTATGTTATTATTGTTGAGAGAACTTGCACTAGTGAAAGTATGAACCCTAGGCCTTGTTTCAACGCATTTCAATACCGTTTGTGCTCAGTTTTATCATTAGTTACCTTGCTGTTTTTATATTTTTCAGATTACAAAAACCTATATCTACCATCCATATTGAACTTGTATCACCATCTCTTCGCCGAACTAGTGCACCTATACAATTTACCATTGTATTGGGTGTGTTGGGGACACAAGAGACTCTTTGTTATTTGGTTGCAGGGTTGTTTGAGAGAGACCATCTTCATCCTACGCCTCCTATGGATTGATAAACCTTAGGTCATCCACTTGAGGGAAATTTGCTACTGTCCTACAAACCTCTGCACTTGGAGGCCCAACAACGTCTACTAGAAGAAGGTTGTGTAGTAGACATCAAGCTCTTTTTTGGTGCTGTTGCCGGGGAGGTTAGGGCTTGAAGGTATATCTTTAGATCTTCCAATCGAATCTTTTAGTTTCTTGTTTTATCACTAGTTTAGTTTATAAAAGAAAACTACAAAAAAAATGGAATTGAGTTTGCCTCATACGCTTCATCTTTTTAATATCTTTCGTGGGTATGATGGAAAGGAAAATTGTGCCAAAGTGTTAGAAGAAGAATGCATTAGAATGTTTGGCACGAAATATTTGAATGATGAGCATGATTGCAATGTTTTTAGTATGAATTCCTTGAATATCCATGATGCTAATCATATGCAAAGCCACAAGCTTGGGGAAGCTATGTTTGATGAAGATGATATTTTTTTGTCCCCCAAGTTTTGATGAGCAAATTTATTATGATGAGAGCATGGCCCCTATTTATGATGATTATTGTGATGACTTGTATGCTATAAAGATTAATGATATTCATGAAACTTTTCATCACGATTTTAACTTTCAATAGGATTATGCCTCACATGATAGTTATTTTGTTGAGTTTGCTCCCACTATTATTCATGAGAAGAATTTTGCTTATGTGGAGAGTAATAAAATTTCTATGCTTGTAGATCATGAAAATAATGCTTTCTGTGATGGTTATATTGTTGAATTCATTCATGATGCTACTGAAAATTATTATGAGGGAGGAATATATGCTTGTAGGAATTGCAATAATATCAAGTTTCCTCTCTCTATGTTGAAAATCTTGAAGTTATGCTTGTTTTGCCTTCCTATGCTAGTTGATTATTGTTCCCACAAGTTATTTGCTCACAAAATCCCTATGCATAGGAAGTGTGTTAGACTTAAATGTGCTAGTCATATTCTTCATGATGCTCTCTTTATGTTTCAATTCTTATCCTTTATGTGAGCATTGTTGAAATCATCATGCCTAGCTAGGGGCGTTAAACGATAGCGCTTGTTGGGAGGCAACCCAATTTTATTTTTGTTCCTTGATTTTTGTTACTGTTTAGTAATAAATAATTCATCTAGCCTCTGTTTATATGTAGTTTTATGTTTTAATTAGTGTTTGTGCTAAGTAGAACCTTTGGGAAGACTTGGGGAAAGTCTTTGCGATCATGCTGTAAAAAACAGAAACTTTAGCGCTCACGAGATTTGCAGCTTTTTTTTATTGGAGAGTGCTACTTAGTTAATTATTTTTGAATATGATTAATAGATAAATTCCTCACGTCCAGCAATTTTTTTTAGAATTTTTGGGGTTCCAGAAGTTTGTGTTAGTTACAGATTACTACAGACTGTTCTTTGGGGTTCCAGAAGTTTTGGAGCTATATTTTTATTCGCCACATGATATGTGTTTTGCTTGGAGTGTCATTTTATTTTATTTAGTTTTGCTTGCTGTTTGAATAAAATACCAAGATCTTAAATCATTAAATGTTAGAGAGTCTTCATATAGTTGCATAATTATTCGACTACTCATTGATCTTCACTTATATCTTTCGGAGTAGTTTGTTGTTGCTCTAGTGCTTCACTTATATCTTTTTAGAGCACGGTTGTGGTTTTATTTTATAGAAATAGATGAACTCTCATGCGTCACTTATATTATTTTGAGAGTCCTAAACAGCATGGTAATTTGCTTTGGTTATAAATTTAGTCCTAATATGGTGGGCATCCAAGAGGGATATAATAAAAACTTTCATATAGAGTGCATTGAATACTATGAGAAATTTGATACTTGATAATTGTTTTGAGATATGAAGATGGTGATATTAGAGTCATGCTAGTTGAGTAGTTGTGAATTTGAGAAAAAATTGTGTTGAAGTTTGTGATTCCCGTAGCATGCACGTATGGTGAACCGTTATGTGATGAAGTCGGAGCCTGATTTATTTATTGATTATCTTCCTTATGAGTGGCAGTCAGGGACGAGCGATGGTCTTTTCCTACCAATCTATCCCCCTAGGAGCATGTGCGTAGTACTTTGTTTTGATAACTAATAGTTTTTTGCAATAAGTATGTGAGTTCTTTATGACTAATGTTGAGTCCATGGATTATACGCACTCTCACCCTTCCACCATTGCTAGCCTATCTAATACCGCGCACTTTTCGCCGGTATCATACACCCACCATATACCTTCCACAAAACAGCCATCATACCTATCATGGCATTTCCATAGTCATTCCGAGATATATTGCCATGCAACTTTCCACCGTTCTGTTTATTATGACATGCTCCATCATTGTCATATTGCTATGCATGATCATGTAGTTGACATTGTATTTGTGGCAAAGCCACCGTTCATAATTGTTTCATACATGTCACTCATGAGTCATTTGTGACGCCCTCGATTCAATCGTACACTAATCATACACGCAAATATGTATGATCAAGATCAAGGACTCACGGGAAGATATCACAACACAACTCTAGACACAAATTAAAAAAATACAAGCTTTATATTACAAGCCAGGGGCCTCGAGGGCTCGAATACATAAGCTCGAAAACACAAGAGTCAGCGGAAGCAACAATATCTGAGTAGAGACATGAGTTAAACAAGTTTGCCTTAAGAAGGCTAGCACAAAAGCAACATCGATCGAAAAGGCAAGGCCTCCTACCTGGGAGCCTCCTAACTACTCCTAGTCGTCGGCGGTCTTCACGTAGTAGTAGGCATCCTCCGGGTAGTAGTAGTCATCAGTGGGGTCGACTGGCTCCTGGGCTCCGTCATCTGGTCGCAACAATCGGGTATGGGGGAAAAGAAGTAGCAAAGCAACCGTGAGTACTCATCCAAAGTACTCGCAAGACTTACATCAGATCTAAACTAAGTATGCATCTGTATCAAAGGAATGGGTTGTATCTATGGACTAAACTGTAGAAATCCAGAAGGGAAGGGGAAAGCCTAGCCTATCAAAGACTAGCATCTTCTAGAAACCACCATCTTGCAGCAACAGGAGGGAGTAGAGTAGCATAAAGTAAAGTAGCGGTAATTTTATCAACCTCGGCCAGAGATCCTTTCTCGACTCCCTGCGAGAAAACAATCCCAGAGCCATACTATCCAAGTGTCAACGCATTCCAAAACTCATCACCATCCAGTTCTCATCACAAGTATCCAATTCTAGTTCTATCAATCGGGATACAACTCCAAGTGTCCGTTACCATAGGACAGGCTATCAATAGATGTTTACTTCCCTGCAGGGGTGCACCAACTTACCCACCACGCTCAATTAACTCCGGACACACTTTCCTGGGTCATGCCCGGCCTCGGCCAAACAATACGCCGCAACCCGACCTAGGCTTAATAGAGAGGCTAGCACGCCGGACTAAACCTATGCCCCCAGGGGTCATGGGCCATCTCCACGGGAACTCCTGCACGTTGCGTACGCGACCGGTGAGCAGACCTAGCTACCTCCTTCAACAAGGCAGGAGCTTACGCAGTCCAACCCGGCGCGCGCCGCTCAGTCGCTGATGTCTATTAAGCTTCAGCTGATGTATACGACGCAGAACGCCCATACTATGCCCACGTGATGGTTAGTGCTATCAGGCCAAAGGCCCCTCGGATCAAATATCCAAATCATAGTGGACTAGGAGCACGCGGTAACAAGCAGAGACTCACGAAAGATGTGACCCCGTTGCCCCGTCTCGAGTACTTGTGTCAAGGACTAAGAATGCCCGGCCACGCCTCGTAATTGTCTCGCGGGCACCCTCTAGGTCAACCCAACTCCACATCACTCGCAATTAAGCTCGCGCGGGTACCCCTCAGGGCTGACCCATCTTTAGTAACATGGTTCAGTGTAAAGTCATAGTAACCATAGTAACTGTGTGTCCAAACATCAAGGGGAAACCCCGAGGAATCACCCCCGGTGAATTCCACTTGATGTAATCATCAAGGTGAACGTAAGAGGGACCACCCTCGAGGATCACACTTGAGGGGTTGCACGACAGAGTCGTATCGGAAGTGTTTAAGGAGGAAATCACCCTCGATGACCACGACCGAATAGCTACACTACAGGGTTAACATCAGAAGTGCTGAAGAGGTCTCACCCTCGACACTCGATAACAACCGGGTAGTGTCGAGCAACTAAGGGGGAAAGTGATGTGCGGTGTCGGGGCCTGGTCTTCGATCACGTTGATCGAGTCATCGAACATAAAGCGAGGCAACTGGGACAAGGTGGGGTCACTGATGGATCTCTAACCAACCTATACTAATCAGTTTAGGATAAGCAGGTAAGGTATGAAAGCAGGTAACAACAACAGGCTATGCATCAGAGTAGGGTCATACAGAAAGCAGTTGCAGTTCTAATGCAAGCATGAGAGGGGAAGAAATGGGCGATATCGGAATGCTCAAGGAGGGTTTGCTTGCCTGGAAGCTCTGCTGAAAAAGGAAGAAGTGTCGTCGACGTAGTCGATCACAGGGGCATCTGAAAGTGCATTATATCGACTAGGGGGGGTGAATAGGCGATTTTTATGAAAGTCTTCAAAACGTGAGAGTTATGAAGACAAACAGTGAAGATTATGCCTATTACTATGCAGCGGAAGTTAGATTACACTAGGCCAGCCATGGTCATGTATTCAATAGAATGAAAGCGCAATGACAAACAGCTTCAGTGTAATAAGGATCAGGTAGGAAGAAGTTATGAAGCCAAACAGATCATATATTCATGTTGTGAAGACAAAAGATAAAGCATGCATGCAATGGCTTCACAATGAATAACTGTAAGTGAAAGGAAGTGAAGATGAAACCAGTGACACGTTGAAGACAATGATTTGTTGGACCAGTTCCAGTTGCTGTGACAACTGTACGTCTGGTTGGAGCGGCTAGGTATTTAAACCAAAGGACACACAGTCCCGGACACCCAGTCAAGGACACTTAGTCCAAGACACCCAGTCCTCACCGTTTTCTCCTTGAGCTAAGGTCACACAGACCTCGCGCAATCACTCAAGTAAGTCTTCAAGGTAGACTCCCAAACCTTCACAGACTTCGTTCACTGGCAATCCACAATTTCTCTTGGATGCTCAGAACGCGATGCCTAACCGTCTGGGGGATGCACAGTCCTCAAGTGTAATAAGTCTTCAAATCACACAGACACGAAGACTTAAGTGATGCCCAATTTACTCTGGCTCTGGGTGGTTAGGGCTTTTCTCCTCACTAGGAATTTTTCTTTCAAAGGCTTCGAGGTGGGTTGCTCTCAAACGACAAAAGCCGTGCACTGAAATCTGAGCAGCCAACCGTTTATGGTTGTGGGGGGTGGACTATTTATAGCCACTTGGCAACCCGACCTGATCTGTCCGAAATGACCCTGGGTCACTAAGGAACTGACACGTGTACCAACGGTCGAATTTTGAACTCACACGGCAACTTTACTTGGGCTACAAGTAAAGCTGACTTGTCTGACTCTGGACAAGATTTTCTCTCAAAGTCTTCGCTTGAAGACATAGGATTTGAATTAGGCATCACTTTAGTCATTCTGACTGGTTCTCTTGGACCCCACTTAACAGTACGGTGATTCCTATGACACAACATAAATGAAATAAAACTACGAAGGATCTAAGTCTTCGAGTTCCATAAGCTTCATAGGGAGTCTTCTCATGTCATTGTCTTCAATATGAATATCTTCATAAACCACCATTGTCTTCAATGTCTTCGTACATTTTTAGGGGTCATCTCTGGTAATAAAACCGAATCAATGAGGGACTTCTACCTGTGTTTTCCTGCAATTCTCACAAACACGTTAGTCCCTCAACTAGGTTTGTCGTCAATACTCCAAAACCAACTAGGGGTGGCACTAGATGCACTTACAATCTCCCCCTTTTTGGTGATTGATGACAAACTAGTTGAAGTTTTCAACGGGGAACATAATTTGTGAGATAGTAAAGGAATTTGTCTTCATAAGTTGCAAGGGCTCCCCCTGAAGATGTGCATATAAGTAATTTGCCTTTTGAATGCAAATGCACATGGCAGGTTGTACTTGTGGAGATCCACTTCAACTTATGATGACAATCCACTATGCATGTGAAAGTATATGAAGATAATGACATGCATAATGGAAAATGGACGTCTGCAGTAAGAGATGAGTGCGGAATTTATCGTCGCACATGCGGAATTTATCTTCGCATAACGGAGTGACAAACAGGTAGCAGACGGCCATCAAGGCTAAGTGTTACAACTCAAAGAAGCAAATGTAGCAAAAACGGGAGTTGTAAGCACGAAGCAAAATGTAGCAAAATATAAAGGCACCCGCCCAAGTGACCCGCTTGAAGACTATAAACATCATGCTTCTCCCCCTTTTGTCAGTGATGACCAAAAAGGTTTGAAGACATAGAGTTTTCTACGCGTTCCCAGGCGCAGCAGGATCGGTGGAGTTGTTTGGTGGCGGTGCAGATGAGCTTGGTGCAGATTCGACGTGTGTTGAAGCAGGTGGAGATGATGTCGCGTCGTTGACTTCTTCAATAACCCGGGCAGACACGGTGGCAGCAGAAGAAGAGAATTCTGACTCTTCAAGTGATGGTGTGCTTCGCATCACAGCTCTTTTTGGAGGCGTGGAGTCAAATTGGAATCTCTCTCTGAAGCCATCCTCTTGCAGTTCAGCTTCATTGCTCATCATGGTGAGGCCTTTCCAAGTGCGGCGACATGTCTCGTGTGTGACAAACGCATTCTTGGTTGCCAGATTTCTGATGCGATTGACGTCTTGCATGATGCTTCTCATCTGCCGTTTGAGCCATTCGTGATGCCTATCTTGCTTTTGGTGAAGAGCCACAAGAAGCTCTCGGTCATTGAGTGCTCGAGCGCGCTTCTTGGGTCTCTTGGCAGCTGTGCTGTCAGTGGCTTCAGTTGATGCAGGGGCACGTGTGGTGCCAGCCATTGGATACACTCGGGAGAGAGCTTCAACACCTTCAATATTTTGAGTGAAGCTCTGGTGTTCTGCATTTTGAAGACTTAATGGTTGCTTGCCAGGCTCTGGATATATTGCTTCAGCAGATGTGTCCACATCTGGCAAAAATATCCTATGGTTGCGGGCTGAGGGTTGATAGGAGATTGCAGAGTGAAGCTTGATCAGCCTCATAACCCAAGGAGCATAGAACTTTAATCCAAACAGTTCTGAGGCAGATGCTGCAAAGTGACGGATGAAGAGATCCTGTGCATTGAAGCATTTGCCATGAAGAATGCAGAAGATGAGAGTCTTCATTGCACCATCAATTGTTGCATATCGAGAGTGTCCCTTTACAGGCCATAGAGTCCGCCTTATGATGTGATATATTGTTCTGGGCAGGTACTCTAAGTCTTCAACGAAGAACCTAGTTGGATAGGGTGCATTAGGAGGCAGTGGCTTCATTATTGAGAGCATCTGACTCATATCTGGCTCAGGACGCTGAAATATGCTCTCAATTGCTTCAGCATGGAGTTGGCACCCTTCTTCAAAGAATTCGCCAGGAGTGGGAAGGCCGGTAAGCTCAATTAGGTCGAAAGCATTGGCTTCATGATGGATATTGCCTGTCATCCACTCCAGAATCCATGTCTTCGGATCTCTGTTATAGCCTTTGATATGCAAAGTGGCATAGAACTGGAGCAGAAGCTCTTCGTTCCAGTGCTCTTCATCAGTGATAAATGGCAGCAAACCCACTTGCTTGAAGCAATCCAGTGCTTCTTCCAGACCAGGCAGACCAGCAACAGCTTCAACCTCAAGGCGCTTGTGAGGAAAGATGCAGCCTTGGTTGTATAGGATGCATGAATAATAGCTGCGCTGTTGATGGCTCCAGAACCTATCTGATACAATCCGTTCCCTTGAATAAGGGTTCTTGGAGCGGTCGAAAAACGTGTTATCTACCCTGAAGCCGTTGATGTTGAAGGAACCAGGAGCTGATGCAGGACCTGGGAACCTTGGCAGTCGTGGGATCGGCTTCTGGACCTGGGGTCTGTACGCAATGTGATAGTTGAATTGTGGTCCGGCAGCAGACTCAGGCACAGAATGTTCAGGAGCAGTAGCTTCATTATCTTCTGAAGCTATTATTGGGTTGGGCTCCACATATGCTTCGGCGTTGTTTGTGGCAGCCTCAACATTTGCAGACTCAGGCACGTTCTCCTGGAGAACTGCTTCTTGTTGGTGTGGGGGAGTTGGAGCTTGTGGTATCTCTGCATGCTCTTCGGCTGATTCAGCCGGAATGTCGTCAGCAGCCTGAGCCCTTGGCCCTTTGCGAAGCCTACGGAATGTAGGCGCCGGTGGAGTTGTAGTGGGTTGGGGCTCATATTCCTCCTATGGGCGATCTGCCCTCGATGCATCTTGTGTGATTGGCGTCAATGGACGACCAATACTGATCAGTTCGCTTGTCTCAAGCTGAGGAAGGGCTGCATCACCTTGCACATTGTCTTGGAGACCAATGTCTTCAGCAGCGTTGGGTTCGTCTGCTGGAATGTCTTCAGCGTTGGGTTCATGCACAGTCAACTGACGATCTGCGTCAGGATAGCGGACGGAGAGGGGTTCAACTGTCAAGGGCTCTGTGTGAGCAGCCCGAGATTTCTTGGTCTTGCGCTTCTTGATGATGGGTTCAGAAGGAGAGGCTTCAGAATGTTTTCTCTTCTTAGCTTCAGCCTCTGCAGTCCGTGTCTTCTTGTGCTGTGAGGCGATTGATCGACTCTTTGGCTTCGAGCCAGTCGTTGCAGCGGGGAAGACAATCGGAGCAGTTTCTGACCTTGGCGCTTCAGGTTCAGGCATAGCATCCTTCTTTTTCTTCTTCGCGGCCATCCTGGGGTCAATGCTGGGACGCCCAAGTGCCTTGCGCTTCTCTGCCTCATTGTAGGCCTGCACGCAGCGATCAGCCAAAGTCTTCATGCGCTCTCGCGAGCCTTGAGCTTCAGCACGCGTCTTCAGAAAGTTCTCTTTCAGCTCGTGCAACATGATCTTGAAGTTTTTCACTTCTTGCACGCTGAGCTTGGCCACGTGCTTCTTGAACTGAGCCTTTTCATAATCAATTTTCTGCTTCAGTTCTACAATTCGCTGGGCTATTGCTAGTTCTGAAGCAATTGCACCTTGAAAGGCAACGCTGAGGCCTATGGGCAGCTGCAGATCGTTGAAGCTGATGTCCGGTGAGGCAAACCATTCATCGATGAAGTTGTGGATGATGGCGACATCAAACAGAGGCAGATTGTTTAAGATTTCAGCCTCCTCCTTGCTCTTGATGAGCTGCTCAAGAGCATCATCTCCAAGATCTTCATCGCTTGAGAGATCAATGGCTTCGCAGCATAGAATGTCAGCAGCTGTGAGCTCTTTGCCTGTGTGTGGCTGAGGCTTCTTGGCTTCTTGGGGCTTGGACACTCGTGATAAGCCTTCTGACTGCATACTGGCTTCAGGAGGTGCAGTTGCTAAAGGCTTCACTCTTGCGATCTTGGGAGAAGCGGCTGGCTTTGAAGCTTTTGGCTTCTTCTGCTTCGGCTTCGGCGCAGCAGGGGCGTCATCTGACTCAGTATCTGCTGGAGGGTCATTCACAGCAGTCCCTTGGACTAGGATGCGAGTGATGAGGCCTGCAAGATTGGCATACGGCCCGACGATATTGGGATCGGCGTCGCGTGTGCCATCTGCCCTTGGTGAGGAGGGACCAGGGTTGAAGTCAAGCCCAAATTTCTTCTTGTTTATCTTCGCTGACTGTTGTGCAAACTGAAAGTTGCGCTTGAAGAGATTATCATCGCGGCACCAGAGAAGTGATGACGGATGTGCTTCAGCTGGCTGTGGTCCTCTCACCATGCATGGATAGAAGCCTTGAGCAATGGCTTCGACTCTGGACCTGGGTACGAGATTTTTGTATAGTACGTCTCCCCACAGTCTCTTGATGGCGCACTTCTCCGCATATTCCTGAGTGACGAAGCGGTAGTGGAACCATTGCTCTGCCCAATATCTTCGAATCCATTGGATTCATGTCTTGCGCTGACCATAGCTTTCTTCAGGATCAGTTTTGTACATCTCTGCCAATTCATCAGGCAGATCTTTGGACGTTTCACCACGTCGCTGTCTGCCTCCCTTCCTTGCTACTGTTTCTGAAGCCATGAATAACTTGGAAGGCTTCAAGATGTTCAAAGGCTTCAAAGGCTTCCTTTTGCAAGAACTGGCTTCAGGAGAGTTGATGTGATGCTGCAAGTACTCTGCAAATGAATGCAGACTATGAGAACCAAAGGATTCTCCCACGGACATGTACCTGTGACAGCATTAAGGTGCGAGGGAAGGGGAAGAGGTCATATGCATTCTCAGAAGATTTTGAAGATAAATCGGTTTAGAAGACATAGACCTCATTGTGCGAAGACATTCACTCACAGATAAGAAGTTGGTTCCAGATTTGTACGAACCCACAGATCAGTACAAGTGAGGAATCTAACTACCTTATGAAGCACAAGTGAATATACTAGGCATGTCATGAGATGTAGCAAGATGACTAACTGATGTGAAGAGAAACTCCTTATGGCAGAAAGTGACTGAACTATGGGATCAAAAGAGGCTGTAAAAAGAGGTTTTATTTACCACACTTGGAACTGCTAGACGAAATGAGAGTTGAGGTCGAGCAGTTCGATCCTCCGTGCCCTAACTTGGCGATGGAAGACACCTACGGCGACGGCGGAGAGAGCAATGTCCGCTGTCGGCGTGAAAACGGCGTCGGAGAGGTTGCGGCAGTGAAGCGCTTCGTCGCCGGCGTCGTCGAGTGCTAGCGGTGGCGCTAGGGTTCGTGCGAGGGTGGAAGAAGGAGATAATGACCGCAGTGAATCGTGTATTTATAGGGATAGAGGCGGCACTGCGCTATTACGCAGGTACCCCTGGCGGTTCGCATTTGAGGCACGCGTGGCCAGTTAGAGGAAGATTGGGATTTGTTCCACGTCCCACGCACGCCTAAATTGTCGGGCGGTCGTTCCTGCTTCTCCGGATCTTATGTGGAGGAATGAGCATTAAAAACGGACTTTTATGGTTGTCACTATGTCTTCAGCTGACAAGGACACAGTGAAGACATTTGATAGTTTCAACAAAATGCATATGACTTGGAGAGATAGAGTTTGAGATAGAAAGCATAGAGAGGTTAGGGTCCGATCACATTCACTTAGTTCAAAAGATTCAACCAAGAAGACATAGCTATAAGTGAATGCTGTAGAGGACAGAACATCAGTACATATATATCCATATAATCAACGCAGTGAAGATAATCATGAAGACATATTGAGAATGAAGCCAAACCAAATGTGAAGACATTGAGAGGTAACGCCATGAGAGAAACACTTCAAAATGGAACGTTTGGTGGTGGCGTTACCCACCGTATAGGAAGTATTAGACCCAGACACGGCGCACAATTATCATGGCGCTCCGAAGTCAAATTCCACATTAATGTATTCACACTTAGAATGTATGTCTTCATTGTTTGAAGATATATGCTACTTCGTGTGTTGCACATCTAAGTTATCAATATGCTTAAGTGTTAGGATGTGTGCCTGATCACAGGACATTTGAGGATTCCAAGATATTTAGCTCACACCGTAACTTGCAAAATCTCTTCTCATCCAAGGGCTTGGTGAAGATATCTGCCAATTGCTCTTTAGTGTTGACGTGTATGATATCAATGTCTTCCTTCACAACATGATCTCTGAGAAAGTGATGACGAATTTCAATGTGCTTTGTCTTCGAGTGCTGAACTGGGTTGTTGGCAATCTTGATGGCGCTTTCGTTGTCGCAGTAAAGTGGCACTTGCTTCAGATGAATGCCATAATCCTTGAGTGTTTGCTTCATCCACAGAAGCTGAGCGCAGCAAGATCCAGCAGCAATGTATTCAGATTCAGCAGTGGGGAGTGATACACAGTTCTGCTTCTTTGAAGACCAACATACAAGTGATCGTCCCAGAAAGTGACATGTGCCTGATGTAGACTTGCGATCAACCTTGTCACCAGCATAATCAGCATCCGAAAATCCAACCAAATCAAACTCTGAGCCCT
This sequence comes from Triticum urartu, assembly GCF_056163025.1. Classification (NCBI taxonomy): domain Eukaryota; kingdom Viridiplantae; phylum Streptophyta; class Magnoliopsida; order Poales; family Poaceae; genus Triticum; species Triticum urartu. Next base: position 395,935,528 of record NC_141876.1, on the reverse strand, counting down.
TTGGATACCATAATCCTAGAGTTGGGGTGTGAGCCAAATATCGAAGAATTCGCTTCACAGCTAAGTGATGCGACTCCTTTGGTGTCGCTTGAAATCGAGCGCACATGCAAACACTAAGCATGATATCTGGCCTAGATGCACATAAATAAAGCAAAGACCCAATCATGGAGCGGTATACCTTTTGATCGAACTCTTTACCATTGTCGTCGGGACCCAGATGATGCTTGGCTGGCATTGGTGTTGTGAAGCCTTTGCAGTCTTGCATACCGAACTTCTTCAGGCACTCTTTAAGATATTTCTCTTGAGATATGAAGATGCCGTTGCGTTGTTGCCGTATTTGAAGACCGAGGAAGAACTTCAGCTCCCCCATCATGGACATCTGATATTGCTCTTGCATCATGTATCCAAACTCTTCACTATACTTCTGATTGGTGCAGCCGAAGATAATGTCATCCACATATATTTGGCACACAAACAGTTCACCATCATATGTCTTCGTGAAAAGAGTGGGATCCAGGGAACCAGGTATGAAGCCTTTGCTTTTCAGAAAGTACTTGAGTGTATCATACCAGGCCCTAGGGGCTTGTTTGAGGCCATACAGTGCCTTGTTGAGCTTATATACCATATCAGGATGTTTTGGATTTTCAAAGCCAGGTGGTTGTGCAACATACACTTCTTCTTCAATCTTGCCATTGAGAAAGGCACTTTTCACATCCATCTGATAGAGAAGTATGTTATGATGATTTGCATAGGCCAGCAGTATGCGTATGGCTTCAAGCCTAGCCACAGGAGCAAATGTTTCATCGAAGTCAATGCCCTCCACTTGAGTATATCCTTGAGCAACGAGACGAGCTTTGTTTCTGACAACTTGACCATGCTCATCTTGCTTGTTGCGGTATATCCATTTGGTGCCTATTATGTTGTGCTTCCGTGGATCAGGACGCTTAACCAGTTCCCATACATTATTCAGCTCAAACTGTTGCAGCTCTTCTTGCATAGCTTGAATCCATTCAGGTTCCATGAAGGCTTCTTCAACTTTCTTGGGTTCTGATATTGAGACGAATGCGAAATGCCCACAGAAGTTTGTTAGCTGAGTTGCCCTTGCACGAGTGAGTGGACCAGGTGCATTGATGCTGTCAAGTATTTTGTCAATTTGTACTTCATTTGCAACACGAGGATGTATAGGGCGAAGACTTTGCTCTTGTTGATCTGTGTTGTCATTTGGAGGTATATCTTCAGGCTGAGCATTGTCTTCATGTGGATCAGGTGCAGAGATGATAAGTTCTTCTTCAGGATGAGCTTCAGAAGGTACAATTTCTCCAATTCCCATAAGCTTGATTGATTCATTTGCTGGAACTTCATCTAGCACATTTGGTAATTGCTCTCTTTGTGATCCATTGGTTTCATCAAATCGCACATCCACTGTTTCAACCACTTTGTAGTGGAAGAGATTGAAGACTCTGTAGGAGTGCGAATCCTTTCCATATCCAAGCATGAAGCCTTCATGTGCTTTTGGTGCAAACTTTGAGGTGTGATGTGGGTCCTTGATCCAGCATTTTGCGCCAAATACTCTGAAATAACTGACATTCGGCTTCTTGCCAGTTAGGAGTTCATAAGATGTCTTGTTCAGAAGCTTGTGAAGATAAACACGATTGATTGTATGGCATGCAGTATCAATGGCTTCAGTCCAGAATTTTCTTGGAGTCTTGTATTCATCTAGCATTGTTCTGGCCATCTCAATGAGTGTTCTGTTCTTGCGTTCGACGACGCCATTCTGCTGTGGCGTGTATGGAGCTGAGAATTCATGTGTGATGCCCAAGGTATCCAGATATGTATCAAGGCCAGTGTTCTTGAATTCAGTGCCATTGTCACTTCTGATGTGCTTTATCTTGGCGCCAAAATTGTTCATAGCTCGATTTGCGAAGCGTCTGAAGACATCCTGCACTTCAGTCTTGTAAAGGATTATGTGCACCCAAGTATATCTAGAATAATCATCAACAATTACGAAGCCATAGAGGCAAGCAGAAGTAGTAAAAGTTGAGTAGTGAGTGGGACCGAAAAGATCCATGTGAAGCAGTTCGAAGGGTTGAGTAGTGGTCATGATTGTCTCCGAAGGAGTTTTGCCCTTGTCATCTTCCCTGCTTCACAGGCACCGCATAAGTGATCTTTCTTGAACTTGACGCCCTCGATGCCTATGACGTGCTTTTTCTTCGCTAGGGTGTGGAGGTTCCTCATGCCAGCATGCCCAAGCCTTCGATGCCAAAGCCAGCATTCTGAAGCTTTTGCAAGAAGACATACTGCAAGTTGTGGTCCTGCTGAGAAATCTACCACATACAAATCACCTTTCCTATACCCTTCAAACACTAGAGATTTGTCAGATTCCATTAGCACCAGGTAGCGATATTTGCCAAACATTACAATCATATTCAAATCGCAAAGCATTGAGACAGACATTAAGTTGAAGCCAAGGGATTCAACAAGCATGACTTTATCCATGTGTTGATCCTTTGAGATTGCAACTCTACCTAGACCCAATACCTTACTTTTACCAGTGTCAGCGAATGTAATGTGGCTCTTGTTAGATGGACGTAAAGTTGAGTCCATAAGAAGGCTTCTTCTGCCAGTCATGTGATTTGTACACCCACTATCAATAATCCATTCTGAAGACTTTGAAGTTGCTGGTGTCGTACCCTACAGTGCAGTTAGGGGGATAGGCTTCACGAAGAGAGTTGTGAAGCATAAACATTTGACGAACCAGTGGGTTATGAAAACTTAGATCCAGATTGGGACTAATAGGGAGAGTAGCATGCGATTCAGGAGCAAGGTACATAATGATGCCATTCGGGCATTTTATCTTGCACCCTACAAGATTTTTAAGGTCCCCAGCAATAGCATCAGAAGATTTTGTTTTTCTGCTGGAGACCTTTCCCTGCAAAAGAGAGTTAAGCTTTCTTAACCACCCACATCTTCAAGGGTGGCTTAGAAGCAATAAGTCTAAGTGCAGCATCTGAGAATTTTGGCTTTGAGGCCTTAGCAAACAGTCTAGCAGGTGGACAATAATACTCATAAGAATAAGCAGAATAATTTTTGGTCATATGAACATGACGGTTCGAAAAACCGCTCTCATATTCGTATGCCTGAGTATGGTTTCCCTGCAAAACATTAGCGTTAGTGCGACTCAGGTGAGTCCTCTGTCTGTATGAAGCCTTTGGACCGAGGTTTGTCTTCTTCAAGTGAGGTGTCATGAAGACATTCACAGGAAGATTCTCCAGACATGTTTTCGGAACCCAGATCTTCTTCATAGGCGGTCCATTCGTGCAGTTAGTACCAATGTACCCGGCAAACACTTCACCATTCTGATTCTTAAACAGTTTATAGTTTGCATCAAAGGATTCATCAATGATAATAGGGTTAGCACAAGTGAAGCCAGATAAATTGGATGGATCTGCTGAAAGTTCCTTTGCAGCAACCCATGTGGTTTTGGGGTACTGCTCAGGTTTCCAGTAAGAGCCATCTGCATTAATTTTCCTCACGAACCCAACACCCTCTTTCCTAGGGTTTCGGTTCAGAATCTGCTTCTTAAGGACATCACATAGTGTCTGATGCCCTTTCAGACTTTTGTACATTCCTGTTTCAAGCAATGTCTTCAACCTAGCATTCTCATCAGCAATAGCAGTGGTATCCTCAGAAGAGGGGTTAGTTACCACGTTAACAGTTGAAGATATTGCAACAGTAGTAGCAGTGGAACATTCAGCAACAGAATTAGCATTATCACGCTCAATGCATTTAAGACATGGTGGTTCAAATCCTTCCTGAGCGGGACTGATCTGTTCGGAGCGAAGTGACTCATTTTCCTTTTGAAGATCTTCATGATCCGCTCTCAACTTCTCAAGATCTTGCTTCTTTTGAAGATAATCATAGGAGAGCTTTTCATGAGTAGTTGAGAGAGTCTCAAGACGATCTTCAAGTTCCTGATACTTAACGTGAAGATTTTTTATGTCTTCAATTAAGGATTCAGAACGAGTCATTTCGGCACCCAACAGATCATCGCTTCTGTCTAACAGTTTTTGAATATGTTCCATGGCTTTCTGTTGTTCAGTTGCAATTTTAGCAAGTGTTCTGTAGCTAGGTTTTGAATCACATTCAGAGTCATCGTCACTAGATGTTTCATAGTGAGTAGTACGTGTGTTTACCTTGGCACCGCGTGCCATGAAGAAGTAGGTAGGAGTGGAGTCGTTCTTGTCATTTGCGTCAGTGTCGGTGTTGCAGTCATTGTCTTCAGTGTTGAAGATGGACTTCGCGACGTATGCTTTAGCCAGACTCGCAATGCCAGAATCAGACTCCTCCTCAGACTCCACCTCTGCCTCCTCAGATGCGGACTCCTCCTCTGAATCCATCTCCTTGCCAACAAACGCACGTGCCTTGCCAGATGAGCTCTTCTTGTGTGATGAAGACTTTGATGAAGACTTGGAAGAAGACTTTGAGTATTTCTTCTTTTTCTTGTCGTCAGAATCATATTCTTTGCTCTTCTTCTTCCTTCTGTTCTCATTGTCCCACTGTGGACACTCAGAAATGAAGTGTCCAGTTTTCTTGCACTTGTGACATGTTTTCTTCTTGTAATCATGAGCAGAAACTTCATCATTCCTTGAGCTTGATCGTGAAGATTTTCTGAAGCCTTTCTTCTTGGTGAATTTTTGGAACTTCTTCACTAGCATTGCAAGTTCTCTTCCAATGTCTTCAGGATCATCAGAACTGCAGTCAGATTCTTCTTCAGATGAGGAGACAGCTTTTGCCTTCAAACACGAGTTCGCCCATAGTTTGGACCGTAGATATCTCTTTTCTCAGAAAGCTGAAACTCATGTGTGTTGAGCCTCTCAAGTATGTCAGACGGATCGAGTGTCTTGAAATCAGGACGTTCTTGAATCATCAGGGCCAGGATGTCAAACGAACTATCAAGTGATCTCAGCAGCGTCTTGACGATTTCATGTTTGGTGATCTCAATGGCGCCGAGGGCTTGAAGCTCATTTGTGATGTCAGTGAGCCGGTCAAATGTGTGCTGGACATTCTCATTGTCATTTCGCTTGAAGCGGTTGAAGAGGTTGCGAAGAACACTGATTCTTTGATCTCTCTGGGTTGAGATGCCTTCATTGACCTTGGAGAGCCAGTCCCAGACTAGCTTTGATGTCTTCAAGGCACTCACACGGCCATACTGTCCTTTGGTCAGATGACCACAGATGATATTCTTGGCAGTAGAATCCAGTTGAATGAACTTCTTGACATCAGCAGCAGTGACACCTTCTCCAGCCTTGGGAATGCCGTTTTCGACGACATACCATAGGTCGACGTCAATGGCTTCAAGATGCATGCGCATCTTATTCTTCCAGTAGGGATATTCAGTTCCATCGAAGACGGGGCAAGCAGCGGAGACTTTGATTATCCCTGCAGTCGACATCGCTAAAACTCCAGGTGGTTAAACCGAATCACACAGAACAAGGGAGCACCTCGCTCTGATACCAATTGAAAGTGCGTTATATCGACTAGGGGGGGTGAATAGGCGATTTTTATGAAAGTCTTCAAAACGTGAGAGTAATGAAGACAAACAGGGAAGATTATGCCTATTACTATGCAGCGGAAGTTAGATTACACTAGGCCAGCCATGGTCATGTATTCAATAGAATGAAAGCGTAATGACAAACAGCTTCAGTGTAATAAGGATCAGGTAGGAAGAAGTTATGAAGCCAAACAGATCATATATTCATGTTGTGAAGACAAAAGATAAAGCATGCATGCAATGGCTTCACAATGAATAACTGTAAGTGAAAGGAAGTGAAGATGAAACCAGTGACACGTTGAAGACAATGATTTGTTGGACCAGTTCCAGTTGCTGTGACAATTGTACGTCTGGTTGGAGCGGCTAGGTATTTAACCAAAGGACACACAGTCCCGGACACCCAGTCAAGGACACTTAGTCCAAGACACCCAGTCCTCACCCTTTTCTCCTTGAGCTAAGGTCACACAGACCTCGCGCAATCACTCAGGTAAGTCTTCAAGGTAGACTCCCAAACCTTCACAGACTTCGTTCACTGGCAATCCACAATTTCTCTTGGATGCTCAGAACGCGATGCCTAACCGTCTGGAGGATGCACAGTCCTCAAGTGTAATAAGTCTTCAAATCACACAGACACGAAGACTTAAGTGATGCCCAATTTACTCTGGCTCTGGGTGGTTAGGGCTTTTCTCCTCACTAGGAATTTTTCTTTCAAAGGCTTCGAGGTGGGTTGCTCTCAAACGACAAAAGCCGTGCACTGAAATCTGAGCAGCCAACCGTTTATGGTTGTGGGGGGTGGACTATTTATAGCCACTTGGCAACCCGACCTGATCTGTCCGAAATGACCCTGGGTCACTAAGGAACTGACACGTGTACCAACGGTCGAATTTTGAACTCACACGGCAACTTTATTTGGGCTACAAGTAAAGCTGACTTGTCTGACTCTGGACAAGATTTTCTCTCAAAGTCTTCGCTTGAAGACATAGGATTTGAATTAGGCATCACTTTAGTCATTCTGACTGGTTCTCTTGGACCCCACTTAACAGTACGGTGATTCCTATGACACAACATAAATGAAATAAAGCTACGAAGGATCTAAGTCTTTGAGTTCCATAAGCTTCATAGGGAGTCTTCTCATGTCATTGTCTTCAATATGAATATCTTCATAAACCACCATTGTCTTCAATGTCTTCGTACATTTTTAGGGGTCATCTCTGGTAATAAAACCGAATCAATGAGGGACTTCTACCTGTGTTTTCCTGCAATTCACACAAACACGTTAGTCCCTCAACTAGGTTTGTCGTCAATACTCCAAAACCAACTAGGGGTGGCACTAGATGCAGTTACAGCATCAGCAGCGGTCTGGAGGTCTACCGGAGAAGAAGAGGGGGAAGAAACAATAAATACATGTAAGCATAATCATAACAAGACAATAAGCCGTGCTAGAGGTGCTCTAACGCAGCGCTAGGCGATACTGGCGAAGGAGGATAACATCCGGGAAAGTTTTCCCGGTTCCGGACATCTGTCAGACAGATGAACCGGAGGGGAAAATTTCAACGTTTGCTATGCTAGAGATGTGTGATAGACGAATGGAGGGTGTATTTGGATTCGTCTCGTTTTTCTGAACAACTTTCATGTATAAAACTTTTTCATCCGAGTTACGGATAATTTTCTATGATTTTCTAAAGTTTTAAACAATGTTTTAAATTTTGTATTAAATTTAAATCCGAATTGACCAAGTCAAATTGACTAGTCAAAAGGGGAGGTAGTGTCCCACATGTCACTGCCACATGTGTCAAAAAACATCTAACTAATTTAATGGGGGAGGGGCCCACTTGCCATAGACTACAAACTAACCTAACACAAATTACCCTAACTAACATCTAATTAGGCCCTAGTTAAATGGTTTGGCCGGATGTACAGAGAGCCGGCCGGCCTCACACGGACGTGCAAACAGCACAGGCCAGCCATGGCCATGGCAAGGGAGCAACTGGATATGCGCGTGGGTTGGGCAGCTGCAGCGCGACCAACGGCCATGCACACATCACTGGCAGCAGAAGCAATAGCGGCAGCAGTGGCAACAGTCAGCAGCGGCAGCAGCAGGCAGGTGCCCGATAGAAAACGAAGGTGACACGGCTGGGTGTGCGCGTGCGCTGGGCGCGGCCGGAGCGCCGCACACGCAGGGGCAGGGGGCGCGCGGGGGCACGGTGAGTACACGGAGCTCGGCAGGGAAGCAAGCTAGCGGCCATGGCAGACGGAGCTCACGGGGCGGCGCTAGGGCGGCGAATAAGCAACAGGGAGAAGGGGGGTTTTAGGAGAGGAGCTCACAACGGTTCTAGGGACGATCTCGAGGAGGCCTGGGGTGCAGTGACGGTGACGAATCCGTCGATGGCGTCGCGGTGCCTGGAGGTTGTAGATGATGTCGATCCCTGTGTTGTGGCGGTGTCCGGCTCGATCTGGTACCCAGAACGGACGAAGACAACCACGTCGGACCTCCTGGACGTGCTCCCGTGCACCAGAGACGTCGACGGCCGCGGGATCGATGGCGACGCGTCGGCGACCGTGCTCGGGTGAACGAAACAGAGGAGGAGAGGGCGATAGCGGCGTGAGGGAAAGGAAGTGGGGGTGCTAGGGTTCCGGGGTCGAGGGGTGAGCTCTTAACCATCAGGGAGGACCGTGCGATGGTCGGCGCGTGGCCAATCCCCGCCATGGACGATGCTCAGGCGGCCAGCTCGCCTTCTGTGAACAGAAGGATGAGGAGGGAGGGGAAGTTGGGCCTCAGGCGGTGTGCACTTGTGGCCCAAGTGTATAGTGGCCTTTTTGTTTTCTTTTCTAAATTTTTATATTTATTTCACCATTGTTTTCTATTTAAATGCTATAGTTAATGAACTTAGGTAATCTTGAAATCTGGCACATAATTCAAGGACAACATCATGGTGTTGCATAAAAAGTTTTAGAGCCAGTGGAATTGTTAAAACATTTTTACAAATTGAATAGGTCAATTAATATGTTGTTGGACCACTTTATATTTTCCTAGGAATTAAGTGGTGAGTCAAATGATGTTGGTTTCTACATGATAATTAGTAAGTGAATATTTTTAACCCAACGAACATTTTTGTCTGCATGTTTGACAATTTGAATTTGGACTTCAATTTGAATTTGAATTCGACTTATGCCTTGGATCAGATGAGGATTAGCAACAGTAAGAGTGATGACCTGGCATCATTTGCATGAGATAACTGTAGTTTAATTACCCGGGCGTCACAATTCTCCTCCACTACAAGAAATCTGGTCCCGAGATTTAAGGGGTGGAGTAAGGAGGAAAGACTCGGGAAGGACGGAGCTCAACACAAGATAGGTACCTGGGAGCTATCTCAGTGAACGTGGCGTAGAGGCATCTCTCGAGTTGAAATTCGAGAAAGTCATCGAGAGCAAGGTAATAAGGTGCAATAACAGCTTCAACCGGGTGGGCAATCGTTCGATGTCTGAAACAAAGTGTGAAAGGGGCTTAGAGCATCGAGAATAAATATTGTGTCTGATACCAGAACAGATCACAAGGAAGATGGCTCGCGAATTACATATGAAGCCAAGCACGAGGGACAACTTAGAAAACAGGGATGTATAGGAGAGTCAGGTTTCAATCCTGTGGAACTGTGGGTTATGGGCCCACCATGTGGGTTAAAAGTAAGAAGGGCGCTGATAGCAAGGCATGTCAGAGCATAGACTGCCAGTTATGTTGGCAACAACGTTGGTACCAAGGGCGAGGGACGAAGAGAACCATTTTCGTTCTCGTTAAACGAGGCGGACCAATAGGCAAAGTTCTCGTCCTTCGGTGGTTACCGGAATATCACCCACAATAGTAACAAAGTCTTACTGACAAATTGTACACCGAGGTGTTTACATAAGTAGGAAATTATCTCTACTAAGATAAGTTAGTTTACCGGAAAGGTTAAACAAAAGAATGGAAAGGAAAATATGATTAGTATATTAATCAGAATAATGGAAAGGAAAATGTGGTTAAACACAATTATCAAGAGTATATCCTTCCCAAGGACAAGCAGAGGATGATATCCATGATAGGATAGTAAGTAGATAACCAATTAGGTAAAGGGGCGAGGGAATTCATGATGTTACCCGTACAACGGTGTTTGGATAAATGATCAAGAAACATTTAGCATTATGCTTCCAATGTTCTTATTGATGTTTGAGTACCACAATCATGCTTCGGGATAGCATTGACATGGTCATCGGGTAAAGGTCGGACCTTGGATTCACAACGGATCCATCGGGAATTTCTAGAACATCTCATGAAATTTTTATCAGGAAATAGATGGGGATGTGGCCGATGGGTTCAGCGGCAATCCATCGACATGTCAAAAAGGATGTAATTCCAAAATTATATGGACAAGTTTGTGTTGGGGAAAAGACAAGAATGTTGTCGATGATAACACAAATCATCGAGGGGCAAGGATTGTATTTCTCATCATGAATTTGATTGATATCCTGGAAGAGCTCCAAATGTCGATGATGATCACGACACACTTGTCGAGATATTTCATGAAGATGTAATCGATCGGCGATGACATCAAGTCAAAGGAATGATGAAGCAAAGGTTATTGGAACCACGGGTATGACACAAACTCTAAATCAAGCTTGCTTTTCAAGGAAAAATGATATGACGAGGAAGATCGACGTAGGCTTAGCTCACTGTCAAAAATTGTGCTCCGGGAAAAAGGACCAGGTAGTACAGTTAAAATTTAGCACGATAATGATATAGCCAGTCAGGCTTGGAATGACTTGAAGGATTATTAAACTTGTAAGCAATGAAAATTTACTTAGAGTTCTTGAATCAAAGTGCGGAATTGATTCACTTATCGGTGTTCCCGATTGACAAACAACCCAGAACCCATGAAGTGACAAAGACAGGGTAAGGTAGTACTTCATCAAAAATTTATAAGATGTAGAGCAATGGCATGATATCCTCGAGATACCATGGGTAATACTCGAAGGTAGATCATAACAGAGGTCGGGCAGACGCATTGATCTATAGAAGTCAGATGTTTTAACTTGTCCGAGAAATGGGATCAAAGGAGAACAATCATGGTCGGATCAACAGTTGTAAAGGATCAATTCACAGATACCAGATGATAGTTATCAAGGAAATAGTTATTATTACAAGAAGCTTCCATGATAGGATCTACATCGTGTCCATGGGCATGAACACAAAGTTCAAGGTCGACTCCCACTTCTTCAATGCATAACCTTTCATCCACTCCTCGTTTTGGAAGAAATTGTAGTGCAGAAGATTTATCTGGCGAAGTACTAGAAGAGTAAGACTCACATCTCTTTTGAGTTCACACGGATTAGGGAAGGCATATGTTCAACCCGTAGGGGTATCTTAGGAACACCTACCACTAACTTCCAGAGCATATAACATCAGCCCAATAACAGAGCATGGTTGACAATAAGCAGAGGATACAATTTAACAAAGGCAAAATGTATCAGGGGAAGAGCGCACGAGATTTTGAATATGAAGGACATTGTCGTATAATAATCCAACAAAGGATTTAGCGGTCCTTAATGGATCTGATGTGAGTATCAGTACTCAATCAGAAGAAGGAAAGAGTGCAAAGGCATTGGATTATAGAAACATTTGAATAATTCGATGCTTGAGTACAAAGGAGTTATGATTTCAAGTCGAAGGATCAGAAGCAGAGGCTCTGACCAAAAGATGAGTAAGTTGAAAGGACTTAGAGGTGCACCCGATCAAATCTTGATTGGGCAAGAACCAGCTCATAACCGGAGCGATGTCGGAGCCAGAAAGAAAGTTTCCAAGGATTAATTGATGATTGCGAGTATTCGCTCACACGTTGAATCCATAGGAACAGAATGACAACCACAAAGAATTTTTAAAGAATATTGCTAAACATATGGAATTAATCTTAATGCAAGCAGACAAGGAGAATCAAGAGCAATAGGCTACAGAGGATTTTTGGAAGATCACATAGTATTTCCAAGTATTTTGGAAAGCATATGAACAACTGGGGATGAACGGGTTCAGTGAATTATCCGTAGTGCGAAAAAAATAAGCCGCAAAGCAGAAGGCACAAGGGATTCTCGAAACAACGGAGAATACATCTTGTAATAATAGGAGCAACTGGATATGAAGGTACAAGCGGCAAGGATATTATTCATGGGGATTAACTATGGTCAGGAACTGCAAGGCAGTGGGCACAGGGTCTCGACAAACATCGAGGAGTATCTACAGAATCTTCTGGCGAAGCAAGCGATCATCGGTAATGTCGGGGCTCCCCGGGAGGAAGTGGCTACGAGATCCCAGAGTCAGAGTTAGTAAAAAGTTTAACCCGAATAGACGAGAGATCAGAGTCCCAGAGTATAGACGAGGAATAAAAGATCCTAATACCACCCAATGACGACGTGGGCCCGTAAGCCACACTGCCAAGTTAGTAAAACAGTTTTCGGTTTCTAGACTCAACTTCGGCAAAGGAGTTGGAAAAGGGGGGGTCCTACAGGCAGTCGGCTCTGATACCAACTTGTGACGCCCTCGATTCAATCGTACACTAATCATACACGCAAATATGTACGATCAAGATCAAGGACTCACGGGAAGATATCACAACACAACTCTAGACACAAATTAAAAAATACAAGCTTTATATTACAAGCCAGGGGCCTCGAGGGCTCGAATACATAAGCTCGAAAACACAAGAGTCAGCGGAAGCAACAATATCTGAGTACAGACATGAGTTAAACAAGTTTGCCTTAAGAAGGCTAGCACAAAAGCAACATCGATCGAAAAGGCAAGGCCTACTGCCTGGGAGCCTCCTAACTACTCCTAGTCATCGGCGGTCTTCACGTAGTAGTAGGCATCCTCCAAGTAGTAGTAGTCATCAGTGGCGTCGTCTGGCTCCTGGGCTCCGTCATCTGGTCGCAACAATCGGGTATGGGGGAAAAGAAGTAGCAAAGCAACCGTGAGTACTCATCCAAAGTACTCGCAAGACTTATATCAGATCTAAACTAAGTATGCATCTGTATCAAAGGAATGGGTTGTATCTATGGACTAAACTGTAGAAAGCCAGAAGGGAAGGGGAAAGCCTAGCCTATCAAAGACTAGCATCTTCTAGAAACCACCATCTTGCAGCAACAGGAGGGAGTAGAGTAGCATAAAGTAAAGTAGCGGTAATGTTATCAACCTCGGCCAGAGATCCTTTCTCGACTCCCTGCGAGAAAACAATCCCAGAGCCATACTATCCTAGTGTCAACGCATTCCAAAACTCATCACCATCCAGTTCTCATCACAAGTATCCAATTCTAGTTCTATCGATCGGGATACAACTCCAAGTGTCCGTTACCGTAGGACAGGCTATCGATAGATGTTTTCTTCCCTGCAGGGGTGCACCAACTTACCCACCACGCTCGATTAACTCCGGACACACTTTCCTGGGTCATGCCCGGCCTCGGCCAAACAATACGCCGCAACCTGACCTAGGCTTAATAGAGAGGCCAGCACGCCGGACTAAACCTATGCCCCCAGGGGTCATGGGCCATCTCCCCGGGAACACCTGCACATTGCTTACGCGGCCGGTGAGCAGACCTAGCTACCTCCTTCAACAAGGCAGGAGCTTACGCAGTCCAACCCGACGCGCGCCGCTCAGTCGCTGACGTCTATTAAGCTTCAGCTGATGTATACGACGCAGAACGCCCATACTATGCCCACGTGACGGTTAGTGCTATCAGGACAAAGGCCTCTCGGATCAAATATCCAAATCATAGTGGATTAGGAGCATGCGGTAATAAGCAGAGACTCATGAAAGATGTGACCCCGTTGCCCCGTCTCGAGTACTTGCGGCAAGGGCTAAGAATTCCCGGCCACGCCTCGTAATTGTCTCGCGGGCACCCTCCAGGTCAACCCGACTCCACATCACTCGCAATTAAGCTCGTGCGGGTACCCCTCAGGGCCGACCCGTCTTTAGTAACATGGTTAAGTGTAAAGTCATAGTAACCATAGTAACTGTGTGTCCAAACATCAAGGGGAAACCCCGAGGAATCACCCCCGGCGAATTCCACTTGATGTAATCATCAAGGTGAACGTAAGAGGGACCACCCTCGAGGTTCACACTTGAGAGGTTGCACGACAGAGTCGTATCGGAAGTGGTTAAGGAGGAAATCACCCTCGATGACCACGACCGAATAGCTACACTACAGAGTTAACATCAGAAGTGCTGAAGAGGTCTCACCCTCGGCACTCGATAACAACCGGGTAGTGTCGAGCAACTAAGGGGGAAAGTGATGTGCGGTGTCGAGGCCTGGTCTTCGATCACGTTGATCGAGTCATCGAACATAAAGCGAGGCAAGTGGGACAAGGTGGGGTCACTGATGGATCTCTAACCAACCTATACTAAGCAGTTTAGGATAAGCAGGTAAGGTATGAAAGCAGGTAACAACAACAGGCTATGCATCAGAGTAGGGTCATACAGAAAGCAGTAGCAGTTCTAATGCAAGCATGAGAGGGGAAGAAATGGTCGATATCGGAATGCTCAAGGAGGGTTTGCTTGCCTGGAAGCTCTGCTGAAAAAGGAAGAAGTGCCGTCGACGTAGTCGATCACAGGGGCATCAGCAGCGGTCTCGAGGTCTACCGGAGAAGAAGAGGGGGAAGAAACAATAAATACATGTAAGCATAATCATAACAAGACAATAAGCGGTGCTAGAGGTGCTCTAACGCAGCGCTAGGCGATACTGGCGAAGGAGGATAACATCTGGGAAAGTTTTCCCGGTTCCGGACGTCTGTCAGATAGATGAACCGGAGGGGAAAATTTCAACGTTTGCTATGCTAGAGACGTGTGATAGACGAACGGAGGGCGTATTTGGGTTCGTCTCGTTTTTCTGAACAACTTTCATGTATAAAACTTTTTCATCCGAGTTACGGATAATTTTCTATGATTTTCTAAAGTTTTAAACAATGTTTTAAATTTTGTATTAAATTTTAAATCCGAATTGACCAAGTCAAATTGACTAGTCAAAAGGGGAGGTAGTGTCCCACATGTCACTGCCACATGTGTCAAAAAAAAGATCTAACTAATTTAATGGGGGAGGGGCCCACTTGCCATAGACTACAAACTAACCTAACACAAATTACCCTAACTAACATCTAATTAGGCCCTAGTTAAATGGTTTGGCCGGATGTACAGAGAGCCGGCCGGCGTCACACGGACGTGCAAACAGCACAGGCCAGCCATGGCCATGGCAAGGGAGCAACTGGATATGCGCGTGGGTTGGGCGGCTGCAGCGCGAGGAACGGCCATGCACACATCACTGGTAGCAGCAGCGGGCCAGTAGCAAGCAGCAGAAGCAATAGCGGCAGCAGTGGCAACAGTCAGCAGCGGCAGCAGCAGGGGGCGCGCGGGGGCACGGTGAGTACACGGAGCTCGGCAGGGAAGCAAGCTAACGGCCATGGCGGACGGAGCTCACGGGGCGACGCTAGGGCGGCGAATAAGCAACAGGGAGAAGGGGGTTTTTAGGAGAGGAGCTCACAGCGGTTCTAGGGACGAGCTCGAGGAGGCCTGGGGTGCAGTGACGGTGACGAATCCGTCGATGGCGTCGCGGTGCCTGGAGGTTGTAGATGATGTCGATCCCTGTGTTGTGGCGGTCTCCGGCTCGATCTAGTACCCAAAACGGACGAAGACAACCACGTCGGACCTCCTGGACGTGCTCCCGTGCACCAGAGACGTCGACGGCCGCGGGATCCATGGCGACGCGTCGGCGACCGCGCTCGGGTGAACGAAACAGAGGAGGAGAGGGCGATAGCGGCGCGAGGGAAAGGAAGTGGGGGTGCTAGGGATCCGGGGTTGAGGGGTGAGCTCTTAACCATCAGGGAGGACCGTGCGATGGTCGGCGCGTGGCCAATCCCTGCCATGGACGATGCTCAGGCGGCCAGCTCGCCTTCTGTGAACAGAAGGATGAGGAGGGAGGGGAAGTTGGGCCTCAGGCGGTGTGCACTGGTGGCCCAAGTGTACAGTGGCATTTTTTTTCTTTTCTAAATTTTTATACTTATTTCACCACTGTTTTCTATTTAAATGCTACAGTTAATGAACTTAGGTAATCTTGAAATCTGGCACATAATTCAAGGACAACATCGTGGTGTTGCATAAAAAGTTTTAGAGCCAGTGGAATTGTTCAAACATTTTTAGAAATTGAATAGGTCAATTAATATGTTGTTGGACCACTTTATATTTTCCTAGGAATTAAGTGGTGAGTCAAATGATGTTGGTTTCTACATGATAATTAGTAAGTGAATATTTGTAACCCAACGAACATTTTTGTCTGCATGTTTGACAATTTGAATTTGGACTTCAATTTGAATTTGAATTCGACTTATGCCTTGGATCAGATGAGGATTAGCAACAGTAAGAGTGATGACCTGGCATCATTTGCATGAGATAACTGTAGTTTAATTACCCGTGCGTCACATCATTGCACATCTCGGTACACCGCGGAGGCATTCATATAGAGTCATATTTTGTTCTAAGAATCGAGTTGTAATTCTTGAGTTGTAAGTAAATAAAAGTGTGATAATCATCATTATTAGAGCATTATCCCAGTGAGGAAAGGATGATGGAGACTATGATTCCCCACAAGTCGGGATGAGACTCCGGACGAAAATAAATAAATAAAAGAGGCCAAGAAGCCCAAATAAAAAAGAAGAAGAGAAAAGAGGCCATAAAAAAGAGAAGGCCCAAATTAAAAAATAAAATAAAAAATGAGAGAAAAACAGAGAAGGGGCAATGCTACTATCCTTTTACCACACTTGTGCTTCAAAGTAGCACCATGATCTTCATGATAGAGAGTCTCTTGTTTTGTCACTTTCATATACTAGTAGGAAATTTTCATTATAGAACTTGGCTTGTATATTCCAATAATGGGCCTCCTCAAGTGCCCTAGGTCTTCATGAGCAAGCAAGTTGGATGCACACCCACTTAGTTTCTTTTGTTGAGATTGCATACATTTATAGCTCTAGTGCATCCGTTGCATGGCAATCCCTACTCACTCACATTGATATCTATTGATGGGCATCTCCATAGCCCGTTGATATGCCTAGTTGATGTGAGACTATCTTCTCCTTTTTGTCTTCTCCACAACCACCATTCTATTCCACCTATAGTGCTATGTCCATGGCTCACGCTCATGTATTGCGTGAAGATTGAAAAAGTTTGAGAACATAAAAAGTATGAAACAATTGCTTGGCTTGTCATCGGGGTTGTGCATGATTTAAATATTTTGTGTGGTGAAGATGGAGCATAGCCATACTATATGATTTTGTAGGGATAACTTTCTTTGGCCATGTTATTTTGAGAAGACATGATTACTTGGTTAGCATGCTTGAAGTATTATTATTTTTATGTCAATATTAAACTTTTGTCTTGAATCTTATGGATCTGAATATTCTTGTCAGAATAAAGAGAACTACATGGATAAATATGTTAGGTAGCATTCCACATCAAAAATTCTGTTTTTATCATTTACCTACTCGAGGACGAGCAGGAATTAAGCTTGGGGATGCTGATACATCTCCAACGTATCTATAATTTTTTATTGTTCCATGCTATTATATTATCAACCCTGGATGTTTTATATGCATTTATATGCTATTTTATATGATTTTTGGGACTAACCTAGAGCCCAATGTAAGTTTCTATTTTTTCCTTGTTTTAGAGTATCGCATAAAAGGAAAATCAAACAGAGTCCAATTGACCTGAAACTTCACGGAACTTACTTTTGGACCAGAAGAAGCCCACGGAGTATCGGAGTTGGACCAGGAGAGTCCCGGGCTGCCCACGAGGGTGGGGGCGCCCCCACCCCCCTGGGCGCCCCCTGCCTCGTGGACAGCCTAGAGGTCCACCGACGTACTTCTTCCTCCCATATATACCCATATACCCTAAAACCATCGAAGAGCAGAATAGATCGGGAGTTCAGCCGCCAGAAGCCTCCGTAGCCACCGAAAACCAATCTAGACCCGTTCTGGCACTCTGCCGGAGGGGGCAATCCCTCTCCGGTGGCCATCTTCATCATCCCAGTGCTCTCCATGACGAGGAGGGAGTAGTTCTCCCTCGGGGCTGAGGTTGGATCTTATGATGTTTCTCCCCCTCTACTCTCTTTTAATGGATTGAGTTTTCCCTTTGAAGTTATCTTATCGGATTGAGTCTTTAAGGATTTGAGAACACTTAATGTATGTCTTGTGTGGGATACCCGTGGTGACAGTGGGGTATTCTATTGATCCACTTGATGTATGTTTTGGTGATCAATTTGCGGGTTCCGCCCATGAACCTATGCATAGGTGTTGGCACACGTTTTCATCTTGACTCTCCAGTAGAAACTTTGGGGCACTCTTTGAAGTACTTTGTGTTGGTTTGAATAGATGAATCTGAGATTGTGTTATGCATATCGTATAATCATACCCACGGATACTTGAGGTGACATTGGAGTATCTAGGTGACATTAGGGTTTTGGTTGATTTGTGTCTTAAGGTGTTATTCTAGTACGAACTCTATGATAGATTGAACAGAAAGAATAGCTTCATGTTATTTTACTATGAAATCTTGAATAGATCGATCAGAAAGTATAACTTTGAGGTGGTTTCGTACCCTACCATAATCTCTTCGTTTGTTCTCCGCTATTAGTGACTTTGGAGTGACTCTTTGTTGCATGTTGAGGGATAGTTATGTGATCCAATTATGTTATTATTGTTGAGAGAACTTGCACTAGTGAAAGTATGAACCCTAGGCCTTGTTTCAATGCATTGCAATACCGTTTGTGCTCACTTTTATCATTAGTTACCTTGCTGTTTTATATTTTTCAGATTACAAAAACCTATATCTACCATCCATATTGCACTTGTATCACCATCTCTTCGCCGAACTAGTGCACCTATACAATTTACCATTGTATTGGGTGTGTTGGGGACACAAGAGACTCTTTGTTATTTGGTTGCAGGGTTGTTTGAGAGAGACCATCTTCATCCTACGCCTCCTACGGATTGATAAACCTTAGGTCATCCACGTGAGGTAAATTTGCTACTGTCCTACAAACCTCTGCACTTGGAGGCCCAACAAAGTCTACAAGAAGAAGGTTGTGTAGTAGACATGACCGGCTTTATTACACTAGTCATAAATATTTACATTGGTAGAAATATGTACATCACAAGAGTCGGTGGCTTGGATGTAATAAGGCCGAAGATGAGAAATATTTCACGGCCGGCGGGTCTCCTCCTCTGACGTGCGTGAGTCCTTGTGGTCTCGAACATTGATAAGGTAGTATGACCCGTTGTTCAGATTTTTGCTGACCACAAAGGGCCCTTCCCAAGGTGGGGATAGCTTGTACATGTCAGTTTGATCCTGGATGAGCCGGAGCACCAAATCTCCTTCTTGAAAGGTCCTGGTTTTAACCCGGCGGCTATGATAACGATGCATATCTTGCTGGTAAATCACCGAACGAGCCGCCTCAAGGTCACGCTCCTCATCCAACAGGTCAAGAGCATCCTGACGTGCTTTTTCATTATCAGCTTCAACATAAGCCGCCACACGGGGCGAGTCATGACGGATGTCACTAGGGAGAACCGCCTCTACTTCGTAAACCATGAAGAAAGGTGTGTAACCCGTAGATCTGTTGGGGGTGGTATTGATACTCCAAAGTACTGATGGTAACTCTGCAACCCAACAACCCGGCGTCCTCTACAAAGGGACCATAAGCATGGGTTTTATGCCTCTCAAGATTTCCTGATTGGCACTTTCTGGTTGACCATTGGACTGGGTGTGGGCCGTAGATGAAACAACAAGACGAATATGTTCACATTGACAAAATTCTTTCATAGCACCTTTAGACAGATTAGTCCCATTATTAGTGATGATGCTGTGGGGTAACCAAAATGAAAAATCACCTTCTTGATGAATTGAACCGTCATTGCCACATCACACTTATTGACCGGCTCTGCCTCAACCCACTTTCTAAACTTGTCAACTGCCACCAAGAGATGTGTCTTTTTGTCCTTGGGCCACTTAAAAGGCCCAACCATATCCAGCCCCTAGACTGCAAATGGCCAAGTAATTGGAATCATCCTCAATTCTTTAGCCGACACATGAGCTCGTCTTGAAAATTGCTGACAACCATCACACTTGCTAACCAAATCCTCTACATCAGCATGAGCCGTCAGCCAATAGAACCCATGACGAAAAGCCTTAGTCATGAGAAACTATGACGGAGGATAAACTAGAGGGACGAGGTTGCCGGCACACGGATTGGTGTTTCTTGATGTGTTCCAGGTGCTATCCCTGCCCCTCTATGTATAGGACGCGTCTAGTGGGCGGCTGGGTGCCCGCTAGAGCTCCTGGGCAGCCAACCTTTTTGTCAAATAGTGTGGGTGTTGTTATTTAATCATTCCTGTGGTTAAAAAGGATACTATTAATTAATCATTCCTTATATGGTCTCTTCTCACGTGATGAATGTATGCATGCCGCTGCATTAATGTTCCTTATGTTCGTCCCTTTAATTTTTGATTTTTAAAATTATAAAAGACCATATCTTCTAAACCGCATGTCAAAATTAAGATCCGTTTTCACCGTTGAAACCATCGCGACATGCTCTTCAAAACTAGATCTCGCATGGGCATGTTTCGACGAACTAATCTTCCTGCCAACTAAACATCAATGTGTGTGCAACTAGATTACATTCCCGCACCAATTAAGCATATGTGTGTGCCAATAGTCCTGCCAACTAAACATCAATGTGTGTGCAACTAGACTACATTGCCGCGCCAACTGAGCATATGTGTGCGCCAATAGTCCTGCCAACTAAACACCAATGTGTGTGCAACTAGACTACATTGTCACACCAACTGAGCATATATGTGTGTAACTAGTCCTGCCAACTAAATATCAATGTATGTGCAACTAGACTACATTGCCGTGTCAATTGCGCATGTGTGTGTGCAACTAGTGTCCTTCCAACTAAACATCAATGTGTGTGCAACTAGACTACATTACAAGCCAACTATGCATATGTGTGTGCAATAGTCTTCCTGCCAACTGAACATCAATGTGTGTGCAACTAGACTACATTACAAGCCAACTAAACATCAATGTGTTTGCAACTAGACTACATTACAAGCCAACTAAGCATATGTGTGTACAACTAGTATTCCTACCAACTAAACATCAATGTGTGTGTAACTAGACTACATTACAAGCCAACTAAACATCAGTGTGTGTGCAACTAGACTACTTCCTACAATGGTGTCTCAGCGGCGGGATCGGAACCTCACAACCAAGGCCAAAAGTGCAGGAGCGGGCAAAGCCAATACGTACGCAAATCAGGTACTATACCTAATGAACAGTCACATAGGAAGTTGGATTATGCAGCTCCAAAAATTTGTTTTGAAAAAAGTTGCACCATGTAGTACTAAAGTTGCACAACGCAGTACTAAAGTTGCACCATATAGCATAAAAGTTGGCATCAAAAAAATTTCATCAAAACATATCCATGCGGGATCTAGTTTCAAAGATCTCGACGTCAGGATTCCAACGATGAAAACAGATTTGAATTCCGCTGCGCGGTTTGAAAGGTATGCCTTTTTTAATTTTTGTGAAAGGTAGTTAAATTAGTCACATGCGGAGAGAGAGAATGGACATCATGGGCTACTTTTCCTTCTAATTATATTCCTTGGCCCATAACAGTCCAAAACCAGTCCATATAATTCAGACCAGGTGGCCTGGACTACGCACGCACGGAAACAAGTGGCTAGGAGCCGGTTCGCCCAAATAGTGCGTATGCAATTTTTAGATTTTAGGCTATTTATATGTTGAGCCCTGGGTTCGAAACTTGAGGTAAAAGCCTCATCAAAGTCGGTTTTTCCTGCAAGGAAGAGTCCTTCTCGGACTTCCAGGACCAGACGCCACGGTGCTTGGCATCTGGCCTAGACGCCAGGGTCTCCGGCGTTTGGCCCCCTGGCCTCCGCAAAACTCCTTTTGCACCGACCTAAAGCCCCGTGGGCTCCACCCCTTGTCCGAACCATATCATCCTATATATCAATATTTACCTCCGGACCATTCTGGAGCTCCTCGTCATGTCCATGACCTCATCCGGGACTCCGAACAGCATTAAGTCACCAACATACATAACTCATATAGTACTATATCTTGAACAAACGTTAAGCGTGCGGACCCTACGGGTTCGATAAGTATGTATACATGACCGAAACACCTCTTTGGTCAATAACCAATAGAGGAACCTAGATGCCCATATTGGTTCCTATATATTCTATGAAGATCTTTATCGGTTGAACATTATGACAACATACGTAATTCCCTTTGTCTATCGGTATGTTACTTGCCCGAGATTCGACCTTCGGTATCTTCATACCTAGTTCAATCTCGTTACTGGCAAGTCTCTTTACTCGTTCCATAATACATCATCTCGCAACTAACTCATTAGTCACATTGCTTGCAAGGCTTCTTATGATGTGCATTACTGAGAGGGACCAGAGATACCTCTCTTATACTCGAAGTGACAAATCCTAATCTCGATCTATGCCAACCCAACAAACACCTTCGGAGATACCTGTAGAGCATCTTTATAATCACCAAGTTACTTGGGAAATTTGATAGCACACAAGGTGTTCCTCCAGTATTCGGGAGTTGCATAATCTCAGAGTCAAAGGAATATGTATAAGACATGAAGAAAGCAATAGCAATAAAACTTAACGATCATTATGCTAAGCTAACGGATGGGTCTTGTCCATCACATCATTCTCCTAATGATGTGATCCCGTTCATCAAATGACAAGACATGTCTATGGTCAGGAAACTTAACCATGTTTAATTAACGAGCTAGTCAAGTAGAAGCATACTAGGGACACTTTGTTTTGTCTATGTATTCACACATGTATCAAGTTTTCGATTAATACAATTCTAGCATGAATAATAAACATTTATCATAATATAAGGAAATATAAATAACAACTTTATTATTCCCTCTAGGGCATATTTCCTTCACTACTATGAGCATTAGTAAGGTACACATCAATAGCATGTATATCAAATATACTTTTTTCACTTTACCATTCTTCTTATCCGCCAAATACTTGGGGTAGTTCCACTTCCAGTGACCAGTCCCTTTGTAGTAGAAGCACTCAGTTTCAGGCTTGGGTCCAGACTTGGGCTTCTTCCTGGGAGTGACAACTTGCTTGCCATTCTTCTTGAAGTTCCCCTTCTTTCCCTTGCCCTTTTTCTTGAAACTAGTGGTCTTGTTAACCATCAACAATTGATGCTCTTTCTTGATTTCTACCTCCGCAGCTTTGAGCATAGCGCAGAGCTCGGGAATTGTCTTATCCATCCCTTGCATATTATAGGTCATCCCGCAGCTTGGTGGCAGTGATTGAAGAACCCCATCAATAACACTATCATCTGGAAGATTAACTCCCATATGAGTCAAGTGGTTATGGTACACAGACATTCTGAGTATGTGTTCACTGACAGAACTGTTCTCCTCCATCTTGCGGCTATAGAACTTGTTGGAGACTTCATATCAACTCGGGCATTTGCTTGAAATATTAACTTCAACTCCTGGAACACCTCATATGGTCCATGACTTTCAAAACGTTTTTGAAGTCCCGATTCTAAGCCGTAAAGCATGGCACACTAAACTATCACTACAAAAAAGATACTTCTGTGATGATACGTGTTTGTCACAGTAGGTCACGTTTTCTTTCATGCATGTACATCCATGACAATTTTATGACAGAATCAAGATAGTCATACCTGTGCTGTCGTAGAAGTCTTCCATGACATTACGAAAATTATCATCATGGAAGTGTCCACTTCCATGACAATAAATTGCGCGTCACAGAAGTGCTTTCGTCAAGGGTGACCGACACGTGGCATCCACCGTAATGGGTCACCGTTAAGCTATCAGGTCCGGTTTTGGATCCGATAACCCGCTAACAGCCCGGACCAATGAGGATTTCCCATGTGTAAAATTCTCATTGGCCGGAGGAAACACGTGTTGGCTCACCGTTGGGACAGATGTCATCCATTCATTGGACAGGAGACGCCTATGATACGTTGACATGTGGCACGGCCCAACAGAGGCCCATTCCAGTGAAAAGGCCGGGCCTGTCAAAATAAGCGGGCTGGCCCATTAGCGGCCTACTTGAGTCAGGCCCATTTACAAGCACGGCCCATACAAGTTACACAGAATCGACCAATCAAAGGCCCATTCTACATTTGACAATTTCCAGCCCATCGTCAGCTTTAACCCCTTAAAGGCCCGCTACATCATTGGCCCAATTGCGGCCTGAGCTTCCTTCGTCCTGTTAGAGGCCTATCGTCAGTTCAAGCCCATTAACGGCCCGGAACGTCTTTCGGCCCTTTCTCGGCCCATTCTGCAGTTGGGCCAATTCTAGCCCGTTGTGACATTAGGCCTGTAACCGACCCATTTGGTAAATGGGCCAACTCCTAGCCCATTTTGTCTCTCGGCCTGTTAATGGCCCGCACAACAATTGGGCCTTTGACTCTAGGTCCATTAGAGGCCCATGTTCCGCAGGGCATCATTCCAGCCCAGCGCAATTTTCGGCCTATTAAAAGCCTAGTTTGCAAATTGGGCCTCCTCTGCCCCATAACACTTTCGGCCTCTTACTGGCTCGTAAAGTAAAAGGGCCGAGACAAAATTGACATCTATTTTGGCCTGCTAGAGGCCCATGGGCCATTTCCATTTATATGGCCCTATTGAGCTTTTGGCCTGTTAACGGCCTGCTAAGAGCCGTTGTTACAGTGGGCCACATCATTTGGGATCTACTTAATATTATTTTGACCAGCCCAATTAAGGGTTGCTTTGATTATGCACATTTGTTCGTTTGTATGGCGTCCAGGAAATGTTTGGGCATGTGGGCCCCCGTTTCAACGATATAGCAAATTCAAGAATTATCCTACTCTATACTATCGCCTCTAAAAAACATACACTATGCAATAAAAAGACTAAGACATAGAAACGTACAATAATCCTACACTATACAATAAAGAAATTACAGCCGAATATACCCACTGGGCATTATAGTTCGGCACCAGTGATAATAAAGCATACACAAACAGTAAATTACATACACTGGACAAAAAAAGCTCATACATCATGGACACACATCAACAGAACTTACCATTTGAACTATAATCTCTTCAGAAAATAGGATTGGCCGTATTAAGATAGCACAAAATTTAGTCTACAAAATCATCAATTCCTTCGTGGTTACCTCAGTGTCTTGTTTCATTTTTTGACTCCTGCATCTAATACCTGCATGTCCATTCTCAACTTGTTGATTTTACATTGAGAATCATGTACAAGTTGTCTTGCCACCTCTAGTTGATGCTCGAGAACATCAGCACATTCCAATTCCAGTCCATAATCATTCGGTAACGGCCATGCTGCACTGCTCGCAGATCTTTGTGTTGATGTCATTTCATCCTGAAATGTTTCTGTAAGTACACATGACTAGGGCAAAAATATAGTTACAATAGTGAAGCGAGCAAGACAGACTATTTTGTACATGGCAAAACAGGACTAACAATAATGTTACACATCATGAAGCGTAAGCAGGTGATATTTTAAAAATTATAAAAATGGTAGTCTATGCAGCCTACATATAGAAATCTCTCTTAGCTCACCAGAGGAGCATGATGTTGGGGCCAAATCGAAAACACAGACATGTTACAAATTTAGACAGCATGTTGCGTATAAGTAAGCAAGCAGTTGGCCATTCTGTAGCTCAATTAAAGTCCTTGGGAGCATAATGAACAACAGAGGGATTCATACAAACCTACTACAGCAAGCAAATCTAAGCAATCATTATCCTAGTATAAACTAGATTGTGAGCCTCATGCAGTAATAGTTGGTTAATAGACTTCAAAGCTTCAGGCACACTTCGCTAGAGTAATTAAATGGTAAGGCCTTTAATTATGTCAACTAAAAGTTATACAAGTAACCAACATCAGGCATCATTGTTTGGGCATCTCATTAACTGAGGACAAATAAAGCAATTGAAAAGACCAAATTAACTATGCCTGAAACAAACAAGGAATTGAACTGTTGAGTTGGATACAGTGACTTACCTTAACTGGTTGAATAGGCTCAGCGCTGCTCCTACTTCTCTTGCAAGGCTCCTTCCTAACATATTGTACTTGGAAATCCTCAATCTTATCTTCATTGCACCCCCTCTGCACGGTGACACAAACTAGTTACTCATCTCCTTGGAAGATAAATATGCATACTTTCTAGTCTATGAACAACACAAAAGGACGAGATTATAACAAAACAACACCACATAATGAAACATGCCACATCTCTTGCACTTGCACACAATGAAATGAGCATTTACTATGTGTGCACTATGTAAAAACTAGGCATACCTTCAAACTGGATCTCCGGGTAATCTTAGAGAGCCTACTTTAGTGTACAACCAAACCTTTATGTCACCTATGAGTTAGACAAGCCCCCACTACAGCAGCCCTTGGTGTTTAAATCATTGACAAGCTCTGTTAGAGTGTTAGGTCAAGAATAGCAAGTAATCAAAGAAAACAGTTATGGTATGGTTGGCTGATGCAAACAAGCAATTGAGCAGATGTATCAAGAAAAGAAGCAAAGAAGGAGGCTTAAAGACCATCACTTGACTGACCAGATTTAAGGGGCATTTAAACATCATGTGCAATGTATGAACCAACATAAACATTGCATATTCTAGATTCTATAATGGAATGCACATGTATTAGGTTATCCCATGTATGATGATGCCTAAATGTACACTATAGCAGGCAGGAGTGATTCATTATTGCACGCACAATTGAATTGCAGGTTAAGGGCCAGTTCTATTCCGCCTTTTCAGAGCTTATTGTCAAAATAAGCAATAAAAGATTTAAAGAAGTCATTTTTGAGTTATGGGCTTGGGCTTAACTTCTTTCGCTTTGGAGGGGGGTGTTTCGGGTAGAAGCTCGCTAAAAATTGAAGGTGTCAGTGTCAAAACCGGAGATCTCGGGTAGGGGGTCCCGAACTGTGTGTCTGAGGATTGATGGTAACAAGAGACAAGGGACACGATGTTTTGCCCAGGTTCGGGCCCTCTTGATGGAGGTAATACCCTACGTCCTGCTTGATTGACTTTGATGAGTATAGGGGTTACAAGAGTTGATCTACCACGAGATCGTAATGGCTAAACCCTAACTATCTAGCATGTATGATTATGATTACCTCTATAGACTAAACCCTCCGGTTTATATAGATACCGGAGGGGGCTAGGGTTGTACAGAGTCAGTTTACAGAGAAAGGAATATTCACATCCACACGCTAAGCTTGCCTTCCACGCCAAGGAGAGTCCCATCCGGACACGGGAGGAAGTCTTCTGTCTTGTATCTCCATGGCCCATTAGTCTGGCCCACGTCACATAGCCCGGACGCCCGAGGACCCCTTAATCCAGGACTCCCTCGGTAGCCCCTAAACCAGGCTTCAATGACGATGTGTCCGGTGCGCAGATTGTCTTCGGCATTGCAAGGCGGGTTCCTCCTCCGAATACTTCAAAGTAGTCCTCAAACACAGAAAACATGTCCAGCTCTGCAAGACAGGCACCACACATAGCCGCAAAGAGTATAATATTTCACAAGTCCCATCTACTGACAACTTTTTATAGCAAGGCGTTACGTCCCTGCCCGGTCATTATTTTGAACCATTTTTTAGCTTCCCGCTCCATATTTCGAGGTGCGGTTTTCATTGGCATGTCTTATCGAAGCAGAGATCGTGTCACCTTATCGCGGGATTCTCATCAATACGGGTGTGGGTAATCCAACCGCACCGTCCGCACGACCCTTGGGGAAGAGGCGAGTTTTAAGGCGAGTGGGGAGCTGCTTGATATTCGCTACCTTTATAAGAGGATAAAGATCCATTCTTTCACCCACGCCTTCTTCCTCTCTGCCCATCCATTCTCGACCTCCAGCGCCCAAGCTTCCATCCTTTCTGCCTCCAAAAAGCACTCCAACCATGGCTGGATCTGGAACGCAGGGCAAGTGGATGGCCTCCTCCGTCACTGAGGGGAACATCACGGAGCTCCGGGAAGCAGGGTACTTGGCCCAAGGAATCGCCCACTGGCTTCCGACCAAGGGGCAGATCGTCCCCACATCGGAGCCCAACGAGAGGGTGGTATTCATCCCCCACTTCATCCCTAGGTTAGGATTTCCCCTCCACCCCTTCGTCCGTGGACTCATGTTCTACTACGGGCTAGATTTCCACGATCTAGCCCCGAATTCTATCCTCAACATCTCGGCATTCATTGTCGTGTGCGAGGCCTTCCTCCGCATCCCACCCCACTTCGAATTATGGCTGAAGATCTTCAATGTGAATCCGAAAGTGGTGGGTGGTCAACATGCAGAGTGCGGAGGTGCCATGGTGAGCAAACTATCCAATGTCACATGGCCCACTGGCACCTTTGTGGAAACCATCAAGGAGTGGCAGAAGCAGTGGTTCTATGTCATTGAGCCCCGCGACACCACCTGGGCTGCGGCTCCCGAATTCAAGTCCGGGCCCCCAGTGCGGCCTACCTGCTGGCTAAAAAAGGGCCTGGACTGATCGTCGTCAGACGAGATATCGGCACTGTAGGCGCGCGTCAAGAGCATGGTGGACAAGAACATCGAGCTCGTCAATGTGATCCAGGTGATGATTTTTCACCGGATCCTTCCCTGCCAAAGCCGGACTTGCCATCTGTGGGAGTTCGATCCGGCCAAACACCAGACCTTGCGACAGTTCTTCGGCTCCACGCACGAAGATATCTGGAAGGTGCTTTTCGAGGCCAATCAGACGTGGCCACAGACGTCCGAGGACCGCGGGTATGACCTGACCCATCTAGCCAGTCCGGTAAGTTCTTCATACTTCAAGGTGTATCTCTTCCTATGCATCCAAGGAAGATGTCTAAGTTTCTGCATTTGTCTTTTCAGAGCTGGATAAAGAAGGCGGAGCAAATCCAGTGTCCGGCTTTGCTGCCCGAAAACCCAGCTATCCTGCTTCTGACAAAGATGCTGGTTCCGGCACCCTACCAGGCGCCAGAGAAGAAGGCCAAGAAGAAGGGCCAGGAGACAAGAAGCGGCTTCCGCCGTAAAGGCACTCCAGACGCAACATCCGAAGATGCCAAAACCCACTCCTCCCCCGCCAAAAACAACGAGGAGGAGGAAGAAAGCAATTCTCCCCCTGAGAGGGGAAGGAAGAAAAGGGCGGCCTCCACGGATCTGGAGGCAGAGGCGGAGGCGTCCAAGAAAGGGAGAGTCTCCCTTGCTGACGATTCCGAATCGGGCACCGATAGAAGCCCTGGGTGGCATCCCAAGAAGAAGCCCGTGGCCGGATCATAAGTACTCAAAGGCACTTACACACATATATCCAGCTCCTTTACTTCATGGATTTAATATGTTGAACCATGCGCTGCAGTCCGACTCTAGCCCACCCCAGCGATCCTCATCTTCGGGGAATTCGCTGGATACAAAGGTGATGGACAGCGGGTCGCTTCCGCCGGCCTCCTCCCCCAAGACTATGGACGATGCTGAAGTCTTGTCCCGAAGGACCCTCCCGGGCCAGGGAGAGGTACAGGAAGCCGCCGAGGGGGCGCTAGAAGGTGATACCTCGGCCGCCGGACACATGGGGAACAGACCCCCCTGGAGACTGGCGATGGGGGCCATATCCGATTTGGCCCGCAGCCGAATACTATTCCGGAGGCCCGTATGGCTCTGGAATCAGGCAAGCAACCTCCTTCTTTTGAAGGAGGTGCACCCACTCTGTCGGCGAGCTCTGTCCATCCGAAGGCACCAGATACTCTACTGGAAGCGCTCCAAGGTGCTTCCATTGTAGAAGAACACCGTATCCTTATGGGTACGGTGGTTGAGAGGGTTCAGTCCGCTAAGAGCGGACTAACCGAAGCCTGTGCCAGCTTTCTAACAGGCTTTGAGGTACGTGACACAATTATGCAAAAAGAATGCCGCAGTACAGACAATAGCCCTTGAGACTCTGTCCGGTATTCGAAAACAAAGGCCGGATAGAGGATCGAATAATTTTCACATGAGACTAATCATATATGTCTATGTGAATAAGCAGGCGTCGATGCTGGCTGCGACCTCCCATTCTGCCGAAGTATCCAAACTGAAGCAGAGGCTGGAGGAGGCCGATGAAGAGCTTGGCCGTGTCAAAAAACAGCTTGATGACAAACAAGGTACGCAATGGCCTATTCAGATCTCAAAAATGATAAGAATTTTTTGTGTTGATCACGTTAATATGATGCTTCATAGGAGCTGCGACCGAGGTGGAGTCCCTCCAGAAAGCTCTGAGCGAGGCCCAGAAGAGGGCGGAGCAGGAAGAAGCTGCCCACAAGAAACACGAGTCAAGGGTCGGGGAGGTTCAGCAGGAGCTCGAGGACGCCGTACAGAAGTGCGAGTCCTTGGAGCACAAGATTGCGGACCAAGAGTCCGAACTTGCTAAGGCCCACCAAAGCGCACAAGAGGCCCGGGTTGAAGTCCAGGGCGCCTTCCGGGAAGTCCAGGAGGCCAAGCAAATTGCGGTGGGTAAGACCTTTATTATGCAGAGCAAATTTGTGAAGAAAAGGTACCTCCTACTGACCCGGATTTGGAGTTCTCCAGGAGCGTTTGCGGATCTGCCTCGCAGTGTTGCTAATGCTGCGGAGTTCTTCTGAGCCAAGGAGGGGAGCTCATCAGAGAAGCTGCTCTGGTCGCAATACATTGCGCCAAAGCATTCGATGGCCCTCAGTGATCAGCTGAAACAGTTGTCTGAACTTCATAGGGTGGCCGGATTGGCCATGAAGGATTTAATAATCTGTCTATGGCCTGTCGAAGCCGTACCCAGTAGCCACTACGGGCTCATGAAGCGGCTGGTCGATGCCAGCCCTTGGCTTGATTCTATAAAGCGATCGGTCTGGATCGAAGGGGCGCGGATGGCCTTCACCCGCGTCAAGGTGCAGTGGGAGAAGATGAACGCTGTCAAGCTTGCGCCCGAGGGGCCACCTGAGGGCAAAGAGCACCGCACGCCCGAGCTCTATTTTGATGACGTCCTAGAAGGATCCCGCATTGTAGCGGGCCAGTGTGCGAAGGACATTATCTTTGAATGAATGTATTTGTGTTTATCCAATTCTATATTATGGAACAAAGTCTATATGTAATATATCGCTTATTGTTTTTCAAAAATATTTCCTCTTGTGCGGTCGTTTATTTAAATCTGAGAATTTTCCAGTCATCGGCTTCAGCCCCCACGTAGATAGTACGGGGGTGTTCTGGTTGGAACCTAAACACACTTGACCCAAGAGTTTGGTCCTTGAAGGAGGTGTTTAGTGCATCGAACCAGGCAATCGGACTATGTGGCTTTATCACCCTCACTTAGCCATAGGAGTTTGACAAATAGGAGTACAGGTGCAGCCCCTAGTTTGTTTATCCGGACTAGGGGATGTAAACACCTGACCGGGTGGAAGCCGATCCGTCGCGTAATGCGGAAAAAAATCGCAGGAGAGTTTAGCCACTGAATAGCTGACCAGCTCTCGCCGCATCATGATAGTTAGTTTTTGGCTTTCTCTACTGAGGTGTTTATCCGGGAACCAGAAACACAATTAGAGTAGTTCTCCCTTTACTACCCTAGCCGATAAAACGGAACGTAAGGTAGCAAGTAGAGGAGCCGGGCAACCCAACTATTGACCAAAGACATGATTCGGAGCCGATGCATATAATGAAATATTCAGGGCGCCGAATTGTACTGTAAAAAGTGTTCGGACTTGTTGCCAACATATGGAGCACAAAGGAGCCCCTGGCGGGTTAAGTCATACCGAAGTGTACGGGTGCAATTAAAAATTTTAAATATAATGAAGGAGTAAGCCAGTGCCACATATGTTGGGCCGCAAACTGTTTCCATTATAATCTGATTGGTACGTCAAAGCGTATTTGTACAAATAATGTGATAAGCAACAGGGCGATTTAACATGCCGAGAACAAGGGGAAGCTGCATGCGGGTCCTTCAAACAGGCAAAGTGATCGTCAAAAAGATCATCTAGATGTTTCAGCCACATGTCTATGCTTCTTACCTCCTTGGTGTGTTTATCCTTCGAAAGGATCGAAGATGAGGCCATCATGAGGGGCCTATGGAAAAGAAACCTGAAAAAGGATAGAAGAAAAAACGGAAATTATGAGTACATGGATAAGGTCGAGCCGTATTGTGGACCATGATCGAGTTATGCCTCCGTCTTTGCCCATGGTATTTTTAGTGCGTAGTTATTTATGCGTGGTACGTATGCCGCAGTTTGGTCGGGATTGAGATGGAGGCTGAATTGCTAGTCCAACTCCTGACGAGTCGGGCTGTCATGCTACGGAGTAATACAGACTCGTTTAATAGTGTCCGGGGGCTTGGTGACACGTTTCCAACATATCTATAATTTCTGATTACTCCATGCTATTGTATTATCTATTTTGGATGTTAATGGGCTTTATTTTACACTTTTATATCATTTTTGGGACTAACCTACTAACCGGAGGCCCAGCCCAAATTGCTATTTTTTGCCTATTTTAGAGTTTCGCCGAAAAGGAATATCAAACGGAGTCCAAACGGAATGAAACCTTCCAGAAACGTGATTTTCTCAAAAAACGTGATCTAGGAGACTTGGAGTGTGCGTCAAGAAACAACAGAGGAAGCCACGAGTCAGGGGGCGCGCCTACCCCCCTGGGCGCACCCTCCACCCTCATGGGCCCCTCGTTGCTTCACTGTAACACCCACAATGCAGCTATATCTCCCAGGTGTCGGAGCACGACTTAGAGGCATAACCGCATAGTAGGCATGTCGCAAGAGGGGTAATCTTTACACATCCCATGTACTGAATAAGAAAGGGATAAAGAGTTGGCTTACAATCGCCACTTCACACAATACATAAATATAGCATTACATCATCCAGAATACAATCAAGGTCCGACTACGGAGCCAAAATAAAGAAAGACCACCCCAAATGCTAGATCCCTGATCGCCCCGACTGGGCTCCACTACTGATCAACAGGAAACGAAACAACACAACGAACAAGATCTTCATCGAGCTCCCACTTGAGCTCGGTTGTGTCACCTGCACTGGTATCATCAGCACCTACAAACTATTTGGAAGTATCTGTGAGTCACGAGGACTCAGCAATCTCAAACCCTCGTGATCGAGACTATTTAAGCTTAAGGGTAGGAAAAGGTAGTGAGGTGGAGCTGCAGCAAGCACTAGCATATATGGTGGCTAACTTACGCAAATGAGAGCGAGAAGAGAAGCAAAGTGCGGTCGTGAACTAGAAGTGATCAAGAAGTGATCCTGAAACTACTTACGTTCAAGCATAACACAAGAACCGTGTTCACTTCCCGGACTCCACCGAAAAGAGACCATCATGGCTACACACGCAGTGGATGCATTTTAATTAAGTTAAGTGTCAAGTTCTCTACATCCGGACATTAACCGCGGGCACGGCTTTCGAAAGTTCAAAACCCTGCAGGGGTGTCCCAACTTAGCCCATCACAAGCTCTCACGGTCAATGAAGGATATTCCTTCTCCCAGGAAGACCCAATCAGACTCGGAATCCTGGTTACAAGACATTTCGACAATGGTAAAACAAGACCAGCAAAGCCGCCCGATGTGCCGACAAATCCCGATAGGAGTCGCACGTATCTCGTTCTTAGGGCACACTGGATAGGTCAAGCTACGAGTAAAACCAACCCTTGAGTTGCCCCGAGGTGGCCCCGCAGGCTACCCGTTTCGGACGAACACTCAGAGGAGCACTGGCCCGGGGGGGGGGGGGTTAAAATAAGATGACCCTTGAGTCTGCAGAACCCAAGGGAAGGTGTCGGTGTCAAAACCGGCGGATCTCGGGTAGGGGGTCCCGAACTGTGCGTCTAAGGCGGATGGTAACAGGAGGCAGGGGACACGATGTTTACCCAGGTTCGGGCCCTCTTGATGGAGGTAATACCCTACATCCTGCTTGTTTGTTCTTGATAATATGAGTAGTACAAGAGTTGATCTACCACGAGAGCAAAGAGGCTAAACCCTAGAAGCTAGCCTATGGTATGATTGTATGTTGTCCTACGGACTAAAACCCACCGGTTTATATAGACACCGGAGGGGGCTAGGGTTACACAAGGTCGGTTACAAAGGAGGAGATATACATATCCGTATTGCCTAGCTTTCCCTCCACGCCAAGTAGAGTCCCATACGGACACAGGACGAACTCTTCAATCTCGTATCTTCATAGTCCAATAGTCCGGCCAAAGGATATAGTCCGGCTGTCTAGAGACCCCCTAATCCAGGACTCCCTCAGTAGCCCCTGAACCAGGCTTCAATGACGATGAGTCCGGCACGTTGTATTGTGTTCGGCATTGCAAGGCGGGTTCCTCCTCTGCATACACCATGGAAGAGTTTTGAATCCAAGGATAGTGTCCGGCCCTGCAAAATAAGTTCCACATACCACTGTAGAGAGAATAATATTTCCACAAATCTACTCTGCTGACACGTTCTAACAGCATGACATCACGCCATGGCCCGGTCTTTATTCAAACCATTTTTCTCAACCAGCTCCGCACATAACGCGAGGCGGTTTTCTTGACATGTCTTTTCAAAGCAGAGATCGTGTTCCCCTTATAACGGGATTCTCATCAATACGGACGTGGGTAACCCAACCGCGCCATCAATTACGGCGCCTGGGGAATAAGCGGTTTTACCAGGCAAGTGGGGAGACACGTCGCCTCTTCCGCCCTTATAAAGGGACAAGGATTTACTTTTTTCACCCACGCCTTCTTCCTCCTCGCTTACCCATTCCCGCACACTCGAGCTCTAGCGCCCAAGCTCGCATTATTCTTCTCAAACCACTCCAAGCATGTCTAGAGCAGGAGGCAAGTGGATGGTCTCCTCCGTCATGGAGGAGAACATCAAAAAGTTACGGGAAGCCGGATATCTGGCCGCGGATATCGCGCACCGGCTGCCAGATGCGGGGCAGATCATCCCTACGCCCGAACCCCATGAGAGGGTAGTTTTTCTTACCCACTTCGTCCGTGGATTGGGATTTTTGCTTCACCCGTTCGTTCGTAGGCTCATGTTCTACTATGGGCTGGATCTTCATGATCCAGCCCCCAATTTCATCCTCAACATCTCGGCGTTTATCGTCGTGTGCGAGGCCTTCCTCCGCATCAAGCCCCACTTCGGCCTATGGCTGAAAACCTTCAATGTTAAACCGAAGGTAGTGGGTGGCCAGCAAGTAGAGTGCGGAGGTGCCATGGTGGGCAAGATGCCTAATGTCACCTGGCTCGAGGGCACCTATGTGGATACCATAAAGGGGTGGCAATCGGGGTGGTTCTACATCACCGAGTCACGCGACACCAACTGGGTGGCGGCCTCCAAATTTTGATCCGGAATCGCCACGCGGCTCACCTCCTGGAAAGAGAAGGGCCTGTCCTGGGGTTCTTCAGTAGAGCTGACCGGACTCCAGACCTGCATCCAGAACATGACGAACAAGAAAATCAAGCTTGTCAACGTGGTCCAGGTTATGCTCTTCCACTGGATCCTTCTGTGTCAACGACGGGCATTTGTTTTATGGGCGTTCGACTCGGCCAAGCACTAGACGCTGCGAGAGCTCTATGACATGATGCACGAGGACGTCTGGAGGGTGTTGTTCAAGAGCGCCGAGATTCCTCCCCCCTCAACGAGGACCGCGGACTCAGCGCAAAGCGTCGCGCCAATCCGGTAGGCTTTTTATATCTCTCAGGCTATCTATTTGCCCCGGTTCAGTTCTGTGCAGGATTTGAACTTCCATGTCATTAACAGGACTGGATAGAGACGGCGGAGCAGCTTGATAGCCCAGCCCCACTGCCTGAAGATCCTGCAGACGCTCTTCTAACGAAGATGCTGACTCCGGCACCCTACAAGGTGCCAGAAAAGAAGACCAAGAAGAAGGCCGCGGGGCCCGAAAGGGTCTCCGGCGCAAGGTTGTA
Organism: Triticum urartu; assembly: GCF_056163025.1. Classification (NCBI taxonomy): domain Eukaryota; kingdom Viridiplantae; phylum Streptophyta; class Magnoliopsida; order Poales; family Poaceae; genus Triticum; species Triticum urartu. Next base: position 395,899,911 of record NC_141876.1, on the reverse strand, counting down.
TCAGAGTCATCGGACGATGACTCGGACGCGCACTCCTCCCACAAAAACGAGGAGGAGGAGGAGGAGAAAAGTCCCCCCGCCCCGCCCCCCAGCTGGGGAGACAAGAAAAGGAAGGTTGACCCATCCGGGGAGGCCGAAGGGTCCAAGAAGGGAAGGACCATCCCTCCGGACTGTGCCATGACGGTCGCCGACTGTGGCGACGAGTGGCTACCCAGGGTCAAGCCCCTGGCGAAATCCTAAGTGTCTGGACACCATAGTACTTCATGGTATGTTCTATTACACTGCCTCTCCTCATGCCGAACATGATTATGCAGTCCGTCCCGAGCTCACCTCCATGTATCCTCGTCGAGCGGCTCTCTGGACTCGTCAGATATGAACAGCGGTTCTCTCCCGACCGCTACCACCCCTCGCCCTACGGACAACGTCGAGGTGTTGTCTCAAAAGGCACCGAGCCAAGGGGAGGTGGTCCTGGGGCACCTAGAGGCGACTTCCCGGACCCTGGGTACCAAGGGAGCGAGGCCCCTACGGGCTCGGAGTTCGGCCCCCAGCCGAACACTACGCCAGAACCTTCGATGGTTCCGGACTCCGGCAGGCGGTCCCCCATTAGGGAGGGCCAACCATCCGTGCCGGTGTCGTCTGTCCAACCGGAGGCACCGGACAACCAGCTGGAAGTGCTTCGCATCGCTTCCATCGAAGAAGAGCACCGCGCTATCATGAGTGCGGTGGTCGAGAAGGTTCAGTCCGCCAAAAATGGACTGACCGAAGCCTGCGCCAGCCTCCTAACATGCTTTGAGGTAAGCAATCAAAATATAAGAAAATATTACCGCATAGATAGTAGCCCCTGATGCTCTATTCGGCGTTCGTGAAGAAAAGCCGAATAGAGGATCAAATGATGACTCAGGAGTCTAATTAGAGTATATCTATGTGTATGTGTAGGCTTCACTGCTGGGCGCTGCCGCACGTACTGCGAAGGTCTCTGCGCTGAAGCAGGACCTGAAGCAGTCCGAGGACGAGCTCGGCCTTACCAAGAGGTAGCTCGAAGAGAGCAAAGGTAAGAAATACCCCTGTCTATATAGTTAAAAAGAAATTCGGGTGTAAAGTAATAGGATCATCATGGATTTGTCAGGGGCCATGACCGAGGTGGCGACCCTGAGGAAGGCGTTGTCCGAGGCCAAAGACAAAGCGGCCAAAGAACGCATTGAACGGGAGAAGCAAGAAGCCCGAGTAGGCGAGGTGCAGCAAGAGCTCGAGGTTCCAGCCAAAAAGCACGAGTCCTTGGAGCTTGACTCTAAGACGCGAGAGTCCGAGCTCGCGCAGGCGCTTGAAAGCATCCGGAGCGCCAAGGCCGAAGCCCACAAGGCCCTCCAGGAGATTGACGCGGTGAAGAAGATAGCAGCGGGTAAGGCATTCATTATGCAAAGCAAGCACATAAAGGCGACTTTCCTTTTTCTTACCCGAGTTCGGAGCTCTCTAGGAGCGTTTGTAGATCTTCCCCGCAGTGTACTGGATGCCGTGGAGTTTTACCGGGCTGAGGAGGGGAGCTCAACAAAGAAGTTGTTCTGGTCTCAGTATACTGGGACCGAACACCCCGTGCCTTTGAGCGACCAGCTGAAGCAGTTGGTCGAGCTTCACAAGGCGGCCGAATAGGCCATGAGGAGCCTTATAGTCCGGATGTGGCCTGGCGAGCCCTTGTCCGGTAGCTTCTTCGGTCTGGTGAGGCGGCTTGTGGAAGCCTGCCCACGGCTTGAATTCATCAAGAGGTTCGTCTGCATCGAGGGTGCACGCAGGGCTTTTGCCCGGGCGAAGGTGCACTTGGCAAAGCTGGACGTCGTGAAGTTGGTGAAGGAGGGGCCGCCGGAGGGCAAGGAGCATCGCTGCCCCGACAATTATTATGAGAGTGTCCTGAAAGGTTCCCGCCTAGTGGCGGATGAGTGTGCCAAGGATGTAATTTTTGAATGAAGATGCTCATGTGATCCTGTAATATGAAACAAGTTTGTTTGCACCATGCGACGCTTTCTTAATTTAAAATATTACCTTCTGTGTGGCCGTTTATAAAATCTAAGAGTTGGCCAGTCGTCGGCTTCTGCCCCCATGTAACTAGTACTGGGGTGTTCGGGATAAACCTGAGCACTGTTTACCCCAATTTTGGGTCCTTCAAGGGAGGTGTTCAGCGCAACGAACCAGGCAATCGGACTATAATGCTTTATCACTCTCACTTAGCCATAGAAGTCTATGATTTTAAATTTTGGCAAAGCCCCTGGTATTCGGAGGGCCGAATTTGGGGCGCTATACACGCCTAAGCCGGACAAGGCTGACTCCTCGCCCAAAGCGGAAAAACTCTTTAAGGACTTGAGACCTCTCGAACAGTGACCAGTCTCTCGCCTTATCATGACAGCCAGTTTTTGGCTTTCTCTACTGAGGTGCTCGTCTAGAAGAACCGGGACACAATCGCAGTAGTTCTCCCACCGCTACCTTAGCCGATATAGCGGAATGTAAGGTACCAAAGCATGGGAGCCGGGCAACCCAACATTTGACCAAAGACATGATTCGGAGTTGATGCATATAATGCTATAAGTTCGGGGTGCCGCACTGTCGAAAGTGTTCGGACTTCTTGCACCGTATTATGGGGTAAACGAGAACCCCTGGCGAACTGACCGTACCCGAACGTGGGGGTGTGGATTGTCATAAGTGGACATATAAGAGAAATATAAAAACTTAAATAATGCAATGACATATTAATGATATGCATTATTATTTGAATAATATGTCGAAGCGTACTGGTACAAGTAGTGCGATAAGCATAAAGTAGGACATTTCGAAATGTCCTATCCCAGGTCAAGCTATGCATAAATAGTGAAAAGCGGGTATATCAAGTATTACTAGAGACCAGGTTCCCGTGTTCATCTTAGCTTCTTGCCGCCTTGGTTGTTGCTTCCGGAATGTGTCCGACAATCGTACTGCCGGAGAGGGATTCCAGAGAGTTAGGCCCTGAAAGAGAAAAGGAGTGACAAAGGTATGCAGCCCCTAGTGCGGTTAAGCCACAATGCGGGGCGTGTCTGGATCGTGCCCTCGCCTATGTCCATGGTATTTTCAATGCGTAGTTATGTACGCATGGCATGAATTCCGTTGCTTCACTGGGACTGGGACGGGGGCCGAATTGCTAGGCGAGCTCTGATCGTGCCAGGCGATCCTGTTGCAGCTTGTTTCGGACTCGCTTGAAGGTGTTCGGGGGCTGTGACGCCGAATGAGTGGTCTGCCTGAACATGATGCTTTGTGCTTCTGCTGCAAGGGCCGTAGTGTGCTCTTCCATACGGAGCGAGCGTTCTGTGTTTCCATTTACTGTTATGACCCCGCGAGGTCCTGGCATCTTGAGCTTGAGGTATGCGTAATGCGGCACTACATTGAATTTTGCAAATTATGTCCGTCCGAGCAGGCATGATAGCCACTACGAAACGGGACGATGTCGAAGATTAACTCTTCACTTCGGAAGTTGTCCGGTGATCCGAAGACCACTTCCAGTGTGATTGAGCCTGTGCAATCGGCCTCTACACCTGGGATGATGCCTTTAAAGGTGGTTTTGCTGGGTTTGATCCTCGAGGGATCGATACCCATTTTCGCATTGTATCCTGATAGAGCAGGTTCAGGCTGCTGCCGCCATCCATAAGGACTCGAGTGAGGTGAAATCCGTCAATGATGGGGTCTAGGACCAGTGTGGCGGATCCACCATGACGGATGCTAGTGGGGTGGTCCCTGCAATCAAAGGTGATCAGACAAGCAGACCATGGGTTAAACTTTGGGGCGACAGGCTCCATCGCATGGACATCCCTTAGTGCACGCTTCCGCTCCCTCTTGGGAATGTGGGTTGCGTATATCATGTTCACTGTCTTCACTTGTGGGGGAAACCCCTTTTGTCCTCCTATGTTCGGCGGCCGGGGCTCCTACTCGTCATTGCTATGCAGCCCCTTGTCCTTGTTTTCGGCATTTAACTTGCCGGCCTGCTTGAACACCCATCATTCCCTGTTGGTGTGATTGGCTAGCTTGTCGGGGGTGCCGTGGATTTGACACGAGCGATCCAGTATGCGATCCAGACTGGACGGAGCCGGAGTATTTCTTTTAAATGGCTTTTTCCGCTGACTGGATCTAGAGCCTCTGAATCCAGCATTGACTGTCGTATCTTCAGTGTTATCGCCGTTATTGCGGCGCTTTGGTCTATTATGACTCTGCCTACTGTTAACATCTTTGGTATCCGAGGTATCCGGATTCCTCGATGTGTTGTTGTTGCGAGCCAGCCAGCTGTCCTCGCCCGCGCAAAAGTGGGTCATGAGTGTTGTGAGGGCTGACATAGATTTCGGCTTCTCCTGGCCGAGGTGGCGGGCGAGCCACTCGTCGCGGATGTTATGCTTGAATGCCGCTAGGGCCTCTGCATCCGGACAGTCTACAATTTGATTTTTCTTAGTCAGGAACCGTGTCCAGAATTGTCTGGCCGATTTCCCTGGCTGCTGGGTTATGTGGCTCAAGTCATTAGCATCCGGTGGCCGCACATAAGTGCCCTAGAAGTTGTCGAGAAATGCGTCTTCCAGATCCTCCCAACTGCCGACGGAATCTGCTGGCAAGCTATTCGGCCAATGCTGAGCTGGTCCTTTGAGTTTTAGTGGGAGGTACTTGATGGCAGTAGATCATCACCGCGAGCCATGTGGATGTGAAGGAGGAAATCCTCAATCCATACAGCGGGATTTGTTGTGCCATCGTATGATTCGATATTTACGGGTTTGAAACCCTCCGGGAATTCATGATTCATAACTTCATCAGTGAAGCATAGGGTGTGTGTGGCACCTCTGTGCTGGGCTATATCCCGACGTAGTTCGTATGAGTCTTGTCTGCTGTATTCGACCCGGCCGGATTTACTCTTGGTGTATCCGACGCGACGATCATCGTCCCGTGTGGGCGCACGTGCCCGTGTCCCGTATATTGACCTTGCAATTTTTGCCTTACTGTCCAATATGTCTTGCAGGTCCTCTGTGTTACCCCGGGCCTAAGTATTTTTGATTGAGTGACGACGGGGTGTGGGCTGAACTTTAGGCTGAAACGCCTCTCTCGCTCGGCCGCGTAGTCGCCGGTCAGCCGCATCGTACACTGGTGAATGAGGTTTCAATGCTTCCTCCTCGAGGTGAGGTAGCAACCTATGTTTTGGGTAACTCTTGGATGGGCGCTCGAGTTCATGTTCCTCGGCTGCAAGGACTTCGGTCCACCAGTCTGCTAGCAAGTCTTGACCAGCTTGAAGCTGTTGCTGGTTTTTCTTCAGGCTATTTGCTGTGGCCATAAGCCGGTGCTTGAAGCGCTCTTGCTCTACGGGGTCCTCAGGACGATAAACTCGTCGTTGCCAAGGCTCGCCTCGTCTTCAGAGAGAGGCATGTAATTGTCCTCCTCCGGTTCTCCATCTGCTGCCTGCTCTGGAGGGCTAGCTTGTACATCCTCTAGCTCTACATCGTGCTGGAGGGGATTGTTGTTGTCTTCAGTGCTATCCAGAGTGTTATTATCTCCTGTGCCGGTATCACTGCTCTTGCTATGGTGGGACTTAGAGCGGCGCCGCTGACGTCGGTGCTTGGGTTGCTTCTTGGAGGGGTCATCCTCCGCCATCTCGTCGCCATTTCCTTCTTTGGGGGTGTCCACCATGTATATATCATATGATGAGGTGGCGGTCCAGCACCCTGATGTCGGTGGTTCCTGTTTGTCTCCGGCTTCGTTGTCCATACCGTCGAAGTCTTCGGAGTCAAAGTCAAACATGTCGGTTAAGTCGTCGACAGTGGCTACTAAGTGGGTGGTGGGTGGGTAGTGAATTTCTTCGTCGTCCGCATCCCGTTCTAGCCGGACATAGTTCAGCCAAGGTTCTCCTGACAGGGAGAGAGACCTTAATGAATTTAGCACGTCGCCGAAGGGCGAGTGCTGAAAGATATCCTTGGAGGTGAACTCCATGATCGGCGCCCAGTCGGATTCGTTGGGCACGGATGTGAGCGGCTCGGAGTCCGTGGCCGGGGATGAACCCAGTGGTTCGGCGATACGACTCTCATAAGGGGTGAAGTCAGTATCTGGCTCTATCGCCACTAAGACGGCGGCCTCCATGGCGGGGTCTATCCCTCCTCTCTCGGATGGCGCGATTTGCTCTGGATTAATGGCCGGAGTAGTTGCAGATGCGATCTCCCGAACACTGTCCGATGGCAGAGTTACGTCATGCTCGTCGCGACTGTGCGGCGCGTCCGGCATGGGCTCGAATCCGTCAAAGATCAAGTCTCCACGGATGTCGGCCGTGTAGTTCAAGTTTCCAAACTGACCTGATGGCCAGGGGTGTAGCTCTCGATCTGCTAGAGATGGCCAAGCGAATTGACCCGCAGTGCGAAGCCGCCGAATACGAAGATCTGCCCATGGAGGAAAACCTCGCCTTGGACCGCATCGCTAGCGATGATTGAAGGAGCCATCAAGCCTTACGGTGACGACACAGTGGAACTCTCAATGAAAGCACCAATGTCGGTGTCAAAACCGGCGGATCTCGGGTAGGGGGTCTCGAACTGTGCATCTAAGGCGGATGGTAACAGGAGGCAGGGGACACGATGTTTACCCAGGTTCGGGCGCTCTTGATGGAGGTAATACCCTACGTCCTACTTTATTGTTCTTGATAATATGAGTAGTACAAGAGTTGATCTACCATGAGATCAAAGAGGCTAAACCCTAGAAGCTAGCCTATGGTATGATTGTATGTTTTCCTACGGACTAAAACCCTTCGGTTTATATAGACACCGGAGGGGGCTAGGGTTACACAAGGTCGGTTACAAAGGAGGAGATATACATATCCGTAATGCCTAGCTTGCCTTCCACGCCAAGTAGAGTCCCATCCGGACATAGGACGATGTCTTCAATTTCGTATCTTCATAGTCCAATAGTCCGGCCAAAGGATATAGTCCGGCTGTCCGGAGACCCCCTTATCCAGGACTCCCTCAGAAGGTATATGGTGGTAGGTAGGCAAATGGTAAAACCAAGGTTGGGCCTTGCTAGAGGAGTTTTATTCAAAGCGAACTTTCCAGGGTTCCCATAACACCCAACCGCGTACGGAATGCAAAATCAAGGAACATAACACCGGTATGACTGAAACTAGGGCGGCAAGAGTGGAATAAAACACTAGGCATAAGGCCGAGCCTTCCACCCTTTACCAAGTATATAGATGCATTAAAGTAAATAAGATATAATAATGATATCCCAACAATAATCATGTTCCAACAAGGAACAAACTCCATCTTCACCTGCAACTAGCAACGCTATAAGAGGGGCTGAGCAAAAGCGGTAACATAGCCAAACAACGGTTTGCTAGGAAAGTTTGGTTAGAGGCTTTGACATGGCAATATGGGAGGCATGATATAGCAGGTGGTAGGTATCGCAACATAGCAATAGAGCGAACAACTAGCAAGCAAAGATAGAAGTGATTTCGAGGGTATGGTCATCTTGCCTGCAAAGCTCTCCGAGTTGACGAAAGCTTGATCCTCGTAAGCATACTCAACGGGTTCCTCGATCATGTAATCGTCTCCCGGCTCTACCCAAAGCAATAACACAAGCAAGGGAAGCAAAAATCAACCACGGTGCAATGCGCAAGCAACATGATGCAAAACATGACATGGTATGCGGGATGTGATAAGCAATGCATATGCGTGCTCCAGAAGGAAAAGATTGAACCAGGCCTCAACTTGGAAAACCAAGTGTGCCTCTGGAAAGATGAGTTTATTTCGGTCGAAATCGATATAAAGATCATCGGAATCGGATGCACGGTTTGCAAATGGCAAGCAAAAAAATAATGGCACAAATCTGCATTTAACAGCACGATGCCATCTGGAATGCAACAAGAAACTAAGCTACTGCACTCCAACATAGCAACAAAGCACATGGCAGTTATCTACTCAAGATACTTGACAAAAGATGAACACTGAGCTATGGCTAAATCACACAAGAGCAGGTTCAAACAAGCATGGCAAAAGTGCAAAAGATATCAGCATCACAGACTTAGTGAAAATATTAACATGTCAGGAATTAACATCAGGAAGCAATGTTCAGAGCAAGAAAACAACATGCTACAGGAACAGAACATAGCAAACAAAGGCATGGCATGAATCTACTCAAAGCATATAACAAAAGTCCCTTACTGATCATAAGCCAAAAGGGCACAGAAAAATATGATGGCACCCATGTAATCATAGCAAGTTTCGTTAACAGATTCAGACTTAGCAGAAAACTGGACATGGCAAAAACAGAGTTACGAAGGCCTCTTTGCGAGCTCGATTCACTCACCACAAGGCATTGCATGACAAGATAAGCATAGCATCAGCAAGAAGGCATGTTCATGAAGATAAACATGGCAAGAACAATCTCATAGCATGCATGGATCAACTACAACAACCTTGGCAAAATTGATTAACACGTAAACAATTTGTCAGGAACATTTTATAGCAAAAGTAGAGAACGATTCAGTCATGCTAGGGCACTCCATAAATGCAAACAGGGGCATGGATGCATAGAGCACAACCATATGTCCAAATCATCCTTACTGAACATACTCAAAAGAAGCATGGATCTCACTGTAGCAACACGAACACATGGCATAAAAATAACAGCAGAGCAAAGACTGAAATTCTAAGTCTCTGAAATCGGTAATATCACGAGAGCTACTTTGCATGCTTGTGCTAGTCACCACATTTATCACAAAAATACATGGCATACACCCCTGTAAAGATGGCATGGCATATCCCAAAACACATGTAGAGCTCATGCCCATATGCAGCACACAATAAATGTAGCAAAAAATGACAAAAGCTCATAATCTGCTAAGAATCAGCGCCTAACAATTTATAGCACTCTTGCATAAACTATTTGGGCATCAAGATGGACTCAAACAAGCATGTCACAATGGAACAAAATAAATAGCACATCCTGATGAACATTTTGATATATTGCACGCACAAAACGGTGCTACGGTCACAGAGTTATGGCATGATGAACAGAGGCATAGAATGTCACAGACTTGAGGACTTAGCAGATTCCAGAAAAAAACAAGAGCGCTAGATAACTAAGACGTGCACAGGTGAGGGATAGCGGGCTTACTCACCAACGGCCTTGGGCCAGATCGGCGTGGAGGCAGGTCGGCGCTGGTGGGGATGGGCCGGATGCGGGGCCCAAGCGGGAGTCAACGCGAGGTGCTCGTCCTCCTCCCGTGCTCCTCACGGGCAGGAGGCCATGGCGGTGGCGCGGATGGCAGGGAGCTCCGGCGAGGTTCGAGGCAAGGCGGGGAGGGGCCCTGGTGGATCAGGGCAGATCCGGTGAGGACGGATCCGTTCCGGGCGGAGACGACGGTGCTCGTGGTGATGAGGACAGGTGACGAGGAGGAGAAGGCCAGCGAGGTGGTCCCAGGGGCTCGCCGGCGAGGATGTCTGAGGCCGGGCGGCGAGGACGCCGGCGCTCGGGCGCGAAAGAGCTTGCATGCGGCGCGGGCAGGGCACGAGGCGGCGATGCGGGACGGGGTCCCGGCATGGCGGCACGTGGAAAACCTGCGGAGGTCCGGCGACGGTTCGGCGACCAAGCGACGAGGCTGCGGTGCGGGCACGCGCCAGTGGGCGTGCGGCGGCGGCGACCGGGCCTGTGCGGGCCCGCGATGGGTTCCGCGGGCCGGCGCGGTGGTGGAACGGCGGCGGGGTGAGGTGGCGCACCGTGAGTGGGTGAGGGCGGCGGTGCGATGACGTGGGGCTCGCTGATCGGATGGAGCGAGGTGGACGTGTCCGACGCGGACGGACACATCCGGTGGCGCGGGGAGAAGGGAGCTAGGGTTTAGACCGTGAATTTGGACGGGGTGCACAAATATATAGCTAGGAGGAGGTAGGAGTGTTCAAATGAGGTGCGGTTTTCGACCATGCGATCATGATCGAACAGCCGAGAGGATGGAGGGGGTTTAGATGGGTTATTGGGCCACTTTGGAGGGGTGTTGGGCTGCAACACACACGAGGCCTTTACGGTTCCCCGGTTAACCGTTGGAGTATCAAACGGACTCCAAATGGCACGAAACTTGATAGGCGGTCTACCGGTGGTGTACCAAGGCCGCTTGGAAAATCTCGGTCCATTCCGAGAAAGTTTAAGACCCGCTCACAAAAGGAGAACAAAAGGGGGCACCGGAGGACGAAGGAGTGTCGGATTGCAAAACGGACAACGGGGGAAATGCTCAGATGCATGAGACGAACACGTATGCAAATGAGATGCACATGATGACATGATATGAAACGCATGACATGAGAAAAAGAAAAACAAAGACAAAACCCAACCACAAAGGAATCTCATATCGCCTCTCCGGAAAAGGCAAGAGTCAGAGTACAAATATGGAAAGTCATATCCAGGGCGTTACAACACTCCACCACTATGAGAGGATCTTGTCACGAGATCTAGGATGGCACCGGAGGGAAAAGGAAGAGGAAGATAAGAGGTAAAACTAAGTTGCTTCTTTGACAAATGAGTGAAACCAAAGAACGTTGAGAGGTTGAACAACTTCGAGAATAGAATACAACAGAGATGAACAAAGTTGAAAACACTCCTTTAGAAAAGAGGAACAAGGAAGAACAAATTCGGATAGCACTCCAGTTGAAAAGAGATGCAAGACTTGATAAGATGAAAAGAACTTGAGCAGAGGGCACAACACTCCGGTTAAATGGATAAGCATGAAAAAACATGATCTTTGATAAAACGAGATGATGGTTGAAGAAAGCAATATCACAATGCCTCCGGAACGAAAGAATAGAAGTTGGATCGTCAGAACCAAAGAACGGACAAGAAAACAACATCTTCTACCTCAAATGAGCTTGAAAAAGCATCTTTAGGGGAAGGGTAGAACGGAATTGTTGGAAAACCAACAATGAAAAGAGTAAGCTTGTTGTGGGCTTATGGAAAACACGTCGAAAACTTGAGGTGAAATTCTGCCACTAACAAAAACAATAGATTGGATTGATATCGACAAGGAGATGAAAACTCCTTCATCTAGATGAGAAGCGGAAATTGGATCATAGATAAGCACCATAATGGCAACAATCCTTAGGGAAGGATTTAGGTGAAATATAACCCAAGATAATCTCCATAAAGGTATCTTGAAGAACAATTGAAGAATGAAAAGAATCCTTGACAAACCACCATGTAGAGCCTCCATGAAGAACTCCGGTAATAAAAGAATGATCAAAAGGAAGTGAAGGGTGAAAGAATAGGATTGAGGCCTTGCAATGATTGGGTGGAGCTTTGCGACGAGATAAAGTGGAAACTTGAAACTCCGGAAGAAAGATAAAGCATCTCGAACCAAGAATGTGATATGATGAACCACTCCGGAAAAAGAATTTAGATCACTTAAGAATAAGAATTACATTATGCTTATCCTTCATCAATTAAATTGATGACAAGAAACGAATTTGGCATACTACTTATTCTCGTTGAAAGGATTAAGAGAGATATAGCATAAACTTGAGAAGGTCTTCTGCGAACCACTGGTAGGGTTGGGAAGAACGAATGAATAGATATGATAACGAAGGAAGATAAATCTTGAATGAACCACCGTAAGAATTGGAAATGAACGAAGTAAAGGGATGAATCACCGGTAAGAATTAGAGAACGAATGAAGATACTTGATGGAATTTAGATACCTGAGACCGAATAGATCACGAGCTGATTATAGAATATTTGAATGATGCACCGATAAGATTTGGAGAACGAGATCTACATGCTGAGAATGAATAATCCCGAAATGATGGCCTTCGGAGAATCAAACTGAAAAGACTCTTGAAATGCTCCGGATGTGTGAAAAGAATTCTCACAATCGAATACAATTATGAGAGGATGGCAGCAAGCTAGAACCATGAATCTTTGGAAGAACGGGTAAGGATTTAAGAGAAACTCTTCTTCGGTCTTCAAAACCCGAGAATGACGACGAGAAATAGAAAGGTTGAACCAATGATGAAAAGAATTTGAAAGATCATGGAGAAAGACATATGACTGATGATAATTCATTCTTACGTCAGACTTTGAAAGGAATTAGAGAATAACTCCGGAAAATTAGAAGAGTCAGGTAAGATCCTAGGAAAAGACCTGTGGGTTAGGGCCCACTCAAGAGAAACACCATTGAAATGATTTAAAAGAGAGAATGTGCCGGTTGAATTAAATGGCTTGAAAAAGATAACCACCTCAAAATAGTTTGAATGGTTTGGAATGAAAACACGAATCTTCTGAGATATCTTCAACACTCCGGAACAAATGAATAGCGAGAGGTGAATAAATAAGAGAGTCTTCAATAAGCACTTCCAACATGGAAAGCATGTGAACCAATGAAAAACATATGATCAACACCGAAAGCTTGCATTGAATCCACCGGAGAAGGAAAGAATGAAGAATAATACACTTCAAGCTCCGTTAGTATCTTCCTGAGAATCACCGGATAAGAACATTGATTAAATGAATGAAGAGACTTCACATCAATAAGATGGATACTTGATTAAGAAATCTGAGTCCTTGAAGAATAAGGGTGGGAGGGCGGGAAAAACAAGGACAACTTGGAGATGGGTGAAACAAACACCGTTGATGAAAACTAAGTTGATCTTGCAGATGTTGAAAATGATCGGATCCACTTGACGAGAAACATGCCGGTTGAAAAGGATTGACAGGACAATCTCGATGAACAAGAAGGATTGGTATTCACATAGAAGTGTGAGAACACCACTTAGGAAAGGTATGGAATCAACACTTGACATCGAAGCAACTCGAATACCACAAATAAAAGAAAACAATGAATTGGCTTGCAGCATAAGCCGAAACAAACATATGATAGATCCCATATCATATCATGTGTTTGTTGGAAAGATATTCTAGGAGCTACTTGAATTCCCACTTATCAACTCCCGAAACTTTCTGGTTATGCAATCAGGTGTTGGGGATACAGGGGAAGCATAATATCTTACCAAAAACTAGCAAATCCTACATCCAGCTGTATCCATCCTTCAACACATAACCAAGAAACCTTCGGAAATCATTTACCTCAAACTTCGAAAAGCATCTGTTATACGAGTTATGGCAATACTCCCGAACTCCCGCCCCAGTACTGGGTGGCGTCGAGGTTATCTCACCAACAACTGCATAAAGGAGATTTTTGATGTCAGCGAACTAAGGTATTCCAGAACTGCAACAATAAAATTGTGAAAACAACACCTTGGAGCTCAACTCCCCGGCCACTGCCATAACCCCTAAATGTCAGGAGGCACCAACAACAATGTTCTCGTCACAAAACTGTCGGAACGATTCGAAGATACCCGCGTGATCCTAAAAAAATTAGTGAAATTTGAGAAGAGAAGGGTCAAAACTCTACGTCAAGAGACCTCACCAGAGCGACGAAGGGACTGAGGAGTAAAAAGAATCCTACTCTCCAATATATATAATCCTATAAGACTCAAAACATTTTTCTAGACTCAACAACGTCAGCGATTCGATCATGCAGGGGGCTCCTAAGTCGGGGAAGGCTCTGATTACCAACTTGTAACACCCACGATGCGGCTATATCTCCCACGGGTCGGAGCACGACTTAGAGGCATAACCGCATAGTAGGCATGTCGCAAGAGGGGTAATCTTTACACATCCCATGTACTGAATAAGAAAGGGATAAAGAGTGGGCTTACAATCGCCGCTTCACACAATACAAGAATAAAGCATTACATCATCCAGATACAATAAAGGTCCGACTACGGAACCAAAATAAAGAAAGACCACCCCAAATGCTATATCCCCGATCTCCCCGACTGGGATCCACTATTGATCAACAGGAAACGAAACAACACAACGAACAAGATCTTCATCGAGCTCCCACTTGAGCTCGATTGTGTCACCTGCACTGGTATCATCGGCACCTCCAAACTGTTTGGAAGTATCTGTGAGTCATGAGGACTCAGCAATCTCACACCCTCGCGATCAAGACTATTTAAGCTTAAGGGTAGGAAAAGGTAGTGAGGTGGAGCTGCAGCAAGCACTAGCATATATGGTGGCTAACTTACGCAAATGAGAGCGAGAAGAGAAGCAAAGCGCGGTCGTGAACTAGAAGTGATCAAGAAGTGATCCTGGAACTACTTACGTTCAAGCATAACACAAGAACCGTGTTCACTTCCCGGACTCCGCCGGAAAGAGACCATCACGGCTACACACGCAGTGGATGCATTTTAATTAAGTTAAGTGTCAAGTTCTCTACAACCGGACATTAACAAATTCCCATCTGCCCGTAACCGTGGGCACGGCTTTTGAAAGTTCAAAACCCTGCAGGGGTGTCCCAACTTAGCCCATCACAAGCTCTCACGATCAACGAAGGATATTCCTTCTCCCAGGAAGACTCGATCAGACTCGGAATCCCGGTTACAAGACATTTCGACAATGGTAAAACAAGACCAGCAAAGCCGCCCGATGTGCTGACAAATCCCGATAGGAGTCGCACGTATCTCATTATCAGGGCACACTAGATAGGTCAAGCTACGAGTAAAACCAACCCTCGAGTTACCCCGAGGTGGCCCCACAGGCTGCTCGTTTCTGACCAACACTCAGAGGAGCACTGGCCCGGGGGGATTTAAAATAAAGATGACCCTTGAGTCTGCAGAACCCAAGGGAAGGTATATGGTGGTGGGTAGGCAAATGGTAAAACCAAGGTTGGGCCTTGCTGGAGGAGTTTTATTCAAAGCAAACTGTCAAGGGGTTCCCATAACACCCAACCGTGTAAGGAACGCAAAATCAAGGAACATAACACGAGTATGACGGAAACTAGGGCGGCAAGAGTGGAACAAAACACCAGGCATAAGGCCGAACCTTCCACCCTTTACCAATATATAGATGCATTAAAGTAAATAAGATATAATAATGATATCCCAACAATAATCATGTTCCAACAAGGAACAAACTCCATCATCACCTGCAACTAGCAACGCTATAAGAGGGGCTGAGCAAAAGCAGTAACATAGCCAAACAACGGTTTGCTAGGAAAGGTGGGTTAGAGGCTTGACATGGCAATATGGGAGGCATGATATAGAAGGTGGTAGGTATCGTGGCATAGCAATAGAGCGAACAACTAGCAAGCAAAGATAGAAGTGATTTTGAGCATATGGTCATCTTGCGTGCAAAGCTCTCCGAGTTGACGAAAGCTTGATCCTCGTAAGCGTACTCAACGGGTTCCTCGATCACGTAATTGTAATGCCCCGTGACCGATGTGCCAGGTGTCGTCCAATTATTCGCTGTTGTTGTGTTGTCATTGCTTGCGTGTCATGCATTGCATATCATGTCATCATGCACATTTCAATTGCATACATGTTCGTCTCATGCATCCGAGCATTTTTTTCCCGTTGTCCGTTTTGCAATTCGGTGCTCCGTTCTCCTCCGGTGGTCATTTCTACCTTCTTTCGTGTGTGGGGATTAAACATTTCCGGATTGGACCGAGACTTGCCATGCGGCCTTGGTTTACTACCGGTAGACCGCCTGCCAAGTTTCGTACCATTTGGACTTTGTTTGATGCTCCAACGGTTAACCGAGGGACGAAAAGGCCTCGTGTGTGTTGCAGCCCAACACCCTTCCATTTTGGCCCAAAACCCACCTAAACCTTCTCCATCATCTAGAGCGTTCAATCACGATCGTGTGGCCAAAAACCGCACCTCATTTGGACTCTCCTAGCTCCCTCTACCTATAAATATGTGCCCCTCCCCGAAATTCGGATCATTTCGCGGATGAACCCTAGCCATCTCCCTCCTCGCGCCGCCGAACACGTCCATCCCGCACCGGACATGTCCGCCGGACGCGTCACCCCGGCGAATCAGAGCGCGCCACGTCGCCGCGCCGCTCCCGCCCGGACTGCCAGCGCCGCCGCCCCGACGCGCCCGCGCCTCGCGCGCCTCCGTACGCCGCCGCCTCCATCGCCGGCGCAGCCGCCCGCCGCCGCCACCGCAAGCTCCGGCCGCCGCCTCTGCCTTGCTCTGCCACCGCGCCGCCTTCTCCACCGTCGCCGGCCGCCATTGCGCCTCGCTGCACCGCCGACCTCGGCCTCTGTGCGCGTGCCGCCGCGGAGCATCTCGCCGGCGCCGGCGCCGAGCCCTTCGCTGGCGCCCCGCTCTTCCGGTCCGGCCCGACCCTCCTCCAACTTCCTCCCCGTCCTCGAACTCCGGCGAACTTCCTCCTCCGGCCAACCTCGATCCGCGTGCCGCCAAATCTGGATCTGAAAATATCTCAGGGTTGACTTTCTACTCCCGAAACCCTAATATTTTACTCCTGTTCATCGCATCGTAACTTTGCATCCGTAGCTCCGATTCATGCATATAGCATATCAAAATGTTCGCTCAGAGAGTACATCATTTCATCTCATTGCATCATTTTCATTTGAGTTCATCTTGATGCCCGAAATGCTGTTGGAATAGTGCTATTTGAGTTAATTGTCAGATCTGCTGCATCAAATAGCTATTTGTCATTTTTGCCATGATTATTGTGTGCATGATATGCCCCTGAGCTCTACATGTGTTTTGTTATATGTTTTGTCATCTTTCCATAGGTGCAACCCATGTATTTTTGTGATGTGTGTGGTGACTAGCACGAGCTTGCAAAGTGGTGCATTCGTTAATTCTGATTTCAGGGACTTAGCATTTCCACTAAGTCCTTGATCTGTTCATCTCATATTATCATATGTTCATGTTGTTTCCTAGTGATCCGTGCCTCTTTTGAGGAGGATCAGTAAGGATGATTTGTTAATCTTGTAGTTCTCTATCCATGCATGCCTTTGTTTGCAATTATGGAGCACCCTATCTTGAGTCAATCAAGCTCTAGTTTTGTCATTTCGTGAATCTGGGCAGATTGTCTACTTGTTAGCGATTTTGCCGATGATGTTGTAGTTGATCCGTGCATGCTATGCTATTGTTCTTGCCATGTCTAGCTTGTATTTTGTGTATTCTTTATGGGTGTATGCTTAGATTATCATGACTTGCTTTGTAGTGAGTGCATCGAGCTCGTAAACATGCCTACTTGATATCTGTTTCAGCATGCTCCAGTTTTCCCCAAGTCTATGATCTGATTATGTTTTTGCCATGTTCACATGCTTGCAAATGTATTTTCTGATCCCTTTTGGCTCAAGGTCACTAAGGGACTTTTGTTAAGCTCTTTGAGTAGCTCCATACCATGCTTTACTTTGCCATGTTCATATCCTGTAGCATATAGTTTTCATGCTCCGAAGTGTGCTATCTGATCTGAAATTCTAGACAAGTGTTAATTTCACTAAGTCTGAAATCTGTTTGTCAAATGCATTTTTGCCATGCTTGTTTGAACCTGTTAATGGATGAATTGGCCGTAGCTCAGTGCTAGACTTTTGTTAAGCTCCATGAATGCATCCCTGCCATGTATTTTTATGCCATGTTTGGGTGTTGTAGCATGTTCATCTTGTTGCATTTAGATGGCTACTTGCTGTAAATCGTAGAACGTGGTCATATTTGAATTGCTTGCCATTTCCAAACCGCAACTCCGATTCCGGCGTTCTTTATATCGTTTTCAAGCGATTTCATCTCACCTTTCCAGTGGCACACTTGGATTTCCAAGTTGAGTCCAGGTTCATGCATTCCCTTGCAAATCATGCATATGCATCACATACCGCATCTCGCATATCATACCATGTTCATGTGTTGGTTGTTTACTATGTTGTGTGCTTCTTTCCGGTGTTGCTTCTTCGGGTTGGTTCCGATTACGTCGCATTTGTGAGGACCCGTTCGTCTACGCCCGTTTGTCTTCTTCATGGACTCGTTCTTCTTCCTTGCGGGATTTCAGGCAAGATGATCATACCCTCGAAATCACTACTATCTTTGCTTTGCTAGATGCTCGCTCTTTTGCTATGCCTATGCTGCGATACCTACCACTTGCTTATCATGCCTCCCGTATTGTTAAGCCAAGCCTCTAACCCACCTTGTCCTAGCAAACTGTTGTTTGTCTATGTTACCGCTTTGCTCAGCCCCTCTTATAGCGTTGTTAGTTGCAGGTGAAGATTGAAGTTTGTTCCTTGTTGGAACATGGAGATGTTGTTCCTTGTTGGAACATGTTTACTTGTTGGGATATAACAATATATCTTATTTAATTAATGCATCTATATACTTGGTAAAGGTGGAAGGCTCGGCCTTATGCCTGGTGTTTTGTTCCACTCTTGCCGCCCTAGTTTCCGTCATATCGGTGTTATGTTCCCGGATTTTGCGTTCCTTACGCGGTTGGGTTATAATGGGAACCCCTTGACAGTTCGCTTTGAATAAAACTCCTCCAGCAAGGCCCAACATTGGTTTTACCATTTTCCACCTAGCCTCTTTTCCCTTGGGTTAGGCCAGCCCAAGGGTCATCTTTATTTTAAACACCCGGGCCAGTGCTCCTCTGAGTGTTGGTCCAACCCAAAGCATCGTGCAGGGCCATCCCTTGGCAACTTGGGTTACGTCGGCTCCTGTACGCTTAGCTTATCCGGTGTGCCCTGAGAACGAGATATGTGCAGCTCCTATCGGGATTTGTCGACACAGCGGGTGGTCTTGCTGGACTTGTTTTACCATTGTCGAGGATGTCTTGTGGTACCGAGATTCTGAGTCTGATCAGAATGTCTCGGGAGGAGGTCTATTCCTTCGTTGACCGTGAGAGCTTGTCATCGGCTAAGTTGGGACACCCCTGCAGGGATATGAACTTTCGAAAGCCATGCCCGCGATTATGGGCAGATGGGAATTTGTTAATGTTCGGTTGTAGATAACTTGAACCTTAACTTAATTAAAATACATCAACCGCGTGTGTAAGTGTGATGGTCTCTTTCCAGCGGAGTCCGGGAAGTGAACACGGTGTTGGAGTTATGCTTGACATAGGTTGTTCTAGGATCACTTCTTGATCATACTTCTATCGACCGTGCTTTGCCTTCTCTTCTCGCTCTCTTTTGCATATGTTTAGCCACCATATATGCTAGTCGCTTGCTGCAGCTCCACCTCATACCACTACCTTACCTTTACGCTTAAATAGTCTTGATCGCGAGGGTGCGAGATTGCTGAGTCCCCCTGGCTCACAGATACTTCCAAAACCAGCTTGCAGGTGCCGATGAGTCCGTGCAGATGACGCAACCAAGCTCAGGAGGAGCTCGATGAAGATCTTGTCCCTTGTGTTGTTTCGTTCTAGCTGATCAGTAGTGGAGCCCAGTTGGGGTCGATCGGGGACCTTTGTCGCATTTGGGGTTCTTCTTTTATTTTGGTTCCGTAGTCGGACCCTGATTATATTTGGATGTTGTAATGCTTTATTCATGTAATTGTTTGAAGTGGCGATTGTAAGCCAACTATGTATCTTTTCCCCTATTGTATTACATGGGTTGTTTGCGAAGATTACCTCACTTGCGACATTGCTTTCAATGCGGTTATGCCTCTAAGTCGTGCTTCGACACGTGGGAGATATAGCCGCATCGAGGGCATTACAGTAATCATCTCCCGGCTCTACCCAAAGCAATAACACAAGAAAAGGAAGCAAAAATCAACCACGGTGCAGTGCGCAAGCAACATGATGCAAAACATGGCATGGTATGCAGGATGTGATATGCAATGCATATGCGTGCTCCGAAAGGAAAAGATTGAACCAGGCCTCAACTTGGCAAACCAAGTGTGCCGCTGGAAAGATGAGTTGATTTCGGTCGAAATCGATATAAAGATCACCGGAATCGGATGCGCGGTTTGCAAATGGCAGGCGAAACAATAATGGCACAAATCTGCGTTTAACAGCACGATGCCATCTAGAATGCAACAAGAAACTAAGCTACTGCACTCCAACATAGAAACAAAGCACATGGAAGTTATCTACTCAAGATGCTTGACAAAAGATGAACACTGAGCTACGGCTAAATCACATAAGAGCAGGTTCACACAAGCATGGCAAAAGTGCAAAAGATATCAGCATCACAGACTTGGTGAAAATATTAACATGCCAGGAATTAACATCAAGAAGCAATGTTTAGAGAAAGAAAACAACATGCTACAAGAATAGAACATAGAAAACATAGGCATGGCATGAATCTACTCAAAGCATATAACAGAAGTCCCTTACTGACCATAAGCCAAAAGGGCAGAGAAAAATATGATGGCACCCATGTAAACATAGCAAGTTTCGTTAATAGATTCAGACTTAGCAGAAAACTGGACGTGGCAAAAACAGAGTTACGAAGGCCTCTTTGCGAGCTCGATTCACTCGCCACAAGGCATTGCATGACAAGATAAGCATAACATCAGCAAGAAGGCATGTTCATGAAGCTAACCATGGCAATAAAAATCTCATAGCATGCATGGATCAACTACAACAACCTTGGCAAAATTGATTAACACATAAAGAATCTGCCAGGAACATTTTATAGCAAAAGTAGAGCAAGATTCAGTCATGCTAGGGCACTCCATAAATGCAAACAGGGGCATGGATGGATAAAGCACAACCATATGTCCAAATCGTCCTTACTGAACATACTCAAAAGAAGCATGGATCTCACTGTAGCAACATGAACACATGGCATGGCATAAAAATAACAGCAGAGCAAAGACAGTGAAATTCTAAGTCTCTGAAATCAGTAATATCACGAGAGCTACTTTGCATGCTTGTGCTAGTCACCACATTGATCACAAAAATACATGGCATATAACCCTGTAAAGATGGCATGGCATATCCCAAAACACATGTAGAGCTCATGCCCATGTGCAGCACACAATAAATGTAGCAAAAATGACAAAAGCTCATAATCTGCTAAGAATCAGCACCTAACAATTTATAGCACTCTTGCATCAACTATTTGGGCATCAAGATGGACTCAAACAAGCATGGCACAATGGAACAAAATAAAGAACGTAGCCTGACAGACATTTTGATATATTGCACGCACAAAACGAAGCTACGGTCACAGAGTTATGGCATGATGAACAGAGGCATAGAATGTCACAGACTTGAGCACTTCGCATATTCTAGAAAAAAAACAAGAGCGCTAGATAACTAAGACGTGCACAGGCGAGGGATAGCGGGCTTAATCACCAACGGCCTTGGGCCAGATCGGCGAGGAGGCAGGCTGACGCTGGTTTGGATGGGCCGGACGCGGGGCCCAAGCGGAAGTCAATGCGAGGCGCTCGTCCTCCTCCCGTGCTCCTCACGGGCAGGAGGCCATGGCGGCGGCGTGGATGGCAGGGAGCTCCGGCGAGGTTCGAGGCAAGGCGGGGAGGGGCCCTGGTGGATCCGGGCAGATCTGGTGAGGCCGAATCCGTTCCGGGTGGAGACGGCGGCGCTCGTGGCGACGAGGACAGGCGACGAGGAGGAGAAGGCCGGCATGGTGGTCGCAGGGGCTCGCCGGCGAGGATGTCTGAGGCCGGGCGGCGAGGACGCCGGTGCTCGGGCGCGAAAGAGCTTGCAGGCGGCACGGGCAGGGCACGAGGCGGCGATGCGGGACGGGGTCCCGGCGTGGCGGTGCGTGGAAAACAAGCGGAGGTCCGGCGACCAAGCCACGAGGCTGCAGTGCGGGCACGCGCCCGTGGGCGTGCGGCGGCGGCGGCGACCGGGCCCGTGCGGGCCCATGATTTGCTCCGCGGGCCGGCGCGGTGGTGGAACGGCGGCGGGGTGAGGTGGCGCACTTTGAGTGGGTGAGGGCGGCGGCGTGATGATGTGGGGCTCGCTGATTGGACGGAGCAAGGTGGCCGGTGGACGCGTCCGACGCGGACGGACAGGTCCGGTGGCGCGGGGAGAAGGGAGCTAGGGTTTAGACCGTGAATTTGGACGGGGTGCACAAATATATAGCTAGGAGGAGGTAGGAGTGTCCAAATAAGGTGCGGTTTTCGACCTCGCGATCGTGATCGAACGGCCGAGAGGATGGAAGGGGTTTGGATGGGTTATTGGGCCACTTTGGAGGGGTGTTGGGCTGCAACACACACGAGGCCTTTACGGTTCCCCGGTTAACCGTTGGAGTATCAAACGGACTCCAAATGGCATGAAACTTGACAGGCGGTCTACCGGTTGTGTGCCAAGGACGCTTGGCAAATCTCAGTCCATTCCGAGAAAGTTTAACACCCTCTCACGAAAGGAGAACAAAAGGGGGCGCCAGAGGACGAAGGAGTGTCGGATTGCAAAACGAACAACGGGGAAAATGCTGAGATGCATGAGACGAACACGTATGCAAATGAGATGCACATGATGACATGATATGAAATGCATGACATGAGCAAAAGCAAAAGCAAAACAATGACAAAACCCAACCACAAAGGAATCTCATATCGCCTCTCCGGAAAAGGCAAGAGTCGGAGTACAAATATGGAAAGTCGTATCCGGGGCGTTACATCCACTGACGTACTTCTTCCTCCTATATATGTCCACGTGCCCCCCAAACATCCAGGAGCACCATGAAAACCTAATTCCACCGCCGCAACCTTCTGTACCCGAGAGATCCCGTCTTGGGGCCTTTTCCGGAGCTCCACCGGAGGGGGCATTGATCACGGAGAGCCTCTACATCAACTCCATGGCCTCTCCGGTAATGTGAGATTAGTTTACTTCAGACCTACGGGTCCATAGTTATTAGCTAGATGGCTTCTTCTCTCTCTTTGGATCTCAATACAAAGTTCTCCTCGATGTTCTTGGAGATCTATTCGACGTAATCTTCTTTTGCGGTGTGTTTGTCGAGATCCGATGAATTGTGGGTTTATGATCCAGATTATCTATGAACAATATTATAATCTCCTCTAAATTCTTTTATGTATGATTGGTTTATCTTTGCAAGTTTCTTCGAATTATCAGTTTGGTTTGGCCTACTAGATTGATCTTTCTTGCGATGGGAGAAGTGCTTAGCTTTGGGTTCAATCTTGCGGTGCTCGATCCCAGTGACAGAAAGGGAACCGACACATATTGTATTGTTGCCATCGAGCATAAAAATATGGGGTTTATATCATATTGCATGAGTTTATCCCTCTACATCATGTCATCTTACTTAAAGCATTAGTCTGTTCTTATGAACTTAATACTCTAGATGCATGCTGGATAGCGGTCGATGTGTGGAGTAATAGTAGTAGATGCAGAACAGTTTCAGTCTACTTGTCGCGGACATGATGCCTATATACATGATCATACCTAGATATTCTCATAACTATGCTCAATTCTATCAATTGCTCGACAGTAATTCATTTACTCACCGTAATACTTATGCTCTTGAGAGAAGCCACTAGTGAAACCTATGGCTCCCGGGTCTATGTTCCATCATATTAATCTTCCAATACTTAGTTATTTATATTGTCGTTTATTTTACTTTGCATCTTTATTTCTCTTTATCATAAAAATACCAAAAATAGTATCTTATCATATCTATCAGATCTCACTCTCGTAAGTGACCGTGAAGGGATTCACAACCCCTTCATCGCTGTAGGATTGAAAGTATGTCTAGAGGGGGGTGATTAGACTACTTGACCAAATAAAAATCTAGCCTTTTCCTAATTTTAGTTCTAGGCAGATTTTAGCAACTTAGCACAAGCAAGTAATCAACCTACACATGCAATTCTAAGAGTGTAGCAGCGGAATATAAAACAATTGCATATGAAGGTAAAGGGAGGAGTTTGGAGGGAGCAAACGCAATGTAGACACGGATAATTTGGCGTGGTTCTGATAGGTGGTGCTATCGTACATCCACCTTGATGGAGACTTCAACCCACGAAGGGTAACAGTTGCGCGAGTCCACGGAGGGCTCCACCCATGAAGGGTCCACGAAGAAGCAACCTTGTCTATCACATCATGGCCATCGCCGACGAAGGACTTGCCTCACTTGGGGAGATCTTCACGAAGTAGGCGATCTCCTTGCCCTTACAAACTCATTGGTTCAACTCCACAATCTTGACGGAGGATCCCAAGTGACACCTAACCAATCTAGGATACACCACTCTCCAAGAGGTAACAAATGGTGTGTTGATGATGAACTCCTTGCCCTTGTGCTTGAAATGATAGTCTCCCCAACACTCAACTCTCTCTCACAGGATTTGGATTTGGTGGGAAGACGATTTGAGTGGAAAGCAACTTGGGGAAGGCTAGAGATCAAGATTTATGTGGTTGGAGTGGAATATCTTGACCTCAACACAAGTGTAGGTGGTTCTCTCTCACAAAATGTAAGTTGGAAGTGTAGGCATGTTCTGATGGCTCTCTCCATGAATGAAGAGTGGGTGGAGGGGTATAAATAGCCTCCACACAAAATCTAACCGTTACACACAAATCACCAAACTCGGTAGGACCGAATCATGAAACTCAGTCAGACCGATTTAGTTCAAAATGTGAACGTTAGGATTCTCGGTGGGACCGACATGTCAACTCGGTGGGACCGATTTCGTTAGGGTTAGGGCAGGGCTCGGTGAGACCGGTTACACAAACTCGGTGAGACCGATTTTGGTAATGGACTAATAGAGAGTTGGTCAGGCAAACTCAGTGGGACCGATTCGCTCATCTCGGTTGGACCAAAACGTTATGAAAGGGAAACAGAGAGTTTACATTGCAATCTTGGTGGGACCGATCGCTCATCTCGGTTTGAACGAAACGTTACAAAGGGAAACAGAGAGATTACAATCCCATCTCGGTGAGACCGAGATCCCTATCGGTGAGACCGAAAGGACTAGGGTTTCTAGCAGTGGCTATGTCAACTGAACTCGATGGCGCCGGATAGAAAGTTTTGGTGGGGCCGAGTTTGACTTTTGGTTTGGGACAAATGTGGATGTGAGAAAGTAGTTGAGGGATTTTGGAGCATATCACTTAGCATTTTGAGCAAGTAAGTCATTAGTCAACACCTCATCCCCTCTTAATAGTATTGGCTTTTCCTATGGACTCAATGTGATCTTAGATCACTTAAAATGGAAAGATGTAGAGACCTGAGCTTTGAGCTTGAGCCAATTCTTTGTCCTTAGCATTTAGAGGGGTCCACTTTTCTCATCCATGCCATGCCAATCATTGAGCTTTCCTAAAATGTTTATCTTGAAATAGCATTAGCTCAATGAACTATATGTTGTTAGGAATTGCCAAAACCACTCAGGGATCGTTGCACTTTCAATCTCCCCCTTTTTGGTAATTGATGACAACATATAGATCAAAGCTTCGACAAATGATAAATAAGATTAAAAAGCATCGTCGCTTTGAGAAGTATGTGATAAGTAAGAGCTCCCCCTAAATTTGTGCATTATTTAAAATTTTCTTTTGAATGCAAATGCACAATCGATTAGGATCATGGGTTACTCTTCCATGTCACATACATCTTGGTGGAGCGCTCAAAATGATAGAGATTAAAAGCATGCACTCATCACCAAGCAAGTGAATGATCATATAAGGAATGTAAAGGATAGCATCATTCAACCAAACATTAATGTAGCATATGATCAAACACATGATCAAACAAGTATCTCACACAAGGACACGATAAAGAAGTTCAACCAAAATAGCAAGAGAGATCAAAAGGAGCAACACTCTCTCTCGAAGCCTATGATCTATACATTTTTCTCCCCCTTTGGCAACAAGTTACCAAAAAGTTCAAAAATACATAGTGCTAAACGACTCTCGGGCTTGATCTTTGGGAGGTGGTGTAGAGAGAACTCCAAGGATGAAGGCTTCCGATGAAGTAGTTGGAGCTGATGGAGTGGGTGCTGGAGGTGGCACTAGAGTTGTGGCTGCTGGTGCTGACACTGAAGCTCGAGTATCTGTCACATGCACTACAGCAGACCTTGGACCTCGTGGCACTCTCTTGAAAGCAGCAGTAGTGGACTTTCCCTTCTTCTCCTCTGCTTCCTCCTGTAGCTGCTCAACTGCAGTTTGGATCTCAGTTGCCTTGACATCCAGATCATAGAACTTCTCCTCAACAATCCTCTCCAAACTCTCCTGGTTCTTAGTCAGGGTGGCCAAGCCCTTCTCAATCCTAAGGGTGGATTGGATCAGATATCTGAGCTGATCTTGCTTGGTCTTCAAGAAGGCCTGAGATGCCTCCTCGGCAGTTGGCATTCTTGCAGCTTTCTCTGCCCTTGCCTTCTCTCTCTTCTCATGTGCTTGCACAGATGATGGATCTTCCTTAGTCATTACAACAGTATTGTCTTCAAAATCAGGGTAGATGGGCAGGTGCTCCTTATCCAAAAGATATGTGCCTGTGCCCATCTTTGAGTTGATGAGCTCCTGAATTTGTGGGCATACCCACAGCTTCTCTTCTGGTCAGCAGCAGTCCTCTTGATTGTCTCAACAATCAGGCTCATGACCTTTAACTTCTGTGGGACATCAAATATGTGCAGCAAGTTTATAGCATGTCCTATGATCATCTTGTGATCACCTGACTTGGGTAGCAGTGTGTGCCTCAGAATCCAGTTTATGGTAGGCAGACCAGACAACAAGTAGTGGACAAATCCAAACTTGTGTGTATCTAAAGCAGCATCTGGGATCTCTTTGTACATGTTGGCCATTGTGTTGTGGTCTTTCTTATTCTCAGCATATACATCCAAGTCATCCTCACTTTCTTTTGGGGCATTGATCAACTGAGCCCATTCATCAATAGTAGACTGGTACCTGGTACCCTCAGACATCCAAACTATCCTTCCATCTGGATAGAAATGGGCAGTGGAGTAGAACTGCATGATCAACTCATCATTCCACTTGGTGAGCTTTTGTGCAACGAATTCATCAACTCCACATGCCTTGAAGCTGTCATACACTCCAGGATAGTGATCATCATTCTTCTGGATGTATTCACAGTCCACCCATTTCATGTCACATACAATGGGCTTCTTGTCAAGCAACACTGTCTCATAGAAGTCATGTTGTTCCTTAGTGTGAAACCTGTAGTCCACAACAGTCCTCCTCCTGATAGCTAATGGATCAGACTCTCTCCATAGTCTCAATCCTGCATCCTTCCTGATTTTCATGTTTTCTGCAACTGGATGTGCATCATTGTGGTCAGGGATCTTGGGTTTCAACTTCCTCAACACTTGAGTTTCATCTTCTTCAGTAGCTACAGGCACTAGGGCCTTGTTCTTTTCCTCAGCAGAAATGTTTCTAGTGCTTCTCTTGGGCTTCTGAGCTGGAACAGTAGCCTTGGGAGCTGCTTTGGGCTTAGATGGAGCAGCCCCTGATCTGATTGCATCTCCCATGAGCTTTTGAGCTTTGGGTGCTGGTGCAGCATCCTCTTCCTCTTCATCATCATCTCTCGTAATTGATGATCTGCCAAGCACTCTGGCAGTGGTCTTCTTGACCCTTTCCTTCCTTTTCTTTCCTTCTCCAGCAACCTCTTCAGATGGCTTGGAGCTTTCAGCAGTGGATGCTCTGACTTTTAAGGTTGGAACCCTCTTGGTAGGGGCCTTCTTGTGCATCCCTGGCTTAACTGTGGCAGTTGAGCCATACTCCTTTTTCAGCACCTTTTCTTGGAGCTGACTTCTTCCTCAACATCCACATAATCATCATCCTTAGAATCTGAGGTCTTCTTATTTCTTGTTCTGGTGGCTGCCTTTGGCAAGTTACTTGGTGTGCTCCTGCTACCATCATCAAAAGAACTGGAGGGACTAGTGCCCTCACTCAGTTGAACCTGCTCCTCAGACTTGTTCTGGCTATCACTTTGGTCAGACATCTTGCAAGCAAACTGTTAGCAGACCCTGTGAATAGATTATAGATGAGTTAGAGAAGATGAGCATCACAAAGTGCAGGAGTTTTGCAAAACAAATGACTTAAAAACTTAGTTTTAGTCCTTCACAGAAAGCATTTCGGATCTACCGATTTGTAAACTCGGTGATACCGAAGCAGTTTTTGGAACCTAAACTAGTGAACTCGGTCAGACCGAGACTGCTAGGGTTTCATAGAGAATTGAACTCGGTCACACCGATTTGCAATTTTCGGTCAGACCAAAAACGCATGTGCAATGGCCTAAGCCAAATCGGTGAGACCGATTTCTACAACTCGGTCGGTCCGAGATGAATTCGACGGAGACCTAACCCTAAATTTTCAAATCAAAACTAATCTACGGGACGTTTTCGCTGGACGGGATGATTTCATACATGGCAAGAATCATGGCAACGCAATGTGCTAAGAATCAGAGTTATGGATTAGCACAAAGATCAAGTTCGTACCCTAGTTCGGTGGCGAACTTGCTACGGTGGCAACGGCGGGGCAAATTTCTGTTGACGACGGTGGAGACTAGTGGCGGGAGGTCACTGGCGACGAGAGGATGATCGGGAGACCCGAAGTGGCAGAGTAGGTTATGCGTGGGCGAAGAGGTTTCGGAAAAATTTCCAAAATTTGGCCCGTCGGTATATATAACCTGAACCTGTCGGTGTGACTGAGTGGAACAACTCAGTGGCACCGAGATGCAAAACTGCTGGCAGTTACTTCAACTCGTTGTGACCGAAAGGTTCTAATCGGTTGCACCGAGATTGAAAACCTAGATCAACTAAGTGATCTCGGTAGGACCGAAAAGGATGAATCGGTCAGACCGAGATACACAAAGAGGTTTTGGAAGTTTAAGTCTATGACGAATCAGGAACTCCGAGTGCTCCTCACACAGAGTGGTTCGAATCTGACTTGTTCAAACTTTTTGATGTAGCATGAATAGAGTTGAGATGAGAAAACCATAGATAGCTAGAGGGAGTTCTTAGGCATTATTGTCCATCCATTTGGCAAGAGAGAAAAAGGCTAAACAATCAAAGAAACAAATGGATGTCCTCAAATGAGTAAAATATGCAACCAACATGCTCAAACAATAAGATAGCAAAAAGAAATATGTTACAAGCATGCACAAACACTCTAGCATCTATTAAACAATTGGCGATGACTAGGTCATCTATATACGAGTATATTGACTTAGGAGTCAAATGAGAACATTTGATCATAGGTCATACTCATCGTTTAAGCACAAATGGGGATGCCACTTTTACATAAAGCATTGTTGTGTTCACACCATTAGAGTTGCTTTAGCTCAACTGATTAGAGTAAAGCTCTCCCTAGATGTGATATCCCCCCTAAGAGGGATCAACTAACCTTGGGTTTTGTCGATGATGACTTCATGTAGGTGTTGAAGATGTGGATGCTCAATGTTGATGTAGATCATTCGAAGCAATCTTCTGGAGTGAGTTGCACTTTCAATACCTACATGGGTTAGTCCCACAAGGAACAAACAAGGATATCCATAGACATAGAGTGATGTGTACACAAGATGATGTGCATGGAAGCATTAGGTTACCTTGTCCCTTGTCTTACCAACAAGAGGGTTTGTGACTCCTTGAACTAGTGCAAGATATGAAAGTTGTTTGCACTTGTCCTTGCCAAAGTGATATGAGTGAAGTATGTTGGCGGAGTCACCCTCAAGAACTCTCTAGTTCTTCTTCTTTGGGATCCACACCATCTTGATGGGAATCCTGTTGGGGATCGTAGCAGAAATTTAAAATTTTCTACGCATCACCAAGATCAATCTATGGAGTAATCTAGCAACGAGGGGAAGGGGAGTGTATCTACATACCCTTGTAGATCGCTAAGCGGAAGCGTTACAAGAACGCGGTTGGTGGAGTTGTACACGCAGCGATTCAGATCGCGGTCGATTCCGATCTAAGCGTCAAACGACGTTGCCTCCGCGTTCAACACACGTACAGCCCGGTGACGTCTCCCGCGCCTTGATCCAGCAAGGAGAGAGGGAGAGGTTGGGGAAGACTCCGTCCAGCAGCAGCACGACGGCGTGGTGGTGGTGGAGGAGCGTGGTACTCCAGCAGGGCTTCGCCAAGCACTACGAGATACGAGGAGGGAGAGAAGTAGGGCTCACCTTGGGAGAGAGAGACTCGTGTGTTGTGCAGCCCCAAAACCTCCACTATATATAGGGGCAAGGGCAAGGGGAGGCACCCTTGGGTTTCCCCTAGGGGGGCGGTGGCCAGGGTAGATGGGATCTCCCCCTTGGGTGACTTGGCCCCCAAGCCAGGAGGTGGGAACCCTAGATGGGGCGCCCCAAACCCCCTGGTCACATGGGTATAGGTGAGGGGGGCGCACAGCCCCTTAGTGGGCTGGTTTGCCCCCTTCCCTTGGCCCATGAAGCCCCCCAACACTTGTCGGGGCTCCCGAAACACCTTTCGGTCATGCTGGTCATCACCCGATACCTCCGGAACACTTCCGGACTCCAAAACCCTTCGTCCAATATATCAATCTTCACCTCCGGACCATTCCATAACTCCTCGTGACGTCCGGGATCTCATCCTGGACTCCAAACAACATTCAGTAACCGCGTACATACTTTCCCTATAACCCTAGCGTCATCGAACCTTAAGTGTGTAGACCCTACGGGCTCGGGAATCATGCAGACATGACCGAGACATCTCTCTGGTCAATAACCAACAGCGGGATCTGGATACCCATGTTGGCTCCCACATGTTCCACGATGATCTCATCGGATGAACCACGATGTCAAGGATTCAGTCAATCCCGTATACAATTCCCTTTGTCTACCGGTATAGTACTTGCCCGAGATTCGATCGTCGGTATCCCGATACCTTGTTCAATCTCGTTACCGGCAAGTATATTTACTCGTTCCGTAACACATCATCCCATGATCAACTCCTTGGTCACATTGTGCACATTATGATGATGTCCTACCGAGTGGGCCCAGAGATACCTCTCCATTTACACGGAGTGACAAATCCCAGTCTCGATTCGTGCCAACCCAACAGACACTTTCGGAGATACCCGTAGTGCACCTTTATAGCCACCCAGTTACGTTGTGACGTTTGGTACACCCAAAGTATTCCTACGGTATCCGGGAGTTGCACAATCTCATGGTCTAAGGAAATGATACTTGACATTAGAAAAGCTTTAGCAGACGAACTATATGATCTTGTGTTAGGCTTAGGATTGGGTCTTGTCCATCACATCATTCTCCTAATGATGTGATCCCGTTATCAATGGCATCCAATGTCCATGGTCAGGAAACCATGACCATCTATTGATCAATGAGCTAGTCAACTAGAGGCTTACTAGGGACATGTTGTGGTCTATGTATTCACACATGTATTACGGTTTCCGGTTAATACAATTATAGCATGAACAATGGACAATTATCATGAACAAGGAAATACAATAATAACCATTTTATTATTGCCTCTAGGGCATATTTCCAACAAATCCTTGGAGTTATAGTCGTACTTGATGAAGTAGAACTTGATGTAGTCTTGGGAACCCACTTTACCAAGGCCTTAGGAGCTTCTTCAAATGCATCAATCTCCTCTTGAAGCTTGTCCTTGCAATTTTTCTTGTGGTCTTGTGGTGGAAGATCATCTTGAGATTGTGTTCCTTTGAAAAAAGTAGGATCATACTTCTCTTGTTGAGGAACAAACTTCGTCTTGGGGTATTGATCTTCTTCCCACTCAACTCCATTGGCATTGAACTTTCGTTCAAAACCAGCACCTTGATTCTTCCGGTGTCTTCCTTGCTTGCGTACAATTTCCTCAAATTGCTTACTTCCGGCAAGGCTCTTGTAAACACCTTTCTCTATAATTCCCTTCAATAAGCTATTTTCTTGCTCAAGTGTAACTTGTATAAGAGAATAATTAGTGGAATCAAGAGAACTACTAGAGGCAACAACATTGGATTTAGCATGATTGTTGTTACTACTAGATGAAGAATCTTTCATGTTCTTGTTGCTAGATTTAACTTGTGGCATGTAAGTAGACAAGAGTAAATGCTTGGCAATGTAATAAGAATTTTTCTTGCAAAGATCATCATTGATAGCCTTTAAAAACTCATGTTCTTGCTCGAGGTTGAGCTTTTCAAAGCGTAGCTTGTCATGAGTCTTTAAAAGTTCTCGATGATCTTCCAAGGTAGTTTCATGAGCTAACTTAAGAGTGTTTAGTTCTTTAGTTAGGCGCTCAATCTCCTTCTTGTCATCGTCATTCGTTTTATCTTGATTATCATGATTAATAGCAAGTTCATCATAGTTTTCATAACTAGAGTTGTCAACAAGTAAATCATCATCTCCTAGCAAATCATCTTCATCACTATTGAAATCAACATACTCGGGGTGTGTTACCTTTGGACCTTTAGCCATGAAGCTTCTCCCAATTCCTTCATTTGCTGAGTCAAATATGTCGAAGGAGTTGGTTGTTACAAGTGCTAGTCTGGCAACACCTTCATCTTGAGTATACTCGGAGTCGGAGTGATAACTTCTTTCGGAGTGGTCGTCAAAGTCGGAACCGGATACCCATTCACCAACATGATCTTGATGTCTTCTTTTTGTGTAGCTCCTTGATGACTTGTCCTTCCTTTCAAAGTCCTTGCTTCTCCGAGAGGGTCTTCGTTCATAACGATCATCTCTACTCCTTCTTTCTCGTGATGGTGATTCTTCTCTTCTACTTCTTCTTTTGTAGGGAGAATCTTCTCTTCTTTTGTAAGGAGTCGTACACTCATTGGAATAGTGTCCGGGTCTTCCACAATTGTAGTAGTTGCGCTCACGACTAGAAGATCTTTTGTCATTGTAGGACCTTGATTTGGAACTTCTTTCCTTGCTTCTACTCTTGTAGAATTTGTTGAAGTTCTTCACCAGTAGACTCAATTCTTCATTGAAGGTTTGCTTCTCACTTGATGATGTGGGAGCATCACACGAGGCTTTGTAAGCACCACTTGACTTGTAGTGAAGCTAGTGAAGCTCTTCCTTATCCTTGAGTGACATCTCATGAGCAACAGTTCTTCCAATAACTTCCATTGGCTTGAGATCTTTGTAATTGGGCATCATTTGGATCAATGTGCATACGGTATCATATTTTCCATCCAAGGCTCTTAGGATCTTCTTGATGATGAATCTATCGATCATCTCTTCACTTCCTAAGCCGGCAATATCATTTGTGATGAGAGGAAGCCTAGAGTACATTTCAGTGACGCCTTCACCATCCTTCATTTTGAACTTGTCAAGCTGACTTTGAAGCACATCCAATTTGGATTCCTTGACAGATTCAGTACCTTCATGCATATCAATCAAAGTATCCCAAATTTCCTTTGCATTCTCAAGATGGCTGGTTTTGTTGAATTCTTCGGGGCATAATCCTTTGAAGAGAATATCACAAGCTTGAGCATTGTATTGTAGCATCTTCAACTCTTCTACGGTAGCTTCATGGTTTGGTTCTCTCCCATCGAAGAACTCACCTTGCAAGCCAATAAACACAATAGCCCAAACAGCGAGGTTATGTCCAAGAATATGCATTTTCATCTTATGCTTCAACTAGCAAAATTTGTACCATCAAAGTAAGGACCTCTACGGTGGTAATTTCCCTCGCTAGACGCCATACTCTCCTAGGTTGTGAAACCAAGGCTATGACCACCAAAAGCTATGGAAATCAAAGCAAATGGAGACCAAAGCTCTGATACCACTTGTAGGATCGAAAGTATGTCTAGAGGGGGGTGATTAGACTACTTGACCAAATAAAATCTAGGCTTTTCCCAATTTTAGTTCTAGGTAGATTTCAGCAACTTAGCACGAGCAAGTAATCAACCTACACATGCAATTCTAAGAGTGTAGCAGCGGAATGTAAAACAATTGCATATGAAGGTAAAGGGAGGAGTTTGGAGGGAGCAAATGCAATGTAGACACAGAGATTTTTGGCGTGGTTCCGATAGGTGGTGCTATCGTACATCCACGTTGATGGAGACTTCAACCCACGAAGGGTAACGGTTGCGCGAGTCCACGGAGGGCTCCACCCACGAAGGGTCCATGAAGAAGCAACCTTGTCTATCCCATCATGGCCATCGCCCACGAAGGACTTGCCTCACTCAGGGAGATCTTCACGAAGTAGGCGATCTCCTTGACCTTACAAACTCCTTGGTTCAACTCCACAATCTTGACGAAGGCTCCCAAGTGACACCTAACCAATCTAGGAGACACCACTCTCCAAGAGGTAACAAATGGTGTGTTGATGATGAACTACTTGCTCTTGTGCTTCAAATGATAGTCTCCCCAACACTCAACTCTCACTCACAGGATTTGGATTTGGTGGAAAGATGATTTGAGTGGAAAGCAACTTGGGGAAGGCTAGAGATCAAGATTTTTGTGGTTGGAGTGGAATATCTTGACCTCAACACAAGTGTAGGTGGTTCTCTCTCAAAAAAATGTAAGTTAGAAGTGTAGGCATGTCCTGATGGCTCTCTCCATGAATGAAGAGTGGGTGGAGGGGTATAAATAGCCTCCACACAAAATCTAACCGTTACACACAAATCACCAAATTCGGTAGGACCAAATCATGAAACTCGGTCAGACCGATTTAGTTCAAAATGTGAACGTTAGGATTCTCGGTGGGACCGATTTCGTTAGGGTTAGGGCATAACGTAATCTCGGTGAGACCGATTACACAAACTTGGTGAGACCGATTTTGGTAATGGACTAACAGAGAGTTGGTCAGGCAAACTCGGTGGGACCGATTTGCTCATCTTGGTTGGACCGAAACGTTACGAAAGGTAAACAGAGAGTTTACATTGCAATCTCGATGGGACCGATGGCTCATCGCGGTTTGACCGAAAC
The DNA here is from genome assembly GCF_056163025.1 of Triticum urartu. NCBI lineage: Eukaryota > Viridiplantae > Streptophyta > Magnoliopsida > Poales > Poaceae > Triticum > Triticum urartu. Next base: position 395,865,326 of record NC_141876.1, on the reverse strand, counting down.
GTTACGAAGGGAAACAGAGAGATTACAATCCCATCCCGGTGAGACTGAGATCCCTATCGGTGAGACCGAAAAGACTAGGGTTTCTAGCAGTGGCTATGTCAATTGAACTCGGTGGCGCCGGATAGAAAGTTTCGGTGGGCCTGAGTTTGACTTTTGGTTTGGACAAATGTGGATGTGAGAAAGTAGTTGAGGTCTTTTGGAGCATATCACTAAGCATTTTGAGCAAGTAAGTCATTAGTCAACACCTCATCCCCTCTTAATAGTATTGGCTTTTCCTATGGACTCAATGTGATCTTGGATCACTTAAAATGAAAAGATGTAGAGACCTGAGCTTTGAGCTTGAGCCAATTCTTTGTCCTTAGCATTTTGAGGGGTCCACTTTTCTCATCCATTCCATGCCAATCATTTAGCTTTCCTGAAATGTTTATCTTGAAATAGCATTAGCTCAATGAACTATATGTTGTTAGGAATTACCAAAACCACCCAGGGATAGTTGCACTTTCAATCGCGTTGGTTGCGAGGTTCTTATTTGTTTGTGTAGGTGCGTGGGACTCGAGCGTGATCTCCTACTGGATTGATACCTTGGTTCTCAAAAACTGAGGGAAATACTTACGCTACTTTACTGCATCACCCTTTCCTCTTCAAGGGAAAACCAACGCAGTGCACAGGAGGTAGCATGAAGGATTTCTAGCGCCGTTGCCGGGGAGATTCGTGCCAAGTCAAGTCAAGATTTGACTCCCGATAGCGAGCCATTACTGGCACCGTTGCCGGAGTCTATGCACAAGTCAAGACATACCAACTACCCATCACAAACTCTTATCCCTCGCATTACATTATTTGCCATTTGCCTCTTGTTTTCCTCTCCCCCACTTCACCCATGCCATTTTATTCGCCCTCTCTTTTTCCGTTCACCTCTTTTCCGCTTGCTTTTTCATTATGGCTAGTCCTTTATCTTCTCCTTTGTCTCCCGACAATGAAGTTCTTAATTTTAAACAAAGGGAGGGAGAAAATCTAAAAGATGCTTGGTACAGAATTTGCAATGCGCAAAATAGATCTACTAGGAAGCAATCTACTTCCATTCTTCTTCGCAATTTTTATGTAGGCATCACTCCTTGGAATAGATATATTCTTGATACCATTACTGGAGGGAATTTCTTGGGTAGTCATACTTTTGATTCTTATAATGCTATGATAGATCTGTTTGGCCCACCACCTCTTTTGGTTAATGGAACTATTTTAACTTTGGAACATGTGATGCAACGACTTGAAATTATTGAAAATAAAGTTGCCACTGTAGAGTTAATTGAAAATTTGGATAGAAAGATCTATAACCAAATTACCCAATATGTATCTAAGGTAGGAGTTGCTCTTAAAAGTTTTAAAGAAAAGGGACCTATGGTTAATGAAAAGATAGATCAAGATTCCACTAGAATTGATAAAATTGAGGATATTATTACCAACCTTGGGTCTGCCTTTTCTTCCGTGAAAAACACTCCTCCTAATGCTAAGATTGCCAAATTGATGTATGTTCCTAAAAATAAGGGTGAAACTTCTAGTAAGGAAAATGCGGACCTCAAATCCATAAGTGTTCACCCCAACTTTCTCACTATCCTTAAGGAACCTTTTGCTACAAATGATTTTCTTGATTTCGTACCTAGGAGTTTGATAATTAATAAAAATAAAGAAACTCCTAAGGTTTATAGGTGTCTTATTGAAGAATTACCCACCAAAGATGGCAATTCCTAGATCTATCTTTGCTTTTATGCCTAGCTAGGGCGTTAAACGATTGCGCTTGTTGGGAGGCAACCCAATTTTATTTTTATTCCTTGCTTTTTTCTCCTGTTTATTAATAAATAATTTAACTAGACTCTGTTTTGGTTGTGTTTTTTTGTTTAATTAGTGTTTGTGCCAAGTAGAACCGTTGGGAAGACTTGGGGAAAGTCTTTTTTATCTTGCTGTAAAAAACAGAAACTTTAGCGCTCACGAGAATTGCTGCCATTTTTATTTGGAGAGTTCTATTTAGTTAATTCTTTTTCACATGATTAATAGATAAATTCCTCACGTCCAGAAATTTATTTTAGAATTTTTGGTGTTCCAGAAGTTGCGTTAGCTATAGATTACTACAGACTGTTCTGTTTTTGACAGATTATGTTTTTTCATGTGTTGTTTGCTTATTTTGATGAATCTATGGCTAGTAAAAGATTTTATAAACCATAGAGAAGTTGTAATACAGTAGGTTTAACACCAATATAAATAAATAATGAGTTCATTACAGTACCTTGAAGTGGTGTTTTGTTTTCTTTCGCTAACGGAGCTCACGAGATTTTCTATTTAAGTTTTGTGTTGTGAAGTTTTCAAATTTTGGGTAAAGATTTGATGGATTATGGAACAAGGAGTGGCAAGAGCCTAAGCTTGGGGATGCCCATGTCACCCCAAGGTAAAATTCAAGGACACCAAAAAGCCTAATGTTGGGGATGCCCCGGAAGGCATCCCCTCTTTCGTCTTCGTCTATCGGTAACTTTACTTGGAGCTATATTTTTATTCGCCACATGATATGTGTTTTGCTTGGAGAGTCCTGTATGATTTGAGTCTTTGATTTTTAGTTTACCACAATCATCCTTGCTGTACACACCTTTTGATAGAGACTCACATGATTTGAAATTTATTAGAATACTCTATGTGCTTCACTTATATCTTTTGAGCTATATAGTTTTTGCTCTAGTGCTTCACTTATATCTTTTAGAGCACGGCGGTGGTTTTATTTATAGAAATAATTGATCTCTCATGCTTCACTTATATTATTTTGAGAGTCCTTTAGAACAACATGGAAATTTTCTTTTAGGCATAATAAATACTTTCATATAACTACATTGAATACTAAGAGAAGTTTGATACTTGATGATTGTTTTGAGATATGGAGATAGTGATATTAAAGTTGTGCTAGTTGACTAGTGGTGAATTTGAGGAATACTTGTGTTGAAGTTTGCAAGTACCGTAGCATGCACGTATGGTAAACGTTGTGCAACAAATTTGAAACATAAGGTGTTATTTGATTGTCTTCCTTATGAGTGGCGATCAGGGATGAGCGATGGTCTTTTCCTACCAATCTATCCCCCTAGGAGCATGCGCGTAATACTTGGTTTTTGATGACTTGTAGATTTTTGCAATAAGTATGTGAGTTCTTTATGACTAATGTTGAGTCCATGGATTAGACGCACTCTCACCCTTCCATCATTGCTAGCCTCTTCGGTACCGTGCATTGCCCTTTCTCACCTTCAGAGTTGGTGCAAACTTCGCCGGTGCATCCAAATCCCGTGATATGATACGCTCTATCACACATAAACCTCCTTATATCTTCCTCAAAACAGCCTCCATACCTACCTATTATGGCATTTCCATAGCCATTCCGAGATATATTGCCATGCAACTTTCCACCGTTCCGTTTATTATGACACGCATCATCATTGTCATATTGCCTTGCATGATCATGTAGTTGACATCGTATTTGTCGCAAAGCCACCGTTCATAATTTTTTCATACATGTCACTCATGAGTCATTGCACATCCCAGTACAACGCCGGAGGCATTCATATAGAGTCATATCTTGTTCTAGTATCGAGTTGTAATCATTGAGTTGTAAATAAATAGAAGTGTGATGATCATCATTAATAGAGCATTGTCCCAAATAAAAAAAGGAGAAAGGCCAAAAAAGAAAAAAAAAAGCCCAAAAAGGAGAAAATAAAAAGGGGCAATGCTATTATCCTTTTTCCACACTTGTGCTTCAAAGTAGCACCATGATCTTTATGATAGAGAGTCTCTTGTTTTGTCATTTTCATATACTAGTGGGAACTTTTCATTACAGAACTTGGCTTGTATATTCCAACAATGGGCCTTCTCAAGTGCCCTAGGTCTTCGTGAGCAACAAAGTTGGATGCACACCCACTTATTTCTTTTGTTGAGCTTTCATACATTTATAGCTCTAGTGCATCCGTTGCATGGCAATCCCTACTCCTTGCATTGACATCAATTGATGGGCATATCCCTAGCCCATTGATTAGTTGCGTCGATGTGAGACTTTCTCCTTTTTTGTCTTCTCCACATAACCTCCTTCATTGTATTCTATTCCACCCATAGTGCTATATCCATGGCTCTCGCTCATGTATTGCGTGAAAGTTGAAAAAAGTTTGAGATTACTAAAGTGTGAAACAATTGCTTGGCTTGTAATCGGGGTTGTGCATGATGAGAGCATCCTTGTGTGAAGAAAATGGAGCATGACCAAACTATATGATTTTGTAGGGATGAACTTTCTTTGGCCATGTTATTTTGAGAAGACATGATTGCTTAGTTAGTATGCTTGAAGTATTATTATTCTTATGTCAATATTAAACTTTTATCTTGAATCTTTCGGATCTGAACATTCATGCACAATAAACAAAAAATACATTGAGAAATATGTTATAAAGCATTCCACATCAAAATTTCTTTTTTATCATTTACCTACTCGAGGACGAGCAGGAATTAAGCTTGGGGATGCTTGATACATCTCCAACGTATCTATAATTTTTTATTGCTCCATGCTATTATATTATCTATTTTGGATTTTAATGGGCTTTATTTTACACTTTTATATCATTTTTGGGACTAACCTACTAACCGGAGGCCCAACCCAAATTGTTGTTTTTGCCTATTTTAGAGTTCCGCCGAAAAGGAATATCAAACGGAGTCCAAACGGAATGAAACCTTCAGGAACGTGATTTTCTGAACAAACGTGATCCAGGAGACTTGGAGTGTGCGTCAAGAAACAACCGAGGAAGCCACGAGGCAGGGGGCATGCCTACCCCCCTGGGCGCGCCCTCCACCCTCGTGGGCCCCTCGTTGCTCCACCGACATACTTCTTCCTCCTATATATATCCAAGTACCCCCCAAACATCCAGGAGCACCACAAAAACCTAATTCCACTGCCGCAACCTTCTGTACCCGAGAGATCCCATCTTGGGGCCTTTTCCGGAGCTCCGCCGGAGGGGGCATTGATCACGGAGAGCCTCTACATCAACTCCATGGCCTCTTCGGTGATGTGTGAGTAGTTTACTTCAGACCTACGGGTCCATAGTTATTAGCTAGATGGCTTCTTCTCACTCTTTGGATCTCAATACAAAGTTCTCCTCGATCTTCTTGGAGATCTATTCGATGTAATCTTCTTTTGCGGTGTGTTTGTCGAGATCCGATGAATTGTGGGTTGATTATCCAGATTATCTATGAACAATATTTTAATCTTCTCTGAATTCTTTTATGTATGATTGGTTTATCTTTGCAAGTTTCTTCGAATTATCAGTTTGGTTTGGCCTACTAGATTGATCTTTCTTTGCAATGGGAGAAGTGCTTAGCTTTGGGTTCAATCTTGCGGTGCTCGATCCCAGTGACAGAAAGGGAACCGACACATATTGTATTGTTGCCATCAAGGATAAAAAGATGGGGTTTATATCATATTGCATGAGTTTATCCATCTACATCATGTCATCTTACTTAAAGCATTACTCTATTCTTATGAACTTAATACTCTAAATGCATGCTGGATAGAGGTCGATGTGTGGAGTAATAAAGTAGATGCAGAATTGATTCGGTCTACTTGTCGTGGACGTGATGCCTATATACATGATCATACCTAGATATTCTCATAGCTATGCTCAATTCTATCAATTGCTCGATAGTAATTCGTTTACCCACCGTAATACTTATGCTCTTGAGAGAATCCACTAGTGAAACCTATGGCCCCCGGGTCTATCTGCCATCATATTAATCTTCCAATACTTAGTTATTTCTATTGTCGTTTATTTTACTTTGCATCTTTATTTCTCTTTATCATAAAAATACCAAAAATATTTTCTTATCATATCTATCAGATCTCACTCTCGTAAGTGACCGTGAAGGGATTGACAACCGCTTTATCATGTTGGTTGCGAGGTTCTTATTTGTTTGTGTAGGTGCGTGGGACTCGAGCGTGATCTCCTACTAGATTGATAACTTGGTTCTCAAAAACTGAGGGAAATACTTACGCTACTTTACTGCATCACCCTTTCCTCTTCAAGGGAAAACAAACGCAGTGCTCAAGAGGTAGCACTTGGCCTCCGAATTGATGTTCTACTTGATAAGGCCGCCCTGTACTTCCGCTGCCACGGCTACGGTGTGCTCCTCGGTACGGAGGGAGCATTCCATGTTTTCATTGACTGTTATGACACCGCATGGCCCGAGCATCTTAAGTTTGAGATAGGCATAGTGTGGCACCGCATTGAAGAGAGCAAATGTGGTCCGTACGAGCAGTGCGTGATAGCCACTGCGGAAGGGGACAATGTCGAAGATCAAGTCTTTGCTTCGGAAGTTGTCCGGCAATCCGAAGACGACTTCCAATGTGATTGAGCCCGTGCAGCGAGCCTCTACACCTGGTATTACTCTTTAAAGGTAGTTTTGGTGGGCTTGATCCTTGGCGGATCGATGCCCATCTTGCGGACTGTGTCCTGATAGAGCAGGTTAAGGCTGATGCCGCCGTCCATGAGGACCCGCGTGAGGTGGAATCCATCAATGATTGGGTCGAGGACCAGTGCGGCTTAGTGGCCATGACGAATACTGGTCGGATGGTCCCTGCGATCGAAAGTGATCGGGCAAGATGACCATGGATTGAATTTTGGGGTGACTGGCTCTATCGCATAGACGCCCTGAGTGCGCGTTTGCGCTCCCTCTTGGAGATATGATTGACATGTATCATGTTCACTGTTTTAACTTGGGGGGAAATTTCTTCTGTCCCCCTGTGTTCTGTGGACAGGGCTCCTCGTCATCGTCTTCACTTGGCGACCACTTCTCCTTGTCCTCGGTATTTAACTTACCAGCCTATTTAAAGACCCAACAACTTCTGTTGGTATGATTGGCGGGTTTATCGAGGGTGCCGTGGATCTGACATGGTCGATCTAGTATTCGGACCAAGATGGATGAACCCGGATTGCTTCTTTTGAATGGATTCTTCCACAGACCAGACTTGGAGCCACTGAATCCGGTGTTGACCATCGTGTCATCGGTATTGTCACCGTTGTTTCGACACTTGTGCCTGTTGCGTCGAGGCTTGCCATTGCTATTTCTGGCTTCGGAGGGGCCTGGTTCGCTTGCGTTCTTGCTTCTACGGGCTAGCCAACTATCTTCGCCCACGCAAAAGTGGGTCATAAGTGCCGTGAGGGCTGCCATGGACTTCGACTTTTCTTGGCCAAGGTGTCGGGCAAGCCATTCGTCACGAATGCTATGCTTGAAGGCCGCTAGGGCTTCGGCATCCGGGCAATCGATGATCTGGTTCTTTTTAGTTAGGAACCTAGTCCAGAATTTCCTGGCCGACTCTCCGGGCTGTTGAACTATGTGACTTAGGTCATCGGCGTCCGGAGGTCGGACGTATGTACCCTGGAACTTGTCACAGAAGGCGTCTTCCAAGTCCTCCCAGCTGCCAATGGAGTTTTCTGGCAGGTTGTTTAACTAGTGCCGAGCTGGTCCTTTGAGCTTTAGCAGGAGGTATTTGATGGCATGAAGATCATCACCGCGAGCCATATGAATATGGAGAATAAAGTCCTCAATCCATACTGCGGGATCTGTTGTTCCATCATATGATTCGATATTCACGGGTTTAAACCCTTATGGGAATTCATGCTCCATTACTTCGTCAGTGAAGCAGAGGGGGTGTGCGGCGCCTCTATATCGGGCCAAGTCGTGATGTAGCTTGGATGTAGTCCGTCTGCGGTTTTCAGCTCGGGGGTGGTTATGCTTGCCGCGCCTGGCTAGATGGCCATCCTCGCGCGTCGAGGCGCGCCCCCGCGATCCGTAGATCAAGTTGGTCTGACTTGCTCTATTTTCCAAGTCCTGTTGTAGATCGTACGTATGTCCCCGAGCTGTTGTGTCTCTACTTTTTGGCGAGGTAGCACGGGCTAGTGTTCAGCTTGAGTTGCCGTTTTATCACAGCCACGTGGTGGTCGGTCGGCTGCATTACGTGCTGATGGTATGGGCTCCAGCGCCTCGCCATCGAATTGAGGTAGCAGCTTACGCTTTGGGTAACTCTTGGTTGGGCGCTCGAGGCCGTATTCCTCGGCTGCCAGGACGTTAGTCCACCTGTCGTTGAGCGGATCTTGGTCAGCTAAGAGATGCTGCTGCTTCTTTTTCAGGCTCCTTGCAGTGGCTATTAGCCTGCGCCCAAAGCGTTCCTGCTCAAGGGGTTCCACGGGCATGATAAAATCTTCGTCGCCGAGGCTCACTGAGGGAGTCCTAGACTAAGGGGTCCTCGGGCGTCCAGCCTGTTATCCATGGGCCGGACTGATGGGCTGTGAAGACATGAAGGGCAAAGACCGTACTTGTGTCCGGATCGGACTCTCCTTGGCATGGAAGGCAAGCTTGGCGACCGACTATGAAGTTCCTTCATATGTAACCGACTCTATGTAACCCTAGATACCCTCCCCGGTGTCTATATAAACCGGAGGGGTTAGTCCGGAAAGGATATTCATTACCATAATCATACAAGCTAGGCTTCTAGGGTGTAACACCCCGAGACCGATGCGCCAGGTATCTTCCAGTTATTCGCCAGCGTTGCCTTGTCATTCGCTTGTGTGTTGCATCTTGTCATGTCATCATGTGCATTGCATCATCATGTTTTCAAACTTGCATCCGTCCCGGCCTCCCCGTTCCTTCCGTTGTCCGTTCTGAGTCAAGACACCCTTGCACGTGCCCGCGGCACGTCCGAAATATTATTTTATAAGTGGCCAGAAAATGTTCTCGGATTGGGTTGAAAGTTGGTGTGTCGTCTTATTATAGTGTAGATAGACCGCCTGTCAAGTTTCATCGCATTCGGAGTTCGTTTGATAGCCCAACCGTTAAACTATAGCGGCATTATAGCCGGGCACACGTCGGACGTTTCGGTCTCCGGAAACAGTCGTCGGGCCTCTCTCTCTTCTCTTCTCTCAGCCTGAGGCCTTCTGCATAGTCCACTACCTACCGCTAGGCCTAGCCTAAGCTCTCTCGTCAGCCCGCGGCCCTCCTCGCACGCGCGTCCGAGAGCTGTCCCGGACCCGAACTGGGCAGTCATCACCGTTGGATCCGGATCATCCCCAAACATCTACAAAACATATCCGTTTTGTTAATTGGACTCCCTAGCTATTTATTCGCGATCGTCCGATTGCGATCGGAGGGATGAGGTAGCCCCTAACCTAATCTGTGATGTATATATACTCCACTCCTAGTCTATTTTGGACAAACCTAAAATATAGGGACTTATCCCGTCGAGTCGCCGCCATCCACCTCGGGATCCCTCCTGATCCAATTCCACCAACCGAAGCCGCCTCCTCCTTCCTCGTTTTCCCCATTGGGCCAACCATCCCCTCTCCCTCGATTCACCCTTTCCAACAGCTCCTCCCTAAGGCTTCCAGATCAAGCGAGCTCGATCTCTAGCAGTAGCGCCTTGGTTGCCCGTAGCTCCGTCGCCGCCGGGAACGAGTCGCTCCGCCCTGTCAAGTTCCCGGCGCCTCAGCCTCACCCTCACGACCCCGCCGCCTCCAGTGAACATCGCCGGCGACCACCTGCAGCAAGACGCTGCGCCACTGCCTCTCCTTTCATCGTCCTTCTCTCCTTCCTCTCTCACCTGCTCTCTCTGTTCGTGCAACAGAGAGCCCCGAGGAGTTTTGCGCCGGCCATCCTCGCCTCCCGCGCCCGGACGTCATCGTCCTCGAGCGCCAACTAGACCGCCTCCCTTCGTTCCTCGCACCGAGCCGCTGCTGTTTCCTCGCGTGGACCGCAGCCTTGCAAGTTCCGATGCCGGTGCCTCCTCTGCATCGCGACCTGCGCGCCTCCTGCCTCCTCATCATCGCCAGGACCATCCCCGCGCCGCCGCTTCATCGGAGAGACAACGCTGAGGCCCTCCTCTTCTTCTGATCTAGCGCCGCCCCAGGAGGTTGCCGCCTCTCCGTTCACGCCGCCGCGCCCCACCATCTTCATCCTCGTGCCATCCGAGTCGCCGTCGTCGCTTGCCTTCTTTGGTGCCCTGCCTCGCCATCGCCTGCCGCGGTCTCTTCTTTCTTGTACAATGAGTAGGAGCTCGCTCATCTCTCGCCTGCTCGCCGCCGTTCTGCTTCACACCGTGCCCGCTGCGCCCCTGTCGAGCTGCTCTACTTCGCCTCTGCTCGAGCAGGATGACCCCGCCCTGCGTCTCGTCTGTACAGGCACGAGCGCATGAGTGCGTTGACCACGCTGGGTCTGCCTCGACCCGATCCAGCAAGCGGGCCGGCCTGCCCGGCATCCTCCCTACCACCTGGGCCTCAGCCCATTAGGTGAGGCCACCCCCAGCGCCCACTGTCCTGTGCAGCCCGGTAGACCAGATTCGGCCCGACTATTTTTTCCCTGCTGACGTTTTTCCTAATATCTAGTGCATTGCATTATTACAGAAGAATGCCATTTTCTTGCTTTGCTCATAATTAAATAACCATGCATCAGAATTAATTAAACTTTATATGTAAAATGCTTAGATTTGCATCTAGTTTAATAATATGCCACTTTCATCTATGCTATAAATGTTTAAAATGCTGTTTGTTTAAATTTGCTTAAACAACTTGCTAAAATGATTTAATTCATAACTATTTATCCGTAACTCGGTTTGTAACAAACTTTATATGTAAATGGGGTGGAAAATGCATAGATTAACATGGTGGCATTACTTTGTATGTTTAACAACTCTAAAATTGTGTTTAGGGCAGATCAGTACCAAACCTAAAATATGCACATGAGGAGTTTCCGGACTTGTTGTATGTTGTTCCGGCCTCATTTAATCTTGCCTAGTTAGGTAGTTTGCTTTTGCTTCACCTCTTGCCATGTTAATCAACATTTAATATTGTTGGGTACTTAAACAAGATCGAACTAAATAACTTGAATGTGGTGTTTCGTCAATATGCAACTCGTTGCATATTGAGCTCCACTTAATTTGTAGGATTGTTTGTCCATTTTGCCATGCCATGCCTCATTAAAACGGTCATGCATCATACTTGGTTGTGCATCATGCCATGTTTATGTGTTGGTTGTTTACTATGTTGTGTACTTCTTTCCAGTGTTGCTTCTTCGGGTTGGTTCCGATAACGTCGTGTTTGTGAGGATCTGTTCGACTACGACCATTTGTCTTCTTCATGGACTCGTTCTTCTTCCTTGCGGGATCTCAGGCAAGATGACCATACCCTCGAAATCACTTGTATCTTTGCTTGCTAGTTGCTCGCTCCATTGCTATGCCTATGCCGCGATACCTACCACATGCCTTATCATGCCTCCCATTTTGTCTTGCCAAGCCTCCAACCCACCTTGTCCTAGCAAACCGTTGTTTGGCTATGTTACCGCTTTGCTCAGCCCCTCTTATAGTGTTGTTAGTTGCAGGTGAAGATTAGAGTTTGCTCCATGTTGGAACATGGATATTTGTTGGGATATCACAATATATCTTATTTACTTAATGCATCTATATACTTGGTAAAGGGTGGAAGGCTCGGCCTTATGCCTGGTGTTTTGTTCCACTCTTGCCACCCTAGTTTCCGTCATACCAGTGTTATGTTCCTTGATTTTGCGTTCCTTACATGGTTGGGTTATAATGGGAACCCCTTGACAGTTCGCCTGGAATAAAACTCCTCCAGCAAGGCCCAACCTTGGTTTTACCATTTGCCACCTAGCCTTTGTTTCCCTTGGGTTCTGTAGACTCAAGGGTCATCTTTATTTTAAACCCCTGGGTCAGTGCTCCTTTGAGTGTTGGTCCAACCTGTCAACTGCCGGTGGCCACCAGGGGCAACTCTGGGCTGGCCTACCTGAACCTTGGACAATCCGGTGTGCCCTGAGAAGGACATATGTGCAGCTCCTATCAGGATTTGTCGGCACATCCGGGTGGCTTTGCTGGTCTTGTTTTACCATTGTCGAAATGTCTTGTAACCGGGATTCCAAGCCTGATCGGGTCTTCCTGGGAGAAGGAATATCCTTCGTTGACCATGAGAGCTTGTGATGGGCTAAGTTGGGACACCCCTACAGGGTTTTCAACTTTCGAAAGCCGTGCCCGTGGTAATGGGCAGATGGGAATTTGTTAATGTACGGTTGTAGAGAACTTGACACTTAACTTAATTAAAATGCATCAACCGCGTGTGTAGTCGTGACGGTCTCTTCTCTGCGGAGTCCGGGAAGTGAACACGGTGTTGGAATTATGCTTGAACGTAAGTAGTTTCAGGATCACTTCTTTATCACTTCTAGTTCACGACCGTGTTTTGCTTCTCTTCTCGCTCTCATTTGCGTAAGTTAGCCACCATATATGCTAGTGATTGCTACAGCTCCACCTCACTACCTTTTCCTACCCATAAGCTTAAATAGTCTTGATCGCGAGGGTGTGAGATTGCTGAGTCCCCGTGACTCACAGATACTTTCAAAACCAGTTGTAGGTGCCGATGATACCCGTGCAGGTGACGCAACTGAGCTCAAGAAGGAGCTCGATGAAGATCATGTGCGTTGAGTTGTTTCGTTTCCAGTTGTTCAGTAGTGGAGCCCAGTCGGGGCGATCGGGGATCTGTAGCATTAGGGGTAGTCTTCCTTTATTTTGGTTCCGTAGTCAGACCTTGATTGTATCTGGATGATGTAATGCTTTATTCTTGTATTGTGTGAAGTGGCGACTGTAAGCCAACTCAGTACCTCTTTCTTATTCAGTACATGGGATGTGTAAAGATTACCCCTTTTGCGACATGCCTACAATGCGATTATGCCTCTAAGTCGTGCTCCGACACGTGGGAGATATAGCTACATCGTGGGTGTTACAAGTTGGTAATCAGAGCCTTCCCCGACTTAGGAGCCCCCTGCTTGATCGAATCGCTGGCGTTGTTGAGTCTAGAAAAATGTTTTGAGTCTTTTAGGATTATATATATCGGAGAGTAGGATTCGTTTTACTCCTCAATCCCTTCGTCGCTCTGGTGAGGCATCCTGACGTAGAGTTTTGACTATTCTCTCCTCAAATTTCACTAAAAATATTAGGATCACGCGGGTATCTTGGAATCGTTCCGATGGTTTTGTGACGAGAACATTGTCCTTGGTGCCTCCTGACATTTAGGGGTTGTGGCAGTGTCCCGGGGAGTTGAGCTCCGAGGTGTTGTCGTCACAATTGTATCATTGCAATTCTGGAATACCTGAGTTCACCGACATAGAAAATCTCTTTTATGCAGTTGTTGGTGAGATAACCTTGACGCCATCCAGTACTGGGGCGGGAGTTCGGGAGTATTGCCATAACTCGTATAACGGATGCTTTTCGAAGGTTGAGGTAAATGATTTCTGAAGGTTTCTTGGTTATGTGTTGAAGGATGGATACAGCTGGATGTAGGATTTGCTAGTTTGGGTGAGATATTATGCTTCCCCTGTATCCCCAACACCCGATTGCATAACCAGAAAGTTTCGGGAGTTTATAAGTGGGAATTCAAGTAGCTCCTAGGATATCTTTCCAACAGATGTATGATATGAAATTGGGGTTCGACGTCTAGTGGTCCGCCTATCCACGGTTGGTTTTATAGTCGTCTTGTTGTGTCTTAAAGTGTCCTTGGCTATGCTGACTCGGGGACGCTTCGTATGTCATGTGCACTGCCTTGTACATGATGGTGGTGTACGATCAAGCCCATGTGGGCCCCACCATGAAAACTTCGGACGAAATCTCTATCATCTGTTTGTTCCGGCTTATTCTGCAAGCCAATCTTTGTTTTGTTTGAGTTGTGGTATTCGAGTTGCTTCGAAGTCAAATGTGGATTCCATACCTTTCCTAAGTGGTGTTCTCATATTTCTATGTGAATACTAATCCTTCTTGATCTTCGAGTTGCCATATCAATTTCTTCTAAACCGACGTGCTACTCTTCAAGTGGATCCAGTCATTTGAACATCCGCAAGACCAATTCTAAGTATTCTCAACGTTGTTCGTTTCATCCATCCCAAGTTGCCTTTGTTTTCCCGCCCTCCCACCCTTGTTTCTTCAAGGACTCAGATTTCTCAATCAACTATCCATTTTATTGATGGGAGGTCTCTTCATTATTTTCTTTCAATGTTTTACCCGGTGTTTCCTATGAAGATTCTAACGGAGCTTCAAGTTCATCATTCTTCGTTCTTTTTCTTCTCCGGTGAATTCAATTCAAGCCTTGTCGATCATATCATGTCCTCGTTTCAAATGTTTTCCCATGCCGGTGCACCTCTTTATCATTCACTTCTCGCTATTCTTTTGGTCCGGAGTACTGAATATATCTCGAAGATTCGTGTTTCCACTCCGCTTTCATTCAAGCTCTTTTGAGGATGTTATCTCATTCAATCCATTTAATTCAACCGGCGCAATCTCTCTTTTAAATCATTTCAACGGTGTATATTTTGAGTGGGCCCTAACCCACAGGTTTTTTCCCAGGATCTTACCTGACTCTTCTAATTTTCCCGAAGTTATTCTCAAATTCATTTCAAAGTCTGACGTAAGAATGAATTATCATCAGTCATATGTTCTTCTCTAAGATCTTTCAAATTCTTTTCATCGTTGGATCAACCTTTCTAATTTCCATTCCGGAGTGCCTCAACAACTCAAGGTGGGGTTTCTCATCGTCATTCTCTGCATTTGAAGACCGAAGAAGTGTTTCCTCTAAATCTTGGTCCATTCTCTTGAAGATTCATGGTTCTAGCTTGTTGCCATCCTCTCATAATTGTTTTCGATTGTGAGAATTCTTTTCATCCTTCCGGAGCTATTCAGGAGTCTTTTCAGCTTGATTCTCTAAAGGCCATCATTTCAGATTATTCATTCTCAGCTTTCAACTATTGTTCTCCAAATCTTATCGGTGCATCATTCAAATATCCTCTAATCGGTTCATGATCTTTTCGTTCTCATGTATCTATTTTCCCTCAAGCATCTTCGTTCTTGTGCTAATTCTTCCCGGTGTTTCACTATCTTTTCCTTGATCGTTTTTAATTCTTATGGTGGTTCATTCAAGATTTCTTTTCCTTCTTTATCATATTAATTTATCCGTTGTCTCAATCCTACCGGTGGTTCGTTGAAGATTTTCTCAAGTTTGCGCTATATCTATTTTAAACCTTTCTACGAGAGTAAGTTGTATGCAATCCATTACTTGTCATCAATTTAATTGGTGAAGGATGCGCATAACATAAATCTTATTCTTGCTTCATCCAAGTGAGTGATTCATTCTTCCGGAGTTTGTTCACGATGAGTAAATTCTCTGTTCAAGTGAGTAACCTTTCATTTCTGGAGTTCCATGTCTTCCGCATTATCTCGTCGCGAAGCTCCATCTAAATCATCGCAAGGCTTCACCTTGTGTTTTCAACTTCTCTTTCCTTCCGTTTGATCATTCTTTTGTTACCGGAGTTCTTCATGGAGGTTCTACATGATGGTTCACCAAGGATTTAATCCCTTCTCGAAGTGTTCTTTGAGATTCTTTCCAGAGGAGTTCAATTATTCTTCATCGTGCATTCTGGAAGTGCAATTCTTTCTACCGTACCATTTGAGGTGGCGCTATGTCATTCTTCATAATTTGAGTTCATGTTTCATGATTCACATGTGGTCAAGAATGAGGTATCTTAAATCCATCAATCTCTTCATTGGAGTTATCTTGGATTATATTTCACCTAAAACCTTTCCTAAGGAATGTTGATATTATGGTGTTTATCAATGATCCAAGTTTTCCTCCTATTCTCGCGGTGAAAGAAGTTTTTCATCTCTTCGTCCATCTCAGATAATAAATCTTTTGGTAGTGGTTGGTTGTCACCTCATAATTTTGAGATGTCTCCTTAAGCCCACGAGGATCATATCCTTTCGTATTGATTTTCCAACAACTCCATTCAATCCTTCTTTTTAAGGATGCTTTCTTAAATTCATTCCAGGCAGAACTTGTTGTCTTCTTCTCTGTTCTTTTGGTTCCATTCTTATATTTGTTCCGGAGGCATTGTGATGTTCCTCTCTTCGACCCATCATCTTGTTTTGTCAAGATCTTGTTCAATTCCTTCCATTTACAGTCGGAATGCTACCTAAATTATATCATTCTTATTCCTTCTCTATCTTGTTTAACCGGAGTGTTGTGTCTATCATTCCTCTTCTAACCTGAGTCTCATCCAAGTGCTTTCATTTTGCCAAGTTCATATTATTGCCTTCCATTTCCAACCGGAGTGTTGTCATTATTGATCCTTATCGTTCCTTGTACATCTCGTTTCTACCGGAGTGCTTGCATATACTTCTTGTCCATTGCAACTTTTTTCTTATGTCTTTCAACCTACAAGGTTATGGTAATGTTCCTTGTTCCTCTTTTCTAACAGAGTGTTTTCAACTTTGTTCATCTTCGTGGTATTCTTTCTTTCAAGTTGTTCAACCTCTCCAAGTTCGTGGTTTCACTCGTTTCTCAAAGAAGCAACTTTGTTGTACCTTTTCTCTTCCTCTTCTGTTTCCCTCCGGTGCCATCCTAGATCTCGGGACGAGATCCTCTCGTAGTGGTGGAGTGTTGTAACGCCCTGAGACCGATGCGCCAGGTATCTTCCAGTTATTCGCCGTTGTTGCCTTGTCATTCGCTTGTGTGTTGCATCTTGTAATGTCATCTTGTGCATTGCATCATCATGTTTTCAAACTTGCATCCGTCCCGGCCTCCCCGTTCCTTCCGTTGTCCGTTCTGAGTCCAGACACCCTTGCACGCGCCCGCGGCACGTCTGAAATTTTATTTTATAAGTGACCGGAAAATGTTCTCAGATTGGGTTGAAAGTTGGTGTGTGGTCTTATTATAGCGTAGATAGACCGTCTGTCAAGTTTCATCGCATTCGGAGTTCGTTTGATAGCCCAACCATTAAACTATAGCGGCATTATAGTCGGGCACACGTCGGACGTTTTCGGTCTCCAGAAATAGTCGCCGGGCCTCTCTCTCTTCTCTTCTCTCAGCCTGAGGCCTTTTGCATAGTCCACTACCTACCGCTAGGCCTAGTCTAAGCTCTCTCGTCAGCCCGCGGCCCTCCTCGCGCGCGCGTCCGAGAGCTGTCCCGGACCCGAACCGAGCAGTCGTCACTGTTGGATCCGGATCATCCCCAAACATCTACAAAACATCTCTATTTTGTTAATTGGACTCCCTAGCTATTTATTCGCGATCGTCCGATTGCGATCGGAGGGACGAGGTAGCCCCTAACCTAATCTGTGATGTATATATACTCCACTCCTAGTCTATTTTGGACAAACCTAAAATATAGGGACTTGTCCCGTCGAGCCGCCGCCATCCACCTCGGGATCCCTCCGGATCCAATTCCACCAACCGAAGCCGCCTCCTCCTTCCTCGTTTTCCCCATCGGGCCAACCATCCCCTCTCCCTCGATTCACCCTTTCCCGCAGCTCCTCCCCAAGGCTTCCAGATCGAGCGAGCTCGATCTCCAGCAATAGCGCCTTGGTTGCCCGCAGCTCCGTCGCCGGCGGGAACGAGTCGCTCTGCCCCGTCAAGTTCCCGGCGCCTCAGCCTCACCCTCGCGACCCCGCCGCCTCCAGTGAACGTTGCTGGCGACCACCTGCAGCAGGACGCTGCGCCCTTGCCTCTCCTTTCCTTGTCCTTCTCTCCTTCCTCTCTCACCTGTTCTCTCTGTTCGTGCAACAGAGAGCCCCGAGGAGTTTTGCGCCGACCAACCTCGCCTCCCGCACCCGGACGTTGTCATCCTCGAGCGCCAACTGGACTGCCTCCCTTCGTTCCTCGCCTCGAGCTGCTGTTGTATCCTCGCGTGGACCGCAGCCTCGCAAGTTCCGATGCCGGCGCCTCCTCTACATCGCGACCTGCGTGCCTCCTGCCTCCTCATCATCGCCAGGACCATCCCCGCGCAGCCGCTTCATCGGAGAGACAACGCCGAGGCCCTCCTCTTCTTCTGATCTGGCGCCACCCCAGGAGCTTTCCGCCTCTCCGTTCACGCCGCCGCGTCCCGCCATCTTCAGCCTCGTGCCGTCCGAGTCGCCGTCGCCGCTTGCCTTCTCTGGTGCCCTGCCTCGCCATTGCCTGTCGCGGTCTCTGCTTTCTTCTACAACGAGCAGGAGCTCGCTCATGTCTCACCTGCTCGCCGCCGTTCTGCTTCACGTCGTGCCCGCTGCGCCCCTGTCGAGCTGCTCTGCTTCTCCTCTACTCGAGCAGGACGACCCCGCCCTGCGTCTCGTCTATACAGGCATGAGCGCACGAGCGCGTTGACCACGCTTGGTCTGCCTCGACCCGATCCAGCAAGCGGGGCGGCCTGCCCGGCCTCCTCCCTACCAACTGGGCCTCAGCCCACTAGGTGAGGCCACCCCCAGCGCCCACTGCCCTGTGCAGCCTGGTAGACCAGATTCGGCCTGGCTAGTTTTTTTCCTGCTGACATTTTTCCTAATATCTAGTGCATTGCATTAGTACATAAGAATGTCATTTTCTTGCTGTGCTCATAATTAAATAACCATGCATCAGAATTAATTAAACTTTATATGTAAAATGCTTAGATTTGCATCTAGTTTAATAATATGCCACTTTCATCTATGTTATAAATGTTTAAAATGTTGTTTGTTTAAATTTGCTTAAACCACTTGCTAAAATGATTTAATTCATAACTATTTAACCGTAACTCAGTTTGTAACAAACTTCGTATGTAAATGGGGTGGAAAATGCATAGATTAACATGGTGTCATTACTTTGTATGTTTAACAACTCTAAAATCGTGTTTAGGGCAGATCAGTACCACACCTAAAATATGCACATGAGGAGTTCCCAGACTTGTTGTATGTTGTTCCGGCCTCATTTAATCTTGCCTAGTTAGGTAGTTTGCTTTTGCTTCACCTCTTGCCATGTTAATCAACATTTAATATTGTTGGATACTTCAACAAGATCGAACTAAATAACTTGAATGTGGTGTTTTGTCAATATGCAACTCGTTGCATATTGAGCTCCACTTAATTTGTAGGATTGTTTGTGCATTTTGCCATGCCATGCCTCATTAAACCGGTCATGCATCATACTTGGTTGTGCATCATGCCATGTTTATGTGTTGGTTGTTTACTATGTTGTGTACTTCTTTCCGGTGTTGCTTCTTCGGGTTGGTTCCGATAACGTCGCGTTTGTGAGGATCCATTCGACTACGACCGTTTGTCTTCTTCATGGACTCGTTCTTCTTCCTTGCGGGATCTCAGGCAAGATGACCATACCCTCGAAATCACTCGTATCTTTGCTTGCTAGTTGCTCGCTCTATTGCTATGCCTATGCCGCGATACCTACCACATGCCTTATCATGCCTCCCATTTTGTCTTGCCAAGCCTCTAACCCACCTTGTCCTAGCAAACCGTTGTTTGGCTATGTTACCGCTGTGCTCAGCCCTGCTTATAGCGTTGTTAGTTGCAGGTGAAGATTGGAGTTTGTTCCATGTTGGAACATGGATATTTGTTGGGATATCACAATATATCTTATTTACTTAATGCATCTATATACTTGGTAAAGGGTGGAAGGCTCGGCCTTATGCCTGGTGTTTTGTTCCACTCTTGCCACCCTAGTTTCCGTCATACCGGTGTTATGTTCCTTGATTTTGCGTTCCTTACACGGTTGGGTTATAATGGGAACCCCTTGACAGTTCGCCTGGAATAAAACTCCTCCAGCAAGGCCCAACCTTGGTTTTACCATTTGCCACCTAGCCTTTTTTCCCTTGGGTTCTGCTGACTCAAGGGTCATCATTATTTTAAACCCCCGGGCCAGTGCTCCTCTAAGTGTTGGTCCAACCTGTCAGCTGCCGGTGGCCACCAGGGGCAACTCTGGGCTGGCCTACCGGAACCTTGGACAATCCGGTGTGCCCTGAGAACGAGATATGTGCAGCTCCTATCGGGATTTGTCGGCAAATCCGGGTGGCTTTGCTGGTCTTGTTTTACCATTGTCGAAATGTCTTGTAACCGGGATTTCGAGCCTGATCGGGTCTTCCTAGGAGAAGGAATATCCTTCGTTGACCGTGAGAGCTTGTGATGGGGTAAGTTGGGACACCCCTGCAAGGTTTTGAACTTTCTAAAGCCGTGCCCGCGGTTATGGGAAGATGGGAATTTGTTAATGTCCGGTTGTAGAGAACTTGACACTTAACTTAATTAAAATGCATCAACCGCGTGTGTAGACGTGATGGTCTCTTCTCGGTGGAATCCGGGAAGTGAACATGGTGTTGGAGTTATGCTTGAACGTAAGTAGTTTCAGGTTCACTTCTTGATCACTTCTAGTTCACGACCGTGTTTTGCTTCTCTTCTCGCTCTCATTTGCGTAAGTTAGCCACCATATATGCTAGTGATTGTTGCAGCTCCACCTCACTACCTTTTCCTACCCATAAGCTTAAATAGTCTTGACTGCGAGGGTGTGAGATTGTTGAGTTCCCGTGACTCACAGATACTTCCAAAACCAGTTGCAGGTGCCGATGATACCCGTGCAGGTGACGCAACCGAGCTCAAGAAGGAGCTCGATGAAGATCGTGTGCGTTGAGTTGTTTCATTTCCAGTTGTTCAGTAGTGGAGCCCAGTCGGGGCGATCGGGGATCTATAGCATTAGGGGTAGTCTTCCTTTATTTTGGTTCCGTAGTCGGACCTTCATTGTATCTGGATGATGTAATTGTGTGAAGTGGCGATTGTAAGCCAACTCTGTACCTCTTTCTTATTCAGTACATGGGATGTGTAAAGATTACCCCTCTTGCGACATGCCTACAATGCGGTTATGCCTCTAAGTCGTGCTCCAACACATGGGAGATATAGCAGCATTGTGGGTGTTACATAGGGTTTAGCCATTACGATCTCGTGGTAGATCAACTCCTGTAACACTCATATTCATCAAGATCAATCAAGAAGGACGTAGGGTATTACCTCCATAGAGAGGGCCCGAACCTGGGTAAACATCGTGTCCCCTGTCTCCTGTTACCATCGATCCTAGACCCATAGTTCGGGACCCCTACCCGAGATCCGCCGGTTTTGACACCGACATTGGTGCTTTCATTGAGAGTTCCACTTTGCTGTCAACGAAGGTTCAATGGCCCCTTCAATCGTCTATGGTGACGCTATCCAAGGAGAAACCTTCCTCCTCAGACAGATTTTCGTGTTCGGCGGCTTCGTACTGCGGGCCAACTCGCTTGGCCATCTGGAGTAGATCGATAGCTACGCCCCCGGCCACCAGGTCATATTTGGAAGCTTGAACTACGTCGAGGATATCCGTGAAGACTTGATCTTCAATGGATTTGAGACCGCAGTGATCGCTCCCCCTCGCCCCGATGAATGTGACTTAAATCTGTCATCGGATCACATCCAGGAGATGGTCCCTATTGCTGCAACGGCCTTAGAACTGGAGCAGATCGTGCCATCCAAGACCACAGAGTCCATGGCATTGGAGCCGCACACGGACTCGGCACCTTGCAATATTTGCGTCAACGGAATTTCGGACTCGTTTCCGGCTATAAGTTCCGAACCTTGCGCACCCTCGGACACTGAGTTGGATCGGTTATCAATCATCGAGTTCAGCGCCGCAGATGTCTTCCAACACTCACCCTTTAGCGACGTGTTGATTTCATTGAAAAACCTGTCCCCAATGGGGGACTCATGGCCGAACTATGTTCGGTTCGAGCTAGAGGCTGATAATGGAGAATTTCGCTTCCCACCCGCCACCCACTTCATAGCCACTGTCGAGGACTTAACCGACATGCCCGCTCATGGCCCCATAGACATTAACGGTATAGACGACGATGCTGATAAGGAGCAAGGCCAAGACCCACCAGTCATCAGGCGCGAGATGGCCACCCCTTCACATGACGTGTACATGACCGATACACTTAAAAAGCCTAGTGACAAAGACAAGGGAGATCCATTTAAAACTCCTGAGTCATAGCTAAGTTCCGGCGCCCCAAACGCTGCCCCAAGTCACGCTGCAACAACAATGGCACTAGAGAAAATAGTACTTCGGACGGCGCCGAAAGCAATGAAGACCCTGTGGGAGCAACATCCGAGTAGGAGGAACAGCAAAACGGGCAAGCCAGCCCCGACGAACAGGCCCTGCCCAGCGACGGTTCGGAGGACGACAACTACCTTCCGCTCTTCGAAGATGAGGTAAGCCTTGGCGACAAAGACTTCATCGTACCTGAAGAGCCCCTTAAACAGGAGCGCTTCAAGCGCAGGCTGATAGCTATGGCAAGGAGCCTGAAAAAGAAGCAGCAGCAGCTTCAAGCTGACCAAGACCTACTCAACGATAGATGGACCGAAGTCCTGGTCACCGAAGAATACGGCCTTAGTAGCCTAGACAAAGGCTACCCAAAGTACAGATTGCTATACCAGTCCGATGAAGGGGCGTTGGAGCCCATACCATCGTCACACAATGCGGCAGGTCGCCGGCAACTCTATCCGGATAAAGAGACAACTCAAGCCGAACACCCGAACACCCCACCTCACCGCAAAGGAAGGAACAACGCAGGTCACGATTACCCAGATGACCTGCAGAGAGACTTAGACAACAGATCAGGACACGCAAGACCAATCTACGGATCGCGAAAGCATGCTTCGACATGCGACGACGACTACTTATTCGGACGTGTCAAACCTCGCCATGCCCGAGCCGAAAACCGCAAAGGGACTCCTTCGGAGTTACATCGCAGTGTGGCCCAGCATAGGGCGCCGCACACCCGCTTGGCTTCACTAATGAAGTAATGGATCATGAATTCCCCGAAGGATTCAAACCCGTCAATATTGAATCATACGACGGGGCAACTGATCCCACGGTATGGATAGAAGATTTCATCCTCCACATCCATATGGCCCGTGGGGATGACCTCCACGCCATTAAATACCTCCCACTAAAACTAAAAGGGCCATCTCGGTACTGGTTAAACAGCCTTCCTGAAAATTCCATAGGCAGCTAGGAGGACTTGGAAGAGGCCTTCCTCGATAACTTCTGAGGAACATATGCCCGGCCACCGGATGCCGATGACCTAAGTCAAATTGTCCAACAACCCGGAGAATCAGCCATGGAGCTCTAGACTCGGTTCTTAGTCAAAAAGAACCAAATCGTTGACTGTCCGGACGCAGAAGCCCTTGCGGCTTTCAGACACGGCGTCCGGGACGAATGGCTTGCACGCCACCTCGGCCAAGAAGGACCTAAATCCATGACAGCCCTCACTGCTCTGATGACCCACTTTTGCGCAGGAGAAGACAGCTGGCTCGCTCGTAGAAGCAATAGCGCCAGCATCCAGGGCACCTCCGAAATCCAAGACGGCAACGGCAAGCCACGAGGAAGTAACAACAACAGTCGCAATGACAATGAAAGATCAGGCGACACGGCGATCAACGCCAGATTCAGCAACCCCAAGCCCAGTCAGCGAAAGAAGCCATTCAAGGTGAATCGAGACGAACCATCCAACCTGGACAGGATATTGGGCCGACCATGCCAGATTCATGGCCACCCCGATAAACTAGCTAATCATACCAACAAAAACTGCTGGGTCTTTAAACATGCCGACAAGCTCAACACCGAACATAGGGGGAGGCGGACGCCAAGCGACAGGGATGACGGAAAGGTTCACCAACGAAACACTGGGGGTCAGAAGAAATCTCCACCCCAAGGATCATCTACTCCTAGAACGAAAATAGCAACCCGGCTTCCGCCGCCCACTCCATACACCTACAAAATTTGTACCGTGCATACATCATTACGCACTCAAGATACCATGGGCATTGGCGGAAGCACAATACGGACAAGCCTGCAAGCACTCCAGTAACTTTCTTTTATTACTTATTTTTTATTTTCGCTATCCTTTAAAAATAGGTGACGAACAGGATAAACATCTGAAACTGGCTCTATCAGAGTCTGGATCCGTACACTCACCCAAGGGGCTATTTCCATTAAGGATTCCCCCACCGAGGACTGGCGGCGCAGACGTGCGACAGGAGGTCCAAAATGACTTTTTGTAGACCGCACTCCCTATTTCTTGAGCCTGTACTATGCATGTTCCTCCGCCTCCAACCCCGAGCATGTCAAATAGCCGGGCGGATATATATGTATAGGATAGCACTATTCTAATCCCAGGATTAGAATAACTATATGGATCACGGTGCCCCTATATATGGTCCGATGGACACGTACCGGAACCGACGCACTGAATCCAAACCCACCTACCCCACTACGGTACCTCTCCCCAACTCCCCCGATCCACCCGCTGCCCACCACATCCTCCCGATCCACCGCCGCCGCCTACCCCGGCTCCTTCAGGCGCACCGCCGCCCCCGCCTTCTCCTGGCCACCGACCGCCTCCTCCCGGCACGCCACCGCCCCGCCTTGCCTTCTCCCGGCGCGCCTCCGCCCCGCCCCGCCTTGCTTTCTCCCGGAGCGCCTCCGCCCCACCCCGCCTCCCCCCGACGCACCGCCTCCGCCTCCTCCTGGCGCCTCCGCCCCTACCTCCTCCTGGCGCCTCCACCCCTGCCTCCTCCTAGCCCGTGCCTTTTCCATGTCGACCGCCTCCTTCTCCCTGCTCCACTATGCGTCACCGTCGCCGCCCAGGCGCGACCTCGATCCGGCGGCACCGTCGCCCACTACTACCAAGACCCCGGCCCACCGCCGCCCACCAGAACGACCCGACCTTCCATCTGCTCCGGCGCGGCCTGCCCTCTCCTCAGGCGTACCCTCCTCCAGCGCTCCTGCTTCGTCGGCACAGACACGGAGACCAGCACGTGTCTTCTTGTTGTTGTTGTTTCATATTGATGTTGTTGTTTCGCTTCCTGATGTTCTTCTTGTTGTTCATCTAGTTTGTCAACAAAAAGAGAGTGATTAAAAATGGATGTTAAATCCCTGAAAAAGTATGACTGGAACAAAAATATTTTTCTGCTGACCTGGTAAACAGCCTTGCCAATCTGGATTTGTATGCTGCTGCATCCCTTGTAGGATTTATATTGCCAAAAACAAATATGCACATGTTTATGTGAAAGGAAAGTAATTATGTGTCGTGAAGTTCGTGTATTGCTACCGAGGAAGAACTCATATGCATCTCTCTCCCATGTGTTTTGTAACATATATTTTTCAATTCTTTTCGGCAAAACAATTCTTTTCAATTCTTTTCTGGAACACAAACACTCTCAAAAAGGAAAGCTATGGGTTTGTGGTTCCATTCCGAATTATTGAGCTAATTAACGGAGGCTATGTGTCGGAGAGCAAAAAGTGTATTACTTGGTTTCATGGCGAATTAGTTAGTGTATATTGTTGTTTTTGCCAAAGTTTCAAAAATGTTGTGTCTGGGAAGGTCAAGTTTGAGAAAGTACATTAATTGTTGTAAAAAAAGTTTGAATGTTTGTAAAAAAAATCAGCCTTATCCATGTGAAAAAACTGATTTTGATGGTACAATGCTTGCTGATGTGTTGGTTGTGCATGTAGCACGCGAAGTGTATGTGCTTTGTTGTGTGTAATTTTCTTGATTCTCAGTAGCACGCGAAGTTCATGTTTCAGAAATTTCGAAGTTCACGTGTACCACGTACAGAAGAAAAATGATCAAATGAAAAAAGCGACCGCCAAGGCCATTTCATCGAAAAAGCAAAAAATGCATAAAATATCGCAACAAAATTCTATAAGAAGTTCAAATTAAAAAACCGAAGCAGGTCAACGTTAAAAAAATAAAGTTTTTAATACCTAAAAGACAAATTTGAAGTTCAAAAAATTTGAGCAAAGAAGTTAAAAAAAGTTGTTCAAAAATCTTTATAACGGATTTCCCCGTTTGTAAATAAATCAGAGAAGTTCAAATTAAAAAGAGTAGCATTTCAAAAAGATTGTATAGAAACTGATTTTCCCCATTGTATAAAAACTAGAAGTTCAAATTAAAATAACGACGCGATATCATTGTTTATATAAAAAAACATTTTCCCTGTTACTAACCAATAAAACTAAGAAGTTCAAATTTTAAAAGTGGTGAAGTTCGATGTTTATAAAAAAATCGGATTTTTCACAGTATTAAAAAAACCAAGAAGTTAAATTTTTTAAAACATAGAAGTTCAAAAAACTTGATTTTCCTCATTACTAAAGAATAAAACTAAGAAGTTCAAATTAAAATAACAGAGAAGTTCAAGTACTGCAAGAAATGCATTTCAGGTGAGGAAAAAGTATAGAAAAATAAAAGCTTAAAAAAGTTTGTTGAAAGAAGTTGAAGTGCTCTGTCCGGGGAAGTTCAAAAATGCTTGCGAGAGAGGTTCACCTTGTATTTCCATGTTCGATTTTTTTCGTATAAAAATCGAATACAATTCTTTACTCAAAATATGAAAAGATGAAGTTCAAATTGAAATAACAGAGAAGTTCGTAGTTTATCAAAACATAGGATTTACCTTTTAGAAAATAAAAAACACAAGCTATTTTTTGCACTTTTAAAAACAACTCATATACGAAAAAAAATGGTTGCTAGAAGTTCAAGTGCTCGGCGAGGAAAATTTTAAAAAATTCTTGTGAGAGAGCTTCACCGTGTATTTAGATGTCGAAAATACAAAAAATATATGTTGTTTTTTGTGTTTTCAAATAATTCTCTCAAACCAGAGAGAAGTTCAGAGTGATAACGATCGGAAGTTCATGTACAACATGGTGTGTATTTCATATAATAAAAATACAATAAAGTGAAACTAAGTGAAGTTCAAACAGACATGTCCTAGAAGTTCAACTACTTCACGCGGTGCAAAAAACAACACGTCAAAAAATAGCACGTCAAAAACAGAGTGAAGTTCAAACAAACATGCCCCAGAAGTTCAACTACTTCACACAGTGCATTTTCATTCGCGATGAACGCATAAATCATGATCTCGCCATTTTTTAATTTACCTCAAAACGACAGGAATATCATTTGTGTATGTTCAAGTCCTCGGTCAGAGAAAGTTAAAAAAATTATTGTGAGAGACGTTTGTACAAAAGAAATATTATTTGTGTAACACTAACGAATGGATGAGAAAATTACAAACAAAAATACGTCACAGAAGTTCAAAGTGAAAACATCAGGAAGTTCAACTACTACGCTGAATGAATTTTAGATGAAAAACTTTTTAAAATCATCGCGAGTATGAAAGGATGATCAACATGGGAAACTTGTGTGCTTACAGCAGCTTTCCATCGGTATATCACCTGCTCAATTCCGGTGAATGGATGGAGAGTTACGAGCAGTGGATGGAGACCTACGAGCAAAAAAAATCACGTGAAAAACAGAGTGAAGTTCATGTACACGCGTCGAGAAGTTCAGGTTCTTCATGCGGTGCATTTTCAAAGAAGCTATTTCGCGATAAAGGCAGAACACATGATCCTGCTGTTTTCGAAATTGCTTTAAAACGGCTAGGAATCAGAGAAAACCATCAACATGAAAAAGTTTCGCATTTTCCGTAGCTTTTCAGCGGTATATTATTTGCCCCATTCCGATAAAGTTTGTAGAAATTACGGCGAGAATACGTTTTTCGCCATTTTCAAAATTGACTTAAAACCGTAATGAATTAGGAGAAACAATATATACAAAAAAGTTTCGCATTTCTTCAAGCTTTCCAACACCATATCATTTTCTGCATTCGGACGTACGGTTAAAAAATTAGCTCGAAAATACGAACTCGGTGGAGCTTATACCATTTTCTAAATTACTTTTAAACCATTCAAAATTAGAAAACAAATTTAACATAAAATAGTAGCGAATTTTCATAAGCTTTCCAACGCCATATTATTTGCCTCAATTGGATTAGCCGTTTAGAAATGGCGTCAAAAATATGAACTCGGGTGTTCGGTTTACGAAATGGCGTCAAAAATATGAACTCTTTAACCGTAGGGAATTAGAGAAAACTTTCAACATGTGGAAGGAGCGGTTTTGCAGCAGCTTTCCAACGCCATATTATTTTCCTCATTCCAATAAATAGTTTAGAAATGCGATCGAAAATATGATTCACGTTTTTTGTATGAAGAAAAAACGGTTTTCAAAACTGCTCTTAAACCGCTTACATTTTGCCAGAAAATTAACTTGGGTCATGATACTGATGTCCATAGCTATCCAACGGTATATCGCAAGCCCCATTTGGACACCTTTTAGCTGAAGTTCAACCTAGTACTCGGGGAAGGTCAGGCGCGTTACTTGGGAAGTTCATGTTGTGATCAGAATATTATTCTGATCCCGTGATCAGAATAGTGTTTATGTATATATATATATCATAAGTAATCATTGGCATATCGCTCAGTTACCAGTAAACAATATCCGAACTAATCATTTGTATTGTTTTCCCGATAAATATGGCCCCTATGGTTATTTCACATAAATACCTTGGCATAACCTGCCAGGGGCTTAGTGTGGGAATAAATGAGTTGCCAGAAGAAGTCCAAATAGCTCTATAGCATACTTCGGCGTCGCAAGTTTGGCCTTATATGCATCAGCTCCGAATCATTGTCTTGGGTCAATAGTTGGCTTGCCCGGCTCATGTGCTTGCTACCCTACGTTCCGCTCTATCGGCTAGGGTAGTAAAGGGAGAACTACTACGATTGTGCCCTGGTCTAAACCGGATGAGCACCTCAGTAGAGAAAGCCGAAAACTGACTGTCATGATGCGGCGTGAGCTGGTCAACCACTTGACGACTTATTGGAATCTTTAGCGATTCTCCGTGTCACACGAGGGGTCTTTTTCAAATCAAATATGTAAGGCACCATACGCCGTATACATACCAGCACTACAGGAATCCACTATTTTGCCGTCTGCCACGGCGGACGGCAAAGGCATGAATGGCGGACGGCAAAGGCCTTTGCCATCAGCCGCGGACGGCAAAAGGCTCCGGCAAAGTAGGCTACGGTAAACAGCTACTTTGCCGTCTGCTTCCTGGCGGCTGACGGCAAAGGCCCTTTGCCGTCTGCGGCGAACGGCAAAGAGAGCGGACGGCAATAATTGCACTGTCAGTCCGTTAAGTGGCTAACGGCAGGCCTTTGCCGTCCGCCGCTGACAGCAAAATTTCTAGTGTCTTTGCCGTCCGTCGTATGATGTCATCTACACGTCACTACATGGCAGGTTCTTTGCCGTCTGCCACTGATGGCAAAGTCTTTGCCATCTGCCACTGTAGGCAAACTGACCAAATGGGTCAGCTCCCAGGAAGCACAGCTGGATGCACACGTGTCTTCTTTGCCGTCCGCGGCAGACGGCAAAGAGCCC
This sequence comes from Triticum urartu, assembly GCF_056163025.1. Lineage (NCBI taxonomy): Eukaryota > Viridiplantae > Streptophyta > Magnoliopsida > Poales > Poaceae > Triticum > Triticum urartu. The sequence continues at coordinate 395,836,142 of NC_141876.1, read as the reverse complement.
GTTGCCGTCGGTGGCAGACGGCAAAGAGCCTGCTTATTGGCTCTTTTATCTGTTTTTTATTAAATCCAACAATTTTCATCACAAATATATATGACATATATAGATATATTTCAAAAGGCCATTACAGAGCAAACATATAAGATATCCAACACATAACTTCATCATCCAACCATATATATTACATGCATAGTTCCATCATACATAACAAGTTCAACATAGAGGCATCCAACCATATATATTACAATAGTTTCATCCAACAATACATGCATAGTTCAACGATACAAAAGAAACAGAGAAAGGGATAAGGAGCACTCCATCTATGCAAGCTTTCGTCAAGTGAATGAAATCTGCAAAATGAAAAATAAGAAAGTTAGAACAAGAAGAGTAGAACAAGAAGAAGAGTAGAACAAGAAGAGTAGAACAAGAAGAAGACTAGAACAAGAAGAGTATGTCATTTATGAGCTAACTTACGTGAAATGGATCATATATGAGCTAACTAAGTTGAAATGGGTCGTTTATGAGCTAGCTAAGGTGAAATGGATCATTTATGAGCTAACTTAGTTGAAATGGGTCGTTTATGAGCTAACTAAGGTCAAATGGATCGTTTTTGAGGTAACTAAGGTGAAATGGATCGTTTTTAGCTAACTAAGGTCAAATGGATCATTTATGAGCTAACTTAGTTGAAATGGATCGTTTTTGAGCTAACTTAGGTGAAATGGATCATTTATGAGCTAATTTAGTTGAAATGGATCTTTTGAGCTAACTTAGGTGAAATGGATCATTTAAGAGCTAATTTAGGTGAAATGGATCGTTTTTTAGCTAACTTGGTGAAATGGATCGTTTATGAGCTAAATTAGTTGAAATGGATCGTTTATGAGATAACCTAGGTAAGATGGGTCATTTTGGAGTTAACCTAGGTGAAATGGGTCATTTTAAAGCTAACGTAGGTAAAATGGGTCATTTTTGAGCTAACTTGGATGAACTGGATCATTTATAAGCTAACCTAGGTAAAATGGGTCATTTTAGAGCTAACTTAGGTAAAATGGATCGTCTATGAGCTAACTAAGCTAATTATGCAATTTTTGACATAAGTAAGCTAAGTACAGAGCGTTTTAGAGCTAACTTAGGTAAAATGGATGGTTTTGGAGGTCAGTAAGCTTATTAAGTCATTTTGGAGGAGAAGAAGCTAAGTCTAGGTCATTATGGTAAGCATTGGAGGAAATAAAGCTAAGTCTAGGTCTTTATGCATGTGTTAAGCAAAACACTAATAAACTTACCAAGATCCAGGAGGTGTAGGAGCGGGGTGGCTCGTGTCGGTAGATGGAGAAGGATCGTGCGATGCTTGTCTGGAGTTACGCTGCACCAAAGATCATTTCCAATGTCTTGTTAGCATGATGACACTCAAATGTTAAGACTAGCAAGTAATGTCCATTCAAATAAAACTCACCGTGGTCCCAGGAGCAATCACTGGCATCGGCGGAGCGGTCTGACCTGTCTTCTCGCACACAGACTGCACATTTGGTTTTGACGACTCAGTCATACTAGTTAGTAATGAGACAAACACTACATGAATGTTTTGGCTAATCTGCAGAAGAAACTTACCACAAGGAGCTCGTACATGGCCCTTGCCTGCATGTCATTCCGTGCCCTCTCCTCCTCCATCATCTTTGTCGTCCTCTCCTCCAACTCCCGCTGCCTCTCCGCCGCCTCCGCCAGAAGTTTCTCCGTTCTATGTCTCTCACTCTGTATAGCAGCCTGCAACACCACTCACATGACCATTTATAATCATTGATGGAAGCGCACACAATGTAATTAATGGAGAAAGATAACTGAGTACATATCACTAACCTTGATGGCGAGTTGCACTGGCCGTTCACGAGGCCTTATCTCAGGAGCGGAGCTCGACTGGCGCGCCTTGATCTCCGGGAGAGTGCTTGGATAACGGATAAGTCCATCTCCAATGGCTATGGAGCCATGGGACCTCCCGCCACCAGATATCATCACCAGCTCTGGATCAATGGGACCCTGGCTTGGGTTAAAGTCCTCCCCTTTCCTCGCCTTCCCCTCATCTCTATATCTCACGAGCTTGTTGTGGGAGGAGATGTTGGTGAAGTTGTTTGCATCATCGAGGTCAGACTAAGAGAAAGCCTTGACTTTCTTGAAAGAGGCAGTGTGGGCCATGGCATACAGGTCGTACACCTCTGGCACCTTATCCGCCTTATTGTAGCGTGCCTGAAAGAGAGAAACAATGAAAATTAGTAATTAAAGGGCTCAAGCTAGCATGATGAATGAATTGCATGAATCATGAAGCAAACCACATACCCAGTTGCGCCCGAACTGATATAAGTTGGAGCTGCCTTGATGGTGTGGCACACCTTCCATTTGGGCACGTTTGTCCTTGGCCTCGTTGTGGAGGGCTAGCCATTGTTTTGAGCACCACTCATCGACCAACACCTCCCAACAATCCATCCGATCCGCACACCATCTCGGAGGCGCCTAAGTTAGCAAATAGAAACTTGAGCGCTACGGCTAATAATTACTAAATGAAGGAACTTAAGTAGAGAAGGCCTTAAGAATTACCTTCATGTACTGCTCCTTACTCAGGAACTTATCGCGGCACGCCGGCTTGGTCTTCTTGATACCACACAAGGCGTAGTAGTCTCGAACAGCCTGCACCCGAGCCTCGTGCCGTAAGTTCTGGAGTAGGCGCTTGCAGACGTTCTCGATAACATGTGCCGCGTCCTCCTCGTATCCCTCCTCACACCTGTAGAATGTCTGCAATCAAATGAGACAATATTGATTAGTACAATTAATAACTATCTAGTTGAAGATTTTTAAATGTGTAAAGGAGAAATTACCCAGAACTTTCTGATCACCATGTCTGCCCTCGTGTCGCACATGACACCATCGATAATCTCATCCGGCGGGGCCGGGGCAGCCACGTAGTGCTCCCAGCTCAATCCAAGCTCTGGAAGCCGACCCTCACCAGGCAACGTGACAAACCCCGGGAAGTTTTGCCGGCAAAGAACTCCAAGGATGGAGTTGGGCCGGCGGACACTATGATGGTGGTCCCAACCCCTGCAGCATGACAAGGCCAACGCATTAGTTATTTGAAGAAACGTGAATGCAGAAGGTACAAAAATATTAAATGCACTTACGTACCTCTCCCCATCAGGGAAAATCAACCACCTCTGCTCGCGGGTCACCGGCACGGACGGGAGCCGTGTAGCACCACGCTGGTAGACGTTGCCCCCCTCCTCCCCCTCCTCATCAGTCGGCTCCCCGCCATCATCAGCATGGCCACTCGGCTCCCCGCCATGCTCAGGCTGACCCGGCCAGGTACCCCATCCAGACGTGTGCTCCTCCGGGGTCTCGTGGGCCGAAGGCCCGTCGACCCGAGGCTCGTGGGCCGAAGACTCGTGGACCGGAGGCTCGTGGACCGGAGTCCGTGCAGCCTCCTCCTCAGACGAGTCCACCCTAGCAGTCACGTGCTTGGGTGAAACGGCTGGGGGCAGTGGCGAGGAAGGCGCCGTACGAGTCACCCTACCTCCTCTCCCGCGACCACGTGCTCCAACTCCTCTCTTCTTCTTACCTCATCCCCTGCTGGGCACCGCGGTCGACGAAGAAGGGCCCGGCGATGTCGCCATACTGTCCAGCAATGCTCGGCGGAGAGGTGCGTGTGGAATGGAAGACCTCGCACCACGCGCCGACGAAGAAGGGGCCTCGGCGCGCTCCCGACCAGCGCCCACCATCTTTCAACACCTGCCATGACAAAGAATAAACGAAATTAGTACAACATAAAAAAGTACCGACATGAATAATAATATGTATATCACTTAAGTGTATCATCATCAAGTACAACATAAAAAAATTGAATACCTGACACTACTAATAATCTTGATCAGTATCATCAATAAATGCATAATCATCATCATCACTATAATCAATGATGGGCTCATAGGGTTCATTGGCATCAACATGTGCAAGGCCACCTTGACGTAATCGGTCAAGCATTGACAGGTCATCTGCAGCAGTAACCTCTTCTTGTTCCGGCTCTTCTTGTTCCTCCTCTGGGGTGATGTCGGATGCATTGTCGCTGTCTACTTCAATGTTTTGGGGTGAAGTATAGCGGTTCTTGAAACGCTTTTTGGAAAGACGTGTCTCTTGGAAGAATTCTCCTTCATATGTGTCTGGGTTAATGTGAGGTTCATAATCCTCTTCCTTTGGGGGAGAAAGTCTAGCACGTGGCGGCACTTCATAAATGACATCCCAACCTTTCAGATTTGGATTAGTTTGGCAGGCCCACGGTAGATAGAATACTTGGGTCGCCTGTTGAGCCATAATATAGACATCAGGAACATCTAAATGAGTGCTTTGGTTGATTTCAACTAGCCCTATATGTTCATGAGTCCTTCTAGTCTCCTTCGGCTGAAACCAATAACATTTGAAGACTACGACATTTGGTGGGTTTTCACCATAGAACAGAAGTTCATAAATTGCTTCAACTCTCCCATAATACTCGGTACCTCCTTCGCCGATAGCAGATACACAACAATTTGTAGACTTACGGTCGGCCATAGATAGCTCTTTGCCATAGGTACGAAAGCGATACCCGTTGATGTCGTACTTGTCAAATGAACGGACCTTATAGTCAAAACCATTAGCGACTTGTCTCAATTCGGCGTCCATAGACTCTGAATTAGCCTACAAGTTTAATATGAAAGGATTGTTGAATTATGCACAAATTAGCGAATGAAATGAAATTATCTAATAGAAATTACCGTTTGTTTGAACCAAGAGATGAAACCGGGATAGCCACCTCCTTGCTTTGCGAGAAGCTCATACTCTTCGACGGAATCCTTTTGGATCTCCGCTCCATACGAGAATATGGCGACGTATCGACTGTATGACATATCCAGGAATAAGAGTAGTTCAAAGGAAATAGAAGTTGCGAAACAATGTACCAAGAACTTACTCGATGTACGGCCGCACTTCTATCAGGTTGTTGAAGATATACAACGAAATGGTCCACCATTCTTCGTTATCCAAAGATACTGGATGTGAAACACTAGCTGGTGCGAGATTCCCTTTGAATAGGCTGAGGTTGGATCCACCCTTTTTAGGCTCGTCAGCATTGTACCGAGGCTTCGGATTATGCAAATGACGATTTTTGGCTTCGTAATGCGCTGTTACGAAGTTTGCCGCCTCCTCTGTGATGAATGCCTCAGCCATCGATGCTTCAATTCTACGTTTATTTTTACATTTTTCTCGAAGCGTCTTCTGCATCCTCTCAGTTGGGTAGCACAAACGATTTTGCACGGGCCCCCCCAATCTTGCCTCGGTCGGGAGATGCAAAATCAAATGCTGCATTGGATTAAAGAAGCCCGGTGGAAAGATCTTCTCTAACTTGCAGATCAACTCCGGCGCCAACTCTTCCATTTCTTCTAGCACGCCAGGCGATAGTTCTTTCGCACAAAGAACACGGAAGAAATAGCTGAGTTCTGCCAGTACTAGCCATTCATCCTCAGGGATGAAGCCACGCAACATCACCGGCATTACCCGCTCAATCCATATGTGCCAATCATGACTCTTGAGACCAAATATCTTCAGTTTATCAAGATTCGCTCCCCTCTTTAGATTCACTGCATACCCATCGGGGAACATCAACTGCTGTTGCACCCACAAGAGAATTTCCCTCATAGCTGGCCTTCCAAGATTGAACCATGTCTTTGGCTTCGTCTAGTTCTGCTTTCCTTTCGGTTCTTTCATGTTTTGTAACGGCCTATCACATAGCGCCTCCAGATCGACTCTAGCCTTAGTATTATCCTTTGACTTCCCATCTATGCCGAACAATGTACCAAAAAGTGCCTCGGCGATATTCTTCTCAGTGTGTATCACGTCGATGTTGTGTGGGCAAAGGAGGTCTTTGAAGTAAGGCAGATCCCATAAGCATGTTTTGTGAGTCCACGCGTGCTTAGTATTATACCCCTTGAAGTACCCTGGACGTTGTGGATCTGGCTCGAGAGCGTTTAACTGATCCAGGGTCTGTTGGCCTGTCAATGCAGGTGGTGCAGAGTTTTTGACAACTCTACCCCTGATGAAGTTCTTCTTGTCTTTCCTGAACTTATGGCGAGGATCCAGGAACTGTCTATGCATGTCGAAGCAAGAAAATTTGCGACCGGCCTGAAGCCAACGAAACTCAAGAGCTCCCTTGCATGTGGGGCACGGGAACCTTCCATGCACACACCAGCCAATGAATAGCGCATACGCCGGCAAGTCATGCGTCGAGTACATGTACCAGACACGCATTATGAAGTTCCGTTTGCTAAAGGCATCGTATGTCTTGAACCCATTATCCCAGGCTTCTTGCAATTCGTCCTTAAGCGGCTGCATGTACACATTCATATTTTTGCCCGGATAGTTGGGTCCTGGAATTATCAACGTCAGGAAAATGTTCTTTCTTTGCATAATCTGTCCGGGGGGGAGATTGAGTGGAAAGACAAATACGGGCCAACAACTGTATTGGGCTGCCGTCATACCAAACACACTGAACCCATCCGTGCTGATGCCGACTCGAGGATGCCTCGGATCTGCCGCTTTGTCAGCATGTAATTCATCAAACTTTTTCCACGCAACACCATCCGATGTGTGTACCATCATCAGATTCCCATCTGCATCTAGTTCGGTTCTTTTGCCTGTTTTGTGCCATGTCATCTGTCTGGCCGTCTCTTCGACCATGAAAAGACGTTGAAGTCTTGGTACGATTGGCATATACCGAAGAACACTAACGGGGATTTTGGTCTGTGTCTTCTCACCCATACCGTTGTCTACCACAATATACCTGGAAGACTTGCAAATGGGACAATAGTTCAAGTCCGCATAGTCAAGCCTAAATAAGGCACATCCTTTCTCACAGGCATGTATCTTTTCATAGGGCATCTTCAGTGCACGGAGGATTTTGTCCGACTGGTACAGGTTTGCAGGCATTACATGGCCTTTGGGTAGAAAGCGTCCAAATACTGTCATAATTGCGTCATAGCATTCTCTGCCCAAGTTGAACTGAGCCTTCAGATCCATTACTTGTGAGATGGCATCCAACTGACAAAGCTCAGTGTGCTCGTGGAGCGGACGTTTCGAAGACTCCAACATTTCATTGAAGGCCTTTACAGATTCCTCCATCTCCTCGTCCGAATCCCGAGCATCATCATAGCCTTGCACCATGTTTTCCATCCCGGTACCATGCTCGTCGGTGCGACAACGATCCACCTCAGCTCGGTCACGTTGGGCAGACTCACCATGAAATGTCCACACCGTATAATCGGGCGTAAAACCACTCTTCTGCAGGTGTTTGCCCATTTCAGCCTCTGTCTTCTTTTCCCAATTGCCGCACCGGAAACAGGGGCACCAGGTTTTCTTTTGGCCATTTGCAAATGCGGCTTGCACAAACCCCTTAGTTTTTGTGAACCATTCAGCGCTCCATTTGTTCTGACCAGTGTGACCGGTATACATCCAAGCACGGTCACTCATCTTGACTTTCAGAGCTACTGGACACACAACAATTATATATGTAATTCACCATGTATATATTCATCAGTTGAACTACTTTGTCAATTTTATTACGTCCATGCAACCTACACTCTAATAGGTAATGATAGGTCCTAATCCCACCCGTGTATGTGTAGATTGGGTTCATTTTCCCATGCTATGCTCCGGATCCGACGCAAAATTTCGGCAGCACCTCCCCGCTGTTCTCCTGATACACGTCTCTGCAATAAACAGAGAGGATGTGTACCCGAAGAACAACAGGGGAGGCACTGACGAAATATATGCGTCGGATCCGGAGCAAAGCATATGAGAAAACGAACCCAATCCACACATACTCGGGCTGTCCATGGATAGCGTTGGACAATTCGAAAGAATCAAGGTTATAAATATGCAAATGCATGCATATTTATAACTATGACGCTTTCGAACGGGAGACACATATTGGTTACGCATACTGATGATTCAAGACACATATATAGCTAGCTATCAAGTTTCATCGGAATAGATCAAATAATTAATGGGGGAGGAGGACTTGTCATTTGTGCTCACCCACGAACGAAGGGGCAGAGGTCGTCAAATGCACGACGAGGTCGTCGAACACCAAACCTCGCAGCGATGAAACAACTACACATTTAAAACTACACGATCAACACAATTATATATGATGTTTTTCATAACAAAATCAAAAAATATATGACCTAACTAATAATTCACAAATATATGACCCCGTCGGCCTCTGGAAGGCCAAAGAACACCTTTTCGGGAGGTGTCGGTGGTCGGGGTGTCCTGTCGGTGTCGGGGTGCCGTGTCGGGGTCGGGGTGCTGTTTCGGGGTCGAGGGGTCGGGGTGTCGTGTCGATGTCGGGGTCGTGCCGTGTCGGTGTCGGGGTGTTGTTTCGGGGTCGGGGTGTGGTGTCGGGGTCAGGGTGTCGGGTTAGGCTCGGGGTCGGGGTGTCGGGTCAGGCTCGGGGGTCGGGGTGTCGGGTCGCAGTGTCGGGGTCGGGGTGTCGGGGTCGGGGTCGGGGTCGGGGTGCCGTGTTGGTGTCGGGGTCGGGGTGTCGGGTCAGGCCCGGGGTCGGGGTGTCGGGTTGGGTGCCGGGTCGGGGTCGGGGTGTCGGGTCAGGCTCGGGGTCGGGGTCTCGGGGTCGGGGTGTCTGGTCGGGGTGCCGGGTCGGGGTCGGGGTGCCGTGTCGGTGTCGGGGTAAGGGTGGGTGTGGTGTCAGGGTGTCGGTGTCGGGGTGTCGTGTCGGTGTCGGGGTCGGGGTCTCGTGGTCGGGGTGTCGGTGTCGGGGTCGGGGTCTCGGGGTCGGGGTGTCGGGTCGGGGTGCCGGGTCGGGGTCGGGGTGCCGTGTCGGGGTCGGGGTGTCGGGTCAGGCTCGGGGTCGGGGTCGGGGTCGGGGTCGAGGTCGAGGTGTCGGGGTCGGGGTTTAGGGGTCGGGGTGTCGTGTCGGGGTGCCGGGTCGGGGTCGGGGTGCCGTGTCGGGTCGGGGTGCCGTGTCGGGTCGGGGTTTTTCCCTCTTTTTTCCTTTTCTTCTTCTTCCTATTCTTCCTTTTCTTCATTTTCTTCCTTTTTTTCCTTCTTCTTCTTCTTCTTCTTCTTCCTCCTTTCCTTTTTCCTCTTCTTCTTCTCCTCCTCTCTTCTTTTTTCTTCTTCTTCTTCCTCTTCTTCTTTTTTCTTCTCCTCCTCCTCTTCTTCTTCTTCCTTTCCTTTTTCCTCTTCTTCTCCTCCTCCTCTCCTCTTTTTCTCTTCTTCTTCTTCTTTCCTCAAACTAAACTAAACCTAAAACTAAACCTAAAACTAAAACTAAAACTAAAACTAAAACTAAATCTAAACTAAACATAAACCTAAAACTAATAAAACAGAAAGAAAAAAGGAAAAAACTAAATCTAAACCTAAAACTAAACTAAAACTAAACCTAAAACTAAAACTAAAAAGGAAAAAACCAGAAAAAACAGAAAAAAGGAGGGGGGCTCACCTGGGGCCGGGCCGGTGGAGGAGGGGGGCGGGGCGGTGGAGGAGGCCCCCGGTGGAGGAGCTGGCCGGGGCCGGGGCGGTGGGGCGCGGGGCGGCGGGGGGCCGGGCCCGGGGCGGTGGGGGGGCCGGGGCGGCGGGGGGGCCGGGGCGGGGGGGGGGGGCGACGGGGCAGTGGGGCGGCGGGGGGACGGCGGCGCGCGACGGGCAGCGGCGGCGGCGGTGGGGTGTTAAGTGCTGGCGGGGCGCGTCGGGGGCGAGGAGAGAACAGAGTAACGGGCGGGGGGGTACGGGCCGTTAGGTAGTGTCCTCTTTGCCGTCCGCCTCTCTTTGCCGTCCGCCCTTTTGCCTCTTTGCCGTCTGCTGGCAGACGGCAAAGAGGTGGGCCGTTAAGTTTTTTTCCAAATGGGCGGGGGGTGGGGGCCACCTCTCTTTGCCGTCTGCCAGCGGACGGCAAAGATTCTTTGCCGTCTGCTGGCAGACGGCAAAGAGCTCGCGGACGGCAAAGAGCTTCTTTGCCGTCTGCCATTTCTTTGCCGTCTGCTTTTGGGTAGCTGATGGCAAAGAGCTTCTTTGCCGTCCGCTAGCTGACGGCAAAGAGCTGGCAGATGGCAAATGAGCTGATTCCAGTAGTGCAGGGGCTATGTCGTAGCCCCACCATAAAAATCCTATGGCTAAATGAAAGTGTTAACGCCTTATAGTCCGATTGTCTGGTTCGCCGCATTATCACCTCCTTCATGGACCAAGACGTTGGATAAAGAGTGACTAAATGCGTTTCGAAGACTCCAACATTTCATTGAAGGCCTTTGCAGATTCCTCCATCTCCTCGTCCGAATCCCGAGCATCATCATAGCCTTGCACCATGTTTTCCATCCCGGTACCATGCTCGTCGGTGCGACGACGATCCACCTCAGCTCGGTCACGTTGGGCAGACTCACCATGAAATGTCCACACCGTATAATCGGGCGTAAAACCACTCTTCTGCAGGTGTTTGCCCATTTCAGCCTCTGTCTTCTTTTCCCAATTGCCGCACCGGAAACAGGGGCACCAGGTTTTCTTTTGGCCATTTGCAAATGCGGCTTGCACAAACCCCTTAGTTTTTGTGAACCATTCAGCGCTCCATTTGTTCTGACCAGTGTGACCGGTATACATCCAAGCACGGTCACTCATCTTGACTTTCAGAGCTACTGGACACACAACAATTATATATGTAATTCACCATGTATATATTCATCAGTTGAACTACTTTGTCAATTTTATTACGTCCATGCAACCTACACTCTAATAGGTAATGATAGGTCCTAATCCCACCCGTGTATGTGTAGATTGGGTTCATTTTCCCATGCTATGCTCCGGATCCGACGCAAAATTTCGGCAGCACCTCCCCGCTGTTCTCCTGATACACGTCTCTGCAATAAACAGAGAGGATGTGTACCCGAAGAACAACAGGGGAGGCACTGACGAAATATATGCGTCGGATCCGGAGCAAAGCATATGAGAAAACGAACCCAATCTACACATACTCGGGCTGTCCATGGATAGCGTTGGACAATTCGAAAGAATCAAGGTTATAAATATGCAAATGCATGCATATTTATAACTATGACGCTTTCGAACAGGAGACACATATTGGTTACGCATACTGATGATTCAAGACACATATATAGCTAGCTATCAAGTTTCATCGGAATAGATCAAATAATTAATGGGGGAGGAGGACTTGTCATTTGTGCTCACCCACGAACGAAGGGGCAGAGGTCGTCAAACGCACGACGAGGTCGTCGAACACCAAACCTCGCAGCAATGAAACAACTACACATTTAAAACTACACGATCAACACAATTATATATGATGTTTTTCATAACAAAATCAAAAAATATATGACCTAACTAATAATTCACAAATATATGACCCCGTCGGCCTCTGGAAGGCCAAAGAACACCTTTTCGGGAGGTGTCGGTGGTCGGGGTGTCCTGTCGGTGTCGGGGTGCCGTGTCGGGGTCGGGGTGCTGTTTCGGGGTCGAGGGGTCGGGGTGTCGTGTCGATGTCGGGGTCGTGCCGTGTCGGTGTCGGGGTGTTGTTTCGGGGTCGGGGAGTGGTGTCGGGGTCAGGGTGTCGGGTTAGGCTCGGGGTCGGGGTGTCGGGTCAGGCTCGGGGGTTGGGGTGTCGGGGTCGCAGTGTCGGGGTCGGGGTGTCGGGGTCGGGGTCGGGGTCGGGGTGCCGTGTTGGTGTCGGGGTCGGGGTGTCGGGTCAGGCCCGGGGTCGGGGTCTCGGGGTCGGGGTGTCGGGTTGGGTGCCGGGTCGGGGTCGGGGTGTCGGGTCGGGCTCGGGGTCGGGGTCTCGGGGTCGGGGTGTCTGGTCGGGGTGCCGGGTCGTGGTCGGGGTGCCGTGTCGGTGTCGGGGTAAGGGTGGGTGTGGTGTCAGGGTGTCGGTGTCGGGGTGTCGTGTCGGTGTCGGGGTCGGGGTCTCGTGGTCGGGGTGTCGGTGTCGGGGTCGGGGTCTCGGGGTCGGGGTGTCGGGTTGGGTGCCGGGTCGGGGTCGGGGTGTCGGGTCAGGCTCGGGGTCGGGGTCTCGGGGTCGGGGTGTCTGGTCGGGGTGCCGGGTCGGGGTCGGGGTGCCGTGTCGGTGTCGGGGTAAGGGTGGGTGTGGTGTCAGGGTGTCGGTGTTTGGGTGTCGTGTCGGTGTCGGGGTCGGGGTCTCATGGTCGGGGTGTCGGTGTCGGGGTCGGGGTCTCGGGGTCGGGGTGTCGGGTCGGGGTGCCGGGTCGGGGTCGGGGTGCCGTGTCGGGGTCGGGGTGACGGGTCAGGCTCGGGGTCGGGGTGTCGGGGTCGGGGTCGGGGTCGGGGTCGAGGTCGAGGTGTCGGGGTCGGGGTTTAGGGGTCGGGGTGTCGTGTCGGGGTGCCGGGTCGGGGTCGGGGTGCCGTGTCGGGTCGGGGTGCCGTGTCGGGTCGGGGTTTTTCCCTCTTTTTTCCTTTTCCTCTTCTTCCTATTCTTCCTTTTCTTCCTTTTCTTCCTTTTTTTCCTTCTTCTTCTTCTTCTTCTTCCTCCTTTCCTTTTTCCTCTTCTTCTTCTCCTCCTCTCCTCTTTTTCTCTTCTTCTTCTTCTTCTTTCCTCAAACTAAACTAAACCTAAAACTAAACCTAAAACTAAAACTAAAACTAAAACTAAATCTAAACTAAACATAAACCTAAAACTAATAAAACAGAAAGAAAAAAGGAAAAAACTAAATCTAAACCTAAAACTAAACTAAAACTAAACCTAAAACTAAAACTAAAAAGGAAAAAACCAGAAAAAACAGAAAAAAGGAGGGGGGCTCACCTGGGGCCGGGCCGGTGGAGGAGGGGGGCGGGGCGGTGGAGGAGGCCCCCGGTGGAGGAGCTGGCCGGGGCCGGGGCGGTGGGGCGCGGGGCGGCGGGGGGCCGGGCCCGGGGCGGTGGGGCGCGGGGCGGCGGGGGGGCCGGGGCGGGGGGGGGGGGGCGACGGGGCGGTGGGGCGGCGGGGGGGGCGGCGGCGCGCGGCGGGCAGCGGCGGCGGCAGTGGGGTGGGAAGTGCTGGCGGGGCGCGTCGGGGGCGAGGAGAGAACAGAGTAACGGGCGGGGGGGGTACGGGCCGTTAGGTAGTGTCCTCTTTGCCGTCCGCCTCTCTTTGCCGTCCGCCCTTTTGCCTCTTTGCCGTCTGCTGGCAGACGGCAAAGAGGTGGGCCGTTAAGTTTTTTTCCAAATGGGCGGGGGGTGGGGGCCACCTCTCTTTGCCGTCTGCCAGCGGACGGCAAAGATTCTTTGCCGTCTGCTGGCAGACGGCAAAGAGCTCGCGGACGGCAAAGAGCTTCTTTGCCGTCTGCCATTTCTTTGCCGTCTGCTTTTGGGTAGCTGATGGCAAAGAGCTTCTTTGCCGTCCGCTAGCTGACGGCAAAGAGCTGGCAGATGGCAAATGAGCTGATTCCAGTAGTGCAGGGGCTATGTCGTAGCCCCACCATAAAAATCCTATGGCTAAATGAAAGTGTTAACGCCTTATAGTCCGATTGCCTGGTTCGCCGCATTATCACCTCCTTCATGGACCAAGACGTTGGATAAAGAGTGACTAAATGCTTTTCCGAACACCCCCGTACTTCCTACGAGGGGGCTGAAGCCGACGACTGGAAAACTTTCAGATTATATCAAAATGGCTGCACAGGAGGAATTCAAGCTTTCAAGCAAAACATAAATAGATTAACTATAAAATTGTCTTTTACAGTTTTCATACACCTCACTCGAACATTATGGCTTTTGAGCACTGACCCTCTATAAAGCGGGCGGCCTCTAGGATGTCTTCAAAATAATGCTCTGGTTCCAGATGGTCCTTGCCTTTGGGTGGACCCTTCGTCGCAACATCGATGGCCTTCATCTTCCCCCAGAACGTCTTGACTCGGGAAAAAGCCATCCGTGCACCCTCAATGCACGTTGACCGCTTCACAGCGTCGATACGCGGCACCGCGTCAACAAGCCTTTACACCAAACCGAAATAGCTATTCGGAACAGGCTCGGTTGGCCACAACCGGATTATGACATCCTTCATGGCAGCGCTGGATATCCTATGAAGTTCGGCCCATTGGGACATCTGTTCATTGAGCAATAGAGGGCGCTTTGATGCACCAAACTATGACCAAAAAAGCTTCTCCATTGCATATCCATCTCGCGCTTGGTATACTGTGCCGCATCGGCAGAACTCTTCGGCAGTCCAAGAGCCCGTCCGGAGAACTCCATACTTGGTTAAGCTGGGTATAGTTCGGGTCACCGAACTTAGTTTGCAGCAGAAAGGGCTTTCCAGCCGCAATCTCCCTCGCATATCGAACCTCCTCACGGGCTGCTCTACATTCCGACCGCACTTCTCTCGCCTCTTGTAAGGCCTTGTCTAGATCAGCCATTAAGGCTTTACTCTCCTTCTCCAGAAATTCACAGCGGCCGGTAGCATTCTCCAGTTCGAGCGTCATCGTAGATATCTTCTCCTCATCCTGGCGCAGTGTAGTTTGTTCGGCTTTTAATTCAGTCGATGCCTTTTCGGCAGCAGCATTGCTATGCCGGGCCTGCTCCTTGGCCCGGGCCAGCTCCGCTTGAAGAACTTCAACGGCGGCAGCACCATCTGCAGTTAAATCTCAGCATCATGCTTATACCACAAAAATGTATGAGGATTGCCTCGAATTCATACCTTGTGACTCGTCCAGACGCATATTGATTAAAGCAAGATCATCCCCTGCCACATCAAGCTTCCGCTGCAAATCGGCAATCTCCATAGTCCGGGAAGTGGCCAAGGGGGAAGCAGCCTGTGTTTAAAGTTCATCAGGTTAGTCCTCAAACGATCCTTTTCGATCATCCATTTGTTTCCCAGTGGAAGCCAACCCGAGTATCAGGGGCTACTACCTATACACAGGCGCATCTTTGCAAATGAAACATAACTGAAAACATTATGTCACAAACCTCGAAGCCCTTCAGTAGGCTCATGAAGGCTTCACTTAATCCGCTCTTCGCGGACGAAATCTTCACAATCACTATACCCATCAAGGTACGTTGTTCCCCGAGACAGATGCTTTCCGCAACATGTCCCGCAATATATCTGGAGTCTCTGGGTTCCCCGAAGCTGCTCCAGGAGCACAATCATCCTTTGAAGGAATCTGCTCACTCGTCTCCAGAATCATTGTCGGTTGCGAACCAGTCACTCCGGGACCTTTGTTATCATCATCCCCGGAATCCCGGATGGTCGGTGCTCCACCTTCGGGTACTGCCTCTTCTGTCCCCTGCGTAACTTGTTGGTCAAAAGGGACCCTCTGCAATGACACTTCAGAGTCATCCGCCTTGTCAGGCGAGGAGGTTGGAGGAGGCGTCTCGCACTCCATCATCTTTAGGAGGAGACTCCCCGAAGAAGAGGATCGCCCAGAAAAACTCGATGCCGACCTGTAAAAATGCATGAATGTGTTACGTATATCTTCGGTAACAACAACAGAGTGCGACGCTATCAAAGTACTCCGGATTCTCTTATGGTTTGGCCAAGGGCTTGTCCCCTTGTTGGAGCTGTTTAACAGCATCACTTTCCAAACCCAGGGCGCTCGACGGTGGCATCTTGCCCTTCTTGGAAGACCGCCCCTCCCAATCTTCGGAGGCGGCCCTTTTTCTCCTACTTGGAGAAGGGATACTGGGTCCCTTTTCACCTCTGTCTTCGGGGGAGGGAAGGTTGATTTCTCCGAACTCAGTGTCTGATTTATCTCCGGAACCAAGGTCATATTGGGCCTTCTCACACTCCCCTGCCGGTGCCTGGTATGGCGCCGAGGCCAACATCCTTGTTAACACAGGAGTAGTTGAGTCTTCGGGAAGGGGAGCCGGACACCTAACCAGTTCCACCTTCTTTATCCAGCCCTGAAAAAGGATGATACTGTTGGTATCTTGCCACTGGGTATCTGACTATAAGGTATTCGGTAAACAGGTACTTACCGGGGTATCCGGATGGTTACAGTCTAGGTCGACATCTTCGGCAGTGTCTAGCCATTGCCTTCGTTTCCCGAAGTATAATCTCCACATTCCTTCGTGCGTTGTGCCGAAGAAGTACTGAAGAGTCCGCGGCCCTTCTGGATTGAACTCCCATAGGTGGAGAGGTCGTCGCTGGCACGACAGGGTCCGACGAACTAGCATTACTTGAACGACGTTGGCTATGTCAATGTCCCTCTCAATGAGGCTTCGGATGCGACTCTGCAGAGTTCGCACATCATTTGTTGATCCCCAATCTATCCCCTTGTTAATCCATGATGCAAGCTAAGTTGGGGGGCTGGATCGAAATGCGGGCGCAGTTGCCCACTTGGAGCTGTGGGGCTCGGTAATATAGAACCACCCCTGCTGCCACAGATCGAAAGACTTGGCGAAGGATCCTTTCAGCCAAACGGTGATGGCAAGCTTGCTCACTGTAGCGCCGCCGCACTCGGCTTTCTCTCCCTCTACCATTTGCGGCTTCACATCGAAGGTCTCGAGCCACAAGACGAAGTGCGGAGTAGTTCGGAGGAAGGCTTCACACGTGGCGATGAACGCTGAGATAAGAAGAATAGCGTCTGGGGCCAGATCGTGAAAATCTAGCTCGTAATAGAACATGAGCCCTCGGACGAAGGGGTTAAGTGCAAACCCTAACCCGCGGAGGAACTGGGACACGAACATGACCCTCTCGCCGGATCTGGGGGTGGGAATAACCTGCCCCTCGGCAGGAAGCCAGTGACGGATTTCTGCGGTCAGGTATCTCGCCGCCCGAAGCTTTGCGATATCTTCCTCGGTGACAGAAGAAGCTACCCACCAGCCTTGACGGCTGGATCCGGATATGATTGGGGCTTGTGGCGACGGAAACCCGGGTGTTGGAACTCAGGGTTGCAGGGGTCGAGGAAGAGGCAAGCGTAGAAGAAAAAGACGGGTATGTACCCCTATATAAAGGCTGCAAATATCAAATGTCTCCTCTTGGGCCTCAAAAACTTGCTTGTTTCCAAGGAGTTGTACCCCAGCGACGGTTGGGTTACCCACGTCCAGGTTGACAGGAATCCCTTAAAAAAGGAGGAGGTACGATCTCCGCTTGGATAAGACGCGTCAATAAAGCCACGCCTTGGGACGTGGGGCGACGGGCCGGCTAAAACGGTTCGCAAGTAGTGGCCGGGCAGGCGTGGTGTCATATTACCAAAAAGTGGTCGATGAGTTGAACTCGTAAAGTATTATGTCCTCTGCGGTTGTGTATATAAGTCTGGATACAATCATCACATCTGAAGATCAACTGGGAGTTCGGAAGGGGTGACCCGCCTTGCAATGCCGAAGACAATCTGCGGGCCGGACTCATCATTGAAGCCAGGTTAAGGGGCTACTGAGGGAGTGCTGGACTAAGGGGTCCTCGGGCGTCCGGCTTGTTATCCTTGGGTCGGACTGATGGGTTGTGAAGACATGAAGGCCTAAGACTGTACCTGTGTCCGGATTGGACTCTCCTTGGCGTGGAAGGCAAGCTTGGCGACCGACTATGAAGATTCCTTCTTATGTAACCGACTCTATGTAACCCTAGATTCCCTCCCCGGTGTCTATATAAACCGGAGGAGTTAGTCCGGAAAGGATATTCATTACCATAGTCAAACAGGCTAGGCTTCTAGGGTTTAGCCATTACGATCTCATGGTAGATCAACTCTTGTAACACTCATATTCATCAAGATCAATCAAGCAGGACGTAGGGTATTACCTCCATAGAGAGGGCCCGAACTTGGGTAAACATCGTGTCCCCTGTCTCCTGTTACCATTGATAATAGACGCATAGTTTGGGACCCCCTACCCGAGATCCGCCGGTTTTGACACCGACACTCACCTCCTCCTCGGAAGGTGGAATATAATTACTATCCTCCGAGTCTTCGTTTATAGCCTGGTCATCAGGCTAATTTGCCCATCTTCCTGATCGTCCTATTTGGAGGTTGGCTCGACGGGGTATTCTTGGTCTTCGGCATCGTCCGGAGTGTTGTTCTCTCCGGTGCCAATATTGCTATCTTTTCCACGGCGTGATTTAGAGCGGCGCCACTGACGTCAGCGCTTTGGTTGAGTCTCAGGAGGTATATCCTCAACTGGATTTTTCTCGTTATCGTTGTTACCCTCTTTGGGTGTATCCACCATATACACGTCATACGAAGAGGTGTCCATCCATCGTCCAGTAAACAGCGTGTTTTGTGCCTGCTCTTCTCTAGCATCGTCGTCCATACCGACGATGACTTCAGAGCCGTAATCGAGCATGTCGGTTAAGTCCTCGATGGTGGCTATGAAATGGATGGTGGGTGGGACATAAAATTCCCCACTCTCAACCCCTAGTCTGGGCTGGGCGTAGTTCAGACGTTGCTCCTCTGTAATGACGAGAGATCGCATTAAGTCCAGAGCCTCGCTTAAAGGCGAGGTTCGGTCAGGAGAAGAGAGTTCGTGGAGTGCGGCGAGAAGAGAACTCTTTGGCTGAGCTCACACGATGATGACTCCGAGGGTTCGGGGCCAGTGTTTGGAGTGGAGTCCAGCTTCATGATGATTCCCAGTGATACTGCTTCCTCCGGCTCTCCCGTACTCGGCTTAATAGCCGCAGAGAGTCCGGCGGGCTCGGGAATCCCGTCTTCGAACCTAGAGACGCGCTTTGGATTTAAGGCCATAGCGGAGGTTGGAGTTGCGAACCCTTGGAAGATCAAGTCTCCTCGAATATCAGTGACATAATCTAGATTTCCAAAACTAATCTGGTGACCTGGGGCATAGCTGTCGATCTGCTCTAGATGGCCAAGCGAGTTCGCCCGCAGTGCGAAGCCGCCGAACACAAAGATCTAGCCGGGGAGAAATACCTCCCTCAGGGCAGCTTTGTTGTAGATGAATGATGGAGCCATCAAACCTTCTGGCGACAACACAGCAGAACTCTCGATGAAAGCACCAATGTCGATGTCAAAACTGGTAGATCTAGGGTAGGGGGTCCCGAACTGTGCGTCTGAGGATTGATGGTAACAAGAGACAAGGGACACGATGTTTTACGCAGGTTCGGGCCCTCTTGATGGAGGTAATACCCTACGTCCTCCTTGATTGACTTTGATGAGTATAGGGGTTACAAGAGTTGATCTACCACGAGATCGTAATGGATAAACCCTAACTGTCTAGCATGTATGATTATGATTACCTCTACGGACTAAACCCTCCGGGTTATATAGATACCGACGGGGGCTAGGGTTGTACAAAGTCGGTTTACAGAGAAAGGAATATTCACATCCGCACGCTAAGCTTGCCTTCCACGCCAAGGAGAGTCCCATCCAGACATGAGAGGAAGTCTTCTGTCTTGTATCTCCATGGCCCATCAGTCCGGGCCACGTCACATAGCCCGGACGCCTGAGGACCCCTTAATCCAGGACTCCCTCATAAGGGAAGGGGAATAGTGAAATGACTCCGTTGTCTGCCTATATTACACTCAAAATGCAATTGCCCTGCACGCTTGCATCTCCTCTCCCCTTTCCCTCTACCTCGATCCCCTGCCTGCAGCGATAGGGTTCCTCCAACGAGCCGTCGCCATTGGCACCTTATTCCCCCTCCCCTCCTCCTAGACTGTGGCACTACTAGGGAAAACCCTAGTAGTAGCGCTTGAAATATGCATAGCAGTAGCGCTGGGTCCAGCGCTACAGCTAACTAGTAATAGTAGCGCTCGAAAGGGAGCACTACTGTTATACCTAGTTAGCAGTAGTGCTTTCCTTTGGACAGCACTATTGCTACTTGTAAGTAGCAGTAGCACTTGTTCTAAAAAGCGTTGCTTCTAAATTTTCCTGTATTTTTAAAAATACAGCTTATTTTCATTGTGTGGTTTTATATACAGTACTTTCATCATATGATTTTATGACCATGATTACTTATTATATATAACAATGGGTGAAATGAACGTGGTGTAGATTCAAGTGGAGGCAACATGTGGTGCATGTCGAAAGTACTACTCTAATCCAAACTTTATCTAGTTTGGATTAGTAGTACTTTCGATGTGCACCACATGTTGGCTTCACTTGAATCTAATCCAGGTTCATTTCACCCACTATTATATATAATAAGTAAACATGCTCATATAACAACTTAGCATCATGCATCATCGATCATAATAATAAATAACTCATCATTGGTATCATAATAACAAGTCATACTCATCATCATCGATCATACAACTTCTATTCGATACCACATCATCAGCATAGTCATCTAACCAATCCTACTTAGTTGTTCTTACTACATGATCATGAGTATTATTAACTAGGACCTACTACCTTCTCTTAGGTAAAATAGCATAAAACAAGATAGGCCCTGACTCTCCATTATGGAGAATGGAGATTATCCTGTCTTCAATTCTTGCCTTTCGCACAATGTTGCTTCCAAGTACCTCCTTACGACTGTCCATACATTTTTTCCATTCTTTGATTTTCATGTCTCCACTTCTTTTAGAAAGCCAATATGGACAGGTGAGATTCGTAGGATGACCTGGCCGTATGTTCAAAACATTAAGATGACCATTCTAATACATTAGATGAGGCACACAATAATTCGGGATTTTCTGTTGAAAAACATAGTAATAACTTCGTAGTTAGCAATGTAGTTAAGTTTTAAAAGAATTTATGCAAAAGATGCACGGATGTCGTAATACTAAAAAATCTTACCATGGCATCTCCATGGATGTTACCATAGTTCAACACGTGCACTAGTGGCACGTATTGACCATAATGTGGAGGAGTTTTATAATAGATATTGTAATTCTCAAGATCTGTACAAAATGCGACCAGATGATTTTTTTCCTGATAAGTTAACTCAGAGCCATCGGTGTAGTAGGTTCTGTCTACCATGTTCCGCACATTGTTTGAACAATGAAAATAAGTTGTCAATGGAAATAAGCTGTCAACTATTTTGAAATGAACAATATAAATTAGTTAATAACTATGTTTGAGAAACTCACATAGCGGTAGAATTGGAAGCGTATCAACAAGGACCCCAATGTCCATATTGTCTTGGTCGATATTCGGATCACCAAGATCCATGGTGACAAGCATACCCTCATAAAAATCATACATCTTGCAAAGTGCTTCCCAATTTTTGCAACCAAAATGGGTTACACTCTCAGAATTATACAGATTTACTTCAAAATCCATATCATGATGGGTCCTTAGGTGAATTTTCTTTGTTTCAAAATTTTGCATGGTCTTCAAAACCCATCCTCGCCAAGACATAGCGTCTTGCATGGCATGGGATAAGCTACTCGAATTGTAAACAATGAAAATTACGCATTGAAATAGTTGAAGTCATGCTTAATTATGAAAAAACACTTTTCGTTGTTGCGTACCATTTCAACATCGAAGGTCTCCTGGAGCTTAATGCTGAAGCGCCGATCTTCATCCAGGTGAGGCCTGTCGCACAGACCTCGGTCGTCATTGCACCAGCTGCACTCCCCCGGGAGACTTTTGTTGTCCGATGACGACATTTCCTACGTTCATAATTCAAAGATTAAACTTGTACCATTCAATATATGTACTATAAAAATTAAATTGAATCATTATTATTCATCACGGGTTGATTATCGGTCTACCGAGTCTATATGGTGGAGAATCTCCCTCACTAATTCCTCTCTGATATTTGCGACCGTCGGTGATGGTTGTTACTCCTCCTTCCCCTAGTGCATAACAATGGTCTAGCACAAGGAGAAGAAGGAGAAACGACCCCCATGACAACAGTCGGGATTCTTGGTCCTCTGTCATATATGGTGGATACACTCCCTCATAGATTTTTCGACTGTTGGTGATGGTCGTTATTCCTCCTTCCCTAGTGCATAACAAAGGTCTAGCACAAGCAGAAGAAGGAAAAACGACCCCCATGACAACAGTCGGGCATCTTCATCCTCTCTCATATATGGTGGATACACTCCCTCACTGATTTTTCAACCTTCGGTGATGGAGCCTCGATAGACTTAAAGTCAACCCGAAATGTCGTTTAATTGTTTTTCTAGAAAATCCAAGCCACTCGATATATCATGCATATTCTAGCACAAGTCATGCCACAATTCACGGAAAAATCCAGCATGACCTTTGCTAAAAAAAAGGACAAATCGAGCGCCTGAAATTTGCCGCCACGGAAAGTAATCAACACTCCGGCAAAACATATGCCACTCGGAGGTGTAACCTGCAAACATGGCTGGACACTTGGGCAAGCACATATCCTATTTGAGCAACACAAGATATACATGTTTATATCTACATCATATGAGCATTCAAACTTGATGGAGTAGTTTTCCAATTTGAGCATTCAATAAGCAAAACCAAATCATAAAATAAATTAGTATACAAATTAGCATTCATTCAATAAGCAAAACTAAACCATCTCTTTTGTCCGTACATCGTCGAATATTATCACTAATAGATCTCGAATAGTATCATACATATAACATCACTAATAAAGCTAAAACCGTAGCGAACGACGGGTATCAGCACGGGCGGTGGACACCCAAAGAGAAGGAACCATCACAGGATCATATAAAATCGTGAAGCTCACCTGGTATGGAGGGCGCGTGTATGATGTGGTACACCAAAACATCATCTTCGAGGCACAGCTAAAGTACGGCGACGCGTTGGATCTTTCCAGTGGCACGCTCCGTGTACTCTGCGTCAAGACCGGTGACCTTCATCTCCACCTTTTGGAGGGAGTTGGATACATTGTTGATCCGCTTCCAAACAACCCTTGGGTGGTCGGTGACTATGGCAACTATGCTCAACGAGCCTTTGATGAGGACATGTTGGACGCTAAAAACCTGCATCTCGATCTCTTTTGCCATTTGGAACAGCTGGACCAGAGGGCTATGGTTTGGAGAATTAGGATTAGATGGCTAGTAGAGCCCACTTTATATCGTCGATTTCAGGTAAGGCACTCGATCAAGCCTATACATCCGGGAATTTAGCTCCAAACCAAAGACGACTTGCGTTGCTGCATTTCTTGGGCCGGGGCTTTACTTGATTTTGGCGAAAGAAAGGCCGTCATTAGACTTTATCTTTCCACGGTGAACTCCTTTGTTGTTGAAAATCGGCTGGCTGGATTGACCTTTGGGGCAATGAAATTCGATTTCGTTCATGTCGGCGGTTGGCAAAACGGCCCTGAGATCCGGGACTGGTAAAACATGGGTGCCTAATTTGCTTTTCCGTGCTCCGCCTTAGTGTGGACGCCAAACAGGTGGCACGAAATGCTCGTTCAACGGACGGAGACATACCACCGCCTCCTCCTGCAAACGAGCAAGTTCTAAGCTTTATCGATCTTCTCCGGCTCACGAAACTCTGGTCTAATGCCCGCCTTTAGAAAGGACCTGTTTCTTCCTATTATTCATATCCGCTAGGGGTACGAAGGAGAAGGAGACCGGATGCGTAAAGAAGATGATTATTTATAGGGGCTTCAGAATTACTCCAGGAGGATGTGAAGAGGTTAAATCAATGTGAATGCAGTGTGGTTTGGATGCAAATGAAGATGAAGGAGTAGTGAAGAAGCCGACGAAAAGCGGTTGCTGATGGAGAAGTAAATGGGAGAAGTGGCCTGTAGGCATTGATTACACGGCTAGGTAGACTAAACGAAAAGGCTACGTGGGTAGACTGAGGAGTGGGGCATGTCCTTGTACGTGCCCATCCTTCAAGCGCTACATGTGTCCCTTTTTTTGAACATCGCTACATGTGTCCCTGTACGAGAGTACTACTCATGTTCCTACTACTCCTACTACTAGTAGTAGTACAACTGTGGTACACTTGATGGTCAAAATACTATTATTCATCCGGTCCTCACAGTGAAATGACAAGACCCTGCGTCCGAGGTGACACCAGTCCAGGTGGTGTGTCCGGGTTACCAAAGTCAGCCTCACCTTGTGCACTGTGCAGTCACTGTCACCGCCGCTGTATAGCATGCCTCGCCTCGTCTCCCTCTCCCCCCATCTCCATCTCTGTCTCGCCGGAGATCCTGAGGTCACTCTTCATCATCTCACTGTGCCCCCGTGTACCCTCGCCTCACTCGCCTCCCCCATTACCACTATTCCCTCGCTAGCCGCTCCAGCACCGAGAGCCTTCTCCCCCGTAAATCAAGCCCCCCCAAAACCCCACCTTCCAAACTCCACCATGGCCGAACGCGAACCGCGCAGCATCCATATGAGCCGCGATTGGAGCAATCTCTCCAGTGACATCCTCGACCTCTGTTGTTCATGTATGGATATGTTGAGTGCCCTGCGGCTGGCTGCATGCTCGAGGGGCATGCACACGGCCATCGTCGAAGCGAGGCCTAAGCTTTTCAAGACACCCTGCTTGCTGCTATCTGGTCTTGCAAGATTTTCTCACCATGATATGGAGGCGCACATGATGCCCCTTGACTTCAATTCGATCTCCATTAACCGAAACTTCTTTGCAGGTATGTAGTGGGTCGACGTACATCATTTCCCTCGACTTTGATCCGATCACCATCGCCCTAAATTTCTTGCAGGTATGTACTGGGTCGGCATGAACTCCCACTAGATGGCTGCCATCAGAGAAGACGGGAAAAAGTTGATGCTCGTGAACTTCCAGACCTCCCATGAGATTATCCTTCCTCCGTTGGATGATATAGAGTTTTACCCTCGCGGTCCAAGTCATCTAGATTATGTCATCAGTTGGATGCACCTTGTTTTGCAGAAGATTGTAATCTGCCAAGTGCCCACACCACATGCGGATTACGCAGACTTCAAGCTAATTGCCTTGTTCGACAAGGGACTCGCCTATCTTTCCGCTGGTGCCTTCTTTAGCTAGAGACAACTCAGCTCGTAGTGGATCATCGTCAAAGATGATACACACTTCTGTGATGCTATTGAACACAATGGCATCATCTACGCGATCAACAAAGCAGATGGCACCACGTATTGCTGGGACGGCGCGTGTAGTTGTTTCCGTCCGATGTTAATGATGACACTGTTTGAACTTTTTGTGATGATTGACATATCCCTGTTTGAGAAGAATTTGAGTAGAACTATGGCAATGTATTAGAGACGCCATAAATCAGCTATATTTGGGATGAGTTGATTCATGCGATTGTGACCATGTCATTAAAGCCAATTTGTACCCCTGAATAATCAAACAGTTAGGAAGATTTTGATATTCTCCTTATTTTATAGTAATCTATATACTACTAAATATGAGTGTGTATCAATGGCCATGTTAGTTTCCTCATTTTCATGATGTAGAAACATGCATCACACTGTTGGTTTCATCTAACCATACATTAGGGAAGTAAATGTGCATATGGAGAACTCTATATTTGGAAGTAGTGAAATCTTGTAATGCTTACCATGTGTACATACCTATGTTCGCCCTTCAGCAATCAATAGCTAGAATAATATGCTCACAAAAATTTTGCCCACAAAACATGAGTATATAACAATGCATGGTCTGTTAGTTTCCTTGAAGAATTTGTTTCTGAGGACAGAACATGATTACATAACATGCATGACATGGTAGTTTCCTGTGAAGAATCGATTGTGAGATAACATGAGTATAACCATGCATGGCACTTCTATATTTTCGAACCCATTATACATTTTCCTGTATTTTCCTCCCAGTTCCAACAAGGACATATCAATGTTGTTCCTTGCATTATCCAACTCATACTCTGAACAATGTTTATCTTACATTAATAATGCCTGTCCTTTTTGATATGACGCAGTGTCCCTACACTTATTGCCCTTTGTAATCACATCACCTTTGCCAAAAACAAGGAAGCACAACTGGTTCCTCGCTCAATCAGATGACGGCAAAAGACTGATGATCATTCGGACACATGAGCTGGAAAAGTTATATTGCAAAAACCCCACTGTATGCAAGCACCGTGAAATACGTGAGTATCTGGGCAGTGGTTGTCACGTCTATGAGCAGGATACCGGCTTGTTGGGGCCTTCGGGATTTTTGAGTTGGAGGCGGGTAAACAGCCTTGGTTCACACTCTCTCTTTCTCGGACTCAATTATCCGATTAACCAGGAGATCACCGTTGGCAAGGACGTTGACGACAGAGAGGCACTGTTTGCTATGGAAAACTGTGTCTACATGGCGAGCCCTAGGATTTCGGGAGCAAACTCCCCTGATTGTCAATGATATAACCTGCAGCCAAAAGAAGGTGAGAATGACAAAGGCATCTGCATTAACTTTGATCCTTGGATGTGTCGAGTCCGATAGGCAGTGATGTGGTTCAAGCCTTCAAGTTGATTGGTAATTGGGTTGTTGCGTCGAAAGGGTGGAGTACTGGTGTCTCTAGATCACTTGTGGCTGAACCGGGGCTGCAAATTATGATGGTGTTGGATCATCCCTGTTCGAATGACTTGTTATCTTTGCTGCTTGTTCTGGATGGGTAGTTCTCTCTTTTGTTATGCATATTCCTTGTCATTTGGTCATCCTCGTCTATGTCACTCTTACTATGTAATAGTTGCCTCTATTTAGAATGTCATTCTCATCTGGATCATGAGAGTCTTAGCACTATAGATGGGTGCGTTCTGGTGGTGTAGCAAGACTTATTATGAACTATCATGTCTTGCTGTTTATGTCAGTAGTAGTCACTAGTCAGTGTTTGAATGTTGTATATATCATTGTTTCGAATTGTTTATTGTCTCAAACTGTTGGTGGGCTAAATGAGGGCATCCCCATTCTCCAGTGTTCAGAGTATATCTCCTTTTTTCAAGTTATAATTTGAGCTCAGTGTCTTTTCGATGATGTACACTTGTTTGGGCCAGTGAGGTGTCGTTGAATATGGGCCGAGTAGTAATGCAATGCCAAGTAGGTCAATTATGACTGTTAGGTCGGGCTCTCAAAAGATCCTCAAAAAAAGGTCGGGCTCTCAAAAAAAGAAAGAATAGGGACTCTTAGGCCGACATGTGGACGCCAATGGTGTTTTCGTGAGCTTGCGCGCCAAGAGCATATTTGCGCATGTTCGAAATTCAGGCTACCTTTTCATCCCCAATCTCCCCCACACACACACACCTCTGGAATCTCGATTCCTACTCTAGTTCCCCCAAATCCCCCTCCTGTACTCCTTGTAATCAAGCGCACTATCATGTCGTCGGTCAACGCGGATCTCCGAGCCGGAGATACTGAGATTCGTCCTGCCTTTGGGCACTACGTGTTGTCGCTCAACAGTGGAATGGCGGCGCTTGACGGCCAGTTTGCCGGCAAAGTGCTGATGGTAACCATCAACGGCGATCGGCCTCCCGTCTCGCCGGACGACCTTGTCAAAGCTCTTGGCATTGCGCACGGAATCCAAGTGACTTCTTGTCGAAGTCTGTCTGCCACCGGCTGATTTCTTCATCAGGTTCCGGTCAACTTTCGACTGCAGTCGTGTGTTCGAATCTTCCCGGCGTTTGTTCTACGATGGCGCGCTGGTGAGCTTTGATCAGTGGCACCCAAGATGGGGCTCGGTGCCCTCTGAGCTTGAGTTTTTAACAAAGCTTACCATTCACGGCATGCCTCGACGTGCTTGGAACAGCGTGTCCATGAATGAGCTTATCAACGACCTTGGAGGTGAGCTCATAAGTACGTTTGTTCCTCCGGACAGCTGGGCTCTGACGGTTATGGCATGGATGAAGAAACCATCCACCATACCGAAGGTGATTGGTGTTGAGATATCGGTGCAGGAACCGGGGTTGTACTATTCGTTGCCACCAAGGTCGTCGCGGACCATGTTAGGGATGTACCTGTATCGAGTAGTCAATCCATCAATCGAAGTCCTGCCGCCGCTGCTGGTGCCCGGGTCCGTCGACGGCGTCCATTACAGGAGTCAACGCCAAACTTTTCCTGTGTTGATCGGAACGATGGATGGCATAGGGCCTACTCCATCACGCGGCGGAGGCCACTGCTTCTTTGGGAGAAGAGGCAGGGTTGGCTACCTAGATGTGCTCTAATTTGAGGTAACAACTGAATCTTGTCTGATACTGTCCTAGCTAAATCCGAGCTATGGGTGTGAAGCACTGATGTGCCAGTACATTTGATTGTGACCTGTTCTATTTTTTTACTTGAACTTTTTTAGGAAGGGTTGTACGTCAACTTAATGTTCTAGCAGAACTTATATATTGTGTTGTCTGTGTGTTTTCTTTGCACAACATTCAAGATATTTCCCCATCATTGATAAAGACGATGAACCATTATGTACAAGTTCATTGGTTTCAACATAGCCCTACCCGTAGCGATCCACTGCCTCCACCCTGATTGTGCCGCCTGCGTGAAATTTTTGTATGCAAGTTCAGTGTGCTATGATGTTCTATATGATTGTGTCAACTATATAAGTTTTTACTGAGCATCATCAATGCATATGGCTGAAAGATGTATTTACGCATCGACCGATGGGTCTCTCTCTCTCACACACACACAAACACACATGCACACACGCACAAGCGGGACACGTTGAATTATTTATTCGCTCGTGACAGCTTTTAATTAGGTTCCGCTGTACTTTAACTTTTTTCTTAAGTTATTAATTGAGCTTAGTGACTTCAAAAAGTTGTACAAAAGCCTTGTCTGGGCCTTTCCGGCGTCGTTGAATGTGGGCTAAGTAGCCATGTAAGGTTGTATTGTACTACGCACGCCTTTTTTTCAACATCAGCAATGTAACTGGGCCGACAGTTGTACACAATCCGGGTGAACTTGTTATTCTCCGCCCCGCTGGGCTGCAAATCTTTCCTAGGAGGAGGGATGCATGAGGCTTAACAGGAAAATTGGCTTTAAGAAATAATAAATGGGATGTAATTATAAAAACTAGGCAGTAACTGTAAAAAAATGCACCAAACACGTAATTAGTTTATAAAATACTAGCAAAAGAGCCCGTGCGTTGCAATGGGAGAGAAAACATAACACACGCTCTTAACTCAACAACCATCACTCAAAACCACAATAGGTCCATCTTCTTTATTTTTGCGAGGCACCATATTTGTGTTGCCGCTTATCCTCCTTCTCACCCTCACCGGCGATGGCCTCGGTGTTCACCCAAAACAACAAAAAAACGTGTGTTGAATATGGTTAATCCTAAGGCGTCTCTCCCTCCCTCTCTCCTCTCTCTCTCTCTCTCGCTTTCTCTCACTCTCGCGATGAGAAATCTGTTTTTTCCCCTGCGACATTTTTCAGAGGTATGCATGTGTAGTTATCGATGTTTTCTTTTCCCTATATGGTTATAGTGGGGTGTTTATTTGCAATCCGGATCGCCGCCGGTATGAAAAAAAACAGATCTTGTGCTATAACTTATAAGTTTGCTTCAATAACAATATTTTAAAAATATTTAACATGTAAAATTAACATCATAGTTAGATTTCACACATTTTTCTAATAAAATTTTATATATAATATGTTAAAATCGAAGTTACAGTTTAAAAGATACAGATAATTTAGAAAATCATTTGGTTTGACTCAAATATATTCCAAAATAATATTTAAAAATACTTAACCGGTAAAAATAATCTCATATTCATATTCTACATATTTTTCTAATCAAATTTCATATATAAGATGTTCAAATCGGAGTTATGGTTTAAAAATATGGATGATTGTAAAAAGCATTTGTTTGACTTAAATATGATCCGCGGATGAATTACCTAAAACAACAGGGGGTTTCGAAAAATTTAAAATAACGGTTCGGGTGTGACTTAAATCCGGACGACGGGTTGATTTTAAGAAAAGACAGGGATTTGTGTGTAAAATATGAAAATAATGATTCGTTTTAAACTTAAAACAGGACTGCGGGTTGAATTCTCTGAAATAAAAGGACTTTTTTTGAAAAATGCCATGACGGACGAAAGAAACCCAATTTGCTTTATTATTAGGTAAAGATTACTTTTGGATTTTGAAAATTTTAATTTCATTAATTGTTGCACGCACAATGTTTCGTTGGATTTTTACGTAATACAAATTTATATTGAAATTGTATTTAATATGACTAGAAATTTCGGGATAAAAATATTTTGGATCCCATCAAAATGTGGGAAATTTTATTGAATTCTGTTTTGAACGGTTGGTTGAAATTATTAATCGTTGTCCTAGCTAGAAAATGGGTTGTACTTTTAACAAACTGTAAATGTGGTGTAGTAAATTCCATTAGAATTCAAAAATGGTCCGTACATTCTTACAAATCGCAAATGGGCTATAAGCTCTCTGCCATACACTTGTGGGCCTACTAAGTTGACACGTGCCCTAAAAAAAGTATGTTGGATGCGTATGCAAGGCTTTGTCAACTTATAGTCAACACACGGTTCTAGCGGCAGTGTCTGTTGGATGTCCATCCAACGGATGCCGTGCTTGTTCTTTAATCTCGGATATTCTAGCTTCAGCCGCCCAAAAAATGATGCCTCCCCTGACATCTGGGGTTTACCGTTTCGGAGGCTGACCTGTGGGCCCACTAAGTTGACGCGTACCAAGGGCTTTGTCAACTTTGTCAATATAAACGATTCTAGCTGCAATGACCGTACGATGTCCATCCAACGGCCGTCACGATTCTTCAACCTCTGGTATTCTTGCTCTAGCCACCCAAAGCAGTGACGGTTGTGCCGCCTGCTCC
Organism: Triticum urartu; assembly: GCF_056163025.1. Classification (NCBI taxonomy): domain Eukaryota; kingdom Viridiplantae; phylum Streptophyta; class Magnoliopsida; order Poales; family Poaceae; genus Triticum; species Triticum urartu. The sequence goes on along the minus strand of NC_141876.1, from coordinate 395,805,548 downwards.
TGTCTCCCATGGCCGGCTGTGCTGTCATGGAGGCCTCACCACCCCCTACCACTCCCACCGCTAGACAGGCCCTGCGGTGACGGCATCCTCACACCGCAGCCGAACCAGTGAACCCTCGTACTCCTCTTCGCGTGGGCATCCACTATCGCGTCTTCCCCGGCTCTGTGTCATCCCCTTCCTAGGCCTCGCTGTCGTCCACCGCCTTGGTGCTCTCGGCGCGGCGTGGTCAATGTGGTCAACGAATGACTTCCATCGGAAGAGTACTGTACGTGGAGAGGCTGACAGCTGGGTCCACAGCCTCAGCAAGGAAGTGCCTCCTTATTATGCAGAAAATAATGATTCCACCACCCGACAGCAGGGACCCATCAGATGGGCCACAGTATTTCGCGAAAAAAATGATTTGCCCCGCTGACTACTGGGACCCACCAGCTACATCTTCACACGCAAGGAAGTGCCTGACAATCGGGACCCACCTGGTCGAATCGTATGTAGAGTTGTCATTCTGATCGCGAACATGTACGTACATACTGGTCGATGTAGAGGCGCGCACGTGTCATAGTAGAGGCGCACCCGTGTCGTAGTAGAGGCGCGCACGTAGCATGTACACGTACATACAGTGGCCAGGGTGCAAGAAAGAAAATACGGTCACATACATACATATGGGCGGGGTCTCGAACGCCTACTCGTGCATACGTACGGCCATGGCTCGTGTACATGGCTGGGTCGGAACGGAGAAGTTGGCCATCGTCGTGTTCATGGGAAGGCAACTGGCTGGGTCGGAACGGAATGCGTCGTCGTGTTCATCGGGAGCCAACCGGCTTGGATGGAACAGTCGATGGAAACGAGGCCTGGCGTACCGCAGAACGGAGGAAACGGCCTTGTGTTCGACCGGCCATGGTCGAAACGGAATCCTGTTCATCGGGAGGGGTCTGGCATACCGCAAAACAAAGGAAACATACCTCCTACGGTGGAAACGGGGTCCTGTTGATCGGGAGAGGTGTGGCGTACCGCAAAACGGAGGAAACAGACTTGTGTTGGAGCGCTACGGTCGAAACCGGGGTCCTGTTCATCAGGAGGGGTGTGGCGTACCGTAAAACGGGACTCCACGGGATACTATTCATCTCCACCGTCGACTGCCTCCACGGGCTACTGTTCATCCACTGTCGACCTCCTCCAGCCTCCACCTGTGACTGTTCATCCACGGGCTCCTGTTCATCTAGCCTCCACCGCGCGCTCCTCCACCGGCTACTGTTCAATCAGCCCTCTCCATGTGGTCCTGTTCAACCACCCCTCCATGGGCTACTGTTCATCCAGCCCTCCACCGGCTACTGTTCAACCAGCCCTCCACCGGCTACTGTTCATCTAGCCCTCCACGGGGTCCTGTTCATCCAGCCCTCCATGGGGTCCTGTTCATCCACCGGCTCGATCGATCGGTGGTGCTGTTCATCCAGCGGCAACGGCCTCTACTACCACGAGGTCCTGTTCATCCAACCCCCCACTGCGAACTGTTCATCCACCCCCCCCCCATCAACACTCACTGTTCATCCACAGGCAGCATCGGTCGGCTTCACTTAGCAGCAGTAACGAAGGAATCACTCAGGTTCAGTTAACAGCAAGGGATCGATCGATCGCTCGGGTTCAGTAACACGTAGCCTGCAGTGAAATCGCTCAGGTTCAGTTAGAGCCCAACGCCTCGCTCGGGTTCAGTTAGAGCGCAATGCCTCACACACACATGCATACGTACAAGAGAAACGCGCATCGCTCGGCCCCCGACCACCCACCGTAACCAGGAACTCCCTGATATTTTCCTCGCCCTCGCTTCTACCATGGTTTTTTCCGTCATGGACGGCCCAAAGAATGTCATGCAGCTGCGTCTCTGGCCCGCCCAGGACGAAAAGCCCATTTCCTGTCATGATCTTTTGTCATAGAAGTAGGACCCTACCACATCTATGATGATATTGGGTTTTCTCACAATTATCGTCATAGAAGTGTCACAAGTATGACATCAAAAAATTTCGTTCGGCCCAAAATGTCATGGATGTTTCTTTTTTTGTAGTGTATAGAGTAGTCATCAGACCGCGTCTGCTAGCCGTTCAAAGCGTCAACATTAGCGGGAGGGGCTTGTCACCTAGCGGTGCATCTAGGACATAATTCTTCTGTGCAGAAATAAGGATAATCCTCAAGTTACTAACCCAATCCGTGTAGTTGCTACCACCATATTGCAACTTAGCTTTCTATGGAACGCATTAAAATTCAAGGGAACGGTAGCACGGGCCATTGATTGATACGTCTCTATCATATCTATAATTTTTGATTGTTCCATGCCAATATTATACAACTGTCATATACTTTTGGCAACTTTTTATACTATTTTTTGGGACTAACATATTGATCCAGTGCCCAGTTCCTGTTTGTTGCATGTTTTTTGTTTCGCAGAAAATCTATATCAAACGGAGTCCAAACGGGATAAAAACTGACGGAGATTTTTTGGAATATATGTAATTTTGGGGAAGAAGAATCAACGCGAGACGATGCTCGAGGGGGCCACGAGGCAGGGGGCGCGCCCTGGGCCCTCGTGGACACCCCTTACAGCGGTTGGTGCCCTTCTTTCGCTGCAAGAAATATAATATCCGGATAGAGATCGTGTCCAAAATTCAGCCCAATCGGAGTTACGGATCTCCAGGAATTTAAGAAACGGTCAAAGGGCAGAATCAGAAAACGCAGAAACAGAGAGACAAATCCAATCTCGGAGGGGCTCTCGCCCCTCCCATGCCATCGAGGCCATGGACTAGATGGGAAACCCTTCTCCCATCTAGGGATAAGGTCAAGGAAGAATAAGAATAAGAAGGGGGCTCTCTCCCCCTCTCTTCCGGTGGCACCGGAACGCCGTCGGGGCCATCATCATCACCGCAATCTACACCAACAACTTCACCACCATCATCACCAACTCTTCCCCCCTCTATGCAGCGGTGTAACCCCTCTTTTACCCGATGTAATCTCTACTTAAACATGGTGCTCAACGCAATATATTATTTGCTAATGATGTATGGCTATCCTATGATGTTTGAGTAGATCCGTTTTGTCCTATGGGTTAATTGATGATCGTGATTGGTTTGAGTTGCATGTTTTATTATTGGTGCTGTCCTATGGTGCTCTGTGACGCCCTCGATTCAACCGTACACTAATCATACACGCAAATGTGTACGATCAAGATCAAGGACTCACAGGAAGATATCACAACACAACTCTAGACACAAAATAAAATAATACAAGCTTTATATTACAAGCCAAGGGCCTCGAGGGCTCGAATACATAAGCTCAAATACACAAGAGTCAGCGGAAGCAACAATATCTGAGTACAGACATGAGTTAAACAAGTTTGCCTTAAGAAGGCTAGCACAAAAAAAACATCGATCGAAAAGGCAAGGCCTCCTGCCTAGGAGCCTCCTAACTACTCCAAGTCGTCAGCGGCCGTCACGTAGTAGTAGGCACCCTCGGGGTAGCAGTAGTCTTCAGTGGTGCCGTCTGGCTCCTGGGATCCGTCATCTGGTCGCAACGAGCAGGTATGGGGGAAAAGAGGTAGCAAAGCAGACGTGAGTACTCATCCAAAGTATTCGCAAGACTTACATCAGATCTAAACTAAGTATGCATCTGTATCAAAGGAAATGGGTTGTATCTGTGGACTAAACTAGAGAATGCCAGAAGAGAAGGGGGAAGATGTAACACCCCGGATGTAATTTACCTTATATGTATCCCAACTCTTGACGTTTCCGGCGCTAAGTTATTTTATTTCCTCGGGTTCGGGTTTTTGTCTCCGTGTGTTGTTTCCTTGTCATGCATCTCATATCATGTCATCTTGTGCATTGCATTTGCATACGTGTTCGTCTCATGCATCCGAGCATTTTCCCCGTTGTCCGTTTTGCATTCCGGCGCTCCTATCTCCTCCGGTGGACCTTTCTACCTCTTTTCGTGTGTGGGGGTTAAAAGTTCCGGATTGGACCGAGACTTTCCAAGCGGCCTTGGTTTACTACCGGTAGACCGCCTGTCAAGTTTCGTGCCATTTAGACGTCGTTTGATACTCCAACGGTTAACCGACGGACCGAGAAGGCCTCGTTTGTGTTGCAGCCCAACACCCTTCCATTTTGGCCCAAACCCCACCTAAACCCTCTCCATCACCTAGAGTGTTCGATCACGATCGCGTAGCCGAAAACCGCACTCCATTTGGAGCTTCCTAGCTCCCTCTATGCCTATATAAAGACCCCTTTCCAAAAATTCGGATCTCTCCCCCGAAACCCTAGCCCCCTTCTTCCTCCGTGCGCCGGACAACGTCCGCCGGCGCCGGACATGTCCACTTCGTCTGCCGCCGCCACGTGGCGCGCCTCCATTGGGCAGCGCCTCAGCCCCACTTCGCCGCACCCGCCGCCTGCCCGGGGCAGCCCAGGCGGGGCCCTCCAAGCCCATCGGCCGGGCCGCGCCGCCCGCAAGGTCCCGCTCGCCTGCCTCCGCCCAGCGCCGCCCCGCTCTCCCCGCTGCCTCGCCGGAAGAGCTCGCCACCGACGCGCTCCGGTCACGCCGTCCGGTCTCCAGCGCCACCGCTCGCCGGCAACCTCGCCGCCCCGGACCGCCGTCTCCTCTGGCGCCGACTTCGCCGCCCGCCGACGCCGGCAAGTTCCCCCCGGCGAGTTCCTCCACACTCCGGCCGCCATGAGCCACTGTTCCGGCGAACCCCGGCGATCTCCTCGGGAAGCATGCAGATCTGGATCTGAAACTTCACCCGGTTGACTTTTATCCCCAGAAACCCTAGTTTTTTTGCGATTTTCATCATGTCGTAACTCCGCATTCGTAGCTCTGATATGTGCGTGTAGCATATCAAAATGTTCGTCTCAACGAGTACATCATTTCATCTCATTGCATCATTTTCATTTGAGCTCATCTTGATGCCTGAAATGCTGTTGGAAGAGGGCTATGTATTATAATTGTCAGATCTGTTTTATCAAATAGATATTTGTCATTTTTGTCATGATTAATGAATGCATGATATGCTCCTGAGCTCTACATGAGTTTTGTTATATGCCATGCCATCTTTACAGAGGTGCTTACCATGTATTTTTGTGATATGTGTGGTGACTAGCACAAGCTTGCAAAGTAGTGTACTCGGTAATGCTGATTTCAGGGACTTAGAATTTCTCTAAGTCCTTGTCCTGATTTTGTCATTATGCCATATGTTCATGTTGTTTCCTAGTGATACGTGCCTCTTTTGAGGATGATCAGTAAGGATTATTTGTTAACATTGTGGTTCTCTATCCATCCATGTCTTTGTTTGCATTTATAGAGCACCCTAGCTTGAGTCAATCGAACTCTACTTTTGCTATTTCGTGAATCCTGGCAGATTGTTGACTTGTTAGCGATTTTGCCGAGGATGTTGCTATTGATCCGTGCATGCTATGTTGTTATTCTTGCCATGTCTAGCTTCTAGGACATGTATTCTTGATGGGTGTATGCTTAGTTTGTCATGCCATGCTCTGTAGTGAGTGCATCGAGCTCGTAAACATGCCTACTCGTTAACTGATTTGCATGCTCCAGTTTTTCACTAAGTCTGTAATCTGATTATGTTTTTGCCATGTTCACATGCTTGCAATTGTATTTTCTGATCCCTTTTGGCTCAAGGTCACTAAGGGACTTTTGTTAAGTGCTTTGAGTAGCTTCATGCCATGCCTTGATTTGCCATGTTAAGTTCCTGTAGCATGTAGTTTTCATGCTCTAAAGTGTGCTACCTGATGTTAAATTCCAGACTTGTGTTAATTTCACTAAGTCTAAAACCTGTTATCATTTGCACTTTTGCCATGCTTGTTTGAACCTGTTAATGGATGAATTGGCCATAGCTCAGTGTTAATCTTTTGTCAAGCATCATGAGTGGATCCCCGCCATGTATTTTTTTTGTCATGTTTGAGTGTTGTAGCATAATTATCTTGATGCTTTTAGATGGCTACTTGCTGATTATCGCAAACCGGTGCCATATTTGTTTTGCTTGCCATTTCCAAACCGTGCATCCGATTCCGGTGATCTTTATATCGATTTCCACCGAAATCACCTCACCTTTCCAGTGGAACTCTTGGATTTCCATGTTGAGGCCAGGTTCAATCATTCCTTGTCAAATCTTGCATATGCATCACATATCGCATCCCGCATAGCATACCATGTTTGCATCATGTTGTTCGAGCATTGCACGTGGTTGATTGTGTTCCTTTTGCTTGTTTGTCTTGTTTGGGTAAAGCCGGGAGACGAGTTCGCTAACGAGGAGCCCGTTGAGTTTGCTTACGAGGATCAAGTCAACTCTGACAACTTTGCAGGCAAGATGATCATACCCTCGAAATCACTTCTATCTTTGCTTGCTAGATGCTCGCTCTTTTGCTATGCCTATGCTACGATGCCTACCACTTAGTTATCATGCCTCCCAAATTTCCATGACAAACCTCTAACCCACCATGTCCTAGCAAACCGTTGATTGGCTATGTTACCGCTTTGCTCAGCCCCTCTTGTAGCGTTGCTAGTTGCAGGTGAAGTTTGGAGATCGTTCCTTGTTGGAACATTGTTTATTGTTGGGATATCACTATATTATCTTGTTATCTTAATGCATCTATATACTTGGTAAAGGGTGGAAGGCTCGGCCTTTTGCCTAGTGTTTTGTTCCACTCTTGCCGCCCTAGTTTTCCGTCATATTAGTGTTATGTTCCTGGATTTTGCGTTCCTTACGCGGTTGGGTTATAATGGGAACCCCTTGACAGTTCGCGTTGAATAAAACTCCTCCAGCAATGCCCAACCTTGGTTTTACCATTAGCCACCTAGCCTCTTTTCCCTTGGGTTTTCGGAGCCCAAGGGTCATCTTTATTTAACCCCCCCCCCCCGTGCCAGTGCTCCTCTGAGTGTTGGTCCAAATAGAGCCACTTGCAGCACCACCTCGGGGAAACTTGAGGGTTGGTTTTAGTTGTACGTAGTGTTTATCTGAGTGTGCCTTGAGAACGAGATATGTGCAGCTCCTATCGGGATTTGTCGGCACATTCGGGCGGTGTTGCTGGACTTGTTTTACCATTATCGAGGATGTCTTGTAAAACCGGGATGCCGAGTCTGATCGGAATGTCTCAGGAGAAGGAATATCCTTCGTTTACCGTGTGAGCTTGTGATGGGCTAAGTTGGGACACCCCTGCAGGGATTTGAACTTTCCAAAGTCGTGCCCGCGGTTATGGGCAGATGGGAATTTGTTAATGTCCGGTTGTAGATAACTTGAAACTTAACTTAATTAAAATGAATCAACCGTGTGTGTTACCGTGATGGTCTCTTCTCGGCGGAGTCTGGGAAGTGAACACGGAGTTGGAGTAATGTTTGACATAGGTTGTTATAGGATCACTTCTTGATCATAGTTCTTCGTTCGTGCTTTGCCTTCTCTTCTCGCTCTCTTTTGCGAACAGGATAGCCACCATATATGCTAGTCGCTTGCTGCAGCTCCACATATTACCTTGCCTTACCTATAAGCTTAAATAGTCTTGATCGCGAGGGTGCGAGATTGCTGAGTCCCCGTGACTCACAGTTACTTCCAAACCAGATGCAGGGACCGATGATACCGTTCCAGACAATGCGCTTGAGCTCAAGTGGGAGTTCGACGAAGACTCTCGCCGTTACTATGTGTCTTTCCTAGATGATTAGTAGTGGTGCCCAGTTGGGGCGATCGGGGTCCGTGTCGCATGTGGGGGTTGATCTTTTATTTTGGTACCGTAGTCGGACCAAGAGTGTATTGGATGATTGTAATGTTATTCATGTATTTGTGTGACGTGGCGAGTGTAAGCCAACTATGTACCTTCACCCCTTTTATCTATTTACATGGGTTGTTGTGAAGATTACCTTACTTGCTACACTGCTTTCAATGCGGTTATGCCTCTAAGTCGTGCTTCGACACGTAGGAGATATAGCCGCATCGAGGGCGTTACAGAAGACTAGCCTATCGAAGACTAGCATCTTAAAGCATCTTGCAGCATATAGAAGAGTACAGATCAACATAATATAAGTAGTAGTAGTGTTATCAACCTCGACCAGAGATCCTTTCTCGACTCCCTGCCAGAAAGCAATCCCAGAGCCATACTATCCATTTCTCATATCCATTCATTTCTCATCATGAGTATCCAGTTCTAGTTGTATCGATCGGGAGACAACTCCAAGTGTCCGTTACCGTAGGACAGGCTATCGATAGATGTTTTCTTCCCTACAGGGGTGCACCAACTTACCCATCACGCTCTATTAACTCCGGCCGGACACACTTTCCTGGGTCATGCCCGGCCTCGGCCAAACAATATGCCGCAACCCGACCTAGGCTTAATAGAGAGGTCAGCACGTCGGACTAAGCCTATGCCCCCAGGGGTCATGGGCCATCTCCCCGGGAACTCCTACACGTTGCGTACACGGTCGGTGAGCAGACCTAGCTACCTCCTTCAACAAGGCAGGAGCTTACACAGTCCAACCCGGCGCGCGCCGCTTAGTCGCTGACGTCTATTAAACTTCGGCTGATGTATACGACGTAGAACGCCCATACTATGCCCACGTGATGGTTAGTGCTATTAGGCCAGAGGCCCCTCGGATCAAATATCCAAATCATAGTGGATTAGGAGCATGCGGTAACGTGCAGAGACTCACGATCGATGTGACCCCGTCGCCCCGTCTCGAGTACTTGCGGAAAGGGCTAAGAATGCCCGGCCACACCTCGTAAGTATCTCGCAGGCACCTTCCAAGTCAACCCAACTCCACATCACTCGCTATTAAGCTCGCACGGATACCCCTCAGGGTCGACCCGTCTTTAGTAACATGGCTCAGTGCAAAGTCACAATAACCATAATAACTATCTGTCTAACACCAAGGGAAAAACCCGAGGAATTACCCCCGGTGAATTCCACTCGATGTTATCATCAAGGTGAACGTAAGAGGATCCACCCTCGAGGTTCACACTTGAGGGGTTGCACGATAGAGCCGTAACGGAAGTGGTTAAGGAGGAAATCACCCTCGATGACCACGACCGGATAGCTACACTACAGAGATCTCATCAGGAGTGATGAATGAGGTTCCACCCTCGGCACTCGATGGTAAATCTGCAGAGTTGAGCAAAAAAGGGGAAAGTGATGTGCAATGTCGGGGCCTAGACGTCGATCACGTTGATCGAGTCATTGAACATAAAGCGGGGCAACTGGGACAAGGTGGGGGTCACTGATGGATCTCTAACCAACCTATATTAAGCAGTTTAGGATAAGAAGGTAAGGTATGAAAGCAGGTAACAAAAATAGGCTATGCATCAGAGTAGGATCATACAAAAAGCAGTAGCAGTTCTAATGCAAGCATAAGAGGGAAAGAAATGGGCGATATCGGAATGCTCAAGGGGGGTTTGCTTGCCTGGTTGCTCTGGCAAGGAGGGGTCGTCGTCGACGTAGTCGATCACAGGGGCAACATAGGTCTCGAGGTCTACCGGAGAGAAGAGGGGGAAGAAACAGTAAATACAGAGCAAACAATGCATCACAAGGCATATCATGACGATAGGCAGAGCTAGGGTTGTCCTAACGTAGTACTACACGTTGCAGACGGAGGGCATAAACATCCGAGGATGAACCCTGGCGTTAGACGAATTCTGGACAGATGAAAGAGAGCGGATGGTTCCATGTTCAGCATGCTAGGGGAATGTGACAGGTGAATGGACCGTGCATTCGGATTCGTGGGATTTTTCTGAGCAACTTTCATATAGAAAACATTTTCATCGGAGTTACAGTTTAATTTCTATGAATTTTCAAAGATTAAAGCATTTCCAGAAATTAGTTAAATTGACAGAAAAGGAAATATGGCGTCAGCATGACATGTTGATGACGTCAGCAGTCAACAGGACTGCTGACCAGGTCAAACTGACCAGTGGGTCCCACATGTCATACACAGAGGGCTAACAGTGGGTTATTTCAATTAAACAGAGTTAATTAGCAGTAGGGCCCCACATGTCAGTGACTGATTAGGCTAACTAATTAGTTTTAATTATAAAAATGTTTTAATTAGATTAATTACACGGTGGGGCCCATGTGTCAGTGACACTATGTGCCCAGTCAGCATAGTTGACTACGGTCGACGTGGTCGACTAGGGCCATGGGGCCCACGAGCAGTGACCCAGAGGCGGGCCCGGCGGGGTTTCGCCGCCAGCGACCAAAACAGCAGCGGGGCTCGCCGGACTTCACCGGAATCGCGCCACAGGGGGTCATTAGGCGCGGGACTTGGCGCGTTCGAACGAGGAGAGCTCGCCGCATCGCGCGGTGAGGCCGGCCGGAGCTGGAGCTACCGGAAACGGCGCCAGTGACGAGCATGGACGGCGGTTGGCTTCGGGCCTCATCGGGGATGAGGCTACGGGCGATCAAAAGGAGCATGGGGTAGTGCGTTCGAAAGAAGGGGCTCGGGCGCAGCCATTCGAGGTCTCAACCGAGGCTGGGATGGACAGAGTCGTCGCCGGCGAGATGGACGGCGGAGACCCGAGGCACGACGAGCTTGCAAATGGCGCAACGGCGAGCAAAACGAGCAGTGCTGAGTACGTACGGCGTCTACACATGCGGGCGAGCATTATGGACACGCTTGCGCGGGCGTTCGGTCACCGGAACGTGGCCGGCGATCAGCTCGGCGGAGGCGAGCTCGGTCATGTGCGGAACGGTGCCTACGGGCGCGACACCGGAGGGAATATGGAGGGGAGAGAGGCGAGGCTCATCGGGCGGCTACGTAAAGCCCCTGGAAGGTTAGTAGCAGCAGCAGGCATCGCCGGAGTCGAAGGGGATCGCCAGAGCAGAGGCGGAAGGAGGGCGGCTCGATCCGCTGCCTGCGGTGCTCCTCGAGCTCGATGGCGAGGCGTAGTCGATGTAGGGGTCAACGGCGCATCTTGTGGACGTGCTGGCGAGGCGCGGGGTGGCCGGTGGCCGCGTGGTCGACGGAGAACGGTGGTGATGGCGCTCGGCAGAGAGGGAGAGGAGCGAGCGAGCGAGAGGAGAGGGGAGAGGTGGAGAGGATGAGGGAGAGAGAGGGCAACTGGGTGAGTGGGGAGGGAGCCCGAGGTGTCGGGGCCTTATCCCCTCTCGCCGGTGACGTGGAGTATGGGGCGGCGCACCCGGTCTGGCGGGGACGAGCGGGACGCGCCCGGTCGGACGAACAGGGGGGAGGGGGACATAGGGGAGAGGTAGGTGGGCCGGCGTGGGTGGGTTAGGTGGGCCGGCCCAGGTGGGTTCGGTCCAGGGAGGGGGTTCCTCTTTCCTCTCCCTTTTCTCTTTTTTTCTTTTTCTTTTTTTAAAGCTTTTTTGTTTTAGCTATTTTAGGCCACATAGGCATTTTGCAAAAATGTTGGATCACCAAGAATATTACCAGGAAAATATTTCACCACCAATGTTTGAGGATTTTTGAAATTCACTCAGAATTTGAAATTGAATTCAACTGGAATTTGAAAAGAGAGAGAACCAAGGATGATCAAACACTTGTTTAGAAAAATGATTAACTTAACATGAGGGGTTACTGTAGCAACATTACACCGGGGTGTTACAACTCTCCTCCTTTAAAAGAAATTCTCGTCCCGAGAATTAAGAGGTAGAAGGGAACAGGTCGGGGTATTCAGCACGGAGGTTATCCTCACATTCCCAAGTGGCTTCAACTTTAGAATGATTTGACCATTGCACCTTGAGGAACTTGGTAACCTTCTGGCATTTTCGACGTTCAGCTTCTTCAAGAATGCAGATCGGATGCTCTTTGTATGTGAGATCATCTTGAACTTCAATCAATTCCAGATCCACTTCACGTTTCGGATCCTTGAAGCATCGATGAAGTTGCGACACGTGAAAGACGTCATGGACGTGAGAGAATTGAGGTGGCAACTCCAATTGATAAGCCACTAGTCCACGACAGGCGAGGATGCGGAAGGGACCAATGTAGCGCGGAGCTAGCTTGCCCTTGACTCTGAACCGATGAGTGCCTCTCAAAGGAGTGACACGCAGATAAGCTTGTTCATAGGTTGATAAGTTGAACCCCAGTGTTTCCGGTCATAGTTGCTCTTCTGGCGGGACTGGGCCGCCTTGAGATTATCCCTTATAATGCGAACCTGCTCTTCAGCTTGTTGAATAATGTCTGGACCAATGAGCGTCCGTTCCCCGGTTTCTGACCAATTCAGAGGGGTTCGGCACTTACGTCCATAAAGCACTTCGAAGGGTGCCATCTTCAGGCTGGCTTGATAGTTGTTGTTATAAGAGAACTCCGCATAAGGGAGAGATTCTTCCCACTTCTTACCGAAAGAAATAACACAAGCTCAAAGCATGTCTTCAAGAATTTGATTGACTCGCTCGACTTGGCCTTGGGATTGGGGATGATAAGCAGTGCTCCAGGTAAAATGAGTTCCCATTGCCTCTTGGAAACTATCCCAGAACTTTGAAGTGAATATACTGCCACAGTCTGAACGGATCTCCTTCGGAATGCCGTGGAGTGACACAATTCGGGAGATGTACAAGTTTGCTAATTGACTAGCAGTGATAGTCTCCTTGACTAGCAGAAAGTGAGCAACCTTCGAGAATTGGTGGATGCCGACAAAGATAGCATCGTTACCTTTCTGAGACTTGGGAAGGACAGTGACAAAGTCCATCTGAATCTTATCCCACTTCCATTTAGGAATCGGAAGTGGTTGTAGAAGTCCAGCCGGTTTCTGATGTTTTGCCTTGACGCGACGACAAACGTCACATTCTTCGATATATCGAGCAATATCTTGCTTCATCTTGGACCACCAGTATTTCTGACGAATGTCTAAGTACATCTTGGTACTTCTCGGATGAATAGAGAGAGGGGTGTCATGCGCTTCTTTCATCACCTTCTCTGTTATAAGCTCGAACCGAGGTACTACAATGCGATCTCTGAAGTACAAGGTTCCGTCTTCACCAAGTGAGAAATCTCTTGATTTCTCCAAGTCAAGATCCTTTTTCATCAAATCAACATGAGCATCCTTAGCTTGTGCAGACTTAATTGCTTTTAGAAGAGTTGGTTCCAAGACAAGGTTATTCGGAGAACCCTGTGGAACTAGTAGAAGGTTCATCTTGCATAGCTCTTCATAAAGGCGGGGTTGAGCTTTGTAGACCATGTGATTATTGCAATAAGACTTATGGCTCAGGGCATCGGCCATTACATTAGCCTTACCAGGGTATAGGATATACCGCAGTTGTAGTCAGCAATAGCTTCCATCCATCGTTACTGACGGAGGTTCAGATCTGCCTGAGTAAACAGGTACTTCAGACTCTGATGATCAGTGAAGATCTCGCAACGATTACCGAGAAGGTACTGTCGCCATAGTTTCAATGCATAGATAACCGCAACAAGATCAAGGTCATGAACTGGGTAGTTCTCTTCATGAGGATGCACTTGACGAGAGGCATAAGCAATCACTCTGCGCTCTTGCATTAGGACACAGCCTAATCCTTGACGTGAAGCGTCGCAATAGATGACAAAGTCCTTGCGAGAATCAGGGGGAGCAAGCACTGGGGAAGATGTCAGCTTGTCTTTGAGTACCTAGAAAATTTCCCGACATTCGTCTGTCCAATCGAACTTAACACCTTTTTGAAGCAGATTGGTCAGTGGCTTGGCGATCTTGGAGAAGTTCTCGACAAAGCGGCGACAATAGCTGGCTAGACAGAGAAAGCTTCTGACTTGCTTGATAGTCTTCGGAGGGGTCCAGTCAAGAATAGCCTGAACTCGCTCTGGGTTGACGGCAATACCATCCTTGGAGATGACATGACCAAGGTAGGTGACTTCGGGTAACCAAAATTCGCACTTGGAATACTTGGCATAAAGTTGATGTTCTCGAAGCTTCTCTAGAACAAGTCGAACATGTTCAGCATGTTCTTCTTTGTTCTTCGAATATACCAGAATATCATCCAGATAGACTATGAAAAACTTGTCGAGGTAATCCATGAATATGTAGTTCATCAGACGAGAGAATGTGGCTGGAGCATTGGTCAAGCCAAAAGACATGACGGTGTACTCGTAAGAACCATAACGAGTGACGAATGCGGTCTTTGGAATATCCTCTTCACGAACACGGATCTGGTGGTAACCCAACCTCAAGTCGAGTTTAGAGAATATCGATGAACTAGCTAGTTGATCATACAGATCATTGATCCGAGGAAGGGTATATTTGTTCTGAATTGTAGCTTGGTTGATAGGACAGTAGTCTTGGACCAAACAATTCATTCCATCCTTCTTCTTTACAAAGAGAGAAGGTGCTCCCCAAGCTGAGGAACTTGGACGAATGAATCCACTGCAAAGAGATTTATCGATTTCCTCCTTAAGTTCAAGGAGCTCATGAGGCGGCATCTTGTAGGGTCGTTTGGCAATAGGAACAGTGCCTGGTTCAAGTCGATGACGAACTCGACAGCCCGAGCAGGAGGTATTCCTGGAAGTTCTTCTGGAAAGACGTCTAGGAAATCGCGAACAACTGGAATCATTTCAATTCCCTCTAGAGGTGTTGTGTTCAACACATTCAAGACATAAAGTCGTGCTTCAGCATTTTGAACAAGTTGAGCATGGTAGCTTACTATCTCATCGGAAGGATGTAGGAGGTGAACGACCTTGGTGGCGCAAATGATAGAAGCAGTATGCGCTTTCAACCATTCCATTCCCAGAATGAGGTCAATATTGCAAGACTCCAGAATAATGGGAGAAACAAGGAATTCCAACCCTTCAATCTCAACGGGAACGTTGCAACCAATCATGGTAGTTTGACATCGGCCCGCAGGGGTGCGTACCACTATTGGAGTGTTCATGGGCCCGCATCGAATGTCGTGTGTGTAAGCAAACTTTTCTGACATGAATGAATGTGATGCTCCTGAATCAAATAAAACAGATGCTGGTACTGAATTAACAAGGAGAGTACCCATCACAGTAGCAGGCTGGTCTTGAGCTTCATTCAGATCAATGTTGTTAGCCTGCCCACGACCATATGGTCTGGCATTGTGGTTGTGCGGTTGATTGATACCATGAGCATTAGAAGGCAGAGCCAGCTGACTCTGATTCTGAGGGCAGTTCCTGGAGCGGTGACCTGGAAGGCCACACTTGAAGCACAGACCAGCATTGGGATTGGGAGCAGGAGCTTGGGGTGGTGCAGTCCGAAGAGGCTGCCTCGTTGGTGGAGGAGGCAAACGCGGAGCAGCATAGGACTGTCTTGGTGTAGGTGTAGTTGGACGATACAAGCTATGGGGAATCCATATCTGACGCTTCTGTGCTGACTGGCCCGAAGATGAGCCAGCGTCACAGCTGCGGCTGAGGGATCCCTGGTGTTCCTGAAGACCAGTCTCAACCTGAATAGCCTTGTTCACCAAGGTGGCGAAGTCGACAAAGTCATGAGCGAGCAGTGCTAGCTTAATATTAGGGTGAAGTCCATCACGGAACTTTTCTTGCCTATGAGCATCAGTTGCAATGTCTTCTTCAGCATAACGAGACAAGTCCAGAAATTCCCGCTGATAAGCATCTACAATATTGTTGCCTTGGGTGAGGTTGCGGAACTCTCGCTTCTTCATGTCCATGATTCCTTGAGTAATGAAGCAGGCACGGAAAGCAGCTTGGAAATCCGGCCAAGTGATGACCGTTCCAGTAGGCAGGGTACGCCTGTGGCTATCCCACCATTGAGCAGCGAGACCCTCCAGAAAGAAAGATGCAAAGGTGACATAGCTAGTAGGGGCCACACTAGCAGACTCCATTTCATATGTGATGTCGCGGAGCCAGTCATCAGCATCAAGGGGTTGAGTTGAGCTGCGGTAATAGTTGGGCTAAGACGCATGAAGTCCTGCGGGGTTCCTGGGATTGGCTGTTGATTCATGTTCGGACGAGGAAACTGAGCCATCATTCCTTCCATGAACTAGCGGTTCAGCTCAAATTGTTGCATCAATCCAGCAAAGAATCCGGGCGGTGGTGGATCGTTGGCACCATGGCCACGACCAGCTGGTCTAACCATCCTGCTAACATGTAACAGGGGGTAGTTCAGCATTGAGCATTTGTAAAAACAAGGATCATTCATGATGAAACATGCATAATGAAAGAGGTACGATGGATACCACTTCGTTGTCATCACGACAGTGTGTGTACTATCCAGAATACTATTCTAAGGAAAAACTATGGCTTATCTAGCTTTGGGGTGAATGTGGAAATGTGTAACACCCCGGATGTGATTTACCCAATATGTAATTCAACTCTTGTCGTTTCCGGCCTTAAGTTATTTTATTTTCTCGGGTTCGGGTTTTTGTCTCTATGTGTTGTTCTCGTTGTCATGCATCTCATATCATGTCATCATGTGCATTGCATTTGCATACGTGTTCATCTCATGCATTCGAGCATTTTCCCCGTTGTCCGTTTTGCATTCCGGCGCTTCGTTCTCCTCCAGTGGTCATTTCTACCTTTCTTTCGTGTGTGGGGATTAAACATTTCTGGGTTGGACCGAGACTTGCCAAGCGGCCTTGGTTTACTACCAGTAGACCGCCTGTCAAGTTTCGTATTATTTGGACTTCGTTTGATACTCCAACAGTTAACCGAGGGACCGAAAAGGCCTCGTGTGTGTTGCAGCCCAACACCCCTCCAAGTTGGCCCAAAACCCACCTAAACCCTCTCCATCATCTAGAGCGTTCAATCACGATCGCGTGGCCGCAAACCGCACCTCATTTGGACCCTCCTAGCTCCCTCTACCTATAAAACTAGACCTCCCCCCGAAATTTCGGGTCAAAACACCCCTAACCCTAGCTTTCTTCCTCCTCCCGCCGCCGGACGCGTCCGGATCGGACTGGACACATCCGCCCGCCGCCGCCCGACCTATCGCCGCCTGCCACGTGGCTCCCCGCCATCCGCCGCCACCGAAGCCCGCCGGGCCCGAGGCCGGCCCTCCCCGCGAGCCGCCTGGGCCAGAGGCGCCCTGCCCGCGCGCCTTCGTCCTCCTCCTCCGCGGCGCCCGAGCCGCCGCCTTCCTCCGTCTCGACGCCGGCGAGCCACTGCATTCGGTCGCCGTCGACGCCCACCGGTCGCCGCGCCGCCACCGGGCCGCCCCTCGCCGCGCCTCGCCGCGCCCGACCGCCGCCGTCTCCGCCCCGGCCTCCTCCTCCCTCCTCGGCGTCCGCGCCGCCCCGGCAAGTCCGGCGCCGACCCGAGCCCTCTGGCTAACAGTGATCCTCCGATGAACCTCGTAAAGCATGTGGATCTGGATCTGAGAAATATCTCGGGTTGACTTTCTCCCGAAACCCTAGTTCATATGCCCTTGTTCATCGCATCGTAACTTTGCATCCGTAACTCCATTTTGGGCATATAGCATATCAAAATGTTCATCTCAGAGAGTACATCATTTCATCTCATTGCATCATTTTCATTTGAGTTCATCTTGATGCCCGAAATGCTATTAGAAGAGGGCTACTTGAGATAATTGTCAGATCTGCTGCTCCATTTAGATATTTGTCATTTTTGCCATGATTATTGTGTGCATGATATGCCCCTGAGCTCTACATATGTTTTGTTAAGGGTTTTGCCATCTTTCCAGAGGTGCAACCCATGTATTTTTGTGATGTGTGTGGTGACTAGCACGAGCTTGCAAAGTGAGGCATTTGTTAATGCTGATTTCAGGGACTTAGAATTTCCACTAAGTCCTTGAGCTGTTTATCTCATATGGCCATATGTTCATGTTGTTTCCTAGTGATCCGTGCCTCTTTTGAGGATGATCAATAAGGATGATTTGTTAATCTTGTAGTGCTCTATCCATCCATGTCTTTGTTTGCAATTATGGAGCACCCTAGCTTGAGTCAATCGAGCTCTACTTTTGTCATTTCGTGAATCTGGGCAGATTGTCTACTTGTTAGCGATTTTGCCGACGATGTTGTAGTTGATCCGTGCATGCTATGCTATTGTTCTTGCCATGTCTAGCTTGAATTTTGTGTATTCTTGATGGGTGTATGCTTAGATTGTCATGACATGCTCTATAGTGAGTGCATCGAGCTCGTAAACATGCCTACTTGATATCTGTTTCAGCATGCTCCAGTTTTCACTAAGTCTGAGAACTGATTATGTTTTTGCCATGTTCACATGCTTGCAATTGTATTTTCTGATCCCTTTTGGCTCAAGGTCACTAAGGGACTTTTGTTAAGCTCTTTGAGTAGCTCCATGCCATGCTTTACGTTGCCATGTTCAGGTTCTGTAGCATGTAGTTTTGTTGCTCCAAAGAGTGCTATCTGATCTGAAATTCCAGACAAGTGTTAATTTCACTAAGTTTGAAATCTGTTTGTCAAATGCATTTTTGCCATGCTTGTTTGAACCTGTTAATGGATGAATTGGCCGTAGCTCAGTGCTAGACTTTTGCTCAGCATCATGAATGGATTCCTGCCATGTATTTTGATGCCATGTTTGGGTGCTGTAGCATGTTCATCTTGTTGCATTTAGATGGCTACTTGCTGTAAATCGTAGAACGTGGTCATATTTGAATTGCTTGCCATTTCCAAACCATAACTCCGATTCCGGCGTTCTTTATATCGTTTTCAAGCGATTTCATCTCATCTTTCCAGTGGCACACTTAGTTTTCCAAGTTGAGGCCAGGTTCATGCATTCCTTGTCACATCTTGCATATGCATCCCGCATCGCATCCCGCATAGCATACCATCCTTGCATCATATTGTTTGAGCCTTGCACATGGTTGATTGTGTCCTTGTTGCTTGTTTGTCTTGTTTGGGTAGAGCCGGGAGACAAGTTTGCTAACGAGGAGCCTGTTGAGTTTTCTTTCGAGGATCCAGTCAACTCTGACAACTTTGCAGGCAAGATGATCATACCCTCGAAATCACTACTATCTTTGCTTTGCTAGATGCTCGCTCTTTTGCTATGCCATGCTACGATGCCTACCTCTTGCTTTCAAGCCTCCCAAATTGCCATGTCAAACCTCTAACCCACCATGTCCTAGCAAACCATTGATTGGCTATGTTACCGCTTTGCTCAGCCCCTCTTATAGCGTTGCTAGTTGCAGGTGAAGATTGGAGACCGTTCCTTGTTGGAACATTATTTACTTGTTGGGATATCATTATATTGCCATGTTATCTTAATGCATCTATATACTTGGTAAAGGGTGGAAGGCTCGGCCTCTCGCCTAGTGTTTTGTTCCACTCTTGCCGCCCTAGTTTCTGTCATATCGGTGTTATGTTCCCGGATTTTGCGTTCCTTACGCGGTTGGGTTATAATGGGAACCCCTTGATAGTTCGCCTTGATTAAAGCTTTTCCAGCAATGCCCAACCTTGTTTTTACCATTTGCCACCTAGCCTCTTTTTCCCTTGGGTTTCCGGAGCCCGAGGGTCATCTTATTTAAACCCCCCCGGGCCAGTGCTCCTCTGAGTGTTGGTCCAAATAGAGCCACTTGCAGCACCACCTCGGGGCAACTCGAGGGTTGGTTTTAGTTGTATGTAGTGTTCATCTGAGTGTGCCCTGAGAACGAGATATGTGCATCTCCTATCGGGATTTGTCGGCACATTCGGGCGGTGTTGCTGGATTTGTTTTAACCTATCGAAGTGTCTTGTAGAACCGAGATACCGAGTCTGATCGGAACGTCTCGGGAGGAGGTCTATTCCTTCGTTGACCGTGAGAGCTTGTCATGGGCTAAGTTGGGAATCCCCTGCAGGGATTTGAACTTTCGAAAGCCGTGCCCGCGGTTATGGGCAGATGGGAATTTGTTAATGTCTGGTTGTAGATAACTTGAACCTTAACTTAATTAAAAATGAATCAACAGTGTGAGTTACCGCCATGGTCTCTTCTCGGCGGAGTCCGGGAAGTGGACACGGTGTTGGAGTAATACTTGCGCAGGTTGCTCTCTAGTTACTCGTTCGCGCTTTGCCTCCTCTTCTCGCTCTCTTTTGCGAACAGGTTAGCCACCATATTTGCTAGTCGCTTGCTGCAGCTCCACATATTTACCTTGCCTTACCTATAAGCTTAAATAGTCTTGATCGCGAGGGTGCGAGATTGCTGAGTCCCTGTGGCTCACAGATTACTTCCAAACCAGATGCAGGGCCTGATGATTCCGCTCCAGGTGACGTGCTTGAGCTCAAGTGGGAGTTCGACGAGGACTCTCAACAATACTACGTGTCTTTCGCTGATGATCAGTAGTGGTGCCCAGTTGGGGTGATCGGGTCCGTGTCGCATGTTGGGTTATCTTTTATTTTGGCGCCGTAGTCGGGCCATGAGTGTTTGGATGTTGTAATGCTATTTATGTACTTGATTGACGTGGCGAGTGTAAGCCAATTATGTATCTCCCCTTTTATTATCTATATTACATGGGATGTTGTGATGATTGCCTAACTTGCGACATTGCTTTCAATGCGGTTATGTCTCTAAGTCGTGCCTCGACATGTGGGAGCTATAGCCACATCGAGGGCGTTACAAAATGGGATCCTAATGTTAGAGTTAGTAAAACCATTTTAACCCGAATAGAAGAGAGATCAGAGTCCTAGAGTAAAGATCGAGGAGTAAAAGATCCTAATACCACCCTGCTACCTCTTGAGCACTGAGTTGGATTTCCCCGAAGAAGAAGGGATGATGTAGCAAAGTAGCATAAGTATTTCCCTCAGTTTCTGAGAACCAAGGTATCAATCCAGTAGGAGGCTATGCTCGAGTCCCTCGTACCTACACAAAAACAATAGCTCAACGCAACCAACGCGCTTAGGGGTTGTCAACGGTCACTTATGAAAGTGAGATCTGATAGAGATGATAAATAATATTTTTTTTGGTATTTTTGGTATAGAGATGCAAATTAAATAAAGTAAAAGCAAAGTAAAAACAAAGCAATAGTAAAGTGATGGAGATTGATATGATGAGAAACGGACCCGGGGGCCATAGGTTTCACTAGTGGCTTCTCTCAAGAGCATAAGTATTCTACGGTGGGTGAACAAATTACTGTTGAGCAATTGACAGAATTGAGCATAGTTATGAGAATATCTAGGTATGATCATGTGTATAGGCATCACGTCCAAGACAAGTAGACCGAAACGATTCTGCATCTACTACTATTACTCCACTCATCGACCGCTATCCAGCATGCATCTAGAGTATTAAGTTAAAAATAGAGTAATGCTTTAAGCAAGATGACATATGTAGAGGGATAGTTTCATGCAATATGATAAAAAAACCATCTTGTTATCCTCGATGGCAACAATACAATATGTGCCTTGCTGTCCCTTCTGTCACTGGGAAAGGACCCCGCAAGATTGAACCCAAAGCTAAGCACTTCTCCCATGGCAAGAACAACCAATCTAGTAGGCCAAACCAAACTGATAATTCGAAGAGACTTGCAAAGATAACCAATCATACATAAAAGAATTCAGAGAAGATTCAAATGTTATTCATAGATAGACTTGATCATAAACCCACAATTCATCGATCTCAACAAACACACCGCAAAAAGAAGATTACATCGAATAGATCTCCACGAGAGAGGGCGAGAACATTGTATTGAGATCCAAAAAGAGAGAAGAAGCCATCTAGCTACTAGCTATGGACCCGTAGGTCTGAACTAAACTACTCACACTTCATCGGAGGGGCTTGGATGATGATGTAGAAGCCCTCCGTGATCGATGCCTCCTCCGGCGGAGCTCCGGAACAGGCCCCAAGATGGGATCTCGTGGATACAGAAAGTTGTGGCGGTGGAATTAGGTTTCTGGCTCCGTCCACGATCGTTTGGGGGTACGTGGATATATATAGGAGGAAGAAGTACGTCGGTGGAGCTTCGAGGGGCCCACGAGGCCGGGGGCGCGCCCCTACCCTCGTGAGCGCCTCATGGCTTTCTTGACGGAGGGTTCAAGTCTCCTGGATCTTATCTGATGAGAAAATCACGTTTCCGAAGGTTTCATTCCGTTTGGACTCCGTTTGATATTCCTTTTCTTCGAAACCCTAAAACAGGCACAAAAACAACAATTCTGGGCTGGGCCTCCGGTTAATAGGTCAGTCCCAAAAATAATATAAAAGTGGAAAATAAATCCCAATAATGTCTAAAACAGTAGATAATATAGCATGGAGCAATCAAAAATTATAGATACATTAGAGACGTATCAAGCATCCCCAAGCTTAATTCATGCTCGTCCTCGAGTAGGTAAATGATAAAAATAGAATTTTTGATGCCGAGTGCTACTTGGCATAATTTTAATGTAATTCTTCTTAATTGTGGTATGAATATTCAGATCCTAAAGATTCAAGACAAAAGTTCATATTGACATAAAAATGATAATACTTCAAGCATACTAACTAAGCAATTATGTCTTCTCAAAATAACATGGCCAAAGAAAGTTCATCCCTACAAAATCATATAGTTTAGTCATGTTTCATTTTCGTCACACAAGAATGCTATCGTCATGCACAACCCCGATGACAAGCCAAGCAATTGTTTCATACTTTAGTAATCTCAAACCTATAAACTTTCACGCAATATATGAGCGCGAGCCATGGACATAGCACTATGGGTGGAATAGAATATAATGAAGGGGGGTTATGTGGAGAAGACAAAAAAGGAGAAAGTCTCACATCAACGAGGCTAATCAATGGGCTATGGAGATGCCCACCGATTGATGTTAATGCAAGGAGTGGGGATTGCCATGCAACGGATGCACTAGAGCTATAAATGTATGAAAGCTCAACAAAAGAAACTAGTGGGTGTGCATCCAACTTGCTTGCTCACCAAGACCTAGGGCACTTGAGGAGGCCCATTGTTGGAATATACAAGCCAAGTTCTATAATGAAAAATTCCCACTAGTATATGAAAGTGATAGCATGAGAGACTCTCTACTATGAAGATCATGGTGCTACTTTGAAGCACAAGTGTGGTAAAAGGATAGTAACATTGTCCCTTCTCTCTTTTTCTCTCATTTTTTTGGGCCTTCTCTCCCTTTTTTATGGCCTTTCTCTTTTTCTAGTTTGGGCCTTCTCCTTTTTTATGGCCTTTCTCTTTTTTTATTCCTCACTTGGGACAATGCTATAATAATGATGATCATCACACTTGTATTTATTTACAACTCAATGATTACAACTCGATACTAGAACAAAGATGACTCTATGTGAATGCCTCCGGCGGTGTACCGGGATATGCAATGAACCAAGAGTGACATGTATGAAAGAATTATGAACGGTGGCTTTGCCACAAATACTATGTCAACTACATGATCATGCTAAGCAATATGACAATGATGAATGTGTCATGATGAACGGAATGATGGAAAGTTGCATGGCAATAAATCTCAGAATGGCTATGGAAATGCCATAATAGGTAAGTATGGTGGCTGTTTTGAGGAAGATATAAGGAGGTTTATGTGTGAAAGAGTGTATCATATCACGGGGTTTGGATGCACCGGCAAAGTTTGCGCCAACTCTCAATGTGAGAAAGGGCAATGCACGGTACCGAAGAGGCTAGCAAGGGTGGAAGGGTGAGAGTGCGTATAATCCATGGACTCAACATTAGTCATAAAGAACTCGCATACTTATTGCAAAAATCTACAAGTCATCAAAAACCTCGGCACTACGCGCATGCTCCTAGGGGGATAGATTGGTAGGAAAAGACCATCGCTCGTCCCCGACCGCCACTCATAAGGAAGACAATCAAATAACACGTCATGTTTCAAATTTGTTGCATAACGTTTACCATACGTGCATGCTACAAGACTTGCAAACCTCAACACAAGTATTCTCAATTTCACAACTACTCAACTAGCATGACTTTGATATTATTACCTCCATATCTCAAAACAATCATCAAGCATCAAACTTTTCTTAGTATTCAACACACTCATAAGAAAGTTTATTATTAATCTTGCATACCAAGCATATTAGGATTTTAAGCAAATTACCATGATATTAAGTCTCTCAAAATAATCTAAGTGAAGCATGAGAGAACAATAGTTTCTATAAAACAAATCCACCACTGTGCTCTAAAAGGTATAAGTGAAGCTCTAGGGCAAAATTATAAAGCTCAAAAGATATAAGTGAAGCACATAGAGTATTCTATCAAATTCCAAATCATGTATGGCTCTCTCAAAAGGTGTGTACAGCAAGGATGATTATGGTAAAATCATAAGCAAAGACTCAAATCATAAAAGACGCTCCAAGCAAAACACATATCATGTGGTGAATAAAAATATAGCTCCAAGTAAAGTTACCGATAGAAGTAGACGAAAGAGGGGATGCCTTCCGGGGCATCCCCAAGCTTTGGATTTTAGGTGTCCTCAGATTATCTTGGGGGTGCCATGGGCATCCCCAAGCTTAGGCTCTTGCCACTCCTTGTTCCATAATCCATCAAATCTTTACCCAAAACTTGAAAACTTCACAACACAAAACTTAAAGTAGAAAACTCGTGAGCTCCGTTAGCGAAAGAAAACAAAAGACCACTTCAAGGTACTGTAATGAACTCATTATTTATTTATATTGGTGTTATACCTACTGTATTACAACTTCTCTATGGATTATAAACTATTTTACTAGCCATAGATTCATCAAAATAAGCAAACAACACACGAAAAACAGAATCTGTCAAAAACAGAATAGTCTGTAGTAATCTGTAGCTAGCGCAAGATCTGGAACTCCAAAAGTTCTAAAATAAATTGCTGGACGTGAGTAATTTATCTATTAATCATCTTCAAAAATAATTAACTAAATATCACTTTCGAAATGAAAATGACAGCAGTTCTCGTGAGCGCTAAAGTTTCTGTTTTTTACAGCAAGTTCAACAAGACTTTCCCCAAGTCTTCCCAACGGTTCTACTTGGCACAAACACTAATTAAACACAAAAAACACAACCAAAACAGAGGATAGATAATTTATTTATTACTAAACAGGAGCAAAAAGCAAGGAATAAAAATAAAATTGGGTTGCCTCCCAACAAGCGCTATCGTTTAACGCCCCTAGCTAGGCATAACAAGCAAGAATAGATCTAGGTATTGCCATCTTTGGTAGGCAATCCATAAGTGGCTCTCATGATAGATTCATATGGTAATTTTATTTTATTTCTAGGGAAGTGTTCCATGCCCTTTTTTAATGGAAATTTAAATCTAATATTCCCTTCCTTCATATCAATAATTGCATCGACCGTTCTAAGGAAAGGTCTAACAAGAATAATAGGGCAAGAAGGATTGCATTCTATATCAAGAACGATAAAATCTACGGGCACATAATTCCTATTAGCAAAAATAAGAAAATCATTAATTATTCCCATAGGTTTCTTAATAGTGGAATCCGCAAGATGCAAGTTTAGAGAGCAATCATCAAAATCACGGAAATCTAGTAAATCACACAAAGTTTTGGGAATAGTAGAGACACTAGCACCCAAATCACACAAAGCATAAAACTCATAATTTTTAATTTTAATTTTAATAGTTGGTTCCCACTCATCATAAAGTTTTCTAGGGATAGAAACTTCCAATTCAAGTTTTTCTTCATAAGATTGCATCAAGGCATCGACAATATGTTTAGTAAACGCTTTATTTTGACTATAAGCGTGAGGAGATTTTAGCACGGATTGCAACAAGGAAATACAATCAATCAAAGAGAAATTTTCATAGTTAAATTCCTTGAAAACCATAATAGTGGGTTTAGCAATATCTAGGGTTTTAATTTCTTCAATCCCACTTTTATCAAATTTAGCATCAAGATCAACAAATTCTGAATTCTTAGAACGCCTTCTAGGTAAAGGTGGATCATATTCAGTCCCATAATTATGAAGATTCATATTGCAAAACAAAGATTTAATAGGGGACACATCAATAACATTTAGATCTTCATCATTATTTTCATAGGAACTAGAAGAACACGCTTTTATAAAGGCATCTTTCTTAGGACGCATCCTAGCGGTTCTTTCTTTGCACTCGTCAATGGAAATTCTCATGGCTTTGAGAGACTCACTGATATCATGCTTAGGTGGAATAGATCTAAGTTTCAAAGAATCAACATCAAGAGCAATTCTCTCAACGTTCCTAGCCAAATCATCAATCTTAAGCAATTTTTCTTCAATCATAGCATTAAAATTCTTTTGCAAAGAAATAAATTCTTTAATATTAGATTCAAAATCAGAGGGCATCTTATTATAATTTTCATAAGAATTGTTGTAGGAATTACCATAATTATTAAAGGGATTACTAGGATAAGGCCTAGGATTGAAATTTCCTCTATACGCGTTGTTACCAAAATTGTTCCTACCAACAAAATTCACATCCATAGATTCATTATTATTCTCAATCAAAGTAGACAAGGGCACATCATTAGGATCAGAAGAAACACTCTTATTAGCAAATAATTTCATAAGTTCATCCATCTTTCCACTCAAAATATTAATTTCTTCTATCGCATGCACTTTTTTAGTAGATCTTTCAGTATGCCATTGAGAATAATTAACCATAACATTATCTAGGAGTTTAGTAGCTTCTCCTAAAGTGATTTCCATAAAAGTGCCTCCCATGGCCGAATCTAAAAGATTTTGAGAAGCAAAATTCAATTCAGCATAAAAATTTGCATAATCATCCACAAATTCAAACCATGAGTAGGGCAATTACGTATCATTAATTTCATTCTATCCCAAGCTTGTGCAACATGTTCATGATCAAGTTGTTTAAAATTCATAATATCGTTTCTAAGAGAGATGATCTTAGCGGGAGGAAAATACTTAGAGATAAAAGCATCTTTGCACTTGTTCCATGAATTAATACTATTTTAGGAAAAGACGAAAACCAACCTTTAGCACGATCTCTAAGCGAAAAAGGGAGTAGCTTCAATTTAACAATATCATTATCGACATATTTTTTATTTTGCATGTCACACAAATCAACGAAGCTATTAAGATGGGTAGAGGCATCTTCACTAGGAAGGCCGGAGAACGGATCTTTCATGACAAGATTCAACAAAGCAGTATTAATTTCACAAGATTCAGCATCGATAAGAGGAGCAATCGGAGTGCTAAGGAAATCATTATTGTTGGTATTGGTGAAGTCACACAATTTAGTATTATCTTGAGCCATCGCGACAAACAAGCAATCCAACACACGAGCAAACAAGAGCAAACGGGCAAAAGAGGCAAATAGAGAGGGAGGATAGAGAGAGAGGGCGAATAAAATGACAAGGGTGAAGTGGGGGAGAGGAAAACAAGAGGCAAATGGCAAATAATGTAATGCGGGAGATAGGGATTGTGATGGGTACTTCGTATGTTGACTTTTGCGCAGACTCCCCGGCAACGGCGCCAGAAATGGCTTGTTTTGGGGAGTCAAATCTTGACTTGCGCGAACCTCCCCGGCAACGGCGCCAGAAATTCTTCTTGCTACCTCTTGAGCACTGCGTTGGATTTCCCTGAAGAGGAAGGGATGATGCAGCAAAGTAGCATAAGTATTTCCCTCAGTTTTTGAGAACCAAGGTATCAATCTAGTAGGAGGCTACGCTCGAGTCCCTCGTACCTACACAAAAACAATAGCTCAACACAACCAACGCGCTTAGGGGTTGTCAATCCCTTCACGGTCACTTACGAAAGTGAGATCTGATAGAGATGATAAATAATATCTTTTTTGGTATTTTTGGTATAGAGATGCAAAGTAAATAAAGTAAAAGCAAAGTAAAAACAAAGCAATAGTAAAGTGATGGAGATTGATATGATGAGAAAGAGACCCGGGGGCCATAGGTTTCACTAGTGGCTTCTCTCAAGAGCATAAGTATTCTACGATGGGTGAACAAATTACTGTTGAGCAATTGACAGAATTGAGCATAGTTATGAGAATATCTAGGTATGATCATGTATATAGGCATCATGTTCGAGACAAGTAGACCGAAACGATTCTGCATCTACTACTATTACTCCACTCATCGACCGCTATCCATCATGCATCTAGAGTATTAAGTTAAAAACAGAGTAACGCCTTAAGCAAGATGACATGATGTAGAGGGATAGTTTCATGCAATATGATAAAAAATCCATCTTGTCGTGGAATTGTCACGGCAGATGTCCTCTTGAAAGGACTTGATCGTGGAGCCATCGCAACTAGGAAGGTTAAAGGGGTTAATCGGGACAAAGGACACGCGAGGTTTATACTAGTTCAGCCCCTTACGATGAAGGAAGGCGCACGTCTAGTTGGGTTGGAATTGCTTGAGGTTTCGATGACCAGGGAGCGAGATACGCTATGCCCGGTTCTCGATCTCTTGTTTCTTCTCTCCCTAAGCCGCGAGCGGGTCGTCCCCTTATATACACGGGTCGACGCCCTATGGCTTACAGAGTCCCGGCCGGCTCGTAAACAGTGTCCGGCTCGGTGACTAGTTATTTCTACCTTACAATACAAGTCGCGCCCTCATGGCGGTTTATCACCATGGGCCCTAAATCGTCTGTGGGCCTTTAGACCCTTTACTGAACCGCCATCTTCACATCTTGGTCTTGGGCTTCAGATGGGCTTCTCTTTGCGTAACCCGGCCCCTCCTGGGCGGCTTACGTAAATAATTATATCCCAACATTAGGCCCCAGATTGATTTGAACCGGTTCATGTCAATCTTTTAAAAACCTTATAAACTAGCCCTTAGTCTTCTGTTTTCCGCGGAAATTCTAACCCGCCGTGACGTCATCATCCGGATCCGGGTCAAATCTCTGTGATGTCATCTTCAATAAAATTCATATTTTAATCTGTCATATCCTCCAACGAATCTTTGCCTTTACTGACCATCCCGAGAATCGAGGCGTCGGGGCCGCTGGATAATGATGCTTTGGTCTCCTCGTTTCTTGCACCGTCTTGGTCGGCCCCTCCTTATAAATAGATGCGACCTAGGCCTTCTCCATTTCCTTCAGTCGTGTTCCTCCTCACACTTCTTCCCTTGCTGCTCAAGCTCCGCCGCCGCCGCCGTCGAACTCCTCGTCTTCATCGACTCGGGCCGCTGCATCACCCTGATTCCGACCAGAAAATGACAGCGACCCTCCGCAGCTCTTCCGCATCTGTGAGTTCCTCTTTTCCCCTTTCTCAGATCTGTCTTGAAATCGTCTTGAGTTCGTCGGTGTTCATCACCGCCCGACGCAGACCTCCATTAATTTCACCTCCAATGCCTTTGTTTAGATTATAGAAACAACATAGAACTGCTACGGAAAATATTCGTGCTTATCCTGTATAAGAACAGATCTCATTTCCCTTGTTTTGGAAACCCTCCGCGAGTATATGAACTTCTCTGTACTGTTTTTAGGTCTAGAAATATTTTCTTTCTCAGAACCTCGTTTGATCCAAAATAATGATTGCAACTTGTGAAACCTGTTTGTTCCACACTTAACCAAAAAACCGCATCTGTTGACTCTGCTTCAGCCATAATAATTCATGTGACCGGTTTAAAATAATACCGGTTGTCAGCACCGCTTGCTTATGGCGACTTAAGAAAACCTTAATCATCTTTAGTACCTGCAGCTGCTAATCATTATCACATAGTTACCTGTATGTCATTAGGCCCCTTCTTAAGCCGCCATCTCAGATAACCCAATAATGCTTATTCTCCGGGTTATAATGAACCGGAAAATTTCCTTTATCTTGTTGTAGGCTTCAATTTACCCAATGGCACCCAAAGCTGTTAAGCCTCCGATTACCTGCAAGTGGGTCCCATCCATTGTTACAGAAAGCAAACTGTCTGAGTTTGTAAAGTCTGGCCATCTGCCCAAGAAGGATGTCATGTCTTATCGCGCTCCTGACCCGTCTGAAGAGAAACCTCAACCCAAGGAAGGGGAGGTGATCATTTTCACCGATCACATGAGCCGGGGATTTGCTCCTCCCGGTTCAAAATTCTTTAGAGAAGTTTTGCACTTCTTTGACTTAAGACCTCAAGAGATCGGGCCCAATTCAGTGTCAAATATCTACAACTTTCAAGTTTTCTGTGAGGTCTACCTTGGAGAAGAACCCAGCCTACTTTTGTTCAGGGAGTTGTTCTATTTGAACCGGTAGAATGAACGCGCCAACGAACCCAGTCTAGAACTTGGTGGCATCTCGATTCAGCAACGAAGAAACTGCCTTTTCCCTTATGCTGAACTGCTGAGTCATCCAAAGGACTGGAACCAAACATGGTTCTACTGCCAGGACACTTCTCCGGCTGGTGAAAACCCGCTGCCCGGCTTCTGTGCATTGCGCCTTGAACCTACTCACCCGCTGTCGGATAAGTTGACAGCTACTGAACGTCTGCCACTCACCCCCAAAATCAAGAAGATAAAAGCTCTTTTAGGGAATGGCTTAGATGGCATTGACCTGGTCCGATTCTGGGTTGCTTGGAGAATAATTCTGTTAAGCCGCCGCCCCGGCTTAATGTGTAATTATTCAGGCGAGAAAGATGACCCTCAGCGTCATAGCCCTGACGACTTACCAGATGACGTAGTGGAAGCTACAACCCAGTCCTTGTTGAAGGAGGGCACAGTGAATAGTAACGCCTTCGGCTTACAACCTTTTTGCCAGAAGAACCCGGCCCCTGCAGTAAGTTTCCAGCCGTCGGGTTATTATTATCTCTTTTTTTATCATGTTAGGCTGTATTCTTACGCATAACCCGTTATAACCTTTTATAGGCAAATGATAACTTCTGGAAAACCCAATATGATCATGAGGCAGCCAAGAAAGCCATGGCGGCCAAGAGAGCCGAAAAGAAAACCACAAAGCCCACCACCTCAAGGAAGAGGAATCCAAGCGCCTCTGAGCTGTTTCAGCTTGATGATACTGATGATAATGAGGAAGAGGTAACCTTTGAATTTCCCTTTCTCCTTTATCACTACCTTACTGATACTAACCTTCTTTCAGGAAGACACGGGCAACAGCCAACCCGTCGAGGAAGAGGTAATTATAATCTCCTCCGACTCCGAGCTTCAGCCGCGTCAGAAAATTCGAAGAGTAACCCAGAAAGTAAGATTTTCACATCCTTTGGCTTACCAAGATCCTGACTTTCTTTTGAAGCGATAGATTTATGAGAGCCGGAGGCAGACCCGGACCAGCAAAGACGCGGAACTCTCCTCCGGCTTACCTGATGTGACAGGAAACGCCAGGCTGAGGTTACCTCCGATTCACACCTTCTTTTTCCTTTGGCGGGTTTCATTCGTTATCCTCTCAATTCTTCTGACTCCAATTATCAGGATATTTCACCTTCCTCCGGTGAGTCTATGCAGTCCAACATGCCAGCCTTCAAAACTTCTCCCGGGTAATATAAACTTGTTGTACCTTATGCCTTTATTTTACTCATACTTTTCGTATTTAACCTGTCTACTTTTTCCGCGGTGTGCAAGTAAAGCCCAGCAAAAGGGCAAAAAAGAATAAGCCGCCCCAAGAGCCGGTTGTGACTAAACCAGAGCTGGGCACAGCTGCTCCTGATGCCCCTGCTCACGAGCCACCGCCTCAACCATCTCATGACGCTCCTATATCTTCCTCTGACCCGCCTACTGAGCAAATCTTCAACAAGTCTGGTAACCCGGAGGCTCCTAGCCCCGCCAAAGCAAGTGATCCGGAAGTTGAGATCCTCAAAACTCAGTTTGTTGAACCGGCACAGCCATCTGTACTTGCCAAATGTTCTAAAGAGGAGTTGGTAGAACGCCGAAAGGCCAAGCTGGACGTCACTAACTATACTCATTTGAGTATCGGAGAGATCGTCTCCGGCTATATCAATCAAGTACATAGCAGCCGTGACCTGGAAATTGACATGGTGAAGCAGATACAACAAAAATCTGAGGTATGACTTATGCTAGCTTTCTTTAACCATACTTACTGTACCAGCCCCCAAGTCTATTGCTTATAAGTAAATATGCTATAGACTTTTGAAAATTGCCTAGCACTGCTTATCCGGCTTAGGAAAAAGACTTTTAACCCGGTAACACTTGCGATACACATTAGCCCCCAAGTGCTAAACATCTTTGCTTGCAAAGTGTTTGGGACTTTAATTTCCATGAACCGGAGTAGTAATTGAAAATTCTTCAGGATACATTAGCCCCCAAGTGCCAAATACCTTTGCTTGCAAAGTGCTTGGGACTTAACACTTATTTACCATAATCTTGAGTGTTATCTGGTGCAATGCAGGTCATGATAAGTCAATTTGAATCAGAAATTGCTGACCTGAAGAACCGCGTGGCAGCCCAGGAGACTGAAACTCAAAAGGCTAACTCCAAATTTGAATTCAGTGTCTCTGAACAAGAGAAGCTGAAGCAAAATTTTGAATCAGAGAAGAAAATTTGGGCTGATGAAAAGGCCGCACTGGTGACCCGGGCCGAGACAGCAGAGGCATCGCTGGCGGAAGCAACGGCCGAACTGTCCGACTTAAAGCGCCAGATATCTCGAATGGTCTCAGCAATCTTTGGTGAGTGACTTACTCAAATCTTAAACACTGCAAAACTCCTTGAATGACCATTTCGGTTGTTTCCTCTGACTCACCTTATGCTTAATAACGCAGGCCCCAGGAGCACAAATCTCAAGCAGAACATGGTGATCAAGCTGAAGGCGGTTTATACTCTAGTGGAACAGCTCCACACCGGGTCACAACGTGCCCTGGCCGTTGTGTCTTTATCAAATGATGTTCCCTATCTCCTGCAAGATGTGCTGAAGCGGCTTGCTGTGCTACCTCAGCGGATCCAAGAGTTAAGACGAGCATCTGCAAGAGCCGGAGCTATAGCCGCATTGAGCCGGGCCAAGGCGTGGCTTCCAGAACTAGACCCTGCTGATATTGCTCTTGGGTATCCAAGTTTAAAGGAAGATGGCACCGTGTTTAATGATAAAGATTTCACCGCCTGTGTGAAAGATATACGTCCGGTGGCTACTCTTATTGGGAACGACACTGACCTCTCCAAGTGTCAGCCGGGTTATGACAAGGAGAATCGGAGAATCCTCACGCCACATTATGACGACGTCAGCTTGATCCCTCCAACCCGTAAGCACACATTTCCTCCTGAAGTCGACCCAACCGGTTTAATAGATGATGAAGCTGAGTTTGAGGCCTTGAGTGGCATTGACTGGGCCTCATCATCCTTCCAGGACAAAGCAGCCGGCGGAGAGGCAGAGAAGGATAACCCGGAGGCTTCAAATCAACCCCAAGAGTAGATTATCAGGCGCCACCTGCTTATGTAGTTGTAGAAAAACAATGCCGCATTATTCAGACTCGGAGAGTCTTGTAATAGAGTAAAAAATACCTTGAGTTTTGCTATGCCTTTGCGTATGCTTATAGCCTTTAGTATTTGCATAAGCTGCCGTATACTTTATATGAATCTGTTATGCGCCGAAAGGTCTCGTAATAGAGGATGTTGATGCTGCTACCTCCATCCATGAGCACCTTAGTAAATTTATACCCACCAACCTGCGGTGCCACCACTAGGGCCAGTTGACCCGGATTATCAACCCGGGGAGGGTGATCCTCCCTGCTCCAGACAATAGGCTGTTCCGACCACCTCAAGTAACGAGGGACAGCCGGTTCAACAGAATTCACAGCCCTCTTATGAACTTTCTGATCACGTTTACACAAACTTGTGGTGAATACGTGATACTGCCCACTGTTTAACTGTTTTGGATGGCTCTGATAACCCGACTGCTGCTGCTGCTGACCTCCTTGACTAGACTGTTGTTGATTATAACCACCCTGGTTTCCCTAAAAACTAGATCCTGAACCACCGCCCGGGCCATGAAAGCCGCCGGCTCCTGAGCCGCCGCTTGGGCCTTGATTGCCATCAAACGTATTAGAATTCTTGAAAGCTTTCATGATTGCGCAATCCTTCCATAAATGAGTCGCTGGTCGTTCCCGGGTGCCATGTTTCGGGCAGGGCTCATTGAGTAGTTGCTCAAGAGACGGTCCTGACCCACCAAACCAGGGTGGCTTCCCTTTGCGCTTCTGATTGTTACCCTATGCATTGGCCACAAATTCCGGGTTACCGTCTGCCTTACGCTTATTGCCTCCTTGACTTGCCGGGTTATGCTGCTGACCCTTTCCATTACCGTTCTTCTTTCCCTTCCCCGTCTTTTCATCATCAGACGCGGGGTCCTTGGTACTATCAGAATAGGCATGCTTGACTAAAGCCGCCATCAGCGTCCCCATATTGTTGCAATCACGCTTAAGGCGCCCCAGCTTCTGTCTCAGAGGCTCAAAGCAGCAATTCTTCTCCAGCATGAGAACTGCTGAGCCGGCATCCATCTTATCAGACGAATGTATTATATCTTTGACCCAGCGCACCCAATGAGTCGTAGATTCACCTTCTTCCTGCTTACAATTTGTCAGATCCACAATTGACATAGACTGCTTGCAAGTATCCTTGAAGTTCTGGATGAAACGGGCCTTTAGCTCTGCCCATGAACTAATGGAGTTGGGTGGCAAACCCTTTAACCAAGAACGGGCCATTCCGTCCAACATCATGGTGAAATATTTAGCCATCGCTTCATCACTAACCTCCAGCAGCTCCATAGCCATCTCATAACTTTCAATCCACGCCCCAGGCTGTAAATCGGCCGTATAATTTGGCACCTTCCGAGGTCCCTTGAAATCCTTGTACATTACGTAGAGCCGGCACCAGACAAGGAACTCCTCCGGTTCTAGTAGCAACTCCCGCCTCAACAGAAGTCGTCGGGTAAGCCGGTGAGTTCTGTTGGGCTGCTAGTTGAGCCGCTAGCTGAGCCGCCCGCTCGTCCTCCTGACGTATCCGATCCTGAACCGGGTTATACCCGCCGGGCTGGTTCCGGCGCTGAGCGTTACTTGACAAGGCCTCTGACTCCATGTGTCTACTGTAACTCGGGCTCCGATTTTGACGAGGCGGGGCTAACCAGGGCGGAGGAGTCGAGTGAATCCTATCCCGGCTGTAGGAGTAGGTCTCTTGCTGAGCCAGGGCTGTTTGGACAAGTTCTCTGATCTTCCGGGTTTCCACCGCTGTCGGATCATCCCCATCTACTGGGAGAGCTGCCAAACATGCTGATGCTGCGATTAAGTTCTCCATGGGGTTGGAGAAGTGACCCTGTGGTATTGGTACGTAATTGGGCGGTGCCATATTGCCGTGAGGAGGTGCCATCCCCTGAGGCTGGACTGGACCTCCCGCTCCGGATGTAATAAGCTGATTCGCACCTGGCGGGTTACTTGGGCCGGCCCCGGGTGTAGCAAAGAGATTCCGAGGATCATAATTCTAAGGTAAATGGGACTGAGTTTTCTGATGTCTCCTCCTCATTACCTCATTAGATGCGTTTAAGCTCAACGTGAGCTGCAAGGCCTCTGCCTGAAGTTGCTGCGCCCGTACGTCCAAAGCTGCCCGCTCTGCTGCTAATCTAGCGTCCTCAGCTGCTAAGGTTTCCTTGACACGGGCGATCTCGTCGCAAACCTGAGCCACCTCTGCCTAATGCTCAGATTGGTTCGCAAGGATGACTGTAACAGTTAACAAAGCCGTAAGCTTATCCATGAGATCCATCAGCACCTGAGCCGGTGAGCGCACGGGGCCTCCTGCCCCGGCTGCTCCTAACCCGGACGTTATCGCCGCTGAGGTCGTAGAATTTTGGCCAGGTTGAGTACCACCCATGAAGACTCCTGCCCAGTTTGGCGACTCTGAGAGGTCCGGAATAGTGCTGCCATCGGAACAGCCCCCAAGCACACCATCTTGAACTTGATACAGCAAATCTGTTGAGCCGGCGGATGAATCACCGTCAGAGAGGACGGCCGGCTCACCATCACCTTCAGATCCTTCAGGAAGTTCACCTCCATGGATGCAACCCACAAAGGTACGCTTCACGACGGGTTGACCTCGGGCGGGTTTCGCACGCTGAACCGTCTCAATGAGGTCGGTGCAGCTGTCTGGCTCAGGGCCCGGCTCACCAATCCGGCCGATGAAGACGTGAATTCCGCCAAAGGGGACCCGGTAGCCATACTCAATTGAGCCGGCGTCGGGGCCCCAGCCTTCGTCGTCGATGTAGATCTTGCCGCGACGACTCTTGGTCATCCGGCCAACTGCGTATCCCTTGAGCCCTTCAAAGCTTCCCTTCAAGAACTCAAATCCACCGTCCGCTGGCCCCACAGTGGGCACCAACTGTCGTGGAATTGTCGCGGCAGATGTCCTCTTGCAAGGACTTGATCGTGGAGCCATCGCAACTAGGAAGCTTAAAGGGGTTAATCGGGACAAAGGACACGCGAGGTTTATACTATTTCAGCCCCTTATGGTGAAGGAAGGCCTACGTCTAGTTGGGTTGGAATTGCTTGAGGTTTCGATGACCAGGGAGCGAGATACGCTATGCCCGGTTCTCGATCTCTTGTTTCTTCTCTCCCTAAGCCGCCAGCGGGTCGTCCCCTTATATACACGGGTCGACGCCCTACGGCTTACAGAGTCCCGGCCGGCTCATAAACAGTGTCCGGCTCGGTGACTAGTTATTTCTACCTTACAATACAAGTCGCGCCCTCATGGCGGTTTATCACCATGGGCCCTAAATCGTCTGTGGGCCTTTAGACCCTTTACTGAACCGCCATCTTCACATCTTGGTCTTGGGCTTCAGATGGGCTTCTCTTTGCGTAACCCGGCCCCTCCTGGGCGGCTTACGTAAATAATTATATCCCCAACACAT
The DNA here is from genome assembly GCF_056163025.1 of Triticum urartu. Classification (NCBI taxonomy): domain Eukaryota; kingdom Viridiplantae; phylum Streptophyta; class Magnoliopsida; order Poales; family Poaceae; genus Triticum; species Triticum urartu. The sequence goes on along the minus strand of NC_141876.1, from coordinate 395,768,967 downwards.
CTTGTTATCCTCGATGGCAACAATAGAATACGTGCCTTGCTGCCCCTTCTGTCACTGGGAAAAGACACCGCAAGATTGAACCCAAAGCTAAGCACTTCTCCCATGGCAAGAACAACCAATCTAGTAGGCCAAACCAAACTAATAATTCGAAGAGACTTGCAAAGATAACCAATCATACATAAAAGAATTCAGAGAAGATTCAAATATTATTCATAGATAGACTTGATCATAAACCCACAATTCATCGGTCTCAACAAACACACCGCAAAAAGAAGATTACATCGAATAGATCTCCACGAGAGAGGGGGAGAACATTGTATTGAGATCCAAAAAGAGAGAAGAAGCCATCTAGATACTAGCTATGGACCCATAGGTCTGAAGTAAACTACTCACACTTCATCGGAGGGGCTTGGATGATGATGTAGAAGCCCTCCGTGATCGATGCCTCCGGTGGAGCTCTAGAACAGGCCCCAAGATGGGATCTCATGGATACAGAAAGTTGCGGCAGTGGAATTAGGTTTTTGGCTCCGTCCCCGATCGTTTGGGGGTACGTGGATATATATAGGAGGAAGAAGTACGTCGGTGGAGCTTCGAGGGGCCCACGAGGCAGGGGTCGCGCCCTAGGGGGGGCGCCCCCTACCCTCGTGAGCACCTCGTGGCTTTCTTGACGGGGGGCCCAAGTCTCCTGGATCTTATCTGATGAGAAAATCACATTTCCAAAGGTTTCATTCCGTTTGGACTTCGTTTGATATTCCTTTTCTTCGAAACCCTAAAACAGGCAAAAAAACAGCAATTCTGGGCTGGGCCTCCGGTTAATAGGTTAGTCCCAAAAATAATATAAAAGTGGAAAATAAAGCCCAATAATGTCTAAAACAGTAGATAATATAGCATGGAGCAATCAAAAATTATAGATACGTTGGAGACGTATCACACCCATATGGCGATGTGGGCCCGTAAGACACACAGCCATGTTAGTAAAAGTTTTTGTAGTGACTAGACTCAACTTCGGCCAAGGAGTTGGAAAGGGGGCTACCTACAGGCAGTCGGCTCTGATACCAACTTGTAGCGCCCTCGATTCAACCGTACATTAATCATACACGCTAATGTGTACGATCAAGCTCAAGGACACACGAGAAGATATCACAACACAACTCTAGACACAAAATAAAATAATACAAGCTTTATATTACAAGCCAGGGGCCTCGAGGGCTCGAATACATAAGCTTGAATACACAAGAGTAAGTGGAAGCAACAATATCTGAGTGCAGACATGAGTTAAACAAGTTTGCCTTAAGAAGGGTAGCACAAAAACAACATCGACCGAAAAGGCAAGGCCTCCTGCCTGGGAGCCTCCTAACTACTCCAAGTCGTCAGCGGCTGTCACATAGTAGTAGGCACCCTCGGGGTAGCAGTAGTCTTCAGTGGTGTCGCTTGGCTCCAGGGATCCGTCATCTGGTCGCAACAATCGGGTATGGGGGAAAAGAGGTAGCAAAGCAGCCGTGAGTACTCATCCAAAGTACTCACAAGACTTACATCAGATCTAAACTAAGTATGCATCTATATCAAAGGAAATGGGCTGTATCTGTGGACTAAACTGCAGAATGCCAGAAGAGAAGGGGAAAGCCTAGCCTATCGAAGACTGGCATATTCAAGCATCTTGCAGCATATAGAAGAGTACAGATCAACATAATATAAGTAGTAGTAGTGTTATCAACCTCGACCGGAGATCCTTTCTTGACTCCCTGCGAGAAAGCAATCCCAGAGCCATACTATCCATTTCTCATATCCATTCATTTCTCATCAGGAATATCCAGTTCTAGTTGTATTGATCGAGATACAACTCCAAGTGTCCGTTACCGTAGGACAGGCTATCGATAGATGTTTTCTTCCCTGCAGGGGTGCACCAACTTACCCATCACGCTCGATTAACTCTGGCCGGACACACTTTCCTGGGTCATGCCCGGCCTCGGCCAAACAATACGCCCCAACCCGACCTAGGCTTAATAGAGAGGTCAGCACGCCGGACTAAGCCTATGCCCCCAGGGGTCATGGGCCATCTCCTCGGGAACTCCTGCATGTTGCGTGCGTGGCCGGTGAGCAGACCTAGCTACCCCCTTCAACAAGGCAGGAGCTAACGCAGTCCAACCCGGCGCGCGCCGCTCAGTCGCTGGCGTCTATTAAACTTCGGCTGATGTATACGACGGAGAACACCCATACTATGCCCACGTGATGGTTAGTGCTATCATGCCAGAGGCCCCTCGGATCAAATATCCAAATCATAGTGGATTAGGAGCACGCGGTAACAAGCAGAGACTCACAATCGATGTGACCCCGTCGCCCCATCTCGAGTACTTGCCGCAAGGGCTAAGAATGCCCGGCCACGCCTCGTAAGTATCTCGCGGGCACCTTCCAGGTCAACCCGACTCCACATCACTCACTATTAAGCTCGCGCGGATACCCCTCAGGGCCGACCCGTCTTTAGTAACATGGCTCAGTGCAAAGTCATAGTAACCATAGTAACTGTGTGTCTAACACCAAGGGGAAAACCCGAGGAATCACCCCCGGTGAATTCCACTCGATGTTATCATCAAGGTGAACGTAAGAGGATCCACCCTTGAGGTTCACACTTGAGGGGTTGCGCGACAGAGCCATAACAGAAGTGGTTAAGGAGGAAATCACCCTCGATGACCACGACCGGATAGCTACACTACAGAGATCTCATCAGGAGTGATGAATGAGGTTCCACCCTTGGCACTCGATGGTAACTCTACAGAGTCAAGCAACAAAAGGGGAAAGTGATGTGCGGTGTCGGGGCCTAGATGTCGATCACGTTGATCGAGTCATCGAACATAAAGCGGGGCAGCTGGGACAAGGTGGGGGTCACTGATGGATCTCTAACCAACCTATACTAAGCAGTTTAGGATAAGCAGGTAAGGTATGAAAGCAGGTAACAAAAACAGGCTATGCATCAGAGTAGGATCATACAGAAAGCAGTAGCAGTTCTAATGCAAGCATAAGAGGGAAAGAAATGGGCGATATCGGAATGCTCGAGGGGGGTTTGCTTGCCTGGTTGCTCTGGCAAGGAGGGGTCATCGTCGACGTAGTCGATCACAGGGGAAACATTGGTCTCGGGGTCTACCGGAGAGAAGAGGGGGAAGAAACATTAAATACAGAGCAAACAATGCATCACAAGGCATATCATGACGATAAGCAGAGCTAGGGTTGCCTAACGTAGTACTACACGTTGCAGACAGAGGGGATAAACATCCAAGGATGAATCCCCGGCGTTAGACGAATTCCGGACAGATGAAAGAGAGGGGACGGTTCCATGTTCAGCATGCTAGGGGCATGTGACAGGTGAATGGACTGCGCATTTAGATTCGTGGGATTTTTCTGAGCAACTTTCATATAGAAAACATTTTCATTGGAGTTACAGTTTAATTTCTATGAATTTTCAAAGATTAAAGCATTTCTAGAAATTAGTTAAATTGACAGAAAAGGAAATATGATGTCAGCATGACATGTTGATGACGTCAGCAGTCAACAGGACTGCTGACCAGGTCAAACTGACCAGTGGGTCCCACATGTCATACACAGAGGGCTAATAATGGGTTATTTTAATTAAACAGAGTTAATTAGCACTAGGGCCCCACATGTCAGTGACTGATTAGGCTAACTAATTAGTTTTAATTATAAAAATGTTTAAATTAGATTACTTACGTGGTGGGGCCTGCGTGTCAGTGACACTGTGTGCCTAGTCAGCAAAGTTGACCATGGTCAACATAGTCAACTGGGGCCATGGGGCCCACGGGCAGTGACCCAGAGGCGGGCCCCAGGTGCGCCACGTCGGCGGCATCGGGGTTTCGCCGCCGGCGACCAAAACAGTGGTGGGGCTCGCCGGACTTCGCCGGAATCGCGCCACAGGGGGTCATTAGGCGCGGGACTTGGCGCCTTCGAACAAAGAGAGCTCGCCGCGTCGCGTGGTGAGGCCAGCCGGAGCTGGAGCTGCCGGAAACAGCGTCGGCGATGAGCGTGGGCAGCGGTTGGCTTCGGGCCTCATCGGAGACGAGGCTACAGGCGTTCAAAAGGAGCGTGGGATGGTGCGTTCGAAAGAAGGGGCTCGGGCGCAGCCATTCGAGGTCTCTGCCGAGGCTGGGATGGACGGAGTCGTCGCCGGCGACATGGACGGCGGAGACCCGAGGCACGACGAGCTTGCAAACGGCGCAACGGCGAGCAAAACGAGTGGTGCTGAGTACGTACGGCGTCTACACGTGCGGGAGAGCATGATGGACACACTTGAGCGGGCGTTCGGTCACCGGAACATGGCCGGCGATGAGTTCGGCGGAGGCGAGCTCGGACATGTGGGGAACGGCTCCTACGGGCGCAACAACGGCGGGAAGATGGAGGGGAGAGAGGCGAGGCTCACTGGACGGCTACGTAAATCCCCTGGAAGGTTAGTAGCAGCAGCAGGCGTCACCGGAGTCGAAGGGGATCGCCGGAGCAGAGGCGGAAGGAGGGCGGCTCGATCCGCTGCCTGCGGTGCTCCTCGAGCTCGATGGCGAGGCGTAGTCGAGGTAGGGGTCGACGGCGTGTCTTGTGGACGTGCTGGCGAGGCGTGGGGTGGCCGGTGGGCGCGTGGTTGACGGAGAACGGCGGCGATGGCGCTCGGCGGAGGGGGAGAGGAGCGAGCGAGCGAGAGGAGAGGGGAGAGGTGGAGAGGACGAGGGAGAGAGAGGGCAAGTGGGCGAGTGGGGAGGGAGCTCAAGGCGTAGGGGCCTTATCCCCTCTCGCCGGCGACGTGGAGTACGGGGCGGCGTGCCAGGTCCGGCGGGGACGAGCAAGGCGCGCCCGGTCGGACGAATAGGGGGGAGGGGGAAACAGGGGAGAGGTAGGTGGGCCGGCCTGGGTGGGTTAGGTGGGCCGACCCAGGTGGGTTCGGTCCAGGGAGGGGGTTCCTCTTTCCTCTCCCTTTTCTCTTTTTTCCTTTTTCTTTTTTAAAGCTTTTCTGTTTTAGCTATTTTAGGCCACATAGGCATTTTGCAAAAATGTTTGATCACCACCAATATTACCAGGAGAATATTTTACACATGATGGACATTTTAGTTTTCATGTTTGAGCATTTTTGAAATTCACTCATAATTTGAAATTGAATTCAACTGGAATTTGAAAAGAGAGATAACCAAGGATGATCAAACACTTGTTAAGCAAAATGATTAACTTAACCCGAGGGGTTACTGTAGCAACATTACACCAGGGTGTTACATGCTCTATGTGTCACGCAAGCGTGAGGGATCCTCGCTGTAGGGTTTGCAATATGTTCATGATTTGCTTATGGTGGGTGGCGTGAGTGACAGAAGCACAGACCCGAGTAAGTAGGTTGTTTGCGCATGGGAGTAAAGAGGACTTGATGTCTTATAATGCTATGGTTGGGTTTTACCTTAATGATCTTTAGTAGTTGCTGATTCTTGCTAGATTTCCAATCATAAGTGCACATGATCCAAGAAGAGAAAGTATGTTACACTACTAGGGAAAACCCTAGCAGTAGCGCTGGTTTTGTGCCCACTAGTAGCGCGGGTAGGCGCGCTACCAATAAGGCGCTACAACTATTGCTTAGCAGTAACGCGTGCCCGCACGCGCTACTGCTAGGACAAGTAGCTGCAGCGTTTGTTCAATCCCACGCTACTGCTAATGTAACTACTGGCAGCGTGTTTTCTGTCCATCGCTACTAGTATTCTTTTTTATTTTTTTATTTTTAGTGTATTTATGCGCCGTCGTACAAATATTGGTTCAATACCAGTTATGAGGTTTACATCATTATGTCCATAACAGTGTGTCAAATGAAGGTGGATGAGTTTCAAGTGGAGGCAATATGTGGTGCATGTCAAAAGTATACTACAAATCCAAACTTGATCTAGTTTGGACTAGTAGTACTTTTGATGTGCACCACATGTTGCCTCCACTTGAATCTGATCCGCCAACACAAGCTATTTAATCATCATCATAGTCATTACCACCAACATTAGCTATTTAATCATCATAGTCATAGTGTAGCACACATCATCATCTTCAAACTCTCATTCTAGCTAGCTAATCACCACCAACACTAGCTAATAATAATCATCATAGTCATTACCACCAACACTAGCTATTTTATCATCATAGTAATAGTGTAGCACATCATCATCCTCAAACTCATTTCTAGCTAGCTAATCACTCCTGCTGCTCTCTCTTAGGTAAAATAACATAAAACATGTGTAGCTCTCCTCCTTGATCAAGTTGGAGCATGCAGATGAACCTGTCTCCTAATTGTGGGTAGCACATCTGTTTGCTGCCCCCTAGTACTTCTCTGCGCTCCCCCATCACATATTTGGTCCAGTCTTGCACTATTAAGCATTCATCGTTGATCTTGAATGCACTAAAGTAACATGTAGGATATCTTGGCCGTAAGTTAATAATACTCATGGTACCTTTAGTCTCGATCCCATAAGGCACAACATTCATCGGGAGTCCCTGTTGAAGAACATCGTATGGTAACATACTTAGCAATGAAGTTTAGCTTCACAAATAATGTATGGAAAAGATGCACTGAGGACAAATAGTAAAAATCTTACCATCCTTCCTAAATAGATGTGACTGTAGTTCATTACGAACACTATTGGTCGCACATTTTTAGTACTAACATTTCTAAGTGCAGGAAGAAAATTTGTCTTGACAATATCAAGATCCTCAAGCCATGAAACATAATGACTTAGCTCCTCGCAGTTTAGTTCAGCCCCGGGCCAGTAGTAGGTCCTGTCTACCAAGCGTTGGACATGTTTGCTTGCACCGAAATAAGCTGACAATACAAATTAGTTGTCAACTATTTTTGAATAAACAATATCAAAGACATAAATATGGTTGAGAAACTTACATAATGGTGTAACTGGAGGCGTTTGCACATCGACCCAGATGTCGGTATTACCTTCAATATCATCTTCCGGACGAATATCAAAGGTGATAACCATATCAGGCTCAAATGCATAAGTCTTGCATAGTGCTCGCCATGTTTTGCATCCAAAATAGGTGTAGTCGTCTGAATTGTATAATTTTGCATGGAAAATATAACCATGCTCGGTCTTCAAGTAAACTTTCTTTACCTCCATAGTATGACTGAAACCTATCTTATCCAATACAAAAACTCTTGCATGGCAGGGGATACGCTAGTAGAATAGTAAAAAAAATATAAGTTGAAGCAAATGAAGCAGATGTCATGCTTAATTATGAAAAAAGACTTGTCGTTGTGACTTACTGTATCCACTTCGAAGTTCTTATCCAGCTTGATGTTGAAGCGCCTATCATCATCTAGGAAGATTCCGTCGCACAGGCCGCGCTCGTCTTCGCAGTATTTGCAAATACTGAAATCCTTTTTGTCGTTAGACATTTCCTATGTTCATAGTTAAAACATTAATTGAAAATCGATTGAAGACAACTACCAGGATACTCAACACACAAATCCGGGGCACTCGGTATTTCCTACATATTCTGGCAAAAGTCATGCCAAAATTCACGGAAAAATCTGACATGACCTTTGCTAAAATAGGACATATCGAGCGCCTGAAATTTGCCGGAACGGAAATGAATCAACACTCCGGCAAAACATAGGCCACTTGGAGGTGTAACCTGCAAACATGACCGGCCACTTGGATATTGAGCAACACAAGATATACATTTCAAAATATCTTATAGGACTGCTAAGTAGCATGCATTCAATAAGCAAAAGTAAATCATCTCATGCGTCCGTACATCGTCGAATATTATCACCAATACATCCCGAATAGTGTCATACATATAACATCACTAGTACAACTAAAACCCTAGGACACGACGGGTATTGGCGCGGGCGGTGGACACCCACAGAGAAGGAACCATCACGGGATCATAGCTCCAGTGAGATCCCTGGAGAACCTGCCAGGTATTAGAGAACCTGTGCTCCAACGCAAACAAGTAGCGACGGACGTGTGCGTCCTCCTCACTGACACGGTGACGTACCACCTCCGCGGAGTCCTCGAGCCTCTGGACCGTCACTGGCCCACGCGACCACCACCAAAGAAGGTTCGGGTCAACGACAGGCTGGCTCCTCACCAACCTGCGCCCCCCGGTAGGTAGTGCCTCCCAGTACCACCCCGGCGGAGCCCAGTCCCGGACATGGCCCATCTGGTCAAGCAGGTGTCGTCCTTCGCCGACTCGACGACGAGGATGCGGGATAGGCATCGTCCACGTCGATGCGAGAAAAATTGCTTTAACTAAAAAATAGCAACAAGTTCTTACTAACGAGTTCTATTAATTCAATTAGTTCTTACTAAAAATAAACTTACTATAAATAATACTCATGGTACCTAATACCTAATTAGTACCTAGTTCTTACTAACTAATTAGTACCTAGGAACTACTGCCCTAATTACCATATAAGTAATTAACTAACTAGCACTAAAAATAGCCTAGGGTTCATACTAACTAGCACTAAATAGCTAGGGTTCATACTAAGCAGAGAAGAGGGATCGGAAGGGGAGAGTGCTTATAGAGGGCGGGGAAAGAGATGGGGTCGGGGGAGACGGCGGCACCGAGGCGCGGCGAGGCGGGGTCGGGGGAGACGGCGGCGAGGCGGGTCGAGGGAGACGGCGGCGAGGCGGGGTCGGGGGAGACGGCGAGGTCGGGGGAGACGGCGGGGTCGGGGGAGACGGCGGCGAGGCGGGGTCGGGGGAGACGGCGGCGAGGCGAAGGCGAGGCGGGGTCGGGGGAGACGGCGGCGAGGCTGGGTCGAGGGAGACGGCGGCGAGGCGAAGGCGACGAGGAATAGTAGAGGAGAATTGGGGGAGGAAGCAGAGGAGAGGGAATCAGGCCGCTCGGGGGGGGGGGGTAGGTGAAAATAGCTTTAATAGTAGCGTGGGGTGGCAAAACGTGTTGCTGCTAAAATCCATAGTAGTAGCGCTGTTCGTAGAAGGGCTCTACTACTATACCTAGCACGTCGGGAACGGTGTGGCAATTATAGTAGTAGCGCGTTCTGTCCCTGCCGCGCTACTGCTAAGCGGGTAACAATAGCACCGTTCTAGCTAAGTAGCAGTAGCGCCTCTTTTTAACAATCGCTACTGGTAACATTCTGTGTATAAGGTTTTCCCTAGTAGTGTTAGCTTATGCCTCTCCCTCAAATAAAATTGCAATAGTGATTACCGGTCTAGTTATCGATTGCCTAGGGACAAATAACTTTCTTGTGTGACAACAAGCTCTCTACTAAACCTAACTTAGTTGTGTCGTTATCTAAACAGCCCCTACTTTTTATTTACGTGCTCTTTATTATCTTGCAAACCTATCCAACAACACCTACAAAGTACTTCTAGTTTCATACTTGTTCTAGGTAAAGCGAACGTTAAGCATGCGTAGAGTTGTATCGGTGGTCGATAGAACTTGAGGGAATATTTGTTCTACCTTTAGCTCCTCGTTAGGTTCGACACTCTTACTTATCGAAAGAGGCTACAATTGATCCCCTATAATTGTGGGTTATCAAGACCTTTTTCTGGCGCCGTTGCCGGGGAGCAATAGCGTGGGGTGAATATTCTCGTGTGTGCTTGTTTGCTTTATCACTAAGTAATTTTTATTTTTTGTTCTAAGTTGTTCTCTATATTTAGTTATGGATATGGAACACGAAATACCAAAAAATTTAGGTGTACCTGCTACTCATGGAGATGGGGAACCTCCTAAAACCATCGATGCTAGTTATGTGAAAAATATTATGTACTACTTTGATAATCCTGAGAAAACCCCACTCAATTATGTAATGGGAGACACGTTGGATCAACGTGAATACTTTAGGGATTATCTCTTGACTCAAAAAGGGAAACTATTATGGGATCAAATTCATATGTTGCATTGGTATGCTCGGGAACTATGCTTGAGATATGACTATACTTGTTGCTCTAGGATGAAGGCTCCACACCTTCCCTTTTCATGCAAATTTAATTATGATAAAACCTTGGCTTCTTATGCTAATGGTATATATGATTACTATGATGTGGAACAAATAGAAGAATTTGTTGCTTTTATGGGTGCTTATGAAATTGAATCTTTGTTTAAAGAGTGCGAAAATCTTGATGATGTTGTTTACAGACCTGAAATTTTTGCTCTACTTAAATATTGCTATGAGAATTATGAATTCAATTCCGATATTGATGATTTTATTGAGAGAGTCTCCACTGTCCAAGAAGAGACTAATATTTTGCAGGAGTCTGTGGAAGAAGGAATTGATGAAACTATGGGCTCATTGGATGAAAAAGATGATGAGGAGAGTGAAGAACAAAAGGAGGAAGAGCGGATTAGCTACCCGTGCCCACCTTCTAATGAGAGTAACTCTTCAACTCATACATTGTTTAATTCCCCTTCGTGTTTATCGAAGGATGAATGCTATGATGATTGTTATGATCCCGTTGATTCTTTTGAAATATCCCTTTTTGACGATGCTTGCTATGCTTGTGGCCAAGATGCCAATATGAATTATTCTTATGGAGATGAACTTGCTATAGTTCCTTATGTTAAACATGAAATTGTTTCTATTACACCCACGCATGATAGTCCTATTATCTTTTTGAATTCTCCTGACTACACTATATCGGAGAAGTTTGCACTTATTATGGATTATATTGATGGGTTACCTTTTACGGTTGCACATGATGATTTTGATGAATATAATATGCATGTGCTTGCTGATCCTACTTGCAATTATTATGAGAGAGGAACTATATCTCGACCTCTCTATGTTTCCAACATGATAAAATTGCAAGAAACTGTTTATACTATGCATTGGCCTTTACTTTGTGTGCATGAATTGTTCTTGTATGACATGCCGATGCATAGGAAGAGAGTTAGACTTCGTCATTACATGATATATGTTACTTTGTGCTCACCACTAAATTACAAATCATTGTTAATTAAAATTGGCTTTTATATACCTTGGGATCCGGGTGGATCCATTACTTGAGCACTATATGCCTAGCTTAATGGCTTTAAAGAAAGCGCTGCCAGGGAGACAACCCGGAAGTTTTAGAGAGTCATTTATTTCTGTTGAGTGCTTTCATATAGTTTAAAAGCAAAAATAAAATAAAGAGGAGAACCCAAAACTTTTCAAAAAGAAAAGCGAAAGTGAGAAAGACGAGCATTGTTAAAATGGGAGCTAGCCGTGAACTTTGTTCATACCCATGGAAACTTTGTGACCCTTGATTACAGAAAATTTTCAACAAAAATAATTATCCCCTTGTACAATTCCACTGTATTATAAAAATAATATGCCAAGGTTTGCCTTTAGGATGTTTTAGATTACTTGTTGGTTTGTGCGATGCAGGACAGAAACTTTGGTTGTAGTGCATGATTTAAAAAAAAATTACTGGAACGTCAAACGGTTCTGAAACTTTTTGCACTGTCTTTATATACAAATTTTCTATTTTTCCTAAATTTGGTAGAATTGTTTGAGTACCGGGGGTATGGTGAATGTTCAGATTACTACAGACAAGACAGATTCTGTTTTTTGATACATTGTTTGCTTGTTTTGATGAAACTATCGATTTCTATCATTGGATTAAGCCATGGAAAAGTTATATTACATTAGCTACAGTGCAAAAACAAAATATGAATTGGTTTGCAACAGTATTATAGTAGTGATTTGCTTTATTATACTAACAGATCTTCCGGAGTTTTCTGTTGAGTTTTGTGTGGATGAAGTGTTCGAAGATCGAGGAGGTCTCAATGTGAGGAGAAGGAGGAGAGGCAAGAGCTCAATCTTGGGGATTCCCAAGGAATCCCAAGTAAATATTCAAGGAGACTCAAGCGTCTAAGCTTGGGGATGCCCCGGAAGGCATCCCATCTTTCTTCAACAAGTATCGGTTTGTTTTCGGGTTCGTTTCGTTCATGCGATATGTGCAAATCCTGGAGCGTCTTTTGCATTTAGTTTTCACTTTTCTTTTATGCACCATGCTGGTATGACATAGTCCTATAGAATGCTCTTTGTACTTCACTTATATCTTTTGAGTATGGCTTTATAGAATGCTTCATGTGCTTCACTTATATCTTTTGAAGTTTGGATTGCCTGTTTCTCTTCACATAGAAAACCGCCATTTGTAGAATGCTCTTTTGCTTCACTTATATTTGTTAGAGCGTGGGCATATCTTTTGTATAAAGAATTAAACTCTCTTGCTTCACTTATATCTATTTAGAGAGATGACAGGAACTGGTCATTCACATGGTTAGTCATAAAATCCTACATAAAACTTGTAGATCACTGAATAAGATATGTTTGATTCCTTGCAATAGTTTTGCAATATAAAGATGGTGATATTAGAGCCATGCTGGTGGGTAGTTGTGGATTGTAGAAATACTTGTGTTGAAGTTTGTGATTCCCATAGCATGCACGTATGGTGAACCATTATGTAACGAAGTTGGAGCATGAGGTATTTATTGATTTTCTTCCATATGAGTGGCGGTCGGGGACAAGCGATGGTCTTTTCCTACCAATCTATCCCCCTAGGATCATGCGCGTAGTACTTTGTTTCGATGACTAATAGATTTTTGCAATAAGTATGTGAGTTCTTGATGACTAATGTTGAGTCCATGGATTATACGCACTCTCACCCTTCCATCATTGTTAGCCTCTTTGGTACCATGCATTGCCCTTTCTCACCTCGAGAGTTGGTGCAAACTTTGCCGGTGCATCCAAACCCCGTGATATGATACACTCTATCACATATAAGACTCCTTATATCTTCCTCAAAACAGCCACCATACCTACCTATCATGCCATTTACATAGCCATTCCGAGATATATTGCCATGCAACTTCCATCATCATCATATACATGACTTGAGCATCATTGTCATATTGCTTTGCATGATCGTAAGATAGCTAGCATGATGTTTTCATGGCTTGTCCATTTTTTGATTTCATTGCTAGGCTAGATCATTGCACATCCCGATACACCGCCGAAGGCATTCATATAGAGTCATATCTTTGTTCTAGTATCGAGTTATAATATTGAGTTGTAAGTAAATAAAAGTGTGATGATCATCATTATTAGAACATTGTCCCATGTGAGGTTATCAAAATAAAAGAGGCCAAAGAAGCCCAAATAAAAAAGGAGGCCAAAGAAGCCCACCAAAAAACAAAAAAATGAGAGAAAAAGAGAGAAGGGACAATGTTACTATCCTTTTACCACACTTGTGCTTCAAAGTAGCACCATGTTCTTCATATAGTCTCATTGAGTTATCACTTTCATATACTAGTGGGAATTTTCATTATAGAACTTGGCTTGTATATTCCTATGATGGGCTTCCTCAAATGCCCGAGGTCATCATGAGCAAGCAAGTTGGATGCACACCCACTTAGTTTCAGTTTGAGCTTTCATATACTTATAGCTCTAGTGCATCCGTTGCATGGCAATCCCTACTCCTCACATTGACATCAATTGATGGGCATCTCCATAGCCCGTTGATTAGCCACGTCGATGTGAGACTTTCTCCATTTTTGTCTTCTCCACACAAACTCCACCATCATATTCTAATCCACCTATAGTGCTATGTCCATGGCTCATGCTCATGTATTGTGTGAGGGTTGAAAAGGCTGAAGCGCGTTAATAAGTATGAACCAATTGCTCAGCTTGTCATCGGGGTTGTGCATGATGGGAGCATTTTGTGTGACGAAAATGAAGCATGGCCAAACTATATGATTTTGTAGGGATGAGCTTTCTTTGGCTATGTTATTTTGAGAGGACATGATTGCTTTATTAGTATGCTCGAAGAAAAATTGTCTTAATGTCAAATGATAGACTATTGCTTTGAATCACTCATGTCTTAATATTCATGCCATGATTAGATTACATGATCAAGATTATGCTAGGTAGCATTCCACATCAGAAATTATCTTTTTTATCATTTACCTACTCGAGGACGAGCAGGAATTAAGCTTGGGGATGCTGATACGTCTCCGTCGTATCTATAATTTTTTATTGTTCCATGCTAATATTATACAACTTTCATATACTTTTGACAACTTTCTATACTATTTTTGGGACTAACGTATTGATCCAGTGCCCAGTGCCAGTTCCTGTTTGTTGCATGTTTTTTGTTTCGCAGAAAACCCATATCAAACGGAGTCCAGGCGGGATAAAAACTGACGGAGATTTTTTTGGAATATATGTGATTTTTGGGAAGAAGAATCAACATGAGACGATGCCCGAGGCGGCCACGAGGCAGGCGGCCATGAGCTTTTGTGTCTCCTTATTTCCTCTCATATCACGGTCTCCCTAAATCTCAAAAGCTTCATCCACACAAAACTCAACAAGGACTCGTGAGATAAGTTAGTATAAACCATTGCAAAAACCTTATCATACTCTACTTTAGCAAATCACTAAAATTATTACTCAACATTGCATACTAAATTCCTCTGCATATTTAATAGTACTATCCTCAAATAGAATCATTAAAGAAGCAAACATATGCAAACAATGCAAACATAACAGCAATCTGCCTAAACAGGACAGTCTGTAAATAATGCAGCAACATCCATACTTCCCTAGTTCCAAAAATTATGAAAGAAAATTACCACTGTAGTAAATTTATCAGAACTTAATATGCAAAAGGTTTCAACATTTTATCACATTCTGACTTTTCTAGGGAATTATTGCAACAGGGGTAAACTTTCTGTTTTCAAACAGCAACATGTGGACTTCTAAAATAGGCATAGTAAAGGCTATCAATGCCACTTGTATTGAAATAAAAGATGCAAAACATTGTTCTAAATAACAACAAGAAAATCCTAACAAAATAAATTGACGCTCCAAGCAAAACACATATCATGTGGCGAATAAAAATATAGCTCCAAGTAAAGTTACTGATGAACGAGGACGAAAGAGGGGATGCCTTCCGGGGCATCCCCAAGCTTAGGCTTTTTGGTGTCCTTGGATTTTACCTTGGGGTGCCTTGGGAATCCCCAAGCTTAGGTTCTTGCCACTCCTTATTCCGTAGTCCATCGAATCCTTACCCAAAACTTGAAAACTTCACAACACAAAACTTAACAGAAAACTCATAAGCTCCGTTAGTATAAGAAAATAAATCACCACTTCAAGGTACTGTAATGAACTCATTATTTATTTATATTGGTGTTAAAATTACTGTATTCCAACTTCTCTATGGTTTATAAACTCTTTTACTAGCCATAGATTCATCAAAATAAGTAAACAACACATGAAAAACAGAATCTGTCAAAAACAGAACAGTCTTTAGTAATCTAGATCAAACGTATACTTATGGAACTCATAAAATTCTCAAATAAATTGCTGGACCTGAGGAATTTATCTATTAATCATCTGCAAAAATAATTAACTAAATAGCACTCCCCAAATAAAAATGTCAGCAATTCTCGTGAGCGCTAAAGTTTCTGTTTTTTTACAGCATGGTCAACAAGACTTTCCCCAAGTCTTCCCAAAGGTTCTACTTGGCACAAACACTAATTAAAACATAAAAACACATCTAAACAGAGGCTAGATGAATTATTTATTACTAAATAGGAGCAAAAGTAAAATTGGGTTGCCTCCCAACAAGCGCTATCGTTTAACGCCCCTAGCTAGGCATGATGATTTCAATGATGCTCACATAAAAGATAAGAATTGTAACATAAAGAGAGCATCATGAAGAATATGACTAGCACATTTAAGTCTAACCCACTTCCTATGCATAGGGATTTTGTGAGCAAACAACTTGTGGGGACAATAATCAACTTGCATAGGAAGGTAAAACAAGCATAACTTCAAAACTTTAAGCACATAGAGAGGGAACTTGATATTATTGCAATTCCTACAAGCATATGTTCCTCCCTCATAATAATTTTCAGTAGCATCATGAATGAATTCAACAATATAACCAGCACCTAAAGCATTATTTTCATGATCTACAAGCATAGAAAATTTACTACTCTCCACATAAGCAAATTTCTTCTCATGAATAGTAGTGGGAGCAAGCTCAACAAAATAATTATCATGTGAGGCATAATCCAATTGAAAACTAAAATCATGATGAAAAGTTTCATTGTTATCATTATTCTTTAAAGCATACGTGTCATCACAATAATCATCATATATAGTAGGCATGTTTTCATCATAATAAATTGGGACAATTACATTTTTACCCCTAGTTGGTTCCTACCCACGGGTTTTGCCCTTACTTTTCGAGCTTGCTCAGTCTTGCCCTTACTTTTTCCGTTGAGGTCCCTCGAATGCCCTTTAACCGTTTGACCAAAACTTTGAAAATTCATAACTAATCCATATGAACTCAGAAAATGCAAATAAGATATCAAAATGTTCAGATAAACATTACCTTTATGTGCATATCATTTGCATTAAGGACAAAAGCGCCCTTTAAACTATCTGAGGTAATTAATGTTATTAACATTATTAAAAATAAAAATGTATAAACAATATTTTTTTCATGAATAAAAATTATATGCAAATGTAGGTGATGTTTTCTGAACATCCAGATATCTTATTTGCATTTTTCTGAGTTCATATCATCTTGTTATGAATGTTCATACGACTTTGACCATTATTTGGAAACTTCATAAGAAATTGATACGAACTCAGAAAAATGCAAATAAGATATCAGGATGTTCAGAAAACATCACCTACATTTGCATGTAATTTTTATTCATGAAAAAAATATTGTTCATACATTTTTATTTTTAATAATGTTAATAACATTAATTACCTCAGGTAGTTTAAAGGGTGCTTTTGTCGTCAATGCAAATGATATGCACATAAAGGTAATATTTATCTGAACATTTTGATATCTTATTTGCATTTTTCTGAGTTCATATGAATTAGTTATGAATTTTCAAAGTTTTGGTCAAACGGTCAAAGGGCATTCGAGGGACCTCGACGGAAAAAGTAAGGGCAAAACTGAGCAAGCTCGAAAAGTAAGGGCAAAACCCGTGGGTAGAAACCAACTAGGGGTAAAAATGCAATTGTCCCTAATAAATTTGCTCATCAAAACTTGGGGGACAAAAAATATCATCTTCATCAAACATAGCTTCCCCAAGCTTGTGGATTTGCATATCATTAGCATCATGGATATTCAAGGAATTCATACTAACAACATTGCAATCATGCTAATCATTCAAATATTTAGTGCCAAACATTTTATAGATTTCTTCTTCTAGCACTTGAGCACAATTATCCTTTCCATCATACTCACGGAAGATATTAAAAAGGTGAAGCGTATGAGACAAACTCAATTCCATTTTTATAGTTTTCTTTTATAAACTAAACTAGTGATAAAACAATAAACTAAAAGACTCGGTTGCAAGATCTAAAGATATACCTTCAAGCTCTAGCCTCCCCAGCAACGGCGCCAGAAAAGAGCTTAATGTCTACTACACAACCTTCTTCTTGTAGACATTGTTGGGCCTCCAAGTGCAGAGGTTTGTAGGACAGTAGCAAATTTCCCTCAAGTGGATGACCTAAGGTTTATCAATCCGTAGGAGGCGTAGGATGAAGATGGTATCTCTCAAGCAACCCTGCAACCAAATAACAAAGAGTCTCTTGTGTCCCCAACACACCCAATACAATGGTAAATTGTATAGGTGCGCTAGTTCGGTGAAGAGATGGTGATACAAGTGCAATATGGATAGTAGATAAAGGTTTTTGTAATCTGAAAATATAAAAACAGCAAGGTAACTAATGATAAAAGTGAGCGTAAACGGTATTGCAATGCTAGTAAACAAGGCCTAGGGTTCATACTTTCGCTAGTGCAAGTTCCCTCAACAATAATAACATAATTGGATCACATATCAATCCCTCAACATGCAACAAAGAATCACTCCAAAGTCACTAATAGCGGAGAACGAACGAAGAGATTATGGTAGGGTACGAAACCACCTCAAAGTTATTCTTTCCAATCAATCCGTTGGGCTATTCCTATAAGTGTCACAAACAGCCCTAGAGTTCGTACTAGAATAACACCTTAAGACACAAATCAACCAAAACCCTAATGTCACCTAGATACTCCAATGTCACCTCAAGTATCCGTGGGTATGATTATACGATATGCATCACACAATCTCAGATTCATCTATTCAACCAACACATAGAACCTCAAAGAGTGCCCCAAAGTTTCTACCAGAGAATCACGACGAAAACGTGTGCCAACCCCTATGCATAGGTTCATGGGCGGAACCCGCAAGTTGATCACCAAAACATACATCAAGTGAATCACGTGATATCCCATTGTCACCACAGATACGCACGGCAAGACATACATCAAGTGTTCTCAAATCTTTAAAGACTCAATCCGATAAGATAACTTCAAAGGGGAAACTCAATCCATTACAAGAGAGTAGAGGGGGAGAAAACATCATAGGATCCAAATATAATAGCAATGCTCGCGATACATTAAGATCGTAACACCTCAAGAACACGAGAGAGAGAGAGAGAGAGAGAGATCAAACACATAGCTACTGGTACATACCCTCAGCCCTGAGGGAGAACTACTCCCTCCTCGTCATGGAGAGCCCCGGGATGATGAAGATGGCCACTGGAGAGGGATTGCCCCCTCCGGCAGGGTGCCGGAATGAGTCTAGATTGGCTTTCGGTGGCTACGGAGGCTTCTGGCGGCGGAACTCCCGATCTGTTGTGCTCTCTGATGTTTTTAGGGTATATGGAGATATATAGGCGGAAGAAGTACATCAGGGGGGCCACGAGGGGCCCACGAGGGTGGAGGGCGCGCCCAGGGGGTGGGCGCGCCCCCCTACCTTGTGGCCTCCTCGAAGCTTCCCCTACGTGGACTCCAAGTCTTCTGGGTTTCTTCTGGTCCAAAAATAAGTTCCGTGAAGTTTCAGGTCAATTGGACTCCGTTTGATTTTCCTTTTCTTCAAAACCCTAAAATAGGCAAAAAAACAGAAACTGGCACTGGGCTCTAGGTTAATAGGTTAGTCCCAAAAATAATTTAAAAGTGTATAATAAAGCCCATAAACATCCAAAACAGAAGATAATATAGCATGGAGCAATCAAAAATTATAGATACGTTGGAGACGTATCATGGACCAGAGGGGAAACCCTTCTCCCATCTAGGGATAAGGTCAAGGAAGAAGAAGAAGAAGAAGGGGGGCTCTCTCCCCTCTCTTCCGGTGGCGCCGGAACACCGTCGGGGCCATCATCATCACCGCAATCTACACCAACAACTTCACCACCATCATCGCCAACTCTTCCCCCCTCTATGCAGCGGTGTAACCCATCTTTTACCCATTGTAATCTCTACTTATACATGGTGCTCAACGCTATATATTATTTCCCAATGATGTATGTCTATCCTATGATGTTTGAGTAGATCCGTTTTGTCCTATGGGTTAATTGATGATCTCGATCGGTTTGAGTTGCATGTTTTATTATTGGTGTTGTCCTATGGTGCTCTCCGTGTCGCACAAGCGTGAGGGATCTTTGCTGTAGGGTTTGCAATATGTTCATGATTTGCTTATGGTGGGTGGCGTGAGTGACAGAAGCACAGACCCGAGTAAGTAGGTTGTTTGCGTATGGGAGTAAAGAGGACTTGATGCCTTATAATGCTATGGTTGGGTTTTACCTTAATGATCTTTAGTAGTTGTGGATGCTTGCTAGAGTTCTAATCATAAGTGCATATTATCCAAGAAGAGGAAGTACGTTAGCTTATGCCTCTCCCTCAAATAAAATTGCAATAGTGATTACCGGTCTAGTTATCGATTGCCTAGGGACAAATAACTTTCTTGTGTGACAACAAGCTCTCTACTAAACCTAACTTAGTTGTGTCTTTATCTAAACAGCCCCTACTTTTTATTTACGTGCTCTTTATTATCTTGCAAACCTATCCAACAACACCTACAAAGTACTTCTAGTTTCATACTTGTTCTAGGTAAAGCGAACGTTAAGCGTGCGTAGAGTTGTATCGGTGGTCGATAGAACTTGAGGGAATATTTGTTCTACCTTTAGCTCCTCGTTGGGTTTGACACTCTTACTTATTGAAAGAGGCTACAGTTGATCCCCTATACTTGTGGGTTATCATTGATCTACATCATAGATATGCAAAAACTATCAGGACTAAGTTCATGATAAATTAAGTTCAATTAATCATATTACTTAAGACCTCCCACTTAGATAGACATCCCTCGAGTCATCTAAATGATCACGTGATCCATATCAACTAAACCATGTCCGATCATCACGTGAGATGGAGTAGTTTTCAATGGTGAACATCTCTATGTTGATCATATCTACTATTTGATTCACGTTCGACCTTTCGGTCTCCAGTGTTACGAGGCCATGTCTGCACATGCTAGACTCGTCAAGTTTAACTTGAGTATTCCGCATGTGCAAAACTGTCTTGCACCCGTTGTATGTGAACGTAGAGCTTATCACACCCGATCATCACGTGGTGTCTTAGCACGACGAACTATCGAAATGGTGCATACTCAGGGAGAACAGTTATACCTTGAAACTTTAGTGAGGGATCATCTTATAATGCTACCGCCGTACTAAGCAAAATAAGATGCATAAAAGATAAAACATCACATGCAATCACAAAATGTGACATGATATGGCCATCATAATCTTGTGCCTTTGATCTCCAACTCCAAAGCACCATCATGATTTCCATCGTCACCGGCTTGACACCTTGATCTCCATCGTAGCGTCGTTGTCATCTCGCCAACTATTGCTTCTACAACTATCGCTAACGCATAGTGATAAATTAAAGCAATTACATGGCGATTGCATTTCATACGATAAAGCGACAACCATAAGGCTCCTGCCAGTTGCCGATAACTTTTACAAAACATGATCATCTCATACAACAACGTATATCACATCATGTCTTGACCATATCACATCACAACATGTCATACAAAAACAAGTTAGACGTCCTCTACTTTGTTGTTCCAAGTTTTACGTGGCTGCTATGGGCTTATAGTAAGAACCGTTCTTACCTACACAACAAAACCATGACGATGTTTCATCAAGTTTGCTTTTTTAGCCTTCAACAAGGACCGGTCGTAGTCAAATTCGATTCAACTAAAGTTGGAGAAACAAACACCCAACAGCCACCTTTAGGCAAAACAAGTTGCATGTCTGTCGGTGGAACCGGTCTCATGAACGTGGTCATGTAAGTTTGGTCTGGGCCGCTTCATCCAACAATACCGCTGAATCAAAATAAGACGTTGGTGGTAAGCAGTATGACTATCATCACCCACAACTTTTTGTGTTCTACTCGTGCATATCATCTACGCATAGACCTGGCTCGGATGCCACTGTTGGGGAACGTAGCATGCAATTTCAAAAAAAAATCATATGCTCACGCAAGATCTATCTAGGATATGCATAGCAACGAGAGGGGGAGAGTGTGTCCATGTACCCTCGTAGACCGAAAGTGGAAGCGTTAGCTTAACGCGGTTGATGTAGTCGAACGTCTTCTCGATTCAACCGATCAAGCACCGAACGTATGACACCTCCGAGTTCTGCACACATTCAGCTCGATGACGTCCCTCGAACTCTTGATCTAGAAAAGTGTCGAGGGAGAGTTCCGTCAGCATGACGGCGTGGTGATGGCGAAGTGATCCGCGCAGGGCTTCACCTAAGCACTATGTGAATATGACCGGAGGCGTAAACTGTGGAGGGGGGCGCCGCACATGGCTTGGAACAATTGATGTGTGTTAGAGGCGCCCCCACCCCCGTATATAAAGGAGGGAGAGGGGAGGGCCGGTCCTAGGCGCGCCCCAAGTAGGGGAGTCCTACTTGGGCTCCTAGTAGGAGTCGCCCCCTTCCTTTTATCGGATGGGGAAAGGGGGAAGAAGAGAGAGAGGGAGAAGGAAATGGGGGCGCCACCCCCTCCCCTAGTCCAATTCTGACTCCTCCCACTCCTCCCTTGGGGGGGCGTGTCACCCCTTGCGGGCTGGCCTGCCTCCCTCCTATGGCCCATATGGCCCATATCTTCCCCCGAGGGGTTCTGGTAACCCCCCGGTACTTTGATATGTACCCGATACAATCTGAAACACTTCCAGTGTCCGAATACTATCATCCAATATATCAATCTTTACCTCTCGACTATTTCGAGACTTCTCGTCATGTCCGTGATCTCATTCGGGACTCCGAATAACATTCAATCACCAAATCACACAACTCATATAATACAAATCGTCATCAAACATTAAGCACGCGGACCCTACGGGTTCAAGAACTATGTAGATATGACAGAGACATCTCTCCCGTCAATAACCAATAGAGGAACCCGGATGCTCATATTGGTTCCTACATATTCTACAAAGATCTTTATCGGTCAAACCGTAATGACAACATACGTCATTACCTTTGTCA
This sequence comes from Triticum urartu, assembly GCF_056163025.1. NCBI lineage: Eukaryota > Viridiplantae > Streptophyta > Magnoliopsida > Poales > Poaceae > Triticum > Triticum urartu. The sequence goes on along the minus strand of NC_141876.1, from coordinate 395,746,568 downwards.
TCGGTATGTTACTTGCCCGAGATTCGATCATCAGTACCTTCATACCTAGTTCAATCTCGTTACTGGCAAGTCTCTTTACTCGTTCTGTAATGCATCATCCTGCAACTAACTCATTAGTCACTATGCTTGCAAGGCTTATCATGATGTGCATTACCGAGAGGGCCCAAAGATACCTCTCCGATACTCGGAGTGACAAATCCTAATCTCGATCTATGCCAACCCAACAAACACCTTCAGATATACCTATAGAGCATATTTATAATCACCCAGTTATGTTGTGACGTTTGATAGCACACAAGGTATTCCTTCGGTATTCGGGAGTTGCATAATCTCATAGTCACTGGAATATGCATAAGTCATGAAGAAAGCAATAGCAATAAAACTTAACGATCATTATGCTAAGCCAACGGATGGGTCTTGTCCATCACATCATTCTCTAATGATGTGATCCCATTCATCAAATGAAACTCATGTCTATGGTTAGGAAACTTAACCATCTTTGATTAACGAGCTAGTCTAGTAAAGGCTTACTAGGGACACTATGTTTTGTCTATGTATCCACACATTTATCAAGTTTCTAGTTAATACAATTCTAGCATGAATAATAAACATTTATCATGATATAAGGAAATATAAATAATAACTTTATTATTGCCTCTAGGGCATATTTCCTTCACTTATAGTAGTGATTTGTTTTCTTATACTAACAGATCTCACGAAGGTTTTGTTGAGTTTTGTGTGATTGAAGTTTTGGGTTATCTTACGACGGATGAAGGAATAAGGAGTAAGAAGAGCCTAAGCTTGGGGATGCCCCGAATGGAATCCCCTCTTTCTTCTAATGACCATCGGTATTTTACTCGAAGCTATATTTTTATTCGTCACATACTATGAGTTTTGCTTGGAGCGTCTTGTATGATATGAGTCTTTGCTTGTTTTGCTTTATGTTTTAAGTCTTGAATCCTTTCTGAACACACCTATTTGAGATAGCCAAAATTATGCCATGACTTGTTAGAATTGCTCTCTATGCTTCCCTTAAATTTTTATGACCTATGGAATTGCTCTAGTGCTTCACTTATATCTTTTTGAGCACGGTGTGCTTTAGTATTTTTGAAGAAATGCTCGCTTGCTTCACTTAGATTTATTGGAGAGTTAGTAAATTTTTAAGAAATTATCTCTTGCTTCACTTAAATTAATTTGAGAGAAAGGAATATTATGCTCTTGATCTTCACTTATATTTGTTTGATCTTATCAAAAGAAAAACATGAAAATTAGTCCCAAAGTGATAGATATCCAAGAAGGATATAATAAAAACTTTCATGAAGAGAATTAGACAAAATAAACTTGATTCCTTGTAATAGTTTTGAGATATGATGATATGATATGTGAGTCATGTTGATGAGTAATTATGCTTTAGTAGGAATATTGGTGTTAAGGTTTGTGATTCCCTATGCAAGCACGAAAGTCAATAGTTGTGCAATAAAATTACATCCTACTTGTGGTGCATTATTCGGTGTAAATTATGCTTAATGCTCGCTTATGAGATTATTTGTTTCTTGGTTGGTCGCTTCTCAATCTTTTGCCAGCCTTCATTTTGCACTAAGTATTATCCGTACTTGTGCATCCAAATCCTTTAAACCAGTTTTGCCATATGAGTCCACTATACCTACCTATATGCGATATTATTTTGTCGTTCTAAGAAAATTTGTATGTGCCATCTCCAATTTTCAAAATAAATTTCTCTTTTTTGTGCTCGTACCGCTCGCGAGGCGGTGAGGGGTGGCCGATATTTCCATGCTAGATGTGTTATTCTCACGATGAGTGTTCATTCACTTGTCATTTCACAAGGGTAAGGCAAAGGTATTAGGGATGCCCAGTCCTGAAATGGAAAATGAATTTACTCTATGTTATCAAATAATAAATTCCTTGGAAAGTGTTGTTATGGAAGGCACCCGTGGATACGGTTAGCCATGGAAAGTGAAAGTATGGTGGAAAAAGGAATAAACTTTAATTTCCATTTGGGAACCGCCTATGATATATCTAGCATGGAAATTGTGGGGAACTCTAAGTCGTTTTCGTTGCTTGGAAAAGTATGCCTCCCAAATTGTTTTTATCTCTCAGTTTTCGCTTTAAGCTCTGGCACCTCTACAAATCCCTACTTCCCTTCGCGAAGGGTCTTTTTTTTACTTTATGCAGTTTTATTTTTAATTTGAGTCTCCATCTTCTCTTATAAAGCACCAACTAGGGGGCACTATGATCGTACTTGAGCATTATGTGTAGCTAATATGCGAGTGTGTTTCATGAATGGATCAATGATTGAGCATGATGGGCTAGGGATAACTTATTTTAGCGTTGATATTTTGGAAGACATGGTTGCTTATTGATATACTTGAGTATTTAAGTATCATGTCAAAACTAGACTATTGCTTTGAATCATATAAAAGTCCAAATGTCCATGCTAAAAGAAAATGAGATGACATCTTAGGTGGCATTCCACATCAAAAATTCTTTTTTATCATTTACCTACTCGAGGACGAGCAAGAATTAAGCTTGGGGATGCTGATACGTCTCCAACGTATCTATATTTTTTGATTGTTCCATGATGTTATATTATCATTCTTGGATGTTTTATAATCATTTTATAGTTATTTCATATCATTTTTTGGTACTAACTTATTGACACAGTGCCAAGTGTCAGTTGTTGTTTTTTGCATGTTTTTTACATCGCATGAAATCAATACCAAACGGAGTCCCAACGCAGCGAAACTTTTTGTGGATTTTTTTGGACCAGAAGGCATCCAATGGGTCGGAGAAGCGCCTGGGGTGCTCCGAGGGGAGCACAACCCACCAAGGCGCGCCTGGAGGCCCAGGCGCCCCCTGGTGGGTTGTGCCCACCTCGGGCCCCTGGACCGCCTCTTTACTCTATAAATACCCCAATATTCCAGAAACCCTAGGGAAGTCGACGAAAATCAATTCCAGCCGCCGCAAGTTCCAGAAACACTAGATCCAATCTAGACACCATCACGAAGGGGTTCATCATGTCCATTGGTGCCTCTCCGATGGTGCGTGAGTAGTTCTTTGTAGACCTTCGGGTCCGTAGTTAGTAGCTAGATGGCTTCCTCTCTCTCGTTTGATTCTCAATATAATGGTCTCTTGGAGATCCATATGATGTAATTATTTTGTGGTGTGTTTGTTGGGATCCGATGAACTTTGAGTTTATGACCAGATTTATCTCTTTTTATCCATGAAGTTATTTGAGTCTTCTTTGATCTCTTATATGCATGATTGCTTATAGCCTCGTATTTCTTCTCTGATATTTGGGTTTTTTGGACAACTTGATCTATTTATCTTGCAATGGGAAGAGGTGCTTTGTGATGGGTTTGATCTTACGGTGCTTGATCCCAGTGACAGAAGGGGAACCGACACGTATGTATCGTTGCTATTAAGGATAGAAAGATGGGGTCTATTTCTACATAAATAGATCTTGTCTACATCATGTCATCGTTCGTATTGCATTACTCCGTTTCTCCATGAACTTAATACACTAGATGCATGCTGGATAGCGGTCGATGTGTGGAGTAATAGTAGTAGATGCAGGCAGGAGTCGGTCTACTAATCTTGGACGTGATGCCTATATAATGATCATTGACTAGATATCGTCATGATTATTTGAAGTTATATCAATTGCCCAACAGTAATTTGTTCACCCACCGTTTTCTATTTTTCTTGAGAGAAGCCACTAATGAAAACTACGACCCCCGGGTCTCTTCCTTAATATGTTTTCCTTTGTGATCTATTTTCCTTTGCTTTTATTTTCAGATCTATTAAACCAAAAAATACAAAAATACCTTGCTGCAATTTATTTTATCCGAGATCAATTTATCCCGTCTATCATATTTTATCATGTTCGTTTGCCAATTTGTGGCACAATTACCCGAAAGGGATTGACAACCCCTTTAACATGTCGGATTGCGAGTATTTGTTATTTGTGTGCAGGTGTTGTTTACATAGTGTTGCTTGGTTCTCCTACTGGTTCGATAACCTTGGTCTCATCACTGAGGGAAATACCTACTGTCACTGTGCTGCATCATCCCTTCCTCTTTGGAGAAATACCGACATAGTCTGGAAGACATCAATTGGCATGGAATGGACTAGAGATGTGGACCCCTCAAAATGCTAAGGACAAAGATTGTCAAAAGCTCAAGACTCTTCATTTATTTTTTAGTGATCCAAGACCACATTGAGTCCATAGGAAAGCCAATACTATTAAAAGGGGATGAGGTGTTGCTTAATGGTCTACTTGCTCAAAGTGCTTAGTGATATTGCTCCAAAACCCTCAACCACTTTCTCATTTCCACATTTGTCCAAAACTCAAAGTCAAACTCGACCCCACCGAACCATTCTATCCGGCACCACCGAGTTCAGTTGACATAGCCACTGCCAGAAACCCTAGACAATTCGTTCACACCGATACGGATCTCGGTCTCACCGAGATGGCCTTGCAAACTCTCTATTGCGTGTTGCAACTATTTTGGTCTCCCGAAATGTGCAATCGGTCCCACCGATTTTGCTTGGCATCCTCTTTGTTGCCTTATTGCTTCACTTTGGTCTAACCGAGTTGATGCAATTGGTGCCACCGAGTAGATGTTTGCCCTAAGCCCTAGCACATCGGTCCCACCGAGATTCCTAACGTTCACATTTTGAACTAAACTGGTCTCACTAAGTTCTTCTATTCGGTCTGACCGAGTTGGGTCAAATGTGTGTAACGGCTGGATTTGTGTGGAGGCTATATATACCCCTCCATCGCTTCTCCATTTGAGAGAGAGCCATCAAAACGTGCCTACACTTCCACTACTCATTTTCTGAGAGAGAACCACCTACGTACTCATGTGTTGAGATTAAGATATTCTAATCCTACCACAAGAATCTTGATCTCTAGCCTTTCCTAAGTTGCTTTCCACTCAAATCATCGTTCCTCCATAGCCAAATCTGTGTGAGAGAGTTGAGTGTTGGGGAGACTATCATTTTATGCACAAGAGCAAGGAGTTCATCGTCAACACACCATCTATTACCTTTTGGAGAGTGGTGTCTCCTAGATTGGTTAGGTGTCGCTTGGGAGCCTTTGGAAAGATTGTGGAGTTGAACCAAGAAGTTTGTAAGGGCAAGGAGATCGCCTACTTTGTGAAGATCTACCTGAGTGAGGCAAGTCCTTCGTGGGTGATGACCATGGTGGGATAGACAAGGTTGCTTCTTCGTGGACCCTTCGTGGGTGGAGCCTGATGACCCACAAGTGTAGGGGATCTATCGTATCATTTTCGATAAGTAAGAGTGTCGAACCCAACGAGGAGCAGAAGGAAATGATAAGCGGTTTTCAGTAAGGTATTCTGTGCAAGCACTGAAATTATCGGTAACAGATAGTTTTGTGATAAGGTAATTTGTAATGAGTAGAAAGTAATAAAAGTAAATAAGGTGCAGCAAGATGGCCCAATCCTTTTTTTAGCAAAGGACAAGCCTGGACAAACTCTTATATGAAGTAAAGCGCTCCCGAGGACACATGGGAATTATCGTCAAGCTAGTTTTCATCACAATCATATGATTCGCGTTCGGTACTTTGATAATTTGGTATGTGTGTGGACCGGTGCTTAGGTGTTGTCCTTACTTGGACAAGCATCCCACTTATGATTAACCCACATTGCAAGCATCCACAACTACAACAGAAGTACTCCCTCCGTTCCTAAATATAAGTCTTTGTAGAGATTTCACTATGAACCACATACGGATGTATATAGATGCATTTTAAGTTTAGATTCATTCATTTTGCCCCGTATGTAGTCCATCTAGTGAATCTCTACAAAGACTTATATTTAGGAATGGAGGGAGTATTAAGGTAAACCTAACCATAGCATGAAACATATGGATCCAAATTAGCCCCTTTTAAAGCAACACATAAACTAGGGTTTAAGCTTCTGTCACTCTAGCAACCCATAATCTACTTATTACTTCCCAATGCCTCCCTCTAGGCCCAAACAATGGTGAAGTGTCATGTAGTTGACGTTCACATGACACCACTAGAGGGATAACAACATACATCTCATCAAAATATCAAACGAATACCAAATTCACATGACTACTAATATCAAGACTTCTCCCATATCCTCAGGAACAAATGTAACTACTCACAAAGCATATTCATGTTCATAATCAGAGGGGTATTAATATGCATAATGGATCTGAATATATGATCTTCCACCAAGTAAACCAACTAGCGTCAACTACAAGGAGTAATCAACACTACTAGTAACCCACAGGTACCAATCTGAGGTTTGGATACAAAGATTGGATACAAGAGATGAACTAGGGTTTGAGATGAGATGGTGCTGGTGAAGATGTTGATGGAGATTGACCCCCTCCTGATGAGGATCGTTGGTGATGACTTCCCCCTCCCGGAGGGAAGTTTCCCGGCAGCATAGCTCCGCCGGAGTCCTAGATTGCTTCTGCCAAGGTTCCGCCTTGTGGCGGCAGAGTCTCGTCCCGAAAGCTTGCTTATGATTTTTTCTCAGACGAAAGACCTCATATAGCAGAAGATGGACATCGAAGGGCCACCAGGGAGCCCACGAGGCAGGGGGCACGCCCAGGGGGTAGGGCGCGCCCCCCACCCTCGTGGCCAGGGTGTGCCCCCCTCTGGTACTTCTTGTGCCCAATATTTTTTATATATTCTGAAAAGTGCTCCCATGGAGTTTCAGGACTTTTGGAGATGTGTAGAATAGGTCTCTAACATTTGCTCCTTTTCCAGCCCAGAATTCCAGCTGCCGGCATCCCCCCTCTTCATGTAAACCTCGTAAAATAAGAGAGAATAGGCATAAGTATTGTGACATAATGTGTAATAACAGCCCATAATGCAATAAATATCGATATAAAAGCATGATGCAAAATGGACGTATCAACTCCCCCAAGCTTAGACCTCGCTTGTCCTCAAGAAAAAACCGAAATCGAAAAATATGTCCACATGTTTAGAGATAGATGTGTCGATAAAAATAAAATACGGACATGAGGGCATCATGATCATTCTTAGAACAGCAACATATATATATATATATTGTCATATGATCTCTTATGCTAAAGTAACAATTCAATCACAATTTCAGGTATGAATCATAAACTTCATTGAGAACCAACAAAGTCTAATCTCAGTCATTGAGGCAATTGCAATTTATCACAACATAGGAAAGAGTCAATATAAGAGCTTTTCAGCAAGTCCACATACTCAACCATCTTTTAGTCTTTCACAATTGCTAACACTCACGCAATATTTATGGGTATGAAGTTTTAATCGGACACATAGAAAGATAGGGGCTTATAGTTTTGCCTCCCAACGTTTTACCTCAAGGGTAATGTCAACAATAATAGTTCATGAAGACTCACATCCAATTAGATATATATATATATATATATCAGGATATTTCCAACACACTGTGCTTGCCAAAGGATAAAATGTAAAAAGGAAAGGTGAAGATCACCATGACTCTTATGTAAGGTAGAAGATAAAAGTAAAAGATAGGCCCTTCGCAGAGGGAAGCAGAGGTTGTCATGCGCTTTTATGGTTGGATGCACAAAATCTTAATGCAAAAGAACTTCACTTTATATTGCCACTTGTGATATGGACCTTTATTATGCAGTCCGTCGCTTTTATTTCTTCCACATCACAAGATCGTATAAAGCTTATTTTCTCCACACTAATAAGTCATACATATTTAGAGAGCAATTTTTATTGCTTGCACCGATGACAACTTACTTGAAGGATCTTACTCAATCCATAGGTAGATATGGTGGGCTCTCATGGCAAAACTGGGTTTAGGGATATTTGGAAGCACAAGTAATATCTCTACTTGGTGCAAAGAAATTGGCTAGCAAGAGAGGGAAAGGCAAGCTCAACATGTTGGATGATCCATGACAATATAATTTATCTTAGATGTAAGAAAACATAACCCATTACGTTGTCTTCCTTGTCCAACGTCAACTCTTTAGCATGTCATATTTTAATGAGTGCTCATAATTATAAAAGATGTCCAAGATAGTATATTTATATGTGAAAACCTCTCTTTCTTTATTACTTCCTATTAATTGCACCGATGACCAAAACTATGTTTGTCAACTCTCAACAACTTTTATTCATCATACTCTTTATATGTGAGCTCGGTACTCTCCATAACATACATATGATCTCTTTATTTCTTTTTATTTCTTCTCTTTTATTTTATTTAATTCCCTCAATATCACAGCAAAATAATCAAGCCCTTGACTCAACACTAATCTTTATTATATATAGCTTACGGACTCGATTACATAGAAGGATCATAAAGCAAAACTCACAACTAGATCATACTAAAACTTTATTCTACTAGATCAAGATATTATCAAAAGGATCGAACTAAGAAAAATGGTAGAGATAAAAGTGATGGTGATACGATACGGGGGCACTCCCCCAAGCTTGGCAGTTGCCAAGGGGAGTGCCCATACCAGATACTCAGTTCTTCTTTGTTGGTGAAGAAGGTGGAGTTGTTGATGATGGATAGTCACACATCGAGCGTAGGAGGTCCTCCAAGTTGCGGATAATGCCCTTGAGTGCAATGGTATGCTCCTTCAACAAAATATTTTCACGTGTGAGATACTTGTTTTGTATACGAGCTAACTCAATCATCTTGAAAGCTTCGATCTCAGTTGGGGTAAGAAGATTGTGATCAAGTAGAAGGATGTCTTCTACTGCCGGAACATGGTCCTCCGTGGCCTTCTTGATCCCTTCATCCTTGTTGATCTCCATAGGTTCTTCCCTCTCTAGTTCTATCTTAATTAGCCAAGCATCGTTGTCACCATTGTTGGAGGAGGGGGACGACATGATGCCTGGCCTTGACAACCCTGAAAGAAGACATCTCGAAACAAAGACATGAGATATTTGCGTGATACGTGTTGGGGAACGTAGTAATTTCAAAATTTTCCTACGCACACGCAAGATCATGGTGATGCATAGCAACAAGAGGGGGAGAGTGTGATCTATGTACCCTTGTAGATCGACAACGGAAGCGTTAACTTGGTTGATGTAGTCGTACATCTCCACGGCCCGACCGATCAAGCACCGAAACTACGGCACCTCCGAGTTCTAGCACACGTTCAGCTCGATGACGATCCCCGGACTCCGATCCAACAAAGTGTCGGGGAAGAGTTCCGTCAGCACAACGGCGTGGTGACGATCTTGATGTACTACCGTTGCAGGGCTTCGCCTAAGCACCGCTACAATATTATCGAGGACTATGGTGGAAGGGGGCACCGCACACGGCTAAGAATATGATCACGTGGATCAACTTGTGTGTCTAGGGGTGCCCCTTGCCTCCATATATAAAGGATCCAAGGGGGTGCGGCCGGCCCTAGTAGGAGGCGCGCAGGAGGAGTCCTACTCCTACCGGGAGTAGGACTCCCCTCCCTTTCCTTGTCCAAGTAGGAAAGGGGGAAGGAGAGAAGGAAAAGGGGGGCGCCGCCCCTCCCTCCTTGTCCAATTCGTACTAGGGGGAGAGGGGGCGCGCGGCCTGCCCTGGAAGCCCCTCCTCTTCTCCACTTTAGGCCCATGAGGCCCATTAACCCCCCGGGGGGTTCCGGTAACCCTCCGATGCTCCGATTTTATCCGAAACTTCCCCGGAACACTTCCGGTGTCCGAATATAGCCGTCCAATATATCAATCTTTATGTCTCGACCATTTCGAGACTCCTCGTCATGTCCGTGATCACATCCAGGACTCCGAACTAACTTCGGTACATCAAAACTCATAAACTCATAATATAAATGTCATCGAAACCTTAAGCATGCGGACCCTACGGGTTCGAGAACAATGTAGACATGACCGAGACACGTCTCCGGTCAATAACAAATAGCGGGACCTGGATGCTCATATTGGCTCCTACATATTCTACGAAGATCTTTATCGGTCAGACCGCATAACAACATACGTTGTTCCCTTTGTCATCGGTATGTTACTTGCCCGAGATTCGATCGTCGGTATCCCATACCTAGTTCAATCTCGTTACCGGCAAGTCTCTTTACTCGTTCCGTAATACATCATCCCGCAACTAACTCATTAGTTGCAATTCTTGCAAGGCTTAAGTGATGTGCATTACCGAGAGGGCCCAGAGATACCTCTCGGACAATCGGAGTGACAAATCCTAATCTCGAAATATGCCAACCCAACATGTACCTTTGGAGACACCTGTAGAGCTCCTTTATAATCACCCAGTTACGTTGTGACGTTTGGTAGCACACAAATTGTTCCTCTGGCAAACGGGAGTTGCATAATCTCATAGTCATAGGAACATATATAAGTCATGAAGAAAGCAATAGCAACATACTAAACGATCGGGTGCTAAGCTAATGGAATGGGTCATGTCAATCAGATCATTCAACTAATGATGTGATCCCGTTAATCAAATAACAACTCTTTGTCCATGGTTAGGAAACATAACCATCTTTGATTAATAATCTAGTTCACATCACCATGTGATTCAACACTAATAGTTCACATCTTTATGTGATTAGTTCACATCTTCATGTGACCAACACCCAAAGGGTTTACTAGATTCAGTAATCTAGTTCACATCACTATGCGATTAACACCCAAAGAGTACTAAGGTGTGATCATGTTTTGCTTGTGAGAGAAGTTTAGTCAACGGGTCTGCCACATTCAGATCCGTATGTATTTTGCAAATTTCTATGTCAACAATGCTCTGCACAGAGCTACTCTAGCTAATTGCTCCCACTTTCAATATGTATCCATATTGAGACTTAGAGTCATCTGGATTAGTGTCAAAACTTGCATCGAGTAACCCTTTACGACGAACCTTTTTTTCACCTCCATAATCGAGAAACATATCCTTATTCCACTAAGGATAATTTTAACCGCTGTCCAGTGATCTACTCCTAGATCACTATTGTACTACCTTGCCAAAATCAGTGTAGGGTATACAATAGATCTGGTACATAGCATGGCATACTTTATAGAACCTATGGCTGAGGCATAGGGAATGACTTTCATTCTCTTTCTATCTTCTGTCGTGGTCGGGTTTTGAGTCTTACTCAATTTCACACCTTGTAACACAGACAAGAACTCTTTCTTTGACTGTTCTATTTTGAACTACTTCAAAATCTTGCCAAGGTATGTACTCATTGAAAAAAACTTATCAAGCGTCTTGATCTATCTCTATAGATCTTGATGTTCAATATGTCAGCAGCTTCACCGAGGTCTTTCTTTGGAAAATTCCTTTCAAACACTCCTTTATGCTTTGCAGAATAATTCTACATTATTTCCGATCAACAATATGTCATTCACATATACTTATCAGAAATGTTGTAGTGCTCCCACTCACTTTCTTGTAAATACAGGCTTCATCGCAAGTCTGTATAAAACTATATGCTTTGATCAACTTATCAAAGCATATATTCCAACTCCGAGATGCTTGCACCAGTCCATAGATGGATCGTTGGAGCTTGCATATTTTGTTAGCACCTTTAGGATTGACAAAACCTTCTGGTTGTATCATATACAACTCTTCTTTAATAAATCTATTAAGGAATGCAGTTTTGTTTATCCATTTGCCAGATTTCATAAAATGCGGCAATTGCTAACATGATTTGGACAGACTTAAGCATAGATACGAGTGATAAATTCTCATCGTAGTCAACACTTTGAACTTGTCGAAAACCTTTTGCGACAATTCTAGCTTTGTAGATAGTAACACTACTATCAGCGTCCGTCTTCCTCTTGAAGATCCATTTATTCTCAATTGCTTGCCGATCATCGGGCAAGTCAACCAAAGTCCATACTTTGTTTTCATACATGGATCCCATCTCAGATTTCATGGCGTCAAGCCATTTTGCGGAATCTGGGCTCACCATCGCTTCTTCATAGTTCATAGGTTCGTCATGGTCAAGTAGCATGACCTCCAGAACAGGATTACCGTACCACTCTGGTGCGGATCTCACTCTGGTTTACCTACGAGATTCGGTAGTAACTTGATCTGAAGTTACATGATCATCATCATTAGCTTCCTCACTAATTGGTGTAGTAGTCACAGGAACAGATTCCTGTGATGAACTACTTTCCAATAAGGGAGAAGGTACAATTACCTTATCAAGTTCTACTTTCCTCCCACTCACTTCTTTCGAGAGAACCTCCTTCTCTAGAAAGGATCCATTCTTAGCAACGAATGTCTTGCCTTTGGATCTGTGATAGAAGGTGTACCCAACAGTAACTTTTTGGGTATCCTATGAAGACACACTTTTCCGATTTGGGTTTGAGCTTATCAGGATGAAACTTTTTCACATAAGCATTGCAACCCCAAACTTTAAGAAACGACAACTTTGGTTTCTTGCCAAACCACAGTTCATACGGTGTCGTCTCAATAGATTTAGATGGTGCCCTTTTAACGTGAATGCAGCTGTCTCTAATGCATAACCCCAAAACGATAGTGGTAGATCGGTAAGAGACATCATAGATTGCACTATATCCAATAAAGTACGGTTATGACGTTCGGACACACCATTATGCTGTGGTGTTCCATGTGGCATGAGTTTGTGAAACTATTCCACATTGTTTTAATTGAAGACCAAACTCGTAACTCAAATATTTGTCTCCGCGATCAGATCGTAGAAACTTTATTTTCTTGTCACGATGATTTTCCACTTCACTCTGAAATTCTTTGAACTTTTCAAATGTTTCAGACTTATGTTTCATCAAGTAGATATACCCATATCTGCTCAAATCATCTGTGAAGTTCAGAAAATAATGATACTTGCCGTGAGCTTTAACACTCATCGGACCGCATACATCAGTATGTATTATTTCCAATAAGTCAGTTGCTCGCTCCGGAGAACGGAGTCTTAGTCATCTTGCCCATGAGGCATGGTTCGCAAGCATCAAGTGATTCATAATCAAGTGATTCCAAAATCCCATCAGCATGGAGTTTCTTCATGCGCTTTACACCAATATGACCTAAATGGCAGTGCTACAAATAAGTTGCACTATCATTATTAACTTTGCATCTTTTGGTTTCAATATTATGATTATGTGTATCACTACGATCGAGATCCAACGAACTATTTTCATTGGGTGTGTAACCATATAAGGTTTTATTCATGTAAACAGAACAACAATTTATTCTCTTACTTAAATGAATAACCGTATTACAATAAACATGATCAAATCATATTCATGCTTAACGCAAACACCAAATAACACTTATTCAGGTTCAACACTAATCCTGAAAGTATAGGGAGTGTGCGATGATGATCATATCAATCTTGGAACCACTTCCAACACACATCGTCACTTCACCCTTAACTAGTCTCTGTTTATTCTGCAACTCTCGTTTCGAGTTACTAATCTTAGCAACTGAACTAGTATCAAATACTGAGGGGTTGCTATAAACACTAGTAAAGTACACATCAATAACATGTATATCAAATATACTTATGTTCACTTTGCCATCCTTCTTATCTGCCAATCACTTGGGGTAGTTCCGCTTCCAGTGACCAGTCCCTTTGCAGTAGAAACACTTAGTCTCAGGCTTAGGACCAGACTTGGGCTTCTTCACTTGAGCAGCAACTTGCTTGCTGTTCTTCTTGAAGTTCCCCTTCTTCCCTCTGCCCTTTTCTTGAAACTAGTGGTCTTGTCTACCATCAACACTTGATGTTTTTCTCGATTTCTACCTTCATCAATTTCCGCATTACGAAGAGCTTGGGAATCGTTTCCGTTATCCCTTGCATATCATAGTTCATCACGAAGTTCTACTAACTTGGTGATGGTGACTAGAGAATTCTATCAATCACTATCTTATCTGGAAGATTAACTCCCACTTGATTCAAGCGATTGTAGTACTCAGACAATCTGGGCACATGCTCACTAGTTGAGCGATTCTCCTCCATCTTTTAGCTATAGAACTTGTTGGAGACTTCATATCTCTCAACTCGGGTATTTGCTTGAAATATTAACTTCAACTCCTGGAACATCTCATATGCTCCATGATGTTCAAAACGTCTTTGAAGTCCCGATTCTAAGCCATTAAGCATGGTGCACTAAACTATCAAGTAGTCATCATATTGAGCTAGCCAAACGTTCATAATGTTTGCATCTGCTCCTGCAATAGGTCCGTCACCTAGCGGTGCATCAAGGACATAGTTCTTCTGTGCAGCAATGAGGATAAACCTCAGATCACGGATCCAATCCGCATCATTGCTACTAACATCTTTCAACACAATTTTCTCTAGGAACATATCAAAATAAACACAGGGAAGCAACAACGCGAGCTATTGATCTACAACATAATTTGCAAAATATTACCAGGACTAAGTTCATGATAAATTTAAGTTCAATTAATCATATTACTTAAGAACTCCCACTTAGATAGACATCCCTCTAATCCTCTAAGTGATTACGTGATCCAAATCAACTAAACCATGTCCGATCATCACGTGAGATGGAGTAGTTTCATTGGTGAACATCACTATGTTGATCATATCTACTATATGATTCATGCTCGACCTTTCGGTCTCCGTGTTCCGAGGCCATATCTGTATATGCTTGGCTCGTCAAGTATAACCTGAGTATTCCGCGTGTGCAACTGTTTTGCACCCGTTGTATTTGAACGTAGAGCCTATCACACCCGATCATCACGTGGTGTCTCAGCACGAAGAACTTTCGCAACGGTGCATACTCAGGGAGAACACTTCTTGATAATTTAGTGAGAGATCATCTTATAATGCTACCGTCAATCAAAGCAAGATAAGATGCATAAAAGATAAACATCACATGCAATCAATATAAGTGATATGATATGGCCATCATCATCTTGTGCTTGTGATCTCCATCTCCGAAGCACCGTCGTGATCACCATCGTCACCGGCGCGACACCTTGATCTCCATCGTAGCATCGTTGTCGTCTCGCCAATCTTATGCTTCCACGACTATCGCTACCGCTTAGTGATAAAGTAAAGCATTACAGCGTGATTGCATTGCATACAATAAAGCGACAACCATATGGCTCCTGCCAGTTGCCGATAACTCGGTTACAAAACATGATCATCTCATACAATAAAATTTAGCATCATGTCTTGACCATATCACATCACAACATGCCCTGCAAAAACAAGTTAGACGTCCTCTACTTTGTTGTTGCAAGTTTTATGTGGCTGCTACGGGCTTAAGCAAGAACCAATCTTACCTACGCATCAAAACCACAACGATAGTTTGTCAAGTTGGTGCTGTTTTAACCTTCGCAAGGACCGGGTGTAGCCACACTCGGTTCAACTAAAGTTGGAGAAACTGTCACCCGCAAGCCACCTATGTGCAAAGCACGTCGGGAGAACCGGTCTCGCGTAAGCGTACGCGTAATGTCGGTCCGGGCCGCTTCGTCCAACAATACCGCCGAACCAAAGTATGACATGCTGGTAAGCAGTATGACTTATATCGCCCACAACTCACTTGTGTTCTACTCGTGCATATAACATCAACATATAAAACCTAGGCTCGGATGCCACTGTTGGGGAACGTAGTAATTTCAAAATTTTCCTACGCACACGCAAGATCATGGTGATGCATAGCAACGAGAGGGGGAGAGTGTGATCTACGTACCCTTGTAGATCGACAACGGAAGCGTTAACTTGGTTGATGTAGTCGTACGTCTCCACGGCCCGACCGATCAAGCACCAAAACTACGGCACCTCCGAGTTCTAGCACACGTTCAGCTTGATGACGATCCCCGGACTCCGATCCAGCAAAGTGACGGGGAAGAGTTCCGTCAGCACGACGGCGTGGTGACGATCTTGATGTACTACCGTCGCAGGGCTTCGCCTAAGCACCGCTACAATATTATCGAGGACTATGGTGGAAGGGGGCACCGCAAACGGCTAAGAATATGATCACGTGGATCAACTTGTGTGTCTAGGGGTGCCCCTTGCCTCCGTATATAAAGGATCCAAGGGGGGTGCGGCCGGCCCTAGTAGGAGGCGCGCAGGAGGAGTCCTACTCCTACCGGGAGTAGGACTCCCCTTCCTTTCCTTGTCCAAGTAGGAGAGGGGGAAGGAGAGAAGGAAAAGGGGAGCGCCGCCCCTCCCTCCTTGTCCAATTCGGACTAGGGGGAGAGGGGGCGCGCGGCCTGCCCTGGCAGCCCCTCCTCTTCTCCACTTTAGGCCCATGAGGCCCATTAACCCCCGGGGGGTTCCGGTAACCCTTCGGTGCTCCGGTTTTATCCGAAACTTCCCCGGAACACTTCCGGTGTCCGAATATAGCCGTCCAATATATCAATCTTTATGTCTCGACCATTTCGAGACTCCTCGTCATGTCCGTGATCACATCTGGGACTCCGAAATAACTTCGGTACATCAAAACTCATAAACTCATAATATAATTGTCATCGAAACCTTAAGCGTGCGGACCCTACGGGTTCGAGAACAATGTAGACATGACCGAGACACATCTCCGGTCAATAACCAATAGCGGAACCTAGATGCTCATATTGGCTCCTACATATTCTACGAAGATCTTTATCGGTCAGACCGCATAACAACATACGTTGTTCCCTTTGTCATCGGTATGTTACTTGCCCGAGATTCGATCGTCGGTATCCCATACCTAGTTCAATCTCGTTACCGGAAAGTCTCTTTACTCGTTCCGTAATACATCATCCCGCAACTAACTCATTAGTTGCAATGCTTGCAAGGCTTAAGTGATGTGCATTACCGAGAGGGCCCAGAGATACCTCTCGGACAATCGGAGTGACAAATCCTAATCTCGAAATATGCCAACCCAACATGTACCTTTGGAGACACCTGTAGAGCTCCTTTATAATCACCCAGTTACGTTGTGACGTTTGGTAGCACACAAAGTGTTCCTCTGGCAAACGGGAGTTGCATAATCTCATAGTCATAGGAACATGTATAAGTCATGAAGAAAGCAATAGCAACATACTAAACGATCGGGTGCTAAGCTAATGGAATGGGTCATGTCAATCAGATCATTCAACTAATGATGTGATCCCGTTAATCAAATAACAACTCTTTGTCCATGGTTAGGAAACATAACCATCTTTGATTAACAAGCTAGTCAAGTAGAGGCATACTAGTGACACTCTGTTTGTCTATGTATTCACACATGTATTATGTTTCCGGTTAATACAATTCTAGCATGAATAATAAACATTTATCATGATATAAGGAAATAAATAATAACTTTATTATTGCCTCTAGGGCATATTTCCTTCAATACGGTGGTCAAAACCTTCGGGAAATTATATAATGAATTTTTACCGACCAAAAGAAGTATCGTGCAAGAAAACGGAGTCCGAAGAGCACACGAGGTGCCCATGAGGCAGGGGGTGCGCCTCCCACCCTTGTGGAAGCCTCGTGTCCTTCCCGGACTGCTTCTTATTTTCCTATTTTTCTAAATATTCCAAAATAGAGAAAAATTGCCATTAGAACTGTTTTGGAGTCGGTTTACTTACCGTACCACATACCTATTCCTTTTCGGGGTCTGAAACGTTCTGGAAAGTGTCCCTTATGTATTCCTCCGGGGTTACGGTTTCGATAATATTAGTTTCAACATTTATAGGATTACCTGAGATATAATGTTTAATTCTTTGACCGTTCACCACCTTCGGATTTGTGCCTTTGAAGTTGTTGATTTTTATGGCACCGGAACGATAGACCTCCTCGATAACGCAAGGACCTTCCCATTTAGAGAGAAGTTTTCCTGCAAAAAATCTTAAACGAGAGTTGTATAACAATACATAATCACCTACATTAAACTCATGCTTTTGTATCCTTTTGTCATGCCATCTTTTAACTTTTTCTTTAAACAGTTTGGCATTCTCATAGGCTTGGGTTCTCCATTCATCCAGTGAGCTAATGTCAAATAACCTCTTCTCACCGGTAAGTTTAAAATCATAATTGAGCTCTTTAATAGCCCAATATGCCTTATGTTCTAGTTCGAGAGGTAAGTGACATGCTTTGCCATAAACCATTTTATACGGAGACATACCCATAGGATTTTTATATGCAGTTCTATAAGCCCATAATGCATCATCAAGTTTCTTGGACCAATTCTTTCTAGATCTATTAACAGTCTTTTGCAAAATTAATTTGAGCTCTCTATTACTCAATTATACTTGACCACTAGACTGTGGGTGATAAGGAAATGCAATTCTATGATTAACATCATACTTAGCAAGCATTTTACGAAAGGCACCATGAATAAAATATGAACCACCATCAGTCATTAAATATCTAGGGACTCCAAACCTTGGAAAAATAACTTATTTAAGCATCTTAATAGAGGTGTTATGATCAACACCACTAGTTGGAATAGCTTCTACCCACTTAGTAACGTAATCAACAGCAACTAAAATATGTGTATACCCATTAGAGGAAGGAAAAGGTCCCATATAATCAAAGCCCCAAACATCAAATGGTTCAATAACAAGTGAATAATCCATAGGCATTTCTTGATGTCTACTAATATTACCAATTCTTTGACATTCATCACAAGACAAGATAAACTTACGGGCATCCTTGAAGAGAGTAGGCCAATAAAAACCGGACTGCAATACCTTATGTGCAGTTCTATCTCCAGCATGGTGTCCTCCACAAGCCTTGGAGTGACACGTGCGTAGGATCTGTTCCTCTTCATGCTCAGGTACACAACGTCTAATAATACCATCTACTCCTTCTTTATAAAGATGTGGATCATCCCAAAAGTAATGTCTCAAATCATAGAAGAACTTTTTCTTTTGCTGGTATGTGAAACTAGGTGGTATAAATTTAGCAACAAATGTTCATCAGGAAAGCTATCATCAATAGGTAGTGTGTCATCAAGAACATTTTCTAACCTAGACAAGTTGTCTGCAATGGGGTTCTCAGCTCCCTTTCTATCAATAATATGAAAATCAAATTCTTGTAGCATGAGAACTCATCTAATAAGTCTAGGTTTAGCATCTTTCTTTTCCATAAGGTATTTAATAGCAACATGATCAGTGTGAATAGTTACTTTAGAATCAACAATATAAGGTCTGAACTTATCACAAGAAAATACAACTGCTAAGAATTCCTTTTTCAGTAGTAGCATACTTTCTTTGGGGACTGTCTAGGGTTTTACTAGCATATTGGATAACATTTAATTTCTTATCAACTCTTTGTCCTAGAACAGCCCCTACAGCATAATCACTAGCATCACACATAATTTCAAAGGGTAAATTCCAATCAGGTGGTTGAACAATAGGTGCAGAAATCAGGGCTTTCTTAAGTATTTCAAATGCTTCTACACAATCATCATCAAAGACAAACGGAATATCTTTTTGTAATAGGTTAGTCAGACGCCAAGAAATTTTTGAGAAGTCCTTAATGAACCTCCTATAAAAACCGGCGTGACCAAGGAAACTTCTTATACCTTTGATGTCCTTGGGACACGGCATCTTTTCAATAGCATCGACTTTAGCTTTATCAACTTCAACACCTCTTTCAGAAATTTTATGCCCCAAGACAATACCTTCATTAACCATAAAGTGGCATTTCTCCCAATTCATAACAAGATTAGTTTCTTCACATCTCTGCAGAACTCGATCAAGGTTGCTCAAGCAATCATCAAAAGAGGATCCATAAACGGAGAAATCATCCATGAATACCTCAAAAATCTTTTCACAAAAGGCAGAGAATATAGCCATCATGCATCTTTGAAAGGTAGCAGGTGCATTACATAAATCGAAAGGCATACGTATATAAGCAAAAGTACTGAAAGGGCAAGTAAAAGTGGTCTTTGCTTGATCATCAGCTGACACAGGTATTTGAGAGAAGCCAGAGTAACCATCTAGAAAGAAAAAATGTGTATGTTTGGATAATCTTTCTAGCATTTGATCAATAAAAGGCAAAGGGTAATGATCTTTTTTAGTAGCTTTATTTAATTTGCGGAAATCAATTACCATCCTATAACCTGTAATAATTCTTTGCAGGGTCAATTCATCTTTATCATTAGGAACAACGGTGATACCTCCCTTCTTAGGGACACAATAGACATGACTTACCCACTGACTATCAGCAATGGGATAAATTATACCTGCCTCAAGGAGCTTTAATATTTCCTTTCTTACCACTTCTTTCATCTTAGGATTCAGCCGTCGTTGGTGATCAATAACTGGTTTGGCGTCTTTCTCCAAATTTATTTTGTGTTGACATAGAGTGGGACTAATGCCCTTAAGATCATCAAGAGTATATCCAATAGCAGCACGGTGCCTCTTCAGAGTTTTTAATAATTTATCTTCCTCGTTCTCTGAAAGGTTAGCACTAATAATAACAGGATATATCTTCTTTTCATCAAGATAAGCATATTTAAGAGTATCAGGTAATGGTTTAAGCTCAAACACGGGATCACCCTTGGGTGGAGGAGGATCCCCTAGGATTTCAACAGGAAAGTTGTGTTTTAGAATAGGTCCATGTTTAAAGAATACTTCATCTATTTCCCTTCTTTCATTCATGAACATATCATTTTCATGGTCTAGCAAATATTGTTCTAAGGTATCAGTAGGAGGCACGACAATAGAAGCAAGACCAATAATTTCATCTTTACTAGGCAATTCTTTATCATGGGGTTGTCTACGAAATTTAGCAAAATTAAACTCATGAGACATATCCCCTAAACCAACAGAAACAATATCCTTATTGCAGTCCATCTTAGCATTAACAGTATTCAAGAAGGGTCTACCAAATATAATGGGACAAAATCTATCTTGTGGGAGACAAGAACAAGAAAATCAGCAAGATATTTAACCTTCCCACACAAGACTTCAACATCTCTAACAATCCCAATTGGTGAAATAGTATCTCTATCAGCAAGCTTAATGGTAACATCGATATCTCCTATCTCAGCTGGTGCAATATTATGCATAATTTCTTTGTATAAGGAAATAGGTATTGCACTAGCACTAGCACCCATATCATACAAGCCATGATAACAATGATCTCCTATTTTAACAGAAATAACAGGCATGCCTACCACATGTGTATATTTATCTTTAGCACTAGGTTTAGCAATTCTAGCAGTCTCATCACAAAAGTAAATAACATGCCCATCAATATTATGATCCAATAGATCTTTAACAATAGCAATATTAGGTTCAACTTTAACTTGCTCAGGGGGTGCATAAGTTCTAATATTACTTTTACGAACCACATTTGAAGCTTTAGCATGATCCTTTATTCTAACAGGGAAAGGTGGTTTCTCAACATAAGCAGTAGGAACAATAGGATCATTATAAGTGATATTCTTTTCTTCAACTTTAATAGGTTCAACTACTTTTACTTCTATGGGAGGATGATATTTAAACCACTTCTCCTTAGGAAGATCAACATGAGTAGCAAAGGATTCACAGAAAGAAGCTACTATCTCAGAGTCAAGTCCATATTTAGTGCTAAATTTACGGAAAACATCGGTATCCATAAAAGATTTAACACAATCAAACTTAGGTGTTATACCTGACTCCTTACCTTTATCGAGATCCCAATCTTCAGAGTTGCGTTTAATTCTCTCCAATAAATTCCATTTGAATTCAATAGTCTTCATCATAAAGGAAC
This sequence comes from Triticum urartu, assembly GCF_056163025.1. NCBI lineage: Eukaryota > Viridiplantae > Streptophyta > Magnoliopsida > Poales > Poaceae > Triticum > Triticum urartu. Next base: position 395,724,920 of record NC_141876.1, on the reverse strand, counting down.
CAGTATAAGAAGTATCGAGCATGGAGCGATTGTTGTCAGAAAGCCGAGCATAAAATTTTTGAATAATCATTTATCTTGAGAGCTCATGATTGGGGCATGAATATAACATTTACTTAAGCCTCCCCCAAGCTTGAGCGATGCTTTCTCCTTCACGGGGCCAAAAATTATATATATAATTACGATCACGATGAACAAGATGCATAGGATAAAACTTCTGATGGAATTCCAATTTCAACCGTTTGTAGTCCCATGATCCCATATCATCACATAGCCTATACCATGTCAATGCATCTCCCTTCAAATATAAAGGGAAGACCTTCTTATTGATAACATCATCGGGCATACCTGCAAGTTTAAATAATCCACAAACTTCATCCACATAGATTAAGTGTAAGTCGGGATGCAATGTTCCATCTCCTGCAAAAGGATTAGCTAGTAGTTTCTCTATCATACCCGAAGGAATTTCAAAGTAAACATTTTCAGTAGGTTCAGTAGGTTGAGGAGCAACTATTTGCTCTACCGGTCGGGGTGAAGATACCCCGAACAAGCCCCTCAAAGGATTACTTTCCATAGTAACAAGTGACAGTAAATTTCAGTAGACTATATAAATTTTTCCTTACCAAATTCCACCTACCAAAGGTGCTTCACTCCCCGGCAACGGCGCCAGAAAAGAGTCTTGATGACCCACAACTGTAGGGGATCTATCGTAGCCTTTTCGATAAGTAAGAGTGTCGAACCCAACGAGGAGCAGAAGGAAATGATAAGCGGTTTTCAGTAAGGTATTCTCTGCAAGCACTGAAATTATCGGTAACAGATAGTTTTGTGATAAGGTAATTTGTAAGGAGTAGCAAGTAATAAACGTAAATAAGGTGCAGCAAGATGGCCCAATCCTTTTTGTAGCAAAGGACAAGCCTGGACAAACTCTTATATGAAGTAAAGCGCTCCCGGGGACACATGGGAATTATCGTCAAGCTAGTTTTCATCACGGTCATATGATTCGCGTTCGGTACTTTGATAATTTGATATGTGGGTGGACCGGTGCTTGGGTGCTATCCTTACTTGGACAAGCATCCCACTTATGATTAACCCCCATTGCAAGCATCCGCAACTACAACAGAAGTATTAAGGTAAACCTAACCATAGCATGAAACATATGGATCCAAATCAGCCCCTTACGAAGCAATGCATAAACTAGGGTTTAAGCTTCTGTCACTCTAGCAACCCATCATCTACTTATTACTTCCCAATGCCTCCCTCTAGGCCCAAACAATGGTCAAGTGTCATATAGTCGACGTTCACATGACACCACTAGAGGGATAACAACATACATCTCATCAAAATATCGAACGAATACCAAATTCACATGTCTACTAGTAACAAGACTTCTCCCATGTCCTCAGAAACAAACGTAACTACTCACAGAGCATATTCATGTTCATAATCAGAGGGGTATTAATATGCATAATGGATCTGAACATATGATCTTCCACCAAGTAAACCAACTAGCATCAACTATAAGGAGTAATCAACACTACTAGCAACCCACAGGTACCAATCTGAGGTTTGGATACAAAGATTGGATACAAGAGATGAACTAGGGTTTGAGATGAGATGGTGCTGGTGAAGATGATGATGGAGATTGACCCCCTCCCGATGAGAGGATCATTGGTGATGACGATGGTGATGATTTCCCCCTCCCGGAGGGAAGTTTCCCCGGCAGAACAGCTCGGCCGGAGCCCTAGATTGGTTCCGCCAAGGTTCCGCCTCGTGGCGGCGGAGTCTCGTCCCAAAAGCTTGCTTATGATTTTTTCTCGGACGAAAGACCTCATATAGCAGAAGATGGGCATTGGAGGGCCACCAGGGAGCCCACGAGGCAGGGGGCGCGCCCAGGGGGTAGGGCGCGCCCCCCACCCTCGTGGCCAGGGTGTGGCCCCCCTCTGGTACTTCTTGCGCCCAATATTTTTTATATATTCTGAATAGCTCTCGTGGAGTTTCAGGACTTTTGGAGATGTGCAGAATAGGTCTCTAATATTTGCTTCTTTTCCAGCCCAGAATTCTAGCTGACGGCATCCCCCCTCTTCATGTAAACCTTGTAAAATAAGAGAGAATAGGCATAAGTATTGTGACATAATGTGTAATAACAACCCATAATGCAATAAATATCGATAAAAAAGCATGATGCAAAATGGAGTATCAGAGCCCTCCGTGGACTCGTGCAACCGTTACCCTTCGTGGGTTGAAGTCTCCATCAACGTGGACGTACGATAGCAGCACCTATCGGAACCACGCCAAAAATCTCCATGTCTACATGGCGTTTGCCTTCTCCAAACCCTTCCCTTTACCTTCATATGCAATGTTTTACTTTCCACTGCTACACGCTTACTATTGCATGTGTATGTTGATTGCTTGACTTGTACTAGTTGTTAAAATCTGCCAACACTTAAAATTGGGAAAATGTTAGATTTTTATTTGGTCAAGTAGTCTAATCACCCCCCCTCTAGACCTACTTTCGATCCTACAGCGGTGCCGCACCCTCGCCCCCGCCCCCGCACGCGCCATGGCTGCGCCTGGCCACCGCCACCCGCCCCCTGCTGCGCGCTGCTGCGGCTCTGCTCCGCCCAAGCCGCCGCTCGCCTGCGCCGCCGCATTCTCCCGTGCAGCCGCACGCCCTCGCGCCCACCACGCCGCTCGCCGAGGCTCCCCGCTCCAGCCTTCCGCACCACCTTCGCCCCAGGATGCGCCTCGCCGGCACCCGGCGACGCCCTGTCGTCCTTCGCCCGGGTCCGCCCCGTCAGGCTCCTTAGGCGCCCACGCGTGCACCGTTAGCTCGCTAAGGCCTCTGTGCCACTAAACGTGGTGCCAGCCCCCTAAAAAGAAGTTAAAATAATTAGAAATTAATTAACTTAATTAATTTTGATTAATTAACTTAACTTAATTAACCTGTTTAGTTTAGAGTAATTAATTCTGTTAATTAGTGAACAACCAATGATGGGGGGGCACTGATCAGGTTGACCAGTCAATAGTCAAACTTTGACTGCTGACTTAGCCTGCTAGACCCCACTAGTCAGCCTCATGTGTACACTTCTGGGTACACTTATGTGTACCCATAGCTTTTAGCTATGATTTTTGAATTAATAATAACTCCAGAAATTGAATAAAATTTTGAAAATTCTTATAAAATAAACCGTAGGTCGGATGAAAAAGTTTTCTATATGAAATTGCTCAGAAAAATGAGACGAATCCGAATACGCAGTCTGTTCGTCTACCACACATCCCTAGTATAGTGAACATGCAACCACCCCCTCTGGTTCGTCTGTCCGAAAATGTCGAACACCAGGGATACTTTCCCGTATGTTTCCCCCCTTCACCAGTATCGCCTAGCACCGCATTAGGGCACTTGTGTTGCATCTGTGTGCTTTATAATTATTGTTTCTTCCCTCTCTTCTCTCCGGTAGACCCCGATACTGCTACCGATGCCGTTGTGATCGTCTGCGTCACCGACGACCCTTATTCCTTTTCAGCAGAGCTTCCAGGCAAGCAAAACCCCCTTGATCATTCCGATATCGGCCATTCCATTCCCTCATGCTTGCATTTGATTTTGCTACTGTAATTGTTTGCTCCTATTCTGATGCATAGCTTGTTTTTGTAACCTGCTCATTATACCTTACTTGCTTATCCTAAACTGCTTAGTATAGGTTGGTTAGTGATCCATCAGTGACCCCTCACCTTGTCCGAGTTGCCTCAACTTGATGACCGATGACTCGATCAACGTGATCGACATCCAGAGCCCGACACGTCACATCACACCCGCTAGGTGTACGACTCTGCAAAGCTACTATCGAGTGCTGAGGGTGATACCTCGTAACGCACTCCTGATGATAACTCTGTAGTGAAGTTATTCGGTCATGGTCGCCGAGGGTGATTCCTCCTTCACCACCCCCGGTACGACTCTATCGTGCAACACTTCAAGTGCGAACCTCGAGGGTGATTCCTCATATGTTCACCTTGATGGTTACATCGAGTGGGAATCCATCGAGGGAGATTCCTCGGATTTCCCCCTTGATGACACGGACACACAATTACCTTTACCTGTAGCCCCCGTGTACTGATACTATGGGATTGAAGGGACAGGCGGTACCATCCCAGTAGAGGTGGACCTGAGTTCCTGACAGTCTCTGGTTAGTCGGGTCAGCCTTGATGTGAAAGTCAGGCGGGCCCGATGAGCACCCACGAGATAATTACGAGGCACGGCCGGGCAGGTAGACCGCCCTAGAGAGATAGGGTTGGGCCTGGCCCTTACCGTATTTCCTCGAGATGGGGCGACAAGGTCACATGACCGTGAGTCTCTTCTCGTCTCCGCGAGCTCCTAATACACTAAGGATTTGGGTATTTGATCTGAGTTGGCCACTGGCCTTTACACACTAACCACCACGCGGGAACAATTATGGACACTCGATGTCGCAGTATCAGCTGAAGCTTTGTCAGACGTCCAGTTCAGCATTGTGGCACGGTCGGATCGTGTCGACCATCCGAGGTGGCGCTGGTATCCACCCTGCTCACAACGACCTGGAGTGCAATGGGTGATGGGCCCAGGACCCCGTAGTGCTTAGGATGTAGACCGGCGGGACCTCTCTGCTGAGCCTAGGTAGGGCTGCGATGTGTTGATCTTCCGAGGCCGGGCATGGACCCAAGAAAGTGTGTCCGGCTAGAGTAATCAAGCGTGTTGGGTAATGTGGTGCACCCCTGGAAGGAAGATTATCTATTTGAATAGCCGTGTCCATGGTAACAGATGCTCGGAGTTGTATCCCAATCTATTACAACTAGAAATGGATACTTGAGATATGTGATGGATATGTGGCTCCGAGATTGCTTTCTCGCAGGGAGTCGAGGAAGGATCTCTGGGCGTTAATACTACAACATGCTTGTTAATTATAAAATGCTATTTTGTACTCTTGTGAATGCTTGATGATGCTAGTCTTTGATAGGCTAGGTCTTTCCCTCTATTCTGGCATTCTGCAGTTCAGTACACATATACAGTCCGTTCCTTTGATACTGATGCACATTTAGTTTAGATCCGATGTAAGTCTTGCAAGTACTTTGGATGATTACTCATGGTTGCTTTGCTACCTCTTTTCCCCTTTACTCGGTTGCTGCGATCAGATGGTGGATCCCAGGAGTCAGATGCCAACACCGACGACGTCTTCTACCCCGATGGAGACTATTACTACGTGGAGACCGCCGAGTACATAGGAATAATTAGGAGGTCCCAAGCAGGAGGTCTTGCCTCTTCGATCGTTGTTGCTTTTGTGCTAGCCTTCTTACGGCAGGCTTGTTTAACTTTATGTCTGTACTTAGATATGTTGCTTCCGTTGACACTTGTGTATTGAGCTTATGTATTCGAACTCTCGAGGCCCCTAGCTTGTAATATAAAGCTTGTATTGTTTCAATTTGTGTCTAGACTTGTGTTGTGATATCTTCCCGTGAGTCACTGATCTTGATTGTACACATTTGCATGTATCATTAGTGTACGACTGAATCGAGGGCGTTACAGACGCTACAGTGCCGTTCCCTTACTGAAGGCGCCGCCTTGGAGCCCATTGTTCATCATACACGGCTTCTCCTCTTTGCGGTGGCTCACCCACGGTTGAGAGCCCCAACGACTTCGTAGTAGTGCTCAGTGTTTCATCTGATATTTGCTTGGAGTTTGTTGGGGTGGTGTTGCTGTTTTTAGTGTCCTTGTATCCAGCCTTGGGTGTGTGTGTGTGTTTGTATCGACTTGTATGGTGAATGTTGCTTTATATAGAAAGCGGGACAAAACCTTTTTTTGTCATTTCAATTTGTATTGTAACGTACAAGGCCTTAGAACAACTCCAACAGATCCTGTATCTATAAAAAAACTAACATCTAGAGGAAGTTTGGGCCAAAAAATATCTCCAACAGATCCTGTAAACATGAAATAAATTTACGCGATTATGTAAACTTGATCTCAATTTACCTCTCGTTTTGCAGAAGTTTTGCATCATGTAAACTTTTCTTGGCAAGATAACCGCTTGAAAGTTCACGCCGTACTCGCCGGACCATCGCGCCCCACCGCAACTCGCCGGAGCTCCCTGTCGCCCCACCACGCCGCCATGCACCGCCCTGTCGTAGCTCGCCGTTGCGCACTGTCGCTCCATGCCGCTGCTCCACCCCGACGCCACGTCGAGGCCCTAGTGCGCCGCGGCGCCGCCTCGCCGCCACGCACCACCACTCCGCCTTGCCGGTCGTCCGTGTCACTGACATGCGGGCTTTTAGACTTGTTTAATTGAAAAGTAAAAAAAATAGTGAAAGAAGTTTACAGCTGACAAAAGTTGCTCTTAGGAAATTTCCTCTGAATTATTTTAGAGAACCGCTTAGAGCATTTCTAGCAGATCCTGTAAACCGTGCTACCGTAAATTTCGATTAAGGGATCTTGTAAAACTAATTTGTGGTACTGTTTTTGGCACGACAGTACATAATATATACTTAAACTTCGCGTCATCATTGTTCACTAGAGATCATCACACGTTCAAACACACAAACTTAAAAACATAGTAGATAAACCTAAATCTAAACTACTTTAGGGCCTGACGTTGAGGTAGTACTCGGTGGCGGACTTCTAGAGAATACGCGAGTTGGTCCCCTTCCTTGGTCACGTCGATCCGCGCGGTGGCGCATTCTTCTCCGGCCTCGAAGTCCTCCTCCTCCTTGTTGAGCTCGATCTTCGCCTCACGAAGACCCTTCGTGGTCGGCCAAAGGGCATCGCCGTTCTCGTCGAACTTGCTCTACGCCCGTGCGGCCACTGCCGCAGGAGAGAGCATCGCGCTCCCTGGCCTGCTTCGAGCGCCATGCCTCGACCGGGGGACGGCTGGAGCTGCCGGCCTCGATGTTGTGACGGGCTTGCTTGTGTGGACCGCCGCGGCCCTGCGGCCACCATGCCCTCCCCACCCCTCCCGGGCATTGATATGCTCAAAAGGGATTGTGCGCGCAAGAAACGGTCGCCGGAGTGGGTGAATTTCGCGCCGGAGCAAGGGGATTTACGTCGGAGGCGGATGGGGAAAATGGCTAATAAGAACCCTAAATCGGCTGGAATCCGGTACATATAGCAGTGGAGCCGGGATTTTTTACTGGATCTGCTCGGACCGAAATTTTACCGTTTCGTGTGAATCGACCGAAATTATGAGGGCCGGCGGGATCAGCCCCGCCTCTCGCATGGTAGACGCTACTTCTGTGGTTCCAATCAACGCAATCCCATCGTCTATCATATCGTCTCCGAGTTCGAACTCCCCAATTCCTGGCCAATCAATCGTTCCAACGATGTGCTCCTGCGCGCCCCTCCCCCACCCACCCTTCAAACCCGCGCCCGCGCCCCATCCAAACCTAAACCCAAATCCCAACGCCGCCTCCGCGCACGGACCAACACTGCTCCGCTGCGCCCTCGTCGCGCGCGCGGCCGCAAGGGACGATCCGCCGCCGGCGCCGTCCAGCTTCGACTTCCTGGCGCTGAAGCGGGAGCTCGAGGAGCAGGAGGAGGCGGTGGTCCCTGTGGATGCGACGGAGGGAGGAGGAGACGAGGTTGTTAACGAGGAAGATGGCGAGAGGGAGCCAAAGAGGATTGTTAGCAGCGGGAGGAGGACAGGGAGGCAAATGGCGAGGCGGTCGGGGCTGCTCGCGAAGCAGGTGATCAGCGTCAGCTCAGCGCGGAGCCTCGGGTTCGTGTCTCAGCTGTGGGTCGACGCCTCGTCGGTACGGGCTCCTCCTCCCTGCACCTGTTTTCGGTTGGCCAAACTATCTGATGTGACTTTGGCCAGTTCATGAGTGGCGATTACAAATTACGGTTCACATCCTTGTGTTTGTTTGTTACTGTAGTTGTTCCCGCATTCTATATGAGTGGCACGATCTAATATCACGACAATGCTTTCCTTGGTTATCTATCAACTATCATCACGACTAACAAATTTAGTTGTTCTGCTCGGTCTCAAGTCATACTACCTGTGATATGTTCAGTGTAAAGTGCAATGTGTATTGTGTTAATGTTCTAGCGTAATTGGCAGATCTGGCTTGTCATTTCTTCTTCTTCTTCTTCTATTGGCACACATTTCCTAGCTGCTAAGGGGTCCTTTCCTCCATAAAGTTTGGATTCCACTCTCTGTATCAGATCAACGAACTGTGGATGCTTTCTAGTAAACTGTGACACATAGAGGGTCAGCTACATCCTTGCTTAGGCAATACTGAATAATTTTAAGGGTCCATTTAGTATTATGACTAACGAGCACTAAAGGATTGATCAGGAAACAGGGGCATTCGACCCACCTTTTGGTTTGGACACCAAATCATCATGAAGTTTCTAAAGTATTTGATGATGTAGCCTCTAGAGTGTTCTAGCCTTTAAAATTTCAACTTCCAATTAAAAGTTTGTCAGAAGAAACAAATACAATTTACTTCTTAAGGCCCAGTGAACCAGGAGTGTCTTGATGCCAACCTAACTGTACGAGAAAAATGAAGATGGATAAAAAAATAAGAATGTATCCTCTTCATCTTCCTCAGCCAGCGAAGCTCAGGGACTCTTTGATTCGTAGGATTTCCCAAATGCAGGAATAGGAAAAACGTGGGATTGGAATGGCATGTCATCTTGAATCCTACATGATTGTATGAGTGTTTGATTGTGCATAAGAAAAACGTAGGATTCTTTCAAAGAGGTTTGAGTGGATGGAAAATTTCCTATGAAATCTAGTGCAAATGAATCCTATGGAAAAATTCCTACGGTTTACAATCCTACGAATCAAACAACCCACATAGGAAAAAATCCTAAGGATTAGAATCCTTCAAAATTCCTTTGAGAATCCTTTGAATCAAAGAAGCCCTTAATTGGAAGTTGAAATTTTAAAGGCTGGAACACTCTAGAGGCTACATCATCAAATACTTTAGAAACTTCATGATGATTTGGTGTCCAAACCAAGCCTACTTGTCATCAGTATCAATCATCAATATTACCTGTTTTTTTCTGGCAACATCCTCGCTGATGAGTCCAAATAGCCCTCACTTTATGATGTGCGCCTTCAGTAGAGAAATTGCCCACAAGTAAGTAACTTTAAGAGTATATTATTTGGTGTTGGCAAACAAGAATGAAGGTCACATTATTGCTCCAAGTATTAACAACCTGTAATAACGCTGCAATGAGGGTACGCCTGACCTTGTGGGTCCTATCCTAGTTTATAGTCATAGATCAAATCTGGTATTGGATCTAGTTTATTATCATAGACCACGCTCCACCTTCCTCTTATTATTTCGAAGAAATCCTCTTATGTTTTGATATGAATCTTCCTCTTCTTAGGATTCACATGTTTAAACAGAACATTTTCCTAGTCGTAAAAATATGGTACTCAATTGCCACAGTTGAACAATCTTTTATTCTGAGTCAGCCATCATCATATGCTAGCTAAACACATGTGCTTTGCCACAGATGGAAAATTTTAACTGATCATGTTAAGTTATTGTCGTCGTCACAGTTTCCTCTACGCTGTCGTGGCCATCTGAGTTCCTCCCAGAGCAGCTTAGGTCTTTGCATTGTACCCCGCGTTATGCTTAATTTCCATTAGAGATTTTTCTAGAGGTGGTTGAGTTGGTTTGTGGAAAATCTTCATTGTATTGACAGTTAGTTTTTTATATTTGCTGTTAGATGTTTCTAGGAACGTTGGAAATAGAGGTGGGAAGCATGGATGAACTGCGCCTCAGCAATTAGTGCTCATAAGATAGGAAAGATGACATACCTATTTAGGAAGTGTTATGTTTTGTGGTAATAATCATTTTTAACATTAATGCCACAGTTTTTTCTTGATTTTGTTCTATTTCATTTTTCTCCAGTGGGTTGTGGCATTGGTTGAAGTGAGGCCAAGCTTGCTTTCAGGAGATGCGGACAAATTCCTTTTTGACGATATATATCAGGTTGAATATTCAAGAATGCTCGTTTATTTTTCAATGTACCCTTTATTCTTGTTATCCACCTTGACATAGTGAAGTATATATTCTTATTAATAGTGCAGCAGAAACTTCAGTTATAATGATATGCAAGGTACTAATTGCTTTTGTAGATTGGAGATGTTGTGCTTGTTGAGGATGAATCTGTGGTTGAGAACGAATTTAAGCTAGTTGGGCTGCATGGCTTGGTATGTTATCTTTATAAATTCAAACAAGGTCTTATTTTTCTGATTTTACTAGATATTTATAGCTTAGGACATCAGCCTTAAAATGTGAAGTGCTAGGTTGTTTTGTATGCCATTTTACAATTTGTAAGCACGTTCTCTTGCATTCTTCCTGTTATGCCCCCATTTACCATTACTCTCATGGATAAATGGATGTACTTCCCAATGTTTCTCAGTGGAGAGTGAACACAGGATTTTAGAGAACAACAGGAGCGCCTAGGAGCAAGACAAGTGAATCTAAACTATAATCCTTAATTCTTGTGCCCATGGCTAAAGTAGCGTGCATGTGTGGACCGGGGGAGGGAGGGGGGGGGGGGAGTACGAGCTAAACTCTACGCAGTACTACTTATGTAATGTTCATTGAAAGGGAATATTCTCGGTTCCATATCTTTTGGAAATCCTCTTAGTGCAGTCTTGTCTGAAAGTGAAAAGAACATCGATCTCAAGTTCTTGGCCATATCAGAACCAGCAGTACTTACTGGTCTGCAATATTATTTTTTAGGTTGGCTACAATGTTGTAACTTCCAGGCGGCGCAATGTCGGTAAGGTGAGTTTATCTGGTCTCTGAGAGAGGTAATCTGAGTGAATTTCATTTTCTCATTTGCATTTGAACAGTTAACTTAATTTTGATGTTCTTAAGCTACATTTTTTTATTATCTACTAGGTGCGTGGCTTCACTTTTAACATTAACTCAGGTGTTTTGGAGTCTCTTGAGCTCGATTCATTTGGGCTTACCATTGTCCCTGTTAGTCTGGTAATTTGGTTGGACACCTACCTGTCATCTTATAGGGCATATAAATCCATTGATTATGTCTCAGTATACCACTTATTCTTTACAGGTAAGCACGTACTGTTTATTTGTGGAAGATGTGCTTGATATAGTTTCTGATACAATCGTGGTGCATGAAGATGCAATCTCTCGTGTTCAACGGTTAACACAGGTAAGCATTACTGATTGTTTCTTGATAGAACCACTATTGGACTTAAAAGTACCGATTGCGTGGAGACCAAATCGTAATCGAAGCAACAACCTTGTTGAGTGAAAAATATTCTTAACTGAATGGTAGGGCATCTGGGGCACCCAAAATATGCAAGGACTTGGCGATCAGATAGGCGAGTACAACAGATATGGAAGGCGAAGAGCTAGGTCTGTTAAGAGACAAAATAGCCAGGGTAAGCCCATGGGCCGAAAGCTCCATAGGAAAACGCGGGATCCGGAGGATGAGTGGGAACTGCCAATGGAGTATTGACACACGCACACGCAACACTAGCTCTCTTCCCGTCCTCAGAGAAGAAGTGCTGTCCCACTGTTCTAGTTAGTGCTCAGCTACAATAGGATATGTCAGTTTTTTTTCTACATTATTGGAAGATCACGAATAGGAAAGGAAATAGTTTGGCCATCTTGGGCGTGCTTTGGCTTGGTGGGTTAGTAAAAAGCGAGTATGTCTGCCGACTTCCGACGTCCTAATTATGGTACAAAATGATTCATTTGTGGTGAGTTCATTTCTCATGTAATGATGAGGCTTCTTTTGACTTCACTGACACTCAACGACTGAAGTGTATATGCGTGTAATCATGTTGTGATGTACTACTACCACCGGAGACTGGACTAGTACTGCTTAGATTAGTATACCTCTAGCCAGAATGTCAAGATTCCTGCTATATTTGTACAAAAGGAAAAAAAACAACAGCTTGGTTTCTGAAAGGGAGGTCTGTGGCTACTTCAACCACTGATATGATTTTTCTCTTTTCTGTTCCTCTAAACTAGTGAAGCTGCGAGACCCTGTGGTTGACCGACTCACCTTTAGGCTGTAGCATGTTGCGTACTGACCGCAGACCCTCAGCCGAACCTGGAGTAGAATTTTAGCATCCGGCGACCTACCCAGTACGTATCTGCGTGTGCGTGTCCCTACGAGCACGTACTACTTTTTTGTTTCATTCTCGGCACCGGATCGATGCATTGTATGACAGCGTTGACACATTTATCGGCACCAGACTCTGCTGGCCATATTTGTGGTTCTGACATCTGCAACAGCTCAACCCATCAAAGATCACTCATCATCACTGCTCAGACAGTGCTGCTGCTTGAGCCGTTCGCTGGATCCATGGCGGTTTTCGCGGATCCATGGAATCACTCGCCGGGTACCGGTGGGCTCTATCCAAGGTAGAAAGAGCTGCTGCGCACGGCGTCTCGTGTGGCACTCTTTGTGCCATTTCGCTTTTAAATCTTCCGTCGAGTTGCGTCTCTTTTTTTGTTTTTAGAAAAAGGTATCGTCTATTTTGATTTGGGCAGCATCGGTTAGTGACGACCAAGGACAAAGATGAGAAACATCATCAAACGGACAACGGTATGTGGGGTCTCAGTTCTGGAAGTAGCCGTCCATATGATCTGAGCTCATCTACCTACACCCTGGCTTCTCACCTACCTCCGGATTTCTCCTCAACCATATCAGTCGGTCACGGCAGGGTCGCAGTGTCCTTTTCATTAACGGCCAACCAAATCGCCTGTACAGAAAAAAAAACACAGTGCTCTGTGTTGCACGTCGTTTGAAATCTGCATCGACATATGGGGGTGCCCTGCTCCCCCGAAGGTACATGTGTTTGCGTGAAGAATTGTTACCAACTCCCTTGCCACTTTGGCCAACAAGTGCTCTAGACGACTTGAGGTGACTGATATTTGTCCCCTATGTGGTATGGAACGAGAGGATTGCTTCCATGCTCTGTGTAGGTGCACCCTGGCGAAGGAGTTGTGACATGCCATGGCTAGGGACTGGAATATCTCAAGAATGGAGGAGGTGGTGAACACGGGGCCGGAGTGGCTCTTCTCACTCCTGGAGCCGCTTGATGAGGACACACGCATGATTGTCCTGATGACGTTGTGGCGTGTATGGCACGTCCGTAACGAGATCACCCACGAGAAGAAGCCTCCACCAACCGAAGCATCCAGGCGATTCCTCCAGGGCTACATCAACTCCTTGCTGTGCATCAAGCAACACCCTAAAGCTGACATGAAGAAGGGGAAGATGGTCGTCCTAGGGCCTCAGCAGCGCTCCGCTGCTCGTGCGGCTCCGAAGGAGGACATGAGATGGATACCACCTGGGAGGGCGAGCACCAAACTGAACACCGACGGGAGCTATGTCCCGGCGACAGGCGCATCAGGTGGAGGGATGATCCTCCGTGATGATCTTGGGCAGATCATCTTCACGACATGCAGGGAGCTCCGAGCATGTGATAACGCCCTTGTAGCTGAACTTGAGGCGTGTAAGGAGGGGCTGGATTTGGCGCTGCACAGGACCGACCGGCCGATCGTCGTCGAGATGGACTCTTTGGAGGTGGTGGCCATGTGCACGGCCGCTTCGATTGATCGCTCTGTCCATCGCAACCTCGTGCAGGATATCAAAAGACTGACGACGACGGAGGGACGGAAGGTCCATTTTTCTCATTGTAGTCGTTCTCAGAATAAAGTAAGTCATGAACTTGCGTCTTATGATCGTCGCACCCCCGTATTGCTGTATGGTTCCATTCAGGAACGGATGCCGTTGTAAACTTGGTGATGGCTGAATTGCCACCTTGAGTAATGAGAATTTCTATTTCCCGCAAAAGAAAAATCTTATGGCTGTGACAATCGTGTAGAGTAAGAAACTGCGTCGCATGGACCGAGTAGCATTTTCAACTCCTTCCAAGTCCATAGAGTGAGAAGCACGCCATATCATACCATCACAAGAGCGAGTATCCAATGTGTCATGACGCAACAGAGAACTATAAGGGGAAACCCCAAAAGAAGAGCAATAAGCCTGGCCACAGTGGGGGTATCTTAGCTAGTATTATACACGTGAAAATAGCAAACACGTTGATGTGGTAAAGAATTTAAAAAGAAAGAGAGAACTAGAGCAACATAGATAGATATTGTATCATATTAAATGTATACTACTTTGTGTCGTGAATGGTAATAAATAAAATAATTTATGATACTATGCATTATGAAGGTAGGATCGTACATTTTTTCTAAAAAAAAGAAGGTAGCATTATATACTATTATTATATGCATGATACTAGTATATAATACTCTCCACTATGAGTAGCTTAAAACCCTGCTTACGCTTTTGCTTTGGCATGTAACAATTTTAATCATGAAGTGTCAACTATCTAGAGCAAGCGTAATTGCATACATTGTGTTGAAACTAGAATGCGAAGAGAGACTGTACTTGTGCGAGTCAGTTTTGAGGGAAATAAGAGCATTTACAGCCGGGCGTCCCAAACTGATCGGGTGAACGGCGTGCTTAGTGCCCGGTCACTCAGACGGCTCCTCACATCGGTCCTATATATTTGGACAGGCCGACACCCCGCATATCCAACTCAAATCTAGAGCGGATATGGTAGGCTTGAGCGCGTTCGCTCGTCGGTCTAGCCCAGCCTGACACTACAAAAAGCCTCCTTCAAACGAACCCTAGATCGAAGTCGGCCAGTCCACTCCTCTCTCTCTCTTTCTCATTTTTAGAAAAGAAGGATGACTCCCGGCCTCTGCATCTAGGCGATGCATACGGCCATTTTACTAACTATTCTCATAAGACCTTATAAAGCCAAACAACAGCAAGACTAAAACCACCGTCTAAGCAACAACTGTTGCTACATCTATCCAATTGATGAAGGGGCGCAGATAGTCTGGGCCTAATACGAAACAGATATCGCAGGCAAACCTAAACATCTAAGACCTGAGGTCCCAACCAGGACGCCTGCCTGGTATGGGGCACCTACCAGTCCGGCGCACTCCTCAACCAGGACGTCTGCCAGGTATGAGGCCGCCGCAACCACCTGCCACCAATCCATCTTCAGAGTTGTACTGTTGCATGTACCGTGCCAGGTCTCTCTGCCATCGACGCCACCACGACGCCCGACAGCGTCATCCTCCTGCGCGAGTCCATCCTCCCACAACAAACTCTGAATCTGCACTGCACCACGCCATCAAGATCCGTCGCCATCAGTGTGTAGGATGAATCACCGCTTCACCAAAGAATCCATCCCTTGGTCCCTCGATCACGTGTGTATCTCCAAGAATGACGCCCCCAAGGGAGGAACGACACCAAAGCGCCGCCGTCATCCGATCTAGGGTTTCCCTCGGAGGTAGCAGAGAGTAGCCTTGAACTTCTCCACGGCGATGTCTTCAAGAAGGGAACGACGCAGATAGCGCCGCCACCGCCGGCCTTAGCAGACGCCGAAGGCAAGTTTTCACCCAGATTAGTTCAAAGGGATCCAACTCTCGTGCATGGGCCACCGTCACCACCAGCACCACCAGGCAGAACCCTGGAGCACCGACAGATCAGCGAGCCGCCGGCACCACCGCATCCAGATCGCCGGCCACGCCGGGCCGCCACCATCCCCCGCATCGTCCGGGTCAGAGACGGAGCCGCCGGCCGCGCACATGGACCACCGTGGCTTGCACACGCTGGAGCGCCGCCGAGAGCCCAACGCCCGCCACCGCTTGCCGAGGGCTGCCGCCGCGCGCCCCGAGCGGACTCCCACACACACCAGGGGAAATCGCGAGCATGAGCCCTGTCGTCGCCCCCAAGCCCGTGCCGGCGCGCCCCGCCTCCAGTGCGCCGCCAACAACCGTCGCGATCCGCCCGCGCCAGATCCAGCGAGTCGTGGGAGAAGAGATCCTGATACGTCTCCAATGTATCTATAATTTTTGATTGCTCCATGCTATATTATCTACTGTTTTGGACATTATTGGGCTTTATTATCCATTTTTACATTATTTTTCGGACTAACCTATTAACCGGAGGCCCAACCCAAAATTGCTGTTTTTTTGCCTGTTTTAGGGTTTCGAAGAAAAGGAATATCAACCGGAGTCCAAACGGAATGAAACCTTCGGGAACGTGATTTTCTCAACGAACAAGACCCAGGAGACTTGGACCCTACATCAAGAAACAAAAGAGGAGGCCACAAGGTAGGGGGCGCGCCTACCCCCCCCAGGCGCGCCCTCCACCCTCGTGGGCCCCCTGTTGCTCCACCGACGTACTCATTCCTCCTATATATACCTACGTACCTCCAAACGATTAGATACAGAGCAAAAACCCTAATTCCACCGCCGCAACTTTCTGTATCCACGAGATCCCATCTTGGGGCCTGTTCCGGAGCTCCGCCAGGGGTATCCATCACGGAGGGCTTCTAAATCATCGCCATAGCCCCTCCGATGAAGTGTGAGTAGTTTACCTCAGACCTACGGGTCCATAGTTATTAGCTAGATGGCTTCTTCTCTCTTTTTGGTCTCAATACAATGTTCTCCCCCTCTTTTGTGGAGATCCATTCGATGTAATCTTCTTTTTGCGGTGTGTTTGTTGAGACCGATGAATTGTGGGTTTATAATCAAGTCTATCTATGAACAATATTTGAATCTTCTCTGAATTCTTTTATGTATGATTGGTTATCTTTGCAAGTCTCTTCGAATTATCAGTTTGGTTTGGCCTACTAGATTGATCTTTATTGCAATAGGAGAAGTGCTTAGCTTTGGGTTCAATCTTGCGGTGTCCTTTCCCAGTGACAGTAGGGGCAGCAAGGCACGTATTATGTTCTTGCCATCGAGGATAACAAGATGGGGTTTTCATCATATCGCATGAGTTTATCCCTCTACATCATGTCATCTTGCTTAAGGCGTTACTCTGTTTTCATGAACTTAATACTCTAGATGCATGCTGGATAGCGGTCGATGAGTGGAGTAATAGTAGTAGATACAGGCAGGAGTCGGTCTACTTGTCTCGGACGTGATGCCTATATACATGATCATACCTAGATATTCTCATAACTATGCTCAATTCTGTCAATTGCTCAACAGTAATTCGTTCACCCACCGTAGAATACTTATGCTCTTGAGAGAAGCCACTAGTGAAACCTATGGCCCCCGGGTCTATCTTCGTCATATTAATCTTCCAATACTTAGCTATTTTCATTGCCTTTTATTTTACTTTGCATCTTTATCATAAAAATACCAAAAATATTATCTTATCATATCTATCAGATCTCACTCTCGTAGGTGGCCGTGTAGGGATTGACAACCCCTTATCGCATTGGTTGCGAGGATTTATTTGTTTTGTGCAGGTACGAGGGACTCGCGCGTAGCCTCCTACTGGATTGATACCTTAGTTCTCAAAAACTGAGGGAAATACTTACGCTACTTTGCTGCATCATCCCTTCCTCTTCGGGGAAAACCAACACAGTGCTCAAGAGGTAGAAAGAAGGATTTCTGGCGCCGTTGCCGGGGAGTCCACGCAAAAGTCAATATACCAAGTACCCATCACAATCCTTATCTCTCGCATTACATTATTTGCCATTTGCCTCTCGTTTTCCTCTCCCCCTCTTCACCCTAGCCGTTTTATTCGCCCTCTCTCTCTATCCTCCCTCTCTTTTTCCGTTCACCTCTTTTCCGTTTGCTTGTCGTTATGGCTAGTCCCTTATCTTCTCCATTGTCTCCCGAGAATGAAATTCTAAATTTTAAGCAAAGGGAGGGAGAAAATCTAAAAGATGCTTGGTATATAATTTGCAATGCTCAAAATAGATCTACCAGGAAGCAATCTACTTCCGTTCTTCTTCGCAATTTCTATGTAGGTGTAACTCCTTGGCACAGATATATCCTTGATATTATTACCGGAGGGAACTTCTTGGATAGCCATACTTTTGATTCTTATAATGCTATGGTAGATTTGTTTGGCTCACCCTCTCTTTTGGTTAATGGAACTATATTAACTTTGGAGCATGTAATGCAAAGGTTTGAAATTATTGAAAATAAGGTTGCTACCGTAGAGTTAATTGAATATTTGGATAAAAAGATCCACAACCGAATCTCTCAATATGGATCTAAAGTAGGAGTCATTTTGAAAAATATTAAAGAGAAGGAACCCATAGTTAATGAGAAAATAAGTCACGATTCCACTAGGATCAATAAACTTGAGGATATTATTGAAGGAAATATGCCCTAGAGGCAATAATAAAGTTATTATTTATTTCCTTATAATCATGATAAAAGGTTTATTATTCATGCTAGAATTGTATTAACCGGAAACATAATACATGTGTAAATACATAGACAAACAAAGTGTCACTAGTATGCCTCTACTTGACTAGCTCGTTAATCAAAGATGGTTATGTTTCCTAACCATGAACAATGAGTTGTTATTTGATTAACGGGATCACATCATTAAGAGAATGATCTGATTGACATGACCCATTCCATTAGCTTAGCACCCGATCGTTTAGTATGTTGCTATTGCTTTCTTCATGACTTATACATGTTCCTGTAACTATGAGATTATGCAACTCCCGTTTACCAGAGGAACACTTTGGGTACTACCAAACGTCACAACGTAACTGGGTGATTATAAAGGAGTACTACAGGTGTCTCCAAAGGTACATGTTGGGTTGGCGTATTTCGAGATTAGGTTTTGTCACTCCGATTGTCGGAGAGGTATCTCTGGGCCCTCTCCGTAATGCACATCACATAAGCCTTGCAAGCATTGCAACTAATGAGTTAGTTGCGGGATGATGTATTACAGAACGAGTAAAGAGACTTGCCGGTAACGAGATTGAACTATGTATTGGATACCGACGATCGAATCTCGGGCAAGTAACATACCGATGACAAAGGGAACAACGTATGTTGTTATGCGGTCTGAACGATAAAGATCTTCGTAGAATATGTAGGAGCCAATATGGGCATCCAGGTCCCGCTATTAGTTATTGACCGGAGACGTGTCCCGGTCATGTCTACATTGTTCTCGAACCCGTAGGGTCCTCACGCTTAAGGTTACGATGACAGTTATATTATGAGTTTATGCATTTTGATGTACCGAAGGTTGTTCGGAGTCCCGGATGTGATCACGGACATGACGAGGAGTCTCGAAATGGTCGAGACGTAAATATTGATATATTGGAAGCCTATGTTTGGATATCGGAAGTGTTCCGGGTGAAATCGGGATTTTACCGGAGTACCGGGAAGGTTACCGGAACCCCCCGGGAGCTAAATGGGCCATGATGGGCCTTAGTGGAAAAGAGAAGAGGCAGCCCTACATGGGCTGCGCGCCTCCCCCTTCCCCTAGTCCTATTAGGACTAGGAGAGGTGGCCGGCCCCCTCTCTCTCTTTTCCCCCTCCGTGAATCCTATTCCAACTAGGATTGGGGGGGGGGGGAATCCTACTCCCAGAGGGAGTAGGACTCTCCTGGCGCGCCACACCTTGGCCGGCCAGCCTCCCCCTCTCCAGTCCTTTATATACTAAGGCAGAGGCACCCTAGAACACAGAAGTTGATCCACGTGATCTATTCCTTAGCCGTGTGCGGTGCCCCCAGCCACCATAGTCCTCGATAATACTGTAGCGGAGTTTAGGCGAAGCCCTGCTGCTGTAGTACATCAAGATCGTCACCATGCCGTCGTGCTGACGGAACTCTTCCCCGACACTTTGCTGGATCAGAGTCCGGGGATCGTCATCGAGCTGAACGTGTGCTCGAACTCGGAGGTGCCGTAGTTTCGGTGCTTGATCGGTTGGATCGTGAAGACGTACGACTACTTCCTCTACGTTGTGTCAACGCTTCCGCAGTCGGTCCGCGTGGGTACGTAGACAACACTCTCCCCTCTCGTTGCTATGCATCACATGATCTTGCGTGTCCGTAGGAAATTTTTTGAAATTACTACGAAACCCAACAGTGGCATCCGAGCCTAGGTTATTTATGTTGATGTTATATGTACGAGTAGAACACAAGTGAGTTGTGGGCGATATAAGTCATACTGCCTACCAGCATGTCATACTTTGGTTCGGCGGCATTGTTGGACGAGACGACCCGGACCAACATTACGCATACGCTTACGCGAGACCGGTTCCCCCGACGTGCTTTGCACATAGGTGGCTTGCGGGCGACTGTCTCTCCAACTTTAGTTGAACCAAGTATGGCTACGCCCGGTCCTTGCGAAGGTTAAAACGGAGTCTATTTGACAAACTATCGTTGTGGTTTTGATGCGTAGGTGAGATTGATTCTTGCTTAAGCCCGTAGCAGCCACGTAAAACTTGCAACAAAAAAGTAGAGGACGTCTAACTTGTTTTTGCAGGGCATGTTGTGATGTGATATGGTCAAGACATGATGCTGAATTTTATTGTATGAGATGATCATGTTCTATAACCGAGTTATCGGCAACTGGCAGGAGCCATATGGTTGTCGCTTTATTGTATGCAATGCAATCGCGATGTAATGCTTTACTTTATTACTAAGCGGTAGTGATAGTCGTAGAAGCATAAGCTTGGCGAGACGACAACGATGCTACGATGGAGATCAAGGTGTCACGCCGGTGACGATGGTGATCACGACGGTGCTTCGGAGATGGAGATCACAATCACAAGATGATGATGGCCATATCATATCACTTATATTGATTGCATGTGATGTTTATCCTTTTATGCATCTTATCTTGCTTTGATTGACGGTAGCATTATAAGATGATCTCTCACTAAATTATCAAGAAGTGTTCTCCCTGAGTATGCACCGTTGCGAAAGTTCTTCGTGCTGAGACACCACGTGATGATCGAGTGTGATAGGTTCTACGTTCAAATACAACGGGTGCAAAACAGTTGCACACGCGGAATACTCAGGTTATACTTGACGAGCCAAGCATATACAGATATGGCCTCGGAACACGGAGACCGAAAGGTCGAGCGTGAATCATATAGTAGATATGATCAACATAACGATGTTCACCATTGAAGACTACTCCATCTCACGTGATGATCGGTTATGGTTTAGTTGATTTGGATCACGTAATCACTTAGAGGATTAGAGGGATGTCTATCTAAGTGGGAGTTCTTTAATTAATTTGATTAACTGAACTTAAATTTATCATGAAACTTAGTACCTGATTAGTATCTTGCTTGTTTATGTTTGATTGTAGATAGATGGCTCGTGCTGTTGTTCCATTGAATTTTAATGCGTTCCTTGAGAAAGCAAAGTTGAAAGATGATGGTAGCAATTACACGGGCTGGGTCTGTAACTTGAGAATTATCCTCATTGCTGCACAGAAGAATTACGTCCTGGAAGCACCGCTGGGTGCCAGGCCTGCTGCAGGAGCAACGCCGGATGTTATGAATGTCTGGCAGAGCAAAGCTGATGACTACTCGATAGTTCAGTGTGCCATGCTTTACGGCTTAGAATCGGGACTTCAACGACGTTTTGAACGTCATGGAGCATATGAGATGTTCCAGGCGTTGAAGTTAATATTTCAAGCAAATGCCCGGATTGAGAGAGATGAAGTCTCCAATAAGTTCTATAGCTGCAAGATGGAGGAGAACAGTTCTTTCAGTGAGCATATACTCAAAATGTCTGGGTATAATAATCACTTGATTCAATTGGGAGTTAATCTTCCAGATGATTGCGTCATTGACAGAATTCTTCAATCACTGCCACCAAGCTACAAGAGCTTCGTGATGAACTATAATATGCAAGGGATGAACAAGACTATTCCCGAGCTCTTCGCAATGCTGAAAGCTACGGAGGTAGAAATCAAGAAGGAGCATCAAGTGTTGATGGTCAACAAGACCACTAGTTTCAAGAAAAAGGGCAAAGGGAAGAAGAAGGGGAACTTCAAAAAGAACGGCAAACAAGTTGCTACTCAAGAGAAGAAACCCAAACCTGGACCTAAGCCTGAAACTGAGTGCTTCTATTGCAAGCAGACTGGTCACTGGAAGCGGAACTGCCCCAAGTATTTGGCGGATAAGAAGGATGGCAAGGTGAACAAAGGTATATGTGATATACATGTTATTGATGTGTACCTTACTAATGCTCGCAGTAGCACCTGGGTATTTGATACTGGTTCTGTTGCTAATATTTGCAACTCGAAACAGGGACTACGGATTAAGCGAAGATTGGTTAAGGACGAGGTGACGATGCGCGTGGGAAACGGTTCCAAAGTCGATGTGATCGCAGTCGGCACGCTACCTCTACATCTACCTTCGGGATTAGTATTAGACGTAAATAATTGTTATTTGGTGCTAGCGTTAAGCATGAACATTATATCTGGATCTTGTTTGATGCGAGACGGTTATTCATTTAAATCAGAGAATAATGGTTGTTCTATTTATATGAGTAATATCTTTTATGGTCATGCACCCTTGAAGAGTGGTCTATTCTTGTTGAATCTCGATAGTAGTAACACACATATTCATAATGTTGAAGCCAAAAGATGCAGAGTTGATAATGAGAGTGCAACTTATTTGTGGCACTGCCGTTTAGGTCATATCGGTGTAAAGCGCATGAAGAAACTCCATTCTGATGGACTTTTGGAACCACTTGATTATGAATCACTTGGTACTTGCGAACCGTGCCTCATGGGCAAGATGACCAAAACACCGTTCTCCGGTACTATGGAGAGAGCAACAGATTTGTTGGAAATCATACATACAGATGTATGTGGTCCGATGAATATTGAGGCTCGTGGCGGATATCGTTATTTTCTCACCTTCACAGATGATTTACACAGATATGGGTATATCTACTTAATGAAACATAAGTCTGAAACATTTGAAAAGTTCAAGGAATTTCAGAGTGAAGTTGAAAATCATCTTAACAAAAAAATAAAGTTTCTACGATCTGATCGTGGTGGAGAATATTTGAGTTACGAGTTTGGTGTACATTTGAAAAATTGTGGAATAGTTTCGCAACTCATGCCACCCGGAACACCACAGCGTAATGGTGTGTCCGAACGTCGTAATCGTACTTTACTAGATATGGTGCGATCTATGATGTCTCTTACTGATTTACCGCTATCGTTTTGGGGATACGCTCTAGAGACGGCCGCATTCACGTTAAATAGGGCACCATCAAAATCCGTTGAGACGACGCCTTATGAACCGTGGTTTGGCAAGAAACCAAAGTTGTCGTTTCTGAAAGTTTGGGGCTGCGATGCTTATGTGAAAAAGCTTCAACCTGATAAGCTCGAACCCAAATCGGAGAAATGTGTCTTCATAGGATATCCAAAGGAAACTATTGGATACACCTTCTATCACAGATCCGAAGGCAAGACTTTTGTTGCTAAATTCGGAAACTTTCTAGAGAAGGAGTTTCTCTCCAAAGAAGTGAGTGGGAGGAAAGTAGAACTTGACGAGGTAACTGTACCTGCTCCCTTATTGAAAAGTAGTACATCACAGAAAACTGTTTCAGTGACACCTACACCAGTTAGGGAGGAAGCTAATGATAATGATCATGAAACTTCAGATCAAGATACTACTGAACCTCATAGATCAACCAGAGTGAGATCCGCACCAGAGTGGTACGGTAATCCTGTTCTGGAAGTCATGCTACTAGATCATGATGAACCTACGAACTATGAAGAAGCGATGGTGAGCCCAGATTCCGCAAAATGGCTTGAAGCCATGAAATCTGAGATGGGATCCATGTATGAGAACAAAGTATGGACTTTGGTTGACTTGCCTGATGATCGGCAAGCAATTGAGAATAAATGGATCTTCAACAAGAAGACTGACGCTGACGGTAATGTTACTGTCTACAAAGCTCGACTTGTCGCAAAAGGTTTTTGACAAGTTCAAGGGGTTGACTACGATGAGACCTTCTCACCCGTAGCGATGCTTAAGTCTGTCCGAATCATGTTAGCAATTGCCGCATTTTATGATTATGAAATTTGGCAGATGGATGTCAAAACTGCATTCCTGAATGGATTTCTGGAAGAAGAGTTGTATATGATGCAACCAGAAGGTTTTGTCGATCCAAAGGGAGCTAACAAAGTGTGCAAGCTCCAGCGATCCATTTATGGACTGGTGCAAGCCTCTCGGAGTTGGAATAAATGCTTTGATAGTGTGATCAAAGCATTTGGTTTTATACAGACTTTCGGAGAAGCCTGTATTTACAATAAAGTGAGTGGGAACTCTGTAGCATTTCTGATATTATATGTGGATGACATATTACTGATTGGAAATGATATAGAATTTCTGGATAGCATAAAGGGATACTTGAATAAGAGTTTTTCAATGGAAGACCTCGGTGAAGCTGCTTACATATTAGGCATAAAGATCTATAGAGATAGATCAAAACACTTAATTGGACTTTCACAAACAACATACCTTGACAAAATTTTGAAAAAGTTCAAAATGGATAAAGCAAAGAAAGGATTCTTGCCTGTGTTACAAGGTGTGAAATTGAGTAAGACTCAATGCCCGACCACTGCAGAAGATAGAGAGAATATGAAAGATGTTCCCTATGCATCAGCGATAGGATCTATCATGTATGCAATGCTGTGTACCAGACCTGATGTGTGCCTTGCTATAAGTCTAGCAGGGAGGTACCAAAGTAATGCAGGGGTGGATCACTGGACAGCGGTCAAGAACATCCTGAAATACCTGAAAAGGACTAAGGATATGTTTCTCGTATATGGAGGTGACAAAGAGCTCGTCGTAAATGGTTACGTTGATGCAAGATTTGACACTGATCCGGAAAATTCTAAATCGCAAACCGGATACGTGTTTACATTAAACGGTGGAGCTGTCAGTTGGTGCAGTTCTAAACAAAGCGTCGTAGCAGGATCTACATGTGAAGCGGAGTACATAGCTGCTTCGGAAGCAGCGAATGAAGGAGTCTGGATGAAGGAGTTCATATCCGATCTAGGTGTCATACCTAGTGCATCGGGTCCAATGAAAATCTTTTGTGACAATACTGGTGCAATTGCCTTGGCAAAGGAATCTAGATTTCACAAGAGAACCAAGCACATCAAGAGACGCTTCAATACCATCCGGGATCTAGTCCAGGTGGGAGACATAGAGATTTGCAAGATACATACGGATCTGAATGTTGTAGACCCGTTGACTAAGCCTCTACCACGAGCAAAACATGATCAGCACCAAGGCTCCATGGGTGTTAGAATCATTACGGTGTAATCTAGATTATTGACTCTAGTGCAAGTGGGAGACTGAAGGAAATATGCCCTAGAGGCAATAATAAAGTTATTATTTATTTCCTTATAATCATGATAAAAGGTTTATTATTCATGCTAGAATTGTATTAACCGGAAACATAATACATGTGTGAATACATAGACAAACAAAGTGTCACTAGTATGCCTCTACTTGACCATGAACAATGATAAATCATGATAAGATGGTTATGTTTCCTAACCATGAACAATGAGTTGTTATTTGATTAACGGGATCACATCATTAAGAGAATGATCTGATTGACATGACCCATTCCATTAGCTTAGCACCCGATCGTTTAGTATGTTGCTATTGCTTTCTTCATGACTTATACATGTTCCTGTAACTATGAGATTATGCAACTCCCGTTTACCGGAGGAACACTTTGGGTACTACCAAACGTCACAACGTAACTGGGTGATTATAAAGGAGTACTACAGGTGTCTCCAAAGGTACATGTTGGGTTGGCGTATTTCGAGATTAGGTTTTGTCACTCCGATTGTCGGAGAGGTATCTCTGGGCCCTCTCCGTAATGCACATCACATAAGCCTTGCAAGCATTGCAACTAATGAGTTAGTTGCGGGATGATGTATTACAGAACGAGTAAAGAGACTTGCCGGTAACGAGATTGAACTATGTATTGGATACCGACGATCGAATCTCGGGCAAGTAACATACCGATGACAAAGGGAACAACGTATGTTGTTATGCGGTCTGAACGATAAAGATCTTCATAGAATATGTAGGAGCCAATATGGGCATCCAGGTCCCGCTATTGGTTATTGACCGGAGACGTGTCTCGGTCATGTCTACATTGTTCTCGAACCCGTAGGGTCCGCACGCTTAAGGTTACGATGACAGTTATATTATGAGTTTATGCATTTTGATGTACCGAAGGTTGTTCGGAGTCCCGGATGTGATCACGGACATGACGAGGAGTCTCGAAATGGTTGAGACGTAAAGATTGATATATTGGAAGCCTATGTTTGGATATCGGAAGTGTTCCGGGTGAAATCGGGATTTTACCGGAGTACCGGGAAGGTTACCGGAACCCCCCGCGAGCTAAATGGGCCATGATGGGCCTTAGTGGAAAAGAGAAGAGGCAGCCCTACATGGGTTGTGCGCCTCCCCCTTCCCCTAGTCCTATTAGGACTAGGAGAGGTGGCCGGCCCCCTCTCTCTCTTTTCCCCCTCCGCGAATCCTATTCCAACTAGGATTGGGGGGGGGGATCCTACTCCCAGAGGGAGTAGGACTCTCCTGGCGCGCCACACCTTGGCCGGCCAGCCTCCCCCCTCTAGTCTTTTATATACTGAGGCAGAGGCACCCTAGAACACAGAAGTTGATCCACGTGATCTATTCCTTAGCCGTGTGCGGTGCCCCCAGCCACCATAGTCCTCGATAATACTGTAGCGGAGTTTAGGCGAAGCCCTGCTGCTGTAGTACATCAAGATCGTCACCACGCCGTCGTGCTGACGGAACTCTTCCCCGCCACTTTGCTGGATCGGAGTCCGGGGATCGTCATCGAGCTGAACGTGTGCTCGAACTCGGAGGTGCCGTAGTTTTGGTGCTTGATCGGTTGGATCGTGAAGACGTACGACTACTTCCTCTACGTTGTGTCAACGCTTCCGCAGTCGGTCTGCGTGGGTACGTAGACAACACTCTCCCCTCTCGTTGCTATGCATCACATGATCTTGCGTGTCCGTAGGAAATTTTTTGAAATTACTACGAAACCCAACAATTATTACCAACTTGGGAACCGCATTTTCTTTCGTAAAGAATGCTCCAAGTCCTCCCACTAAAATTGCCAAGCTTATGTATGTTCCTAAAAATAAGGGTGAATCCTCTAGTAAGGAAACCGCGGATCTTAAATCTATAAATATTCATCCCAATCTTTTTGCTATCATTAAGGAACCATTTGTTACAAATGAATTTTTCGATCTTGTGCCTAAAAGTTTGATAATCAATAAAAATAAAGAAATTCCTAAAGATGTTAGATGCCTTATTGAAGAATTACCAACCAAAGATGGCAATACCTAGATCTATCCTTGTTTTTTATGCCTAGCTAGGGGCGTTAAACGATAGCACTTGTTGGGAGGCAACCCAATTTTATTTTTATTCTTTGCTTTTTGCTCCTGTTTATAAATAATTTATTTAGCCTTTGTTTAGGTTGTGTTTTTGTGTTTAATTAGTGTTTGTGTCAAGTAGAACCATTGGGAAGACTTGGGAAAGGTCTTGATATCTTGCTGTAAAAAACAGAAACTTTAGCGCTCACGAGAACTGCTGCCATTTTTATTTGGAAAGTGCTATTTAGTTAATTCTTTTTGCAGATGATTAATAGATAAATTCCTCACGTCTAGAAATTTATTTTAGAATTTTGGGGTTCCAGATCTTGCGCTAGCTACAGATTACTACAGACTGTTCTGTTTTTGACAGATTCTGTTTTTCGTGTGTTGTTTGCTTATTTTGATGAATCTATGGCTAGTAAAATAGTTTATAAACCATAGAGAAGTTGGAATACAGTAGGTTTAACACCAATATAAATAAAGAATGAGTTCATTACAGTACCTTGAAGTGGTCTTTTGTTTTCTTCGCTAACGGAGCTCACGAGATTTTCTACTTTGAGTTTTGTGTTGTGAAGTTTTCAAGTTTTGGGTAAAGATTTGATGGATTATGGAATAAGGAGTGGCAAGAGCCTAAGCTTGGGGATGCCCATGGCACCCCCAAGATAATCTAAGAACACCTAAAAGCCAAAGCTTGGGGATGCCCCGGAAGGCATCCCCTCTTTTCGTCTACTTCTACGGTAACTTTACTTGGAGCTATATTTTTATTCACCACATGATATGTGTTTCGCTTGGAGCATCTTTTATTATTTGAGTCTTTATTTGTTAGTTTATCACAATCATCCTTGCTACACACACCTTTTGAGAGAGCCGTACATGATTTGGAATTTGTTAGAATACTCTATGTGCTTCGCTTATATCATTTGAGTTATATAATTTTGCTCTAGTACTTCACTTATATCTTTTAGAGCACGATGGTGGATTTGTTTTATAGAAACTATTGATATCTCATGCTTCACTTAGATTATTTTGAGAGTCTTAAATAGCATGGTAATTTGCTTAAATAATCCTAATATGCTAGGTATTCAAGATTAGTAATTTTTTTCCTATGAGTGTTTTGAATACTAAGAGAAGTTTGACGCTTGATGATTGTTTTAAGATATGGAGGTAATAATATCAAAATCGTGCTAGTTGAGTAGTTGTGAATTTGAGAAGTGCTTGTGTTGAAGTTTGCAAGTCCCGTAGCATGCACGTATGGTAAACGTTATGTAACAAATTTGAAACATGAGGTGTTTTTTGATTGTATTCCTTATGAGTGGCGGTCGGGGACGAGCGATAGTCTTTTCCTACCAATCTATCCCCCTAGGAGCATGCGCGTAGTGCCGAGGTTTTTGATGACTTGTAGATTTTTGCAATAAGTATGTGAGTTCTTTATGATTAATGTTGAGTCCGTGGATTATACGCACTCTCACCCTTCCATCATTGCTAGCCTCTTCGGTACCATGCATTGCCCTTTCTCACCTTGAGAGTTGGTGCAAACTTCGTCGGTGCATCCAAACCCCGTGATATGATACGCTCTTTCACGCATAAACCTCCTTATATCTTCCTCAAAACAGCCACCATACCTACCTATTATGGCATTTCCATAGCCATTCTGAGATATATTGCCATGCAACTTTCCACCATTCCATTTATCATGACACATTCATCAGTGTCATATTGCTTAGCATGATCATGTAGTTGACATAGTATTTGTGGCAAATCCACCGTTCACAATTCTTTCATACATGTCACTCTTGGTTCATTGCATATCCCGGTACACTGCCAGAGGCATTCATATAGAGTCATCTTTTGTTCGAGCATCGAGTTGTAAATAAATAGAAGTGTGATGATCATCATTTTCTAGAGCATTGCCCCAAGTGAGGAAAAAAATAGAGAAATGCCATATAAAAAAGAGAAAGGCCCAAAAAAGAAAAAAATGAGAGAAAAAGAGAGAAGGGACAATGTTACTATCCTTTACCACACTTGTGTTTCAAAGTAGCACCATGATCTTCATGATAGAGAGTCTCCTATTTTGTCACTTTCATATACTAGTGGGAAATTTTTATTATATAACTTGGCTTGTATATTCTAACAATGGGCCTCCTCAAGTGCCCTAGGTCTTCGTGAGCAAGCAAGTTGGATGCACACCCACTTAGTTTCTTTTGTTGAGCTTTCATACATTTATAGCTCTAGTGCATCCGTTGCATGGCAATCCCTACTCCTTACATTAACATCAATTGGTGGGCATTTCCATAGCCCATCGATTAGCCTTGTTGATGTGAGACTTTCTCCTTTTTTTGTCTTCTCCACATAACCCCATCATCATATTCTATTCCACCCATAGTGTTATGTCCATGGCTCGCGCTCATATATTGCGTGAAAGTTTATAGGTTTGAGATTGCTAAGGTATGAAACAATTGCTTGGCTTGTCATCGGGGCTGTGCATGATGAGAGCATTCTTGTGTGACGAAAATGGAGCATGACTAAACTATATGATTTTGTAGGGATGAACTTTCTTTGGCCAGGTTATTTTGAGAAGACATAATTGCTTAGTTAGTATACTTGATGTATTATTATTTTTATGTCAATATGAACTTTTGTCTTAAATCTTTCAGATCTGAATATTCATACCACAATTAAGAAGAATTACATTAAAATTATGCCAAGTAGCACTCCGCATCAAAAATTCTGTTTTTATCATTTACCTACTCAAGGACGAGCAGGAATTAAGCTTGGGGATGCTTGATACGTCTCCAAAGTATCTATAATTTTTGATTGCTCCATGCTATATTATCTACTGTTTTGGACATTATTGGGCTTCATTATCCACTTTTATATTATTTTTGGGACTAACCTACTAACCGGAGGCCCAGCCCAGAATTGCAGTTTTTTTTGCCTATTTTAGGGTTTCAAGAAAAGGAATGTCAAACGGAGTCCAAACGGAATGAAACCTTCGGGAACGTGATTTTCTCACCGAACATGATCCAGGAGACTTGGACCCTACGTCAAGAAACAAAGGAGGAGGCCACGAGGTAGGGGGCGCGCGCCTACCCCCCAGGCGCGTTCTCCACCCTCATGGCCCCCCTGTTGCTCCACCGACGTACTCCTTCCTCCCATACCCTGTTCAAGAATTCATCCGATTAACCAGTTAACTTGCCGATTAATCCCTACTCATAGGGTCACCGAGTAGCCGATAAATTGATAAATCGTCCGATTAATTGATTAAATGGCCGATTAACTTGCCGATTAGCCTATTAATCCCCTACTCGCCAGCCAACCGAGAAGTTACCAGTTAATGATTTCCTCAACAATGCTCCTATATATACCTACGTACCCCAAACGACCAGATACGGAGCAAAAACCCTAATTCCACCGCCGCAACTTTCTGTATCCACGAGATCCCATCTTGGGGCCTATTCCGGAGCTCCGCCGGAGGGGGTATCCATCACGGAGGGCTTCTACATCATCACCATAGCCCCTCCGATGAAGTGTGAGTAGTTTAACTCAGACCTACGGGTCCATAATTATTAGCTAGATGGCTTCTTCTCTCTTTTTGGATCTCAATACAATGTTCTCCCCCTCTCTTGTGGAGATCTATTCGATTTAATCTTCTTTTTGCAGTGTGTTTGTTGAGACCGATGAATTGTTGGTTTATGATCAAGTCTATCTATGAACAATATTTGAATCTTCTCTGAATTCTTTTATGTATGATTGGTTATCTTTGCAAGTCTCTTCGAATTATCAGTTTGGTTTGGCCTACTAGATTGATCTTTATTGCAATAGGAGAAGTGCTTAGCTTTGGGTTCAATCTTGCGGTGTCCTTTCCCAGTGACAGTAGGGGCAGCAGGGCACGTATTGTATTGTTGCCATCGAGGATAACAAGATGGGGTTTTCATCATATTGCATGAGTTTATCCCTCTACATCATGTCATCTTTCTTAAGGCGTTACTCTGTTTTCATGAACTTAATACTCTAGATGCATGCTGGATAGCGGTCGATGAGTGGAGTAATAGTAGTAGATATAGGCAGGAGTCGGTCTACTTGTCTCGGACGTGATGCCTATATACATGATCATACCTAGATATTCTCATAACTATGCTCAATTCTGTCAATTGCTCAACAGTAATTCGTTCACCCATCGTAGAATACTTATGCTCTTGAGAGAAGCCACTAGTGAAACCTATGGCCCCCGGGTCTATCTTCATCACATTAATCTTCCAATACTTAGTTATTTTCATTGCCTTTTATTTTACTTTGCATCTTTATCATAAAAATACCAAAAATATTATCTTATCATATCTATCAGATCTCATTCTCGTAAGTGGCCGTGTAGGGATTGACAACCCCTTATCGCGTTGGTTGCGAGGATTTATTTGTTTTGTGCAGGTACGAGGGACTCGCGCGTAGCCTCCTACTGGATTGATACCTTAGTTCTCAAAAACTGAGGGAAATACTTACGCTACTTTGCTGCATCATCCCTTCCTCTTCGGGGGAAAACGTCGGACCCTCCCGCTTGTCGCGCAGCTCTAACCGCTCCACGCCCGTCCATGTAGGCCGCCCACCACAATAAGCTCAATTTGCTCCTGATGGGGTAGTCGAGCATTGCTGGTTCCTCATGCCCATGTCGGCGCCAGCACGGACGAGGACGCCCGAATCTGAGGCATGGGAACCCGCCGCGAGCGACAGTGGGAAAGGGAGAGGGCAGTGGCGGGGGTGGTGCTAGCCGCACGCGGTTGATCCCAAGGACATGCTCCTCGTGTCGGTCCTACTCTGCTCCTTGGCAATGATGACGCCTCTGCAGCTCCAACGATGACGCCCCTCCGGCCGTCAATGCCTACACAGAGGGGCATAGGCGCACCGACGACCGCAACGGGAAGGGGCCAGCGAGGAAATTGTGATTTCCTCTGCCCTTCTCCGTTTTATCTATGTTTGTAATCATTTTTAGTATGAATTTGCACTGTCTAATGATGAACCTTGATCTTTTGTCCACCTAAGAACATGATCCTTTGATATCAGATGAATTTAGTTTGTCTGTTGCTATTAAGTGTATTCGTCGTGTTTATGCACGTAGCATTGCATGAGTTACATGGAGTTGAGGTTTCGAATATGAGGGACATGGCTGTAGAAGCAGCCAAATGAGTGATGCTCTGTCACTGTCCACGTCCGCATCGGAACACGTCCGCATGCGTTTGAGAGGCCGAATTTGATGTATTTGGCGGACGATCTAAGAGCAACACCAGCGCGCTGACCCAAACGGACGCGTGCTTTGTTCGCTTGTTGTCAGTTCGGGTCGCCCGCCCGCTCGTGGGCCGCCCTCTTTTTCGTTTGGTCGGTAGTGCGTCCAACGGGCAGACCCATTTCCACCCTCGCGGCTGGCTTGCCATGTTTTTTCAGACATAATTCAAACAAAATACAAATTTTTTACATAGTTTCACAAGCAAACAAATATAGCATAGTTCACAAGCCAAATAAATATATTAGCTTACAAACCAAATAAAAATTAAATTGTCTCAAATACACATTAAAAAAAATATATCTATTGGTTGCCAGCGCGAGCCCACATATGCTCCACTAAATCATCTTGCAGATGAATGTGAGTTTTCTAATCACGCATTTGATGATGAAATTGGCTGAATTGTGTAAACGTTGCCGCTCCTCCATGCTCAGGCACAACATTGTCACCCTGGAACTGAAACCCTTAGTCGTAGATATGTTCCAAGTGCTCATCCTCTACGATCATATTGTTCATGATCACACAAGTAGTCATCACCTCACACAAATTCTTGGTGCTCCAAGTTCTAGCGGGACACCGAATGATGCCCCATCAAGATTGCAGAACACCAAAGGCACGCTCCACATCCTTCCTAGCACTCTCTTGCTCTTGTGCAAATCTTCTCTTCTTCTCTCCTACAGGGTTGGAGATTGTCTTCACAATAATAGTCTACTGAGGATAGATACCGTCAGCTAGGTAGTATCCTTTGTTGTAGTTGTGGCTGTTGATGTTAACATTCACCAGCGGGTAGTTTCCTTCGGCAAGCCTTGCAAACACCAGAGAGCGTTGAAGCACGTTGATATTATTGTGAGATCTGGCCATGCCGAAGAAAGAGTGCCAAATCCAGACATCTTGTGAAGCCACGACGTCAAGTATGACGGTGCAAGCTTTGACATGCCCCCTATACTGCCCCCGCCAAACAGAAGGGCAATTCTTCCACTCCTGGTGCATACAGTCTATGCTACCAAGCATCCGCGGGAAGCTCCTGCTAGCATTCATCGCCAACAAGCGGGTTGTGTCTTCAGCATTTAGCTCTCTCAATTACTCAGGGCCAAACACTGCAATCACAGCCTTGCAGAACTTGTACATGGAGTCTAGGCACGTAGACTCACTCATATGGACGTACTCATCAATGAGATTACCGAGAACTCCATATGCAAGCATTCGGATAGCTGCATTGCATTTCTGATAAGAGGAGAAGCCAATTTTTTCAAGGGCATCCTCCTTGCACTCTATATACTTATCCTATCCGACCATCCCCTCCCAAATACGGTTGAAAACATACTTAGGCATACGGAATGACGCCAGAATTAGTGATGTTTGAAGAGCGGGTTGGGTGTCTCAAAGTAGTCCTTCCAAAGAAGAAAATGCCGGCTCTCTCGATTACGTTTCAGCGCCGGAGTGTGCCTCAGGAACGAGCCCCGGAACAATGGCCGCTGCCTACTAAGGTGGTCATGGACGACCAACATAGCAGCCACCATCTCCTCATCGTCTGACGAAGAATCATCTGAGTCACAAAGGAAATTATGAAAAAAGAACTCGTCGGCGGAATCCATTTGTACCTTGTGGGCAAATCGTTGAACAACTTGCAGGCGTCGTCGAAGAATATGGCCGGCGAAGCGCCTCCCAAGGGGCAGATAGCTGCCATGGCGACGACCGACGAACGAGGCGGCGTCAGATGAGCGTGGCAGCGTTGTCGAAGGAGCTGGCCGGAGGGGTGGGGGGGGGGGGTGGAGGTCGTGCTTGCGTCGAAGACAGGAGGGGGGAGCTGTGGTGGCCCGATGGCGAGGTGGTGATGACAGCGACGTGGGAAGGTAGCGTGCTGCAAGGGAAGTATGTGGGTGCAGACTGTTGGCGAAGGCAGCGGAACTGGGCGGTGTCGGTGACGGGATGAAGCGACGGGGGGCTTGCTATCGATCGGAGGAGGAGAATGGTGTATGTGCCACTCATTGGCGGGCTAGGAAAGGAGTGGGCGGGCGTCCCACGTGTCCGCGCTGACGCAAATGAGGTCCAAGTTTGAGCCACAGATGGACGAAAAGTGAACGCCGTCCGTTTGGATCGACGTGTTGGGCCAATTTTTGTGTCCGTTTCGATTCAAACAGATACACGTGAACAAGATGGATGAACGGGTTAGAGTTGCTCTAAAGGATGAAACTGGGAAGGCAGCAAAGAGGCTACGGTCGCGGAGGCAAGCACGCGTGGATTAAGGGGGCGGCTCGGCCCCACACGGTCCCAGCGTCCCGGCACTGCAGCATCCAGTACCACGAGCTGAGGAGTTGGACGTGGCGGCGAGGTGCACCGGAGCCCCCTACCCACCCCACCCACCAGGAGCACTACCGAGCACAGCCGCGGGACACAGCCGGCCGGTCAACCTCTCCCTCTCCCTGTCCCGAGTCATTCCGTTGCGCTGTTATTTTACACCGCGCGCGCGTGTTTGACCGCGGACTCTCCCTCCTTCCTTCCCTCCCGTGTTCTCTCTTCTCTCGCTATCGCTCTCCGCTGGCAGCGCGCGGCGAAAGTCTTCCCCGCTGCGCGCAACCCCGTTCAGACCGGGGATCGGGGCATTAAAACTTCCTTCCTACCACCAGTCAACTCTCCTCCTCCTCCTCCTCCTCCACTGTGTTGTGTATATACTACTCCTACTCCTACTCTGCTTGACCTGACCTGACCTGACTAGCGGTGAGCGCGGGGGCGGGCGTGGAACTTCCGAGAACTCGAGTTGCAATTGCGGGAGACGGCGACCACGGGCAGGGCTGGTTGCACAAACTCCCCATCTTGTGGTGATTGTTGCGCCTCCCGGGGAAGAGTGGTGGAAACCACGAGGAGGAAGCATCCAGGGAACGGGAAAGGTGACTTCTTGGCTTCTTCCCCTCTTCCTCTTCATCTTCTTCCTTCCGCATTCGGTGCCTTTCCAGAGCCTAGTTTTTTCCCCCTTCCCTCATCTCCTCCGTTTTATTCTTTCTCTCCGTCTCGAGCTGGCTTCGAGATTACTCTCTTCATGTGCAGTAAGTCAGTATCGATTGCTCTGTCTTTTTTTTTTCTTTCTACTAGGTTGCAACTCCATATAGCACATAAGATTTTGTTTCCGAGATACGTACGAACATGTAAGATTCTCCGTCCGTTCCTTATGGAGATCCTACTTTGGATTTCGGCAGGTGTACGTGCTACTACCAACCAACCAACATGCCAAAATAAGGTACCAACAATCAGTACCTTATTACTCTACTAGTACTCGACGTCTTTGTCCCAGTAGATTAATTCTGGATGAGCAAGACAAAGGGATCCCAACAATCACTACCTTCCGATTTGTTTCTTTCTCTAATCGGCCAATTCCTCCCTAGTAGCCAATAGGCCAAAACGCCTATTTGCCTACTGATGATTTCAATGTTTCAACTGCGAAGGCAGTACGTGGTGCAATCTTGCCCCTGCATTTCTTGGTCCGCAGCCGATCTTGTTTTTCACACAAACAGCAGCTAATCTTATTTGTATGTGGTTCTGGAACTGTATTTCTTGCACCACCTTGTGTTTTATGTTTCTTCAGATTTGTTTCATGCTACGGATACATGTTATTCACGTTCAGTGGGCTTTGAATTTTTTAGACAGGTTTTCATGCTATTAGTCCAACCAGGTGCTAGTGGAATTTGATCATGTTTCTCTTGAATGTTTGCAGATACAGAAACTCTGGATTCTGGACCTGGTATCAGTTTGGTGGTAGCTGGTAGATAACTACTGCCTGGAAATATTGTGCTCTGGGTGATGCCCTTGGTCTTTCTTGTTTGATGGCAAGTGCAAACACAGGCGGCTTTCGCCTTGTGAGGTGCCCAAAGTGTCTTAACATTCTACCTGAACCTGCAAATGTTTCAGTCTACCAGTGCGGTGGATGTAACACCACTCTTAGAGGTACGAATTCCATGCTACACTCAACTAGGGAGGTTTCCTCCTTATGAACTAACCCCTCCGATCCATATTAATTGTCGCTATTTTAGTACAAATACACACAAATCGGTTTGCCCATTAGTTTCTGAGGAATTGATTGTTCTTTTTGGCGTGTGTTTACATTTATGCAGCTAAAATCCTTGTCAGCGATGCACAAAATGTGGCTACCAAACAAGTTCGACAAGACTCTGGGGATTACTCTGTTGTTCCCTCTGTGAGCAATGGGGTGTCGACAAAACAAGTTCGGCAAGACTCTGGTAATTACTCTGTTGTTACCTCTGCGAGCAATGGGGTGTCTCCCCAAAGCAACGAACTGGGTTCCATTGGTGCAGCTGCGGATGATTCCATAACTCTTGGTGCTCCAAGCACCGAGATCGAGCAAGAGGGCAATGACATCGGAAGCAGCGAGAAGGGTGATATTATGTCAGATGAGGAGAATGTTATGGACGTTGCAAATACTGAAAGCAGCAAAGACGACAGTTCTGATGGCCAGGACACCAATGGAGAAGTAGAAGATCTTGCTGCCCTTGTACAACCCAGTGGGAATGGCACACATATAGTGGATTCTGACAAAGAAGAGAACGAGCAAAGTGCAGGGAATATAGAGGCTTGCGAGATAAACAAAGATGGTAATATGGAAAGCAGACTGAATACCTCAGAACAGAACATACCGTTATCCGAGGAAAGAGAATTAGCTAGCAATTTGCCAGAATCTGAGGAGAGTGGAGCACGCAAAACTGAACCCGCGGCAAGCAAGAGAAGCAAGCTCGTAAGGGTGCATTCTCAGTCTTGTGATCTCCGAGAAGTGCCTGGAGTATCAGTTGACTCCCTTGCTTTCCACTCTTCCCGGACTTCATTCCAGTCAAAAAGCTTCAGGGCAAGCGAACCCCTTCAATCGAAGATTATGAAGACGGTGGATGAATTGAAAGGTGACCTTTCTGAAATCTTCAATGAACCTTCAGATTGCAAGCCAAGGGCACACCGTCCACATCCGCTGAAACAAGATGGTTACAGCCAACCTCTTACAGCTTATCATCCTGCTGTCAAGCATTCTGGCTATGCATCTCGCCTGAGCAGGTCTGGCCAAGTTGCTCCCCATGGCCATGGACCGCCCTTACCGCGGTATGGCCGGCGCAGCGCCTACTCATACATTCGCAGTGGGCAACTGGAAATGAGACCTTGCCCTCACCAATGCCACCACAGCTGCCGCCCACCTTGTTGCAGCTCCTGGAAACAAGAACCTGCACCGCAGAAGCCACCAGCTATGGAGACAAAGCGGCGGCCTGCCTCGAGAAATCTCTGCCGGCCAGTCCTACGGGGCGCGCCGTTCGTCCTTTGCTCGAACTGTCTGAGGCTCGTCCAGCTGCCCACCGATTTTGCCATTCCGAGCAGAGGAACACGCAGGCTGCAGTGTGGCTCCTGCGCGCAAGTTCTCTCCTACTCGTACAGAGACCCCAACAGAAAGAAACTTGAGTCACCATTTGGGGGCGATGAGTCCAGCACAGATGACTCGGAAATTCACCAGGTAGGCGATGACCATAACACTGGTGTCCATCAAGCTGAACCATACTCGTACTCGTACTCGGAAGAATACGGCATCTCGGCTGGTGTGAGCTATTCTACCGAGGACGAACGGCCCCTGCATGTGTCAAGGAACTCATCTTTCAACACCATTGATGAAAGAAGTGGCAAGGAGTCTAAGCTTCATCGGTTGATGGGGTACTCTTCAGCGAGTGAGCTGATGCGGCATTCTCCTGATCTGTATGAGAGTTTCAGCAGACGAACGCCTAATGCAAGAACATATGACGTGAAGGGGAAAGGCGTTTGCATGACTGACGGTTCAGATGCTAAACATGGTGCGGTGAAGGGATCAAAAGCAAAAGAGAGAAGAATGGGCTTGCCATTCCAAGGGATGTTCAAGAAAGGGATTCATGGACTGGAATCTCTCAAGCTCGGGTCATAGGTAATTTAACTTCGTTTGTCAGGACTCAGGATTGGCGAGTTTAGGAGAAAGCATACATGCAGGGTGAGTTTTTGGAATGATGATAGAGTGGTAGCTATTACTGTAGTACTAGTAAGCATTCTAATGAATGTGTGGGCTCACTTTAGTTGTCTGCCATTCATCTGTCTACAAGGCTCTACTTGTTTGGCGATTATGTGTGCTCTTTGATGTGTGATCAAATTCTCGACGTTTGTGATTGTATGTATAGACGAAGGAATTTGTGCTTTATTAGTTCTCCATTTTGTTGGCTTTGATCTTGACGGGGAGATGTTGTGCCTTTTTACCCCAAGAAGACAACTGAATCCTTGAATTTGTTGGCTTTATTATCGCCCTTGTCATGGCTTTATTCTTTGTAAACCTTACGCAGGAGGTTTTTTTAGCAAGAAGGATGAATCTGGTCATCACGTAATCGACGGTTTACACACATTTTAAAAGCCAAACCAGAGGTAAAGATGGAAGCGTGGAACTAAAGCACACAAAACTTCGGTTGCTGCATGCAAGGACGACCTAGTTCGCAAAGATTACATCACGGCATCTCCAACGCCGACCTCTAAAACAAACGCCGCATCTATCCGGGGACCGGTTCGGACAGGAGTCCAGGCACCTGTCCAGGCATTGATACGGGAGCCGGCCATCCAAAGTAACTAGCCACAAACATCCTACCACATTTGAACAAACCGGACAACTTCCATTCAAGCTTAAGTAAATTTTACATAAAATCGAATGATTTTTATTTAAACCTGAGTACATTCATTACATTTTGACATATTTCAACTAAATGATTTTTGACATATTTCAACTAAATGCTCATCGGTGTCCGCTTTCCACAACATGTCTTCTCCATGTCCGACAACAAACTTGCTGGCAGGCGATGAGCCTCGGGAATTGAAGCTTCAGCGGGACGAGAAGAATAGTGGCTTCCACCTCTGCGAAGGGGGCAAGCTCACCGGTTGTGAAGCCCGGATAGACGGTGGCGGTGGCCTTTCTGGGACCCAAGCGGCGGTGGCCTCTCATGTTTTACTCTTCCTCGCTATCGGCGACGGCTGTGGACGTGTCGGCCTCGTCGTCCTGGCGACGGAGCGCGACCTATGCGGAGCTGGCGCCATCCCCGGTGGCATCATCAAATTCCTCCGCCACCACGTTGATCTCCGCGAACATAATGTCTTTCACCGCCTGCATGATGCGCAACTGCCATCGCTCGCCGCGAGGGGTGGGGGGGGGGGGAGGGTGGGGGGCGCGTATGGTGCGGTGGGTCATGAGCAACGCCTTCTGCTCATCCACGTCCGCCACCATGTTCGTGACGACATTGTCGGTCACCTGGTCGTGGGCGATTTGCTCCTCCGCGAGATAGTGCTCGTTGAGGAGCTAGAGGTTACACCTTTGGTCGGCCTATGCCTACCGGGAGTGCCGCCTCCCACTCTTGCACCACCATGTCGGTGTAGTGTGCCCGCGCCCACACATGGGGATGCCGGCATGGACCGGCAAGGGCGATGGCGCCAGCTCGTCATTGGTCGCCTCTTCCATTGGCTCGTCTGCATCGCTGCCCTCCGGAGAGCTTGCCGCCAAGCCAGCCTATATCCGGCTGGCTTTGGTGGGCTTGCTAGCCGGCCGCAATGCCCAAGAGCTCCTGCTTCTATTCGCTCGAGAGCCTCTCCCATAGGGATTTGGAGCTCGAGGCTATGGTGGGTGTGGTGCAGAGAGGATATCGAGAGCGGAGGTGGGATGTGACTGTTGTTGGGCCTGGCCACGTTTAAATGGCGGCGGAGGCCAGGCCAAGAGACGGGGTGTTTAATGTCGGCCGGCAGACGGACGGACAGGTGGCGTTCAGATGCGGGCGCATAAGTAGGTTCCTTGGCAACTGCGCTTGTTTCATGGAGGAAGGCAGACAAATGGGTGATGTTTGATGGCAGAGAGAAGGCACGTGCACTGGGACACGGAGTGCAGGCACTCCCGGCCGGTCCACCGCTTCAATGCCGGTTGAAGTGAGAGGTCGCGTCCGCTCTGGGCATTCATGAATGCGGCACTGACACTCTAGAGCGGTGATGAACGACATGAATTTTGCTTCGCGCTGGAAAGGGAGCAAGCGAGGGAGAGTGTTTTGGGTGGGTCTAGGGTGTCAGACCCTTACATAGAAGTGACCGAACGCCCGCAAAGCCCCCTGGCTTGTGATGACCCACAAGTATAGGGGATCGCAACAATTTTCGAGGATAGAGTATTCAACCCAAATTTATTGATTCGACATAAGGGGAGCCAAAGAATATTTGCAAGTATTAGCAGCTGAGTTGTCAATTGAGTTGTCAATTCAACCACACCTGGATATTAATTATCTGCAACAAAGTGATCACTAGCACAGTAGTATGATAGTTTTGATGGTAGTAGCAACAACAATAGTAACAGTACAGTGGTAGCAATGATTTTGTAGTAAGTGTAACAATAATAGTAGCAGTAGTAATTTAGCAAGATCAATATATAGGAAAATCTTAGGCATTGGATCAGTGGATTCGTTGGATGATATTCATCATATAACAGTCATAACCTAGGGCGATACAAAGCTAGCTCCAGTTCATAAATATAATATAGGCATGTATTCCGTAAATAGTCATACATGCTTATGGAAAGAACTTGCATGACATTTTTTGTCCTACCCTCCCGTGGCAGCGGGGTCCATAAGGAAACTAAGGGATATTAAGGCCTCCTTTTAATAGAGAACCAGAACAAATCATTAACACATAATGAATACATGAACTCCGCAAACTACGGTCATCACCGGAAAGTATCCCGAATACTGTCACTCCGGGTTTACGGATCACAACATGTAATAGGTGAATATAACTTGCAAGATCGGATCTAGAACATAGATATAATGGTGATAACATAAAGGGTTCAGATCTGAAATCATGGCACTGAAGGAAATATGCCCTAGAGGCAATAATAAAGTTTTTATTTATATTTCCTTATATCATGATAAATGTTTATTATTCATGCTAGAATTGTATTAACCGAAAACTTAGTACATGTGTGAATACATATACAAACAGAATGTCACTAGTATGCCTCTACTTGACTAGCTCGTTGAATCAATGATGGTTATGTTTCCTAACCATAGACATGAGTTGTAATTTGATTAACGAGATCACATCATTAGAGAATGATGTGATTGACTTGACCCATCCGTTAGCTTAGCACGATGATCGTTTAGTTTGTTGCTATTGCTTTCTCCATAACTTATACATGTTCCTATGACTATGAGATCATGCAATTCCTGAACACCGGAGGAACACTTAGTGTGCTATCAAACGTCACAACATAATTGGGTGACCATAAATATTCTCTACAGGTGTCTCCGATGGTGTTTGTTGAGTTGGCATAGATCGAGATTAGGATTTGTCACTCCGTGTATCGGAGAGGTATCTCTGGGCCCTCTCGGTAATGCACATCACTATAAGCCTTGCAAGCAATGTGAATAATGAGTTAGTTGCGGGATGATGCATTACAGAATGAGTAAAGAGACTTTCCAGTAATGATATTGAACTAGGTATTGAGATACAGACGATCGAATCTCGGGCAAGTAACATACCGATGACAAAGGGAACAACATATATCGTTATGCGGTTTGACCGATAAAGATGTTCGTAGAATATGTGGGAGCCAATATGAACATCCAGGTTCTGCTATTAGTTATTGACCGAAGACGTGTCTCGGTCATGTCTACATAGTTCTCGAACCCGTAGGGTTCGCACGCTTAACGTTTGGTGACGATCGGTATTACGAGTTTATGTGTTTTGATGTACCGAAGGTAGTTCGGAGTCCCAGATATGATCACGGACATGACGAGGAGTCTCGAAATAGTCGATACATAAAGATCGATATATTGGATGACTATATTCGGACACCGGATGAGTTCCGGGGGTCAGCGGATAATTATCGGAGTGCCGGGGGTTATCGGACCCCCCCCCGGGGGGGGGACTAATGGGCCACATGGGCCTTAGTGGAGAGAGAGGGCCGACCAAGGCAGGTCCGTGCGCCCCTACCCTCTAGTCCAAATTGGACTAGGGAAGGGGGGCAGCGCCCCCTTTCCTTCTCTTCTCTCCCTCCCTTCCTCCTCCTAGTAGGACTAGGAAAGGGGAGTCCTACTGCTACTAGGAGGAGGACTCCTCCTCTCCTGGCGTGCCCCAAGGGCCGGCCGGCCTCCCCCTTGTTCCTTTATATACAGGGGCAGGGTGGCACCCTAGAACACACAAGTTGATCATTGATCCCTTAGCCATGTGCGGTGCCCCCCTCCACCATAATCCACGTCGGTCATATCGTCATAGTGCTTAGGCGAAGCCCTGCGCCGGTAACTTCATCAGTACCGTCATCACGCCGTCGTGCTGACGAAGCTCTCCCTCCAGACTCAGCCGGATCGATAGTTCGTGGGACGTCACTGAGCCGAATGTGTGCAGATCGTGGAGGTGCCGTACTTTCGGTACTAGGATCGGTCAGATCGTGAAGACGTACGACTACATCAACTGCGTTGTCATAACGCTTCCGCTTACGGTCTACGAGGGTACGTGGACAACACTCTTCCCCTCTCGTTGCTATGCATCACCATGATAGATCTTGCATGTGCGTAGGAATTTTTTTGAAATTACTGCGTTCCCCAACAGTGGCATCCGAGCCAGGTCTATGCGTAGATGTTATATGCACGACTAGAACACAAAGGAGTTGTGGGCATGGGTATATACATATTGCTTGCCATCACTAGTTGATTCTTGATTCGGCGGTATTATTGGATGAAGCGGCCTAGACCGACATTACGCGTAGGCTTACGCGAGACTGGTTCTACCGACGTGCTTCGCACACAGGTGGCCGGTGGGTGTTAGTTTCTCCAACTTTAGTTGAATGATATTCAGTGAACATGGTTCTTTCTGAAGATCAAAAAGCAATCACTATACCACGTTGTGGTTTTTGATGCGTAAGAACGGTTCTTGCTCAGGCTGTAGCAGCCACGTAAAACTTGCAACAACAAAGTAGAGGACGTCTTACTTGTTTTTGTAGGGCATGTTGCGATGTGAATGGTCAAGACATGATGCTAAATTTTATTGTATGAGATGATCATATTTTGTAACACAGTTATCGGCAACTAGTAGGAGCCATATGGTTGTCGCTTTATTGTATGAAATGCAATCGCCATGTAATTGCTTTACTTTATCACTAAGCGGTAGCAATAGTCGTAGAAGCAATAGTTGGTGAAACGACAATGATGCTTCGATGGAGATCAAGGTGTCAAGCCGGTGATGATGGTGATCATGACGGTGCTTTGGAGATGGAGATCAAAGGCACAAGATGATGATGGCCATATCATATCACTTATATTGATTGCATGTGATGTTTATCCTTTATGCATCTTATTTTGCTTAGTTTGGCAGTAGCATTATAAGATGATCTCTCACTAAATTTCAAGGTATAAGTGTTCTACCTGAGTATGCACCGTTGATACAGTTCGTCGTGCCGAGACACCACGTGATGATCGGGTGTGATAAGCTCTACGTTCACATACAACGGGTGCAAGCCAGTTTTGCACACGCAAATACTCGGTTAAACTTGACGAGCCTAGCATATGCAGATATGGCCTCGGAACACTGAGACCGAAAGGTCGAGCGTGAACCATATAGTAGATATGATCAACATAGTGATGTTCACCATTGAAAACTACTCCATCTCACGTGATGATCGGACATGGTTTAGTTGATATGGATCACGTGATCACTTAGATGATTAGAGAGATGTCTATCTAAGTGGGAGTTCTTAAGTAATTTGATTAATTGAACTTTAATTTATCATGAACTTAGTACCTGATAATTTTTTGCATGTCTATGTTGTTGTAGATAGATGGCCCATGCTGTTGTTCCGTTGAATTTTAATGCATTCCTAGAGAAAGCTAAGTTGAAAGATGATGGTAGCAACTACACGGACTAGGTCCGTAACTTGAGGATTATCCTCATTGCTGCACACAAGAATTATGTCCTGGAAGCACCGCTAGGTGGCAAACCTGCTGTAGGAGAAA
Organism: Triticum urartu; assembly: GCF_056163025.1. Lineage (NCBI taxonomy): Eukaryota > Viridiplantae > Streptophyta > Magnoliopsida > Poales > Poaceae > Triticum > Triticum urartu. The sequence goes on along the minus strand of NC_141876.1, from coordinate 395,680,392 downwards.
CGCCAGATGTTGTGAACACTTGGCAGAGCAAAGCTGATGACTACTCGATAGTTCAGTGTGCCATGCTTTACGGCTTAGAACCGGGACTTCAACGACGTTTTGAACGTCATGGAGCATATGAGATGTTCCAGGAGTTGAAGTTAATATTTCAAGCAAATGCCTGGATTGAGAGATATGAAGTCTCCAATAAGTTCTACATCTGCAAAATGGAGGAGAATAGTTCTGTCAGTGAACATATACTCAGAATGTCTAGGTACCACAACCACTTGACTCAGCTGGGAGTTAATCTTCCTGATGATAGTGTCATTGATAGAGTTCTTCAATCACTGCCACCAAGCTACAAGAGCTTCGTGATGAACTATAATATGCAAGGGATGGATAAGACGATTCCTGAGCTCTTCTCAATGCTAAAGGCTGCGGAGGTAGAAATCAAGAAGGAGCATCAAGTGTTGATGGTCAACAAGACCACCAATTTCAAGAAAAAGGGTAAAGGGAAGAAGGGGAACTTCAAGAAGAATAGCAAGCCAGTTGCTACTCAAGTGAAGAAACCCAAGTCTGGACCTAAGCCTGAGACTGAGTGCTTCTACTGCAAAGGGACTGGTCACTGGAAGCGGAACTGCCCCAAGTATTTGGCGAAGAAGAAGGATGGCAAAGTGAAAGGTATATTTTATATACATGTTAATGATGTGTACCTTACTAATACTCGCAGTAGTGCCTGGGTATTTGATACTGGTTCAGTTGCTAACATTTGCAACTCGAAACAGGGGCTACGGATTAAGCAAAAATTGGCTAAGGACGAGGTGACGATGCGCGTGGGAAATGGTTCCAAAGTCGATGTGATCGTCGTCGGCATGCTACCTCTACATCTACCTTCGGGATTAGTTTTGGACCTAAATAATTGTTATTTGGTGCCGGCGTTGAGCATGAACATTATATCTGGATCTTGTTTGATGTGAGACAGTTATTCATTTAAATCAGAGAATAACGGTTGTTCTATTTATACGAGTAATATCTTTTATGGTCATGCACCCTTGATGGGTGGTCTATTTTTACTAAATATTGATAGTAGTGATACACATGATCATAGTATTGAAGCCAAAAGATGCAGAGTTGATAATGATAGTTGAGGGAGTCCTGGATTAGGAGGTATCCGGACAACCGGATTATATCCTTGGGTCGGACTGTTGGACTATGAAGATACAAGATTGAAGACTTCGTCCCGTGTCCGGATGGGACTCTACTTGGCGTGGAAGGCAAGCTAGGCAATATGGATATGTATATCTCCTCCTTTGTAACCGACCTTGTGTAACCCTAGCCCCCTTCGGTGTCTATATAAACCGGAGGGTTTTAGTCCGTAGGACAACATACAATCATACCATAGGCTAGCTTCTAGGGTTTAGCCTCTCCGATCTTGTGGTAGATCAACTCTTGTACTACTCATATTATCAAGAATAATCAAGCAGGACATAGGGTTTTACCTCCATCAAGAGGGCCCGAACCTGGGTAAAACATCGCGTCCCCTGCCTCCTGTTACCATCCGCCTTAGACGCACAGTTCGGGACCCCCTACCCGAGATCCGCCGGTTTTGACACCGACATTGGTGCTTTCATTGAGAGTTCCACTGTGTCGTCACCGTAAGGAAGGATGCCTCGTCTCGTTGTTAAAAACAACATTACCGCCGGGGGATGCCTGGCTGTCGGCCAAACTCTCCGGCTTGGCAGTTTCATCATGACCGCCCATTCGGCCGCTGCACCGACGATGACTCCTTGGGTCATCGAAAACAGCCTCCACGTCGGCTCGGAATTCGCCGAGCAGATGGATCCAATGGAGCTCTCTTCCCTAAATGAGCTCTTGGATCGCATCGCCGCCTTGGGAGTTGCTACGGACTATGATCAGATTGGGCTTAAACCTGATCAAAGGGAGATTAACTCTCCACCAGTCACCCATCATGTTGCGGTGGTGGAGGAACAATGCGGCGATTCTTCCTCTATCTTGAGGACTAACTATGTCCGGATTCCTGAGCTCTTCGAGCCGGATACCCGTTTACGGGAGGACATCACCCAAGCCCTGAACCTAGAGTCAGGCAGCGGGCCAGACTCATTGGGCAACATCTCGGAATCCGAACTTCCAAGATCGGAAACTCCTCGGCCCCTGGGTCTCAGATCGGGTAGGGGTTTGGACTTAAACCCACCCACCCGCCCAGACATAAACGATCTTTCCCACATCAGGCAAGAGCCCCATGAAACAGTACATCATTATTGGGCCAGATTCCTCCTTGTGATGAACAAGGTTAAGGACTGCCGCGAGGAAGACGCAGTCTCACTTTTCTGCAATAACTGCACGGACAAGGGAATCCTTAACGCCATAAGTCGCCGTGACATATCACACTTTGCCGACTTGGTGTCCATAGTACGAAAGTACTGTGCGATGGAAAGTTCCTGGAAAACTGAAACGAAATTTTGGGATGATCCGGCTCCGAATATACACCCAGTCCAAAGTAAAAGGGTGCACTATAATAAGACACCCGAGTTAATTACAAAGAAGCAAAAACCCTCTACAGGGCGTGGAACCGTATTGGAGGGATGGCTCAACGGACCCTGCAAAATTCATAGTACAGCGGATACCATACCAACACACAACCTTAGAGCATGTTGGATACTCCGGCAGGTGGCCAAAAGCGGCGAGGATCTTCTCATCCCAGATGCCACAGAGCACCATCCCAGGGTTAACAATACGGTATTGACAGTCTTTGAGACCTTCGCATCAAATAATAGGCGCAAGAGAACACTCCGCATCATTGCCGAAATCTGCCACGTGGCAGCAATAAATCCATGGAGTGACACGGCTATTACCTTCAATGCCAGTGACGAACCTAAATTCCGAACAGCCCGAGCACCAGCTGCACTGGTCCTCAGTCCAATCGTGGACGGCTTTCGACTCACCAAAGTACTCATGGACGACGCAGTGGATTAAACCTCATTTATGAGGAAACTCTTCAAACAATGGAAATAGAATCGAACCGCATTGAGCAAAGCAGCACAACCTTCAGAGGAATCATCCCCAGTCGGGAAGCATGTTGTGCTAGGAAAATCACACTAGATGTGGTATTCGGCACGCCGGAGAACTATAGGTCCGAAGAAATTACATTCCAAGTGGCCCCGTTCAGTAGTGGATACCACGCCCTTTTAGGACGGGAGGCGTCCATGATCTTCCAAGCCATACCCCATTATGGGTACATGAAGCTCAAAATGCCCGGGCCCAACGGAATCATCACTCTCGCTAGCGATCCGGACACAGCACTCCGCGCCGAAAACAAAACAACCGCATTGGCCCTCGAGGCATTATCCGAAGCCCTTTCGGCCGAGGAATTAACTGCGCTATGCTCCACAGTGGACAGGGACGACGTGATACTTGACAAGAGATCCAAGTCCACCTCTTTTAAACCAGCGGATGAAATAGTCAAATTCCAAGTCCACCCAACGGACCCTACAAAAACAGCCTCCATCGGGGCCATTGTTGAGGAAATCGTTAACTGGTAACTGCTCGGTTGGCTGGCGAGTAGGGGGTTAATAGGCTAATCGGCAAGTTAATCGGCCATTTAATCAATTAATCGGACGATTTATCAGTTTATCGGCTACTCGGTGACCCTATGAGTAGGGATTAATCGGCAAGTTAACTGGTTAATCAGATGAATTCTTGAACAGGGATCGGGGCACAGTTAAACCCCGCCGTGGACGCCGCACTATGAGAGTTCCTGCGCGAGAATTGGGACATATTTGCCTGGCACCCCTCAGACATGCCAGGAATCCCACGCAGGCTGGCCGAGCACAGCCTCAATATCCTAAAGGGATTCAAGCCGGTCAAGCAGGCTCTTCGGCGTCTCTCTGAACCTAAGAGACAAGCTATGGGAGAGGAACTAGCCAAATTATTGGAGGCCGGATTCATTAGAGCAATAAAACACCCGGACTGGCTAGCAAACCTGGTGATGGTACCAAAGAAGGACAAATCCTGGCGCCTATGTGTCGACTTCAAGGAGCTCAACAAGGCTTGCCCAAAGGATCCCTTCCCCCTCCCCCGCATTGATCAAATTATCGATGCTACCGCTGGACACGAGTCACTGTGTTTCCTCGACGCATACTCCGGCTACCACCAAATCAAGATGGCGGAGTCCGACCAAGCCGCAACGGCATTTATCACACCATACGGCCCCTTCTGTTTTAACACAATGCCTTTTGGGCTAAAAAACGCCGGCACAACATATCTGCGCATGATTCAGACATGTTTGGAGAAATAGATCGGCAAAACAGTAGAGACATACGTAGATGATGTGGTCGTTAAAACCAAACACGTCGACTCTCTAATAGACGACTTGAGGCTCACATTCGACAACCTCCGAACATACGACATTAAGCTCAATCCGGGAAAATGCGTTTTCGGTGTACCGGCCGGAAAGCTCCTGGGCTTCATTGTCTCTAGTAGAGGAATTGAAGCTAATCCGACCAAAATCCGAGCTCTGTCATAGTTGGCTATACCAACGGACCTCAAACAAACCCACAAACTAACTGGATGTGTGGCGGCTCTAAGCCGCTTTATCTCCCGCTTAGGAGAAAAGGCATTACCCCTTTATCGCCTCCTTCGGCGCACCGAACACTTCGAGTGGACGGACGCTGCCACAGCCGGATTGGAAGAAATAAAAGCCATACTGGCAACCAACCCAATCCTGGCCGTGCCAAACATCGGAGAACTAATGTTGTTGTACATTGCAGCAACTCATCAAGTTGTAAGCGCAGTGCTCGTCATCGAACGAGAAGCGGACAGACATAAATTCCCTCTTCAAAAGCCAGTATATTATGTATCCACTGTCCTCACTCCATGCAAATCGCGGTACCCACATTATCCAAAGATAGCCTATGCGGTATTCATGGCATCCCGGAAGCTGCGACACTACTTTCAAGAGTGTTCGATTACAGTAGCCTCGGAAGTGCCACTTAATGATATTATAAATAACCGCGATGCCATGGGCCGGATTTCCAAATGGGCCATTGAGCTCCTCCCATTCGACATAACATACAAACCTCGGCAAGCCATTAAATCGCAAGTATTGGCCGACTTTGTCGCCGAATGGACGGAAGCCGAACTCACTAAAGAGTATGACGCATACTCCAATTGGATCATGCACTTCGACGGCTCCAAAATGCTGGCTGGTCTGGGGGCTGGCGTCGTCCTGACGTCCCCAACCGGAGATACAGTGCAATACGTACTGCAGATACTGTATACAGACTCCAACAATGCAGCCGAATACGAAGCCCTGTTACATGGTGTTTGGATGGCAGTTTCCATGGGCATCCAACGCCTGGAGGTGCATGGGGATTCGAACCTCGCAATATCCCAAATAAATGGAGACTTCGATGCCAAGGATCCGAAGATGGCGGCCTATCAAAACACCATCCTAAAGATGTCAGCTCGGTTCGAGGGACTCGAATTTCACCATGTGGCTCAGGAAAACAATCAAGCGGCGGATATCCTCGCCCGCATCGGTGCAAAACGCGTTGCGGTCCCCCCAACATCTTTTTGGAGAGGTTGTTTAAGCCATCCGTGGTATGGGAAGGGGACACCGGTAACAATAATCCGGACCCGGCCAAAATGCCCGATACCGAACACTCTGACATAATCAGAGGCTCTGCCACCGAAATAACACCTTTAGCCCATGTCATAATGGCGATCATTGCCCCGTGGACAGAACCATTCCTGGCCTACCTAACTAGGCAGGAACTTCCCAAGGACCAAAATGAGGCACACTGCATAGTGCTGCGATCTAAAGCCTATAGGGTCCATGAGGGAGAGCTGTATAAAAAAAGCACTACCGGAGTCCTTCAAAGGTGCATCTTCGAAGAGGAAGGGCGGAAGCTTTTGGCAGAAATTCACGCCGGACTCGGCGGCCACCACGCCACAGCCCGGGCCCTTGTAAGCAAGGCCTTCCGTACATGGTTTTATTGGCCGAAGGCCCGGGTAGACGCACAGGACTTGGTCCAACGCTGCGCCGGTTGCCAGCTTTTTGCAAACCAAAGCCACATGCCACCCACCGCCCTCCAAACAATCCCCATTACCTAGCTGTTCGCGGTCCGGGGGCTTGACATGGTTGGACCCCTCAAATGGGGAACCCATAAGAAAAAATATTTACTGGTCATGGTGGATAAATTCACCAAATGGATAGAAGCCAAACCTGTTAAAACAGCCGAATCCGGAACAGTGATAGACTTCATATCCGGGGTCGTACACCGTTATGGCATCCCCCATAGCATCATCACTGACAACGGCACAAACTTCATGGCCGATGAGGTAAAACTCTGGTGCAGCAACATGGGCATCAAGCTCGATTATGCTTCCGTCTATCACCCACAAACCAACGGCCAAGTTGAGCGAGCAAATGGTCTTATCATGAGTGGCATTAAACCCAGATTAGTGCGGTCCTTAAAGGATTCTAACACACACTGGGTAGAGGAGCTCGACTCCATACTCTGGGGGCTGCGGACCACGCCGAATCGTACTACCGGATATACACCCTTCTTTATGGTGTACAGCGCAGAGGCAGTTCTGCCCTGCGACATAATTCATGACTCACCTCGAGTGCGCATGTACGAAGAAAGAGAAGCCGAGCTTGATCGGCAGGACAGTCTGGACACCCTGGAGGAGGAGCGCGACGTGGCAAAAGCCCGTTCCGCATTTTATCAGCAACAGGCTCGCAGATACCAAAGCAGAGAAGTACGAGCCAAAACTTATAACATTGGCGAGTTAGTTCTACGCCTGCTGGAGAAGAAAAAGTCCAAGCTCGAGCCCAAATGGGAAGGTCCCTTCATTATTGACCAAGTTCTGACCGGTGGAGGGTACCGTCTGCAGGATGCATCGAATAATCGACTTGAGCCGAACCCATGGAACGCAACCAGGCTCCGAAGATTCTACGCCTAGCGCCGGACTCTATGTTCGTCTCCTTCCTTTGTCCATTTTTTGCATATACATTATCTGTCTTTTTTCTCTTTCTTTCTTTTATTCTTTCTCTAGGCCTTCAAGGGCCAACTTGTGCCTCGCTTGCACATTATAGATGCGCTAACCACACTCATTATACCTGGGGGCTTCTTACACAAAAGCTTAATTATCTATCTGGGCTTCATGCCCAGCACATGTGTTATTCTTCCGCATGTACCTTTTCTTCGCCATTATATGCATCGATATGACTTAAGTTTTGGCCAAGCTGGGTTGCCTGGCTCTTGTATTTATGCCCTACGTTCCCGTTAATTCGGCTAGGGCATAAGGGGAGCACCTCTGCGATTGTCACTGCCGAGTCAGCCGGATGTGTACCTCATACTGGGTGAAGCCGAAAGCTAGCATTCTTAAGGGAATATTCGGTCGGTGAACAAAAGATGATTTTTATTTATTTTCCATATGTGCCCCCAGATGTTTTTTTGCCTGCGTTCCTTCTCGCAGTCTGGACATGCACTTTAGGGCATGCGTACCCAGGGAAAGGAACCCTTAACGGAACTATTCTCCCTGGAAGATGTTTCTTACTACCCATGTAATATAACATAACTAGTTGGACACTTGTCTGTTCAAGCACTAATGAACCCTACGCCCGGTCTCCATGCATACCCCGGTTCTTATATAACTGAGCGGGTATTCGGATACACTCCGGACTATCGGGTCCCGAGGTTGAAGCGAAAAGGTCCGCCATGACAAATGATTTACAATCCGGCTAGAAGGCATTATACATGTCACTTTAATTACATAGTCATACAGACTGACTAAATTCCTCTTCTATACCATCAGGCGGTCTAGCCTACAATCCTGTTGGGAATACTTTGCGGCTAATTCTACTTGCCCATAGACTAAGCTAACGGGGATCTCTTTCCCATTGGGCCCCACAGGTCCGACCTCGGCCATGTGATTTGGGTCAGCCTTGGTATACCGCGTCTTCACCATGGCCCAAGCTTCCCTGGCACCTTGACAGCAGGCAGATATCTTCCATAATCAGAAGCGCCGCCGTGCTCCCTTGAGCTTCTCCGCAAGCTCTCCAATGCCTTCTGGCAGGGAGACGGATGGCCACAAGGCCTGGGCAATACCTTGCATCACCTGCCGAACTTGTTCGTGCAGTTGTGTGAGCTCGGATAGAAGATCACCCGCAGACCCGGGCATCTCCTCTGCGGGATGACCTGTCAGCATACCTGCAGACATAACTCTGTTAGCCGGCTTCTCCGCCGTTCCCTTTTTAAGGGTTCATTCAAGCACTTACTGAATATGCCATGTCGAAGCCGCTTATTCTCCTTCTCGGAGTCCGCAAGGCGGGCTCGAACATCTTTCAGTTCCATGCTCAGCTTGGTATTGGCGTCTTGGAGATTGTTTTTCTCCCGCCTAACCTTAGTCAGCACGCGTTCGCCAGCCTTTAGCTGTCGTACGGCATGCTGGTCCTCCGGATTCTCTCTGGATTCATCTGCAACATCTATTGTTAGATCCGCAGCCATGCCACACGCTATATGGTACCTATCATTCTTTGAAAGAAATGTTACCAGCTGGGGACTTTTTAGGTTCCTTCAATGCGGCAACAGCGGCCCGAAGTTGGGTCTTGCATTCCTCCAGCTCCTGTGACAGTCGAGTATTCTCCTCTGTAAGAACCTGCACAACAAGATGATCCTTAAATCAGTTCTGCTAACTGTTTCAAGTCTCAGGGGCTACTGATACATATAATCGTTAGATTTTCTTACCGATACATCCTTTACATACTGGTCCGTGGCTCTGGCTAGACCATTTTGAGCAGCACGGAGGTACGCCTCTCCAGAATTGAAGGCATCAAATGCCTCTGGTGAGAAGCAAGCGTCGCGGAGTACGGCCCAGCGACGCCTATGATTCATGGCGCTCTCCACTTCTGAATTTGTAGAGGATAGCCTATCCGTATCCTCTATAGCTGGAGTATCCGGCGTCCGCCCCATGTCGGCTTCCGCCTCTATGTCCGGTCCTGGAGCCCGATTGGTGGAAGCGTGATCAGCAGCCTCACCGGACGTATTCCGGTGAGCGTTTTTTCTGTTAAAGAAACATGGACGTCATTACATTTCAAGAAAGACGACAACCACGGAGCGGGGTTCCTGTCATACCTCTGCGTCGGCGTCTCTGTCCTGACCGCCTTCCTTTTTGGCCTGCCCGGCCTCGGTGCCTCTTGTTGGCGAGTTGCTGCGGGTTCGACATGGCGTCCCGAATGCCTTCCCTATAAAACACCATATGTATATGGTAGGTGAAGTGTCTAAAAGGGGATCCTAGTTTTTGGAGTTGGGATTTTTGGTTTTTCTTACGTGCGACACAGGAAGCAGTCCGGGATAGTCGGTCGTAATGGCCACCATTGCGTCATCACAACTTAATTGATAGAACTGCCAGTCTATCAGCTCCACGAATATGTCCGGATCTTCTTCGAGTCCGGGACCGAGGGCCCGGTCAGGGTCCTCTGGTTGTGCAGATGGGCTGCTGACCTCCCTTATGGCTTTTCGCAGTTCCTGCCGCAAAATGGCAAGGTGAGTACCTACGACAAAGAATGCGGGAAGAATGGGAGTAAGGAGATATAACTCACCCAGCTTGGAGGGTTGTACATGGAGAATCCATCCCGTGGCTTGATGCGGATGAACTCCTCTTCCTCTCCCTTGAACAATTCAGACAGAATTTTTGCTAAAGTGGCAGCGTTGTCCGGACCCTTACGCCCGCAACGGGTGGCGTCATCTTCCCCGTTAAAACACCACAGGGGGTGCCCTCAATATTGAAGTGGTTGCACTCCCCGCATTATACATATTGACATAACCTTGATTACTGTCAATCCTGATTGAGCCAGTGCTTTAATCCGGTTCATCAGATAAAGGACTTCTCCGTTGTCTTCCTCCTGGGGGCTCCGTGGGCGCCAACTTCGGCGTTTCTTCAAAGGAGCATTGTTGAACTCAGGAAGACCCCGCCGAACAGGGTCCAGAAGGGGGACGTCCTCCATATAAAACCATTCCGAAGGCCAGTCTTCAGACGTCTTCTTCGGAGTATCGGACAGGTATCCGGTTTCGGCGATGCGCCATATTTCGGCTCCGCCCACTTGATAAAGTTGTTGGGTTTCGTAGTAATTTCAAAAAAATTTCCTACGCACACGCAAGATCATGTGATGCATAGCAACGAGATGGGAGAGTGTTGTCTACGTACCCACGCAGACCGACTGCGGAAGCGTTGACGCAACGTAGAGGAAGTAGTCGCACGTCTTCACGATCCAACCGATCAAGCACCGAAACTACGGCACCTCCGAGTTCGAGCACACGTTCAGCTCGATGACGATCCCCGGACTCCGATCCAGCAAAGTGCCGGGGAAGAGTTCCGTCAACACGACGGCATGGTGACGATCTTGATGCACTACGGCAGCAGGGCTTCGCCTAAACTCCGCTACAGTATTATCGAGGATTATGGTGGCTGGGGGCACCGCACACGGCTAAGGAATAGATCACGTGGATCAACTTGTGTGTTCTAGGGTGCCTCTACCTCAGTATATAAAGGACCAAAGGGGGGGAGGCTGGCCGGCCACAAGGGGTGCGCCAGGAGAGTCCTACTCCCTCTGGCAGTAGGATTCCCCCCCAATCCTAGTTGGAATAGGATTCGCGGAGGGGGAAAAGAGAGAGAGGGGGACGGCCACCTCTCCTAGTCCTAATAGGACTAGGGGAAGGGGGAGGCGCACAGCCCATGTAGGGCTGCCTCTTCTCTTTTCCACTAAGGCCCATCATGGCCCATTTAGCTCCCGGGGGGTTCCGGTAACCTTCCCGGTACTCCGGTAAAATCCCGATTTCACCTGGAACACTTCCGATATCCAAACATAGGCTTCCAATATATCAATCTTTATGTCTCGACCATTTCGAGACTCCTCGTCATGTCCGTGATCACATCCGGGACTCCGAACAATCTTCGGTACATCAAAATGCATAAACTCATAATATAACTGTCATCGTAACCTTAAGCGTGCGGACCCTACGGGTTCGAGAACAATGTAGATATGACCGAGACACGTCTCCGGTCAATAACCAATAGCGGGACCTAGATGCCCATATTGGCTCCTACATATTCTACGAAGATCTTTATCGGTCAGACCGCATAACAACATACGTTGTTCCCTTTGTCATCGGTATGTTACTTGCCCGAGATTCGATCGTTGGTATCCAATACCTAGTTCAATCTCGTTACCGGCAAGTCTCTTTACTCGTTCCGCAATACATCATCTCACAACTAACATATTTAGTTGTAATGCTTGCAAGGCTTATGTGATGTGCATTACCGAGAGGGCCCAGAGATACCTCTCCGACAATCGGAGTGACAAATCCTAATCTCGAAATACACCAACCCAACATGTACCTTTGGAGACACCTGTAGTACTCCTTTATAATCACCCAGTTACGTTGTGACGTTTGGTAGTACCCAAAGTGTTCCTCCGGTAAACGGGAGTTGCATAATCTCATAGTTATAGGAACATGTATAAGTCATGAAGAAAGCAATAGCAACATACTAAACGATCGGGTGCTAAGCTAATGGAATGGGTCATGTCAATCAGATCATTCTCTTAATGATGTGATCCCGTTAATCAAACAACAACTCATTGTTCATGGTTAGGAAACATAACCATCTTTGGTTAACGAGCTAGTCAAGTAGAGGCATACTAGTGACACTTTGTTTGTCTATGTATTCACACATGTATTATGTTTCCGGTTAATACAATTCTAGCATGAATAATAAACATTTATCATGATTATATGGAAATAAATAATAACTTTATTATTGCCTCTAGGGCATATTTCCTTCAGTCTCCCACTTGCACTAGAGTCAATAATCTAGATTACACCCTAATGATTCTAACACCCATGGAGCCTTGGTGCTGATCATGTTTTGCTCGTGGAAGAGGCTTAGTCAACGGGTCTGCAACATTCAGATCCGTATGTATCTTGCAAATCTCTATGTCTCCCACCTGGACTAGATCCCGGATGGAATTGAAGCGTCTCTTGATGTGCTTGGTTCTCTTGTGAAATCTGGATTCCTTTGCCAAGGCAATTGCACCAGTATTGTCACAAAAGATTTTCATTGGACCCGATGCACTAGGTATGACACCTAGATCGGATATGAACTCCTTCATCCAGACTCCTTCGTTCGCTGCTTCCGAAGCAGCTATGTACTCCGCTTCACATGTAGATCCTGCTATGAAACTTTGTTTAGAACTGCACCAACTGACAGCTCCACCGTTTAATGTAAACACGTATCCGGTTTGTGATTTAGAATCGTCCGGATTAGTGTCAAAGCTGGCATCAACGTAACCATTTACGACGAGCTCTTTGTCACCTCCATATACGAGAAACATATCCTTAGTCCTTTTCAGGTATTTCAGGATGTTCTTGACCGCTGTCCAGTGATCCACTCCTGGATTACTTTGGTACCTCCCTGCTAAACTTATAGCAAGGCACACATCAGGTCTGGTACACAGCATTGCATACATAATAGAGCCTATGGCTGAAGCATAGGGAACATCTTTCATTTTCTCTCTATCTTCTGCAGTGGTCGGGCATTGAGTCTTACTCAACTTCACACCTTGTAACACAGGCAAGAACCCTTTCTTTGCTTGATCCATTTTGAACTTCTTCAAAACTTTGTCAAGGTATGTGCTTTGTGAAAGTCCAATTAAGCGTCTTGATCTATCTCTATAGATCTTAATGCCTAATATGTAAGCAGCTTCACCGAGGTCTTTCATAAACTCTTATTCAAGTATCCCTTTATGCTATCCAGATATTCTATATCATTTCCAATTAGCAATATGTCATCCACATATAATATCAGAAATGCTACAGAGCTCCCACTCACTTTCTTGTAAATACAGGCTTCTCCGAAAGTCTGTATAAAACCAAATGCTTTCATCACACTATCAAAGCATTTATTCCAACTCCGAGAGGCTTGCACCAGTCCATAAATGGATCGCTGGAGCTTGCACACTTTGTTAGCTCCCTTTTGGATCGACAAAACCTTCCGGTTGCATCATATACAACTCTTCTTCCAGAAATCCATTCAGGAATGCAGTTTTGACATCCATCTGCCAAATTTCATAATCATAAAATGCGGCAATCGCTAACATGATTCGGACAGACTTAAGCATCGCTACAGGTGAGAAAGTCTCATCGTAGTCAATCCCTTGAACTTGCCGAAAACCTTTCGCGACAAGTCAAGCTTTGTAGACAGTAATATTACCGTCAGCGTCAGTCTTCTTCTTGAAGATCCATTTATTCTCAATTGCTTGCCGATCATCGGGCAAGTCAACCAAAGTCCATACTTTGTTCTCATACATGGATCCCATCTCAAATTTCATGGCTTCAAGCCATTTTGCGGAGTCTGGGCTCACCATCGCTTCTTCATAGTTCGTAGGTTCATCATGATCTAGTAGCATGACTTCCAGAACAGGATTACCGTACCACTCTGGTGCGGATCTCACTCTGGTTGATCTACGAGGTTCAGTAGTATCTTGATCTGAAGTTTCATGATCATTATCATTAGCTTCCTCACTAACTGGTGTAGGTGTCACCGAAATAGTTTTCTGTGATGTAGTACTTTCCAACAAGGGAGCAGGTACAGTTAACTTGTCAAGTTCTACTTTCCTCCCACTCACTTCTTTCGAGAGAAACTCCTTCTCTAGAAAGTTTCCGAATTTAGCAACAAAAGTCTTGCCTTCGGATCTGTGATAGAAGGTGTATCCAATAGTTTCCTTTGGATATCCTATGAAGACACATTTCTCCGATTTGGGTTCGAGCTTATCAGGTTGAAGCTTTTTCACATAAGCATCGCAGCCCCAAACTTTCAGAAACGACAACTTTGGTTTCTTGCCAAACCACAGTTCATAAGGCGTCGTCTCAACGGATTTTGATGGTGCCCTATTTAACGTGAATGTGGCCGTCTCTAGAGCGTATCCCCAAAACAATAGCGGTAAATCAGTAAGAGACATCATAGATCGCACCATATCTAGTAAAGTACGATTACGAAGTTCGGACACACCATTACGCTGAGGTGTTCTGGGTGGCGTGAGTTGCGAAACTATTCCACAAATTTTCAAATGTACACCAAACTCGTAACTCAAATATTCTCCTCCACGATCAGATCGTAGAAACTTTATTTTCTTGTTACGATGATTTTCAACTTCACTCTGAAATTCTTTGAACTTTTCAAATGTTTCAGACTTATGTTTCATTAAGTAGATATACCCATATCTGCTTAAGTCATCTGTGAAGGTGAGAAAATAACGATATCCGCCACGAGCCTCAATGTTCATCGGACCACATAGATCCGTATGTATGATCTCCAACAAATCTGTTGCTCTCTCCATAGTACCGGAGAACGGTGTTTTGGTCATCTTGCCCATGAGGCACGGTTCGCAAGTACCAAGTGATTCATAATCAAGTGGTTCCAAAAGTCCATCAGTATGGAGTTTCTTCATGCGCTTTACACCGATATGACCTAAATGGCAGTGCCACTAATAAGTTGCACTCTCATTATCAACTCTGCATCTTTTGGCTTCAACATTATGAATATGTGTGTTACTACTATCGAGATTCAACAAGAATAGACCACTCTTCAAGGGTGCATGACCATAAAAGATATTACTCATATAAATAGAACAACCATTATTCTCTGATTTAAATGAATAACCGTCTCGCATTAAACAAGATCCAGATATAATGTTCATGCTCAACGCTGGCACCAAATAACAATTATTTAGGTCTAATATTAATCCCGAAGGTAGATGTAGAGGTAGCGTGCCGACCGCGATCACATCGACTTTGGAACCGTTTCCCACGCGCATCGTCACCTCATCCTTAGCCAATCTTCGCTTAATCCGCAGCCCCTGTTTCGAGTTGCAAATATTAGCAACAGAACCAGTATCAAATACCTAGGTGCTACTGCGAGCATTAGTAAGGTACACATCAATAACATGTATATCACATATACCTTTGTTCACCTTGCCATCCTTCTTATCTGCCAAATGCTTGGGGCAGTTCCGCTTCCAGTGACCAGTCTGCTTTCAATAGAAGCACTCAGTTTCAGGCTTAGGTCCAGGTTTGGGTTTCTTCTCTTGAGTAGCAACTTGCTTGCCATTCTTTTTGAAGTTCCCCTTCTTCTTTCCTTTGCCCTTTTTCTTGAAACTAGTGGTCTTGTTGACCATCAACACTTGATGCTCCTTCTTGATTTCTACCTCCGCAGCTTTCAGCATCGTGAAGAGCTCGGGAATAGTCTTGTTCATCCCTTGCATATTATAGTTCATCACGAAGCTCTTGTAGCTTGGTGGCAGTGATTGAAGAATTCTGTCAATGACGCAATCATCTGGAAGATTAACTCCCAATTGAATCAAGTGATTATTATACCCAGAAATTTTGAGTATATGCTCACTGACAGAACTGTTCTCCTCCATCTTGCAGCTATAGAACTTATTGGAGACTTCATATCTCTCAATCCGGACATTTGCTTGAAATATTAATTTCAACTCCTGGAACATCTCATATGCTCCATGACGTTCAAAACGTCGTTGAAGTCTCGATTCTAAGCCGTAAAGCATGGCACACTGAACTATCGAGTAGTCATCAGCCTTGCTCTGCCAGACGTTCATAACATCTGGCGTTGCTCCTGCAGCAGGCCTGGCACCCAGCGGTGCTTCCAGGACGTAATTCTTCTGTGCAGCAATGAGGATAATCCTCAAGTTACGGACCCAGTCCGTGTAATTGCTACCATCATCTTTCAACTTTGCTTTCTCAAGGAACGCATTAAAATTCAACGGAACAACAGCACGAGCCATCTATCTACAATCAAACATAAACAAGCAAGATACTAATCAGGTACTAAGTTTCATGATAAATTTAAGTTCAGTTAATCAAATTAATTAAAGAACTCCCACTTAGATAGACATCCCTCTAATCCTCTAAGTGATTACGTGATCCCAATCAACTAAACCATAACCGATCATCACGTGAGATGGAGTAGTTTTCAATGGTGAACATCGTTATGTTGATCATATCTACTATATGATTCACGCTCGACCTTTCGGTCTCCGTGTTCCGAGGCCATATCTGTATATGCTTGGCTCGTCAAGTATAACCTGAGTATTCCGCGTGTGCAACTATTTTGCACCCGTTGTATTTGAACATAGAACCTATCACACCCGATCATCACGTGGTGTCTCAGCACGAAGAACTTTCGCAACGGTGCATACTCAGGGAGAACACTTCTTGATAATTTAGTGAGAGATCATCTTATAATGCTACCGACAATCAAAGCAAGATAAGATGCATAAAAGGATAAACATCACATGCAATCAATATAAGTGATATGATATGGCCATCATCATCTTGTGCTTGTGATCTCCATCTCTGAAGCACCGTCGTGATCACCATCGTCACCGACGTGACACCTTGATCTCCATCGTAGCATCGTTGTCGTCTCGCCAAACTTGTGCTTCCACGACTATTACTACCGTTTAGTAATAAAGTAAAGCATTACATTGTGATTTCATTGCATACAATAAAACGACAACCATAAGGCTCCTGCCAGTTGCCGATAACTCGGTTAAGACATGATCATCTCATACAATAAAATTTAGCATCATGTCTTGACCATATCACATCACAACATGCCCTGCAAAAACAAGTTAGACGTCCTCTACTTTGTTGTTGCAAGTTTTACGTGGTTGCTACGGGCTTAAGCAAGGACCAATCTCACCTACGCATCAAAACCACAACGATAGTTTGTCAAATAGACTCCGTTTTAACCTTCGCAAGGACCGGGCGTAGCCATACTTGGTTCAACTAAAGTTGGAGAGACAGTCGCCCGCAAGCCACCTATGTGCAAAGCACGTCGGGGGAACCGGTCTCGCGTAAGCGTACGCGTAATGTTGGTCCGGGTCGTCTCGTCCAACAATGCCGCCGAACCAAAGTATGACATGCTGGTAGGCAGTATGACTTATATCGCCCACAACTCACTTGTGTTCTACTCGTGCATATAACATCAACATAAATAACCTAGGCTCGGATGCCACTGTTGGGTTTCGTAGTAATTTCAAAAAAATTTCCTACGCACACGCAAGATCATGTGATGCATAGCAACGAGATGAGAGAGTGTTGTCTACGTACCCACGCAGACCGACTGCGGAAGCGTTGACGCAACATAGAGGAAGTAGTCGTACGTCTTCACGATCCAACCGATCAAGCACCGAAACTATGGCACCTCCGAGTTCGAGCACACGTTCAGCTCGATGATGATCCCCGGACTCTGATCCAGCAAAGTGTCGGGGAAGAGTTCCGTCAGCACGACAGCGTGGTGACGATCTTGATGCACTACGGCAGCAGGGCTTCGCCTAAACTCCGCTACAGTATTATCGAGGATTATGGTGGCTGGGGGCACCGCACACGGCTAAGGAATAGATCACGTGGATCAACTTGTGTGTTCTAGGGTGCCTCTACCTCAGTATATAAAGGACCAAAGGGGGGGAGGCTGGCCGGCCACAAGGGGTGCGCCAGGAGAGTCCTACTCCCTCTGGGAGTAGGATTCCCCCCCAATCCTAGTTGGAATAGGATTCACGGAGGGGGAAAAGAGAGAGAGGGGGCCGGCCACCTCTCCTAGTACTAATAGGACTAGGGGAAGGGGGAGGCGCACAGCCCATGTAGGGCTGCCTCTTCTCTTTTCCACTAAGGCCCATCATGGCCCATTTAGCTCCCGGGGGGTTCCGGTAACCTTCCCGGTACTCCGGTAAAATCCCGATTTCACCCGGAACACTTCCGATATCCAAACATAGGCTTCCAATATATCAATCTTTACATCTCGACCATTTCGAGACTCCTCGTCATGTCCGTGATCACATCCGGGACTCCGAACAACCTTCGGTACATCAAAATGCATAAACTCATAATATAACTATCATCGTAACCTTAAGCATGCGGACCCTACGGGTTCGAGAACAATGTAGATATGACCGAGACACGTCTCCGGTAAATAACCAATAGCGGGACCTGGATGCCCATATTGTCTCCTACATATTCTACGAAGATCTTTATCGGTCAGACCGCATAACAACATACGTTGTTCCCTTTGTCATCGGTATGTTACTTGCCCGAGATTCGATCGTCGGTATCCAATACCTAGTTCAATCTCGTTACCGGCAAGTCTCTTTACTCGTTCCGTAATACATCATCTCACAACTAACATATTTAGTTGTAATGCTTGCAAGTCTTATGTGATGTGCATTACCGAGAGGGCCCAGAGATACCTCTCCGACAATCGGAGTGACAAATCCTAATCTCGAAATACGCCAACCCAACATGTACCTTTGGAGACACCTGTAGTACTCCTTTATAATCACCCAGTTACGTTGTGACGTTTGGTAGTACCCAAAGTGTTCCTCCGGTAAACGGGAGTTGCATAATCTCATAGTTATAGGAACATGTATAAGTCATGAAGAAAGCAATAGCAACATACTAAACGATCGGGTGCTAAGCTAATGGAATGGGTCATGTCAATCATATCATTCTCTTAATGATGTGATCCCGTTAATCAAACAACAACTCATTGTTCATGGTTAGGAAACATAACCATGTTTGATTAACGAGCTAGTCAAGTAGAGGCATACTAGTGACACTTTGTTTGTCTATGTATTCACACATGTATTATGTTTCCGGTTAATACAATTCTAGCATGAATAATAAACATTTATCATGATTATAAGGAAATAAATAATAACTTTATTATTGCCTCTAGGGCATATTTCCTTCAAAAGTGGCCCCTTCTGTGTGCGGGGGACGAGGCAAAATAACCTTTTCCACAGCTCGAAATGAGCCTCGCAGCCCAGGAATAACTCGCAAAGGGCCACATAGCCGGCGATGTGTAATATGGAAGCAGGGGTGAAATTATGCAGTTGGAGGCCGTAAAACTCCAAGAGCCCACGGAGGAATGGATGAATTGGAAATCCGAGTCCCCTTAACAAATAAGGAACAAGGCATACCCGCTCCCTCGTAGAGGGGCTGGGGAAGCTCTCCGCTTTCTCCCCGCCATTGTAGGTGGCGAGCCCGGCTCGGACGGGCACCATATACGCTGGAGGGAGAAATCCCTTAGTCTGCAGTTCGACTAATCCACTGTGGGGGACTGAACACCTGTCCCAATCACCGGGCTTAGGGCTACGGGGGCGGGAGGAGGAGTTGTGGAGGTCGGCCATGTTGGAGTGGATCTTTACGAAACGCGCTCCGATGGATTCTCGCTAGGGGAGGATGGTATGGATTGGATCTAAGAATCCCCATCCCTTCAATAGACAATTTATTTATCTGGCTAGGGCGGCGAATGTAAAAACGCCCTGGCGCCTCATATTCATTCGACACGTGGAAGATAACCCTTATTGGGCGCAGAAGCCAAGAGGTCCAACATTTATGGGACCGGACACTGCTTAACAAACGTTCAAAATTTGGAGAAGAACCCACCTTGCAATGCCGAAGACAACACTGCGCGCCGGACTCATCGTCATTGAAGCCTGGTTCAGGGGCTACTAAGGGAGTCCTGGATTAGGGGGTATCCGGACAGCCAGATTATATCCTTGGGCCGGACTGTTGGACTATGAAGATACAAGATTGAAGACTTCGTCCCATGTCCGGATGGGACTCTACTTGGCGTGGAAAGCAAGCTAGGCAATACGGATATGTATATCTCCTCCTTTGTAACCGACCTTGTGTAACCCTAGCCCCCTCCGGTGTCTATATAAACCGGAGGGTTTTAGTCCATAGGACAACATACAATCATACCATAGGCTAGATTCTAGGGTTTAGCCTCTCCGATCTCGTGGTAGATCAACTCTTGTACTACTCATATTATCAAGAATAATCAAGCAGGACATAGGGTTTTACCTCCATCAAGAGGGCCCGAACCTGGGTAAAACATTGTGTCCCCTACCTCCTGTTACCATCCGCCTTAGACGCATAGTTCGGGACCCCCTACCCGTGATCCGCCGGTTTTGACACCAACAATAGTGCAACTTATTTGCGGCACTGCCGTTTGGGCCATATTGGTGTAAAGCGCATGAAGAAACTCCATTCTGGTGGACTTCTAGAATCACTTGGTACTTGCGAACCATGCCTCATGGGAAGGATGACTAAAACTCCATTCTCCGGAACAATGGAGCGAGCAATAGAGTTATTGGAAATCATACATACTGATGTATGTGGTCCAATGAACATTGAGGCTCGTGGCGGATATCGTTATTTTCTCACCTTCACAGATGATTTGAGCAGATATGGGTATATCTACTTAAGGAAACATAAGTCTAAAACATTTGAAAAGTTCAAAGAATTTCAGAGTGAAGTGGAAAATCATCGTAACAAGAAAATAAAGTTTCTACGATCCAATCGTGGAGGAGAATATTTGAGTTATGAGTTTGGTCTTCATTTGAAACAAAGCGGGATAGTTTCGCAACTCACGCCACCCGGAACACCACAATGTAATGGTGTGTCTGAACATCATAATCGTACTTTACTAGGTATGGTGCGATCTATGATATCTCTTACTGATTTGCCGCTATCATTTTGGGGTTATGCTTTAGAGACAACTGCATTCACGTTAAATAGGGCACCATCTAAATCCGTTGAGACGGCACCTTATGAACTGTGGTTTGGCAAGAAACACAAGTTGTCATTTCTTAAAGTTGGGGCTGCGATGCTTATGTGAAGAAACTTCAACCTGATAAGCTCGAACCCAAATAGGAGAAATGTGTCTTCATAGGATACCCAAAGGAGACTGTTGGGTACACCTTCTATCACAGATCCGAAGGCAAGATATTCGTTGCTAAGAATGGATCCTTTCTAGAGAAGGAATTTCTCTCGAAAGAAGTGAGTAGGAGGAAAGTAGAACTTGATGAGGTAATTGTACCCGCTCCCTTATTGGAAAATAGTTCATCACTGAAATCAGTTCCAGTGATTCCTACACCAGTAAGTGAGGAAGCTAATGATGATGATCATGGAACTTCTGATCAAGTTACTACCGAACCTCGTAGGTCAACCATTGTGAGATCCGCACCAGAGTGGTACGATAATCTTGTTCTGGAGGTCATGTTACTTGACCATGACGAACCTATGAACTATGAGGAAGCGATGATGAGACCAGATTCCTCAAAATGGCTAAAGGCCATGAAATCTCAGATGGGATCCATGTATGAGAACAAAGTATGGACTTCTGTTGACTTTCCCGTTGATCGGAAAACCATAGAGAAAATGGATCTTGAAGAAGAAGACTGACGCTGACGGTAATGTTACTGTCTACAAAGCTTGACTTGTCGCAAAAGGTTTTCACAAGTTCAAGGAGTTGACTATGATGAGACCTTCTCACCCGTAGCGATGCTTAAGTCCTCCGAATCATGTTAGCAATTGCCGCATTTTATGATTATGAAATTTGGTAAATGGATGTCAAAACTGCATTCCTTAATGCATATCTTAAAGAAGAGTTGTATATGATGCAACTAGAAGGTTTTGTCGATCCAAAAGGTGCTAACAAAGTGTGCAAGCTCCAGCGATCCATTTATGGACTGGTGCAAGCCTCTCAGAGTTGGAATATACACTTTGAAGCATATGGTTTTATACAGACTTTTGGAGAAGCCTGTATTTACAAGAAAGTGAGTGGGAGCTCTGTAGCATTTCTGATATTATATGTAGATGACATATTGTTGATCGGAAATGATACTAAATTTCTGAATAGCATAAAAGGATACTTGAATAAGAATTTTTCAATGAAAGACCTCGGTGAAGCTGATTATATATTGGGCATCAAGATCTATAGAGATAGATCAAGACGCTTAATTGGACTTCCACAAAGCACATACCTTGATAAAGTTTTGAAGAAGTTCAAAATGGATCAGGCAAAGAAATGGGTCTTGCCTGTGTTACAAGGTGTGAAGTTGAGTCAGACTCAATGCCCGACCACTGCAGAAGATAGAGAGAAAATGAATGTCATTCCCTATGCTTCAGCCATTGGTTCTATCATGTATGCAATGCTATGTACTAGACTTGATGTGTGCCTTGCTATTAGTTTAGCAGGGAGGTACCAAAGTAATCCAGGAGTGGATCACTGGACAATGGTCAAGAACATCCTGAAATACCTGAAAAGGACTAAGGATATGTTTCTCGTTTATGGAGGTGCCAAAGAGCTCGTTGTAAACGGTTACGTCGATGCAAGCTTTGACACTGATCCAGATGACTCTAAGTCGCAAACTGGATACATATTTTTATTAAATGGTGGAGCTGTCAGTTGGTGCAATTCTAAGCAGAGCGTTGTGGCGGGATCTACATGTGAAGCGGAGTACTTAGGTGCTTCAGAAGCGGCAAATGAAGGAGTCTGGATGAAGGAGTTCATATCCAATCTAGGTGTCATACCTAGTGCATCGGGTCCAATGAAAATCTTTTGTGACAACACTGGTGCAATTTCCTTAGCAAAGGAATCCAGATTTCACAAAAGAACCAAACACATCAAGAGACACTTCAATTCCATCCTTGATCAAGTCAAGGAGGGAAACATAGAGATTTGCAAGATACATACGGATCTGAATGTTGCAGACCCTTGACTAAGCCACTCTCATGAGAAAAACATGATCAACACCAAGACTCCGTGGGTGTTAGAATCATTACAATGTAACCTAGATTATTGACTCTAGTGCAAGTGGGAGACTGAAGGAAATATGCCCTAGAGGCAATAATAAAGTTGTTCTTTATATTTCCTTATATCATTATAAATGTTTATTATTCATTCTAGAATTGTATTAACTGGAAACTCAGTACATGTGTGAATACATAGACAAACAGAATGTCACTAGTACGCCTCTACTTGACTAGCTCGTTGAATCAATGATGGTTATGTTTCCTAACCATAGACATGAGTTGTCATTTGATTAACGGGATCACATAATTAGAGAATGATGTGATTGACTTGACCCATCCGTTAGCATAGCACGATGATCGTTTAGTTTGTTGCCATTGCTTTCTCCATAACTTATACATGTTCCTATGACTATGAGATCATGCAACTCCCAAATACCGGAGGAACACTTAGTGTGCTATCAAACATCACAACGTAACTGGGTGACTATAAATATGCTCTACAGGTGTCTTCGATGGTGTTTGGTGAGTTGGCATAGATCGAGATTAGGATTTGTCACTCCGTGTATCGGAGAGGTATGTCTGGGCCCTCTCGGTAATGCACATCATTATAAGCCTTGCAAGCAATGTGACTAATGAGTTAGTTGTGTGATGATGCATTACGAAACGAGTAAAGAGACTTTCCAGTGACAAGATCGAACTAAGTATTGAGATACCGACGATCGAATCTCGGGCAAGTAACATACCGATGACAAAGGGAACACCGTATATCGTTATGCGGTTTGACCGATAAAGATCTTTGTAGAATATGTGGGAGTCAATATGAACATCCAGGTTCCGCTATTGGTTATTGACCGGAGACGTGTCTCGGTCATGTCTACATAGTTCTCGAACCTGTAGGGTCCGCACGCTTAACGTTCGGTGACGAACTGTATTATGAGTTTATGTGTTTTGATGTATCGAAGGTAGTTCGGAGTCCCGGATATGATCATGGACATGACGAGGAGTCTCGAAATGGTCAAGACATAAAGATTGATATATTGGATGACTATATTCGGACACCGGATGAGTTTCGGTTGATATATTGGATGACTATATTCGGACACCGGATGAGTTCCGGGGGTCACCGGATAATTATCGGAGTGCTGGGGGGTTATCGAAACCCCTAGGGGGAACTAATGGGCCACATGGTCCTTAGTGGAGAGAGAGAGGGCCGGCCAAAGTAGGGCCGCGCGCCCCCTCTCCTCTAGTCCGAATTGGACTAGGGAAGGGGGGGGCGGCGCCCCCTTTCCTTCTCTTCTCTCCCTCTCCTTCCTTCCCCCTTCCTCCTCCTAGTAGGACTAGGAAAGGGGAGTCCTACTCCTACTAGGAGGAGGACTCCTCCTCTCCTGGCACGCCCCAAGGGCCGGATGGCCTCCCCCTTTCTCCTTTATATACGGGGGCAGGGGGCACCCTAGAACACACAAGTTGATCATTGATCCCTTAGCCGTGTGCGGTGCCCCCCTCCACCATAATCCACCTCGGTCATATCGTCGTAGTGCTTAGGCGAAGCCCTGCACCGGTAACTTCATCATCACCGTCATCACGCCGTCATGCTGACGAAGCTCTCCCTCTACACTCAGCTAGATCGAGAGTTCGTGGGACGTCACCGAGCCGAACGTGTGCAGATCGCGGAGGTGTCGTACTTTCGGTACTAGGATCGGTCGGATCGTGAAGACGTACGACTACATCAACCGTGTTGTCATGATGCTTCCGCTTACGGTCTACGAGGGTACATGGACAACACTCTTCCCCTCTTGTTGCTATGCATCACCATGATAGATCTTGCGTGTGCGTAGGAATTTTTTTGAAATTACTGCGTTCCCCAACAGGCACCCGGGCCCAAAGTGACAAGCATTAAGCATTGCAAAGTCATATCAGCATCAATCTCAGAACATGATGGATACTAGGGATCAAGCCCTAACTAAACTAACTCGATTACATGATGAATCTCATCCAAATCCTCACTGACCAGTGAGCCTATGAAGGAATTACTCACTCCCGGTAGGGAGCATCATGGAATTGGCGATGAGGAAGGTTGGTGATGACGAAGATCGAAGATCCCCCTCTCCGGAGCCCCAAACAGACTCCAGATCTGGCCTCCCAATGAAGAACATGAGGTGGCCGGCTTCGTATCGTGAAACGAGATAATTCTTCCTCTCTGATATTTTTCTGGAAAAATAGGTATTTATGGAGTTGGACTCAGGGTCTGCGGGGCCACCAGGTGGGCACAACCCACCTGGGCGCGCATGAGGGATGGGGCGCCCTGGTGTGTTTTGCTCACCCAGGGCCCCCCTCCAGTGGTTCTTGGCTTCGATTTTTTTCTTTTATTGCATAAAAATTCTCCACAAAGTTTCATTCCGATCCGAGAACTTTTATTTCTGCACAAAAACAACACCATGGTAGTTCTGCTGAAACAATGTCAGTCCGAGTTAGTTTCATTCAAATCATGCAAATTAGAGTCCAAAACAAGAGGAAAAGCGTTAGGAAAAGTAGATACGACGGAGACGTATCAACTCCCCCAAGCTTATACCTTTGCTTGTCCTCAAGCAATTCAGTTGATAAACTGAAAGCGGAAAAGAAAAACTTTTACGAACTCTTTTGCTCTTGTTTACATAAATAAGCTTAAGTAGCACCTAGGTTTTCAGCAAAGATTATAACTAACCATATCAACAACAACTCTTGAAAATTATATTAACTCATTTCAATGAGATAATGAACTAGTGAGCAATAATGAAATATCTCAAATGAAAACACCTTGTCAAAACAATCATGATATAATATGACAACAATGGTATCTCGCTAGCCTTTTCTGAGACCACAAAACATAAATGCAGAGCACCTCCAAAGTTCAAGCAGCGACTAAACATTGTAATTCATGGTAGAAAAGATCAAGCCATGATGCATCCAGCATTAACTATACACAATGCATGAGTATGACAATAGTGCTCTCAGAATCTGGCGCTTATTTGAGAAGGCGATGGCTCAACATAAAATTAAATAGATAGTCTGTTCATAGAGGGAAGCAGGGATTTGCAGCGGTGCCAAAGCTCAGTTTTTAAAACAAAGGTAAATGAAATTTTGAGAAATGCACCCTTCTTGTTTACTTCGCAACCATTAGTTATTGATATCTTCCATGTTAAACACATTAGTGGCGGTTCTCAAGTGATAAATGCAAAGATTTACTCCCCCTCCACCAACAGTCACACTCCATGGCTAGCCCGAACCATCGGGTACCGTCCATACCAACATCAGTCCTGGGGGAGTTTTGTTTAATTATTTGCAATTTGATTTCGGGACTGGGAATCCCTATTACTGCCCCTCTCATGCAAGGACGAGTGAATAAACACCTGTCACTCTATGAACAATCTAGGCACACAAAAAAGGATACTTATTTGAAGTTTTTAGAGATGGCACATGCAAATTGACTTGGAACGGCAGGGTAATACCGCATATAGGTAGGTATGATGGACTCATCTAGAATAACTCGAGTTTTATGATTTTGATGCACAAGCAGTATTTCCGCTTAGTACAGGCGAAGGCTAGCAAATAGGTTGGGAAGCGGCCAGCTAGAGAGCGAAAATGGTCATAAACATGCATTATGCATAATGAACATTGGATACTAGCATGAGTAGGATATGAAAACCATGAACATAAATATCATGGAGGCTATGTTGGTTTTGATTCAACTACATGCATGAGCATGTGCCAAGTCAAGCCACTCGAAACCTTCATAGGAGGATACCATATCATCATACTACATCACAATCCTTTTAACACAATGTTGACATCCAAGATAAATCATTTTTTTGAGGAATTAGACAGTAGGAGAGGCTCCAACTGTATTTTCATATATGGAATGATACAAAGTTACATCACATGTACAAGTGTTTCACACATCTCCACCCCCCATGGGGGGGGGGTAGAGATTGTGAGGCAGCAAGCTAAGAGGAAAGTACAAGTGTTAGAGTAAAGAGATTACAAAGGAGGTGATGGAGGCACCAAGGGCCTTTTTAGTTCTATGCTGCAGCATGCTAAAGTCTTCAACAAATCTATGAAGCCAGGTGTCAATGCTGGGATTGGTGCCCCTGAAGTGTTTATTGTTTCTTTCTTTCCATAAGCTCTAGGGAGCGACCAAAAATATGTTGAAGAAAAATAGTGGCTCGTCCCAGGATTGATGCATTTCATGGAGAAGTTGCAGCCTGCATGAGTATGTTGGCCAGAAGATGCCAAGTTTGTCCCAGCAATCTCGACTGAATGAGCATGAGAAAATCATGTGATCAACCGTTTCCTCCACCTGCGTCCCACACAGTAGGCACGTGTGGTCATCCCCAATGTTAAAGTGCCTGCGTTTCAACATGTTCCTAGTATTGAGGCAATCATGAATGAGGAGCCACCCAAAAACCTTGATCCGCATAATGTAGTGCGATGTCCATAAGTGCGAGAAGGTAGGGTGTGTGGCCGCCTCTCTGAAACAATACTTGTAGTAGTCGGCTGCTCTGAAATCAGCTTTTCTCCATGCATAAGTCCAAACATCATTTGTGGAAGTGGAGGGCTGCATGTGCATGGCTATTTCCTGGAGATCGCGCATCTCATCCAACGCTTGAGGGGACAAGGGGAGGTGAAAGGTTTCAGCAAGCGTCGTGTTGTCCAAGAAATCTTTAACAGATATGTCTTCATGGATGGAGAAGGAGAAAGCACGGGGATGAGAGGTGGCAAGCACATCATCATGCCATAGATCTTTCCAAAGCAAAGCCATCGAGCCAGAGACAACCTGAACATGCGAGACCCCCCTGAAGATGGATGTGAGTTTGAGGATGTCGCGCCACTAGAAGGATCCCATGGGGTCAGAAGCGTGTGGGATTTTATCCGTATAATAGTTGTCCCAGAGAAGATGTACCCACGGGATGTCCAGTTTGTTGTAGAACTTGTGAAGAAATTTCAAGAGGAGCGCTTCGTTTTGGAGCTTGATGTTGATTACACCAAGGCCACCATGTTTCTTGGGCTTACAAACCATTTCCCACGCAGCCAAAGAGTTGCACTTGTCACCTTGCACTGCCTTTTTGGTCCAAAGACATCTCCTTCTGATTTTGTCTAGCATCTCGATTAGTTTCGGAGGGAATTTGAGGGTACACATTGCGTATATGAGGAGGGAAGTGACCATGGCATTGAGCCAGGATAGTTTGCCCCCATACGACATCATTGCAATCGTGGAGGTGAGGCGTCGCTCGTCCGATCACACTAGTGGCATAAGCTCAAGAACTGTTGGTTTAGACGTGCCAAGGGGTAGCCCGAGGTATGTAAAAGGCATAGTCCCTACAGAACAGCCAAAGATACGTGCCAAATCAGCCGCCAGTTCGGAGGAGGTATTGATCGGTATGAGAGTTGACTTGTGGAAGTTTATTTTCAGGCCAATGGACGATGCGTAATATGTCAGAATCCCTTTAACAATGTTAGCCTGCCGAGGACAGGCCAGCAAGACCAAGATTGTATCGTCAGTGTATTGGATTACAGGATAATCTGTTTGGCCTGCGCATGGGAAAGGAAGCTGAATCGTCCCTTGTCTGAATGCCTCATTGATGGCAGCTTGGAGGAGGTCGGTGGCAAGGACAAAAATTAGGGGGGACAGGGGGTCACCTTGTCAGACGCCACTACGACAGTGAAATTGGCAGCCGGGGACTCCATGAAGGAGTACAGAAGAACAACCTATGGAGAAGAGGCACCTGATCCAAGAGAGCCACCTATCGTTAAACCCCATGTGCTTCATGATATTGATCATAGGAGTATACTCGATGGTATCAAAGGCTTTCGCAAAGTCAAGATTCAAGAGAATGATCATGCCTTTGGACGTTTGGCACTGATGGATGTATTGGAAGGCCCAAGCTAGGTAGTCTTGGATCGTGCGCCCTTTGATGAAGCCATATTGGTTCCTATGAATGAGTTGCAGAATGACACTTTGAAGATGATTAGCAAGAAGCTTGGTGATGAGCTTAAGGCAACAATTAAGCAGAGTGATCGGCCGATAGTCATTGACCGTCTCTGGAGAGTTCGTCTTGGGTATAAGGGTTATGAGGATGTCATTTATACTTGTAATGTCAAGATCACCAGCATGGAACTGATCACAGAGGTCGTAGAAGTCCTTTTTAATGATGGGCCAACATGTTTTTAGGAATGCACCACTAAAGCCGTCAGGACCAGGGGCACGGTCCGCAGGCATATCCTTGACGATATCATCAATCTCAGCGTGAGTGAAAGGGTCAGTCAAGTGATCAAGGTTGGTGTTATATTGGATTATTTCTTGGAGATTGAATTTCATCTCAGTGGGGTTGGAAGTACCCAAGTGATCTTTATAAGTTTGGAACAACAAGGCTTCTTTGCTCAATGATCCTCTAGAATTGTGCCATCATTGGTTTTGAAATTGGCAATATTATTTTCCCTGTAGCGTTCAGTTGCCACTACCTGAAAATTTTGGTGTTTTCACTCCTAGCTACTTAAGCATGGCATGAGAAACTATAATCTCTAATTGTCATTGCAAACATGTTTGATCACAATATGCTAAATCATGGATACTAGGTTAAACATATGTACAAAAACAGAACAAGTTGAGTTCATACCCATTTCTCTCTGCCACAACCAGTTCACCAAATATCATCATTATTGCCTTTCACTTGCACGACCGAACAATTTGAAAATAATAATAGTGCAAGAGTGACGTGGATTAAGCTAGAATCTGCAAACATTTTATTCAAAGGGAGAAGACAAGATAATTTGGGCTCTTTATTAGATCAACATTAATGCATATGAGAGCCACTCAACATTTTCATCATGGTCTTCTCCTTGGTATGACTCAATAAAAAGAAAAGAATTTCAGAGAAACACACTGAAATATTTTTGGAGTTTTTAGTTTTTCTTGAAGAAGGCAAAAAAAAAGAAAAACAAAACAAAAAACGAGAAGAACTATTTACACGGGAAAACTCCCAACAAGCAAAAGAAGAATCGAGAAATCTTTTTGAGTTTCCTTTTAAATACTACAACTAATTAAACTGGAAAGAAAATCCAAAAAGAAGCGGGAAATATTTTTTTGGGTTTTCTCAAAGTTTTCCAAACACACAAGAAGAAAGCGAGAAAATAAATCTAGCATGGATAGTACAATGAAAAGTGTGAACACCGATAAATGGAATAAAATGTATGAGGATGAATATAATGTTGGTGGAAACACATACTCCCCCAAGCTTAGGCTTTTGGCCTAGCTTGGTAATCACCACTCGTAGTAGCCATTAGGTCCCACGTTGAAGTGTTGTGGAGCAGGCACCTCAGCGTCCCACTCCTGAGGCTCCTCCTCTGCTACCACCTGGGCGTTTTGGTAGGCAATGATGTCATCTGGCATGATCCTGTATCCACCCTGGCAATAGAATCAAACAAAGAAGGTGCAGGCAACGGAATAATATCACGGGTATCCTCACTGAAAACCAGGTTGTAAGGAATATGAATAGCAGTATTCTCGCCATCAATAAAGAGCTGCCATAACCTGGCAACCTAAGTAAACCTTGGGCAAGCGATAATCATGTTGGCGTATTTGAACATTAAAGTAACTCGCTAAATGAGTGGCATAAATACCGCAATGAATTTTACCCTTGATCCTATTAAGGTGTAGACAATGTGCAATAATAGCTCCTAGGCTATAAGTGTTATCGCCGTATAGTGCACAACATAAGACGACGAAATCGGGGGCACTAAGTGCACCAACCTTCTCTCTAGCAAGTAAACACTTCGCAATAAATAGAGCAAAATAGTGCACAGAAGGAAACTGCAAGCTAGTGGCAGTGACACTCGACACCCCTCTCTCATCTCCCACTGATAGAGTACGATAAAAGTCCCCGAACTCTGCAGGCCTAGGCTCTCTTATTTCCCCGTTAGAAGGGATCAAGCATATATCACAAAATTCAGTAAGTGGTATCAGACGGGTTTCAACATATAAATTAAACTGCACCTCAAGAGGGTTATTCCTACTCAAAAAATGGAAGCTTTGCACAAAGGAATTTGTAAGGAGATGGTATTGTTCACACTCAGCTGCGATGAAGTCGGTGTGGCCAGCATTAGCAGAAAATTGTGCAAACTTTTGACGGCTTCCGGCTCCATCCATGAAGGGGTTGTGCA
Source organism: Triticum urartu (assembly GCF_056163025.1). Taxonomy (NCBI): domain Eukaryota; kingdom Viridiplantae; phylum Streptophyta; class Magnoliopsida; order Poales; family Poaceae; genus Triticum; species Triticum urartu. The sequence continues at coordinate 395,649,514 of NC_141876.1, read as the reverse complement.
GCCATTCGCATGGGCGCACTTCTGCCATTCTCCGAGTATGGAGGTCTCTGTCCGATGATTCCCCAATGACTCCCTTAGAGTTCTTCTTGGAAGCAAACTTCGTAAAGAAACTCATCTTATTACTATAAATAAAATTTTGAAATTTTTAGTCCACAAAATTTTTGTCAACAAAACTTCACAAGATTGATAGCAACTACTCATAGAGATGCATAGAGGCCATTTCAAGCATTCGAAGTACTTAGAACTCTAATAATTCAACATGCAAGCTCATCTACAGCATTACCAAGAGTAGCTAATTATTCAAAATATAAACCACTAAAGCAAAAACTAATTGGACCAATGGAGGAGTCACATACCAAGTAGCAATCCCCCAAAACAGTATCAGAAACGGAGGTTCGAGCAAAGAGCTCGAAATCCATGGGTTTGAGAGCAAGAACACAGGAGAGAGAGAGAGCAATGGTGAATTTTTTCTGGAGGTAGGTGATGACATGGGCTAAAGAGATAAGTGAGGGGCCCACGTAGGGACCACTACCCACCAGGGCGCGCCTGGGGTTGCTGGCGCGCCCAGGTGGGTTGTGCCCACCTGGTGCACCCCCTCTGATGTTATTTGTACTAAAAATTCAGAAATATTCAGAAAAAATTATATTAAATTTTCAGGGCATTCTGAGAACTTTTATTTTGGGTCATTTTTATTGCACAGAAAATCCAGAAACAGGATAAACATGGCATTTTATTTTATTTAACTAAGAAAACAGAAAACAAAAGGCAAGGACAGAAGGTTGTGCCTACTAAGTTCATCAACTTCATACCTCTCAAAAGTGACCCATTAATAAGGTTGATCAAGTCTTATTAACAACCACCTTCGATTAAAATGAAACCGAAGAACTTTTGTGAAACGCTAAGTTACCTCAACGAGGATATGCATATCCCCAACAATAAGTATATCATATTTCTTTTTTGGCAGAAGGTAGAGGTAGTTGAAAACTTCCAATAGTGATTGTCGAAGATTTTTCAATAACATTTATACCATTCACTTGGAATTGTTTCTTCGGAAAGTGCACCGTATGCTCATTACCATTAATATGAAAAGTGACCTGATACGTCCATTTTGCATCATGCTTTTACATTGGTATTTATTGCATTATGGGTTGTTATTACACATTATATCACAATACTTATGCCTTTATCTCTTATTTTATAAGGTTTACATGAAGAGGGAGAATGCCAACAGCTGGAATTCTGGACTAGAAAAGGAGCAAATATCAGAGACCTATTCTGCACAATTCCAAAAGTGCTGAAACTTCATGAAGAATTATTTTGGAATATATAAAAATATTGGGCGAAGAAAGCACAAGAGGGGGACCACCAGCCATCCACAAGGGTGGGGGGAGCGCCCCTGCCTTGTGGGCCACCTAGCAGGCCCCCGATGCCCATCTTCTGCTATATGGTGTGTTATGACCTAGAAAAAATCAAGAGGAAGCTTTCGGGATGAAGCGCCACCGTCTCGAGGCAGAACCAATCTGGGGCTCTCGCGGAGCTGTTCTGCCGGGGAAACTTCCCTCCCGGAGGGGGAAATCATCGTCATCGTCATCACCAATGACCCTCTCACCGAGAGGGGGTCAATCTCCATCAACATCTTCACCAGCACCATCTCCTCTCAAACCCTAGTTCATCTCTTGTATCCAATCTTTGTCTCAAAACCTCAGATTGGGACCTGTGGGTTGCTAGTAGTGTTGATTACTCCTTGTAGTTGATGCTAGTTGGTTTATTCGGCGGAAGATCATATGTTCAGATCCTTAATGATAATTAATACTCCTCCGATTATGAACATGAATGTGATTTGTGAGTAGTTACGTTTGTTCCTGAGGACATGGGAGAAGTCTTGTTATAAGTAATCATGTGAATTTGGTATTCGTTCGATATTTTGATGAGATGTATGTTGTCTCTCCTCTAGTGGTGTTATGTGAATGTCGACTACATGACACTTCACCATGATTTGGGCCTAGGGGAAGGCATTGGGAAGTAATAAGTAGATGATGGGGTGCTAGAGTGACAAAAGATTAACCCCTAGTTTATGCGTTCCTTCGTAAGGGGCTGATTTGGATCCATATGTTTCATGTTATTGTTAGATTTATCTTAATTCTTCTTTGTAGTTGCGGATGCTTGCGAGAGGGGTTAATCATAAGTGGGAGGCATGTCCAAGGAAGGACAACACCCAAGCACTGGTCCACCCACATATCAAATTATCAAAGTAACGAATGCGAATCATATGAGCATGATGAAAACTAGCTTGACAATAATTCCCATGTGTCCTTTGGAGCGCTTTGCTTTATATAAGAGTTCGTCCAGGCTTGTATTTTGCTACAAAAAGGATTGGGACACCTTGCTGCACCTTAGTTACTTTTGTTACTTGTCACCCGTTACGAATTATCTTATCACACAACTATCTGTTACCGATAATTTCAATGCTTGCAGACAATACCTTGCTGAAAACCGCTTGTCATTTCCTTCGGTTCCTCGTTGGGTTCGATACTCTTACTTATCGAAAGGACTACCATAGATCCCCTATACTTGTGGGTCATCATGACCTTGCTTTTATTGCAATCAATAACATCCCCTGCAGTATTTAAAAAGGGTCTACCAAGGATAATCTACATGTTGTCATCCTCGGGCATCTCAAGTATAACAAAGTCAGTTAAGATGGTAACATTTGCAACAACAATGGGCACGTCCTCACAAATACCGATAGGTATAGCAGTTGATTCATCATCCATTTGCAAAGATATTTTAGTAGGTGTGAGTTTATTCAAGTCAAGTCTTTTGTATAAAGAAAAAGGAATAACACTAACACTAGCTCCTAAATTACACAAAGCAGTTTTAACATAGTTTCTTTTGATGGAGCAAGAGGTATAGTTGGTATTCCCAGATCTCTAAGTTTTTTAGGTACTCCATCATTAAAAGAATAATTAGCAAGCATGGTGGAGATTTTAGCTTCCGGTATTTTTCTCTTATTGGTGATGATGTCTTTCATATACTTTGCATAAGGGTCCATCTTTAATATATCAGTCAAGCGAGTGCGCGAAAAGACCGGCCTAAGCATTTCAGGAAAGCGTTCAAATTCTTCATCATCTTTCTTCTTAGTTGATTTGGGTGGAAAGGGCATGGGTTTTTAAACCCATGGTTCTCTTTCTTTACCATGTTTTCTAGCCACAAAGTCTCTTTTATCATCATATTTTTTATTTTTAGGTTGTGGTTATCAAGATCAATAGCTGGTTCTATCTCAACATCATTATTTTGTTCTTTATCATTATCTGGTTGAGTGTCTTCATGAATATCATCATTATCTTTTTCATTATCACTAGGTGAATGTTCATTACCAGATTGAGTTTCAGCATCAAAGATAGAAACATCATTATTATCTCCAGGAGGTTTTTCTACTTCAGGTTGACTAGAGGTATGCAAAGCCCTATCATTTTTCTTTTTAGAAGGACTAGGTGCATCAGTGTTAATTATCTAAGAGTCTTGTTCAATTCTTTTAGGGTGTCCCTCAGGATAAAGTGGTTCCTGATTCATTCTACTCCTCTAGCTAACATCATGATCATTGATAGTATTGTTCATTTCATCAAGCAATTCTCTTTGAGATTTAACAACTTGTTCTAACTGAGTATGAACCATAGAGGCATGTTTTCCTACACCTCTAACATCATTAGAGATTCTAAATCACAAGTCACTCAAACGAGCAATCATATCAGAGTTGTATTTCAATTGTTTCATAACATTTTCATTGAAGTGATCTTGTTTTCTAATGTAGTTATCGAACTCATAAAGGCATTTACTAGGATGCATATTATAAGGTTGTCCTTTTCATTAGGTTTCATTAAAGAGTTTACCTCTACCACCTTGGGTGGTGGTGTATCAAGTCCATGTATCTCTTTAATAGGAGGTAAATTTGTAACATCCTCTACTTTAATACCTTTTCCTTCATACATTTCTTTGCCTCTTGCATATCTTCAGGACTGAGATATAAGATGCCCATCTTCTTCGGAGTGGGTTTAGGAGGTGGTTCAGGAAGAGTCCAATCATCATAATTTTTCAATATGTTATTCAGTAATTCCTCAGCTTGTTCAACAGTTTGTTCCCTGAAAACACAACCAGCACAATTATCTAGGAAGTCCCTAGAAGTATCAGTTAGTCCATTATAGAAGATATCAAGTATTTCATTTTTTCTTAACAGGATGATCAGGCAAAGCATTAAGCAGATGGAGAAGCCTCCCCCAAGCTTGTGGGAGACTCTCTTCCTCAATTTGCACAAAGTTAAATATTTCCTATAAGGCAACTTATTTCTTATGAGCAGGAAAACATTTTTCGGTGAAGTAGTAAATCATACCTAGGGACTACGCACACGACCAGGAGCAAGAGTATTGTACCATATCTTAGCATCACCCATTAATGAGAATGGAAATAATCTGAGGATATAATAAAAGCGAATCTTCTCATCATGAGCAAATAGGGTGGCTATATCATTTAATTTGGTAAGGTGTGCCACAACAGTTGGAAAGGATCAGATTCAACCAAAGTAATTAACTCTGGGTCGATAGAGAATTCATAATCCTTATCATCAACATAGATAGATGAAGTAGCAAACTTAGGACACATTATTCTAGCATTCAAAGATTTTTTTCCTTCAGTTTGCATAATAATTTCTTTAGATCATCTCTATCATTGCAAGCAAGAAAGTCCCTAGCTGTCTCCTATCCATAACATAACCTTCAAGTATCTTAGGCATTTCATACCTAGGAGGGCTAGGTCGAATAGGTGTTTCAAGATTTTCAATTTTAGTGATCTCATCAATTTCAGTAATTTCATTCTCTTTAGCTCTAGCAATTTGCACTACAAAAAATACACTTCTGTGATGATATGTGTTTGTCACAGTAGGTCATGTTTTCTATCATGCATGTACATCCATGACGATTTTATGACAGAATCAAGATAGTCATACATGTGCTGTCGTAGAAGTGTTCCATGACATTAACAAAATTATCATCACGAAAGTGTCCACTTCCATGAAGATGAATTGAGCGTCATAGAATTGCTTTCGTCAAGGGTAACCGACATGTGGCATCCATCGTAACGGGTCGCCGTGAAGCTATCGGGTTCCGGTTTGGATCCGATAACCCGTTAACAGCCCGGGCCAATGGGGATTTTCCACGTGTAAAATTATCAATGGCCAGAGGAACCACGTGTTGGCTCACCGTTGGGACATATGTCATCCACTCATTGGACCGAAGGTGCCTATGATACATTGACACGTGGCACGGCCCAACAGAGGCCCATTCCGGTGAAAAGGCTGGCCCATTTGACTTGGTCAAAAGGTAGTGGGCCAACCCACAGAAAGCCTGTTAACGTCATGTTCGCGTATAGCCCATTTACAACCCGCTAACTCACGACCCGTTATGGCCTATCCGAATTAGGCCCGGTAGCGTCATCTGGGCTGTCCAATATGATTCCAGCCCGTTGTAACTTCCAGCCCATGATGTCTTTCGGCCCATATGAGGTCCTTTGTAACTCTTGGCCCATTAACGACCCGTGGTGAAACTGGCCCGTAATGAACAGTGTATCGCTTTATACCCATTAACGGCCCATTGTTCCATTGGACCGTTTCCAGCCTGTGTTATCTTTCGGTCTTCTCAGGGCCCATTTATTCTTGGGATCATTTCCAGCATTCGGTTACTTACGGCCCATTACTGGCCTTTTCTTCTTGTGGGCCAAATTCAGCCTGTGGTTACAGTCGGCCCGTTTGTGGCCCGTTAATCCGTTGGGCCATTTTATAGCGTCATCAAATACGACCCATTAACGACAGCCCATTATGGCTGACCCATGAATGGGCTATTCCAACTCTAGCCCATTATTGGCCCATGTTTGGCATATCGACTATACGGCCCGTAGACGACCCATTGAGGCTACGGCCCATAGAAGGTCCATTGTTTCTAGGGCCCGTAGAAGGCCCATTATTTTTATGGCCTGTAGAAGGCCCATTGTTTCTACGGCCCTTAGGAGGCCCAGGGTCACTACAGTAAATATGTAGCCCATGGTTATTGTGGCCTAGTTTAAAAAAATAGGTTATTGCGACCACTAGCAAACTACGGAAAAAGAACTGCACTGACTACAAGAAAACAAATAAACAAGACAACAAGGAAATAAATAAGCAATCAACTTATGCTAGGCTATCACGGCTCTTACACATATTACATCCACTGGGCATCAAAGTTTGCCATGAGTGCAAATATAGGGAACAAAGCAGCATATCGCATACATTGGTTGTCAAAATTGGCGACCAGTGCAAATAAACGCCACAGAAAAACAAGTCCAGAACTGAAACCACTGCAGAAGAGCTCAATAAACAATATCCTGGGTACCCATAATGCTGGCAAGATGCTTACCAAGCTTATGAACTTTCTCTTGTTTGGCGCTTAATTCCTCCAGCGCTTGCTGTTGCACCAGAAAGTATGCATCTAAATTCTGCAGGGACTTCCTTAGTCCTTCGGCTTCTTGCCGCAGCACAGCCGACTGATGCCTTTCATCTTGTAGCTGATACTGAAGAAGCCGAAGTGATTTAGGTAGTGAGTTCGAAGAGCTTGTGCCAGCGATACTGGCCAGTAACTCGAACACTACATCAACGCAGGACTGTGGGGTTGTCTCAGTGTCTACAAGATCATTTTTATCATCTTTCTTGGAGACCAACAGGGTTGTCTCACTATCTTGAACCTTATCTGCATTACCTTCTCTACCATTGCAAAGTGGGGTGCTCTTCTCCAACATTCTGTTTGCATTCTACTAGAGAAACAAGCAGACACATCACAGGTTTAGCATGTAGTATACGAAACTCATTCTGGTAAACCAGTTCAGTAGTAAGGTGGTCAGGATAACAACATGAAAGAAACATATATCTATGTACTATGGTCACTGTATTGTCCATATCATTCTAGTTTATGTTGCCAAATCCAGATAGAGACATAGTTCTAATCATATATTTTTAAGACACAATAACATAGACAAAATATAAGTGTGAGAAACTACACTACTGCAGGATGCTGCTAACGCGACACTACGATCGAAGACCCTTCGATGAAACTGTGTGTGATGCAATAATTGCAAATGGTGGTGTAAAAGAACCGTCAAAAAAGGTGCAAAATGTTTGCGATGGAGGATGCATCAAACACGGTTCAGATTTTAGTTGCGTGTGTGATGCAGGGCATACGGTTCAGTGTTGGGGAATGTAGTAATTTCAAAAAAATTCCTACGCACACGCAAGATCATGGTGATGCATAGCAACGAGAGGGGAGTGTTGTCCACGTACCCTCGTAGACCGAAAGCGGAAGCGTTAGTACAACACAGTTGATGTAGTCGTACGTCTTCACGGCCCGACCGATCAAGCACCGAAACTACGACACCTCCGAGTTCTAGCACACGTTCAGCTTGATGACGATCCCCGGACTCCGATCCAGCAGAATGTCGGGGAAGAGTTCCGTCAGCACGACCGCGTGGTGACGATCTTGATGTTCTACCGTCGCAGGGCTTCGCCTAAGCACCGCTACAATATTATCGAGGATTATGGTGGAGGGGGGCACCGCACACGGCTAATAGATCAATGAGCAATTGTTGTGTCTCTAGGGTGCCCCCTTGCCCCCGTATATAAAGGAGCAAGGGGGAGGAGGTGCGGCCAGGCAAGGGGCGCGCCAGGAGGAGTCCTACTCCTACCGGGAGTAGGACTCCCCCCTTTTCCATGTTGGACTAGGACTTGGGGGGAAAGAGAGAGAGAGGGGAAAGGAAAGGAGGGGCGCCGCCCCCTCCTTGTCCATTTCGGACTTGGGGGGGAGGGGCGCGCGGCTGCCCCTTGGCCTCCTCTCCTGTTCCTCCACTAGGCCCATTAAGGCCCATTAGGTTACCGAGGGGTTCCGATAACCTCCCGGTACTCCGGTAAAATGCCGATTTCACCCGGAACACTTCCGATGTCCAAAAATAGGCTTCCAATATATCAATCTTCATGTCTCGACCATTTCGAGACTCCTCGTGATGTTCGTGATCACACCCCAGAGTCCGAACAACCTTCGGTACATCAAAACATATAAACTCATAATGAAACTGTCATCGTAACGTTAAGCGTGCGGACCCTACGGGTTCGAGAACAATGTAGACATGACCGAGACACGTCTCCGGTCAATAACCAATAGTGGAACCTGGATGCTCATATTGGCTCCTACATATTCTCTGAAGATCTTTATCGGTCAGACCGCATAACAACATACGTTGTTCCCTTTGTCATCGGTATGTTACTTGCCCGAGATTCGATCATCGGTATCTTAATACCTAGTTCAATCTCGTTACCGGCAAGTCTCTTTACTCGTTCTGTAAAACATCATCCCGTAACTAACTCATTTAGTTGCAATGCTTGCAAGGCTTAAGTGATGTGCATTACCGAGAGGGTCCAGAGATACCTCTCCGACAATCGAAGTGACAAATCCTAATCTCGAAATACGCCAACCCAACATGTACCTTTGGAGACACCTGTAGAGCACCTTTATAATCACCCAGTTACGTTGTGACGTTTGGTAGCACACAAAGTGTTCCTCCGATAAACGGGAGTTGCATAATCTCATAGTCATAGGAACATGTATAAGTCATGAAGAAAGCACTAGCAACAAACTAAATGATCAAGTGCTAAGCTAACGGGATGGGTCAAGTCAATCACATCATTCTCCTACTGATGTGATCCCGTTAATCAAATGACAACTCATGTCTATGGCTAGGAAACATAACCATCTTTGATCAACGAGCTAGTCAAATAGAGGCATACTAGTGACACTCTGTTTGTCTATGTATTCACACAAGTATTATGTTTCCGGTTAATACAATTCTAGCATGAATAATAAACATTTATCATGATATAAGGAAATAAATAATAACTTTATTATTGCCTCTAGGGCATATTTCCTTCAGTATCCCACTTGCACTAGAGTCAATAATCTAGATTACACAATAATTATTCTAACACCCATGGAGTCTTGGTGCTGATCATGTTTTGCTCATGGAAGAGGCTTAGTCAGCGGGTCTGCAACATTCAGATCCGTATGTATCTTGCAAATTTCTATGTCTCCCGCTTGGACTAAATCCCGAATGGAATTGAAGCGTCTCTTGATGTGCTTGGTTCTCTTGTGAAATCTGGATTCCTTCGCCAAGGCAATAGCACCAGTATTGTCACAAAAGATTTTCATTGGACCCGATGCACTAGGTATGACACCTAGATCGGATATGAACTCCTTCATCTAGACTCCTTCATTTGCTGCTTCCGAAGCAGCTATGTACTCCACTTCACATGTAGATCCCGCCACAACGCTTTGTTTAGAACTACACCAACTGACAGCTCCACCGTTCAATGTAAACACGTATCCGGTTTGTGATTTAAAATCGTCCAGATCAGTGTTAAAGCTTGCACCAAAGTAACCATTTACAATGAGCTCTTTGTCACCTCCATATACGAGAAACATATCCTTAGTCCTTTTCAGGTACTTCAGGATGTTCTTGACCGCTGTCCAGTGATCCACTCCTGGATTACTTTGGTACCTCCCTGCTAGACTTATAGCAAGGCACACATCAGGTCTGGTACACAACATTGCATACATGATAGAGCCTATGGCTGAAGCATAGGGAACATCTTTCATTTTCTCTCTATCTTCTGCGGTGGTCATACATTGAGTCTTACTCAACTTCACACCTTGTAACACAGGCAAGAACCCTTTCTTTGCTTGATCCATTTTGAACTTCTTCAAAACTTTGTCAAGGTATGTGCTTTGTGAAAGTCCAATTAAGCGTTTTGATCTATCTCTATAGATCTTAATGCCCAATATGTAAGCAGCTTCACCGAGGTCTTTCATTGAAAAATTCTTATTCAAGTATCCCTTTGTGCTATCCAGAAATTCTATATCATTTCCAATCAGTAATATGTCATCCACATATAATATCAAAAATGCTACAGAGCTCCCACTCACTTTCTTGTAAATACAGGCTTCTCCAAAAGTCTGTACAAAACCAAATGCTTTGATCACACTATCAAAATGTTTATTCCAACTCCGAGAGGCTTGCACCAGTCCATAAATGGATCGCTGGAGCTTGCACACTTCGTTAGCTCCCTTTGGATTGACAAAACCTTCCGGTTGTATCATATACAACTCTTCTTCCAGAAATCCATTCAGGAATGCAGTTTTGACATCCATCTGCCAAATTTCATAATCATAAAATGTGGCAACTGCTAACATGATTCGGACAGACTTAAGCATCCCTACGGGTGAGAAGGTCTTATCGTAGTCAATCCCTTGAACTTGTCGAAAACCGTTCGCAACAAGTCGGGCTTTGTAGACAGTAACAGTACCGTCAGCATCAGTCTCCTTCTTGAAGATCCATTTATTCTCAATTGCTTGCAGATCATCGGGCAAGTCAACCAAAGTCCACACTTTGTTCTCATACATGGATCCCATCTTAGATTTCATGGCTTCTAGCCATTTTGCGGAATCTTGGCTCACCATCGCTTCTTCATAGTTCGTAGGTTCATCATGATCTAGTAGCATGACTTCCAGAACAGGATTGACGTACCACTCTGGTGTGGATCTTACTCTGGTTGATCTACGAGGTTCGGTAGTAACTTGATCTGAAGTTTCATGATCATTATCATTAGCTTCCTCACTAATTGGTGTAGGTGTCACAGAAACCGGTTTCTGTGATGTACTACTTACCAATAAGGAAGCAGGTACAATTACCTCATCAAGTTCTACTTTCCTCCCACTCACTTCTTTCGAGAGAAACTCCTTCTCTAGAAAGGATCCATTCTTAGCAATGAATGTCTTGCCTTCGGATCTGTGATAGAAGGTGTACCCAACAGTCTCCTTTGGGTATCCTATGAAGACACATTTCTCCGATTTGGGTTCGAGCTTATCAGGTTGAAGCTTTTTCACATAAGCATCGCAGCCCCAAACTTTCAGAAACGACAACTTTGGTTTCTTGCCAAACCACAGTTCATAAGGTGTCGTCTCAATGGATTTTGATGGTGCCCTATTTAACGTGAATGCGGCCGTCTCTAAAGCATAACCCCAAAATGATAGCAGTAAATCAGTAAGAGACATCATAGATCGCACCATATCTAGTAAAGTACGATTACGACATTCGGACACACCATTACGCTGTGGTGTTCCGGGTGGCGTGAGTTGCGAAACTATTCCACATTGTTTCAAATGTAGACCAAACTCGTAACTCAAATATTCTCCTCCACATACAGATCGTAGAAACTTTATTTTCTTGTTACAATGATTTTCAACTTCACTCTGAAATGCTTTGAACTTTTCAAATGTTTCAGACTTATGCTTCATTAAGTAGATATACCCATATCTGCTTAAATCATCTGTGAAGGTGAGAAAATAACGATATCTGCCACGAGCCTCAACATTCATCGGACCACATACATCTATATGTATAATTTCCAACAAATCTGTTGCTCTCTCCATAGTACCGGAGAACGGCGTTTTAGTCATCTTGCCCATGAGGCACGGTTCGCAAGTACCAAGTGATTCATAATCGAGTGGTTCCAAAAGTCCACCAGTATGGAGTTTCTTCATGTGCTTTACACCGATATGACCTAAACGGCAGTGCCACAAATATGTTGCACCATCATTATCAACTCTGCATCTTTTGGTTTCAACATTATGAATATGTGTATCACTACTATCGAGATTCATCAAAAATAGACCACTCTTCAAGGGTGCATGACCATAAAAGATATTACTCATATAAATAGAACAACCATTATTCTCTGATTTAAATGAATAACCGTCTCGCATCAAACAAGATCCAGATATAATGTTCATGCTTAACGCTGGCACCAAATAACAATTATTTAGGTCGAATACTAATCCCGAAGGTAGATGTAGAGGTAGCGTGCCGACCGCGATCACATCGACTTTGGAACCATTTCCCACGCGCATCATCACCTCGTCCTTCGCTAGTGTTCGCTTAATCCGTAGTTCCTGTTTCGATTTGCAAATATTAGCAACGGAACCAGTATCAAATACCTAGGTGCTACTGCGAGCTCTAGTAAGGTACACATCAATAACATGTATATCACATATACCTTTGTTCACCTTGCCATCCTTCTTATCCGCCAAATACTTGGGGCAGTTCCGCTTCCAGTGACCAGCCTGGTTGCAGTAGTAGCACTCAGTTTCAGGCTTAGGTCCAGATTTTGGTTTCTTCTCCCGAGCAGCAACTTGCTTGCTGTTCTTCTTGAAGTTCCCCTTCTTCTTCCCTTTGCCCTTTTTCTTGAAACTAGTGGTCTTGTTGACCATCAACACTTGATGGTCCTTCTTGATTTCTACCTCCGCAGCCTTTAGCATTGCGAAGAGCTCAGGAATTGTTTTATTCATCCCTTGCATATTATAGTTCATCACGAAGCTCTTGTAGCTTGGTGGAAGTGATTGAAGAACTCTGTCAATGACACTATCAACAGGAAGATTCACTCCCAGCCGAGTCAAGTGATTATGGTACCCAGACATTCTGAGTATATGTTCACTAACAGAACTATTCTCCTCCATCTTGCAGCTATAGAACTTATTGGAGACTTCATATCTCTCAATCCGCGCATTTGCTTGAAATATTAACTTCAACTCCTGGAACATCTCATATGCTCCATGACATTCAAAACGTCGTTGAAGACCCGGTTCTAAGCCGTAAAGCATGGCACACTGAACTATCGAGTAGTCATCAGCTTTGCTCTGCCAGACATTCATAACATCTGGTGTTGCTCCAGCAGCAGGCTTGGCACCCAGCGGTGCTTCCAGGACGTAATTATTCTGTGCAGCAATGAGGATAATCCTCAAGTTACGGACCCAGTCCGTGTAATTGCTACCATCATCTTTCAACTTTGCTTTCTCAAGGAACGCATTAAAATTCAACGGAACAACAGCATGAGCCATCTATCTACAATCAAACATAAACAAGCAAGATACTATCAGGTACTAAGTTCATGATAAATTAAGTTCAATTAATCATATTACTTAAGAACTCCCACTTAGAAAGACATCCCTCTAATCCTCTAAGTGATCATGTGATCCAAATCAACTAAACCATAATCGATCATCACTTGAAATGGAGTAGTTTTCAATGGTGAACATCACTATGTTGGTCATATCTACTATATGATTCACGCTCGACCTTTCGATCTCAGTGTTCCGAGGCCATATCTGCATATGCTAGGCTCGTCAAGTTTAACCTAGTATTCTGCGTGTGCAAAACTGGCTTGCACCCGTTGTAGATGGACGTATAGCTTATCACACCCGATCATCACATGGTGTCTGGGCACGACGAACTTTGGCAACGGTGCATACTCAGGGAGAACACTTTTATCTTGAAATTTAGTGAGAGATCATCATATAATGCTACCGTCAATCAAAGCAAGATAAGATGCATAAAAGATAAACATCACATGCAATCAATATAAGTGATATGATATGGCCATCATCATCTTGTGCTTGTGATCTCCATCTCTGAAGCACCGTTATGATCACCATCGTCATCGACGCGACACGATGATCTCCATCATAGCATCGTTGTCGTCTCGCCAATCTTATCCTTCTACGACTATCGCTACCGCTTAGTGATAAAGTAAAGCATTACAGGGCGATTGCATTGCATACAATAAAGTGACAACCATATGGCTCCTGCCAGTTGCCGATAACTTGGTTACAAAACATGATCATCTCATACAATAAAATTTAGCATCATGTCTTGACCATATCACATCACAACATGCCCTGCAAAAACAAGTTAGACAACCTCTACTTTGTTGTTGTTGCAAGTTTTACGTGGCTGCTACGGGCTTAGCAAAAACCGTTCTTACCTACGCATCAAAACCACAACGATAGTTTGTCAAGTTGGTGCTGTTTTAACCTTCGCAAGGACCGGGCATAGCCACACTCGGTTCAACTAAAGTTGGAGAAACTGACACCCGCCAGCCATCTGTGTGCAAAGCACGTCGGTAGAACCAGTCTCGCGTAAGCGTACGCGTAATGTCGGTCCGGGCTGCTTCATCCAACAATACCGCCGAACCAAAGTATGACATGCTGGTAAGCAGTATGACTTATATCGCCCACAACTCACTTGTGTTCTACTCGTGCATATAACATCAACACATAACACCAGGCTCGGATGCCACTGTTGGGGAACATAGTAATTTCAAAAAAATTCCTACGCACACGCAAGATCATGGTGATGCATAGCAACAAGAGGGGAGAGTGTTGTCCACGTACCCTCGTAGACCAAAAGCGGAAGCATTAGTACAACGCGGTTGATGTAGTCATACGTCTTCACGGCCCGACCGATGGCACCTCTGAGTTCTAGCACACGTTCAGCTCGATGACGATCCCCGGACTCCGATCCAGCAGAATGTCGGGGAAGAGTTCCGTCAGCACGACTGCGTGGTGATGATCTTGATGTTCTACCGTCGCAGGGCTTCGCCTAAGCACCGCTACAATATTATCGAGGATTATGGTGGAGGGGGGCACCGCACACGGCTAAGAGATCAATGATCAATTGTTGTGTCTCTGGGTGCCCCCTGCCCCCGTATATAAAGGAGCAAGGGGGAGGAGGTGCGTCTAGGCAAGGGGCGCCCCAGGAGGAGTCCTACTCCTACCGGGAGTAGGACTCCCCCCTTTTCCATGTTGGACTAGGACTTGGGGGGAAAGAGAGAGAGAGGGGAATGGAAAGGGGGGCGCCGCCCCCTCCTTGTCCAATTCGGACTTGGGGGGGGGGGGAGGGGCGCGCAGCTGCCCCTTGGCCTCCTCTCCTCTTCCTCCACTAGGCCCATTAAGGGCCATTAGGTTACCGGGGGGTTCCGGTAACCTCCCGGTACTCCGGTAAAATGCCGAATTCACCCGGAACACTTCCGATGTCCAAACATAGGCTTCCAATATATCAATCTTCATGTCTCGACCATTTCGAGACTCCTCGTCATGTCCATGATCACATCCGGGACTCCAAACAACCTTCGGTACATCAAAACATATAAACTCATAATGAAACTGTAATCGTAACGTTAAGTGTGCGGACCCTACGGGTTCGAGAACAATGTAGACATGACCGAGACACGTCTCCGGTCAATAACCAATAGTGGAACCTGGATGCTCATATTGGCCCCTACATATTCTACGAAGATCTTTATCGGTCAGACGGCATAACAACATACGTTGTTCCCTTTGTCATCGGTATGTTACTTGCCCGAGATTCGATCGTCGGTATCTTAATACCTAGTTCAATCTCGTTACCGGCAAGTCTCTTTACTTGTTCTGTAAAACATCATCCCGCAACTAACTCATTTAGTTGCAATGCTTGCAAGGCTTAAGTGATGTGCATTACCGAGAGGGCCCAGAGATACCTCTCCGACAATCGGAGTGACAAATCCTAATCTCGAAATACGCCAACCCAACATGTACCTTTGGAGACACCTGTAGAGCACCTTTATAATCACCCAATTACGTTGTGACGTTTGGTAGCACACAAAGTGTTCCTCCGGTAAACGGGAGTTGCATAATCTCATAGTCATAGGAACATGTATAAGTCATGAAGAAAGCAATAGCAACAAACTAAACGATCGAGTGCTAAGCTAACGGGATGGTTCAAGTCAATCACATCATTCTCCTAATGATGTGATCCCGTTAATAAAATGACAACTCATGTCTATGGCTAGGAAACATAACCATCTTTGATCAACGAGCTAGTCAAGTAGAGGCATACTAGTGACACTCTGTTTGTCTATGTATTCACACAAGTATTATGTTTCAGGTTAATACAATTCTAGCATGAATAATAAACATTTATCATGATATAAGGAAATAAATAATAACTTTATTATTGCCTCTAGGGCATATTTCCTTCATTCAGTTCAATGAACTGTTTGCGATGAGGCGGAACAAAAGAAACAGGCAGCCAGATGAAGGCATGTGCGATATACAGCATACAGTTCACTCGGATGAACTGTTTGTGATTAGGCAACACAAAAGAAACGGTCAGCCAGATCAAGGTGTGTGCGATATACGGTATGCGGTTCACTCGGATGAACTGTTTGGGTTGAGACAAGAGAACAAAAATGGTTCAATATAACAAGATGTGTGTGATACGTGGCAAACAGGTCTGTAGTCAGAAATGTGTGCAGAGACCGATAATAACACAAATGGTTGCTGCTAATAAGACGTGTGTGTTGTGCGATGGGATTGCATACAAAACAACAACATATATATACACACTTATAAGGACATGGTTGCATAACCAAATTAAACATCCACTTACATAGGTGGCTACTACAACCATGGCATTTGCACACACCAAAGTAAACTATTACATGCATAATTACATAGGTGGCTACTACACACATGACATTCCACACACCAATAAAGTAAACTATATATTACATGCATGATTAACTAGCATAAACGATCATCTGATCATCATCTACTTCTTGTGATGCTTTCTCTGCTTGTGGCTCGATCTGGGCACATCGATTTGGGTAACGAGGCACTTCCTCATATCAATGATCCGCCTATGCATCTCGTAGCATGTGTACACGCTCTTGTTCGTGAATCGGAGGTGAGGTTCATCCAGTTGCCGCATCCAGGCCTTGTGCCAGGATACGGGACTTGTTCTCTGGGCATCCTGCTTCATCTTTTCGTAGTAGGGGTCGATGATGGCCGAGGGGAGTTCGACCAGGGAGTCCTTCGTGCTATCCCAGACCCTATAGTGGTCACGAATTTCGACAAGGTTCTTGCAGGCCAAGCCCGTAACACTGAGCGCTTTTACATCATCGGTGGTTTCCACCGTGGCGAACTTGTAGTCGGTGCTGTTGACAAACCTGTTGAAACGGTCGCAAGGCTCTGTGGCCATGTAGTAGTGGTAAATGAGCGCACACACGACTGGCCGATGGCAACCTTCTGTTCTATGCCGAGACAATCGGCGGTGTACTGGAGGTCGATGCCGACCACCTTGTACTTGTCTCGAGCAAGCAACTGCTCAACGCTGTTGAAGTAGTCGTTCACCATGGCTGGGTCGATGGTGTACACCACCAAGAGATCTGTCTCCCTCGCGTGGGTCTCCGCTCTATGCTCGCCGAACTCCATTGGAGCGCCGCTAGACATCCCCTCTCTATGTGTCATCGTGGGTGTGCTTGTTATGTTGTGGGGCGCGATCGAAAGGTTGAAGAGACTAAGGTTATAATGGCCACGGGACTTAAAGGGGAAGCCAGACAGCGAGGAATATCGGCAGGCCCTGATGGCAGTTCTAATTTGCAGAGCGTAACTCCACCACACGTAACTGCATCGCGTGGCAATGCGCGCGGCGCAGCCACATACATATGGGGACCCCGACGTGATCGTGCGCACGCCCAAACGCTGACAGAGCGCGCGCGGAGGGACGCGAGCGGAGCGCTCTGCGGTCGCCTCAACGGCGAGCAACCATATATGTATATGCATATAGCAGTTGAACTCACAAGGAAAAGTTGTCCATAAGCCGAGCGCGCCGACAGACGCGAGCAGAGCACGCCAACGGACGCGAGCAGAGCGCGCCGCGGCACCTAATGGTGAGCACAGCGCGCTGCGGCGCCTAACGGCAAGCAGAGCTTGCCGAGGGACGCGAGAAGAGGCCGGCACAATGATACATGGCAAATAATACGAATTGTGCGAGCGATGTCGTAGACATCAAGCACGAATCAGATTAGAGTTGCGTGTGCGATACGTGGCATACAGTTGATCCATCCGAGCTGTTTGTGATGGAATAAGCTGTGTGTGTTGCGGGGAAACGCTTGCTGGTATATAACCTTAAATTTAACCAAAAAAGTGTTAATGCTTGTTACAAAAATTGTATAACTGGAAACTATGTTCAAATACGAATCCAATGATATAATCTTTGGTGACAGGCATTCATATTGTATTAGTTAAATCCTACTTATAAACTAGGACGGGGGTATAGTAGGTAATTAAATCGCAAACATTTTTTTTGTATTAACCGTTTATGTACGTGTCATTTCGTCCTCCTCTCGCACGTCTTGTCACCCCGCTGCCGCAGACGGCTTACAGCGCAAGCTTGCGTAGCGCGCGAGGGCGTTCTTTTGGCCAAACGGTAGCTCGAAGTGGCGCCAATGAATCATCGATGAGCCCATCCCCGCGCAACCTCGCAGGTTCCCGCGCAAGCTTCCAGTCCGACTTGGTGAAATCCCCCAAAATCCCAATGCTTTACCGGCCTGCTATATAAACCCTCACGACCGACGAGTCCCGCGTCGCATTTTCCCCTCCCTCCCTGTAGCTTATCTCCACTTCTTCTCCCACAATCGCCAATGGCACCGGTCCGTCGTCGTCTCTCAGCCACTCCGCCGTCATCAGAGGACAGCTCCAGCTGGGAGGCTACACCGCGGCGGCGGCTTAGTCCCCGGTGTAGTGTAGTGTGCGTGGCGTCCCTGTTGGGTGTGCGCGGAACACCCACCACATGCTTCGCCGCCGCAGCCCGTCGGGAGCTGTTGCCGGCCACCGTTGCCGCCACACCACCGTCGAAAGCCAGGGCTAACGCCCGCTCCGCCGCTGCGGCCCAAAGGCGGGAGGTGGCCGTCGTGGCCGCCACCCCACTGCCGGCCATCACCCGCTCCGCCACCGCGGCCCGAAGGCAGGAGGTGACCGTCATGGCCGCCACCCCATCGTCGGCCGCCGTGGCCGCCAACCCACGGTCGACCGCCGGGACTATCACCCGCTCCGCCACCGCCGCCCGAAGGAGGGTGGCGGAGGTGGAGGCCCGCACGTGTGTCACAACCTTGCGCGCTACATCGAGTTCTGGTGGGAGGAGAAGGAGCGCCTCGTCGAGAACGCAAAGAGCCTTACCGCAGCTGTGGCCGCAGCACACGCCGACGCAGAGGTGAGGAATCAGGAGATCTACGAGCAGTCCGGCCGCTTTGAGAGGGATCATCCGGAGCGGCAGTGGGCGTTCGAGCTGGCGAGCGTCGCTGAACGTGCAGCAGCGGCAGCCACCGTATTGCATTTGTCCAGCTCATCGGTAGGCTCCTCCTCCTCCTCTGCCTCTTACTGAGCGTGCTCGGAAAAGGAGAGGCCGTCGGAAGTAGCACAAAGCTCCTCCTCCTTCGTAGTATTTAGGGGCTATTTTGTTTAGTTCATCTGACTATAGATGTGTGGTGGAACTGTACAACGTACTTAAAATTAGCTAGTATATATAGTTGAACTAACTATTTCAGTACGTGGTTGGCAATAATTGGGGAAACGTTTGGTTGGTTTAGCTATCAAGTTGAACTATTTGTATAAATTAAGAATGACTGCCTAATCTATGAATGAAATCTATGCTTAATTACTGAATTTTAGTTGCAAAAATTGGACAGTGCTAGTGATTTTTAGCTGCATATTTTGACAAATCACAGTGTTACAAGGATTGACAAATGGCAATGTTACTAGATCAACAAATGTCAATCTTTCCAATTTGACAAATGTCAACATACCCAATATGACAGATGCAAATCTTACCAAATTGTTTGTACGTGGTTGCACATAGGTCATCCAAAACAATCATTTGTGTTGAAAGGATGCACAAATCCTGCGCTGCGAATTTTCCCTCAAATTAAGGGGGAAGACCATAGCTCTCACTTTGCATACGGGTGTTCTGTCTAAAACGTTTGCAATCAAGAGCTGCAGAAATCCTTCTCAGCACATTTTCTCTTGGCTTCCCGGGGAAGCTGTCGGTTTGCATATGGGTGTTTTAACTAAAACGTTTGCGATCAAGAGCTACACAAATCCTGCTAGGCACATTTTCCCTTGGTTTCCTGGGGAAGTTGTCGGTTTTGCATACGTGTGTTCTAACTAAAACATTTGCGATGAGTTTTTTATATTCAAAAACCACATTGAACTTCGGCTTGGGCACCATTAATGGAGAGGATGCCAGCAAGGCGGGCAGCCATGGAAGTCAAAGTGCTCGCTTCCCGGTGAGCCTGCGCGGTGTACATCTCGCATGCTTCCCGGTTAGCCTCTGCATTGGAGTACAGCTCGCACGCCTCCTGTTTAGCTAAGCGCACCTGTCCGCACGACACCTCCTAGCCATTAAAAGAGTGAGGCATGGCGTCACGTGAATGGTTAACAGAACGCACACAATTTAAATTATACAAAACATTTGAGATGTTACAGTGGCAACTATTTGTTACAAAATGCCCTTGTTGACTGTTATTTGAGTGCGCCTTCTCTCAAAATGCACACGAGAAATACCACAACATGCCGGGTGCCATTCCATTATAGCATGCCAAGTTTCATGAATTTCAGACGAGTTTTGGATTTACTAGAATTTAAAAACAAAGTATCTCAACATTTTGCCGGCAATCAACAATGCCCTGGTGTTTGATATTCATTCCCATTTCTTGAATAGGACCTAATAATGCACCGAAGGACACATATTTGATTTTTTTTCAACCAATTTATATGCACCGGAGCATGTGCATGTAGTTCAAATTTGAATTATGCAAATAAAATGCCTAGAAAACCCAGTTAATGTATAAAAATGTCCAAACGAACCCCGAAAAATTCAAAAATTAAACACAACACTCATGTTGTTCTATGTTGACACTAGAATTTTTTTAAAGCAATAAGAGGCAACGAATATCGTTTCGTCCCAAAAGGTGGCACGTTCGCGACCCAAACCATCACGCTTGTTGTGAGAAGCTCTAGTTTGTGAGAAGCTTATACCCAAACCTGCCCCAAATGGGACGAAATGTTTACCACAACATGTTGATGCTGCTCCATGATAGCATGCCAAGTTTCATGAATTTTAGACGAGTTTTGGATTTACTAGAATTTAAAAACCAAGTATCTCAATGTTTGTGGCCGAGTGACGGTGGCAGGGTCTTTCAAATTCATCCCCATTTCTTGCATGGGACCTAAGCATGCAACCAAGGACAAATATTTGATTTTTCAACCAGTTTATATGCACTCGAGCATGTGCATGTAGTTCAAATTTGAATTATGCACCTGAAATGCCTACAAAACCAAGTTAATGTATAAAAATGTCCAAACAAACTCCGAAAAATTCCAAAATTAAACACAACACTCATGTTGTTCTATCTTGACACTAGAAATTTTTTGAAAGCAATAAGAGGCAACGAATATCGTTTCGTCCCCAAAGGTGGCACGTTCCCTACCGAAACCATCACGCTTGTTGTGAGAAGCTCTCGTTTGTGAGAAACTTATACCCAAAACTGCCCCAATTGGGATAAATTTTTTACCACAGCATGTTGATGCCGCTCCATGATAGCATGCCAAGTTTCATGAATTTTAGATGAGTTTTGGATTTACTAGAATTTTGAAACCAAGTATCTCAATGTTTGCAGCCAAGTGACGGTGGTAGGGTGTTTGAAATTCATTCCCATTTCTTGCATGGGATGTAAGCATGCACCGAAGGACACAAATTTGATTTTTCAACCAATTTATATGCACTGGAGCATGTGCATGTAGTTCAAATTTGAATTATGCACATAAAATGCCTGGAAAACCCAGTTAATGTATAAAAATGTCCAAACGAACCCTGAAAAATTCCAAATTAAACACAACACTCCTGTTGTTCTATGTTGACACTAGAAAAATTTTGAAAGCAATAAGAGGCAACAGATATCGTTTCATCCCCAAAGGTGGTACGTTCCCTACCAAAACCATCATGCTTGTTGTGAGAAGCTCTGGTTTGGGAGAGGCTTATACCCAAACCTGCCCCAAATGGGATAATTTTTTTACCACGGCATGATGATGCCGCTCCATGATAGCATGCCATGTTTCATGAATTTCAGATGAGTTTTGCATTTACTAGAATTTAAAAACCAGGTATCTCGATGTTTGCGACCGAGTGACGGTGGCAGGGTGTTTGACATTCATTCCCAATTCTTGCATGGGACCTAAGCATGCAACCAAGGACACAAATTTGATTTTTCAACCCGTTTATATGCACTGGAGCATGTGCATGTAGTTCAAATTTGAATTATGCAGCTGAAATGCCTACAAAACCAAGTTAATGTATAAAAACGTCCAAACGAACCCTGAATAATTCCGATTTTTTTGACGACACACCTATAATTGCATGTTCACTGCAGACAAAAGTTCTAGCAATTGAAACACCATCCTTTGGAGCTGTGACCCCATTATGTAATTCAAATCAAGACAAAAAATCAAGTAGATCGCACACAGTTTATTATCACCAACCATGTGAGATGCAGCACAAAATATCTTGGAGCACCGTCGAAGTGTCAAGCACACTAGACAGCTCCTCAAATATCATTTCATTGTTTAATCATCACCGGTGAAAGATGGGGATGTGGACCCGCGTCGTGAGGGCAACTTCGGCGGCCCACTCTGGCGAGAGCGCGGCCGCAGCCGCCAGGCGCGTGCTAATGATACGTCTCCAACGTATCTATAATTTTTGATTGCTCCATGCTATTATATTATCTATTTTGTATGTTAATGGGCTTTATTTTACACTTTTATATCATTTTTGGGACTAACCTACTAATCGGAGGCCCATCCCAAATTGCTGTTTTTTTTGCCTATTTTAGGGTTTCGAAGAAAAGGAATATCAAACGGAGTCCAAACAGAATGAAACCTTCGGGAACGTGATTTTCTCAACAAACGTGATCCAGGAGACATGGAGTGGCCGTCAAGAAACAAGGGAGGAAGGCACGAGGCAGGGGGCGCGCCTACCCCCTGGGCGCGCCCTCCACCCTCGTGGGCCCTCCGTTGCTCCACCGACGTACTTCTTCCTCCTATATATATCCACGTACCCCCCCCCAAACATCCAGGAGCACCACGAAAACCTAATTCCACCGCCGCAACCTTCTGTACTCGAGAGATACCATCTCGGGCCTTTTTCGGAGCTCCGCGGGAGGGGGCATTGATCACGGGGGGTCTCTACATCAACTCCATGGCCTCTCCGGTGATGTACGAGTAGTTTACTTCAGACCTACGGGTCCATAGTTATTAGCTAGATGGCTTATTCTCTCTCTTTGGATCTCAATACAAAGTTCTCCTCGATTTTTTTGGAGATCTATTCGATGTAATCTTCTTTTGCGGTGTGTTTGTCGAGATCCGATGAATTGTGGGTTTATGATCCAGATTATCTATGAACAATATTTGATTCTCCTCTGGATTCTTTTATGTATGATTGATTTATATTTGCAAGTCTCTTCGAATTATCAGTTTGGTTTGGCCTACTAGATTGGTCTTTCTTGCAATGGGAGAAGTGCTTAGCTTTGGGTTCAATCTTGCGGTGTTCGATCCCAGTGACATAAAGGGAACCGATACGTATTGTATTGTTGCCATCGAGGATAAAAAGATGGGGTTTATATCATATTGCATGAGTTTATCCCTCTACATCATGTCATGTTCCTTAAAGCGTTACTCTGTTCTCTTGAACTTAATAGTCTAGATGCATGCTGGATAGCGGTCGATGTGTGGAGTAATAGTAGTAGATGTAGGCAGGAGTCGGTCTACTTGTCTCGGACGTGATGCCTATATACATGATCATTATCACATCCCTAGCTTCTGGCAATGCACTAGGCTAGCCTCACGAGTGTCATCATGTTAAGTTTAAAATGAACTTGAAATGGGGATTTTTTAAACCCTAGCATCAAAGGAATTCACTAGGTTCAACTCAAATATTCTCAGTGAATCCAAATGGCTTTCAAAAATGTTCATCATTTCTGGAAAATGCTAAAAGCAATAACCAGAGGTGTTGCACATTTTTCCATGACATATTTGGGCTCTGAATTAAATCATATAGTATTTGCATTTGGGCATATAAATGCTATTACATATTTTAAATGCACAAATAATCATAAACTAAAATGTTTATTGTTGGTTATATTCCAAACAGTGGCATCGAGCAGTTTCATGATTTTTGGATCTGTTTAAGTATTTTTTTAATAAAGCCTACAGAATAATAGAAAACAGAAACTAAAATAGGAAAAGCAGAGAGGGAGAAGATACCTTACCTGGCGCTTACCTGGCCTGGCCCAGCACGGCCCGGCCCACTGGCCTGGTGCCAGTCATCGCCTACCTCTGCCAGTAGGCAGAGGAGGGACACCGCGACACCGCCGAGCTCGCCACGCCTCCTCGTGCTTGCCGCCGACCGCCTGGAGATGGCTGGAGATGCCACACACCCCCAGGCCCTCTCACTCCTCCCCCCGTGCTCATCTCCTCCCTTGTCCCCCTCGCACGCACCAGCCGAGCGCAGCCGTAGCCGCCGCTCGCCGTAGCCATGGCCACCGGCCACCCCACGCCTCGCCGACAGGCCCAGAAGCTCCGCCACTTCGTCCTCCACCCCTCACCGAGCCACGCCCCGCCGGAAGCCCTGCAGCATCGTCCCCGACCTTGTCTTCAACCTCTGACCGCCGGCGAACTAACCGGGGATTCGCGAGCTCCAGCCCCTCCCCGGCCTCGCCGTTGCCTCTGCTGGAATCACCGTGAGCCCCTGCCCCTTTCCCCTCTCTCCCCGTGCTCGTCCGCGCCTTCTAACCACCGTGGCCATCGGAGCCGATAGCTGCTCGCCGCCGGCCATGTCGCCACCGCGACCACGGCCGTGCAAGCACGCGTCCGATCCCACCGCTGCACTCACTGCACTCCCGCGGGTCGGTCACGACCATCCACGGCTCCGGACATGCCCCGCAACGGCAAACCGCCGTTGGCCGAACTTCGACTTCCGCCGCGAGCTCGCTTCCGATGAGCTCGGTCCACCCCAGCTGCTCCTGCTTGTCCTGTTAGATGCGCGCGATCGCCAGCTCCCCATAGAGCCTCTCCGCCGCTCATTTGGTCTCCTGAGCTGCGATTCCGAGCACTTCCGCCGTGTCTGGCGTCGCCGGCGACGAGCCGTGGACCAAGTCCGGCGAGGTTGACTCGTTTGACCTGGGGTTTGACACCCCCCAGGGTCACTGACGTGCAGGCCCATCCATGTTAATCTTTAGTTAGATTTAGATTAGTGCTAATTAACCCTGACAATTAGTTTAGACATTGACCGGTGGGCCCAGGCCCTAATTAACCTAGGTTAGTACTAACATAACACTAACTACTCTATTAGTTAGTTGTTACACTAACATGTGGGTCCCAGCTGTCAGGTTTGACCTGGGCTGGCGCCTTTGACCTGCTGACGTCACCCCGACGTCATGCTGACGCAGTTAACCTTTTTCTGGATTTATTCTTCTTCAGGAAATTCCAGAAAATAGCTAAAACTTCTAAAATTCATAGAATTTAATCAATAACTCAGAATGAAATAAGTTATATATGAAAAATGATCAGAAAAATCCAATCTATCCATCTGTACTGGTTTCATGCATGTTAGAACAACTTAACCTTGCTGTTTAGGTCAAACATGTTAATGCACTTGTATGAACCCATAACTTGAGTTTGTATTTGAATCTTTGGTTCAAATAAGCTCAAAACCTTCTGGTTGTAGTTGCATTAGCCCAACACACACATATTGCCATGTCATGATCATGCATCATGTTGTGTGTTGCATTGATTGAGTTTCCTCTCTATTGTCGGTGGTTGTCCCCTCTCGATAGACGTATTCCGACGATGAGTTCGATGACACCGATGAAGAGCTATACTATCTTCAGAAGTGCCAAGCAAGCAAAATGTCACATCCCTAGCTTCTGGCATTACACTAGGGTAACTTCATGTGTGCATCATGTTTAAACTTTGGAAGAAACTTGAAATGGGGATTGCCTAAACCCTAGCATTAAAGGAATTCACTAGGTTCAACCAAAATATTTCCAGTAAATCCAAATGGCTTTAAAAAATGTTCATCATTCTTGGAAAAAGCTGGAAACAGTAACCAGAGGTGATGCACATTTTTGCATGACATATTTGGGCTCTGGATTAAATCATACTCTATTTTCATTTGGGCATTTAAATGCTATTAAATATTTTAAATGCTCAAATAATCATAAACTAAAATGTTTACTGTAGGATATATTCCCAACAGTGATCATGAGTAGTTTCATGATTTTTGGAAGTGTCTAAGTATTTTTAATAAAACCCTAAAGACTACAGAATAATAGAAAACAAAATTAAAACAGAAAGCAGAGAGAGAAAGCAAACCTGGGGGCCCAGCTGTGGCCCAGCCCACCTCCTTCCCTTGTCTTCTTCCAGCTGCTGCCAGGAGGACGCCGGTCGTGTGCTCGCCGCGCGCGCGCCACCTCCACCCTGCCTGGCTGCCCCCTTGTCGCTCTGGCTCTCCCTCGCGACGCCACGCAGCCCCCGACCTCTCTTGCACTCTCCCTCGCCCTCATCCCCTCCTCTGTCTCTCTCTCATGCGCACGGCCGAACGCCACCATCGCCACCGACGTCGTTCGCCGCGGCCACAGCCACCGCCTCACCTCCTCGACAGGTCCACGAGCTCCGCCTCGACCCACTCCTCCTCCTCACCGCGGCAAGTGAGCCGGGACGCTCCGCAGCGTCGTCATCGCCACCGTCTTAAACCTCGGGAGCCGGTCACCGCCGACATCGATTCGCCATCGCCAAGCCGTCCCCAAGCAAGCCGAGCCCCTCTTTGTGATTGCTGTGAGCTCCGCCACCGTTTCCCCCTCTTCCCCGCTTCGTTTGATCGTCGTAGCCGTCGCCCCCTTGATGACCGAAACACGCCGCCGCCTGAGCTCAACATCGGCGTGGCTCCGGTGACCTTTTGGTCCCGGGCGTGCGTCTGATGTGTTTGCCGCACGCTGTAGAGCAACTCACGTGCTTTGGACTGGCCGTTTGCACACCACAACACATACCCCACAACCGCTCGAGCTCCGGCCGCCGCTGCTTATGCCGCCGTCGTCGCTACCGTCCACCTCAGGCCTCCCTGAGGCCACCTTCGGACGCGCCGTGATTCCAGCTTCCCGTAAAGCCCAGCCACGCATCCATCCATTGCCGGAGTTGGCTGGAAGGGCGACTCCACCACCGGTGATAGTCACTATTTGAGGTTAATCACCCCGCTAACTAAGCCTCTAAGCCACTGACAGCTGGGCCCCACCGAATTATTTAAACCCCTAACAAAATTAGTTAGACTTAAAGTTAATCCCGGTGGACCCACGCGTCAGAGTTGACTGTGCTGACGTGGGTGTTGACCTGGCCCACATGTCCGTGACACTAATGGCACTGGGCCACTGACCGGTGGATCCCATGCACTAGGTTTTACTCTGGCCAGCCCTGTTGACCGCTGACGTCACAGTGGGGCAACGCTGACGGAGTTAAACATTTTCTGGATTTAAAATAATTCAGAAAATTCCAGAAAATAGTTAAAACTTCAAAAAACCATAGAAATTAATCTATAACTCCAAATGAAATAATTTATATATGAAAAATTATCAAAAAATCCTATCTATCCATTTATGCTGTTTTCATGCATGTTGGAACCCTTCAACCTTGCTGTTTAGGTGAAACAAGTTAATGCACTAATATGACCTCTTATTTTGGGTTTGCATTTGAATCCTTGATCCAAATGAACTCAAACCAATCTGTTCTAAGTTGCATTAGCCAAAACACACTCATTTTGCCATGTCATGAGCATGCATCATATTGTTGCATTACATTGATTGTGTTTCTTCCTTGTTTGCCGATATTGTCCCCTCTCAGTAAACGTGGTTCCGACGATGAGTTCGATGACACCGATGAAGAGCTATTACTATCTTCAGAAGTGCCAGGCAACCAAACCCCCCTTGTTGATTCCGATACAATCCCACTCTCTCGCTCCTGCTCTCTTTTACTGCAATAGGACAACAACGATTCATCTGTTACTTGCTGCAGTAGTTGGACCCCCTTATCGTCTGCATGACCTGTCATTGCCACAGTAAATAGATGAAACCCACAAGCATGAGTAGGAGTTGTTTGAGCCCTGATGTGCCTACTCATTCATGCTTGTTTGTCATGCCTGCTATTGCTTAGAGTTGTGTCAGGTCTGATTCATCGGGGATGAATTGGAAAGTTGTGAACATGTCCTAATGTGTGTGAGCTAGGTGTGTTGAACACGATTTGGTAAAGGTATCGATGAGAGGCCATGTAGGAGTACATGGTGGGTTGTTTCATTGAGGCCTTCCCTAAGAACTGAGATCTGTATGTGTGATTTAAGAATCAGTTACTACCATACATTGGGCCCGAAACCAATGGACCCTCTCGGCTACTTAATCACCCTAGTCCTCTGTCCATGAGTTGCAACTAGTTTCTAGTGTTTGTAGGATATGTGTTGGCATCCGTGCATAGAGCTGACCCCAGGGGTGGGCTATGTTGCAGTAGATACACCGTGGCTGGGCATGCCGGGCGCCCGTTTAGTGTCTCGGAACCCTGTACACATCGTTCGGGGCCGTATGTGGAAACCTCGGCCGGATTCCCTGCGGATGGAACCTGGATAGGCGATAAACCTGGACTAGAGACTTGAGTGTTAGGTAGGCCATGGACGACACCCTCGTTGGGCTTCCGCTTGAAGGTTGCCGAGTACATGTCGTGTAAACGACGGTAAGTGGTGAGAGCGTGTATGAAGAAGTAGACCCCTGCAGGGTTAACATCATCTATTCGAATAGCCCCGTCTGCGGTTAAGGACTACTTGGTTTCCTATACAGTTCATAGACAAGTGAAAGTGGATACTCTAAAACTCGCAAGATAAGTGTGAGTGCTATGGATGGCCTTCTCGTAGGGAGACAGGAGCGGATCCATAGTGGTGTATTGAATGGTGAATATGTGGACTCGTGTGCGCCACCTCAAAAGAGTTGCTTGCAGTCGTAGTTCAGGTTAGCCACTGAGTCAAAGCTGGCTTGCTACAGTTAAACTCCACCACCCCTTTATTGATACCAATGCATATGTAGATAGTTCTGATGTAAGTCTTGCTGGTTACATTTGTACTCATGTTTGCTTAATTTATGTTTTGCAGAGAGACATCAGTCTCGCTAGTAGTTCCATGTGGGCTTCGACGTTTAGCTTGCTACCTCAGCTACGATCTTGTGCCCTCGGCAGGATCTGGTAGATAGTCAGGCTTCTTAGCCTTTTTCATTTTGTAGATGTCTGTACTCAGACATGTTAAGCTTCCGCTTGTGCTTTGATTTGTATGCTATGATGGCTGGGTCATGAGACCCATGTTTGTAATATCTCGCTCCTTGGAGCCTAATGAATAAATACTTGAGTTGTAGAGTTATGTTGTGATGCCATGTTATATTTACACATATCGAGCATATTGTGTGTATGATTGAAATGCTTGGTATGTGTGGGATCCGACAATCTAGTTGTTTATCCTTGGCAGCCTCTCTTATGGGGAAATGTAGTCTAGTGCTTCCATGAGCCATAGTAGTCCGCTACAGACCGGTTCACCGGAGTCCTGTTAGCCCAGCACTACTGCTCACGAAACTTGACTGGCCGACATGTGTTTCACTTCGTTCCCGTGTCTGTCCCTTCAGGGAAATGTCATGCGGTGACATCTGGAGTCCTGCCTAGCCTGCTACAGCCTGGGTTCACCGGAGTCCTGTTAGCCCAGTGCTACAGCCCGGATTCACACGCTGCTGACCGACATGCTTGATGTGATTCATGTATGCCTGTCCCCATAGGTTAGTGCCGCTTTGGGTTCACGACTAGCCATGTCGGCCCGGGTTCTCTATCATATGGATGCTAGCGACATTATCATATACGTGAGCCAAAAGGTGCAAACGGTCCCGGGCCATGGTAAGGCGACACCCGTGGGAATACCATGCGTGAGGTCGCAAAGTGATATGAGGTGTTACCGCCTAGACCGATGTGACTTGGAATCGGGGTCCTGACAGCTTTGGTATCAGAGCCTGACTGCCTGTAGGATTAGCAAGCCAAACTGGTCGAGGTTGTGTCTAGAAACGCTTTAGTTATGTAAGGGAATTGATTGTGGAAGGGAACATATGGCTCTTTTACTCCTTATACCTTATGCCTTCTGATCTAAGTCACCCTCTTCTCTTCTATGGGGATTAAGAACTAGGTTTGTCATCTTTATATCAGGATCACGTGTTACTAATCCGTAGATTCGTAGGATAGTTGGTCTCAAGCCTCAGTTCAGTTTCTACTACTCCAGTGTGTTGTTAAATGGCCTCAGAACCCTGATATGATGTTGTTGAGTGGTTATGCCACCATTTTGCAGGATCTCTCAAATATTTTTGAGCATTTACAGCCATTATGCTGTCCGAGCCATCCCAGGTTTCTACATAGTCTGATGCATTTGCAAATCCATTCTTTCCGCTCCCGATGTCCCTTTGGGCCAGTTCAACCACACTAATCGATGATTGAGGTACTCTATTGCCTCGACATATATGTTGGAGCTATTATTATGACCCTAGATGTCTTAGGGAGTCACCTAGTAATCTAGTAATGCTTTGTATTCCCAGTGTGATGATTTTGGCCCTTAATCCCGAAGCATCCCGTGATGCCATTAGTTAGTAGGCATTCTATTCCTGGGTTTGTGAACCCGAGATTCACCCTACTTACTTCATGTTGATAGTGTTTGCTCGTTCCTTTAGGTTATTAGTAACCTTTGCATTAGTCCTCGAGGTCCGTGGTATTTCCTTCTTCCAAATACTATGAACCACTTATGGCATAAGTTTGTTGGATCAAAAGATCACAATCAGACTGCTCTTGATGAGTTCTTCGTTCTACATTGTGAATCTGCCAGTTCTACCTTTCTGCATGGGTTATCCGAAAGAAATGTTGAGCTTGCTCGACATACTAATCCATGCATCCACAACTCAGAAAATCATATGTTCTTTGAGTTGTCCCTCATTAGTTGTTTTTTTACCTCCGTCTATCAATTTGTAGTCAGGAGTAGTCATGCACTCGTGTTATCGATGCCCATTACTCTTGTGGTTCGTCAAGCCATTCTATTCCAGAATGACTAGGAGAAACAGACTCCAGTACCTCATCCATATCCAGGATTGGGTCAAAGCAGTTGTAATCCGCAAATCAAATGCCAATCCAGCTTTTGATTCTGTTCTACCTTGGAGTATTACCATCTTTATATCAAGAATGTCATGGAAATTGCACACCATCCTATGAACTCTTGATACAGTGATACTTCTTGCCATCATTATTCATTCCTTGGTCCCCATGATATCCGACAAGTGAATCGTGATGCGTGAAATCAATACTCCTAGCAACTCCGTTGCTTGGTAGTTAAAGGACAATATTCTCATCCCTAGCGTGTTGGTTACTGAACCATCGTTCTGAGATTGATCGTGCTACCTAGTCCTTATTTCCGGTGCACTTTTCAATCAATGAGTTAGGATAGTGTCAATCCTTGCTTATTTGATCATATCGTCTTGCCCTGAAAAGCAAGATTGTTCTCGAGCTTAGTGACATATCGGTGGTTCGTGATTTTCCATATATCTTCTCGGAAGTATAACCAGGTTGTCACCTGACCGCTATGTTGAGTTCGTGATCAAGTGGTTTCTTATAAACCACCCCTTTCTCCAAGAATCTGTGTTGGATACCCCTGAGCTAGCTGGTTAAGCTAAACAACAACTTGGAGAGTTGGAAGATAAAAGCTTGCCCAACTTAGTTCATTCCAAAGGGATATCCTTGTGTGTGTGTGTTGAAGAAAGATAAAATTTTCATCGATTGGTCCTCGTGATAAGTTTTTGGATCTATTGTCTTATCCAAACTTTGATTTGAGTGTGGGCTATCCTAAAATCAAATCAGAACCAACGATGTTCATAATGTTGTCTTACTCGTGGTTGATCCCTCGAGCATACACGATTACATCCTTTGGTCTGACCAATGCTATCACCGTGTTCACTTAATTATGGAATTCCATCTATATGGAAGCCTTGATGGTTTGTTGTTGAGCCCATTGACAACAATTTCATCTTGTCCATGATTCATGTTGAACATGTAAATTAGTGTTGGAAACTTTGTAAGCAATGCTTCGTGTTCCGTTCATGAAGCTTATGCTTGGATGGAAGAAGTGACTTCCTCGAATTCATGCGCATTCTATGCAAGTTGCTGCCGTGAATACGAGAAAGATTGTTTTTGCTTCCTCTGGAATCATCCCAAGTTAGTCACGCATGTGCGAAGTACTCTATGGTTTGATAGGTTGGCCGCCTCCGTTCTATATGTGTTTCCTAGCACACCAAGCCACTGAATGACTTGTTCAACGATAAGAAGTTCCTTCTTAAGAGCATGCCTTATGTAAGGACTTTGATATCCTTGACGATGGTTCTCCACCTGAACTCGGTAGTGTTTTATTATAAGACTACTACGTGGTCATGCTTGTCTGGGACAGCTTGTTCACATGTGTGTAGCAGAACCCGCTCATGTTTTGGAGCTTGCTATCGTAGTTCATTTCCCGAGAATCTCGCAACGTTATCTCGTCGATTTGTGTTGCAACTTTTCTTTTTTAGACATGTTGAGTCTGAAGTATCATGTTACTGACCAGATCTGAATCTCAGGCAGATATGATGGTTGGAACATTCCCAACATTTGCATTTTGATCCCAGCTTGCACCGCCATTGTGTCATCCTACTATGGACTGCCCTTCTCAGCAGTTTCTGTTCAGGATCATCTTCGAAAGTGGTCCTACCATGGATCCCATCCATTTCCAATGATAAGCAAAAATCATCCATTGTGTTGTCTTCAACAAGGTAGTCCACATCATCCATTCTAGTCAGGGTATGTCATTCTTTCGAACTTCTTCAAACGATTGCTCGAGATTTTCCCTAGGCTGGTATAGAGAATTTTATTGATCTCTGGATCAGAAGTAATTCTTTTTTCCACTTAAGGGATGATTCTACAGGTCACCCTCCTCCAAGATGTCTCGTTTCGGTGTCTTGGAAACTCAACTCCTCGCTACGTTGGCAATCGTTCACCACCCTTTTAGATGTGGAATTGTTGCCTACCTAGTGATCCTTTGTCATGTGTTTCACTCCATCTCTCTGGATGTATGCTCCGTGTCTCAGCTCGAGAGATGTTTCAGCGTCTCGCTCCATGAGTTGATCCTAAGTTGTTCGATCTTCGATAAGATCGATCCTTCGAGATTTTTCCCTTTCCTCTCATTTGTCATGTTAGTTGGGGTTCTCAGAGAAGGACATCGAGACAATGATGGTGATCGAATCAACATTCTTATCAAGTGCAACTTGGATCGAGAAGGTTGTGTTAGTTGCGTTCCCCTTTATCTTAGCCTACGCTTGAATCTTGGGACGAGATTCTTGTTTAGTGGGGGTGAGTTGTCACATCCCTAGCTTCTGGCATTGCACTAGGGTAACTTCATGTGTGCATCATGTTTAAACTTTGAAAGAAACTTGAAATGGGGATTGCCTAAACCCTAGCATTAAAAGAATTCACTAGGTTCAACCAAAATATTTCCAGTAAATCCAAATGGCTTTAAAAAATGTTCATCGTTCTTGGAAAAAGCTGGAAACAGTAACTAGAGGTGATGCACATTTTTGCATGACATATTTGGGCTCTGGATTAAATCATACTCTATTTTCATTTGGGCATTTAAATGCTATTAAATATTTTAAATGCTCAAATAATCATAAACTAAAATGTTTACTATAGGATATATTCAAAACAGTGATCATGAGTAGTTTCATGATTTTTGGAAGTGTCTAAGTATTTTTAATAAAGCCCTAAAGACTACAGAATAATAGAAAACAAAATTAAAATAGAAAGCAGAGAGAGAGAGAAAGCAAACCTGGCGGCCCAGCTGTGGCCCAGCACTGTTGGCCCAGCCCACCTCCTTCCCTTGTCTTCTTCCAGCTGCTGCCAGGAGGACGCCGGGCGTGTGCTCGCCGCGTGCGCCACCTCCACCCTGCCTGGCTGCCCCCTCGTCGCTCTGGCCCTCCCCCGCGACGCCACGCAACCCCTGACCTCTCTCGCACTCTCCCTCGCCCTCATCCCCTC
The DNA here is from genome assembly GCF_056163025.1 of Triticum urartu. Classification (NCBI taxonomy): domain Eukaryota; kingdom Viridiplantae; phylum Streptophyta; class Magnoliopsida; order Poales; family Poaceae; genus Triticum; species Triticum urartu. Next base: position 395,615,534 of record NC_141876.1, on the reverse strand, counting down.
CTCTGTCTCTCTCTCTCTCTCTCACGCGCACGGCCGAACGCCACCGTCGCCACCGACGCCATTCACCGCGGCCATAGCCACCGCCTCACCTCCTCGACAGGTCCACGAGCTCCGCCTCGACCCACTCCTCCTCCTCCTCACCGCGCCAAGTGAGCCGGGACGCTCCACAACATCGTCATCGCCACCGTCTTCAACCTCGGGAGCCGGTCACCGCCGACGTCGATTCGCCATCGCCAAGCCGTCCACGAGCAAGCCAAGCCCCTCTTCATGATCATTGTGAGCTCCGCCACCGTTTCCCCCTCTTCCCCGCTCTGTTTGATCGCCATAGCCGTCGCCCCCTTGATGACCGAAACGCGCCACCGCCTGAGCTCAACATCGGCGTGGCTCCGGTGACCTTTTGGTCCCGGGCATGTGTCTGATGTGTTTGCCGCACGCTGTAGAGCAACTCACGTGCTTTGGACTGGCCGTTTGCACACCACAACACCAACCCCGCAACCGCCTGAGCTCCGGCCGCCGCTGCTGATGCCGTCGCCGTCGCTACCGTCCACCTCAGGCCTCCCTGAGGCCACATTCGGACGCGCCGTGATTCCAGCTTCCCGTAGAGCCCAGCCACGCATCCATCCATCGCCGAAGTTGGCCGAAAGAGCGACTCCGCCGCGTCTGTGTACTCGCCGGCGATTAGCCGCCGGTGATAGCCACTGTTTGGGGTTAATCACCCCGCTAACTAAGCCTCTAAGCCACTGACAGTCGGGCCCCACCGAATTATTTAAACCCCTAACAAAATTAGTTAGACTTAAGTTAATCCCGGTGGACCCACGCGTCAGAGTTGACTGTGCTGACGTGGGTGTTGACCTGGCCCACATGTCCGTGACACTAATGGCACTGGGCCACTGACTGGTGGGTCCCATGCGTCAGGTTTGACTCTGGCCGGCCCCGTTGACCGCTGACATCACAGTGAGGCAACGCTGGCACAGTTAAACATTTTTTGGATCTAAAATAATTCAGAAAATTCTAGAAAATAGTTAAAACTTCAAAAAATCATAGAAAATAACCTATAACTCCAAATGAAATAATTTATATATGAAAAATTATCAGAAAAATCCAGCCTATCCATTTATGCTATTTTCATGCATGTTAGAACCCTTCAACCTTGCTGTTTAGGTGAAACAAGTTAATGCACTAATATGACCTCTTATTTTGGGTTTGCATTTGAATCCTTGATCCAAATGAACTCAAACCAATATGTTCTAAGTTGCATTAGCCAAAACACACTCATTTTTCCATGTCATGAGCATGCATCATATTGTTGCATTGCATTGATTGTGTTTCTTCCTTGTTTGCCGGTATTGTCCCCTCTTAGTAAACGTGGTTCCGACGATGAGTTCGATGACACCGATGTAGAGCTATTACTATCTTCAGAAGTGCCAGGCAACCAAACCCCCCTTGTTCATTCCGATACAATCCCACTCTCTGGCTCCTGCTCTCTTTTACTGCAATAGGACAACAACGATTCATCTGTTACTTGCTGCGGTAGTTGAACCCCCTTATCCTCTGCATGACCTGTCATTGCCATAGTAAATAGATGAAACCCACTAGCATGAGTAGGAGTTGTTTGAGCCCTGATGTGCCTACTCATTCATGCTTGTTTGTCATGCCTGCTATTGCTTAGAGTTGTGTCAGGTCTAATTCATCGGGGATGAATTGGAAAGTTGTGAACATGTCCTAATGTGTGTGAGCTAGGTGTGTTGAACACGATTTGGTAAAGGTATCGATGAGAGGCCATGTAGGAGTACATGGTGGGTTGTTTCATTGAGGCCGTCCCTAAGAACTGAGATCTGTATGTGTGATTTAAGAATCAGTTACTACCATACATTGGGCCCCAAACCAATGGACCCTCTCGGCTTCTTAATCACCCTAGTCCTCTGTCCAGGAGTTGCAACTAGTTTCTAGTGTTTGTAGGATATGTGTTGGCGTCCGTGCGTAGAGCTGACCCCAGGGGTGGGCTATGTTGCGGTAGATACACCGTGGCTGGGCATGCCGGGCGCCCGTTTGGTGTCTCGGAACCCTGTACACATCGTTCGGGGCCGTATGTGGAAACCTCGGACGGATTCCCTGCGGATGGAACCTGGATAGGCGATAAACCTAGACTAGAGACTTGAGTGTTAGGTAGGCCGTGGCCGACACCCTCGTTGGGCTTCCGCTTGAAGGTTGCCGAGTACATGTCATGTAAACGACGGTAAGTGGTGAGAGCGTGTATGAAGAAGTAGACCCCTGCAGGGTTAACATCATCTATTCGAATAGCCGCGTCCGCGGTAAAGGACTACTTGGTTGCCTATACAGTTCATAGACAAGTGAAAGTGGATACTCTAAAACTCGCAAGATAAGTGTGAGTGCTATGGATGGCCTTCTCGTAGGGAGACCGAAGCGGATCCATAGTGGTGTATTGAATGGTGAATATGTGGACTCGTGTGCGCCACCTCAAAAGAGTTGCTTGCAGTCGTAGTTCAGGTTAGCCACTGAGTCAAAGCTGGCTTGCTGCAGTTAAACTCCAGCACCCCCTTTATTGATATCGATGCATATGTAGATTGTTTTGATCTAAGTCTTGCTGGGTACATTTGTACTCACGTTTGCTTAATTTATGTTTTGCAGAGAGACGTCAGTCTCGCTAGTAGTTCCGTGTGGGCTTCGACGTTTAGCTTGCTACCTCAGCTACGATCTTGTGCCCTCGGCAGGATCTAGTAGATAGTCAGGCTTCTTAGCCTTTTTCATTTGTAGATGTCTGTACTCAGACATGTTAAGCTTCCACTTGTGCTTTGATTTGTATGCTATGATTGTTGGGTCATCAGACCCATGTTTGTAATATCTCGCTCCTCAGAGCCTAATGAATAAATACTTGAGTTGTAGAGTTATGTTGTGATTGAAATGCTTGGTATGTGTGGGATCCGACAATCTAGTTGTTTATCCTTGGCAACCTCTCTTATGGGGAAATGTAGTCTAGTGCTTCCATGAGCCATAGTAGTCCGCTACAGCCCGGTTCACCGGAGTCCTGTTAGCCCAGCACTAGTGCTCAAGACACTTGACTGGACGGCATGTGTTTCACTTCGTTTCTGTGTCTGTCCCTTCGGGGAAATGTCACGCGGTGACATCCGGAGTCCTGCCTAGCCTGCTACAGCCCGGGTTCACCGGAGTCCTGTTAGCCCAGCGCTACAACCCAGATTCACACGCTGCTGACCGTCATGCTCGATGTGATTCATGTATGCCTGTCCCCATAGGTTAGTGCCGCTTTGGGTTCATGACTAGCCGTGGCGGCTCGGGTTCTCTGTCATATGGATGCTAGCGACACTATCATATACGTGAGCCAAAAGGCGCAAACGGTCCCGGGCCATGGTAAAGCGACACCCGTGGGAATACCGTGCGTGAGGCCGCAAAGTGATATGAGGTGTTACCGGCTAGATCGATGTGACTTGGAATCGGGGTCCTGACACAAAACCCCCATGTTCATTCCGATACAATCCCACTCTCTCGCTCATGCTCTCTTTTAATGCATTAGGACAACAACGATTCAACTATTACATGCTGCGGTAGTTGAACCCCTTATCCTCTGCATGACCTGTCATTGCCATAGTAAATAGATGAAACCCACTAGCATGAGTAGGAGTTGTTTGAGCCCTGATGTGCCTACTCATTCATGTTTGTTTGTCATGCCTGCTACTGCTTAGAGTTGAGTCAGGTCTGATTCATCGGGGATGAATTGGAATGGTGATGAACATGTCCTACTGTGTGTGAGCTAAGTGTGTGAACACGATTTGGTAAAGGTAGCGGTGAGAGGCCATGTAGGAGTACATGGTGGGTTGTCTCATTGAAATCGTTCTCAGGAACTGAGTTCTGTGTTTGTGATCCATGAACAGCTACTACCACTCATTGGGATCCTTAACTGACCCTCTCGACTTATTAACTGCCCTAGTCCTCTGTCCAGGAGTTGCAACTAGTTTCTGGTGTTTATAGGATATGTGTTCGCGGCCGTGTGTAGTGCTGACCCTAGAGGTGGGCTATGATGCGGTAGATACACCGTGGCACGGTGTACCGGGCGCCCGTTTGGTGTCTCGGGAACCCTGCACACATCGTTTGGGGTTGTGAGCGAAACCCCGACCGGATCTCCTTGCAGATGGGACCCGAATAGGCGATAAACCTGGACTAGAGACTTGTGTGGTTAGTCAAGTCATGGCCAACTCCCTCGCCAGGCTTCCGCTTGAAGGTTGCCGAGATACACAACATGTACATGGTGGTAAGTGGAGAGAGCGTGTGCGAAGAAGTACACCCCTGCAGGGTTATAAATGATCTATTCGAATAGCCGTGTCCACGGTAAAGGACTTCTAGGTTGCCTATAACAGTTCATAGACAAGTGAAAGTGGATACTCTAAAACTTGCAAGATAAGCGTGAGTGCTATGGATGGCCTTCTCGTAGGGAGACGGGAGTGGATCCATAGTGGTGTATTGATATGGTGAATATGTGGACTCGTGTGCGCCACCTCAAAAGAGTTAATTGCAGTCATAGTTTAGGATAGCCACTGAGTCAAAGCTGGCTTGCCGCAGTCAAACCCCACCACCCCCTTTGTTGATACTGATGCATATGTAGCTAGTTCTGATGTAAGTCTTGCTGGGTACATTTGTACTCACGTTTTCCTATTTTATGTTTTGCAGAGAGACGTCAGTCTCGCTAGTAGTTTCGTGTGGACTTCGACGTTTAGCTTGATACCTCAGCTACGATCTTGTGTCCTCGACAAGATCTGGTAGATAGTCAGGCTTCTCAGCCTTTTTCATTTGTAGATGTCTGTACTCAGACATGTTAAGCTTCCGCATGTGCTTTGACTTGTATGCTCTGAATGTTGGGTCATGAGACCCATGTTTGTAATATCTCGCTCCTCGGAGCCTAATGAATAAATATTTGAGTCATAGAGTTATGTTGTGATGCCATGTTGTATTTACACATATCGAGCATATTGTGTGTATGATTGAAATGCTTGGTATGTGTGGGATCCGACAACCTAGTTGTTTATCCTTGGTAGCCTCTCTTATGGGGAAATGTAGTCTTGTGTTTCCATGAGCCATAGTAGTCCGCTACAGCCCGGTTCACCGGAGTCCTGTTAGCCCAGCACTAGTGCTCAAGACACTTGACTGGACGGCATGTGTTTCACTTCGTTTCTGTGTCTGTCCCTTCGGGGAAATGTCACGCGGTGACATCCGGAGTCCTGCCTAGCCTGCTACAGCCCGGGTTCACCGGAGTCCTGTTAGCCCAGCGCTACAACCCAGATTCACACGCTGCTGACCGTCATGCTCGATGTGATTCATGTATGCCTGTCCCCATAGGTTAGTGCCGCTTTGGGTTCATGACTAGCCGTGGCGGCTCGGGTTCTCTGTCATATGGATGCTAGCGACACTATCATATACGTGAGCCAAAAGGCGCAAACGGTCCCGGGCCATGGTAAAGCGACACCCGTGGGAATACCGTGCGTGAGGCCGCAAAGTGATATGAGGTGTTACCGGCTAGATCGATGTGACTTGGAATCGGGGTCCTGACACAAAACCCCCATGTTCATTCCGATACAATCCCACTCTCTCGCTCATGCTCTCTTTTAATGCATTAGGACAACAACGATTCAACTATTACATGCTGCGGTAGTTGAACCCCTTATCCTCTGCATGACCTGTCATTGCCATAGTAAATAGATGAAACCCACTAGCATGAGTAGGAGTTGTTTGAGCCCTGATGTGCCTACTCATTCATGTTTGTTTGTCATGCCTGCTACTGCTTAGAGTTGAGTCAGGTCTGATTCATCGGGGATGAATTGGAATGGTGATGAACATGTCCTACTGTGTGTGAGCTAAGTGTGTGAACACGATTTGGTAAAGGTAGCGGTGAGAGGCCATGTAGGAGTACATGGTGGGTTGTCTCATTGAAATCGTTCTCAGGAACTGAGTTCTGTGTTTGTGATCCATGAACAGCTACTACCACTCATTGGGATCCTTAACTGACCCTCTCGACTTATTAACTGCCCTAGTCCTCTGTCCAGGAGTTGCAACTAGTTTCTGGTGTTTATAGGATATGTGTTCGCGGCCGTGCGTAGTGCTGACCCTAGAGGTGGGCTATGATGCGGTAGATACACCGTGGCACGGTGTACCGGGCGCCCGTTTGGTGTCTCGGGAACCCTGCACACATCGTTTGGGGTTGTGAGCGAAACCCCGACCGGATCTCCTTGCAGATGGGACCCGAATAGGCGATAAACCTGGACTAGAGACTTGTGTGGTTAGTCAAGTCATGGCCAACTCCCTCGCCAGGCTTCCGCTTGAAGGTTGCCGAGATACACAACATGTACATGGTGGTAAGTGGAGAGAGCGTGTGCGAAGAAGTACACCCCTGCAGGGTTATAAATGATCTATTCGAATAGCCGTGTCCACGGTAAAGGACTTCTAGGTTGCCTATAACAGTTCATAGACAAGTGAAAGTGGATACTCTAAAACTTGCAAGATAAGCGTGAGTGCTATGGATGGCCTTCTCGTAGGGAGACGGGAGTGGATCCATAGTGGTGTATTGATATGGTGAATATGTGGACTCGTGTGCGCCACCTCAAAAGAGTTAATTGCAGTCATAGTTTAGGATAGCCACTGAGTCAAAGCTGGCTTGCCGCAGTCAAACCCCACCACCCCCTTTGTTGATACTGATGCATATGTAGCTAGTTCTGATGTAAGTCTTGCTGGGTACATTTGTACTCACGTTTTCCTATTTTATGTTTTGCAGAGAGACGTCAGTCTCGCTAGTAGTTTCGTGTGGACTTCGACGTTTAGCTTGATACCTCAGCTACGATCTTGTGTCCTCGACAAGATCTGGTAGATAGTCAGGCTTCTCAGCCTTTTTCATTTGTAGATGTCTGTACTCAGACATGTTAAGCTTCCGCATGTGCTTTGACTTGTATGCTCTGAATGTTGGGTCATGAGACCCATGTTTGTAATATCTCGCTCCTCGGAGCCTAATGAATAAATATTTGAGTCATAGAGTTATGTTGTGATGCCATGTTGTATTTACACATATCGAGCATATTGTGTGTATGATTGAAATGCTTGGTATGTGTGGGATCCGACAACCTAGTTGTTTATCCTTGGTAGCCTCTCTTATGGGGAAATGTAGTCTTGTGTTTCCATGAGCCATAGTAGTCCGCTACAGCCCGGTTCACCGGAGTCCTGCTAGCCCAGCACTACTGCTCCAGAACACTTGACTGGTCGACATGTGATTCACTTCGTTCGTGTGTCTGTCCCTTCGGGGAAATGTCACACGGTGACATCCAGAGTCCTGCCTAGCCTGCTACAGCCCGGGTTCCCGGAGTCCTGTTAGCCCAGTGCTACAGCCCGGATTCGCACGCTGCTGACCGACATGCTTGATGTTGATTCATGTATGCCTGTCCCTGTAAGTTAGTGCCACTTTGGGTTCACGACTAGTCATGTTGGCCCAGGTTCACTGTCATATGGATGCTAGCGACACTATCATATACGTGAGCCAAAAGGCGCAAACGGTCTCGGCCCAGGTAAGGTGGCACCCGTGGGAATACCATGCGTGAGGCCGCAAAGTGATATGATGTGTTACATGCTAGATCAGTGTGACTTAGAATCGGGGTCCTGACAATGTCGGTATCAGAGCCTGACTGCCTGTAGGATTACCAAGCCAAACTGGTCGAAGTTGAGTCTAGAAATGCTTTAGTTATATAAGGGAATTGATTGTGGAAGGGAACATAAGGCTCTTTTTACCCCGTTACCTTATGCCCTTCTGATCTGAGTCAACCTCTTCTTTTCTACGGGGTTAAAAAACTAGGCCTTCTCATCTATCTATCAGGATGACGAGTTACTATGATAGAGACTTAAAGGATTGTTGGTTTCAAGTCTCAGTTCAGTTTCTACTACTTCCGTATGTTCATAGCTGGCCTCAGAGCTTTGATATTGTGATTTTAAGTGGTTATGCCACCATTTTGCAGGATGTCTCAAATCATTTTGAGCATTTACAACCGTTATGCTGTCCAAGTCATCCCAGGTTTTTAAATAGTCTCATGCATTTGCAAATCCCTTCCTTCCGTTCCCGATGTCCCTTTGGGCCAGTTCTACCACACTAATCGATGAGTTGAGGTACTCTGTTGCCTCGACATATATGTTGGAGCTATTATTATGACCCTAGGTGTTTTAGGGAGTCATCTAGTAATCTAGCCATGTTTTGTGTTCCCGGTGTGATGATTCTTGCCATTATTCTTGAAAGTATCCCGTGATGCCATTTAGTAGTAGGTATTCTACTCCTGGGTTCTTGAACCAGAGATTCACCCTACTTACTTCATGTTGATAGTGTCTTCTAGTTCCTTTAGGATATTAGTAACCTTATGATAGTCTTCGAGGTCTGTGGTATTTCCTTCTTCCAAATACCATGAACCATCATGGCAGAAGTTCTTTGAACCAAAAGATCACAACCATGGTGCTCTTGAGGAGTACTCCATTCATATTGTGAATCTGCCAGTCCCTTTTCTTCTGCATGCATAATCTATGCATCCATAACTCAGAAAATCATATGTTCTTTGAGTTGTCCCTCATTAGTTGTTTCTGACCTCTGACTATCAATTTGTAGTCAGGAGTAGTCATGCATTCGTGTAATCGATGCCTATTATTCTTGTGGTCCGACAAGCCATTCTATTCCAGAATGACTAGGAGAAACAAACTCCAGCGCCTCATCCATTTCTTGGACTGGTCAAAGTAGTTGTATCTCGCAGATCAAAATGCCAATCCATCTTTGCTCTGTTCTACCTTGAAGTGTTACCATCTTTATGTCAAGAATGTCATGAGAAATGCACCACCTCTTATGAATTCTTGACGGAGTGATACTTATCGCCATCATTATTCATCCCTCGGTTCCGTGTTGTTGTAACTGGAATGCCGACAAGTGGATTGTGATGTGTGAAATCAATACTCCGAGCAACTTGTTTCTTGGTAGTAAATGGACAATACTCTCATTCTTAGCGTACTGGTTATTAAATCATCATCCTAAGATTGATCATGCTACCTAGTCCTTATTCCAAGTGCACCCTTCGACCAATGAGTTAGGATTATTCAATCCCTTGCTTGTTTGATCATATCGTCTTGCTCTGAAAAGAAAGATTGTTCTCGAGCATAGTAACATATCGGTGGTTCATGATGTTCCGAATATCTTCTCGGAAGTATTACCAGGTTGTCACCTGACCGCTATGTTGAGTTCGTGATCATGTTGGTTTTCCTCCAAACCACCCATTCTCCAAGAATCTGTGTGGGATACCCCTGAGCTACTTGGTTAAGCCAGACAACAACTTGGAGAGTTGGAAGATAAAAGCTTGTCTGACTTAGTTCATGTTAAGGGATATCTTTGTGTGTGTGTGTTGAAGGAATATGATATCTCCATCGATTGGTCCTCGTGATCAGTTGTTGGATCCATTGCGTTGACAAAACTTTGACTTGAGTATGGTCTATCGCCAAGTCAAATCAGAACCAACGATGTTCGTAATGTTGTCTTACTCGTGGTTGATCCCTCGAGCATACACCATTACATCTTTTGGTCTGACCAATGCTATCACCGTGTTCACATGATGGTGGAAGTCCAGTGATATGGAAATTCTGATGAGTTGCTGTTGAGCCCATCAGCAGCATTTTGTCCCCTCCATGATTTGTGTTGAACATCCAGCTAGTGTTGGAAACTTGTGTAAGCATTTTTTTCATGCCCCGTTCATGAAGTATATATTTGGATGAAAGAAGTGACTTCCTTTGATTCACATGCATTTGATGTAAGTTGCCGCCGTGAATTCGAGAAAGTTTGTTTTGCTTCCTATGGAATTATCCCAAGTCAGTCACGCATGTGCGAAGTATTCTATGGTCTGATAGACTGATCATATTCATTCCATATGTATCCCCTAGCACACCAAGCCACTGATTGATTTGTTCAAGGAAAGGAAGTTCCTTATTAAGAGCATGCCTTATGCAAAGACTTCAATATCCTCGATTATGGTTCCCCACCTGAACTCGGTAGTGTTTTATTATAAGACTGCCACGTGGTCACGCTTGTCTAGGACAGTGTGTTCACAGGTGTGTAGCAAAACCTGCTCATGTTTTGGAGCTTGCTATCGTAGTTCATCTCCCGAGAGTCTCGCAATGTTATCTCATCGACTTGTGTTGAAACTCTTCTTTTCAGGCATGTGAGTCTGAAGTATCCTGTTTCAAACTAGATCTGAATCTCAGGCAGATATGATGGTTGGAACATTCCCGACATTTGCATTTTGTTCCCAACTTGCACTGCCTTGTGTCAATCTCCCTTGGACTGCCCTTCTTAGCAATTGCTATTCGGGATCATCTTCAGAAGTGGTCCTACCATGGGTCCCATCCATTTCCGATGATAAGAAAATCATCCATCGCATTGTCTTTAACAAGGTAGTCCACATCATCCATTCTAGTCCGAGTATGTCATTCTCTCAAACTCCGTCAAACGATCATTTGTGAATTGCCTTAGGTTGGTATAGAGAGTTTCAATGATCGATGTATCAAAAGTAATTCTTTTTGCCACTTAAGGGAATAATTCTACCAGTCATCTTCCCAAAGGTGCCCCGTTTGTTCTGAAGGGCAACCAACTCCTTACTGCGTTGACACCGTTCACCACCCTCCTAAGTGTGGAAATTCCGCTACTTATTAAACCTTGTCATATGCTCATTTCCATCATTCTTGATGTGTGTATCGTGTCTCAGCTCAAGAGATGTTATGTCTCATTTCATAAGCTGATCGTCAGTTTCTCGATCTTTGAGGAGATCAGTTCCGTAGAATTTCTTTCTGTCATCGTCGTGTTGGATGAAGTTCTCAGAGCATGACGTCGAGACAAAGATCGTGATCGAATCAACGTTCTTATGAAGCGCAACCTGGATCGTGAAGATTGTGTTAGTTTGCGTTCCCCCTTTCATCTTACCCTACGCTTGAATCTCGGGACGAGATTCTTGTTTAGTGGGGGTGAGTTGTCACATCCCTAGCTTCTGGCAATGCACTAGGCTAGCCTCATGAGTGTCATCATGTTAAGTTTCAAATGAACTTGAAATGGGGATTGTTTAAACCCTAGCATCAAAGGAATTCACTAGGTTCAACTAAAATATTCTCAGTGAATCAAAATGGCTCACAAAAATGTTCATCATTTCTGGAAAATGCTAGAAGCAATAACCAGAGGTGTTGCACATTTTTCCATGACATATTTAGGCTCTGAATTAAATCATATAGTATTTGCATTTGGGCATATAAATGCTATTACATATTTTAAATGCTCAAATAATCATAAACTAAAATGTTTGTTGTTGGTTATATTCCAAACAGTGGCATTGAGCAGTTTCATGATTTTGGGACCTGTTTAAGTATTTTTTTTAATAAAGCCCTAAAGACTACAGAATAATAGAAAACATAAACTAAAATAGGAAAAGCAGAGAGAGAAGATACCTTACCTGGCCTTACCTGGCCTGGCCCGGCACGACCCAGCCCACTGACCTGGTGCCAGTCATCGCCTACCTCTGCCAGTAGGCAGAGGAGGCACACCGCGACACCGCCGAGCTCGCCACGCCTCCTCCTGCTTGCCGCCGACCGCCTGGAGCTGGCTGGAGACGCCACGCACCCCCAGGCCCTCTCACTCCCCTCGTGCTCATCTCCTCCCCTATCCCTATCGCACGTACCACCCGAGCGCAGCCGCCGCCGCCGCTCGCTGTAGCCATGGCCACCGGCCACCCCATGCCTCGCCGACGCGCCCAGAAGCTCCGTCACTTTGTCCTCCACCCCCTCACCGAGCCACGCCCCGCCGGAATCCCTGCAGCATTGTCCCCGACCTCGTCTTCAACCTTTGACCGCCGGCGAACTCATCGGGGATTCACGAGCTCCAGCCCCTCACCGCCCTCGCCGTTGCCTCTACTAGAATCTCCGTGAGCCCCTGTCCCTTTCCCCTCTCTCCCCGTGCTCGTCCCGCCTTCTAACCATCGTGGCCATCGAAGCCGATAGCTCCTCGCTGCTGGCCATGTCGCCACCGCGACCACGGCCATGCAAGCACGCGTCCAAGCCCACCGCTGCACTCGCTGTATTCCCGCGGGTCGATCACGACCATCCACGGCTCCGGACATGCCCCACAACGCGCAAACCGCCGTTGTCCCAACTCCGGCCGCCGCCGCGAGCTCGCTTCCGACGAGCTCGGTCCACCCCAGCTGCTCCCGCTTGCCCCGTTAGATGCGCGTGATCGCCAGCTCCCCGTAGAGCCTCTCCGCCGCTCATTTGGTTGCCTAAGCTGCGATTCCGAGCACCTCCACCGTCTCTGGCGTCGCCGGCGACGAGCCGTGGACCAAGTCCGGCGAGGTTGACCCGTTTGACCTGGGGTTTGACACCCTCCACGGTCACTGACGTGTGGGCCCGTCCCTGTTAATCTTTAGTTAGATTTAGATTAGTGCTAATTAACCCTTACAGTTAGTTTAGACACTGACCAGTGGGCCCAGGCCCTAATTAACCTAGGTTAGTACTAACGTAAGACTAACTACTCTGTTAGTTAGTTGTTACACTAAGATGTGGGTCCCAGCCGTCAGGTTTGACCTGGGCTGGCGCCTTTGACCTGCTGACGTCACCCCGACATCATGCTGATGCAGTTAACCTTTTTCTGGATTTATTCTTCTTCAGGAAATTCCAGAAAATAGCTAAAACTTCTAAAATTCATAGAAATTAATCTGTAACTCAGAATGAAATAAGTTATATATGAAAATGATCAGAAAAATCCAATCTATCCATCTGTACTGGTTTCATGCATGTTAGAACAACTTAACCTTGTTGTTTAGGTCAAACATGTTAATGCACTTGTATGAACCCATAACTTGAGTTTGTATTTGAATCTTTGGTTCAAATAAGCTCAAAACCTTCTGGTTGTAGTTGCATTAGCCCAACACACTCATATTGCCATGTCATGATCGTGCAACATGTTGTGTGTTGCATTGATTGCATTTCCTCTCTATTGCCGGTGGTTGTCCCCTCTCAATAGACGTATTCCGACGATGAGTTCGATGACACCGATGAAGAGCTATACTATCTTCAGAAGTACCAGGCAAGCAAAACCCCCTTTTTCATTCCGATACAATCCCACTCTCTCGCTCCTGCTCTCTTTTACTGCATTAGGACAACAACGATTCAACTGTTACATGCTGCGGTAGTTGAACCCCTTATCCTCTGCATGACCTGTCATTGCCACAGTAAATAGATGAAACCCACTAGCATGAGTAGGAGTTGTTTGAGCCATGATGTGCCTACTCATTCATGTTTGTTTGTCATGCCTTCTACTGCTTAGAGTTGAGTCAGGTCTGATTCTTCGGGGATGAATTGGAATGGTGATGAACATGTCCTACTATGTGTGAGCTAAGTGTGTGAACACGATTTGGTAAAGGTAGCGGTGAGAGGCCATGTAGGAGTACATGGTGGGTTGTCTCATTGAAACCGTTCTCAGGAACTGAGTTCTGTGTTTGTGATCCATGAACAGCTACTACCACTCATTGGGATCCTTAATTGACCCTCTCGACTTATTAATTGCCCTAGTCCTCTGTCTAGGAGTTGCAACTAGTTTCTGGTGTTTACAGGATATGTGTTGGTGACCGTGCATAGCGCTGACCCTAGGGGTGGGCTATGTTGCGGTAGATACACCGTGTCACGGTGTACCGGGCACCCGTTTGGTGTCTCGGGAACCCTGCACACATGGTTTGGGGCTGTGAGTGAAACCCCGGTCGGATCTCCTCGCGGATGGAACCCGAATAGGCGATAAACCTGGACTAGAGACTTGTGTGGTTAGTCAGGTCGTGGCCGACTCCCTCGCCAGGCTTCCGCTTGAAGGTTGCTGAGATACACAACGTGTACATGGTGGTAAGTGGCGAGAGCGTGTGTGAAGAAGTACACCCCTGCAGGGTTATAAATGATCTATTCGAATAGCCGTGTCCGCGGTAAAGGACTTCCGGGTTGCCTATAATAGTTCATAGACAAGTGAAAGTGGATACTCTAAAACTCGGAAGATAAGCGTGAGTGCTATGGATGGCCTTCTCGTAGGGAGACGGGAGCGGATCCATAGTGGTGTATTGATATGGTGAATATGTGGACTCATGTGCGCCACCTCAAAAGAGTTACTTGCAGTCATAGTTTAGGATGGCCACTGAGTCAAAGCTGGCTTGCCGTAGTCAAACCCCACCACCCCCTTTGTTGATACTGATGCATATGTAGCTAGTTCTGATGTAAGTCTTGCTGGGTACATTTGTACTCACGTTTGCCTATTTTATGTTTTGCAGAGAGACGTCAGTCTTGCTAGTAGTTCCGTGTGGACTTCGACGTTTAGCTTGATACCTCAGCTACGATCTTGTGCCCTCGACAAGATCTGGTAGATAGTCAGGCTTCTCAGCCTTTTTCATTTGTAGATGTCTATACTCAGACATGTTAAGCTTCTGCATGTGCTTTGACTTGTATGCTCTGAATGTTGGGTCATGAGACCCATGTTTGTAATATCTCACTCCTCGAAGCCTAATGAATAAATATTTGAGTCGTAGAGTTATGTTGTGATGCCATGTTGTATTTACACATATCGAGCATATTGTGTGTATGATTGAAATGCTTGGTATGTGTGGGATCCGACAACCTAGTTGTTTATCCTTGGTAGCCTCTCTTATGGGGAAATGTAGTCTTGTGCTTCCATGAGCCATAGTAGTCCGCTACAGCCCAGTTCATTAGAGTCTTGCTAGCCCAGCACTACTGCTCCGGAACACTTGACTGGTCGGCATGTGATTCACTTCGTTCCCGTGTCTGTCCCTTCGGGGAAATGTCACGCGGTGACATCCGGACTCCTGCCTAGCCTTCTACAGCCCGGGTTCCCAGAGTCCTGTTAGCCCAGTGCTACAGCCCGGATTCGCACGCTGCTGACCGACATGCTCGATGTTGATTCATGGATGCCTGTCCTCATAAGTTAGTGCCACTTTGGGTTCACGACTAGTCATGTCAGCCCGGGTTCTCTATCATATGGATGCTAGCGACACTATCATATACGTGATCCAAAAGGCGCAAACGGTCCCGGGCCAGGTAAGGTGGCACCCGTGGGAATACCGTGCGTGAGGCCGCAAAGTGATATGATGTGTTACATGCTAGATCAGTGTGACTTAGAATCGGGGTCTTGACAATCATACCTAGATATTCTCATAATTATGCTCAATTTTATCAATTGCTCGACAGTAATTCGTTTACCCACCGTAATACTTATGCTCTTGAGAGAAGCCACTAGTGAAACCTATGGCCCCGGGTCTATCTTCTGTCATATTAATCTTCCAATACTTAGTTGTTTCCTTTGCCTTTATTTTACTTTGCATCTTTATTTCTCTTTATCATAAAAATACCAAAAATATTATCTTATCATATCTATCAGATCTCACTCTCGTAAGTGACCGAGAAGGGCTTGACAACCCCTTTATCGTGTTGGTTGCGGGGTTCTTATTTGTTTGTGTAGGTGCGTGGGACTTGAGCGTGATCTCCTACTAGATTGATACCTTGGTTCTCAAAAACTGAGGGAAATACTTACGCTTCTTTACTGCATCACCCTTTCCTCTTCAAGGGAAAACCAATGCAGTTCTCAAGAGGTAGCAAGAAGGATTTCTGGCACCGTTGCCGGGGAGATTCGCGAGTCAAGTCAAGATTTGACTCCCACAACGAGTCATTTCTGGCGCCATCACCAAGACAAAATATACCAAGTACCCATCAGAAACTCTTATCCCTCGCATTACATTATTTGCCATTTGCCTCTCATTTTCCTCTCCCCCACTTCACCCTTACCGTTTTATTCGCCCTCTTTTCCTCTCTCCCTCTCTCTTTGTTCCCCTTCTCTTTTTCTATTTGCCCTGTTGCCTGTTTCTTGTTTGCTTGTGTGTTGGATTGCTTGCTTGTTGTGATGACTCAAGATAATACTAAATTGTGTGACTTTGCCAATACCAACAATAATGATTTTATTAGCACTCTGATTGCTCCTCTTGCTGATGCTGAATCTTGTGAAATCAATACTGCTTTGCTGAATCTTGTCATGAAAGATCCGTTTTCTGGCCTTCCTAGTGAAGATGCCGCTACCCATCTAAACAACTTTGTTGATTTGTGTGATATGCAAAAGAAGAAAGATGTGGATAATGATATTGTTAAATTGAAGCTATTTCCGTTTTCGCTTAGAGATCGTGCTAAAGCTTGGTTTTCGTCTTTGCCTAAAAATAGTATTGATTCATGGAATAAGTGCAAAGATGCTTTTATCTCTAAGTATTTTCCTCCCGCTAAGATCATCTCTCTTAGAAACGATATTATGAATTTTAAGCAACTTGATCATGAACATGTTGCACAATCTTGGGAGAGGATGAAATCAATGATACGTAATTGCCCATCACATGGTTTGAATCTTTGGATGATTATACAAATCTTTTATGCCGGATTGAATCTTTATTCTAGACATCTTTTAAATTTGGCCACGGGAGGCACTTTTATGGAAATCACTTTAGGAGAAGCCACCAAACTCCTAGATAATATTATGGTTAATTACTCTCAATGGCACACCGAAAGATCTACTAGTAAAAAGGTGCGTGCAATTGAAGAGATTAATGTTTTGAGTGGAAAGATGGATGAACTTATGAAATTGTTTGCTAATAAGAGTGCTCCTACTGATCCTAATGTTATGCCTTTGTCTACCTTGATTGAGAATAATAATGAATCTATGGATGTGAATTTTGTTCGTAGGAACAATTTTGGTAATAACGCGTATAGAGGTAATTTTAATTCTAGGTCGTTTCCTAGTAATTCCTCTAATAATTATGGTAATTCCTACAACAATTCCTATGGAAATTATAATAATATGCCCTCTGATTTTGAATCTAATATTAAAGAATTTATTACTTTGCAAAAGAGTTTCAATGCTTTGATTGAAGAAAAATTGCTTAAGATTGATGAGTTGGCTAGGAATGTTGATAGAATTTCTCTTGATGTTGATTCTTTGAAAGCCATGAGAATTTATAATATCGTTTCCACCTAAGCATGATATCAATGAGTCTCTCAAAGCCATGAGAATTTCCATTGATGAGTGCAAAGAAAGAACCGCTAGTATGCGTGCTAAGAAAGATTGCTTTATAAAAGTGTGTTCTTCTAGTTTTCCATGATAATAAGGATGAAGATCTAAAATTTATTGATATGTCTCCTATTAAATCTTTGTTTTGCAATATGAATCTTGATAATTATGGGGCTGAATATGAGCCACCTTTAGCTAGAAGGCATTCCAAAAATTCGGAGTCTTTAGATCTTGATGCTAAAATTGTTAAAAGTGGGATTGAAGAGGTCAAAACTTTAAATATCAATGAACCCACTATTTTGGATTTGAAGGGATTTAATTATGATAATTTATCTTTGATAGATTGTATTTCCTTGTTGCAATCCGTGCTAAATTCTCCTCATGCTTATAGTCAAAATAAAGCTTTCACTAAACATATCGTCGATGCTTTGATGCAATCTTATGAAGAAAAACTTGAGTAGGAAGTTTCTATCCCTAGAAAACTTTATGATGAGTGGGAATCTACAATAAAAATTAAAATTAAAGATCATGAGTGTTATTCTTTGTGTGATTTGGGTGCTAGTGTTTCCACGATTCCAAAAACTTTGTGTGATTTGCTAGGTTTTTGTGATTTTGATGATTGTTCTTTAAACTTGCACCTTGCGGATTCCACTGTTAAGAAACCTATGGGAAGAATTAATGATGTTTTTATTGTTGCAAATAGGAACTATGTGCCCGTAGATTTCATTGTTCTTGATGTAGATTGCAATCCTTCATGTCCAATTATTCTTGGTAGACCTTTCCTTAGAACGATTGGTGCAATTATTGATATGAAGGAAGGGAATATTAGATTCCAATTTATGTTAAGGAAAGGCATGGAACACTTCCCTAGAAAGAAAATTAAATTACCTTATGAATATATTATGAGAGCTACTTATGGATTGCCTACCAAAGATGGCAATACCTAGATTTATCTTCGCTTTTATGCCTAGCTAGGGGCGTTAAATGATAACGCTTGTTGGGAGGCAACCCAATTTTATTTTTCTTCCTTGCTTTTTGCTCCTGTTTAGTAATAAATAATTTACCTAGCCTGTGTTTTGTTTGTGTTTTTTGTGTTTAATTAGTGTTTGTGCTAAGTAAAACCGTTGGGGAGACTTGGGGAAAGTCTTTTTGATCTTGCTGTAGAAAACAGAAACTTTAGCGCTCATGAGAATTGCTCCCATTTTTATTTGGAAGGTGATATTTAGTTAATTCTTTTTGCAGATGATTAATAGATAAATTCCTCACGTCCAGAAATTTATTTTAGAATTTTTGGGATTCCATAACTTGCGTTAGCTACAGATTACTACAGACTGTTCTGTTTTTGATAGATTCTGTTTTCCTTGTGTTGTTTGCTTATTTTGATGAATCTATGGCTAGTAAAAGAGTTTATAAACCATAGAGAAGTTGGAATACAGTAGGTTTAACACCAATATAAATAAATAATGAGTTCATTACAGTACCTTGAAGTGGTGTTTTGTTTTCTTTCGCTAACGGAGCTCACGAGATTGTCTACTTTGAGTTTTGTGTTGTGAAGTTTTCTAGTTTTGGGTAAAGATTTGATGGATTATGGAACAAAGAGTGGCAAGAGCCTAAGCTTGGGGATGCCCATGGCACCCCAAGGTAAAATTCAAGGACACCAAAAATCCTAAGCTTGGGGATGCCCCGGAAGGCATCCCCTCTTTCGTCTTCGTCTATCGGTAACTTTACTTGGAGCTATATTTTTATTCACCACACGATATGTGTTTTGCTTGGGGGCATCCCCTCTTTCGTCTTCATCTATCGGTAACTTTACTTGGAGCTATATTTTTATTCACCACATGATATGTGTTTTGCTTGGAGCGCCTTGTACGATTTGAGTCTTTGCTTTTTAGTTTACGACAATCATCCTTGCTGTACACACCTTTTGAGAGAAACTCACATGATTTGATATTTATTAGAATACACTATGTGCTTCACTTATATCTTTTGAGCTATATAGTTTTTGCTCTAGTGCTTCACTTATATATTTTAGAGCACGGTGGTGGATTTGTTTTATAGAAACTATTGTTCTCTCATGCTTCACTTATATTATTTTGAGAGTCCTTTAGAACAACATGGCAATAATAAAAACTTTCATATAAGTGCATTGAATACTATGATAAGTTTGATACTTGATAATTGTTTTGAGATATGGAGATGGTGATATTAGAGTCGTGCTAGTTGAGTAGTTGTGAATTTGAGAAATACTTGTGTTTAAGTTTGTGATTCCCGTAGCATGCACGTATGGTGAACCGTTATGTGATGAAGTCGGAGCATGATTTCTTTATTGATTGTCTTCCTTATGAGTGGTGGTCGGGGACGAGCGATGGTCTTTTCCTACCAATCTATTCCCCTAGGAGCATGCGCGTAATACTTTGCTTTGATAACTTGTAGATTTTTGCAATAAGTATGTGAGTTCTTTATGACTAATGTTGAGTCCATGTATTATACTCACTCTCACCCTTCCACCATTGCTAGCCTCTCTAGTATCGCGCAACTTTCGCCGGTACCATAAGCCCACCATATACCTTCCTCAAAACAGCCACCATACCTACCTAATATGGCATTTCCATAGCCATTCCGAGATATATTGCCATGCAACTTTCCATCGTTCCGTTATTATGACACGCTCCATCATTGTCATATTGCTTGCATGATCATGTAGTTGACATCGTATTTGTGGCAAACTCACCGTTCATAATTCTTCATACATGTCACTCATGCATCATTGCACATCCCGGTACACCGCCGGAGGCATTCACATAGAGTCATATTTTGTTCTAAGTATTGAGTTGTAATTCTTGAGTTGTAAGTAAATAAAGTGTGATGATCATCATTATTAGAGCATTATCCCAAGTGAGGAAAGGATGATGGAGACCATGATTCCCCCACAAGTCGGGATGAGACTCTGGACGAAAAAAGAGGCCAAAGAAAAAAAGAGAGAAAGAAGGCCCAAATAAAAAAATGAGAGAAAAAGAGAGAAGGGACAATGTTACTATCCTTTTTCCACACTTGTGCTTCAAAGTAGCACCATGTTCTTCATATAGAGAGTCTCCTATGATATCACTTTCATACAATAGTGGGAATTTTTCATTATAGAACTTGGCTTGTATATTCCAATGATGGGCTTCCTCAAAATGCCCTAGGTCTTCGTGAGCAAGCAAGTTGGATGCACACCCACTTAGTTTATTTTGATGAGCTTTCATATACTTATAGCTCCAGTGCATCCGTTGCATGGCAATCCCTACTCACTCACATTGATATCTATTGATGGGCATATCCATAGCCCGTTGATATGCCTAGTTGATGCGAGACTATCTTCTCCTTTTTGTCTTCTCCACAACCACCATTTTACCACCATAGTGCTATATCCATGGATCACGCTCATATATTGCATGAAGATTAAAAAAGTTTGAGAACATCAAAAGTATGAAACAATTGCTTGGCTTTTCATCAGGGTTGTGCATGATTTAAATATTTTGTGTGGTGAAGATAGAGCATAGCCAGACTATATGATTTTGTAGGGATAACTTTCTTTGGCCATGTTATTTTGAGAGGACATAATTTCTTAGTTAGTATGCTTGAAGTATTATTATTTTTATGTCAATATTAAACTTTTATATTGAATCTTATGGATCTGAACATTCATGCCACAATAAAGAAAAATTACATTGAGAAATATGTTAGGAAGCATTCCACATCAAAAATTCTTCTTTTATCATTTACCTACTCGAGGACGAACAGGAATTATGCTTGGGGATGCTTGATACGTCTCCAATGTATCTATATTTTTGATTGCTCCATGCTATTATATTATCTATTTTGGATGTTAATGGGCTTTATTTTACACTTTTATATCATTTTTGGGACGAACCTACTAATCGGAGGCCCATCCCAAATTGCTGTTCTTTTTGCCTATTTTAGGGTTTCGAAGAAAAAGGAATATCAAACGGAGTCCAAACGGAATGAAACCTTCGGGAACGTGATTTTCTCAACAAATGTGATCCAAGAGACTTGGAGTGGCCGTCAAGAAACAAGGGATGAAGGCACGAGGCAGGGGGGCGCGCCTACCCCCTAGGCGCGCCCTCCACCCTCGTGGGTCCTCCGTTGCTCCACCGACGTACTTCTTCCTCCTATATATATCCACGTACCCCCCAAACATCCAGGAGCACCATGAAAACCTAATTCCACCGCCGCAACCTTCTGTACTCGAGAGATCCCATCTCGGGGCCTTTTCCTGAGCTCCGCCGGAGGGGGCATTGATCACGGAGGGCCTCTACGTCAACTCCATGGCCTCTTCGGTGATGTGTGAGTAGTTTACTTCAGACCTACGGGTCCATAGTTATTAGCTAGATGGCTTCTTCTCTCTCTTTGGATCTCAATACAAAGTTCTCCTCGATTTTCTTGGAGATCTATTCGATGTAATCTTCTTTTGCGGTGTGTTTGTCGAGATCTGATGAATTGTGGGTTTATGATCTAGATTATCTACGAACAATATTTGATTCTCCTCTGAATTCTTTTATGTATGATTGGTTTATATTTGCAAGTCTCTTTGAATTATCAGTTTGGTTTGGCCTACTAGATTGATCTTTCTTGCAATGGGAGAAGTGCTTAGCTTTGGGTTCAATCTTGCGGTGTTCGATCCCAATGACAGAAATGGAACCGATACATATTTTATGGTTGCCATCAAGGATAAAAAGATGGGGTTCATACCATATTGCATGAGTTTATCCCTCTACATCATGTCATCTTCCTTAAAGCGTTACTCTGTTCTCTTGAACTTAATACTCTAGATGCATGCTGGATAGCGGTCGATGTGTGGAGTAATAGTAGTAGATGCAAATAGGAGTCGGTCTACTTGTCTTGGACGTGATGCCTATATACATGATCATACCTAGATATTCTCATAACTATGCTCAATTCTATCAATTGCTCGACAGTAATTTGTTTACCCACCGTAATACTTATGCTCTTGAGAGAAGCCACTAGTGAAACCTATGGCCCCGGGTCTATCTTCCATCATATTAATCTTCCAATACTTAGTTATTTCCTTTGCCTTTATTTTACTTTTCATCTTTATTTCTCTTTATCATAAAAATACCAAAAATATTATCTTATCATATCTATCAGATCTCACTCTCGTAAGTGACCAAGAAGGGCTTGACAACCCCTTTATCGCGTTGGTTGCAAGGTTCTTACTTGTTTGTGTAGGTGCGTGGGACTTGAGCATGATCTCCTACTGGATTGATACCTTGGTTCTCAAAAACTGAGGGAAATACTTACGCTACTTTACTGCATCACCCTTTCCTCTTCAAGGGAAAACCAACACAGTGCTCAAGAGGTAGTAGCTAACAAGCTTCGTGAGGGAAACCACAGTCTGCGTCCGGGCGGCCAAGGCAACCCAAACAGCCGATGTTGCTTCTCAGGCGGCGGCAGCAGCATCTGCCTCGGGGATAGCAACTGGCGAGAGTGGCACAACAATTGTCTGTTCCGCAGCGGTGGCCTTAGCCCTGATGGAGGCCGCCCACCACCATGTCGAGGCCATCCACGCCCAGCTCGTGGCTGTCACCGCACAAATCGAACGAAGCTTCTCCGACAACGGTCGGCAACCCACCACCAAAGAGTTGGCAATCGCCGAGAGAGTTCGAGCAGCCGTCCGTTCCTGCGCGGCATACCTTGCCACGACGGAGCCTGCCAAAGCCCAGATCGCGGCCGCCCACGCCCATCTCGTGGCGGCCTATTCCAAAGATATGGCGAACACGGATGGCAAGATGCTTGCTGACTATGGTGCAATTGATGTCATGGAGCCCCTTCCCCAGGAGACCGTCGGGCGCGAGCTGGACATGGAGGAGGCAGCGGAGATCAACGAGCACCAGCCGTAGTAGTACTCTTTGTTTTGTTTAATTAAGAGCGTCGGTCTTTAATTTGTTAGAGTAATGTTTACGTCAGCTAGCTCTGTTTAATTGCTGAACTTGGTCGATTAAGAAGTGTGGGTGTGCTGTAGTCTCCTTTGTGTACCCAAATTATGCAATGATGTGGATGACCACTGTAACCAGGGCAATCTGAACCAAAATTTTTGACGTTCAAACTCATCACACACGGGTTAAGCTATCTGAATCGTTTGTGATGTTCACATATCATACACAGTTCTGAATAAGGGACCGTGTCTGATGACAGTTTGCGCGCTAGTTTTTTCGCTGAAGCGGTTCCAAAATTTCGGCTTCCGCGGAAATTATTACCTCCCCGCCCCCTTGCCAAAAGCCACATTTCCCCTGTTTTCGCTTTCCCTTTCCAAGTTGAAACCTTCACTCCTTGCTTGCAGCGCCACCTCCTCGCCAGCGATCCTCTTTCACGCTGCTTGGCCTCGCCTATCCAGGCAGGTAATCCACACCCGACCCCATCCTCCTCCTCCCTCTTCCATATCCCACATGCCCCAACTGCCAGTGCGACACCTTCCACCCGAATCACCGACCCCTCCACCAAATAAGCGCCGCCCTAAGCCATGGTGCACACAGTATAGCCAGGATCTCAAGGAGCATTTGGCAGCGGAGAAGAAAATCATGGCCGCACACGCGGATGAGGTCGCGATGGCTGCCATTCGTGTCGACCCCCAGATCTTGGAGGAGCACCTCGTCGTCGAGGCCACTGTCGACGCCTCACGCGCCGACGATGCGACGCGGTTGGCTGTTTGGTTCAATTCTGCAATGCGATGTTCAATTGTTATGGGTGCATTCTGTTATTGTATACCATGTGAGGAATAAATTGAATTTGGCTGTACTAAATACATGAGAAACAAATACAATTGCTATATTTCCAAGTTGTTAAGCATGCTTGGTTTGGTTAACTATCTGATCTTCTATTAGGAGTATGTTATATTGTGCAATGTGGTGCTCAGTTAATGTTTGGTTCATTTGTTGTGGTGTTTAGTTAACTACTTGGTTCAATTCTGCAGTGCGATGTCCAATTGTCGTGGGTAGAATTTTATATTGTTGTGCATGTGAGGAATGAATCGAATTTGGCTGCACTTAATACATGAGAAACATATACAAGTGCTATATTTCCTAGTTCTTAATCATGCTTGGTTTGGATAAATGGGTTTTCCATGTAGCTTGAATTAATCCGATGAATCTGCAATGTGCTTATTTTTTTATCAACATATTTTACTGATAGCATGCGAACCCTTACTTAACTTGATGACTAACTACCTTATATGTGTTGTAGGGAAACAATGGGAAGCACTGAGGTTTACAATCGAGGTTAGCACGTGCATGGTCCGTTGTCTAATAGCACATTATTGTGCAATTGCAGGAACCTTTCTAATATTTAGGTTTTTAATAATTTGGTCTTGCACATGTAGGTCCTGCTGTCAGAGGTTTTGACCCACTGTTTGACCCTTTTTGCATTTGGGGAAATGAGTTGTCCATGAATATCAGTCAAGTCAAGAAACTTAGAAAGATTGTCCATGAATGTCTGCACGATGAAGAAGACATCAGTTCACTACAGGATCTTACTAACTATTATACCTTGCCTTTTTATTCCTTTGCCCCATTTCCAATATAGAGAAGATATTTATGCACACCCTTGTTTTCAGGCCTTTCCAAAGCAGTTCACTGATGATTACCTATCATACCACCTGTATGGTTAGGAGGCGAGGAAGGTATTCATACAACACCCACGGTTCAATATTGAAGTGTTCCTGAAGAGGACGAAGGATGGACAGTTAATCATCCACAGGCACTGGCCTAAAGTTACAAAGACCTTCAACATCAATGAAGGCTCAATATTCGCCTTCTGCTTCAGCAGTTTTCTAGATGAGATACATCTGTCTATGTACCGTCTATGATGCTAATTTCGAAAGGTTATAGATGTTGCATGTGAAACTAGGTGCTGGTGTAGTTGTGTAATGGGGTAGCTGAGTGCTGAAGCTATATGATGTTGTACTCTGATGTATTTCAATTATGAAAACAAAATATATTGTGTGCTTAATATGAAATGTCAATTAGATTAATAAATGGATTATAAATAATCGGATAATTAGCCTGCCAATTGGGTTTTTCTATTGCAAACGGTTATTGAGAAAACACCATGTGTGATGCATTCAATAACGCACACAGTTTCTAGGAATAAACCGTGTTAGATTAATTAATAATCACACACGACATCCTCTTGAAAACTGTTTGCGTTAGGCCACCTGGCGCAAACGTTTACCACAAAAAAACTGTGTGTGATGGACAGCCTTTGCCACACAGTTTCTTCTACACACCGTGTGTGATGCATTCAATAACATAAATGATAAAATTTTTAATATCGTGTGCAATGGCAATGCTATCACAAACGATTTAATGGGGAAAATTGTGTGTGATGTACCTGTGAACAGAAACGTTTTCCTTGGAGCGACTGTGTGGGATATACATACGAACGGAAACGTTTAACGGGGACTGACTGTGTGGGATGTACTTGCGTATGGAAACAATTTCGCCTATATAATTGTATCTTTTTTAGCTCTACTATACGTATTTCCGTATTTGAGCGCCCGTCGGTCGCACACGACCTCATTTTGCCGAGCATGTGTGCCAGGAGGGAATATCCACGACGGTTTCTGGGTCATGTGGGAAGGACCCCCCTATCGCCGTCACTCACTAGGCGACGGTTCCAAATGCCGTCGTGAAAAGGGGTTAAAAACCGTTTGTATAGCACCTCGTTGTACTAGTGCTACACAGCACTGGCAACACTTGTAAACTGCATCACATGAGAACATAACTGTTTATACAACTGAAATTGAAATCAACATAGAGCAAGAAGTTAGAATAGCAATCCAGTTAAAGAAATAGGTTTAAAACATACATGTTGCGCCATTGGAGTTCCAATTAGATCCTTCAAATTCAAAAGTAGTTGGTATGAGTAAATACAGTGATGTAGTAGCAAAGGAGTATGGACCATAGCTACGGAATCTGACCTGAGAACAGTTGCTCTTCTGCTTTAAACATGGAGTTTGGGTTCGCCATGGTGGTCTTCGTGCTTTGGGCACTGCAGTTGCTTTACAAACTTCTCATGTGGGGCATTCTGTGGTGGACATGGTGCTGTGTCAACTAGAACTAGGTTACTCTGCGCTGGGGTTGGGGTTAGATGGGTTGTAGCTGATTCTCTGTGCAACGGTGTAAGTGTGCAATCTGGAAGAGTCTCGATTATGTGTGGTGGGGCTAGTTCGTGGGCCAGTACAACCATGGTTCTATCTGCATCGATGGGTAGCACCGTCTTTTGTGAAGAACGGGTTTTTGCTCCCTTAGATACTGCCATCACCCCCTCCAATTCAAATGGCTGATAAACAAGAAAAGAAATTGAACGTACAAACATTGTATGATAGACAGATGTGGTAGTTCGCATATATGTTGTCTAACCAAACAGGACAGCATGACACAATTTCACATATATGATGGCTAAATAAACATGATAGCATGACACAGTTTCAGATATATGATGGATAACTTAACAGGATATAATGGCATAATTCAACATATGATGAGTATCTAAACAGGATGACATGACAAAACTATAAGATGTGTTTCTAAAATAGGTTGGGATGAAATAATTCACATACATGTTGTCTAAGTATACAGCATGGCATGATATAATTGACATAATTGATTCATATACTAAGCAGCTGGCACTCGCATGTATGATCCCTAAACTAAGCAAATGGAATTGAATATTGTGCATATGATGTCTAAACTAAGCAATGCAAGACACCATATGCATGATATGAGAAATATAAACATTGCAAATTAGAGCATACACCTCAGGTGGGATATATGATTGGTCATCTGTCTCTGAAATCCTCCTCTAAGGAGCTAGCTGTAACCATCGAGGTATATGCTTCAACAGGTACCATTGCCTGCTCTGAAGACCTTGTTTTCACGCCTGATTTTTCCATAATCGGCACTACTACAGGATGCTGCTAACGCGACACTACGATCAGAGACCCTTCGACGAAACTGTGTGCGATGCAATAATAGCAAACAGTGGTGTAAAAGAACCATCAAAAAGGGTGCAAAACATTTGCGACTGAGGAGCCATCAAACACGGTTCAGATTTTAGTTGTGTGTGCGATTCAGGGCATACGGTTTAGTCCAATGAACTGTGTGCGATGAGGCAGAACAAAAGAAACAGGCAGCCTGATGAAGACGTGTGCGATATACAGCATACGGTTCACTCGGATGAACTGTTTGTGATTAGGCAACACAAAACAAATGGTCAGCTAGATCAGGGTGTGTGTGATTGAGGGCATACGCGTCAGAGGGATTAACTGTTTGTGATTAGGCAATAGAACAGAAATGGGTCAGACAGATCAAAGTGTCTACGATTGATGGCATACACTTCACATGGATGAACTGTTTGCGATTAGCCACAGCAAACTGAAAGAGTTAGATAGATCAACGTGTGTGTGCTGGACCGGCACACACATTCTAATTAAAAGAAGCGTGGGAGATGGTAATAATGAGCACGCACGGTTGTTGGAACAAGACGTGTGCTGACATTGCCTATTGCGGTGCACCCTATGGTGCAAACGCCACGTACGCGGCCGAGAAGGCGTACGTGCCCATGTTATGCCTTCTGGGAATAGTGCCGCACTTATAATCGTCAGTAAATTTTGAGCATGCGTCCCGTCACATTCCAAATTGCAAACCTGTTCACACGGATCAAAACCTAATCGGTTTCCCACTTAGGAGCGTATTACTACGCGGTTATAAATACTACTACTCCAAGATGACTACACATTCCTCCTCAACTCCTCATCCACAAAAACAGACAAGTCATTCATCATTGTCCCCTTGCGTCCGCCATGGCTAGCTTGAGTTCTGGGTCGAGAGATTGCCACTAGGGAGAGGCGAGCCTGGAAGTGGAAGCACGAGAGATGTCCCGCCTCACCGCGAAAGCAGCCAACATGTTCTGCCGCATGACCGTAGCAGCAGAGAGGTCCCGCCGTGCCGCCGAAACAACACGGAGGTCCCGTCGCGCCGTCGATGCAGCAGATTGGTCCGGTCGCACCACGGAAGCATAAGAGATATCCCGCCGCGCCGCCCATGCAGCAGAGATGTCCTCCCGCGCCGCGGTGGCCTGGGAAAATGTCTCGCGGGCAGGCGAGGACTCCCTTACAGGCGCATGCGTGCCCTCGTCCTAAGGCAGATGGACCAGATCTCCAGGTGGGCGAGGTTGCAGGATGACTTGAAAGCCTCGTTTGAACAGTCTACTGACGTCATCCAGCAACTAAATAAGAGTAATGCGAAGCGCGACCTGCTGAGGGCGAAGATCGTCGGAAGTGCAGAGCAGCAGGAGCAGACCACTGCCTTGTTCAAGAGGACTAGCGTCATCGTCGAGAAACTTATGGACGAGAATGCCATGCTGCGCATTGAGCGCAGAAGGCTGCTGGAGGAATCCGTGGATGCTATCAAGCAGCACCTTGAGGACAAGAAAGAGCTCGTCGCTGCTCGCCGCGGAGACTAGTTCCTGCGGCCTGCAGCAACGCATCAAGAAAGTAGAGACCGGCGAACCAGATTGTTGTCTTCCTTCTTCTTTTGCCCTTGTGTATTTCGGGCATTGCCACATGTGGCTTTTTTAGTTATGTTTCTAAATATGTAAGACAATTATTATCCACTGCCATTGTCCTTATATTCATCATGCTTGCTATAAGTCGCAGTCGATGCTATATAGGTCTGTCGGATCTTACATCAAGACCCGTGCAAAACTTTCTTTTCAGATTTTCATTTCTCTCTCTTAAATCTCAGTCTAGTGAGACATATAGCCACGCCGTAGAACAGGTGCTCGGGCGCCATTAATGGAGACGTTGGAGAGAGGTGCGCGGCGGGCAGCGGTCAAAGGGCTCTCCTCCCGATGAGAACATGCAGGGGTCTGATCGCACACCTCTGGTACTCAAATAGCTACCCCGCACGACACCTCCTAGCCAATAAAATAAGGGGACGCGTGGCCGCACGTAATTGGTAAGTAGAACACCCACGGTTTCAATAATACTTGTTTTTCCGATTTGTAACATGACAACACTTGTTCCAAAATGACTTTGTTGATTGTCAATGTGTGCACCTTCGCAAATCGGACAGAAAAATTACCACAACATGTTGGTGCCATGTCATGACACCATGCCAAGTTTCATGATTTTCGGGCGTGTTTTGGAATTACAGGAATTAAAAAACCAAGTTTCTCAATCTTTCCGGCTGAGCCACGACGCCCAGATGTTTGGATTTCACTCCCATCTCTTGCATGGGACCTAGAAATTCACCCAAGGACACACATGTGATTTTTCAAACAACTTTGGTGCACTGGAGCCTGTGCTTGTAGTTAAAATTTGAATTATGCACATTAAATGCGTAGAAAATCAATTAATAATGCATAAAAAAGGCCAAATGAACCCAGAATAATTCCAAAATTTAGCATGGTACTTCTATTTGGTCTAATCTGCCTGTGTAAAAAAATTAAGGCGGGAGAAGGCAGTGTATGTATGTCGTTATGCACACGGAGGTGACACGTTCCCTCTCAGAACCACAAGCCTTCTTGAGGGAAGCTCCGGTTTGCAAGAAGCTTACACCAAAGCTTGTCACAATTCGACCAAAAAAAATTACCGCAACATGTTGGTGCCATGTCATGACACATGCCAAGTTTCATGATTTTTAGGCGTGTGTTGGAATTACAGGAATTAAAAAACCAAGTTTGTCAATCTTTCCGGCCGAGCCATGACGCCCAGATGTTTGAATTTCACTCACATCTCTTGCATGGGACCTAGAAATTCACCCAAGGACACACATGTGATTTTTCAAACAACTTTGGTGCACTGGAGCCTGTGCTTGTAGTTCAAATTTGAATTATGCACATTAAATGCGCAGAAACTCAATTAATGCATAAAAAGGCCAAACAAACCCGGAATGATTCCAAAATTTAGCACGGTACTTCTATTTGGTCTAATCTACATGTGTAAAAAAAATTAAGGCGGGAGAAGGCAGTGTACGTATGTCATTTCACACACGGAGGTGACACGTTCCCTCTCGGAACCACGAGCCTTCTTGAGGGAAGCTCCGGTTTGCAAGAAGCTTACACCAAAGCTTGTCCCAATTCGGCCAGAAAAATTACCGTAACATGTTGGTGCCATGTCATGACACCATGCCAAGTTTCATGATTTCAGGCGTGTTTTGGAATTACATGAATTGAAAAACCAAGTTTCTCAATCTTCCGACCGAGCCACGACGCCCAGATGTTTGAATTTCACTCCCATCTCTTGCATGGGACCTAGAAATTCACCCAAGGACATACATGTGATTTTTCAAACAACTTTGGTGCACTGGAGCCTGTGCTTGTAGTTTAAATTTGAATTATGCACATTAAATGCACAAAAAGTAAATTAATGCATAAAAAAGGCCAAACGAACCCGGAATAATTCCAAAATTTAGCACAATGCTTCTATTTGGTCTAATCTGCCTATGTAATAAAATTAAGGCGGGAGAAGGCAGTGTACATATGTCGTTTCGCACACGGAGCTGACACGTTCCCTCTCGGAACCACGAGCCTTCTTGAGGGAAGCTCCAGTTTGCAAGAAGCTTACACCAAAGCTTGTCCCAATTCGGCCAAAAAAATTACCACAACATGTTGGTGCCATGTCATGACACCATGCCAAGTTTCATGATTTTCAGGCATGTTTTGGAATTACAGAAATTAAAAAACCAAGTTCCTCAATCTTTTCGGCCGAGCCACGACACCCAGATGTTTGAATTTCACTCCCATCTCTTGCATGGGACCTAGAAATTCACCCAAGGACACACATGTGATTTTCCAAACAACTTTGGTGCATTGGAGCATGTGCTTGTAGTTCAAATTTGAATTATGCACATTAAATGCCCAGAAACTCAATTAATGCATAAAAATGCCAAACGAACCCGGAATAATTCCAAATTTAAACATGACACTCATGTACTAGTTGCATGTTCACTGTACGTAAATGTTCTAGAAATTCAAACACCATCCTTTCCCTCTGTAACACCATTTTGTATTTCAAAATATAATGAAAAATCAGGTATACCACAAACAATTTACTAGAAAGAATCGTGTGGGATGCGATATAAAATATCTTGGCGCACCGTCTTGTCTGGCTTATGCAAGAAGCTTCGTCGTCTAAAATCCACCGGCCCCGCCTGAACCACACTTGCGCGCCAATTTCTCGCGACACCGAGCAAATTTTTTTGGCCACCGCGGAAATATCTATCTCCCTGCCCCCTCCCTCCTACCAAAAGCCACATTTCCACCGTTCCTCCTTGCTTTCCAAGTTCAAACCTTCACTGATGCTTATTGGCAGCTCAGCCTCCTCGCCGGTGACCCTTCTTCTTGCAGCGCCGCCTCCTCGCCGGCTACCCTTCTTCTTGCAGCACCGCCTCCTCGCCGGTGACCCTTCTTCCTGCAGCGCTGCCTCCACATTGGCGACCCTTCTTCTTGCTGCGCGGCCTCCTCGCCACTGACCCTTCTTCTTGCTATGCGGCCTCGTCGATATGGTCAGGTAATCCACACCCCACCCACACCATCCTCCTCCTTTCCCGTTCCACATGCCCTGACCGACAGAGCGACACCTTCCACCGAAATCACTGCCCCTCCTCCAATTAAGCGCCGCCCACAACCATTTTACATGCAGTATAACATGGAGTTGAGTAGCATGCGACCGCACGCGCGAACGAGGTCGCTATGGCTTCCATGCGTGTCGATCGCCAGATCTCGAAGGAGCACCTCGTCTTTGAGGCCACCGTCGACACTGCCACGCGGTTGTCTACTTTAAAATACAGTTCGTGATTTGTCCTCTGTAATGTTAATATGCAATCTGATGTTCAGTTAACAGTTTGGTCCTCTGAAATGTAATGTTCAGTTAACACTTTGGTCCAGCAATTGCTACATTTTGTAGTACTGTTCTCAAGCATTCTTTGTTTTGTTAACTGTCTTATCTTCTAGTACATGTTTTATTCTGCAATGTTGTGCTCAGTTAACTATTTTGGTTCATTTGGTCTACCGTCCATTTAACTATTTTGTTCAGTTCTACAAGTTGATTTTCGTTTGCTATGGGTACAATTTTGTATTGTTTTGCATGTGACACCAATCGAATTTGGCTGTACTCAATACATATTCTACTGATAGTATGGAAACTCTCAGTTAACCTGCTCAAGATCTTCCTTATGTGTGTTGCAGGGAAGCAATGGGAGACACCGCGGTTTACCATCGAGGTTTGTTCAAGAAGGGTCCTTTGGCTAATATCACATTATTATGCAGTTGCAAGAATCATTCTAATATTTAGGTTTCTTACAATTTGGTCTTGCATATGTAGGTCCTGCTGTGAGAGGCTTAGACCCACTGTTTGACCCATTTTGCATATGGGGAAATGAGATGTCCATGAATATCAGTCAAGTCAGGAAACTCAGAAAGATTGTTAGGATAAAGAAACTTGTGATGAATAACAACAAGATCTTTGTTTGCACAATTAAGAAGACATTAGTCAACTATAGGATGGTACCAACTCTTTTACCTTGTTTTACCCCTTGCGCCATTTCAAAATTTACAATAGCGATTTATGCATAGCTTTGTTTGCAGTACTTTTCAAAAAAGTTCACCGATGATTACCTCTCAAACCACCTGCATGGTCAAGAGGCAAGGAAGGTATCCATTCAACACCCACGGGACAATACTGAAGCCTTGCCTAAGAGGACGAAGGTTGGGCGGGCAATTATCCATAGCCACTGGCCTAAAGTTGCAAGGACATTCAACATCACTGAAGGCTCAATATTTGCCTTCTGTTTCTGTAGTTTCCCAGAAGAGATTCATCTATCTACTTACCGTTTATGATGCTACTTTCCAAAGGTTTTTGATGCTGCATGTGAAACTTGGTGCTGTTGTGTAATGGCGTAACTAAGTGCTGAAGCTATCTGATGTAATTCGATTATGAAATCTTGGTTGCTTTTACAAAATATCTGGTGTGTTTTATAAGAAATATCAGTTTGATTAGTACATGGATTATCAATAATAGGCTAATTACCTTGCTTATTGGGGTTTTCTATTGCAAACGGTTACTTAGACAGCACTGTGGGCGATGAACTCAAACAACCCGCACAGTTTCTAGAAAGTAGGCGTGTTCGATCAACTAACAATCACACACGGCTTCCGGCAGCGAACTATTTGTGTTAGTCCACCTTGCACAAACGTTTCCACACAAATAACTGTGTGTGATATACATACCTACGGAAATGTATTTCTAGGATTCACCATGTGGGATGTACATACCTATGAAAATGATTTTCTCGGATTCACCGTGTGGGATGTACATACCTACATAAATGATTTTCTCAGATTACCATGTGGGATGTACATAGCTACGGAAATGATTGGGTTTCGATGCCTCGCCCGATCGCACATGGCCCCAGCCTGGGTCCCAGGAGGGCCTATCCCCAACGATTTCTGGGTCGTGTGGGAAGGACACCCTATTGCACACACTCACTTGGCGACGGTTCCAAATGCCGTCGCGGAAAGGGGTTAAAAACCGTTTGTTTAGCACATCGTTGTACCAGTGCGACTCAAATGGGTGATACACAAGAAGAGTAGTTCAATATACACAGATTGTCGACAGATGGAATACGTAATGAAAAAAAAGGATGGCATGACATAATTCACATATATGATGCCTGGCTACATGGCGGTGCATAATTCACATATACGATAACTGGCTGAAAAACATGGCATTGCATAATTCACATATCTCATATAGAAACCAAATAGGAGGCATTCACACAAAGCATGTCTAATCTAAGTAGATGGCATAGGAAAGCAAGACACCATATGAATGATATGAACAATATAACCCTGCCAAGTTAGAGCATGCACCTCGGGGGCGGGGGGAATACGACTGGTCTTCTGTCTCTGAATCCTCGTCTAAGGAGCTTTCTGTAACCAGCAAGAAATCTGCATCGACGAGTAGCACTGACTGCTCAGAAGACCTTGTTTTCACTCCAGATTTTCCCACGACCAACTTAAATGGCCGATGCACAAGAAGAGTAGATGAATGTATAAATATTGTTGACAAATGTAATACATTATGAAAAAATGGCACGATACAATTCACATATACGATGACTGGCTAAATAGGATGGCATTGCATGATTCATGTATATGATGCCTGGCTAAAGAAGATGGCATTGTGTAGTTCCCATATACTCCCTTCGTTCCTAAATATTTGTCTTTTTAGAGATTTCAAATGGACTACCACATACGGATGTATACAGACATATTTTAGAGTGTAGATTCACTCATTTTGCTCAGTATGTAGTCACTTGTTGAAATCTCTAAAAAGACAAATATTTAGGAACGGTGGGAGTATGATATAGAAACCAAACATGTGCCATTCACAGAAAGCAAATCTAAACTAAGCTGATGACATATAAGATGTATAATGTAAGCAATGCGATGTGCCATATGCATGATATGACCAACAACAGGATGCCAGGTTAGAGCAAACACCTCAAGGGGTAAATAGGAGTGGTCGGCTCCCTCTGAATCCCCCTCTGAACAGTTATCTTCCTCTGGAATACAATATGGAATGGCGGGAGGGGGCCCACTTCGCCCACCATGGAGCGGCGTCTGCATGACATTATATTCCCACGCAACGGTCTTCTCTTTTTCTCTACAGTTCAGTATGATTGTGTACAATAACTGACATGCATAATAAAAACATAGTTAGATTATGTAAGGCCTAAGGGGTGCATGTAGAAATCAAGACTGATGGTAGCAAACGAGTGGATAGATCCAAAACTAATCATAGCATGTAGATTATAGCTTCAGTTTAAAAAGATAGATGATGGATCATCTACTGTTTGTTGCCCACCCAACATGAACCACATAGAAGACCCCAGATGAACCAGATAGTAGACATATACTATTCGTTGCTGCCTTGATATGTGCCCCACAGGCATTTTAAAACTCAAGTTTGAACATTAGTTTAGACCTGACTCAGAGTCTAAGAGGTGAACATGGCGATAAAGTAGCAGGTAATAAGAACCGATGTATAACGTAAGCAGACACGAATGAGTGTGACCTCTCTTCCGGAATTGTGTAGTCCTCAGGTTCATCTACTCAATCGATGATGGTAATGTAGTTGGCATGGCTATCGGCAACGGGGAAGATGATGTGAGGCGGCGAAAGAAAGTCTGTAGGGGGAATCTCTACTGCAGTGAGCGCTTCTATCGATGGTGCACTTCAGGTGGGGTGGATGATGACACGACAAGAGCAAGACATAACACACAGAGTTTTCTTTGACGCCTATCTGAAAATGAAGTAAATCTATAAGGGCTCCTTACAATTGGAGGATTCTATAAGCACAGGGACAGGAAAAACACAGGAATAGGATAGGAATGCACGTGCAAAACAGAGCGTTTGCAAACATAGGATTTCTGTCAATGTGGGTGTTTGGTTCACATGAATTGGAAGAACACAATAATGGAAAAATATGGTCAAATTAAAGTCAAACCATGTGAAAATGAAAAAAAAATAAGAATCTTATTATGCCAGTAATGCAATTAAGCATGTTCTTCATGCATATTAATTTGAAAAGGACGTCCAAGTGGATATTAAAATTCTTACGTTTTTTATTTGAAAGAGACACCAAAGGAAAAAAATCCTCCAGTTTTTCTTTGCTCCATTCCTTCTAACCAAATGCACGAATAGTAGTACCATAGTAAAGTTTCCAATTCCTATGTTTTCCTTCACTTTTTCTTTGAACTAGTGGTGGCAGTCTTCAACAGGCTAATGAATGCCCTCAAAATATTTTGTGAGCTTAGATTTGGTCTACATTAGTATCATATAATGGTTATGTAGCTAAACCGATTAAAATTGTGGTTCAAAAGAGCATTTAGTTTTCTCCCTGTTAACTTTGTGACCACGGTTCATTTACTTCTAGATTTCCAACTGCTTTGAACCAAAGGATCCCTGAGGGATCGGCATGAATGCAGAGTAATAAAGTGATGCGACGAGTGTACAACCTCTTTGGCATAGCCTTGTCGACCTCAACATCATTGGGTTGGACATGGAGGATGGTGATGCTGGTGTGACTGTCGGAGGCGGGGAAGAAGATTTGAGGCCTCTGGAAACAGCGCCGAGGGTACTGCTCCACTATGATGGACGGTTCCATCATTGGAGCAGCTCCAGTGAGGTGTACGGTGGCGAGGCTGAAGCAGGACAAGACCGACAACGTTAATCTGAAGTTTAGGGCAAAACTGAATTTTACTATCAAAACTGATTGAACTAGTAGCAGAGCATTGCAATAGAAGTTTAGGGCGTTCGAGCACTAGTAGCAGAGGAGCAGTAATCTAAATCAGCAGCCGTTCGAGCAGGGAACACACTAGCAGAGAGCAACTCGGGCAGCAGCACCGTGAGCAAGTGCTAAAACACCAACTCCTATAACTGCTGGAGGTCCTGTAGCAGAAGCAGCACGAGCGAGAGCAAGAGCAGAGTAGAAGCACGAACGAGAGAAAGAGCGAAGCAGCAGCGCGACCGACAGCAATAGCAGCAGAGTAGCAGCACGAACGAAAGCAAGAGCAGTGCAGCAGCGTGACCGACAGCAAGAACAGAGCTGCAGCGCGAGCGAGAGCCATAGCAGCAGCAACAGCGCGAGCGAGAGTCAGAGCAGCATCAGCTAGTGCCGCTGTGGAAGTCGCCGTCAATGAAGCAACGACATGTGGGAGAGACGCAGTGGATGAAGTGGCCAGCAAGGGCGCCGTCGATGGAGACCCGCCATGGCTGCTCGGTATTGAGCACCGGCAGCCCTGTGGGATCGAATAAAAGATAAAATGTAGCGGTGAGTGCAGAACCTCCTTGGTGGCACTGAGTAGGCCTCGGCTTCATCGGAGGAATTGGTGAGGGAGCTGCGGTTCCGGTGGGGCAGGTCAAGACGGCGCTGTGGGGATGGAGGTGGCGCGATAGACGAGGCGAATGTCGGGGCAGCTCCTTGGAGGTGTAGGATGGGGCGGCTGATCTGACGAGATCACAAGATAGACGGCGGATCCTCATCCAGTGTGGTGGATGAGGGACGGCGAGCTGTTGCGGTGGACGTCGTCATCGGGGAAGAGTCTCCGGCTGGGCGGCGGTCGGGAGGCCGACGGAGGAGCGTGGGGTTTCACGGGTTTGGGGGGCCTCGGTGTATACATGGGGGGCGAAGGGGAAGGTAGGGGGAGCCATGGCTTAGGGACGTGCTTGTCCGAAATGTAGGGTAAGTTACTAGCGTACCCCCACTGGTTTTGACCAAACGACGTCGAGCCGACATTTCTGGCTGAGGGGTAGAAGGGGAATTTTGTGTTTCTGGGCTGCGGGACCGATTTCGGATGAGGAGGGAATCTTCGCGCGCATCGAAATTTTAGGATAACAAGGCGCGTGTAACGCCCCGAATATAACTTTCCCAATTTGTACTCCAACTCTTGCCGTTTCCGGCGTTAAGTTATATTTATTTCTCGGGTTCGGGTCTTTGTCTCCGTGTGTTATTTTCATTTTCATGCATCTCATATCATGTCATCATGTGCATTGCTTTTGCATACGTGTTCATCTCATGCATTCGAGCATTTTCCCCGTTGTCCGTTTTGCATTCTGGCGCTTCGTTCTCCTCCGGTGGTCATTTCTAGCTTTCTTTCGTGTGTGGGGATTAAACATTTCCGGATTGGACCGAGACTTGCCAAGCGGCCTTGGTTTACTACCGGTAGACCGCCTGTCAAGTTTCGTGTCATTTGGACTTCGTTCGATACTCTAACGGTTAACCGAGGGACCGAAAAGGCCTCGTGTGTGTTGCAGCCCAACACCCCTCCAATTTGGCCCAAAACCCACCAAACTCTGCTCCATCATCTAGAGCGTTCGATCACGATCGCGTGGCCGAAAACCGCACCTCATTTGGACTCTCCTAGCTCCACTTATGCCTATAAATAGCCCCCCCGTTTTCGGATCATCTCCCCCTCTCGAAACCCTAAAAATCGGATCCGCCGCGCACCGGACGTGTCCGGCCGCGCCGGACTTTGTCCGCCCCGCCGCCGCAGCCAACCGCCTCCCGCCACGTGGCCCGCGCCACTCGCCTCCGCCGCCGGCCCGCGGGAGCCCAACTCCGGCCCCCACCGCCACCTACCCGGGCCCCGACCTCGCCTCCACGCGCCGCCCGACTCCCTCCACTGCGCCGTCGCCTCTCCCGTCGCCGGCCACGCCGCCGCCGCGGGCCGAGCCGCCACCCGAGCCGAGGCTCGCCTCGCCGCCGCCCCGCCCGGCGGCGAGCCGTCGCCCGGCCCGGCGCCGACCGCCGCACCACGCCGCCCGGCCGCCACCAACGCCCGGCGAGCTCCTTCTTCTTCCTCTCCGGCGCCCCAAGCTCCTCCGGCGAACATCTCCGACGAACCTCGAAGTCCGTGCCCGTGAACAGTGATTCCAGATCTGGATCTGGAGATATTTTCGGTTGACTTTTTCGTCCCTAACCCTAATTTCTATGCCTACTTTGACCGGCCGTATATTTGCATCCGTAGCTCCGTTTTGGACATATAGTTTATCGAAATGTTCGTCTCGACGAGTACATCATTTCATTCCATTGCATCATTTTCATTTGAGTGCATCTTGATGCCCGAAATGCTGCTGGAAGGAGGCTTCGTGAGTTAATTGTCAGATCTGCTAGTTCATCTTAGACTTTTGTCATTTTTGCCATGTTTGTTGTGTGCATGCTATGCCTGTGAGTCCTTCATATGTTTTGTTAAGCATCTTGTTATCTTTCCAGAGGTGCAACCCATGCATTTTTAGGATGTGTGTGGTGACTTGTGCAAGCTTGCAAAGTGAGGCACCTGGTAAATCTGTTTTCAGGGACTTCGTAGTTTTCACTAAGTCTGGGATTATTTAGTTCATGATGCCATATGTTCAGCTTGTTTCCTAGTGATCCGTGCCTCTTTTGAGGATGATAAGTAAAGGAGTTTTGTTAATCATGTTATGATATATCCATCCATGTCTTTGTTTGCAATTATGGAGCACCCTAGCTTGAATCAATCGAGCTCTACTTTTGCTTCGTTGTGAATCTGGGCAGATCGTCAACTCGTTTGCGATTTTGCCGATGTTGTTGTGGTTGATCCGTGGATGCTATGCCATTGTTCTTGCCATTTCTAGCTAGAATTTTGTGCCTTCTTAATGGATGTATGCTTGCCTTGCCATGACTTGCACCGTGGTGAGTGCATCGAGCTCGTTTACATGCCTTCGCGAGTTATATTTCAGCATGTCTCAGTTTTCACTAAGTCTGAAAACTGATTGTGTTTGACCTATGTTCGTGTGCTTGTTAGTATATTTTGTGATCCCTTTTGGCCCCAGGTCACTTTGGTACTTTTGTTAAGCTTGTTGAGTAGCTCCATGCCATGTTCTTCTTTGTCATAATCAGGTCATGTATCATGTTGTTTTGCTGCTCCGAAGAGGGCTTCGTGATCTGAAATTTCAGACAAGTGTTAATTTCACTAAGTCTGAAATCTGTTTTGCATTTGCGTTTTTGCCATGCTTGTTTGAACCTCAT
The DNA here is from genome assembly GCF_056163025.1 of Triticum urartu. Classification (NCBI taxonomy): domain Eukaryota; kingdom Viridiplantae; phylum Streptophyta; class Magnoliopsida; order Poales; family Poaceae; genus Triticum; species Triticum urartu. Next base: position 395,575,743 of record NC_141876.1, on the reverse strand, counting down.
AATGGATGAATTGGCCATGGCTCAGTGCTAGTCTTTTGTTAAGCATCTTGTGTGCATCCCTGCCATGTATTGTGTTTCCATGTTTGGGTGCTGTAGCATGTTCATTTTGTTGCATTTAGATGCCTACTTACTGTAAATCGCAGACCGGTGTCATTCTTAAAACGCTTGCCATTTCCAAACCGTAACTCCGATTCCGGTGATATTTATATCGTTTTCAAGCGATTTCATCCCCTCTTTCCAGTGGCACACTTGGTTTTCCAAGTTGAGGCCAGGTTCATGCATTTCCTGTCATATCTTGCATTTTGCGTCCCGCTTCGCATGTCATCATTGCATCTTATTGTTTGAGTTTGCACGTGGTTGATTGTATCCTTGTTGCTTGTTTGTCTTGTTTGGGTAGAGCCAGGAGACGAGTTCTCTACCGAGGAGCCCGTTGAGTTTGCTTGTGAGGATCCAGTCAACTCTGACAACTGTGCAGGCAAGATGATCATACCATCGAAATCACTAATATCTTTGCTATGCTAGTTTGCTCGCTCTTGGTATGCCAAAGCTACGATGCCTACCTTTTGGTTGTCAGCCTCCCAATTGCCATGTTGAACCTCTAACCCACCATGTCCTAGCAAACCGTTGATTGGCTATGTTACCGCTTTGCTCAGCCCCTCTTATAGCGTTGCTAGTTGCAGGTGAAGATTGGAGCCGTTCCTTGTTGGAACATTTATTTACTTGTTGGGATATTATTATATTGCTATGTTATCTTAATGCATCTATATACTTGGTAAAGGGTGGAAGGCTCGGCCTCTCGCCTAGTGTTTTGTTCCACTCTTGCCGCCCTAGTTTCCGTCATATCGGTGTTATGTTCCCGGATTTTGCGTTCCTTACGCGGTTGGGTTATAATGGGAACCCCCTGATAGTTCGCCTTGATTAAAGCTTTTCCAGCAATGCCCAACATTGGTTTTACCATTTTCCACCTATCCTTTTTTTCCCTTGGGTTTCCGGAGCCCGAGGGTCATCTTTATTTTAGCCCCCCACGGGCCAGTGCTCCTCTGAGTGTTGGTCCGAACTGAGCTGCCTGCGGGGCCACCTCGGGGAAACTTGAGGGTTGGTTTTACTCGTAGCTAGTCTCATCTGAGTGTGCCCTGAGAACGAGATATGTGCAGCTCGTATCGGGATTTGTCGGCACATTCGGGCGGTGTTGCTGGTCTTGTTTTAACCTGTCGAAGTGTCTTGAGTTACCGAGATACCGAGTCTGATCGGAACGTCTTGGGAGGAGGTCTATTCCTTCGTTGACCGTGAGAGCTTGTCATGGGCTAAGTTGGGACTCCCCTGCAGGGATTGAACTTTCGAAAGCCGTGCCCGCGGTTATGGGCAGATGGGAATTTGTTAATGTCCGGTTGTAGATAACTTGAACCTTAATTAATTAAAATGAATCAACTGAGTGTGTTACCGTGATGGCCTCTTCTCGGCGGAGTCCGGGAAGTGGACACAGTGTTGGAGTAATGTTTGCGCAGGTTGCTCTCTAGTTTCTCGCTCGTGCTTTGCCCCCTCTTCTCGCTCTCTTTTGCGAATAAGATAGCCACCACATATGCTAGTCGCTTGCTGCAGCTCCACATATATTTGCCTTACCCTTCCTATAAGCTCAAATAGTCTTGATCGCGAGGGTGCGAGATTGCTGAGTCCATGTGGCTCACAGATTCCTATTACACCAGATGCAGGTCCAGGTGATTTCGCTCCAGGTGACGCCTACGAGCTGAAGTGGGAGTTCGACGAGGACTCTCAGCGTTACTACGTGTCTTTTCCCGATGATCAGTAGTGGTGCCTAGTTGGGGTTCGATTCAGGGCCTTGTCGCATGTTGGGTTTTCTTCTATTTTGGCGCCGTAGTCGGGCCATGAGTGTTTGTATGATGGATGTTATTTATGTACTTTGATGTGACGTGGCGAGTGTAAGCCAACTATGTATCTCCCCCTTTTATTATATATTACATGGGATGTTGTGATGATTGCCTGACTTGCGACATTGCTTTCAATGCGGTTATGTCTCTAAGTCGTGCCTCGACACGTGGGAGCTATAGCCGCATCGAGGGCGTTACAGCGCGGCGCGGGTTGAAGAGGCGGGAGTTTCACAGCAGATGAGACAAAAGATACTCGAGCTTGAAAATTTCGGGATAACAAGCATGGCGCGGGTTGAAGAGGTGGGAGTTTCAAAGTAGATGAGACAAAAGATACTCGACCTTGAAATTTTTGGAATAACAAGGCGCAGATTCCATGTTCAGCAGAAAAAACTTAACATGTACAAAAAAATCATACAAGACACAAGAGAGTCATGTCACCTTTTACTATATTGCTATAAATGCCATTGAAAAAACTACAAAAAATGTAAAAAAAGTCGGGAGAACAAGATTACCGTGTACAATACCAAATCAATTCACACTTCCCTCAACAACTACAAAAAACAAATCAATTCCCACCACAAGAAAGATTCATGTCCCTTTTTATATGATTACAAATGCCAGGATCTTGAATTTCAATTTTTGAATCCACGTTATGTTGAATTCAAATATATCGTTAGGTGACCTTGCGGTTTATAATGGATGTCATCCTACATTTTGATCTTCCATCATATATGAACATTTTACTCCACCCTATGAACATATATATTGTCTTCTACCATATGGACTAAATTTGAATCAATTTTCCTTATTTGAATGTGATTTTTGTCAAGTTATACCATCATTTAAATATTATCTTGATAACAAAAAACATGCATATAGCAGTAATCACATTTCACTATGAACTACATGTACCATACGATCTCCAATTCCAATATTTGTATCAATTTTATGTTGAATTCAAATCACAATACATTGGTCTTGGTAGCGAGATGTTCGGGATAATATAAACCCTGTTTTCATATGTCTAATTTTTGGCTGAATTGGGACAAGTTTTGGTATAAGCTTCTTGCAAAACCGGAGATTCTCTCAACAAGCCTCGTGGTTCCGAGAGGGAACGTGTCACCTTTGTGTGCGAAACGATATATGCTGCCTCCCCCCTGATTTTCTTTACAGAGGCAACATAGAACTATATGAGTGCCTTTTAAAATTTTGGAATTATTCCGGGTTTGTTAGGCCTTTTTTATACACTAGCAAAACATGCACGTGCGTTTCAATGCGAGGTAAAAAACATCTTTCATACAGACATCCAACAACATCAGCAAACAATATTCTTAGAAGAATCTTCATTGACACAATTTCAAACAATATGAAAATCAACTTTAAGCCTCTGGTTTACATAAAACTTGTATCAAAATTTGAATAGGGTAGGAAACATATATAATAGACATCTATTAAATGCCACACATAGAGAAGATACTAATTAAGTTTACATTTTATTAAAATTTGGAATTATTCCGGGTTTGTTTAGCCTTTTCTATATATTAATTGAGTTTCTGGACATTTAATGTGCATAATTAAAATTTTAACTGCAAGCACATGCTCCGATGGACAAAAGTTGGTTGAAAAATCACATGTGTGTCCTTGGATGAATTTTTAGGTCCCATGCAAGAAATGGGAATGAAATTCAAACATCTGGGCGTCGTGACTCGGCCGCGAACATTGAGAAACTTGGTTTTCAAATTCCTCTAAATCCAAAACTCACCTGGAAATTATGAAACTTGGCATGGTGTCATGTCATGGCACTAACATGTTGTGGTAAAACACTTGGACGAATTGGAACAAGTTTTGGTATAAGCTTCTTGCAAACCGGAGCTTCTCTCAAGAAGGCTCATGGTTCTCAGAGGGAACGTGTCACCTTTGTGCGCCAAGCGATATACGCTGCCCCCTGATTTTCTTTACAGAGGCAACATAGAACTATATGAGTTTCGTGTTAAATTTTGGGATTACTCCGGGTTCGTTTAGCCTTTTTTCTACATTAATTGAGCTTCTGGTCATTTAATGTGCATAATTCAATTTTGAACTACAAGCACATGCTCCAATGCACCAAAGTTGGTTGAAAAATAACATGTGTGTCCTCGTGTGAATTTCTAGTTCCCATGCAAGAAATAGGAATTAAATTCAAACATCTGGGCGTCGTGGCTCGACCGAGAACATTGAGAAACTTGGTTTTAAAATTCTTGTAAATCCAAAACACGCCTAAAAATCATGAAACTTGGCATGGTGTCATGTCATGGTACTAACATGCCGTGGTAAAAATTTGGCCGAATTGGAACAAATTTTGGTATAAGCTTCTTGCAAACTGTAGCTTCTCTCAACAATGCTTGTGGTTTTGAGAGGGAACGTGTCACCTTTGTGTACGAAACGATCTACACTGCCCCCCTGATAAAACAAGAAACTAAAAGATTCACTTGCAAGATCTAAAGATATACCTTCAAGCACTAACCTCCCTGGCAACGGCGCCAAAAAAGAGCTTCCTTGATAGGATGTGAGTGCCGCTTACCTAGCCTCCCCGGTAATGGCGCCAGAAAAGAGCTTGATGTCGACTACGCAACTTTATCCTTATAGACGTTGTTGGGCCTCCAAGTGCAGAGTTTTGTAGGACAACAACAAATTTCCCTCAAGTGGATGACCTAAGGTTTATCAATCCGTGGGAGGCGTAGGATGAAGACGGTCTCTCTCAAACAACCCTTCAACCAAATAAAAAAGAGTCTCTTGTGTCCCCAACACACCCAATACATCGGTAAATTGTATAGGTGCACTAGTTCGGCGAAGAGATGGTGATACAAGTGCAATATGGATAGTAGATATAGGTTTTTGTAATATGAAAATATAAAAACAGCAAGGTAGCAAGTGGTAAAAGTGAGCGAAAACGGTATTGCAATGCTTGGAAACAAGGCCTAGGGTTCATACTTTCACTAGTGCAAGTTCTCTCAACAATGATAACATAATTAGATCATATAACAATCCCTCAACGTGTAACAAAGAGTCACTCCAAAGTCACTAATAGCGGAGAGTAACTGAAGAGATTATTGTAGGGTACGAAACCACCTCAAAGTTATTCTTTCTGATCGATCTATTGGGCTATTCCTATAAGTGTCACAAACAGCCCTAGAGTTCGTACTAAAATAACACCTTAAGACACACATCAACCAAAACCCTAATGTCACCTAGATACTCCAATGTCACCACAAGTATCTACGGGTTTGATTATACGATATGCATCACACAATCTCATATTCATCTATTCAAACCAACACAAATAACTTCAAAGAGTGCCCCAAAGTTTCTACCGGAGAGTCAAGACGAAAACGTGTGCCAACCCCTATGCATAAGTTCACGAGGTCACAGAACCCGCAAGTTGATCACCAAAACATACATGAAGTAGATCACGTGAATATACCATTGTCACCACAGGTAAGCACATGCAAGACATACATCAAGTGTTATCAAATCCTTAAAGACTCAATACGATAAGATAACTTCAAAGGGAAAAATCAATCCATTACAAGAAGGTAGAGGGGAAAAACACCATATGATTCAACTATAGTAGCAAAGAGCGCGGTACATCAAGATCGTGCGATATCAAGAATACGAGAGAGAGAGAGAGAGAGAGAGATCAAACACATAGCTACTTGTACATACCCTCAGCCCCGAGGGTGAACTACTCCCTCCTGGTCATGGAGACCGCCGGGATGCTGAAGATGGCCACTGGTGATGGTTTCCCCCTCCGGCAGGGTGCCAGAACAGGGTCCCGATTGGTTTTTGGTGGCTACAGAGGCTTGCGGCGGTAGAACTCCCGATCTAGGTTTATTTCTGGTGGTTTCTATATTTATAGGAATTTTTGGCGTCGAGCACAAGTCAGCGGGGTCCACGAGTCAACCACAAGGACGGAAGGCGCGCCCGGGGGGTAGGGCGTGCCCTCCACCCTTGTGGAGAACTCGTGGCTCTTCTGGCCTAACTCTTTTGCTTCGGGGGCTTCTTCTGGTCCATAAAAAATCACCGTAAATTTTCAGCTCAATTGGACTCCGTTTGATATTCCTTTTCTGCAAAACTCAAAAACAAGGAAAAAACGAAAACTAGTGCTGGGCTATAGGTTAATAGGTTAGTCCCTAAAATCATATAGAAAAGCATATAAATGCATATAAAACAACCAAGATATATAATATAATAGCATGGAACAATAAAAAATTATAGAAACATTGGAGACATGTCATCCACCCCCTTGATTTTCTTTAGAGAGGCAACATAGAAATATATGAGTGTCATGTTAAATTTTGGAACTATTCCAGATTTGTTTGGCCTTTTTTATACATTAGTTGAGTTTATTGTCATTTAATGTGCCTAATTCAAATTTGAACTACAAGCACATGCTCAGTGCACCAAAGTTGGTTGAAAAATCACATGTGTGTCCTCGGGTAAATTTCTAGGTCCCATGCAAGAAATGGGAATAAAATTCAAAATTTGGGCGTCGTGGCTCGGCCGAAAATATTGAGAAACTTGTTTTTTATTCCTATAAATCCAAAACATGCATGAAAATCATGAAACTTGGCTTGGTGTCATGACATGGCACCAACATGTTGTGGTAATTTTGCTGTCCGATTTGTGAAGGCGCACACATTAACAATCAACAAAGTCATTTTGGAACAAGTGTTGTCACGTTACAGTCGGAAACACAAGTATTATTGAAGCCATGGGCGTTCTACTTACCATTTACATGCCGCCACGCGTCCCCTTTTTTATTAGCTAGGAGGCGCCGTGCAGGGTTGCTATTTAAGTACGGGAGGCATGCGATCAGACCCCTGCGCGTGCTTATCGGGAGGAGAGCCCTTTGACCTCCATCTGCAGCCACCTCTCTCCCAAGGTCTCAATTAATGGTGACCGAGCCCATGTTTAATGGCCTGGCTATGTCTCACTCGACTGAGTTTTAAGAGAGAAAGAAGAAAATCTGAATAGAAATTTTTGCAAGGATCTTGATGTAAGATCCGACGGACCTATATAGCATCTACTGCGACTTATAGCAAGACTAATGAATATATAAGGACCACGACAATGGGTAATAATTGTATTACATAATTAGGAAGATAATTAGAAAAGCCACATGCGACTACGCTCGAAATACACAAGTGCAAAAGAAGAAGGAATACGCATACAACGATCTAGCTTGCTGATCTCTACTTTCTTGATGCGCTGCAGGTCACAGAGACTAGTTCTCGCAGTGAGCGGTGATGATCTCTTTCATCAGTTTCATGTCCTTAACACGCTGCTTGGCAGCATCCAAGCATTCCTTCACCAGCCTTTTGCGCTCGATGTGGAGCATGGCATTCTCGTCCATAAGCTTCTTGACGATGATGCATGTCCTCTTCAACAAGGTAGTGGTCTCCTCCGCCTGCTTCGCCCTTCCGGCCCGGAGCTTCGCATTGCCCTCCCATAGTTGTCGGATGATGCCAGTAGCCTGTTCAAATAAGGCTTTCATGTCGCCCTGCAACCTCGCCCAGCCGGAGATCTGATCCACCTGGCTATGGATGATCGCATGCATGCGCCTATAAGAGTCGCCGCCTGATACGTCTCCAACGTATCTACTTTTCCAAACACTTTTGCCCTTGTTTTGGACTCTAACTTGTATGATTTGAATGGAAGTAACCCGTACTGACGCTGTTTTCAGCAGAATTGCCATGATGTTGTTTTATGTGCAGAAAACAAAAGTTCTTGGAATGACCTGAAACCCCACGGGATATCTTACAATAAATAATAAAAAATCATCGCCAAAGATGAAGACCAGGGGGCCCACACCCTTCTCATGAGGGTGGGGGGCGCCCCCCCTAGGGCGCGCCCCCTACATCGTGGGCCCCCTGGAAACCCCCCGACTCCAACTCCAACTCTATATAATTGCTTTCAGGGAGAAAAAATAGGAGAGAAGAAATCATTGCGTTTTATGATATGGAGCCACCGCCAAGCCCTAAAACCTCTCGGGAGGGCTGATCTGGAGTCCGTTCGGGGCTCCAAAGAGGGGGATTCGTCGTCTTCGTCATCATCAACCATCCTCCATCACCAATTTCATGATGCTCACCGCCGTGCATGAGTAATTCCATCGTAGGCTTGCTGGACGGTGATGGGTTGGATGAGATTCACCATCTAATCGAGTTAGTTTTGTTAGGGTTTGACCCGTAGTATCCACTATGTTCTGAGATTGATGTTGCTATGACTTTGCTATGCTTAATGCTTGTCACTAGGGCCCGAGTGCCATGATTTCAGATCTGAACCTATTATGTTTTCATCAATATATGAGAGTTCTAGATCCTATCTTGCAAGTCTATAGTCACCTATTATGTGTTATGATCCGTTAACCCTAAAGTGACAATAATCGGGATACTTACCGGTGATGACCGAAGTTTGAGGAGTTCATGTATTCACTATGCGCTAATGCTTTGTTCCGGTTCTCTATTAAAAGGAGGCCTTAATATCCCTTAGTTTCCATTAGGACCCCGCTGCCACGGGAGGGTAGGATAAAAGATGTCATGCAAGTTCTTTTCCATAAGCATGTATGACTATATTCGTAATACATGCCTACATTACATTGACGAATTGGAGCTAGTTCTGTGTCACCCTATGTTATGACTGTTACATGATGAACCGCATCCGGCATAATTATCCATCATTGATCCAGTGCCTACGAGCTTTCCATATACTGGTTTACTCTTATTTACTTTCCTGTTGCTATTGTTACAATCACTACAAAACACCAAAAACATTACTTTTCTTTCATTACTCTTTTGTTACCGCTACCATCACTATCATACTACTTTGCTACTAAACACTTTGCTGCAGATACTAAGTTTCCAGGTGTGGTTGAATTGACAACTCAGCTGCTAATACTTGAGAATATTCTTTGGCTCCCCTTGTGTCGAATCAATAAATTTGGGTTGAATACTCTACCCTCGAAAGCTGTTGTGATCCCCTATACTTGTGGGTTATCAAGACTAATTTCTAGCGCCGTTGCCGGGGAGCATAGCTCTATTCTTTGAGTCACTTGGGATTTATATCTGCTGGACACTATGAAGAACTTGAGAGATCCAAAAACCAAGATCTATCCCTCAACTACGAGGGGAGGTAAGGAACTGCCATCTAGCTCTGCACTTGATTCACCTTCTGTTATGAGTAAGCTTGCGACACCTACACTTGCTTCTACTATTCGTTCTGATATGTCGCATGTTATTGATGATGCTACTTCTGCTATGCATGATACTTATGATGAAACTACCTCTATGCCTGATACTACTCTGCCACTTAGTGATTTTCTGGAGGAACGACTTGCAAGGGCTAGAGAGATTGAAAATATTGAATCTGATTATGAAGATGAAACTGATGATGAAGAATCACTTGTTATTCTTGAGGGTTATTTATTTGATCAAGATGCTTCTTTAGCTATCTTAGCCTGCAAAGATAGATATGAACTCAAAAGTTTATTAGCTAAATGGAATAAGCAATCCCCAAATGCTATGATGAGACCTGACCCTGCTTTTGCTACTTCACCTATATGTGTTGCTGATAAGGATTATGAATTCTCTGTTGATCCTGGTATAATTACTTTGGTTGAATCTGATCCTTTTCATGGCTATGAATCTAAAACTGTTGTGGCACATCTTACTAAATTAAATGATATAGCCACCCTGTTCACTAATGATGAGAGATCTCGCTACTTTTATATCCTTAAAATATTTCCGTTCTCATTAAAGGGTGATGCTAAGATATGGTTTAATTCTCTTGATCCTGGTTGTGTGCGTAGTCCCCAGGATATGATTTATTACTTCTCCGCTAAATATTTCCCTGCTCATAAGAAACAAGCTTCTTTAAAGGAAATATACAACTTTGTGCAAATTAAAGAAGAGAGTCTCCCACAAGCTTGGGGGAGGCTTCTCAAGTTACTTAATGCTTTGCCTGATCATCCTCTTAAGAAAAATGAAATACTTGATATCTTTTATAATGGACTAACCGATGCTTCCAGAGATTACCTGGATAGTTGTGCTGGTTCTCTTTTCAGCGAAAGAACACCGAATGAAGCTGAAATCTTATTGAATAATATGTTGACAAATGAAAATAATTGGGCACCTCCTGAGCCAGCCCCTGAGGCAACTCTTGCTCCAATTAATGATCCTATTCCTAAACCAACTCCGAAGAAGAGAGGTGTTCTATTTCTCAGTCCTGAAGATATGAAACAGGCAAAGAAATCTATGAAAGAAAAAGGTATTAAAGCTGAAGATGTTAAGAATTTACCTCCTATTGAAGAAATACATGGTCTTAATTTACCCCCTGATGAAGAAATATATGATCTTAATCCTTTATTTATTGAAGAACCTCCAGACCACGATAACCCGACACAGGTAGTAAAGGTAAATTCTCTCTATAGATATGATAAAGCTGAAATCCCTCCTACTAAAATTGCTAGTCAATGCTTGGATGAGTTTTATAATTTTATGTTTAAGCAAGAACACTTCAATGCTTATTTTGGTAGACAATTAAAACAAGATGCTGATATGATTAAATACCTAGGTGATTATATGGCTAATATTAGAGGTGAACTTAAACTTGTTAGCAAACATGCTTCTATGGTTACCACTCAAGTAGAACAAGTACTTAAAGCTCAAAAAGAATTTCTCAATGAGATGAATAGTAAGAAAAATGATTATGATGTTAAAGTGGCTACTAGAACTGGTAGAATGACTCAGGAACCTTTGTATCCTGAAGGCCACCCTAAGAGAATTGAACAAGATTCTCAGAGAAATAAAATTAATGCACCTAGTTCTTCTAAAAGGAAGAAAAAGAAAAATGATAGAACTGTGCAAACTTCTAGTGAACCTATTGCTAGACCACCTGATAATCCAAATGATATTTCTATTTCTGATGCTGAAACTCAATCTGGTAATGAACATGAACCTAATGAAAATGTTAATGATGATGTTCATAATAATGCTCAACCTAGTAATGATAATGATGTAGAAACTGAACTTGATGTTGATCTTGATAACCCACAATCAAAGAATCAACGTTATGATAAGAAAGACTTTGTTGCTAGGAAACATGGTAAAGAAACAGAACCTTGGGTTCATAAACCCATGCCTTTTCCTCCCAAACCATCCAAGAAAAAGGATGATGAGGATTTTGAGCGCTTTGCTGAAATGATTAGACCTATCTTTTTACGTATGCGATTAACTGATATACTCAAAACAAATCCTTATGCTAGGTACATGAAAGATATTATTACAAATAAGAGAAAGATACTGGAAGCTGAAATTTCCACCATGCTTGCTAATTATACTTTTAAGGGTGGAATACCAAAGAAACTTGGAGATCCAGGAGTACCTACTATACCATGCTCCATTAAAAGAAACTATGTTAAAACTACTTTATGTGATCTTGGAGCCGGTGTTAGTGTTATGCCTCTCTCTCTTTATATCGTAGACTTGATTTGAATAAGTTGACACCTATTGAAATATCTTTGCAGATGGCTGATAAATCAACTGCTATACCTGTCAGTATTTGTGAGGATATGCCTGTTGTGGTTGCAAACGTTACTATTTTAATGGACTTTGTTATTCTTGATATTCCCGAGGACGATAGTATGTCTATTATTCTTGGAAGACCTTTTCTTAATACTGCAGGGGCTGTTATTGATTGCAACAAAGGCAATGTCACTTTTCATGTTAATGGTAATGAGCATACGGTACACTTTCCGAGGAAACAACCTCAAGTTCATAGTATCAATTCTATTGGAAAAATTTCATCGATTATATTTGGAGGTTTTGAATTTCCTCTCTCTATTGTCAAGAAGAAATATGATATACTTATTATTAGGGATGTGCATATCCCCGTTGAGGTAACCTAGTGTTATTCGAAATTTCTCCGGTTTCATGGTAATCGGAATGAGTTTGTTAACAAGACTTGATCAACCTTGTTAGTGGATTCCTTTTGACGAGCATGAGATGGATGAAACTAGAAGCACAACCTTCGGTACCCTCTCTATACTTTCTGTTATTTATATTAGATAAAGTAAAAATAAATAATTTTCTGTCTGTTATCTGATTATCCATGCAATATAAAAATACCTCGAAAATAAAAGTTCTCCAAATGCCCTGAAAATTAAATATGATTTTTTGTAGAATATTTGAGGATTTATGGAACAAAGAACACACCAGGGGGCCAACCACCTTGCCACGAGGGTGGAGGGCGCGCCCACCCCTCTAGGGCGCGCCCCCTGCCTCGTGGGCCCATGGTGGCCCTCCTCCACTTATTCTTTCAGCCACACACTTCATCTTCCTCCCCCAAACAAGAAAAACCAGCTCAAACCCGAGTCCAAGCTCGTTTTGCTGCCATTTTTGATCTCCTTCCTCAAAGCACCTCTCACAAAACTGCTTGGGGAGATTATTCCTTGGTATGTGACTCCTCCATTGGTCCAATTAGTTTTTGTTCTAGTGCTTTATTCATTGCAAATTTGTGTTGCTTAGGTGACCATGTTCTTGAGCTTGCATGTCAAATTTATATGGTCAAAAGTAGTTTTGATGCATGATATAGGCCCTAGGCACTTGTAGGAGTGGTTGCTATCAATATTATTGAGTTTGGTTTACTTTTATTTTGAAGTTACTAAAAAATTTCAGAATTTTTCGGAGGAAGAAATATGCTTAGGAAAATGTTCCAAGGTGGTTCTTCAAGGAAGCAAGGACCCAGGCTTGCAATGCGTGATGCTGACGAAGAGCCACCAAGAGACGCTCCAGTGCGTCCTTGTGAGTGGCCTTCTGAAAATTTTATGGATCGAGCGGGAATTAAAAAGAATTTAATGCATATGTGCGTAATGCCGGTCTTGAGGACTTTGAGGCAGACAAATGCCCCCAGTATCATGATCTCACAAGCTCTTTTGTGAGGAGGTTTGAGTATTCATCTTCGCGTAATTCTCCTTCAGTCATGTTTGATCTTTATAACAAATCTTATACCATGGACTTAGAGGATTTCACTTTTGCTTGCAAACTTCCACAATGGGGTAGTGTTAGGGATCCCCCTAAATCTGAATTTACAAACTTTCTTGCTAGTATAACTGTAGGGGAATCTAGAGATATAACGCAAGCTACCATTCGGAGCATTCACTTTCCTGCTATACATTATTTTGCTCTCTTCATAGGTAGGTGCATAAATACTACGGATGAAGGATGTCACATGTGTGTCCCTGACCTTAGCATTCTCAGGAGTGCTGTGTCAGGAGACCAATCTTATCATATGGGAGCCATTCTAGCTTGTAGGTTGCATCATAATAGACATAATGGAGATTTCTTTGGAGGAATTTATGCAACCAGCTTAGCTAAATTTCTTGACATAGACGTTCGTGAGGGAGACATGGAGTTGCCTCCTGCTTATTTAGATTTTGATTCTATGGTTTCCCACCATTTTGTCGAGAGGAACGAATCACCTCTCCAGTACCGACTAATCTTTGACAGACGCCATGCTGTCCATATTACTCTCCCTGCTCCTGCTTTCTTTGATTATCAGGCAAGAGGAGGATATACTATTACCAGAGAGGAAGCAGATGAGTACGAGAGGAGAGCGAAGGCCACTCGTCGCCACACTTCAGCTCAGGAGGCGATAGCCGCTGCATGACAGTACGACCCCAACAACTATTATTATGGATATCAGCCAGGCCAGCCGTGGCCATAGACCAACTTAGGCCAAAAGCCTAAGCTTGGGGGAGTACGTATTTCTCACCGACATTACATTTATGTTCACACACACTCATTGCTAGATGTCGGTGCTCATACTTTTTCATTGTATCATCCATGCTAGTTTATTTTTATTTTTATGCTTTCTTCTTGTGTGTTTAATAAACGTTAATAAAAACCAAAAAAATTAGTTGTAGCTTTTAATTAATTTACTTTCCATGCTTGTAGTAATAATTAAAAAGAAAACCCAAAAATATTTCCTGTTCTTCTTTTGCTTGTTGGGAGCTTTCCTGTGTAAGTAGTTTTATTTCTTTTCTTTTCTTTGGGGTCAGTAGGAGAAGACCATGATTAAATTGTTGAGATGGCTCTTATATGCATTATTGTTTATCTAACAAAAGAGCCCATATTGCCTTATCTTCTCCTGTTTATTGATTTCTCGCAGATTCTAGCTTAGTCCAATGCACGTGCACTCTTATTATTATTCACATCGTTCAGTCGTGCAAGTGAAAGGCAATTATGATGATATATGATGGACTGACTGAGATGAGAAAAGCTGGTATGAACTCGACCTCTTTTGTTTTTGTAAATATGACGAGTTCATCATTCTTGATTCAGCTTGTCTGAATAAACATGTTTGCAATGACAATTAGAGATCATAGTTGCTTATGCCATGCTTGATTAGCTATGAGTTATAATGGTTTACCTTGTGTGCCAACATGCTATTAAAGTGGTTATGATGTGGTATGATAGGGTGGTATCCTCCTCTAAATGATTTAAGTGACTTGACTTGGCACATGTTCACACATGTAGTTGAAACAAATCAACATAGCCTTCATGATATTTATGTTCATGGTGGATTATATCCTACTCATGCTTGCATCCAATGTTTATTAATTTTAATGCATGTACATCGCTGTTGTCGCTCTCTAGCTGGTCACTTCCCAGTCTTTTGCTAGCCTTCACCTGTACTAAGAAGGAATACTGCTTGTGCATCCAAACTCCTTAAACCCCAAAGTTATTCCACATGAGTCCACTATACCTTCCTATATGCGGTATCTACCTGCCGTTCCAAGTAAATTTGTATGTGCCAAACTCTAAACCTTCAAATAATTATCCTGTTTTGTATGCTCGAATAGCTCATGTATCAACTAGGGTTGTCTGTATCTTCCATGTTAGGCGGGTTATTCTCAAGAGGAGTGGACTCTGCTCCTCACTCACGAGATAAAGGGCTGGTCACCGGGATGCCCAGTCCCACGCTTTATGCAAACTAAATCAAAATAATTGCAAACAAAACTCCCCCTGGGACCTGATGTATGTTGGAGGCACTCGTTGTTTGGAGCAAGCCATGGATTGATGTTTATTGGTGGAGGGGGAGTATAAACTTTACCATTCTGTTTGGGGACCGCCTATAATGTGTGTAGCATGGAAGATATCGCCATCTCTTGGTTGTTATGTTGACAATGAAAGTATACCGCTTAAAATGTTATTCACCTCTATTTTAAAACCGAGTTCCGGCACCTCTACAAATCCCTGCTTCCCTCTGTGAAGGGCCTATCTATTTACTTTTATGTTGAGTCATCACCCTCTTATTAAAAAGCACTAGCTGGAGAGCGCAGCTATCATTTGCATTCATTATTGTTAGTTTACATTGGGTGTGACTATGATTGGATCTCTTTTACCATGAATTACAATGTCTAGTCAGTCCTTGATCTTTAAGGTGCTCTGCATTTATGTTTTGCGGTCTCAGAAAGGGCTAGCGAGATACCATCTTGTTATATCATATTATGATTGTTTTGAGAAAGTGTTGTCATCCAAGTTTTATTATTATGGCTTGCTAGTTGATTATGCTATTGATATGAGTAAACATGAGACCTGAGAATTATTGCAAATATGGTTAGTTATAATATTTGCTGAAAACTTGAATGCTAGCTTGACATATTTACAACAATAAGAGCAAACAGAGTTTGTAAAAGTTTTTTCTTTATTTCTTTCAGTTTGTCAACTAAATTGCTTGAGGACAAGCAAGGGTTTAAGCTTGGGGGAGTTGATACGTCTCAGACGTATCTACTTTTCCAAACACTTTTGCCCTTGTTTTGGACTCTAACTTGTATGATTTGAATGGAACTAACCCGGACTGACGTTGTTTTCAGCAGAATTGCCATGATGTTGTTTTATGTGCAGAAAACAAAAGTTCTCGGAATTACCTGAAACTCCATGGGATATCTTACAATAAATAATAAAAAATCCTCGCCAAAGATGAAGACCACGGGGCCCACACCCTTCTCACGAGGGTGGGGGGCATGCCCCCCTAGGGCATGCCCCCTACCTCGTGGGCCCCCTGGAAACCCCCCGACTCCAACTCCAACTCTATATAATTGCTTTCGGAGAGAAAAAAATAAGAGAGAAGAAATCATCGCATTTTACGATACAGAGCCGCCACCAAGCCCTAAAACCTCTCGGGAGGGCTGATCTGGAGTCCGTTCGGGGCTCCGGAGAGGGGGATTCGTCGCCGTCGTCATCATCAACCATCCTCCATCACCAATTTCATGATGCTCACCGCCCTGTGTGAGTAATTCCATCGTAGGCTTGCTGGACGGTGATGGGTTGGATGAGATTCACCATGTAATCGAGTTAGTTTTGTTAGGGTTTGACCCCTAGTATCCAATATGTTCTGAGATTGATGTTGCTATGACTTTGCTATGCTTAATGCTTGTCACTAGGGCCCGAGTGCCATGATTTCAGATCTGAACCTATTATGTTTTCATCAATATATGAGAGTTCTAGATCCTATCTTGCAAGTCTATAGTCACCTATTATGTGTTATGATCCATTAACCCCAAAGTGACAATAATCGGGATACTTACCGGTGATGACCGTAGTTTGAGGAGTTCATGTATTCACTATGTGCTAATGCTTTGTTCCGGTTCTCTATTAAAAGGATGCCTTAATATCCCTTAGTTTCCATTAGGACCCCGCTGCCACGGGAGGGTAGGACAAAAGATGTCATGCAAGTTCTTTTCCATAAGCATGTATGACTATATTCGGAATACATGCCTACATTACATTGACGAATTGGAGCTAGTTCTGTGTCACACTATGTTATGACTGTTACATGATGAACCGCATACGGCATAATTATCCATCATTGATCCGATGCCTACGAGCTTTCCATATACTGGTTTACGCTTATTTACTTTCTGGTTGCTATTGTTACAATCACTACAAAACACCAAAAACATTACTTTGCTTTCATTACTCTTTTTGTTACCGCTACCATCACTATCATATTACTTTGCTACTAAACACTTTGCTGCAGATACTAAGTTTCCAGGTGTGGTTGAATTGACAACTCAACTGCTAATACTTGAGAATATTCTTTGGCTCCCCTTGTGTCAAATCAATAAATTTGGGTTGAATACTCTACCCTCGAAAGCTGTTGCGATCCCCTATACTTGTGGGTTATCATCGCCTGCCTGCGAGACATTTTCCCAGGCCGCCGCAGCGCGACGAGACATCTCTGTGACCAGCTAAGTCGCTTTCATGCTCAAAAACTTTCAGTTTTAAATTTTGTTCGGTTCGACCAAGCATTATACTTTTTGGCAATAAGTTGTTTGTGACAAAATTCCTTGTCAAAGCTTTGTTTGTGACACACAAATTCAAATACCTAGTTTATTTAGGGGCTTGCTTTATGAAGCCTTTCCTCTTGCATATGATTATACTTGTACGACTTCGTTCCTTGTTCGTGTATTACGCCACAATATGCACCATGTTGACTTAAGTGTTTCACAAGCTGGGTTGGCTGGCTCCTATGCTTACCCCTACGTTCCCGATTGTTCGGCTAGGTGGTAAAGGGAGCACCACTACGATTGTTATTACCGGGTCATTCGAGTTAGTACCTCAGATTGGGTGAAGCCGAAAGCTAGCGCTCTTATTGTTTTCAATAATGGTCGGCACACA
This sequence comes from Triticum urartu, assembly GCF_056163025.1. Lineage (NCBI taxonomy): Eukaryota > Viridiplantae > Streptophyta > Magnoliopsida > Poales > Poaceae > Triticum > Triticum urartu. The sequence goes on along the minus strand of NC_141876.1, from coordinate 395,558,141 downwards.
ATGGAACTCATGAGTACAAAAAATCTATTGCACAAGTCCCATAGTAACAATGAGAACCGAAGAAAGGTATCGGTGGAGGTACTATTTTCTTCGAAGATGCTTCTTACACTTTGTCAGTAATATAGCATAAGTTCCCTGAGCGCGCTTTGTCTGTTATAGCCTTATGGCCTGATTGCCTGGTTATCGGAAACACCGTTGATGCTTTCGACAGGTGGACTACATGACACTTTTCGGTCCTTGACCGAAGAGGGAGAAGCCGACAGTCGGTTAAGACGCGTTTAAAGTCTGGGTGAACACAGATATGATATAAGTACTTTGGTACATACAATCATTATGCATAAAATTCTTTTACCCAAGTCACTTGGGGGCTCTTAAAATTTATATGAGCTGTTTTATAGTAAATGTGTTTTCTTCTTGGTCGTTACAAAGTCTTTTTTTTACCGCTCCTTTTTCGACTCGAGTGTATGGTCAATAGCCGGATAGCCTGTCTTCTCTCTAAAAAGCCGCTCAAGTTTAGTTTTCTAAACTGACCTCGGACAAGTACTCCGCCTTTGGGATAAGGAGCATGAAGCCGTAGGCTGACCCGCGTGAAGTATTGAGATCGGATGTGTCATGTTAAAGCATGACAGAAGCACATTTTTTTTCCAATTTTCGGATTGGCACCGAACACTTGATCTTGTTCAGACGTCAAGTTTTTACTGACATTTTTTGGTTTTCCAAGCTTACAACACTTTTAAACTATTTGTGTGTTTCCAGCATAAGTCTCGCAGTGCAATGCCGGACACCTTTAGATATTCGGCAAAAACATTCTTGGATATTGCTATACATGCATCAGTTTCAAATTGTGTCTTCGGTCAAATAGTTGGGTTGCCCGGCTCCTGTGCTTGCCTCCTACGTTCCGCGTTGTTCGGCTAGGTGTGCAAAGGGAGAACCACTGCGGTTGTGCTTCCAGCTCGCATGGTTAAGCACCTCAGTGGAGAAAGCCAAAAACTGACTGTCACAATAAGCATAAACTGGTCGGCGATCCGATGACTATGTTAAACGACGGGCCGATCATAACAATGGCCGAAGTGTTTACGGCTTGACCTCGGCTGTCGCCAAACACTAACCAGGGGCTCGTAGCTAGCTTCCCCAGTTTAAAAGCTCCTATGACTAAGTGAAAGTTATAAAGCCCGCATATTTGATTGCCTCGTTTCTGCTCACACAATCGCCTTCGGACACCGAGACATTGGCTAAAGGTTGTCTTGTTATTGCGGAGACACCCTGCATAGTATCTACAAAGGGGTAGAAGCCGACGATGGGCCACTTTCAAGTGATAAACGGTCGCAACAGAGTCACAATAAATATATCATCGGCGTTCATATTTTATATACGAGGGCTGCCTTCCGTAATCATCGTTATAAAGACATAAATATGCATCAATCTGACTTAAGATTTTGGCCAAGCTGGGTTGCCTGGCTCCTATAATTACCCCTACGTTCCCGATTGTTCGGCTAGGTGGTAAAGGGAGCACCTCTGTGATTGTTACTACCGGGTCATCCGAGTAAGTACCTCAGACTGGGTGAAGACGAAAGCTAGCAATCTTAAAGGATCACATTGGTCAACAACGACGGAAGTGAAAATTTTGGTTCATTAATACCATAGAGTTCGGGAACTTTCCCCAAACTAAATCCTCAATATTTTCCTCCCACATTGATCGGAGGTGAGGTTTCATGATCATGATAAGCATGACGACCCAAAGAAAGGAACCGATAGCGGGACTATTTTCTTTGGAAGATGTTTCTTACGTTAAAACGTAATATAACATATATCTCCGTGTACCTTTGTTTATAAAACCGTATGGCCGGATTGCCTTGTTTTCCATAAATCTTTGCCCTTATAATGGCTTTATGAAGTAGGAAAACACTCCTCGGCTACTGGCCGAAGAGGTTGAAGCCGATGGTCGGTCAACAACATTTTGTGCAATGTGGATCTGAGTATTAATGATGTAAAGTACTTGGATACATAGAGTCATTACACATCATTTGTGATTTTACTATGGATATCGATCCTTAATTCGGCCACCCATGCCCACATTCAGGCTCGGGGGCTACTGGGCTTCGGGCTTATCATTCACTAATATTGAAAGGGGCGTATCGTTCCCCTGATCTGGTGTTGTGTGATGGCCTGGCTTATTAGGGATGATAGACTACTCATATCAATAAGGAATTCCTTCTTTTCCGATAGCCCATTCAGACAGAACTCCAAAGTTAAGCGTGCTCAGCTTGGAGTAGTGTCAGGATGGGTGACCGACTGGGAAGTTGCTCCCGGGTGCGTGTGAGTGAGGACAAAGTGCACAGAAAAGACTAGTATTGATATGTGGGGCCAGTCTAGATCCCGCCAGGAGTAACGACCACCGGCGGGTGTGTCCGGGGCATTACAAGTTGGTATCAGAGCCGACCCTCGCGGTTACACGGATGGTTGCGGACAGGTGCGTGGTCATGTTGTTCATGATGTTTGTGACCCGTCGTGGCATACGGTATGGCACATATACTGGACTGGAAGCACAAACGTATGTGCCAAGAGGGAACGTTCATGTGGCCCGACGAGGACGTCGGTTCCTCTGAGTGGGGGTGTATGTGATGGCCTGGCTTATTAGGGATGGCAGACTACTCATATCAATAAGAAATTCCTTCTTTACCGGTAGTCCATTCGGACAGAACTCCAAAGTTAAGCGTGCTCAGCTTGGAGTAGTGTCAGGATGGGTGACCGACCGGGAAGTTGCTCCTAGGTGCACATGAGTGAGGACAAAGTGCGCAGAAAAGACTAGTATTGATCTATGGGGCCAGTCTAGATCCCGCCAGGAGTAATGACCACCGGCGGGTGTGTCTGGGGAGTTACATGTTGCCACCCGACCAGTGTCTCGGGGGCTACTGCATTGACGATCCAATGCAGAAAATTTAAAGTGCAATATAGCTTTCGAGGAGATTATGATCCTCAGGTTGGTCGGCCACACCCAACCTAAGTCTCGAGGAATTTGCACACCACTTTTTGTGTCCCGAAGTATTCTGCCGAGCTAGGAGTGCCGATTTTGTGAATCAACCTGAGTCTTAGGGGCTACTGGGATCAGCGGTCTTATGTCATCCTTCAGGTGCATCTCGGGTTTTAGACCGATACAAACCTTGAGGGCTACTGGCTATATATCTCGGCAGAGAATAAATTGCACCAATCAAAAATATTGACAAAAAATCGGCCCGCAGTCGGGGTGGTGCACCACCTCGGAAGCAGTCCGGCATAACGCTCGGGCGCTAGTAGCTGGCTCCATAGAGGGCATTTCTGGCATTAAGCTCGGCTAAACTCCTTCAAATTTTTTGAACCAAGGTGATTTGTGACATCTCGGATACAGTCCGGCATTGGAGCTCGGATACAGTCCGTCGTTGGAGCTTGGATATAGTCCGGCGTTGGAGCTTGGACATAGTCCAGCATTGTAGCTCGGATACAGTCCGTCGTTGGAGCTTGGATATAGTCCGGCGTTGGAGCTTGGACATAGTCCGGCATTGGAGCTCGAATATATTCCGGCATTGGAGCTCGGAAGTGGTCCGGCGTTGGTGCTCGGCTGCAAAAGATACCTCAAATGCAGTCCGGCGTTGGAGCTCGGACGCAAGAGGACACTGACGCCCGGGAACAACTTCAAACTCGAGGCGTGGCCTAAAAATAACAAGGCATTGATAAAGGCCGGAAACTTAAAAGGGCTCCTCGGATACCCAACGTGTAAACTCTCCGGATGCACTTCAGCGATCCTCAAGATCGAAGATGAGAAGATTTATTGAACCAGTTTTCAAGACCGACGACCAAAGACGAGGAACAGTTCGGAAGAATCTAGGAGCGTCCCCAACTTGAAGACCAGTTCAGGGGGCTACTGACGGTGTCCTGGACTAGGGGGTACTCAACACGTCGTCTCCCAAACAGGTGTATCGGGCCGAGGACCCCCATGGTGGTTCACTATTGTGCCAGTTCGGACAGCCCATGCCGCATACAAGGAAGATTCGACAAGACTTGGTGATCAAGACACGGACTCCTCTCCACCGGTGTATTCGATTAGGACTCTTGTTATCCTAGGCCTCTGGTACATTATATAAGCCGAGGCTAGGCTAGTTGGTAGATTATTATGACATTAGTCATCATACCTGTAGGGTTTAGACCTCAACATATGATCTCGAGGTAGATCAACTCTTGTAACCCCTATACTCATCAAAGTCAATCAAGAAGGAAGTAGGGTATTACCTCCAACAAGAGGGCCCGAACCTGGGTAAACATTGTGCCCACTGTCTCCTGTTACCATCGATCCTTACACGCACAGTTCGGGACCCCCTACCCGAGATTTGCCGGTTTTGACACCGACACCTGCCTCCGTCATCCGTGGCCCCGGCCAAAACCCCACTCCCCGCCCCACCGCACTGTCGTGGTTGCGCCGCCCTCGGTCCAATCCACAAAGACTCCCTGTCATCCAGATCCGGCGGCAGTAGTACCTTCAACCCACGCAACTCTAAGATAGCCATCTAAGCGCTGCTTCTGCGGCGAACTTGCGGCCCCGCACCCTTACGTTAGACACCAGCCAACCGGCAGCCTAGGAGCTCCGCCGCCTCGAGGGGTGCTGCTTCCCATTGGGAATCAATTGGCCCAGAATAAAAATTCAGACAACCGATGCCTAAATAATGTGATTTGAGATGCGGGTGCGACCTATCTGGCGGCATGGTGAAGTAGGCAGGTCCAGCTTCCGAATCAATGAGGCCGGCGCGGTTGCGGCGGCGACCGGCGGTAGGGAAACAGCAATGTCGCGACGGTCGACGGCTACGGGGAAGCAGCACCGGGACTCTGGACGGATCCGAAGTTGGAGCCGCTCCGACGCCATGAACAAGGGCGGGGGTGAATCGGCTCTGGTACGGTTCATGCGGCCGTCGTCAAGGCAGCTCCAGCAGCACGGAGTAAGAGGCACACGGCCCAGTGCATGACGGCAAATGGACATCATCTCCGGCATTAGGGAGGAGGGCGGCTGTGAAATTGACGCAGTGGGGTGCCATGGAGAAGGGGCTGAGGTTTCGCGGCTCGAGAGAAGGGATCTTCCGGGGAGAAGGTGATTTGGCGCCCACGAGGTATGAATGGGGGGGAATCGGGAGGGGAGTGGAACCATGTTTTACGGACGCATTTGTCTGAAATGTGAGGGGGAGTTACAGTTCTACCCCTGCCTTTAGGCTTCTCGGCTTGGGTCTATGTACTGAGGGTCGGGGATAGTAGAGTAACTTTGCTTCTCCCCAAATAGTGGGCGGGAGCGATTTCGGGCGAGGAGGGCGTGTTTTGAAATATAGTGGGTGCGAGCGATTTTGGGCGAGGAGAGCGTGTTTTGAAATAGTCGGTGCGAGCTATTTCGGGCGAGGAGAGCGTGTTTTGCCAACCATGGTTTATGAATTATTCGGCACATGTCATTTCGGCCGAGGAGAAGGCGCGCTTGGATGAAGTTACGAACCTACCCTCGATGTACAACGGGCCAATTGATGCGTGTCTCACATAGGATGGTAATTTCGCGTCTCCCATTTATTTGCTCGGGTGAATTCCACCGAGCAGAGGATGTTTAACGGTTCGTTCAAAATTTGGAAGAACAAGCATCCACGTCTACCTTACCAAGTCGATTCGAATCAAATTTTGAAATATTAGCTTGCCACTTCTTTTTTAGATGGAGAGATGATGCTCGGGAGTAATGTGTTTTTACATGCTCGTTGCTAGCGATTTACTATATGATAAATAGTTGACCCACTCAAAACGGGAATCAAACCCAAAATGTAATATCTCGATTCAATGAAATAGCTCATTCACCAGGTCAAAATAGCGAACTAAATCCAAAATTGAACACCTCAATCGAGTAGGATGTTGTACAGTATTATAGTACTCCATGAACATGTTGAAAGTCAAATTAATGAACTTGTTTGATATACGCATATATCCGTTCATGTGTGGATTGCAGACAACATGTTCTCCAATTTAAATATTTGAATGCAAGTTTATATCGAAACATGGTTTATATCAGTCTTTGATGCATAAAACGCGACCTCCCCCTCTCCCGGACTCCTGCTCTCTCTCTCTCTCTCACATGCATCCAACACACAAACCTTGTTGGTCCCTCTCGCTTTCTCTCCATATCTCTTTCTCTTTTTGTGTGTGTGTGGGTGGGGTCTTTCTAGTTCGCATGCATATATACTTCATCTATAGGTCTCTCTCACACACTATGTATGATTCTCTAGTCCAAGCTAGATATCTTGGGTGCACTCATCGTACGCACACAAATTCCTTGGCTCGTTGCCCGTAACTCTCTCACGCACCACTCTGTCGTCTCGGAGCTCTCCCCCTCTCTCTCAAATTCTCCATCTACCTGGGTCACACATACACATGCATATCTCACTCGCACTCGATAGGCCCATCTAAAACTCTATCTCTCTCCCTCGTTCTCTCTCAATCTCACATGCACACACACACAATCTCATGCCTAGCTAGCCAAGTATGATGGTCTCTCACTCAATTGTAGGCAGACACAGTCCCCCCCTATATGTATATGACTAGCTAATCTTAGTCTCCATCACAAACATGTGCATGGTCTATCTCGATTTCTCTCGGGGCATCTTTCTATCGCGCACGCACCTCCCTCGATCTCCCACCCATATAGTCCCCTCACAATCTCGAGGGGATTTCTCTATCACAAACACACCCTCTCGCCCTCCCCATGCGTCCATGTTCTCCATGTGTCCCTCTCAACCTTTGTTCCTTATTGGCCAGACCTCTATTGGACATGTGCTATAGGTGTCTTTCTCTCCGTTGCAAACAATCACACACTAGCTATCTTCGTGTATCTCCTCGCCTCGCTTTTCTATCTCAGAGATGCATGCGTGAGATGTTCGCCTAAGAAACGAAAAAACACACACTCTCTCTAATTTATCGTTTGTTGTCACTTTCTCTTTCACACACATACTCTTTTTGCACACTTACTCATTCTCCTTCACACGCACTTGATCTCTCTCGACTTAGGCACTCTCCTCCGTCCATAGCATATTGATTTATTGAAAAGTCAAACATCACAAAGTTTGACCATGTACGTGGATAAAAACAATTACATCTAGAATGACAAACATACACCATTAGATTCACCATCAGATGTAGTTTCGTATGATGTATCTTTGGTATTGTAGATATAAATAACATTTCTGTAAACCTGATCAAAGTTTCCAAAGTTTGACTTCTAAAAAATTTACATGCACTGCATTATCGAGCGGATGGAATATCTCTTTCCCCCACTTAGCTATCTGACGCACCACTCAGCCTTATCGGGGCTCCTCAATCTCTCTCAAACTTTATATCTCCCTAGTTCACACATACACATGTCTCGCTCACGCTATACATATAGACCCATCCAACACTCTCTGCCCTTGTTCTCTCTCTATGTGACACGCACCCCCTAATAAGTACCATAATCCCTCACTCCATCATAGGCGCAAGCACTCCCCCCTAAGTATGATTATCTCTCACTAGCCATCAGGAACACATGTATTGTCTCCTTCCATCCATCGTCTATCTTGATATCTCTCGAGGTATCTTCTATCGCGCACACACCTTGTCACTCGATATCCCACCCATGTAGTCCCATCACGATCTCCAGGGGATCTCTCTATGACAAACATACACTCTCTCCTCCCCATGTCTGCATTTTCTCCATATGTCTCTCTCGACCTCTCTCCCTTGTTTGTCAGACCCCTCTTGGCCACGTGCTAGGGGTCTTGCTCTCTCGGTTGCAAACAACCACACACTATCTCCTCACCTTGCTTTCGTTATCAAAGATGCATGTGTGATATGTTTGCATAAGACACACACGTTTTTTCTTGACTTTTATCAAGTGTTGTCCATGTCTCTTTCACACACACACACACACACACACACACACTTTTTTCACTCACTCTTTCTATTTCACTCTCTCTCTCTAGTTAGGGACTCTCTCACGTCCATAAGCATATGGATGTTTTGAAAGGTCAAACCTCAGAAAAGTTTGACCAAGTTTATGTGGAGAAAATCATTTACATCTGGAATGATCATTAGATTCATCACAACATGTACTTACTTCATACTATCATTTATCTTTGGTATTGTAGATATAAGTAATATCTTTCTAAACAGTCAAATTTCAAAAGTTCGACTTTTAAAAAAATGTTGGAGCTACATTATCGAACGGAGGGAATAGCTCTTTCTCTCTCTCTGCTATCTCTCACGGGCCTCCCCTCTCACTCGAACACTCTATACCGATGGATTATACGCTCACTGTGTCAGTGTATAGCTCCATATATTGTTTAGTTGACCGGTCAACCAGTCCACATGCTGCCTTGTCAGCTCGTGTTCTGTATCTTCATGTGTTGGCCGATGTGGCAGTGGGTGAAAATAAGTAAACTAGAGGCCCATCTGACACGTGGTGAAGTAAACAAAGTTGAAACCACTCGGGGTAGCACCCTGCACGCTAGTAAATTGAGGGCGCATTGAGGACACACTTCTTCCGCGTGAAGGACACACTCGCGCACAATTCACCACTGCGCGACGGCATGCACAGAAGGACGCACTCGCACACACCCAGCACACAACACACACAAGCACACGTGTACACCGGCGTCGCCGCCGGTTGAGATGGACAGCGAGGCAGCCAATAAGGGGAGGCGGCTCGAGCCAAAACCGCATTCGGCGAGCCTAGACTTCATCAGCAGCCTCCCCGACGACATGCTGCTCGTCATTATCGTCCTCCTCCCCACCAAATCTGCCGTGCGGACCACCCTGCTCTCCCGATGGTGGCACCCACTCTGGCGCTGCGTCCCCCTCAACCTCATCGTCGACAGCTGCCTCTGCGACGGGGATTGCAAAAGCATGGCTGCAGTCTACAAGATCCTTTCATCGCACCCTGGGCCAGCCAGACGCCTTGACATCCGCATGTTCAGTACCAACTGCAAGGTCCAACCCAAGTTCGACGAGTGGTTCTTATCCCCCGCCCTAGATCAGCTCGAGGAGCTCAGCTTTGAAGATGGACGATCTCGCTCTCTGTCGCCGTCCGTGCTCCGCCTCGCGCCAATGCTGCGCCGCGCTAGCTTCAGCTCCTGCTATCTTCCCCAGATTAATGCCGCTCCCGCCCTTCTTCTCCCTCAACTCAAGCAGCTTGATGTCTTCGACGTTGTCATCTCGAAGAAGGCTATGGAGCACCTGCTCCGCAGTTGTACTGCACTCGAGTACCTTCGTCTTGAGCAGATCCACGGGTTCATTAGCCTCCACATCGCCTCGACGAATCTCCAATAGATTTATGTGTCTTGCTGGCCCCGCAACAAGACATCAATCGGGAAGAGATCACTCCAGCTTCCTTGAGAGATTGCTTGTATCAGATCTAGAACGTCCAACAAAAATCAGGGTCATTGACGCGCCGAAATTGACAGCGTTGGTGTACTTGTCTGCCAAATTCTCTGAACTCTTTATTGGATCCATAATCGTTCAGGTACATCACTCATCTTCTTCTGCGTCTTCTTGAAATTCACATTTTTAAATTTCTTCTTGATGTATTTACGACCGTATTCCAGAAAATGATTCCCACAAGCTTGACCCAGTCTACACGCACAGTGAAGATCTTGGCAATAAAATCTATCAGCCCCAATCTGGATCAAGTTGTTGGATTCCTTACATGCTTTCCGGGCACGGAGAAGCTACTCATCGAGGTGAAACTTCTTTCCTATTAGTAAACGGTAATCACAACGTAGCTCATTTTTTCATAATTTTCTCAAATTACGATGACAAGTGTAGTGTTCAAAACTGCATCTACGCACTGCATCGAAAGAAATGTTTTTAGTATTTTTTCTCACGTGATCACCCGCGTCATTTTTTGTTGTTGTACTACTATAGTATCCTAGGCTAGTCATAGTGGAAAGTAACTTAGACTACTCCAGTAACTCTATGGTTACCCTAAGAGAAAGTACTACCTCCATCCTGGTTTACTCTTCCTATTTTGTAGTATCAAAATTTGATCATAGATTTAACTGACAAATGTTAATGCATATCACTAAGATCTATATCGTTGGATTTGTATTTGAACATAATTTCAAATGGTGTAATTTTTAGTGAGATGCATTGGCATTTTCTTACGTAAATCTATGGTCAAAATATTATACTAAATAAGAGGTAGTACAAAAGTGGGCTATAACGGCCCTCCACTATGTAGGCCAAAACACGTGCCAAATTCACTTGCGATGCATTTGGCATCGATGCCCCTCCATTGCTCACCTGGTGCCCCAATCTGGATCACCTACTTTGCTCTGGTGCCAAATTAACTCACGCAATGAAAAACACTTGCGTGGGAGAGAGAGAGAGGACTGAGGCAATAAAAAACACTTGTTTGGGAGAGTGAGAGGCTGGTGTAGTTGGTTTGATTGATTTGTTTATACATGTGGGTCTGTGTGCACAGCGGTGCCAACTCTCTCACATCGTGAGAGCGGTGCCAAAATCTTTTGATTTGACGCGAAATATGGCATCGGCCACATAGTGGAAGGCAACAAATGCCCAAGCTCTTCACGTACTCCTAGGTAAATGATAGGAAAGAGAGAGAGAGAGAGAGAGAGAGAGAGAGAGTGAAAAAATATCACTAGCCAGCCAACCCTATAGTATGAGCGAATGATATTGGTACATCTTGATGACACGACAATCTTATACAACCATCTGCTCTAATATGTTCTCTTCTTTTGCAGATAAAAAAAGACCCGAAAGTGAAAAATGTGCTGCACTATGACAATCTCATCGAATGCCTTGATCTCCATCTTACAGAAATTGATTTGATCGACTACCGAGGCAGCACATCAGAGATTAAATTGGCCAGGTTCTTTGTTCTGGAGGCAAGTGTGCTCAAGGTAATGAGGTTTGGCGTTCTCTGGCGCAATAATGAATGGCGTGCCGATCATCGCAAGTGTCTAAGCCTAAATGACAAAGTCTCCGCAGAAGCTGAATTTGTTTTTGAAACATCAAGTCGCCAGAGACTCGAAAACTTATTTTCCCATTAGTGACTTTTCAGGGTGGTGGATTTTAGTTTGTACGATAATGCTGCATCCACCTAAAGTAACAAAAGTTCTTACGTAAACTTCCTAGTAATTCCCTCTTCGTAGGTGCAACATTACTCCTAACATTTGTAATATCAGTTTGAAACTTGTAATATTGCCGTGTCCTATTCCTGCTTTTCAAAATCCTGCGAATCAAACAGGTCCTGAGTTGGTGATGATGTTGTGCCTGCCATCTTTCACCAATAGCCGTCGGATCTAGATCTGACGCATACAAACCAAACTTCTCCAGTTTTGCAAAAAGATTCCCGCACTTGTTCCCTATTTACAAACAACTCCTTGTCTCTCACAATCAGCCTTATCTCCTCCCCACCACATCTAGAAGGCCATGGAAAAATCTGGCGCGATGGCCGCTGCCGGCACCGTCCACCCCCCAATCTTGGTGTTCCGTGCAATGCACGAGCATCTATGCACGGGAAATTATGTCGAACATGACTAGTTGCAAGCAGGCTAGTTCTATAGCCATGATGATAGTGACTGCAGACGGTGAGGCTGACTATGGTATGCCGAACACGGCGCCTATACTCATGTGTCATCTCCGGCGTAGGGTCTTGTCACTTCACTGTGAGGAGCAGCACGTAATAATTTGACCAATGGGTAGTACAGTGTTACTACATTGGTAGTACTACTACTAGTACTAGCACCACCGTCTGGATTTAGTAGTACTACCACATCCATCTGGATTTCGTATTTGACTAGCAATATCTAGTAATGCATGTCACAAAAAATGTACTACCCCCTCTGTAAATAAATACATGATGTATTGTTTTATTCCTATCGGCGAGATAAGTTAATGTCTTTTTGCTACTTAATAGGATTACATGCAATGAACTAACCACCGCATGTGATGTTTGGTAGTCTCAAGTCATTGAAAGCATGCACATCCCATATCTCTCATTGGTTGATATGTCACGAAATAAGAAACGAGGAGGGAGTTAATGTACCGTGCCTAAGTGTTTTGGGATTATTTGGTTTTCGTAAGGTGACTTACACAACATTTTTGGTTACATGCATTAACATTTTATTAGTTAAATCCAAGGTCAAAACTTAGCGCAAAATGCAAAGGCGGCCAATAAACCAGTAAATATCAAAGTTCTCTCGTTTGGCCCCAACTAGAGGTCCGGTGAGATTACTATACTGCACCGGCACGGAGGGGGGCGCAGCTTCATTGACTTACTGAACCTGCCTTTGGGTGTATGACACGTGGGCCCAATGGGTGGATGGCCAACCTATCATACATCCAAAGGTAGGTGCAGTAGAGGGGCGAGGAGTAGGTGGTCAACACGCACGTGAATTCAACGCAGTATGCACTTCTCATATAAAGGCTCCCGCCAGTCCAATCTACGAAATCCTACGCACCTACGCACCCAAGGGCAAGAGTGATCACTCCAATCGCAAGATTAGTTGACTAGAAGCTAGACCCATGGAGGTGATGAGCGCGAGCATCAGCCGGCTGTGCCAGATGGTCCACGACGCCAACCTGCAGCCCGGCACCGAGGAACGTCTCCAGGTAGTGCTTGAGGCCGCCAGGGCGAGGGGCCGCTTGGACGACGGCTTCATCTCCTTGTTCGACGAGGTCCTCGTCGGCTTCCTCGACAAGTTCACCGTCGTCAAGAAGCTCGCGGACGACCTTGACGTACGCCTCCAGCCCACGCGCCCAGGCTCTTCGACGCCTGCCACCCTCAACGGCCTCTATGGTGACAACCTCTTCGACGCACTGGTGGCCCTGCGACTGCCCGCCGTCGCGCCGGAGAATGTCCACCTCGAGGTCGCGCTCACCGCGCAGCGCCTGGCACAGCAAGACACCATCGACATAATCACCCATGTCTACACGAAAATCGTCCACAAGGACTACTACATGCAAGAGGAGGAAGATAGGATGCTGGCCTTCTTGGACCATAGGGCAATCTTGGACGGCATTGTTCAGAAGCACGTTGAGCTTGCCGCCAATGCCGCTGCTCCTCACTCGTTGGTTGGTGACCCGCACTAGGGTGTGAGGATGTCGTTGATGGATCCGTATGTATCTTTATCTTTTCGTCAAATCCATGTAGTAGTATATGGTACTACTAGTAATTATCCTACCTTTCGCATCAACTTCATAATTTTCGTACGTACTCCATGCATGAACCGTTCCAGAACCAAACTTATCATTACTCTAGGGAAAATCGTTATTTCTATCTATCGGTCGCGCCATGGAGCAGAACCAAATTTTACAAGTTACAAGTTCAAAAGGAAAAGCCTGTCGTGTTCGCGTCGCACCCCCACACGGTTGGTCCGGCACGCCGCTCAAGGGGGAATGTGTGCTGTGTTGCATTTTCACTTACAAGTGGGACCGTAGTTGAGAAAACTGACTATCAGCAAACCCCCACCCCGCCCACCGCGCGATGGCTGAGAAAACAGGAGGGGGAAGAGATGGCTGTAGCACCGACTCCAAGAAAATTGGTGCCGGATGGGACTTGTGTGGGTGGCGTGTGCCATACTGCTAGACATGAATGCTAGTTATGGCCCATGCCACCCCACTATATCGAGGTGCTGATTACAGAGAACAATTTTCCTGGAGTCCATGCTCAGCCCTCCTCTATCTCTCTTCTCAGCCAGCCAGCAGACATGTGGAGACCATCATCTGTTTGCTCATATGCGGTCCCACATGTCAGTGAAAACGCAAGAGGACCCACTGAACCTGCACATCTTTCACCTCGATGTGCTGGTGATGAAAAACAAATCCAATAAAGAACTTCGGTGGCCGCTTTTGGAGTTACTCAAGAGTAGTAAGATACTATTTACAGTTTAACCCAAGATGCACATCATGTGGCTTCAACTACCACTTTATTTTCTTGCATGACACATCATGGATGCTGGATGTCCCACATGTCGGCAAAAGGAGGAAGAACTCGACCAAATCTTCGGTTGTGCTCTCGGATTAGACTAGTTGTGCTAACTTAAAATTTTATTATGTAGAATGGATGCAAGTTTTGGTATTGGAAAGAAGAGTACAATGATATATTGATAGAGCGCAATTTAGTAGATGTTCTAGCACTTTTAGCTAGCATAGAGGCTAGAGATGAGACTAGTGCACTTGTTGATAGAATAGAGGCTAGACACGTCTACTTCTTTACACTCGAAGAAGAAAGAAGCATGCAAGATCGAGCCTCCGCAGATCAACAATGAATGCATCGAGAAGGCACTAATCCAACTTACAGGAGCAGTTATGGAAGTTGGATATCTTCTAAAATGTATTCTTGTGGTTCTTGTTTTTTTGGTCTTGCTTTTCTACTCAAAATTTTGGTGATGTATTTCCATGTACCAAAAAATCAATGATGAAAAAAAGATATGTGTTTGCAAAGAAAAATGTACACGGCCAGGATGCGTCCGCGCGTTCGGCGCACGGCCACCGCATCCGAGAAATGGCCCGGACACGACCCCGATGCCCTACCCAAACGGACAGAATCCGGGAAAAACGGAGGTCTGTTTGGGGCCGTGCGGTGGAGTTGGCCTTACAAGTGGGACCGCAGTTGAGGAAACCGACTATCGGCAAACCCCCACCTCGCCCGCCGCACGATGGCTGAGTTAGAGAAACGACGAGGTTGAAGAGATTGTTGTAGCACGGACTCTAAGAAATATGGTGTCAAATGGAAGTCGTGCTAGTGGCGTGTGCCATACTCCTGGACGTGAATGCTTGTTCTGGCCCATGCCACCCTACTACTCCTACTACTTATAGTAGTAGTATCGAGGTTTCGAGGTGCCGGTTACGTACATCGAACACATTAACATATGGCCCACCTCACACTGTGGCCAAATTTCCTGGAGTCTGTGCTAGGTTAAAAAGTGTTCTTTGTGAGGATGGGTGACTGGTCTCAAGTTTAAAACTTGTTGTATTACGTACGTATACATAGAGATAGTGCAGCATGTGAAGCTAGTACAAATAGTGTACTATTGTTGATTGGCCTCATCCGATAACCTGTTGCAATGCACGTACTATTATGTATTCGGGAAATATATTTTTTGCCTCGTCGCAGCACCCACTCAGAGAAGCGACTCGAAAGCCATTCATAAATTTAGTAAGTTTATCATAGGCATATCATTTTATTACATACAACAGGTCATCAACCCACAACGACAACGAGGATACATTATAAATACTAAAGTTTTCATCACACAATAAATAACAAGCAATGAAATGAACTTCAACTCAACCAATCCTCGGTGTTGGAAACGCTTGCTTTGAACCACAAGCGATTCTCTGGGAAGGGCCAGCTACTGTCAATCTCGAGACCAATGTAGGACTGACCATCCAGACTGAAGCGGCCTACTATATCATGACCAGGGTAGGGAACCGCCGCAATGTCCGACGTATAGATACAGTTTCTTCTCATAAATGGTAGTAACGTTGTGTCAACAGCAGTTGGATCGCCTTTCACCATCATTGGATAGTTTTGTCCAAGGAAGAGCGAGTTTTCTCCAAGACTATCAATACTATACCAGGGAGAAGGTGTTGGCGCTAGCACACTAGTATCCATCCCGAATACCATGCGATGGGTGATGGAATAGGTCCGGAGAGTGCGACCATGGGAGACAACACCTGCTCCCTTAGTAGTAACATCAGCAGTGGGCTGTATACAGACATGAAGGGGTGATCCATCGGAATTAGTTGCCAGCCGCCAGTGAGCATATGGGCCCTTCTCGTCCTCATGCTCGTGATCATCACCGTCGTCATCTCCCCCTTGGTTATAAAATTTTCCAAGTATAGGTGGTGGAATGTTCACAGGACCTTGGAAACACAAGAAGAAGGTTAATTGGTAGAGAAGGGAAACTTGCTAACTCGCATGCATGTGGATGAAACAATTATAATTACGGTGGAAGACAAACGTACCAAAACTACGAGGATCCCATGCAAACACAGTGCCACGAGTGGTGGCAGCAAACACAAGACCCTCGTATTGAATTGCATCACAACACACATCCGTGTATAGAAACTGATTTTTGAGCCATATCCATCTAGTCGAACCACGAAGGACGGCAACACGCTTGTCCAAGATAGCAACAACTTCATAGTTCTTGTAATTCCAAGAGAGGTTGGGAACTCGACAAATTTCTATCTTCCGTAGACGACAATCACCATGATCATATTTGAACGTACGTAGATCATCTGTGTGCTCAACCTCAGGGCACTCTGAGATTTTTGGAAGTGGAATCCGCTGTCGAGTGTACACATTCACAAGTTCCCACTCGCAATCGTACCCAATATAAACAACCCAATCTCCATTTGCACTAGCCCAAGCCTTACCCTGAAGCGATGGCATCTTGACATCACACGTATCGTTATCAAGCGGCATCAACTTGCACAAGGCGAGGCCTCCGTCGTCCGCACCCATGCGAACAGGCTTATAGCGAAGAAGATACCGGAGATCAAACCGCTCCTGGACCCTTGGGTTCCTTGTAATGATCTTATTAGTTGAGTCGAGAATGGTCTTCAACGAACCTACCATGCTAGCCGAGGTGATGACGTCGCACTGATCAATGAGTTCCCCCACCACGTCATCTTTCAGATCGGGGCAAGAATAAGGGGATCGTTTCCGGCTTGTTCCCTCCATGGAGAAGATGATCGAACAATGGCAGAAGGAAGGGTGAAAGCAAATGGAGGAGGGAGGAAGAGCATGCGACAGCAGTTCCAAATCGACAGGGAAAGGCGAAGAGTCGGTGGATGGTTGCCAGTTTGCCACGGTACACGAAGAGGCGCCCCGCTCTACACGTCCTTCCGGAAATTGTACAAAAGGACTCGCCGTCGTCCCACTGACATGTTGGAACGGGACCACATGTCAACGAAACATGGTGTGTAATTTCTCATGCAAAATGCGATCTGGCCGTGTTGGCCCGAGGTGCCGCATTAGTTATCGACCTTTATTTTTTAACATACAATCTGAGTGGATAGCTCCTGTGGTAATCACACGTGAGCGGATATATAGGTGGGCTAGGTGGACAGGCGGCAACAATCTAAGTGCTAAAAGAGTTGATCTCAAAAAAAGAGTTGATCCAATGCTTGGTTTTGGTTGGATTTTCCAACTATGACCATTGGATAGAGTGAATCAATGGCTTACGTTGAAAGTTATTCTCATATATAGAATGGTATAGGAACGTGGAGAGATTTGGTTGATTTTATATTGCTGAATAATATAAAATATTATGAGTGCATATGCTCCACCCCGAGGTTTGTTGCTCCTTCTCGGTGGTCGGGAATCTATGTTCTTCCACACTTTCGTCTAAGACCTGATCTTTGTTCATCCTTTTGCCGACACGCGGGACATCTATATGCCTTCATTTTACAAAATTAGACTATATGCCTCCATGACACGTGGGACATCTAGCATCAAGGTGGCGTGTCATGCAAGAAAATGGAGATATGCAGTGCGTAAGTGAGTCGTGCACTTCAATGGCACCTAGTACTACTACGCAATATTTTTCTCCTCGATGGCACGTGAATAGTGCATGTACTCAATGACAGAGCACGGGATGGTAGCCACGGACATGGTCGGCCCTTTTTGAAGAGAGTACTAATAAATAACTTTGATGTGTCCCATCAACTCACAAAACGACGAGAAGCTTGCTTACTACGCCTTCTCCCTCGCCAACGCGTGCGCGGTGGCTCGCAGCACGAGGAGAAACTTTTGCTTACAAGCAGTGGAGGTGCAGCAGTTCATTTGGTGTCAGATTGCCAGAAGTACTACTGTAGTACCATCATTATTGTTTGAATTCCGGAAGAGGAAAAGAGCCAAGCGCAAGGTCACCTACTAACCTAGTACAATATTATTATAGCCAAAGCTGGTCCACCTTTTTAGAGCATGGTTAACTAATATAGGCGGCTCTTGCAGCGGCATATCATTTAGAGCAAGTACTCTCTTCGTAGGAACAAAGGAAGTGAAACAAAAGTTGGAGTGGATGCTAGATTGCCAATTAAAACATGATTACATAGGAAAAATCCTATAGCATTCTATCCTATGAATCAAATGATCAATGTAGGAAAATTATGAGGGGGGTCTCTCCAATAGTGTTCCTTGGCTCTCACCTAGCATCACGGTGGTCAAACTTGGAGTCATTCATCTAGTACACGTGGCATCTCAGATCTGGACACAAGGTGACGCGGCCTCTCACTTCCTCCGCCATTTGAAGCGGCGTGCCGGTGGAGGGCTAGCATACTCCAATATTAGGTTGGCTCTATGTGATGTGGCAACTTCATATACTAACCGAATGCTGGCTATACTACTACGGTACTCACACTCCAAGAAGTGACTCGAAAACCATTCATAAATTGAGTCTATGACATGCATTTCAAATGTACCATTCATTACATACAACAAGTCATCAACACACAACGACAATGAGGATACATGTTGGATTATAGATTATTTCCAACAAAATATTCTAGTAAATATTGAAGTTTCATCACACAAAAAATAACAAGCAATGAAATGAACTTCAACTCAACAAATCCTCAGCGTTGGAAACCCTTGCTTTGAACCATAGGTGCTCTGGTATGGGCCAGCTATTGTCAATATCGAGAGCAACGCAAGACTGATCATCTAGGCTAAAGTGGCATATATCAAGACCAGGGTAGGGAACCACCGCAATGTCCGAGGTATAGATACAGTTGCTTCTCATAAATGGTAGTAACGTTGTGTCAACAGCAGCTGGATCGCCTTTCACCATCATTGGATAGTTTTGTCCAAGGAAGAGCGAGTTTTCTCCAAGACTATCACTACTGAACCAGGGAGAAGGTGTTGGCGCAAGCACACTAGTATCCATACCGAATACCCTGCAACGGGTGCTGGAATAGGTCCAGAGAGGGCGACCATGGGAGACAACACTCGCTCCCTCAGTAGTAACAATCACAGTGCACTGTATACAGACAAGAAGAGGTGATCCATCGGAATTAGTTGCCAGGCGCCACTGAGTATATAAGTTCTGCTCGTCCTCATGCTCGTGATCATCACCATCGTCATCTCCCCCTTGGTTATAATTTTTTTCAAGTATAGGTGGTGGAATGTTCACAGGACCTTGGAAACACAAGAAGAAGGTTAATTACTAAAGGGAAACTTGCTAACCCGCATGCATGTGGATGAAAAAATTATAATTACGGTGGAAGACAAACATACTGAAACTACGAGGATCCCATGCAAAAACAGTGCCACGAGTGGTGGCAGCAAACACAAGACCCTCGTATTCAATTGCATCACAATACTCATCCGTGTACGGAAATTAATTTTTGAGCAATTTCCATCCAGTCGAACCACGAAGGATGGCAACAAGCTTGTCAAAGATAGAAACAACTTCATAGTTCTTGTAATTCCAAGAGCGGTTGGGAACTCGACAAATTGCTATCTTCCGTAGACGACAGTCACCATGATCATATTTGAACATACGTAGATCATCTGCATGCTCAACCTCAGGGCACTCTGAGATTTTGGGAAGTGGAATCCGCTGTCGAGTGTACACATTCACAAGTTCCCACTCGCAATTGTACCAAATATAAACAACCCAATCTCCATTTGCGCCAGCCCAGACCTTACCCTGAAGCGATGTGATCTTGACATCACACGTATCATTATCAAGCGGCATCAATTTGCACAAGGCGAGGCCTCCATCGTCTGCGCCCATGCGAACAGGCTTATAGCGAAGAAGATAAGAGAGATCAAACCACTCCTGGACCCTTGGGTTCCTTGTAATGTTGTTATTAGTTGAGTCGAGAATGGTCTTGAACGAACCTGCCATCCTAGCCAAGGTGATGACGTCGCACCGATCAATGAGTTCCCCCACCACGTCATCTTTCAGATCGGGGCAAGAATAACGGGGTCGTTTCCGGCTTGTTCCCTCCATGGAGAAGACGATCAAACAATGGTAGAAGGAAGGGTGAAGGAAAATGGAGGAGGGAGGAAGAGCATGTGACAGTAGTTCCAAATCGAGAGGGAAAGGCGAAGAGTCGGTGGACGGTTGTCAGTTTGCCACGGTACACGATGAGGCGCCCCAGCCTACATGTCCTTTCGGAAATTGTACAAAAGGACTCGCCGTCATCTCACTGACATGTTGGAATGGGGGACCACATGTCAATGAAACATGGTGTGTAATTTCTTGTGCAAAATGTGATCTGGCCGCGTTGGCCCGAGGTGTCGCATTAGTTACCGACCTTTATTTTTTTAGCATACAATCTGAGTGGATAGCTCCTGTGGTCATCACACGTGAGCGGATATATAGGTGGGCTAGGTGGGCAGGTGGCAACAATCTAAGTGCTAAAAGAGTTGATCTCGAAAAGAGAGTTGATCCAATGCTTGGTTTTGTTTGGATTTTCCAACTATGACCATTGGATAGAGTGAATCAATGGCTTACGTTCAGAGTTGTTCTCATACTATAGAATGCTACAGGAACGTGGAGAGATTTGGTTGATTTTATATCACTGAATAATATAAAATATTATGCGTGCAGACGCTCCACCTCGAGGTTTGTTGCTCCTTCTCTGTCGTCGATAATCTATGTTCTTCCACTCTTTCGTCTAGGACATGAGCTTTGTTCATCCTTTTGCCGACACACGGGACATCTATATGCCTCCATTTTACAAAATCATACTATATGCCTCCATGACACGCGGGACATCTAGCATCAAGGTGGCGTGTGATGCAAGAAAATGGAGATATGCAGTGCGTAAGTGAGTGTGCACTTCGATGGCACCTAGTACTACTACTCAATATTTTTTTCTCATCGATGGCACGTGAATAGTGCAAGTACTTAATACCAGAGCACGGGATGGTAGCCATGGACATGGTCGGCCCTTTTTGAAGAGAGTACTAATAAATAACTTTGATGTGTCCCATCAACTCGCAGAACGACGAGAAGCTTGCTTACTATGCCTTCTCCCTCACCAACGCGTGCGCGGTGGCTCGCATCACGAGGAGAAACTTTTGCTTACAAGCGGTGGAGGTGCAGCAGTTCATTTGGTGTCAGATTGCCAGAAGTACTACTGTAGTACCATCATTATTGTTCGACTTTCGGAAGAGGAGAAGAGCCAAGCGCAAGGTCACCTACTAACCTAGTATAGTACTACTATAGCCAAAGCTGGTCCACCTTTTTAGAGCATGGTTAATTAATATAGGCAGCTCTTGCAGCGGCACATCATTTAGAGCAAGTACTCTCTTCGTATGAACAAAGGAAGTGAAACAAATGTTGGAGTGGATGCTAGATTGCCAATTAAAACATGATTACATAGGGAAAAAATCCTATAGCATTCTATCCTATGAATCAAACGACCAATGTAGGAAAATTATGAGGGGGGGGTCTCTCCAACGGTGTTCCTCGACTCGCACCTAGCATCACGGTGGACGAACTTGGAGTCATTCATCCGGTACACGTGGCATCTCAGATCTGGACACAAGGTGACGCGGCCTTTCACTTCCTCTGCCATTTGAAGCAGCGCGCCGGTGGAGGGCTAGCATACTCCAATATTAGGTTGGCTCTATGTGATGTGGCAACTTCATATACTAACCAGATGCTGGCTATACTACTACTATGGTACTCACACTCGACAGCAGTTCCAAATTGAGAGGGAAAGGCGAAGAGTCGGTGGATGGTTGCCAGTTTGCCACATTCCCCCCCAGAGGTGCCCCAGCCTACACGTCCTTTCGGAAATTGTACAAAAGGACTCGCCGTCGTCTCACTGACATGTTGGAATGGGACGACATGTCAACGAAACAGGGTGTGTAATTTCTCGTGCAAAATGCAATCTGGCCGCGTTGGCCCGAGGTGCCGCATTAGTTATCGACCTTTATTTTTTTAATGGCGTGCCATTCAGTTTTGAAGCATGACTAAGTGGTACTGTTTGCAGAGAAAATATAAACTACTATACCACTACTCCACCTCTAGTACTAGTAGTATAAAAAAGATACATAGGCTGGAGCTTCAGAGGTTTCTTGCTAAGGGCTGCCCACTTGCTTCTCACACTATCACCCTTTCTCCAGATCTAAAAAAGACGGCCTCTCTCTCCCTCCTCGCCGGTGGTCACATATCCGCCGGGGAAGAAAAGGACGTGCAGCGTTGACGCACTCGTCGTCGGCGAGCGAGGTCACGCACTGACGACAAGGCCGTCCTCTCAGACCTAGTGCCCGCGCGGGATGGCCTCCGTCCCCAAGCTCGCTGCCGTAGTGTGTGCGGAGGATGACGAGCACGAGCGAAGCCACTTCCCGTCGACCCTCAGGTATGCTACCTCTTTTTGAACCATACCTTTGTTCTATTGCCCCATCTGCCACGTCGCTGCATGTGGATCTTTTTCCACTCCACCATCTTCCCAATTTCCTATCCTCTGCTCTACTGGTCACGCAGAAGAAAACCTTAAGTTGCACTATTAAAGGAAACCCTACTTCATGCAGACTAATCCATGTCTGGGTTGAATAAGGAAAGGAAGTGAGACTGTATTGTCCAAGAGAGTATGCACCGAACCCGCATCTAGGTTGAAAAGGGGAAAATCAGTAGCTAAGGAACGAGTCTCGTGTCTCTTGGTTGAAGAAGGGTAGAAAGGCATGACAACGCAATAGAGAATGACCAGGTCGATCGGTTTGTTGTCCTCACATAGGAAAAAGGTGGCTAAAGAGAACAAAAATGGGACGTAATCCACATATGTTGCCTGGATATTTGTTGCTCTGGGCAACCATACCTCCCTCACCACTCTATGCGTCCGTGGAGGTACATCGTACTGGTGCGCCCACTATCTGAATGGGTCTCCCATGCTCTTATTGCCACTTTTTTGCTGTTAGTATAACGCCAACGGTGAAGTCAACCAATGCTACTGCTAAAGTGATGCCACATTTAACTAATGCCGCACTCAGTCTAATGCCACCGATAAATTTAAGCAATGCCATTTAATGTCTCTGGATTATTTCAGGGTTAGCTGTTGATTGTGGATGTATTAAAGATTTTTCAGTGAAGGCATTCTAATGTTGTTGCACAGCCAGTATACCAACGATGAAACTTGTTACTACCTTCAGATTTTTGCACTGTTAATGCTTATAGATTACAAACCTCACTTTCATGAGATAAGTCAATTTTTTGGTACAGTGTCACCAAAATGCCAAGCGCTGATGTCATTTTATTTTGGTTAAACTGCATAAAAAATTATGAAGACAAGAGGAAAGGTCAAGAGTGGGCACCTCCTCCTTTGGCAATTGCATTGATTTGTTTGATCGAGTTTTTATGTTTGATCGATTATGAAGACTGGGATAGCAATTTTTCATGGCCACTCAAGTTCGAAATGATATTTACCTTGAAGGTACATGGTTTGCAATTTTTTAATACTGTCATTAGTTAATAATGCTAGTTACCTTCAGACTTTTGTATTTGGTTTAATGCTCTTGCACAGCTAGTATACCAATGCTGAAACTTGTTACCTTTACATTTTGTATTGTTAATTCTTATAGAAATATTCCAGTGCTAGAGCTTATGGAAAATTGTTCAGTAAAACCATTGTACTATACCTTGTAATAAAATAACTACTCTACTGTTGTACTAGCCACTAGATTAGTGTATATTTATACTATTCGAATGGTGTTGCATTAGCGTATGGACATATATAGTGTGGAAACCTTTCCCGGATATGTGCTCAAGAAAACTACTACCTGTTTTTTCTAAATACTGGATGTTTGGGTACTTTAAATTGAACTGCGAAAACGTCTTATATTAAGGAACAGAGGGTGTAGAGTTCACTCAAATTATCCCGGTAAAGCTAGTCACACCTTTGTTAAAATTAATGTTCATTATGTTATTGGAGGAGGTCTGTATGTTTGTCTCTAATGCCTGTCGACTACATACCTGACATCATTATGTAATGTTAGGTCATTTCCTTTTGTACAGTGTCACTGAATTGTCAAGGCGGTGATGGAATTTTATTTTAGTTGAACTGAACAAAATATGCTTAAAAGAAGAGGAAAGGTCAGGAATCGATAATTCTTTCAGAAATAACTATATATGCCTTTCTGACATCAGCCGCTGTTGCCTTATTTATTCCTTCAAACAGGTGGTTAGAAACAGTCTTGCTACCTTTTCCCATTAAGAAATTTGAATTCTTATATTTGTGAGTCTATGCTTCAACTAGTGCCACTTTTATTGTAATCACACTTTCAATATCTATGCAAACAGGGATGCTCTATTTTAGTGGAACTGCACAAAAATTCCAACCGGTTCAACATTAGGAGCATGTTTTCTTCCAAACCTTTATATCCAATTGGTGGCACTATGAGCTGTTCATTACAGAGGTACATGGTTTGCTACTATCTTGCTACTCTTTTTGTACTGTCATTAGATAGTAATACTAGTGGTTTGCATGTGAATTTATTGGCAGGGTGGACCTACATTGGAGGTGCAGGACATGATTCAATGATTGGATGCTCAATTTCGGTTGTATCGATTTCACCTCTTCCATCACTGTGAACATGGATATCCTTGGTCTGATGAAGAATAGGCGCTATATTTTTGCTCTGAACCAGCAAATCAATTCAGTATGAAATTGTCCAGGGAAAAACATGACTGTATCAAATTGTCTAGTGCAAAACATGACAGATGCTAAGCGGAAGGGACATGTTTAAACCTAAAATACAAGGTGGGGTATATGTTTACTAGCTTCTTGATATTTGTGCAGACAGGTATGTCTTCCCGTTGCTATTTGGCAAACACACAAAGTGACCGCAATTTTGGTTGAACTGCACAAGAGAATAGTATAGTCACTACATGCAGTGCCATTTGAAAATAGACACGGAAAGATTGGATAGTCACTTCATGGACTGCAGAAAAGTAGTATTGTACTATTTATTGGCCAACACTAGGTGCTCCATTGCTTTGGTGTTATTATACAATGGGCATCATTTTGCCTAAGTTAAAGTTTGTATTCCGAAAATAGTCTCGCCGTGTGATCGAGAGAAGACCAAATCATATTATAGTGGATGTTCCTCCATCATGTGTGGTTCATTCTCATGGTTCCAGCTGTTGGTGAAACCACTTACATTTGCAAGAGGAATTGTGGACTTCACAAACAAATTTGTCTTTCAGTCTGTATTGAATGTTGGCCAAGAGAAGCATCCATGTTAGTAGGAAGAACACATGTTTTTTCTAAATATTTGCTTTTGGAGCTACATATTTATATATGATATGTAAATCATTGAGATGCATTAACATCTTGATCTTATGTATGGGAATCGTACCTGTTGGTTTTGAATTTGGGCTACTAATGTGAACATATTAATGCCAGGCCTGTGAGTCTCGTTTGAACATTTTGAACGGATCGGCTCTTACTGTTGTGCACAGCATGATCCTTATTTCTGTGTTCTTAGTGTTTACAAGTTACTAACAGTTCCTTATTTCTGTTCGCTCAGTGTTTACAAGTTACTAATCGATCACTAGCTAGCCTACTAATGCGCTCCTGGCAGTTTTAGTTCCGACGCAAGATCCGAAGCGGTAGTTTTTTGAATAAATATGCCTACCTCTGAAGAAACTGACAAGCTGCTCTGAAGAAAATGCCATGCGAATCTGAAGAAACTGCCAGCAAAAACATTCGCAAATGCCTTATCTCCCAGCGAACGTTCATCAGCTAATGCGATCGTACACGTACACCATCTGACCTACTCGATCCTACACGTACACTATCCGACCTACTCAATCCTACATGGATAAATAGCGGATCACACACGTACTACCTCCTTTCTAGTTTTCCACAGCAAGCTAGCGCGCTAAGCCATGCCTGCTTATGCATTGAATTCCGATGACCGCGTTGACCGTCATGTTTCCTGCGACACACTAGTTCGCCTACCTTCCGTCTATTATTACTGTTTCCCGGGCTTCTCCAGTGGCACCATCACCCAACTCGCCTGTGGCACCCCGGCTCAGAGAAAACCGGAACGCCCCGTATTCCAGCTCAGAGATCGAGGTGAAGTCTTCTGGAATACGACACTGCTTAGTATAGAACAAACCAGCTCTCTATTACAACACGAATATGAATACAAGGGTTCTGATATTACAATGAATAACATCGGTATGGCGACACTACACCAACCACGGTTGCTCTATACAAGCAGCATAACAACTCAAAGCAGCGGAACAACTACTGGTAGCGGAACACCAAACGGCGATGATGGACTCCAATCCGCAGGGACTCTGGCTGGAACGTTTATCCTAGCTCGCGAACACAGGAACAACACCAAACAAGCAAGCAATCCAGGCACGACCTGCAAACTGGCATGACACGCCAGGTTAGTACATTGAATGTACTTGCAATCTCACAATAACCAGAAGCATTCAAGACAAACAATAGCATGGCAATTACAGGTTAAGCAGGAATTATCATGATATCATCAGGATAACATGGCATGAACAACATGAACATAATATCGCTAGAACAATATGATCATGGCATGAACAACATGAATCTGACGATACCAGCATGCAACATGATGACACTATATGCACCATTTATTCAGCTTGGGTTACCTCGTAACCATCACATGCATCACTTACCAACTTCGGACATTACACGATCATCTCAGGATCAAATCAAGCTTGGTATAAACAATACCGTAGTAATCATCAAATGACCACAAGGAGCTTGATCTTTACCCATGATTCTCGCACAACATCACGAATATCCAACAACTCGGTATCCTCGGTACCACGGTGATATTCCGGCGATCCCAACCATGACCAACACTTGGTCTCAACAGTGATCCTTCCGGCGATCACAACCATGACCAATACCTGGCCTCAAACGGTGATCCTTCCGATGATCACAACCAACTTATCTCCTCATCGAACCGGGGTTGTTATTAAACACATTATTATTATTATTACTGTTGACTCATAGTGTGACCGACACGAACTGGGCCCTTATCTGCAGGCGCGGCTAACAGTTGTTCAACAATTGTTCAAGTTCAATTTCATACGGTTAAACTTGAAAGCAAATATGCCGAGCCATGATAAAATACATGATGCAATTACAATGCATGAGCATGATATCAACAGAATCATGAGGGAACCACATAACTATCCACCATATCAACAATGAATCATATCCAACTAAGCATGGCATACTGACTAGCATGAACATCATAAGTACATACTTCTCTGAAACATAGCATGACCACTAGAATCAACGATAAATATCATGCAAGAACATATCAACAATGCCATCATGCAAGCATTTAACCAACTGGATGCAATGGAACAAGCATAACCACGGTACTCGGGACAGACGGCAGTCATGCACCGAAGACCATTACCAACATCAACATGTACTACTAGCAAGCATAAGCATAGGAAAGGAATACTAGCAACTAGCAGGGCATGACAACCAGGTGCATAACAACATAGCAAGAAAGTAAGCACTAACTGAGAAGCATTACCGAAACAATGATAACCATATTTTAAACAAACAAACATTTAATAAATATTCAAGTTGCAAACCATGGCTAGTGCATGACTATCATGCAAGTGGGTATTGTGGCTTGCCTGGGGTGACAGAGACTCCAGGAAGAAGTGCAGTGAAGCCACGGAACAAAACGTCGGGCGGTTTTCTCTCGGAGGAGGCTGATTAGAGGCTAGGGCAAAATGGTCATTTTCACGTGAGACCACCT
Source organism: Triticum urartu (assembly GCF_056163025.1). NCBI lineage: Eukaryota > Viridiplantae > Streptophyta > Magnoliopsida > Poales > Poaceae > Triticum > Triticum urartu. The sequence continues at coordinate 395,530,351 of NC_141876.1, read as the reverse complement.
AGTGAAAATGTTACCAAAAGAGAGAGCTCGCGATACGAATAAGTGAGCATTGGTTTCACCTCAATCGGAGTTACAGTTGAAAAGTTGTGAAGGTTGGCAGAACAGGGACTAATCTATGAAAAATTTATCACCAACGGGTCCCTGAGTGGATAAGGCAGAAACAGATTTGAGAAAATACGCTTTCTGACTTAGAAAACGTACTTCAGGCCGAAGTAGAAATAGAATACGCTTTCAGAGAGAAGAAAATGTACTCTGGGAAATACGTTTCCACTTGCCACATGGGACGGAGGGGGTGAGACACTGGCGCGTGGGGCCTAGGGAGCACGGGGAGGGGCCAGCGCTCGTGTCTTCTTCCTCCCGTGCTCGTGCCCCGATCGAGACAGAGGAGCGAGGACAGGGAGGAGGGATGCTGGGGCCGGCCGGCTTAGGCGGCCTACGGCCGAGCCGAGGCCACCGGTGGGCACGGGGCGGCGCGTCGCGCCCTCCTGGAGCAGCAGCAGCGCCAGGGAGAGGCAGGGGCGACGGCGGCTCGCTGGGACAGGGGCGAAGGCGGCGAACTCCTGAGAAGGGCCCAGCCAACTCCGGCCACCTCTGGCCGAGCTGAGAGCACCGACGGGCTCGGGGGAGGACCGCGCACCCGTTTAGAGGAGTAGAGGGCACCGGGGAGGACTAGAATGGCCGCGGGGAGAGGAGGACAGAGAGGACCGAGCCGGTCAGGGCGGTGGTGGAACTTGGTGGTGCGGCCATCTCCGGCGAGGGGCGAAGGGTGGGGCGGCTGAGTGGAATGTGGGGAACTTGGTGGACGTCTCGAAATGGCAAGGGGAGGCTTGGTTTGGCCGGAATCATGTCGAGGCCGAGGCGGCCATGGTGGACAGAGGTGAACTCCAGTGAGATGGTGCGATTCTAGAGGGCAAATGAGGCGAGGGAGGGATGAATGAGCTATGGAGGGGTTCGGGGGTCCTTATATAGGTGCGGAGGAGAGCTCTAAAGTTCACGAGCGAGCTCCCGACCGAGATTTAATGGCGGGCAGAGGCTGGGCATGGCACATGCATGGAGCTAGCAGCTCATTTATGGCAAACCACGACGAGGCACCGATGAAGGGCGACGCAGTCGAGCACGGGCGAGCTCTAGGACATGAATGGAGGTCGAGACGAGGAGGGAGGAGACGAGCACAGTGGCCGAAACAAGCTAGAGCACGCGTTCAGCCATGACGCAAGCGTGATCACCACGCACACTGGCGCAAGCGGCGCTCTTTGGCGTGGCCGACCATGTCCAGTAGATTGACCTTCATGCCCTTAGTCAAAATGAGGAAATGAATCGGTCTAGGGGCAAATAAGATATTTGCACTAAGCTCCAAAGCAAATCAGTAAGAAGGTGTTTGTAACTTGTTGTGGTTAAACCAGCTAGGTAACGTGGTAAAGAGTTTGTCTGATGATGATCACACACCAAGGTGATGCTAATCACCAAAAATCAGACTAAGAGGAGGGGTTTAGATGAGGGTTGCTGTAGAAAGTGCAAAACTGCCCAGAATCAGGGATTTGGATGATACACTCACATACTTGACTTCTGTGAGCTGAAATTTGGCATGGAGGGGTTATGTGATGATATGAAGCTGTTGTAAAAGTTTCATGCCATTTGGAAATACCAAAGTGGCACTTGCTTCACAAAGCTTCATTCTGGACAGACAACAACAACAACAAAGCCTTTAGTCTCAAACAAGTTGGGGTAGGCTAGAGGTGAAACCCATAAGATCTCGGAACCAACTCATGGCTCTGGCACATGGATAGCAAGCTTCCACGCACCCCTGTCCATAGCTAGCTCTTTGGTGATACTCCAATCCTTCAGGTCTCTCTTAACGGACTCCTCCCATGTCAAATTCGGTCTACCCCGCCCTCTCTTGACATTCTCCGCACGCTTTAGCCGTCCACTATGCACCGGAGCTTCTGGAGGCCTGCGCTGAATATGCCCAAACCATCTCAGACGATGTTGGACAAGCTTCTCTTCAATTGGTGCTACCCCAACTCTATCTCATATATCATCATTCTGGACTCGATCCTTCCTCGTGTGGCCACACATCCATCTCAACATACGCATCTCCGCCACACCTAACTGTTGAACATGTCGCCTTTTAGTCAGCCAACACTCAGCGCCATACAACATTGCGGGTCGGACCGCCGTCCTGTAGAACTTTCCTTTTAGCTTTTGTGGCACTCTCTTGTCACAGAGAATGCCAGAAGCTTGGCGCCACTTCATCCATCCGGCTTTGATTCGATGGTTCACATCTTCATCAATACCCCCATCCTCCTGCAGCATTGACCCCAAATACCGAAAGGTGTCCTTCTGAGGTACCACTTGGCCATCAAGGCTAACCTCCTCCTCACACCTAGTAGTACTGAAACCGCACATCATGTACTCGGTTTTAGTTCTACTAAGCCTAAACCCTTTCGATTCCAAGGTTTGTCTCCATAACTCTAACTTGCTATTTACCCCCATCCGACTATCATCAACTAGCACCACATCATCCGCAAAGAGCATACACCATGGGATATCTCCTTGTATATCCCTTGTGACCTCATCCATCACCAATGCAAAAAGATAAGGGCTCAAAGCTGACCCCTAATGCAGTCCTATCTTAATCGGGAAGTCATCAGTGTTGACATCACTTGTTCAAACACTTGTCACAACATTATCGTACATGTCCTTGATGAGGGTAATGTACTTTGCTGGGACTTTGTGTTTCTCCAAGGCCCCCACATGACATTCCGCGGTATCTTATCATAGGCCTTCTCCAAGTCAATGAACACCATATGCAAGTCCTTCTTTTGCTCCCTATATCTTTCCATAAGTTGTCGTACCAAGAAAATGGCTTCCATGGTCGACCTCCCAGGCATGAAACCAAACTAATTTTTGGTCACGCTTGTCATTCTTATTAAGCGGTGCTCAATGACTCTCTCCCATAGCTTCATTGTATGGCTCATCAGCTTAATTCCACGGTAATTAGTACAACTCTGAACATCCCCCTTGTTCTTGAAGATTGGTACTAATATACTCCGTCTCCATTCTTCTGGCATCTTGTTTGCCCGAAAAATGAGGTTGAAAATCTTGGTTAGCCATACTATCGCTATGTCCCTGAGACCTTTCCACACCTCAATGTGGATATAATCAGGGCCCATAGCCTTGCCTCCTTTCATCCTTTTTAAAGCCTCCTTGACCTCAGACTCCTGGATTCGCCACACAAAATGCATGCTAGTCTCATCAAAGGTGTCGTCCAGTTCAATGGTAGAACTCTCATTCTCCCCATTGAACAGCTTGTTGAAGTACTCCCGCCATCTATGCTTAATCTCCTCGTCCTTCACCAAGAGTTGGCCTGCTTCGTCCTTGATGCATTTGACTTGGCCAATATCCCTCATCTTCCTCTCTCGGATCTTGGCCATCTTATAGATGTCCCTTTCACCTTCCTTCGTGCCTAACCGTTGGTAGAGGTCCTCATATGCCCGACCCCTTGCTTCACCAACAGCTCGCTTTGCGGCCTTCTTCGCCATCTTGTACTTCTCTATGTTGTCTGCACTCCTATCCAGGTATAGGCGTTTGAAGCAATCTTTCTTCTCTTTAATCGCCTTCTGGACATCATCATTCCACCACCAGGTATCCTTATCTTCGCTTCTCCTTCCCCTGGACACTCCAAGCTCCTCCAAGGCCACCTTACGAATGCAAGTCGCCATCTTCGTCCACACATTGTTTGCATCTCCTCCTTCCTCCCAAGGGCCCTCCTTAATGACCCTCTCCTTGAACGCTAGAGCTACCTCCCCCTTGAGCTTCCACCACTTCGTTCTAACGACTTTGGCACGCTTATCCCGCTGGACACGAATCCGAAAGCGGTAGTCAGTAACCACCAGCTTATGCTGGGGTACAACACTCTCTCCAGGTATCACCTTACAGTCTAGGCACGCACGCCTATCTTCTCTTCTCGAGAGGATGAAATCAATCTGGCTAGAGTGTTGGCCACTACTAAAAGTCACCAGATGTGATTCTCTCTTTCTAAAGAGGGTGTTAGCTACAATCATGTTGTAGGCTAGAGCAAAGCTTAAGACATCTTCTCCTTCTTGATTCCTGATGCCATAGCCACAACCCCCATGCGCCCCTTCAAAACCTGTGTTAGATGTACCCACATGGCCATTGAGGTCTCCTCCTATGAAGAGCTTCTCACCAATCGGTACACTCCTAACCATGTCTTCCAGGCCTTCCCAGAACTCCCTCTTGGTGTTCTCATTGTGGCCTACTTGCGGGGCATACGCGCTGATAACATTGAGAACCAAGTCCTCAACTACCAGCTTGACCAGGATAATCTGGTCCCCACGTCTCTTGATGTCTACCACTCCATACTTGAGGCTCTTGTTGATCAAGATGCCTACGCCATTTCTGTTTGCAGCCATCCCTGTGTACCACAGCTTGAAGCCGGTATCCTCCACCTCCTTCGCCTTCTGTCCTCTCCATTTGGTTTCTTGGACGCAAAGGATATCAACACCTCTCCTCACCGCTGCATCAACTAGCTCCCGAAGCTTCCCTGTCAGAGACCCTACGTTCCAGCTACCTAAGCGAATCCACCTAGGCTTGGCTAGATTCCTTACCCTTCGCACTCGTCGAGTCAAATGCGAAGACCCTTGCCCATTTTCCACTACATCCGGGCGCCGATGTAGCGCGCCACTAAGGATGCGACGACCCGATGGATAGAAACTTAGAAAAATTGCACAGGGCAATTGGATTAACCAATTGAGGTAAAACTTAGTGGAGGGAGTTTATATGGATTGAAGAATGCCCTGGAAAAGTTTCAGCTTAAATGAAGCAATATAAAATATAGTTTCTTCACAAACTGAAAATCTGACCAGAAACTAAGATTTGGGGGTGGGCTCACATAGATGAGTTAAATGAGCTCATATTTGGTGGAGAGTCATGATAAGATCATAGGAAGGACCTTCGAAAATTGCAACTCATTTGGATATACCTAGCTTGTACTTCCTTCACAATCACTTCCCTCAGACAGGAACTTTGAAAAATTGCTCAGGAATATTTACTAGGCAAATTGAGTTGAATTTTGGCATGAGCCAATTATATGGACAGTAAAAGTTGTCCAAGAAGTTTGGGGTCAATCAAGCAAATATAAATAGCACTTCCTTTGCAAAGTGCCATTTAGAACAGAATAGGAAAAGAATTATTGGAGGATTATTTTTGAACATGGCAATGAAATATTTTGCCATATTTGAGCAAGATAGGACCCAAACAATTTATGAGAATTATTTGGGAATTTTAGGAGTGACAGAAATATAGGTTGCTTCTCAACCTAGGGTTATTCCTTTATCAGAAAAAGAATATTCCCAACAAAAGAATTTTGGGTTAGGTTAAGGGTGGAAATGAAATGATCTTAGGATGATGAAGAGGGTGACAAGCCACTATAAAACCTAGGAAGACATGATATTCCCAAGTTTCAGAACCACATAGCCACGGTAAAGCAAAACAGAACAGGAAATCCAAGAAAATCAAAGGAAAAAAGAAAAGGGCAAAAATCCAGGCTGTTACAAGCCCTCCCCCCTTAAAGAAATCTAGTCCTCGAGATTTGGTTGCTCAGGGTTAAAGAATCTTTCTGTCTTGAAGGAACCGTTTCCAACTCAAGTTTCTTTTATTCATTCTTATATAATATTTCCACTGAATTGGATCTAACTAACTGTCTTGATCTGGGGTTGTTTGCTTCGCGTATCTGACATTCTGATAGGACGTACCTCATATGTTCATGTCTATACTGACTCACATTTTCTTTTCATATCTGTTGGCTGAGCTTGCATCCGAAATATTATTTTTATGGACATACTTGTCCTTCCTGATATTGATCCTTGCTGGAAATGTTATTCTAGTATCGAGTACCGAGAATATTCCATGGAGTTGGGGAACATATCTTCCCATGGAACAAAGAATCTCTTCTATCCAGGCATCAGATTCCCCGAATATAGGCATGCCTTCTGGTTCTAAAACGGTGATGTGGATCATATCTGTTTTGCTAATGGATGCTATCATCTTGCATGAGTTTCTGACTTATCTTGACTGGCTTCACAGTCTTGAGTATCCAAATTGTACCAAAGGTTTGACTAGCGCTTGTCGTGACTGGTAGAAAAATGCACCATCTCCTGATGATAAGATTTGCAGACTTGACTAGCGGTGATCTTGGCAAAGAATCCCATCCACACAGGCTATTCTTTTAATTGCTTCCCCTATGCGAGAGATAACAATCCTCAAAGTATATGTTTTCACACTGATTCTTCATTTTTGCCAGTATCTCCCTGGGAATAACAGTCTGTGCGATGCTCCATCGCGGGTGTTGAGGTCAATATATTGAGCTGTCCATGAGTCTGACCGGACAGACTCGGGTATTCAAAGCTGACATTTCTGAGCATACTGTGGACTAAGCTGGTTGCCTCGGTATGAGGTCCTTACCACAATGGAGTATACCTCTTAGGTGGATCTTTGCTTGGGTTTGCCGTGGAATAAGACGGTCTTGGGCATCCACATTTTTCACATAATAACCGGCATACATGTATTGTTAGTCTTGCTCTTTCATTATTACTTTCTTTATCTGGATCCTCAACTGAAAGAGCGGGGCCTTATATATATCCTTGATTATTTTCGCGGCCCTGAATACTGCTACGTACAATATCTGGCAATCATACCTTGGTCTGGTTCATGTTTTGAGCCTCGGTATATTTATCCGGCTCACGTGTGGTTATACAGATCTCAATACTATTGTGGATTATGCCAGACAGTGACAGGGTTAATAACATCATATTGTTGAATGTGCGGGTCTGATCTTGATAATCACTGCTAAGATTATTGCCTCAATGTTGTCTTTCCTTCGAGACTTTTTGATTATGGCATCACCCATTGGTTTTTGTTTCTTGAATAACCGGTGAGGTTGTCGGATGTGTACCGTGAATTCTTCCTTGTGCGAGAGACTTGCATGGACTTGGCAACATACTCATTGAATGAATAAATATCTGATTCTCGAGGCATACCTTTGTTCTGACTGATTTTTGTTTCAGACCGAATTGTCGCAGATCTGCCGTTTGGAAAACACTACCATATGCTAACAATTCATAATTTAATGTCTTGTACTAGTGTCGTACTAAAGAAGATTGGGCATCTTGCGTTTGGGAAACAATCGGGGTATCATGCTGAGGAAGACTTGGTGACTTATGCTCGAAGCCTTCGGTGGATATCTTATTGAGGAAATCGGGGTACCGTACCTCATAAGCTTCCCCCCCCCTTAAAGACTTTGCTATGGAAGACTCGGTACCTTATGCCAGAAGCTTTTGTAGTATTTTATTGAGAAGGCTGAATATCTTGCATGGGAATCCATTCATACCCTATCAATGGAGACTGAGAACCTTGTCTTTGTATACTTTGTCAATAAATTGTGGAGATGGACGGAACTGATTTTCTTGGTGGATGGAATGACATATATATATATATATATATATATATATATATCTTTGTCAGCCCGACAGCTGATTATTTATATGACAAGAATTGTCTGACTGTCCTTACTGAATTCATCGTGCATTTGGACTGACTTCTGGGTGTCGTAGTGCATTAATTGTGACTTATGGCACATTCAATCATTGTGCATAGCCCATACCTTTTTCTTGAAATGCACGGTTTATCCAATTTTGTTCTCTTGCTGATTTAATCTTTGCTGCAATAAAGTGTATCTCTGACAGGTACTTGTCACTGATAGTCTGATCAAAACACAATTTGTATCCGAACGGATGTCTGCAATACAATGCTGTCGGCTGAAAACCTCATTGATTTTGACTGACTTTCTTGGTGTATATCTGTATTGCTTACGGCTCCTTCTGATCCAGTGTCAGTTGAGGAATAATTTCCATAAGGGGGTAACATTGAGGATTCAAAACAAAGAAGCACGAGAAAATGAATCAAAGCACATAACAAACAAGCTACAAAGCTGCTCCACACGGGCACACACAAGCATGATGCTACAACAGATGCACGAGCACTACACGAAGGATTACATCCTACGCTTGAGCAAACGCTCGTGAACTGGCGAGGAAGCTAAGGGAGTAGAGAGTGGAAGCGCTGACTTTGAAACTCCGGATGGACGAGGCAGAGGAGTTGGAGAAGCTGGCGGAGACTGAGGTAAAGCAACACCAAGCAATCTCCTGGCCCGAATGGCGTCTCAGACTAACTTAGAAATAATAAGACACTCGGCCGTCATGTAACGAGACATGGCGAGGATAGCCGGGTCATCTTGAGGGATGACGGAGGGAAATTGGATCCGCCTAGGATTTTTGACGATGGTGGGATAATATTGATAAGCACGGTTCTCTTGTACCATGCTCTCTTGATGATGAAGACCGGTGACTCCTGCCATTGCGGCAAGCTGAAAGGCATGCTCAGGAGTAGCGCCGTAACCACCGTGGAAACTGTAGGTGCGCTTACCGACAGGAATCGGGGCTGACAGATGAACATGAGCAACGTATTCCTGAATTCTTCCTCCAGCAGAAAACTGTAATACTTGATAATGAGGTGGATCTCCAAGGGGATAAATACTTCGCCACATGTCGCCAAGGAGGGCGGCAAAGCTGAGAGGTGCAGGAGTGGGACTGAACTCAATAGGAACAGCACCGGGAGCTAAGGGAAGGGCACTGAACTCATGGAAGTTGACCACCATCTACGCATGAAACAGGGGTTAACGGCAACCAAAATAAGACCATATGCATCAAACAAATGCAACAACCAAATGCAGCAAGCAAGGGCCACAACCAGACCCTATACTACTGTTTTCTAACGTTCCAGCAGACTAGGACGCTCTACAACCAGACTTGCTCTGATACCAAGCCTGTGGCACCCCATCTCAGAGAAAACCGGAACACCCCGTATTCTAGCCCAGATATCGAGGTGAAGTCTTCTGGAATACGACACTGCTTAGTATAGAACAAACCAGCTCTCTAATACAACACAAATATGAATACAAGGGTCCCGATATTACAATGAATAACACAGGCACGGCGACACTACGCCAACCACGGTTGCTCTATACAAGCAGCATAACAACTCGAAGCAGCGGAACAACGAACGGCGATGATGGACTCCAATCCGCAGGGACTCTGGCTGGAACGTTTATCCTAGCTCATGAACACAGGAACAACAACAAGCAAGCAAGCAATCCAGGCACGACCTGCAAACTGGCATGACACGCCAGGTTAGTACATTGAATGTACTTGCAAGCTCACAATAACCAGAAGCATTCAAGACAAACAACAGCATGGCAATTACAGGTTAAGAAGGAATTATCATGAGATCATCAGGATAACATGTCATGAACAACATGAACATAATATCCCTAGAACAATATGATCATGGCATGAACAACATGAATCTGACGATACCAGCATGCAACATGATGACACTATATGCACCATTTATTCTGCTCGGGTTACCTCGTAACCATCACATGCATCACTTACCAACTTCGGACATTACACGATCATCTCAGGATCAAATCAAGCTTGGTATAAACAATACCGTAGTAATCATCAAATGACCACAAAGAGCTTGATCTTTACCCACGATTCTCGCACAACATCACGAATATCCAACAACTCGATATCCTCGATACCATGGTGATCATTTCGGTGATCCCAACCATGACCAACACCTGGTCTCAACAGTGATCCTTCCGGCGATCCTAGCCATGACCAGTACCTGGCTTCAAACATTGATCCTTCCGACGATCACAACCAACTTATCTCCTCACCGAACCAGGGTTGTTATTAAACACATTATTATTATTACTATTGACTCATAGTGTGACCGACACGAACTGGGTCCTTATCCGCGGGCGCGGCTATCAATAGATTTCATATACACTCTGCAGAGGTTAGTACACTGTACCCACACTACGGAACCCATGACCTTGCACTCCTATTCGAGTGGACCAACGGCGTTCCGACAAAACTGATCTACTGCCATGACACTCTCCCGGCCACTCCGACCCACTCCCAATTGGGATAGTCCTAGGTGGCCCCGTGTCTACCAAAGACACAACGACCACCATTGTGGCCAAAACGTCCCTCACGGGGACCGTCCCTCACGGGGACCGGATCCATAACAACAACAACGGGCACACAAGGTTATGTCTGCTTACCGGGCCAGGGTACCGCACGCCCATAACCTTCCCTCGTTGGAGGCACCGGCGAGAGGCACGACAATAGACCCAGTTAGGACCTTCCCATAAAGGTAAGCGTGGTTGCACTGGTCAGTTCGATATGGTGGCATCATGACTCAGCCAATAGTTGTTCAAGTTCAATTTAATCCGGTTAAACTTGAATGCAAATATGTTGAGCCATGATAAAATACATGATGCAATTGCAATGCATGAGCGTGATATCAACAGAATCATGAGGGAACCACATAACTATCCACCATATCAACAATGAATCATATCCAACTAAGCATGGCATACTGACTAGCATGAACATCATAAGTACATACTTCTCTGAAACATAGCATGACCACTAGCATCAAAAATAAATATCATGCAAGAACATATCAACAATGCCATAATGCGAGCATTTAACCAACTGGATGCAATGGAACAAGCATAACCACGGTACTCGGGACAGACGACAGTCATGCACCGAAGACCATTACCAACATCAACATGTAGTACTAGCAAGCATAAGCATAGGAAAGGAATACTTGCAACTAGCATGGCATGACAACCAGGTGCATAACAACATAGCAAGAAAGTAAGCACTAACTCAGAAGCATTACCGAAACAACGATAACCATATTTTAAACAAACAAACATTTAATAAATATTCAAGTTGAAAACCATGGCTAGTGCATGACTATCATGCAAGTCAGTATTGTGGCTTTCCTGGGGTGACGGAGACTCCAGGAAGAAGTGCGGTGAAGCCGCGGAACAAAACGTCAGGCGGGTTTCTCTCAGAGGGGGCTGATTAGAGGCAAGGGTAAAATGGTCATTTTCACTGTGAGACCACCTAGTGAAAATGTTACCAAAATATAGAGCTCGACAAGACGAATAAGTGAGCGCTGGTTTCACCTCAATCGGAGTTACGGTTGAAAAGTTGTGAAGGTTGGAAGAACAGGGACTAATCTGTGAAAAATTTATCACCAACGGGTCCCTGAGTCGATAAGATAGAAACAGATTTGCTAAAATACGCTTTCTGACTTAGAAAACATACTTCAGGCCGAAGTAGAAATAGCAAACGGTTTCAGGAAGAAGAAAACGTACTCTGAGAAATCCGTTTCCACTTGCCACGTGGGATGGAGGGGGTGAGACACTGGCGCGTGGGGCCCAGGGAGCAGAGGGAGGGGCCAGCGCTCGTGTCTTCTTCCTCCCGTGCTCGTGCCCCGATCGGGACAGAGGAGCGAGGATAGGGAGGAGGGACGCTGGGGCCAGCCGGCTCAGGCAGCCTACGGCCGAGCCGAGGTCACCGGCGGGGGCGGCGCGGTGCGCCGCTCCATCGTGGAGCAGCAGCAGCGCCCGGGAGAGGCAGGGGCGACAGCGGCTCGCTGGGACAGGGGCAAAGGCGGCGAACTCCGGCGAAGGGCCCGGCCAACTCCGGCCACCTCTGGCCGAGCTGAGAGCACCGGCGGGATCGGGGGAGGACCGCGCACCCATTCAGAGGAGTAGAGGGCACCGGGGAGGACTAGAATGGCCGCGGGGAGAGGAGGACAGAGAGGACCGAGGCGGTCGGGGCGGTGGTGGAACTTGGTGGTGCGGCCATATCCGGCGAGGGGAGAGGGGATGGGGCGGCTGAGTGGAATGAGGGGAACTCGGTGGACGTCTCGGAACGGCGATGGGAGGATTGGTTTGGCCGGAATCATGCCGAGGCCGAGGCGGCCATGGTGGACAGAGGCGAACTCCGGCGAGATGGGGCGATTCCAGAGGGAAAATGAGGCGAGGGAGGGATGAATGAGCTGCGGAGGGGTTCGGGGTCCTTATATAGGCGCGGAGGAGAGCTCTAGAGCTCACGAGCAAGCTCGCGACCGAGCTTTAATGGCGGGCAGAGGCTGGGCATGGCACGGGCATGGAGCTAGCGGCTCATTTATGGCGAACCACGAGGAGGCACCGATGCAGGGCGACGCAGTCGAGCACGGGCGAGCTCTAGGACATGAATGGAGGTCGAGACGAGGAGGGAGGAGACGAGCACAGTGGCCGGAACACGCTAGAGCACGCGTTCAGCCATGACGCAAGCGTGATCACCACGCGCACTGGCGCAAGCGGCGCTCTTTGGCGTGGCCGACCATGTCCAGTAGATTGACCTTCGGGCCCTTAGTCAAAATGAGGAAATGCATTGGTCCAGGGGCAAAGAAGAGATTTAAATTAAGCTCCAAAGTAAATCAGTAAGAAGGTGTTTGTAACTTGTTGTGGTTAAACCAGCTAGGTAACGTGGTAAAGAGTTTGTCTGATGATGATCACACACCAAGGTGATGCTAATCAGCAAAAATCAGACTAAGAGGAGGGGTTTAGATGAGGGTTTCTGTAGATAGTGCAAAACTGTCCAGAAATCAGGGATTTGGATGATACACTCACATACTTGATTTATGTGAGCTTAAATTTGGCATAGATGTGTCATGTCATGATATGAAGCTTCTGTAAAAGTTTCATGCCATTTGGAAATACCAAAGTGGCACTTGCTTCACAAAGCTTCATTCTAGACAGAAACTTTGAAAAATTGCACAGGGCAATTGGATTAACCAATTGAGATAAAACTTAGTGGAGGTAGTTTATATGGATGTAAAAATTCCCTGGAATGTTTTTAGATTAAATGAAGCAATAAAAAATATAGCTGCTTCACAAACTGAAAATCTGACCAGAAACTAAGATTTGGGGTTGGGCTCACATAGATGAGTTACATGAGCTCATATTTGGTAGAGAGTCATTATAAGATCATAGGAAGGACCTTGCAAAATTTCAACTTATTTGGATATGCCTAGCTTGTACTTCCTTCACAATCACTTCCCTCAGACAGGAACTTTGAAAAATTGCTCAAGAATATTTACAAGGAAAATTGAGTTGAATTTTGGCATGAGCCAATTATATAGACAGGAAAAGTTGTCCAAGAAGTTTGGGGTCAATCAAGAAAGTATAAATAGCACTTCCTTTGCAAAGTGCCATTTAGGAAAGAATAGAAAAAGAATTATTGAAGGATTATTTTTGAACATGGCAATGGAATATTTTGCCATATTTGAGCAATATAGTACCCAAAAAATTTATGAGAATTATTTGAGAATTTTAGGAGTGATAGAAATATAGGTTGCTTCTCAACCTAGGGTTTTAAGGGTAATTCCTTTATCAGAAAAGAAAATTCCCAACAAAAGAATTTTGGGTTAGGTAAAGGGTGGAAATAACATGATCTTAGGATGATGGAGAGGGTGACAAGCCACTATAAAACCTAGGAAGACATGATCTTCCCAAGTTTCAGAACCACATAGCCACGGTAAAGCAAAACAAAACAGGAAATCCAAGAAAATCAAAGGAAAAAGAAAAGGGCAAAAATCCAGGCTGTTACATCGCTCTATCCTCATAAGCCCCCACCGGCCCGACGTTGCTCGCCATTTATCGTCGCTCTCTCCACGTCCGCCATGCCCCTGCCCATCCGCGATAGGCGACACCGGAGGTGGTCACCGCCGGAACTAGTGTTTGGTTTTTCACCAGAAGGAAGACGGAGGGAGGAGGCATTCGATTGGTCTTTAGATGGCAATGCAGACTATGAGGAGTTGTTGGAGCGCGACCGCCTGGCGGAGGAGCAGCGTATTGTCGATTTGCACCGCCAGCGGGACATGGAGCAGCAGCGCACCGACGCTCTGAGTCGCGAGCAAAGCGCCCGCAACTAGGCCGACTACGTGGAGGCCGGCGCCCGGCAAATAGCCATGGAGGCTGTCGGGCACGCACGCGTTCGCGACGCCGATTTTTACTACCAGCTCTTCAAGTGGGTTTCCCGCTTAGAAGCCGAAGCTTCGGTGGACCATGCCGGCATGGAAAGGGCCAACACCCGCAAGTAATGCGCCCTATCGCACCTCTGGCAAGTCCGAGGCGAGGCGGAGGACGCTGGTGCCAGCGTTTAGCATGTACCACAGATGGCAGCCGACATCGTCTAGTTAGCTAAGAGTAAGTTAGTACTTGTATGCTACTAGAGTATTAGTGGGAGTAGATAGTTAACTTGGCTATGATGGTTGTCAACGTGGAAGTTCAGTACTCTATATGTGGATCAGACCTGTTACTTTGCTCTGAATGTTGAACTTTCCGTTTGAACGTATGGAATGGGCTGTTATTTTTCTAAATGAGTTGTATTTGTCCTCCACGGGTTTAGAGGCTGACTTGTGGGCCTACCAAGTTGACGCATACACAATCAGGAGATGATTGTACGTGGAGAGGATGACAACAGGGACCCGCCAAGGTCATGGCAGTACGCAAGCAAGTGGAAAATCCTTATTTCAAGCCAATAAAAAAAGGGCAGCGATAGGCGCCGGCGGATCGGCTGAACTGTTGGAACGGCCTATCCCCAGCCGTCGGATTGAACTAGTCAGGGCCGTTTGATCTGCGCGCGAGCCCCCACCAAATGAACCGTTGCAGCAGAGATAAACAAGAACTATTGCAACTGTTGTTTCGCCCCACCACAGCGAGGAAACAGGGGGAACGCTTGGTCCCCGCGTCGGCCGTCCCCAATCCGTGGCGGCGGCCGGATCCGCCAGATTTTGGTTTCCAGCTACAGGCTCAGCTTGAGGAGGGGCCTCCCCATCTATCACACGACCTTCTGATTTCCTTCAACCATGTCTTACATACGTGGTAACCTCCTTGCCGCCATGGATTTGGGTTCAAGCTCTGGGATGAGCTCCTCCGCAGTTGATGGCCGAAGGCGGCAGGACCCTGGTGGTAGTGTACCGAGGATGCAACAATATGTCAACCCCGGTATAATCTTCCAGGATGCAGCACATCATGGCCGGGATGAAATTGATCTGGTATGAAAACCAAACCCTAGATCCTATCTCTCACAAAAATTGTTGCAACCTTTGATTTCAGTTGATGAGCATGACATGGAAAAAATCTTCTCTACTACTTGTGTTGATTATTTAGAAAATTTTCTGACAGTGAACAAAATGCTAGTAAAATATGTTTCTTAGTGGTCTTTGCTAATAAAATGTTACAACTATGTAGTGAACTTGGTACAATGCTACATCCTAAATGCTACATCCTACATCCTATATGCTACATGAAGGAGAATTGGTTCAAAAAACAATGAAAACAGAGGGACATTGCATATCTTCATGATGTAGATGTGCTACATGCTACTACTTTGTAGAAATGTTTGGTGAAGAAAGAATCTTGAATAACAGTATGCTAAGTGTTTTTGTTGTAAAAATTTATGCTATGATTGTAGCAAAAAAACTTGTTTATTAATTTGTGTTTCACATGCCGTGTCCACTATGTTTGGCGTTTTTCTACATGGTTTTTTGATGCAGCAAACAAAAAGTTTGACTTGGGTGCTTTGTTGCAGAATGTCGGTTTGGAGCCATCGATTTTCATTGATGATGATCTGCAAAATGTTATGGAGCAAGAAGAAAATGATGGCATTGATTTGAATGATCCTCCAGGAACGGATAGTGAGGACACCTTGCAGCAGAACACGGGTGATCCAGCTCATGTGAATGCCCAAGTTGCCGGTAACAATGCCAATGGAAATGCTTCAGCACTTGTTGATGAACCTGATGAAGATATATCATCGCAACCAATTGTCCCTTTTGTTGGAATGGTTTTTGATAATGTTGAAGAATCTCAACGAGTGTACAATGATTATGAAATGAAGATGGGTTTTGGAACACGAATTGTGACATCAAAACACAGTAGGATAAGAGGCTTAGGAAAGAAAGGCATCTTAATCTATAGAGTTTTTGAGTGCATACACTCTCGGAAAAATCCTTCCAATAATGCTGGTGGAAGCATTTCTGACTGCGCTGCAACAAATCAAAGTGATGATGCTGAAATGAGCTATGCTAGTAATAGAAAATCAGCAAGCAAGCAAGCTGGCACCTATATGGATGTGAGCGACAAGAGGCAACGGAACAAATTGGAGCGGTATAATTGCAAGGCGCATATGGGTGTTACCCTACCAGACGGTACATGGGTTGTGATAGTTTTTGAGGCAGAACACACGCACCAACTGATGTTGTAAAGGGGGCGCCAGAGATTTTGCCGTTCTCACAGAAAAATCCTGGATGCGGACTTGCAATATATCACCTCACTACACTATCGCAACATATCAACAGCGAATATGATGGGCTTTCTTGGAGATGCACGATGTTGTGATCCAAGGAGTTTGCTGTATGTGAAGACTGATGTGACAAATGCAAGAGCAAAGCTGCGAAGGGGCCTGTCAGAGCATGATTTGGAGCTGACAATCGAGTACTTTGAGAGAAGTCAAGTGGAGAATCCCAACTTATTTTTCTCGAAGCTAGAAGAAGATGGAGCTATTAGGGCGCTTTTCTGGGTTGATGGGAGAACAAGGGCCCTGTATCCAAAGTACAAAGATTGTGTGTTTTTCGACACCACATTCTGCACGAATCACTACAACTTGCCCTTTACTCCGATTGTTGGCATTAACAACCACACACATACTATTTGCTTGGGGTGCGCTTTGTTGCCTGATGAGACCATCGAAACTTTCAAGTGGGTCTTCCAGCAATGGATGTTGGCAATGAATAACGAGCATCCGTTGAACATTATGACTGATCAAGACCAGGCAATGGCTACAGCCATCTCAATGGTATTTCCAGATTCAACACACAGATGTTGCAAGTGGCACGTCTTCCGGGTTGCAGGGACAAAACTAGGAAAGATGCTGGGAAAGGATGAGCCTTTTGCTGAAGCATTCTATGGTTGCATCAATGATTCAGATACCGTTGAGGAGTTTGAAGAATGGTGGAAGCAGATGGCCGAGTTATTTGGTGTGGCTGATAAGAAACACCTCAAGAACATGTGGAACAGCAGGGAGATGTGAGCTCCTGTGTACTTTAGGAATAAGTTCTTCCCATTCACAGGAACAACCGGGCGGTCTGAGGGCCTGAATTCCTACTTTAAGACTTTAAATCATCATGTAGACTCGGTTTGGACATTTGTCCAGCAGTTTGAGCTTTGCCAAGAGCTAATGCTTGATCGTGAAGACAATGATGGCTTCATCAATGAAGTGACGAGACCGCCACTCTGGGACAAGTAAGTCCAAAGTCATGTAGCATTTTTTTAGTTTTCCAGTACAGTGTGGTTGCAGCATTTCTTTGAAACATATGTAGCAATTCTTATTGATGTTGGAAGCTTTTTTGTTTGCAGTTACAACATTGAAAAGAAAGCTGCAGATATCTATACTAGAGAGGTATTTTCCAAGTTTCAAAAACTATTGGCTAAATCAACAGGCTATGGTCTGCAATATCAGCTGCAAGGGGATGTCATCTAGTTTCGCCTTGTTGCAAATTATTGCGTCAACCCAAAAGTGTAGACGGTGCGTGTTGCTCCTAAAGATCAGACATACATGTGCACCTGCAACATGTTTGAGATGTGTGGGCTGATCTACCCACATATCATCTGTGTCATGGTGCACCTGAACGTGCAAACGATACCTGCGACTTACATGCTTCCAAGGTGGTCTTAGAGAGCAACCAACCTTGCGCCTGAACAGTGCGGTGGGCATAGAGCTATGCATTTCAGCGTCCCCACGACAAACACCCTAAAGTTTAACTCTCTATGCCGGAAGTTTGGGAAACTCGCTTCTGATGCATGCTTCAATGATGAAGCTTATAGTTTTGTCTCTGGGCTAATTGATCAGGGAAGTGTTGGGGTTGCTACAATAAAAGCTAGAGCAACTGATGGGGTTGCAGGAGACAAAGAAGCCCAAGGTCATGCAGCAAATGAACAAGTCTCAGGTGGTCTAAGTACATGTCAGCGGGATCCACCCCCCGTAGGACTGCGGAACCCACCAAAGTCAGCAAAGAAGGGGGGGGCAAAGGAGAAAGAGAAGCACAGGAAGCCACTAATTGAGATTCAGAAGATGAAATGAAGAAGAAAGCAAAGAAGGACGCGACGAAAACGAAGAAAGCTTCAAAGCCAAGGGAAAAGAAGACTCCATGAAAATATTGTGAAGATGAAGATCACAACGTGAAGGATTGCCAACTCCTTGCAGTTTTTCTTGCTGTGAGTGCGAGAGCGAAAGCTTTGTGTGTCGAAACAATCCTTACACTTTAGGATATTTTTGTGAGGGAAAAAATGATGAACTGCCTTGTAACACCCCATGGCTTATGATAAAAAGTTGTGTTGACTAGCTGTGAATGTTTGTTTTGTGGGATTGCAACATATTACTACATGCGTGGTTTGAAAAAAAAGTAGAATGTTCCTTTTTACAAGAGTTGATTTAAAAAAATTCTTATTGTTATATGTTTGTGAGAGCTTACTTTTTGTAGTATGATGGTGCCAAAATTTGTAGAATTTTTTTAAAAAAGCAGAATGTGGGTTTTTCCTTATTTATTTTTAAAAAATAGTACTCAATGGTTGTTGTAACCACAACTTGATCCATGTTTAAAAAGAACATGTTTTAAGCTTTTGAAAAGCATGGTTGAAGCTTTTGAAAAACATGGTTGAATATTTTTGGAAATATGGTTGAAGCTTTTAGGAAACATGTTTGAAGCTTTAAGAAAACATGTTTATAAGATTTCTGAAAAGCATGGTTGCAGCTTTTTGAAAACATGGTTGAAGCTTTTGTAAACAAGGTTGCAGCTTTTAGGAAACATGGTTGAAGCTTTTGAAAAACATGGTTGAAGCTTTTGAAAAACATGGTTGTAACTTTTTCAAAATATGGTTGATACTTTTTCAAAATATGGTTGCAACTTTTAGGAAACATGGCTGAAGCTTTTGAAAAGCATGGTTGAAACTTTTTCAAAATATGGTTGAAACTTTTAGGAAACATGGTTGAAGCTTTTGAAAAACATGGTTGAAGCTTTTTAAAACATGGTTGAAACTTTTTCAAAATATGGAAGAAACTTTTTCAAAATATGGTTGCAGATTTCAGGAAACATGGTTGAAGCTTTTTGCAAACATGGTTGAAGCTTTTTAAAAAATGGTTGAAGCAAAATAACAAGTTTGAAAAGGAAAAAGCCTTGAATGATTTAAAGTGTTGATTTAGCTGTACAACAAAAGTTGGGAAAGGAAGCTTATTTATATTATGCTTCCAGCAAAAATATTGTAGGGATGTAGCTAATTTGCAGGTAAAATGTATATTTTGGCTCTGCAACAAATCTAGGTTGTAGCTATTTCATGTGAGCTTCCAGCAATTTAAGTGTGTGACAAGAGTATCATTCACATATTATTTTTAAGAAAATATGTTTTGAGGGGAAAAATGCACAAAGATTCCCTTGAAACTTCGATGGATGAAGTTTGAAATATTTTCATATTTCAGAACCAACGAAACAAAAAACAATTGTCAATGCATGATCATGTTGGCAAACAGAAGAACGCATCCATTAAAAACATAAGTGCATCATCCAAATATCAAGTTATCATCGGTTTACATACCAAAAGGACACATATGTTTACTGGAGGTACCAGCAGTTTACATACGAACGCGCACTACTCTAATCCTATCAGAACGCTACCACCTTGGACATGATCTAGACCTAACGAAGAAACAAGCTTGTTCATCTTGAACCTTCCAGAAAATCAAGCCGCCAACTCATCCTTGAACGCCCGCTCCTTTGGGGCATTGTTCATTGGGTGACTAAAAAGGTTGTATGCCACATCCATGCGGTATCGTGCCATGTCTTCCTTAAAAAATGAATACAAAAAGTAAGCAAGTATGATACTAGTTATTCTTGTGTTGCATGAGTATTGAAAACAAAAAGTAAACAAGTATGATACTAGTTATTCTTGTGTTGCATGAGTGATGAATGCAAAAATTTCACATCCATCCACTGTAAAAAATTGATATGGATGTAGCAAAATTATGATATGGATGAAGCAAAAGTAGAATGTAGTTGTAGCACACTAGACATATGGATGTAGCAAAAAAGCCTAGTAGGTACGAACTTAAACCACATATGAAGCAAAAACAAAACATGGTATTCTTCTGTTGCATGAGTATTGAAAACAAAGAAAGTAGATTGTAACAAAATGAGAAGACAAAAAAATTAAAAATGTGTACCTGCTTGAACTCTCTCATTGACTTCCCATCATAGTTCTCCACATATTTGAGCCCAAAAAAGCCACAATCACATCTGTGAGATAAAAAAAGTTCTCCATCATACTTCCCATGCGTAGTTGAAAAAACAAAATGTTGAAATGGAACACATGATTGAAGCAAAGTTCAAAAAGAAAACTCACAGGGTATCTTGCTTTGGGTAATCCTCTAGGTCAACACGGGCAAAGGATCCAACATTGACATTGAATTCGCTGCACTCTTGTGCGAGGGGTGCAAAGTTT
Organism: Triticum urartu; assembly: GCF_056163025.1. Taxonomy (NCBI): domain Eukaryota; kingdom Viridiplantae; phylum Streptophyta; class Magnoliopsida; order Poales; family Poaceae; genus Triticum; species Triticum urartu. The sequence continues at coordinate 395,509,797 of NC_141876.1, read as the reverse complement.
GTGATCTAGCACCGAAAACACACACAAAAGTTTAAAAAATAAAATGAGGTGTGTAAAGATGACAATATGGCATTTATGTAGATGAATCAGAAGGGTAAACAGAAAAAATAGAGAGCATGAGCCTACCAGGTTATTGGCTTGCTTCTTCAAAGGAGATTGTTTTCCTTTTGAATGGATCGAGTCAAATACATTCCACTACTTGTGAAGCAAGTTTGCGCAAACAACTATCCAATGGCAATCATGAAAAATTGTGAAAAAGAGCTAGAAAAAAACAAAATAAAAGGCAAAAAGGTACTCAGAACATGTAAAAAATGTTACAGCCGCGTCACATCATTGGTTCATATTTGAAAGTATTTTGTGGTGTGAAACAAAAGAAAGCTCTCGTGAAACTTACGAGGTCAAACTTTTGAACCTTGAACTTTGTCATAGCCCTTTCAAACTCAGGCATGAGTTTTGCTGGTTGGAAGGTTGATGGGTCTTGTTTTAGTAGGATCTACATACAATAAAATGATTAGTGTGTGTTGCAACGAAAATGTGAAAGAAAGAAAGGAATGAAGCATTGCTTGTTTTTACAAAAACTTACCCCCGGGTGGACTGAGAAAATGTATTTCTTCAAATCCCTTTCTTTTGCTGCATGGGATGCGAGGTTGTTCATCTCGATACATAGTGACATAACCTCATCATTCATATCCCCGCGAGGCTTAAAGCATACAAGGAATTTCTCGTATCCAATGAAAAATCCACCTAGCTTGGTGAAAGGTGTCCTGTCACCATAGATGCAACTGAATGAATCATTTGTTTCGAGCAGAAAAAAATAAAAAATAGAAAGCAAAAATAGATAGGGCTTAGGTAGCTCACACTTGTTCATTGGGTTGTGATTTCCTCAATGGTTTCCTATGCTTTACAAAATTCTCATACATTTCTGCAGCCTTATCGACCTTTTGCTTCTTTGCCTTGGTATTTTTTATGGCTGGAACTTTGGCCATCCTCTTCTTCCTAGTGTTCTTATCATGTGTGCTAGGGCCACAGCTTGCATCAACAAATTGGTCTTCTGTAGCGACCATCTTAGGAGCTGTAGCAAAAAAACAAAAATGAATGATTTTGCAAGAGATTGTACAAAAGTAATTTGCTGGAACCACACAAATGTGAAAAAATGATATGGATAAAAACAAAAAGAAATGATTCAAGAGGAAGGAAGCATACTTGGGCTGTCATCATCGTCTGAAACAGGAAACACGGGGATGTTTGCATAGATGGGGCTGACTGTGCTCTTCTTGATTGTAGGCTCATCCGTGGAATGCATCATCTCATAGTCTTCGGAGCCCTTTGGGAACAACTCACAGGATGGCTCGTCGTCCCAAATGCCGGCTGTCGCACTCCTGGGTGCATCATAGAAGAGTGGGGGGCTGTGAGGTGAGGCGTTGCCTTTCATCTCGAAACTCACTCCTTGTTGCTCACGAGTTTACGCAGCCTCTGTTGCAACTTGTAGGTTCAATCCAGTGACTTCATCCTTGTTGATGCTAGGTGTTGTACCTTGAGCTTGAGCTTGAGCACCAATGTTGGCATTTGCAGCTTTAGCATCATTCTCTTTTCTGCGACATTCGTCCATGATAGGTGCTTCAAAGGAAAAGTTGGGCTCATTGGTAGCTGTGATGGCATCTCCAACATCACGAAGGAGAGCGGCCATCCGGTTGCACTGCAATCCCTTTAAACATTGTCCAAACTTTCCTACTACACCATCCACCTCTGCTGCAAAAATACCCTTGTGCTTGTCGTAGAGCATTTGAAACTGAGTTGGTACCTACAAGAAGGCTAGTGTCCAACATTTTAGTGACAAGTATATCTAGATTTTGAGAAGTATGGATGTAAAAAAACACAAATGTGGGTGTAGCACATTAGAGGTATGGATGAAGCGAGAAACAAGTAGGTGTGCTGCTGTGTCACTATGTATCAAATAAACAGTGTGATTGTAGCAATTTACTGTCATGGATGAAGCATAAAAAACAAATGATCTATACCTCTAGGTAGCAAATTATTGATATGGATGTAGCAAAATTATGATATGTTTGAAGCAAAAACAGAATGTAGTTGTAGCATACTAGACATATGGATGCAGCAAAAAAGCCTAGTAGGTATGAACTTAAACCACATATGAAGCAAAAACAGAACATGGTTGTAGCACATCAGAATGAGGGATGCATCAAAAAAATATACACTTGCAACTGGGTATAGTAAATAATGCAAAGCAAAGGTAAACAGGAAATGAATACAAAAGAAAAAGATAGTGTAGATAGGGAAACAGTACCTTTAGATCTTGCATGCTAGGGAATGATTGCTGCAGCCAATCGTTGATCGATGATGATAGGTGTGGTTTAGCATCAACATTTTGTTGAGCCTTGTTTGATTGAGAGTCCTTTGCTTGAATGTCATCGCCTTGAATTTGGCTTCCTTGGCCACTAGGTGCTTCAGCACCAACTCCCTACCCACTGGCTGCTTCAGCACCAACTTCCTGTCCCATGAGTTGTGCTGCATAGGGGGTGTTGCACAAACTCCGGATCTAGGAAAACAAAACATGAGGGGAAACAAATAAGAAGGCTGCCATAACCTAAATGGAAAAGCAAAGATTGCTACATGCAAATTCAGTGAGCAAAAAACAAGGGGGGTGTTAATACTCCATTGGCAAAGGAAAATACATAGGCGGGATGTAGCAAAATTACTTGGGTGTGTTTCCCGTAGAAAGGTTGGACAAGAGTGAGCTTGTTCTTGTCAACTTTATCCAACTAATCAAAATCCTTTTGGCAAACAAAGCGTATCCTCGGCACGGAATAATCAATGGCATGCTTATTTGGGAGGCCGGCCGGGATATCAATATGATCCATGTATATGATCTGCATAGAAGGGAAAAATGACATTAGCCAAAAAAACATAAATGTGAGCTACAGAAATGTACAAAAGGTTTCATGCAGCAAAGAAAAAGATCGACGTATTTCATAATGTTGTGTTGCATACCGCTAACATGGGAAGGCATGAAGCGATCTGAAACTCTGCTGCTTTTTATGTATTTGCTTGCATCCTCTTCTTCTCTTGAAAGACTCCAACCTCCTCCATCACTCGTGCCAACAAGTGCTCATCCCAAGAGAATTCATGCACCAAAGACATATCTTCCAAGGAAGCTAGATACTCGAGATTCACCATATTGCCAGTGCCTGGGCACAAAACTATTGCCAACGCAAGGAGTTTCCAAGTCCTATTTATCATAACCACCTCCTCATCGTTGCAACTAGTGAGCAACTTGACAACATGGGCGATTGGAGCCCTGTTCCCCTCCTTGTAGATGCTGCGAAGATCATGTTCATCACTCTTCTTAAGAAGCTTCATAGGTCTATCACCAGATGGCACATTGAAAATCCTTTTCACCATGAGCTTGTTGAAGGTGATGGACTTGTTCTTGTGTTTGAACTTAGAGAGTATGTGATTCGTGTTCATCACAACAAACTCAATGAGCTCATCGGGCACCTTGAAAGACCGGATGTCCAACAAGTCTCCAAACGGTCCCTGCCTTATGATTCTCCATTTTTCTGGTGATACTTGCTTCCCAATCTCAGCCAGCCTTTTTGAGTTAAACCTTGACTTAAAGACACATATATTGCCTTTCTTCTTGATCTTCTCCTTAACCTTCTTACTCCCCTCATTCTCACCAGAGGTGCCTGCAACATATGTGAAAAGGAAAAAAACAAGTCAATAAAACCCTAAAACTGCATCATCAGTAGCTAGCAAAAAAACATACATGAACACCTAAAAAAATCTGTATGCAACACCTACAAAAAAATCGGATTTTTAGTTAAACATACATAAACTTGCTAAGGGGTCATGAATGTACATATTTGTATGCAACACATAGGGATTAAACAGTACGTTTAGGTGACCGACAGCCAATTAGCATCACCAGGCACAACACCTGTTGTGTTCCAGTTATTTAGGGAAGGAACCCTGTTGTGTTCAATAGATGCAAGCAAACACCAACAGACCAATCATCAGTAAGAAGTGATTGACTTGTAGGTTTATTAACTAAAATACTGCATAAGGCTAGGTATGCAGGGCTATTTGATATTAATAACATCAATAGTAGCGCGTTGATGCCGATGGTGCTCAGTTATCAGATGTATAGATGTACCAACTAGACTGTATATATCTATATTCAGCACATACATCAACATAGCCCATTGGAAGAAGGGAAACAGAACCTTTAGCATTACTAAATTGTAATTTTTGAACAAATTAAATGATAACCTTATTTAAATTCTGGAATTTAAAGAAATAGGCAATGAAATTCTCCTAGTTGAGAAGATAGTCATCTTGTAGGGCACTGAATTGACCCATGCTCAAGCTCAAAATAGCTTAGCAGTTTAAAAAACAAGGTACTAGAAATTCAGTAGATTGCAAGGAATACAAACTTCCAGGCAAGAGGTCAGGTCACCACTTGATCTTGGCACCAACCAGATCAGGCAATTAGCTACTATATTAAAAAACTACTAAGAATTTGTGAATGAGTTCTCAAGATTTATCCGTCGCATACACAGTTGGCCCCAAAATCGGACAATTAGCTTCCACCGCTTGACGAACAGGGAATTAATAATCTGGTACTAGAAATAGATCGTTTGAAATACTATAGGGCGACAAAAAGTAGTTGCCAAATGCTTTGGCATCACAAACCCTAAAATCGTGGAAGAACAGATCCCTCACAAACCCTAGGTCCTAGATCCTCTGCTTCAACCTGACAAAGTCGTGGAAGAACAGATCCCTCACAAACCATAGGCCCTAAATCCTCTTATTCAACCCATGACCACAACCTGACAAAATGCATGCCGCATCATCTACCCCCCTGCTGAGACAGCCGGTAGGAAACCACGACCACGCACCACATCACCAGATCGCTAAGGGGTGGAGCAAGGACAGATGCAGGGAGAAAAGCACGGGCGCAGGAGGAAAAATTACCTGCCGAAGGATCCATTAGACACAGGGGAAGGGAGATCCGTCTGATGATCCACAAGTATAGGGGATCGCAACAGTTTTCGAGGGTAGAGTATTCAACCCTAATTTATTGATTCGACACAAGGGGAGCCAAAAAATATTCTCAAGTATTAGCAGCTGAGTTGTCAATTCAACCACACCTAGATAACTTAATATCTACAACAAGGTATTTAGTAGCAAAGAAATATGATAGTAGTGGTAACAGTGGCAAAAGGTAACGGTAGCAAAAGTAATAATTTTGGTGTTTTATAGTGATGATAACAATAGCAACCGAAAAGATAATAAGCGAAGAACAATATATGGAAAGCTCGTAGGCATTGGATCGGTGATGGAGAATTATGCCGGATGTGGTTCATCATGTAACAGTCATAACATAAGGTGACACAGAACTAGCTCCAATTCATCAATGTAATGTAGGCATGTATTCTGAATATAGTCATACGTGCTTATGGAAAAGAACTTGCATGACATCTTTTGTCCTACCCTCCCATGGCAGCGGGATCCTAGCGGAAACTAAGGAATATTAAGGCCTCCTTTTAATAGAGTACCAGACCAAAGCCTTAACACATGGTGAATACATGAACTCCTCAAACTATGGTCATCACCGGGAGTGGTCCCGATTATTGTCACTTTGGGGTTGCTGGATCATAACACATAGTAGGTGACTATAGACTTGCAAGATAGGATCAAGAACTCACATATATTCATGAAAACATAATAGGTTCAGATCTGAAATCATGGCACTCGGGCCCTAGTGACAAGCATTAAGCATATTAAAGTCATAGAACATCAATCTCAGAACATAGGGGATACTAGCGATCAAACCCTAACAAAACTAACTCGATTACATGATAAATCTCATCCAACCCATCACCGTCCAGCAAGCCTATGATGGAATTACTCACGCACGGCGGTGAGCATCATGAAATTGGTGATGGAGGATGGTTGATGATGACGACAGCGACGGATTCCTCTCTCCGGAGCCCCGAACGGACTCCAGATCAGCCCTCCTGAGAGAGTTTAGGGCTTGGCGACGGCTTCATATCGTAAAACGCGATGAATCCTTCTCCTTGATTTTTTTCTCCCGAACACGAATATATGGAGTTGGAGTTCAGGTCGGTGGAGCACCAGGGGGCCCACGAGGCAGGGGGCGCGCCCCCCATCGTTGTGGCTAGGGTGTGGGCCCCTGGCTTTGATTCTTTCACCAGTATTTTTTATTATTTCCAAAAATAAGTTCCGTGGAGTTTCAGGTCATTCCGAGAACTTTTGTTTCTGCACATAAATAACACCATAGCAATTCTGCTGAAAACAGCGTCAGTCCGGGTTAGTTCCATTCAAATCATGCAAGTTAGAGTCCAAAACAAGGGCAAAAGTGTTTCGAAAAGTAGATACGACGGAGACGTATCAACTCCCCCAAGCTTAAACCTTTGCTTGTCCTCAAGCAATTCAGTTGATAAACTGAAAGTGATAAAGAAAAACTTTTACAAACTCTGTTTGCTCTTGTTGTTGTAAATATGTAAAGCCAGCATTCAAGTTTTTAGCAAAGATTATGAACTAACCATATTCACAATAACTCTTAGGTCTCATGTTTACTCATATCAATGGCATAATCAACTAGCGAGCAATAATAATAAATCTCAGATGACAACACTTTCTCAAAACAATCATAATATGATACAACAAGATGGTATCTCGCTAGCCCTTTCTAAGACCGCAAAACATAAATGCAGAGCACCTTTAAAGATCAAGGACCGACTAGACATTGTAATTCATGGTGAAAGAGATCTAGTCAAGTAATACTCAATGTAAACTAACAGTAATGAATGCAAATGACAGCGGTGCTCTCCAACTGGTGCTTTTCAATAAGAGGATGACGACTCAACATAAAAGTAAATAGATAGGCCCTTCGCAGAGGGAAGCAGGGATTTGTAGAGGTGCCAGAGCTCGATTTTGAAATAGATATGAATAATATTTTGAGCGGCATACTTTCATTGTCAACATAACAACCAAGAGATGGCGATATCTTCCATGGTACACACATTATAGGCGGTTCCTAAACAGAATGGTAAAGTTTATACTCCCCCTCCACCAACAAGCATCAATCCATGGCTTGCTCGAAACAACGAGTGCCTCCAACTAACAACAGTCCCAGGGGAGTTTTGTTTGCAATTATTTTGATTTGATTTGCATAAAGCATGGGACTGGGCATCCCGGTGACCAGCCATTTTCTCGTGAGTGAGGAGCGGAGTCCACTCCTATTGAGAATAACCCGCCTAACATGGAAGATACAGACAACCCTAGTTGATACATGAGCTATACGAGCATACAAAACAGAATGTTTATTTGAAGGTTTAGAGTTTGGCACATACAAATTTACTTGGAACGGTAGGTAAATACCGCATATAGGTAGGTATGGTGGACTCATATGGAATAACTTTGGGGTTTATGGAATTGGATGCACAAGCAGTATTCCCGCTTAGTACAGGTGAAGGCTAGAAAAACACTGGGAAACGACCAGCTAGAGAGCGACAACAATCATGAACATGCATTAAAATTAATCAACACCGAATGCAAGCATGAGTAGGATATAATGCACCATGAACATAAATATCGTAGAGGCTATGTTGACTTTGTTTCAACTACATGCGTGAACATGTGCCAAGTAAAGCCACTCGAATCATTCAAAAGAGGATACCACCCTATCATACCACATCACAACCATTTTAATAGCATGTTGGCACGCAAGGTAAACCATTATAAGCTCCTAGCTAATTAAGCATGGCATAAGCAACTATAATCTCTAATTGTCATTGCAAACACGTTTATTCATAATAGGCTGAATCAGGAATGATGAACTAATCATATTTACAAAAACAAGAGAGGTCGAGTTCATACCAGCTTCTCTCATCTCAATCAGTCCATCATATATCGTCATAATTGCCTTTCACTTGCACGACCGAACGATGTGAATAATAGTAATAGTGCACGTGCATTGGACTAAACTGGAATCTGCAAGCATTCAATGAACAGGAGAAGACAAGGCAATATGGGCTCTTTTGTCAGATCAACAATAATGCATATAAGAGCCACTTTAACAATTTAATTATGGTCTTATCCTATCGACCCCAAAGAAAACAAAAGAAATAAAACTATTTACATGGGAAAGCTCCCAACAAGCAAAAGAAGAACATGAAATCTTTTTGGGTTTTCTTTTTAATTACTACTACAAGCATGGAAATTAAAACTAGCTAAAATCTACAACTAATTTTTTTGTTTTTTCTTAAGGTTTATTTCAAACACACAAAAAGAAAGCATAAAAAAGAAATAAACTAGCATGGATATTACAATGAAAAAGTATGAGCACCGACATCTAGCAATGAGTGTTTGAACATGAATGTAATGTTGGTGAGAAATACGTACTCCCCCAAGCTTAGGATTTTGGCCTAAGTTGGTCTATTGCCACGGATGGCCTGGCGGATATCCAAAGTTGTAACTGGGGTCGTACTGTGATGGATACTCAGATTGCCACTGGCTGGCAATCACCTCCGGATCCCACTGGTAAGTAGACTGTCGTGGGTGATCAAATTGTGGTTCCGACTCTGGCTCTGCAGCTGATGTAGGGTTCCGGTAGGCGTGAATGGCCTCCAATGGAACAAGGTACTTGCCTGCAGATAAATCAAACAAGGAAGGAGCAGGCAGGGTAATAGTCTTAGGATGATGTTTCTCAAAGAACAATTTGTATTTAAGCTCCCTTTCCCTATTATTTACAATAAAATCACGCGCTACCATACTCTTATAATCTAAATAAACAGTAGGCAGCAATTTTTCTTCCTTTTCATTGTGCCTAATAGGTATGTTATAGTATGCAGCAAGGCGTGAAGCATAGACACCTCCAAGGATGGGGCCCTTTGTACGGTTCAGACTTAACCGTTTGTCAATAATACCGCCCATACTAATAGAGTCGTCATGGAATAAACCATGGAACAAAATAATAATATCAGGAACACTAAGGTTTCCACAGTTTCCGCGACCAATTAAGCAACGACTAGCAAATATTGCAAAGTAGCGTAAAATAGGAAAATCTATGCTAGTGATTCTTGCATCGAAAACTTTCCTAGTTTCCCCTACAGTAATAGTGTCAATAAACCCATCCACATCTCTACGACGCGGTTCCTCTAAGCTACCCTCGAAAGGTATTTTGCAAACCCTGCAAAATTCATGAAGTGACATCTCCTTATGCTCATCATATAAATAAAATTCCACCGTAGGTGGTGAGCTCCTAGCATGGAAATGAAAGTTTTGCACAAAGATATTGGTGAGTAAGAGATACTGTTCGCGTTGGTCATGGAGGAAGGCGGTGAGGCCTGCATTCTCAGCCAATTCATAGAAATCATCATAAATCCTGGCTGCTCTCAAGAAATCATCACAAGGCCATTCACACGGCCGGACCCCCGCGGTGCGAGGCAGATTATATTTGGGCCTCTCTGCTTCTTCACTTTGCTTTTCCTCCGAGCTTCGTCTCGACGAGCCCCTCAAAAATCTCTTCATCTTTTTTTGAAAATTTCTGAAATTTTAGTAACTTCAAAATAAAAGTGAACCAAACTCAACAGTGCCTAGAGGCAATATCATGCATCAAAACTACTTTTGACCATATAAATTTGACATGCAAGCTCAAGAACATGGTCACCTAGGCAGCACAAATTTGCAATGAATAAAGCACTAGAACAAAAACTAATTGGATCAATGGAGGAGTCACATACCAAGGAACAATCCCCCCAAAGCAGTTTTGTGAGAGGTGCTTTGAGCAAGGAGATCGAAAATCGCAGCAAAATGAGCTAGAACTTGTGCTTGAGCTGGCTGGTGATTTTTTTGGGAGGAAGAAGAAGTGTGTTGGTACAGGAATAAGTGGAGGGGAGCCACCGTGGGCCCACGAGGCAGGGGGCGCGCCCTCCACCCTCGTGGCTAGGTGCTTGCTCTCCCTGCTGTGTTCTTAGTGCCAGATATTCTCAAATATTCCATAAAAATCATATTTAAATTTCAGGGCATGTGGAGAACTTTTATTTTTGGGGTATTTTTATATTGCACGGATAAATCAGAAAACAGACAGAAAAAAACTATTTTTACTTTATTTCAACTAAATAACAGAAAGTAAAAGGAGGGTATAGAATGTTGTGCTTTCTAACTTCATCCATCTCATGCTCATCAAAAGGAATCCATTAACAAGGTTGATCAAGTCTTGTTAACAAACTCATTTCGAGTAACATGAAACCGGAGAAATTTCGAATAACACTATGTTACCTCAACGGGGATATGCACATCCCCAATAATAAGAATATCATATTTCTTCTTGACAGTAGGTAGAGGAAATTCAAAACCTCCAAAAATAATCGATGGCATTTTCCAATAGAGTTTATGCTATGAACTTGAGGTTGTTTCCTCGGAAAGTTTACCGTATGCTCATTGCCATTAACATGAAAAGTGGCATTGGCTTTGTTGCAATCAATAACAGCCCCTACAGTATTCAAAAAGGTCTTCCAAGAATAATAGACATACTATCGTCCTCGGGAATATCAAGAATAACAAAGTCCATTAAAATAGTAACGTTTGCAACTACAACAGGCACATCCTCACAAATACCGACAGGTATAGCAGTTGATTTATGAGCCATTTGCAAAGATATTTCAGTAGGTGTCAACTTATTCAAGTCAAGTCTACGATATAAAGAGAGAGGCATAACACTAACACCGGCTCCAAGATCACATAAAGCAGTTCTAACATAATTTCTTTTAATGGAGCATGGTATAGTGGGTACTCCTGGATCTCCAAGTTTCTTTGGTATTCCACCCTTAAAAGTGTAATTAACAAGCATGGTGGAAAGTTTAGCTTCCGGTATCTTTCTTTTATTAGTGACAATATCTTTCATATACTTAGCATAAGGATTCATTTTGAGCATATCAGTCAAATGCATATGCAAGAAGATAGGTCTAATCATTTCAGCAAAGCGCTCAAAATCCTCATCATCCTTTTTCTTGGATGGTTTGGGAGGAAAAGGCATGGGTTTCTGAACCCATGGTTCTCTTTCTTTACCATGTTTCCTAGCAACAAAGTCTCTCTTATCATAACGTTGATTCTTTGATTGTGGGTTATCAAGATCAACAGCAGGTTCAATTTCTACATCATAATCATTGCTAGGTTGAGCATCATCATGAACATTATCATTAACATTATCACTAGTTTCATGTTCATTACCAGATTGTGTTCCAGCATCAGAAATAGAAATATCATTGGGATTCTTAGGTGGTTTAGCAATAGGTTCACTAGAAGCCTGCAAAGTCCTATCATTTTTCTTTTTTCTTCCTTTTAGAAGGACTAGGTGCATATATATTATTTCTCTGAGAATCTTGCTCAATTCTCTTAGGGTGGCCTTCAGGCTACAAAGGTTCCTGAGTCATTTTACCACCTCTAGTCATAACTCTAACAACATTATCATTTTTCTTACTATTTAATTCATTGAGTAAATCATTCTGAGCTTTAAGTACTTGTTCTACTTGAGTGGTAACCATAGAAGCATGTTTACTAATGAGTTTAAGTTCACCTTTAACTCTAGACATATAATCACCGAAGTGTTCTATCATATAAGCATTTTGTTTCAATTGTCTACCAAAATAATCATTGAAGTCTTCTTGCTTAACGATAAAGTGATCAAACTCATCCAAACATTGTCTAGCAAACTTAGTAAGAGGGATTTCAGCTTTATCATATCTATAGAGAGAATTTACCTTTACTCCCCGTGTCGGGTTATCAAGACCATGTGTTTCTTCAATAGGTGACGGATTAAAACCATATATTTCTTCAATAGGCGGTAAATTAAGACCATGTATTTCTTCAATAGGAGGTAAATTCTTAACATCTTCAACTTTAATACCCTTTTCTTTCATGGATTTCTTTGCCTCTTGCATATCTTCAGGATTGAGAAATAGATCACCCCTTTTCTTCGGAGTTGGTTTAGGAATAGGCTCAGGAGTTGGCCCAGGAGGTGTCCAATTATTTTCTTTTGTCCACATATTATTCAATAGAATTTCAGCTTCATCCGGTGTTCTTTCCCTGAAAGCAGAACCAACACAACTATCTAGGTAATATATGGAAGCATCGGTTAGTCCATTATAAAAGATACCAAGTATTTCATTTTTCTTAAGAGGATGATCAGGCAAAGCATTAAGTAATTGGAGAAGCCTCCCCTAAGCTTGTGGGAGACTCTCTTCTTCAATTTGCACAAAATTATATATATCCCTTAAGGCAGCTTGTTTCTTACGAGCAGGGAAATATTTAGCAGAGAAGTAATAAATCATATCCTGGGGACTACGCGCACAACCAGGATCAAGAGAATTAAACCATATCTTAGCATCACCCTTTAATGAGAACGGAAATATTTTAAGGATATAGAAGTAGCGAGTTCTCTCATCATTAGTGAACAGGGTGGCTATATCATTTAATTTAGTAAGATGTGCCACAACAGTTTTGGATTCATAGCCATAAAAAGGATCAGATTCAACCAAAGTAATTATATCAGGATCAATATAGAATTCATAATCCTTATCAGTAACAAAGATAGGTGAAGTAGCATAAGCAGGATCATATTTCATTCTAGCATTCAGAGTTTTTTGTTTAAGCTTAGCTAATAATTTCTTAAGATCACTTCTATCATTGCATGCAAGAAAGTCTCTTTTAGTTTCTTCATCCATAACATAGCCCTCAGGCACAACAGGCAATTCATATTTATTAGGAGAGCCTTCATCATCACTTTCATCAATATTACCAGTTTCAATAATTTCATTCTCTCTAGCCCTAACAAGTTGTTCATCAAGAAATTCACCAAGTGGCACAGTAGTATCGAGCATAGAAGTAGTTTCATCATAAGTATCATGCATAGCAGAAGTGGCATCATCAATAATATGCGACATATCAGAATTAATAGTAGAAGCAGGTTTAGGTGTCGCAAGCTTACTCAAAACAGAAGGTGAATCAAGTGCAGAGCTAGATGGCAGTTCCTTACCTCCCCTCGTAGTTGAGGGATAAATTTTTGTTTTCGCGTCTTTCAAGTTCTTCATAGTGACCGGCAGATATAAATCCCAAGTGACTCAAAGAATAGAGATATGCTACCTGGCAATGGCGCCATAAAATAGTCTTGATAACCCACAAGTATCGGGGATCGCAACAGTTTTCGAGGGTAGAGTATTCAACCCAAATTTATTGATTCGACACAAGGGGAGCCAAAGAATATTCTCAAGTATTAGCAGCTGAGTTGTCAATTCAACCACACCTGGATAACTTAATATCTGCAGCAAGGTATTTAGTAGCAAAGTAATATGATAGTAGTGGTAACGGTGGCAAAAGGTAACGGTAGCAAAAGTAATATTTTTGGTGTTTTATAGTGATGATAACAATAGCAACGGAAAAGTAAATAAGCGAAGAACAATATATGGAAAGCTCATAGGCATTGGATCGGTGATGGAGAATTATGCCGGATGTGGTTCATCATGTAACAGTCATAACATAAGGTGACACAGAACTAGCTCCAATTCATCAATGTAATGTAGGCATGTATTCTGAATATAGTCATACATGCTTATGGAAAAGAACTTGCATGACATCTTTTGTCCTACCCTCCCGTGGCAGCGGGGTCCTAGCGGAAACTAAGGGATATTAAGGCCTCCTTTTAATAGAGTACCAGACCAAAGCATTAACACATGGTGAATACATGAACTCCTCAAACTATGGTCATCACTGGGAGTGGTCCCGATTATTGTCACTTTGGGGTTGCCGGATCATAACACATAGTAGGTGACTATAGACTTGCAAGATAGGATCAAGAACTCACATATATTCATGAAAACATAATAGGTTCAGATCTGAAATCATGGCACTCGGGCCCTAGTGACAAGCATTAAGCATAGCAAAGTCATAGCAACATCAATCTCAGAACATAGGGGATACTAGGGATCAAACCCTAACAAAACTAACTGGATTACATGATAAATGTCATCCAACCCTTCACCGTCCAGCACGCCTAAAATGGAATTACTCACGCACGGCGGTGAGCATCATGAAATTGGTGATGGAGGATGGTTGATGATGACGACGGCGACGGATTCCCCTCTCCGGAGCCCCAAACGGACTCCAGATCAGCCCTCCTGAGAGAGTTTAGGGCTTGGCGGCAGCTCCGTATCGTAAATGTGATGAATCCTTCTCCTTGATTTTTTCTCCCCGAACACGAATATATGGAGTTGGAGTTGAGGTCGGTGGAGCACCAGGGGGCCCATGAGGCAGGGGGCACGCCCAGGGAGCAGGCGTGCCCCCCACCCTCGTGGCTAGGGTGTGGGCCCCCTGGCCTTGATTCTTTCGCCAGTATTTTTTATTATTTCCAAAAATAAGTTCCGTGGAGTTTCAAGTCATTCCGAGAACTTTTGTTTCTGCACATAAATAACACCATGGCAATTCTGCTGAAAACAGCGTCAGTCCGGGTTAGTTCCATTCAAATCATGCAAGTTAGAGTCCAAGACAAGGGAAAAAGTGTTTGGAAAAGTAGATACAAGGGAGACGTATCACCGTCCTAGGGCCAATGCTCCAGATCTCAGGCACCGCCGACGCCATCGCCCCTCCGGTCGCCGAAAGCCGCTGCCCCTCTATTCCCCTCTCTCAGTGACGCGAAATGACCCCCTCACGACCCCTTCGTGAATGGTTGCAACAAAAACCGAGGGAGCAACTAATTGGATTGAGGCCGGACACATGGCACAACATCTATCCTTGGATCTGAAGAGATCCAAAGCGCAAAGCGAGTCCGACGGAATGGTTCGGCCGGCGCCCCGGCCAGAAACGATTCCCATAAAAAATGGCTCCTCCTAATGGATTTCTGACATCTCGGTCCCATGCCATTGTCAACGTAGTCAATAAACGAGAGAATTGCACAACGAGCGGCTGACACCAGGGACCTAGCAGCTCGCCCAGTTATTTTTGTTTTGGGTTAATTTGATAAATGCCACTCCAAATCTGGTGTTTCCGAGAAATGCCACTGCAATTTCCAAAGTTTGAAAAATGCCATTTCATGCCATTTCCAGTGGCATTTTTCGAAGTCTGGAGTGGCATTTTTCAAAGTTTGCAAATTGCAGTGGCGTTTTCCAAAGTTTGCAAAAATTGCAGTGGCGTTTTTCAAAGTTTAGAAATTGCAGTGGCATTTTTATGAATTGCGATAATTGGAATGACATTTATCTAATTTGTTTTTGAGATGGAAGCAGGGTGTCACTGGGTTGTTCGGGGTACTCTGGCCTGTCTAGACAGCCTTCTCTTTTATGTTTACCACAGACCAGCCCAGTAGTTTTTTTCCTCTCTGAAAATGGCTAGCCCAATTTTTTTGTGATTTGCCAAGTAAGTCGCTTTGTCAGGCCCGTTGGGCTGCAAATCTTTCAAGAAGAGGAGAGCTTCATTCGGCTAGCCGAGAAAATGGCCTATCAGTAAGGAGAAAAGGGCTGTACATTTTTAAAACCCATCAAACCGGCAATTATTTCAAATTTCTTTTTTTCATTTCGAGATTTTAAATTGCATTGATTTTTATGCATGGACAATTTGTTGGATTTTATATTGATATAAATTTAATTTTAAAATCAGTTTGAACGTGACTCAAAATTTCGGGATTAAAAACAGTTCGGACCGCACCGAAATATGCAAAATTTCGTATAATTTTTTAACCGTGGCCACAATATGGGCTGTAATGCTAACAAAAAGAATATGGGCTCCAAAAAACCTTAAGAATTAGCAAATGGGCTGTAAATTATTAGAAATAATGGCAGATGTTCTGTATGCCGTTTTCCACAAATTTGAGGCTTTGCTAAAAAAAGGTTGACGCACAAGCAGTGACTGTTGGATGTCCATCCAACGGCCATCGTGCTTCTTCAATCTCTGTTCTTCTTGCTCCAGCCGCTCAAGCAAGCACCGGCGGGACTGCCTCCTCCCTCCTCCTCGTGGCCGGCTGTGCTGTCGCGCAGGCCTCACCGCCCCATCGTACTCCCATCGCTGGCCTAGCCATCCCTCTACTCACCCACACTGCTGTTATTCTCCGGCGATGGCAGACGAACCAGTAAACCCTCATACAGTCGTACTCCCCTCCGCGTGGGAAAAAACTGTCGAGTCTTCCCTGGCTCTGTGTCGTTCCCTTCCTAGGCCTGGCCGTCCTCCACCGCCCTAGTGCTCTCGGCACGGCCTGGTCAACATGGTCAACGATCGACATGCATCTGAAGTGGACTGTACGTGTAGAGGCTGACAGCTGGGTCCACGGCCGCACACAAGGAAATGCCTCCTTATTACGCGCAAAATAATGATTCCTCCACCTGACATCTGGGACCCACCAAAAGGGCCTCTGTATTCCGCGAAAAAAATGTTACCGCCGCTGACAGCTCAGACCCACCAGCTATATCTTCGCATGCAAGGAAGTGCCTCCTTATTACGCACAAAAAAATGAATACTCCCCCAGCTAGGTGGGACCCAGTATAGTGGGAGGCTGACTTGTGGGCCTTCTAAGTTGATGGGGACGGAGGGCTTTGTCAACTTAGTCAATATGCACGATTCTAGCTCCAGTGACCATATGATGTCCATCCAACGATCGTAGTGCTTCTTCAACCTCTTGTCTTCTTGCTCCAGCCGCCCAAACCAGCGCCGGTCGTGCCTCGTGCTCCTGCCTCCCGTGGCCGGCTGTGATGCCGCAGAGGCCTCACCGCCCCCTACTACTCCCACCGCTGGCCAGGCCATCCCTCTACTCACCCACAGCCCCTGTTATTCTATGGCGATGGCAGCCTCACACCGCAGCGAACCAGTGAACCCTCATACACCTCTACGCATGGGAATCCACTATCACGTCTTCCCCGGCTCCGCGTCGTCCCCTTCCTAGGCCTCGCCGTCGTCCACCGCCCTGGTGCTCTCGACGCGGCATGGTCAACGTGGTCAAGGAACGACTTCCATCAGACATGGAATGTACATGGAGAGGCTGACAGCTGGGTCCACGGCCGCAGCAAGGAAGTGCCTCCTTATTACGCGGAAAATAATGATTCCTCCACCTGACAGCAAGGACCCATCGGACCGGCAACCATATTTCGCGAAAAAAACGTTTCCCCCCTGACTGCTGGGACCTACCAGCTACATCTTCGCACGCAAGGAAGTGCATCCAGGCAAAAACAACCGATTCGCCCCCTGACTGCTGGGACCCACCATCTACATATTCGCACGCAAGGAAGTGCCTGACAGTCGGAACCCACCTGGTCGAAGCATACGTAGCGTTGTCATTCTGGTCGCGAACGTGTACATACATACTGGTCGATGTAGATGCGTGCACACACGTACGTACAATGGCCAGTGTGCAAGAAATAAAATATGGCCACGTACGTACATACGGGCGGGGTCTCGAGCGCCTACTCCTGCATACGTATGGCCAGGGCTCGTGTACATGGCTGGGTCAGAACGGAGAAACTGCGTCATCGTCGTGTTCATGGGGAGGCAACGGAATGCCTCGTGTTCATCAGGAGGCAACGGAATGCGTGGGAGCCAACCGGCTTGGACGGAAAAACCGATGGAAACGAGGACTGGCGTACCGCACAACGGAGGAAACGGCCTTGTGTTCGACTGGCCATGTTCAAAACGGGATCCTATTCATCGGGAGGGGTCTGGCGTACCGCAAAACGGAGGAAACGGACCTCCTACGGTCGAAATGGGGTCCTGTTGATCGGGAGGGGTGTGGCATACCGCAAAACGGAGGAAACGGACTTGTGTTGGAGCGCTATGGTCGAAACGGGGGTCCTGTTCATCGGGGTGTGTATGTGTGTGTGTGTGTGGGGGGGGTGTGGCGTACCGCAAAACAGGACTCCACGGGATACTGTTCATCTCAGCCTCCACGGGCTACTATTCATCCACCGTCGACCTCCTCCAGCCTCCACTTGCGACTGTTCATCCACGGGCCCCTGTTCATCCAGCCTCCACCGCGTGCTACTCCACCGACTACTGTTCAACCAGCCCTCTCCATGGGCTCCTGTTCAACCACCCCTCCACGGGCTACTGTTCATCCAGCCCTCCATCGTCTTTGTTCATCCAACCCTCCATGGGGTCGTCCTGTTCATCCAGCCCTCCACGGGGTCCTGTTCATCCAGCCCCAACCGGCTCGATCGATCGGGGTCCTGTTCATCCAGAGGCAACACCATGGGGTCCTGTTCATCCACCCCCACCGGGGACTGTTCATCCAAACCCCCCCAACAACGCTCACTGTTCATCCAGAGGCAGCATCGACCAGCTTCAGTTAGCAGCAGTAACGAAGGAATCACTCGGGTTCAGTAACGTAGCTAGTGCATTCGCTCGGGTTCAGTTAGAGTCCAACGCCTCGCTCGGGTTCAGTTAGAGCCCAACGCCTCGTACACACACGCGTATGTGTATGAGAGAAACGCGCATCGCTCGGCCCCCGACCACCCACCGTAACCAGGAACTCCCCAAAATTTTACTCGGCCTCGCTTCTACCATGGTTTTTTCTATCATGGACGGCCCAAAGAATGTCTTGCAGCTGCGTCTCTGGCCCGCCCAGGACGAAAAGCCCATTTTCTGTCATGTTTTTTTGTCAAGGAAGTAGGAGCCCACCACATCTATGATTATACCGGGTTTTGTCACAATTATCGTCATAGAAGTGTCATAAGTATGACAGAAAAAAATTTCGTTCAGCTCAAAATGTCATGGATGTGTGTTTTTTTGTAGTGGGAGGAGGAAGAGGAGGAAGAAAGCAACTTCCCCCTCCCCGAAGGGGAGAAGAGGGTGGCCTCCACAGATCTGGAGGCGGAGGCGTCCAAGAAGGGAAAGGCTTCCCTCGCGTATAGCTCCGCATGGGACGTCGATAGCAGCCCAGAGTGGCGCCCTCGAGACAAGCCCCTGGCCGAATCATGAGCATCCGAAGACCCCGAAGTATTCATACATCCTCCTTTTCACCTCATAATTCTAACATATTGAATCATGCATTTGCAGTCCAACTCGTTCTGCCCTCGAGCAATCCTCGTCTACGGGGAACTTGCTGGATCAGAAGGTGATGGACAGCGGGTCCCTTCACATGGCTTCCTCTCCTAAGGCTACGGACGACGCCGAGGTGTTGTTTAGAAGGACCCCCGGGCAGGGAGAGATGCAGGAGGTCATCAAGACGACGCTAGAGGGTGAGACCCGACCGCCGAACACATGGGGGATTAGATCCCCATGGAGACCGGCGGTGGGGGTTATGTCCAATTCGCCCCCTGCCGAATGCGGTCCTAGAGACCTATACGGCTCCGGAATCCAGCCCGCAGTCTCCTTCATTGGAAGGAGGTATGCCTATTCCACCGGTGACCTCTGCCCAACTAGAGGAGCCGGATACTCTACTGGAGGCGCTGCGAAGCGCTTCCATCGTGGAGGAACACCGTACCCTCATGGGTGCGGTGATTGAGAAGATTCAGTCCGCGAAGAGCGGGCTGACCGAAGCCTATGCGGGCCTTCTAACAAGCTTTGAGGTAAGCGTGGTATTTATGTAAAAAGAAAGTTACAATATAGACAATAGCCCCTGAGACTCTGTTCGGTGTATGGAAAAAACCGAACATAGGATCAAATAGCTATTCACGGGAAGCTAATCAAAAATGTCTTTGTGAATAAGCAGGCGTCGCTACTGGCCGCGACTTCTCATGCTGCTGAAGTCTCCAGATTGAAGTGGAAGCTAGAACGGACCGAGGAAGAGCTCGGCTGTGCAAAAAACCAGCTGGAGAATACCAAAGGTATGCAATGATATTGTGTATGTCTGTAAGTGGTGAATAATGTGAGCTGATCACAGTGCCATGACATTTATTAGGGTCGGCGACTAAGGAAGAGGCCCTCAAAAAGGCACTGGCTGAGGCCGAGGAGAGAGCGGTAAATGAAAAAGCCGCCCGAGAAAAGCATGAGGCCAGGGTTGGTGAGGTCCAGCAGGAGATCCAGGACATAGTGAAGAAATGCGAGTCCTTGGAGCGCCAGAATGCGGACCAAGAGTCCAAACTCGCTAAGGCCCGCCAAAGCACACAAGAGGCCCGAGCCGAAGCCCAAGGCACCCTCCGGGAGATCCAGGAGGCCAAGAATATCGCGGCGGGTAAGGCTTTCATTATGCAAAGCAAGTATATGAGCCCGAGGTATCTCTTACTGACTCGGATTTGGAGTTCTCCAGGGGCGTTTACGGATTGGCCGCGCAGTGTTTCTGACGCTGCGGAATTCTTCCGGGCTGAAGAGGGGAGCTCAACGGAGAAGCTGTTCTAGTCGCAATACCTTGCACCAGAACATCCGGTGCCCTTTAGCGACCAGCTAAAACAGTTGGTCGAGCTGCATAGGGTGGCCGAATTAGCCATGAAGGATTTAATAATCCGGCTGTGGCCTGCAAAAGCTATACCCGGCACCTACTTCGGCCTCGTGAAGCGGTTGGTCAATGCCTGCCCGCGGCTTGATGCCATTAAGCGATCGGTCTGCATAGATGGTGCCCGGATGGCCTTCGGCCGTGTGAAGATACAATGGGCGAAGATGGATGCCGTCAAGCTCGTGACTGAAGGACTGCCTGCGGGCAAGGAGCACCGCACGCCCGAGCGGTATTTTGAAGATGTTCTGAAGGGATCCCGCATTGTGGCGGAGCAATGTGCCAAGGACATAATTTTCGAATGAATACATTCATGTAATCCCACCCTGTGTAATGAAGACAAGGCTTGGTATGCAATATAATGCTTTGCTGTTTTGTTTATTTACAATTTTACCTCCTGTGCGACCGTTTTCACCAAATCTGAGAGTTGACCAGTTGTCGGCTTCAACCCCCACGTAGGTAGTACGGGGGTGTTCGGGATGAATCTAAACACTCTTTATCCAAGGGTTTGGTCCTTAAAGGAGGTGTTTAGCGCAACGAACCAGGCAATTGGACTATGTGGCTTTATTACCCTCACTTAGCCATAGGAGTTTGACAATGAAAATATATCCACAGCCCCTAGTATCCAGACTAGGGTTCTGTGAACACCTGATCGGATAAGAACCGATTCGTCGCATAATGCGGAAAAAATCGCTAAAGATTTGAAACCTTCGAAGAGCTGACCGGCTCACGCCGCATCATGACAGTCAGTTTTCGGCTTTCTCTACTAAGGTGCTGATCCGGATAAACCAGGACACAATCGTAGTAATTCTCCCTTTACTACCCTAGCCGATATAGCAGAACGTAAGGTAGTAAGTACAGGAGCCGGACAACCCAACTATTGACCAAAGACATGATTCGGAGACAATGCATATAATGCTAAATTCGGGGTGCCAAACTGTACTATAATAGTGTTCGTACTTGTTGCCATAATGCGGGGCGCAATGAAGCCCCCGGCCGATTATGGCGTACCAAGGTGTAAGGATGCAAATTAAAATAGCAAAAAATAAAAGTAAAGAAGAAGCTAGTGCCACATATGTTGGGCCACAAACTGTTTGCATTATAATTTTAATTAATACGTCAGAGCGTGTGTGAAAAAACAGAGCGAGAAGCAACAATGGCTATTTAAATATGCCAAGACCAAGGAGGAGCTGCGTATGGGTCCTGAGAACAGGTAGAGTGATCGCCAAGAGGGACATCTAGAGATTCCCCCGCACGTCCGTGCTACTTGCCACCTTGGTGTGTCCGTTCTTCGAAAGGACCGATTATGAGGCCGGTGAGAGGGACCTACGGAAAGGAAACCTAAAAAGAAAAAGTGAAAGTATGTGTGTCCAGGGGAGGTCGAGCCTTATTATGGATCACAATCTAGGCATGCCTCCGTCTATGCCCATGGTATTTTGAGTGCATAGTTATGTACGCGCAGCGCGAATGCCGCCACTTGGTGTGGTTTGGGACGGAGGTCGAATTGCTAGTTGAGCTCTTGACAAGCTGGGCTGTCCTGGCGCATGGTAGCCCGGACTAGTTTGACAGTGTTCGGGAGTATGGCTGCCGAATTAAGGTTCTGGAGGCCATTCTGTACTTCTGCTGCCAGGGCACCGGTGTGCTCCTCTGTACGGAGGGAGCGCTCCGTATTTCCATTGATTGTTATGACACCACGTGGTTCGGGCATCTTGAGCTTGAGATAAGCATAGTGCGGTACTGCATTGAATCGGGCAAACGCAATTCGTTCGAGCAGAGCGTGATGGCCACTACGGAAGGGGACGATATAAAAGATTAACTCCTCGCTTCGGAAGTTATCCGGATATCCGAAGATGGACTCCAATGTGATTGAGCCCGAGCAGTGGGCCTCTACACCTGGTATAACTCCTTTAAAGGTAGTGTTGGTGGGCTTGATCCTTGATGGATCGATGCCCATTTTGCGTACTGTATCCTGGTAAAGCAGGTTGAGGCTGCTGCCGCCGTCCATGAGGACTTGTGTGAGATTAAATCCATCAATTATCGGATCAAGGGCCAATGCGGCTGACCCACCGTGACGGATACTGGTCGGATGATCCCTACAATCAAAAGTGATCAGGCATGAGGACCATGGGTTGAATTTTGGGGCGACTGGCTCTATCGCATAGACGTCCCTAAGCACGTGTTTGTGCTCCTTCTTGGGGATATTGGTGGTGTATATCATGTTCACTATTTTGATTTGAGGAGGAAACCTCTTCTGCCCCCCTGTGTTCAGTGGACGGGGCTCCTCGTCGTCGTTCTCGCTTTGCGACCCCTTCTCTTTGTGTTCGGCATTTAACTTGCCGACCTGTTTGAAGACCCAACAACTCCCGTGGGTATGATTGGCTAGTTTACCGGCGGTGCCATGGATCTGGCATGGGCGATGGAGTATGTGGTCCAGGCTGGAAGGGCCCTGATTATTTCTTTTATATGGCTTCTTCCGTTGACCGGACTTGGAGCCACTGAATCCGGTGTTGACCGCCGTGTCCTCGGTATTATCACCGTTGCCTCGACGTCTATGTTTGTTGCGTCGGGGCTTTCCATTGCTGTTTCTAGCTTCCGAAGTGCCATGTTCGCTTGTATTGTTATTACTGCAGGCTAGCCAGCTATCTTCGCCCGCGCAAAAGCGGGTCATGAGTGCTGTGAGGGCTGCCATGGAGTTCGGCTTTTCTTGGCCGAGGTGTCGAGCGAGCCATTCGTCCTGTATGCTATGTTTAAATGCTGCCAAGGCTTCGGCGTCCGGACAGTCGACGATCTGGATCTTTTTGGTTAAGAATCTAGTCCAGAATTTCCTAGCTGACTCTCCGGGCTGTTGGATTATGTGACTTATGTCGTCGGCATCTGGAGGTCGAACATATGTACCTTGGAAGTTGTCAAGGAAGGCTTCTTCCAAGTCCTCCTAGCTGCCAATAGAGTTTTCAGGCAGGCTGTTCAGCCAGTGTCGGGCTCGCCCCTTAAGTTTTAGGGGCAGGTATTTGATGGCATGAAGATCATCGCTGCGCGCCATGTGAATATGGAGGATAAAGTCTTCAATCCATACCGCAGGATCTGTGGTTCCATCATATGATTCGATATTGACGGGTT
The DNA here is from genome assembly GCF_056163025.1 of Triticum urartu. Taxonomy (NCBI): domain Eukaryota; kingdom Viridiplantae; phylum Streptophyta; class Magnoliopsida; order Poales; family Poaceae; genus Triticum; species Triticum urartu. The sequence continues at coordinate 395,486,234 of NC_141876.1, read as the reverse complement.
TGAACCCTTCTGGGAATTCATGTTCCATTACTTTATCGGTGAAGCAGAGGGGGTGTGAAGCGCCTCTATATCGGGCCGGGTCGCGACGTACCTCGGATGGAGTCCGTCTGCGATTTTCGGCTCGGACGTAACTATACTTGCCATGTTTGGCTTGATAGCCGTCGTCGCACGTCAGGGCACGCCCTCGTGATACATAGACCGATCTGGCCGGACCTGCTTTATTCTTCAGGCCCTGCCGGAGATCACGTGTGTATCTCTGAGCAATTTTGTCTCTGTCTTTATGGTGAGGTGGTACAAGCTGGTATTCGGCTATGGTTGTCGCTTTGTCCCAACCACGTGGTGGTCGGTCAGCCGTATTGTGCGCTGACGGCACGGGCTCCAGTGCCTCATCGTCGAATTGAGGTAATAATTTGCGCTTTGGGTAAGTTTTGAGTGGTCGCTTGGGGCCGTATTCTTTGGCTTCCAGGACATTAGTCCATCTATCATTGAGCAGATCTTGATCAACTTGAAGCTGTTGCTACTTCTTTTTCAGGCTTCTTGCAGTGGCTATTAGCCGGCGCTTGAAGCGCTCTTGCTCGAGAGGCTCCTCAGGCACGATGAAATCCTCGGTGCCGAGGCTCGCCTCACCTCGGAGAGCGGAAGGTAAATACTATCCTCCGAGTCTTCGTGTACAGCCTGTTCGTTAGGGCTGACTAGCCCATCTTCCCGTTCGTCCTATTCGGAAGTTGGGTGAACGGGGACTTCATTGTCTACGGTGCCGTCCGGAGTGTCATATTCTCCTGTGCCGGTGTTGCTATCTTTCCTGCGGCATGACTTAGAGCGGCGCCGCTGACGCTGGCGCTTCGGTTGTATCTCGGGAGGTTTATCCTCAACCAGATCTTCCTTGTCATCGCCGCTATTCTCTTTTGGTGCATCCACCATGTATACATCATACGAGGAAGTGGCCGTCCAGCGTCCGGTAAACGGCGGGTTTTGGGCCTCTTCTTCTCTGGCATCGTCGCCCATACCGTCGATGTCGTCGGATCCATAATCGAGCATGTCGGTTAAGTCTTCGACAGTGGCTATTAAGTGGGCGGGGGGTGGGAAGCAAAATTCGTCATTAGCCTCTAGCTCGAACCGAATATAATTCAGTCATGAGTCCCCTGCTATGGAGAGTGTTTTTAATGAGTTTAGCACATCGCCTAAGGGCGAGTGTCGGAAGATGTACATGGAGCTAAATTCACCGATCGACATCCGATCAAGCTCATCGTGCACGGACACACATGCTTCGAAACCTGTAGCCGGAAACATGTCTGAGGTTATGGCAATACCAATCTCATTTGATGTTGGGTCTGTGTGCGGCTCCACCCCGCTGAGTCTGCGGCCACCATGACGGGGTTGAGCCTTCCATCCTCGGATGGTGTGACCTGCTCCGGATCTAGGGCCGGAGAAGTTGCAGGTTCCATCTCCTGGGTGTGGTTCGATGACAGATTTAAGTCATGTTCATCATGGTGAAAGGGAGCGGCTACTGCCGCGGTCTCGAATCCGTCGAAGATCAAGTCTCCGCGGATGTCCGCGACATAGTTCAAGCTTCCAAATCTGCCCTGTTGTCTAGGGGCGTAGCTACCGATCTGCTCTAGATGGCCAAGCGAGTTGGCCCGTAGTGCGAAGCTGCCGAACACGAAGATCTGTCTGGGGAGGAAGGTTTCTCCTTGGACAATGTTATTGTGGATAATTGGTGGGTCCATCGAACCTCTCGGCGACGGCACCGCGAAACTCTCAATGAAAGTACCAACGTCGGTGTCAAAACTGGCGGATCTCGGGTAGGGGGTCCCGAACTGTGCGTCTAAGGTTGATGGTAACAGGAGGCTAGGAACACAATGTCTACCCAGGTTCGGGCCCTCTTGATGGAGGTAAAATCCTACGTCCTTCTAGATTAATATTGATGAGTATGGGGGTTACAAGAGTTGATCTACCACGAGATCATAATGGCTAAACCCTAGAAGTCTAGCCTATCTGATTATGATTGTCTTTTTAGACTAAACCCTCCAGTTTATATAGACATCGGAGGGGACTAGAGTTATACAAAGTCGGTTACATAGAAAGGAAGTAGTACATCCGGCCGCCTGGTTTGCCATCCACGCAAATAAGAGTCCTATCCGGATACGGGAGAAAGCCTTTCATCTTGTATCTTCACAGTCCAATAGTCCGGTCCGTGCCCAACAGACCGGATGCCCGAGGACCCCTTAGTCCAAGACTCCCTCAGTCACTATATATGTTTTGCGGTGATTATACGGTCACTTGCTCACCGTTCAGCATCGGATTGCACTCTGTTGACCGGCCAAATAATCTGCATGGCACCATGTTGACTAGTTAAATTGACCATGTTCCTTGTGGGTCCCACATGTCAGTTCGCATAGGAAAAAGGTCAGATAACACAAATTTATGCAGGCGCGACAAGACTCCAACCCATGCGTGGGAATCACCTGGTTGTGTATGTGTCTATTAGGGCCTGATGTGTGCGCATGCACGTGTAGGTTGAGCACTTGAGCATGAGGTGTGTGTTGGTCGTGTGGTGTGTGCATGCATGCGTGGGTGTGTGCGTGTAAGTGTTGCGTGCGTGCTGGCTGCGTGTGTATGTGTGAGTGTTGTGTGCGTGGCTGCATGTGTTCGTGTGCGTGCGTGTGTGTATAATCACCACACCAGCTCCTGTGTGTCAAAACATACGGCTCAGCATACCAATACAAGTCCACCTTGTCTGCTGTGCCCGCGGTCATGACTTCGTACCACCGTCCAACATTTTTTTGTCGTTTGTTTTCATTCTTACTAGCAAGATGCCCGTGCATTGCACGTAACATCAACATGCATTTGTATGACTAGTTTATCTTATGAGAGAAAAGGATGAACGAGGGAAGGCCTTATTTGCAAATGTGGAGAGGTGTGCGGGTACCTTTTTGCAAAATTGCCATAGTTTCCTTCCTATCCATTAGATATAAATCGGACGACCTATATTGCAGGATGGTAGGCACACCGTCATCACCAACTCTGTTTTTCATAAGAGTGTAGAAGAGTAGATACAAGCCGACAGGTGGGCTCAATGGTAGTGAGATAATGTGATGCAACACTAGAGGTGCCACGTGGAGCGTTTCACTCGTCAACTAGTCGTGTCTTGAGCAAATACAGAGCTGTACGGTGAGCCCGTGACTGTATAATAACCACAAAACGTAAATGGTGAGCGTAATGAGTGGATTCTGAAGTCCAATGTTTGTATCGTGCTTTCGCTCCAAATACAATTATCGTCACTGTATATATCGCGAGAGAAAGATGAAACATGCGTGAATGTGCTGGGGGCTTAATTTTAGAGGACCTGGAGATAGTTTGTGTGCGTACGTGAAAGGGGCAAGAGGGGGTGTATGCGATGGGGAGAGAGATGCTCTTCGTTTCTCTTTATTATGACTAACTTTATAGATAGTATAAAAATATAAAAAATCATAGTGCGGAATAAATATCATTGTGGGCACCATGCAACAAATTAACGTTCATACTCCTCCATATAACTTTGTAATGTTGTATATATGTAGAAATTCTAAAATAATTTTTTGGCCACACTTTAATCAAAAGGAATGTTGTATGAGAAATAAACGTGAAGAGAGGTGATACGTCTCCATCATATCTATAATTTTTGATTGTTCCATGCCAATATTCTACAACTTTCATATACTTTTGGAAAATTTTTATATTATTTTTTGGGACTAACATATTGATCCAGTGCCTAGTGTCAGTTCCTGTCTGTTGCATGTTTTATGTTTCGCAGAATATCCATATCAAACGGAATCCAAACGGGATAAAAACAGACGGAGCTTATTTTTGGAATATTTGGAAAATCTGGGAGAAAGATCAACGCGAAACGGTGTCCGAGGTGGGCACGAGGTAGGGGGGGCGCGCCCACCCCCCTGGGCGTGCCCCTGACCCTCGTGGTCCACCCATAAGGCGGTTGATGCCCTTCTTTGGCCGCAAGAAAGCTAATTTTTGGTAAAAAAATCATGGCGAAGGTTTCGGTCCAATAGGAGTTACGGATCTCCATATATATATATGAAACGGTGAAAGGGCAGCAGAACAGAACACAGAAACAAAGAGAGACACAGAGACAGATCCAATCTCGGAGGGGCTCTCACCCCTCCCTTGCCATGGAGGCCAAGGACCAGAGGGGAAACCCTTCTCCCATCTAGGGAGGAAGTCAAGGAAGAAGAAGACGAAGAGGCCCCCTCTCCCCTTCTCTTCTGGTGGCGCCGGAACGCTGTCGTGGCCACCATCATCATCACCGTGATCTTCACCAACACCTCCGCCATCTTCACCAACATCTCCATCACCTTCCCCCCTCTATCTACAACGGTCCACTCTCCCGCAACCCGCTGTACCCTCTACTTGAACATGGTGCTTTATGCTTCATATTATTATCCAATGATGCGTTGCCATCCTATGATGTCTGCGTAGATTTTCGTTGTCCTATCGGTGGTTGATGAATTTCTGTGATTGATTTAATTTTATTGTGGTTATGTTGTTGTCCTTTGGTGCCCATAATATGAGCGCGCGCGTGGATCACACCATAGGGTTAGTTGTATGTTGATAGGACTATGTATTGGAGGTCAAGGGTGACAGAAGCTTCAGCCTAGCATAGAAATTGATGCATACGAGATTGAAGGGGGACCAATATATCTTAATGCTATGGTTGGCTTTTAACTTAATGAACGTTAGTAGTTGCGGATGCTTGCTAATAGTTCCAATCATAAGTGCATAGAATTCCAAGTAAGGGATGACATGCTAGCAGTGGCCTCTCCCACATAATACTTGCTATCGGTCTAGTAATGTAGTCAGTTGCTTAAGTGGAAATTTTGCAACTCCTACCACCACTTTTCCACACTCGCTATATTTACTTTATTGCTTCTTTACTTAAACAACCCCTACTTTTTATTTATGTAATCTTTATTATCTTGCAAACCTATCCAACAACACCTCCAAAGTACTTCTAGTTTCATACTTGTTCTAGGTAAAGCGAACATCAAGCGTGCGTAGAGTTGTATCGGTGGTCGATAGAACTTGAGGGAATATTTGTTCTGCCTTTAGCTCCTCGTTGGGTTCGACACTCTTACTTATCGAAAACTGTTGCAATCCCCTATACTTGTGGGTTATCAAGAGGGCTTTTTAGATCAATGGGGTATGTGATGTAACATGTGTGAATGTGTAGTTGATGTATTTGGCAGGGCCTAGAGAGGTATGTGTGTGTATTACGTATTCGAGAGAGGCATGGATAGAGGGGCCGGCCGGGGGAGGGGTGTGGGAGAGATAGCACGAGAAATGAGAGAGGTCTAGAGAGAGAGACTAATATGATGTCACGACGAGAAATTCTGTGTATATGCAAGGGGGAGGGGATAGAGGCACGGGGAGATTTTTTTTGTGTGGCGTCTGTGTTGGTGTGTGTGGGTGTGAGAAGATAATGAGACCTGGGGGCAGAGGGTGTGTCACAGCGTGAGGTCCGGTGGGTCGAGGTGAGGCCCTTGGTTCGGTTCCTGTGCCACATTGGTCGGCCCGTGATGCATTTAGGGAGACCCATGGATGACTTGTCGTACAATACAACGATAGCAGAATTGTGAAGGACTCTATGTCCACTGACAAAGCTGGCTAGGATTTTTAACCCTGGGTTCTCGAACTAAGGTAACCCCTTATCTCTGATATTACTATTCATCCAACCTAACTTTAAGGGGCATCCTATAGAATGCTCTGCTAGAATCATACTCGTCGATTAGGAATAGAGGTGTGAGACAATGCATGAGAGACAGACCTAAAGATAATGAGCATACATGAGACACGTAGGCAGGTCTATGTATATAGAAAGGGTCGATGGGGATTGTGCGTGTGTATGCTTGTGAGAGGAAGAGTGCTTGTGATAAAGATTATGAAAACAATCGTAAATGGTTATGAGAGGGAGGGAGGGTTATATCGAGAGCATGTATGCGAGAAAGACACCTCGGGAGAGAATGTGTGAGCATGTGTGAGAGACCACCGATGCAGAGTGAAACTACACGTAAAAGACTGATGTACACATTGATTAAAGATATAAATTGTATCCAAATATTAGGATGCAATCATGATATTTGTAATTCGCGTAAGGAACGGTCATTGATCCATCAGACATCTAGATTCTATCAAATTTTATCATGTATATGTTATTATTCGACATAATTGTTCCACATAGCTAGTATTTTGAACTCCAGACAATGCATCCTTTAGCAATCGAATATAAACGTGAGTATAGTTCATGTTGTGTGTGTAAAGCACATTATACATACGAAAGTTACACAATGAACATTATAAATAGCTAGCTATGAACTAGTATACATTTGAATTCAACTTAAGGTGGTTTAAAAAATCGAATTCAACATGAAGTCCAATCAATTATTTGAATTCAATATCATGGCATTTGTAAATCATACCTAAATTATGGGGGCAACAATCTTTGCTCAGATTTTGTACATAATAGCATATATAGTCGTGTACAAAATAGATTCAAATTTAGATCCTCCATTCCAAAATAATTATAGTTATAGGATTTTCAAGTGTCAAAATTTCAAAAAGAAGCAGATAATTTAATGAGGTTTTCAAACATACAAGGTCAAATTTAACATTGTCTATTTAGGTCAATCCTCAAAGTTCAAGCGTACTCTAAACGTGAATGCTTCTGTTTCAAAATTTCGAACGAACCGCCAAACGAGCCTCTACTCGCCCGAAACCGCGTGAGACCAATGTTTGGTAGTAGAAGGAAATCACTTGTCTAACTCCGACCCGTGAAACCTACCGGCCCGACGTCCAAAGGTCTAAAACCGGGTAGGTTTGTAGCTTCATGTAGATGCCACGCAACCACCTCCGAAAAACATTCATATACAATGGCCGCCTAAGCACACATGCGCGCGGCCGAAATCGCTCCCGCCCACTATTTGGGACACTTGGGATTACCATCCTACCACCGACCCGCAGTAGGTTCGAAATTTAAGAGGGGGGCAAAGTTTGTACTTTCCCCAAATTTCAAACAAGCGCGTCCCGTCTGTTCAAGAAAGCCAAAAACAAGCGCGTCCCAGACCGAAACATGGTTCTCACTTAGCTCCCCTCGCCCCCCGTCTGAATCCCCATTCGTACTCTGTGGGCGCCAAAACTACCTCTCCACCAGCCGCGAAACCCCGGCGTCCTCCGTCCGCCACCCATCAACTGCCGCCCTCCTCCATCATGCCGGAGCCGGTACCCCAACGTCGTCGTCCACCGCAACCTCAACCGCAACGCCCTCCAAGGCTAGTAGTTGAAGCCGAGGCCGAGCCGTCCGTACTCGAGCCAGTTCAACCACGCCGTCCTGCGCCTCACCGCTGCCGCTCCAACTTCGCCACTATCCACCGCACCGGAGCTGTTCCTGCTACACCGTCCTTCGCCGCCTCGGATCTGCTTCCCCTCCACCGACATACGGCCACGGCAACACAGTCAACAATTTGGCCATGGGTTCGTCCAAGCCTGCACCCTCCTCGAAAACATCAATTTCCTCGGCAAAAAGAAGAAGATCGGCGTGACATGTGGAGGCGACCACACTGGCTACGGGAAATGGTACTCCTCTTCCCTTATTCGTGCAAATCTTAAGTGTCTTCTTGCACGGTATTCATCCCCAAAAATACACTATTTGACCGCTTCTTCTTGATACTCGATGTTCCTAGTTACTCATGATGCACAAGGTTTCTCCTCATATACTATTTCACCTTAGCTAGAGGTCTGTCGCCCCCTGGATTTCAATTCCTAGTCAGTTGATTCCCGATTAACGGAAGCATTCCCTAGCATAACAGGCGCTAGTCCGCCTATTACGCCGTGGAAGCAGCGCCTCAGTGTTTATCTTAGGGGCGTGTGGGGCCTAGAGCTGCTGGCGCCCGATCTGGAGGTCGGCCGGGATTAAAGGGATGCCCTGGGGGCGCTGCCAAGCACGACGGTGGTGTGAGGTTGAGGGGAGGGCGGGGCGGCGGAGGCAGGGGTCTGGGCCGGTGGTCGCTGGTGGTTCGAGAAAGATCGTCAACAATGACTGGCGGGAGGTAGACGAACGCCATCTGCCCGTTCCTTATAGATCGGACGGTTCATAAAAAAATTGACTGACCTATTTATTTTCAGTCGACTGTTATCTTGATAGGACCACATGTGGTGGTGTGCTGGAGGAGTACCTGCACTTCTTGTGCTCATATATTACAAAATCATACGGAGTAGAATCTAATTTTGTTTGCTATGCAATGTTGTAGATCTATCATATGTCTCCTGTCATTTATTTTTTAGCCACCTGCTATCTGCTACTTTTATAGTGCACTAGTTCTGCACACACTTCACCCATACTCTCACTATTGTGTTTTTATGGAAGGGTATTTCAGACTCTGCTGCCTTCACAGAAGCAGAAAATAAAAGAGAGAAGTTGCTCCAGCGTGGTACGTGGCTAGGCCAGACACGTTTCAGCCATTTAAAGGCTGTAGTGTCAGCAGATGGAGAGGGTAAATGTAGCTCTGGAGTTGATGACCTCGCTCCCAATGAACCACCATCCCAGGTGCATGCTTTAACTTCGCGGTGTCATATGTGGTTGCATGTTGCATATGGTGTCTAGCTTGTATTTGAAAGGCCGAAGTCGGTCTTTATTAAGGTAAGGAAAGATATTTTTTACATGAACCACCATCCCGGGATCACCAGAAGTCAAATGGCTAGTTAGGGCACTGGCCAAGCCAGTGACAAGCCCAGCACAGACAGGCATCACATGGAAGCCAACTAAAAAGCCACGATGGTGGCAAAGCAGCCCACCTCCCACCAGGCTCTCAGGTCCTAGATGATCATGCTCACCACTCCAACTGGATGTCTAGCTTGTATTGCTTCCAATTTGGTTAAATTGTATCTGCTTAGCTTACACACTATACCTTTGAATATGACATGCCTTCCTGTTTTTGGTACATACTAGTACATCTGTCTATTAACCATGTTCTTACATCAAACTAATGTTCTTGTGTATCCCTCATCAGTCACTTATGATGAGGCAGTCAGGCAAGTGGACTACTGTGAGAAAATATCCTCATTTAAAGATTGCAGTGTCAGCCTCCCCACATGATTCTCAAGAAACAGCAAGGCTAGATGAAGATAGTGAGCGTAGCTCTATAGTTGATTACTGCATTTCCCCTACATTAGATCGCAGGTGCTTGCTCTAACTTGGCAGCATGATATGTGGTTGCATGTTGCATATGGTGTCTAGATTGCAATTCTTCCAATCTGGTTAAATTGCATGTGCTATTCTGCTTAGTTTATACATTATACCTGTTAATGTGACATGCCTTCCTGTTTTTCATACATAGTACATCCGTCTATTAAGCATGTCCTTACATAAAACTATTACTTTTTTGTATCCCGCATAAATCAATATGACGAGACACCTTTAGTATATGCAGTGTGATATTAGTTGCATCTTTCATATGATTTATAAAATGCGCTGCTTCAAATTTGTTTAAATGCCATTTATGATGGGACGCTTTTAACTTGGCAGAGTGCTACCTCTTTTAGCGCTGTGTTGGTTTTCCCCGAAGAGGAAGGGATGATGCAGCAAAGTAGCGTAAGTATTTCCCCCAGTTTTTGAGAACCAAGGTATCAATCCAGTAGGAGGCTACGCGCGAGTCCCTCACACCCACACAAAATAAATAAATCCTCGCAACCAACACAAATAGGGGTTGTCAATCCCTATAGGGCCACTTACGAGAGTGAGATCTGATAGATATGATAAGATAATATTTTTGGTATTTTTATGATAAAGATGCAAAGTAAAGTAAAGGCAAAGTAAATAACTAAGTAGTAGGAGATTGATATGATAAAGATAGACCCGGGGGCCATAGGTTTCACTAGTGGCTTCTCTCGAGAGCATAAGTATTCTATGGTGGGTGAACAAATTACTGTTGAGCAATTGACAGAATTGAACATAGTTATGAGAATATCTAGGAATGATCATGTATATAGGCATCACATCCGATACAAGTAGACCGACTCCTGCCTGCATCTACTACTATTACTCCACTCATCGACTGCTATCCAGCATGCGTCTAGAGTATTAAGTTAAAAACAGAGTAACGCCTTAAGCAAGATGACATGATGTAGAGGGATAGACTCATGCAATATGAAGCAAACCCCATCTTGTTATCCTCGATGGCAACAATACAATACGTGCCTTGCTGCCCTTACTGTCACTGGGAAAGGACACCACAAGATTGAACCCAAAGCTAAGCACTTCTCCCAATGCAAGAAAGATCAATCTAGTAGGCCAAACCAAACTGATAATTCGAAGAGACTTGCAAAGATAACCAATCATACATAAAAGAATTCAGAGAAGATTCAAATATTATTCATAGATAGACTTGATCATAAACCCACAATTCATCGGTCTCAACAAACACACCGCAAAAAGAAGATTACATCGAATAGATCTCCACAAGAGAGGGGGAGCTCATTGTATCGAGATCCAAAAAGAGAGAAGAAGCCATCTAGCTACTAACTATGGACCCGTAGGTCTGAGGTAAACTACTCACACTTCATCAGAGGGGCTATGGTGTCGATGTAGAAGCCCTCCGTGATTGATGCCCCCTCCGACGGAGCTCCGGAACAGGCCCCAAGATGGGATCTCGTGGATACAGAAAGTTACGGCGGTGGAATTAGGGTTTTGGCTCCATCTCTGATCGTTTGGGGGTACGTTGGTATATATAGGAGGAAGAAGTACGTCGGTGGAGCAACAGGGGGCCCACGAGGGTGGAGGGCACGCCTGGGGGGGGGGGGGTAGGCGCCCCCCTACCTCGTGGCCTCCTATTTCGTGTCTTGACGTAGGGTCCAAGTCTCCTGAGTTGTATTCGATGAGAAAATCACGTTCCCAAAGGTTTCATTCCATTTGGACTCCATTTGATATTCCTTTTCTTTGAAACCCTAAAATAGGCAAAAAACAACAATTCTGGGCCGGGCCTCCGGTTAATAGGTTAGTCCGAAAAATAATATAAAAGTGGATAATAAAGCCCAATAATGTCCAAAACAGTAGATAATATAGCATGGAGCAATCAAAAATTATAGATACGTTGGAGACGTATCAAGCATCCCCAAGCTTAATTCCTGCTCGTCCTCGAGTAGTTAAATGATAAAAACAGAATTTTTGATGGGGAGTGCTACTTGGCATAATTTTAATGTAATTATTCTTAATTGTGGTATGAATATTCAGATCCGAAAGATTCAAGACAAAAGTTCATATTGACATAAAAATGATAATACTTCAAGCATACTAACTAAGCAATTATGTCTTCTCAAAATAACATGGCCAAAGAAAGTTCATCCCTACAAAATCATATGGTTTAGTCATGTTTCATTTTCGTCACAGAAGAATGCTATCATCATGCACAACCCCAATGACAAGCCAAGCAATTGTTTCATACTTTAGTAATCTCAAACCTATAAACTTTCACGCAATATATGAGTGCGAGCCATGGACATATCACTATAAGTGGAATAGAATATAATGAGGGGGGTTATGTGGAGAAGACAAAAAAGGAGGAAGTCTCACATCAACAAGGCTAATCAATGGGCTATGGAGATGCCCACCGATTGATGTTAATGCAAGGAGTAGGGATTGCCATGCAACGGATGCAGTAGAGCTATAAATGTATGAAAGCTCAACAAAAGAAACTAGTGGGTGTGCATACAACTTGCTTGCTCACGAACACCTAGGGAACTTGAGGAGGCCCATTGTTGGAATATACAAGCCAAGTTCTATAATGAAAAATTCCCACTAGTATATGAAAGTGATAACATGATAGACTCTCTACTATGAAAATCATGGTGCTACTTTGAAGCACAAGTGTGGCAAAAGATAGTAACATTGTCCCTTCTCTCTTTTTCTCTCATTTTTTTCTTTTTGGGCCTTTTTTATGGCCTTTCTCTTTTTTTTGGTCCTTCTCTTTTTTTATGGCCTTTCTCTTTTTTATTATTTATTCCTCACTTGGGACAATGCTCTAGAAAATGATGATCATCACACTTCTATTTATTTACAACTCAATGATTACAACTCGATACTAGAACAAAGATGACTCTATATGAATGCCTCCGGCGGTGTACCGGGATATGCAATGGACCAAGAGTGACATGTATGAAAGAATTATGAACGGTGGCTTTGCCACAAATACTATGTCAACTACATGACCATGCTAAGCAATATGACAATGATGAATGTGTCATGATGAACGGAATGATGGAAAGTTGCATGGCAATATATCTCGGAATGGATATGGAAATGCCATAATAGGTAGGTATGGTGGCTGTTTTGAGGAAGATATAAGGAGGTTTATATGTGAAAGAGCGTATCATATCACGGGTTGGATGCACCGACGAAGTTTGCGCCAACTCTCAATGTGAGAAAGGGAAATGCACGGTACCGAAGAGGCTAGCAAGGATGGAAGGGTGAGAGTACAGTGGGTGAACAAATTACTGTTGAGCAATTGACAGAATAGAGCATAGTTATGAGAATATCTAGGTATGATCATGTATATAGGCATCACGTCCGAGACAAGTAGACCGACTCCTGCCTGCATCTACTACTATTACTCCACTCATCGACCGCTATCCAGCATGCATCTAGAGTATTAAGTTAAAAACAGAGTAACGCCTTAAGCCAGATGACATGATGTAGAGGGATAGACTCATGCAATATGAAGAAAACCTCATCTTGTTATCCTCGATGTCAACAATACAATACGTGCCTTGCTGCCCTTACTGTCACCGGGAAAGGATACTGCAAGATTGAACCTAAAGCTAAACACTTCTCCCATTGCAAGAAAGATCAATCTAGTAGGCCAAACCAAACTGATAATTCGAAGAGACTTGCAAAGATAACCATTCATACATAAAAGAATTCAGAGAATATTCAAATATTATTCATAGATATACTTGATTATAAACCCACAATTCATCAGTCTCAACAAACACACCACAAAAAGAAGATTACATCGAATGGATCTCCACAAGAGAGGGGGAGAACATTGTATTGAGATCCAAAAAGAGAGAAGAAGCCATCTAGCTAATAACTATGGACCTGTAGGTCTGAGGTAAACTACTCACACTTCATCGGAGGGGCTATGGTGTCGATGTAGAAGCCCTCCGTGATCGATGCCCCCTTCGTTGGAGCTCCGGAACAGGCCCCAATATGGGATCTCGTGGATACAGAAAGTTATGGTGGTGGAATTAGGGTTTTGGCTCCATCTCTGATCGTTTGGGGGTACGTGGGTATATATAGGAGGAAGAAGTACATCGGTGGAGCAACAGGGGGCCCACGGGGGTGGAGGGCGCGCCCCCTACCTCATGGCCTCCTGTTACGTGTCTTGACGTAGGGCCCAAGTCTCCTGAGTTGTATTCGATGAGAAAATCACATTCCCAAAGGTTTCATTCCGTTTGGACTCCGTTTGATATTCCTTTTCTTCGAAACCCTAAAACAGGCAAAAAACAGGAATTCTGGGCTGGGCCTCCGGTTAATAGGTTAGTCCCAAAAATAATATAAAAGTGGATAATAAAGCCTAATAATGTCCAAAACAGTAGATAATATAGCATGGAGCAATCAACAATTATAGATACGTTGGAGACGTATCACAGAGTCATATTGGTTGCATCTTTCATGTGGTGTCTAGCTTGCATTGCTTCTTATTTGTTTAAATGGTTTCTGCTTAGTTTACACAAACAATTGTGAATATGCCATGCCGTCTTGTTTTTCGTATTATTCCATCCTAGAATCATGTGTTTGCCTTACATCAAAGTAGTGATTGTCAGTATCATGCACAAATGAGTTCTGAAGAGTGAATTTTATTGCTTTTTCTTGTCGGTTTTACTTGACAATTCAAACTCAATAAAGCGGAAGGAAGTTAGCAAGGCAGCGGATGATGGTGCTCCTTCCAAACGGAGGGTCTCTACAGATTCTACTCCTCCATCCCCCCAAGATGATTTCCAAGACAACACATGCATAGACACTCAACGTAGCTGTGTTGATGATGAGCACGTCTCCCCTAGTGCACCATCACATGTGCTCCCTCTAACTTGGCACTGTTATATGTGGTTGCATGTTATGTATGATGTCTAGCTTGTATTGCTTCTAATTTTGTTGAATTTCATCTGCTTACTTTACACATTATACTTGTGAATAAGACATGTGTTCCTGTTTCTAGAACATACAATATCTGACTATCACACCATGTTCTTACATCAAAGTACTACTGCTGTGTAACCTGCAACAATCACTTATCATAAGACACGTTTGACTTGGGAGTGTGATATAGGTTACATCTCGCATTCTTTTCTAGCTTGTACTACTTCTAATTTGTTGAAATGGCACTTATGACGAGACAGTTATAACTTGGTAGAGTGATATTCGTTGCATCTTTCATATGGTGTTTAGCTTTCATTGCTTCTAATTTGTTGAAATGCCTTCTCCTTAGTTTACACATCATAAGCTGTGAATATGCAATGCTGTGAATATGCAATGGCACTAATGACGAGAGACCTTTAACTTGGTAGTGTGATGTTGTTTGCATCTTGCATATGATTTATTTCTTGTACTGCTTCCCATTTGTTTAAACAACATTTATGATGAGACACTGTTAACTTGGCAGAGCAATATTTGTAGGATCTCATATGGTGTCTACCTTCCATTGCATTGCTTCTAATTTAGTGAAATGTCTTCTTCTTAGTTTACACATCATAGTTCTGGTTATCTCATGTCGTCCTGTTTTTCGTACATATTACATCCTCCTATCATGTGGTTGTCTAACATCAAAGTTCAGTTTGTCTGTATCACGCATCAATTTGTTCTGAAGAAATAAATTGTTATTCATTTTTCTTGTCAGGTTGACTTAACATGGCACAGAGAAAGAGGAAGCAAGACAGAACGACAGGGAAAGGGAAGCAGAAGAATCCTGCAGATTTTGCTGGTACTGATGGTGCAATAGACGGTCAAAGTCCAGCGGAAAATTGTACTGACAGGGTATCTCGTGCTACACGAGCTGCAGAACAAGCCAAACAGAAACAAATAGCTGCCACCAAACAAGCAGAGACATCCCTAGTTGTTGCAACACCTTCCACAGTACCACCAGCTGCATGATTTACTCGTTGGTCAACTCAGCTAGCAGCACGTTCCCAAGCTCCCTTGCCACCTGACACTACTTTTGAAGCACTCTTGACATAAGATGAGTTGGCAAGATTAGATGAACTTTGTGAGCTTCAACAGCAAGAAGGTAGTTGTTGGAGCCAAGTTACAGTTGCATGCTTCTTTATATGTAGTCTCACAGTTTGATGTACACCAATACTTCCTATGTTTGTTGTTGGACTAGCACCTAGGCGCAAGAGGAAACAAACATCAGGGATAATGCTCGATAGGTTAACTAAATCTAGAGGAGGAAGAATGGAGATCCGCTTTGAGGCAGGTTTAAAAAGGCCTCGTGATGCTATAGAGTCAGCCAAGTTAGTATCAAAGGCAGTGGTTGCTGTTAGGTGTCATGTACGTATCCTCCCAGCATGGATTCAGTATAGGAATGACAAAGACGAAGCCCAGTTCAACACCTTCCTCGACCATTTATCTATAAGTATGGTTATGTGTGGAAACTAATAATATCGTCTTGCTCTATCCAATACTTTCTAGGTTGCTTATAATGAGACTCCCATAATTTTCAACAGATGAGGTTCAAGTTGGATAGCCAAGATGATGCAACTAGACAAGCTTGCGCCCATGCTTTCAAGTCTGCTCTGTGGCAGTATCGGTATAACTTGAGGAAAACTCACTTTGAAGGCAAGGCTAACAGTGAACTTGCCCAAACATCTCCGATGGAAAATATATCCGATGAAGACTGGAGAGGCCTCGTTAAACACTGGTCCGATCCGAAGTATCAGGTACATTATATATATGTGCTCAGATCACATGTTGAAGTCCTATTTATGCATGTTCCACACAAATCTATCTTCTTGTAGGAGAACTGTTCAAAGAACAAGGCCAACCGTACGAAAGTGAAATTCCAACATACGACAGGATCCCGTAGCTATATTGCACATCGCGAGGCTCTTGTAATTAGCTCACTCTTTTTTCTGTAGCATATTATCAGATCTATATTGACTTGTTCCAAATGCAGAGGAAAGCTCACAAGGACCAAAAGTACCTGAACCAAATGTTGTGGAAATCTTCAAGGACTGTCACACCAGCAAGACGAAGGGCATGACTACACCAGTCAAAGCCACTGTTGTAAGTCCTTAATCCTCATGCCTTTTAACTGCTACTTACTATGACTCATGCCTTGAACTGCATGGTTTGCAGCCAATGTCTATTACTCTTTTCAATTTTATACACAATTGTCTTAGCGTATCATTGCACCTTACAAGGTTTAAAAGAGAGGAGTGATGTTCCTTTGATCTCGACCTGTAATCTAGTTCCGTGCTGGACTTGCCCACACAACGTTACAATTGCCTGTTTGCCTGTTCTCAGTTGTTTTGTGATATGAATGATGTCATATTATGCTTACCTTATTATAAACTTTCTCTCTTTATCCTTAGCTGTCAACACAATGTGAAGAAATAGACAATACATTAGCCATGGGACATGTTCATATGTTCGGAACCTGGTTTTATTATGTACTTTGCAATAAAATACAACTAATATTTTACATGGGTTCACCAGAATAAGTTCTGTATATAGACCAAAGCTATTTTGTTTGGTTTTGTCGCCTCCTTAATATCTTCTGTTCTGGTACTAATGTAAAAACTCAACTTTTAAGCAAGCTATGGAAAAAATGGTGGAACCGCCACCTTCTGAAGGTGGCGAGGCAACTATAACCGCAATGACAGCTCTTGCTGTAGTGGGTCAGTACCTGTCCACTAACAGTGCCAAAAGCACGTTCCTACGTAATACTGGGTTGGTTGTTAAGGAAATCTCGTCCAAACTGCCTCATTATCAAGATATGCAAGTTCAAAACAATGTTATATCCGCGCTCCAGACAGAAGTCCGTTCCCTAACAGAGACCCTTTGTGAAACAAGGACAGACATTGTTCGATGTCGTCAAGATAAGCATGGTTTTGAAACCATACTATCAGACATTTGCTATGTTGTTCAGGAGCCTAGGAGAAATGAAGCCGAAGGTTATGGTGCTCCATCGGACAATACAACATGAAAACATAACAGTTAGGTCAAATGAACTGAGCTTCTGAACTTCTGGTGGTGCATTTATCTGCCAGACTGTTAACTTTTATGCCAACCTTCCTTTTGTTTTATAGTTGTAATTTGCTTTGTGGCGATACAAAATTTGTTCTTAACGTGCAGCCACCGGCTGAAGAAAATAGCAAGCCATTTTTGTATAGTGTAGGGTGTTCCCTATATTTGCACTGGTGGCGATATTTGATGCCCAGTGGATGTAATCTGTGCAATCGCCTTAATAGCCTAGCAATAGTTTCAGGATTATTTATTTCCTAGTCTTCATTTTCCCTGGTTTGCTACTGGCCGCAACAACCATGGGCCATATATGGACCGTGGTAACCATCACCCTACTACGGGCCGTAGGATCCATGGGCCTCCTACGGGCCATCTTTAAATGGGACTCCAACATGGTCGTAGAATCGGTGGGCCTCGGGCCGTTAGATAAATGGGTCTACATGGGCCGTAAACGGGCGTAATTGGTATCGGCCTAGCACGGTAACAGGTCGTTAACAGGCCGGAGGACAGCAAACGCTTAATTCTGTCACAGGCATAACGGGTCGTTAATGGGATAGAATATAGGACGGGCTGGAAATGGCGCAATGGGTTAACAAGCTAGGAACTGGCCGACTCTTCCCACGGGACGAATTTGGCCCATGAGGGGAACATGCCAGTAACAGGCTGGAAGTAATCAAGGGCCAGAAAGGAACCCAAGAACATACAGGCCGTTAGTAGGCCGAAAGCTAACATGGGTTGGAAACGGCAGTCGGTGTCAAAACCGGCGGATCTCGGGTAGGGGATCCCGAACTATGCATGTAGGATCGATGGTAACAGGAGACGGGGGACACAATGTTTACCCAGGTCCGGGCCCTGTCTATGGAGGTAATACCCTACTTCGTGCTTGATTGATCTTGATGAATATGAGTATTACAAGAGTTGATCTAGCACGAGATCGTAATGGCTAATACCCTAAAAGTCTAGCCTGGCTATGATTATGATTATCCGGGCTATCTACGGACCTAGCCCTCCGGTTTATATAGACACAAAAGGGATCTAGGGTTACACAAGGTCGGTTACAGAGAAAGGAATCTTCATAGTTGGTCGCCAAGCTTGCCTTCCATGCCAAGGGGAGTCCCATCCGGAGATGGGTAGAGTCTTCGGTCTTCATGTATTCATGGCCCAACAGTCCGGCCAATATCCAATAGGTCGGACGCCCGAGGACCCCTTACTCTAGGACTCCCTCAGTAGCCCCTGAACCAAGCTTCAATGACAATGTGTCCGGCACACAGATTGTCTTCGGCATTGCAAGGTGGGTTCCACTTTCCGAATACTCCAAGATAGTATTCGAATAAGACGAAGGTGTCCGGATCTGTAACACAAGTGCCACACACGACTGCAGGGAATATAATATTTCACGAGTCCCCATCTGCCGACAACTTTTTACAAGATGACATCACGTCTGTCTGGCCATTATATCGAACCGTTTTTGTTTGCCGTTGCACTTCAAGATGCGGTTTCCATTGGCACATCTTGTCAAAGCAGAGATCGTGTCCCCTTATTGCGGGATTCTCATCAATACGGGCGTGGGTAACCCAACCATGTAGTTTACATAGCCCTTGGGAATAGGCGAGTTTTAGGGCGAGTGGGGAGGCGTTCGATATTCACTGCCTTTACAAAGGGATAAGGATTCCCTTCTTCTCCCACGCCTTCTCTCTTCCTCTGCCCTTCCACTCCTGAGCTCTAGCGCCCAAGTTCTCATCTTTCCCCACTCGAGCAAGCACTCAACCATGTCCGGATCCAGAGATCAGGGCAAGTGGATGGCCTCCTCCGTCAAGGAGAAGGACATTATCGAGCTTCGGGCGGCTGGGTATCTGGCGAAGGAAATCGCCCATCGTCTTCCAGCCTAGGGGCAAGTCGTCTCCACATTGAAGCCCCACGAGAGGGTGGTATTCATCCCTCATTTCCTCTATGGGCTAGGATTTCCACTCCACCCTTTCGTCGGCGGGCTAATGTTCTATTACGGGCTAGACTTCCATGATCTAGCCCCAAAATCTTTCCTCATCATCTCGGCGTCCATAATCGTGTGTGAGGCCTTCCTCCGCATCCAACCCCACTTCGGGTTATGGCTCAACGTCTTCAACATGAAGCCAAAGGTGGTGGATGGCCAGCATGCAGAGTGCGGAGGCGCCATTGTGAGCAAACTGACCAATGTCTCCTGGCCAAAAGGCACATTTGTGGATACTGTCAAGGAATGGCAGAAACAGGGGTTCTACATCACAGAACCCCGTGGCGCCACCTGGGCCACAGCTGCCGAATTCAACTCCGACGCTCCCATGCGCCTCACCTCCTGGGTTGAGAAGGGCCCGAATTGGTCTTCGTCAGATGAGCTGATAGCGCTGTAGACGCGCGTTCAATGCATGGTGGACAAAGATATCAAGCTCATCGATGTAATCCAGGTGATGCTAGTTCGCCGGATTCTCCCGTACCAAAGCCGAAGTTCAATCCAAAGAAGCACCATACCCTGAAGAGGCTCTTCGAAACCACTCATGGGGGGGGGGAGAAGAGGGTTATGGAGTTCAATCCAAAGAAGAACCATACCCTGAAGAGGCTCTTCGAAACCACTCATGAAGATGCCTGGAAGTTTCTTTTCAAGGGCAACGAGACACCGCCAGCCACAGACTCGGACCGCGGGCACGACATTAACCACCTCTCCAACGAGGTATGTTTTTTAACGCATCATCTACTTGCTTGTTTAAAGGATGATATTTGAGATTTTATTATCATTGCTCCTTCAGGAAATTGATGGAGAGGGCGAAGCGGATCTAGTGTTCGGCTCCGCTGCCTAAAGAACCAGTCATACCGCATCTAGCGAAGATGCTGGTGCCGGCACCCTATAAGGCGCCGGAGAAGAAGGCCAAAGGGAAGGCCAAGGGGGTCCGGAGTGGCCCCCGCCGCAAGGGCGCTTCGAAGGTGACGTCCGAAGACAAGACCCGCTCCTCCGCTGCCGAAGACGACGACGAGGATGAGGAGGAGGAGAGCGATTCTCCCCCTTATGGGGGGGGGGGAAGAAGAGGGCGTCCTCCACAAATCTGGAGGCGGAGGCGCCCAAGAAGGGGAAATGCCCTCTCGTGGGCAGCTTCGCGTGGGACGTCAACAACAGTCCGGAGCGACGCCCCCGGAACATGAAGGAAATATGCCCTAGAGGCAATAATAAAGTTATTATTTATTTCCTTATATCATGATAAATGCTTATTATTCATGCTAGAATTGCATTAACCGGAAACACAATACTTGTGTGAATACATAGACAAACAGAGTGTCACTAGTATGCCTCTACTTGACTAGCTCGTTGATCAAAGATGGTTATGTTTCCTAGCCATAGACATGAGTTGTCATTTTATTAACGGGATCACATCATTAGGAGAATGATGTGATTGACTTGACCCATCCCGTTAGCTTAGCACTTGATCGTTTAGTTTGTTGCTATTGCTTTCTTCATGACTTATACATGTTCCTATGACTATGAGATTATGCAACTCCCGTTTACCGGAGGAACACTTTGTGTGCTACCAAATGTCACAACGTAACTGGGTGATTATAAAGGTGCTCTACAGGTGTCTCCAAAGGTACATGTTGGGTTGGCGTATTTCGAGATTAGGATTTGTCACTCTGATTGTCGGAGAGGTATCTCTGGGCCCTCTCGGTAATGCACATCACTTAAGCCTTGCAAGCATTGCAACTAATGAGTTAGTTGTGGGATGATGTTTTACAGAACGAGTAAAGAGACATGCCGGTAATGAGATTGAAGTAGGTATTAAGATACCGGCGATCGAATCTCAGGCAAGTAACATACCGATGACAAAGGGAATAACGTATGTTGTTATGCGGTCTGGCCGAGAAAGATCTTCGTAGAATATGTAGGAGCCAATATGAGCATCCAGGTTCCGCTATTGGTTATTGACCGGAGACGTGTCTCGGTCATGTCTACATTGTTCTCCAACCCGTAGGGTCCGCACGCTTAACGTTACGATGACAGTTTCATTATGAGTTGATATGTTTTGATGTACCGAAGGTTGTTCGGAGTCCCGGATGTGATCACGGACATGATGCAGAGTCTTGAAATAGTCGAAACATGAAGATTGATATATTGAAAGCCTATGTTTGGACATCGGAGGTGTTTCGGGTGAAATTGGCATTTTACCGGAGTACCGGGAGGTTACCGGAACCCCCCGGTAACATAACGGCCCTTAATGGGCCTAGTGGAGGAAGAGGAGAGGAGGCCAAGGGGCAGCCGCGCGCCCCTCCCCCCAAGTCCGAATTGGACAAGGAGGGGGGCGGCGCCCCCCCTTTCCTTTCCCCTCTCTCTCTCCCCTTCCCCCCCAAGTCCTAGTCCAACATGGAAAAGAGGGGAGTCCTACTCCCGGTAGGAGTAGGACTCCTCCTAGCGCGCCCCTTGCCTAGCTGCACCTCCTCCCCCTTGCTCCTTTATATACGGGGGCAGGGGGCACCCCATAGACACAACAATTGATCATTGATCTCTTAGTTGTGTGCGGTGCCCCCTCCACCATAATCCTCGATAATACTGTAGCGGTGCTTAGGCGAAGCCCTGCGACGGTAGAACATCAAGATCATCACCACGCCGTCATGCTGACGGTACTCTTCCCCGACATTCAACTGGATCGGAGTCCGGGGATCGTCATCGAGCTGAACGTGTGCTAGAACTCGGAGGTGCCGTAGTTTCGGTGCTTGATCGGTCGGGCCGTGAAGACGTACGACTACATCAACTGTGTTGTACTAACGCTTCCGCTTTTGGTCTACGAGGGTACATGGACAACACTCTCCCCTCTCGTTGCTATGCATCACCATGATCTTGCGTGTGCGTAGGAATTTTTTGAAATTACTACGTTCCCCAATAGTGGTATCAGAGCCAGGTTTTATGCGTTGATGTTATATGCACGAGTAGAACACAAGTGAGTTGTGGGTGGTATAAGTCATACTGCTTACCAGCATGTCATACTTTGGTTCGGCGGTATTGTTGGATGAAGCGGCCTAGACCAACATTACGTGTACGCTTACGCGAGACTGGTTCTATCGACGTGCTTTGCACACAGGTGGCTGGCGGGTGTCAGTTTCTCCAACTTTAGTTGAACCGAGTGTGGCTACGCCCGGTCCTTGTGAAGGTTAAAACATCACCAACTTGACAAACTATCGTTGTGGTTTTGATGCATAGGTAAGAACGGTTCTTGCTAAGCCCGTAGCAGCCACGTAAAATTGCAACAACAAAGTATAGGACGTCTAACTTGTTTTTGCAGGGCATGTTGTGATGTGATATGGTTAAGACATGATGCTAAATTTTATTGTATGAGATGATCATGTTTTGTAACCAAGTTATCGGCAACTGGCAGGAGCCATATGGTTGTCACTTTATTGTATGCAATCAATCGCCCTGTAATGCTTTACTTTATCACTAAGCGGTAGCGATAGTCGTAGAAGCATAAGATTGGCGAGACGACAACGATGCTACAATGGAGATCAAGGTGTCGCGTCGGTGATGATGGTGATCATAACGGTGCTTCGGAGATGGAGATCACAAGCACAAGATGATGATGGCCATATCATATCACTTATATTGATTGCATGTGATGTTTATCTTTTATGCATCTTATCTTGCTTTGATTGACGGTAGCATTATAAGATGATCTCTCACTAAATTGCAAGATAAAAGTGTTCTCCCTGAGTATGCACCGTTGCTAAAGTTTGTCATGCCCAGACACCACGTGATGATCGGGTGTGATAAGCTCTACGTCCATCTACAACGGGTGCAAGCCAGTTTTGCACACGCAGAATACTTAGGTTAAACTTGACGAGCCTAGCATATGCAGATATGGCCTCGGAACACTGAGACCGAAAGGTCGAGCATGAATCATATAGTAGATATGATCAACATAGTGATGTTCACCATTGAAAACTACTCCATTTCACGTGATGATCGGTTATGGTTTAGTTCACGTGATCACTTAGAGGATTAGAGGGATGTCTTTCTAAGTGGGAGTTCTTAAGTAATATGATTAATTGAACTTAATTTTATCATGAACTTAGTACCTGATAGTATCTTGCTTGTTTATGTTTGATTCTAGATAGATGGCCCGTGTTGTTGTTCCGTCGAATTTTAATGCGTTCCTTAAGAAAGCAAAGTTGAAAGATGATGGTAGCAATTACACGGACTGGGTCCGTAACTTGAGGATTATCCTCATTGCTGCACAGAAGAATTACATCGTGGAAGCACCGCTGGGTGCCAGGCCTGCTGCTGGAGCAACACCAGATGTTATGAAGGTCTGGCAGAGCAAAGCTGATGACTACTCGATAGTTCAGTGTGCCATGCTTTACGGCTTAGAACCGGGTCTTCAACGATGTTTTGAATGTCATGGAGCATATGTGATTTTCCAGGAGTTGAAGTTAATATTTCAAGCAAATGCCCGGATTGAGAGATATGAAGTCTCCAATAAGTTCTATAGCTGCAAGATGGAGGAGAATAGTTCTGTCAGTGAGCATATACTCAAAATGTCTGGGTATAATAATCACTTGATTCAACTGGGAGTTAATCTTCCGGATGATAGCGTCATTCACAGAATTCTCCAATTACTGCCACCAAGCTACAAAAGCTTCGTGATGAACTATAATATGCAAGGGATGAACAAGACAATTCCTGAGCTCTTCGCAATGCTAAAGGCTGCGGAGGTAGAAATCAAGAAGGAGCATCAAATGTTGCTGGTCAACAAGACCACTAATTTCAAGAAAAAGGGCAAAGGGAAGAAGAAGGGGAACTTCAAGAAGAACATCAAGCAAGTTGCTGCTCGGGAGAAGAAACCCAAATCTGGACCTAAGCCTAAAACTAAGTGCTTCTACTGCAAGCAGACTGGTCACTAGAAGCGGAATTGCCCCAAGTATTTGGTGGATAAGAAGGATGGCAAGGTGAACAAAGGTATATGTGATATACATGTTATTGATGTGTACCTTACTAGAGCTTGCAGTAGCACCTGTATATTTGATACTGGTTCCATTGCTAACATTTGCAACTCGAAATAGGGACTACGGATTAAGCGAACACTGGCGAAGGACGAGGTGATGATGCGCATGGGAAATGGTTCCAAAGTTGATGTGATCGCGGTCGGCACGCTACCTCTACATCTACCTTCGGGATTAGTATTAGACCTAAATAATTGTTATTTCGTGCCAGCGTTGAGCATGAACATTATATCTGGATCTTGTTTGGTGCGAGACGGTTATTCATTTAAATCAGAGAATAATGGTTGTTCTATTTATATGAGTAATATCTTTTATGGTCATGCACCCTTGAAGAGTGGTCTATTTTTGATGAATCTCGATAGTAGTGATACACATATTCATAATGTTGAAACCAAAAGATGCAGAGTTGATAATGATAGTGCAACTTATTTGTGGCACTGCCGTTTAGGTCATATCGATGTAAAGCGCATGAAGAAACTCCATACTGATGGACTTTTGGAACCACTTGATTATGAATCACTTGGTACTTGCGAACCGTGCCTCATGGGCAAGATGACCAAAACACCATTCTCCGGTACTATGGAGAGAGCAACAGATTTGTTGGAAATCATACATACAGATGTATCTGGTCCGATGAATGTTGAGGCTCGTGGCGGATATTGTTATTTTCTCACCTTCACAGATGATTTAAGCAGATATGGGTATATCTACTTAATGAAGCATACGTCTGAAACATTTGAAAAGTTCAAAGAATTTCAGAGTGAAGTTGAAAATCATCGTAACAAGAAAATAAAGTTTCTACGATCTGATCATGGAGGAGAATATTTGAGTTACGAGTTTGGTCTACATTTGAAACAATGCGGAATAATTTCGCAACTCACGTCACCCGGAACACCACAGCGTAATGGTGTGTCCGAACGTCATAATCATACTTTACTAGATATGGTGTGATCTATGATGTCTCTTACAGATTTACCGCTATCATTTTGGGGTTATGCTTTAGAGACGCCCGCATTCACGTTAAATAGGGCACCATCAAAATCCGTTGAGATGACAGCTTATGAACTGTGGTTTGGCAAGAAACCAAAGTTGTCGTTTCTGAAAGTTTGGGGCTGCGGTGCTTATGTGAAAAAGCTTCAACCTGATAAGCTCGAACCCAAATCGGAGAAATGTGTCTTCATAGGATACCCAAAGGAGACTGCTGGGTACACCTTCTATAACAAATCCGAAGGCAAGACATTCATTGCTAAGAATGGATCCTTTCTAGAGAAGGAGTTTCTCTCGAAAGAAGTGATTGGGAGGAAAGTAGAACTTGATGAGGTAACGATACCTGCTCCCTTATTGGAAAGTAGTACATCACAGAAACCGGTTTCTATGACACCTACACCAATTAGTGAGGAAGCTAATGATAATGATCATGAAACTTCGGATCAAGTTACTACCGAACCTCGTATATCAACCAGAGTAAGATCCACACCAGAGTGGTACAACAATCCTGTTCTGAAAGTCATGCTACTAGATCATGATGAACCTACGAACTATGAAGAAGCGATGGTGAGCCCAGATTCCGCAAAATGGCTAGAAGCCATGAAATCTGAGATGGGATCCATGTATGAGAACAAAGTGTGGACTTTGGTTGACTTACCCGTTGATCGGCAAGCAATTGAGAATAAATGGATCTTCAAGAAGAAGACTGACACTGACGGTAATGTTACTGTCTACAAAGCTCGACTTGTTGTGAAAGGTTTTCGACAAGTTCAAGGGATTGACTATGATGAGACCTTCTCACCAGTAGCGATGCTTAAGTCTGTCCGAATCATGTTAGCAATTGCCGCATTTTATGATTATGAAATTTGGCACATGGATGTCAAAATTGCATTCCTGAATGGATTTCTAGAAGAAGAGTTGTATATGATACAACCGGAAGGTTTTGTCGATCCAAAGGGAGCTAATAAAGTGTGCAAGCTCCAGCGATCCATTTATGGACTGGTGCAAGCCTCTCGGAGTTGGAATAAACGCTTTGATAGTGTGATCAAAGCATTTGGTTTTGTACAGACTTTTGGAGAAGCCTGTATTTACAAGAAAGTGAGTGGGAGCTCTGTAGCATTTCTGATATTATATGTGGATGACATATTACTGATTGGAAATGATATAGAATTCTGGATAGCATAAAGGGATACTTGAATAAGAGTTTTTCAATGAAAGACCTCGGTGAAGCTACTTACATATTGGGCATTAAGATCTATAGAGATAGATCAAGACGCTTAATTGGACTTTCACAAAGCACATACCTTGACAAAGTTTTGAAGAAGTTCAAAATGGATCAAGCAAAGAAAGGGTTCTTGCCTGTGTTACAAGGTGTGAAGTTGAGTAAGACTCAATGTTCGACCACCGTAGAAGATAGAGAGAAAATGAAAGATGTTCCCTATGCTTCAGCCATAGGCTCTATCATGTATGCAATGCTGTGTACCACACCTGATGTGTGCCTTGCTATAAGTCTAGCAGGGAGGTACCAAAGTAATCCAGGAGTGGATCACTTGACAGCGGTCAAGAACATCCTGAAGTACCTGAAAAGGACTAAGGATATGTTTCTTGTAGATGGAGGTGACAAAGAGCTCATCGTAAATGGTTACATTGATGCAAGCTTTGACACTGATCCGGACGATTCTAAATCGCAAACCGGATACGTGTTTACATTGAACGGTGGAGCTGTCAGTTGGTGCAGTTCTAAACAAAGCATCATGACGGGATCTACATGTGAAGCGGAGTACATAGCTGCTTCGGAAGCAGCAAATGAAGGAGTCTGGATGAAGGAGTTCATATCCGATCTAGGTGTCATACCTAGTGCATCAGGTCCAATGAAAATCTTTTGTGACAATACTGGTGCAATTGCCTTGGCAAAGGAATCCAGATTTCACAAGAGAACCAAGCACATCAAGAGACTCTTCAATTCCATTCGGGATTTAGTCCAAGTGGGAGACATAGAAATTTGCAAGATACATACAGATCTGAATGTTGCAGACCCGCTGACTAAGCCTCTTCCACGAGCAAAGCATGATCAGCACCAAGGCTCCATGGGTGTTAGAATCATTACTGTGTAATCTAGATTATTGACTCTAGTACAAGTGGGAGACTGAAGGAAATATGCCCTAGAGGCAATAATAAAGTTATTATTTATTTCCTTATATCATGATAAATGTTTATTATTCATGCTAGAATTGTATTAACCGGAAACATAATACTTGTGTGAATACATAGACAAACAGAGTGTCACTAGTATGCCTCTACTTGACTAGCTTGTTGATCAAATATGGTTATGTTTCCTAGCCATAGACATGAGTTGTCATTTGATTAACGGGATCACATCATTAGGAGAATGATGTGATTGACTTGACCTATCCCGTTAGCTTAGCACTTGATCGTTTAGTTTGTTGCTATTGCTTTCTTCATGACTTATACATGTTCCTATGACTATGAGATTATCCAACTCCCGTTTACCGGAGGAACAATTTGTGTGCTACCAAACATCACAATGTAACTGGGTGATTATAAAGGTTCTCTACAGGTGTCTCCAAAGGTACATGTTGGGTTGGCGTATTTTGAGATTAGGATTTGTCACTCCGATTGTCGGAGAGGTATCTCTGGGCCCTCTCGGTAATGCACATCACTTAAGCCTTGCAAGCATTGCAACTAATGAGTTAGTTGCGGGATGATGTTTTACATAACGAGTAAAGAGACTTACCGGTAATGAGACTGAATTAGGTATTAAGATACTGACGATCGAATCTCGGGCAAGTAACATACCGATGACAAAGGGAACAACATATGTTGTTATGCGGTCTGACCGGTAAAGATCTTCGTAGAATATGTAGGAGCCAATATGAGCATCCAGGTTCCGCTATTGGTTATTGACCGGAGACGTGTCTCGGTCATGTCTACATTGTTCTCGAACTCGTAGGGTCCGCACGCTTAATGTTACGATGACAGTTTCATTATGAGTTTATATGTTTTGATGTACCAAAGGTTGTTTGGAGCCCCGGATGTGATCACGGACATGACGAGGAGTCTCGAAATGGTCGAGACATGAAGATTGATATATTGGACGCCTATGTTTGGACATCAGAAGTGTTCCGGGTGAAATCGGCATTTTACCGGAGTACCGGGAGGTTACCGGAACCCCCTGGTAACCTAATGGGCCTTAATGGGCCTAGTGGAGGAAGAGGAGAGGAGGCCAAGGGGCAGCCGCGCGCCCCTCCCCCCAAGTCCGAATTGGACAAGGAGGGGGGCGGCGCCCCCCCTTTCCTTTCCCCTCTCTCTCTCCTTCCCCCCAAGTCCTAGTCCAACATGGAAAAGAGGGGAGTCCTACTCCCGGTAGGAGTAGTACTCCTCCTGGCGTACCCCTTGCCTGGCCGCACCTCCTCCCCTTGCTCCTTTATATACGGGGGCAGGGGGCACCCCATAGACACAACAATTGATCATTGATCTCTTAGCAGTGTGCGGTGCCCCCCTCCACCATAATCCTCGATAATATTGTAGCAGTGCTTAGGCGAAGCCCTGCGATGGTAGAACATCAAGATCATCACCACGCTGTCGTGCTGACGGAACTCTTCCCCGACATTCTGCACGTGTGCTAGAACTCGGAGGTGCCGTAGTTTCGGTGCTTGATCGGTCGGGCCGTGAAGACGTTCGACTATATCATCCGCGTTGTACTAACGCTTCTGCTTTCGGTCTACGAGGGTATGTGGACAACACTCTCCCCTCCCGTTGCTATGCATCACCATGATCTTGCGTGTGCGTAGGAATTTTTTTGAAATTTCTACGTTCCCCAACAGAGCAAGCCCCTGGCCGCATCGTGAGTACTAAGAACTCGTAAACGTCCATTTATCCGGCCTTTCCACCTTATGGTATTTTATATGGTTTAATCATGTTATGCAGTCCAGCCCATGGCAACTCCCAGCGATCCTCATCCGGAGGCTTGTTGGACTCAAAGGACATGGCCAGTGAGACCCCGCCGGCCGCTTACTCTCCAAAGGCCAAGGGAGACGATGAGGTGCTGTCCCAGAGGACCTTCCCAGGCCAGGGAGAGGTTCTGGAGGCCGCCATGGTGGCGTCGGAGGGTGACCCCTCGGCCGCCGGACACATGGGGGAACAAACCCCCATGGAGACTGACGATGGGGGCCACGCTCAATTCGGCCCCCTCTGAGCATGGATCCGGGGACCCATAGGGCCCCGGAGTCTGACAAGCAGCCTCCTTCAACAGAAGGAGGCGTGCCAGTCCCGCCGGTGACCACTATCCAACCAGAGGTGCTGGATAATCTATTGGAAGCGCTACGAGGCGCTTCCATTGTGGAAGAACACCGTATCCTTATGGGTACGTGATTGAGAAGGTTCAGTCCATCAAGAGCGGACTGACCAAAACCTACAGCGGCCTGCTGACAAGTTTTGAGGTAAGCGGCGTTAACTGGGAGAATCCCAATATAGACAGTATCCCCTGAGACATTGTCCGGTGTTCGGAAAGAAAAGCCGGATAGAGGATCAATTAAATTTCGTAGGAAACTAAACAAACTGTGTCTGATGTGAATAAGCAGGCATCGCTGCTGGCCGCGACCGCTCACACTGCCGAAGTCTTTGGACTAAAGCAGAGACTGGAGCGGGCCGAAGAGAAGCTCGGCCAAGCGAGGAAGCAGCTGGAAGACCATCAAGGTATGTAGTGACTTGCTATGTATTCGGAAAGAATAAATGATGTATACTGACCGTAGTGTCATGATACGTGCAGGGGCGATGACCGAGGTCGAGGCCCAGAAAAAGGCACTGGTCGAAGCCGAGGGGAAAGCTGTCAAGGAGCCGGCCGCTCGTAAGAAGCTGAAGGCCAGGCTGAACGAAGTCCAGCAAGAGCTCCAAGATGCTGTGAAGAAGTATGAGGCCTTGGACGGAGATGTTTCGGCTCGAGAGGCTGAACTCTCAAAGGCTCGCCAAAGTGCGGAAGTGGCTCGGGTTGAACCCCAGGGTGCCCTCTAGGAGATCCAGGAGGCCAAGAAGTTCGTAGCGGGTAAGGCATTTAGTATGCAAAGCAAGTATGTGAAGAAGTATATTTCCTACTAACCCAGATTCGGAGTTCTCCACAGGCATTTGCAGATCTGCCATGCAGTGTGTCCGACGCCGCGAAGTTCTTCCGGGCCGTAGAAGGGAGCTCGATGGAGAAACTGTTCTGGTCGCAATACCTGGCACCAGAGCATCCCGTGCCCTTCACCGATCAGCTAAAACAACCGGTTGAGCTGCATAGGGTGGCCGAACCGGCCATGAGGGATTTGATAATCCGGCTGTGGCCTGCCAAAGCTATGCCCGACAGC
Source organism: Triticum urartu (assembly GCF_056163025.1). Lineage (NCBI taxonomy): Eukaryota > Viridiplantae > Streptophyta > Magnoliopsida > Poales > Poaceae > Triticum > Triticum urartu. Next base: position 395,455,595 of record NC_141876.1, on the reverse strand, counting down.
TACTTCGGGCTTGTGAAGCGGCTGGTGAGCGCCTGTCCTCGGCTGGACGTCGTCAAGCGATTGGCCTGCATTGAAGGTGTGCGCATGGTCTTCGCCCGCATCAAGGTGAGGTGGGCGAAGATGGACGGCGTTAGGCTGACGACCGAGGGGCTGTCCAAGGGCAAGGAGCACCGCACACCCGAGCGGTATTTTGTAGATGTCCTGGAGGGGTCTCGCATTGTACCAACACAATGTTCGCAAGACATTATTTTCGAATGAATACATTCATGTTGTCTTTGCCTTGTATGATGAAACAAAATCTCTATGTAATGTAATGTTTTGTTGAAAAATTTCTCCTCCTGTGCGGCCGTGTTATGTGAAATCTGAGAGTTGGACAGTCGTCGGCTTCTGCCCCCACATAGGAAATACGGGGGTGTTGGGGATGTAATCTATACACTCTTGATCCAATTGTTTGGCCCTTGAAGGAGGTGTTTAGCGTGACGAACTAGGCAATCGGACTATACGGATTTAGCACCCTCACTTAGCCATAGGAGTTTGACAAATAGAAATATAGGCGCAACCCCTAGTATCCGGACTAGGATGCTGTAAACACTTGATCGGGTAAGTACCAATCCTTTGCGTAAGGCGGAAAAAATCTCTAAGGATTTGAGCCCTCCTAAGAGCTGACCGGCTCTCGCCCTATCGACAGTCAGTTTTCGACTTTCTCTACTGAGGTTCTCACTTGGGTAAACCAGGGCACATCACAGTAGTTCTCCCTTTACTACCCTAGCCGATACAGCAGGAACATAAGGTAGTACGCAAAGGAGCCGGGCAACCCATCTATTGACGAAATACATGATTCGGAGCCAATGCATATAGTGCTAAATTCGGGGTGCCGAACTATACTGTAAAAGTGTTTGGACTTTTGTTGCCATGTTGTGGGGTGCTATGAAGCCCCTGGCAAACTGAAACGCACCAGAGTGTACGGGTGTTAGCTGATAAAGTCACCAGAAAAGAAAAGACAAAAAGGAAGAAAAAGAAGAACAAGTGATAGGCTAGACCCGTAAAATTTGGGCTGCAAACTGTTTCTATTATAATTTCCTTGGTGCGTTAAAGAGCATTTATACAAGTGGTGCTATGAGCAGAAGGCTATTTACTATGCCTTAACCAAGGGAGAGCTGCGTGTGGGTCCTGAAAACAGGTAAAGGGATCGCTAAAGAATCCACCTAACGATTCCCAGTACGTCCATGCTTCTTGTCGCCTTGGTATTTTTGTCCTTTGAAAAGAGTCGATGGTCAAGCCATCGGGAAAGACCTGCGAAAAAGAGAAAGATAAAAAAGAAAAAAGGAAATAATTAAATTATGTGTGTCCGACGCGGTCGAGCCATATTACGGATCACAAGCAGATTATGCCTCCATCCGTGTCCATGGTACTTTTAGTGCGTAATTATGTACGCGCGGTACAATTGCCGTTACTTGGTCAGGACTGGGACGGAGGCCAAATTGCTAGTCGAGCTCTTGACGAGCTGAGCTGTCCTTCTACAGAATGGTTCAGACTCTCTTGACAGTGTCCGGGGGATCGGCCGCGGAATTGAGGTTCTGCTTGAAAAGGCCGCCATGTACCTCTGCCGCTAAGGCAGCGGTGTGCTCCTCGGTGCGGAGGGAGCCTTCCGTGTTTCCATTGACTGTTATGACGCCGCATGGTCTGGGCATCTTGAGCTTGAGATAAGCGTAGTGTGGCACCGCATTGAATCGAGCAAATGCGGTTCGTCCAAGCAGTGCGTGGTAGCCGCTGCGAAAGGGGACGATATCGAAGATTAACTACTTGCTTTGGAAGTTGTCTGGAGATCCGAAGACAACCTCTAGTGTGATTGAGCCCGTACAGCAGGCCTCTACGCCGGGTATGTCTCCTTTAAAGGTAGTCTTTGTGGGCTTGATCCGCGATGGGTTAATGCCCATTTTGCGCATTGTATCCTGATAGAGCAAGTTGATGCTACTGCCACCGTCCATCAGGACTCGTGTCAGGTGGAACCCATCAATTATTGGGTCCAGGACCAGTGTGGCTGAACAGCCGTGACAGATACTGGTCGGATGATCCCGACGATCAAAAGTGATCAGGCATCACGACCATGGATTAAATTTTGGGGCGACTGGCTCTATCGCGTAGACGTCCCTGAGCGCGCGCTTGCGCTCCCTCTTGGGGATGTGGGTAGCGTATATCATGTTCACCATTTTAACCTAAGGGGGAAACTTCTTATGTCCTCCTGTGTTCGGCGGCAGGGGCTCCTTGCCGTCTTCACTTTGCGATCACTTATCCTTGTTTTCGGCATTTAACTTGCCGGCCTGTTTAAAAACCCAACAATCTCTATTGGTATGATTGGGTGGTTTGTCTGGGGTGCCATGAATCTAGCACGGACGATCGAGTATGCGGTCCAAGCTAGATGGGCCCGAATTGTTCTTTTTGAACGATTTCTTTCGCTGACCGGACTTAGAGACACTGAATTCGGCATTGACCGCTGTATCCTCAGTATTGTCATTGTTGTTTCGACGCTTGTATCTGTTGCGTCGAGACTTTTCATTTCTATTTTTAGCTTCAGGTGTGCTGGCATCGCTTGCATTGTTCTTGCTACGGGCCAGCCTACTATCCTCGCCCGCACAAAAGCGGGTCATGAGTGCCGTGAGGGCCGCCATGGACTTTGGTTTCTCTTGGCTGAGGTGACGGGCGAGCCATTCGTCGTGGATGCTGTGTTTGAAGGCCGCTAGGGCTTCAGCATCCGGACAGTCGATGATTTGGTTCTTTTTGGTTAAGAACCTAGTCCAGAATTTCCTGGCAGATTCTCCGGGCTGTTGAACTATATGGCTTAAGTCATCAGCGTTCGGAGGTCGAACATATGTACCTTGGAAGTTATCAGGGAAGGCTTCTTCCAAGTCCTCCCAGCTGCCAATGGAATTTTCGGGCAGGCTGTTCAACCAGTGCCAGGCTGGTCCTTTGAGTTTGAGGGGGAGGTATTTAATGGCATGGAGGTCATCGCCGTGGGCCATATGAATATTGAGAATGAAGTCTTCGATCCATACCGCGGGGTTTGTGGTTCCATCGTATGATTCTATATTCACGGGTTTGAACCCTTCTGGGAATTCATGTTCCATGACTTCGTCCGTGAAGCAATGAGGGTGTGTGGTACCTCTATATCGGGCCATATTGCGATGTAGCTCTGATGGGGTCCGTCTGCGGCTTTCAGCCCACGCATGACGAGGTTTTTCACGTCCGAATAGATGGCCATCGTTGCTTGTCGGGGCACGTCCTCGCGATCCATAGATCCATCTGGTATGTCTTGCTTTATTATTCAGGTCCTGTCGAAGGTCGTATGTATGACCGTGAGCTGATTTACCTCTGCCTTTGCGATGAGGCGGGGTGGGATGGTGTTCGGCTTGAGTTGCCGCTTTATCCCGACCACGTGGTGGTCGGTCAGCCACATTGCGCGATGGTGGTTTGTGTTCCGGCGCCTCATCGTCGAACTGAGGTAGCAATTTGTGCTTCGGGTAGCATCTGGATGGGCGCTTGAGGCCGTATTCTTCGGTTGCTAGGACATTGGTCTATTTATCGTTGAGCAGATCTTGGTCAGCTTGAAGCTGCTGCTTCTTCTTCTTTAGGCTCCTTGCAGTGGCTATTAGCTGGCGCTTGAAGCGCTCCTGCTCAAGAGGTTCCTCAGGCACGATGAAATCCTCAGTACCGAGGCTCACCTCATCCTCGGAGAGCGGAAGATCATTACTGTCCTCCGAGTCTGCATGCGTGGCCTGTATACCAGGGCTAACCTACCCATCTTCCCGTTCATCCTGTTCGGTACCTGCGTTGACGGGGTCTTCGTTGTCTTCGGCACCTTCCGGAGTGTTATCTTCTCCTGTGCCGGTGTTGCTATCTTTACTGCGGCGTGACTTAGAGTGGTGGCGTGATTGTATCTCACAAGGTTTATCCTCAACTGGATCTTTTTTGTCATTGCCGCTGTTCTCCTTTGGTGCATCCACCATGTATACATCATACAAGGAAGTGGTTGTCTAGGATCCGGTGAACGACAGGTTCTGGCCCTCCTTTTCTACGGCATCGTCGTCCATACCATCGATGTCGTCGGAGCCGTAATCGAGTATGTTAGTTAAGTCTTCGACAATGGCTATGAAGTGGGCGGTGGGTGGGTTGTGAAATTCTCCATCATCAGCCTCCGGTTCGAGCTGGACACAATTCGGCTGTGAGCCTCCCTCTAAAGATAGTGGTCTTAACGAGTTTAGCACATCGCCCAGAGGCGTGTGCCGGAAGATGTCCGCACGCTGAATTCGGCGATCGATGACCGATTATGCTCGACATGCGCGGTCGCACATAGTTCGGAACTTATAACCGGAAACGAGTCCACAGCTCCAGTGTCACAGATGTTACTTGAAGTTAAGTCCGTGTTCGGCTCCAACGCCGTGGAGTCTGCGGCTTCCGTGGCGGGGTTGAGCTTCCTGTCCTCGGATGGTGCGACCTGCTCCAGATCTACGTCCAGAATGGTTTCAGGTGCAATTTCCTGGGTATGGCCTGATGACAGATCTAAGTCATGTTCATCGTGGTCGCTGGGAGCGGCTATCGTCTTTACGGATATCTACGACGTAGCTCAATCTTACAAATCTGACCTGGTGGACAGGGGCGTAGCTTTCGATCTGCTCCAGATGGCCAAGCGAGTTGGTCCGTAGCACGAAGCCGCCGAACATGAAGATCCGTCCGGGGAGGATGACTTCCCCTTGGACAACATCATTGTAGATGATTGAAGGAGCCATCAAACCTTTTGAGGACGGTATAGTGGAACTCTCAATGAAAGCACCAATGTCGGTGTCAAAACCGGCAGATCTCGGGTAGGGGGTCCCGAACTGTGTGTCTAGGATCGATGGTAACAGGAGACAGGGGACACAATGTTTACCCAGGTCCGGGCCCTCTCTATGAAGGTAATACCCTACTTCCTACTTGATTTATCTTGATTAATATGAGTATTACAAGAGTTGATCTACCACGAGATCGTAATAGCTAAAACCCTAAAAGTCTAGCCTGGCTATGATTATGATTATCCGGGCTATCTACAGACCTAGCCCTCCGGTTTATATAGACACAGAAGGGATCTAGGGTTACACAAGGTCAGTTACAAAGAAAGGAATCTTCATAGTTGGTCGCCAAGCTTGCCTTTCACGCCAAGGGGAGTCCCATCCGGACACGGGTAGAGTCTTCGGTCTTCGTATCTTCACGGCCCAACAGTCTGACCAACATCCAATAGGTCGGACGCCCGAGGACCCCTTAGTCTGGGACTCCCACAACGGCCCATGTGAATCATGGGACATTAACAGGTACAAAGAAATTTGCTGTTCATTCTGGGCTAGAGTCACCATGGGCCTTTAAAGGGCCTAAAGATACGAAGGTCTCATATGGGTCGAAAGACGTCATGGGCCATACATGGGCCGAAAGTGAAATGGGCTGGTGTTATATTCGACGGCCCACATGAAGTTGTTTTGACGATTTCGGGTAGGCCCTAACAAGTCGTGAGTTACCGGGCCGTAAAATGGGCTATTTGCGAAGAGGCCGTTAACAGGCTTTTCATGAGCCAGCCCGCTAACTTTTGGCCAAGTCAAACGGGCCGGCCATTGAAAGCTAAATGGGCTGGTGGTGGGCCGTCGCACGTGTCGACATATCATAGGTGCCTATCTGACCCACTCACGAGCTGACACGTGTTTCCTCCGGCCAATCAGAATTTTACACGTGGAAATTCCCATTGGTCCAGGCTGTTAACGGGTTATCAGATCCAAACCGGACCCGATAGCTTGACGGCGACCCGTTACGGTGGATGCCACGTGTCGGTCACCCTTGACAAAAGCACTTCTGTGACGCGCAATTTATCGTCATGGAAGTGGACACTTCCGTGATGATAATTTTGGTAATGTCATGGAACACTTCTACGACAGCATAGATATGACTATCTTGATTCTGTCATAAAATCGTCATGGATGTACATGCGTGACAGAAAACGTGACCTACTGTGAGAAACATGTATCATCACGAAAGTGTCTTTTTTGTAGTGTACAGATTAAACGAAGATTGGCTAAGGACGAGGTGACGATGCACGTCGCAAATGGTTGCAAGGTCAATGTGATCACCGTCGGCACGCTACCTCTACATCTACCTCCAGGATTAGTTTTAGACCTGAATAATTGTTATTTGGTGCTAGCGTTCGGAGGTCGAACATATGTTCCTTGGAAGTTATCAGGGAAGGCTTCTTCCAAGTCCTCCTAGCTGCCAATGGAATTTTCGGGCAGTCCGTTCAACCAGTGCCGGGTTGGTCCTTTGAGTTTGAGGGGGAGGTATTTAATGGCATGGAGGTCATCGCCGCGGGCCATATGAATATGGAGAATGAAGTCTTCGATCCATACCGCGGGGTCTGTGGTTCCATCGTATGATTCTATATTCACGAGTTTGAACCCTTCTGGGAATTCATGTTCCATGACTTCGTCCATGAGGTAATGAGGGTGTGCAGCACCTCTATATCGGGCCGTATTGCGACGTAGCTCTGATGGGGTCCATCTGTGGCTTTCAGCCCGCACATGACGAGGTTTGTCACGTTCGAATAGATGGCCGTCGTTGCGTGTCGGGGCACGTCCTCACGATCCATAGATCCATCTGGTATGTCTTGCTTTATTATTCAGGTCCTGTCGAAGGTCACATGTATGACCGTGAGCTGATTTACCTCTGCCTTTGCGATGAGGCGGGGCGGGCTGGTGTTCGGCTTGAGTTGCCGCTTTATCCCAACCACGGGGTGGTCGGTCAGCCGCATTGCGTGATGGTGGTATGTGTGCCGGCGCCTCGTCGTCGAACTAAGGAAGCAATTTGTGCTTCGGGTAGCATCTGCCTAGGCTCTTGAGGCCGTATTCTTCAGTTGCTAGGACATTGGTCTATTTATCGTTGAGCAGATCTTGGTCAGCTTGAAGCTGCTGCTACTTCTTCTTTAGGCTCCTTGCAGTGGCTATTAGCTGGCGCTTGAAGCGCTCCTGCTCAAGAGGTTCCTCAGGCACGATGAAATCCTCAGTGCCGAGGCTCACCTCATCCTCGGAGAGCGGAAGATCATTACTGTCCTCCGAGTCTGCATGCGTGGCCTGTTTACCAGGGCTAACCTGCCCATCTTCCCGTTCATCCTGTTCGGTACCTGCGTTGACGGGGTCTTCGTTGTCTTCGGCACCTTCTAGAGTGTTATCTTCTCCCATGCCGGTGTTTCTATCTTTACTGCGGCATGACGTAGAGAGGCGCCGTTGACACCTGCGTTTCCATTGTATATCACAAGGTTTATCCTCAACTGGATCTTTTTTGTCATTGCCGCTGTTCTCCTTTGGTGCATCCACCATGTATACATCATACGAGGAAGTGGCCGTCCAGCATCCGGTGAACGGCGGGTTCTGGCCCTCCTCTTCTCCGGCATCGTCGTCCATACCATCGATGTCATCGGAGCCGTAATTGAGCATGTTAGTTCAGTCTTCGATAGTGGCTATGAAGTGGGCGGTGGGTGGGAAGTGAAATTCTCCATCATCAGCCTCCGGTTCGAGCCGGACACAATTCGGCTGTGAGCCTCCCTGTAAAGATAGTGCTCTTAACGAGTTTAGCATGTCGCCCAGAGGCGAGTGCCGGAAGATGTCCGCGGCGCTGAATTCGGCGATCGATGACCGATCATGCTCGACATGCGCGGTCGCACATAGTTCAGAACTTATAACCGGAAACAAGTCCGTAGCTCCAGTGTCATAGATGTTACTTGAAGTTAAGTCCGTGTTCAGCTCCAATGCCCTGGAGTCTGCGACTTCCTTGGCGGGGTTGATCTTCTTGTCCTCGGATGGTGCGACCTGCTCTGGATCTAAGTCCAGAGCGGTTTCAGGTGCAATTTCCTGGGTATGGCCCAATGACAGATCTAAGTCATGTTCATTGTGGTCGCTGGGAGCGGCTATCGTGGCCTCGAATCCGTCAAAGATCAAGTCTTTGCGGATATCTGCGACGTAGCTCAAGCTTACAAAACTGACCTGGTGGCCAGGGGCGTAGCTTTCGATCTGCTCCAAATGGCCAAGCGAGTTGGCCCGTAGCGCGAAGCCACCGAACACGAAGATCCGTCCGGGGAGTATGACTTCCCAGCATCATTGTAGATGATTGAAGGAGCCATCAAACCTTTTGAGGACGGCATAGTGGAACTCTCAATGAAAGCACCAATGTCGGTGTCAAAACCGGCGGATCTCGGGTAGGGGGTCCTGAACTATGCGTCTAGGATCGATGGTAATAAGAGACAGGGGACACAATGTTTACCCAGGCCCAGGCCCTCTCTATGAAGGTAATGCCCTACTTCCTCCTTGATTTATCTTGATGAATATGAGTATTACAAGACTTGATCTACCACGAGATCGTAATAGCTAAAACCCTAAAAGTCTAGCCTGACTATGATTATGATTATCCGGGCTATCTACGGACCTAGCCCTCCGGTTTATATAGACACAGAAGGGATCTAGGGTTACACAAGGTCGGTTACAAAGAAAGGAATCTTCATAGTTGGTCGCCAAGCTTGCCTTCCATGCCAAGGGGAGTCCCATCCGGACATGGGTAGTGTCTTCGGTCTTCGTATCTTCACGGCCCAACAGTCCGGCCAACATCCAATAGGTCGGACGCCCGAGGACCCCTTAGTCTAGGACTCCCTCAATGGCCCATGTGAATCATGGGCCGTTAACAGGTACAAAGAAATTTGCTGTTCATTCTGGGCTAGAGTCACCATGGGCCTTTAAAGGGCCTAAAGATACGAAGGCCTCATATGGGCCGAAAGACGTCATGGGCCATTCATGGGCCGAAAGTGAAATGGGCTGGTGTTATATTTGATGGCACACATGACGTTGTTTGGACGATTTCGGGTAGTCCCTAACAAGTCGTGAGTTACCGTGCCGTAAAATGGGCTATTTGCGAAGAGATCGTTAACAGGCTTTTCATGGGCCAGCCCGCTAACTTTTGGCCAAGTCAAACGGGCCGGCCATTGAAAGCTAAATGGGCCGGTGGTGGTCCATCGCATGTGTCGACATATCATAGGCGCCTACCTGACCCACTGATGAGCTGACACGTGTTTCCTCCGGCCAATCAAAATTTTACACGTGGAAACTTCCCATTGGTCCGGGCTATTAACGGGTTATCGGATCCAAAACCGGACCCGGTAGCTTGACGGCGACCCGTTATGGTGGATGCCACGTGTCCGTCACCCTTGACGAAAGCACTTCTGTGACGCGCGATTTATCATCATGGAAGTGGACACTTCCGTGATGATAATTTTGGTAATGTCATGGAACACTTCTACGACAGCATAGATATGACTATCTAGATTCTGTCATAAAATCGTCATGGATGTACATGCATGACAGAAAACGTGACCTACTATGAGAAACATGTATCATCATGCAAGTGTCTTTTTTGTAGTGTACAAATTAAACGAAGATTGGCTAAGGACGAGGTGAAGATGCGCGTCCCAAATGGTTCCAAGGTCGATGTGATCGCCGTCGGCACGCTACCTCTACATCTACCTTCGGGATTAGTTTTAGACCTGAATAATTGTTATTTGGTGCTAGCGTTGAGAATGAACATTATACCAAGATCTTGTTTGTTGTGAGACGGTTATTCATTTAAATCATAGAATAATGGTTGTTCTATTTATATGAGTAATATCTTTTATGGTCATGAACCAAATGTTGTGGAAATCTTCAAGGACTGTCACACTAGCGAGACGAAGGGCATGACTACACCAGTCAAACCCGCTATTGTAAGTCCTTAATCCTCATGCCTTTTAACTACTACTTACTATGACTCATGCCTTGAACTGCATGGTTTGCAGCCAATGTCTATTACTCTTTGCAATTATATACACAATTGTCTTAGCGTATCATTGCACCTTACAAGGTTTGAAACAGAGGAGTGATGTTCCTTTGATCTTGACCTGTAATCTAGTTCCATGCTGGACTTGCCCACACAACGTTACAATTGCCTGTTTGTCTGTTCTTAGTTGTTTTGTGATATGAATGATGTCATATTATGCTTACCTTATTATAAACTTTCTCTCTTTATCCTTAGCTGTCAATACAATGTGAAGAAATAGACAATACATTAGCCATGGGACATGGTCATATGTTCGGAACCTGGTTTTATTATGTACTTTGCAGTAAAATACAACTAATATTTTACATGGGTTCACCAGAATAAGTTCTGTATATAGACCAAAGCTATTTTGTTTGGTTTTGTTGCCTCCTTAATATCTTCTGTTTTGGTACTACTGTAAAAACTCAACTTTTAAGCAAGCTATGGAAAAAAATGGTGGAACCACCACCTTCTGAAGGTGGCGAGGCAACTATAACCGCAATGTTAGTTCTTGCTGTAGTGGGTCAGTACCTGTCCACTAACAGTGCGAAAAGCACGTTCCTGCGTAATACTGGGTTGGTTGTTAAGGCAATCTTGTCCAAACTGCCTCATGATCAAGATATGCAAGTTTAAAACAATGTTATATCTGCGCTCAAGACACAAGTCCGTTCCCTAACAGAGACCCTTTGTGAAACAAGGACATACATTGTTCGATGTCGTCAAGGTATGCATGGTTTTGAAACCAGACTATCAGACATTTGCTATGTTGTTCAGGAGCCTAGGAGAAATGATGCCGAAGCTTATGGTTCTCCATTGGACAATACAACATGAAAACTTAATAGTCAGGTCAAATGAACTGAGCTTCTGAACTTCTGGTGGTGCATTTATCTGCCAGACTGTTAACTTTTATGCCAACCTTCCTTTTGTTTTATAGTTGTAATTTGTTTTGTGGCAATACAAAATTTGTTCGGCTGAAGAAAATAGCAAGCCATTTTTGTATAGTGTAGGGTGTTCCCTATGTTTGCACTGGTAGCGATCTTTGATGCCTAGTGGATGTAATCTGTGCAATCGCCTTAATAGCCTAGCGATAGTTCCAGGCTTATTTATTTCCTAGTCTTCGTTTTCCCTGGTTTGCTAGTGGCCGCAACAACCATGGGCCATATACGGACTGTGGTAACCATCACCGTGCTACGGGCTGTAGGATCCATGGGCCTCCTACGGGCTGTCTTTAAATGGGACTCCAACATGGTTGTAGAATCGGTGGGCCTCGGGCCGTCGGATAAATGGCTCTACATGGGTCGTAAACGTGTGTAATTGGTATCGGCCCAGCACGGGAATGGGCTGTTAACAGGCCGGAGGACAGGAAACTCTTAATTCTGTCACAGGCATAACGGGTCATTAATGGGCTAGAATATAGGACAGGCTGGAAACAGCGCAATGGTTTAATTTGGCCCATTAGGGGAATAGGCCAGTAACAGGCCGGAAGTAATCAAGGGCCAGAAAGGAGCCCAAGAATGTATGGGCCGTTAGTAGGCCGAAAGCTAACATGGGTTGGAAACGGCTATCATTGTCAAAACCGGCGAATCTAGGGTAGGGGGTCCCGAACTGTGCGTCTAGGATCGATGGTAATAGGAGATGGGGGACACAATGTTTACCCAGGTTCGGACCCTGTCTATGGAGGTAATACCCTACTTCCTGCTTGATTGATCTTGATGAATATGAGTATTACAAGAGTTGATCTACCACGAGATCGTAATGGCTAAAACCCTAAAAGTCTAGCCTGGCTATGATTATGATTATCCGGGCTATCTACGGACCTAGCCCTCCGGTTTATATAGACACAAAAGGGATCTAGGGTTACACAAGGTCGGTTACAGAGAAAGGAATCTTCATAGTTGGTCGCCAAGCTTGCCTTCCACGCCAAGGGGAGTCCCATCCGGAGGGCTAGAAGGAGGGTTATGGGAGTTCAATCCAAAGAAGCACCATACCCTGAAGAGGTTCTTCGAAACCACTCGTGAAGATGCCTGGAAGTTTCTTTTCAAGGGCAACGAGACACCGCCAGCCACAGACTCGGACCGCGGGCACGACATTAACCACCTCGCCAACGAGGTATGTTTTTTAACGCATCCTCTACTTGCTTGTTTAAAGGATGATATTTGAGATTTTATTATCATAGCTCCTTCAGGAAATTGATGGAGAGGGCGAAGCGGATCCAATGTCCGGCTCCGCTGCCTGAAGAACCAGTCATACCGCATCTAGCAAAGATGCTGGTGCCGGCACCCTATAAGGCGCCAGAGAAGAAGGCCAATGGGAAGGCCAAGGGGGTCTGGAGTGGCCCCCGCCGCAAGGGCGCTTCGGAGGCGACGTCCGAAGACAAGACCCGCTCCTCCGCTGCCGAAGACGATGACGAGGAGGAGGATGAGGAGAGAGACTCTCCCCCTGATGGGGGGGGGAGAAGAGGGCGGCCTCCACAAATCTGGAGGCGGAGGCGACCAAGAATGAGAAAGGCCCTCTCGTGGCCAGCTCCGCGTGGGACGTCAACGACAGTCCGGAGCGACGCCCCCGGAACAAGCCCCTGGCCGCATTGTGAGTATTAAGAACTCCTACACGTCCATTTATCCAGCCTTTCCACCTTATGTTACTTCAGTTCGACCCAAGACAGCTCCCAGCGATCCTCATCAAGAGGCTCATTGGACTCAAAGCACATGGCAAGAGAGACACCGCCGGCCGCTTACTCTCCCAAGGCCAAGGGAGACGACAAGGTGCTGTCCCAGAGGACCTTCCCAGGCCAGGGAGAGGTTTAGGAGGCCGTCATGGTGGCGCCAGAGGGTGACCCCTCGGCCGCCGGACACATGGGGGAACAAACCCCCATGGAGACTGACGATGGGGGCCGTGCTCAATTCGGCCCCCTCTGAGCACGGATCCGGAGACCCATACGGCCCCGGAGTCTGACAAGCAGCTTCCTTCAAGAGAAGGAGGCATGCCAGTCCCGCCGGCGACCTCTGTCCAACCAGAGGCACCGGATAATCTATTGGAAGCGGTACGAGGCGCTTCCAATGTGGAAGAACACCGTATCCTTATGGGTACGGTGATTGAGAAGGTTCAGTCTGTCAAGAGCGGACTGACCAAAACCTGCAGCGGCCTACTAAGAAGTTTTGAGGCAAGCGGCGTTAACTGAGAAAATCCCAATATAGACAGTATCCCCGGAGACATTGTCCAGTGTTCGGAAAGAAAAGCCGGATAGAGGATCAATTAAATTTCGCAGGAAACTAGCCAAACTGTGTCTGATGTGAATAAGCAGACATCGCTGCTGGCCGTGACCGCTCACACCGCCAAAGTCTCTGGACTAAAGCAGAGACTGGAGTGGGCCGAAGAGAAGCTCGGCCAGGCGAGGAAGCAGCTGGAAGACCAGCAAGGTATGTAGTTGTCAGGACCCCGATTCCATGTCACATCGATCTAGCCGGTAACACCTCATATCACTTTGCGGCCTCACGCACGGTAATCCACGGGTGTCGCCTTACCATGGCCTGGGACCGTTTGTGCCTTTTGGCTCATGTATATGATAGTGTCGCTAGCATCCATATGACAGAGAACCCGGGGCGACATGGCTAGTCGTGAACCCAAAGCGGCACAGACCTATGGAGACAGGCATACATGAATCGCATCGAGCATGTCGGTCATCAGCGAGTGATTCCGGGCTGTAGCACTGGGCTAACAGGACTTGGGAACCCGGGCTGTAGCAGGCTAGGCAGGACTCCGGATGTTACCACGTGACATTTCCCCGAAGGGACAGACACAGGAACAAAGTGAAACACATGCCGGCCAGTCAAGTGATCTGAGCAGTAGTGCTGGGCTAGCAGGACTCCGGTGAACCGGGCTGTAGCGGACTACTATGGCTCAAGGTAGCACTAGACTACATTTCCCCATAAGAGAGGCTGCCAAGAATAAACAACTAGATTGTCGGATCCCACACATACCAAGCATTTCAATCATACACACAATATGCTCGGTATGTGTAAATACAACATGGCATCACAACATAACTCTACGACTCAAAGTATTTATTCATTAGGCTCCGAGGAGCGAGATATGACAAACATGGGTCTTATGACCCAACATATAGAGCATACAAGCAACAAGCACATGCGGAAGCTTAACTTGTGTGAGTACAGACAACTACAAATGAAGAAGGCTGAGAAGCCTGACTATCTACCAGATCCTGCCGAGGGCACAAGATCGTAGCTGAGGTATCAAGCTAAACATCGAAGTCCACGCAAAACTACTAGCGAGACTGAAGTCTCTCTGCAAAACATAAATTAAGCAAACGTGAGTACAGATGTACCCAGCAAGACTTACATCAGAACTAACCACATATGCATCGGTATCAACAAAGAGGGTGGTGGAGTTTAACTGCAGCAAGCCAGCTTTGACTCAGTGGCTAACCTGAACTACGACTACAAGTAACTCTTTTGAGGTGGCGCACACGAGTCCACATATTCACCATTCAATACACCACTATGGATCCACTCCCGTCTCCCTACGAGAAGGCCATCCATAGCACTCACACTTATCTTGCGAGTTTTAGAGTATCCACTTTCACTTGTCTATGAACTGTTATAGGCAACCCAGAAGTCCATTACCACGGACACGGCTATTCGAATAGATGATGTTAACCCTGCAGGGGTGTACTTCTTCACACACGCTCTCACCACTTACCGTCGTTTACACGACATGTACTCGACAACCTTCAAGCGGAAGCCCAACGAGGGTGTCAGCCACGGCCTACCTAAACACTCAAGTCTCTAGTCCAGGTTTACCGCCTATCCAGGTTCCATCCGCAGGGAGTCCGGTCGAGGTTTCCACATACGGCCCCGGACGATGTGTACAGGGTTCCGAGACACCAAACGGGCGCCCGGCTTGCCCGGCCACGGTGTATCTACCGCATCATAGCCCACCCCTAGGGTCAGCGCTACGCACGGCCACCAACACATATCCTATGAACACCAGAAACTTGTTGCAACTCCTAGACAGAGGACAAGGGTGATCAAGAAGCCGAGAGGGTCCATTGGTTTCGGGCCCAATGCGTGGTAGTAACTGTTTCATGGATCACAAACATAGAACTCAGTTCCTAAGAACGGTTTCAATGAGACAACCCACCATGTACTCCTACATGGCCTCTCACCGCTACCTTTACCAAATCGTGTTCACACACTTAGCTCACACACAGTAGGACATGTTCATCACTGTTCCAATTCATCCCTGATGAATCAGACCTGACTCAACTCTAAGTAGTAGCAGGCATGACAACTAAGCATGCTTGAGTAGGCACATCAGGGCTCAAACAACTCCTACTCATGCTAGTGGGTTTCATCTATTTACTGTGGCAATGACAGATCATGCAGAGGAAAGGGGTTCAACTACCACTACATGTAACAGTTGAATCATTGTTGTCCTAATGCAGTAAAAGAGAGCATGAGCGAGAGAGTGGGATTGTATCAGAATGAACAAGGGTGTTTTGCTTGCCTGGCACTTCTGAAGATATCATTGGGTCTTCATCAGTGTCAACGATCACAGCATCGGTACAACGTCTATCGAGAGGGGACAACCACCGACAATAGAGAAGGAACACAATCAATGCAATGCACAACATGATGCATGATAATGACATGGCAATATGTTGTTGATTGAGCTAATGCAACTAGCAACACAATTAAATGAAGTTGGTTTGGATACAAGATTCAAATTCCAACTCCATATATGATTATTTAAATGCCCTTTATTGGATTTGTCCTAAACAGTGGCCTTAAATTGTTCTAACATGCATGAAAATGCCATAAACAGATTCCTTGAATTTTTCTGATAATTTTTCATATATAAATTATTTCATTCTGAGTTATAGATTATTTTCTATGATTTTTTGAAGTTTTGGACATTTTCTGAATTAAATAAATCATTTCTAATTTATTTAAAATCCAGAAAAGCATTGATGACCTCATCACTGCGTCACTATGACGTCATCCAGTCAACAGGACGGGTCCAGGTCAAACCTGACCTGCGGGACCCATTGGTCAGTGACCCTGGGCTAGTTAGGTCGCCGACAGGTGGGCCCGGTCAACGTTGACTAAGTCAAAGTCAAGCTGACACGTGGGGTCCGCAGGATTAGCACTAATTTAAGAAGGATATTTAGACTAACCTAATTAGGCTCGGGGACCCACATGTCAGTGTCTGTTTGGATGGGTAATTAACGGAGATTAGCACTAATTACGCCGCCACGTCGGCATGCCGGAGTTTGGCCGGCGGCGACCTCAAGCCATGGCGGAGTCTGCTCGGGATTGAGCTACAGGTGATGGTTTTGAGCGTGGTTTGCAACTACGGGACGCTCACACTCGCGCGCATCCAATGGTGGAGGCGGTCGGAGCTGGGGTGGCCTGCGGAGGCACCACCGACGAGCGAGGCGGCGGCCGGAGCTACGGGTTCAATCGGGGCGAGGCCACAGAGGACGGGAGGGCTAGCTAAGGGGCTCACTGAGCTCCTGAAGATGCTAGGAGCATGGTGCCGTGCTCGTTTTCGAGCCTCAGTGGCTGCAGTGACGGCGGCGACATCGCCGGCGCCGTGGAATTCTCGGCCAAGACGGGGCTATGGCCTAGAGGTCGAAAGCGACCAGGGGAGAAGGGGGAAACGACTCGGGGGCTCACTGTGGTGACGTAGGGATGGCCAGCGTGCTCGGGGAAGCGTCGGAGGCGGCGAATCGACCGGCGAAGTCCGGCGAGCAGAAGCGGTGGTGACGAGCTCGAAGACGACGACATGGTGATCCTCGGCTTGCGTGGCTTGGCGAGGAGGAAGAGGGGCACCAGGCGGAGCTCGGGGGCGCATCGGAGAGGCTCAAAGATGGCTGTGGCCGTGGGGGAGCTCGTCGGCGGCGACGGCTGCGTTCGGTCGCGCGCGTGAGAGAGAGACGGAGAAGGGGACGAGGGTGAGGGAGAGTGCGAGAGCGTCAAGGGGGTCCAGGGGGGTAGCGTGGCGTCGCAGAGGGAGTCCAGGGCAACGAGGGGGCACCCAGGCAGGCATCTGCCGGCGTGGCACGCCGCGGTGCCGTGATTAGCTTCTCCTCTACCGTCTGGCGAGAGGGGGAAGACAACTGGCAGGGGGGTGGCTGGGCTGGGCCGGCTTAAACAGCAGGCCGCACAGGTAGGTGGGCCGAGGTAAGTGCCAGGTTAGTCCTTCTCTCTCTCTCTTTTATTTAGTTTCTGTTTTCTATTTATGTTATTTTGTTTTGATTTAGTTTATAACCCAAACCATTTTAATAAATCCTGAAAATAATTGTGGCCATTAAATGAATTATTGCAGATGCCCTTAACTATTTTCAGAATTATTGGAGCATTTAAAAATATTAATAGTATTTAAAGGCCCCAATTCAAATACAATATGGGTTATAAAAAAATCCAGAATGGCCTAAAAGTATGTGCATCATTTTTGGCAGAGGTTTTCACCTTTATCAAAAATAATGAACTTTTCTAAAGGGCATTCTGGGTTCATTGAAAATATTTTTATTTTGATCCTAATTGCATTTCATTTAGTGCTAGCGCTTGTCATCCCCATTTCAAATTTTCTGAGTAAAGTAGACATGATGCAACACCATATGTTAGCACTAGGCATTACCAGACCTTGGGATGTGACAACTCACCCCCACTAAAACAAGAATCTCATCCCGAGATTCAGGAAGTGGAGTAAGAAGACAGAGGGGTCACAAAACTATCACAGTCTTCTTGATCGAACTGTCCTTCTCGAAGATACCGATATATTGCATCACATTGCTCTTGACGTCTTTGTCTTCGAGATCTTCATCCAACACGATGAAGAGGGAAGGAAACTCTACAGAAAACGATCTTCTCAAAGATCGAGCAACTTAAGATCAACTCATGGAGTGAGACATTGGAACATCTCTTGAGCTGAGACACTAAACACACATCGAGAGAGATGGAAGGTAATAGATGATAAGGTTTCAAATTGGTAGGCAACAATTCCACGCAGGAGTAGGATGGTGCATGGTTTCAAAGTAGCAAGGAGATAATTGCCATGATTCCATAATGGGGCACCTTAGGGAAAAATGACTCATAGAGCATTTCCCTTAAGTGGCAAAAAGAATTACTTTTGATACAAAGATCATTGAAACTCTCTATACTAGCCTGAGGTAATCACAATCGATCGTTGGAAGGGGTTTGAAAGAATGGCATACTCCGATTAGGATGGATGATGTGGACTATCTTGTTGAAGACAACGCAATGGATGATTTTTGCTTATCATTGGAAATGGATGAGACCCATGGCAAGTTCACTTTTGAAGATGATCCTGAACAACAACTACCGAGGTGTAAACTGGGAACAAAATGCAAATGTTGGGAATGATTCTAGTAACTGGGGAGAAGGTTCATCGGCAAAGGTGATTCCACCAATTGGATGGCTATCGAACAACTGAGAGAATGGAGGCACATTCCAGTTAACGACAACAATAGAACCTAGTGCCTGAGCATGCTCTCAAGAACTTGAGCATTTCCATACTCATCAAGGTCTTACCAACATCCGTGCCGAGGATCCTGGCAACACATCTTACTGCCTTGATGAATAGTGATGGACAATGCGGGTGCAAAGGAAGATAACACTTTCTCAGATTTCACCTTAGCGAGGCCAAGGGATCAAAATCTGGATGATCGACCGAGAGACATTTAGCGCTCCGCTTCTAATGCTCTCCTTGATGTGCTAGCCTAACCATTCTTTGAAATGGTTTGGTATCTAGAACATCAAGTAGCAGGTCGGACTTCGGAAACACAAAAATCCATAAGGAACTACTATTGGAATAAATTCTACGAGATCCTTATGGGGAGGTGGCCAACTTACTCAATCAAGATACTACAATAATAGTTCTTCCGGCTGGGTGTGTTGGTCAGGACATCCACTTTACCGGGTTATAGAGAGATCAATATTATAGCTCTTGGGAAAATGTCCCAACCATCACATCTGCCTGAGATTCAGATCTGGTTGGTGTCAGGATATTCCAGACTCATCGAGTCTGGAAAGAAAATGAAAGTTTGCAACACAAATCGACGAGATGACATTGCGAGATTCTCAGGAAATGGACTATGGTAGTAAGCTCCAAAACATGAGCTGGTTCTGCTAAACACATGCGAACATGTTGTCCCAGAGAAGCATGATCACATAGTAGTCTTACAATGAAACACTGCCAAGTCCTAGTTGGGAACCATCATCAAGGATATCGAAGTCCTTGCATAAGTCATATGATTAGCTCTTATGAAGAAACTTCTTTTCCCTGAACAAATCAGCCACTGGCTTGGTGTGATAGGGAATACAAATGGAATGGAGGTAGCGAGCCTGTCAAACCATAGCATACTTCGCACATGCATGACTGACTTGGGATGGTACCAGAGGAAACAAAAACAACCTTTCTCGAACTCACGGCGGCAACTTCCATTGTTTGCACGTGAACTTAGAGGAGGTCACTACTTTCATCCAAACATATTCTACATGAACGGGGCATGAAGAAAATGCTTACACAAGTTTTCAACACTAGCTGGATGTTCAACACAAATCATGGAGGAGACAAAATGCTGCTGATGGGCTCAACAACAACTCATCGGAATTTCCATATCACTGGACTTCCACCATCATGTGAACACGGTGATAGCATTGGTCAGCCCAAAATATGTAATGGTGTATGCTCGAGGGATCAACCACGAGTAATGCAACATTACGAACATCGTTGGTTCTGATTTGACTTGACGATAGCCCATACTCAAGTCAAAGTTTTGACAAGGCAATAGATCCAACAACTGATCACGAGGACCAATCGATGGAGATATCATCTTTCTTCATCACACACACACACAAAAAGATATCCCTTAACATGAACTAAGTCAGACAAGCTTTATCTTCCAACTCTCCAAGTTGTTGTTTAGCTCAACCAACTAGCTCAGGGATATCCAACACAGATTCTTGGAGAAGGGGTGATTTATAAGAAAACCCGTTTAATCGCGAACTCAACATACCGGTCAGGTGACAACCAGGTAATACTTCCGAGAAGATCTTCGGAAAATCACGAACCACCGATATGTTACTAAACTCGAGAACAATCTTGCTTTTCAGGGCAAGACGATATGATCAACTAAGCAACGATAGACACATTCCCAACTCTTGATCGAAGAGTGTACCAGGAAAATGGACTAGGTAGCATGATCAATCTTAGAATGATGATTCAATAACCAACACGCTAAGAATGAGAATATTGTCCATTAACTACTAAGCAACGGAGTTGCTAGGAGTATTGATTTCACACATCACGACTCACTTGCCGGCATTCCGGTTACAATAACACAGGAACCGAGGAATGAACAATGATGGCAAGAAGTATCACTGCGTCAAGAGTTCATAAGAGAAGGTGCAAATCTCATGACGCTCCTGACATAAAGTGGGTAATACTTCAGGGTAGAACAGAACCAAAAGCTGGGTTGCATTTTGATCTGCGGAATACAACTGCTTTGACCCAATCTTAGAAATGGATGAGGTACTAGAGTTTGTTTCTCTTAGTCATTCTGAAATAGAACGGCTTGACGAACCACAAGAATACTAGGCATCGATGAACACAAATGCACATGTACTCTTGGCTATCAACTGATAGAGGATGGTCGGGATACAATTGAAGAGGAACCACTCAAGGAACATATAATTTTCTGGGTTGTGGACGCATAGATTAGTATGTCGAACAAGTTCAACAAGTTTCTTCCGGATAATCCATGCAGAAAGGTAGGACTAGCAGATTCACAATTCTTGAATGGAGAACCCATTAAGAGCACTCTTATTGTGATCTTTTGGTTCAAAGAACTTATGCCTTAATGGTTCATGGTATTTGGAATAAGGAAATACCTCGGACCTCGAGGACTATTGCAAAGGTTACTAATATCCTAAAGGAACTAGCAACACTATCAACACGAGATAAGTAGAGTGAATTTTGGGCCAAGAACCCAGGAATAGAATGCGTACTAACTAAACGGCATCACGGGATGCTTTTGAGAATGGTGGCCAGAATCATCACACTGGGGATGCAAAGCATTGCTAGATCACCAGGTGATACTCTAGACACCTAGGGTCATAATAATAGCTCCAACATAAATGCCGAGGCAGCGGAGTACCTCAATAGACGGATTAGTGTGATTAATCTGGCCCAAATGGACATCAGGAACAGGAGGAAGGGCTTTGCAAATGCATCAGACTATTTAGAAACCTGGAATGACTCGGACAGCATAACGGCTGTAAATGCTCAAAAAGATTTGTGACATCCTGCAAAATAGTGGCGTAACCACTTAACATCATCATATCAAGGGTCTGATTTGACTGACAACATACTAAAAGTAGTATAAACTGAACTAAAACTTGAATCCAACAATCCTATAAGTCTGCGGATTAGTAACACGTCATCCTGATAGATAGATGAGAAGGCCTAGTTCTTAATCCCCATAGGAGAGAGGAGGATGACTCAGATCAGAAAGCATAAGATATAAGGAGTAAAAAGAGCCTTACGTTCCCTTCCACAATCAATTCCCTTACATAACTAAAGCATTTCTAGACACGACTTCGACCAGTTGGCTTGGTAATCCTACAGGCAGTCAGGCTCTGATACCAACGCAGTCAGGACCCCGATTCCAAGTCACATCGATCTAGCCGGTAACACCTCATATCACTTTGCGGCCTCACGCACGGTAACCCACGGGTGCCACCTTACCATGGCCCGGGACCGTTTGCGCCTTTTGGCTCACGTATCTGATAGTGTCGCTAGCATCCATATGACAGAGAACCCGGGGCGACATGGCTAGTCGTGAACCCAAAGCGGCACAGACCTATGGAGACAGGCATACATGAATCACATCGAGCATGTCGGTCATCAGCGAGTGATTCCGGGCTGTAGCACTGGGCTAAGAGGACTCCGGGAACCCGGGCTGTAGCAGGCTAGGCAGGACTCCGGATGTCACCGCGTGACATTTCCCCGAAGGGACAGACATAGGAACGAAGTGAAACACATGCCGGCCAGTCAAGTGATCCGAGCAGTAGTGCTGGGCTAGCAGGACTCCGGTGAACCAGGCTGTAGCGGACTACTATGGCTCAAGGAAGCACTAGACTACATTTCTCCATAAGAGAGGCTGCCAAGGATAAACAACTAGATTGTCGGATCCCACACATACCAAGCATTTCAATCATACACACAATATGCTGGGTATGTGTAAATACAACATGGCATCACAACTTAACTCTACGACTCAAAGTATTTATTCATTAGGCTCTGAGGAGCGAGATATGACAAACATGGGTCTTATGACCCAACATACAGAGCATACAAGCAACAAGCACATGCGGAAGCTTAACTTGTCTGAGTACAGACAACTACAAATGAAGAACGCTGAGAAGCCTGACTATCTACCAGATCCTGCCGAGGGCACAAGATCGTAGCTGAGGTATCAAGCTAAACGTCGAAGTCCACGCGAAACTACTAGCGAGACTGAAGTCTCTCTGCAAAACATAAATTAAGCAAACGTGAGTACAAATGTACCCAGCAAGACTTACATCAGAACTAACCACATATGCATCGGTATCAACAAAGAGGGTGGTGGAGTTTAACTGCAGCAAGCCAGCTTTGACTCAGTGGCTAACCTAAACTACGACTGCAAGTAACTCTTTTGAGGTGGCGCACACGAGTCCACATATTCACCATTCAATACACCACTATGGATCCACTCCCGTATCCCTACGAGAAGGCCATCCATAGCACTCACACTTATCTTGCGAGTTTTAGAGTATCCACTTTCACTTGTCTATGAACTGTTATAGGCAACCCAGAAGTCCATTACCGCGGACACGGCTATTCGAATAGATGATGTTAACCCTGCAGGGGTGTACTTCTTCACACACGCTCTCACCACTTACCGTCGTTTACACGACATGTACTCGACAATCTTCAAGCGGAAGCCCAACGAGGGTGTCGGCCACGGCCTACCTAAACACTCAAGTCTCTAGTCTAGGTTTATCACCTATCTAGGTTCCATCCGCAGGGAGTCCGGCCGAGGTTTCCATATACGGCCCCGGACGATGTGTACAGGGTTCCGAGACACCAAACGGGCGCCCAGCATGCCCGGCCATGGTGTATCTACCGCATCATAGCCCACCCCTAGGGTCAGCACTACGCACGGCCGCCAACAAATATCTTATAAACACCAGAAACTAGTTGCAACTCCTGGACAGAGGACAAGGGTGATCAAGAAGCCAAGAGGGTCCATTGGTTTCGGGCCCAATGCGTGGTAGTAACTGTTTCATGGATCACAAACACAGAACTCGGTTCCTAAGGACGGTTTCAATGAGACAACCCACCATGTACTCCTACATGGCCTCTCACCGCTACCTTTACCAAATCGTGTTCACACACTTAGCTCACACACAGTAGGACATGTTCATCACTGTTCCAATTCATCCCCGCTGAATCAGACCTGACTCAACTCTAAGCAGTAGCAGGCATGACAAATAAGCATGAATGAGTAGGCACATCAGGGCTCAAACAAGTCCTACTCATGCTAGTCGGTTTCATCTATTTACTGTGGCAATGACAGGTCATGCAGAGGAAAGGGGTTCAACTACCGCGACATGTAACAGTTGAATCGTTGTTGTCCTAATGCCGTAAAAGAGAGCATGAGCGAGAGAGTGGGATTGTATCGGAATGAACAAGGGTGTTTTGCTTGCCTGGCACTTCTGAAGATATCATTGGGTCTTCATCAGTGTCAACGATCACAACATCGGTACAACGTCTATCGAGAGGGGACAACCACCGGCAATAGAGAAGGAACACAATCAATGCAATGCACAACATGATGCATGATAATGACATGGCAATATGTTTTTGATTGAGCTAATGCAACTAGCAACACAATTAAATGAATTTGGTGTGAATACAAGATTCAAATTCCAACTCCATATATGATTATTTAAATGCCCTTTATTGGATTTGTCCTAAGCAGTGGCCTTAAATTGTTCTAACATGCATGAAAATTCCATAAACAGATTCCTTGAATTTTTCTGATAATTTTTCATATATAAATTATTTCATTCTGAGTTATAGATTATTTTCTATGATTTTTTGAAGTTTTGGACATTTTCTGAATTAAATAAATCATTTCTGATTTATTTAAAATCCGGAAAAGCATTTATGACCTCGTCACTGCGTCACTATGACATCATCCAGTCAACAGGACGGGTCCAGGTCAAACCTGACCTGCGGGACCCATTGGTCAGTGACCCTGGGCTAGTTAGGTCGCCGACAGGTGGGCCCGGTCAACGTTGACTAAGTCAAAGTCAAGCTGACACGTGGGGTCCGCAGGATTAGCACTAATTTAAGAAGGATATTTAGACTAACCTAATTAGGCTCGGGGACCCACATGTCAGTGTCTGTTTGGATGGGTAATTAACGGAGATTAGCACTAATTACGCCGCCACGTCGGCATGCCGGAGTTTGGCCGGCGGCGACCTCAAGCCATGGCGGAGTCTGCTCGGGATTGAGCTACAGGTGATGGTTTTGAGCGTGGTTTGCAACTACGGGACGCTCACACTCGCGCGCATCCAATGGTGGAGGCGGTCGGAGCTGGGGTGGCCTGCGGAGGCACCACCGACGAGCGAGGCGGCGGCCGGAGCTACGGGTTCAATCGGGGCGAGGCCACAGAGGACGGGAGGGCTAGCTAAGGGGCTCACTGAGCTCCTGAAGATGCTAGGAGCATGGTGCCGTGCTCGTTTTCGAGCCTCAGTGGCTGCAGTGACGGCGGCGACATCGCCGGCGCCGTGGAATTCTCGGCCAAGACGGGGCTATGGCCTAGAGGTCGAAAGCGACCAGGGGAGAAGGGGGAAACGACTCGGGGGCTCACTGTGGTGACGTAGGGATGGCCAGCGTGCTCGGGGAAGCGTCGGAGGCGGCGAATCGACCGGCGAAGTCCGGCGAGCAGAAGCGGTGGTGACGAGCTCGAAGACGACGACATGGTGATCCTCGGCTTGCGTGGCTTGGCGAGGAGGAAGAGGGGCACCAGGCGGAGCTCGGGGGCGCATCGGAGAGGCTCAAAGATGGCTGTGGCCGTGGGGGAGCTCGTCGGCGGCAACGGCTGCGTTCGGTCGCGCGTGTGAGAGAGAGACGGAGAAGGGGACGAGGGCGAGGGAGAGTGCGAGAGCGTCAAGGGGGTCCAGGGGGGTAGCATGGCGTCGCAGAGGGAGTGCAGGGCGACGAGGGGGCAGCCAGGCAGGCAGCTGCCGGCGTGGCACGCCGCGACGCTGTGACTAGCTTCTCCTCTGCCTTCTGTCGAGAGGGGGAAGACAACTGGTAGGGGGGTGTCTGGGCTGGGCCGGCTTCAACAGCAGGCCGCACAGGTAGGTGGGCCGAGGTAAGTGCCAGGTTAGTCCTTCTCTCTCTCTCTCTCTTTTATTTAGTTTCTGTTTTCTATTTATGTTATTTTGTTTTGATTTAGTTTATAACCCAAACCATTTTAATAAATCCTGAAAATAATTGTGGCCATTAAATGAATTATTGCAGATGCCCTTAACTATTTTCAGAATTATTGGAGCATTTAAAAATATTAATAGTATTTAAAGGCCCCAATTCAAATACAATATGGGTTATAAAAAAAATCCAGAATGGCCTAAAAGTATGTGCATCATTTTTGGCAGAGGTTTTCCCCTTTATCAAAAATAATGAACTTTTCTAAAGGGCATTCTGGGTTCATTGAAAATATTTTTATTTTGATCCTAATTCCATTTCATTTAGTGCTAGGGCTTGTCATCCCCATTTCAAATTTTCTGAGTAAAGTAGACATGATGCAACACCATATGTTAGCACTAGGCATTACCAGAACTTGGGATGTGACAGTAGTGACTTGCTATGTATTTAGAAAGAATAAATGATGTATACTGACCGTAGTGTCATGATACGTGCAGGGGCGATGACCGAGGTCAAGGCCCAAAAAAAGGCACTGGCCGAAGCCGAGGGGAAAGCTGTCAAGGAGCAGGCCGCTCGTAAGAAGCTGAAGGCTAGGTTGAACGAGGTCCAGCAAGAGCTCCAAGATGCTGTGAAGAAGTATGAGGCCTTGGAGGGAGATGTTTTGGCTTGAGAGGCCGAACTCTCAAAGGCTCGCCAAAGTGCGGAAGTGGCTCGGGTTGAACCCTAGGGTGCCCTCCAGGAGATCCAGGAGGCCAAGAAGATCAGCGGGTAAGGCATTTAGTATGCAAAGCAAGTATGTGAAGAAGTATATTTCCTACTAACCCGGATTCGGAGTTCTCCACGGGCATTTGCAGATCTGCCAGGCAGTGTGTCCGACGCCGTGGAGTTCTTCCGGGCCGAAGAAGGGAGCTCGATTGAGAAATTGTTCTGGTTGCAATACTTGGCGCCAGAGCATCCCGTGCCCTTCATCGATCAGCTAAAACAACTGGTTGAGCTGCATAGGGTGGCCGAAATGGCTACTTCGGGCTTGTGAAGCGGCTGGTGAGCGCCTGTCCTCGGCTGAACGTCGTCAAGCGATCATCCTGCATTGAAGGTGTGCGCATGGTCTTCGCTCGCGTCAAGGTGTGGTGGGCGAAGATGGACGCCGTCAGGCTGACGATCGAGGGGCCGTCCGAGGGCAAGGAGCACCGCACACCCGAGCAGTATTTTTGTAGATGTCCTGGAGGAGTCTCGCATTGTACCAACGCAATGTTTGCAAGACATTATTTTCGAATGAATACATTCATGTTGTGTTTGCCTTGTATGACGAAACAAAATCGCTATGTAATGTAATGTTTTGTTGAAAAATTTCTCCTCCTGTGCGGCCGTGTTATGTGAAATCTGAGAGTTGGACAGTCGTAGGCTTCTGCCCCCACGTAGGAAATACGGGGGTGTTGGGGATGTCTAAACACTCTTGATCCAATTGTTTGGTCCTTGAAGGAGGTGTTTAGTGTGACGAACTAGGCAATCGGACTATATGGCTTTAGCACCCTCACTTAGCCATAGGAGTTTGACAAATGGAAATATAGGCGCAACCCCTAGTATCCGGACTAGGATGTTGTAAACACTTGATCGGGTAAGTACCAATCCTTCGCGTAAGGCGGAAAAAATCTCTAAGGATTTGAGACCTCCTAAGAGATGACCAGCTCTCGCCGTATCATGACAGTCAGTTTTCGGCTTTCTCTACTGAGGTTCTCACTTGGGTAAACCAGGGCACATCACAGTAGTTCTCCCTTTACTACCCTAGCTGATACATCGGAACGTAAGCTAGTAAGCACAGGAGCCGGGCAACTCAACTATTGACCAAAGACATGATTCGGAGCCAATGCATATAGTGCTAAATTCGGGGTACTGAACTATTCTGTAAAAGTGTTTGGACTTTTGTTGCCATGTTGTGGGGCGCTATGAAGCCCCTGGCAAATTCAAAAGCACCAGAGTGTACGGGTGTTAGCTGATAAAGTCACCAGAAAAGAAAAGACAAAAAGGAAGAAAAAGAAGAACAAGTGATAGGCTAGACCCGTAAAATTTGGGCCGCAAACTGTTTCTATTATAATTTCCTTGGTGTGTTAAAGAGCATTTATACAAGTGGTGCGATGAGCAGAAGGCTATTTACTATGCCTTAACCTAGGGAGAGCTGCGTGTGGGTCCTGAAAACAGGTAAAGGGATCGTTAAAGAATCCACCTAAAGATTCCAGTACGTCCATGCTTCTTGTCGCCATGGTATTTTTGTCCTTCGAAAAGAGTCGATGGTCAAGCCATCGGGAAAGGCCTGTGAAAAAGAGAAAGATAAAAAAGAAAAAAAGGAAATAATGAAATTATGTGTGTCCGAGGCGGTCGAGCCGTATTGCGGATCACAAGCAGATTATGCCTCCATCCATGTCCATGGTACTTTTAGTGCGTAATTATGTACGTGCGCTACAATTGCCGTTACTTGGTTAGGACTGGGACGGAGGCCAAATTGCTAGTCGAGCTCTTGACGAGTCGAGCTGTCCTTCTGCAGAATGGTTCGGACTCTCTTGACAGTGTCCGGGGGATCGGCCGCGGAATTGAGATTCTGCTTGAAAAGGCCGCCATGTACCTCTGCCGCTAAGGCAGCGGTGTGCTCCTCGGTGTGGTGGGAGCGTTCTGTGTTTCCATTGGCTGTTATGACGCCGCGTGGTCCGGGCATCTTGATCTTGAGATAAGCATAGTGTGGCACCACATTGAATCGAGCAAATGCGGTTCGTCCGAGCAGTGCGTGGTAGCCGCTGCAAAAGGGGACGATATCGAAGATTAACTACTTGCTTCGGAAGTTGTCTGGAGATCCGAAGACAACCTCTAGTGTGATTGAGCCCGTGCAGCAGGCCTCTACGCCGGGTATGTCTCCTTTAAAGGTAGTCCTTGTGGGCTTGATCCGCGATGGGTTAATGCCCATTTTGCGCATTGTATCCTGATAGAGCAAGTTGAGGCTGCTTCCACCGTGCATCAGGACTCGCGTCAGGTGGAACCCATCCATTATTGGGTCCAGGACCAGTGTGGCTGAACCACCGTGACAGATACTGGTCGGATGATCCTGGCGATCAAAAGTGATCGGGCATGACGACC
Organism: Triticum urartu; assembly: GCF_056163025.1. Lineage (NCBI taxonomy): Eukaryota > Viridiplantae > Streptophyta > Magnoliopsida > Poales > Poaceae > Triticum > Triticum urartu. The sequence continues at coordinate 395,427,044 of NC_141876.1, read as the reverse complement.
ATGGATTAAATTTTGGGGCGACTGGCTCTATCGCGTAGACGTCCCTGAGCGCGCGCTTGCGCTCCCTCTTGGGGATGTGGGTAGCGTATATCATGTTCACCATTTTGACCTAAGGGGGAAACTTCTTATGTCCCCCTATGTTCGGCGGCAGGGGCTCCTCGTCGTCTTCGCTTTGCGATCACTTATCCTTGTTTTCGGCATTTAACTTGCCGGCCTGTTTAAGAACCCAACAATCTCTATTGGTATGATTGGGTGATTTGTCTGGGGTGCCATGGATCTGGCACGGACGATCGAGTATGCGGTCCAAGCTAGATGGGCCTGAATTGTTCTTTTTGAACGGTTTCTTTCGCTGACCGGACTTAGAGACACTGAATCCGACATTGACCGCCGTATCCTCGGTGTTGTCATTGTTGTTTCGACGCTTGTATCTGTTGCGTCGAGACTTGTCATTGCTATTTTTAGCTTCAGGTGTGCTGGCATCACTTGCATTGTTCTTGCTACGGGCGAGCCTACTATCCTCGCCCGCACAAAAGCGGGTCATGAGTGCCGTGAGGGCCTCCATGGACTTTCGTTTCTCTTGGCTGAGGTGACGGGCCAGCCATTTGTCGTGGATGCTGTGTTTGAAGGCCTCTAGGGCTTCGGCATCCAGACAGTCAATGATTTGGTTCTTTTTGGTTAAGAACCTAGTCCAGAATTTCCTGGCGGACTCTCTGGGCTGTTGAACTATATGGCTTAAGTCATCAGCGTTCGGAGGTCGAACATATGTACGTTGGAAGTTATCAGGGAAGGCTTCTTCCAAGTCCTCCCAGCTGCCAATGGAATTTTCGGGCAGGCTATTCAACCAGTGCCGGGCTGGTCCTTTGAGTTTGAGGGGGAGGTATTTATTGGCATGGAGGTCATCGCCGGGGGCCATATGAATATTGAGAATGAAGTCTTCGATCCATACCGCGGGGTCTGTGGTTCCATCGTATGATTCTATATTCACGGGTTTTAACCCTTCTGGGAATTCATGTTCCATGACTTCGTCCGTGAAGCAATGAGGGTGTGCGGTACCTCTATATCGGGCCGTATTGCGAGGTAGCTCTGATGGGGTCCGTCTGCGGCTTTCAGCCCGCGCATGACGAGGTTTGTCATGTCCGAATAGATGGCCGTCGTTGCTTGTTGGGGCACGTCCTCGTGATCCATAGATCCATCTGGTATGTCTTGCTTTATTATTCAGGTCCTGTCGAAGGTCGTATGTATGACCGTGAGCTGATTTACCTCTGCCTTTGGGATGAGGCGGGGCGGGATGGTGTTCGTCTTGAGTTGTCGCTTTATCCCGACCACGTGGGGGTCGGTCAGCCACATTGCGCGATGGTGGTTTGTGTTCCGGTGCCTCATTGTCAAACTGAGGTAGCAATTTGTGCTTCGGGTAGCATCTGGCTGGGCGCTTGAGGCCGTATTCTTCGGTTGCTAGGACATTGGTCTATTTATCGTTGAGCAGATCTTGGTCAGTTTGAAGCTGCTGCTGCTTCTTCTTCAGGCTCCTTGCAGTGGCTATTAGCTGGCGCTTGAAGCGCTCCTGCTCAAGAGGTTCCACAGGCACGATGAAATCCTCAGTGCCGAGGCTCACCTCATCCTCAGAGAGCGGAAGATCATTACTGTCCTCCGAGTCTGCATGCGTGGCCTGTTTACCAGGGCTAACCTACCCATCTTCCCGTTCATCCTGTTCGGTACCTGCGTTGATGGGGTCTTCGTTGTCTTCGGCACCTTCCGGAGTGTTATCTTCTCCTGTGCCAGTGTTGCTATCTTTACTGCGGCGTGACTTAGAGCGGCGGCGTGATTGTATCTCACAAGGTTTATCCTCAACTAGATCTTTTTTGTCATTGCCACTGTTCTCCTTTGGTGCATCCACCATGTATACATCATACGAGGAAGTGGTCGTCTAGCATCCGATGAACGGCGGGTTTTGGCCCTCCTCTTCTGCGGCATCGTCGTCCATACCATCGATGTCGTCGGAGCCGTAATCGAGCATGTTAGTTAAGTCTTCGACAATGGCTATGAAGTGGGCGGTGGGTGGGAAGTGAAATTCTCCATCATGAGCCTCCGGTTCGAGCAAGACACAATTCGGCTGTGAGCCTCCCTCTAAAGATAGTGCTCTTAACGAGTTTAGCACGTCGCCCAGAGGCGAGTGCCGGAAGATGTCCGCACGCTGAATTCGGTGATCGATGACCGATCATGCTCGACATGCGCGGTCGCACATAGTTCGGAACTTATAACCGGAAACGAGTCCATAGCTCCGGTGTCACGAATGTTACTTGAAGTTAAGTCCGTGTTCGGCTCCAACGCCATGGAGTCTGCGGCTTCCGTGGCGGGGTTGAGCTTCCTGTCCTCAGATGGTGTGACCTGCTCCGGATCTACGTCCAGAACGGTTTCAGGTGCAATTTCCTGGGTATGGCCCGATGACAGATCTAAGTCGTGTTCATTGTGGTCGCTGGGAGCGGCTATCGTGGCCTCGAATCCATTGAAGATCAAGTCTTTACGGATATCTGCGACGTAGCTCAAGCTTACAAATCTGACCTGGTGGACAGGGGCGTAGCTTTCGATCTGCTCCAGATGGCCAAGCGAGTTGGCCTGTAGCGCGAAGCCGCCGAACACGAAGATCCGTCCGGGGAGGATGACTTCCCCTTGGACAGCATCATTGTAGATGATTGAAGGAGCCATCAAACCTTTTGAGGACGGCATAGTGGAACTCTCAATGAAAGCACCAATGTCGGTGTCAAAACCGGCAGATCTCGGGTAGGGGGTCCCGAACTATGCGTCTAGGATCGATGGTAATAGGAGACAGGGGACACAATGTTTACCCAGGTCCGGGCCCTCTCTATGAAGGTAATACCCTACTTCCTGCTTGATTTCTCTTGATGAATATGAGTATTACAAGAGTTGATCTACCACGAGATCATAATAGCTAAAACCCTAAAAGTCTAGCCTGGCTATGATTATGATTATCCGGGCTATCTACGGACCTAGCCCTCCGGTTTATATAGACACAGAAGGGATCTAGGGTTACACAAGGTCGGTTACAAAGAAAGGAATCTTCATAGTTGGTCGCCAAGCCTGCCTTCCGAGTCCCATCCGGACACGGTTAGAGTCTTCGGTCTTCGTATCTTCATGACCCAACAGTCCGACCAACATCCAATAGGTCGGACGCCTGAGGACCCCTTAGTCTAGGACTCCCTCAACGGCCCATGTGAATCATGGGCCGTTAATAGGTACAAAGAAATTTGCTGTTCATTCTGGGCTAGAGTCACCATGGGCCTTTAAAGGGCCTAAAGATACGAAGGCCTCATATGGGTCGAAAGACGTCGTGGGCCATACATGGGACGAAAGTGAAATGGGCTGGTGTTATATTCAACGGCCCACATGACGTTGTTTTGACGATTTCGGGTAGGCCCTTACAAGTCGTGAGTTACCGGGCCGTAAAATGGGCTATTTGCGAAGAGACCGTTAACAGGCTTTTCATGAGCCAGCCCGCGAACTTTTGGCCAAGTCAAACAGGTCGGCCATTGAAAGCTAAATGGGCCGGTGGTGGGCCGCCGCACGTATCGACATATCATAGGTGCCTATCTGACCCACTGACGAGCTGACACGTGTTTCCTCTGGCCAATCAGAATTTTACACGTGGAAATTCCCATTGGTCCGGGCTGTTAACGGGTTATCAGATCCAAAACCGGACCCGATAGCTTGACGGCGACCCGTTACGGTGGATGCCACGTGTCGGTCACCCTTGATGAAAGCACTTCTGTGACGCGCAATTTATCGTCATGGAAGTGGACACTTCCGTGATGATAATTTTGGTAATGTCATGGAACACTTTTACGACAGCATAGATATGACTATCTTGATTTTGTCATAAAATCGTCATGGATGTACATGCATGACAGAAAACGTGACCTACTGTGACAAACATGTATCATCACGAAAGTGTCTTTTTTGTAGTGTACGGATTAAACGAAGATTGGCTAAGGACGAGGTGACGATGCACGTCGCAAATGGTTCCAAGGTCAATGTGATCGCCGTCGGCACGCTACCTCTACATCTACCTTCGGGATTAGTTTTAGACCTCAATAATTGTTATTTGGTGCTAGCGTTGAGAATGAACATTATACCAAGATCTTGTTTGATGTGAGACGGTTATTCATTTAAATCAGAGAATAATGGTTGTTCTATTTATATGAGTAATATCTTTTATGGTCATGAATCCTTGATGAGTGGTCTATTTTTGTTGAATCTCGATTGTGGTGGTACACATATTGATAATATTGATGCCAAAATATGAAAAGTTGATAATGATAGTGCAACATATTTGTGGCACTGTCGTTTAGGTCATATTGGTGTAAAGCGCATGAAGAAACTCCATGCAGATGGACTTTTGGAATCACTTGATTATGAATCATTTGATGCTTGCGAACCATCCTCTTGGGCAAAGTGACTAAGACTCCATTCTCCGGAACAATGGAGCGAGCCACTGACTTATTGGAAATAATACATACCGATGTATGTGGTCCAATGAGTGTTGAGGCTCGCGGCGGGTATCATTGTTTTCTGGCCTACAAGTCTGAAACATTTGATAAGTTCAAAGAATTTCATAGTGAAGTGGAAAATCATCATAACAAGAAAATAAAGTTTCTATGATCTGATCATGGAGGCGAATATTTGAGTTTCGAGTTTGGTCTTCATTTAAAACAATGTGGAATAGTTTCGCAACTCACGCCACCTGGAACACCATAGCGTAATGGTGTGTCCGAATGTCATAACCGTACTTTATCATTTTGGGGTTATGCATTGGATATAGCTGCATTCACATTACATAGGGCACCATCTAAATCCGTTGAGACGACATCGTATGAACTGTGGTTTGGCAAGAAACCTAAGCTACCGTTTCTTAAAGTTTGGGGTTGCGATGCTTATGTGAAAAAGCTTCAGCCTGATAAGCTCGAACCCAAATCGGAGAAGTGCATCTTCATAGGATACCCAAAAGAAACTGTTGGGTACACCTTCTATCATAGATCCGAAGGCAAGATATTTGTTGCTAAGAATGGATCATTTCTAGAGAAGGAGTTTCTCTCGAAAAAAGTGAGTGGGAGGAAAGTAGAACTTGATGAGGTAATTGTACCTTCTCTTGAATTGGAAAGTAGTTCATCACATAATACTGTTCTTGTGATGCCTACACCAATTAGTGAGGAAGCTAATGATAATGATCAAGAAACTTCAGATCAAGTCACTACCGAACCTTGTAGGTCAACCCGAGTACGTTCCGCACCAGAGTGGTACGGTAATACCATTCTGGAAGTCATGTTACTAGACCATGATGAACTTACGAACTATGAGGAAGTGATGATGAGCCTAGATTCCGTGAAATGGCTTGAGGCCATGAAATCTGATATGGGATCCATGTATGAGAACAAAGTACGGACTTTGGTTGACTTGAACGATGATCGGCAAGCCATAGAGAATAAATGGATCTTCAAGAACAAGACTGACACTGGTTGAGGGAGTCCTGGATTAGGGGGTCTCCAGACAGCCGGACTATATCCTTTGGCTGGACTGTTGGACTATGAAGATACAAGATTTAAGACTTCGTCCTGTGTCCAGATGGGACTCTCTTTGGCGTGGAAGGCAAGCTAGGCAATATAGATATGTAGATCTCCTCCCTTGTAACCGACTCTGTGTAACCCTAGCCCCCTCCGGTGTCTATATAAACTAGAGGGTTTAGTCCGTAGGACAACAGACAATCATACCATAGGCTAGCTTCTAGGGTTTTGTCAGTGTTCCGGGAACGGGGGTCCCCAGACTTGCCTGCCTGCGGCCTGCGGCGTGGCTCGGGTGGGGGCCCAGCGCGGCCCATCTTCATCAGCCCAAGCTCAAGACCCTCGCGAGGGGCCAAGCCTCACGGGGCGGATGACAGGAAGCTTCCTCAAGAGCGCCCTCATCAGGCAGGCTCGCGAGGAGGCAGAGAGATCAATGCAAGGGTACCTCGCGAGGATCCCATGACGCAAGCCATGACGATCAAGGCCAGGCGGGCGCCAGGCGGGCGCCGGCCTGCGCAGTGTCCTTGTTTCCGCTTTGGTGCAAAGGGGGCAAGCACATGCCAAGGTATCTGGCAAAGGTTACCATTCCGGTGCAACAAGACCAAGACCAGCTAGACGGCCGGACGGAGGTCACCGTGGATCCCAAGACGGCGTCACCACCAGTGCTTTTGGCAGCCGAAGACCACCTTTGGTCAGGATAACTTGTACTAGATGTTCCCCTTCAAAATGGCCAATTGTTGGCGCCCTTCCTGCTCAATTATTCAGGGAGAGGCCCAGGGCCTCTATAAATAGAGCTAGCCTCCACAAAGAGAAGGGGAGAGGAGAAGACCCAGTAGCGACTAAGTAGAGCACACCGCACTAGCTCAAGAACACCCCTCGCGAGGCTGTTCTTCCCTTGTACTGTCCATCATCAGCCCAGAGGCAATCCACCACCCCACACACTGGAGTAGGGTATTACACCACAACGGTGGCCCGAACTAGTATAAACCTCGTGTCTCTTGTGTCTCTTATGTTGTCCGCGCGCACCCCAGTGTTCGAACCTTAAGGGTCTGCCTGAACCCGAAATCCGACATTTGGCACGCCAGGTAGGGGTGCGCCGGAGTCCTCCCTCCTGACGACCCGCTCTCCCCCGACATCGCATCCCGCCCTCATGGCGGACAACACGCCGCCTGCTCCAGCAACGGATGCCGACACTGGGGCCAGGGGGCTCCGGGCCTTGGCCCCCACCTTGCGACAGGTGTAGTGGCCGCGCAAGTTCAGGCCCGAGATGCCGCCGTGCTACGACGGCGTGACGGACCCGATGATTTTCCTGCTGGCGTATGAGGAGGCCATCCTCGGAGCCGGGGGCGACGATCGGGTGACGGCCAACTGGTGACCCATGGCCCTCACCGGCATCCCGCGCGCGTGGCTCCTCCACCTGCCGACGGCCTCTGTCACCTCCTGGGAGGAGCTGCGCGACCTCTTCCTCGCCCGTTTCGCTGCACCAGCGCCTCCTGTCGTCGCAGCTCTCCTGGGTGGCTCCCAGGCACCACCCTTGAGTCATCACGTCAAGCCGTTCGCCCACCGGATCAGCGCCGCCTCCAAGCACCGAGAAGCCCCCCCAGGCTAGGTGGCGCCCGAGGCCGATCTAACCTTCGACTCGGAGGACCAACCCTTCAACCCCATTGGTTCGGGCGCGCTCCCGATGCTGTGCGCCCCCACCATCTGCCAGGTGGCCGTCACCAAGACCCTCATTGACGGTGGTGCCGGCCTCAACGTACTCTCGGCGGAGGCCTTCAGCCTCCTCCACGTGCCACTGGAGCGGCTCCAACCCAGCAGGCCTTTCTCGGGCGTCGGAGCCGGTTCCACCGCCTCCTTGGGATAGATCCGCCTCCCAGTGACCTTCGGCACCTGCGACAACTTCCGCACGGAGCTGATCTACTTCGATATCGCCCCCATCGGCCTCCCCTACAACGCCATCCTCGGCTATCCGGCCTTGGCTCGGTTCATGGCAGCAACTCGCCCGGCGTACAACCTCATGAAGATGCCCGGGAGCAGCGGCGTCCTCACCGTGCCAGGAGACGCGAGGGATGCACTGCAGTTGCTCCAACTCGCCTTCAAGGTGGCCGCGGTGGCACAATCCACCAGCACCGACGCCCTTGAGCCCAAGGGGGTTGCGCCAGCTAAAAAGAAGCAGTTGTTCACCCAGGACAAGGCGGAAACCAAGCAAGTACCGGTCGACGAGGACGGGTCCACCGGCGCCACCTTCACCATAGGGGCCAACCTCGAGCCCGAACAGGAGAAGGCCCTGACCGGATTCCTGCGCGCGAACAAGAAGGTGTTCGCGTGGGAACCTGATCAGTTAGCAGGAGACCCAAGAGGTGTGATCGAGCATCACCACAACGTGTGCCCCAACGTACGCCCCATGAAGTAGAAGGCAAGGAGGCAGTCTACTGAGAAACAGGCTTTCATCGTTCAACAGACCCGGAAACTGGAAGCGGCAGGGGTTATCCGCGAGGTCCGCTACCCCGATTGGCTGGCTAAGCCTATTGTCGTGCCAAAGAAGGGGGGGGGGGAGGAGCGCATGTGTGTCGACTTCACCAACCTCAACAGCCTACCCGTAGGACACATTTCCGCTCCCCCACATTGACCAGATAGTCGACTCCACCGCAGAGTGTGACCTATTGTACTTCCTGGATGCCTTCTCGGGCTAGCACCAGATCAAGATGGCGGTGGAAGACGTGGAGAAGACTGCTCTCCTAATCCCGTGTGGGGTGTACTGCTATACGTGCATGCCATTTGGGTTGCGCAACGCAGGCGCAACCTTTCAGCGGCTGATGCACATCGCTTTAGGCCGGCAGCTCGGGAGGAATGCTGTGGCTTACGTCGATGACATCGTGGTGAAGTCTCGGGAGGCAAAAACCCTGATACAGGACCTGGAGGAAACCTTCGCGAGTCTCAACGAACTGGATCTACGGCTCAACCTGGAAAATGCATGTTTGGAGTCCCCTCGGGCAAGCTCCTGGGCTTCCTAGTATCCCACAGAGGCATAGAGGCCAACCCGGAGAAGGTCAAGGCGGTCGAGGACATGAGCCCGCCAAAGACCCTCAGGAAGATGCAGAAGCTCACCGGGCGTGTAACCGCGCTAGGGCGCTTCATATCCAAGCTAGGGGAGCGAGCACTGCCCTTCTTCAAGCTTATGAAGAAGAAAGGCCCCTTCGAATGGACTGAAGAGGCCGACAAGGCGTTCCAAGAACTCAAGAGGTACCTTACCAGCCCACCGGTGATGGTAGCCCCTCGCCCTCAGGAGCCCCTGGTGCTCTACCTTGCGGCCACGCCCTACTCCGCTAGCGCAGCTCTGGTGGCGGTCAGGGAGGAGCGCCGGGCCAAAGCCGCATCGACTGACCAGACTGAAGCAGAGCGAGGCCAGGAGGGCCTCGCGAGGACCGCGACCACAGCCAGAGAGGGGCAGCCGCAGCAGGAGGGCGCACCCGGGGGCAGTGGAGGCCCCTTCAAACGATCAAGAGCCAGGGGCTCCGTTGCCTCAGGAGACGCCTCGACCCCTGGGGGACGCAAGCTGCGTCAGCACCCTCAATCTCGTCGAGCACCCTGTGTATTTCGTCAGCACAGTGCTACGGGACGCGAGGGCGCGGTACCCCATGCCTCAAAAGCTCCTCCTCGCGCTATTGGTGGCCTCACGCAAGCTGCCGCACTACTTCCAAGGCCACCCCATCAAGGTCATCTTGGCATACCCCTTGGAGAGGATACTCAGGAGCCCCAACTCAGCTGGAAGGGTTGCTGAATGGAACATCGAACTACAAGCATTTCAGCTGGAATTCAGTACGACCAGGGTCATCAAGGGAGCCGCACTTGCGGATTTCGTGGCAGAATGGGCAGAAGCACCGGGTCTCGAGGCAGGCGAAGACCGGTCACTTTCCCAGGGAAGTGAAGTGCCGGACGGCTAGGTCATGTACTTCGATGGGGCGTTCGCCCGACATGGCGCTGGAGCTGGCGCGGTGCTCGTATCCCCCACTCAAGACAAACTCTATTACGCCATGCAACTCCGCTTCCAGCATGGAGAGAAGGTCTCCAACAATATAGCAGAGTACGAAGGCCTGATAGCAGGCTTGAAAGCCGCGATCGCCTTAGGGGTAAAGCGCCTCACCATCAAGGGCGATTCACAGCTCCTCGTCAACTTCTCCAACAGGATATACGAGCCAAAGGACGATCACATGGAAGCTTACCTTGCTGAAGTCCGCAGGATGGAGAAACAGTTCTGGGGGCTGGAGCTGCAGCATGTGCCTCGCGGCACCAATCAGGAGGCCGACGACATTGCCAAGAGGGCATCTAGGCGGCTGCCGCAGGAACCTGGCGTCTTCGAGGAGCGGCTCTTCAAGCCCTCGGTGGTGCCGTCGCTATCGGGCACGGCGCAACCAAGGGAGGAGCCTCCTCAGCCGCCTACCTCGGCAGCTCCGGTCTGCGGCTCGGCCTCAGGGGCACTCCTGCTCCTGGCGTTGGAGCCTCAGGAGGGATGTTGGATCCCAGAGCTCAAGGACTACTTGATGCAAGGCATTCTGCCGGAGAACGAGGAGGAGGCGGAGCGTGTGGCATGGCAGGCCATGGCTTATTGCATCCAGGATGGCGAGCTCTACAAGAAGCGACCAAATGACATGTCCCTACGCTGCATCTCCTGAGAGAAAGGGAAGGAGCTACTAGCGGACATACATGGCAGAGACTGCGGGCACCACTCGTCATCACAGACCCTCGTCGGCAAGTCGTTCCGCAGTGGATTCTACTGGCCCACGGTGCTCAATGATGCCGTTGAGCTTATGAAGGATTGCGAGGCCTGCCAGTTTCACACTAAGCAGATCCATCAGCCTGCGGGGGGTCTACAGACTATACCCCTCTCATGGCCGTTTGCAGTTTGGGGGCTAGACATTCTGGGCCCGTTTCCTCGGGCGCAAGGGGGCTATCGCTACCTCTACGTCGCCGTGGACAAATTCACCAAGTGGGCTGAGGTGGAAGCCGTCCGCACAATCCCCGTAGGCTCTGCGGTCAAATTCATCAAGGGCCTCGTGAGCCGATTTGGGGTGCCCCACCGCATCATCACCGACAACGGTTCGCAATTCACCATTAATCTCTTCAAAACGTACTGTGCTAACCTTGGAACGCAGATATGCTACGCTTCAGTAGCACACCCCCAGAGCAATGGCCAGGCCGAGCAGGCCAACGCGGAGGTCCTGAGGGGCCTCAAAGCCACGACCTTCAAGAAGAAGCTGGAGGCCTGCGGCAGGGGCTGGTGCGACGAGCTCCAGTCCATGCTGTGGTCAATCCGCACAACTGCGACCAAGCCGACTGGCGAGACCCCGTTCTTCCTCGTCTATGGAGCAGAGGCTGTCCTCCCTCATGAGGTCAGGTGTCGCTCCGCACGGGTCCTGGCGTTCAACGAGACGCAGCAGGACGCCATGCGGGGGACGGATCTCGTGTTGGGGGAGGAACGCCGTCGAGAAGCCGCGCTGCGAGCGGCAAGGTATCAACAGGCGCTGCGACGATACCACTGCCGCAACATCCGCCCCAGAACTCTTGAGGTAGGGGATCTCGTGCTCAGACGGGTTCTCTCTAGGGAGGGGCTGCACAAGCTCTCTCCCATGTGGGAGAGCCCGTTCAAGGTTGTTCATGTCTCCAGGCCTGGCTCCGCACGCTTGGAGACCACGGAGGGGGTACCCATCCAGAATGCGTGGAACATTCAACATCTCCGGAGGTTCTATCCCTGAGCAAGGCCTAACGCCTAGGAAAGGCCCGCTGTCTATAAAGAAGGTGAATGCTTGTGAAGCCGTTGTGTTTTGGAAAAGGCCCGGTGCCTGTGAAGAAGGTGAATGCCTGTGAAGCCGCTGTGTTTTGGAAAAGGCCCGGTGCCTGTGAAGAAGGCCAATGCCTGTGAAGCTATCGCGTTTTGGAAAAGGCCCGGTGCCTGTGAAGAAGGCCAATGCCTGTGAAGCTATCGCGTTTTGGGAAAGGCCCGGTGCCTGTGAAGAAGGCCAATGCCTGTGAAGCTATCGCGTTTTGGGAAAGGCCCGGTGGTTGTGAAGAAGGCAAACACTTGTGAAGCTCGCCGGCCGTGACACTCTCACATAATAATGAGTGGGGCTGTACACGCCCCGGAGTCTCCGGAGTGCCGCCCTTGGGCCTCGGGGGCTCCCGCCCACGCCCAGTGGCAACACTTAGCTCCGCACTGGTGAGAAGACGTTGAAGACTAGAATAGGTGTCGGACGCGGCTTTTTCATTTGCTTTCTGCAGTTGGCATGTTTATTCCCGTTTGAAGTCTTATTGGAGTTGTTGGCGTTCCTGGCTTGTGACTCTCTGTCTTTTTCATCCACTCGCCTCGTTTTCTCTTGCACAAGTCTCGCGAGGGATGTTCACGGGCATCCTCGCGAGCGTCTTCTGCCCCGATCGTCTGGAGCTCTCTTGCCTGAGTCCTCTGCGTGAGCACCCCTCCCAGTCCATGCCTCACGGGCATCGTGACACAAACACAGGACCTAGGCTGATCGCCCCCGCTGCCGGGACCAAAGGTTACCCCTCTAACTAATCCTCGCAGGGCATGAAGCACACAGCGAGGCCTCAGCCTCCGGAGGCGAGGGCCACGTCAAGCTCCACCAAGCTCGAATGACTCCCACACATGGACACGCAACACGGAAACATAGCGCAGAAATGGCAAAAGCAACGCGACACTTGACAACAATAGTTCTAACACGCCCCCACGGGGCCCTATACTACCTTCTTCTTTCGCAGGAAAGGAAGGAAACAAAATGGACACGGCCTGTCCAACACCAACCTACAGCAAAAGCTCGAGCTGCTCCTGGGGTTCAGGCGAACGCCTCCTCTCGCTTCACCAGGGCACGGCAGCGGGTGGACCCGCTGCCTTCACCCAGGCGGGCGTGACGGCGCGGGGCCTGGTCGAGGCCACCACTGGAGGAGCTGCTGCCTGAGGGAGAGTCGCCGAAACTTGGCGAGCCCCGAGCACCGCCGCCGGCACGCCTAACGCTGTCTTCATCCTGGTCAGTGCCGGGGCTAGGCAGGCGGCCGCGGACACCATCTTCGGGGCAGCACCCGGCACGGCGACCATCTTCCCCAAACAACCTCACGTAGAGGGTGGCATCGCCATCGAACTTGAAGTGCAGGGTGCACCGCTGACCCAGGCCGCGCGCGCGGGCAAACGTTTGCCAGCCGCGAGTCAGGGCCCCATTTTCGGAAGGGGAGACCTCCAGCGAAGCCCAGAAGGCCCTGCTGCAGCAACCATCCACCTCGAGCCAGAAGCCGCACCGGGCGCTGGCCGACAGCTCACCTACGAAGAAGTGGGCAGCTGGAGCCAGGTGCTGGTCGGGTCCGCCGAGCACACGACGAACTCCAGCAGCATGTCCGCCAAGAGAAAGCGCGGCCTGGGGGGCCGCACGGTCACGACATGCCTCCCCTGGGCAGCCGAGCACTCACCAACGTGCAGGGAACCGCTTCCGTGGCCGCGGGAAGCCGCTGCGGGGACCGCGGGATGCTTGCGAGGATGACCCCGGCCGCGCCTGGCCGGGGGGGGGGAGTCGGGCCCTGCCTGGCGGGCCTTTCCCTTCTCTGCGGCTGAGAATCTCTTCGGAGCCATGAGAACGGCGAGTGGCCGAGAAGAAGAAGGGAGTACCAGAAAGGGGTGAACTGAGGAAGCTCACACGGCCCCGTACTTATAGCCAGGGAAGGCCAACCGCCGAGCACCATGACCTCAGGTAATCATGACCCATATCTCCGCATGCAGGGACTTGTCAAGTCGTGCAGTTACCGAGGCATCGTGGGAAGTGCATACGCCCACGTCCAATCAACCGCCATGCGGCGCCCAAGGCCGCAAGCTGTCAGGGCCCACTGTGCTTCGCGCTTGCACCTTCGCTTCTCTGCTAAGGCAAGCCCGCGCGCACCTTGGGCCTGGGGGCTACTGTCGGCGTTCCGGGAACAGGGGTCCCTAGACTTGCCTGCCTGCGGCCTGCGGCGTGGCTCAGGTGGGGGCCCGGCGCGGCCCATCTTCATCAGCCCAAGCTCAAGACCCTCGCGAGGGGCCAAGACTCGTGGGGCAAACGACAGGAAGCTTCCTCAAGAGCGGCCTCATCAGGCAGGCTCGCGAGGAGGTGGAGAGATCAATGCAAGGGTACCTCACGAGGATCCCATGAGGCAAGCCATGACGATTAAGGCCAGGCGGGCGCCGGCCTGCGCAGGGTCCTTGTTTCCCCTTTGGTGCAAAGGGGGAAAGCACAGGCCAAGGTATCAGGCAAAGGTTACCATTCCGATGCAACGAGACCAAGACCAGCCGGACGGTCGGACGGAGGTCACCGTGGAGCCCAAGACGGCGTCACCACCAGTGCTTTTGGCAGCCGAAGACCACCTTTGGTCAGGATAACTTGTACTAGATGTTCCCCTTCAAAATGGCCAATTGTTGGCACCCTTCCTGCTCAATTATTCGGGGAGAGGCCCAGGGCCTCTATAAATAGAGCTAGCCTCCACAAAGAGAAGGGGAGAGGAGAAGACCCAGTAGAGACTAAGTAGAGCACACCGCACCAGCTCAAGAACACCCCTCGCGAGGCTGTTCTTCCCTTGTACTGTCCATCATCAGCCCCAGAGGCAATCCACCACCCCACACACTGGAGTAGGGTATTACACCACAACGGTGGCCCGAACCAGTATAAACCTCGTGTCTCTTGTGTTGCTCATCATTTTCATCTTAGTTCGCACGAGAGGATTGGACGTAGATCGGTAGGGGAGAGATCTTCGCGCGCACCCCAGTGTTCGAACCTCAAGGGCCTGCCGGAACCCGAAATCCGACAGGTTTAGCCCCTACGATCTTGTGGTAGATCAACTATTGTAATACTCATATCATCAAGAACAATCAAGCAGGACGTAGGGTATTACCTCCATCAAGAGGGCCCGAACCTGGGTAAACATCATGTCCCCTGCCTCCTGTTACCATCTGCCTTAGACGCATAGTTCGGGACCCCCTACCCGAGATCCGCCGGTTTTGACACTGACATTGGTGCTTTCATTGAGAGTTCCACTGTGCCGTCACTGTAAGGCTCGATGGCTCCTTCAATCATCAGTAATGATGCGGTCCAGGGCGAGGTTTTCTTCCCCGGACAGATCTTCATATTCGGCGGCTTCGCATTGCAGGCCAATTCGCTTGGCCATCTGGAGCAGATCGAGAGCTACGCCCCTGGCCATCAGGTCAGGTTCGGAAACTTAAACTACGTTGCCGACATCCGCGGAGACTTGATCTTCGATGGATTCGAGCCCGTGTCCGGTGCACCACACAGTCACGACGAGCACGACGTAACTCTTCTATTTGACAGTGTTCGGGAGATCTCATCTGCAACTACTCTGGCCTTCAACCCGGAGAAAATTGTGCCATCCAAGGACGGAGGGATAGACCCCGCCATGGAGGCTGCACTCTCAGTGGCGATGGAGCCGGATACTGACTTCACCCCTTACGAGAGCCGTGTCGCCAAACCACTGGATTCATCTCTGACCACGGACTCCGAGCCGCCTACATCCGTGCCCATCGAATCCGACTAGGCGCCGATCATGGAGTTCACCTCCGTGGATATCTTTCAGCACTCGCCTTTCGGCGATGTGCTAAATTCATTAAATTCTCTCTCCTTGTCAGGAGAACCTTGGCCGAACTATGTACGACTAGAATGGGATACGGACGACGAAGAAATTCGCTGCCCGCCCACCACCCACTTAGTAGCCACTGTCGACGACTTAACCGACATGCTCAACTTCGACTCCGAAGACATCGATGGCATGCACGAAGATGCAGGAGACGAACAGGAACCAGCGCCCACAGGGCTCCGGACAGCCACTTTATCACATGACATATACATGGTGGATACACCCAAAGAAGGCAATGGCGAAGAGACAACGGAGGATGGCCCCTCCAAGAAGCAACCCAAGTGCCGACGTCAGCGGCGCCGCTCTAAGTCCCGCCATAGCAAAAACAGCGATAACAGCGCAAGAGAAAATAACACTCCAGTCGACTCCATAGGAAACGACGACCACATTGCCCCGGCGGCAGAGCACGATGAAGCTACAAGCAGCGAACATAGTACGGATCCGACGTCCAAACACGGTGACGCGGAGGATAAACCTCAACAAACCCCATCTGGGGAGGAAAACAGTCCGGACGAAGATGCACACATCATCCCGGAAACACACTTGGAGCAGGAGAACCTCCGCAGGAGGCTTATTGCCACAGCGAGGAGTCTGAAGAAGCAGAAGCAAAGGCTTAAGGCCGCACAAAATACACTCAACAACAGGTGGAACAAAGTGCTTGACAAAGAAGCAAAGTATGGTGGAAGTTACCACACAAAGAGCTATCCAAAGCGCAAGCTGCTACCTGAATTCGACGACGAGGCCTTAGAGCCCACACAGCCAAATAATGAAACGGCCAACCGGCCGGATCCACCACCTTGTGACCATGATAGAGCGGCTAACAAAGTCACACATAAGTCAACACACGATCTACGTGAGGACTTGCGCCAAAAATCCGGTACAACCAGATCCATCTATGGATCTAGGAAGCGCGCTCCGGCACAAAATCAAAACCAAATATTACAACCGTCCGAACGCCATGGTACGTCCAAGTACAGGGGTGCCGCACACCCCCTATGTTTCACCGATGAGGTGCTGGACCACGAATTCCCAGAAGGATTCAAACCAGTGAACATCGAGGCGTACAATGGGACCACAGACCCTGGGGTCTGGATTGAGGACTTTATCCTCCATATCCATATGGCTCGTGGAGACGATCTCCATGCCATTAAATACTTGCCCCTCAAGCTTAAAGGACCAGCTCGGCACTGGCTGAAAAGCCTCCCCGAAAACTCACTTGGAAGTTGCGAGGAGCTCGAGGACGCTTTTCGGGCTAATTTTCAAGGGACCTACGTCCGACCTCCGGATGCAGACGATTTAAGTCATATAATTCAACAATCCGGAGAGTCCGCCCGAAAGCTTTGGAACAAGTTTCTCACCAAGAAGAACCAAATCGTCGACTATCTGGACGCCGAAGCCTTAGCAGCTTTCAAACACAGCGTCCAAGACGAATGGCTCGCCAGACACCTCGGCCAAGAAAAACCGAGAACAATGGCAGCTCTAACAAACCTCATGACCCGCTTTTGCGCGGGCGAAGACAGCTGGTTAGCCCGCAGTAGCACCAGCGACCCAAGCACATCCGAAGTCAGGGATGGCAATGGAAAACCATGACGCAATAAAAGCAAGCATCGAAATAAAGAAGATAGCACCGATAATACGGCGGTAAACGTCGGATTCAGGGGCTCTCGACCAGGTCAGCGGAGAAAGCCTTTTAAAGGCAGCAGAGACGGACCGTCTGGCCTAAACAAGATTCTTGACAAACTATATCGGATTTGTGGCACCCCCGACAAACCTGTGAATCACACCCACAGAGAATGCTGGGTCTTCAAGCAGGCCGGTAAGCTAAACGCCGAACACAAAAGGGGGGAGACACCAAGCAAATACGAGGGCGAGCCTCGCTAGCAAAGCACTGGACGACAGAAAAAATTCCCACCAGAGGTTAAAATAGTAAACATGATCCATGTGATGAAGAGGAGAGGCAAACATGCACTCCGAGACACACGCGCCACAGAGCCCGTCACCCCTAGGTTCAACCCCTGGTTGGCCTGCCCGATCACTTTTGATCGCGGGGATCACGCACCAAGCATCCAGCATGAAGGATTGGCTGCCTTGGTGTTAGACCCAATAATAAACGGATACCATCTCACAAGAGTCCTCATAGACACAGTCCGCAAAATGGGGATAGACCCGACAAAAATAAGCCACAGTACTACTACCTTCAAGGGAGTAATACCAGGCCTAGAGGCCCGCTGCACGGGCTCTCTAGTACTAGAGGTTGTATTCGGTTCTTCCGACAACTTCCGAAGCGAAAGGTTAACTTTCTACATCGCTCCATTCCGAAGTGGCTATCAGGCACTACTTGGAAGCGGCTTCACTCGTTTTAATACAATACCACATTACGCTTCTCTCAAGCTTAAGATGCCCGATCCATGTGGCACCATCACAGTTAGCGGAAACACTGAGCGTTCTCTATGCGCGGAAGAATGTGCGGCGGCTTTAGCCGCCGAGCACTAGACGGCCTCACGAACCAGAAAAAATGACAGCTCGTCAAGACTACGGACATGGTTAGACGAGTCCGGTGCACCACTACATATACATGAGATTGGTTTGATGATCAAACCCTCCTAGACAGTACCAGGGGCTTCCCACGTGTAATCAGGGCTAGTCCGGCTCAACTTGACTTATCTTGAGTTTTAATGGTTTATTGATAATAACCAATTTTCTGACACGGCAACTTACACCTAAGTTCTTCTCTTTTACACATGACAATCGTGCTACACCCGTCCAGGACATGGCACAACAGAGACACAGGCGTAGACGTGCAGCAAGGACCCGCTAAAAGGTTTATTTTTAGATTAAGACCCCGCGTAAACCTTTTTTACTGTCTCTTGTTGTTCACATCCTCCGGATACTCAATACAACCGAGAAGGATGCCGACGTATTGGCATGTGGCCACGTCAGGATATTGCACGTACCTGGACACCCGGGGTTTATTATTAAGGGCATTGTTCAGCCCGACATATGTTATAAAGACCGAATACCTTAGGGAGTGTTCGACGTTGCGAGTTTGGCCTTATATGCATCAGCTCTGAATCATGTCTTTGGTCAAATGTTGGGTTTGCCCACCTCCCATGTTTTGGTACCTTACATTACACTATATCGGCTAAGGTAGGACTGGGAGAACTACTGCGATTGTGCCCTGGTTTATCCGGATGAGCACCTCAGTAGAGAAAGCCAAAAACTGACTGTCATGATATAGCGCGAGACTGGTCAACCACTCGATGACTCAGCGGAATCTTCGGGATTCCTCCGCATTAATGAAGGGCCATTTCCCGGTCATGTACGTACGCGCTCCGTATTCGAACAAGCGCAGAAGTACCAGGGGCTATATAGTAGCCCCACCATCAAACTCCTATGGCTAAGTGAAAGTGTTAAAGCAATATAGTCTGATTGCCTCGTTCGCTGTGCTACCACCTCCTTAATGGACCAAGACGTTGGATCAAGTGTGAATACACGTTTTTTGCGAACACCTCTGCATTATATGCGTGGGGGCGGAAGCCGACGACTGCAAACTTTCAGGTTATATACATATATACATAAACGGCCGCACAGGAGGCATCATAATGCTTTCAGGCAAAAGTATAAACACAACCTTGATAACTCAATAAAACATTGTTCTTGCAATGGGAGTACATGTCACTAGAACATGATATTCTTCAAGCATTGAGCCTCTATCGAACGAGCGCCTTCAAGGACTTCTTTAAAGTAGTGCTCGGTAGCCACTCGGCCCACGGGCGAACCCTGTGTTGCAACAGTGGTGGCATCCATCTCTGCCCAGTATGTCTTGACACGAGCAAAGGCCATCCGCGCACCCTCTATGCACGCCGACCTCTTCATAGCATCGATGTGCGGCACATCACCAAGAATTGTTGCACTAAACTAAAGTAACTATTCGGCCTTGGCCCTCCCGGCCACAGATGATCCACAATGGACCTCATGGCGAGTCCGGACAACCTATGGAGCTCGGCCCACTTGGCCATTTGCTCATTCAATAGCAGCGGACGCACTAGAGCATGGAACTGTGACCAGAACAACTTTTCCACTTCGCGATTCCTTTGATCCTTGAAGTACTCGGCCGCGTCAGCAGCACTTGCCGCCAAATTCACGTAGGCATCCATAGAACTCAATAGTTGATCAAGAGGAGCATACTTCGGATCTTCGAACTTAGTGCGCAACAAGAAGGGCTTCCCAGCCACGATATCCACAGCTTGATGCAGCTCCTCCTTCGTCGCTCTGATTTTAGAACGGGCTTCCTTGGTTTCTACCATGGCCTTCTCCAGGTCCGTCGCCCTCGCTCGGCTTTCTTTCTCAAGAAGCTGGTAATGGTCAGCGGCATCTTTCAACTCAATGGCCATCTTGGCTATCCTTTCCTTGCTCTAGCGATGCGCGGACTGTTCGGCCCGCAGCTCTTCGACCGCCTTTAGAGTGGCTGCATCGCTATTCCTTGCTTGTCCCTTGGCTCGGGCAAGCTCTGCCCGCAGGGTCTCCATGGTGGCAGCTCCATCTGTAGTCACAACATATTAAAGATACTGGCATCATGCTCCTCTTACTATGCGTTGATCACCGGAGAAATCACTTACCATGTGCCTCGTCAAGCCGCTTGTTGACAAGCATGATGTCGGCATCCGCCACATCAAGTTGCCACTTTAACTCAGCAAACCCATCAGTCCGGCTAGACACGGGAACATCAGCCACCTGCACATAAAGGCGGTCTAGTTATTACCTGGGACTATGATCCTCTGTTTGCCGCCGTTTTCGACGACAACTAGAGTTTCAGGGGCTACTATCTGCATAGGGCACACCTAACGTGTGCGGTACCATCAAAAACATACACTATTTCACGTACCTCAAAGCCTTTTAGCAGACTCATAAAAGCTTCATGCAATCCGCATTCAGCGGATGAAATCCTTTCAACTACCGTACTCATTAGCGTATGATGTGATTCTGAGATGGCCGCTCGCTCCAGAAGATTCTTCAATGCGTCCGACCGCACACGATACGGTTCTGGACTCTTTCTGTTGCTCTCTTTAGGAGCCAAACACTGAGGACTCTGGGTGGCCAAGGGATTACCCCCTAGCCTTGGCGGATCAGGAGAAACCCTCCGCGACGACACTTCAGGGTCGCCTGCCTCATAAGACGGGGTGGCAGGGGGAGGTGTTTCGCTCTCCATCATCTACGGAAGAAGATCCCCCGAAGACGAACTCCATCGAGAAGGGCTATGGTCCGAACTACAAGATATAAGTTTTGGTTATTGTCTTCAGAAGTAAGGTAGGATATTTTCACTGCTAAGTACTTTTCGATTACTTACAGCTTGGTAGAGGGCTGATTCCCTTGCAGACACTGTGCGGCTAGGGTACCCCCCGAGGCAGGACCCTCTGGCGAAGATTTCTTCCCTCGTTTGGAAACCTCTGTTTCCGGATCTTCAGAGGTTGTCCTCTTCCTTCCTTGGGGAGAGGGAATGTCAGATTCTTCTCCCTGGTTATCCTCCTTCGCGGAGGCGCTCATTCCCCCGGTTGGGATGAGTAGTGAGTGAGGCTCGCTTTCGGCCTCTTTATTCCCCCTTTATCTTCCTTCGAGGGCACCTGATAAGGTGCCAGCTCCAGCATTCTGTCTAGTACTGGATTGGCCAAGCCCTCGGGAAGGGGGGCCGGACACGTGATCATCTTTGCCTTTGTTATCCAGTCCTGGTCAAAGAGCGACTTTTCAGAATGATGTTATGATAAATAAGAGAAACATTGTGTTCGGCCACGGGATTACTTACTTGGTTATCTAGGCTATTACAGCTTAGATCCACATCCTCGGTGGTGTCCGAACACTTTATTTGTGGTCCGAAGAACAACTTGTACATCTCCTCGAGCGTCATGCCGAGGAAGTGCTGAATGATTCGCGGTCCCTCCGGGTTGAACTCCCACAAACGAAGAGTTCTACATTTGTGTAACGCCCCGAGACCGATGTGCCACGTGTCCTCCAGTTATTCGCTGTTGTTGCCTTGTCATTGCTTGCGTGTCATGCATTGCATATCATGTCATCATGTGCATTTCATTTGCATACGTGTTCGTCTCATGCATCCGAACATTTTTCCCGTTGTCAGTTTTGCATTCCGGCGCTTCGTTCTCCTCCGGTGGTCATTTCTACCTTTCTTTTGTTTGGGGATTAATCATTTCCGGATTGGACCGAGACTTGCCAAGTGGCCTTGGTTTACTACCGATAGACCGCCTGTCAAGTTCCGTACCATTTGGACTTTGTTTGATACTCCAACGGTTAACCGAGGGACCGAAAAGGCCTCGTGCGTGTTGCAGCCCAACACCCCTCCATTTTTGCCCAAAACCCACCTAAGACATATCCATCATCTCGGTCGTTCGATCACGATCGCGTGGCTGAAAACCGCACCTCATTTGGACTCTCCTAGCTCCCTCTACCTATATATATGTGTTCCACTCCGAAATTCACGGTTCTTCCCCCCCCCCCCTAAACCCTAGATCTATCTTCCCCGTCGCCGCCGGATGAAAACCCGCAGCCCGGACATGTCCGCCGCCGCCTGCGTCCAATCGGGCGCCGCCACCTATCCCGCGGGCGAGGCCCACTTCGCCGCACCCGCCGCGGCCCACCCGGGCCCGAGCAGGGCCCCCGAGCGCGGTCGCCGTCTCCCCGCACCGCCCCGCTCCTCCCTCGTTCGCGCCGCCGCCTCCCTGTGAGCCGGACGCCGCGCCTCCGCTCGACGCCGCGCACCTCGCCGGCCGCAAGCTCCGGCCACCGCGAGCCGGCCCGCCTTCGTCCGTCTTCCGCCGCCAAACCGCGCCACGGCCGCCGCCTTCCTCCGCCGCCCCGCGCCGGGATCCGGCCGGATCCGGCGAGATCCGGCCCGGATCCGCCATCTCTAGCGAGGTCCACTCCTCTTCCGGCCATCTCCGGCGAGATCCGCCGCCGCCTCGGTCCGCGCGCTGCCAAACCCTAGATCTGGAGGTGGAATTTCTATTAAGTCCCCGAGTTTCCCACGTTTCAAATGCACATGTTCATCGCCTTGTAACTTTGCATTCCATAGCTCCGATTCATGCATATAGCATATCAAAATGTTCGTCTCAGAGAGTACATCATTTCATCTCATTGCATCATTTTCATTCGAGTTCATCTTGATGCCCGAAATGCTGCTAGAAGAGTGCTACTTGAGATAATTGTCTGATCTGCTGCTCCATTTAGATATTTGTCATTTTTGCCATGATTATTGTGTGCATGATATGCCCATGACCTCTACATATGTTTTGTTAAGGGTTTTGCCATCTTTCCAGAGGTGCAACCCATGTATTTTTGTGATGTGTGTGGTGACTAGCACAAGCTTGCAAAGTGAGGCATTCGTTAATGCTGTTTTCAAGGACTTAGCATTTCCACTAAGTCCTTGGTCTGTTTATCTCATTATGCCATATGTTCATGTTGTTTCCTAGTGATCCGTGCCTCTTTTGAGGATGATCAGTAAGGATGTTTGTTAATCTTGTAGTGCTCTATCCATCCACGTCTTTGTGTTCAATTATGGAGCACCCTAGCTTGAGTCAATCGAGCTCTACTTTTGCTATTTCGTGAATCTGGGCAGATTGTCTACTTGTTAGCGATTTTACCGAGGATGTTGTAGTTGATCCGTGCATGCCATGCTATTGTTCTTGCCATGTCTAGCTTTTATTATGTGTATTCTTGATGGTTGTATTCTTAGATTGTCATGACTTGCTCTGTAGTGAGTGCATCGAGCTCGTAAACATGCCTACTTGATATCTGTTTCAGCATGCTCTACTTTTCACCAAGTCTGTAACCTGATTATGTTTTTGCCATGTTCACATGCTTGCAATTGTATTTTCTGATCCCTTTTGGCTCAAGGTCACTAAGGGACTTTTGTTAAGCTCTTTGAGTAGCTCCATGCCATGCTTTACTTTTCCATGTTCAGGTCCTGTAGCATATAGTTTTGTTGCTCCGAAGAGTGCTATCTGATCTGAAATTCCAGACAAGTGTTAATTTCACTAAGTCTGAGATCTGTTTACCATATGCATTTTTGCCATGCTTGTTTGAACCTATTAATGAACGAATTAGCCGTAGCTCAGTGTTCATCTTTTGTTAAGCTTCATGAGTGGATCCCTGCCATGTATTTTGTTGTCATGTTTGAGTGTCGTAGCATGCTCATCTTGTTGCATGATGGCTACTTGCTGTATATCGCAGACCAGTGTCATTTGAATTGCTTGCCATTCGCCACCTAGCCTCTTTTTCCCTTGGGTTTCGCGGACTCAAGGGTCATCATTGTTTTACCCCCCCGGGCCAGTGCTCCTCTAAGTGTTGGTCCAACCTGTCAGCTGCCGGTGACCACCAGGGGCAACTCTGGGCTGGCCTACCCGTACCTAGGACAATCTGAGTGTGCCCTGAGAAAGAGATATGTGCAGCTCCTATCGGGATTTGTCGGCACATTCGGGCGGTGTTGCTGGTTTAGTTTTACCCTGTCGAAATGTCTTGTTGTACCGAGATACCGAGTCTGATCGGAATGTCTCGGGAGGAGGTCTATTCCTTCGTTGACCGTGAGAGCTTGTGATGGGCTAAGTTGGGACACCCCTGCAGGGATTTGAACTTTCGAAAGCTGTGCCCGCGGTTATGGGAAGATGGGAATTTATTAACGTCCGGTTGTAGAAAACCTAAATTTGACCTTAATTAAAATGAATCAACAGGGTGTGTTACCGTGATGGTCTCTTTCCGGCGGAGTCCGGGAAGTGAACACGGTGTTGGAGTTATGCTTGACGTAGGTTGTTTAGGATCACTTCTTGATCATACTTTCTCGATCGTGCTTTGCCTTCTCTTCTCGCTCTCAATTGCGTATGTTAGCCACCATATATGCTAGTCGCTTGTTGTAGCTCCACCTCATACCTTTACCTTACCCATAAGCTTAAATAGTCTTGATCGCGAGGGTGTGAAATTGCTGAGTCCCCGTGGCTCACAGTTACTTCCAAAACCAATTTGCAGGTGCCAATGTGTCTGTGCAGATGACGCAACCAAGCTCAAGGAGGAGCTCTATGAAGATCTTGTCCTTTATGCTGTTTCGTTCTAGTTGATCAGTAGTGGAGCCCAGTTGGGGTCGATCGGGGACCGTGTCGCATTTGGGGTTCTTCTTTTATTTTGGTTCCATAGTCGGACCTTGATTGTATTCGGATGATGTAATGCTTTATTCATGTAATTGTGTGAAGTGGCGATTGTAAGCCAACTATGTATCTTTTTCCCCTATTGTATTACATGGGTTGTGTGAAGATTACCTCACTTGCGACATTGCTTTCAGTGCGGTTATGCCTCTAAGTCGTGCTTCGACACGTGGGAGATATAGCCGCATCAAGGGCGTTACAATTTGCAAGGCGGGACCTAGCGAACTAGCATGACCTGCATCACTGTGACTAGGTTGACGTCTCTCTCAATGAGATCTCGGATGCGACTCTGCAATATCGGCACATCCTTTACTGGACCCCAGTTTAGCCCCTCGCTGATCCATGACGTCAGTTGTGGTGGGGGGGCCGAGCGAAAGGCAGGGGCGGCTATCCACTTGGCACTCCGGGGAGCTGTAATATAAAACCAGTCCCGCAGCCACAAACTGGACACCTCTGGGAAGGAACCCTCTGGCCATGGAGCATCAGCGCTTTTGCTTATTACGGCACCTCCGCACTCTGCGTGGCGCCCTTCGATCATCTTCGGCTTCACATTGAAGGTCTTGAGCCACAGGCCGAAGTGATGGGTAATGCGAAGGAAGGCCTCACATACGACGATAAACAATGAGATGTGAAGGAGGGAATCCAGGGCCAGATCATGGAAATCTAGCCCATAATAGAACATGAGCCCCCTAACAAAGGGATCTAGAGCGAGGCCTAGTCCTTGGAGGAAGTGATAGATGAACACAACACTCTCGTTGGGTTCGGGAGTGGGGATGACCTGCCCTCGGGCGGGCAGCCTGTGCGAGATTTCGGCGGTTAGATATCTGGCCTCTCTCAGCTTCTTGATGTCCTCCTCTGTGACAGAGGAAGGCACCCACTGACCTTGGAGGTTGGATCCGGACATGGTTGAAGGTCCGAAGCGCCTGACCTGAGCCTGGGGTGTTGGAACTCAAGGTGGGGGAAGGATTTGATTGAGCACGAGAGGAAAAAGGGACAGGTCTTGGCCTCTTTATAAAGAGGATGAATGCCAAGCGTCCTCCTCGCGGCCGTTTTGGACTCGCCTAAAATCGAGGAGTCATACCAACGGGCACGAGTGGGTTACCACGTCCGTATTGATGAGAATTGCGTAATAAGGGGAACACGATCTCTGCTTTGACAAGACGTGTCAAGAAAACTGCCTCGTGATATGTGCGGTGCTGGTTGAGAAAAACGGTTCGTACAATGACCGGGACATGGCGTGATGTCATGCTGTCGAAACATGTCAGTAGATTAGATTTGTGGAAATATTAT
Organism: Triticum urartu; assembly: GCF_056163025.1. Classification (NCBI taxonomy): domain Eukaryota; kingdom Viridiplantae; phylum Streptophyta; class Magnoliopsida; order Poales; family Poaceae; genus Triticum; species Triticum urartu. Next base: position 395,401,312 of record NC_141876.1, on the reverse strand, counting down.
TCTCTCTACGGTGGTATGTGGAACTTGTTTTGTAGAGCCGGACACTATCCTTGTGTTCAAAATCTTCCATGGAGTATTCGGAGGAGGAACCCGCCTTGCAATGCCGAAGACAATATTGCGCGCCAGACTCATCGTCATTGAAGCCTGGTTCAGGGGCAGGTTAGGGAATTCTGGATTAGGGGGTCTCCAGACAGCTGGACTATATCCTTTGGCCGGACTGTTGGACTATGAAGATACAAGACTTCCTCCCATGTCCGGATGGGACTCTCTTTGGCGTGGAAGGCAAGCTAGGCAATACGGATATGTAGATCTCCTCCCTTATAACCGACTCTGTGTAACCCTAGCCCCCTCCGGTGTCTATATAAACCGGAGGGTTTAGTCCGTAGGACAACAGACAATCATACCATAGGCTAGCTTCTAGGGTTTAGCCTCTATGATCTCATGGTAGATCAACTCTTGTAATACTCATATCATCAAGAACAATCAAGCAGGACGTAGGGTATTACCTCCATCAAGAGGGCCCGAACCTGAGTAAACATTGTGTCCCCTACCTCCTGTTACCATCCACCTTAGACGCACAGTTCGGGACCCCCTACCCGACATCTGCCGGTTTTGACACCGACACTGGTGGTAATGTTACTGTCTACAAAGCTCGACTTGTTGCGAAAGGTTTTACATAAGTTGAAGGAGTTGACTATGATGAGACCTTCTCACCCATAGCAATGCTTAAGTCTGTCCGAATCATGTTAGCAATTGCCGCACTTTATGGTTATGAAATCTGGCAGAGGGATGTCAAAGCTGCTTTCCTTATTGGATTTCTTAAAGAAGAGTTGTATGTGATGCAATGAGAAGGTTTTGTCGATCCTAAAGGTGCTAACAAAGTATGCAAGCTCCAGCGATCAATTTATGGACTGGTGCAAGCATCTCGGAGTTGGAATATACGCTTTGATTGTGTGATCAAAGCTTATGGTTTTATACAGACTTTCAGAGAAGCATGTATATACAAGAAAGTGAGTGGGAGCTCTGTAGCGTTTCTAATATTATATGTGGATGACATATTGTTGATTGGAAATGATATAGAATTTCTGGATAGCATAAAAGGATACTTGAATAAGAATTTTTCAATGAAAGACCTTGGTGAAGTTGCTTATATATTTGGCATCAAGATCTATAGAGATAGATCAAGGAACTTAATTGGACTTTCACAAAGCATATACCTTGATAAAATTTTGAAGAAGTTCAAAATGGATCAGTCAAAGAAAGGGTTCTTGCCTGTGTTACAAGGTGTGAAGTTGAGTCAGACTCAATGCCTGACCACTGTAGAAGATAGAGAGAAAATGAAAGTCATCCCTATGCCCCAGCCATAGGTTCTATCATGTATGCAATGCTGTGTACCCAGCGTTCTAAATAGCGGATAGCGGGCTGGTAGAGGATCGGCCTCGGCGTAGCGGAATGCGGATAGCGGGCGATATTGCGGGGGTTATGTCTGTGTAGCGAATATGTAAAACACTTGCTAATTGTAGAATATAATGTATATTTTTAAGCCGTTGACAACAATATGACACTTGGATTGAATAATCATCATTTATATAAGCATATAGATTGTAACTAGTCCATCTGGACAAAAACTATCAGTATGACACAACACATATACACTACAATTAGTCCATTGTACAATATTCAACCATGTAACCATGCAAACAAAAACTACCAACCAAGCATACAAGTCAGACCACAACCATCACGCAAAAATAAACAGATCCAATTCTGATCATGGAAGTGTTGGGGAACGCAGTAATTTCAAAAATTTCCTACACACACGCAAGATCATGGTGATACATAGCAACGAGAGGGGAGAGTGTCGTCCACGTACCCTCGTAGACTGTAAGTGGAAGCGTTATGAGAACGTAGTTGATGTAGTCGTACGTCTTCACGATCAGAGCGATCCAAGTACCGAACGTACGACACCTCCGAGTTCAGCACACGTTCAACTCGGTGATGTCCCACGAACTCTGATCTAGCAGAGCTTCGAGGGAGATTTCCGTCAGCACGACGGCGTGATGATAGTGATGATGATGCTACCGACGCAGGGCTTTGCCTAAGCACCGCTACGATATGACCGAGGTGGATTATGGTGGAGGGGGCACCACACACGGCTCAAAGATCAACTGATCAACTTGTGTGTCTTGGGGTGCCCCCTGCCCCCGTATATAAAGGAGCAAGGGGGAGGCCGGCCGGCCCTAGCAGGGCGCTCCAAGAGGAGGAGTCCTCCTCCTAGTGGGACTAGGACTCCCCTTTCCTAGTCCCACTAGGAGGGGGAAGGAAGGAGTGGGAGAGGGGAAAAGCAAGGGGGCGCCCCCCCTCCTTGTCCTATTCGGACTCAAGGGGAGGGGGCACGTGGCCTACCCTGGCCAGCCCCTCTCTCTCTCCACTTGGGCCCAACAAGGCCCATTAACCCCCGGGGGGTTCCTGTAACCCCCCCCGGCACTCCGGTAAAATCCCGATTTCACCCAGAACTAATTCGATGTCCAAATATAGGCTTCCAATATATCAATCTTTATGTCTCGACCATTTCGAGACTCCTCATCATGTCCGTGATCATATCCGGGACTCTAAACTACCTTAGGTACATCAAAACACATAAACTCATATTACAAATCGTCACAGAACGTTAAGCGTGCGGACCCTACGGGTTCGAGAACTATGTAGACATGACCGAGACTTATCTCTGGTCAACAACCAATAGCGGAACCTGGATGCTCATATTGGCTCCTAGATATTCTACGAAGAACTTTGTCGATCAAACCGCATAACAACATACGTTGTTCCCTTTGTCATCGGTATGTTACTTGGCTGAGATTCTATCGTCGGTGTCGGATTTCGGGTTCCGGAAGACCCTTGAGGTTCGAAAACTGGGGTGCGCGCGGAGATTTCGCCTCCTACCTACCTGCGCCCCTCTGCCTTGCTAGGATCTGAACTAAGGAAAGAACAACGCAAGAGACACAGGGTTTATACTGGTTCGGGCCACTGTTGTGGTGTAATACCCTACTCAAGTGTGTGGTGTGGTGGATTGCCTCTTGGGCTGATGGTGATGAACAATACAAGGAAGAACAGCCTCACGAGGGTCTGTTCTTGGCTGGGGTGATGAACTGCTGGGAGGAGCTCAGTCACCTTTCTCTCTCTCTCTCTCTCTCTCTCTCTCTCTCTCTCTCTTTCCCTGCCTCTCCTTGATCCGTCTCTCTGTCCCTCCGTGTTCTGTGGGTGGCTGGTCCTATTTATAGAGGCCCTGGTCCTCTTCCCAAATATCGAGCAGGAAGGGAGCCAACAATGGCGGGCTAATTTGAAGGGGGACAGCTAGTATCAACTATCCTGACAAAAGTAGTCTTCGCCTGCGCAAAGCTCTGGTGATGACGCCGTCTTGGGCTCCACGGTGACCTCCGTCTCGCAGTCCTCCTGGTCTTGGTCTCGTTGCACCGAAATGGCAACCTTTGCCTGATGCCTCGGTACTCCGCGGCTGCGCTAGCCCCCTTTGCACCAAAGAGGAAGGGAGGACGCTGCGCGGGCTGGCACCCGCCTGGCGCCCCCGGTCGTCATGGCTTGCGTCACGGGCACCTCATGAGGTACCCCGCCTTGATCTCTCCGCCTCCTCGTGAGCCAGCCTGACGAGGCCGCGCCTGAGGAAGCTCCGCGTCATCCACCCCGCGAGGCTTGGCCCCTCGCGAGGGTCTTGGGTTTGTGTTGGTGAAGATGAGCCGCGCTGGGCCCCCTTTTAGCCACGCCGCCGGCCGCAGGCAGGCAAGTCTGGGGACCCCCATTCCCAGAACGCCGACAGTAGCCCCCGGGCCCAAGGCGCGCCCGGACTTGGCCGTGCTGGGAGGCGGAAGGGCAAGAGCGAAGCGCCGCGGGCCCTAACAGCCTGCGGCCTTGGGCGCCGCGTGGTGGTTGGTTGGATGTGGGCGGCACTGTTCCCCCATGCCCTCCTTTTCTTGCGCCGTGCTAGGCGGACCCGTTGTCGTACACAGCCGTTCCCCTGTTTGGTTGCTCGAGCGCCCTCTGTCCTTCCTCCGCTTGAACTCTGGTTTCTGTTTCCAACTCAATCTTGAACCTCCCCCCTTCCCATTGCCATGGCTCCGATGAAGAAGGGAAGAGGGGAGAACCCCGTGTCTCCGCCTTGCCCGCCACCGTTGGCGGCCCCCGCCGAGGGCTTGGGCAAGGTCAGCTTGGCTCTGGCCACCATCTTCAATGAATGCGGGAGGACGACAGCTTGGCCCGCGTCCCACTTCTCCATCGGCAGGATAGCCACTGAGGTCCCATATTTTGCCGACGCCCTGTGGGCGGGTCTGGTTCCTCCCTTTTCTGATTTCCTCAATGCCGTGCTCTCCCATTATCATATCCACCTGATGCATCTGGGTCCTGAATCCATCGCTCTCCTTTCGGTCTTCGCCTTTGTTTGCGAGGCTATGATGGGCATCCTTCCTTCGGTTGCCTTGCTGCGCCACTTCTTCTCGCTGCGTCTTGTTGACCCTACCCAACGCTGGGCGTGTGTGAGCTTCGTTGCCGCGCCTGAGACGGCGGCCTCTGGGATTGACTTCAAGCTCCCTCCGCCCGCGGCCGGGTTCCGCGAGCGGTGGCTGTATGTGGATGCTGGGGTGCCCAGCCCCCTGCTGTCGGAGCCAACTTCGCCTGCTGTCCCCAATTCGGGCTGGGGCCAGGAGACGCTTGAGAGCCCCCGGCTCGTCTTCGTCTGGCACCGCTTCGTGTTCTTGATGTCGCTTGGCGTGACAGCGCCCAAGGTGGTGAAGGAGTTCCTGCTATGCCGCGTCGCTCCTCTCCAGCGCCACTCCCACCGGATGTGGGCCTTCAGCGGGTGCGATGATCGTATGAGGCTCCAGGAAGAGGACCTGACACCTGAAGTGCTGAGGATGGCGCTCTTGACCCTGACGGGGGACCCCAACCCTGGCAGTATCCAGCAGGGAGGGGCCTTGCTGTACCTCTGCCAGAGCGGGGGCGATCTTGTGAGGCAGGTGCCTACCTTCGGTGAGTGGGGGCCGCGCCCCGTCGGCCTTCAGGGGCCTCGTGAGAACCCAGTGGTGGTGACTGCCCTTCCAGTCGGCCCAGGCGACTCTTCCTCAAGTGGCGGAGCAGGGAGGCTCGAGGCGCCAGAGGCCGAGTGGGCTCCCGGCAAGGTGACAACGTCGGGCGAGGCTCGTGAGGAAGCAGTTATCGGGGCCCGTGCCGCCGAGGCTGAGGGTGAGAAGCAGCTGCCCTCTGCGCCTTCGACCGAGGCCACCGAGGCTCCGGCGGCTTCTCTTGGCGAGGCGATTGGCTGCGCACGCCAGGCAGGCGCCCCTGACGCAGATCGCCTTGACGCTCCATCTTCGTCGCAGGTTGATCCCTGCGCCCGACTCTTAGGCCGCTTCCGCGTGGACTTCCAGGCCCTCCGGAAGAGAAGGGAGGCCCTGGGCGACAATTACCCTTGTCGCCTACTGAAGCGTAGGAAGTACTTCTCCACTGATGAGTAAGCCTTCTCCTTTCCCAGCTCCCGATCCTCCTGTTTCTCTTACTGACTCTTGCTCCACGGGCCCCTTCCAGCCGAGCTTGCAGAGACGGCTGAGGAGCCGTCCCCCTTGGCTTCGCCCCCTCCATCGTCCTCAAGAGCTCCAAGCAGTGGAGCCCTTGTGGTGAGGGCGACTGACGAGGCGAACCGTCCCGAGGCGTATCGTGGCCCTGCGCACCTCGTGATCCTTCGCGGGCCTTCTCGTGGCATAGCTGGCCTGCCGTGGGCTTCTCGCCTGGTCGTGGACTGCGATTGGCTGAGGCACTTCCTGCGCTCTTCACCTAGGGACGGGCTGGCCCCCGGCCGGGCTTCTGACACGGCGTGCCCGGCCGTCACGAGGGTGCCAGCCCCCAGCCCGGAGGGGGAGTGCTGGCTCGCGGCCCCCGTCGCTTGCTTGGGGTAGATGATAGTGTGGAGGACGTGCTCGAGCGTGCTCAGGAGCGTCGCGCTCTCCGGCAAGGATTCCTTCGAAGGGCGGCTGACGCGGTAAGCCTGCTTGGAGAGATGCTTGCCGATGAAGACGCGCGCCTTGAGGCCGAGGGCCTGCGCCTGGCTGCAGAGAGGCGCGAGATGGAGGGCGCCATCGCCCTTGCGCGCCTTCAGCGCGATCTTGACGACGCAGAGGCCAAGGCGTTGCTGGTGGCCTCTCGGGAGGCCCGATCTTGGGCCGCTGAGGAGGCTCGGGAAGCTGACCGGCGGCGAACGGCGGTGGAGGAGCGGGCTCGGGAGCTCCTGGCCTGGTGCCACTCACTGGAGGAGCAGGTGGAGCTGCGTGAGGCAGCTCTCGCATCGATGAAGGTGGCCTCCGGTGACTCAGCAGAGCTCCAGAAGCGTGAGGAGGCGCTGACGCTGGAAGCCGCCAAACGCACCCGTGAGTACGAGCGTCTGGAGACGAGGGAGCGCTTGGTGACGCAGGCAGAGGATGATGTCGCCGCACGGGAAGCCCTCGTCCTGGAGGAGGTCGGACGCCGAGTGGCGATGGTGCATTTGAACCTCGAGCACGAGTTCGACGAGAAGCTGGGGTTGATCCGGGCCGAAGCTGAAGGCAGGACTGCTGCCTTGAGGGCCAAGCTGGAGGAGGCGACGCGGCGGGCCGACGCTTTCCGGGCCGCTCTTGAGGTGATGCAAGGTGAGTTAACCGCTTCCCAGGCCGAGGTGCTCCTTCTTCGCCAGCGAGTGGAGGAGGCTAATGTCGTCGCGGGCCAGAACACGGACGAGATCCGTCAGCGGCGGATCCTGGAGCATGAGCACGGCCCCATGCTTGCCACGCTCCGAGAGAGAGCCAACGCAGCCTTAGGCAACATTTGCGAGGCGGCTGTTGGCGAGCCGCACGCAGTCAACTATGCTGGCAATCTTCAGTTCTTCACTGACGTGGTGACCCAGCTGGAGGCGCGGTCGGTCAGGGCTGACAGGTTGGTGGAGGAGAGGAGTCGCGGCCTGCTTGGGCGCGCCTTTTCTCGCGTCTTCAGCCACCTCCAAGACATGGATCCCCACTTTGATTTTGACGCCGCCATCGCCCCAGTCCCCCAGGCCATCTGAGGCGACCTGGCGCGCTGGGTGGAGGACAATGTGGACGCTCTTATCAGAGCCTTCGCTTCAGACAACGATGACGTGATCGTGGCGGCCGACGAGGGCGGCGTGATGAACGGCCCTGACGCCACTGGCGGCGACGCAGACAGCGATGGCGAGTTCAGCGACGCCAACAACAGCTCGGGTGGTGCTCTTGAGAATGCATTGGGAGATTCATCCGACTGATTGTGCATCACTCCTACTTCCTTACCCTGCATGAATAAGGCTCAGGTTTTGGCCTGATTGAAGTGAGAGCATTTTGGAGGGGGAGCCCCTTATGTAAAACTTGTGGTCATCGTATTAGTAGGTGCTACATTGCCCATGCGCCCGCGCCAAGTGGTTGGCCCAAGCGACGCGCTGGTCGGCTAGTTTACCTTTGTCCCGTGCTGGCCCTGAGGCAGCCCGCGGGGGGTTGTGGTGTTTCGGGTGTTCCCTGATTGGGTTCGTAGGATCTGCAGTAAAACATCCTCCTAACAGGTCACGTCGGCGGCAGTCTGGGCTGCGCGCAAGCTAGGCCTGACCCGGCTCGCAAGGGGCTCGCGAGGGGAGGAAGCTGAGGCGATGCGGCAACCAAAACGCGAGAAATTGCTCGAACGAGACTAAGCACCCCTCCCCGAACACACGCAAATCTCAAATTTGAATCCAACTTGAATCCAGCAGGGGAAAACGACAACCAAAGGGAAAAGCGACGAAAGCAAACAAAAGGCCGCGTCCGGCACCTAGTCTAGTCTTGGACATCTTCTCACCAGCGCGGAGCTAAGTGCTGCCACTGGGCGTGGGAGGGAGCCCCAGGGCCTGAGGCCGACACCCCTGAGACTCCGGGGCATGTACAGCCCCACTCATTATTACGTGAGAGTGTCATGGGGCGGCGAGCTTCACAGGCACTGGGCCTTCTTCACAGGTACCGGCCTTGCTTCATATCGCTAGATGAGGGCCCCGCCTTGCGCCACACTCTAGTGCCATCGACGACGACCGGAAACTAGGACGCCGCCGATGGGGTAGAGCGGTCGCCAGCGGTTCCCTCGACGACCATGGGTCCTCCGCCGGGGGCAGGCCCTGAGGCACCTCCCCAGCGGAGGGCCTACCTCCTGAGAGCACCTTGCTCCGAACGCCGCGGTGGTGATGTCGGATCCTGGCCCCTCTCCTGCAGCCCCCTGCGCCCTCCTCCCGAGGGGCAGGAGACTATGGGAGCGGGGCAGCTGCTTGCTGTGGCAACCTGCACCTCCTGTGATCCATGGTCAGCGTATGCATGCTCCTGAAAAATTAGCGGTACCCGATAATCGTTGGTGCCATCGTGGCCAGTGGGACCGTCTCGGGGCTCCCGAAAAGGCTCAGCTTCTAGCGCCTCGTCCCCCCAGCTTGGGCTGAGGAGCGAACCTTGTTCGCTCTCGTGTGGGTGTCCTCGGTCCATCATGAGGGGCACGTATTCCTCCGGTGCCGTCATCCCGAATGCCACGCCGTAATGCCCCACATGCCACGCGGTCCTGCCTGACGCGCCCACCGTGGGGTGGCAGCACGGCTGTCCACTGGGGTCGCGGGTCGCGTCGAGTCCTTCTTCTTCGCGGACCAGGAGCGGGGGCAGCGCCGCCGCCGGTCCGGCGCTGACAGCTTCACTGGCGTTGGAGTAGCCTTAGAGCCCGCGGGCGCGCGCAGAGCCCCCGCGCGGGCCGCCCTGGGCCTGAGATGGGAGCTGGGTGGAGAAGGGGTGAGCCCCCAAGGCGGCGAAGCCCAGGAGCTCTGCCACTCGCTCCAGCAGCACGTCGTGGCCGCCCTCCAGCAGCCTGCACTGCAGCAGCTCTCGGGCCACTGTGAGCGCGGCCTTCGAGTTCGCCTGCTCCCTGCGGGTGTACGGTGTCGTGGTCGCGGCGTGATTGGAGGCCCTTGCTGCCGACCGCGCCTGCCGCGGTGTGAGAGCTGTCGAAGCCTGTCCGCGTCGCCCGCGGCCCGCAGTGCCCTGCGGACCGCGAGCTGCCTGGGGCACGGGGTCACCCGAGGCAAGCGGCTCTGCGCGGGCGGGCCACGCCGCCCACGAATCTGGGTTGCCCGCCTAGTCGCCGGACATGATGATGACAACGCGACGGGGCGTGAAGCAGTAGAAGGTGGATTCCGGCGCACCCCTACCTGGCGCGCCAAATGTCGGATTTTGGGTTCCGGCAGACCCTTGAGGTTCGAACACTGGGATGCGCGTGGAGATTTCGCCTCCTACCTACCTGCACCCCTCCGCCTTGCTAGGATCTGAACTAAGGAAAGAACAATGCAAGAGACACAGGGTTTATACTGGTTCGGGCCACCGTTGTGGTGTAATACCCTACTCCAGTGTGTGGTGTGGTGGATTGCCTCTTGGGCTGATGGTGATGAACAATACAAGGAAGAACAGCCTCGCGAGGGTCTGTTCTTGGCTGGGGTGATGAACTGCTGGGAGGAGCTCAGTCACCTTTCTCTCTCTCTCTCTATCTCTCTCTCTCTCTTTCTGATCTTCTCTCTCTCTCTTTCCCTGCCTCTCCTTGCTCCGTCTCTCTGTCCCTCCGTGTTCTGTGGGTGGCTGGTCCTATTTATAGAGGCCCTGGTCCTCTTCCCAAATATCGAGCGGGAAGGGAGCCAACAATGGCAGGCTAATTTGAAGGGGGACAACTAGTATCAACTATCCTGACAAAAGTAGTCTTCGCCTGCGCAAAGCTCTGGTGATGACTCCGTCTTGGGCTCCATGGTGACCTCCGTCTCGCAGTCCTCCTGGTCTTGGTCTCGTTGCACCGAAATGGCAACCTTTCCCTGATGCCTCGGTACTCCGCTGCTGCGCTAGCCCCCTTTGCACCAAAGAGGAAGGGAGGACGCTGCGCGGGCTGGCACCCGCCTGGCGCCCCCGGTCGTCATGGCTTGCGTCACGGGCACCTCATGAGGTACCCCGCCTTGATCTCTCCGCCTCCTCGTGAGCCAGCCTGACGAGGCCGCGGTTGAGGAAGCTCCGCGTCGTCCGCCCCGCGAGGGTCTTGGGTTTTTGTTGGTGAAGATGGGCCGCGCTGGGCCCCCTTTTAGCCACGCCGCCGGCCGCAGGCAGGCAAGTCTGGGGACCCCCGTTCCCAGAACACCGACAGTCGGTATCTCAATACCTAGTTCAATCTCGTTACCGGCAAGTCTCTTTACTCGTTCTGTAATACATCATCCCACAACTAACTCATTGGTTGCAATGCTTGCAAGGCTTATAGTGATGTGCATTACCGAGAGGGCCCAAAGATACCTCTCCGACAATCAGAGTGACAAATCCTAATCTCGATCTATGCCAACTCAAAAAGCACCATCAGAGACACCTGTAGAGCACCTTTATAATCACCCAGTTATGTTGTGACGTTTGGTAGCACACATAGTGTTCCTCCGGTACTCGGGAATTACATAATCTCATAGTCATAGGAACATGTATAAGTCATGAGAAAGCAATAACAACAAATAAAACGATCATCGTGCTAAGCTAACGGATGGGTCAAGTCAATCACATCATTCTCTAATGATGTGATCCCGTTAATCAAATGACAACTCATGTCTATGGTTAGGAAACATGACCATCATTGATTCAACGAGATAGTTAAGTAGAGGCAAACTAGTGACACTCTGTTTGTCTATGTATTCACACACGTACTAAGTTTCGGGTTAATACAATTCTAGCATGAATAATAAACATTTATCATGATATAAGGAAATAAATAATAACTTTATTATTGCCTCTAGGGCATATTTCCTTCAGTCTCCCACTTGCACTAGAGTCAATAATCTAGTTCACATCATCATGTGATTTAACACCAATAGTTCACATCTTTATGTGATTAGTTCACATCTCAATGTGACTAATACCCAAAGGGTTTACTAGAGTCAATAAATCTAGTTCACATCGCTTTGTGATTAACACCCAAATAGTGATCATGTTTTTCTTGTGAGATAAGTTTAGTCTACGGGTCTGCAGCATTCAGATCCGTATGTATTTTGCAAATTTTTATGTCTACAATACTCTGCACGGAGCTACTCTAGCTAATTGCTCCCACTTTCAATTTGTATCTAGATCGAGACTTAGAGTCATCTAGATCGATGTAAAAAGCTTGCATCAATGTAACTCTTTATGACGAACTCTTTTATCACCTCCATAACCGAGAAATATATCGTTAGTCCTCTAAGGATAATTTTGACCGCTGTCCGGTGATCTACTCCAAGATCACTATTGCACTCCCTTGCCAGAGTCACGCTAATGTATACAATAGGACCGGTACACATCATAGTATACTTTATAGAACCTATGACTGAGGCATAGGGAATGACTTTTCATTCTGTTTCTATTTTCTGCTGTGGTCAGGTTTTCTGTCATTACTCAACTTCACACCTTGCAACATAGGCAAGAATTGCTTCTTTGAATGTTCCATTTTGAACTACTTCAAAATCTTGTCAAGGTATGTACTCATTGAAAAATATTATCAAGCGTCTTGATCTATCTCTATAGATTTTGATGCTCAATGTGTAAGCAGCTTCACCGAGGTCTTTCTTTGAAAAATTCTTATTCAAGTATCCTTTTATGCTATCCAGAAATTCAGTATCATTTCCGATCAACAATATGTCATTCACATATAATATCAGAAATGCTACAGAGCTCCCACTCACTTTCTTGTAAATACAAGCTTCAAAAGTCTGTATAAAACCACATGCTTGGATCAACTCATCAAAGTGTATATTCCAACTCCGAGATGCTTGCACCAGTCCATAGATGGATCGCTGGAGCTTGCACACTTTGTTAGCACCTTTAGGATTGACAAGACTTTTTGTATCATATACAACTCTTCTTTAAGAAATCCATTAAGGAATGCAGTTTTGACATCCATTTGCCATATTTCATAAAATGTGGCAATTGCTAACATGATTCGGACAGACTTAAGCATTGCTATGAGTGACAAAATCTCATCCTAGTCAACACCTTGAACTTGTCGAAAACCTATTTGCGATAATTTGAGCTTTGTAGATAGTAAGACTACTATCAGCGTCCGTCTTCCTCTTGAAGATCCATTTATTCTCAATGGCTCGCCAATCATTGCAAGTCAATCAAAGTCCATACTTTTTCTTTATACATGGATCCCGTCACAGATTTCATGGCCTTAAGCCATTTCGCGAAATCTGGGCTCATCATCGCTTCCTCATAGTTTGTAGGTTCATCATGGTCTAGTAACATGACTTCAGAAAGAATTACCATACTACTCTGTGTGGACCATTCTCTGGTTGTCCTACGAGGTTCAGTAGTAACTTGATCCGAAGTTTCATGATCATCATTAGCTTCCTCACTAATTGGCGTAGAAATCATTAGAACTAATTTCTGTGATGAATTACTTTCCAAATTCGGAAAAGGTACAATTACTTCATCAAGTTCTACATTCCTCCCACTAACTTCTTTCGAGAGATACTTCTTCTCTAGAAAGGATCCACTCTTAGCAACAAAGATCTTGCCTTTTGGATCTGTGATAGAAGGTGTACCCAACAGTTTCTTTTGGGTATCCTATGAAGGCACACTTTTCCGATTTGGGTTTGAGCTTATCAGGCTGAATTTTTTTCACATAAGCATCACAACCCCAAACTTTAAGAAACGGCAGCTTAGGTTTCTAGCCAAACCATAGTTCATACGGTGTCGTCTCAACGGATTAGACAGTGCCCTATTTAACGTGAATGTAGCTGTCTCTAATGCATAACCCCAAAACGATAGTGGTAAATCGTCAAGAGACATCATAGATTGCAATATATCCAATAAAGTACGGTTATGACATTCGGACACACCATTATGTTGTGGTGTTCCAGGTGGCATGAATTTGTGAAACTATTCCACATTGTTTTAGTTAAAGACCAAACTCGTAACTCAAATATTTGTCTCCACGATCAGATCATATAAAATTTATTTTATTTTTACGATGATTTTCCACTTCGCTCTGAAATTCTTTGAATTTTTCAAATGTTTCATACTTATGTTTCATCAAGTAGATATACCCATATCTGTTCAAATCATCTGTGAAGGTCAGAAAGTAACGATACCCGCCGCGAGCCTCAACACTCATCGGACCGCATACATCACTATGTATTATTTCCAATAAGTCAGTTGCTCGCTCCATTGTTCCGAAGAACGGAGTCTTAGTCATCTTTCCCATGAGGCATGGTTTGCAAGCATCAAGTGATTCATAATCAAGTGATTCCAACAGCCCATTAGCATGGATTTTCTTCATGCGCTTTACACCAATATGACCTAAACGGTAGTGCCACAAATAAGTTGCACTATCATTATTAACTTTGCATCTTTTGGCTTCAATATTATGAATATGTATATCACGACGATCGAGATTCAATAAACCATTTATATTGAGTGTATGACCATAGAAGGTTTTATTCATGTAAATAGAACAACAATTATTCTTTGACTTAAATGAATAACCGTATTGCAATAAACATGATCCAATCATATTCATGCTCAACGCAAACACAAAATAACATTTATTTTTGGTTAAACACAAATCCCGAAGGTAAAGGTAGTGTGAGATGGTGATCTTATCAACCTTGGAATCACTTCCAACACACATCATCACATCGCCCTTAACTAGTCTTTGTTTATTTTGCAACTCCCGTTTCGAGTTACTACTCTTAGAAACTGAACTAGTATCAAATACTGAGGGGTTGCTATAAACACTAGTAAAGTACACATCAATAACATGTATATCAAATATACCTTTGTTCACTTTGCCATCCTTCTTATCCGCCATATACTTGGGGCGGTTCTACTTCTAGTGACCAGTCCCTTTGAAGTAGAAGCACTTAGTCTCAGGCTTAGGGCTAGGCTTGGGATTCTTCACTTGAGCAGCAACTTGCTTGCTGTTCTTCTTGAAGTTCCCCTTCTTCCCTTTGTCCTTTTCTTGAAACTAGTGGTCTTATCAACCATCAACACTTGATGCTTTTCTTGATTTCTACCTTCGTCGATTTCAGCATCACCAAGACCTTGGGAATCGTTTCCGTTATCCCTTGCATATTATAGTTCATCATGAAGGTCTAGTAACTTGGTGATAGTGACTAGAGAACTCGGTCAATCACTATCTTATCTGGAAAAATAACTCCCACTTGATTCAAGTGATTGTAGTACTCAAAAATTCTAAGCACATGCTCACTAGCTGAGCTATTCTCCTACATCTTGTAGGCAAAGTCCTTGTCAAAGGTCTCATACCTTTCGACATGGGCATGAGTCTGAAATACTAATTTCAACTCTTGGAACATCTTATATGCTCTGTGGCGTTCAAAACATTTTTGAAGTCCCGGTTCTAAGCCGTAAAGCATGGTGCACTAAATTATCAAGTAGTCATCGTACCGAGCTTGTCAAAACGTTCATAACGTCTGCATCTGCTCCTGCAATAGTACTGCCACCTAGCGGTGCATCAAGGACACAATTTTCTGTGCAGCAATGAGGATAAACCTTAGATCATGGACCTAGTCCATATCATTGCTACTATAATCTTTCAACATAGTATTTCTCTAGGAACATATCAAAAAGTAAATGGGGAGCTAAATCGCGAGCTATTGATCTACAACATAGTTATGCAAATACTATCAGGACTAAGTTCATGTTAAATTAAAGTTCAATTAATCATATTACTTAAGAACTCCCACTTAGACATCCCTCTAATCATCTAAGTGATCACGTGATCCATATCAACTAAACCATGTCCGATCATCACGTGAGATGGAGTAGTTTTCAATGGTGAACATCACTATGTTGATCATATCTGCTATATGATTCATGCTTGACCTTTTGGTCTCCAGTGTTCCGAGGCCATATCTGCATATGCAAGGCTTGTCAAGTTTAACCCGAGTATTCTGCGTGTGCAAAATTGGCTTGCACCCGTTGTATGTGAACATAGAGCTTATCACACCCCATCATCACGTGGTGTCTCGGCTCGACGAACTGTCGCAATGGTGCATACTTAGGGAGAACACTTATACCTTGAAATTTAGTGAGAGATCATCTTATAGTGCTACCACTGAACTAAGCAAAATAAGATGCATAAAAGATAAACATCACATGCAATCAAAATATGTGACATGATATGGCCATGATCATCTTGCGCCTTTGATCTCCATCTCCAAAGTACCATGATGATCTCTATTGTCACCGGCATGACACCATGATCTCCATCATCTTGATCTCTATGAACGTGTCGTCACATGGTCGTCTCGCTAACTATTGCTCTTGCAACTATTGCTATTGCATAGTGATAAAGTAAAGCAATTATTTGGTGCTTGCATCTTATGCAATAAAGAGACAACCATAAGGCTTCTGCCAGTTGCCGATAACTTCAACAAAACATGATCATCTCATACAACAACTTATATCTCATCACGTCTTGACCATATCACATCACAACAAGCCCTGGAAAAACAAGTTAGACGTCCTCTACTTTGTTGTTGCATGTTTTACGTGGCTGCTACGGGCTAAGCAAGAACAGTTATTACCTACGCATCAAAAACCACAACATGGTATAGTGATTGCTTTTTGATCTTCAGAAAGAACCCAGTTCATTGAATCCGATTCAACTAAAGTTGGAGAAACAGACACCCACTAGCCACCTGTGTGCGAAGCACGTCGGTAGGACCAGTCTCGCGTAAGCGTACGCGTAATGTCGGTCTGAGCCGCTTCATCCAACAATACCGTTGAATCAAGAATCAACTAGTGACGGCAAGCAATATGTATATACCCACGCCCACAACTCCTTTGTGTTCTACTCGTGCATATAACATCTACTCATAAACCTGGCTCGGATGCCGCTGTTGGGGAACGCAGTTATTTCAAAAATTTCCTAAGCACACGCAAGATCATGGGGATGCATAGCAACGAGAGGGGAGAGTGTCGTCCACGTACCCTCGTAGATCGTAAGAGGAAGCGTTATGAGAACGCGGTTGATGTAGTCATACGTCTTCACGATCAGACCGATCCAAGTACCGAATGTACGACACCTCCGACTTCAGCACACGTTTAGCTCAGTGATGTCCCATGAACTCTGATCCAACAGAGCACCGAGGGAGAGTTATGTTAGCACGACGGCGTGATGACGGTGATGATGATGCTACCGACGCAGGGCTTCGCCTAAGCACCGCTACGATATGACCGAGGTGGATTATGGTGGAGGGGGCACCGCACATGGCTAAAAGATCAACTGATCAACTTGTGTGTCTTGGGGTGCCCCTGCCCCCGTATATGAAGGAGCAAGAGGGTGCCAGCCGGCCCTAGCAGGGCGCACCAAGAGGAGGAGCCCTCCTCCTAGTGGGAGTAGGACTCCCCTTTCCTAGTTCCACTAGGAGGGGGAGGAAGGAGTGGGAGAGGGGAAAAGCAAGGGGGGCGTCCCCCCTTCTTGTCCTATTCGGACTCAAGGGGACAGGGTGCGCAGCCTGACCTGGCCGGCCCCTCTCCCTCCACTAGGGCCCAACAAGGCCCATTAACCCCCAGGGGGTTCCGGTAACCCCCCAGCACTCCGGTAAAATCCTGATTTCAACCGGAACTATTCAGATGTCCAAATATAGGCTTCCAATATATCAATCTTTATGTCTCGACCATTTCGAGACTCCTCGGCATGTCCGTGATCATATCTGGGACTCCAAACTACCTTCGGCACATTAAAACACATAAACTCATATTACAAATCATCATAGAACGTTGAGCGTGTGGACCCTACGGGTTCGAGAACTATGTTGACATGACCAAGACTCATCTTCGGTCAATTACCAATAGAGGAACCTGGATGCTCATATTGGCTCCTACATATTCTACGAAGATCTTTATTGGGCAAACCGCATAACAACATACGGTGTTCCCTTTGTCATCGGTATGTTACTTGCCCGAGATTCGATCGTCGGTATCTTAATACCTAGTTCAATCTCGTTACCGGCAAGTCACTTTACTTGTTCCGTAATACATCATCCCGCAACTAACTCATTAGTTGCATTGCTTGCAAGGCTTATAGTGATGTGCATTACCGAGAGGGCCCAGAGATACCTCTCCGACAATCGGAGTGACAAACCCTAATCTCGATCTATGCCAACTCAACAAGCACCATCGGAGACGCCTATAGAGCACCTTTATAATTACCCAGTTACAGTGTGACGTTTGGTAGCACACAAAGTGTTCCTCCGGTAGTCGGGAGTTACATAATCTCATAGTCATAGGAACATGTATAAGTCATGAAGAAAGCAATAGCAACAAACTAAACGATCATCATGCTAAGCTAACGGATGGGTCAAGTCCATCACATCATTCTCTAATGATGTGATCTCGTTAATCAAATGACAACTCATGTATTTGGTTAGGAAACATAACCATCATTGATTCAACGAGCTAGTCAAGTAGAGGCAAACTAGTGACACTATGTTTGTCTATGTATTCACACATGTACTAAGTTTCCGGTTAATACAATTCTAGCATGAATAATAAACATTTATCATGATATAAGGAAAGAAATAATAGCTGTATTATTGCCTCTAGGGCATATTTCCTTCAGGAAGATGCAACCATACAAGTCAGACCACGAACATCACGCAAAAATAAACAAATCCAGTTATGATCATGGAAGATGCACAAGTTATTTGCCATCCTCATCCTCTTCTCCATTCAGTTCCATGTACACTTCTTGTTCTTCTTAATTACAAGCGCAGATAATTGACTAAATTGCCACTGCAGAAAAAAGAAACAAACATAAGGTATTTAACTGAAATTAAAATGCAGATAGTTGATTTGTTTCATTTAGAATTGCCAGTAAACTGAGTATTTTGATACAGTACAAAAGATATTGCAAGCAAACTGAATGTACAACTGCCTGTTGCCAAGTACAAATGAAAATTACAAAAGAAATTTGACTGAATTTAGAAAGACAATACTGTGCAAGTTTCATCAGCTACCAAGTTACAACAGAAATGGAACGTGAGGCACAACTATATAGTAACAATGTATTGTTCTATGAGCTGAGCTACCAAATGCAAACAGGGATTACCAATTCCATCTTGTGCTAGTGCTACCAACAAGAATATGAAGTGTCGTATGACCTGAGCTCCTCCTAATTTTGTCTACTGTAACTGCAAGTGCTAAGTACCGACTACTAAGCTATGCATCGAATAGTCTAACTGTAACTCTACAAGTGCATCGATCGGAGAAAGGGTAAGTGCATCGAATAGATTAAGCCTAGTATAGTAACTCTGTAAGTGCATCAATCAGAGAAGCTGAGCTATAGGAGATACTATGAATTGATGAGTATAAACAAATAACAGAGAAAAGGTTAGCTGTCAGACAGAAGTAGTCGTCAAGCGAGGAGGTGCGGACCGGCTGGATTGGAATGTCGACTAGTAGGGCGTTGAATAGGGACCAGTGAGGGGACCTGGGCATTGACCTTGAGCATCACCGTCCTAGTGAGGTACTTCCCGCCGGCTTGTCGTGTCGTCCCGCACCGACCAATCATCGACCAGGGAAAGGCGTCGAGCATGAGCGGCGAGGTGGCCGTCATGCTGGCTGCTCCCTCAAAGACCAGCATGGGAAGATGGGGCTAGGGGAGCGGCATCATCCGGTGACGGTGATCCTGGATTTGTGATAACCCACAAGTATAGGGGATCAATTGTAGCCTCTTTTGATAAGTAAGAGTGTCGAACCCAATGAGGAGCTAAAGGCAGAACAAATATTCCCTCAAGTTATATCGACCACCGATACAACTGTATGCACGCCTGACGTTAGCTTTACCTAGAACAAGTATAAAACTAGAAGTACTTTGTAGGTGTAACGGGATAGGTTTGCAAGAATATAAAGAGCACGTAAATAAAAAATAGGGGCTGTTTTAGGTAAGGAAGCAATAAAGTTAGTATACAGAGTGTGGAAAAGTGGTGGTAGGAGTTGCTAAATTGTCCCTAAGCAATTGACTACTTACTAGACCGATAGCAAGTTTTATGTGGGAGAGGCCACTACTAGCATGACATCCCTAACTTGGAATTCTATGCACTTATGAATGGAACTATTAGCAAGCATCCGCAACTACTAACGTTCATTAAGGTAAAACCCAACCATAGCATTAAGATATATTGGCCCCCCTTCAATCCTGTATGCATTAATTTCTATGCTAGGTTGAAGCTTTTGTCACTCTTGCCCTCCAATACATAGTCCTATCAACATACAACTAACCCTATGGTGTGATCCACGCGCGCGCTCATATGATGGGCACCAAAGGACAGCAACATAACCAACAGCAAATTAAACCAATCATAGCAATTCACCAATTACCGACAGGACAACGAAAATCTACTCACACATCGTAGGATGGCAACAGATCATTGGATAATAATATGAAGCATAAACCACCACGTTCAAGTAGAGGGTACAACGGGTTGTGGGAGAGTGGACCGCTGTAGATAGATGGGGGAAGGTGATGAAGATGTTGGTGAAGATGACAGAGGTGTTGGTGTAGATCGCCGTCACATGATGATGGCCCCGGCGGCATTCCGGCGTCACTGGGAGAGAGGGGGAGAGGTCCCCCCTTCTTCTTCTTATTCTTCCTTAACCTTCTCCCTAGATGGGAGAAGGGTTTACCCCCTGGTCCATGTCTTCCATGGCAGTGGAGGGGCGAGAGCCCCTCCGAGATTGGATCTGCCTCTCTCTGTTTCTACGTTCTAGATTCTGGCCTTTCACCGTTTCTTATATTCCTGGAGATCCGCAACTCCAATTGGGATGAAATTTTTACACAATTTGTATCCGGATATTGGCTTTCTTGCGGCGCAAGAAGGGCACCAACCGCCTTACAGGGTGGCCACGAGGGTCAGGGTCATGCCCACCCCCTGGGGCGCGCCCATACCTCGTGGCCCCCTCGGGCATTGTCTCGTGTTGATTCTTCTTCCCAAAAATCACATATATTCCAAAAAAATCTCCATAAGTTTTTATCCTGTTTGGACTACATTTGATATGGATTTGCTACGAAACAAAAAACATGCAACAAACAAGAACTGGCACTAGGCACTGGATCAATATGTTAGTCCCAAAAATGGTATAAAAAGTTGCCAAAAGTATATGAAAGTTGTATAATATTGGCATGGAACAATCAAAAAGTATAGATATGATGGAGATGTATCAGCAATCCCAAGCTTAATTCCTGCTCGTCCTCGAGTAGGTAAATGATAAAAAAGATAATTTTTGATGTGGAATGCTACCTAGCACAATCTTGATCATGTAATATAATCATGGCATGAATATTAAGACACGAGTGATTCAAAGCAATAGTCTATCATTCGAGATTAAGACAATAATACTTCAAGCATACTAATAAAGCAATCATGTCTTTTCAAAATAACATGGCCAAACAAAGTTATCCGTACAAAATCATATGGTCTGGCTATGATCCATCTTCACCACACAAAATACTCAAATCATGCACAACCCCGGTGACAAGCCAAGCAATTATTTCATTCTTTTGATGTTCTCAATCATTTTCAACTTTCAGGCAATACATGAGCGTGAGCCATGGATATAGCACTATAGGTGGAATAGAATATGATGGTGGAGGTTGTGTGTAGAAGACAAAAAGGGAGAAAGTCTCACATCAACTAGGCAAATTAATGGGCTATGGAGATTCCCATCAATCGATGTCAATGCGAGGAGTAGGGATTGCCATGCAATGGATGCACTAGAGCTATAAGTGTATGAAAGCTCAAACTGAAAACTAAGTGGGTGTGCATCCAACTTGCTTGCTCATGAAGACCTCGGGCACTTGAGGAAGCCCATCATCCGAATATACAAGCCAAGTTCTATAATGAAAAATTCCCACTAGTATATGAAAGTGACAACGTAGGAGACTCTCTCTATGAAGAACATGGTGCTACTTTGAAGCACAAGTGTAGTAAAAAGGATAGTAGCATTGCCCCTTCTCTCTTTTTCTCTCATTTTTTTGGTGGGCTTCTTTGCCCTCTTCTTTTTTATCTAGGCTTCTTTGGCCTCTTTTATTTCTCATAAAGTCCGGAGACTCATCCCAACTTGTGAGGGAGTCATAACTTCCATTATGCTTTCCTCACATGGGATAATGCTCTAATAATGATGATCATCACACTTTTATTTACTTACAACTCAATATTACAACTCGATATCTAGAACAAAGATATGACTATATGAATGCCTCCGGTGGTGTACCGGGATGTGTAATGATCTAGTGTAGCAATGACATCAAAAAACAGACAAGCCATGAAAACATGATGCTAGCTATCTTATGATCATGCAAAGCAATATGACAGTGATGCTCAAGTCATGTATATGAAGATGATGGAAGTTGCATGGCAATATATCTCGGAATGGCTATGGAAATGCCATGATAGGTAGGTATGGTGGCTATTTTGACGATGTAACATCCCAAAATTCTAAATTTTGGAATGTTATATTAAATAAATAGTTTTTATTGTTTGTTTGATTGTTGTGTGAATGATTGGGTGAAATTGAGTGAAATTTGACAGTTTTTGAAAGTTGAATGAGAGGGGATGAAATGACCTTCCCAAACTTTCACATCGCATTTATGATCTCCATGAATTCAAAATCATTTCATCACAAAACCCTAGAGTGAAGATGACATGACTTCTTCCATTTAAATAAATGAAAAAGGTTTTTGAATTCCATTTGGAAATATTTCAAATTCAGAAACTTTATGCAACTCAATGATTTTCATGAGAGAAGATAAAATGATTTCTTCAAATTATATGAAATATGAGTTGGAAGTTAAAAGAATCAAATTGAAAGTCATTTAGAAGTATTTTGAAACCCACTCTCAATTTAGGAGTTATTTGCCTTTTATTCAAATTATTTTTATCCTAAAAATAAATAAATGGAAATAAGGCTAAAATGATTCCCTTCAATGAAAAATTAGGAGAAAATAAATTTGAAATCATTTTGGGTATTTTAAAATGATTTTTTGTTGGGTTTTATTGCAATAGTAGCATTGTTTGCTTTATGTAAATTTTTGTGGATATTATTTGTATCTTCAATTATGTTCATGTTTTTGGATTTCTTTTTCTGAAAATTTTGATATATTATATGCCTATAAAATATGTTTTTTATTTGTGTTTTATTTTATTTTTCTTGTCTGTGTTTTATGTAAAAAAACGTTTCCGCCGGCCCACCTTGCCGAATTGGCCCATGGCCACCTCCCCCGCGCTGAAGCACTTCGCCTCGGTCTCCCGCTGACCCCTGGACCCCACCCCTCTTCTTCTTCCTCTCCACGTAATGCCATGCCAGAGCGCGCCCGCGCCGCCGCCGAATCCCGATCTTCTCGGGATCACGCTCCCGAGCTTTACCCTTGCGCACGCCTACGCCCTATATAATCCCCGCACCCTCCTATCTCGATTCCCCTTTGAACCCTCGCCCGAGACCAACCTCCTCATCCGTCGTCATCGTTTGGATCTCCGCCACCGAAGCTTTGGAGCGTCGCCGTTTCCGTCGCCGGTAAGCCTCCCCGAGGCCCTTTCCTTCTCCCGTCGGCTTCCCTCGTTGTCGTGCTCCGTTTTGACATGTACTTGTGCCTTGTCTCCCTCCAGAGTAGATGCCCCGACCACGCGCGATCTCGCCGGAGTTCGCGAGCTCCCCCGAAGCTCCGCCACCTTCTGCCACTCCGTCCTGACGCCCTCGACCGCCACCGAATCCACCCTCAGCTTCCCCTCGCCGATCCGCGTCCGACGAATGCCACCGCCGCCTTCTTATACCATCGGAGCCACCGCCATCTTCACCACCGACGCCATCCCTGGAGCCGAAGCTCACCGAGCTTGCCACACCGCCATCCGTCGTCCTCGAACACTACCTCCACCACCCCTGGACGCGCCACTCCTTGTCGCGCCCAACCAACATCACCGCCGCCTTCCACGACCATCGGAGCATCCTCGCCGGCCACACCCGAGAAGCCCTCGCCGTCGTTCCCGTCACGCCACCGCAGTAAGCATCCCCACCACCGGATCCTTTTCCTACGGCGTAGATTAGATCGGAGTCAATAGTTAGGTTTTTATTAAGTAGATCGGTTTTATTTACGGTTTATACTTGGTTTAAACCTGACCGGTTCGCCGGTTTCTTTTTACTAAACGTGCGTGCATGTTTTTGATAAGTTTCGGTCGAGCGCAATATAGTGGCTCATGTATTTTCTTTGTTAAGTTTTACTTAGGACAAAACTATTTTATGTCTTAGAGTTTTCTTTGGTAGTTTTGTTGTGTAGTTTTCCTTTGTTCTTATTTGGTGTCCCTTGTTGTTTTGCAATTTATTTTTTGGTTTATTTTGAGTGTTAGAATTTCTTGCTAGTATGTTTGCTTATATGAATGCCATGTTTGACTATATAGATTTTCAACAGAGTGACGAATAGTTCTACTAAGTCATTATTCTAAGAGCGTTGTTATCTTCATCAAGTAATACCAGGCAAGTTCACTTTGACCATGTTTTTCATACCTATGTTTTATTTGCATGTAGTAGCACCCTTTCAATAATCCCTCCAGTAGTGATATTGATTTCTTATAGTTGGGTAGAATGCATGAGGTAGGAACCCATCTCCCTATTATCAAGCCCGAGACGTTATATAGTTTTAATGCTACACTATAGTAGACGGGGTTTGGTATGAGTGCATGAGAGTGGTGTGAAGAAGGAGGACTCTACGTCAATGGCGACAACATCATGATGGCACCGGCAAGGAATGCATCTTCAGGATTCCTCAAGATTTCGAGACTCGAGACAAGAATTCAATACACACTACTAGGTGAAGGACGGTTGACGGGCAGCCTGGAGAAACCAGTGGTTGACCGGGATGCATGGAGAAGTGCCATGACATCTTGCGGAAAGCTTCACCCAGACTCAAAGAGACGGAAGGATACTTCATGCCTGGAAGCTTACATGTGCAACCGCTAGTCACTATGGGCTCTGGCTTGGTTGACCTTAGTGGTGACTCTGGCTGGGACGGTGCTAGCAGATGTAGAACTATGGTAGGATTGGATGAGCACCGGACAGTGGTCAGAGAAACTCTTCGGAAGACCATGTTTCGGTCATCTTTTTCTCAAACACCCTGAAGTGTGGGAACGTAAAAGAGGGATCGAATCTTGCGGGTAAAGTGTACAAACCTCTGCAGAGGGTTAAAACCTAATCGATTAGCCGGGTCCCCGGTTACGGACAATTTGAGCCTCTGGACTTGGATCTATCTCGGAACTCTCAACACTGGACTAATAACTTAATTGTGGGCAACTTATGATGATTTGGGCTATGAGACATCGGTTGGCGGAACCATGTCGTGATAGAAAACTCCATAGTACAGACTCCGGATAATTCCTTTGATGTAGGGAAAATAAAACCAGCTTTTACGCAAACAAAACTCAGATACAGAGCCACAAAGCCATACTACATATAGCATAGTTTATCATCTGTTTTCTCTTATGGTGATCTTGCTGGTACATTCAATGTACTGACCTACATGGCTGCAATGTCTCATGTTGCAGATATGTTTCTTCCAACGAGTAAGAGTAACATCATAGGGTTATGGTTCACACTCAACCTGCCGATGGCGTTGATGGGACTCCACACCCGTTGATTGTTTCCGCTGAGACTTATGAGGTATATATCAGTTTTACGTTATTTATACATGTGATTTCACTTTGATATATACATTGATGTACTGTGTGTGCCAGCATACCGATCCAGGGATGGCACAGATACACAGAGGCTTGACCGTCTGAGGTCGGGTCGCTACAGACGAAGATATAAGGAGGCTTATGTGTGATAGAGCATATCATATCACGGGGTTTGGATGCACCGGCAAAGTTTGTACCAACTCTCGAGGTGAGAAAGGGCAATGCATGGTACCAGAGAGGCTAGCAATGATGGAAGGGTGAGAGTGCGTATAATCAATGGACTCAACATGAGTCATAAAGAACTCACATACTTATTGCAAAAATCTATTAGTCATCGAAACAAAGTACTACGCGCATACTCCTAGGGGGATAGATTGGTAGGAAAAGACCATCGCTCGTCCCCGACCGCCACTCATAAGGAAGACAATCAATAAATACCTCATGCTCCAACTTTGTTACATAACGGTTCACCATACGTGCATGCTACGGGAATCACAAACTTCAACACAAGTATTTCTAAAATCCACAATTACTCACTAGCACGACTCTAATATCACCACCTTTATATCACAAAACTATTGCAAGGAATCAAACATATCATATTCAGTGATCTACAAGTTTTATGTAGGATTTGATGACTAACCATGTGAATGACCAATTCCTGTCCTCTCTCTAAATAGATATAAGTGAAGCAAGAGAGTTTAATTCTTTCTACAAAAGATAAGCGCACGCTCTAACAGATATAAGTGAAGCAAAAGAGCATTCTACAAATGGTGGTTTTATATGTGTAGGGAAACAGGCAATCCAAACTTCAAATGATATAAGCGCAGCACATGAAGCATTCTATAAAGCCATACCCAAAAGATATAAGTGAAGTGAAAAGAGCATTCTATAAATCAACCATGGACTATCTCATACCAGCATGGTGCATCAAAGAAAAGTGAAAACTAAATGCAAAAGATGCTCCAAGATTTGCACATATCACAAGAACAAAACGAAACCGAAAACATACCGATACTTGTTGAAGAAAGATGGGATGCCTTCCAAGGCATCCCCAAGATTATACGCTCGAGTATCCTTGAATATTTACTTGGGGTGCCTTGGGCATCCCCAAGCTTGAGCTCTTGCCTCTCCTCCTTCTCCCCATATCGAGACCTCCTCGATCTTTGATCACTTCATCCACACAAAACTCAACAGAAAGCTCGGCAAATCACTACTCTAAGTACTGTTGCAAACCAATTCATATTTTGTTTTTGCATTGTAGCTACTGTAATATAACTTTTCCATGTCTTAATCCACTGATAGAAATCAATAGTTTCATCGAAACAAGCAAACAATGCATCAAAAACAGAATCTGACTTAAACAGGACAGTTTGTAGTAATCTGAACATTCACCATACTTCCGGTACCCCCAAAATCCTGAAAATTTTAGGAAAAATAAACAATTTGTATAGAAAGACAGTGCAAAAAGTTCCAGAACTGTTTGACGTTCTAGTAAAAAAAATCACGCACTACAGCCAAAGTTTTTGTTTTGCACGGCACAAACAAACACGCAATGTGAACATCCTAAAGGCAAATCTTGGGACATTATTTTTGTGATACAATGGATTTGTACAAGGGGATAATTATTATTGTTGAAAATTTTCTGTAATCCAGGGTCACAAAGTTTCCATGGGCATGAACAAATTTCAAGGCTAGCTCCCACTTTAACAATGCTCGTCTTTCTCACTTTCACTTTTATTTTTGAAAAAGTTTTAGGTTCCCCTCTTTATTTTTTCTTGTTTTTAAACTTTATAAAAGAAAACAAAAAAAAATGACTCTCTAAAACTTTTGGGTTGTCTCCCTGGCAATGCTTTCTTTAAAGCCATTAACCTAGGCATATAGTGCTCAAGTAATGGATCCACCCGGATCCCAAGGTATATCAAAGCCAATTTTAATTAAAAATGATTTGTGATTTAGTAGTGAACACAAAGTAACATACATGATGCAACAATGAAGTCTAACTCTCTTCCTATGCATCAGCATGTCATAAAAGAACAGTTCATGCACACATAGTAAAGGCCAATGCATAGTATAAAATAGTTTCTTGCAATTTTATCATATTGGAAACATGGAGATGCGGAGATGTAGTTCCTCTCTCATAATAATTGCAAGTAGGATCAGCAAGCACATGCATACTATATCTATCAAAATCATCATGTGTAGTAGTAAAACATAACCCATCAATATAATCCTTAGTAAGGGTAAACTTCTCCGATATAGTGTAGTCGGGAGAATTCAAAAAGATAATAGGACTATCATGCGTGGGTGCACTAGCAAAAATTTCATGTTTAATATAAGGAACTATAGCAAGTTCATCTACATAAGCATAATTCATATTGGCATCTTGGCCACAAGCATAGCTAACACCATCAAAAAGGGATATTTCAAAAGAATCAAGGGGATCATAACAATCATCATAGCATTCATCCTTTGGTAAATTCGAAGGGAAACTAAACAATGTATGGGATAAAGAGTTACTCTCATTAGATGGTGGGAATGGGTGATCAATCCGCTCTTCCTACTTTTGTTCTTCCCTCTCCTCCTCCTCATCTTTTTCATCTAGTGAGCTCACAATGTCATTAATTTCTTCTTCCACAGACTCCTGCAAAATATTAGTCTCTTCTTGGACAGCGAAGGAGTCCTCAATATATGGTTTAATATAGGGATTAGAAGCATAATTATCATAGCAATATTTAAGTATGGCCAAATTTTCAGATTTGTAGAGAGTAGTATTACACTCTTCAATAAAAGAAGCAATTTCAAAGTACCCCTAAAAGAAACAAATTCTTCAATTTGTTGAACATCATAGTAATTATAAACACCCTTAGTATACGAAGATACGATTCCATTATCACTAAACTCACATTGGTAGGGAAGGTGTTTCTTAGGGTCTTTA
The DNA here is from genome assembly GCF_056163025.1 of Triticum urartu. Lineage (NCBI taxonomy): Eukaryota > Viridiplantae > Streptophyta > Magnoliopsida > Poales > Poaceae > Triticum > Triticum urartu. Next base: position 395,373,602 of record NC_141876.1, on the reverse strand, counting down.
GAACAACAAGTAAAATCATATATTTCACATAAATTCCAAGCATAGCAATGTATACGATGAATTTGATCCAGTAAAAGTTTCCCTTCTTCAGATATGCAGTGTCGCACATAATAAGCATGCTCATCTAAAGATTTGCCATCAACTAAGCAAGTTGGGGTTTCAGCCCGAGCACATAGGGATTCAAGATGATCTAAGTAAAAAGCTTCAGTAGTGTGATAGATTTTGAGTGGTTCTTCAACTATTGGTTTAGTAGGTACCACTAATTTTTTGGGTATTTTGTGTTTCCTACCCATAACTAAATATAGAAAACAAGAGCACAAAATAAAAACTACTTAGTGACAAAGCAAACAAGCACACATGAGAATATTCACCCCACGCTATAACTCCCCGGCAACGGCGCCAGAAAAAGGTCTTGATAACCCACAAGTATAGGGGATCAATTGTAGCCTCTTTCGATAAGTAAGAGTGTCGAACTCAACGAGGAGCTAAAGGTAGAACAAATATTCCCTCAAGTTTTATCGACCACCGATACAACTCTACGCACGCTTGACGTTCGCTTTACCTAGAACAAGTATAAAACTAGAAGTACTTTGTAGGTGTAACAGGATAGGTTTGTGTAAATAAAAACTAGGGGCTGTTTTAGGTAAAGAGGCAATAAAGTTAGTATAGAAAGTGTGGAAAAGTGGTGGTAGGAGTTGCGAAATTGTCCCTAAGCAATTGACTACTTAAATAGACCGATAGCAAGTTTTATGTGGGAGAGGCCACTCCTAGCATGTCATCCCTGACTTGGAATTCTATGCACTTATGATTGGAACTATTAGCAAGCATCCGCAACTACTAACATTCATTAAGGTAAAACCCAACCATAGCATTAAGATCTATTGGTCCCCCTTCAATCCTGTATGCATCAATTTCTATGCTAGGTTGAAGCTTCTGTCACTCTTGCTCTCCAATACATAGTCCTATCAACATACAACAAACCCTATGGTGTGATCCACGCGCGCGCTCATATGATGGGCACCAAAGGACAGCAACATAACCACAAGCAAATTAAACCAATCATAGCAATTCACCAATTACCGATAGGACAACGAAAATCTGCTCAGACATCATAGGATGGCAACACATCATTGGATAATAATATGAAGCATAAAGCACCATGTTCAAGTAGAGGGTACAACGGGTTGCGGGCGAGTGGGATGCTGTAGATAGATGGGGGAAGGTGATGAAGATGTTGGTGAAGATGACATAGGTGTTGGTCTAGCTTGTCGTCACACGATGATGGCCCCGGCGGCGTTCCGGCACCACCGAGAGAGAGGGGGAGAGGGCCCCTGATAACCCACAAGTATAGGGGATCAATTGTAGCCTCTTTAGATAAATAAGAGTGTCGAAGCCAACGAGGAGCTAAAGGTAGAACAAATATTCCCTCAAGTTCTATCAACCATCGATACCACTCTATGCACGCTTAACGTTCGCCTTACCTAGAAGAAGTATGAAACTAGAAGTACTTTGCAGGTGTTGTAGGCTAGGTTTGCAAGATAATAAAGAGCATGTAAATAAAAGCTAGGGGCTTTGTAGATAAAGACACAGCTAATTAGTTTCAGTAGAGAGCTTTTTGTCACGAGAAAGTTATTTGTCCCTAGACAATCGATAACTAGACCGGTAATCATTATTGCAATTTTATTTGAGGGAGAGGCATAAGCTAACATACTTTTTCTTCCTGGATCATATGCACTTATGATTGGAAGTCTAGCAAGCATCCGTTGTCGACGTTCTGGGAACGGGGGTCCCCAGACTTGCCTTCCTGCGGCCCGCAGCATGGCTCCACCAGCGGCCCTGTACGGCCCATATTCTATAGCAAACACTCAAGAATCTCGTGAGGGGCCAAGCCTCGTGAGGCGGGTGACGCAAGACCTCCTTAGGGGCGGCCTCACCAGGATGGCTTGCGAGGGGCGGAGAGATCAAGGCAAGGGACACTTAGGGAGTCCTCGACTAAGGGGTCCTCGGGCGTCCGACCTATTGGATATGGGCCGGACTGTTGGGCGTGAAGATATGAAGACCGAAGACTCTACCCGTGTCCGGATGGGACTCTCCTTGGCATGGAAGGCAAGCTTGGTGACCAACTATGAAGATTCCTTTCTCTGTAACCGACCTTGTGTAACCCTAGATCCCTGCTGTGTCTATATAAACCGGAGAGCTAGGTCCGTAGATAGCCCGGATAATAATAATCATAGCCAGGCTAGACTTTTAGGGTTTAGCCATTACGATCTCGTGGTAGATCAACTCTTTTAATACTCATATTCATCAAGATCAATCAAGCAGGAAGTAGGGTATTATATCCATAGAGAGGGCCCGAACCTGGGTAAACATTATGTCCCCCATCTCCTGTTACCATCGATCCTAGACGCATAGTTTGGGACCCCCTACCCAAGATCCACCGGTTTTGACACCGACATTGGTGCTTTCGTTGAGAGTTCCACTGTGCCGTCCTGAAAAGGTTTGATGGCTCCTTCAATCATCTACAACGATGTTGTCTAAGGGGAAGTCTTCCTCCCCGGACAGATCTTTGTGTTCGGCGGCTTCGCACTGCAGGCCAACTCGCTTGGCCATCTGGAGCAGATCGAAAGCTACACCCCTAGCCACCAGGTCAGATTTGGAAACTTGAACTACGTCGCAGATATCCGTGGAGACTTGACCTTCGATGGATTCGAGACAACGGTAGTAGCTCCCTGCCACCACGATAAACATGACCTAAATCTATCATCGGTCCACACGCAGGAGATAGTACCTGTAGCTACTCCGACCAGAGATCCGGAGCAGATCGCGCCATCCGAAGACTGGAAGCTCAACCCTGCCGCGGAAGCCGCGGTCTCAGCGGCGTTGGAGCCGCACACAGACTTAACTTCAATTGACATCTATGTCACCAAAACTACGGACCCGTCTCAGGCTATAGGTTCCGAACTACGCGCGTCCGCGCATATCAAGCACGTTTGGTCATCGATCACCGAATTCAGTGCCTTTGAAATCTTCCGGCATTCGCCTCTGAGCGACGTGCTAAACTCGTTAAGAGTGCTATCATTAGTGGGGGGCTCACAGCCAAACTGTATCTGGTTCGAACTGGAGATTGATAACAGAGAATTTTGCTTCACACCCACTGCACACTTCATACATGCAGTCAAAGACTTAACTGACATGCTCGACTACGGCTCCGAGGAACCTGACAACACTCCGGACGGTGCCTAAGACAGAAAAGATCCCGACGAACGAACTGCCGAATAGGACGATGGGGAAAATGGGCAAGTTAGCCCTGACAAACAGGCCATAAACGACGACTAGGGGGACAATAATTATCTTCTACTCTCTGAGGATGAGGTGAGTCTCGGCAGCGAGGATTTTATCGTGCCTGAGGAACCTTAGGAGTAGGAGCACTTTAAGCGCCGGCAAATGGCCACTGCAAGGAGCCTGAAAAATAAGCAGCAGTAGCTTCAAGCTGACCAAGATCTGGTCAACAATAGATGGACAGATGTCCTAGCAGCCGAAGAATATGGCCTCACGCGCCCATTCGAAATTTACCCAAAGCGCAAATTGCTACCTCAGTTCGATGACGAGGCATCGGAGCCCATACCATCACCGCACAATGCGGCTAACCGACCACCACGCGGTCGGGACAAAGCGGCAACTCAAGCCAAATCCTAGCCCGCCCCTCCTCACCATAAAGGCAAAGACAACACAGCTCGTGGTCACACATATGACTTTTGGCAGGACCTGGACAATAGAGCAGGACCTACCAGATCGGTCTACGGATTGCGAGGACGTGCCCCGACACGTGAAAACGGCTATCTATTCGGACGTGACAAGCCTAGTCACACCCGGGCCGAAAACCACAGACGGACTCCATCGGAACTACGTCTCAATGTGGCCCAACATAGAGGCGCCGCACACCCTCTTTCCTTCACAGACAAAGTAATGGAGCACGAATTCCCAGAAGGGTTTAAACCCGTGAATATCGAATCATATAATGGAACAACTGATCCCGTGGTATGGATCGAGTATTTCCTTCTCCAAATCCACATGGCCCGCGGATACGACCTTCATGCCATCAAATACCTCCCGTCAGAACTCAAAGGTCTAGGTCGACACTGGTTAAACAGTCTGCCCAAACACTCTATTGGCAGTTGGGAGGATTTGGAAGAGGCCTTCCACGACAACTTCCAAGGTACATATGTCCGGCCACCAGACATCGATGACTTAAGCCATATAGTTCAACAGCCCGGAGAGTCAGCCAGGAAGCTCTGGACTAGGTTCTTAGTTAAAAATAACCAAATCGTCGACTGTCCGGACGCGGAAGCCCTAGAGGCCTTCAAACACAGCGTCCGGGATGAGTGGCTCGCCCGCCACATCGGTCAAGAAAAACCAAAATCCATGTCATCCCTAACCGCTCTGATGACCCGCTTTTGCGTGGGAGAAGACATCTGGCTCGCTCGTAGAAGCAACAGCGCTAGCGATCTGGGCACTTCTGAAGTCCGAGACGACAATGGCAAACCACGACGCAGCAAACACAAACGTCGCAATGATAATGAGAGAACACGCGACACGGCGGTCAATGCCGGATTCAGCGGCCCCAAACCCAGTCAATGGAAAAAGCCATTCAGGGCAAACAGAGAGGAGCCATCCTCCTTAGACAAGATATTGGATCGACCCTGCCAGATTCATGGCAATCCCGATTAACCAGCCAATAACACAAACAAAAGCTGTTGGGTCTTCAAACAGGCCGGCAGGCTCAACACCGAACATAAGGGGAAAAGACCGCCCAGTGATAGCGATGACGAAGAGATTCACCAACCAAATACTGGGGGTCAAAAGCAATTTCCCCTCGAGGTAAAAACGGTGAATATGGTATACATGACACACGCCCTTACAGAGGAGCATGAGACATATTCCCTCTGGACTGAGGATCATACTACGTTCCCTCCAGTCGGAGTACAAGTCGGCCTTATTAAACCGCGTACCTTGTTGGCCATAAAGCCGCCGGTCTCCATTCGGCAGGACCGACAAATTATGGAGTTCGACTAGCAATTCGGCCTCCGTTGTCCACCTCATACACCTGCGAAGTCTATACCGCGCGTACATAACTATGCACTTAAAATGCCATGGCGTCTGCGGAGGCATAATACGGACGGGCCTACAAGTACTTCTATAACCCCCTTCTTTTCCATTCTTTTCTGATGACTTTTTCTTTTTTCATTATCCTTTTATCATAGGTGACTCATAGGCCGGTCATCTCACTGACTCCATCGGAGTTCCGCTTTGTACATTCATCCAAAAGTTACTCCCTTTAAGGAGCCCCTTCATCGAGGAAAGGCGGCGAAGACGTGCGCCAGGAGGTCCAAGACAACTTTTTTAGACCGCACTCTCTATTTTGCGAGCCTGTAAAGTGCCTTCTACCTCAGCCATCGACCCTTGGCATGTCAAATAGCCAGCGTGGTGGTGTTATTATATACAAAACAATGATTGGCACGTCACTCAAGTTCTAGTGAATATAATTTATATCCTGTATTCACTTTTCTCTAAAAAAACTATATTTTGCTCCTTGTGTTATTTCACACGCCCCCCAGGGGCTTGATATGGGAACAAACTAAATTGCCAATAAGTCCGAACAACTTTATAGCATACTTCGGCGCCGCGAGTTTGGCCTTATATGCATCAGCTCTGAATCATGTATTGGGTCAACAGTTGGGTTGCCTGGCTCCTGTGCTTGCTACCTTATGTTCCGCTCTATTAGCTAAGGTATTAAAGGTAGAACTACTGCAATTGTGCCTTGGTTACCCAGGCGAGCACCTCAGTAGAGAAAGCCGAAAACTGACTGTCATGATGTGGCGAGAGCTGGTCAACCACTCGATGACTTATTGGAATCTTTCGTGATTCCCTCCGTATTACACGAAGGACCTTTCTTTAGGTCATACATGTGAATGCACCACATTGGGATAACAGCGTACATACCAGGGTTTATATCGTAGACCCACCATAAAACTCATATGGCTAAGTGAAAGTGTTAACGCACTATAGTCCGGTTGCCTCATTCACTACATTGACACCTCCATCCATGGACGAAAACGTTGGGTTAAGAGTGATCATATGCTTTTCCGAACACCCCCGTATTTTCTATGTGGGGGCTGAAGCCGACGACTGGAAATTTTTCAGATTATGCAAACAACGGCCGCACAGGAGGAACCAAAAACTTTTAAGCAAAAATCATAATATTATCATCATACAGTGTTTTATAGTTCAACAGTTCAATACATTTCATTCAAATATCATATCTTTCGAGCACTGACCCTCTATCAAGCGGGCACCCTCTAAGACGTCATCGAAATAGTGTTCAGGTGTGTGATGGTCCTTACCCTGGGGGGGACTCCTCGAGGCAACGCCAGTGGCCTTCATCTTGGCCCAGTATGTTTTGACACGGGCAAAGGCCATCCGTGCACCTCCAATGCACGTTGAACGCTTAACGGCGTCGATACGCGGCACTGCATCCACCAGCATCTGCACCAAACCGAAGTAACTATTTGGAATGGGCTCCGTAGGCCACAGTCGTACTATGACGTCCTTCATGGCGGAACCAGATATCCTCTAGAGCTCGGCCCACTGGGCCATTTGTTCATTTAGTAACAACGGACGCTTTGGCACGCCGAACTGTGACCAAAAAAGCTTCTCCGTGGCACACCCTTCCTGCACTTGGTAAAATTGCGATGCATCGGAGGCACTCTTCGGCAGGTCTAAAAAGGGGTCCGGAGAACTCCACATTTGGTTAAGCGGGGAATACTTCGGATCGCCGAACTTCATCTGTAATAAGAAAGGCTTACTAGCCGCTATCTCCCCAGCTTGCCGGATCTCTTCCCGAGCAACTCTAGACTTAGACCGTGCTTCTTTCGGTTCTTGTAAGGCCTTGTCGAGATCGGCTGTTTTGGCCTTGTTATCTTTCTCAAGGACTTCGCACCAGACGGTGGTCTCCTCCAGCTTGCGCGCCATGGTAGTAATTCTTTCCTCACACGGGCGCCGAACAGCCTGTTCGGTTTTTAACTCTTCAGCCGCCTTATGGGCAGCCAAATTACTCATCTGGGTTTGTTCCTTGGCAAGGACAAGCTCAGCCCGAAGGGCCTCCACCGCAGCAGCACCATCTGTAGTTACGCATGTCTTAGTATACAATTCCAGCTTCATGCTCATGTTATCATGCGTAAATATACTGGCTGACCCAAAAACATACCTTGCGCCTCGTCAAGAGGCTTGTTGATCAGCGTGATGTCATCATCCGCCTCATCAATCTTCCGCTGCAGATCCGCAACCTCCGCGGATCGGGCAATTGCAGGAGAAGTAATAGCCTGTGTTCCAAGTAGTCATATTATTTCCTGGATAAATATTTTTGATCCTATGATTGGCTCCCTTGGGGATCCTATCAGAGTCTCAGGGGATACTATCTATTCATAGGAGTACTTTGTGAATAAAACACATTTGAAAGCATTACAGCACAAATCTCGAAACCTCTTAGCAGGCTTGTGATAGGACCTTTTTAACCACCGTGCCCATCAAGGTACGATGGTCTTCGGAGATGGACGCTTGTCACAGCATGTCCGTCAATATATCCGGCGTTTCTGGGTCACCGGAAGCAGCCGTAGTAGCACGGCCTCCCTTCAAAGGGATCCGTTCATTCACCCCTAGAGTTGTCTCCGGCTGGAAGCCGGACAGTCCGGGGCCTTTATTGTTGGTCCCTAGATCTTGGACTACTGAAGTGTCATCTTTGTTCGTTTTTTCGTCACCCCTCACATCACTTGCGGATCAGGAGAGACCCTCCGGGATGATACCTCGACGTCATCCGCCTTATTGGGCAAGGAGACTGGTGGAGGCGTCTCGCTTTCCATCATCTCTGGGAGAAGGTCTCCTGAGGAAGATGATTGTTGAGAAAGATTGTGCGCTGAGCTACAAAAATATACATTTTATATGTTACCCTGGTCACATGGGAGGAATGGGGTATGTGTAAAATTCCCTTGTTTGCATACGATTTAGGCTTGGCCTCGCTGGAGGACTGCACGATAATGTCATCCTACAAACCGGAGCCACCTGACAGGGGCATCTTGCCACGCTTGGGAGCCTTTTCTTCCCAGTCTTCGGGGACGGCCCTTTTCTTACCATAGGGGGAATGAATGTCGGCTTCCCCTTTATTTTTTCCTTTGGGCGATGGGATTTTCATCTCCCCGGACACGACGTCTAAAATATCTTCGGGGTGGAGGCCCTCTTTGGTCCTCCCGCTCCCCGTCTTGTCCTCCTTCGCAGACATTTGGTATGGTGCCGAGGCCAGCATCCTTGTTAATACGGGATCCGCTGAGGCTTCGGGAAGGGGGGCTGAACACCTAATTAGTTCCGCTTTCTTTATCTTGCCCTGAAAGAAGATAGTTTGCTCGGTAACATATCATGATATACTTAACTATGGAGTGTTCGAAAGACAAGTGCTTACCGGGGTGTCCGAATGGTTGCAGTCAAGGCTGACGTCTTTGGAGCTGTCTGGCCAATGTGTTCGTTTCCCAAAAAACATCTTTGTCGGATCTCGGGTTTTGGCAAAACCCTTAAGGTTCGAACACTGGGGTGCGCGCGAAGATCTCCCCCTACCAACTCACGCCCTCAATCTCTCCACGATCTTAAAGGCAAGCTCGACGAACTCGCAACACAAGGTACGCAAGATTTATACTGGTTCGGGCCAGTGTTGTGGTGTAATACCCTACTCTAGTGTGGTGTGGTGGATTGCCTCTCGGCTGAGGATGAATAGTACAAGGGGAAGAACAGCCTCCTGAGGTATGGTGTTCTTGTGCTTGGTGGATGTGAGGATGGGTTGGATCTAGTCCAAGTTGAGATGGCTGAGGTTCTCTTCCTTGTCCCCTTCCTCCCTGTCTACTATGGTGGCTAATCCTATTTATAGAGGCCCTGGTCCTCTCACCAAATATTGAGCGGGAAGGGAGCCAACAACGGCCAATTTGAAAGGGGACAGCTAGTACGAGTTATCCTGACAAAAGCAGTCTTCGCCTGCCAAAGGCTCTGGTGGTGACGCCGCCTTGGGCTCCATGGGGACCTCCGTCTTGCCATCCTGCTGGTCTTGGTCTCGTTGCACCGATATGGAAACCTTTGCTTGATGCCTCGGTACTCCTCGCTTACTCTTGCCTCCTTAGCACCAAAGAGGAAACAAGGACACGGTGCACGCTGGCGCCCGCCTGGTCTCGATCGTCATGGCTCACGTCATTGGAACCTCACGAGGTTTGCCTGGCCTTGATCTCTCCGCCCCTCACGAGCCAGCCCGGTGAGGCCGTCCCGAGGAGGTCTTGTGTCGTCCGCCTCCCGAGGCTTGGCCCCTCGCGAGGGTCTTGAATGCTTGTTGGTGAAGATGGGTCATACATGCCATCATGGAACCACGCTGTGGGCTGTAGGCAGGCAAGTCTGGGGACCCCCATTCCCAGAACGTCGACATTAGCCCCCGGGCCCAAGGCGCGCTCAGGCTTGGCTTCGAGGCGAAGCCAAAGGGAAAGTGCGGAGCGCCGCGGGCCCAAATACGCTGCGGCCTTGGTCAATGCGTGGCGGTTGATTGGACGTGGGCATCTCCGCTTTCCCACGTTCCCTCGTGAACTGTCTGACTATCAAAAGGCTGGCGTAGACAGCGCTTTCCTGCATTGCTTCCTTTCGTCTTGCTCCAGATCCCCTTTCTTGCTCCCTGCTTCCGAAATCTCCATATCTAATCCCATCCCCTTCCGCATTAGTGACCAATGGCGCCCCGGAGGGTCCAGCCCGCCTCATCGCCAACTAGGTATGAGCCAGCTCTCGACGCGCCCAACGTCTCGGAGAAGAACCTTTCCGCCACGCGCTTGCTGATGGTGGGGGAAAGCAACGAGAGGGGGAAGACTGAGCTCTGGGTCGGCTTCGACGTGCCGGAGCCTGAGGGGAGCACCTTCTTCCCTTTCTTCACGAGCAGCTTCGTCGCGGGGCTGGTTCCCCTCTTCTCTGACTTCTTCTACGAGGTCCTTGGCCACTACGGGCTGCAGGCGCTGCATCTTCATCCCAACTCTATCCTTCTCTTGTCGATCTGCGCCTACTATTGCAAGGCGTACCTCGGCGCGATGCCATCTATGGCTCTACTGTGCCACTTCTTCTTCCTCCGCATCACCGAGGGTCATACCTCCGGGTGTGCCAATTTCATCGCGGCCGGCAAGGCCAACTCAATCTCGAAGACTGGGAAGATGGCCAACGTCTTCCGGAGCATGTGGGCCATGACGGACGCCAAGTGCGTCCATCCAAGCTTGATGCTGCCAATAGAGATGCCCCAGTACGACAAGGGGTCGTCTTGCGCGAAGCTCACTGATGAGCGGGCGACGTTGGTGCTGGAGCAGATGAACGCTGACCTGAAGCCGGGCAATGCGAAGGCGACAAAGGTGACATGGGCCATGCTCCTGAGGGAATTCCTGATGCTGCGCGTAGCCCTACTTCAGGCGCGTATGCGCCCCTTGTGGGAGCTTGGGGGCGAAGAGGACAAGGTTAGCCTAAGCACGGAAGCCTTGTTTGACGATGAACTGGCTACAGCTCTCCACCTCCTGGTCGGGGACGACTAGGAGTACCCGCCTAGTGTATTCACTCCCTTGTTCCACTGCAAGGACGGGGCGCAAGTCGTGGCCGCTAGGCCGACCTTTGACGGGCGCGGGCTGGTGCCGCCGGCGCCCACCGGGTCCCTGTAACGCCCTCGATGCGGCTATATCTCCCACGTGTCGAAGCACGACTTAGAGGCATAACCGCATTGAAAGCAATGTCGCAAGTGAGGTAATCTTCGCAAAGAACCCATGTAATACAATAAGGGGAAAAGATACATAGTTGGCTTACAATTGCCACTTCAAACAATTACATGAATAAAGCATTACACCATCCAGATACAATCAAGGTCCGACTACGGAACCAAAATAAAAGAAAAACCCCAAATGCGACAAAGGTGCCCGATCGACCCCAACTGGGCTCCACCACTGATCAACTAGAATGAAACAACACAAAGGACAAGATCTTCATCGAGCTCCTCCGTGAGCTTGGTTGCGTCATCTGCACGGTTCAACGGCACCTGCAAGCTGGTTTTGGAAGTATCTGTGAGCAACAGGGACTCAGCAATCTCGCACCCTCGCGATCAAGACTATTTAAGCTTAAGGGTAAGGTAAAGGTATGAGGTGGAGCTGCAGCAAGCAACTAGCATATATGGTGGCTAACATACGCAAAAGAGAGCGAGAAGAGAAGGCAAAGCATGATCGATAAAAGTATGATCAAGAAGTGATCCTAGAACAACCTACGTCAAGCATAACTCCAACACCGTGTTCACTTCCCGGACTCCGCCGAGAAGAGACCATCACGGTTACACACGCGGTTGATGTATTTTAATTAAGGTCATCTTCAGGTTTTCTACAACGGGACATTAACAAATTCCCATCTGCCCATAACCGCGGGCACGGCTTTCGAAAGTTCAAAACCCTGCAGGGGTGTCCCAACTTAGCCCATGACAAGCTCTCACGGTCAACGAAGGAATAGACCTCCTCCCGAGACATTTCGATCAGACTCGGTATCCCGGTTCTACAAGACATCCTCGACAATGGTAAAACAAGTCCAGCAAAGCCACCTAGATGTGCCGACAAATCCTGATAGGAGCTGCACATATCTCATTCTCAGGGCACACCGGATGAGCAAGACATCAGGTGGGCTAGCCCAGAGTTGCCCCTGGTAGCTCCGGACATCACTCAGTTGGACCAACACTCAGAGGAGCACTGGCCCGGGGGGGTTAAAATAAAGATGACCCTTAGGCTGGCCTAACCCAAGGGAAAAAGGCTAGGTGGCGAATGGTAAAACCAAGGTTGGGCCTTGCTGGAGGAGTTTTATTCAAAGCGAACTGTCAAAGGGTTCCCATTATAACCCAACCGCATAAGGAACACAAAATCCGGGAACATAACACCGATATGACGGAAACTAGGGCGGCAAGAGTGGAACAAAACACCAGGCATAAGGCCGAGCCTTTCACCCTTTACCAAGTATATAGATGCATTAATTAAATAAGATATAATGTGATATCCCAACAAGTAAACATGTTCCAACAAGGAACAACATCTCCATGTTCCAACAAGGAACAAACTTCAATCTTCACCTACAACTAACAATGCTATAAGAGGGGCTGAGCAAAGCGGTAACATAGCCAATCAACGGTTTGCTAGGACAAGGTGGGTTAGAGGCTTGGTTCAACAATATGGGAGGCATGATAAGAAAGTGGTAGGTATCGCAGCATAGGCATAGCAAAAGAGCGAGCAACTAAGCAAGCAAAGATAGAAGTGATTTCGAGGGTATGATCATCTTGCCTGAGACCCCGCAAGGAAGAAGAACAAGTCCATGAAGAAGACAAAAGAACGTAGACGAACGGGTCCTCACAAACGCGACGTTACCGGAAACCACCCGAAGAAGCAAACACCGGAAAGAAGCACACAACATAGTAAACAACCAACACATGAACATGATATGATATGCGGGATGCGGTATGCGATGCATATGCATGATTTGCAAGGGAATGAATGAACCTGGCCTCAACATGGAAATCCAAGTGTGCCACTGGAAATATGAGATGAAATCGCCTGAAAACGATATAAAGATCACCGGAATCGGAGTTACGGTTTGGAAATGGCAAGCGATTCAAATATGACCACATCCTGCGATTTACTGCAAGTATTCATCTAAATGCAACAAGATGAACATGCTACAGCACCCAAACATGGCATCAAAATACATGTCAGGAATCCATTCATGAATCTTAACAAAAGTCTAGCACTGAGCTACAGCCAATTCATCCATTAACAGGTTCAAACAAGAATGGAAAAAATGCATTTGACAAACAAATTTCAGACTTAGTGAAATTAACACTTGTCTGGAATTTCAGATCAGATAGCACTCTTCGGAGCATGAAAACTATATGCTACAGGACCTGAACATGGCAAAGTAAAGCATGGCATGGAGCTACTCAAAGAGCTTAACAAAAGTCCCTTAGTGACCTTGAGCCAAACGGGATCAGAAAATACATTTGTAAGCATGTGAACATGGCAAAAACATAATCAGTTCACAGACTTAGTGAAAACTGGAGCATGCTGAAACAGATATCAAGTAGGCATGTTTACGAGCTCGATGCACTCACTATAGAGCAAGTCATGAAAATCTAAGCATGCACCCATCAAGAATACACAAAATGCAAGCTAGACATGGCAAGAACAATAACATAGCATGCACGGATCAACTACAACATCACCGGCAAAATCGCTAACAAGTAGACAATCTGCCCAGATTCACGAAATGACAAAAGTAGAGCTCGATTGACTCAATCTAGGGTGCTCCATAATTGCAAACAAAGACATGGATGGATAGAGCACTACAAGATTAACAAAACATCCTTACTGATCATCCTCAAAAGAGGCACGGATCACTAGGAAACAACATGAACATATGGCATATTGAGATAAACAGCTCAAGGACTTAGTGGAAATGCTAAGTCCCTGAAATCAGCATTAACAAGTGCCTCACTTGGCAAGCTTGTGCTAGTCACCACACACATCACAAAATTACATGGGATGCACCTCTGGAAAGATGGCAAAACCCTTAACAAAACATATGTAGAGCTCAGGGGCATATCATGCACACAATAATCATGGCCAAAATGACAAATATCTAAATGGAGCAGTAGATCTGACAATTAACTCAAGTAGCACTCTTCTAACAGCATTTTGGGCATCAAGATGAACTCAAATGAAAATGATGCAGTGAGATGAAATGATGTACTCTCTGAGACGAACATTTTGATATGCTATATGCATGAATCGGAGCTATGGATGCAAAGTTACAATGCGATGAACAGGAGCAAAATATTAGGGTTAGGGACGAAAAAGTCAACCCGCGGATCTCAGATCCAGATCGGATCCGGGCGGTTACTGTAGCAGGGCGCGGATGCCGAGGTTCGCCGGCCCGGAGTTCGCCGGGGCGCCTGAGTCGAGGGAGAGGGGCAGCCGGATCCGGTGATGCACCGGCGAGGCGAGGCGGCGGACGGCTGGCAGGCCGCGGCGGCGGCGGCGGCGCGGATCGGCGAGCGGGTCGGCGGCGAGCTGGCGCGGAGGCGCGGCGAGCCGTCGCGGCGGCGCGGTGCGGAGGAAGAGGCGGCGACGTGGCGGCTTCCGCCGGTGGCCGGCGGGAGGAGACGCGGGCTCGGGCGGGAGGAGAGCCGGGCGGCTGGCGGCGGCAGCCGGGCCCGCGCGGGCCGGATCTGGGCCGCGCGGGTCGCGCGGTGGAGAGGGAGGCGGACGGCTGAGGTGGAGCTCACCGGTTGGTTCGGGCGATGGAGGAGGCGATGTGGCGGCTCCGGATTGGTCCGGGTGAGGTGGCGGCGGTGGCGGGGACATTGTCCGGCGCGGAGGAGATTTCGTCCGGGCGCGAGGTAGAGGAAGGCAAGGGTTTGGACTGCGCAAAAATTTCGGAGGGGAGCACATATATATAGGTACAGGGCGCTACGAGAGTCCAAATGAGGTGCGGTTTTCGGCCACGTGATTGTGATCGAACGCTCTAGATGATGGAGAGGGTTTAGGTGGGTTTTGGGCCAAAATGGAAAGGTGTTGGGCTGGAACACACGAGGCCTTTTCGGTCCCTCGGTTAACCGTTGGAGTTTCAAACGAAGTCCAAATGGCACGAAACTTGACAGGCGGTCTACCCGTAGTAAACCAAGGCCGCTTGGCAAGTCTCGGTCCAATCCGGAAATGTTTAATCCCCACACACGAGAAGAAGGTAGAAATGACCACCGGAGGAGAACGAAGCGCCGGAATGCAAAATGGACAACGGGGAAAATACTCGGATGCATGAGATGAACACGTATGCAAATCAAATGCACATGATGACATGATATGAAATGCATGACACGCAAGCAATGACAAGGCAACAACAGCGAATAACTGGAGGACACCTGGCACATTGGTCTCGGGGCGTTACAACACTCCACCACTACGAGAGGATCTCGTCCCGAGATCTAGGATGGCACCGGAGGGAAAACAGAAGAGAAAAAAAGAAGAGGTAAAACTAAGTTGCTTCTTTGACAAACGAGTGAAACCACGAACCTTGAAAGGTTGAAAAAATTGAAAGAAAGAATGCAACGAGTATGAACGAAGTTGAAAGCACTTCGTTAGGGGAGAGTAAGAAGGAAGTACAAATTTCGACAGCACTCCGGTAGGAAAGAGATGCAATGGTTGACCGAAAAGAACTTGAGGAAAAGGGCACATCACTCCGATTAAAAGGATAAGCAAAGAAAGAACATGATCTTGACAAGACAAGAAGATGGATGAAAAGAGCAACATCACAATGCCTCCGGAAGAAAATAGAGAATGAAATGGAATGAACGGAGGAGAAAAAACAATATCTTTTTTATCTCGAATGAGCTTGAAAGCATCTTAGGAGAAGGGTCGAACGTAATTGTTGGAAAACCAACAACGAAAAGAGTAAGCTTGTAGTGGGCTAATGGAGAACATCTCAAAACTACGAGGTGAAATTATGCCACTATTGGATTGATAACAAGAAGGAGACGATAAACTTACTCACCGGAAGGATAAAAGAACTTGGGTTAATTATAAACACCATAATAGCAACAATCCTTAGGGGAAGCTTTAGGTGAAATATACCCCAAGAAAACTCCAACGAAGAGGTTGATGGATTTAACATATCTCACTCTTAACAACATGTGAATCATGAAAGCATGAACTCAAATTATGAAGAATGACATAGCACCACCTCAAATGATAAGGTTGAAAGAATTGCACTTTGAAATGCAAGATAAAGAATACTTGAGCTCCTCTGAAAAGAATCTTAATGAACACTTCGAGGAGGAATTAAATCCTTGATGGACCATCATGTAGAACCTTCAAGAAGAACTCCGGTAACAAAAGGATGATCAAACAAAAGGAACGAGAAGTTGAAAACACAAGGTGAAACCTTGTAATGATTTAGATGAACCTCCGTGGTGATATAATTGCGAGAGGTAGGAACTCCGGGAAAAGATAAGATGAACAATTGAGATCAAGAATTTTGATGAGCTCCCGGAATAGGGAATTAATCATTTGGATGAAACAAGAATAAGAATTGCATTATGCTTATCCTTCACCAATTAAATTGATGACAAACAATGGGTTTGGCATACTACTTATTCTCGTTGAAAAGATTAAGAGAGGTATAAATCAAACTTGAGAAGGTCTTCAACGAACCACCGGTATAATTTGAAAGAACGAACGAATTGATATGATAGCCAAGGAAGAGAGATCTTGAACGATCCACCATAAAAAAAATTTGAAAATGAACGAATAAAAGATGAAGAACCACAGGGAAGAGAACGAAAGAAGATACTTGAGAGAATTTAGATACAAGTGAACGAATAGATCCCGAACTGATTAGAGGATCACTTGAACGAAGCACCGGTAAGATTTGGAGAACCATAACTGAAAGCTGAGAATGAATAAATTCTGAGATGATGGACTCCGGAGAAACAAATTGAAAAGAATCTTGAATTGCTCCGGATAGGTGAAAAGAATTCTCACAATCAAAACAATTATGAGAGGATGGCAACAAGCTAGAATCACGAATCTTGAAGAGAATGGAGCAAGGTTGAAAGAAGAATCTTCTTCGGTCATCCAAACTTAGAATGATGACGAGAAATACCATCATGACTTATTTAGGCACTCCGAAAGAATCAAAACGAAGAGGTTGAGTCAACGATGAATTTTTTTTGAAAGAACTTTGAGAAAAACATATGACAGATGATGAATCATTCTTACGTCAAACTTGGAAAAGAATTTGAGAGTAACGCCGGGAAAATAAGAGGAGTCAGGTAAGATCCTGGAAAAATGACCTGTGGGTTAGGGCCCACTCAAAAGAAAACACCGTTGAACGATTTACAAGAGAGAAAGCACCGGTTGAATTAAATGGCTTGAATAAGATAGCATTCCAAAAGATGTTGACAGAATGAGAATAAAATCCAACATCTTCTGAGGTATCTTCAGCACTCCGGAACAATAGAATAGCAAGCGGTGAAAGATTGTGAGGTGCACCGGCATGAGAAGGTATTTGAAACGATGAAAAAGGATATGATCAACACCAAAGCTTGAATTGGTTCCACCGGAGAAGAAAACGAGTGATGAGAGACGAACTTGAAGCTCTGTTAGAATCTTCCTGAGAATCACCGGATAAGAACATTGACGGAAAAGGAATGGAGAGGCTTCCCATCAATAAAAAGGACACTTGAATAAGAAATCTGAATCGTTGAAGAAAAAGGGTGGGTGGGCGGGAAAAACAAAGGCAATTTGGGATGGATGAAACGAACACCGTAGAGAAAGCTGAGATTGAAACTTGCGGATGTTGCAATGATCGGATCCACTTGAAGAGAAGCAAGCCGGTGAAAAAAAATTGAAATGGCAAACTCGATGATCGAGAAGGATTAGTATTCACATAGGAATATGAGAACACCACTTGGACAAGGTATGTAATCAACATTTGACATTGAAGCAACTCGAATACCACAACTCAAAACAAAACAAAGGATTGGCTTGCAAAATAAGCCGGAACAAACATATGATAGAGATTTCGTCCGAAGTTTTCGTGGTGGGGCCTACACGGGCTCGATCGTACAACACCATCATGTACAAGGCAGTGCACATGACATACGAAGCGTCCCCGAGTCGGCATAGCCAAGGACTCTTTAAGACACAACGAGGCCACTGTAAAACCGACCGTGAATAGGCGGACCACCAGACGTCGAACCCCAATTTCATATCATACATCTGTCGAAAGATATCCTAAGATCTACTTGAATTCCCACTTATAAACTCCCGAAATTTTTCGGTTATGCAATCAGGAGTTGGGATACAGGGGAAGCATAATATCTCACCCAAAACTAGCAAATCCTACATCCAGCTGTATCCATCCTTCAACACATAACCAAGAAACCTTTGGAAATCGTCTACCTCAACCTTCAAAAAGCATCCGTTATACAAGTTATAGCGATACTCCCGAACTCCCGCCCCAGTACTGGGTGGCGTCGAGGTTATCTCACCAACGAACTGCATAAAAGAGATTTTCGATGTCGGCGTACTAAACTCAGGTATTCCAGAACTGCAACGATAAAATTATGACGACAACACCTCGGAGCTCAACTCCCCAGGACACTTCCACAAAACCCCTGACAGGAGGCACCAAGACAATGTTCTCGTCACAAAACCATCAGAACGATTCCAAGATACCCGCGTGATCCTAAATTTTTTTAGTGAAATTTGAGAAGAGAAGAGTCAAAACTCTACGTCAGGATACCTTACCAGAGCGATGAGGAGACTGGGGAGTAAAAAGAATTCCTAAACTCTCCGATATATAATTCCTAAATGACTCAAAATATTTTTCTAGACTCAACTCGTCCGCTAATACGATCAAGCAATGGGGCTCCTAAGGTCGGGGAAGGCTTTGATACCAACTTGTAACGCCCTCGATGCGGCTATATCTCCCACGTGTCGAAGCACGACTTAGAGGCATAACCGCATTGAAAGCAATGTCGCAAGTGAGGTAATCTTCGCAAACAACCCATGTAATACAATAAGGGGAAAAGATACATAGTTGGCTTACAATTGCCACTTCAAAAAATTACATGAATAAAGCATTACATCATCCAGATACAATCAAGGTCCGACTACGGAACCAAAATAAAAGAAAAACCCCAAATGCGACAAAGGTCCCCGATCGACCCCAACTGGACTCCACTACTGATCAACTAGAACGAAACAACACAAAGGACAAGATCTTCATCGAGCTCCTCCGTGATCTTGGTTGCATCATCTGCACGGTTCAATGGCACCTGCAAGCTGGTTTTGGAAGTATCTGTGAGCCACGGGGACTCAGCTATCTCGCACCCTCGCGATCAAGACTATTTAAGCTTAAGGGTAAGGTAAAGGTATGAGGTGGAGCTGCAGCAAGCGACTAGCATATATGGGGGCTAACATACGCAAAAGAGAGCGAGAAGAGAAGTCAAAGCACGGTCGATAAAAGTATGATCAAGAAGTGATCCTAGAACAACCTACGTCAAGCATAACTCCAACGCCGTGTTCACTTCCCGGACTCCGCCGAGAAGAGACAATCACGGTTACACATGCGGTTGATGTATTTTAATTAAGGTCATCTTCAGGTTTTCTACAACGGGACATTAACAAATTCCCATCTGCCCATAACCGCGGGCACGGCTTTCGAAAGTTCAAAACCCTGCAGGGGTGTCCCAACTTAGCCCATGACAAGCTCTCACGGTCAACGAAGGAATAGACCTCCTCCCGAGACATTCCGATCAGACTCGGTATCCCGGTTCTACAAGACATCCTCGACAATGGTAAAACAAGTTCAGCAAAGACACCCAGATGTGCCGACAAATCCCAATAGGAGCTGCACATATCTCATTCTCAAGGCACACCGGATGAGCAAGACGTCAGGTGGGCCAGCCCAGAGTTGCCCCTGGTAGCTCCGGACATCGCTCAGTTGGACCAACACTCAAAGGAGCACTGGCCCGGGGGGTTAAAATAAAGATGACCCTTAGGCTGGCCTAACCCAAGGGAAAAAGGCTAGGTGGGAAATGGTAAACCAAGGTTGGGCCTTGCTAGAGGAGTTTTATTCAAAGCAAACTGTCAAGGGGTTCCCATTATAACCCAACCGCGTAAGGAACGCAAAATCCGGGAACATAACACCGATATGACGGAAACTAGGGCGGCAAGAGTGGAACAAAACACCAGGCATAAGGCCGAGCCTTCCACCCTTTACCAAGTATATAGATGCATTAATTAAATAAGATATAATGTGATATCCCAACAAGTAAACATGTTCCAACAAGGAACAACATCTCCATGTTCCAACAAGGAACAAACTTCAATCTTCACCTGCAACTAACAACGCTATAAGAGGGGCTGAGCAAAGAGGTAACATAGCCAATCAACGGTTTGCTAGGACAAGGTGGGTTAGAGGCTTGGTTCAACAATATGGGAGGCATGATAAGAAAGTGGTAGGTATCGCAGCATAGGCATAGCAAAAGAGCGAGCAACTAAGCAAGCAAAGATAGAAGTGATTTCGAGGGTATGATCATCTTGCCTGAGATCCCGCAAGGAAGAAGAACGAGTCCATGAAGAAGACAAACGAACGTAGACGAACGGGTCCTCACAAACGTGACGTTACCAGAAACCACCCGAAGAAGCAAACACCGGAAAGAAGCACACAACATAGTAAACAACCAACACATGAACATGATATGATATGCGGGATGTGGTATGCGATGCATATGCATGATTTGCAAGGGAATGAATGAACCTGGCCTCAACATGCAAATCCAAGTGTGCCACTGGAAAGATGAGATGAAATCGCTTGAAAACGATATAAAGATCACCAGAATCAGAGTTACGGTTTGGAAATGGAAAGCGATTCAAATATGACCACGTCCTGCGATTTACAGCAAGTAGCCATCTAAATGCAACAAGATGAACATGCTACAGCACCCAAACATGGCATCAAAATATATGGCAAAAACATAATCAGTTCACAGACTTAGTGAAAACTGGAGCATGCTGAAACAGATATCAAGTAGGCATGTTTACGAGCTCGATGCACTCACTACAGAACAATAACATAGCATGCACGGATCAACTACAACATTACCGGCAAAATCGCTAACAAGTGGACAATCTGCCCAGATTCATGAAATGACAAAAGTAGAGCTCGATTGACTCAATCTAGGGTGCTCCATAATTGCAAACAAAGACATGGATGGATAGAGCACTACAAGATTAACAAAACATCCTTACTGATCATCCTCAAAAGAGGCACGGATCACTAGGAAACAACATGAACATATGGCATATTGAGATAAACAGCTCAAGGACTTAGTGGAAATACTAAGTCCCTGAAATCAGCATTAACAAGTGCCTCACTTGGCAAGCTTGTGCTAGTCACCACACACATCACAAAATTACATGGGTTGCACCTCTGGAAAGATGGCAAAACCCTTAACAAAACATATGTAGAGCTCAGGGGCATATCATGCACACAATAATCATGGCCAAAATGACAAATATCTAAATGGAGCAGTAGATCTGACAATTAACTCAAGCAGCACTCTTCTAACAGCATTTCGGGCATCAAGATGAACTCAAATGAAAATGATGCAATAAGATGAAATGATGTACTCTCTGAGATGAACATTTTGATATGCTATATGCATGAATCGGAGCTACGGATGCAAAGTTACGATGCGATGAACAGGAGCAAAATATTAGGGTTAGGGACGAAAAAGTCAACCCGCAGATCTCAGATCCAGATCGGATCTGAGCGGTTACTGTAGCAGGGCGCGGATGCCGAGGTTCGCCGGCCTGGAGTTCGCCGGGGCGCCGGAGTCGAGGGAGAGGGGCGGCCGGATCCGGTGATGCACCGGCGAGGCGAGGCGGCGGACGGCGGGGCAGGGCGCCACGGCGGCGGCGGCGTGGATCGGCGAGCGGGTCGGCGGCGAGCTGGCGCGGAGGCGCGGCGAGCCGTCGCGGCGGCGCGACGTGGAGGAAGAGGCGGCGTGGCGGCTTCCGACGGCGGCCGGTGGGAGGAGCCACGGGCTCGGGCGGGAGTAGAGCCGGGCGGCTGGCAGCGGCGACCGGGCCCGCGCGGGCCGGATCTGGGCCCCGCGGGCCGCGCGGTGGAGAGGGAGGCGGCCGGCTGAGGTGGAGCTCGCCGGTTGGTTCGGGCGGCGGAGGAGGCAACGTGGCGGCTCCAGATTGGTCCGTGTGAGGTGGCGGCGGTGGCGCGGACATTGTCCGGCGCGGAGGAGATTTCGTCCGGGCGTGAGGTAGAGGAAGGCTAGGGTTTGGACTGCGCGAAAATTTCGGAGGGGAGCACATATATATAGGTAGAGGGAGCTAGGAGAGTCCAAATGAGGTGCGGTTTTCGGCCACGCGATCGTGATCGAACGCTCTAGATGATGGAGAGGGTTTAGGTGGGTTTTGGACCAAAATGGAAGGGTGTTGGGCTGCAACACACACGAGGCCTTTTCGGTCCCTCGGTTAACCGTTGGAGTATCAAACGAAGTCCAAATGGCACGAAACTTGACAGGCGGTCTACCCATAGTAAACCAAGGCCGCTTGGCAAGTCTCGGTCCAATCCGGAAATGTTTAATCCCCACACACGAGAAGAAGGTAGAAATGACCACCGGAAGAGAACGGAGCGCCGGAATGCAAAACGGACAACGGGGAAAATGCTCGGATGCAAGAGACGAACACGTATGCAAATGAAATGCACATGATGACATGATATGAAATGCATGACACGCAAGCAATGACAAGGCAACAACAGCGAATAACTGGAGGACACCTGGCACATTGGTCTTGGGGCGTTACAGGCCCCTACGGCGCCGATGTCGGTGGAGCTGTCTTCTGGTGAGTCCCACGGGGAGGAAGAGGACAAGGAGGAGGAAGACTCGGAGGTGACCCCTGAAGGGGCGGGGAGACCTCCCCCTTGAGCAAAGCTGACATCCTGCGCACCCTTCCTAGTGACGACGAGGCTGACGCCCTCCAGGAGAAGGCAGAGCCGCCCGTAATCCCGATGAGGGACCGATCAACGCTGATCTTCCGGGATGTTGCTTCTGTTCTGGCGCCGCCTGGAGCCGCTTCTGGCTCAGCTGCTGCTCCTCTTCTACTTTCGGAGCTGGTGCACCCGCGCCTTGGGTCGCGAAGCTCTCCTGCTTCAAGCTCCCAAAGTGGAGGGACTACGCCACGGTGGATCAGTAAGTGTTCTCGTCCTACCTTTTTCTCGCTGCCGATGCTTGTTTCTAACTCTTCGTCCTTGTTGTGTAACTAGGCCGATGCCTGCGGCGAAGAGGAGAAGGGAGGGCGAGGTGGTGCTGCTTGAACCCAGGTCGCCTCCTGCGGCTGCGCCCCGCTCCATGAGGAAAGGTGGGGACGGTGCCCGTGCTTCTCTAGCCCGATCATCCTCACGAGGCTGGGTGGAGCATCCTCGGGAGAAGTCAGCCCCCGAGGCCCCGCTGACTTGGGAGGTGCCAGAGTCCAGCTCGGGTGCTGAGGACCAAGAGGCTCAGGAGCCTCCAGCCTCCCAGGCCATGGTGACGACGACGCCTCTTCCTCCTCCTTCTACCGTTTTGCTAGCCACATGTTCCTCTGCTTCTCCTAACGTCCTAGAGCGGGCCCTTTCTGAGATGGCCCGGCTATGAGAAGATCTCCAGAGCGCCGAACCCCTCCTGGCGGCTGGGCGTCTGGAGCTAGTCTCTGGTTGGCTTCATTTTGACTGTCTGTTCGGGCGGCGCTGAGCCAGGTCATGGCGACATCTGAGGGGGAGAAGTGAGCCACAGCTCAGGCAACAGTTGCTCACGAGGCGGCGCTGAAGGATGCCGAGACCGCCCAAGGTCGCTGCCGGGTGCTGGAGGCCGAGCTGAAGATCCTGCGTGAAGAGTGTGCTGAAGATGCCCGTGGCCGTAAGGCGGAGGAAGAGAGGATGAAGGCCGGGGAGGACGGCATCAAGGGTCGCGATGCCGAGCTAGAGCAGCTGGCGCAGGCGCAGGCCGCTGAGCGCGGCCAGCTAGAGGAGCTAGAACAAAAGGTGGAGGCGGAGAAAGCCGAACTTGACATCAAGACAAAGGTTCTGGCTGAGGACCACGTGACCTTCATGCTTCTCGAGAAGAGGTCTCGCGAGGCTCTGAAGTCACTCTATCAGAAGGGCTTGGAGAAGCCGCTGGCCACCGATGAGGACGGCCCCATCCAGTTGCTTCCCTACTTGGTCGAGGCGCTTGAGGAAGTCATGCGCGGCATCGGCCCCATGGAAGAGGAACAGGCTCGCGTCCTTTCTTTAGCCGCGCTAATGCACGTCTTCAGCCACCTCCATCTTCGCGATCCTGCCGCCCGCCTTGACGAGCTGCTGGAGCCTGTGGCTGATGAACACTGCACAGCCGCCTCCACAGTCATGAAAGGTCAGGTGGAAGCCCTGCTGAAGAAGTTCGACGCCTTCGCCCCCGCGCCTTCGACCGGTGGTGCAGGTGAAGGCGAAGCAACCGAGGAGGGGGCGCCTCTTGCGGGTGCCGGCGGTATCCAGGGATGACTGGCTTGCGGCTCCTTTCCCGTTGAAACTCCTACAGCATGTAGCGTGCCTCGTGGAGGTGTTTATAACTTGTGTTTGATATTCGGAGAACAATATGTCTTGTAATATTTGCTTTGAGATTTTGTGATTTCCTTCCCATTTGCTTTTTGTTCTACGTCAGCAGAGCCTGACCCTGCGCATACCTCAGCCGCCATTGGGCTGACCGGATCACCAGGACGGACCAAGGAGTGAGGGGCTACGTGGTCAGTTAGGCTCCTGAGTTGCAATGCTCAGGAGTCCCCCTTTGACGCGCAAATAGCTTGTGGAAGGGAGATGCAATGGTAGGTCTAGTGTTCTACGTCGGCAGGGTCCGACCCCGCGCATACCTCAGCCGCCATTGGTCCGACTGGATCACCAGGACGGGCCAAGGAGTGAGGGGCTATGTGGTCAGTTAGGCTCCTGAATCGCGATGCCCAGGAGTCCCCCTTGACGTTCAAATGACCTTCATACCTTGGCTCCGCTTGGGAGGGCGTGCGACAACCAGGTCCATAGGACCTAGCAGGGTGGCGTATGCTTGGGCGTGACCCGAGCGCAGCCCCCGTGCCCAGCCCCCTCGTGCGGCTCTCCTGAGGGGAGGCGTTGCGATGAGGCCAGACACCAAGCCCGGAGGCTCCCTGAGGTTAATACGGCCGTGAGGCCACCCTCAGTTGTTTATCACCAGGACGGACCATGGCACTTCCGCACTTTCACGGGCATAGCCGCCCCTCGGCGGTGTCGACTACCAGCGCGGAGCATGGTGCTTCCACTGGTACAGGGGAGGGGACTCCCTATTGCAGCGAGCCCCGGGGCGTGTACAGCCCTGCCATAACACGTGGCTTGCATGGCAGGGCTAGACGAGGTGTGTCTGGGCACTTGTGAGCCAGCGCGGGACTCACGAGGCCCTACCTCAAGGCGGGTTGCGCCTGGTATTGATTCTTGTTCGCTATGGTGGTCCTGCGAGGTGGTTAGACAACCTGCGCCGGACGAATCTCCTGAGGTTATCACGTGAGAAGTCCAAGCAGCAACGGCCCCAGGAGGTGTCATGAACGGGACAGGCCCGCCAGACAGAGCTCAACCATTGGATTTATCGATGCTGCAGGGACGGGCCTGAGCACAGACGCCGTGCCTAGCCTTCTCATACGAAGGATCCTGAGGAAAGACGATCGGCGCGCGGCTCCCATGAGGGGTGACAATCAAGCAAGTGATAACCATAGATAGATTACACATGAAAAGCAACATGCCACTGGGTCAGGCCCAGGAGGCTTGGGGATGATGCAGCCCGAGGGGCGCCCCCAGCAAGGTAAGCTCAAGACATAAACAAGAAGGGATATATGCCACAGGGCGGACCCACGTGGCCTGGGAATGATGTAGCCCTGATGGCGCTCCCAGCTAAATAACCTTGGAAAATGTCACCTGATTCTATTGATGAAGGGGTATTGAGGTAGCTAAAGGTACGCGGCGAAGGGGTTGCTCCTCATGAGCCACCGGGGCCCTGAGCCTCGGGAGGGTCTAGGGGTCCAGGCGGTTCCTTGAGGACCGCCGCCATCTCTGCGAGGACTGCGTGATGCATGTCCTCCTGACCCGCCATGATGCTCCGCAGGTTGCATTGGAAGGCAGCAGCCACGCTCGGCAGGCCGAATGGCATGTGAACGTAGCTGTGCGGTGGGCCCTTGCAGCATCCCACAAGCGAAGGCCAGAAGAGCTCCTAAGACGCGGCCCTGTTGAGCCCTGGGATGTCGATGCAGACGCGCAGCTCACCACCCTCGCCTGGGTGGGCAGCAACACTAGGTGGGCGGCGGTCACGGCGAATTGCTCTTGCTTCCTGAAGCTCCTGAGTGGTCTTGGTGATGAACTCCTAAGCGCTAGGCGCTCCTCGCCCTGTGTCCTCCTGAGGGAAACATGCCACGAAGCACGCCTCCAAATGGTGCCCGAGCGCTCCCCTCGTAAGGTTAGAAAGGTCTGAGGCCCTCTAGAAGAGAGCCCCCAAGCCCTGCCCGAGGAGGGCGCCGGGCGCGCCTTCCTATGCGATAGAGGGAGGCACCCCAGGTGCGGGCGCTGATCCTGATGTGGTGCCACTTGCGGTGCCATTTTCCTGAGGCCCAGTACGGAGTAGCTACTTCTTCTTCTTGGGGATGGTCTCGGGAGGGTACTCGCCCTTGCTGTTGGGGTCGTCGATTGCTACAGCTTGAAAGGCACGCTCAAGGGAGCACACCGCGTCTCTTTCTTCGTAGGGGACTGTGATGATTCCTTCGCTTCCTGGCATCTTGAGGACGTTGTAGCCGTGGTGGGTCACCGCCATGAACTTAGCCGGGGCCGAATACCCGAGGATGGCATTGTACGACAGATGAATGTGCTCGGTGCAGTAGTTGTCGCGCTGTCCGAAGGTGACTAGGAGGCGGACCTGACCTATCGGGGTGGTGGAGCCGTCGGTCACTCCTGAGAAAGGCTTGGTAGGCTGAAGCTGATCATAGGGCACTTGAAGGTTGTCGAACATCTCGACGGACGAGACGTCAAGCCCTGCGCCGCCGTCGATGAGAGTCTTCGTGACTTGCACGTTGCTGATGACGGGTGAACAGAGCATCGGGAGAGCGTCAGCGGTGGCCGTGCACTTGAGCTGGTCTGTCGAGCTGAAGGTAATAGCGCACTTGGACCACCTGAGAGGACATGTAGCCTCGAGCTTGGGAAGGGCTGCGTTCACCTCACGAGCGAACTGCTTGAAGATATGCTGCGAGGCTGGGGCTTGAGCTCCGCCCAAGATGCAGGCGATAGAACGCGGCTCCTGGAAGCCCCCATCCCCCTCGTCTTGGTGGTGCTCATCGTTCCTTCTTGGTGGCGGAGGCAGTGGAGGAAGCCCAGTGTTGCCCTGAGGACGGTCCTCATGAGGCTAATCCCTCCAGGCACCTTTGCGAGGCTGATCCTGCCAGCGGTCCTCACGAGGCTGGTCGCGCCACTCCTGGCGTGGGCCCCGGTCGTCCCAGCATCCTCCGCCATGTCCTCCTCCTCGGCCGTAGCCTCGGTCGTTGCGCTCGGGGCGTTGACCGAAGCGTCCGTCAAGAATGGCCCTAAGCTCTTGACAATCGTTGGTGCTGTGGCTGTGCACATTGTGGAAGGCGCAGAACGATCGGCTACTCTTGGATGCCGCAGGCTGGTCCCTGCCGTGCTTCGTGTCCGGCTCTGCCGCGAGTACGGTCGCTCCCTTGCGCTTCACGTCCTTGGCCTTGGCTTTCTTCTCGTCCAGGTCCGCAGCTGGGAGCTGGAGAAGGGAAAGGCGCCCTTCCTAAGCCCTTGGACACTTGGTCGCCAGGTTGAACAGCTCCAAGGATGTGCATCGCTCCTCGTGGATGGCGAGCTCCTCCTTCATCTTGACATCGTGGATGCCATCGGAGAACACAGAGATGATGGCCTTGTCCGTCACCTTGGGGATCTTAAGAAGAACGTTGTTGAAGTGCTGGATGTACTCCTGGAGGGTTTCCCCTGGTTATTGCTTGATGTAGCGCAGGTCACCCGTGGCCGGAAGGCGGTCGCGAGTGCCCTGGAAGTTGGCGAAGAAATGGTCGCGCATCTTGTTCTAGGAAGAGATGGAGCCTGGAGGCAGGTTCAGGAGCCACGAGCGTGCGCCATACTTGAGAGCCATGGGGAACAGTTCGCCATGACTTTCTCGTCGCTGTTGGCCGCCTTGATGCTCAGCTCGTAGAGCTGCAGGAACTCCGCGGGGTCGGGTGTCCGTCGTAGCACGGAGACAGGTCTGGCTTGAACTTGCCTAGCCATGCGATGCTACGCAGCTTGAGGGTGAAAGCGCAGTAGCCCGCGGTGGCCACCGTACCCTTTGCTGATGCCTAGCCTGGCCTTGACGCCCTCGCACTGCCATCACAGGCGGCGCACGGTCTTGTCGTAGTGGCATCGGGAGCGCGGGAGTGTTTTCTTGCGGACGAGGGACTTCTTGGCAGCTTCCTTCTTCACGTACAGGCTCCCGACGCGGTGGATCATGCCGGGGGGCCGCATGCCTTAGCGCTAGGGTGCCGTCTTGGGGCAGAGGTGGTGGAGGCACTCCATGAGCCACGTTGCCTGCAGCTGGCGGAGGGCGAGGTAGCGAGAGGGACGGCACAGGGAAGCCCCCTGTGGCGCTGACAAGCTCGGTGATGCGGTCGAGCCAGTCCTCGTAGAGGTCGTCGGTGGGGCGGTAGCACAGGAGTTCGCGCGTCATGCACAGCGCGGCCTGCGCGTCCCTGGGAGCGCGACGGGCATGAGACGACGAGCCGGCCGGGGTCACCATGGAGTGGCGGTGCGGCCGTCCCGCCGCACCAAGGGGTGCAGCGAGGAGGCTTGCTGCTCGTTCCCCGCCGGGCCAGTGACGGCGTTGGCGGCAGGCGGCGGAGAACGACGGGGCGGCCCGCCGACAGGAGCCGTCTGAATGACGCGGGCAACGAGGGTTGCTCGGCGCTCAGCGCGAGCTCGGCGAGCGTCCGACATGGAGGTGACCAAGCGACGTTACGCGGAGCGACGGAAGGAAAGCTTCAGAGCACCCCTACCTGGCGCGCCAAATGTTGGATCTCGGGTTCCGGCCAAACCCTTAAGGTTTGAACACTAGGGTGCGTGCGAAGATCTCCCCCTACCAACTCACGCCCTCAATCTCACCACGATCTCAATGGCAAGCTCGACGAACTCGCAACACAAGGGACATAAGATTTATACTAGTTCGGGGCACCGTTATGGGGTAATACCCTACTCTAGTGTGGTGTGGTGGATTGCCTCTTGGGCCGAGGATGTACAGTACAAGGGGAAGAACAGCCTCCTGAGGTGAGGTCTTCTTTTGCTTGGTGGATGTGAGGATGGGTTGGATCTAGTACAAGTTGAGACGACTGAGGTTCTCTTCCTTGTCCCCGTCCTCCCTGTCTACTGTGGTGGCTAATCCTATTTATAGAGGCCCTGGTCCTCTCCCCAAATATTGAGTCGTAAGGGAGCCAGCAATGGCCAATTTGAAAGGGCACAACTAGTATGAGTTATCCTGACAAAAGAAGTCTTCGCGTGCCAAAGGCTCTAGTGGTGACGCCGCCTTGGGCTCCATGGTGACCTTCGTCTTGCCGTCCTGCTGGTCTTGGCTCGTTGCACCGATATGGAAACCTTTGCTTGACGCGTCGGTACTCCTCGCCTGTGCTTTCCTCCTTAGCACCAAAGAAGAAACAAGGACACTGTGCAAGCTGGCGCCCGCCTGGCACCCGCCTGGTCTTGATCGTCATGGCTCACATCATTGGAACCTCGCGAGGTTTGCCTGGCCTTGATCTCCCCGCCCCTCACGAGCCAGCCTGGTGAGGCCACCCCCGAGGTCTTGTATCATCCGCCTCGCAAGGCTTGGCCCCTTGTGAGGGTCTTAAATGCTTGTTGGTGAAGATTGTCCGTACGAGCCCCTCGCGGAGCCACGCCATGGGCCGCAGGCAGGCAAGTCTGGGAACCCCCGTTCCCAGAACGCCGACAATCTTCCACATCCCTTTGTGCGTAGCACCGAAGAAGTGTTGGAGGGTTCGTGGCCCTTCCTGATTAAACTCCCACATACAGAGAGGCCTACGATGGCCTGGCAGGGTTCGACATATCAGCATTACTTGAATCACGTTGACAAGATCGATGTCCCTCTTGAGGAGGGTTTGGATGCGGCTCTGTAGAGTCCGCACTTCATCAACTGATCCCCAGTCTAGCCCCTTATTGACCCATGATGCATGCTGCAACGGAGGGCCGGAACAGAATGTAGGTGTAGCTGCCCACTTGGTGCTATGGGGTTCCGTAACGTAAAACCACTCTCGCTGCCATTGATTGGAAGCTTCGGTGAAAGAGCCCTTTGGCCAGGGTGTGTTGGTAAGCTGGATTACTAGAGCACTGCCGCACTCCACTAGTCGGGGGTTGGGTGCGACATATGCCAAAGGATGGCTTATCATGGTGGGGGCGAGTAGAACGTCGCCGGTGCCTGGAAACGGGATGAGGCGTAGACATGCACGCCGGCGAATCTTACCCAGCTTCAGGGCTCTCCAGGGAGATAATACCCCTACTGCTGCTCTGCGGGGTCTTCGCATGATCACTATGGCAAAGTGTTTACACGATTGCTCCTTGAGCTGTTTTCTGGAGATAGGAGAGGGCAAGGCTAGCTCTCTCCCTCCTATATGATCTGGTCTAGAGCTAATGGATTCCAACCCTTTGAATCGGTGCCCTGGGGGCTTATATAGGCCTACCCCCTAGGGGTACAATGGTAATCTGGCTGGACGCGGGCCCAGCCGTCAGTGCCTCCGGCCTCCGTCTTCTCCGCCGACTGCTGGGGCCCGTCGACTGGCTAGGTACGGAGCTGACAGGCCGTGTCCGCCGCGGGCGGGTCTTGCCGGCTGCTGATTACTGTAGCCGTGCTTCTAATGACGCAGGCTTCTTCATGGAGTCGTCGCAACAGCCCCCCCGCCTGGCGGATAATCACTATTGCCACTCTCTGTCACATATGATCAATGGCGTGCGGGCCCCGGGGGAGGAGCCGGCCGACACTCGGGGGCCGACTCCTGACGGGTCCGACTTGTGGCGCACTTGCCGTCTTCTGCGATCCCGCTGGCCGGTGGGACCCGCCGCCCAAAGGTCGTATAGACAAGCCATCGTGGGCGCAGGATTCGGTCCACCGGTGCTGATGTCAGGGCCAGCATGGCAACAGTGCCACGCCGCACGGAGATCTCTGCGGGTATGGCGTACTATGACCATGCTCGCCTTTGGTAAGGGGTGGGAGCAGTCTTCACTGTAGCCACTCCCCTGTCCTGTCCCTCTTGATGAGGACATGGGGTTTTGCTGGAGTCGCGGGCCGACTCCCCAAGGCCGGCTTCTTGGGAAGTTGTCAGTCAGGAGTCGGTTTGTCCTGCAGTCGTCCCTGGGACTCGGCCGCGAGTGGCTAGTGGGTTGCCTTGCCGCCGACTTCTCAGAAGGCGGCTCTTCGTCCTGGGGTCTTGAGGGGCGCAGCCTGCCCCGATGTCTTGAAAGGTTCTGGGGCTCGGGTTAGCCTACCCGTGGCCCATTACTCCGACAGTAGTCCCCGAAGCTGGTGAGGCGCCGCGGACGATCGGCCGAGAAGCCTCAGCAGTTTCTCTTTCTGGGTGCTTGACACATGGTTCTTGCGTGATTTCGGCCGGGCCGACTAGAAGGAGTCGGACCCGCCCAACTCTGACTTGCACAGTATTTCGAACGTCATGGCGGGATCCAAGTAGCGTGCAGGCTAGGCTTCCTGGCCGCCGCCTGTTCTGGGTCTATCACGTGGCAATACGCGGCCGGGCCAGTCTGCCAGCCTACGTGCATGATGAGACAGGCCTGTAGGCGGGGCCCGCCACTACCGTGCCTCGGCGCCCGAGCGGATCCGCTTTGGCCCAGGCGGACGGTTGGGATTCCCGTGAAGTTACTGCGCGCAGTAACTTTGTGGTGGAAACATGGGGGTCGTGGGGCCGTGGGCATAGTAAATCCCACGACCGCCCCCTCGGCTTCGCAGCCCATGAGGCTATAAGTAGGGGGAGGAGGGGGGCGCGGCAGGGCACGCGCGCCCCTCCTTCCCACTACTCCTTGCTCTTCTCCTTCTTCTTCTTCCTCGCCCCGCCGTGCGCCCAACTTTTGACGAACGCCGCAGCGATCAGCTCACGATGAGTTCTTCTTCTGCCGCCGTGCCTCCCTCGATGCGTTCCGGCACCTGGGACAGCTCAGAAGTTCATGACGACCATATCGAGTTCCTCCGCAAGACTCGTCGGCTCCTCGGCGAAGATTACGTGCGGGTGCGTCTTGCGCCGAGGGAGGAGATTTCCCCGGCGCCAGAGGAGGGAGAGCGGGTCATCTTCCGCTCGCACTGCCTGCGCGGATTGGGGCTGCCGGCGAGCAACTTCTTCCGCTCTTTTCTAGAGTTCTACGGCCTCCTGCCGCACCACCTCACGCCCAACACGGTGGTGCTGCTGTCCGCCTTCGTGGCCTTGTGCGAAGGCTTCCTCGGAGTCCTCCCCACCCTCGAGCTCTGGGGGGAGTTCTTCTTCTCCAAGCTCGGCACCCAGGCTGCAGGCGTGCCGGCTCAATGCGGCGCGTTCATCGCCGGGTGGAGATCGGGGGGCCGACAACCCCTTCCCCACCATCAAGCTGATAAAGTCGGTGAAGATGTGAAGCGATCATACTTCTACGTGAAGAGCATCTTCGCAGGGCGCGATTGGGTCAACCTGCCGGCCTCCGAAGCCGGCCCGCCGGCTGGGAGACTGCCCAACTTGTCGTTCCGGGCCAAGTCGCTGACGCCTGCGAGAGCCGGCGCCGTCGCACGACTCCGAGTGCTGACGCAGTTGGAGGGCCTGACCGGTCCGGACCTACTGGTTGCCTTCGTGGCGCGCCGAGTTCTCCCACTCCAAGGCCGCCCCACATGATATGCCAAATGAGCGGGCGCCGTGACCCGAGTCGGATGTGCACCAAGGACATGCCTCACGAGGAGGTGACCTATATGGTGAACTACCTCTCGGATAGCAAGCTGCTGGAGGACTGGCGGTTCGGCAAGGAGCCGTACTCCCGCGCCAACCCCCCACCTACAGTGAGTTGCCCTTTCTTTCTTTCTTTCTTTGGATTGTCTTCTTTCTTGCCGAGTTTGTTTTGCGCGGCCTGACCAGTCGGCTTTGGTCAGAATCCCCTCCTCCATCCACCAGCCGGCACCTCAGGGCCGGCCCGTCAGTTCCTTGCCAACCGGGCGGAGAGCGACGTCGACGACCCCGATCTGGGGGCGGCGGCTTTGGAAGACAATGCCAAAGGAGGAGGCAGCCCGCGGCTCGGGGCCAGTCTAGAGGACTAGACTAACGATGATGAGGAGGTCGCCCCCTGCCCCTGGCCAGGAGCCAGCCATCCCGGCGCGGGCTCTTCTGCCGCGCTAGGTGCTCCAGGCGGCGGGAAGAAGCGCAGGGCCGTGCCGACTTTGTTCGGCAGTCGACCGAAGAAGCCCAAGAGTTCGGCTGCGGCGACCAGGCGGGACGAGGCGGCCGCGAAGGCCATCTGCTTCCGCCAGGAAGTAAAGAAGCCGCCACTGGTCTCCGTGTGAGTATTCCGTCTTAACACTTTATTCTTTCTCTGTAGCTTTGTCTGAGTCTTTTACTGGCTTCCCTCGCTTCAGGGCTCCCCTCACTCTTGAGAGGGTTGTCGCCGCCGCCGTCATGGGGTCAGTGGAGACGTCCGCCACCACTCGGCGGATTGACCCCGCTGTTGACCTCCGGGAGGCGACGGAGCGGAACGCGCAGGAGAAGCGCAACGAGGAAGAGGCCGCACGCTTGGAGAAGGTGGAGGCCGATAAGGCAGAGGCCTCCGCCAAGAAGAAACTGGCGGAGGCCGAAGCCGTTGCCGCGATGAAGCGGCGGGCTGAGGAGGCCACGCACCGCCAATCGGCGGTGTTCGTCACCCCGCTGAACTCTGCGCCGCCGCCTCCGAAATTCACGGGGCAGACTAGGGAAGCCGGCCGTGAGAACCCCATCATGGAGAAGGAAGGCAGCGACTCCTCCACGCCGGACGTGATCGTTCCGCCGCCGCCTCCGCCGCCGTCTGGGAGCGCGCAAGGCAAACAGCCAGCAGACCCTCCAGTGCCGCCGACTGAAGACGAGGCCGTGGCGAGGCTACTCCTTCAAGTCCGCTCGCCAACGCGCCGCCGTTTTGAGAAAGCGACCTCGGCGCCACGACCTCTGGAGACCGGCACCGCCAGGTCGGCGATCCTGGATGCCGAAGCGACGAGCGCCGCGCTCATTGGGTGGGTGCGGGGAGGCGGCACAGGGCCGCTGAACCAGGCGGTTCTGGACGTCCAAACGAAGCTTCGAGCCAAGGGCGACGCCATCCAGAACTGCACCAAGGCGTACCTGGCATCGCGGGCAGCCGTCCGGGTATGTTTTCTCTTTGGTCCTTGTTTTCTTGTTCCTCTCTGTGGGGGCGCGCCAGCGCACCCACTGGGTGTAGTCCCTGAGTTTCGGGCTGGCTGCTGAGCAGGCGGCCTGGAACTCCAATTGGTGAGCTCTAGGTACTAACTTTTGTCTAAAATATTTTGTCGCAGGACTACCACAACCTGCGTGTTACTGCCTTCAACCGCAACGTTGAAGAGCTGGGCAAGTGGACCGCCGACTTTTCGGAGAGCCGGAGTGAGTCCTTTTTCTTCTTTGCGGGGGCGCGCTGGCGCACCCATGGGCTGTAGTCCCCGAGATTCGGGCCGACTGGTGAGCAGTCAGGCCGGATCTCCCCGGCGACCTTCTTTACTGATGACTTAACGCCTTCTTTCTTCCTTCTCTTCAGAAGCCAACGCTGTTCTTCCACAACAGCTGAGCGAAGCCAACTCCGCGTTGCGCGCCAAGGGGAGGAGTGCAGCAAGCTTGCCACAGAGCGCGATCTGCTGGCCACTCAATTGGCAGAGCAGAGGGAGCTGCTTGCGAAGACGCAGAAGGAGGCAGAAGAGGCGGAAACCGCCCTCCTGGCCGAGTTCGCGAGCGGGCGCTCCTCCTGGACTGACAAAGAGGTAATGCTGGCCTCCGGCTTCCATGAGATTGAAGACATTGTTGATGGTGAGTCTCTTTTACTTTCTTTTTTTGAGCTGCCGATTATAAGTCGTGCCGACTCCTGGTTTTTGACTTGCTTCTTCATTTCTTACGTCTTGGTAGGCTTCTTTCCCGGGCATTCGCAGGCTGCCATCCAAGCCATCGAGGCTGATCGTGAAGGTCGGAGGGCGGAAGGCGCAGAAATTGCCGCCGACGCTCCCTGAACCCTTGATGAGCATATCCTGAGCATCGAGCCTCGCCTTCGGCCGACTGACCGGATGCTGCGCCGGCTTCAACGTGTTGGCGACCAGGCGATTGCCGCCCTGTGGCCGGACATGCAGGCTCCGTGCACCCCCAGTCGGACTGCCGACTGGCTGGAGGTCGCGGCCGGTCATCTTGAGGCCTGGAATGGTTCCTCGGCCCGAGCTGGAGCACGCCGGGCCTTGGAGTTCGTCAAGGCGTGGTATCCGGGGCTGGACATAGACCGGCTGGCCACACTCCGGTCAGAGGCCCAGCCGGAGCTGGCAGCCGCGGAAGACGCCCTCGTCAAGCATGCCGCGGCGATCACGGAGTACACCGACACCAGCATCTTCGTCCTTGAGCGGTCTGAAGACGGCGAGGAGGTACCGCCGGAGTGGTTTGGGATGAACCCAGACTACGGCGAGGACTCGGCGGAGGTGATCGGCTCCAGCGTTGAGGAGGAAGGCGAGGCGGAGGACGGAGGCGAGATGGAAGCACCAGAAGATGGAGCGCACGGCCAGCCTCAGCTCAACCGTGCATCCAGCAACGAGCTGCGTGCGACCGAGCCAACTGCCGCCGGAGGCGACCAAGCCGAGACTGCCTAGCCGGCCGCCCCAACGCCTGACGCTGCCGCCTCCTCCGAATCCGTCTGCCGTATCTTAGGCTGCCGCCTTATCTTTATTTTATCTACTTTAGTAGTCTCTGAAGAACTTGTTAATTCACACAATTCCACCCGCGGGGTGTATTTTGAACTTCTGCTCGAAGATTCGACCAAGGGCCTATGCTATGAAAATATTTATCCGAATTCTATCTTTTCTTGCTCATTGCTCTTTTGACCTTTTCCTTTGCCGCTTTCCCTTAGTTGCCTGTCTTGCCAGTCGGACAGCCGCTCTGCGGACTACCGTTGGATCAAATGCTTGGCTACTTTGGGAAGGCAAGTACTTAGCCGTTTTAGAGTTTTTTAGCAAGTTGGATAGAAGGCAGTGAGCCGACTGGTTAATAGTCGGTTTGCGAAAAGAAAAAAGGAAGGACGGAAGCCGGCTTAAGCTATGTTTTATGCTTTGAGTCCTTAGCCATTTTTCATGCGAACGCACATTCTACCTTACTCCTGCCCACCGTACAGTCACTCTGCGAGCTGCGGCTTCTGACAGGAGATGGCTTAGGCACCACACACTACTTTTCCGGCTGCAGGAAGCATTTCATAGTGCAAGGCGGCAAGTCCCCGGGCCGACCTGTCGAGCCCGGTGCGAAGCGGCATAACAAAGAGTAACATACTCGTAGTCATTCCTTTTATCATATAGACAAAACAGGGCAGTCCCCGAGCTCGTCTCGGGGGGCCCGAAGTCTTGGTACTTTAATACAAAAGGTAGCGTGGTACATACTGCATCAACTGTAAAATCTTCGGAGGAGATTTGCATTCCATGGCCGCTCTGTCTCTTTGCCGGAGTCGTCCCTCTTGCGTGCTCGGGGCTTCTGAGCGTCAATCAGGTAGTAGGAGTCATTGCCCAACACTTTGCTGATGATGAAAGGGCCTTCCCAAGGTGCCGACAGCTTGTGCTGGCCGGCTGTTCGCTGGATCAGCCGGAGCACAAGGTCACCTTCTTGGAAAGATCTTGGCTTGACCTTCCTGTTGTGGTATCGGCGCAGGCTCTGCTGGTAGATGCTGGACCGGTTGAGTGCCAACAGCCGGCCCTCTTCTAGCAGATCGACGCCGTCTTGACGTGCTTCTTCTACTTCCTCCTCGGTGTACATGGTGACTCGCGAGGAGTCGAACTCTATGTCCATTGGGATGACGGCTTCGGTACCGTAGACGAGGAAGAAAGGCATGAAGCCGGTTGACTTGTTTGGAGTCGTGCGCAGACTCCAGAGGACGGCTGGCAACTCATCGAGTCAGCAGCTAGCCAGCGCTCCAGAGGCTCGACCAACCGGGGCTTCATGCCGGACAGGATGAGGCCGTTTGCTCGCTCCACCTGGCCGTTTGACTGTGGATGGGCGACAGACGCTAGGTCCAGTCGGATGCCCTGTGTTGCGCAAAAACGGGCCAAGGCGCCTTTGGCAAAATTTGTGCCGTTGTCGGTGATGATGTTGTGTGGTATGCCGTACCGAATTGTGTTATCGGAGATGAAAGTCACGGCAGTCGGACCGTTCAGTTTCTTGATTGGCTTCGCTTCTATCCACTTGGTGAACTTGTCCACTACGACAAGTAAGTGAGTTAAGCCACCTCGTGCCGTCTTGAATGGTCCCACCATGTCTAGTCCCCAAAATGCGAAAGGCCGGGCAATGGGGATGGTCTTGACTGCAGAAGCCGGCTGGTGCGGCTTGGAGCTGAACTTCTGGCACCCTTTGCATTTTTGGACCAATTCCTTGGTCTCTTCTAAGGCAGTCGGCCAGAAGAAACCGTGTCGAAAGGCTTTTGCGACGAGTGCTCTTGAAGCCGTGTGGTGTCCGCACTCGCCTTGATGGATGTCTTTGAGAATTGCTTGGCCTTGCTCTGGCTCTACACAGCGCTGGTAGACACCAGTGACGCTGCGCCTGACCAGCTCTTTGTTGACTATGGTGTAGGCTGCCGCTCGGCGTTGTACTTGCCGGGCTGAGGTCTCATTAGTCGGTAGCTCTTTGCTTACCAGGAATTTGAGGATGGGCTGGGCCCGTGAGGGTGCTGCTATTTCTTTGACTGCCAGAACTGCGACTTGGACAAGGGCGGCTGGGCTGGGAGGCGGCGGGTTGGAGTCAACAACCGCTTGCTGGGTTAATGAAGTCCCCAGGCCGACTGGCGCGGCTCTTGGGCCGAGCTTTGGAGTCTTCAAGCCCGCCGCCGCAGTCCCCGGGCCGGGTACTGCAGTCGCTGGGCCGGCTTCGACTGTGGCGCCTTTGGAGCCATCTGCCAAAATCCTTGTACTGTCTGCTGGGGCTCTGGAGTCGGATCCGACTTCTTCGGGGGGAGCCGGCACAAAGATGGAGTTTGATTCTGGTGAAGGCTTGACAGACGGCTTGAGGAGGCGTTGAAGGGCGACGTCGGATGGTATTGCTTGGCGGGTAGAGCCGATTCATGCCAAGGCGTCTGCTTGGTCGTTGTCGTTTCTTGGCACATGGAGGAACTCGCACCCCTCGAAATACCCACTGAGAGTCTGCACGAGGAAACGGTAACTCGCCATGTTTGGATCTTTGACGTCCCAGTCACCAGATGGCTGTTGGAGCACTAAGTCCGAGTCGCCATAACACAGGATCCGGCGAATGCCAATTTCTTTGGCAAGCCGAAGCCCGTGAATGAGCGCCTCGTACTCGGCGACGTTGTTGGAGGAGGCAAAATGGATTTGCA
This sequence comes from Triticum urartu, assembly GCF_056163025.1. Taxonomy (NCBI): domain Eukaryota; kingdom Viridiplantae; phylum Streptophyta; class Magnoliopsida; order Poales; family Poaceae; genus Triticum; species Triticum urartu. The sequence continues at coordinate 395,335,277 of NC_141876.1, read as the reverse complement.
GTGCATATTTGAGCTTGTCGCCTTTAGGGGAGGTGAGGACGACGCCGGCTCCCAAGCCGGTGCGCATCTTGGAGCCGTCGAAATGCATCCGCCAATGGGTGGAGTCGGGCGCTGGAGGTAGGTACTGGGTCTCGGCCCAGTCGACGAGAAAGTCGGCCAGTGCTTGTGACTTGATGGCGGTGCGGGGCTGGTAGTGGATGGTGTAGGGAGCCAGCTCTATGGCCCACTTGGCCACTCCGCCAGAAGCATCTCGGCTTCTGATGATCTCGGAAAGTGGAGCCGTGCAGACCACAGTGATTGGATGCTCTTGAAAGTAAGGCTTCAATTTCTTGGCGGTAAAGTGTACGCCATAGCACATCTTCTGGTAGTGGGGGTAGTTCTGCTTGGAGGCCGACAGTACTTCGCTCAGGTAATATACCAGTCTTTGGACAGGTAGTGCCTTGCCTTCCTCCTTGCGTTCCACTACAATGACCGTGTTGACTACCCGGCTGGTGGCGGCGATGTACAGGAGCATAGGTTCCTTAGGAGTCGGAGCCGCCAGAACGGGTGGAGTAGTCAGCATCTTTTTCAACTGGGGAAAAGCTGCGTCCGCCTTGTGGTTCCACTCGAAAAAGTGGTCTTGTTCATAAGTTGGTATAAGGGGAGAGCTTTCTCGCCCAGCCGACTGATGAATCGGCTGATGGACGCCAAGCAGCCGGTGAACTTTTGCACGTCCAACAGTCGGCTGGGTACCTCCATCCTCTCGATGGCCTTGATCTTTACAGGGTTGCACTCTCTGCCGCGTTCAGAGACAAGGAAGCCAAGGAGTTGGCCGGCTGGTACTCCGAAAACGTACTTCTCGGGGTTGAGCTTGATCTAGAATCGGTGCATGTTCTCAAAGGTCTCCTTGAGGTCTTCCGGTAGTGTTCCACGCTTTTCCGTCTTCACCACCACATCGTCCATGTAGACGTGGGCATTTCTCCCGAGTTGCTTGAGGAGGCACTTCTGCATGCAACGCTGAAAGGTGGTGCCGGCATTCCTCAAGCCGAACGTCATGGTGAGGTAGCAGAAGGCTCCAAACGGCGTGATGAAGGCGGTCTTCAGTCTGTCAGCCGGGTTCAGCTTGATCTGGTGATATCCTGAATATGCATCCAAAAAACTTAACAGCTCGCATCCGGCGGTGGAGTCTATCACCTAGTCAATTCTTGGTAGAGCAAACGGGTCCTTGGGGCAGGCTTTGTTGAGGCTCGTGTAGTCAATACACATTCACCACTGCTTGTTCTTCTTCAGTACCAGGACCGGATTGCCTAGCCACTCTGGAAAGAATACTTCCATAATGAAGCCGGCTGCTAGGAGCCGGGCTATTTATTCTCCGACAACTCTTCTCTTCTCTTCTGATAGGCGGCGCAGGGGCTGCCTGACCGGCTTTGCATCAGATCGGACATGTAACTTGTGCTCAGCGAATTCCGTCGGTACACCTGTCACGTCTTTGGGGGACCATGCGAAGATGTCCCGATTCTCACGGAGGAAATTGACAAGCTCGCCTTCCTATTTGCTGTCGAGGTTTGCGCCTACGACAGCGTACCTCTCTGGGTGCTCCGGATCCAAGGGTATCTTCTTTGTCTCCTTGGCCGGCTTGAACGAACCATCAGCCTCTGACTCCTTTGGGTTGGGCGATACTTCTGGCTGCTTGCCGGCCATTGCCACAACCCGCTCAAGGAGCCGCTTCTCAGCCGCGATTACTAGGGACTCGACTAGCCGACTGCTCTCAGCCGCACAGGCAGACGACTTCCGGTAGTCGCCGGCTATGGTCAGAATCCCCCCTGGAACTGGGCATCTTCATTTTGAGGTAGGCCTAGTGGGGGACCACCATGAACTTGGACAAGGCGGGTCGGCCGAGTAGTGCATGGTATGGGCTCTCAAGGTCCACCACCTCAAACCAAACTGACTCTCGACGGAAGTGATCTTTGTCTCCAAAGAGGACGTCCATCAGGATCTTGCCGATTGGTGAGCAGGAAAGCCCAGGAACAATGCCGTGGAACACAGTCCGGCTGTTCTGAAGCTGTCTTTGCTTGATTCCTAATTTCTCCATGGTGTCCTTGTACAGGATATTAATGCTACTGCCTCCATCTATCAGAACTCGCGAGAAATGAGCAGCTCGTCTATCCGTGGCAAAGGTGGCATCCAGGACCAAGGCATAAGAGCCCGGACTCGGCATCACCTCTGGGTGATCAGCCTTGCTCCATCTGATAGGCCTTTCGGACCAGTGCATGAACTCTGGCGTCTCTGACGCTACTGCATTCACCTCTTGTCGCTGCAGCCGCCTGCTGCGTCGATCATCAGCCATACTAGTAAATACCACGTAGGCTCCGTGTTCTTTGGGGTATTCGTCTTGTACTGCGCCGACTGGCCTGGCAGCCGGCTGCTGGGGCGAAGGCGACGGCGGCTGCCCAGCAGGCGGGGGAAGGTAGGAGGCCGTCTCCTTTGGTGATCCTGGTGAGCCAGTGGCACTTCCGGGTGGTGTGATTCGATGGCTTCGCGCCGCTATGGAATTTGCAAGGACCATCCAGGGTTTGCTCGTAGGAGAAGGCCGGCAACCAGTTGGGCTTGCCGCCTTTCTGTCGCTTGGGTGGAGGCTGCCCATCCGGCTGCTGGGCTTCAACTGTCGCGACCTGCCGGCTGCTGGAAGCTGGCTACGGGGCCTTGAGCTTGTGGTTGTTCTGCTCTTGCCGCTGACTGGCATCTCCCGCCGGAGTTCTTGGAGCTTGAGGGGCCACTTTGCCAGTTGCACTAACTTGAATCTCTGCCTTCATGGAGGAGTCGGCCGTGGCGTACTTGTCTGCTATGATCAGCAGCTTGTCGAGGGTTTTTGGCTCATCACAGAGGAGCTTGTGCTTGAGGAGGGTGCCTTCTCTGCACCCGATGGTGAAGTACTCGATAGCCTGCACCCGTGCACGCCCTCGCAGGAGTTCCGAAGCTCGGCCCAACGCGTGAGGTAGTCGCGAGTCGACTCGTCGGGACCTTGCATGCACAAGGAGAGCTGACGAGGCTTGGGAGGATGCTTGTATGTGCTGGTGAAGTTGCGGACGAAGGCTTCGGTGAAGTTGACCAGCTATTGATGCTGCGGGGCTTCAGGCTGTTCAGCCATGTCCGGGCCGTGCCCTGGAGCATGAGCGGAACGAATTTTACGGCGACACGCTTGTTGCCGTTCGCTATGCTGACACCCGTGGAGTAGTCGAGTAGCCAGTCTTCCAGCTTCACGGAGCCGGTGTACTTGGGCGTGTCTCGTGGGAGCATGAACCCTTTGGGAAAGGGTTCGTCTCGAATGCGGGGCCCGAAACAAGGCGGACCCAACTCGTCTTCTTCTTCCAGCGCCAGGGATCGGTGAAGCCGGTCGATCCGGTGGCGGGCGTCATTTTCCCTGACTCCCTCTCGGCGCCAAGGCGGTCACCAAGAGTCGTATGATCAACAGGCGGCGGGGAGACTCACCTTTCCTTGCGAGGAAGAGGAGGCGGACAGTCGTCCCGTCGTTCCACTGCTCGTGCGGCCGTCTCGGTCGTGCTCTATGGTAATGTGAGTCTGACTGTGGCTGACAGTCGGATCCTTGTCCTTTCTTCCTCGGGCGCCGCTAGTCGGCGTCCGAGACGTCGCGCCTTGGTCTCGGCGAAGGTCGTCATTTTGCCGCTGCGGCGCCTCTGTGCGGCAGCCGGCCTCGTTCTACGCGGCAGCCGCGTCGAGGAGCCGCTGGACTCGCTCCATCATCAGGCGGCGCTCTTCGCCCTCGAAATTGTCCAGCTCGTCTGCCACCGCCTGGGCGGCTCGAATGTTCTCCGTAGGTGTAGCGTACACAGGGCGTCTTGCCCCGAACAGGTTGGCGATGGCTACGCCGCGCTGCTGGACTGTCCCAAGGCGGCTGGGCCCAGCTGGGGCTAGCGAGCCACCAACAGCGCGATCCATCTCTCGCTGGTAGGCTTCTGACAAGCGTCTCATGCTAGCCAGCTTCTTCGCACCTTCGACGAGCTGAAGGCAGCGCGCCTCCAACGTCTCCGCGTCAGCGTCTTCTGGAATGGGCGTAGTCAGGTCTTGTAGCGCCGCGCCAAGTGGGTCATGCGCTCCTCCGCCGGGAGGCTCGTCATGACTAATGACGAGCACCTCGGTGACGGTGCTTCCGTCGCTCTCCGCGCGAGGAAGAGGTTCGTCGTAGACCACCACATTAGTGGGGAATGCGTCGAGCGACGTAGTGTCGGAGTCGAGCAGCATCGGGTCGGTGGAGCCTACAGACTCCAAGTCCATGGCAGGCTCGCCGGAGACGTGGAGATGATCAAGGAGGCCCGCGAGGAGGCTCTCGGAGCCGCCCGTGCCTGCGTCGGATGCAGGTTCATCGGAGATGCGAATCTCGCCCACAAGTTTAGTGAGGCGGCTAGCTGCACAGGCGATCTCAACGCCGTGCAGCGCGTCAGCACTAACTCTGTCTGGCGTGCCTGGCTAGCTACGCTCGCCAGGGAGGAAAAGGGTTCCCGTCCAGAACAGGTCTCCGGACGGCGGTGCACGAGGCCCCACGATGGGCGCCAAATGTCGGGGGTTGGGTGCGACATATGCCAAAGGATGGCTTATCATGGTGGGGGCGAGTAGAACGTCGCTGGTGCCTGGAAACGGGATGAGGCGTAGAAATGCACGCCGGCGAATCTTACCCAGCTTCAGGGCTCTCCAGGGAGATAATACCCCTACTGCTGCTCTGCGGGGTCTGCGCATGATCACTATGGCAAAGTGTTTACACGATTGCTCCTTGAGCTGTTTTCTGGAGGTAGGGGAGGGCAAGGCTAGCTCTCTCCCTCCTATATGATCTGGTCTAGAGCTAATGGATTCCAACCCTTTGCATGGGTGCCCTGGGGGGTTTATATAGGCCTACCCCCCAGGGGTGCAATGGTAATCCGGCTGGACGCGGGCCCAGCCGTCAGTGCCTCCGGCCTCCGTCTTCTCCACCGACTGCTAGGGCCCGCCGAATGGTGGGCCCCGCCGACTGGCTAGGTACGGAGCCGACAGGCCGCGTCCGCCGCGGGCGGGTCTTGCCGGCTGCTGATTACTGTAGCTGTGCTTCTAATGACACGGGCTTCTTCATGGAGTCATGGCAACAGCCCCGCTGCCTGGCGGGCGATCACTATTGCCACTCTTTGTCATAGCTGATCAATGGCGCATGGGACCCGGGGGAGGAGCTGGCCGACTCTCGGGGGCCGACTCCCGACGGGTCCGACTTGTGGCGCACTTGCCGTCTTCTGCGATCCCGCTGGCCGGTGGGACCCGCCGCCCAAAGGTCGTACAGACAAGCCGTCGTGGGCGCAGGATTCGGTCCACCGGTGCTGATGTCAGGGTCAGCATGGCAACAGTGCCACGCCGCACGGAGATCTCCGCGGGTATGGCGTACTATGACCATGCTCGCCTTTGGTAAGGGGTGGGAGCAGTCTTCACTGTAGCCACTCCCCTGTCCTGTCCCTCTTGATGAGGACATGGGGTTTTGCTGGAGTCGCGGGCCGACTCCCCAAGGACGGCTTCTTGGGAAGTCATCAGTCAGGAGTCAGTTTGTCCTGAAGTCGTCCTGGGACTCGGCCGCGAGTGGCTAGTTGGTTGCCTTGCCGCCGACTTCTCAGAAGGCGGCTCTTCGTCCTGGGGTCTTGAGGGGCGCAGCCTGCCCCAATGTCTTGAAAGGTTCTGGGGCTTGGGTTAGCCTACCCGTGGCCCATTACTCCGACACCACTTGTTCCCCGTCGACTACCTTTGGCTTCATACCAAAGGACTTGTGCCATGAGCCGAATTGTGGGGGGATTCGGAGGAGGGCCTCGCACATGACAATAAACGACGATACGTGAAGGAAACAATCCGGAGCTAGATCGTGAAAATCTAGTCTTTAATAAAACATTAGCCCCGGACAAAGGGGTGAAGAGCGAACCCTAGCCCTCGGAGGAAGTTAGAGATAAAAACAACCCTCTCCCAGATTTGTGGGTCGAAACAACCTGTCCTTGAGCAGGGAGCCTGTGGTGGATCTCCGTTGTCAGGTATCTCGCCGCCCGAAGCTCTGCAATATCCTCCTCTATGACGGAGGAAGCCACCCATCCACCTTGAGGGCTGGGTCCGGACATGATGGGGAAGCATGAAGCAACAAAGTCAAAACATGGGTGCTAGAAACTCGAGGTTGGAAAGGTTAAGGAGAGGCTTGGCGTAAAAGGACGGCCCTTGGTTCCTTTATAAAGGTTGTGGGTATTGAACACCTCCTCCCAAGCCTAAAAACCTGCCTGTTCCCAAGGAAAATTTCCAGTGGAACGGTTGGGCTACCCACGCTCGTATTAATGGGGATCCCGCAATAAGGGGACACGATCTCTGCTTCGACAGAACGTGCCAATAAAAACCACACCTCGAAACGTTGAACAGGAAACGGTTTGAAATAACGACCGGACAGACGTGATGTCATCTTGTGAAAAGTTGTCAGCAGATGGGGACTCGTGAAATATTATATTATCTGCAGTCATGTGTGGTACTTGTGTTGCAGATCCGGACACCTTCGTTTTATCTGAAGACTATCTTGGAGTAATCAGGAAGTGGAACCTGTCTTGAAATGCTGAAGACAATCTGCGCGCCAGACACATCATCATTGAAGCCTGGTTCAGGGGCTACTGAGGGAGTCCTGGACTAAGGGGTCCTCTGGCGTACGACCTATTGGATACGGGCCGGACTGTTGGGCCGGGAAGACACGAAGACCGAAGACTCTACCCGTGTCCGGATGGGACACTCCTTGGCGTGGAAGGCAAGCTTGGCGACCAACTATGAAGATTCCTTTCTCTGTAACCGACCTTGTGTAACACTAGATCCCTCCTGTGTCTATATAAACCAGAGGGCTAGGTCCGTAGATAGCCCAGATAACGATAATCATAGCCAGGCTAGACTTTTAGGGTTTAGCCATTACGATCTCGTCGTAGATCAACTCTTGTAATACTCATATTCACCCAGATCAATCAAGAAGGAAGTAGGGTATTACCTCCATAGAGAGGGCCCGAACCTGGGTAAACATTGTGTCCCCCGTCTCCTGTTACCATCAATCCTAGACGCACAGTTCGGGACCCCCTACCCAAGATCCACCGGTTTTAACACCGACAGACACCTCGCGAGGTTTGTGTGACCCAAGCCATGACGACTGGAGCCAGGCGGGTGCCAGGCGGGCGCGAGCGCGCGTAGTGTCCTTGTTTCCTCTTTGGTGCTAAAGGGGCAAGCGCAGGCGAGGAGTCCCGAGGCATCAGGCAAAGGTTACCATAATGGTGCAACCATACCAAGACCAGCAGGACAGCAGGACGGAGGTCACCGTGGAGCCCATGACGGCGTCACCACCAGAGCATTTGGCAGGGGAAGACTACTTTTGTCAGGATAGCTTGTACTAGTTGTCCCCCTTCAAATTGGCCGTTGTGGGATCCCTTCCTGCCTAATATTTGGGAAGAGGACCCGGGCCTCTATATATAGGACTAGCCACCACCATAGGGAGGCATGATGATCTAAGGGGATTGAACCTGATCTGACTCATCTCATCTTGGAACGGATCCATTCCACCAAGCCACCACACTCACCAAGCACAAGAGCCCCTCTCCTCAAGAGGTTGTTCTTCCCTTGTAGTTGTTCATCCTCAGCCCAAGAGGCAATCCACCACACCACACTAGAGTAGGGTATTACACCACGTCGGTGGCTCGAACCAGTATAAACTCTTGTGTCTCTTATTCTTTGGGTTTGTCGAGCTAGGCAGTGAGATCATGATGTGTGCGAGCTAGAGAGGGCGAGAGATCTTCGTGCGCACCCCAGTGTCCGAACCTCAAGGGTTTTGTCGGAACCCGAAATCCGACATTTGGTGCCCCAGGTAGGTGCACTTAAGCTTCCCCCTTCGTCAACCCGTGCTTCGCCACTTTGCCGAGTTCATGGCCGACGCTCGCCGGGCCCGCGCTAAGCGCTGGGCCGCCCTCGCCACCCGTGTCGCTCAGATAGCCCCTGTCGGCGGGCCTCCCCGTCATTCTCTGTCGCCCGCCGCCAACGCCGCCACCGGCCGGCAGTAAACGAGCAGCAAGCCTCCTCACTGCACCCCTCCGTGTGGCGAGACGGCCGCACCGCCACCCCGTAACTAACTCCGGCCGGTCATCATCTCACGCTCGCCACGCACCCACCGACGCACAGGTCACGCCGCTCATGGCACGCGAGCTCCTGCGCTACCACCCGGTCGACGACCTCTATGAGGACTGGTTGGACCGCATCGCCGAGCTCGTTAGCGCCGTGGGGGGCTCTCTTGCACCATCCCTCTCGCTGCCTCGCCCGCCCCCAGCTAAGGGCGGTGTGGCTCACGGAGTGCCTCCGCCCCCTCCACACCAAGATGGCGCCCTCACGCCGAGGTGTGCGGCTCATGGAGCGCCTCCGCCTCCTCCGCGTCAAGACGGAGTCCTCGCTCCAAGATGTGCGGTCCCGCGGCATGACCCATCATGCTGTGTGCCAGTGCATGAAGAAAGAAACTGCCAAGAGATCCCCCGTCCGCAAGAAAATGCTCCACCGCTCCCAGCACTGCCACGTCAGGATCGGTTGCCTCGGCAGGGCCATGCGCCACTTGCCGCGGCGACGCAGGGACACCAAGATCAAGATCCGCCTCCACGACGGGCCCCGGTGGCCACGGCAGGCTGCCGCGCCTTCACTCCTGAGTTGTGTAGCGTCGTCTAGCCAAGCAAGTTCAAGCCGTATCTGCCTCCTTGCTATGATGGCGGCCCCGACCCTGCGGAGTTCTTGCAGCTCTACGAGCTGAGCATCGAGGCGGCCAACGACGACGAAAAGATCATGGCGAACTGGTTTCCCATGGCTCTCAAGGACGGGCCCGCTCATGGCTCCTGGACCTGCCTCCAGGCTCGATCTCCTCTTGGGACCAGATGCGCGACAACTTCGTCACCAACTTCCAGGGCACTCGCGACCGCCCCCCGACCGTGGGTGACCTGCGGCACATCAAGCAACAGCCGGGAGAGACCCTGTAGAAGTACATCCAGCGCTTCAACAGCGTGCGCCTGAAGATCCCCAAGGTGACGGACGAGGCCATCATCTCAGCGTTTTCCGATGGCGTCTGCGACATCAAGATGAAGGAGGAGCTCGCCATCCATGAGGAGCTGTGCACGACTTTGGAGTTGTTTAACATAGCAACCAAGTATGCAAGAGCTGAGGAGCGACGGCTCTCCCTCCTCGAGCTCCCCATTGAGGATCCAGAGGAAAAGAAGGCCAAGGTCAAGGACGTGAAGCGCAAAGGGGTGGCCGTACTCGCGGCAGAACCAGATACCAAGCGTGGCCGAGACCTATCCGAGTCGCCCAAGGGCAGCCGTACGTTCTGCGCCTTCCACAAAGTGCGCAGCCACAACACCAACGATTGTCAAGAGCTCAGGGCCATTCGAGACGGACGCTTCGGTAGACGCCCCGAGCGCAATGACCGGGGCTACGACCGAGGAGGTGGACGAGGTGGAGGACGTTGGGATGACCGTAGGCCCCGCCAAGAGTGGTGCGACCAGCCTCGCGAGAACCGCTGGCAGGACCAGCCTCGCAAGGACCGCTGGCAGGACCAGCCTCGTGAGGGCGCCTGGAGGGACCAGCCTCGCGAGGACCGCCCTCAGGGCAACCCTGGTCTCCCTCCGATGCCGCTGCCACCAAGGAGGAATGACGATCACCAAGGAGGAATGACGACCACCAAGGGGGCTTCTAGTAGCCGCACGCCATCGCCTGCATCTTGGGTGGCGCTCAGGCCCCAGCTTCCCAGTGCATCTTCAAGCAGTTCTCTCGCGAGGTGAATGCAGCCCTCCCCGAGCTCGAGGTGCAGCAGGGCTCAGTGTCCTGTCCATCGAGACGTTCGACAACCTTCAAGTGCCATACGATCAGCTCCAGCCCACCAAGCCTTTCTCAGGAGTGACTGACGGCTCCACCACCCCGATAGGGCAAGTTCGTCTCCCTGCCACCTTCGGTCAGTGCGACAACTACCACACCGAGCTCGTCGACATCAATGTCACCCACATCCGCCTGCCGTACAATGCCATCCTTGGGTACCCCGCGCTAGCCAAAATCATGGCAGTCACCCACCATGGCTACAACGTCCTCAAGATGCCGAGAAGCAGCGGAATCATCACAATCCCCTGGGAAGAAAGAGACGCAGTGTGCTCCCTCGAGCGTGCCTTCCAAGCTGCAGCAGTCGAAGACCCTGGCAGCGCAGATGTGCAGTACCCTCCTGAGGCCAACCCCAAGAAGAAGAAGTAGCTACTCCGCGCTGGGCCTCAGGGGAGCGGTGCCTCCAGTGGCGCCACCTCAGGATCGGTGCCCGTGCCTGGCGCGCCTCCCTCCCTCGCATAGGGAAGCACGCCCGGTGCCCTCCTCGGGCAAGGCTTGGGAGATCTCTTCTGGATGGCCTCGGACCTAGCCAACATCACGAGGGAGGTGATCGGGCACCACGTGGAGGCGTGCTTCGCGACACGTTTCCCTCAGGAGGACACCGGGCAAGGAGCGCCCAACACTCAGGAGTTCATCACCAAGGCCACTAAGGAGCTTCAGGAAGCAAGAGCAATACGCGGCGACCGCCGACCACCTGGCACTGCTCCCCATCCAGGCGAGGGTGGTGAGCTGCGCGCCTGCATCGACATCCCGGGGCTCAACAGGGCCGCATCTCAGGAGTGCTTCTGGCCTTCGTGTGCTGGCCGGTGTGAGGGTCCACCTCACAGCTATGCTCGCATGCCATTCGGCTTGCCGAGCGTGGCGGCCGCCTTCTAGCGCAACTTGCGGAGCATCCTGGTAGGTCAGGAGGCCAGGCATCACGCAGTCCTGGCGGAGATGGAGACGGTCCTCAGGAGGCCACCCGAGCCTCCCGAGGCTCTAGGTCCCGAGGGCTCATGAGGATCGACTTCTTCGCTACGTGTCTTCAGCTACCCCAACACTCCTTCCACAACTAAACCAGGTGACATTTTCCAAGTTTATTTAGCTGGGAGCGCCCCCTGGGCTGCATCATTCGCAGGCTGCGTGGGTTTGTCCCTACGGCATGTATCGGCCTGCATCTTTAGTTCACCCTACTCGGGGCTCCCCTCAGGCTGCATCATCCCTAGGCCGCTTGGGTCCGACCCAGCGGCATGTATCGTTCTTGCATTTACCTAAGCTAGTTCACTTTTCATGGTCATCACTGCCTGCTTGATTATTGCCCGCCACGGGAACCTCTCATGCCGGCACGGCGCTTGTGCTCGGTTCCGTCCCTGCAATGCTGAAAAATCTGAGCGGTCGAGCTCTGGCTCGCGGCACTCCCACGCACATCACCTCACCAGACCCTCAGTGCCTTCACCTCCTTGCGAAGCAACCAGTGGCGGACCGGCAATCACCATGGCAATTTGTGCGCCTCCTCGCGCTAACCTGCTGGAACCTCCTGAGGACCATAGCAGGTGGTACCGCGGGCTCTCTTTCTCTTCTCCCATGCAATTCTCTTGCGCGCTGAAAGGGGGACTCCTTAGCATCGTGACACAGGAGCTCTTACTGGCTCTCAAGCCCTCACCCCTGGCCTTGACCATGGCATCACGACCTGGCATACCAGCGGCGACTGAGCTCGCTCAAGGGCCAGGACCTAAGGACGTAGAGAACACAGAAGAGCATGGAGAAGAGGGGGAGGCTCGCACGGGCCTAACCTACCTACCCAACAGCGGCCGACACAGAAGTCTAGCGCAACACGAGGAACTAGCTCCGGAGTGCCAAGATAAGTCCCGCGCCTGGATCAACCCAGCGGTACGGCATAAGATCCTCGCCTTTCGTTGCCCTGCTGCGGCAGCATCGCCTACCTTTCCCATTCTCAGGTAGCTGCTTGCGCGCTAAAGGGAACCTCTTAAGCATCGCGCCTCAGAAGTTCTCACAGGACCTCGGGCCGCTCACCTCCTGGCCTTGACCACGGCATCGTGACCTGGCATACTAGCGACGGCTGCAACCTGTAGCCTGCCTGGGGACCGGGACCTGTCGGTGTAGAGCACCAAGTTGCCGCAGGATTGGAAAGGGGAGACCGAGCCTCGGCAGGACATGCGCTCACAAATTTTCATAAAAAGGACAATATCGACAAAAGGCATCACAGACCCTTTACACGCCCCCACGGGGTCCGTTTCAATTCCTCACAGGGAACAAAAAGAAGGGAATTCCTAGGATCCCTATCTACACGCGCCAACCGTCAGCCTCCACGATCTAAGGTATTAATGATCCTTTCTGCATGCAACAAGGACTCGTCAAGTTAGGCAGTTGCCGAGGTACCATGGGGAAGCAGAGACGCCCACGGCCAATCAGTCGCCATGCGCCAACCATGGTCGCAGGCTGTTGGGGCCCGTGGAGCTCCGCACATGCCCTTTGGCTTCACCTCGAAGCCAGCCCGAGCGCGCCTTGGGCCTGGGGGCTACTATCGGTGTTCTAGGAACGGGGGTCCCCAGACTTGTCTGCCTGCGGCCCATGGCATGGCTCCACCAGCGGCCCTGTATGCCCACCTTCACCAGCAAACACTCAAGACCCTTGCGCGGGGCCAAGCCTCGCGAGGCGGACGACGCAAGACCTTCTTAGGGGTGGCCTCACCAGGCTGGCTCATGAGGGGCGGAGAGATCAAGGCAAGGGACACCTCGCGAGGTTTGTGTGACGCAAGCCATGACGACTGGAGCCAGGTGGGCGCCAACGCGCGTAGTGTCCTCGTTTCCTCTTTGGTGTTAAAGGGGCAAGCCAAGGCGAGGAGTCCCGAGGCATCAAGCAAAGGTTTCCATATCGGTGCAACAAGACCAAGACCAGCAGGACAGCAGGACGGAGGTCACCGTGGAGGCCAAGATGGCGTCACCACCAGAGCCTTTGGCAGGCGAAGACTACTTTTGTCAGGATCGCTTGTACTAGCTATCCCCCTTCAAATTGGCCATTGTGGGATCCCTTCCCGCCTAATATTTGGGAAGGGGACCTGAACCTCTATATATAGGACTAGCCACCACCGTAAGGAGGCATGATGATTTGAGGGGATCGAACCTGATCTGGCTCATCTCATCCTGGACCGTATCCATTCCACCAAGCCACCACACTCACCAAGCACAAGAGCACTTCTTCTCAGGAGGTTGTTCTTCCCTTGTAACTGTTCATCGTTAGCCCAAGAGGCAATCCACCACACCACACTGGAGTAGGGTATTACACCACATCGGTGGCCCGAACCAGTATAAACTCTTGTGTCTCTTGTTCTTTGGGTTCGTCGAGCTAGGCCGTGAGATCATGATGTGTGCGAGCTAGAGAGGGGGAGAGATCTTCGTGCGCACCCAAGTGTTCGAACCTCAAGGGTTTTGCCGGAACCCGAAATCCGACATCCGCAACTACTAAAGATCATTAAGGTAAAACCCAACCATAGCATTATAAGGCATCAAGTCCTCTTTACTCCCATACACAAACAACCTACTTACTCGGGTCTGTGCTTCTGTCACTCACGTCACCGACCATAAGCAAATCATGAACATATTGAAAACCCTATAGTGGGGATTCCTCACGCTTGCGCGACACGGAGAGCACCATAGGATAGCACCAATAATAAAGCATGCAACTCAAACCAATCACGATCATCAATTAACCCATAGGACAAAACGGATCTACTAAAACATCATAGGATAGCCATACATAATTAGGAAATGATATATAGCATTGAGAACCATGTTTAAGTAGAGATAACAACGGGTAAAAGAGGGGTTACACTGCTGCATAGAGGGGGGGAAGAGTTGGTGATTACGGCGGTGAAGTTGTTGGTGTAGATCGTTGCCGCGGTGATGGCCCCGCGGTGATGAGCCCCCCTTCTTCTTATTCTTCCTTGACCTTCCCCCTAAATGGGAGAAGGGTTCCCCCTCTGGTCCATGGCCTCCATGGTGGCGTAGGGGCGAGAGCCACTCCAAGATTGAATCTCTCTCTCTCTCTCTCTTTGTGTGTGTGTATGTGTTTCCTTCTGTTTCTGCTCTCCCTGGTTCTACCCTTTCACCATTTCTTAAATTCCCGGAGATCCGTAACTCCAATTGGGATGAAATTTTGACATGATTTTATCCGGATATTAGCTTCCTTGCGGCGAAAGAAGGGCACCAACCGCCTTACGGAGTGTCCATGAGGGCCTAGGGCGTGCCCCTCACCCTCGGCGCCCCTCGGGCATCATCTCGCGTTGATTCCACTTCCCAAAATTCACATATATTCAAAAAAAAATCTCCGTAAGTTTTTATACCGTTTGAACTTCGTTTCATATGGATTTTCTGCGAAACAAAAAACATGCAACAAACAGGAACTCGCACTGGGCACTAGGCACTGGATCAATATGTTATTCCCAAAAATAGTATAAAAAGTTGCCAAAAGTATGTAAAAGTTGTAGAATATTCGCATGGAACAATCAAAAATTATAGATACGACAGAGACGTATCAGCCCCCCTTCTTCTTCTTCTTCATCCTTGACCTTCTCCTTAGATGGGAGAAGGGTTTACCCCCTGGTCCATGGCTTCCATGGTGGTGGAGGGGCGAGAGCCCCTCCGAGATTGGATCTATCTCTTTGTCTCTCTCTGTTTCTGCGTTCTAGATTCTGGCCTTTCATCGTTTCTTATATTCCCGGAGATCCGTAACTCCGATTGGGATGAAAAATTAACATAATTTTTATCCGGATATTGGCTTTCTTGCGGCGAAAGAAGGGCACCAACCGCCTTATGGGGTGGACACGAGGGTCAGGTGCGCGCCCCCTGCCTTGTGGCCCCTGTCGGTGTCAAAGCCGGCGGATCTCGGGTAGGGGGTCCCGAACTGTGCGTCTAGGATTGATGGTAACAGGAGACGGGGGACACAATGTTTACCCAGGTTCGGGCCCTCTCTATGGAGATAATACCCTACTTCCTTCTTGATTGATATTGATGAATATGAGTATTACAAGAGTTGATCTACCACGAGATCGTAATGACTAAACCCTAAAAGTCTAGCCTAACTATGATTATGAGTATCTATCTATGGACCTAGCCCTCCGGCTTATATAGACACAGGAGGGATCTAGGGTTATACAAGGTCGGTTACAGAGAAAAGGATCATCATATTTGGTTGCCAAGCTTGCCTTCCACGCCAAGGAGAGTCCCATCCGGACACGGTAGAGTCCTCGGTCTTTCTATCTTCACAGCCCATCAGTCCGGCACATATCCAATAGATCGGACACCCGAGGACCCCTTAGTCCAGGACTCCCTCAGTAGCCCCTGAACCAGGCTTCAATGACAAGATGTCCGGCGCGCAGATTGTCTTCGGCATTGCAAGGCGGGTTCCCCTTTTCGAATACTCCAAGATAGTCTTCGTATAAAATGAATGTGTTCGGATATACAACACAAGTACCACACACGACTGCACAGAATATAATATTTCACAAGTCCCATCTGCTGACAACTTTTTGTAAGATGACATCACGTTTGTCCGGCTGTTATTTCGAACTGTTTCCTGTTCCATGTTTCGAGGCGTGGTTTTTATTGGCATGTTCTATCGAAGCAGAGATCGTGTCCCCTTATTGCGGGATCCTCATCAATACGAGTGTGGGTAAGCCAACTGTCCATTGGAAAGATTCCTTGGGAATAGGCAGGTTTTTAGCTGCCTTTATAAAGGAACCAAGGCCATCCTTTTACGCCAAACCTCTCCTCAACATTTCCAACCTCGAGTTCTAGAACCCAAGGTTCGACTTCGTTGCTTCAAGCTTCCCCATCATGTCCAGACCCAGCCCTCAAGGCTGATGGGTGGCTTCCTCCGTCACAGAGGAGTATATTGCAAAGATTCGGGCGGCCAGATACCTGACCGCAGAGATCCACCACAGGCTTCTTGCTGAAGGACAAGTTATTCCGACCCCTAGATCTGACGAGAGGGTTGTATTCATCTCTCACTTCCTCCGAGGGCTAGGGTTCGCTCTCCACCCCTTTTTTCGGGGGCTAATGTTTTATTACGGACTAGATTTTCATGATCTAGATCTAGATTCTTTCCTTCACGTCTCAGCGTTTATTGTCACGTGCGAGGCCTTCCTTCGAATCCCCCCACACTTCGGCTTATGGCTCAAGACCTTTGGTGTGAAGCCAAAGGTAGTCGACGGGGAACAGGTGGAGTGCGGCGGTGTTGTAGTAAGCCAGCTTACCAACACTCCCTGGCCAAAAGGCTCTTTCACCGAAACTTCCAATCAATGGCAGCGAGAGTGGTTTTATGTTACGGAACCCCGTAGCACCAAGTGGGCAGCTACACCTGCATTCCGTTCCGGCCCTCCATTACAGCTTGCATCACAGGTAAATAAGGGGCTGGACTAGGGATCAGTTGATAAAGTGCGGACTCTACGGAGCCGCATCCGAACCCTCCTCGAAAGGGACATCGATCTAGTCAACGTGATTCAAGTAATGCTAATCCGCCAAATCCTGCCATGCCAGCGTAGGCCTCTCCGCATGTGGGAGTTTAATCCGGAAGGGCCACAAGCCCTCCAACACTTCTTCGACACCACGCGCAAAGGGATGTGGAAGATGTTTTTTTGGAAACGAAAACATTGGCCAGACACCACTGAAGACGTCGTCCTTGACTGCAACCGTCCGGATACTCCGGTAAGCACTTGTCTTCTGAGCACTTTGTAGTTAAGTATATCGTAATATGTTACCGAGCAAACTATCTTCTTTCATGGTTGGATAAAGAAAGCGGAACTAATTAGGTGTTCGACCCCCCTTCCCTAAGCCTCAGCGGATCCCGTATTAACAAGGATGCTGGCCCCGGCACCATACCAGATGTCTGTGCAGGAGGACAAGACGGAGAGCGGGAGGACCAAAGAGGGCCTCCACCCTAAAGATAATTTAGACGCCATGTTCGGGAGATGAAAATCCAATCGCCCAAAGGCAAAAGTAAAGGAGAAGCCAACATTCACTCCCCCTATGGTAAGAAAAGGACCGTCTCCGAAGATTGGGAAGAAAAGGCTCCCAAGTGAGGCAAGATGCCCCTGTCGGGCGGCTCGGGCTTGAAGGATGATATTATCGCGCAGTCGTCCAATGAGGCCAAGCCTAAATTGTAAGAGAACAAGGGTGTTTTACACATACCCCGTTCCTCTCCTGTGATCGGGGTAACATCTAAAATGTATGCTTTTTGCAGCTCGGCGCACAATCTTTCTCAACAATCATCTTCCTCGGGAGATCTTCTCGCAGAGATGATGGAAAGCGAGACGCCTCCGCCAGTCTCCTCGCCCAATAAGGAGGATGACTTCGAGGTGTCATCCCGGAGAGTCTCTCCTGATCCGCATGTGATGTGAGAGGTGACGAAAACACGAACCAAAGATGATACTTTGGTAGCCCAGGGTCCAGGGACCAACAATAAAGGCCCCGGACTGTCCGGCTTTCAGCCAGAGACAACTCTAGGGGTGAATGAATGGATCCCTTTGAAGGGGGGCCGTGCTGCTACGGCTTCTTCCGGAGACCCAGAAACGCCGGATGTGTTGACGAACATGCTGCAACAGGCGTCCGTCTCCGAAGACCATTGTACCTTGATGGGTACCGTGGTTAAAAAGGTCCTGTCCGCGAAAAGCGGATTGAATGAGACCTTCACGTGCCTGCTAAGAGGTTTCGAGGTTTTTGTTGTAATGTTTCAATTGGGTTTTATTCACGAAATACTCCTATGTATAGATAGTAGCCCCTGAGACTCTGATAGGTTTCCCAAGGGAGGCAATCAGAGGATCGAAAATATTTATCTAGGAAATAATCTGATTACTTGGAACACAGGCTATTACCTCCCCTGCAACTACCCGATCCGCGGAGGTTGCGGATCTGCAGCGGAAGATTGATGAGGCGGATGATTATATCAAGCTGATCAACAGGCGTCTTGACGAGGCGCAAGGTATGTTTTTGGGTCAGCAAGTATATTTATGCATGATATCATGAGCATGAAGCTGGAATTGTATACTGAGACATGCATAACTACAGATGGTGCTGCAGTGCAGGCCCTTCGGCCTGAGCTTGTCCTTGCCAAGGAACAAACCCGGATGAGTAATTTGGCTGCCCATCAGGCGGCTGAAGAGTTAAAAACTGAACAGGCTGTTCAGAGCTAGTGTGAGGAAAGAATTACTACCATGGCGCGCAAGCTGGAGGAGACCACCGACCAGTGCGAATTCCTTGAGAAGGATAACAAGGCAAAAGCGGCCGATCTCGACAAGGCCTTACAAGAGGCGAAATAAGCAAGGTCTAAGTCTAGAGCGGCTTGGGAAGAGATCCAGCAAGCTGGGAGATAGCGGTTGGTAAGCCTTTCTTATTACAGACGAAGTTCGGCGATCCAAAGTATTCCCCGCTTAACCAAATGTGGAGTTCTCCGGACACCTTTTCGGACCTGCCGAAGCGTGCCTCCGATGCATCGCAATTTTACTAAGTGCGGGAAGGGTGTGCCATGGAGAAGCTTTTTTGGTCACAGTTCGGCGCGCCAGAGCGCCAGTTGTTACTAAATGAATAGATGACCCAGTGGGCTGAGCTCCACATGATATCTGGTTCTGCCATGAAGGACGTCATAGTCCGGTTGTGGCCTACTGAGACCATTCCGAATAGTTACTTCGGTTTGGTGCAGTGGCTTGTGGATGCGGTGCCTCGTATCGACGCCGTTAAGCGTTCAACGTGCATTGAAGGTGCACGGATGGCCTTTGCCCGTGTCAAAACATACTGGGCCAAGATAAAGGCTGCTGACATTGCAGCGAGGAGTCCCCTCAAGGGTAAGGACCATCACGCACCCGAACATTATTTCGAGGACGTCTTAGAGGGCGCCCTCTTGATAGAGGGTCAGTGCTCGAAAGATATGATATTTGAATGAAATGTATTGAATTGTAAAAGAAAATATGATGATAATATTATGATTTTTGCTTAAAAGCTTTTGGTTCCTCCTGTGCGGCCGTTTTCGCATAATCTGAAAGTTTTCCAGTCGTCGGCTTCAACTCCCAAGTGGGAAATACGGTGGTGTTCGGAAAAGCACATGATCACTCTTAACCCAACGTCTTGGTCCATGAAGGAGGTGTCAATGCGGTGAACGAGGCAATTGGACTATAGGGCGTTAACACTTTCACATAGCCATAGGAGTTTTATGGTGGGTCTATGATATAAACCCGGGTATGTACACTATTATCCCAATGTGGTGCGTTTACATCTATGGCCTAAATAAAGGTCCTTCGTGTAATATAGAGGGAATCACGAAAGATCCTGATAAGTCGTCAAGTGGTTTACCAGCTCTCGCCGCATCATGACAGTCAGTTTTTGGCTTTCTCTACTGAGGTACTCGCCTGGGTAAACTAGGGCACAATCGCAGTAGTTCTCCCTTTACTACCTTAGCCAATAGAGCGGAACGTAAGGTGGCAAGCACATGATCCGGGCTACCCAACTATTGACCCAAGACATGATTCGGAGCTGATGCATATAAGGCCAAACTCGCGGCGCAGAAGTATGCAATAAAGCTGTTCGGACTTATTGGCAATTTAATTTGTTCCCATATCGTGCCCCTGGCGGGGCGTGTGAAATAACACAAGGAGAAAAATAAAGTTTTTTTTAGAGAAAAGTGAATACGGGGTATAGATTATATTCACTAGAACTTGAGTGACATGCCAATCATTGTTTTATATATAATGACGCCGCGACCCTGGCTATTTGACATGCCAAGGGTTGACGGCTGAGGTAGAAGGCACTTTACAGGCTCGCTAAATAGAGAGTATGGTCTAAATAAGTTGTTTTGGACCTCCTGCTGCACGTCTACGCCGCCTTTCCTTGATGAAGGGGCTCCTTAAAGGGAGTAACTTTTGGATGAATGTACAAACCGGAACTCCGATGGAGTCAGTGCGATGACCAGCCTATGAGTCAGCTATGATAAAGGACAATGAAAAAAGAAAAGGTGGTCAGAAAATAATTGAAAAGAGGAGGGTTATAGAAGTACTTGTCGGCCCGTCCGTATTATGCCTCCGCCGATGCCCATGGTATTTTAAGTGCATAGTTATGTATGCGCGGTATAGATTTTGCAGGTGTATGAGGTGGACGGTGGAGGCCGAACTCCTAGTCCAGCTCCATAATTGGTCGGTCCTGCTGAATGGAGACCAGCGGCTTAATGGACGACAAGGTATGCGGTTTAATAAGGCTGGCTTGTACTCCGGCTGGAGGGAACGTAGTATGATCCTCAGTCCGGAGGGAGTACGTCTCATGCTCCTCTGTAGGGGCACGTGTCATGTATACCATGTTCACCGTTTTTACCTCGGGGGGAAATTGTTACTGACCCCCGGTATTTGGTTGGTGAATGTCTTCGTCATCGCTATCACTGGGTGGTCTTTTCCCCTTATGTTCGGTGTTGAGCTAGCCAGCCTGTTTGAAGACCCGACAACTTCTGTTGGTGTGATTGGTTGGTTTATCGAGGTTGCCATGAATCTGGCAGGGTCGATCCAATATCTTGTCTAAGTTGGATGGCTCATCTCTGTTTGCCTTGAATGGTTTTTTCCGTTGACCGGGTTTGGGGCTGCTGAATCCGGCGTTGACCGCTGTGTCACGCGTTCTTTCGTTATCATTGCAACGTTTGTGTTTGCTGCGTCGAGGTTTGTGTTGCCGTTTCGGACTTCGGAAGTGCCCGGATCGTTGGCATTGTTTCTTCTACGAGCGAGCCAGCTATCTTCTCCCGCGCAAAAGTGGGTCATCATAGCAGTAAGGGCTGGCATGGATTTTGGTTTTTCTTGACTGATGTGGCGGGCAAGCCACTCATCCCGTACGCTGTGTTTGAAGGCTGCTAGGCTCCCGCGTCCGAACAGTCGATGATTTTGTTCTTTTTAACTAAGAACCTAGTCCAGAGCTTCCTGGATGATTCTCCGAGCTGTTGAATGATATGGCTTAAGTCATCGGCGTCTGGCGGCAAGACATATGTGCCTTGGAAGTTGTCGTGGAAGGCGTCTTCCAAATCCCCCAACTGCCAATAGAATTTTCGGGCAACTGTTTAACCAGTGCCGGGATGGACCTTTGAGTTTAACGGGAGGTATTTGATGGCATGAAGATCATCGCCGCGGGCCATATGGATATGGAGAAGGAAATCCTCAACCCATACAACGGGATCAGTTGTCCCATCATATGATTCTATATTTATGGGTTTAAACCCTTCTGGGAATTCGTGCTCCATTACTTCGTCTGTGAAGCAAAGGGGGTGTGCAGCGCCTCTATGTTGGGCCACATTGCGATGTAACTCCGATGGAGTCAGTCTGCGGTTTTCGGCCCGGGAGTGACTAGGCTTGTTACGTCTGACTAGATAGCCGTCGTCGCGTGTCGAGGCACGTCCTTGCGATCCGTAGATCGATCTGGTATGTCATGTTCTATTGTCCAGGTCTTGTCGAAGGTCATATGGATGACCTAGAGCTATTTTGCCTCTTCCTTTATGATGAGGCGGGGCTGACTAGTGTTCAGCTTGAGTTACTGCTTTATCCTGACCACGTGGTGGTCGGTCAGCCACATTGCACGATGATGGTATGTGCTCCTGCGCCTCATCATCGAACTGAGGAAGTCATTTGCGCTTCGGGTAGCTTTTGGCTGGGCGATTGAGGCCATGTTCTTCAGCTGCCAGGACATCAGTCCATCTGTTCTTGAGCAGATCTTGGTCAGCTTGAAGCTGTTGCTGCTTCTTTTTTAGGCTCCTTGTCATGGCTATTAGCCGGCGTTTAAAGCGCTCCTGCTGCTGAGGTTCCTCAGGCACGACGAAATCCTCACTGCCAAGGCTCGCCTCATCCTCGGAAAGCCGAAGATAATTATTGTCCTCCGAGTCTTCATGTGTGGCCTGTCCATCAGGGCTAAATTGTCCATCTTCCCGTTCGTTTGGTACAGCAACTGCATCTACGGGGTCTTTGTTGTCTTCGGCACCTTCTGAAGTGTTATTTTCCCCTGTGCCCGTATCGCCGTCTATTCCATGACGCGACTTAGAGCGGCGCCGCTGACGCCGGCGTATTGGTTGTATCACAGGAGGTTTGTCCTCAACTGGATCTTCTTTCTCGTCGTCATTAGTTCTCTTAGGTGTATCCACCATGTATACGTCGTCGAAAGAGGTGGCTGTCCAGCGTCCGGTAAACGGAACATCTTGGCCCGGTTCCTCATCGGCATCATCGTCCATACCATCGATGTTTTCGGAGCCATAGTCGAGCGTGTCGGTTAAGCCTTCGACGGTGTGTATGAAGTGGGCGGTGGGTGGGAAGCAAAATTCTCCGTTATCAATCTCCAGTTCAAATTGGATACAGTTCGGCTGTGAGCCCCCCACTAAGGATAGTGCTCTTAACGAGTTTAGCACGTCGGCCGGAGGCGAATGTCGGAAGACGTCTGCGGCGGTGAATTCGGCGATCGATGACCGATCATGCTCGATATGCGCGGACGTGCATAGTTTGGAACCTGTAGCCTGAGACGAGTCCGTAGTTCCGGTGACATAGATGTCACTTGAAGTTAAGTCCTTGTGCGGCTCCAACGCCGCTGAGTCCGTGGCTTCCGCGGTGGGGTTGAGCTTCCCGTCTTCGGATGGCGCGATCTGCTCCAGATCTATGGCTAGAGCAGCTATAGGAACTATCTCCTGTGTATGGACCGATGAAAGATTTAGGTCATGTTCATCGTGGTGGCAGGGAGCGGCTGCCATGGTCTCGAATCCGTCGAAGATCAAGTCTCCACGGGTATCTACGATGTAGTTCATGCTTCTGAATTTGACCTGGTGGCCATGGGCCTAGCTTTCGATCTGCTCCAGATGGCCAAGCGAGTTAGCCCACAGTGCGAAGCCGCCGAACATGAAGATCTATCCGGGGAGGAAGACTTCCCCTTGCACAACATCATTGTAGATGACTGAAGGAGCCATCGAACCTTTTGGGGACGGCACAGTGGAACTCTCAATGAAAGCACCAATGACGGTGTCAAAACCGGTGGATCTCGGGTAGGGGGTCCCGAACTGTGCGTCTTGGATTGATGGTAACAGGGGACGGGGGACACAATGTTTACCCAGGTTCGGGCCCTCTCTATGGAGGTAATACCCTACTTCCTGCTTGATTGATCTTGATGAATATGAGTATTACAAGAGTTGATCTACCACGAGATCATAATGGCTAAACCCTAAAAGTCTAGCCTGACTATGATTATGAGGATCTATCTACGGACCTAGCCCTGTGGCTTATATAGACACCGAAGGGATCTTGGGTCACACAAGGTCGGTTATAGGGAAAAGGATCTTCATATTTGGTTTCCAAGCTTGCCTTCCACGCCAAGGAGAGTCTCATCCGGACACGGGTAGAGTCTTCGGTTTTGTATCTTCACGGCCCATCAGTCTGGCCCATATCCAATAGATCGGACACCCGAGGACCCCTTAGTCCAGGACTCCCTCAGCCCCCTCGGGCATCGTCTCGCGTTGATTCTTCTTCCCAAAAATCACATATATTCCAAAAAACTCCCCGTAAGTTTTTATCCCGTTTGGACTCCGTTTGATATGGATATTCTGCGAAACAAAAAACATGCAACAAACAAGAACTGGCACTGGGCACTGGATCAATATGTTAGTCCCAAAAATAGTATAAAAAGTTGCCAAAAGTATATGAAAGTTGTATAATATTGGCATGGAACAATCAAAAATTATAGATACGACAGAGACGTATTAATTTGCCTCTCCGTCTGGCCACCGGCGTTAGCCGCGCCGCCGCCAGGGAAGCGCTAGCCGCCCGCCACCAGGAGAAGGGGATGGGATAAACAGATAAGAGGATTGGTGGTCTAATTTTCTTTAAACTTTCCGCTATGCTCGCAACCGGCGCTACACAAAGGGCCGCTACTGCGGTCTGACAGCCCATATATCGTCTGCGTCGTGCCAGTCACGCTATTACCCAGCGCAGGTTTCAACTTGTAGCGGCTGGCCTGCGCTACCACTATTGCAGCCGCAATAGCGTTCATAGTGTACGCTATTTAAAACATTGTGTGTACCAGACCTGATGTGTGCCTTGCTATAAGTTTAGAAGGGAGGTACCAAAGTAATCCAGGAGTGGATCACTGGATAGCGGTCAAGAACATCCTGAAATACCTGAAAAGGACTAAGGATATATTTCTCATTTATGGAGGTGACAAAGAGCTCATTGTAAATGGTTACGTTGATGCTAGCTTTGACACTGATTCGGATGACTCTAAGTCGCAAACCGGCTACATATTTATATTGAATGGTGGAGCTCTCAGTTGGTGTAGTTCCAAGCAAAGCGTCGTGGCGGGATCTACGTGTGAAGCAGAGTGCATAGCTGCTTTGGAAGCAGCAAATGAAAGAGTCTGGATAAAGGAGTTCATATCCAATCTAGGTGTAATACCTAGTGCATCGGGTCCAATGAAAATATTTTGTGATAATACTGGAGCAATTGCCTTGGCAAAGGAATCCAGATTTCACAAGAGAACCAAACACATGAAGAGATGCTTCAACTCCATCTGTGAACAAGTCAAGGAGGGAGACATAGAGATTGGCAAAATACACACAGATCTGAATGTGTCAGACCCGTTGACTAAGCCTCTTCCACGAGCAAAACAAGATCAGCACCAAGACTCCATGGGTGTTACAATCATTTCAATGTAATCTAGATTATTGACTCTAGTGCAAGTGGGAGACTGAAGGAAATATGCCCTAGAGGCAATAATAAAGTTGTTATTTATATTTCCTTATATCATGATAAATGTTTATTTTTCATGCTAGAATTGTATTAACCGGGAACTTGATACATGTGTGAATACATAGACAAAACAAAGTGTCCCTAGTATGCCTCTACTAGACTAGCTCATTGATCAAAGATGGTTAAGTTTACTAACCATAGACATGTGTTGTCATTTGATGAATGGGATCACATCATTAGGAGAATGATGTGATGGACAAGACCCATCCATTAGCTTAGCATAATGATCGTTAAGTTTTATTGCTATTGCTTTCTTCATGACTTATACATATTCATTTGACTATGAGATTATGCAACTCCCAAATACCGGAGGAATACCTTGTGTGCTATCAAACATCACAACAAAACTGGGTGATTATAAAGATGCTCTATAGATATCTCCAAAGGTGTTTGTTGGGTTGTCATAGATCGAGATTAGGATTTGTCACTCCGAGTATTGGAGAGGTATCTCTGGGGGCAAGTAACATACCGATGACAAAGGCAATGAAGTATGTTGTCATTGCAGTTTGATCGATAAAGATCTTCATAGAATATGTAGGAACCAATGTGAGCATCCAGGTTCCGCTGTTGGTTATTGACCGGAGATGTGTCTTGGTCATGTCTACATAGTTCTCAAACCCGTAGGGTCCGCACGCTTAATGTTCATGACGATTTGCATTATGAGTTATGTGTTTTGGTGACCAAAGATTGTTTGGAGTCCCGGATGAGATCACGGACATGATGAGGAGTCTCGAAATGGCCGAGAGATAAATATTGATATATTGGACGATGGTATTCGGACACAGGAATGGTTCCAGAGTGTTTCAGGTATTTATTGGAGTACTGGGGGTTACCGGAACCCCCCGGGGGAAGTAATGGGCCACATGGGCCGTAGGAGGGAGGCAAGGCAGCCCGCAAGGGGGTGCCCGCCATGGGGAGTCCAAATTGGACTAGGGGAGGGGCCCGGACCCGTTTTCCTTCTCCCTCCCCCTCTCCTTCCCCCTTTCCCCCTCCGAGAGAAGGAAGGGGCGAATAGGACTAGGAGTCCAAGTGGGATCCCCCCCCACTTGGCGCACCCCTAGGCCGGCCTCCTCCCCTCTTCCTCCTTTATATACGGGGGCAGGGGCACCTCTAAGGAACATCAATTGTTCTTAGCCGTGTGCGGCGCCCCCCACCACCGTTTACTCCTCTGGTTATATTGTCGTAGTGCTTAGGTGAAGCCCTGCGCGGATCACTTCACCATCACCATCACCACGCAGTCGTGCTGACAAAACTCTCCCTCGACACTTTTCTGGATCAAGAGTTCGAGGGACGTCATCGAGTTGAACGTGTGCTGAACTCGGAGGTGCCATACGTTCGGTACTTGATCGGTTGAATCGAGAAGACGTTCGACTACATCAACCGCGTTAAACTGACGCTTCCGCTTTCGGTCTACGAGGGTACATGGACACACTCTCCCCCTCTCGTTGCTATGCATCTCCTATATAGGTCTTGCGTGATCGTAGGAATTTTTTTGAAATTGCATGCTATGTTCCCCAACATGATTACAACGCCCTCTCCCCCGCCCATGAGCGTGGTGGCTCGCGGGACTAGGAGAAGCTTTCGCTAGATGCTCTCCCTCCCGCACGCGGTGGACATGCAGCACTTCATTCGGTGTCAGATGGTCATAAGCATACTGTAGTACTCCACTGCAGTAGTACCGTCATTGTTCGACTTCCCGAAGAAGCTTAGAACCAAGCGCAACTCAGACGCTCGTGTGGCAGTTTCATGTGTAGAGTAGTCTAGGATAGCGTGTACCGTGCCTCTGAGGTTGAAATCATTGGGGTCGGCTACATGCTATGAGGCCGTCTCGAAGCATTTTTTTTATTAAAATAATCTTCTGGCCCTACCTGTCATCCTGGTCAACACAGGAATATATATTTTAATTTGTGGTGGGGTAAATCTTAGAGGTTGCAGCAAATATATTATACACTGCGGGTCTTTTAGCCAAGTTTAGAGGCAAGCATGTGGGGCCAGTGCTATGATGTGTCGCGTCAACTCGTACAACGAGGAGAAGCTTGATTTTAGTACTACACGCCTTCTCCCTCGCCCATGCGCGCGGTGGCTCGCAGACGAGGACAAACTTTTGCTGACTACAACAAGCTATCCCTCCCGCACGCGGCGGATGGACATGCGGCATTTGATTCGATACTGTAGAAGTAGTAACATCATTGTTTGTCTTCTTGAAGAGGTGAAGAGCCAAGCGCAACCCGAACGTGGCAGTTGCGAACGCTCGTGTGGCAGTCTTTGTGTAGGGGTAGGGCGTGGTGCGGAGCCTTGGAGCACAGATATAGCCAGGCTTTTGCATGAGACAAAATTGCTATGTAAGCAGGCTATAAGCCCACTATTGTAGTACTTGCTAGTATAGCCCTGTAAACCGGAAATGAGTATTTTCCTTTCTAGAGATTTCAACAAGTGACTACACCCTAAATGCGTACATATGGAGCAAAATGAGTGAATCTATACCGTAAATAAATACGTAGTTCTCTCGTTTCCCTCTCCACCTTGGTCGCGGTGCACAATATTGAGTATACTACTACTAACTAGTCTCTTTTTGACACACATTTACATTGATACAGCTTGAATGCCAACGACGCAGAGGGTAGCGGTTCCTGAAATGTTGAACGGTCAATGATGCCTTCACATTCAATTAGAATGCAGAGGTAGGAGTAAGTAACTGGAGAAGCATAATGGAGCCAGCACGATGTGAATGCAACACAGTTTGGACTTTCATATAAAGGCGCCTCACCACTCCAATCCATCTACTCCTAGTCTCTGCACAACACTGCCCACTCCAATCCAAGACCAAGATGAAGTGACCACAAGCCACAAGCACCCATGGCGTCAATGGACGCATGCGGTAGTCGGCTGTGCCAGGTCGTCCAAGACGCCGACATGCAGCCCAGCACCGTGCAGCGTTTCTTGACGGTGCTGGCGATCGCCGGCGTTATAGACCTCGTCGACACCGGATTCACCTCTCGCATGTGCCAGATGATGGTCGACTCCATCTGCAGGTTCACCACTGTCAAGAAGCATGCGGACGACCTTGCCATACTGCTCCAGCCCGCGCGCCCAGGCTCCTCGTTGCCTACCACCCTCATCGGCCTCCAAGGTGACGAACTCTTTGAAGCATTGGTGGCCTTGCAGATGCCGGAGGTCACGACGAAGAATGTGCACCTCGAGGCTGCGCTCGCCGCGCAGCGCCTCACTATGCAGGAAACCATTGATCTACACATCCACGTCTATGAGGAAATCGTCTACATAGGCCACTACAAGGCCAGCGAGGACAGAAAGACGTTGGCCTTCTTCCAGCAGCTAGAATCTTTGGATGCCATTGTTCAGAAGCATGTCGACCTGGCCACGAAAGACTCTGCTACTTAGCCGCCATTCGGTGGGCCGGCGCCCTGAGTCGAGGAGGTGGACGTCGTCGATGGATGCATCTTTCTCCTTGCCTCCTGTAACCAGCACTATATAGCCTTGTGGCCTTAATGTTTTTATTAGTGTATGGAATTTTTATTCCAGTCGTAAATGAAATATGTGATCCCTTGCTCTTATTTGGCGTCAATTATATGTAGTATCACTGTCTTCGACCTCGTGTGATACCTAGGTCCTAGTTTATTAGTCCCTTTTGTAATTTGTGCTAAATTTTGACCAAAGATTTAACTGAAAAAATATTAGTGCATGTCAACAAAAATTATATCATTTGATTTGTATTGGAACATAGTTTTCAATGGTATAATTTTGGTGTGACATGCATGAACCTTTTGTTAGTCAATTTTATGGTCAAAATTTGGCACATATTATGACGGGGAGCAATAAACCAGGACGGAGGTAGACTGGTCCGTCGCCATTGTGTTTTGTGTCTAATTTTGACTTGAGCGACCCAACTTACATGGAGGCAGTGTTGTATATATTGGCGCGACAACCAAACTTATAAAGTATATTCAAAACTGAGCGTTACTACAAGTCACGAGTTCAAAACAAGAAAGTGGAACAAGTACAGTATGCCTGTGCCGTTCGCTTCGCACCCCCACACGCTTACGGTGCACAATGTAGTAACTTGTCTCTTCTTGACCCACATTTACATTGATACGGCTTGAATGCCAAGGAGGGAAGGGTAGCGGTCCCCGAGACATTGAACGGTCAATGATGCATCCTTAATTAGCATGCAGAGGGAATTAATTGGAGAAGCAGAATAGAGCCAGCACGATGTCAATGCAATGGAGTTTGGACTCTCATATAAAGGTGCCCCATCACTCCAATCCATCTACTCCTAGTCTCTGCGCAACACTGCTCACTCCAATCCAAGACCAAGTGACTAGAAGCCATAAGCACCTATGTCGGCGATGGACGCGAGCGGCAGTCGGCTGCGCCAGATCATCCAAGCCACTGCCCTGCGGCCTCGCACCATGCAACGTTTCCAGACGGTGATGGCGACCGCTGGCATCATAGCCCTTGCCGACGCTAGCTTCTCCTCTCGCATGGATGAAATGATAGTCCACTCCATCTGCAAGTTCACCGCCATCAAGAGGCGTGTGGACGACCTTGCGGTACTGCTCCAGTCCGCGTGCCCAAGCTCCTCATTGCCTACCACCCTCACCGGCCTCCATGGTGACGAACTCTTTCAAGCCCCGGTGGCCCTACAGGTGAGGTCGCGATGAAGAATGTGCACCTCGAGGCTGCGCTCGCTGCGCAGCTCCTCGCCATGCAAGAAACCATCGACCTGCACATCCACGTCTATGAGGAAATTGTCTACATAGGCCACTACAAGGCCAGCGAGGACGAAAAGACGCTGGCCTTCTTCCAGCGCCTGGAATCTTTGGACGCCATTGTTTAGAAGCACGTTGACCTGGCCACGAAAGTCGCTGCTGCTTAGCCGCCGTTCGGTGGGTCGGTGCCCTGAGTCGAGGAGGTGGACGTCATCGATGGATCCATCTTTGTTCTTGCCTCCTGTAACCAGCACTGCATCGCCTTGTGGCCTTAATGTTTTATTAGTAGTATATGGCATTTTTATTCCAGTCGTAACGTTTTTACTTTGAGGTGGGGCCGTAGTTGAGCAAACCGACCATCGGCAAATCCCCACCCTTCCCACCATGCATCGGCTGAGTTTAGAATTAGAAGAGAGAAACGAGGGAGAAGAGCTAGTTGTAGCATGGACACTGTTGTTAGATGGGACTCGTGTTGATAAAATAGTAGTCGTATGTATAGTACCACTAGTTGGATGCGTGCGACCTATACCTGTCATCACGTTAGGTCTCCTTTTCTAACAACAACTATGCTTCATAGTACATATTTTTTCACGCATTTATCCTCCTATACGTACTCCTGTGCTATTTCCACATGCTCCCTTTCGCTGACATGTGGGACATAGAGCATCTGGGTCGTAGTGCATGCACAACTCGGAGCATATGCAACCATGCCGGGGTAATTTACATTTCAGACCTCAGGAATTACATGCAAACCCCCGCATAAGAATAAATAAATAAATGAATTACTACATGAAGCCGGATTATTTTCTCAGAAACCGGAGCGCGTTCATTAAATTTTGGACATAACACGTTTATAAAAACGATCAGACCTAAACCAGTCTAAGGGCCTCTTTGATTCACATGATACTGAAACACAGGAATGGGGAAAGTATGATGATGATGAACCGAGACGAGGAGAACTCTAACTCGGTTGGAGGTTAGAGTTAGATTCTAATGCTGAACTAACCCTAACCAAAGAGCTGTTTGGATGGCAGGGTTAGATTGACAATAAATGGTCTTTCTCAACCATTTGACTACTTTGGACCCTATTTCTTGTCGGATTTGGTGTGGCCGGCTCTTGTGTGGCCTCCTCCCGCTCACAATTAACATAAACGAACCATCTTTACAAATCAAGCATGCAAAACATGATAAATTTTATTTTGTCCATACAATGAGATATCCCACTTAAACATACAAGTCGTCAATAAAGCTTCACAAAAAAATTTACACTACATGAAACAAAGCATGAGCTAACTCATCACAGACATCATTCATGATGGAGAGGGAGCCCAAAGACCCTCACGCGCCCAGGGAGGAGCTCGTCATCATCGCTCTGGAGGAAGGCTCTGTAGAGCCCAAGCCCCAGGAACCCCTCTGACGCTGGTGCTTGCGAGTTGAGGTCGATACCGGCATGGGTAGCAGGGCCGCTTGCCGAAAACTACGAACCGAATCTTTGGGCCTCTAGAAATAATGCAAGCCTGAAACTGGAATACCTAGAAAGGTTAACTGAATCTTTGGGCCTCTAGAAATAATGCAGGCCTGAAACTGAAATACCTAGAAAGGTGAACTGAATCTTTGGGCCTCTAGAAAGATTTATTACGTCCTCAAGCAGCATCAGACAATTCCATGTGTGCACCACAAATCTATACCAAGTTTAATCATGATTTACTTTTCCAAATCAGAATTAGCGCTAGAGCGAGCAAGATCAATGATAGGGTTGTAGGATAGAGAAGGAACGAGCAAACTCACCCCTCTCGCGCCCTCCCTGGTAGATGCGCCGCTGCCGCGCACGACAGAGAGAGAAAAATGATAGGTGAAGGGGGAGCGGGGCGAGCTTCGGAAGCCGGAGGGAGAGGGCGGCCGGAGGAGGGTGTCGGAGGCCGAAGGGAGAGTGCGGCCAGAGGAGGCAGAGGGCGAGCGGTGATGTATACTATGCAACTTTATCCCTATAGACATTGTTGGGCCTCCAAGTGCAGAGTTTTGTAGGACAATAGCAAATTTCCCTCAAGTGGAAGACCTAAGGTTTATCAATCCGTGGGAGTCATAGGATGAAGATGGTCTCTCTCAAACAACCCTGCAACCAAATAACAAAGAGTCTCTTGTGTCCGCAACACACTCAATACAATGGTAAATTGTATAGGTGCACTAGTTCGGTGAAGATATGGTGATACAAGTGCAATATGGATGGTAGATATAGGTTTTTGTAATCTGAAAATATAAAAACAGCAAGGTAGCAAGGTAGCAAGTGGTAAAAGTGAGAGAAAACGGTATTGCAATGCTTGGAAACAAGGCCTAGGGTTCATACTTTCACTAGTCCAAGTTCTCTCAACAATGATAACATAATTAGATCATATAACAATCCCTCAACAAGCAACAAAGAGTCACTCCAAAGTCACTAATATCGGAGAGTAAACGAATAGATTATTGTAGGGTACAAAACCACCTCAAAGTTATTCTATCTGATTGATCTATTGGGCTATTCCTATAAGTGTCACAAACAGCCCTAGAGTTTGTACTAAAATAACACCTTAAGACACACATCAACGAAAACTCTATGTCACCTACATACTCCAATGTCACCACAAGTATCTGCGTGTTTGATTATACGATATGCATCACACAATCTCAGATTCATCTATTCAAACCAACACAAAGAACTTCAAAGAGTGCCCCAAAGTTTCTACCGGAGAGTCAAGACGAACACGTGTGCCAACCCCTATGCATAAGTTCACGAGGTCACAGAACCCGCAAGTTGATCACCAAAGCATACATCAGGCAGATCACGTGAATATCCCATTGTCACCACAAGTAAGCACATGCAAGACATACATCAAGTGTTCTCAAATACTTAAAGACTCAATCCGATAAGATAACTTCAAAGGGAAAACTCATTCCATTACAAGAAGGTAGAGGGGGAAAATACAATATGATTTAACTATAGTAGCAAAGATCGCGGTACATCAAGATCGTGCGATATCACGAAAACGAGAGAGAGAGAGAGGGAGGGATCAAACACATAGCTACAGATACATACCCTCAGCACCGGGGGTGAACTACTCCCTCTTGGTCACGGAGACCGCCGGGATGATGAAGATGGCCACCGGTGATGGTTTCCCCCTACGGCAAGGTGCCGAAACAGGGCCCCGATTGGGTTTTGGTGGCTACAGAGGCTTGCAGCGGTAGAATTCCCGATCTAGGTTCTGTTCTGGAAGATTGGGAATATATAAGAGGTGTTGGAGTCGGGAACCAGTCAGGGGGACCCATGAGGCAGCCACAAGGTCAAGGGCATGCCCTCCACCCTTGTGGTGGCCCCGAGACTCCTCTCCGATACTTTTTTGTTCCAGTATTTTTCATATTTTCCAAAAATAATCTCCGTAAATTTTCAGGTCAATTGGAGTCTGTTTGATATTCCTTTTCTGCGAAACTCAAAAACAAGGAAACAAACAGAAACTGACACTAGGCTCTAGGTTAATAGGTTAGTCCCAAAATCATATAAAATAGCATATAAGTGCATATGAAACATCCAAGATAGATAATATAATAGCATGGAACAATAAAAAATTATTGATACGTTGGAGACGTATCAAGCATCCCCAAGCTTAATCCCGGATAGTACTCGAGTAGGTAAATGATAAAGGCAGAATTTTTGATGTGGAATGCTACCTAACATATTTATCCATGTGATTTCTTTACTATGGTATGAATGTTCAAATCTATATGATTCAAAACAAAAGTTTAATATTGACATAAAAACAATAATACTTCAAGCATACTAACAAGGCAATTATGTCTTCTCAAAATAACATGGCCAAAGAAAGCTTATCCCTACAAAATCATATAGTCTGGCTATGCTCCATCTTCATCACACACAATATTTAAATCATGCACAACCCCGATGACAAGCCAAGCAATTGTTTCATACTTTTGATGTTCTCAAACTTTTTCAACTTTCACGCAATACATGAGCGTGAGCCATGAACATAACACTATAGGTGGAATAGAAGGTGGTTGTGGAGAAGACAAAAAGAGGGAGATAGTCTCACATCAACTAGGCGTATCAATGGGCTATGGAGATGCCCATCAATAGATATCAATGTGAGTGAGTAGGGATTGCCATGCGACGGATGCACTAGAGCTATAAGTTTATGAAAGCTCAATAAAGAAACTAAGTGGGCGTGCATCCAACTTGCTTGCTCATGAAGACCTAGGGAAATGTGAGGAAGCCCATTGTTGGAATATACAAGCCAAGTTCTATAATGAAAAATTCCCACTAGTATATGAAAGAGACAACATAGGAGACTCTCTATCATGAAGATCATGGTGCTACTTTGAAGCACAAGTATGGTAAAAGGATAGTACCATTGCCCCTTCTCTCTTTTTCTCTCATTTTTTTGTTTTTTTGGGCCTTCTCTTTTTTAGGCCTTCTCTCTTTTATTTACTCACATGGGACAATGCTCTAATAATGAAGATCATCACACTATTATTTACTTACAACTCAAGAATTACAAGTCAACACTTAGAACAAAATATGACTCTATAGGAATGCCTCTGGCAGTGTACCGGGATGTGCAATGACTCAAGAGTGACATGTATGAAATGATGAATGGTGGCTTTGCCACAAATACGATGTCAACTACATGATCATGCAAAGCAATACGACAATGATGGTATGTGTCATAATAAACGGAACGGTGGAAGTTGCATGGCAATATATCTCGGAATAGCTTATGGAAATGCCATAATAGGTAGGTATGGTGGTTGTTTTGAGGAAGGTGTATGGTCGGTTTAAGGTACCGGCGAAAGTTTTGCAGCACTAGAGAGGCTAGCAATGGTGGAAGGGTGAGAGTGCGTATAATCCATGGACTCAACATTAGTCATAAAGAACTCACATACCTATTGCGAAAATCTATTAGTCATCAAAACAAAGCACTATGCTCATGCTCCTAGGGGGATAGATTGGTAGGAAAAGACCATCATTTGTCCCCGACCGCCACTCATAAGGGAGACAATCAAAAAATATCTCATGCTCCAACTTCGTTACATAACAGTTCACCATACGTGCATGCTATAGGACCCACAAACCTGAACACAAGTATTTCTCAAATTCACAACTACTCACTAGCATGACTCTAATATCACCATCTTTATATCTCAAAACAATCATAAGGAGTCAAACTTCTCATAGTATTCAATGCACTTTTTATGAAAGTTTTTATTATATCCCTCTTGGATGACTATCATATTAGGACTAAATTCATAGCCAAAGAAAATTACCATACTATTTAAAGACTCTCAAAATAATATAAGTGAAGCATGAGAGTTCATTAATTTCTTCAAAATAAAGCTACCAGTGTGCTCTAAAAAGATATAAGTGAAGCACTAGAGCAAATGACAAACTACTCCAAAAGATATAAGTGAAGATCAATGAGTAGTTGAATAAGTATGTATCTATGTGAAGACTCCTCATAAATAAAATTTCAGATCTTATGTACTTTATTCAAACAGCAAGCAAAACAAAATAAAATGACATTGCAAGGATAGCACATATCATGTGAAGAAGCAAAAGCTTAGGCTCAACCAAAACTGACCGATAGTTGTTGAAGAAGAAAGGTGGGATGCCTACCGGGGCATCCCCAAGCTTAGATGCTTGAGACTTCTTGAAATAGTAACTTGGGATGCCTTGGGCATCCCCAAGCTTGAGCTTTTGTGTCTCCTTAATTCCTTTCATATCGCGATTTCCCTAAATCTTAAAAGTTTCATCCACACAAAACTCAACAAGAACTCGTGAGATAAGTTAGTATAAATCAATGCATCACCTTATCATTCTCCACTGTAGAAAATCACTAAAATTATAATTTGATATTGCCTACTAAATGCCTTTGCATATTTAATACTCCTATCCTAAAAGAATCATTAAACAAGCAAACATAACAGCAATCTGTCTAAATAGGATAGTCTGTAAAGAATGCAAGAGGGGTCATACTTCCCTAACTCCAAAAATTCTGAAAAATTACCACACTGTGCATAATTTGTTGTTACTGATTGTGTGAAAATTTCAAGATTTTATCATGTTCTGACTATTCACAAATATTCAAAACATAACAGCAAACTTTCTGTTTTCAGAACAACAACATATAGACTTGTAAAATAAGCATGGTAAAGGCTATACTTGACATTTCTATCGAAATAAATCATGAAAAACATTACTATAAATAATAGAAAGCAAATCCTAGTGAAATAAAATAACGCTCCAAGCAAAACTCATATCACATGGTGAATAAAAATATAGCCTCAAGTAAAGTTACCGATGAACGAAGACAAAAGAGGGGATGCCTCCGGGGCATCCCCAAGCTTACATGCTTGGTTGTCCTTGAATATTACCTTGGGGTGCCTTGGGCATCCCCAATATTAGGCTCTTTCCACTGCTTATTCCATAGTCCATCAAAACTTTACCAAAAACTTGAAAACTTCACAACACAAAACTTCAACAAAAAACTCGTAAGCTCTGTTAGTATAAGAAAGCAAATCACCACTTAGGTACTGTCAAGACACGATTTATATTTTTTCTCACATGATGCCTACTGTACCATATCATTTCTACAATTTATATTAAGCAATATAAGCCATAGAAACTAGAAAACAAGCAAACTATGCATCAAAAACAGGATCTGTCAAAAACAGAACAGTCTGTAGTAATCTGTAACTCTCGAATAATTACCTAACTCCAAAAATTCTGAAAATTAGGACAACCTAAGAAATTTGTTTATTAATCTTATGCAAAAATAATCAGTATTTTATCACGATTCTTTTAAAAATTAGAATTGTTTTCCTGAGTGCAAAAATTTCTGTTTTTCAGCAAGATTAAATCAACTATCACCATGGATCATCCCAAAGGTCTTACTTGGCACTTTATTGAAACAAAAGCTATAAAACATGATCACTAAAGTAGCTTAATCTTGTGAACACACAAAAACAATAGGTATAAATGTTGGGTTGTCTCCCAACAAGTGCTCTTCTTTAATGCCTTTTAGCTAGGCATGATGATTTGAATGATGCTCACATAGAAGATAAGAATTGAAACACAAAGAGAGCATCATGAAGAATATTACTAGCACATTTAAGTCTAACCCACTTCCTATGCATAGGGATTTTGTGAGCAAACAAATTTGGGAACAAGAATCAACTAGCATAGGAAGAAAAAACAAGCATAACTTCAAGATTTTCAACACATAGAGAGGAAACTTGATATTATTGCAATTCCTACAAGCATATATTCCTCCATAATAATTTTCAATAGAATCATGAATGAATTCAACAATATAAGCATCACATAAAGCATTATTTTCATGACACACAAGCATAGAAATTTTACTACTCTCCACATAAGCAAAATTCTTCTCATTCATAGTAGTGGGAGCAAACTCAATAAAATAACTATCATGTGAGGCATAATCCAATTGAAAATTGAAATCATGGTGACAAGCTTTATGGTTATCATTATTCTTTTCATAATACATGTCATCACAATAATCATCATAAATAGGAGGCGTATTTTCATCATAATAAATTCGCTCATCAAAACTTGGGGGACAAAAAATATCATCTTCATCAAACATAGCATCACCAAGCTTGTGGCTTTGCATTTCATTAGATCATGGATATTCAAAGAATTCATACTAAAAATATAGCAATCATTATCATAATTCAAAGATTTAGTGCCAAACATTTTAATGCATTCTTCTAACACTATGGCACAATTAT
The DNA here is from genome assembly GCF_056163025.1 of Triticum urartu. Lineage (NCBI taxonomy): Eukaryota > Viridiplantae > Streptophyta > Magnoliopsida > Poales > Poaceae > Triticum > Triticum urartu. Next base: position 395,298,053 of record NC_141876.1, on the reverse strand, counting down.
CGGAATCCTTATTTTTCACGAAAGACATTAAAGAGATGAAGCATGTGAGGCAACCTCAATTCCATTTTTTGTAGTTTTCTATTATAGACTAAGCTAGTGATAAAACAAGAAACTAAAAGATTCGATTGCAAGATCTAAATATATATACCTTCAAGCACTAACCTCCCCAGCAACGGCGCCAGAAAAGAGCTTCGTTGACAGGATGTGAGTGCCTCTTACCTAGCCTCCCCGGCAACGGCGCCAAGAAAGAGCTTGATGTCTACTACGCAACTTATCCTTGTAGATGTTGTTGGTCCTCCAAGTGCAGAGTTTTGTAGGACAATAGCAAATTTCCCTCAAGTGGATGAGCTAAGGTTTATCAATTCGTGGGAGGTGTAGGATGAAGATGGTCTCTCTCAAACAACCCTGCAACCAAATAACAAAGAGTCTCTTGTGTCCCCAACACACCCAATACAATGGTAAATTGTATAGGTCCACTAGTTCGGCAAAGAGATGGTGATACAAGTGCAATATGGATGGTAGATATAGGTTTTTGTAATCTGAAAATATAAAACAGCAAGGTAGCAAGTGGTAAAAGTGAGCGAAAACAGTATTGCAATGCTTGGAAACAAGGCCTAGGGTTCATACTACTTTCACTAGTGCAAGTTCTCTCAACAATGATAACATAATTAGATCATATAGAAATCCCTCAATGTGCAACAAAGAATCACCCAAAGTCACTAAGAGCGGAGAGTAAACGAAGAGATTATTGTAGGGTACGAAACCACCTCAAAGTTATTCTTTCTGATCAATCTATTGGGCTATTCCTATAAGTGTCACAAACAGCCCTAGAGTTCGTACTAAAATAACACCTTAAGACACACATCAACCAAAACCCTAATGTCACCTAGATACTCCAATGTCACCACAAGTACCCGCGGGTTTGATTATACGATATGCATCATACAATCTCAGATGCATCTATTCAAACCAACACAAAGAACTTCAAAGAGTGCCCCAAAGTTTCTACTGGAGAGTCAAGACGAAAACGTGTGCCAACCCCTATGCATAAGTTCATGAGGTCACAGAACCCGCAAGTTGATCACCGAAACATACATGAAAGTGCAACTAATCCCCGGGTGGTTTTGGTAATTCTTAACAACATATAGCTCATTGAACTAATACTCTTTAAAGATGATCATTTCAGAAAGTTCAATGATTGGCATGGCATGGACTAGAGATATGGAACCCTTAAAATGCTGGGACACATATTGGCTCAAGCTCAAGACTCTACATTTTCATTTTAGTGATCCAAGATCACATTGAATCCATAGGAAAAGCCAATACTTTTAAAAGGGGATGAGGTGTTGCTTAATGGCTTGCTTGCTCAAAATGCTTAGTGATATGCTCCAAAAGCCCTGAACCATTTTCTCATATCCACATATGTCCCAAACCAAAAGTCAAACTCAGCCCCACCGATTTGACCTATCCGGCGCCACCGAGTTCATTTGACATAGCCATAGCCAGAAACCCTAATCAGTTCGGTCTCACCGAGATGGGATTGCAAACTCTCTTTTTCCCTTCATAACGTTTCGGTCTAATCGAGATGAGCGATCGGTACCACTAAGTTTGCAATGCAAACTCTCTGTTTCCTTTTCGTAACGTTTCGGTCTCACCAAAATGAGCGATCGGTCCCACCGAGTTTTCCTGACCAACTCTCGGTTTGCCTATTACAGAAATCAGTCTCACCGAGTTCATGTGTGATCGATTTCACCGAGATTATGTTATGCCCTAACACTAATGAAACCGGTCCCACCGAGTTGACATGTCGGTCCCACCGAAAATCCTAACGTTCACATTTTGAACTAAATCGGTCTGACCGAGTTTGAGTATTCGGTCCCACCGAGTTTGGTAAATTGTGTGTAACGGCTATATATACCCCTCCACCCGTCCTCCATTCATGGAGAGATCCATCAGAACGTGCCTACACTTCCAGCATTCATTTTCGGAGAGAGAACCACCTACTCATGTGTTGAGACCAAAATATTCCAATCCAACCACAAGAATCTTAATCTCTAGCCTTCCCCAAGTTGCTTTCCACTCAAATCATCTTTCCATCAAATTCAAATCTGTGATAGAGAGTTGAGTGTTGGGGAGACTATCATTTGAAGCACAAGAGCAAGGAGTTCATCATCAACACACCATCTATTACCTTTTGGAGAGTGGTGTCTCCTAGATTGGTTAGGGGTCACTTGGGAGCCTCCGTCAAGATTGTGGAGTTGAACCAAGGAGTTTGTAAGGGCAAGGAGATCGCCTACTTCATGAAGATCTAACCAAGTGAGGCAAGTCCTTCGTGGACAATGGCCATGGTGGGATAGACAAGGTTGCTTCTTCGTGGACCCTTCATGGATCGAGCCCTCCGCGGACTCGCGCAACCGTTACTGTCGTGGGTTTGTCACGGCAGATGTCCTTGTGAAAGGACTTAGTCGTGGAGCCATCGCTACAGGTTAGCTTAAAGGGGTTAAACTGGACAAGGGGACACGGGGAGTTTTATACTAGTTCGGCCCCTTCAAGGAAGGTAAAAGCCTACGTCTAGTTGTGATTGGTATTGCCAGGGTTTCGAAGGCCAGGGAGCGAATCCGCTTTGTCTGGCTCTCGAGTCGTTGTCTGTCCCTAAACCGCTGCCGGGTCGTCCCTTTATATACATAGGTTGACGCCCGCTGGGCTACAGATTCCCGAAGCCGGATCATAAACGTGTCCAGCTCGGTCTCTATCCTTCCTATCTTACAATACAAGTTACATGACAAGGTCGGTCTACATTTACAGGCTTTAACCCGCCTTTGGGCCTTGGGCCTTCGTGAAGCACCATCATCCTTGTATCTTCATGGGCTTCTAATCTTCAAGGAGTTAACCCGGCTACACAAGGCCGGTTTACATCTAGTAGTAATATCCCCAACATTAGGCACCAGATTGGTTTGAACTTGTTCATGTCAATCTTCTACACTTAGAAAAATTCTTCCCTCATATCTTCACCTTGATCTTATAAACCGCTGTGACGTCATACTTCCAGATTATGATAAACCGCCCTGACGTCATCTATCCGTTGATGTCGAAGATTACCTTCATTTAATGTGTATTCAGTCACCGAGGCGACACCTTTATTAATTTATCCATTTTTGGGCTCCTCGATTCCCGCACTTGCCGTTTTATCGCTTCGCCTTATAAATAGGGGCAGAGGACCCCTTTCTTTTCTTTCCACTATCCTTTCATCCCTTCTTCTTCCTCGCGACGTCTCCGCACCTGAGCACCGCCGTCATCATCAAGCCTCGCCTCTGCTTCACCGTCGGCCGCTGCATCGACTTGTTCGCACCAGAGTTCCGCAAAATACCTCCGCTGCTTCCGCGGCCGCAGTAAGTCCTTCCCCCTTCCTTTCTAGATCCGTTAGGGTTTCCTTGCTCTTCGCGGTTCTTGAAGTTCATCAGAGCTTTCGGTGCTATTCTTCCTTGGCCTATAGATGAACACTTCACACTTATCATACCGCTTACCGTGGCTAATCTTCTGTTACCACCACAAACCCTTTATGCGCAATAAACTGATGTAGTCCTTCATAAACTATTTTGGGTCTTACCCTTTTTAGGTCAAAATATTTTTGCTTTTCTGTCTTACCTTAGATCCGAATTTTTCATATGTCTCTGTGAAATCTGTTTGTCCTCATGCCAACATAGGCGGTTTAACTTTGTATAAGCAATCTGTACCATTATCCCTCTGATAAACCGGAGGAGCCTTTTAACTTCATAGTTATACTCCGGTTTAACAGTGTCTGAGTACCCCTGTCCTGGTATTACCTTTTATCCCTTATTGCATTGGTCTTCGGTTTATGCCATTTCGCATATCAGTACGTTTCTTACTCCATTGTATCTGGTATATCATCATGAGTGATTTATAAACCGACCTTTCATTTTCAGCTTGTTTGTTTCGCAATGGCCAAACAATTCACTGCTTGCAACTGGGCTCGTTCCCGGGTCACTGAAACTCAGTTGAATGAGATGGTCAGCATCGGCTCCTTGCCTAAGAAAACTAAAATTAAATGGCGAGTTCTAGGAGTAGAAAATCCTCCGACCCCAAGGCAGGGTGAGGCGGTGGTCTTTGTTGACCACATAAGCCGTGGCTTCAAACTGCCAGGGTCAAAGTTTTACCGGGATGTAATTGCCAATTTCCAGCTCCATCCCCAAGACATTGGGCCCAATTCAGTATCCAACCTATGTAACTTCCAGGTCTCCTGTGAAGCGTACTTACAGGAAGAACCAACTGCAGAACTGTTCCGGGACTTCTTTCACTTAAACCGGCGCACAGGGATTGTAAATGGCCTGAACACTGAACTTGGTGGTGTCTCGATTCAAAAGCGGAAAGAGGTTGAGTTTCCTCATGCCAAACATCATAGCCACCCAAAGGAATGGAACCAAACTTCGTTTTATTGGAGAGACACTTCGCCTAAAGATGAAAATCCCCTTCCAGGATTTCGTGATCACCGTCTTTCCAACACCCATCCGATGCCACAACGCTTAAGCTCCGCCGAAAGGGCGAAATATGCCCCTCAACTCGCCAAACTCCGGGCCTTTATGGCCAATGGTTTAACAGGCGTGGATTTCGTGTGTTGTTGGATATCTTGGAGCATCTTGCCTCTAAGCCGACGTCCCGGTTTAATGTGTGAGTACACCGGTGAGGTTGATGACCCTGAACGCCATTGCAACCTTCAACTATCTGATGAAGAAGTCACTGAAGGTGTAAATAAGATTCTGAATGAATCAGAACTGGTCTATAGTCAAACCGGTTTGAGTCCCTTCTATGCCAAGAACAAACCGCCTGTTGTAAGCATTATACTTCCTTTTTATCAATAATATTTTTATCTTGTGCAACCTGTAATCCTTCTTCTGTGTATGTATGTATAGGGTGATGACCCCTTCTGGAAATGGAAAACCGTAGAAAAAGCGGTAAAACCAACTGGGGACAAAGCGGTCAAACCATCTCGCCCCAAAACCAAAGTCATCAAACGGACGTCAAAACGGAAAACGGCTGACCGGATCAACATGGAGCTTGATGATGACACTGATGATCCAGAAGTTGAGGTAGAACTTAACTCACTTGGCTCTCTTTTCATGCATCTCATTAACAATGATATTCCTCAGGAGGACGTAGAAGGCAGTCAAGCTGATGATGTAGAGGTAATTACCCTTTCCTCCGGTTCAGACTCTATGCCAACACAAAAAACCTGCCAAGCAGCCCGGAAAGTAAGCTTTTATCATCCTCTTGCTCACTTGGAACCAACATTTATTTTGAAGACTCAACAGCATGAAGCTCGCCGGACAACCCGGCACAGTGGCCAACAGGTCACTTCAGCCGGTTTACCTGATACCCCGGTTCGGAAGCGCCGGTCTGAGGTCTCTCCTACTTCTGACCATTCTTACCCCAAGGCAGGTTATTTCAGACAACCTCTTAATCCGTCCAATTCAAATTATCAGGTGACACCTCCCTCATCATCTGGCGAGTCGACAGCAACTCAACTCCCTCCTCTGAAAACTGTCGTCGGGTAAGTTGTTAAACCTTTTCCTTCAATACATCATAGAACTTGAATAAGATATTAATCCTTTTATATTTTTGTTTGCAGAGCGAAAGCCAGACCCAGCAAGAAAGCTCGGGTTACCAATCCGCCCGAAGACCCAGCCACTTTTGAAGAAGAACCCAGAGGTGAACCGGAACAAACTTGTGAACTGGAGGGCCTTCATCCTGAAGCCGCCTCTCGCGAACCGCCCCTTCAAGGCCAAAATACCAATGAACCAGCTGACGCTGAACCTGCCGCGCCTGACGTTGAACCGGCAGAGCCAAACCGGGCTAGTCTGGTGAGAAATGTTGATACTCCATTGTCACCAGCCAAACATACTGAAGGTCAAGGAGATGATGTTATCATTACTGGAATGGGCCATAGCTCTCCTGGCCATCACGTCATCTTGGCTCAACATAGTGCCAAAGAAGAGCAAGCTGCTAGGGAAAAAGGAAAATGGAGCAGCGATTTACCAAGCTATGCTCATTTTAACGCTGAAGAGCTTCACTCTGGCTTCTTGAACCGTCTGCACTCAAACCGGGACTATGAGGCTGGTTTGGTGAACTTGATGAAAGAGCGATATGAGGTAAATTCCTCTCCCTTTATTTATTAATTTATAGTCGAAACACTATCCCAAGTAGCCCCCAAGGGCCGTTTTATGATGTTAATCATAAACCGGGTCTTTGTAACAGTTCAAGTTTCTCATCATTGATCCTCACAATGGCAGGTCTCTAAGAAGAGACAAGACTCATCTTTTAACAATTAAATAACTTTCTGCATCATAGCCCCCAAAGGCCGGTTTAACTTGGCAAGTTAATCCAGATTTTAATCCATACATCCGTTTTAGAACAGACGCACATTAGCCCCCAAGTGTCAAGGATAATGCTTCCATTGTTCTGGAGACTTGTATAAAATGTAGCACTTTAGAGCAAATAGGCATTAGCCCCCAAGTATGAAGTGCATAACTTGTTATACGCTTTGTAATTAGAACATATATAACCTGTTGCTTAATAGACCTTCAATGTTGCAGGCTGAACTGAGAAGCAAAGATGCCCGAAACTCTGACTTGCAAGAGAATGTAAAGTCACAACAAGCAGAGGCTGCAAAAGCCAAAGAGGAGCTGACCCAAGCACTGGCCGTAATGGAAAAGCTGAAAGAAACTTTCACCAAAGATCGTGCTAACTGGGAATCTGAAAAGTATGGGTTAACCAAAAGAGTTGAAGACGCCAAGGCAGCCCTGAAACCAGTTGTAGATGAACTAGCTGGTTTGAAACGCCAAATCAATGCTATGACTTCTGCTATCTTTGGTAAGTGTCTACTTATGTGTTTTGCGCAAGTTAATGAACCTTATCACTGACCAGAATGTTGATAAAAATCTTTGGCAGGCACTTGGATCGCTCATCTTGGTACAGACATGCGGATGAAGCTCAAAGCGGCATATACATTGGTTGAACAGCTGTACTCTGGGTCTCAGCGGGCTATTTGCACGGCAGCTTACAACAAACCGGCCCCAACTTTGATTAAAGAAACACTTGAGAAGTTGGCCATGTTACCAGCCCGTATTGCCGAATTGAAGAGGGCAGCTGCCAGGTCCGGAGCTATAACCGACCTTATTCGAGCCAAAGCCTGGATTCCAGACCTTGAAGCGGATGATATCATTAAAGGATACCCAGGTGTGAAGGAAGACGATTCAAACTTTGATAATGATGACCTCAGGCAGCTGACCAAACAGATGCAGCCAGTAGCTAGCAAACTGGCTGATGATACAGACTTGTCCCATTTTCAACCGGTTTATGACACTGAAGGGAAAAGACAGCCGGCCGACATCCATGAAGTTGAAGAACTTGTGCCTCCGATCCGTAAGCACACTTATGCTCCTGATATTAACCCCTCCAATCTTATCCATGAGGAAGCAGTATTTCAAGCTTTAACTGAAATCGATTGGTCGACGGTTGATTTCCAGCATCTGGGGAGGGATGAAGAAGTGCCCACACCAACTGACCCTCAACCATCAAACTGTCCAAACGAAACGTCCTAAACCGGTCGCCGGTTTATTGGCCAATGTGTGCCAATCTTGTGAAAAACAATTATGCCACTGGGGCCGCTTTGAAAGCTTCTTGTAATAGGATAGCCAAAACTTCGTTATTTGCCATGCCATCGAGCATGTTTTGTAATGCCTCATGACAACTTGTACCACCTTTTGGGATATATTTATGCATAACCCATGATGAATTGTGTTCCTGGGTACAACAACTTAAAAGTACCTAGCGGTTTACCGCTAGACGGGTCATAATGTCCAGGAAGTGTACAACACATAGATGAAATAATCGAAGTGTTTGTACAAAAAGCAATATGCATAACATACCTCATTGGTTGACCAACGGTGTATACGGCAAAGGTGTTAATACCAATCCGGAGCGTTGATAACCCCATCTTTGTAATGTCGGTCTATATATTAAACCGCACTGGGATAACTACCGGGTTTTCTTTATAACACTGGTGATTTAGTCAAACCAGACCGGGTCAATAAACACCGGTTTATAACTGATCATGTGCCGACAAATTGTAGTTGAAAAGCAAGCCGGGTCATGGACGCCGGATTATCAAAAGATACTTATGAACTTCAACAAATAAAACTCAAAAAGAAAAATATGCAAGGCTTTTTACGAGCTGCCAGGCTCCAAATCGAGGCTTTTCATGGGCTGCCAAGCCTCTGAGTTGAACCATTTAACAAAGCCTTTTAAGATGGGCCTCCAATTAACCAATCATCGTTTTAACTTTGAAAAGTTCAGGGTCTATATAAGATTGACATGTCAAACGTTCGATGGGTCATACCAGGATTACCTGGACAGGAGTGGCTTACTTGATGAAGGCAGGTTAACCCGGGTTTTTAGGTGAATACACCAGGCTTCCAAGCCGTGGCTTGATAGCCAATTACAAGGGTCCTTTCAAACTCTTTGTTGCTTTGCAAAAAGGGCCCCCAAGTAACTTTGTGAGTTGTGCTCAGTGTGTGCCCATGTTTGAGTCTGTGCTTTTGTGCAACACTCTCTTTGGCTCCACATAATTTCCTTTTGTGGCCTAAATGCCTATCAAGAGGTGTAGCTATGGTGTGATAACAACCAAGCCCCCTAGTGACATCCCTTCGTGGTTTCAAAACCGATCAAGAGGTGTAGCTATAGTTCAAATATGACCTAGCCCCCTCGTGATTTTCTTTATATCCGCGCAACTGCTAAGACCGGATTAATAAAAACTCTGCTTTGTCAGTAAACTTGTATAACACACACAGGATGTGAAAAGAACAGATACCCCGCGTATAACGGAGGCTCTGGTTTATTATATGATATATACACTATCATAAATATGTACAGATGAAGAGCCTATGGCTTCAAGTATAGTAAGGCCGAAGGAGAGCTATGTTCCATGGCCGCTTGGTCTCTTCCTCTGATTAACGTGAGTCTTTATGCTCTCGGACATCAATGAGGTAGTAAGACCCGTTGTGCAGATTCTTGCTGACCACAAAGGGTCCTTCCCAAGGTGGGGATAACTTGTGCATATCAGTCTGATCCTGGATGAGCCGGAGCACCAAATCACCTTCTTGAAAGGTTATGGTTTTAACCCGGCAGCTGTGATAACGTCGGAGATCTTGTTGATAAATCGCCGATCGTGCTGCTGCAAGATCATGCTCTTCATCCAATAGGTCCAGAGAATCTTGACGTGTCGTCTCATTATCAGCTTCAACATAAGCTGTTACACGGGGCGAGTCGTGACGGATGTCACTAGGAAGAACTGCCTCTGCTCCATAGACCATGAAGAAAGGTGTGTAACCCGTAGACCTATTGGGTGTGGTGTTGATGCTCCATAACACAGAAGGTAGCTCCTCAACCCAACAACATGGTGTCCTCTTTAAAGGAACCATAAGCCTCGGTTTGATACCTTGTAGAATTTCTTGATTTGCTCTCTCTTCTTGACCATTAGACTGGGGGTGAGCCACCGATGCTAGATCGAGCCGGATGTGCTCACGTTGACAAAATTCTTCCATCTCCCCCTTTGACAGGTTAGTACCATTATCCGTTATAATGCTGTGTGGAAAACCAAACCGGAATATCACCTTTTTGATGAATTGAACCGCCATGGCTGCATCACACTTGCTGATTGGCTATGCTTCCACCCATTTGGTGAATTTATCAACTGCTACTAACAAGTGGGTCTTTTTGTCCTTGGATCGCTTGAAGGGTCCAACCATGTCAAGCCCCCAAGTCGCAAACGGCCACGTTATCGGAATCATCCTCAACTCTTGAGTCGGAATGTGCACACGGGGGGCGAATTTTTGACACCCGTCACATCTCTTGACTAAATCCTCCGCATCAGCATGTGCCGTCAACCAGTAAAAGCCGTGGTGAAAAGCTTTAGCAACCAAAGATTTTGAACCGACATGGTGACCGCAATCCCCTTCATGGATTTCTCGTAAAATCTCACAACCCTCTTGACGAGAAACACAACGCTGAATTGCTCCTGAAACGCTATAGCGATGTAACTCCCTGTTGAGTATGGTCATGGACTTGGAACGTCGGATTATCTGTCGAGCCAACGTTTCATCCTCTGGTAACTCGCCCCGGTTCATGTAAGCCAGATATGGGATTGTCCAATCTGGTATGGCATGCAAAGCTGCCACTAATTGAGCCTCCGGACCAGGAATGGCCAAATCTTCTTCAGTTGGCACCTTGACTGACGGATTATGCAATACATCAAGAAAGACATTTGGTGGGACCGGTTTACACTGGGAACCAAGACGACTTAAAGCATCTGCCGCTTCATTCTTCCGCCGGTCTATATGGTCCACCTGATAACCTTTAAAGTGACCAGCCACTGTATCCACTTCTCGCCGATATGCAGCCATGAGTGGGTCCTTAGAATCCCAAGTGCCAGATACTTGTTGAACCACTAGATCTGAATCACCGAAGCACTTAACCCGGCTTAAATTCATCTCCTTAGCCATCCGAAGACCATGGAGCAAAGCCTCATATTTAGCTGCATTGTTAGTACACGGGAACATTAAACGGAGGACATAACAAAACTTGTCACCTTGTGGGGAAGTTAGTATGACTCCAGCCCTCGAGCCCTCCAACTGTCTGGACCCATCAAAATGAATAGTCTAGTATGTATTATCTGGTTTCTCTTCAGGTGCCTGTAACTCTGTCAAATCATTGATGAAGTCCATGAGTGCCTGGGATTTGATCGCTGTGCGGGGTATATATTTGAGCCCATGGGGTCCAAGCTCAATAGCCCACTTGCCAATCCGGCCAGTTGCTTCTCTGTTTTGAATGATATCTCCCAGAGGAGCTAAACTGACCACTATGATGGAATGGCCCTGAAAATAATGTTTAAGCTTCCGGCTTGCCATAAACACTCCATACACCAGCTTCTGCCAATGCGGATACCTCTGCTTTGACTCAATGAGCACCTCGCTGATATAATAAACCGGCCGCTGAACCGGATATTCCTTGCCAAGCTCCTTGCGCTCTACCACAATAGCTACGCTAACAGCCCGGGCATTAGCAGCCACATACAGCAATAACGGCTCTTTCTCGATCGGCGCTGCAAGCACGGGCGGTTCAGCTAACTGCCTCTTCAAATCCTCAAACGCTTTATCAGCTACCTCGCCCCAGACAAAGTTATCTGTTTTCTTGAGCATCTGATATAAAGGGATGGCCTTCTCTCCAAGGCGACTGATAAACCGGCTCAAGGCTGTAATCCGGCTGGCCAGACGTTGAACGTCATTGATACACGCCGGTTTAGCCGAAGATGTAATTGCTGAAATCTTTTCCGGATTAGCCTCAATGCCTCTGTTTGATACCAGAAAACCCAAGAGCTTGCCCGCCGGGACACCAAAGACACACTTCTTCGGATTAAGCATCATCTTGTAAACCCGGAGATTGTCAAAGGTTTCTCACAAATCATCTATCAATGTCTCCTCCTTTCTGGACTTTATCACAATATCATCCACATATGCATGAACATTGCGCCCAATTTGCTTATGAAGGCAATTCTGAACACAGCGCTGGTAAGTTGCCTGGGCACTCTTGAGTCCAAAAGGCATGGAAACATAGCAGAAGGATCCAAAGGGAGTTATGAAAGATGTCTTCTCCTGGTCCTTAACTGCCATTTTGATCTGATGATAGCCAGAGTAAGCATCCAGAAAACACAAACGGTCACAACCTGCCGTGGCATCAATTATCTGATCAATGCGAGGGAGGGCAAAGGGGTCTGCAGGACAAGCCTTGTTTAAATCTGTGTAATCCACACACATACGCCAAGTGTTGTTTTTCTTAAGAACCAGCATTGGATTAGCCAACCACTCTGGATGAAAGACCTCTACAATAAACCCTGCGGCCAACAAACGGGCTACCTCTTCACCGATAGCCTTACGCCTTTCTTCATTGAAGCGGCGGAGAAACTGCCGGACCGGTTTAAACATAGGATCAATGTTGAGTATGTGCTTAGCGAGTTCCCTCAGTACACCTAGCATGTTAGAAGGTTTCCATGCAAAGATGTCCCGATTCTCACGGATGAACTCGATGAGCGCGCTTTCCTATTTGGGATCCAGGTTAGCGCTGATGCTGAACTGTTTGGATGAATCGCCAGGAACAAAGTCAACCATCTTAGTATATGTGGCCGATTTAAACTTCAATGCCGGATCGTGTTCTGTAGTTGTCTTTTTCAAAGAAGTCATATCTGCCGGATCAACTTGCTCCTTATAGAATTTCAACTCCTCCGTGGCACAAACCGACTCAGCATAAGCCGCATCACCTTCCTCATATTCCAAAGCGATCTTTCTGCTTCCATGTACTGTGATAGTCCCCTTATGACCTGGCATTTTAAGCTGTAAATAAACATAACATGGCCTTGCCATGAATTTATCATAAGCCGGCCGCCCAAACAAGGCGTGGTACGGACTTTTGATTTTTACCACATCAAACATCAATGTTTCTGACCTTGAATCATAATCATCTCCGAAAGCCACCTCTAAGGCTATCTTGCCAACAGGATATGCAGACTTACCAGGCACCACACCATGAAAAACGGTATTTGACGGTTTAAGATTCTTATCTGTCAACCCCATACGGTGGAATGTATCATAATATAGAATGTTGATACTACTTCCCCCATCCATGAGCACTTTAGTAAACTTGTATCCCCCAACTTGAGGGGCTACTACCAGGGCCAAATGACCCGGATTGTTAACCCGGGGTGGGTGATCCTCTCTACTCAACAAAATGGGTTGCTCAGACCAGCGCAAATATTGAGGCACCGCCGGTTCCACCGAGTTTACCGCCCTCTTGTGAAGCTTCTGATCACGCTTACACAGACTAGTAGTGAAGACATGATATTGCCCGCCATTTAGCTGCTTGGGATTGCTCTGGTAACCCGACTGCTGCTGTTGCTGTTGATTCCCCTGATGGTTGTAGCCTCCCTGGTTGCCTTGGTGCCCCTGATTGATGTGTCCGGTTTGGTTGCCTTGAAACCCTAAACCGGAACCACCACCTCCGTAACCCGGCCCGTGGAAACCACCTCCTGAACCGCCGGGCGGGCCGTTATCATACTGGAACATATTGGAATTCTTGAAATCCCGCATGATATAACAGTCCTTCCAAAGATGCGATGCCGGCTTCTCCTTTGATCCATGCTTTGGACAAGGCTGATTTAATAGGCGCTCCAAATTGGGCCTGAACCTCCACCCCTCTGGGGCTGCTTGCCCTTACCGCACTGGCCATTCTCCTGAGCATTGGTGTTAGCAACAAAGTCTAAGCTGCTGTCGGCCTTGCGCTTACCGCTGTTCCCATGGCCTGCCGGATTATGCTGCTGACCCTTGGCGTTGCCGTTCTTTTTCCCTTTCCCCGGTTTGTCCTCCTCTGAATCCAGGTCCTTGATATTATCTGAATCGGTGTACTTAACCAAAGCAGCCATGAGTGTCGACATATCATTGCAGTGATGCTTGATCCTTCCTAATTTCTGTTTGAGCGGTAGGAAACGACAATTGCCCTCTAATGTTAACACTGCGGTGTCTGCATTGATACGATCTGATGAGTGCAAAATCGCTGAGACCCGTTTGACCCAATGGGTCGTGGACTCCCCTTCCTCTTGGACACAAGCGGCCAGATCCACGATTGACATGGGCTACTTACAAGTATCTTTGAAGTTCTGGATAAACCGATGCTTCAATTCAGCCCATGATCCGACAGAGTTAGTTGGTAAGCTCTTCAACCAAGTACGAGTTCTTCCTTCCAACATCATGGTGAAATATTTAGCACATACTGCCTCATCCACTTCTAACATCTCCATTGCTATATCATAACTTTCCACCCATGCCTCTGGTTGTAAATCGGTGGTGTAATTTGGTACCTTACGAGGTCCCTTGAAGTCCTTGGGCAGTGTCACATTACGCAAAGCGGGGGTGAGACACGGCACCCCTAAGGAACTGAACACTACACCTAGCTCTACTGAAGCGGTAGGGTGAACCGGAGTATGTTGTCGTGCTGCTAACTCGGCCTCCCGACGTGCGCGACCATGGTCCACAACATCCTGCGCATTAGCACCTCCCCCTGTCGGGTTGTTTCCTCGTGATGAATTTCGGCGACGTGCGCTGCTGGATACAGCCGGTTCATGCTCAACGTGTCTGCTATAGCTCCGGCTTGGACAGGGAGTGGAATGAATCCTCTCACGACTGTGTGAATATGCCTGATGTTGATTTAGCGCTGTTTGAAGGAGATTCCTAGCCCGACGTGCTTCAACCGCAACTGGTGACTCGCCGTCTGTCGGGAGGGCTGCCAAGCATCAAGCGGCGGCCACAATATTGTCCAACGGGTTGGAATAATGCCCGGGAGGTGTTGGTACATACTGTGGCACAACGTTGTTCTGGCGAGGCGGGTCCATCGTGCGCGGTTGAACCGGCACTCCTGTTCCCGGTGCCTCCGCCCGGTTTAGTATGGGTTGGTTACCAGCTCCTGCTCTTGGTGTGTTGAAGAGATTTTGCGGCTCATAAACCGACGGGAGACGCGATCGATACCTTCTTCTCATGACTTCCTCGGAAGCATTCTGATCCATCCTAGTCCGGTAGGCCTGTGCTTCCAATTCAGCCCGTTCTGTAGCCATCCTAGCATTCTCGGTTGCCAGGTCCGCTTTAGCTTGAGCTATCTGATCTTTCACCTTTGCAATCTCCGCATTGTGCTGATCCCTGGCTGCTGCATCCACCTCTGCGGCCATCAACGTTGCCAAAGCGTCGAACAAATCAGACATGACTTGGGTTGGAGGCGGCGGAGAGCTTCCTTCCCCTGCCGGTGTGGCCATTGTTGAACCGGAGAGTATTGCTGCGGCGGCCGATGAATGAGGCGCTGATTGTGTGCCGGCCATGAAGATGGCGGCCTAGTTTGGCAGATCAGGGGAATCCGGAATACTGTTGCCCTCAGATCCTCCATCAATCCGGCCGTCCTGCAACTGATAAACCGATTCGGTTTCTCCAGAAGACTCGTCATCAGAACAGACCACGGTCTCTCCATCGGACACCGGCCTGTCCTTGTACCTTGCTCCGTGGATGACACCTACGAAAACATGCCTTGTCACGGGCTGAACCGGCGAAGAACTTGCACGCCGAGCCATTTCGATGATGTCGGTGCAGATGTCCGGCTCAGGGGCCGGTTCGCCGATCTTGCCGTTGAAGACGTGAATCCCACCGAAGGGGACCCGGTACCCGTACTCGATTCAATCGGCCTCGGGACCCCATCCTACATTGTCGATGTAGAGCTTGCCGCGACGACTCTTTGTCATCCGGCCCACAGCGTATCCCTTAAGTCCATCAAAGCTGCCCTTCAAGAACTCAAAACCATCATGCGATAGCCCCACGGTGGGCGCCAACTGTCGTGGGTTTGTCACGGCAGATGTCCTTGTGAAAGGACTTAGTCGTGGATCCATCGCTACGGGTTAGCTTAAAGGGGTTAAACCGGACAAGGGGACACGGGGAGTTTTATACTAGTTCGGCCCCTTCAAGGAAGGTAAAAGCCTATGTCTAGTTGTGATTGGTATTTCTAGGGTTTCGAAGGCCAGGGAGCGAATCCGCTTTGTCTGGCTCTTGAGTTGTTGTCTGTCCCTAAACCACTACCAGGTCGTCCCTTTATATACATAGGTTGACGCCCGCTGGGCTACAGAGTCCCGAAGCCGGATCATAAACGTGTCTGGTTCGGTCTCTATCCTTCCTATCTTACAATACAAGTCACATGACTAGGCCGGTTTACATTTATAGGCTTTAACCCGCCTTTGGGCCTTGGGCCTTCGTGAAGCGCCATCATCCTTGTATCTTCATGGGCTTCTAATCTTCAAGGAGTTAACCCGGCTACACAAGGCCGGTTTACATCCAGTAGTAATATCCCCAACAATTACCCTTCATGGGTTGAAGTCTCCATCAACATGGATGTACGATAGCACCACCTACCGGAACCACGCCAAAAATCTTCGTGTCTACATTGCGTTTTCTACCTCCAAACTCCTCCCCTTTACCTTCACATGCAATGATTTACATTACGTTGCTATACTCTTAGATTTGCATGTGTAGGTTGATTGCTTGACTTGTGATAAGTTGCTAAAATCTGCCAACACTTAAAATTGGGAAAAGGCTAGACTTTTATTTGGTCAAGTAGTCTAATCCCCCCTCTAGACATACTTTTGATCCTACAAGTGGTATCAGAGCCTTGGTCTCCATTTGCCTTGATTTCCATAGCTTTGGTGATCATAGCCTTGGTTTCACAACCTAGGAGAGTATGGCATCTAGCGAGGGAAATTACCACTGTGGAGGCCCTTACTTTGATGGTACTAATTTTGCTAGTTGGAAGCATAAGATGGAAATGCATATTCTTGGACATAACCCCGCCGTTTGGGCTATTATGTGTATTGGCTTACAAGGTGAATTCTTTGATGGGAGAGAACCGAATCATGAAGCTACCGCGGAAGAATTGAAGATGATGCAATACAATGCTCAAGATTGCGATATCTCTTCAACATATTGTGCCCCAAAGAATTCAACAAAATCAGTCGTCTTTAGAATGCGAAGGAAATTTGGGATACTTTGATTGATATGCACGAAGGTACTGACTCCATCAAGGAATCCAAATTGGATGTGCTTCAAAGTCAGCTTGACAAGTTCAAAATGAAGGATGGTGAAGGTGACGCTGAAATGTACTCTAGGCTTGCTCTCGTCACAAATGAGATTGTCGGCTTAGGAAGTGAAGAGATGACCGACAGATTCATCATCAAGAAGATCCTAAGAGCCTTGGATGGAAAATATGATACCATGTGCACATTGATCCAAATGATTCCCAATTACAAAGATCTCAAGCCAACATAAGTCATTGGTAGAATTGTTGCTCATGAGATGTCACTCAAGGATAAAGAAGAGCTTCACAACAAGTCTAGTGGTGCTTACAAAGCCCCATGTGATGCTCCTACATCATCAAGTGAGAAACAAGCCTTCAATGAGGAATTGAGCCTAATGATGAAGAACTTCAACAAGTTCTACAAGAGTAGAAGCAAGGAAAGATGCTCCAAGTTAAGGTCCTACAATGATAAAAGATCTTCTAGTCGTGAGCATAATTGCTACAATTGTGGAAGACCCAGACATTACTCCAATGAGTGTACGGCTCCCTACAAAAGAAGAGAAGACTCATCTAAAAGGAGAAGTAGAAGAGAAGAATCACCTCCAAGAGAGAGAAGGATCAAAGATGATCGTTATGAAGGAATAACCTCTCGCATAAGCAACGATTCAGAAAGGAAGTACAAGTCATCAAGGAGCTACACAAAAAGAAGACACCAATCTCATGTTTGTGAATGGGTATCCGGCTCTGACTCCGACAATCACTCCGAGAGAAGTTATCACTCCGACTCAGAAAATACTCAAGATGAAGGTGTTCCGGTCTAGCACTTGTGTTAACCAACTCCTATGACATATTTGACTCACCAAATGAAGGAATTAGAAGATGCTTCATGGATAAAGGCCCAAAGGTATCACACCCCGAGTATGTTGATTTCCTAGTGACGAAGATGATTTGCTAGGTGATGATGATTTACTTGTTGATAACTCTAGTGATGAAAACTATGATGAACTTGCTATTAATCATGCTAATCAAGATAAAATGAATGATGATGATAAGAAGGAGATTGAGCGTCTAACTAAAGAACAAAACACTCTTAAGTTAGCTCATGAAACTACCTTCGAAGATCATCATGAGCTTTTAAAGACTCATGAGAAGCTACGCTTTGAAAAACTCAATCTAGAGCAAGAGCATGGGTTCTTAAAAGCAATCAATGATGATCTTTGTAAGAAAAGTTCTGCTTGCATTGCCAAGTGTTTACTCTTGTCTACTTATATGCCACAAGTAAAATCTAGTATCAAGAGCAAGAAAGATTCTTCTTCTAGTAGTAACAATAATCATGTTAAATCCAATGTTGTTGCTTCTACTAGTTCTATTGATTCCACTAATGATTCTCTTAGCCAAGTTACTCTTGAGCAAGAAAATAGCTTATTGAAGGGAATTATTGTTGGGGCACGTAGTAATTCAAAAAAATTCCTATGATCACGCAAGATCTAACTAGGAGATGCATAGCAATGAGAGGGGAGAGTGTGTCCACGTACCCTCATAGATCAAAAGTGGAAGCGTTTAATAATGCGGTTGATGTAGTCGAACGTCTTCACGATCCAACTCATCAAAGTACCGAACGTATGACACCTCCGTGTTCAGCACACGTTCATCATGATGATGTCCCTCGAGCTCTTGATCTAGTAGAGGTTCAAGGGAGAGTTCCCTCAGCACGACGGCGTGGCGACGGTGATGATGAATTTACCGGCGCAGGGCTTCACCTAAGCATTATGACGATATGAATTAGGTGTTAAACTGTGGAGGGGGGCACCGCACACGTCTAAGAGATTGTCTGTTGTGCTTTGGGGTGCCCCCCTACCCACGTATATAAACGAGGGGGAGGAGGAGGCCGGCCAAGGGGGAGGCGCCCCAAGGGGGGGGTCCTACTAGGACTCCAAACCTAGTAGGATTCGCCCCCCTTTCCTTCCAACGGAGAGGGGGAAAGGGGAAAGGAAGGAGAGGGAGAAGGAAAGAGGGGGCCGTGCCCCCTCACCTTGTCCAATTTGGATTGGGGCAAGGGGGCGCGCCCCACCTCCTGTGGCCTGCCTCCTCTCTTCCACTATGGCCCATTAGGCCCAATAACTTTCCGGGGGTGTTCCGGCAACCTCCCGGTACTCCTAAAAATCCCCGAACCTTATCGGAACCATTCCGGTGTCCATATATAACCTTCCAATATACAAATCTTTACCTCTCGACCATTTCGAGACTCCTTGTCATGTCAGTGATCTCATCCGGGACTCTGAACAAACTTTGGTCATCAAATCACATAACTCATAACACAAATCGTCATCGAACGATAAGTGTGCGGACCCTACGGGTTCGAGAACCATGTCGACATGACTGAGACACATCTTCGGTAAATAACCAATAGCAGAACCTGGATGCTCATATTGGCTCCTACATATTCTACAAGGATTTTTATCGGTCAAACGATCCCCTATACTTGTGGGTTATCATTACGTTGTGACATTTGATAGCACACAAAGTGTTCCTCCAGTATTTGGGAGTTGCTTAATCTCATAGTCAGAGAAATATGTATAAGTCATGAAGAAAGTAATAGAAATAAAACTAAACGATCATAATGCTAAGCTAGCGCATGGGTCTTATCCATCACATCATTCTCTAATGATGTGATCCCGTTCATCAAATGACAACACATGTCTATGGTCAGGAAACTTAACCATCTTTGATCAACGAGCTAGTCATGTAGAGGCATACTAGGGACACTCTGTTTGTCTATGTATTCACACATGTACTAAGTTTCCGGTTAATAAAATTCTAGCATGAATAATAAACATTTATCATGATATAAGGAAATATAAACAACAACTTTATTATTGCCTCTAGGGCATATTTCCTTCGGTCTCCCACTTGCACTAGAGTCAATAATCTAGTTTACATCGCCATGTGATTTAACACCAATAGTTCACATCACCATGTGATTAACACCCATAGTTCACATCGCCATGTGGCCAACACCCAAAGGGTTTACTAGATTCAATAATCTAGTTCACATCTCCATGTGATTAACACCCAAAGAGTACTAAGGTGTGATCATGTTATGTTTGTGAGAGAAGTTTAGTCAATAGGTCTGCCACGTTCAGATCCCTATGTATTTTGCAAATTTCTATATCTACAATGCTCTGCATGGAGCTACTCTAGCTAATTCCTCCCACTTTCAATATATATCCAGATTGAGACTCAGAGTCATCCATATTGGTGTTAAAGCTTGCATCGATGTAAATCTTTACAACGAACTCTTTATCACCTCCATAACCAAGAAATATTTCCTTAGTCCCCTTAGGTAACTAAGGATAACTTTGGCCGCTGTCCAGTGATCCACTCCTGGATCACTATCGTACCCCCTGGCCAAACTCATGGTAAGGTACACAATAGGTCTGGTACACAACATAGCATAATTTATAGAACCTATGGATGAGGCACAGGGAATGACTTTCATTCTCTCTATATATTCTGCCGTGGTCGGGTTTTGGGTCTTACTCAACTTCACACCTTGTAACACAGGTATAGATCTTTATGCTCAATATATAAGCAGCTTCACCAAGGTCTTTTATTGAAAAAATATTATTCAAGTATCCTTTTATGCTATCCAGAAAATCTATATCATTCCTGATCAACAATATGTCATCGACATATAATATCAAAAATGCTACAGAGCTCCGAGTCACTTTCTTGTAAATACAGGCTTTTCTAAAAGTCTGTATAGAACCATATGCTTTGATCACCTCATCAAAGCGTATATTCCAACTCCGAGATGCTTGCACCAGTCCATAAATAGATCGCTGGAGCTTGCACACTTTGTTAGCACCTTTAGGATCTAGAAAACCTTCTGGTTGCATCATATACAACTCTTCTTTAAGAAATCCATTAAGGAATGCAGTTTTAACATCCACTTGCCAAATTTCATAGTCATAAATGCGGGAATTGCTAACATGATTCAGACAAACTTAAGCATCGCCAAGGGTGAGAAAGTCTCATCGTAGTCAACTCCTTGAACTTTTCAAAAACATTTTTTGCGACAAGTCGAGCTTTGTAGATAGTAACACTATCATTAGCGTCTATCTTCCTCTTGAAGATCCATCTATTCTCAATGGCTTGCCGATCATCGCGCAAGTCCACACTTTGTTCTCATACATGGACCCTATCTCAAATTTCATGGCTTCAAGCCATTTATCGGAATCTGGGCTCATCATCAATTCCTCATAGTTCGTAGGTTCGTCATGGTCTAGTAACATGACTTCCAGAACAGGATTACCGTACCACTCTGGTGCGGAACATGCTCTGGTTGACCTACGAGGTTCGGTAGTAACTTGATTCGAAGTTTCATGATCATTATCATTAGCTTCCTCACTAGTTTGTGCAGCATCACGGGAACTATTTTCTGTGATGAGCTAGTTTCCAATTTGAGAGAAGGTTCAATTACCTCATCAAGTTCTAGTTTCCTCCCACTCACTTCTTTCGAGAGAAACTCCTTATCTAGAAAGGATCCATTCTTAGCAACAAAGATCTTTCCTTCGGATCTGTGATAGAAGGTGTACCCAACAGTTTCTTTTGAGTATTCTATGAAGACGCACTTCTTCGATATGTGTTCGAGCTTATCAGGCTGAAACTTTTTCACATAAGCATCGCAACCCAAAACTTTAAGAAACGACAGCTTAGGTTTCTTGCCAAACCATAGTTCATACCATGTCGTCTCAACGGATTTAGATGGTGCCCTATTTAATGTGAATGCAGTTGTCTCTAATGCATAACCCCAAAACAATAGTGGTAAATCGGTAAGAGACATCATAGATCGCACCATATCCAATAAAGTACGGTTACGACATTCGTACACACCATTATGCTGTGGTATTCCGGGTGGCGTGAGTTATGAAACTATTCCACATTGTTTTAAGTGAGGGCCAAACTCGTAACTCAAATATTCGCCTCCGCGATTAGATCGTAGAAACTTTATTTTATTGTTACGATGATTCTCCACTTCACTCTGAAATTCTTTGAACTTAAATATTTCAGACTTGTGTTTCATTAAGTAGATATACTCATATGTGCTCAAATCATCTGTGAAGGTTAGAAAATAACGATACCCATTGCGAGCCTCAACACTCATCGGACCGCATACATGGGTATGTATTATTTCCAGTAAGTCAGTGGCTCGCTTCATTGTTCCGGAGAACGGAGTCTTAGTCATCTTGCCCATGAGGCATGGTTCGCAAGCATCAAATGATTCATAATCAAGTGATTCCAAAAGTCCATCTTCATGGAGTTTGTTCATGCTCTTTACACCAATATGACCGAAACGACAGTGCCACAAATATGTTGCACTATCATTATCAACTTTGCATCTTTTGGCATCGATATTATGAATATGTGTATCACCACGATTGAGATTCAGTAAACCATTTACATTGGGTGTATGACCATAGAAGGTTTTATTCATGTAAATAGAGCAACAATTATTCTCTGACTTAAATGGATAACTGTATCGCAATAAACATGATCCAATCATATTCATGCTCAACGCAAACACCAAATAACATTTATTTTGGTCCAACACTAATCTCGAAGGTAGAGGGAGTGTGCGATGGTGATCTTATGAACCTTGGAATCACTTCATCATCACCTCTCCCTTAACTAGTCTCTGTTCATTTTGCAATTCCTGTTTTGAGTTACTAATCTTAGCAACTGAACCGGTATCAAATACCTTGGGGTTTCTATGAACACTAGTAAAGTACACATCAATAACATGTATATCAAATATACCTTTGTTCACTTTGCCAACCTTCTTATCCACCAAGTATTTGGAGTAGTTCTATTTCCAGTGACCATTCCCTTTGTAGTAGAAGCACTCAGTTTCAGGCTTAGGTCTAGCTTTGGGTTTCTTCACGGGAGTGGCAATTTGCTTGCCATTCCTTCTTGAAGTTCCCTTTCTTTTCCTCTTCCCCTTTTCTTGAAACTAGTGGTCTTGTTAACCATCAACACTTGATGCTCTTTCTTGATTTCTACCTTCACTGATTTTAGCATCGCGAAGAGCTCGGGAATAATTTTTTTCATCCCTTGCATATTATAGTTCATCACAAAGTTCCAGTAACTTGGTGATAGTGACTAGAGAAATCTGTCAATCGCTATCTTATCTGGAAGATTAACTCCGACTTGACTCAAAAAATTGTAGTACTCAGATATTATGAGCACATGCTCACTGGTGGAGCTATTCTCCTCCATCTTGTAGGCAAAGTACTTGCCAGAGGTCTCATACCTCTCGACTCGGGCATGAGTCTGAAATACCAATTTTAGCTCTTGGAACATCTTATATGCTCTGTGGTGTTCAAAACGTTTTTGAAGTCCTGGTTCTAAGCCGTAAAGCATGGCGCACTAAACTATCAAGTAGTCATCATGCCGAGCTTGCCAAACATTCATAACGTCAGCATCCGCTCCTGCAATAGGTCCGTCGCCTAGCGGTGCATCAAGGACATAATTCTTCTGTGCAGCAATGAGGATAATCCTCATATCACAGACCCAGTTCGCATCATTTCTACTATCATCTTTCAACTTAGTTTTCTCTAAGAACATATCAAAAAGAATACAGGGGAGCTATACGTGAGCTATTGATCTACAACATAGCTATGCAAATAATATCAGGACTAAGTTCATGATAAATTAAGTTCAATTAATCAAATTACTTAAGAAATCCCACTTAGATAGACATCCCTCTAGACATCTAAATGATCACGTGATCCATATCAACTAAACCATGTCTGATCATCACGTGAGATGGAGTAGTTTTGAATGGTGAACATCACTATGTTGATCATATCTACTATATGATTCACGTTCGACCTTTCAGTCTCAGTGTTCCAAGGCCATATCTGCATATGCTAGGCTCGTCAAGTTTAACCCGAGTATTCTACAAGTGCAAAACTGGCTTGCACCCGTTGTATGTGAACGTAGAGCTTATCACACCCGATCATCACGTGGTGTCTCGTCATGACGAACTGTAGCAATGGCGCATACTCAGGGAGAACACTTATACCTTGAAATTTAGTGAGGGATCATCTTATAATGCTACCGTCGTACTAAGAAAAATAAGATGCATAAAAGATAAACATCACATGCAATCAAAATATGTGACATGATATGGCCATCATCATCTTGTGCCTTTGATCTCCATATCCAAAGCACCATCATGATCTCCATCGTCACCGGCTTGACACCTTGATCTCCATCGTAGCATCGTTGTCGTCTCACCAACAATTGCTTCTACGACTATCGCTACCGCTTAGTGATAAAGTAAAGCAATTACATGGGGTTTGAAATTCATACAATAAAGCGACAACCATAAGGCTCCTGCCAGTTGCCAATAACTTCTACAAAAAATGATCATCTCATACAACAATTTATATCTCATCACGTCTTGACCATATCACATCACAACATGCCCTGCAAAAACAAGTTAGACATCCTCTACTATGTTGTTGCAAGTTTTACGTGGCTGCGACGAGCTTCTAGCAAGAACGTTCTTACCTACGCATCAAAACCACAATGATTTTTCGTCAAGTGTGTTGTTTTAACCTTCAACGAGGACCGGCCGTAGTCAAACTCGATTGAACTAAAGTTGGAGAAACAGACACCCGCCAGCCACCTGTGTGCGAAGCATGGCGGTAGAACTAGTCTCATGAACGCGGTCATGTAATGTCTGTCCGGGCCACTTCATCCAACAATACCGCCGAATCAACGTAAGACGTTTGGTGGTAAGCAGTATGAGTATTATCGCCCACAACTCTTTGTGTTCAACTCGTTCATATAACATCTACGCAAAGATCTGGCTCTGATACCACTGTTGGGGAACGTAGTAATTCAAAAAAATCCTACGATCACGCAAGATCTAACTACGAGATGCATAGCAACGAGAGGGGAGAGTGTGTCCATGTACCCTTGTAGACCGATAGCGGAAGCGTTTAGTAACACGGTTGATGTAGTCGAACGTCTTCACGATCCAACCGATCCAAGTACCGAACGTACGGCACCTCCGTGTTCAGCACACGTTCATCATGATGATGTCCCTCGAGCTCTTGATCTAGTAGAGGGTCGAGGGAGAGTTCCGTCAGCACAACGGCGTGGCGACGGTGATGATGAAGTTACCGGCGCGGGGCTTCGCCTAAGCACTGCTACGACGATATGACCGAGGTGTTAAACTATGGAGGGGGCACCGCACACGGCTAAGATATTGTCTGTTGTGATTTGGGGTGCCCCTTTCCCATGTATATAAAGGAGGGGGGAGGAGGAGGCCGACCAAGGGGAAGGCACGCCAAGGGGGGAGTCCTGCTAAGACTCCAAACCTAGGAGGATTCGCCCCCCCTTTCCTTCAAACGAAGAGGGGGAGGAGAAAGGAGGGGGAGGGAGAAGGAAATAGGGGAGCCGCGCTCCTCCCCTTGTCCAATTCAGATTGGCCAAGGGGGGCACGCCCCACCTCCTGTGGCCTATCTCCTCTCTTCCACTATGGCCCATTAGGCCCAATAACTTTCCCGGGGGGTTCTGGTAACCTCCCGGTACTCCAAAAATCCTCGAACCTTATCAAAACCATTCCGGTGTCCGTATATAACCTTCCAATGTATCAATATTTACCTCTCGACCATTTCAAGACTCCTCGTCATGTCCGTGATCTCATCCGGGACTCCGAACAAACTTCGGTCATCAAATCACATAACTCATAATACAAATCATCATCGAACGTTAAGCATGCGGACCCTACTGGTTAGAGAACTATGTAGACATGACCAAGACACATCTCTGGCCAATAAGCAATAGCGGAACCTAGATCCTCATATTGGCTCCTACATATTCTATGAAGATCTCTATCGGTCAAACCGCATAATAACATACATCATTCCCATTGTCATCGGTATGTTACTTGCCCGAGATTCGATCATCGGTATCATCATACCTAGTTCAATCTCGTTACCGGCAAGTCTCTTTACTTGTTTCGTAATGCATCATCCAGTAACTAACTCATTAGTCACATTGCATGCAAGGCATATAGTGATGTGCATTACCGAGAGGGCCCAGAGATACCTCTGCGATACTTGGAGTGAAAAATCCTAATCTCGATCTATGCCAACTCAACAAACACCATCGGAGACACCTGTAGAGCATCTTTATAATCACCCAGGTACGTGATACATCTCCGTCGTGTCTATAATTTTTTATTGTTTCATGCCAATATTATACCACTTTCACATACTTTTGGCAACTTTTTATATCATTTATTGGACTAAGCTATTGATCCAGTGCCCAGTGCCAGTTCCTGTTTTCTACATGTTTTTTGTATCGTAGAGTATTCATATAAAACAAAGTCCAAATGCAATAAAAACACGGAGATTTATTTTGGAATATTTGTGATTTTTGGGAGTTGGAATTACCGCAAACGGAGGCCCACGCAGGGCACGATACACCAGCGCACAGGCCAGGAGCCTGGCGCGCGGTGGTGGGTTGTACCCACCTCGTACGTCGGTTGGAGCTGTACTTCGGGCGCAAGGAAGCTTATATTCATAGAAAATCATGTTAAAATCTCAGCATAATCGGAGTTATGGATCTCCGGGAATATAAGAAATGGTTTTCGGCCAGATGTAGGGAACGCGAAACAGAAGAGAACAGAGAGGGAGATCCAATCTCGGAGGGGATCTCACCCCTCCCATGCCATGGAGACCAAGGACCAGAGGGGAAATCCTTCTCCCACCAAGGGAGGAGTCCATGGAAGAAGAATAAGGAGGGGGCTCTCTCCCCCTCGCTTCCGATGGTGCCGGTGTGCCGCCGGGGGCAACAGTTGGGACGACGATCTACATCAACAATCTTGCTACCGTCAATAACAACTCTCCCCCCTTTTTGCAGCGGTGTAACACCTCTTCTCCCTGTTGTAATCTCTACTTAAACATGGTGCTCAACTCCATATATTATTTCCCAATGATCGATGGTTATCCTATGATGTTTGAGTAGATCCGTTTTGTCATGTAGGTTAATCGTGATCTTGGTTGGTATGATTGTATATTTTATTTATGGTGCTATCCTACGGTACCCTCCATCTTGCGCAAACGTGAGGGGCCCTTGCTGTAGGGTGTTGCAATATGTTCATAGTTTGCTTATTGTCAGTGTTGTGAGAGTGACAGAAACTTAAATGCGGATAGGTGGGCTATGGCATATGGGAGTAAAGAGGACTTGATACCTAATACTATGGTTGGGTTTCACGACCTTAATCATAAGTGCATATGATCCAAGTAGAGAAAGTATGTTATCTCATGCCTCCCCCTCATATAAAATTACAAGAATGATTACCGGTAATTATTATTGATTGCCTAGGGACAAATAACTTTCTTGTTGACACAAGCTATCCACTTTTACTACCTTGCAATTTATTTGTAGTTTTATTCCCGCAAAGTACTCGTATATTTATTCCCACAAAATAGTTTCATACTTGTTTCTGGTAAAGCAAACATCAAGCGTGCGTAGAGTTGTATAGGTGGTCGATAGAACTTGAGGGCATATTTGTTCTACCTTTAGCTCCTCGTTGGGTTCGTTATCGAAAAAGGCTACAAACGATCCCCTATACTTGTGGGCTATCAAGACTTTTTTCTGGCTCCGTTGCCGGGAAGTTATAGCACGGGGTGAATATTCTCGTGTGTGCTTGTTTGTTTTATCACTAAGTAGTTTTTATTTCCTGTTCTCAGTTGTTCTCTATCTTTAGCTATGGATATGGAACACGAAACACCAAAAAAAGTTGTCCTTGCTACTCATGGAGATGGGGAACCTCCTAAAACCCTCGATGCTCGTTATGTGAAAAATATTATGCACTACTTTGATAATCCTGAGAAAACCCCATTCAACTTGATAATGGGAGTAATGTTGGACCAACGTGAATACATTATGGATTATCGCTTGACTCAAAAGGGCAAACTTTTATGGGATCAAATTCATATGTTGCATCGGTATGCTTGGGATTTATGCCAAAGATATGATTATACTTGTTGCTCTGGGATGAATGCTCCGCATCTTCCCTTTTCATGTGAATTTAA
Organism: Triticum urartu; assembly: GCF_056163025.1. Lineage (NCBI taxonomy): Eukaryota > Viridiplantae > Streptophyta > Magnoliopsida > Poales > Poaceae > Triticum > Triticum urartu. The sequence continues at coordinate 395,270,214 of NC_141876.1, read as the reverse complement.
TGATAATGAAACCTTGGCTTCTTATGCTAGAGATATATATGATTACTATGATGTGGAATGAATAAAAGAATTTGTTGCTTTTAAGGGTGCATGTGAAATTGAATCTTTGTTTGAATTTTTTAAAGATTTTGATGATTCGGTTTATAGTCCTGAAAATCTTGCTATCCTTAAATATTGCTATAATAATTATAAATACAATTCCGATATTGATGCATTTATTGAGAAAGTCTCCGCTGTGCAAGAAGAGACTAATATTTTGCAGGAGTCTATGGAAGAAGGAATTGATGAAACTATGAGCTCATTGGATGAAAAAGATGATGAGGAGAGCGAAGAACTAGCGAGGGAAGACCAGATTGATCACCCAACTCATACATTGTTTAATTTCCCTTCGTTCTTACCGAAGGATGAATGCCATGATAATTGCTATGATCCCGTTGATTCATTTGAAATATCCCTTTTTGATGATGCTTGCTATGCTTGTGGTCATGATGCCAATTTAAATGATGCTTATGGAGATGAACTTGTTATTGTTCCTTATGTTAAATATGAAATTGTTGCTATTACACCCACACATGATAGTCCTATTATCTTTTTGAATTCTCCCAACTACACTATATCAGGGAAGTTTGCTCTTGTTAAGGATTATATTGATGGGTTGCATTCTACCATTAAACATGATGGTTTTTATGAATATAATAGGCATGTGCTTGTTGCTCCTACTTGCAATTATTATGAGAGGAACTATATCTCCACCTCTCCATGTTTCCAACACGATAAAATTGCAAGAAACTACTTATGCTATGTATTGGCCTTTACTTGATGTGCATGAATTGCTCTTGTATGACATGCCGATGCATAGGAAGAGAGTTAGACTTCATCATTGCTTCATATATGTTGCTTTGTGCTCACTACTAAATGCTAAATCATTGTTAATTAAAATTGGCTTTGATATACCTTGGGATCTAGGTTGATTCATTACTTGAGCACTTTATGCCTAGCTTAATGGCTTTAAAGAAAGCGCTGCCAGGGAGACAACCCGGAAGTTTTAGAGAGTCATTTTTTTCTGTTGAGTGCTTTTATATAGTTTAAGAAACAAAAAATATAGAGGGGAACTTAAAACTTCACAAAAAGAAAAGTGAAAGTGGGGGACGTCCTTGAACTTTGTTCATGCTCACGGAAACTTTGTTAATCTTAATTACAGAAACTTTTCAACAAAAATAATTGTCCCCTTGTACAACTCCATTGTATTATAAAAATAATGTGCCAAGATTTGCCTTTAGGATGTTTACATTGCTTGTTGGTTTTCGTGGTGCAAAACAGAAACTTTGGCTGTAGTGCGTGACTTTACACTTTTTTACTGGAACGTCAAACGGTTTTGAAACTTTTTGCACCATCTTGCTATACAAATTTTTTATTTTTCCTAATTGTTTCAGAATTGTTGGAGTACCAGAAGTATGGTTAATGTTCAGATTACTACAGACTGTCCTGTTTAAGACAGATTCTGTTTTTGATGCATTGTTTTGCTCGTTTTGATGAAACTATCGATTCTATCAATGGATTAAGCCATGAAAATTTTATATTACAGTATCTAAAATGCAAAAACGAAATATGAATTGGTTTTCAATAGTACTTAAAGTAGTGATTTGCTTTATTATACTAACGGATCTTACCGAGTTTTCTGTTGAGTTTTGCGTGGATGAAGTGATCAAAGATAGAGGATGTCTCGATATGAGGAGAAGGAGGAGAGGCAAGAGCTCAAGCTTGGGGATTCCCAAGTCACGACAAGTAAATATTCAAGGAGACTCAAGCATCTAAGCTTGGGGATGCCCCGGAAGGCATCCCATCTTTCTTCAACAAGTATCGGTATGTTTTCGGTTTCGTTTCGTTCATGTTATATGCGCAAATCTTGGAGCATCTTTTGCTTTTAGTTTTCATCTTTATTTTATGCACCATGCTTGTATGAGATAGTTCATGGTTGATTTATAGAATGCTCATTGCACTTCCCTTATATCTTTTGAGTGTGGCTTTATAGAATGCTTCATGTGCTTCACTTATATCATTTGAAGTTTAGATTGCCTGTTTCTCTTCACTTAGAAAACCTTTTGTTGAAGAATGCTCTTTTGCTTCACTTATATTTGTTAGAGCATGATCTTTTATAGAAATAATTAAACTCTCATGCTTCACTTATATCTATTTAGAGAGCCAAAAGGAATTGGTCAATTGCATGGTTAGTCATAAAATCCTACATAAAACTTATGGATCACTGAATATGATATGTTTGATTCCTTGCAATAGTTTTGCAATATAGAGATGGAATATATGGGAGGTACTAGTAAATGGTTGTGGTTAGTAAGAATATTGGTGTCAAGGTTTGTGATTCCCGAAGCATGCACGTATAGTCTCTCTTTATGCTATGATGTTGGAGCATGATTTATTATTGATTGTCCTCCTTATGAGTGGCGGTCGGGGACGAGCGATGGTCTTTTCCTACCAATCTATCCCCCTAGGGGCATGCGTAGTAATACTTGGCTTCGAGGTCTAATAACTTTTGCAATAAGTACATGAGTTCTTTATGGCTATTGTGAGTCCATGGATTATATGCACTCTTACCTTTCCGCAATTTGCTAGCCTCTACGGTACCGTGCATTGCCCTTTCTCACATCGAGACGTGGTGCAAACTTCGTAGGTGCATCCAAACCCCGTGATATGATACGCTCTATCACACATAAGCTTATTATATCTTCCTCAAAACAGCCACCATACCTACCTATTATGGCTTTTCCATGGACATTCCGAGATATATTGCCATGCAACATCCACCGCATCCATTTAATGACTTGAGCATTCATTGTCATATTTCTTTGCATGATCATATAGCTGACATAGTAGTTGTGGCTCAGCCACCGTTCATCATTTTTCTTACATGTTACGCTAGATCATTGCCAGAGGCATTCATATAGAGTCATAGTTTGTCGTAGATATCGAGTTATAATTTTTATTTGCTTTTGAGTTATAAGTAAATAGAAGTGTGATGATCATCATTATTCATTTTTTAGAGTAGTGCCCCAGTGAGGAAAGGATGATGGAGACTAGGATTCCCCCACAAGTCGGGATGAGACTCCGGACAATGAGAGAGAAAAATATGAAAAAAAGAAAAAAGAAAGAAAAAAAGGAAAAAAAGGGGGAAAGAAGAAAAAAAAGAGAAGGGGCATTGTCAGTATCCTTTACCACTCTTGTGCTTCAAAGTAGCACCATGTTTTTCATTTGGAGAGTCTCCTATGTTGTGACTATCATATACTAGTGGGAATTTTTCATTATAGGATTAGATGCACACCCACTTAGTTTTCATATTGAGCTTTCATACACTTATAGCTCTTAGTGCATCCGTTGCATGGCAATCCCTACTCCTCACGTTGATATCAATTGATGGGAATCTCCATAGCCGTTGGTTAGCCGTGTCGATGTGAGACTTTCTACTTTTTGTCTTCTCTATATTTACCCCTATCATCATACTCTATTCCACCCATAGTGCTATATCCATGGCTTGTGCTCATGTATTGCATAAGGGTTGAAAAAGCTGAAGCGCGTTAAAAAGTATGAACCAATTGCTCGGCTTGTCATCGGGGTTGTGCATGATAAATACTTTGTGTTAGGAAGACAGAGCATGACAAGACTATATGATTTAGTAGGGATAACTTTATTTAGCATTGATATTTTGAAAGACATGATTGTTTGTTTGGATGCCTGAGTATTGAAGTCTTTATGTCAAATTATAGACTATTGCTTTCAATCACTCATGTCTTAATATTCATGCCATGATTAGATATATGGTCAAGTTTATGCTAGGTAGCATTCCACATCAAAAATTATCTTTTTATCATTTACCTGCTCGAGGACAAGCAGGAATTAAGCTTGGGGATGTTGATACGTCTCCATCATATCTATAATTTTTGATTGTTTCATGCCAATATTATACCAATTTCACATACTTTTGGCAACTTTTTATATGATTTATTGGACTAACCTATTGATCCAGTGCCCAGTGCCAGTTCCTGTTTTCTGCATGTTTTTTGTATCGCAGAGTATTCATATAAAACGAAGTCCAAATGCAATAAAAAATACAGAGATTTATTTTGGAATATTTGTGATTTTTGGGAGTTGGAATCACCGCAAACGGATGCCCACACAGGGCACGATACACCAGCGCACAGGCCAGGAGCCTGGCGCACGGTGGTGGGTTGTACCCACCTCGTACATCGGTTGGAGTTGTACTTCGGGCACAAGGAAGCTTATATTCGTACAAAATCATGTTAAAATCTCAGCATAATCAGAGTTATGGATCTCCGAGAATATAAGAAACGGTTTTCGGCCAGATCTAGGGAACGCGGAACAGAAGAGAACAGAGAGGGAGATCCAATCTCAGAGGGGATCTCACCCCTACCATGCCATGGAGACCAAGGACCAGAGGGGAAACCCTTCTCCCACCTAGGGAGGAGGCTAAGGAAGAAGAAGAAGGACGGGGACTCTCTCCCCCTCGCTTCGGGTTGCGTCGGAGTGCCGCCGGGGGCAACAATCGGGACGTCGATCTACATCAACAATCTTGCTACCGTCAACACCAACTCTCTCCCCCTCATTGCAGTGGTGTAACACCTCTTTCTCCCCATTGTAATCTCTACTTAAGCATGGTGCTCAACTCCATATATTATTTCCCTATGATCGATGGTTATCCTATGATGTTTGAGTAGATCCGTTTTGTCCAGTGGGTTAATCGTGATCTTGGTTGGTATGATAGTATATTTTATTTATGGTGCTATCCTACGGTGCCCTCCGTCTCGCGCAAACGTGAGGGGCCCTTGCTGTAGGGTGTTGCAATATGTTCATAGTTTGCTTATTTGTCAGTGTTGCGAGAGTGACAGGAACTTAAACGCGGATAGGTGGGCTATGGCGTATGGGAGTAAAGAGGACCTACTTAATGCTATGGTTGCGTTTCACGGCCTTAATGATCATTAGAAGTTGTGGATGCTTTCCAGAGTTCCAATCATAAGTGCATATGATCCAAGTAGAGAAAGTATCAGCTCATGCCTCTCCCTCATATAAAATTACAAGAATGATTACCGGTACTTGTTATCGATTGCCTAGTGACAAATACCATTCTTGTTGACACAAGCTATCCGCTTTTATTACCTTGCAATTTATTCGTAGTTTTATTCCCGCAAAGTACTCGTAGATTTACTCCTACAAAATAGTTTCATACTTGTTTCCGGTAAAGCAAACATCAAGCATGCGTAGAGTTGTATCGGTGGTCGATAGAACTTGAGGGAATATTTGTTCTACCTTTAGCTCATTGTTGGGTTCGACACTCCTATTTATCAAAAAAGGCTACGAACGATCCCCTATACTTGTGGGTTATCATTATGTTGTGACGTTTGATAGCACACAAGTGTTCCTCCGATATTCGGGAGTTGCATAATCTCATAGTCAGAGGAATATGTACAAGTCATGAAGAAAGCAATAGCAATAAAACTAAACGATCATAATGCTGAGCTAACGGATGGGTCTTATTCATCACATCGTTCTCTAATGATGTGATCCCGTTCATTAAATGACAACACATGTCTATGGTCTGGAAAATTAACCATCTTTGATCAACGAGCTAGTCATGTAGAGGCATACTCGGGACACTCTCGTTGTCTTTGTATTCACACATGTACTAAGTTTTCGGTTAATACAATTCTAGCATGAATAATAAACATTTATCATGATATAAGGAAATATAAATAACAACTTTACTATTGCTTCTAGGGCATATTTCCTACAATTATAGAGAAAGGTGTTTACTAGAGTCTTGCCAGAAGTAAGGAATTTGAGGAAATTGTATGCAAGCAAGGAAGGCACCGGAAGAATCAAGGTGTTGGTTTTGAACGAAAGTTCAATGCCAATGGAGTTGAGTGGGAAGAAGATCAATACCCCCAGACGAAGTTTGTTCCTCAACAAGAGAAGTATGATCCTACTTCTTTCAAGGGAACACAAGCTCAAGATGACCTTCCACCACAAGACCACAAGCAAAAAGGCAAGGACAAGCTTCAAGAGGAGATTGATGCATTTGAAGAAGCTCCCATGGCCTTGGTCAAGTGGGTTCCCAAGACTACATCAAGTCCTACCTCATGAAGTGAGACTACAACACCAAGGATTCCCATCAAGTTGATGTGGATCCCGAATAAGAAGAACTAGAGAGTTCTTGAGGGTGACTCCGCCAACATACTTCACTTGTATCATTTTGGCGAGAACAAGTGCAAACAACTTCCACATATTGCACTAGTTCAAGGAGTCACAAACCCTCCTGTTGGTAAGACAAGGGACAAGGTAACATAATGCTTTCATGGACATCATCTTGTGTGAACTTCACTCTATGTCTATGGATATCCTTGTTTGTTCCTTGTGGGACTAACCCGTGTAGGTATTGAAAGTGCAACTCACACCAATGGATTGCTCCAAATGATCTACATCAACATTGAGCACCCACATCTTCAAAATCTACATGAAGTCATCATCGACTAAACCCAAGGTTAGTTCATACCTCTTAGGGGGATATCACGTCTAGGGGAGCTTTACTCTAAGAATTGAGCTAAAGCAGCTCTAATGGTGTGAACACAACAATGCTTTATGTAAAAGTGGTAACCCCACTTGCGCTTAAACGATGAGTATGACCTATGATCAAATGTGCTCAGTTGACTCCTAAGTCAATATACTCATATATAGATGACCTAGTCATTGCCAATTGCTTGATAGATGCTAGAGTGTTTGTGCATGCATTGCCACATATTTCATTTGCCATTTTATTGTGTGAGCATGTTGATTGCATATTTTTCCTATTTGAGGACATCCATTTGTTGCTTTGATTGTTAGGCTCTTCTTCTTTTGCCAAATGGATGGACAAGAATGCCTAAGAACATCTAGCTGTTTATGCTTTTCTCGTCTCAAACTCTATTCATGCTACATCACAAAGTTTGTTCAAGTCAGATTCGAACCCTCTGGGTGAAGAGCACTCGGAGTCACCTATTCGTCATAGACTTAAACCTCCAAAACCTCTCTGTGCATTTCGGTCTGACCGATCCATCCCTTTTGGTCACACCGAGTTCACTGAGTTGATCTAGGTTTTCAACCGATGCAAGCGATTAGAACCGTTCGGTCACACCGAGTTGCAGTAACCGCTTGAGATTCTGCATCTCGGCGCCACCGAGTTGTTCCACTCAGCCACACTGACAGGGTCAGGATATATATATTGACGGGTCAAATTTTGGAAATTTCTCTGAAACCTTTTCGCCTGCGCATGTCCTGCTCTACCGACTCAGGTCTCCGGATCGTCCTCTCGTCGCCAGCAACCTCCCGCCCCTGGTCTTCATCGCCATCAACAGAAATCTTCACCGCCATTGCCGCTGTAGCGAGCTCATCGCCAAATTAGGGTATGAGTTCGATCCTTTGTGCAATCTTTACCTCTGATTCTTAGCACGAAGTCAATGCCATGATTCTTACCATGTATGAGATCATCCTATCTAGCAAAAAGTTCCTCTAGATTAGTTTTGATTCGAAAATTTAGGGTTAGGTTTCCGCCGAACTCATCTCGGACCGACCGAGTTGTGGAAATCGGTCTCACTGATTTGTCTTAGGCCATTGCACTTGTAAATTTTGGTCTGACCGAAACTTGCAAATTGGTGTGACCGAGTTCAACTCTCAGTGAAACCCTAGCAATCTCGAAGTCACCGAACTATGTCTCTGTCTGACCGATTCCACTAGTTTAGACTCCAAAGTTGCTTCGGTCTCATCGAGTTTAACAAATCGTTAGCTCTGAAATGCTTTCTGTGGAAAACTAAAACTAAGTTTTTTGACTCATTTGTTTTGCAAAATCTCTGCACTTTCTGATGCTCATCCACTCTATCTCATCTATAACTATTCATAGGGTCATCTTTAAGTTTGAAGTGTCAACCATGTCAGATTAGAGTGATAGCCAGAACAAGTCTAAGGAGTAGGTAAATCTGAGTGAGAGCACTAGTCCCTCTAGCAGTTATGATGAAGGCAGCATAAGTACTCCTAGCAACCTGCCTAAGGCTGCTACTAGGCAGAGGAGAAAGAGAAATTCCAATTCTGAGGATGAAGACTATGTTGCTGCAGAGGAGGAGGTCAGCTCCAAGAAGAAGGTTTTCAAGAAGGAATTTGTCACAGTTGTGTCAACAAAACCTGGTTTGAACAAGAAGGCTCCTACCAAGAGAGTGCCCACTTCAAAAGCCGGAGCCTCAACTCTTGAAACCTCCAAATCAACTGTTGGAGAGGCTACTGGCAAGGGAAAGAACAGGAAGGAAAGGGCCATGAAAAATATGGCCAGAGTTATTGGCAAACCCTCAATGATAATTCAATCTAATGAGGAAGAAGAGGATGCTGCTCCAGCATCAAAGACTCAAAAGCTGATGGGGGATGCCATCAAGTCTAGGGCTGCTCCATCAAAGCCCAAGACTGCCCCATCAAGCTACTGCTCAAGTCACCAATTCTTGCCCCAAGAGAAGCACAAGAAATATACCATCTGCTGAGAAGAACAAGGCCCAAGTGCCTGAAGTTGAAGAAGAAGAGGAAGATGGATCCCAAGTGCTCAGAAAGCTAAAGCCCAAGATCCTTGATCACGATGATAGACATCCAGTGGCAGAAAACATGAACGTCAGAAAGGATGCAGGTCTCAGATTGTGAAGACAATCATACCCTTATGTTGTGAAGAGAAGGACTGCTGTGGACTATAGATTTCACACCAAGGACCAGCAGGACTTCTATGAGACAATTCTTTTGGATAAGAAGCCCATAGTGTGTGACATGAAGTGGGTATACTGGAAATACATCAACAACAATGAAGACCACTTCCCAGGAGTGCATAAAAGTTTCAGATTCAATGGAGTAGACACTTTTGTGGGTCAGAAACTGACCAAGTGGAATGATGAGCTCATTATGCAATTCTATTCTACAACTCATTTCTATCCAGATGGAAGGATTGTATGGATGTCTGAAGGTACAAGGTACCAATCAATAGTTGCTGAGTGGGACAAGCTGATTAATGCCCATGCAGAGCTTGAGGATGACATAGATGTCTATGCCAAGAGAAAGAAAGATCACAATTCCATGGCCAACATGTACAAGGAAATTCCTGACAAAGCCTTGGAGACACATAAGCTAGGCTCTGTATATTATCTGTTGTCTGGACTGGCCACTATTAACACCATCTTGAGGCACACCTTGTTGCCAAAACCAGGAGATCACAGGATGATCAGAGGCCACTCCATCGATTTTCTTCAGTTGTTTGATGTGCCCCAGAAATTCAAGGTGATGAGTTTGATTGTTGAGATAATCAAGAGGACAGCTACTGACCAAAAGAGATCATGTGGGTATGCTCCACACATCCAGATGCTCATCAACTCCAAGATGGGCACATGCACATACTTGTTGGATAAATAACACCTTCCCTTGAGGCCTGACTTTGAGGACAACACAGTCGTCATGGATGCTGAAGATCCTACATCAGTAGAGGCTCAAGAGAAGAGGGAGAAAGCAAAAGCAGAGAAGGCAGCCAAGATGCCAAGTGCTGAAGAGGCTTCACAAGTTTTCCTCAAGTCAAAGCAAGATCAACTTGGATATCTTACTCAAGCCACTTTAAGGATTGAGAAAGGATTGGCCACCCTGACTCAGAATCAAGAGAGTCTTGAAAGGATCATTGAGACAAAGTTTTATGATCCTGACTTGAAGGTGATAGAAATGCAAACAGTTGTTGAGAAGCTCCAGGAAGAAGTTGAAGAGAGGAAAGGGAAAGCTACCACTGATGCTTTTCAGAGATTGCCTAGGGCACAGAGATCAGCAGCAGTTCTTGTGACAGACACAAGGGCTACTACGTCAGCACCTGCAGCCACAACTTCAGTTGCCCCTCCGGTTGCAATCCACCAACTCCAACAACCTCAACAGATGCATTTGTTCTAGGAGTCCTCTCCATGGAACCTCCCAAAGATCAAGCCTAGAGAGCCGCATAGCACTAGGCATTTTCAAGCTTTTTGGTAACTTGTTGCCAAAGGGGGAGAAAGTGTATAGATCATAGGCTCAGAGAGAGAGAGAGATTTGCTTCTTTTTGTCTCCTTTGCTACTTGTTTGATACTTATTTGTTTGCTTGCTTGGATGCTACTTTATGTGTGTGTGAGATACTTGTATGGTCATGTGTTTGATAATATCATACATTAATGCTTGTGCTTGGATGATGATATTATCTATCTCTCATGTATGATCATTCACTTTGCCTTGGTGATGAGTGCATATTTCATATTCTATCATTTTGAGCACTTCACCAAGATGTATGTGACATGGAAGAGTAACCCATGATCCTAATCGATTGTGCATTTCCATTCAAAGAAAATTTTAAATAATGCACAAATTTAGGGGGAGCTCTTGCTTATCACATACTTCTCAAAGCGACGATATATTTCATTCTTATTATCATTTGTCGAAGCTTTGATCTATATGTTGTCATCAATTACCAAAAAGGGGGAGATTGAAAGTGCAACTATCCCTGGGTGGTTTTGGTAATTCCTAACAACATATAGCTCATTGAACTAATGCTCATCTCCTTGGCTACATTGTGTTTGCTCCCTCCAAACTCCTCCCCTTTACCTTCATATGCAATGATTTACATTCCGCTGCTATACTCTTAGATTTGCATGTGTAGGTTGATTGCTTGACTTGTGATAAGTTGCTAAAATCTACCAAGACTTAAAATTGGGAAAAGGCTAGACTTTTATTTGGTCAAGTAGTCTAATCCCCCCTCTAGACATACTTTCGATCCTACAATACATCAAATAGATCATGTGAATATCTCATTGTCACCACAGACAAGCACATGCAAGACATACATCAAGTGTTCTCAAATCCTTAAAGACTCGATCCGATAAGATAAATTCAAAGGGAAAACTCAATCCATTACAAGAAGGTAGAGGGGGAAAACACCATATGATTCAACTATAGTAGCAAAGCTCGCGGTACATCAAGATCGTGCGATATCAAGAACACGAGAGAGAGAGAGAGAGGGAGGGAGAGAGAGAGATCAAACACATAGCTACTGGTACATACCCTCAGGCCTGAGGGTGAACTACTCCCTCCTCGTCATGGAGACTGTCGGGATGATGAAGATGGCCACCGGTGATGGTTTCCCCCTCCGGCAAGGTGCCGGAACAGGGTCCCGATTGGTTTTTGGTGGCTACAGAGGCTTGCGGCGGCAGAACTCCCGATCTAGGTTCTGTTATGGAAGTTTGGGAATATATAAGAGGTGTTGGAGTCGGGAACAAGTCAGGGTTACCATGAGGTGGCCACAAGGTCCGGGGGCGCGCCTTAGGGGGGGCGCCCTCCACCCTTGTGGTGTCCCCGGGACTCCTCTCCGATACTTTTTTGTTCCAGTATTTTCATATTCTCCAAAAATAATCTCCGTAAATTTTCAGGTCATCTGGACTCTGTTTGAACCTGAAATAGAAAAACCTCCTGATAATGATAATGAAACTTCTATCTCTGATGCTAAAACTCAACCTGGTAGTGAACACTCACCTTCTGATAATGAAAAAGACAATGATGAGGTCCATGAAGATGCTCAACAAAATAATAAAGAACCAGACAACGATGTTGAGATAGAACCACCTGTTGATCTTGATAACCCACAATGCAAGAATAAAAGATATGATAAAAGAGACTTTGTGGCTAGAAAACACGGTAAAGAAAGAGAACCGTTGGTTCAAAAACCAATGCCCTTTCCACCCAAGTCAACTAAAAAGAATGATGATGAAGAATTTGAACGCTTTGCTGAAATGTTGAGGCCAGTCTTTTTGCGTACTCGCTTGACTGATATCTTGAAAATGCCTCCTTATGAAAAGTACATGAAAGACATCATCACTAATGAGAGAAAAATACCGTAAGCTAAAATCTCCACCATGCTTGCTAATTATAATTTTAAAGACGGAGTGCCTAAATGTTGGGGAACGTAGCATGCAATTCCAAAAACATTCCTATGATCACGCAAGATCTATCTAGGAGATTCATAGCAACGAGAGGGGGAGAGTGTGTCCATGTACCCTCCTAGACCGAAAGCGCAAGCGTTAGGTTAACGCGGTTGATGTAGTCGAACGTCTTCACGATCCAACCGATCTAGTACTGAACGTACGGCACCTCCGAGTTCAGCACACGTTCAGCTCGAGGACGTCCCTCGAACTCTTGATCCAACAGAGAGTCGAGGGAGAGTTCTGTCAGCACGACGGCATGGTGATGGTGATGGTGATGTGATCCGCGCAGGGCTTCACCGAAGCACTACGACACTATGACCGGAGGAGTAAACTGTGGAGGGGGCACCACACACGGCTAAGAGAACAACTGTTGTGCTTTGGGGTGCCCCGTGCCCCCATATATAAAGGAGGAGGGGAAGAGGCGGCCGGCCAAGAGGGGCGCGCCATGGGGGGTCCTACTAGGACTCCACTCCTAGTAGGATTCACCCCCCCCCTTTTCCTTTCTCACTGGAGGGGGAAAAGGAAGGAGATGGAGAGGGAGAGGGAAAGGGGGAAAGGGGGGCGCCGCCCCCTCCCCTAGTCCAATTCGGACTCCCATGGGGGGGCAGCCACCCCTTGTGGGCTGTCCCCTCTCTCTCCCATGGCCCATGAGGCCCATCACTTCCCCCGGGGGGTTCCGGTAACCCCTCGGTACTCCGGTAAAATACCTGAACCACTCGAAACCATTCCTATGTCCGACTACCTTAGAATATATGAATCGTTACCTCTCAACCATTTCTAGACTCCTCATCATGTTTGTGATCTCATCCAGGACTCTGAACAAACTTGGCTCACCAAAACACATAACTCATAATACAAATCGTCATCAAACATTAAGCGTGCAGAACCTATGGGTTCGAGAACTATGTATACATGACTGAGACACATCTCCGGTCAATAACCAATAGCAGAACCTGGATGCTCATATAGGTTCCTACATATTCTATGAAGATCTTTATCGGTCAAAACGCAATAACAACATTCGTTATTCCCTTTGTCATCGGTATGTTACTTGTCCGAGATTCGATCATCAGTATCATCATACCTTGTTCAATCTCATTACCGGCATGTCTCTATACTCGTTCCGTAATGCATCATCCCGTAACTAACTCATTACTCACATTGCTTGCAAGGCTTACAGTGATGTGCATTACCGAGAGTGCACAAAGATACCTCTCCGGTACTTGAAGTGACAAATCCTAATCTTGATCTATGCCAACCCAACAAACACCTTCGGAGACACTTGTAGTGCATCTTTATAATCACCCAGTTACGTTGTGATGTTTGATAGCACACAGGGTGTTCCTCCAGTATTCGGGAGTTGCATAATGTCATAGTCAGAGGAATATGTATAAGTCATGAAGAAAGCAATAGCAATAAAACTTAACGACCATTATTCCAAGCTAACGGCTGGGTCTTGTCCAACACATCATTCTCTAATGATGTGATCTCGTTCATCAAATGACAAAACATGTCTATGGTCAGGAAACTTAACCATCTTTGATTAACGAGCTAGTCAAGTAGAGGCATACTAGGGACACTCTGTTTTGTTTATGTATTCACCCATATACTAAGTTTCCGGTTAATACAAGTCTAGCATGAATAATAAACATTTATCATGATATAAGGAAATATAAATAACAAATTTATTATTGCCTCTAGGGCACATGTCCTTCAGTGTCCCACTTGAACTAGAGTCAATAATCTAGATTACATAGTAATGATTCTAACACCCATAGAGTCTTGGTGCTGATCATGTTTTGCTCATGGAAGAAGCTTAGACAACGAGTCTGCAAAATTCAGATCCGTATGTATATTGCAAATCTCTATGTCTCCCTCCTTGACTTGATCGCGGATGGAGTTGAAGCGTCTCTTGATGTGTTTGGTTCTCTTGTGAAACCTGGATTCCTTCGCTAAGGCAATTGCTCCAGTATTGTCACGAAAGAATTTCATTGGACCCGATGCACTAGGTGTTAAACCTAGATTGGATATGAACTCCATCATCCAGACTCCTTCATTTATTGCTTCAGAAGCAGTTCTGTACTCCGCTTCAAACGTAGATCCCGCCACGACGCTCTGCTTGGAACTGCACCAACTTATAGCTCCACCATTCAATATAAATACGTATCCGGTTTGCGACTTTTTTTGATAGAAAGACTGTAAGGGAACCCCCTACAGCATAATTGGTGCAACAAACCCAATTTGCAAGTACCAAGCCTTGAACCTGGGTGGGTGGCAAGGCATCAGCCCCTTCCCACCACTAGGCTATGCCTTAGTCTGCCCGGTTTGCGACTTTGAGTCATCTGGATCAGTGTCAAAGCTTGCATCGACGTAACCATTTACGACAAGCTCTTTGTCACCTCCATAAACGAGAAACATATCCTTAGTCCTTTTCAGGTATTTCAGGATGTTCTTGACCGATGTCCAGTGATCCATTCCTGGATTACTTTGGTACCTCCCTGCTAAAATTATACCAAGGCACACATCAGGTCTGGTACACAACATTGCATACATGATAGAACCTATGGCTGAAGCATAGGGAATGACTTCCATTTTCTCTCTATCTTCTGCAGTGGTCGGGCATTGAGTCTGACTCAACAGCACACCTTGTAACATAGGCAAGAACCCTTTCATTGACTGATCCATTTTGAACTTCTTCAAAACTTTATCAAGGTATGTGCTTTGTGAAAGTCCAATTAAGCGTCTTGATCTATCTCTATAGATCTTGATGCCCAATATATAAGCAGCCTCACCGAGGTCTTTCATTGAAAAATTCTTATTCAAGTATCCTTTTATGCTATCCAGAAATTCTGTATTATTTCAAATCAACAATATGTCATCCACATATAATATTAGAAAGGCTACAGAGCTCCCACTCACTTTCTTGTAAATACATGCTTCTTCAAAAGTCTGTATAAAACCATATGCTTTGATCACACTATCAAAGTCTATATTCCAACTCCCAGATGCTTGCACCAATCCATAAATGGATCACTGGAGCTTTCACACTTTGTTAGCACCTTTAGGATCGACAACACCTTGTGGTTGCATCATATACAACTCTTCTTTAAGAAATCCATTAAGGAATGCAGTTTTGACATCCATTTGCTAAATTTCATAGTCATAAATCTAGCAATTGCTAACATGATTCGGACAGACTTAAGCATCGCTACGGGTGAGTAAGTCTCATCGTAGTCAACTCCTTGAACTTGTCAAAAACCTTTCGCAACAAGTCAAGCTTTGTAGACAGTAACATTACCGCCAACGTCGGTCTTGTTCTTGAAGATCCATTTATTCTCTATGGCTTGCCGATCATCGGGCAAGTCAACCAAAGTCCACACATTGTTCTCATACATGGATCCCATCTCAGATTTCATAGCTCAAGCCATTTTGCAGAATCTAGGCTCATCATTTCTACCTCATAGTTCGTAGGTTCATCATGATCTAGCAACATGACTTGCAGAACAGGATTACCGTACCACTCTGGTGCGGACCTTACTCTGGTTGACCTAGGAGGTTCGGTAGTAACTTGATCTGAAGTTTCATGATCATCATCATTAACTTTCTGACTAATTGGTGTAGGAATCACTGGAACTGATTTCTGTGATGAACTACTTTCCAATTCGGGAGAAGGTACAATTACCTCATCACGTTCTACTTTCCTCCTACTCACTTCTTTTGAGAGAAACTCCTTATCTAGAAAGGATCCATTCTTAGCAATGAATATGTTGCCTTCGGATCTGTGATAGAAGGTGTATCCAACATTTTCTTTTGGGTATCCTATGAAGACACATTTCTCCAATTTGGGTTCGAGCTTATCAGGTTGAAGCTTTTTCACATAAGCATCGCAGCCCCAATCTTTAAGAAATAACACCTTGGGTTTCTTGCCAAACCACAGTTCATATGGAGTCGTCTCAACGGATTTAGATGGTGCCCTATTTAGCGTGAATGCAGCTGTCTCTAAAGCATAACCCCAGAACAATAGTTGTAAAGGTAAGAGACATCATAGATCGCACCATATCTAATAAAGTACAGTTACGATGTTTGGACACACTATTACGCTGTGGTGTTCCAGGTGGCGTGAGTTGCGAAACTATTCCACATTGTTTCAAATGAAGACCAAACTTGTAACTCAAATATTCACCTCCACGGTCAGATCATAGAAACTTTATTTTCTTGTTACGATGATTTTCCACTTCACTCTGAAATTCTTTGAATTTTTCAAATGTTTCAGACATATGTTTCATTAAGTAGATATACCATATCTGCTTAAATCATCTGTGAAGGTCAGAAAATAATGATACCCGCCGCGAGCCTCAACACTCATCGGACCGCATACAACAATATGTATTATTTCCAATAAGTCAGTGGCTCGCTCCATTGTTCTGGAGAACGGAGTCTTAGTCATCTTGCCCATGACGCATGGTTCGCAAGCATCAAGTGATTCCAAAAGCTCATGAACATGGAGTTTCTTCATGCGTTTTACGCCAATATGACCTAAACGGCAGTGCCACAAATAAGTTGCACTATCATTATTAACTTTGCATATTTTGGCTTAAATATTATGAATATGTGTATCACTACGATTGAGATTCAATAAAAATAGACCACTCATCAAGGGTGCATGACCATAAAAGGTACTACTCATATAAATAGAACAACCATTATTCTCTGATTTAAATGAATAATCGTCTCGCATCAAACAAGATCTAGATATAATGTTCATGCTCAACGCTGGCACCAAATAACAATTATTCAGGTCTAAAACTAATCCCGCAGGTAGATGTAGAGGTAGCGTGCCGACGGCGATCACATCGACCTTAGAACCATTTCCAACGTGCATCGTCACCTTGTCCTTAGCCAATCTTCGTTTAATCTATAGCCCATGTTTCGAGTTGCAAATATGAGCAACAGAACCAGTATCAAATACCCATGCGCTACTACGAGCTTTAGTAAGGTACACATCAATAACATGTATATCAAATATACCTTTCACTTTGCCATCCTTCTTATCCGCCAAACACTTGAGGCAGTTCCGCTTCTAGTGACCAGTCCCTTTGCAGTAGAAGCACTCAGTTTCAGGCTTAGGTCTAGACTTGGGCTTCTTCCCTTGAGCACCAACTTTCTTGCTATTCTTCTTGAAGTTCCCCTTCTCCCCTTCGCCATTTTTCTTGAAACTAGTGGTCTTGTTAACCATCAACACTTGATACTCCTTCTTGAGTTCTACCTCCGCACCCTTTAGCATTCCGAAGAGCTTGGGAATTGTCTTTTCCATCCCTTGCATGTTATAGTTCATCATGAAGCCTTTATAGCTTGGTGGCAATGATTGAAGAACTCTGTCAATGACACTATCATTAGGAAGATTAACTCCCAGCTGAGTCAAGTGGTTATGGTACCCAGACATTCTGAGTATGTGTTCACTGACAGAACTGTTCTCCTCCATCTTGCAGTTATAGAACTTGTTGGAGACTTCATATCTCTCAAGTCGGGCATTTGCTTGAAATAATAACTTCAACTCTTGGAACATCTCATATGCTCCATGACGTTCAAAATGTCTTTGAAGTCCCGATTCTGAGCAGTAAAGGATGGCACACTAAACTATCAAGTAGTCATCAGCTTTAGTCTGCCAGATGTTCATAACGTCCGGAGTTCCTCCTACAGCAGGACTTGCACCAGTGGTGCTTCCAGGACGTAATTCTTCTGTGCAACAATGAGGATAATCCTCAAGTTACAGACCCAGTGCGTGTAGTTGCTACGATCATCTTTCAACTTAGCTTTCTCTAGGAACTCATTAAAATTCAAGGGAACGGTAGCACGGGCCATTGATCTAGCACAACATAGATATGCAAAAAAATATCAGGACTAAGTTCATGATAAATTTAAGTTCACTTAATCATAGTACTTAAGAACTCCCACTTACATAGACATCCCTCTAGTCATCTAAATGATCACGTGATCCATATCAAGTAAACCATGTCTGATCATCAGGTGAGATGGAGTAGTTTTCAATGGTGAACATCTCTATGTTGATCATATCTACTATATGATTCACGTTCGACCTTTCGGTCTCAGTGTTCTGAGGCCATATCTGCATATGCTAGGCTCGTCAAGTTTAACCCGAGTATTCTGCACGTGCAAACTTGTCTTACACTCGTTGTATGTGAATGTAGAGCTTATCACACCCGATCATCACGTGGTGTCTTGGCACGACGAACTATAGCAACAGTGCATACTTAGGGAGAACACTTATACCTTGAAATTTAGTGAAGGACCATCTTATAATGCTACCACCGTACTAAGCAAAATAAGATGCATAAAAGATAAACATCACATGTAATGAAAATATGTGACATGATATAGCCATCATCATCCTGTGCCTTTAATCTCCATCTCCAAAGCACCATCATAATCTCCATCGTCACCGGCTTGACACCTTTGACCTCCATCGTAGTGTCATTGTCGTCTCGCCAACTATTGCTTCTACAACTATCGCCACCGCATAGTGATAAAGTAAAGCAATTACATGGCGATTGCATTTCATACAATAAAGCGACAACCATAAGGCTCCTGCTAGTTGCCGATAACTTTTACAAAACATGATCATCTCATACAATAACTTATATCACATCATGTCTTGACCATGTCACATCACAACATGCCCTGCAAAAATAAGTTAGACGTCCTCTACTTTATTGTTGCCAATTTTATGTGGCTGCTATGGGCTTCTAGCAAGAACTGTTCTTACCTACGCATAAAAACCACAATGATTTTTCGTCAAGTGTGCTATTTTAACCTTCAACAAGGACCAACTGTAGTCAAATTCAATTCAACTAAAGTTGGAGAAACAAACACCCGCCAACCACCTTTATGCAAAACATGTTCATGTCTGTCGGTGGAACCGGTCTCAAGAACGTGGTCATGTAAGGTTGGTCCGGGCTGCTTCACCCAACAATACCACCGAATTAAAATAAGATGTTGGTGGTAAGCAGTATGACTATTATCGCCCACAACTCTTTGTGTTCTACTTGTGCATATCATCTATGCATAGACATGGATCAGATGCCACTGTTGGGGAACATAGCATGCAATTTCAAAACATTTCCTATGATCACGCAAGATCTATCTAGGAGATGCATAGCAATGAGAGGGGGAGAGTGTGTCCACGTACCCTCATAGACCGAAAGATGAAGTGTTAGGTTAACGCGGTTGATGTAGTCGAACGTCTTCACGATACAACTGATCTAGTACCGAACGTACGACACCTCTGAGTTCAGCACACGTTTAACTCGATGACGTCCCTCGAACTCTTGATCCAATAGAATGTCGAGGGAGAGTTCCGTCAGCACGACGGCGTGGTGACAGTGACGCTAATGTGATCTGCACAGGCCTTTGCCTAAGCACTACGACACTATGACCGGAGGAGTAAACTGTGGAGGGGGCACCTCACACAGCTAAGAGAACAACTATTGTGCTTTGGGGTGCCCCTGCCCCCGCATATAAAGGAGGAGGGGGGGAGGCGGCCGGCCGCGAGGGGCGCGCCATGGGGGGAGTCCTACTAGGACTCCACTCCTAGTAGGATTCGCCCCCCTTTTTCCTTTCTCACCAGAGGGGGAAAAGGAAGGAGAGGGAGAGGGAGAGAGAGAGGGAAATGGGGAAAGGGGGGCGCCGCCCCCTCCCTAGTCCAATTCGGACTCCCATGGGGGGGGCCACCCCTCGTGGGCTGTCCCCTCTCTCTCCCGTGGCCCATGAGGCCCATCACTTCCCCCGGGGGGTTTCGATAACCCCTCGGTACTCCGGTAAAATACCCGAACCACTCAAAACCATTTCGATGTCTGAATACTACTTTCCAATATATGAATCTTTACCTCTTGACCATTTAGAGACTCCTCGTCATGTCCGTGATCTCATCCGGGACTCCGAACAAACTTCGGTCACCAAAACACATAACTCATAATACAAATCATCATCAAACATTAAGCGTGCGGACCCTACAGGTTTGAGAACTATGTAGACATGACTGAGACATATCTCCGGTCAATAACCAATAGCGGAACCTGGATGCTCATATTGGTTCCTACATATTCTACGAAGATCTTTATCTGTCAAACCGCAATAACAACAAATGTTATTCCCTTTGTCATTGGTATGTTACTTGCCCGAGATTCGATGGTTGGTATCATCATACCTAGTTCAATCTCATTACCGGCAAGTCTCTTTACTCGTTCCGTAATGCATCATCCTGTAACTAACTCACTAGTCACATTGCTTGCAAGGCTTATAGTGATGTGCATTACTGAGAGGGCCTAGAGATACCTCTCCGATACTCGGAATGACAAATCCTAATCTTGATCTATGCCAACCCAACAAACACTTTCGGAGACACATCTAGAGCATCTTTATAATCACCCGATTTCATTGTGATGTTTGAAAGCACACAAGGTGTTCCTCTGGTATTCGGGAGTTGCATAATTTCATAGTCACAGGAATATGTATAAGTCATGAAGAATGCAATAACAATAAAAATTAACGATCATTATACTAAGCTAACAGATGGGTCTTGTCCATCACATCATTCTCTAATGATGTGATCTCGTTCATCAAATGACAGCACATGTCTATGGTCAGGAAACTTAAACATCTTTGATTAACGAGCTAGTCAAGTAGAGGCATACTAGGGACACTCTGTTTTGTCTATGTATTCACACATTTACTAAGTTTCCGGTTAATACAATTCTAGCATGAACAATAAACATTTATCATGATATAAGGAAATATAAATAACAACTTCATTATTGCCTCTAGGGCATATTTCCTTCACTAAAAAACATGGAGATCCGGGAATACCAACTATACCTTGCTCTATCAAAAAGAATTATGTGAAAACTACTTTGTGTGATTTAGGAGCTGCTGTTAGTGTTATGCCTTTCTCTTTATATAAAAGACTTGATTTTAATAAACTCACATCTACTGAAATATCTTCGCAAATGGCTGACAAATCAACTGCCATACCTATCAGTATTTGTGAGGATGTTCCCATTGTTGTTGCTAATGTTGCTATTTTGACTGACTTTGTTATACTTGAGATGCCCGAGGAAGACAACATGTCGATTATCCTTGGTAGAGCCTTCTTGAATACTGTAGGGGCTGTTATTGATTGCAATAAAAACAAGGTCACTTTTCATATCAATGGTAATGAGCATATGGTGCACTTTTTGAGGAAACAATTCCAAGTGAATGGTATTAATGTTATTGAAAAATCTCTGGCAAACACTATTGGAAGTTTTCAAATACCTCTACCTACTATCAAAAAGAAATATGAAATTCTTATTTTTGGGGACATTCATATCCCCATTGAGTTAACTTAGTGATTTACGAAAGTTCTTCGGTTTCATGCTAATCGAAAGTGGTTTTTAATACGACTTGATCAACCTTATTAATGGATCATTTATGAGCGGTATGAAGTTGATGAATTTAGTAAGAACTACCTTCTGTCCCTACTTTTTGTTTTCTGTTTTTATTAGTTAAATAAAATAAAATGCCATATTTTGTCTGTTTCATGAATTTCCCGTGCAATAAAAAATGACCCAAAAATAAAAGTTCTCATAATGCTCTAAAATTTTAATACGATTTTTTCTAAATAATTAAGAATTTATGGTGCAAATAATATCAGAGTGAGGTGCACCGGGTGGGCACAACCCACCTAGGCGCGCCAGCACCACCAGGTGCACCCTGGTGGGTTGTGGGCCCCACGTGGGCCCCCTCACTTATGCCTTCACACCACATCATCATTTACCTCCAGAAAAAATTCTCCATTGATCTCTCTCCCGTGTTCTTGCTCTCAAACCTGCGGATTTCGATCTCTTTGCTCGAAGCTCCGTTTCTGAAACTGGTTCAGGGGATTGTTGCTTGGTATGTAACTCCATGGTTTGTCCAATTAGTTTTTGTTTTAGTGGTTTATATTTTGAATAATTAGCTACTCTTGGTGCTGCTGTAGATGAGCTTGGATGTTGAATTCTTAGAGTTCTAAGCAGTTTGAATGCTTGCTATGGCCTCTATGTATCCCTATGAGTAGTTGGTATCATTTTTGTTGAGAAAGTTTTGTGGACTAAAAATTTCAAAATTTTTGTTCATAGGAAAAACATGAATATCTTTAGGAAGTTTGGTTCCAAGAAGAAGTCCAAGGGAGTTATTGGGGAGTCGTCTGATAGTGATCTCCACCCCCGGAGGTTGGCGGAAGTACGGCGTGCGAATGGCCGCACATCCCGTTCATGGTAGAGGCTGGGATCCTTCAGGAGTTCACACAATATGTTGCTAATGTCAGCCTCACCGACTTCATCGCAGCTGAATGCGAACAGTATCATCTCCTCACAAACATATTTGTTCAAAGTTTTACTTTTCTTCCTAGAATAATCCTCCTGAGGTGCGATTTGATTTATATGCTGAAATCCATCAGATACCACTTACTGAATTTTGTAACATATGTATGATCCCTTCTGATGGGAGCTTAGCTGAGCCTAGGCCGGCAGAGTTTGAGGCCTTTTATCGTACCTTGACGCTGGGAGATGAGAGAGGGGTGTCAGCTATCACTGCCACTGGCTTGCATTTTCCCGCTGTTCATTACTTTGCTCTTTTCATTGCAAAATGCTTGCTTGCTAGAGAGAAGGTGGGTGCACTCAGCTCACCCGACCTTGCTGTTTTGCATCGTGCACTAGAGGGCGACAACACTTATAGCTTGGGAGCTATTGTGGCACGTCACCTCCACATTAATAGGTCCAAGGGAAAAATACATGGTGGAATTTTCGCTACTCGTTTGGCGGCTCACTTCGAGGTTGAGATACGCCTTCATGATTACCCTCTGACCAAAGTTTACCTAGACCATGTAGCCATGGAACACCACCATTTCATTGCACGAGATTACCCTGACATCCCTATTCCTTATAACTTGGTTTTCAGCATTGAAACTCATGATATTATTCCATTGTCTCCTCCTGCTTTGTTTGATCCTGTTGCTAGGGGCGGATATAGGATTACGTCTGCGGGCATCATCGCCTACCGGAACGACCAGGCTGCAGAGGAGGAGGAAGAGCCTTAGCAGTGGGGTCAGTGGATGCCTATCCTCAGTACCCCAACTACTATCCAGGCTACTGATCGATTACCAAGTTAGGCCAAAAGCCTATGCTTGGGGGAGTACGTGTTTCTCACCGACATTACATTCATGTTCACACATCTCATTCCAGTTGTTGGTGTTCACACTTTTCCATTGTATCATCCATTTTAAATTTATTTTCTCGCTTTCTTCTTGTGTGTTCAAAAAATATTAGAAAAACAAAAAAAATAGTTGTAGTTAGTTTACTTTCTATGCATGATTAGTTGTAATATTAAAAAGATAACCCAAAAAGATTTCCTTGTTCTTCTTTTGCTTGTTGGGAGCTTTCCCGTGTAAATAGTTTTTCTCGTTTTTGCTTTTCCCTTGTTCAAGAAAACCAAAAACTCCAAAAATATTTCAGTGTGTTTCTTTGAATTTATTTTCTTTTTATTCGAGTTGTACAGAGGAGAATACCACGATGAAAATGTTGAGTGGCTCTCATTTGAATAACTATTGATCTAATAAAGAGCCCATTTTACCTTGTCTTCTCCTGTTGAATAAAATGTTTGCAGATTCCAGCTTAGTCCATGGCACACTTGCACTATTATTATTTCCATATCGTTCGGTCATGCAAGTGAAGGGCAATAATGATGATATTCGATGAACTGGCCATGGCAGAGAGAAACGGGTATGAACTCGACTCGTTCTGTTTGTGTAAATATGTTTAACCTAGTATCCATGATTTAGCCCATTATGATTAAACATGTTTGCAATGACAATTAGAGATTATAGTTTCTCATGCCATGCATAAGTAGCTAGGAGTGGATAATGATTTAACTTGGATATCAACATTGCGTTAAAATGATTGTGATGTAGTATGATGATATGGTAATCTCCTCTGAATGTTCGAGTGCCTTGACTTGCCACATGTTCATGCATGTAATTGAATCAAAACCAACATAGCCTATATGATATTTATGTTCATGGTTCTCGTATCCTACTCATGCTAGTGTCCAATGTTACTTATGCATAATGCATGTTCATGACCGTTGTTGCTCTCTAGCTGGCCGCTTCTCAATCTATTCGCCAGCCTTCGCCCATACTAAGTGGGAATTCTGCTTGTACATCAAAAACCTTGAACCCAAAAGTTATTACAAATGAGTCCACCATACCTACCTATATGTGGTATTACCCTGCCGCCCTAAGTAAATTTGCATGTGCCACCTCTAAAAACTTCTAATAAATATCCTTTTTGTTTGCTTGGATCATTCATGGAACGACAGGAGGTGGTCGGTATCTTCCATGCTAAGCGGGTTATTCTCAGGTCGCGTGTTTATTCACTCGCCATCCATGAGAAAAGGGTAGTAATGGATGCCCAGTCCCAAAATGCAAACAGAAAAAGCTTACAAATAATCAAATAAAACTCCCAATGGAGTCAAAACCTTTACTTTTATCGCTTGGGAACCGCCACTAGTGCGCTTAGCATGGAAGACATTAATAACTGATAGTCGTGAAGTAAATGAGAAGGGTGCATGTCTCAAAATATCATTTACCTCTGTTTTAAAAACCTGAGCTCTGGCACCTCTACAAATCACTGCGTCCCTCTGTGAAGGGACTATCTATTTACTTTTATGTCGTGTCATCACCTTCTAAAACAAGCGCCAGAACCTGAGAGCACCGCTGTCATGACTTATGCATTGTGTGTAGCTAATGTTGTGTGCATCATGACTGGATCTTTTCTACCATTAATTACAATGTTTAGTCACTGCTTGAACTTTGGAGGTGCTCTGCATTTATGTTTTGCGGTCTCAGAAAGGGCTAGCGAGCTACCACTATTGTCATATTATATCATGGTTGTTTTGACAACGTGCTGCCATTTGAGATATTTTATTAGTGCTCACTAGACAATTATGTTATTGATATGAGTTAATATAATCTTTAAGAGTTATTGTCGGCATGGTTAGTTATAATGTTGGCTGAAAACATTGGTGATGTTTAAGCTTATTCATGCAAACAAGAGAAAAGAGTTCGTAAAAGTTTTTCTTTTTCACTTTCAGTTTATCAACTGAATTGCTTGAGGACAAGTAAAGGTTTAAGCTTGGTGGAGTTCATACGTCTCCAACGTATCTACTTTTCCTAACGCCTTTCCTCTTGTTTTGGACTCTAATTTGTATGATTTGTATGAAACTAACCCCGGATTGACGCTGTTTTCAGCAGAACTACAATGGTGTTGTTTTTGTGCAGAAATAAAAGTTCTGGAATGGAACAAAACTTGGTGAGGACTTTTTATGCAATAAATAAGCATTTCTAGAGCCAAGATCCACCGGAGGGGGGCACCTGGGTGGGCACAACCCACCAGGGCGCCCTCCCTGCTGTCGCGCCCAGGTGGGTTGTCCCCACCTGGTGGCCCTGCAGACCCTGAAACCGACACTATAAAATCCTATTTTCCATAATAAAATAAAGGAGAAAGAATTATCACGATCCACGAGATGGAGCCACCATCACCTCCTGTTCTTCATTGGGAGGCCAGATCTGGAGTCCATTTGGGGCTCCGGAGAGGGGGATCTTCGTTCTTCGTCATCACCAACCCTTCTCCATCGCCAATTCCATGATGCTCCCCACCGGGAGTGAGTAATTCCTTCGTAGGCTCGCTAGTCGGTGAGGTGTTGGATGAGATTCATCATGTAATCGAGTTAGTTTTGTTAGGGCTTGATCCCTAGTATCCACTATGTGCTAAAATTGATGTTGCTATGACTTTGCCATGCTTAATTCTTGTCACTTTGGGCCTGGGTGCCATGATTTCAGATCTAAACCTTTTATGTTATCACCATTATATCCATTTTCTAGATCCGATCTTGCAAGTTATAGTCACCTACTACGTGTTATGATCCGGCAACCCTAGAGTAACAATAGCCGGGACCACTCCCAGTGATGATCGTAGTTTGAGGAGTTCATGTATTCACCGTGTGTTAATGCTTTGTTCTGGTTCTCTATTAAAACGAGGCCTTAATATTCCTTCGTTTCCAATTGGACCCCGCTGCCATGGGAGGATAGAATAAAAGCTGTCATGCAAGTTCTTTCCATAAGCACGTGTGACTATTTACGGGATACATGCCTACATTATATTGATGAACTGGAGCTAGTGCCATATCGCCCTAGGTTATAACTGTCTCATGATGAATAACATCCAACAAGTCACCGATCCAATGCCTACAAATTTGTCTTATATTGTTCTTGCTTAGTTATTATTGCTGCTACTACTTTTGCACTTGTTACAAAACTACTGCTATCACCGTTACTAATATCACTATTATCAAAACTATAATATTACTTTGCTACTGATCACTTTGCTGCAGATAATTAATCTCCAGGTGTGGTTGAATTGACAACTCAGTTGCTAATACTTTCAAATATTCTTTGGCTCCCCTTGTGTCGAATCTATAAATTTGGGTTGAATACTCTACCCTCGAAAACTATTGCAATCCCCTATACTTGTGGGTTATCAGAGAACTAACCCAATTAGAACCTCTCCACCGGGATAGTTTTTTTAGCTGGGTTAGAGCACTATTTCTCAAACTAACCCCTCCTATTTGGATACTTTGAGGCTATTTCAGCCCAAACTAGCTCTAATGGCCTCTTTGATTCGTAGGATTTTGAAAACATAGGAATAGGAGAAGTGTAGGGTTGGAATGGAGTGGCATGCCCATTTGAACCCTATAGAATTAGCAATGATTGTTTGATGCCACAGGAAAAAACAAAGGAATTGTAAAAAGAGGTTGGAGTGGATGTTAAATTTCCTATGAAATGTAGTACAAAATATTCCATAGGACAAATTCCTATGGGATCCAATCCTATGAATCAAAGGACCAACATGGGAAAAAAATTACTAAGGATTTCAATCCTCCAGAAATCCTATAAAATACCTTTGAATCAAAGAAGCCCTAACTCAGGGATCCAAACAAACAGGAGTAGTACTGTACATGCTACGGACTGGAATGTAGCACATTATTTTTTATGGCCATATCACAACATTGTTTTCTACTGCTGGTTCACTAGGGTGTCTTAGTTCGCACTGTTGGTTCACTCAGGGATCCAAACAAAGAGGAGTATGTCCTATCGCCTGCTGGTTCACTGGGCTGTCGTGGTTCGCACTCCTCTAACGTGAGTAGTAGTACTAGTATATACACTATATATACCGCATGATTCTTCGCTCCTTCTTACGTACTTCACCGACATGTGGGAGAGCCAGCATCCGGATCAACGTGTCATGCACCGGATTAGAGTGGGTAATTGAAGGGGGGCATCACCCGGTCTTAGCACCAATAATTTATGACTATAGTGAGTAGTTGATACGTCTCCAACGTATCTATAATTTATGAAGTATTCATGCTGTTATATTATCATTCTTGGGTGTTTTACAATCATTTTATAGCAACTTTATATCATTTTTTGGGACTAACCAATTGACCCAGTGCCAGTTGCTGTTTTTGATTGTTTTTTCACATCACAGGAAAGCAATATCAAACAGAGTCCAAATATTGTGAAACTTTTTGGAAATTTTTTGTGGACCAGAACACCTAGGATGGGCTAGAGCAGCACCTGGGGGGTTCCCCGAGGGGGGGGGGCACACCCACCAGGGCATGCCTGGGGGCCCAGGCGTGCCCAGGTGAGTTGTGCCCACTTTGGTGGCCTCCCGCACCCCCTCTTTACCCTATAAATTCCCAAAAATTCCAGAAACCCTCGGAGTTAACCTAGATCAGAAGTTTCGCCGCCGCAAGGCTCTATAGCCACTGAAAACCAATCTAGACCCTTTCCGGCACCCTGCCGAAGGGGGAATCATCTCCGGTGGCCATCTTCATCATCCCAGCGGCCAGCACGATGAGGAGGGAGTAGTCCACCCTCAGGGCTGAGGGTTTGTACCAGTAGCTATGTGTTTAATCTCTCTCTCTCTCTCGTGTTCTTGAGATATGACGATCTTGATGTATCATGGGCTTTGTTAATATAGTCGGATCATATTGTGTTTTCCCCTCTCTATCTTGTTGTGATGACTTGAGTTTTTCCCTTTGAGATTATGTTGTTATCGGATTGCATACTTTTATGGATTTGAGAACACTTGATATGTGTCTTGCAATTGAATACTCGTGGTGACAATGGGGTATCATATTGATTCACTTGATATATGTTTTGGCACTCAACTTGTGACGCCCCCGATTTGACCGTACACTAATCATACATGCAAACGTGTATGATCAAGATCAGGGACTCACGGGAAGATACCACAACACAACTATACAAATAAAATAAGTCATACAAGCATCATATTACAAGCCAGGGGCCTCGAGGGCTCGAATACAAGAGCTCGATCATAGACGAGTCAGCGGAAGCAACAATATCTGAGAACAGGCATAAGTTAAACAAGTTTTCCTTAAGAAGGCTAGAACAAACTGGGATACAGATCAAAAGAGGTGCAGGCCTCGTGCCTGGGATCCTCCTAAACTACTCCTGGTCGTCGTCAGCGGGCTGCATGTAGTAGTAGGCACCTCTCGAGTAGTAGTAGTCGTCATCGACAGTGGCGTCTGGCTCCTGGGCTCCATCGTCTGGTCGCAACAATCGAGTATATAAAGGGGAAAAGGGGGAGCAAAGCAACCGTGAGTACTCATCCAAAGTACTCGCAAGCAAGGAGCTACACTACATATGTATGCATTGGTATCAAATGGAATAAGGGTATCATATGTGGACTGAACTGTAGAATGCCGGAATAAGAGGGGGATAGCTAGTCCTTTCGAAGACTACGCTTCTGGTAACCTCCATCTTGCAGCAGAAGAAGAGAGTAGATGGTAAGTTCACCAAGTAACATCGCATAGCATAATCCTAATCGATGATCCTCCCCTCGTCGCCCTGTGAGAGAGCAATCACCGGTTGTATCAGGCACTTGGAAGGGTGTGTTTTATTAAGTAATTGGTTCTAGTTGTCATAAGGTCAAGGTACAACTCCAAGTCGTCCTGTTACCGAAGATCACGGCTATTCGAATAGATTAACTTCCCTGCAGGGGTGCACCACATTTCCCAACACGCTCGATCCCCTTTGTCCGGACACACTTATCTGGGTCATGCCCTGCCTCGGAAGATCAACACGTCACAGCCCTACCTAGGAACAACAAAGAGGTCAGCACACCGGTCTAAATCCTATGCACGCAGGGGTCTGGTCCCATCGCCCATTGCACACCTACACATTGCGAGGGCAGCTGGTGAGCAGACCTAGCAACCTCCATTACAAAAGAAGTAACGTTACGCGGTCCTACCCGGCGCGCACCGCTTAGTCGCTGATGTCACGAAGGCTTCGGCTGATACCACGACGTCGAGTGCCCATAACTGTTCCCGCGTAGTTGGTTAATGCGTATAGGCCAGTAGCCAGACTCAGATCAAATACCAAGATCTTGTTAAGCGTGTTATCTTGAAGTAACCGCGAACACCGACCAGGGCCAGGCCCACCTCTCACCTGGGTGGTCTCAACCTGCCCTGTCGTTCCGCCACAAAGATCCACATAGAAGGCCGTCGGGAAAGTATGTCCTTTCAGCCCCCAATTCGTGAATCAACCGCGGGTACTCAACAAGCCGACCCAACTTTAGTCACAACATATATCATGTGTAGTAGGTATAGTATATACCCGTGATCAACACCCTAGTGATCACGGCCCGATAGTTAGCACGGCAGACCGACAAGAATGTAGGGCCACTGATGATAAACTAGCATCCTATACTAAGCATTTAGGATTGTAGGTAAAGTATCAACAATGTAGCAACAATGATAGGCTATGCATCAGAATAGGATTAACGGAAAGCAGTAACATGCTACACTACTCTAATGCAAGCAGTAGAGGGAAGAGTAGGCGATATCTGGTGATCAAGGGGGGGGGGCTTGCCTGGTTGCTCTGGCAAGAGAGAGGGGTCGTCAACACCGTAGTCATACTGGGTAGCGGCGGCGTCGGTCTCGGTGTCTAGTGAGAGAAGAGGGGGAAGAAACAATAAATATTAAGAAAACAGATGCATAGTGATGCATGACATGACAAATAGCGGTGCTAGGGGTTCCCTAACGCGGTATGAGGTGGTACCGGCGAAGGGGGGAAACATCCAGGAAAATATCCTCGGGGTTTCGCGTTTTCGGACAGATGAATTGGAGGGGGAAAGCTACGTGTTCACTATGCTAGGAGTACGTGCCGGACGAACGGGCCGCGTATCTGGATTCGTCTCGTCGTTCTGAGCAACTTTCATGTACAAAGTTTTTCCATCCGAGCTACGGTTTATTTTATATTAATTTGAAAAGATTTAAATCATTTTTAGTATTTATTTAATTATTTAATTCAACATAATCCAGAACAGTGTTTGCTGACGTCAGCATGATGTTAGCAGTTGACCTGGTCAACCTGACAAGTGGGTCCCACTTGTCATAGACTGTTTAGTTAATTAACAGTAGTTAATTAGTCATTAGGTTAATTAATCATAATTAGTTAATTTAATCAAAATTAATTAAGTTAATTATTTAGTTAATTAATTAATTATTTATTTATTTATTTTTATTTTTTGGAAAACATTCTAGGGGCGTGGGCCCCGTTTGATAGTGGCCAGAGGCCATATCGGGCACGGGCGCTGGGCGCTGTGGGCGCCCGACCCAGGAGAGAGTCAAGCGGGCGCAGGTGGGCGCCGGAGCCGGGCGCGTGGTCGGCGGTGCGGCGCGAGCATTCGCCGGAGGGAGACGCCAGCGGGAGAGCAGCGGCGGGCGCGGGCTGATGTGCAGCGGCAGGAGACGACGAGAGGCAAGCGGGGGAGGTCGTGAAGCCGAGCGTGGGCAGAGGCGCAGATAGGCGCGGGCAAGCATGGGGAGAGGCAGCGGCGGTGGCTGCGGCCTGGCGGGAGCCGCGACAAGGGAGCGCAGGGCAGGGGCGGAATTGGCTGGCAGAGGCGGGCTCGAGCAGGAGGTAGCAGCGGCAAAAGGGGGGCGCCGGCAGCAGCGAGAGCAGCAGCGAGGGGGGTGCGCGCCGACGGGTGCGGGAGCGAGGCGAGGAGGGCCGTGGGTGCACGCACAGGGAGCGGTTGGCAGGGGTGGCCGCGGGCGCCGTTTCGAGCGGCGCGACGAGCTGCGGGCGGCTGTCGCGTGCGGCTAGGAGGCCAGGAGCTGCCAGAGTGCAAGCTCGGGCGCGGGACGGCGGGGATTGGCCGACACGAGCGGGTGGCCAGGTCGCCGGCGCGGGCGGTGGCCACGGTGGGGAGCGCGAGCTGCACGGCAGGGCAAGTTGTGGGGACCACAAGAGAGAGGAGGCAGAGGGGTTGTGGCTCACCCCCGTTGCAGGGGATCGGGGCGGCGAGGATCGTGGTAGCTCATTGGGGAGGAGATGAGGATGCGACAGTCTGGCAAGCGGCGACGGCACGACAACTCCGGCGAGGGGCGTCGGGATCGCGCCCTCCCGATCCAGATCCAGCGGGAGTGGGGGCGAGAGAGAGACTGGGGGGTCGTGGGGTGCGGGGCTAGGGGTTTGGTTCGGTGGGGGTTATGTGTAGGCCGGGGGTGGCCTGGCCTGGCTGGGAGATGGCCCAGTTGGGCCGGGGTCTTTTCTCTTTTCTGTTTTTCTTTTTTTGTTTATTATTCTTTTACTATTTTTATTTTATTTTCCAATATATTTATTTTTTGAAAAATATATAATTAACACGCAAATTGCATTACTAAATATACCTCTGCCACAATAACTTTGGCACCTAAATAAAATAGTTTCGTAATTATTTAGTATTTAAATAGCAGTTCTTACCATTGTTTTTAATTACTATGGTGCACTTAAATACTTTACAGAAGTGTGGTTTCTTCACCAATTTTTAGTATGGATTATTTGCCACATCCCGAACATTTTAGTTTTAATATTTGAAAACTTTTATCATTTGATTTTAAGTCAAATTTGAATTTGGATCGGTTCTGAACATGAGATTAGCAACTGTAATCGAGGTGACGTGGCATCATTAGCAGAGGTTTACTGTACCTTAATTATTCGGCGTCACAATTCTCCTCCACTAGAAGAAATCTCGTCCCGAGATTTAAGAGGTGGAGTAAGGGGGAAAGTTCTGGTTACGAAATTCTATCGAGTCTTCTCGGTCTTGGTTGTTCTTTTTGAAGAGGTCAATCCATTACGTTGATGACCTCATTTCTCTACTTTAAGTCATCATGATGAAGTCAACATCCTTTCTTCGAGAACTCCATTGTACTTACGAAAGAATAAAGGGTGGGTATTCTGGGAGAACAGACCTATGCAAGGTTGACTATCTGTTCAATAACATCGGGGAAGGTTGCGGCAAGTAACTGTAACATCCCAAATTTTCAATTTGGAATGTTATACATTAGATCATCATGCATATCATATTTTATTTTGCATTTTGGTTGATCCTAGAAATTCTATGCAACTCAATGGCCCACGGAGAGAGCTGGGGATTTCGTTATTTTCATATTTGAGTTTTCTCAAATTTTGAGAATAGGATCATTTGATTTTATTTATTTTATCGTCAATTATTTCTATTACAAAAATATGAGAGAGGGAATAAAATGACTTTCCCAAAATAAAGAAATATTGAGGATTTAATAATAAAATCAAATAAGATTTTATTTCGGAGTTTTTCGGTGTTTTATTTGAATTTAGGAAAAAAGTGTGTTTTTCAAAATTGAATTTAGGGCCCACATAATGTTCACCTTATGCGGCTTGATTTTAGAAGCCCGTGAAAATTTATTTCGGAATTTTTGGAGTCCGTTTAGTATTTCTTTTTATTTTTCTTCCGAGAGGAATAAATAAAAAAAATGAACCGACTTCGGGCCGTACCCGAGATGGACACCGCCCGGGGGCAGCCTTTAAATAGCGCCGCCCCGAGCCGCCCCAGCCCATCATCCCCGCCACGATCCGCGCGCGCCGCCAGAGCCGCCGCCGCCGCCGATGACGATCCCGCCGCCCGAGGTTCGTCGCGCCTTGTTTTTCGTGCCAAAAAAAATAGAAAAAAAATTCGGTGTTCGTCGTTTTTCTTTTTCTCAGATTAAATCCGCGATTTTTCTGATCGCGATTCGTGATCCGATTTTCATTTTAGTTTAACTTTTCACTCGTTTATCGGAATCAGGCGATTCAAACGCCTAGAGTTTCGTCTCGAAACTCTTTATCCATTTAACCAACTTAAACAAGTTTTTGTTACTGTAAAATTTGCCCTAGATCCGGATTAGTAGAACGAAGTTGTTTTTCTTTCGCCGTTTGTTTTTCGTTGCTTCGTTTGATTTGATTCTTTTTGCCAACCGGAGTTCTTAAGTTGAACTTTCTGGTTAGATCTCTTATTTGAGTTTTACCTGTGCATTAGATGAGTACTTATTGTATGCTTGTTTGTTTGTCTGTGATAGAATACCCGGAGTGCGCCGCCTGTTACTTCGAATCGTTAGGTTTCGTGGATCATCAGCAAGGCAAGTAACACTTTGATCATACCTTTTCTACTACCCAGTTTTATTGCATTAGATCAATCCTCACACATTGCATAATTAGGATCTAATTAAATTGTGGGATGGGAAGTAGATGAGGTAGTACCTATTACCTGTTTATTTTCAAATCTTTGGGAGTAACTTCTACGTTTGCTTATTATGCCATGCTATGCTAGTAGACGTGGATTGGGTGAGTGAAATCCATGACAGATGTGAGATTATTAATTAATGGTTTATCTAAGGTGGCAACTTAAACACACATCTGGGTGGATTGAGGCACCTGGGTATTCCAGGACTTGCCTGTTTTCTTTTGGACCGCCACCCAGGCTCAAAGGGATCATGAGACTATTCATACTAGAAACTTCCGTGTGCAGCCACAAGCTATTATGGGATCTAGCATAGTTGACTAAGTCGTGCGAACTCTTACAGTGGTAGACTAGCAGATGTAGGGGATGTAGGTGGTACGGTCTACCCATCGTAAGGTGCTAGCGCTTCTGAAGGACTATGTCTCGGTCATCCGTCTTCTCAAACACCATGTAGTGAGAGAAACCAAACGAAGGCGATTGAGTCTTGTGGGGAAAAGTGCGCAAACCTCTCCAGAGTGTAATAAACTAATCATGGTTAGCCGTGTCCCCGGTTATGGACATCTTGAGTATCTAGTACTTGGATTTTCATGTGAATCTCAACATGTTACTCTAAATTAATTTTGTTGGGTTAT
Source organism: Triticum urartu (assembly GCF_056163025.1). Taxonomy (NCBI): domain Eukaryota; kingdom Viridiplantae; phylum Streptophyta; class Magnoliopsida; order Poales; family Poaceae; genus Triticum; species Triticum urartu. The sequence goes on along the minus strand of NC_141876.1, from coordinate 395,235,822 downwards.
GTTTAATGATAATATTTAATTGGGATTGAGAATGCTGTCAACCATTCTCAATGTTTAACAACCACCATGATAGTAATTAAATTTTATTCCTTTGAAGTAGGGAAAAATTGGCTTTACGCAAAACTGTAACCATAGAGCTTTCCACCAGCCAAATATGCATATAGTATAGCCGTTTCATTCCATTACTCTCTATGTGTTACATTGCCAGCATATTCCATGTGCTGGCCCGTTTCGGGCTGCAACGTTAATGTTGCAAACTTTTCAGACGATGATTAAGGAGTTTTTAGGTCGTGGTTCTATACTCAGTGATGCCGTTGGAGTTGATGGACTCACTTATCTTCCAAGCCTTCCACTGTTATCGTTATTAGATGGCCTTAAGCCATATTTATTGTAATAAGTTCTCTTTTGAGACACTCGATGTAATAAGTGTGTGATTGCTACTCTGTTATAAATCCTCCGAGTACTGTGTGGTGTCAGCATTACTGATCCAGGGATGACACCAGAGCATAGAGATCAGACTATTTGAGGTCTGGTCGCTACAGAGATGGTATCAGAGCACACGCTTACTGTAGGACACGACCACTAAGCTAAAGACCTAGATCACTATTCACTCTCTTCTCTTCTGACCTCTCATCTTTTCTACTCTTTAGGATGGCGGATGCAAGGAATAAGTTCATGCAACCGGATGAAGATACACCCTTTGGACGACACTTGAAGGAAGTCACTAGATACCTGAATATAGGAGTACCAAGCTTCACGGGAACCTACAACGCCACTTTAGCTGAAGAAGAGCGCTGGATGATTCAAGTTCAAGTTCCAGGAAGGACGTTCATGCCAGTCACTGAGCCCATAGAGTTTCCTTTTGATGCACCAACTTGGAATCTAGGAAAGAGCATGGCAGCTCACATCGCCATGGGACGCATTGGAGAAGTCTACCGCAAGGATCTCAAGGATACTATCTACCATATTTGTGGGCGCCGAGATGAACACTGGGAGATGATCAGCACCAGGAAGGATAGATCAATCGCAGCTTTTATCCAGGAGCTAAACCAGCACATTCGACGACAGGAGAACCAGATGTGCGCCGACATGATAGACCTAAAGAAGGCAAAGAATAGAATCAAGGAACTGGAGGAAGAACTCAAGGCTACACGTGAAGATTATGAAGAGGAAATTGAAGTATTGGTGGAGAAGAATGACGACCTGATCAAGAAGATCAGAATATTTATGGGAGGCCCTACACCAGTAGATGAAGACGAAGAACCCCAGGAAATTAGTCCGGAAGACTACATCATCATCGACAGCACCGACTCGGAAGCAGATAGTAGCGATGATGACTATGTTGATGAAGCTGGAGCAGATATTATGGAGTCAACAACCGAATAATATTTCTAGTAGACCACTTCATCATTAGTAGTAGTCCACCATGTAAATATAGTAGTCCGAGCACTTTTGCGATAGATAGATCGATTGTATGCCCTTGTTTGATTGATTGAAGTGAATTGTTTGTTTTGCCTCATGTGCATATGGGTAGTGTTTTGTCTTTAGACCTCCTCTATTCTTATATCTCATCTTTTCTAAACTCTCAGATGCCTCCGAGACGTGACCCTGGATTTGCCTTTCCACCGGAGCTCACCCAGTTGATCCAGCAGCAGAACACATTGATGCAGTTGCTAGTACAGAATCAAAATCAGGGAACAACAACAACTACCCACCACCACCACCCCCACCTGTTGACCACTTAACCCGTTTTCTCAGGCTGAATCCGCCGGTGTTTTCCAGTGGCACCGAGCCAATAGTAGCAGATGATTCGCTCCGCTAGACAGCTAGGGAGTTGACCACAGCAGGATGCACAGATGCGGAGAAGGTGAAGTTTGCCGCACATTAGTTTGAAGGACCCGCAGCATCATGGTGGGAGAATTTCACAGCCACTTTCCCTATCGACACTGTCACATGGGACCAGTTTCAGCAGGATTTTCGTACTGCACATGTTTCAACAGGAGCTATGGCCATGAAGAAGCGTGAGTTTCGCAACTTGCGCCAAGGAGGAAGGACAGTTGGCCAGTATGTGGAGGAATTTAGTAAGCTAGCACGTTATGCCCCAGATGACGTCACTACGGATGCAGCTAAGCAGGAGAAGTTTCTGGAAGGACTGAATGATGAGCTGAGCATGCAGTTGATGGTAGCAACCTTCAACAACTACCAGGAGTTGCTAGATCGTGCTCTTATGATTGAAGGGAAGCAGCAGCAAATTGAGAATCGCAAGAGGAAGTATGGACAAGGAAAGTACAATTCAGGAGCTCAGCAGAAGCCACGTTTTACCCCTAGACCGGGAGGAGATTTTCAGCATACCCATGGAGGAGGTAGCACGCACAATCACAATGGCACCAAGAATGGTAATGGCAATGGAGGAAGCAACGGCCAGAACCGCACCAACCCCTCAACCCCAGCCAAGAAGGACCTAAGCCAAGTCACTTGCTTTAAGTGTTTGAAGATAGGACATTATGCCAATGAATGTCCTGAATTACAAAATGGAAATAGTAATGGAAGTTCTGGGAAGAAGCCGAACCCTTTCAATAGGGGACAGGTGAACCACGTTAGCATGGAGGAGGTTGAAGCTCAGCCCGATGCAGTAATAGGTAAGTTTTTGGTTAAGTCATTTACTGCACTCGTTCTTTTTGATACTGGCGCATCGCATTCATACATCTCAAGGGGATTTGTGGATAAGTATAACCTACCAACCCAAGCCCTTAGGTCACCCATGTTAGTCACCTCGCCCGGAGCAGAGTATGTGGCTAGTCTATGGTGTGATCGGTTACCATTAAGGATTGGTAACTATGTTTTTCCCTCAGACCTAATAGTATTGGAATCTCAAGGATTGGATGTGATATTAGGCATGGATTGGCTATCAAAGTATGAAGGGAATATTGAGTGTGGTAGTAAGTCAATTTTGCTTAGCACCCTAGAAGGGAGAAGGATCAAGTATGTATCCCGGCATGTGCCAAAGAGGACTCAAGTAAATTGCCTAATAGGAGTTGTGCAGGAGGAAGTACCAGTGGTAAGGGATTTCCCTGATGTATTTCCAGAGGAGTTGCCAGGCATGCCACCGGATAGAGATATTGAGTTTTTGATTGGCCAGGCACAGGTCCAATATCAAAGAGACCATATAGGATGCCAGCAAAGGATTTGGTGGAAATTAAGAAGTAGATTAAGGAGTTACTGGATAAGGGATATATTCTCCCAAGTTCTTCACCTTGGGGATCGCCAGTACTTCTAGTGGAGAAGAAGGATGGATTGTTAAGGATGGTTGTTGATTATCGAGGATTGAATGAAGTAACAATCAAGAACAGGTACCCGCTACCAATGATCAACGATCTATTTGATCGATTGCAAGGAGCTAAGGTATTTTCCAAGATCGATCTGCGATCAGGATACCACCAGTTGAAGATTTGAGAACAGGATATTCCGAAGACAGCTTTTACCACTAGGTATGGGCTGTATGAGTATACCGTTATGTCATTTGGTCTGACTAATGCACCTGCCTATTTTATGAACATGATGAACAAAGTGTTTATAGAGTTTTTGGATAAGTTCGTCATAGTGTTCATTGATGATATCCTGGTTTATTCAAAGAATGAAGAGGAACATAAGGAGCATTTGCGTTTGGTACTTGGAAAGCTCAGAGAACATCAATTATATGCCAAGTTCAGCAAATGTGAGTTTTGGTTGAAGGAAGTAGGATTCCTCGGACACGTTATATTAGGAGAAGGTATAGTAGTAGATCCCGCTAAAGTTGAAACCGTGACCAAGTGGGAAGCCCCAACAACAGTTGGAGAGATCCGGAGTTTTCTTGGACTCGCAGGATACTACCGGAGATTTATTGAGAATTTCTCAAAGAATGCGAAAGCTATGACTGAGTTGTTGAAGAAAGATACCAAGTTCATATGGATAGAGGAATGTGAGGCTAGTTTCCAGGAGTTGAAGAAACGTTTGGTTACCTCACCAATGTTGATTTTGCCAGACCAGACCAAAGATTATGAGGTGTATTGTGACGCTTCACGTCGAGGACTTGGAGCAATGCTTATGCAGGAAGGGAGAGTTGTTTCATATGCCTCAAGACAACTAAAGCCTCATGAGTTGAATTATGCCACACATGATTTGGAGTTAGCAGCCGTAGTGCATGCTTTGAAAACATGGAAACCATTTTCTCATTGGAAATCATTGTGAGGTGTACACGGATCATAAGAGTTTGAAATACATCTTCACACAGAAGGAGTTAAATCTCAGACAAAGGAGATGGTTGTAGCTTATCAAGGATTATGATATTGCATTATCATCCTGGAAAGGCTAATGTAGTAGCAGACGCTTTTAGCCGTAAGAGCCATGTCAATACGTTAATGACGGGAGGAATACCAAGGGAGTTAGCCGAAAATCTTCATGAACTATTTTTGGAAATAGTTCCGAGAGGTTATGTAGCAGCAATGGAGATTCAGTCAACCTTGATGGATAAAATCAGGGAAGCTCAGAAAGCGGACAAAGAGATTGCCGCTATAAAGGAGAAACTAAGCAAAGGAAAAGCTAAAGGATTTTGTGAGGATGAGCACGACACCTTATGGTTTGAAGACCGCGTTTATGTGCCCAATGACCCGGAGATTAGGAAGTTGATTTTGCAAGAGGCACACGACTCACCGTATTCAATTCACCTAGGAAATACCAAGATGTATTTGGATTTGAAGGATATTTTCTGGTGGACCGGAATGAAGAAGGATATTGCGGAGTATGTAGCAGTTTGTGATGTATGCCAGAAAGTAAAGGCAGAGCATCAGAAGCCAGCAGGATTGTTACAACCATTGCCGATACCCGAATGGAAGTGGGATAAGTTAGGCATGGATTTTGTCACAGGATTGCCCAGGACTCGTTCAGGCTATGACTCGATTTGGGTTGTAGTTGATCGATTGACGAAAGTATCTCATTTCATCCCAGTAAAGACCACTTACACCAGTGCTAAGTTGGCAAAGATATACATGTCTAGGATCGTATGTCTGCATGGAGTTCCACGGAGTATCATATCAGATAGAGGAACCCAGTTTACCTCAAGTTCTGGCAGCAGTTGCATGAAACTTTGGGAACTAGGCTAGAATTCAGTACAGCTTTTCATCCACAGACAGATGGACAGACCGAGAGAGTCGATTAGATTTTGGAGGATATGCTGAGAGCTTGTGCGCTAGATTATGGATCTAGTTGGGACGATAATTTGCCATATGCAGAGTTCTCTTACAATAACAGTTACCAAACCAGTTTAAAGATGGCCCCTTTCGAAGCCTTGTACGGAAGGAGGTGCAGGACACCGTTGTCATGGGACGAAGTTGGAGACCGCCAATTGTTTGGAGCTGACTTGATTAAAGAGTCTGAACAGAAGGTGAAGCTGATTCGCGATAGGCTCGAGGTAGCCCAGTCCAGGCAGAAAAGTTATGCAGATTCTAAATGCAAGGAGATAGTTTACGAAGTCGGAGATAGAGCTTATCTTCGAGTATCTCCACTTCGGGGAACAAAGCGTTTTGGAGTTAAAGGGAAGTTAGCACCACTATTTGTAGGACCATATCGAGTTTTGGAGCGTATGGGAGAAGTGGCCTACAAGTTGGAATTGCCCGAAGGATTGTCAGGAGTACATGATGTGTTCCACGTTTCTCAGTTAAAGAAATGTCACGCGGAGATGGTTGACATACCGTTGAGAGACACAGTGCCTTTGGAAACTATTCAGTTGGATAACGATTTGACCTACGAGGAGAAGCCGGTTAAGATTCTCGAGTTTGACAGCCGAGTTACTCCCAGCAAGGTTATCAAGTTTTGCAAAGTTCAGTGGAGCCACCACATGGAGGATGAAGCCACCTGGGAACGAGAGGAAGATTTGCTCAAAGACCACCCTCGCCTATTTTCTAGCCAACCCGAATCTCGAGGGCGAGATTCATCTTAAGGGGGGTAGGTTTGTAACATCCCAAATTTTCAATTTGGAATGTTATACATTAGATCATCATGCATATCATATTTTATTTTGCATTTTGGTTGATCCTAGAAATTCTACGCAACTCAATGACCCACGGAGAGAGTTGGGGATTTCGTTATTTTCATATTTGAGTTTTCTCAAATTTTGAGAATAGGATCATTTGATTTTATTTATTTTATCGTCAATTATTTCTATTACACAAATATGAGAGAGGGAATAAAATGACTTTCCCAAAATAAAGAAATATTGAGGATTTAATAATAAAATCAAATAAGATTTTATTTCGGAGTTTTTCGGTGTTTTATTTGAATTTAGGAAAAAAGTGCGTTTTTCAAAATTGCATTTAGGGCCCAAATAAATGTTCACCTTGTGCGGCTTGATTTTAAAAGCCTGTGAAAATTTATTTTGGAATTTTTGGAGGCCGTTTAGTATTTCTTTTTATTTTTCTTCCGAGCGGAATAAAAAAACGAACCGACTTCGGGCCGTACCCGAGCGGGACACCGCCCGCGGGCAGCCTTTAAATAGCGCCGCCCCAAGCCGCCCCAGCCCATCAGCCCCGCCTCGATCCGCGCGCGCTGCCAAAGCCGCCGCCGCCGACGATCCCGCCGCCCGAGGTTCGTCGTGCCTCGTTTTCCGTGCCGAAAAAAAAGAGAAAGAGAAAAAAATTCGGCGTTCGTCGTTTTTCTTTTTCTCGGATTAAATCCGCGATTTTTCTGATCGCGATTCCTGATCTGATTTTTGTTTTAGTTTAACTTTTCGCTCGTTTATCGGAATCAGGCGATTCAAGCACCTAGAGTTTTGTCTCGAAATCCTCTATCCATTTAACCAACTTAAACAAGTTTTTGTTACTGTAAAATTTGCCCTAGATCCAGATTAGTAGAACAAAGTTGTTTTCTTTTATCGTTTGTTTTTTGTTGCTTCGTTCGATTTGATTCTTTTTGCCAACCGGAGTTCTTAAGTTGAACTTTCTGGTTAGATCTCTTATTTGAGTTTTACATGTGCATTATATGAGTACTTATTGTATGCTTGTTTGTTTGTCTGTGATAGAATACCCGGACTGCGCCGCCTGTTACTTCGAATCGTTAGGTTTCGCGGATCATCAGCAAGGCAAGTAACACTTTGATCATACCTTTTCTACTACCTAGTTTTATTGCATTAGATCAATCCTCACACATTGCATGATTAGGATCTAATTAAATTGTGGGATGGGAAGTAGATGAGGTAGTACCTATTACCTGTTTATTTTCACACCTTTGGGAGTTACTTCTACGTTTGCTTATTATGCCATGCTATGCTAGTAGACCTGGATTGGGTGAGTCAAATCCATGACAGATGTGAGATTATTAATTAATGGTTTAAGGTGGAAACTTAAACACACATCTGGGTGGATTGAGGCACCTGGGTATTCCAGGACTTGCCTGTTTTCTTTTGGACTGCCACCCAGGCTCAAAGGGATCATGAGACTATTCATACTAGAAACTTCTGTGTGCAGCCACAAGCTATTATGGGCTCTAGCATAGTGGACTAAGTCGTGCGAACTCTTACAGTGGTAGACTAGCAGATGTAGGGGATGTAGGTGGTACGGTCTACCCATCATAAGGTGCTAGCGCTTCTGAAAGACTATGTCTCAGTCATTCGTCTTCTCAAAGACCATGTAGTGCGAGAAACCAAATGGAGGCGATCGAGTCTTGTGGGGAAAAGTGCGCAAACCTCTCCAGAGTGTAATAAACTAATCATGGTTAGCCGTGTCCCCGGTTATGGACATCTTGAGTATCTAGTACTTGGATTTTCATGTGAATCTCAACATGTTACTCTAAACTAATTTTGTTGGGTTATGTTTAATGATGATATTTAATTGGGATTGAGAATGCTGTCAACCATTCTCAATGTTTAACAACCACCATGATAGTAATTAAATTTTATTCCTTTGAAGTAGGGAAAAACTGGCTTTATGCAAAACTGTAACCATAGAGCTTTCCACCAGCCAAATATGCATATAGTATAGCCGTTTCATTCCATTACTCTCTATGTGTTACATTGCCAGCATATTCCATGTGCTGACCCGTTTCAGGCTGCAACGTTAATGTTGCAGACTTTTCAGACGACGATTAAGGAGTTTTTAGGTCGTGGTTCTATACTCAGTGATGCCGTTGGAGTTGATGGACTCACTTATCTTCCAAGCCTTCCGCTGTTATAGTTATTAGATGGCCTTAAGCCATATTTATTGTAATAAGTTCTCTTTTGAGACACTCGATGTAATAAGTGTGTGATTGCTACTCTGTTATAAATCCTTCGAGTACTGTGTGGTGTCAGCATTACTGATCTAGGGATGACACCGGAGCACAGAGATCATACTGTTTGAGGTCTGGTCACTACAGTAACTCTCGAATTGAAACTTAAGAAATTATCGAGAGCAAAGTAAGGAGGTATCACGGGAAGTTTCGAGCAAGCAGGCAATCGTTCGATGCTTGAAACAGGGCATAAAAGGGGTTCAAAGCAACGGGAATAAGTATTTGGTATGAGACCAGATTTGATGGTGGCTCATGAGTTACATACAAGGCCACGCGCAAGGAACAACCTTGGGAACAGGGGGGTGTACATGAGAGTCAGGTTTCGATCCTGTGGAACTATGGGTTATGGGCCCACCATGTGGGTTAAAAGTAGGAAGACGGGTGACGTCTTGCATGATCATGTAAGCAAAGCATGTCAGAGAATAACCAGTCAGTTATGTTGGTAGCATCGTTGGTACCAAGGGCGAGGAACGAAGAGAACCATTTTCCTGCTCGTTGAAACGAGGCGGACCAATAGCCAAAGTTCTCGTCCATCGGTGCTTACCAAAATGTCATCAACAATAGTAACACAGTCTTACTGACACAGTTGTACACCAAGGTGTTTACATAAGCAGGAGAATATTACTGCTTAGATCATATAGATCACAAGAAACGTTAAACCAACCAATGGAAAGGAAAAATTTGATTATCAGATTAAACAGAACAATGGAAAGGAAATGTGTTTAAACACATATTTTAAGGGTATATCCTTCCCAAGGACAAGTAGAGCATGATATCCATGACAGGGTAGAAACTAGAAAACCATTTAGGTAAGGGGAGAGAAATTTCATGACATTACCCATACAACGGTGTTTGGATAATTGAGCAGGAAACATTTAGCATTGGGCTTCAAATGTTCTTGTTGAAAATCAGAATACCATAAACATGCTTCAAGATAGCATTGACATGGTCACTGGGTAAAGATCAGACTTGGATACTCTAAAGATCCATCAGGAATAACTTATTGAATAAGTCTTACAATTTCCTCATGGAAGAATGGCTAACCTTGATAAGAGGATACATATACTATAACAGTAGGTCCTCTAGCCAGGGGTGCTAAGAAAAGACACCACCTTACTGGGTTATGTAGAGACCAATATTATAACTCTTGGAAATATGTCCCAACCATCATATCTGACCGAGATTCAGTTCTGATTGGTGTCAGGATACCGCAGACTCGAGATGCCTGAGAATAAAAGGTGCAACACAAATTAACGAGATGACATAGCAAGATTCTTGGAAAATAAAAACTATGGAAGCGAGTTCCGAAACAAGAGTTCATCATGCCAAAGAGAGGATGAGGAGGTGCTGATGCACTCAGTGATAATTCATCGAGATTTCCATAAAATGGATTTCCACAAGTAGGTGAACATGGAGATAACATTTGTCAGATCAAATGATATAATGACGTATGCTCGAGGAAAACATACGCAATTAATCATTGGTTGAAAGGTGCACTCGAAATATGGGCTGGGTTGCACGACCAATGTTAGAATGGTGATCCAATTATCGAAAGACTTAGAATGAAACTATCGACCATTAACATCAAAGCAATAGAGTTGCTAGAAGTTTTTTTTAATTACACATCACAGACAATTTGTCGGCATTCCGGTTAGAAACAACACAGGGACCGAGAAAAGAATGGTGATGGTAATAAGTATTACTTGTATCAGAATTTTTAAGAGGTGAAATTCTCATGACATCCTCGGCATACAGATCATAATATTCCAAGGTAGAACACAATATAAGCTAGATAGCAAGGAAATCAGGATACAACTCAAAAACATGAACATGTTTGTGTTGGAGGGGAGGCAATAAAGTGGTTGATGAGAACACAAATCATCAAGGGCAAGGATGGTATTTCTCGTCATGAATTCAATTGATATCCTGGAAGAGCTCCGAATGCTGATGATGATCACGACACATTTGGAACCATGGGTACGACAGAAACTCGAAAAGTTTGTTTTTCAGGGAGAAATGATATGACGAGGAAGATTGGCATAAGGTTATCTCATCATCGAAAATTGTGCTCCGGGAAGGAGGACCAGGTAGCATAGTTAAAATTTGGCATGATAAGGATATAGCTAATCAGGCTAGGAATGACTTGAAGGATTATTAAACTCATAAGCAACGAAAATTACTTAGAGTTATCGTATCGGAGCACGGAATCGATTCACTTATTGATGTTCTCGGTTGACGACAACCCAGAACCCGTGGAGTCACTATGACAAGGAGGGTACTACTTCATCAGAAATTCATAAGATATATCCTCGAGATACCATGGGGGTAATACAAGAAGGCAGGTCAAAATAGAGGTTGGGCAGGCGTATTGATCTGCAGAAGGCAAGTACTCTAACTTGTCCGAGAAAGGAACAAAGATGATCAGTCATGGTTGGAACCACGGTTTCAAAGGACCAACATAGATACAAGATGAACCTATAACAAGGGGACCATTATTAATACCAGAAGTGTCCATGATAGATTCCACATCGGGTCCATGGGCATGAACACAAAGTTCAAGGTCGACTCCCACTTCTCCAAAGCACAACCTTACATTCACTTTTTGTTTTGATAATGGCATTAGTGTTGAAAGTCTTACCAAGTGAAATACCAGATGAGTATGGCCCGTGAAATCTTTTGGGCTTACATAGATTAGTTAAGGCATTGGTTCAAGCCATCGAGGCATCTTAGGAAAATATACCACAAATTTTTAGGAGTAATTAACACAAGCTCAAAAGTAGAGCAGGTTGTCAAAGCAAAGGATACAATTTACCAAAGGAGTTATGTATTAGGAAAAGAACTCAAAAGATTTGAATGTGAATGATACCATCGGATAACAACCCAGCAATGGGTCTGGCATTCCACAACGCAGCTGACATGAGTATCGGTACTCAATCAAAGGAAGAAAGAATGCAAATGCATTAGATTATGGCAATATCTGAATACTTCGATGGTTTAAACCCATAGAAATTATGAATTCCTGATCGGTGTATCCGAATCAGATGCCCTGATCAATTACAAGTAAGTTGAGTAGACTTAGAGGCACCATCAGTCAATGTTTGATTGGCAGAAAACTAGCTCATATCTGGAATGACGTCTGAGCCAAAAAGACAATTCATAAGGATCAGGTGATGATTGTGAGCAATCACACACGTATTGAATCGAGGGACTCAAGATGATAATGACAAAGGATGTCAAAGAATATTGCTAGGAATTTGGAATTAACCATAATGCAGGTAGACAAGAATTTCTAGAGCCATAGGCTGTAGAGGATTCTCGAAAGATCGGATAATATTTCAAAGAATTTTGTGAAACACCTGAACAACCGGGGAGAAACAAATCCTCGGTAAGTGTGAGGATTAATTTGTAGGTGTATTCAGGCGACAAGGAACTGCAAGGCAGTAGGCACAAAGGTTTCTCAAAACAATGACGAATATTTCGGGGTATCTTGTAATAACAAGACCAACTGGGGATGAATGTAAGAATGACAACTGTATGTAGTTATCCATAAGGGTTGTTTGTAGCCGGCGATCATTTGTACTGAAGAGGCTCTTCAGGGGAAAGTATTTCCGAGAACCTAAAGTTAGATTTTAGAAAATCATTTAACCCGAATAGAAGAGAGATCAGAGTCCGGAGTAAAGACAAGGAGTAAAAGATCCTAGCACCACCTAAATGGCGACGTGGGCCCGTAAGACACACGGCCATGTTAGTAAAAGTTTTGTGATGAATAGACTGGACTTCGGCCAAGGAGTATGGAAGGGGGATCCCTACAGGCAGACGGCTCTGATACCAACTTGTGACGCCCCTGATTCGACCATACACTAATCATACACGCAAACGTGTACGATCAAGATCAGGGACTCACGGGAAGATACCACAACACAACTCTACAAATCAAATAAGTCATACAAGCATCATATTACAAGCCAGGGGCCTCGAGGGCTCGAATACAAGAGCTCGATCATAGACGAGTCAGCGGAAGCAACAATATCTGAGAACAGACATAAGTTAAACAAGTTTGCCTTAAGAAGGCTAGCACAAACTGGGATACAGATCGAAAGAGGCGCAGGCCTCCTGCCTGGGATCCTCCTAAACTACTCCTGGTCCTCGTCAGCGAGCTGCATGTAGTAGTAGGCACCTCCCGAGTAGTAGTAGTCATCATCGACAGTGGCGTCTGGCTCCTGGGCTCCATCGTCTGGTCGCATCAATCGAGTATAGAAAGGGGAAAAGGGGGGAGCAAAGCAACCGTGAGTACTCATCCAAAGTACTCGCAAGCAAGGAGCTACACTACATATGTATGCATTGGTATCAAATGGAATAAGGGTATCATATGTGGACTGAACTGCAGAATGCCGGAATAAGAGGGGGATAGGTAGTCCTTTCGAAGACTACGCTTCTGGTAACCTCCATCTTGCAGCAGAAGAAGAGTGTAGATGGTAAGTTCACCAAGTAACATCGCATAGCATAATCCTAACCGATGATCCTCCCCTCGTCGCCTTGTGAGAGAGCGATCACCGGTTGTATCTGGCACTTGGAAGGGTGTGTTTTATTAAGTAACCGGTTCTAGTTGTCATAAGGTCAAGGTACAACTCCAAGTCGTCCTATTACCGAAGATCACGGCTATTCGAATAGATTAACTTCCCTGCAGGGGTGCACCACATTTCCCAACATGCTCGATCCCCTTTGTCCGGACACACTTATCTAGGTCATGCCCGGCCTCGGAAGATCAACACGGTGCAGTCCTACCTAGGCACAACAGAGAGGTCAGCATGTCGGTCTAAATTCTATGCGTGGAAGGGTCTGGGCCCATTGCACACCTACACTTTGCGAGGGCGGCCGGTGAGCAGACCTAGCAACCTCCATTACAAAGGAACTTACGTTACGCGGTCAAACCCGGCGCGCGCCGCTCAGTCGCTGACGTCACGAAGGCTTCCGCTGATACCATGACATCGAGTGCCCATAACTGTTCCCGCGTAGTTGGTTAGTGCGTATAGGCCAGTAGCCAGACTCTGATCAAATACCAAGATCTTGTTAAGCGTGTTATCTTGAAGTAACCGCGAATGCCGAACAGGGTCAGGCCCACCTCTCACCTGGGTGGTCTCAACCTGCATTGTCGTTCCGCCACAAAGATCCACACAGAAGGCCATCGGGAAAGTATGTCCTTTCAGCCCCCAATTCGTGAATCAACCGCGGGTACTCAACGAGCCGACCCGACTTTAGTCACAACATATATCATGTGTAGTAGGTATAGTATATACCCATGATCAACACCCTAGTGATCACGGCCCGATAATATAGCACGGCAGACGGACAAGAATGTAGGGCCACTGATGATAAACTAGCATCCTATACTAAGCATTTAGGATTGCAGGTAAAGAATCAACAGTGTAGCAACAATGACAGGCTATGCATCAGAATAGGATTAACGGAAAGCAGTAACATGCTACACTACTCTAATGCAAGCAGTAGAGGGAAGAGTAGGCGATATCTGGTGATCAAGGGGGGGACTTGCCCGGTTGCTCTGGCAAGAGAGAGGGGTCGTCAACACCGTAGTCGTACTGGGTAGCGGTGGCGTCGGTTTCGGTGTCTAGTGAGAGAAGAGGGGGGAAGAAAAATAAATATTAAGCAAACAGATGCATAGCGATGCATGACATGACAAGTAGCGGTGCTAGGGGTGCCCTAACACGGTATGAGGTGGTACTGGCGAAGGGGGAAACATCCGGGAAAATATCCCTGGGGTTTCACGTTTTCGGACAGATGAATTGGAGGGGGAAAGTACGTGTTCGCTATGCTAGGGATGCGTGGTGGATGAACGGGCTGCGTATCCGGATTCGTCTCGTCGTTCTGAGCAACTTTCATGTACAAAGTTTTTCCATCCGAGCTACGGTTTATTTTATATTAATTTGAAAAGATTTAAATAATTTTTAGGATTTATTTAATTATTTAATTCAACATTATCCAGAACAGTGTTTGCTGACGTCAGCATGACGTCGGGAGTTGACCTGGTCAACCTGACAGGTGGGTCCCACTGGTCATAGACTGTTTAGTTAATTAGGTTAATTAGTCATTAGGTTAATTAATCATAATTAGTTCATTTAATCAAAATTAATTAAGTTAATTATTTAGTTAACTAATTAATTAATTATTTTAATTAATTAATTATTATTTTTTTGAAAAACATTCTAGGGGCATGGGCCCCGTTTGACAGTGGCCTAGAGGCCATTCCGGGCACGGGCGCTGGGCGCTGTGGGCGCCCGACCCAGGAGAGGGCCGAGCGGGCGCAGGTGGGCGCCGGAGCCGGGCATGTGGTCGGCGGCACGGCGCGGGCGTTCGCCGGAGGGAGAAGCCAGCGGGAGAGCAGCGGCGGGCGCGGGCCGATGCGCAGCGGCAGGAGACGACGGGAGGCAAGCGGGGGAGGGCGTGAAGCCGAGCGCGAGCAGAGGCACAGATAGGCGCAGGAAAGCACGGGGAGAGGCAGCAGCGGTGGCTTCGGCCCGACGGGAGCCGCGACAAGGGAGCGCAGGGCAGGGGCGGAATCAGCTGGCGGAGGCGGGCTCGAGCAGGAGGTAGCAGCGGCAAAAGGGGGGTGCCGGCGGCAGCTAGAGCAGCAGCGAGGGGGTGCGCGCCGACGGGCGCGGGAGCGAGGCGAGGAGGGCTGCGGGTGCACGCACATGGTGCGGTCGGCAGGGGTGGCCGCGGGCGCCGTTTCGAGCGGCGCGACGAGCTGCGGGCGGTTGCCGCATGCGGCTAGGTGGCCAGGAGCTGCCAGAGTGCGAGCCCGGGCGCGGGACGGCGGGGATTGGCCAACACGAGCGCATGGCGAGGTCGCCGGCGCGGGCGGTGGCCACGGTAGGGAGCGCGAGCCGCACGGCGGGGCGAGACGTGGTGACCACAGGAGAGAGGAGGCAGGGGGGTCGTGGCTCACCCCCGTTGCAGGGGATCGGGCCGGCGAGGCTCATGGTAGCTCGTTGGGGAGGAGATGAGTATGCGATAGTCCGGTGAGCGGCGACGGCACGGCAGCTCCGGCGAGGGGTGTCCGGGGTCTTTTCTCTTTTCTGTTTTTATTTTTTTGTTTATTATTCTTTTACTATTTTTATTTTATTTTCCAATATATTTATTTTTTTGAAAAATATATAATTAACACGCAAATTGCATTACTAAATATACCTCTGCCACAATAACTTTGGCACCTAAATAAAATAGTTTCGTAATTATTTAGTATTTAAATAGCAGTTCTTACCATTGTTTTTAATTACTATGGTGCACTTAAATACTTTACAGAAGTGTGGTTTCTTCACCAATTTTTAGTATGGATTGTTTGCCACATCCCGAACATTTTAGTTTTAATATTTGAAAACTTTTATCGTTTGATTTTAAGTCAAATTTGAATTTGGATCAGTTGTAAACTAACGCGAGATTAGCAACTGTAATCGAGGTGACATGGCATCATTAGCAGAGGTTTACTGTAGCTTAATTATTCGGGCATCACACAACTCGTGGATTCCCGACTTGACATTGGGGTAATCTATGCATAGGGGTTGATGCACGTTCTTGTCTTTGTTTCTCCGGTAGAAATCTTGGGGCACTCTTTAAAGTTCTTTGTGTTGGATTGAGTATTATGAATATGAATTTGCTTTAGTGTTATGTTAGTACAAACTCTAGGATATATCAAATGGAAAGAATAGCTTCGTGTTATTTTAGTACGAACTCTTGAATAGATCGAACGGAAAGAATAGCTTTGAGGTGGTTTTGTACCCTAAAAACAATGTATTCTTATGTTCTCCGCTAGATAGGAACTTTGGAGTGATTCTTCATTGCACTTTGAGGGTTGGTTATATGATCCAATTATATTAGCACTGTTGGGAGATTGCACTAGCGAAAGTACGGACCCTAGGCCTCATTTTCAAGCATTGCAATACCGTTCTTGTGCCCGTTTACTATTTGCTACCTTGCTGTTTTTATTTATTCAGATTATAAAAATATATTTCTACCATCCATATTACACTTTTATCACCATCTCTTCGTCGAACTAGTGCACCTATACAATTTGCCATTGTATTGGGTGTGTTGGGGACACAAGAGATTTCTTGTTTTTGGTTGCAGGGTGGTTTGAGAGAGACCATATTCATCCTACACCTCTCACGGATTGATAAACCTTAGGTCTTCCACTTGAGGGAAAATTGCTACTGTCCTACAAAACTCCGCGCTTGGAGGTGCAACACGTGTCTACAAGAATAAAGTTGCATAGTAGACATCAGTAGTCATATCATAAGTCTTTCCAGCAGTAACGCACCGTCAAATCGCACAACCCTACCTTTCCAGTAGTAAGTAAGTTGAATCCACTACTCCCTCACCCTTCTCGCCTCTCTGTCAAACCGTATACACGAAAACTGCCGCGCGTACTTCCTGGGAAAAGCCCCGCCCTCAACTTTTAACTACACGAAAATAGTTCGAGCTTGTCTGTTCTATATAAATACTAGTATTTTATGTTTATTCACCCGTGGGGTTGTTCAATGAATGGAGGGCCGGGGAGCACAAGTGAACAATACTACTACTAGTAAGTAGGAGTCGTACAGTTAGTCATGTTAAATAGAGAGTTTCTTTTCTTTAATGCCACATACACAAATTGAAACGCTTATTGTGGAGAGAAAAATATAGTCACTCCACTATATATGTAGTCAGGGGCCTAGGCGCTTGCTTTACTAGGGTTGCTCTCTTCATTCTCTCATCCTCTCCAGATCTAAATAAGAATGCGGTAGCGACATTTTCTCTCTACTCACCGCTGGTCACAGATCCGTCCGGATCCCTTCGGCCGGTGTGTGTAGAGGACTAGGTGCATCATTCACGCGATCATTGCCGGTGAGGGAGGAAACCCATGGATGCCGGCAGGGCCCGATCCTTGATACGTCTCCATCGTATATACTTTTCCAAACACTTTTTCCCTTGTTTTGGACTCTAACTTGCATGATTTGAATGGAACTAACCCGGACTGACGCCGTTTTCAGCAGAATTGCCATGGCGTTATTTTTGTACAGAAATAAAAGTTCTCGAAATGACCTAAAAATCAATGGAGAATTATTTTGGAATATATAAAAAATACTGGAAGGAAGACCCACGTCAGGGGGGCCTCCACCTGTCCACGAGGGTGGGGGGCGCGCCCCCTACCTCATGGGCCCCCTGACGCTCCACCGACCTCAACCCTGACTCCATATATTCACTTTCAAGGAGAAACAAACCAGAGAGAAGGATTCATCGCGTTTTACGATACGGAGCCGACGCCAAGCCCTAAACTCTCTCGGGAGGGCTGATCTGGAGTCCGTTCGGGGCTCCGGAGAGGAGAATCCGTCGCCATCGTCATCTTCAACCATCCTCCATCACCAATTTCATGATGCTCACCGCCGTGCGTGAGTAATTCCATCGTAGGCTTGCTGGACGGTGATGGGTTGGATGAGATTTATCAAGTAATCGAGTTAGTTTTGTTAGGCTTTGATCCCTAGTATCCACTATGGTCTAAGATTGATGTTGCTATGACTTTTCTATGCTTAATGCTTGTCACTAGGGCCCGAGTGCCATGATTTCAGATCTGAACCTATTATGTTTTCATGAATATATGTGAGTTCTTGATCCGATCTTGCAAGTCTATAGTCACCTACTATGTGTTATGATCCGGCAACCCCGAAGTGACAATAATTGGGACCACTCCCGGTGATGACCATAGTTTGAGGAGTTCATGTATTCACTATGTGCTAATGCTTTGTTCCGGTTCTCTATTAAAAGGAGGCCTTAATATCCCTTAGTTTCCAATAGGACCCTGCTGCCACGGGAGGGTAGGACAAAAGATGTCAATCAAGTTCTTTTCCATAAGCACGTATGACTATATACGGAATACATGCCTACATTACATTGATGAATTGGAGCTAGTTCTGTGTCACCCTATGTTATGACTGTTACATGATGAACCGCATCTGGCATAATTATCCATCACTAATCCGGTGCCTACGAGTTTTCCATATACTGGTTTACGCTTATTTACTTTCCCGCTGCTACTGTTACAATCACTACAAAATACCAAAAACATTACTTTTGCTGTCTTTACTTTTGTTGCCGTTACCACCACTATCATATTAATGTGCTACTGAACACTTTGCTGCAGATACTAAGTTTCCAGGTGTGGTTGAATTGACAACTCAGCTGCTAATACTTGAGAATATTCTTTGGCTCCCCTTGTGTGGAATCAATAAATTTGGGTTGAATACCCTACCCTCGAAAACTGTTGCGATCCCCTATAATTGTGGGTTATCAAGACTATTTTCTGGCGCCGTTGTCGGGGAGCATAGCTCTATTCTTTGAGTCACTTGGAATTTATATCTGCTTATCATTATGAAGAACTTGAAAGATCCAAGAACCAAGATTTATCCCTCAACTACGAGGGGAGGTAAGGAACTGCCATCTAGCTCTGCACTTGATTCACCTTCTGTTTTGAGTAAGCTTGCGACACCTAAACCTACTTCTCCTATTAATTATGATATGTCGCATGTTATTGATGATGCCACTTCTGCTATGCATGATACTTATGATGAAACTACTTTCATGCTTGATACTACTGTGCCACTTGGTGAATTTCTTGATGAACAACTTGCTAGGGCTAGAGAGAATGAAATTATTGAAACTGATAATATTGATGAAAGTGATGATGAAGATTCTCCCCCTGGATATGAATTGCTTGTTGTTCCTGAAGGTTATGTTATGGATGAAGAAACTTCTACAGACTTTCTTGCTTGCAATGATAGGAGTGATCTTAAGAAGATTTTAGCTAAGCTGAAACAAAAAACTTTGAACGCTAGAATGAAATATGATCATGTTTATGCTACTTCACCTATCATTGTTACTGATAAGGATTATAAATTCTCGGTCGACCCTGATATAATTACTTTGGTTGAATCTGATCCTTTCTATGGCTTTGAATCTGAAACTTTTGTGGCACATCTTACTAAATTAAATGATATAGCCACCCTGTTCACTAATGATGAGAAAACTCGCTATTATTATATCCTTAAATTATTTCAGTTCTCATTAAAGGGTGATGCTAAGACATGGTTTAATTCTCTTGATCCTGGTTGTGTGAGTAGTCCCCAGGATATGATTTATTCCTTCTCTGCTAAATATTTCCCCGCTCATAAGAAACAAGCTACTTTAAGGAATATATAATTTTGGCCAAATTGAAGAAGAGAGTCTCCCACAAGCTTGGGGGAGGCTTCTCCAATTACTTAATCCTTTGCCTGATCATCCTCTTAAGAAAAATGAAATAGTTGATATCTTTTATAATGGACTAACCGATGCTATCAGAGACCATCTTGATAGTTGTGCTAGTTGTGTTTTCAGGGAAAGAACACCAGATGAAGCTGAAGTTTTATTGAATAATATGTTGACCAATGAAAATAATTGGACACTTCCCGAGCCAACTCCTAAGCCAACTTCGAAGAAAAGGGGTATTCTATTTCTCAGTCCTGAAGATATGCAAGAGGCAAAGAAATCTATGAAATAAAAAGCTATTAAAGCTGAAGATGTTAAGAATTTACCTCATATTGAAGAAATACATGATCTTAATTTACCACCTGTTGAAGAAATACATGGTCTTGATAACCCGACACAGGTAGCAAAGGTAAATTCTCTCTATCAATATGATAAAGCTGAAATCCCTCCTACTAAATTTGCTAGCCAATGCTTAGATGAGTTTGATAACTTTACGGTTAAACAAGAAAACTTCAATGCTTATGTTGGTAGACAATTGAAACATAATGCTTATATGATTGAACACTTGAGTGATTATATGGCTAATGTTAAAGGAGAACTAAAACTTATTAGTAAACATGCTTCTATGGTTACCACTAAAGTAGAACAAGTACTCAAAGCTCAGAATGATTTTCTCAATGAATTAAACAATAAAAATAATGATTTTGCTGTTAGAGTGGCTACTAGAACTGGTAAGATGACTCAGGAACCTTTGTATCCTGAGGGCCATTCTAAGAGAATTGAGCAAGATTCTCAGAGAACTAATATTGATGCACCTAGTCCTTCTAAAAGGAAGAAAAATAAAAAAGATAGGACTTTGCATGCTTCTAGTGAACCTGTTGTTGACACACCTGAGAATCCTAATGATATTTCTATTTCTGATGCCGAAACACAATCTGGTAATGAATATGAACCTAGTAATAATGTTAATGATGATGTTCATGTCGATGCTCAACCTAGCAATAATAATGATGTAGAGATTGAACCTGCTGTTGATTTTGATAACCCACAATCAAAGAATCAACATTATGATAAGAGAGACTTTATTGTTAGGAAGCATGGTAAAGAAAGAGAACCATGGGTTCAGAAACCCATGCCTTTTCCTCCTAAACCATCCAAGAAAAAGGATGATGAGGATTTTGAGCGCTTTGCTGAAATGATTAGACCTATCTTTTGCTTATGCAATTAACTGATATGCTCAAAATGAATCCTTATGTTAAGTATACGAAAGAAATTGTTACAAATAAAAGAAAGATACCGGAAGCTGAAATTTCCACCATGCTTGCTAATTATACTTTTAAGGGTGGAATACCTAAGAAACTAAGAGATCCCGGAGTACCAACTATACCATGCTCCATTAAAAGAAACTATGTTAAAACTGCTTTATGTGATCTTGGAGCCGGTGTTAGTGTTATGCTTCTCTCTTTATATCGTAGACTTGATTTGAATAAGTTGACACCTACTAAATATCTTTGCAAATGGCTGATAAATCAACTGCTATACCTATCGGTATTTGTGAGGATGTGCTTATTGTGGTTGCATACATTACTATTTGAACGGACTTTGTTATTCTTGATATTCCCGAGGACGATAGTATGTCTATTATTCTCGGAAGACCCTTTTTGAATACTGCAGGGGCTGTTATTGATTGCACCAAAGGCAATGTCACTTTTCATGTTAATGGCAATGAGCATATGGTACACTTTCTGAGGAAACAACCTCAAGTTCATAGTATAAACTCTATTGGAAAAATTCCATCGATTATTTTTGGAGGTTTTGAATTTCCTCTTCCTACTGACAAGAAGAAATATGATATTCTTATTATTGGGGATGTGCATATCCCCGTTGAGGTAACCTAGTGATATTCGAAAATTCTCCGGTTCCATGTTACTTGGAATGAGTTTGTTAACTAGACCTGATCAACCTTGTTAGTGGATTCCTTTTAATGAGCATGAGATGGATGAATTTAGAAAACACAACTCTCTGTACCCTGTTTTTACTTTCTGTTATTTAGTTGAAATAAAGCAAAAATAGTATATCATGTCTGTTTTCTGAATTATCCGTGCAATAAAAAATACCCCGAAAATAAAAGTTCTCCAAATGCCCTGAAATTTAAATATGATTTTTCTATAATATTCGAGAATATCTGGCACTGAGAACACTACAGGGGGAGCAAGCACCTGGCCACGAGGGTCCAGGGCGCGCCCTACCCCCCTGGGCGCACCCCCTACCTCATGGGCCCATGGTGGCTCCCCTCTAGTTATTCCAGCTACCACACACTCCTTCCTCCCACAAACATCACTAACCAGCTCAAACCCGAGTCCAAGCTCATCTTGCTGCCATTTTCGATCTCCTTGCTCGAAGCTCCATTCACAAAAAATGCTTTGGGGGATTGTTATTTGGTATGTGACTCCTCCATTTGTCCAATTAGTTTTTGTTCTAGTGCTTTATTCATTGCAAATTTTTGCTGCTTAGGTGGCCCTGTTCTTGAGCTTGAATGTCAAATTCATGTGGTCAAAAGTAGTTTTAATGCATGATATATCCTCTAGGCACTTGTAGGAGTAGTTGCTATCAATTTTGTTGAGTTTGGTTCACTTTTATCTTGAAGTTACTAAAAATTTCAGAAATTTTTCAGAGGAAGAAATATGTTTAGGAAAATGTACCAGGGTGGTCCTTCAAGGAAGCAAGGACCGAGGCTCGCAATACGCGATGCCGACGATGAACCACCGAGGGAAGCTCAAGTGTGAGCTTGTGAATGGCCTTCAGAGGACTTTATGGATCGAGCAAGAATCAAGGAAGAATTTAACGCGTATGTGCATAATGCCGATCTTGAGAGCTTCGAGGCAGATAAGTGCCGCCAATACCACTATCTCACTGATTCCTTTGTGAGAAGGTTTGAATTTTCATCATCGCGCAATTCTCAAACTGTCCTATTTGATCTTTATGAAAATTCTTATACTACGGACTTAGAGGATTTTAATACTGCTTGCAAACTTCCACAATGAGGCAGCACTAGTGAGCTTCGCAAATCTGAGTTTATAGATTTTCTTGCTAGTATAACTGTGGGGGAATCTAGAGATATAACACAAGCTACCATAGGGAGCATTCATTTTCCTGCTATACATTATTTTGCTCTCTTCATAGGTAGGTGCATAAATGGTAAAGATGAAGCATGTCACATGTGTGTACCTGATCTCAGCGTTCTCAGGAGCGCTTTTTTAGGAGATAAACAATACAACTTGGGGGCTATTGTTGCACGTAGGTTGCATAATAATCGTATTCATGGAGATTTCTTTGGTGGAATTTATGCAACTCGTATAGTGATACGTCTCCAACGTATCTATAATTTTTGATTGCTCCATGCTATATTATCTACTGTTTTGGACATTATTGGGTTTTATTATCCACTTTTATATTATTTTTGGGACTAACCTATTAACTGGAGGCCCAGCCCAGAATTGATGTTTTTTGCCTGTTTTAGGGTTTCGAAGAAAAGGAATATCAAACGGAGTCCAAACGGAATGAAACCTTCGAGAATGTGATTTTCTCAACGAACAAGACCCGGGAGACTTGGACCCTACGTCAAGAAAGAAAAGAGGAGGCCATGAGGTAGGGGGCGCGCCCACCCCCACCAGGCGCGCCCTCCACCCTCGTGGGCCCCCTGTTGCTCCACCGACGTACTCCTTCCTCCTATATATACGTGCGTACCCCCAAACGATCAGAGACGGAGCCAAAACCCTAATTCCACCACTGTAACTTTTTTTATCCCCGAGATCCCATCTTGGAGCCTGTTTCGGAGCTCCACCGGAGGGGGCATCGATCACGGAGGGCTTCTACATCAACACCATAGCCTCTCCGATGAAGTGTGAGTAGTTTACATCAGACCTACGGGTCCATAGTTAGTAGCTAGATAGCTTCTTCTCTCTTTTTGGATCTCAATACAATGTTCTCCCCCTCTCTTGTGGAGAACTATTCAATGTAATCTTCTTTTTGTGGTGTGTTTGTTGAGACCGATGAATTGTGGGTTTATGATCAAGTCTATCTATGAATAATATTTGAATCTTCTCTGAATTCTTTTATGTATGATTGGTTATCTTTGCAAGTCTCTTCGAATTATTAGTTTGGTTTAGCCTACTAGATTGATCTTTCTTGCAATGGGAGAAGTGCTTAGCTTTGGGTTCAATCTTGTTGTGTCCTTTCCCAGTGACAGTAGGGGCAGCAAGGCACGTATTGTATTGTTGCCATCGAGGATAACAAGATGGGTTTCTCTTCATATTGCATGAGTCTATCCCTCTACATCATGTCATCTTGCTTAAGGCTTTACTCTGTTTTTAACTTAATACTCTAGATGCATGCTGGATAGCAGTCGATGAGTGGAGTAATAGTAGTAGATGCAGGCAGGAGTCGGTCTACTTGTCTTGGACATGATGCCTATATACATGATCATACCTAGATATTCTCATAACTATGCTCAATTCTGTCAATTACTCAACAGTAATTTGTTCACCCACCGTAGAATAGTTATGCTCTCGAGAGAAGCCACTAGTGAAACCTATGGCCCCCGGGTCTATCTTTATCATATTAATCTCCTACTACTTAGTTATTTCCTTTGCTATTTCCTTTGCCTTTATTTTACTTTGCATCTTTTATCATAAAAATACCAAAAATATTATCTTATCATATCTATCATATCTCACTCTCATAAGTGGCCTTATAGGGATTGACAACCCCTATTTGCGTTGGTTGCAAGGATTTATTTGTTTTGTGCAGGTATGAGGGACTCGCGCGTAGCCTCCTACTGGATTGATACCTTGGTTCTCAAAAACTGAGGGAAATACTTACGCTACTTTGCTGCATCATCCCTTCCTCTTCAGGGAAAACCAACGTAGTGCTCAAGAGGTAGCAAGAAGGATTTTTGGCGCCGTTGCCGGGGAGGTCTACGCAAAAGTCAACATACCAAGTACCCATCATATACCCTTATCTCCTGTGTTACATTATTGTGACGCCCCCGATTTGACCGTACACTAATCATGCACGGAAATGTGTACGATCAAGATCAAGGACTCACGGGAAGATATCACAACACAACTCTACAATTAAAATAAGTCATACAAGCATCATATTACAAGCCAGGGGCCTCGAGGGCTCGAATACAAGAGCTCGATCATAGACGAGTCAGCGGAAGCAACAATATCTGAGTACAGACATAAGTTAAACAAGTTTGCCTTAAGAAGGCTAGCACAAACTGGGATACAGATCGAAAGAGGCGGGGGCCTCCTGCCTGGGATCCTCCTAACTACTCCTGGTCGTCGTCAGCGGGCATCACGTAGTAGTAGGCACCTCCGGTGTAGTAGGGGTCGTCGTCGACAGTGGCGTCTGGCTCCTGGACTCCAGCATCTGGTTGCGACAACCAGAATGAAAGGAAAAGGGGGAAAAGGGGGAGAAAGCAACCGTGAGTACTCATCCAAGTACTCGCAAGCAAGGAGCTACACTACATATGCATGGGTATCAAATGGAGTAAGGGTATCATATGTGGACTGAACTGCAGAATGCCAGAATAAGAGGGGGGTAACTAATCCTTTCGAAGACTACGCTTCTGGCAGCCTCCGTCTTGCAACATGTAGAAGAGAGTAGACTGAAGTCCTCCAAGTAGGATCGCATAGCATAACCCTAACCGATGATCCTCCCCTCGTCCCCCTGTGAGAGAGCGACCACCGGTTGTATCTGGCACTTGGAAGGGTGTGTTTTATTAAGTATCCGGTTCTAGTTGTCATAAGGTCAAGGTACAACTCCAAGTCGTCCTGTTACCGAAGATCACGGCTATTCGAATAGATTAACTTCCCTGCAGGGGTGCACCACATACCCCAACACGCTCGATCCCATTTGGCCGGACACACTTTCCTAGGTCATGCCCGACCTCGGAAGATCAACACGTCGCAGCCCCACCTAGGCACAACAGAGAGGTCAGCACGCCGGTCTAAACCTAAGCGCATAGGGGTCTGGGCCCATCGCCCTTAGCACACCTGCACGTTGCGTACGCGGCCGGAAGCAGAACTAGCCCCCTTAATACAAGAGCAGGCTTACGTTCCAATCCGGCGCGCGCCACTCAGTCGCTGACGTCACGAAGGCTTTGGCTGATACCACGACGCCGGGATACCCATAACTACTCCCGCGTAGATGGTTAGTGCGTATAGACCAAATGGCCAGACTCAGATCAAATACCCAGATCTCGTTAAGCGTGTTAAGTATCCGCGAACGTCGACCAGGGCCAGGCCCACCTCTCTCCTAGGTGGTCGGAACCTGCCCTATCGCTCCGCCTCAAAGATCCACTCGCGGGTGCTCCTCAAGCCGACCCGTCTTTAATCACCACATGTATCATGTATAAAGTATATAGTATATACCCGTGATCAACTCCCGAGTGATCACGGCCCGATAGTATAGCATGGCAGACGGACAAGGATGTAGGGCCACTGATGATAAACTAGCATCCTATACTAAGCATTAGGATTGCAGGTAAAGGTAACAACAGTAGTAGCAAGGACAGGCTATGCATCAGTATAGGATTAACGGGAAGCAGTAACATTCTACACTACTCTAATGCAAGCAGTATAGAGAAGAGTAGGCGATATCTGGTGATCAAAGGGGGGGCTTGCCTGGTTGCTCTGGCAAGAGAGAGGGGTCGTCAACTCCGTAGTCGTACTAGGTAGCAGCGGCGTCGGTCTCGGTGTCTAGCGGAAGAAGAGGGGGGAAGAAACAATAAATATAATGCAAACAGATGTATAACGATGCATGACAAGGCAAGTAACGGTGCTAGGGGTGCCCTAACGCGGTATTAGGTGATACCGGTGAAGGGGGATAACATCCGGGAAAGTATCCCCGGTGTTTCGCGTTTTCGGACAGATGAACCGGAGGTGAAATGTTGCAGGTTCACTATGCTAGGGACACGTGGCGGACGAATGGGCTGCGTATCCGAATTCGTCTCGTCGTTCTAAGCAACTTACATGTACAAAGTTTTTCCATCCGAGCTACGGTTTATTTTATATTAATTCTAAAAGATTTAAATCACTTTTAGGATTTATTTATTTAATTTAATCAACATTATCCAGAATAGTGTCTGCTGACGTCATCATGACGTCAGCATGACGTCAGTAGTTGACTTGGTCAACCTGACAGGTGGGTCCCAATCGTCATACTCTGTTTTAATTAACTAACAGTTAATTAGGTTAATTAGTGATTAGGTTAATCTAATTATAATTAATTAACCTAATTAATTCCTGTCATTGGCCCAGAGGGGCTTTGCGGGTGCCGGGTGTCGGGCACCAGCCCGAGCGGTTCGGGCGTGCGGGCGAACCCGACGACGGGCGCCGCGGGCGTGGCCGAAGCCTGAGCGGCGACCAGCGCGCGGGGGCGGCACGGCGAGGCCCCCAGGCCGCAACGGCAACAACCGAGGGCGGGGTGCGCGAACGGCGACGGCGGAGGTGGTGTTCAGGGGCGGAGCAGAGCTCCGGGGCGCACGACCGTCGGCGACGAGGCGAGCAAGGGCGTGGTCATGCATAGTCCTGGTGAGGCGGGGCGGTGCGGGGTCGACGGCGACCAACAGGGACGCGACCACGGTGAGCGCGCACGGGAAGGAGGCCGCGGGCGTGCCCGCAGGCGAGGCGCAGGGCGCGGCCACGCACCGGGCGCGGACACGACCAACAGGGGCAGGCCCGTGGCGGAGGCTTCGTGACGAGCATGGGGAAGGGGCGGTGACCGGCGAGGCGGTGTGCGTGCGCGCGAGGCGACACAGTGGAGAAGGAGGAGGGGAAAAGGCGGCTGCTCACGGCGGGAAGTAGGGACTAGGCAGCGGGCGTGAGGAGGGCGACGGGGACGAGCGACGTGGTGGTGGCGACGGGCGTCGGGGTGACTTCGGGGCTCGGCAACGGAGTGGCGGTGGGCGTCCAGCGAGGCAACACCGTGGAGGAGGACGAAGGCGCGGCGGAAGGAAAACGCGAGGAGGAGGCCGGAGGTTGGTGCTCGGCGCCGGCGGGCGGCGACTGTCTCCGGGCGCGGGCGCTCCGAGAGGAGGGGAGCGAGTAGCGAGGGGAAGTGGGGGTCTTCGCCCCGATCCAGATTGGATCGGGAGGGGGGAAGAGGGAGTGGCGGCGTGGGGGGGGAGTGGGAGTTTTGGGTGGGGGTTAGGGTTAGTGGGGGGGGGGTGGGGTGGCCTAATAGGCCTGGGGATGTGCGGGGTGGGCCGGCGTGGTCGGCTGAGCCGACTGGGCCAAGGGGCCCAGTGGGGGGGGGGCTTGTGGCCTGCTGGGCCGAAGCCCAGGGGGCAAGGGGGGGTGCTCCTTTTCTTTTTCTTTTTTTTTGGTTTTGTTTTCTGTTTTTTTGTGTTTTCTTTCTCTTATTTATTTTATGTTCTGTTTTATTTCATTTTCAATCATTTAGACATTCTATAAAATATGTTTGCTGCACTATAATTACCTATGCCATTTTGGCACAGCCCGAACATTTTAGTTTCAACTTTCAAAAACTTTTATTGTTGACATTAATTTAGATTTGAATTCGACGCGGTTTGATCTAACGAAAGCCTAGCAACAGTAACCGAGGTGACGTGGCACGATTAGCGTGGAATTACTGTAGCAAGATTATCCGGGCGTCACAATTCTCCTCCACTACAAGAAATCTCGTCCCGAGATTTAAGAGGGGGAATAAGGGGGAAAGGTCTGGTTACGAAATGCTAACGAACCTTCTCAGTCTTGGTTGCTCTTCTTGAAGAGGTCGATCCATTACATCGACGTCTTCATTTCTCTGCTTCAGGTCATCATGGTGATGTCGTCCTTTTCTCGGGAACTCCAACGTACTTACGAATAGGTAAGGGGCAGCTCAGCTACGACAGAATGTTTATGAGGGAAACAATCTGGGGGTTAACCCATGAATGAGCGTAAGATTATCTCTCGAGCTGAACATATCGAATACATCAAGAGTAAGGTACGAAGGTACAATAAGGGGTTCCAAGTGGATAGATAGTTGCTCGAAGTCTGAACCAGAGTGAGAAAGGGTTTCAGAGCAACGAGAGTAAGTATTGCGTCTGATACCAGAATAGAGCACTAGGAAGGTGGCCCGTGAATTAAATACGAAGCCAAGCGCGAGGATTAACTTCGACAACAGGGTGTATAGGAGGGTCAGGTTTCGATCCTGTGGAACTGTGGGTTATGGGCCCACCATGTGGGTAAAAAGTAGAAAGGGGGCTGACATCTTGCACGGTCATGATAGCAAGGCAATTCAGAGGGTAGCCTGCCAGTTATGTCGGCAACAACATCGATACCAAGGGCGAGGGACGAAGAGAACCACTTTCCTGCTCGTTGAACGAGGCGGGCCAATAGGCAAGGTTCTCGTCCATCGGTGGCTACCGAAATGTCATCAACACTAGTAACAGGGTCATACTAACAGAGTGGTGCAACGAGGTGCTTACCTAAGCAGTGAATTATTACTGCTTAGAGTATATAGATCACAAGAAAGGTCAAGGAAACCAATGGAAAGGAAAATGTGATCATCAGGTTAAACAGAACAATAGAAAGGAAAATGCGTTTAAACACATATTTCAGGGGTATATCCTTCCCAAGGTGAAGCAGAGCATGATATCCATGATAGGATATAATGTAGAAAACTCATTAGGTAAGGGGAGAGAAATTTCATGACATTACCCATACAACAGTGTTTGAATAGTTGATAAAGGAAATTTAGCATGGTGCTTCAAAATGTGCAGAGTACCATAGACATGCTTCGAGATAGCATTGACAAGGTCATCAAGTAAGGTTCAGAATTTGGATGCACGAAGGATCCATCAGGAACAACTTGTAGAATAAATTTTACAATTTCCGCATGGAAAAATCGCTAACCTTGCTTAAGAAGGGAGCTATGACAATAGGTCCTCCGGCCAGGTGTACTAGGCATGACACCACCTTACCGGTTATATAAAGACCAATGTTATGACTCTTGGAAAAGGTTCCAACCATCATATCTGACCGAGATTCAGATCTGATTGGTGTCAGGATAACTCAGACTCGGGATGCCTGAGAAGAAAGGTGTAACACACATTGTCGAGATGACATTGTAAGATTCTCGGGAATTGAACTATGGAAGCGAGTTCCGAAACAAGAGTTCTCCACTAATCCAAGGAGAGATGAGGAGGTGGCTGATGGATTCAGCAACATTTTGTCAAGATTTCCAAAAAATGAATTTCCACAATCAGGTGAACAAAGAGATATCATTTGTCGGATCAAATGATATAATGATGTATGCTTGAGGAAAACATACACAGTTAAAGGTGCACCCGAAATATGGGCTTACGTAGAATGATCAATGTTAGAATGGTGGTTCAACAACCAGTAGTCTAAGAATGAACGGCCGACCATTATCTTCAAAGCAATAGGGTTGCTAGAAGGAAAGAATCCAAACAACACCGTTCACTTGTTGGAATCAACATGGGGACCAAGAAAGAATGGTGATGGTGAGAAGTATCACTATACCAAGAATTCTTAAGAGGTGGAGTAATCCTCGTGACATTCTTGTCATAAAAGATGGTAATACTCCAAGGTAAAGAAGAACAAATGCTGGATAGCAATGAACTCAAGGTACAACACAGAACACGGACAAGTTTGTGTTGGAGGGAAGGCAATAAAGTGGTCGATGAAAAAAACAACTCATCGAGGGCAAGGATGGTATTTCTCATCATGAATTCAATTGATATCTTGGAAGGGGTCAAAATGTTGATGATGATCATGGCACACTTGTCGAGGGGTTTCATGAGGATATAATCGATCATCGATGACATCAAGCAAAAGGAACGGTGAAGAGAAAATTATCAGAACCATGGGTATGAAACAAACTCGAAATCAAGTTTGCTATTCAAGGAGAAATGATATGACAAAGAAGATCGACATAAGATTAGCTCACTGTCGAAATTTGTGCTCCGTGAAGCAGGACCAGGTAGCACAGTTAAAAATTAGCCCAATAATGGTATAGCCGATCAGGCTAGGAATGACTTGAAGGATTATTAAACTCATAAGCAACGAATATTACTTAGAGTTATCGAACCAGAGTGCGGAATCGGTTCACTTACCGGTGTTCTTGAGCGACTAACAACTCATCACCCATGAAAAATTGGAATCGGTGAGAAATAATAGCTGATGGAGACTCATAAGATGCAACACAGTTCTTAGATATACTCGAGATACCAGAGGGTAATACTCGACTGTAGATCAAGGTAGAGG
Organism: Triticum urartu; assembly: GCF_056163025.1. Taxonomy (NCBI): domain Eukaryota; kingdom Viridiplantae; phylum Streptophyta; class Magnoliopsida; order Poales; family Poaceae; genus Triticum; species Triticum urartu. The sequence goes on along the minus strand of NC_141876.1, from coordinate 395,204,935 downwards.
TTGGACTGGTGTATTGACTTGCAAAAGACAAGTGCTTAAACTTGCCCGAGAAATGGGATCAAAGAGAAAATATGGTCGAAACCACGATTGCATAGGATCAGTTCACAGATACCAGATGGTATTATATCAACGAAATAGTTATTATTACAAGAAGCTTCTATGGTAGGATCTACGTCGTGTCCATGGGCATGAACACAAAGTTCAAGGTCGACTCCCAATTCTTCAATGTATAACCTTCCATTCACCTCTCACTTTCGAAGAAGTTGTAGTGTTGAGATTTTATCTAGCAAAACACCAGAAGAGTATGACTCGTGAAAACTTTCGAGTTCACACATATTAAGGAAGGCATAGGTTCAACCCGCCAGGGTACCGTGGAAACATATACCACAAGCTTCAATAGTAAATACCACAAGCTCGAAAGCAGAGCATGGTTGGTCAATCAGAGGATAGGATTTACCAATGGAGAAAGAACTTCCAAAGGGATTGAATATGAAGGACGTTATCGGATAAAATCCAACAAAGGATCCGGTGGTCCTCAAAGGATCTGATGTGAGCATCGGTATTCAACCAGAGGAAGAAACAATGCAAGGAGATCAGACTATAGAAACAACTGACTAATTCAAAGCTCAAATGCGAAAGAATTATAATTTCTGACCAAGGGATCAGAAGCAACACTATGATTAAGGATGGATAAGTTACGTATGCTTAGGGTACAATCGATGGCAATCCGATTGGTCGAGAACCAGCTCATGTTTAAAATGATGTCTGAGCCGGAAGGATAAATCCTGAGGATTGCAAGCATTCACAACCATATTGGATCAAGGACCCAAAATGACAATGACAAGGGATGCCAATAATGATTACGAGACTTATGGGATTAACCATAATGCAAGCAAGCAAGAATTTCAAGGGCAATAAGCTACTAAGGATTTTCGGAAGATCGAATATTATTTCGAAGACCCTAGTGAAACACATAAGCAACTGGGGATGAGCGGATACTCGGTAGGTGCGAGATTTATCCATAGGGACATTCAGGCGGCAAAGAACTACAAGGCGGTAGGCACAAAGTATTCTCGGAACAATAGAGAGAATTTCGGGGTATCTTGCAATAACAAGATCAGCTAGGAATAAAAGTAAGGACGACTGGTGTATCTATTTATCCATAGGGATAATTCGGTGGTAGGGAATTGCAAAGGCGGCGGGCACAAAGTAGTTACGAGAACCTAGAGTCAGCATGCGATCATCTGTGATAAGGGGCTCTCCGGGAGAAAGTAGTTACGAGAACCTAGAGTCAGGTTTAGTAAAAATCGTTTAACCCGAATAGAAGAGAGTTCAGAATCCAAGAGTAAAGATCGAGGAGTAAAAGATCCTAATACCACCCAATGGCGACGTGGGCCCATGGGCCGCACAGCCATGTTAGTAAAACATTTTTCATCGACTAGACTCAACTTCGGCCAAGGAGTTGGAAGGGGGATTCCTACAGGCAGTCGGCTCTGATACCAACTTGTGACGCCCCCGATTTGACCGTACACTAATCATGCACGGAAATGTGTACGATCAAGATCAAGGACTCACGGGAAGATATCACAACACAACTCTACAATTAAAATAAGTCATACAAGCATCATATTACAAGCCAGGGGCCTCGAGGGCTCGAATACAAGAGCTCGATCATAGACGAGTCAGCGGAAGCAACAATATCTGAGTACAGACATAAGTTAAACAAGTTTGCCTTAAGAAGGCTAGCACAAACTGGGATACATATCGAAAGAGGCGCGGGCCTCCTGCCTGGGATCCTCCTAACTACTCCTGGTCGTCGTCAGCGGGCATCACGTAGTAGTAGGCACCTCCGGTGTAGTAGGGGTCGTCGTCGACAGTGGCGTCTGGCTCCTGGACTCCAGGATCTGGTTGCGACAACCAGAATGAAAGGAAAAGGGGGAAAAGGGGGAGAAAGCAACCGTGAGTACTCATCCAAGTACTCGCAAGCAAGGAGCTACACTACATATGCATGGGTATCAAATGGAGTAAGGGTATCATATGTGGACTGAACTGCAGAATGCCAGAATAAGAGGGGGGTAACTAATCCTTTCGAAGACTACGCTTCTGGCAGCCTCCGTCTTGCAACATGTAGAAGAGAGTAGACTGAAGTCCTCCAAGTAGGATCGCATAGCATAACCCTAACCGATGATCCTCCCCTCGTCCCCCTGTGAGAGAGCGACCACCGGTTGTATCTGGCACTTGGAAGGGTGTGTTTTATTAAGTATCCGGTTCTAGTTGTCATAAGGTCAAGGTACAACTCCAAGTCGTCCTGTTACCGAAGATCACGGCTATTCGAATAGATTAACTTCCCTGCAGGGGTGCACCACATACCCCAACACGCTCGATCCCATTTGGCCGGACACACTTTCCTGGGTCATGCCCGGCCTCGGAAGATCAACACGTCGCAGCCCCACCTAGGCACAACAGAGAGGTCAGCACGCCGGTCTAAACCTAAGCGCACAGGGGTCTGGGCCCATCGCCCTTAGCACACCTGCACGTTGCGTACGCGGCCGGAAGCAGAACTAGCCCCCTTAATACAAGAGCAGGCTTACGTTCCAATCCGGCGCGCGCCACTCAGTCGCTGACGTCACGAAGGCTTTGGCTGATACCACGATGCCGGGATACCCATAACTACTCCCGCGTAGATGGTTAGTGCGTATAGACCAAATGGCCAGACTCAGATCAAATACCCAGATCTCGTTAAGCGTGTTAAGTATCCGCGAACGTCGACCAGGGCCAGGCCCACCTCTCTCCTAGGTGGTCGGAACCTGCCCTATCGCTCCGCCTCAAAGATCCACTCGCGGGTGCTCCTCAAGCCGACCCGTCTTTAATCACCACATGTATCATGTATAAAGTATATAGTATATACCCGTGATCAACTCCCGAGTGATCACGGCCCGATAGTATAGCATGGCAGACGGACAAGGATGTAGGGCCACTGATGATAAACTAGCATCCTATACTAAGCATTAGGATTGCAGGTAAAGGTAACAACAGTAGTAGCAAGGACAGGCTATGCATCAGTATAGGATTAACGGGAAGCAGTAACATTCTACACTACTCTAATGCAAGCAGTATAGAGAAGAGTAGGCGATATCTGGTGATCAAAGGGGGGGCTTGCCTGGTTGCTCTGGCAAGAGAGAGGGGTCGTCAACTCCGTAGTCGTACTGGGTAGCAGCGACGTCGGTCTCGGTGTCTAGCGGAAGAAGAGGGGGGAAGAAACAATAAATATAATGCAAACAGATGTATAACGATGCATGACAAGGCAAGTAACGGTGCTAGGGGTGCCCTAACGCGGTATTAGGTGATACCGGTGAAGGGGGATAACATCCGGGAAAGTATCCCCGGTGTTTCGCGTTTTCGGACAGATGAACCGGAGGTGAAATGTTGCAGGTTCACTATGCTAGGGACACGTGGCGGACGAATGGGCTGCGTATCCGAATTCGTCTCGTCGTTCTAAGCAACTTACATGTACAAAGTTTTTCCATCCGAGCTACGGTTTATTTTATATTAATTCTAAAAGATTTAAATCACTTTTAGGATTTATTTATTTAATTTAATCAACATTATCTAGAATAGTGTCTGCTGACGTCATCATGACGTCAGCATGACGTCAGTAGTTGACTTGGTCAACCTGACAGGTGGGTCCCAATCGTCATACTCTGTTTTAATTAACTAACAGTTAATTAGGTTAATTAGTGATTAGGTTAATCTAATTATAATTAATTAACCTAATTAATTCCTGTCATTGGCCCAGAGGGGCTTTGCGGGTGCCGGGTGTCGGGCACCAGCCCGAGCGGTTCGGGCGTGCGGGCGAACCCGACGACGGGCGCCGCGGGCGTGGCCGAAGCCTGAGCGGCGACCAGCGCGCGGGGGCGGCACGGCGAGGCCCCCAGGCCGCAACGGCAACAACCGAGGGCGGGGTGCGCGAACGGCGACGGCGGAGGTGGTGTTCAGGGGCGGAGCAGAGCTCCGGGGCGCACGACCGTCGGCGACGAGGCGAGCAAGGGCGTGGTCATGCATAGTCCTGGTGAGGCGGGGCGGTGCGGGGTCGACGGCGACCAACAGGGACGCGACCACGGTGAGCGCGCATGGGAAGGAGGCCGCGGGCGTGCCCGCAGGCGAGGCGCAGGGCGCAGCCACGCACCGGGCGCGGACACGACCAACAGGGGCAGGCCCGTGGCGGAGGCTTCGTGACGAGCATGGGGAAGGGGCGGTGACCGGCGAGGCGGTGTGCGTGCGCGCGAGGCGACACAGTGGAGAAGGAGGAGGGGAAAAGGCGGCTGCTCACGGCGGGAAGTAGGGACTAGGCAGCGGGCGTGAGGAGGGCGACGGGGACGAGCGACGTGGTGGTGGCGACGGGCGTCGGGGTGACTTCGGGGCTCGGCAACGGAGTGGCGGTGGGCGTCCAGCGAGGCAACACCGTGGAGGAGGACGAAGGCGCGGCGGAAGGAAAACGCGAGGAGGAGGCCGGAGGTTGGTGCTCGGCGCCGGCGGGCGGCGACTGTCTCCGGGCGCGGGCGCTCCGAGAGGAGGGGAGCGAGTAGCGAGGGGAAGTGGGGGTCTTCGCCCCGATCCAGATTGGATCGGGAGGGGGGAAGAGGGAGTGGCGGCGTGGGGGGGGAGTGGGAGTTTTGGGTGGGGGTTAGGGTTAGTGGGGGGGGGTGGGGTGGCCTAATAGGCCTGGGGATGTGCGGGGTGGGCCGGCGTGGTCGGCTGAGCCGACTGGGCCAAGGGGCCCAGTGGGGGGGGGGGGGGGCTTGTGGCCTGCTGGGCCGAAGCCCAGGGGGCAAGGGGGGGTGCTCCTTTTCTTTTTCTTTTTTTTTGGTTTTGTTTTCTGTTTTTTTGTGTTTTCTTTCTCTTATTTATTTTATGTTCTGTTTTATTTCATTTTCAATCATTTAGACATTCTATAAAATATGTTTGCTGCACTATAATTACCTATGCCATTTTGGCACAGCCCGAACATTTTAGTTTCAACTTTCAAAAACTTTTATTGTTGACATTAATTTAGATTTGAATTCGACGCGGTTTGATCTAACGAAAGCCTAGCAACAGTAGCCGAGGTGACGTGGCACGATTAGCGTGGAATTACTGTAGCAAGATTATCCGGGCGTCACAATTATTTGCCATTTGCCTCTCGTTTTCCTCTCCCCCCCCCACTTTACCCTTGCCGTTTTATTCGCCCTCTCTCTCTATCCTCCCTCTCTTTCTCTATTTGCCTCTTTTTGCCAGCTTCCTTTTTGTTTGCTTGTGTGTTAGTTTGCCTGCTTGTCACGATGGCTCAAGATAATACTAAATTATGTGACTTCACCAATACCAACAACAATGATTTTATTAGCACTCTGTTTGCTCCTCCTACGGATGTTGAATCTTATGAAATTAATACTACTTTGCTGAATCTTGTCATGAAAGATCTGTTCTCCGGCCTTCCTAGTGAAGATGCCGCTACCCATCTAAATAGCTTCGTTGATTTGTGTAACATGCAGAAGAAGAAAGATGTGGATAATGATATTGTTAAATTGAAGCTATTTCCTTTTTCGCTTAGAGATCGTGCTAAAGCTTGGTTTTCGTCGTTGCCTAAAAATAGTATTGATTCACAGAACAAGTGCAAAGATGCTTTTATCTCTAAGTATTTTCCTCCCACTAAGATCATCTCTCTTAGAAACGATATTACGAATTTTAAGCAACTTGATCATGAACAGGTTGCACAAGCTTGGGAGAGAATGAAACTAATGATACGTAATTGCCCTACTCGTGGTTTAAATTTGTGGATGATGATACAAAATTTTTATGCCGGATTGAATTTTCCTTCTAGAAATCTTTTAGACTCAGCAGCGGGAGGCACTTTTATGGAAATCACTTTAGGAGAAGCTACTAAACTCCTAGATAATAATATGGTTAATTATTATCAATGGCATACTGAAAGATCTACTAATAAAAAGGTGCATGCGATAGAAGGAATTAATGTTTTGAGTGGAAAGATGGATGAACTTATGAAATTATTTGCTAATAAGAGTGTTTCTTATGATCCTAATGATATGCCCTTGTCTACCTTGATTGAGAATAATAATGAATCTATGGATGCGAATTTTGTTGGTAGGAACAATTTTGGTAACAACGCGTATAGAGGAAATTTCAACCATAGGCCTTATCCTAGTAATCCCTCTAATAATTATGGTAATTCCTACAACAATTTTTATGGAAATTATAATAAGATGCCCTCTGATTTTGAATCTAATATTAAAGAATTTATTACTTCACAAAAGAATTTTAATGCTATGATTGAAGAAAAATTGCTTAAGATTGATGATTTGGCTAGGAACGTTGATAGAATTACTCTTGATGTTGATTCTTTGAAACTTAGATCTATTCCACCTAAGCATGATATCAATGAGTCTCTCAAAGCCATGAGAATTTCCATTGATGAGTGTAAATAAAGAACCGCTAGGATGCGTGCTAAGAAAGATGCCTTTATAAGAGCATGTTCTTCTAGTTCCTATGAAAATAAAGATGAAGATCTAAAAGTTATTGATGTGTCCCCTATTAAATCTTTGTTTTGCAATATGAATCTTGATAATGATGGGACTGAATATGATCCACCTTTACCTAGAAGGTGTTCCAAGAATTCGAAGTTTTTAGATCTTGATGCTAAAATTGATAAAAGTGGGATTGAAGAAATTAAAACCCAAGATGTTACTGAACCCACTATTTTGGATTTAAAGGAATTTAATTATTAAAATTGCACTTTGATTGATTGTATTTCCTTGTTGCAATCCGTGATAAATTCTCCTCACGCTTATAGTCAGAATAAAGTGTTTACTAAACATATCGTTGATGCTTTGATGCAATCTTATGAAGAAAAACTTGAATTGGAAGTTTCTATCCCTAGAAAACTTTATGAAGAGTGGGAACCAACTATTAAAATTAAAATTAAAGATCATGAATGCTATGCTTTATGTGATTTGGGTTCTAGTGTTTCCACGATTCCAAAGACTTTGTGTGATCTGTTAGGTTTCCGTGATTTTGATGATTGCTCTCTAAACATGCACCTTGCGGATTCCACTATTAAGAAACCTATGGGAAGAATTAATGATGTTCTTATTGTTGCAAATAGGAATTATGTACCCGTAGATTTTATTGTTCTTGCATAGATTGCAATCCTTCATGTCCTATTATTCTTGGTAGACCTTTCGTTAGAACGATTGGTGCAATTATTGATATGAAGGAATGAAATATTAGATTCCAATTTCCTTAAGGAAAGGCATGGAAAACTTTCCTAGGAAGAAAATTAAATTACCCTATGAATCTATTATGAGAGCCACTTATGGATTGCCTACCAGAGATGGCAATACCTAGATCTATCCTTGCTTGTTATGCCTAGCTAGGGGGGTTAAACGGTAGCGCTTGTTGGGAGGAAACCCAATTTTATTTTTATTCCTTGCTTTTTGATCCTGTTTAGTAATAAATAATTTATCTAGCCTCTGTTTTTGGTTGTGTTTTTTGTGTTTAATTAGTGTTTGTGCCAAGTAGAACCGTTGGGAAGACTTGGGGAAAGTCTTGTTAAACTTGCTGTAAAAAACAGAAACTTTAGCGCTCACGAGAACTGCTGTAACTTTTATTTGGAAAGTGATATTTAGTTAATTCTTTTTGCAGATGATTAATAGATAAATTCCTCACGTCCAGCAATTTATTTTAGAATTTTTGGGGTTCCATATCTTGCGCTAGCAACATATTACTACAGACTGTTCTGTTTTTGACAGATTCTGTTTTTCGTGTGTTGTTTGCTTATTTTGATGAATCTATGGCTAGTAAAATAGTTTATAAACCATAGAGAACTTGTAATACAGTATGTTTAACACCAATATAAAAAAATAGTTTATTCGGAATTTGTTGATCTTGATGCTAAATTTGATAAAAGTGGGATTGAAGAAATTAAAACCCTAGATGTTGCTAAAACCACTATTATGGATTTCAAGGAATTTAACTAAGAAAATTGCTCTTTGATTGATTGTATTTCCTTTTTGCAATCCGTGCTAAATTATCCTTATGCTTATAGTCAAAATAAAGCGTTTACTAAACATATCGTTGATGCCTTGATGCAATCTTATGAAGAAAAACTTGAATTGGAAGTTTCTATCCCTAGAAAACTTTATGATTAGTGGGAACAAACTATTAAAATGAAAATTAAAAATCATGAATTCTATGCTTTATGTGATTGGGGTGCTAGCGTTTCCACGATTCCAAAGACTTTGTGTGATTTGTCAGGTTTCCGTGATTTTGATGATTGCTCTCTAAACTTGCACCTTGCGGATTCCACTATTAAGAAACCTATGGGAAGAATTAATGATGTTCTTATTGTTGCAAATAGGAATTATTTGCCTGTAGATTTTATTGTTCTTGACATATATTGCAATCCTTCATGTCATATTATTCTTGGTAAACCTTTCCTTAGAACGATTGGTGCAATTATTGATATGAAGGAAGGAAATATTAGATTCCAATTTCCATTAAGGAAAGGAATGGAACACTTTCCTAGGAATAAAATTAAATTACCTTATGAATCTATTATGAGATCCACTTATGGATTGCCTACCAAAGATGGCAATACCTAGATCTATTCTTGCTTGTTATGCCTAGCTAGGGGCGTTAAACGATAGCGCTTGTTGGGAGGCAACCCAATTTTATTTTTATTCCTTGACTTTTTCTCCTGTTTAGTAATAAATAATTTATCTAGACTCTGTTTTGGTTGTGTTTTTTGTGTTTAATTTGTGTTTTTGCCAAGTAGAACCATTGGGAAGACTTAGGAAAAGTCTTGTTGAACTTGCTGTAAAAAACAGAAACTTTAGCACTCATGAGAACTGCTGTCATTTTTTATTTGGAAAGTGCTATTTAGTTAATTATTTTTGCAGATGGTTAATAGATAAATTCCTCACCTCCAGCAATTTATTTTAGAATTTTTGGGATTCCATATCTTGCGCTAGCTACAGATTACTACAGACTGTTCTGTTTTTGACAGATTTTGTTTTTCGTGTGTTGTTTGCTTATTTTGATGAATCTATGGCTAGTAAAATAGTTGATAAACCATAGAGAAGTGGGAATACAGTAGGTATAACACCAATATAAATAAAGAATGAGTTCATTACAGTACCTTGAAGTGGTATTTTATTTTCTTTCGCTAACGGAGCTCACGAGATTTTCTACTTTAAGTTTTGTATTGTGAAGTTTTCAAGTTTTGGGTAAAAGATTTGATGGATTATGGAACAAGGAGTGGCAAGATCCTAAGCTTGGGGATACGCATGGCACCCCCAATATAATCTAAGTACACCTAAAATCCAAAGCTTGGGGATGCCCCGGAAGGCATCCCCTCTTTCGTCTACTTCTATCATAACTTTACTTGGAGCTATATTTTTATTCCCCACATGATATGTGTTTTGCTTGGAGCGTCTTGTATTATTTGAGTATTTGCTTGTTAGTTTACCACAATCATCCTTGATGTACACACCTTTTGAGAGAGCCATACATGATTTGAAATTTGTTAGAATACTCTATGTGCTTCGCTTATATCTTTTGAGTTATATAATTTTGCTCTAGTACTTCACTTATATCTTTTAGAGCATGGTGGTGGATTTGTTTTATAGAAACTATTGATCTCTAATGCTTCACTTAGATTATTTTTAGAGTCTTAATAGCATGGTAATTTTCTTTAAATCCTAATATGCTAGGTATTCAAGAATAAAAAAAATATCTTATGAGTGTGTTGAATACTATGATAAGTTTGATACTTGATAATTGTTTTGAGATATGGAGATGGTGATATTAAAGTCATGCTAGTTGAGTAGTTGTGAATTTGAGAAATACTTGTGTTGAAGCTTGTGATTCCCGTAGCATGCACGTATGGTGAACCGTTATGTGATGAAGTCGAAGCATGACTTATTTTTTGATTGCCTTCCTTATGAGTGATGGTCGGGGATGAGCGATGGTCTTTTCCTACCAATCTATCCCCCTAGGAGCATGCGTGTAATACTTTGCTTTGATAACTTGTAGATTTTTGCATTAAGTATATGAGTTCTTTATGACTAATGTTGAGTCCATGGATTATACGCACTCTCACCCTTCCACCTTTGCTAGCCTCTCTAATACCGCGCACCTTTCGCCGGTATCATACACCCACCATATACCTTCCTCAAAACAGCCACCATACCTACCTATTATGGCATTTCCATAGCCATTCCAAGATATATTGCCATGCAACTTTCCACCGTTCCGTTTATTATGACACACTCCATCATTGTCATATTGCTTAGCATGATCATGTAGTTGACATCGCATTTGTGGCAAAGCCACCATTCATAATTTTTTCATACATGTCACTCTTGATTCATTGCATATCCTGGTACACTGCCGGAGGCATTCATATAGAGTCATATTTTGTTCTAAGTATCGAGTTGTAATTGTTGAGTTGTAAGAAAAATAAAAGTGTGATGATCATCATTATTAGAGCATTGTCCTAGTGAGGAAAGGATGATGGAGACTATGATTCCCCCATAAGTCGGGATGAGACTCTGGACGAAAAGAAAGAGAAAGAAAAGAGGCCATAAAAAAAGAGAAAAGGCCCAAATAAAAAATGAGAGAAAAAGAGAGAAGGGACAATGTTACTATCCTTTTACCACACTTGTTCCTCAAAGTAGCACCATGATCTTCATAGTAGAGAGTATCTCATATTATCACTTTCATATACTAGTGGGAATCTTTCATTATAGAACTTGGTTTGTATATTCCAATGATGGGCTTCCTCAAAATGCCCTAGGTCTTCATGAGCAAGCAAGTTGGATGCACACCCACTTAGTTTCTTTTTGAGCTTTGATATACTTATAGCTCTAGTGCATCCGTTGCATGTCAATCCCTACTCACTCACATTGATATCTATTGATGGGCATCTCCATAGCCTGTTGATACGCCTAGTTGATGTGAGACTATCTTCTTCCTTTTTGTCTTTTCCACAACCACCACTCTATTCCACCTATAGTGCTATATCCATGGCTCACGCTCATGTATTGCGTGAAGATTAAAAAAGTTTTGAGAATGTCAAAAGTATGAAACAATTGCTTGGCTTGTCATCGGGGTTGTGCATGATTTAAATATTTTGTGTGGTGAAGATAGAGCATAGCCAGACTATATGATTTTGTAGGGATAACTTTCTTTAGCCATGTTATTTTGAGAAGACATAATTGCTTTGTTAGTATGCTTGAAGTATTATTATTTTTATGTCAATATGAACTTTTGTCTTGAATCTTTCGGATCTGAATATTCATACCACAATTAAGAAGAATTACATTAAGATTATGCCGAGTAGCACTCCGCATCAAAAATTCTGTTTTTATCATTTAACTACTCGAGGACGAGCAGGAATTAAGCTTGGGGATGCTTGATACGTCTCCAACGTATCTATAATTTTTGATTGCTCCATGCTATATTATCTTCTATTTTGGACATTATTGGGCTTTATTATCCACTTTTATATTATTTTTGGGACTAACCTATTAACCGGAGGCCCAGCCCAAAATTGTTTTTTGCCTGTTTTAGGGTTTCAAAGAAAACGAATATCAAACGGAGTCCAAACGGAATGAAACCTTCGGGAACATGATTTTCTCAACAAACAAGACCCGGGAGACTTGGATCCTACGTCAAGAAAGAAAAGAGGAGGCCACAAGGTAGGGGGCGCGTCCACCCCCACCAGGCGCGCCCTCCACCCTCGTGGGCCCCCTGTTGCTCCACCGACGTACTCCTTCCTCCTATATATACCTTCGTACCCCCAAACGATCAAAGACTGAGCCAAAACCCTAATTCCACCGCTATAACTTTCTGTATCCACAAGATCCCATCTTGGAGCCTGTTATGGAGCTCCGCCGGAGAGGGCATCAATCACGGAGGGCTTCTACATCAACACCATAGCCTGTCTGATGAAGTGTGAGTACTTTACCTCCAACCTACGGGTCCATAGTTAGTAGCTATATGGCTTATTCTCTCTTTTTGGATCTCAATACAATGTTCTCCCCCTCTCTTGTGGAGAACTATTCGATGTAATCTTCTTTTTGCGGTGTGTTTGTTGAGACCGATGAATTGTGGGTTTATGATCAAGTCTATCTATGAATAATATTTGAATCTTCTCTGAATTCTTTTATGTATGATTGGTTATCTTTGCAAGTCTCTTCGAATTAATAGTTTGGTTTGGCCTACTAGATTGATCTTTCTTGCAATGGGAGAAGTGCTTAGCTTTGGGTTCCATCTTGCGGTGTCCTTTCCCAGTGACAGTAGGGGCAGCAAGGCACGTATTGTATTGTTGCCATCGAGGATAACAAGATGGGGTTTTCTTCATATTGCATGAGTCTATCCCTCTACATCATGTCATCTTGCTTAAGGCGTTACTGTGTTTTTAACTTAATACTCTAAATGTATGCTGGACAGCGGTCGATGAGTGGAGTAATAGTAGTAGATGTAGGCGGGAGTCGGTCTACTTGTCTCGGACATGATGCCTATATACATGATCATACCTCCATATTCTCATAACTATGTTCAATTCTGTCAATTGCTCAACAGTAATTTGTTCACCCACCGTAGAATACTTATGCTCTCGAGAGAAGCCACTAGTGAAACCTATGGCCCCCGGGTCTATCTTTATCATATTAATATCCTACTACTTAGTTATTTCCTTTGCTATTTCCTTTGCCTTTATTTTACTTTGCATATTTTATCATAAAAATACCAAAAATATTATCTTATCATATCTATCAGATCTCACTCTCGTAAGTGGCCTTATAGGGATTGACAACCCCTATTTGCGTTGGTTGCGAGGATTTATTTGTTTTGTGTAGGTACGTGATACGTCTCCGTCGTATCTACTTTTCCAAACACTTTTGCCCTTGTTTTGGACTCTAACTTGTATGATTTGAATGGAACTAACCTGGACTGATGTTGTTTTCAAGAGAATTACCTTGGTGTTGTTTTATGTGCAGAAAGCAAATATTCTCGGAAAGTCCTGAAACTCCACGGAATACCTTAGAAAAAATAATAAAAAATCCTCGCCAAATATGAAGACCAGGGGGCCCACACCCTGTCCACGAGGGTGGGGGGCGCCCCCCCCCCTCCTGGGCGCGCCCCCTACCTCGTGGGCCCCCTGGAAACCCTCCGACGTCAATTCCAACTCTATATATTCGCTTCCGGAGAGAGAAAAATCAGAGAGATGAAATCATCGCGTTTTACGATACGAAGCCACCACCAAGCCCTAAAACCTCTCGGGAGGGCTGATCCGGAGTCCGTTCGGGGCTCTGGAGAGGGGGATTCGTCGCCGTCGTCATCATCAACCATCCTCCATCACCAATTTCATGATGCTCACCGCCATGTGTGAGTAATTCCATCGTAGGCTTCCTGGACGGTGATGGGTTGGATGAGATTTATCATGTAATCGAGTTAGTTTTGTTAGGGTTTGATCCCTAGTATCCATTATGTTCTGAGATTATTGTTGCTATGACTTTGCTATGCTTAATGCTTGTCACTAGGGCCCGAGTGCCATGATTTCAGATCTGAACCTATTATGTTTTCATGAATATATGTGAGTTCTTGATCCTATCTTGCAGGTCTATAGTCACCTACTATGTGTTATGATCCGGCAACCCCGAAGTGACAATAATTGGGACCACTCCCGGTGATGACCATAGTTTGAGGAGTTCATGTATTCACTATGTGCTAATGCTTTGTTCCGGTTCTCTATTAAAAGGAGGCCTTAATATCCCTTAGTTTCCAATAGGACCCTGCTGCCACGGGAGGGTAGGACAAAAGATGTCAATCAAGTTCTTTTCCATAAGCACGTATGACTATATACGGAATACATGCCTACATTGCATTGATGAATTGGAGCTAGTTCTGTGTCACCCTATGTTATGACTGTTACATGATGAACCGCATCTGGCATAATTATCCATCACTAATCCGGTGCCTATGAGTTTTCCATATACTGGTTTACGCTTATTTACTTTCCCGCTGCTACTGTTACAATCACTACAAAATACCAAAAACATTACTTTTGCTGTCTTTACTTTTGTTGCCGTTACCAACACTATCATATTACTGTGCTACTGAACACTTTGCTGCAGATACTAAGTTTCCAGGTGTGGTTGAATTGACAACTCAGCTGCTAATACTTGAGAATATTCTTTGGCTCCCCTTGTGTCGAATCAATAAATTTGGGTTAAATACTCTACCCTCGAAAACTGTTGCGATCCCCTATACTTGTGGGTTATCAAGACCTTTTTCTGGCACCGTTGCCGGGGAGCATAGCTCTATTCTTTGAGTCACTTGGATATATATCTGCTGGACACTATGAAGAACTTGAAAGACGCTAAGACAACAATTTATCCCTCAACTACGAGGGGAGGTAAGGAGCTACCATCTGGCTCTGCACTTGATTCACCTTCTGTTATGAGTAAGCTAGCGACACCTAAACCTGCTTCTGCTATTCGTTCCGATATGTCGCATGTTATTGATGATGCCACTTCTACTATGCATGATACTTATGATAAACCTGCTTCTATGCCTGATACTACTGTGCCCCTTAGTTAATTTCTTGAAGAACAAATTGCTAGGGCTAGAGAAAGAGAAATTGATGAAACTGAATACGATGATGATAGTGATGATGAAAATATGCATGTTATTCTGAAGGTTATCTTTTTGATAAAGATTCTTCTTTAGCTATTTTAGCATGCAAAGATAGATATGAGCTTAAAAGGTTATTGATTAAATGGAACAAAGAATCACTTAGAGATAAAATGACACCTGATCCTGCTTTTGCAACTTCACCTATATGTGTTCCTGACAAGGATTATGAATTCTCTGTTGATCCAGATATAATTACTTTGGTTGAATCTGATCCTTTTTATGGCTATGAATCTGAAACTGTTGTGGCACATCTTACTAAGTTAAATGATATAGTTTCCCTGTTCACTAATGATGAGAGATCGCGTTACTTCTATATACTCAAAATATTTCCGTTCTCATTAAAGGGTGATGCTAAGATATGGTTTAATTCTCTTGATCCTGGTTGTGTGTGTAGTCCCCAGGATATGATTTATTACTTCTTTGCTAAATATTTCCCTGCTCATAAGAAACAAGCTGCTTTGAGGGAAATATACAATTTCGTGCAAATTAAAGAAGAGAGTCTCCCACAAGATTGGGGGAGGTTTCTCAAGTTACTTAATGCTTTGCCTGATCATCCTCTTAAGAAACCTGAAATACTTGATATCTTTTATAATGGACTAACCGATGCTTCCAGAGATTACCTGGATAGTTGTGCTGGTTCTCTTTTCAGGGAAAGAACACCGGATGAAGCTGAAATTCTATTGAATAATATGTTGACTAATGAAAATAATTGGGCACCTCCTGAGCCAGCTCCTGCTCCAATTAATGATCCTATTCCTAAACCAACTCCGAAGAAGAGAGGTGTTCTATTTCTCAGTCCCGAAGATATGCAAGAGGCAAAGAAATCTATGAAAGAAAAAGGTATTAAAGCCGAAGATGTTAAGAATTTACCTCCTATTGAAGAAATACATGGTCTTAATCTACCGCCCGTCGAAGAAACATATGAACTTGATCACTTATTTATTGAAGAACCTCCTGATCCCGATATCCCGACACAGGTAGTAAAGGTAAATTTTCTCTATAGATTTGATGAAGGTGATATCCCTCACTATAAGTCTGCTAGGCAATGCTTATTGTGAAACAAGAAAATTTCAATGCTTATTTTGGTAGACAATTGAAATATGATTCCGATATAATTAAATACTTGGGTGATTATATGGCTAATATTAGAGGTGAACTTAAACTTGTTAGCAAACATGCTTCTATGGTTACCACTCAAGTAGAACAAGTACTTAAAGCTCAAAAAGAATTGCTCCATGAAATGAATAATAAGAAAAATGATTATGCTGTTAGAGTGGCTACTAGAACTGGTAGAATGACTCAGGAATCTTTATATCCTGAAGGCCACCCTAAGAGAATCGAGCAAGATTCTCAGAGAAATAATATTGATGTTCCTAGTCCTTCTAAGAAGAAGAAAAAGAAAAATGATAGAACTATGCAAACTTCTAGTGAACCTATTGCTGAACCACCTGATAATCCAAATGATATCTCTATGTCTGATGCTGAAACACAATCTGGTAATGAACATGAACCTAGTGAAAATATTAATGATGATGTTCATGATGATGCTCAACCTAGTAATGATAATGATGTAGAAATTGAACCTGCTGTTGATCTTGATAACCCACAATCAAAGAATCAATGTTATGATAAAAGAGACTTTGTTGATAGGAAACATGGTAAACAAAGGGAACCCTGGGTTCAGAAACCCATGCCTTTTCCTCCGAAACCATCCAAGAAAAAGGATGATGAGGATTTTGAGCGCTTTGCTGAAATGATTAGACCTATCTTTTTACGTATGCGATTAACTGATGTGCTCAAAACAAATCCTTATGATAAATATATGAAAGATATCATTACTAATAAAAGAAAGATACCGGAAGCTGAAATTTCAACCATGCTTGCTAATTGTACTTTTAAGGGTGGAATACCAAAGAAACTTGGAGATCCCGGAGTACCCACTATACCTTGCTCCATTAAAAGAAATTATATTAAAACTACTTTATGTGATCTTGGAGTCGGTGTTAGTATTATGCCTCTCCCTTTATATCGTAGACTTGACTTGAATAAGCTAACACCTACTGAAATATCTTTGCAAATGGCTGATAAATCAACTGCTATACCTGTCGGTATTCGTGAGGACGTCCCTGTTGTGGTTGCAAACGTTACTATTTTAATGGACTTTGTTATTCTTGATATTCCCGAGGATGATAGTATGTCTATTATTCTTGGAAGACCTTTTCTTAATACTGCAGGGGCTGTTATTGATTGCAACAAAGGCAATGTCACTTTTCATGTTAATGGTAATGAGCATACGGTACACTTTCCGAGGAAACAACCTCAAGTTCATAGTATCGACTCCATTGGAAAAATTCCATCGATTATAATTGGAGGTTTTGAATTTCCTCTTCCTACGGTCAAAAAGAAATATGATATACTTATTATAGGCGATGTGCATATCCCCGTTGAGGTAACTTAGTGTTATTCGAAATTTCTCTGGTTTCATGATTATCGGAATGAGTTTGTTAACAAGACCTGATCAACCTTGTTAGTGGATTCTTTTTGATGAGCATGAGATGGATGAAACTAGAAGCACAAACTTCTGTACCGTCTTTATATTTTCTGTAATTTAGTAGAAATAAAGTAAAAATAGTATTTCTCTATCTGTTTCCTGTCTTATCTGTGCAATATAAAAATATCCCGAAAATAAAAGTCCTCAGAATGCCATGCCAATTTAATATGATTTTTTCGGGAATATTTGAGGATCTATTGTGCAAAAATTACCACGAGAGGAGCTGCCACCTGGCCACGAGGGTGGTGGGCGCCCCCCCCCATAGGGCGCGCCCCCTTGCCTCGTGGGCCCACAGTGGCCCTCCTCCACTTATCCCAGCACCCATCTTCTTCCTTTGTCTCACACAAACCCGAAAAACCAACTCAAGCACGAGTTCCAGCCACTTTTGCTGTGATTTTCGATCTCCTTGCTCAATGCACCTCTCGCAAAACTGCTTGGGGAGATTGTTCCTTGGTATGTGACTCCTCCATTGGGCCAATTAGTATTTGTTCTAGTGATTTATTCTTTGCAAATTTGTGCTGCATAGGTGACCATGTTCTTGAGCTTGCATGTCAAATTTATATGGTTCCAAGTAGTTCTAATGCTTGATATAGGCTCTAGGCACTTGTAGGAGTAGTTGCTATCACTTTTATTGAAGTTGGTTCACTTTTGTTCGAAGTTACTAAAAATTTCAGAATTTTTCAGAGAAAAACAATATGCTTAGGAAGATGTTCCAAGGTGGTTCCTCTAAGAAGCAAGGACCCAGGATTGCTAT
The DNA here is from genome assembly GCF_056163025.1 of Triticum urartu. Taxonomy (NCBI): domain Eukaryota; kingdom Viridiplantae; phylum Streptophyta; class Magnoliopsida; order Poales; family Poaceae; genus Triticum; species Triticum urartu. The sequence continues at coordinate 395,186,876 of NC_141876.1, read as the reverse complement.
GCGCGATGCTGACGAGGATCCACCAAGAGACGCTCTGGTACGGCCTTGCGAGTGGCCGTCGGAAAATTTTATGGACCGTGCGGGAATTAAAGAAGAATTCAAAGCATATTTGCGCAATGCCGGTGTAACACCCCGGATGTAACTTTCCCAATTTGTACTCCAACTCTTGCCGTTTCCGACGTTAAGTTAATTTATTTCCTCGGGTTCGGGATTTGTCTCCGTGTGTTGTTGTCGTTGTCATGCATCTCATATCATGTCATCATGTGCATTGCATTTGCATACGTGTTCATCTCATGCATTCGAGCATTTTCCCCGTTGTCCGTTTTGCATTCCGGCGCTTCGTTCTCCTCCGGTGGCCATTTCTAGCTTTCTTTCGTGTGTGGGGATTAAACATTTCCGGATTGGACCGAGACTTGCCAAGCGGCCTTGGTTTACTACCGGTAGACCGCCTGTCAAGTTTCGTACCATTTGGACTTCGTTTGGTACTCCAACGGTTAACCGAGGGACCGAAAAGGCCTCGTGTGTGTTGCAGCCCAACACCCCTCCAATTTGGCCCAAAACCCACATAACTCTGCTCCATGTCCTAGAGCGTTCGATCACGATCGCGTGGCCGAAAACCGCACCTCATTTGGACTCTCCTAGCTCCCTCTATGCCTATATATACACCCCCCATTCCAAATTCGCGGATCCTCTCCCCCTAACCTTAAAAATCCCAGATCCGCCGCACCGGACGTGTCCGGGCGGAGCCGGACAACGTCCGCCGCCACCGCCGCCCAACCAGGACGCGCCACGTGGCGCCCGCCACCGCCGCGGCCCGCAGGGGCCCGAGGCCGGCCCTCCCGCGCCGCCTCCCGGGCCGCGCCCCGCGCCGCCTTCCGCCTCCCCAGCGCCGCCCTTCTCCTCCGGAGCCGGCAGCCACGCCGCTCGCGCCAGGCGGAGTTGCTCACCGCCGACCGCCGCCTCGCCACTCGCCGCCCCGCCGCCAAGACTCGTCGCCGGTAGCCCCGCGCCCCGCGGCTGCCTCCCCGCCTCCGTGAAGCTCCGGGCGCCCTGCCTCCTCGTCGCCGGTGGCTTCTCCGGCGAGAGCTCCGGCCGCCGTGGCTCTTTTTCTTCCGGCGGTCCTCGAACAGCTACAGTGCAGCGCCGTGCCTCGGTTTTCGTGCAAACCCTAGATCTAGATCCGGAGGTTGAATTTTTCCTAAGTCTCCAGAATTTTTAGTCCAAGTTGCTCTGTTCGCGGCTCCGTAACTTTGCATCCGTAGCTCCGATTTATGCATATAGCATATCAAAATGTTCATCTCAGAGAGTACATCATTTCATTCCATTGCATCATTTTCATTTGATCTCATCTTGATGTCCGAAATTCTGTTATAAGAGGGCTACTTGAGTTAATTGTCAGATCTGTTACTCCGTTTAACACTTTTGTCATTTTTGCCATGATTAATGTGTGCATGCTATGCCCGTGAGTTCTTCATGTGTTTTGTTAAGGGTTTTGTCATATTTCCATAGGTGCAACCCATGTATTTTTAGGATGTGTGTGGTGACTTGTGCAAGTTTGCAAAGTGATGCACTTGCAAATTCTGTTTTCTGGGACTTAGTAATTTCACTAAGTCCTGGGATTGTTTATCTCACGATGCCATATGTTCGTGTTGTTTCCTAGTGATTCGTGCCTCTTTTGAGGATGATCAGTAAGGGAGTTTTGTTAATCTTGTAGTGCTCTATCCATCCATGTCTTTGTTTGAAATTATGGAGCACCCTAGCTTGAGTCAATCGAGCTCTACTTTTGCTTCGTTGCGAATCTGGGCAGATCGTCAACTTGTTTGCGATTTGCCGATGTTATTGTAGTTGATCCGTGCATGCTATGCTATTGTTCTTGCCATTTCTAGCTTGTATTTTGCGCCTTCTTTATGGATGTATGCTTTTATTGCCATGACTTGTACCGTGGTGAGTGCATCGAGCTCGTAAACATGCCTTCGTGAGTTATGTTTCAGCAAGTCCCAGTTTTCACTAAGTCTGAAAACTGATTATGTTTTTGCTATGTTCACATGCTTGCAATTGTATTTTCTGCTCCCTTTTGGCTCAAGGTCACTAAGGGACTTTTGTTAATATTGTTGAGTAGCTCCATGCCATGTCTTTCTTTGTCATGTTCAGGTCCTGTAGCATGTTGTTTTGTTGCTCCGAAGAAGGCTATATGATCTGAAATTCCAGACAAGTGTTAATTTCACTAAGTCTGAGATCTGTTTGTCATTTGCGTTTTTGCCATGCTTGTTTGAACCTGTTAATGGATGATTTGGCCGTAGCTCAGTGCTAAACTTTTGTTAAGCATCTTCTGTGCATCCCTGCCATGTATTTTGTTGTCTTGTTTGGGTGCTGTAGCATGTTCATTTCGTTGCATTTAGATACCTACTTGCTGTAAATCGCAGACCGGTGTCATTTTTGAAACGCTTGCCATTTCCAAACCGTAACTCCGATTCTGGCGTTCTTTATATCGTTTTCAAGAGATTTCATCTCATCTTTCCAGTGGCACACTGGGTATTCCAAGTTGAGGCCAGGTTCATGCATTTCCTGTCGTACCTTGCATTTTGCATCCCGCATCGCATCCCACATAGCATATCATCATTTCATCATATTGCTTGGTCTTGCACGTGGTTGATTGTACCCTTGTTGCTTGTTTGTCTTGTTTGGGTAGAGCCGGGAGACGAGTTCGCTACCGAGGAGCCCGTTGAGTTTGCTTTCAAGGATCCAGTCAACTCTGACAACTGTGCAGGCAAGATGATCATACCCTCGAAATCACTACTATCTTTGCTATGCTAGTTTGCTCGCTCTTTTGCTATGCCATTGCTACGATGCCTACCACTTGCTAGAAAGCCTCCCAAATTGCCATGTCAAACCTCTAACCCACCATTGTTCTAGCAAACCGTTGATTGGCTATGTTACCGCTTTGCTCAGCCCCTCTTATAGCGTTGCTAGTTGCAGGTGAAGATTGGAGGCCGTTCCTTGTTGGAACATCTTTTATTTACTTGTTGGGATATCATTATATTGCCATGTTATCTTAACGCATCTATATACTTGGTAAAGGGTGGAAGGCTCGGCCTCTCGCCTAGTGTTTTGTTCCACTCTTGCCGCCCTAGTTTCCGTCATATCGGTGTTATGTTCCCGGATTTTGCGTTCCTTACGCGGTTGGGTTATAATGGGAACCCCTTGATAGTTCGCCTTGATTAAAGCTTTTCCAGCAATGCCCAACATTGGTCTTACCATTTGCCACCTACCCTTTTCTTTCCCTTGGGTTCTGCAGACTCAAGGGTCATCTTATTTTAACCCCCCCCCCCCGGCCCAGTGCTCCTCTGAGTGTTGGTCCAAACTAGAGCCCCTTGCAGCGCCACCTCGGGGAAACTCGAGGGCTGGTTTTAGTTGTACGGATTGCTTATCTGAGTGTGCCCTGAGAAAGAGATATGTGCAGCTCCTATCGGGATTTGTCGGCACATTCGGGCGGTGTTGCTGGTCTTGTTTTAACCTGTCGAAGTGTCTTGCATTACCGAGATACCGAGTCTGATCGGAACGTCTTGGGAGGAGGTCTATTCCTTCGTTGACCGTGAGAGCTTGTCATGGGCTAAGTTGGGACTCCCCTACAGGGATTGAACTTTCGAAAGCCGTGCCCGCGGTTATGGGCAGATGGGAATTTGTTAATGTCTGGTTGTAGATAACTTGAACCTTAATTAATTAAAATGAATCAACCGAGTGTGTTACCGTGATGGCCTCTTCTCGGTGGAGTCCGGGAAGTGGACACGGTGTTGGAGTAATGTTTGCGCAGGTTGTTCTCTAGCTTCTCGCTCGTGCTTTGCCTCCTCTTCTCACTCTCTTTTGCGAATAAGTTAGCCACTATACTCGCTAGTCACTTGCTGCAGCTCCACTTATATTTTACCTTGCCATACCTATAAGCTTAAATAGTCTTGATCGCGAGGGTGCGAGATTGCTGAGTCCCTGTGGCTCACAGATTACTATTACACCAGATGCAGGGCCTAATGATTCCGCTCCAGGAGACGCGTATGAGCTCAAGTGGGAGTTTGACGAAGACTCTCAACGATACTATGTTTCGTTTCTCGACGATCAGTAGTGGTGCCCAGTTGGGGGTGAACGGGACCATGTCGCATGTTGGGTTCTCTTTCATTTTGGCGCCGTAGTCGGGCCATGAGTGTTTGGATGATGTAATGTTATTTATGTACTTGATTGACGTGGCGAGTGTAAGCCAACTATGTTATCTCCCCTTTATTATTCATATTACATGGGATGTTGTGAAGATTGCCTAACTTGCGACATATGCCTTCAATGCAATTATGTCTCTAAGTCGTGCCTCGACACGTGGGAGCTATAGTCGCATCGAGGGTGTTACAGCCGGTCTTGAGGAATTTGAGGCCAACAAATTCCCCCAGTATCATGATCTCACAAGTTCATTTGTGAGCAGGTTTGAGTATTCATCTTCGCGTAATTCTCCTTCAGTCATGTTTGATCTTTATGATAAATCTTATAGAATGGACTTAGAGGATTTCACTCTTGCATGCAAACTTCCATCATGGGGTAGTATTTGGGATCCCCCTAAATCTGAATTTAGAAACTTTCTTGCTGATATGACTGTGGGGGAATCTAGAGATATAACGCAAGCTACCATAGGGAGCATTCACTTTCCTGCTATACATTATTTTGCTCTCTTCATCGGTAGATGCATAAATGCTAAGGATGAAGCATGTCACATGTGTGTCCCTGACCTTAGCATTCTTAGGAGTGCTGTGTTAGGAGACCAATCTTATCATCTGGGAGCCATTGTAGCTCATAGGTTGCATCATAATAGACATAATGGAGATTTCTTTGGAGGAATTTATGCAACCCGCTTAGCTCATTTTCTTGAGATAGACATACGTGAGGGTGATACGGAGTTTCCCACTGCATATTTAGATTATGACTCCATGGCTTCACATCATTTTGTTGAGCGACCCGAATCACCTCTTTTATATCGTTTAGTTTTTAACAAACGGCATGTTGTCCGTATTACTCTCCCTGCTCCTACTCTTTTTGATTCACAGACAAAAGGAAGATATACTATTACTAGAGAGGAGGCAGGTGAGTACGAGAGGAGAGCGGAGGCAGCCCTACTCCACGCTGCAGCTCAGGAGGCGATAACTGTTGTATCGCATACGACCCCAGCTACACCTACGGGTATCCGCCAGGCTATCCCTGGCAATAGACCAACTTAGGCCAAAAGCCTAAGCTTGGGGGAGTACGTATTTCTCACCGACATTACATTTATGTTCACACACACTCATTGCTAGATGTTGGTGCTTATACTCTTTCATTGTAATATCCATGCTAGTTCATTTTTTTTCCTGCTTCCTTCTTGTGTGTTTGTTAAACCTTAAGAAAACCAAAAAAAATAGTAGTAATTTACTTTCCTACTGTAGTAGTAATTAAAAAGAAAACCCAAAAAAAATATTTCCCGTTCTTCTTTTGCTTGTTGGGAGCTTTCCCGTGTAAATAGTTTTATTTTCTTTTCTTTTCTTTGGGGGTCAGTAGGAGAAGACCATAATTAAATTGTTGTAGTGGCTCTTATATGCTTTAATGTTGATTTAACCCAGAGCCCATATTGCCTTGTCTTCTCCTGTTTCTTGAATGCTCGCAGATTCCAGCTTAGTCCAATGCACGTGCACTCTTATTATTATTCACACCGTTCGGTCGTGCAAGTGAAAGGCAATTATGATGATATATGATGGACTGACTGAGATGAGAAAAGCTGGTATGAACTCGACCTCTTTTGTTTTTGTAAATATGATGGGCCCATCATTCTTGATTCAGCTTATTATGAATAAACATGTTTGCAATGACAATTAGAGATCATAGTTGCTTGTGCCATGCTTGATTAGCTATGAGTTATAATGGTTTACCTTGTGTGCCAACATGCTATTGAGATGATTATGATGTGGTATGATGGGGTGGTATCCTCTTTTGAATGATTTAAGTGACTTGAATTGGCACATGTTCACGCATGTAGTTGAAACAAAATCAACATAGCCTTCATGATATTTGTGTTCATGGTGGATTATATCCTACTCATGCTTGCATCCAATGTTTATTAATTTAAATGCATGTACATGGCTGTTGTCGCTCTCTAGTTGGTCGCTTCCTAGTCTTTTGCTAGCCTTCACCTGTACTAAGAAGGAATACTGCTTGTGCATCCAATCCCTTAAACCCCAAAGTTATTCGAGATGAGTCCACTATACCTTCATATATGCGGTATCTACCTGCTTCAAATAAATATTCTGTTTTGTATGCTCGAATATCTCATGTATCAACCAAGGCCGTCCTTATCTTCCGTGTTAGGCGGGTTATTCTCAAGAGGAGTGGACTCCGCTCCTCACTCACGAGAAAATGGCTGGTCACCGGGATGCCCACTCCCATGCTTTATGCAAACTAAATCAAAATTAATTGCAAACAAAACTCCCCCTGGGACCTGATGTATGTTGGAGACACTCGTTGTTTCAAGCAAGTCATGGATTGATGCTTGTTGGTGGAGGGGGAGTATAAACTTTACTATTCTGTTTGGGAACCGCCTATAATTTGTTTAGCGTGGAAGATATCGCCATCTCTTAGTTGTTACGTTGACAATGAAAGTATACCGCTCAAAATGCAATTTATCTCTATTTCAAAACCGAGCTCTGGCACCTCTACAAATCCCTGCTTCCCTCTGCGAAGGTCCTATCCATTTACTTTTATGTTGAGTCATCACCCTCTTATTAAAGAGCACTAGCTGGAGAGCACAGCTGTCATTTGCATTCATCACTATTAATCTATGTTGGGTATGACTATGATTGGATCTCTTTTACCATGAATTACAATGTCTAGTCAGTCCTTGATCTTTAAAGGTGCTCTGCATTTATGTTTTGCGGTCTCAGAAAGGGCTAGCGAGATACCATCTTGTTATATTATATTATGATTGTTTTGAGAAAGTGTTGTCATCCGAGATTTATTATTATGGCTTGCTAGTTGATTATGCTATTGATATGAGTAATTATGAGGCCTGAGAATTATTGCAAATGTTGTTAGTTATGATATATGCTGAAAACTTGAATGCTGGCTTGACATAATTACAACAACAAGAGCAAACAGAGTTTGTAAAATTTTTCTTTCTTTCTTTCAGTTTGTCAACTGAATTGCTTGAGGACAAGCAAGGGTTTAAGCTTGGGGGAGTTGATACGTCTCCGCCGTATCTACTTTTCCAAACACTTTTGCCCTTGTTTTGGACTCTAACTTGTATGATTTGAATGGAACTAACCTGGACTGACGCTGTTTTCAGCAAAATTACCTTGGTGTTGTTCTATGTGCAGAAAGCAAATATTCTCGGAAAGTCCTGAAACTCCACGGAATACCTTAGAAAAAATAATAAAAAATCCTCGCCAAAGATGAAGACCAGGGGGCCCACACCCTGTCCACGAGGGTGGGGGGCGCCCCCCCTTCCTGGGCGCACCCCCCTACCTCGTGGGCCCCCTGGAAACCCTCCGACGCCAATTCCAACTCTATATATTCGCCTCCGGGGAGAAAAAAATCAGAGAGAAGAAATCATCGCGTTTTGCAATACGGAGCCGCCGCTAAGCCCTAAAACCTCTCGGGAGGGCTGATCTCGAGTCCGTTCAGGGCTCCGGAGAGGGGGATTCGTCGCCGTCGTCATCATCAACCATCCTCCATCACCAATTTCATGATGCTCACCGCCGTGCGGGAGTAATTCCATCGTAGGCTTGCTGGACGGTGATGGGTTGGACGAGATTTATCATGTAATCGAGTTAGTTTTGTTAGGGTTTGATCCCTAGTATCCATTATGTTCTAAGATTGATGTTGCTATGACTTTGCTATGCTTAATGCTTGTCACTAGGGCCCGAGTGCCATGATTTCAGATTTGAACCTATTATGTTTTCATGAATATATGTGAGTTCTTGATCCTATCTTGCAAGTCTATAGTCACCTACTATGTGTTATGATCCGGCAACCCCGAAGTGACAATAATTGGGACCACTCCCGGTGATGACCATAGTTTGAGGAGTTCATGTATTCACTATGTGCTAATGCTTTGTTCCGGTTCTCTATTAAAAGGAGGCCTTAATATCCCTTAGTTTCCAATAGGACCCTGCTGCCACGGGAGGGTAGGACAAAAGATGTCAATCAAGTTCTTTTCCATAAGCACGTATGACTATATACGGAATACATGCCTACATTACATTGATGAATTGGAGCTAGTTCTGTGTCACCCTATGTTATGACTGTTACATGATGAACCGCATCTGGCATAATTATTCATCACTAATCCGGTGCCTACGAGTTTTCCATATATTGGTTTACGCTTATTTACTTTCCCGCTACTACTGTTACAATCACTACAAAATACCAAAAACATTACTTTTGCTGTCTTTACTTTTGTTGCCGTTACCACCACTATCATATTACTGTGCTACTGAACACTTTGCTGCAGATACTAAGTTTCCAGGTGTGGTTGAATTGACAACTCAGCTGCTAATACTTGAGAATATTCTTTGGCTCCCCTTTGTCGAATCAATAAATTTGGGTTAAATACTCTACCCTCGAAAACTGTTGCGGTCCCCTATACTTGTGGGTTATCAGTACGAGGGACTCGCGCGTAGCCTCCTACTGGATTGATACCTTGGTTCTCAAAAATTGAGGGAAATACTTACGCTACTTTGCTGCAACATCCCTTCCTCTTCAGGAAAACCAACGCAGTGCTCAATAGGTAGCATGTAGCTAACTTTCTTAAGATACCCATACGTGGATACGATATTGAGTTGCCTCCAACTTATTTAGATTATGATGCTATGGTTCGTCATCAGTTTGTTGAGAGGAACGATCAGTTCCTCCAGTACCGACTAATCTTTGACAGACGACGCACCTATTACGTCGCTCTCCCTGCTCCTGCTTTCTTTGACTCTCAGGCAAAAGGGAGATATGTTATAACCAGGGAGGAGGCAGACGAGTATAAGAGGAGGACGGAGATGACTCGTCTCCAAGCGGCAGCTCATGAGGCAATAGCTGCTACATCTCAGTACGACCCCAACTACAACTTTGGATATCCGCCAGGCCAGCCGTGGCCATAGACCAACTTAGGCCAAAAGCCTAAACTTGGGGGAGTACGTATTTCTCACCAACATTACATTCATGTTCACACACTCATTGCTAGTTGTCGGTGCACTTACTATTTCATTGTATCACCCATGCTAGTTTATTTTCCTTTTTATGCTTTCTTCTTGTGTGTTTAATAAACCTTAAGAAAAACAAAAAAAATAATTGTAAGCTTTAAATTAGTTTACTTTCCATGGTTGTAGTAGTAATTAAAAAGAAAACCCAAAAAGATTTCTCGTTCTTCTTTTGCTTGTTGGGAGCTTTCCCATGTAAATAGTTTTATTTCTTTCTTTTTATTTGGGGGTCGATAGGAGAAGACCATAATGAAAATATTGAGTGGCTCTCATATGCATTATTGTTGATCTAACAAAGAGCCCATATTACCTTGTCTTCTCTCTTGAATTGAATGCTTGTAGATTCCAGCCTGGTCCAATGCACGTGCACTATTATTATTATCCACACTATTCGGTCGTGCAAGTGAAAGGCAATAGTGATGATTATATGATGAACTTATTGAGATGAGAAAATCTGGTATGAACTCGTCCTCTCTTGTTTTTGTAAATATGATTAGTTCATTGTTCCTGATTCAGCCTATTATGAAAGAAACATATTTGCAATGACAATTAGAGATTATAGTTGCTTATGCCATGCTTAATTAGCTAGGAGCTTATAATGGTTTACCTTGTGTGCCAACATGCTATTAAAATGGTTGTCATGTGGTATGATAGGGTGGTATCCTCTTTTGAATGATTTGAGTGGCTTGACTTGGCACATGTTCACGCATGTCGTTGAAACAAAATCAACATAGCCTCTACGATATTTATGTTCATGGTGCATTATATGCTACTCATGCTAGCATTCGGTGTTGATTAATTTTAATGCACGTTCATGACTGTTGTCGCTCTCTAGCTGGTCGCTTCCCAGTATTTTGCTAGCCTTCACTTGTACTAAGCGGGAATACTGCTTGTGCATCCAATTCCATAAACCCCAAAGTTGTTCCATATGAGTCCACCATGCCTACCTATATACGGTATCTACCTGCCATTCCCAGTAAATTTGTATGTGCCAAACTCTAAACCTTCAAATAAACATTCTGTTTTGTATGCTCGAATAGCTCATGTATCAACTAGGGTTGTCCATATCTTCCATGTTAGGCGGGTTATTCTCAAGTGGAGTAGACTCCGCTCCTCACTCACGAGAAAATGGCTGGTCACCGGTGTCGGGGATATACCCCGCGGCGTAAACCGACCGGAAGTATAACCCGGCCGGACTAGGCGTTTCATTTGTAAACCGCCAGAGGATTGGCGATTTACGTGTCTGGTGGTTCACTGGTATGACTATTCACGAGCTTGAAGACTCATTGGTGGCCCAGTTGTACTTGGCGGTTTACTTGAGACCCGGTTTACACTTGGCGATTCACTGGCAACCTGCCCTGACCTGGCGGTTTACAAGCAACCCGCCGGGTCATTATGACACACTTGTGACCCGGCAGACAGGTCAGATGAATGACAAGGCCCAAGGCCCAGAAGGCCGGTTTATGTCAATGGTGGGCCGGTTTAAGAGGAAAGGCATGAGGAACATTTATCTTACAAGGAGTTAAGACCTGGACTTGTATCCGGTTTGTATTAGAGATAGACTAGTCCTAATCCTGATAGGACTCTACATGTAACCCACCCCTCCAACATATATAAGGAGGGGCAGGGCACCCCAAGGGGGGGAAGATTGACAAGTTCCACAAGTTGGACAAGTTAGGTTTAGAGAATAGCTCTCGAGATACAGCACTCTTGTAACCGTGATCATCATCATCAATATCAATGAGGCAGGATGTAGGCTTTTACCTCCACCATGAGGGGCCGAACCTGGGTAAAACATCGCGTCTCTCGTCCCGCTCAACCCCTCTCAAGCTACCACATAGATGCGTTGGCCTCGCGACTAAGTCCTGACACTAAGGACATCTACCATGACAATTCCACGACAGTTGGCACCCACCGTGGGGCCCGCGCACGGTGGTGTTAAGTTCTTGGAGGGATCTCAGGGATCGAGAAGTTCATGATCGGTTAGACGAGAAAGAAGCAGGCGCAGAAGACCTACATCAACTCTGAATTACAAGATTGGGGCTTGAGTTCAAGAAAAGTCTGAATTGTTGTGTCTATGCGCGTCCGCCGTAGCTGTGTATGATCCACCAAGGCTGACGGCGATCCAGCAAGCTGTCAAGTCGCCGAATTTTTTAATGGAAAAAGTTTCATCATCTGAATCCAGATAGCCTAGTCAAATCCGTTCTGGTTTCAATATCATCCGGCTGCACGTAATCAAAGTGCCGTGGCTAATTAGTATGCATTAGTTATAGCTCGTTGTTCGAGATCTAATTAATTTTGTGGAGCTGCTTCTCCATGGGATAAAGCCAATACCATCATCTGGGTTTTCCTAAACTACTACTAGCAGTTGAAGGAAGAGAAGATTATGATCCCGATTCCCCGCTCCGAGCCGGCCGCGGCATCTCCTCACCTCGTTGACCCGCCTGTTTTTCTCTTTACCGCGGGTCAGCCCGACCGTAAGTCACCCGGCCAGCTCGCCGTCGTGCAAAAACTGCCCCGGACTGATCTGTTCACCGCAAGTTGCAATTCCTACGTCCATGATCGCAACTACTCCCGAGAAGAAAAATTACAGCAGTGCACGCCTGACTACTACTGGGGTGTTTTCCGTGTCATCACATAAAGGCATCAACCAAAGCCAAACAACCAAAGCAAGCTACACATCAGCTCGATAGAACCACGCCGAAGCCACCACCGCCGATGGCAGTAGCACTGCTGTCGTCCGCCAGAGACGCCGCCACTCCTGCGGTTACGGCCGCGACGCCTGGCCGCCTCCGCGGCAATCGAACAGCAGTGGGTGAGTCAGCTGGGGCGATTTGAGGCCGGACGTTCCTCGCCAGTTCATCAACACTGGACCTTTATTCCACTGAACCGTCGCCGCCCCTGCCTGTTTCCAAACTGCTGAGGTCGTTGACCCGCCGACTTCAACTCTGTTGAGCTGACTCGTTGCAGCTGCTCCTACCACCTTCGCCAAGGTCTTACCTGCACGCGGACGCTTAGGCCCCGGCATCCATCGCACCGATTTGCTAGTGCTGCACCCCGCGCGCCGATTCACCACTGCTACGAGCTGCTGCCATCCTCGCGGGCCGGTTCATTAGCCGTGACTGCACCCTTGTGCTGCCTCCGTCTTGTCTCCGGTTCAAGTCCCCACCGGGCCTCGCCTCGTTTTCGGTTCAAGTTGCCGGACAAGCCCGAGAGTCACGATTGACTCGCCATCCCTGGATATTTCCACGGCGCCTCATTCCAGCCGGTTCAAGTTACTGCAGGGCGAGTCACCTTTATGGCGTTGAACCGGCCAGGGCTCCACTAACACCTCCGTGAGTGGATCAAGATCGACTATGGCAGACGTGCATCACCCATTGCTGCTGCACCGAGTACTCACTATAACGAGAACCACCGGCCGCGTCCCCAACTCTGCTCCGTCCGCGGCTCGCGTTAAAACAGCCGGCTGCTGCCGTTACTTCTGTGGACTCGTTGTTACTATAACCTGCCATGCTGCTTTGAACCGCCCTCACCGGTGTGTCAGGCCGCCATCCAACTTCCGCAGCCGTCTCCACGAGCAGTTTTTAAGTCAGCTACTACTAAACTGGCGTCCGCCTGCAAGCGGTCTTCAGCCCACCTTACTCTGTGGCCATGACCACATCGAATCTGTACTAGTACCGCATGGAGCGGAACAAAGTGAGCAACAAGTCAAAGTAATAGCTGAAAGATCTGTATATAGCAGTGCCTCGCAAGTGCAGAGTGCTATATGCCATGCAAATCCATGGCGTGAGGATAAACAGGAAGAAAAAGAGCAGGCCGTGGGAGTTGAACCGGTGACCTAAAGGTCGAATCCTAGTGCCAACAATCACCAGGCCACAACATGTGTTCTGGCCGGTTTACAGTGGGAGCTGGTCCGGCCGTTTTTAACTCCGGTTATGGAAGTTGTTACGCATTACATCAAAATATCAAACCAGATCAGTATTAAGTGCTAGTACGTACTAAGCACTAGCGGCCGTTTTACGGCTCACGTGAAGGGTGATATTTGACAATCGAGAAACAGGGGGTACGTGCAGACAAAAAAACATGCTACTACTCACTGGTGGCACAGCCAATTAAATTTCCAGGTGCTATCTTTTCCATTTGTTTCTTTTTTGTACATATTGTTTTTCCGAGAACGATTACTCTGGCCTATATCTTTCTATACAGGGCAAGTGCTCACATAAAAGTGATGCCCTACTATGGACGACGCGCGCTGGCTGTTCTACGCCGGTATTTGTGCATATCACACTGGTGAACCGGAACACAAACCGCCACCCTCGCAGTCCGGACTACATTAGCAATGCCGCAGTCGACTCTTTTATCCGTACTGACGTATAACCCCGCGATGGGTATCAACTGGCCTGACATATCAGGTGAAATCCATCCAATATATTTTTATATTATAGATTTCTTTCTTTGAAAAAGCAATTACTCCGGCTTGCAAAAGTTATCTAATGCAGGACCCTAAACTACCATATTGGTGCAAATTTAAAGGCCGTCAGAAAATTTCCGGCTTAAAAAGAAGGTTTCCGGTTTAAAATCTGGTTCAAGGGAAAGCTATCTCCCACAAAACTTTGAAGCTCTCAATATCTGGTTCAAAATCTGGTTCAAGAAGGATTTATCTCTTGCAATAAGTTAAAAGGTGCCAAAGAGGACCTGCTGCCATGATGCGCGGTTCAAACATGGGTGTCATGCCTTATTGGCTTATCATATCATTGATCACTTGGGAGCTTTGGTCGTATCTGAACCATAGCTACACCTCTTGATCGGCTCAATGCCACAACATCACTTGGGGGCTTGGTCGTGTCCGAACCAATGCAACACCTTTTGATAGGCGAAAGCCACCAGATCACTTGGGGACTTGGTCACGTATGAACCAGTCACGCCTCTTGATCGGCCTAAGGCCACAGAATCACTTGGGGGCTTTGGTCGAACCCGAACCATCGTCACCCCTCTTGTTCGACATAATGCCAATGCATCATTTGGGGACCTGGCTGACTTGAACCATAGCTACGCCTACTGGGGGCTTGGTCGTGTCCGACCATGGTAATGCCACTTGATCGGCCTAAAACAACCTCTTTTTGCAAATGGTTTTATCTTTGCCTTTGATTGACTCTTGGCTTTCTTTTAATAAATATTTCTTTTGTTGTGTTTTTAAACCGACAAATTCTCAAACCGGTTCGACTGTCAAATTGACGGAACAAGGTCAAATCTTAATCCGGAGACTATCTGCCCGGTTTGATTTTCTGTTACCATCTTATTATGGAGTAAACCGATGTTCATTAATCCGGCTTGACTTTCAACTACAAGTTGTCAGTACATAACTAATTATGATCCGGTGATTATTAACCCGGTCTGGTTTCGACTATAAGTCGCTAGCATTATATATGGTTAATCCGGTGTTTATCACAACCCGGTACGGTTTATCATAAACCAGCACAATATGGAAGGAGTTATCAGTACTCAAAATTTGGATTATTACCTCTACTAAAAAAAGTTGGTAAACCAACGATGTGATTCAATGTCACATGTATGATCTATTTCATATTTGATTATTCTTAAAGTGCAGCCTTGGTTATAAACCCGGGTTATATGTTGGGCATTATGACCCGTCCGGCGGTAAACCGCCAGGACACTTTAAACTTGTTGTATGCAGAAACAGGTTTGTTAAACCAGCCTGGCTTTGGACTATAAGTCGCGAGTATATATATTTGGATTGCGCCATTGGAATCATGCACTTATAAATCATTGGGTTATATTATTCAAATAGCCAAACTTGGCTGAATTTTCATTATGATATTGAATGAATAAGGTTTTTATACTGGATTATATTATCTTGAATAGCCAACATGGCTGGATTTTTATGGTTATTAATAACCGGTATTATTGAGTTTTCAAAGTCGCTTTAGCGCAATGGCTATTATTTTATCAAAGGATATGATTTATTCTACAATGGAAGGAATAGTCCCAAGTCGCTGCAGGCTTACAACCCGGCACTTGGGGGCTACATTACTCAAATTGAAATTACATCAAATACACAAGTTTCATGTCGCTGCAAGCATGCACCATGACACTTGGGGGCTACATTATTCAAATTGAAATTACATCAAATACACATGTCTCATGTCGCTACAAGCATGCACCATGACACTTGGGGGCTAATGCAAAGTCATCTTTTGTTCACCTTATTGAAGACCTGACTCATCACATTGTAATGAGCCGGCCCTTGGGGGCTACACGTTGCTATTCAAAGTTTACAAGATAATATTTACAAAGTCCCTGCTCATTATTGCATAATGACCCGGCCCTTGGGGGCTACACTGGTTGAAGTTTCTATGAGCATCAAGCAATTACAAGTCCCAGGTTGCTGCAAGCATGACAGCCCGGCACTTGGGGGCTACATATGTGGAATACTCAATTCTGACTAGTGATTGAGATGAACAACCTGGATTTCTTCAAGATTGTGATATTCATATTAAAGCAAGTCTTAAGTTGTTGCTATGCTACCTTCTTAAGACTTGGGGGCTACAAGTGATAGGCATATAAGAGGTATATTTTCAAGCTTCATGCTAACTACAATTATGACCTAGTGCCATCAATATTTGTAAACCGGCAGTGATAAACTGGCGAGTTTAAGTCTTAAACTGGCACAGTTCTACATTCTCAAACCGGCAAGTTTTACATTCTTAAGCTGGCTGAAGATCAAATGAGTATTTCAAAGGCCAATATTTTTGTTAAGCATTGGGAGCTGAAGTCAAAGGAGTTATTCTTCACAATATTTATCTATGACAAACCAATGTCAGCAAATTGAGTATGAAGCTGGCTTATTAACCCGGATTTTCTAGAAGGAGGAAATGACAAGGACTTAAGGATCATCAGGTACCGGTTTACAAGAATTTTTAACCCGGAGCATAACCTCCTAAATTTGTTCTTGTGTTTATTTTGCAGCATAAGTTTACAATGGATAAATCCAAGCTAAACTTGGGGGCTAATGTCGGGGATATACCCCGCGGCGTAAACCAGCCGGAAGTATAACCCGGCCGGACTAGGCGTTTCATTGGTAAACCGCCGGAGGATTGGCGATTTACGTGTCTGGCGGTTCACTGGTATTACGATTCACGAGCCTGAAGACTCATTGGTGGCCCGGCTGGACTTGGCGGTTTACTTGAGACCCGGTTTACACTTCGCGATTCACTGGCGACCTGCCCTGACCTGGCGGTTTACAAGCAACCCGTCGGGTCATTATGACACACTTGTGACCCAGCGGACGGGTCAGATGAATGGCAAGGCCCAAGGCCCAGAAGGCCGGTTTATGTCAATGGTGGGCCGGTTTATGTCAATGGTGGGCCGGTTTAAGAGGAAAGGCATGAGGAACATTTATCTTACAAGGGGTTAAGACCTGGACTTGTATCCGGTTTGTATTAGAGATAGACTAGTCCTAATCCTAATAGGACTCTACATGTAACCTGCCCCTCCAACATATATAAGGAGGGGCAGGGCACCCTAAGGGGGGGAAGATTGACAAGTTCCACAAGTTGGACAAGTTAGGTTTAGACAATAGCTCTCGAGATAGAGCACTCTTGTAACCGTGATCATCATCATCAATATCAATGAAGCAGGATGTAGTCTTTTACCTCCACCTTGAGGGGCCGAACCTGGGTAAAACATCGCGTCTCTCATCCCGCTCAACCCCTCTCAAGCTACCACATAGATGCGTTGGCCTCGCGACTAAGTCCTGACACTAAGGACATCTGCCGTGACAAGTCCACGACAACCGGGATTCCCAGTCCCATGCCTTATGCAAATCAAATCAAAATAATTGCAATCAAAACTCCCTCGGGACTGTTGTTAGTTGGAGGCACTCATTGTTTCGAGCAAGCCATGGATTGATGCTTGTTGGTGGAGGGGGAGTATAAACCTTACCATTCTGTTTGGGAACCGCCTATATTGTGTGTATCATGGAAGATATCACCATCTCTTGGTTGTTATGTTGACAATGAAAGTATACCGCTCAAAATATTAGTCATATCTATTTCAAAGCCGAGCTCTGGCACCTCTACAAATCCCCGCTTCCCTCTGCGAAGGGCCTATCCATTTACTTTTATGTTGACTCATCACCCTCTTATTAAAGAGCACTAGTAGGAGAGCACCACTGTCATTTGCATCCATTACTATTAGTTTACATTGAATATGACTTGACTGGATCTCTTTTACCATGAATTACAATGTCTAGTCAGTCCTTCATATTTAAAGGTGCTCTGCATTTATGTTTTGCGGTCTTAGAAAGGGCTAGCGAGATACCATCTTGTTATATCATATCATGATTGTTTTGATAAAGTGTTGTCATCCGAGATTTCTTATTATTGATCACTAGTTGATTATGTCATTGATATGAGTAAACATGAGACCTAATTGTTATTGTGAATATGGTTAGTTCACAATCTTTGCTAAAAACTTGAATGCTGGCTTTACATATTTACAACAACAAGAGCAAACAGAGTTTGTAAAAGTTTTTCTTTATCACTTTCAGTTTATCAACTGAATTGCTTGAGGACAAGCCAAGGTTTAAGCTTGGGGGAGTTGATACGTCTCCGTCATATCTACTTTTACAAATACTTTTGCCCTTGTTTTGGACTCTAACTTGCATGATTTGAATGGAACTAACCCGGACTAACACTGTTTTCAGCAGAATTGCCATGGTGTTATATTTGTGCAGAAATAAAAGTTCTCGGAATGACCTGAAAAGCAGGGGACAATTATTTTGGAATAAGTAAAAAATACTGGAAGGAAGATCCATGTCAGGGGGGCCTCCACCTGTCCACGAGGGTGGGGCGCGCCCTACCCCCTGGGCATGCCCCCCTACCTCGTGGGCCCCCTGATGCTCCATCGACCTCATCCCTGACTCCATATATTCACTTTCGGGGAGAAAAAAACTAGAGAGAAGGAGACATCTCGTTTTACGATATGGAGCCGCCGCCAAGCCCTAAAGTCTCTCGGGAGGACTGATCTGGAGTTCGTTAGGGCTCCAGAGAGGGGAATCCGTCGCCATCGTCATCATCAACCATCCTCCATCACCAATTTCATGATGCTCACCGTCGTGCGTGAGTAATTCCATCGTAGGCTTGCTGGACGGTGATGGGTTGGATGAGATTTATCATGTAATCGAGTTAGTTTTGTTAGGGTTTGTTCCCTAGTATCCACTATGCTCTGAGATTGATGTTGCTATGACGGCTATGCTTAATGCTTGTCAATAGGGCGCGAGTGCCATGATTTCAGATCTGAACCTATTATGTTTTCATGAATATATGTGAGTTATTGATCCTATCTTGCAAGTCTATAGTCACCTATTATGTGTTATGATCTGGCAACCCCAAAGTGACAATAATCGGGACCACTCCCGGTAATGACCGTAGTTTGAGGAGTTCGTGTATTCACTATGTCTTAATGCTTTGTTCTGGTACTCTATTAAAAGGAGGCCTTAATATCCCTTAGTTTCCAATAGGACCCCGCTGCCACGGGAGGGTAGGACAAAAGATGTCATACAAGTTCTTTCCATAAGCATGTATGACTATATTCAGAATAGATGCCTACATTACATTGATGAATTGGAGCTAGTTCTGTGTCACCCTATGTTATGACTGTTACCGCATCCCGCATAATTCTCTATCACCGATCCATTGCCTACGAGCTTTCCATATATTGTTCTTCACTTATTTACTTTTCCGTTGCTATTGTTATCATCACTACAAAACACCAAAAATATTACTTTAGCTACCGTTACCTTTTACCACTATTACCACTACTATCATATTACTTTGCTACTAAACACTTTGTTGCAGATATTAAGTTTCCAGGTGTGGTTGAATTGACAACTCAGCTGCTAATACTTGAGAATATTCTTTGGCTCCCCTTGTGTCGAATCAATAAATTTGGGTTGAATACTCTACCCTCGAAAACTGTTGTGATCCCCTATACTTGTGGGTTATCAATCCTCTGCGTGTGTCATTCTCTCCGACACAGCGCCGGCTCAGGAGGTCCTCTGACCATTCTTCCTCCTTGTCGTATTGTGCGCAGATCCAACCTGCCGCCGCCGACATCCCAACGACCCTCAGGTATAAGTTCTTCAAAAGTGGCCTTGCTCTATTGCCCCAGCTCCCCACGTGTCTGCATGTGCATCTTTTTCTACTTCCATCAGCTCTTCCAAGGCCACCTAAATTTTTAGTATTATTAGAGGTAAAGCTACTTCATGCATTCGAATCTAGGACTTGGTTAAAACAACGAAGAAAGGGGGAAAGTCGTAGCATGAATCTAGGACATTATTGAAAGAGGAAATAACATGGGGAAAGTAGTAGAGACCGGATACCTGTCAGGACCCCGATTCCAAGTCACATCGATCTAGCCGGTAACACCTCATATCACTTTGCGGCCTCATGCACGGTATCCCACGGGTGTCGCCTTACCATGGCCCGGGACCGTTTGCGCCTTTTGGCTCATGTATATGATAGTGTCGCTAGCATCCAGATGACAGAGAACCCGGGCCGACATGGCTAGTCATGAACCCAAAGCGGCACAGACCTGTGGAGACAGGCATACATGAATCACATCGAGCATGTCGGTCATCAGCGATTGATTCCGGGCTGTAGCACTGGGCTAACAGGACTCCGGGGAACCCGGGCTGTAGCAGGCTAGGCAGGACTCTGGAAGTCACAGCGTGACATTACCCCGAAGGGACAGTCATAGGAACGAAGTGAAACACATGCCGGCCAGTCAAGTGTCCTGAGCAGTAGTGCTAGGCTAGCAGGACTCCGGTGAACCGGGCTGTAGCGGACTACTATGGCTCGAGGAACACTAGACTACATTTCCCCATAAGAAAGGCTGCCAAGGATAAACAACTAGATTGTCGGATCCCACTCATACCAAGCATTTCAATCATACACACAATATGCCCGATATGAGTACATACAACATGGCATCACAACAAAACTCTACAACTCAAGTACTTTATTTAAAGGCTCCAAGGAGCCATACATAACATTTTCACACAGATAGGGGTCACATGACCCGACACTCAAGTCATACAAACATACAAGCACATGCGGAAGCAACTAGTCTGAGTATAGACTCTAGAAAGAAAGAAGGCTTCTCGAAGCCTGTCTATCTACATAGGGCCCTCCATGGCCAGGATCACCACCTGGGTGGCTAGTCACTCATCGATGTCAAGGTCTATGTAGAACCCATCAGAGGGGGCGGTGTTGTCGTCTGAAAACAGTAATTAAGCAAACATGAGTACAAAGGTACTCAGCAAGTCTTACATCAGAACCTACTATACATGCTTATCCTCAAGAAGGTGGTGGGGTTAATGCACCCAGCCAGCTTTGACTCTTGGCTAAGCTATCCTACGGAACTTCACCAGTAGAATAGTTTTCGCACACGAGTCCACTACTCACCAACACAATACTCCACCGGGGATCCTCCCTCGTCATCCTATGAGAGGGCCATCCTCGGTACTCACACTTATCTTGAGTCTTTTATTAGTACCCATTAACTTGTCTATGAACTGTATAGGCAACCAAGTAGTCCTTTACCGCGGACGCGGCTATTCGAATAGTTTTATACCCTGCAGGGGTGTACTTCTTCATACACGCTTTCACCACTTACCGCCGTTTACACGACATGTACTCGGCAACCTTCAAGCGGAAGCCCAGCGAGGGTGTCGGCCACGGCCTACCTAAACACTTAAGTCTCTAGTCCAGGTTTATCGCCTATCCCGGTTCCATCCGCAGGGAGTCCGGCCGAGGTTTCCACATACGGCCCCGAACGATGTGAACAGGGATCCCGAGACACCAAACAGGTGACTCGGTACACCGTGCCACGGTGTATCTACCGCAACATAGCCCACCCCTAGGGTCAGCGCTACGCACGGCCACCAACACATAACCTACAAACACCAGAAACTATTTGCAACTCCTGGACAGAGTACTAGGGTGGTTAAGAAGCCGAGAGGGTCAATTAAGGATCCCAATGCATGGTAGTAGCTGAATCTTAAATCACACATACAGATCTCAGTTCTTAGGGACGGCCTCAATGAAACAACCCACCATGTACTCCTACATGGCCTCTCATCGATACCTTTACCAAAACATGTTCAACACATCCCTCACATTACCGGCATAAGCATTTCACTCTGGCCCATCACCCAGATGAACCAGACCTGACACAAATCTAAGCATAGCAGGCATAGCAAGGTAGGAATCACATACGTGGCTCAATCAACTCCTACACATGCTAGTGGGTTTCATCTAGTTACTGTGGCAATGACAGGTCATGCAGAGGATAAGGGTTCAACTACCGTAGCACACAGCAGCTTGAATCACGTTGTCTTAATGCAGTAAACAAGAGTAGAAGCGAGAACATGGGTTTGTATCGGAATGATCAATGGTTGCTTCCCTGATGGAGTGGTAGTGGGATACTGCCATTCAGTTGGATACTCGTGAATATCCTCGGAGGCAGAACCTACCACGAAGAACACATCGGAACACAATCAACACATGACGATATGCAACAATATGATGCATACTATGACATGGCAATATGAATGTGTCTTGGCCTAATGCAAGCTATAACAGAAAGGAATGAACTCATTTGAATCAAAGATTCAAATATTAGCTCATTAAACATGGCCGTAATAGTGCATTTCCTTATTCTGCTTAAACAGCAAGGTAAACTTGTTTTGTCATGCATGAAACCATTACAGATGGATAGATTGAATGTTTCTGATCATTTTTCATATATAAATCTTTGCATTTGGAGTTATGGTTGATTTTCTATGATTTTTAGAAGTTTTAACTATTTTCTAGAAATTCCTGAATAAAAATAAATCCAGAAAATGCATTACTGCATCAGCATTGCGTCATGCTGACCTCAGCAGGTCAAAGGCGCCAACCCAGGTCAAACCTGACTGGTGGGCCCCTTCTGTCAGCCTCTCAGCTAATTAACAGGATTAGATTAACACTAATTAGCTGTCAGTGGGGCCTGGGCCCACATGTCAGTGACTGATTTAATTAAAATTAATTAAAACTAATCCTAAATTAGTTAGCAGACCGGCCCCACCTGTCATAGACTCAGGGGGGTCTACCTGGGCCCACCTAGGAGTCAAACTGGGTCAAACTCGCCGGCGACTCGACGCCGGCGAGGCCCGAGACGGTGGCGCAGCTCGGAAAACGCCCACAGGGCACGGGCGAGGCCGTTCATGGGCTCGTTGGAGAGCTCTTGCAGTCACGCATCTAGTGGTGGTGGAGGCTGGGCCTACAGTGGCCGGAGACGATGACGGCGAGCTCCAAGGCGGCGGCCGGAGTTCGGCCATGTGCGGGGAGTGGGCTGCGGCGTGCAAACACGGAAACTGAAGTGCTAGCGAGGCACTACGCGATGCGGCAATCATGTTGCATAGCACGGGAGGACCAAATGGTCGTCGGAGCGACGCCGCCGACGAGCTCGAGCGGAGACGAGCTTCGCCCATGGTGGAACCATGGCCTAGAGGGTGCAAACACGTGGGAAAGAAGAGGGGAAAGGCGACGGAGCTCACAGGGAGGTCGATGAGCAGCTCAGTGGGCTCGGGGGCGATCGGAGCGAGGCGAATCGATGAACGGCGTCCGACGGGTACCGAGGTTGAAGACGATCCGATGGCGGCGATGCAGGGCCTCCGGCGATGCGTGGCTCGGTGGGGAGGGCGAGGGCGTCGCGGCGGAGCTTCTGGACAGGTCAGAGAGGAGAGGGGGTGACGGAGAGCGCGACTACGGCGGTGAGACGGCGACAAGCTCGTCGGCCATGGTGCGGGAGAGGGTGAGGGAGACGAGGGGAGAATGAGCGAGGATGAGAGGGGGACGTGGGGGTCGCGTGGCACCCCTAGGCGTCTCCAGGCGTCGGCGGAAGCAGGAGTTGGCCGGCATGTGGCCACGGGCGCCGGCCACGCGCTCCGCGTCCTTCTAGCGCGAGGAGGACGACGACTGGCAGAGCCAGTAGGCTGGGCCGAGCCAGGTGGCTGGGCCAGCATAGGTAAGGCCCGGGTGGGCTTCCCTCTCTCTCTCTCTTTTTATTTGTTTCTGTTTTTCTAATTAACTGCAACTGTTGGGCTTTAAATAAAATACTAAAACGTTTCCAAAAATCCTAAAAATAATTGTGGGCTCTGTTTAGATTATTTCCAACAGCAAACATTTATTTCCAGGATTATTTGAGCATTTAAATTATTTTATAGCATTTAAATGCCCAAATTCAAATACTTATGATTTAATTCAATGACCTTCTGTTGACCTAGAAAATTGTGCACCAATTTTGCCAGAGGTTTTAACCCAAGACAAGGAGGGTGAACTTTTTAGAAGGGCATTTCAGGTTCATTCACTACAAGAAATATGTCAACTTATGACCTTCTGTCAGTGACCCTCGAAGAATTGGTCATAAATTTATGACCATTTTAGACCAATTGGTCAAAAGCTCTCTGGGGGGCTCTAAACCCTAAACCATAACGACCATTTTGGTCAGAAAGGTCATAATTTCATTAGAGGAAATGGTCGTAAAGCTAGTAGCACTGTCCACTGCCTCATGCATAGTTGATAACAACCAATATAAAATGGTCACTACACTTGAGTTTGAATGAATTAGGATGATTAGGCAGCCACCTCAGCAACCTCGCTTATGTGTCACTGTCTAGGTGTCATTTTTGCTTGAGTTTTAATATTAAACAGATAGACGGGGGACACACTGACAGGCGGGACCCATTTGACAGATGGTTCCGAGCGCTTAATTCGCCCAAAAAGGATGCACGAGGCGGGACTCGAACCCACGACCTCGCGCTTGGTTGGCTCGCATGCTACCGCTGGGCTAGAGAGGGACAGTTGCTCGCATCTGGGAGTTTATCTATAAATTATATAGAACTACGGCTCTCTCGTATCATTGACAAGTGGGACCTTCCGACCAGGTGGCATCGAACAGAGCAACGATTTGCAACACTAACAGGCGGGACCCATTTGACAGGTGGTTGAGCGAGCGTTTAATTCCCTAAAAAATATGCGCTAGCGGGGACTCGAAACCACGACCTCGCGCTGGGTTCGCTCGTTCATTACCGCTGGGCTAGAGAGAGATTGTTGCTAATGTGTGGGTAGCTTTCCATATAGTATATAAAACCACGACTCTCATGTACCAGTGACAAGTGGGACCTTCCGACCAGGTGGCGGCGGGTGGCATCGAACAGAGCAACACTTAGCGTTTTTCTAGGTCTTCCGACCAGGTGGCGGCGGGCGGCGGCGGAAGCAACCAGGTGACCTCGCCCATGGCCTCGCCGCAGGTGACCTCGCCCACGGCCTCGCGGCGGAAGCAACCAGCAGGGGGCGAAGGCGTTGGCGGGGCCGGCAGCGGAGGCGGGGGCGGGGCCGGCAGGGGACGGAGGCGAGGCAGGGCGTGGAGGCGGGGGGCGGCAGGGGCGTAGGTGACCGACGGTGGTGGGGGCTCGCCGAGCATGGGGGACTCGCCGCCGCCGCAAGCACACCTCCCGGTATGCACCCCTCACCTCTTCCCCCCTCTCCTCTCTCGTCACCCGAGCAGTGGGAGATGGATTTCAGTCAGATGTTCTTCAGCATAGATGAATTTTGTTGATGCACTGTTAGTAGTTAGGAGATAGCTTGCTTGTTTGGTAGATAATGCATAGATGAATTTTCTTGATGTGCTATTACGAATTGTTCAGCTTGTTTGTTTAGAATTCTTCAGGCCTTGTGGTTAGGCAATTAGCATATAAAATTTTCTGGAATTTTAGCTTCCATTACTTCCATCCATTTTCATTAATTAATGTTGATGCACTTAGATTGATTTGCTAAGTTGCAACAATTTGTTGTCTTTGGCAGATGGACAGAAGCTGGATTAGAGAAGGAGTTAGAAAGTTTTCGAAAGAACATATGAAAGGAGTTGATGATTTCATGGCATTTGTTCGGGCAAATTTTGCCAACGATGCTCACATTCTTTGCCCATGTTGTGAATGCCTCAACCGTCCAAGAATGGCTCAAGGAAGAGTGGAAGATCATCTGCTTCTTAATGGGATGTCCAGCACATATGATAGATGGATATATCATGGAGAACCTTTAGACAGACAACCTCAACATTTTGAAGCTGATACAGAGGCCCCTCATATGATGGGTGGTGGTGATGCTGGCATTGATTTCATGGAAAAGGTTTTGCGAGATAATGCTGTTTTGGAGGAAGAGGATGGGCATGAAGATGATAGGATTCCTGACCTATTGAAGGATTTGTACGATGCTGAAGATCATGATGATGGACAGAAATCATTGTTTGCTGAGGTGTTAGAGGAGGCGAAGCGCGCAACTCATGAAGGGGGTAAATTTTCAAGATTTACCTTCACTGTGAAGTTACTCCACATCAAGTCTTTCTACCGGATTAGCAATGCCGCATTCAACGCAATACTCCGTCTTTTGAGCTTGCAATTCCCTAATAGTTGTGTTCCCAGATCTTATGATGAAGCATTGAGCATAATCCGCAGGCTGGGGTTAGGTTATGTGTCAATACATGTGTGCCCAAATAACTATGTCTTGTTTCGGAAGGATTTAGCAAAGCATGAAAACTGTCCAAAATGCAATGCATCTAGGTGGAAAGATGCTGATGGGAAGAAGTCAATACCGGAGAAGGTACTGAGGCACTTTCCCTTGATACCAACGCTGCAGCGGATGTTCATCTCGAAGAAATCATCGCGTGAGGTACAGTGGCACAAGCTGAAGCGGCAACCTGTGGACAATGAGCTGAGCCATCCAGCGGATGGAGAGGTATGGAAAGAGTTTGACCGTATACATTTTGATTTTGCTGCAGATCCAAGGAACATAAAACTTGGCATTGCCACAGATGGGTTTAATCCGTTTGGGAACATGAGCACATCTTATAGCATGTGGCCAGTTTTTGTGGTGCCGTACAACCTGCCACCATGGGCATGCATGGATCAGTCCAACTTCATGATGTCATTGCTTATCCCGGGTCCAGATTCTCCAGGAAAGGATTTTGATCTCTTTATGGAGCCCCTCGTAGAAGAACTGCTCCAGCTCTGGACTGGTGTACCTACATACGATGCCTTGAGTCCGGAAGAAAAGTTCAATCTACGTGCTGCGATCATATGGTCCATCCATGATTTCCCGGCTCTGCACACTCTGTCTGGGAGGATCAAAGCGGGTTATCAGGCTTGTGTCCATTGTGACAAAGACCCTTGCTCAAAGAGAATAAGGAGCAAGATATGCTATATTGGGCACTGCCGCTTTCTTCCCCGAAACCATCGCTGGTGAAGAAGCAAAGATTTTAATGGTGAGAATGAAACCCGTGACAAGCCAGCTGAATTCACTAAAGAAGAGCTGGAGCAGCAACTTGAAAAGGTGAAAGATGTGAGACCAGGAAAGCTGGCGAAGAAAAGAAAGCGTGAGGAAGGTCAATGTTGGGACCGGAGGTCTTGTTTGTGGGACCTGCCATACTGGGCTGATCTGAAATTAAGGCATAATCTCGATGTAATGCACATTGAGAAAAACATATGCGAGAATCTGCTAGGGACGTTTCTGAACATTGAAGGGAACACAAAGGACACGGTTAGTTCTAGGCTTGATTTGGAGGACATGGGCATAAGAGAAGATTTGCATGTACAACACAATGAAGATGAAGATTCATTTGAAATTCCACGAGCATGGTATACAATGAATAAAGAACAAAAGCTTGCATTCTGTGAATTCCTAAGAGCGGTGAAATTTCCAGATGGTTATGCTGCTAACCTAGCAAAGTGTGTTACTTCTGATGGATTCAAGCTTTCAGTACTGAAAACCCATGATTGTCACATCCTCCTCCAAAGGATTTTACCGGCGGGCCTCCGAGGAATCATGCACAAGGATATATATGAAGCGGTTGCTGAGCTGGGAAATTTCTTTAGAGAACTGTGCTGCAAAACCCTCAAGTTAACTGTCTTGGAAAGACTTGAAAAAGAAATCCCAATTATTCTTTGCAAGCTCGAGAAGATTTTCCCTCCAGCTTTCTTCACCGTGATGGTACATTTGGCGGTGCACTTACCCAAAGAGGCAATGCTTAGAGGCCCTGTGCAATACGGTTGGATGTACCCAATCGAAAGAAGGCTGCTTACTTGTAAGCATTATGTGCGAAACACAGCAAGACCTGAAGGTTCTATTGCTGAAGCATATGTCGTTGACGAGTGCTTGACTTTTTGCTCTAGATACTTTGGTGATGTGGAAACAAGATGGAACCGGCCGGGCAGAAATAGAGAGCGGTCTGATTCGCAAAGTGGTGATATCTCTGTTTTCAACCATGGTGTGAACTTTCTTGGAGCCTCACAATACTTGGAGGCTGGTGATGAGTATGACAAGATGGTTTTGTTTGTGCTCAGCAATTGCGCTGAGGTTCTACCATATATCGAGTACGTTATATCTTGTGCACTCATTATATATATATATATATATTGGTTGGGTTGGCACCAGCCTAATGTTTTAATTCACATGTTTTTTTGGCATTGTAGGAAATGCAAGGAAGAGTTAAATCAGGAAGAAAGCAATATCAATGTTGATAAAAGGGTTGCCAAGGTGTTTGCTAAGTGGTTTAAGAATCATGTGAGATCTTTAGCCACATGTTTTATGTTTTCTGTGTTATTCACCCATTGTTAAATACCAATGTTTGCTAAATGGTTTATTTGTGCAGATTGGAAAGTTGCCTGAGGAGAAGAAGGTCAGTGATGATCTATTTGCTTTGGCATGCTTACCGGATAAGCGAGTGAGAGTGTATTCAGCATGCATTGCTGACGGTGTCTGGTACCACACCGTTGACCGCGAGGAAAAAAGGAAGACACAGAATAGTGGAATCGTCACTGAGGGGTCACATGATGGTGAGATCATTGACTTCTATGGTCAGTTGAGAAGCATCGTAGAGTTGCAGTACAACTCTAGTGGAGGCATCCATCTTTCGATTGTCTTATTTCGCTGTGACTGGTTTGAGCTTGGTAGCAAGAAGAGGAGAGACTCTTTTGTCAAATATGATGGCCACTTCAAAAGCATCAACACTGCAAGGTGCTGGTATAAGAGTGATCCCTTTATTCTAACAACACAAGCAACAATGGTGTTTTATCTGCCAGACACTCTTTTGCACGGAAAATGGCGAGTTGTGCAAAACTTTCCGCATAGACACTTGTGGAGTGTGACTGAAACTGAAGTGGAAAAGGGCCCCGGTGATGGTGGACTAACATACCAAGATGATGACTCTATGGAAGTTCCGTTGCAAGCTGATGATGACTCTATGGAAGTTCCGGTGCAAAGCAGAGTGCGAAGGGACCGGGAACGTGTGATCATTGGTGCTGGAATAGTTGAAGGCATCAAGAAAAGAAGAAAGGTGGTAGAGGATGGACATGAAAGCGAGGATGAGGAAAACCGGACTGATCATACTATGCTGCAATATTGTAGTGATGATGAGGAAAACAGGAGTGGGCATAGAGTTCCTTGTTTTCGTATCGACGACGATGAGTAGCGAATGGACATGAAGGTAAATTTGGTCTCCTTGGTGATCCTTTTAACTCTCTGTAGTTTTCCTTCTTGTGCATATGCATGGTGATCCTGATGTACTGCAGTGGTGTGGTCTTATAAATTTGGTCTTTTATCTCCAGGTAGCAAAATGCTTGAAGATCCTGATGGCTGTAGTGGTGTGATCCTGATGGCTGTAGTGGTGTGGTCTTATAGCATGGAGCAGATGGAAAAATGAAGTTGTGCTCAGAATGTTGTCAACATGTTGTCTTGTAATGCAAAAGATTGCAAAATGATCATTTAGATATTGGTGATCATTTAGTTCAAGTTTTGGTGATCATACAGAATGTTGTCTAGTAGTTTTTGTGATCATGTAGTAGTTTTTTTGAACTGAAGTGGATGATGTCTGGTTTTGCTTCAACTGAATTTTAACTGAATTTTGCGCTATTTTAACTGAATTTTGCTTCAACTGAACCCATTTCATTGTGAGCAAAAAGATATGCGCCAGCGGGGACTCGAACCCACGACCATACGCTTGTTTCACTATGTTTCTACCACTGGGCTAGGAAGAGGCTGTTGGTTTTGTACTCTATGCCAACCCTTTTGACTATATCAAACTAGTCAAGTATCAAGCACACACCTCACTGACAAGTGGGCCACTCGACCCACTCACTGACAAGTGGGCCATTTTGCTATTTTACCAAAGCTACCAAAAATATGCGCGTGGCCAGAAAATATGCGCGCGCGGGGGCTCGAACCCACGACCGTGCGCTTAGTTCACTTGGTTTCTACCACTGGGGTAGGAAGAGGTTCCTGGTTTTGTACTCTATGCCCAGCCTTTTCAATGTATCAAACAACTCGCTGACAATTGGGCCCGCTCCTCCTCCTATCGACTCTTTTCCCCACTCCCCCTCTCCACTCCTCCTATCCACTCGACCCGCTCCTCCTCTCCGCCGCCACCGGCTTCTTCCTCTTTCTCTCCGTCGCCGACTCTCCGTCACCGTGGGTATGAATCCGCTTCATCTTCCTCTTCCTATCTACTGTTATGATAGATTAAGGTTCTTGCCGCCGGATTAGGGTTTGATTAGGATGTTTTTTAGGGTGACGGCGACGCCTCCCTGGCGCCTCTGCTGGTCCGACGCCTCCCGCGCAGCTTGCCCTATGCTGCCGGCGACCACTTCTTCTCGGACTCCGCCGCGGTAAGCCATCCGCTTCATATCCTCTCTCCTTTCTCTTCTGCTCTAGGGTTTGAGAATCTAGGATTTGTTATGCATACTAGGCATCTATTGGTGGATTTAGGCATATTGTTCTTGGTGGATTTAGTATGCTCTGTTGGTGGATCTAGTGTGGTTGAATTACTGTTTGATTACTATGTTGTTGTGGTAGGTAGTGTGGTTGGTGGATCTATGCTCTGTTGGTAGTCACCTGATAGCAATTAACTATTGCTGTGGTAGGTAGTGTGGTAGACATGTTGTTCTGTTGCTGTTGAATTCTATGGTTAATTAACTAAATTAACCGAATTCTGTTGCTGTTGAATTCTATGGTGAACATGCTGTTACTGTTGCCAGAACATGCTGTTGAATTCTGTTGCTGTTGAATTCTGTGGTTGAACATGCTGTTGTGGTTATTCTTGTTGAAAAGTCTTGTGCTGCAGTGGGATTCATGCATATGCAGGTGTAGTGACCTGCATGAATATGGGCAGAGTAGTAGCAGTAGTAGATGCCAACATTTGATATGCATGCATGCATTCTTGCTTGTTTATATTCTTTTAAACTGAACATGCTCAAGTATGGAAGGTTTACAATGCTGCTTGTTTCCTATTTCTGTCCAGTCATGTTATTT
Source organism: Triticum urartu (assembly GCF_056163025.1). Taxonomy (NCBI): domain Eukaryota; kingdom Viridiplantae; phylum Streptophyta; class Magnoliopsida; order Poales; family Poaceae; genus Triticum; species Triticum urartu. The sequence continues at coordinate 395,156,206 of NC_141876.1, read as the reverse complement.
AATTTACTATTGCTTGTTTCCTATTGCTTGTTTAGAGTAGAAGTGAGATGGCTGGCTTGGAAGGTTTTGAGTTCTTCGAGATCATAATTGAGAAATCTTGCAGTAGGCAGGTATATTTATCATCACTCATTTCTTTATCATCACTCTGCTGTCTAGTGCTTGATTGCCACAATTAACCACTGCTTGACCCTCGCTGCAGAGGCTGCCTGACAAGTTTGCGAAGATGCTCGCGGGCCGTGAGCCCCACAAAGTGAAGCTGCGGGAGGCCGACAGCGGGCTTCACAGGTTGTGGAAAGTGTTGGTGGTGTTTGATGGTGAAGGCCACATGTACCTAGGGCCCGGCTGGGAGCATTTCGCCCGTGCCCATGAGCTACAGCTCGGGTACTTCCTTGTCTTCCGCTACGACGGCGACGCCATGTTCACCGTGAAGATGTTCGACAACACCATGTGCTGCATGTACTACCAGCACGACAACGATGCCAGTAAGCTCTCTGCCTCTCTTCTTCCTGTCCTTTTGGCTTCCTCTACCTGCACGATGACAACACCATGTTCACACTTTGTTGCATTTGGCCAGGCAATGGGAGCAGCAGCGGGGATGACGAGGAGCAGAGCGGGGATGACGACGAGGAGCAGAGCTGGGATGACGAGGAGCAGAGCGGGGATGACGAGGAGCAGCCTATTCTGGCTGACGACGAACATGCTATGGTGGTGGCTGACGACGACCCTGCTATGTTGGTGGCGGATGACGACCTTGCTATGGTGGTGGTGGACGACGACCTCGCGATGGTGGTGGCGGACGAGGACCTCGCGATGGTGGTGGCGGACGACGACCTCGCGATGGTGGCGGCGCCTGCAATCCCACAGCTTGGCGACAGGACCATGCCAATTGTGGTAGAGGAGTACATCCGCGTTGGGATTCGCCACTCTGAGCGCATCAGGTTGATGAAGGAGAAGAAGGAGGAGTGAAGGTGTTAAGAAGGTGTTCAGCATGTTAGGTTTAAGCTTGTTAGTGTAATACGAACATGTCAATGTTAAGTATGTCAGGTTTAATTTTGTGCATGCTCATGGATGCTGTATGACAGTGTCATCTAAACAAGTCATGTTTTTAACAATGAATATTCAGTTTGGTAATTGATGGGAATTGAAATTTTTTATGCATGCTCATGGATGAAAGATAAAATTATGGGTTTTTGTGCATGCTCATGTATGAAACAATATAAGTTTCATTTTTTGAATGCTAAAAACATGACTCAAACCCTAGCCACGGACGACCGCCATGACTAAATCCGCCGGTTTTTGAAAACACCATACAAATTCAAAGGGTGTATCTAGGGCACATCTAGATGTGCTCTAGTTATTGCACATCTAAGTGAGTGAATCAAGCATAAAGAGAAAAGAAAAAAGAAAAAGGAAAATATCCACACGAATCTCGACGTAAGATCAATGCCATAGGACTTAGATGTGCAATACTTATGGCACATCTAGATGTGCTTTAGCAAAACTGAAATTCAAAAACCGTTTTTCATTTTTTGAATGCAAAAGACAAGCGTTTTTTGTGAAGCGGCTACAAGGAGGGGCACCCCAAACGGCGCCATTCCATGTCTATCTCAAAGTAGACCCTATTTTACAGACGGTCGCCAAAAAGCATGCATTTCCGACCCTCGTAGCTACTCCCGGCAATTCGGACCACCTTCGGCCGATTCAGCTGGAACCGGCTGGAATTTGAACTGCGGGTCCTCCATGGCTTGCCCGTTATTTTCACTAAAAATGCTTTTTAGCTTCACAGGTAGGCATTCCATCACAGAATCGACAACAGATATGCACGGCTCAAACCCTAGCCACGGACAGTCGCCGCGACGAAATCGGCTGGTTTTTGAAAACACCATAAAAAATTCGAAAAAATGGGAGACCTCCGCGTCACATCATCAAATGTGGCCTACCAACTAGCAAAAATACTAAACTTGCAATACCGGCGTTTTCTTGAAAAAGTGTTCTCAAAAACGACCTACCACGAACGAAGATTCATGGCTTTCAAGCCAAACTAGCAATGATATGGCCGCATCCGTTGAATAGTTTCTGATAATATGCCCAAATTGGGCGCATGCCTCCGTCTTGTGATGGCAAACAATGTTGCCAAAGCAAGGTTCCAACTTGTTTAACAAAAAAAACCGTTTTTCATTTTTTGAATGCAAAAGACATGCGTTTTTCGTGAAGCGGCTACAAGGAGGGGCACCCAAAACGGCGCCATTCCATGTCTATCTCAAAGTAGACCCTATTTTACGGACGGTCGCCAAAAAGCATGCATTTCCGACCCTCGTAGCTCCTCCCGGCAATTCGGACCACCTTCGGCCGATTCAGTTGGAACCGGCTGGAATTTGAACTGCGGGTCCTCCATAGCTTGCCCGTTATTTTCACTAAAAATTCTTTTTAGCTTCACAGGTAGGCATTCCATCACAGAATCGACAACAGATTTGCATGGCTCAAACCCTAGCCACGGACGGTCGCCGCGACGAAATCGGCCGGTTTTTGAAACACCGTAAAAAATTCAAAAAAAAATCAAAAAAAGGGAGACCTCCGCGTCACATCATCAAATGTGGCCTACCAACTAGCAAAAATACTAAACTTGCAATACCGGCGTTTTCTTGAAAAAGTGTTCTCAAAAATGACCTAGCACGAACGAAGATTCATGGCTTTCAAGCCAAACTAGCAATGATATGGCCGCATCCGTTGAATAGTTTCTGATAATATGCCCAAATTGGGCGCATGCCTCCGTCTTGTGATGGAAAACAATGTTGCCAAAGCGAGGTTCCAACTTGTTTAACAAAAAAACCATTTTTCATTTTTTGAATGCAAAAGACATGCGTTTTTCGTGAAGCGGCTACAAGGAGGGGCACCCCAAACGGCGCCATTCCATTTCTATCTCAAAGTAGACCCTATTTTACGGACGGTCGCCAAAAAGCATGCATTTCCGACCCTCGTAGCTCCTCCCGGCAATTCGGACCACCTTCGGCCGATTCAGCTGGAACCGGCTGGAATTTGAACTGCGGGTCCTCCATAGCTTGCCCGTTATTTTCACTAAAAATGCTTTTTAGCTTCACAGGTAGGCATTCCATCACAGAATCGACAACAGATTTGCATGGCTCAAACCCTAGCCACGGACGGTCGCCGCGACGAAATCGGCCGATTTTTGAAAACACCGTAAAAAATTCAAAAAAAAATCAAAAAAATGGGAGACCTCCGCGTCACAACATCAAATGTGGCCTACCAACTAGCAAAAATACTAAACTTGCAATACCGGCGTTTTCTTGAAAAAGTGTTCTCAAGAACGACCTACCACGAACGAAGATTCATGGCTTTAAAGCCAAACTAGCAATGATATGGCCGCATCTGTTGAATAGTTTCTGATAATATGCCCAAATTGGGCGCATGCCTCCGTCTTGTGATGGCAAACAATGTTGCCAAAGCGAGGTTCCAACTTGTTTAACAAAAAAACCGTTTTTCATTTTTTGAATGCAAAAGACATGCGTTTTTCGTGAAGCGGCTACAAGGAGGGGCACCCCAAACGGCGCCATTCCATGTCTATCTCAAAGTAGTCCCTATTTTACGGACAGTCGCCAAAAAGCATGCATTTTCGACCCTCGTAGCTCCTCCCGGCAATCCGGACCACCTTCGGCCGATTCAGCTGGAACCGGCTGGAATTTGAACTGCGGGTCCTCCATAGCTTGCCCGTTATTTTCACTAAAAATGCTTTTTAGCTTCACAGGTAGGCATTCCGTCACAGAATCGACAACAGATTTGCATGGCTCAAACCCTAGCCACGGACGGTCGCCGCGACGAAATCAGCCGGTTTTTGAAAACACCGTAAAAAATTCAAAAAAAATCAAAAAAAAATGGGAGACCTCCGCGTCACATCATCAAATGTGGCCTACCAACTAGCAAAAATACTAAACTTGCAATACCGCCGTTTTCTTGAAAAAGTTTTCTCAAAAACGACCTACCACGAACGAAGATTCATGGCTTTCAAGCCAAACTAGCAATGATATGGCCGCATCCGTTGAATAGTTTCTGATAATATGCCCAAATTGGGCGCATGCCTCCGTCTTGTGATGGCAAACAATGTTGCCAAAGCAAGGTTCCAACTTGTTTAACAAAAAAAACCGTTTTTCATTTTTTGAATGCAAAAGACATGCGTTTTTCGTGAAGCGGCTACAAGGAGGGGCACCCAAAACGGCGCCATTCCATGTCTATCTCAAAGTAGACCCTATTTTACGGACGGTCGCCAAAAAGCATGCATTTCCGACCCTCGTAGCTCCTCCCGGCAATTCGGACCACCTTCGGCCGATTCAGTTGGAACCGGCTGGAATTTGAACTGCGGGTCCTCCATAGCTTGCCCGTTATTTTCACTAAAAATTCTTTTTAGCTTCACAGGTAGGCATTCCATCACAGAATCGACAACAGATTTGCATGGCTCAAACCCTAGCCACGGACGGTCGCCGCGACGAAATCGGCCGGTTTTTGAAACACCGTAAAAAATTCAAAAAAAAATCAAAAAAAAGGGAGACCTCCGCGTCACATCATCAAATGTGGCCTACCAACTAGCAAAAATACTAAACTTGCAATACCGGCGTTTTCTTGAAAAAGTGTTCTCAAAAATGACCTAGCACGAACGAAGATTCATGGCTTTCAAGCCAAACTAGCAATGATATGGCCGCATCCGTTGAATAGTTTCTGATAATATGCCCAAATTGGGCGCATGCCTCCGTCTTGTGATGGAAAACAATGTTGCCAAAGCGAGGTTCCAACTTGTTTAACAAAAAAACCATTTTTCATTTTTTGAATGCAAAAGACATGCGTTTTTCGTGAAGCGGCTACAAGGAGGGGCACCCCAAACGGCGCCATTCCATTTCTATCTCAAAGTAGACCCTATTTTACGGACGGTCGCCAAAAAGCATGCATTTCCGACCCTCGTAGCTCCTCCCGACAATTCGGACCACCTTCGGCCGATTCCGTTGGAACCGGCTGGAATTTGAACTGCGGGTCCTCCATAGCTTGCCCGTTATTTTCACTAAAATGCTTTTTAGCTTCACAGGTAGGCATTCCATCACAGAATCGACAACAGATTTGCATGGCTCAAACCCTAGCCACGGACGGTCGCCACGGACGGGTGCCGCAGACTACATAGACGACGATGGTGGCCACATCGACTACATCAATGACGACGGCGGCTACATCGACGACGACCACCGCTGCATCGTCAACATCATCTCCCCCTAGGTACTTCTCCCCTTGATCCATCTCCCCTCCTATTGTGGATCTACCTCCCCTCTGGTGGATCCATCTCCCCTCTAGTAGATCCCCCTCATGGGTTAGGATATTCTAGGGTTAGGATCTCCTGATGGTTCGGTAGGTCCTCTAGTTCGGTAGGTCCTCTAGTGGTTCTTGGGGTTAGGGTTCATGTTTATTGTTGCGTGGGGATGATCTCCCTCTACTTCATGGGGTTAGGGTTAGGGTTCATGGGGTCAGGGTTAGGGTTCATGGGGTTAGGGTTAGGACCTCCTGGTGGTTCGTTTGGTCCGCTTCATGGTTTAGGGTTCATGATTTTAGGGATGGGGATGGATGGGCAAGTGGATGATTTTAGGGGAACAACAGCAGCCTTGGAGTGGAGAAGAGGGTTGGGCTGGGTCGGAGAAGAAGAGCTGGGCGGAGCCAACGAGGCTGCAGGGGGAGACAAGCAAGGTTTGATTCTGTCGGGGTTTCGGCCGGATCTCCCTCCCTCATGGCGAGGCTGCAGATGGGGATGGATGGGGAAGTGGATGATGTCTGGTTGATGGTGCTTGTATCAGTACTTGCTTGTGTATGGTTCAATTACTCAGCTAGCATACATGGTGAATTAGGTTTCCAACAGCACTTCGAAAAGAAGCTACTTGCTTCCTTGTTTGTATCAACAGTACTTTCTTGTTTGTTGCCCTTCAATTTCCTTCCTTGTTTGCTTGTTACTGTCAGTAGCACTATGCTTGTTTCTATCAGTAGCACTTCCCATGCTTGCTTGCTTGTATTATGCACTTTTTTTGCTTGCAACTTGGGTTAGTATGAACATGTACTTGATTGCTTGTAGCACTTTGCTATCAGTAGCACTACTGGGGTTTGTAGCAGTGTTCTTCTTTCATGATATGTGCATGAAGCTTGTGTTCTACTTTCCAGTGAACACGGGAATGCTTAGTACTTATTGTGGTATTGGAATTCCTGCTGTGTTAAGGCAGTATGACTAGTTTTAATATATACTAGATTGGTGCTAGATAATTTTGATTGCTGTAATATACAAGGTTGATTCTAATTGTCAAAATGTCTTAACTTGTGTCATCTAGTCTGTAGCCATTTTTGGTGTGTAGAGACATCATAATCAATAGTTGAGTATAGTTTTTTCATCTGCTTTTGTACTGCTACAAGTATAGTTGTTTCATGCTTTACCAGTGGCAACATCTAGTTGTTTTGAAGGTCCTCATGATATACTCGTCTAGCTTCCTGTCAGACTGTCTAAGCATGTGTACATGACACCAATTCACTAGTTCATGTTGCTTGCTTGCTAGCATACATGTTGCTTGCTGGCATACATGCTTAATTAGGGTTTCCATCAGCATTACTTGCTTGTATCACTAGCACTTGGAGAAGAATCTACTTGCTTGCTTATTAATTAGGGTTTGTATCAATAGTACTTGCTTCCTTCTCTTCATTTTCCTTCATTGCTTGCTTGTTTCTATCAGTAGCACTTTGCTTGCTTGTTTCTATCAGTAGCACTTTGCTTGCTTGCTTGTATTAGTAGCACTTATGCACTTTGCTTACTTGCTCCTAGTGTACATGCATGCTTGTTTGGTGCACTTACATGTTTTCTTAATTAATAACACTAGATCACTGTATTGTTTATCCATCAAGTTTGTTTCACATGTATTACATGTATGTGCATGATGGTCCAAATGCTTTCCTTTATTGATACAAGTGCATCATTTTACTTTATCCCTATTGTATCTGATTGTTGTTTATTCTATTTTGCAAGCACCACCTCAAGATCATCCATGGCAAGGAGGACAAGGTCAAGCATGAGGCCAACCGTTGGTATGCAACTTGCTCCTTGTGGCCAATTTCATAAAATCTGTGTCTTAATATGCTAAGTGAAATGTATTGCTGCAATCTGAATAAGCTGGCTTAATTGTGCCTGTGTGCTGTTAGTCTTCCTTACCTGAATAACTAGGATTAAATGATAATAAAATTTCATAAGATATGTTTGGCTGCCTGTCCATGCATTCCAAACATTCACCTAATAGTTATGTTTCCTGTATCATGCAAAGAAGAGCCTCTCACCGAGTACGAGAAGGTTAGGGCTAGAAATATCATGAGGAACAATCGGATGTTCCAGTCCCTTGGCATCGGTGCAATAGCGTCGATGATTAGGAAAACAAATGGTGTACAAGAAGGTAGAAGTGATGAGGTTCAAGAGGGTAGTGGAGTTATCAATGATGACCCAGAGTACAATCCTAAGGAGGATGAAGTTATTGATGGAGAGGAAGTGGATGATGTTGTAGTCAACAAGATTGTTAAGGTGCAAAATCTGTCTTGCTTGGAGGGTTGGGGTTCTGTTATTCTATGTTATTCCTTGTGCTCACATATTTCTCTTGTGATCTAATGCTTTTTTCCGTGCTATTTATACGAGGCACTGAAGGAATCTAGGACGAAGAGGCCTGGTGTTAAGAAGACAGTCAGCAAGAAGCACAAGAGCTCAGAAACATCTCCTGCAATGCCTCCAGGAAGGGTGATGGCCCCAGATCCAGGACAAAAAAGAGGATCCTGGAACCTGATGAACCTGCCCTTGATAGAGTCACAAGGTAGAAAGCAAGAATGGCGACTGCGACGGACCATCAGGAAAGTATGCTGCTCATGGACTCTCAGACCTCGGTGCAAACAGGTGATGAGTTGCCGCCCATGGATGAAGGAACCACTCTCAGCATGGATGGAAATGGCATTGTCTACCTAGATGAAGCAGGAACCATCTGCATTGATGAAGCAGGCACTGTCCACACAGACCTCAGCCCTATTGCACCTTCTATTGACAGGAACACTGTCATCAATGAAGAAGAACAGCAACTTGTGCTTCAATCAGGCAAGTTGACCTTTGCAATGCTATCTTTTACTAGTGCATTTTCCAAATGGAATGATCATGTATGCTTTTGTTGATTCCTGCATTTGTCGATTTCTATTCTAATTTATGAGTTCAGTTTCATTTTCAGATGCAATGACTCCCAAGACTAGACTTAGAAAGGGCAGAGGGCTAGAGAGGATCACCAAGTCGCTTGGTAGCAAGGTGCCTATCCAAATTGCCGAAGGGATGATTCGTCCAGAGAAGCCTCTACACGCAGCAAAGCTTGCTTCTGAGTGTGGACTCGTTGCAAAAAGCCATCTTCCGGTTCTTCCTCACTTCAAGCTATACAAAAAAATGCTAGTCTATTGGAGAACTACATTGGGAAAGTTGCTGTAAGCTACTTGTTTCATAGTTAATGTGCTATCTATTTTCTGTTACACCTATGCATGATCACTCATATTGTTCCTACCTTGTTTGCTATCTTGGTAGGCAAATTTTGAGATGAACACGGACTCGGAGACCATCAAGACCTCGTGCAAAGATATTCTGCAGAAATATTCAAAGAACAGATGCCATCAGATCAAGAAGAAGTATTTTGATACCGTAGCCGCAAATAAAGTCAGAATTAAGTCTCCGGTGCCTGATCTAACGGATGGTGAATGGCAAGCTCTGGTGGAGATGTGGTCTACCCCAAGACACAAGGTTTATCTCTGCTTTGTTTGATGCTTTATGTTCTGCACATGATATGCTAGTGCTAGATCATGCTGACAGTATGCTTTTTTGTAGGAAACCTGTTTGTCGAACAAGATGAATCGACAAAAAGTCATGTACAATCAAAGAACTGGTTCCAGGCACTACACAACACACATTTTTGCCACTGTGAGAACTCTTCTCTAGAGACCTTACCTTTGGTTCCTCATTGAATAACATTTCTGATTCTTGCTGAATAACATTTTGATTTTTGTTGAAAAACATTTCAGAAAGAAGAGCGTAAGGGTGAGGAGCTGTCTGCGATTGACTTGTTTAAGGCCACCCACAACAGCAAGAAGCACGGGTTTTCGGAGCTAGTCAAGACTGCTATAGTAAGTCACTCCATGCTTTGCCCTGTTTGATTCACAGCCAGCTTTGATGCTTTGATGATTTGATGTTGTTTGACTCGGAGCCAGTCAAGAACACATGCTATGTTCCATGCTTTGATGTTGTTTGATAGTTCAACAAAGATATCAGAACTTGCTGTAGCTATTTGATGCATTTTTTATGATATGATGAAATTTGATCTAAATGTTAGTTTGATGATCGTCTCACTCGGGAAGCCATCTTATATAGAACCACCATTCTAGGCTTAATGAAGTGATCATATTGTTCCAATTGCATGTCTCCAGGTCACTAGTCATCATCTTCTTGTATAGATTTTGTGTGCTGGTTTGATTACTTCAAATAATCCATTTGTGTGCTGGTTTGGTTTGCAAAATGTGAAATAGATCTCCCACTGATGCCTATCATTTTCCTCCATATGCTAGCTTGAGATGGAAAAAAATGAAGGAAGCGCCGGTACGAGAAGGTGAAGAGCCAAAGTATGCTGTTGAAATTGTCGAACAAGTCCTCAAGACCGAAGCCAAGGAAAGCACATTCCTCAGGAATGTTGGGCTCCAGTCATCTAGGAACAACTCCGACAAAGTTGCTGCTCATGTTCATGACCTTGAGCAGAAGCTGGAGAGGTCCGAGCTTCAAGCTGAACTGGTGCAAGAAGAATTGGCGGCAATCAAGATGAAGGCGGAAGAATCTGAAGCTGCACGCGACAAGGAACTTGAGCTGCTGTGCAAGAAGTCTCAAGAACAGGAAGAGAAGTTAGCCCACTTGATGGCTCTCTTTGGAGCTAAGGTAGTTTGATGGCTGTGCTATGAACCTCTTTGTCTTTGAGCTAAGGTAGTTGTTGCATTTTGAACCTGTGAACCGGGGAGCTGAGCTGAGAGCTATTGCATTTCGTTGCATTTTGCTGTTTAAACTAGAGCACATTGATCCTGTGAAGTTATGTGATCACTTGTGAACCTGGGCCTTTCTGTGAAGTTATGTGATCTTGTGAACCTGGATCACTTGTGGATCATTTTTTTATTTTCTGTGAAGTTATGTCGATCACTTGTGCACCTGGGCTTGTGGATCACTTGTGGATCACTTGTGCACCTGGGCCTTTCTGTTTATAGTTATGCAAAATGAGAACCTGGGCTCTAAAAAGGGCAAGGCCCAAACAAGAATTAGACCAAAAAGGCTTGGGCCTTAAAAAAGAAATGACTGTAAGAAAAAAATATACAAAAGGCCGCATAACAGAAAATAAAAAGGCCAAGGCCCAAATTCGAACTAGACTAAAAAGGCTGTGGCCCAAAACAATAGTGGAATATAAAAAAATCATCAGAAAAAGGCTCCATTCCCAGAAAATAAAAGGCCAAACTATTGGGCCAGGCCCATGCAGATAAGCAAAATAAAGAGAAAAAAAATTAAATGGGCTGAATTATTGGGCTTGGCCCATCAAGACGGCTGAAATGGACCGGGCTGATTCTATTTTACGACCTTTTCATTTGGTCGTAAGTCTGCCACGTCAGCTTGCCACGGTGGATCTGACGTGGTGTGGTCAGATTGCTAGTGACCAAAACAGTTGGTCGTTAAATCTACGACCTTTTTTTGGTCATAAACATTTGCGACCATTCCAGAAGAAAGGTCGCTATAGTCAGTTTACGACGCCCAACTTTTGACCTTATGTTTTTGGTCACAAAAAGGTCATAAATGGAAATTTGTGACCATTCAGTGACCAATAGTGGTGGTCATAAGTTGACATATTTCTTGTAGTGATTGAAAATAATTTTAGTAAACCCTAGTTGTTTCCAGGGGGGTGTTGGGGGTTTCTGCTTTCCCCATTTCAAATTTAAGTGAAATTTAAACATGATGCACACTCTAATGCCTGAACTAGCTAGGGTGTGACAACTCACCCCCACTCAAAAGAATCTCGTCCCGAGATTTAGGATCCTCTGGGAAGAAGGTGGGGTACTCAAGTCGAAGATGATCCTCCCTTTCCCAAGTGGCTTCTTTCTCGGAATGGTGTGACCATTGAACCTTGAGAAACTTGATATTCTGACATCGAGTGGTACGCTCGGCCTGATCAAGGATACGAACGGGATATTCCCGAAAGGAGAGGTTATCTTGTAGATCAAGCATTTCGTGGTCCACTCCACGGATAGGATCCGCGAAGCAACGCCTGAGTTGTGAAACGTGGAAGACATTGTGAACTCTGGAAAAATGCGGAGGTAGTTCCAATTGGTAGGCAACTTCTCCTCGTTTGGCAAGAATGCGAAAGGGTCCAATGTAATGAGGGGCCAATTTGCCTTTGATACCGAAACGATGGGTTCCCTTTAACGGAGTAACCCGAAGGTAAGCCTTCTCGTTGACTTCATAAGTCATAGGCTTATGTTTACGATCATATTGACTCTTTTGACGAGATTGGGCTGTTTTCAATTTCTCACGAATAACGCGAACCTGCTCTTCTGCTTCCTGAATCATATCCGGGCCAAAGAGTTGTCTTTCCCCGGTTTCTGACCAGTTAAGAGGCGTTCGACATTTTCGTCCATAGAGAACTTCGAAAGGAGCCTTGCCCAAGCTGGCTTGATAACTATTGTTATAAGCAAACTCCGCGAATGGAAGGCATTTCTCCCAACTCATTTCGAACGAGATGACAGAAGCTCGGAGCATATCTTCCAGAATTTGATTGACTCGCTCTACTTGACCACTTGATTGAGGATGGAAGGCAGTACTAAAAGAGAGACGAGTTCCCATAGCATTTTGGAAACTTTCCCAAAATCGAGAGGTGAAGAGACTCCCACGATCTGAGTTAATTTCCAATGGAACACCATGAAGAGACACTATTCGGGAGATGTATAAATCGGCTAGCTGGCTAGCGGTGATACTCTCACGAACAGGTAGAAAGTGGGCTACTTTGGAAAGACGGTCGATCACGATGAAGATGGCATTATTCCCTCTCTTGGTCCTGGGAAACCCAGTGATGAAATCCATACTGATTTTATCCCATTTCCATTCGGAAATAGCCAAAGGTTGAAGAGTGCCAGCAGGCCGTTGATGCTCTGCTTTAACACGACGACAAACGTCGCAATTAGCAATGTATTGAGCGATTTCTCTATTCATCCTAGTCCACCAAAACCTCTGGCGTAGGTCTTGATACATTTTAGTACTACCGGGATGAATGGTGAGAGGGGATTCATGAGCTTCCTTAAGGATCAACTGGCGCAGATGTTGTTTCTTGGGAACCACCAAACGGTTCTCGAAGAAGACAGCACCTCGCTCATCCATGGAGAAACATTTAGCAACTCCGCTAGCGATGTTTTCCTTAATCCGGGATATGCCCTTATCATACCGTTGGGCAGCTAAGATTTGATCCATAAGGGTAGGTTTTGCCACTAGGGTGGATAGGAATCCTCGAGGAACAATGTGAAGGTTAAGCTTACAGAATTCCTCATGGAGAGGTGGTTGACTCTGTTGTAACATCAGGTTGTTACAATAGGATTTATGGCTTAGTGCATCAGCCATGACATTGGCTTTGCCCGGGGTGTAAGTTATTCCTAAGTCGTAATCCGAGATCAACTCACCCCAATGTCTTTGCCTGAGATTCAAGTCTGGTTGGGTGAAGATATATTTCAAACTTTGGTGATCGGTGAAGATCTCGCAACGATTACCGAGGAGGTAATGTCGCCAGGTTTTAAGTGCATCGACTATAGCTGCAAGCTCTAGATCATGTGTGGGATAATTTTCCTCATGTGGGTGTAATCGCCGTGAAGCATAGGCAATTACCTGACGATCCTGCATGAGTATGCAACCTAGTCCTTGTCGCGAGGCGTCGCAATAGATAATAAAGTCCTTGGAGAAATCTGGTGGTACCAGTATGGGAGCAGATGTCAGGCGTCTTTTCAGTTCCTGAAAGCTGAAATCGCACTATGGAATCCACTCGAACTTTTTATCTTTCTTGAGGAGCTCAGTTAGAGGTTTAGCAACCTTGGAGAAATTCTCGACGAAGCGGCGGCAATAGCTCGCTAAGCCAAGGAAACTCCGAACTTGCTTGACCGTCTCAGGTGGAGTCCAATCAAGGACGGCTTGAACTCGCTCGGGATTGACAGCAATACCCTTGCCAGAGATTACATGGCCTAGATAGGTCACTTCTGGCAACCAAAATTCACACTTGGAGAATTTGGCATAAAGGCGATGCTCTCGAAGTTTCATCAATACCAGCCTTAGATGTTCGGCATGTTCCTCTTCATTCTTGGAGTAGATGAGTATGTCATCGAGGTATACCACGGCGAATTTATCCAAGTACTCCATGAAAACCGAGTTCATTAACCGAGAGAATGTAGCTGGGGCATTGGTTAAACCGAAGGACATGACGGTGTACTCGTATTGGCCATAACGAGTAACAAAGGCCGTTTTGGGAATGTCCCCGTTTATGATTTTGATTTGATGGTAGCCCAACCTCAAATCCATCTTGAAAAAGACTGAGGATCCAGCGAGCTGATCATACAGATCGTTAATCCTAGGAAGCGGGTATTTGTTCATGATGGTGACCAGGTTGACAGGGTGGTAGTCCACAACCATTCGATCCGTTCCATCCTTCTTCTTGACGAAGAGGACGGGGCAAGCCCAAGAAGAGGAATTAGGACGGATGAAACCCTTTTTCAAGGAGTCACCGAGTTGGTTCTTAAGCTCGGCTAGTTCTAAGGGTGCCATCTTGTAGGGTCTTCTAGAAATTGGCACGGTTCCTGGAACAAGGTCTATCACAAACTCGACATCCCTGTCAGGTGGAACACCTGGCAGTTCTTCTGGAAAGACATCCGGAAAGTCTCAGACTATCGGAACATCCTCAAGGTCTGGAAGGGGATTGGCATTTAGGGAGTAAAGCTGGCGCTTGGCCACTCGAGTTAGGACATTGACTGTCTTTCCCGATGGGTGAGTAAGCTGAACGGTTCTAGTGGCACAATCAATCTTAGCGTAATGAGCTGACATCCAGTCCATACCCAAGATGATGTTTATGTCCGTGGACTTGAGAGCTATCAAGGATGCAAGGAAGACAAGTCTATCGACAAGAATTTCGTTCCCATGACTTACTCTAGAAGTTTGCCATTTGGAACCCGGAGTTTGAATTACCATGGAAGTGGGCATGTACGGAAGTCGGTGTTCCGAAGCAGGCCAGTCCGGACTCGCAAGATGGTCATCATGGAATAGGCAGCATCCTGCACAGCCATCTCAACAGTAACCCCGAGTCTATAGGAACAGTGAAGGGGCTCGGCAGATCCAGGATAAGAAGGAAATATCCTAACGGTGCAGAGATATTGGCTTTGATTAAAGTCGCGGAACTGCTCTTCGACAGTGTATTCGGGATACCAACCGTAGCCCGTCTCGATCATTACCCGGACTAACATAGCAGTATGACCGGGCACGTCGAGGCACCGGGTCAGGCGAACCACTTGGTTTTGAACACGGTTGGCCATCTGAAAGCACAACCACAATGCAAAGACATCAGAATTTCTAGGGAAAATTGGACAACATAGCAGCTGTAAATGCTCAGAAAAAGATTTGAGACATCCACAAAAGTTTGCAATACCACTCAACAACACCATATCAAGATTCTGATCCAATTAGCAACATACTAAAATAGTAGAAACTGAACTGGGGCTTGTAGCATCAATCCTATAAGCTACTACGGATTAGTAACACATGAACCTGATAGAAGGAGAGAGCCTAGTCCTTAACCCACGTTGAATGAGAAGAGAATGACTCAGATCAGAGGCATAGGGTAAAGGAGTAAAAGAGCCTTACGTTCCCTCCCACAATCAGTTCCCCTACATATAACTAAAGCATTTCTAGACTCGACATCGACCAGTTTGGCTCAACGAACCTACAGGCAGTCCAGCTCTGATGCCAACGCTGTCAGGACCCCGATTCCAAGTCACATTGATCTAGCCGGTAACACCTCATATCACTTTGCGGCCTCACGCACGGTATCCCACGGGTGTCGCCTTACCATGGCCCGGGACCGTTTGCGCCTTTTGGCTCACGTATATGATAGTGTCGCTAGCATCCATATGATAGCGAACCCGGGCCGACATGGCTAGTCATGAACCAAAAGCGGCACAGACCTATGGAGACAGGCATACATGAATCACATGGAGCATGTCGGTCATCAGCGATTGATTCCGGGCTGTAGCACTGGGCTAACAGGACTCCGGGGAACCCGGGCTGTAGCAGGCTAGGCAGGACTCCGGAAGTCACAGCATGACATTTCCCCGAAGAGACAGACATAGGAACGATGTGAAACACATGCCGGCCAGTCAAGTGTCCTGAGCAGTAGTGCTAGGCTAGCAGGACTCCGGTGAACTGGGCTGTAGCGGACTACTATGGCTCGAGGAACACTAGACTACATTTCCCCATAAGAAAGGCTGCCAAGGATAAACAACTAGATTGTCGGATCCCGCTCATACCAAGCATTTCAATCATACACACAATATGCCCGATATGAGTACATACAACATGGCATCACAACAAAACTCTACAACTCATGTACTTTATTTAAAGGCAACAGGGAGCCATACATAACATGTTCATATAGATAGGGGTCACATGACCCGACACTCAAGTCATACAAACATACAAGAACATGCGGAAGCAACTAGTCTGAGTACAGACTCTAGAAAGAAAGAAGGCTTCTCGAAGCCTGTCTATCTACATAGGGCCCTCCATGGCCAGGATCACCATATGGGTGGCTAGTCACTCGTCGATGTCAAGGTCTACGTAGAACCCATCAGAGGGGGCGGTGTTGTCGTCTGAAAACAGTAATTAAGAAAACATGAGTACAAAGGTACTCAGCAAGTCTTACATCAGAACCTACTATACATGCTTATCCTCAAGAAGGTGGTGGGGTTAATGCACCCAGCCAGCTTTGACTCTTGGCTAAGCTATCCTACGGAACTTCACCTGTAAAATAGTTTTCGCACACGAGTCCACTACTCACCAACACAATACTCCACCGGGGATCCTCCCTCGTCATCCTACAAGAGGGCCATCCTCGGTACTCACACTTACCTTGAGTCTTTTATTAGTACCCATTAACTTGTCTATGAACTGTATAGGCAACCAAGTAGTCCTTTACCGCGGACGCGGCTATTCGAATAGTTTTATACCCTACAGGGGTGTACTTCTTCGTACACACTTTCACCACTTACCGCCGTTTACACGACATGTACTCGGCAACCTTCAAGCAGAAGCCCAGCGAGGGTGTCGGCCACGGCCTACCTAAACACTTAAGTCTCTAGTCCAGGTTTATCGCCTATCCAGGTTCCTTCCGTAGGGAGTCCGGCCGAGGTTTCCACAAACGGCCCCGAACGATGTGAACAGGGATCCCGAGACACCAAACGGGTGACTCGGTACACCATGCCACGGTGTATCTACCGCAACATAGCCCACCCCTAGGGTCAGCGCTACGCACGGCCGCCAACACATAACCTACAAACACCAGAAACTATTTGCAACTCCTGGACAGAGTACTAGGGTGGTTAAGAAGCCGAGAGGGTCAATTAAGGATCCCAATGCATGGTAGTAGCTGAATCTTAAATCACACATACAGATCTCAGTTCTTAGGGACGGCCACAATGAAACAACCCACCATGTACTCCTACATGGCCTCTCATCGATACCTTTACCAAAACATGTTCAACACATCCCTCACAATACCGGCATAAGCATTTCACTCTGGCCCATCACCCAGATGAACCAGACCTAACACAACTCTAAGCATAGCAGGCATAGCAAGGTAGGAATCACATACGTGGCTCAATCAACTCCTACACATGCTAGTGGGTTTCATCTAGTTACTGTGGCAATGACAGGTCATGCAGAGGATAAGGGTTCAACTACCGTAGCACACAATAGCTTGAATCGTGTTGTCTTAATGCAGTAAACAAAAGCAGAAGCGAGAACATGGGTTTGTATCGGAATGATCAATGGTTGCTTGCCTGATGGAGTGGTAGTGGGATACTGCCCTTCAGTTGGATACTCGTGAATATCCTTGGAGGCAGAACCTACCACGAAGAACACATCAGAACACAATCAACACATGACGATATGCAACAATATGATGCATGCTATGACATGGCAATATGAATGTGTCTTGGCCTAATGCAAGCTATAACAGAAAGGAATGAACTCATTTGAATCAAAGATTCAAATATTAGTTCATTAAACATGGCCGTAATAGTGCATTTCCTTATTCTGCTTAAATAGCAAGGTAAACTTGTTTTTTCATGCATGAAACCATTACAGATGGGTAGATTGAATTTTTCTGATCATTTTTCATATATAAATCTTTGCATTTGGAGTTATGGTTGATTTTCTATGATTTTTAGAAGTTTTAACTATTTTCTGGAAATTCCTGAATAAAAATAAATCCAGAAAATGCATTACTGCATCAGCACTGCGTCATGCTGACCTCAGCAGGTCAAAGGCGCCAACCCAGGTCAAACCTGACTGGTGGGCCCCTTCTGTCAGCCTCTCAGCTAATTAACAGGATTAGATTAACACTAATTAGCTGTCAGTGGGGCCTGGGCCCACATGTCAGTGACTAATTTAATTAAAATTAATTAGAACTAATCCTAAATTAGTTAGCAGACCGGCCCCACCTGTCATAGGCTCAGGGGGGTCTACCTGGGCCCACCCAGGAGTCAAACTGGGTCAAACTCGCCGGCGACTCGACGCCGGCGAGGCCCGAGATGGTGGCGCAGCTCAGAAAACGCCCACAGGGCACGGGCGAGGCCGTTCTTGGGCTCGTTGGAGAGCTCTTGCACTCACGCATCTAGTGGTGTTGGAGGCCGGGCCTACGGTGGCCGGAGACGACGACGGCGAGCTCCAAGGCGGCCGCCGGAGTTCGGCCATGTGCGGGGAGTGGGCTACGGCGTGCAAACACGGAAACTGAAGCGCTAGCGAGGCACTACGCGATGCGGCAAGCACGTTGCATAGCACGGGAGGAACAAATGGTCGCCGGAGCGACGCCGACGACGAGCTCGAGCGGAGACGAGCTTCGCCCATGGTGGAACTATGGCCTAGAGGGTGCAAACGCGTGGGAAAGAAGAGGGGAAAGGCGGCGGAGCTCACAAGGAGGTTGATGAGCAGCTCAGTGGGCTCGGGGGCAACCGGAGCGAGGCGAATCGATGAACAGCGTCCGGCGGGTACCGAGGTTGAAGACGATCCGATGGCGGCGATGCAGGGCCTCCGGCGATGCGTGGCTCGGTGGGGAGGGCGAGGGCGTCGCGGCGGAGCTTCTGGACAAGTCAGAGAGGCGAGGGGGTGACGGAGAGCGCGACTACGGCGGTGAGACGTCGACAAGCTCGTCGGCCATGGTGCAGGAGAGGGTGAGGGAGACGAGGGGAGAGTGAGCGAGGATGAGAGGGGGACGTGGGGGTCGCGTGGCACCCCTAGACGTCTCCAGGCGTCGGCGGAAGCAGGAGGTGGCCGGCGTGTGGCCGCGGGCGCCGGCCACGCGCTCCGCGTCCTTCTGGCGCGAGGAGGAGGACGACTGGCAGAGCCAGCAGGCCAGGACGAGCCAGGTGGCTGGGCCAGCATAGGTAAGGCCCGGGTGGGCTTCCCTCTCTCTCTCTCTCTCTCTTTTTATTTGTTTCTGTTTTTCTAATTAACTGCAACTGTTGGGCTTTAAATAAAATACTAAAACGTTTCCAAAAATCCTGAAAACAATTGTGGGCTCTGTTTAGATTATTTCCAATAGCAAACATTTATTTCCAGGATTATTTGAGCATTTAAATTATTTTATAGCATTTAAATGCCCAAATTCAAATACTTATGATTCAATTCAATGACCTTCTATTGACCTAGAAAATTGTGCACCAATTTTTCCAGAGGTTTTCACCCAAGACAAGGAGGGTGAACTTTTTAGAAGGGCATTTCAGGTTCATTGAAAATAATTTTAGTAAACCCTAGTTGTTTCCAGGGGGGTGTTGGGGGTTTCTGCTTTCCCCATTTCAAATTTAAGAGAAATTTAAACATGATGCACACTCTAATGCCTGAACTAGCTAGGGTGTGACAACTCACCCCCACTCAAAAGAATCTCGTCCCGAGATTTAGGATCCTCCGGGAAGAAGGTGGGTACTCAAGTCGAAGACGATCGTCCCTTTCCCAAGTGGCTTCTTTCTCGGAATGGTGTGACCATTGAACCTTGAGAAACTTGATATTCTGACGTCGAGTGGTACGGCTCGGCCTGATCAAGGATACGAACGGGATATTCCCGATAGGAGAGGTTACCTTGTAGATCAAGCGTTTCGTGGTCCACTCCACGCATAGGATCCGCGAAGCAACGCCTGAGTTGTGAAACGTGGAAGACATTGTGAACTCTGGAAAGATGCGGAGGTAGTTCCAATTGGTAGGAAACTTCTCCTCGTTTGGCAAGAATGCGAAAGGGTCCAATGTAACGAGGGGCCAATTTTCCTTTGATACCAAAACGATGGGTTCCCTTTAACGGAGTAACCCGAAGGTAAGCCTTCTCGTCGACTTCATAAGTCATAGGCTTATGTTTACGATCATATTGACTCTTTTGACGAGATTGGGCTGTTTTCAATTTCTCACGAATAACGCGAACCTGCTCTTCTGCTTCCTGAATCATATCCGGGCCAAAGAGTTGTCTTTCCCCGGTTTCTGACCAGTTAAGAGGCATTCGACATTTTCGTCCATAGAGAACTTCGAAAGGAGCCTTGCCCAAGCTGGCTTGATAACTATTGTTATAAGCAAACTCCGCGAATGGAAGGCATTTCTCCCAACTCATTCCGAACGAGATGACAGAAGCTCGGAGCATATCTTCCAGAATTTGATTGACTCGCTCTACTTGACCACTTGATTGAGGATGGAAGGCTGTACTAAAAGAGAGACGAGTTCCCATAGCATTTTGGAAACTTTCCCAAAATCGAGAGGTGAAGAGACTCCCACGGTCTGAGTTAATTTCCAATGGAACACCATGAAGAGACACTATTCGGGAGATGTATAAATCAGCTAGCTGGATAGCGGCGATACTCTCACGAACAGGTAGAAAGTGGGCTACTTTGGAAAGACGGTCGATCACCACGACGAAGATGGCATTATTCCCTCTCTTGGTCCTGGGAAACCCAGTGATGAAATCCATACTGATTTTATCCCATTTCCATTTGGAAATAGCCAAAGGTTGAAGAGTGCCAGCAAGCCGTTGATGCTCTGCTTTAACACGACGACAAACGTCGCAATTAGCAATGTATTGAGCGATTTCTCTCTTCATCCTAGTCCACCAAAACCTCTGGCGTAGGTCTTGATACATTTTAGTACTACCGGGATGAATGGTGAGAGGGGATTCATGAGCTTCCTTAAGGATCAACTGGCGCAGATGTTGTTTCTTGGGAACCACCAAACGGTTCTCGAAGAAGACAGCACCTCGCTCATCCATGGAGAAACATTTAGCAACTCCGCTAGCGATTTTTTCCTTAATCCGGGATATGCCCTTATCATACCGTTGGGCGGTTACGATTTGATCCATAAGGGTAGGTTTCGCCACCAGGGTGGATAGGAATCCTCGAGGAACAATGTGAAGGTTAAGCTTACGGAATTCCTCATGGAGAGGTGGTTGACTCTGTTGTAACATCAGGTTGTTACAATAGGATTTACGGCTTAGTGCATCAGCCATGACATTGGCTTTGCCCGGGGTGTAAGTTATTCCTAAGTCGTAATCCGAGATCAACTCAACCCAACGTCTTTGCCTGAGATTCAAGTCTGGTTGGGTGAAGATATATTTCAAACTTTGGTGATCGGTGAAGATCTCGCAACGATTACCGAGGAGGTAATGTCGCCAGGTTTTAAGTGCATGGACTACAGCTGCAAGCTCTAGATCATGTGTGGGATAATTTTCCTCATGTGGGTGTAATTGCCGTGAAGCATAGGCAATTACCTGACGATCCTGCATGAGTATGCAACCTAGTCCTTGTCGCGAGGCGTCGCAATAGATAATAATGTCCTTGGAGAAATCTGGTGGTACCAGTACGGGAGCAGATGTCAGGCGTCTTTTCAGTTCCTGAAAGCTGAACTCGCACTGTGGAGTCCACTCGAACTTTTTATCTTTCTTGAGGAGTTCAGTTAGAGGTTTAGCAACCTTGGAGAAATTCTCGACGAAGCGGCGGCAATAGCTCGCTAAGCCAAGGAAACTCTGAACTTGCTTAACCGTCTCAGGTGCAGTCCAATCAAGGACGGCTTGAACTCGCTCGGTATTGATAGCAATACCCTTGCCAGAGATTACATGACCTAGATAGGTCACTTCTGGCAACCAAAATTCACACTTGGAGAATTTGGCATAAAGGCGATGCTCTCGAAGTTTCATCAATACCATCCTTAGATGTTCGGCATGTTCCTCTTCATTCTTGGAGTAGATGAGTATGTCGTCAAGGTATACCACGACGAATTTATTCAAGTACTCCATGAAAACCGAGTTCATTAACCGAGAGAAGGTAGCTGGGGCATTGGTTAAACCGAAGGACATGACGGTGTACTCGTATTGGCCATAACGAGTAACAAAGGCCGTTTTAGGAATGTCCCCATTTCTGATTTTGATTTGATGGTAGCCCAACCTCAAATCCATCTTGGAAAAGACTGAGGATCCAGCGAGCTGATCATACAGATCGTTAATCCTAGGAAGCGGGTATTTGTTCATGATGGTGACCAGGTTGACAGGGTGGTAGTCCACAACCATTCGATCCGTTCCATCCTTCTTCTTGACGAAGAGGACGGGGAAAGCCCAAGAAGAGGAATTAGGACGGATGAAACCCTTTTTCAAGGAGTCACCGAGTTGGTTCTTAAGCTCGGCTAGTTCTAAGGGTGCCATCTTGTAGGGTCTTCTATAAATTGGCATGGTTCGTGGAACAAGGTCTATCACAAACTCGACATCCCTGTTAGGTGGACACCTGGCAGTTCTTCTGGAAAGACATCCGGAAAGTCTCGGACTATCAGAACATCCTCAAGGTCTGGAAGGTGGTTGGCATTTAGGGAGTAAAGCTGGCGCTTGGCCGCTCGAGTTAGGACATTAACTGTCTTGCCCGATGGGTGAGTAAGCTGAACGGTTCTAGTGGCACAATCAATCTTAGCGTAATGAGCTGACATCCAGTCCATACCCAAGATGAT
Organism: Triticum urartu; assembly: GCF_056163025.1. Taxonomy (NCBI): domain Eukaryota; kingdom Viridiplantae; phylum Streptophyta; class Magnoliopsida; order Poales; family Poaceae; genus Triticum; species Triticum urartu. Next base: position 395,133,834 of record NC_141876.1, on the reverse strand, counting down.
GTTTATGTCCGTGGACTTGAGAGCTATCAAGGATGCAAGGAAGACAAGTGTATCGATAAGAATTTCGTTCCCATGACTTACCCTAGAAGTTTGCCATTTGGAACCCGGAGTTTGAATTACCATGGAAGTGGGCATGTAACGGAAGTCGGTGTTCCGAAGCAGGCTAGTCCGGACTCGCAAGATGGTCATCATGGAATAGGCAGCATCCTGCACAGCCATCTCAACAGTAACCCCGAGTCCATAGGAATAGTGAAGGGGCTCGGTAGATCCAGGATAAGAAGGAAATATCCTGACGGTGCAGAGATATATTGGCTTTGATTAAAGTCGCGGAACTACTCTTCGACAGTGTATTCGGGATACCAACGGTAGCCCGTCTCGATCATTACCCGGACTAACATAGCAGTATGACCGGGCACGTCGAGGCACCGGGTCAAGCGAACCACTTGGTTTTGAACACGGTTGGCCATCTGAAAGCACAACCACAATGCAAAGACATCAGAATTTCTAGGGAAAATTGGACAGCATAACAGCTGTAAATGCTCAGAAAAAGATTTGAGACATCCACAACAGTTCGCAATACCACTCAACAACATCATATCAAGATTATGATCCAATTAGCAACATACTAAAATAGTAGAAACTGAACTGGGGCTTGTAGCATCAATCCTATAAGCTACTACGGATTAGTAACACGTGAACCTGATAGAAGGAGAGAGCCTAGTCCTTAACCCACGTTGAATGAGAAGAGAATGACTCAGATCAGAGGCATAGGGTAAAGGAGTAAAAGAGCCTTACGTTCCCTCCCACAATAAATTCCCCTACATATAACTAAAGCATTTCTAGACTCGACATCGACCAGTTTGGCTCAACGAACCTACAGGCAGTCCAGCTCTGATGCCAACGCTGTCAGGACCCCGATTCCAAGTCACATTGATCTAGCCGGTAACACCTCATATCACTTTGCGGCCTCACGCACGGTATCCCACGGGTGTCGCCTTACCATGGCCCGGGACCGTTTGCGCCTTTTGGCTCACGTATATGATAGTGTCGCTAGCATCCGCAGGTTTATCGCCTATCTAGGTTCCATCCGGAGGGAGTCCGGCCGAGGTTTCCACAAACGGCCCCGAACGATGTGAACAGGGATCCCGAGACACCAAACGGGTTACTCGGTACACCATGCCACGGTGTATCTACCGCAACATAGCCCACCCCTAGGGTCAGCGCTACGCACGGCCGCCAACACATAACCTACAAACACCAGAAACTATTTGCAACTCCTGGACAGAGTACTAGGGTGGTTAAGAAGCCGAGAGGGTCAATTAAGGATCCCAATGCATGGTAGTAGCTGAATCTTAAATCACACATACAGATCTCAGTTCTTAGGGACGGCCTCAATGAAACAACCCACCATGTACTCCTACATGGCCTCTCATCGATACCTTTACCAAAACATGTTCAACACATCCCTCACATTACCGGCATAAGCATTTCACTCTGGCCCATCACCCAGATGAACCAGACCTGATACAACTCTAAGCATAGCAGGCATAGCAAGGTAGAAATCACATACGTGGCTCAATCAACTCCTACACATGCTAGTGGGTTTCATCTAGTTACTGTGGCAATGACAGGTCATGCAGAGGATAAGGGTTCAACTATCGTAGCACACAACAGCTTGAATCGCGTTGTCTTAATGCAGTAAACAAAAGCAGAAGCGAGAACATGGGTTTGTATCGGAATGATCAATGGTTGCTTGCCTGATGGAGTGGTAGTGGGATACTGCCCTTCAGTTGGATACTCGTGAATATCCTCGGAGGCAGAACCTACCACGAAGAACACATCGGAACACAATCAACACATGACGATATGCAACAATATGATGCATGCTATGACATGGCAATATGAATGTGTCTTGGCCTAATGCAAGCTATAACAGAAAGGAATGAACTCATTTGAATCAAAGATTCAAATATTAGCTCATTAAACATGGCCGTAATAGTGCATTTCCTTATTCTGCTTAAACAGCAAGGTAAACTTGTTTTGTCATGCATGAAACCATTACAGATGGATAGATTGAATTTTTCTGATCATTTTTCATATATAAATCTTTTCATTTGGAGTTATGGTTGATTTTCTATGATTTTTAGAAGTTTTAACTATTTTCTGGAAATTCCTGAATAAAAATAAATCCAGAAAATGCATTACTGCGTCAGCATTGCATCATGCTGACCTCAGCAGGTCAAAGGTGCCAACCCAGGTCAAACCTGACTGGTGGGCCCCTTCTGTCAGCCTCTCAGCTAATTAACTGGATTAGATTAACACTAATTAGCTGTCAGTGGGGCCTAGGCCCACATGTCAGTGACAGATTTAATTACAATTAATTAAAACTAATCCTAAATTAGTTAGCAGACCGGCCCCACCTGTCATAGACTCAGGGGGTCTACTTGGGCCCACCCAGGAGTCAAACTAGGTCAAACTCGCCGGTGACTCGACGCCGGCGAGGCCCGAGACGGTGGCGCAGCTCGGAAAACGCCCACAGGGCACGGGAAAGGCCGTTCTTGGGCTCGTTGGAGAGCTCTTGCACTCACGCATCTAGTGGTGGTGGAGGCCGGGCCTACGGTGGCCAGAGACGACAACGGCGAGCTCCAAGGCGGCGGCCGGAGTTCGGCCATGTGCGGGGAGTGGGCTGCGGCATGCAAACATGGAAACTGAAGCGCTAGCGAGGCACTACGCGATGCGGCAAGCACGTTGCATAGCACGGGAGGACCAAATGGTCGCCGGAGTGACGCCGGCGACGAGCTCGAGCGGAGACGAGCTTCGCCCATGGTGGAACTATGGCCTAGAGGGTGCAAACGCGTGGGAAAGAAGAGGGGAAAGGCGGCGGAGCTCACAGGGAGGTCGATGAGCAGCTCAGTTGGCTCGGGGGCGACCGGAGCGAGGCGAATCGATGAACAGCGTCCGGCGGGTACCGAGGTTGAAGACGATCCGATGGTGGCGATGCAGGGCCTCCGGCGATGCGTAGCTCGGTGGGGAGGGCGAGGGCGTCGCGGCGGAGCTTCTGGACAGGTCAGAGAGGCGAGGGGGTGATGGAGAGCGCGACTACGGCGGTGAGACGGCGACAAGCTCGTCGGCCATGGTGCGGGACAGGGTGAGGGAGACGAGGGGAGAGTGAGCAAGGATGAGAGGGGGACGTGGGGGTCGCGTGGCACCCCTAGGCGTCTCTAGGCGTCGGCGGAAGCAGGAGGTGGCCGGCGTGTGGCCGCAGGCGCCGGCCACGCGCTCCGCGTCCTTCTGGCGCGAGGAGGACGATGACTGGCAGAGCCAGTAGGCTGGGCCGAGCCAGGTGGCTGGGCCAGCACAGGTAGGGCCCGCGTGGGCTTCCCTCTCTCTCTCTCTTTTTATTTGTTTCTGTTTTTCTAATTAACTGCAACTGTTGGGCTTTAAATAAAATACTAAAACGTTTCCAAAAATCCTGAAAATAATTGTGGGCTCTGTTTAGATTATTTCCAACAGCAAACATTTATTTCCAGGATTATTTGAGCATTTAAATTATTTTATAGCATTTAAATTCCCAAATTCAAATACTTATGATTTAATTCAATGACCTTCTGTTGACCTAGAAAATTGTGCACCAATTTTGCCAGAGGTTTTAACCCAAGACAAGGAGGGTGAAATTTTTAGAAGGGCATTTCAGGTTCATTGAAAATAATTTTAGTAAACCCTAGTTGTTTCCAGGGGGTGTTGGGGGATTCTGCTTTCCCCATTTCAAATTTAAGAGAAATTTAAACATGATGCACACTCTAATGCCTGAACTAGCTAGGGTGTGACAATACCGAACTAGTCTCTAGGTTGAAAAGGGAAATAAACAGAAAATGCAGTACAAACTGGATAAGGAACAAATCTATTATTGGTTGAAAAAATGATAGACAGTGGCGGCCGGTGGACAAGTCAACAGAGTATGTCCAGGATTAGATTTGCTGCCCTCACATAGTAAAAGCTCCCCAGGATTAGATTTGCTGCCCTCACAGAGTATGAACAAACTCGGCATCACCACTTTATGCCTCCTTGTAGGTACATTGTGCTGATGCATCCACTATCGCATGTCCTTATACCAACTTTTTGTTGTTGTCAATCTAAGGGCACATGTAAAATGAAGCGATCACACTGTTACCTTAAGGACATGTCTAACTAGTGTTATTGTTAATCTAATGCCTCCAGTGATATGATGAAATTAAATTGTGTTACAAATGGTACTCCTGTTGTTTTCCTCAGTATGACAAGTAAGTTGCTTCTTTACGCTGCTGAGTGTCCTGGTGTCCCCATGGTCCAATGCTCTTAAATCAACTCTTTAGCTGCTGTTACTGTATCTAGTAAACAAGCAATCCCACTATTAAAGTAATCCCATATTTGATGAATTTCATTGTTGATCGTAATGCTTCCAGTAACATGAAGCATTAATGATGTTTTAAAATTTCTAATGTCCTTGCGTGATTGCCATGAACATAATTAAGATGCTTCTTTTCATTTCGTGTATGTTTCGTATCTTCTTATTGACCAGCAACTGTTTTCTTTCTATCTTTTTGTGCAGATAGGGATATCCATTTCACCTTGTTGCTATTTTGACCACTTGGTGAACTGCACAAAACACTTTTTTTTGGAATGAGTGTCTTGTGCAGTTCAACTAAAATGTTGATATGTCCATTTTGCATCATGCTTTTATATCGATATTCATTGCATTATGGGCTGTTATTACACATTATGTCACAATACTTATGCCTATTCTCTCTTATTTTACAAGGTTTACATAAAGAGGGAGAATGCCGGCAGCTGGGATTCTGGGCTGGAAAAGGAGCAAATATTAGAGACCTATTCTGCACAGCTCCAAAAGTCCTGAAACTTCACGGAAGTCATTTTCAGAATATATAAAAAATACTAAGGGCAAGAAGTTCTAGAGGGGGGCCACACCCTGGCCATGAGGGTGGGGGCACGCTACCTATTGATGATAGCTTTCCTGATGAACAATTAAATGTCATAAATGCTTCTCGAACCGCTCCATGGTATGCTAATTATGCTAATTACATTGTTGCTAAATTTATACCACCTAGTTTCACATACCAGCAAAAGAAAAAGTTTTTCTATGATTTAAGACATTACTTCTGGGATGATCCACATCTTTATAAAGAAGGAGTAGATGGTGTTATCAGACGTTGTGTACCTGAGCATGAACAGGAACATATCCTATGCAAGTGTCACTTCGAGGCTTATGGAGGACACCATGCTGGAGATAAAACTGCACATAAGGTATTGCAATCCGGTTTTTATTGGCCTACTCTCTTCAAGGATGACCGTATGTTTGTCTTATCTTGTGATGAATGTCAAAGAATTGGTAATATTAGTAGACGTCAAGAAATGACTATGAATTATTCACTTGTTATTGAACCATTTGATGTTTGGGGCTTTGATTATATGGGACTGTTTCCTGCCTCTAATGGATATACACATATTTTAGTTGTTGTTGATTACATTACTAAGTGGGTAGAAGCTATTCCAATGAGTAGTGCTGATCATAACACCTCTATTAAGATGCTTAAAGAAGTTATTTTTCTGAGGTTTGGAGTCCCTAGATATTTAATGACTGATGGTGGTTCACATTTTATTCATGGTGCTTTCCGTAAAATGCTTGTTAAGTATGATGTTAATCATAGAATTGCATCTCCTTATCACCCACAGTCTATTGGTCAAGTAGAATTGAGTAATAGAGAACTCAAATTAATTTTGCAAAAGAATGTTAAAAGATCTAGAAAGAATTGGTACAAGAAACTTGATGATGCACTATGGGCCTATAGAACTGCATATAAAAATCCTATGGGTATGTCTCCGTATAAAATGGTTTATGGAAAAGCATGTCACTTACCTCTCGAACTAGAACATAAGGCTTATTTGGCTATTAAAGAGCTTAATTATGATTTCAAACTTGCCGGTGAGAAAAGGTTATTTGACATTAGCTCACTTGATGAATGGAGAACCCAAGCCTATGATAATGCCAAATTGTTTAAAGAAAAGGTTAAAAGATGGCATGATAAAAGGGTACAAAAGCGTGAGTTTAATGTAGGTGATTATGTATTGCTATACAACTCCCGTTTAAGATTTTTTGCAGGAAAGCTTCTCTCTAAATGGTAAGGTCCTTACGTTATCGAGGAGGTCTATCTTTCCGGTGCCATAAAAATCAACAACTTCGAAGGCACAAATCCGAAGGTGGTGAACGGTCAAAGAATCAAACATTATATCTCAGTTAATCCTATAAATGTTGAAACCAATATTATTGAAACCATAACTGTTGGTGTCAAAACCGGCGGATCTCGGGTAGGGGTCCTGAACTGTGCATCTAAGGCGGATGGTAACAGGAAGCAGGGGACATGATGTTTTACCCAGGTTCGGGCCCTCTTGATGGAGGTAATACCCTACGTCCTGCTTGATTGTTCTTGATCATATCAGTATTACAATAGTTGATCTTCCACGAGATCGTAGAGGATAAACCCTAGAAGCTAGCCTATGGTATGATTGTATATTGTCCTACGGACTAAACCCTCTGGTTTATATAGAAACCGGAGGGGGCTAGGGTTACACAAGTTCGGTTACAAGGGAGGAGATTTACATATCCGTATTGCCAAGCTTGCCTTCCACGCCAAGTAGAGTCCCATCCGGACACGGAATGAAGTCTTCAATCTTGTATCTTCATAGTCCAACAGTCCGGCCAAAGGATATAGTGCGGCTGTCCGGAGACCCCCTAATCCAGGACTCCCTCAGTAACCCCTGAACCAGGATTCAATGACGATGAGTCTGGTGCGGAGTATTGTCTTCGACATTGCAAGGCGGGTTCCTCCTCCGAATACTCCATGGAAGATTTTGAACACAAGGATAGTGTCCGGTTCTGCAAAACAAGTTCCACATACCACCGTAGAGAGAATAATATTTCCAGAAATCTAATCTGCTGACACGTTTTGACAACACGACATCACACCATGGCCTGGTCATTATTCGAACCGTTCTTCTCAACCAGCACCGCACATATCGCGAGGCGGTTTTCTTGACACGTATTGTCAAAGCAGAGATCGTGTTCCCCTCATTACGGGATTCTCATCAATACAGATGTGGGTAACCCAACCGCGCCATCAATTACGGCGCCTGGGGAATAAGCGGTTTCACCAGGCAAGTGGGGAGGCGCATTGCCTCGTCTGTCCTTATATAGGGATGAAGATTCAATCTTTTCACCCACGCCTTCTTCCTCCTTGCTTACCCATTCCCGCACACTCGAGCTCTAGCGCCCAAGCTTGCGTTCTTCTTCTCAAACCACTCCAAGCATGTTCGGAGCAGGAGGCAAGTGGATGGTCTCCTCCTTCACGGAGGAGAACATCAAAAAGTTACGGGAAGCCAGATATCTGGTCGCGGATATCGCGTGCCGGCTGCCAGATGCGGGGCAGATCATCCCAACGCGCGAACCCCATGAGAGGGTAGTTTTTCTTACCCACTTTGTCCGTGGACTGGGATTTCCCCTCCACTCATTGGTCCGTAGGCTCATGTTCTACTACGGGCTGGATTTTCATGATCTGGCCCCCAACTTCATCCTCAACATCTCGGCGTTTATCGTCGTGTGCGAGGCCTTCCTCCGCATCAAGCCCCACTTCGGCCTATGGCTGAAAACCTTCAATGTTAAACCGAAGGTGGTGGGTGGCCAGCAAGCAGAGTGCGGAGGCGCCATGGTGGCCAAGATGCCTAACGTCACCTGGCTCGAGGGCACCTATGTGGATACCATAAAGGGGTGGCAATCGGGGTGGTTCTACATCACCGAGCCGCGCGACTCCAACTGGGTGGCGGCCCCCAAATTTCGATCCAGAATCCCCACGCGGCTCACCTCCTGGAAAGAGAAAGGCATGTCCTGGGGTTCTTCGGTAGAGTTGACCGGACTCCAGACCTGCATCCGGAACATGATGAGCAAGAAAATCAAGCTCGTCAATGTGGTCCAGGTCATGCTTTTCTCTCGGATCCTTCCCGTGTCAACGACAGGCATTCGATTTGTGGGAGTTCGACTCGGCCAACCACCAGACGCTGCGAGAGCTCTATGACACGATGCACGAAGACGTTTGGAGGGTGTTATTCAAGGGTGCCGAGGTACCTCCTTCCCTCACCGAGGACCGCGGACTCAGCGCAAAGCGCCGCGCCAATCTGGTATGTTTTTATATTTCACAGGGTATTTATTTGCCCCGGTTTAGTCATATGCAGGATCTAAGCTTCTATGCCATTAACAGGACTAGATAAAGACAGCGCAGTAGCTTGATTGCCCAGCCCCCCTGCCCCAAGATCCTACGGGCGCTCTCCTAACGGAGATGCTAACTCCGGCACCTTACGAGGTGCCGGTGAAGAAGACCAAGAAGAAGGCCGCGGGGACCCGAAAGGGTCTCCGGCGCAAGGTTGTATCAGACTCATCATCCCATGACTCCGACATACACTCCTCCCATGAAGACGAGGAGGAGGAAGAGAAAAGTTCTCCCACCCCCCAGCCGGGGGAGACAAGAAAAGGAAGGCCGACCCAACCGGGGAGGCCGAAGGGTCCAAGAAGGGAAGGACCCACGCTCCGGACTGTTCCACGATGGCCTGTAGGATCGAAAGTATGTCTAGAGGGGGGGTGATTAGACTACTTGACCAAATAAAAACTTAACCTTTTCCCAATTTTAGTTCTTGGCAGATTTTAGCTATTGTAGGACAAGTCAAGCAATCATCACACAATTCAAGCAAGCATGCAAAGAGTATATTGGCAGCAGAAAGTAAAGCTTGCAACTTGCAAGAATGTAAATGGAAGGGTTTGGAGAATTCAAACGCAATTGGAGACACGGATGTTTTTCCCGTGGTTCGGATAGGTGGTGCTATCCTACATCCACGTTGATGGAGACTTCAACCCACGAAGGGTAACGGTTGCGCGAGTCCACGGAGGGCTCCACCCACAAAGGGTCCACGAAGAAGCAACCACCCACAAAGGGTCCACGAAGAAGCAACCTTGTCTATCCCACCATGGCCATCGCCCACGAAGGACTTGCCTCACTAGCGGTAGATCTTCACGAAGTAGGCGATCTCCTTGCCCTTACAAACTCCTTGGTTCAACTCCACAATCTTGTTGGAGGCTCCCAAGTGACACCTAGCCAATCTAGGAGACACCACTCTCCAAGAAGTAACAAATGGTGTGTTGATGATGAACTCCTTGCTCTTGTGCTTCAAATGATAGTCTCCCCAACACTCAACTCTCTCTCATAGGATTTGGATTTTGTGGAAAGAAGATTTGAGTGGAAAGCAACTTGGGGAAGGCTAGAGATCAAGATTCATATGGTAGGAATGGAATATCTTGGTCTCAACACATGAGTAGGTGGTTCTCTCTCAGAACATATGAGTTGGAATTGTGTATGTGTTCTGATGGCTCTCTCCACGAATGAAGAGGAGGTGGAGGGGTATATATAGCCTCCACACAAAATCCAACCGTTACACACAGTTTTCCAATCTCAGTGGGACCGAATTAACAAACTCGGTCGGACCGAAAAGGTAAACCTAGTGACCGTTAGAGATTTTCGGTGGGACTGACATGCAACTCGGTAGGACAGATATGGTTAGGGTTTGGGCATAACGTAATCTCGGTGAGACCGATTACACAAACTCGGTGAGACCGAGTTTGGTAATAAGCTAACCAGAGAGTTGGTCAGGCAAACTCGGTGGGACCGATTTGCTCTTTCGGTGAGACCGAAAAGTTACAAAAGGGAAACAAAGAGTTTACATTGCAATCTCGGTGGGACCGATTCGCTCTTTCGGTGAGACCGAAAAGTTACGAAAGGGAAACAGAGAGTTTGCAATCCCATCTTGGTGAGACCGAGATCCCTATCGGTAGAACCGAATTGCTAGGGTTTGGCAGTGGCTTATGACAAGTGAAACTCGGTGGCGCCGAATAGAAAGAATCGGCAGGACCGAGTTTGGCTTAGGGTTTAGGTCATATGTGGATATGGGAAAGTAGTTGAGGGTTTTGGAGCATATCACTAAGCACATGAAGCAAGAGGCTCATTAAGCAACACCCCATCCCTCCTTGATAGTATTGGCTTTTCCTAAAGACTCAATGTGATCTTGGATCACTAAAATATAAAATGAAGAGTCTTGAGCTTTTGAGCTTGAGCCAATCCTTTGTCCTTAGCATTTTGAGGGTTCCACTTTCACATCCATGCCATGCCAATCATTGAGCTTTCCTGAAATAGTCATCTTGGAATAGCATTAGCTCAATGAGCTATATGTTGTTATGAATTACCAAAACCACCTAGGGATAGTTGCACTTTCAATCTCCCCCTTTTTGGTAATTAATGACAACATATAGTTCAAAGCTTCGACAAATGATAATAAGCATGAAATATATCGTCGCTTTGAGAAGTATGTGACAAGTAAGAGCTCCCCCTAAATTTGTGCATATTTAAAATTTGCTTTGGATTGCAAATGCACAAAGAGTTAGAGTCATGGGTTACTCTTCCATGTCACATACATCTTGGTGGAGCGCTTAAAATGATAAGAATGAAATACATGCACTCATCACCAAGAATAGTGAATGATCACATAAGATAGATAAGATGATAATATTAAGCAAACATTAAGTGTAGCTTATGATCAAACAAATGATCATCAATGTCTCATAGATAATGACGTAGTATCTCACACAAAAGCAAACAAAGTTCGAAAAACCACCAAATAAAACAAGAGAGAATAAAAGCAACACTCTCTCTCTCTCGAAGCCTATGATCTATACATTTTTCTCCCCCTTTGGCAACAAGTTACCAAAAAGTTCCTAGAAAATGCATAGTGCTAGATCGACACTCACGCTTGATCTTCAGGTGGTGGTGGAGTCCAGAGCACTCCAAGGACGAAGCCTTCTATAGACGTGGTCGGAGTCGAGGCTGAAGTGGACGCTGGAGCTGGTGGAAGTGAGGCTGTAGCTGGTGCAGACGTGGTAACTGGTACTGCAGACGACCTCGGACCTCGTGGCACTCTGGCAAAGGCATCAGTTATAGTCTTGCCTCTCCTCTCCTGCATGTCAACCTGGAGCTGCTCCACTGCAGTCTGAATCTCTTTCACTTTGACATCCAAGTCATAGAACTTTTGTTCCATGATCCTCTCTAAGCTTGCCTGGTTCTGAGTTAGGGTGGCTAGTCCTTGCTCAATTCGCAGGGTGGATGCAATCAAGTAACCAAGCTGCTCTTATTTGGTTTTCAGGAAATATTCAGATGCCTCCTCTTGAGTAGGCATCTTGGCAGCTTTCTCCTTCCTCGCCTTCTCCTTCTTGGCTTGTGCTTTCTAAGAACATTCTCTTCTTCTTCTTCTGCAGCTTCAGGCACTGGGGCCTTGTTCTTCTCAGTAGCTGGGATGCTTCTTGTGTTCCTCTGTGGCTTTGTCTTTGGAGCTGGCTTGGCCTTGGAAGCAGCTGCCCCTGTTCTTATGGCATCACCCATCAGCTTGGGTGCCTTAGGTGCTGGTGCAGCTACCTCTTCTTCTTCCTCCTCATCTTCCATGATGGAAGCCTTGCTAAGCACTCTGGCTACAGTTTTCTTCACCCTTTCTTTCCTCTTCTTGCCTTCAGCAGCAACTGGCTCAATGGGAGTGGGCTTCTCAGTTGAAGCTCTGGCCTTTGACATAGGCTGCCTGCCTGCTGGCCTTTTGATCTTCATCCCTCGTTTTATGCCCTGTGCTGGCTCAACTCTCTTGGAAGTTGCTTCCTCTTCTACCACATAATCCTCATCTTCTGAGTCTGAGGTTCTCTTCTTTCTCTGTCTTGTGGTAGCTTTAGGCAGATTGCTAGGGGTGCTCCTGCTGCCATCATCTGAAGAACTTGAGGGACTAGTGCCCTCACTCATCTGCACTGGCTGTTCTGACATGTTCTGGCTATCACTTTGGTCTGACATGATGAACAAGCTGACTGCTGACCCTGTGAATAGTTTATAGATGAGGTAGAGTGGATGAGCATCACAAAATGCAGCGATTTTTGCAAAAGAATAATTCAAAAACTTAGTTTTAGTTTCCCACTGAAAGCATCTCAGATCTACCGATTTCTAAACTCGGTGATACCGAAGAAGTTTTGGCACCTAAACTAGTGAACTCGGTCAGACCGAGTCACAGTTCGGCGGCACTGAGACTGCTAGGGTTTCATAGAGTTCCAAAATCGGTCACACCGATAAGTAATTCGCGGTCAGACCGAGTCTCACTTGTGCAATGGCATAAGCCAAATCGGTGGGACCGAGTTTTTCAACTCGGTGGGTCCGAGATGGTTTCGGCGGAAACCTAACCCTAAAATTTTTGAATTAAACCTAATCTACGAGTTCATTGACTGGATAGAAGTTTAACAAACGTGGCAAGAATCATGATGATCACAATGTGCTAAGAATCGGATTGGGGAATAGCACAAAGATCGAGTCCATACCCTAGTTCGGCGGAGACTCGCTACGGCGGCAACGGTGGGGTTGAATTTCCGTTGACGGCGACGGAGACCAGCGACTGGAGGCGGCTGGCGGCGAGGAGACGATCTAGAGACCAAGTTGGCAGAGCAGGCTATCGCGCGGGTGAAGGGGTTCGGAGAAATTTCCAAATTTTTGCCCGTGACTATATATAGGCCGACCCTGTCGGTGTGACCGAGTGGAACAACTCGGTGGCACCGAGATGCAAAACTGTATACAGTTGTTGCAACTCGGTGTGACCGAATGGTTCAAATCGGTTGCACCGAGATCGAAAACCTAGATCAACTTAATGATCTCGGTAGGACCGAAAGTAGGGTATCGGTCAGACCGAGAATCATAAAGAGGTTTTGGAAGTTTAAGTCTATGACGAATCGGGGACTCCGAGCGCTCCTCACACAGAGTGGTTCGAATCTGACTTGATCAAATTTTGTGATGTAGCATGAATAGAGTTTGAGACGAGAAAAGCATAGATAGCTAGAGGAGGTTCTTAGGCATTCTTGTCCATCCACTTGGCAAAAGGAAATAAAACCAAACAATCAAAACAACAAGTGGATGTCCTCGAATGAGTAAAATATGCAACCAGCATGCTCACACAATAAGATGGCAAATGAAATATGTGACAAGGCATGCACAACCAATTCTAGCATCTATCAAGCAATTTGCGATGACAAGGTCATCTATATATGAGTATATTCACTTAGGAGTCAAGTGAGAACACTTGATCATAGGTCATACTCATCGTTTAAGCTCAAGTGGGGTTACCACTTTTACATAAAGCATTGTTGTGTTCACATCTTTAGAGTTGCTTTAGCTCAAGTCTTAGAGTAAAGCTCCCCCTAGATGTGATATCCCCCCTTAGAGGGATGAACTAACCTCGGGTTTTGTCGATGATGACTTCATGTAGATGTTGAAGATGTGGATGCTCAATGTTGATGTAGATCACTTGGAGCTATCCATTTGAGTGAATTGCACTTTCAATACCTACATGGGTTAGTCCCACAAGGAACAAACAAGGATATCCATAGACATAGGGTGATGCACACACAAGATGATGTCCATGAAAACTTTTAGGTTACCTTGTCCCTTGTCTTACCAACAAGAGGGTTTGTGACTCCTTGAACTAGTGCAAGATGTGGAAGTTGATTGCACTTGTTCTTGCCAAAATGATAAGAGTGAAGTATGTTGGCGGAGTCACCCTCAAGAACTCTCTAGTTCTTCTTCTTTTGGATCCACACCATCTTGATGGGAATCCTTGGAGTTGTAGTCGTACTTGATGAAGTGGAACTTGAAGTAGTCTTGGGAATCCACTTGACTAAGGTCTTAGGAGCTTCTTCAAATGCATCAATTTCCTCTTGAAGCTTGTCCTTGCCTTTTTGCTTGTAGTCTTGTGGTGGAAGATCATCTTGAGCTTGTGTCCCCTTGAAAGAAGTATCATACTTCTCTTGTTGAGGAACAAACTTTGTCTTGGGGTATTGATCTTCTTCCCACTCAACTCCATTGGCATTGAACTTTAGTTCAAAACCAACACCTTGATTCTTCCGGTGCATTCCTTGCTTGCGCACAATTTCCTCGAATTGCTTACTCCCGGCAAGGCTTTTGTACACTCCTTTCTCTATAATTCCCTTCAATAAGCTATTTGCTTGCTCAAGTGTAACTTGGCTAAGAGAATCATTAGTGGAATCAAGAGAACTACTAGAAGCAACAATATTGGATTTAGCATGATCATTGTTACTACTAGAGGAAGAATCTTTCTTGTTCTTGTTACTAGACTTGACTTGAGGCATGTAAGTGGATAAGAGTAAACACTTGGAAAGGTAAGAAGAACTTTTCTTGCGGAGATCATCATTGATTGCTTTTAAGAACTCATGCTCTTTCTCAAGATTGAGCTTTTCAAAGCGTAATTTCTCATGAGCTCTTAAAAGTTCTCGATGATCTTCGAAGATAGTTTCATGAGCTAACTTAAGAGTGTTTAGTTCTTTAGTTAGAGCCTCAATCTTCTCCTTATCATTGTCATTCGTTTTATCTTGATTAGCATGATTAATTGACGTTTCATCATAGTATTCATCACTAGAGTTGTCAACAAGCAAATCATCACCTAACAAGTCATCTTCATCACTATTGAAATCAACATACTCGGGGTGTGTTACCTTAGGACCTTTGGCCATGAAGCATCTTCCAATTCCTTCATTTGCTGAGTCAAATATGTCGTAGGAGTTGGTTGACACAAGTGCTAGACAGGCAACACCTTCATCTTGAGTATCTTCCGAGTCGGAGTGATAACTTCTCTCGGAGTGGCTGTCGGAGTCGGAGCCGGATACCCATTCACCAACATGAGCTTGATGTCTTCGTTTTGTGTAGCTCCTTGATGATTTTTCCTTCCTTTCCGAATCCTTGCTTCTCCATGAGTATCTTCGTTCATAACGATCATCTCTACTCCTTCTCTCTCTTGGTGGTGATTCTTTGCTTCTTCTTTTTGGAGAATCTTCTCTTCTCTTGTAGGGAGCCGTACACTCATTGGAATAGTGTCCGGGTCTTCCACAACTGTAGCAGTTTCGCACTCGACTAGAAGATCTTTTGTCATTGTAGGACCTTGACTTGAAGCTTCTATCTTTGCTTCTACTCTTGTAGAACTTGTTGAAGTTCTTCACCATTAAGCTCAATTCTTCATTGAAGTTTTGTTTCTCACTTGATGATGTAGGGGCTTCACATGAGGCTTTGTAGGCACCACTTGATTTGTTGTGAAGTTCCTCTTTATCCTTAAGTGACATCTCATGAGCAACAATTCTTCCAATCACCTCCGTTGGCTTGAGATCTTCGTAATTGGGCATCATTTGGATCAATGTGCACACGGTATCATATTTTCCATCCAAGGCTCTTAGAATCTTCTTGATGATGAATCTATCGGTCATCTCTTCACTTCCTAAGCCGGCAATCTCATTTGTGATGAGAGCAAGCCTAGAGTACATTTCAGCGACACCTTCACCATCCTTCATTTTGAACTTGTCAAGTTGACTTTGAAGCACATCCAACTTGGATTCCTTGACGGAGTCGGTACCTTCGTGCATATCAATCAAAGTGTCCCAAATTTCCTTTGCATTCTCAAGACGGCTGATTTTGTTGAATTCTTTGAGGCACAATCCGTTGAAGAGAATATCACAATCTTGAGCATTGTATTGCAACATCTTCAACTCATCCGTGGTAGCTTCACGGTTTGGTTCTTTCCCATCAAAGAAGTCACCTTGCAAACCAACACACACAATAGCCCAAACGGCGGGGTTATGTCCAAGAATATGCATTTTCATTTTATGCTTCCAACTAGCAAAATTAGTACCATCAAAGTAAGGACCTCTACGGTGATAATTTCCCTTGCTAGACGCCATACTCTCCTAGGTTGTGAAACCAAGGCTATGACCACCAAAAGCTATGGAGATCAAAGCAAATGGAGACCAAAGCTCTGATACCACTTGTAGGATCGAAAGTATGTCTAGAGGGGGGGTGATTAGACTACTTGACCAAATAAAAACTTAACCTTTTCCCAATTTTAGTTCTTGGCAGATTTTAGCTATTGTAGGACAAGTCAAGCAATCATCACACAATTCAAGCAAGCATGCAAAGAGTATATTGGCAGCGGAAAGTAAAGCATGCAACTTGCAAGAATGTAAATGGAAGGGTTTGGAGAATTCAAACGCAATTGGAGACACGGATGTTTTTCCCGTGGTTCGGATAGGTGGTGCTATCCTACATCCACGTTGATGGAGACTTCAACCCACGAAGGGTAACGGTTGCGCGAGTCCACGGAGGGCTCCACCCACGAAGGGTAATGGTTGCGCGAGTCCACGGAGGGCTCCACCCACGAAGGGTCCATGAAGAAGCAACCACCCACAAAGGGTCCACGAAGAAGCAACCTTGTCTATCCCACCATGGCCATCGCCCACGAAGGGCTTGCCTCACTAGCGGTAGATCTTCACGAAGTAGGCGATCTCCTTGCCCTTACAAACTCCTTGGTTCAACTCCACAATCTTGTCGGAGGCTCCACTCTCCAAGAAGTCACAAATGGTGTGTTGATGATGAACTCCTTGCTCTTGTGCTTCAAATGATAGTCTCCCCAACACTCAACTCTCTCTCATAGGATTTGGATTTTGTGGAAAGAAGATTTGAGTGGAAAGCAACTTGGTGAAGGCTAGAGATCAAGATTCATATGGTAGGAATGGAATATCTTGGTCTCAACACATGATTAGGTGGTTCTCTCTCAGAACATATGAGTTGGAATTGTGTATGTGTTCTGATGGCTCTCTCCACGAATGAAGAGGAGGTGGAGGGGTATATATAGCCTCCACACAAAATCCAACCGTTACACACAGTTTTCCAATCTCGGTGGGACCGAATTAACAAACTCGGTCGGACCGAAAAGGTAAACCTAGTGACCATTAGAGATTTTTGGTGGGACTGACATGCAACTCGGTAGGACAGATACGGTTTGGGTTTGGGCATAACGTAATCTCGGTGAGACCGATTACACAAACTCGGTGAGACCGAGTTTGGTATTAAGCTAACCAGAGAGTTGGTCAGGCAAACTCGGTGGGACCGATTTGCTCTTTCGGTGAGACCGAAAAGTTACAAAAGGGAAACAAAGAGTTTACATTGCAATCTCGGTGGGACCGGTTCGCTCTTTCGGTGAGACCGAAAATTTACGAAAGGGAAACAGAGAGTTTGCAATCCCATGTCGGTGAGACCGAGATCCCTAATTGTAGAACCGAATTGCTAGGGTTTGGCAGTGGCTTATGACAAGTGAAACTTGGTGGCGCCGAATAGAAAGAATCGGTAGGACCGAGTTTGGCTTAGGGTTTAGGTCATATGTGGATATGGGAAAGTAGTTGAGGGTTTTGGAGCATATCAGTAAGCACATGAAGCAAGAGGCTCATTAAGCAACACCTCATCCCTCCTTGATAGTATTGGCTTTTCCTAAAGACTCAATGTGATCTTGGATCACTAAAATATAAAATGAAGATTCTTGAGCTTTTGAGCTTGAGCCAATCCTTTGTCCTTAGCATTTTGAGGGTTCCACTTTCACATCCATGCCATGCCAATCATTGAGCTTTCCTGAAATAGTCATCTTGGAATAGCATTAGCTCAATGAGCTATATGTTGTTATGAATTACCAAAACCACCTAGGGATAGTTGCACTTTCATGGCTGCCTACAGCGGCGACGAGTGGCTACCCAGGGTCAAGCCCAGGCGAAGTCGTAAGTATTCAGACACCATAGTAATTCATGGTATGTTTTACTGCACTGTTTCTCCTCATGCCGAACATGATTATGCAGTCCGTCCCGAGCTCATCTCGACGTATCTTCGTCGAGCAGTTCGTTGGACTCGTCGGATATGAACAACGGTTCTCTTCCGACCGCCTCCACCCCTCGCCCTACGGACAGCGCCGAGGTGTTGTCTCAAAAGGCACCAAGCCAAGGGGAGGTGGTCCTAGAGGCGTCTCGAGGCGACCTCCCGGACCCTGGGTACCACGGGAGCGAGGCTCCTACGGGCTCCGAGTTAGGCCCCCAGCCGAACACTGCGTCGGAACCTTTGATGGTTCCGGACTCCGGTAGGAGGTCCCCTATTAATGGGGGCCAACCACCTGTGCCGGTGTCCTCTGTCCATCCAGAGGCACCGGACAACTTGCTGGAAGCGCTTCGCAGCGCTTCCATCGACGAAGAGCACCGCACTATCATGAGTGCAGTGATCGAGAAGGTTCAGTCCACCAAAGACGGGCTAACCGAGGCTTGCACCAGCCTCCTAATAGGCTTTGAGGGAAGCAATCAAAATATATATAAGAAAATATTACCGCATAGATAGTAGCCCCTGATGCTCTGTTCGGTGTTCGGGAATAAAGGCCGAATAGAGGATCAAATGATGAGTCAGGAGTCTAATAAGAATATGTCTATGTGTAAGTGCAGGCTTCCCTGCTGGCCGCTACCGCACGTACTGCGGAGGTTTCTGCACTGAGGCAGGACCTGGAGCGGTCCAAGAACGAGCTTGGCCTAACCAAGAGGCAGCTCGAGCAGAGTAAAGGTAAGCAATACCTTGTCTACGCTTTGGAAAAATGTTCGGTTGCAAAATAATAGGATCATCATGAATTTGCCAGGGGCCACGACCGAGGTGGCGACCCTGAAGAAGGCGATGTCTGAGGCCGAAGACAAAGCGGCCAAGGAGCGCATCGAGCGGGAGAAGCAAGAAGTCCGAGTGGGCGAGGTGCAGCAAGAGCTCGAGGCTGTCGCCAAAAAACATGAGTCCTTGGAGCTTGACTCTAAGACGCGAGAGTCCGAGCTCGCACATGCGCTTGAAAGCGCCCGGAGCGCAAAGGATGAAGCCCGCAAGGCCCTACAGGAAATTGAGGCGGCGAAGAAGATAGCAGCGGGTAAGGCATTCATTATGCAAAGCCAGCATGTGAAGTAAACTTTCCTTTTTCTTACCCGAGTTCGGAGCTCTCCAGGAGTGTTTGCAGATCTTCCCCGCAGTGTACTGGATGCCGCAGAGTTTTACCGAGCTGAGGAGTGGAGCTCGACGGAGAAGTTGTTCTGGTCTCAGTATACTGGGACCGAACACCCGATGCCCTAGATCGACCAGCTGAAGCGATTGGTCGAGCTTCACAAGGTGGCCGAACAGGCCATGAGGGGCCTTACAGTCCGGATGTGGCCTGGCGAGCCCCAGTCTGGCAGCTACTTCGGTCTGGTGAGGCGGCTTGTGGAGGCCTGCCCACGGCTTGAAGTCATAAAGCGGCCAGCCTGCATCGAGGGTGCATGCAGGGCTTTTGCCTGGGCGAAAGTGCACTGGGCGAAGCTGGACGCCATGAAGCTGGTGAAGGAGGGGCCGCCGGAGGGCAAGGAGCATCGCCACCCCGAGATGTACTATGAGAGTGTCCTGATGGGTTCCCACCTTGTGGCGGATGAATGTCCCAGGGATGTAATTTTTGAATGAACATGCTCGTGTGATCCTGTAATGTGAAACAAGTTCATCTGCGCTATGCAACGCTTTTTTAATTTAAAATATTACCTTATGTGCGGCCATTTATAATATCTGAGAGTTGGCTAGTCGTCGGCTTCTGCCCCCATGTAGCTAGTACTGGGGTGTTCGGGATAAACCTGAGCACTCTATACCCCAATTTTGGGTCCTTCAAGGGAGGTGTTCAGTGCAATGAACTAGGCAATCGGACTATAAGGCTTTATCACTCTCACTTAGCCATAGAAGTCTACAATTTTAAACTTTGGCAAAGCCCCTAGTGTTTGGAAGGCCGAATTTGGGGCGCTATACTCGCCTAATCTGGACAAGGCCGGATCCTCGCCCGAAGCGGAAAAAGTCTTTAAGGACTTGAGACCTCTCGCACAACGACCAGTCTCTCGCCTTATCATGACAGTTAGTTTTCGGCTTTCTCTACTAAGGCACTCGTCCGAAAGAACCGGGACGCAATCGCAGTAGTTCTCCCACCGCTACCTTAGCCGATATAGCAGAACGTAAGGTACCAAAGCATGGGAGCTGGGCAAACCCAACATTTGACCAAAGACATGATTCGAAGCTGATGCATATAATGCTATAAGTTCGGGGTGCCGCACTGTCGAAAGTGTTCGGACTTCTCGCACCGTCTTATGGGGTAAACGAAAGCCCCTGGCGTTCTGACCATACCCGAACGTACGGGTGCGGATTGTCGTGGATGGACATAAAGGTAAAAAAGGAATGAATAATGCAATAATAGACTAATGCTATGCATTGTTATTTAAATAATACGTCGAGGAGTACTGGTGTAGGTAGTGCAATAAGCAGAAAGTAGGACTATTCAAAATGTCCTATCCAAGGGCAAGCTTCGTATGGATAGTAGAAAGCGGGTATTATTATTAGAGACCACGTGGGGGTTCCCGTGTTTATCTTAGCTTCTTGCCGCCTTGGTTGTTGCTTCTCGTAATCTGTCCGGCAATCGTACTGCCGGAAAGGGCTTCTAGGGGGTTAGGTCCTGAAAGTGAAAAGAAATGATAAAGATATACAGCCCCTAGGGCGGTTAAGCCGCATTGCGGGATGTGCCCTGATCATGACCTCGCCTATGTCCATGGTATTTTCAGTGTGTAATTATGTACCCGCGGTACGGATTTCGTCGCTTGACTGGGACTGGGACGGGGGCCGAATTTCTAGGCGAGCTCTGAACGTGCGAGGCGATCCTGTTGCAGTTTACTCCAGACACGCTTGAAGGTGTTCGGGGGCTGTATCGCCGAATTAGTGGTTTGCCTTAAAAGGCTGCTTTGTGCTTCTGCTGCGAGGGCCGCAGTGTGCTCCTCTGTGTGGAGCGAGCGTTCTGTGTTTCCATTCACTTTTATGACCCCAAGGTCCTGGCATCTTGAGCTTGAGGTATGCGCAATGCGGTACTGCATTGAATTTTGCAAATGCAGTTCGTCCGAGCAGTGCATAATAGCAACTGTGAAACGGGACGATGTCAAAGATTAACTCCTCGCTTCGGAAGATGTCCGGTGATCCGAAGACCACTTCCAGTGTGATTGAGCCTGTGCAATGGGCCTCTACACCTGGGATGACGGCTTTAAAGGTGGTTTTTCTGGGTTTGATCCTCGAGGGATCGATACCCAATTTTTCCACTGTATCCTGGTAGAGCAGGTTCAGGCTGCTGCAGCCGTCCATAAGGACTCGAGTGAGATGAAATCCATCGATGATGGGGTCTAGGACCAGTGCGGCGGATCCGCCATGACGGATGCTAGTGGGGTGATCCCTGCGATCAAAGGTGATCGGGCAAGCAGACCATGGGTTGAACTTTGGGGCGACGAGTTCCATCGCATAGACGTCCCTTAGTGCACGCTTCCGCTCCCTCTGGGAATGTGGGTTGCGTATATCATGTTCACCGTCTTCACTTGTGGGGGGAACCCTTTCTGTCCTCCCGTGTTCGGCGGCCGGGGCTCTTCCTCATCATAACTATGCACCCCTTGTCCTTGTTTTCGGCATTTAACTTGTCGGCCTTCTTGAACACCCAGCATTCTCTAGTGGTGTGATTGGCTGGCTTGTCGGGGGTGCCATGGATTTGACACGAGCGATCCAGTATGCGATCCAAACTAGACGGAGCTGGAGTACTTCTTTTAAATGGCTTTTTCCGCTGACCGGATCTAGAGCCTCTGAATCCGGCATTGACTGTCGTATCCTCAGTGTTATCGCCGTTATTGCGGCGCTTTGGTCTGTTAAGACGTTGTCTCCCGTTGGCATCTTTGGTATCCGAAGTGCCCGGATTCCTCGATGTGTTATTGCTGCGAGCCAGCCAGCTATCCTCGCCCGCACAGAAGCGGGTCATGAGTGTCGTGAGGGCTGCCATAGACTTCGGCTTTTCTTGGCCGAGGTGCCGGGCAAGCCACTCGTCATGGATGTTATGCTTGAATGCCACTAAGGCCTCTGCATCCGGACAGTCGACAATTTGGTTTTTCTTAGTCAGGAATCGTGTCCAGAATTGTCTGGCCAATTCCCCTGGTAGCTGAGTTATATGGCTCAAGTCATCAGCATCTGGTGGTTGTACATAAGTGCCCTAGAAGTTGTCAAGGAATGCGTCTTCCATATCCTCCCAACTTCTGACGGAGTCTGCTGGCAAGCTATTCAGCCAATGCCGAGATGGTCCTTTGAGTTTTAGTGGGAGGTATTTGATGGCATGTAGATCATCACCGCGAGCCATGTGGATGTGAAGGAGGAAATCCTCAATCCATACAGTGGGATCTGTTGTACCATCATATGATTTGATATTTACGGGTTTGAAACCCTCCGGGAATTCATGATCCATAACTTCATCAGTGAAGCATAGGGGGTGTGTGGCGCCTCTGTGCCGGGCTATATCCCGACGCAGTTCATGTGAGTCTTGTCTGCTGTATTCGGACCGGCCGAATTTGCTTTTGGTGTATCCGACGCGACGATCATCATCCTGTGTTGGCGCGTGTGCCCGTGACCCTTATATTGACCTTGCAAGTTTTGCCTTACTGTCCAATACGTCTCGCAGGTCCCGTGTGTTGCCCCGGGCCTTGGTATTTTTGAATGAGTGGCGGCGGGGTGCACGCTGAACTTTAGGCTGAAACGCCTCTCTGGCTCGGCCACGTAGTGGCCGGTCAGCCGCATCATACACTAGTGAATGAGGTTTCACTGCTTCCTCCTCGAGGTGAGGTAGCAACCTGCGTTTTGGGTAACTCTTGGAGGGGCGCTCGAGTTCGTACTCCTCGGCCGCAAGGACTTCGGTCCATCTGTCTGCTAGCAAGTCTTGATCATCTTGAAGCTGTTGCTGCTTTTTCTTCAAGCTATTTGCCGTGGCCATAAGCCGACGGTTGAAGCGCTCTTGTTCGATGGGGTCCTCAGGCATGATAAATTCTTCATCGTCGAGGCTCGCCTCATCTTCGGAGAGAGGCATGTAATTGTCCTCCTCCGGTTCTCCATCTGATGCCTGCTCCGGAAGGCTAGATTGTTCATCCTGTGGCTCTACATCGTGCTGGAGGGGATTGTGGTTATCTTCGGCACTATCCGGAGTGTTATTGTCTGATGTGCCGGTATCACTACTTTTGCTGTGGCGGGACTTAGAGCGGCGCCGCTGACGTCGGCGCTTGGGTTGCTTCTTGGAGGGGTCATCCTCCGCTGTCTCATCGCCATTGCCTTCTTTAGGGGTGTCCACCATATATATGTCATATGATGAGGTAGCGGCCCAGCGCCCTATGGCCGGTGGTTCCTGCTTGTCTCCTGCATCGTCGTCCATACCGTTGATGTCTTCGGAGTCAAAGTCGAGCATGTCGGTTAAATCATCGACAGTGGCTACTAAGTGGGTGGTGGGTGGGCAACGAATTTCTTCATCGTCCGCATCCCATTCTAGCCGGACATAGTTTGGCCAAGGTTCTCCTGACAGGGAGAGAGACCTTAATGAATTTAGCACATCGCCGAAAGGTGAGTGCTGAAAGATATCCGTGGAGGTGAACTCCATGATCGGCGCCCAGTCGGATTCGACGAGCACGGATGTAAGCGGCTCGGAGTCCATGGCCGGAGATGAATCCAATGGTTCGGCGACACGGCTCTCGTAAGGAGTGAAGTCAATATCCAGCTCTATCGCCACTGAGAGTGCGGTCTCCATGGCGGGGTCTATCCCTCCTCTCTCAGATGGCTCGATTTGCTCCGGATTGACAGCTGGAGTAGTTGCAGATGCGATCTCCCGAGCACTGTCCGGCGGCAGAGTTACATCGTGCTCGTCGTGACTGTGCGGCGCACCTGACACGGGCTCGAATCCGTCGAAGATCAAGTCTCCGCGGACGTCGGCAGTGTAGTTTAAGTTTCCGAATCTAACCTGATGGCCAGGGGCGTAGCTTTCGATCTGCTCCAGATGGCCAAGCGAATTGGCCCGTAGTACGAAGCCACCGAATACGAAGATCTGTCTGGGGAGGAAAACCTCACCCTGGACCGCATTGCTACCGATGATCGAAGGAGCCATCAAGCCTTATGGTGACGACACAGTGGAACTCTCAATGAAAGCACCAATGTCGGTGTCAAAACCGGCGGATCTCGGGTAGGGGGTCCCGAACTGTGCGTCTAAGGCGGAAGGTAACAGGAAGCAGGAGACACAATGTTTTACCCAGGTTCGGGCCCTCTTGATGGAGGTAATACCCTACGTCCTGCTTGATTGTTCTTGATGATATGAGTATTACAAGAGTTGATCTACCATGAGATCGTAGAGGCTAAACCCTAGAAGCTAGCCTATGGTATGATTGTATATTGTCCTACGGACTAAACCCTCGGTTTATATAGACACCGGAGGGGGCTAGGGTTACACAAGGTCGGTTACAAGGGAGGAGATTTACATATCCGTATTGCCTAGCTTGCCTTCCACGCCAAGTAGAGTCCCATCCAGACACGGGACAAAGTCTTCAATCTTATATCTTCATAGTCCAACAGTCCGGCCAAAGGATATAGTCCGGCTGTCCGGAGACCCCCTAATCCAGGACTCCCTTAGTAACCCTGGAGGAATACATAAGGGGCACTTTCCGGAACGTTTCATACTCCGAAAAGGAATAGGTATGTGATACGGTATGTAAACTGACTCCAAAATAGTTCTAATGGCAATTTTTCTCCGTTTTGGAATATTTAGAAAAATAGAAAAATAAGAAGCAGTCTGGGAAGGACACGATGGGCTCCATGAGGGTGGAGGGTGTGCCCTTCCCTCCTGGGCGCGCCCCCTGCCTCGTGGGCACCTCGTGCGCTCTCCGGACTCCGCTTTCTTGCACGATACTTCTTTTGGTCGGTAAAAATTCATTATATAATCTCCCGAGGGTTTTGACTCCCGTATCACGCAAAAATCTCCTCTTTTTGTTTTGAGCTGTTTTCTGCCAAGGTTGTCAAAGCCAAGCATCATGTCGTCCCCCTCCTCCTCCAACAATGAGGGCAATGATGCTTGGCTAATGAAGATAGAGCTGAAGAGAGAGGAACCCATGGAGATCAACAAGGATAAAGGGATCAAGAAGACCACAGAGGACCAAATTCCGGCAATAGAAGACATCCTTCAACTTGATCACAATCGTCTTACCCCAACTGAGATCGAAGCTTTCAAGATGATTGAGTTAGCTCATATACAAAATAAGTATCTCACACGTGAAAATATTTTGTTGAAGGAGCATATCATCGCACTCAAAGGCATTATCTGCAAGTTAGAAGACCTCCTATGCTCGATGTGCTACTATCCATCATCAACACCATCTTCTTCACCAACAAAAGAGATGTAATCACATGGGTATGGGCACTCCCCTTGGCAACTGCCAAGCTTGGGGGAGTACCCCGGTATCATATCACCATCACTTCTATCTTTACCGTTTTTCTTAGTTCGATCCTTTTGGTAATATCTTGATCTAGTAGCATAAAGTTTTAGTATGATCTAGTTGTGAGTTTTACTTTATGATCCTTCTATGTAATCGAGGCCGTGAGCTATTTATAATAAATATTAGTGTTGAGTCAAGGGCTTGATTATTTTTCCATAATCTTGAGTGAATAAAAGAAAAGAGAAAGAAATAAAAAGAAACAAAGAGATCATATGGATCTTATGGAGAGTAATGAGCTCACGTAGAAAGAGTATGATGAATAAAAGTTGTTGAGAGTTGACAAAGAAAGTTTTGGTCATCGTTGCAATTAATAGGAAGTAATAAATAAAGAGAGGTCTTAACATATAAATACACTATCTTGGACATCTTTTATGAATGTGAGCACTCATTAAAATATGACATGCTAAAGAGTTGACGTTGGACAAGGAAGACAACGTAATGGGTTATGTTTTCTTACATCTGAGATAAATTATATTGTCATGGATCATCCAACATGATTGAGCTTGCCTTTCCCCCTCATGCTAGAAAAATTCCTTGCACCAAGTAGAGATACTACTTGTGCTTCCAAACACCCTTAAACTAGTTTTGCCATGAGAGTCCACCATACCTACCTATGGATTGAGTAAGATCCCTCAAGTAAGTTGTCATCGGTGCAAGCGATAAGAATTGCCCTCTAAATATGTATGACTTATTAGTGTGGGAGAAAATAAGCTTTATACGATCGTGTGATATGGAAGAAATAAAAGCGACGGACTGCATAATAAAGGTCCATATCACAAGTGGCAATATAAAGTGACATTCTTTCGCATTAAGATTTTGTGCATCCAATCGTAAAAGTGCATGACAACCTCTGCTTCCCTCTGCGAAGGGCCTATCTTTTACTTTTATCTCCTACCTTGCATAAGAGTCATGGTGATCTTCACCCTTCCTCTTACATTTTATCTTTTGGCAAGCACAATATGTTGGAAAGATCCTGGTATATATGGCTAATTGGATGTGAGTTTTCATGAACTATTATTGTTGACATTACCCTTGAGGTAAAACGTTGGGAGGCAAAACTATAAGCCCCTATCTTTCTCTGTGTCCGATTAAAACTCCATACCCATAAGTATTGCGTGAGTGTTAGCAATTGTGAAAAACTATATGATAGTTGAGTATGTGGACTTGCTGAAAAGCTCTTATATTGACTCTTTCCTATGTTATGATAAATTGCAATTGCTCCAATGGCTGAGATTATAGTTTGTTAGTTTTCAGTGAAGTTTATGATTCATACTTGAAATTGTGATTGAATTGCTACTCTACCATAAGAGATCATATGACGAGAATTATATAAGTTGCTGTTCTAAGAATAATCATGATGCCCTCATGTCCGTATTTTATTTTTATCGACACCTCTATCTCTAAACATGTGGACATATTTTTCAATTTCGGCTTTCGCTTGTGGACAAGCGAGGTCTAAGCTTGGGGGAGTTGATACGTCCATTTTGCATCATGCTTTTATATCGATATTCATTGCATTATGGGCTGTTATTACACATTATGTCACAATACTTATGCCTATTCTCTCTTATTTTACAAGGTTTACATAAAGAGGGAGAATGTCGGCAGCTGGGATTCTGGGCTGGAAAAGGAGCAAATATTAGAGACCTATTCTGCACAGCTCCAAAAGTCCTGAGACTTCACGGAAGTCATTTTCAGAATATATAAAAAAATATTGAGCGCAAGAAGTTCCAGATAGGGGCCACACCCTGGCTACGAGGGTGGGGCGCGTACCCTACCCCCCTGGGCGCGCCCCCCTGCCTCGTGGGCCCCCTGGTGGCCCTTCGATGCCCATTTTCTGATATATGGAGTCTTCCATTGAGGAAAAAATCATAAGAAAGCTTTCGGGACGAGACTCCGCCGGCACGAGGCGGAACCTTGGCGAAACCAATCTAGG
Source organism: Triticum urartu (assembly GCF_056163025.1). NCBI lineage: Eukaryota > Viridiplantae > Streptophyta > Magnoliopsida > Poales > Poaceae > Triticum > Triticum urartu. The sequence goes on along the minus strand of NC_141876.1, from coordinate 395,106,514 downwards.
GCTCTGGCGGAGCTGTTCTGCCGGGGAAACTTCCCTCCGGGAGGGGGAAATCATCTCCATCATCATCACCAACGATCCTCTCATCAGGAGGGGGTCAATCTCCATCAACATCTTCACCAGCACCATCTCCTCTCAAACCCTAGTTCATCTCTTGTATCCAATTCTTGTCTCTAGGTCTGGGATTGGTACCTGTGGGTTGCTAGTAGTGTTGATTACTCCTTGTAGTTGATGCTAGTTTGTTTATTTGGTGGAAGATCATATGTTCAGATCCTATATGCATTTCAATACCCCTCTGATTATGAACATGAATATGCTTTGTGAGTAGTTATGTTTGTTCCTGAGGACATGGGAGAAGTCTTGCTATTAGTAGTCATGTGAATTCGGTATTCGTTCGATATTTTGATGAGATGTATGTTGTCTCTCCTCTAGTGGTGTTATGTGAACGTCGACTACATGACACTTCACCATTATTTGGGCCTAGAGGAAAGCATTGGGAAGTAATAAGTAGATGATGGGTTGCTAGAGTGACAGAAGCTTAAACCCTAGTTTATGCATTGCTTTGTAAGGGGCTGATTTGGATCCATATGTTTCATCTATGGTTAGGTTTACCTTAATACTTTTGTTGTAGTTGTGGATTCTTGCAATAGAGGTTAATCATAAGTGGGATGCTTGTCCAAGGAAGGACAGTACCCAAGCACCGGTCCACCCACATACCAAATTATCAAAGTACCGAACGCGAATCATATGATCGTGATGAAACCTAGCTTGACATAATTCCCATGTGTCCTTGGGAGCGCATTTCTCTATATAAGAATTTGTACAGTCTTGTCCTTTGCTACAAAAAGGATTGGGCCACCTTGCTGCACTATATTTACTTTTGTTACTTGTTGCTTGTTACAAATTATCTTATCACAAAACTATCTGTTACCTATAATTTCAGTGCTTGCAGAGAATACCTTGCTGAAAACCGCTTATCATTTCCTTCTGCTCCTCGTTGGGTTCTACACTCTTACTTATCGAAAGGAATACGATAGATCCCCTATACTTGTGGGTCATCAAATGTCACGTGGGAAACATCTCTCAATTTTGGTGGGGCTGCACAAAATGGTGATTGGAGTTCCCAAAATCTTTGTTGAATTCTACTGGTAATCTGGTGCAACATTTTATTAGCCTTTGCAAGATGAGCCATCACTATCACCACAATGGCACTTTATTTTAGTGGAACTGCACAAAAGGATAAGCAAATTATAGTTGCACCTTACATGAGCAGGACAACCAACCTTACTGTTGCTCAATTTTTGTGCAACTACTAAAGAAGAACCTGCCAGCTCACGAGAGCAAGTACTTCTTGCTAACTGAATGATGCAATATTTGCTTCATTTCAGTTGACTGCAGAAAAAGTGGCATGAATTGAATCATTGAGTGGAGCTGCAGGTTGACTTCCACTAGTGCCACTATTATAGTAAGCATTCTCTTTATTATCTGTGTTGTGCAAACATGAATACTCAACTACAGATGTTGTGATGGTCAAGAGCATTCGCCAAGTTCTTGGGTTGTATGACACGGCTAGCCAAGATGGATTTAATCCCAATATTCACTTTATCAAAAGGCTCTAATGGGTTGGTTCTAAATCTTGCATGCTGGGAATCAATGAGATGTGTAGGCATCTTTGTTGTACTTATTATTTGAATCATATTTGTTGGTTTCGAATCTTGCAAGCTGGGAATCAATGAGATGTGTAGGCATCTTTGTTGTACTTATTATTTGAATCTTATTCGTTGGTTCTGAATCTTGCAAGCTGGGAATCAATGAGATGTGTAGGCATCTTTGTTGTACTTATTGTTTGAATCTTATTTGTTGGTTCTGAATCTTGCAAGCTGGGAGTCAAAAGGCTCTAATGGGTTGGTTCTGAACCGTTGCCGAGTAAGGAGCAGTAGCAGTTCAGGCAGTCCAGTCAAAACCGTGTACATGTACGTACAGCCAGATGCCAAAAAATACGGCCACGTACGTACATATGGGCAGGGTCTCGAACGCGTACTCGCGCATATGTACAGCCAGGGCTGGTGTACATGGAGAGGCTACAGACAGCAGCAACGGTGTCCAGTTCATCGGAAGCCAACCGGTTGGGTCAGAACGGAGAAACTGCGTCATGTTCATGAGGCAATGGAATGTGTCATGTTCATCGGGAGGCAACGGAATACTCGTGTTCATTGAGAGCCAACCGGCTTGGACAGAAAAGCCGAAACAAGGTCTCGCATACCACAGAATGGAGGAAACGGGCCTTCTGTTCAACCGTGTACGGTCGAAACGGGGTCTTGTTCATCGGGAAGGGTCTGGCGTACCGCAAAACGGAGGAAACAGACTTGTGTTCGACCGCATACAGTCGAAACGGAGTCTTGTTGATCGGGAGGGGTGTGGCATACCGCAAAACGGAGGAAACGGACTAGTGTTGGAGCGCCTACGGTCGAAATGGGGTCCTGTTCATTGGGAGGGGTGTGGCGTACCGCAAAAAGGGACTCCACGGGCTACTGTTCATCCACCTCGACTTGCTCCAGCCTCCACCTGCTACTGTTCATCCACCGTCGACTTCCTCCAGCCTCCACCAGCTACCGTTCATCCACGGGGTCCTGTTCATCCAGCCCTCCACGGGGTCCTGTTCATCCAGCCTCCACCGACTACTATTCAACCAGCCCTCCACGGGGTCCTGTTCAACCAGCCCTCCACGTACGGGGTCCCTCCACCGGCTACTGTTCATCCACCCCCACGCCTCCTCGATCAGGGTCCTGTTCATCCAATGGCAACGACCTCTACTACCACGGGATCCTGTTCATCCAACCCCCATCGGGAACTGTTCATCCAACCCCCACCGGGAACTGTTCATGAAGAGGCAGCTTCGATCGGCTTCAGTTAGCAGCAGTAGCGAAGGAATCACTCGGGTTCAATTAACAGCAAGGGGTCAATCGGGGTTCAGTAACATAGCTAGTGCAATCGCTCGGGTTCAGTTAGAGCCCCACACCTCGCTCGGGTTCAGTTAGAGCACAACACCTTGCACCCACACGTGTACGTGTACGAGAGAAACGCACATCGTGCAGCCCCAACCACCCACCGTAACCGGGAACTCCCCAAAATTTTCCTTGCCCTCGCTTCTACCATGATTTTTTCCGTCATGGACAGCCCAAAGAATGTCATGCAGGTGCGTCTCCGGCCCGCCCAGGACGAAAAGCCCATTTTCTGTCATGATTTATTGTCATAGAAGTAGGATCCCACCACATCGATGATGATACCGTGTTTTGTCACAATTATTGTCATAGAAGTGTCATAAGCATGACAGAAAAAATCGTTCGACCCAAAATGTCACGGATGTCTCTTTTTTGTAGTGTTGATCATCAAGAAAATCACCTAGTGGCACACCATCATCAAGCAAGGTACTAGCATCATCATGAGTAGCATTCATAGAAGTAGCATCATCAATAACTTGCGACATATCAGGATTAATAACATGTGGTGCTGTTGCAAGTCTACTCAAAATAGAAGGTGAATCAAGTGCAGAGTGTGATGGCAGTTCCTTACCTCCCCTCGTCCTAGAGGGAACGATCTTGGTCTTTCCATCCTTCAGATTCTTCATAGTGATAAACAGATAATAATCCCAAGTGACTCAACAAATATAGCTATGCTCCCCGGCATCAGCCAGAAAAAGGTCTTGATAACCCACAAGTATAGGGGATCGCAACAGTTTTCGAGTGTAGAGTATTCAACCCAAATTTATTGATTCGACACAATGGGAGCCAAAGAATATTTGCAAGTATTAGCAGTTGAATTGTCAATTCAAACACACCTGGAGGTTAATTATCTGCAACAAAGTGATCAGTAGCACAGTAGAATGATAGTTTTGATGGCAGTAGCAACATCAATGGTAACGGTAACAATGGTAGCAATGATTTTGTAGTAAGTGTAACAGTAGCAGTAGTACTTTAGCAAGATTAATATATAGGAAAATCGTAGGCATTGGATCGGTGGATTCGTTGGATGATATTCATCATATAACAGTCATAACCTTGGGTGATACAAAGCTAGCTCCAATTCATAAATATAATGTAGGCATGTATTCCGTAAATAGTCATACGTGCTTATGGAAAGAACTTGCATGACATCTTTTGTCCTACCCTCATGTGGCAGCGGGATCCATAAGGAAACGAAGGGATATTAAGGCCTCCTTTTAATAGAGAACCGAAACAATGCATTAACACATAGTGAATACATGAGCTCCTCAAACTACGGTCATCACCGAAAAGTATCCCGAATACTGTCACTTAGGGGTTTACGGATCACAACACGTAATAGGTGAATATAACTTGCAAGATCAGATCTAGAACATAGATATAATGGTGATAACATAAATGGTTCAGATCTGAAATCATGGCACCCGGGCCCAAAGTGACAAGCTGATGACCCACAAGTGTAGGGGATCTATCATAGCCTTTTCGATAAGTAAGAGTGTCGAACCCAACGAGGAGCAGAAGGAAATGATAAGCAGTTTTCAGTAAGGTATTCTCTGCAAGCACTGAAATTATCGGTAACAGATAGTTTTGTGATAAGGTAATTTGTAACGAGTAGCAAGTAATGAAAGTAAATAAGGTGCAGCAAGATGGCCCAATCCTTTTTGTAGCAAAGGACAAGCCTGGACAAACTCTTATATAAAGGAAAGTGCTCCCGAGGACACATGGGGATTATCGTCAAGCTAGTTTTCATCATGTTCATATGATTCGTGTTCGGTACTTTGAGAATTTGATATGTGGGTGGACCAGTGCTTGGCTACTGCCCTTACTTGGACAAGCATCCCACTTATGATTAACCCCCATTGCAAGCATCTGGAACTACAAGAGAAGTATTAAGGTAAACCTAACCATAGCATGAAACATATGGATCCAAATCAGCCCCTTACGAAGCAACGCATAAACTAGGGTTTAAGCTTATGTCCCTCTAGCAAACCATCATCAACTTATTACTTCCCAATGCCTCCATCTAGGCCCAAACAATGGTGAAGTGTCATGTAGTCGACGTTCACATGACACCACTAGATGGATGACAACATACATCTCATCAAAATATCAAATGAATACCAAATTCACATGACTGCTTATAGCAAGACTTCTCCCATGTCCTCAGGAACAAACGTAACTACTCATAAAGAATATTCATGTTCATAATCAGAGGGGTATTAATATGCATATAGGATCTGGACATATGATCTTCCACCAAATAAACCAACTAGCATCAACTACAAGGAGTAATCAACACTACTAGCAACCCACAGGTACCAATCTGAGGTTTGGATACAAAGATTGGATACAAGAGATGAACTAGGGTTTGAGATGAGATGGTGCTGGTGAAGATGTTGATGGAGATTGAACCCCTCCCGATGAGAGGATCGTTGGTGATGACGATGGTTATGATTTCCCCCTCCCGGAGGGAAGTTTCCCCGGCAGAACAGCTCCACCGGAGCCCTAGATTGGTTCTGCCAAGGTTCCGTCTCGTGGCAGCAGAGTTTCGTCCCAAAAGCTTGCTTATAATTTTTTCCTCGACGAAAGACTCCATATAGCCAAAGATGGGCATCAGAGGGCCACCAGGGGGCCCACGAGGCAGGGGGCACACCCCCCACCCTCGTGGATGGTGGGTGGCCCCCTCTGGTACTTCTTTCGCCCTTTTTATATATTCTGAAAATAATTCCCGTGGAGTTTCAGGACTTTTGGAGATGTGCAGAGTAGGTCTCTAATATTTGCTCCTTTTCCCGCCCAGAATTCCAACTGCCGGCATTCCCCCTCTTCATGTAAACCTTGTAAAATAAGAGAGAATCGGCATAAGTATTGTGACATAATGTGTAATAACAGCCCATACTGCAATAAATATCGATATAAAAGCATGATGCAAAATGGACGTATCAACTCCCCCAAGCTTAGACCTTGCTTGTCCTCAAGCAAAAGCCGAAATTGAAAAATATGTCCACATGTTTAGAGATAGAGGTGTCGATAAAATAAAATATGGACATGAGGGCATCATGATCATTCTTAGAACATCAACATATATATATATACATATACATATATATATATACATACATATATATATATATATTGTCATATGATCTCTTATGCTAAAGTAACAATTCATTCACATACTCAAGTATGAATCAGAAACTTCATTGAAAACTAACAAACTATAATCTCAGTCATTGAAGCAATTACAATTTATCATAACATAGGAAAGAGTGAATATAAGAGCTTTTCAGCAAGTCCACATACGCAACCATCATTTAGTCTTTCACAATTGCTAACACTCACGCGATATTTATGGTTATGAAGTTTTAATCGGACATAGAGAAAGATAGGGGCTTATAGTTTTGCCTCCCAACTTTTTACCTCAAGGGTAATGTCAACAATAATAGTTCATGAAAACCCACATCCAATTAGCCATATATATCAGGATCTTTCCAACACATTGTGCTTGCCAAAGGATAAAATGTAAAAAGGAAAGGTGAAGATCACCATGACTCTTTGCATGAAGTATAAGATAAGAATAAAATATAGGCCCTTCGCAAAGGGAAGCAGAGGTTGTCATGTGCTTTTATAGTTGGATGCATGAAATCTTAATGCAAAAGAACGTCACTTTATATTGCCACTTGTGATATGGACCTTTATTATGCAGTCCGTTGCTTTTATTTCTTCCACATCACAAGATCGTATAAAGCTTATTTTCTCCACACTAATAAGTCATACATATTTAGAGAGCAATTCTTATTGCTTGCAACGATGACAACTTACTTGAGGGATCTTACTCAATCCATAGGTAGATATGGTGGACTCTCATGGCAAAACTGGGTTTTGGGATATTTGGAAGCACAAGTAGTATCTCTACTTGGTGCAAATAAATTGGCTAGCATGAGAGGGAAAGTGAAAGTGCTAGTTATTGACTAGAGGGGGTGAATAGGTGATTTTTATGAAAGTCTTCAAAACATGAAAGTTTCAAAGACAAACGATAGAAATGAACCTATTATCATGCAGCGGAAGGAAGACTACACTAGGCAAGCCATAGTCAAGTATTTAATGAAGTGAAAGCACGAAGACTATTAGCAGCTAGGCAGTATGGATCAGGATGGAAGATAGTATGAAGCCAATCAGCACAAGTAGTCACACAGTGAAGTCAAACAGATAATGCAAGCAGGCAATGACTTCACGAAGACAAACTGTAAGTAAAGAGAAGGAAGAGATAGAACCAGTTGCTTGGTGAAGACAAAGGATTTGTTGGAGCAGTTCCAGTAGCTGTGAAAACTGTACGTCTGGTTAGGGAGTCTGAGATTCAACTCACAAGACTGTGTCTTCACCTTATTCCCCTTGAGCTAAGGACACCCAGTCCTCGACCAATCACTCAGGTAAGTCTTCAAGGTAGACTTCCAAACCTTCAAAGACTTCGTTCACCGGCGATCCACAATGACTCCTGGATGCTTAGAACGCGACGCCTAACTGGCTGGAGGATTCACAGTCCTCAAGTGTAACAAGTCTTTAGATCACACAGACAGAAAGACTTCACTGATGCCTAACACTCTTTGGCTGTGGGTGTTTAGGGCTTTGTCCTCGCAAGGATTTCTCTCTCAAAGGCTGCGGAGGTGGGTTGCTCTCATACGACAAAAGTCGTGCACTAACTCTGAGCAGCCACCAATTTATGGTGTAGGGGTGGGCTATTTATAGCCACTAGGCAACCCGACCTGATTTGTCCGAAATGACCCTGGGTCACTAAGGAACTGACACGTGTTCCAATGGTCAGATTTCGAACACACGCGGCAGCTTGACTTGGGCTACAAGTAAAGCTGACATATCCAGCTCTGGATAAGATTTTCTCTCATTGTCTTCGTTCGAAGACTTAGGATTTGGTTGAGCATCACTTTAGTCACTCTGACTTTGTTCACATGGACCCCACTTAACAATACGGTGGTTCCTATGACTCAACAGAGAAGAAAATGAAACTATGAAACAACTATGTCTTCGCGCTCCAAAGACTTCATGCGGTGTCTTCTCATGTCATAGTCTTCAAGGTGAATATCTTCACATACCAATATTATCTTCAATGTCTTCACACATTTTTAGGGGTCATCTCCGATAGGTAAACCGAATCAATGAGAGATTACTACCTGTGTTATCCTGCAATTCTCACAAACACATTAGTCCCTCAACCAGGTTTGTCGTCAATACTCCAAAACCAGCTAGGGGTGGCACTAGATGCACTTACAATCTCCCCCTTTTGGGTGATTGATGACAAACTGGTTGAAGTTTTCAACGGGGATAATAGTATGTGAAATTGTAAAGGATTGACGTATTGTCTTCATAAGTAGCAAAAGGCTCCCCCTGAAGATGTGCATATAAGTATTTTGCTTTTGAATGCAAATGCACATGGCAGGTTGTACTTGTGGAGATCCTCTTCAACTTATGAAGACAATTCAATATGCATGAAGAGATATAACGAAGATAATGACATGCATCATGAAAAATGGATGTCTGCAAAATGACCTCGTGCGGAATTTATCATCGCATCACATAGTGACAGAAAAGGTAGCAGACGACCATCAAGTTTAAGTGTTACAACTCAAAGAACCAAATGTATCAAAAGCGAGAGTTGTAAGCACTTGGCGAATGTAGCAAAAGTATAGCAACCACCCATATGGACCCGCTTTAAGACTATCAACTCATATGCTTCTCCCCCTTTTGTCAGTAATGACCAAAAAGGTTTGAAGACATAGAGCTTTATACTCGTTCCCATGAAGAGTAGGCGAAGCAGCAGGGTCGTTGTTGAGGTTTGGTGGTGCAGAAGAACTTGGTGCAGTGTCGATACGCGCCGAAGTTGGAGGTGGTGAAGTAGCATCATCTTGATCATCAATGACTCTGGCATTAACAGTTGCAGCTGAGGAGGAATAGTCAGAGTCTTCGAGTGAGGGAGTCCGATGCAAGTGAGCGTTCCAGGGAGGAGTTGAATCAAACTTGAATCTCTCCGTGAAGTCATCCTGTTGAAGATCATCTTCAGAGCTCAGCAAAGTTAGACTTTTCCACGACCGGCGATAGGTTTCATGAGAGACAAATGCATTCTTGGTGGCAAGGTTGCGAATGCGATTAACATCCACCAAGAGGCACTGCATCTGATGCTTGAGCCAGTGATGATGCTTATCCTGTTTTTGATCCAGGGCAACGAGAAGCTCTCGGTCATTGAGAACACAAGATCGCTTCTGAGGCCTTTGGGCAATTGTGCTTTCAGTGGCTTCAGTTTGGGCATGAGGGGCACGTGTATTGCCAGCCAAAGGATAAACACGAGTGATGGCCCAAACTCCGTCAATGGGTTGGGTGAAACTTTGACGATCGACGTTGTGAAGATAAATTGGCTTCTTGGTAGGCTGTGGGTATATGGCTTCGGCGGACAGATCAACCTCTAGCAAGAATATGAGATGATTGTGCGCAGAAGGCTGATAGTTGATAGCAGAGTGAAGCTTGATGAGGCGCATTACCCATGGAGCATAGAACTTCAGAACAAATATATCGGAGCCAGATGCAGCCAATTGTCTGATGAAGAAGTCTTGAGCATTCAAGCTGATGCCATTGAAGATATAGAAAACCAAGTCTTGATTGCTCGATCAAGCTTCGCTGCAGGAGAGTGTCCTTTGATAGGCCATAGTGTTCGCCTGATGATATGATAAATAGTGCGGGGCAGATACTCTAGGTCTTCAACAAAGAACTCTTGTGGATATTCAGCGTCTTGGGGCAGTGGCTTCATCATGCTTAGCATTTGGCTCATGTTGGGCTCTGGCTTCTGGAAGATGCTTTCCAAAGCATTCTGGTGCAGCTGACAACCTGGTTCATAGTGTTCACTAGGAGTGGGCAGGGTAGTAAGCTCAATGATGTCTTGGGCATTGGCTTCATGGTGTACATCGCCTGTCATCCGCTCAAGGATCCAAGTCTTTGGATCTCTACTATAGCCGCGAATGTGGAGGGTAGCATAAAATTGTAGCAGAAGCTCTTCATTCCAATGCTCTTTAGCAGTCACAAAGTTCAGGGGACTAGCATCACGGAAATAGTCAAGTGACTCTTCTAAGCAGGGCAGTCCAGCAATAGGTTCACTATGGAGACGCATATGGGGAAAGATGTGTCCTTGATCATAGAGAACACAGGAATAGTAACTGCGCTGCTGATAGCTCCAGAATCGATCAGATGAAATTCTTGGCTTGGAGTAGGGGTTCTTGGCATTATCAAAGAAGGTGTTGTGTGCTATGAAGCCATTCACATTAAATGATCCTGGTGAAGTTGCAGTACCTGGAAACCTTGGCAGCCTTGGCTTTTGCTTCTGGACCTGAGGCCTGTGCTCGACATGATAGTAAAATTGAGGTCCGGGAGCAGGCGGAGGAACTAGAATGGGCCAGCGGACGGTCACAAGCTGACCACGATCATATGCTTGCTCAATGGTCTGAGGTCTTGGAGGTGGTATAGGAGCAGAGGCATTGGCTTCAGGTGCATTCACTTCTGGCACCACATTAGCTTCAGGCGCCACATTAGCTTCGGCCATGACAATGTCATTGGCTTCAATATTGGTGTTAGTGGCTGCCTCAGAATTTTCAACCTCCACTCGAGTAGCTGGAGGGTCGGACACGTTCTCCTCGAGAACAACTTTAGGGTTGGACGGGGGTGTAGCAACACGTTCTTCTTCTCTTGGTTCTTCTTGTTCATCGGCTGATGTAGACGGAATGTCTTCAGCAGCTTTTGCTTTGGACCAGAGACATTCACAGTTGGAGTGGCATCAGGGAACACTTGTCGTGCCACTGAAGTATGTTGCTCTTCTCCTTCTAGAACGCTCGACAAAGTGACTTGTGGCCTTGGTCCTTTGTGAAGCCTACCGAGTGCGGGCAACTCCTTTGGAGAGGGAGTCGGCTGGACCACAAAGTCATCATCTTCAGGCACCTGAGTGGTGGCTTGAGGTGGGGAAGTACTTGGTGATTCTTGATGGGGGGAGTCTTGAGAGTGATCAGCCCATGAATCATCCTAAGCAATTGGCGTCAAAGGACGACCAATGCTGATGAGTTCGCTGTTCATCAGAACAGGCGATGATACCATGTTGTGCTCGATCTGAGGAAGGACTTCATCATCTTCTACATTGTCTTGGGGACCAATGTATTCAGCTGCAGTGGGGCCAATAGCTGGATCTTCTTCGGCTTCAGGAGCCTCTGTGGTAGCAGGCTCATGAACTATCAACTAACGCTCATGGTGTTCAAACGCGGGGCGAGCAACTGAGATTGGCTCGATGACAAGGGTCTCTGTGGGAGCAGCCCGATCTTTCTTCTTGGTCTTTCTTTTCTTAGTCGGTGGAGCGTCGTCAGTGGTGTTCTTGGTCTTGTGCTTTTGGGCTTCGGCTTCAGCTGCCCTTGTTTTCTTGAGTTCTGAAGTAGCTGTGGGGATCTTAGGCTTCGAGCCTGTCATACTGGCAGGGAAGACAATGCGAGGATCTTCCTGCCTTGATGCTTCAGCTTGGGCCACAGCATGCTTCTTCTTCTACTTGGCAGCCATTCTGGGGTCGATGCCAGGACGCCCCAGAGCCTTGCGCTTTTCTGCTTCATTATGAGCTTGAGCACTTTTCTCAGCAAAGTACTTCATTCTCTCTCTTGAACCTTTTGCTTCCTGGCGTTTCTGGTGGAGCTGCTCCTTGAGCTCATGTAGCGTCTGCTTGAAGCTTTGAACATCGGTCACGCTGAGGTTGGCCATATTCTTCTTGAACTAAGCCTTCTCATAATCAATTTTGTTCTTCAGTTCAACAATCTTCTGAGCAAGAGCCAGCTCAGTAGCAATGGCACTATGGAAAGAGACACTGATGCCACATCAAACAGGGGTTTTCAAACCATTCATCAATGAAGTTATTCAAGATATCCACATCAAACAGAGGTAGATCATTGAAGATCTCCGCCTCTTCCTTGCTCTTTATCAGCAGCTCAAGAGCATCATCGCCAAGATCGTCGTCACTTGACAGATCAATGGCTTCATTATCGTTCCTCAGAACAGCAGCTGGGTCAGTGCTTGACCAGAAATTTGAATGGGCTTCTTCTTCTCAGTCTTGGAGATGCGAGAGAGATCTCCAGACTGCACAGTGGCTTCAGGAGGTGCAGTGGCTAGAGGCTTCGCACACGAATCTTTTGGTGCAGAGGAGGGCTTTGAAGCCTTTGATTTCTTCTGCTTTTGTGGCTTGGGAGGAGTAGGCGCTTCATCAGAATCAGCATCATCTGTAGAATGCTCCACGGCTGCCCCCTGAACACCAATGTGTGAGATGAGACCTGCAAGGTTGTAGAAGGGCCCGATGATATTGGGTTCGGCATCACGGGTGCCATCAGCATGAGGAGCTGATGGACCCTGGTTGAAGTCTAGACCAAGGTCCTTCTTGTTCTTCTTTGCAGACTCTTTGGCAAACTGGAAGTTGCGCTTAAAGAGATTGTCTTCACGACACCATAACAGAGAGGATGGGTCGGTATTAGCAGGCTGAGGTCCACGGTCCATGCAAGGGTAGAAGCCTTGAGCAATGGCTTCAAGCTTCGACTTGGGATGAAGACCTTTGTATATAATATCTCCCCAGGGGCCCTTGATAGCATTCTTTTTAGCATATTCGCCAGTGACAAATTTGTACTTGAACCATTCCTCTGCCTAATGTCTTCGAATCCATTGGATTCGCTTCTTGCGTTCCCCATAGGTCTCTTCAGGATCTAACTTGTACAGCTCATAGAGATCTGGTGGCAGGTCCTTAGCTGTGTTCCCATGGTGTTGTCTGCTGCCCTTCCTGACTGATTTCTCTGTTGCCATGAAGTTCAGTCTGAATGGCTTCAGAACTTGCAAAGGCTTTCGTCAGCTAGTCAGACAGGAACTGGCTTCGGGAGAATTGATGTGGCGTTGTAAGAACTCTGCAAATGAATGCAGACTATGAGAACCAAGGGATTCTCCCACGGACATGTACCTGTGACAGCATTAGAGATGCGAGGGAAGGGGAAGAGGTCATATGCATTCTCAGAAGATTTTGAAGATAAATCAGTTTAGAAGACATTGACCTCATATTGCAAAGACATTCACTTATATGATGAGAGTTGGTTCCAGATTTGTACGAATCCAAGAATAAGTACAAGTGAGGAATCTAACTGTGTGTGAAGCATAAGTGAATATACTAGGCATGTTATGAGATGCAGAACGGGATAGATCCAAATTTGTAGGGACAGAACCCACTTGTGGTCGAAAAGGATGAATCTATCGGATCAGGAGGACAGTAAAAAAAAGGTTTTATTTACCACACAAGAACTGCTAGACGGAGTAGAAGATGAGGCCGAGCAGTTTGATCTTCCGTGACCTAACTTGGCGACGGAGGACACCTACAGCGGCGGTGGAGGAGACGATGTCCACAGTCGGCGTGAGGACGGCGTCGGTGAGGTCGTGGCAGCTAAGCGCTTCATCGTCGGTGTCGTCGAGAGCTAGCGGTGGCGCTAGGGTTTGTGCGAGAAGGAGAGGTGGAAGAAGAGATAATGACTAGGGTGTGGTGTGTATTTATAAGGACATGGATGGCACAGCGTTATTACGCAGGTGCCCCTAGCGGTTCACATCTAAGGTACACGTGGCATGCATGCAAAACCTTGGAAGTTGTTCCATGTTCCCACGCACGCCTGGATTGTCGGGTGGTCGTTCCCGCTTCTCCGGGTTTCAGGCACAAAGGATTGAGCATTTAAAACAGATTTAATGTTTGTCTCTGTATCTTCTGCTGATAAGGACATAGAGAAGACATTCGACGGTTTCAATAGAATGCATATGATTTGGATAGATAGATTTGAGAAGGGAGCATAGAGAGGTTAGGGTCCGATCACATTAACTTAGTTCAAAAGATTCAAACGAGAAGACATAGCTATAAGTGAATGTTGTAGAGGACAGAACGCTAATATCAGAATAAGACCAAATCAATATTGTGAAGATAAACATGAAGTCATGTCAATATTGAAGACAAACCGAATGCGAAGACTTTGCAAATGTAACGCCAACAGAAAACACTCCAAACAAAAGTTTGGTGGTGGCGTTACCCGGCATATAGGAAGTATTAGACCCAGACACAGCGCACAATTATCATGGCGCTCCGAAGTCAAATTCCGCGTTAATGTATTCACACTTAGAGTGTTAGTCTTCATTAATTGAAGATATACGTTACTTTGTTTGTTGCACATCTAAGTCATCAACATGCATAATTGTTAGGATGTGTGCCTAATCATAGGACATTTGAGGATTCCAAGATATTTAGCTCACACCGCAACTTGCAAAACCTTTTCTCATCCAAGGGCTTCGTGAAGATATCTGCCAGTTGCTCTTCAGTGTTGATGTGAATGATTTCATGACATGATCTCTGAGAAAGTGATGACGAATTTCAATGTGCTTTGTCTTCGAGTGCTGAACTGGGTTGTAGGCAATCTTGATGGTGCTTTCATTGTCGCAGTAGAGTGGTACTTGCTTCAGATGGAGGCCATAGTCTTTGAGTGTTTGCTTCATCCATAGAAGCTGAGCGCAGCAAGATCCAGCAACAATGTATTCAGATTCAGCAGTGGAGAGAGATACACAGTTCTGCTTCTTTGAAGACCAACAAACAAGCGATCGTCCCAGAAAGTGACATGTGCCTGATGTAGACTTGCGATCCACCTTGTCACCAGCATAATCAGCATCTAAGAATCCAACTAGATCAAACTTTTTGCCCTTTGGATACCATAATCCTAGTGTTGGGGTGTAAGCCAAATATCGAAGAATTCGCTTCACAGCTAAGTGATGCGATTCCTTTGGAGCCGCTTGGAATCGGTTACACATGCAAACACTAAGCATGATATCTGGCCAAGATGCACATATATAAATTAAAGAACCAATCATGGAGCGGTATACCTTTTGATCGAACTCTTTACCATTGGCGTCAGGACCCAGATGACTTTTGGTTGGCATTGGCGTCGTGTAACCTTTGCAGTCTTGCATTCCAAACTTCTTCAGGCGGTCTTTGAGGTATTTCTCTTGAGATATGAAGATGTCATTGCTTTGCTGACTTATTTGAAGACCAAGGAAGAACTTCAGCTCACCCATCATGGACATCTAATATTGCTCTTGCATCATGTGTCCAAACTCATCGCTGTATTTTTTATTAGTGCAGCCGAAGATAATGTCATCCACATATATTTGGCACACAAACAGTTCACCATCATATGTCTTCGTGAAGAGTGTGGGATCCAGGGAACCATGTTTGAATCCTTCACTACAAAAAAAAGACACATCCGTGACATTTTGGGCCGAACGAAAAAAATTTCTGTCATACATATGACACTTCTATGATGATAATTGTGACAAAACCCGGTATCATCATAGATGTGGTGGGATCCTACTTCTATGACAAAAATCATGACAGAAAATGGGCTTTTCGTCCTGGACGGGCCGGAGACGCAGCCGCATGACATTCTTTGGGCCGTCCATGACGGAAAAAACCGTGGTAGAAGCGAGGGGGAGGAAAATTTCAGGGAGTTCCCGGTTATGGTGGGAGGTCGGGGGCCGAGCGATGCGCGTTTCTGTCGTACACGTACACGCGTGTTTGTGAGGTGTTGGCTCTAACTGAACCCGAGCGAGGCGTTGGGCTCTAACTGAACCCGAGCGATTGCACTGCAGGCTACGCATTACTGAACCCGAGCGATCGATCGATGGATGTTAATTGAACCCGATCGAGCGATTCCTTTGCTACTGCTGCTAACTGAAGCCGATCGATGCTGCCTCTGGGATGAATAGTGAGCGTTGCGGGGGGGTTTGGATGAACAGTGAGCGGTGGCATTGCCTCTGGATGAACAGGACCCCGTCGTGTGGTGGAGGGCTGGATGAACAGTAGACGGTGGAGGGGTGCCCGTGGAGGGGTGGTTGAACAGGACCCCATGGTGTGGAGGGCCGGATGAACAGTAGACGGTGGAGGGGTGCCCGTGGAGGGGTGGTTGAACAAGACCCCGTGGTGTGGCGGGCTGGATGAACAGTAGATGGTGGAGGGGTGGTTGAACAGTAGCCGGTGGAGTAGCGCGCGGTGGAGGCTGGATGAGCAGGAGCCCGTGGAGGCTGGATGAACAGGAGCCCGTGGAGGCTGGAGGAGGTCGACAGTGGAGATGAATAGTATCCTGTGGAGTCCCGTTTTGCGGTACGCCACACCCCTCCCGATGAACAGGACCCCCATTTCGACCGTAGCGCTCCAACACAAGTCCGTTTCCTCCATTTTGTGGTACGCCACACCCCTCCCGATCAACAGGACCCCTGTTTCGACCGTAGGAGGTCCGTTTCCTCCGTTTTGCGGTACGCCACACCCCTCCCGATCAACAGGACCCCCATTTCGACCGTAGGAGGTCCGTTTCCTCCGTTTTGCGGTACGCCACACCCCTCCCGATGAACAGGATCCAGTTTTGAACGTGGCCGGTCGAACACAAGGCTGTTTCCTCTGTTCTGCGGTACGCCAGGCCTCGTGTCCATCACCTGTTCTGTCCAAGCCCTCTCGATGAACACGACTCATTCTGTTGCCTCCCCATGAACACGACGCATTCCGTTGCCTCCCCATGAAAACGACGCATTCCGTTGCCTCCCCATGAACACGACGACGACGCTGTTTCTCCGTTCCGACCCAGCCATGTACACGAGCCCTCGCCGTACGTATGCACGAGTAGGCGTTCGAGACCCCGCCTGTATGTACACATACGTGGCCGTATTTTATTTCTTGCACCCTGACCGCTGTACGTACGTGTACATGCTACGTGTGCGCCTCTACTACGACACATGCGCGCCTCTACATCGACCAGTATATATGTACGTACACGTTCGCGACCAGAATGACAATGCTACGTATGCTTCGACTAGGTGGGTCCTGACTATCAGGCAGTTCCTTGCGTGCGAAGATGTAGCTGGTGGGTCCCAGCAGTTAGGGGGGCGAATCATTTTGTTTTTTTTGCCCGGACGCACTTCCTTGCGTGCGAAGGTGTAGCTGGTGGGTCCCAGCAGTCAGGGGGGAAACGTTTTTTTGCGAAATATGGTGGCCCGTCCGGTGGGTCCCCGCTATCAGGTGGATGAATAATTATTTTGCACATAATAAGGAGGCACTTCCTTGCTGCGGCCGTGGACCCACCTGTCAGCCTCTCCACGTATAGTCCACGTCCGATGGAAGTCGTTCCTTGACTATGTTGACCACGCCACGCCGAGAGCACCAGGGCGGTGGACGACGGCGAGGCCTAGGAAGGGGACGACGGGGAGCCGGGGAAGACACGGCAGTGGAAGCCCGCGCGGAGAGGAGTACGAGGGTTCACTGGTTCGGCTGCGGTGTGAGGCTGCCATCGTAGCAGGGCCTGGCTAGTGGTGGGAATAGTAGGGGGCGGTGAGGCCTCCGCGGTAGCACAGCCGGCCACGGGAGGCAGGAGCATGCGGCACGACCGGCGCTGCTTTGGGCGGCTGGAGCAAGAAGACCAGAGGTTGAAGACGCACTACGGCCGTTGGATGGACATCGTATGGTCACTGGAGCTAGAATCGTTCATATTGACTAAAGTTGACAAAGGTCCCCGTCCCAGTCAACTTAGTAGGCCCACAAGTCAGCCTCCCACCATGGTGGTTCCCAGCTAGCAGGGGGACTATACATTTTTTTGTGCATAATAAGGAGGCACTTCCGGTGGGTCCGAGCTGACAGCGGGGGGAACGTTTTTTCGCGAAATACGCTGGCCCGTTCGGTGGGTCCGAGCAGTCAGGGGGAAAATGTTTTTTTCACGAAATAAGGTGGCCCGTCCGGTGGGTCCCTGCTGTAAGGTGGAGGAATAATTATTTTGTGCGTAATAAGGAGGCAGTTCCTTGCGGTCGTCTGGACCCAGCTGTCAGCCTCTCCACGTACAGTACTCTTCCGATGGAAGTCGGTCGTTGACCATGTTGACCATGCTGCGCCAAGAGCACCAGGGCGGTGGTCTGGACGACGGCGAGGCCTAGGAAGGGGACGATGCGGAGCCGGGGAAGACGCAGCAGTGGAAGCCCGCGCGGAGAGGAGTACGAGGGTTCACTGGTTCGGCTGCGGCGTGAGGCTGTCGTCGCCGCAGAATAACAGGGGGTGTGGGTGAGTGGAGGGATGGCCTAGCCAGCGGTGGGAGTAGTATGGGGGCGGGAGGCCTCCGCGGCAGCAGAGCCGGCCACGGGAGGCAGGAGCAGGCGGCACGACCGGCGCTGCTTTGGGCGGCTGGACCAAGAAGACCAGAGGTTGAAGAAGCACTACAGCCGTTGGATGGACATCGTACGGTCACTGAAGCTAGAAATGTTTAGTATTGACTAATTTGACAAAGCCCTTGGTACGCTCCAACTTAGTAGGCCCACAGGTCAGCCTCCGAAATGGTGTGCCCCAGATGTCAGGGGGAGGAATCATTTTTTGGGCGGCCGAAGCTAAGAATATCCGAGATTGAAGAAGAAGCATGACATCGATTGGATAGACATCCAACGGCCACTGCTGCTAGAACCGTGTGTTGACTATAATAAGTTGGCAAAGCCTTGCATACGCGTCAACTTATTTTTTTAGGGGGCGCGTCACTTAGTAGGCCCACAAGTGTGTGGCATAGAACTTATAGCCCATTTGTGTTTTGTAAGAATGTACAACCCATTTTGGAATTCTAATGGAATTTACAACAGCCCATTTACAGTTTGTTAAAAGTACAGCCCATTTTCTAGCTAGGACAATGATTAATAATTTCAACCAACCGTTGAAGACAGAATTCAATAAAATTTCCCACATTTTGATGGGCTCCGAAATATTTTTATCCCGAAATTTCTAGTCATATTAAATATAAATTTGTATTATGTAAAAATCCAACGAAACATTGCGCGCGCAACAATGAAAATTTAAGATTTTCAAAATCCATAAATAATATTTTATAAACTAATTTCGTGTTTGGTGCATTTTTTATAGTTACTGCCTAGTTTTTGTAATTACATCCCATTTATTATTTTTAAAGCCCATTTTCCTGTTAAGCCTAATGCATCCCTCCTAGGAAAGATTTGCAGCCCAGCGGGGCGGACAATAACAAGTTGACCTTGCCTGGGTATTCCTCAAAAAGACATATAGCTGGGCTAGCCATTTTCATCTTGAAAAAATTAGTACCTGGGCTGGATATCTGGCCTAGGCTAGACGGGCCACAGCCCACCCAGTTAATACCCTGCTCTCCTCTGAACAACAACGAAATCATCGCCAAGAAAAACTCTGCAGTGCTCACACCTCAAAAACACAAATACTGCTCGAGCTGCTTGGTCCCAACTGTCGGCCGCACCTTGTGCAATTCTCTCGTTTATATTGACTACATAGGTTGACAATGGTGTGGGACCGTGATGTCAGGAAACCAGGAGAAAGCAAAAAAATATATAGTTGTACATAATAAGGAGGCACTTGCGTACGTACGGCATGGCCCTAGTGGGTCCCTAGTGTCATCCAGTCAAAATAAAGTCATCTCCTGAATCCTGATGTTCGTTGACGATGTTAACAATGCTCGGCGCCACGGCGAGCGCAACAACTCGAAGGACAACGGAGAGGGCCTCGCGGGCCCTACAGATGGTCTGATACAACGCCCGCTACTCATTCAGGAAGCCAGGATTATCGTACACCTATGAGCACCTTCGAGAAACTGAGACGGCATGAAACGGTAAGGCCGCGCTTGGGAGCTCTGTTTTATTTCAAACATGTATTAACATACAAGTGTAATTTACTCGTCATCGAAAACAACGCGTAAAATATAGGCGTAATGAAACCGAGGGCCCGAGGTCTGTAAGTAAAACCGACGGGTTACGCGTGTAATTTGAGAGACCAGGGTATATTTTACGAGCACTGCTATATGGACAACATTACCAGATGATACATGCACGACGTGTGTATCATGTCATCCATGGGCAAGGCTGAAACAGCAGCTAACGGCTAGATTAGCAATCGTCCGAGTGTCGTTCAGTGTTTTTATCGTGTGTCAAGTACTTCTGATATTTTACTAGTTGAAATCGACCAACCAAGCGCCTTCGCCCGAGACCATCTGCTTTAATTTACAAGCGTCAGTTTTACAAGCGGTTTTGGTTGGAAAATGACGATCCAATCACGGCCTAATATCATGAGTTGGTCGGAAGATCATATGGTTTCACGTCTAACCTACCCAACTTGTCGTATAGGCTATGAATGAAACATCATATGATGAACTTCTTAAGCACGGAAACAATAGAAGAGGATGATCTTCTTAACAAGAAAATCACTGGCATTAGATCGACATGCAAAACAATACGAAGCATTATTCTCAGGAGGCACGGTGAACAGCTCGTGATGCCGCATGCCACAACATTCCAAGCTCAACTTTGCAATCAAACACAAGGCCTGGCATTACATAGACAATATTCAGAACAAACTCTTAACACAGGAATATCTCAGCAGAGTAACTATTTACTTCTAAACTGAACACAAGAATAGGAAAAAACACTCGACGCTGCTCACAGCAAGGGCGTCCCACTCAAAAATATCAAATGCATGTCTTCTGGCTAACATCAATGAGCAAATTTTGACAAGGTTTTCCAATTCCAATATATTAAACTAAAGTCTTCTTGCTAACATCAATGATTAAACTTTGACAAGCTTTTCCCATTCAAAATATGTAATGCCTATGATCGTGGAGTCATGTCGCTTCTTGTACTTGTTTGGGCACTTCTTGCCCAGGGCACTCCACGTCTTGTTAAATTTCCAATGGTCTCTGCAGACTTGTCATGTCACCGGTGTCTAATATTTATGGCACCGGCTGTAGCAATGGAGGGATTCGGTGCGAAACTAAGAGAAGGTGAAATTGGCACCTCTTTTCGCCTACATAGTGGAAGGCCTAATACTCTGTAAAGCTTCTCGGTCATTCCTTCTGTAATGTATCGCAAACAATGACTGCTCCTTTCTGCAAAGTGGAACGACCAACTGGACCCAATAATGCAGCAGTTTGCCTTGGACACATTGGCTCCTTTTGTGCAGTTGAACTAAAATCGAAGTCGGAATAAAACCAAGCTTTAATTTTGATATCCTTGTAAGCAACAAAAGGTATAAGGGAAACAATTACTGAGAAATAACGGTTGATGACTTGTACTCCCAGAAGAAAAACATCTACTGATCTACCTTATCTTAATGGGAAACAAAGCAGGAGAGTAGCAATTCTCAATCAGTGTGATTCATTCATATTAACTGAGACATTATCTTAACAATGCCTTGTTTCAAGATGTATAAAGAACGAAAAAGCAGAAAAGTATCATTCCTAAGACAATGCGACTGATTCATTTTAACAGAGACATTATCTTAACAATACCTTGGTTAAACATGTAGAAAGAACTACAAAGCAGGATAGTACCATTTGTAAAACACTGTAAGTCTGTAACTGATATATAATAACAGAGACATTATCTGAACAATACATTTCTTAAACATGTACTCCGGCCGATCCCTAAAAGAAATGGTACTCCTGCCGATCCCTAACAAGTGTTCGCAGTCTTGAACTAAGATTCAGTTCCAAGGTAGAGTGGGCGCAACAACAGTATGTGCTTCCATCTACTTGTAAAGGGGGTGATGCAGAGTTTGTTGTAACAAAGCAACAAGCATCATGTCTGGGTTGGTTCCATTTTTGTTCACTACTTAATGAGAAAAGACAGCAATACAATAGCTTCAATTCAACATTTATTTAAAACAGTACCAATACAAGTAGCACAACATCTCAAAGCACACTGCACAATCATGTGGATGAAGGCATGTACTGACCTTTCATGAGACCGGCAACGATAAAATACGAATCTGCCAACACGAATAGGAAATCCAATCTCGTTTTGTGCAGTTGCACTGAAATCAAGCAAAGTGTTTTGCATAGCGAAGCAAAATGTCACAATAGCAACAAGTTGAATAGATATCCCTGTATAAACGGAGGCAAAAAAGGAATCAATTACTGGCTAATAAAAGAGGATGAAACATGCGGCCACAAAAATGGTAATCCCGCCAATCCCTAACAAGTGTTGCAGTTTTGAGATAAGATTCAGTAGTTAATTCTGAGAGTGGCATCAATTACTAGCTTACAAAGGGGGTCATGCTGAATTTGTTGTAACAAAGCAACAAGCATCATGTCTGGGTTGGTCCCATTTTTGTTCACTACTTAATGGGAAAAGACAGCAATACAATAGCTTCAATTCATCATTTATTTAAAACAGTAACAATACAAGTAGCACAGCATCTCAAAGCACACTGCACAATCATGTGGATGAAGGCCTGTACTGACCTTTCATGAGACGACCAACATAAAATACGAATCTACCAACACGAATAGGAAATCCAATCAAGTTTTGTGTAGTTGCACTGAAATCAAGCAAAGTTGCTGGTGTGACATTTAAGTTTTATATAGCAACAAGTTGAATAGATATCCCTGTTTTAAGAGGCAAAAAGAAAACAATTACTGGCCAATAAAGGAGGATGAAACATGCGGCCACAAAAAGAAGCATCTACCTTATCTTGATGGAAAACAAAGTATAGGGCAGTAGCACTTCTAAAACGGTTGCATTGATTCATATTAACACAGAAATTCTTTTAAAACAGATCAGTAGTTAATTCTGAGATTAACAACAGCAAAATAGCTGCATGGGACATGCCAGCACCATGTGCGTCCACACGTATAAATGGGTGATGCAGAGTATGCAGCCAAGCAGCATATATGCGCTGGTCCCATATTTGTTCTCTTTGAACCTTCTACCTATGTGAGGGCAGCAAATCTAGTCGTGCACAAACTACCCGACCCCCCAGTTTCTTTCCCTTTTCAACAAAGAGAAAGGTTCCTTACAGATGTGTGTACTGGGTTACCCCCTTTTTCCCGTTTGACCTACAAAGCGGCTGGATAGCCAGTCTATACTACTTTTGAAAGGATCGATATGGTTGACTAGAGGGGGGTGAATAGGCAACTACCAATTTTTAGCTTTTCTTTACCAAATTAAACTTTGCATCAAAGTAGGTTGTCTAGATGTGCAACTAGGTGAGCAACCTATATGATGCAATAACAACAAGCATACAAGCAAGCAAGGGTAGAAACAATAAAGAGCTTGCACAAGTAAAGGTAAGAGATAACCAAGAGTGGATCCGGTGGAGACGAGGATGTGTTACCGAAGTTCCTTCCTTTGAGGGGAAGTACGTCTCCGTTGGAGCGGTGTGGAGGCACAATGCTCCCCAAGAAGCCACTAGGGCCACCGTATTCTCCTCACGCCCTCACACAATGCGAGATGCCGTGATTCCACTATTGGTGCCCTTGAAGGCGGCGACCGAACCTTTACAAACAAGGTTGGGGCAATCTCCACAACTTAATCGGAGGCTCCCAACAAGACCATGAAGCTTCACCACAATGGAATATGGCTCCGAGGTGACCTCAACCGTCTAGGGTGCTCAAACACCCAAGAGTAACAAGATCCGCTAGGGATGAGTGGGGGAATCGAAAATCCCTTGGTGGAAGTGTAGATCGGGGCCTTCTCAACCACTCCCGAGCAAATCAACAAATTTGATTGGCTAGAGAGATAGATCGGGCGGAAATGAAGCTTGGAGTATTTAATGGAGCTTGAGCAATAAATGGAGCTTGGGGGAGGAAGAGGTGGGTGAGAAGGAGGAAGGGGACTCCCTTTTATAGTGGGGGCAACAATCCCGTTACCCCCCACCAAACCAGCCCCGCACAGGGCGGTACTACCGCTGAGAGGGGGCGGTACTACCGCCAGGCGAAGGTACTGCCGTGCCAACCAGCGGTACTGCCACACTGAGGAGACTTAGTAGGGAACGGACCCAAATGTGGTATTACCGCGGTGGTAGGGCGGTACTACCGCTCCTAGAACGGTACTACCGCCACTACAACCGTGACTAGTGCCACAAAACCCGACACGAGAAAAAGACCTCTCGAATCGAGGCGGTAGGAGCCAAACTACCCAGCGGTACTACGGCAGTGGGGTCAAGGGCGGTAGTACCGCTGTGGAGCTTCACAGGGGGTAGTACCGCGGGGGTAGTACCGCTGTGGAGCGGTACTGCCGCTTGTGACCCTTCGGCCGTAGTACCGCAGGCAGTGTGGTACTACTGCTGGGGCGCGAGAGAGAGAGAAGGCATCTCGCAAAAAGCTGAGGACCAGCGGAGGTTCCAGGCCCCCAGCGGTACTACTGCTGTGGAGCCACGGTAGTACTACCACTGCGAAGCGATACTGCCGCTTGTGGCTTCTCAGCGGTACTACCGCTGGGTGCGCGGTACTGCCGCTTAGACCTAGACAGAACAAGGAAGAGAGGAGAGATCTCTTCAATGGACAGGAAAAGCTCGGAGGGTGAGAAGCTGATGTGTACGTGATGATTCCACCCAAGCAAAACCCCAGCGGACCCCCTCTTGATAGTACGGTGCCCTCTACGCAACTAGTCCACCTAGAAAGAAACGAAAGAGCTACACCGTCTTGAAATACACTCCAAGGGGAAGAAAGCGTCTCGTGCCAGGGGAGAATCTGAGAATAATTCAACGCACAAGATTAGTCCGCAAACATGTTGTCATCAATCACCAAAACTACCTTGAGAGAGATATGCCGTAACAATCTCCCCCTTTTTGGTGGATTGATGACAACAAGGGATTTGCGCAAGGAAAAGAATTAAAACGAATAAAACTAAGAACTACAAAATATAGACGGGCTCCCCCAAAATGTGTGCACCAAGATAAGGCACGACACACACATTCGGATCAACACTCCCCCTGTATTTTATAGTCCAACAACACTAAGCACAAGATATATGAGAGAAGAGAATAAACAGGACAAGCATGCATCTCAATATAAACTACAGTACTCTGAAGTGACATAAGTAATAAGGTAGCGATAGGGAGCATATGTCTTACACCATATGACTAGGACTTAGGTCTCACACCAAACCAAACCAAAGAAGGAACACACAAGAAAACACAAGACGACTGAAAGCACGACACAAGAAGCAAATCCCTACACTCTCTCCCCTTTGGCAGTGAGACACCAAAAAGGGCATAGAGTGACACTACGACTCCAGGTGATGGGAGGGGAAGGTCTCGAACATCACATCTCTGCATCTTCATCGTGGGTCGAAAACTGCTCGGCATCGGAGTCGGTCCAGTGGCAATTCTGATGAATCCAGTCCTCCTCTTTAGTGATCTGACCCTCAGACCCATTGACAACAGTTGCTCCCATCTGACGCATGAGCTCCTTGTGGCGCGTCCTGGCATGCTTCTCTGCCACATGAGTCATGTACTGACCATGAGACTCCATGCAGAAAAGCTTCTTCATCTTGCTCTTAAGCTTCTGTGCCCACGACGGTTCTGCACTAGAGGGGCCAAAGTTCTCCTCATGATCATCAGTAGCAGCCTCACCCTCGGTCCCCATGGCAGCAGCAGCATCAGCAGACAGACCACCTGTGGCAGCAGTAGCAGATGGACCCCCTGTGTGAGGCGCTGTCCAGTTGTCCTTCTTCCTCAGACGCTTGATCTCATGAGACACCAAGTCTCCAGTCTCTAGCAGCACTCTGGGATAAGTCTGTGCCCAGGCCCTCTCAATGAGCCTCATGATGAATGGACCATAGATAGGACACTTGCGCTCAGACACGGCAGATAGAAGTTCAGACCACATGACATGAGAGATATCCAGGCTCTCTCCAGTGCTTGCTTCCTTCTCATGCTGACAGAAAAGGAGCATGTCCACGAGGTAAGAGTGGACCATATCCAGATTCCCGATCCGAGGGAAGAGAGTCTCACGGAATATGCGATGAAGAATGTCCAGATACGGAGATAGCTCATAGGTCTTCTTCTGAGTGACTGGGTGAACCCTCACAGTGCAGTAGGGCCAAAGGGCTTGCTTGTGGGTGGATGTAGCATTGCGGTGAGGACGAAAACCGACAGGAGTCTCAAGCCCGGTATCCACCACATCAAGTAACTCCATGAAAGCCTTCCACTTGACAGAAAGCAGCTTGGCATTGGTCATCCATGTCAGAGTCCTGTCGACATCCGTCCCAAGGTGGACGGTGGCATAGAATTGAGCCACCAAATCCGCATCGAAATCCTTATTGAATTGCATGATCCTGAGAATGTTTAGCTGAGTGCACATCTAAAGAGCTTCGCCAAAGTACTCCGGATCCTTCTCCATAGCATCAGTGTCAATGGAGCGAACATCAACAAAAAGATTCTTCTTGGCCTTGATCACATGAAAGTAGATGGCAAACTGAAAACGGTTCCAGAACGGGCGGTTGACCAAAGTGGGTTCTTGGTCCACCGCATAGGGGTTGCAGCGACGCTTCTCCCAAAACTCCTTGTTGGTCATCTCAGTCACAGTCTTCCCTTTTGGCTTGTTGGCGGATCGCTTCGATTGCTGATGAGGTGGAGGAACACTTGCAGAAGCACTTGCTGGAGGTGGTTGGGTGCTCGAGGAACCACCGGCAGGCTCTGAGGTGCGATAGCGTTTTGATGTGGCATGCCCGGGGTTGATACGGCGACCTTGCTTCTCGGAACGGTCATCACCTGGAGCCAAACACAAGAACAACGCGAAACAACCAGAAAGAACGAGCATAAGCTAACAAACACAACAAACAGATCAAGGTAAGGCAGGAGAATGATGGAAATTGGCATGCAGCGGTAGTACAGTGACCTGCCCGCGGTAGTACCACCCCAAGCGGTAGTACCACCCCAAAGGGAGCTGTAGTACCGCTCTAGGTCAAGCAGTAGTACCGCTCCAAAGGGAGCGGTAGTACGGCTTGAGGCGGATAAATAGCAGTTTCATAGCACGAGGCGGTGAAACAGTGATTTCCTACTACCGTGGTCAGATCCGGCACTACCGGCCTACCAAATTCAAAAATAATCCTACCAAACTCTAATCTAGAAAGTCTAGTTGCCTTCTCCAACCAACTCATGCCTAGATTTCGCCAAAAATCTAGAGATGCAACCACCATTGCCCCTAAGAAACAAGAACAAAAAGGAGACAAAATGAAAGAAGGAACGGGGGAAATACCGACATCCATGGCAAGAGGACGAGGTGGGGATCGACTCCACCAAAGGAAATGGAGAGGGACGCCTCGGAGACGGAGATCCGCCGGAGCCCTCTCGCAGCAAGAGGAGGCTGGAGAGAGGAAGAGACAAGAGGGGCGAAGTGAATGGGTATGGGGGAGGAGAAACCCCCCTGCGTCGACTTAACCCTCAGGTCTCGTCCCTCAGCGTAGTACCGCGCTGGGGGGCGGTAGTACCGCTTATAAGCGGTAGTACCGCGCACCACCAGCGGTAGTACTGCCCAGCACGCCACGGCAACTAAACAGACACGGCTTTAGCTCAACGAAACGACAAAAATGGCAAGAGAGGAACAACAAAGCACAACAGCAAACGACCAAGACACACCTCTTCAAAAGAGGGCGGTGGCCAAGGCCACCACCTATGTTTGAGTCAAAAGGTATGGCACCGCGAAGATTTTAACGTTGGGCCCGTGACCAAAACTCGTCTTTGAAGCACAAGTGCCATCAACAATGGCTAAGGTGAAAGACTTGATCAATTTATGCATAATGGGGGGAGGGAGAGTTCATTGAGAGAACAACACTCCCCCTATGTCCATGCCTACACCTAAACTAGACAACAAGTTGAGCGTGATAGGGTGTGCGCGAGTTCAAGCGACATTGCTCGAATCAATGATATTTAGCTCATGCCTTAACTCGTGAAATATTGCTTCATCCAAGGGCTTCATGAAGATATCTACAAGGTTATCATGAGTGTTGATGTAGTTGAGCTCGATCTCTCCTTGCCTAATGTGATCCCGGATGAAGTGATACCGGATCTCAATATGCTTCATCTTGAAGTGTTGCACCGGGTTGAGAGAGATCTTGATGGCACTTTCATTGTCACACCAAAGAGGCACTTTGTCACAAGTGACACCGTAATCCTTTAAAGTTTGCCTCATCCGTTAGAGTTGTGCACAACAACTACCGGCCGCCACATACTCCGCTTCGGTGGACGAGAGAGACACACAACTTTGCTTTTTGGAAGACCAACTTACCAAAGAGCAACCAAGGAATTGGCACCCTCCGGAAGTGGACTTCCTATCCACTTTGTCTCCCGCCCAATCGGAATCTAAGTACCCTACAAGCTTGAAGTTTGATCCTCTTGGGTACCATAAGCCAAAGTTTGGGGTATGAGCCAAATATCGAAAGATTTGTTTGACCGCCACATAGTGACTTTCCTTAGGTGCGGCTTGAAACCGTGCACAAATTCCCACACTCAACATGATGTCCGGTCTAGATGCACAAAGGTAAAGCAAGGATACAATCATGGAATGATATACCTTTTGATCCACCACTTTACCATTGGGATCTAAGTAAAGTTGGCACTTGGTGGGCATTGGAGTGGAAGCCGGCTTGACGTCACTTAGCTTGAATCTCTTGAGCATGTCTTGAGTGTATTTGGATTGACTGATGAAAGTTCCTTCTCTTCTTTGCTTCACTTTGAACCCTAGAAAGAACATCAACTCTCCCATGGAGGACATCTCGAACTTTAAGGTCATGAGAGCGGCAAATTCCTCATTGAAAGCTTTGTTAGGAGAACCAAAGATAATATCATCAACATATAATTGGCACACAAACAACTCCCCTTTGACCTTCTTAGTAAAAATAGTGGGGTCGATTAGCCCAACTTCAAAACCACGATCTTGTAACAACTCGGTAAGGTGGTCATACCACGCACGTGGGGCTTGTTTAAGGCCATAGAGTGCCTTATCGAGTTGATACACATGATCGGGAAAGTAGGGATCCTCGAACCCGGGGGGTTGCTTGACGTAAACCAATTCATTAATGGGACCATTAAGAAAATCACTCTTCACATCCATTTGTTGTAACTTAAAGTTATGATGAGAAGCATATGCAATCAACATGTGAATGGATTCAAGACGAGCAACGGGAGCAAAGGTTTCACCGTAGTTGATACCCTTGACTTGGGAGTAGCCTTGTGCTACCAAACGAGCCTTGTTGCGAATGATAATCCCATGGGCATCTTGCTTGTTCTTGAATATACACTTGGTTCCAATGACATTATGGTTCCCAGTTGGCCTTGGCACCAATCTCCACACTTTGTTGCACTCGAAGTTGTTGAGTTCTTCGTGCATGGCATTGAGCCAATCCGGATCTTCTAGCGCCTCATAGACCTTGTGGGGCTCCACACAAGAGACAAACGCGTGATGCTCACAATAATTTGCTAATTGTCTACGAGTGCTTACCCCCTTTCTTAAGCTTCCAAGCACATTCGTCATGAGATGATCCTTGGTGGAGAGCTTGGAAGCAACCTTGGCGGCACAACGCTCTAATTCCTCCTCGGTGGTGAGTTGAGGAGCGGTTACTTGATCATCTTGAGCGCCGTCATGAACTTGTTCTTGATCTTGAACTTGCTCGGGGGAGAGAACTTGACCTTGGGCATCACTTGGTGTGTCAACACCATCTTGAGTATGATCTTGCCCTTGGTCTTGTTCATGAGGTTGAGGGCCTTCACTTTGTTCTTCGGAAGCGTGTGGGCCTTGGGTTGGTAATGGCTCCACTTGAGTGGAGCATTGTCCTTCTCCTTCGGCCACAAGGGGTTCCTCAATGGGTAGGATGAAACCAACACCCATTCTTCTTATGGCTTGAGGAGGAATTTCATCACCTACATCACAAGTGCTACTTTGCTCCACTTGGGAGCCGTTATTCTCATCAAACTCCACGTTACACGTCTCCTCAATAAGTCCCGTGGATTTATTGAGGACATGGTAAGCATGAGAGTTTGTAGCATAACCAACAAATATGCCCTCATAAGCTCTAGCCTCAAATTTAGACAACCGAACACCTTTCTTGAGAATGAAACACTTACACCCGAATACCCGAAAGTACTTGAGGTTGGGCTTGTTACCGGTGAGTATCTCATATGGGGTCTTTTTCAAGCCCTTGCGGAGGTAGAGCCGATTGGATGCATGACACACGGTGTTGATGGCTTCGGCCCAAAAGTTGTATGGAGACTTGAACTCCGCCATCATGGTCCTTGCCGCATCCATCAACGTCCGGTTCTTCCTCTCCGCAACACCGTTTTGTTGAGGGGTGTATGGTGCGGAATATTGATGCTTGATTTCCTCATCACTAAGAAATTCATCCAAGGTCTAGTTCTTGAACTCGGTGCCGTTGTCACTTCTTATTGTCAAGATCTTTGCATTGTGTTGACGTTGTGCTTCATTTGCAAAGTCAATGACGGTTTGTTGGGTCTCGCTCTTCCTCTTGAAGAAATACACCCATGTGTACCTTGAGTAGTCATCCACAATCACCAAGAAATACTTCCTACCTCCAAGACTATCGAAGGATGGGGGCCCAAAAAGATCCATGTGAAGGAGCTCCAAGGGCCTCTTTGAATAAATGATAGTCGTGGGAGGGTGAGCCTTCTCATGTAGCTTTCCTTCGATACAGGCACTGCAAGCACGATCTTTAACAAAGCTAACATTAGTTAGTCCACGGACATGGTCCCCCTTGAGAAGACTTTGCAAAGATCTCATATTGACATGGGCTAAACGGCGATGCCAAATCCATCCCACATCAACTTTAGCCATTAGGCATGTCGCCGTCTTAGTGGGTCGCTCCGAAAAGTTAATCACATATAGACCATTCTCGACATGCCCAACAAAAGCTACTTTAAGAGTCTTGCTCCACAAGAGTGCCACGGTATCGATATCAAAGAAAGTGGCAAAGCCCATGATTGCAAGTTGACGAACGGAAAGTAAATTGTATGCAAGGGACTCAACAAGCATGACCTTCTCGATCGTGAGATCATGAGAGATGACCACCTTGCCAAGTCCCAATACCTTAGAGGATGAGGCGTCACCCCACTCGACATTGGTGGGCATAGATGGAACTTTGTGCACGTCCACCACCAAGTCCTTGCTTCCGGTCATATGATTTGTAGCTCCGCTATCGAGCAACCATGATCCACCACCGGAAGCAAACACCTACAAGAGATCAATGCTTGGTTTTAGGTACCCATTTTGTAATGGGTCCTTTGATGTTAGTAACAAGGGTCTTAGGAACCCAAATAGACCATTCAATGTACTCATGAAGAGAACCAACAAATTTGGCATAAACATGCCCATCACTAGCACGGCATAACACATAAGAAGGATTAAAATCGCCGGCTTTGTTGGGAGGGATGACATTGCCCTTCTTGACATTGTTCTTCTTCTTCTCCTCGGGGGCACCCTCTCCCTCCCTCACAAAGGTTTGCATGAGGGGAGGAGGTCGTTTGGTCTTGTCATTCTTCTTCTTGTTCTTGGAGTCGGGCACGTACCCAACCCCTTCCTTGGCCACACCTCCCTTTTGGTTGATCAAGAGATCGTTGAGGTTCTTCTTGCCTTGTATGCAAGTCGCAAGACCTCTCTCAAGTTGCTCCTTTAACTTAGCATTTTCCTCAACAAGATGTATATGCTCACAACATGGGTTAGTAGCATTTGCATTATCAATTAAAACCATATGAGGAAAAGTTGCTTTCTCCTTAGTTAGCTTCACTTGGAGTTGATCATGAGACTCCTTGAGACTAGCGTGAATACCCTTCAAGGCCTTGTGGGCCTTGTCAAGTATATCAAACTCCTCTTTGAGTCTAGCAAGATCAACCCCGAGTTTGGCCTTTTCGGAATTTAGCACATGAGAAGCAATGAGGGCATGATCATAATCTTTCTTTAACTTAGCATGATCAACGTTGTGTGACTCCTCAAGAGCCAAACGAAGACCACGCTCTTCCTCAAGAGCATTGGAAAGATCCGAAATCTCATCGGCATAGTCACGACTATGCCCTTCCATCTTAGAGATGGTGTCTTCGTGAGCCTCGATCATGTCATTGGCCTCACCAAGTTGTTCCAAGAGAGCAACAAAGTGCTTCTTGGATTTTCCCTTGAATTTGCCCATAAAAGCCTCAAACTCATTAGCCTCCACATTAGCTCCCTCAAGTTCATTAATGCTATCCATATGGGAAGGATAATTAATGATGGTAGTTTTGATGTTGGAGGTTACCTTGTTGGTGGCTTTAGCCATGAGGCACTTGGCGGTGATGCTCTCGTTGGGTGAGTCGAAGAGAGACACCCGTGACATTATTGCAATGGCAACGGAGGCCATGGCAACCGACTCATCATCTTCATCATCGTCATCATCCTCATTGTACTCTTCTTGCACAACCAAAGCCTTGGGAGGAGTCTTCTTGATGAAGTTGTTCTTGTTGCCGCAATTGTAGCAAGTTCTTACACGTTGCTTGCCCCTTGTGCCACTTGAGTTGTTTTTGCTAAAGTTGGGCCTCGAGTTTTTCTTGCTCCAAAATTGCCTTGAAGCAAGTGCCATGTGTTCATGATATGCATACTTCGTATCTTCGGGGTTGCTCTCCTCTTCTTCCTCTTCTTCTTCTTCCATGGTGAGCTTGGCCTTCAATGCAAGGTTAGGCTTCTTTGCCCGTTGAGAACGGAGCACCGCATTGTCGGCGGTCTTGTCCAAAATGTTCATGGCCACAAACTCATCCAACACTTCGCTTGAGGTCAAAGTGTGGAAGTCCGGTCTTTGACGAATGACGGAGGACATGGCCTTGTGGTAGGGCATCATTGCC
The DNA here is from genome assembly GCF_056163025.1 of Triticum urartu. Classification (NCBI taxonomy): domain Eukaryota; kingdom Viridiplantae; phylum Streptophyta; class Magnoliopsida; order Poales; family Poaceae; genus Triticum; species Triticum urartu. Next base: position 395,073,787 of record NC_141876.1, on the reverse strand, counting down.
TGGAGGAATTTGCGCTTGATCCAATTGTCATCGATGTCCTTGCTCCCGTGATCTCGTAGTGAGACCGCGAGTTTGGTTACTCTCCAATAAAGCTCACGAGGTTCTTCATCTTCCTTCATTGCAAACTCATCGGCCTCATCTTGTACCACTTCATAGTTGGAGCGTTGAATGCTTGCGCTTCCTCGGTAGAGAGACACGACACAATGCCATGCATCTTTGGCCAAGGCGAAGGGACAAAGATGAGGTAGGTCTTCGGGTGGAATTGCATCTTGAATGATGAAGAGAGCATTCTCATTGAATTGATTGTCCGCGGCTTCTCGAGGAGTGAAGTTGCTTGGATCATGTGGATAGAAACCTTCTTCAATGATTCTCCAAAGGTTAGTGTTCACATGATTTAAATGACGTTTAAAACGGTAAACCCAAGAATCAAAATCCTCATTTTTCACAATCTTAGGGGGAGGACCGGCATGATTCAAATGAGTGGAAGGAACCGGTCCACCATAAACAAGTGGTGGTTCCACATGGGCAAAGATGCCGGTGCCATTCTTGCCACTAGAAGAAGGAGCCTTTTCACTACTAGCTTCCCCCTTGTCGGGGATAGAATCCAACACCTTGTTGGCAGAATCACCCACTTTCAACGGTGCGGTGGATAGTTTAAGCCCCTCAAGAAATTTAGTAAACATGCTTTCAACTTCGGTCGTCATGGAGGTTTTCAATGTCTCCAAGGCCACATTGAACTCCTCACGAGAGACCGAAGTTCCCCCATCTCCCGTAGACGGGATCGGATTCACACCGGAGTGTTCCTCCACACCGTCTATAGTATCAACCATACTCTTTGGACGGTAAAGTACTTAATAAAGAGACGAGGCTCTGATACCAATTGAAAGGATCAATATGGTTGACTAGAGGGGGAGGTGAATAGGCAACTACCAATTTTTAGCTTTTCTTTACCAAATTAAACTTTGCATCAAAGTAGGTTGTCTAGATGTGCAACTAGGTGAGGAACCTATATGATGCAATAACAACAAGCATACAAGCAAAGCAAGGGTAGAAACAATAAAGAGCTTGCACAAGTAAAGGTAAGAGATAACCAAGAGTGGATCCGGTGGAGACGAGGATGTGTTACCGAAGTTCCTTCCTTTGAGGGGAAGTACGTCTCCGTTGGAGCGGTGTGGAGGCACAATGCTCCCCAAGAAGCCACTAGGGCCACCGTATTCTCCTCACGCCCTCACACAATGCGATATGCCGTGATTCCACTATTGGTGCCCTTGAAGGCGGCGACCGAACCTTTACAAACAAGGTTGGGGCAATCTCCACAACTTAATCGGAGGCTCCCAACAAGACCATGAAGCTTCACCACAATGGAATATGGCTCCGAGGTGACCTCAACCGTCTAGGGCGCTCAAACACCCAAGAGTAACAAGATCCGCTAGGGATGAGTGGGGGAATCGAAAATCCCTTGGTGGAAGTGTGGATCGGGGCCTTCTCAACCACTCCCGAGCAAATCAACAAATTTGATTGGCTAGAGAGATAGATCGGGCGGAAATGAAGCTTGGAGTATTTAATGGAGCTTGAGCAATAAATGGAGCTTGGGGAGGAAGAGGTGGGTGAGAAGGAGGAAGGGGACTCCCTTTTATAGTGGGGGCAACAATCCCGTTGCCCCCCACCAACCAGCCCCGCACAGGGCGGTACTACCGCTGAGAGGGGGTGGTACTACCGCCAGGCGACGGTACTGCCGCGCCAACCAGCGGTACTGCTGCACTGAGGAGACTTAGTAGGGAATGGACCCAAATGCGGTACTACCGCGGTGGTAGGGCGGTACTACCGCTCCTGGAATGGTACTACCGCCACTACAACCGTGACTAGTGCCGCAAAACCCGACATGAGAAAAAGACCTCTCGAATTGAGGCGGTAGGAGCCAAACTACCCAGCGGTACTATGGCAGTGGGGTCAAGGGCGGTAGTACCGCTGTGGAGCGGTACTGCCACTTGTGACCCTTCGGCCGTAGTACCGCAGGCAGTGCGGTACTACCGCTGGGGCGCGCGCGAGAGAGAAGGGATCTCTCAAAAAGCTGAGGACCAGCGGAGGTGCCAGGCCCCCAGCGGTACTACTATTGTGGAGCCACAGCGGTACTACCGCTGCGAAGCAGTACTGCCGCTTGTGGCTTCTCAGCGGTACTACCACTGGGTGCGCGGTACTGCCGCTTAGACCTAGACAGAACAGGGAAGAGAGGGGAGATCTCTTCAATGGACAGGAAAAGCTCGGAGGGTGAGAAGCTGATGTGTACGTGATGATTCCACCCAAGCAAAACCCCAGCGGACCCCCTCTTGATAGTACGGTGCCCTCTACGCAACTAGTCCACCTAGAAAGAAACGAAAGAGGTACACCGTCTTGAAATACACTCCGAGGGGAAGAAAGCGTCTCGTTCCAGGGGAGAATCTGAGAATAATTCAACGCACAAGATTAGTCCGCAAACATGTTGTCATCAATCACCAAAACTACCTTGAGAGAGATATGCCGTAACAACTTTCCGCCCCTCCTTTCCTCATTGAACCACATCCTAGATTCTTGCTCCTGCCCACCGCACCCTTCTTTCCTCTTTGAACCAAGACCTAGATTCGACTACAGATCGAAAAAGATCCACATGCAGCAAGAGCAATGATGGTTTCAAAGAAACTTATACCTTAGGGTCGTCGGGATGTGGCAAGGCGTGCGGCGGGAGGCCGGATCTGCCCACACTACGTACGACAGCGAGGAAGAAGGGGTTGGTGGCCCTCCCGCACAGGCGCTGGGTGAAAGAGAACAGCACAGTCGGCAGTGGATTGCCTCCCTCGCCGAAGGCGATAGAGTGAACGATGCACCTCCTCCCCTTCCCGGTGCGACGGGATACAGACGCCTCCTTCACCAGGTGTGAGGGGGGAGAGAGAGACAAGAGGCCAATGCAATCTTGTTTAGATCTGGTGAAGAGAGGGTGAGAGACTGTGAATATAGCAAACCCTAGCAAATGAACGCTGAGCCCCCAGCGTGTAACATATATGTAGTGCGGCGAGCGTGTGGAGAGTGCAAACCCTAGCGAACAACCGCTGAGGCTCCCGCTTATATATATATATATATATATATATATATATATATACACTACTGTAGTACGAACTGAGCTCCGGTGCCTTCACTGCACCTGCTTCTGGCTGTATGACAGGTGAGCCAGCCACATTTCGGGCCCACCTGTCGTAAATCCAAAGGCAGGTGCACTAAGTCAATGAAGCTGCGTCCATATAGTACTCTCGTGTATACGACTAAAATATAGTGGAGTGGTTTTCTTATTCTCTCCATAACAATCGTTTTAAATTGTGTAAGTACGAAACGAAACTCTTTATTTAATGTACAGTGAAGAAAACTAGTACTACTTCCGATGAACTAACGATCCATGCCCACGTGTCCTGGTCGCACTTCCTGTCCTTCACGTGTGGTACACTACCCTCCCTTAAGAAAACTCGATCAAAAACACGCCCCCGCTTCCAGGTCGCGAGAGTCATCGCGCACACACACATAGACATAGACATGCATATCCATGTTTACGTAAAATTCCATTTCCATCTCCATCTCCAATCACATTTGTCCAACTGGCACATTATTTACGTTGTTAATTATATACGCAGCAATATTAACGTACAACATCTCTTGTTTGCGCACGTCCGGACCGCTGCCATGGCCGGTCCTGACCAACCCGAACCCTCTTCATCACCCGCGTGTGCTTCCCGCCCGAAATGGTCAGTGCCGCATTCATGCCCGGCTAGAGCGGACGCGACCTCTCACTAGCGCCGGCATTGAAGCGGCGCGCCGGCCGAGAGAGCGTCGCCCGTGCCACTTCCGGGTGCACGCGGCTGCTCCACGTTCAAAGGTCGCAATAGCCGGCTACAACATGCGCGATCTCTTCCAGTAGTAAGTTCTTGGGAGTCCGTGCTACAGCTAGCTGTCCTCCCCCAACTCGTCAACCTCTTCCAGTAGTGCTAGTACTCCATGGCGCAATCCATCAACAAGCAGGCGGGAAAGTTATGGTATACTACTCGGTTTGCGGTGAGTGGCATGCTGAGCGACCGTGTGGGGTCGAGCTGTGGAGGAGGGTGAGACACGAACACGACATACGTGATTTAAACGTTGGTTTTGCTCGATGGCGTGATCCAACGAAATGAAACGTTGGTTTCTCTCCGTTTCCATTTTTTCTCCGAAAAACGGGAACTTTTCCACTCCATTTTCATTCCTATTCCAAGGTTGCCCCGTTACAACATTCCATCAAATACAAAGGAAAACTAACACGCATGCTGATGCATCTCAATGATTCACAGATCATAGCCAATATTTACTTCACAACTAAAGAAAAAAGTTGTGAGAGCATGTACGATAGAAAAACTACTGATGGGGTCACTATGACTTAAACCCTAAACCCTAAACATGATTTAATTTCCTGGCCAGGTAGAACCTGTCGAAGGAAAGACGGCTGGCACCCTCGGATCATACGATGCTTTTGTGCAGTTCCACTAAAATCGACCTGAGCATCCCTGATGGCAAAGATATTGAAGAAGTGTGATTAGAATAATAGTACGTGCACTAGTTCATGAGACATAAACTCATCACAAGTAGAAGCCGGTAGAAGTAGAGAAAGATCGACACGGAGATGGAGCTACGGCAGTGGAGCAAGCCGGCTCCAAAAGGAAGATGGGATACCTGGGATGTCGGGCTGTAGCTAGAAGGGCGGTTGGGACGCGGCATCGGCCCATACCGCGGTGACCCCCGATTGGGACGCACCGACTGTGGGTTTTCTCCCTCGCCGATGTCGACCGTGTCTACGCAGAACATTGTTCCCTTCCCCCAGCTGCGGGATCAGGCCTGTCGTTCTATGATTGTGAAGAGAGCAACCTAAGCAAGCAGGCTTGTATCTTAGGCTCCTGCTAGTGTATATATAGTGGTTTTCTTTTTCTCTCCATATCAACCATTTTATATTGCGTACGTGTCATTCAAGAGTGAAATGATGGTTGCTTCTTCCGACTAACTTACTGTGTGATTTGACTGCTCCTTAGTGGCCCCTACACGTACTCCCCCTACGTGTATGCAACAGTCACACGTACACATGGACGCAAAAACGCGCACGACGCCCTAATGCATGCATGTCCGAGCACACAATGGAACACACGTGATCACGCTCAAGTGCTCAACCTACACGTGCATGCACACACATACTCAGTCAGGGTGAGCTAGTGACCGTGTGAACACCGGAAAATATATATATTGAGCGCAATGAGCGTATTATGAAGTCCACTGACCGTATTTTTACAAATATACAGTGACAGACGGTGTATTTATCTCATTTGAAATTAAGCCATATTAACCGAGAGGAGGCAGCATGGACTAGCATTACTTTGCTATGTCCCGTCAACTTGCCGAACGAGGAGAAGGTTGCAGGACGGGAGAAGCTTGCGTGCGGTGGCTCGCAGGACAAGGAGAAACTTTTGACTAATGCAAGCTCTCCCTCGCTCAGGCGGTGGACGTGCAACAGTTAATTCGGTGTCAGATTGCCAGAAGCATACACTCTACTACTAGTGCTATTATTGTTCGACTTCCCGAACAGCCAAGCGCAAAGTTTACTAGTACTACTACTATAGTCCATAAAGGTACGTACTATACTAGTACTAGGAACCAGATGGAGGAGCGTCTGCACTCTTATTATAATTTTAAAATGTGATAAAGCAATCTTCGACACATTTGGTTCTCTTCGAGGGTTCTCGCATGTGATAGCGGAAGTTGATTGCATGGAACAGTCGCCACAATTCTCGCTTAATTCTGGCTCATATCCTGTTACAAATAGTAGCGCTCAGTAATATTTCCTCTTTTTTTTGTTATTCAGCATGTAAACAGGTCAGCAAACCTTGCGGCGCATCTTCGTGCGAAGCGTGCTTGCTGCACTTTGAATGTGGCCGAGAGCTGGCTTGATGAAACACCTCGCTTCCTACTTCTTTTTTTGCGGGGTACCTCGCTTCCTAGTGACCAGTGTCTTGGCTGATCGTCCTATGAATAAAGCTCTCTCATTTACCCGCAAAAAAGATTAAGCCATATTAACCAGAAAGGAGGGAGTATGGACTAGCACTACTTTTTGGTGTGTCCCGTAAACTCGCAGAATGAGGAGAAGCTTGCAGGACAAGGTGAGGCTCACTTACGCCTTTTGACTAATGCAACCTACCCTCGGTGGACATGCATCAGTCCATTCGGTGTCAGATTGTCAGAGGCATACAAGGTAGTACCCAACATGCGAAGTACCATCATTGTTCGACTTCACGAAGGGGCGAAGAACCAAGCGGAGTAATACGCGTACTTGGTTTTGCACCTTCATACTACTCCACCCTCCGTCACAGTTTACAGGGCGCGCTTCATTATGATGCATTTCTCTCAATGCATTTCCACCACCAGAGAGACTTTAGACGCGTTTGGTTTAATGCTCAATTAATTAGGGCGTGGTAACCGCAATCAAGTCCACAATTTTCTCTCCATTACTGTACTACTACGGAGTGCATGCATGTGTGTACCCGGGGTGGAAGCACTGCATGCATGTGTGTATGCATTATTCCCTCTAGTAATAGACGCCGTGCTATAACTACCAATGCTATTTTTCAGGCCGATCGCTAGTCGCCTTGGTCCCACAGATTTTTTTTATTTTTTCTGAAGCGCGCTGTATAAACAGTGATGGATGGAGTAGTATGAGCGGATTCAAAGAAGAGCGTATTAATGGTTGCTTCTTCAGAGCAACTTACAGTGGGACAGGTGGGGCTTATGATTTGACTGCTCATTACTCACTATTAATGCGGCGCAACGACCGGGCTGAGACTCCCATGAGGTTGTGCACTACCCCCTCGGTTCTTAAATATACTCTGGAGTATTTGTCTTTCTAGAGATTTCAACGAGTGACTACTCAAATATTTGTCTTTTTAGAGATTTCAAATGGACTGGCACATACGGATGTATATAGACATATTTTAGAGTGTAGATTCACTCATTTTGCTCCGTATGTAGTCGCTTGTTGAAATCTCTGTTAAGACGAATAGAAAATTTAGGAACGGAGGGAGTACACATACGAAGCAAAATGAGTGAATCTACACTCTAAAATATGCCCGTTTGAAATTTGTAAAAAGAAAAATATTTAGGAACGAAGGAGTATAATTTTGTGCATGGCACATGGACCCGGATGACGAAGAGGCTTCTGGCAATGCTATCAATCTTCCATCATTTGTTTACATAATTGACGTACTATACAAATAATTTTCCGGTGACATGAAATTGTACAATGGTGTGAGCTTTCAGCTTTTGTTTCGCGTGCCTTGCCATCGATGCTCTTTCGGAAACAATAAAAAACTAACTTCCTTGCTAATGCATGTCAATTATTAGCAGATCAGAGCTAATAATTACATCACAACTGAAGACAAAGTTGTGAGAAGGTGTTAAATTAAAATCGATCCATGCTTTCATTGGCAGTAACTCCCCCGGCTCTATCTAAATCAACAAGGCATGTTGGGAAAAAAAGTAGCTGTCTGGAGCATGCAACATTCCGATCATTTTGTGCAGTTCCACTAAAATAGAGCTGAGCGTCCCTGTTCCAAAGATATCAAGTGTGATTATGATAATAGAGGACTACTGATGAAACAATAAACACACAAATAGAAGCTGGTCACCTTTGCAGTCTCTCTTAAGACTAACTAGTTGGAGAAGATTAGGCTCGGAGTTGGATGAGGAGGATAGAGCAAAACCAATCTCCCTTTGTGCAGTTGCACTGAAATGTAGAGATGTTGCCCGTGTGACATTTTAGTACAACTGCACAAAACACTCTTAAGAAAAAAGTGATATGTACAGTTCACCAAAAGGTCGCAATAGCAACGAGGTGAAATAGATAGCCCTATTTGCAAAAAAAGAGGTAGAAAGGAAACAATTACTGGCCAATAACAGTTGATGACACATGCGACAACAAAAAAGAAGCATATTCCTTGTCCTAAGGGAAGATAAAAACACGGTTGTGTTTGTCTAAAACGGTGCGAGGACGAGAATGCAATATGGAAAGTACGCCGGATGAGCTACGTTTTGGGAAAACAACTATGGAAGATCCACATGCAACGACGTGGGAAAATGGGCAGTGGAGCAAGGACAGAGGGGATACCTAGAGGTCGTCGGGATGTAACTAGGTGAGCGGCGGCGGGCGGAATCTGCGAGCAAGTGGCGTAGGCCCTGCCGCGCCAGAGCTTGGTCAGAGAGAACGGCGTGTACCACAGATCGGGACGTGCTGCCTCGGCGCCGTCGAATGGAGAAATGATGCACTTCCTCCATTTCCCCCGGCGGACAGGATGCGGCCGGATCAGTGACCAACGGTGAGAGAGAGAGAGAGAGAGAGGACACCGCACTCCCTTTCCCCCGGCGGACGGGATGCGGCCGGATGAGTGACCAACGGTGAGAGAGAGAGGCCACCGCACTCCCTTTCCCCCGGCGGACGAGATGCGGCCGGATCAGTGACCAACGGTGAGAGAGTGAGAGGCCACCGGAGCCTTGTGTGAGATACTCTGAAGAGCGGACTACCTTTTCCTCCATAAAAATTGTTTTATATTCTGTGTACGTGCCATTGAGCGCTATAACTTTATTTAAAAATAACGCTGCAACGCTTCAAGTCGAACTTTGTTTCGTGCATGCGTGGTACACGACCTCCCTAGGTAAACAACCGCTACACGCGTTCAAATTAGCACGTGGGCTGCCATTTCGTAAAGAAATGAACTCCACCGTGTAACCGCGCGGGTGTGGCTGGGCACGAAGCGTGAGTACGTGCACAGTGCACCTATTCTCTTCTTATATACGTACACCACCTACGTGGGTTTGTGTGAGAGAGATACAAACCTAGAGAGATATAGTGTGTGGGTTCTTGAGAGTTTTTTGTGTGTGGGGGGGTTAATCAAAATATTTAACATATGCAATGTGTGTGAAATAGAGTCTTGGTTATAACATATATATAGAGGGGGCGATCCACGAGAAGAGAGTGGAGGTATCATCGGCTTGAGGTGTCCATAGAATCAAAGAGAGGGATGATGTGTGTGTGTGTGCGCGCGCGATCGATAAAGAGTGCCATCGAATTTGTGTGTGCCCACGTCAAAGATATAGAGTGGCTGGCCTACTGGAACGTGAGATGGGACATGTGCAGTTTGTCTCTGTGGCATCGATACCTACCTGCAGTGCTCGACTATCGGTGTGTGGTGGCGGAAGAGGGAGGCCCAATTAACTATACAGGTACAATGGCTGGTATATGTGTGGAGGAGGAGAGGGGCCTACCTCATGTATTAAGGAGATCGATCTGCCTCATGTATTAAGGGAGATTGATCGGCATCCACGCATATGTGTAGGAGATGAATAAGGTTGGGAGAGAGACAGAGCTAGAGTGTTGGAGGGGGTGGTAGTGGAGTTGCTTCTAACAAATGGTGGGATAGGCTTGCTAGACAAACAGAGGGCACACCCGCAATATCAATAAGAGAGGAGATGGCTGCTTGTTGTCTGTGCACGTGCATGTGAGAGACGGGTCAGGAGGCATGCACGAATGATGAGGGGGGCGATGTGGCTGTGGCAAGCAGACGTAACTACATAGGAAGATTAATCGCCCTTTGTAAGAGAAAGGAGAGACATAACTTGTGAGGTACGTCGATCGATGCGGGGTAGTTAAAGTCGATCTAGGTATATGTTGGGAGATCGATCGGTACACATGCATGTGTGTGTTAGAACAAATGAGGCACGAGGAGAAGGATAGAGAGAGAGGGATGCATGTAGTAGGTTGTACGAGAGGCATACTATATCGAGGGGGAGGAGTGTGTGAGTACGAGAACAATGAAAAGAGTGGTGGGAGTGAGGCATGGACGGTGACAAGAGAAGAGGGGAAGCTTGTGTTTGTGCTAGGCACACCTGGCTAGAGAGGCATATCAATCGATGTGTGCCGTAAAGAAGGAGCTGGGGAGCCTACACACACCATGGGTGAACAACCTAAAGTGAAAAGACGAATTTGCGCGATGGAGCTAGAGAATGTTGAGGGAGGGTGAGAGGGATGCGGGCATGTGCATGCACAAGAGAAAGTTAGCGCTAGCTACAAAGATAAGAGGGTTGTGTGGGTGTAAAAGACGAATAGAGATCATATATACTTCATTATAAAAAGCGAATTCGGATATTTGAAGAATTTATCATAGTGTTTCAAACCGACGGATGGGTGAATATATATAACGGTGATACACATGGTGTGGTTATGAACATGGTATACTACATTTAATATATTTTATCTCTACTCTTATAAAAAATGGAGTTGTTGATGATGGTGTGCCTGCATCCTACATTATTGGCCGTCTGATTTATATCTGGCGGATAGCAAGGAAACTATGATGGTTGAAGTTGGCAACAATCATGATTGTAGATTCTTATTGAAATAGAGAAATGAATTCAAATTTAGTTGAATTGCAGCGGTAGTATAGTCATTTGGAATGCACTAAAATCTTGGTATGAGTAGGTTACATGCATTATACAGCAAGCGGAAAAATTTAATCGGCCATAACATGGATTCATACTCCCTCCTTCCATCTATATAGGGCGTATAGATTTTTAAGACTGCCTTTGACTATTGACAAGATTAATAGAACATGACATGCACAATGTGAAAATTATATCATTGAAAGAACCTTTCATAGACGAATTTAACGGTGTGCTTTGTGTAAGTTGCATGTCATATATCATTGCTCTAATATTTGGTCAAACTTAGCATCGAAAAACGCATTAGGCCCTATATAGATGGAAGGAGGGAGTAGCTTCGAATAGCATTTGTATAGTAAAACGGGGCAAGACTCTCTCTTTGTGTGGTGTGAATAGTTTTATTTTTTTCGTTTTCTTTTTGGTTGAGGGAAGTGCGAATTGATTTGGTACGTACAAGTACAATATTACTACACGTTAGGCTTGTCCCTAAAATTCAACCCGTGTCTTGTTATATCCCGAAAATTCAGATATCGTGCTCCCAAAACTGGCGCCTTCACAACCCGCGTCTTGCTATCCCGAAATTACAACGCGCGCGAAAACTCCCTCCAGCTGCCAAATCCCGACACGCGAAATCCCCCTTCTAACCCTGAGCTGAAAGGGCCGCTAGTTCAAATCGGTGGGGGGTACTTTTGTAACACACCCTACATTTTGGACAAGCGCGTTCCTAAGTCATGCTTCACCCCCTCCCATCGCCCCCTTTTCGCCATTCGAAATCCCAGGCCGCCATATCCTCTCCGCTCCAGGCGCGAAACCCGACCCTCCTCCGTCCACCATGTCACCGCTGCCCAGCCGGAGCCTCTTCCCCGACAATGTCGTCCACCGCAAGAGCTCGACGTCCCTCGTCCACCTCCCCGGATGAGGATCCGTCGTCCATCTCACCGTCCCGCCGGTTCAGCCGCCCCGTCCTCCACCTCCAAGGAGCTGCTCCGACGATTGTCTCGTCTATCGCGGCTGCTCCATCCCCACAACGTCGCCTTAACCTACTCCACCGGAACTGCAGCATCCTCACCGACTCCTCGGACGAAGCCGAGGCCTACTCGGCGCCACCAAAGAGGATGTACATTCATCGTATCGCACCTTCTCCTTAACTCGACCTCCCGGCACCGACGGTGCTCCATCCCGCACCCCCATGGAGCGGCTACCTTGAAGCCGACGCCGCGGGCGACATCTCCACGGCGGCTCTCCCCCAATGCGAGGCCCCTTTGGCGGCGGCGTCCATACCAGTCGGATCTGCTGCTGCTCCAGCTCTCGCTCGATCGCTCGCTCGCCCAACTGCTGTTGCTGCTCTCCCCCTCGCTCGTGATGCTGCTCTGCTCCGATTAAGCCACACTTTAGTCGACTGAATCAACTTTTGGGTCAGTCGATTTTCAGGGTTTGGGGGGGCTCGCCGGAGTTAAGGAAGAACCACCCGCAGCGGGGATGGGGGCTCGCCGGAGAGGTACCCCACTATCTATCTTAGGGTTCAGGGTGGGGGCGGGGGGCCTAGAGGGCTGGCCGGGGTGGCGGTGGCGAGTTGTTTCAGGGCAGGGAGGTGGCGCTGGGGCCGGCGGTTCGGCCGGTGGTGGCTGGCGGCTCAGGGGGTGCAGGTTGAAGATGAACTGCAGGACCTCCCTAAACTACATGTCAAGTGCCTCTCTACTACCATTGCGTTCAGTTTCTACAGTAGCATTCAGATTCCACAGTAAATTTCATTTTCGACAGTTAAGTTCAGAGTCAACAGTTTTTACCTCATCTGTTGTAGTCAGGTGGTTTTTGGTGATGTTAATTTTACATCCATTTTACATCATCTATTGGAGATGCTATTACAATCCCACTTGAGATTGACGATGTCTGTCTTGTGCTGCTTCAGCCTTGACATCTTACGGCTCACCGGAGCTGCTCACATTTGATGTTGTTAAATCGTATGTGCGTGTCTTCCCATCTTGGAAATATTATACTAAAGATGAAGGAAAATGCCAGTTGCAGGTGTTTGTCCAGGATTTATGTGTAAGTAATGTTATTCATGGCAATTACTTTCCTTCGTCCCATACATCCTACCTCCATGATGGTTATAATACAGCAAATTTCCCATTTTTCTCTATAGAGAAGGACCGATTTGGAAACTCAGGATGAGGTAACCTGTGCTAATACCTCTGCTATCTTCAAGAATGCTTGGTGACAGTATCGGAATTACCTCAAGAAATCGTACTTCACCGGTAAAGAAACTCGTCAAATTCCCTTACGTTCTCCTGAGGCACATTTACTGGACGATGACTGGGAACGCCTTGTTCTGTACTGGTCCCGAACCAAGAATGTGGTAAGGTCTATGAGCTCATTTTCTATTTTTTAAGTATTATATTCATGCGTCTTACTGTACTCTGTTCATGTAGAACAAGTGCCTAAACCTGAAGAACAACTGTTCTAATTTAAGATTCCATTGCTACCATAGGACATAGATATATGTTTGTTTGATGCTTTTATTATGTACTAGTACGTGGCAATAGAAGACTTGGTAGTTTAATCATGTCCACCTTACTAACGAACTGGTTCACCTAAATGAGTTTCATATACTAGTACATGCTAAACTTGTTATGTGTCTGCTTCTTTCTTCTTTTAGAATGCTGACAGAATATTGGGGAAGAGTGCCTTATTAAGCAATGGTAATGGAAGTAATGCAGATAAGGTTCAGGATAGTGACACATCCTGTCTTGGTTTAGTTTTGGAGTTACTGGCCACTACCGCTTGCACAAGCTATTCAAACTCACTGTCTGAATCAGTTCGGTTTCTTAAGTCTCAACTACAAGCTGAAAGATATCGATCAGTTGTGCTGCGACAAGAAGCTGAAGGACTGCGGAAGTCCCTGGATCATTCAGATGCATACTTTCTGGTGCAACAGCAAGCGTTGGAGGATTTTAGTGCCAAACAGGACAAAGCTAATCAGCTTCCTAAGCTTATTGGCAGCATGGTGGATACACAGGATAATGTTTCTTGAGCTCTTCTGAAGTTGTTTCAGTTATGCTCTTGTTTTGCTGCCGCGTTTATTTGCACTGGTGGCCAATTTTGACGGCTAGTGTATATGATATGCTGCTTTGTTCCCTATATTTGCACTGGTGGTGAACTTTGATGCCCAGTGGATGTAATATGTGTAATAGCCGTGATAGCCTAGCGTTAGTTGCTTGCTTATTTATTTCCTTGCTGTCTTGTTTATTTGTTTGCTTGTAGTCATTGCAGTTCTTTTTCCGCGGTTAACTAGTGGCTGCAATAACCATGGGCTAATATTTACTGTAGTGACACTCGGCCTCCTACGGGCCATAGAAATAGTGGGCCTTCTACGGGCCGTAGAAACAGTAGGCCTTCTACGGGCCGTAGAAACAATGGGCCTTCTACGGGCCGTATCATCAATGGGCCTTATACGGGTCGTATGATCGATTGGCCAAACATGGGCCAATAACAGGCCGCACTATGGCCGTAAACGGGCTAGAGTTGGAATCGTCCATTCATGGGCCGACCGTAACGGGCCATCGTTAATAGGCCGTATTTGATGACGCTATGAAAACGGCCCAACATATTAACGGACCACAAACGGGCCGACTGTAACCACGGGCTGAATTTGGCCCACAAGCAGAAAATGACAGTAACGGGCCGTAAGTGAACGAATGCTGGAAATGAGCCGAAGAATAAATGGGCTCTGAGAAGGCCGAAAGATAACATGGGCTGGAAACGGCCCAATGGAATAACGGGCCGTTAATGGGTATAAAGTGATACACTGTTCATTACGGGCCAGTTTCACCACGGGCCGTTAATGGGTGTAAAGTGATACACTGTTCATTACGGGCCAGTTTCACCATAGGCCATTAATAGGCCAAGAGTTACATAGGGCCTCATATGGGCCGAAAGACGTCCTGGGCCATACATGGGCCAGAAGTGAAAACGGGCTGGAATCATATTGGATGGCCCAGATGATGCTACTGGGCCTAATTCGGATAGGGCGTAACGGGCCTTGGGTTAGCGGGCTATAAACGGGCTATATGCGAACATGCCATTAACAGGCTTTCCATGGGCCGGCCCGCCACCTTTTGACCAAGTCAAACGGGCCAGCCTTTTCATAGGAATTGGGCCTCTGTTGGGCCGTGCCACATGTCAACATATCATAGGCGCCTTCTGACCCACTGGCGAGCTGACACGTGTTTCGTCCGGCCAATAAGAATTTTACACGTGGAAATTTCCCATTGGTCGGGGCTGTTAACGTGTTATCGGATCCAAAACCCGACCCGATAGCTTAACGGTGTTCCGTTACGGTGGATGCCACGTGTCGGTCACCCTTGACGAAAGAACTTCTATGACGCGCGATTTATCGTCATGGAAGTGGACACTTCCGTCATGATAATTTTGGTAATGTCATGGAACACTTCTACGACAGCACAGGTATGACTATCTTGATTCTGTCATAAATTTATCATGGATGTACATGCATGACAAAAAAAGTGACCTACTGTGAAAAACACGTATCATCACAGAAGTGTATTTTTTTGTAGTGCTTTGCTCTTCAGGAAGTCTTTGAGTGTGTCATACCAAGCACGAGGGGATTGTTTAAGGCCATACAGTGCCTTATTGAGCTTGTATACCATATAGGGTGTTTTGGATCTTCAAAGCCAGGCGTTTGTGCAACATACACTTCTTCAATCTTGCCATTGAGAAAGGCACTCTTCACATCCATTTGATACAGAAGGATGTTATCATGACTTGCGTAGGCTAGCAGTATGCGAATGGCTTCAAGCCTAGCCACAGGAGCAAATGTTTCATCGAAGTCAATCCCATCAACACTTGAGTGTATCCTTGAGCAACGAGACGAGCCTTGTTTTTGACAACTTGACCATGCTCATCTTGCTTGTTGTGATATATCCATTTAGTGCCTATGATATTGTGTTTACGAGGATCAGGACGCTTGACCAGTTCCCACACATTGTTCAGCTCGAACTATTGAAGCTCTTCTTTCATAGCTTGAATCCATTCAGGTTCCATGAAGGCTTCCGCAACTTTCTTGGGTTCAGATATTGAGACAAATGCAAAGTGCCCACAGAAATTTGCTAGCTGTGTTGCTCTTGAACGAGTGAGTGGACCAAGTGCATTGATGTTATCAATTATCTTCTCAATCTGTACTTCATTTGCAACACGAGGATGAACTGGATGAAGATTTTTCTCTTGCTGATCATTGTCATCATTAGGAGGATTGTCTTCAGGTTGACTAAGTGCAGAAATGATAAGTTCCTCTTTAGCCTGAGCTTCAGACGGTATGAATTCTCTTGTTCCCATAAGCTTGATGGATTCACTAGGTGGAATTTCATCTAGCACATTTGGCAGGTGCTCTCTTTGCGAGCCGTTAGTCTCATCGAACCGCACATCCACAGTTTCAACCACTTTATAGTGAAAGAGGTTGAAGACTCTGTAGGAGTGCGAATCCTTTCCGTAACCAAGCATAAAACATTCATGTGCTTTCGGTGCAAATTTTGAAGTGTGATGTGGATCCTTGATCCAGCACCTAACACCAAATACTCTGAAGTAACTGACATTTGGCTTCTTACCAGTAAGGAGTTCATAGGATGTCTTCTTCAAAAGCTTGTGAAGATAAACACGGTTGATGACATGACATGCAGTATCAATAGCTTCAGGCCAGAACTTTCATGGAGTCTTGTATTCATCAAGCATCGTCCGAGCCATCTCAATCAGTGTTCTGTTCTTACGCTCCATGATGCCATTCTGCTGCGGCATGTACAGAGCTGAGAACTCATGAGTGATGCCCAATGTATCAAGATAAGTGTCGAGGCCGGTGCTCTTGAATTCTGTGCCATTGCCACTTCTAATATGCTTGATCTTGACGCCATAGTTGCTCATGGCACGGTTGGCAAAGCGTCTGAAGACATCCTGCACTTTAGTCTTGTAGAGAATTATATGCACCCATGTATATCTTGAATAATCATCAACAATGACGAAGCCATATAGACAAGCAGTAGTAGTGAGAGTAGAGTAGTGAGTAGGGCCGAATAGGTCCATGTGTAGCAGTCCGAAGGGTTGAGTTGTTGTCATGATTGTCTTCGAGGGATGCTTGGCCCTTGTCATCTTTCCAGCTTTGCAGGCACTGCATAAGTGATCCTTCTTTAACTTGACGCCCTCGATGACTATGGCGTGCTTCTTCTTTGCGAGAGTATGCAAGTTCCTCATGCCAGCATGCCCTAGCCTCCGATGCCAGAGCCAGCACTCTGAAGCTTTTGCAAGAAGACCTACGGCAAGCTATGGTCCTGCTGAGAAATCTACCATGTACAAATCATCTTTCCGATACCCTTCAAAGAATAGAGACTTGTCAGATTCCATTAGAACAAGGCAACGATATTTTCCAAATATCACAATCATGTTACAAGTCACAAATCATTGAGACAGACATTAAGTTGAAACCAAGGGATTCAACAAGCATCACTTTATCCATGTGTTGATTAATGTCTACTACACAACCTTCTTCTTGTAGACGTTGTTGGGCCTCCAAGTGCAGAGGTTTGTAGGACAGTAGCAAATTTCCCTCAAGTGGATGACCTAAGGTTTATCAATCCGTAGGAGGCGTAGGATGAAGATGGTCTCTCTCAAGCAACCCTGCAACCAAATAACAAAGAGTCTCTTTTGTCCCCAAGACACCCAATACAATGGTAGATTGTATAGGTGCACTAGTTCGGCGAAGAGATGGTGATACAAGTGCAATATGGATAGTAGATAAAGGTTTTTGTAATCTGAAAATATAAAAACAGCAAGGTAACTAATGATAAAAGTGAGCACAAACGGTATTGCAATGCGTTGAAACAAGGCCTAGGTTTCATACTTTCACTAGTGCAAGTTCCCTCAACAATAATAACATAATTGGATCATATAACTATCCCTCAACATGCAACAAAGAGTCACTCCAAAGTCACTAATAGCGGAGAACAAACGAAGAGATTATGGTAGGGTATGAAACCACCTCAAAGTTATTCTTTCCAATCAATCCGTTGGGCTATTCCTATAAGTGTCACAAACAACACTAGAGTTCGTACTAGAATAAAACCTTGAGACACAAATCAACCAAAACCCTAATGTCACCTAGATACTTCAATGTCACCTCAAGTATCCATGGGTATGATTATACGATATGCGTCACACAATGTCAGATTCATCTATTCAACCAACACATAGAACCTCAAAGAGTGCCCCAAAGTTTCTACCGGAGAATCACGACGAAAACGTGTGCCAACCCCTATGCATAGGTTCATGGGCGGAACCCGCAAGTTGATCACCAAAACATACATCAAGTGAATCACGTGGTATCCCATTGTCACCACAGATACGCACGGCAAGACATACATCAAGTGTTCTCAAATCTTTAAAGACTTAATCCGATAAGATAACTTCAAAGGGGAAACTCAATCCATTAAAAGCGAGTAGAGGGGGAGGAGAAACATAAGATCCAACTATAATAGAAAAGCTCGCGATACATCAAGATCGTGCCAAATCAAGAACACGAGAGAGAGAGATCAAACACATAGCTACTGGTACATACCCTCAGCCCTGAGGGATAACTACTCCCTCCTCGTCATGGAGAGCACCGGGATGATGAAGATGGCCACCGGAGAGGGATTCCCCCTCCGGCAGGGTGCCGGAACGGGTCTAGATTGGCTTTCGGTGGCTACAGAGGCTTCTGGCGGTGGAACTCCCGATCTATTGTGTTCCCTGATCGTTTTAGGGTATATGGAGATATATAGGCGGAAGAAGTACATCGGGGGGGCCACGAGGGGCCCACGAGGGTGGAGGGCGCGCCCAGGGGGTGGGCGCGCCCCCTGCCTCGTGGCTTCCTCGTTGCTTCCCTTAAACGGACTCCAAGTCTCCTGGGTTGCTTTCCTTCCAGAAATAAGTTCCATGAAGTTTCATGTCAATTGGACTCCGTTTGATTTTCCTTTTCTGCGATACTCTAAAACAAGGAAAAAACAGAAACTGGCATTGGGCTCTGGGTTAATAGGTTAGTCCCAAAAATCATATAAAATAGCATATAAATGCATATAAAACATCCAAGGTTGATAATATAATAGCATGGAACAACCAAAAATTATAGATACGTCAGAGACGTATCAGCATCCCCAAGCTTAATTCCTGCTCGTCCTCGAGTAGGTAAATGATAAAAAACAGAATTTTTGATGTGGAATGCTACCTAACATATTTCTCTAAGTAATTCTCTTCATTTTGGCATGAATATTCAGATCCATAAGATTCAAGACAAAAGTTTAATATTGACATAAAAATAACAATACTTCAAGCATACTAACTAAGCAATTGTGTCCTCTCAAAATAACATGGCCAAAGAAAGTTCATCCCTACAAAATCATATAGTTTAGTCATGCTCCATTTTCGTCACACAAGAATGCTCTCATCATGCACAACCCCGATGACAAGCCAAGCAATTGTTTCATACTTTAGTAATCTCAAACCTATAAACTTTCATGCAATACATGAGCGCAAGCCATGGATATAGCACTATGGGTGGAATAGAATATAATGAGGGGGTTATGTGGAGAAGACAAAAAGGAGAAAGTCTCACATCGACGCGGCTAATCAATGGGCTAGGGAGATGCCCATCAATTGATGTCAATGCAAGGAGTAGGGATTGCCATGCAATGGATGCACTAGAGCTATAAATGTATGAAAGCTCAACAAAAGAAACTAAGTGGGTGTGCATCCAACTTGCTTGCTCACAAATACCTAGCGCACTTGAGGAGGCCCATTGTTGGAATATACAAGCCAAGTTCTATAATGAAAAATTCCCACTAGTATATGAAAGTGACAAAACAAGAGACTCTCTATCATGAGGATTATGGTGCTACTTTAAAGCACAAGTGTGGCAAAGGATAGTAGCATTGTCCCTTCTCTCTTTTTCTCTCTTTTTTTGGGCCTTCTCTTTTTTATGTCCTTTCTCTTTTTTTGGGCCTTCTCTTTTTTTTATTCCTCACTTGGGACAATGCTCTAGAAAATGATGATCATCACACTTCTATTTATTTACAACTCAATACTAGAACAATGTATGACTCTATATGAATGCCTCCGGCGGTGTACCGGGATATGCAATGAACCAAGAGTGACATGTATGAAATAATTATGAATGGTGGCTTTGCCACAAATACTATGTCAACTACATGATCATGCTAAGCAATATGACAATGATGATGCGTGTCATAATAAACGGAACGGTGGAAAGTTGCATGGCAATATATCTCGGAATGGCTATGGAAATGCCATAATAGGTAGGTATGGTGGCTGTTTTGAGGAACATATAAGGAGGTTTATGTGTGACAGAGCGTATCATATCACGGGGTTTGGATGCACCGGCGAAGTTTGTACCAACTCTTAATGTGAGAAAGGGAAATGCACGGTACCGAAGAGGCTAGCAATGATGGAAGGGTGAGAGTGCGTATAATCCATGGACTCAACATTAGTCATAAAGAACTCACATACTTATTGCAAAAATCTACAAGTCATCAAAAACCTCGGCACTATGCGCATGCTCCTAGGGGGATAGATTGGTAGGAAAATACCATCGCTCGTCCCCGACCGCCACTCATAAGGAAGACAATCAAAGAACACCCCATGTTTCAAATTTGTTACATCATGTTTATCATACGTGCATGCTACAGGACTTGCAAACTTCAACACAAGCACTTCTCAAATTCACAACTACTCAACTAGCACGACTTTGATATTATTACCTCCATATCTCAAAACAATCATCAAGCATCAAACTTCTCTTAGTATTCAATACACTTATATGGAAGTTTTTATTATACCCATCTTGGATGCCTATCATATTAGGACTAGATTCATAACCAAAGCAAACTACCATGCTGTTCTAAAGACTCTCAAAATAATATAAGTGAAGCACGAGATTTCATCTATTTCTTCAAAATAAAACTACCACCATGCTCTAAAAGATATAAGTGAAGTACTAGAGCAAACAACAAACTACTCTAAAAGATATAAGTGAAGATCAATGAGTAGTCGAACAATTATGCAACTATGTGAAGACTCTCTAACATTTAATAATTTCAGATCTTGGTATTTTATTCAAACAGCAATCAAAACAAAAGAAAATAAAATGATGCCTCAAGAAAAACACATATCATGTGGCGAATAAAAATATAGCTCCAAGTAAAGTTACCGATGAACGAAGACGAAAGAGGGGATGCCTTTCGGGGCATCCCCAAGCTTAGCCTTTTGGTTGTCCTTGGATTTAACCTTGTGGTGCCTTGGGCATCCCCAAGCTTAGGCTCTTGCCACTCCTTATTCCATAGTCCACCGAATCTTCACCCAAAACTTGAAAACTTCACAACACAAAACTTAACAGAAAACTCGTGAGCTCCGTTAGTATAAGAAAATGAATCACCACTTAGGTACTGTAATGAACTCATTCTAAATTCATATTGGTGTTAAACCTACTGTATTCCAACTTCTCTATGGTTTATAAACTATTTTACTAGCCATAGATTCATCAAAATAAGCAAACAACACAGAGAAAACAGAATCTGTTAAAAACAGAACAGTCTGTAGTAATCTGGATCAAACATATACTTCTGTAACCCCAAAAATTCTAAAATAAATTTATGGACGTGAGGAATTTATCTATTAATCATATTCAAAAATAATTAACTAAATATCACTCTCCAATAAAAAATGGCAGCAATTCTCGTGAGCGCTAAAGTTTCTGTTTTTTACAGCATGATCGCAAAGACTTTCCCCAAGTCTTCCCAAAGGTTCTACTTGGCACAAACACTAATTAAACACATAAAACCACATATAAACAGAGGCTAGATGAATTATTTATTACTAAACAGGAACAAAAAGCAAGGAACAAAAATAAAGTTGGGTTTCCTCCCAACAAAAGCTACCGTTTAACGCCCCTAGCTAGGCATGATGATTTCAATGATGCTCACATAAAGGATAAGAATTGAAACATAAAGAGAGCATCATGAAGAATATGACTAGCACATTTAAGTATAACCCACTTCCTATGCATAGGGATTTTGTGAGAAAACAACTTTTGGGAACAATAATCAACTTGCATAGGAAGGTAAAACAAGCATAACTTCAAAACTTTAAGCACATAGAGAGGAAACTTGATATTATTGCAATTCCTACAAGCATATATTCCCCCCTCATAATAATTTGCAGTAGCATCATGAATGAATTCAACAATATAACCAGCACCTAAAGTATTATTTTCATGATCTACAAGCATAGAATTTTTATTACTCTCCACATAAGCAAAATTCTTCTCATTCGGAATAGTGGGAGTATCATAAGAGACTTGAATACTATAAATTGTTTCCACATTAAAAGAGTAATGTTCAGAAAAGGGGTAACCATAATCATGCCAAGTTTTATAAATATAATCACTACTTTTTATAGCATAAGTATCACCACAATAGTCATCATAAGTAGGAGGCATGCTATCATCATTATAAATTTGCATATCAAAACTTGGGAGACTAAAAATATCATCTTGATTAAACGTAGCATCCCCAAGCTTGGGACAAACATTAGTTGCAGCAAATATATTCTCAAAAACATCATCTTCATCAAACATAGCATCCCCAAGCTTGGGCCTTTTCATATCATAAGCATAATCACTCTCATAATTAATAGTATGGATAGCACCAATAGTATAGCAATTATCATATTCTTCCAAGCAAGTGCCAAAAAGATTTTCAAGATCATAAGAAGTATCAATATCTTCCCAAACATAATCATCACAACAAGCAATAGGCATAACGAGATCATCATCAAGTGCATCATCTTCCTCAATCATTTTTGATTCATTCTCATGAGGCACAACAATAATAGGAGAAACATTATTTGGGAGAGATATCTTTTTACCTCTCTTCCTTTTTCTTTTCTTCTTCTTCACCACATCATGTGTGGGTTCAATCCTCTTTTTGGAGCTCCTTATTAATGAGATTGGTTGAATAGAAGGCCCCTCCTTGTTACTTGATTCATCATAAGAAATAATAGCAGAATATTGGGAAGTCTCTTCCCTTTCATTAGTGTTCTCTTCATCTTCTATTTGTTTTCTTTTCTTTATGTAATTGGCAATATAAGGATTTTCAATGCAATTCACCGTACAATACATATAAATTTCCTCTAGATTACAGGAGACATTTTCATCATAACTAGTGCAATCATCATTAGTACCATGGATATTCAAGGAGTTCATACTAACAACATTCCAATCATGCTCATCATTCAAATATTTAGTGCCAAACATTTTAATGCATTCTTCTTCTAACACTTTGACACAATTTTCCTTTTCATCATACTCATGAAAGATATTAAAAAGATGAAGCGTATGAGGAAAACTTAATTCCATTTTTTGTAATTTTCTTTTATAAACTAAACTAGTGATAAAACAAGAAACTAAAAGACTCGATTGCAAGATCTAAAGATATACCTTCAAGTGCTAACCTCCCTGGCAACGGAGCCAGAAAAGAGATTGATGTCTACTACACAACCTTCTTCTGGTAGACGTTGTTGGGCCTTCAAGTGCAGAGGTTTGTAGGACAGTAGCAAATTTCCCTCAAGTGCATGACCTAAGGTTTATCAATCCGTAGGAGGCGTAGGATGAAGATGGTCTCTCTCAACCAACCCTGCAACCAAATAAAAAAGAGTCTCTTGTGTCCCCAACACACCCAATACAATGGTAGATTGTACAGGTGCACTAGTTCGGCGAAGAGATGGTGATACAAGTGCAATATGGATAGTAGATAAAGGTTTTTGTAATCTGAAAATATAAAAACAGCAAGGTAACTAATGATAAAAGTGGGCACAAACGGTATTGCAATGCGTTGAAACAAGGCCTAGGGTTCATACTTTCACTAGTGCAAGTTCCCTCAACAATAATAACATAATTGGATCATATAACTATCCCTCAACATGCAACAAAGAGTCACTCCAAAGTCACTAATAGCGGAGAACAAACGAAGAGATTATGGTAGGGTACGAAACCACCTCAAAGTTATTCTTTCCAATCAATCCGTTGGGCTATTCTTATAAGTGTCACAAATAGCCCTAGAGTTCGTACTAGAATAACACCTTAAGACACAAATAAACCAAAACCCTAATGTCACCTAGATACTCCAATGTCACCTCAAGTATCCGTGGGTATGATTATACGATATGCGTCACACAATCTCAGATTCATCTATTCAACCAACACATAGAACCTCAAAGAGTGCCCCAAAGTTTCTACCAGAGAATCACGACGAAAACGTGTGCCAACCCCTATGCATAGGTTCATGGGTGGAACCCGCAAGTTGATCACCAAAACATACATCAAGTGAATCACGTGGTATCCCATGTCACCACACATACGCATGACAAGACATACATCAAGTGTTCTCAAATCTTTAAAGACTCAATCCGATAAGATAACTTCAAAGGGGAAACTCAATCCATTACAAGAGAGTAGAGGGGGAGGAGAAACATAAGATCCAACTATAATAGCAAAGCTCGCGATACATCAAGATCGTGCCAAATCAAGAACACGAGAGAGAGAGAGAGAGAGAGAGATCAAACACATAGCTACTGGTACATACCCTCAGCCCCGAGGAAGAACTACTCCCTCCTCGTCATGGAGAGCACCGGGATGATGAAGATGGCCACCGGAGAGGGATTCCCCCTCCGGCAGGGTGCCGAAACGGGTCTAGATTGGCTTTCGGTGGCTACGGACGCTTCTAGCGGCGGAACTCCGATCTATTGTGCTCCCCGATCATTTTAGGGTATATGGAGATATATAGGCGGAAGAAGTACGTTAGGGGGGCACGAGGGGCTCACGAGGGTGGAGGTCGCGCCCCCCTGCCTCGTGGCTTCCTCGTTGATTCCCTTACGTGGACTCCAAGTCTCCCGGGTTGCTTTCCTTCCAAAAATAAGTTCCGTGAAGTTTCAGGTCAATTGGACTCCGTTTGATTGTCCTTTTCTATGATACTCTAATACAAGGAAAAAACAGAAACTGGCACTGGGCTCTGGGTTAATAGGTTAGTCCCAAAAATCATATAAAATAGCATATAAATGCATATAAAACATCCAAGGTTGATAATATAATAGCATGGAACAATCAAAAATTATAGATACGTTGGAGACGTATCACTGATCCTTTGAGATTGCAACTCTACCTAGACCCAATACCTTGCTTTTACTAGTGTCAGCAAATGTGATGTGACTCTTGTCAGATGGACGTAAGGTTGAGTCCATGAGAAGACTTCGATCGCCAGTCATGTGGTTAGTGCATCCACTATCAATAATGCATTCTGGAGCAGCTAGTGTCATACCCTACAGTGCAGTTAGGGGGATAGGCTTCACGAAGAGTATTGTGAAGCATAAACATTTGATGAGAAAGTGGATTATGAAAGCTTAGATCGAGGTTAGGACTGATAGGATGAATAGCAAGCGACTCAGGAATGAAATACATAATAAGACCATTTGGGCATTCAATCTTGCGCCCCATAAGATGTTTTAGGTCCCCAGCAATAGCATCTGACGCCTTTGATTACCGGCTGGAGACCTTTCCCTGCAAAAGAGAGTTAAGTCTTCTTAACCACCCACATTTTCAAGGGTGGCTTCGAAGCAATGAGTCTAAGTGCAGCATCTGAGAACTTTGGCTTTGGAGCCCTAGCAAATAGTCTTGCAGGAGGTGACTAATACTCATAAGAATCAGCAGAGTAGTTCTTGGTTTTATGAACATGGACGTTTGAAACACGCTCATATTCATAGTCCTCAGTATAGTTTCCCTGCAAAACATCAGCGTTAGGGTGACTCAGGTGAGTCATGTGTCTGTATGAAGCCTTTGGACCATATGAAGCCTTTGGTCTGGGGTTTGTGTTCTTCCCTTGTGGTGTCATGATGACATTCACAGGAAGATTCTCCAGACACCTTTTCGGCACCCAGATTTTCTTCATAGGTGTCCCATTCCTGCAGTTAGTACCAATGTACCTGGCAAACGCTTCACCATTCTGATTCTTAAACAATTTATAGTTTGCATCAAAGGATTCATCAATGATAATAGGGTTAGCACAAGTGAAGCCAGATAGGGCAGATAGATCCACTGAAGGTTCCTTTTCAGCAATCCATGTGGTTTTGGGGTACTGCTTAGGCTTCCAGTAAGAACCATCAACATTCATTTTCCTCTCGAACCCAACACCCTCTTTCCTAGGGTTTCGGTTCAGAATCTGCTTTTTGAGGACATCACATAGTGTCTGATGCCCTTTGAGACTTTTGTACATCCCTGTCTCAAGCAATATCTTCAACCTAGCATTTTCATCAGCAATAGTAGTGGCATCCTCAGTAGAGGGTTAGTTACCACATCAACAGTTGAAGATATTGCAACAGTAGCAGCAGTAGAACATTCAGCAATAGAAGTAGCGTTATCACGCTCAAGGCATTTTAGACATGGTGGTTCAAATCCTTCCTGAGCGGGACTGATTTGTTGAGCGCGAAGTGACTCGTTTTCTTTTTGAAGATCTTCATGAACTTCTCTCAATTTCTCAAGTTCCTGCTTCCTTTGAAGATAATCATAGGAAAGCTTTTCATGAGTTGTTGAGAGCGTTTCATGTCTACTTTCAAGTTCCTCATACTTAACATGAAGATTTTTTAAGTCTTCAATTAAGGACTAAGATCGGGTCATTTCCGCGTCCAACATGCCATCGCTTTTGTCTAACAGTTTTTGAATATGTTCCATAGCTTTCTGTTGTTCAGTTGCAATTTTAGCAAGTGTTTTGTAGCTGGGTTTGGATTCACAATCAGAGTCATCTTCACTTGATGTTTGAAAGTAAGCATCGCGTGAGTTTACCTTGGCACCACGTGCCATGAAGCAATAGGTGGGAGCGGAGTCGTCCTTGTCATTAGTATCAGCATAGGTGACAGATCCATTGTCTTCAGTGTTGAAGATGGACTTGGCAACGTAGGCTATAGCTAGACTTGCAACGCCAGAATCGGACTCCTCCTCGGACTCCACCTCCGCCTCCTCATAAGCAGACTCCTCCTCTGAATCCATCTCCTTGCCAACAAAAGCACGAGCCTTGCCAGATGTGCTCTTCTTGTGTGATGAAGACTTTGACGAAGACTTGGAAGAAAACTTTGAGGATTTCTTCTTCTTCTTGTCATCAGAATCATATTCCTTGCTCTTCTTCTTCTTCTTCTTGTTTTCATTGTCCCAGTGCGGACTCTCAGAGATGTAGTGACCAGGTTTCTTGCACTTGTAGTCATGAGTAGAAGCTTCATCATTTCTTGAGCTGGATCGTGAAGCCTTTCTGAAGCCTTTCTTCTTGGTGAATTTCTGGAACTTCTTCACAAGCATAGCAAGCTCCTTTCCAATGTCTCCAGGATCACCAGAACTGCAGTCAGATTCTTCTTCAGATGAGGAAACAGCTTTTGCCTTCAAAGCGCGAGTTCGGCCGTAGTTGGGACCGTAGATATCTCTTTTCTCAAAAAGCTGAAACTCATGTGTGTTGAGCCTCTCAAGTATGTCAGACGGATCGAGTGTCTTGAAATCAGGGCGTTCTTGAATCATTAGGGCTATGGTGTCAAAAGAGCTGTCAAGTGATCTCAGGAGTGTCTTGACGATTTCATGCTTGGTGATCTCAGTAGCGCCAAGAGCATGAAGCTCATTTGTGATGTCAGTGAGGCGATCAAACGTGAGCTGAACATTCTCATTGTTGTTTCTCTTGAAGCGGTTGAAGAGGTTGCGAAGGACACTGATCCTTTGATCTCTCTGGGTTGAGACACCTTCGTTGACCTTGGAGAGCCAGTCCCAGACTAGCTTCGACGTTTCTAGAGCACTCACACGGCCATACTGTCCTTTGGTCAGATGACCACAGATGATGTTCTTGGCAGTAGAATCCATTTGAACGAACTTCTTGACATCAGCAGGGGTGACACCATCATTAGTCTTGGGAACACCGTTCTTGACGACATACCATAGATTGACATCAATGGCTTCAAGATGCATGCGCATCTTATTCGTCCAGTAGGGTAATCAGTGCCATCAAAGACAGGGCACGCAACGGAGACTTTGATTATCCCCGCAGTCGACATAGCTAAAACTCCAGGTGGTTAAACTGAATCACACAGAACAAGGGAGTACCTTGCTCTGATACCAACTGAAAGTGCTAGTTATCGACTAGAGGGGGGTGAATAGGCGATTTTTATGGAAGTCTTCAAAACATGAAAGTTTCAAAGACAAACGATAGAAATGAACCTATTATCATGCAGCAGAAGGAAGACTACACTAGGCAAGCCATAGTCAAGTATTTAATGAAGTGAAAGCACGAAGACTATTAGCAGCTAGGCAGTATGGATCAGGATGGAAGATAGTATGAAGCCAATCAGAACAAGTAGTCACACAATGAAGTTAAACAGATAATGCAAGCAGGCAATGACTTCACGAAGACAAACTGTAAGTAAAGAAAAGGAAGAGATAGAACCAGTTGCTTGGTGAAGACAAAGGATTTGTTGGACTAGTTCCAGTTATTGTGACAACTGTACGTCTGGTTAGGGAGGGTGAGATTCAACTCAGAAGACCGTGTCTTCACCTTATTCCCCTTGAGCTAAGGACACCCAGTCCTCGCCCAACCACTCAGGTAAGTCTTCAAGGTAGACTTCCAAACCTTCACAGACTTCGTTCACCGGTGATCCACAATGATTCTTGGATGCTCAGAACGTGACACCTAACCGGCTGGAGGATTCACAGTCCTCAAGTGTAACAAGTCTTCAGATCACACAGACAAAAAGACTTCAGTGATGCCTAACACTCTTTGGCTCTGGGTGTTTAGGGCTTTGTCCTTGCAAGGATTTCTCTCTCAAAGGCTTCGGAGGTGGGTTGCTCTCAAACGACAAAAGCCGTGCACTAACTCTGAGCAGCCACCAATTTATGGTATAGGGGGTGGGCTATTTATAGCCACTAGGCAACCTGACCTGATTTGTCTGAAATGACCCTGGGTCACTAAGGAACTGACATGTGTTCCAATGGTCAGATTTCAAACACACGTGGAAGCTTGACTTGGGCTACAAATAAAGCTGACTTATCTAGCTCTGGATAAGATTTGCTCTCATTGTCTTCATTCGAAGACTTAGGATTTGGTTGAGCATCACTTTAGTCACTCTGACTTTGTTCACTTGGACCCCACTTAACAGTACGGTGGTTCCTATGACTCAACAAAGAAGAAAATGAAACTACGAAACAACTATGTCTTCGCGCTCCAAAGACTTCATGCGATGTCTTCTCATGTCATAGTCTTCAATGTGAACATCTCCACATACCACCATTATCTTCAATGTCTTCACACATTTTTAGGGGTCATCTCCGGTAGGTAAACCGAATCAATGAGGGACTACTACGTGTGTTATCCTCCAATTCTCACAAACACATTAGTCCCTCAACCAGGTTTGTCGTCAATACTCCAAAACCAACTAGGGGTGGCACTAGATGCACTTACAAAAAGGCAAGATCAACATGTTGGATGATCCATGACAATATAATTTATCTCATATGTAAGAAAACATAACCCATTACGTTGTCTTCCTTGTCCAACATCAACTCTTTAGCATGTCATGTTTTAATGAGTGCTCACAATCATAAAAGATGTCCAAGATAGTATATTTATATGTGAAAACCTCTCTTTCTTTATTACTTCCTATTAATTGCAAGATGACCAAAACTATGTTCGTCAACTCTCAACAATTTTTATTCATCATACTCTTTATATGTGGGCTCATTACTCTCCATAAGATCCACATGATCCATTTATTTCTTTTTATTTCTTCTCTCTTATTCTATCCCTCAAGATCATAGGAAAATAGTCAAGCCCTTGACTCAGCACTAATATTTATTATATATAGCTCACGGACTCAATTACATAGAAGGATCATAAAGCTGAACTAAAAACTAGATCATACCAAAACTTTATTCTACTAGATCAAGATATAACCAAAAGGATCGAACTAAGAAAAATGGTAAAGATAAAAGTGTGATGGTGATATGATACCAGAGCAGTCCCCCAAGCTTGGCAGTTGCCAAGGGGAGTGCCCATACCCATGTGTTTATGTCTCCTTCTTCGGAGGTGGTGATGTGATATTCTTGGCGATGATGCCCCTCAAGATACGATTCTCTTCCTCGAGCTTATTGACTTGCTGCTTAAGGTCCATTATTTCCTTATGGAGCTTGCCCGTGACGGCTAAAGCTCCTTTCACGCAAGCATGTTGCATAGTTCTTCATCCTCTTACATGGCATCTATCCTTTGCAAGTCAGCCTCCATCTCATCCTCGGTTGATGGCCCAAAGGGATCAGCATTGCTGTTTGCTCTTGGCCCCGGTGTCGGATGAGACACCTGGCTCTCCCCGACTGACTCTTGAGAAGACATCTTGCTCTAAATCTGTAGCAGAAACAGCTCGAAACAAAGACCGAGGATATTTGCATGATACGGTGGTCAAAACCCGCGGGAGATTATATAGTGAGATTTTTGCCGACAAAAACTAGTATCATGCAAGAAAACGGAGTCCGGAGAGCACACGAGGTGCCCACGAGATAGGGGGCGCGCCCAGGGGGGTAGGGCGCGCCCTCCACCCTCGTGGAAGCCTCATGTCCTTTCTGGTCTGCTTCTTATTTTCCTATTTTCTTAAATATTCCAAAACAGATAAAAATTGCCATTAGAACTGTTTTGGAGTCGGTTTACTTACTGTACCACGTACCTATTCCTTTTCGGAATCTGGAACGTTCTGGAAAGTGTCCTTTATGTATTCCTCCGGGGTTACAGTTTCAATAACATTAGTTTCAACATTTATAGGATTACTTGAGATATAATGTTTGATTCTTTGACCGTTCAGCACCTTCGGATTTGTGCCTTCGAAGTTGTTGGTTTTTATGGCACCGGAACGATAGACCTCCTCGATGACGTAAGGACCTTCCCATTTAGAGAGGAGTTTGCGTGCAAAAAATCTTAAATGAGAGTTTTATAACAATACATAATCACCTACATTAAACTCACGTTTTTGTATCCTTTTGTCATGCCATTTTTTAACCTTTTCTTTAAACAGTTTGGCATTCTCGTAGGACTGAGTTCTCCATTCATCAAGTGAGCTAATGTCAAAAGGCCTCTTTTCACCGGCAAGTTTAAAGTCATAGTTGAGCTCTTTAATAGCCCAATATGCCTTATGTTCTAGTTCAAGAGGTAAGTGACATGCTTTACCATAAACCATTTTATATGGAGACATATCCATAGGATTTTTATATGTAGTTCTATAAGCCCATAATGCATCATCAAGTTTTTGGACCAATTCTTTCTAGATCTATTAACAGTCTTTTGCAAAATTAATTTAAGCTCTCTATTGCTAACTTCTACTTGCCCACTAGACTGTGGATGATATGGAGATGCAATTCTATGATTAACATCATACTTAGCAAGAATTTTACGAAAAGCACCATGAATAAAATGTGAACCACCATCAGTCATTAAGTATCTAGGGACTCCAAACCTCGGAAAAGTAACTTTTTAAGCATCTTAATAGAGGTGTTATGATCAGCACTACTAGTTGGAATAGCTTCTACCCACTTAGTAACGTAATCAACAGCAACTAAAATATGAGTATACCCATTAGAGGAAGGAAAAGGTCCCATATAATCAAATCCCCAAACATCAAATGGTTCAATAACAAGTGAATAGTTCATAGGCATTTCTTGACATCTGCTAATATTACCAATTATTTGACATACATCACAAGACAAGACAAACTTATGGGCATCCTTGTAGAGAGTAGGCCAATAAAAACCGGATTGCAATACCTTGTGTGCAGTTCTCTCTCCAGCATGGTGTCCTCCATAAGCCTCGGAGTAACACTTGCATAGGATATGTTCCTGTTCATGCTCAGGTACACAATGTCTAATAACAACATCTACTCCTTCTTTATAAAGATGTGGGTCATTCCAGAAGTAATGTCTTAAATCATAGAAGAACTTTTTATTTTGCTGGTATGTGAAACTAGGTGGTATAAATTTAGCAACAATATAATTAGCATAATCAGCATACCATGGAGCAGTGCGAGAAGCATTTATGACAGCTAATTGTTCATCAGGAAAGCTATCATCAATAGGTAGTGGGTCATCAAGAACATTCTCTAACCTAGATAAGTTGTCTGCAATGGGGTTCTCAGCTCCCTTTCTATCAATAATATGCAAATCAAATTCTTGTAGCAAGAGAACCCATCTAATAACTCTAGGTTTAGCACCTTTCTTTTCCATAAGATATTTAATAGCAGCATGATCAGTGTGAACAGTTACTTTAGAATCAAATATAAGGTCTGAACTTATCACAAGCAAATACAACTGCTAAAAATTCTTTTTTAGTAGTAGCATAATTTCTTTGGGCACTATCTAGAGTTTTACTAGCATATTGAATAACATTTAATTTCTTATCAACTCTTTGTCCTAGAATAGCCCCTACAGCATAGTCACTAGCATCACACATAATTTCAAATGGTAAATTCCAATCAGGAGGCTGAACAATAGGTGCAGAAACCAGAGCTTTCTTAAGTATTTCAAAGACAAAAGGAACATCTTTTTGTAAGAGATTAGTCAGAGGCCGGGAAATTTTAGAAAAGTCCTTAATGAACCTCCTATAAAAACTGGCATGACCAAGGAAACTTCTTATACCTTTAATGTCATTGGGACATGGCATCTTTTCAATAGCATCAACCTTAACTTTATCAACTTCAATACCTCTTTCAGAAATTCTATGCCCCAAGACAATACCTTCATTAACCATAAAAGTGGCACTTCTCCCAATTCAAGACAAGATTAGTTTCTTCACATCTCTACAAAACTCGATCAAGGTTCCTTAAGAAATCATCAAAAGAAGTCCCATAAACAGAGAAATCATCCATGAATACCTCAACAATCTTTTCACAAAAGTCAGAGAATATATCAGTCATACATCTTTGAAAGATAGCAGGTGCCTTACATAAACCAAAAGGCATACGTCTATAAGCAAAGGTACCGAAAGGGCAAGTAAAAGTTTTATTTTCTTGATCCTCTTTTGACACATGTATTTGAGAGAAACCAGAATAAACATCTAGAAAGCAAAAATGTGTATGCTTGGATAATCTTTCGAGCATTTTATCAATGAAAGGTAAAGGGTAATGATCCTTTTTAGTAGCTTTATTTAATTTGTGGAAATCAATTACCATTCTATAACCTGTAACAATTCTTTGTGGGATCAATTCATCTTTATCATTAGGAACAACTGTAATACCTCCCTTCTTAGGAACACAATGGACAGGACTTACCCACTGACTATCAGCAACGGGATAAATTATACCTGCCTCCAGAAGCTTTAGTATTTATTTTCTTACCACTTCTTTCATCTTAGGATTTAACCATCGTTGGTGATCAACAACTGGTTTAGCATCTTTCTCTAGATTTATTTTATGCTGGCATAGAGTGGGACTAATGCCCTTAAGATCATCAAGAGTATATCCAATAGCAGCACGATGCTTCTTCAGAGTTTTCAATAATTTCTTTTCTTCATGCTCTGAAAGGTTAGCATTAATAATAACAGGATATATCTCTTTCTCATATTTGAGAGTATCAGGTAAAGGTTTAAGCTCAAACACGGGATCACCCTTTGGTGGAGGGGGATCCCCTAGGATTTCAATAGGCAAGTTGTGTTTCAAAATAGGTCCCTGTTTAAAGAATACTTCATCTATTTCCCTTCTTTCATTCATAAACATATCATTTTCATGGTCTAGCAAATATTGTTCTAAAGGATCAGTAGGAGGCACGGCAATAGAAGCAAGACCAATAATTTCATCTTTACTAGGCAATTCTTTATCATGGGGTTGTCTACGAAATTTAGCAAAATTAAACTCATGAGACATATCCCCTAAACCAACAGAAACAATATCCTTGTTGCCGTCTATCTTAGCATTAAGAGTATTCAAGAAGGTCCTACAAATATAATGGGACAAAAGTCATCTTGTGGGGAACTAAGAACAAGAAAATCAGCAGGATATTTAACTTTCCCACACAAGACTTCAACATCTCTAACAATCCCAACTGGTGAAATAGTATCTCTATTGGCAAGCTTAATTGTAACATCAATCTCTTCTATCTCAGCAGGTGCAATATCATGCATAATTTCTTTGTATAAGGAATGAGGTATTGCACTTGCACTAGCACCCATATCACATAATCCATGATAGCAATGATCTCCTATTTTAACAGAAATAACAGGCATGCCTACAACAGGTCTATGTTTATTTTTAGTATCAGGTCTAGCAATTCTAGCAGATTCATTGCAGAAGTAAATAACATGCCCATCAATGTTATCGGCCAAGAGATCTTTAACCATAGCAACACTAGGTTCAACCTTAATTTGCGCAGGGGGTTTGGGTGTCTTAATATTACTTTTGTTGACCACGGTTGAAGCTTTAGCATGATCCTTTATTCTAACAGGGAAAGGTGGTTTCTCAATATAAGCAGTAGGAACAACAGAATCATTATAAGTGATAGTATTTTCTTCAACTTTAACAGGTGCAACTACTTTTACTTCAATGGGAGGATTATATTTAAACCACTTCTATTTAGGGAGATCAACATGAGTAGCAAAGGATTCACAAAAAGAAGCTACTATCTCAGAGTCAAGTCCATATTTAGTGCTAAATTCACGGAGAGCATCGGTATCCATAAAAGATTTAACACAATCAAACTTAGGTGTTATACCTGACTCCTTACCTTCGTTGAGTTCCCAATCTTCAGAGTTGCATTTAATTCTTTCCAATGAATCCCATTTGAATTCAATAGTCTTCATCATAAAAGATCTAGTATAAGAAGTATCGAGCATGGAGCGATTACTGAGAGAAAGCCGAGTATAAAATATTTAAATAATCATTTCTTTTGAGAGCTCATGATTGGGTCATGAATATAACATTGACTTAAGCCTCCCCCAAGCTTGAGCGATGCTTTCTCCTTCGCGAGGCCAAAAATTATATATATAATTACGATCACGATGAACAAGATGCATAGGATAAAAAACTTCGAATGAAATTCTAATTTAAATCGTTGGTAGTTCCATGATCCAATATCATCACATAGCCTCAACCATGTCAATGCATCTCCCTTCAAAGATGAACGGAAGACCTTCTTCTTGATAACATCCTCGGGCATACCTGCAAGCTTAAATAATCCACAAACTTCATTCACATAGATTAGGTGCAAATCGGGATGTAATGTTCCATCACCTGTGAAAGGATTAGCTAGCACTTTCTCTATCATACCCGAAGGAATTTCAAAGTAAACATTTTCAGTAGGTTTAGTAGGTTGAGGAACAACTCTTTTCTCTACTGGTCGGGGTGAAGATACACCGAACAAGACCCTCAAAGGATTATGTTCCATAGTAACAAGTGGCAGTAAATTTCAGCACATTATATAAATTTTTCCTTACCAAAATCCACCTACCAAAGGCGCTTCACTCCCCGGTAACGGCGCCAGAAAATAGTCTTGATGACCCACAAGTGTAGGGGATCTATCATAGCCTTTTGAATAAGTAAGAGTGTCAAACCCAATGAGGAGCAGAAGGAAATGATAAGCAGTTTTCAGTAAGGTATTCTCTGCAAGCACTGAAATTATCGATAACAAATAGTTTTGTGATAAGGTAATTTGTAACGAGTAGCGAGTAATGAAAGTAAATAAGGTGCAGAAAGATGGCGCAATCCTTTTTGTAGCAAAGGACAAGCCTGGACAAACTCTTATATAAAGGAAAGCGCTCCTGAGGACACATGGGAATTATCGTCAAGATAGTTTTCATCACGTTCATATGATTCCGTTCGGTACTTTGATAATTTGATATGTGGGTGGACCGGTGCTTGGGTACTGCCCTTACTTGGACAAGCATCCCACTTATGATTAACCCCCATTGCAAGCATCCGCAACTAGAACAGAAGTATTAAGGTAAACCTAACCATAGCATGAAGCATATGGATCCAAATCAGCCCCTTACGAAGCAACACATAAACTAAGGTTTAAGCTTCTGTCACTCTAGCAACCCATTGACACGTCTCCAACGTATCTATAATTTTTGATTGCTCCATGCTATTATATTATCTATTTTGGATGTTAATGGGCTTTATTTTACACTTTTATATCATTTTTGAGACTAACCTATTAACCGGAGGCCCAGCTCAAATTGCTGTTTTTATGCCTATTTCAGTGTTTCGCAGAAAAGGAATATCAAACGAAGTCCAAACGGAATGAAACCTTCGGTAATGTGATTTTCTCAACAAACGCGATCCAACAGACTTGGAGTGGGAGTCAAGAAACAATCGAGGAGGCCACGAGGCAGGGGGCGCGCCCTCCACCCTCGTGGGCCCCTCGTTGCTCCACTGACCTACTTCTTCCTCCTATATCAGTCCACGTACCCCCAAACATCCAGGAGCACCATGAAAACCTAATTCACCGCAGCAACCTTGTGTACCCGAAAGATCCCATCTTGGGGCCTTTTCCGGAGCTCCGTTAGAGGGGGCATTGATCACGGAGGGCCTCTACATCAACTCCATGGCCTCTCCAGTGATGTGTGAGTAGTTTACTTCAGACCTTCAGGTCCATAATTATTAGCTAGATGGCTTCTTCTCTCTCTTTGGATCTCAATACAAAGTTCTCCTCGATCTTCTTGGAGATCTATTCGATGTAATCTTCTTTTGCGGTATGTTTGTCAAGATCCGATGAATTGTGGGTTTATGCTCAAGTTTATCTATGAACAATATTTGAATATCCTTTGAATTTTTTATGTATGATTGGTTATCTTTGCAAGTCTCTTCGAATTATCAGTTTGGTTTGGCCTACTAGATTGATCTTTCTTGCAATGGGAGAAGTGCTTAGCTTTGGGTTCAATCTTGCGGTGTCCTTTCCCAGTGACAGCAGGGGCAGCAAGGCACGTATTGTATTGTTGCCATCGAGGATAAAAAGATGGGGTTTATATCATATTGCATGAGTTTATCCCTCTACATCATGTCATCTTACTTAAATCATTACTCTGTTCTTATGAACTTAATACTCTAGATGCATGCTAGATAGCGGTCGATGTGTGGAGTAATAGTAGTAGATGCAGAATCGTTTCGGTCTACTTGTCGCGGACGTGATGCCTATATAGATGATCATACCTAGATATTCTCATAACTATGCTCAATTCTATCAATTGCTCGACAGTAATTCGTTTACCCAGCGTAATACTTATTCTCTTGAGATAAGCCACTAGTGAAACCTATGGCCCCCGGGTCTATCTTCCATCATTTTAATCTTCCAACACTTAGATATTTCTATTGCCATTTATTTTACTTTGCATCTTTATTTCTCTTTATCATAAAATACCAAAAATATTATCTTATCATATCTATCAGATCTCACTCTCGTAAGTGACCGTGAAGGGATTGACAACCGCTTTATCACGTTGGTTGCGAGGTTCTTATTTGTTTGTGTAGGTGCATGGGACTCGAGCGTGGTATCCTACTAGATTGATACCTTGGTTCTCAAAAATGGAGGGAAACACTTACGCTACTTTACTGCATCACCCTTTCCTCTTCAAGGGAAAACCAACGTAGTGCTCAACAGGTAGCACCCATCATCTACTTATTACTTCCCAATGCCTCCCTCTAGGCCCAAACAATGGTGAAGTATCATGTAGTCGACTTTCACATGACACCACTAGAGGGATGACAACATACATCTCATCAAAATATCAAACGAATACCAAATTCACATGACTACTTATAGCAAGACTTGTCCCATGTCCTCAGGAACAAACGTAACTACTCACAAAGCATATTCATGTTCATAATCATAGGGGTATTAATATGCATAATGGATCTGAACATATGATCTTCAACCAAATAAACCAACTAGCATCAACTCCAAGGAGTAATCAACACTACCCACAGGTACCAATCTGAGGTTTGGATACAAAGATTGGATACAAGAGAT
Organism: Triticum urartu; assembly: GCF_056163025.1. NCBI lineage: Eukaryota > Viridiplantae > Streptophyta > Magnoliopsida > Poales > Poaceae > Triticum > Triticum urartu. The sequence continues at coordinate 395,036,154 of NC_141876.1, read as the reverse complement.
GAACTAGGGTTTGAGATGAGATGGTGCTGGTGAAGATGTTGATGGAGATTGACCCCCTCCCGATGAGAGGATCATTGGTGATGATGATGGTGATGATTTCCCCCTCCCGAAGGGAACTTTCCCAGGCAGAACAGCTCTGCCGGAGCCCTGGATTAGTTCCGCCTCGTGGCGGCGGAGTTTCGTCCCGAAAGCTTGCTTATGATTTTTTTTCCTCGACGAAAGACTCCATATAGCCAAAGATGGGCATCAGAGGGCCACCAGGGGGCCCACAAGGCAGGGGGCGCGCCCAGAGGGGTAGGGCGCGCCCCCACCCTCGTGGACGGTGGGTGGCCCCCTCTGGTACTTCTTTCGCCCAATATTTTTATATATTCTATAAATAATTCCCATGGAGTTTCAGGACTTTTGGAGATGTGCAAAATAGGTCTCTAATATTTGCTCCTTTTCTAGCCCAGAATTGCAGCTGTCGGCATTCCCCCTCTTCATGTAAACCTTGTAAAATAACAGAGAATAGGCATAAGTATTGTGACATAATGTGTAATAACAGCCCATAATGCAATAAATACCGACATAAAAGCATGATGCAAAATGGACGTATCACAAGCATTAAGCATGGCAAAGCCATATCAACATCAATCTCAGGACATAACGGATACTAGGGATCAAGCCCTAACAAAACTAACTCGATCACATGATGAATCTCATCCAAATCCTCACCGACCAGTGAGCCTACGAAGGAATTAATCACTCCTAGTGGGGAGCATCATGGAATTGACAATGAGGAAGGGTTGGTGATGATGAAGATCGAAGATCCCTCTCTCCGGAGCCCCAAACGGACTCCAGATATGGCCTCCCATTGAAGAACAGGAGGTGGCGGTGGCTTTGTATCGTGAAATGAGATAATTCTTCCTCTGTGATTTTTTCTAGAAAAATAGGTATTTATGGAGTTGGACTTAGGGTCTGCGGGGCCACCAGGTGGGCATAACCCACCTGGGCGTGCCTGAGGGGGGGCGCCCTGGTGGGTTGTGCTCACCCAGGGGCCCCTCTCCGGTGATTCTTGGCTCCAGTATTTTTCTTTTATTGCATAAAAATTCTCCACAAAGTTTCATTCCAATCCGAGAACTTTTATTTCTGCACAAAAACAACACCATGGTAGTTCTGCTAAAAACAAAGTTAGTCCGGGTTAGTTTCATTCAAATCATGCAAATTAGAGTCCAAAATAAGAGGAAAAGTGTTAGGAAAAGTAGATACGACGGAGACGTATCATTTGCTTAAAGTTTGCGGGGAAAACAGACGTTTGGACCGATCCACGGACATATGGGGTACCGCCTTGGATGGCGAAACACGTCCGGACCATGTGGTTCGGGACCGATGCGGGTGATTTGAGGGTTAGCGTTGGAGATGCCCTAAATACCTTCCTGATTTACATCTCCTCCTCCTTACCAAGATCCCACGACTCCAACCCTAGCCGCTCGCCACCACAGCTTCCCTACACGCCGTTGTCATGGTCCCCCTCCTCTTCCCGTCCGGCGACCTCGTCAGCGGCAAGAGGAGTGGGGACCCGTCCACCTCCTTTTATTTTATTTTTAGGTTTTTGTTTGCTTGGCGACATCGACAAGGTGGTGGCGGTGATAGCATGTTGGAATAAGGTCTCTCCCTACCCCGACGACGTCTGATCCAGTGTCGACAAAGGTCATGTGAGAGTCCATGTCCCTAGATTTGTTTGTTCCCTTCAGATCTTGGCAGTTGGTGTGTCTTTCGAGGAGAGCTATTGTCTAGCTATTGGTGTTGCAACTTTGATATCTTCTTCGGTTTTGTTCTGTTGCATGGTCTGGTTTCACTGGTACAGCTACCTCGTAAACAAACGGTTTAAAACCCCTTTCCGGGACGGCATTTGGAACCGTTGCCAAGTGAGTGAGGGCGATAGGGGGGTCCTTCCCATACAACCCAAAAATTGTCGGGGATAGCCCTCGTAGGACCCAGGTTGGGGCCATGTGCGATCGGGCGAGGCATGGAAACCCAATCATTTCCATAGGTATGTACATCCCACATGGTGAATCCCAGAAATCATTTCCGTAGGTATGTACATCCCACACGGTGAATCCCAGAAATCATTTCCGTAGGTATGTTCATCCCACACGGTGAATCCTAGAAATCATTTCCATAGTTTGTACATCCGACACGGTGAATCCCAGAAAATCATTTCCGTAGGTATGTACATCCACACAGTTCTTTGTGTGGAAACGTGTGTGCAAGGTGGCATAACGCAAACAGTTTGCTACCGGAAGCCGTGTGTGATTGTTAGTTGATCAAACACGCCTTCTTTCTAGAAACCATGCGGGTTGTTTGAGTTCATCACCCATAGTGATGTCTGAGTAACCGTTTGCAATAGAAAACCCCAATAAGCAGGGTAATTAGCCTATTATTGATAATCCATGTACTAATCAAACTGATATTTCTTATAAAACACGCCAGATATTTCATATTCATATAAAAGCAACCAGGATTTCATAATCAAATTACATCAGATAGCTTCGGCACTCAGTTACGCCATTACACAACAGCACCAAGTTTCACATGCAGCATCAAAAAACTTTGGAAAGTAGCATCATACACGGTAAATAGACAGATGAATCTCATCTGGGAAACTGCAGAAGTGGAAGGAAAATATTGAGCCTTCAGTGACGTTGAATGTCCTTGCAACTTTAGGCCAGTGGCTATGGATAATTGCCCGTCCAACCTTCGTCCTCTTCAGCAAGACTTCAATATTGTACCGTGGGTATTTAATGAATACCTTCCTGGCCTCTTGACCATGCAGGTGGTTTGAGAGGTAATCATCGATGAACTGCTTTGAAAAGTACTGAAAACAAAGCTATGCATAAATCGCTGTTGTAAATTTTGAAATGGCGCAAGGGGTAAAAACAAGGTAAAAGAGTTGGTACCATCCTATAGTTGACTGATGTCTTCTTCATTGTCCAAATAAAGATCGTGCTGTTATCCGTCGCAAGTTTCTTCATCCTAACAATCTTTCTGAGTTTCTTGACTTGAATTAGATTCATGGACATCTCATTTCTGCATATGCAAAATGGGTCGAACAGTGGGTCTAAGCCTTTGATAGCAGGACCTACATGTGCAAGACCAAATTGTAAGAAACCTAAATATTAGAATGATTCCTGCAACTGCACAATAATGTGCTATTAGCCAAAGGACCCTGCTTGAACAAACCTCGATGGTAAACCGCAGTGTCTCCCATTGTTTCCCTGCAACACACATAAGGAAGATCTTGATCAGGCTAACTGAGAGTTGCCATACTATCAGTAGAATATGTATTGAGTACAGCCAAATTCGATTGGTGTCACATGCATAACAATACAAAATTGTACCCACAGCAAATGAAAATCAAATTGCAGAACTGAACCAAACAGTTAAATGGACAGCAGACCAAATGAACCAAAACAGTTAATTGAGCATGACATTGCAGAATAGAAACATGTACTAGAAGATAAGACAGTTAACAAAACAAAGAATGCTTGAGAACAGTACTACAAAATTTAGCAATTGTTGGACCAAAGTTTTAACTGAACATTACATTTTAGAGGACCAAATTGTTAACTGAACATCAGATTGCATATTAACATTATAGAGGACAAATCACTAGAAGGCACTGGCGGTGGCCTCGAGAAAACATCACGAGCTGTATTTTAAAGTAGACAACCGCGCTGTGGTGTCGACGGTGGCCTCGAAGACGAGGCGCTCCTCCAAGATCTGGCGGTCGACACGCATGTCAGCCATAGCAACCTCATTCACGCGTGCGGCCGCAGCTACTCAGCTCCATGTTATACTACGTGTAAAATGGCTGTGGGCGGCGCTTAATTGGAGGAGGGGGTAGTGATTCCGGTGGAAGGTGTCGCTCCATCAGTCGGGGCATGTGGGACAGGAAAGCAGGAGGATGGTGTGGGTGGGGTGTGGATTACCTAACCATATCGATGAGGCCACGCAGCAAGAAGAAGGGTCAGCGGCAAGGAGGTCGCGCAGCAAGAAGAAGGGTCACCGGCGAGGAGGCGGTGCTGCAAGAAGAAGGTTCGCCGGCGAGGAGGCAACACTGCAAGAAGAAGGGTAGCCAGCGAGGAGGAGGCGCTGCAAGAAGAAGGGTCGCCGACGAGGAGGCTAAGTTGCCAGTAAGCAGTAGTGAAGGTTTAAACTTGGAAAGCGAGGAGGAACAGTGGAAATGTGGCTTTTGGTAGGAGGGAGGGGGCGGGGAGATAGATATTTCCGCGGTGGCAAAAAAATTTCGCTCGGTGCCGCGAGAAACTAGCGCGCAAGTGTGGTTCAAGCGGGGCGGTGGACTGTAGACGATGAAGCTTCCTGCGTAAGCCAGACAAGACGGTGTGCCAAGATATTTTATATCGCATCCCGCATGATTCTTTCTAGTAACTGTTTGTGGTATACCTGATTTTTTTTCTTTATGTTTTGAAAGACAAAATGGTGTTACAGAGGGAAAGGATGGTGTTTCAATTGCTAGAACATTTACGTACAGTGAACATGCAACTAGTACATCGGTGTCGTGTTTAAATTTTGAATTATTCCGTGTTTGTTTGGAATTTTTATGCATTAATTGAGTTTCTGGGCATTTAATGTGCATAATTCAACTTTGAACTACAAGCACATGCTCCAATGCACCAAAGTTTGCTGAAAAATCACATGTGTGTCTTTGGGTGAATTTATAGGTCCCATGAAAGAAATGTGAACAAAATTCAAACATCTGGGTGTCGTGGCTCAGCCGGAATGATTGAGAAACTTGGTTCTTAATTCCTGTAAATCCAAAACACGGCTAAAAATCATGAAACTTGGCATGGTATCATGACATGGCACCAACATGCTGCAGTAAATTTTTTGGCCGAATTGGGACAAGCTTTGGTGTAAGCTTCTTGCAAACCGGAGCTTCCCTCAAGAAGGCTCCTAGTTCCGAGAGGGAACATGTCACCTCCGTGTGTGAAACGACATACGTACACTGCCTTCTCCCGCCTCAATTTTTGTACACAGGCAGATTAGACCAAATAGAAGTATCGTGCTAAAATTTGAAATTATTCCGTGTTCGTTTGGCCTTTTTATACATTAATTGAGTTTCTGGGCATTTAATGTGCAAAATTCAAATTTGGACTACAAGCACGTGCTCTAGTGCACCATAGTTGTTTGAAAAATCACATGTGTGTCCTTGGGTGAATTTCTAGGTCCCATGCAAGAGATGGGAGTGAAATTCAAACATCTGGACGTCGTGGCTCGGCCGAAAAGATTGAGAAACTTGGTTTTTAATTCCTGTAATTTCAAAACACGCCTGAAAATCATGAAACTTGGCATGGTGTCATGACATGGCGCGAACATGCTATCGTAATTTTTTTTCGCCGAATTGGTACAAGCTTTGGTGTAAGCTTCTTGCAAACTGGAGCTTCCCTCAAGAAGGCTCGTGGTTCCGAGAGGGAACGTGTCACCTCCGTGTGCGAAACGACATACGTACATTGCCTTCTCCCGCCTTAATTTTTTTGCACATCCACATTAGACCAAATAGAAGGACCATGCTAAATTTTGGAATTATTCCGGACTCGTTTCGCCTTTTTATATATTAATTGAGTTTCTGGGCATTTAATGTGCATAATTCAAATTTGAACTACAAGCACAGGCTCTAGTGCACCAAAGTTGTTTGAAAAATCACATCTATCCTTGGGTGAATTTCTAGGTCCCATGCAAGCGATTGGAGTGAAATTCAAACGCCTGGGTGTCGTGGCTCGGCCGAAAAGATTGAGAAACTTCATTTTTAATTCATGTAATTCCAAAACACGCCTAAAAATCATGAAACTTGGCATGGTGTCATGACATGGCACGAACATGCTGCGGTAATTGTTTTGGCCGAATTGGGACAAGCTTTGGTGTAAGCTTCTTGCAAACCGGAGCTTTCCTCAAGAAGGCTGCTGGTTCCAAGAGGGAACATGTCACCTCCGTGTGCGAAACGACATACGTACACTGCCTTCTCCCGCCTTATTTTTTTACACATCTAGATTAGAACAACTATAAGTACCGTGCTAAATTTTGGAATTATTCTGGGCTAGTTTCGCCTTTTTTATACATTAATTGAGTTTTTGGGCATTTAATGTGCATAGTTCAAATTTGAACTACAAGCACATGCTCCAGTGCACCAAAGTTGTTTGAAAAATCACATGTGTGTCCTTGGGTGAATTTCTAGATCCCATGCAAGAGATGGTAATGAAATTCAAACATATGGGCCTCGTGGCTCGACCAAAAAGATTGAGAAACATGGTTTTTTAATTCCTGTAATTCTAAAACACGCCTGAAAATCATGAAACTTGGCATGGTGTCATGACATGGCACCAACATGCTGCGGTAATATTTTTGGCCGAATTTGGACAAGCTTTGGTGTATGCTTCTTGCAAACCGGAGCTTCTCTCAAGAAGGCTCATGGTTCCGAGAGGGAACGTGTCACCTCCATGTGCAAAACGACATACGTACACTGCCTTCTCCCGCCTTATTTTTTACACAGCCAGATTAGACCAAATAGAAGCATCGTGCTAAATTTTGGAATTATTTCGGGCTCGTTTTGCCTTTTTTATACATTAATTGTGTTTTGGGGCATTTAATGTGCATAATTCAAATTTGAATTACAAGCACATGCTCCAGTGCACCAAAGTTGTTTCAAAAATCACATGTGTGCCCTTGGGTGAATTTCTAGGTCCCATGCAAGATATGGGAGTGAAATTCAAACATCTCGGCGTCGTGGCTCGGCCAGAAAGATTGAGAAACTTGGTTATTTAATTTCTGTAATTCCAAAACACGCCTGAAAATCATGAAACTTGGCATGGTGTCATGACATGGCACCTGTAAGTGCATCTAGTGCCACCCCTAGTTGGTTTTGGAGTATTGACGACAAACCTAGTTGAGGGACTAATGTGTTTGTGAGAATTGCAGGAAAACACAGGTAGAAGTCCCTCATTGATTCGGTTTACTACCAGAGATGACCCCTAAAATGAATGAAGACATTGAAGTCAAAGGTGGTATATGAAGATATTCACATTGAAGACTATGACAACAGAAGACACGTTATGAAGCCTATGGAACTCGAAGACTTAGATCTTTCGTAGTTCTTTTTATTTTTGTTGAGTCATAGGAACCACCGTACTGTTAAGTGGGGTCCAGGAGAACAAGTCAGAATGACTTAAGTGATGCCTAAATCAAAAACCTATGTCTTCGAGTGAAGACAATGAGAGCAAATCTTGTCCAGAGCCGGACAAGTCAGCTTTGCTTGTAGCCCAAGTAAAGTTGCCATGAGAGTTCGAAATCTGACCGTTGAGACACGTGTCAGTTCCTTAGTGACCCAGGGTCATTTCGGACAAATCAGGTCGGGTTGCCAAGTGGCTATAAATAGCCCACCCCCACAACCATAAACAGTTGGCTGCTCAGATTTCAGTGCACGGCTTTTGTCGTTTGAGAGCAACCCACCTCGAAGCCTTTGAGAGAAAATTCCTAGTGAGGAGAAAAGCCCTAACCACCCAGAGCCAGAGTAAATTGGGCATCACTTAAGTCTTCTTGTCTGTGTGATCTGAAGACTTATTACACTTGAGGACTGTGAATCCTCCAGACGGTTAGGCATCGCATTCAGAGCATCCAAGAGACATTGTGGATTGCCAGTGAACGAAGTCTGTGAAGGTTTGGGAGTCTACCTTGAAGACTTACCAGAGTGATTGGGCGAGGACTAAGTGACCTTAGCTCAAGGAGATTACGGTGAGGACTTGGTGTCCTAAACTGTGTGTTCAGGACTGGGTGTCCGGGACTGTGTGTCCTAAGGTTTAAATACCTAGCCGCTCCAACCAGACGTACAGTTGTCACAGCAACTGGAACTGGTCCAACATATCATTGTCTTCAACGAGTCACTGGTTTCATCTTCACTTCCTTCTCTTGCTGTTACTCATTGTGAAGTCATTGCGTGCTTGCTTTATCATTTGTCTTCACAACGTGAATGCATGATCTGTTTGGCTTCATAACTTCTTCCTACTTGATCCTTATTACACTGAAGCTGTTTGTCACTGTGCTTTCACTCTATTGAATACATGACCATGGCTGGCCTAGTGTAATCTAACTTCCGCTGCATAGTAATAGGCACAATCTTCACTGGTTGTCTTCATAACTCCCAAGTTTTGAAGACTTTCATAAAAATCGCCTATTCACCCCCCCCCTAGTCGATATAACGCACTTTCAATTGGTATCAGAGCAAGGTGCTCCCTTGTTCTGTGTGATTCGGTTTAACCACCTGGAGTTTTAGCTATGTCGACTGCAGGGATAATCAAAGTCTCCGTTGCGTGCCCCGTCTTCGATGGAACTGAATATCCCTACTGGAAGAATAAGATGCGCATGCATCTTGAAGCCATTGACGTCGACCTATGGTATGTCGTCGAGAACGGCGTTCCCAAGGCTGGAGAAGGTGTCACTGCTCCTGATGTCAAGAAATTCGTTCAACTGGACTCTACTGCCAAGAACATCATCTGTGGTCATCTGACCAAAGGACAGTATGGCCGTGTGAGTGCCTTGAAGACATCCAAACTGGTCTGGGACTGGCTCTCCAAGGTCAATGAAGGCATCTCAACCTAGAGAGATCAACGAATCAGTGTCCTTCGCAATCTCTTCAACCGCTTCAAGCGAAATGACAATGAGAATGTCCAGCACACATTTGATAGACTCACTGACATCACAAATGAGCTTCAAGCCCTCGGCGCCACTGAAATCACCAAACATGAAATCGTCAAAACGCTGCTGAGATCACTTGATTGTTCGTTTAACATCCTGGCCCTGATGATTCAAGAACGTCCTGATTTCAAGACACTCGATCCATCTGACATACTTGAGAGGCTCAACACACACGAGTTTCAGCTTTCTGAGAAAAGAGATATCTACGGTCCAAACTATGGGCGAACTCGCGCCTTGAAGGCAAAAGCTGTCTCCTCATCTGAAGAAGAATCTGACTGCAGTTCTGATGATCCTGAAGACATTGGAAGAGAACTTGCAATGCTAGTGAAGAAGTTCCAAAAATTCACCAAGAAGAAAGGCTTCAGAAAATCTTCACGATCAAGCTCAAGGAATGATGAAGCTTCTTCTCATGACTACAAGAAGAAAACATGTCACAAGTGCAAGAAAACTGGACACTTCATCTCTGAGTGTCCACAGTGGGACAATGAGAACAGAAGGAAGAAGAAGAGCAAGGAATATGATTCTGACGACAAGAAGAAGAAGAAATACTCAAAGTCTTCTTCCAAGTCTTCATCAAAGTCTTCATCACACAAGAAGAGCTCATCTGGCAAGGCACGTGCGTTTGTTGGAAAGGAGATGGATTCAGAGGAGGAGTCCGCATCTGAGGAGGCAGAGGTGGAGTCTGAGGAGGAGTCTGATTTTGGCATTGCGAGTCTGGCTACAGCATACGTCGCCAAGTCCATCTTCAACACTGAAGACAATGACTGCATCACCGACACCAACGCAAATGACAAGAACGACTCCACTCCTACCTACTGCTTCATGGCACGCGGTGCCAAGGTAAACACACGCACTACTCGCTATGAAACATCTAGTGACGATGACTCTGAATGTGATTCAAAACCTAGCTACAAAACACTTGCTAAAATTGCAACTGAACAACAGAAGCTATGGAACATATTCAAAAACTGTTAGACAGAAGCGATGATCTGTTGGGTGCTGAAATGACTCGATCTGAATCCTTAATTGAAGACATAAAAAACCTTCACGTTAAGTATCAGGAACTTGAAGATCGTCATGATACTCTCTCAACAACTCATGAAAAGCTTTCCTATGATTATCTTCAAAGGAAGCAAGAACTTGAGAAATTGAGGGTGGCTCATGAAGATCTTCAAAAGGAAAACGAGTCACTTCGCTCCGAACAGATCAGTCCCGCTCAGGAAGGATTTGAACCACCATGTCTTAAATGCATTGAGCGTGATAATGCTAATTCTGTTGCTGAATGTTCCACTTCTACTACTGTTGCAATATCTTCAACTGTTGACGTGGTAACTAACCCCTCTGCTGAGGATACCACTACTATTGCTGATGAGAATGCTATGTTGAAGACATTGCTTGAAACAGGGATGTACAAAAGTCTTAAAGGACATCAGACACTATGTGATGTCCTCAAGAAGCAGATCCTGAATCGAAACCCTAGGAAAGAGGGTGTTGGATTTGTGAGGAAAATCAATGCAGATGGCTCTTACTGGAAACCTGAGCAGTACCCCAAAACCACATGGGTTGCTGCAAAGGAACTTTCAGCAGATCCATCCAACTTATCTGGCTTCACTTGTGCTAACCCCATTATCATTGATGAATCCTTTGATGCAAACTATAAACTGTTTAAGAATCAGAATGGTGAAGTGTTTGCCAGGTACATTGGTACTAACTGCAGGAATGGACCACCTATGAAGAAGATCTGGGTTTCCAAAAAGTGTCTGGAAAATCTTCCTGTGAATGTCTTCATGACACCTCACTTGAAGAAGACAAATCTCAGACCAAAGGCTTCATACGGTCCAATGGCTTCATACAAACAGAGGACTCACCTGAGTCACACTAACACAAATGTTTTGCAGGGAAACCATACTCAGGCACATGAGTATGAGAGCGGTTCATCGAACCGTGTTCATGTGACCAAAAATTATTCTGCTTATTCCTATGAGTATTATTGTCCACCTGCTAGACTGTTTGCTAAGGCTTCAAAGCCAAAATTCTCAGATGCTGCACTTAGACTTATTGCTTCTAAGCCACCCTTGAAGATGTGGGTGGTTAAGAAAGCTTAACTCTCTTTTGCAGGGAAAGGTCTCCAGCAGAAAAACAAAATCTTCTGATGCTATTGCTGGGGACCTTAAAAATCTTGTAGGGCGCAAGATAAAATGCCCGAATGGGATCAATATGTACTTCGTTCCTGAATCGCATGCTACTCTCCCTATTAGTCCTAATCTGGATTTCAGTTTTCATAACCCACTGGTTCGTCAAATGTTTATGCTTCATAATTCTCTTCGTGAAGCCTATCCCCCTAACTGTACTGTAGGGTACGACACTAGCGACTTCAAAATCTTCAGAATGGATTATTGACAGTGGGTGCACAAATCACATGACTGGCAGAAGAAGCCTTCTTATGGACTCAACATTACGTCCATCCGACAAGAGCCACATCACATTTGCTGACACTGGTAAAAGTAAGGTATTGGGTCTAGGTAGAGTTGCAATATCAAAGGATCAACACATGGATAAAGTCATGCTTGTTGAATCCCTTGGCTTCAACTTAATGTCTGTCTCAATGCTTTGCGATCTGAATATGATTGTAATGTTTGGAAAATATCGCTGCCTGGTGCTAATGGAATCTGACAAATCTCTAGTGTTTGAAGGGTATCGGAAAGGTGATTTGTACATGGTAGATTTCTCAGCAGGACCACAACTTGCGGTATGCCTTCTTGCAAAAGCTTCAGAATGCTGGCTTTGGCATCGGAGGCTTGGGCATGCTGGCATGAGGAACCTCCACACCCTTGCGAAGAAGAAGCATGTCATAGGCATCGAGGGCGTCAAGTTCAAGAAAGACCATTTATGCGGTGCCTGTGAAGCAGGGAAGATGACAAGGGCAAAACATCCTTCGAAGACAATCATGACTACTACACAACCCTTCGAACTGCTCCACATGGATCTTTTCGGTCCCACTCACTACTCAACTTTTACTACTACTGCTTGCCTCTATGGCTTCGTCATTGTTGATGATTACTCTAGATATACTTGGGTACACATAATCCTTTACAAGACTGAAGTGCAGGATGTCTTCAGACGCTTCGCCAATCGAGCTATGAACAATTTTGGCGCCAAGATAAAGCACATTAGAAGTGACAACGGCACTGAATTCAAGAACACTGGCCTTGATACATATCTTGATACCTTGGGCATCACACATGAATTCTCAGCTCCGTACACGCCACAGCAGAATGGCGTCGTCGAACGCAAGAACAGAACACTCATTGAAATGGCCAGAACAATGCTAGATGAATACAAGACTCCAAGAAAATTCTGGACTGAAGCCATTGATACTGCATGCCATACAATCAATCGTGTTTATCTTCACAAGCTTCTGAACAAGTCATCTTATGAACTCCTAACTGGCAAGAAGCCAAATGTCAGTTACTTCAGAGTATTTGGCGCAAAGTGCTGGATCAAGGACCCACATCACACCTCAAAGTTTGCACCAAAAGCACATGAGGGCTTTATGCTTGGATATGGAAAGGATTCACACTCCTACAGAGTCTTCAATCTCTTCCATTACAAAGTGGTCGAAACAGTGGATGTGCGGTTTGATGAAACAAATGGTTCACAAAGAGAGAACTGCCAAATGTGCTAGATGAAGTCCCAGCTAGTGAATCAATCAAGCTTATGGGAATTGGAGAGATTATGCCTTCTGAAGCTCATCCTGAAGAAGAACTCATCATCTCAGCACCTGATCAACATGAAGACAATGCTCAGCATGAAGACATTCCTCCAAACAACAACACAGATCAGCAAGAGCAAAGTCTTCGCCCTATACATCCTCGTGTTGCAAATGAAGTGCAGATTGACAGAATACTTGACAGCATCAATGCACCTGGTCCACTCACTCGTTCAAGGGCAACTCAGCTAGCAAACTTCTGTGGGCATTTCGCATTCGTCTCAATATCAGAACCCAAGAAAGTTGAAGAAGCCTTCATGGAACCTGAATGGATTCAAGCTATGCAAGAAGAGCTTCAACAGTTTGAGCTGAATAATGTATGGGAACTGGTTAAGCGTCCCGATCCACGGAAGCACAACATAATAGGCACCAAATGGATATACCGCAACAAGCAAGATGAGCATGGTCAAGTTGTCAGAAACAAAGCTCGTCTCGTTGCTCAAGGATATACTCAAGTAGAGGGCATTGACTTCGATGAAACTTTTGCTCCTGTGGCTAGGCTTGAAGCCATACGCATACTGCTAGCCTATGCAAATTATCATAACATACTTCTATATCAAATGGATGTGAAAAGTGCCTTTCTCAATGGCAAGATTGAAGAAGTGTATGTTGCACAACCACCTAGTTTTGAAAATCCAAAACATCCTGATATGGTATACAAGCTCAACAAGGCACTGTATGGCCTCAAACAAGCCCCTAGGGCCTGGTATGATACACTCAAGTACTTTCTGAAGAGCAAAGGCTTCATACCTGGTTCCCTGGATCCCACTCTTTTCACGAACACATACGATGGTGAACTGTTTGTGTGCCAAATATATGTGGATGACATTATCTTCGGCTGCACCAATCGGAAGTACAGTGAAGAGTTTGGATATATGATGCAAGAGCAATATCAGATGTCCATGATGGGGGAGCTGAAGTTCTTTCTTGGTCTTCAAATCCGACAACAGCGCAATGGATCTTCATATCTCAAGAGAAGTATCTCAAAGATTTCCTGAAGAAGTTCGGTATGCAAGACTGCAAAGGCTTCACAACACCAATGCCAGCCAAACATCATCTAGGTCCTGACAACAATGGTAAAGAGTTTGATCAAAAGGTATACCGCTCCATGATTGGGTCTTTGCTTTATTTATGTGCATCTAGGCCAGATATCATGCTTAGTGTTTGCATGTGTGCTCGATTTCAAGCGGCACCAAAGGAGTCGCATCACTTAGCTGTGAAGCGAATTCTTTGATATTTGGCTCACACCCCAACTCTAGGATTATGGTATCCAAAGGGCTCAGAGTTTAATTTGGTTGGATTTTTGGATGCTGATTATGCTGGTGACAAAGTTGATCGCAAGTCTACATCAGGCACATGTCACTTTCTGGGACGATCACTTGTATGTTGGTCTTCAAAGAAGCAGAACTGTGTATCTCTCTCCACTGCTGAATCTGAATACATTGCTGCTGGATCTTGCTGCGCTCAGCTTCTGTGGATGAAGCAAACACTCGAGGATTATGGCATTCATCTGAAGCAAGTGCCACTTTACTGCGACAACAAAAGCGCCATGAAGATTGCCAACAACCCAGTTCAGCACTCGAAGACAAAGCACATTGAAATTCGCCATCACTTTCTCAGAGATCATGTTGTGAAGGAAGACATTGATATCATACACGTCAACACTGAAGAGCAATTGGCAGATATCTTCACCAAGCCCTTGGATGAGAAGAGGTTTTGCAAGTTACGGTGTGAGCTAAATATCTTGGAATCCTCAAATGTCCTGTGATCAGGCACACATCCTAACACTTATGCATATTGATGACTTAGATGTGCAACGCACAAAGTAAAGTATATCTTCAATCAATGAAGACATACATTCTAAGTGTGAATACATTAATGTGGAATTTGACTTCGGAGCGCCACAATAATTGTGCGCCGTGTCTGGGTCTAATACTTCCTATATGGTGGGTAACGCCACCACCAAACGTTCCATTTTGAAGTATTTAACTCATGGCGTTACCTTGCAATATCTTCACATTGGTTTGGCTTCGAACTTAACATGTCTTCATGATTATCTTCACTACGATGATTATATATATATATATATATGCTCTAAGTGTTCTGTCCTCTACAGCATTCACTTATAGCTATGTCTTCTTGGTTGAATCTTTTGAACTAAGTGAATGTGATCGGACCCTAACCTCTCTATGCTTTCTATCTCAAACTCTATCTCTCCAAGTCATATGCATTCTGTTGAAACTGTCAAATGTCTTCACTGTGTCCTTGTCAGCTGAAGACATAGAGACAACCATAAAAGTCCATTTTTAATGCTCATTCCTCCACATAAGATCCGGAGAAGCAGGAACGACAGCCCGACAATTTAGGCGTGCGTGGGACGTGGAACAAACCCCAAACTTCCGCTAACTGGCCACGCGTGCCTCAAATGCGAACCGCCAGGGGCACCTGCATAATAGCACAGCGCCGCCTCTGAGTCTATAAATTCACACTTACCGCAGTCATTATCTCCTTCCATCCTCGCACGAACCCTAGCGCCACCGCTAGCACTCGACGACGCCGGAGACGAAGCGCTTCGCTGCCGCAACCTCTCCAATGCCGTCCTCACGCCAACCGCGGACATCGTCCTCTCCGCCGTCGCCGTAGGTGTTTTTCGTCGCCAAGTTAGGGCACGGAGGACTGAACTGCTCGGCATCAACTTCCTTCCGTCTAGCAGTTCCAGTGTGGTAAATAAAACTTCTTTTTACAGCCTCTTTTGATCTCTTGGTTCTGTCACTTTCAACCATAAGAAGTTTCTCTTCACACCAGTTAGATCTCTCGCTGCATCTCATAACATGCCTAGTATATTCACTTGTTCTTCATAAAGTAGTTAGATTCCTCACTTGTACTGATCTATGGGTTCGTACAAATCTGGAACCAACTTCTTATCTATAAGTGAATGTCTTCGCACAATGAGGTCAATGTCTTCTAAACTGATTAATCTTCAAAACCTTCTGAGAATGCATATGACCTCTTCCCCTTCCCTCGCACCTTAATGCTGTCACAGGTACATGTCCGTGGGAGAATCCTTCGGTTCTCATAGTCTGCATTCATTTGCAGAATTCCTACAGCATCACATAAACTCTCCTGAAGCCAGTTCCTGTTTGTCCAGAATAAGAAATCCTTTGAAGCCTTTGAAAGTTTTGAAGCCTTTCAAGTTAAAGTTTATGGCTTCAGTTGCAGCAGCAAGAAAGGGGGGCAGACAGAGATGTGAGGGAACTTCCAAGGATCTGCCTGAAGACATGGCAGAAATGTACAAAACAGATCCAGAAGAGAGCTATGGGCAGCGCAAAACCCGAATCCAATGGATTCGACGCTATTGGGCAGAACAGTGGTTCAAATACCGCTTCGTCACCCAGGAGTATGCTGAAAAGAATGCAATCAAGAGTCCATGGGGGGATATCGTATACAAGAACCTTGTACCCAGAACCAGAGATGAAGCCATTGCTCAAGGCTTCTACCCATGCATGGTCCGAGGACCACAGCCTGATGATGCACATCCGTCGTCACTTCTCTGGTGTCGTGACGACAATCTCTTCAAACGCAACTTTCAGTTTGCTCAACAGTCTGCGAAGCTAAACAAGAAGAAATTTGGGCTTGACTTCAATCCTGGTCCCTCCTTACCAAGGGCAGATGGCACACGCGACGCGGAACCCAATATCATCGGTCCGTTTTCCAATCTTGAGGGCCTGATCACCCACATCTTAGTCCAAGGGACTGCTGTGAATGACCCTCCAGCTGATTCTGAGTCTGATGAAGCTCCTGCTGTGCCGAAGCCAAAGCAGACAAAGAAACCAAAAGCTTCGAAGCCGGCCCCTGCCTCAAAAATCTCAAGGGCGAAGCCATTGAAAACTGCACCTCCTGAAGTCAGTGTGCAGTCTGAAGATGTATCCCGCATCTCCAAGCCCCTGAAGGATAAGGAGCCCCAGCAACACACAGGCAAAGAGCTCACTGCTGCTGCCATTTTGCGCAGTGAAGCCATTGATCTATCAAGCGATGAAGATCTGGGCAATGACGCACTAGAACAGCTCATCAAAAGCAAGGAGGAAGCGGAAATCTTCAACAATCTGCCTCTCTTTGATGTCGCCATCATCCACGGCTTCATCTATGAATGGTTTGACACACCAGATATAAGCTTCAATGATCTGCAGCTGCCTGTTGGACTCAGCGTCGCCTTCCAAGGCGCAATTGCTCCAGAACTGGCCATTGCTCAGCGCATTGTTGAGCTGAAGCAGAAAATTGATCATGAAAAAGCTCAGTTCAAGAAGCACATGGCCAGTCTCAGCGTGCATGAAGTGAGAAGCTTCAAAATCATGCTGCATGATCTCAAAGAAAACTTTCTGAAGAAGCGTGCTGAAGCTCAAGGCTCGCGTGAAAGGATGAAGTCATTGGCTGACAAATGTGTTCAAGCCTACAACGAGGCTGAAAAGCGCAAGGCACTTGGGCGTCCAGGCATCGACCCCAAGATGGCCGCAAAGAAGAAGAAGCAGCCTGCTGTGAGTGAACCAGAGGCATCAAGACAAGTAGCCACTTCCATTGTCTTCCCAACCGCCACGACTGGCTCGAAGCCAAAGAGCCGGTCAACAGCTTCAGAGCTAAAGAAGACAAGAGCTACAGAAGCTGAAGCCAGAAAAAGGAAGAGCTCTGAAGCCTCTCCTTCTGCCCCCAGTAAAAAGAAGCGCAAGACTAAGAAATCTAGGGCTGATCCCACAGAGCCCTTGATGGTTGAACCCCTTTCTGTCATTCACCCCAATGCAGAAAGAAGACTAACAGTTCATGAGCCTGCTCCCACAGAGGCACCTGACGCTGAAGATATTCCAGCAGCCGACCCACTAGCTGCTGAAGACATTGGTCATCAGGACAATGTGCAAGGTGATGCAGCCCTTCCTCAGCTTGAAACAAGCGAACCCATTAGCATTGGTTGTCCTCTGACGCCAATGGCACAAGATGAGTCATGGGCGGATCGCCCTCAGGAGGAAGAAGACATTCAGGCCCAGCCCACTCCAACACCACAAGCGTCGTCTGCGTTCCGTAGGCTTCGCAAAGGTCCACGGCCTCAAGTCCAGTCTGCAGAAATTCCGGCTGCATCAGCCGAAGACAATGAAGAAGCACCTCTAGAACTCACTCCCTCGCTCCATCAAGATGCAGTTCCCCAAGAGAACGTGCCTGAAGATGTCCCTCAAACTACTAACACTGAAGCCAATGTGAAGCCCGCCCCACCAAATGCTTCAGCGGACAGCGAAGCCACTGAGCCATACACTTCAGTTCCTGAGTCTGATGCAGGTCCACAATTTGACTATCACATAGAGCACAGGCCTCATGTCCAGAAGCCATTCCCAAGGCATCCAAGGTTCCCAGGTCCTGCATCAGCACCTGGCTCCTTTGATGTAAACAGCTTCAAGGCAGACAACACATTTTTCGATAGCTCCAAGAACCCCTATTCAAGGGAAAGGATTGTATCAGACAGGTTCTAGAGCGATTCACAACGCAGCTATTATTCTTGCATCTTATACAACCAAGGTCGCATCTTCGCACACAAGCGCCTTGAGGTTGAAGCTATTGCTGGTCTGCCATGTCTTGAGGAAGCTTTGGACTGCTTCAGGCAAGTGGGTCTGCTGCCGTTCGTGATTGATGAAGAGCACTGGAACGAAGAGCTTCTGCTTCAGTTTTATGCCACTCTCCACATCAAAGGCTACAACAGAGATCCTAAGACTTGGATCCTGGAGTGGATGACCGGAAATGTCCATCATGAAGCCAATGCATTCAATATCATTGAGCTCACTGGCCTGCCCACTCCAGGCGAATTCTTCAAGGAAGGGTGTCAACTTCATTGTGAAGCTATTGAGAGCATATTTCAGAGACCTGAACCCAATATGAGTCAGATGCTCTCAATGATGAAGCCATTGCCTCAAGATGCACCCTATCCAACTGAGTTCTTTGTTGAAGACCTAGAGTACCTGCCCAGGACCATATATCATATTATCCGGCGGACTCTCTAGCCCATTAAGGGACACTCTCCACATGCCAAGATTGAGGGTGCAATGAAGACTCTCATATTCTATATCATGCATGGCAAATGCTTCAATGCACAGGATCTTTTCATACGACAACTTGCTGCGTCAGGCTCGGACTTATTTGGTGTAAAAATCTATGCCCCTTGGGTGATGAGGCTGATCAAACTGCACTCTACAATTTCGTATCAGCCCTCAGCCCGAAACCATCGCATCTTCCTGCCAGATGTGGATATCTCTGCTGAAGCAATATACCCTGAGCCTGCCAAGCAACCAATAAGTCTTCAGAATGCCGAACACCAGAGCTTCACGCAGAATGTTGAAGGTGTTGAAGCCATGTCCAGGGTCTATCCTATGGCTGGCACTACACGTGCACCAGCATCAACTGAAGCCACAGATAGCACAAACGCCCCAAGACCCAAGAAGCGTGCTCGTGTCCTCACTGACCGAGAGCTTCTTGTGGCCCTTCACCAAAAGCAAGATAGGCATCACGACTGGCTGAAACGTCAGATGAAGAGCCTCTTGGTGGATGTCAATCGTCTTCGAAACCTGGCCACCAAGAATGCCTTCGTTACGCATGAGACTTGCCGTCGTACGTGGAAAGGGCTCTCAATGATCTGCACTGAAGCTGAACTTGAAGAGGATGGCTTCATAGAGCGCTTCAAATTTGACACCACACCTCCTAGGAGGGCTGTGATGCGCAACACACCGTCACTTGAAGACTCTGAGTATTCCTCATCTGCTGCCACCGTCACTGCGAGGATCATTGATGAAGATGATGATGCTACTTCACCACCACCCGCTTCAGCACCTCAAAGCTCAGCACTGCCAAACAACTCCACCGACCCTGCTGCGCCTGGGAACGCGTAGAAAACTCTATGTCTTCAAACCTTTTTGGTCATTCCTGACAAAAGGGGGAGAAGCATATGATGTTTATAGTCTTCAAGCGGGTCAATATGGGCGGGTGCCTTGTTTTGTTATACTTGCTTCGTGTTTGCAACTCTTGTTTTGCTTCATTTGGTTCTTTTGAGTTGTAAACACTAAAACTCGATGGCCGTCTGCTACTTGTTTTACCACTCCTTTTGCGAAGATAAATTCCGCATGTGCGACGATAAGTTCCGCACTCATCTCATTCTGCAGACGTCCATTTTCCATTATGCATGTTATTATCTTCATATACTTTCACATGCATAGTAGATTGTCATCATAAGCTGAAGCTGATCTCCACAAGTACAACCTGCCATGTGTATTTGCATTCCAAAAGCAAATTAACTTATATGCACATCTTCAGGGGGAGCACTTGCAACTTATGATGACAATTCCTTTACAGACTTCACACTTTATATTCCCCGTTGAAAACTTCAACTATTTTGTCATCAATCACCAAAAAGGGGGAGATTGTAAGTGCATCTAGTGCCACCCCTAGTTGGTTTTGGAGTATTGACGACAAACCTAGTTGAGGGACTAATGTGTTTGTGAGAATTGCAGGAAAACACAGGTAGAAGTCCCTCATTGATTCGGTTTACTACCAGAGATGACCCCTAAAATGAATGAAGACATTGAAGTCAAAGGTGGTATATGAAGATATTCACATTGAAGACTATGACAACAGAAGACACGTTATGAAGCCTATGGAACTCGAAGACTTAGATCTTTCGTAGTTCTTTTTATTTTTGTTGAGTCATAGGAACCACCGTACTGTTAAGTGGGGTCCAGGAGAACAAGTCAGAATGACTTAAGTGATGCCTAAATCAAAAACCTATGTCTTCGAGTGAAGACAATGAGAGCAAATCTTGTCCAGAGCCGGACAAGTCAGCTTTGCTTGTAGACCAAGTAAAGTTGCCATGAGAGTTCGAAATCTGACCGTTGAGACACGTGTCAGTTCCTTAGTGACCCAGGGTCATTTCGGACAAATCAGGTCGGGTTGCCAAGTGGCTATAAATAGCCCACCCCCACAACCATAAACAGTTGGCTGCTCAGATTTCAGTGCACGGATTTTGTCGTTTGAGAGCAACCCACCTCGAAGCCTTTGAGAGAAAATTCCTAGTGAGGAGAAAAGCCCTAACCACCCAGAGCCAGAGTAAATTGGGCATCACTTAAGTCTTCTTGTCTGTGTGATCTGAAGACTTATTACACTTGAGGACTGTGAATCCTCCAGACGGTTAGGCGTCGCATTCAGAGCATCCAAGAGACATTGTGGATTGCCAGTGAACGAAGTCTGTGAAGGTTTGGGAGTCTACCTTGAAGACTTACCAGAGTGATTGGGCGAGGACTAAGTGACCTTAGCTCAAGGAGATTACGGTGAGGACTTGGTGTCCTGAACTGTGTGTTCAGGACTGGGTGTCCGGGACTGTGTGTCCTAAGGTTTAAATACCTAGCCGCTCCAACCAGACGTACAGTTGTCACAGCAACTGGAACTGGTCCAACATATCATTGTCTTCAACGAGTCACTGGTTTCATCTTCACTTCCTTCTCTTGCTGTTACTCATTGTGAAGTCATTGCGTGCTTGCTTTATCATTTGTCTTCACAACGTGAATGCATGATCTGTTTGGCTTCATAACTTCTTCCTACTTGATCCTTATTACACTGAAGCTGTTTGTCACTGTGCTTTCACTCTATTGAATACATGACCATGGCTGGCCTAGTGTAATCTAACTTTCGATGCATAGTAATAGGCATAATCTTCACTGGTTGTCTTCATAACTCCCAAGGTTTGAAGACTTTCATAAAAATCGCCTATTCACCCCCCCTCTAGTCGATATAACGCACTTTCAGCACCAACATGCTGCGGTAATTTTTTTGCCCGAATTGGGACAAGCTTTGGTGTAAGCTTCTTTCAAACCGGAGCTTCCCTCAAGAAGGCTCCTGATTCTGAGAGGGAACGTGTCACCTTCATGTGCGAAACAACGTACACTGCCTTCTCCCGCCTTAAATTTTCTACACAGCCAGATTAGACCAAATAGAAGTACCGTGCTAAATTTTGGAATTATTCCGGGTTCGTTTGGCCTTTTTTATACATTAATTGAGTTTCTGGGCATTTAATGTGCATAATTCAAATTTGAACTACAAGCACATGTTCCAGTGCACCAAAGTTGTTTGAAAAATCACATGTGTGTCCTTGAGTGAATTTCTAGGTCCCATGCAAGAGATAGGAGTGAAATTCAAACATCTGGGCGTCGTGGCTTGGTCGAAAAGATTGAGAAACTTGGTTTTTTAATTCCTGTAATTCTAGAACATGCCTGAAAATCATGAAACTTGGCATGGTCTCATGACATGGAACCAACATGTTGTGGTAATTTTTCTGTTTGATTTGCGAAGGCGCCCACATTAACAATCAACAAAGTCATTTTGGAACAAGTGCTGTCACGTTACAAATCAAAAACGCAAGTATTATTGAAACCGTAGGCATTCGACCTACCAATTACGTGCGTCCATGCGTCCCCTTTTTTATTGGCTAGGAGGTGTCGTGCGGGGTAGCTATTTGAGTACAGGAGGCGTGCGATCAGACCCCTGTGCGTGCTCATCGGGAGGAGAGCCCTTTTGACCGCTACCCACCGCGCACCTCCCTCCCAATGTCTCCATTAATGGCGCCCGAGCACCTGTTCTACAGCGTGGCTATATGTCTCAGTGGACTGAGATTTAAGAGAGAAAAATAAAAATCTGAAAAGAAAGTTTTGCACAGATCTTGATGTAAGATCCGACGGACCTATATAGCATCGACTGCGACTTATAGCAAGCATGATGAATATAAGGATGATGACATTGGATAATAATTATCTTACATATTTATAAACAAAATTAAAAAAGCCACATGCGGCAACGCCCGATATACACAAGGGCAAAAGAAGAAGGAAGCCATAGCAGGAACTAATCTCCGCGACGGGCGGCGACGAGCTCTTTCTTGTCCTCAAGATGCTGGTTGAGAGCATCCACTGATTCCTCCACCAGCCTTCTGCGCTCGATGTGCAGCATGGCATTCTCGTCCATAAGTTTCTCGACAATGATGCCGGTCCTCTTCAACAAGGCAGTGGTCTGCTCCTACTGCTCCGCATTTCCAAGGATCTTGGCCCTCAGCAGGTCGCACTCGGCCCGGAGCTTCACATTGCTCTCATTTAGTTGTCGGATGACGTTGGTAGACTGTTCAAACGAGGCTTGCAGGTCATCCTGCAACCTCGCCCACCTGGAGATCTGATCCATCTGCCTGAGGATGAGAGCACACATGCGCCTGTAAGAGTCCTCGCCTGCCCGCAAGGCAATTTCCCAGGCTGCCACGGCGTGGGAGGGCATCTCTACTACATTCGCGGCGTGGGAGGACATCTCTGCTGCATTCGCAGCGCGGCGGGACATCTCTTCTACTTCCGCGGTGCGGCCGGACCATTCTGCCGCATCGACAGCATGGCGAGTCCTGCGTGCTGCTTCGGTAGCACGACGGGACCTCTTTGCTGCTACGGCCATGCGGCGGGACATGTTAGCTGCTATCGCGGCGAGGCAGGACATCTCTCATGCTCCCGCTTCCAAGATCGCCTCTCCCTGGTCGCAATCTCTCGACCCAGAACTCACGCTGGCCATGGCGGACGCAAGGGAACGATGATGAATGACTTGTTTGTTCTTGACTTTTTATGGATGAGGAGTTGAGGAGGAATGTGCAGTCATCTTGGAGTAGTAGTATTTATAACCGCATAGTAATATGCTCCTAAGTCAGAAACCGTTTAGGTTTCGATCGGTGTGAACAGGTTTGCAATTTGGAATGTGACGGGACGCATGCTCAAAATTTACTGACGGTTATAAGTGCGGCACTATTCCTGGAAGGCGTAACGTGGGCATGTACGCCTTCTCGGCCGCGTACATGGCGTTTGCACCATAGGGTGCACCGCAATAGGCAATGTCAGCACACGTCTTTTAATTAGAATGGGTGTGCCCGTCTAGCGCACACATGTTGATCTATCTAACTGTTTCAGTTTTTTGTGGCTAATCACAAACAGTTCATCCATGTGAAGTGTATGCCATCAATCGCAGACACTTTGATCTGGCTTACCCGTTTCTGTTCTGTTGCCTAATCGCAAATAGTTAATCCTTCAGAAGCGTATGCTCTCAATCACACACACCTTGATCTGGCTGACCGTTTCTTTTCTGTTGCCTAATCACAAACAGTTTATTCAAGTGAACCGTATGATGTATATCGCACACACTTTCATCTGGCTTCCCGTTTCTTTTGTGTTGCCTATTCATAAACAGTTCATCCGAGTGAACCATATGCTCTATATCGCACACGCCTTCATCTGGCTACCCGTTTCTTTTGTTCCGCCTCATCGCAAACAGTTCATTGGACTGAACCGTATGCCCTGGATCGCACATGCAACTAAAATCTGAACCATGTTTGATGCATCCTCCATCGCAAATGTTTTCACCTTTTTTGACGGTTTTCATACAACACTGTTTGCGATTATGGCATCACACACAGTTTCTCGAAGGGTCTTTGATCGTAGTGTCGCGTTAGCAGCATCCTGAAGTAGTGTTTGTCTAACTCTATGAAGTGGTTGGGATAGTTTTCAAGTCTATGTTCTACATGGGGTGATGGTCTAGCGGATGGTGCTTATCGTGGTTATAAGCCTGACAATACTATGGGGGTGTGAATGAAAAGGAAATTTTATCTACCGATCAGTGCGGATGGGAGTACACTCAAGGATTTATAGGCCCTCGTCGGGAGGTAACACTCTACTCCTATGTGGTGTTCTTTCTCTTGGCGCAGGCTACAATATGGGAGAGTTCGACCCTCAACCCGGTACCCTGTGCGCTAGGAGGGTGTCATAACAGGTTGGTAATTAGTGCTATTGATGGTCTAAGGCACGACTGACTGTCCGTGACCATTACTTCTAGTAACTGTCGTATTTAACTAGATAATGATGTCATCGAATAAGCGTAGCATTGATGGCATCATGGGAGTCATGGTATCCTAGGACGCAATCGAATGCAGGAAGGCCAACTTCTCCTGTCCAATCGAAGATTGATTGTTGGTTCTTATCCATCACGGGGTGTATGGTCTAACTATAGGGACTTATCCGACGGTGACGAACCCCCTGGTGTTGGTCGGTAACGTTATCAACAATTGATTCATCACAAGACTCAAATAAATTTCCAGATCACAAGAAATATCATAAGTATATCCCCAATCATGATCATCATAATAAGTAGTAGGCATAACAAAATCATCCTCAATAGTGCTTATAACACATGGTGTCGCCATAAAAAGCAATACTTTCATCAAGTGTGTCATCTACATCACTTGAATCATAAAGATTATCATGTTTATCCCAATCGTACTTTCCTTTCAATGAGCATACTCTAATAGCCTTTTCTTTTATAACTTCTTTATTATTAGTTGTCGGTTCATAGTGTGTAGAAAGTTTAAAAAGTTTACAAAATGATGCATAATTATCCGTATGAAGTAGGATTATTTCTTGTTTGTTGTGTGTGAGAGAGATAAGGATGGCACACTGAAGTTTCAATATTTTTGGTATTTTTCTAGTTTTTTGGCAAGAAAATAAGAAAGTAATCAATGAACAAAAAGTAACACACAAGATAGATAACAAGGATGTAATGTGGTAGTGTGAAGGACATGCTTGTTTGAGAGGAAACTCGTCGGCAATGGCGCCAACAATCTTCCTTGCTCTGTCGTAAGAGTGGTTGGGTAACCCCAAATATAAGGGTGAAGTAACTTAGCAATAAGTATCTTTCTCAATAGAAAACCAATATTTATCGAACCAGAGGGAGTTCTTCCAACAAAAAAGTCAATGCTGCCTTTATGTCGGCCCAGAGCGGACGTGACCTCTCACTTAGGCATTCGAAGCGGCGCGACAGAAGGCGAAAGCAACACGATGGTCGAGAGTGTCGTGCCCCGATGTATAAGCCTTCTTACCGCATTCATGTTGGTCTAGAGCGGACGAGACCTCTCACTAGAGTCAGCATTTAAAGCAACATGACAGCCGGGAGCACCGCTTGAGCTGACGCGAGCTCTCATTGGAGTCTGCTTTTGAAGCAACATGGTAGTCGGCTTGCTTCTTAGCTTCTCTCCACATGCCACCATTCGTCCGGCTCTTGACATTAAATAAGCTTATCTCTACATGACATCGCTCCCGACATTAAATAAGCAACGCCTAGATACCGTGTTTTTTAACATAGTATAGACGCAGGCGCTCATACATACGCGCATACACTCACCTCTATAAACGCACCCACATCCTATCCTCTGAGCATCTCCGAGAGACTGAGCCGCCATATCATCTTAAGATTTTATGAAGTCATCGTAGACGTCTCGTAGTCGACGTAAATGTCTCCTTCTGCTGAACGCACTTCACCGAAAATCCTAAAATAAGTTTAGGATAAATGCGAGCACCAGAATTTGAAATAAGTCCAGGATAAATGTGCATCACCGGAAATCTAGAAATAAGTTCAGGATAAATATGAGGACTGGAATTTGAAATAAGTCCAGGATAAATGTGCATCGCCGAAAATCCTGAAATAAGTTCAGGATAAATGTAAGCACCAGAATTTGAAATAAGTTCAGGATAAATGCAAGCACCAAGGCTTAACTCTGGTGAGCTGGGAATACCACCGTCCACCTATCGTCCAACCAGGCATCGAAGACGCCCTCAGGCCAACTCCAATGCGTGACCCCAAATGGACGTCCATTTCGTCTGCTTCTCATCCGTTTGGGGGTGGCAATGGGGTCGTGTTCGCCCAGATTTGTGGATGCACTGGCCATGCGCCCAACGCACGGCCGCATTTCGGCCGCATCCCGTCCGCATATCTTTTTCTGCAAACACATATCTTTTATTTTTGTCATTGATTTTTGATACATGGAAGCACATCACCAAATTTTGAGTAGAATAGCAAGACCAAAAAAAACAAGAACCACAAAACATTTTAGAAGATAACCAACTTCCATAACTGCTCCCGTAAGTTGGATTAGAGTCTTCTCGATGTATTCATTGTTGATCTTCGGAGGCTCGATCTTGCGTGTTTCTTTTTTCTTTGAGTCTAAAGAAATAGATGTTGCTTCCTCGCATCTAGTTTCATATCTAGCCTCTATTCTAGCAACAAGTGCACTAGTCTCATCTCTAGCCTCTATTCTAGCAACAAGTCCACGTTCATCTACTAAATTGTGCTCTATCAATATATCGATGTATTCTTCTTCCCAATACCAATTGCATCCATTCTACACAATAAAAATTTATGTGAGTACAACCAGTCGAATCCGAGAGCACAACCGAAGCAAAAGTACCACATACCCTATCGTTTGAGCACTCGATGAACACTCATTCGAAATGTTCTGGCGTTGTAGACACGCGGCACAAGACCTTCCTTGGGCAGTCATGTAACACCCCGGGTGTCACGCTATAGTAAACTCCAGCTAATAGTGCCATGTGATCACAATTATTTTTTGCAAATCATCACATTGTTCCAAACCGACCTCAAATTCAAATTTAAAAGATAAATCAAATTGTTATTTTCCTCAAATTATAAAACTAAAATGTTCGGATTTTAATATGAACCCCCGTGATCCATTGTCATGTTGAAACCAACGTCATTTGACTCATCGAGTAAGCCCTAGTAAAATATAAAGTTGTCCAACAACAAATAAAATAGCCATTTCATTTTAAACAAATAGTTATACAATTCCAATTGACTTGAAACTTTGTGGGCCTCTTCCGAAAATAAATTGTGCTTGATTTATGTGATAGGTTTTGTATCTAACAAAAAAATAATTGTTATTTATTTAAAATGCAAAATATGGAGTAAATACAAGATAGACAATAAATAGAAAGAAAAGAACCTATTTATGTGTACCTGGGCCCTAGGTCTATTGGGAGGCCCAGCCCAATCCCCCCAAATGTGTTCTACCTCCTGCTACAGAAGCTTGAGGCTGCGTGGAGGCCATCCCCATGGCGCCCTCCACATGCCGTTCGAGGCATCCCCGAAGCATATGAGGGCCACCCATGCCTCCTCCTCAAACCCTAGCATAACCATTCCCTCCCTTGAGCCGCTTCACTCACTGTAGCCATCACCCGTGACCACCGTCGTCGTGCCACCATTGAGGTCGTGCTCCGGAGCCACCCCACATTGCCCATGGAGGTCCAGGAGCTGCGCTACATCCTTCTGCACAGGCTACTTCAACGGATTGGGCGGGATTAGTAGTACATCGTCGCCATCGAGCTTCTCCCCCCGTCACCGTCCACCTCGATTCGCCCCAACTCCTACCACCCTCGGCCTCCCCGAGCTGCTCTTCTGCTTCCTGTGAGGCCCTCGTCCTCCCCCCTCTTTCCCCTCATGTTTCCTTCACCATGGCCGCCGTCCGTGCACCCCCCCCCCCCGCCCCGCGCGTTCGAGCTCGCGCTCACTACAAGCCGACCGTGACCCACGTGCCCCCTACGCTCGCCCTCGCGCCACGGTTACGTCCTGGCCGTGCTGCTGGCTGCACGCACCGTGCCCAGTCACCCCTGACCACGTCCAGGCCAACCCTCCCACGCCTCCTGCTTACACGTTCGCGCGCCCGAGAAGCCAGCCGCGCCTGGAATCGATGCCGTCCATTACTCCTGCCACTCCTGCTACTCCTTGCCTCTTCTCCTGTTGCCACTACCCGCGCCACCGCGTCCCCCCCTGTGCCGCTGCTCGCCGTTGGACTCGCCCCGGCCTCCCGCAGCCCTCCCCGCTCCGGCCTGCCGCCCCTCCCGCTCTCTCGCCGTCCGCGCCCACAGCTGCGATGGTGTACGCCCGGCCACACCTCCGCTAGCGCCTGCGTGGGGCGCGCCATGCCTCGCCCGCCCCGCCTTGCCCGCCACGACTGCTTGCCCCGGCTGCGGCACCGCGGCGCTGGTCGCCGTCATCGGCCTCTGCCGATGCGAGCGCCGAGCACAATGACCCCATCTAAGTTAGTGAAATAGTTAATTAATTAGTGAAATAGTTAATTACTCCCTCCATTCGGAATTACTTGTCCCAGAAATGAATGTATCTAGACGTATTTTAGTTCTAGATACATCCATTTTCGAGACAAATAATTCTGAACGAAGGGAGTAGTTAATTAGTTAATTTAATTAATTAACCTAATCACTGACTAGTGGACCCCATCTAAGTTATCTAAACTACCTAATTAAAACTCCTAATAAAAACACCCTATGACACCTGGGTCCCACCCGACCCGCTGACCAGTCAACTGCTGAGTCAGCAGTTGACTGGCCTCACTGTCAGCCCCTCTAGTGCACTCTGGGTGCAGTGCACCGGGTGCACCCAGCCATTTCTAGAGATTTTCGAGATTAGAAATAATTCCAGGACTTTAAAAAAAGTTTAAAACTTAGAAAATTAATATAAAATAATCCATAACTCGGATGAAAAAACTTTGTACATGAAAGTTGCTCAGAACGACGAGAAAAATCCGAATACATAGCCCGTTCGTCTGCCACACATCCCTAACATAGAGAACACGCAACTTTTCCCCTTCGGTTCATCTATCTGAAAACGCAACATGGATACTTTCCCGGATGCTTCCCCCCTTCGCCGGTATCACCTCCTACCGCGTTAGGGCACTCTTAGCATCGTTACTTGTCATGTCTTGCATCGATATGCATCTGTTTGCATTGTATTCATTGTTTCTTCCCCCTCTTCTCTTTGGTAGACTACGAGACTGACGCCATTGCTGGTACCCCGATCGACTATGTTGCTGATGACCCCTCCTTGCCAGAGCAACCAAGCAAGCCCCCCCCCCCTTGATCAACCCGATATCGCCTATTCTTCTCTCTACTGCTTGCATTAGAGTAGTGTAGCATGTTACTGCTTCCCGATAATCCTACTCTGATGCATAGCCTGTCTTTGCTACTATTGTTGTTACCTTTACCCGCAATCCTAAATGCTTACTATAGGATCCTAGTATTCCATCAATGACCCTACATTCTTGTCTGTCTGCCATGCTATACTATCGGGCCGTGATCACTTGGGAGGTGATCGCGGGTATATACTTATATACATAATATGTGATACATGTGGTGACTAAAGTCGGGTCAGCTCATAGAGTACCCGCAAGTGATTCAGATATGGGGGCTGAAGGGGCAGGTGGTTCCATCTAGGTAGTGGTGGGCCTTGGTTCCCGACGGCCCTGACTGTTACTTTGTGGCAGAGCGATAGGGCAGGTTGAGACCACCTAGGAGAGAGGTGGGCCTAGCCCTGGTCGGCATCTATGGTTACTTCAAAATAACACGCTTAACAAGATCTTGGTATTTGATCTCAGTCTGGCGAATGGCCTATACGCACTAACCAACTACGCGGGATCAGTTATGGGCACTCGACGTCGTGGTATCAGCCAAAGCCTTTGTGATGTCAGCGACTAAGCGGCGCGTGCCGGATTGGACTGGAACGCCTGCTCTTGTATTAGGGAGGCTAGCTCTGTTTCTGGCCGCCCTCGCAACGTGCAGGTGTGCAATGGGCGATGGGCCTAGACCCCTGCGCCATAGGATTTAGACCGGCGTGCTGACCTCTCTGTTGTGCCTAGGTAGGGCCACGACGTGTTGATCTTCCGAGGCCGGGCATGACCCAGGAAAGTGTGTCCGGCCAAAGGGGATCGAGCGTGTTGGGAAATGTGGTGCACCCCTGCAGGGAAGTTTATCTATTCGAATAGTCGTGTCCCTCGGTAGAAGGACGACCCGGAGTTGTACCTTGACCTTATGACAACTAGAATCTGATACTTAATAAAACACACCTTTTCAAGTGCCAGATACAATCTGGTGATCGCTCTCTCACAGGGTGACGAGGAGAGGATCGTCGGGTAGGATTATGCTATGCGATGATACTTGTTTAACTTACCATCTACTCTCTTCTACTGCTTCAAGATGGAGACTGCCAGAAGCGTAGTCTTCAATAGGCCTAGCTATCCCCCTCTTATTCTGGCATTCTGCTGTTCAGTCCACAGATACTACCCATTTCATTGATACCAATGCATATGTAGTGTAGATCCTTGCTTGCGAGTACTTTGGATGAGTACTCACGGTTGCTTTGCTACTTCTTTTTCCTCCTTTCCTGGTTATTGCGATCATATGATGGAGTCCAGGAGCCAGAGGATCCTGAGGATGATTCTACATGGATTTCGGCTTCGAGGAGTAGTTAGGAGGTCCCAGGCGGGAGGCCTTGTCTTTTCGATCGTTGCTACTTTTGTGCTAGCCTTCTTAAAGGCAAACTTGTTTAACTTATGTCTGTACTCAGATATTTTGCTTCCGCTGACTCTTGTGACGTCGAGCATTTGTATTCGAGCCTTCGACGCCCCTGGCTTGTAATATAAAGCTTGTATTATTTTATTTGTGTCTAGAGTTGTGTTGTGATATCTTCCCGTGAGTCCTTAATTTTGATCATACACATTTGCGTGTATGATTAGTATACGGTCAAATCAGGGTCGTCACAAGTTGGTATCAGATCCGACTGCCTGTAGGAATCCTCCGTCCAAACTCCTTGGCCGAAGTTGAGTCTAGTCATTGCAAAACTTTTACTAACATGGCTGTGTGCCTTACGGGCCCACGTCGCCATTTGGGTGGTATTAGGATCTTTTACTCCTCGATCTATGCTGTGGGACTCTGATCTCTCTACTATTCGGGTTAAATGATTTTGCTAAAATCTAACTTTAGGATCTCGCGATCACATCCACCCGAAGAGCCCCTTATCACAAATAATCGCCGGCTGCACCATAAGATTCCTAAGACACTCTACAATGTTCTCTCGATACTTTGTGTCATCGCTTTTGCAATTCCCTTTCATCGATAAAACCCCTATGGATAACCACGTACACTTGCCATTCATACAATCATTCCTCGTTGATCTTGATATTACAAGATACCCCAAAATTTTCTCTATGGTTCCAAGAATACTTTGTGCCTACTACCTTGTAGTTCTTTGCCACCTGCATACCCCTATGGATAATTTCTCGCACTTAGCGAGTATTAGCTCATCCCAGTTGATTCATGTATTTCACAAAGGTCTTTGAAATACTATTCGATCTTCTGAAAATCCTCAGCAGCTTATTGCTCTTGAAATTCTTGCTTGCTTGCATTATGGTTAATCCCATAAGTATAGTAATCTTATTGGCATCCTTTGCCACTATCATTTTGAGCCCATTGATTCAATAAGTGTGAATGCTCGCAATCCTCAACCAGATCCTAGAATTCATCCTTCCGGCTCAGACGCCATTTTAAACATGAGATGGATCTCAACCAATCAAATTGCCATCGACTGTACCCCTAAGGCTATTCAACTTATCCATCCCTAATCAAAGCATTGCTTCTGGTCCCTTATCTTGGAATTCACAATTACTTTGCATTTGAGCTTTGAGTTAGTCAGTTGTTTTGTATAATCTGATCTCCTTGCATTCTTTCTTCCTCTGGTTGAGTACCGATGCTCACATAAGATCCCTTGTGGACCACCAGACCCTTTGTCGGATTTTATCTGACAACGTCCTTCATATTCAATAATCTTGTGAGCCTTTCCTCGGATACATAATGCCTTTGGTAAATTGTATCCTCTGCTTTCTCAAGCATGCTTTACTATCGAGCTTGTGTTATTTTATTCTTGAAATTTGTGGTATATTCTCCTAAGATGCCCCAATGGGTTGAACCTATGCCTTCCCCAAACCGTACAAACCCGAAAGTTTTTGCGAGCCATACTCTTTTGTTGCTTCACCAAATAAAATTTCAACACTACAACTTTTTCGTAAACGAGAAGTGAGTGAAAGGTTATGCATTGCAGAAGTGGGAGTCGACCTTGAACCTTTGTGTTCATGCCCATGGACACGATGTGAAACTTATCACGAAAGCTTCTTGTAAGAATATTTAATCATTTGAATAATTCTTTCGGTATCGTAAATTGGATCCCTTGTAGTTATGGTTCCGACCATGCTAACCTTATTCAATATATCTTAAAGGAAACCATTCCATTGCCTCGTCTATTCTGACAAGATTAAAGTATCTTCTATCGCAAGTCTACGTACAGATCAGTTTCTATTCCGATCTACCTCCAATTTTCACCTTTGTGATCTCGAGAATATCACCGAACTACATAACTGCTTATGAGCCTTCATCTAGTATTGCTTCTCACCGATTTCAGATTTCCCATGAGTTCTGGGTTATTAGTCACTCGAGAACACCTATAAGTGAATCAACTCTACACTCCGATTCAATAACTCTTAAATAATTTTCGTTGCTTATGAGTTTAATAATCCTTCAAGTAATTCCTAGCCTGATCGGCTATATCATTAGCGTGCTGATTTTAACTGCGCTACCTGGTCCTTAATCACGGAGCACAACTTCCGATGATGAGCTAAGCTTACATCAATTTCCTCGTCTTATCGTTCCACCTCAAACAACAAGCTTGATCCCGAGTTGGTGTTGTATCCGTGGATCCAATAATCTTTCGCTGCAACAGTCCCTTTGCTTGAAGCAGTCGTCGTTCGATTGCTTCTTCGTGGAGCCTCTCGATTTTTTCTGTCATGATCATCATCAACCTTTTGGGTTCTTCTGGGATATCTATTAAATTCTTGACGAGAAATACCATCCTTTCCCCATGATGATTTGTGTTATCATCGGCATCTTTATTGCCCTCCCTCCAACACAAACTTGTTCATGTTTCGTGTAGTACCTTGAGTTCCTTGCTATCTAG
Organism: Triticum urartu; assembly: GCF_056163025.1. NCBI lineage: Eukaryota > Viridiplantae > Streptophyta > Magnoliopsida > Poales > Poaceae > Triticum > Triticum urartu. Next base: position 395,002,904 of record NC_141876.1, on the reverse strand, counting down.
CTTATGTTATGTTCTACCTTGGAGTATTACCATCTTTTACGTCAAAGATGTTGTGAGAATTGCTCCACCTCTTAAAAATTCTTGAAATAGTGATACTTCTCACCATCACCATTCTTTTTTGGTTCCCGTGTTGATTCTAACCGGGATGCCAACAAGTGAACAGTGTTGTTTGGATTCTATACTTCTAGCAACCCTATTGCTTTGAAGTTAATGGCCGACCATTCATTCTTAGACTATTGGTTATTGAATCACCTTTCTAACATTTATCATGCTACTTAAGACCATATTTTGGGTGCACTTTTCAACCAATGTTTAATTGTGTTTGTTTTCCTCGAGCATACCTCATTATATCATTTGATCCGACAAATGTTATCTCCTTGTTCACATAACTGTGGAAATCCACCTTTTTGGAAATCCACCTTTTTGGAAATCTTGAGGATTGTCGATGAGTGCATCAGCTACCCCCTCATCCTCTCCTTGGTTTAAATGATGAACTCTGGTGTCAGAACTCACTCCCATAGTTCATTTCCCAGAAATCTTACATTGTCATCTCGTCAATTTGTGTTGCAGCTTTTCTTCTCAGGTATCCTAAGTTCGAGGTATCCTGCACCAATTAGATCGGAATCTCGGTCGGATATGATGGTTGGGACATTTTCCAAGAGTCATAGCATTGGTCTTCATATGACCCGGTAAGATGATGTCATGCCTAGCGCACATGGCCGGAGGACTGATTGTTATAGTTTCCCTTTTTAGCAAGGTTAGCGATTCTTCCATGAGGAAATCGTAAGACTTATTCTATAAGTTGTTCCTGATGGATCCTTTGTGTGTCAAAAATCTGACCCTTACTTGATGACCATGTCAATGCTATCTCGAAGCATGTTTGTGGTACTCCGGTCTTCCATAAGAACATTTGAAGCACAATGCTAAATTTTCTTTATCAATTATCCAACCACCGTTGTATGGGTAATGCCATGAAACTTCTCTCTCCTTTCCTAAAAAGGTTTTTCTACGTTATATCCTGTCATGGATATCATGCTCTGCTTGTCCTTGGGAAGGATATACCCCTGAAATATGTGTTTAAACACATTTTCCTTTCCATTGTTCTGTTTAATCTGATGATCACCTTTTCCTTTCCATTGTTTTGTTTAACCTTTTTGGTGATCTATATGATCTAAGCAGTAATATTCTTCTGCTTATGTAAACACCTTGGTGTACAACCGTGTCAGTAAGACCCTATTGCTTTTGTTGATGGCATTCCGGTAACCACCGATGGACGAGAACTTTGCCTATAGGCCCGCCTCATTTCAACGAGCATGAAAATGGTTCTCTTCGTCCCTCGCCCATGGTACCGACGTTATTGCTGACATAACTGACAGGCTATTCCCTGATAGACCATGCTTTCATGACCACGCAAGATGTGAGTGCCCTTCCTACTTTTATCCGACGTGGTGGGCCCATAACCCATAGTTCCACAGGATCGAAACCTAACTCTCCTGTACATCCCTATTTCCAAAGTTTATCCTTGGGACCTTACCTCGTATGTTATTCTATGAGCTACCTTCAATCAGATATTATCTTTCGGTATCAGACGCACTACTTATTCTCGTTGCTATGGACCCCTTTCACACTTTGTTTCAGGCATCGAACGATTGCCCGCCCGCTCGAAACTTCCCATGATACCTCCTTACTTTGCTCTTGATAATTTCGTAATTTTCAATTCGAGAGTTACTTTCCGCCACCTTCCCCGATGTTATCGACCAGATAGTCAACCTTACAGAGGTTCGTTCTCCCGGAATAACCACCCTTTATTCTTTCATAGGTACGATGGAGTTCCCGAAGGAATGATGACCTAAAGCAGAGAAATGAAGGCGTCAACGAGAGGGATCAACTTCTTTGGGAAGACAACCAAGAACAAGAAGACTTGTTAGAATTTCATAACCAGATGTAGCGACCAGACCTCAAACAGTCTGATCTCTGTGCTCCGGTGTCATCCCTAGATCAGTAATGCTGACACCACATAGTACTCGGAGGATTTATAACAGAGTAGCAATCACACACTTATTACATCGAGTGTCTCAAAAGAGAACTTATTACAATAAATATGGCTTAAGGCCATCTAATAACGATAACAGCGGAAGGCTTGGAAGATAAGTGAGTCCATCAACTCCAACGGCATCACTGAGTATAGAACCACGACCTAAAAACTCCTTAATTGTCGTCTGAAAAGTTTGCAACATTAATGTTGCAGCCCGAAAATGGGTCAGCACATGGAATATGCTGGCAAGGTAACACATAGAGAGTAATGGAATGAAACAGCTATACTATATGCATATTTGGCTGGTGGAAAGCTCTATGGTTACAGTTTTGCGTAAAGCCAATTTTTCCCTACTTCAAAGGAATAAATTTATTTACTATCATGGTGGTTGTTAAACATTGAGAATGGTTGACAGCATTCTCAATCCCAATTAAGCATCATCATTAAACATAACCCAACAGAATTAATTTAGAGTAACATGTTGAGATTCACATGAAAATCCAAGTACTAGATACTCAAAACGTCCATAACAGGGGACACGGCTAACCATGATTAGTTTATTACACTCTGCAGAGGTTTGCGCACTTTTCCCCACAAGACTCGATCACCTCCGTTTGCTTTCTCGCACTACAGGGTGTTTGAGAAGACGGATGACCGAGACATAGTCTTTCAGAAGCGCTAGCACCTTACGATCGGGTAGACCGTATCACCTACATCCCCTACATCTGCTAGTCTACCACTGTAAGAGTTCGCACAACTTAGTCAACTATGCTAGATCCCATAATAGCTTGTGGCTGCACACGGAGGTTTCTAGTATGAATAGTCTCATGATCCCTTTGAGCCTGGGTGGCGGTCCAAAAGAAAACAGGCAAGTCCTGGAATACCCAGGTGCCTCAATCCACCCAGATGTGTGTTTAAGTTGCCACCTTAGATAAACCATTAATTAACAATCTCACATCTGTCATGGATATCACTCACCCAATCCACGTCTACTAGCATAGCATGGCATAATAAGCAAACATAGAAGTGACTCCCAAAGGTTTGATAATAAACAGGTAATAGGTACTACCTCATCTACTTCCCATCCCACAATTTAATTAGATCCTAATCATGCAATGTGTGAGGATTGATGTAATGCAATAAAACTGGGTAGTAGAAAAGGTATGATCAAAGTGTTACTTGCCTTGCTGATGATCCGTGAAACCTAACGATTCGAAGTAACAGGCGGCGCACTCTAGGTATTCTATCGCAGACAAACAAACAAGCGTACAATAAGTACTCATCTAATGCACAGGTAAAACTCAAATAAGAGATCTAACCAGAAGGTTCAACTTAAGAACTCCGGTTGGCAAAAAGAATCAAATCAAACGAAGCAACGAAAATCAAACGGCGAAAGAAAACAACTTCGTTCTAGTAATCTGGATCTAGGGAAAATTTTACAGTAACAAAAAATTGTTTAAGTAGGTTAAACGGATAGAGGGTTTCGAGACGAAACTCTAGGCGCTTGAATCGCCTGATTCCGATAAACGAGCAAAAAGTTAAACTAAAACGAAAATCGGATCAGGAATCACGATCAGCAAAAATCACGGATTTAATCCGAGAAAAAGAAAAACGACGAACGCCGAATTTTTTTCTCTTTTTTTGGCACGGAAAACGAGGCACGACGAACCTCGGGCGGCGGGATCGTCGGCGGTGGCGGAGGCGGCACGCGCGGATCGAGGCGGTGCTGGGGCGGCGCTATTTAAAGGCTGCCCGTGGGCGGTGTCCCGCTTGGGTACGGCCCGAAGTCGGTTCGTTTTTTTAATTATTCCGCTCGGAAGAAAAATAAAAAGAAATACTAAACGGACTCCAAAAATTCCGAAATAAATTTTCATGGGCTTCTAAAATCAAGACGCACAAGGTGAACATTTATTTGGGCCCTAAATGCAATTTTGAAAAACGCACTTTTTTCTAAATTCAAATAAAACACCGAAAAACTCTGAAAGAAAAACTTATTTGATTTTATTATTAAATCCTCAATATTTCTTTATTTTGGGAAAGTCATTTTATTCCCTCTCTCATATTTTTGTAATAGAAATAATTGATGATAAAATAAATAAAATCAAATGATCCTATTCCCAAAATTTGTGAAAACTCAAATATGAAAAAACGAAATCCCCAACTCTCTCCGTGGGTCATTGAGTTGCGTAGAATTTCTGGGATCAACCAAAATGCAAAATAAAATATGATATGCATGATGATCTAATGTATAACATTCCAAATTGAAAATTTGGGATGTTACAAACCTACCCCCCTTAAGATGAATCTCGCCCTCGAGATTCGGGTTGGCTAGAAAATAGGTGAGGGTGGTCTTTGAGCCAATCTTCCTCTCGCTCCCAGGTGGCCTCATCCTCCATGTGGTGGCTCCATTGAACTTTGCAAAACTTGATAACCTTGCTGCGAGTAACTTGGTTGGCAAACTCGAGAATCTTAACTGGTTTCTCCTCGTAGGTCAAATCGTTATCCAACTAAATAGTTTCCAATGGCACTGTGTCTCTCAACAGTATGTCAGCCATCTCCGCGTGATATTTCTTTAACTGAGAAACGTGGAACACATCATGTACTCCTGACAATCCTTTGGGCAATTCCAACATGTAGGCCACTTCTCCCATACGCTCCAAAACTCGATATGGTCCTACAAATCGTGGTGCTAACTTCCCTTTAACTCCAAAACGCTTTGTTCCCCGAAGTGGAGATACTCGAAGATAAGCTCTGTCTCCGACTTCGTAAACTGTCTCCTTGCGTTTAGAATCCGCATAACTCTTCTGTCTGGACTGGGCTACCTTGAGCCTATCGCGAATCAATTTCACCTTCTGTTCAGACTCTTTAATCAAGTCAGGATCAAACAACTGGCGGTCTCCAACTTCGTCCCATGACAACGGTGTCCTGCACCTCCTTCCGTACAAAGCTTCGAAAGGGGCCATCTTTAAACTGGTTTGATAACTGTTGTTGTAAGAGAACTCTGCATATGGCAAATTATCGTCCCAACTAGATCCATAATCTAGCGCACAAGCTCTCAGCATATCCTCCAAATCTGATTGACTCTCTCGGTCTGTCCATCTGTCTGTGGATGAAAAGTTGTACTGAATTCTAGCCTGGTTCCCAAAGTTTCATGCAACTGCTTCCAGAACTTTGAGGTAAACTGGGTTCCTCTATCCGATACGATACTCCTTGGAACTCCATGCAAACATACGATCCTGGTCATGTATATCTTTGCCAACTTAGCACTGGTGTAAGTGGTCTTTACTGGGATGAAATGAGCTACTTTCGTCAATCGATCAACTACAACCCAAATCGAGTCATAGCCTGAACGAGTCCTGGGCAATCCCGTGATAAAATCCATGCCTAGCTTATCCCACTTTCATTCGGGTATCGGCAATGGTTGTAACAATCCTGCTGGCTTCTGATGCTCTGCCTTTACTCTCTGACATACATCACAAACTGCTACATACTCCGCAATATCCTTCTTCATTCCGGTCCACCAGAAAATATCCTTCAAATCCAGATACATCTTGGTATTTCCTGGGTGAATCGAATACGGTGAGTCGTGTGCCTCTTGCAAAATCAACTTCCTGATCTCTGGGTCATTGGGCACGTAGACACGGTCTTCAAACCATAGGGTGTCATGCTCATCCTCACGAAATCCTTTAGCTTTTCCTTTGCTCAGCTTCTCCTTTATAGCGGAAATCTCTTTGTCAGCTTTCTGAGCTTCCTTGATTTTATCCATCAAGGTTGACTGAATCTCCAATGCTGCTACATAGCCTCTCGGAACTATTTCCAAACATAGTTCACAAAGATTTTCTGCTAACTCCTTGGGTATTTCTCCCGTCATTAATGTATTGACATGGCTCTTACGGCTTAATGCGTGTGCTACTACATTAGCCTTTCTAGGATGATAATGCAATTTCATATCATAATCCTTGATAAGCTCCAACCATCTCCTTTGTCTGAGATTTAACTCCTTCTGGGAGAAAATGTACTTCAAACTCTTATGATCCGTGTACACCTCACAATGATTTCCAATGAGAAAATGTCTCCATATCTTCAATGCATGCACTACGGCTGCTAACTCCAAATCATGCGTAGCATAATTCAACTCATGTGGCTTCAGTTGTCTTGAGGCATATGAAACAACTCTCCCTTCCTGCATAAGCACTGCTCCAAGTCCTCGACGTGAAGTGTCGCAATACACCTCATAATCCTTGGTCTGGTCTGGCAAAATTAACACTGGTGAGGTAACCAAACGTTTCTTCAATTCCTGGAAACTAGCCTCACACTCCTCTGTCCATATGAACTTGGTATCCTTCTTCAACAACTCAGTCATAGGCTTCGCAATCTTTGAGAAATTCTCAATAAATCTCCGGTAGTATCCTGCGAGTCCAAGGAAACTCCGGATCTCTCCGACTGTTGTTGGGGCTTCCCACTTGGCCACGGTTTCAACTTTAGCGGGATCTACTGCTATACCTTCTCCAGATATAACATGTCCGAGGAATCCTACTTCCTTCAACCAAAACTCACATTTGCTGAACTTGGCATATAATTGATGTTCTCTGAGCTTTCCAAGTATGAAACGCAAATGCTCCTTATGTTCCTCTTCATTCTTCGAATAAACTAGGATATCATCAATGAACACTACGACGAACTTATCCAAAAACTCCATAAACACTTTGTCCATCATGTTCATAAAATAGGCAGGTGCGTTAGTCAGACCAAATGACATAATGGTATACTCATACAACCCATACCTGGTGGTAAAAGCTGTCTTCGGAATATCCTGTTCTCGAATCTTCAACTGGTGGTATCCTGATCGCAGATCGATCTTGGAAAATACCTTAGCTCCTTGCAATCGATCAAACAGATCGTTGATCATTGGTAGTGGGTACTTGTTCTTGATCGTTACTTCATTCAATCCTCGATAATCAACAACCATCCTTAACGATCCATCCTTCTTCTCCACTAGAAGTACTAGCGATCCCCAAGGTGAAGAACTTGGGCGAATATATCCTTTATCCAGTAACTCCTTAATCTGCTTCTTAATTTCCACCAAATCCTTTGCTGGCATCCTATATGGTCTCTTTGATATTGGCCCTGTGCCTGGCAATAGCTCAACCAAAAACTCAATATCTCTATCCGGTGGCATGCCTGGCAACTCCTCTGGAAATACATCGGGGAAATCCCTTACCACTGGTACTTCCTCCTGCACAACTCCTGTTAGGCAATTTACTTGAGTCCTCTTTGGCACATGCCGGGATACATACTTGATCCTTCTCCCTTCTTGGGTGGTAAGCAAAATTGACTTACTAGCACATTCAATATCCCCTTCATACTTTGATAACCAATCCATGCCTAATATCACATCCAATCCTTGAGATTCCAATACTATTAGGTCTGAGGGAAAAAACATAGTTACCAATCCTTAATGGTAACCGATCACACCATAGACTAGCCACATACTCTGCTCCGGGCGAGGTTACTAACATGGGTGACCTAAGGGCTTGGGTTGGTAGGTTATACTTATCCACAAATCTCCTTGAGATGTATGAATGCGATGCTCCAGTATCAAAAAGAAAGAGTGCAGTAAATGACTTAACCAAAAACTTACCTATTACTGCATCGGGCTGAGCTTCAACCTCCTCCACGCTAACGTGGTTCACCTGTCCCCTGTTGAAAGGGTTCGGCTTCTTCCCAGAACTTCCATTGCTATTTCCATTTTGTAATTCAGGACATTCATTGGCATAATGTCCTGTCTTCGAACACTTAAAGCAAGTGACTTGGCTTAGGTCCTTCTTGGCTGGGGTTGAGGGGTTGGTGCGGTTCTGGCCGTTGCTTCCTCCGTTGCCATTACCATTCTTGGTGCCATTGTGATTGTGCGAGCTACCTCCTACATGGGTATGCTGAAAATGTCCTCCTGGTCTAGGGGTAAAACGTGGCTTTTGCTGAGCTCCTGAATTATACTTTCCTTGTCCATACTTCCTCTTGCGATTCTCAATCTGCTGCTGCTTCCCTTCAATCATAAGAGCACGATCTACCAACTCCTGGTAGTTGTTGAAGGTGGCTACCATCAACTGCATGCTCAACTCATCATTCAATCCTTCTAGAAACTTCTCCTGCTTAGCTGTATCCGTAGCGACGTCATCTGGGGCATAATGTGCTAACTTACTAAATTCCTCCACATACTGGCCAACTGTCCGTCCTCCTTGGCGCAAGTTGCGAAACTCACGCTTCTTCATGGCCATAGCTCCTGCTGAAACGTGTGCAGTACGAAAAGCCTACTGAAACTGGTCCCATGTGACAGTGTCTACTGGGAAAGTGGCTGTGAAAATTCTCCCACCATGATGCTGCGGGTCCTTCTAACTGATGTGCGGCAAACTTCACCTTCTCCGCATCTGTGCATCCTGCTGTGGTCAACTCCCTAGCTATCTTGCGGAGCCAATCATCTGCTACTATCGGCTCGGTGCTACTGGAAAACACCGGCGGATTCAGCCTAAGAAAACGGGCTAAGTGGTCAACAGGTGGTGGTGGGTTGTTGTTGTTGTTCCCCTGATTCTGATTCTGGACTAGTAACTGCATCAATGTGTTCTGCTGCTGGATCAACTGGGTGAGCTCCGGTGGAAAGGTAAATCCGGGGTCACGTCTCGGAGGCATCTGAGGGTTTAGAAAAAGATGAGATATAAAAATAGAGGGGGTCTAAAGAGAAAACACTACCCATATGCACATGAGGCAAAAGCAAACAATTCACTTCAATCAATCAAACAAGGGCATACAATCGATCACTCTATCGCAAAAGTGCTCAGACTACTATATTTACATGGTGGACTACTACTACTGATGAGGTGGTCTACTAGAAATATTCTTCGGTTGTTGACTCCATAATATCGGCTCCAGCTTCATCAACATAGTCATCATCGCTACTATCTGCTTCCGAGTCGGTGCCGTCGATGATGATGTAGTCTTCCGGGCTAATTTCCTGGGGTTCTTCGTCTTCATCTACTGGCGTAGGGTCTCCCATAAATATTCCAATCTTCTTGATCAGGTCGTCATTCTTCTCCACCAATACTTCAATTTCTTCTTCATAATCTTCACGTGTAGCCTTGAGTTCTTCCTCCAGTTCCTTGATTCTAGTCTTAGCCTTCTTCAGATCTATCATGTCGGCGCACATCTGGTTCTCCTGTCGTCGAATGTGCTGGTTTAGCACCTGGATAAAAGCTGCAATTGATCTATCCTTCCTGGTGCTAATCATCTCCCAGTGTTCATCTCGGCGCCCACAAATCTGGTAGATAGTATCCTTGAGATCCTTGCGGTAGACTTCTCCAATGCGTCCCATGGCGATGTGAGCTGCCATGCTCTTTCCTAGATTCCAAGTTGGTGCATCAAAAGAAAATTCTATGGGCTTAGTGACTGGCATGAACGTCCTTCCTGGAACTTGAACTTGAATCATCCAGCGCTCTACTTCAGGTAAAGTGGTGTTGTAGGTTCCTGTGAAACTTGGTACTCCTATGTTCAAGTATCTAGTGACTTCCTTCAAGTGGCGTCCAAAGGGTGTATCTTCATCCGGTTGTGTGAACTTGTTCCTTGGATACGCCATCCTAAAGAGTAGAAAAGATGAGAGGTCAGAAGAGAAGAGAGTGAATAGTGATCTAGGTCTTTAGCTTAGTGGTCGTGTCCTACAGTAAGCGTGTGCTCTGATACCATCTCTGTAGCGACCAGACCTCAAATAGTCTGATCTCTATGCTCTGGTGTCATCCCTGGATCAGTAATGCTGACACCACACAGTACTCGGAGGATTTATAACAGAGTAGCAATCACACACTTATTACATCGAGTGTCTCAAAAGAGAACTTATTACAATAAATATGGCTTAAGGCCATCTAATAACGATAACAGTGGAAGGCTTGGAAGATAAGTCAGTCCATCAACTCCAACGGCATCACTGAGTATAGAACCACGACCTAAAAACTCCTTAATCGTCGTCCGAAAAGTCTGCAACATTAACGTTGCAGCCCGAAAACGGGTCAGCACATGGAATATGCTGGCAAGGTAACACATAGAGAGTAATGGAATGAAACAGCTATACTATATGCATATTTGGCTGGTGGAAAGCTCTATGGTTACAGTTTTGGGTAAAGCCAATTTTTCCCTACTTCAAAGGAATAAATTTATTTACTATCATGGTGGTTGTTAAACATTGAGAATGGTTGACAGCATTCTCAATCCCAATTAAGCATCATCATTAAACATAACCCAACAAAATTAATTTAGAGTAACATGTTGAGATTCACATGAAAATCCAAGTACTAGATACTCAAAACGTCCATAACCGGGGACACGGCTAACCATGATTAGTTTATTACACTCTGCAGAGGTTTGCGCACTTTTCCCCACAAGACTCGATCGCCTCCGTTTGGTTTCTCGCACTACAGGGTGTTTGAGAAGACGGATGACCGAGACATAGTCTTTCAGAAGCGCTAGCACCTTACGATCGGGTAGACCGTACCACTTACATCCCCTACATCTGCTAGTCTACCACTGTAAGAGTTCGCACAACTTAGTCAACTATGCTAGAGCCCATAATAGCTTGTGGCTGCACACGGAGGTTTCTAGTATGAATAGTCTCATGATCCCTTTGAGCCTGGGTGGCGGTCCAAAAGAAAACAGGCAAGTCCTGGAATACCCAGGTGCCTCAATCCACCCAGATGTGTGTTTAAGTTGCCACCTTAGATAAACCATTAATTAACAATCTCACATCTGTCATGGATATCACTCACCCAATCCACGTCTACTAGCATAGCATGGCATAATAAGCAAACATAGAAGTGACTCCCAAACGTTTGATGATAAACAGGTAATAGGTACTACCTCATCTACTTCCCATCCCACAATTTAATTAGATCCTAATCATGCAATGTGTGAGGATTGATCTAATGCAATAAAACTGGGTAGTAGAAAAGGTATGATCAAAGTGTTACTTGCCTTGCTGATGATCCGCGAAACCTAACGATTCGAAGTAACAGGCGGCGCACTCTAGGTATTCTATCGCAGACAAACAAACAAGCGTACAATAAGTACTCATCTAATGCACAGGTAAAACTCAAATAAGAGATCTAACCAGAAGGTTCAACTTAAGAACTCCGGTTGGCAAAAAGAATCAAATCAAACAAAGCAACGGAAATCAAACGGCGAAAGAAAACAACTTCGTTCTAGTAATCTGGATCTAGGGCAAATTTTACAGTAACAAAAACTTGTTTAAGTTGGTTAAACGGATAGAGGGTTTCGAGACGAAACTCTAGGCTCTTGAATCGCCTGATTCCGATAAACGAGCGAAAAGTTAAACTAAAACAAAAATCGGATCAGGAATCGCAATCAGCAAAAATCGCGGATTTAATCCGAGAAAAAGAAAAACGACGAACGCCGAATTTTTTTTCTCTTTTTTCGGCACAGAAAACGAGGCGCGATGAACCTCGGGCGGCGGGATCGTCGGCGGCGGCGGAGGCGACTCCGGCGGCGCGCGCGGATCGAGGCGGGGCTGATGGGCTGGGGCGGCGCTATTTAAAGGCTGCCCCCGGGCGGTGTCCCGCTCGGGTACGGCCCGAAGTCGGTTTGTTTTTTTTAATTATTCCGCTCGGAAGAAAAATAAAAAGAAATACTAAACGGACTCCAAAAATTCCGAAATAAATTTTCACAGGCTTCTAAAATCAAGCCGCACAAGGTGAACATTTATTTGGGCCCTAAATGCAATTTTGAAAAACGCACTTTTTTCTAAATTCAAATAAAACACCGAAAAACTACGAAATAAAAAATTATTTGATTTTATTATTAAATCCTCAATATTTCTTTATTTTGGGAAAGTCATTTTATTCCCTCTCTCATATTTTTGTAATAGAAATAATTGATGATAAAATAAATAAAGTCAAATGATCCTATTCCCAAAATTTGAGAAAACTCAAATATGAAAAAACAAAATCCCCAACTCTCTCCGTGGGTCATTGAGTTGCGTAGAATTTTTAGGATCAACTAAAATGCAAAATAAAATATGATATGCATGATGATCTAATATATAACATTCCAAATTGAAAATTTGGGATGTTACACCAGAACTTTCATCCTTACCACACCTCTTAAATCTCGGGATGAGATTTATTGTAGTAGAGGAGATTTGTAACACCTCGGGTGTCACGCTACAGTAAACTCCTGTTGATGGTGCCATGTGATCACAATTAATTTTTGTTAATCGTCACTTTGTTCCAACCCGACCTCAAATTCAAATTTAAAAGATAAATCACATTGTTATTTTCCTCAAACTATAAAACTAAAATGTTCGGATTTTAATATAAATCCCCCTGATCAATTGTCATGTTGGAACCAATGTCATTTGACTCATCGAGTAAGCCCTGGTAAAATATAAAGTTGTCCAACAGCAAATAAAATAGCCATTTCATTTTGAACAAATAGTTATACAATTCCAATTGACTTGAAACTTTGTGGGCCTCTTCAGAAAATAAATTGTGCTTGATTTATGTGATAGGTTTTGTATCTAACAAAAAAATTGTTATTTATTTAAAATGCAAAATATGGAGTAAATACAAGACAGACAATAAATAAAAAGAAAAGAACCTATCTATGTGTACTTGGGCCCTAGGTCTATTGGGAGGCCCAGCCCAATCCCCCCAAATGTGTTCTACCTCCTGCTACAGAAGCTGGAGGCTGCGTGGAGGCCATCCCCATGGCGCCCTCCATGTGTCGTCCATATGAGGCATCCCCGAAGAATATGAGGGCCACCCATGCCTCCTCCTCAAACCCTAGCATAACCATTCCCTCCCTCGCGCCGCTTCACTCGATGTAGCCGTCACCCGTGACGATCGTCGCCGTGCCACCGTTGATGTCGTGCTCCGGAGCCACCCCGCATCGCCCATGGAGGTCCAGGAGCTGCGCTGCATCCTTCTACACATGCTACTTCAATGGATCGGATGGGATTACTAGTACATCGTCGCCATCGAGCTTCTCTCCCCGTCACTGTCCGCCTCGATTCGCCCCAACTCCGACCACCATCGGCCTCCCTGAGCTGCTCTTTCGCTCCTTGTGAGGCCCTTGTCCTTCCCCCTCCTTCCCCTCCTGTTTCCATCGCCATGGCCGCCATCCGTGCACCCGCCGCCCCGCGCGTTCGAGTTCGCGCTCACCACAAGCCGGCCACGACCCACATGCCCCCTACGCTCGCCCTCGCGCCAAGGTTACGTCCTGGCCGCGCTGCTGGCTGCACGCGCCATGCCCAGTCACCCCTGACCACGTCCACGGCAACCCTCCTGCGCCTCCTGCTTACACGTTCGCGCGCCCGAGAAGCTAGCCGCACCTGCAATCGATGCCGCCCAGTGCTCCTGCTACTCCCTGCCTCTTCTCCTGCTGCCGCTGCCCGCACCACCGCGTCCACCCCTCCCCCCCTCCCCCCCCTCCCCCCCCCCCCTGTGTCACTGCTCGCCGTTGGCCTCGCCCCGGCCTCCCGCACCCCTCCTCGCTTCGGCCTGCCGCCCCTCCCGCTCTCTCGCCGCCCACGGCTGCGATGGTGTACGCCTGGCCACACCTCCGCCACCGCCTGCGTGGGGCGCGCCATGCCTTGCCCGCCCCGCCTCGCTGTCGTCGGCCTCTGCCTATGCGAGCGCCGAGCACAACGACCCCCCCCCCCTGGAGGCCCTGTGCCTTAGCCAGAGGGACCGCCCCACCCCCAAAAAATAAGATAAATAAATAAAATAAATAAATAAAAGAATTAATTAGTGAAACAATTAATTAGTTGATTAGATAATTTAATTAATTAACCTAATCACTGACTGGTGGACCCCATCTAAGTTATCTAAACTACGTAATTAAAACTCCTAATAAAACACCCTATGACACCTGGGTCCCACCCGACCCAGCCTTTTCTGGAGATTTTCGAGATTAAAAATAATTATGGGACTTTAAAAAAATGTTTAAAACTTAGAAAATTAATATAAAATAATTTGTAACTCGGATGAAAAGACTTTGTACATGGAAGTTGCTCAGAACGACGAGACAAATTCGAATACGTAGCCCGTGATACGTCTCCAACGTATATATAATTTTTGATTGCTCCATGCTATATTTTCTACTATTTTGGACATTATTGGGCTTTATTATCCACTTTTATATTATTTTTGGGACTAACCTATTAACCGGAGGCTCAGCCCAGAATTGCTGTTTTTTACCTGTTTTAGGGTTTCAAAGAAAAGGAATATCAACAGAGTACAAACGGAATGAAACCTTCAGGAACGTGATTTTCTCAACGAATAAGACCAGGGATACTTGGTGTAACTCCCTCGATGCGGCTATATCTCCCACGTGTCGAAGCACGACTTAGAAGCATAACCGCATTGAAAGCAATGTCGCAAGTGAGGTAATCTTCACACAAACCCATGTAATACATAAGGGAAAAGAGATACATAGTTGGCTTACAATCGCCACTTCACACAATACATGAATAAAACATTACATCATCCAGATACAAACAAGGTCCGACTACGGAACCAAAATAAAAGAAGAACCCCAAATGCGACACGGTCCCCGATCGACCCCAGCTGGGCTCCACTACTAATCAACTAGAACGGAACAACACAAAGGACAAGATCTTCATCGAGCTCCTCCTGAGCTTGGTTGCGTCACCTGCTCTGTAACATTGACACCTGGAAACTGGTTTTGGAAGTATCTGTGAGTCACGGGGACTCAGCAATCTCGCACCCTCGCGATCAAGACTATTTAAGCTTATGGGTAAGGTAAAGGTATGAGGTGGAGCTGCAGCAAGCGACTAGCATATATGGTGGCTAACATACGCAAATGAGAGCGAGAAGAGAAGGCAAAAGCACGGTCGAAAATCTATGATCAAGAAGTGATCCTAAAACAACCTACGTCAAGCATAACTCCAACACCGTGTTCGCTTCCCGGACTCCGCCGGAAAGAGACCATCACGGTTACACACGCAGTTGACTCATTTTAATTAAGTTAAGGTTCAAGTTATCTACAACCGGACATTAACAAATTCCCATCTGCCCATAACCGCGGGCATGGCTTTCGAAAGTTCAAATCCCTGCAGGGGTGTCCCAACTTAGCCCATGACAAGCTCTCACGGTCAACGAAGGAATAGACCTCCTCCCGAGACATTCCGATCAGACTCGGTATCCCGGTACAACAAGACACTTCGACAAGTTAAAACAAATCCAGCAACACCACCCAGATGTGCCGACAAATCCCGATAGGAGCTGCACATATGTCATTCTCAGGGCGCACCGGATGAGCAAGACGTCGGGTAGGCCAGCCCAGAGTTGCCCCTGGTAGCCCCGGACATCGCTCGGTTGGACCAACACTCAGAGGAGCACTGGCCCGGGGGGGGGGGGGTAAAATAATGATGACCCTTGGGCGCGCGACCCCCAAGGGAAAAGAAAAGGCTAGGTGGCGAATGGTAAGACCAATGTTGGGCATTGCTGGAAAAGCTTTAATCAAGGCGAACTATCAAGGGGTTCCCATTATTACCCAACCGCGTAAGGAACGCAAAATTTGGGAACATAACACTGATATGACGGAAACTAGGGCGGCAAGAGTGGAACAAAACACCAGGCATAAGGCTGAGCCTTCCACCCTTTACCAAGTATATAGATGGATTAATTAAATAAGATATATAGTGATATTCCAACAAGTAAACATGTTCCAACAAGGAACGGAACTTCAATATTCACCTGCAACTAACAACGCTATAAGAGGGGCTGAGCAAAATGGTAACATAGCCAGACAACGGTTTGCTAGGACAAGGTGGTTAGAGGCTTGGCTTCACAATATGGGAGGCATGATAAGCAAGTGGTAGGTATCGCAGCATAGGCATAGCAAAAGAGCGAGCAACTAGCAAGCAAAGATAGAAGTGATTTCGAGGGTATGGTCATCTTGCCTGAGATCCCGCAAGGAAGAAGAACGAGTCCATGAAGAAGACAAATGGACGTAGACGAACGGGTCCTCACAACGTGACGTTAATGGAACCAACCCGAAGAAGCAAACACCGGAAAAGAAACACACAACATAGTAAACAACCAACACATGAACATGGTATGATATGCGGGATGCGGTATGCGATGCATATGCATGATTGGACAAGGAATGCATGAACCTGGCCTCAACTTGGAAAACCAAGTGTGCCACTGGAAAGATGAGATGAAATCGCTTGAAAACGATATAAAGAACGCCGGAATCGGAAAGAACGCCCGAATCGGAGTTACGGTTTGGAAATAGCAAGCAATGCAAATATGACACCGGTCCGCGATATACCGCAAGTAGCCATCTAAATGCAATGAGATGAACAAGCTACAGCATCCAAACATGGTAACAAAATACATGGAAGGGATCCATTCAAGAATCTTAACAAAAGTCTAGCACTGAGCTACGGCCAATTCATCCATTAACAGGTTCAAACAAGCATGGCAAAAATGCATATGGTAAACAGATCTCAGACTTAGTGAAATTAACACTTGTCTGGAATTTCAGATCAGGTAGCACTCTTCGGAGCAACAAAACTACATGCTACAGGACCTGAACATGGCAAAGTAAAGCATGGCATGGAGCTACTCAAAGAGCTTAACAAAAGTCCCTTAGTGACCTTGAGCCAAAAGGGATCAGAAAACACAATTGCAAGCATGTGAACATGGCAAAAACATAATCAGTTCTCAGACTTAGTGAAAACTGGAACATGCTGAAACAGATCTCAAGTAGGCATGTTTACGAGCTCGATGCACTCACTACGGAGCAAGTCATGACAAGCTAAGCATATACCCATCAAGAATACACATTATACAAGATAGAAATGGCAAGAACAATAACATGGCATGCACGGATCAACTACAACATCCTCGGCAAAATCGCTAACAAGTAGACAATCTGCCCAGATTCACGAAATAGCAAAAGTAGAGCTCGATTGACTCAAGCTAGGGTGCTCCATAAATTCAAACAAAGACATGGATGGATAGAGCACTACAAGATTAACAAATCATCCTTACTGATCATCCTCAAAAGAGGCATGGATCACTAGGAAACAACATGAACATATGGCATCATGAGATAAACAGACCAAGGACTTAGTGGAAATGCTAAGTCCCTGAAATCAGCATTAACAAGTGCACCACTTTGCAAGCTTGTGCTAGTCACCATACACATCACAAAAATACATGGGTTGCACCTCTGGAAAGATGGCAAAACCCTTAACAAAACATATGTAGAGCTCATGGGCATATCATGCACACAATAATCATGGCAAAAATGACAAACATCTAAATGGAGCAGCAGATCTGACAATTATCTCAAGTAGCACTCTTCTAACAGCATTTCGGGCATCAAGATGAACTCAAATGAAAATGATGCAATGAGATGAAATGATGTACTCTCTGAGACGAACATTTTGATATGCTATATGCATGAATCGGAGCTATGGATGCAAAGTTACGAGGCGATGAACATGTGCATTTGAAACGTGGGAAACTCGGGGACTTAGTAGAAATAACCACCTCCAGATCTAGGGTTTGGCACGGATTTCGAGGCGGCCAGATCTTCACCGGAGAGACTCGCCGAAGCGCGAGGAAAGACGGCGGCGGGGCTCGAGGTCGCCGGATCCGGTCCGGCCCGACCGGATCCGCGACGAGCGGCGGCGGGGGCGCCCCATGGCGGCGGCGGAGGCGGGCCACGGTGGCCGGGGCAGCGGCGAGGTGCGGGCCGCCGGCGATGGCGGTGGCGGCGCCGGGCGGCGCGCGGCGAGCTAGGCAGAGCCGGGTGGCTCGGGCGCCTCGCCCAGGCGGCGGTGGATCTGGGCCTGCGTGGGCCCGCAACGGGCTCCGCGGGCCGCGGCGGCGCGGAGGAGCGGGAGGCCAGGTGGCGGCTTTCGGTTGGTGGAGGGCGGCGGCCGGCTGATATGGCAAGGCCGGATTGTCCGGAGCGACGTGGCAGCGCCGGCTGGACATTGTCCGGCGCGGTGAGATGTGTCCGGCGGCGCGAGGAAGGGGGAGACTAGGTTTTGTACCGCGAATATTTCGGAGGGAATCACATATATATAGGTAGAGGGAGCTAGGAGAGTCCAAATGAGGTGCGGTTTTCGGCCACGCGATCGTGATCGAACGCTCTAGATGATGGAGAGGGTTTAGGCGGGTTTTGGGCCACTTTGGGGAGGTGTTGGGCTGCAACACACACGAGGCCTTCTCGGTCCCTTGGTTAACCGTTGGAGCATCAAACGAAGTCCAAATGGTACAAAACTTGACAGGCGGTCTACCCGTAGTAAACCAAGGCCGCATGGCAAATCTCGGTCCAATCCGTAGGAGAACGGTAGAAATGACCACCGGAGGAGAACGAAGCGCCGGAATGCAAAACGGACAACGGGGAAATGCTCGGACGCATGAGACGAACACGTATGCAAATGAAATGCACATGATGACATGATATGCAATGCATGACACGCAAGCAATGACATGGAAACATCAATGAATAACTGGACGACACCTGGCACATCGGTCTCGAGGCGTTACACTTGGACCCTACGCCAAGAAATAAAATAGGAAGCCACGAGGTAGGGGGGCGCCCACCCCCACTAGGCGCGCCCTCCCCCTCATGGGCCCCCTGTTGCTCCAGCGATGTACTCCTTCCTCCTATATATATCCACGTACCCCCAAACGATCGAAGACGGACCCAAAACCGGAATTCCACCGCCGTAACTTTCTGTATCCACGAGATCCCATCTTGGGGCCTATTCCGAAGCTACGCCGGAGGGGGCATCGATCACGGAGGGCTTCTACATCAACACCATAGCCCCTCCGATGAAGTGTGAGTAGTTCACCTCAGACCTATGGGTCCATAGTTAGTAGCTAGATGGCTTCTTATCTCTTTTTGGATCTCAATACAATGTTCTCCCCCTCTCTTGTGGAGATCTATTCGATGTAATCTTCTTTTTGCGGTGTGTTTGTTGAGATCGATGAATTGTGGGTTTATGATCAAGTCTACCTATGAATAATATTTGAATCTTCTCTGAATTCTTTTATGTATGATTGGTTATCTTTGCAAGTCTCTTCGAATTATCAGTTTGGTTTGGCCTACTAGATTGATATTTCTTGCAATGGGAGAAGTGCTTAGCTTTGGGTTCAATCTTGCGGTATTCTTTCCCGGTGGCAGTAAGGGCAGCAAGGCACGCATTGTATTGTTGCCATTGAGGATAACAAGATGGGGTTTTCTTCATATTGCATGAGTCTATCCCTCTACATCATGTCATCTTGCTTAAGGCGTTACTCTGTTTTTAACTTAATACTCTAGTTGCATGCTGGATAGCGGTCGATGAGTGGAGTAATAGTAGTAGATGCAGGCAGGAGTCGGTCTACTTGTGTCGTACGTGATGCCTATATACATGATCATACCTAGATATTCTCATAACTATGCTTAATTCTGTCAATTGCTCAACGGTAATTTGTTCACCCACCGTAGAATACTTATGCTCTCGAGAGAAGCCACTAGTGAAACCTATGGCCCTCGGGTCTATCTTTATCATATTGATCTCCTACTACTTAGTTATTTCCTTTGCTATTTCCTTTGCCTTTATTTTACTTTGCATCTTTATCATAAAAATACCAAAAATATTATCTTATCATATCTATCAGATCTCACTCTCGTAAGTGGCCTTATAGGGATTGACAACCCCTATTTGCGTTGGTTGCGATGATTTATTTGTTTTGTGCAGGTATGAGGGACTCGTGCATAGCCTCCTACTGGATTGATACCTTGGTTCTCAAAAACTAAGGGAAATACTTACGCTACTTTGCTGCATCATCCCTTCCTCTTCGGGGAAAACCAACGCAGTGCTCAAGAGGTAGCAAGAAGGATTTCTGGTGCCGTTGCCGGGGAGGTCTACGCAAAAGTCAACATACCAAGTACCCATCACATACCCTTATCTCCCGCATTACATTATTTGCCATTTTCCTCTCGTTATCCTCTCCCCCACTTCACCCTTGCCGTTTTATTCGCCCTCTCTCTCTATCCTCCCTCTCTTTCCCGTTTGCCTCTTTTTGCCCGCTTGCTTTTTGTTTGCTTGTGTGTTAGTTTGCTTGCTCGTCACAATGGCTCAAGATAATACTAAATTGTGTGACTTCACCAATACCAACAACAATGATTTTATTAGCACTCCGATTGCTCCTCTTACCGATGTTGAATCTTGTGAAATTAATGCTGCCTTGCTGAATCTTGTCATGAAAGATCCGTTCTCCGGCCTTCCTAGTGAAGATGCCGCTACCCATCTTAATAGCTTCGTTGATTTATGTGATATGCAAAAGAAGAAATATGTGGATAATGATATTGTTAAATTGAAGCTATTTCCTTTTTCGCTTAGAGATCGTGCTAAAGCTTGGTTTTCGTCTTTGCCTAAAAATAGTATTGATTCATGGAACAAGTGCAAAGATGCTTTTATCTCTAAGTATTTTCCTCTCGCTAAGATCATCTCTCTTAGAAATGATATTATGAATTTTAAGCAACTTGATCATGAACATGTTGCACAAGCTTGGGTGAGAATGAAACTAATGATACGTAATTGCCCTATTCATGGTTTAAATTTGTGGATGATTATACAAAAAATTTATGCCGGATTGAATTTTGCTTCTAGAAATCTTTTAGATTCGGCCGCGGGAGGCACTTTTATGGAAATCACTTTAGGAGAAACTAATAAACTCCTAGATAATATTATGGTTAATTATTCTCAATGGCATACTGAAAGATCTACTAATAAAAAGGTGCATACGATAGAAGAAATTAATGTTTTGAGTGGAAAGATGGATGAACTTATGAAATTATTTGCTAATAAAAGTGTTTCTTCTGATCCTAATGATATGCCCTTGTCTACTTTGATTTAGAATAATAATGAATCTATGGATGTGAATTTTGTTGGTAGGAACAATTTTGGTAACAACACGTATAGAGGAAATTTCAACCCTAGGCCTTATCCTAGTAATTCCTCTAATAATTATGGTAATTCCTACAACAATTTTTATGGAAATTATAATAAGATGCCCTCTGATTTTGAATCTAATATTAAAGAATTTATTACTTCGCAAAAGAATTGTAATGCTATGATTGAAGAAAAATTGCTTAAGATTGATGATTTGGCTAGGAACGTTGATAGAATTGCTCTTGATGTTGGTTCCTTGAAACTTAGATCTATTCCACCTAAGCATGATATCAATGAGTATCTCAAAGCCATGAGAATTTCCATTGATGAGTGCAAAGAAAGAACTGCTAGGATGCGTGGTAAGAAAGATGCCTTTATAAGAGCGTGTTCTTCTAGTTCCTATGAAAATAAAGATGAAGATCTAAAAGTTATTGATGTGTCCCCTATTAAATCTTTGTTTTGCAATATGAATCTTGATAATGATGGGACTGAATATGATCCACCTTTACCTAGAAGGCGTTCCAAGAATTCGGAATTTGTTGATCTTGATGCTAAATTTGATAAAAGTGGGATTGAAGAAATTAAAACCCTAGATGTTGCTAAACCCACTATTATGGATTTCTAGGAATTTAACTATGAAAATTGCTCTTTGATTGATTGTATTTCCTTGTTGCAATCCGTGCTAAATTCTCCTCACTCTTATAGTCAAAATAAAGCGTTTACTAAACATATCGCTGATGCCTTGATGCAATCTTATGAAGAAAAACTTGAATTCGAAATTTCTATCCCTAGAAAACTTTATGATGAGTGGGAACCAACTATTAAAATTAAAATTAAAGATCATGAATGCTATGCTTTATGTGATGTGGGTGCTAGTGTTTCCACGATTCTAAAGACTTTGTGTAATTTGTTAGGTTTCCGTGACTTTCATGATTGCTCTCTAAACTTACAGCTTGCGGATTCCACTATTAAGAAACCTATGGGAATAATTAATGATGTTATTATTGTTGCAAATAGGAATTATGTTCCCGTAGATTTTATTGTTCTTGACATAGATTGCAATCCTTCATGTCCTATTATTCTCGGTAGACCTTTCCTTAGAACGATTGGTGCAATTATTGATATGAAGGAAGGAAATATTAGATCCCAATTCCCATTAAGGTAAGGCATGGAACACTTTCCTAGAAATAAAATTAAATTACCTTATGAGTCTATTATGATAGCCACTTATGGATTGCCTACCAAAGATGGCAATACCTAGATCTATTTTTGCTTGTTATGCCTAGCTAGGGGCGTTAAACGATAGCGCTTGTTGGGAGGCAACCCAATTTTATTTTTATTCCTTGCTTTTGCTCCTGTTTAGCAATAAATAATTTATCTAGTCTCTGTTTTGGTTGTGTTTTTTGTGTTTAATTAGTGTTTGTGCCAAGTAGACCCGTTGGTAAGACTTGGGGAAAGTCTTGTTGAATTTGCTGTAAAAAACAGAAACTTTAGCGCTCACGAGAACTGCTGTCATTTTTATTTGGAGAGTGATATTTAGTTAATTATTTTTGCAGATTATTAAAAGATAAATTCCTCAAGTCCAAAAATTTATTTTAGAATTTTTGGGGTTCCAGATCTTGCGCTAGCTACAGATTACTACAGACTGTTCTGTTTTTGACAGATTCTGTTTTTCCGTGTGTTGTTTGCTTATTTTGATGAATCTATGGCTAGTATCGGGGGGTATGAACCATAGAGAAGTTGGAATACAGTAGGTATAACACCAATATAAATAAAGAATGATTTCATTACAGTACCTTGAAGTGGTCTTTTATATTCTTTCGCTAACGGAGCTCACGAGATTTTCTACTTTAAGTTGTGTTGTGAAGTTTTCAAGTTTTGGGTAAAGATTTGATGGATTATGGAACAAGGAGTGGCAAGAGGCTAAGCTTGGGGATTCCCATGGCACCCCCAAGATAATCTAAGGACACCTAAAAGCCAAAGCTTGGGGATGCCCCGGAAGGCATCCCCTCTTTCGTCTACTTCTATCGGTAACTTTACTTGGAGCTATATTTTTATTCGCCACATGATATGTGTTTTGCTTGGAGAGTCTTGTATTATTTGAGTCTTTGATTGTTAGTTTACCACAATAATCCTTGCTGTACACACCTTTTGAGAGAGCCATAGATGATTTGGAATTTGTTAGAATACTCTATGTGCTTCGCTTATATCTTTTGAGTTATATAGTTTTTCTCTAGTACTTCACTTATATCTTTTAGAGCACGGTGGTGATTTGTTTTATAGAAACTATTGATCTCTCATGCTTCACTTAGATTATTTTGAGAATCTTAATAGCATGGTAATTTCCTTAAAATCCTAATATGCTAGGTATTCAAGATTAGTAGAATTTTCTTAAGAGTGTTTTGAATACTAAGAGAAGTTTGATGCTTGATGATTGTTTTGAGATATGGAGGTAATAATATCAAAGTCGTGCTAGTTGAGTAGTTGTGAAATTGAGAAATGCTTGTGTTGAAGTTTGCAAGTCCCGTAGCATGCACGTATGGTAAACGTTATGTGGCAAATTTGAAACATGAAGTGTTATTTGATTGTCTTCCTTATGAGTGGCGGTCGGGGACGAGCGATGGTCTTTTCCTACCAATCTATCCCCCTAGGAGCATGCGCGTAGTACCGAGGTTTTTGATGACTTGTAGATTTTTGCAATAAGTATGTGAGTTCTTTATGACTAATGTTGAGTCCATGGATTATACGCACTCTCACTCTTCCATCCTTGCTAGCCTCTTCGGTACCGTGCATTGCCCTTTCTCACATTGAGAGTTGGCGCAAACTTCACCGGTGCATCCAAACCCCGTGATATGATACGCTCTTTCACACATAAACCTCCTTATATCCTCCTCAAAACAGTCACCATACCTACCTATTATGGCATTTCCATAGCCATTCCGAGATATATTGCCATGCAACTTTCCATCATTCTGTTCATGATGACACATTCATCATTGTCATATTGGTTAGCATGATCATGTAGTTGACATAGTATTTGTGGCAAAGCCACCGTTCATAATTCTTTCATACATGTCACTCTTGGTCCATTGCATATCCTGGTACACCGCCGGAGGCATTCATATAGAGTCATCTTTTGTTCTAGTATCGAGTTGTAAATAAATAGAAGTGTGATGATCATCATTTTCTAGAACATTGTCCCAAGTGAGGAATAAAAAATAGAAAGGCCATAAAAAAAGAGAAGGCCCCCAAATAAGAAGAAAGGTCATAACAAAAGAGAAAAGGCCCAAAGAAAAAAAAGAAAAAAGAGAGAGAAAAAGAGAGAAGGGACAATGTTACTATCCTTTGCCACACTTGTGCTTCAAAGTAGCACCATAATCTTCATGTTAGAGAGTCTCTTGTTTTGTCACTTTCATATACTAGTGGGAATTTTCATTATAGAACTTGGCTTCTATATTCCAACAATGGGCCTCCTCAAGTGCCCTAGGTCTTCGTGAGCAAGCAAGTTGGATGCACACCCACTAGTTTCTTTTGTTGAGCTTTCATACATTTATAGCTCTAGTGCATCCGTTGCATGGCAATCCCTACTCCTTGCATTAACATCAATCGGTGGGCATCTCCATAGCCCATTGATTAGCCTCGTTGATGTGAGACTTTCTCCTTTTTTGTCTTATCCACATAACCCCCCTCATTATATTCTATTCCACCTATAGTGCTATATCCATGGCTCGCGCTCATATATTGCGTGAAAGTTTATAGGTTTGAGATTACTAAAATATGAAACAATTGCTTGGCTTGTCATTGGGGTTGTGCATGATGAGAGCATTCTTGTGTGACGAAAATGAAACATGACTAAACCATATGATTTTGTAGGGATGAGCTTTCTTTGGCCATGTTATTTTGAGAAGACATAATTGCTTAGTTAGTATGCTTGAAGTATTATTATTTTTATGTCAATATGAACTTTTGTATTGAATCTTTCGGATCTAAATATTCATACCACAATTGAGAAGAATTACATTCAAATTATGCCAAGTAGCACTCCGCATCAAAAATTATGTTTTTATCATTTACCTACTCGAGGACGAGCGGGAATTAAGCTTGGGGATGCTTGATAGTCTCCAATGTATCTATAATTTTTGATTGCTCCATGCTATATTATCTACTGTTTTGGACATTATTGGGCTTTATTATCCACTATTATATTATTTTTGGGACTAACCTATTAACCGGAGGCCCAGCCCAGAATTGCTGTTTTTTGCCTGTTTTAGGGTTTCGAAGAAAAGGAATATCAAACGGAATCCAAACGGAATGAAACCTTCGGGAACGTGATTTTGTCAACGAATAAGACCAGGGAGACTTGGACCCTACGTCAATAAAACAGGAGGCCACGAGGTAGGGGCGCGCCCACCCCCACCAGGCGCGCCCTCCACACTCGGGGGCCCCTTTTGCTCCACCGACGTACTCCTTCCTCCTATATATATCCACGTACCCCCAAATGATCAGAGACGAAGCCAAAACCCTAATTCCACCGCCGTAACTTTCTGTATCCACGAGATCCCATCTTGGGGCCTGTTCCGGAGTTCCGCCGGAGGGGGCATCGATCATGGAGGGCTTCTACATCAACACCATAGCCCCTCTGATGAAGTGTGAGTAGTTCACCTCAGACCTATGGGTTCATAGTTAGTAGCTAGATGGCTTCTTCTCTCTTTTTGGATCTCAATACAATGTTCTCCCCCGCTCGTGTGGAGATCTATTCGATGTAATCTTCTTTTTGTGGTGTGTTTGTTGAGACCGATGAATTGTGGGTTTATGATCAAGTCTATCTATGAATAATATTTGAATCTTCTCTGAATTCTTTTATGTATGATTGGTTATCTTTGCAAGTCTCTTTGAATTATCAGTTTGGTTTGGCCTGCTAGATTGATCTTTCTTGCAATGGGAGAAGTGCTTAGCTTTGGGTTCAATCTTGCGGTGTCCTTTCCCGGTGATAGTAAGGGAAGCAAGGCACGTATTGTATTGTTGCCATCGAGGATAACAAGATGGGGTTTTCTTCATATTGCATGAGTCTATCCCTCTACATCATGTCATCTTGCTTAAGGCGTTACTTTGTTTTTAACTTAATACTCTAGATGCATGCTGGATAGCGGTCGATGAGTGGAGTAATAGTAGTAGATGCAGGCAGGAGTCGGTATACTTGTCTCGGACGTGATGCCTATATACATGATCATACCTAGATATTCTCATAACTATGCTTAATTCTGTCAATTGCTCAACAGTAATTTGTTCACCCACCGTAGAATACTTATGCTCTCGAGAGAAGCCACTAGTGAAACCTATGGCCCCCGGGTCTATCTTTATCATATTGATCTCCTACTACTTAGTTATTTCCTTTGCTATTTCCTTTGCCTTTATTTTACTTCGCATCTTTATCATAAAAATACCAAAAAATTTATCTTATCATATCTATCAGATCTCACTCTCGTAAGTGGCCTTATAGGGATTGACAACCCCTATTTGCGTTGGTTGCGAGGATTTATTTGTTTTGTGCAGGTACAAGGGACTCGCGCGTAGCCTCCTACTGGATTGATACATTGGTTCTCAAAAACTAAGGGAAATACTTACGCTACTTTGCTGCATTATCCCTTCTTCTTCGGGGAAAACCAACGCAGTGCTCAAGAGGTAGCAGTCCGTTTGTCCGCCACACATCCCTAGCATAGCGAGCACGCAACTTTCCCCCTCTGGTTCATCTATCTGAAAACACGAAACTCCATGGATACTTTCCCGGATGTTTCCCCTCTTCGCTGGTATCACCTCCTACCATGTTAGGGCACTCTTAGCATCGTTACTTGTCATGTCTTGCATCGATATGCATCTGTTTGCATTGTATTCATTGTTTATTCCCCCTCTTCTCTTCGGTAGACTACGAGACTGACGCCGCTGCTGGTACCCGATCGACTATGTTGTTGACGACCCCTCCTTGCCAGAGCAACTAGGCAAGCCCCCTCTTGATCAACCCGATATCGCCTATTCTTCTCTATACCGCTTGCATTAGAGTAGTGTAGCATGTTACTGCTTTCCTATAATCCTACTATGATGCATAGCCTGTCTTTGCTACTACTTTTATTACCTTTACCTGCAATCCTAAATGCTTAGTATAGGATGCTAGTATTCCATCAGCGGCCCTACATTCTTATCCGTCTGTCATGCTATACTATCGGGCCGTGATCACTTGGGAGGTGACCATGGGTATATACTTATATACATAATATGTGATACATGTGGTGACTAAAGTCGAGTCGGCTCGTAGAGTACCCGCAAGTGATTCCGATATGGGGGCTGAAGGGGCAGGTGATTCCATCCAAGTAGTGGTGGGCCTGGGTTCTCGACGGCCCCCAACTGTTACTTTGTGGCGGAGCGACGGGGCAGGTTGAGACCACCTAGGAGAGAGGTGGGCCTGGCCCTGGTCAGCGTCTGCAGTTACTTCAAAATAACACGCTTAACGAGATCTTGGTACTTGATCTGAGTCTGGCCAATGGCCTATACGCACTAACCAACTACGTGGGAACAGTTATGGGCACTTGTCGTCGTGGTATCAGCCGAAGCCTTCGTGATGTCAGCGACTGAGCGGCATGCGCTGGATTGGACTGGAACGCCTGCTCTTGTATTAGGAAGGCTAGCTCTGTTTCCGGCCGCCCTCGCAACATGCAGGTGTGCAATGGGCGATGGGCTCAGACCCCTGCGCCATAGGATTTAGACCGGCGTGCTGACCTCTCTGTTGTGCATAGGTGGGGCTGTGACCTGCTGATCTTTCGAGGCCGAGCATGACCCAGGAAAGTGTGTTCGGTCCAAGGGGATCGAGCGTGTTGGAAAATGTGGTGCACCCCTGCAGGGAAGTTTATCTATTCGAATAGTCGTGTCCTTCGGTAAAAGGACGACCCGGAGTTGTACCTTGACCTTATGACAACTAGAACCGGATACTTAATAAAACACACCTTTTCAAGTGCCAGATACAAATCCGGTGATCGCTCTCTCACAGGGCGACGAGGAGAGGATCGTCGGGTAGGATTATGCTATGCGACGATACTTGGTTAACTTACCATCTACTCTCTTCTACTGCTTCAAGATGGGGACTGCCAGAAGCGTAGTCTTCGATAGGACTAGCTATCCCCATCTTATTCTCGCATTCTGCTGTTCAGTCCACAGATACTACCCATTTCATTGATACCAATACATATATAGTATAGATCCTTGCTTGCGAGTATTTTGGATGAGTACTCACGGTTGCTTTGCTACTTCTTTTTTCTCCTTTCCCGGTTATTGCGATCATATGATGGAGTCCAGAAGCCAGAGGATCCCGAGGATGATTCCACATGGAGTTCGGCTTCGAGGGGTAGTTAGGAGGTCTCAGGCAGGAGGCCTTGCCTTTTCGATCGTTACTACTTTTGTGCTAGCCTTCTTAAAGGCAAACTTGTTTAATTTATGTCTGTATTTAGATATTTTGCTTACGCTGACTCTTGTGTCTTTGAGCATTTGTATTCGAGCCTTCGAGGCCCCTGACTTGTAATATAAAGTTTGTACTATTTTATTTGTGTCTAGAGTTGTGTTGTGATATCTTCCCGTGAGTCTTTGATCTTGATCGTACACATTTGCGTCTATGATTAGTGTACGGTCAAATCAGGGACGTCACAAGTCGTCACACTTTATGAATGACAACGGTGAGCCGACGAGCCTTTGGGCCAGCATGGAGCCCCGGCCGACGATCGTTCGTGTATCTGTCGGCTAACCGTTGACGGTGTAGATCCAAGCGGCTAGAGGCGGACTCACTACTTGCATGCAGCCTTGCTGGTGCCTTTCGGCCCGGTGCCCGGCCAGTCCATTGCACGGCCTCTCGCAGCCGGGCGAGCTTAAATCCGGCTGGCTTCACTCCAAACCCGACCGCCGCGTGCGCAAATCAGGTGACCATGGTTGGATAGCTTAGAACGTCGAGGGAACGAAGGTTGTGACAAGGGTTGGGGCAAGCACGCGGCCGAGCTATAGAGTGGCAATGGACACGAGTGGCGGGATGGGAGAATAGAAAAAGAGATGTCTGCATCCTCGACGGGCGGGCCAAAAAGGACATGGACAGGTGCCATGTAGAGTCCGCGAACTTGAATCGGGAATGGATTGAAAGCGGATAGAAAACGGAAGCCTGCTTTGTTTGTTTACCCCAAACAAACGCAGGCGGACAAAGCCTGTTTTGTTTGTTTACCCCAAACAAACACATGCGGACATGATGAGGTGTGCATTGGAGTTAGCCTCATGTTGCATTGATTTTTTTTCCCTTTTCATAAAGCATTGAAAGGCAAATTGCATTACGGTGATCTTTCTTTTCATAAAGCATTGAGAGGCAAATTGCATTACAGTGATCTTTTTTCCTTTTCATAAAGGATTGAGAGGCAAAGAGGTGATGCTATTGGAGTGTCTCGTTTCTTTCCGACAAAGAAGGCAAATTATGCAACACTCGGTACACGCATAGCGAGAGTTTTGACTCAAACACTTGTGTGGCGGCGCCGGCAACGCACACTTTTTTTTAAGGCGGCAACGCACACTTGGTGTACCGTGTACTATTGAGCCGCTTCCTCGACGTGTACAGTTGATCGCATCCATCTTTTTCAGAGATGATATTCATTTTACCAGATCGATAACGTGAAAAAAACCTCAATACATTGATCGGCCTAGATACATAGTAAGTACATGAGAAAAACGTGATGTTAGGAAGTTATAGGAGCGACGTGTCCTCTGAGGGAATGGGGCGTGTTGGTTTCAGCCATGGCGCGTCGCGGCAGCACCAGGCTTGGCACCGCCGTCCCCATCACGGCGCTCCTTGAGGACCCGGAACACCCGGGAGCTCTCCTCGAAGATGCGCGCTCGGCGGCCGTAGTCCGTGGGGCTACGGCCCTCGTCTTCCCCGGCCATGGCCTCGTCCTCCCCTCGGACTCGCTCCTGAGGCACGGGCCCGTCCTCCTTGCGCGCCTCCACCGGTTCCGCCCGGCCACCGCACTGCGCGCCGAGTGCCGTGGTGGTGCATGTCGCGGCACGGCCCATCCCAAGCCTTTCCGCCGAAGCGAGCGAGCGCGGGACGGCACGCAACGATGGGCGCACAGGCACAGCCGTCGCCGTGGGGGTGGGGGAAACGGACTGCATGGTCGTGCAAAGTTGAGCCTTGCACGTTAGGTGGCTTGGCTAGCTTGGGGACCTATACGCGCTCTACGTGACGGCGGTTGGATAGGATCCGTACTGGTACTAGGTGTCTGTCGGTTTGGGCGTGGGAGTAGTTGGATTTTATACGAGGGCCTGAAGATTCCGGACGTCGCCCAGCTCGCGCGCGGCGTGGCAGGGTCGCGCCACGCGTGGAGCCACGTATCCCCCGGCTGCGCTGACGGAACAGTGTGGGCGAGCGTCGCGCTGTAGGTTTGGAGAGAGAGGGGCCAGCCGTAGGCAGGTTTGCCTTCCACAAGCAAGTACGATTCCAGCCGTCCTGGTCTGGTCTGGTGGCCTGCGGCCAAATTTAGTGTTTCCACCCGTTTGTGATAATTTAGCTGGATTTAATCCCTCTTTTAAAAAAAAAACCAGGATCTCATCCTTTTCCTACTGCCGGGGTCGATGGCGGTAGGGTATAACTGACTACCGCCGAGGCCCCTGACGGTAAGGTTAACGGCAGTCACGTCATCTCATGGTTTAGGCTGGCGGAGTCAACGTCCTACCGCCAGAAATGCCAGTGTAGGTAGGTAAAACCTACCGCCACAGTCGCATGTGGTAGGGTGGGCATGTAACCCCCAAACTCGTACTGTACCTGTCGGGGTTATACCCCGCGGTGTAACCCGTCGGATATATGACCCGGCCGGACTTGGCCTTTCATTGGTAACCCATCAGAGGATTGGCGACTCACGTGTCTAACGGTTCACTGGTGTGACGACTCACGAGCCTGAAGACTCATTGATGACCTGGCGGGTGTTTTAGATGGATGACAAGGCACAAGGCCCAGAAGGCCGACTCATGTTATGATGGGCCGGATTAAGAGGAAAGTCATAAAGAATATTCTCCTACACAGGAAGCAAGACTAGGACTCCATTTGTAATAGAGTAATCATAATCTTACTAGGACTAGTCATGTAACCCGCCCCTTCAACATATATAAGGAGGGGCAGGGCACCCTAAGAGGGGAGGAGAAAATAATCGCTGAAGCTAGACACAACTAAAGGGGAGCCGGCTTACGCGGCGACTCCCTCATGAGCATAATGAGACCTAGCCACAAACAGCATGTAGGGTTATTACCGGATGATGTTTCCCGGAGCCCGAAGCTGTCTAAATCCTTGTCTTGTGTGTTGATCCGCATCGTGTCTCTCATCCCAATCAACCCCTCTCAAGCTACCACATAGATGAATTGGCCTCACGATTAAGTCCTCACACTAGGACACCTGTCGTGATGATTCCACAACAGTACCTATACCTAGGGAGGGTAAAAACTTCGCGGTAGACTGTGCAATCTTACCGCCGAGCATCCTAGCGGTAAGCTACGCAACCCTACCGGTCCGACGGTAGGTGGGCAGGGCACCGCAACAGTGTTGTACCTGAAACTTAAAGATTGTTTACGGTAGGGTGTGCAACCCTACCGCAAGGGTCTTGACCCATCTAAATTTTGCTTTTTTGTGTGCAAAACTTGATCATTTCAATTCAAGGAATTCACCAAATAGTAATATAGTTTGACCCTCAAGATATTAAGATCTCATCACATGCTCGCTATACTGTTATCCTTGTTACCGGTTTTCTTCTTCTTTCTCGTTGTCATATTCTGGCATCCCCATGACAAAGTCACCTATGTCTGGCCAGACGTTGATGGATGTCGTCACACTAAGAGGGCCCTAACAATATCTCTCCATTGTCTGAGGAGCAAATCCCACTCTCGATCTATCCAGTCCCTTGTCAAACTTTCCGATGAGCCCGTAACTTGCCATTATGATCACCTAGTTACAGATGATGTTTGAGAAACCCCAAAGTCCATCATACGATAAGAAGTGACTAAGATACTCTCATGGTCTAAGGAACTAAAACACATGGTAACCCTCCCTGTTATAACAATTGATTACAAACGATATTTTCTCAAAGTGTAATAAACAAGATTGGTTCGATAATATGATCGTTCTTCTAACGTCATACTCTCAATGTTGTTTCACGACTATTGTTACGCTTAACAACATCTTGAGATCCGTAAAATATGATCACTGACAACACTTGAGCCAGTCTTAGATGCAAGATCGGGAACCTATATTTTACTGCTCATCAGTTCACATATTCATATGAGTTTCCACTGAATCGCACATTTCAAAATCATAGCAGTTATAGCATGAAATATAATCTCTTAATTATGAAAATGGAAATATAATAATACAATATTATTGCCTCTAGGGCATATTTCCAACAATCTCCACATTAGTGGCAACCACGGAAGAACTTGGCTTTTCCTTCGATGTCGCTTTAGCCTTGTTCCAATCAAGATATATCAGATGAGAAATGAACAACTGAGATAACGTGGCAAATTTGATAGACTTACCCAATGTTTATGGTAAATTCAAGGAGTAAGTTGGTGCTAGATGTGCAATATGAAGGCGACGATGCATGATAAGTCGGGTCCGAGGGATCCAGCGGGGCCTTCATTTGGCCGACTCTTGGACAAGATGATGTAGGACTTAATTGTTCTTGCCTATGAGCCCGGCGAGGAGAGAGCTGGAGAGACTGACCTTCGTGAAGATCTTTTGGTCCAGAACTCTGGGCCTTCCACTTCTTGCTCTCACCATGCTGTATTTTCTTCAAAGATAAGTTTGAATCCAGATAAGCTGATGGATGAGAGAAGGGTACCTTTCTTACATCAGCCGGGTTTGCCTTCTACCCAGGGTTTCAGTATAAGAGGCACTAGGGGTTACCTTTTTTCACCCGCCTTGCTGGTCCCGGTATTTTCCTAAGAAGAGTCGGCATCAGCAAGTTGATTATGGAGTGACCAAGAGAGTAAAGTTCTTCTACATCATCAGCCTCCTCCTCTTCTTCTTCTGCTTAATCCTCCGTCGTCTCTTCATCGGGACTAGTGGTAGCTTGATACTCAATTTTCCACGAGTCGACTTCAGGGTGAAAGAATAAAAGCTGGCATTTCTATAAACAAGTGAAGGAAGAAAAATATACAAGTGACAAGATAAATCAAAGTATACAAACCACGCGAGCCGGGTTAGTAGCTTCAAAGGGAGTGAGACCCATGGTTGATATCTCTTCAAGGGTCTCGCCTAGGATTTTCTTGACGGCCCTGGTAAGTTTGGTCAGGCCTAGTTCTTTGTGCGAATAACGCATGACGTCATCGCCCCGGCTTGTGTACCGGTGAAACAACCGGGTGCACACGCTGAGGGGTTGGATGTGCCGGCCGACCCAACACCATGTCAAATCCATGGCTTTCAGGCCATGAGCAATCAAAGCATTGATCCTCTAATAGATATGTATTAGCTCCTCTTGTTCTTCTAGCGGCGCATAAGTGTTCATCTAGTTGTTGTATTCTAGCCGGCTAAGACGATAACCCGACAAAGGATTTTGGCCCTCTAGAGAAGTATCTTTGCAATAAAATAAGGTTTTCTGCCATCCTTTGGGGTGACTCGCCAACTTCATACGGGGAAAGATGCAATCCTTATGTTTCTGGATCAACACCCCTCCGCATCCCAAAGTTGGCCCTCCACTCCACTCAGTCTGCTTGTTGTAGTAAAAGAATTCTAGGAACAAATTTACCGTCGGTACCATCTAAAGTTAGACTTCGCAAAAGACTTGGAAATTGCTCAGATTGAGGGTAGAATCTGGTGGTAGGTCTTGGGGCCGCACATTATAATCTTGAAGCACATTACGAAAGAATCTAGAACCCAGTGGCTTAAACCCTCTGGTAAGATGATCAACAAAAATGATGACCTCACCTTGCTCTGGCTAAGGTTGGATCTCCTCCTTAGGTGCACTCCATTCAATTTCTGCTTTGGGAGGAAGCAAGCTGGAGATCACAAGTTCCGTTAGCCAGAGTTTAGTCATGGTGGACTCTGCCCAGTCTATATTGTTCTTTCCTTTGCTCTTTTGAGCCATCACTTTACGCATGTAGTGAATGGAAAGCTACAAAGCAGCCAGAAAAATATAAGTTGGTGAAGAAGATCAAGCTACAGATGGCTACTCGTGAAGTTTAACGACCTAAAAGCCAGGAATGGTGGTAGATTGTCGGGTTACAAATTTGTTGCAAACAGCTACTGTTGCAATCGACGGAAATTTTTGATCTAGATAATACTAAAAAAAAGAAGGTAAAAATGGTAGCAAGACCTAACAACAGAGAAGAACACTACCACAACAATGGAAGTAAAAACTACCATGGCAATGAGCGGATCAGTGCAACAACATAAGTGTTATGAAGGTACTATGATACGTAAAATACAATCAAAATCTAGGTAAATATTAAGATTAAGTGAGGATTCTAGTCTAGATGAAGATGAACTACGATGAAGAACGACGGTGGAAGTACATTGAAAATAAGAGGGAGCCTACAGATCTGGAAAACAGCGAAGGGTGAGCTCATTGGATCATGGGCGAGTGGTGGCAGTCGTGCGTGAGCTCCGATGGCAGCGACAGTCGCAGACAAACTCCGGCGACCGCTAGGGTTCGAAGCTTTAAATGAAGTGACATGGGACTAGGGCGGCCGCGAGGAGGAAGAAGAGGAAGTGTGCGATGTGAAAATGGTCCACGGGCTCCTATCGCACTATTTATAGATGGGGTGGGAAACTTGAGGCGTCATGACACTTTTTAGGGATGCCCCTAAGATTTCGCGATAAGAGACCCTTTGACCTAGGTCAAACCCTAGATTGATTGTCAGAACTTGAGGCATGTCATCAGGAGAAGACCTCGCAAGATACGCGAAAAAATGCTAAGTATGGAATATAAGGTCATGAGCCAGGCTGCACAAACGAACCATCAAGTAGATCCGGGAGAATGAGCGAGACCTAGAGAAAGTTGGCTTATCGGAATTGAGGCAACACCCAACATTTCATCTTTAATATATTTGCTTGTTCTTATTTACAGGAGCTTAACATGAATAAATTCAGCTAAAACCTGGGGTCTAATGTTGGGGATATAACCCATGGAGGAAAAGCTGGCATTTAGGCCCAAGACCAAGACCCGCCAAGGCCTCGGAGGTCAAGGGTCGGCTTACTCCTCGGGCTATCAAAAACTGGATGGAGTGGTCCAGAGGGAAACCCGACGCGGGCCAATGAGAGCTGGATCATCAGAGTCTGAACCCAGGGTGGAGTTGACTAAACTTGGAAGACACAGAAGGTTTAGCTTAGGACTCCTAGAACGGGTAGAACTCACACACCGTTGTACCCCAGGGACCCGACCTGTTAAATAAAGGGGGTTCCTGGGTCGTCTAGAGGGACAAGTTAGAATCTCTTGAGTCATTGGTAGAGAATCAGCACCCTTGTAATCGAGATCATCATTATCAATAGCAATCAAGCAAGAGTAGCCTTTTACCTCCACCATGAGGGGCCGAACCTGGTAAACATGCGTCTCTCATTTTTTATCAACCTGTCCAAGCCTTCACCTAGCAGCAATGGCCTCACAACATAGTTCTACTATGAGAAAATCTGCTGTGATAAAACCACGACAAGTTCCCTAGCCCTGGCTAGTCTCGATCCTCATTACGAGGTTGGCCCTTGTCTTGGTTGTCGGCCGCAATCTTCCCAGCCTGTTTAATGACTCAACAATTACAGTTGGTATGTGTGGCTGATGTCTACAACACAACTTTTATTCTTGTAGACGTTGTTGGGCCTCCAAGTGCAGAGTTTTGTAGGATAGCAAAAAAATTCCCTCAATTGGATAACCTAAGGTTTATCAATACGTGGGAGACATACGATGAAGATGGTATCTCTCAAACAACCCTGGAATCAAATACAAGAAATCTCCTGTATCCCCAGCACACCCAATACAATGGTAAACTGTATAGGTGCACTAGTTTGGCGAAGAGATGGTGATACAAGTGTAGTATAGATAGTAGATATAGGTTTTTGTAATCCGAAAATATAAAAATAGCAAGGTAGCAAGTGATAAAACGGAGCATAAATGGTATTGAAATGCTTGGAAACAAGGCTAGGGTTCATACTTTCACTAGTGCAATCTCTCAACAGTGCTAACATAATTGAATCATGTAACAATCCCTCAACGTGCGACAAAGAATCACTCAAAAGTTTCTATCGGAGAAAGTAGGACGAAAACATGTATCAACCTATGTGCCTAGATTACCCCACTGTCACCATGGGAATCCGCAAGTTGAATACCAAAACATACATAAAGTAATTCAATAGAATACCCCATTGTCACCACGGGTATCCACATGCAAGACATACATCAAGTGATCTCAAATCCAATATTCAATCCAGTATAATGAAACCTCAAAGAGCAAGACTCAATTCATCACAACAAGATGGAGAGAGGAAAACACCATATGATCCAACTATATTAACAAAGGCCACGACATATCAAGATTGTGCCAAATCAAGAACATGAGAGAGAGATATCAAACACATAACTATTGGTACATACCCTCAGCCTCGAGGGTGAACTACTCCCTCCTCGCCATGGAGACCACCGAGATGATGAAGATGGCCACCAGTGATGATATCCCCCTTCGGCAAGGTGCGAGAATAGGGCTCCAGATGGGATCACTTCGGTACAGAGGCTTGCAGAGGTGGAGCCGAAGTTCTAGCTTTCTTGCAGGGTTTTTCTATATTTATAGAATTTTTTGGTGCCAGTTTCATGTCAGGGGGGCCGCACGGGAGTGACAAGCTCGGTAGGCACGCCCCTTGAGCCTATCACTTTACTGGACATCGCCTGGTCCTCCTCCCAGGCTTCAGGGGTCTCTTTTGGTCAATAAAAAATCATCGTAAAATTTTAGCCAATCCGAGAACTTTTATTTCTACACAAGAAACAACATCACGGTAGTTCTGCTGAAAACAACGTCAGTCCAGCTTAGTTCCATTTAGATCATATAAAATTGAAACAAATTCTTATAAAATTCTTCTAAACATGGCATGAATACTTCATAGATTATAGATACATTGGAGACGTATCGGCATCCCCAAACTTAATTCTTACTCATCCTCGAGTAGGTAAATGATAAAAGAAATAATTTATGAAGTGTGAATGGTAGCATAGTGCATAAGTTTGATGAAGGATAATTTCAATCACTTTTTTTAGCATCATAAACAGTAGCCCATCTCATAAAACATCTCATGATCAAGTAGCAAGATATTCACATGTTAAAGTATAGACCATAAACTTTCTTGAAAACTAACAAACTATGTTTTCAGTCATTAAACAACTACAATTCATCTTATTTCCAGAAAGGGTCTATGTAAGAGCTTTGTTTTAGCAAATTCCACATACTCAACTATCATTTAGTCTTCCATGGTTGCTGACACTCAAAGCATATTTTTAGAACAAATTGTTTCAATCAAACACATAGGAAGATAGGGGCTTAATGTTTCGCCTCCCAACTTATTTATCTCAGGGATAATGTCAACAATAATAACTCATGATCACATATATTCAACTGGATATATGTGTCTGGATATTTCCCCACCACATGATGCTTGCCAAGAGAAAAAAATAAAAATGGAATAGAGAAGAACACTATTGACTCTTGCATAAAAGTAAATACATAAAGTAAAAGATAGGCCCTCACAGAGGGAAGCTGGTGGCGTTCTGGGAACGGGGGTCCCCAGACTTGCCTGCCTGCGGCCTGTGGAGTGGCTCAAAGGGGGCCCAGCACGGCCCGTCTTCATCAACACAGACCCAAGACCCTCGCGAGGGGCCAAGCCTCGCGGGGCGGATGACACGGAGCTTCCTCAGGCACGGCCTCATCAGGCTGGCTCGCGAGGAGGCAGAGATATCAAGGCGGGGTACCTAACGAGGTGCCTGTGATGCAAGCCATGACGACCAAGGGCGCCAGACGGGCGCCAGCCCGCACAGTGTCCTCCTTTCCTCTTTGGTGCAAAGGGAGCAAGCGCAGGCGAGAGCATCAAGCAAAGGCACCCGTTTCGGTGCAACGAGACCAAGACCAGTCCAACGGCAGGGAGGAAGTCATTGTGGAGCCCAAGCCAGCGTCACCACCAGAGTCTTTGGTAGGCGAGGACCAACTTTAGTCAGGATAAGTGTACCAGATGTTCCCCTTCAAAATGGCCAATTGTTGGCGCCCTTCCCGCTCAATATTTGGGGAAGAGGCCCAGGGCCTTTGCCTATAAATAGGACTAGCCACCCACAGGGTAGAAGGATGAAGGATCGGCCAACCCAGAAACTAGCTAGGATCGCAATCGAGAAGAGAGAGAGAGAGAGAGAGAGAGAGAGAGAGAGAGAGAAGGGTGACTGAACTCCCCCTACCAGTTCATCCCCCCAACCAAGAACAGACCCTCGCGAGGCTATTCTTCCTTGTATTGCTCATCATCATCATCCCAAGAGGCAATCCACCACACCACACACTGGAGTAGGGTATTACACCACAACGGTGGCCCGAACCAGTATAAACCTTGTGTCTCTTGTGCTGTTCTTTCCATAGCTTAGATCTTAGCAAGGCGGAGGGGTGCAGGTAGGTAGAAGGCAAAATCTCCGCGCGCACCCCAGTGTTCGAACCTCAAGGGTCTGCCGGAATCCGAAATCCGACATTTGGCGCGCCAGGTAGGGGTGCGCCGGAATTCGTCTTCCACCACCCCGTTCTCCTCCGACCATCACGTCCATGTCTGACGCTCGTCGGGCCCACGCCGAGCGCCGGGCCGCTCTCGCTTCCCGCGTCGCCCAGACGACTCCTGTCGGTGGGCGTCCTCGCCGTTCCCCGTCACCTGTCGTCAACGCCGCCACCGGCCCGACGGGGGACGAGCGGCAAGCGTCGTCTCAGCATCCGTCCGTGCGGCAAGAGGCCGCACCGCTACTCCCTCGCTCACCCAGCTGGTTCTTCGTCCCGCGCGCTCCGCGCACCCATGGAGGCTCGAGCCGCGCTCATCGTGGAAAACGAGTTCCTGCGCTACCGTCCCGTCGACGACGTCTACGAAGAATGGCTCGACCGCGTCGCCGAGCTCGTCCGCGCCGCAGGGGGCTCTCCTGCGCCGTCCGCTCCGCTGCACCGCACCCTGCCCTGCGCGGGCGACGAAGCTCCGGCGGCACCCCGGCCTCCTCCTCCTCAATAAGGCGCCATGGCTCCAAGGCGCGTGGCCCCTGGGCGGAACCCGCTCCGTCAGGTGCCAGCGCGGCAAGAGCAGAGCTGCCAAGAAGTCCCTCACCCGCAAGAAGCTGCCCGGGCGCTCCCTGCTCCAGCACGTCGCGACCATGCTCCTGCTCCCGCGCGTCAAGACCCCCCGCTGCTCCCAGCTGCAGCACGTGGGGACATGCAAGACCAAGCTCTCCATCACCCAAGGCCTCTCGTGGCCACAGCAGGCTGCCACGCCTTCACCATCGAGCTACGCAGCGTCGCGTGGCCCGGCAAGTTCAAGCCAGACCTGCCTCCTCGTTACGACGGCACGGCCGACCATGCGGAGTTCCTCTAGCTCTATGAGCTGGGCATCGAAGCTGCCAACGGAAATGAGAAGGTCATGGCGATCTGGTTTCCCATGGCGCTCAAGGACGGGGCCCGCACCTGGCTCCTCAACCTGGCTCCAGGCACGATCTACTCCTGGGACGAGATGCGCACCCGCTTCATCGCCAACTTCCAAGGTACTCGCGACCGGCCACCCGCCATGAGCGACATGCGCCGCATCAAGCAACAACCCGGAGAGACCCTGCAGAAGTACATTCAGCGCTTCAACAACGTGCACCTCAAGATTCCCAAGGTGACCGAGGAGGCCATCATCTCAGCCTTCTCCGACAGCGTGCGTGATGTCAAGATGAAGGAGGAGCTGGCGATGCATGAAGAACTGTGCACTTCCTTGGAGTTGTTCAACTTGGCAACCAAGTGCGCCAGGGCTGAGGAAGGGCGTCTCTCCCTCCTCGAGCTGCTTGCCGCAGACCCAGAAGAGAAGAATCCCAAGGCCAAGGATGTGAAGCGCAAGGGGGCTGCCGTGCTCGCGACAGAACCAGACACCAAGCGGGGCAAAGATCAGCCCGAACCTCCCAAGGGCAGTCGGTACTGTGTGTACCACGACCTCCATACCCACAACACCAACGAGTGTCAAGAGCTCCAAGCCGTGCGAGAAGGAAGGATCGGCCGTCACCCCGACCACGGTGACCGGGGCTACATTCGAGGAGGAGTAAGGAACGCAGGACGCTGGGAAGACCGCTGCCCGTGCCAGGGGTGGCGCGATCGACCTCGCGAGGATCGCTGGCAAGACCCGCCTCACGAGGGAGACTGGAGGGATCAGCCACGCGAGGATCGCCCGCAAGGCAACGCAGGCCTCCCTCCGCTGCCACCGCAGCCAAGGAGAAATGAGGACCGCCATCAGAACAAGGAGGCTGGGGGCTTCCAGGAGCCGCGCGCGATCGCCTGCATCCTGGGCGGGGCTCAAGCCCCAGCCTCTCAACGCATCTTCAAGCAGTTCGCCCGCAAAGTGAATGCAGTCCTCCCCAAGCTGGAAGCCACGCGCCCTCTCAAGTGGTCAGCGTGCGCCATCACGTTCAGCTTAGCAGATCAGCTCAAGTGTGCGGCCACAGCCGGAGTCCTCCCGATGCTTTGTTCCCCAATCATCAGCAATGTGGTGGTCACCAGGACCCTCATCGATGGCGGGGCAGGGCTCAACGTCCTGTCCGTGGAAACATTCAACAATCTCCAAGTGCCCTACAACCAGCTTCAGCCAACCAAGCCTTTCTCC
This sequence comes from Triticum urartu, assembly GCF_056163025.1. Lineage (NCBI taxonomy): Eukaryota > Viridiplantae > Streptophyta > Magnoliopsida > Poales > Poaceae > Triticum > Triticum urartu. The sequence goes on along the minus strand of NC_141876.1, from coordinate 394,961,996 downwards.
GGAGTCACCGACGGCTCCACGGTCCCGATTGGGCAGGTCCGCCTCCCTGTCACCTTCAGGGCACGCGACAACTACCGCACCGAGCTCATCGACTTCGACGTCTCCCACATTCGCTTGCCGCACAAAGCCATCCTTGGGTACCTAGCGCTGGCCAAGTTCATGGCCGTGACTCACCACGGCTACAACGTCCTCAAGATGCCAGGAAGTGGCGGAGTCATCACAGTGCCCTGTGAAGAGAAGGATGTGGTGTGTTTCCTGGAACGAGCCTTTCAGGCCGCATCACTGGAAGACCCGGATCGCGGAAGCAGGAGGCTTCCCGAGACCTCCCCCAAGAAGAACAAGACATCGTCCGACCCGGCCCCTCAGGAGGCAGACCCCTTAGGGCCCGCGCCTGCCCAGGGGGAACCTCCTTCCATCGCATAGGAAAGCGCGCCCGGTGCCCTCCTCAGGCAGGGCTCGGGGGCTCTCCCCTGGAGGGCCACCGACCTGGCTAAGGTCACGAGGGAGGCGCTTGGGCAGCACATGGAGGCGTGTTTCGAAGCACGTTTCCCTCAAGAAGGAGTAAGGCAAGGAGGGCCAGACCCTCAGGAGTTCGTCAGCAAGGCCATTCAGGAGCTACAGGAGTCAAGAGTCATGAGAGGCGGCCGCCGCCTACCAGCTGTGGCTCCCCATCCAGGCGAGGATGGTGGGCTGCACATCTGCATCGACATACCAGGGCTCAATTGAGTCACCTCTCTGGAGCGCCTCTGGCCCTCGTGAGTGGGGCGCTGCGAAGGTCCACCCCACAGCTACGTTCGCATGCCTTACGGCTTGCCAAACGCGGCTGCCACGAACCAGCGCCTCATGAGGGGCATCATGGAGGCTCAAGAGGCCAGGCGTTCCGCAGCCCTGGCGGAGATGGAGATGGTCCGCGAGGAGCCACCAGCGCCTCCGGAGCCTCCCGAGGCCCCTGGGCCTGGGGGCTCGTGAGGATCGGCTTCCGCAGCCCACCGAGTCAGCTACACCAACACTCCTTCGTCCTCAACATCATCAGGTGACATCTTTCAAGTTTCATTTCCAGCTGGGAGCGCCCCCCAGGGCTGCATTATTCCCAGGCCGCGTGGGTCCGTCCCTGCGGCATGTATCCCTTTTATTTCATGTTGTTAGCTTACCTTGTTGGGGGCGCCCCACGGGCTGCATCATCCCCAAGTCGCTCGGGCCAGACCCAGCGGCATGTATCCCTTTTGCGTTTATTTCCGGCTATGCGTTCGACCCACCATGCTTGATTATTTGATGCCTGTCCACGGCACCTCTTCTTCTCCATGCCGACTACTTGCACGTTAAAGGGGGGGGGGTACCTGAGCATCGCGACTCAAGGCTCTTACTGGCTCTCCAGCCCTCACCCTCTGGCCTTGTCCACGGCATCGCGACCTGGCATACCAGCGACGGCCGAGACCAGCTCGAGGGCCGGGACCCGAGGACGTAGAGTGCCGGCATCTAACCAAATTTGCAGGGAAACATCACAAGATAAGGCCCAGTGCCAGGCGCAACCCGCCTAGAGGTAGGGCCCCGTGAGTCCCGCGCTGGCTCACGGGTGCCTAGATACACCTCGCCAGGCCTTACCGTGCCAGCCACGTGTCAGGGCGGGGCTGTACACGCCCCGGGGGCTCCTCCCGGAGGGGAGCCCCCTCCCACGTACCAGTGGAAGCACCATGCTCCGTGCTGGCTGACGACACTGCCGAGGAGCGGCTATGCCCGTACACATACGGAAGCGCTATGCTCCGCCCTGGTGATAAACAACTGAGGACGGCCCCCGGGCCGCATCAACCTCAGGGAGCCCAGAGCTCAGTGTCTAGCCTCATCGTAACGCCTCCCCTCGGAAGTGCCACGCGAGGGGGCTGGGCACGGGGGCTGCGCCTGGGTCACGCCCAGACGCACGCCACCCAGCCAGGCCCCCCGGGCCTGGTTCGTCGCACGTCTCTCCCCGAGCGGAGCCAAGGTACGAAGGCCGTTTGAGCGTCAAGGGGGACTCCTGAGCATCGCGACTCAGGAGCCTAACTGGTCACGTAGCCCCTCACTCCTTAGTTCCGAAAGGCTAACGGCGGTTGAGGTATGCGTGCGGTCGGGCTCTGCAGACGTAGAACGGTAGATCCACCCACATCACACCTCCCTACTTGTTGTTCGTGCGCCAAGGGGGACTCCTGAGCATCGCGACTCAGGAGCCTAACTTGTCACGTAGCCCCTCACTCCTTGGTCCCGTCCTGGTTTCCGGTCGGGGCTAACGGCGGCTGAGGTATGCGCGGGGCCGGGATCTGCCGGCATAGAACATAAGCAAGTAGGAAGGAAAAGCGTAAATTTCAAGGAATTCAAAAGCAAATATTACAGTCCACACTGTTATCTCAATGCCAAACACAAGTTTAAACGCCTCCCCGAGGCATGATACATGTGCAGGAATTAAAGGCAGGACATGAGCCACAACGGAGTCACTTGTCGGCGGTGGAGCAGCGTGGAGTGGGTTCGCCTCATGGAGTAGCGGGGTCAGCAGCGCCTTGCTTCGGCTTGGTGCTGAAGGCCCGGAACTTCCCCAGCAGAGCCTCCGCGCGACCCTTCATGGCCTCGGCAGCGGCAGCGGCACGCTCGCCGCTTACTGGCTCCAGCAGGCTGTCGAGGTCGACGCCGGGATCGTGAAGGTAGATGTGGGTGAGGACCCGCGTCAGCGCTGCAGAAGAAAGGACACGCGCCTCAGCCTCGGCCGTGGGGCCAAGGCCAAGGGCGACATCTTCAAGAGCGCGAACCAGGAAGGGAAGTAGCTTGGCGGGGCCGTCCTCGGCGCCAGCCAGCGGGCTCTCCAGGCCGCTGTCGTAAAGCGTCCTCAGCGAGGAGCGAGCCTTCGCCTCCATCTCCATGAAGGCCATGCGGTCCTCGGCAAGAACCCGGGCCTTGTCGTCCAGCTCGACCTTCCTCGCCCCCAGCTCCTGCTCCAGCGCGCCTAGGCGGTCGCGGCGCTTCCTGAGCTTGGCCTCCCGGCCCTCGACGGCCGCCTCGCGAGCCTTCACGCCTTCTTCCTGCTCTTGGCGAAGGCGGACCTCTTTCGCGAGCTGGTCCCGCAGGCCTTGCAGCTCGTCCTCTAGCGCCTTGCAGCGACCACGGACGTCGACCACCTTCCCCAGGGCTGCGTCACGAGCAGCCTTCGCCTCAAGGACGGCCTGCCTCTCCTCGTCGCAAGTCGTCGAGGCCTGGACCAGTACCGCCCGAATCGAAGCGTTGGAGCGAATCCATCCTGAAGCCAGCTCCAAGCGCCCGGCCACCAAGTGAGGGTCAGCACCAAGAAGATCCTGCCGCAGCCGGTCCAGCTCAGCAGCAGCACGATCTAGAACGACAGGAGGAGTCGGAGAGACAGAAGTCAGTGGAGTAGGAGGAGAAGGCGGCAGCGCGACCACAGCATCCTGAGGCGGAACTTGCTGCGCCCCAACGGCTGAAGTGGCGGCAGCAGGCAAAGGCACCTCGGGAGTCACTTGGGCCATGGGAGCTGAGCTCGCCCCAGCCGGCTCAGCCAGGCCTCGCGAGGACGACCGGGCAGGAGAAGCCCGTGCGTCGCGGTCACCTTCCTTCGCGGGCATAGGCGCTGCCACGGATGGAACCTCAGGAGCTCCCTTCGGCTTCTTTGCTGCAGGCGCTAGCCTATCCAGAGATGCGGACGTCAAGCCTCAGAAGCAGAACAAGAAATAAAGACAAGAATCAAGCGCTTACGGGTCGTCGCTAGTAAGCTCAAGCGGCCCCTGGCCAAATTTTAAGCCTGAAAGCCGACTGAAAGGGTCAACCTCGCGAAGCTTGGAAGCGGAAGGCGCGTCTGCGGTCCACCTCGGGGCCGGGGCAGACCCACGGGAGATCAGCCCGGTCCTGTCCTTCTTCGGGATCGGGTGAAGCTCCCGCCGTCCTGCTCGTCATCATCCTCATCGTCATCACTCGGAGAGAGGCGGAGAACGCGGAACCTGTGCCGGGGGAGGGGAGCCCTCGACTCTCCGTCAGTCGCCTCGGAGTCAGGCCCTTTTTCCCGCTCCCCTCCTTCCTCCTCTTTGCTGGAGTCGTCGGAGGACACGTCCACTGATTCCCCAGGGGTCTCCATGGGCACGGGCCCGTCCCCGTTGAAGACGAGCATGGACTCCACTACCTGCTCCCAGTCGTCGCGGAGGAACAAGGGCGTAGGAGCGCCCTCCAACCTCTCCACATCGCCCCCGACCAGAGATTGGAGGACCGCAGCCAGATCTCCGTCGGCCAAGGCCGCGGGGCTCGGATGGGGCCTCCACATCGGAAGTGAGTACTACCAAAGCGGAGCCAGCTGGTGCTCCAGGAATTCCCTCAGCAGCGACGCGCCGATCAGCTTCGCCGCCGCCATGTTGGCCGGCCTCAGACCCGCGTCCATCTTCTCCAACACCAGCTTCGCGTGGGGGTCCGCGAGCTCTGCTCGACCCCAATCGCTGGAGCTCGTGGGTAGCTCCGTGGGCAAGATCAGCCGAGGGTGGATGCGCCCAGCATCTGCCAAGACCCACTTGCTCCTGAAGCCCTCAATCCTTTTCCCGGGGTTCGAAATGGCAATGGCGCCACCGTACGCGATGAAGCTCGCGCACGCAGAAGCAGGACCGCGAGAGGTCCGGAGGTAGATGTAGTGGCGCAGCAAGGCCACTGAGGGCTGCACCCCTACGCGAGCCTCGCAGTAATAGGCGAATATTGCCAGGATAAGGACGGAGTTGGGGTGGCGATGCAGAGCCTATAGCTTATAATGGCGGAGGACAGAGAAGAAGAACTCGGAGAAGGAGGCACCAGGCCAGTAGCAATGGCGCTTACAAAGAACGGATAGAAGGTGCTCCCTTGGCCCTCAGGGGTGGCGGAGCCGGCCTTGAACACCTTCGCCCCATCGATGCCCTGCGCCGCCGCCATCCGGCGCAACCGGGCGAGGCTCGCCTCCGACACGTTCGGCGAGTCCAGGGCAGACAAGTACCAAGCTCCGGCCGGGGACTGACGAGGCGCCATGGCTTCCTAGGTCACGCGGTCGGAGTAGATCTGGAAATTTGGAGGAAGGAAGGAGAGGCACAAGAAAGGGGATCTGAGCAGCAACCGGAGAAAGCAAAAAGCAAAGCCTAGGCAGATGCCGCTCCTTTATCAACTCGCGCGATTGTGGAGACACCCACGTCCAGTCAACCGCCACGCGGTGCCCAAGGCCGCAGGCTGTTAGGGCCCGCGGCGCTTCGCTCTTGCCCTTTCGCCTCCCTGCACGGCCAAGTCCGGGCACACCTTGGGCCCGGGGGCTACTGTCGGTGTTCCGGGAACGGGAGTCCCTAGACTTTCCTGCCTGCGGCCTGCGGCGTGGCTCAAAGGGGGCCAAGCACGGCCCGTCTTCATCAACACAGACCCAAGACCCTCGCGAGGGGCCAAGCCTCACGGGGAGGAGGACACGGAGCTTCCTCAGGCACGGCCTCATCAGGCTGGCTCGCGGCGAGGCGGAGATATCAAGGCGGGGTACCTCACGAGGTGCCCGTGATGCGAGCCATGACGACCAAGGGCGCCAGGCGGGCGCCAGCCCGCGTAGTATCCTCCTTTCCTCTTTGGTGCAAAGGGAGCAAGCGCAGGCGAGAGCATCAAGCAAAGGCACCCATTTCGGTGCAACGAGACCAAGACCAGTCCAACGGCAGGGAGGACGTCATTGTGGAGCCCAAGCCAGCGTCACCACCAGAGTCTTTGGCAGGCGAGGACCAACTTTAGTCAGGATAAGTGTACCAGATGTTCCCCTTCAGAATGGCCAATTGTTGGCGCCCTTCCCGCTCAATATTTGGGGAAGAGGCCCGGGGCCTTTGCCTATAAATAGGACTAGCCACCCATAGGGTAGAAGGATGAAGGATCGGCCAACCCAGAAACTAGCTAGGATCGCAATCGAGAAGAGAGAGAGAGAGAGAGAGAGAGAGAGAGAGAGAGAGAGAAAGAGAGAAGGGTGACTGAACTCCCCCTACCAGTTCATCCCCCCAACCAAGAACAGACCCTCGCGAGGCTGTTCTTCCTTGTATTGATCATCATCATCAGCCCAAGAGGCAATCCACCACACCACACACTGGAGTAGGGTATTACACCACAACGGTGGCCCGAACCAGTATAATCCCTGTGTCTCTTGTGCTGTTCTTTCCATAGCTTAGATCTTAGCGAGGCGGAGGGGTGCAGGTAGGTAGAAGGCGAAATCTCCACGCGCACCCCAGTGTTCGAACCTCAAGGGTCTGCCGGAACCCGAAATCCGACAGAAGCAGAGGTTGTCATGTACTTTTTATTTTCGGTGCGCAATCTCTTAATGCAAAGAAACATCACTTTATATTACCCCTTGTGATTACAACCTTTATTATGCGGTATGTCACTTTTATTTCTTCACCACCACAAGTTCGTAAAAAGATTATTTTCCCTTACAATAAAAGATCATACATATTTAGGAGCAATTTTTATTGCTTTTGCACCAATAAAAACTTGCTTGAAGGATCTTATTCAATCCATAGGTAGATATGGTGGACTCTCATGACAAGAAACTATGTTTAAGGGTTTTTGGATGCACAAGTAGTATCTCTACTTGTCGGTGTACAAAAGTAGGGGCTCTCCATTTGCACCCCTTTACTTGTGCACGGGCAGTCAGAGCCGTGCCCACGGCCGCACTGAGCAGGGCAGAGGAGGGATGCCGGAGCGCAAGACAGCTAGAGAAACCCCAAGACCAGGGGCGCTAAGAGAGCAAGAGGGCGAGGTGGACTCCCTCGGCAAGACTCTTGCTGGGGTGGTTTCCGCAGCCCCGGCAAGATCCTTGCCGGGGCAACTTGCCTGACGCTAGCAGAGCGCGCCACCCTTGAGCCCAAGGGTTTCCAACGCCATCAGCCACATCAAAACCAAGGCTCGGGAGGCACCTCCATGGTGGCATGCAGATCTTTGTAGAGATCATAAATACGCAAGATCGGATGAGAACCAGAAGACGACGATCCTTGGCGAGATCCTTGCCAAGGAAATCCACGAGACCCCGGGCAAGATCCTTGCAGGGGACGACCGCGGTGCCATGACAAGACCCTTGTCGGGCCCTCGGCAAGACCCTTGCCGAGGACGTCTGCGTGGCCGCGGCCAGGCCCACGTCTGCCAAGACTCCATCGCCACTCCCATGCAGCTGCTAGCTCAACTAGTTGGGCAGGCGTCTGCGTGGCAGCGTGCGGCCTCCACACCGACTCAGCAAGCACCTGCGTGGTGGCATGCAGATCTTCGTGAAGGCTCCGCCATCACTCCAGCCCAGCAGCCAGCCAACATGGCGCTACAACGCCTCGTCAACTCAGACGTGCGTCGGAGCCAGGCGAGGCGGCGACAGCTGGGACGAGCTTCCTTGCCGTCCCCGATAAAGCAAGAGGGGCACGTCGGCAGCGCATTAAATGCGTTTGTCTGACGGTGCTAGGGGGTAGACTCAGCCGCGATGCACCTTTCCACCTCCTGTGTGCCACTATGGCGACCCCTTTTGTCTATAAAAGGAGGCCCAAGGCATACTGGAGGGGGATTCGGATCTTTGGAACTAAAGAGACACCGTAGCCAGTTCAAGAACTCAAGAACACTCAAATATACATCAAAGCAGGACTAGGGTATTACACGTCTCTGCGGCCCGAACCTGAGTAAACGATCCTTGTGCTAACCGCCAGACTCGCTCTTTGCCCAACGCCACGCCCGCCAACCATAGAAGGGATCCCAGTGACCCCATAGGTGTTGTTTCCCACCGACATCTCTGGCGTGCCAGGTAGGGGGTGCGCAGTTGTGGAAATCTGGTTTGGTTGAAGTAGTGGCTTCATTGTGGTCGTCACTTCAAGGAAGAAGACGACCGAACAAGTGGCGTCCTCGATGGGCGCAGTGAACGTTCACGCAGCTGCAGAGAAGCTAAGTCATGCAAAACTTTGAGTAATTCCTTTTTATATATAAGGTTATCGTCCTCGACGATCTTGCCCAGTGTATGGAAAACCGCACACAATGGGGCCCTGCCACTATTGGCAACACCCTCGTTCTGTTTCGAGTCCGCTCAACAGTTCGAGTGGCTGCGTCGAGACTGACAGGGTGACCTTCGGCGATTCGCAACACTCCCGTTCTGTCTCGAGTCCGCTCGACAGCTCGAGCGGACGCGTTTAGAGTAGTGAGGTGGTTCGCCCAGCAGCAAGCATACCCGCAGGCCATTGGGGATCAGTCCTCAAGGCGCCACGGCCTGGGTTTCCGCGCCGGCAAGCCTACCCGATTAACGTAGGGTGGACATACAAAGGGAGATCAAACGGAAAAATAACATGCATCATTTCAAAAGCACTGCAGAGTTATATTACATCAATTGTTGTCGCGATTCTAACTAAAGATAAAAATTGTCTTGGTTGTGAACCTGCAGCGGCGATAAGAAACGGGGTGCCTAGTCCCGGCACTGGCCTTCTATCCTCCGAACTCCGTCGATGCGGCTGATGATGGGCTCGATACGCTCCTCGAGCGTCGCGGGGTCCACGCCCTCCGGCAAGCTATCCAGCGCAGCTTCGAAGTTGAGGTCATGGTTCCAGTACGCCACCTTTGTGAGGACCTTGGTCATGGCACCCCAGCAAAGCCTCCGGGCCTCATCGGCCAGAGAGGCCGCCCTGTTGGAGCGGAACCGCTCCAGGGCCCCGAGAACACCCTCGAAGAACAGAGTCAGCCTGGCATTAGGACTCACAATCGGCTCCGGGACGTACCTCACGTTTGGCATCCCCATGGTAGCCAGCTGCATGGTGATCCTGCCGGCGACATCGGCGAGGCAGCTGACCCAGAGCTTCTCGCCCTCCACAAAATCCGCGTGGTTGACGACATCATTCTTCCGCAGCTGCCTCTCCTCCTCCAGATTCTTGGTTAGGGTCTCCACCCGGGCCCTGACCTCTGAGAGCGTCCCCTCAAGACCCTCCAGCTTCAGCTTCAGGTCCTTGATGGACTCGTTAGCCGTGGAGAGTAGCTCGACCTTGTCGAGGACTGCGGCCTACGCGTCAACCAAGGCGCCCTTGGCCGTGTTCCTCTCCCCCGTCAGCTCCTGGATCTGCTTCTTCAGCCCGTCCCGCTCCACCTCCAGCTCGTTCACCTTGTCGGCATGGACCTGGGCCTGAGCATTGAGGGCCTCCTCGTGCCTCTGCTCCAGTTCCTGGGTCCGCTGCACGACAAGCTCCTTGACCTCCTCGTCCTTGCTGCGGAGTGTCACGGCGAGTTTCTCCCCGCGAGCGGCAAGGTCCTCCTCCTGGGAGTTCAGCTCGGCCTGGTGCTGACGCCGAGCGGCCTCGTCCTTGGCGGCCTGTTAACTCGCCGCCTCCTGGGCCTTCTCGATATTGGCCTGCTTCATGACAAGCTCCAGCTTGCGCTCGGCCAGTAGATCCTAGGCGGTCTTCATTTCCTCACAGGCCTGGTGGAACCAAGCCTACGTCTCGACGACGCGCCACTCAAGGTCCGCCTCCGCCTTGTCCACCGCAACCATCCTGGACTTGGCCTTGTCCAGGCGGGCACGGTGAAGTGTTTGAAGCTTGTGGAAGTTGGCGCTCATGCTTTGGAGGAGCCGCTCTTCCTGGGAACCGCCGCCACCGACGCTCGGTTCATCAACGACCTCGAGCCCGGCGGCGGCAAGCACCTCGTCGTGGAACACCTCCCCCTTGGCGGACACCCTGGTGCTCGCCGTCCATGGGAGGTGAACGAACAGGTCATCGCTCACCTTCAGATACTTGCCCGAGCCAGAGGCGGCAGAGGAGGAAGGATGGTCGTCAACCACCTCCTCATCGGCAGTGGCCTTGTTGGCCTTCCCAATAGGCCCCTTGCTGGCCTCCTCGGCATCGGCCTCCTCGGTCTCCCCGGCAGGCCCCTTGGCGGCGGCTTTAGCAACATCCTTGGCGACCTCCTCAGCGGCGATCTCGTCGGCCTTGGCCGCGGCATCCCTGGCGACCTCCTCGATGACAGTGTCCACGTCCTCCCGGTCCGCCGAGGAAGGATCTGGATACCGAGAAGGGGAATGAGGTGAAGAAGATCAAAATTCGAAAGAAGAAAAACGAGCGGGAACAGGGGGCAAACAACTCACCCGTGCCAAGCTGGGACGAAGTGGCCCCCTCACCACCAACATTCGGTGCCGGGACGGAGCCGTCGGCGCCCGGGTTCGCCTCCTCCTCCGTGCGCATGGGCTCGGTGCTTGGCGCCCTTGCCGGGGACGCCCCTCAGGGCGACATGGTTGATGGGGGCGGCGTGTTGGGGGTGGCCCTCAGTGGCTCCTCCGTCTGCCGTCCTCCTCCTGCAACCACGGCAAGGTCAGCACCAAAAGATCGTGTCCCAGCACACGTCGATGGGGAGTGAGTGATGAACGCACGCTGGGGGCTGGGCCGGGGGCTGCTATCCGGGCTGCTCTCCACCACCAGTGGCGTACTCGAGGTGCCCACTAGGGGCTGGCCGCCCGTCGAGGCCCTGGCCCTCTTCGCCACCCTCTGGGCCAACATCTCCATATCTCTGCGAAGATGAAGACGAGTCAAGAAAAGCGGCATGGTCTGAGGGGACGGAGATGACAAAAGATGAGATACTTACTCATCCTCCGCATCCTCTTCCGCTGCCTTCCTCTTCCTCCTCGGGCTAAGGGACCCGAGGTCAAAGATGACCTCCGTGTCGTCGTCTGCGGGAGGAGGGGAAGCGGGTGGAGTCCAAGGACGCTTGGACGAAGAAGAGGCAGTCGCTTTCTTGTTCGCCACCGTAGCCTTCACCGCCTTCCCCGCCGCCACGACCCTCGTATGGCGCATGGACGCCTCCTGAGGTTGTTGCGGTTGTGCGGCCCTGCCGGGCCGGACCGGCTCACCAGAGCTGGCCTGCCGCAAGACACGCCATCTCCCCGTGGCTGGGGGGTCGATAGCCTCGACCTCCACCCTGGACGACTCATCGACCTCATCCTCAATGAGAGGGGCCCCGGTGCCGGTGCTGCTGGCCTTCCCAACATATTCCACCCATTGGGCAAGCTCCTTCTCCTCCGCGGCCGCTGCGGCCTCGTCCTCCACGCTGCCAGCGCTGCCGGCCTCCTTGGCAAGCTCCGCCTCCGCCGCCCTGGTGGCGATATAGTCCAGCTCCACTTGGGTGGTGTCCTGGATGAGCAGCGGCTCTTCGCGGACGTACTTCTTCGACGGGGTGTCGAAGAACTTCTACACCTGGTTCGCCTCCGGCTCGACCCAATTCGGGTCAAGGCCGTGCGTGTTACAGTCCGGCATTATGGCGATGATGTCAGTTTGGCGGGAGTTTTTGCTCAGTGGGACCACCCCCGCCGGCAACCCGAGCAGGGGCCCCTTGGCGACCATGCCGGCCTTCGTGAACTTGCCGTCCTCTCGGCCCTGCCGTCGTGGTTCACGTTGAGCTGAAAAAGCCGCTGGCAGAAGTGGGCGTGCCCCATCACCGTGAAGTTGTGGTTCAGGCCAGGGCGGAGCCGCATGATGTCAGCCACATTCCTGAAGAGCCAGGCTGGCCTGCCCTTGTTGTGCAATGGAGCGATGCAGCGGCGGATGAAATTTGCCCCAATCATCTCTAGGGTGAGCCCGGCAACGATGAGGCGATGGATTCTGGTGATGGCGGTCGTGAGCTTTCCAGCGCCTGGTGAACCTGGCAAAATTCCTATGGGTCCTCCTCAATCCAGCACCACCGGCTCCACCACTCCTCCCACCTCTCCTTCTGAGCGCCCTCTGGATACGTACCCTTCTTCAGGGTCCTTGGGATCGAGGTGACACAACCGGAAATGGCGCCTCCCCTCTGGATCCGAGGATAGAAGTAGTGGCGGAAAAGCGCCGTGTTGGGATGCACCCCGGTGAAGCCCTCGCAGAGATGGGCGAAAAGGACCATGCACGCCACGACATTTGGAGTGAAATCTAGAAGGTGGAAGCCATAGGTGTGCATGACATCATTGAAGAAATCGGAGAAAGGGTGGCAGGGGCCGCAGGAAAAGTAGTCGACGAAGAATGGGTACCGATTCGGGCCGGCCTTGGCGAAATCAGCGGGGATGATGCACGTGGCCGGATGCCCCATCATCTCTCCCCCCGTCTTGCACCCCCACAGGGGCTTGAAGTTGTCCTGAAGGTGGACCGCATTGACCATCGAGGGAAAGTAGGCGAGCTACGTCCACCACACCGCTGACTCACTCTCCGGCGGCTCTGTCCCCCGGCGTCCTTGGCCACTCCTTTGCCTTTGCTGGTTTTGGGTGCCATGGCGGTTGCGAGAGGTGAAGGTGGAAGGGCAGCGAAAATGTGCCGGCGGCGAGCGGGAGCAAGAGCTTGAGGAGGAAGAAGGAGGGGACGGCGGTTCCGAGATTGGAGAGGGCACAAAGGGTAAATGAGCAGCGCGCCCGCGGTAATTCCTTTTTACGGGGAAACAATTCCTTATTTAACACTATCTTAAATTTCGTTTCCTTATTTAACACTGGAAAACTTTTTTTCCCTATCTGATAACGAATCTAAAATTTTATGCCCTTTATAACACTTTCGTCCATTTTAAGCCTAAATGATACTTGAAAAGACTCTTTTGCCCCTCATATGATATATGTGTGTGTGAGGCAGTAGCATACACACAACATCAATGGGGAAAATAGCGCACACACACACATCGGTAGTAGCAAACACGCAGCAACACATATGCACACGCACACACACTGTAGCACGCAGGCACGCAGCAATGCAGCATCACACGTGCACAGCAGCACACACAGAGCAGCAACACACACCCATGCAACAGCAGCACACAAACACACACGTACGCGCGACAGCCGGTACACGATACCCGAACAAGTATTTCATTGATCCCATTGTAAGAGCACATAGAGCTAGCTTGCCTGGGTACTGTGGGTATTTAAATATGTATATATCCACGCAGCAGCCGGTACACAAATACCCGAACAAATATACATACATGGTTATGTGTATTGTGTACGTGCAGCACAGACGTGTGGGTATTCAAAAGTGTATGCGTACACCGGCTAGAGTCATAAACCATGTACATGCTACTGCCGTGTGCATGGCCTTCGATGCATGCGTGCAATTGTACGTGGGCAATTTTGCCATGCACCACGTACAAAGCTAATGATAGACCATCTAATGTATGCATCTACTATATCATGTATCTACACGTACATATATTCTCCCGTGGAGACCGTGCAGTAAAAAAACTTAGACATTCAAAATAGATTATGTGAGCTCCATAAGAAAATCCAATAAATAATAATATAATAATTATTAATAAAGATGATAAAAAAATCATCGAATAGCACGCGGGCACAAACATACCACATGAGGGGCAAAATGGTATTTTCAAGTGTCATTTAGGCTTAAAATGGGCAGAAGTGTCATAAAAGGCATAAAATTTAGACTCGTTGTTATATAGGGAAGAAATTATTTGTCGATGTCAAATAAGGCATAAAATTTAAGCACAGTGTTAAATAAGGAATTCTCTCTTTTACGGGGAAGGCGCGGGCTGCCTCTTTACCATCTACTGCGATGTGATGCATGCGTGCGGAAACCGCCCCATGTATGATCCCCACGTCACGCATGACCCCCACGTCGCACGTTCAACGCAGGTCGTGGGGAAGCGTAGCGGACGGAAAAGTTATTGCAGTAAAAATCCGCCCCGCCAGCCCGCGCACCGTTCTGAGCCTGGCCCAACAACGCGTCGCGCTTATGTGTGGCCCAGGCCCGGGGGATCCTGTCGGTGTACAAAAGTAGGGGCTCTCCTTTTGCACCCCTTTACTTGTGCACGGGCAGTCAGAGCCGCGCCCACGGCCGCACTGAGCAGGGAAGAGGAGGGGTGCCGGAGCACAAGACAGCCAGAGCAACGCCAAGACCAGGGGCGCCAAGAGAGCAAGAGGGCGAGGTGGACTCCCCCAGCAAGACTCTTGCCGGGGTGGATTCCGCAGCCCCGGAAAGATCCTTGCTGGGGCAACTTGCCTGACGCCAGTAGAGCGCGCCACCGTTGAGCCCAAGGGTTTCCGACGCCATCAGCCACATCAATACCAAGGCTCGGGAGGCACCTCCATGGTGGCATGCAGATCTTTGTAGAGATCATAAATACGCAAGATTGGATGAGAACCATAAGACGACGATCCTTGGCAAGATCCTTGCCAAGGAAATCCATGAGACCCCCGGCAAGATCCTTGCCGGGGACGACCGCGGTGCTACGACAAGACCCTTGTTGGTCCCTCGGCAAGACCCTTGCTGAGGACGTCTGCGGGGCCGCGGCCAGGCCCACGTCTACCAAGACTTCATCACCGCTCCCATGCAGCTTCTAGCTCAACCAGTTGGGCAGGCGTCTGCGTGGCAGCGTGCGGCCTCCACACCGACTGAGCAAGCACCCGGTATGCAGATCTTCGTGAAGGCTCCGCCATCACGCCAGCCCAGCAGCCAGCCAACGTGGCACTACAACGCCTCGTCGGCTCAGATGCACGTCGGAGCCAGGCGAGGCGGCGACATATGTGACGAGTGAGGGAGTCCTGGACTAAGGGGTCCTCGGGCGTCCGGCCTGTTATCTATGGGCCGGACTGATGGGTTGTGAAGATACGAAGACCGAAGACTACACCCGTGTCCAGATGGGACTCTCCTTGGCGTGGAAGGCAAGCTTGGCGACGGAGTATGTAAATTCCCTTCTTTGTAACCGACCTTGTGTAACCCTAGATCCCCCCGGTGTCTATATAAACCGGAGGACTTAGAAAGGAGATACTCAATACCGTAGTCATATAGGCTAGGCTTCTAGGGTTTAGCCATTACGATCTCGTGGTAGATCAACTCTTGTAATACTCATATTCATCAAGATCAATCAAGCAGCAAGTAGGGTATTACCTCCTTAGAGAGGGCCCGAACCTGGGTAAACATCGTGTCCCCTGTCTCCTGTTACCATCAACCTTAGACGCACAGTTCGGGACCCCCTACCCGAGATCCGCCGGCTTTGACACCGACATTGGTGCTTTCATTGAGAGTTCCACTGTGCCGTTGTCGCAGAGGTCAATGGCTCGACTTATCGTCAAGGAAAATATCACCTCAGGAGGAGCTCTGGCCTCGGGGCAAACCCTCCGGCTGGGCGGTTTTACCATGATCGCCCGCTCGGCCTCTGAGCCGACGAGGATGACCTCCCGAGTCATCGAAAAATGTATCTGCATTGATTCTGAATATGCCAAACGGATGGATCCGACGGAGTTATCATCTTTGAATGAACTGCTAGATCGCATCGCCGCCTTGGGAGTCGCTACAGACTACGATCGGATTGGGCTTAAACCCGACCAGAGAGAGATTAATTCCCCACCGATCACCCACCAGATAGCGGTAGTCGAGGAGCAAGATAACCCTTCCTCTATACCAAGGACGAATTACGTCCGGATCTCTGACCTCGAGAATCCAGACACATACTGGCAGAAAGACACGCCTCGTCCTCCGAACTTAGAGTTGGACTGCGGGCTTCAAAAATTAGAAGATACTCCGGAGCCTGGACTGTTCAGTCCAGAAAAACCTCAGTCTCCGGATCATCGATCGGTTCAGGCTTCAGATGGAACGCCACCCACCCTCCCAGACATAAGCACCAAAAAATGCAAACCCATTATGCGACACGAAACCGTTCTAGAGGGATGGCTTGATGGCCGATGCAAAATACACACCACACCGGACACCATACCAACCCACAGCCTTAGAGCATGTTGGATACTCCGGCAGGTAGCCAAAAATGGCGAGGACATTCTCACAAAAGACACCCCAGAGAAACACCCTCCGGAAGACGACAAACCCAGAATCCTGACAGTCTTTGAGACATTCACTTCAAACAATAGGCGCAAAAGGGCACTCCGCGAACTCGCTGAAGTCTGCCAGATCGCAACAATAAACCCTTGGAACAACACAACGATAACCTTTAACGCTGGCGACGAACCAAAACACAGGACAGTCCGAACACCAGCCGCCTTGGTCCTCAGCCCAATTGTGGATGGATTTCGGCTCACCAAGGTTCTCATGGACGGCGGCAGCGGACTGAACCTCATCTATGAGGATATAATACGAAAAATGGAAATAGACAGGAGTCGCATCGAGCAAAGCAGCACGACCTTCTGAGGAATCATTCTCAGTCGGGAGGCACGATGTGCAGGAAAAATCACACTCGACGTGGTATTCGGCACGCCGGAGAACTATCGGTCCTAAGAGATAACCTTCCAGGTGGCCCCCTTCAACAGTGGATATCACGCCCTCTTAGGGCGAGATGCATTTACGCTCTTTCAAACAATACCCCATTACGGGTACATGAAGCTTAAGATGCCCGGGCCCAACGATATAATCACTCTAGTTAGTGATCCGGACATAGCACTCCGCGCCGAGAATAAAACCACATCCCTGGCCCTTGAGGCATTATCTGAAGCCCTCGCGGCCGAAGATTTAACCGCGCTGCGCTCCACGGTGGACAGAGATGATGTGGTCCTAGACAAATGACCCAAATCCACCTCATTCAAACCGGCAGAAGAAATAGTCAAATTCCAAGTCCATCCAATGGACCCCAAGAAGACAGCATCCACCGGAGCACAACTAGACCCGACGGTTGACGCCGCTCTACGAGAGTTCCTGCGCGAGAATTGGGATATATTCGCCTCGCACCCTTCCGATATGCCAGGAATCCCACATGAGTTGGCCGAACACGACCTCAATATATTGAAGGGACACAAGCCGGTCAAGAAAACACTGCGGTGCTTTTCCGAACCCAAACGCCAAGCTATGGGGGAAGAGCTAACCAAGTTAATCGAGGCCGGATTCATTAGAGAAATAAAACATCCAGACTGGCTAGAAAATTTGGTGATGATACCAAAAGAAGGATAAATCCTGGCGCCTGTGCGTCGATTTCAAAGACCTCAACAAGGCATGCCCCAAGGATCCCTTCTCCCTCCCCCACATCGATCAAATCATTGACGCCACCGCAGGACACGACTCACTATGTTTTCTTGACACATATTCCGGATACCATCAAATCAAAATGAAGGAATCCGATCAAGCTACAACAACATTCATCACCCCATATGGGCCATTCTTCTTCAACACCATGCCCTTCAGGCTCAAGAACGTTGGCGCCACATACCAACGCATGATTCAAACATGCCTGGAGAAGCAGATCGGCAAAACAATTGAAGCTTATGTGGACGACATCGTCATCAAAACTAGGCACGTCGAAACACTAATAGACGATTTTCATCTCACATTCGACAACCTCCGCGTGTATGACATTAAGCTCAATCCGGAAAAATGCGTTTTCGGTGTTCTTGCTGGAAAACTGCTGGGCCTCATCGTTTCTAATAGAGGAATTGAAGCAAACCCAGCCAAAATCTGAGCTTTGTCACAATTGGCTAAGCCAACAGACCTTAAACAAGTTTAAAATCTCGCGGGTTGTGTAGCAGCTCTAAGCCGCTTTATCTCCAGATTGGGAGAAAAGGCACTGCCACTCTAACGCCTTCTACGGCGAACCGACCACCTCGAGTGGACGGACGCGACAACAGCCGGACTAGAGGAAATAAAAGCCCTTCTTGCGAGCAATCCAATCCTGGCCGCACCAAACGCCGGCGAACCGACGTTATTATACATATCAGCAACACATCAGGTGGCGAGCGCCGTACTCGTCGTTGAACGAGAACATGACGGGCATAAATTCCCGCTTTGGAAGCCAGTATACTACGTATCTACTGTCCTTAAACCATGCAAATCCCGGTACCATCATTATCAAAAGATAGCATACGCGGTGTTCATGGCATCCTGAAAGCTCCGTCACTACTTTCAGGAGTGTTCGATCACGGTGGCCTCCGAAGTACCACTCAATGACATTATAAACAACCGCGATGCTACGGGCCGGATTGCCAAATGGGCCATGGAGCTCCTCCCATTTGACATTTCATATAAACCACGTCGAGCTATCAAATCCCAAGTACTGGCCGACTTCATCGCCGAATGGACAGAGGCTGAACTCCCTAAAGAGTATGGCACATACTCCAATTGGTTCATGTATTTCGACGGCTCCAAAATGCTGGCAGGGTTAGGAGCGGGCGTCGTTTTAACGTCCCCTACTGGAGACGTCGTTCAATACGTCCTCCAAATACTATACACAGACTCCAATAACGCAGCCGAATATGAGGCCTTATTACATGGTCTCCGGATGGCTGTCTCCATGGGCATACAATGCCTAGAGGTGCGCGGGGACTCAAACCTGGCAATATCTCAAATAAATGGAGACTTTGACGCCAAAGATCTGAAGATGGCAGCATATCGTAATGCAGTCATAAAATGTCGGCCCGGTTCGAGGGGCTCGAGTTCCATCATGTGGCTCGAGAAAGTAATCAAGCAGCGGATGTTCTTGCTCGTATCGGCGCTAAACGTGACCCCGTCCCACCTAATATCTTCCTAGAAAGGCATCTGTGGTGTGGCAGGGGGAAAACGACAATACTAGTCCGGATCCAAACATAACCCCAGATCCCGGAAACACCAACGTCGTCGGGGGCTCAGCCACCGAAATAACACCGTCGACGCATCTCATCATTGCAGTCATTGCCCCATGGACCGAACCCTTCCTGGCCTACCTTAACAGGAAGGAGCTTCCTGAGGACCAGAATGAGGCCTGCTGCATTGTCCGGCGTTCAAAGGCCTACAAGGTTCGTGATGGAGAGCTCTATAAGAAAAGCGCTACCAGAGTCCTTCAACGATGTATATCCAAGGAAGAGGGGCGACAACTCTTGGCTGAAATTCATGCCGGACTTGGTGGTCACAACGCCGCAGCTCGGGCCCTTGTTAGCAAGGCCTTCCGTACAGGGTTTTATTGGCCGACGGCCCGAGCAGATGCATAGGACCTTGTCCAATGTTGCGTCGGATGCCAACTCTTTGCCAACCAAAGCCATATGCCGCCCACTGCCTTACAAAGAATCCACATCACTTGGCCTTTTGCGGTCTGGGGGCTCGATATGGTCGGACCCCTTAAAGGAGGAAGTCATAAGAGAAACTATCTACTGGTCATGGTGGATAAATTCACTGAGTGGATAGAGGCCAAACCAGTCAAAGCGGCCGAAGCGGGGCCAGTAATAGATTTCATGTCCGGCGTGGTACACCGTTACGGCGTCCCACACAGTATAATCACCGATGATGGCTCCAATTTTATAGCCGATGAGGTGAAAACCTGGTGCGCTAATCTAGGCATTAAGCTTGATTACGCCTCTGTCTATGACCCGCAGACAAACGGTCAAGTCGAACGGGCTAATGGTCTTATTTTGAGCGGCATCAAACGCAGACTAGTGCGGTCTTTTAAGGAATCGGACAAGCACTGGGTGGAGGAACTTGACTCCGTACTCTGGGGGTTGCGGACCACGCCCAACCACACTACCGGATATACACCCTTCTTCATGGTGTACGGTGCGGAATCAGTGTTACCCTCCGATATTATTCATGATTCACCTCGATTGCGTATGTACGAAGAGAGAGAAGCCGAGCTTGATCGGCAGGACAGCTTAGATGCCTTGGAGGACGAGCGCGATGTCGCAAAAGCCCGTTCCGCATTTTATCAACAGCAGGCTCGCAGGTATCAAAGCAGAGAAGTGCGGGCCAAGACGTATAACGTTGGTGAACTTGTTCTACACTTGCCGAAGAAGAAAAAGGACAAGCTCAAGCCCAAGTGGGAGGGTCCCTTCATCATTGACGGAGTTCTCACTGGAGGAGCGTACCGCCTACGTGATGCATCAGATAATCACCTGGAGCTGAACCCCTGGAATGCGGCCAGACTATGATGATTTTATGCCTAACGCCGAACTCTGTGTTCGTTTCCTCCCTCCTGTTATTACTGTCATTTGTTTTTCCTCTCTTTTCATTTTTTTACCTTTTTTCGTTTTCTCTTTAGCCCTATGGATTTAGTACGGCTAGATTATCCCTACCTGATGCGTACATCTCTAAATATGTACGTTCATTATACCTGGGGGCTTCTCGTACAGAAGCTTGTGACTATTCTTCGAGCATCAAGCTCAGCACATATGCATTTTTTTCCATATGTACCTTTTCTTCGCCATAATATGCATCGATATGACTTAAGTTTTGGCCAAGCTGGGTTGCCTAGATCCTGTGCTTATGCCCTACGTTGCCATTAGTTCGGCTAGGGCATAAAGGAAGCACCTCTGCGATTGTTACTGCCGGGTCATCCGGATGTGTACCTCAGACTGGGTGAAGCCAAAAGCTATTTTCTTAAGGGAATATTCGGTCGGCGAATTAAAGGTGTTTCCGCATTCACTCCATTGTGAACCCCAGATGTTACTTACTCTATGATTTTTTCAATCACAGTTCGGACATGCACATTAAATGCATGCACACCCAGGGAAAGGAACCCTTAACGGAACTATTCTCTCTAGAAGATGTTTCTTACATAATGTAATATAACATAACTAGCCGGATACACATTGTCTGTTCGAGCAATTATGACCCCTACGCCTGGTTTCCATGCATACCCCCGTATATTCTACTGCTAGGGTATTCGGAAACTCTCCACACCTTCGGATTCAGAGGTTGAAGCGAAAAGGTCGGCGATGATAATTGTCTTTATTATCCAGCTAGAAGGAAAGTACATAGTCACTCACGACTCAAAACAGTTCCTCCTCTATACCGTCCAAAAGGCGGTCTAATTTACAATCCTGTTCGGAATATTTGGCGGCCACCTCTACTTGGTCATATACTAAACTAACGGGAATTTCTTCCCCATTCGGCCCTAGCAGTCCGACACGAGCCATGTGATTAGGATCCATCTTGGTATATCGCGTCTTCACCATGGCCCAGGCCTCTCGCGCACCCTCTCGGTAGGCCGATATCTTCCACAGTCGGATACGCCGCTGCGCTCCCTTGAACAGCTCTACCAGCTTCTCCATACTTCTTGGAGGGGAGTCGGATGGCCATAAGACTTGGGCTACACTCCGCTTCGCCTGCCGAGCTTGCTCGTGGAACTGCGACAGCCCTTGCAGAAGATCACTTGATGATCCGGATACCTCCTCTTCAGGGCGTTCTTCAATACACCTGCAATTATAGCTATATCAGCTACTGTTACCTCCAAACTATTATAAGATGAAAGCGGCCATGTACTGAATATGCCGCCTCGCAGCTTCTTGTTCTCCTTCACAGAGTCCGCTAGCTAAGCTCGCACATCTTTCAGTTCTTCACCCAATTTGGTGTTCAAATCCTGGAGTTTCTTTTTCTCTTGAACGACTTTTGTCAATACACGCTCGCCCGTTGCTAGTAGCTTTTTGGCTCCGTGTTCTTCGCTTCGAGCGGCGTCCAGCTGCTCTCGTAATTGGTCTAACAACCCAACACAAAGATAAGCACCCAGATTCACACTATCAGTGTATCATTATGAATTCTCGATAGAGGGGAATATTACCGGGAGATGCCTTGTATTTCTCCAGTTCGGCATTGGCAGCAAGCAGTCGGCGCTGGCACTTTTCTAGTTCCGGAGCTAGCAGGGTGTTCTTCTCCGTAAGCACCTGGTTGTACATTGATCCTTAAATTAGTTGTTTCAACTTCTTTAAGTCTCAGGGGTTACTAGCATATGGTTATCATAGTCAGACAAAACAAATTTACCTGCACATCTTTCAAATGTTGTTTTGTGGCCCTGTTAAGCCCATCTCGAGCAGCTCGGATGTATGCATCGGCCGAGCTGAAGGCGTTAAACGACTCTTCTGAAAAGCCAGGGTCATGTAAAATGGCCCGGCGGCACCGATGATTCATGACACTCTCCACTTCCGAGTTGGTGAAGGATACATCATCCAAGTCCTCGGCTGGAGGACAGTCCGGCGTCGCCCCCGCATCAGCCCCCGTCTTCACGGCAGGATTTGAATCCTGGCTGCAGGAAGTACGCCCGCTCGAACCTCCGGATATAGTCCGGCGCACCTTTTTCCTGACACATGGAAAACGAGAAGGTCATGGTCGGACGTGACTGCCCAGGAGCACCTTGGCAAATTCATACCTCTTCGATGAAGGCCCGGCCATGTCTTCGTTTGCTTTCCTCTTGGAAGGCTCTCCTGGTGTGGGGGACGCTCTCTTCGGAGATACCCCTGGAGCGGTACGGCGCGCCAAACCCTTCCCCTTTTGAGCACAAGATAGTGCGGTGGGTGAGAAGGAAGGAGAGATCTCTTTTGGGTAAGGTGTCTTTGGGTTTCTTACGTGTGAAGCTGGAAGGAGGCGGGGGTAATCGATGATAATGGGTACATATGTACCGTCGTAGCTCATCTGATAGAATGTTCCCTCCTCAAGCTCCACGAATATGTCCGGATCTTCTTCATATCCGGGGTCAAGATCCCGGTTACAATTCTCCGGCTAAGGGGCAGGGTCATGGATCCCCTCGACAACCTTTCTCCATTCCTGTTAGGAGCGGATAAGATGTTGCCTGTCAACGAACGATCCAGGGACAAGATAAAATAAGTGGAGCTGAACCTTACCCAGCTGGGAGGATTTTACACAAAAAGTCCATCTCAATATTGGAGACGGCTGAACTCCTCCTTCTCCCCTTTATACAGCTTGGCCAGAATCTTGGCTAGAGCGGCAGGGGTCTTCGGGCCCTTTCGGCCGTAACGTGAGGCGTCATCTTCTCTATTATAATGCCACATGGGTAGTCCTCGGTATTGGAGTGGCTGGACCCCCCGAGTTATAGAAATCGCCATCACCTCGACTATTGACAATCCGGACTGGGCAAGCGTTTTAATCTTACCCAGTAGCAAGCTGATCTCCGCGCTATCCTCTTCCTCGAGGCTCCGAGGACGCCAACTATGGTGCTTCTTCAGCGGAGCATTTGAAAACTCGGGGAGGCCTATGCGGACGGGGTCGGGTAGACCGACGTCATCGATGTAGAACCATTCGGAAGGCCACTCTTCGGGAGCTTTCTTCGGCGTGCCGGATAGGTATCCGGTCCCGGCGATGCGCCACACTTCGGCTCCTCCCACTTCAAAAATTGATCCACCTTGATTGTGAGGGACAAGGCAGAACAGTCTTCTCCATAAATCAAAATGGGCCTTGCAACCCAGGAATGGTTCGCATAGGGTAACATAACCCACAATGTGGAGGATGGAGCCGCGGGTAAAATTGTGCAGCTGGAGGCCATAGTACTCCAGCAGCCCTCAGAGGAATGGGTGAATTGCGAACCCCACTCCCCTCAGCAGATAGGGGATGAAGCACACCCGTTCTCCTGCAGACGGATTGGGAAAATCCTCTGCCTGGGTTTTGCCGTTGAAGGAGGCCAACCCTGCTCAAACAGGGACCAGATCTGCTGGAGGGAGAAATCCCCACATTTGCAGCTTCGCCAATCGGCTGTGGGACACAGAGCACCTCTCCCACTCGCCTCTCTCTAGGTTGGAACGGGAAGAGGAGTTGGTATTGTTGGCCATGTTGGAATGGTCTTGCCTGGCGGTCTTTGAGGATTTTCTCTGGTTGGTGCCGAAAGGATATGAGATCCAATCTCTTTAAATAGATGCTCTTCCTTGCAGGATTGGGGTGTTATTTGCAAAAAAAATACCCTGACTGTCCGCATTCGCTCGACACGTGGAAAATGAGGACATGAAGCGCGCAGGAGCCGAGGGGAGACATCGAACTACGGCTGAATATACTACATGGAAATCATTAAAGGAGGAACCCGCCTTGCAATACCGAAGACAATTTGGGTGCCGAACACCTCGCTATTGAAGACAGGTTCGGGGGCTACTTAGGGAGTCCTGGACTAAGGGGTCCTCGGGCGTCCGGCCTGTTATCTATGGGCCGGACTAATGGGCTGTGAAGATACGAAGACCGAAGACTACACCCGTGTACGGATGGGACTCTCCTTGGCGTGGAAGGCAAGCTTGGCGACGGAGTATGTAAATTCCCTTCTTTGTAACTGACCTTGTGTAACCCTAGATCCTCCTGGTATCTATATAAACCGGAGGACTTAGTCCGGATAGGAGATACTCAATACCGTAGTCATACAAGCTAGGCTTCTAGGGTTTAGCCATGACGATTTCGTGGTAGATCAACTCTTGTAATACTCATATTCATTAAGATCAATCAAGCAGGAAGAAGGGTAATACCTCCATAGAGAGGGCCCGGACCTGGGTAAACATCGTGTCCCCTGTCTCCTGTTACCATTAACCTTAGACGCACAGTTTGGGACCCCCTACCCGAGATCCGCCGGTTTTGACACCGACAACGAGCTTCCTTGCCGTCCCGATAAAGCAAGAGGGGCACGTCGGCAGCGCATTAAATGTGTTTGTTCGATGGTGCCAGAGGACAGGCTCAGCCACGATGCACCTTTCCCCCCCTGTGTGCCACTGTGGCGACCCCTTTTGTCTATAAAAGGAGGCCTGAGGCGTACTGGAGGGGGATTCGGATCTTTGGAACTAGAGAGACACAGTAGCTAGTTCAAGAACTCAAGAACACTCAAATATACATCAAAGTAGGACTAGGGTATTACGCATCTCCGTGGCCCGAACCTGGGTAAACGATCATTGTGCTGACCGCCAGACCCGCTCTTTGCACAACCCCGCGCCCGCCAACCGAAGGAGGGATCCCAGTGACCCCATAGGTGTTGTTTCCCACCGACACTACTTAGTACGAAATTGTGGCTAGCAAAAGATTATGATCAAGCACCACATGTTAGAGGATCCATGATAATATAAGTTCTATGTGAGTTTAAACAAACATAACCCATTACATTGTCTTCCTTGTCCAACATCAACTACTTGATCAAGCTTGAAAATAATTAATGGGGGCTCACAATCATAGAAGATGTCCAAGATAGTATATTTATATGTGAAACCTCTCTTCCTTCAATATTCTTTCATGAATTATTCAGGTGACCAATGATGTGTTTGCTAACTTTCAATAAATTTTACCACTTATACTTCTTATATGTGAAGTCATTACTCCCCATGGAACAAGCATATGAAGCACATATAATTTCAACTTTATGATATTTAATTCATTAAACAATTTACTCTAATGATATAAGTGAAGAATGAGAGTAAATGACAAAGTACTCCAAAAGATATAAGTGAAGATCAATGAGTAGTCAAACAATTAAGTAGCTATGTGAGGACTCTCTCTCTATCTCATTTTAAGAACTTTAAGATCTAAAATATTTTATTCAGATAGCAAACAAAAATAAAAGGGCACTCCAAGAATAGCACATATCATGTGAACAAATAAAAACTTAGGTTTAACCAAAACTAATCGATAGTTGTTGATGAAGAAAGGTGGGACGTCTACCGGGGCATACCCAAGGTTAGATGCTTGAGACTTCTTGAAATATTAACTTAGGATGCCTTGGGCATCCCCAAGATTGAGCTCTTGTGTCTCCTCAATTCCTCTCATATCACGGTTTCCCTAAAATCTTAAAACTTCATCCACGCAAAACTCAACAAGAACTCGTGAGATAAGTTAGTATAAATCAATGCAAAACCTTATCATTCTCTACTATAACAAATTACTGAAATTATAATTAAATATTGCATACTAAATTCCTATACATATTTAATAATCCTATCCTCAAATAGGATCATTAAACAAGCAAACATATGCAAACATAATAGCAATCTGTCTAAACAGAACAGTTTGTAAAGGATAAAGAAAGATTCATACTTTATTAACTCCAAAAATTCTGAAAATTTACCACACTGTAGAAAATTTGTTATATCTTACTATGTAAAAATTTCAAGATTTTATCACGTTTTGACTTTTCTGAAGAATTCATACAATAATAGAAATTTTTCTGTTTTCAAACAGCAACATATAGACTTGCAAAATAAGCATGGTAAAGGCTATACTTGACGGTTTTATCTCTCCCTAATAATAAAGCATGGATTGAGTCTCTGGGTTCACCGTCGCGGTGTTTTTACACAAAGGTCCTTGTGATTTTTAGGAATTAAACCCGCAGTCCATAATTAATCTGCTACGGAAAAGGAAAAAAACGGTTCGCTGGAAAACAAAACGCCCGTATGCATCTGCCTCCTCGACCCCTCACCTGTGCCCAGCCAAGCCACGCCGCCGCCGCTGCCGCCACACCTCCACCAGCTCGTCCCGTGGCCGCCGCACCTCCACCAGCTCGCCGCCATGGCCGCCGCACCTCCACCAGCTCACCGCCATGGCCGCAGCTCCGCCATCTCGCCTCCTCCTCCCTCACTCCAAGCCCGCCTCCTTTTCCCCTCCCCGTATGCTTCCTTATCCTGCCCTGCAAGGCCGCAAGCGTCTCAATGCCAGTGGTGGTGAGCTGCCGTGCGGCTGAACGCCCCCGAAACCCCACGCCACCCCGCGGAGAGTGACAGTGGTGCAAAAGCACCGGTGCTGATCTAGTAATCCCCAAGCCCCCAACCTTGCTTTTACCAGATTGGTTCCTCCCTCCACTGCTCCTCCCAGTCCCCAAGCCCCCAACCTTGCTTTTACCAGATCGGTTCCTCCCTCCACTGCTCCTCCCAGTCTGATCCAAGACAACCGCACATCACTGGCTTCCCACGCGCGAGGTCCTGGCGGCGGAATCGGGCACCAAGTCAGAAGCGCAAGTAGGAGGCGCGCAAATCCGCCAGTGTTGGGTCAGTAACATGGCAGTATGCCTCTTCTCCTCCCCTCTCAGTTACAGTGGCCTGCCTAGAACAATTTGAGAAGCTGATGTTATTGTTCTCAGGCAGCAATGCATAGAGGAATTGTTTTCTCCTCCTTTATGTGTTAAAAATTGGACCTCCTCATCAACGAATTCAACGAGGATGAGATTGAGCCGCGTTTGCGCTATTCTGTCCACCACATCAAGTTAGGAATGCTTCAACTTTTTTCATCCTATGTTGAACCATTCACTCTGCATTCTCATCCTTATTTCTTGATGTTGGGCAAGGCATTGTAGATATTAGATGAGTTGCTAACTTCAGAAGGCTTCAATTCTAACTAGAAGAAACTTTTCTCAGGAATATTCTATTAGTTTAGTGGTCAATCAACTGGTGATACAATAAAAAGCTAGAAAGGGATGCAACTACTTTGGGATATATACACTGCAAATATATGAACACTGTTGGCCCAAAATTACAGGGGGCACTAAATTGTTGGCCATTTGGCCTCATGATTTTTTAATAATAACCGTTCTACCATGAAATCTTTCTTCAGCTAGCATTCCAACAGTACTGTGCGTTGTAGTCATATATATCTGAATCATTTGATAATAAGAGTTTCCTCCTATACCATGCATTTGGTGTCGCACTCTAGTGTGAAAATGTTCCATGGTGCACTTATCATTTTACATGTTCTTTATTGACATTTTTACATTATATTGAATTACAAGTTTAGTGCTTACTCTTTTGTTACCTGCAGGCAACATGAGCGTGCATGTCTGGGAGTTTGTAAGACAGTGTTGACCCTCTTATATATATTTCTGCTCGCTGCCAGAAACCAAATAAATAGTCCTTCTATGTTGCTGCTCACTGGTCGATGCTAAATAAATGACTTGTTCTCGAGCATTAGTTTCACTTTTTGATTCATATGCAATTTGAGGATATGGATGACACACTGGTTTGCTTCTTTCACTACTAAAATTCTGTCCACCATTAACTTACGGGCAAAGCTCCAGAGCCATGCCAACATGCCTGAGTAAATGCTTTTTGTGGCCTTCTGTAGCTTGATACAAGCCTCTGACAATAGTTAGAGGCTTAGCGTGTCTTTAATACTTCTGCTCCAAGGATGTGCCAGTTCACCAACAGGACAGAGACCATGCAACTTGGAACGACAATTTTAATTTTTGTGTTTTTGATAACATACACAACCATGGAATTTTCTTCTGGAATATTGTTGTTTTCACAATAATAAGTTTGATAATGTTCATAACCATGGCATTCTTACTATGATGCAGCAATGCGCAGCTAGCTAGGTGTAGCTAATACAATAAGGTTGCTTTTCACTTCAGAATTCAAAGGAACTGAATGTTTATTTTACAGTTCAAAGCAATTACTGGTCTGTCGCAAAATGATATTGTCTCGTGGTACGGTTATCAAAATATAATCTTCACCATGGCCAAAGGTAAAATTCTTTGAGGGTATTAGTTTGTTTCATCCACCAAGTCAAAGAACTGGTGGCATATGACGATGAGATGGGCTTCTTCAGCTCTTTATTTGGCAGTTTTCTTCTTCAATCCCCTCTCTGTTGTCATGAAATTTCAGCAACACAAATTTGTGATCTTGCCAGGTAATCATGCTGATTGAGAAAGAAAAGGTACCCAGGACTATGTATTGTACTAATATTGAGAAAAATGCATGTTTGTATCTCTTTCAGCTCCATGCTAGCTATTTCTTTGAACGGCATTCCGACAATATGTGCAAAAGGATGATGCCCATACGGACTAAATATCTCTTTTGTAGGTTAAAAAAATTGGTCTTCTGTGGGTTAGAAACCAAAGCTTGCTTGTGTACACTCTTGTGAATACTACTGTATCTCTCTCATCTCTTTTGTTGAGTGAGCGTTTATTGTATCTCTCTCATCTCTTCTGTTGAGTGAGCGTTTGCGATGGGACATGCAAGAACAAGAGCACAAGAAGTGTACAAATGAGCTAATGTAGAGAGGCTGACGATCAGATGATTTCGTGTCCGTGCTAGCTATTCAGGACACATGATTACACTACATTACAAGTTTAAAAATGTGCAAAGTTGAAGTTGGTACTAAAGCGGATTGCTCTTTTTGATCTGCAAACAAATTTTAGTCATAATATGTGCCAATCAAGTAGAAACACAAACTAGGACGTACAAGATTTGTTTCTCCCGTTGCAACGCACGGGCCCTTTTGCTAGTTGAAATAAAAGATACAAAACATTATTCTAAATAACAGCAAGCAAATCCTAATAATATAAAATGATGTTCCAAGCAAAACACATATCATGTGACGAATAAAAATATAGCTCTAAGTGAGGTTACCGATAATGTTGAAGACGAGAGAGGGGATGCCTTCCGGGGCATTCCCAAGCTAGGACGCTTGGATCTTCCTTGAATATTACCATAGCTGCCTTGGGAATCCCTAGGATTAGGGTATTGACACTTCTTATTCTCTCATATCGACATCTCACCCAGAACATGAAAACTTCAATCACACAATACTTAACTGAACTCCGTGAGATAGGTTAGTATGATAAATAGCAAATCATTCAATTTGTTATCGTCAAGACAAGATTCATAATTGTTCTTACATAATGCTTATGTAATTTATCATTTCCACAATTTATATTGACCAATATAAGCCATAGAAACTATAAAACAAGCAAACAATGCGTTGAAAACAGAATCTGTCAAAAACAGAACAGTATATAATGATTTGAACAAACACCATACTTATCTTACTCCAAAAATTCTGAAAAAAAATAGAAAAACATAATAAATTTGTATATCAATCATATATAAAAGTTACACAATTTTATCACATCCCAGTGAATTATGGTAATTCTAGCACTGGGCATAAAAGTTTCCATTTTTTGCACAGAATCAATTCAACTATCATCCAAATCATCCCAAAGGCTTAACTTGACACTTTATTGAAACAAAACCTATAAAACATGATTACAATAGCTTAATCATGTGAACACACAAAAATGATAGGTGTAAATATTGGGTTGTCTCCCAACAAGCGCTTTTCTTTAGTGCCTTTGTAGCTAAGCATGATGATTTTAATGATGCTCACATAAAAGTAAAGAACTGAAATATAATGGGAGCATCATGAAGCATAGGACTAGCATATTTAATCCTAAACCACTTCTTATGCATAGGTATTTTGTGAGCAAACAATTTATGGGAACAAGAATCAACTAGCATAGGAAGGCAAAACAAGCGCAACTTCAAAACTTTCAACACACACAGAGGAAACTTGATATTATTGCATTATGTAAAAGCATATGTTCCTCTATCATAATAATTTTCAGAAGCATCATGAATGAATTCAACAATATAAGTATCACATAAAATATTCTTTTCATGATCCACATGCACATAAAATTTATTACTCTCCACATAAGAAAATTTCTTCTCATTCATAATAGTGGGAGAAATTTCAATGAAATAACTATCATATGATAGTTCCTTGGCATACTCCAATTGAAAATAAAAATCATGCTGACTAGTTTCATGGTTATCACTATTCTTTATATCATAAGTGTCATTACAATAATCATCATAGATAGTAACTTTGTTGTCATAATCAATTGAAACCTCTTCCAAAATAGTGGGTTCATCATTAAATAAAGTTATGAACTCTGCAGATCCAATTTTGTAATTATTAAAATAAGATTCAACACCCTCCAAAATAGTGGGATCATTATTTCCTAGATTTGACACTCTTTCAAACCCACTTTCATCATTGTAATCATCATAAATAGGAGGCATGCTATCATCATAATAAATTTGTTCATCAAAACTTGGGGACTAAAAATATAATCTTCATCAAATATAGCATCCCCAAGCTTATGCCTTTGCATATCATTAGCATCACTGATATTCATAGAAAGCATACTAATAACTTTGCAATCATGCTCATCATTCAAAGATTTTATCCCAAACATTTTATTGAATTCTTCTTCTAACACTTTGGTACAATTTTCCGATCCATCATTTTCAAGAAATACATTATAGAGATAAAGCATTTGAGGTAACCTCAATTCCATTTTTAGTTTTATTTTTATAAACCAACACTGGTACCGTATCGTGTTACACAAATGGTTTTAACCCCATTCCGTAACGGCATTTGAAACCGTTGCCCAGTGAGTGACAGCGATAGGGGGGTCCTTCCCACGCGACCCAGAAACCGTCGGGGATAGGCGAGCGACTACTAATGATCGTCATAGAATAAATGTATGAGAAGCCGCCCCAGTCCCGCACGTTACATCTCGATGTTACGTTTCTGATCAGAGAGACACCCCAAACGATTACGCTGCTATAGTCATGTGAAAAAGGTGGACATCAACATTTAGTCTACCAATATGTTTGTGATAGGTACGTTATCGCACACGGTTCAAGAATGTAAAATGAGTGTGGTGCCCCTACTAACGCCAACGTGTCCCTTTTCATAACTGCGTGCGATTGGTATTCCTATTACACACGCACACTGGTTTGAAATGTTTGCCGTATTACCATGAATCGCACATGCATATGAGACGAAACCGTGTGTCCGTCCGTCGGGCATCACAAACGTTTCACGTCAAAAAATCGACTGTTCTCTATTTTTGATCGCACATGTTGTTTTCTTTCTAACCATGTGCACATTATTTTATTCGCTCCAGCATAATTTTATTTTTTTTCCCTGTAATTTATTATTCGAATTGGAAATTTTGAAATATGAAACATGCAATTCAAGTTCTCAGCACAATGGTTCAACAATGAATCCATAAATAAAATTGTCAGTACAATATGTTCAGCAATTACAGGATTAGACAGCAACTAACTATGATGAACCACAATATTTAGAGGTGGTAAAGGTGAAGAGACAAGTGTAAATCATTTTGACTGCCGATGGTGTTGAAGAAGCGGAATGCCCATAATGTGCCTTCCTGCATGTCATATGCACGAACAACTTTTGTCCAACCCCTTGTGACGATCGCCTGCCCATCCTTCACTACCTTCAGGAAGACTTCTAGAGTATTATCATGGTAGCATGAATTATATACTTTACCTTAGTTGCCTCCACTCAGGTCTTGTAGTTTGCAAGGTAATCATCACTAAATAGCTTCGAAAACCACTTAAAAGAGAAAAATATCAGATACTGAGGTCTAATAAAGTAACTTGTTGTGGGCAGGGGGAAAAGGCAACACATTACTTACCATCATAAAGTTCACTGTTGTCTTGGACCAAGTGTAATTAAAGAGCTTAATTCCCATCACCTGTTTCTTTCGCCTAACAATCTTTCTTAGTTTCCTCACTTGACGCTTGTTCATGAATATCTCATTGCCCCATATACAAAAGGGATCTAAGTGTGGATCAGTATCGCTCATATGTACCTACAAGCAACCAGTAAATGTTAGAAGATAAACTGAGATTGCACAAAATGATGTAAAATACAACTACCTACGTTCCTAAGTACAAGTATTTTTAGAGATTATTCAATATGAACTACATACGGATGCATATAGAATTATAGATATAGTTTAGATTGGAATCTAGATTCACTCATTTTGCTCCTTATGTAGTCTATATTGGAATCTCCACTAAAAATACTTATATTTAGGAACATATGGTGTATAAGACATGGGATGCAGCTAAACTCGATGGCACACAACAACATCACCCATTGTAGCCCTGTGTAAGTACATGGAAAGCCAATGTTAACTACAACAGGGTTAACATCCACCAAAAATAGCAAATGGTAATAAAACGGCAGCATCTGTAGTGATATCTTCATTGCGAAAGAATAGCACGGTACCAAAGGGACGGATTAAAAAATAGACAAAACTGTTAATTGCAAACAGTATCCTAAGTCATGTTTTGTAAGTTTGTAGCCATCGAAATACAACTGTTTAAAAACGGATACAACTATTATTGCAACAGGCTTAATAGCCATTTAAATAGGTACTGATAAAAATGCAATTGGCAGAGTTAAACATTACAAGGCAGATGTTGCCAGAGCAGAGAATGGCTCAGTTGTCTATAAAAGGAAGGGAAAATAGCTAAAACGTGTTAGGCATGTTTACTACAACATGCTTAATACACCGACCGTACAAAACATAGCCATTAATTGCAACTGGTATTGGCAATATTGAACTGGTGAGTTCATACTTGGTAAGTCATGAGAGGTAGTTGCTGGGGCACTTCATCTTGGCCAGAGCCCGCCCAAACACTACAAAAAAATACACTTCCATGATGATACGTGTTTGTCACAGTAGGTCACATTTTCTGTCATGCATGTACATCCATGACAAATTTATGACAGAATCAAGATAGTCATACATGTGCTGTCGTAGAAGTGTTCCATGACATCACCAAAATTATCATCACGGAAGTGTCCACTTCCATGATGATAAATCGTGCGTCATAGAAGTGCTTTCTTCAAGGGTCACCGACACATGGCATCCACTGTAATGGGACGCCATTAAGCTATCGGGTCTGGTTTTGGATCCAATAACCCGTTAACAGCCCGGACCAATGGGAATTTTCCACGTGTAAAATTCTCATTGGCTCGAGGAAACACGTGTTGGCTGAACGTTCGGACAGATGTCATCCACTCATTGGACAGGAGGCGCCTATGATACGTTGACACATGGCACGACACAATAGAGGCCCATTCCGGTGAAAAGGCCGGGCCAGTCAAAATAAGCGGGCTGGACCCTCAGCGGCCCATTTACAAGTATGGCCCATAGAAGTTACACAGAATCGGCCCATCAAAGGCCCATTCTATATTCGACAATTTCCAGCCCATCGTCAGTTTAAGCCCGTTAACGGCCCGCTATGTTTTTGGGCCCAATTGCGGCCCGAGCTTCTTTCGGCCTGTTAGCAACCAATCATCAGTTCCAGCCCGTTAACGGCCCGGAACGTCTTTCGGCCTTTTCTCCGCCCATTCTGCAGTTGGGCCAATTCTAGCCCGCTGTGACTTTAGGCCTGTCCTCGACCCATTCGGTAAAGGGGTCAACTCTTAGCCCATTTTGTCTCTCGGCCTGTTAAGGGCCCGCACAACAGTTGGGCCTTTGACTTTAGGTCCATTAGGGGCCCACATTCCGCAGGGCATCATTTCAGCCCAACGTGACTTTCGGCCTGTTAAAAGCCTAGTTTGCAAATTGGGCCTTCTCTGGCCCATAAAACTTTCGGCCTCTTACTGGCCCGTAAAGTAAAAGGGCCGAGACAAAATTGACATTTATTTCGGCCTGCTAAAGGCCTGCAAGGCCATTTCCATTTATACAGCCCTATCGAGCTTTAAGCCTGTTGACGGCCTACTAATAGCCGTTGTTACGGTGGGCCCATTTGGGATCCACTTAATATTATTTTGACCAGCCCAATTAAGGCCCGCTTTGACTGCACATGTTTGTTCATTTGTATGGCGTCCAGGAAATGTTTGGGCGTGTTAGCCCCCGTTTCAATGATATAGCATATTCAACAAATATCCTACTCTATACTATCGCCTCTAAAAAACATACAGTATACAATAAAAAGCATAGAAACGTAGAATAATCCTACACTATACAATAAAGAAATTACAGCCAAATATACCCACTGGGCATTATAGTTCGGCACCAGTGATTATAAAGCGTACATAAATAGCAAATTACATACACTGGACAAATAAAGCTCATACATCATGGACATGCATCAACAGAACTTACCATTTGAACTATAATCTCTTCAGAAAAAAAGGATTGGCCGGATTCATATAGCGCAAATTTCAGTCTGCAAAATCTCCAATTCCTGCGTGGTTACCTCAGAGTCTTGTTTCATTTTTTGACTCCTGCATCTAATTCCTACATGTCCAGTCTCAACTTGTTGATTGTACGTTGAGAATCATGTACACGTTGTCTTGCCACCTCTAGTTGATGCTCGAGAACATCAGGACATTCCAATTCCAATCCATAATCATTCGGTAACGGCCATGCCGCACTGCTCGCGGATCTTTGTGTTGATGTCACTTCATCCTGAAATGTTTCGGTAAGTACACATGACTAGGGCAAAAATATAGTTACAGCAGTGAAGCGAGCAAGACAGACTATTTTGTACATGGCAAAACATGACTAAGAATAATGTTACACATCATGAAGCATAAGTAGGTGATATTTTAAAAATTATAAAAAAGGTAGTCTGTGCAGCTTGCATATAGAAACCTCTCTTAGCTCACCAGAGGAGCATGATGTTGGGGCCCAATCCAAAACACAAACAAGTTACAAATTTGGACAGCATGTTGCGTATAAGTAAGCAAGCAGTTGGCCATTCTGTAACTCAATTAAAGTCTTAGGGAGCATAATGAACAACAGAGGGATTCATACAAACCTACTACAGCAAGCAAAACTATGCAATCATTAGCCTAGTATAAACTAGATTGCGAGCCTCATGCAATAATAGTTTGTTAATAGACTTCAAAGCTTCATGCACACTTCGCCAGAGTAATTAAATGGTAAGGCCTTTAATTATGTCAACTAATAGTTATACAAGTACCCAACATCAAACATGATTGTTTGGGCATCTCATTAACTGAGGCCAAATAAAGCAATTGAAAAGAGCAAATTAACTATGCCTGAAACAAACAAGGAATTGAACTATTGAGTTGGATATAGTGACTTACCTTAGCTGGTTGAACAGGCTCAGCGCAGCTCCTACTTCTCTTTCAAGGCTCCTTCCTAACATCTTGTACTTGGAAATCCTCAATCTTATCTTCATTGCACCCCCTATGCAAGGTCACACAAACTAGTTACTCGTCTCCTTGGAAGATAAGTATGCATACTTTCCAGTCTGCGAACAACACGAAAGGATGAGATTCTAACAAAACAATACCACATAATGAAACATGCCACATCTCTTGCACTTGCACACAATGAAATGAGCATTTACTATGTCTGCACTATGTAAAAACTAGGCATACCTTCAACTGGATCTCCAAGTACTCTTGGAGAGCCTACTTTAGTGTACAACCAAACCTTTATGTCACCTATGAGTTAGACAAGGCTACACTACAACAGCTCTTAGTGTTTAAATCGTTGACAAGCTCTGTTAGAGTGTTAGGTCAAGAACAACAAGTAATCAAAGCAAGTAGTCCTAGTATGGACGGCTGATGCAAACAACAATTGAACAAATGTGTGAGCAAATCTTACATATCAAGAAAAGAAGCAAAGAAGGAGGCTTAAAGACCATCACTTGACTGACCAGATTTAAGGGGCATTTAAACATCATGTTCAACGTACGACCTAACATAAACATTGCATATTCCAGATTCTACAATGGAATGCACATGTATTAGGTTATGCCATGTATGATGATGCCTAAATGTACACTATAGCAGGTAGGAGTGATTCATCATTGCACGCACAATGGAATTGCAGGTTAAGGGCCAGTTCGATTCTGCCTTTTCAGGGCTTATTGTCAAAATAAGCCATAAAATATGTAAAGAAGTTATTATTGAGTTATGGGCTTGGGCTTAACTTATTTTGCTTTGGACAGGGGTGTTTCGGGTAGAAGCTCACTAAAAATTGAAGGGAAGGGGAATAGTGAAATGACTCTGTTGTCTGCCTATATTACACTCAAAATGCAACTGCTCACACCCGCATCACACCTGACCCTCAAGCAAAAACAAACACTCAATCGTTCATTGCCCTGCCCGCTTGCATCTCCTCTCCCCTTTCCCTCTACCTCGATCCCCTGCCTGCAGCCCTAGGGTTCCTCCAGCGAGTCGTCGCCTCTGGTCCCGTCTGGCCTAGTCCTCGATGATGCTCTGTCCAGCTAGGCTACATGGCTGGCAGGTAGGGGAAAATATCCCTGCCTGCTCCTCCCTCTGGCGCCGCCCCTCATTCTCATGGTCTCCAGCAGCTGCTCCACTGTGGTCCATCCAACGCACTACTCCGGCGGGTGCCGCACAACTACGGCTGATGCCACACTGCAGCAGAAGGCACCTTATTCCCCCTCCCCTCCTCCCAGGCCGTGGCCTTGAGGTGCTGTTGAAGGATGAGCTCATCCAACAAGGTGAGGATCTCCTCTGATTTTTTGCCAAATTTTCATTCTGATCCACTATACGATGAATTGCTATGATCTGCTCCTGCTGCTGCTATATGATGCATTGCTATGAGCTGCTCCTACTACTGCTATATGATGAATTGCTATGAGCTGCTACTGCTATATGATAAATTGCTATGAGCTACTGCTACTATATGATGAGTTGCTATAAGCTGCTCCTGCTGCTACTGTATGATGAATTGCTATGAGCTGCTCCTGCTGCTGCTATATGATGAATTGCTAGAGCTGCTCCTGCTGCTGCTATATGATGAATTGCTATGAGCTGCTGCTGGTATATGATGAATTGCACATTGGTGCTATTGTTGTTGTATGATGAGTTGCTATGAGCTACTGCTATAGGATGCTTTCAGGTGGTGCTGCTATATGATAATAACCAGCCACTTAGACCATTGAGTTTCAATAAATGATTGTTCTTCATTTAAATGTGGGTCATGTGTTCTTCGTTTAAATTAGGCAATGGGATCTCTATGGAAGACATTGACCAAAGTAGATTGTGCCAAGTAGATGGTATCTTTGTATTTGCATTTTGTACAAATAGTGATGGTCTGTTTTCCTATCATATTAATTACTGCAGTGGGTTCAATTTGTGATGTTTGCAAGTCAAATTATTTTTCATATGGGTAGCAAAATGAAAAAATATAATGCAATCTAGGCTTTTCACTGATCGTACCAAAGATAAGCTGGAAAGAAAGGCAATGAAAAGAACTGGTTGGCTTATTACCTGGAGCTTATATTCACAGGTGCTTATTTTCTTAGGATAACTCGTAATAATTGTCCCTAAGAAACATGGCCAATAGAACTAACATACAAATAACATGTCACGATGATTGCAATGGAGGAGTGACCTACCATAGCACACTGTATAGGCTCACCGCTGCCTCTCCTTTTTTTGCGATGTTCCATGAAATTGCCACATACATCTTGTACTTTTTCATTGTGTAACCCTATCTGCAAGTTGACACAGCTAATTTCAGACATCTCTACATGATAATACATTGCATATCCCTTGCGCATATTTAAACCACCTATTAATGATTGTGTGCGTAGCATAAACTAGCCATGACTCTGTCTGCTGGACTAGCAGGCACTCTAAGGGAGCCTAATGTAGTGCACTGGAATTCCTACATGCCACCTACGATTTTGTGTAATGTACTGCCTCTGTTCCTAAATATATGTCTTTGTAGAGATTCCAGTATGGACCACATACAGATATATATAGATGCATTTTCGAGTGTAGATTCACTCATTTTGCTCCGTATGTAGCATATAGTGGAATCTCTAGAAAGACTTATATTTAGGAACGGAGGTACAAGGTAGTACCATGTATGACATCTACATATCTAATTTAGCAGCCAGTAGTAGAAATCATTGTCTGCACAAAGGGATTACTGGTCGAAAATCCTAGCAAAGCACGCTGGTAGGCACACAACAATACAAGAGAGAGAGACACACACACTTACAAGATCATAGCAATGCCTTAGTCTAGGATCTTGGTTGGCCAAGCTGTTAGATCCAGAAGAAACATCGTCCTTGTAGTTTTTGCCAGCTGCATAAAGGTAACAATGACCTGTTAGTATATTTGAAGTACATCGGGCAGGTGATGTTGGACGGATTTAAAGGTGACAAGTACCTAGGCCGTGGCGCGTGGTTGGCATCTTGCCAGACGGTGGGAATCATGTTAGAAACGTCAAGGGTGATGACGCTGTGCTAGCTGTCGGGGTCCAGTAAGGAGATCTAGAACCGTCAAGTAGGTGTTTGTGGAGCGTCTTCGGTAGGGTGGACTACGGTGTGGGCGAAGCGGATCTGTAGCCGTGGACGAGGGCGTCGGTGAAGCTGCTCCGGTGGTTGGGTTAAGGATGGTGTCGACGATGTGGATCTGCGCCCGTGGACAGGGCGTCAGAAGCTGCTCCGGTAGGTTGGACGAGGGTGCGACGAAGTGGATCTGTGGTCGTGGACTTGTGAATTGTCAAAGCGGCCCAGGTAGGGTTGAGAATGGTATAGGCGAAGCTACTCCGGTAGGGTTGACGATGGTGTCGGTGAAGCGGCTCCGGTAGGGTTGAGGAAGGTGTCGGCGAAGAGGATTAGAGGCCGTCGGTGAGGCGGCTCCGTGGTGTGTGGACGAAGCGTCTCCGGTGGGGAGTACGAATGAGCCGCTACAGATGCGCTGCGGTTGACGAGAGTACCGGCGAAGCATATCCGGCGTCGTGACAAGGCCGACACTGAATGGGCTGTGGTACAGTGGTGGATGAGAAGTCTACTTGTTTCTAGTGGAGGTGGGAGGGGTAGATGCGGCCGCCGCTGGCAGTGAATGGGCTCTGGTATGCCGGTGGATGAGTGGTCTAGGGTTTCTAGAGGGGAGGGGTAAAAAGGCCGATGAAGTATGGACAGCGTGATGTAAGATGCTCTGGTGCTGTGGAGTTAGTCGTTTTTGCAGGAGGGGGAGATGAAATGGGGGTGCCGTGTTGTGGGGGGAACCGGAAGTTAACAAAGCAGCCCTGACCTATCATGTAGATGAGGGCGGTATTGTTACTGTTGTTCTCTGTGCACCAAGGACAAAAGGGGAATTTCGCATGGTAAAGACTAAGTGGCGGAAACTTTAGAAGGAGGTGGGAGATTTTGCCGCCCGCGGGATCGTTCGTATCTAGTTTCAACTAATTTTGGACGGTGCTAGCAGGAATGTCATGTGAGACTGTGTACACGGGGCACGCGTCAATAGTTAATAACTGGTGTGAAGTCCACCCCAGAAAAAAAGATAATAACTCAGGATGATGCGCCGGTAACATGGACGTTCACACAGGCACGACCAATCGTACGGGTGTAGAGGCGCCTTCACAAAAAAAGGGATCAAACACTCAGCCTATGTATTTCTCATGCAAATAGATAATTTAGTGCCATTGGTTATTTACTTTAAACATAATGCATTGACGTGTTAGTGTAGAGGCGCACAAAAAGAAATGGATATTGTAGTCCCACAAAAGAAATGGATATTGTAGTCCGCTACTTAAAAGTGTTACCTCATATGATTACATAGCCTCCATTTCATAAATTGCGT
This sequence comes from Triticum urartu, assembly GCF_056163025.1. NCBI lineage: Eukaryota > Viridiplantae > Streptophyta > Magnoliopsida > Poales > Poaceae > Triticum > Triticum urartu. The sequence goes on along the minus strand of NC_141876.1, from coordinate 394,922,235 downwards.
ACCCGTTGAATTCATATATGAATATTACATATATTAATTCATAATAGAACCTTAAATCATCCAAGACTAATGAATTTGAATGCAAGAGTAACAATGGTGCATGTACATGATAGCTGCATTGGTTGTTTGAAGAAACAACACTATCACTTTGGCATGCACAATTGAAAAGGTTCATTTAGATAGAAAAAATGTGATATGTGAGTGTCCAATCTTTATAGCGTTGAATCGATATTGTACCTTTGGCCACGATACGAAATAGATATTGATTTATGTTCAAGCGATGCACGTCCACGATTGCTAGATAGTGATACGTGAATGAATTGTGCAATCTCTCTCACACACATACATATCTCATTTCCCTGTGGGCATCGAAATCACACACGCGCACTTCGTCTATTTCTCTCCCTCCGCCAAGATCAGAAATCGTCTTTCTATCCCGTCCTACAAGTCTCTCACACAAACACACACACGCTCTCTCTATCGAACATGCCCACCCCTTTAATTCCGCCCACCCACAGCCACTAATGTCTCAAAGGATAATTATGTCTCTCACACATATGCCTAAGGTTAACTCGAGTTCCGGAACCATATGAATATATATAATGGGATTCCAGCTGAGCACCTTTTGTTTTGAGATCTCTCTCTCTCTCTCTCTCACACACACACACACACACGCGTGCGCGCGTAGACATTGTTTATCGCTTCATTTTTCTGGCACTTGCATGCACACCGTTTGTTATCTCCATGATGCTTTAAGTATGCCTCACACACATCCTATCTACCTATCCCTTAATATAGATATGGGTCACACAAACTCCTTCTCCCTACTAGCAAGATGCCCATGCGTTGCACGGAACATCAAGATGTATTCGTATGATTAGTTTATCTTGTGGGAGAAAAAGATGAACGCAGGAATGCCTTATTTGCAAATGTGGAGAGGGGTGTGGGTATCCTTTTGCAAAATTGCCATAGTTTCCTTCCTATCCGTCAGATAAAAATCGGATGGCCTATATTGCAGGATGGCAGGAACACCATCATCACCAACTCTGTTTTTATAAGAGTAGAGATATGTAAGTGTCACTGCCCCCCACCCACCTACCCACACACACACACACTTCCTGACACCGAAGGAGTAGGGTGACACCTCAATCTTGATACTAATATATTGACTGGCTTCTCTCTCAAAAACACACACACACGCACTACCCGACACCGAAGGAGTAGGGTGGCACCTCGATCTTGATAGTAATCTATCTACTCCTCTTTCAAACACACACAGATACACACACACACATGCTAGTTGTGCCTCTGTGCCTACCGCCGCGCACACTCTCGATACGTCTTTCTCTCCCTCCCGTTCCCCCACCCCCAACCCCAACAATGATAGCAAAAGGGTGACAACTCGATCTGATCTTAATCTGTCAATCGGTTTCTCTCTCAAACATTGTGTCTCTGTGCCTCGCTCAAACACATAAGAGACATCTTTTTCTCCGTATCCCCCTCGATATGTAGACTTCTCATGCGCGCATAGCTGTAGTGACGATGACGCTGAACTCAATGTGCCTTGTTTTCACCAGCCTCATGTGATAGTTTTCACCCTGTTTTCTGTTAATTAACAAGACAACCTTTTCTTTGTTACTACTAGTGAATCTGAAATCATTCGGGGCAGACATATAATATATCACTTCAACCCAATTATCGCAGTAACTATTTTAAAAGAAACTAGCTAGATGCCCGTGCGTTGCACGGAACATCAAGATGCATTTGTATGAGTAGTTTATCTTGTGAGAGACTAGCAAGATGCCCATGCGTTGCACGGAACATCAAGATGCATTTATATGAGTAGTTTATCTTGTGAGAGAAAAGGATGAATGAGGGAAGGCCTTATTTGCAAATGTGGAGAGGGGTGTGGGTATCTTTTTGCAAAATTGCCATAGTTTCCTCCCTATCTGTCAGATATAAATCGAATGGCCTACATTGCAGGATGGCAGGCACACCATCATCACCAACTCTGTTTTTTATCTCTACCTCCTATAAAAGACTCAGTTGGTGATGATGGTGTGTCTGCCATCTGTCATTTTTAACCATCAGATTTGCATCTAATGACTATGATGTAAGTCGTTGCATTTCTGCAACAAGACCCCACTTCTCTGCTCCAATTTGTAGAAGCCCCTTAGTATCTTGAAACCAACCACATCCCTCCCCCGCCTCATCAAAACAGCCACAAGGAATATAATTTGAGTTAATACGAGTATAATTTTAGTGATATATACACCAAACTAGAGTGTTTTTCTTTCAAGTTTGTGAACATGTATTATTCTTGGATCCGTTGCAACGCACGGGCACATTGCTAGTAAGAGTAGAGAAAAGGATCAATGAGGGAAGGCCTTATTTGCAAACGTGGAGAGGGGTGTGGGTATCTTTTTGGAAAATTGCGATAGTTTCCTTCCTATCCGTGGGTATCTTTTTGCAAACGTGGAGGCCTATATTGCAGGATGGCACGCACACCATCATCACCAACTCTATTTTCTACTCCCTCCGTTCCTAAATATTTGTATTTTAGAGATTTCAACAAGTGACTACATACGGTGCAAAATGAGTGAATCTACACTCTAAAATATGTCTACATACACATCCATATATGGTACTCCATTTGAAATCTGAAAAAGACAAATATTTAGGAACGGATGGAGTATAAGAGTAGACATGGAGATATATCTCCAGCATGGTCTACAACAAAAATGTGCTGGACTGGTTAGCGCCGGATGCTCGCAACGCGATGACATGATTTCGAATTCTGTCTTTAACTTTAGATTTTTATATTATATATTACTTATTTAATATATACTTCTTTCGCTACTGTACTGACAGTGGAACCCACAGAGTACTTAGAATACAAGATTAAGGATGGACTTGTTTCCTTTTTAACTTCCTGTACGAAGCTGTAGCCACCCTGCAAGTCACATGTACACTATACATGCAATTAACTTTTTATAGAGGGAGAATCATACACGCAATTAACTCAATGGATTGGATGTGACTCTATTATTTCCATCATAAGAGAATCACCAACGGCAGCTGGCAAATTTCCTCCCGCTTCCTTCCACGGAGGACGACATCAAACGCCAGCGGCATACATTTTCACAACTCTAACCAACCAGATGAAATTCGTGCAAACACAGATGATACGTCTTCGGCGTATCTATAATTCTTGACTGGTCCACGCCAATATTATACAACTTTCATACACTTTTGGTGACTTTTTATACTATTTTTGGGACAAACATATTGATCCAGTGCCCAGTGCTAGTTCCTGTTTGTTCCATGTTTTTTCTTTCGCAGAAAATCCATATCAAACGGAGTCCAAATGGGATAAAAACTGACAGAGATTTTATTTGGAATATATGTGATTTTTGGGAAGAGGAATCAACGCGAGACGATGCCCGAGGGGGACCATGAGGCAGGGGGCGCGCCCAGGGGGCCAGGCGCGCCCTGGGCCCTCGTGGCCACCCCATAAGGCGTTTGGTGCCCTTCTTTTGCCGCAAGAAAGCTAATATCCGGATAAAAATCGTGTCCAAAATTCAGCCCAATCGGAGTTACGGATCTCCGGGAATTTAAGAAACGGTGAAGGGCAGAATCTGGAACGCGGAAACAGAGAGAGACAGAGAGACAGATCCAATCTCGGAGGGGCTCTCGCCCCTCCCACGCCATGGAGACCATGGACCAGAGGGGAAACCCTTCTCCCATCTAGGGAGAAGGTCAAGGAAGAATAAGAAGGAGGGGGCTCTCTCCCCCTCGCTTCCGGTGGCGTCGGAGTGCCGCCGGGGCCATCATCGTCACCGCAATCTACACCAACAACTTCACCACCATCATCACCAACTCTTCCCCCCCTCTTTGCAGCGGTGTAACCCCTCTTTTACCCACTATAATCTCTACTTAAACATGGTGCTCAACGCTACATATTATTTACCAATGATGTATGGCTATCCTATGATGTTTAAGTAGATCCGTTTTGTCCTATGCGTTAATTGATGATCATGATTGGTTTGAGTTGCATGTTTTACTATCGGTGATGTCCTATGGTGCTCTCTGTGTCGTGCAAGCGTGAGGGATCCCCGCTGTAGGTTTTGTAATATGTTCATGATTTGCTTATGGTGGGTGGCGTGAGTGACAGAAACATAGACCCGAGTAAGTAGGTTGTTTGCATATGGGAGTAAAGGGGACTTGATGCCTTGTAATGCTATGGTTTGGTTTTACCTTAATGATCTTTAGTAGTTGCGGATGCTTGCTAGAGTTCCAATCATAAGTGCATATGATCCAAGAAGAGAAAGTATGTTAGCTTATGCCTCTCCCTCATATAAAATTGCAATAATGATTACCGGTCTAGTTATGGATTTCCTAGGGACAAATAACTTTCTCATGACAAAAAGCTCTCTACTAACACTAATTTAGTTGTGTCTTTATCTAAACAGCCCCTACTTTTTATTTACGTGCTCTTTATTATCTTGCAAACCTATCCAAAAACACCTACAATGTACTTCTAGTTTTATACTTGTTCTAGGTAAGGCGAACGTCAAGCATGCGTAGAGTTGTATCGGTGGTCTTTAGAACTTGAGGGAATATTTGTTCTAACTTTAGCTCCTCGTTGGGTTCGACACTCTTACTTATCAAGAGGCTAAAATTTATCCCCTATACTTGTGGGTTATCAAGACATTTTTCTGGCGCCGTTGCCGGGGAGCAATAGCGTGGGGTGAATATTCCCGTGTGTGCTTGTTTGCTTTATCACTAAGTAATTTTTATTTGCTGTTCTTAGTTGTTTTCTATCTTTAGTTATGGGTAGGAAACGCAAAATACCAAAAAAATAGTTGTACCTACTGAACCAATGGTTGAAGAACCACTCAAAATCTATCACACTACTGAAGCTTTTTACTTGGATCATCTTCGATCCCTGTGTGCTCGTGCTGAAACCCCAACTAGCTTAGTTGAGGGAAAATCTTTAGATGAACATGCTTGTTATGTGTGACACTGCTTATCTCGAAAGAGAAACTTTTACTGGATCAAATTCATCGTTTGCAATGTTATGCTTGGAATTTATGTGAAATATATGATGTTACTTGTTGTTCTGAAAACCCTAAGAAACACCTTCCCTACCAATGTGAGTTTAATGATAATGGAATCGTATCTTCGTATGCTAAGGGTGTTTATAATTACTATGATGTTCAACAAATTGAAGAATTTGTTGCTTTTAAGGGTGCTTATGAAATTGCTTCTTTTATTGAAAAGTATGATGCTGCTCTTTACAAATGTAAATTTTTTGCCATACTTAAATATTGTTATGATAATTATGCTTCTAATGCCTATGTTAAACCATATATTGAGGAATCCCCCGTTGTCCAAGAAGAGACTAATATTTTGCAGGAGTCTATGGAAGAAGAAATAGATGAAACTGTGAGCTCATTGGATGAAAAAGATGATGAGGAGAGCTAAGAACAAAAGGAGGAGGAGCGGATTAGCTACCCATGCCCACCTTATAATGAGAGTAACTCTTCAACTCATACATTGTATAATTTCCCTTCGTGCTTACGAAAGGATGATTGCTATGATGATTGTTATGATCCCGTTGATTCTTTTGAAATATCCCTTTTTGATGATGCTTGCTATGCTTGTGGCCAACATGCCAATATGAATTATGCTTATGGAGTTGAACTTGATATAGTTCCTTATGTTAAACATGAAATTGTTTCTATTGCACCCACGCATGATAGTCCTATTATCTTTTTGAATTCTCCCGACTACACTATATTGGAGAAGTTTGCCCTTATTAAGGATTATATTGATGGGTTGTGTTTTACTACTACACATGATGATTTTGATAGATATAATATGCATGTGCTTGCTGCTCCTACTTGCAATTATTATGAGAGAGGAACTACATCTCTGCCTCTCCATGTTTCCAATATGATAAAATTGCAAGAAACTGTTTATACTATGCATTGGCCTTTACTATGTGTGCATGAATTGTTCTTTTATGACATGCCGATGCATAGGAAGAGAGTTAGACTTCGTAATTGCTTCATATATGTTGCTTTGTGCTCACTAGTAAATGCCAAATCATTGCTAATTCAAATTGGCTTTGATATACCTTGGGATCCAGGTCGATCCATTACTTGAGCACTATATGCCTAGCTTAATGGCTTTAAATAAAGCGCTGCTAGGGAGACAACCCGGAAGTTTTAGAGAGTCATTTGTTTCTGTTGAGTGCTTTTATAAAGTTTAAAAGCAAAAAAATAAAGATGGGAACCTAAAACTTTTTCAAAAAAAAGAAAAGTGAAAGTGAGAAAGATGAGCATTGTTAAAATGTGAGCTAGCCTTGAACTTTGTTCATGCCCATGGAAACTTTGTGACCCTTGATTACAAAAAAATTTCAACAAAAATAATTATCCCCTTGTACAATTCCATTTTATTATAAAAATAATGTGTCAAGATCTGCCTTTAGGATGTTTACATTGCTTGTTGGTTTGTGCGGTGCAGAACAGAAACTTTGGCTATAGTGCGCGATTTTACATTTTTTACTGGAACATCAAACGGTTCTGAAACTTTTTGCATTGTCTTTATATATAAATTGTTTTTTTCCTAATTTTGGCAGAATTTTTTTAGACCAGAGGTATGGTGAATGTTCAGATTACTACAGACTGTCCTGTTTAAGACATATTCTGTTTTTGATGCATTGTTTGCTTGTTTTGATGAAACTATCGATTTCTATCAGTGGATTAATCCATGAGAAAGTTATATTACAGTATCTACAGTGCAAAAATAAAATATGAATTGGTTTGCAACAGTATTAGAGTAGTGATTTGCTTTATTATACTAACGGATCTTACCAAGTTTTCTGTTGAGTTTTGTGTGGATGAAGTGTTCGAAGATCGAGGAGGTCTCGATGTGAGGAGAAGGAGGAGAAGCAAGAGCTCAAGCTTGGGGATGCCCAAGGCACCCCAAGTAATTATTCAAGGAGACTCAAGCGTCTAAGCTTGGGGATGCCCCGGAAGGCATCCCATCTTTCTTCAACAAGTATCGATATGTTTTCGGATTCGTTTCGTTCATGCGATATGTGCAAATCTTGGAGCGTCTTTTGCATTTAGTTTTCACTTTTATTTTGTGCACCATGCTGGTATGAGATAGTCCTTGGTTGATTTATAGAATGCTTCATGTGCTTCACTTATATCATTTGAAGTTTGGATTGCATGTTTCTCTTCACATAGAAAACCGCCATTTGTAGAATGCTCTTTTGCTTCAGTTATATTTGTTAGAGCGTGGGCATATCTTTTGTAGAAAGAATTAAACTCTCTTTCTTCACTTATATACATTTAGAGAGATGACATGAATTGGTCGTGCACATGGTTAGTCATAAAATCCTACATAAAACTTGTAGATCACTGAATATGATGTGTTTGATTCCTTGCAATAGTTTTGCGATATAAAGATGGTGATATTAGAGACATGTTAGTGGGTAGTTGTGGATTGTAGAAATACTTGTGTTGAAGTTTGTGATTCCCATAGCATGCACGTATGGTGAACCGTTATGTAACGAAGTTGGAGCGTCAGGTATTTATTGATTATCGTCCTTATGAGTGGCGGTCGGGGACGAGCGATGGTCTTTTCCTACCAATCTATCCCCCTAGGAGCATGCGCGTAGTACTTTGTTTCGATGACTAATAGATTTTTGCAATAAGTATGTGAGTTCTTTATGACTAATGTTGAGTCCATGGATTATACGCACTCTCACCCTTCCATCATTGCTAGCCTCTTCGGTACCGTGCATTGCCCTTTCTCACCTCGAGAGTTGGTGCAAACTTTGCCGGTGCATCCAAACCCCGTGATACGATACGCTCTATCACACATAAGCCTCCTTATATCTTCCTCAAAACAACCACCATACCTACCTATCATGGCATTTCCATAGCCATTCCGAGATATATTACCATGCAACTTCCATCATCATCATATACATGACTTGAGCATTTATTGTCATATTGCTTTGCATGATCATAAGATAGCTAGCATGATGTTTTCATGGCTTGTCCGTTTTTTGATGTCATAGCTACGCTAGATCATTTCACATCCTGGTACACCACCGGAGGCACTCATATAGAGTCATATCTTTGTTCTAGTATCGAGTTGTAATATTGAGTTGTAAGTAAATAAAAGTTTGATGATCATCATTATTAGAACATTGTCCCATGATCAAAATAAAAGTGGCCAAATAAGCCCCCCCCCAAAAAAGATAGAGGCCAAAGAAGCCTAAAAAAGAAAAAAAGAGAAGGGACAATGTTACTATCCTTTTACCACACTTATGCTTCAGAGTAGCACCATGTTCTTCATATAGAGAGTCTCTTGAGTTATCACTTTCATATACTAGTGGGAATTTTCATTATACAACTTGGCTTGTATATTCCAACAATGGGCTTCCTCAAATGCCCTAGGTCTTCACGAGCAAGCAAGTTGGATGCACACCCACTTAGTTTCAGTTTGAGCTTTCATACACTTATAGCTCTTAGTGCATCCATTGCATGGCAATCCCTACTCCTCGCATTGACATCAATTGATGGGCATCTCCATAGCCTGTTGATTACCTGCGTTGATGTGGGACTTTCTCCTTTTTTGTCTTCTCCACATAACCTCCACCATCATATTCTATCCCACCTATAGTGCTATGTCCATGGCTCATGCTCAAGTATTGCGTGAAAGTTGAAAAGGTTTGAGAACATCAAAAGTATGAAACAATTGATTGGCTTGTCATCGGGGTTGTGCATGATTTGAATATTTTGTGTGGTGAAGATGGAGCATAGCCAGACTATATGATTTTGTAGGGATGACTTCCTTTGGCCATGTTATTTTCAAAAGACATGATTGCTTTATTAGTATGCTTGAAGTATAATTGTCTTAATGTCAAATGATAGACTATTGCTTTGAGTCACTCGTGTCTTAATATTCATGCCATGATTAGATTACATGATCAAGATTATGCTAGGTAGCATTCCACATCAAAAATTATCTTTTTTATCATTTACCTACTCGAGGACAAGCAGGAATTAAGCTTGGGGATGCTGATACGTCTCCGTCGTATCCATAATTTTTTATTGTTCCATGCCAACATTATACAACTTTCATATACTTTTGGCAACTTTTTATACTATTTTTGGGACTAACATATTGATCCAGTGCCCAGTGTCAGTTCCTGTTTGTTGCATGTTTTTTGTTTTATAGAAAATCCATATCAAACGGAGTCCAAACAGGATAAAAACTGACAGAGATTTTTGTTGGAATATATGTGATTTTTGGGAAGAAGAATCAACGCGAGACGATGCCCGAGGGGGCCACGAGGCAGGGGCGCGCCCCAGGGGGTCAGGCGCACCCTGGGCCCTCGTGGCCACCCCGTAAGGCGGTTGGTGCCCTTCTTTCTCCGCGAGAAAGCTAATATCCGGATAAAAATCGTGTCCAAAATTCAGCCTAATCGGAGTTACGGATCTCCGGGAATTTAAGAAATGGTGAAAGGGAAGAATCTGGAACGCAGAAACAGAGAGAGACAGAGAGACAGATCCAACCTCGGAGGGGCTCTCTCCCCTCCCACGCCATGGAGACCATGGACCATAGGGGAAACCCTTCTCTCATCTAGGGAGAAGGTTAAGGAAGAAGAAGGAGGGGGGATCTCTCCCCCTCGCTTCCAGTGGCGCCGGAGTGCCGCCGGGGCCATCATCATCACCGCAATCTACACCAACAACTTCACCGCCATCATCACCAACTCTTCCCCCCTCTATGCAGCGGTGTAACCCCTCTTTTACCCACTGTAATCTCTACTTAAAAATGGTGCTCAACGCTGTATATTATTTCCCAATGATGTATGGCTATCCTATGATGTTTGAGTAGACCCGTTTTGACCTATGGGTTAATTGATGATCATGATTGGTTTGAGTTGCATGTTTTATTATTGGTGCTATTCTATGGTGCTCTACGTGTCGCGCAAGCGTGAGGGATCCCCGCTGTAGGGTTTGCAATATGTTCATGATTTCCTTATGGTGGGTGGCGTGAGTGACATAAACACAAACCCAGTAAGTAGGTTGTTTGCGTATGGGAGTAAAGGGGACTTGATGCCTTGTAATGCTATGGTTGGGTTTTACCTTAATGATCTTTAGTAGTTGGAGATGCTTGCTAGAGTTCCAATCATAAGTGCATATGATCCAAGAAGAGAAAGTATGTTAGCTTATGCCTCTCCCTCATATAAAATTGCAATAATGATTACCGGTCTAGTTATGGATTGCCTAGGGACAAATAACTTTCTCATACAAAAAGCTCTCTACTAAAACTAATTTAGTTGTGTCTTTATCTAAATAGCCCCTACTTTTTATTTATTTGCTCTTTATTATCTTGTAAACCTATCCAAAAACACCTACAAAGTACTTCTAGTTTTATACTTGTTCTAGGTAAAGCGAACATCAAGTGTGCGTAGAGTTGTATGGGTAGTCAATAGAACTTGAGGGAATATTGGGTTCAACACTCTTACTTATCGAAAGAGGCTACAATTGATCCCCTATACTTGTGGGTTATCAACGGACTATTTTCATATAAGCATGCAGGATTTTGTATAAAAAAGCTGGATCTTCATATAAACATGATGGATTTCATTATATTTACATGAACTAAGCGGTGCAATCCGGCTCTCTTGCTATAATTAATACTCCCTCCATCCGGAAATACTTGTCCTAGAAATGGATTTATCTAGACTTATTTTAGTTATAGACACAACCTATTTATCCATTCTTAGAAAAAATATTTCCCGCCAGCAGTAGAGTGAGTACCTAATCTAAATGGCCGCCCACGGATCCTATTGTCTTCCTCATGTCCGGCAGACACTTGCGGGGTCGACGAAGGTCCTCGGAAGAGACAAAGCAACAAAGAAACCACCTAAATGCACGGTCGTCACCTTGGCGGTGGCCTTCATGGGACCCAAGTGGCGGCGGCCTCCCGTGTTCTACTCTCCTCGATGATGGCGGCGGACACGGAGAAGCTAGCCACCGACTCGCCGCTCTCCACACACCCGGCTTCTGTCTCTTCCTGCATGGCATTGCCGTAGGCACGGGAGGCGCGGTCACGGGCATGGGAGGCGCGCCCACAGACACGGGAGGTGCGGCCACCGCAGACACTGGTGGCACGGTATGATGCGGCAGCGATGACGCCCATACCAGCATGCTCGCCGCCGTGCCGGCATGGAGCGACTCGCCACTCCTCATCGAGCTGAATTGGAGTGGCGAGTTGCTGAACCACGTGCTGGATTGGGCAACAACTGGCTCCGTCGGGCCAAGTGAGGTTGATGAAGCACCAAGCGGCCTCGCCCGTATCCGGAGGGCTCGGCGGGCCACCCAGCCAGGTAGTATGCCAGAGAATGGCTCCTGGGAAGCCATCGGAAGAGTGGAGAAAAGGGTGGAGGAGGATATGGGGGAGCGGAGGGGTGAGATTCTTGCCCGTTGTCTGTATGGCCTCCTCTAAATAGAGTGCGGACGGTAGGAGCTTGGTCGGCGTCTCGCCTAGTTTAAACCGAGGGCAGGCGGGAGGAGCTCGGCCAGTGTTGCGTTTAATTCTGGCCCGCTCATGAACGCACGTGTGGCGGGAGTAGGTTTCTTGGTTTGCATGCAGGTTTAACAGAGGGTTTTGATGGAGGCGAGGAGGTGTGTTCAGCCAGGAGTGCAGCAGGCGGTGCAGTACTATTCTATTTTACAGCGGGCGGCACAGTTCCCGATATGGATTTAATGCAGATGAGGGAGCGGTAGCGGTTCCCGAAATGTTGAATGGCCAATGATGCATCCTCCTTCAATTAGCATCGTGCATGCATGAGGGAAGTAATGGGAGGAGGACCGGGAAAAGAGGCTGCACGATGTGAATGCAACGCAGTTTGCACTCATATAAAGGCGCTCCTCCATTCCAATGCATCTACCACATCGTACGCACTTAAGCATTTGCCTAAGCACCTACACTAAGCGCAAAAGTGCTCACTCCAGACCCATGGCGGCGATGCGTGCAAGCGGCAAGCGGCTGTGCCAGATGGTCCACGACGCTGGCCTGCGGCATGGCGCCGAGGATCGTCTCCAGACAGTGTTCGCGACCGGCTGGTGGATGGCCGCCGTCGACGCCAACTACGACTCTCAATTGGACCAGATGATCGTTGCCACCACCAACAAGTTCACCGTCCTCAAGAAGCTCGGGGACGACATCGCCGTACTCCTCCAGCCCGCGCGCCTGGGCTCCTCATTGCCTGCCACCCTAATCAGCCTCCATGGCTAGAACCTCTTTCAAGCATTGGTGGCCCTGCGACTGCCCGCCGACGCCACGAAGAATGTCCACCTGGAGGTCGCGCTCGCTGCAAGGCGCCTCGCCCTACAAGAACTCGTCGACCTACACATCCACATGTATGAGCAAATCGTGTACATAGGTATCTACAAGGCCATTGAGGACACTACGACGTTGGCCTTCCTCAACCAGCTGGAAGCCTTGGATGCCTTTGCTAAGAAGCACCTTGACCTCGCCACAAAAGCCACCGGTCGGTGGCCCGGCGCACTAAGTTGAGGAGGAGGAGGAGGTCGTACATTGATGGATGCATCTTTCTTCTTGCCTCCTGTAACCACCACTGCGATCGCATCATCGAGGCCTTAATTCTTATTGTGCTATTGCATTCTCGTTCTAGTTAATACCGACATGTGCGATCCCTTTGCTTAATTATATGCATCACTGTAACTAGTACTTCATTCGTCAATTTATAAGTTGTGCTTACCTTTTCCATCAACTTCGTGCAATGCACGGGCATCTTGCTAGAAACACTAGAACATGTCAGACCGCATGTGAGGAAACCGATGATGCGCCAACATAGCTACTACGTACCCTGCTTATCTGGCGGAAATAGCCCTGCCCTAGCGTTTCCACTCGTTATTTCTATCTATCGATCGTGCCAAGGAGCAGAACCAAATGTTACAATTTATACATTTTTCTCTACTCCTACTCCTATAAAAGACTCAGTTGGTGATGGTGGTGTGTCTGCCATCCGTCGTTTCTGACCATTAGATCTACATCTAATGGCTGTGAGGCAAATTATGGCATTTTTGCAACAATAGCCCACTTCTCTGCTCCAATTTGTAAATAAACCCTTATTATCTTGAAAGCAACCACATCCCTCCCTCACCTCATCAAAACAGCCTGAGAAATGTATTTTGAGTAAAAAGTAATATATTAGGAGTATATCAAAACAAGAGTGATTTCTTTCAAGTTTGTGAACAAGTACTACTATTCTACTACTTTGGATCCGTCGCAACGCATGGGCACGTTGTTAGTAATAGGAAAAGCCCTGCCGCGTTCGGGTCGCACCCCCACACGCCCGGAAATCGGGAGTACTCCACGGCCCGTCCGGCACGCCACATATCTAGGGAAGGCGTGTTGCCTAGCAATTTCACTTTCATGTGGGACCGCCGTTGAGCAAACCGACCATTGGCAAACCGCACCCCGCCCGCCGCCGGGTTGGAAAACAGAAGCGATGGGAAGATCTAGTTGTAGCACTTAAACATGTGGACCTGATAGGTGGCTGGTCCACATGTAATGCTCCCGAAGGCAGAGGGGCAGTGGGGCCGAGAGGGGTGAGCCGCAGGTCGGCGGACATGTGGTGTCATGGGTTCGAGCGGCATCGTGGGAATCACGTGTGGCTGTGGTAGAAACTTGATGCTTGCCGCATTTCAGTTGGCCCACATGTCATGCACACAAAGGCAGAGGGCGGTGTGGCCGAGAGGGGTGAGGCACACGTCGGGGGACGTGGTGCCGTGGGTTGGAGCGGCATCGTGGAAATCGTGAGTGGTAGTGGATGAAACGTGATGGTCGTCGTAGTTGAACTTCCATGGACAAGCTGTCATGTCTACGGACACATGCATTGCATACCGATTACTAGAAGGAGTAGTAGAGAAAGCTAGGTGGATAAATAGTTTGTTATAGTCAAGCGGACCCACGCTACTACTTGTTCCAAAGACATGCACACCATCGAAATAGTCCATCTATATCAATATACATCTAGAGGGATTTTTTTACGAGAGAGGAAATAATTCATCCATCCATAATGCCATGCTACTGGTGCAGCATCTTCTTATTCTTCTTCTTCTTCTTCTTATTCTTCTTCTTCTTCTTCTTCGTCTTCTTCTTCTTGTTCTCATTTTTTGTGGGAGACGCCTTCGCAACAAGCTCTCTGGACCTTGCAGCTATATCGAAACTCACATGGGCATTGAGGGCAGCATATTTTATCCACTCGTACGTGAAGGGATAATTCTCCCATTCAGACGACCTTAATGCCAGCGTCTCGTCACCCTTCTGAAGATTTGTTTCGAGCACAAAATTTGCTACATCGAATAGGGATGGTGTCGGTTTATCACAATCTTCTACTGGAATTTTTATTTTGGTTTGTAGGTCAGTGATGCTTTTCAAATCAAGGTTGTACGGCTCCAACTTCTGTTTGTCCCCTCCAATGGCTGCCCCACAGAAGTATATGTCCTCCTGAGACAAGAAATCATGAAGCTCACCTGGTATGGAGGGCTTGTGTATGATGTGTTACACCAAAACATCATCTTCAAGGCACAGCTGAAGGACGGCGGCACGTTGGATCTTCCCAGTGGCACGCTCTGTGTACTCTGCATCGAGACCGATTACATTCATCTCCACCTTTTGGAGGGAGTTGGATACATTGTTGATCCACTTTCGAACAACCCTTGGGTGGTCGGTGACTGTGGCAACTATGCTCAACGAGCCTTCGACGAGGACATGTTGGATGCTAAAAACCTGCATCTCGATCTCTTTCACCATTTGGAACCGCTGGACCGGAGGGCTATGGTTTGGATAATTAGGATTAGATGGCTAGTCTAACTAAAGAAGATGATTATTTATAGGGGCTTCGGAATTACTCCAGGAGGATGTGAAGAGGTTAAAACAATGTGAATACAAGGTGGTTTGGATGCAAATTAAGATCAAGGAGTAGTGAAGAAGACGAGGAAAATCGGTTCCCAATGGAGAAGTAAATGGGAGAAGTGGCCTGCAAGCAGTTGATTAGACGGCTAGGTAGACTAAACGAAAAGGCTACGCATGTAGACTGAGGAGTGGGGCCTGTCCCTGTACGTGCCCATCCTTCCAGCGCTACATGTGCCACTATCTAGTTGAGGTCACTCTTTCGAATCACCGTGGCGAGACATTTTATGATTCCTTTTTATTTCTTGTGACAGCCTGATTTTTGGCCCTTTCTTTTTCTTTTGTTTTTCTGAGGTTTTTGCTTGAGTTTCCTTTTTCCGTGGCTATGTGGTCTGGAAACTGAAGAAGATGCCCTCTTCTTTGCTTCCAGAGCAGCTTGTCATACCCAAATCCTTCCCTAGACCCTGTCATTTTCATCCTAGCCCAAATCCCAATATTCTTTTTATTGGGAATATTCCTTTTCTATTAAAGGAATAACTCAAATTGCCCTAGGTTGTGAAGCAACCTTTATTTTCATCACTCCTAAAATTCCCAAATAATTCTCATAAATTGTTTGGGTCATATATTTCTCAAATATGGCAAAATATTTCATTTGTCATGTTTATCATCATGCTCAAATAATTCATTTCCTATTCTGCCCTAAATGGCACATTGAGAAGCAAGTGCTATTTTCCTTTTCCCAATTGACCTCAAACTCCTTGGACACCTTTTCCTATCCATATCATTACCCCATGCCAAAATGCAACCTAATTTGCCTAGTAATTATTTAATTATGATTTTCCAAAGTTTCTATCCATAAAGAAGCTTTGTGAAGGAGGTGTAAGCTAGGCATATCCAAATGAGTTTCCATTTTGCATGATCTTTCATATCATCATATCATAGCCCTCCACCAAAGTAGAGCTCATGTCATGCCTCCATATGAGCTCATCTTCAATTCTTTGATTCTGTCCAAAATTTCAGTTTATGAAGCAAGTATATTTTATCTTGCTCCATTATGGCTGCCAATTTTTCTAGGCCTTTTGTTATCCATATAACCTACCTCCACCCATTTTGGGCATGGTTCATCAAGCCATTTTTCCTCTAGAATTTTTTCAAGTTTCTGTCCAGAGGAGATGTTTGTGAAGCAAGTACCAGTTTGGCTTGGCCAATTGGTATGACACTGTTTGAGCATCTTCATAGGACCAAATGACTCTGCCTTGCCCAATTTGAGCTCAAGTTGATGATTCATCAGAGTGCATCATCCTAATCTAGTTTCTGGACCAGTTTATGTGGTTGTTAAGCAACTACATTAAATCTTGATCCTAATCCTCTCCAAGTTACCAGGGTGAAAGTCCTTCTTACCCTAGACCTACCAGACAACTCCATTGCTTCCAAAATCTTTCCTGTTGATCAACAGTTCTCATCCAAGTTTACTGTAGTAAACTTCAGAGGTGGTTTACCACTTAACTAGAGCACTTTTAACCAATCTACCACCGCAGTTGCAACCTACCCAGGAAGGCCAAACCCCCAGACATCGTTTGGTTTGTCTTGTGGCACAGTGTGCACTAGTGCGCGCGGTGACCACCGACTTGGCATGCAGTGGGTGCGCCCAGAACGTCTTCTTGCTCGGGCCCCTCCTCTGCTCGGCGTCTCAGCGAGCACGGGCATGTCCAGCAGCTAGCCCGCGTTGTCGCCGTTCCCCTGGAGCCGTCTCTCCCTCCCGAAGCCTCCTCGCTGGCGCTCGTCACCGCGCGCCCACGGGCGCACTATGGCCGACCACGCCTTAATGGCGTTCGGCTGCGTCTCTCCTGCGCTCCCTTGGCCGCCTCTTCCCCGTGAGCTCTCCCTCCTGTTCCCTCTCGTCGCCTCCCCCTGAGTACATGCGTGAGCACACGCGTCCGTGGCGCCGGCCGCGTGTCCATGGCGGAGACAGCGCGGCACCTCGCCCCGCGGCTATATAAGCCCACCCCGAGCGCCTCCGAGCTCACCACCAGCCTCACAACTCTCCTCCGGTCCCGCCCAGCCTCTCAAACGAGCTTGAGGAGCTCTTTGCGTTCACCATGGCCGCCATGGCCGCCTCAGGTCTCCTCTTGAATCCGAGCCACCTGAGCCACCCCTCCACTCCCTGACCTCTCCATGAGCTTCCCCACATGTCGGAGACCCTTCCACTCACCTCCATTCCTTGCCGGAGCCCCTCCAGGGCCGTGTCCCTCGAGAACGGCCACCGCCTTCCGTCCCTGCCTCCTCCCGTCGATGTGGCCCCGCTCCCTCTCCGGTGCCACTACTGCTCCAGGCGGGAGCGACACTCCGCCCACACCGTCCGCTGGCCTTGTCTCGACCGAAAGTGGCCGAAGCCGGTCGGCCCATCGCCGGCGCTGTGCCCTCCCCTGCCTCTCCTCTGTCTCTGATCGGGGAGGCAGCGAGGATGAAGAAACATGCATGAGGAGAGGGAGATGGATAAGGCGGGCCCCACGTGTCATCGAGCCAGAGCCTGGCCCCACCACGCTAACATGGATAAGTGACGGGCCCCACCCGTGGGACCCGCATGTCAGCTGCCCAAGCCCGGCCCCGCCACTGTCCACGTGGATAAGTGGAAGTGTACTTCGCAGAAGTACATTTTCGCTTTCAAAAATCATATTTCTCTTCTGCTCCAGCCGTAAGTGCGCTTTCGTAGTTTGAAAACGTATTTTCTCCTTAGGCGCCTTCTGTTTTCTCACTCAGGGGCCTGTTTGTAGAGATTATTTTATACATCGGTCCCTGAACTTCATCGGGCTATAAATTTTTGCTCGCAACTCCAAATGAGGTGATTCCAAAGCCCACGTCTTCGTTTCTTCAAACTCGTTCTGTTGATTCCATTTTCACTATGGTTTTACACTATGAAAATGACCTTTTTGCCCTTGCACCTAAACAGCCCCTCCTAGAGAGAACTACTTCCGGCAAATCTTTCCGCGGCTTCACCGCACTTCTTCCCAGTGCCTTGTTCATCCCCAGGCAAGCCACAATACCCACTTGCATTATAGTCATGCAGTAGCCATGGTTTTCAACTTGAATATTTATTTAATGTTTGCTTGTTCAAAATATGGTTATCGTTGTTTCGGTAATGCTTCTGGATTAGTGCTTACTTTCTTGCTATGTTGTTATGCACCTGGTTATCATGCCCTGCTAGTTGCTAGTATTCCTTTCATATTCTTATGCTTGCTAGTAGTACATGTTGATATTGGTGATGGTCTTCGATGCATGACTGCCGTCTGTCCCGAGTACCGTTGTTATGCATGGTCCATTGCATCCAGATGGTTAAATGATTGCATGGTAGCATTGTTGATATGTCTTGCATGATATTTATAGTTGATGCTAGTGGTCATGCTAGGTTTCAATGAGTAGTGTTGTACTTGTGATCTTCATGCTCGTCATTATACTATGGTCAGTTGGATATGATTCATTGTGGATATGGTGGATAATTATGTTGCACCCCGTGCTTATATTGATATAATGTTTATGCATTATCGCATCATGTTATTTTATCATGGCTCAGCATATTGCATTCAAGTTTAACCGGATTAAATTGAACTTGAATAACTGTTGGCTGAGTCATGGTGCCACCATATCGAACTGACCAGTGCAACCACACTTACCTTTATGGGAAGGTCCTAACTGGGTCTATTGTCATGCCTCTCGCCGGTGCCTCCAACTAGGGAAGGTTATGGGCGTGCTTACCTTGATCAAGTCGGCAGACATAACCTTGTGTGCTCGTAGATTTGATGATAAGTGCTTTTGTCCTTGTTTGGGACGGGCCACGATGGTGGCCGTTGTGTCTTTGGTAGACACGGGGCCACCCATGACTTAGCCCAAAGGGGAGTTGGTCGGAGTGGCCGGGAGAGTGTCATGGCAGTAGATCAGTTTTGTCGGAACGCCGTTGGTCCACCCGAATGGGAGTGCGAGGCCATGGGTTCCGTGGTGTGGGTACAGTGTACTAACCTCTGCAGAGTGTATATTAAATCTATCGATAGCCGCACCCACGGATAAGGGCCCAGTTCGTAGTTGGTCACACTATGTGTCAACAGTATTAATAATAACTTGATTAATGACAACCCCGGTTCGATGCTGAGATAAGTTCGTTGTGATCGCCGGAAGGATCACGGTTTGAGACCAAGTGTTGGTCATGGTTGTGATCGTCGGAATGATCACCGTGGTATCGAGGATACCGAGTTGTTGTACATTCGTGATGTTGTGCGAGAATCATGGGTAAAGATCAAGCTCCTTGTGGTCATTTAATGATTACTATAGTATTGTTCATACCAAGCTTGATTTGATCGTGAGATGATTGTGTAATGTCCGAAGTTGGTAAGTGATGCATGTGATGGTTACAAGGTAACCCGAGCAGAATAAATGGTGCATGTAGTGTCATCATGTTGCAAACTAGTATCATCAGATTTATATGTTCTTGCCATGACCATATTGTTCTAGAAGTATTATGTTCATGTTGTTCATGTTATGTTATCCTGATGATTTCATGATATTTCCTGCTTAACCTGTAATTGCCATGATGTTGTTTGTCTTGAATGCTTCTGGTTATTGTGAGCTTGCAAGTACATTCAATGTACTGACCTGGCGTGTCATGCCAGCTTGTAGGTCGTGCCTGGATTGCGTGCTTGTTTGGTGTTGTTCCCGTGTTCACGAGCTAGGATAAGCGTTCCAGCCAGAGTCCCTGCAGAGTGGAGCTCACCACCATTGTCGTTGTTCCGCTGCTAGAAGTTTTTCAGCTGCTTGCACAGAGCAACTGAGGATGGCGTAGCGTCGCCGTGCCGATGTTATTCATTGTAGTATCGGAGACCTTGTAATCATATTCGTGTAATAATAGGAAGCTGGTTTGTTCTATGCTAAGTAGTGCCGTATTCCAGAAGACTTCTCCTTGATCTCTGGGCTGGAATACAGGGCGTTCTGGTTTTCTCTGAGCTGGGGTGCCACATTTCTGCACCCCTCCTGACAGGTGGACTTATGCAAATGAATAAAAAATGTGGCATAGCTGGTTCAAATGGACATTGGCGCGTGCGTGGGAGACACGACATTGTCTAGTTAAGGGATATGCGGTTATCCTCAAAAAAGAGAAATCCTTCTTCGCGCTTCCGCATGCACGAGAATTTGGTTCTGCTCGCAATATGGATGATACCTGGAGGATGAAGTGAACCCAGAGGCAAGCTAGCACGGGAGTACTACTCATGTTCCTACTACTCCTACTAGTAGTAGTACTACAACTATGGTACACTTGATGGTCAAAATACTATTATTCATCCGGTCCTCACAGTGAAGTGACAAGACCCTGAGCATGAGGTGACACCAGTCCAGGCGGCGTGTCCGGGTTACAAAAGTCAGCCTCACCTTGTGCACTGTGCAGTCACTGTCACCGCCGTTGTATAGCATGCCTCGCCCTGTCTCCCTCTCCACTAGCACCACTCCATCTCCATCTCTGTCTTGCAGAAGATCCTGAGGTCACTCTTCATCATCTCATTGTGCCCCCGTGTACCCTCGCCTCGCTGGCCTCCCCCAGTACCACTATTCCCTCACTAGCCACTCTAGCACCGAAAGCCTTCTCCCCCATAAGTCAAGCCCCCCAAAACCCCACCTTCCAAACTCCACCATGGCCGAACGCGAACCACGCAGCATCCATATGAGTCGCGATTAGAGCAATCTCTCCAGTGACGTCCTCGACCTCTGTTGTTCGTGTATGGATATGTTGAGCGCCCTGCGGCTGGCTGCATGCTTGAGTTGTATGCACACGACCATCGTCGAAGCGAGGCCTAAGCTTTTCAAGACACCCTGCTTGCTGCTATCTAGTCTTGTGAGATTTGCTCACCATGATATAGAGGCGTACATGATGCCCCTCAACTTCAATCTGACCTCCATTAGTCGAAACTTCTTTGTAGGTATGTAGTGGGTCGCCGTACATCATTTCCCTCGACTTCGATCCAATCACCATCGCCCGAAACTTCTTGCAGGTATGTACTAGGTCGGCATGAACTCCCATTGAATGGCTGCCATCAGAGAAGACGGGGAAAAGTTGGTGCTCGTGAACTTCCAGACCTCCCATGAGATTATCCTTTCTCCGTTGGATGATATAGAGTTTTACCTTCACTATCCAAGTCATCTAGATTACGGCGTCAGTTGGGCGCACCTTGTTTTGCAGAAGATTGTAATCTGCCAAGTGCCCACACGACATGCGGATTACGCAGACTTCAAGCTAATTGCGTTGTTCGACAAGGGACTTGCCTATCTTTCCGCCAGTGCCTTCTTTAGCAGGAGATAGCTCAGCTCGCAGTGGATCGTCGTCAAAGCTGATACACACTTCTGTGATGCTATTGAACACAATGGCATCATCTACGCGATCGACAAAGCAGATGGCACCTTGTATTGCTGGGACGGCGCGTGTAAGTTGTTTCCATCTAATGTTAATGATGATGCCATGACACTGTTTGAACTTTTTGTGATGATTGACATATCCCTGTTTGAGCAGAATTTGAGTAGAACTATGGCAATGTATTAGAAACATCGTAAATCACCTATATTTGGAATGAGTTAATTCATGCGATTGTGACCATGTCATTACAGCCAATTTGTACCCCTGAATAATCAAACTGTTACGAAGATATTCATATTCTCCTTATTTTATAGTAATCTATATACTACTAAATATGAGTGTGTATCAATGGTCATGTTAGTTTCCTCATTTTCATGATGTAGAAACATGCATCACACTGTTGATTTCATCTAACCATACATTAGGGAAGCAAATGTGCACATGGAGAACTCTATATTTTGAAGTAGTGAAATCCTGTAATGCTTACCATGTATACATACCTATGTTCGCCCTTCAGCAATCAATAGCTAGAATAATATGCTCAGGAAATTTTTCCCACAGAACATGAGTACATAACAATGCATGGTCTGTTAGTTTCCTTGAAGAATTTGTTTGTGAGGACAGAACATGATTACATAACATGCATGACATGGTAGTTTCCTGTGAAGAATCGATTGTGAGATAACATGAGTATAACCATGCATGGCACTTCTATATTTTCGAACCCAGTATACATTTCCCTGTATTTTCCTCCCAGTTCCAACAGGGACATATCAATGTTGTTTCTTGCATTATCCTATTCATACTCTGAACAATGCTGATCTTACATTAACAATGTCCGTCCTTTTTGATATGATGTAGTGTCCCTACAGTTATTGCCCTTTGTAATCACACCACCTTTGCCAAAAACAGCGAAGCACAACTGGTTCCTCGCTCAATCAGAGGACGACAAAAGACTGATGATCATTCGGACACATGAGCCGGAAAAGTTATATTGCAAAAAACCCATTGTATGCAAGCACCGTGAAATACGTGAGTATCCGGACAGTGGTTGTTACGTCTATGAGCGGGATACCAACTTGTTGGGGCCTGCAGGATTTTTGAGTTGGAGGCGGGTAAACAGCCTTGGTTCATACTCTCTGTTTCTCGGACTTAATTATCCGATTAACCAGGAGATCACCGTTGGCAAGGACCTTGATGGCAGAGAGGCTCTATTTGCTATGGAAAACTGTGTCTACACGATGAACCCTAGGAGTTCTGGATAAAACTCCCCTGATTGTCAACGATACAACCTGCAGCCAAAAGAAGGTGAGAATGACAAAGGCATCTAGATTAACTTTGATCCTTGGATGTGTCGAGTACGACAGGAAGTGATGTGGTTCAAGCCTTCAGGTTGATAGGTAATTGGGTTATTGCGTCGAAAGGGTGGAGTACTGGTGTCTCCGGATCACTGGTGGCTGAACCGGGGCTGCAAATTATTATGGTGTTGGATCATCCCTCTTTGAATGACTTGTTGTCTTTGCTGCTTGTTCTGGATGGGTAGTTCTCTCTTTTGTTATGCATATTCCTTGTCATTTGGTCATCCTTGTCTATGTCACTCTTATTATGTAATAGTTGCCTCTATTTAGAATGTCATTCTCGTCTAGATCACAAGAGTCTGAGCGCTCTAGATGGGTGCGTTTTGGTGGTGTAGCAAGACTTCTTATGAACTATCATGTCTTGTTGTTTATGTCAGCAGTAGTCACTAGTCAGTGTTTGAATGTTGTATATATCTTTGTTTCGAACAGTTTATTGTCTCGAACTGCTGGTGGGCTAAATGAGGGCATCACCATTCTCCAGTGTTCAGAGTATATTTAATTTTTTCAAGTTATAATTTGAGCTCAGTGTCTTTTCAATGATTTACACTTGTTTGGGCCAGTGAGGTGTCGTTGAATATGGGCCGAGTAGTATCGCAATGCCAAATAGGTCAATTATGACTCTCAGGCCGGGCTCACAAAAGATCCTCAAAAAAGGCCAGGCTCTCAAAAAAATAAAGAATAAGGACTCTTAGGCTGACATGTGGGCGCCACCGGTGTTTCCGTGCGCTTGCACGCCGAGAGCATATTGGCTCGTGTTCGAAATTCATGCTACCTTTTCATCCCCAATCAACCACTCCCCACCTCTGGAATCTCGATTCCTACTCCAGTCCCCCCAAATCCCCCTCCTATACTCCCTGTACTCAAGAGCACTATCATGTCACCGGTCAACGCGGATCTCTGAGTCGGAGATCCTGAGGTACGTCCTGCCTTCGTGTGCTGCGTGCTGTCGTTCAACAATGGCATGGCGGCGCTTGACGACCAGTTTACTGGCAAAGTGCTGATGGTAACCATCAATGGCGACCGGCCTCCTGTCTCGCCGGGCGACCTTGTCAAATCTCTTGGAATTGCACACAACATCCAAATAAGTGACTTGCTCATTGAAGTCTCTCCGCCACCGGCTGATTTCTTCGTCAGGTTCCGAACAACTTTCGACCACAGTCGTGTGTTTGAATCTTCCGGCGTTTGTTCTGCGATGGCGCGCTGGTGAGCTTTGATCGATGGCACACAGGATGGGGCTTAGTGCCCTCTGAGCTTGAGTTTTTAACAAATCTTACCTTCCACGGCATGCCTTGACGTGCTTGGAACAGCGAGTCCATGAATGAGCTTATCAATGACCTTGGAGGTGAGCTCGTAAGTATGTTTGTTCCTCCAGACAACTGGGCTTTGATAGTTATGGCATGGATGAAGAAGCCGTCCACCATACCGAAGGTGATTGGTGTTGAGATACCGGTGCAGGAACCAGGGTTGTACTATTCGTTGCCACCAAGGCCGCCGCAGACCACGTTAGGCATGTACCTGTATCGAGTGTTCGTGCATGTCGAAGAAGTGGTCAATCCATCAATCGAAGTCCTGCCACCGCCACTGGTCTCTGGGTCCGTCGACGACGTCCATTACAGGAGTCAACGTCAGACTTTCCCCGTGTTGCTCGGAACGATGGATGGCACAGGGCCTACTCCATCGCGCGGCGGAGGCCACTGCTTCTTTGGGAGAAGAGGTAGGGCTGGCTGCCTGGATGTGCTCTAATTTGAGGTAAGAACTGAATCTTATCAGATGACCTGTTCTATTTTTTTACCTGAACTTTTTTAGAAAGGGTTGTACGTTAACTTAATGTTCTAGCATAACTTATATATTGTGTTGTTTGTCTGTTTTCTTTGCACAACATTCAAGATATTTCCCCATCATTGATAAAGACGATGAACTGTTATGTACGAGTTCATTTGTTTCAACATAGCCCTACCCGTAACGATCCACTGCTTCCACCCTGATTGTGCCGCTTGCGTGAAATTTTTGTATGCAAGTTCAGTGTGCTATTATGTTCTATATGATTGTGTCAACTATACAAGTTTTTACTAAGCATCATCAATGCATATGGCTGAAAGATGTATTTACGAGCATCGACCGATGGGTCTCTCTCTCACACACACACGCACAAGTGGGACCCGTTGAATTATTTCTTCGCTCGTGACAACTTTTAATTAGGTTCCACTGTACTCTAACTTTTTTCTTAAGTTATTAATTGAGCTCAGTCACTTCGAAAAGTTGTACAGAAGCCTTGTTTGGGCCTTTTTGGCGTCGCTGAATGTGGGCTGAGTAGCCATGTAAGGTTGTACTGTACTACACAGGCCTTTTTTTAACATCAGCAATGCAACTGGGCCGACAGTTGTACACAATCCGGGTCAACTTGTTATTCTCTGCACCGCTGGGCTGCAAATCTTTCCTAGGAGGGATGCATTAGGCTTAACAAGAAACTGGGCTTTAAGAAATAATAAATGGGAAGTAACTATAAAAAATGCACCAAACACGTAATTAGTTTATAAAATATTACTTTTGGATTTTGAAAATTTTAATTTCATTAATTGTTGCACGCACAATGTTTCATTGGATTTTACGTAATACAGATTTATATTGAAATTGCATTTAATCTGACTAGAAATTTCACGACAAAAATATTCCGGATCCTATCAAAATGTGGGAAATTTTATTGAATTCTGTTTTGAACGGTTGGTTGAAATTATTAATCGTTGTCCTAGCAAGAAAATGAGTTTTTACTTTTAACAAACTGTAAATGGGTTGTAGTAAATTCCATTAGAATTCAAAAATTGGTTGTGCATTCTTACAAATCGCAAATGGGCTATAAGTTCTCTGCCACACACTTGTGGGCCTACTAAGTTGACGTGTATGCAAGGCTTTGTCAACTTATAGTCAACACACGGTTCTAGCAACAGTGTCCGTAGGATGTCCATCCAAAGGATACCATGCTTCTTCTTCAATCTCGGATATTCTAGCTTCAGTCGCCCAAAAAATGATTCCTCCCCTGACATCTGGGGCGCAACGTTTCGGAGGCTGACCTCTGGGCCTACTAAGTTGACGCGTACCAAGGGATTTGTCAACTTAGTCAATATAAACGATTCTAGCTGCAGTGACCGTACGATGTCCATCCAACGGGCGTTGTGATTCTTCAACCTCTGGTCTTCTTGCTCCAGCCACCCAAAGCAGCACCGGTCGTGCCGCCTACTCTTGCCTCCCGTGGCCGACTGTGCTGCCGCGGAAGCCTAACCTCCCCTACCACTCCCACCGCTGGCCAGGCCCTGCGATGATGGCATCCTCACACCGCAACCGAACCAGTGAACCCTCGTACTCCTCTCCGCGTGTGCATCCACTGCCACATCTTCCCCTTCCTAGGCCTCGCCGTCGTCCACCACCTTGGTGCTCTCGGCGCGGCGTGGTCAAGGAAAGACTTCCACCGGAAGAGTACTGTATGTGGAGAGGATGACAGCTGGGTCCACGGCCGCAGCAAGGAAATGCCTCCTTATTACACGCAAAATAATGATTCCTCAACCTGATAGCAGGAACCCACAAGACGGGCCACCGTATTTCGTCAAAAAAATGTCCCCTCCTAACTGGTGGGACCCACCAGCTACATCTTCGCACACAAGGAAGTGCGTCCATATTACGGGCAAAAAAATGATTCGCCCCCTGACTGTTGGGACCCACCAGCTACATCTTCGCACGCAAGGAAGTGCGTCCATATTATGGGCAAAAAACGATTTGCCCCCTGATTGCTGGGACCCACCAGCTACATCTTCGCACGCAAGGAAGTGCCTGACAGTCGGGACCCACCCGGTCGAAGCATACATAGCGTTGTCATTCTGGTCGCGAACGTGTACGTACGTACTGGTCGATCGGTCTATCTGCAGGCTGCAGCGATGAACTGTGGCCGTGTAAGGAAGGGCGCGTGTGCTAGTAGAGGCGTGCACGTGTGGTAGTAGAGGCGCACATGTAGCTTGTACTTGTACGTATAGCGGCCAGGGTGCAACAAAGTAAATACGACCACATATGTACATACGGGCGGGGTCTCGAACGCCTACTCATGCATACGTACGGCCAGGGCTCGTGTACATGGTTGTGTCTGGGTCAGAACGGAGAAACTGCGTCATCGTCGTGTTCATGGGGAGGCAACGAAATGCGTCGTGTTCATCAGGAGGCAACGAAACACGTGTTGTTCATCGGGAGCCAACCGGCTTGGACGGAACAGGCGATGGAAATGAGGCCTGGCGTACCGCAGAACGGAGGAACGACCTTGTGTTCGACCGGCCACGGTGGAAACGGGATCCTATTCATCGGGAGGGGTCTGGTGTACCGCAAAACGGAGGAAACGGACCTCCTACTGTCGAAACGGGGTCCTGTTGATCGGGAGGGCTGTGGCGTACCGCAAAACGGAGGAAACGGACTTGCGTTGGAGCACTACGGTCGAAACGGGGGTCCTGTTCATCATGAGGGGTGTGGCATACCGCAAAACGGGACTCCACGGGATACTGTTCATCTCCACCATCGACTGCCTCCATGGGCTACTGTTCATCCACCGCCGACCTCCTCCAGCCTCCACCTGTGACTGTTCATCCACGGGATCCTGTTCATCTAGCCTCCACCGCGCGCTCCTCCACCAGCTACTGTTCAACCAGCCCTCTCCACGGGGGTCCTATTCAACCACCCCTCTACGGGCTGCTGTTCATCCAGCCCTCCACCGGCTACTGTTCAACCAGCCCTCCATCGGCTACTGTTCAACCAGCGCTCCACGGGGTCCTGTTCATCCAGCCCTCCACGAGGTCATGTTCATCCACCGGCTCGATCGATCGGGGTACTGTTCATCCAGCGGCAACGGCCTCTACTACCACGGGTTCCTGTTCATCCAACCCCCCACCGGGAACTGTTCATCCAAACCCCCTCAACAACGCTCACTGTTCATCCAGAGGCAGCATCGATCAGCTTCAGTTAGCAGCAGTAGCGAAGGAATCACACTCGGGTTCAGCTAACAACAAGGGATCGATCGATCGCTCGGGTTCAGTAATGCGTAGCCTGTAGTGCAATCGCTCGGGTTCAGTTAGAGCCCAACGCCTCACACACACGTGCATACGTACGAGAGAAACGCGCATCGCTTGGCCCCCGACCACCCACCGTAACCGGGAACTCCCTCAATATTTTTCTCACCCTCGCTTCTACCACGATTTTCTCCGTCATGGACGGCCCAAAGAATGTCATGCAGGTGCGTCTCCGCCCGCCCAGGACGAAAAGCCCATTCTCTGTCATGTTTTTTTGTCATAGAAGTAGGACCCCACCACATCTATGATGATATCGGGTTTTGTCACAATTATCGTCATAGAAGTGTCATAAGTATGACAGAAAAAAATTGTTCGGCCCAAAATGTCACGGATGTGTCTTTTTTTGTAGCAAAAGTTAGTGGCAGCGGAGGCAAGCTCTTCCTTCGGGTCAAAGTGTGGATCAGTGTCGCCGACATGTGTACCTACAAGAAGAAAGTAAATGTTAGAAGCCAAACTGCAATTGCACAAATGATGTAAAATACTGTAAGACATGGGATGCAGCTAACCTCGATGGCAAACAACAGTGTCGCCCGTTATGGCCCTGCGTAAGTACATGGAAAGGCATGTTAAGTACAACAGGGTTAGCATCCAGCAAACATAGCAAATGGGAAGCATCTCAAGTATATCTTCATTGCGGAGAGTAGCACAATCGCAAAGGGACAGATTAAAAAATGGATACAATCGTTAATTTCAACATGCTTAACAACATCCCAAGTCATGTTTTGTAAGTTTGTAGGCATTGAAATACAACTGTTTAAAAATGGATTCAATTGTTAATTGCAACAGGCTTAATAGCCATTGAAACCGGTACTAATAAAAATGCAATTGACAGAGTTAAACATCACAAGGCAGGTGCTACCAGAGCAGAGAATGACCCGATTGTCTGTAAAAAAGTAGGGAAAGTAACTAAAACGTGTTCGGCATGTTTACTACAACATGCTTAATACATTGACCCTACAAAACATAGCCATTAATTGCAACTGGTATTGGTAAGATTGAACTGGTGAGTACATACTTAGTAAGTCTTGAGAGGTAGTTATTGGGGCACTTCATCTTGGTCAGAGCCCGCCCAAAGTCAGCGGTGACGGAGACGAGCTGTTCCTCCGGGTCGAAGCATTGATCAGTGCCACTGACATGTGTACCTACAGGCAAGCAGTAAATGGTAGAAGTTAAACTGCAATTGCACAAATGATGTGAAATACTATAAGACATGGGATGCAGATAACCTCGACGGCAAACAACATCATCGACCGTTATGACCCTGTGTAAGTACATGGACATGCATGTTAAGTACAACAGGGTTGCATCCACCAAAAATAGCAAATGGGCAGCATCTCTAGTGATATCCTGAGTCATGTATTGTAAGTTTGTTGCTGGTATTGGTGAAATTGAGCTGGACGGTTAATACTTGAACATCACACAATGTGCAGTACTGAAATAAACAAGGCACGAACATGCTTAATACATCAACCGTACAAAACATAGCCATTGCAACTAGTATTGGTAAGATTTAGCTGGTCAAATCATACTTATTAAGTCCTGGGGGTAGTCATTGGGGCACTTCATCTGGGACAGAGCCTGCACCATGTCAGCAGCGGCAGAGGCAAGGTGTTCCTCCGGGTCAACACGCACAACGACCATCGCGCCATGGACCGCCATCAGCTCCTCGCCCTCCACGTGATACGTGGTTGGGCTTGCGCGGCGATTCTCTGGAGTTAGGGGCAGTGCGGATTTGGAGGGATCAGGATGTTTTGCAGGGACCGTGATAGTGACCAATGGGTTACCTGACTGGATCCGAGCAGAACATTAAGTTGTGGTTGCGGCGGCGGCGGTTTGAGCTGCCGGTAGGGGGAGGGGGAGGGGAAGATACTGAGCTGCCGGTAGGGGAGGGGGAGGGGGAGATACTAAGGAAATTTGATGGGTGGAGATGTGGTTGGAGGAATAAATTCTAAAATCACGCGCCTAATGAAAATTTCGCTGCGAAACTTAAAACTTGGGCGAGCAAACCAAACAATGCAGACGAAGCACATAAAATACTCGTGTGCGAGAAAAGAGAAAATTGGCAGATCCCATTCCCAAGAAAATGTACACGTGTAGTTGATTTTTTCGGTCAATGGTACGCCTAGTTTATTAGGAAACATCGCACGGGTAACTGACTTATGGATCATTAACACAAAAAAAGGCACACGGGTACGCCGTAGAAACCGTGTATTTTGCGATCTTCTAATAATTCTTATATCTATTAGCATCTCCAACAACACCTAATTTCAGAAATCTCTTTCATTGTATCAGAATTATTCAATGTACATGAACGAGGCAAGGTGACACTCGATGAGCAATCATCGGTTTATGAAACGCAATCAAGTGTCAACCCGCCTCGCTCGCGTAGCCATATGTTTGATCCTATGCAACAAGAGAGAAGCTTGCTGCCATCTGCCAGTGCGGCAATTTAAGCCGCTGCGCGGCCAACTCGTGTGGCGAGGTGGGACTAAAAACCAACTGCGGCCAGCTCTAGTCTCCTCCGGTGGCTGTGGGCATACCTTTTGGTAGTATTTGGGGCCGGGGTGCGGCTACAATTTTTTAGTGAACACATGCTAATCAACGCTCAAAGCCCTCAAAGGATGCGCTTACCGGCATTGTATGTTAATAGTAGATAGTACAAACTTAAAGTACTACTAGTAATTTGCTCTAAGACTACGGCCCACACACGCACTAACTACTTCTCACATGCTGCCATCAGGGCATGCTGGACAGACGTCGGCGTTATGCTTCCCGGCCTTGTAGGCGGCAGCCCATCGTGCTTCGATCTCCGCCAAGCTCTCCTCAGCACGGCGTGCGGCCTCTTATTTCTTGCGGCGGCGAGACTCTCTTTTCTTGATTGCTTCCTGCCTTTTCTACTCCTTCTATCCGGCTTTGGTCGCCTCTAGATCCATCGCCCATTTGGCCATGGTAGCCTCAATGTCCGCCCACATAACTGTGTGGCCGCCGGCGGCGATGAACTCAGCGCGGCGAGATGCCATTGCTTCCTTACCATGTGTGCGGTCACGGGCGGCGAGGAACGCGGCGCGACGGGATGCCATCGCTTCCTTACCAGTTACTGTGCGTCGCGGTGCCATGAACAACGCTTGGAAAGAGCTCTGGGACGAAGGAGCCGGATAGTCGTATAGTGCGGTGGTTTTTAAGAGCTCAACGACAAACAACAAAGGAAATTTGGCTTCCCTTCCAATTTACCTCATTCATTATTGCACATGGTTCATCTCCGTCGCCTCCGGAAATAGTTTGCGCTGAGCCTATTGTGTGTTGCGTTATGATTGTCCGGAACCCCAGCCACGTGGATTGCGTGTGTGCACCATAGGATGTGCCGTGATCGAACAACAATCCACGTCCCTCATATCACACTCGTGCAGTTGTAGCTGGATTGGATTTATATGCGCCGAATGCGTATAAAATGCACATAATCCCCTAAATATGGTAAATGAGCCTAGAAAAATACCAAATTTGAACACGGTGATTTGCAGGGTGTATGTTCGTCGTACAAAAAACTCCAGGGCAAAAAACGAAGAAAATTTGGATTCCCCTTCAATCTTGGTGATTTCCCTCTCGAAAGCATGGAACTTCCTTGGTGATGGTTCGATTTATGAAGGGCATGCATGACGACATAAGCCAAACCTTCTCAAATTTTTACCAGGGCATGGTGAGGCCATACCATGGAACCATGTTAGGTGTCATGTTTTTCAAGCATTTATTTCATTTTTTTTCTATAGTTGAAAACCCAGTAAACAAACGTTTATGGTTGATTATTGCCACACATTTCATTGAAATATTCGCCCATTCCTTGTAAAAGGCATGAGAATTTACTAAATGACATGAGCATGGTTTTCCAAGCCGTTCTTGTGCACCCTTTCATGCACCAATTGTTTGAACTTGAATTATGTGCATTAATGTCTATAAAATGCACATAATCCCCTAAATATGGTACATGAACCCGAAAAGGTGCCAAATTTGAACACGGTGATTTGCAGGGTGTATGTTCATCATAGAAAAAAACTCATGGACAAAGGACAAAGGATATTTGGATTCCCCTTCAACCTTGGTGATTTCCCCCTCGAAACCATGAAACTTCCTCGGTGATGGTTCGATTTATGAAAGGCGTGCATGACGACATACAAACATTCTCAAATTTTTATCAAGGCACGGTGAGGCCATACCATGGCACCACGCCAGGGGTCATGTTTTCCAAGCATGTATTTCATTTTTGTATAGTTGTTAACCCAGTAAATGATGCATTTATGGTTGACTATTGCCACACATTTCCTTGAAATATCTGCCCATTCCTTGTAAAAGGCATGAGAATGTACTAAATAGCACGAGCATGGTTTTCCAGACCATTCTTGTGCACCTTTTCATGCACCGATTGTTCAAATTTGAATTATGTGCATTAATGCCTAGAAAATGCACATAACCCCCTAAATATGGTAAATGAGCCTGGAAAAATGTCAAATTTGAACACGTTGCATTTGAGGCAGTATGTTCATCGTTGAAAAAAAACTGAATGACAAACTAGGACGGAAATTTGGATTCCCCTTCAATCTTGGTGATTTCTCTCTCGAAATAATGGAACTTCCTCGATGATGGTTCGATTTATGAAGGGCATGCATGACAACATAAATCAAACCTTCTCGGCTTTTTACCAGGGCACGGTGAGGCCATACCATGGAACCATGCCAGGCGTCATGTTTGTCAAGCACCTATTTCATTTTTCTATAGTTGATAACCCACTGAATGACGCGTTTGTGGTTGACTATTGCCACGCATTCCCTTGAAGTCTCTACCCATTCCTTGCAAAAGGCTTGAGAATTTACTAAATACCATGAGTATGGTTTTTCCAAACC
This sequence comes from Triticum urartu, assembly GCF_056163025.1. Taxonomy (NCBI): domain Eukaryota; kingdom Viridiplantae; phylum Streptophyta; class Magnoliopsida; order Poales; family Poaceae; genus Triticum; species Triticum urartu. The sequence continues at coordinate 394,889,516 of NC_141876.1, read as the reverse complement.
GTTCTTGTGCACCTTTTTATGCATCGATTGTTTGAATTTGAATTATGTGGATTAATGCCTAGAAAATGCACATAATCCCCTAATATGGTAAATGATCCTGGAAAATGCCAAATTTGAACACGTTGCATTCGAGGGGGTATGTTGATTGTAGAAAAAACTTAATGACAAGCTAGGAAGGAAATTTGGATTCCCGACCCCTTCAATCTTGCTGATTTGCCCCTCAAAACCATGAAATTTCCTCGGTGATGGTTTGATTTATGAATGCCGTGCATGACGACATAAGGCAAACATTCTCAAATTTTTACCAGGGCATGGTGAGGTCATACCATGGCACCACGCCAGGCGTCATGTTTTCCAAACATGTATTTCATTTGTGTATAGTTCTTAACCCAGTAAACAACGCATTTATGGTTGACTATTGCAACACATTTCCTTGAAATATATGTCCATTTCCTTGTAAAAGGCATGAGAATTTACTAAATAGCACGATCATGGATTTCCAGACCGTTCTCGTGCACCTTTTCATGTACCGATTGTTTGAATTTGAATTATGTGCATTAATGCCTAGAAAATGCACATAATCCCCTAAATATTGTAAATGAACCCGGAAAAAGTGCCAAATTTGAACACGGTGATTTGCAGGGTTTATGTTCATCGTAGAAAAAACTCATGGACAATGAACAAAGGAAATTTGGATTCCCCTTCAATCTTGGTGATTTACTATCGCACATGATTCATCTCTGTCGCCTCTGGGAACCATGTGTGTTCACCCACACATGCAAAAGGGAAAAAAAGAAAACCCTTGCCCACTTCATCCCCACCCACTCGCCGCGGACTCCTCCGCAACTCTGCACCTCATCAACTTATATCGCGACGGCCACCCTAAGCTCGATGGCTGTTGTTGGCGGGCGAAGGTCGTGCTCCAAATGACACGGGATTTCGCCCTTACCGCTTTCCGCCGCCTATCTGCATCGACATTCTAGACTCTAGTCAATTGGGGTTTTCAATGGGATTGGGCCGGGGATTTTTCTCATTGAGAAGGTAATCAACTTAGCGAAATATTCACTCATCTCTTATCACAGTCCGTCGGTCCCTGTTAATCAACCGGCGGAAATCGCTGTGGATTCATTTTTGTTCTAGCTAATTCGTGGGTGTTCATTCATGTGTCCACAGTGCAAGCACAAATTGGGCAAGTGTGGTTGCGGCCAGTCGGAAACGAAGTTCTATCTCACCATTCCGGATGACTTCAAGGAGCGCTCGGTATGTTCAATCTTAACCTAGCACGGTCGGCATTGCCTAAATTTGTGAACATATACTGTTTGTTGCTACATTTGGACAAAAAGGTACGTTGGCCACGTGCAGCCTAGATGTCGAAGCCGATCCCCCCATATTAGGTAAATATATGATGTATTGTTCATTCAGTTACTCTCATATTTGCATCAAATCTTTGTTACATTATCTATTTTATATTTTATATTTCTGTACTTTGCTTTCATCTATATATTGATCTGTTATACCAGTTACTCCCATATTAGCATCTTGCTTTGTTATTTCAATATATCTAATTTACGATCTTCCATTTCAAGCAGTACATCCCTTGCTTTGCAAGAACAGGAGTAGAAGGAAATCTTGGGCTTTACTTTTTTGATGACTCCATGGATGTCATATTGACAACGCAGCATGGATTTACAATGACAGTTAGCGTAAAACTTGATAAATATGGTCACTCCTATTTTGATGTGGACCTTTGGAGAAAAATGTCTAAGTGTTATGAACTGAAAGCTGGCAATAAAATTCTAGTGCGTGCACCACGGCCTGGTCTAATTAACATGGATGTTTACTTCCCCAATGTCATCAGCCGATCAAAGTCTAATCGAGGTTAGTTTCCGTTCAACTTTCTCCATGATGCCATATTACTTAGCAAAATCGGGGTATTTGTTCTGACTAATTGATCACTATTTAAGCAACCAATTGTGTTCATTTTCTGACTCCGTTCCTAGGTAGTAACAAATTCTATTTACCAATTTATGTGCACTATATATTCTTCTGCCATGTTCTGAATAAATAATACATTTCCACCTTTTAAGCAGGATATGTTGGATGCATAGTGAACGATCTGTATGTTACTAAGCATACCAAATTTCACTAGAAGGACTTGAATCATGTCATAAACTTTGTTGATAATCTAACAGAGATAGCACAGCGTATGAATGCTGGATTTTGGATGGGATTAATTATACCTATGGTGCACACATTGAACAAGACCAATTGTGTGCACAAAATGCTGGTAAAAAGTCTGATTTTAATGTTGATGCTCATAAACTATATACATCTTCAACGATATGTTACAATTGGTTTTTATTCTACATTTCAACAAAATTGCCCGCTATAGCAGTTCCTGGATCAATTTCCCAGCATGGTCGAATTACACTTGTGCCTGCTAATAACGCCCAAGTGATTGCAATGTACTGCATTTCCTATTAGAAAACTGGAGACATTGTTCTACTCGTGCTCTACCAAGGCACAGGAGGGCTTTTCCTTTTCATTGAAGAGATGTCGAGTCATCGTGATCAAGCTGCTTCCAGCAGATAGTTGTGGTTGTTGGCCCTCAAACTCTTAAAATGTGCTAGCTGTTACTATGTTAAGTATGTAGATATGGACCATATGGTTGTTGGCCCTCAGCCTCTTAAAATGTGATAGTTGTTACTGTGTTAATTATGTAGATACGAACCATATGGTTGTCAAAACTGTGTTACGAAGATCCCCCTTTTGTAGAATAGTGTAACCACTATATATATGTTACTCAAATGTTGTTAGCCAAGTTCTTAAATTTTCATGGAAAGTATTAGTATCGTACACAGTTCATTGAGTTTAAGCGTGTGCCCGATGTCCAGAAGGCATTTGCATATTAACTGTCCATATTGCAAATTCACACACGTGTTAACTTAAGGAAACGTATGTGTAACTTACTAAACGTCGCCCACGAGTACTCACAGACACATCGTGTGCGATACTCCTAGCTACCGCAAGCAACTAGTTTGTATTTTTCAAAGTTTTTTGTACACACAGAATCGCACATGAACTAACTATAGTAACCATCTGTGTTGTGATTTCTCATCACAAACAGTTCATCTGAGTCGGCTGCTTGCTGCGTATCACACACATCTTGTTTACACCACGATATTTATGCACAAAAAACAACACCACGATAGTTCTGTTGAAAACAGTGTCAGTCCAGGTTAGTTCCATTTAAATCATACAAAACTTCATAAATTATAGATATGTTGGATACGTATAAGTGGCTGGCTTGTTGGGGCTGTCATGGACGACGCATGGTTTATCCAATATCTTGTCCAATGTACTTGGACCATCCCTGCCTCCTCAAAAAGGGTTCCTCTTGTTACCGTCATGCTGGTCGCTGAAACCTGCATTGACTGCGGTCTTTTCGGTGTCACTACTGCTTCCTCTATTATGACACTTGTTATTCCTGTTACTCCGAGGTTTTCCATTCCCGTCTTGCACCTCGGAGGTGCCGGGATCGCTGCTATATGGTTGCTCTTCCGAGCCAACCAATTGTCCTCATCAGCGCAAAACCAAGTCATGAGGTGTGTGAGGGCTTCGATTGTTCATGGCTTCTCTTTTCCAAGCTCCCTGGCCAGCCATTCATCACGAATGTCATTCTTCAATGTGGCTATCACCTCTGTGTCTATGCAGTCTACTATCTGTTTTTTTCTTAGTCAAAATCGATTCTAGAATGTTTGGGTTGACTACCCCGGTTTTTGCATGACATGGGCGAGGTTGTCGTCTAGGGGTCGGATGCAAGTACCTTGGAAGTTTGCTCAGAGTGCATCTTTGAGGTCTTCCAAATTACTGATAGAGTCCTCGGGAAGGCTATTAAGCAAGTGTTGAGCTACTCCTTTGAGCTTTAAGGGCAAATATTTGTTGTCACAGAGATTGTCGCCTTCGGCCATGTGCAATGTGCATGAGGAAATCCTCAATCCATACAATGGAGTCCATTGTTCCGTCGTAGTGCTCTATATTAATGGGTTTAAACCCTTTTGGGAACTGGTGATGCATCACCTCATCTATGAACCACATGGGATGGGCAGCTTCTCTGACCTTGGCTGTAGCATGGCGAATAGCGGACATGGTTATGTTTCGGTCACACATATATCACCGCTCGTGGCTAATCAAGCCGGGTGTCCCACCAATCCAGCAGGTGGGCGTTCTCTGGATTTGTAAATCGTCCAAGATGGACCCGCTGGCCTTGTAGGTAGCTTCTCTCTCAAATCATATTTCTTTAGGGGCCATGGTGGATATATTCCTCCTCGACGCTAAGGAGCTTCTTGGAGGCTCTTCTCTAGGGAGGCTGTCGGGTTGCTTAGCCCATTTGTGCTTAGATAGTACACCGTCTTTGCCCTCCTCATCTAGTTCTGGAAGCAAGTTCCTTCATGGATAATCTTTATTAGCCTCGTTTTTTCCAAGCTTGTGCTCCAGATCATGTTCAGCTCTGAGGAGCTTGACCCATCGATCATTAAGCTTGTACCATTTGGATTTCACGCTACTTGGTCTTTTGCTTGATGCTCTTGGCCGTGTTGGCCAGTCGTGTGTGGAAAGTTTTGAACTGAGGCACCTTAAGGGGCTCCTCAATAACATCGAATTCATTGGGACCGAGGCTTCTATCCTCCTTAGACTCTGAATAATAATCGACGACCTTGGGGTCATCAGCGTCCCCATTGATCATATCGTCATCATTGTTATTGTTACCAGCGCCAGTATCATTGCCAGCATTCTGGTTGTCAGCGCCATCTTGAGCAGTGTCATTATTGGCAATTTCACCATTCCCCATGCCACATTTGCTTGCATCGGTATTGTCTGCGCCTCCATTACAGCGGCCTCTGCGTCAGCGCTTGGGGTTTTTTTCTGTTGCCTCCTCCATCCTTGTGGAGGTAGCTGCCCACTTGCTTGTATTAGTGGTAGTGTAACGCCCCGAGGCCCATGTGCCAGGTGTCTTCTAGTTATTCGTTGTTGTTGCCTTGTCATTGCTTGCGTGTCATGCATTCCATATCATGTCATCATGTGCATTTCATTTGCATACATGTTCGTCTCATGCATCCGAGCATTTTCCCCGTTGCCCGTTTTGCATTCCGGCGCTCCTATGTCACCCGATGTCCCTTTCTACCTCTTTTTGTGTGCGGGTGTTAAAGGTTTTCGGATTGGACCGAGACTTATCATGCGGCCTTGGTTTACTACCGGTAGACCGCCTGTCAAGTTTCATGCCATTTGGACTTCGTTTGATACTCCAACGGTTAACCGAGGGATCGAAAAGGCCTCGTGTGTGTAGCAGCCCAACACCCTTCCAAACTGGCCCAGAACCCACCTAAACCTCCTCCATCATCTAGATCGTTCGATCACGATCGCGTGGCTGAAAACCGCACCTCATTTGGACTCTCCTAGCTCCCTCTACCTATAAATATGTGATCCCCTCCGAAATATTCGCGGTACAAACCCTAGCCTTCCTCTACCTCGCGCCCAGACAAAACTCCCGCAGCCCGGACATGTCTGCCGCTTGCCTTCGTCCAATCCGGAGCCGACACGTGTCCAAACCGCACCCCACTTTGCCGCCGGGCCCGTGGAGCCCATCTCCGGCCAGCCCCGGGCCGTGCCGGGCCCGAGGACATCCGCGCCTCGCCGCCTCGCCGTCTCACCGGACTTTCGCCGCCCCTTCACTGGAGTTCCCCGCCGCCGCCTCGTGCCTCGCCGCCGGCCACCGCACCCCGCCGCCTTGCTCACCTTGCCTCCTTCGCACCTCGCCCCGGCCACTCCCGAGCGCCGCCGCTCCGCCGCGGAGCCTTTCCCCGCCGCCCGCAGCCATGGCGCGCCGCCTCGCCTCCCGAGCGCGGCGAGGCCACCTTGCCCCGAGCCGTGCCGCCGACGACTTCCAGCCGCCTCCAGCCGCCTCCCGCGCCAGGGATCGCCGGCCGCCCTCGCCCATCGTCGTCCCGGTCACCTCCGTCCGCTCGCGCCGCCTCCCCGGCGTCCCCATCATCGCCGGAGCTCGCGGAGCTCACCGAAGTCAACTCCGACCGGATCCACTCAAGCGGGATCAGATCCACCCACTCGCCCATCCAAACACGCCTCCGTCCAGATCCGGATCCCTCCATCCCGCACGTCTTCGTCCCGGGTTGACTTTCCCCGAGAGGTCTAAATTTCACTAAGTCCCCCAGTTTTTCAGTAATTTTGTGCATTTTCCATCGCATCATAACTTCATCACCGTGGCTCCGATTCATGCGTATAGCATATCAAAATGTTCGCCTCGACGAGTACATCGTTTAATCTCATTGCATCATTTTCATTCGAGCTCATCTTGATGCCCGAAATGCTGTTGGAAGAGGGCTATGTGATGAATTTGTCAGATCTGTTTCAGCAAATGCCCTTTTGTCATTTTTGCCATGATTAATGTGTCCATGCTATGATCCTGAGCTCTACATGTGTTTTGTAGAATGCCATGCCATATTTATAGGGGTGTATGCCATGTATTTTTGTGATCTATGTGGTGACTAGCACAAGCATGCAAAGTAGCTTACTCAATGATGCTGATTTCAGGGACTTAGAATTTCTCCTTGCTCTGTTTATACTTTTATGCCATCTGTTCATGTTGTTTCCTAGTGATCCGTGCCTCTTTTGAGGATGATCAGTAAGGATGTTTTGTTAATATTGTGGTGCTCTATCCATCCATGTCTTTATTTGCATTTATGGAGCACCCTAGCTTGAGTCAATCGAGCTCTACTTTTGCTATAAAATGTTCCTGGCAGATTTTTAACATGTTTAGCGATTTTGCCAAGCTTATTGTTGTTGATCCGTGCATGCTATGTTGTTGTTCTTGCCATGTCTAGCTTCTATGCTATGTATTCTTGATGGGTGTATGCTTAGTTTGTCATGTCATGCTCTGTAGTGAGTGCACCGAGCTCGTAAACATGCCTACATGTTAATCTGTTTTGCATGCTCCAGTTTTTCACCAAGTCTGAATCTATTTATGTTTTTGCTATGTTCACATGCTTGCAATTGTATTTTCTGATCCCTTTTGGCTCATGGTCACTAAGGGACTTCTGTTATATGCTTTGAGTAGCTTCATTCCATGCCTTGCTTTGCCATGATATGTTCCTGTAGCATGTTGTTTCATTGCTCTAAACATTGCTTCCTGATGATAAATTCCTAACTTGTGTTAATTTCACTAAGTCTGAAACCTGTTATCATTTGCATTTTTGCCATGCTTGTTTGAACCTGTTAATGAGTGAATTAGCCGTAGCTCAGTGTTCATCTTTTGTCAAGCATCATGAGTGGATCTCTGCCATGTATTTTGTTGCCATGTTTGAGTGCAGTAGCTTATCTATCTTGATGCATTTAGAAGGCTACTTGTTGTTAATCGCAGACCGGTGCCATATTTGTTTTGCTTGCCATTTCCAAACCATGCATCCGATTCCGGTGATCTTTATATCGATTTCAACTAAAATCACCTCAACTTTCCAGTGCAACTCTTGGATTTCCAAGTTGAGGCTAGTTTCAATCATTCCTTTCCAAATTATGCATATGCACCGCATACCGCATCCCGCATATCATGCCATGTTCATGTGTTGGTTGTTTACTATGTTGTGTGCTTCTTTCTGGTGTTGCTTCTTCGTGTTGGTTCCGATAACGTCGCGTTTTTGAGGACCCATTCGACTACGTTCGTTTGTCTTCTTCATGGACTCGTTCTTCTTCCTTGCGGGATTTCAGGCAAGATGACCATATCCTCGAAATCACTTCTATCTTTGCTTGCAAGTTGCTCGCTCTTTTGCTATGCCTATGCTGCGATACCTACCATTTGCTTATCATGCCTCCCATATTGTTAAGCCAAGCCTCTAACTCACCTTGTCCTAGCAAATCATTGTTTGTCTATGTTACCGCTTTGCTCAGCCCCTCTTATAGCATTGTTAGTTGCAGGTGACGATTGGAGATCGTTCCTTGTTGGAATATTGTTTATTGTTGGGATATCACAATATTATCTTGTTTATCTTAATGCACCTACTTGGTAAAGGGTGGAAGGCTCGGCCTTATGCCTAGTGTTTTGTTCCACTCTTGCCGCCCTAGTTTCCGTCATATCGGTGTTATGTTTCCGGATTTTGTGTTCCTTACACGGTAGGGTTATAATGGGAACCCCTTGACAGTTCGTCTTGAATAAAACTCTTCCAGCAATGCCCAACATTGGTTTTACCATTCGCCACCTAGCCTTTTTCCCTTGGGTTTCGCGGACTCAAGGGTCATCTTTATTTTAACCCCCCCCCCCCCGGGCCAGTGCTTCTCTAAGTGTTGGTCGAACTGAGCGATGTCCGGGGCAACCAGGGGCAACTCTGGGCTGGCCTACCCGACGTCTTGCTCATCTGGTGTGCCCTGAGAACGAGTTATGTGCAGCTCCTATCGGGATTTGTCAGCACATCTGGGTGGTGTTGCTGGTTTAGTTTTACCATTGTCGAGGATGTCTTGTAAGCGGGATGCCGAGTCTGAACGGAATGTCTCGGGAGAAGGAATATCCTTCGTTGACCGTGAGAGCTTGTGATGGGCTAAGTTGGGACTCCCCTGCAGGGATTTGAACTTTCGAAAGCCGTGCCCGCGGTTATGGGCAGATGGGAATTTGTTAATGTTCGGTTGTAGAAAACCTGAAGTTGATCTTAATTAAAATACATCAACCGCGTGTGTTACCGTCATGGTCTCTTCTCGGCGGGGTCCGGGAAGTGAACACGGTGTTGGAGTTATGTTTGACGTAGGTTGTTCTAGGAGCACTTCTTGATCATAGTTGTTCGACCATGCTTTGCCTTCTCTTCTCGCTCTCATTTGCGTATGTTAGCCACCAGATATGCTAGTCCTTTGCTGCAGCTCCACCTCATACCTTTTACCCTTCCTATAAGCTTAAATAGTCTTGATCGCGAGGGTGCGAGATTGCTGAGTCCCCATGACTCACAGATACTTTGAAAACCAGCTTGCAGGTGCCGTTGAACCATGCAGATGACTCAACCAAGCTCAAGGAGGAGCTCTATGAAGATCGTGTTCTTTATGCTGTTCCGATTTCCAGTTGATCAGTAGTGGAGCCCAGTTGGGATGATCGGGGATCTGTGTAGCATTTGGGGTAGTCTTCTTTTATTTTGGTTCCGTAGTCAGACCTTGATTGTATCTGGATGATGTAATGCTTTATTCATGTTTTGTGTGAAGTGGCGATTGTAAGCCAACTATGTATCTCTTTCCCTTATGTATTACATGGGTTGTGTGAAGATTACCTCACTTGCGACATTGCTTTCAATGCGGTTATGCCTCTAAGTCGTGCTTCGACACGTGGGAGATATAGCCGCATCGAGGGCGTTACAGGTAGGTGGTGATGTAGTGTTTGACATCTCATCGACATCTTCATCCATGTACGCATATTCCTCGGATGTGTTTGCTAGAATGTCGGTTATGTCCTCGATGGTAGTGACTAGGTGGGTTGAAAATTCCAGCTCCTCCAGGCTTTTCCTATATTTGATCGTACAACGAGGTTCAACCATCCGAGATAGCAAGGCTCTGAATCCAATCTGACATCACGTTCAGGAGCACTTTGTCGGCCTCACCCATGTCTTAACTGAGAACCAGGCTTAGATGAACTTTCACCAAGGTCCCATCTGACATGGCCTTAGGGATTTAATCAGTTGAACTTGATGTCTGATCCGACGAGGTTATGTTCGGCTCCGAACTGGAAGCTAGATCCGGTGAATACTCCATGCTGTGGTCCTGATCTGAGATTGAATCTTCTATTGACACGTCGGCATCAGCGGGGTCCTCGGACTGGTCTAACACCCAACCCGAAAATGCAAGTTCTTCACGGGCATCCCCAACATACTACATGTTCCTGAACCTGATGGTCAGGCCTGGAGCGAAATCCTCAATCTAGACGAGGTGGTCAGTCGCACCAACGTAGAGCGTAACGCTGCCGAAGACAAAAGGCTGACCGAAAAAGAAGGTCTTCCAACAGCCAATGTTGTCATCGATCTGAAGATGAGCCATCAAGTTGTTCTTACCACACAAGGGGGCCTATATGGCCCACCAATATTGGGTTAAATCTGGTGGATCTCGGGTAGGGGGTCCCGAGCTGGCGATCTTGGCTAGATGGTAACATGATGAACAAGAGACACGATATTTACCTAGGTTCGGGCCCTCTTGAAGAGTTAAAAACCTAAGTCCTGCTTTTGTTGTATTGATTGTGATGGAGTACAAAGTAACAGATGATCTACCTCGAGACCATATGTGAATTTATCTAAATTAAGCCTACAAGCTAAACTCCTCGGCTTATATATGGACCAAGGGTACCTAGGGTTACATGTAGGTTGGTTACATCTAGGGATAAGCTTGCCGATGATTTGAACATATCTTGAAGTGTGCACAAAGTCTTAGGAGGATTCCATCTTGAGTATGCCAGCAACCATGTGATGGCTCCATATTTTATGCATCTTTAGAGCTCATTTGTTGCACATTATCTCTATATATCAAGTCATATCATGTTCCATTGAGCAAATTATATGTCCATATGCATGATTTCTAGTTTTTGTCCTTTTCACCGTGAGCATCGCATAATATTTATTCTTAGTTGGTTTTTGTTAGTTTTCTTTGTCTTCGTGTGTCTTGTAGGTGATATGGATTTCCCAAGCACTCAGCATGATGAAAGGAGTTCAAACGATGGACATCCAAGACCCAGACTTAGCCATTTCAAAGGTGTAAAAGGTCATTTTTCAAAGTGCTCCAAATCTATATCTAAAATAGAAATGGATCAGCGTCATTCATACGAATCCAGCGAGCCCAAGAACGTCAAATTCTGAGTTCGTATGAAGAAATGACGACCGTTTTATAGAAGGGAGGCAACAGAAGAAATCAGTAGGAAAGACGGCATTTCATGCGACCACAGGTGGTTGTTTGAGTGCTCGTTTGGACTCCACACAACACCGAAAGTTGTCTCTTGTGATGGGATTCTTCGCGGATTTCGTCCCCATTTTTTCCCACGACTTCTTGATGTCTACCACACAATTTGTTCTTGTAGACTCGTGTTGGACCTCCAAGCGCAGAGTTTTGTAGGACAGTAGCAAATTTCCCTCAAGTGGACGACCTAAGGTTTATCAATCCGTGGGAGGCGTAGGATGAAGATGGTCTCTCTCAAGCAACCCTGCAACCAAATAATAAAAAGTCTCTTGTGTCCCCAACACACCAAATACAATGGTAATTTGTATAGGTGCACTAGTTTGGCAAAGAGATGGTGATACAAGCGTAGTAGTGATAGTAGATATTGATTTTTGTAATAGCAACAATAAAAAAACAGCAAGGTAGCAATTGATAAAATGGAGCACAAACGATATTGCAATGCTTGAAAAGGAGGCCTAGGGTCCGTACTTTCACTAGTGCAACCTCTCAACAATGCTAATATAATTGGATCATATAACCATCCCTCAACGTGCGATGAAGAATCACTCCAAAGTTCTTATCTAGTGGAGAACATAAGAAGAAATTGTTTGTATGGTACGAAACCACCCCAAAGCTATTCTTTCCGATCAATCTATCCTAGAGTTCATACTAAAATAATACCAAGCTATTCTTTCCGATCGATCTAACCAAGAGTTCATACTAAAATAGCACAATATGATACACATCAACCAACTCCAATGTCACCTAGATACTCCAATGTCATCGCGAGTATCCATGAGTTGACTATATGATATCATCAAACAATTTCAGATTCATAATACTCAATCCAACACAAAGAACCTCAAAGAGTGCCCCAAGATTTCTACCGAAGAAACAAAGACGAGAACGTGCATCAACCTCTATGCATAGATTACCCCAATGTCACCTCGGGAATTAGCGAGTTGAGTGCCATAACACATATCAAGTGAATCAGTATGATACCCCATTGCACCATGGGTATTCACAGTAAGACATACACAAAGTGTTCTCAAATTCATAAAAGTATTCAAACCGATAAGAGCGAAATCTCAAAGGCAAAACTCAATTCACAATAAGATAGAGAGGGGAAAACAGAATATGATCCAACTATATTAACAAAGCCCGCGATACATCAAGATCATGACATCTTAAGAACAAGAGAGAGAGAGAGAGCTTAAACACATAGCTACTGGTACAAACCCTCAGTCCTAACGGTGGACTACTCCCTCCTCATCATGATGGCCACCGATGATGATTTCCCCCTCCGACAGGGTGCCGGAATGGGTCTAGATTGGGTTTTCATGGCTACAGAGGCTTGCAGTGGTGGAACTTCTAATCTAGGGTTATTTTTTATGGTTTCTCTATTTATAGGATTTTTCAGCTTTAGAATCACGCGAAGATGGGCCTCGAGGTGGGCACAACCCACCTGGGCCTCCTGGCGCGCCCAGGTGTCTTGTGCTCACCTCCTTCACCTTCTGGTCCTCCCACGAAGCTTCTAGTGCCTCTTTTATTCAAAAAAATGTCAAAAAGATTCATTGCATTTGGAGAACTTTTATTTCTGCACAAAAAAACAACACCACGGTAGTTTTGCTGAAAACATCATCACTCCGGGTTAGTTCCATGGAAATCATACCAGAACCATAAAAAATTGTTGTAAACATGGTATGAATACTTCACAAATTATAGATATGTTGGGGGCATATCAGCATCCTCAAAATTAATTCCTGCTCGTCCTCGAGTAGGTAAATGATAAAAGAAATAATTTATGAAGTGTGAATGCTAGCATAGTGCATAAGTTTGATCAATGATAATTTCAATCACTTCTCCTAGCATCATAACAACAATTCTTTATCATAAAACTTCTCATGTTAAAGTAGCAACCAATTCACATGTTAAGGTTCAAACAATGAATTCTCTTGAAATTCAACAATCTATATTCTTAGTCACCAAACAATTGCAATTCAACTTATTCAACAGAGTCTAAGTAAGAGCTCCACATACCCAATCATCATATAGTCTTCCATGATTTCTAGTACTCAAAGCATATTCTTAGAACAAATGGCATCCATTGAACACAGAGAAAGATAGGGGCTTAATGTTTCGCCTCCCAACTCATTTATCATAGACATCATTGCCAATAATAATAAATCATGATCAAATATATTTGACTGGACATATGTGCCTAGATCTTTCCCCACCACATGATGCTTGCCAACTAGAGAATAATTAAGGTTGAAATGAGAATGCATACTATTGACTCTTGCATAAAAGTAAATACTGAAAAGTAAAAAATAGGACCTTCGCAGAGGGAAGAAGAGATTGCCATGCGCTTTTTATTTGGATGCCCAAGCTCTTAATGTAAAGGAACGTCGCGTTATATTGCCCCTTATGATAGCAACATTTTTTATGCAGTCTGTCGCTTTTATTACTTTTCCATCACAAGTTCGTACAACGCTCAATTTTCCCTTACAATAAAAGATCAAACATATTTAGGAGCAATTTTTATTACTTTATGCACCGATGACAACTTACTTGAAGGATCTTATTCAATCCATAGGTAGCTATGGTGGACACTCATGTCAAGAAACTGGGTTTAAGGGTTTTTGGATGCACAAGTAGTATCTCTACTTAGTACGAATTTTTGGCTAGCAAAAGATCCTAAGCAAACACCACATGTTGGAGGATACATACCAATATAACTTCTATGCAAATATACCCAAACATAACTCATTATGTTCTATTCCTTGTCCAACTTCAACTAATTTGCTCAAGTTTGAAAATAATTAATGGGTAATCACAATCATAGAAGATGTCCAAGATAATATATTTGTATGTGGAAGTCCTCTTCCTTATACTAATCATTCGTGAATTGCTTGTATGACCAATATTGTGATTGTCAAGCTTCAAAAGATTTCACTTTCTAAACACAATGTGAAGCTACTACTAGTCATGATATGAACCTATAATTTCAACTTCATGACATTCAATTCATTCAATAATTTACTCATAGGATATAAGTGAAGAACAAGAGTAAATGAAAGGCTACACCAAAAAGATATAAGTGAAGATCAAGCGAGTAGTTAAGTAAATGGGTAGCCATTTGAGGACTCGATCTTATTTAAAAAACTTTCAGATCTAATTATTTTATTAATACAGCAAGCAAAACAAAATAAATGACATTCCAACAATAGCACACATCATGTGAAGAAGCAAAAACTTAGGCTCAACCGATACTAACCGATAATTGTTGAAGAAGAAGGTGGCATGCCTACCGGGGCATCCCCAAGATTAGTTGCTTGAGACTTCTTGAAATATTAATTTGGGATGCCTTGGGCATCCCCAAGCTTGATCTCTTATGTCTCCTTAATTCCTCTCATGTCACGGTTTCCCTAAATCTCGAAAACTTCATCCGCACAAAACTCAACAAAAACTCATGAGATAAGTTAGTATAAATCAATGCAAAAACCTTATCATTCTCTACTGTAGCAAATCCCTAAAATTATTATTTAACATTGCATACTAAATGCCTCTGCATATTTAATAGTCCTATCCTTAAAAAGAATCATTAAACAAGCAAACATATGCAAACAGTGCAAACATAACAACAATTTGTCAAAACAGTACATTCTGTAAAGAATGCAAGAAGATTCATACTACTGTAACTCTAAAAATTCTGAAAAATTACCAAACTGTAGACAATTTTTTGTAGCTTATTGTGTAAAAAATTCAAGATTTCATCACGTTCGAACATTTTTAACAATTCAGACAATGATAGAAAACTTTATGTTTTCAAAACAGCAACAAATAGACTTGCAAAACAAGCATGGTAAAGGCTATCCTTGACATTTTTATCAAAATGAAAAATGCAAAACATTATTATAAGTAGAATAAAGAAAATAAAAATATAATAAAATGACGCTCCAAGCAAAACACATATCATGTGACGAATAAAAATATAGCTCCAAGTGAGGTTACCGATAATGTGGGAGACGAAAGAGGGGATGCCCCGGAAGGCATCCCCAAGCTTACTTTCTTGCATCTTCCTTGAATATTACCTTGGGGTGCCTTGGGAATACCCAATCTTAGGGTCTTTTCACTCCTTATTCTCCTCATATTGATATCTCACCCAAAACTTGAAAACTTCAATCACACAAACTTAACGGAACTTCGTGAGATAGTATGATAAAGAGAAATCATTCACTTTGGTACTGCCAAGACAAGATTAATAATTGTTCTCACACAATGCCTAATGTACCTTATCATTTCCATAATTTATATGGAGCAATATAAGCCATAGAAACTAGGAAATAAGCAAACTATGCATTGAAAACAGAATTTGTCAAAAACAGAACAATCTGTAATGATATGAAGAATGACCATACTTCTGTAAATTCAAAAATTCTGAAAAATTAGAAAAACATAGAAAAAATTTATATCAATCTTCGTAAAAAATCAGAATTTTATCACGTTCCAATGAATTTAAACAATTCTATTATTGAAAGCAAAAGTTTCTGTTTTTGCACAGAATCAAGTCAACTATCATCCACACTATCCCAAAGGATTTAGTTGGTACTTTATTGAAAAAAAGCTATAAAATATGATTACTACAGTAGCTTAATCTTGTGAACACACAAAAGCAGTAGGTAAAAGTGTTGGATTGTCTTCCAACAAGCACTTTTCATTCATGCCTTTTTAGCTAGGCATGATGATTTAAATGATGCTCACGTAAAGATAAGAATTGAAACATAATGGGAGCATCATGAAGCATATGACTAGCACATTTAAGCCTAACCCACTTCCTATGCATGGGGATTTTGTGAGCAAACAATTCATGGTATCAAGAATCAACTAGCATATGAGGACAAAACAAGTATTACTTCAAAACTTTCAGCACATAGAGAGGAAATATGATACTATTCAGATGTGTAGAAGCATAAATTCCTCTCTCATAATATTTTTCAGTAGCATCATGAATGAATTCAACAATATAACTTTCACATAAAGCATTCTTTTCATGACACAAACGCATAGAAAACTTATTACTCTCCGATACGTCTCCGTCGTATCTACTTTTCCAAACACTTTTGCCCTTGTTTTGGACTCTAACTTGCATGATTTGAATGGAACTAACCCGGACTGACGCTGTTTTCAGCAGAATTGCCATGGTGTTATTTATGTGCAGAAACAAAAGTTCTCGGAATGACCTGAAACTCCACGGAGATTATTTTTGGAAATAATGAAAAATACTGGCAAAGAATCAAGGCCAGGGGGGCCACACCCTAGCCACGAGGGTGGGGTGCGCCCCCTACCTCGTGGGCCCCCTGGAGCTCCACCGATGTCCATCTTGACTCCATATATTCGTGTTCGGGGAGAAAAAATAGAGAAGAAGGATTCATCGTGTTTTATGATACAGAGCCGCCGCCAAGCCCTAAACACTCTCGGGAGGGCTGATCTGGAGTCCGTTCGGGGCTTCGGAGATGGGAATCCGTCGCCATCGTCATCATCAACCATCCTCCATCACCAATTTCATGATGCTCACTGCCGCGCGTGAGTAATTCCATTGTAGGCTTGCTGGACGGTGATGGGTTGGATGAGATTTATCATGTAATCGAGTTAGTTTTGTTAGGGTTTGATCCCTAGTATCCACTATGTTCTGAGATTGATGTTGCTATGACTTTGCTATGCTTAATGCTTGTCACTAGGGCCCGAGTGTCATGATTTCAGATTTGAACCTATTATGTTTTCATGAATATATGTGAGTTCTTGATCCTATCTTGCAAGTCTATAGACACCTACTATGTGTTATGATCCGGCAAAACCGAAGTGACAATAATCGGGACCACTTCCGGTGATGACCTTAGTTTGAGGAGTTCATGTATTCACTATGTGTTAATGCTTTGGTCCGGTACTCTATTAAAAGGAGGCCTTAATATCCCTTAGTTTCCACTAGGATCCCGCTGCCACGAGAGGGTAGGACAAAAGATTTCATGAAAGTTCTTTTCCATAAGCACGTATGACTATATTCGGAATACATGCCTACATTACATTGATGAATTGGAGCTAGTTCTGTGTCACCCTAGGTTATGACTGTTACATGATGAACCGCATCCGGCATAATTCTCTATCACCGATCCATTGCCTACGAGATTTCCATATGTTGTTCTTTGCTTATTTACTTTTCCGTTGCTATTGTTATCATAACTACAAAACACCAAAAATATTACTTTTGCTATCATTACCTTTTGCTACCGTTACCACTACTATCATATTACTTTGCTACTAAACACTTTGCTGCAGATACTAAGTTTCCAGGTGTGGTTGAATTGACAACTCGGCTACTAATACTTGAGAATATTCTTTGGCTCCCCTTGTGTCGAATCAATAAATTTGGGTTGAATACTCTACCCTCAGAAACTATTGCGATCCCCTATACTTGTGGGTTATCAAGACTATTTTTTGGCGCCATTGCCGGGGAGCATAGTTCTATTCTTTGAGTCACTTGGGATTTATATCTGCTTATAATTATGAAGAACCTGAAAGATCCAAGAACCAAAATTTATCCCTCAACTACGAGGGGAGGTAAGGAACTGCCATCTAGCTCTGCACTTGATTCACCTTCTGTTTTGAGTAAGCTTGTGACACCTAAACCTGCTTCTGCTATTAATTCTGATATGTCGCATATCATTGATGATGCCACTTCTACTATGCATGATATGTATGATGAAACTACTTCTATGCTTGATACTACTGTGCCACTTGGTGAATTTCTTGATGAACAACTTGCTAGGGCTAGAGAGAATGAAATTATTGAAACTGATAATATTGATGAAAGTGATGATGAGGGCTCTCCTAATAAATATGAATTGCCTGTTGTGCCTGAGGGATATGTTATGGATGAAGAAACTAAAAGAGACTTTCTTGCATGCAATGATAGAAGTGATCTTAAGAAATTATTAGCTAAGCTTAAACAAAAAACTCTGAATGCTAGAATGAAATATGATCATGCTTATGCTACTTCACCTATCTTTGTTACAGATAAGGATTATGAATTTTCTATTGATCCTTATATAATTACTTTGATTGAATTTGAACCTTTTTATGGCTATGAATCTGAAACTGTTGTGGCACATCTTACTAAATTAAATGATATAGCCACCCTGTTCACTGATGATGAGAGAACTTGCTACTTTTATATCCTTAAAATTTTCCGTTCTCATTAAAGGGTGATGCTAAGATATGGTTTAATTCTCTTGATCCTGATTGTGTGCGTAGTCCCCAGGATATGATTTATTACTTCTCTGCTAAATATTTCCCTGCTCATAAGAAACAAGCTGCCTTAAGGGATATATATAATTTTGTGCAAATTGAAGAAGAGAGTCTCCCACAAGCTTGGGGGAGGCTTCTCCAATTACTTAATGCTTTGCCTGATCATCCTCTTAAGAAAAATGAAATACTTGATATCTTTTATAATGGACTAACTGATGCTTCCAGAGATTATCTGGATAGTTGTGCTGGTTCTATTTTTAGGGAAAGAACACTGAATGAAGCTGAAATTCTATTGAATAATATGTTGACAAATGAAAATAATTGGACACTTCCTGAGCCAGCTCCTGAGCCAACTCCTGAGCCTATTCCAAAACCAACTCCAAAGAAAAGATGTGTTCTATTCCTCAGTCCTGAAGATATGCAAGAGGCAAAGAAATCCATGAAAGAAAAGGGTATTAAAGCTGAAAATGTTAAGAATTTACCTCCTATTGAAGAAATACATGGTCTTAATTTACCGCCTGTTGAAGAAATATATGGTTTTAATCCATCACCTATTAAAGAAACACATGGTCTTGACAACCCGACACTAGTAGTAAAGGTAAATTCTCTCTATAGATATGATAAAGCTGAAATCCCTTCTACTGAGTTTGCTAGCCAATGTTTGGATGAGTTTGATAACTTTATGGTTAAGCAAGAAGACTTCAATGCTTATTTTGGTAGACAATTGAAACAAAATGCTTACATGATTGAACACTTGGGTGATTATATGTCTAGAGTTAAAGGTGAACTTAAACTCATTAGTAAACATGCTTCTATGGTTACCACTCAAGTAGAACAAGTACTTAAAGCTCAAAATGATTTGCTCAATGAATTGAATAGTAAGAATAATAACTATGTTGTTAGAGTGGCTACTAGAACTGGTAAAATGACTTAGGAATCTTTGTATCTTGAAGGACATCCTAAGAGAATTGAGCAAGATTCTCAGAGAAATAATATAGATGCACCTAGTCCTTCTAAAAGGAAGAAAAAGAAAAATTATAGGACTTTGCATGCTTCTAGTGAACCTATTGCTGAACCACCTGAGAATCCCAATGATATTTCTATTTCTGATGCTGAAACACAATCTGGTAATGAACATGAAACTAGTGATAATGTTAATGATAATGTTCATGTTGATGCTCAACCTGGCAATGATAATGATGTAGAGACTGAACCTGTTGTTGATCTTGATAACCCACAATCAAAGAATCAATGTTATGATAAAAGAGACTTTGTTGCTAGGAAGCACGGTAAAGAAAGAGAACCATGGGTTCAGAAACCCATGCCTTTTCCTCCTAAGCCATCCAAGAAAAAGGATGATGAGGATTTTGAGCGCTTTGCTGAAATGATTAGACCTATCTTTTTGCGTATGCGTTTGACTGATATGCTTAAAATGAATCCTTATGCTAAGTATATGAAAGAAATTGTCACTAATAAAAGAAAGATAGCGGAAGCTGAGATTTCCACCATGCTTGCTAATTATACTTTTAAGGGTGGAATACCTAAGAAGTTAGGAGATCCAGGAGTACCCACTATACCATGCTCCATTAAAAGAAACTATGTTAAAACAGCTTTATGTGATCTTGGAGCCGGTGTTAGTGTTATGCTTCTCTCTTTATATCATAGACTTGATTTGAATAAGTTAACAGCTACTGAAATATCCTTGCAAATGGCTGATAAATCAACTGCTATACATGTCGGTATTTGTGAGGATGTGCCTGTTGTGGTTGCAAACGTTACTATTTTAACGGACTTTGTTATTCTTGATATTCCCGAGGACGATAGTATGTCTATTATTCTTGGAAGACCCTTTTTGAATATTGCAGGGGTTGTTATTGATTGCACCAAAGGCAATGTCACTTTTCATGTTAATGGTAATGAGCATACGATACACTTTCCAAGGAAACAACCTCAAGTCCACAGTATAAACTCTATTGGAAAAATTCCATCAATTATTTTTGGAGGTTTTGAATTTCCTCTTCCTGCTGTCAAGAAGAAATATGATATTCTTATTACTGGGGACATGAATATCCCCGTTGAGGTAACCTAGTGTTATTCGAAAATTCTCCGGTTCCATGTTACTCAGAATGAGTTTGTTAACAAGACTTGATCAACCTTGTTAGTGGATTCCTTTTGATGAGCATGAGATGGATGAAGTTAGAAAGAACAACCTTCTATACCCTCTTTTTACTTTCTGTTATTTATATTAAATAAAGAAAAAATAGTAATTTCTGTTTGTTTTCTGAATTATCCGTGCAATATAAAAATACCCCAAAAATAAAAGTTCTCCAAATGCCCTGAAATTTAAATATGATTTTTTCTAGAATATTTGAGAATATCGGGCACTGAGAACACAGCAGGGGGAGCAAGCACCTGGCCACGAGGGTCCATGGTGCGCCCACCCCCTGGGCTCCCCTCCACTTATTCCTGCACCCACACACTTCTTCTTCCTCCCAAAAAAATCACCATCTAGCTCAAGCACGAGTTCTAGCTCATTTTGCTGCGATTTTCGATCTCCTTGCTCAAAGCACCTCTTACAAAACTGCTTTGGGGGATTGTTCCTTGGTATGTGACTCCTCCATTGGTCCAATTAGTTTTTGTTCTAGTGCTTTATTCATTGCAAATTTGTGCGGCCTAGGTGACCATGTTCTTGAGCTTGCATGTCAAATTTATATGGTTCCAAGTAGTTCTAATGCATGATATATACTCTAGGCACTTGTAGGAGTAGTTGCTATCAATTTTGTTGAGTTTGGTTCACTTCTATTTTGAAGTTACTAAAAATTTCAGAATTTTTCAGAAAATAATGAAGAGATTTTTGAGGGGCTCATCGAGCCGAAGCTTGAAGGATAAGCAAAGTGAGGAGGATAAGAGACCCAAGTATAATCTCCCTCGCACCACGGAGGTCCGACCGTGTGAATGGCCTTGTGATGATTTCTTGAGAGCATACGGGATTTATGATGATTCCTATGAATTGGATGAGAATGAAGGCCTCACCGCCTTCCTCCACGACCAACGCGAACAGTATCTCTTACTCACCAATATATTTGTGCAAAACTTTCATTTCCATGCTAGGAGCTCATCACCTATGGTGGAGTTTTATTTATATGATGAGCATAAGGAGATGTCACTTCATGATTTTTGTCGGGTTTGTTTGATCCCTTTCGAGGGCATCATAGAGGAACCACATCGTGACGATGTGGATGGGTTTATTGATACCATCACTGTAGGGGAAATGAGGAAGGTTTCCGATGCACGAACTACTAGCATACATTTTCCTGTTCTATGTTACTTTGCTATATTTTCTAGTAGATGCTTAATTGGGCGCGGAAACTGTGGAAACGTGAGTGCCCCTGATATTGTTATTTTGTGCCATGCCTTATTTTGTGATGATACATTCAACATGGGTGCTATTATTGCAAAGCGGTTAAATCTTAACCGTACTAAGGTTCCCGTCTTTGGAGGCATCTTCGCTTCACGCCTAGCTGCACATTTTAACATACCTATTAGGCATTATGAGAAGGAAGAAAAATTGTTGCCTCCTGTTTATTTAGATTATAAGAGTATGGTAGCACATGATTTTATTGTTAAGAATAGGGAAATTGATCTTAAATACAAATTGTTCTTTGATAAACATCATCCTGAGACTATTACCCTGCCTGCTCCTTCCTTGTTTGATTTATCTGCAGGCAAGTACCTTGTTCCGTTGGAGGCTATTCACGCCTACCGGAACCCTACATCAGTTGCAGAGCCAGAGCCGGAACCACAATTTGAGCCTCCATGAAAGTCTGATTACCAGTGGGATCCGGAGGTGATTGCCAACCAGTGGTAATCCGAGGCTTCATCGCAGTACGACCCCAACAATTACTTTGGATATCCGCCAGGCCAGCCGTGGCCCTAGACCAACTTAGGCCAAAAGCCTAAGCTTGGGGGAGTACATATTTCTCACTGACATTACATTCATGTTCACACACTCATAGCTAGATGTCGGTGCTCATACTTTTTCATTGTAATATCCATGCTAGTTTATTTCCTTTTTATGCTTTCTTCTTGTGTGTTTGATAAACCTTAAGAAAAACCAAAAAAATTAGTTATAGCTTTTAGCTAGTTTTAATTTCCATGCTTGTAGTAGTAATTAAAAAGAAAACCCAAAAAGATTTCCTGTTCTTCTTATGCTTGTTGGGAGCTTTCCCGTGTAAACAGTTTTATTTCTTTTCATTTCTTTGGGGGTCGATAGGAGAAGACCATGATTAAATTGTTGAAGTGACTCCTATATGCATTATTGTTGATTTAACCAAGAGCCCATATTGCCTTGTCTTCTCCTGTTTATTGAATGCTTGCAGATTCCAGCTTAGTACAATGCACGTGCACTGTTATTATTATTCACATCATTCAGTCGTGCAAGTGAAAGGCAATTATGACGATATATGATGGACTGATTGAGATGGGAGAAGCTGGTATGAACTCGACCTCTCTTGTTTTTGTAAATATGATTAGTTCATCGTTCTTGATTCATCCTATTATGAATAAACATGTTTGCAATGACAATTAGAGATTATAGTTGCTTATGCCATGCTTAATTAGCTAGGAGGCTATAATGGTTTACCTTGCGTGCCAACATGCTATTAAAATGGTTGTGATGTGGTATGATAGGGTGGTATCCTTTTTTGAACGATTCCAGTGGCTTGACTTGGCACATGCTCACGCATGTAGTTGAAACAAAATCAACATAGCCTCTACGATATTTATGTTCATGGTGCATTATATCCTACTCATGCTTGCATTCGGTGTTGATTAATTTTAATGCATGTTCATGACTGTTGTCGCTCTCTAGTTGGTCGCTTCCCAGTCTTTTTATAGCCTTCACCTGTACTAAGCGGGAATACTGCTTGTGCATCCAATCCCATAAACCCCAAAGTTGTTCCATATGAGTCCACCATACCTACCTATATACGGTATCTACCTGCCGTTCCAAGTAAATTTGTATGTGCCAAACTCTAAACCTTCAAATAAACATTCTGTTTTGTATGCTCGAATAGCTCATGTATCAACTAGGGCTGTCCGTATCTTCCATGTTAGGCGGGTTATTCTCAAGAGGAGTGGACTCCGCTCCTCACTCACGAGAAAATGGCTGGTCACCGGGATGCCCAGTCCCATGCTTTATGCAAATCAAATCAAAATAATTGCAAACAAAACTCCCCCGGGACTGCTGTTAGTTCGAGGCACTCGTTGTTTCGAGCAAGCCATGCATTAATGCTTGTTGGTGGAGGGGGAGTATAAACTTTACCATTCTGTTTGGGAACCGCCTATAATGTGTGTAGCATGGAAGATATCGCCATCTCTTGGTTGTTATGTTGACAATGAAAGTATACCGCTCAAAATATTATTCACCTCTATTTCAAAACCGAGCTCTGACACCTCTACAAATCCTTGCTTCCCTCTGCGAAGGGCCTATCTATTTACTTTTATGTTGAGTCATCATCCTCTTATTAAAAAGCACCAATTGGAGAGCACCACTGTCATTTGCATTCATTACTGTTAGTTTACATTGAGTATGACTTGACTGGATCTCTTTTACCATGAATTACAATGTCTAGTCAGTCCTTGATCTTTAAAGGTGCTCTGCATTTATGTTCTGCGGTCTCAGAAAGGGCTAGCGAGATACCATCTTGTTATATCATATTATGATTGTTTTGAGAAAGTGTTGTCATACGAGATTTATTATTATTGCTCGCTAGTTGATTATGTCATTGATATGAGTAAGCATGAGACCTAAGAGTTATTGTAAATATGGTTCGTTCATAATCTTTGCTGAAAACTTGAATGTTGGCTTTACATATTTACAACAAGAAGAGCAAACAGAGTTTGTAAAAGTTTTTCTTTATCACTTTCAGTTTTTCAATTGAATTGCTTGAGGACAAGCAAAGGTTTAAGCTTGGGGGAGTTGATACGTCTCCGTCGTATCTACTTTTCCAAACACTTTTGCCCTTGTTTTGGACTCTAACTTGCATGATTTGAATGGAACTAACCCGGACTGACGATGTTTTCAGCAGAATTGCCATGGTGTTATTTATGTGCAGAAACAAAAGTTCTCGGAATGACCTGAAACACCATGGAGATTATTTTTGGAAATAATAAAAATACTGGCAAAGAATCAAGGCCAGGGGCCCACACCCTAGCCACGAGGGTGGGGGCGCGCCCCCCTGCTTCGTGGGCCCCCTGGAGCTCCACCGACGTCCATCTTCACTCCATATATTCGTGTTCGGGGAGAAAAAAATGGAGAAGAAGGATTCATCGCATTTTATGATATGGATCCGCTGCCAAGCCCTAAACGCTCTCGGGAGGGCTGATCTGGAGTCCGTTCGGGGCTCCGGAGATGGGAATCCGTCGCCATCGTCATCATCAACCATCCTCCATCACCAATTTCATGATGCTCACCGCCGTGCGTGAGTAATTCCATCGTAGGCTTGCTGGACAGTGATGGGTTGGATGAGATTTATCATGTAATCGAGTTAGTTTTGTTAGGGTTTGGTCCCTAGTATCCACTATGTTCTGAGATTGATGTTGCTATGACTTTGCTATGCTTAATGCTTGTCACTAGGGCCCGCGTGTCATGATTTCAGATCTGAACCTATTATGTTTTCATGAATATATGTGAGTTCTTGATCCTATCTTGCAAGTCTATAGTCACCTACTATGTGTTATGATCCGGCAACCCCGAAGTGTCAATAATCGGGACCACTTCCGGTGACGACCGTAGTTTGAGGAGTTCATGTATTCACTATGTGTTAATGCTTTGGTTCGGTACTCTATTAAAAGGAGGCCTTAATATCCATTAGTTTCCACTAGGACCCCGCTACCATGGGAGGGTAGGACAAAAGATGTCATGCAAGTTTTTTTCCATAAGCATGTATGACTATATTCAGAATACATGCCTACATTACATTCATGAATTGGAGCTAGTTCTGTGTCACCCTAGGTTATGATTGTTACATGATGAACCGCATCCGGCATAATTCTCTATCACCGATCCATTGCCTACGAGCTTTCCATATATTGTTCTTTGCTTATTTACTTTTCCGTTGCTACTGTTATCATAACTACAAAACACCAAAAATATTACTTTTTCTTTCGTTACCTTTTGCTACCGTTACCACTACTATCATATTACTTTGCTACTAAACACTCTGCTGCAGATACTAAGTTTCCAGGTGTGGTTGAATTGACAACTCAGCTGCTAATAGTTGAGAATATTCTTTGGCTCCCCTTGTGTCGAATCAATAAATTTGGGTTGAATACTCTACCCTCGAAAACTGTTGCGATCCCCTATACTTGTGGGTTATCACTCTCCACGTAAGCATATTTCTTCTCATCAATAGTAATGGGAGCAAACTCAACAAAATAACTATCATGTGATACTTGATTGGCATAATCCAATTGAAAATTAAAATCATGATGACAAGTTTCATGATTCTCATTATTCTTTATAGCATACATGTCATCACCATAATCATCATAGATTGGATTTTTTTATCATAGTCAATTGAAACCTCTTCCAAGATAGTGGAATCATCATTAAATAAAGTCATGAGCTCTCCAAATCCAATTTCGTCAATATAATCATCATAAATAGGAGGCATGCTTTCATCATAATAAATTTTCTCATCAAAACTTGGGGGACTAAATATTTCATCTTCATCAAACATAGCATCCCCAAGCTTATGGCTTTGCATATCATTAACATCATGGATATTCAAGGAATTCATACTAGCAATATTGCAATCATGCTCATTGTTTATGCCAAACATTTTATTGAATTCTTCTTCTATCAATTGAGCACAATTTTCCGATCCATCATTTTCAAGAAAAACATAAATTTGAACAATATGAGACCACCTCAATTCCATTTTTTTTGTAGTTTTCTTTTATAAACCAAACAAGTGATAAAACAATAAACTAAAAGATTCAATTGCAAGATCTAAAGATATACCTTCAAGAACTCACCTCCCTGGAAATGACGCCACAAAAGAGCTTGATGTCTACTACACAACGTGTTCTTGTAGACTCGTGTTGGGCCTCCAAGCGCAGAGTTTGTAGGACAATAGCAAATTTCCCTCAAGTGGATGACCTAAGGTTTATCAATCCATGTGAGGCATAGGATGAAGATGGTCTCTCTCAAACAACCCTGCAACCAAATAATAAAAAGTCTCTTGTGTCCCCAACACACAAAATATGGTAATTTGTATAGGTGCACTAGTTCGGTGAAGAGGCGGTGATAGAAGCGCAGTAATGATAGTAGATATTGATTTTTGTAATAGGAACAATAAAAACAACAAGGTGGCAATTGATAATACCGGGCACAAACGAGGCCTAGGGTCCGTACTTTCGCTAGTGCAATCTCTCAACAATGCTAATATAATTGGATCATATAACCATCCCTCAACGTGCAATGAAGAATCACTCCAAGGTTGTTATTTAGCGGACAACATAAGAAGAAATTGTTTGTAGGGTATGAAACCACCTCAAAGCTATTCTTTCCGATCAACCTATCCTAGATTTCATACTAAAATAACACCAAGCTATTATTTCCGATCGATCTAACCAAGAGTTTGTACTAAAATAGCACCATATGATACACATCAATCAACTCTAATGTCACCTAGATACTCCAATGTCACTGATGTCTACTACGCAACTTTATTCCTGTAGACACGTGTTGGGCCTCCAAGCGTAGAGTTTTGTAGGACAGTAGCAATTTTCCCTCAAGTGGATGACCTAAGGTTTATCAATCCATGGGAGGCGTAGGATGAAGATGGTCTCTCTCAAACAACCCTGCAACCAAATAATAAAAAGTCTCTTGGGTCCCCAACACACTAAATACAATGGTAATTTGTATAGGTGCACTAGTTCGGCGAAGAGATGGTGATACAAGTGTAATATGGATAGTAGATATTGATTTTTGTAATAAGAACAATAAAAACAGCAAGGTAGCAATTGATAAAACAGAGCACAAACGGTATTGCAATGCTTGAAAATGAGGCCTAGGGTCCGTACTTTCACTAGTGCAATCTCTCAAAATGCTAATATAATTGGATCATATAACCTTCCCCCAACATGTGATGAAGAATCACTCCAAAGTTCCTATTTAGTGTAGAACATAAGAAGAAATTGTTTGTAGGATACGAAACCACCTCGAAGCTATTCTTTCTGACCGATCTATCTAATAGTTCGTGCTAAAATAACACCAAATAATTTCAGATTCATGATACGTCTCCAACGTATCTATAATTTTTGATTGTTCCATGATGTTATATTATCAATCTTGGATGTTTCATAATATTTTATATCATTTTTTGGTACTAACCTATTGACATAGTGCCAAGTGCCAGCTGCTGTTTTTTCCATGTTTTTTACATCGCAGAAAATCAATATCAAACGGAGTCCAAATGCCATGAAACTTTAAGGAGATCTTTCATGGACTAGAAGGAAGATGTTGGCCCCTGGTTTCCCTGGTGGGTTGTGCCCACCTCGGGTGCCCCCTGGACCTCCTCTTTGCTCTATAAATACCCCAATATTCCCAAAACCCTAGGGGGTCGATGAAATATTCATCCAGCTGCCGCAGAGTCCAGAACCACCAGACCCAATCTAGACACCATCACGGAGGGGTTCGCCACTTCCAATGGTGCCTCTCCGATGATGCGTGAGTAGTTCTTTGTAGACCTTCGGGTCCATAGTTAGTAGCTAGATGGCTTCATCACCCTCTCTTAATTCTCAATACAATGGTCTCTTGGAGATCCATATGATGTAACTCTTTTGCAGTGTGTTTGTTGGGATCGATGAACTTTGAGTTTATGATCAGATCTATCTTTTTATATCCATGAAAGTATTTGAGTTTCTTTGATCTCTTTTATGCATGATCTCTTATAGCCTCGTATTTCTTCTACGATATTTGGGTTTTGTTTGGCCAACTTGATCTATTTATCTTGCAATTGGAAGAGGTGCCCGGTAGTGGGTTCGATCTTACGGTGCTTGATCCCAGTGACACAAAGGGAACCAACACGTATGTATTGTTGCTACTAAGAATAAAAAGATGGGATCTATATCTACCGCCATAGATAAACGGATCTCGTCTACAACATGTCATCGTTCTTATTGCATTACTCTGTTTTTCTATGAACTTAATACACTAGATGCATGCTGGATAGCGATCGATGTGTGGAATAATAGTAGTAGATGCAGGCAGGAGTCGGTCTACTAATCTTGGATGTCACGCCTATGTAATGATCATTGCCTGGATATCGTCATAATTATTTGAGGTTCTATCAATTGCCCAACAGTAATTTGTTCACCCACCGTTTGCTCTTTTTCTTGACAGAAGCCACTAGTGAAACTTACGGCCCCCGAGTCTCTTTCTCATATTATTTGCCTTCGCGGTCTATTTTTATTTGCTTTTATTTTCAGATCTATTAAACCAAAAATACAAAAATATCTTGCTGTAATTTATTCTATTTGGCATTCGATCTATCAATATTTACAACTCTCTCCTGTCCACATGCCATGCCTGGCGCTGTTACCCGAAAGGGATTGACAACCCCTTTAACACATCGGGTTGCGAATTGTTGTTATTTGTGTGCAGGGGATGATTACGTTGTGTTGCTTGGTTATCCTACTGGTTCGATAACCTTGGTTTCATATCTGAGGGAAATACCTACCGCCGTTGTGCTGCATCATCCCTTCCTCTTTGGGGGAAAAACCGACATAGCTTCAAGCAACATCCAAAGAAATTTTTGGCACCGTTGTCGGGGAGAATCAAGTCAAGATAGCCTCCCATCAACGTGCTTTCTGGCGCTGTTGCCGGTGAGGATCTTCAACATATACCAGGTTCCTAATCACAAATCTCATCTCCTCGGAATTTACATTATTTGCCATTTGCCTCTCATTTTCCTCTCCCCCACTTCACAAAAATTCTCTGTTTTATTCACCTCTTTTTTTTTGTTCGTCGTTCTCTTGCCGGATATGTTTTTGTGTGAAACCTTGTTTGTCGTTATTATGGATAGTTCTTCCTCTATTGCTTTCCCTCCCGAGAACGAGGTTCTGAACTTTAAACAAAGGGGAGGAGAAAATTCAAAAGATGCTTGCTATAGGATTTGCAATGCTCATAATAGATCTACCCGTAAGCAATCTACTGTTGTTCTTCTTCATTGTTTTTATGTTGGCATCACCACTTGGTATAGATTTGTCCTTGATACGATTACCAGTGGAAATTTCTTGATGTGTCCATCTCTTGATGCATTTAAAGCTATGGGAAATTTAGTTGGATCACCACCTCTCATGATTAATGAAACAACTTTGACTCTTGAGCATGTTATGGAAAGATTAGATGCTATTGAAAAGAAAATGCTCACCGGAAATCATTTGGAAATTATAGATAAAAAGATTCATAATTTTCTACCAATATTGGGTCAAAAGTGGGAGATATTCTTAAGTTGTTAAAAGATAAGGATACCTTAATCCATGAAAGAATAGAAGAAAGTTTGTCTCGGATTGATAAATTAGAACAAATCTTTAGTAATCCACGCACGGCTTTTGCTTCCGATAAACCCACCGAGAAAACTCCCGTAAAGAGGGATAGATACAAGAACAAGGGTGCAACCTCTAGTAATAGTAATAATGGAGATCTTAAGATGATTAGTGTTCACCTGGATTTTGTTGAAGTGATAAGAGATCCTTTTTGCAAGAATGAAATCTTTCAATTTATTCCTAGGGGTATTGTTATTGAAAATCTTTATGCTTAATCCCTGAAGGATCCTAAGTGTTTAATTGAAGAGTTGGACAAAGATGGCAAAACTTAGATCCTTGCTTTATGCCTAGCTAAGGGCATAAACTATAGCGCTTGTTGGGAGGCAACCCAATGAATAAATTTTATTTTTGCTTTTTGCTTCTTGTTTTTTTGTGTTAACACAGTTATGCTATTGTTATGATTGTGTTTTTATGTTTTAATTAGTGTTTGTGCCAAGTAAAGCCTTTAGGATCTTCTTGGGTGATAGTTGTTTGATCTTGCTGAAAAATAGAAAGTTTAGCGCTCACGGAATTAATTTTTGTTTTTTTACCAGAGAGCGATAAAATACCCACTCCACTTGCAGTAGATCAATAAACAAATTTCTCAGGTCTTCCTAATTTGTCAGAGTTTTTCATGTTGCAGAAGTACTAGAAATAGTCAGATTGCTACAGACTGTTTTGTTTTGACAGATTTTGTTTTCTTTGTGTTGTTTGCTTATCTTGATAGCTCTATGGTTTTCTTTGATGAGTTTTTGGCATAGAAAAGTAGGAATATAGTAGATATAATACAAAAACAAAATATTAATTGGTTTAATACAACACTTATAGTAGTAGTTTATTATTCTTATACTAACGGATCTCACGAAGGCTTTGTTGAGTTTTGTGTGATTGAAGTTTTCAAGTTTTGAGATATCTTATGATGGATGAAGGAAGGATGTAAGTGTTGGGGAATGTAGTAATTTCAAAAAAAATTCCTATGCACATGCAAGATCATGGTGATGCATAGCAACAAGAGGGGAGAGTGTTGTCAACGTACCCTCGTAGACCGAAAGCGGAAGCGTTAGCACAACGCGGTTGATGTAGTCGTACGTCTTCACGATCCGACCGATCAAGTAACGAACATACGGCACCTCCGAGTTTAGCACACGTTCAGCCCGATGACGTCCCACGAACTCCGATCTAGCCGAGTGTTGAGGGAGAGTTTCGTTAGCACAACAGTGTGGTGACGATGTTGATGTTCTACCATGCAGGGCTTCGCCTAAGCACCGCTACAGTAATATCGAGGTGGACTATGGTGGAGGGGGGCACCGCACACGGCTAAAGGATCAAACGATCAATTGTTGTGTCTCTGGGGTGCCCCCTGCCCCCGTATATAAAGGAGCAAGGGGGGTGCGGCCAGCCAGGGAGAGGGCGCGCCAGGAGGAGTCCTACTCCCACCGGGAGTAGGACTCCCCCCTTTCCTAGTTGGAATAGGTTTCGGGAGAAGGAAAGAGAGAGGAGAAGAAGAAAAGAGGGAGCCGGCCCCCTTGCCCTAAACCAATTCGGTTTGGGCCTTGGGGGCGCGCCCCACACACCCCTTGCTTCCCTCTATTTCCACTAAGGCCCATATAGGCCCATTAAGGGTTCCGGTAACCTCCCGGTACTCCGGTAAAATCCCAATTTCACCCGGAACACTTCCGACATCCAAACATAGGCTTCCAATATATCAATCTTCATGTCTCGACCATTTCGAGACTCCTCGTCATGTCCTTGATCACATCCGGGACTCCGAACAACCATCGGTACATCAAAACATATAAACTCATAATATAACTGTCATCGTAACGTTAAGCGTGCGGACCCTACGGGTTCGAGAACTATGTAGACATGACCGAGACACGTCTCTGGTGAATAACCAATAGCGGAACCTGGATGCTCATATTGGCTCCCACGTATTCTACGAAGATCTTTATCGGTCAAACCACACAACAACATACGTTGTTCCCTTTGTCATCGGTATGTTACTTGCCCGAGATTCGATCGTCGGTATCT
Organism: Triticum urartu; assembly: GCF_056163025.1. Classification (NCBI taxonomy): domain Eukaryota; kingdom Viridiplantae; phylum Streptophyta; class Magnoliopsida; order Poales; family Poaceae; genus Triticum; species Triticum urartu. The sequence goes on along the minus strand of NC_141876.1, from coordinate 394,857,629 downwards.
CAATACCTAGTTCAATCTCGTTACTGGCAAGTCTCTTTAATCATTCCGTAATACATCATCCCACAACTAACTCATTAGTTGCAATGCTTGCAAGGCTTAAGTGATGTGCATTACTGAGAGGGCCCAGAGATACCTCTCCGACAATCGAGTGACAAATCCTAATCTCGAAATACGCCAACCCAACAAGTACCTTTAGAGACACCTGTAGAGCACCTTTATAATCATCCAGTTACGTTGTGACATTTGGTAGCACACAAAGTGTTCCTCTGGTAAACGGGAGTTGCATAATCTCATAGTCATAGGAACATGTATAAGTCATGAAGAAAGCAATAGTAGAATACTAAACGATTGTGTGCTAAGCTAACGAATGGGTCATGTCAATCCCATCATTCTCCTAATGATGTGACCCCGTTAATCAAAGGACAACTCATGTCTATGGTTAGGAAACATAACCATCTTTGATTAACGAGCTAGTCAAGTAGAGGCATACTAGTGACAATCTGTTTGTCTATGTATTCACACATGTATTATGTTTCCGATTAATACAATTCTAGCATGAATAATAAACATTTATCATGATATAAGGAAATAAATAATAACTTTATTATTGCCTCTAGGGCATATTTCCTTCAGTCTCCCACTTGCACTAGAGTCAATAATCTAGATTACACAGTAATGATTCTAACACCCATGGAGCCTTGGTGCTGATCATGTTTTGCTCGTGGAAGAGGCTTAGTCAACGGGTCTGCAACATTCAGATCCGTATGTATCTTGCAAATTTCTATGTCTCCCACTTGGACTAAATACCGGATGGAATTGAAGCATCTCTTGATGTGTTTGGTTCTCTTGTGAAATCTGGATTCCTTCACCAAGGAAATTGTACCAGTATTGTCACAAAAGATTTTCATTGGACCCGATGCACTAGGTATGACACCTAGATCGGATATGAACTCCTTCATCCAGACTCCTTCATTTGCTGCTTCCAAAGCAGCTATGTACTCCACTTCACATGTAGATCCTGCCACAACACTTTGTTTAGAACTGCACCAACTGACAGCTCCACCGTTTAATGTAAACACGTATCCGGTTTGCGATTTAGAATCGCCCGGATCAGTGTCAAAGCTTGCATCAACGTAACCGTTTACGATGAGCTCTTTGTCACCTCCATAAACGAGAAACATATCCTTAGTCCTTTTCAGGTATTTCAGGATGTTCTTGACCGTTGTCCAGTGATCCGCTCCTGGATTACTTTGGTACCTCCCTGCTAGACTTATAGCAAGGCACACATCAGGTCTGGTACACAGCATTGCATACATGATAGAGCCTATGGCTGAAGCGTAGGGAACATCTTTCATTTTCTCTCTATCTTCTGTAGTGGTCGGGCATTGAATCTTACTCAACTTCACACCTTGTAACACAGGCAAGAACCCTTTCTTTGCTTGATCCATTTTGAACTTCTTCAAAACTTTGTCAAGGTATGTGCTTTGTGAAAGTCCAATTAAGCGTCTTGATCTATCTCTATAGATCTTGATGCCCAATATATAAGCAGCTTCACTGAGGTCTTCCATTGAAAAACTCTTATTCAAGTATCCCTTTATGCTATCCAAAATTCTATATCATTTCCAATTAGCAATATGTCATCCACATATAATATCAGAAATGCTACAGAGCTCCCACTCACTTTCTTGTAAATACAGGTTTTTACATCCATTTGCCAAATTTCATAATCATAAAATGCGGCAATTGCTAACATGATTCGGACAGACTTAAGCATCGCTACGGGTGAGAAGGTCTCATCGTAGTCAATCCCTTGAACTTGTCGAAAACCTTTTGCAACAAGTCGAGCTTTATAGACAGTAACATTACCGTCAGCGTCATTCTTCTTCTTGAAGATCCATTTATTCTCAATTGCTTGCCAATCAACGGGCAAGTCAACCAAAGTCTGTACTTTGTTCTCATATATGGATCCCATATTAGATTTCATGGCTTCAAGCCATTTTGCGGAATCTAGGTTCACCATCGCTTCTTCATAGTTCGTAGGTTCATCATGATCTAGTAGCATGACTTCCAGAATAGGATCTTACTCTGGTTGATCTACGAGGTTCCGTAGTAACTTGATATGAAGTTCCATGATCATCATCATTAACTTCCTCATTGATTGGTGTAGGCGTCACAGAAACCTGTTTCTATGATGACCTACTTTCCAATAGAGGAGCAGGTATAGTTACCCCATCAAGTTCCACTTTCCTCCCACTCACTTCTTTTGAGAGAAATTCCTTCTCTAGAAAGGATCCGTTGTTAGCACGAATGTCTTGCCTTCGGATCTGTGATAGAAGGTATACCCAACAGTTTCCTTTGGGTATCCTATGAAGACACATTTCTCCGATTTGGGTTCGAGCTTATCAGGTTGAAGCTTTTTCACATAAGCATCACAGCCCCAAACTTTCAGAAATGACAACTTTGGTTTCTTGCCAAACCACAGTTCATAAGGCGTCGTCTCAATGGATTTCGATGGTGCCCTATTTAACATGAATGTGGCCGTCTCTAAAGCTTAACCCCAAAATGATAGCGGTAAATCTGTAAGAGACATCATAGATCGCACCATATCTAGTAAAGTACGATTACGATGTTCGGACACACCATTACGATGTGGTGTTTCGAGTGGCGTGATTTGCGAAACTATTCCGCATTGTTTCAAATGTAGACCAAACTCGTAACTCAAATATTCTCCTCCATGATCAGATCATAGAAACTTTATTTTCTTGTTACGATGATTTTCAACTTCACTCTGAAATTCTTTGAACTTTTCAAATGTTTCAGACTTATGCTTCATTAAGTAGATATACCCATATATGCTTAAATCATTTGTGAAGGTGAGAAACTAACGATATCCGCCACGAGCCTCAACATTCATTGGACCACATACATCTGTATGCATGATTTCCAACAAAGTTGTTGCTCTCTCCATAGTACCGGAGAACGGCGTTTTAGTCATCTTGCCTATGAGGCACGGTTCGCAAGTACCAAGTGATTCATAATCAAGTGGTTCCAAAAGTCCATCGGTATGGAGTTTCTTCACACACTTTATACCGATATGACCTAAACAGCAGTGCCACAAATAAGTTGCACTATCATTATCAACTCTGCATCTTTTGGCTTCAACATTATGAATATGTGTATCACTACTACCGAGATTCATCAAAAATAGACCACTCTTCAAGGGTGCATGACCATAAAAGATATTACTCATATAAATAGAACAACCATTATTCTCTGATTTAAATGAATAACCGTCTCGCATCAAACAAGATCCAGATATAATGTTCATGCTCAACGTTGGCACCAAATAACAATTATTTAGGTCTAATACTAACCCCGAAGGTAGATGTAGAGGTAGCATGCCGACTGTGATCACATCGACTTTGGAACCATTTCCCACGCGCATCGTCACCTTGTCCTTTGCCAGTGTTCGCTTAATCGGTAGTCCCTGTTTCGAGTTGCAAATATTAGCAACAGAACCAGTATCAAATACCCAGGTGCTACTGCGAGCTCTAGTAAGGTACACATCAATAACATGTATATCACATATACCTTTGTTCACCTTGCCATCCTTCTTATCCGCCAAATACTTGGGGCAGTTCCGCTTCCAGTGACCAGTTTGCTTGCAGTAGAAGCACTCAGTCTCAGGCTTAGGTCCAGACTTGGGTTTCTTCTCCTGAGCAGCTACTTGCTTGCTGTTCTTCTTGAAGTTCCCCTTCTTCTTCCCTTTACCCTTTTTCTTGAAACTGGTGGTCTTATTGACCATCAACACTTGATGCTCCTTCTTGATTTCTACCTCCGCAGCTTTTAGCATTGCGAAGAGCTCAGGAATTGTCTTATTCATCCCTTGCATATTATAGTTCATCACGAAGCTTTTGTAGCTTGGTGGCAGTGATTGAAGAACTCTGTCAATGACACTATCGACTGGAAGATTAACTCCCAGCTGAGTCAAGTGATTATGGCACCTAGACATTCTGAGTATATGCTCACTGACATAACTATTCTCCTCCATCTTGCAGCTGTAGAACTTATTGGAGACTTCATATCTCTCAATCCAGGCATTTGCTTGAAATATTAACTTCAACTCCTGGAACATCTCATATGCTCCATGATGTTCATAACGTTGTTGAAGTCCCGGTTCTAAGCTGTAAAGCATGGCACACTGAACTATCGAGTAGTCATCAGCTTTGCTCTGCCAGGCGTTCTTAACGTCTACAGTTGCATCAGCAGCAGGCCTGGCACTCAACGGTGCTTCCAGGACGTAATTCTTCTGAGAAGCAATGAGGATAATCCTCAAGTTATGGACCCAGTCCGTGTAATTGCTACCATCATATTTCAACTTTGCTTTCTCAAGGAACGCATTAAAATTCAACGGAACAACAACACGGGCCATCTATCTACAATCAAACATAGACAAGCAAGATACTATCAGGTACTAAGTTCATGATAAATTTAAGTTCAATTAATCATATTACTTAAGAACTCCCACTTAGAAAGACATCCCTCTAATCTTCTAAGTGATCACGTGATCCAAATCAACTAAACCATAAACGATCATCACGTGAAATGGAGTAGTTTTCAATGGTGAACATCACTATGTTGATCATATCTACTATATGATTCATGCTCGACCTTTCGGTCTCAGTGTTCCGAGGCCATATCTGCATATGCTAGGCTCGTCAAGTTTAACCTGAGTATTCAGCGTGTGCAAAACTGGCTTGCACCCGTTGTAGATGGACATAGAGCTTATCACACCCAATCATCACGTGGTGTCTGAGCACGACGAACTTTGGCAACAGTGCATACTCAGGGAGAACACTTTTATCTTGAAATTTAGTGATAGATCATCTTATAATGCTACCGTCAATCAAAGCAAGATAAGATGCATAAAAGATAAACATCACATGCAATCAATATAAGTGATATGATATGGCCATCATCATCTTGTGCTTGTGATCTCCATCTCCGAAGCACCGTCATGATCACCATCGTCACCGGCGCGGCACCTTGATCTTCATCGTAGCATCGTTGTCGTCTCGCCAATCTTATGCTTCCACGACTATCGCTACTACTTAGTGATAAAGTAAAGCATTACAGGGCAATTGCATTGCATACAATAAAGCGACAACCATATGGCTCCTGCCAGTTGCCGATAACTCGGTTACAAAACATGATCATCTCATACAATAAAATTTAGCATCATGTCTTGACCATATCACATCACAACATGCCCTGCAAAAACAAGTTAGATGTCCTCTACTTTGTTGTCGCAAGTTTTACGTGGCTGCTACGGGCTTAGCAAGAACCGTTCTTACCTACGCATCAAAACCACAACGATAGTTTGTCAAGTTGGTGTTGTTTTAACCTTCGCAAGGACTAGGCGTAGCCACACTCGGTTCAACTAAAGTTGGAGAAACTGACACCCGCCAGCCACTTGTGTACAAAGCATGTCGGTAGAACCAGTCTCGCGTAAGCGTACGCGTAATGTCGGTCCAGGCCGCTTCATCCAACAATACCGCCGAACCAAAGTATGACATGCTGGTACGCAGTATGACTTATATCGCCCACAACTCACTTGTGTTCTACTGGTGCATATGACATCTACGCATAAAACCTGGCTCGGATGCCACTGTTGGGGAACGTAGTAATTTCAAAAAAAAATCCTACACACACGCAAGATCATGGTGATGCATAGCAACGAGAGGAGAGAGTGTTGTCTACGTACCCTTGTAGACCGAAAGCGGAAGCGTTAGCACAACGCGGTTGATGTAGTCGTACAACTTCACGATCCGACCGATCAAGTACCGAACATACGGCACCTCCGAGTTCAGCACACGTTCAGCCCGATGACGTCCCTCGAACTCTGATCCAGCCGAGTGTTGAGGGAGAGTTTCGTCAGCACGACGGTGTGGTGACGATGTTCATGTTCTACCGACGCAGGGCTTCGCCTAAGCACCGCTACAGTAATATCGAGGTGGACTATGGTGGAGGGGGGCACCGCACATGGCTAAAGGATCAAATGCTCCATTGTTGTGTTTCTGGGGTGCCCCTGCCCCCGTATATAAAGGAGCAAGGGGGGTGCGGCCGGCCAGGGAGAGGGCGCACCAGGAGGAGTCCTACTCCCCCCTTTCCTAGTTGGAATAGGATTCGGGAGAAGGAAAGAGAGAGGAGAAGAAGGAAAGAGGGGGCCGGCCCCCCTTGCCCTAAACCAATTCGGTTTGGGCCTTGGGGGGCGCGCCCCACACTCCCCTTGCTTCCCTCTATTTCCACTAAGGCCCATTAAGCTCCCGAGGGGTTCCGGTAACCTCCCGGTACTCCGGTAAAATCCCGATTTCACCCGGAACACTTCCGACATCCAAACATAGGCTTCCAATATATCAATCTTCATGTCTCGACCATTTAGAGACTCCTCGTCATGTCCTTGATCACATCCGGGACTCCTAACAACCTTTGGTACATCAAAACATATAAACTCATAATATAACCGTCATCGTAATGTTAAGCGTGTGGACCCTACGGGTTTTAGAACTATGTAGACATGACCGAGACACGTCTCCAGTCAATAACCAATAGCGGAACCTGGATGCTCGTATTGTCTCCCACATATTCTATGAAGATCTTTATTGGTCAAACCACACAACAACATACGTTGTTCCCTTTGTCATCGGTATGTTACTTACCCGAGATTCGATCGTCAGTATCTCAATACCTAGTTCAATCTCGTTACCGACAAGTCTCTTTACTTGTTCCATAATACATCATCCCACAACTAACTCACTAGTTGCAATGCTTGCAAGGCTTAAGTGATGTGCATTACCGAGAGGGCCCAGAGATACCTCTCCGACAATCGGAGTGACAAATCCTAATCTCGAAATACGCCAACCCAACAAGTACCTTTGGAGACACCTATAGAGGACCTTTATAATCACCCGGTTACGTTGTGACATTTGGTAGCACACAAAGTGTTCCTCCGGTAAACGGGAGTTGCATAATCTCATAGTCATAGGAACATGTATAAGTCATGAAGAAAGCAATAGCAGAATACTAAACGATCGTGTGCTAAGCTAACGGAATGGGTCATGTCAATCACATCATTCTCCTAATGATGTGACCCCGTTAATGAAATGACAACTCATGTCTATGGTTAGGAAACATAACCATCTTTGATTAATGAGCTAGTCAAGTAGAGGCATACTAGTGACAATTTGTTTGTCTATGTATTCACACATGTATTATGTTTCCGGTTAATACAATTCTAGCATGAATAATAAACATTTATCATGATATAAGGAAATAAATAATAACTTTATTATTGCCTCTAGGGCATATTTACTTCAGTAAGAGCCTAAGCTTGGGGATGCCCCGGCATCCCAAGCTATTATCCAAGAATGAGCAACCAAGTAAGCTTGGGGATGCCCCTGAGTGGCATCCTCGCTTTCTTCCAACAACTATCGGTATTTTACTCGAGACTATATTTTTATTCGTCATATGATATGTGTTTCGCTTGGAGCGTCTTGTATGATATGTGTCTTTGCTTGTTTTATTTTGTGTTTTAAGTCATCAATCCTTGCTGGACACACCTATTTGAGAGAGCCAAAATTATGTCATGACTTGTTAGAATTGCTCTCTATGCTTCACTTAAATCTTTTACGAGCAATGGACTTGCTCTAGTGCTTCACTTATATCTTTTTGAGCATGGTGTGCTTTGTTATTTTTGAAGAAATGCTCTCTTGATTCACTTAAATTTATTTGAGAGTTAGTAAAATTTTGAATAAATTCTCTCTTGCTTCACTTAAATTATTTTGAAAGAACGAAAATTTGTTATGCTCATGATCTTCACTTATATTTGTTTAAGCTTATGAAAAGCAACACATGAAAATTAGTCCCAAAGTGATAGATATCCAAGAAGGATAAAGAAAAGAGAAAAAATGTCATGAAGATCATTGGACAAAATAAACTTGATTCTTAGTAATAGTTTTGAGATATGATGATGTGATATGTGAGTCATCTTGATGAGTAATTATGCTTTAGTAAGAATATTGGTGTTAAGGTTTGTGATTCCCTATGCATGCATGAAAGTCAATAATCATGCAATGAAATTATATCCTGCTTATGGTGCATTATTCGGTGTTAATTATGCTTAATGCTTGCTTATGAGATTATTTGTTTCTTGGTTGGTCGCTTTCCAATATTTTGCTAGCCTTCATTTTGCACTAAGTATGATCACTACTTGTGCATCCAAAAACCTTTAAACCAGTTTTGCCACATGAGTCCACTATATCTACCTATATGCGGTATTCTTCTGCTGCTCTAAGAAAATTTGCATGTGTCATCTCTAATTTTCAGAATAAAATTCTCTTTTGTGTGTTTGTTTCACTCACGGAGCGGTGAGGGGTGGCTAATATTTTCCATGCTAGATGTGTTATTCTCAAGATGAGTGTTTATTCACTTGTCATTGCAAAAGAGTAAGGCAAAGGTATTAGGGATGCCCAGTCCCAAAATGCAAAAAAATTGAATTTACTTTATGTTGTCAAATAATAAATTCCTTGGAAAGTGTTGGTATGGAGGGCACCCGTGGATACGGTTAGCCATGGAAAGTGAAAGTTATGGTGGAAAAAGGAATAAACTTTATTTTCTGTTTGGGAACTGCCTATGACATATCTATGCATGGAAAGTATTGGGAACTCTAAGTTGTTTTTGTTGGTGGGATGGATACACCTCTCAAAATGTTTTTATCTCTAAGTTTTTCGCTTTGAGCTCTGGCACCTCTAATCCCTACTTCCCTCTGCGAAGGGCCTTTCTTTTACTTTATGCAATTTTTATTTTTGAATTTGAGTCTCCATCTTCTCTTATAAAAGCACCAGCTAGGAGGCAATATGATCGTACTTAACTAATGGGTGTAGCTAATATTCGAGTGTGTTTCATGAATGGATCAACGTTCTAGCATGATGGGACAGAGATAGCTTATTTTAGCGTTGATATTTTGAAAGACATGGTTGCTTGTAGATATGCTTGAGTATCTAAATTATCATGTCAAAACTAGACTATTGCTTTGAACAATATAAAAGTCAAAATTTCCATGCTATAAATAAAGAGATATGATATGACATGATAGGCAACATTCCACATCAAAAATTCTATTTTTATCACTTACCTACTCGAGGACGAGTAGGAGTTAAGCTTGAGGATGCTGATACATCTCCAACGTATCTATAATTTTTGATTGTTCCATGCTGTTATATTATTAATCTTGGATGTTTTATAATCATTTTATAGTAATTTTATATCATTTTTTGGTACTAACCTATTGACATAGTGCCAAGTGCCAGTTGCTATTTTTTCCATGTTTTTACATCACGGAAAATCAATATCAAACGGAGTCCAAATGCCACGAAACTTTACGGAGATTTTTTATGGACCAGAAGGAAGATGTTGATCCATGGTTGCACCTGGGGGGAAGTCCCGGGGAGGGGAAACCCCACCAAGGCATGCCAGGAGGCCCAAGCGCGCCCTGGTGGGTTGTGCCCACCTCAGGTGCCCCCGGACCGCCACTTTGATCTATAAATACCCTAATATTCCCAAAACCCTAGGGGAGTCGACAAAATATTCATCCAGCCGTCGCAGAGTCCAGAACCACGAGATCCAATCTAGACACCATCACGGAGGGGTTCTCCACTTCCATTGGTGCCTCTCTGATGATGCGTGAGTAGTTCTTTGTAGACCTTTGGGTTCGTAGTTAGTAGCTAGATGGCTTCATCTCTCTCTCTTGATTCTCAATTTAATGGTCTCTTGGAGATCCATATGATGTAACTCTTTTGTGATGTGTTTGTTGGGATCGATGAACTTTGAGTTTATGATCAGATCTATCTTTTTATATCCATGAAAGTATTTGAGTTTCTTTGATCTCTTTTCTGCATGATCTCTTTTATGCATGATCTCTTATAGCCTCGTATTTCTTCTCTGATATTTGGGTTTTGTTTGCCAACTTGATCTGTTTATCTTGCAATTGGAAGAGGTGCCCGGTAGTGGGTTCGATCTTACGGTGCTTGATCCCAGTGACAGAGAGGGAACCAACACGTATGTATCGTTGCTACTAAGGATAAAAAGATGGGATCTATATCTACCGCCATAGATAAACAGATCTCGTCTACATCATGTCATCATTCTTATTGCATTACTCTATTTTTCCATGAACTTAATACACTAGATGCATGCTGGATAGCGGTCGATGTGTGGTGTAACAGTAGTAGATGCGGGCAGGAGTCGGTCTACTAATCTTGGGCATGATGCATATGTAATGATCATTGCTTGGATATCGTCATAATTATTTGAGGTTCTATCAATTCCCCTACAGTAATTTGTTCACCCACCGTTTGCTATTTTTTCTTGAGAGAAGCCACTAGTGAAACCTATGGCCCCCTAGTCTCTTTCTCATATTATTTGCCTTCATGATCTATTTTTATTTTCTTTTATTTTCAGATCTATTAAACCAAAAATACAAAAATATCTTGCTGCAATTTATTTTATTTGGCATTCGATCTATCAATATTTATAACTCTCTCCCGTCTATGTGCCATTTCTGGCGCTGTTACCCGAAAGGGATTGACAACCCCTTTAACACGCCGGGTTGTGAGTGGTTGTTATTTGTGTGTAGGGGCTGATTACATTGTGTTGCTTGGTTCTCCTACTGGTTCGATAACCTTGGTTTCATATCTAAGGGAAATACCTACCGCCATTGTGTTGCATCATCTCTTCCTCTTTGGGGAAAAACCGACGTAGCTTCAAGCAACATCAATACTCAATACAACACAAAGGACCTCAAAGAGTGCCCCAAGATTTCTACCGAGGAAACAAAGACAAGAACATGCATCAACCCCTATGCATAGATTACCCCAATGTCACCTCAAGAATCCGCGAGTTGAGTGCCAAAACATATATCAAGTGAATCAAAATAATACCCCATTGTCACCACGAGTATTCATATGCAAGACATATATCAAGTGCTCTCAAATCCATAAAAGTATTCAATCCAATAAAACGAAATCTCAAAGGGAAAACTCAATTCATCACAACATGATAGAGAGGGGAATACACCATATGATCTGACTATATTAACAAAGCCCGCGATACATCAAGATCGTGACATCTCAAGAACACGACAGAAAGAGGTTAAACACATAGCTACTAGTACAAACCCTCAGCCTCGAGGGTGGACTATTCCCTCCTCATCATGGTGGCCGCCGGGATCATGAAAATGGCCACCGGTGATGATCTCCCCCTCCAGCGGAGTGCCAGAACGGGGTCTAGATTGGTTTTTCGTGACTACAGAGGCTTGAAGCGGTGAAACTTTTGATTTAGGGTTACCCCTGAGGGTTTTGGAATATTTGGCAATTTATAGGGCGAAGAGGGGGTGCGGGAGGCCACCAAGGTGGGCACAACCCACCGGGGCGCGCCTGGGCCCCCAGGCGTGCCCTGGTGGGTTGTGCCCCCTTGGGGGACCCCCAGGTGCTGCTCTGGCCCATTGGATGTCTTCTGGTCCATAAAAATCCACAAAAAGTTTCACGGTGTTTGGACTCCGTTTGATATTGATTTCCTGCGATGTAAAAAACAAGCAAAAAACAGCAACTGACACTGGGTCAATAGGTTAGTCCCAGAAAATGATATAAAGTTGCTATAAAATTATTGTAAAACATCCAAGAATGATAATATAACAGCATGAATACTTCATAAGTTATAGATACGTTGGAGACGTATCAGCATCCCCAAGCTTAATTCCTGCTCGTCCTCGAGTAGGTAAATGATAAAAGAAATAATTTATGAAGTGTGAATGCTAGCAAAGTGCACAAGTTTGATTAATGAAAATTTCAATCACTTTTCCTAGCATCATAACAGCAATTATTTCTTATAAAACTTCTCATGTTAAAGTAGCAACCAATTCACATGTTAAGGTTCAAACAACGAATTCTCTTGAAATTCAACAACTTATGTTCTCAGTCACCAAGCAATTGGAATTCAACTTATTCAACAGAGTCTAAGTAAGATCTCCACATACTCAACCATCATATAGTCTTCTATGATTGCTAACACTCACCGCATACACATGAGCAAAACATTTCAACCAGACACATAGAAAGATAGGGGCTTATAATTTCTCCTCCCAACGTATTCACCTCAAGGGTGTTGTCAACAATAATAACGCATGCTACCCATATCCAACTGGATATATGTGCCTAGATCTTTCCTCACCACATGGTTCTTGCCAAAAGAGAAAAATAAAAAGGAATAGAGAGAAAAAACTTTGACTCTTGCATGAAAGTAAATACATAAAAGTAAGAGGTAGGCCCTTCGCAGAGGGAAGCAGAGGTTGCCCTGCGCTTTTTGTTTGTATGCTCAAACCCTTAGTGCAAAAGAACGTCATGCTATATTGCCCCTTATGATATCAACCTTTATTATGCAGTCTGTCACTTTTCTTCTTTGCTATCACAAGTTCATACAACGCTTAATTTTCTCTTACACTAAATGATCTAACACTTTGAGAAGCAATTTTTATTGCCTTTATTGCACCGATGACAACTTACCTGAAGGATCTTACACACTCCTTAGGTAGGTATGGTGGACTCTTGAAAATAAGATTTGGGTTTAAGGATTTTTGGATGCACAAGTATTATCTCTACTTGGTGCAGATTTTTTGGCTAGAAAAGATAGGGGCAAGCACCACATGTTGAAGGATCTATGACAATATAACTTCTATGTGAATATGAACAAACATATATCATTATGTTGTCTTCCTTGTCCAACGTCAACAATTTTGGCATATAATATTTTCATGGGGGCTCACAATCACAAAAGATTTCCAAGATAGTGTATTTACACGTGAAAGTTCTCTTCCTTCTCCTAATCATTCATGAATTGCTTGTATGACCAATATTGTGATTGTCAAGCTTCAAAAGATTTAACTTTCTAAACCCAATGTGAAGCTACCACTAGGCATGATATGAACATATAATTTCAACTTCATTCAACAATTTACTCATAGGATATAAGTGAAGCACAAGTGTAAATGACAAACTACTCCAAAAAAGATACAAGTGAAGATTAAGCGAGTAGTTAAGTAAATAGGTAGATATTTGAGGACTCTCTCTTATTTAAAAGTTTCAGATCTAAGTATTTTATTAAAATAGCAAGCAAAGAAAAACAAGATTACAATCCAAGAATAGCACACATCATGTGAAGAAGCAAAAACTTAGGCTCAACCGACACTAACCGATAATTGTTGAAGAAGAATGTCGGGATGCCTACCGGGGCATCCCCAAGTTTAGATGCTTGAGACTTCTTGAAATATTATCTTGGGGTGCCTTGGGCATCCCCAAGCTTGAGCTTTTGTGTCTCCTTAATTCCTCTCATATCATGGTTTTCCTAAATCTCAAAAACTTCATCCACACAAAACTCAACAAGAACTCATGAGATAAGTTAGTAAAACTAAATGCAAAACCTTATCATTCTCTACTATAGCAAATCACTAAAAATATTATTAAAAATTTAATACTAAATGCCTCTGCATATTTAATACTCCTATCCACAAATAGAATCATTAAACAAGCAAACATATGCAAACAATGCAAACATAACAGCAATCTACCAAAACAGTACAATCTGTAAAGAATGCAAGAGTATCAATACTTCTTTAACTCCAAAAATTATGAAAATTTACCACACTGTAGAAAATTTATCATAGATTATTGTGCAAAACGTTTCAGCATTTTACCACATTCTGACTTTTCTAGGGAATTTTTGTAAAAGTGATAAACTTTCTGTTTTGAAACCGCAACATGTATACTTGCAAAATAAGCATGGTAAAGACTATCCTTGAAGTTTTTATTGAAAATAAAGATGCAAACATTATTATAAATAAAATCAATCAAATTCTAACATAATAAAATAACGCTCCAAACAAAACACATATCATGTGATGAATAAAAAATGTAGCTCCGAATGAGGTTACCAATAATGTTGGAGACAAAAGAGGGGATGCCTTCCGGGGCATCCCCAAGCTTAGTTGCTTGGATCTTCCTTGAATATTACCTTGGGGTGCCTTGGGAATCCCCAAGATTTGGGTCTTGTCACTCCTTATTCTCCTCATATCGACATCTCACCCAGAACTTGAAAACTTCAATCACACAAAACTTAACGGAACTTCGTGAGATAGGTTAGTATGATAAAGAGCAAACCATTTCACTTTGGTACTGTCAAAGACAAGATTCATAATTGTTTCCACACAATGCCTATTGTAGCATATCATTTCCAGAATTTATATTGATCAATATAAGCCAGAGAAACTAGAAAACAAGCAAACTATGCATTGAAAATAGAATCTGTAAAAAAACAGAACAGTCTGTAGTAATCTGTACTCCAACCATACTTCTGCTACTCCAAAAATTCTGAAACATTAGGACAACCTGGGAAATTTGTCTATTAATCTTGTGCAAAAAGAATCAGGATTTTATCACGCTTCTGTAAAAAACAAAATTCATTTTACTAGGCGCAAAAGTTTATGTTTTTCAGCAAGATCAAATCAACTATCACCATAGACCATCCCAAAGGTCCTATTTGGCAGTTTATTGAAACGAAAGCTATAAAACATGATTACTACAGTAGAATAATCATGTGAACACATAAAAACAGTAGGGGTAAATGTTGGGTTGTCTCCCAACAAACACTTTTCTTTAATGCCTTTTAGTTAGGCATGATGATTTCAATGATGCTCACATAAAAGATAAGAATTGAAACATAACAAGCGTATCATGAAACACATGGGAAGCACATTTAAGCCTAACCCACTTCCTATGCATAGGGATTTTGTGAGCAGGTAACTTTTTTGAGCAAGAATCAACTAGCATAGGAAGGGAAAACAAGTGCAACTTCAAGAATTTCAACATAAAGAGAGGAAACTTGATATTATTGCAATACCTACAAGCATATTTCCTCTCTCATAATATTTTTTAGTAGCATCATGAATGAAGTGAACAATATAACCATCACATAAAGCATTCTTTTCATGATACAAAAGTATAGAAATTTTGTTACTCTCCACATAAGCAAATTTATTCGCATCAATAGTAGTGGGCGCAAACTCAACAAAATAACTATCATGGGATTGAAATTTAAAATCGTGATGACAAGTTTCATGGTTATCATTATTCTTTATAGCATACATGTCATCACCATAATCATCATAGATAGCAACTTGCCAACTTTGTTATCATAGGCAATTGAAGACTCATCCAAAATGGTGGATTCATCACTAAATAAAGTCATGACTTCTCTAAATCCACTTTCATCATTATAATCATCATAAATAGGAGGCATGCAATCATTATAACAAATTTGCACATCAAATCCTAGGGGACTAAAAATATCATCTTCATCAAACATAGCATCCCCAATCTTATGGCTTTGCATATCATTAGCATCATGGATATTCAAAGAATTCATACTAAGAACATTGCAATCATGCTCATCATTTATACCAAACATTTTATTGAATTCTTCTTCTATCTATTGAGCACAATTTTCCTTTCCATCATTTTCATGAAATACATTATAAATATGAATAATATGATGAAACCTCAATTCCATTTTTTGCATTTCTTTTATAAAACAAACTAGTGATAAAATAAGAAACTAAAAGATTCAATTGCAAGATCTAAAGATATACCTTCAAGCACTCACCTCCCCGGCAACGGTGCGAGAAAAGAGCTTGATGAAGATGGTCTCTCTAAAGCAACCCTGCAACCAAATAATAAAAAACCTCTTGTGTCCCCAACACACCAAATACAATGGTAATTTGTATAGGTGCACTAGTTCAGCGAAGAGATGGTGATACAAGTGTAATATGGATAGTAGATATTGATTTGTTTAATAAGAACAATAAAAAACAGCAAGGTAGCAATTGATAAAACAGAGCACAAACGGTATTGCAATGCTTGAAAATGAGGCATGTGGTTTGTACTTTCACTAGTGCAATCTCTCAACAATGCTAATATAATTGGATCATATAACCTTCCCTCAACGTGCAATGAAGAATCACTTCAAAGTTCCTATTTAGTGGAGAACATAAGAAGAAATCATTTGCAGGGTATGAAACCACCTCGAAGCTATTCTTTCCGATCGACCTATCCAAGAGTTCGTACTAAAATAACACCAAATAATTTCAGATACATAATATCCAATCCAACACAAAGAACCTCAAAGAGTGCCCCAAGATTTCTACCATAGAAACAAAGACAAGAACATGCACCAACCCCTATGCATAGATTACCCTAATGTCACCTTGGGGATCCGCGAGTTGAGTGCCAAAACATATATCAAGTGAATCAAAATAATACCCCATTGTCACCACGAGTATTCATATTCAAGACATATATCAAGTGCTCTCAAAATCCATAAAATTATTCAATCCGATACAACAAAATCTCAAAGGCAAAACTCAATTCATCACAACAAGATAGAGAGGAGAAAACACCATATGATCTGACTATATTAACAAATCCCGCGATACATCAAGATCATGACATCTCAAGAACACGATAGAGAGAGAGATTAAACACATATCTACTGGTACAGACCCTCAGCCCTGACGGTGGACTACTCCCTCCTCATCATGGTGGTCGTCGGGATGATGAAGATGGCCACCGGTGATGATCTCCCCCTCCGGTGGAGTGCCGGAACGGGGTCTAGATTGGTTTTTCGTGGCTACGGAGGCTTGTGGTGGCGAAACTTCTGATCTAGGGTTACCCCTGAGGGTTTTGGAATATTTGGCAATTTATAGGGCGAAGAGGGGTGCGGGAGGCCGCCGAGGGGGGCACAACCCACCGGGGCGCGCCTGGGTTGTGCCCCCTCAGGGCACCCCCTAGTTGCTGCTCTAGCCCATTGAATGTCTTCTCGTCCATAAAAAAATCCACAAAAAGTTTCGTGGTGTTTGGACTCCGTTTGATATTGATTTCCTGCGATGTAAAAAACAAGAAAAAACAGCAACTGGCACCGGGCACTGGGTCAATAGGTTAGTCCTAGAAAATGATATAAAGTTGCTATAAAATGATTGTAAAACATCCAAGAATTATAATATAACAGCATGAATACTTCATAAATTATAGATACGTTGGAGACATATCAGTCACCGCAAGTATCTGTGAGTTGATTATACGATATGCATCAAACAATTTTAGATTCATAATACTCAATCCAACACAAAGAACCTCAAAGAGTGCCCCAAGATTTCTACCGGAGAAACAAAGACGAGAACGTGCATCAACCCCTATGCATAGATTACCCCAATGTCACCTCGGGAATCCACGAGTTGAGTGCCAAAACACATATCAACTGAATCAATATGATACCCCATTGTCACCACGGGTACTCATAGCAAGACATACATAAAGTGTTCACAAATTCATAAAAGTATTCAATCTGATAAGAACAAAATCTCAAAGGGAAAACTCAAACACAACAAGATAGAGAGGGGGAAACAGTATATGATCCAACTATATTAACAAAGCCTGCGATACATCAAGATCGTGACATCTCAAGAGCACGAGAGAGAGAGAGAGAGACACTAGTAGAAAAAGGGTCAAATGTGCGACACATTAGTCCCGGTTTGTAACAGAACCGACACTAATGTGTCCATTAGTGCCGGTTCCAATGGCTAGGCGGGAGGAGCTCTTTAGTACCGGTTCATGGCAAACCTTTAGCACCGGTTCGTGCCACGAACCAGTACTAATGAGAGTGGTGGCAGGATGTTGTCAGAGTGGGGCCCCTCCAGCACCTTTACTACCGGTTCGTGCCACGAACCGGTACTAAAGGTCGTCCTATATAAACCCTTTGTCCACCAGCACTCTGTTCTTCCCCCTTTCCCCTCTCCCTCTCCTCTGTTCTTCCCTTCTTCCTCTCGAGTTCATCACAAAATTTGCCCCAAATTTGTCAAGATTTGCAGGCCTCCGTCCATTCAAATGATCACAAAGGTTAGCAACTTTGTCCTTTCATCTCTCATTGCTAGATTAGCTCTTGCATTGGTTTATATAGTGATTAATTGTGGGTTTTAGTAATTTGGGAGGAATTATATGTGGTAGTATTTGATTTATATGCAAATTGAGGTCAAAATAACACTTAGTTTGCATATGTAGGTGTGGTTTACTTAGTGCCTTCTAAATCTCCCTCGTAACCATCGTCGATCGCCCGCACCGTCCCGTCGCCGGCACCACCTTGTGGTGAGCCTCTTGTTCATGAATTTTATATAAAAAATTGATGTTTGTGTGATTTGGATATATAGTTACTCGTATAATTATCTTACCCGTACGTTGTTTGTTATACATAGTGCCATGGTTTTGATATCCGTCCCCGTCGGCCCTCGCCCTTGTTATGATTCGGATGTGGTATATTCTCTTTTAAAACTATTTGTTGCATTTCGTGTTTATGACAAATTATGCCCATCAAGCTGACATAGATATTTGTATGTAGGAGGTAGTTGAACCAGAAATTCCAACCGACCCTATTGTCGAGAGGTTAAATTTAGTTGAAAGAGAAAACAAGGATTTGAAAGAAAAATTGAAAAGAATTGAGGGGGAGAAGATGGAATTGGAGTTGCATGTTGTTGATGTCGTCGATGATCACAAGATTAAGATGGAGAAAATGCGCTTGAAGATTAGAAAGATTAGAAAAATATGCCATTCATAGTGAGGCTTGGTATCATTATGCTGTTGGATCAATTGTTACCTTAGTTGTGATCTTGATCGCATTTGTTGTTGCATTTAAATTATTTAGCTAGAGAGTTATTTGTTTGTTGCATTTAAGTGTTGTATGAACTTTATGTATTGTATTAATTTGGTGTTTTCGGTGTTGTGTATTGAAGATGAGCCGGCAATGGATGTACGATGACCAATGCTCTCCCGAGTTCATTAATGGCATGCATACTTTTCTGCTTGCGGCTGAGGCAAACAAGCAGGCGGATGGTTTTATGCCTTGTCCATGTGCTGGCTGTAAGAATGGTCACAATTACTCTACGTCAAGAACCATTCACGTCCACCTGTTTGAGTCTGGTTTCATGCCCCACTATAATGTTTGGACCAAGCATGGAGAAAGAGGGGTTATGATGGAAGACAATGAATAAGAAGAGGACGACGACAACTATCCTGACAATGGGTTCCCTGAATACGATGATACAACAATGAGGGAAGAAGCTGAGCCGGTAATGCGGGAAGAAGCTGAGCCGGCAATGCGGGAAGAAGCTGAAGAAGAGGCATCGGATGAGCCCGTTTATGATCTAGGTCAGGCCATTGCCAATGCAAAGAGAAACTGCTCAAGTGATTTGGAGAAGAAGAAGTTGCAGCGCATGTTAGAGGATCACAAAAAATAGTTGTACCTGAATTGCGTAGGTGACAAGAAAAAGCTGGGCACCACACTGGAATTGCTACAATGGAAGGCAGAGAATGGTGTATCTGACAAGGGATTTGGAAAGTTGCTGGTAATGATAGAGAATATGCTTCCAAAGGACAACGAATTGCCCGAGAGTACATACGAAGCAAAGAAGGCTGTCTGCGCTCTAGGGTTAGAGGTGCAGAAGATACATGCATGCCCTAATGATTGCATCCTCTACCGCGGTGAGTACGAGGATTTGAACGCTTGCTCGGTATGCGGTGCATTGCGCTATAAGATCAGCCGCGATGACCCTGGTGATGTTGAGGGTGAGCGCCCCAGGAAGAAGATTCCTGCCAAGGTGATGTGGTATGCTCCTATAATACCACAGTTGAAACGCTTGTTCCAAAACAAAGAGCATGCCAAGGCGATGCGATGGCATAGAGAAGACCGTAAGAAAGACGGAAAGTTGAAAGTACCCGCTGATGGGTCGCAGTGGAGAAAAATCGAAAGAAAGTACGGGAAGGAGTTTGCAGATGACGCAAGGAACATATGGTTTGGTCTAAGCGCAGATGGCATTGATCCTTTTGGGGAGCAGAGCAGCAACCATAGCACCTGGCCTGTGACTCTATGTTTGTATAACCTTCCTCCTTGGTTGTGCATGAAGCGGAAGTTCATTATGATGCCAGTGCTCATCCAAGGCCCTAAGAAACTCGGCAACGACATTGATGTGTACCTAAGGCCATTAGTTGAAGAACTCTTACAACTGTGGAATGGAATGGGTGTACGTGCGTGGGATGAGAACATGGGGGAAGAATTTGACCTAAAGGCGTTGCTGTTCGTGACCATCAATGATTGGCCTGATCTCAGTAACCTTTCATGACAGACAAACAAGGGATACCGCGCATGCACGCACTGTTTGGACGATACCGACAGTATATATTTGGCTAATTGTAAGAAGAATGTGTACCTGGGACATCGTCGATTTCTTCCGAGCAGGCATCCCATAAGAAAGAAAGGCAAGCATTTCAAAGGTGAGGCGGATCACCGGACGAAGCCTCGCCACCGTACTGGTGCTGATGTACATGATATGGTCAAGGATTTGAAGGTGGTCTTTGGAAAGGGTCCTGGTGGACAACCTGTTCCGAATGACGCTGACGGACGCGCACCCATGTGGAAGAAGAAATATATATTTTGGGACCTGCCCTATTGGAAATACCTAGAGGTCCGCTCCGCAATCAACGTGATGCACGTGATGAAGAATCTTTGTGTGACCCTGCTTGGCTTCTTGGGCGTGTATGGGAAGACAAAAGATACACCTGAGGCACGGGAGGACCAGCAACATATGCACAGAAAAGACGGCATACATCAGGGTCATGCAAGCTACGCTCTTACCAAAGAAGAGAAGGAAATCTTCTTTGAATGCCTGCTCAGTATTAAGGTACCGTCTGGCTTCTCGTCGAATATAAAGGGAATAATAAACATGGCAGAGAAAAAGTTCCAGAACCTAAAGTCTCATGACTGCCACGTGATTATGACGCAACTACTTCCGGTTGCATTGAGGGGGCTTCTACCGGAAAACGTTCGATTAGCCATTGTGAAGCTATGTGCATTCCTTAATGCAATCTCTCAGAAGGTAATCGATCCAGAAATCATACCAATGTTAGAGAATGATTTGGTGCAATGTCTTGTCAGTTTCGAGTTAGTGTTCCCACCATCCTTCTTCAACATCATGACGCACGTCCTAGTTCACCTATGCGAAGAGATTAACGTTTTGGGTCCTGTATTTCTACACAATATGTTCCCCTTTGAGAGGTTCATGGGAGTCTTAAAGAAATATGTTCATAACCGTGCTAGGCCAGAAGGAAGCATCTCCAAGGGCCATGAAAATGAGGAGGTCATTGAGTTTTGTATTGACTTTATTCCTGACCTTAAGCCGATTGGTGTTCCTGAATCGCGGCATAAGGGCAGACTGGATGGAAAAGGCACGCTAGGAGGGGAACAAATAATATGTATGGACGGACATTCTCTCACTGAAGCACACTACACAGTTCTACAGAATTCCGCCTCGGTGGATCCATATATGGATGAACACAAGAATTTGCTACGCTCCAAACACCCAGAGCGGTCTGATGACTGGATTGCACGTGAACAAACCAGGAGTTTCGCTAGCTGGTTGCAGACACGTACCATGCATGACGCCTCTATTGAAGATGACATGTACTTGCTGTCCCAGTTACCATCTTCGAATATAATGACTTTCAAAGGGTAAGAGATAAATGGTAATACATTTTACATGATCGCCCAAGATAAGAAGAGCACCAACCAAAACAGTGGTGTCCGCTTTGATGCAGAAACCAAGACGGGAAAGGAAACATATTATGGTTATATACAGGACATATGGGAACTTGACTATCGACGTGGTTTGAAGGTCCCTTTGTTTCGGTGCAAATGGGTCAATATGACACGAGGCGGGGTAACGGAAGACCCGCAGTACGGAATGCCAACAGTGGATCTCAACAATCTTGCGTATGCAGACGAACCAGTCGTCCTAGCCAATGATGTGGCACAGGTTTTCTATGTGAAGGACATGTCTACCAAGCCGAGAAAAAGAAAAGATAAGGAAGAGAATGCATCGTACGATGAGCCAAAGCGGCACATAGTTCTTTCTGGGAAGAGAAACATCATGGGAGTGGATGACAAGACAGACATGTCAGGAGATTATGAAAAGTTTGATGAAATTGCTCCATTCACAGTGAATATTAACCTCGAGCATCCCGTTAAATGATGAAGATTTTCCATGGTTACGGCGCAAAGGGACAAACGCGGAGAAAAAGTTTCACACCCAAAGATTTGGGATGTGATCGGCTTCACTATCATCACTTTCTTCTGTGTTTCACACCCAGGAGGGAATCTCTGTAATAGTTAGGGTAGTTATGTGTTTTGGCATTTGAAACGCGAAGAAATTTTATGTGCAAAAAAATTCTTTCATGCCTTTACTGATTTTTTCAGCTAAAAAGGCATTTCATTTTTTAAATAACCTAAGCATTACCAAATTGAATATAATGATAAAACACACTAATATTAAACATAATAAAAAAGAATCACTGAAAAATGTATTTTTAAAGTTAAGTTATTCACAAACTAGTGATTCACACAAATTTCAAATAATTCAAAATTTTAACTATTGAAATTTAAAAACTACTGGCACTAACTGAAAGTTTCTAAAAAACTATCAAAAATATTCACAAAGAAACTCTAAATACAGCAAAAAAACAACTAAAATAAATAAAACAAAATAAATAAAGCAGAAAAGAAAAAACTAAATGAAAAAAGCCCACCTACCGGGCCACAGCGGCCTGCATACGACTAGAAACCCAACCTGTTGTTGGGCCAAGATGCAGGCCCGCAAGCCCAATAGGCCCCACAGGACAGAGTAGCAGAGGTAGGCCCAGAAGGCCTGCTTTAGAGAGGAGCTCGAGACAGCAGTGGCGGCGGGGCTTATAAGTAGGTGCGAGCGCCCTTCGACTAGCGAGGTGGGACTAAACTTCTGCGCCCCTCGCCTGGCAGCGCACCCCCTTTAGTACCGGGTCGTGGCATCAACCGGTACTAAAGGGGGGTTCTTTAGTACCGGTTGGAGCCACCACCCGGTACTAAGGCCTGCCCTTCCCGCCGCTTGGCCTGGCCAAAACAGGCCTTTAGTACCGGTTGGTGGCTCCAACCGGTACTAAAGGTGCCTTCTATATATACATCACTTCGAAAAAAATATTCTCCCTCTGTTTCTTCCTCTGTTTCCCCATTGAAGCACCGCTCGCCCCGATCGATCGACGCCGTCGCCGCCCCCGTCGCCGCCCCCGTCCCGCGCCGCCCCCGTCGCGCGCCGTTGCCGTCGCCGCCCCCATCCCCGTCGCCGCCCTCATCCCCATCGATGCCCTCGTCCCCGTCCCCGCCCTCGTATCCGTCGCTGCCCCGGGCCCGTCCCCGTCACGCCGTCCCCGCATCGCCGCCCCCGTCACGCCCCGGCCCGTCGCTGCCCCCGGCCGTCGCCTCGCCGTCGCCCCGCTGTGAGCTCTCCCCCTCTAACCCCTCTCCCTCGCCCCCGGTGGCCACCATGGGCGCCGCCCCTCCCCGAGCCCATACACACACAAGCATGATGAACACACACACACACATTTCCTTAAGTTAATTAGTATATACGTATTTTGTATGTTTAATTAGTTTAGATTTTTTAGATTATTATTTTTTCACTAGTATATATGTATGAATGCATGTTAGACGGATATAATTAGTGTTTAATTAGTATGGAATTTTTTATATAATGTTGTTTTTCTGTTTTTTAATGGATGTATAGAAGTTGTTTTTTCTGTTTTTAGTGTTAGATGCTTAATTAGTATGAAATAGCATATAGAATTTTGACATATGCAATGATAGCATAATTAGTGTTACATTTGCATATAGTATTTGTTGTCGACGATGCCCGGCCCGCATCCTCGCCGTCGACCCGTTCGCGACGACGTCCTGCTTCAGAGGACCCATGTCTGGGACTGGGCTCCACTGGGCTGGCACTAGGAGGTGCTACCTTCAGGGGCGTGACGCTTGGTGAGGAACCCGGCCTCAGGTCCCGTCGTCAACCCTCATCTCCTTTGGTGGCGTTCGCGTGGGCCACTTTCGGTGCGGAGGGAGCCAGCCCCATCGGAGGTGGTACGTCGCCGTGTCAGGGAGGAGGACGAGCATGTCCATCGCTACATGGCTGCTATGGATGTCAGGTTCTCCAATACCTGCCAGGTTCTTTGGGGAGATCACCCGAGCTATGATCCAGTGATGGTTCCTTCACTTTGGTTGTCCACCGCCTAGATTACTCTCTAGTATTCGATCTTTATGAGCTAGCTAGCTAGCTAGTGATGTATTCGATATATAATATTCGAGATTATATATATTATTCGAGACGATGTATTCGAGATTATATCTATTATTCGAGACGACGTATTCGAGATTATATTCGATGATGCTTATTATGTACTATGATTGATTCGGTTTTTCCTTATTAATTGATTGCATCCATGCATTGTAATTTGAATATATCTCTTTTGGATCAGTTAAATAAAACCTATGGCGGACAATACCGGCAGAGAGGGAGAAGAGGCCCTGTTCAATATCTTACGCAATCCTCGCGGGCCAGATGATGATCAGAATGAAGAAGATTATGACGGCTCCGAATATCTAAACAACACCGGGGAGGGTGATATGATATTCGATCGCGACGACCGAATTGATGAAGTCATGAACTATGAACATGACGAAGAAAATGTTGATCTTGAAACAACAAAGACCGGCGAGGTATATTTATATAAGCAAGCATCTGGTGATCATCACATGTTTTAAATGACTTGAAGATATATATTAACGAATCGATCTTTCTTCTTTCAGCCATCCGGATCGGGCAAATCTTCAGGTAGCAGGACAATACGAGGCCCGAACAAAAAGTTGAAGGAGGGCGTAAAGTACAATATCGAGGCCATCAAACCTAATGGCGAACCATTAGCACCTAAGAAGATTGTGGACAAGTTCATTCGTCAGTGCGGAGTTCTTGTGAAGGATCAACTCCCGATCTCCCTTCAAGAATGGAGAGAGCCAGCAAAGCCACGTCCAGATCTTACTTTTGTTGACGACAGACAAAAACTTCTGCTTTGGGAAACGCTCATGGAACATTTCACCCTACCAGATCATTTCACAGATGCAGATGTGGAGAAAGTCAAGGACGCTGCTCTTAGGAAGATGGCGGTTGCATTCAACAACCACAAGAATCATGTATGGGACCAGTACGTCAAGGGAGGAAAGAAGACTCCAGTATTCAAGGGAACACTAGAGAAGCAAAGTGCTCATTGGGACGATTTCGTGAAATTCAAGGAATCAGAATTATCTAAGGAACGGTCGAGAATAAACAAGGCCAATGCCGCAAAAAAGGATAAGTTCCATAAGCTGGGGCCAGGTGGCTATGCGGTAGGAATGCCTGAGTGGGATAAGTCTGAGAAAGAGATAGAGGATGCAGGTGTCACTCCATAAACATTGAGCTGGCCCCAGGTGCAGGACTTGGTTCTATGCGCATGGGGGGGAGTTGGACCCGAAGACAGGCAAAGTTTCGAAGAAGGCATGTCTGTACGGAGCCGAAGATAAGCTACTTGTTGCAATAGAAGAGGCTCAATCGGGGGTGTTCGAGCCCAACAGAGAGAACGACGAGCTTACGCGTGCCCTGGGAAATCCTGAACACCCGGGAAGAACATGAGGCAAGGGCGCTATTCCGTGGTATGAGGGGTTTTCGGACTGGAACGCTGACTACAGAACTTGTGCGAGAAAGAAGATTGCGGAGGAGAAGAAGAGGAAGATGGAGGAGGAGCAGAGGAAGCTGGACTATGAACGCCTTCAAGGCCTAGAATCAGCACACGCGGACTTGGCAGTCAAATTCCAGCGGCAGCAGGAGCAGATCGACTCACTTAGCCAGCAAAGGGGGTCTCAACAGCTGCAGCAGCTAGCGGATGATCCAGCATTGGATAGCACCGTCCCATCCATGCCGAGAAGCAGCGTGGGTTCCACCCCGGGCGACGCATTGCTGGATAGCTACCCAGTGGATGACATCATGGAGAACACTAACTGCGAGCTACACTTCAAAATGAAGAATATATCCATGAAGGTGGTGGACGCCGTTGCTTTTACAAATCCCCTCGAGGCAACCTTCCATTGCAACCTGATTCCAGCGGGCTATGCTCGTGTCTTGGTTGATGAGGTGGTGGACCAATATTCGGGGCTAGAGCTTAACATTCCTGGAGGTGATGAGGAGCACACACTGGGAGAGGCCAACCATCATATCATCCTATGGAGAAAGGATTGCATCATCTTTCGAAGGCCATCGACACCGCATCATCCGACTCCTCGTCGAAGTCCGCCACCGAGTCAGCAGACTCCCGCTCCTCCGAGTCCACCAACACGTCAGGCCACTCCTCCTCCAAGTCCGGCACAGCTTCAGGCCACTCCTCCTCCTCCAAGTCTGGCAAAGCGTTAGGCCACTCCTTCTCCAAGTCCGGCACAGCTTCAGGCCACTCCTCCTCCAACTCAGCCACGTCAGCCGTCTTCGCCGCCTCAGCAATCATGGAACAGAGCCGCCTCAGCTATGGTGTGTAGCGGTACAAGTCGAGGTAGTACTGGAGGTACAGGCGGAGGCAAGCGATTTCAATACGGTCCAAGCGGCCTCGCGCCTCTTCCGCAGAGGCCTTACGACAAGTCCGAGGAGGAAAACACAGCCATATTGAAGGCCGAGGTGGAAGCCCATTTTGCACCGAAACCGCCACCGCCGCCAAGGGAGAAAGTTCCTGAGGAAAAGATTGACCACTTCATTCATATGGCTAGAGCACCAGCTCCCAAGCCTGTTGACACAGACTATGAGCGCCACCTCAGGAAGTTAAATCGAGCACGTCTACAGAAACAGGCGAGCTCGAGCTCGAGCAAATCAGCTGGCAAAAGGAGTGGTAAAACCGTTCCCCAGCTGGGAGAATAGGCGGTGCAATCAATCCCCCTGCTTGTTGTGCCAACAACACATGAGAGTACGCGCGCCCAATATTATTGTGGGCAAACCGTTAACGTTCCCGGGCTGGGCGATGTGGTAATAACCGAGGAGCATATTGAGCAGGCTAAAAGGCTCATGATCACTGTTGGACAAGTCCTTGATATCGAGCCCATGTCTCTGATTAGAGAGGAGTAAATAAAACGGAAATATGTCCGGGGCCAACCTTTGGTCGAGCCAGACGAGGTCAAGAAGCTCCCAACGAGAATGTATGAATTGCATCAATGGTACATGGACATTACCAAGATTTCCAATCGAGAGTCCCTCATGGTGAATGTCAAGAAGGATCATTACTACCATGAGAAAGTTGTGTCCGTTGAGTATTCAGAACTATTTCAGTTATACAATCAAGACGCACTCAACAAATCTATCGTCAGTTGCTATTGTCTGTAAGTGATTTCTTTCTGTAATTTAAGTCTCAAGCTAGCTGTAGTGATCATTTTGATCAATCATTACCTGTAATTATCCTCACTATATTCTTTTCTGTGGTATTATGCAGGATGAAGATTTATGAAATGAAAAAAGGTGGACGCTATGGTATTGGGTTCATTGACCCAAATACCATTAATGAATACAGATGGAAATTAGATCCATATTATGAAAAAAGTGTAGAGGAAAGCATGCTAGAGTTCTTCAAGTGCCTCAATACCAATGAAGATATACTACTTCCTTACAACTTCGAGTGAGTCACACTGTCTTGTACTACAAATTCTGTTTTTTCCTACTAGCTAGCTACATGTTTTTGCTTACATATGCCCGCTTATTAAGACATGCACACGTGTGTGCATGCATATTTCACTGGATCTTGTTAATCATTAAAGTTGATGAAGGAACAGTTGAAATGTTGGACTCACTACTTAAAAAAGAAAGTGACTACAGCATCGTGAAGGGGATAGTCAACAGGTAATTTCAATCATTATTAACTATATCTCGGCCTATTTAATTAGTTCGTCATTTCCTGATAACAACTATTTAATAACCCATTTATTCATTTTCTTTGTCGGCGGGCAGGGCTTGGGCAAAGTTCATCAGCGTCACTCTAGGCCAATGGAAAAGAAATCTGAAATGGTATCGACCCAAGGTAAGTTATTAAGTAGTACTAGCTAGCTGCCATCTCTTTAATTATCATGCTTGATTAATTATTATCTGATCAAATTCCATTCTCGTAAAGGCCCTGAAGCAGGCGTCGGGGAATAATCTGTGTGCATACTACGTTTGCGAGAACATTTGCATGATGGCGTCCGAAAGGAGCAGATCTCAAAGACAGGAGTGGGTACGTTTGTTAGAACACTATTCACAATTTTTACACCATTATTAATATCTAGTCACACAACTAATACACATGCATATTGATCTCCTTCTTAACAGTTCAAAGAGGTGCGGGAGCAGCTCCTAGTAGAGGACCGCATAGAAGCAATTCAAGAGGAAATAACGGGATTTTTGCTCGATCAGGTCATAGATCCCAAAGGAGAATACTTTTACCGGCTACCGCCCCCATGAACCACTTCCAATTGTCATCATGCTCCGAAGGCACCAATTAGGCTAATGCCACTAGCTCCGAAGGCACCAATTAGGAGAAATTGTATATAGCTACCTAATTGTATACATATATACATGTGTGTATATATGTGTGAATTAATGGTGGTTGTGAGACATTCGATGATATATGTATATATATGATCAGTTCTACTAGAAATTCTATTTATATATATGCATAACGTGTACAATATGTAGCATCGTAAAATACCAGTAAACGAAAAAGAATTAAATGGAAAACACAAAATTAAATGAAAAATAAATCATAAACCCAACCCCCCCCCCCCCAACCTTTTAATATCGGTTGGTGTCACCAACCGGTACTAAAGGGCTCCCTGCCCCGGGAGCTAGCTCGTGCCACGTGGTTTCCCTTTAGCACCGGTTCGTTTTGAACTGGTACTAAAGGGGGGGGGACCTTTAGTGCCCACACTTTAGTGTCGGTTACCGAACCGGGACTAAATGGCCTTACAAACCGGTGCTATTGCCCGGTTCTGCACTAGTGAGAGAGAAAGAGAGAGAGAGAGAGAGAGAGAGATTAAACACATAGCTACTGGTACAAACCCTCAGCCCCGACGGTGGACTACTCCCTCCTCATCATGATGGCCACCGGTGATGATTTCCCCCTTTGGCAAGGTGCCGCAACGGGGTCTAGATTGGTTTTTCGTCGCTACAGAGGCTTGCGGCAGTGGAACTTCTGATCTAGGGTTATTTCCGATGGTTTCTATATTTATAGGATTTTTTAGTGTTGGAATCACGCGAAGATGGGCCTCGAGGTGGGCACAACCCACCTAGGTGCGCTTGGGCCTCCTAGTGCGCCCAAGTGTCTTGTGCTCACCTCCTTCGCCTTCTGGTTCTCCCACGAAGCTTCTAGTGCCTCTTTTGTTCCAAAAAAATTGTCAAAAAGTTTCGTTGCATTTGGAGAGCTTCTATTTCTGCACAAAAAACAACACCACGGTAGTTCTGCTGAAATTAGCGTCAGTCCGGGTTAGTTCCATGCAAATCATACCAAAACCGTATAAAATTATTGTAAACATGGTATGAATACTTCATAAAATATAGATATGTTGGAGAAGTATCACTTCCATGGCCTTAAACGGGTGATTTGGGAGAGTATTGGGCTCATCTAGAGCCCTTGGTTCAAAGGAGAGAAGCCACATCAAGGGAGGAGGCATAGGGAGAGCGCTTACATAAACAGCATAAACCCTGACCGATGATACGTCTCCGTTGTATCTGTAATTTTTGATTGTTTCATGCCAATATTCTACAACTTTCATATACTTTTGGCAACTTTTTATACTATTTTTGGGACTAACATATTGATGTAGTGCCCAGTGCCAGTTCGTGTTTGTTGCATGTTTTTTGTCTCGTAGAATATCCATACCAAACTGAATCCAACTGCGATAAAAAATTACGGAGTTTTTTTGGAATATATGTGATTTTTGGGAAAAAAGAATCAATGTGAGACGATGCCCGAGGGGCCCACAAGCCCTTGAGGAGAGCCCCCCTACCCAGGGCGCGGCCAGGGATCTTGTGGCCACCCTGTAAGGCGGTTGGTGCCCTTCTTCGGCCGCAATAAAGCTAATATCCGGATAAAATCGTGTTAAAATTTCAGCCCAATCGGAGTTATGGATCTCCGGGAATTTAAGAAACGGTGAAAGCCTAGAAAACAGGAACACAGAAACAGAAGAGAAATAGAGAGACGGATCCAATCTCCAAGGGGCTCTTGCCCCTCCGTCGCAATGGAGGCCATGGACCAGAGGGGAAACCCTCCTCCCATCCAGGGGGGAGGTCAAGGAAGAAGAAGAAGGAGGGGGCTCTCTCCCCCTCTCTCCAGGTGGCGCCGGAAAGCCGCCGGGGCAATCATCATGAGACGGTGATCTACACCAACACCTCCATCATCTTCCCCAACATCTTCATCACCTTCCCTCATCTATATTCCGCGGTCCACTCTCCTGCAACCCACTGTACCCTCTACTTGAACATGGTGCTTTATGCTTCATATTATTATCCAATGATGTGTTGCCATCCTATAATGCTTGAGTAGATTTCTGTTGTCCTATCGGTGATTGGTGAATTGCTATGATTGGTTTAATTTGCTTGTGGTCATGTTGTAATCCTTTGGTGCCCATCATATGAGCGTGTGTGTGGATCACACCATAGGGTGAGTTGTATGTTGATAAGACTATGTATTGGAGGGCAAGGGTGACAGCTGCTTCAGCCTAGCATAGAAATTGCTGCATACAGGATTGAAGGGGGGCCAATATATCTTAAGCCTATGGTTGGGTTTTACCTTATTAAATGATAGTAGTTGCGGATTCTTGCTCGAGTTCCAATAATAAATGCATAGAATTCCAAGTAAGGGATGACATGCTAGTTGTGGCCTCTCCCACATAAAACTTGCTATCGGTCTAGTGACGTAGTCAATTGCTTAGAGGCAATTCCGCAACTCCAACCACCACTTTTCCACACTCTCTATACTAACTTAATTGTTTATTTGTCTAAACAACACCTAGTTTTTATTTACATGCTATTTATTATCTTGCAAACCTATCCTACAACACCTACAAAGTACTTCTAGTTTCATACTTCACTACAAAAAATACACTTCCGTGATTATACGTGTTTGTCACAGTAGGTCATGTTTTTTGTCATGCATGTATGTTGGGGATATTACTACTGGAGGTAAACCGGCCTTGGGTAGCCGGGTTGACTCTTTGAAGATTAGAAGCCCATGAAGATGTAAAGATGCTAGCGCTTTACGGAGGGCCCAAAGGCGAGTTGCAGTATGTAAATGTAAACCGGCCCAGTCATGTAACTTGTATAGTAAGATAGAAAGAGAGAGGCCGAACCGGATACGTTTATAAACTGGCTTCGGGACTCTGTAGCCCGGCGGGCGTCAACCTATGTATATAAAGGGACGACCCGGCTGCGGTTTAGGAATAGACAACAACAATTCGAAAGCCAGACAAAGCGGATTCGCTCCCTGGCCTTCGAAACCCTAGCAATACCAATCACAACTAGACATAGGCTTTTACCTTCATCGAAGGGGCCGAACTAGTATAAACTCCCGTGTCCCCTTGTCCGGTTTAACCCCTTTAAGCTAACCCGTTGCGATGGCTCCACAACTAAGTCCTTTCACGAGGACATCTGCCGTGACAAACCCACGACAGTTGGCGCCCACCGTGGGGGTATCGCACGATGGTTTCGAGTTCTTGAAGGGCAGCTTCGATGGACTTAAGGGACACGCTGTGGGCTGGATGACGAAGAGTCGCCGCGGCAAGCTCTACATCGACAATGCGGGATGGGGTCCCGAGGCCGATTCAATCAAATATGGGTACCGGGTCCCCGTTGGTGGGATTCACGTCTTCATCGGCAAGATCGGCGAACCAGCCCCCGAGCTGGACATCTGCACCGACATCATCGAAACGGCTCGACGTGGAAGTCCTTCACTGGTTCAGTCCGAGGCAAGGCATGTTTTCGTAGGTGTCGTCCATGGATCAGGGCACGAGGACGGACCGGTGTCCGAAGGAGAAACCGTAGTCTGCTCTGATGACGAGTCTTCTGGAGAAACCGAATCGCTTTACCAGTTGCAGGACGGCCGGATTGAGGGAGGATCCGAGGGCAACAGTATTCCGGATTCCCTCGGTCTGCCAAACCTGGCCGCCATCTTCATGGCCGGCACACAATCAGCACCTCATTCATCTACCGCCGCAGCAATGCTCTCCGGTTCAACAACGGCCACACCAGCAGGGGCAGGAAGCTCGGCACCACCTCCGGCCCAAGTCTTATCTGATTTGTTCGACGCTCTAGAAACATTGATGTCCACGGAGGTAGACACAACAGACTGGGATCAGCACGATGCGGAGATTGCAAAGGTGAAGGATCAGATAGCCCAGGCCAAGGCGGACCTGGCAGCAGAGAACACCAGGATGGCTACGGAGCGGGCCGAGTTGGAAGCACAGGCTTACCAGATTAGATTGGACCAGAATGCTTCAGAGGAAGTCATGAGAAGAAGGTACCGATCACGTCTCCCGTCGGTTTATGAGCCGCAGAATCTTTTCAACACGCCAGGCGCAGGAGCTGGTAACCAGGCAGGGGCGCCGGGAGCAGGAGCACCGGTTCAGCCACGCACGACGGACCTGCCTCGCCAGAACAACATTGTACCATCAACGCCGCCGGGTATTATTCCAACCCATTGGACAACATTGTGGCCGCTGCATCACGCCTGGCAGCCCTCCCAACCGACGGCGAGTCACCAGTGGCAGTGGAAGCACGCCGGGCCAGGGATCTCCTTCAGACAGCACTAAATCAACAGCAAGCATATTCACACAGCCGTGAGAGGATTCACTCCACTCCCCGCCCAAGCCGGAGTTATAGCAGACACGTGGAAGACGAACTGCCCGTGTCCAGTAGTGCACGCCGCCGAAATTCACCACGAGGGAACAACCCGGCTGGGGGAGGTGCCAATGCACAAGATGTTGTGGATCATGGCCGCGCACGTCGAGAGGCCGAGTTGACAGCTCGACACGAGGCACGACAGCATACTCCGGTTCACCCCACTGCCTCTGTGGAGCCAGGGGCGATGTTCAATTCCTTAGGGGTACCGTGCTTATCTCCTGCTTTGCGTAATGTGCAAGTACCCAAGGATTTCAAGGGACCTCGTAAGGTACCAAATTATACCGCCGATTTGCAGCCAGAGGCGTGGGTGGAGAGCTATGAGATGGCAATGGAGATGTTATATGTGGACGAGGCGGTGTGTGCTAAATATTTCACCATGATGTTGGAAGGAACGGCTCGCACTTGGTTGAAGAGCTTGCCGACCAACTCTATTGGATCATGGGCCGAATTGAAGCACCGATTTATCCAGAACTTCAAGGATACGTGTAAGCAGCCGATGTCAATTATAGATCTGGCCGCTTGTGTCCAAGAGGAAGGGGAGTCCACGACCCATTGGGTCAAACGGGTCTCGGCGATTTTGCATTCGTCAGATCGTATCAACGCAGACACCGTAGTGTTAACGTTAGAAGGTAACTGCGGTTTCAAACCGTTGAAACAGAAGTTGGGAAGGCTCAAACGTCACTGCAACGACATGTCAACACTCATGGCTGCTTTGGTTAAATACGCCGATTCAGATAATACCAAGGATCCGGATTCAGAGGAGGACAAATCGGAGAAGGGTAAGAAGACCGGCAATGCCAAAGGCCAACAACACAATCTGACAGGCCATGGAAACGCTGGTAAGCGCAAGGCCGACAGTGGTTTGGACTTTGTCGCAAATACCAATGCACAGGAGAATGGCCAACACCGTAAAGGCAAGCAGCCCCAGAGGGGTGGAGGTCCAGGCAACAATTTGGAGAGTTTGTTAAATCAGCCCTGTCCAAAGCATGGATCAAAGGAGAAACCGACATCACATCTCTGGAAAGATTGTTATATCATGCGGGATTTCAAGAATTCCAATATGTTCCAATATGACAACGGCCCACCCGGCGGTTCAGGAGGAGGTTTCCACGGGCCGGGTTACGAAGGCGGTGGTTCCGGTTCAGGGTTTCCAGGCAATCAAACCGGACACGTCAATCAAGGACACCAAGGCAACCAGGGAGGTTACAACCATCAGGGGAATCAGCTGCAGCAGCAGCAGTCGGGTTATCAGAGCAATCCCAAACAGCTGAACAGCGGGCAATATCACGTCTTCACTACTAGTTTGTGCAAACGTGATCAGAAGCTTCACAAAAGGGTAGTCAACTCTGTTGAGCCGGCAGTACCTCAGTATTTACGCTGGTCGGAGCAACCTATTCTGTGGAGCAGAGAGGAGCACCCGCCCCGGGTTGATAACCCAGGTCATTTGGCCTTGGTGGTAGCCCCTCAAGTTGGGGGATACAAGTTCACTAAAGTGCTCATGGATGGGGGAAGTAGTATCAATATTTTGTATTATGATACATTCCGCCGTATGGGGTTGACAGATAAGGATCTTAAACCGTCGAATACGGTATTTCATGGTGTGGTGCCTGGTAAGTCTGCATATCCTGTTGGTAAGATAGCTTTGGAGGTAGGTTTTGGAGATGACTACGATTCAAGATCAGAAACAGTGACATTTGAGGTGGTGAAGATCAAAAGTCCGTACCACGCTCTGTTTGGGCGGCCGGTTTATGCTAAGTTTATGGCAAGGCCATGTTATGTTTACCTGCAGCTTAAAATGCCAGGTCATAAGGGGACTATCACAATACATGGAAGTAGAAAGATTGCTTTGGAGTGTGAAGAAGGCGATGCGGCTTATGCTGAGTCGGTTTGTGCCACGGAGGAGTTAACATTCTATAAGGAGCAAGTTGATCTGGCAGACATGACCTCCTTAAAAAAGCCAACCACGGAACATGATCCAGCATTGAAGTTCAAATCAGCTACAGACACTAAGATGGTTGACTTTGTCCCTGGCGATTCATCCAAACAGTTCAGCATCAGCGCTAACCTGGATCCCAAATAGGAAAGCGCGCTCATCGAGTTCATCCATGAGAATCAGGACATCTTTGCATGGAAACCTTCTGACATGCCAGGTGTACCGAGAGAACTCGCTGAGCACACACTCAACATTGATCTGAAATTCAAACCGGTCCGACAGTTCCTCCGCCGCTTTAACGAGGAAAGGCGCAAGGCTATAGGTGAAGAGGTCGCCCGTTTGTTGGCTACTGGGTTTATTGTTGAAGTTTTTCATCCAGAGTGGTTAGCCAATCCGGTGCTGGTTCTTAAGAAAAACGGCACTTGGCGCATGTGTGTGGACTACACAGATTTAAACAAGGCTTGCCCTGCAGACCCCTTTGCTCTCCCTCGCATTGATCAGATAATTGATGCTACGGCGGGTTGTGACCGTTTGTGTTTTTTGGATGCTTACTCTGGTTATCATCAGATCAAAATGGCAGTTAAGGACCAGGAGAAGACAGCCTTTATAACTCCCTTTGGAGCCTTCTGCTATGTTTCCATGCCCTTTGGACTCAAGAGTGCCCAGGCAACTTACCAGCGATGTGTTCAGAATTGCCTTCATAAGCAAATTGGGCGCAATGTCCATGCGTATGTAGATGATATTGTGGTCAAATCCAGAAAGGAGGAAACATTGATAGATGATCTACGGGAAATTTTTTACAATCTCCGGGTCTACAAGATGATGCTCAATCCGGAGAAGTGTGTTTTCGGTGTCCCAGCAGGCAAGCTCTTAGGTTTTCTGGTTTCAAACAGAGGCATTGAGGCTAATCCGGAAAATATTGCAGCGATTACGTCCTTGGCTAAACCGGCGTGTATTAACGATGTGCAACGTCTAGCCGGCCGGATTACAGCCTTGAGCCGGTTTATCAGCCGCCTTGGAGAGAAGGCCATTCCCTTATATCAGATGCTCAACAAAACGGATAACTTTGTCTAGAGTGAAGCAGCTGATAAGGCGTTTGCAGATCTGAAGAAATAGCTCATGGAACCGCCCGTACTGGCAGCACCGATCAATAAAGAGCCCTTATTATTATATGTGGCTGCTAATGCCCGGGCTGTCAGCGTAGCCATTGTGGTAGAGCGCAAAGAGCCTGGCAAAGAGTATCCGGTTCAACGGCCGGTTTATTATATCAGTGAGGTGCTCATTGAGTCAAAGCAGAGGTATCCGCATTGGCAGAAACTGGTGCATGGGGTGTTTATGGCAAGCCGGAAGCTCAAACACTATTTTCAGGGCCATCCTATCACAGTAGTCAGTTCAGCTCCTCTGGGTGACATCATTCAAAACAGAGAAGCAACTGGCCGGATTGCCAAGTGGGCCATTGAGCTTGGACCCCACGGGCTCAGATATATACCCCGCACGGCGATCAAGTCCCAGGCACTCGTAGATTTCATCAACGATTGGGCGGAGTTACAGGCACCTGAGGAGAAACCAGATAATACATATTGGACTATTCATTTTGATGGGTCTAGACAGCTAGAGGGTTCGGGGGCTGGAGTCATATTAACCTCCCCACGAGGTGATAAGTTTTGTTATGTCCTCCGTTTAATGTTCCCTTGTACTAACAATGCAGCTGAATATGAGGATTTACTCCACGGTCTTCGGATGGCTAAAGAGATGAATTTGAGCCGGGTTAAGTGCTTCAGCGATTCAGATCTAGTGGCTCAGCAAGTGTCTGGCACTTGGGATTCTAAGGACCCACTCATGGCTGCATATCAGCGAGAGGTGGACACAGTGGCTGGTCACTTTAAAGGTTATCAGGTGGACCATATAGACCGGCGGAAGAATGAAGCGGCGGACACTTTAAGTCGTCTTGGTTCCCAACGTAAACCGGTTCCGCCCAATGTCTTTCTTGATGTGTTGCACAACCCGTCAGTCAAAATACCAACCGAAGAAGATTTGGCTGTTCCTGATCCGGAGGCTCAATTGGTGGCAGCTTTGCATGCCATACCGGATTGGATGATCCCATATCTGGATTACATGAACCGGGGCGAGTTACCACCTGAGGAAACGTTGGCCCGACAGATAATCCGGTGTTCCAAGTCCATGAGCATACTCAACGGGGAGTTACATCGTTACAGTGTTTCAGGAGAGATTCAACGATGCGTTTCTCCTCAAGAAGGTTGTGAGATTTTGTGAGAAATTCATGAAGGGGATTGCGGTCATCACGCCAGTTCAAAGTCGTTGGTTGCTAAAGTTTTTTGCCATGGTTTTTACTGGTTGACGGCGCATGCTAATGCAGAGGATTTGGTCAAAAGATGTGATGGATGTCAAAAGTTTGCCCGCCGTGCGCACGTTCCGGCTCAAGAGTTGCGGATGATTCCAATTACGTGGCCGTTTGCCACTTGGGGCTGGATATGGTTGGACCCTTCAAGCGCTCCAAGGACAAGAAGACCCATCTGTTAGTAGCAGTTGATAAATTCACTAAATGGGTAGAGGCAGAGCCAGTCAGCAAGTGTGATGCAGCCACATCGGTTCAATTCATCAAAAATGTGATATTCCGGTTTGGCTTTTCACATAGCATTATAACAGATAATGGCACTAACTTGTCAAAAGGAGAGATGGAAGAATTATGTCAATGTGAGCACATCCGGCTTGATCTAGCATCAGTGGCTCACCCCCAATCTAATGGTCAAGCGGAAAGGGCAAATCAAGAAATTCTGCGGGGTATCAAACCAAGGCTTATGGTTCCCTTAAAGCGGACGCTGGGTTGTTGGGTCGAAGAGCTACCTTCTATGATATGGAGCATCAACACCACACCCAATAGGTCTACGGGTTACACGCCTTTCTTCATGGTTTATGGAGCAGAGGCGGTTCTTCCTAGTGACATCCATCACGATTCGCCCCGTGTGGCAGCTTATGTTGAAGCTGATAATGAGAAGGCATGTCAGGATTCTCTGGACCTGTTGGATGAAGAGCGGGATCTTGCAGCAGCGCGTTCGGCGGTTTATCAACAAGATCTTCGACGTTATCACAGCCGCCGGGTTAAAACTAGAACCTTTCAAGAAGGTGATTTGGTGCTCCGGCTCATCCAGGATCAGACTGATATGCATAAGTTATCCCCCCTTTGGGAAGGACCCTTTGTGGTCAGCAAAAATTTGCACAACGGATCCTACTACCTCATTGATGTTCGAGAGCATGAAGACTCATGTCAAACGGAGGAGACAAAGCGTCCATGGAACATAGCTCTCCTTTGGCCTTACTATACTTGAAGCCATAGGCTT
Organism: Triticum urartu; assembly: GCF_056163025.1. Taxonomy (NCBI): domain Eukaryota; kingdom Viridiplantae; phylum Streptophyta; class Magnoliopsida; order Poales; family Poaceae; genus Triticum; species Triticum urartu. The sequence continues at coordinate 394,819,342 of NC_141876.1, read as the reverse complement.
TTTCACTTGTACATATTTATGACAGTGTATATACCATATAATAAATCGGAGCCTCCGTTATAAGTAGGGTATCTGTTCTTTCTTATATCATATGTGTGCTTTTACAAGTTAACGGTCAAAGCGGAGTCTTTGTTAAACCGGATTTAGCAACTGCATAAAGATAAAGAAAATCACTAGGGGGCTTGGTCATGTTTGAACCATAGCTACACCTCTTGATAGGCTTTTCAGCCACACAAGGACAAATTTGTGGATCCAAAGAGAGTATTGTGCACTGTACAAACTCAAACATAGGCACACGCTGAGCATCGCTCACAAAGTTACTTGGGGGCTCTTTTTTGCAAAGCAATAAAGAGTTTGAAAGGACCCTCGTAATTGGCTATCAAGCCACGGCTTGGAAGCCTGGTGTATTCACCTAAAACCCCGGGTTAACCTGCCTTCATCAAGTAAGCCACTCCTATCCAGGTAATCCTGGCATGACCCATCGAACATTTGACAAGTCAATCTTTTACAGACCCTGAACTTGTCATAGTTAAAACGGTGATTGGTTAATTGGAGGCCCATCTTAAAAGGCTTTGTTAAATGGTTTAACTCAGAGGCCTGGCAGCCATGAAAAGCCTCGATTTGGAGCCTGGCAGCTCGTAAAAAGCCTCGCATATTTTCCTATTTGAATTTTGTTTGTTGACAATCATAAGTATTTTTTGATAGACCGGCATCCTTGATCCGGCTTGCTTTCCAACCACCAGCTGTTGGCTCATGATCAGTTATAAACCGGTGGTCACTGACCCGGTATGGTTTGACTAAATCACCAGTTTTATGAAGAAAATCCGGTAGGTATACCGGTCCAGTTTAATAGATAGACCAGCATTATCAAGATGAGATTATCAAACGTATCAGGTTGGTGTTAAACACCTTTGCTGTATACACGTTTGCTCACTCAATGAGGTATGTTCTATACATTATTTTTTGTACAAACACTTGATTATTTAGCTCAAGTACTATATACTTCTTGGATATTATGACATGTTTAGCGGTAAACCGCTAGACACTTAAGTTTTTTGTACCCAGGAAGGCAAGTCATCATAGACTATGCATAAAATATATCCTGAAGGGCAGCATAGATTGTCACAAAGGGATATGAAGCATGCTCGATGGCATGGCAGATAAACAAAGTTTCAGCTAGATTGTCACAAAGGGATATGAAGCATGCTCGATGGCATGGCAGATAAACAAAGTTTCAGCTATCCTATTACATGAAGCTTTAAAGCGGCTCAACAGTGCCATTGTTTTTCACAGTACTCATATAAACCGGCGACCGGATCAGGACTCTTCATCACGACAGTTTGACGGTTGCGGATCAGTTGGTCTACGCACTTCTTCATCCCTCCCCAGCCGCTGGAAATCAGTCGTTGACCAATCGATTCCGGTTAAAGCTCGGAATACTGCTTCTTCATGGATAAGATCAGAAGGGTTAATATCAGGGGCATAAGTGTGCTTACGAATCGGAGGCACAAGTTCTTCGACTTCATGGATCTCGGCCGGCTGTCTTTTCCCTTCTGCATCATAAAACGGTTGAAAATGGGACATCGGTGTCTTCAGCTAATTTGCTGGCCGCTGGCCGCATCTATTTGGTCAACCGCCAAAGATCATCATTGTCAAAGTTTGAACCATCTTCTTTAACGCCTGGATACCCTTTTATGATATCCTCCGCTTCAAGATCTGGAATCCAGGCCTTGGCTCGAATAAGGGCAGTTAATGCTCCGGCTCTTACGGCGGCTCTTTTCAACTCGGCAATACGCGCCGGTAACATGCCCAGCTTCTCAAGTGTTTCCTTAATCAACGTTGGTGCCGGTTTGTTATAAGCTGCTGTACTTATGGCTCGCTGAGATCCAGAGTATAGCTGCTCAACCAATGTGTAGGCCGCTTTGAGCTTCATCCGCATATCTGCACCAAGATGAGTGATCCGAGTTCCTGCCAAAGATTTTTTCCACATCGTGGTCAGTTTTAAGATTCATTGACTGATGCAACATACATAAGCAGATACTTACCAAAGATAGCAGAGGTCATAGCGTTGATTTGGCGCTTCAAACCGGCTAGTTCTTCAGCCACCGGTTTTAGGGCTTCCTCGGCATCTATGGCTCTTTTGGTCAAACCGGCTTTTTCGGTCTCCCATGCAGCATGATCTTGATTGAAGGATTCTTTCAATTTTTCCATTCCGGCCAGGGCCTGGGTCAGCTCCTCTTTGGCTTTTGCAGCTTCGGCTTGTTGCGACTTCACATTTTCTTGCAAGTCAGAGTTTTTGGCATCTTTGCTTCTCAGTTCAGCCTGCAACATTGAAGGTATCTTCAACAAAACAACATATATATGCACTAAGTATAAAGCATATAACAAGTTATCCACTTCATACTTGGGGGCTAATGCTTATTTTCTCTCAAATACTACCTTCTATGCAAGTCTCCAGAACAATGCAAGCATTATCCTTGACACTTGGGGGCTAATGTACGTTTGTTCTAAACTGGCGGTGTGGATTAAAAACCGGATTAACTTGCCAAGTTAAACCGGCCTTTGGGGGCTATGCTACAGAATGTTATCTCTTTTTTCAAACATGAGTTTTATCTATGATTGAAGACACGCCTTGGCAAGGATTAATGATGGGATGCTTAAAGTGTTACAAAGACCCGGTTTATGATTGACAATCATAAAACGGCTCTTGGGGGCTACTTGGAATAGTATTTCAGCTATAAATCAATGTGCAAGGGAGAATAATTTACCTCATATCGTTCTTTCATCAAATTCACCAAACCGGCTTCATAATCCCGGTTTGAGTGCAGACGGTTCAAGAAGCCGGAATGAAGCTCATCAGCGTTAAGATGAGCATAGTTTGATAAGTCGCTACTCCATTTACCTTTATCCCTGGCAATTTGCTCTTCTTTGGCACTATGCTGAGCCAAGATGACGGATGACCAGGAGAACTGTGGCCAGCTCCAGTAATAATAACGTCATCTCCTTGGCCTTCAGGATTTTGGGCGGATGATGATGGAATTTCAGTGTTTTTCATTGGATTAGCCCGGTTTGGTTCTGCCGGTTCAGCATCAGGGGCGGCAGGCTCAACATCTGTGGGTTCGTCAGTATGTTGGTCATCAAGGGGCGGATCATCAAACGTTGTTTCATGATGGAAGCCTTCCGGTTCACCTGTTTGCTCCAGTTCAACTCTTGGTTCTTCTTCTTCAGAAACAGGGTCTTCTGGCGGATTGGTGACCCGAGCTTTCTTGCGGGGTCTGGCTTTGGCCCTGCAAACAGAATAAAAAGGGTTAACATTCTGTTCAAAAGATGTAGGGCGCATTGAAAGGAAAGGTTTTTCGTAACTCACCCAGCCACGGTTTTCAAAGGGGGGAGTTGAGTTGCTGTCGATTCACCAGAAGAGGAAAGAGGTGTCACCTGATAATTTGAATCGGGCGGATTAAGAGGCTGTCTGAAATAACCTGCCTTGGGGTAAGAATGGTCAGAAGTAGGAGAGACCTCAGACCAACACTTCCGAACCGGAGTATCAGGTAAACCGGTAGAGGTGACCTGTTGGCCACTGTGCCGAGTTGTCCGGTGAGCCTCATGCTGTTGAGTCTTCAAAATAAATGTTGGATCCAAGTGAGCAAGAGGATGAGAAAAGCTTACTTTCCGGATTGTTTGGCGAGGTTTTTGTGTTGGCATAGAGTTTGAACCGGAGGAAAGGGTAATTACCTCTACGTCCTCAGCCTGACTAGCTTCGGCCTCCTCCTGAGGAAGATCATTGTTAACAAGATGCATAAAAAGAGAGCCAAGTGAGTCAAGTTCTACCTCAGCTTCTGGGTCATCAGTATCATCATCAAGCTCCATATTAATCCGGTCAGCCGTTTTCCGCTTTGACGTCCGTTTTACGGCTTTGGTCTTCGGGCGAGTTGTCTTGGCCACTTTGTTCCAGTTGGCTTTGTCGCTTTCTCTATGGATTTCCGTTTCTAGAAGGGGTCATCACCCTATACATATAAAGAAGAAGGGTTACAGCTTGTATAAGTCAAAGATATTAGAGATGAAGAGGAAGTGTAATGCTTACAGCAGGCGGTTTGTTCTTGGTGTAGAAGGGACTCAGGCCAGTTTGACTACAGACCAGTTCCGATTCATTCAGAATCTTCTTTACACCTTCAGTAACTTCTTCCTTAGATAATTGGATGTTGCAGTGGCGTTGAGGATCGTCAACCTCACCGGTATATTCACACATTAAACCGGGACGCCGGCTTAGCAGCAAGATACTCCAGGATATCCAACAGCGTACAAAATCCACACCTGTTAAACCATTTGCCATAAAGGCCCGGAGCTTGGCGATTTGAAGAGCATATTTTGCCCTTTCTGAGGAGTTCAGGCGTTGTGGCATTAGGTGATTATTGGATAATCTATGATCTCGGAAGCCGGGGAGGGGATTCTCATCTTCAGGCGAAGTATCTCTGCAATAGAACCATGTTTGATTCCATTCCTTTGGATGGCTATGGTGTTTGGCATGAGGAAATTCCACTTCTTTCCGCTTTTGAATCGAAACACCACCAAGCTCTGTATTCGGGCCATTCACAAACTCTGTGCGCCGGTTTAAGTGAAAGAAAACCCGGAACAATTCTGCAGTTGGTTCTTCCTGTAAATAGGCTTCACAGAAGACTTGGAAATTGCATAAGTTGGAGACTGAATTGGGACCAATATCTTGTGGATGCAGTTGGAAGCTAGCAAGCACATCTCGATAAAATTTTAACCCTGGCGGTTTGAAACCATGGCTTATATGGTCAACAAAGATTACCACTTCACCTTGTCTTGGGGTTGGAGGATTCTCAGTTCCTGGGGCTCGCCATTTGATCTCAGTTTTCTTAGGCACAGAGTCGATGCTAACCATCTCATCTAGTTGAGCCTCAGTAACCCGGGAATGAGCCCAGTTGCAGGCAGTGAATTGTTTGGCCATTGCAAAGCGAACAAACTGAAAATGAAAGGCCGGTTTATAAATTATGCATGATCATACACAAGAGACAAGGGAGTAAGAAACATACTGATATAATAAATGGAACAACCAGGAGACTAGTATAATGAGAAAGAAGGTAATGCTAGCGCAGGATTGATCAGACATTATTAAACCGGAGCGTAATTATGAAGGTAACATGCTCTTCCGGTTTATCAGAGGGCTAATGGCATAGACTATTTATCCAATGTCAAATCGCTTATATTGGTGCGAGGAGAAACATATCTCATAGTGATGTATAAAACTTTCGGATCTAGAGATAAGACAGAAAAGCAAAAATAATTGGATCTTGAAGGGGTGCAGAACTGAAGCAATTTTTGACAGACAGATCAGTTGTTTGCGCATAAAGATTTGTGATGATCATGGTAGGTAAGCTACGGTAAGAGATGTATCAAGCATGAAGTGTCCATTTATTAAAGGAAGAACATGGAAGAATAGCACTGATGAACTTCGGAAGAACTGCGAGGAATATCGAAACCCTAGAACAGATCTATGGTGGAAAAAGCAGAGAACTTACCGGAGCTAGTGAGGAAGCAGAAGGGCGCCGCAGTTCTCTGATGCGTTCAGGGTGATGCAGCGGCCAAGGTCGGAGCAGAAACGACGGTCGACGGTGGCGCCGGAGTTCCAGAGGATGAGCGGCGCGAGGAAGACGATGCGAAGAGGCACGGGGGGAAATGGTGAAAATGACCCCTCGGTCCTATTTATAAGGCGAAGTGAAAAAATGACAAGTGTGGGAATTGAGGAGTCCAAAAAATGGATAAGTTAATAAAGGTGTCGCCTCGATAACTGGATATATATTAAATGAAGGAAATCTTCAATATCAACGGATGGATGACGTCAGGACAGTTTATCGTAATTTTTGAAGTATGACGTCACGGCGGTTTACAAGATCAAAAACGAAGACAAGAGAGAAGATTTTTTCTAAAGTGTGGAAGATTGACATGAACAAGTTCAAACCAATCTGGGGCCTAATGTTGGGGATATTACTACTGGAGGTAAACCGGCCTCGGGTAGCCAGGTTGACTCTTTGAAGATTAGAAGCCCATGAAGATGTAAAGATGCTAGCGCTTTACGGAGGGCCCAAAGGCAAGTTGCAGTATGTAAATGTAAATTGGCCCAGTCATGTAACTTGTATGGTAAGATAGAAAGAGAGAGGCCGAACCGGATACGTTTATAAACCAGCTTCGGGACTCTGTAGCCCGGCGGGCGTCAACCTATGTATATAAAGGGACGACCCGGCCGCGGTTTAGGAACAGACAACAACAACTCGAAAGCCACACAAAGCGGATTCGCTCCCTGGCCTTCGAAACCCTAGCAATACCAATCACAACTAGACATAGGCTTTTACCTTCATCGAAGGGGCCGAACTAGTATAAACTCCCGTGTCCCCTTGTCCGGTTTAACCCCTTTAAGCTAACCCGTTGTGATGGCTCCACAACTAAGTCCTTTCACGAGGACATCTGCCGTGACAAACCCACGACAATGTACATCCATGACAAATTTATGACAGAATCAAGATAGTCATACATGTGCTGTCGTAGAAGTGTTCCATGACATCCCCAAAATTATCATCACGGAAGTGTCCATTCCATGACGATAAATCGCGCGTCACAGAAGTGCTTTCGTCAAGGGTGACCGACACGTGGCATCCACCGTAACGGAACATTGTTAAGCTATCGGGTCAGGTTTTGGATCCGATAACCCGTTAACAACCCCGACCAATGGGGATTTTCCACGTGTAAAATCATCATTGGCTGGAGGAGACACGTGTCAGGTCCGCGTTGGCACAGGTGTCACTCATCCAATGGGCGAGACGCGCCTATGATATGTTGACACGTGGACCGACCCATCAAGTTTAAATGGGCCGGCCCAACTGAAGGCCCACAAGATTTTGCGAACCATAATGGGCCGGCCTAGCTAAAGGCCCACGAGATTTTGCGGACCATAATGGGCTGGCCCAGCTAAAGGCCCACAAGATTTTGCAGGCCATAATGGGTCGGCCTAGGTAAAGGCCCACAAGATTTTTATGTGCCATAATGGGCCGGCCCAGGTAAAGGCCCACAAGATTCTTGCGGATCATAATGGGCCGGCCCAGCTAAAGGCCCACGAGATTTCGCCGACATTAATGGGCCAGCCCAGCTGTAGGCCCATAAGATTTTGAGGACCCTAGTAGGCCGGCCCATTAACTGGCTGCCATGTTTTGGGCCAAATGTCAGCCCATATTTGATCCGGTCCATTAATGGCCTGCCACGCTCCGGGCCTAATAGTGGCCCATATGTGATCCGGCCCGTTAAAAGCCTACCATGTTCTGGGCCAAATTACGGCCCAGATCAGGTTCAGCCCTTTAAGAGGCTTTGGGCTGAATTATGGCCCATATCAGATTCGGCCCGTCAACTGGACACTATGCTTTTGGGCCCACTTGCTAAAGGACCACTTAGTAATTCGGCATGATATTAGTTTTGGCCTATTAAGGGCCCGTTTAACATTTCAGCCCTATATTAATTTCGGCCTGTTAAAAACCCGTCATATAGTTGGGCCTAACTACGGCCCGGTTTGCATCCGATCTGCTCGCAGCCGATATCTGATTGGGTCAAACAAGGACCGAGACAATTTTGGCATGTTAAAAGCCCGTGATTTGATTCGCACAATCATGGGTCGGGGTTCATTTTGGGCTGCTGCTGGCCCATGAGCTGTTCAACACGTTTCAGGCCCAACCTACATCGTGATTGCATGACAGCCCGATTATGTACCGTAATTTTACGATTTGGACGGTTTACTGCGAAGACAGGATATATATATACAGTAAAATAACTGCAGCATCGTGAATAAGAAAAAACCTAGACTATACAATAAAGAAATTACGACATATTACATCCATTGGGCATCAAAGTTCGCCACTATGATAATAAAGCACAAGCAGACAGCATGTTACATACACTGGGCATCAAAGATCGCCACCAGTGCAAATAAACACTCCGACAAAATAATATACAAAACTGACAGCACTTTAATAGAGTTCAAGAAAGGTTAGCCCTGCTGGGGAGGTGCAGCGCAAGCAGCTGAGCAAGATGATGAGACTGCGCTTGTTCAACACTTATATCTTCCTCACTCTGAAAGATAAACAAGCAGACAGATGACAGGTTTTGCACATAAAAGTATCAGTGCTGGCAATTCATCACATTTCTTACTGACGAATAAAGTGACACAGTTTAAAATTGCATTAACACAATATGGTATTGTTCAGGTCAAGACATGGCAGGAAATGACATTGTGAAGGAGTTGGCAGCTTCACGACACCACTGGATTACAGATCAAGAACTCATAAGTATCAATGGTTAGTGTGTTGTCAATTTATACCATTTTAGATTGGCAAATAAAGAGATGGTTTAAATAATAATAGAATGATATGACATTGTTCATAGTTAAGACATTGCAGAATATGACATTGTGCTATAGTGGGTAGGTTCACCACACCACTGGATTACGGATGAAGAACAGAAGCATACATGCAGTGCAAAAGAAGATCACTTGCTCTGTATAGTTTAATTTACATGGTATGAAGAGGGAACTTGGTTGTACAACTGAAAAATTAAATTGAGAAAGGACAAACTTTTGTTTATGAACTACATAATAAACATTAAACAAGCAATTTGATGCAAACACCAAAAATAAACAGCTGTTGCAGTCATGCCTAACCAAATATATACAACAAAGTTTGAAGGCTTGAGATGGACAAACTTACATTATTGGTGAAGACATGCTCTATAAAGGCCTTGTCCATGCTGATGGGGGGCAATTCAAGAAGTTTACCACAGAATCTTCTTCAAAATCATTGCCTTTATTCTACATTTTGTTAAGAGTAAATATAGATGTGATAATATACGAAAAAATGGAGAATATTTAAGATAAGATGAAGAGTGATGCTACATAACCAAGTAGCTATAAATGTAAGTGCAGCGATACAGGCAAAAGGTACAGCCAAGAGCAATGCACAGCTAAACTTCTTCAGTACCAACCTTATGGTAAGAGTAAATATAGATCTGATGTGTAGAAAATGGAGAGAAAAGGAAAATAAGTTGTAGAGTGATGGTACATGAACAACTACATGTCATTATAAGTACACTGATAAAGGACAGCATGTACTTACAAGAACAATGCAGAGCTAAAAAAACATTGGCATTGGATATATTCTACACTAATGTAACCATTCATACATATCAGATAATTTGGAGCGAACAATTGATAAGCAAGCTATCATGCATACTGCTGTCACATAATGAACCAGGTATGTATGCAAGTACAGTGATACAGGACAATAGGTACTAACAAGAGCAAAGCAGCGGGCAGGATATTTGTGATATCCTGTCATTCTTGTCAACCCGGAATTCTTCTTCGAGCAGATTTCCTGCAAAAAAGATCCGTAAGGCACATGCGGAAAAGTAGAAGTTCAAATTGTCATGTGATTTCATAGACAGTATCTCATCCTGGGAACGAGACCAGTGCATAACAAGGTTTTTCCATTCAATGTCTTCTAAATTTAGCACAGGAGACTTCAACAGAAATTCGTTTATAGACTTGCCATCAAAGTGTGATTTCCTCAGGTAACACCGATACTGCTGCAATGCTTCCTTGAAAAGCACAAGAAAGCTTTGCTCGTCATGACTATCCAGATTGACCCTCGCCTAGTTACAACAATGTAATGTAAATCATTGATGTGTTCAATTAGCAGAAAACAGGAAAATAATAACCATGAATAATAGCACTTACACGTAAGTTGGACAGGAAGATGTGAAAATGGTGTTTGTCTTCACAATAATCTTCCCATGATGGGAATATATGCATGTAGTCCCTAACAATATTGAAAGCATTGTCTTTTAAACTGGGAATAAATGGAATGGGGTTCCAATCTGCAGGAATTGGTCGTCTCTGCAGTTGGGATAGGTCTTCGGCCGGTGGACTTGCTGTACTTTTTGCTGGAGTGGGATTTTTCTGTGGTACAGCTGGTGCTATGGCAAATGAAATCGGTATACCTTTTGCTGGAGTGCAAGTCCTGTGTGGAGGGGCTAGTGGTGTGGCCAGTGAAGTATGGGTACAGTCTGCTGGAGTCGGTCCTACGTTTTGTGTCACTGGTTGTACAGCCAATATAACTGGGGTGATGTCTAATTTCTCCGGCACCACCACGTTTTTCAAGGACTTTGCTGGTGCTCCTTCAGGTTCGGCAATCACCCTCTTCCTTTTTTATGTCTGATGCACAAGAATAGCATTTGAGTGGAAAAACATGGTATGATGACAGATGGAATATGCATTGATAATGGATGGGCATGGCATCTCGACATATATGATGAGTAAACTAAGCAGATGGCGGTGCAACAAAGTAGAAGAAATGCAAGACAACATATGCAAGATACCCGCAATCAATAAAACATTGCCAAATTAGAACAGGCACCTTGATGGGTGAACAGGACAGGCCATCTGCCTTTGACTCCTCGAGGTTAGAATAGTCATTAGGATCATATTCTGAACAAGAATCAACATGTGGGGAGAGTATGAGTTTCATTGCATCCAGAATGGCACTCAATGCCTTGGTGCCAATTTTGTAAGTCATTGCAGTATTTAGCTTCAAGAGTGGACTGTTGCTAGTGCGACACAAAGCAGCTACACAGATCATAGTGTAGATATAACGGGAAAACCTTAAGCATCAGAGTAAAATCGGCAAAGTGGAACTTGCTGGAATATATGTGCTAGTATTGCCGGTACGGCTAGAAAGGCATCGGATACTGACTCTCTTCAAGTGAAGTTGCAGTACTATTAATATCAGTGTAACTCTCAAAGGCGACACAGCTCCCCGCATTTCCTTGCTATTCTTATAGGATTCAAGTGGGCAGGCCACTACAAATCCTATTCCTATGTTTACAAGATCCTATGAATCAAAGAGGCTCAAAGTGTCCATCACAACCGACCATATAGACCTCTACACTGCAAATGTCCCTGCTCATCTTCAGTACAAGGAACATATTGTACTACTATCATACTCCCTCCATTCCAAAATATAAGTCTTGGTAGAGATTTCCACTATGGATCACATACAGATGTATCCAGATACATTTTAGAGTGTAGATTCACTCATTTTGCTCCATATGTAGTCCATGGTGGAATCTATACAAAGACTTGTATTTAGGAACGGAGAGAGTACATATTAAAGAAGAACGGAAGAGGAACATGGTAAAGAAGAGCAAGCCGATTTTGGATAATAAAATGTTGGTTGCGCAGTGCCCACACATGATGAACCAGAGCGCATTAAGAATGCAACTCCCAGCTGTCTCTCGACCATTTCAGGCGGTTGGATGAAGATCCTACGTCTCCTAACCCTTCTTCTTCCTCGTCTCTGATTCTTCCCATACAGAACACCGCACGGGCCGCCAGCCGGACCACCGGCCCCCACCGCCTGTGTTCCTCCGCCACCCCACCCCCCCACCCCCGCCCCAACCCCCACCCACGTCGAGTTTTCTTTGTTCGGCGAGGCCCCACAACCACCCGAGCCCCTTCGATCGCACCGACGAACTCCGGCGAGCTCTGAAAAATCGACTGACCCATTTTTGAAATTTAGTCTACTGTGATTTAACTAGTGTGGAATATAAAGGGGGAAAACCATAAGCATTGGGAGTATAGTGTTGAGCGTGCCATGGCGGATCTGAAGGTGCAAACCGGACAAAGGCAACTTCGCAACCAAGACAAGAAATCAGAGTAAAGCAGTGGCGATCTATTTTCTTGCTGCGATAAATAAGTTGAGCAGATACGAAAGAGTACCGTGTCTGGTGCGGCGCCGTGTACGCATCTGCTGAGAATTTGATGGTGCTGCGGTAGCGATGGCTGTCGGCGGCGTGGAAGCAGATCTAGGAGGGTAGACGGTGGCGGCGGGGCGCGGTGGACGAGACGGTCGTAGGAGCGGCGTCGGCAAGGTGGACGACGGCGGGGATGAAGCGAGAGGACGGGATGCAAGGTTCCCGGTCCGAAGCCGTGGACGAGAGAGGTCGATCTCTTGTAATGGACGGCAGCGTTGGGGTATCAGCTCCGGCATGGTGGAGGAGGACGGTGGTGATGGGGTGGCGGACGGCGGTGGTCGGAGGAGGGTGGGGTGGAGAGGGTGTTTTGGCGCCCACGGAGTACGAATGGGGAAAAGGGAGGTAGAGAGGAAGGGGGAACCATGTATTCAGGGCGCGCTTGTCTCAAATGTGAGGAAATTTACAAACTTATCCCCCGTTTCAAATTTCTACTACATCACAGCAACATTAGTCGGTTGGGGATAGGACGGTAATCTCACATACATCGAATATTTGCCGACGAGAGTTTGTTTTTGGCGCCCACCGTGTATGAATATGAATCGGGGAGGGAGTCGATTTCGGCCGAGGACACACTGTGTTTTGGCGCCCACCGTGTATGAATCCGGGTGGGAGGCGGTTACGTCACGTTTGGGTGAAATTACAAACCTACCACTATCGAAACATATAGAAATCCAGCAGATAGGCTTTGCGTGGCAGGGATAGGCAATAGTGATTTCCATCTCGCAGATTTTGGTTTCGGACGGTTACTGCGACTTTTCCCGCTTCGTTCAAATTTTGCAGAGTGCATGTTTACCGTGCCAACTCAATTCGAATCCCGTTTGTATTCTATATTTTTTTGGGAGGGATCCATTATCAATTGGAATTACATTCTATATACATCATTTTTTATATATACTTTCAAAAGCACAACACCATTTATACATAAATATGGTTTACAAATGGCATGATCTCAGACTCATAAGGTTGTATCCACCAATTTGGATTTTCAAATATTTGAAACCACTTTATGTTGAAATCCAATGTATGCATTCCTCGCTAACTGTCTCCAATTAATGTGTGTTTCATGCGGGTTTTTTTACTTCTCAAACATATATAATGTGTTTCACACACGCAACATATAGTGTAATCTCGTTTAGACATTAATTGCATATAAACCATGCATTGTTTGTAACTGAAGAATCTATGGATCACCAATATTGATAAACTATATAACATTACATGTGTGCCCAAATTCAAATGAATATGCATGTTTGATACACCAATTTGCTTTATGATATTATCGATGTCGTGATCTCCAGTTTAAATATTTGAATCCCCTTTAATCTAGATATTCGTCTCATATAGCTATCACTTATGCTTATATAGGACTATCTCTCTGGACCTATACACGTTCATCGTCTCTCAGGTATCTCTCGTGCTACCTGTATGTCGACAATGATCTTTTATCTTCGTAACACACTGAAGGTACTCTCTCCCTCGACCTTCATCACTCTATCTCTCTCTAAGTATATCTCGCTCCCTGCTATGTGTCTCTAACTATGATTCTCCATGTGGAATCTCTTTCTCTCACACAAACACGAAACTTTGTCTCCCGGGGTCTCATTTATCTCTACTATTCCCATGTGTGCCACTCGCACACCCCTCATACAGAGATGTCTTTCGCTCCTTAGATATGAGAACCTACGACTCTTCCTCTTCAATATCGCTTTCTCACACACAAACACAAACTCTGTCTCCCAGGGTCTCATATTTCTCCATTGTTCTCTTGTATGTCGCTCACACACACCTTCTCTCCCTAGAGATATCTTGCGTTCCCTCGTATGTCTCTCTAGCTATCACTCTCATTGTGAAATATCTTTCTCTCTCGCAGACACAAAACTCCGTCTCTCTGGATCTCATTTCTCTCTGATACTTGTTTGTATGTGACTCACATGCACCCTCTCTCTATCTCTCTCACACCCACACACATAACCCAGCCTTCTGATCCACTCGACTCCTATCTCTAACACACACTAGCTAGCATCTTTATCTTTCTATTTATCTGTTTCTCCATCAACCTTCTTTCTCGCCCTCACTCTTGATACCTATCACGCACACTACATATGTTTCTCTCTACATGCAGTCAAGTGCCCTCTCACACACATATATAACTTCACCCTTTGAACCACCTGACAGTCATCTCCAACATCCAAACTAGCGGATGTCCCTCTAGCTAGCATCTCCATCTTTGTATCTATCTATAGTTTCTCCGTCAACATTTCTTTCTCGCACGGAGTCTTGCTTCCTATCACCCACACTATATATGTCTCTCCGTACATATGCATTTATAGGTTGGTCTCTTTTGCACAATCGTTGCGCCTCACTCCCTCTGCTCGCCATAGATGCATGCTCCAGCCCACGCCACTATCTCTTAAAGACAAAAACACATGCTCAATTGTCGGGCCTTCTTCCCTGCATTCTCACATGCATGCATATTGTCATACCGATCCGTCTCTCCCATGTCGTTGATCTTATGACTTATGTCTTCTTTCTTTTATCTCGATCATGCGCGCGCGCACACACACACATCCCATGTATACATGTATACCTATCACACATGCACGTTCAAGGTCTCTATGTCTCCATACATAGTTAATTACCCTCAATCCTAACGCCACATCGAATCGTTCTTCTCTTTTGTGCACATAACTTCCGCCTGGATGGGTAAAACACACACTCACACTTAACAATCTCCATCTAGCTACCCCCTCCCCCCGCCTCTCACTCTTTCCCTGTATCCCCGAAATCAATAATACCATCCCTTTCTTTAATTCCCGCCTACATGCACCATCGATATATAGTAGTCTTCCTCGGTGTCTCTAGAACAAACACGTTCTCTCGATGTCGACTCCTCTCACGCGCACACACCTTCTCTTCCCTCTCTACGGGCATTTTCTCTCTCGCACCCCATCGTTGGTGGCCTCTGCCATACACATCACCTCTCTATGATGAAGCCATGCACACTTAAATTACATCCGCCACAGAGGACCCCGCAACACACACACACACACACGCACGCACGCACCCCCCCCACACACACACTAAGACTCCATCTCTCTCACACACACACACAAACACACACACACACGCACGCACGCACACCCCCCCCACACACACACACTAAGACTCCATCTCTCTCTCACACACACACAAACTAAGACTCCATCTCTCTCTCTCCTCTCTCTCTCACACACACACACCCCACACACACACACTAAGACTCCATCTCACACACACATGCTCTAGGCAGAGCATTTGTTCCTACCACCCTTCATCCAACCTTACCCGTATGATAAACAATCACCTTTATTTACTTGCATAACATGGACAAATTCCACTTTACTTTAGTAGTCAGCAACCTTATCATCTGTACCCTTATAAAAAAATGAGTTGGCGGTGATGGTGTGCCTGCCATCTTGTAATACAGATTGTATGATCTATATCTGAGGATAGAAAGCAAACTATGATAATTTTACAAAAGATACCCGCACCTCTCTCCACATCATTATCTTCCGCAACCTCATTGTTCAGCAATTAAAAAGGAATAAGTCTCTGGAACAATCTAGCATGCATGGTGGCCGCTGCTGCCTGCCGGCGCCGTCCATCCCCATGCCTCCTCCCATTTCGACCACCAGTCACCACCACACTCCACTCCTCCTCGCCTTATCTCTCATCTTTCATTTTTTCGATGACATTCTCGAGATACCAGTTTTTCAATAAAATTCTCGAGATATCATTAGTTTTTACACATGGGATTACTCCTGCATGGGTCAATGACAATAGGTGTTTTGTAAAAAAAATGCATATTGATGTTCCGTGCAATGCACGAGAATCTTGCTTGTAATTATATAACGCAAATCACGAGCAGGAAGTGACATTTTTTTGACACAACCACGTTAACATGGCCACGTAAATCACTAGCTAATGTAAATACCATTATACTTGTATCCCGATGCAAAAGGTTGAGTACATGTCCGAAGAGTAGAGTCACACACACGCACTCTATCTCTCAGAATCTCTCTCACACACACACCAGTTATGTTACGCCCACTTAAGCAGACACGTATGTTACAATTTGTGCACCCGCAGGTACACGTGATGTTGCGCATTTATTTAAGATGGAAGGCGAACCCAAACAGTAGCTGCATTCATTCCCCTCCCGCTGCCTCTTCTCTGGTCGCCGTCGCCCGGTAGCCA
Organism: Triticum urartu; assembly: GCF_056163025.1. Lineage (NCBI taxonomy): Eukaryota > Viridiplantae > Streptophyta > Magnoliopsida > Poales > Poaceae > Triticum > Triticum urartu. The sequence continues at coordinate 394,803,241 of NC_141876.1, read as the reverse complement.
TGGGCCATCCGAAGGTAACAACATACGCCATACTCCCGCCGGAGCGGCGCTTTAATATGGAAATTTTAGTGGTCATGCATGCATATTTTTGTGCTAGCACTCCTATATAAGGGTTGACCGGTCGCTTCCCGCAGATGTGCGCGGGCGGTGGAAGAGGAAGGAGAAGGGAAGCGGGCTGTGGAGTAACGTTTTTACCACAATTTCTTAGGAAACTGAGTGCAATAATTGAGTAGTTTTGCAAACTACTAGTACTACACCTGAAACGGTTCAAAACCTATACTCCCTTTCCAGCGCGCGCTTCCCGCGTGAAATAGTCAGCGTCGCCCTGGAGTGTTATGCCGCATTAATGCCCGCCAGAGCGGAGGCGACCTCTCACTGGCACCGGCTTTGAAGTGGCACGACCGCCGAGAGAGCGCAGATTCCCGGTGCACGTGACTGCTCCGCGTCGAGACTGGCCATAGGCCCTGTTTGTATCCATGGGTTAGAGTTAGTTTGAGCTAGTTGGGGCTCAAATAGCCCTAAAGTATCCAAGCATGAGGGTTTAAATTGGAGCAAGTTGCAGCAAACCCACCAAAAAACTATCCCACCCAAGAGGTGCTAACTGGAGATAGTTCTCATTGGGACCACTGAAAAATCACTTTTCTCTCTCCATGAAGTGCATTTATTGTCAATCTAACCCTGTCACCCAAACACCTCTTTGGCTACAATTAGTTCAGGGTTAGTCATGAGTTAGTCTAACCTCTAGCTAAGTTAGCGTATCAAACAGGAGCAGTATAGGATATGCAAGTTGCTCGAAGCATACAGGCAAATTCGTACGTGAAAGGATTTTTTTCTTTTTGAAAACGGAACGTGAAAGGAATTTTTTTAGAATGCTCTTGGCATGTCACTAACATGTGATAGTTAACCGACCTCAATAGACGACAGAAACGCCAGCCCGCCGCACTTTGATAGAGACGGGGAGGGAGAAGCGATACAGGCTGCTGGATTACTAGAGATAGGTGTCGCACGGAAGCCAAGAAATATGGTGATAGCGTGGGTTAGCCATGTACTAGTATGATGTAACTACACTGGGCTGTCATGTTTCATACTCTTTCAGTCCACTGTGGAGATGATTGGTTAATTTCATATCGCTGAATAATATTAAATATTATGAGTGCAGACGCTCCACCACGAGGTTCCTTGCTCCTTCTCGGTCGTCCGGAATCTATGTTCTTCCACTCTATTTTTTACGTGAGCTTTGTTCATCCTTTTGCCAACACGCGAGACATCTAGCATCAAGGTGCACGTGTTATGCAAGGATCGTTCCATCTATATGAAGAACACGTGGGACTGGAACTACGAGACGGACATGTACCCAGGAGTGGACGTACGAACCTGAGTAATGTAGCGCAGTAAGTGAAGTAGAAAGGCACAAATGGTACGAACATGCGTCGCATATAGGGTGTGTTTGGTTGCGTTCTTGTCTCAGCATAGTTGTTCCCTCTTCATGCATGCTCAACTCAACACCCCTCTTCATGCATGCTCTCTTCATGCATGCTTCTAGTGTATTTGTGCTAAACTAGTGTGGACTCATGCACCCTCCATACACTCTACCAAACACCCAAAAGTAGGTCGAGAAGGGAACTCTTGGGCGGCATTTGTCTCTTACTACGTACTACCACTAAATGTTGTATGTGCAATGCACGGTGATGTTATGGAGTACGTGCCTAAGTACTCTACTACTACTATATTAGTTGGAGGCACATATTAACTTTTATATTTGTTTACGTGTATGCCCCGAGACCTTCCAACTAGACGTGTCTTTCTCTCCAGGTCGCGCTTTGTATCGTTCATACCACTAAGTACTACTACGTGTGGTCTCCGACCCAGAAGTGGAAGAAGTGGAGACGCTCTACCACGTTGTTTTTTTATGCTGGGCTCTACCACGTTGTTCATGTCCCACTCCTTTCGCTGACGTGTGGGACATCCAGCACGTGCCGTGTTTGGCACCCTTCGTCGTAAGAGTTGAAACGCTAGCATTCATCATAAATAAAAAATAATTATAAATTGGCAGTGATACTATTTTTTTGTGAACCAATCAGCAGTGATACTATACCACGCGGTTTCCTTGCTCCTCGATATTGGAAAGAATACTTCCGTTCGCCAACATGTGGGACGTCGACCATCCTGGTCCACTTGCCATGCACGCAGAACTCCAAGGGAGAGTCACCCAGGTCGTTGCGCCACAGTAACAATGACTAATGAGCTGTCAAAACACAGGCCCACTTCCCACTTTGAAGTTGCTCGGACAAAGGAACCATCATGACTTCGTTGAATTCCGCTTCTTGAAGAAAACTACTGTACCAACAGTACTGCTAGCTACAGTAGTTACTCCAACAGAGGCCTCCTTTCGTTCATAGGATAGGAATATGAAAATCACAGGAAGTGAGATGACATGCATCTCAATTCCTATAGAGAAAGAGATGCCATTTGATGCTTAGGATAGGAATTTTTCCATTTAGTCTAGGCTAATGTACTGGTAATTTGCTCTAAAAACTACAGTAGTAACTAGTAGTATTGGTACATGCTCGTACTCAGACACGGACACACACACTAACTACTAGTACTACTACTTCTCACATGCTGGCCAGACGCCGTCATTCTCTTTCCCGGCTTTGTCGGCGACACCCCATCGTGCTTGGATCTCCGCCGACCTCTCTGCAGCAGCGCGTGCGTCCTTTTCTTTCTTGCGGCGGCGGGCCTCTCTTTTCTTGAGTGCTTTCTGAATTTTCTGCTCCCTCTGTGCGGCTTTGGCCGCCTCTTGCTCTACCACCCATTCGGCCTTGGCATCTTCAAATTCCTCCCACATAGTTCTGAGGTCGCGAGCGGCGATGAACTCGGCACGGTGGGATGCCATCGCTTCCCTACCATTTTGTGTGCGGTCGTGGGCGGTGAGGAACTCGGCGCGGCGGGATGCCATCGCTGCCTTACCGGTTAGTGTGCGGCGCGGTGGCATGAACGACGCTTGGTGAGAGCTCTGGGGTGGAGTGGCCAGACAACCGTATAGTGCATTGGTTTATCAAGAGCTCAAGGATAGAAGACGAAGCAAATTTGGATTCCCCTTCAATCCTGGTCATTTATTACCGAGTAAAATGCATTGGCGGTCATCGAACTTGTCTTGATAGCTCACTTTCATCATTGTATACGAGATATGGTGATTATACGGTCACTGGCTTAGCGTATAGCTCCGTATTTGTCTGGTTGACCAGTCAAACAGTCTGCATGCGCCTCATCAGCTCATGTTCTTTATCTATCTACGCGGGCCTACTTGTTAATGGAGAAAGAAATACTGTAAAAACAAAAATTATGCGTATGTGGGGAATCAAACCACGGACTCATTGCTACAACGCACCCTCGTCAGCCAAATGAAAATGAAATACTTCGCGTCAGACACTCACGCTCACGCTGTCAAAGCATGCTAATGCATGCACGTCACCCTCTAGAACAAAGTCCTGCTCACGGCGCAACGCAAACGGCGAGCCCATCACCTGCGCGCCCTGGCGGTGCCTGACATTACTGTTCAGACGTTTGATGGAGGCCAAGACGAACGCCGAGCATGTATTCACCTGGCTCAACACCAACGGTCATACTCGGACCGCCTTGCTCATGTATATCGTCCATCACAACGACAATCTATAAAACAACCTAAGCTAGAGAGGGTACTATGGTAGTATGGTACGGAGTATGTACTATCGTGAGCGACCGATCTTAGTGCCACTGCACACCGAAACCCCTTCCATCACTAGCGCGCGCTGCCCGCCTGAAACGGTCACCGTCTCTCCAGAATGTCAATGCCGCATTCACCGGACTTAACTGCAGGTGCAATTGGTGTGTCACTGATTCGCCCGCCTTTCCTTCGTCGGTACAGAAGAAAAATGGCAGAAGTGAGTAGCCTGGAGTGAGGTTTTCTTCAACAAAGGGAAGAAAGGGCTTGAACGAGCGTTCCAGTGAAATGATGATTGCTTTGTCCAGTCCAACTTGGAGGCCACCTTACCACTGCTGGTAAAGGTGTGGGTTTTGTGATATGATGGGTCATGACGGCCACACAGGGGTGACAGGTGAGTCTCGACTGTAGCACCTCGCTGTGATTTGGTGGATGGCACGCGGGCCCGGATGCTTTGAAATGTCCCGCATGTAGATAGAGCAGCTAGTCATATAGGAGTGCTCAATATTGTGCACCACGACCAAGGTAGAGAGAAAAACGAGAGAACTACGTAATTAATGCATGAGTTTAATTAGGGTAGTTTTGTAAAGTACGAGATACATTCCTCCAATCGCAAAATGCCTTGGTTCATGAGATTTAAGATTTGAGCCCTATAAACCGGAAGGGAGGGAGTACTGCACACGATGTAGTCTAGTCACTTGTTGAAATCTCTAGAAAGGCAAATACTCCTTTCCGGTTTACGGGGCTATACTACTCCCTCCGTCTAGTTGTGTAAGTCATCTTACGAAAACCAAATAGTCCCAAAACACTTACGCGCGGTGCATTAACTTCTACCTTGTTTCTTGTTTCTTGACATATCAACCAATAAGAGATGAGAGGTGTGCATGCTTTTAATGACTTGCAATGGCTAGTTCATTGCATGCAATGCTATTAATTAGCAAATAAACATTGGTGACCCCAGGATGAAACGGTGCTAAGCGCGTGGACCTATGCAGAATGAGTATCAACCAATGGATGATGGAGTTTAATTGTTAAACAATAGCAATTTTGTCTCATGCAAGAGCCTGGCTAGTACTCCAAGGAACCGCACCACGCGAGCGTTCGCAACTGCCATGTTCGGGTTGCGCTTGGCTCTTCGCCTCTTCGAGAAGACGAACAATGATGTTACTCCTACTTCTACTGTATCGAATCCACTGCTGCATGTCCGTCCACCTCGCGCGGGAGGGATAGCGTGTAGCGAAAGCTTCTACTTATTGCTCCTGCCTTTGCGTCTATGACAGGTGGGCCCAACAGGTGGTTGGCCCTCCTGTCATGCAGCCAAAGGCAGGTGCAGTTAAGGCACCGGATCTCAGTCCGCGAGGGGGAGGGCGTTGTAGTAATCAAATTTCTCGGTCTTGTATGAGTTAACGCGACACATCAAAGCACTGCACTCAATATAAGTATTTTTACACATTTCAAATGGGCTACTTCGTATGTAGGAGTAGACATATTCTGCTTCGTATGTAGTCACTTGTTGCAATCTCTAAAAAAACTTATATTTGGAAACGGAGGGAGTACAATACATGCATGCATGCCGTGACTTTCCTTTTGATACTTTCATGTGTTGATTTGATGCACCTTGCCAAATTTTGACTATAAATTTAACTAGGGAAAACTTTGTTTTTGCCACTCTAACTCTTGCCCACTTCTCTTATGCCATTCTAGAATTTGACATCTCACTTTTGCCACTCTTAACTTTTGAGAATATATCACAAATGCCATTCTGTTACACATCCGTGAGTTGACTGTTTATTCTAGCGAGTTGACCAGAAAAAGACTTGTCGGTATTTGTAAAATGACATACGGTGCCCCTACTGACTTGTGGGGCCACTTTGCAAGTGACCCATACCCAAAACTGTACACACACAAGTCAAAAAAAGTCTAAACACACACGAACTACTCAGATCCAACCACAGCATACACCCATCAAATCCATGAGAATAACCTACCACATTGCATCCCCCGGCCGTCCGCCGCCACGTCCACACCTCGCCGTCCGCCGCCCCCTCCGGCCTCCCCGGGTCTTCTCCAGCATCCCCTCCACGCCCTCCTCCTTTGGCCTCGCCGAAGCCTCGCGCATCTCCGGTCTCCCCTCCGTGGTGCCCTGCTCCGGCCTCGCCAACGCATCGCGTATCTCCGGCCTTCCCTCTGCAGCATCCTTCTCCGGCCTCACTCCTCGACGCGTTCCACACCAGCGACTGCCCTCCCTCCGCCTTTAGCAGCTCCCATGAAGTGAATCAAGCGCACGGGATGGAGGGAGCCGTGTCGTCGGCCATGGCGGCAGGGGCGGCCCAGAAGACCTCAAATCTGATGGTTCCTCTCCCTGATGGCAAGTTCTCAAATCATACATTTCCTTATCTTATAGATTCGTTATGTGTACATCCATATTAGTGTCCTGCTTGGCATCTTTTTTTGTTATAAAGGGAACATGTTGTTGATGTAAATTTGGCACAAAGACGGTCTCAGTATATCCCCAGTATATTAAGATGGAGCCAGGGCTGTTATATCTGTAGTTATTTCTGATTAGTCACAAGGTGATGTCCAGTCTTTAACACTGTAGATGTTAAATGGATCTGGCTAATATAAAGGATCACACTATAGCACTTGTGTACTTGATGAACATTTTTGGCAGTGGTGTCTCCAAGCAAACAGGTTGCCAATCTTCTGTTTCTTCATCTTATAGTTGGGGTTGGCAGTGGTGTCTAGTTATACACATGCCCTGTTCCGTGAGTGAAGAACAAGAACAACTAGGGACCTTGCTATTTAGATTGGAAGATGGATTTGTACTCCTATGAAGTAATTTGTTGATATTTAGAATTTCTTAACCTCTTTACTATGATGTTATTATTGTGCTTATTTCTGGTCAAAATATTGTGTAATTATGTGTGATGTTAGATTTTCAAATAGGTCATGCCAAAATTTGTATACCATCAGCTAATAATATAGTGAATATATACGTTACTCTAATGGAAAAATCAATATTTGGCAAAAACGGGAGTGGCAAAAGCAAAACAAATAACTGAGGGCAATATGGTCTTTTTCATGCTTCGTTTGGTCAAAACGTCCATTGACCTAACAGAATGGCATTTCTGATATATTGTCAAAAGCTATAAGTGGCAAAAGTGATATGTCAATTTTTAGAGTGGCATAAGTGAAGTTGGCAAAAACTAAAGTGGCAAAAACAAAGTTTTCCCATTTAACTAACCAAATTTTCATGCATGTCACAAAAAATTACGGGGATGTTTGGATTGTGACTATGTTTGTCTTATGTTGCCACATTATTTTTCCCACACTTGCCACACTTGCCTAACCTGAGTTGTTCAAATTGTTAGACACACTTTGGCTTGTCTAAGGGAATCTTGCCACAATTTTTATGTCTATGACATGTGGGGTTCACTGCTAATAAAAAAATTCTTTTTTTAGGTGTGGCTAAAAAAAAAGAATTATATTTAGGAACGGAGGGAGTAGAAAATATAAATAATAATGCATATTGGGGCAACCCACGTTTCCGCTAATTTTAGCCGTGGGCTTGTTCACAATTTTTACGAGGGGGTGGTTGTTCATTTAATGGAGGGACTTGTAGTACCAGACTTGAACGATACAAAGTGCGATCTGGCACACCGTAACACCACTTGGAACAAGCGGGTAGTTATCTCAAAAAACAATCATCAACTAAAAAAACTGCGACCTGGCATGTAGTAGTACACAATTTTAAACGATTGTTTTAATGGAGGGAAAAAGGAAAACTACCCCACTACGTATATATAGGCCGGAGCCTCCGCGCTTGCTTGCTAGGGTTGCTCTATTCACACTCTCATCCTCTCCAGATCTAAACAAGATAGGGGTAGCAACACTGTCTTTCTCCCTTCAAAAAACACTAGCTTTCTATCCACACCGCTGGTTACATATCCGGACGTATCCCCCTCCACCGGTGAAGGGGAGGAGGGGCAGCGTTTAGGCCATCATCGACAGCGAAGGAGGAGACCCACTGCCGGCCGCACCATTATCTCTGGCTGAGCGCCGGTGCGGGAGGTCCTCCGATCCCTTCGTCGTTGCCTATGGGCGGATCCGGCCTCCCGCCGCCCACCTATCCACATCCCGACGACCTTCAGGTATATCTTCGTTCGAAACCGCCTTAGCTCTACTTCCCCAGCTCGCTATGTCGCTGCATGTGCATCATTTTCTACCTCTCAGCCCCTCTCGATCGGATGGTCCAACGTCACATTTTTTCTTCTATTGTTAGAGGTAAAGCTACTTCATGGAGTCGAATCTTGTACTCCCTTCGTCCGAAAATACTTGTCATTGAAATGGATGTATCTAGATGTATTTTAGTTCTAGGCACATCCATTTTGATGACAAGTAATTGCGGACGGAGGGAGTACTTGGTTCAAACAAGAAATAAAGTGGGGGTGGGGGAATTTAGTATGTACATCGGACTTGGTACAAACAGGAAGGAAAGGGGGTGAAAGTAGTATAGACTGCTCATCCAACCGGTCTCTTGGTCGAAAAGGGAAATGTAGGGGTAACGTTGTACACAGCGGTATGACCAGGACTAGATTTGCTATCCACACATAGGAGTAGGTGGCTAGAGTGAACAAAAATGGGACCAAACCAGATATGTTTCTTGGATGTTTGTTTCTTGGGGCAACAAACTATGAATCACCACTTTATGCCCCTGTTTACGTACATGGTGCTGGACTGCTGGTGCACCCACTGTCCCGTGTCCTTATACCAAATATTTAGGCTCCGTTCGGAATAAAGGGGCAGAAAACATAGGTCTTGATGAAAATAGAGGAATAGGAAAGGAATGTAGGTATAAAACTATGGAACAGCGAACCAGAGGAAACTCTCAAGAGAATGTGTTCGGATGGACTACAAAATGTACAGATTTGTTTTTTTAGAGTAGCATGCTTGGCAGTATGAGATGCTATTTGTTTATTCAGCTGCACAGTGACTACTCTTGTCCTCACCTCACGTACCACACATAGGTTGATTTTTTTATTCCGGCAACACAGCACAGCAACCTGTCTAACGCATGGCAGCGAGCGTCTGCCTCGGGCTTCCGCCCAAAAAAATGAGCAGCGCGTGGATGTTTCTAATCCTATGGAACTAGTACTACCAGACCAGCTTTCTTATGAAACACTATTCACCTTTCCCGTGTTTCGAACAGTTGGAAGGGAAAGAAAACCGTAGGAATTGGGTTCCTACGAAAATCCTGCACCAAACCTGTGAACCGAACGCAGCCTTAGTTGTTCTTAATCTAATGTCCCTGGTAAAAATGAAGCCATGCCACTGTTATAAGACATGACAAGTTTAGCCAAATGTTTTTGCCTGTAATTGTTTGAGACTCTGACTGTTTCCTCTATGCCTTTTTGTGCAAACAGGGATATCCAATTCACCTGGTTGCTGTTGTGACCTTTTGGTGCACTGCACAAAACTCTTCTTAAAAGAAGTGACTTTTGTGTCGTTTAACTGGAATGTCAGAATGGAACAGTTGGTTCATTTTGGTGGAACTGCACAAAGGGAGATCTGTGTTCCAATCCTCATCATCCATATTGGCGCCATAACCTTCCTTTAGGTAAGAATGATATTTGATGCATGTGTTCATCTCTATTTTCCGACTGCCATGAGAAAATAATGTTGTTTTTTTACTAGTACACTTGTACTCCCTCACTGACAAAACCAATTCTGAATTAGAAGGCCAATCATGTACTTGGTTTCACCAACTGGTGAGGAGAAAGAGAAACAGAGCATCAAGAGGAAGAAGAAGAAGAATAAACAGTGCCAAGGCGATCTTGCTGAAGCCAGAGGCCTCAGTTGAGGCCATTCAAGGACTCCGGCAACGACTACCTTACATTGAGACGATCCTCCAGGGAGCCCTTCCACTTCTGCTGTCTCACTTAATTAATTAGGAGTACTTAAGTACCACTAATTTATTACTGCCTAATTTTCCTGTTGGAGTTAAACAAATCTTTAGTAGGACCCTATGCTGAATCATGTATGTGTGTATGTTTGTCTATGGAGGTGAATCATGTGGTGGAGCAGGGAGGGAATATTATTAGTGTCATGACATAATAGTGCTATTGTTTTGCATGTCAATTTATTGCCATTGGTTCAATGAGGCAATGTTTTGCATATTGTCCATCATGAATTTGATGCTACTGTTTGAGTAATATGCTAATGTCTTCCTATCCTTTCTCACTAAGCTAATGAAGGTTTCACCTTGTTCCTACTTGTGCAAACATGGATGATGTTGTGCCAATCATACATTTTAGTGGAACTACACAAGACAATACAATGAATTGTATCCCAGCCAGTGCTTTAACTCTGCTGGAAGTTCTTGATAATCTTTCGATATAATCTCAGCACTGGTAAACAAGAGTGATTTCAACCATACATTTGAAGTGCACAAAAATATATACTATTGTGTGATTCCAGTGAGTGCTTTATCATCTCTTATGGGACTACATGAATAAGCTTTTTTCTCAGGTTGGTACGGGCCTAAGGCCTTCATCCATATTAGTTTGTTGTCATCTCTATTTGTATCGTGCTACTGTCATGAGAAACTCCTTTATCTTTGCACGTTAAAGTTTTGCAACCTATGATAAATGGCAATGCTTTGAGTGTTGATTTGAGCTAATTGGCACTGATTAAATAAACTAATACCTCTCTTTAAGCAAGACTACTATGTTGCTAACTTTACCCATTAAGATAATGAGGGTGCTTCTATTTGTTAGTGTATGTTTCATCAACTAGTCCCACTATTACAGTAATCTCACTCTCTCAATATATGTGCCAACAGGGATGCTCGATTTTGGTGGAACTGCACAAAAACTTTGGGTGCTTCATTGCCTCGACAGCTTCTGTCCTTTCCTGTCAGTCGCTAATCTCCGCTTGCTTTCTTCCTTTGCTGTCAGTCGCTTGGCTTATCTCGGATTCTAGTCAAAGGAAATAGTAATTGATATGCTACCTCACACAGGTTGGTACTGGTCTTTATCATGATTATTGTGCCTATCATGTGTATTCGTAATTTGGTATTGTGCTACTGTTTGCCGATTTCATAAAGGAGTAATTTGGAGCCTGAACTCGCAGGCAAATCATTACATCGGGTGATTTCAGTAGAACTGCACAAAATGATCAGATGGACATATACTTATGTTGCTGCTATGTACTCCAAAGTTCACTCAAACAAGCATCGATGTTGACAAGAAGTGCCTATATTCATTTGAGTATCAACCGGCGTCAACCAATTGTCAAACTCCAAGTATTAGGAGAGTGAACGCCAAAAATATTGCTTGGTGCATAGCCCAGAAAAACGCAGTCCAGTCTTTGGTCCCAACTTGTGCCTTTTGGTTATGGCACATATGGTAGCGAACTATATGACATGGAGTCTAAAGATTCCAAACAAGTTGCTTGACGCATATATTCATCTGGCACTTAATCAGTCTGCACGCCAAGGATGCTCCATTTCAGTTGAACTGCACAAAAAATTTGGGTGGTTCATTTTATCAACCGCCTCCTTTCTCGTCTGCAATGTAGAATTTTGGCGAGATACAGGACCAAGATGATCCAGTAAACTAGTTGGATGAAAGTAGTGGCCAAGTTGCTCAAACCTCCCTCGGCATGAGGCCACTATTTGAGGATAAACCTACAAGCAAAGTTTAATTGTCTATGCTGCCTCTTATGTACTCAAAAGTTTACTCGTACAAGAACTAATTTTAGCAAGAAGTACCTCCGATTGAACACCATTTACCAGTCTGTACCCTAGGTAATTAAAGTTCATCCATGGATCATATAGGCTGTGATCTCAATCATTTGGATGCATAAACATACTGAACATTTGTATATCTGAATCTTTTTGTGAATTATGTATGAATATTGTCGTGTGATCTATCAATCATTTGGATGCATAGATATGCTGAGCTTGTGTATATATGAATCTTTTGAGTTGTTGATAGTGAATGTTGGCTATGAATATGAACGTATCCTGTGAACCTGAGTTTGATATGAATTTTTACCTTTTCTGTTGTATTTGTGTGTGAACTTATTAGTATGCCTACTGTGGGGTATAAAACGCAGGTCTCTTATAAAAGTAATGATGTGTCCAATTTATATTTTCCCTTCTAACCACATTATATATATTTATATTATTACTATTATCGTATATTTTATAGAGACTTATATATACATTATAAAAACATCACACGTGTTATTAACTTATAGAAGTAAATGTTTAACGGAAGTTGGCAAGGAAAATCCTGGTTGTTTTTGACTCACGGGCAAGGAAAATCCTGGTGAATGCGTACAAAAGCTTGCGAAGATTTTAAGGACCAATTTAATAATAACGCGCTCATTTTTATCTTGAGCAATAACTCGCTAATTTCTTAATTATATATATATGTGCCTCTCCGGTTTATTCTTTGATATTAATTGCTCCTTCTAACATAACATTATATATATAACGAGCCCACCTAATACGTGTATTTCAAGGAAGTGCAAATGGGCTAGGATTTCTTAGAAAATATAAATGGGCCTGATTGACGCAAAATTATTTGTTCACCCAGCCTAGAAAATGGACTGTACATTCTAGAAAGCATGGGTTAAATATATGCCACATTTTTGTAGGCTGACATGTGGGCCAATAGGTCGAAGCCTACGCAGGGCATTGTCAACTTGGTCAAGAAATGATTGTGTCATCCACAGCCATTGGATTTATATCCAATGGCCGGCATGCACCTTCAATCTCTCGTCTTCTTACTCCAGCGTCGCAGGGACCGCCTGGTCCGGCCTCCGGCAGCTAGCGGCTCTGCTTAGCACGCATCGCTGCGAAGCACTACCCCACCGCCGGCCAGGCTATCCCTCCACCCCTCGACACCTCCTGTTATTCTCCACAGACTACGGCCCCACGCCGCAACAGAACCAGTTATAACCCTTCTCCTCCTCTCAATCTGCGACTCCACTGCCGCGTTTTCCCATCTCCGAGTCATTCCCGTCCGGGGCCTCGCCGTAGTCCACCGCCTTGCTGCGTTCGGTGCGGCGTGGTCAACAAACGAGAGTCATCGGAAGAGGACTATACGTGGAGAGCCTGACGGCTGGGACCCACGAGGTCCAAGGCCGCACGCAAGGAAAGTTCCTCCTTATTAAGCTGAAAAAAATGTTTCCTCCACCTGACAGCTGGGACCCACCGGCTGTATCTTCGCACGGAAGGAAGTGCCTCCTTGTTTTGCGAAAAAAATATTCATCCCGTTGACAGCTGGGACCCGTCAGATTTGGTGACTGACTTGTGGGCCTTCTAAGCGGACGTGTACGCACGGCTTTGTCAACTTAATCAACAAATGATTCTAGCAGCTGGACCGTTGGATGTTAATCCAACAACCGTGCTCCTTCTTCAACCTCTGCTCTTGCTCTTGTCTCCCGTGGGCGGCACCGCGGCTGTGCTATCGCGCACCCGAACTAGTGAAGTTTCCCACTCCTCTCCATCTGCGACTCCACTGCCCCGTCTTCCCCATCTCCGGGTCGTTCCAGTCTGGGGGCGCTCGGCATGGTGTGGTCAACATGGTCAACAATCAAGAGCCATCGGAAGATGACTGTACATGAGAGGCTGACAGTGGGGACGCACCACGCCCATGGACGCATGCATGCAACAGAACGCGGCGAGGTCAACATGGTCAAGGAACGACTTCCATCGGAAGTATACTGTACGTGGAGAGTCTTAGCTGGGTCCACGGCCGCAGCAAGTAAGTGCCTCCTTATTACGCGGAAAATAATGGTTCCTCCAACTGACAGCAGGGACCCACTGGACGGGTCACCGTATTTTGTGAAAAAAACATTTGCCCCCTGACTGCTGGGACCCACCTGACGGGCCACCGTATTTCGCGAAAAAAATGTTCCCCCCGCTGTCAGCTCGGACCCACGGGAAGTGCCTCCTTATTACGCACAAAAAAATGAATACTCCCCAGGCTAGCTGGGACCCACCTTGGTGGGAGGCTGACTTGTGGGCCTACTAAGTTGACAGGGATGAAGGGCTTTGTCAACTTAGTCAATATGAACGATTCTAGCTCCAGTGACCATACGATGTCCATCCAACGGCTGTAGTGCTTCTTCAACCTCTGGTCTTCTTGCTCCAGCCGCCCAAAGCAGCGCCGATCGTGCCGCATGCTCCTGCCTCCCGTGGCCGGCTGTGCTACCGCGGAGGCCTCACCTCCCCCTACTATTCCCACCGTTGGCTAGGCCCTGCGGTGACGGTAGCCTCACACCGCAGCCGAACCAGTGAACCCTCGTACTCCTCTCCGCGCGGGCTTCCGCTGCCGCGTCTTCCCCGGCTCCGCGTCGTCCCCTTCCTAGGCCTCGTCGTGGTCCACCGCCGTGGTGCTCTCCACGCGGCATGGTCAACATGGTCAAGGAACGACTACCATCGGAAGAGTACTATACATGGAGAGGCTGACAGCTGGGTCCACGGCCACAACCCAGTTTTGTTGTGATTTGCCAAGTAAGTCGCTTTGTCAGGCCTGTTGGGCTGCAAATCTTTCAAGACGAGGAGAGATTTCATTAGGCTGGCCGAGAAAATGGCCCATCAGTAATGAGAAATGGGATGTACATTTTTAAAACACATCAAACCGGCAATTAGTTTTAAATATCTTTTTTTTCATTTTGAGATTTTAAATTACATTAATTTTTATGCGTGGAGAATTTGTTGGATTTTATATTGATATACATTTATTTTTAAAATCAGTTTGAATGTGAGTCGAAATTTCAGGATTAAAAACAGTTCGGACCGCACCGAAATATGCAAAATTTCGTATAATTTTTTAACCGTGGCCACAATATGGGATGTAATGATAACAAAAAGAATAGGGTTTTTATCATTTTTGCCACTAGTTGTGTCCCACTACTCAGTTTTTCCATTAGAAGTTACAACTACTCAAAAATGCCATCGATCCGTGAGATGTTTGCTCAAAAATACCATCGTTCCGTTAGATGTTTCCTCAAAAATGCCATTAGACATCGTTATTTTCACATCAAACTCATTGACCATGTTATATGACAAAAATAAGCCTAGACCCACGTCAGTTCTCTCTATCTCACAATGATAAGTGTGGCCCACTTGTCAGGAGTAACCAAGCGAATAATTCTATAGAAAAATAAGAACGTCATTGGGATCAAGTGGGCCCCACACTTTATTGTAGTAAGATAGAAGGAGAGCTGGCATGCTGGTTCATAGGTATTTATGTCATTATAACATGGCAAAAGAGATTTGAGATCACAATAATGGTGCCCAGTGGCATTTTTGAACATGTGTCTAACAAAGCGATGGCATTTTTGAGTAGTTGAAATTCCTAGTGGCAAAACTGAGTAGTGGGACACAACTGATGGCATAAATGATAAAAACCCAAAAGAATATGGGCTCCAAAAAAACCTTAATAATTAGCAAATGGGCTGTAAATTATTAGAAATAATGGAAGATGGGTTGTATGCTATTTTCCACAGATTTGAGGCTTTCCTAAAAAAAGGTTTACGCACAAGCAGTGACTGTTGGATGGCCATCCAACGGTCGCCGTGCTTCTTCAATCTCTGCTCTTCCTGCTCCAGCTGCTCAAACAAGCGCCGGCGGGACTGCCTGCTCCCTCCTCCCCGCGGCCGGCTCTGCTGCCGCGCAGGCCTCACTGCCCCATCGTACTCCCATCGCTGGCCTTGCCATCCCTCTACTCACCCACACCTGTTGTTATTCTCCGGCGACGGCAGACGAACCAGTAAACCCTCATACAGTCGTACTCCCCTCCGCGTGGGAAACAACTGCCGAGTCTTCCCTGCCTCCGTGTCGTTCCCTTCCTAGGCCTCACCGTCGTCCACCGCCCTGGTGCTCTCGGCGCGGCCTGGTCAACATGGTCAATGACCGACATGCATCTGAAGTGGACTGTACGTGAAGAGGCCGACAGCTAGGTCCACGGCCGCACGCAAGGAAATGCCTCCTTATTACGCGCAAAATAATGATTCATCCACCTGACATCAGGGACCCACCGAAAGGGCCTCTGTATTTCACGAAAAAAACGTTACCGCCGCTGACATCTCGGACCCACCAGCTATATCTTCGCACGCAAGGAACTGCCTCCTTATTACGCACAAAAAAATGAGTACTCCCCTTGTTAGCTGGGACCCAGTATAGTGGCAGGCTGACTTGTGGGCCTACTAAGTTGACGAGGACGGAGGGCTTTGTCAACTTAGTCAATATGCATGATTCTAGCTCCAGTGACCGTACGATGTCCATCCAACGGCCATAGTGCTTCTTCAACCTCTGGTCTTCTTGCTCCAGCCACCCAAACCAGCGCCGGTCGTGCCTCGTGCTCCTGCCTCCCGTGGCCGGCTGCGATGCGGTGGAGGCCTCACCGCCCCCTACTACTCCCACCGCTGGCCAGGCCATCCCTCTACTCACCCACACCCCCTGTTATTCTACGACGACGGCAGCCTCACACCGCAGCGAACTAGTGAACCCTCGTACTCCTCTACGCGTGGGCATCCACTGCCGCGTCTTCCCCGGCTCCGCGTCGTCCCCTTCCTACGCCTCGCCGTCGTCCACCGCCCTGGTGCTCTCGGCGTGGCGTGGTCAACATGGTCAAGGAACGGCTTCCATCGGACGTGGACTGTACGTGGATTGGCTGACAGCTGGGTCCACGGCCGCAGCAAGGAAGTGCCTCCTTATTACGTGCAAAATAATTATTCCTCCACCTGACAGCGGGGACCCACCAAACGGTCCACCATATTTCACGAAAAAAATGTTTGCCCCTGACTGCTGGGACCCACCAGCTACATCTTCGCACGCAAGGAAGTGCGCCCGGGCAAAAAAATGATTCGCGCCCCTGACTGCTGGGACCCACCAGCTACATCTTCGCAGGCAAGGAAGTGCCTGACAGTCGGGACCCACCTGGTCGAAGCGTACGTAGCGTTGTCATTCTGGTTGCCAACGTGTATGTACATATATACTGGTGGATGTAGAGGCGCGCACGTGTCGTATTAAAGGCGCGTACATGTCGTAGTAGAGGCGCGCACGTAGCATGTACACGTACGTACGGCGGCCAGGGTGCAAGAAAGAAAATACGGCCACGTATGTGTACATACGGGCGGGGTCTCGAATGCCTACTCGCACATACGTACGGCCAGGGCTCATGTACATGGCTGGGTCGAAACGGAGAAATAGCCTCGTCGTCGTGTTCATGGGGAGGCAACGGAATGCGTCATGTTCATGGGGAGGCAACGGAATGTGTCGTGTTCATGGGGAGGCAACGGAATGCGTCGTGTTCATCAGGAGGCAACGAAACGCGTGGGAGCCAACCGGCTGGGTCAAAACGGAATACGTGGTCGTGTTCATCGGGAGGGCTTGGACGGAATAGGCAATGGAAACGAGGCCTAGCATACTGCACAACGGAGGAACAAACCTCCTACGTTCGGAACGGGGTCCTGTTGATCGGGAGGGGTGTGGCGTACCGCAAAACGGAGGAAACGGACCTCCTACGGTCGAAATGGGGGTCCTGTTGATCGGGAGGGGTGTGGCGTACCGCAAAACGGATGAAACGGACCTCCTACGGTCGAAATGGGGGTCCTGTTCATCGGGAGGGGTGTGGCGTACCGCTAAACGGACGAAACGGACCTCCTACGGTCAAAACGGGGGTCCTGTTCATCGGGAGGGGTGTGGCGTACCGCAAAATGGGACTCCACGGGATACTGTTCATCTCCACCGTCGACCTCCTCCAGCCTCCACGGGCTACCGTCGACCTCCTCCAGCCTCCACGGGCTCCTGTTCATCCAGCCTCCACCGCGCGCTACTCCACTGGATACTGTTCAACCACCCCTCCACGGGCACCCCTCCACCGTCTACTGTTCATCCAGCCCTCCACACCACGGGGTCTTGTTCAACCACCCCTCCACGGTCACCCCTCCACCGTCTACTGTTCATCCAGCCCTCCACCACACCACGGGGTCCTGTTCATCCAGAGGCAACGCCACCGCTCACTGTTCATCCAAACCCCCCAGCAACGCTCACTGTTCATCCCAGAGGCAGCATCGATCGGCACTGTTCATCCCAGAGGTAGCAGTAGCAAAGGAATCGCTCGATCGGGTTCAGTTAGCAGCAGTAGCGAAGGAATCGCTCGATCGGGTTCAGTTAACAGCCATCGATCGATCGCTCGGGTTCAGTAACGCGTAGCCTGCAGTGCAATCGCTCGAGTTCAGTTAGAGCCCAATGCCTCGCTCGGGTTCAGTTAGAGCCAACGCCTCGCACACATGCACGTACGTGTACGAGAGAAACGTGCATCGCTCGGTCCCCGACCTCCCACCATAACCGGGAACTCCCCGAAATTTTCCTCGCCCTCACTTCTACCACGGTTTTTTCCGTCATGGACTGCCCAAAGAATGTCATGCAGCTGCGTCTCCAGCCCGCCCAGGATGAAAAGCCCATTTTCTGTCATGATTTTTTGTCATAGAGGTAGGAGCCCACCACATCTATGATGATACCGGGTTTTGTCACAATTATCGTAATAGAAGTGTCATATGTATGACCAAAAAAAATCGTTCGGCCCAAAATGTCACGGATGTGTCTTTTTTTGTAGTGCTTGTTCTAGGTAAAGTGAACGTTAAGCGTGCGTAGAGTTGTATCGGTGGTCGATAGAACTTGAGGGAATATTTGTTCTACCTTTAGCTCCTTATTGGGTTCGACACTATTACTTATCGGAAGAGGCTACAACTGATCCCCTATACTTGTGGGTTATCAAGACCTTTTTCTAGCGCCGTTCTCGGGGAGCAATAGCATGGGGTAAATATTCTCGTGTGTGCTTGTTTGCTTTATCACTTAGTAGATTTTATTTTCTGTTCTAAGTTGTTCTCTATCTTTAGTTATGGATATGGAACACGAAATACCAAAAACATTAGGTGTACTTGCTACTCATGGAGATGGGGAACCTCCTAAAACCCTCGATGCTCGCTATGTGGAAAGTATTAAACACTACTTTGATAGTCCTGAGAAAACCCCATTCAACTTGATAATAGGAGACACGTTGGATCAACGTGAATATACTTTAGGGATTATTGCTTGACTCTAAAAGGGAAACTGTTATGGGATCAAATTCGTATGTTGCATTGGTATGCTTGGAATTTATGTCGAAGATATGATTATACTTGTTGCTCTAGGATGAAGGCTCCACACCTTTCCATAATGAAACCTTGGCTTCTTATGCTAATGGTATATATATGATTACTATGATGTGGAACAAATAGAAGAATTTGTTGCTTTTAAGGGTGCTTATGAAATTGAATCTTTGTTTGAAAAGTGTGAAAATCTTGATGATGTTGTTTACAAACCTAAAAATTATGCTATACTTAAATATTGCTATGAGAATTATGAATATAATGCTGATATTAATGAGTTTATTGAGAAAGTCTCCGTTTTCCAAGAAGAGACTAATATTTTCCAAGAATCTATGGAAGAAGAAATTGACGACACTGTGAGCTCATTGGATGAAAAAGATGAGGAGGAGAGCGAAGAACAAAAGGAGGAAGAGCGGATTGATCACCCGTGCCCACCTTCTAATGAGAGTAACTCTTTATCCCATACATTGTTTAAATCCCCTTCGTGCTTACCGAAGGATGAATGCTATGATGATTGCTATGATCCCTTGGATTCATTTAAAATATCCCTTTTTGATGAAGTTGATGCTTGCTATGCGTGTGGCCAAGATGCCAATATGAATTATGCTTATGGAGATGAACTTTCTATAGTTCCTTATGTTAGGAATAAAATTGTTGCTATTGCACCTGAGGGAGTCCTGGACTAAGGGGTCCTCGGGCGTCCGGCCTGTTGGGCCGGACTGATGGGCTGTGAAGACATGAAGGCCGAAGACTGTACCTGAGTCCGGATTGGACTCTCCTTGGTGTGGAAGGCAAGCTGGGCGACTGACTATGAAGATTCCTTCCTATGTAACCGACTCTATGTAAACCCTAGATCCCCCCGGTGTTTATATAAACCGGAGGGGTTGGTCTAGAAAGGACACATTCATTACCATATTCATATAGGCTAGGCTTCTAGGGTTTAGCCATCATGATTTCATGGTAGATCAACTCTTGTAACACCCATATTCATCAATATCAATCAAGTAGGACGTAGGGTATTACCTCCATAGAGAGGGCCCGAACCTGGGTAAATATTGTGTCCCATGTCTCCTGTTACCATCGATCCTAGACGCACAGTTCGGGATCCCCTACCCGAGATCTGCCGGTTTTGACACCGACATTGGTGGTTTCATTGAGAGTTCCACTGTGCCGTCGACAAAAGGCTCGATGGCTCGCCTTGTCCTTAAAGACAACATCACCTCTGGAGGAGCTCTGGCCCTGGGCCAAACCCTCCGGTTGGGCGGCTTTACTATGATCGCCCGTTCGGCCGTCGAGCCGACGATGACCTCTCAGGCCATCGAAAACCCCCTTCGCATCAATTCCGAGCACTCCAAGCAGATGGATCCGACAGAGCTTTCGTCTTTGAATGAACTCCTAGATCGCATCGCCGCTTTGGGAATAGCCACAGACTATGATCGGATCAAGCTTAAAACCGATCAAGGAGAAATCGAGACCCTACCGTTCACCCACCAGATTGCGGTAGTCGCGGAGCAGGACGGTGAGTCTTCTTCTATACTGAAGACGGACTATGTCCGGATAGCCGATCAGGAAAAGCCGGATACCCACCCGCGAAAGGATGCGACCAGCCCTCCAAACATAGCATCGGACGACGGTCCTAAACAATCAGAAGATATTCCGGAACCTGAACTGTTAAGCCCGAAAGATCATCAGACTCCGGATAATCGGTCGGGTCGGGGTTCGAATTTAATTCCACCCACCCACCCGGATTAAGACTCTCGTAAGCATAAAATAGCAGTCTTAGGAAACAGTCCACCACTTCTGGGCCAGATTCCTCCTTATCAAGGACAAGGTAAAAGATTGCCGTGACGAGGACGTAATATCAGCGTTCGGCAACAATTGTGTGGATGAAGGTATCCTCAACGCCATTAATCGCCGCCACATACAGAAATTCGCTGACTTAGCAACCATTGTACAAAAATACAGTGCGATGGAGAGCACGTGGAAAACTCAGGCAGCTTGTTGGGAACTATCAGTCCCAACTCAACTTCCCCTACAGGCGAAAAGGGCCCACCCTCGCGGCACGCCCAGTCCAACAGTCAAGAAACACAAAACCGCTATGCGGCACGGCACCATTCTGACCGGGTGGCTCGATGGCCCATGCAAAATACATACAACACCAGATACCATGGCAACCCACAGCCTTAGAGCATGTTGGATACTATGACAGGTAGGCAAGAGCGGCGAGGATATCCTTATCAAGGACGACTCAAAACGGCATCCCCCAGGGGACGATAACTCAAGAGTATTGACGGTCTTTGAGACATTCGCTTCAAATAACAAGCGCAAAAGGGCACTCCGCGAGCTCGCAGAAGTCTGCCAAATTGCTGCGATAAACCCCTGGAACGACACGGCTATAACATTCAACGCCGAGGATGAACCAAAGTACAGAACAGTACGAGCGTCAGCTGCGTTAGTCCTCAGTCCCATCATGAACAGGTTTCGACTTACCAAGGTCCTCATGGACGGCGGCAGCGGACTAAACCTCATTTATGAGGACACACTCCATAAAATGGAAATAGATAGGAGCCGCATCATGCAAAGTAACACAACCTTCCGAGGAATTATCCCCAGTCGGGAGGCGCGGTGCGTGGGCAAAATCACACTTGACGTAGTATTTGGCACGCCGGAGAACTATCGGTCCGAAGAAATAACTTTCCAGGTGGCCCCTTTTAGGAGCGGATATCACACCCTGTTGGGGCGGGATGCTTTTACATGCTTTTAGGACATATTCCATTACGGGTATATGAAGCTCAAGATGCCCGGACCAAACGGTATAATCACTCTCGTCAGTGATCCGGACATAGCACTCCGTGCCGAAAACAAAACCGCATCCCTGGCCCTGGAGGAGCTATCCGAAGCCCTCGCAGCCGATGAATTAACTGCACTACGCTCCAAGGTGGACAGGGACGACGTAATCCTCGACAAACGCCCTAAATCTACATCCTTTAAACCAGCAGAAGAAATAGTCAAATTCCAGGTCCACCCAACGGACCCCAAGAAGATAGCATCTATCGGAGCTCAACTGAACCCAACAGTTGACACTGCACTACGAGAATTCCTGCGCGAAAACTGGGACATATTCGCCTGGCACCCTTCAGATATGCCAGGGATCCCACGCGAGCTGGCCGAATATAGCCTCAATATATTAAAGGGGTTCAAACCGGTCAAGCAATCACTGCGGCGCTTTTCCGAACCTAAGCGACAAGCAATGGGGGAAGAGCTGGCCAAACTCATCGAGGCCGGATTCATTAGAGAAATCAAACACCCGGACTGGCTGGCAAACCTGGTGATGGTACCAAAGAAGGACAAATCATGGTGCATATGCGTCGATTTCAAAGACCTCAATAAGGCTTGCCCTAAGGATCCCTTCCCCCTCCCCCACATTGATCAAATCATCGACGCCACCGCAGGACATGACTCACTGTGTTTCCTCGATGCATATTTCGGATACCATCAAATCAAAATGAAGGAGTCCGATCAAGCCGCAACAGCATTTATCACCCCATATGGGCCATTCTGCTTCAACACCATGCCCTTTGGGCTCAAGAACGCCGGCGCCATGTACCAACACATGATTCAAACATGCCTAGATTAACAGATCGGTAAAACAGCAGAAGATTACGTCGATGATGTCGTCGTCAACACCAGGAACGTCGAAACACTAATAGACGACTTACGTCTTACATTCGACAACCTCCGGGTGTTGACACCAGATTTTGACATGGCCAAGAACTTAATTAATATGAACTCAAATGGAGAAGTGCTCAAAGTGAGGAAGTTCTGTATCATCAAAAGGAGAAACTTTCATATTTGGGTCATAGCCATCCGGTCTCATCTCTAAGGCCGAAGTTGTGTTTGAAGTACTCAAATTTTATATTCAGAACACTATTCAGCTGATTACGCCCCGAACTCATATGAGAAATGTTTCTACACGGATTGTCTTCGTATCATCGAGGCGGTCGATTTCAATATAAAAACGTCTAAATCGGAGTTCGTATGCAAAAGTTAGAGCCAAAACAGTGTGCTGCATAAGTTTGCCCCGGAAGTTCCGGGCAAAACTTCCGGGGAGGTTCCAGGCTAAACCGAAAGTTTGCATGCGGGGCGCCCCGAAGACTGGAATTTTAACATTGTTTGCAGATTTGCGGGGCCAATTTCGACATCACAATGACCTTGGATGAAAACGTGATCAACTGAAGAGTTTTTCTCCATTGCAAGATCTACAACTTTGCTTTTGGTACCATCGTCATCCGAAGTAGTATGCGGCCTGCAGATTCAGTGCAAGAGGGCTACTTGATATAATTTCAGCCCGGAAGTTCCGGGCCAGACTGGAAGTTCCGGCCATCGTAGTTCGAGTTAGGGTAACTTTTGATGATTTGGACATGATTTGAGTCATTTTCTTGTACGGGAAGTCCTGCCGCCTCATATATATGTAAGGGGTGATGGCCGATTGAACAACACATAATCGATCTATCAATATATCATCTTTTTACCTTTACCTTTATCTCTCTCCCTTGTTCTTCTTCTTCCTCGTTCTTTGTTCGTTCTTCGTTTGCAGGGCGGCGAACCTCAAGGCCCTAGGGGTGATTAGGTTGACCTAGGGCAGCCCATAGCCACCGCACGCCTGCCGGATTGTCTTGCGTACCACGCTTCCGGCGGGTCTCCTTCAACGTGAGCTGCGGTGCATCACCCCCGGCGTCGAGGGTACAAGGTGACGTGTTCGTGTGCGAACACACTTTTTGGCGACTCCGCTGGGGACGAAGCTTTGAACAGTCTCCGGCCCGTTCTTGCTACGAAGAGATCGTCATCTAGGGTTTGCAATCTACAAAGGTAACATGAATACCCAATTCACTTATGTAGATGCAAATAATGCATATGTTGTTGCTAGATCGTTTAATGAGCATAATGTATCGGCTAGCCCTAGCTTTAT
The DNA here is from genome assembly GCF_056163025.1 of Triticum urartu. NCBI lineage: Eukaryota > Viridiplantae > Streptophyta > Magnoliopsida > Poales > Poaceae > Triticum > Triticum urartu. The sequence goes on along the minus strand of NC_141876.1, from coordinate 394,779,395 downwards.
CAATCATGCATCTAATTATGTGCAAGAGCCGATGCAACAAAATCTCCATGCTTCTACCTCATATAATTTTAGCAACATCGAACATATGTATACGAACTCCCATGCATCGGCAGCCCCACAAATCCATATGCCGATGAACAACATGATGAGTTCTGTTAATCAAGTTGAAACACTTCATATAGGAACTTCTGATAGTATGCAACAAAGTGTTTCACCTTTTTATTCATCGGCAACTAATTTGCAATATATAAATCCAACCTTGCCGATGGATGGGAGAATTGGCCATGCTACTGCTAGCTATTCGGCCAGTTACTCTCAACCGTCATATGCTACACCTCATGTTAGTAATTTTTCGGCACCATACACAACTGTAGATGCTCAAAATTCGGCTTCACACCTTTCAGGTCATAGCCGAATAAATGTAAATTTTACAGGAGCAGTTGTGCCAAATATTGTAGAAGATGAGGTAGTGGTGGCTGCATTGAAGAGTTTAGCCCAGAATAAGAGGATTAGTGCTATTTGCCTTGAACAACATGAAAAAGGGCTATTTTCTGATTGTGCCGCAATAAAAGCTAGAGTTTTGCAAGAAGATGAATCTTTGCCAATTGATAAAATTGGCGAGCAAAAATATGGTTTTACAACAATGCATATGCCTTCACCTAGTACTACATCATATTATACACCCCCTACACTACTGCAAAATTTTGGCAACACCCGTGCGTCATTGCCGAAAGAATCTAAAAACATCAGGGGGCAATCATATCTGGAGTGGGCTGAAATTGAGAAAAAACTTAAAGCCAACTTTGCCGCTCGCCGCCAGAAACAAATAGAAAAAGAATTGGCTCAGATAAAAGAAGCATTGCCAATGGGTAGTATCAATGAAAAGAAGGATGATTCGGAACTTGAAAGTGCTTCGGTTGAAAAAGCCGAATCAAGTAGTATATATTCTGAATCCATAAAATCCAAAGAGGCAAGTATTATTGAGAAAAGGCATGGCAAGCATAGCAAAACAACCATGCTTGATTTTTCTGAAGTTAATGGAACCTACTTCCTGCCCTATGAGTTTCGTGCCATAGAAATTGACAAGCTTCAAGGACAAGAACAAGTAGCCGAACAAAGTTCGATTGACAAAGATCTTCAAATTTATGATGCATGAAATCAAGAAGAAAATTGTGACATGGTGTTGGGAAGTCATCCAGAAGCAAAGCACAATATTATTCATCATATGCAATCATCATGCTCTCCCAACATATTTGAAGAGGTATGTCTAGCAAGTAATTTACCTATTTTTAGATTTGGTCACAACTTTATTGTTGATGCATCTATAAGAAATATTCTCATAAGTAATTTTCAAAGACCAGTGAAGAAGGGCAATTTACTTGTTAGCAATAAAATTGTTACTAAGCATATCGGTCAATATATTGTACCATTCAAAGAGACCGATAGTGACTTATTACTGCAGCCAAAGCTTTTCCCATTGCTTTATTTAAAGTTCATATCTAATTGGGTATCTTTGCTTGCTTCATACTTGGCTTACGCATGGTCTCAATTGAGATGTGTATGTTCTAACTACTTTGATTTCAGAAATTTAAAGCCAAGGTTAAAATCTTTTGGGAAAACCGATGCTAGTATAGTTTCTTATTTAAGGACATCGGAAAAAGTATGTGAAAGAGAATTCATAGCCGAATGGGAAGATGCCAAATCTGAACCATTCGTTTGCTTAACTCCAAAGTTGTTCTCACAACAAGATCGGCTAGAAAACAAAAGGTATACCTTCAATTCAAACATGTGTGATCAAATCTTTGCTTTGTTGTTGAAAAATAATTACATTAGAATTCTTGATCACCATGTCAAGCCATCTATCCAAGGACGAATGTATTGTAAGTTGCATGATTCGTCCAAGCATAATTTTGAGGACTGCCACATGTTTCGTCAAATAGTTAAATCAGCCATTGAAAAAGGACGATTGAAATTTGTTGAAACACCAAAGGATGACCAGTCTATTCCAATTGGTCTTGATGTCAAAAAGTTTTTGCATCGGCTACTTCAAGCCGATCCATCTAAAGAGAAGGTAAAAACTGCAGGTGATGGGATCAAGCTTTCAAGTAAAGAAGTAGTTGAAGATCACAATGAACATGAACTTGAGGGTGAGAATTCCATCGAAGCTACAATGAAGACGCTAAGGACTGGGGGGCAACAAGGAAATCCAATGATCGATGAAAGCAAACCAAAAGAAAACAAAGGCCGAAATAAGCGCAAGTGTAAGAGATCAAAAATCACCTTCGCTGAACTATTGGATAAATATCAAAAGAAGAGTGGAGAGAAGAATGCTTATCGGCCAAATCATGCAAAGAAACCAAGATCACCCCCAAGGCGCAAATATGAGGATCGGTATTGGCAAAGTGAGCATTTTAATGCAACATATTCATATCCTTATTTTGGGCCGCCAGTGCCAATGCCGTGGATGCATCCCTATGCTCATGTAGATCCATATCCATCATGGGACAAGTATGATACAAGGGCACACTCGCCATCTTATTTTAGAGCATCTAACCAATATTATGCATCTCCGAGAAGATCAACATTTGAACAATCATATGTTAAAGGCCGTTTCAATCATAAGGAATCGGTTCGGAGCTCAAAGAAGAAGAAAGAGGTGGTCAAACAAGTTACCATGTTAAAAGAGATGGTCGTAAGAGTGCAACTTCAGATTTGATCTCAAATGAAAAAGGGTCAATTAACGTGTTGACATTGGCTACTAAAGGCAATGAGACGAAGCAACCAATTATCAAGAGTCAAAGTGCCAAATCTGAAGAAAAGAAGTTGACAGTGCACAAGGTAAAACAAGAATTGCCATTGCTTCAAACAAAATCACAGCCGGGGTGCCCACTCGGCTTATCGTATTGGCGAAAGAAGGAATTACAAAAACTTAGTGCACAAGAGCTGAAAAAGAAGAACATGGCATGGGTTCCCAAGAGGAGCAGTCAAAATAAAAATGATGTGCAACCTTCTATTGCAACAAGTGTTATAGAAGTGAAGAAAGAGAAGGATGGAAACCATAAACAATTAAGCCGAAGGTTTGCATCACCCCATCAAAATCTTCGGTTAGCACATCATCCATGTTTTCAACCATACCATTGATGCCTTTGCCATGGAATTCATCATCAGGTATGATAAATTACCCTCCCTGGATTTATTTTGATCCATGGAAGCAACATAATTTTCTGCATCATGAGAGGGTATTACCAAATCTCTATACAATTTATTAGCTACATTTTTTCTTGCTAATCCAAAGGGCCGAAATATTTGATTGCTATTTCATTTGTTTATTTCGGCTATACATGATTTGGTGAATGAATTCTACATGGACCTCATGGTAATGGCCGATACTTATCTATCGCCCTAAGAATATATCTAAGAATGGCCGGTGTGGTATTCTAACATTGTCCTTAGTTTGAGTAGATATTGATATAAGTGCTTGCAAAGGAAGTTGTCAAATTGATGCCATTGAAGATATTATGCATAGACCAATTCACCAAAATTGCATAGTGAACTTATGTTTTGATTGGGTGTGCTTTGGCTTATTAGTTTTTAGAATTTACCTAAGGCCAAATCATGGTTGATTTTATTATTGAGCATCATATTGACATCATGCATAATATTGATTTTAGCTTGATCTCTCTAGTACCATGGAGATTATATATTGATGGTTAAATTTGTAGCAATGGCCAAGGTGTTGGTGTTGTTTATATATCTCCTTATGGTGCTATTTTGTGAAGCCTCATGCCGATTAAAATATTTTTGCACAATGATCAAAGCCGAATATGCATTGTATTCGGATTGGAGCTTTTCCTTGCTATAGGTGCTATACATATTGAGGCTTCCGGTGATTCGTTATTAGTAGTGCAACAAATATCCAAAGGTTATCAATGTTTTGACGAATCACTTATATTTTATCTTTTGGTATGTCTAGATGCAAGATTTACCTTGGGTTGCTTTAAGATTCTTCATATATCTAGATATGATAATTGGATAGAGTTGGCATAGCAAGCATTCGGATACCATGTTGGTCATGGTGTATTGCACATCTATCAATAGCCGATGCTTATTCTTGCCAACATAGGTAAGGCCGAATTGGAGCTCACCATCTCGGCCACTAATGAAACTTTTATGCAGACGAAGTAAGGATTGAAGGAAGTTCATTCTTGATTATCTACAAAATCCTAGTGAAAGGGAGAACAATATGGTTCGGAGGATGGTTTTGGTCTATGGAACCTTATCACCAGATTGTTATAGAAGCTGAGAAGTTTTCACCCAAGTTTGCATCAAGAGGTTCAAATAAGCAATGGCCGATATATACTTATCGTCCTAAGAACATGCAAAATGGCCGATGGGGTGTTGACATCATCCTTAGAAAAGCATCGTGCAAGTTATTTTTCGGCACACAAGTTTGCCGAAAAACAGGGGGGCATGTGTTGACACCAGATTTTGACACGGCCAAGAACTTAATTAAGATGGCCTCAAATGGAGAAGTGCTCAAAGTGAGGAAGTTCGGTATCATCAAAAGGAGAAACTTTCATATTTGGGCCATAGCCATCCGGTCTCATCTCTAAGGCCGAAGTTGTGTTTGAAGTACTCAGATTTTATAGTCAGAACACTATTCAGCTGATTACGCCCCCAAGATGAACTCATATGAGAAATATTTCTACACGGATTGTCTTTGTCTCATCGAGACGATCGATTTCGGTATAAAAAACGTCTAAATCGGAGTTCGTATGCAAAAGTTAGAGCCAAAACAGTGTGCTGCATAAGTTTGCCCCGGAAGTTCCGGGCAAAACTTCCGGGGAGGTTCCGGGCTAAACCGAAAGTTTGCACGTGGTGCGCCCCGAAACCTGGAATTTTAACATTGTTTGCATATTTGTGGGGCCAATTTCGACATCAAGATGACCTCAGATGAAAACGTGACCAACTGAAGAGTTTTTCTCCATTGCAAGATCTACAACTTTGCTTTTGGAACCATCGTCATCCGAAGTAGTATGCGGCCTGCAGATTCAGTACAAGAGGGCTACTTGATATAATTTCAGCCCGGAAGTTCCGGCCATCGTAGTCCGAGTTAGGGTAACTTTTGATGATTTGGACATGATTTGAGTCATTTTCTTGTACGGGAAGTCCAGCCGCCTTATATATGTAAGGGGTGACGGCCGATTAAACAACACACAATCGATCTATCAATATATCATCTTTTTACCTTTACCTTTATCTCTCTCCCTTGTTCTTCTTCTTCCTCATTCTTCATTCGTTCTTCGTTTGCAGGGCGGCGAACCTTGAGGCCCTAGGGGCGATTAGGTCGACCTAGGGCAGCCCATAGCCGTCGCGCGCCCTGACGGGGTCCCTCCTAGGCGTGTGGGGTTTCGGGTCTACAAAAGCGCCTGCCGGATTGTCTTGCATACCGCGCTTCCGGCGGGTCTCCTTCGACGTGAGCTGCGGTGCATCACCCCCGGCGTCGAGGGTACACGGTGACTTGTTCGTGTGCGAACACCGGGCATATGACATTAAGCTCAACCCGGAAAAGTGTGTCTTCGGCGTCCCCGCAGGAAAACTACTGGGCTTCATCGTCTCCAATAGAGGAATCGAAGCAAACCCAGCCAAAATCCGAGCTATGTCAGAACTGGCTAAGCCAACAGATCTTAAACAAGTTCAAAAGCTTGCGGGCTGCGTAGCAGCTCTAAGCCGCTTTATCTCCAGATTGGGAGAAAAGGCACTGCCACTCTATCGCCTTCTACGGTGAACCGACCACTTCGAGTGGACGGACGCGGCAACAGCCGGATTGGAGGAAATAAAAACCCTTCTTGCGAGCAATCCAATACTGGCCGCACCAAACACCGGTGAACCGATGTTATTATACATATCGGCAACACACCAGGTGGTGAGCGCCGTACTCGGTGTTGAACGAGAATAGGACTGACATAAATTCCCGCTTCAGAAGCCAGTATACTATGTATCTATTGTCCTTACACCATGCAAATCCCGGTACCCTCATTATCAAAAAATAGCATATGCGGTCTTCATGGCATCGCAAAAGCTCCGTCACTACTTCCAGGAGTGTTCGATCACAATGGCATCCGAAGTACCACTCAATGACATCATAAACAACCATGATGCTACAGGCCGGATTACCAAATGGGCCATTGAACTCCTCCCATTTGACATTACATATAAACCACGTCGAGCTATCAAGTCCCATGTACCGACCGACTTCGTCGCCGAATGGACAGAGGACGAACTCCCTAAAGAGTACGGCACATACTCCAATTGGGTCATGTACTTCGATGGCTCCAAAATGCTGTCAGGGTTAGGAGCGGGGGTCGTTTTAACGTCCCCTACGGGAGACATCGTCTAGTATGTTCTCCAAATACTATACACAGACTCCAATAATGCAGCCGAATACGAGGCCTTATTACATGGTCTCCGGATGGCTGTCTCCATGGGCATACAATGCCTAGATGTACATGGGGACTCGAACCTTGCAATATCTCAAATAAACAGAGATTTCGACGCTAAAGATCCGAAGATGGCAGCGTATCGTGACGCAGTCATCAAAATGTCAGACCGGTTTGAAGGACTCGAGTTCCATCATGTGGCTCGAGAAAGTAATCCAACGGCGGACGTTCTTGCTCGTATCGGCGCTAAGCGCGAACCCGTCCCACCTAATATTTTCCTGGAAAGGCTCTTTAAGCCATCCATGGTGTGGCAGGGGGAAAATGGCAATACAAGTCCGGAATCAAACATAATCCAAGATCTCGGAAACACTGACGTCGTCGGGGGCTCAGCCATCGAAATAACACCATCGGCGCATCTCATCATGGCAGTCATTGCCCCATGGACCGAACCCTTCCTGGCCTACCTCAACAGGAAAGAGCTTCCTGAGGACCATAATGAGGCTCGCTGCATTGTTCGGCATTCAAAAGCCTACAAGGTTCATGATGGAGAGCTCTACAAGAAAAGCGCCACCGGAGTCCTTCAACGATGTATATTCGAGGAAGAGGGGCTGCAGCTCTTGGCTGAAATCCATGCCGGACTCGGTGGTCACCACGCCACAGCTCGGGCCCTTGTTAGCAAGGCCTTTCGTACATGGTTTTATTGGCTGATGGCCCGAGCAGATGCACAGGACCTTGTCCAACGTTGCATCGGATGCCAACTCTTTGCCAATCAAAGCCATATGCCCCCCCCACCGCCTTACAAACAACCCCCATCACTTGGCCTTTTGCGGTCTGGGGACTAGATATGGTTGGACCCCTTAAAGGGGAAGCCATAAGAAAAAATATTACTGGTTATGATCGACAAATTCACTAAGTGGATAGAGGCTAAGCCGGTCAAAACGGACGAATCTGGCCTGGTGATAGACTTCATATCCGGTGTTGTGCACCGTTATGGTGTCCCACACAGCATCATCACTGACAACGGCTCCAATTTCACAGCCGACACGGTAAAAACTTGGTGTACTAATCTGGGTATTAAACTCGATTACGCCTCCATCTACCACCCACAAACCAACGGCCAAGTCGAACGAGCCAACGGTCTCATTATGAGCGGCATCAAGCCCAGACTAGTGTGGTCCTTGAAAGAATCAGACAAGCACTGGGTTGAGGAGCTCGACTCCGTACTCTGGGGGCTGCGGACCATGCCCAACCGCACTACCAGATACACACCTTTCTTCATGGTGTATGGCGCAAAGGCCGTATTGCCTTGCGATATTATTCACGACTCACCTCAAGTGCATATGTACGAAGAGAGAGAGGCCGAGCTTGATCGGAAGGATGGCCTAGATGCCCTCGAGGAGGAACACAATGTCACAAAAGCCCGTTCAGCATTTTACCAACAGCAGGCTCAAAGATATCAAAGCAGAGAAGTACGGGCCAAGACTTACAACGTTGGCGAACTCGTTCTACGCCTGCCGGAGAAGAAAAAGGACAAACTCAAGCCCAAATGGGAGGGTCCCTTCATAATTGATGAAGTCATCACTGGAGGGGCGTACCGTCTTCACGATGCATCAGACAATCGCCTTGAGCCGAACCCCTGGAACGCGGCCAGACTCCGAAGATTTTATGCCTAGCGCTAAACCTCGTGTTCGTCTCCTCCTCCCATGTAACTTCCATTACTTTTTCTCTCTTTTTTTGATTATTCTCTTCTTTCTTGCTTTAAAGCTTCGATACGGCTAGACTGCACAACATCGACACATACATCTTTAAACATGTATGTTACTTGTACCTGGGGGCTTCTCGGACAGAAGTTATTGTCATTCCTTGAGCATTAAGCTCCTCACATATGAGTTTTTCCATATGTACCTTTTCTTCGCCACTATATGCATCGATATGACTTAAGTTTTGGCCAAGCTGGGTTGCCTGGCTCCTGTGCTTATGCCCTACGTTCCCGTTAGTTCGGCTAGGGCATAAAGGGAGCACCACTGCGATTGTTACTGCCGGGTCATCCGAATGTGTACCTCAGACTAGGTGAAGCCGAAAGCTAGAGTTCTTAAGGGAATATTCGGTCGGTGAATTAAAGATGTTTTCTAAACTCACTCCATTGTGCACCCCCAGAAGTTATACAAACTGTGGTGCTCGAATCACAATTCGGACATGTACATTAAATGCATGCACACCCAGGGAAAGGAACCCTTAATGGAACTATTCTCTCTAGAAGATGTTTCTTACGATATCAATGTAATATAACATAGCTAGCCGGATACAACTTATCTGTTCAAGCAACTATGACCCCTACGCCTAGTTTTCCAAGCATACCCTAGCCTATTCGGCCGCGACGGTATTCGGAAACACTCCGCACCTTAGAGTCCAGAGGTTGAAGCAAAAAGGTCTGCCATGACAAATGATATACAATTCAGCTAGATGAGGAAAGTACACAGTCATTTGGACTCGAACACCTCTTCCTCTACACCTTCCAACAGGCAGTCTAACTTACAATCCTGTTGGGAATATTTGGCGGCCACCTCTACTTGGTCATATACTATACTAACGGGAATTTCTTCCCCATTCGGCCCTACCGGCCCGACACGAGCCATGTGATTAGGATCCAGCTTAGTATAGCGCGTCTTCACCATGGCCCAAGCCTCTTGCGCACCCTCTCGGCAGGCAGATATCTTCCACAGCTGGATACGCCGTTGCGCTCCCTTGAACAGCTCTACCAGCTTCTCCATGCTTACTGGAGGGAGTCGGATGGCCATAAAGCCTTGGCTACACTCCGCATAGCCTGCCAAGCTTGCTCGTGCAACTGCGACAGCTCCTGCAGAAGATCATTTGATGACCCGGACACTTCCTCTTCGGGGCGGTTCGTCAACACACCTACAATTACAGCTATATCAGCTACCGCTACCTCCAAACTATTATAAGATAAAAGCGGCCACATACTGAATATGCCGCCTCGAAGCTTCTTGTTCTCCTTCACAGAGTCGGCTAGCTGTGCTCGCACATCTTTCAGTTCTTCGCCTAGGTTGATGTTCGAGTCCTGGAGTTTCTTTTTCTCTTCAACGACCTTTGTCAATACACGCTCGCCCGCTGCTAGTAGCTTTTTGGCTCCGTGTTCTTCGCTTCGAGCGGCATCCAGCTGCTCTCGTACTTGGTCTAAACGACCCAACACAAAGATTAAAACCCAGATTCACACTATCGGTGTAGCCTTATGAATTTTCAATGGAGCAAAATATTACCCTGAGATGCCTTGTATTTCTCCAGTTCAGCGTTAGCGGCAAGCAGCTGGCGCTGACACTTTTCTAGTTCCTGAGCCAGCTGGGTATTCTTCTTCGTAAGCACCTGGTTGTACATTGATCCTTAAATTAGTTGTTTCAACTCCTTTAAGTCTTGGGGGCTACTGGCATATGGTTATCATAGTCAGACAAAGCGAATTTACTTGCACATCTTTCAAATGTTCCTTTGCGGCCCTGCTAATCCCATCTCGAGCAGCCCGGATGTATGCATCGGCTGCGCTGAAGGCGTTAAACGACTCTTCTGAAAAGCCAGGATCTTGTAAAATGGCTTGGCGGTGTCGATGATTCATAGCACTCTCCACCTCTGAGTTGGTGACGGATACATCGTCCGAGTCCTCGGCTGGAGGACAGTCCGGTGTCGCCCCTGCATCAGCCCCCGTCTTCACGGCAGGATTGGAATCCTGGCTGTGGGAAGTACGGCCGCTCGGACCCCCGGATATAGTCCGGCGCGCCTTCCTCCTGGCAAATGGAAAACGGGAAGGTCACGGTTGGACGTGACTGCTCAGGGGCAGGTTGGCGAATTCATAAGTCTTCGATGAAGGCACGGCCGTGTCTTCATTTGCTTTCCTCCTGGAAGGATTGTCCGGCGCAGGAGCCGATCTCTTCGAAATCGCCAAACGTCTCCCTTGTAAAGCACGATATAGTGCGATGGGTGAGACGGAATAAGAGCACTCTTTTAGAGAAGGTGTTTCTTAATTATTTACATGAGAAGCAGGAAGAAGGCCAGGATAGTCTGCAGTGATGGCCACTTCTGTGCCGTCATAGCTTGTCTGGTAGAACACTCCCCCCGCGAGTACCACGAATATATCCGGATCCTCTTCAAACCCAGGATCTAGTTCCCGGTTGTGGGTCTCCGGCTGTGGGGCAGGACTATGAAATCCTTCGGTGACCTTCCGCCAGTGCTTCCATAACAAACAGACTTGAAATTTATCAAAAGTAATCTGGAAGGGGAATGAGTAGAATCAAAGGGTCGAAGCTTACCCAACTGGGAGGATTATACATAGAATATCCATCTCTGTGCTTAATGCAAAGAAACTCCTCTTCTTCCCCTTTAAAAAGCTCGGCCAATATTTTGGCCAAAGCGGTGGGGGTATCCGGACCCTTCCGACCATAACGGGAGGCGTCATCCTCTCCATTATAATGCCACATGGGCAGCCCTCTATATTGTAGCGACTGAACCCCACGCACTATGGAGATTGCCATTACCTCAATTATTGTAAGTCCGGACTGAGCGAGCGTCTTTATCTTGCTCATAAGTTGGCGAACTTCTGCGCTGTCCTCCTCTTCAAGACTCTGAGGATGCCAACTGTGGCGTTTCTTCAGCGGAACACTTGCAAATTCAGGAAGACCCTTTCGAACTGGGTCGGGAAGCGCGACGTCCTCAATATAGAACCATTCAGAAGGCCATTCTTCGGATGCCTTCCTTGGTGTACCAGACAGATATCCGGTATCAGCTATGCGCCATACTTCGGCTCTGCCCACTTCAAATATTGACCCCTCGTGATTACGCGGGACAAGACAGAACAACTTCCTCCATAGCTCGAAATGATCCTCGATACCCAGGAATAATTCACATAAAGCGACGTAACCCGCGATGTGCAGAACGGAGGCAGGGGTGAAGTTGTGCAACTAGAGGCCATAGTATTCTAGAAGCCCTCGGAGGAACAGATGAATGGGAAATCCAACGCCCCTTAGCAGGTAGGGGACGAAACATACTCGCTCTCCCCTGGATGGATTGGGGAAGTCCTCTGCCTGAATCTCACCGTTGAAGGAATCTAGCCCCGCTCGAACAGGAACTAGATCTGTGGGGGGGGGAGAAATCACTATGTCTGCAGCTCCGTCAATTGACTGTGGGACACTAAACACCTCTCCCACTGGCCTTTCTCTGGCCCGGAACGGGTGCAGGCGCTGGGGATGCTAGCCATGCTGGAATGGTTTCTCCCAAGAAATTTCCAGGGATTTCCTCTATATGGTGCCGAATGGATCTAGGATCCGATCTCTTTAATAGGCGCTCTCCCTTGCATGGGCGAGGTGTTATCTGCAAAATTACCCTGACCTTCCGCCTTCGCTTGACACGTGGGAGGTGAAGTTATTTAACGCGCAGAAGCCGAGGGGAATAACATGGAATCAATGGCAAAATACATCACTTGGAGATCATTAAGGGAGGAACCCGCCTTGCAATGCCGAAGACAATTTGTGTGCCGAACACCTCGCTATTGAAGACTGGTTCGGGGGCTACTGGGGGAGTCCTGGACTAAGGGGTCCTCGGGCGTCCGGCCTGTTGGGTCGGACTGGTGGGCTGTGAAGACATGAAGGCCGAAGACTGTACCTGAGACCTGATTGGACTCTCCTTGGCGTGGAAGGCAAGCTGGGCGACCGACTATGAAGATTCCTTCCTATGTAACCGACTCTACGTAAACCCTAGATCCCCCCGGTGTCTATATAAACCGGAGGGGTTAGTCCGGAAAGGACACATTCATTACCATATTCATATAGGCTAGGCTTCTAGGGCTTAGCCATCACAATCTCATGGTAGATCAACTCTTGTAACACCCATATTCATCAATATCAATCAAGCAGGATGTAGGGTATTACCTCCATAGAGAGGCCCCGAACATGGGTAAATATTGTGTCCCCTGTCTCCTGTTACCATCGGTCCTAGATGCACAGTTCGGGACCCCCTACCCGAGATCCGCCCGTTTTGACACCGACAACACCCATGCATGATAGTCCTATTATCTTTTTGAATTCTCCCAACTACACTATACCGGAGAAGTTTGCGCTTATTAAGGATTATATTGATGGGCTGTGTTTTACCGTTACATGTGATGATTTTGATAGATATAATATGCATGTGCTTGCTACTCCTACTTGCAATTATCACGAGAGAGGAACTACATATCCACCTCTCTATGTTTCTAATACGATAAAATTGCAAGAAACTGCTTATGCTATGTATTGGCCTTTACTTGATGAGCATGAATTGTTCTTTTATGGCATGCCGATGCATAGGAAGAGAGTTAGACTTTTGTTACTTGATATATGTTACTTTGTGCTCACTACTAAATCACAAATCATTGTTAATTAAAATTGGCTTTGATATACCTTGGGATACGGGTGGATCCATCACTTGACCACTATATGCCTAGCTTAATGGATTTAATTAAAGAAAGTGCTTCCACAGAGACAACTTGGAAGTTTCAGAGAGTCATTTATTTATGTTGTGTGCTTTTATAAAGTTTAAAAACAAAAAATAAAGTGGGGAACCTAAAACAATTCGAAAAGAAAAGTGAAAGTAAGAAAGACAAGCACCGTTGAAGTGAGGGAGCTCCTTGAACTTTGTTCATGCCCATGGAAACTTTGCAAATCTTGAATTACATAAACTTTTCAACAAAAATAATTATCCCCTTGTGCAAGTCCATTGTATTATAAAAATAATGTATCAAGATTTGCCTTTAGGATGATTAGATTGCTTGTTTGGTATGTGCAGTGCAAAAATTGAAACTTTGGCTGTAGTGCGTGAATTTACATTTTTTTACTGGAATGTCATAAATTTATGAAATTTTTACATAGTACTGATATACATATTTTTTATTTCTTCCTATTTTCAGAATTTTTGGAGTTACAGAAGTATGGTAGATATTCAGCTTGCTACAGACTATCCTGTTTTTGACAAATTATGTTTTGATGCATTGTTTTGCGTGTTTTGATGGAATGCTGGATTTTATCATTGGTATAAGCCATGGAGAAGTTAGAGTGCAGTAGTTATAATTCAAAAATAAAATATGAATGAGTTTTCAACAGTACTTAAAGTGGTGATTTGCTTTATTATACTAACGGAACTCATGAGGGTTTTGTTAAGTTTTGTGTGATTGAAGTTTTCAAGTTTTGGGTGAGATCACGATGAATGAAGGAATAAGGAGTGGAAAAAGCCTAATCTTGGGGATGCCCAAGGCACCCCAAGGTAATATTCAAGGACTCCCAAGCAACTAAGCTTGGGGATGCCTGGCATCCCCTCTTTCTTCTAACGATCATCGGTAATTTTACTTGGAGTTATATTTTTATTCGTCACATGATATGCGTAAATCTTGGAGCATCGTGTGCTCTTTATTTTTATTTTAATAATGCACCATGCTGGTATGATATAGTCCTTGGTTGATTTATAGAATGCTCTTTGCACTTCAATGATATCTTTTGAGTATGGCTTTATAGAATGCTTCATGTGTTTCACTTATATCATTTGAAGTTTGGATTGCTTGCTTCTCTTCACATAGAAAACCGCCATTTGTAGAATGCTCTTTTGCTTCACTTATATTTGTTAGAGAGTGGGCATATTTTTTGTAGAAAGAATTAAACTCTCATGCTTCACTTATATCTATTTAGAGAGTTGACAGGAATTGGTCATTCACATGGTTAGTCATTAAATCCTACATAAAACTTGTAGATCACTGAATATGATATGTTTGATTCCTTGCAATAGTTTTGTGATATGGAGATGGTGATATTAGAGTCATGCTAGTGAGTAATTGTGGATTAGTGGAAATACTTGTGTCAAAGTTTGTGATTCCCGAAGTATGCACGTATGGTGAACCGTTACGTGATGAAGTCGGAGCATGGTTTATTTTTTGATTGTCTTCCTTATGATTAGCGGTCGGGGACGAGCGATGGTTTTTTCCTACCAATCTACCCCCTAGGGGCATGCGTATTAGTACTTTGCTTCGATGGCTAATAATTTTTTGCAATAAGTATGTGAGTTCTTTATGACTAATGTTGAGTCCATGGATTATACGCACTCTCACCTTCCACCATTGCTAGCCTCTCTCATGCCGCGCAAACTTCACCGGTGCATCCAAACCCCGTGATATGATACGCTCTGTCACACATAACCCTCCTTATATCTTCCTCAAAACAGTCACGATACATACCTATCATGGCATTTCTATAGCCATTCCAAGATATATTGCGATGCAACTTCCATCATCATCATATAAATGACTTGAGCATTCATTGTCATATTGCTTTTCATGATCGTAAGATAGCTAGCATGATATTTTCATGGCTTGTCCATTTTCTTATCTTTGCTATGCTAGATCATTGCACATCCTGGTACACTGCCAAAGGCCTTCATATATAGGCATACTTTGTTCTAGATATCGAGTTTTAATATTGAGTTGTAAGAAATGAAAGTGTGATTATCATCATTATTAGAGCATTATCCCAATGAGGAAAGGATGATGGAGACTATGATTCCCCCACAAGTCAGGATGAGACTCCGGAAGAAAAGATAATAATAAAAGAGGCCAAAAAAAGAAAGAGCCCCCCCCCCCAAAAAGAAAACAAAAAATCAAAGAAAAAGAGAGAAGGGGCAATGCTACTATCCTTTTACCACACTTGTGCTTCAGAGTAGCACCATGTTCTTCATATAGAGAGTCTGTTGAGTTATCACTTCCATATACTAGTGGGAATTTTTATTATAGAACTTGGCGTGTCTATTCTGATGATGGGCTTCCTCAAATGCCTGAGGTCTTCATGAGAAAGCAAGTTGGATGCACACTGTGACGCCCCCGATTCAATCGTACACTAATCATACACGCAAACGTGTATGATCAAGATCAAGGACTCACGGGAAGATATCACAACACAACTCTACAAATAAAATAAGTCATACAAGCGACAAGCCAGGGGCCTCAAAGGCTCGAATACAAATGCTCGAAGACACAAGAGTCAACGGAAGCAATAATATCTTAGTACAGACATAATGTTAATCAAGTTTGCCTTAAGGAGGCTAGCACAAAAGTAGCAACGATCGAAAAGGCAATGCCTCCTGCCTGGGACCTCCTAACTACTCCTCGAAGTCGAACTCCATGTAGAATCTTCCTCGGGATCCTATGGCTCCTGGACTCCATCATATGATCGCAGTAACCGGGAAAAGGGGAAAAAGAAGTAGGAAAGCAACCATGAATATTCATCCAAAGTACTCGCAAGCAAGGATCTACACTACATATGCATTGATATCAATGAAATGGGTAGTATCTGTGGACTGAACCTGCAGAATGCCAGAATAAAAGGGGGATAGCTAGTCCTATCGAAGACTACACTTCTGGCAGCCACCATATTGAAGCATATAGGAGAGAGTAGATGGTAAGTTCACCCAGTATCATCGCATAGCATAATCCTACCCGGTGATCCTCCCCTCGTTGCCCTGTGAGAGAGCGATCACTGGTTGTATCTGGCACTTGGAAGGGTGTGTTTTATTAAGTATCCGGTTCTAGTTGTCATAAGGTCAAGGTACAACTTCGGGTCGTCCTTTTACCGAGGGACACGGCTATTCGAATAGATCAACTTCCCTGCAGGGGTGCACCACATTTCCCAACACGCTCGATCCCCTTTGTCCGAGCACACTTTTCTGGGTCATGCCCGGCCTCGGAAGATCAACACGTCACAGCCCTACCTAGGCACAACAGAGAGGTCAGCACGCCGGTTTAAATCCTATGGCGCAGGGGTCTGGGCCCATCGCCCATTGCACACCTGCATGTTGCGTACGTGGCTGGTGAGCAGACCTAGGCTCCCTAATACAAGATCAGGCATTCCAGTCCAATCCGGTGCGCGCCGCTCAGTCGCTGACGTCAAGAAGGCTTCGGCTGATACCACGACGTCGAGTGCCCCTAACTGTTCCCGCGTAGTTGGTTAGTGCATATAGGCTAGTGGCCAGACTCAGATCAAATACCAAGATCTTGTTAAGCGTGTTATTTTAAAGTAGCCGCGGATGCTGACTAGGGCCAGGCCCACCTCTCTCCCAGGTGGTCTCAACCTGCCCTGTCGCTCCGCCACAAAGTAGCAGTCGGGGACTGTCGGGAACCCAGGCCCACCTCTACCGGGATGGAGCCACCTGTCCTTTCAGCCCCCACATCAGAATCACTTATGGATACTCTACGAGCCGACCCGACTTTAGTCACCACATATATCATATAATGTATACAAATATATACCCGTGATCACCTCCCGAGTGATCACGACCCGGTAATATAGCATGGCAGACAGACAAGAATGTAGGGCCACTGATGAAATACTAGCATCTTATACTAAGCGTTTAGGATTGCAGGTAAAGGTAACAGCAGTAGTAGCAAGGACAAGCTATGCATCAGGATAGGATAAACGGAAAGCAGTAACATGCTACACTACTCTAATGCATGCAGTAGAGAGAAGAATAGGCGATATCTGATGATCAAGGGGGGGGGCTTGCCTAGTAGCTTTGCAGATGAAAGGAATCTTCGGCGTAGTCGTAGTAGAAGACCGAAGCATCAATGGTCTCAGGGTCTGTCGCATGTAAGTGCATCTAGTGCCCCTTAGTGATTTTGGTGTATTGAAGACTTATAGGTTAAGGGATTAATGTGTTTATGAGTGTACACAGGACTATAAGTCTATAGGAGTTTGATATTTAAAGAGAAAGTCGACCCCTAAAAATGAAGTTCTTCGACTGAAGACTTTGAATTTTTGAAGACTTTCTGAAGACTTTGAAAGTGAAGAAATTGGTGTGACCTTGAAGACTTGGCATTCATTCGAGGAACATGAAGCGTGAAGACTTTTGTTTTCGTAGTTTCATTATCTCTTTCTTGAGTCAGAGGAAACATCGTACTATTAAAGGGGGGCGAGGAAATACTAAGGAAAAATTTCCATGTGATGCTCAACTCAAAATCCTACACCTACCAATCCCATCGAGTGAAGCCATTGGAAATCTCATACAGTTCAGTCATATTCTTCAGTGACAGAGACAAAGTTCTTCTGGTCTCTGAGGAATTTGTTCTGACTGAGGAGTTAGGAATTCGCCAGTGTGGATTGCCTACACTGAGACGCCCCCGATTTAATCGTACACTAATCATACACGCAAACGTGTACGATCAAGATCAGGGACTCACGGGAAGATATCACAACACAACTCTACAAATAAAATAAGTCATACAAGCATCATATTACAAGCCAGGGGCCTCGAGGGCTCGAATACAAGAGCTCGATCATAGACGAGTCAGCGGAAGCAACAATATCTGAGTACAGACATAAGTTAAGCAAGTTTGCCTTAAGAAGGCTAGCACAAACTGGGATACAGATCGAAAGAGGCGCAGGCCTCCTGCCTGGGATCCTCCTAGCTACTCCTGGTCGTCGTCAGCGGGCATCACGTAGTAGTAGGCACCTCCGGTGTAGTAGGAGTCGTCGTCGAAGGTGGCGTCTGGCTCCTGGGCTCCAACATCTGGTTGCGACAACCAGGTAGAAGGGATAGGGGGAAAAGAGGGAGAAAGCAACCGTGAGTACTCATCCAAAGTACTCGCAAGCAAGGAGCTACACTACATATGCATGGGTAAATGTGTAAAGGGCCATACCAGTGGACTGAACTGCAGAAAGCCAGAATAAGAGGGGGATAACTAATCCTGTCGAAGACTACGCTTCTGGCAGCCTCCATCTTGCAGCATGTAGAAGAGAGTAGATTGAAGTCCTCCAAGTAACATCGCATAGCATAACCCTAACTGCTGATCCTCCCCTCATCGCCCTGTGAGAGAGCGATCACCGGTTGTATCTGGCACTTGGAAGGGTGTGTTTTATTAAGTATCCGGTTCTAGTTGTCATAAGGTCAAGGTACAACTCCAAGTCGTCCTGTTACCGAAGATCACGGCTATTCGAATAGATTAACTTCCCTGCAGGGGTGCACCACATACCCCAACACGCTCGATCCCATTTGGCCGGACACACTTTCCTGGGTCATGCCCGGCCTCGGAAGATCAACACGTCGCAGCCCCACCTAGTCCAACAGAGAGGTCAGCACGCCGGTCTAAACCTAAGCGCCCAGGGGTCTGGGCCCATCGCCCTTAGCACACCTGCACGTTGCGAACGCGGCCGAAAGCAGACCTAGCCTAGTGGCGTTCCAGTCCAATCCGGCGCGCGCCACTCAGTCGCTGACGTCACGTAGGCTTCGGCTGATACCACGACGCCGGGATACCCATAACTACTCCCGCGTAGATGGTTAGTGCGTATAGACCAAATGGCCAGACTCAGGTCAAATACCCAAATCTCGTTAAGCGTGTTAAGTATCCGCGAACGTCGACCAGGGCCAGGCCCACCTCTCTCCTAGGTGGTCGGAACCTGCCCTGTCGCTCCGCCTCAAAGATCCACTCGCGGGTGCTCCTCAAGCCGACCCGTCTTTAGTCACCACATGTATCATGTATAAAGTATATAGTATATACCCGTGATCACCTCCCGAGTGATCACGGCCCAATAGTATAGCATGGCAGACGGACAAGAATGTAGGGCCACTGATGATAAACTAGCATCCTATACTAAGCATTAGGATTGCAGGTAAAGGTAACAACAGTAGTAGCAAGGATAGGCTATGCATCAGGATAGGATTAACGGGAAGCAGTAACATGCTACACTACTCTAATGCAAGCAGTATAGAGAAGAGTAGGCGATATCTGGTGATCAAAAGGGGGGCTTGCCTGGTTGCTCTGGCAAGAGAGAGTGGTCGTCAACACCGTAGTCGTACTGGGTAGCAACGGCGTCGGTCTCGGTGTCTAGCGAGAGAAGAGGGGGAAGAAACAATAAATATAATGCAAACAAATGCATGACGATGCATGACATGACAAAGCGTGATGCTAGGTGTGCCCTAACGCGGTATAAGGTGGTACCGGTGAAGGGGGGGAAACATCCGGGAAATTATCCCCGGTGTTTCGCGTTTTCGGACAGACGAACCGGAGGGGGAAAGTTGCGTGTTTGCTATGCTAGGGATGTGCGGTGGACGAACAGGCTGCGTATCCGGATTCGTCTCGTCGTTCTGAGCAACTTTCATGTACAAAGTATTTTCATCCGAGCTACGGATTATTTTATATTAATTTTTAAGGATTTTAAATCATTTTCTAGAAATTAGCATAATTAAATTAATTTAGAAATTGCAATTATGATGTCAGCGTGACATCAGCATGATGTCAGCAGGACCAAAGGTTGACTAGGTCAACCCTGCAGGTGGGTCCCGTATGTCATAGTTACAATAACCTAATTAATCTATTAATCAGTTTAATTAGTTAATTAGG
Organism: Triticum urartu; assembly: GCF_056163025.1. NCBI lineage: Eukaryota > Viridiplantae > Streptophyta > Magnoliopsida > Poales > Poaceae > Triticum > Triticum urartu. The sequence goes on along the minus strand of NC_141876.1, from coordinate 394,759,544 downwards.
TATCTAATGTTTAATTAGTTTAATTCAACAGGATTAATTAAGTTAATTAAGTCAATTAATTAATTAACATTTTTATTTACTTATTTAGTTAATTATTTATTTTTAAGTTCTTTTTTTTAATCGTTCTGGTGCGGGGCCCCCTTGTCATAGGCCCCTGGGGGCCTAACGGGCGCGGGTGACGGGCGCTAGGCGCCAGCCCGATACGGCGCTGGGCCGTGGGTGTGCACCCGACTGGGCGCCGCGGGGCGGTTGGCGGGCACGGGCACCGGCGCGCCGGCGAGTGTGTCCGGCGGCGAGTCGGCGGATGAGCAGCGGCAGCGGCAACAGTGGAGCGGGGCGCGGTCGTGCCGCGACAGTGGAGGGCGGAGCCGACACGGCCACGGCGCGATGGGGCAGAGGCTCGCGACGCAGCTAGGTGGCGCAGGCGAGGCAGCGGGATCCAGGGGAGGCGAGGCGCAGCGATGCGGGGAAAACGGGGCGGTGGCACGGCGAGCGAGCGGCGCAGGCATGGCGCGTCGGCGCGGGGTAACGGGCGCGGCCAGACGGAGCGGCGCACGGCCAGGGCACGGCCCGACCGCGTGAGCACGCACGAGGGGGTTGCGGGTGAGCGTGGCGACCTCATTGACGAGCAGGGGAAAGGGGAGGACGAACGGGTCCTCACCGGCGTTGGTGAGCAGGGGGCGTCGAGGTGCGTGGAGGCCGTTCGGGGAGGAGGACGGGGACGACAGGGCGACGACGGAGACGAGGTCGTCGACGGAGAGGACGGCGGCATCATGGTCGAGGCGGCAAGGTGCCTTGGGCGGGGTCACACGGGGCGAGGTGGCGGTAGTGAACGCCGGCGGAGGCTCCGGGGGAGGGCGACCGCGTCAGGGGCGGGGCATGGCTGGGAGAGAGACGAGAGAGTGGGGAGGGGAGGTCGTGCGTGGGGTTCTCCCCTGGCGGCGCTGGAGGGAGAGGGTGGGGATGGAGCGACAGGGGGGAGTGGGGCGCACTGGGGTTAGGGTTCGGTCGGGGTGGGGGGCTAAGGGGAGGCCGGCTGGGCTGGCCTGGCGGCCCATAGGCCAGCCGGGCCATGGTCCAGCGAGGGGGAGGGGGTGTCTTCTATTTCCTTTTTTTTGTTCTTTGTTAGTTTATCTTTGTTTTCTTTTTTTTTATTTGTAGTTTCTTTTATTTTTAGTTTTATAAAAATTACGACTAGTGCCTAAATTTGTATTTATCAACAAGCTACTGTGAGGTTAATTCTTAACACATAATAAAATAGTTTTAGCATTTTATAAATTCAATAGGTATCTGTTTAGTTGTTTTCACTACTGTTTTAATTGTTTTAGAGCCTTTAAACATTTTACCAAAGTTTGGTTTCTCCACCATAATTACTTACGATCTATTTGACACAACCCGAACATTTTAGTTTTGATATTTGAAAAATTTACTGTTTGCCTATATTTTAAATTTTAATTTGAATCATTTCTTTGAACTAGCTCGAGTTTATCAACAGTAACCGAGGTGACATGGCACCATTAGTAGAGGTTTACTGTAGCTTAATTATCCGGGCGTCACAATTCTCCTCCACTACAAGAAATCTCGTCCCGAGATTTAGGAGGGGGTAAGGGGGGAGGGATTGGTTACGAAATTTTAATGGGTCTTCTCGGTGTTTGATGCTCTTCTCGAAGAGGTCAATCCATTACATTGAGGTCTTCATTTCGCTGTTTCAGGTCATCATGGTGAAGTCGTCCTTTTCTTCGGGAACTCCAACGTACTTACGAAATAGGTAAGGGGCAGCTTGGCTACGACAGAATGCTTATGAGGGAAACAATCTGGGGTTAACCCATGAATGAGCATAAGACTACCTCTCGAGTTGAACGTATAAAATACATCGAGAGTAAGGTACGAAGGTACAATAAGAGGTTCCAAACGGATAGATAGCTGCTCGAAGTCTGAACCAGAGTGAGAAAGGGGTTCAGAGCAGCGAGAGTAAGTATTGCGTCTGTTACCAGAATAGATCACTAGGACGGTGGTCCATGAATTACATACAAGGCCACGCACGAGGAATAACTTTAGGAACAGGGGGTGTACAGGAGAGTCAGGTTTCGATCCTGTGGAACTGTGGGTTATGGGCCCACCATGTGGGTTAAAGTAGGAAGGGCAGTGACGTCTTGCAAGATCATGTAAGCAAGGCATGTCAGAGGATAGCCTGTCAGCTATGTCGGCAACAACATCGATACCAAGGGCGAGGGATGAAGAGAACCATTTTCCTGCTCGTTGAACGAGGCGGGCCAATAGGCAAGGTTCTCGTCCATCGGTGGCTACCGAAATGTCATCAACAATAGTAACAGGGTCTTGCTGACAGAATTGTACACCTGCTTATACAATATAGATCACAAGAAGGTTTAAACAAACCAATGGAAAGGAAAAGTGATTATCAGGTTTAAACAGAACAATGGAAAGGAAAATGTGTTTAAACACATATTTCAAGGGTATATTCTTCCCAAGGACAAGCAGAACATATTATCCATGACAGGATATAATGTAGAAAACTTTTTAGATAAGGGGAGAAAATTTTCATGACATTAACCATACAACAGTGTTTGGATAATAGAGCAAGAAACATTTAGCACGGGGCTTCAAATGTTCTTGCTGAAAATCAGAGTACCACAGACATGCTTCGAGATAGCATTGCATGGTCTTCAATCAAAGGTCAGACTCTGGATACACGAAGGGATTCATCATTAAGCCAAGGAGAGGATGAGGAGGTGGCTGATGGACTCAACGATAATACAACGAGGTATCCAAAAATATGGATTTCCACAGTTATGTGAACAAGGAGATAACATTTGCCGGATCAAATGATATAATGATGTATGCTCAAGGAAAAACATACATAATTTAACATTAGTGGAAAAGGGTGCCCAAAGTAGGGCCTTAGGTAGCATGATCAAATGTTAGAATGGTGATTCAGTGATCAATAGTCTAAGAATGAACGTTCGACCATTAACTTCAAAGCAATAGGGTTGCTAGAAGGGCATAATCCAAACAGCACCGTTCACCTGTTGGTATCCCGGTTAGATCCAACACGGGGACCAAGAAAGAATGGTGATGGTGATAAGTATTACCTGTATCAAGAATTCTTAGGAGGTGGTGAAATTATCACGACATTCTTGACATAAAATATGGTAATACTCCAAAGTATCGAAGAATAATTGCTGGATAGCACGGGTCTCCAAGTATAACACAAAACACGAACAAGTTTGTGTTGGAGGGAAAGCAATAATGTTGTCGGTGATAACACAAATCATCGAGGGACGAGGATGGTTACATGTCATCATCCATTTGGTTGATATTCTGGAAGGAATCAAAATGCTGTTTGATGACCACGACAAATTTAGTCGAGAGGCTCCACGAAGATGTAATCGATCGGCGATGACATCAAGTGAAAGGAATGATGAAGCGAATGGTTATTGGAACCATGGGCATGACACAAACTCGAAATCAAGTTTGTTGTTCAGGGAGAAGTGATATGATGAGGGAAATCGACGTAAGCTTAGCTCATCTCGAGAATTGTGCTCCGTGAAGGACCAGGTAGCACAGTTAAAATTTAGCACAATGATGATATAGCCGATCAGGCTAGGAATGACTTAAATGATTATTAACTTGTAAGCAACAACATTTACTTAAGAGTTATTGAATCAGAGTGCGGACTCGATTCACTATTCGGTGTTCTCGTTTGACGACAACCCAGAACCTAGGAACAATTGGATCCGGCGAGTGATAATAGTTTATGAAGAACCCATAAGAATTTATGATGTCCCATGATATTCCCGAGATACCAGGGTGTAATACTCGACGGTAGATCAAAGTAAAGGTTGGACTGGTGTATTGGTCCACACAAGACAAGTGCTTAAACTTGCCCGAGAAATGGGGTCAAAGAAGAACATATGGTCGAAACCACGATTGCAAAAGGCCGGATCCCAGATATAAGAACTTATACCAAGGGAAAAATTTAATTTAAGAGAAGCTTTAATGATAAGATCTACATCGTGTCCATGGGCATGAACACAAAGTTCAAGGTCGACTCCCACTTCTTCAATGCATAACCTTTCATTCACTGCTCTAGATAAAAATGATTTCAGTGTCAAAACCTACCTGATGAATTACCAGAGGAGTATGACCCGTGAAAACTTTCGGGTTCACACATATTAAGAAAAGCATAGGTTCAACCCGTCAGGGTATCGTGGAATCATATACCACAAATTTCAAGAATAATAACACAAGCTCGATAGTAGAGCATGCTTGAGAAAGCAGAGGATACAATTTACCAAAGGCATTATGTATCCGAGGAAAAGCTCACAGGCTTATTGAATATGAAGGACGCTGTCGGATAAAATGCAACAAAGGATCTGGTGGTCCACAAGGGATCTGATGTGAGCATCGGTACTCAACTACAGGAAGAAGAATGCAAGGATATCGGATTATAGAAACATCTGACTAACTCATAGCTCAAATACAAAGGAATTATGATTTCCAAATGAAGGGATCAGGAGCGAACGCTCTGATTAAGGATGGATAAGCTGAGCAGGCTTAGGGGTACAATTGATGGCGATTTGATTGGTCGAGAACCAGCCCATGTTTAAAATGACGTCTGAGCTGGAAGGATGAATTCTAGGACCTGATTGAGGATTGCGAGCCTTCGCAACTTGTCGAATCAACGGACTCAAAATGATAGTGTCAAAGGATGCCAATAAGATTACTAGACTTATGAAATTAACCATAATGCAAGCGAGCACGAATTTCAAGAACAATAGGCTGTTGAGGATTTTCTGAAGATTGAATGGTATTTCGAAGACTGATGTGAAATACTTGAAACAACTGTGGATGAGCGAATACTCAATAAGTGCGAGAAACTATTCATATGGGTATTCAAGTGGCAAAGAACTGCAAGGTAGTGGCACGAAGTATTCTCGGAACAATAGAGAATTTCGGGGTATCTTGTAATAACAAGATCAACTGGAAATAAAAGTAAGAATGAAAAGTGCATGTAGCTATCTATAGGGGTAGCGATGATAGGGAATTGCAAAAGCAACAGGCACCAAGTCTCGAGGGAACATCGGAGAGTAACTTCGAAATCTTCTGGTGCAGCCGGCGATCATCTGGACGGAAAGGGGCTCTCCGGAAGAAAGTGGTGACGAGAACCTAGAGTTATAATTTGTAAGATCATTTAACCCGAATAAAGGAGAGAGCAGAATCCCAGAGTATAGACGAGGAATAAAAGATCCTAATACCACCCAATGGCGACGTGGGCCCATGGGCCGCACAGCCAAGTTAGTAAAACAATTTCCATCGACTAGACTTAAGTTCGGCCAAGGAGTGTGGAACGGGGATTCCTACAGGCAGTCGGCTCTGATACCAACTTGAGACGCCCCCGATTTAATCGTACACTAATCATACACGCAAACGTGTACGATCAAGATCAGGGACTCACGGGAAGATATCACAACACAACTCTACAAATAAAATAAGTCATACAAGCATCATATTACAAGCCAGGGGCCTCGAGGGCTCGAATACAAGAGCTCGATCATAGACGAGTCAGCAGAAGCAACAATATCTGAGTACAGACATAAGTTAAGCAAGTTTGCCTTAAGAAGGCTAGCACAAACTGGGATACAGATCGAAAGAGGCGCATGCCTCCTGCCTGGGATCCTCCTAGCTACTCCTGGTCGTCGTCAGCGGGCATCACGTAGTAGTAGGCACCTCCGGTGTAGTAGGAGTCGTCGTCGAAGGTGGCGTCTGGCTCCTGGGCTCCAACATCTGGTTGCGACAACCAGGTAGAAGGGATAGGGGGAAAAGAGGGAGAAAGCAACCGTGAGTACTCATCCAAAGTACTCGCAAGCAAGGAGCTACACTACATATGCATGGGTAAATGTGTAAAGGGCCATACCGGTGGACTGAACTGCAGAAAGCCAGAATAAGAGGGGGATAACTAATCCTGTCGAAGACTACGCTTCTGGCAGCCTCCATCTTGCAGCATGTAGAAGAGAGTAGATTGAAGTCCTCCAAGTAACATCGCATAGCATAACCCTAACTGCTGATCCTCCCCTCATCGCCCTGTGAGAGAGCGATCACCGGTTGTATCTGGCACTTGGAAGGGTGTGTTTTATTAAGTATCCGGTTCTAGTTGTCATAAGGTCAAGGTACAACTCCAAGTCGTCCTGTTACCGAAGATCACGGCTATTCGAATAGATTAACTTCCCTGCAGGGGTGCACCACATACCCCAACACGCTCGATCCCATTTGGCCGGACACACTTTCCTGGGTCATGCCCGGCCTCGGAAGATCAACACGTCGCAGCCCCACCTAGTCCAACAGAGAGGTCAGCACGCCGGTCTAAACCTAAGCGCCCAGGGGTCTGGGCCCATCGCCCTTAGCACACCTGCACGTTGCGAACGCGGCCGAAAGCAGACCTAGCCTAGTGGCGTTCCAGTCCAATCCGGCGCGCGCCACTCAGTCGCTGACGTCACGTAGGCTTCGGCTGATACCACGACGCCGGGATACCCATAACTACTCCCGCGTAGATGGTTAGTGCGTATAGACCAAATGGCCAGACTCAGGTCAAATACCCAAATCTCGTTAAGCGTGTTAAGTATCCGCGAACGTCGACCAGGGCCAGGCCCACCTCTCTCCTAGGTGGTCGGAACCTGCCCTGTCGCTCCGCCTCAAAGATCCACTCGCGGGTGCTCCTCAAGCCGACCCGTCTTTAGTCACCACATGTATCATGTATAAAGTATATAGTATATACCCGTGATCACCTCCCGAGTGATCACGGCCCAATAGTATAGCATGGCAGACGGACAAGAATGTAGGGCCATTGATGATAAACTAGCATCCTATACTAAGCATTAGGATTGCAGGTAAAGGTAACAACAGTAGTAGCAAGGATAGGCTATGCATCAGGATAGGATGAACGGGAAGCAGTAACATGCTACACTACTCTAATGCAAGCAGTATAGAGAAGAGTAGGCGATATCTGGTGATCAAAAGGGGGGCTTGCCTGGTTGCTCTGGCAAGAGAGAGTGGTCGTCAACACCGTAGTCGTACTGGGTAGCAACGGCGTCGGTCTCGGTGTCTAGCGAGAGAAGAGGGGGAAGAAACAATAAATATAATGCAAACAAATGCATGACGATGCATGACATGACAAAGCGTGATGCTAGGTGTGCCCTAACGCGGTATAAGGTGGTACCGGTGAAGGGGGGGAAACATCCGGGAAATTATCCCCGGTGTTTCGCGTTTTCGGACAGACGAACCGGAGGGGGAAAGTTGCGTGTTTGCTATGCTAGGGATGTGCGGTGGACGAACAGGCTGCGTATCCGGATTCGTCTCGTCGTTCTGAGCAACTTTCATGTACAAAGTATTTTCATCCGAGCTACGGATTATTTTATATTAATTTTTAAGGATTTTAAATCATTTTCTAGAAATTAGCATAATTAAATTAATTTAGAAATTGCAATTATGATGTCAGCGTGACATCAGCATGATGTCAGCAGGACCAAAGGTTGACTAGGTCAACCCTGCAGGTGGGTCCCGTATGTCATAGTTACAATAACCTAATTAATCTATTAATCAGTTTAATTAGTTAATTAGGTATCTAATGTTTAATTAGTTTAATTCAACAGGATTAATTAAGTTAATTAAGTCAATTAATTAATTAACATTTTTATTTACTTATTTAGTTAATTATTTATTTTTAAGTTCTTTTTTTTAATCGTTCTGGTGCGGGGCCCCCTTGTCATAGGCCCCTGGGGGCCTAACGGGCGCGGGTGACGGGCGCTAGGCGCCAGCCCGATACGGCGCTGGGCCGTGGGTGTGCACCCGACTGGGCACCGCGGGGCGGTTGGCGGGCACGGGCACCGGCGCGCCGGCGAGTGTGTCCGGCGGCGAGTCGGCGGATGAGCAGCGGCAGCGGCAACAGTGGAGCGGGGCGCGGTCGTGCCGCGACAGTGGAGGGCGGAGCCGACACGGCCACGGCGCGATGGGGCAGAGGCTCGCGACGCAGCTAGGTGGCGCAGGCGAGGCAGCGGGATCCAGGGGAGGCGAGGCGCAGCGATGCGGGGAAAACGGGGCGGTGGCACGGCGAGCGAGCGGCGCAGGCATGGCGCGTCGGCGCGGGGTAACGGGCGCGGCCAGACAGAGCGGCGCACGGCCAGGGCACGGCCCGACCGCGTGAGCACACACGAGGGGGTTGCGGGTGAGCGTGGCGACCTCATTGACGAGCAGGGGAAAGGGGAGGACGAACGGGTCCTCACCGGCGTTGGTGAGCAGGGGGCGTCGAGGTGCGTGGAGGCCGTTCGGGGAGGAGGACGGGGACGACAGGGCGACGACGGAGACGAGGTCGTCGACGGAGAGGACGGCGGCATCATGGTCGAGGCGGCAAGGTGCCTTGGGCGGGGTCACACGGGGCGAGGTGGCGGTAGTGAACGCCGGCGGAGGCTCCGGGGGAGGGCGACCGCGTCAGGGGCGGGGCATGGCTGGGAGAGAGACGAGAGAGTGGGGAGGGGAGGTCGTGCGTGGGGTTCTCCCCTGGCGGCGCTGGAGGGAGAGGGTGGGGATGGAGCGACAGGGGGGAGTGGGGCGCACTGGGGTTAGGGTTCGGTCGGGGTGGGGGGCTAAGGGGAGGCCGGCTGGGCTGGCCTGGCGGCCCATAGGCCAGCCGGGCCATGGTCCAGCGAGGGGGAGGGGGTGTCTTCTATTTCCTTTTTTTTGTTCTTTGTTAGTTTATCTTTGTTTTCTTTTTTTTTATTTGTAGTTTCTTTTATTTTTAGTTTTATAAAAATTACGACTAGTGCCTAAATTTGTATTTATCAACAAGCTACTGTGAGGTTAATTCTTAACACATAATAAAATAGTTTTAGCATTTTATAAATTCAATAGGTATCTGTTTAGTTGTTTTCACTACTGTTTTAATTGTTTTAGAGCCTTTAAACATTTTACCAAAGTTTGGTTTCTCCACCATAATTACTTACGATCTATTTGACACAACCCGAACATTTTAGTTTTGATATTTGAAAAATTTACTCTTTGCCTATATTTTAAATTTTAATTTGAATCATTTCTTTGAACTAGCTCGAGTTTATCAACAGTAACCGAGGTGACATGGCACCATTAGTAGAGGTTTACTGTAGCTTAATTATCCGGGCGTCACATACACAGTGAGGAACATGATAGCCCTGAGGAATTTGATACTCAAATTTCTGACCGTTGTTGTGCTATGCGCCAGCTGTCCCAAAATATCTACCCACCTAACGGTCATATCATTCAAGGGCATTTATGTCTTATCATGTTGGGCTTCTCCCTAGTCTATTAATAGCCCCCCCCCTACAACCACTAGCTGGTTGGATTCTCCGAGAGAAACTGACACTTGTCATTTGAGAGCATCCCATCCTCTGAGGACTTTGAGCGAAAATCATCAAGTGAGGAAAACCCAAACCCAAACACCTACAAACCTAAAGTGATTGAGCATCACTGAAGAGATTGATCCTGTGTGGATCCGACGCTTATTACCTTTGAAGACTGTGCTTCTTCCAGACGGTTAGGTGTCATGGTCTAGAGCATCCAAGAGCAATTGTGGATCACCGAGTGACCAAGTTTGTGAAGCTTCGGAAGTCACCTGAAGACTTACCACGAGTGATTGGGTGAGGTCTGTGTGACCATAGCTCAAGGAGAATACGGTGAGGACTGTGTGTCCGGGACTGTGTGTCCTCAGGTTTAAATACCTAGCCGCTCCAACCAGACGTACAACTGAGACAGCAGTTGGAACTGGTCTACCAAATCATTGTCTTCACCAAGCTCACTAGTTCTATTTCCTCAACTCTTTCATTTCCTCATAACTATGTTGAGTGCTTGTTCGTATCTGTGTTTGAAGACTTTGACTGAAGACTTTCTCAATTTCCTCAGTTCAATTCTTTAATCCGTTTGTCTTCATCCCGTGTTATCTTGTGTTTACGCTTTTTGTACTCTGTGCTTGTCTTCATTTCATCATGATGACTATGCTTGTGTTCTGTTATGTTTACTTTTGAGTACTTATTCCGCTGCTAGTAGTTCTTCGCTAAGGAATTTCCTCACCTGCAAATTCCTCAGTGAACAATTCATAAAAATCGCCTATTCACCCCCTCTAGTCGATATAACGCACTTTCATCGCAGTATCGGGATCTACCGAAAAGAAGTAGCGAATGGGAAACAAATAAATAACAGAGCAACAAAACACCATAAAGCAAGACATCGCAATACGCAGCGTCAGAGGTGACATACCGCAGTACTAGGTGATACCGGCGAATGGGGAAAACATTCAGGAAAGTATTCCCGGTGTTAGGCATTTCCGGACAGATGAAACGGAGGGGGCAGTTCCATGTTCGCTATGAAAGAGGCACGTGAAGGATGAACGGAGGGCGTATTCAGAACCGTCGCGTTTTTCTAAGCAACTTTCATGTAGAAATTTTTTCGATTCGGTCTATGGTTGAATTCCAATGTATTTCCGAAGTTTTCCGAAAATCTATGGAATTCTGCTAAGTCTGAGAAGCCCTCGGTTTTAAACACCACTTAGCCGTTTTCCGGAGCCTATTGCTTGATTTGTACATCCTCTAATATTGTGCCTTATATCAATTGTGACCATTTTGCTGCGATCTACATGTTAGTATCACTTTTATCCATATTAGAGCCCATTAGCTTGATCATCAATAGCTCTAAAGTAGTCATGAAAATAAATTTGTTTTCAGTCTTTCACTTAACAGAATTTAGACTTTTGTCATTTTCATAGCATTTAAACCTCACACCTTTTGAAATTGGTCCAATGAAATGTTTTAAACCTTGTCAAGTGTACTACATATCCGTATAATTTTTACCCACGTTGGGAAAAGTTTGGTTGTAGTTTTGCTGCTGTATAAATTGGCATGCAATGGAGATTTGCAAAAGCTAGCTCGCGCTATAGTGCACACACACTCACGCACACACCACGCTGCACAACACCACGGCCATGGCCAGTAGCTACAGCAGTGCAGAGCATCAGGGGCAGCGGCTAGGAAGTAGTAGAAAGCAGCAATGGTAGTGGGTGGTGGCTCGCGTGGTGTGGCGCTGGTAGGGGCAGGCATGGCACGCAGGGCGGTCGGGAGCAGCACCCGAGGGGAGCGGTTGCATCAGCGGGAGCTCCATCGGGCGAGCCGAAGGCTGTGGCAAGGCGCGGTGGCTACGGCACAGGGCGGCGATTGCAGCGAAGGTGCGGGCGAGCATGGCGAGTGCTTACACGGGGTAAGGCAGGGCACGGCCGGGGGCTTGCAGGCACGGACCTGGGCGCGGCGAGCAGAGCTCGGGCCCCCTGCCATGGCGGCCGTCGTTGTGGGGGGTGCCAAACTACGATGACTTGAGGGACGGGGAGCAGTAGGGGCGGGGAGGGGAGCTCACCGCATATCTAAAGGAGGCCACGGTGAGGCCGGGGGTTGACCGAAATAGTGGTACTCGACGGTGGAAGACGACGAGGTCCGCGATGAAGATGACAGCGCTGGAGAGCGTACGGGCCGCCCCGACTTGTTTCAACGCCCATGGACGAAGGAGTCGAAGGTGGGGAAGCTCCTGGACAACCCGGTGCCCCGACTTGTTTATGAGTGTACACAGGACTATAAGTCTATGAGGAGTTTGATATTTAAAGAGAAAGTTGACCCCTAAAAATGAAGTTCTTCGACTGAAGACTTTGAATTTCTAAAGACTTTCTGAAGACTTTGAAAGTGAAGAAATTAGTGTGACCTTGAAGACTGGGCATTCATTCGAGGGACATGAAGCATGAAGACTTTTGTTTTCGTAGTTTCATTTTCTCTTTCTTGAGTCATAGGAAACACCGTACTGTTAAAGGGGGTCGAGGAAATATGATGTCTACTACACAACCTTCTTCTTGTAGACGTTGTTGGGCCTCCAAGTGTAGAGGTTTGTAGGACAGTAGCAAATTTCCCTCAAGTGGATGACCTAAGGTTTATCAACCCGTAGGAGGCATAGGATGAAGATGGTCCCTCTCAAGCAACCCTGCAACCAAATAACAAAGAGTCTCTTGTGTCCCCAACACACCCAATACAATGGTAAATTGTATAGGTGCACTAGTTTGGCAAAGAGATGGTGATACAAGTGGTATATGGATAGTAGATAAAGGTTTTTGTAATCTGAGAATATAAAAACAACAAGGTAACTAATGATAAAAGTGAGCGTAAATGGTATTGCAATGATAGGAAACAAGGCCTAGGGTTCATACTTTCACTAGTGCAAGTCCTCTCAACAATAATAACATAGTTGGATCATATAACTATCCCTCAACATGCAACAAAGAGTCACTCCAAAGTCACTAATAGCGGAGAACAAACGAAGAGATTATGGTAGGGTACGAAACCACCTCAAAGTTATTCTTTCCAATCAATCCGTTGGGCTATTCCTATAAGTGTCACAAACATCCCTAGAGTTCATACTAGAATAACACCTTAAGACACAAATCAACCAAAACCCTAATGTCACCTAGATACTCCAATGTCACCTCAAGTATCCGTGGGTATGATTATACGATATGCATCACACAATCTCAGATTCATCTATTCAACCAACACATAGAACCTCAAAGAGTGCCCCAAAGTTTCTACCGGAGAATCACGACGAAAACGTGTGCCAACCCCTATGCATAGGTTCATGGGCGGAACCCGCAAGTTGATCACCAAAACATTCATCAAGTGAATCACGTGATATCCCATTGTCACCACAGATATGCACGGCAAGACATACATCAAGTGTTCTCAAATCTTTAAAGACTCAATCCGATAAGATTACTTCAAGGAGAAAACTCAATCCATTACAAGAGAGTAGAGGGGGGAAGAAACATCATAGGATCCAAATATAATAGCAAAGCTCGCGATACATCAAGATCGTATCACCTCAAGATCACGAGAGAGAGAGAGAGAGAGAGAGAGAGATCAAACACATAGCTACTGGTACATACCCTCAGCCCCGAGGGAGAACTACTCCCTCCTCGTCATGGAGAGCACCAGGATGATGAAGATGGCCACCGGAGAGGGATTCCCCCTCCGGCAGGGTGCCGGAACGGGTCTAGATTGGCTTTCGGTGGCTACGGAGGCTTCTGGCGGCGGAACTCCCAATTTATTGTGCTCTCTGATCGTTTTAGGGTATATGGAGATATATAGGCGGAAGAAGTACGTCAGGGGAGCCACGAGGGGCCCACGAGGGTGGAGGGAGCGCCCAGGGGGTGAGCGTGCCCCCCTACCTCGTGGCCTCCTTGAAGCTTTCCTTACATGGACTCCAAGTCTTCTAGGCTTCTTCTGATCCAAAAATTAAGTTCCGTGAAGTTTCAGGTCAATTGGACTCCGTTTGATTTTCCTTTTCTGTGATATTCTAAATCAAGGAAAAAACAGAAACTGGCACTGGGCTCTGGGTTAATAGGTTAGTCCCAAAAATCATATAAAATAGCATATAAATGCATATAAAACATCCAAGGTTGATAATATAATAGCATGGAACAATCAAAAATTATAGATACGTTGGAGACGTATCAAAATACTAAGGAAAAATTCCATGTGATGCTCAACTCAAAATCCTACACCTACCAATCCCTTCGAGTGAAGCCATTGCAAATCTCATACAGTTCAGTCATATTCTTCAGTGACAGAGACGAAGTTCTTCTGGTCTCTGAGGAATTTGTTCTAACTGAGGAGTTAGGAATTCGCCAGTGTGGATTGCCTACACAGTGAGGAACATGATAGCCCTAAGGAATTTGATACTCAAATTTCTGACCGTTGCTGTGCTATGCGCCAGTTGTCCCAAAATATCTACCCACCTAACAGTCATATCATTGAAGGGCATTTATGTCTTATCATGTCGGGCTGCTCCCTAGGCTATAAATAGCCGCCCCCTACAACCACTAGCTGGTTGGCTGTATACCTGGCCAAATCTCGGGTCGGGCCGGGCTTCGGGCCGGGCCAACAAAAACCCGGCGTCTAGGGGATAGGCCCGAGGCCGACCCGGCCCGACAAATTGGTACGTTTTCCAGGCCCGAGCCCGGCCCGAGGCAAAGCCCGAAAGCCCGAAGCCCAGCCCAACGGCCCGATATAATCCAACAAAAACAAGTCTGTACAGCAAAAAACAGAATAAAACCAAGCTATAAAGAACGAGATACTAATATTTGGACAACAAAACATACACTTATCACTTACCAGCAATTTTCAATAGTAAACAATAGCAGATCAACACTATTTTTAACAGCACAACATCATAGTTTTATAGCAAAACAATAACAGAACAACATCCAAGTGTTCTAGTTTCAACAACAGCATTACATCACTATTTTTTACAGCACAGCAGCATAGTTTTATAGCAAAACAATAACATAACCCCATATAAATGTTTCAGTGCCAACAACAGCAAAACAGCAGCATTACATAACTAGTTTTGACAGCACAACAGCATAGCGTTTGAGCAAAAGCATAGCAGAACCACATATAAATGTTTCAGTTTCAAGTCTTTCGACATCTAAACGTTCCAGTTATAACAAACACAAGTGCATGAATATTATTGCAGTCCATAACCAAAATAAGACTAGTAGTTTGTTGGCTGCCATCTCACCATGCCTTCTCCGAACCTTCTTCTCTTCTCATTGCTCTAGCAACAACTCTAGAGGATGGAATGAACAGGAAGTTAGTGGTACTATAAAGACAACTTGACAATTGACATGAACAAAGAATATAGATGTTACATTCTTCATCCGAAGATGAATCTTCATCATTATCTAGCGCAACCACTTCTTCTGCCTTTCTCTTATTATCTACAACAATAGATTGGGTTAATTATCATTTGGAAGTAAAACATACAAATAAGAATGTGAAACAAACAAGATTACAACAGATACCTTCTTTTTTCTACAGTTTGCAACGATACCAATCTTGCAAACACATTAGGGCCTCAACCGTCTTTGGTTTAAGTGAGTTTCGGTTCGGGGTTATAACCTTCTTACTCAAGCTGAAAGCGGATTCTGAAGCAACACTTGACACAGGAACTGCAAGGATATCACATGCCATTATTGCTAGTTGCGGATACCTAGCTGCAGACTTACTCCAGAAATCCAAGATATTGACATTTTCATTCAACCTCTTCACAGGTTCAGCCAAATACAATTCCAATTCGGATCTCTCTTCATGTGAGCTCGTGCTTTCCACGTACTGATCATAGTCAGAAAAGGCACCAAGTCCACACGTGCTTGATGATGCACTGGTTGCTATGTTTTCATTGACATGTACACCACTAACATACTCATTAAATAAAGAAGTTATTGTAGTTTTAACAAGATAATGCGCTGAAGGGAATCATCACCATCATATAGCTTGGAGTAGGCATATCCTAAAAACTTGAACTTAATGCGGGGATCAAGAACGGCAGCACAAGACAGAAATACGCTATAGTCAGACCAATATTTCATGAATTTCTCCCTCATAACTGCTAACATTGGAGCCATGTAACTGTTTACTCCATCACTAGCCTCTATAATAGCAGAATGAACAAGATAGACATTCATGAAGTACAAGTTGGTTGTTGGATACTTTGTTCCTGAGAAAGTTGTAGTTACCTTGAAGAAAACCTCCAAGAACTGATACATATGAGATACCTTGGCCCATTCTTCTTCGGATAGCCAAAAGTTCACCTTGAATATGTTGTCCCTCTCAGAATACCAATGCAGCACATCTCTAAAGTACAAACAGTAGCCAAGCATAGTATAGGTTGAATTCCAATGGATGGGCATATCAGGTTTCAACCTTTTTGTTTCTTCTAGGTTGAAAATAGTTGTAGCAGTACTATAAAACTTATGCAACCTATTGCTTGAAGCCTTTAGGTACATTATACCATCTCTAAGTTTGTCAACACACTTATCAATCAATGCCAAACCAGCTTGAACTACCAGTATGTGTGCACAACAACGAATTTGGAAGAATTTACCAGACAAAGGTAAAGCACCTTTTGACAAGTGGGTACGCAAGCAAGCTATCATCCTATCATTATAGGCTGCATTATCCAGAGTGATGCACATCACTTTCTTACCAATCCTCCATTCACGGAAAGCTAGGTGGACCTCATCGGCAATAGATGCTCCATCATATGGTGGATCAATTTTTTTTGAACCATACAATCCTTTTATTTAGTTTCCAATCAGCATCTATGTAATGACAAGTGATGCAAATATAGCTATGCTTGGTGACTTCAGATTTCCAATTGTCGGATGTGAAACTAACTCTACCAGGGGCAGCAAGAATAATTTCCATCAATTCCTTTTTCTGGCTAAGAAACATTGCCATTATCTCTCTTTTTATTGTGTGCCGACCAATAGACTTGAATTGTGGACAACAAGCAGACATCATTGTTCTAAATCCATCTTCTTCAACTGTTGTAAATGGATGAGCACCGGATACAAGATAAATAGAGACCGAATTTCTAGCGACTTGAGCATCAAATCTACAATTTTTTAATGCAGCTGTTCCATCATCATTTGTTTCAGATTTCAAGAAAAAATTATTCATTGTCGCTTGTTTAACCTTATGCTTCTTTTCAGTGTGTCTAAGGAGATGAGATGTACCATTTGTCGATCTAGCCGACAGTTATTTCTCACAATGGTTGCATCTAGCTATCGTCATTTCATCACCATCTTTCGAGATCTTGGTGAAGTCAAGCCATACCTTTGACTTTAGTTTGGAAATAGTAGGTTGCGGCTGCGGTTGTGGTTGCGCCCCTCCGGTAGTAGGATGTGCATGTTCTGCTGCGGCTCCACTTCCTTGAGCGGCTGGCTGCTTTCCCCTTACATGTTTCTGCCGGGTGCGAGGAGGATCCGCAGGTACAATAAACAATTGCATCCCATCATCCTGCCCTTCTAATTCTTCGGGATGGTACTCTGGTTCATCACCCTCCGGTCCTTCTAGTCCTCCCGAATTCATCATGGTCAAACTGCAGCATGTACACAGCAGTACAACAGAGCAAGTTATTCATCATGATCAAACTGCAGCATGTACATAGCCGTACAATAGTACAACACCATATAAATAGCACAAATGTTCATCTGCAGTTCTCCACCATATAAACAGCATAAATTTTTCATGGATTTGATCCTGACCATTTTGCACAATCAGTACATCTACAACATTAAGCTATGCTTTAACATTCAGCTAACCCTAAAACAAAAACAGCATGACTTTATCAACAACAAAACGTATACCTTGGGGTGGAGGCTTAGAGTTGCAGGCTTGCTGGTTGCAGCATACGGGGAGGAAGGTATTTGTTGGGGCCGGTGGTTGTTGATGCGGTGGTCGAGGACGGAGCAGGGCGGCTGTAGTTGAGGACGGAGCAGGGCGACTGCAGTTGAGGACGGTGCAGCGCGGCCACAGTCAAGGACGACGTCTGCCGGCCGCAGTTGAGGACGGACCAGGGCGGCCTCGGTCGAGGATGCAGCGCAGCGTCCGCGGTCGAGGACGGAGCATGGCGGACAAGGTCAAGGACGAAGGCACACCGTCCGCGGTTGAGGACGAAGGGCGCCAGCCGCGGACGAGGACGAAGCGCGGCGGCCGTCGTCTGATGCGGACGCGCTAGGGTTCCACCGGCACCGCCATGTCGCGCATGAGGAGAGATGGGGATGGGACGTGGGATTTTGCAGTTAGGGTAAGCGAGGAGTGGGGAAGGGGCGAGATGCAGATGTTGGGGGGCTGAGGCGCTGGGCGGCTGGGCCGCTCTTGGGCTCTACTGCGGCCAGGATGGGTGAGTTCAGATCGGGAGCTGCTCGGGCCGGGTCGGGCCTAATTTCGGGCTGGATATTGAGGCCCGAGCCCGGCCCGACTTGCTGTTCGGGCTGCATATTAAGGCCCAGGTCCGGCCCAGAGTATCAGTCGGGGCTGGCCCGGCCCGGGAATTTCGGGCCGGGTCGGGTCGGGCCACTCGGGCCGGGTCGGGTCGGGCCATTCAAGTCGGGTTTCCCATGGCCAGGTATAGTTAGTTGCTCCGAGAGAAACTGACACTTGTCATTTGAGAGCATCCCATCCTCCGAGGACTTTGAGCGAAAATCATCAAGTGAGGAAAACCCAAACCCAAACAACTACAAACCCAAAGTGATTGAGCATCACTGAAGAGATTGATCCTGCGTGGATCCGACGCTTATTACCTTTGAAGACTGTGCTTCTTCCAGACGGTTAGGCGTCATGGTCTAGAGCATCCAAGAGCAATTGTGGATCGCCGAGTGACCAAGTTTGTGAAGGTTCGGAAGTCACCTGAAGACTTACCACGAGTGATTGGGCGAGGTCTGTGTGACCTTAGCTCAAGGAGAATACGGTGAGGACTGTGTGTCCGGGATTGTGTGTCCTCAGGTTTAAATACCTAGCCGCTCCAACCAGACGTACAACTGAGACAGCAGTTGGAACTGGTCTACCAAATCATTGTCTTCACCAAGCTCACTGGTTCTATTTCCTCAACTCTTTCATTTCCTCATAACTGTGTTGAGTGCTTGTTCGTATCTGTGTTTGAAGACTTTGACTAAAGACTTTCTCAATTTCCTCAGTTCAATTTCTTCAGTCTATTTGTCTTCATCCTATGTTATCATGTGTTTACGCTTTCTATACTCTATACTTGTCTTAATTTCATCATGATGACTATGCTTGTGTTCTGTTATGTTTACTTTTGAGTACTTATTCTGCTGCTAGTAGTTCTTCGCTAAGGAATTTCCTCACCTGCAAATTCCTCAGTGAAGAATTCATAAAAATTGCCTATTCACCCCCCCCCCTCTAGTCGATATAACGCACTTTCAATTGGTATCAGAGCAAGGTAGTCCCTTGTTCTGTGTGATTTTGGTTTAACCGCCTGGAGTTTTAGTTATGTCGACCACAGGAATGAAGACTGTGTCATGGCCCATCTTTGACGGTCACGAGTATCCCAAGTGAAAGGCCATGATGAAGAAGCGCCTCATGGCGATGAACAGCGAGCTGTGGACCGTCACTGAGATTGGTCTGACCAATCTGTGCAAGATGGCGGAAGATGATGACATTCGCAAGTACACTCTTCTCAACCTCACGGCGAAGGATGTCATCTGCTCCTATCTGTCTCAAAATCAGTTCAGGAATATCATGCATCTCGATCATGCGAAGCTTATCTGGGACCGTCTCTCTGAGGTCTATGAAGGTCATCGAACCCGTCATGATCCTTGGTTTGAGGACTTCAAGGAATCTCTCAAAGCGATGACATTCGAACCAGAATCATCATCGTCTGCATCATGCCTTATGGCAAAAGATGCTAAGGATGATCAATCCAAAGCCACTGAGTGGGTCCTCGATAGTGGATGTACAAATCACATGACTAGTGACAAGAATCTATTGATGGATGCTCCCTTATCACCATCGCATCTGAAGCATATCATCTTCGCTGACAAAGGCGAAAGTCAGGTATTGGGTCTAGGTAAGGTTGCGATCACAAAGGATCGACACATGGACAAAGTCATGCTTATCGAGTCCTTAGGATACAACCTCATGTTTGTCTCAATGCTTTGCGATCTTGATATGGTTGTTGTCTTTGGCAAGTACCGTTGTGTTGTGGTTATGGAAGCTGACAATTCCAAAGTCTTCGAAGGCTTTAGGAGAGGAGACCTGTATATTGTTTATTTCTCTATAGGACCGCAACCAGCCGTGTGCCTACATGCAAAAGCTTCAGAAGGCTGGCTCTGGCATCGACGACTTGGTCATGCAGGCATGAGGAATTTGCACACGCTTGCGAGGAAGAAGCATGTCATTGGCATAGAGAATGTCAAATTCCTCAAGGATCACTTATGCGAAGCCTGTGAAGCTGGGAAGATGATAAAGGCTAAGCATCCAGCGAAGACTATCATGACCACCACTCGTCCATTTGAATTGCTTCACATGGATCTCTTTGGTCCTAACCATTATTCTGCAGTCTCAAATGATGCATCTCTCTATGGCTTTGTTATTGTTGATGATTACTCTCGATACACATGGGTACACATTGTTACTTACAAACATGAAGTGTAGGAAGTCTTCAAACAATTTTCCTCGAGGGCTTCAACCAACTTTGGTGTGAAGATCAAGCACATCAGAAGCGGAAATGGAACTGAGTTCAAGAATTCTGGGCTTGATGACTATCTTGATGAACTTGGTATTACTCATGAGTTATCTGCTCCTTATACTCCTCAGCAGAATGGCGTCGTGGAGCGCAAGAACAGAACTCTTGCTGAGATGGCTCGCACTATGCTTGATGAATACAAAACGCCTCATCGTTTCTGGATTGAGGCAATTGATACTGTCTGCCACATCACCAACAGAGTATATCTTCACAAATTCTTCAAGAAGACTGCCTATGAACTCCTCACTGATAAGAAACCCAATGTAAGTTATTTCAAAGTCTTCGGTGCTAAATGTTGGATTAGAGATCCTAATCACAACTCAAAATTTGCACCGAAAGCACATGAAGGTTTTATGCTTGGTTACGGAAAGGACTCGCACACCTACAGAGTTTTCAACAACGTTCTTCACAAGGTTGTTGAAACTATAGATGTGTGGTTCGATGAAACTAATGGCTCGCAAAGAGAGCACCTACTTTCTGTGATAGATGAACCAGCACCTGAGGAAACTATCAAGTTCAAGGCTACTGAGGATGTCATTCCTACCGAAGAATCTGCTGAAGAATTCATTCCAGAACATGAAGAACATCGAGCTAATGCACCTGAAGAAAATACTGAAGAAAATGGTGCTGAAGAAAATGCTGATCAAATTCCTCAATGACAACCATCTCATCCTCGCGTTGCAAAAGAAGTGCAAGTTGAAAAGATCATCAATGACATTAAAGTGCCAGGTCCACTCACACGCTCAAAAGCTTCACATTTATCTAACTTTTGTGGGCACTATGCTTTTGTCTCTATCATAGAGCCCACTAAGGTAGATCAAGCATTTCTGGAGCCTGAGTGGATTCAGGCCATGCAAGAAGAATTACATCAGTTCGAGCTCAACAACGTCTGGGAACTGGTCAAACGTCCAGATCCTCACAAGCACAATATCATTGGCACAAAATGGATCTATCGCAACAAGCAAGATGAATATGGCCTTGTGGTAAGGAATAAGGCACGGCTTGTAGCTCAAGGCTACACACAGGTTGAAGGAATTGATTTCGATGAAACTTTTGCACCTATTGCTAGACTTGAGGCTATTCGCATATTACTTGCTTATGCTAACCATCATGATATCACTCTATATCAAATGGATGTGAAAAGTGCATTTCTCAATGATAAGCTTGAGGAAGAAGTATATGTTGCTCAACCCCCAGGTTTTGAAGATCCAAAGCATCCTGACAAAGTATTCAGACTCAATAAGGCCCTCTATGGCCTCAAGCAGGCCCCTTGGGCGTGGTATGATACTTTGAAGGAATTACTCTTGAAGAAAGTGTAGGATCGAAAGTATGTCTAGAAGGGGGTGATTAGACTACTTGACCAAATAAAAATCTAGCCTTTTCCAATTTTAGTTCTTGGCAGATTTTAGCAACTTTGGACAAGTCAAGCAATCTTAACACAATTCAAGCAAGCATGCAAAGAGTATATGAGCAGCGGAAAGTAAAGCATGCAACTTGCAAGAATGTAAAGGGAAGGGTTTGGAGGATTCAAATGCAATTGGAGACACGGATGTTTTTGTCATGGTTTCGATAGGTGGTGTTATCGTACATCCACGTTGATGGAGACTTCAACCCACGAAGGGTAACGGTTGCACGAGTCCATGGAGGGCTCCACCCACGAAGGGTCCACGAAGAAGCAACCTTGTCTATCCCACCATGGCCATCGCCCACGAAGGACTTGCCTCACTAGCGGTAGATCTTCACAAAGTAGGCGATCTCATTGCCCTTACAAACTCCTTGGTTCAACTCCACAATCTTGTCGGAGGCTCCCAAGTGACTCCAAGAAGTAACAAATGGTGTGTAGGTAATGAACTCCTTGATCTTGTGCTTCAAATGATAGTCTCCCCAACACTCAACTCTCTCTCACAGGATTTGGATTTGGTGGAAAGAAGATTTGAGTGGAAAGGAACTTGGGGAAGGCTAGAGATCAAGATTCATATGGTAGGAATGGAATATCTTGGTCTCAACACAAGTGTAGGTGGTTCTCTCTCAGAAAAAGTAACTTGGAAGTGTAGGTTCGTTCTGATGGCTCTCTCTACAAATGAAGAGGTGGTGGACGAGTATATATAGCCTCCACACAAAATCTAACCGTTACACATAACTTCCCAAACTTGGTGGGACCGAATGGTTAAACTCGGTCGGACCGATTCAGCAAAGCTAGTGACCGTTAGGGTTTTCGGTGGGACCGACATGCAACTCGGTAGGACCGATATGATTAGGGTTAGGGCATAACGTAATCTCAGTGAGACCGATTACACAAACTCGGTGAGACCAATTTTGGTAATAAGCTAACTAGAGAGTTGGTCAGGTAAACTCGGTGGGACCGATCGCTCATTTCGGTGAGACCGAAATGTTACGAAGGGAAAACAGAGAGTTTACATTGCAATCTCGGTGGGACCGATCGCTCATCTCGGTGAGACCGAAATGTTATGAAGGGAAACAGAGAGATTACAACCCCATCTCGGTGAGACCGAGATCCCTATCGGTGAGACCGATTTGCCTAGGGTTTGTGGCAGTGGCTATGACATTTGAAACTCGGTGGTGCCGGATAGGAAGAATCAGTGGGGGCGAGTTTGACTTTTGGTTTAGGTCATATGTGGATGTTAGAAAGTAGTTGAGGGTTTTGGAGCATATCACTAAGCATTTTGAGCAAGAACCTCATTAAGCAACACCTCATCCCTCCTTGATAGTATTGGCTTTTCCTATAGACTCAATGTGTTCTTGGATCACTAAAATGTAAAATGTAGAGTCTTGAGCTTTGAGCTTGAGCCAATCCTTTCTCCTTAGCATTTTGAGGGGTCCACTTTTCTCATCCATGCTATGCCAATCATTGAGCTTTCCTGATATATTAATCTTGAAATAGTATTAGCTCAATGAGCTATATGTTGTTAGGAATTACCAAAACCACCTAGGGATAGTTGCACTTTCAATCTCCCCCTTTTTTGTAATTGATGACAACATATAAATCAAAGCTTCAACAAATGATAATAAGAGTGAAAAACATTGTCGCTTTGAGAAGTATGTGAAAAGCAAGAGCTCCCCCTAAATTTGTGCATAGTTTAAGATTTGCTTTGGACTGCAAATGCACAAAGAGTTAGGATCATGGGTTACTCTTCCATGTCACATACATCTTGGTGGAGCACTCAAAATGATAATAATTAAAATACATGCACTCATCACCAAGCAAAGTGAATGATCATATAAAAGGATAATGTCATCCAACAAGCATTGAAGTAGCATATGATCAAACACATGATCATCTAAGCAAGCACAAAGTATAAAGTATCTCAACCAAGCAAATAATAAAGTTCAACCACCAAGGAGAAACGCAAGAGAGAACAAAAGCAACACTCTCCCTCGAAGCCTATGATCTATACATTTTCTCCCCCTTTGGCAACAAGTTACCAAAAAGTTCATAAAAAATGCATAGTGCTAAATCGTCACTCAGGCTTGGTCTTCAAGTGGTGGTGTAGACAGAACTCCAAGGACGAAGGCGTCAGTCGATGTAGATGGAGATGGTGGAGTAGGTGCTGGAGCTGGTGGCACTGAAGCTGTAGCTGGTGCAGATGAAGTCGCTCTGGTGTCTGTGACAGGCATAGCAGCAGACCTTTGACCTTTGGGCACTCTAGCAAAAGCATCAGTGGTTGTCTTGCCCTTCTTCTCCTGCACTTCCTCCTGAAGTTGCTCAACAATAGACTGTATCTCAGTAACCTTCACATCTAAGTCATAGAACTTCTGCTCCATGATCCTCTCCAAGCTCTCCTGGTTTTGAGTCAGGGTAGCCAGTCCCTTCTCAATCCTCGGAGTGGAGGCAATCAAGTAGCCAAGCTAATCTTGCTTGCTCTTCAGAAGATACTGAGATGCCTCATCCATGGTTGGCATCTTTGCAGCCTTTTAAGCCCTTGCCTTCTCCTTCTTGGCTTGTGCGTGCACAAAAGATGGTTCATTTTCATCCATCACCACAGTGTTGTCCTCAAAGTCTGGGTAGATGGGCAGGTGCTCCTTGTCCAGCAGATATGTGCCAGTGCCCATCTTGGAGTTGATCAGCTCCTGGATCTGTGGGGCATACCCACAACTTCTCATCTGATCTGCAGCTGTCCTCTTTATGGTTTCCACAATTAGGCTCATGACTTTGAACTTTTGAGGAACATCAAAAATGTGCAGCAAGTTGATGGAGTGACCTCTGATCATCTTGTGATCACCTGACTTTGGCAAAAGAGTGTGCCTGAGGATCCAGTTGATTGTTGGCAAGCCTGACAGAAGGTAATGTACTGATCCAAACTTGTGTGTCTCAAGAGCAGCATCTGGGATCTCTTTGTACATGTGTGCCATGGTGTTGTGATCCTTCTTCTTCTTGGCATAGACGTCCAAGTAATCTTCTTGTTCTTCTGGGGCATTGATCAACTGAGCCCATTCTGCAACTATTGACTGGTACCTAGTGCCTTCAGACATCCAGACAATCCTTCCATCTGGGTAGAAATGAGTTGTGGAGTAGAACTGCATGATGAGCTCATCATTCCACTTTGTGAGCTTCTGAGCCACAAACTCATCGACTCCACACGCCTTGAAGCTGTCATATACTCCAGGGAAGTGATCCTCATTTTCCTCAATGAATGTCCAATCGACCCATCTCATGTCACACACTATGGGCTTCTTGTCAAGTAAGATAGTCTCATAGAAGTCCTGCTATTCCTTTGTATGGAACCTATAGTCCACAGCAGTTCTTCTTCTGGTGGCATATGGATCTGACTCTCTCCATAGCCTCAATCCTGAATCCTTCCTTATCTTCATGTTCTCAGCTACTGGATGAGCATCATTGTGGTCTGGAATTTTTGGCTTCAACTTCCTCAAGACATGTGACTCATCATCTTCTTCTTCCATTGCAGCTTCAGGCACCGGGGCCTTGTTCTTCTCCTCGGTAGGGATGTTCCTGGTGCTCCTCTTTGGTTTTGACTTTGGAGCTGGAGCAGCAGTCTTAGGCTTAGATGGAACAGCCCCTGCCCTTATAGCATCTCCCATAAGCTTTTGAGCTTTGGGTGCTGGTGTTGCATCCTCTTCTTCAGAGTCTTTCATTATTGAAGATCTCCCAAGCACTCTGGCAGTGGTCTTCTTGACCCTCTCTTTCCTTTTCTTTTCTGCCACAACCTGCTCTTTGGGTGCAGATCCCAAAGTCCCTTGAGTGGATGTTCTGGCTTTTGACATGGGAGCTCTCTTGGCAGGAACCTTTTGCTTCATCCCTGGCTTAGTGGCAGCAGCTGTGCCATATTCCTTTTTCAGGACTTTCCTCTTTGAGGTGGCCTCTTCCTCAGCAGCCACATAGTCCTCATCCTCTGAATCTGAGGTTTTCTTCTTTCTGGTCCTAGTGGCTGCCTTAGGCAAGTTATTGGGTGTGCTCCTGCTTCCATCATCTGAGCTACTGGAGGGACTAGTGCCCTCACTCATGTTAACCTGCTCCTCAGATTTGTTCTGACTGTCACTCTGATCTGACATGATGCAAACACTGACAGAAGACCCTGTGAATAGATTATAGATGAGGTAGAGTGGATGAGCATCACAAAGTGCAGAGGTTTTTGCAAAAGAATGAATCAAAGACTTAGTTTTAGTTTTCCACAGAAAGCATTTCGGATCTACCGATTTGAAATCTCGGTGATACCGAAGCAGCTGTTGGAACCTAAACTAGTGAACTCGGTCAGACCGAGTCACAGTTCGGTGGCACCGAGACTGCTAGGATTTCACAAAGACTCGAACTCGGTCACACCAATTTGCAATTCTCGGTCAGACCAAGAATCACATGTGCAATGGCCTGAGCCAAATCGGTGGAACCGATTTCAACAACTCGGTCGGTCCGAGATGGTTTCGGCGGAAACCTAACCCTAAATTTTCAATCCTCATCTAAACTACAGAGTGTTTTCATTGGATAGAGTGATATCAATCGTGGCAACATACATGGCAAAACAATGTGCTGGGGAATCGGAGTGAGAACAGCACAAAGATCAAGTCCATACCCTAGTTCGGCGATGGACTCGCTACGGCGGCAACGGTGGAGACGATCCCGTTGACGGTGACAGAGACCAGCGACTGGAGGCGGCTGGCGATGAGGAGGACGATCCGGAGACCCAGGGAGGCAGAGCAGGCTGAGCGCGGGCGAAGAGGTTCAGAAAGTTTTCCAAATTTTGGCCTGTGGGTATATATAGCCTGACCCTATCGGTGTGACCGAGTGGAACAACTCGGTGGCACCGAGATGCATAACTGCGAGCAGTTACTGCAACTCGGTGTGACTGAAAAGTTCAAATTGGTTGCACCGAGATTAAAAACCTATATTGACTTAGTGATCTTGGTATGACCGA
Organism: Triticum urartu; assembly: GCF_056163025.1. Lineage (NCBI taxonomy): Eukaryota > Viridiplantae > Streptophyta > Magnoliopsida > Poales > Poaceae > Triticum > Triticum urartu. The sequence continues at coordinate 394,732,980 of NC_141876.1, read as the reverse complement.
AATGGATGAGTCGGTCAGACCGAAATGCACAAAGAAGTTTTGGAAGTTTAAGTCTATGATGAATCGGGGACTCCGAGTGCTCCTCACACAGAGTGGTTCGAATCTGACTTGATCAAACTTTGTGATGCAGCATGAATAGAGTTTGAGACGAGAAGAGCATAGATAGCTAGAGAAGGTTCTTAGGCATTCTTGCTCATCCACTTGGCAAAAGAAACCAACCAATCAAAACAACAAGTGGATGTCCTCGAATGAGTAAATTATGCAACCAACATGCTCACACAATAAAATGACAAATGAAATATGTGGCAAAGCATGCACAAACAATTCTAGCATCTATCAAGCAATTGGCGATGACTAGGTCATCTATATATGAGTATATTGACTTAGGAATCAAATGAGAACATTTGATCATAGGTCATACTCATCGTTTAAGCACAAGTGGGGTTACCACTTTTACATAAAGCATTGTTGTGTTCACACCATTAGAGTTGCTTTAGCTCAATTCTTAGAGTAAAGCTCCCCCTAGATGTGAGATCCCCCCTAAGAGGGATGAACTAACCTTGGGTTTTGTCGATGATGACTTCATGTAGGTGTTGAAGATGTGGATGCTCTAAGTTGATGTAGATTATTCGGAGCTATCCTTTGGAGTGAGTTGCACTTTCAATACCTACACGGGTTAGTCCCACAAGGAACAAACAAGGATATCCATAGACATAGAGTGATGCACACACAAGATGATGTCTATGAGAGCATTAGGTTACCTTGTCCCTTGTCTTACCAACAAGAGGGTTTGTGACTCCTTGAACTAGTGCAAGATGTGGAAGTTTATTGCACTTGTTCTTGTCAAAATGATAAGAGTGAAGTATGTTGTAGGAGTCACCCTCAAGAAATCTCTAGTTCTTCTTCTTCGGGATCCACACCATCTTGATGGGAATCCTCGGAGTTGTAGTTGTACTTGATGAAGTGGAACTTGATGTAGTCTTGGGAACCCACTTGACCAAGGCCTTAGGAGCTTCTTCAAATGCATCAATTTCCTCTTGAAACTTGCCCTTGCCTTTTTCCTTATGGTCTTATGGTGGAAGATCATCTTGAGTTTGTGTCCCTTTGAAAGAAGTAGGATCATACTTCTCTTGTTGAGGAACAAACTTCGTCTTGGGTTGATCTTCTTCCCACTCAACTCCATTGGCATTGAACTTTTGTTCAAAACCAATACCTTGATTCTTCCGGTGCCTTCCTTGCTTGCGTACAATTTCCTCGAATTGCTTACTCCCAGCAAGGCTCCTGTAAAAACCTTTCTCTATGATTCCCTTCAATAAGCTATTTTCTTGCTCAAGTGTAACTTGGCTAAGAGAATCATTAGTGGAATCAAGAGAACTACTAGAAGCAACAATATTGGATTTACCATGATTATTGTTACTACTAGAGGAAGAATCCTTCTTGTTCTTGTTACTAGACTTGACTTGAGGCATGTAAGTGGATAAGAGTAAACGCTTGGCAATGTAAGAAGAACTTTTCTTGCGAATATCATCATTGATTGCCTTTAAGAACTCATGATCTTGCTCAAGATTGAGGTACTCAAAATGTAATTTCTCATGAGTCCTTAAAATTTCTCGATGATCTCCTAAGATAGTTTCATGAGCTAACTTAAGAGTGTTTAGTTCTTTAGTTAGAGACTCAATCTTATCCTTATCATTGTCATTCGTTTCATCTTGATTAGCATGACTAATTGACGTTTCATCATAATATTCATCACTAGAGTTGTCAACAAGTAAATCATCATCACCTAACAAGTCATCTTCATCACTATTGAAATCAACATACTCGAGGTGTGATACCTTTGGACCTTTGGCCATGAAGCATCTTCCAATTCCTTCGTTTGGTGAATCAAATATGTCGTAGGAGTTGGTTGACACAAGTGCTAGACCGGCAACACCTTCATCTTGAGTATATTCGGAGTCGGAGTGATAGCTTCTCTCGGAGTGATTGTCGGAGTCGGAGCCGGATACCCATTCACCAACATGAGCTTGATGTCTTCGTTTTGTGTAGCTCCTTGATGACTTGTCCTTCCTTTCCGAATCCTTGCTTCTCCAGGATGTTCTTCGTTCATAACGATCATCTCTACTCCTTCTCTCTCTTGATGGTAATTCTTCTCTTCTACTTCTTCTTTTTGGAGAATCTTCTCTTCTCTTGTAGGGTGCCGTACACTCATTGGAATAGTGTCCGGGTCTTCCACAATTGTAGCAGTTTCGCTCTTGACTAGAAGATCTTTTGTCATTGTAGGACCTTGACTTGGAACTTCTCTCTTTGCTTCTACTCTTGTAGAACTTGTTGAAGTTCTTCACCATTAGGCCCAATTCTTCATTGAAGGTTTGTTTCTCACTTGATGATGTGGGAGCTTCACATGAGGCTTTGTAAGCACCACTTGACTTGTTATGGAGCTCCTCCTTATCCTTGAGTGACATCTCATGAGCAACAATTCTTCCAATGACTTCTGTTGGCTTGAGATCTTTGTAATTTGGCATCATTTGGATTAATGTGCATACGGTATCATATTTTCCATCCAAGGCTCTTAGGATCTTCTTGATGATGAATTTGTCGGTCATCTCTTCACTTCCTAAGCCGGCGATCTCATTTGTAATAAGAGCAAGCCTAGAGTACATTTTAGCGACACCTTCACCATCCTTCATTTTGAACTTGTCAAGTTGACTTTGAATCACATCCAACTTGGATTCCTTGACGGAGTCGGTACCTTCGTGCATATCAATCAAAGTATCCCAAATTTCCTTTGCATTCTCAAGACGGCTGATTTTGTTGAATTCTTCGGGGCACAATCCGTTGAAGAGGATATCACAAGCTTGAGCATTATATCGTAGCATCTTCAACTCTTCTGCGATAGCTTCACGGCTCGGTTCTCTCCCATCAAAGAATTCACCTTGTGAGCCAATACACACAATAGCCCAAACAACGGGGTTATGTCCAAGAATATGCATTTTCATCTTATGCTTCCAACTAGCAAAATACCATCAAAGTAAGGACCTCTACGGTGGTAATTTCCCTCGCTAGACGCCATACTCTCCTAGGTTGTGAAACCAAGGCTATGACCACCAAAAGCTATGGAAATCAAAGCAAATGGAGACCAAAGCTCTGATACCACTTGTAGGATCGAAAGTATGTCCAGAGGGGGGGTGATTAGACTACTTGACCAAATAAAAATCTAGCCTTTTCCAATTTTAGTTCTTGGCAGATTTTAGCAACTTTGGACAAGTCAAGCAATCTTAACACAATTCAAGCAAGCATGCAAAGAGTATATGAGCAGCAGAAAGTAAAGCATGCAACTTGCAAGAATGTAAAGGGAAGGGTTTGGAGGATTCAAACGCAATTGGAGACATGGATGTTTTTGTCGTGGTTCCGATAGGTGGTGCTGTCGTACATCCATGTTGATGGAGACTTCAACCCACGAAGGGTAACGGTTGCGCAAGTCCACGGAGGGATCCACCCACGAAGGGTCCACGAAGAAGCAACCTTGTCTATCCCACCATGGCCATCGCCCACGAAGGACTTGCCTCATGATAACCCACAAGTATAGGGGATCGCAACAGTTTTCGATAAGTAAGAGTGTCGAACCCAATGAGGAGCTAAAGGTAGAACAAATATTCCCTCAAGTTCTATCGACCATCGATACAACTCTACGCACGCTTGACGTTCGCTTTACCTAGAACAAGTATGAAACTAGAGGTACTTTGTAGGTGTTGTTGGATAGGTTTGCAAGATAATAAAGATTACGTAAATAAAAAGTAGGGGCTATTTAGATAAAGAAACAATAAAGTAAATATAGTGAGTGTGGAAAAGTGGTGGTAGGAGTTGCGAAATTTCCCCTAAGCAATTGACTACTTTACTAGACCGATAGCAAGTATTATGTGGGAGAGCCACTGCTATCATGTCATCCCTGACTTGGAATTCCATAGTCCAATCAACATACAACTAACCCTAGGGTGTGATCCACGTGCGCAATCATATGATGGGCACCAAAGGACAGCAACATAACCACAAGCAAATTAAAACAATCATAGCAATTCATCAACCACCGATAGGACAACAAAAATCTACTCAGACATCATAGGATGGCAACACATCATTGGATAATAATATGAAGCATAAAGCACCATGTTCAAGTAGAGGGTACATCGGGTTGCGGGAGAGTGGACCACTATAGATAGAGGGGGGAAGGTGATGGAGATGTTGGTGAAGATGGCAGAGGTGTTGGTGTAGTGATGATGATGGCCCCCGGTGGCACTCCGGTGCCACCGGAAGCGAGGGGGAGAGAGCCCCCCTCCTTCTTCTTCTTCCTTGACCTCCTCCCTAGATGGGAGAAGGGTTTCCCCTCTGGTCCATGGCCTCCATGGCGTGGGAGGGGCAAGAGCCCCTCCGAGATTGGATCGGTCTCTCTGTCTCTCTCTGTTTCTGCGTTCTCAGTTCTTCCCTTTCACCGTTTCTTATATTCCCGGAGATCCGTAACTCCGATTGGGCTGAAATTTTAACACGATCTCTATCCGGATATTAGCTTTCTTGCGGCGAAAGAAGGGCATCAACTGCCTTACGGGTGGCCCACAAGGGTCCGGGGCGCACCCAGGGGGGCAGGCATGCCCCCCTGCCTCGTGGCCACCTCGGGCACCGTCTCGCGTGGATTTTTCTTCCAAAAAATCATATATATTCCAAAAAAATCTCCATCAGTTTTTATCCCGTTTGGACTCCGTTTGATATGGATATTCTGCGAAACAAAAAACATGCAACAAACAGGAGGCACTGGGCACTGGATCAATATGTTAGTCCCAAAAATAGTATAAAAAGTTGCCAAAAGTATATGAAAGTTGTAGAATATTGGCATGGAACAAACAAAAATTATAGATACGACGGAGACGTATCAGCATCCCCAAGCTTAATTCCTGCTCGTCCTCGAGTAGGTAAATGATAAAAAATATAATTTTTGATGTGGAATGCTACCTAGCATAATCTTGATCACATATCTAATCATGGCATGAATATTAAGATACGAGTGATTCAAAGCAATAGTCTATCATTTGACATAGAAACAATAATACTTCAAGCCTACTAATAAAGCAATCATGTCTTTTCAAAATAACTTGGCCAAAGAAAGTTATCCCTACAAAATCATATAGTCTGGCTATGCTCCATCTTCACCACACATAATATTCACATCACGCACAACCCCGATGACAAGACAAGCAATTGTTTCATACTTTTGACGTTCTCAAACCTTTTCAACTTTCACGCAATACATGAATGTGAGCCATGGACATGGCACTATAGGTGGAATAGAATGGTGGTTGTGGAGAAGACAAAAAGGAGAAGATAGTCTCACATCAACTAGGCGTATCAACGGGCTATGGAGATGCCCATCAATAGATATCGATGTGAGTGAGTAGGGATTGCCATGCAACGGATGCACTAGAGCTATAAGTGTATGAAAGCTCAGACTGAAAACTAAGTGGGTGTGCATCCAACTTGCTTGCTCATGAAGACCTCGGGCATTTGAGGAAGCCCATCATCGGAATATACAAGCCAAGTTCTATAATGAAAATTCCCACTAGTATATGAAAGTGATAACTCAAGAGACTCTCTATATGAAGAACATGGTGCTACTTTGAAGCACAAGTGTGGAAAAGGATAGTAGCACTGCCCCTTCTCTCTTTTTCTCTCATTTTTTTTGGTGGGCTTCTTTGGCCTCTCTTTTTTATTTGGGCTTCTTTGGCCTCTTTTATTTTTTTGTAAAGTCCGGAGTCTCATCCCGACTTATGGGGGAATCATAGTCTCCATCATCCTTTCCTCACTGGGGCAATGCTCTAATAATGATGATCATCACACTTTTATTTACTTACAACTCAATATTACAACTCAATGTCTAAAACAAAGTATGACTCTATATGGATGCCTCCGGCGGTGTGCCGGGATGTGCAATGATCTAGCATAGCAATGATATCAAAAAACGGACAAGCCATGAAAACATCATGCTAGCTATCTTACGATCATGCAAAGCAATATGACAATGAATGCCCAAGTCATGTATATGATGATGATGGAAGTTGCATGGCATTATATCTCGGAATGGCTATGGAAATGTCATGATAGGTAGGTATGGTAGCTGTTTTGAGGAAGATATATGGTGGGTTTAAGGTACTGGCGAAAGTTGCGCGATGCTAGAGAGGCTAGCAATGGTGGAAGGGTGAGAGTGTGGATAATCCAAGGACTCAACATTAGTCATAAAGAACTCACATACTTATTGCAAAAATCTATTAGTCATCAAAAAAAAGTACTACGCGCATGCTCCTAGGGGGATAGATTGGTAGGAAAAGACCATCGCTCGTCCCCGACCACCACTCATAAGGAAGACAATCAATAAATAAATCATGCTCCAACTTCGTTACATAACGGTTCACCATATGTGCATGCTACGGGAATCACAAACCTCAACACAAGTATTTCTACAATCCACAACTACCCACTAGCATGACTCTAATATCACCATCTTTATATTGCAAAACTATTGCAAGGAATCAAACATATCATATTCAGTGATCTACAAGTTTTATGTAGGATTTTATGACTAAACATGTGAATGACCAATTCCTGTCATCTCTCTAAATAGATATAAGTAAAGCAAGAGAGTTTAATTCTTTCTACAAAAGGTATGCCCACGCTCTAACAAATCTAAGTGAAGCAAAAGAGAATTCTACAAATGGCGGTTTTTTATGTAAAGAGAAACAGGCAATCCAAACTTCAAATGATATAAGTGAAGCACATGAAGCATTCTATAAGGCCATACTCAAAAGATATAGGTGAAGTGCAATGAGCATTCTATAAATCAACCAAAGACTATCTCATACCAGCATGGTGCATAAAATAAAAATGAAAACTAAATGCAAAAGACGCTCCAAGATTGCACATATCGCATGAACGAAACGAATCCGAAAACATACCGATACTTGTTGAAGAAAGAGGGGATGCCTTCCGGGGCATCCCCAAGCTTAGATGCTTGAGTCTCCTTGAATATTTACTTGGGGTGCCTCGGGAATCCCCAAGCTTGAGTTCTTGCGTCTCTTCCTTCTTCTCACATCAAGACCTTCTCGATCATCAAACACTTCATCCACACAAAACTTCAACAGAAAACTCGGTAAGATCCATTAGTATAATAAAGCAAATCACTACTCTAAGTACTATTGCAAACCAATTCATATTTTGTTTTTGCATTTTTTCTACTGTAATATAATTTTTTCATGGCTTAATCCACTAATATAAATTGATAGTTTCATCAAAACAAGCAAACTATGCATCAAAAGCAGAATCTGTCTAAAACAGAACAGTCTGTAATAATATGAACATTCACCATACTTCTGATACTTTAAAAATTCTACCAAAATTAGGAAAAATAAAAATTTTGTATAGGAAGACAGTGCAAAAAGAATCAGAATCATTTGACGTTCCAGCAAAAAATGTAAAATCTCACACTACAGCCAAAGTTTCTTCCCTGCACCGTACAAACCATCAAGCAAATGTAAACGTCCTAAAGGCAAACCTTGGCACATTATTTTTATAATACAATGGAATTGTAAAAAGGGATAATTATTTTTATTGAAAAGTTTCTGTAATCAAGATTCACAAAGTTTCCATGAGCATGAACAAAGTTCAAGGCTAGCTCCCACTTCAACAATGCTTGTCTTTCTCACTTTCGCTTTCCTTTTTGAAAAAGTTTTGGGTTCCCCTCTTTAATTTTGTTGTTTTTAAACTAGATAAAAGCACTCAACAGGAATAAATTACTCTCTAAAACTTCCGGGTTGTCTCCCTGGCAGCGCTTTCTTTAAAGCCATTAAGCTAGGCATATAGTGCTCAAGTAATGGATCCACCCGGATCCCAAGGTATATCAAAGCCAATTTTAGTTAACAATGATTTGTAATTTAGTGGTGAGCATAAGGTAACATATATCATGTAATGACGAAGTCTAACTCTCTTCCTATTCATCGGCATGTCATAAAAGAACAATTCATGCACACAAAGTAAAGGCCAATGCATAGTATAAACAGTTTCTTGCAATTTTATCATATTGGAAACATAAAGAGGTGGAGATATAGTTCCTCTCTCATAATAATTGCAAGTAGGAGCAGCAAGCACATGCATATTATATTCATCAAAATCATCATGTGCAACGATAAAAGGCAACCCATCAATATATTCCTTAATAAGAGCAAACTTCTCCGATATAGTGTAGTTTGGAGAATTCAAAAAGATAATAGGACTATCATGTGTGGGTGCAATAGCAACAATGTCATGTTTAACATAAGGAACTATAGCAACTTCATCTCCATAAGCAAAATTCATATTGGCATCTTCGCCACAAGCATAGCAAGCATCATCAAAAAGGGATATTTCAAAAGAATCAACGAGATCATAACAATCATCGTAGCAATCATCCTCCGGTAAGCACGAAGGGAAATTAAACAACGTATGAGTTGAAGAGTTACTCTCATTAGAAGGTGGGCACGGGTAGCTAATCCACTCGACCCCTAAAAAGGAAGTTCTTCAACTAAAGAATTTGAATTTTTGAAGACTTTCTAAAGACTTTGAAAGTGGAGAAATTGGTGTGACCTTTAAGACTTGGCATTCATTCGAGGAACATGAAGCATGAAGACTTTTGTTTTCGTAGTTTCATTTTCTCTTTCTTGAGTCATAGGAAACACTTTACTGTTAAAGGGGGTCGAGGAAATACTAAGGAAAAATTTCCATGTGATGCTCAACTCAAAATCCTACACCTACCAATCCCTTCAAGTGAAGCCATTGGAAATCTCATACAGTTCAGTCATATTCTTGAGTGACAGAGACGAAGTTCTTCTGGTCTCTGAGGAATTTGTTCTGACTGAGGAGTTAGGAATTCGCCAGTGCGGATTGCCTACACAGTGAGGAACATGATAGCCCTGAGGAATTTGATACTCAAATTTCCGACCGTTGCTGTGCTATGCGCTACCCACCTAACGGTCATATCATTGAAGGGCATTTATGTCTTATCATGTCGGGCTGCTCCCTAGGCTATAAATAGCCGCCCCCTACAACCACTAGCTGGTTGGCTGCTCCGAGAGAAACTAACACTTGTCATTTGAGAGCATCCCATCCTCCGAGGATTTTGAGCGAAAATCATCAAGTGAGGAAAACCCAAACCCAAACACCTACAAACCTAAAGTGATTAAGCATCACTGAAGAGATTGATCCTGCGTGGATCCGACACTTATTACCTTTGAAGATTGTGCTTCTTCCAGACGGTTAGGCGTCATGGTCTAGAGCATCCAAGAGGAATTGTGGATCGCCGAGTGACCAAGTTTGTGAAGGTTCGGAAGTCACCTGAAGACTTACCACGAGTGATTGGGCGAGGTCTGTGTGACCTTAGCTCAAGGAGAATACGGTGAGGGTTGTGTGTCCGGGACTGTGTGTCCTCAGGTTTAAATACCTAGCCGCTCCAACCAGACGTACAACTAAGACAACAGTTGGAACTGGTCTACCAAATCATTGTCTTCACCAAGCTCACTGGTTATATTTCCTCAACTCTTTCATTTCCTCATAACTGTGTTGAGTGCTTGTTCGTATCTGTGTTAGAAGACTTTGACTGAAGACTTTCTCAATTTCCTCGGTTCAATTTCTTTAGTCTGTTTGTCTTCATCCTGTGTTATCCTATGTTTACGCTTTCTGTACTTTGTGCTTGTCTTTATTTCATCATGATCACTATGCTTGTGTTCTGTTATGTTTACTTTTGAGTACTTATTCCGCTGCTAATAGTTCTTCGCTAAGGAATTTCCTCACCTGCAAATTCCTCAGTGAAGAATTCATAAAAATCGCCTATTCACCCCCCTCTAGCCGATATAACACACTTTCATTGCAGTATCGGGATTTACCGAAAAGAAGCAGCAAAGGGGAAACAAATAAATAACAGAGCAACAAAACATCATAAAGCAAGACATCGCAATACGCAGCGTTAGAGGTGACATACCGCAGTACTAGGTGATACCGGCGAATGGGGAAAACATTCGGGTAAGTATTCCCGGTGTTAGGCATTTCCGGACAGATGAAACGGAGGGGGACGGTTCCATGTTCGCTATGAAAGAGGCACGTGACGGGTGAACGGAGGGCGTATTCAGAACCGTCGCGTTTTTCTAAGCAACTTTCATGTAGAAAGTTTTTCGATTTGGTCTATGGTTGAATTCCTATGAATTCCCGAAGTTTTCTGAAAATCTATTGAATTCTGCTAAGTCTGAGAAGCCCTCGGTTTTAAACACCACTTAGCCGTTTTCCGGAGCCTATTTCTTGATCTATACATCCTCTAATTTTGTGCCTTATATCAATTGTGAGCATTTTGCTGCGATCTACATGTTAGTATCACTTTTATCCATATTAGAGCCCATTAGCTTGATCATCAACAGCTCTAAAGTAGTCATGAAAATAAATTTGTTTTCAGTCTTTCACTTAACAGAACTTAGACTTTTGCCATTTTCATAGCATTTAAACCTCATACCTTTTGAAATTAGTCCAATGAAATGTTTTGAACCTTGTCAAGTGTACTACATATCCGTATAATTTTTACCCACGTTGGGAAAAGTTTGGTTGTAGTTTTGCTGCTGTATAAATTGGCATGCAATGGAGATTTGCAAAAGCTAGCTCGTGCTACAGTGCACACACACTCACGCACACACCACGCTGCACAACACCACGGCCATGGCCAGTAGCTACAGCAGTGCAGAGCATCAGGGGAAGCGGCTAGGCAGTAGTAGAAAGTAGCAACGGCAGTGGGCGGTGGCTGGAGTGGTGTGGCGCTGGCAGGGGCAGGCACGGCACGCAGGGGCGGTCGGGAGCAGCACCCGGGAGAGCGCTTGCGTCAGCGGGAGCTCCGTCGGGCGAGCCGAAGCCAGCGGCGAGGTGCGGTGGCTGCGGCACGGGGCGGCGATTGCAGCGAAGGTGCGGGCGAGCACGGCGAGTGCTTACGCGGGGTAAGGCAGGGCGCGGCCGGGGGCTTGCAGGCACGGACCTGGGCGTGGCGAGCAGAGCTCGGGCCCCCTGCCATGGCGGTCGTCGCGGTGGGGGGTGCCAAACTACGATGACTTGAGGGACGGGGAGCAGTAGGGGCGGGAGGGGAGCTCACCACATATCTAAAGGAGGTGACGGTGAGGCCGGGGGTTGACCAAATAGTGGTACTCGACGGCGGACAACGACGAGGTCCGCGATGAAGACGATGGCGCTGGAGAGTGTACGGGCCGCCCCGACTTGTTTCAACGCCCATGGACGAAGGAGTCGAAGGTGGGAAGCTCCTGGACAACCCGGTGCGACGAGGAGAGGACGGTGGCCGCAAGATCGACGCGGCAGCGACGACCAGATCTCGGGCACGAGTCAACCTTCGAGAGAGAGACCAAGTGAGGGGATAAGTGAGGATTAGGGTTTTACTACGCGGTCGAGAGTGGCCTTAACTGTCTCTAGGTTGCCTCGGATGGTCGACACGAGCAACATCCGAGCGTGGACGGCGGCCGAGTGCCACGCCATGGCGCTGCCTCCTCCCTCACGGGAGATGGGAGAAAGGCCAGGGTAAATGGGCCAGACCGCAATGTAGCCTTGACTGAGCCAAGTGCACAGTTCTTATTTTTTGTATTCTTCTGCTATTAAATGTATTTAGTTTAAACCAATATTTAGTACATAAATACTAAGCAATGTGTGGGGCTAGCACCGCGGGTTACAATTTACTTTGAATTGTTTACTTATTGTATGATTTCAAATTGGCTCAAATAAATGCAGATGGTCCAAACTTAATTAGGTTAAGGGCATTTTAAGTATTCAAATAATGTTGGTTCATTCATGATAATTAGTTAATGAATATTTGCAACCTAACAAACATTTTTTGATTTACTGTTTTGAAGACACGAAAATTTGACTTGCATTATATGTTTGAATTTGACTTGAGTTTTAATTTAGTGACAATTTAGCTTAACAAACATGGCAACATGGCATCATTAGCAAGGGGTTACTATAGTTTAATTATCCGGGCATCACAATTCTCCTCCACTACAAGAAATCTCGTCCCGAGATTTAAGAGGGGGGTAAGGGGGAAGGTTCTGGTTACAAAATTCTAGCGAGTGCTCTCGGTCTTGGTTGCTCTTCTCGAAGAGGTAGATCCACTATGTTGATGTCTTCATTTCTCTGCTTGAGGTCATGATGATGAAGTCGGCATTCTTTCTTCGGGAACTCAATCGTACTTACGGTAGAATAAAGCGGGGTTATTTTGGGAGAACGGACCTTTGCAAGGTTGACTATTTGGTAGCTAACATCGGGGAAGGTGGCGGAAAGTAACTCTCGAATTGAAACTTAAGAAAAAAATCATGAGTAAAGTAAGTAGGTATCATGGGAAGTTTTGAGCGGGTAGGCAATCGCTCGATGCCTGAAACTGGGCGTGAAAGAGGTTCAAAGCAACAGGGATAAGTATTGTGTTTGATACCAGAATTGATTACTAGGAAGGTGACCCCGTGAGTTACATACGAAGTCAAGCGCGAGGAATAACCTTGGAAAAAGGGGTGTACAGGAGAGTCAGGTTTCAATCCTGTGGAACTGTGGGTTATGGGCCCACCATGTGGGTTAAAAGTAGGAGGAGTGGTGACATCTTTGCACGATCATGATAGCAAGGCACGCCAGAGGGTAGCCTGTCAATTATGTCGGCAACAACCGTCGGTACCAAGGGCGAGGGACGAAGAGAACCATTTCCTGCTCGTTGAACAAGGTGGACCAATAGGCAAAGTTCTCGTCCATCAGTGGTCACCGGATGCTATCAACAAAAGCAACAGGGTCTTACTGACATGGTTGTACACCAAGGTGTTTACATAAGCAGAAGAATATTACTGCTTAGATCATATAGATCACAAGAAAGGTTAAATAAAACAATGACAAGGAAAATGCGATTATCAAATTAAACAGAACAATGGAAAAGAAAATGTGTTCAAACACATATTTTAGGGGTGTATCCTTCCCAAGGACAAGTAGAGCATGATATCCATGACAGGATATAATGTAGAAAACTCTTTAGGTACGGGGAGAGAAATTTCCTGACATTACCCATACAACGGTGTTTGGATAATTGAGCAGGAAACATTTAGCATTGGGCTTCAAATGTTCTTGTTGAAAATTGGAGTACCATAGACATGCATCGAGATAGCATTGACATGGTCATCAGGTGAAGATCAGACTTTGGAAACACAAAGGATCCATCAGGAGCGGCTTGTAGAATAAGTCTTACAATTTCATCATGGAAGAAAGAATAGCCTTGCTAAAAAGGAAATGGTAACAATAGGTCCTCCGGCCAGGTGTGCTAGGCACGATATCAGCTTACCGGGTCATATAAAGACCATTGTTATTACTCTTGGAAATATGTTCCCACCATCATATCTGATTGAGGTTCAGATCTAATTGGTGTCGGGATACCTTAGACTCGGGATGCTTGAGAAGAAAAGGCGCAGCACCAATTGACGAGATGACATTGTAAGATTCTCGGGAAACGAACTATGAAAGCGAGTTCCGAAACAAGAGTTCATCATTAAGCCAAGGAGAGGGTGAGGAGGTGGCTGATGGCTCAGCGACCATTCCTCGAGATTTCCAAAAATATGGGTTTCCACAATCATGTGAACAAGGAGATAACATTTGTCAAATCAAATGATATAATGGTGTGCTCGAGGAAAGCATACACAATTGAACATTGATTGAAAGGTGCACCCGAAATATGGGTCGGGTCGCATGATCAATGTTAGAATGGTTACTAAATGAACAAAAGAAGTAGAATGAAATTATCAACCATTCACTTCAAAGCAATAGGGTTGCTAGAAGTTTTGAATTCACACCTCAAAGTTTGATAGCCGGTATTCCGATTAGAAACCACACGGGGACCAAGAAATGAACAGAGATGGCGAGATGTAATACTATAACAAGAATTCTTAAGAGGTGGAGCATTTCTCACAACATCCTTGATATAAAAGATGATAATAATCCAAGGTGGAACATAACATAAGCTGGATAGCAATGAGCTCCATAACATGATCAAGTTTGTGTCGGAGGGAAGGCAATGATGTTGTCGATGATAATACAAATCATCGAGGGGCAAGGATGGTATTTCTCATCAAGAATTCAATTGATATCCTGGAAGAAGTCAAAATGTTGATGATGATCACGATAAATTTTGTCAAGATATTTCATGAAGATGTAATCGATTAGCGATGACATCAAGTCAAAGGAATGATGAAGCAAGAGGTTATTGGAACCACGGTTATGACACAAACTCGAAATCAAGCTTGTTGTTTAAGGTAAAAGGGTATGACGAGGAAGATCGACGTAAGCTGAACTATCATCGCAAATTGGTGCTCCGAGATTAAGGACCAGGTAGCATAGTTAAAATCGGCACAATAATGATATAGCCAATACGGCTAGGAATGATGTGATGGAGTTCAAACCCGTAAGCAATGATGGTTAATAAGAGTTGTTGAATCATAGTGTGGACTCGATTCAGTTATCGGTGTTCTCGAGTGACTAATAACCCATAACCTGAGGAAAAATTGGAACCGGTGAGAAATAATTGTAGATGAAGAACTCATAAGGAGTTATTTAGTTCCATGATATTCTTGAGATACCAGAAGGTAAAACTCAAAGGTAGAGCAGAGTAGAGGTTGGGCAGGCGTATTGATCTGCAAAAGGCAAGTATTTTAACTTGTCCGAGAAATAGAATCAAATGAGAACAATCACAGTCGGAACCACGGTTGTAAAGGACCAAACCCCAGATATAAGATGAAATTATACCAAGGGGACAACTATTTTTTTAAGAGAAGCTGGCATGACAAGATCTACATCGTGGCCATGGGCATGAACACAAGGTTCAAGGTCGACTCCCACTTCTCCAATGCATAACCTATCATTCACTTCTCATTTTCGATGGAGTTGTAGTGTTGAAATTTTATCTGGTAAATCACCAGGAGAATATGACTCATGAAAACTCTCAGGTTCACCCGATTTTAGGGAACGTATAGGTTAAACCCATCAGGATATCTCGAGAACATATACCACAAGCTTCAATAGTAAATAACACAAGCTCGATAGTAGAGCATGGTTGACAAAAGCAGAGGATACAATTTACCAAAGGCATTATGTATCCGAGGAAAAGCTCACAAGCTTATTGAATATGAAGGGCGTTGTCGGATAAATTTCCGACAAAGGGTCTGGTGGTCCACAAGGGATCTGACGTGAGCATCGGTACTCAACCACAGGAAGAAGAATGCAAGGAGATTAGATTGTAGAAACAACTGACTAAATCAAAGCTCAAATGCAAAGGAATTATGAATTCCAAGACAAGGGGTCAGAAGCAATGCTCTGATTAGGGATGGATAAGTTGAATAGCCTTAGGGGTACAATCGGTGGCAATTTGATTGTTCGAGATCCAGCTCATGTTTAAAATGATGTCTGAGCCGGGAGGATGAATTCTAGGATCTGAATAAGGATTGCGAGCATTCGCAACATATTGAATTAATGGACTCAAAATGATAATGACAAAGGATGCCAACAAGATTACCAAACTTATGGGATTAATCATAATGCAAGCAAGAATTTCAAGAGTAATAGGCGGTTGAGGATTTTTGGAAGATCGAATGGTATTAATTTCAAAGACCATTGCGAAACACATGAACAACTGGGGATGAGCGGATACTCGATAAGGGTGAGAAATTATCCGTAGGGATGTTTAGGTGGAAAGGAACTACAAGGTAGTAGGCACAAAATACTCTCAGAACAATAGAGAGGATTTCAGGGTATCCTGTAATAACAAGATCAACTGGGAGTAAAAGTAAGAACGGCAAGTGTATGTATTTATCCATAGGGATATTTCGGTGGTAGGGAATTGCAAAAGCAACGGGCACAAAGTCTTGGAAGAGTATCAGAGAGTAAATTCGAAATATTTTGGTGCGGCCGGCGATCATCTGGACTGAAGGGGCTCTCCAGGAGAAAGTGTTTTCGAGAACCTAAAGTTAGATTTTAGAAAATCATTTAACCCGAATAGAAAAGAGATCAGAATCCCAGAGTAAGGATCGAAGAGTAAAAGATCCTAATACCACCCAATGGCGACGTGCGCCCGTAAGCCACACAGTCATGTTAGTAAAAGTTTTGTAATGACTAGACTCAACTTCGGCCAAGGAGTTTGGAAGAGGGATTCCTACAGGCAATCGGCTCTGATACCAACTTGTGATGCCCCTGATTCAATCGTACACTAATCATACACGCAAACGTGTACGATCAAGATCAGGGACTCACGGGAAGATATCACAATTCACAACACAACTCTACAAATAAAATAAGTCATACAAGCATCATATTACAAGCCAGGGGCCTCGAAGGCTCGAATACATATGCTCGAAGACATGAGTCAACGGAAGCAATAATATCTAAGTACAGACACAATGTTAATCAAGTTTTCCTTAAGAAGGCTAGCACAAAAGTAGCAACGATCGAAAAGGCAAGGCCTCCTGCATGGGACCTCCTAACTACTCCTCGAAGTCGAACTCCATGTAGAATCTTCCTCGAGATCCTCTGGCTCCTGGACTCCATCATATGATCGCAGTAACCAGGAAAAGAGGAAAAAGAAGTAGGAAAGCAACCGTGAGTACTCATCTGAAGTACTCGCAAGCAAGGATCTACATGTGACGCCCGGATAATTAGGCTACAGCAATCCCACGTTAACGATGCCACGTCACTTTGATTACTGTTAGTAATCTCGCGTTAGTTCGAAACCGATTCAAATTCAAAATCAAAATCAAGCAAACAATAAAAGTTTTTCAAATATAAAACTAAAATGTTCAATAAATTGTAGATAAATCAGAGGCTATGATAAAATTGTAAACAACATTATTGAAATTTGATAAGTGACTTAAACAACCTCAAACAGTGGTTGAAAACAATATTTACTAACCTTTTTATTAATAAAAAAATAAATATGAAATGATAATTACCCCAAACTAGTTTTTGGTGGTAGGATATATTGTGTTGTGAATTTTGGGCCAACTCTCATATTTTACAAAACTCATTTGGTGCCCAAACAATTAGCCAAAACAGAAAAGGAAATAATAAAAGAAAGAAAATACATAAAAAAAGAGAAAACCCCCTGCCCCCTGGGCTTCGGCCCAGCAAGACAAGGCCCAACCGGCCAGCCCACCTCACTCTCCTTATCCACTCCCCTCACCCCCCGCAACCCTAGCCGCCACCCACTCCCCCCCCCTCTCGCTCTCTCCTCCCAGATCGGGATCGACCCCGAACCCTTCGCCCCCGACGCCCCGTGGCCTCCCCCGCAACCTCGACGACGGCGCCCGTCGCCGGCGCCGCCCTGCTGCCGCCGCCTCGCCTCCCTCCGCAAGCCTCCCCCTTTCCCCTCCTCTGCGCCCCCGATTGGATCGGGAGGGGGAACAAACCGCGCCGACGCCGTTGCCGATCCCCGTTGCCCGGAGCTGCGTCGCCGCCCTCCACCTCGCCGGACCTCCCCACCGGCCTGCTACCCCTACGCACGTCGTCTCCGTCTCCTCCTCGCCCCCCGTTGCCATGTTCCCTACAACCGCGGTGAGGACCCGACCGCCCCTCTCCCTCACCCCGCGGTCACCGCGCTCCGCCCGCGGCCAGTGCCCCTTTTGCCTCGTCCGCGTGCACGCGCCTCGCCCGAACGCCGCCGTCCCTATCCCTGCTTCGCCGCGACGCTTGCCGAGCGCCGTCACCGCGCCCGCAGTCCACCCCGCGCGCGCTCGCCCCGCTGCTACCTCCTGCCTCGTGCGGCGCAGCCACTGCAGCACCGCGCTCGCCCGCTCGTGCGTGGCCTCGCCCGCGCCCTTGCCCGCCGGCTGGCCGCGCCCGCTCACGGAGCGCTCCCGTGTCCCTGCTGCCCTGCCCTGCTCCGCTCCCTCCTGCGCCGCTCCTCGCCTTGCCGCTCCAGCCGCGCGACCCCGCAGCGGCCCGCAGCGCCGCCGCCCCCTGCGCTCGCCTCCGCCTGCCGCGGCTGGCCGGCGAGCCTCGCCGAGGCCACGGCCTCGCCCCGCCGCACTGGGCTACGGCCTCCGCCGGCGCCCCCTGTTGCCCCGTTCGGGTGCACGGGCGCCCGCGGCCGTTAGCGCCCGCTAACCACGCCTGTTAAGGCCCCCCCAGGGGCCTAAGACAAAGGGGCCCCACCCCCTAGAACGTTAAAAAAAGAAGTATATAAAAATAAATAAAACAATAATAAAAATAATAAAAATAAAAAATAAATTTAATTAATTAACTAAATTAATTAAGTTAATTAACCTTAATTAATTAATCTAATTAACCTGTTAGCTTAATTAAACAGTAATTAGTTTAACTAAACCCTACTTAACCTAACAGAGTATGACAGGTGGGTCCCACTGGACCCACGCGTCAGTTCGACCCAGTCAACCCCTGTTGACTGCTGATGTCAGCATGACATCATGCTGATGTCATAAATCTATTTTTGAATTAATTAAGTAATTAATTAAATTTCAGAAATTAATAAAATCTTTAGAAAATCATATCTTTTAATCCGTAACTCGGATTAAATTATTTTCAACATGAAAGTTGCTCAGAACGATGAGATGAATTCGGATACGCAGCCCATTCGTCCGCCACGCGTCCCTAGCATAGTGAACCTGCAACATTTCACCTCCGGTTCATCTGTCCGAAAACGCGGAACCCCGGGGATACTTTCCCGGATGTTTCCTCCCTTCGCCGATATCACCTATCCCTGCGTTAGGTCACCCCTAGCAACGTATTGCCGCCTCTTGCTTTGTGTTACATTTGATTGCTCTGTTATTTATTTTGTTCCCCCTCCGTTACTTCTTTCCGGTAGACTACGAAACTGACGCTGCTGCTGGTACCCCGATCGATTACGAAGTTGATGACCCCTCTCTCTTGCCAGAGCAACCAGGCAAGCCCCCCCTTTGATCACCAGATATCGCCTACTCTTCTCTATACTGCTTGCATTAGAGTAGTGTAGCATGTTACTGCTTCCCATTAATCCTATACTGATGCATAGCCTGTCCTTGCTACTACTGTTGTTACCTTTACCTGCAATCCTAATGCTTAGTATAGGATGCTGGTTTATCATCAGTGGCCCTACATCCTTGTCCGTCTGCCATGCTATACTATCGGGCCGTGATCACTCGGGAGTTGATCACGGGTATATACTATATACTTTATACATGATACATGTGGTGACTAAAGACGGGTCGGCTTGAGGAGCACCCGCGAGTGGATCTTTGAGGCGGAGCGACAGGGCAGGTTCCGACCACCTAGGAGAGAGGTGGGCCTGGCCCTGGTCGACGTTCGCGGATACTTAACACGCTTAACGAGATCTGGATATTTAATCTGAGTCTGGCCATTTGGTCTATACGCACTAACCATCTACGCGGGAGTAGTTATGGGTATCCCGGTGTCGTGGTATCAGCCGAAGCCTTCGTGACGTCAGCGACTGAGTGGCGCGCGCCGGATTGGACTGGAACGCCACTAGGCAAGGTCTGCTTTCGGCCGCGTACGCAACGTGCAGGTGTGCAAAGGGCGATGGGCCCAGACCCCTGCGCCATAGGATTTAGACCGGCGTGCTGACCTCTCTGTTGTGCCTAGGTAGGGCTGCGACGTGTTGATCTTCCGAGGCCGGGCATGACCCAGGAAAGTGTGTCCGGCCAAATGGGATCGAGCGTGTTGGGGAATGTGGTGCACCCCTGCAGGGAAGTTAATCTATTCGAATAGCCGTGATCTTCGGTAACAGGACGACTTGGAGTTGTACCTTGACCTTATGACAATTAGAACCGGATACTTAATAAAACACACCCTTCCAAGTGCCAGATACAACCGGTGGTCGCTCTCTCACAGGGCGACAAGGGGAGGATCATCGGTTAGGATTATGCTATGCGATGCTACTTGGAGGACTTCAGTCTACTCTCTTCTACATGTTGCAAGACGGAGGCTGCCAGAAGCGTAGTCTTCGAAAGGATTAGTTATCCCCCTCTTATTCTGGCATTCTGCAGCTCAGTCCGCATATGATACCCCTTACTCCATTTGATACCCATGCATATGTAGTGTAGCTCCTTGCTTGCGAGTACTTTGGATGAGTACTCACGGTTGCTTTCTCCCCCTTTTTCCCCATTTCCTTTCATTCTGGTTGTCGCAACCAGATGCTGGAGTCCAGGAGCCAGACGCCACCGTCGACGACGACTCCTACTACACCGGAGGTGCCTACTACTACGTGCTACCCGCTGACGACGACCAGGAGTAGTTTAGGAGGATCCCAGGCAGGAGGCCTGCGCCTCTTTCGATCTGTATCCCAGTTTGTGCTAGCCTTCTTAAGGCAAACTTGCTTAACTTATGTCTGTACTCAGATATTGTTGCTTCCGCTGACTCGTCTATGATCGAGCTCTTGTATTCGAGCCCTCGAGGCCCCTGGCTTGTAATATGATGCTTGTATGACTTATTTGTTTTTGTAGAGTTGTGTTGTGATATCTTCCCGTGAATCCTTGATCTTGATCGTACACATTTGCGTGCATGATTAGTGTACGGTCAAATCGGGGGCGTCACACTACACTACATATGCACTGATATCAATGAAATGGGTAGTATCTGTGGACTGAACTGTAGAATGCCAGAATAAAAGGGGGATAGCTAGTCCTATTGAAGACTACACTTCTGGCAGCCTCCGTATTGAAGCATATAGGAGAAAGTAGATGGTAAGTTCACCCAGTATCATCGCATAGCATAATCCTACCCGGTGATCCTCCCCTTGTCGCCCTGTGAGAGAGCGATCACCGGTTGTATCTGGCACTTGGGAGGGTGTGTTTTATTAAGTATCCGGTTCTAGTTGTCATAAGGTCAAGGTACAACTCTGGGTCGTCCTTTTACTGAGGGACACGGCTATTCGAATAGATCAAATTCCCTGCAGGGGTGCACCACATTTCCCAACACGCTCGATCCCCTTTGTCCGGGCACACTTTTCTGGGTCATGCCCGGCCTCGGAAGATTGACACATCGCAGCCCTACCTAGGCACAACAGAGAGGTTAGCACGCCAGTTTAAATCCTATGGCGCAGGGGTCTAGGCCCATCGCCCATTGCACACCTGCACGTTGCGTACGCGGCCGGTGAGCAGACCTAGCTTTCCTAATACAAGATTAGGCGTTCCAGTCCAATTCGACACGCGCCGCTCAATCGCTGACGTCAAGAACGCTTCGGCTGATACCACGACGTCGAGTGCCCATAATTATTCCCGCGTAGTTGGTTAGTGCGTATAGGCCAGTGGCCAGACTCAGATCAAATACCAAGATCTCGTTAAGCCTGTTATTTTAAAGTAGCCGCGGACGCCGACCAAGGTCAGGCCCACCTCTCTCCCAGGTGGTCTCAACCTGCCATGTCGCTCCGCCACAAAGTAGTAGTCAGGGACTGTCGGGAACCCAGGCCCACCTCTACCGGGATGGAGCCACCTGTCCTTTCAGCCCCCACATCAGAATCACTTGTGGGTACTCTACGAGCCGACCCGACTTTAGTCACCACATATATCATATAATGTATACAAATATATACCCATGATCACCCCCCGAGTGATCACGACTCGGTAGTATAGCATGGCAGACAGACAAGAATGTAGGGCCACTGATGAAATACTAGCATCCTATACTAAGCATTTAGGATTGCAGGTAAAGGTAACAACAGTAGTAGCAAGGACAGGCTATGCATCAGGATAGGATAAACGGAAAGCAGTAACATGCTACACTACTCTAATGCAAGCAGTAGAGAGAAGAATAGGTGATATTTGATTATCAAGGGGGGGTTGCCTGGTAGCTCTGCAGATGAAAGGAATCTTCGAAAGCGTAGTCGTAGTCGAACACCGAAGCATCAACGGTCTCAGGGTCTATCGCAGTATCGGGATCTACCGAAAAGAAGCGGCGAAGGGGAAACAAATAAATAACAGAGCAACAAAACATCATAAAGCAAGACATCACAATACGCAGCGTCAGAGGTGACCTACCGCAGTACTAGGTGATACTGGCGAATGGGGAAAACATCCAGGAAAGTATTCCCGGTGTTAGGCATTTCCGGACAGATGAAACGGAGGGGGACGGTTCCATGTTCGCTATGAAAGAGGCACGTGACAGATGAACGGAGGGCGTATTCAGAACTGTCGTGTTTTTCTCAGCAACTTTCATGTAGAAAGTTTTCCGATCCGGTATACGGTTGAATTCCTATGAATTTCCAAAGTTTTTTGAAAATATATGGAATTCTACTAAGTCTGAGAAGCCCTCAGTTTTAAACACCACTTAGCCGTTTTCCGGAGCCTATTGCTATTGATCTGTACATCCTCTAATTTTGTGCCTTATATCAATTGTGAGCATTTTGCTGCGATCTACATGTTAGTATCACTTTTATCCATATTAGAGCCCATTAGCTTGATCATCAACAACTCAAAAGTAGTCATGAAAATAAATTTGTTGTCAGTCTTTCACTTAACAGAACTTAGACTTTTGTCATTTTCATAGCATTTAAACCTCACACCTTTTGAAATTGGTCCAATGAAATGTTTTGAACCTTGTCAAGTGTACTACATATCCGTATAATTTTTACCCATGTTGGGAAAAGTTTGGTTGTAGTTTTGCTGCTGTATAAATTGGCATGCAATGGAGATTTGCAA
The DNA here is from genome assembly GCF_056163025.1 of Triticum urartu. Taxonomy (NCBI): domain Eukaryota; kingdom Viridiplantae; phylum Streptophyta; class Magnoliopsida; order Poales; family Poaceae; genus Triticum; species Triticum urartu. The sequence goes on along the minus strand of NC_141876.1, from coordinate 394,710,214 downwards.
AAGCTAGCTCGCGCTACAGTGCACACACACTCACGCACACACCACGCTGCACAACACCACGGCCATGGCCAGTAGCTACAGCAGTGCAGAGCATCAGGGGCAGCAGCTAGGCAGCAGTAGAAAGCAGCAACGGCAGTGGGCGGTGGCTGGCGCGGTGTGGCGCTGGCAGGGGCAGGCACGACACGCAGGGGCGGTCGGGAGCAGCACCCGGGGGGAGCGGTTGCATCAGCGGGAGCTCCGTCGGGCGAGCCGAAGGCAGCGGCGAGGCGTGGTGGCTGCGGCATGGGGCAGCGATTGCAGCGAAGGTGTGGGCGAGCACGGCGAGTGCTTACGCGGGGTAAGGCAGGGCGCGGCCGGGGGCTTGCAGGCACGGACCTAGGCGCGATGAGCAGAGCTCGGGCCCCCTGCCATGGCGGCCGTCGCGGTGGGGGTGCCAAACTACGACGACTTGAGGGACGGGGAGTAGTAGGGGCGTGGAGGGGAGCTGGAGCTCACCGCGTATCTAAAGGAGGCGACGGTGAGGCCGGGGGTTGACCGAAGTAGTGGTACTCGACGGCGGACGACGACGAGGTCCGTGATGAAGACGATGGCGCTGGAGAGTGTACGGGCCACCCGACTTGTTTCAACGCCCATGGATGAAGGAGTCGAAGGTGGGGAAGCTCCTGGACAACCCGGTGCGACGAGGAGAGGCCGATGGCCGCGAGATCGACGCGGCAGCGACGACCAGATCTCGGGCACGAGTCAACCTTCGAGAGAGAGAGAGCAAGCGAGGGGATAAGTGAGGATTAGGGTTTTACTACGCGGTCGAGAGTGGCCTTAACTGTCTCCAGGTTGCCTCGGATGGTCAACACGAGCAACATCCGAGCGTGGACGGGCGGCCGACTGCCACGCCATGGCGCTGCCTCCTCCCTCACAGGAGATGGAAGAAAGGCCAGGGTAAATGGGCCAGACCGCACTGTAGCCTTGACTGGGCCAAGTGCACAGTTCTTGTTTTTTTGTATTCTTTTGCTATTAAATGTATTTAGTTTAAACCAATATTTAGTACATAAATACTAAGCAATGTGTGGAGCTAGCACCGCGGGTTACAATTTACTTTGAATTGTTTACTTATTGTATGATTTCAAATTGGCTCAAATAAATGCACATGGTCCAAACTTAATTAGGTTAAGGGCATTTTAAGTATTCAAATAATGTTGGTTCATTCATGATAATTAGTTAATGAATATTTGCAACCTAACAAACATTTTCGATTTACTGTTTTGAAGAAACGAAAATTTGACTTGCATTATATGTTTGAGCTTGACTTGAGTTTTAATTTAGTGACAATTTAGCTTAACAAACATGGCGACATGGCATCATTAGCAAGGGGTTACTGTAGTTTAATTATCCGGGCGTCACACACACTCACTTAGTTTTCAGTTCGAGCTTTCATACACTTATAGCTCTTAGTGCATCTGTTGCATGGCAATCCCTACTCCTCGCATTGACATCAATTGATGGGCATGAATAATAAACCTCTATTATTCTAGCATTTATAATAATTCCCTACTCCACACATGTATTTAAGTTTTCGGTCAATACAATTCTAGCATGAATAATAAACCATTATCATGATTAAGGAAATATAATAATAACCATTTTATTATTGCCTCTAGGTCATATTTTCATCAAATAGAGGATTGTGCAAACCGATGGAACTGTGACTTGACAGGTGCAGACATCTTGAGGTGAACACAATTACTCTAGGAATCACGGTTGTCCATAGAACCTAATGCCTTTGTCCGGTCCTCAAACCACGAGGACTTTAATATCTTTGCATTAGCCGCCTCAGGTATGGGACAAGAAGTAGGATGAATGAGTTATCCCAATACAACATACGAAACTCCAGTGATGGTAATCATTACTTGAGTTGTGTATATTGTATGTAGTATCTATCAAATCGGAGAGTATGTACGCGTAGTATGTAGTACATAAGAATGTTTAGGTAGTATATATATACTAATTTTAGATATTATGTATCGTATTTTGAGTATACTTGTTTTACGTACAAATATATACGTATTTCACAAATATAATAAAAATCAAGGGCCAAATGAAACTCACTTTGAAATATCTTATATATAATATACGAACATACTTACAATGATAATGGGACATGTGGGGTAACTACCCCCGGGTGGTAGGATGAATTTTCCATATACCGGGAGGGGTCTAGGGTTTACACATAGATCAGTTACATCTAGGCCTCTAGGGTAATCTAGGGTAAACGACCTATAAGTTTTGGAGTAGGCACCAAGTCTCTGGAAACATCCCATCTTGGCGTTGTAGGCTTCGACGAACATGGCCCACCAATAAATCATCCTCGGAGTCATCGTCCCGACCCTCCTAGTTGGGAGACAATGTGGCGAGCATGTTCTAGTCGAGGACACCATCACTAGCCAACCTAGAGGAGATGGGAACACATGAGGAGTCGGCGACGAATGGACACCATGGTCGGCTCAGGAGTTGACATCGAGAGGGGATCAGAGAATAGGAATGTCTCTCTCTTTGTGTGTGTGTGTGAGTGTGTGTGTGTGTGAGAGAGAGAGAGAGAGATGAACTTATAGGTCATCATATCAGATGTTCCATGTGTCGGGTGCCCATCAACGAACAGACCCGAGAGCTAGGGAGGGCCACTTTAGCCCATTGGATGCGCCGGTGGTCGCCAACCGGCAAAGTGAGAGAATGGTCGTTCTCCCCTTGCTGTGTGCACGCGAGGAAGATAGGGAGAATGTCATGGACGCGGATGGCTGCGTTCAATGTAAGAGCCGAAGAAGGCGATGGGCAACTGATTGAAGGAGATGGCGGCGACGCGGGGTTGGCTCTGGTAGTGGGAGGGTGGAGAAGGAGCAAGCAGGGTGGATCGAGCACGATATTGCCCTTTATATACCGCTAGGTGAAATGACGAATCTTCCCTAATGGGGCATGTAAATTACTACAAAGGAATGCAATTGAAATTTTATCCAGCAACCTAGTTCAATCACGATGAATATCCAATGACTCATGCGAGATCGGCCAGAGATCGAACGATCATTATCGCAGACAGGTTTCGATCGGATGCCTAGACTATGTGAGAGCTCTATTTTATCCGGGTCTCTACTCTTCGTATTGGCTATTGTGAGACTATAAGCTGACCATTTACAACATGCGGTAAGGCCAACTCCAGCGCGCGACCCCATCCCGTCCGGGTGCGTCCGTTTGGGGTAGAACGGACGAATAGCACGGCCGAACGCATGACCCCAAACGGACAAATGTCCCGATTCCATCCATTTTCGACCCATCCCCAGCCCAAACTTGCGCCGAGTTTGGGGTGAAACGGACATCGCACGGACGGGCTCGACGCACACCCTTGCCCCCCCCTGGCCCGCCTATCGAGGACACTAGTAGTCCCTTCGCTTCCAACGCCTCCACCCCCTCTCCCTGCCCCACCCCGCCGCAGATGCCGCCACTATTCTCTGGCCGCCTCCTCACTGCGCACCCCCCGGCCGTCCATACCAAACCACGTGTCGACATGGCCGCCACCACACCTGCGCTTTCGCCATAGTTTTGGCCGTCGATTGGAGGAGATTTGGCCGTCACCATCGTAACCGGTGGCAGAGGGGATACGACCACTGGTGACGTACTACGGCAGCCACTGCCGTGGGAGTAAGTCTGAAAATAATATAGGGGGTATGTAAGAGGAGGCAAGATCTTAGCTACGGCGAGATTGTGCATGCAAGGTTTACGAGTTCAGGCCCTTCTTGGAGGAAGTAACAGCCCTACAACTCGGTGCCCGGAGGCTGGTCGACTGGATTATGCGTGAGAGTTACAGGGGGTGCGAACCCTTGTGCCAGAGGAGGGGGTTGCTTATATAGAGTGCGCTAGAACCCTAGCCATCCCACGTTACATAGGGTTCAATGTACATTAAGACTGGACGTTACTGGTAACATCAGCTATAAAGAGCTATAAAAAAATCTTTAAGACTACATATTGAATGCCTGACCGTTGCCATCCTGAGTGACTTTAGGCCTTCAGTATTCCGAGTGATTTCTTATATGGTCAAGTGACTTCATTTTGGGTCGAATGGAATTGGGGTTACCGAGTGAGGTTTGAGGTCGAGTGGATTGCATCCCTTGGCGATCTCAGTCGGTTTCTTATGTTGTATCTTGAATGTCCTTGACTCTAGGGCAGTGTCCTTGGATAAGGCATCTAGGTCATGCCTATGACCATACCCTAGGTACATGTCATCGTCATTAGCCCCCGAATGGATTGAGGTCTGGGTGAAGAAAGAGTTGAAGTTGATTCCGACCCGATTCCTTATTGTGGAGGTATCTCATCTGAGTCTGTGAATCATGTTGAAGCTTCGATGTTATTTCAGTTGCCTCGATCGATTTAGAGGTCGTCGAGTGAACTCGACTGATAGTCTTCGAGTGTTGATATGGAGCGAAATCTTCGGCATGATTGGTTACTTTGTGGTTTCCAGATCTCACGGGATTCGAAATTTCGGGGAAGCGCGTGGGACGGGGTGCGCCGCAGTAAATGGAGTGGATAAACAAGGACGCCTTGATCTTCGCCCCACCTTTTCCGCCATGTATCGGGCGAGCGTCTGCTGTGGGATATGATTAGATCACTCGGGCCCACTCATCAGCCAGTCGGAAGCAGCCTCATAAATAGCGTCCAGACCAAGGCAAAGCACAGTGCGCTCCAATCGTCCCCTTTCTCCCTTGCTTCTCTATCGCACTCTCCGCCCTCTTCGCCATCTCCGCTCACCCTGAGCAATCCATCGCCACAAGCAAGGACAAGACGGCGGCCCTGGAGCGCAAGAAGGCGGCGCCGGTGAAGGGCAAGAAGACGAGTCGGGGATCATTGTTAAGGTCTGGTATGCCGCCTGGTTGGATCCAGGGGGACTGGATCCGCTCCACAATCCGGAAGGAGGACTTGGAGGACATGGCCAGCGGAGGCCTGATCGCCCATGGATCTTGGAGGCTGCCGGGGAACGAGACCGAGCCTCAACCACTAGAGGGTGAGTGCGTTCTCCTTGCTACCCACATCGACCGCGGTTTCAGTATGCCTCCTCATCCTTTTTTGGGGATTCTTGAACTTTTTTGGTGCCCAACTTCATCATTTCTCCCCCAACACAATCACATACCTCGTTGCATACATTTCTCTGTGTGAAAACTTCTTGGGCTATCGACCGCATTGGGGCTTGTTCAAGCACATCTTTACTTGCCGTTCTCAGTCTGTGAAGAAGGAAAATCCGACTGACGAGAAGACGCACGTGATCCAAATGTGCGGGGTTTAGGGATTCAGACTAGGGGTAGAAGCACTTTTCCAGCCATGACCCTCCCGACTCAGTTATAGGGTGGCAGTCAACCTGGTTCTACTACTGAGACGTTCCGACTCCCAGTCAGTCGACCCGCCTTCCCCCTTCACCATGGACCGAGTTAGCCAACCCTCTTCGCTTATCATGACTCCAACAGAGAAGGGAGAGGTGTCCATGCTAGTCGACCGGGTAGTCCAACTGGTTCATGGTGGCATGACTGGCATGGATTTGTTGGAAGTGTTTCTCAGTAGACGCATCCAGCCCCTTCAAGCCTGCGATCATCCGATGTGGATGTATTCGGGGCCCAATGACACCGCTCGGGTCGACCAAGAGGAAGTCTCCGAGGAGACGATGGAGCAGTGGCTGAGCAGCATCACTGGAAATAAAGACAGCCCCAGGGGGTCCAGGAGAGTCGCCCCCTTTGACGCCGAAAATGAGCCGGAAAAGGTCTAACCTTTATCACCGAGTGTATTTTTATCCTGATTTGCGACAGTCTTTGAGTCTGATTGATGCCTGTTTGACTCTTTGCCTTGCAGATTTATACTGAGATGTACTCGATGCCGAATGGGGAGCAAGTCCAGGAGGGAACGGAGAGCACTGACGAGAGCAGCGAGTGGTAGTCTCTTGACGACCACGAAGACGATAGTGACGACTCGGGCAGAAGTGAGGAGGTTGAATCACCACCTCGCTCAGAGCGTCGATCCAAGCAGTCCGAGGACCCTATGGGCGAGCGTGGCAAGGCAGTGCCTCCCATAGCACAAGATCACAAACGCGCTCGGACTTTGTCTCCGGTGCCGACTGAAAAGGCCGCCAAGTAGCTCAAGACTGCCCCTTCGAAGCCTCGGAAGGCCTTGCCCAAGATCAAAGTGGACGTTCCCGTCACTTCTACGTAAGTATTGTATATATTTTCTCTCTCTTGTGTTGTTTGGAAGCTGTTGCGTGTTTGTCAACTCATTTTGTTGCTTAACCGAGTGAGTTCTGAAACTTCCAGCGCTACTACTTATGTGACCTCCATGGATATCGACAAGGACCAAGACGATGAGGAGACTAAGGATGCGGCCACTTCTAAAGCAGGTACAACTCCATCATTTTACTCTCATTTTGCCAATTTGTACTGTCGGTCGACTGAACTCTGACGGTCGAGTCCTTTGTAGCACCATCGAATGTCATTGATCTTCCAGATGATGATGAAGATGTGCAAGCAAGGTATCTCAGTCGACACCAGCGCCATAACCAGTCATTCAACAATCAGGAGATCCAATTCAGGCTTCTGTTTCTTTTGCCGATCCCGTGTCGATTGATCGTCCTTCGGCGTCGACTGCCCAAGACCTTTCTCTGTCCATGCAACTCCATACCTCAGATCCCCTGGCTGCTTCGACTGTTCCACCCACTCCACTTTTTGTTACCCATCATGTCCTAGAGGACCCAGTGAGCGCTACTAAGGAAGCTATACGCCAAGCAGGCCTTATGATGGAGCGAGTGAAGGTGGTGCATGAGGCTAGCAAGGCTGCCTATGATGCCAGCTCTGCACTTCAAACTAATGTCCAGGTGAGTTGATTTCGACTGATCTTTCAGCTTGATCTTTGCTCTGTTAGGATACGGTACTTGAAAAATGCTCCTTTATTATTCGTAAGATGTCTGTGGATGAACATTTTCCATGAGTCTGCACCTTGCATCTGTTCACCCACTGGGTGCTTTCACTTTTGCTGAATAGTTCTTCCACTTGAGTCGACTAGATCGTGTCTAGTGTATCCTTGGATCAGTGGGGGCACGCAGAGTGCACCCACTGGGTGTAGTCCCCGAGACCGCCGTCGAATGTTTGATTCGGCGGGGGTCTTTGTCGAATGTTTGTTTGTAATCTTCCACTCGGTCCAGACAGGTCGTACCAAGTGGTATCCGGACCAGTGGGGGCACCCAAGTGCACCCACTGGGTGTAGTCCCCGAGATCGCCGTCGACTGCGGGCAGTCGGCGATGGTCTGAGAATGATTGATGTCTCTCTTCTTTTGTTGGCACTCCGACTGGACGGACCATGTCGAGTGGAAAGTTGAACCAGTGGGGGCACGCCAAGTGCACCCACTGGGTGTAGTCCCCGAGACTACTGTTGAATGTTTGATTCGACAGTAGTCTTAAAATTCTTTTTGCCGAAATGACTTGAACTTGTATCTTATCGCTCGGAAGCAATTGACCTTTGTTCCTGTCGACTGACTTCATCTTACTTGTTGATTGTAGAAATCTTGTGATCTTGTGGTTCAATTTGCTGACTTGGAGCAGAAGCAGATCCAGCTCGATCTTGACTTGAAGTTAGCCAAAGAGAACTTGCAGAAGGTTAGGGATGAAGCGGCTGCCATGGGAGGTAATAAACGGTCGACTGTTTGCCTTGTCTTCTTTTCCTTTCATTCTTTGAATCGAGTGACTCTACTCGAACAGATGTGCGTAGTGAAAACAGACAAGTCCAAGCTTGTCTGAAGAATGTTATTTCTTCAGATAAAATGAAGCAAGCTTTGGAGCAGAAGGACCTCGACCTTGTAGCGGCGCAGAAGACAGCGCGAGAAAACTGAACTTGCTGACAAGAAGCTAGCTTCAGTCGGCAAGTTGGAGGAGGAAAACGCCAAACTGAAGACTGCCATCAATGAAGCGAACAAAGAAGTCATGCAGCTGGAGAAGGACAAGGTGACTCTGACTGACAAAGTTGGAGATCTCACTTAGAAGAGAAACGACCTGGAGGCTTATCTGGGAGGGCTCACCAAGAAGATGTTCCTTATGCTCGAAGGTACTTTCTCCTATTCGACTGATTTGTAACTATTGACTCGTCATGTGATCGACGACTCATTTTTTCCTATGTGTGTGTGTGCAGAAATCTATCAAAACTTCGAGGAAGAGACGGGGCAGATTGAGACGATCCTGGACCCCATAAACTCCCTCATCAAAGATGAAGCTGCTATGAATGTGCTGCAACTGGAATCCCACCTCGCCAACGTTGTGGAGTATCTCGCCCGACTGAAAGTGGCGATGTCATGGATCGACACAGAACTCTGGCCAAAAGTGACGTTCCAAAACGACCTTGAGCCTCTGATGACTCGACTCAATGAAATCCCTGGTCGAGTGCAAGCGTGGAAGAAATCCTCTGCCCGGTGTGGTGCTGATGTGGCTCTGTCTTTGGTCCGCGTCCATTGCAAAGAATCTAAGGAAGAGAAGCTGGCAGCTATCAAGGTCGCCAATACCAAGAGGCTTCAATTCCAGTCTTTTATGGAGACCTTCATCGAGGCTGCCACCTGCATCGCCGATGAGATCGACATGGATGAATTCGTCAAGCCAGCCAGCCCCCCTCCTGCTGAGGAGTGAACAAACTTGATGCTACACTTTTATTTGCCTCGGAATGCCGAGTGATTTTGTAACCATTAAACTCCTTCGGGCTTGATGCCCGAGTACTTCCGTTCGCGGTCTTGAACCTTGCTAGATTTTTCTGAACTTGATTTTCTCTCGAATATGGTTGCTTTGTTTTTACCACTTGCTGAATCGACCTCAAGGCCATTATACTTGCAGCTCTGACGAGAGGGTCGCGGGCATGAACGCCAAGTGGTGCACACGACCTGCACCTCGTCGCCCTTGCAGATTGGGATGGAGCGGACGTTGTACTTGTGGTGTAGCTCCGACGAGAGGGTCGTGGACGTGAGCACCAGGTGTCGCACACGACCTGCACCTCGTCATCCTGACGGATCGGGATGGAGTGGACATTGTACTTGTGGCGCAGCTCCGACGAGAGGATCGCGACGTGAGCACTAGGTGCCGCACATGACATGCACCTCGTCGTCCTGACGGATCGGGGTGGAGCGGACATTGTACTTGTGGCGCAGCTCTGACGAGTGGGAGGATTGCTCTTCACTCGGAGTGGTTTTTTAACTTAGGTGATAATGGGGTCACAGCTAAGCCCCCGAGTGGGAGGATTGCTCTCCACTCGGAGTGGTTTTTTAACTTAGGCGATTACTGGGTCACAGCGAAGCCCTCGAGTAGGAGGATTGCTCTCCACTCGGAGTAGTTTTTTAACTTAGGCGATTACGGGGTCATAGCTAAGCCCCCGAGTGGGAGGATTGCTCTCCACTCGGAGTAGTTTTTTTAACTTAGGCGATTACGGGGTCGCGGCTAAGCCCCCGAGTGGGAGGATTGCTCTCCACTCGGAGTAGTTTTTAACTTAGGCGATTACGGGGTCGCAGCTAAGCCCCGAGTGGGAGGATTGCTCTCCACTCGAAGTGGTTTTTTAACCTAGGCGATTACGGGGTCACAGCTAAGCCCCCGAGTGGGAGGATTGCTCTCCACTCAGAGTGGGTTTTTAACTTAGGCGATTACAGGGTCGCAGCTAAGCCCCCGAGTGGGAGGATTGCTCTCCACTCGGAGTGGTTTTTTACTTAGGCGATTACGGGGTCGCGGCTAAGCCCCCGAGTGGGAGGATTGCTCTCCACTCGGAGTGGTTTTTTAACTTAGGCGATTACGAGGTCACGGCTAAGCCCCCGAGTGGAAGGATTGCTCTCCACTCAGAGTGGTTTTTTAACTTAGGGGATTACGGGGTCGCAGCTAAGCCCCGAGTGGGAGGATTGCTCTCCACTCCGAGTTGTTTTTTAACTTAGGCGATTACGGGGTCGCAGCTAAGCCCCTTAGTGGGAGGATTGCTCTCCACTTGGAGTAGTTTTTTAACCTAGGCGATTACGGGGTCGCAGCTAAGCCTCTGAGTGGGAGGATTGCTCTCCACTCAAAGTGGTTTTTTAACTTAGGCAATTACAGGGTCGCAGCTAAGCCTCCGAGTGGGAGGATTGCTCTCCACTCAAAGTGGTTTTTTAACTTAGGCGATTACGGGGTCGCAGCTAAGCCCCCGAGTGGGAGGATTGCTCTCCACTCAGAGTGGTTTTCTTAACTTAGGCGATTATGGGGTCGCAGCTAAGCCTCCGAGTGGGAGGATTGCTCTCCACTCGGAGTGGTTTTTTAACTTAGGCGATTACAGGGTCGCAGCTAAGCCCCCGAGTGGGAGGATTGCTCTCCACTTGGAGTGGTTTTTTAACTTAGGCGATTACTGGGTCGCAGCTAAGCCCCCGAGTGGGAGGATTGCTCTCCACTCGAAGTGGGTTTTGAAATTTAGGCGAATCGGGTTCGCAACTAAGCCACCCACCGGGGGATTTGAACAAATGTGCTTACGGGATGACAATTATTAGATACTGCAAAAATCTTGTCTTTGAAAAGCAAACTGAAGAATTCTTATTACAACTCGTTGATCCGAGTGTTTAGGTGTAGAAACGGCGGAGCAGCTCCGCATTCCATGAGCGTGGCTAATCTTTCTTCGTGGCTATGTTGTAGAGGTGATACACCCTTGAAAGCACAAGTGCTCCCTAGGTGGTTTTGATAATTGATGACAACATATCTCTTGTTGGACTAACATTTCTATCTAGCATGTTTCAGATAAGTTCAACAATGGAATGGCATGGACTAAAGGTTGTGGGAACTCCTTCAAGATGCTAAGGACAAAGGATTGGCTAAAGCTTCAAGCTCAAGACTCTTCATTTTACATTTTAGTGATCCAAGATCACATTGAGTCCATAGGAAAAGCCAATACTATCAAGGAGGGATGAGGTGTTGCTTAATGAGCCTCTTGCTTCATGTGCTTAGTGATATGCTCCAAAACCCTCATCTACTTTCCCATATCCACATATGACCTAAACCCTAAGCCAAACTCGGTCCTACCGATTCTTCCTATCCGGCGTCACCGAGTTTCACTTGGCATAAGCCACTGCCAAACCCTAATCAGTTCGGTCTCACCGATGGGATCTCGGTCTCACTGAGATGGGCTTGCAAACTCTCTGTTACCCATTGCAATATTCTCGGTCCCACCGAGATATGCAATCAGTCCCACCGAGTTTGCTTGGCCAAATCTCAGTTTCACTTATTACCCAAATCAGTCCCACCGAGTTTGAGTAATCGGTCAAACCGAGTTTTGGATTTACCCTAACCCTAGCACATCGGTCCCACCGAGTTGATCCAATCGGTCCCACCGAAATCTCTAACGGTCACTAGGTTTACATTTTAGGTCCGACCGAGTTTGTTGATTCGGTCCCACCGAGATTGGAAAACTGTGTGTAACGATTGGATTTTGTGTGGAGGCTATATATACCCCTCCACCTCCTCTTCATTCGATGAGAGAGCCATCAGAACGCATACACCATTCCAACTCATATGTTCTGAGAGAGAACCACCTACTCATGTGTTGAGACCAAGATATTCCATTCCTACCATATGAATCTTGATCTCTAGCCTTCCCCAAGTTGCTTTCCACTCAAATCTTCTTTCCACAAAATTCAAATCCTATGAGAGAGAGTTGAGTGTTGGGGAGACTACCATTTGAAGCACAAGAGCAAGGAGTTCATTACCTACACACCATTTGTTACTTCTTGGAGAGTGGTGTCTCCTAGATTGGCTAGGTGTCACTTGGGAGCCTCCGACAAGATTGTGGAGTTGAACCAAGGAGTTTGTAAGGGCAAGGAGATCGCCTACTTCGTGAAGATCTACCGCTAGTGAGGCAAGTCCTGTGTGGGCGATGGCCATGGTGGGATAGACAAGGTTGCTTCTTCGTGGACCCTTTGTGGGTGGTTGCTTCTTCGTGGACCCTTCGTGGGTGGAGCCCTGTGTGGACTCGTGCAACCGTTACCCTTTGTGGTTGGAGCCCTGTGTGGACTCTCGCAACCGTTACCCTTTGTGGGTTGAAGTCTCCATCAACGTGGATGTAGGATAGCACCACCTATCCGAACCACGGGAAAAACATCCGTGTCTCCAATTGCGTTTGATTTCTCCAAACCCTTCCCTTTACATTCTTGCAAGTTGCATGCTTTACATTCCGCTGCTCATATACTTTTTGCATGCTTGCTTGATATGTATTGTGTGTGTTGAAATTGTGCCTAAACTCCACTTAAACCTAAAAGGCTTGAAAAATTGCAACTTTAGCATTAAGTGTCTAATCACCCCCCCCCTCTAAACACATCTACTTCTAGATCCTACAAGTGGTATCAGAGCTTTGGTCTCCATTGCCTTGGTTTAATCACCATTGGAGGAAGATGGATGTGTCTACATTAGGGAGTCTTAGACATAGAGTGCCTATTCTTGATGGAGAGTATTTTCATGAGTGGAAAAATGAGATGCTTGTAATCTTCAATCAATATCATTTGAACAAGTATATTGCTAGCCCTTGTGCATCTCATATTGATCCTTTGCATCCTACCCTAGATGAAGATATTGACATGATTCGCAATCTTAGAACTATTGAGCTCATCATTAGAGGATTGCCCAAAAATTTGATTGCTAGTTTGCCTACTCAAAATTGTGCCTATACTATATGGAAATTTCTTGAGGAACGATTTCCCGATCATTCCTTGAAAACTTTGGATGAAATTCTCCATGAATCTATTGCCTTGAGTAAGATGAACTCTAGTGATCCTAGTTTTGGTAAATGTCTACTTGAACTTACCAATCTTAAGCATGCTAAAGGAGATGTTGGAATCATTAATGATATCATATTCAAAGCTATAAGAATTCATAAAAGTGACCACTTTGATGATCATTTATCTAATGAATTACCCTCTCTAGGAAATGATGAGTCACAAGATCATGATGAACATGAATATTATGATGATGATGATAGTGACTTCGATCTTGATAATGCAATGAGACATTTTGGTCTTATGGCAAATCTTCGGGGATATGAATCAGAGGAAAGGAATGGGTTCTTGATAGTGGATGTACTGATCATATGACCGGAGATGAAGAGATGTTTCGTGAGCTTGCTGAAAATGACGGCCCTCGAAAATATGTCACCTTTGGTGATAATTCAAAGGGTAAAGTGGTTGGCCTTGGTAAGGTGGCCATCTCACATGATAGTTCCATTCAAAATGTCATGCTCGTTGAATCTCTTGGCTACAACTTACTTTCAGTATCTAGACTTGCTGATTTCGGTTTGAATGTCCTATTTACTGAGGTAGATTGCCAAGTATTTCGTCGAGACAATCATAAAATGGTCTTTACGGGTATGCGTAGAGGTGATCTTTACATTGTCGATTTCTCTAAAAAGGCACAACCTAAAACTTGCTTTGTTGCTAAATCCTCAAAAGGTTGGTTGTGGCATAGACGACTAGGTCACGTTGGCATGAGAAACCTTGACAAGCTTATTAAAGGAAATCATATCCTTGGAGTCAACGATGTCATATTTGATAAGGATAGACTTTGCAGTGCTTGTCAAGCAGGTAAACAGGTTGGAGGGAGACATCCCGTGAAGAACATCATGACCACAAGGAGGCCACTCGAGCTACTTCACATGGATCTTTTTGGTCCCAACGCCTACAAGAGTCTTGGTGGAAATTCTTTTGGTCTAGTTATAGTTGATGATTTTTCAAGATTTACGTGGGTGTTCTTTCTTAATGACAAGTCGCAGGTCCAGAAGATCTTCAGAAACTTCGCTAGGAAGGCCCAAAATCAGTTTGATGTGAAGATCAAGAAGGTTCGGAGTGACAATGGAACGGAGTTCAAGAACGCAAATGTGGACACCTTTCTTGACGAAGAAGGGATTTCACACGAGTTCTCGGCTACGTACACACCTCAACAAAATGGAGTTGTTGAGAGGAAGAACCGGACGCTCATCGAAATGGCAAGAACGATGCTTGATGAATACAAGACGCCAAAGCACTTTTGGGCAGAAGCGGTTGAGACAGCTTGTCACGCAACAAATCGCTTATATCTTCACAAGCTACTCGGCAAGACGGCATACAAGCTTCTCACCGGTAACAAACCCCAAGTTGGATACTTTCGAGTATTCGGCTCAAAGTGCTACATTCTTGATAAGCATCGTCGTTCAAAGTTTGCTCCTAAATCTCATGAAGGTTTTCTACTTGGTTATGGCTCAAACTCTCACACTTACCGTGTCTACAACAATTTCACCCGAAAGGTTGAAGAGACGGTAGATGTGAAGTTTGATGAATCTAATGGCTCGCAAGTAGAGCAATTGCCAATTGATGTAGGAGACAAAGACCCTTCAGAAGCAATTCAAGACTTGTCCATTGGCAAAATTCGTCCAACGGAGGTGAAGGAGAGTACTTCATCCGTCCAAGTGGAAGCTTCTACTTCACAACAAGGTGAACCAAGAATCGACACGGAAGCATCCACAAGTGGGACACACCAAGATGAAGAAAACGAGGAAATACGTCAAGACGAACATCAACAGCCTCCTTCTCCACCACGACAAGAGAACGATGACGTCAACAATGAAGAAGGCCAAGAAGAAGAACAAGATGAAGAAGATGTTCAACGAAGACCCAAGCAAAAGCTCTCACGAGTTCGAGCAAGAATTGCCAAAGATCATCCCGTCGAGCAAATCCTCAATGATATACAAACCGGGAGAATCACTCGCTCAAAAACTCGTTTAGTTAACTTTTGTGAAAACTATTCATTCATCTCTAGCATTGAACCTATGAAGGTTGAAGAAGCATTGGAAGATCTGAATTGGATAAATGCTATGCATGAAGAGCTACATAATTTTGAGAGAAACTAAGTTTGGACATTGGTCGAGAAGCCCGACAACAACCACAACATCATTGGTACCAAATGGGTGTTTCGCAACAAGCAAGATGAAGATGGACAAGTGGTTTGCAACAAAGCACGTCTCGTCGCCCAAGGGTACACACAAGTCGAAGGTATGGACTATGGTGAGACGTATGCTCCCGTTGCTAGACTTGAGTCCATTCGCATCTTACTTGCCTATGCTAATCACCATAATATCACCTTATACCAAATGGACATTAAAAGTGCTTTTCTAAATGGTGAAATAGAGGAGGAAGTTTATGTCAAACAACCTCCCGGCTTTATCAACCCTAAGAAAACAAATCATGTTTACAAACTTCACAAAGCTCTTTATGGTCTTAAACAAGCTCCTCGAGCATGGTATAAATGCTTGACCAAGTTCCTTACTACAAGTGGTTTTGAAATTGGTAAAATTGATTCTACTCTTTTTACTAAAAGGGTTAATGGAGAACTATCTGTATGCCAAATTTATGTTGATGATATCATATTTGGTTCAACTAACCCTCTCTTTAGTGAAAAGTTTGGAAAGCTAATGTCAGAGAAGTTTGAGATGTCTATGATGAGTGAACTCAAATTCTTTCTCGGGTTGCAAATCAAGCAAACTAAGGAAGGTACATTTGTCTCTCAAACAAAGTACACCAAGGACTTATTCAAGAAGTTCAATATGCAAGAATGCAAAGGTATGTCTACACCCATGCCTACTAGTGGACATAATGATTTAACCAAAGATGGTGAACCGGTTGATCAAAAGGTTTATCGCTCTATGATTGGTTCATTGTTATACCTATGTGCTTCACGTCCCGATATTATGCTAAGTGTGTGCATGTGTGCACGATATCAAGCTGCTCCTAAAGATTGTCATCTTAAGGCTGTGAAAAGGATAGTGAGATATTTAATCCATACACCAAATTTTGGCATTTGGTATCCTAAGAGGTCTTCTTTTGATCTTGTTGGCTATTCTGACTCGGATTATGCCGGAGACAAGGTTGATAGAAAGTCTACTTCGGGTACTTGTCAATTTCTTGGTAGATCTCTTGTGTCTTGGTCTTCCAAGAAACAAAACTCGGTATCCTTATCCACCGCCGAAGCGGAATACATTGCCGCTGGTTCATGTTGTGCTCAATTACTTTGGATGACCCAAACTCTTAAAGATTATGGGATTTATGTGAAACATGTTCCACTGCTTTGTGACAATGAAAGTGCTATCAAAATTGGTCATAATCCTGTACAACATTCTCGAACTAAGCATATTGAAGTTCGTCATCATTTCATTCGAGATCATGTTGCTAAGGGTGACATCAATCTTAAGCATGTTCGCACCGATAAGCAATTAGCGGATATATTCACTAAACCACTTGATGAGAAAGTGTTTTGCAGGTTGAGAGGAGAATTGAACATCATTGATGCTTCGAACTTGGAGTAGAAACTCCATTGGATACATGCAAGACATGAGCTTATGACTAATCCATGATATATCTCTTATGATAACTATCTTATGTCTTGGATATATTTGCACCTTGCATGTTGTCTAACCCATATAGGTGCTTGGTTGAATCTAATTCCATGAGATTGCGACTCACTCACATCTTGAGCAATCTCTACAAGACCAAGACTCTACACAATAGTGGTTGAAGACAAGGAAGCACAAAACCATTCAAACATATCCTTTGACAAATTCTACGTTAAGCCTCATGATTGTCATTTTTGGATACACAAGTGCTCTTCCTTGCAAGAACTAACCCATGTAGGAAGATGAACTCAAACTCCAAGTGGTGCTCCCAACTCTTGATGAGCTACATCAACCTTGAGCACCCACACAAGTTCAACTACATGAGCAAGAACCACACCACCACCCAAGGTATGTTATTCCATCTTAGAGAAGCTTTACTCCAAGACATGAGTCAAAGCAACTCAACAAGATATGAATACATCAAGATGCTTAAATGAAAGATGGTAACCCCATTTTGAGCTTAAACGATGAGTATGACCTATGATCAAGTGTTCCCACTTGACTCCTAAGTCAATATACTCTAACATAGGTGACTATGTCACCGCCCAACTCTAGATGAAGCTCTTTTGTGTTCTTTCTTTGTGTTATTGCATTTGTCTCATGCATGTTTATTTTCTCTCTCCTTTTTCAAAAAAAACTTCATCTAGATCTTTCAGTTTCTTCTCTTTTTCTCTTTGTTTTTATTCTGCATTTTCTGCACTTAATTCCTTGCAAATCCTTCGGGAAATTCATTGCAAATCTTTGTGAGATCCTACATGTCTAGTGAGCTGAGGTGACAAGTGTTTTTATCTGTGTAAACTCGGTTTCACCGACTTGCAATTTTCGGTCCAACCGAATCTTTTCGGTACCACCGAAATGTGCCACTCGGTGCCACCGACTTTGCAATCAGAAAAACAAGATTGCCACTTGTTCTACATTTCTTCTGATCCAGCTCCACTCAATGAATCTTGTCCTCTACAAGCATCACAATTTTATCCTCTGCTTTGTGCTGAATCTCAAGGACCAAACCTAGTCGACGGATTCCAGGAAAAACCTTCTTGGAAATTGATGTCAAAGGGGGAGAAAGAGATCACATCAAAGCTCAAGGGGGAGAGAAAGTCTCAAGGATCCCAGATAGTATTAAGGGGGAGAGAGAGACTTCTAGGGGGAGAGAATACTCAAGGATCCCAGATGTCCCAGATGCTTGATGCTTGATGTTCAAGAGGAGAGATGTCACATGTCTTTTTAGGGGGAAAGACATGTTCATTTGTATCTTTCAGCTCTGATTTGCTGCTCCTTATCTTCTCCCAATATCCCATGTAAGATTCTGGGGGAGCAAGACACCTAAGGAAAAGAAATCAGTCAAATTCATTGCATATCTTTATTCTTGGGGACATGTTGAATCCAATGTGGTACCTTGTACTCACTCTCTACATGTCATCCCAGTCTTGGTATTCTTGTGGTTTCTTTTGTTTGCTTTGGCTAGTGGATGTACATGTGTTATCTAACTTTGTTTGTGCAGGTTCATTCCATCCTAAGCCAACTCAAGACCACAAGGTAAGTATATGCATCAAAATCATGAGTATGAGGAGTTCTTGCTTATGTACATACAGTTTGCAAGAAGGACTCATGAGCATGAAGGTATTTTCCTTGATAATCTTTTGCTCTGATGCATATGGCCAAGATACATGTAACACATTGCCTACTCTGTCATGGTTATGCTCTCACATGCCTCTATATTTCATATTTACATGAGTGCATACATGTAGGGGGAGCCTATGCTTGTTACATGTCCTTCCAAAGCTTTACTTGATGTTCTTTATATCTTTATCTAAAGCTTTGATGTATGTTGCCATCAATTACCAAAAAGGGGGAGATTGAAAGCACAAGTGCTCCCTAGGTGGTTTTGATAATTGATGACAACATATCTCTTGTTGGACTAACATTTCTATCTAGCATGTTTCAGATAAGTTCAACAATGGAGTGGCATGGACTAAAGGTTGTGGGAACTCCTTCAAGATGCTAAGGACAAAGGATTGGCTAAAGCTTCAAGCTCAAGACTCTTCATTTTACATTTTAGTGATCCAAGATCACATTGAGTCCATAGGAAAAGCCAATACTATCAAGGAGGGATGAGGTGTTGCTTAATGAGCCTCTTGCTTCATGTGCTTAGTGATATGCTCCAAAACCCTCATCTACTTTCCCATATCCACATATGACCTAAACCCTAAGCCAAACTCGGTCCTACCGATTCTTCCTATCCGGCGTCACCGAGTTTCACTTGGCATAAGCCACTGCCAAACCCTAATCAGTTCGGTCTCACCGATGGGATCTCGGTCTCACCGAGATGGGCTTGCAAACTCTCTGTTACCCATTGCAATATTCTCGATCCCACCGAGATATGCAATCGGTCCCACCGAGTTTGCTTGGCCAAATCTCAGTTTCACTTATTACCCAAATCGGTCCCACCGAGTTTGAGTAATCGGTCAAACCGAGTTTTGGATTTACCCTAACCCTAGCACATCGGTCCCACCGAGTTGATCCAGTCGGTCCCACCGAAATCTCTAACGGTCACTAGGTTTACATTTTCGGTCCGACCGAGTTTGTTGATTCGGTCCCACCGAGATTGGAAAACTGTGTGTAACGATTGGATTTTGTGTGGAGGCTATATATACCCCTCCACCTCCTCTTCATTCGATGAGAGAGCCATCAGAACGCATACACCATTCCAACTCATATGTTCTGAGAGAGAACCACCTACTCATGTGTTGAGACCAAGATATTCCATTCCTACCATATGAATCTTGATCTCTAGCCTTCCCCAAGTTGATTTCCACTCAAATCTTCTTTCCACAAAATTCAAATCCTATGAGAGCGAGTTGAGTGTTGGGGAGACTACCATTTGAAGCACAAGAGCAAGGAGTTCATTACCTACACACCATTTGTTACTTCTTGGAGAGTGGTGTCTCCTAGATTGGCTAGGTGTCACTTGGGAGCCTCCGACAAGATTGTGGAGTTGAACCAAGGAGTTTGTAAGGGCAAGGAGATCGCCTACTTCGTGAAGATCTACCGCTAGTGAGGCAAGTCCTGTGTGGGCGATGGCCATGGTGGGATAGACAAGGTTGCTTCTTCGTGGACCCTTTGTGGGTGGTTGCTTCTTCGTGGACCCTTCGTGAGTGGAGCCCTGTGTGGACTCGCGCAACCGTTACCCTTTGCGGGTGGAGCCCTGTGTGGACTCTCGCAACCGTTACCCTTTGTGGGTTGAAGTCTCCATCAACGTGGATGTAGGATAGCACCACCTATCCGAACCACGGGAAAAACATCCGTGTCTCCAATTGCGTTTGATTTCTCCAAACCCTTCTCTTTACATTCTTGCAAGTTGCATGCTTTACATTCCGCTGCTCGTATACTCTTTGCATGCTTGCTTGATATGTATTGTGTGTGTTGAAATTGTGCCTAAACTCCACTTAAACCTGAAAGGCTTAAAAAATTGCAACTTTAGCATTAAGTGTCTAATCACCCCCCCCCTCTAGACACATCTACTTCTAGATCCTACAACCCTGTTGTGGAGCACCTTGGTGACGATGAAGGGGCCCTCGCAGGCCGGAGCGAGCTTATGAGGCCGCTTCTGATGCACTCGGAGCACAAGGTCTCCTTCCTGGAATGCTCGACCTCTAACATTACGGGCATGGAATCGATGCAAGTCTTGTTGGTAGATGGTCGACCGGATTAGAGCCATTTCACGTTCTTCCTCCAAGAGATCAACTGCATCTTGGTGTGCCTGTTCAGCTTCGGCTTCTGAGAAAAGTTCCACTCGGGGAGCGTTGTGTAGCAAATCACTCGGAAGTACAGCTTCAGCGCCATACACCATGAAGAAAGGGGTTCGGTCCGTCGACCGGTTTGGAGTTGTTCTTAATCCCCATAGGACAGATGGTAATTCAGTCACCCAAACTCCAGCAGCATGCTTGAGATCACGCATCAGTCAGGGTTTCAGCCCTTGAAGGATCAAACCATTCGCCCTTTCCGCTTGCCCATTCGACTATGGGTGCGCAACGGATGCGTAGTCGACCCGAGTGCCTTGGGAAGCACAGAATGCCCTGAACTCATCAGAATCAAAGTTGGACCCATTATCTGTGATAATACTGTGAGGGACTCCATATCTGAATATCAACTCTCTGATGAAACTGATGGCAGTGCTTGAATCAAGATTCTTGATAGGCTTGGCCTCGATCCACTTGGTGAATTTGTCGACTGCCACAAGCAAATGAGTGAAACCACTTCTGTCGTCTTGAACGGTCCAACCATATCCAAACCCCAGACAGCAAACGGCCAGACAAGTGGAATAGTCTTCAAGGCAGATGTAGGCTTGTGAGACATGTTTGAGTAGAACTGGCAGCCTTCGCACTTGTCGACTATATCTTTTGCCATCTCATTTGCACGTGGCCAATAGAATCCTGCTCGGTAAGCTTTGGCCACGATGGTCCGAGAGGACGCATGGTGACCACAGGTCCCCGAGTGGATATCATTTAGAATCATTCGACCTTCCTCTGGTGTAATACATCGTTGAGCGACCCCGGTGACACTTTATCTGTAAAGCTAACCACCTATCACCGTGAATGCTTTGGATTGACGGACAATCTGACGGGCCTCATCTTCATCTTCCAAAAGCTATTTCCTAAGCAAATACGCAATATATGGTACTGTCCAGTCGGGGTGATTACCAAAACTTCCATCATTAGGTCGACCACGGCTGGGACTTCAATCTCAGTCGGATCGATATAACTTTTTGGTTGCAGGGGCTCCTCTGTGAAAGGATCTTCTTGGACTGACGGGGTATGGAGATGCTCCAAGAACACATTGTTGTGTATAGGTTTCCAAGTGGAACCCAACTTTGCCAGATCATCAGCGGCTTGATTCTTGATTCGGGGTATGTGGTGGAGTTCTAACCCCTCAAACTTATTTTCTAACTTCCTTACTGCATTGCAATAACTAGTCATGGATGGACTCTAATATACCATTCCTTCATTACTTGATTGACCACTAAGTCTGAGTCACCATAGACCATCAGGCGCCGGACGCCGAGTGAGATAGCCATACGCAACCCATACAATAGTGCCTCATACTCAGCTTCATTGTTTGAGGAATCAAAGTGAATTTGAAGGACATAACTGAGCTTGTCGCCTCTGGGAGAAACTAGGACTACCCCAGCACCAGAGCCATTAAACATCTTGGACCCATCGAAGTACATAGTCCAATGCTCCAAGTGAATCTGAGTCGGTTGCTGCTGTTCGATCCACTCGGCGAGGAAATCTGCCATTGCCTGGGACTTGATTGCTTTCTTTGCCTCGAACTTGATATTCAATGGAAGGAGTTCAATCGCCCATTTTGCCACTCGACCAGTTGCACTATGTTGTTCAGAATTTCTGACAATGGAGCGTCGCTGATAACTGAAATTGAGTGATCTGAAAAGTAGTGTGCAACTTTCTTCGCGGTCAAGTAAATTCCATAGACAAGCTTCTGATAATGCGGATATCTCTGCTTGGACGGAGTCAAGACTTCAGAAATATAATATACTGGGCGCTGAACTTTGTAAGCTTTGCCTTCTTCTTCCCGCTCGACTGTGAGCACTGTGCTGACGACTTGTCCAGTTGCTGCAATGTACAGTAATAGAGGTTCTTTGCTGACCGGAGCAACAAGCACCGACTGGGTGGAAAGCAGGGCTTTGATCTCTACAAATGCTGCTTCAGCTTCGGAAGTCCACTCGAACTTGTCAGACTTTTTCATCAATCGGTAAATAGGCAATGCCTTTTCACCGGGACGAGAGATGAATCGGCTCAACACAACCAAACAACCAGTGAGCTTCTGAACGTCGTGCACACGCACGGGGCATTTCATTCATAGGATTGCTCCAACCTTCTCTGTGTTCGCATCAATCCCTCGTTCGGAAACGAGGAAACCGAGTAACTTTCCACCTGGGACTCCGAATGTGCACTTTGACGGATTAAGCTTGATATCATATCTTCTCAAGTTGGCAAAGGTTTCAGTGAGGTCAGTCAGTAGGTCGAAACCTTTACGTGACTTGACCACGATGTCATCCATGTATGCTTCCACATTCCGACTGATTTGAGTGAGCAAACACTTCTGAATCATGTGCATGAATGTGGCACCAGCATTTTTGAGACCAAAAGGCATGGTAACATAGCAAACACCCGAATGGGGTGATGAAGGCTGTTTTTATTTCGATGGGTCCATACAGTCGGATCTGATGGTACCCGAAATACGCATCCAAAAAGGATAAAGGCTCACACCCTGTAGTTGAGTCGACAATCTGGTCGATTCGGGGGAGAGGATAATGATCTTTCGGGCAGGCCCGATTGATGTGCTTGAAATTGATGCACATACAAAGTGAATCATCTTTCTTGGGGACCATGACGACATTGGCGAGCCACTCTAAGTGGTATATCTCTCCGATGAACTCAGCTGCTAGAAGCCGAGCCACTTCCTCACCAATGGCCTTCCTTTTCTCTACGGCGGACCGACGAAGATACTCTTTGACAGGTTTTACTTTTGGGTCGACTCGCAAACAGTGCTCAGCCAGTCCCCTGGGTACACCCGGCATGTTAGATGGTTTCCATGCGAAGATGTCCCAGTTCTCACAGAGGAACTGGATGAGCGCTTCTTCCTATTTGCTGTCGAGTGTTGTTGATATATGAGTCGGAGCAACATTAGGATCGGTCAGATGAATGTGCACGGTATTTGTCTCACCGGACGACTGAAATGCAGACTCTGAAGCAGGCTTCTTAGCACGCAACAAATCACTCGGATCGGCAATCTTCTTGTACTCTTCCATTTCTACCGCTGCCATCTGCTCATCGGCAATTTTTGAGCCTTTCTGGAGGCATTCTTCTGCTCTCTGCCGATTACCAGTGACTGTTATCACACCTCTGGGACCAGGCATCTTCAATTTGAGGTACATGTAACATGGTCAAGCCATGAAACGAGCATATGCAGGCCTGCCCAGAATAGCATGGTAGGCACTTTGAAAGTCCACGACCTCAAATGTCAACTTTTCCTTGCGGTAATTCTTGGAATCACCAAAAACCACATCAAGAGTGATCTGGCCGAGTGAATCGGCTTTCTTCCCCGGAATGACTCCGTGGAACCGCATGTTGCTCTCGGTGAGTTTGGACATCGGAATGCCCATTCCTCGGAGGGTCTCGGCATATAAAATGTTCAAACCGCTGCCACCGTCCATCAAAACCTTGGTCAATCGGGTTCCCCCAACGACTGGGTCGACCACCAACGCTCGTCGCGCGGGGGTAGCAACGTGCGTTGGGTGATCGGACTGGTCAAATATAATGGGAGTTTTTGACCAATTCAGATATGTCGTTGTTGCCGGAGCAACCATGTTCACTTCTCTGTTGATAACTTTCAGTCGACTTTTGCTCTCGATGTCAGCAAAATCGCTAAAGTGGCATTGTCATTGGGGTAACCATCATCCTCCTCTTTGTCCTCATCTTTATCAGATTCTTTTTCTTTCTCACTGGGTTGACCCTCTCGGTGTTGGGGAACATAGTAATTTCAAAAAAAAATTCCTACGCACACGCAAGATCATGGTGATGCATTGCAACGAGAGGGGAGAGTGTTGTCTATGTACCCTCGTAGACCGGCAATGGAAGTGTTGACACAACATAGAGGAAGTAGTCGTACGTCTTCCCGATCCGACCGATCCAAGTACCGAACGTACGGCACCTCTGAGTTCTGCACACGTTCAACTCGGTGACGTCCCTCGAGTTCCGATCCAGCAAAATGTTGAGGGAGAGTCTCGTCAGCATGACGGTGTGATGACGGTGATGATGTTCTACCGACACAGGGCTTCGCCTAAGCACCGCTATGACATGACCGAGGTGAATATGGTGGAAGGGGGCACCGCACACGGCTAAGGAATAATCACGAGGATCAACTTGTGTGTCATGGGGTGCCCCCTTGCCTCAGTATATAAAGGAGGGAGAGGGGGAGGTGCGGCCGGCCCTATGGGTGCGCCTGGAGGAGTCCTACTCCAACCGGGAGTAGGACTCCCCCCTCTTGCCTTGTTGGAAAAGGAAGGAGGAAGGGAGAAAGAGGAAAGGGGGGCGCTGCCCCCCCTTTCCTTGTCCTATTCGGACTAGGGGGAGGGGGCACGCGGCCTGCCCTGGCCGACCCTCCTCTTCTCCCTTATGGCCCATGTAGGCCTAATAACCCCCGGGGGGGTTCCGGTAACCCCCCGGTACTCCGGTAAAATCCCGATTTCACCCGGAACATTTCCGATATCCAAATATAGGCTTCCAATATATCAATATTTATGTCTCGACCATTTTGAGACTCCTCGTCGTGTCCGTGATCACATCCGGGACTCCGAACAACCTTCGGTACATCAAAACACAAAAACCCTAATTACGATCGTCACCGAACTTTAAGCGTGCGGACCCTACGGGTTCGAGAACTATGTAGACATGACCGAGACACGTCTCCGGTCAATAACCAATAGTGGAACCTGGATGCTCATATTGGCTCCTACATATTCTATGAAGATCTTTATCGGTCAGACCGCATAACAACATACGTTGTTCCCTTTGTCATCGGTATGTTACTTGCCCGAGATTCGATCGTCGATATCTCATACCTAGTTCAATCTCGTTACCGGCAAGTCTCTTTACTCATTCCGTAATACATCATCCTGCAACTAACTTATTAGTTGCAATGCTTGCAAGGCTTGAGTGATGTGCATTACCGAGAGGGCCCAGAGATACCTCTCCGACAATCGGAGTGACAAATCCTAATCTCGAAATACGCCAACCCAACAAGTACCTTCGGAGACACCTATAGAGCACCTTTATAATCACCCAGTTACGTTGTGACATTTGGTAGCACACAAAGTGTTCCTCCAGTAAACGGGAGTTGCATAATCTGATAGTCATAGGAACATGTATAAATTATGAAGAAAGCAATAGCAACAAACTAAACGATCAAGTGCTAAGCTAACGGAATGGGTCAAGTCAATCACATCATTCTCCTAATGATGTGATCCCATTAATCAAATGACAACTCATGTCTATGGTTAAGAAACATAACCATCTTTGATTAACGAGCTAGTCAAGTAGAGGCATACTAGTGACTCTCTGTTTTTGTCTATGTATTCACACATGTATTATGTTTCCGGTTAATACAATTCTAGCATGAATAATAAACATTTATCATGATATAAGGAAATAAATAATAACTTTATTATTGCCTCTAGGGCATATTTCCTTCAGTCTCCCACTTGCACTAGATTCAATAATCTAGATTACACAGTAATGATTCTAACACCCATGGAGCCTTGGTGCTGATCATGTTTTGCTCGTGGAAGAGGCTTAGTCAGCGGGTCTGCAACATTCAGATCCGTATGTATCTTGCAAATTTCTATGTCTCCCACTTGGACTAAATCCCGAATGGAATTGAAGCGTCTCATGATGTGTTTGGTTCTCTTGTGAAATCTGGATTCCTTCGCCAAGGCAATTGCACCAGTATTGTCACAAAAGATTTTCATTGGACCCGATGCACTAGGTATGACACCTAGATCGGATATGAACTCCTTCATCCAGACTCCTTCATTTGTTGCTTCCAAAGCAGCTATGTACTCCGCTTCACATGTAGATCCCGCCACGACACTTTGTTTAGAACTGCACCAACTGACAGCTCCACCGTTCAGTAAAAACACGTATCCGGTTTGCCTTTTAGAATCGTCCGGATCAGTGTCAAAGCTTGCATCAACGTAACCACTTACGATGAGCTCTTTGTCACCTCCATATACGAGAAACATATCCTTAGTCCTTTTCAGGTATTTCAGGATGTTCTTGACCACTGTCCAGTGATCCACTCCTGGATTACTTTGGTACCTCCCTGCTAGACTTATAGCAAGGCACACATCAGGTCTGGTGCACAGCATTGCATACGTGATAGAGCCTATGGCTGAAGCATAGGGAACATCTTTCATTTTCTCTCTATCTTCTGCGGTGGTCGGACATTGAGTCTTACTCAACTTCACACCTTGTAACACAGGCAAGAACCTTTCTTTGCTTGATCCATTTTGAACTTCTTCAAAACCTTGTCAAGCTATGTGCTTTGTGAAAGTCCAATTAAGCGTCTTGATCTATCTCTATAGATCTTAATGCCCAATATGTAAGCAGCTTCACCGAGGTCTTTCATTGAAAAACTCTTATTCAAGTATCCCTTTATGCTATCCAGAAATTTTATATCATTTCCAATCAATAATATGTCATCCACATATAATATCAGAAATGCTACAGAGCTCCCACTCACTTTCTTGTAAATACAGGCTTCTCCAAAAGTCTGTACAAAACCAAATGCTTTGATCACACTATCAAAGCGTTTATTCCAACTCCGAGAGGCTTGCACCAGTCCATAAATGGATCGCTGGAGCTTGCACACTTTGTTAGCTCCCTTTGGATCGACAAAACCTTCTGGTTGCATCATATACAACTCTTCTTCCAGAAATCCATTCAGGAATGCAGTTTTGACATCCATTTGCCAAATTTCATAATCATAAAATGCGGCAATTGCTAACATGATTCGGACAGACTTAAGCATCGCTACGGGTGAGAAGGTCTCATCGTAGTCAATCCCTTGAACTTGTCGAAAACCTTTTGCAACAAGTCGAGCTTTGTAGACAGTAACATTACCGTCAGCGTCAGTCTTATTCTTGAAGATCCATTTATTCTCAATTGCTTGCCGATCAACGGGCAAGTCAACCAAAGTCCACACTTTGTTCTCATACATGGATCCCATCTCAGATTTCATGGATTCTAGCCATTTTGCGGAATCTGGGCTCACCATCGCTTCTTCATAGTTCGTAGGTTCATCATGATCTAGTAGCATGACTTCCAGAACAGGATTACAGTACCACTCTGGTGCGGATCTTACTCTGGTTGATCTACGAGGTTCGGTAGTAACTTGATCTGAAGTTTCATGATCATTATCATTAGCTTCATCACTAATTGGTGTAGGTGTCACAGAAACTGGTTTCTGTGATGTACTACTTTCCAATAAGGGAGCATGTACAGTTACCTCATCAAGTTCTACTTTTCTCCCACTCACTTCTTTCGAGAGAAACTCCTTCTCTAGAAAAACTCCTAATTTAGCAACAAAAGTTTTGCCTTCGGATCTGTGATAGAAGGTGTACCCAACAGTCTCCTTTGGGTATCCTATGAAGACACATTTCTCCGATTTGGGTTCTAGCTTATCAGGTTGAAGCTTTTTCACATAAGCATCGCAGCCCCAAACTTTCAGAAACGACAACTTTGGTTTCTTGCCAAACCACAGTTCATAAGGCGTCGTCTCAACGGATTTCGATGGTGTCCTATTTAACGTGAATGCAGCCGTCTCTAAAGCATAACCCCAAAACGATAACGGTAAATCAGTAAGTGACATCATAGATCACACCATATCTAATAAAGTACGATTACGATGTTCAGACACACCATTACGTTGTGCTGTTCCGGGTGGCGTGAGTTGTGAAACTATTCCGCATTGTCTCAAATGTAGACCAAACTCGTAACTCAAATATTATCCTCCACGATCAGATCGTAGAAACTTTATTTTCCTGTTACGATGATTTTCAACTTCACTCTGAAATTCTTTGAACTTTTCAAATGTTCCAGACTTATGTTTCATTAAGTAGATATACCCATATCTGCTTAAATCATCTGTGAAGGTGAGAAAATAATGATATCCGCCACGAGCCTCAACATTCATTGGACCACATACATCTGTATGTATGATTTCCAACAAATCCGTTGCTTTCTCCATAGTACCGGAGAACGGCGTTTTAGTCATCTTACCCATAAGGCACGGTTCGCAAGTACCAAGTGATTCATAATCAAGTAGTTCCAAAAGTCCATCAGTATGGAGTTTCTTCATGCGCTTTACACATATATGACCTAAACGGCAGTGCCACAAATAAGTTGCACTATCATTATCAACTCTGCATCTTTTGATTTCAACATTATGAATATGTGTATCACTACTATCGAGATTCATCAAAAATAGACCACTCTTCAAGGGTGCATGACCATAAAAGATATTACTCATATAAATAGAACAACCATTATTCTCTGATTTAAATGAATAACCGTCTCGCAGCAAACAAGATCCAGATATAATGTTCATGCTCAACGCTGGCACCAAATAACAATTATTTAGGTCTAATACTAATCCCGAAGGTAGATGTAGAGGTAGCATGCCGACCGCGATCACATCGACTTTGGAACCATTTCCCACGCGCATCGTCACCTCGTCCTTAGCCAGTCTTCGCTTAATCCGTAGCCCCTGTTTCGAGTTGCAAATGTTAGCAATAGAACCAGTATCAAATACCCAGGTGCTACTGCAAGCATTAGTAAGGTACACATCAATAACATGTATATCACATATACCTTTGTTCACTTTGCCATCCTTCTTATCCGCCAAATACTTGGGGCAGTTCCGCTTCCAGTGACAAGTCTGCTTGCAGTAGAAGCACTCAGTCTCAGGCTTAGGTCCAGACTTGGGTTTCTTCTCCTGAGCAGCAACATGTTTGCTGTTCTTCTTGAAGTTCCCTTTCTTCTTCCCTTTGCCCTTTTTCTTGAAACTGGTGGTCTTATTAACCATCAATACTTGATGCTCCTTCTTGATTTCTACCTCCGCGGCTTTTAGCATCGCGAAGATCTCAGGAATAGTTTTATTCATCCCTTGCATATTATAGTTCATTATGAAGCTTTTGTAGCTTGGTGGCAGTGATTAAGAACTCTGTCAATGACACTATCAACAGGAAGATTAACCCCCAGTTGAGTCAAGTGATTATGATACCCAGACATTTTGAGTATATGTTCACTGACAGAACTATTCTCCTCCATCTTGCAGCTATAGAACTTATTGGAGACTTCATATCTCTCAATCCGGGCATTTGCTTGAAATATTAACTTCAACTCCTGGTACATCTCATATGCTCCATGACGTTCAAAACGTCGTTGAAGACCCGGTTCTAAGCCGTAAAGCATGGCACACTGAACTATCGAGTAGTCATCAGCTTCGCTCTACCAGACGTTCATAACATCTGGTGTCGCTCCTGCAGCAGGCTTGGGACTTAGCGGTGCTTCCAGGACGTAATTCTTCTGTGCAGCAATGAGGATAATCCTCAAGTTACAGACCCAGTCCGTGTAATTGCTACCATCATCTTTCAACTTTGCTTTCTCAAGGAACGCATTAAAATTCAACGGAACAACAGCACGAGCCATCTATCTACAATCAAACATAGACAAGCAAGATACTATCAGGTACTAAGTTCATGATAAATTTAAGTTCAATTAATCATATTACTTAAGAACTCCCACTTAGAAAGATATCCCTCTAATCCTCTAAGTGATCACGTGATCCAAATCAACTAAACCATGTCTGATCATCACGTGAGATGGAGTAGTATCAATGGTGAACATCAATATGTTGATCATATCTACTATATAATTCACGCTCGACCTTTCGGTCTCCGTGTTCCGAGGCCATATCTGTTATATGCTAGGCTCGTCAAGTTAAACCTGAGTATTCCGCGTGTGCAACTATTTTGCACCCGTTGTATTTGAACGTAGAGCCTATCACACCCGATCATCACGTGGTGTCTCAGCATGAAGAACTTTCGCAACGGTGCATACTCAGGGAGAACACTTATACTTTGATAATTTAGTGGGGGATCATCTTATAATGCTATCGTCAATCAAAGCAAGATAAGATGCATAAAAGATAAACATCACATGCAATCAATATAAGTGATATGATATGGCCATCATCATCTTGTGCTTGTGATCTCCATCTCTGAAGCACCTTCATGATCACCATCGTCACCGGCGTGACACCTTGATCACCATCATAGCATCGTTGTCGTCTCGCCAATCTTATGCTTCCACGACTATCGCTACCGCTTAGTGATAAAGTAAAGCATTACAGCGCAATTGCATTGCATACAATAAAGCGACAACCATATGGCTCCTGCCAGTTGCCGATAACTCGGTTACAAAACATGATCATCTCATACAATAAAATTTAGCATCATGTCTTGACCATATCACATCACAACATGCCCTGCAAAAACAAGTTAGACGTCCTCTACTTTGTTGTTGCAAGTTTTACGTGGCTGCTACGGGCTTAGCAAGAACCGTTCTTACCTACGCATCAAAACCACAACGATAGTTTGTCAAGTTGGTGCTGTTTTAACCTTCGCAAGGACCAGATGTAGCCACACTTGGTTCAACTAAAGTTGGAGAAACTGACATCCGCCAGCCACCTGTGTGCAAAGCACGTCGGTAGAACCAGTCTCGCGTAAGCGTACGCGTAATGTCGGTCCGGGCCGCTTCATCCAACAATACCGCCGAACCAAAGTATGACATGCTGGTAAGCAGTATGACTTATATCGCCCACAACTCACTTGTGTTCTACTCGTGCACAACATCAACGCATAAAACCTAGGCTTGGATGCCACTGTTGGGGAACGTAGTAATTTCAAAAAAAAATTCCTACGCACACGCAAGATCATGGTGATGCATTGCAACGAGAGGGGAGAGTGTTGTCTACGTACCCTCGTAGACCGGCAACGGAAGTGTTGACACAACATAGAGGAAGTAGTCGTACGTCTTCCCGATCCGACCGATCCAAGTACCGAACGTACGGCACCTCCGAGTTCTGCACACGTTCAACTCGATGATGTCCCTCGAGTTCCGATCCAGCAAAACATTGAGGGAGAGCTTCGTCAGCACGACGGCGTGATGACGGTGATGATGTTCTACCGACACAGGGCTTCGCCTAAGCACCGCTACGATATGACCGAGGTGAATATGGTGGAAGGGGGCACCGCACACGGCTAAGGAACGATCACAAGGATCAACTTGTGTGTCATGGGGTGCCCCCTTGCCTCAGTATATAAAGGAGGGAGAGGGGGAGGTGCGGCTGGCCCTATGGGTGCGCCTGGAGGAGTCCTACTCCAACCGGGAGTAGGACTCCCCCCTCTTGCCTTGTTGGAAAAGGAAGGAGGAAGGGAGAAAGAGGAAAGGGGGGCGCCGCCTCCCCTTTCCTTGTCCTATTCGGACTAGGGGGGAGGGGGCGCGCGGCCTGCCCTGGCCGGCCCTCCTCTTCTCCCTTATGGCCCATGTAGGCCCAATAACCCCCGGGGGGGTTCCGGTAACCCCCTGGTACTCCGGTAAAATCCCGATTTCACCCGGAACGTTTCTGATATCCAAATATAGGGTTCCAATATATCAATCTTTATGTCTCGACCATTTCGATACTCCTCGTCATGTCCGTGATCACATTCGGGACTCCGAACAACCTTCGGTACATCAAAACACAAAAACCCTAATTACGATCGTCACCGAACTTTAAGTGTGCGGACCCTACGGGTTCGAGAACTATGTAGACATGACCGAGACATGTCTCCGGTCAATAACCAATAGCGGAACCTGGATGCTCATATTGGCTCCTACATATTCTACGAAGATCTTTATCGGTCAGACCGCATAACAACATACGTTGGTCCCTTTGTCATCGGTATGTTACTTGCCCGAGATTCGATCGTCGGTATCTCAATACCTAGTTCAATCTCGTTACCGGCAAGTCTCTTTACTCGTTCCGTAATACATCATCCTGCAACTAACTTATTAGTTGCAATGCTTGCAAGGCTTGAGTGATGTGCATTACCGAGAGGGCCCAGAGATACCTCTCCGACAATCGAAGTGACAAATCCTAATCTCGAAATACGCCAACCCAACAAGTACCTTCGGAGACACCTGTAGAGCACCTTTATAATCACCCAGTTACGTTGTGACGTTTGGTAGCACACAAAGTGTTCCTGCGGTAAACGGGAGTTGCATAATCTCATAGTCATAGGGACATGTATAAGTTATGAAGAAAGCAATAGCAACAAACTAAATGATCAAGTGCTAAGCTAACGGAATGGGTCAAGTCAATCACATCATTCTCCTAATGATGTGATCCCGTTAATCAAATGACAACTCATGTCTATGGTTAGGAAACATAACCATCTTTGATTAACGAGCTAGTCAAGTAGAGGCATACTAGTGACTCTCTGTTTTTGTCTATGTATTCACACATGTATTATGTTTCCGGTTAATACAATTCTAGCATGAATAATAAACATTTATCATGATATAAGGAAATAAATAATAACTTTATTATTGCCTCTAGGGCATATTTCCTTCACTCGGAAGCTCTGAATCAGGAGTCGACACTATCGAGTGGTATGCTTGGGATAAATCAGGTTTCCCTCTTCATCCTTCTTAGTGTGTATATGACACGGCAAATCTAGCACATCATTTCCTGCTTGATCCTTCACTTTCTTGGGGATCCACGACCCCTTGGGTTTTCCTTTGAACTTTCCTTGGGTAACAACTGCGGCCTTACCAGGGCCTTCGGGTTCGGCTTTGCGCTTCTGCTTCCGACTAGAATTCCCTCCTCTGGTGTCCTGGGCGACTGGTTTGTTCTTGCCACTGCAAAGTCGGTCTTCTTCTTTGCTGTTAGCGTACCGAGTGGCTATTTCCATCATTCGGGCCAAGGTCATATCTCTTGTCCGACCGAATTTCAGGTTAAGCTCTTTGTACCGAACGCCCTCCTTGAAGGCGCAAACTGCTTGGTGTTGTGATACATTTTCGACTGTATGATGAAGAGTGGTCCATCTCTGGATGTAATCGCTCAAAATTTCATTTGGTTTCTGAACACAATGTTGTACTTCAGTTAGCCTTGCAGGCGGTTTGCAAGTGTCGTCAAATGTCCTGACAAAAACTCAGGCCAACTCTTCCCAACTGAAGATACTTCTAGGAGTCAACTGATTCAACCAAGCTCTGGCTGGACCTTCCAGCATTAGGGGGAGGTGCTTCATGGCCACATCATCATTGCCGCCGCCAATCTGCACAGCCACTCGGTAATCCTCTAGGCAAGTGTCAGGCTTCAACTCACCGGTGAGCTTGCTTACTCCAGTCGCCAACCTGAAGTTGGGGGGAATCTCAGCAACCCTGATGGCTCTGCTAAAACACTCAGGCCCTGAGACATGCACTCTGCTACCAGTCGGACAATCTCTGTCTAGTCCTTCTCCGTGTGCTCGGTTACTGTCAACTAGACCTTGAACAAGAATTGACCGTGCATCAAACCCGGGCTCTCTTGGGTCGACAGGGACCCTTCGCTCATCGCTATACGGGCGTCTGTCATCATACCGCCGGGGCACGTATGATCCGCCTCTCGGAGGAGGCGTAGGCACTCGACGACGGTCATCTCGGCCGAGCCGATGATCATACCGCTCATGGTTCCGACCCACATATTATTCCTGGCGGTGCCCACGACCCTCATGCCGCAGAGGCGATCTTGGGTTGTGAGCCGACTATACTGTGTCCGCCACCACAGACCTGTTGTGGATCCTGTTGCACGACTGAGGAACGGTTGTGTTTTGCTCTCCTGCTGCCCAGAGCAGTGCTCGGATCTGCATCAAACCTCTTTCAGCTTCTGATTGAGATGGATGGATCGACTCTGCTATACGGGCTGCAGTTGTAAGATTTTGGATCAGAGTGTAGTATACCTGAGGTTCAAGCAGGAACAACTGTCGTTGCTGTCGACTGGATTCAGGGATCTGTCACCGAGCGCGCTCGTCAAGTGAATGTTGAAGGTTCTCCAGACATGCGCGCTCGGCCAAAGTGGCCAGGCACGCGGCCTCCAAGGCCCGAGCCTCGGAGGTCTCTCCGATGATGGGAGTGTGGAGTGCCTCCATGTTGCGACGGTGCAGCTCATCCCTCTGCTGCGACGTGAGGGCTTCGGGAAGATATTCCTCGTGACCATGCACCGAGCCCCCATCGCCATCGCCGCCGCCACCGCGACGGAAACCAAGAGGGCTGCGCGGTGTGTTGACCATCAGGACTTCTGCCGCAGGGTCACTGCTGTCGCACTCGGACAGAGTCTTGGCGGAACCAGTCGACAGGTCGAATAGTCTGTAGAGAGATTCGTCGGGCTTGATTGCCGCGACTTGAGGGGTGGCCAACTGACCGGCCACCGCATGCTTCACCCACCACTGAAGCCGCGGTCGATTAGACCGCGTGTGACGGCGAGCGGCGGGGAGCGAAGATGTTGTGGGAGCCGACCGATACTGGGTCGACGGCTGTCGTAGGAGGACACCGCAAGCACTCACGCGGAAATGCGCCGCCCCGCGGACGGGAAGGGCCTCGACGTCGAGGGGGACCTCCTGGAGCCAGGCGGAGTCATCGACGATGAAAACGAGCACGCCGAGACGGATCTCGCGGCCTACAGCTAGACCCCCGTCGGAA
Organism: Triticum urartu; assembly: GCF_056163025.1. Taxonomy (NCBI): domain Eukaryota; kingdom Viridiplantae; phylum Streptophyta; class Magnoliopsida; order Poales; family Poaceae; genus Triticum; species Triticum urartu. The sequence continues at coordinate 394,675,397 of NC_141876.1, read as the reverse complement.
ACCATGATGACGGGGATCGGGAAAATTGCAACCTCACCAGAAGTCGCTAAGACACCTGCCCCACGGTGGGCACCAACTGTTGTGGGAGTAAGTCTGACAATAATATAGGGGGTATGTAAGAGGAGGCAAGAACTTAGCTACGGCGAGATTGTGCACGCAAGGTTTACGAGTTCAGGTCCTTCTCAGAGGAAGTAACAGCCCTACGTCTCGGTGCCTGGAGGCTGGTCGACTGGACTATGCGTGAGAGTCACAGGGGGTGCGAACCCTTGTGCCAGAGGAAGGGGGTGGCTTGTATAGAGTGCGCTAGGACCCCGGCCATCCCACGTTACACATGGTTCAATGTACATTAAGACTGGACGTTACTGGTAGCGTCAGCTATAAAGAGCTATAAATGGTCTTTAAGACTACAGATTGAATGCCTGATCGTTGCCATCCTGAGTGACTTTAGGCCTCCTGTATTCCGAGTGATTTCTTGTATGGCCGAGTGACTTCATTTTGGTTCGAATGGAATTGGGGTTACCGAGTGAGGTTTGAGGTCGAGTGGATTGCATCCCTTGGTGATCTCAGTCGGTTTCTTCTGTTATATCTTGAATGTCCTTGACTCTAGGGCAGTGAATTTGGGTAAGGCATCCAGGTTAGGCCTATGACCCTACCCTAGGTACATGTCATCGTCAGCCACGACAGCTTCCGACGAGTGCTTCAGAGCGGCCAATAGCCGGCCGCCAACCACCCTTGCTGCATCGAGGTGATCATCGCGGCCTCTTTGCCACCACGACCGCAAGGTGTTCGACACTTTGCCCATAAAGGTATGGACAGTGGAGATGAATTTTTCTTCCACCACTTCATTTTATTCATCGGATGATTCGTTGTCGGATGGTGAAGATCTTGTGGTGGCTGCACTGGTCGTTCACGACCACATTGAACGACAGTTTCCTCAGTACAGGGGGTCACTCCCTGGCCGTGCTCCCAACCTGAACTGCAACAGGGAGAGAGGCCACCCCCTGCTCTATGCCGATTACTTTGCGAACACCCCGCTCTTCAAGCCGGATAAATTCTGTCGCCGTTTCTGTATGGCAAGGCATGTGTTCAATCGTATCCGAGAGGGAGTGGTTGCTCATGACCCATACTTCGAGTGCAAGACGGATGCCCTTGGCAAGCTTGGATTCTCCTCTTACCAGAAATGCACCGCGACCATCCGCATGCTTGCATATGGAATTTCAGGTGATCTGGTGGATGAGTATGTGCGTATGAGTGAGTCCACATGTCTGCTGTCACTGTACAAGTTCTGCAAGGCCGTGGTGGCAGTGTTTGTCCCTGAGTACTTGAGGTAGCCAACTGCTGCTAATACAGAGAGATTGTTGTCGACCAACGCAGCTAGAGGCTTTCCAGGCATGCTTGGCAGTATCGATTGTATGCATTAGGAGTGGAAGAACTGTCTATTTGCTTGGCACGATCAGTACAGGGGGCATGTCAAAGCGTGCACTGTCATATTAGAAGCGGTGGCTTCGCAGGATCTTTGGATATGACATTCTTTCTTCGTTACGGCAGGTTCTCACAATGATATCAACGTGTTGCAGCGTTCTCCAGTCTTCGCAAGGCTTGCAGAAGGCCACTCCCCATCTGTCAACTTTGAGATCAACGGCCACCAATACAACAAGGGATACTATCTAGTTGATGGTATATATCCTCAGTGGTCAACTTTTATGAAGACATCGAACCCCCAAGGTGAGAAGTGAAAGAGATTTGCCCAAATGCAAGAGAGTACTAGAAAGGATGTGGAACGTGCTTTTGGTATGCTTCAATCCCGATGGGGTATCGTTCGAAACCCTGCACTGACATGGGATGAAGGGAAGTTTTGGGAGGTGATGACTGCTTGTGTGATCATGCACAATATGATCGTCGAGGACGAGCGTGATGACATGATCTTCGACCAAGGATTTGATTATCAAGGTGAAAATATTGAGCCCCTGCACCAAGAACCGGCCACATTTGAACAGTTTGTCCAATTTCATCATGAACTGCGTGATTGGCACACTCATTTGAATCTTCAAAATGACTTGGTTGAACACGTGTGGAGTCACATTGTCAACCAATAGATGTATTGGTTCATCATGTTCATTCAAGACAATTTCGATTTGGTTGTAAAACTATTTTATTACAGACATCCGATTGAGTTGTAAAACTATTTTTATTTTCAGACAATTAATATTTGGACGTGCAAACTTGTTTTGATATGCAAATATGGGCATTTTTGGCCGTGGCGGACATGATGGGGCCAAAGGATGCGACCGCGCGCTGGACGCACGGTCGCCGCATCCCAGGACAGGACCGGACACGACCCCATTGCCCTATCCAAACGGACCGAATCTGGGCAAAGCGGACGTCCGTTTGGAGTCGTACGGTGGAGTTGATCTAATTATACGGTAAAAGCGAGTTGTTTTCGGAAAATTGTTTTTTTTTAGAATTTCCGAAAATTGGTTCAGATGAAAACGGTTGAGCAGCTTCAGATTTTAACCGCCAAACAAGAACCCACCCAGGGGCAGAACGGGAATACCCGAGAAATGCAATGTACACAATCGTACGTAGAAATGAGAGGTAGATTGGGCGAATAATTCGCGCTCCTCCACCCGTCTACCACTACGCCTACGCCTACGCGCCGTACCACCTTCTCCTCCTCTCCTCCCCGATCTCGCCAGCCAGCCAGCGAGCGCCGAAAAAGAAAAAAAGGAAAAAAGAGTTCCCACACCACACACCCCCGCCGTCTCCTCCATCTCATCCTCCTCCTGCTCCTCGCCGTCGGCGGCTTCAGCCCCTAGGCGGACCGCCGCCGGATCCGACCGCGGAAGCTCCCCGCTTCCGCCGTCGCCGCCGCCGCCGTCAGATCCGCGGAAGCGCGCCGCGGATCCGCCGCCCCGCAACCCGCGCCGCGAGGGCCGAGCCTTTCAGCTCGGCATTGGCTTGGTCCGATCCGGAGGCCTCCTTTTTGGTGCGTGTCCTGTTTCTGTCTGGTCCCCCGGCTGTCTCCCTTTGGCACGATCTGAGATCTTTTTTTCTTGTGTTTTTTTGGATATTTTTTTTTTCTGGAAGCGGCGTTGATTGTTTGATCCAGCTTCGAGGCATAGCTCAGAGATTAAGGAGTTTGAGTGAGGGATTTACTAGCTCCGCGACCAAAGTCTGTTCTGTTTCGTATTAGTTGTTGAGGGGGCAAGCGGTGCCATGCTTTTTGTGGGGTTTAATGAAGTTTAGTTCGTGCTAATTTAGCTGCTCTATTTTAAGTTAGTTACCTGCATTCAAGTCAAGCTCGTTGAAATGTTTAATCCAGCTTTCAGTAATATTAGCTTGTTTTATCATGCTCCAATTCTTTTTTCAGCTGTCGATCTCACAATAATCATGAGCTGCTCCAACTCTCTCTTTTCTTCAGCAGGCTGACTGAAGAAATCTGTGGTCTTGGAGGTGTCCATGGTGCAGAATCGTCAAGTATGAGATGTGTGCGGCACATGGTGTGCTGAAGTCCGGTGTGAACTTGCCCTTCTGGTAACTTGGTTGCTTACTGGGGTGATGCATGGGCTGGGACACGGCAGTTATATATGAGTACCGTTGACCCCTTGCTCCTGTCATCATCCGGAAGTGCAGACTCGCCTTCAAAGCATACGGCTCCTGCTCGGCCATCGGTGGGCTCATTGAACTGCCTCTGCCGTGCTGATTCATGCTCTTCCTCAGTGTATGAGGATTGCGATACTGCTTCTGTTAATTTTGCGGATGAAGGGGATGCCATACCAAGGCATTGTCCGGAGGAGTCTGATGTGAGCAGGGTGGCAGAGCGTTTCCAGTCTGCTGATTCGCATTTCTTCCATCGTCTCTCGGTGGAATGCTCTCAGAAGGAGAGGCAGCAGAAGATTTCTTGGGGTGGTGTAATGGAGATGCAGCGCTCTCCATCATCCCTAGAGGTCGGAGTAGTATCTTCCTCCCAGGAGAAACCAAATCGACCCCCGAGGGGCAGGAACAAGAGCTCACATTTTGAAGACCTGTTTTCATCTGAGCAAGAGCATGACCCAAGGCTAATTTACATCAATGATCCCTGCAGAACAAACGACCGATATGAATTTACAGGAAATGAGATTCGGACAAGCAAGTATACTTTGATTACTTTCCTGCCTAAGAACCTCTTCATCCAGTTCCATCGGCTGGCTTATGTATACTTCCTAGTTATTGCTGCTCTTAACCAGCTACCTCCTTTAGCTGTGTTTGGAAGGACTGCTTCATTGTTCCCGCTACTTTTTGTGTTGTTTGTGACTGCTATAAAAGATGGTTATGAAGACTGGCGTCGTCACAGATCTGACAGGAATGAAAATAACCGAGAGGCACTTGTTCTTCAGCATGGTGATTTTCGGTCAAAAAAATGGAAACACATTTGTGTGGGGGAGGTTGTCAAAATTCATTCCAATGAAACAATGCCATGTGATATGGTCCTGCTGGGTACAAGTGATCCAAATGGTATAGCTTACATCCAAACAATGAATTTGGATGGCGAGTCAAACCTGAAAACAAGGTATGCTCGCCAGGAAACTGTTACCATGATAAGCCACAGCTCATATTTGGGGTTGATCAAATGTGAGCAGCCTAACAGAAATATCTATGAGTTTACAGCTACCATGGAGCTGAATAATCAGAGGATTCCGCTTGGCCAATCTAACATTGTATTGCGTGGGTGCCAGCTCAAAAACACAGAATGGATTATCGGGGTCGTCGTCTATGCTGGCCAGGAGACAAAAGCTATGTTAAACAGTACAATATCTCGTTCAAAGAGCAGCAATCTAGAGAGTTACATGAACAGGGAAACCCTTTGGTTATCAGCTTTCCTCTTGATCACATGCTCAGTTGTTGCTACAGGGATGGGTGTATGGTTATTTAAAAATACTAAAAACCTTGACGCACTACCATACTACAGGAGAAAGTACTTCACCTTTGGCCGGGAAAACAGAAAGGATTTTGAGTTCTATGGCCTTGCATTGGAGATATTTTTCTCCTTCTTGAGTTCTGTGATTATCTTTCAGATAATGATACCAATATCATTATACATCACCATGGAGCTAGTTAGAGTGGGGCAGTCATACTTCATGATTGGAGATACTCGGATGTATGACAGTAGTTCAGGTTCAAGATTTCAGTGCCGGTCATTGAATATCAATGAAGACCTAGGCCAAATACGGTATATATTTTCTGACAAAACAGGTACCTTGACTCAAAATAAGATGGAATTTCAGCAAGCGAGCATCTATGGGAGGAATTATGGGAGCTCCTTGCAGGTCACTAGTGACTCATCACATGAAATAACCATTGCAGGCAAGTTAACTACTTTTTCTCTATAAATCTATTTTGCAGCCCTTTTTTTTCTGTTTTAGATCACTCTTTCATTCCTATAGTAATAATAAAAACCTAGATGATTGGTGATCGATTGGCACGTGCAACTAGACCCACCTTTCTCCAGGCTGAATTACTACCCGTTGTACTTAATTTAATTAGCTCAAAGTAGTGAAAGTTCAAGTTTCTAGTTCCGATGAACGAAAATGGAATTTTGAAACTAGTAAAGACACAAGTACAGCTGGTATTTGGTCGTGTACCTATAAATGATTAAGTTTCTATCCTTCTACAGAGTCATCGAGCCAACATGACAGGAAGCCCAAGTCAGAAATCAATGTTGATGCACTACTCTTGGCACTTCTGAAACAACCATTGTTTGGGGAGGAAAGACTCGCAGCCCATGATTTTTTCCTTACTTTGGCTGCATGCAATACTGTCATTCCAGTTAGCACAGGAGGTTCTCCCGATTTGACCAATGAAGTAAGTGAGGTTGGTGCAATTGATTACCAGGGCGAATCACCTGATGAGCAGGCCTTAGTAATTGCAGCTTCTGCTTACGGATACAAGCTTGTTGAAAGAACAACTGGCCACATTGTTATAGATGTTCAGGGCGAGAGGATAAGGTAAATACTAGAACATTCTTTGTTTTATGAGAACATTTAAGCTACCTTTAATTTCTTCCCGAGTTGACCATGAAATGCATTTTGTACCTGTTGACAATCTTCTACATGTATTTCACGGAACAATTTCATTGTCACAAACAGGTTGGATGTTCTTGGTCTGCATGAATTTGATAGTGTGAGAAAAAGAATGTCTGTTGTTGTAAGATTTCCAGACGACACTGTGAAAGTTCTTGTCAAGGGTGCTGATACTTCAATGCTTAGTATTTTGAGGACCAGGAACCATGATGGACTTTTTGATTCTTTGCACGCCAAAACTATAGAAACTACAGAAAATCATTTGTCAAGTTATTCCTCAGAGGGTCTACGAACCTTAGTAATTGGTTCGAAGTACCTGAGCAATGAAGAATTCAGTGAATGGCAGGAAAGGTACGAAGAAGCTAGCACCTCCATGACAGAGAGATCGGCAAAGCTCCGTCAGGCGGCAGCCCTTGTAGAGTGTGATTTGACTCTTCTGGGTGCAACTGGAATTGAAGATAAGTTGCAGGATGGTGTGCCTGAGGCCATTGAGTCCCTCCGTCAGGCTGGAATCAAGGTCTGGGTTCTCACAGGGGATAAGCAAGAAACTGCTATATCGATTGGTTTATCATGTCGATTATTAACTCAAGGTATGCATTCAATTATCATAAATGGTTCCTCCGAGATTGAATGCAGGAGCCTTCTAGCTGACGCTAAAGCCAAATTTGGAATCAAGTCGGCTGACCTTGGAAAGCAAGATGTGGAAGATCTGCACAACGGCGATGTTTCAAAATTAAGGTCCTCTAATGGTCAAGCATCTGAAAGTGGAATACAAAACTTCCAGTTGACTGGGGTTATTGCTAATGACAAGTCAGTAAACATCGAGGAATCACCAAATTTTGATGATGCTGAGTTAGCACTGATAATTGATGGGAACTCCCTTGTGTATATTCTAGAGAAAGATCTTGAATCAGAGGTTTGTGATCATATTCTGTTTATCTATTAATAATAATAATACATATCTTTGTGTTCTGTTTCAATTGGTCAAACATATAGTCAATAGCTTTAGTTCAGCAATATTAGTTGCTATTTTAGTGCACACACCATGGCTGCACATGTAACTAATACAAGTTGACGTACAAAAATACCGGTCATACTTAAGCAATAATTTCATATTTGCCAACTTTCTGTTTGACAGTTATTTGACTTGGCAACCTCCTGTAAAGTTGTCATCTGCTGCCGTGTTGCTCCTCTGCAAAAGGCTGGAATCGTCGATCTGATTAAAAGCAGGACGAGTGACATGACCTTGGCAATCGGTGATGGTGAGATTCTGTATCCGATTCATGTTGCTATGTTGTTAGTGAGCATATTGTATATCTTAGTCTTCTGTATCAATTGGCTTGTCCAATGGTAAAATATGTAGTGCAAATTACTAGTGATGATAACTTGCTTGAACTAGAATGCCAACTTTTTGGTGATTTGTTTCTTTTTAGTTTTCCTCCTATAGTTGAACCACATCATGAGTGTTGGTGCTAAAGTATTTTATTTTATTACATCACCAGCTGAATGATAGTGCGAATACCGGTAACACATGGTTGCACCTACGTTTTGTATCTTAGGTGTTTGAATGTTTTTTTTTGTTGTTGTATCCTGGCCATCATCTCGTGCATTGCATATCTGTAAAGAGTGCAATTCAGCTATACACTGGTAAGAGTTTATACGGATTTATACAATAACAAACACCCAGTCAGCTTAACCCGACAATTAGTACAGAGCCACAAATCATTTCTGTCAGTTGCAATTGAGATAAAATAATACGATACTCTAGGTTGATGCCAATTTCTGTTTTCGCTGTACATCAAACTAGTCAAATTTTTTTGTCACCTTGGAGACACGCTAACTGTTTCCTACTATTTGGCCTCTGCTCACGTTCATATTGACAGTTTGGTTTTTCTAATCTTGTTTTCTATTTGCAGGGGCAAATGATGTTTCAATGATACAGATGGCTGATGTTGGTGTTGGTATATGTGGTCAAGAAGGTCGTCAAGCGGTGATGGCTTCAGATTTTGCTATGGGGCAGTTCCGCTTTTTGAAGAGATTGCTTCTTGTACATGGGCACTGGAATTATCAACGTATGGCATACATGATTCTCTACAACTTCTATCGGAATGCTGTCTTTGTGCTAATGCTCTTCTGGTACATATCCCCTCCTCTATGCTTTTCTCCTATGCTGTAAGCTAAGTATACCTGTGTCATCTAGTGACTATTCAAATGTAAGAATATACAGAAGCATCATCCTCCTGCCCCTTTTGGCCTTTTTTGGCATCTTGTAATGCAGGTTGATCTAATGTTTTAATGATTTGATGTAGGTATATCTTGCACACTGCATATTCCGCAACGCTTGCGCTAACAGATTGGAGTAGTGTTTTCTATTCCCTTATCTACACATCAGTTCCCACAGTAGTGGTTGGTATTCTAGACAAGGACTTGAGTCACAATACTCTTCTTTATTATCCGAGACTATATGAGGCAGGGCTTCGAAATGAGGGCTACAATATGACACTCTTCTGGATCACAATGCTAGATACCTTGTGGCAAAGCCTTGTCCTTTTCTATGTACCTTTCTTCACATACAATATCAGTACGATGGACATATGGAGCATGGGAAGTTTATGGACAATTGCGGTGGTTATACTGGTCAATATTCATCTGGCCATGGACATTCAACGTTGGGTGCTTATAACCCATCTCGCCATATGGGGCTCTATAGCTGCAACGTTTTTGTGCATGGTGTTAATAGATTCTATACCTATATTCCCTAATTACGGGTAAGTTTTCACTGATTTGCTCTCTTGATCCCTCTTATTTATTGTCCAAAGGTGACAAGCCTAAGAATCTTATATTTGGCAGGACACTATACAATATGGCTGCTTCAAGAACTTACTGGCTTAGTGTTTGCCTTATAATAGTCTTGGGGTTGCTTCCTCGGTTTCTTTGCAAAGTAATATATGAGACCTTCTGGCCATCTGATATTCAAATAGCAAGAGAAGCTGAGTTGTTAAAGAAGCTGCCTCAACAGTTGCGATCAAGGCCTGAAAGTGATATCAGCTAACAACAATGGTTTCATGCAGTTAGTTCGTCACCCAGTTTGGGAACTGTGTTGATTCATTTGTTGAGCTGGTCTTTTGTTAAAAAAAGGTGAGTTTTATTCACGACTGCCATATGATTATTATTTAGTTTATTCTACTATCATGTTTTTAGACACACGCAAGAGCACAATTTGCATTACTTAACTGCAGTCAAGTTATGCATTTATGACTTTGTAGTAGATCATAAGAAGCAATCATGAGCTAGCAGTGTTTCTGTAGGATGAGATTGAAAAATCACACGAGCTGCAGTTTCAGCTATTCAACAACTATTTCCAGTAATTTTTTAGGCACAAACATCCCAGTCTGTGACTTGCATTTTTATACTGTATTTGATATTGTTCTTCCTGTAGCATAGCGTGCAAGTTTTCATTGTGGACTAGTGCTGACCTGCCGGTTCTGCCTGTTGTTTTGTGAAATTACTGCCCTAGATTATACATGAGGACACAAGTTAGCAAGGACAAGAGATTCTGGCTGTAGAAGAGGCTGAAAAATGCACTGAAGCGGCAGTTGCGAAGAACTAACTGTACGGCGAGGCATCAAACAGCTTCATCCTTGGGGGGTGGGGACTAGTGATGAATCAGATGACAAATGTACAGATAAGGGGGGAATGATATATACTCTGTAATTTAAGATAGAGTTGTGTCTAGGAGGAAATAAAGAGGTACATAGATACAGATTCTTTTTGCACTTTGCCAAATCTTTTGTATTACCTGACGATATGTTAACCATTTCCCTTTTCTTCCCCCTCGTTGAGGTTTTAGGTAGCTTAGTGGTGTGTCTGGTTGGAATTTTACGCTTTAAAAGGGTACAGGATAAATTTTCCTAGTGAGATCCAGAACTTCAGAAATTTGAGTCCAACATTGGAAAAGATGTATAAGTCCTACAAAAGGGTGGAAATTTCATTATATCTTTTTTTTGTGGTTTATTGCTGAATTGCCCTGACGAAGAGTGTTTTTTTGTGTGCTTTTGCTTGCCTTGCTGATTATTGCCCCCTAATCTGTTTTTGACGCAAAGTACTATTTTTGAGGTTTTTGAAGCTGCTTAAGCCACCTGGCTGTCTAGTTCTGAGACCGATGAACACGCTTTGGCTGTGACGGCAAGGTCCTTGACCGTCGAGAGCTCCATCAGTGAAGGAGGAGCCTGCCGGTGGCAAACATCACACGCCTCACAACTCCATCCAAAGTCCAAATCGAAGCCTACGACACCTCAGAGTCAGAGGGCACTAATGCCGAGGGAGGCATTCTAAAATTCGGCCGGTGGGAGCGGAGGAACCAAAACTCTGAAGGCCAACTCCAAGGCGCTGTCCCAAATAGACGCAAAATTGATCTGCCTTTTATTTGTTTTTGTTCGTTTGGGTTGATCAGATGGACGCCGCTGTCCGGTTTTGTCTGGCAACCCGTAGGTGCGCCCAACGCGGGCCGACACATTAAAAAAACAAAACAGGGGTTGAAAGTGCATTTCATATGTTAAATAAAAATAAAAATAAAAACATTAAAATAAAACATCTGTTGGGTCGGCGGATCTAGGCGTTCGTGCATCTAGGTGGCGGCGTCCTTATTGGTGAGGTCGGCGTACGTTGGTGCCTGCGCCTAGGGGAACGTCTACTGGAAGGCTGCAAGCTCCGCCGTCTGCCGCTCGGACTGCAACCGGCACTTCACCTCCTCCCACTCGGCCGCCAACGCCCGCGACTCGGCCTCGTACAAATGTCGCTCGCCCTCGTCGCTCGGGCCAACCACACAAGAGCGCACGACATGGACACCGGCACCGTGCTCGCAATGACCATGTTTGCCCCACCAATAGCCTCCACTCCAGAGAATAGCCCGCATAGGCAGGCTCGGGTGCAGGGTAGTGCTGGTGGCGGTGGGGGTGCCTTGGCCTCCATGCCGACTGCCGGCTCCGTCAGTGCCTGCACAAGGCCAGACCACCTGGCAGTTCCTTACGCTCGGACTTCGCAAGCGCCCATGTGGCGTCCTCGAGGGCCGCGATGTAGGCGTCCTGCTACTCCTGGTCCTTCACCATCATCGACGGTGGTGGAGTGATGGCCGCACCCCCGAAGCTCCCCCGACGCGCACGTCGTGCTCGGTGGCGTACCACGCGTCCCAATACGTCAAATCCGTCGCGTAGCCAGGCTGGCGGTGTAGCTCCGGCAGGAGGTTAGCACGACGGTTGCGAATCTCAGCCACCCCCGCGCGGTCAGACTGCGGCACCGCCAGCATGGAACCCTGTCGTCGGCGTGTTGGGCCGTGGTTTTTGGCCGTGCGTACCCAAATGGACACAGGCAGACCAAATGGGTCGGCGTGTTGGAGTTGGCCTAACCCTCGCATGTCGGCCGCCTCTCTCACCTGAGACCCTAACCTCCAATGGGTATAAGAGCATCTACAACTAGACTTAGCAAATCGCATCCCCTAACAGTGTGTGGACACCCCCGGTCAGTGTCATGTGTATGCAGACATGCTCCTTATTTTGTTTTTTTATATGTCCGCTCATTTAGATGTGATTTTTCTGTTAAAAAAATTGCGTATGATTGATGAAGATGAAGAGACAAAAAAAATAAAGAAAAGAGAAAAGGGGTCCGGGGTGGGCCACATCCTACATCACGGACCGACATCCGGATGCGTCCGCGAGCCCTTATATCCTCTCTATATTTACATTTGTTTCAGCGCGCGAGACTTGTATCCTTTCTATATTTACATTTTGTTTCAATATGAGGGTTTAGGAACAGAACAGATAATACAAGGGGTTCGTCATTTTTTTTCCAACCGGGCACGTCCAGGAGGCCGCTGTAGATGCTCTAACTGTCTGTACATGAAATGCTCGTGGATGCGGCAGCCCAGCTTAGCCTAGAATATCAGTGAAATGGAGGTAAAAAGAAAAAAAGGAAAGAGAAAACATCCAGGAAAATGTATAAAAATTCTGAAACGAAAGCATTAGATTCTATGCGTTGACCTGCACGGAATGTTTCAATTAGACCTTCCACAAATCATAATACCGCCTCCGCCTTGATTTATTGGTCCTCTTTTCATTTAATGCTAAATTTTGATCTTATATTTAACTAACAAAATGCTAATGCATGTAATAAAAAATAATATCACTAGAAACTATGTTCAAATACAAATCCAACAATATAACTTTTGATGACATACATTATTATTCTCTTAGTTAAATCTATGGTCAAAGTCTGGCACAAAAGACTAAGGAGACAAATAAACCAGGACGAAGGTAGTAGTAGCTTAATAAATATCTTCAAGGCCAAAAACAAGAAGGCAAAATCATCAACATATATGATTATATAGTTGCTAGTTCATTCTATAAGCGTACATATGATAAATACACAAGGAACTGCCGCAACACCATTTCGATCCATGCAGAACGGGAGCGATGCAGTCAAGCGTTTGACAGGGTAGGCTTCTACCAATCTACTGTACAAGTCTACACGCCAACCACAACAACTGCAGTAAGCCACACTCCATGCTCTCAAACTCTAGTATATTTCGCCAACTTCTTTGTATCGGGTAGTCATCATTGGACGGGTAAAATCATGTGGAAGTCAAATCCTTCAACACAAAGTCACCACCTACACATTGGAATCGCACGCAAGCTTCAGCAGATGTCAGCTATCCATGAATCCAGAGGGAAACGGTACGGTACTTCACTGCAATTGGGCACAATGGAATTGGTTAGCATGCTACTCAGGGCCGGGCCGGTAAAATTTGGGGCCCTGTGCTACTACTTCATTGATAACGAGTTAAATAAATGAGTCTCACATTATTCAAAAACTTCACAATGGTCGTCGTGTTTATGCTAAATGTTTTGCAAAAACTGCCTCGACTATGACTCAAACCACAGGAACTGAACTACAACATAATTTTATCTAAAAACTTCCATGCAAAGACAAAAACACAGAAAACTTTTCTCGTAGAAGGGGGAGCAGACAATTGTGAAACAGGTCTGTAGCTCTTTGCTGGAGTAAATAAACATGAAGTTCCATTCTATAGCTGCTCTATAGCAACCCAGGGCTAAGCTGACTGAAGCATGTCAAAGAGGAATGCCTCCCACTATACATATAATGTGGATCTGAGAAAAATGACAAGCAAATGCTAGCTCGCTACGGAATAGCATATTCTCTTAAGTATAAACAAACAGATAGAGGGAGGGTAGAAGAAGAATGTAGATAAAGCATGTGAAGATGATTCGCAAAAAGACAAAAACAAAAAAAGAAGTGAAGATGGGTGTGAGCTCGCTTAGAGTGGAAGGGAAACGTAGCAGAAATTTCAAGTCAAAAGCTACAGCTTAGGACCATGAATATTATGAGCCCTAATCCTGACCTAGAGTCAACTAATCCAAATTCACTATGCTATGTACTAACTTGTTATCCAACCATATTTGAGAGGCAGTTGCCTCCGGCGCTCAAAGTCAAAAGTGCTATCTGCATGCTTGGATAACACAAGATTACATTCCATAGTATTCCACAAGGAGTACAGCTGCACTAAGTCAATAACTTCTCATGCACGTTTATCCTCAGTAAACACATGCATGTTCACAATATCTCCTGTTCCTTTAACAGCACTGCCTACAAGAGAGAGTCCTTCCTCGTCAGCCTCATCACCTGTCTCCTCTGAATATGCAAATCTGTACACAGCAAGAAGGTCACAAAAAAACAAAGTTAAATCTGTGCACATGGTTCATACTAACAACTCTATGCGAAACAACTCATTCTTTCAACCGTACCTAAGCTAAGCTATAGGTATAAGGGTTTTTACAGACAATGTGATCAACTAATGTTAAATAGTGAACATGTTGAAGGAACTGTAAATACATTCGTTTTAGAAGTCATAACGTGAGTTAGAATATACTCCCTCCGTTCCTAAATATAAGTTTTTTTAGAGTTTTCAATAAGGACTACATACGGATGTATGTAGACATATTTTAGAGTATAGATTCACTCATTTTGCTCCATACGTAGTCCCCATTGGAATATCTAAAAAGACTTGTATTTAGGAACGGAGGGAGTGTATAACAGTGGTGACCAATATCGTGGAAAATGGAGTAATAGTTTTAGAAATGCACTGATTGTATTGTTGGATAAGTATGGCACATGTTTGTAATAACATATGTATAGAAGAAAAAACAGGGTTAAATCATCTCTTCAGAATATCGTGGAAGTGTTGATGGTTACAACATATCAGCCGGGCATAAATAAAAACCTTCCACAATAATGTTCTTGACAGCTTAGTCAACAATATGAACTGTCTCAAAAAGAGACAAATCCAGGACTGAGTTAGAACATAACAGATATAAACCTTGCACAATAATGTTATTGACAGCTTAGTCAACATAATGACAGTTAGAGACTTAAATAGTGCTCAAGCTGAATGAACTACATTGTGTACATGCAAACCCAAATGAACAATTATACTCAAATGAGAAGACGGTGAACTTCATAGCAGAGGGAATACCCTGTTGGATTACGAGATGGTGACCAAAGGGCGCATATGATGGCAAGAAGGACATATGAGAGGACATTCCAGAAGGCAGGGATGACCCAAGCCCTTCGCCAAAGCTCACTCAATGGATCGGTTGCATTGAAATATAGCTGATTCAAAACCAAACAAATAAGTCAAATCATACTTAGAAACAGAACCTGCATAAAGGTGATCACTCATTCCCAAGAGGCAAACAACTCCATGAGTCAATATCATATAGGAGGCGGACAAGGGAAAAAAAGTTGATTTGGCATTTGCTTCTATGTTCTCCAACAATTTGCATGAAATAATTGATGTTTAGTGATCGTATGACAAGTCTGCATGCTAAGAGTTTATTCATTTTCCATTTGTGGCTACTTTCCCAAATTGCAACGATAGAATCCTAACACATACCTCATAGCCAATCCAAGCAATTGAGATAACCACTGACATAGCTAGAGAATTTGTAAACTTCCGATACAATTCAAGTTTCGCCATGCTTCTCCGCAGCTGTCATGTAATCAGAGAAAGGTTAGTACATAAACTATATGATAAAAGGATATTAAATGAAAGAATAGACAATAAATTAATCGACTTGTTTTTAGGCAGTATAGGTATCAGAGCAGAGCAACCAACTTTATCCTGGACCCAAACAAGTTGGGTGATAAACCCAATTTTTTGGAGTGGCATGTTCACCTCATGTGAACTCAATAACATGCAACACAGATACTGATTGTTGAAAGACATGGCCACAGTGGAGCATAAGTTGGATGCTTAGCATAAGATACAACTAGCTACAGCTTTTGCTAGAATGTAAACAGCTGTAGCACGAGCCCTTGTATCGCCATTCAGAAATACCAAAAAAAATGCCATGTTGATGTACGGAAAAAACACAGTTTAGAGAAGCATGCTTCATAATAATAGCATGGTGGACCCATCCAACTAGAACATATTTTTTACTTAGACTAGCAAGAAAGTGAGGCAGCTACCTGCAGTTTCTCTAGAGTTCTAGAGAGGGATGAAAATATCCAGATGATGAAGGTAGCATCAAGTATGGCAACAGGTAACACTAGAAATAATCTCGTTTTGCCAGAGAAGTCATTGATGTTTCCCAGATTTTCAACAAGTTCAAGGGCTTCTGAGGCAGTAAAATAGATGATAGCAAGAGCAGCAACTCTGTATGTAATCCCACCCAATGTGGGTCGAACAACACCATAGCCCATTGAAACTACTAAAAGAAGAACGCGAGACACGGTCTTCTTCACAGCAGTAAATGTAACCGCCCACAAGGTTATGCCCATAGGTCTGGTCCCAGTTGAATTGAAGTTAGCATACTCAAAGTACCAGAAAGCCATTTCGCACATACCAAGTGCAATAACAGCTGTTATATGGTAATGCAGCTGCAAAATATCCTTCCAACATCTCACAAACTGAAGAAACCATAGAAGCCCAAGTGCAAGATACGCAAGTGACATGAAACCAAAAAATGTCATCATCGGGGCCATTTTTCCAGGGATATAACCATGAGGATTCCGCCAAACTGTCCTGCCTGTAATCTTCAATCCCCGGAGTTGAGGATCACAGAACATAAAGTAGAGATAGTACATCCCTGTTTTGTTTATAGAGACGCTCTGTGTTCCCATGGTAGTTTCTTCGTTTTTACCATCAAAGAATGTCTGAATTCTTTTTGGCCAGTCTGGATTATCAGGATTTGGCCGTATAATAACTTCACCTACTTTACAGGACTTCTCCTTGTCAAGCTCAGGCGTGCAGCATATTGCATCAGAGTGCAAGTAAGAACCCCCGATTTTGTCTCTGTCCTGGATCTCAACAATAATAGCCTCTACTAATCCTGTCTTTTGCTGCATTTCTTCATGTCTAGCTGCTGACTCCTGGGACCGTCGAAATGTAACAATGTCAAACCTGAAAGAGTAGTCCCATTTAGATAGCAGAAAATTCAATAATAACTGAAGGATATCTGCCCTTGATATTCGTATTTCCATAATTTATTTGCGTTTGTTTATTCATCTATGCATTTTAACAACACAAAGGATTGTGAAACAAATGCTTCATGAAATGTATGCCCCCCCCCCCCCCCCAAAAGTTGCTGATTCGGTGCAAATATATACAGAAACAATGGAGCACTGTCATGTTGTGTTTGTTGTCTATGAAAAGCACACACGTTATCTTTCACATGTCAGGGCACGACAATCACATTAGCATGTGAAATATTAATACATACATTAAGTCCATGGCAATGATTATCATACCGAGCTATCGGAAAACAATGGTGACATTTCCTGAATATGACAAAACAGAGCAAGAACTGGACTAAGCTCGCTGATTGAATTCACTAATGTCTATGGGATCACAACAATTACAAATAAAAAGAAGCAACTTCTGTCGAGAGAACGGGCAACTTGGAGCAGCTGCATCCAATCATCTCAACAGATCAAAGTCTATGCGCATAAAATTCCACAAATCCTCACCTGATCACCTACGTAATTGGAACAGAAACAACTATAGAACCCCAGGAGGGGACACTGGAGACTTAAAGCATTGCAGACAAAATCAAGCAGCACGCCATCATAACGCTTGCTGTACACATCATCGCCCAAAAAGCAACACCAGCGAAATTTAACAGAACAAAAGGCGCACGCAACAGTTAACAAGCGCATCAGATCCTAACTCGGACACCCGACCAAAGCGCGCCTGATCCGGGGCAGCCCGATCCCCGCAAAACCCTAAGGGGAGTACTCCAGTGAAGGGACGCCTGTCGTACCTGATGAAGGAGTTGGAGGAGTTTGAGGAGGATTCGGAAGCGTAGAGGCCCTCGCTGCCGCCGTGGAAGAAGAATGAGTTGGCGCGCGGCGCAAAGCCGCCGCCGGAGTACTCGTGGATGGACGCGTCCGCGCCGCGGGCCGCGAGGGCGAGGGCGAGGGCGAGCGCGAGAAGGGCGAGACCCGGGCGGGCGCCTCGCCGCGGCAGCCGCATCGGGAGGGTACGAGAGGACAAAGCCGTCGCTGTCGCCGTCGCGTGCAGATGTTTGCTCTCGTATCGTATCGGGAATGGCGATGGAAGGTTCGAGGCTCTCGTCTGCTGGAAGTGTGAGCCCGGTGGTTAAGGTTTGGTGTATTGAGGAATCAGAAGTTCAGAGCATCGCTTGCCCAGTTCCCTCTCAGGTTTGCTCTCAGTGAGAGATGGACGCGATAAGATGGTGAAAGGAGTAGCGTGTTTTTTTTATTATCATTAGATAGGGAGTAGCGTACCCATCCGTTGCACGATCAGTGCCTACAGATTTTCTGGAAAAACAAACTAAGCGAACTTTGAGTGAGTTTACAGAAAAAACTATTTATATATACACTTCCAAACATATACAACATGAAAACATAACTGATGATGTATCTAATGATATGCACTTGATATTTTAAATGCACATATTTTTATCTATAAACTTAATCAAAGTATGTAATGTTTGACTTTTGAAAAAACACACTATGTTATAAAACACAGAGAGTACTATTTTGTCTAGTGGACTGTCAAGAAAACATATTTTACCATGGATGGGCTTGGGAGGATCTGTACCCGCCATTTATTTTCTTTCTTTTCTTTTTTGGGCGGTCCAATAGTACCAGAACACTGAGATGGACGAGTTTTATCCATTCTTTCTATTTACATATTTAAATATGATATTTGGTTTACCCGTGAAAAAGGTATTGTTTTTGGTATATGTAAGTATGTTTGAATTGTACAATATATATAGGAGTTCGGTTAAGTTGGATTTGTAATTACTAGAGAGTTGGATATCTAAGTCCAATACATGCAACCGGGTCTAAGATACAAACACACCGCAAAACTTGGACATAATGACTAGAGCTTTGCAAAGAAGATGGTCTTCGGGTCAACGTTGTCAAAGAGCTTGGGTATAGTGAACTTGAGCTTCCCGTACTCTTTTTCATCTTGATGGGGGTGCCTTTCAATAGTCATGCCGAGGAGGTCAATGTCTTGAGTAAGATTCCTCTTGTAGGCGGTGCCCTTTGGCATCAATCAATCTCTTAACCTCTCTTCCTCTTGCTCATCATTTGGGTCATGGTCCACAGCCCTTCGTGCTTGCACTCATGCTTGAAGTCGATATTGAAGCTCATTTCCATTCCTTCGTGATGGAGGCATTCCCTGATCGATGGAGTGTAGAATATTCTTGAACGAAAGTATTCATTGAACTCTCTCCTCCCCCCTCTCTCTCAGCTTGAACTTGCTGAGTTTGCTTGAAGAGCTTTTGAGGACGTTGTTGATGTTGGCTCAAAGCTCACTGAGTTGTTGATCTTCTCCATCGATTCTTCCTCCCACTCTTGTAGTAGAGTCTCACATGGCTTCTTGACGAGGAAGTGTTTAGATCGAGTTCTAAGAACTAGGGGGTGAATAGTCCTATAAAAATAACACAACTTACAATTTTGAGGTTGACCGTTTTTAGCTTGAGAAAACAAGGATTAGACAAGCACAAGCACTTAACAGAAAAGTATTCAAGAGTGATAAGCAGTGGAAAATAACAATCTCACAAGTAAGTAGGATGTAGAGTTAGAGAATGCAAACACCCATGGCAAGAGGATTTTCCCGTCGGACAATTGGCGCTATTCTACATCCAAGTTGATAGAGGCTTCAAACCAAAGAGTTCTAGGATTCAAGTACCCTAGGTATGACATCCACCAAACGGCCCACAAAGCAGAACCAACCTATTTCACCATAACTTGTACTTGGAAGCCCCATGATGTCCTACAAGTGCACGACTTCGTAGCAATTTCACGGTAAGTAAGGTTGAAAGTGCATTTAATCCCTGGGTGGTTTTGGTAATTAATAACAACACATATGTCATTGATCTAATGAACATTGATGATAGATTTCACAAAAGATCAATGATTGGCATGGCAAGGATTAGTGGATGTGGACCCCTCAAAATACAAAGGACAAAGATTGGCAAAGCTTCCCAAGACTCTACATTTTTGGTTGAGTGATCTAAGATCACTTGAGTCCATAGGAAAAGCCAATACTATTAAAAGGGATGAAGTTTTGTTCATGACTCAATTGCTCAAGTGCTTAGTGATATTGCTCCAAAACCCTCAAATACTTCGCCACTTTCATCATATCCAAAACCCTAAAAATCCATCTCGGTCCCATTGAAACAATCCCATCCGGACCCACCGAGATGATCCCATTCTATGCCACAGCCAAAACCATAGCAATTCGGTTTGACCGAAATGGTTCTCGGTCCCACCGAGACGACCTGACCAAGTTTATGTAATGAAGTTGTTTCATTTCCGAATCACCGAGATGAACCGATCAGAATTACCAAAGCGAGGTCTTGCCCGAGCCATTGCACTTCGGTCCCACCGAGTTGGTATGATCTGTCTACCGAAAAGCCTAAGGTCAAGTCTTTTGCACTAGTCGGTCTCACCGAGATTCTCATGTCGGTGTCACCGAGTTGGGTCAAAGACTTGTAACGGTTAGATTTTTGGTGATGCCTATTTATACCCTCCACCACCACCTACTCTCTAAGAGAGCCATCAGAACGAAACACAACTTCCACCATTCATTTTCTGAGAAGAGAACCACCTACTCATGTGTTGAGATCAAGATATTCCAATCCAATCATTTGAACCTTGATTTCTAGCCTTCCCAAGTTGCTTTCCATCCAATCCCCTCTCCTATGAGGGAGTGTTTGAGTGTTGGGAGACTATCATTTGAAGCACAAGAGCAAGGAGTTCATCATCAACAACACCATCTATTACCTTTTGGAGAGTGGTGTCTTCTAGATTGGTTGTCACTTAGGAGCCTCCAAGATCACATGGAGTTGAACCAAGGAGTTTGTAAGGGCAAGACGATCGCCTACTTCGTGAAGATCTACCCGAGTGAGGCTAGTTCTTCATGGACGAAAGCCATGGTGGAATAAACAAGGTTGCTTCTTCGTGGACCCTTCGTGGGTGGAGCCCTCCGTGGACTCGCACAACCGTTACCCTTTGTGGGTTGAAGTATCCATCAACGTGGACGTACAATAGCACCGCCTATTGGAACCATGCCAAAAATCATTGTGTCTTCATTAATTGTGTTTTAAATCTCCAATCCCTCCTTTATGTTCATATGCAAAGTCTTTACTTTTCGCTGCACAACTTTTAGACTTGCGTGTGTAGGGTGTACTTGACTCAGTAGAATTGCTAAAACTTGCCCACAACTAAAACTAGGAAAAGGATAAGTTTTTATTTGGTCAAGTAGTCTAATCATCCCCCTCTAGACATACTTTCGATCCTACAAGTGGTATCAGATCTTTGGTCTCCATTGCATTGGTTTCACAACCTAGGAGAGTATTGCGTCTAGTGAGGGAAACTATCACCGTAGAGGTCCATATTTTGATGGTACGAACTTTGCTAGTTGGAAGCATAAGATGAAAATGCATATTCTTGGTCATAACCCCGCCATTTGGGCTATTGTTCATGTTGGCTTACAAGGTGAATTATTTGTGGATGCTAAAGAACCGGATCATGAAGCAGCCGCAGAAGAATTAAAGATGTTGCAATACAACACTCAAGCATGTGACATTTGTTGGGGAACGTAGTATTTCAAAAAAAAATCCTACGATCACGCAAGATCTATCTAGGATAAGCATAGCAACGAGCGGAAAGAGCGTGTCCACGTACCCTCATAGACCGAAAGCGGAAGCGTTTAGTAACGCGGATGATGTAGTTGAACGTCTTCGCGATCCAACCAATCCAAGTACCGAACGTACGGCACCTCCGCGTTCAGCACACGTTCAGCTCGATGACGTCCCTCGAGCTCTTGATCCAGTTGAGGCCAAGGAAGACTTCCGTCAGCACGATGGCGTGATGACGGTGATGATGAAGTTACCGGTGCAGGGCTTCGCCTAAGCACTACGACGATATGACCGAGGTGTGTAACTGTGGAGGGGGGCACCACACATGGCTAAGAGAAGACTTGGTGTGTCTCTGGGGGTGTGATACGTCTCCAACGTATCTATAATTTTTGATTGTTCCATGCTATTATATTATCTGTGTTGGATGTTTAATGGGCTTTATTACGCACTTTTATATTATTTTTGGGACTAACCTATTAACCGAAGGCCCAGTGCAAATTGCTGTTTTTTTGCCTATTTCAGTGTTTCACAGAAAAGGAATATCAAACGGAATCCAAACGGAACGAAACCTTCGCGAGGATCTTTCTTGGAACAAACGCAACCCAGGAGACTTGGAGTACAAGTCTGTGAAGCTTCCACGAGGCAGGGGGTGCGCCTAGGGGGTAGGCGCACCCCCACCCTCGTGGGCCCCATGGAGCTCCACTAACCTACTTCTTTCGCCTATATATACTCGTATACCCTGAAAACATCCAGGGGAGCCATGAAACCACTTTGCCACCGCCGCAACCTTCTGTACCAGTGAGATCCCATCTGGGGACCTTTTCTGGCGATCTGCCGAAGGGGGATTCAATCACGGAGGGCTTCTACATCAACACCATAGCCTCTCCGATGATGTGTGAGTAGTTTACCACAGACTTTCGGGTCCATAGTTATTAGCTATATGACTTCTTCTCTCTCTTTGGTTCTCAATACAAAGTTCTCCTCCATGTTCTTGGAGATCCATTCGATGTAATACTCTTTTGCGGTGTGTTTGCCGAGATCTGATGAATTGTGGGTTTATGAATTTGATTATCTATGAATATTATTTGGTTCTTCTCTGAATTCTTATATGCATGATTTGATATCTTTGCAAGTCTCTTCGAATTATCGGTTTAGTTTGGCCTACTAGATTGATCTTTCTTGCAATGGGAGAAGTGCTTAGTTTTGGGTTCAATCTTGCGGTGTCCTTTCCCAGTGACAGCAGGGGCAGCAAGGCACGTATTGTATTGTTTCCATCCAGGATAAAAAGATGGGATTTATATCATATTGCTTGAGTTTATCCCTCGACATCATGTCATCTTGCCTAATGCATTACTCTGTTCTTATGAACTTAATACTCTAGATGCATGCTGGATAGCGGTCGATGTGTGGAGTAATAGTAGTAGATGCAGAATCATTTCGGTCTACTTGACACGGACATGATGCCTATATTCATGATCATTGCCTTAGATATCATGATAACTATGTGCTTTTCTATCAATTGCTCGGCAGTAATTTGTTCACCCACCGTAATACATGCTATCATGAGAGAAGCCACTAGTGAAACCTATGGCCCCTGGGTCTACTTTACATCTTATAAGTTTCCGATCTATAATTCTAGTTTATATTTTGCAATCTTTATTTTCCAATCTATACAACCAAAATACCAAAAATATTTATCTTATTATCTTTATCAGATCTCACTTTTGCAAGTGGCCGTGAAGGGATTTACAACCCCTTTATCGCGTTGGTTGCAAGGTTCTTGATTGTTTGTGCAGGTACTAGGCGACTTGTGTGTAGTCTCCTACTGGATTGATACCTTGGTTCTCAAAAACTGATTGAAATACTTACGATACTTTGCTGCATCACCCTTTCCTCTTCAAGGGAAAACCAACGCATGCTCAAGAGGTGGCTGGCCCTAGGGGAGCTCGCCATGGGGGGAGTCCTACTTGGACTCCCGGTCCAAGTAGGATTCGGTCCCCCCTTTCCTAGTCCAAGTAGGAGAAGAAGGGAAGGAGGAAAAGAAGAGAAGGAAGGAGGGGGGCGCCGCCCCCCTCCCCTTGTCCAATTCGGACTGGGCAAGGGGGGGGGGCACCTCTGGTCAGCCCTCTCTCTTCTCCACTAAGGCCCATTAACCTCCGGGGGGGGGGGGTCCGGTAACCCCCGGTACTCCGAAACTTATCCGAAACGACATGAACCATTCCGGTGTCTGAATGCAGCATTCCAATATATGAATCTTTATGTCTCGACCATTTCGAGACTCCTCGTCATGTCCGTGATCTCATTCGGGGCACCAAACAAACTTCGGTTCATCAAAACACGAAACTCATAATACAAATCGTCATCAAACATTAAGCGTGCGGACCCTACGGGTTCGAGAACTATGTAGACATGACCGAGACATATCTCCGGTCAATAACCAATAGCGGAACATGGATGCTCATATTGGCTCCTACATATTTTACGAAGATCTTTATCAGTCAAACCGCATAACAACATACTTTGTTCCCTTTGTCATCGGTATGTTACTTGCCCGAGATTCGATCGTCGGTATCATCATATCTAGTTCAATCTCGTCATCGGCAAGTCTCTTTACTCGTTCCGTAATGCATCATTTCGTGACTAACTCATTAGTCACATTGCTTGCAAGGCTCATAGTGATGTGTATTACCGAGAGGGCCCAGAGATACCTCTCTGATACACGGAGTGACAAATCCTAATCTCGATCTATGCCAACTCAACAAACACCATTGGAGACACCTGTAGAGCATCTTTATAATCACCCAGTTACATTGTGACATTTGGTAGCACACAATGTGTTCCTCCACTATTCGGGAGTTGCATAATCTCATAGTCCGAGGAACATGTATAAGTCATGAAGAAAGCAATAGCAGAAAAACTAAACGATCATTATGCTAAGCTAATGGATGGGTCTTGTCCATCACATCATTCTCTAATGATGTGATCCCGTTCATCAAATGGAAACACATGTCCATGGTCAGGAAACTTAACCATCTTTGATTTACAAGCTAGTCAAGTAGAGGCATATTAGGGACACTCTGTTTGTCTATGTATCCACACATGTACTAAGTTTCCGGTTAATACAATTCTAGCATGAATAATAAATATTTAGCATGATATAAGGAAATATAAATAACAACTTTGTTATTGCCTCTAGGGAATATTTCCTTCAACATTCTCTTCAACGGTTTGTGCCCCAAGGAGTTCAACAAGATTAGCCGCCTCGAGAATGCAAAGGAAATTTGGGATACTTTGGTTGATATGCACAAAGGTACCGAGTCCATCAAGGAATCCAAGTTGGATGTGCTTCAAAGTCAACTTGACATGTTCAAGATGAAGGATGGTGAAGGAGTCACCGAAATGTACTCTAGGCTAGCTCTCATCGCCAATGAGATTGCTGGTTTAGGAAGTGAAGATATGATTGACAAATTCATCATCAAGAAGATCCTTAGAGCCTTGGATGGAAAATATGATACCGTATGCACTTTGATCCAAATGATGCCCAATTAAAAATATCTCAAGCCCACGGAAGTCATTGGAAGAATTGTCGCTCATGAGATGCCACTCAAGGACATGGAGAAGCTCCACAACAAGTCAAGTGGTGCATACAAACTTCAAGTGATTCTTGTACAACTTTAAGTGAAAATCTAGTATCCAATGAGGAATTAAGCCTAATGGTGAAGAAATTCAATAAATTCTACAAGAATAGAAACAAAGAAAGAAGCTCCAACTCAAGGCAATGAGCAAAGATCATCAGGTCGTGACCATAATTGCTACAATTGTGGAAGACCCGGATACTATTCCTATGAGTGCACGACACCTCACAAGAAAAGAGAAGACTCACCTAGAAGAAAGAGTAGAAGAGACGAATCACCTCATAGAGAGAGGAGGAGTAGAGATGATCGTTACGAACGAAGACCTTATCGAAGAAACAAGGAATCAGAAGGGAAATACAAGTCAACCCAGAGCTACTCTAGAAGAAGACATCAAGCTCATGTTGGTGAATGGGTTTCTGGATCCGACTCTGACAACAACTGCAAGAGAAGTTGTCACTCCGACTCCGACTATAGTCAAGATGAAGGTGTTGCCGGACTTGCTCTAGTATCCTCCAACTCCCATGCCATATTTGATTCACCAAACGAAGGAATTGGAAGATTCTTCATGGCTAAAGGCCCCAAGGTATCACACCCCGAGTATCTTGATTTCAATAGCAACGAGGATGATTTTCTAGGTGATGATGATTTGCTTGTTGATAAAACTAATGATGTGAGCTATAATGAACTTG
The DNA here is from genome assembly GCF_056163025.1 of Triticum urartu. Taxonomy (NCBI): domain Eukaryota; kingdom Viridiplantae; phylum Streptophyta; class Magnoliopsida; order Poales; family Poaceae; genus Triticum; species Triticum urartu. Next base: position 394,649,823 of record NC_141876.1, on the reverse strand, counting down.
CTAGTAATCATGATAGTCAAGATGAAACAAATGACAATGCTAAGAAGGAGATTGAGTGTCTAACTAAAGAACTAAACACTCTTTAAGTTAGCTCATGAAACAACTCAAGGAGATCATAGAGAGGTTCTAAGAAATCATGAGAAGCTACGCATTGAGAAGCTAAATTTAGAAAAAGAGCATGAGCTTCTTAAAGAGATCAATGATAATCTTTGAAAGAGGAGTTCTTCTTACATTGCCAAACATATTCTCCTGTCTACTTTTATGCCACAAGTTAAATCTACTCAAGCTAGTAACAAGAGTAAGGAAGGTTCTACCTCTAGTAGTAACAATAACAATGCTGAAAGGATCAATATAGTTGACTGAGGGGGGGGGGTGAATAGGCAACTAACAATTTTTAACTTTTCTTTACCAAATTAAACTTTGCATCAAATTAGGTTGTCTAGATATGCAACTAAGTGAGCAACCTATATGATGCAACAACCACAAGCACAAGAGCAAGCAATGGATACAACAGAATATAGCTTGCACAAGTAAAGGTGAGAGATAACCATGAGTGGAGCCGGTAGAGACGAGGGTGTGTTACCGAAGTTCCTTCCCTTTGAGAGGAATTACGTCTCCGTTGGAGCGGTGTGGAGGCACAATGCTCCCCAAGAAGCCACCAGGGCCACCGTATTCTCCTCACGCCCTCAAACAATGCAAGATGTCATGATTTCACTATTGGTGCCCTTGGAGGTGGCGTCCGAACCTTTACAAACAAGGTTGGGGCAATCTCCACAACTTAATTGGAGGCTCCCAACGACACGAAGCTTCACCACAATGGAATATGGCTCCGCGGTGACCTCAACCATCTAGGGTTCTCAAACACCCAAGAGTAACAAGATCCGCAAGGGATTAGTGGGGGGGATCAAATTTCTCTTGGTGGAAGTGTAGATCAGGGCCTTCTCAACCAATCCCTAGATAATCAACAAATTTGATTGGCTAGGGAGAGAGATCGGGAAAAAATGGAGCTTTGAGCAACAATGGAGCTTGAGGAGAGAAGAGGTAGTCAACTTGGGGAAGAAGACCCCCCTTTAAAGTGGGAGGAAGGATCCAACCGTTACCCACTTGTTCAGCCCGCGACATGCGGTACTACCACACATACCCATGATACTACCGCAATGGCATGCGGTACTACCACTGGGCAGTGCGGTACTACCGCTTGTGCGGAAGGGGCCAGACGATGCCCTATCACGTTAAGCAACGAGCGGTAGAACCGCCAGAGTGGTACTACCGCAAGGCAGGGTTGCATCTGGGCTGGAAAGGCACAGACTAATAAAATTACACATGTGGCTACTTCCGTTGAGTTTTGGTCTGTGCAAAACCGGTACGGTACTACAACTCACAGGGAGCGGTACTACCGCGTAGGGTGTGGAAGTAAAAAATTACTTCTGCCCCTACTTCCGCGCATGTCACCGTTCCGGGCTAGAGGCCACGGTACTACCTGATACGTCTCCAACGTATCTATAATTTTTGATTGTTCCATGCTGTTATATTATCAATCTTGGATGTTTTATAATCATTTTATAGTCATTTACATCATTTTTTGGTACTAATCTATTGACATAGTGCCAAGTGCCAGTTGCTGTTTTCCCCATGTTTTTTACATCGCAGAAAATCAATACCAAACGGAGTCTAAATTCCACGAAACTTTACAGAGATTTTTTCTGGACCATAAGACACCTAATGGGCCCTGGCTGCGGCTGGGGGGTGCTCCGAGGAGAGCACAACCCACCAGGGCGTGCCAGGAGGCCCAGGCGCGCCTGGTGGGTTGTGCCCACCTCGGGTGCCCCCCGGACTGCCTCTTTGCTCTATAAATACCCCAATATTCCCCAAACCCTAAGGGAGTCGACGAAATATTGATCCAGCCGTCGCAGAGTCTAGAACTACCAGATCCAATCTAGACACCATCTCCGATGGGGTTCACCACCTCCATTGGTGCCTCTCCAATGATGCGTGAGTAGTTCTTTGTAGACCTTCGGGTCCGTAGTTAGTAGCTAGATGGCTTCCTCTCTCTCGCTGAATTCTCAATACAATGGTCTCTTGGAGATCCATATGATGTAACTCTTTTTGTAGTGTGTTTGTTGGGATCGGATGAACTTTGAGTTTATGATCAGATCTATATTTTTATATCCATGAAAGTATTTGAGTTTCTTTGATCTCTTTTATGCATGATCTCTTATAGCCTTGCATTTCTTCTCCGATATTTGGGTTTTGTTTGGCCAACTTGATCTATTTATCTTGCAATGGGAAGAGGTGCTTTGTAGTGGGTGCGATCTTACGGTACTTGATCCCAGTGACAGAAGGGGAACCGACACGTATGTATCATTGCTACTAAGGATAAAACGATGGGGTCTATCTCTACATAGATAGATCTTGTCTACATCATGCCATCGTTCTTATTGCATTACTCCATTTCTCCATGAACTTAGTACACTAGATGCATGCTGGATAGCGGTCGATGTGTGGAGTAATAGTAGTAGATGCAGGCAGGAGTCGGTCTACTAATCTTGGACGTGATGCCTATGTAATGATCATTGTCTGGATATCGTCATGATTATTTGAAGTTCTATCAATTGCCCAACAGTAATTTGTTTACCAACCGCTTGCTATTTTTATCGAGAGAAGCCACTAGTGGAACCTACGGCCCCCGGGTCTCTTTCTCATATATTTGCCTTTGAGATCTACTTTTATTTGCCATTTATTTTCAGATCTATTAATAACTTTGCTGCACTTTATTCTATTTGCGATCTATTTATTCAATCTATTACAACTTTATCTCGTCCGCGCACCAATCTCTGGCGCCGTTACCCGAAAGGGATTGACAACCCCTTTAACACGTCGGGTTGTGAGTGGTTGTTATTTGTGTGTAGGGGTTGTTTACGTTGTGTTGCTTGGTTCTCCTACTGGTTCGATAACCTTGGTTTCTTCACCGAGGGAAATACCTACCGCCGTTGTGCTGCATCATCCCTTCCTCTTTGGGGAAATACTAACGTAGTCCTAGCCGACATCAAAAGGAATTTCTGGCGCCGTTGCCGGGGAGGATCTTCAACATGTACAAGGTTCCTAATCACAAATCTCATCTCCTCGCAATCTACATTATTTGCCATTTTCCTCTCGTTTTCCTCTCCCCACTTCACAAAATTTTTTCATTTTATTCGCGCGTCTTTTTCCGTTCGCCGTTTTCTTGCCGGATCTGTTTTTTGAGTGCAATCTTGTTGTGTGGTCATCATGACTGAAGATAACACCAAGTTATGTGATTTCTCAAGTACCAACAACAATGATTTTATCGGCACTCCAATTGCTCCTCCCGCCACTAGTGCGGAGTCTTGTGATATTAATACTGCTTTGCTGAATCTTGTTATGAAAGATCAATTTTCTGGTACTCCTAATGAGGATGCCGCGTCCCATCTTAATACCTTTGTGGAATTATGCGATATGCAAAAGAAAAAATATGTGGACAATGATGTGGTGAAGATGAAATTATTTCCATTTTCTTTGCGTGATTCTGCAAAAATTTGGTTCTGTTCTTTGCCTCGAAATAGTATTGATTCTTGGAATAAGTGCAAAGATTCTTTTATCACTAAGTATTTTCCGCCCGCAAAAATTATTTCCCTTAGAACCCCGATCATGAATTTCAAGCAACTTGAACATGAGCATGTTGCACAATCTTGGGAAGGGATGAAAATGATGCTAAGGAATTGCCCAACTCATGGGTTAAATCTTTGGATGATCATACAATTTTTTTATGCGGGATTGAATTTTGTTTCTCTTAATATTTTAGATTTCCCCATGGGTGGTACTTTTATGTAAATTACTTTGGGTGAAGCCACCAAATTGCTTGATAATATTATGGCAAATTATTCGCAATGGCATACCGAAAGAGCTCCTACTAGTAAAAAGATTAACTCGGTTGAAGAAATTTCTTCTTTGAGTGAAAAAGTTGATGCTCTTATGAAATTGGTTGCTAGTAAAAGTGCTCCTATTGATTTTAGTGATATGCCTTTGTCTACTTTGATTGAGAAAAATAGTGATGCTATAGATGTGAATTTTATTTCTCGAAATAATTTCAACGACAATGCTTATAGAGGTAATTTTAATCAGGGGCGGAGCCCATTGGGCTGGCCCGTATGCATAGGAATACGGGTAGAAAAATTTGCTAGTTGTACCTATATATTAAAAAGGCCCAGTGCATCAGGGTAGCCCAAGAGTAGTGCATCAGGGTGCATGTCCTCATGTCCGGCCTCCGCAATGGCCCAAAGCAACAGCCTGCCGATCCACTCCTCACATGCGTGCGCGTCCTAATCGATCCAGATTTCCATTATAAATCTAATCTATCCATCATCCATCGATCGATTCTGTAGATGCCTTACACGTACGAAGCAATCCTACCGTACGCGTCGCCGTCGCATATACAGGCGGCAGCAGCAGCGCCCTGGCCGCCGGTCACGCAGCCTTGGTCCTCTCCTCGAACAGTCGCACGGTGATGATGTGACGCACGCGAGCGCTGCACTCCGTTGGCCGGTCCGGTGCTCGGTAACTAATTTGGCAACCTTTCCGTCTTGAATCTTCATCTCCATCAGGCCTGTTTTCCGTCCATATAGATTAGAAAATGGCACAATTTAGGTAGCGGCTTTGTCCTACTTCTCCTGAATTTGTTTACAAACTGCAACAATCTTGTCTAAAATTGTAGCGAATGTAATAGAGATCACTATGTTTGACAAAGCGTGGGGAATTTTCTAGGGTTATAACTTCTAATTAGGGTGTATTTTTTTATTTGTACAATTCACATTTGTAATTTGTATTTGTAATGTAGAAACTATGGACAAGTTTCTTCTCAAAAGAAAAGCACCATCACAAATGCTTATCACCTATGAATCTGGTCAAAACTTGCTTGCGCAATCGCCTCGATGATGAAATTTTAGGTGATGATTTAATTTTTTGTGTGGTGAAAGAATAAATGAAAAAGGTCACCAATGCTCAAGTGGTTGATTATTTCATGGCTCGAAGGAATAGAATGTACTAAAGGTAATTTTCAGATTTTTAGCCATCTAAGTACTTTTATTTGGGCAGTTTATTATGTTCAACTAGTAAGTTTAATTCTATCTGTATCTTGTAGGTTACCGAACCTTGTTGTCTAACGATGTATGTTGGAATTTGGAAATGCAAGACATCCTTTTCAAGTAATTATGTCCCTTGTTTATCATTAGTGTAAGCATTTTCATGGCTACATTTTGTGTTTACAAATTGCATTTGATTATATTCAATAATGTGTGATAGAAGTAATACATCTTAGCTTAAGAAATTTATGCCTTGTTAAAGTGGTGCATCGGGTAACATTTGCTCCAGCTCCGCCCCTGATTTTAATCCTAGGCCTTTTCCTAGTAATTCCTCTAATAATTATGGCAATTCCTATGGAAATCAATCTTATAATAATAATAGGAACACCTCTGATCTTGAGAATAATATTAAAGAATTTATCAATACGCAAAAAGTTTTCAACACTTCCATAGAAGAAAAGTTGAGTAAGATTGATGATTTGTCTATAAGTGTTGATAGAATTTCTCATGATGTGGAAAATCTCAAGATGAATTTTTTTGTGCCTAAGGTTGATGAATCAATTAAAGCTCTTTATGTCTCTATGGATGAAAGTAAGAAAAGAATCTCTATGCTTAGAGCTAAAAGAGAATTTTTAGAAAAAAACATTTTCTAGTGATTACTTTCGCAAAAGTGATGAAGATCTTAAAATGATTGGCGTTTCTTCTATTTATTCCTTGTTTATTAAAGTTAAGATTGATGAAAAAGGGACCGAAGAAGAGTCAACTTTAGTTAGAAGGCGTCCCAATATTTCGGAGGGTGAGAATCTTGTTGAGAAAATTGATAAAAGTGGGTTTGAAGAGGTCAAAACTTTAGCTAGTGATGTGCCCACTCTTTTGGATTACAAAGTCTTCAATTATGATATTTGCTCTTTGATTGATTGTATTTATTTTTTGCAATCCATGATAAATTCACCCCATGCTTATGAACAAAATAAAGCTTTTACTAAACATATTGTTGATGCTATGATGAAAGCTTTAGAAGAAAAGTTGGAATTAGACGTATCAATTCCTAGAAAATTGCATGATGAATGGGAACCTACTATCAAAGTCAATATTAAAAATTATGAGTGTTTTGCTTTGTGTGAGTTGGGTGCTAGTGTTTCCACAATTCTGAAATCTTTATGTGATGTGCTTGGTCTTACCGATCTTGAATCATGTTCTTTAAATTTGCACTTGGCGGATTCTACTATTAAAAAGCCTATGGAAAGAATTACTGATGTTCTTATTCTTTCAAATAGGAATTATGTGCCCATAGATTTTATTTTTCTTGATATTGATTGCAATCCGTCTTGTCTAATTATTCTTAGTAGACCGTTTTTACGCACTATTGGTGCCACGATTGATATGAAAGAAGGCAATATTAAGTTCCAATTTCCTTCGAGGAAGGGTATGGAACACTTTCCTAGATCAATAATTAGGCCACCATATGAATCAATCATGAGATCATCTTATGGATCTCGCGACAAGGATGACAAAACTTAGACCATTGCTTTATGCCTAGCTAAGGGCGTAAAACTATAGCACTTGTTGGGAGGCAACCCAATGAATAAAATTTATTTTTGCTTTTTGATTCCTATTTTTGAGTGTTAGAACAATTATTCTACTGTTATGATTGTGTTTTTATGTTTTAATTAGTGTTTGTGCCAAGTAAAGCCTTTAGGATCTTCTTGGGTGATAGTTGTTTGATCTTGCTGAAAAAACAGAAACTTTTGCTTTCACGAAAATAATTCTCATTTTTAACCATAGAGCAATAAAATACCCATTCCTTTTGCAGTACATCAATATACAAATTTCTCAGGCCATCATAATTTTTCAGAATTTTTGGAGTTACATAAGTATTCTAAATAGTCAGATTGCTACAGACTGTTCTGTTTTGACAGATTCTGTTTCCTTTGCGTTGTGTGCTTGTTTTGATGGCTCTATGTTTTTCTTTGATGAGTTTTTGCCATAGAAAAGTTGGAATACAGTAGATATAATGCAAGAACAAAATATGAATTGGTTTGATACAACACTTATAGTAGTGGTTTATTTTTCTTATACTAACGGATCTCACGAAGGTTTTGTTGAGTTTTGTGTGATTGAAGTTTTCAAGTTTTGGGTTATCTTACGATGGATGAAGGAATAAGGAGTAAGAAGAGCCTAAGCTTGGGGATGCCCCGACATCCCCTGCTATTATCCAAAAGAGAGCAAGCAACTAAGCTTGGGGATGCCCCTGAGTGGCATCCCCTCTTTCTTCTAACGACCATCGGTATTTTACTCGAAGCTATATTTTTATTCGTCACATACTATGTGTTTTTCTTGGAGCGTCTTGTATGATATGAGTCTTTGCTTGTTTTATTTTGTGTTTTAAGTCTTGATTCCTTGCTGGACACACCTATTTGAGAGAGCCAAAATTATGTCATGACTTGTTAGAATTGCTCTCTATGCTTCACTTAATTTTTTTATGAGCTATGGACTTGCTCTAGTGCTCCACTTATATCTTTTTGAGCATGGTGTGCTTTAGTATTTTTGAAGAAATACTCTCTTGCTTCACTTAGATTTATTTGAGAGTTAATAAAATTTTCAAGAAATTCTCTCTTGCTTCACTTAAATTATTTTGAGAGAAAGAAAAATTATGCTCTTGATCTTCACTTATATTTGTTTGAGCTTATCAAAAGCAACATATGAAAATTAGTGCCAAAGTGATAGATATCCATGAAGGATATGATAAAAACTTTCATGAAGATCATTGGACAAAATAAACTTGATTCTTAGTAATAGTTTTGAGATATGATGATGTGATATGTGAATTATGTTGATGAGTAATTATGCTTTAGTAAGAATATTGGTGTTAAGGTTTGTGATTCCCTATGCAAGCACAAAAGTCAATAATTATGCAACGAAATTATATCCTACTTGTGGTGCATTATTTGGTGTCAATTATGCTTAATGCTTGCTTATGAGATTAGTCGTTTCTTGGTTGGTCGCTTCTCAATCTTTTGCTAGCCTTCATTTTGCACTAAGTATGATCTCTACTTGTGCATCCAAAAACCTTTAAACCAGTTTTGCCACATGAGTCCACTATATCTACCTATATGCGGTATTCTTTCGTCATTCTAAGCAAATTTGTATGTGCCATATCTAATTTTCAAAATAAACTTCTCTTTTGTGTGTTTGTTTCGCTTGCGGAGCGGTGAGGGGTGGCTAATATTTTCCATGCTAGATGTGTTATTCTCACGATGAGTGTTTATTCACTTGTCATTGCACAAGAGTAAGGCAAAGGTATTAGGGAGTCCCAGTCCTGAAATGAAAAATGAATTTACTTTATGTTGTCAAATAATAAATTCCTTGGAAAGTGTTGGTATGGAGGGCAACCGTGGATACGGCTAGCCATGGAAAGTGAAATTATGGTTGAAAAAGGAATAAACTTTATTTTCTGTTTGGGAACCACCTATGATATATCTAGCATGGGAAGTGTTGGGAACTCTAAGTCGTTTTCGTTGGTGGGTTGGATACACCTCCTAAAATGTTTTTTATCTCTATTTTTTCGCTTTGAGGTCTGGCACCTCTACAAATCCCTACTTCCCTCTGCGAAGGGCATTTCTTTTACTTTATGCAATTTTTATTTTTGAATTTGAGTCTCCATCTTCTCTTACAAAAGCACCAACTAGGAGGCAATATGATCGTACTTGAGTATTGGGTGTAGTTAATATGCGAGTGTGTTTCATGAATGGATCAATGATTGAGCATGATGGACTAGGGATAACTTATTTTAGCATTGATATTTTGAAAGACATGGTTGCTTGTTGATATGCTTGAGTATTTAAATTATCATGTTAAAACTAGACTATTGCTTTCAACAATATAAAAGTCCAAATGTCCATGCTATAAAGAAAAGAATATGATATGACATGTTAGGCAGCATTCCACATAAAAAATTCTGTTTTTATCACTTACCTACTCGAGGACGAGTAGGAGTTAAGCTTGGGATGCTGATACGTCTCCAACATATCTATAATTTTTTATTGTTCCATGCTATTATATTATCAATCTTGGATGCTTTATAACCATTTATATCATTTTTTGGTACTAACCTATTGAAACAGTGCCAAGTGCAAGGTGCTATTTTTTCCATGTTTTTTACATAGCAGAAAATCAATACCAAACAGAGTCCAAATGCCACGAAACTTTACGAAGATTTTTTATGGACCAGAAGACACCTAATGGGCCCTGGCTGCGCCTAGGGGGTGCTCCGAGGAGAGCGCAACCCACCAGGGCGCGCCAGGAGGCCCAGGCGCGCCCTGGTGGGTTGTGCCCACCTCGGGTACCCCCCGGACCGCCTCTTTGCTCTATAAATACCCCAATATTCCCAATACTCTAGGGGAGTCAACGAAATATTGATCCAGCCGCCGCAGAGTCTAGAACCACCAGATCCAATCTAGACACCATCTCATATGGGGTTCACCACCTCCATTGGTGCCTCTCTGATGATGCGTGAGTAGTTCTTTGTAGACCTTCGGGTCCGTAGTTAGTAGCTAGATGGCTTCCTCTCTCTTGCTGATTTCTCAAAAATGGTCTCTTGGAGATCCATATGATGTAACTCTTTTTGCGGTGTGTTTGTTGGGATCGGATGAACTTTGAGTTTATGATCAGATCTATCTTTTTATATCCATGAAAGTATTTGAGTTTCTTTGATCTCTTTTATGCATGATCACTTATAGCCTCATATTTCTTCTCCAATATTTGGGTTTTGTTTGGCCAACTTGATCTATTTATCTTGCAATGGGAAGAGGTGCTTTGTAGTGGGTTCGATCTTGCGGTGCTTGATCCCAGTGACAAAGGGGAACCGACACGTATGTATCGTTACTACTAAGGATAAAATGATGGGGTCTATCTCTACATAGATAGATCTTGTCTACATCATGTCATCGTTCTTATTGCATTACTCTGTTTCTCCATGAACTTAATACACTAGATGCATGCTGGATAGCGATCGATGTGTGGAGTAATAGTAGTAGATGCAGGCAGGAGTCGGTATACTAATCTTGGACGTGATGCCTATGTAATGATCTTTGCCTGGATATCGTCATGATTATTTGAAGTTATATCAATTGCCCAACAGTAATTTGTTTACCCACCGTTTGCTATTTTTCTCGAGAGAAGCCACTAGTGAAACCTATGGCCCCCGGGTCTCTTTCTCATATATTTGCCTTTGCGATCTACTTTTATTTGCCATTTATTTTCATATCTATTAATCCAAAAATACAAAAATACTTTGCTGCACTTTATTCTATTTGCGATCTATTTATTCAATCTATTACAACTTTATCCCGTTCGCGCACCAATCTCTAGCGCCGCTACCCGAAAGGGATTGACAACCCCTTTAACACATCTGGTTGCGAGTGGTTGTTATTTGTGTGCAGGGCCTATTTACGTTGTGTTGCTTGGTTCTCCTACTGGTTCGATAACCTTGGTTTCTTCACCGAGGGAAATACCTACCGTCGATGTGCTGCATCATCCCTTCCTCTTTGGGGAAATACCGACGTAGTCCTAGCTGACATCACTACCGTGTGCTAGGAGCGGTACTACCGCACCACGAGGTACTACCGCTGCCATGGGAAGTACTACCGTGGGCCACTGCGGTACTACTGCTCCCTTGAGCGGTACTACTGCACTCCACAGAAAAGTAGCACTTGGAAGTCTTCATCTTTGCAACGACAAGGGAAACGATCCGTGCTGTAAAGAAGCGAAGGAAAGGTGGTGCAAAGGAACATATGTGTACGTGTTGATTCCACCCTAACCTTTCCGAAGTAGACCCCCTCTTAATAGTACGACTTTCCTACGACTCAAATCCACCGAAAAGAAACATAGAGAAACGTCGTCTTCGATAAGCTCCGAGGGGCACCGAATCGTCTTGTGCCTAGACATGAGATATCTGAAATGCTCAATGCACACGATTAGTTCGCAAATGCATTGTCATCAATCACCAAAACCACTTAGGGAGAAATATTCCCTTACAATCTCCCCCTTTTTGGTGGATTGATGAGAATACGGGATTTACACATAGGGATATAAAATGAATATAAGCAAACTCAACATTTATAAAATATAGACAGGCTCCCCCTAGATGTGTGCACTCCTAGATAAGTGCTTTGGACTACACGGCACACATACTAGGATCAACACTCCCCCTATATTTTATAAACAAGGCAATCCTTGCAACAAAATGAATGACACTAAGCATTGAGGCAAGATAAGGTAATGAGCAAGAAGTAAAGGGTACAAGATAGTATAAGCTCACAATGTACTCAACAAACTAGATAATACGGTAAGACAATAAGATAAGCTGAGGACATATGTCTTACACCATATGATAGTCTCCTGGGCTCACACGAACACAACCACAAACCAAAGCAAACGAAGGTTCAACAAAACGAAAGCAAAGCGAAACAAGACTCAACACAAGACTCGCAAATCCTACACTCTCTCCCCCTTTGGCATCGAGACACCAAAAAGGCAGAGAGGACACCTATGACACAAGTGGTGGCAGAACTCCACAGCATCACCAGTCATGTTCCTCCTCCTCAGACTCCTCAGCAGCACGGGATGTAGATGGAACTCCAGTCTCCTCCTCTGACTCACTCCACCAGCAGTGCTGTTTGGTCCACTGCTCCTCATCTATGATCCTCTCCTCAGAGCCATCCTGCACCTCAAGGCCAACCTGACTCATAATAGCCTTGTCACGACGAGGGGCCATCTTGACGTTCACTTGAGCCTGGTACTGACCCTTGGCCTGCATGCAGAAAAGAGCCTTCATCTTGGCCTTGAGCTTCTTGGCCCAAGTTGGCTCAGAAGAGGGAGGAGCGTATCCCTCAGAACTGTCCTCAGCCGCCTCCTCCTCCTCAAACTCACTCACCCACATCCGTCCTAGCAGCCTCAACCTTAGCCCGGGTAGTGGTGTTAGCCCACTTGTTCTTGATGCGTAGCTTGATAGGCTCATGGCGAGTCTAGTCGGGAGCACGAAACTCTTCACCCGGAAAAAGCTTCTCCCAAGTCTTCGAGATCAAGAAAAATAGGTAAGGTCCATAGATGGGCACCTTCGGTTGAACATAGAAAACTGCATCTCACACCACATGATATGAGAGACATCAAATTTATCCATCTGTTGGAGACGTGCCTTCTCACAGGTGAGCATCATATCCACAAGATAGGCATGCACCTTGTCCTTGTCACCTATGCAAGGAAAGAGTGTGTTTTGGAAGATACGGTGCATGATGTCAAGGAACGGGTTCATCACCCAAGTCTTCTTGTCATTGGCAAGCTTCTTCTCAACAAGGTAGGGTTGAAGCTTGTTCTTGTTGGGTGACTCGGGGTTGGCATGTGGGCGGACACCAACGGGCACATTGAGCCCCTCATCACGAACGTTCAACAAGTGCATGACCTCCTTCCACTTAGCAGACATCCTCTTCCTGTTAATCATCCAAGTCATTGTCTGCTGCTCATCTGTGTGGAAGTGGACAAAAGCAAAGAACTGAGCCACAATCTTCAGGTCAAAGTCCATGTGAAAGGTGATGAACTCCTCAATGCCGAACTGCTCCACCAAGTCCATAGGCTCACCAAAATATGCCCGGTTGCTTTCCTTCTTCATATGATGCATGTCAATCCACTGCATTGGCACATAGATGTTCTGCTTGGCCTTGATCACATCAAGGTAGATGAGATTCTGCTGCTTGGTCCAAAACAAATCATTGCCCCTTGTGACCTCCCTCGGGTTGACGTAGGGGTTGAGACTCCTATGAAGCAGAAACTCCCCTTAAGGCATTTCATCCATGCTAACATTTGGCTCCTTGATCTTTTTCGCTGAGGCCTTGACGTGGTGTTGAGGGGCACTGGAGCCCTCAGGTGCGTCTTGATTGCGAAGCCGCTTGGAGCTCATGTCGCGGCTGGGATTTGAGCAACGGACATTGGAGCCACCACCTATGACACACAACACAAACACACAGAAATAACGAGAAGGATCATTGCAAAGAACAAGCCAAAACCAAATGAAACATGTAGAAATGTGATTGGGAGGACAAAACAATGTAATTGTTAACTCCACGGTAGTACTGGGCTAGGGTGCGGAAGTAAAAGTTTACAGCCGCTCTAGCCGCGGTAGTACTGTGTCGGGGTGGCACGGTAGTACCGCGCCTGGAGTGGAAGTAAAATTTTACTTTGTCAGATTTCGGGTTCCGGTAGACCCTTGAGGTTCGAACACTGGGGTGCGCGCGGAGATTTCGCCTTCTACCTACCGGCACCCCTCCGCCTTGCTAAGATCTAAGCTATGGAAAGAACAGCACAAGAGACACAGGGTTTATACTGGTTCGGGCCACCGTTGTGGTGTAATACCCTACTCCAGTGTGTGGTGTGGTGGATTGCCTCTTGGGCTGATGATGATGAGCAATACAAGGAAGAACAGCCTCGCGAGGGTCTGTTCTTGGCTGGGGCGACGAACTGCTAGGAGGAGTTCAGTCACCCTTCTCTCCCTCTCTATTCTCGATTGCGATCTGATCTCCTCTACCCTGTGGGTGGCTAGTCCTATTTATAGGCAAAGGCCCTGGGCCTCTTCCCAAATATTGAGCGGGAAGGGCGCCAACAATTGGCCACTTTGAAGGGGAACATATGGTACACTTATCTTGACTAAAGTTGGTCCTCGCCTGCCAAAGGCTCTGGTGGTGACGCTGGTTGGGGCTCCACAATGACTTCCTCCCTGCCGTTGGACTGGTCTTGGTCTCGTTGCACCGAAACGGGTGCCTTTGCTTGATGCTCTCGCCTGCGCTTGCTCCCTTTGCACCAAAGAGGAAAGGAGGACACTGCGCAGCTGGCGCCCTCCTGGCGCCTTTGGTCATCATGGCTTGCATCACGGGCACCTCGTGAGGTACCCCGCCTTGATCTCTCCACCTCCTCGCGAGCCAGCCTGATGAGGCCGTGCCTGAGGAAGCTCCGTGTTGTCCGCCCCGCGAGGCTTGGCCCCTCGCGAGGGTCTTGGGTTTGTGTTGATGAAGACGGGCCATGCTGGGCCCCCCTTTGAGCCACGCCGCAGGCCACAGGCAGGCAAGTCTGGGGACCCCCGTTCCCAGAACGCCGACAGTAGCCCCCGGGCCCAAGGCGTGCCCGGACTTGGCCGTGCAGGGAGGCGAAAGGGCAAGAGCGAAGCGCCGCGGGCCCTAACAGCCTGCGGCCTTGGGCGCCTCGTGGCGGTTGATTGGACGTGAGTGCCTCAGCAACCGCGCGAGTTGATAAAGGAGCGGCATCTGCCTAGGCTTTGCTTTTTGCTTTCTCCGGTTGCTGCTCAGATCCCCTTTCTTGCGCCTCTCCTTCCTTCCTCCAAAATTTCCAGATCTACTCCGACTGCGTGACCTAGGAAGCCATGGCGCCTCGTTAGTCCCCGGTCGGAGCTTGGTACTCGTCTGCCCTGGACTCGCCGAATGTGTCGGAGGCGAGCCTCGCCCGGTTGCGCCGGATGGCGGCGGCGCAGGGCATCGACGGGGGGAAGGTGTTCAAGGCCGGCTCCGCCACCCCTGAGGGCCAAGGGAGCACCTTCTATCCGTTCTTTGTAAGCGCCATTGCTGCTGGCCTGGTGCCTCCCTTCTCCGAGTTCTTCTTCTCTGTCCTCCGCCATTATAAGCTACAGGCTCTGCATCTCCACCCCAACTCCGTCCTTCTCCTGGCAATCTTCGCCTATTACTGCGAGGCTCACGTAGGGGTGCAGCCCTCAGTGGCCTTGCTGCGCCACTACTTCTACCTCCGGACCTCTCGCGGTCCTGCTTCCGCGTGCGCGAGCTTCATCGCGTACGGTGGCGCCATTGCCATTTCGAACCCCGAGAAAAGGATTGAGGGCTTCAGGAGCAAGTGGGTCTTGGCAGATGCTGGGCGCATCCACCCTCGGCTGATCTTGCCCACGGAGCAACCCACGAGCTCCAGCAATTGGGTCGAGCGGAGCTCGCGGATCCCCACGCGAAGCTGGTGTTGGAGAAGATGGACGCGGACCTGAGGCCGGCCAACATGGCGGCGGCAAAGCTGACCGGCGCGTCGCTGCTGAGGGAATTCCTGGAGCACCAGCTGGCTCCATTTTGGCAGTACTCACTTCCGATGTGGAGGCCCCATCCGAGCCCCGCGGCCTTGGCCGACGAAGATCTGGTTGCGGTCCTCCAATCTCTGGTCGGGGGCGATGTGGCGAGGTTGGAGGGCGCTCCTACGCCCTTGTTCCTCTGCGACGACTGGGAGCAGGTAGTGGAGTCCATGCCCGTCTTCAATGGGGATGGGCCCGTGCCCATGGAAACTCCCGGGGAATCGGTGGACGTGTCCTCCGACGACTCCAGCGAAGAGGAGGAAGGAGGGGAGCGGGAAAAAGGGCCTGACTCCGAGGCGACTGACGGAGAGTCGAGGGCTCCCCTCCCCCGGCGCAAGTCCCGCGTTCTCCGCCTCTCTCCGAGCGATGACGACGAGGATGATGATGAGCAGGACGGCGGGAGCTTGCCCCCGATCCCGAAGAAGGATAGGACCGGGCTGATCTCCCGCGGGTCTGTCCCGGCCCCGAGGCGGACCGCAGACGCGCCTTCCGCTTCCAAGCTTCCCGAGGTTGACCCTTCCAGCCGGCTTTCGGGCTTCAAAGTTGGCCGGAGGCCGCTTGAGCTCACTGGCGACGACCCATAAGCGCTTGATTCTTGTCTTTATTTCTTGTTCTGCTTCTGAGGCTTGACGTCCGCATCTCTTGGATAGGCTGGCGCCCGCAGGAAAGAAGCCGAAGGGAGCTCCTGAGGTTCCATCCGTGGCAGCGCCTCTGCCCGCGAAGGAAGGTGACCGCGACCCACGGGCTTCTCCTACCCGGTCGTCCTCGCGAGGCCTGGCTGAGCCGGCTGGGGCGAGCTCAGCTCCCATGGCCCAAGTGACTCCCGAGGTGCCTTTGCCTGCTGCCGCCACTTCAGCCGTTGGGGCGCAGCAAGTTCCGCCTCAGGATGCTGTGGTCGCGCTGCCGCCTTCTCCTCCTACTCCACCGACTGCTGTCTCTCCGACTCCTCCTGCCGTCCTGGATCGTGCTGTTGCTGAGCTAGACCGGCTGCGGCAGGATCTTCTTGGCGCCGACCCTCGCTTGGTGGCCGGGCGCTTGCAGCTGGCTTCAGGATGGATTTGCTCCGACGCTTCGATTCGGGCGGCGCTGGTCCAGGCCTCGACGGCTTGCGACGAGGAGAGGCAGGCCGTCCTTGAGGCGAAGGCTGCTCGTGAAGCAGCCCTGGGGGAGGTGGTCGACGTCCGTGGTTGCTGCAAGGCGCTGGAGGACGAGCTGTAAGGCCTGCGGGACCAGCTCACGAAAGAGGCCCGCCTTCGCCAAGAGCAGGAAGAAGGCATGAAGGCTCGTGAGGCGGCCGTCAAGGAGAGGGAGGTCAAGCTCAGGAGGCGCCGTGACCGCCTAGGCGCGCTGGAGCAGGAGTTGGGGGCGAGGAAGGTCGAGCTGGACGACAAGGCCCAGGTTCTTGCCGAGGACCGCGTGGTCTTCGCGGATATGGAGGCGAAGGCTCGCTCCTCGCTGAGGATGCTTTACGACAGCGGCCTGGAGAGCCCGCTGGCTGGCGCCAAGGACGGCCCCGCCAAGCTGCTTCCCTTCCTGGTTCGCACTCTTGAAGATGTCGCCCTTGGCCTTGGCCCCACGGCCGAGGCCGAGGCGCATGTCCTGTCTTCTGTAGCGCTGACGCGGGTCCTCACCCACATCTACCTTCGCGATCTCGGCGTCGACCTCGACAGCCTGCTGGAGCCAGTAAGCGGCGAGCGTGCCACTGCCGCTGCCGAGGCCGTGAAGGGTCGTGTGGAGGCTCTGCTGGGGAAGTTCCGGGCCTTTAGCACCAAGCCGAAGCAAGGCGCTGCCGACCCCGCTGCTCCATGAGGCGAACCCACTCCGCGCTGCTCCACCGCCGACAAGTGACTTCGTTGTGGCTCCTGTCCTGCCTTTAATTCCTGCACATGTATCATGCCTCGGGGAGGCGTTTAAACTTGCGTTTGGCATTGAGATAACAGTGTGGACTGTAATATTTGCTTTTGAATTCCTTAAAATTTACGCTTTTCCTTCCTACTTGCTTATGTTCTACGCCGGCAAAGCCCGGCCCCGCGCATACCTCAGCCGCCGTTAGCCCCGACCGGAAACCAGGACGGGACCAAGGAGTGAGGGGCTACGTGACAAGTTAGGCTCCTGAGTCGCGATTCTTAGGAGTCCCCCTTGGCGCACGAACAACAAGTAGGGAGGTGTGATGTGGGTGGATCTGCCGTTCTACGTCTGCAGAGCCCGGCCGCGCGCATACCTCAATTGCTGTTAGCCTTTCGGAACTAAGGAGTGAGGGGCTACGTGACCAGTTAGGCTCCTGAGTCGCGATGCTCAGGAGCCCCCCTTGACGCTCAAACGGCCTTCGTACCTTGGCTCCGCTCGGGGAGAGACGCGCGACGAACCAGGCCCGGGGGGGCCTGGCTGGGTGGCGTGCATCTGGGTGTGACCCAGGCGCAGCCCCCGTGCCCAGCCCCCTCACGTGGCACTCCCAAGGGGAGGCGTTACAATGAGGCTAGACACTGAGCTCTAGGCTCCTTGAGGTTGATGCAGCCCGGGGGCTGCCCTCAGTTGTTTATCACCAGCGCGGAGCATAGCGCTTCCGTATGTGTACGGGCATAGCCGCTCCTCGGCAGTATCGTCAGCCAGCGCGGAGCATGGTACTTCCACTGGTACGTGGGAGGGGGCTCCCCTCCGGGAGGAGCCCCCGGGGCGTGTACAGCCCCGCCCTGACACGTGGCTGGCACGGTAGGGCCTGGCGAGGTGTATCTGGGCACCCGTGAGCCAGCGCGGGACACACGGGGCCCTACCTCTAGGCGGGTTGCGCCTGGCACTGGGCCTTATCTTGTGATGTGTCCCTGCAAATTTGGTTAGATGCCGGCACTCTACGTCCTCGGGTCCCGGCCCTCGAGCGGGTCTCAGCCGTCGCTGGTATGCCAGGTCGCGATGCCGCGGACAAGGCCAGAGGGTGAGGGCTGGAGAGCCAGTAAGAGCCCTGAGTCGCGATGCTCAGGTACCCCCCCTTTAACGTGCAAGTGGTCGGCATGGAGAAGAAGAGGTGCCGTGGACAGGCATCAAATAATCAAGCATGGTGGGTCGAACGCATAGCCGGAAATAAATGCAAAAGGGATACATGCCGCTGGGTCTGGCCCGAGCGACTTGGGGGATGATGCAGCCCGAGGGGCGCCCCCAACAAGGTAAGCTAACAACATGAAATAAAAGGGATACATGCCGCAGGGACGGACCCACGCGGCCTGGGAATAATGCATCCCTGGGGGGCGCTCCCAGCTGGAAATGAGACTTGAAAGATGTCACCTGATGATGTTGAGGACGAAGGAGTGTTGGTGTAGCAGACTCGGTGGGCTGCGGAAGCCGATCCTCACGAGCCCCCAGGCCCAGGGGCCTCGGGAGGCTCCGGAGGCGCTGGTGGCTCCTCGCGGACCATCTCCATCTCCGCCAGGGCTGCGGAACGCCTGGCCTCTTGAGCCTCCATGATACCCCTCATGAGGCGCTGGTACGTGGCAGCCGCGTTCGGCAAGCCGCAAGGCATGCGAACGTAGCTATGGGGTGGACCTTCACAGCGCCCCACTCGCGAGGGCCAGAGGCGCTCCAGAGAGGCAACTCGATTGAGCCCTGGTATGTCGATGCAGACGCGCAGCCCACCATCCTCGCCTGGATGGGGAGCCACAGCTGGTAGGCGGCGGCCGCCTTTCATGACTCTTGACTCCTGTAGCTCTTGAGTGGCCTTGCCGACGAACTCCTGAGGGTCTGGCTCTCCTTGCCTTACTCCTTCTTGAGGGAAACGTGCTTCGAAACACGCCTCCATGTGGTGCCCAAGCGCCTCCCTCGTGACCTTAGCCAGGTCGGTGGCCCTCCAGGCGCCGGGCGTGCTTTCCTATGCGATGGAAGGAAGTTCCCCCTGGGCAGACGCGGGCCCTGAGGGGCCGGGCCGGACGATGTCTTCTTCTTCTTGGGGGCGGTCTCGGGAAGCCTCCTGCTTCCGCGATCCGGGTCTTCCAATGATGCGGCCTGAAAGGCTCGTTCCAGGGAACACACCGCGTCCTTCTCTTCACAGGGCACCGTGATGACTCCGCCACTTCCTGGCATCTTGAGGACATTGTAGCCGTGGTGAGTTACGGCCATGAACTTGGCCAGCGCTGGGTACCCAAGGATGGCGTTGTACGGCAGGCGAATGTGGGCGACGTCGAAGTCGATGAGCTCGGTGCGGTAGTTGTCGCGTGCCCCGAAGGTGACAGGGAGGCGGACCTGCCCAATTGGGACCGTGGAGCCATCGGTGACTCCGGAGAAAGGCTTGGTTGGCTGAAGCTGGTTGTAGGGCACTTGGAGATTGTTGAATGTTTCCACGGACAGGACGTTGAGCCCTGCCCCGCCATCGATGAGGGTCCTGGTGACCACCACGTTGCTGATGATTGGGGAACAAAGCATCGGGAGGACTCCGGCTGTGGCCGCACACTTGAGCTGATCTGCTGAGCTGAACGTGATGGCGCACGCCGACCACCTGAGAGGGCGCATGGCTTCGAGCTTGGGGAGGACTGCATTCACTTCGCGGGCGAATTTCTTGAAGATGTGTTGAGAGGCTGGGGCTTGAGCCCCGCCCAGGATGCAGGCGATCGCGCGCGGCTCCTGGAAGCCCCCAGCCCCCTCGTCCTGATGGCGGTCCTCGTTTCTCCTTGGCTGCGGCGGCAGCGGAGGCAGGCCTGCGTTGCCTTGCGGGCGATCCTTGCGAGGCTAATCCCTCCAGTCTTCCTCGCGAGGCGGGTCTTGTGTAACGCCCCGAGACCGATGTGCCAGGTGTCCTCTAGTTATTCGCTGTTGTTGCCTTGTCATTGCTTGCGTGTCATGCTTTGCATATCATGTCATCATGTGCATTTCATTTGCATACATGTTCGTCTCATGCATCCGAGCATTTCTTCCCGTTGTCCGTTTTGCAATCCGGCGCTCTGTTCTCCTCCGGTGGTCATTTCTACCTTCTTTCATGTCTGGGGATTAAACATTTCCGGATTGGACCGAGACTTGCCAAGCGGCCTTGGTTTACTACCGGTAGACCGCCTGTCAAGTTTCGTATCATTTGGACTTCGTTTGATACTCCAACAGTTAACCGAGGGACCGAAAAGGCCTCGTGTGTGTTGTGGCCCAACACCCCTCCAATTTGGCCCAAAACCCACCTAACTCTGCTCCATCATCTAGAGCGTTCGATCACGATCGCATGGCCGAAAACCGCACCTCATTTGGACTCTCCTAGCTCCCTCTACCTATAAATATGTGTCTCCCTCCAAAAATCCCGCAGTCCAAACCCTAAAATTCCTCCCCGCGCGCCGCCGGACGCGTCCTCACCGGCCGGACATGTCCACCCCGCCCGGCCACCTCACTCCGACCAATGAGGAGATGCCACATCACCCCCTCCGCCGCTCTCTTCCAATCGCGCACCTCCACGCATCCCCAGCCAGCTCCCTCACCACCGCGGCCCGCGGCGCCCAGATCCGGCCCGCCCGGGCCCAAGCCGCCGCCGCCCGAGACGCTCCTGCCCCGCCGCCCGAGACGCGCCCGCCGCCGTGCGCCTGCTCGCTGGTGCTCTCTTCCGCCGGCTTCTCTCTCGCTGGACGCCGCCACCTTCACCGGCGACCTCCACCGACCTCGCCGCCATGGGGATTCGCCGGAGCGGAGCTCTCTCGACGCCGGCCTCGCCTCCCGTTGTCGGTTTCGCCCGGGAACAGAGCCGCCACCACCGGATCCCTCGCCCTTCGACGCCCTTCGTCCGGCGCCGCTCGCCGTCGCCGGAGCACCAGAGTGGCCGCCGCCTCGCTCGATCGGGAGGAGCCCGATCCACGCGTCCCCGTTGACCTCTTCGCGGGCCCCGTCTTCGGCCCAACGCGCCGGCCTCGCTAGGCCTGCCTCGCTTCTTCTTCGTTTTGGGCTCGGCCCAGTGGTGAGCAGCCCGACTAAATCCCGCCCGTGCGACTCATAACTATTTGACGCTCAATGAAATTCTACTAAGTCCCCGAGATTCCCAGATCCAAGTGCCCATGTTCATCATGCCATATCTTTGCATCCGTAGCTCCGATTCATGCATATAGCATATCAAAATGTTCATCTCAGAGAGTACATCATTTCATTCCATTGCATCATTTTCATTTGAGTTCATCTTGATGCCCGAAATGCTGTTAGAAGAGGGCTACTTGAGTTAATTGTCAGATCTGCTACTCCATTTAGGTTTTTGTCATTTTTGCCATGATTAATGTGTGCATGCTTTGCCCTGATGCTCTACATGTGTTTTGTTAAGGGTTTTGTCATCTTTCTAGAGGTGCAACCCATGTATTTTTAGGATGTGTGTGGTGTCTAGTGCAAGCTTGCAAAGAGGTGCACTTGCTAATTCTGTTTTCAGGGACTTAGCAATTCCACCAAGTCCTTGAGCTATTTATCTCATGATGCCATATGTTCTTGTTGTTTTCTAGTGATCCGTGCCTCTTTTGGGGATGATCAGTAAGAGAGTTTTGTTAATCTTGTAGTGATCTATCCATCCATGTATTTGTTTGCATTTATGGAGCACCCTAGCTTGAGTCAATCGAGCTCTACTTTTGCTACTTTATGAATCTGGGCAGATTGTCAACTTGTTTGCAATTTTGCCGGTGATGTTGTAGTTGATCCGTGCATGCTATGCTATTGTTCTTGCCATGTCTAGCTTGAATTTTGTGCCTTCTTGATGGATGTATGCTTGTCTTGCCATGACTTGCTCTGTAGTGAGTGCATCGAGCTCGTAAACATGCCTACTTGAGTTATATTTCAGCATGTGTCAGTTTTTCACTAAGTCTGAAACTGATTATGTTTTTGCTATGTTCACATGCTTGCAATTGTATGCTTGTCTTGCCATGACTTGCTCTGTAGTGAGTGCATCGAGCTCGTAAACATGCCTACTTGAGTTATATTTCAGCATGTGTCAGTTTTTCACTAAGTCTGAAACTGATTATGTTTTTGCTATGTTCACATGCTTGCAATTGTATTTTCTGATCCCTTTTGGCTCAAGGTCACTAAGGGACTTTTCTTAAGCTCTTTGAGTAGCTCCATGCCATGCTTTACTTTGCCATGTTCAGGTCCTGTAGCATGTAGTTTTGTTGCTCCGAAGAGGGCTACCTGATCTGAAATTCCAGACAAGTGTTAATTTCACTAAGTCTGAGATCTGTTTGCCATTTGCATTTTTGCCATGCTTGTTTGAACCTGTTAATGGATGAATTGACCGTAGCTCAGTGCTAGACTTTTGTTAAGCATCTTGTGTGCATCCCTGACATGTATTTAGTTGACATGTTTGGGTGCTGTAGCATGTTCATCTCATTGCATTTAGATGCCTACTTGCTGTAAATCGCAGACCGGTGTCATATTTGAATTGCTTGCCAATTCCAAACCGTAACTCCGATTCCGGCGTTCTTTATATCGTTTTCAAGCGATTTCATCTCATCTTTCCAGTGGCACACTTGGTTTTGCAAGTTGAGGCCAGGTTCATGCATTTCCTTCCATATCTTGCATTTTGCATCCCGCATCGCATCCCGCATAGCATATCATCTTTGCATTGTGTTGTTTGAGTTTGCATGTGGTTGATTGTATCCTTGTTGCTTGTTTGTCTTGTTTGGGTAGAGGCGGGAGACGAGTTCGCTAATGAGGAGCCCGTTGAGTTTGCTTTTAAGGATCCAGTCAACTCTGACAACTGTGCAGGCAAGATGATCACACCCTCGAAATCACTACTATCTTTGCTATGCTAGTTTGCTCGCTCTTTTGCTATGCCATTTATACGATGCCTACCACTTGCTTGCAAGCCTCCCAAATTGCCATGTCAAACCTCTAACCCACCATTGTCCTAGCAAACCGTTGATTGGCTATGTTACCGCTTTGCTCAGCCCCCTCTTATAGCGTTGCTAGTTGCAGGTGAAGATTGGAGGCCGTTCCTTGTTGGAACATTTATTTACTTGTTGGGATATCATTATATTGCCTTGTTATCTTAATGCATCTATATACTTGGTAAAGGGTGGAAGGCTCGGCCTCTCGCCTAGTGTTTTGTTCCACTCTTGCCGCCCTAGTTTCCGTCATATCGGTGTTATGTTCCCGGATTTTGCGTTCCTTACGCGGTTGGGTTATAATGGGAACCCCTTGATAGTTCGCCTTGATTAAAGCTTTTCCAGCAATGCCCAACCTTGGTTTTACCATTTGCCACCTAGCCTTTTCTTTCCCTTGGGTTCTGCAGACTCAAGGGTCATCTTTATTTTAACCCCCCCGGGCTAGTGCTCCTCTGAGTGTTGGTCCACCTGTCAGCTACCGGTGGCCACCAGGGGCAACTCTGGGCTGGCCTACCCGTACCTAGGACAATCTGAGTGTGCCCTGAGAAAGAGATATGTGCAGCTCCTATCGGGATTTGTCGGCACATTCAGGCGGTGTTGCTGGTCTTGTTTTAACCTGTCGAAGTGTCTTGAATTACCGAGATACCGAGTCTGATCGGAACATCTTGGGAGGAGGTCTATTCCTTCGTTGACCGTGAGAGCTTGTCATGGGCTAAGTTGGGACTCCCCTGCAGGGATTTGAACTTTCGAAAGCCGTGCCCGTGGTTATGGGCAGATGGGAATTTGTTAATGTCCGGTTGTAGATAACTTGAACCTTAACTTAATTAAAATGAATCAACCGAGTGTGTTACCGTGATGGCCTCTTCTCGGCGGAGTCCGGGAAGTGGGCACGGTGTTGGAGTAATGTTTGCGTAGGTTGCTCTCTAGTTTCTCGCTCGCGCTTTGCCTCCTCTTCTCGCTCTCCTTTGCGAATAAGTTAGCCACCATACTTGCTAGTCGCTTGCTGCAGCTCCACTTATATTTTACCTTGCCATACCTATAAGCTTAAATAGTCTTGATCGCGAGGGTGCGAGATTGCTGAGTCCCTGTGGCTCACAGATTACTATTACACCAGATGCAGGGCCTGATGATTCCGCTCCAGGTGACGCGTATGAGCTCAAGTGGGAGTTCGACGAAGACTCTCAACGTTACTATGTTTCCTTTCCCGATGATCAGTAGTGGTGCCCAGTTGGGGGTGATTGGGACCGTGTCGCATGTTGGGTTCTCTTTTATTTTGGCGCTGTAGTCGGGCCATGAGTGTTTGGATGATGTAATGTTATTTATGTACTTGTTTGACGTGGCGAGTGTAAGCCAACTATGTTATCTCCCCTTTTATTATCATATTACATGGGATGTTGTGAAGATTGCCTAACTTGCGACATATGCCTTCAATGCGATTATGTCTCTAAGTCATGCCTCGACACGTGGGAGCTATAGTCGCATCGAGGGTGTTACATCTTGCCAGTGATCCTCGCGAGGTCGATCGCGCCACCCTTGGCGCGGGCAGCGGTCTTCCCAGCGTCCTGCGTTCCTTCCTCCTCCTCGACCGTAGCCCCAGTCACCGCGGTCGGGGCGACGGCCGATCCTTCCTTCTCGCACGGCTCGGAGCTCTTGACATTCGTTGGTGTTGTGGGTGTGGAGGTCATGGTACACACAGTACCGACTGCCCTTGGAAGATTCGGGCTGATCTCTACCCCGCTTGGTGTCTGGTTCTGCCGCGAGCACGGCAGCCCCCTTGCGCTTCACATCCTTGGCCTTGGGCTTCTTCTCTTCTGGGTCTGCGGCAGGCAGCTCGAGGAGGGAGAGACGCCCTTCTTCAGCCCTGGCGCACTTGGTTGCCAAGTTGAACAACTCCAAGGAAGTGCACATGTCTTCATGCATCGCCAGCTCCTCCTTCATCTTGACATCGCACACGCTGTCGGAGAAGGCTGAGATGATGGCCTCCTCGGTCACCTTGGGAATCTTGAGGCGTGCGTTGTTGAAGCGCTGGATGTACTTCTGCAGGGTCTCTCCGGGTTGTTGCTTGATGCGGCGCATGTCGCTCACGGCGGGTGGCCGGTCGCGAGTACCTTGGAAGTTGGCGATGAAGCGGGTGCGCATCTCGTCCCAGGAGGAGATCGTGCCTGGAGCCAGGTTCAGGAGCCAGGTGCGGGCCCCGTCCTTGAGCGCCATGGGAAACCAGTTCGCCATGACCTTCTCGTCTCCGTTGGTAGCTTCGATGCCCAGATCATAGAGCTGGAGGAACTCCGCAGGGTCGGCCATGCCATCGTAACGAGGAGGTAGGTCTGGCTTGAACTTGCCGGGCCACGCGACGCTGCGTAGCTCGGTGGTGAAGGCACGGCAGCCTGCTGTGGCCACGGGAGGCCTTGGGTGACGGAGAGCTTGGTCTTGCATGTCCCCACGTGCTGCAGCTGGGAGCAGCGCGGGGTCTTGACGTGCGGGAGCAGGAGCATGGTCGCGGCGTGCTGGAGCAGGGAGCACCCGGGCAGCTTCTTGCGGGCGAGGGACTTCTTGGCAGCTCTGCTCTTGCCGCGATGGCACCTGACGGAGCGGGTTCCGCCCAGGGGCCACGCGCCTTGGAGCCATGGCGCCTTCTTGAGGAGGAGGCGGCTGGGGCGCCCCCGGAGCTTCGTCACCCGCGCGGGGCGGGGTGCGGTGCAGCGGAACGGACGGCGCAGGAGAGCTCCCTGCGGCGCGGACGAGATCGGCGACGCGGTAGAGCCATTCTTCGTAGACGTCGTCGACGGGATGGTAGCGCAGGAGCTCGTTTGCCGCGATGAGCGCAGCTCGAGCCTCCATGGGTGCGCGGAGCGCGCGGGACGAAGAACCAGCTGGGGTGAGCGAGGGAGTAGCGGTGCGGCCGTCTTGCCGCACGGACGGATGCTGAGACGATGCTTGCTGCTCGTCCCCCGCCGGGCCGGTGGCGGCGTTGATGGCAGGTGACGGGGAACGGCGAGGACGCCCGCCGACAGGAGCCGTCTGGGCGATGCAGGAGGCGAGAGTGGCCCGGCGCTCGGCGCGGGCCCGACGAGCGTCAGACATGGACGCAATGGTCGGAGGAGAATGGGGTGGTGGAAGACGAATTCCGGTGCACCCCTACCTGGCGCGCCAAATGTCGGATTTCGGGTTCCGGCAGACCCTTGAGGTTCGAACACTGGGGTGCGCACGGAGATTTCGCCTTCTACCTACCGGCACCCCTCCGCCTCGCTAAGATCTAAGCTATGGAAAGAACAGCACAAGAGACACAGGGTTTATACTGGTTCGGGCCACCATTGTGGTGTAATACCCTACTCCAGTGTGTGGTGTGGTGGATTGCCTCTTCGGCTGATGATGATGAGCAATACAAGGAAGAACAGCCTCGCGAGGGTCTGTTCTTGGCTGGGGCGACGAACTGCTAGGAGGAGTTCAGCCACCCTTCTATCTCCCTCTATTCTCGATTGCGATCCGATCTCCTCTACCCTGTGGGTGGCTAGTCCTATTTATAGGCAAAGGCCCTGGGCCTCTTCCCAAATATTGAGCGGGAAGGGCACCAACAATTGGCCACTTTGAAGGGGAACATCCGGTACACTTATCTTGACTAAAGTTGGTCCTCGCCTGCCAAAGGCTCTGGTGGTGACACTGGCTGGGGCTCCACAATGACTTCCTCCCTGCCGTTGGACTGGTCTTGGTCTCGTTGCACCGAAATGGGTGCCTTTGCTTGATGCTCTCGCCTGCGCTTGCTCCCTTTGCACCAAAGAGGAAAGGAGGACAATGCGTGGCTGGCGCCCGCCTGGCGCCTTTGGTCATCATGGCTTGCGTCACGGGCACCTCGTGAGGTACCCTGCCTTGATCTCTCCGCCTCCTCGCGAGCCAGCCTGATGAGGCCCTGCCTGAGGAAGCTCCGTGTCGTCCACCCCGCGAGGCTTGGCCCCTCGCGAGGGTCTTGGGTCTGTGTTGATGAAGATGGGCCGTGCCTAGGCCCCCCTTTGAGCCACGCCACAGGCCGCAGGCAGGCAAGTCTGGGGACCCCCGTTCCCAGAACGCCGACATACTTCCGCGCCCCGGGCGGTAGTACCGCTCCAGCGGAGCGGTAGTACCACACGAGGATGGTTCTCGGGCGAGCGAGCGGTAGTAGCGCTCCAGGAGGAGCGGTAGTACCGCATGGATTCAAATCCATCAAGAACAACATCTCTGGATCTAAAAATATCTACAAAATTAGATCGGTACGACCGTTGATCAAAACTACACTGTTGTGTCACACCAAATAGCATATCTACTGCACTAGCACTCTCCTACAATCTCCTCTTGCAAATATTTACCCGAAAATCACACGAACTAGACATGCATCTCCCCAAGATCTAGAAGCACAAGGAATAAACAAAAAGAGAGGGACTAGGGGAGATATCGGGGTCCATGGCAAGAGGGTGAGGTGGGGAATGATTCCACCAGTCAAAATGTGAGGAGAGCGGCCGGAGACGGAGATCTGACGAGGTCCTCCGGCATCATTCTTGCACAGGACAGAGAGAAGGAGTGGGGAAAAGAGATGAATGGGTATGGGGGAGTTGGAACTCCCCCTGCCCGCTCTTAACCCCCACGCGCTCGTGACTGCGAGGTAGTACCGCGGGTCATCGTGGTAGTACCACCTGGGCGGAAGTACCGCACACAGGGCGGTAGTACCGCTCTTCTAGCGGCAGTAAAAAATTACTGCCACGATGGAAGCGGTAGTACCATTCCCGGGATGCAGCTGTGCATGCTCAGGGCAACCCATCTCGTGCGCTAGTACCGTGGCTTGCCACGGTAGTACCGTAAACCCAAGAAAGTGCAAGTTTCAACAAAAACAGAAAACACGGCCTTTGCAACGCAACCTTCAAGCAACTGGACACACAAAAGAGCACACACACGAGGCAACTCAAACACAAACGCGGCTCAAAAGGGAAGGCAAAATACAACAAGGACCAAACACGAAACACAACCTCTCCAAACAGAGGGCGGTGGCTGGAGCCACCTATGTTTGAGTCGATTGGTATGGTACCGCGAAGAATTATCCTTGGGCCTATGACCAAAACTTGTCTTTGAAGCACAAGTACCATAAAAAATGGCTAATGTGAAAGAGTTGATCAATTTATGTATAATGGGGGGAGGGAGAGTTCATTGAGAGAACAACACTCCCCCTATGTCCATGCCTACACCTAAACAAGACATCAAGATGAGTATGGTGGGGTGTGCAAGGGTTCAAGCCACATTGCTCGAATCAATGATATTTAGCTCATGCCTTAACTCGCGAAATCTTGCTTCATCCAAGGGCTTCGTGAATATATCTGCAAGGTTATCATGAGTGTTGACATAGTTGAGCTTGATCCCACCTTGCCTAATATGATCCCGAATAAAGATATACCGAATCTCAATATGCTTCGTCTTGAAGTGTTGCACCGGGTTGAGAGAGATCTTCATGGCACTTTCATTGTCACACAAAAGAGGCACTTTGTCACAAATGACACTGTAATCCTTTAAAGTTTGCCTCATCCAAAGAAGTTGAGCACAACAACTACCGGCGGCCAAATACTCCGCTTCGGTGGACGAGAGAGAGACACAAAACTTTGCTTCTTAGAAGACCAACTCACCAAAGAGCAACCAAGAAATTGGCACCCTCCAAAAGTTGACTTCCTATCCACTTTGTCTCCCGCCCAATCCGAGTCTGAAAATCCCACAAAGTTGAAGTTAGCTCCTATCGGGTACCATAAGCCAAAGTTTGGGGTATGAGCCAAATATCAAAAGATTCGCTTGACCGCCACATAGTGGCTTTCCTTAGGTGCGGCTTGAAATGGTGCACAAATTCCCACACTCAACATGATATCTAGTCTAGATGCACAAAGGTAAGGCAAGGAGCCAATCATGGAGTGATATACCTTTTGATCCACCGCTTTACCATTGGGATCTATGTCAAGTTGGCATTTAACGGGCATTGGAGTGGAAGCCGGCTTGACATCACTTAGCTTGAATCTCTTGAGCATGTCTTGAGTGTATTTGGCTTGGTTGATGAAGGTTCCTTCTCTTCTTTGCTTGATTTCGAACCCGAGAAAGAACTTCAACACTCCCATCATGGACATCTTGAACTTCGAGGTCATGAGAGCGGCAAATTCCTCATTGAAAGCTTTGTTAGGGGAACCAAATATAATATCATCAACATATAGTTGGCATACAAACAACTCCCCTGTGGCCTTCTTAGTAAAAAGAGTGGGGTCGATTTTCCCAATTTCAAACCCACGATCTTGCAACAACTCGGTAAGGTGCTGATACCACGCACGTGGGGCTTGTTTAAGGCCATAGAGTGCCTTATCGAGTTGGTACACATGATTGGGAAACTCGGGATCCTCGAACCCCGAGGGTTGTTTGACATACACCAACTCATTAATAGGACCATTAAGAAAATCACTCTTCACATCCATTTGTTGCAACTTGAAGTTATGATGAGAAGCATATGTAATCAACAAATGAATAGATTCAAGGTGAGCAATGGGAGCGAAGGTTTCACCTTAGTCGATACCCTCGACTTGGGAGTAGCCTTGTGCCACCAAACGAGCCTTGTTGCGAATGATAATCCCATGAGCATCTTGTTTGTTCTTGAATATGCACTTGGTTCCAATGACATTATGGTTCCCCGTTGGCCTTGGCACCAATCTCCACACCTTGTTGTGCTCGAAGTTGTTGAGTTCTTCGTGCATGGCATTAAGCCAATCCGGATCCTCGAGCACCTCATAGACCTTTTGGGGTTCAACACAAGAAACAAAAGCATGATTCTCACAATAGTTTGCTAATTGTCTACGAGTGCTTACCCCCTTTCTTAAGCTTCTGAGCACATTCGTCATGAGATGATCTTTGGTAGTGAGCTTGGATGCAATCTTGGCGGCACGACGCTCCAATTCCTCCTCAGGAGATAGTTGAGGAGCGGTAACTTGATTATCTTGAGCGTCATCTTGAGCTTGCTCTTGATCTTAAACTTGCTCGGTGGTGAGAACTTGACCTTGGGCATCACTTGGTGGTTCATCACCAACTTGAGGTTGATCTTGCCCTTGATCTTGTTCATTTGGTTGAGGGCCTTCACTTTGTTGTTCGGAAGCGTGTGGGTCTTGGGTTGGTGATGGTTCCACTTGAGTGGAACATTGTCCTTCTCCTTCGGCCACAAGGGGTTCCTCAATGGGTAGGATATGACCAACACCCATTCTTCTTATGGCTTGGGGAGGAATTTCATCACCTACATCACAAGTACCACTTTTCTCCACTTGGGAGCCATTATTCTCATCAAACTCCACGTTACACGTCTCCTGAATGAGTCCGGTGGACTTGTTGAGGACACGGTAAGCATGAGAGTTTGTAGCATAACCAGCAAATATGCCCTCATGAGCTCTAGCCTCAAATTTAGACAAATGAACACCTTTCTTGAGAATGAAACACTTACATTCGAACACCCGGAAGTACTTGAGGTTTGGCTTGTTACCGGTGAGAATCTCATATGGAGTCTTGTTCAAGCCTATGCGGAGGTAGAGCCGATTGGATGCATGACACGCGGTGTTGATGGCTTCGGCCCAAAAGTTGTATGGAGACTTGAACTCCACCATCATGATCCTTGCCGCATCCATCAACGTCCGGTTCTTCCTCTCCACCACACCATTTTGTTGAGGGGTATAAGGTGCGGAATATTGATGCTTGATCCCCTCATCACTAAGAAACTCATCCAAGGTGTAGTTCTTGAACTCGGTGCCGTTGTCACTTCTTATCATCAAGATCTTTGCATTGTGTTGACGTTGAGCTTCATTTGCAAAGTCGATGACGGTTTGTTGGGTCTCATTCTTCCTCTTGAAGAAATATACTCAAGTGTATCTTGAATAATCATCCACAATCACCAAACAATACTTTCCACCCCCAAGACTATCAAAGGATGGAGGTCCAAAGATATCCAAGTGAAGGAGCTCCAAGGGCCTCTTCGAGTAGATGATAGTAGTGGGAGGGTGAGCCTTCTCATGTAGCTTTCCTTCAATACAAGCACTGCAAGCACGATCTTTGGCAAAACTAACATTTGTTAGTCTAGGGACATGGTCCCCCTTGAGAAGACTTTGCAAAGATCTCATATTGACATGGGCTAAACGGTGATGCCAAAGCCATCCCACGTCAACTTTAGCCATTAGGCATGTCGCGGTCTTAGTGGGTCGCTCCGAAAAGTTAATCACATAAAGACCGTTTTTGACATGCCCAACAAAGGCTACTTTAATAGTCTTGATCCACAAGAGGGCCACGGTATCAATATCAAAGAAAGTGGCAAAGCCCATGAGTGCAAGTTGACGAACGGAAAGTAAATTGTATGCAAGGGACTCAACAAGCATGACTTTCTCGACCGTGAGATCATGAGAAATGACAACCTTGCCAAGACCCAATACCTTAGAAGACGAGGCATCACCCCACTCGACATTGGTGGGAATAGATGAAATCTTGTGCACGTCCACCACCAAGTCCTTGCTTCCGGTCATATGATTTGTGGCTCCACTATCGAGCAATCATGACCCCCCACCGGAAGCAAACACCTACAAGAGATCAATGCTTGGTTTTAGGTACCCATTTTGTAATGGGTCCTTTGATGTAAGTAACAAGGGTCTTAAGAACCGAAATAGACCATTCAATGTACTCATAAGGAGAACCAACGAATTTAGCATAAACATGCCCATCACTAGCATGACATAACACATAAGAAGGGTTAAAGTCGCCGGCTTTGTTGGAAGGGGAGGCATTGCCCTTCTTGACACCACCACCCTTCACATTGTTCTTATTCTCCTTAGGATCATCCTCCCCCTCCTTCACAAAAGTTTGCTTGAGAGGAGGAGGCCATTTGGCCTTGTCATTCTTCTTCTTGTTCTTGGACTTGGGTGCAAACCCAATTCCCTCCTTGGCCACAACTTCCTTTCGATTGCTCAAAAGGTCGTGGACGTTCTTCTCTCCTTGTATGCAAGACACAAGGACTTTCTCAAGTTGCACCTTCAACTTTGCATTCTCCTCCACAAGATGCACGTGCTGACAACACGGGTTAGTAGCATTTGCATTATCAATTAAAACCATATGAGGAAATGTGGCTTTCTCCTCGGTTAGCTTCACTTGGAGTTGACCATGAGACTCTTTGAGGCTAGCATGAGCACCCTTCAAGGCCTTGTGAGCCTTGTTGTCAGATTTCGGGTTCCGGCAGACACTTGAGGTTCGAACACTGGGGTGCGCACGGAGATTTTGCCTTCTACCTACCTGTGCCCACCGTCGCGCTAAGATCTAAGCTATGGAAAGAACAGCACAAGAGACACGGAGTTTATACTGGTTCGGGCCACCGTTGTGGTGTAATACCCTACTCCAGTGTGTGGTGTGGTGGATTGCCTCTTGAGCTGATGATGATGAGCAATACAAGGAAGAACAGCCTCGCGGGGGTCTGTTCTTGGCTGGGGCGATGAACTGCTGGGAGGAGTTCAATCACCCTTCTCTCTCTCTCTTCTCGATTCTCTCTCCGATTTCGATCCAATCTCCTCTACCCTGTGGGTGGCTAGTCCTATTTATAGTCAAAGGCCCTGGGCCTCTTCCCAAATATTGAGCGGGAAGGGAACCAACAATTGGCCATTTTGAAGGGGAACATCTGGTACACTTATCCTGACTAAAGTTGGTCCTCGCCTGCCAAAGGCTCTAGCGGTGACGCTGGCTTGGGCTCCACAATGACTTCCTTCCTGCCGTTGGGCCGGTCTTGGTCTCGTTGCACCGAAACGGGTGCCTTTGCTTGATGCTCTCACCTGCGCTTGCTCCCTTTGCACCAAAGAGGAAAGGAGGACACTGCGCGGGCTGGCGCCCACCTGGCACCCTTGGTCGTCATGGCTTGCGTCACGGGCACCTCGTGAGGTACCCCACCTTGATCTCTCCGCCTCCTCGCGAGCCAGCCTGATGAGGCCGTGCCCGAGGAAGCTCTGTGTCGTCCGCCCCGCAAGGCTTGACCCCTCGCGAGGGTCTTGGGTTTGTGTTGATGAAGATGGGCCCTGCTGGGCCCCTCCTCGAGTCACGCCACAGGCCACAGGCAGGCAAGTCTGGGGACCCCCGTTCCCAGAACACCGACAGTAGCCCCCGGGCTCAAGGCGCGCCCGGACTCGGCCGTGCAGGGAGGCGAAAGGGAAAGAGCGAAGCGCCGCGGGCCCTAACAGCCTGCGGCCTTGGGCGCCGCGTGGCGGTTGATTGGACGTGGGCGTCTCCACTTCCCCACAGCGCCTCGGCAACTACGCGGATTGGACAAGTCCCTGCATGCAAAGCGGGTCATGATTACCTGCGATCGTGGGGGCCGACGGTTGGCCCTCGCCGGCTATAAGTACGGATCGGCGCGCGCCCTTCCAGTTCATCCCCCCTCGCTTCTCCTTCTTCTTCATGGCCCCGTCGAGGAGGTTCTGGACGCAGAGAAGGGGAAGGCTCACCAGGTTGAGCCTGCCTCTCCCCTGCCCAAGCACGACCGAGGGCGTCCTCGCAAACATCCTGTGGCCACCACGGCAGCTCCCCGCGGCCGTGGAGACGATTTCCAGCACGGTGACGGGCGGACTGCTGTGGCCGGGGGGCGCGCTTCGGTCGTGCATTCCCCTAGGCCGCGCTTTCGCGCTGCAGAGGTGCTGCCGGAGTTCGTTGTGTGGTCGGCGGAGCCGACTAGCACCCGGCTTCAACTTCCTTGCTTCCTCCTCAGCGAGCTCCCGGCCGGCGCCCCGGGCGGCCTCTGGCTTCAGGAAGACGGCTGCTGCAGCCGGGCCTCATGGGATTCACTGGAGGTCTCCGCAGCCGGGAGCCTGGCCTTGACCCGTGGTTGGCAGACATTTGCCCGCGCGCGTGGCCTGAGCCGTTGGTGCACCCTGCACTTCAAGTTTGACGGCGATGCCACCCTCTACGTTAGGGTGTTTGGGGAAGATGGTCACCGCGCAGGGTGCTTCCCTAAGGACGACGACCGCAGCCGGGAACCCAACCCCGGCGATGATGGAGAGGACAGCGCTCGCGTGATTGGCGGCGCTCAGGGTTCCCCAAGCTTCACGGTTCTTCTTCAGGCGGCGACTCTTCTAGCGGTGGCCGCGGTCAGCCTCCACGCCATCGTACCTGCTTGGGAGGTGGTAGCATGTCTGCCCGCCGTCGCGCCTTGGTGAAGCACGAGAGGAAGTCTGCCTGAGCCCCGGAGGCAGCTCGAGTCTTCCCTACAGGCCGGTGTGAGGCGAGCTGCGCCTGATTTGCTCTTTCTTTTCCTTTTTCCTGCGTAAAAAGACAGTAGCGTGGAGCCCCGCGGGGGCGTGTTTGGGTTATTGCTGTTAATCATCGCTTTGCTTCCGTTATCGTGCCTTCTGGCTACGTGCCCGCGCGTGGATAGTTCCCGGCCCCAGCCATGGGGGGGGGGGGGGGGCGACCGACCCAGGCCCTGTGTTTGTGTCGCGGTGCCCGTGGGGCACGGACTGGAGGGGTGCTCCTGTAATGGACCCAGGTCGCGATACCTTTGAATGACTAGGAGAGGAACACTCGCAAGGGCGCTCGACTGCCCCCCTCGTGAGGCCTTGCATAAGAGAAATCGAGGCAGGAGAGTGAAAAGTCGAAGAACCACAAGCCAAAGACGGCAACAGCTTCGATAAAACTTCGAATGAGAATGAACAAGCCAACTGCGGAAAGCAAATGAAAAAGCCGCGTCCGGCACCTAATCTAGTCTTCGACGTCTTCTCACCAGCGCGGAGCTAAGTGCTGCCACTAGGCGTGGGAGGGAGCCCCAGGGCCTCAGGCCGGCGCTTCTGAGACTCCGGGGCGTGTACAGCCCCAACTCATTATTACGTGAGAGTGTCACGGGCGGCGAGCTTCACAGGCTTTGGCCTTCTTCACAGGCTCCGGGCCTTTCTTGGGGGAAGCAGGCTTCACGGGCATTTGCCCTCTTCACAGGCTCCGAGCCTTTTCCAAAACGCGACAGCTTCACAGGCATTCGCCTTCTTCACAGGCTCTGGGCCTTTTCCAAAACGCGACAGCTTCACAGGCATTCGCCTTCTTCACAGGCTCTGGGCCTTTTCCAAAACGCGACAGCTTCACAGGCATTCACCTTCTTCACAGGCTCTGGGCCTTTTCCAAAATGCAACAGCTTCACAGGCATTCGCCTTCTTCACAGGCTCTGGGCCTTTTCCAAAACGCGATAGCTTCACAGGCATTCGCCTTCTTCACAGGCTCTGGGCCTTTTCCAAAACGTGACAGCTTCACAGGCATTCGCCTTCTTCACAGGCTCTGGGCCTTTTTAGGGGTAGAACCTCCAGAGGTGCTGGATGTTCCATGCGTTCTGGACCGGCACCCCCTCCTGAGTCTCCAATCGCGCGGAGCCGGGCCTGGAAACATGAACAACCTTGAACGGGCCCTCCCACATGGGAGAGAGCTTGTGCAGTCCCTCCCTGGAGAGAACCCGCCTGAGCACGAGGTCTCCTACCTCGAGAGTTCTGGGGCGGATGTTGCGGCAGTGATATCGTCGCAGCGCTTGTTGGTACCTCGCCGCTCGTAGCGCGGCTTCTCGGCGACGTTCCTCCCCCAGCACGAGGTCCATCCCCCGCATGGCATCCTGCTGCGCCTCATCGAACGCCAGGACCCGCGCGGAGCGACATCTGACCTCGTGAGGGAGGACCGCTTCGGCTCCGTAGACCAGGAAGAACGGGGTCTCTCCAGTCGGCTTGGTCGCGGTTGTGCGGATGGACCACAACACGGACTGAATCTCGTCGTACCAACCTCTGCCACAGGCCTCCAGCTTCTTCTTGAACGTCCTGGTCTTGAGGCCCCTCAGGACCTCTGCGTTGGCTCGCTCGGCCTGGCCGTTGCTTCGGGGGTGCGCCACCGAAGCGTAGCATATCTGCGTTCCAAGGTTAGCACAATATGTTTTGAAGAGGTTACTGGTGAACTGCGAACCGTTGTCTGTGATGATGCGGTTCGGCACCCCGAACCAGCTCACGATGCCCCTGATGAACTTGACCGTGGAACCCGCGGGGATGGTGCGGACGGCCTCTACTTCAGCCCACTTGGTGAACTTGTCCATGGCGACGTAGAGGTAGCGGTAGCCCCCTGGCGCCCGAGGAAACGGGCCCAGGATGTCCAGCCCCCAGACTGCGAATGGCCACGAAAGGGGTATAGTCTGCAGGCCTCTTGCCGGCTGATGGATCTACTTGGCGTGGAACTGGCAGGCCTCACAAGCTTTCACCAGTTCGACGGCGTCATTGTGTGCGGTGGGCCAATAAAACCCACCGCGGAACGCCTTGCCGACGAGGGTCCGTGATGATGAATGATGTCCACAGTCTCCGCCGTGTATATCTTCCAGCAGTTCCTTTCCTTGCTTCCTGGAGATGCAGCACAGGGATACATCGTTTGGTCGCTTCCGGTAGAGCTCTCCATCCTTGATGCAGTATGTCGTGGCCTGCCGTGCCACACGCTCCGCTTCCTCCTCCTTCTCCGGCAGGGTCCCTTGTGTTAAGTAACTCTGGAGCTCCGTGATCCAGCACCCCTCCTGAGGTTCCATCGTCAGGAGCAGGCATGCTCCTGAGGCCGGGCCACAGACCGGGGCTCCTGAGGCAGGTGGCTGGGGGAGCTCCTCCCGAGGCTGAGCCGTGTTTGACAATGACGGCAGGGCTGAGGGCTTGAAGAGCCGCTCCTCGAAGACGCCAGGCTCCTGAGGTAACCGCCTGGACGCCCATTTGGTGATGTCATCGGCCTCCTGATTGGTGCCACGGGGCACATGCTGCAACTCCAACCCCCAGAACTGCTTCTCCATCTTGCGGACCTCCGCAAGGTAGGCTTCCATGTGCTCATCTTTCGGCTCGTACACCTTGTTGGAGAAATTGACAAGGAGCTGCGAATCGCCCTTGATGGTGAGGCGTTTCACCCCCAGGGCAGCTGCGGCCTTCAAGCCCGCTATTAAACCTTCATACTCCGCTATGTTGTTGGAGACCTTTTCACCTTGCTGGAAACAGAGCTGTACATCGTAGTAGAGCTTGTCCTGAGTGGGCGATATAAGCACCGCCCCAGCCCCAGCGCCATGCCTGGAGAACGCCCCATCGAAGTACATGACCCAGCCTTCTGGCGCCTCGCTTCCCGGGGAGAGGGACCGATCCTCGTCGGCCTTGAGGCCTGGTGCCTCCGTCCATTCTGCCACAAAATCCGCTAATGCTGCTCCCTTGATGACTCTGGTCATGCTGAATTCGAGCTGAAACGCTTGCAGTTCTATGTTCCACTCAGCGACCCTTCCAGCTGAGTTAGGGCTCCTGAGCACTCTCTCTAGGGGGTATGACGAGATGACCTTGATGGGGTGAGCCTGAAAATAGTGCCGCAGCTTGCGCGAGGCCACCAGTAGCGCGAGGAGGAGCTTCTGAGGCATGGGGTACCGTGCCCTCGCATCCCGCAACACCGTGCTGACGAAGTACACTGGGTGCTCAACGAGGTTGGGTGCGTCAGTGCTGGTGGCGCCCTCCGGAGACCATGGCGCCTCTTGAGGTGATGAGGCCTCCTGAGGCTGGCCATCTGGGAGAGGGGCCTCTTCCGCCTTCGGTGCACTCCTCTGTGGCGGCTGATCCTCCTCAGCCGCGGTGGCGGTTTCTGTGGGCCTTCCTTGTTCCTGTTTTGCCTTGTCCCGGGCTGCTGCTGTGGTTTTGATTCGACGCTCCTCCCTAACCGCCACCAGGGCTGCGCTGGCGGAGTAGGGAGTGGCGGCGAGGTAAAGCACTAGGGGCTCTTGAGGGCGCGGAGCCACCATGACCGGAGGGCTGGTCAGGTATCTCTTGAGATCCTGGAATGCCTTGTCGGCCTCTTCAGTCCATTCAAAGGGCCCCTTTTTCTTCATTAGCTGGAAGAAGGGCAGCGCTCGCTCCCCCAACTTGGAGATGAAGCGCCCTAGCATGGTCACGTGTCCAATGAGCTTCTGCATTTCTCTGAGGGTCTTTGGCGGGCTCATGTCCTCGACCGCCTTGACCTTTTCCGGGTTAGCCTTGATGCCTCGGTGGGACACGAGGAAACCCAAGAGCTTGCCCGAGGGGACTCCGAACACACACTTCTCTGGGTTGAGCCGCAGGTTCACTGCGTTGAGGCTCGCGAAGGTTTCCTCCAGGTCTTGTATCAGGGTCCTGGCCTCCCGAGACTTCACCACAATGTCATCGACGTAAGCCTCAACATTCTTCCCGAGCTGCGGGCCCAAGGTGATGTGCATCAGCCGCTGAAAGGTCGCCCCTGCGTTACGCAGCCCGAATGGCATGCATGTGTAGCAGTACACCCCACACGGGGTTAGGAAGGCTGTCTTTTCGACGTATTCTACCGCCATCTTGATCTGGTGATACCCAAAGAAGGCATCCAAGAAGCATAGCAGGTCGCATTCTGCGGTGGAATCGACGATCTGGTCGATGCGGGGGAGCGGGAACGGATCTTGCGGGCATGCCTTGTTGAGGTTGGTGAAATCGACACACATGCGCTCCTTCCCCCCCTTCTTTGGCACAATGACAGGGTTGGCCAACCAATCCGGGTATCGGACCTCGCGAATGACCCCAGCGGCTTCTAGTTTGCGGGTCTCTTGGACGATGAAGGCCTGCTTTTCTGTGGACTGCCGCCTTGCCTTCTGCTTCACAGGGCGCACGTTGGGGCACACGTTGAGGTGATGCTCGATTACGCTCCTAGGGATCCCCGCCAACTGGTTAGGCTCCCAAGTGAATACCTTCTTGTTCGCGCGCAGGAACCTGACCAGGGCCTCCTCCTGCTCGGGCTCGAGGTTGGCGCCTATGGTGAAAGTGGCGTTGGTGGACCCATCCTCATCGATGGGTATCTTCTTGGTTTCTGCCTTGTCTTGGGTGAACAACTGTTTCTTCTTGGCGGGTGCAGCCCCCTTGGGCTCGGGGGTCTCCGAGTCGGCGGGCTGTGTCGACGCCGCCGTCTTGAAGGCGAGCTTGAGCACTCGCAGCGCGTCTCCGGTGTCCCCGTGCACGGTGAGGACACCGCTGCTCCCGGGCATCTTCATGAGGTTGTACGCCGGGTGCGTCGCGGCCATGAACTGGGCCAGCGCTGGGTAGCCAAGGATGGCGTTGTAGGGGAGGTTGATGGGGGTGATGTCGAAGTCGACCAGCTCCGTGCGGAAGTTGTTGTAGGTGCTGAAGGTTACTGGGAGCCGGATCTGTCCCAAGGAGCTGGATGATCCGCCCCCAACGCCTGAGAAGGGCCGGCTGGGTTGCAGCCGTTCCAGGGGTATGCAGAGGAGGTTGAAGGCCTCAACCGAGAGCACGCTGAGGCCCGCACCGCCATCGATGAGAGTTCTGGTGACGGCCACCTGGCAGATGGTGGGGGTGCACAGCATGGGGAGCGCACCCGAGCAGGCCGAGTTGGAGGGGTGGTCCTCCAAGCTGAAGGTCAAGCTGGCCTTGGGCGCCGCCCGGTCCGGGAGAGCCCCCTGCCGCGTGGAAGCGGCGCCGACCCGGCGGATGAACGGCTTGACGTGGTGACTTGTAGGCGGCGCCTGCGAGCTGCCCAGGAGGGCCGCGACGACCGGGGGTGTTGGTGTAGCGTGGTGGGCGGGGAAGAGGCTGCGGAGCTCTTCCCAAGAGGCCACGGAGGCTGCCGGCAGGTGGAGCAGCCATGCGCGCGGAGCGCCGGTGAGGGCCATGGGGAGCCAGTTGGCCATGAGGCAGGTCGTGGCGGTGGCGGAAGGGAAAACTCCGGTGCACCCCTACCTGGCGCGCCAAATGTCAGATTTCGGGTTCCGGCAGACCCTTGAGGTTCGAACACTGGGGTGCGCGTGGAGATTTCTCCTTCTACCTACCTGCGCCCTACCGCCGCGCTAAGATCTAAGCTATGGAAAGAACAACACAAGAGACACGGAGTTTATACTGGTTCGGGCCACCGTTGTGGTGTAATACCCTACTCCAGTGTGTGGTGTGGTGGATTGCCTCTTGGGCTGATGATGATGAGCAATACAAGGAAGAACAGCCTCGCGGGGGTCTGTTCTTGGCTGGGGCGATGAACTGCTGGGAGGAGTTCAATCACCCTTCTCTCTCTCTCTTCTCGATTCTCTCTCCGATTTCAATCCGATCTCCTCTACCCTGTGGGTGGCTAGTCCTATTTATAGGCAAAGGCCCTGGGCCTCTTCCCAAATATTGAGCAGGAAGGGCGCCAACAATTGGCCATTTTGAAGGGGAACATCTGGTACACTTATCCTGACTAAAGTTGGTCCTCGCCTGCCAAAGGCTCTGGCGGTGACGCTGGCTTGGGCTCCACAATGACTTCCTTTCTGTCATTGGGCCGGTCTTGGTCTCGTTGCACCCGAAACGGGTGCCTTTGCTTGATGCTCTCGCCTGCGCTTGCTCCCTTTGCACCAAAGAGGAAAGGAGGACACTGCGCGGGCTGGCACCCACCTGGCACCCTTGGTCATCATGGCTTGCGTCACGGGCACCTCGTGAGGTACCCCGCCTTGATCTCTCCGTGTCCTCGTGAGCCAGCCTGATGAGGCCGTGCCTGAGGAAGCTCCGTGTCGTCCGCCCCGCGAGGCTTGACCCCTCGCGAGGGTCTTGGGTCTGTGTTGATGAAGATGGGCCGTGCTGGGCCCCTCCTCGAGCCACGCCGCAGGCCGCAGGTAGGAAAGTCTGGGGACCCCCGTTCCCAGAACGCCGACACTTGTCAAGTATATCAAACTCTTCCTTGAGTCTAGAAAGATCAACCCCAAGTTTAACCTTTCGGAATTGAGCACACGAGATACAGCAAGTGCATGATCAAGATCTTTCTTTAGTTGAGAATGATCATCGTTGTGTGACTCCTCAAGAGCCAAACGATGATCACGCTCTTCCTCAAGCGCATTAGAGAGATTCGATATCTCATCGACATAGTCACGACTATGCCCCTCCATCTTAGAGATGGTTTCTTTGTGAGCCTCGATCATGTCGGCCTCACCAAGTTGTTCCAGGAGAGCAACAAAGTGCTTCTTGGGTTTCCCTCTGAGCTTACTCATAAAAGACTCAAATTCATTTTCTTCCTCCTTTGACCCCTCATTTTCATCAATGCAATCCATCAAGGAAGGATTAGTAATGATGGTAGTTTTGATGTTGGGGTTACCTTGTTGGTGGCTTTAGCCATGAGGCACTTGGCGGTGATGTTCTCATTGGGTGAGTCGAAGAGGGACACCCGTGGTGTCGGCGTCCTGGGAACGGGGGTACCCAGACTTTCCTGCCTGCGGCCCATGGCGTGGCTCCGTCAACGGCCCGGTACGGCCCAGCTTCAGCAACAACAATCCAAGACCCTCATGAGGCGGCGACACTAAGACCTCCTGGGGGGGAGGCCTCACTAGGCTGGCTCCCGAGGAGCGGAGATATCAAGGCAAGGTGCACCTCGCGAGGTTCACATGACGTGAGCCATGACGACCAAGGCCAGGCGGGCACCAGCGGGCACAGTGTACCAGTTTCCCCTTTGGTGCCAAGGATGTCGGCGTTCTGGGAACGGGGTCTCCAGACTTGCCTGCCTGTGGCCCGCGGCGTGGCTCCACCAGCGGCCCTGTACGGCCCATCTTCACCAGCAAACACTCAAGACCCTCGCGAGGGGCCGAGCCTTGCGAGGGGGACGACGCAAGACCTCCTCAGCGGCTGCCTCACCAGGCTAGCTCTCGAGGGGCGGAGAGATCAAGGCAAGGGACAGCTTGCGAGGTTCGTGTGACGCAAGCCATGACGACTGGAGCCAGGCGGGCGCCAGTGCACGTAGTGTCCTTGTTTCCTCTTTGGTGCTAAAGAGGCAAGCACAGGCGAGGAGTCCCGAGGCATCAGGCAAAAGGTTTCCATATTGGTGCAACAAGACCAAGACCAGTAGGACAGCAGGACAGAGGTCACCATGGAGCCCAAGACGGCATCACCACCAGAGCCTTTGGCAGGCGAAGACTACTTTTATCAGCATAGCTTGTACTAGTTGTCTCCCTTTGAATTTGGACGTTGTGGGATCTCTTCCTGCTCAATATTTGGGAAGAGGACCAGGGCCTCTATAAATAGGACTAGCCACCACTATAGCAAAGGACATCTCATCGCAGATCATCCCCAACCACTCAATTTCACCAAGCACAAGAATACCTCTCCTTAGGAGGCTGTTCTTCCCTTGTAACTGTTCATCCTCAGCCCAAGAGGCAATCCACCACACCACACTAGAGTAGGGTATTACACCGCAACGGTGGCCCGAACTAGTATAAATCTTATCTCTCTCGTTCTTTGGGTTCGTCGAGCTAGGCCGTGAGATCATACGGAGTGCGAGCTAGAGGGGGGAGAGACCTTTGTGCGCACCCCTGTGTTCGAACCTCAAGGGTTTTGCCGGAACCCGAAATCCGACATTTGGCGTGCCAGGTAGGGGTGTGTCGGAGCTTCTCTTCCGCCAGTTGATCCGCCGACACTCCGCTGTTCCGATGTCCGGCGACCCGAGGACCAACGCCGACCGCTGCATAGCATGGCCGGCGCTGTCCGCCCAAGAAGACCTCAAATCTACGCCCCAGGCGGCACGCGCACCGCCAAACGTTGCGGGGCGCAGGCGGCATGGTCAAACGCCATGCACCCTTGCTCCACGACAAGCGCGGGCAGCCGCAAGGGCCTCAAGCCATGCTGCGGCCACAGCGCCGCACACCCGATGGGAACAAGCGAACATGAGGGCCACGCTCACGGTGGGTCGGGATCTGCTGCGATGCCAGCTGATGGAGAGCGGTTGGGATGCATTGCTGGAGCACGTCGCCGAGCTACTGGATGCCACGACCTCGGGAGCGCCGCCCTTCTGCTCCCTGCTTACGCCCCAGGCCGCAGCCAGATCACACGGCGGGCCTTGCCGCACTTGCGTGCCGCCAGGTGCGCTAGGAGGCTTCACCGACACTGGCGCGACCAACAACACTAGATACCCAATCGCACTCACGCCACCTCCGATGAGCGTGGGCACGAGCGTTGCCACCCGTGGCCCCAGTGGAGTGCCGCCCTACCATCCTCAGGGCAGCGTGTTGGGCCTGGCAACATCAAGCGTGGGGCACTTCGGTGAGGTCTTCAAGGCGGCGGCCCCGGAGGTCTACGTGCCCCGCATGATGGACTAGGATTATGCACTAGAAGACGACCCTGGCTCGTTCCTCGAGCCAGGCTGGGAGGAGGAGGCGCTAGAAGCTGAGGCCTTCCAGGAGCTGTCGGCGTTCTGGGAACGGGGGTCCCTAGACTTGCCTGCCTGCGGCCTGCGGCGTGGCTCAAAGGGGGGCCCAGCACGACCCATCTTCATCAGCACAGACCCAAGACCCTCGTGAGGGGCCAAGCCTCGCGGGGCGGACGACACGGAGCTTCCTCAGGCACGGCCTCATCAGGATGGCTCGCGAGGAGGCAGATAGATCAAGGCGGGGTACCTCACGAGGTGCCCGTGACGCAAGCCATGACGACCAAAGGCGCCAGGCGGGTGCCAGCCCGCGCAGTGTCCTCCTTTCCTCTTTGGTGCAAAGGGGGCAAGCACAGCCGCGGAGTACCGAGGCATTAGGCAAAGGTTGCCATTTCGGTGCAACAAGACCAAGACCAGGATGACTGCAAGATGGAGGTCATTGTGGAGCCCAAGACGGCGTCACCACCAGAGCTTTGTGCAGGCGAAGACTACTTTTGTCAGGATAGCTAGTACTAGCTGTCCCCCTTCAAATTAGCCTGCCATTGTTGGCTCCCTTCCCGCTCCATATTTGGGAAGAGGACCAGGGCCTCTATAAATAGGACCAGCCCCCCACAGGAGAGGGAGGAGATCAGAGAATCAGAGGAGATCAGAGAATTAGAGGAGAGAAAGAATCAGAGAGAGAGAGAGGCTAGAGGTTGGGGCATCAATAATCGGAGAGAGAGAGGGGTGACTGAACTCCTCCCAGCAGTTCATCGCCCCAGCCAAGAACAGACCCTCGCGAGGCTGTTCTTCCTTGTATTGTTCTTCATCATCATCCCAAGAGGCAATCC
The DNA here is from genome assembly GCF_056163025.1 of Triticum urartu. Lineage (NCBI taxonomy): Eukaryota > Viridiplantae > Streptophyta > Magnoliopsida > Poales > Poaceae > Triticum > Triticum urartu. The sequence goes on along the minus strand of NC_141876.1, from coordinate 394,605,788 downwards.
ACCACGCCACACACTGGAGTAGGGTATTACACCACAACGGTGGCCCGAACTAGTATAAACCCTGTGTCCCTCGTGTTGTTCTTTCCATAGCTTAGATCTTAGCGAGGCGGAGGGGTGCAGGTAGGTAGGAGGCAAAATCTCTGCGCACACCCCAGTGTTCGAACCTCAAGGGTCTGCCGGAACCTGAAATCCGACATTTGGCGCGCCAGGTAGGGGTGCGCCGGAATCCACCTTCTACCGCTTCATGCCCCGTCGCGTTGTCATCACCATGTCCGGCGACCAGGCGGGCAACCCAGATCCATGGGCGGCGTGGCCCGCCCGCGCAGAGCCGCTCGCCTCGGGCAACCCCGTGCCCCAGGCAGCTCGCGGTCCGCAGGGCGCTGCGGGCCGCGGGCGACGCGGATAGGCTTCGACAGCTCTCGCACCGTGGCAGGCGCGGTCGGCAGCAAGGGCCTCCAATCACGCCGCGACCACGACACCGTACACCCGCCGGGAGCAAGCGAACTCGAGGGCCGTGCTCACGGTGGCCCGAGAGCTGCTGCAGTGCAGGCTGCTAGAGGGCGGCCACGACGTGCTGCTGGAGCGGGTGGCAGAGCTCCTGGGCTTCGCCGCCTCGGGGGCTCACCCCTTCTGCACCCAGCTCCCATCTCAAGCCCAGGGCGGCCCGCGTGGGGGCTCCGCGCGCGCCCGCGGGCTCCAAGGCTACTCCAACGCCAGCGAAGCTGTCAGCACAGGACCGGTGGTGGCACTGCCCCTGCTCCCGGTCCGCGAAGAAGAAGGACTCGACGCGACCCGCGGCCCCAGTGGACAGCCGCGCTGCCACCCCACGGTGGGCACGTCAGGCAAGACCACGTGGCACGCGGAGCACTACAGCGTGGCCTTCGGGATGACGGCGCCAGAGGAATACGTGCCCCTCATGATGGACCAAGGACACCCCCACGAGAGCGAACAAGGCTCGCTCCTCAGCCCAAGCTGGGGGGACGAGGCGCCAGAAGCTGAGCCTTTCCAGGAGCCCCGGGACGGTCCCACTGGCCACGCTGGAGGAAACGATTATCGGGTACCGCTAATTCTTCAGGAGCAGGCATACGCTAACCATGGATCACAGGAGGTGCAGGTCGCCACAGCGAGCAGCTGCCCCGCTCCCACAGTCTCCTACCCCTCAGGAGGAGGGCGCAGGGGGCTGCAGGAGAGGGGCCGAGATCCGACATCACCACCGCGGCATTCGGAGCAAGGTGTTCTCAGGAGGTAGGCCCTCTGCTGGGGAGGTGCCTCAGGGCTTGCCCCTGGCGGAGGACCCGTGGTCGTCGGGGGAACCGCTGGCGACCGCTCTACCCCATCGGCGGCGTCCTGGTTTCCGGTCGTCGTTGATGGCACTAGAGTGTAGCGCAAGGCGGGGCCCTCATCTGGCGATATGAAGCAAGGCTAGTACCTGTGAAGAAGGCCCAGTGCCTGTGAAGCTCGCCGCCCCGTGACACTCTCACGTAATAATGAGTGGGGCTGTACATGCCCCGGAGTCTCAGGGGTGCCGGCCTCAGGCCCTGGGGCTCCCTCCCACGCCCAGTGGCAGCACTTAGCTCCGCGCTGGTGAGAAGACGTCCAAGACTAGATTAGGTGCCGGACGCGGCCTTTTGTTTGCTTTCGTTGCTTTTCCCTTTGGTTGTCGCTTTCCCCCGCTGGATTCAAGTTGGATTCGAATTTGAGATTTGCGTGTGTTCGGGGAAGGGGTGCTTAGTCTCATTCAAGCAATTTCTCGCGTTTTGGTTACCACTTCGCCTCAGCTGCCTCCCCTCGTGAGCCCCTCGTGAGCTGGGTCAGGCCTAGCTTGCGCGCAGCCCAGACTGCCGCCGCCGCGTCCTCTCAGGAGGGTGTTTAACTGCAGGTCCTACGGATCCAATCAGGGAACACTCGGGACACCACAACCTCCCACAGGCTACCTCAGGGCCAGCACGGGACAAAGGTAAACTAGCCGACCAGCGCGCCGCTTAAGCCAACCACTTGGCGCGGGCCCATGGGTAATGTAGCGTCTACTAATATGATGAACACAAGTTTTACATGAGGGGCTCCCCCTCCAAAATGCTCTCACAGCCATCAGGCCAAAACCTGAGTTCTATTCATGCAGGGTAAGGAAGCAGGAACGATGCACAATCAGTCGGATAAATCCCCCAATGCATCCTCAAGAGCACCACCCGGGCCGTTGCTGGCGTCGCTGAACTCGCCATCGCTGTCCGCGTCGCCGCCAGCGGCGTCAGGGCCATTCACCACACCGCCCTCGTCGGCAGCTACGGTCACGCCGTCGTTGTCTGAAGCGAAGGCCCTGATAAGAGCATCCACATTGTCTTCTACCCAGTGCGCCAGGTCGCCCCGGACGGCCTGGGGGACTGGGGCGATGGCGGCGTCGAAATCGAAGTGGGGATCCATGTTTCGGAGATGGCTGAAGATGCGAGAAAAGGCACGCCCGAGCAGGGCGCGGCTCCTCTCCTCCACCAACCTGTCAGCCCTGACCGACCGCGCCTCTAGCTGCGTCACCACGTCGGTGAAGAACTGAAGATTGCCGGCGTAGTTGACTGCATGCGGCTCGCCAACAGCCGCCTCGCAGATGTAGCCCAAGGCTGTGTTGGCTCTCTCCCGGAGCGTGGTGAGCATGGGGCCGTGCTCATGCTCCAGGATCCGCCGCTGACGTATCTCATCCACATTCTGGTGCGCGACGACCTCAGCCTCCTCCACCCGCTGGCGAAGAAGGAGCACCTCGGCCTGGGAGGCGGTTAACTCACCTTGCGCCACCTCAAGGGCGGCCCGGAAAGCATCGGCCCGCCGTGTCGCCTCCTCCAGCTTGGGTCTCAAGGCAGCAGTCCTGCCTTCAGCCTCGGCCCGGATCAACCCCAGCTTCTCCTCGAACTCGTGCTCAAGGTTCAAATGCGCCATCGCCACCTGACGTCCGACCTCCTCCAAGACACGGGCTTCCTGTGCAGCGACATCATCCTCCGCCTGCGTCACCAAGCGCTCCCTCGTCTCCAGACGCTCGTACTCGCGGGTACGTTCGGCGGCTTCCAGCGTCAGCGCCTCCTCACGCTTCTGGAGCTCTGCTGAGTCGCCAGAGGCCACCTTCATCGATGCGAGGGCTACCTCGCGCAGCTCCACCTACTCCTCCAGTGAGTGGCACCAGGCCAGGAGCTCCCGAGCCCGCTCCTCCGCCGCCTTTTGCCGCCGGTCGGCTTCCCAGGCCTCCTCAGCGGCCCAAGATTGGGCCTCCCGAGAGGCCACCAGCGACGCCTTGGCCTCTGCGTCATCAAGATCGCGCTGACGGCGTGCAAGGGCGATGGCGCCCTCCAGCTCGCGCCTCTCTGCGGCCAGGCGCAGGCCCTTGGCCTCAAGGCGCGCGTCTTCATCAGCAAGCTCCTCACCAAGCAGGCTTACTGCGTCAGCCGCCCTTCGAAGGAATCCTTGGCTGAGAGCGCGACGCCCCCGAGCGCGCTCGAGCACGTCTTCCACACCATCATCTGCCCCAAGCAAGCGTCGGGGGCCACGAATCAGCACTCCCCCTCCGGGCTGGGGGCTGGCACCCTCGCGACGGCCGGGCACGCCGCGCCAGAAGCCCGGCCTGGAGCCAGCCCGTCCCCAGGTGAAGAGCGTAGGGAGCGCCTCAGCCAATCGCAGTCCACGACCAGGCGAGAAGCCCACAGCAGGCAGGCTATGCCACGAGAAGGTCTGCGGAAGAGGATCGCGAGGTGCGCAGGGCCACGATGCGCCTCGGGACGGTCCGCCTCTTCGACCGCCCTCACCACAAGGGCTCTGCTTCTCAGGGCGCTTGAGGATGATGGAGGGGGCGAAGCCAAGGGGGACGGCACCTCAGCCGTCTCCACAAGCTCGGCTGGAAGGGGCCTGCAGAGCAAGGGTCAGTAAAAGCAACAAAAGGATCGGGAGCTGGGAAAGGAGAAGGCTTACTCATCAGTGGTGAAGTACTTCCTACGCTTCACCAGGCGACAAGCGTAATCGTCGCCCAGGGCCTCCCTTCTCTTCCGGAGGGCCTCAAAGTCCACGCGGAAGCGGCCCAAGAGTTGGGCGCAGGGATCAACCTGCGATGAAGATGGAGCGTCAAGGCGATCTACGTCAGGGGCGCCTGCCTGATGCGCGCTGCCAATCGCCTCGCCAAGGGAAGCAGCTGGAGCCTCAGGGGCCTCAGTCGCAGGCGCTGAGGGCAGCTGCTCGTCACCCTCAGCGTCAGCGGCACGGGCCCCGAAAGCTGCTCCCTCATGAGCATCGCCCGACGCCGTCACCCCACCGGGAGCCCCCTCGGCCTCTGGCGCCTCATGCCTCCCTGCTCAGCCGCTCGAGGAAGAGCCGCCTTGGCCGACTGGAAGGGCAGTCACCACCACTGGGTTCTCGCGAGGCCCCTGGAGGCCGGCGGGGCGCGACCCCCACTCATCAAAGATAGGCATCTGCTTCACAAAATCGCCCCTGCTCTGGCAGAGGTACAGCAAGGCCCCTCCCTGCTGGATGCTGCCAGGGTTGGGGTCCCCAGTCAGGGTCAAGAGCGCTGTCCTCAGCACTTCAGGAGTCAGGTCCTCTTCCTGGAGCCTCATACGATCATCGCGCCCGCTGAAGGCCCACATTCGGCGGGAGTGGCGTTGGAGAGGAGCAATGCGGCATAGCAGGAACTCCTTCACCACCTTGGGCGCTGTCACGCCAAGCGACCTTAAGAATGCGAAGCGGTGCCAGATGAAGACGAGCCGGGGGCTCTCAAGCGTCTCCTGGCCCCAGCCCGAATTGGGGACAGCAGGCGAAGTTGGCTCCGATAGCAGGGGGCTGGGCACCCCTGCGTCCACATACAGCCACCGCTCGTGGAACCCAGCCACGGGCAGGGGGAGCTTGAAGTCAATCCCAGAGGCCACTGTCTCAGACGCGGCAACGAAGCTCACGCACGCCCAGCATTGGGTAGGGTCGACAAGGCGCAGCGAGAAGAAGTGGCGCAGCAAGGCAACCGAAGGAAGGATGCCCATCATAGCCTCGCAGACAAAGGCGAAGACCGAAAGGAGGGTGATGGATTCAGGACCCACATGCATCATGTGGATCTGATAGTGGGAAAGCACAGCATTGAAGAAATCAGAAAAAGGGAGGAACCAGATCCGCCCACAGGGCATCGGCAAAATACGGGACCTCGGTGACTATCGTGTCGATGGAGAAGTGGGACGCGGGCCAGGCCGTCATCCTCCCACATTCATTGAAGATAGTGTCCAGAGCCGAGCTAACCTTGCCTAAGCCCTCGGCGAGGGCCGCCAACGGCGGCGGACAAGGCGGATGCACGGGTTTCTTCCCTCTTCCCTTCTTCGTCGGAGCCATGGCGATGGAAAGGGAGGGGGGAAGGTTCGAGATTGGGTTGAAAACATAAGCTGGAGTTCGAGCGGAGGAAGGACAGAGGGCGCTCGAGCAATAGAAGGGGGATCGGCTGTGTACAACTACGAGTCCGCCTAGCATGGCGCAAAATAAGGGGGGCGTGGGGGAACAGTGCCGCCCACGTCCAATCAACCGCCACGTGGCGCCCAAGGCCGCAGGCTGTTAGGGCCCGCGGCGCTTCGCTCTTGCCCTTCCGCCTCCCTGCACGGCCAAGTCCGGGCACGCCTTGGGCCCGGGGGCTATTGTCGGCGTTCTGGGAACGGGGGTCCCCAGACTTGCCTACCTGCGGCCTGCGGCGTGGCTCAAAGGGGGGCCCAGCACGGCCCATCTTCATCAACACAGACCCAAGACCCTCGCGAGGGGCCAAGCCTTGCGGGGCGGACGACACGGAGCTTCCTCAGGCATGGCCTCATCAGGCTGGCTCGCGAGGAGGCGGAGAGATCAAGGCGGGGTACCTCACGAGGTGCCCGTGACGCAAGCCATGACGACCAAAGGCGCCAGGCGGGTGCCAGCCCGCGCAGTGTCCTCCTTTCCTCTTCGGTGCAAAGGGGGCAAGCACAGCCGCGGAGTACCAAGGCATCAGGCAAGGGTTGCCATTTCGGTGCAACAAGACCAAGACCAGGATGACTGCAAGACGGAGGTCATTGTGGAGCCCAAGACGGCGTCACCACCAGAGCTTTGTGCAGGTGGAGACTACTTTTGTCAGGATAGCTAGTACTAGCTGTCCCCCTTCAAATTAGCCCGCCATTGTTGGCTCCCTTCCCGCTCGATATTTGGGAAGAGGACCAGGGCCTATATAAATAGGACCAGCCCCCCACAGGAGAGGGAGGAGATCAGAGAATCAGAGGATATCAGAGAATCAGAGGAGAGAAAGAATCAGAGAGAGAGAGAGAGGCTAGAGGTTGGGGCATCAACAATCGGAGAGAGAGAGAGGGGTGACTGAACTCCTCCCAGCAGTTCATCGCCCCAGCCAAGAACAGACCCTCGTGAGGCTGTTCTTCCTTGTATTGTTCTTCATCATCAGCCCAAGAGGCAATCCACCACGCCACACACTGGAGTAGGGTATTACACCACAATGGTGGCCCGAACCAGTATAAACCCTGTGTCCCTCGTGTTGTTCTTTCCATAGCTTAGATCTTAGCAAGGAGGAGGGGTGCAGGTAGGTAGGAGGCGAAATCTCCACGCGCACCCCAGTGTTCGAACCTCAAGGGTCTGCCGGAACCCGAAATCCGACAGGAGCCCCCTGGGAGCCTCGCCAACCATGCGAGGGACCAACTACAGGGTACCACTAATCTCTCAGGAGCAAGCTTATGCTAACCATGGGTCACAGGAGGATCGGGTCACAACGGCGGACGGCGGCCCTAGCTCAACGGCATCCCTCCCACCAGGAGGAGCGCAGTGGGGGCTGCAGGGGAGGGGCTGGGAGCCAGGTCCCTCCTTGCATCACGTGGAGCAGGGCGTTCCCTAGAGGTAGGCCCTCTGTCGGGGAGGTGCTGATGAGCCTTCCCCTGGTAGAGGACCCGTGGTTGCCGAGTGCACCGCTGGCGTCCCCTTTGCCCCTTGGCTTCGTCCTGGTTTCCGGTCGCACCAACGGTGGTCGAGGGCGGCGCAAGGCGGGGCCCTCGTCAGGCGATATGAAGTATGGCTCGCGCCTGTGAAGATCTCCGCTCGTGACACTCTCACGTAATAATGAGTGGGACTGTACACGCCCCGGAGTCTCAGGAGTGCCGCCCTCGGGCCTCGGGGGCTCCCTCACATGTCCGAGTGGCAACACTTAGCTCTGCGCTGGTGAGAAGACAAGAAGACTAGACTAGGTGCCGAACACGGCCATATGCTTTTAACCTCATTTATGTAGCCCTGTTTCTGGCTTTGGATTTAAGTTGAAGTTGAATTTTCATTGGTATGCATGGGGGGTGACTTTTCTCGTTCATTCGATTTCTTGCCATCTGGTTCCTTGCCTTGGCTCGGAGTTCGCACCTGCTGCTTCCCCCCTCGCGAGCCCCTCACGAGCGGGGGCTGGGCGCGGCACGCGTACGCTACGCGCACGCCCTTCCATGGTTGGCGCTTGCTCCTTGCGAGGCCTCTCGGGCGGATTGGCAGGCCCCTTAGAAGCTTGTGACCTCACAAGCCGGTCGGGAACTGGCCCTGACCAAGGTAAACTACAGCAGTAAGTTCGTGGCGGGACTCGCGAGCACGAAAAAAAACACCTCCGGCTTGGCCTAAGGAATAGAAGCAATAATTTGTTTACATGAGGGGATCCCCCTCCCAAAATGCTCTTACAACTTTCAGGGCCGTGCCCAAGCTTTCACATGCAGGGTCAACGACAAGGAAGCACAAGCTCAATCGGACATATCGCTCGCTGTGTCCTTCGGGTCGCCCTCAGACGCGTCGCCGGCGTAGCCGTCACTATCGCTGGCATCACCATCACCATCACCGGCATCACCGTCACCATCGCCGGCGCCGCCCTCACCATCCTCCACCACGTCACCTTCATCCGCAGCGACCACCACCGTGTCATCCTCGGAGGTGAAAGCCCTGACTAGAGTATCCACATTGTCCTCTACCCAGCACGCCAGGTCGCCTGGATGGCCTCGGGCACAGGGGCAATGGAGGCGTCGAAGTCGAAGTTGGGGTAGGTGTTCTGGAGGTGGCTAAAGACATGGGAGAACGCGCGCTTGAGCAGGCCGCGGCTCCTCTCCTCAACAAGCACGCGAGCCCTCTCAGATCAGTTCTCCAGGCGTGTCACCATGTCGGTGAAGAAAAGGAGGTGATTGGCGTAGTCGTTCGAGTGGGGATGAGGTGCATCTTCGTCGCAGATGGGGCCCAGCGCCGCGTTGGCTCTGATCCTGAGGATTTGGAGCATGGGGGCGTGCTCGCGCTCCAGCGTCCGCCACTGGAGCGCTTCCTCCCTGCTCTGCTGCATGGAGGACTCGGTGCTGGCGACCCGCTGCTGAAGGGAAAGCAGCTCGGCACGAGCGGAAGCCAGCTCAGCTTGCACTGAGGTCAGGGCGGCTACGGCAACTTTCTCGCGATGTTCCACCTCAGCCAACCCTGACCTGAGGGCATTAGTCCTACCCACAGCTTCGGCTTCCATGAGCTTCAACTTCAGGTCGTACCTGCCCACAAGATCCGCGCGAGCCTCGGCAACCCGGTGGTCGACCTCCTCCTGAGCCCTGGCTTCACGCGCACCGACAGCATCCTCCGCTTAGGTGACTTGGCGCTCCCTCGTCTCCAACCACTCAAACTCAAGGCTGCGCTCCTTGCTTCCAGCGCCAGTGCTTCCTCACGCTTCAGGACCTCTTCCTCCTCGGCAGGCGTCCCCTTCATCGACGCTAGGGTGGCCTTGCGCGCCTCCACTTGCCGCTCTAGGGAGGCACTCCAGGCCTGGAGCTCCCACACGCGGTTCTCTGCGATCTCGCGGCGGCGATTGGCTTCCCGGGCCTCTTCCAAGGCTCGAGTGCAGGCCTCACACGAGGTCGCAAGAGACGCCTCGGCCTTCGTGTTATCAAGCTCGCGCTGGTGGTGCCCAACGTTGATGGCCACCTTCAGTTTGTGCCGCTCCTCCATCAACCGAAGACCCGTGGTCTCGAGGCGCGCATCTACATCCGCGAGCTCTCCGCCAAGCCGGCTCATCGCGCCCATCGCCTCCTGTCGGAGTAATTGGACACGGATACCCCGAAGACGGCGAGACAAGAATTCAAGACATCGGGGCTAGCAAAGCCCCTCAGTCCAACTACCTGGCCGGCGGCTGACTGCTGGCTACCGACTGCTCCACTAGGCCGACTGCTCCACCAGGCCGACTGCTGGCTGTTGACTCCTCCACTAGGCCGACTGCTGGATGCCGACTGCTCCACCAGGCCGACTGCTGGCTGCCGACTGCTCCACCAGGCTGACTGCTGGCTGTCGACTACTCCACCAGGCCGACTGCTGGCTGCCGACTGCTCCACCAGGCCGACTGCTGGCTGCTGACTCCTCCACCAGGCCGACTGCTGGCTGCCGACTCCTCCACCAGGCCGACTGCCCGAAGTCAACTGCAGCCGGACACGACCCCGACGTGACGGCCGTACCCGGCACTGTTCACGTGACACCCCAGCCATCATGTACAGTGTCCCTTGTCCCTAGGCACTATTTATGAACTGACCCAGGGGACAAGGATGACACCCCACCATGCCACTAGCTAGCTAGCTACCATGCCTACATGGCTTACATGCTAAGCTAGCTCCCACTATATATAGCTAGCCATCCACCCATCCTCACACACATGTATGAGCATCACACTCCCACGGCCACACATGGCCAGGCACATGTGCCACACTAGCTAGCTAGCTCTCATTGCTACTGATCCCAGATACAGCTCCAGGAGCACTTTGTACTGCCTGATGTACACCCTAGATATATACTCAGACCTGCAGGAGTAGGGGTGTTATCTCTCCGGAGAGCCCCGAACCTGGGTAAACTAGCGCGTGCTACTCGCCTACCCGTCCCTGGATATTCTGGCAGCAGTCTTGCCCTCACACGAAGCCACCTTGTGGCATATGTTGCCTTGCACCCCCCGTGAGAATACCACGACATTTGGCACCCACCGTGGGGCGGTACTATGCTACCGCGCTGCTGCTGGTTTCGCAGTCCGGGCGGGACCCTTTTTCTTCATCACCTCCGCTGCGGCGTCGCACTGTCATACCGGTAGCGCTCGGGGGTTCGACGTCGACCCGTCCCCGGAGCTGCCACGAGGGGTGGCGCGTCTTCGCCGTCGGCCTCGTCGTCTTCGTCACCACCACTGCAACACCGGCCGTCCGAGCGTGCGCGCGCCGCGCGCGGTGCCTTGTTGGGTCGGCCGCGTCCATCCACGCACCGCTCGCGTATGCTCCCCTCCGCGTTGCGCCTTGCTCCGGCTGAAACGCATGTTCACTCCCCCATATATCATCCACACTAGCTAGCTAGATGCTAGTCAACAGTAGCGGGTGCACTGACGCGCCCCGCCGAAGAAGACAAAGTAGTTGCCGGGAGATCCGGCCCGACTGCTCAGCAGTCGGCCTAGATATCGGGGGCTACACCCAGCGGGTGCGCTGACGCGCCCCCGCAAAGAAGAAGACGGAATAGCCGCCGGGAGATCCGGCCCGACTACTCAGCAGTCGGCCCGAATCTCTGGGGCTACACCCAGCAGGTGCGCTGATGCGCCCCCGCGAAGATTGCTAACAAGAGAAAAGTTTTGTCCGGCTTCGAGCAGCCGGCAGAAGAGAAAAAGAAGAAGATAGGCGCTGCAAGATGCATCGCCACCTGGCCGGTCGAGCCTTACCGGCCGGGACCCCCTTCGAGCACCCAAAGGCTGAAAGACTACACCCAGCGGGTGCGCCGGCGCGCTCAGCAAGCGTTGAGCCCCGCCGGCTGTCTTCAGCAAACTCCGCCTCGGCAACACGAAAACGAATGTGAGCTCCTCACCTGCATATTTTTTGCACCACGCAATCACGGATAACCCCGAGCGATGCTCGGGGGCTGTCTCCGCATTTATTACAGTTAAATCACTGTTTGCCCCGGCGCCAGCCAGAGTTGGCTCGGGGGCTGGCCGCTCGGCCTGAGACGTTAGTTCCCGCAGACGGCTTAGTACCGTGCACAGTACCAAAGGCCCACTCTTAGTCACAGATCACAGAGTGGCTGTCCGACTAGCAAGAGTGAACGTTGGAGGCCACCCACGTGAAAAACGTCCGGGAAGAAAAGCGCTTCGGGCGACCCGACCGTTTCCTTTATAAGTATCTGCTCGGTTAAATTCACTCCCAGAGTCTGAGTACTGTACACTCCACTTTGCGGCCCACTCTCAGCCACAGACCGTAGAGCGACTGTCCGGCGAGCGAGAGCACAAGCCAAAAGGCGGAGGGAACACGAAAAAGATTGAAGGGGGCTCGAACGAAACCGAGTCGGAACCCTCCGCATAAAACTTGCAATGCTAAAAGCAAACATTTGATATATCTTCATGGACTAACTTTGTCTTTTTCATGATCATTTCCATGAACACTCGCCAAAAAACCTCCGCCCAACTTTGCCAAGTTGTCCGGAGGCTTGGGGGTTACTGTCGGAGTAATTGGACACGGATACCCCGAAGATGGCGAGACAAGAATTCAAGACATCGGGGCTAGCAAAGCCCCTCAGTCCAACTACCTGGCCGGCGGCTGACTGCTGGCTGCTGACTGCTCCACCAGGCCGACTACTGGCTGCCGACTGCTCCACCAAACTGACTGCTGGCTGCCGACTGCTCCACCAGACCGACTGCTAGCCGCCGACTTCTCCACCAGGCCGACTGCTGGCTGTCGACTGCTCCACCAGGCCGACTGCTGGCTGTCGACTGCTCCACCAGGCCGACTGCTGGCTGCCGACTGCTCCACCTGGCCGACTGCTGGCTGCCGACTGCTCCACCAGGCCGACTGCTGGCTACCTACTGCTCCTCCAGGCCGACTGCTGGCTGCTGACTCCTCCACCAGGGCGACTGCTGGCTGCCGACTACTCCACCAGGCTGACTGCTAGCTGCCGACTCCTCCACCAGGCCGACTGCTGGCTGCCGACTCCTCCACCAGGCCGACTGCCTGAAGTCAACTGTAGCCAGACGCGACCCCAACGTGACGGCCGTACCCGGCACTGTTCACGTGACACCCCAGCCATCATGTACAGTGTCCCTTGTCCCTGGGCACTATTTATGAACTGACCCAGGGGACAAGGATGACACCCCACCATGCCACTAGCTAGCTAGCTACCATGCCTACATGGCTTACATGCTAAGCTAGCTCCCACTATATATAGCTAGCCATCCACCCATCCTCACACACACGTATGAGCATCACACTCCCACGGCCACACATGGCCAGGCACATGTGCCACACTAGCTAGCTAGCTCTCATTGCTATTGATCTCAGATACAGCTCCAGGAGAACTTTGTACTACCTGATGTACACCCCATATATATACTCAGACATGCAGGAGTAGGGGTGTTATCTCTCCAGAGAGCCCCGAACCTGGGTAAACTAGCGCGTGCTACTCGCCTACCCGTCCCTGGATATTCTGGCAGCAGTCTTGCCCTCACACGAATCCACCTTGTGGCATATGTCGTCTTGCACCCCCCGTGAGAATACCACGACACCTCCCGAAAGAGCTCGTGGCGGACGACACTCTGTTCGTGCGCAAACTTGAGCGCGTGGCCGATTCCGTCCTCCACAACGGGGGCCGCCGACGAGATCCGAAGCGGCTCCCTCCCTTTCCGCAGGGGGCTGGGGGCTGGCGCCCCCGGTCGCCGACTGGGCTTCGGGAGGAGCCCGGTTGGGTTGAGGCTCGCTGCTCAGAGAAGGAACCAAGACCGAGGCCATCCAACTGCCGTCTACGACCAGGGGAGGAGCCGTTAGCATGCTCGTCACACTCCCGACAAGGTGACGAAGGAGAGGCGGCTGGAGCACGGGCTTGAGGTGCCAGGCTAGCGTGGCTTCCTCTCCGGCCGACCTTGTGCCAGGGGCAGCATGCTGGCCTGGGATGCTCAAGGCTAGTGGGAGATTCGAGGCAGAAGGAGGTTGCTCCTAGTGAGGCTTCACGGCCTTAGCAGATGGGATCCTGAAGAGCCATCATCAGTAAGGGAAGCATCACTCGAGGAATTACAAAGATAAGGTACTTACTCATCTATGGCGATGTACTTCCTCTATTTCAACGGCCGGAAGGTACCGCTGTTGTAGCTTGGGGACCCCTTCCTTTTGCGGAGCGCATCGAAGTCTACACGGAGCTGAACGAAGTGTTGGACATGGCGACCAGCGCAGGGCGCGGCTGGTGAAGCGCCCGAGGAGGTGACCTCAGGAGCGCCAAGCTGGGGAGAGCCATCGAGTTCCGCCTCGCGACGGCCTCTAGAGGCCTCGGGAGCTTCGACCTCAGGAGCAGCGGATTGCGTCGCCCCCTCAACTGCCACCCCAGAGCGAGAGTTATGGGCTCCCGAAGATGTGACCTCAGGAACCGCGGGTGGCTTCGACACCTCGGCACTCACGTATCCGGCCTCCGGTGGTGCTTGCCCCCTGCGTCCACTCTTGGGGCAAGTTTGGCGCCGGCGACAAGGAGAGGAACCACGGTGACGGGGTTCTCATGGGACCCCTCAAGGCCAACCGGAAACAACCCCCATTCGTCAAAGGGGGGCATCTGCCCCGCGAACTCCACCCTGTTTGAGCAACGGTACAAGAGACAGCCCTCTGGTGGCATATCGGCTGGTGAGGGGTTGCCCACCAGGACCTCGAGCACCTTTCTTCATGCCTCGAGCGGAAGCTCTGACTCCTGAAGCCACATGCGATCTGGGCTGACAAATAGGGCCCACATCGGCTGGGAATGGCGCTGGAGTGGGGCGATGCGGCGTCAGAGGAACTCCTTCATCACCATGGGCACAGTCAAGCCAAGGTCTTTCAACCTCTTCAGCCGGAGCCAGACGAAGGCGAGGCAGGGGCTCGTAAGCTTCTCTTGAGCCCGGCTGGAGCTAGGGACGGTGGGCGGAGACGGAGGGAAGAACAAAGGGCTGAGCACTCCAACATCCACATACACCCACCACATCCGGAACCCGCTCGCAGACGACGGGAGTTCAAAGTCAATACTTGAGCCGGCCGTCGCCGCCACGGCCTGGAAGCTCAGGCACCCCGAGCACTGCCGGGGGTCGGTCAGGTGCAGCAAGAAGAAATGGCGCAGAAGGGCCATGGAGGGGGCAATTCCCACCATGGCCTCGCAGACAAAGGCAAAGATGACAACAAGAGCGATAGATTGGGGATCTAGGTGCAGCAGATGAATCTGGTAATGGGAGAGCACGACGTTGAAGAAGGCGGAGAAGGGGGGACCAGACCGGCCCACAGGTTGTCGATGAAGAACTGGACCTCGGTGGCTGTTCTATCGACAGAAGCTCGGGACGCAGGCCAGGCCGTCGTCCCTCCCCATTCGTGGAAGCTGGTGGCGAGCGCAAGGCGGACCTTGTCCATGGCCTCCTCGTTGAGCACCCACGATCGGCCGACGGCGGGCTCGACGGCCAAAGGCGGGCTGGCTAAGGACAAGGGCTTCTTCCCTTTCTCCATCCAGTTCGGCGCCATGGCGATGGAGAGGACTGAGCTCAGGTCGGATGGAGAGGAGGCCGAGGTTCGAAGAAGCGGAGGAGTCGGGGAGTGCGTTGCCAGCAAGGGGGAGATAACTGTGTAGGACGCCGTGGCCGCCTAGCCAGGCGGATATCAAGGCTGCATGGGGAAGCGGGGCCACCCACGTCCAATCGTCCGCCAGGCATCAAGCGGGGCCACAGGCTGTTGGGGCCCGCGGCGCTCCGCACTTGCCCTTTGGCTTCGCCTCGAAGCCAAGTTCAAGTGCGCCTTGGGCCCGGGGTCTACTGTCGGCGTTTTGGGAACGGGGGTCCCCAGACTTGCCTGCCTGCAGCCCGCGGCGTGGCTCCACCAGCGGCCCTGTACGGCCCATCTTCACCAGCAAACACTCAAGACCCTCACGAGGGGCTGAGCCTCGCGAGGGGGATGATGCAAGACCTCCTCAGGGGTTGCCTCACCAGGCTGGCTCACGAGGGGCGGAGAGATCAAGGCAAGGGACACCTCGCGAGGTTCCCGTGACGCAAGCCATGACGACTGGAGCCAGGCGGGCGCCAGCGCGCGCAGTGTCCTCGTTTCCTCTTTGGTGCCAAAGAGGCAAGCGCAGGCGAGGAGTCCTGAGGCATCAGGAAAATGTTTCCGTATTGGCGCAACAAGACCAAGACTAGCAGGACAACAGGACGGAGGTCACCGTGGAGCCCAGGACGGCGTCACCACCAGAGCCTTTGGCAGGCGAAGGCTATTTTGTCAGGATAGCTTGTACTAGTTGTCTCCCTTCGAATTTTGCCGTTGTGGGAACCCTTCCCGCTCAATATTTGGGAAGAGGACCATGGCCTCTATAAATAGGACTAGCCACCACCATAGCAAAGGACATCTCATCGCAGATCATCCCCAACCACTCAAGTTCACCAAGCATAAGAACACCTCTCCTCAGGAGGCTATTCTTCCCTTGTAACTGTTCATCCTCAACCCAAGAAGCAATCCACCACACCACACTGGAGTAGGGTATTACACCGCAACGGCGCCCGAACCAGTATAAATCTTGTGTCTCTCGTTCTTTGGGTTCGCCGAGCTAGGCCGTGAGATCATACGGAGTGCGAGCTAGAGGGGAGAGAGATCTTTGTGCGCACCCCAGTGTTCGAACCTCACGGGTTTTTCCGGAACCCGAAATCCGACAAAGGAGGCAAGCGCAGGCGTGGAGTCCTGAGGAATCAAGCAAATGTTTCCATATCGGTGCAACAAGACCAAGACCGCTAGGACGACAGGACGGAGGTCATCGAGGAGCCCACCGCAGCGTCACCACGAGAGCCTTTTGCAGGCGAAGACTACTTTTGTCAGGATAGCTTGTACTAGTGTTCTCCCTTCAAATTTGGCCATTGTGGGATCCCTTCTCACCTTGCATTTGGGAAGAGGACCAAGGCCTACTCTAAATAGGACTTAGCCACCACCATAGAAGGGGGATCACTGAGATCATCCTCTCATCCACCAGCTCATCGAGCTCAAGACCACCTCACCTCCTAAGGCCTCCTGGGAAGAATTGCACGGCCTCCTCATCGCGCTCTTTGCGGCACCAGCATCTCATGCTGTCGCGGCACTCCTGGGCGGTTCACAAGCGCCGCCCTCGGACCGATAAATGAAGCGGTTCTTTTGCCAAGCGGGTGCCGCATGCGTGCAGCAGGGAGCTCCTCCGGGATGGGCGGCACCCGAGGCCGACCTCACCTTCGACTCAAGAGACCATCCTTTGACCACCGCGGGCACAGGCGCGCTCCCGATGCTCTGCACCCCCACCATCTGCAACATGGTGGTAACCAAGACCCTCATCGACGGTGGGGCCGGGCTCAATGTGCTCTCCATGGAAGCTTTTTTTTCTTGCTTCACGTGTCACACGGCCGGCTCCACCCCACCTAGCCGTTTTCCGGGGTTGTCGACAGCTCCACCAGCCCCCTGGAGTTGATCCGCCTCCCCGTCACCTTCGGCACCCGCGACAACTACCGCACCGAGATCATTGATTTCGACATCGCATGCATCGGCCTCCCGTACAATGCCATCTTCGGGTACCCGGCCTTAGCCAAGTTCATGGCGGCAACTCACCCCGTCTACAACCTCATGAAGATGCCAGGAAGCAGCGGCGTCCTCACTGTGGCCGGGGACACCAAGGAGGCACTGGCGGCTCTCAAGCTCGCCTTCAGGGGCACGGATGCCGCGCGGCCAGAAGTGGGAGGGGTCCCTGAGGTCCCGGGGGCTGTGTCGGCAAAAAAGAAGCAACTGTTCTCTCAAGATCGGGCGGAGATAAAGCAAGTGCTGGTTGACGAGAATGGGCATCAGGAGCCACTTTCACCATAGGTGCCAACCTCGGCCCAGACCAAGAAAAGGCGCTGGTCGATTTCTTGCGCGCGAACAGGGACGTGTTCGCATGGGAGCCCAAGGACCTGGCTAGAGTCCCAAGGGGGGTGATCGAGCATCACCTGAATGTGTGCCCCAATGTATGCCCAGTGAAGCAGAAGGTGCGACGGTAGTCCACAGAGAAGCAGTCGTTCATCGTCCAAGAAACCCGCAAGCTGCAAGACGCTGGTGTCATTCGGGAGGTGTGGTACCCAGAATGGCTGGCAAACCCGGTAGTCGTCCCCAAGAAAGGCGGGAAGGAACGCATGTGCATCAATTTCACCAACCTCAACAAGGCGTGCCCTCAAGATCCCTTTCCGCTACTGCGCATTGACCAGATCGTCGACTCCAACGCCGAGTGCGCACTACAAGAAAAATACACTTCCGTGATGACACGTGTTTGTCATAGTAGGTCGCGTTTTTGTCATGCATGTACATCCATGACGATTTTATGACAGAATCAAGATAGTCATACCTGTGCTGTCATAGAAGTGTTCCATGACATTACCAAAATTATCATCATGGAAGTGTCCACTTCCATGACGATAAATCGCGCGTCACAGAAGTGCTTTCGTCAAGGGTGACCGACACGTGGCATCCACCATAACGGAACACCGTTAAGCCATCGGGTCCGGTTTTGGAACCGATAACCCGTTAACAGCCCCAACCAATGGGGATTTTCCACGTGTAAAATCATCATTGGCTGGAGGAAACACGTGTCGGCTCACCATTGGGACAGATGTCATCCACTCATTGGACCCAAGGCGCCTATGATACGTCAACACATGGCACATCCCAACAAAGGCCCATTCCTGTGAAAAGGCCGGCCCATTTGACTTGGTCAAAAGGTGGCGGGCCGGCCCACGGAAAGCCTGTTAACGGCATGTTCGCATATAGCCCATTTATAGCCCGCTAACTCATGGCCCGTTACGACTTATCGAAATTAGGCCCAGTAGCGTCATCTGGGCCGTCCAATATGATTCTAGCCCGTTGTAACTTCCGGCCCATGTATGACCCATGACGTATTTCGGCCCATATGAGTCCCTTTGTAACTCTTGGCCCATTAACGCCCCGTGGTGAAACCGGCCCGTAATGAACAGTGTATCACTTTATACCCATTAGCGGCCCATTATTCCATTGGGTCGTTTCCAGCCCGTGTTACCTTTCGGCCTTCTTAGGGCCCATTTCCAGCATTCGGTTACTTACGGCCCGTTACTGGCCTTTTCTGCTTGTGGGCCAAATTCAACACGTTGATACAGTCGGCCCGTTTGTGGCCCATTAATCTGTTGGGCCATTTTCATAGCATCATCAAATACGGCCTATTAACGGCCCGTTATGGTCAGCCCATAAAATGTACGATTTCCACTCTAGCCTGTTTACGGCCCCTTATACGGCCCATACAAGGCCCATAGATGAGACGACCCGTAGAAGGCCCATTGATCCGACGGCCCATAGAAGGCCCATTGGTCCGACGACCCATAGAAGGCCCATTGATCCGACGACCCATAGAAGGCCCTTGGATCCGACAATCGATAGAAGGCCCATGGATCCGACAGCCCATAGAAGGCCCACGGATCCGACGGCCATAGAAGGCCATGGATCGTCCGTCCCGTAGATGGCCCATGGATCGTATGACCTGTGGAGGGCCATGGTCACTACAACGTTTGGGCGAGTAGGCCCCCGTTGAACGATATAGCATATTGAAAGAATTATCCTACTCTATACAATCACCTCTAAAAAACATACACTATACAATAAAGAGGCTAAGGCATAGAAATGTAGAATAATCCTACACTATACAATAAAGAAATTATAGCCGATTATACCCACTGGGCATTATGGTTCGGCACCAGTGATAATAAAGCATACACAAACAACAAATTACATACACTGGGCAAATACAGCTCCTACATCATGGACGCGCATCAACATAACTTACCATTTGAACTATAATCTCTTCAGAAAATAGGATTGGCCGGATTTAGATAGCACAAATTTTAGTCTGCAAAATCTCCAATTCCTTTGTTGTTACCTCAGTGTCTTGTTTCATTTTTGACTCCTGCATCTAATACCTGCATGTCCAGTCTCAACTTGTTGATTGTACGTTGAGAATCATGTACACGTTGTCTTGCCACCTCTAGTTGATGCTCGAGAATATCAGCACATTCCAATTCCAACCCATAATCATTCGGTAACGGCCATGCCGCACTGCTCGCAGATCTTTGTGTTGATGTCACTTCATCCTGAAATGTTTTTGTAAGTACACATGACTAGGGCAAAAATATAGTTACAACAGTGAAGCGAGCAAGACAGACTATTTTGTACATGGCAAAACAGGACTAACAATAATGTTACACGTCATGAAGCATAAGAAGGTGATATTTTAAAAATTATAAAAAGGTAGTATGTGCAGCCTGCATACAAAAATATCTCTTAGCTCACCAGAGGAGCATGATGTTTGGGCCCAATCCAAAAAACAGACAAGTTACAAATTTATACATCACGTTGTGTAGAAGTAAGCAAGTAGTTGGCCATTCTGTAGCTCAATTAAAGTCTTAGGGAGCATAATGAACAACAGAGGGTTTCATACAAACATACTACCGCAAGCAAAACTATGCAATCATTAGCCTAGTATAAACTAGATCCTGAGCCTCATGCAATAATAGTTGGTTAGTAGACTTCAAAGCTTCAGGCACACTTCAGCAGAGTAATTAAATGGTAAGGCCTTTAATTATGTCAACCAATAGTTATACAAGTATCCAACATCAGGAATCATTCTTTGGGCATCTCATTAACGGAGGAAAAATAAAGCAATTGAAAAGAGCAAATTAACTATGCCTGAAACAAACAAGGAATTGAACTATTGAGTTGGATACAGTGACTTACCTTAACATGTTGAAGAGGCTCAGCGCAGCTTCTACTTCTCTTGCAAGGCTCCTTCCTAACATATTGTACTTGGAAATCCTCAATCTTATCTTCATTGCACCCCCTCTGCAAGGTGACACAAACTAGTTACTCGTCTCCTTGGAAGATAAATATGCATACTTTCCAGTTTGTGAACACAAAAGGATGAGATTATAACAAAACAACACCACATAATGAAACATGCCGCATCTCTTGCACTTGCACACAATGAAATGAGCATTTACTATGTCTGCACTATGTAAAAACTAGGCATACCTTCGAAATGGAGCTCCAGGTACTCTTGGAGCGCCTACTTTAGTGTACAGCCAAACCTTTATGTCACCTATGAGTTAGAAAAGGCCCCACTACAACAGCCCTTAGTGTTTAAATCGTTGACAAGCTCTGTTAGAGTGTTCGGTCAAGAACAACAAGTAATCAAAGCAAACAGTCCTAGTATGGCTGGCTGATGCAAACAAGCAATTGAGCAGATGTGTGAGCAAATCTTACATATCAAGAAAAGAAGCAAAGAAGGAGGCTTAAAGACCATTACTTGACTGACCAGATTTAAGGGGCATTTAAACATCATGTGCAACGTATGAACTAACATAAACATTGCATATTCCAGATTCTACAATGGAATGCACATGTATTAGGTTATGCCATGTATGATGATGCCTAAATGTACACTATAGCAGGCAGGAGTGATTCATCATTGCATGCACAATTGAATTGCAGGTTAAGGGCCAGTTCTATTCCGCCTTTTCAGGGCTTATTGTCAAAATAAGCCACAAAAGATGTAAAGAAGTCATTTTTGAGTTATGGGCTTGGGCTTAACTAATTTCGCTTTGGAGGGGGGGTGTTTCGGGTAGAACCTCACTAAAAATTGAAGGGAAGGGGAATAGTGAAATGACTATGTTGTCTGCCTATATTACACTCAAAATGCAACTGCTGACGTCCGCGTCACACCTCACCCTCAAGTAAAAAACACACACGCAAGCGTTCATTGCCCTGCCCGCTTGCATCTCCTCTCCCCTTTCCCTCTACCTCGATCCCCTGCCTGCAGCAGTAGGGTTCCTCCAGCGAGCCATCGCCACTGGTTCCATCTTGCCTAGTCCTCGATGATGCTCTGTCCAGCTAGGCTACATGGCTGGCGGGTAGGGGCAAATCTCCCTGGCTGCTCCTCCCTCTAGCGCCGCCCCTCATTCTCATGGTCTGCAACAGCTGCTCCACAGTGGTTCGTCCAATGCACTACTCCGGCAGGCGCTGCACAACTACGGCTGATGCCACACTGCGGCAGAAGGCACCTTATTCCCCCTCCACGCCTTGAGGTGCTGTTGAAGGATGAGCTCATCCAACAAGGTGAGGATCTCCTCTGATTTTTTGCCAAATTTTCATTCTGATCCACTATACGATAAATTGCTATGAGCTGCTTCTGCTGCTGCTATATGATGCATTGCTATGAGCTGCTCCTGCTGCTGCTATATGATGAATTGCTATGAGCTGCTGCTATATGATGAATTGCTATGAGCTGCTGCTGCTGCTGCTATATGATGAATTGCTATGAGTTGTTGCTGCTGCTATATGATGAGTTGCTATAAGCTGCTCCTGCTGCTGTATAATGAATTGCTATGAGCTGCTCCTACTGATGCTATATGATGAATTGCTATGAGCTGCTCCTTCTGCTGCTATATGATGAATTGCTATGAGCTGCTCCTGCTGCTATATGATGAATTGCTGTGAGCTGCTCCTGCTGCTGCTATATGATGAATTGCTATGAGCTGCTGCTGGTATATGATGAATTGCACACTGCTGCTGCTGCTGTTGCTGTATGATGAGTTGCTATGAGCTGCTGCTGCTATATGATGGTTTCAAGTGGTGCTGCTATATGATAATAACCAGCCACTTGGACCATCGAATTTCAACAAATAATTGTTCTTCATTTAAATGTGGGTCATGCATTCTTCGGTTAAATTAGGCAATGTGATCTCTATGGAAAACATTGACCAAAGTAGATTGTGCCAAGTAGATGGTATCTTTGTATTTGCATTTTGAGCAAATGGTGATGGTCTGTTTTCCTATCATATTAATCACTGCACTGGGTTCAATTTGTGATGTTTGCAAGTCAAATTAATTTTCATACGGGAAGCAAAATGAAAAAATATAATGCAATCTAGACTTTTCACTGATCATACCAAATATAAGCTGAAAACGCAATGAAAAGAACTGGTTGGCTTATTACATGGAGCTTATATTCACAGCTGCTTATTTTCTTAGGATAACTCGTAATAACTGTCCCTAAGAAACTTGGCCAATAGAACTGACATACAAATAACATGTCACGATGATTGCAATGGAGGAGTGACGTACCATAGCACACTGTATAGGCTCACCGCTGCCTCTCCTTTTTTTGCGATGTTCCATGAAATTGCCACATACATCTTCTACTTTCTCATTGTGTAACCCTATCTGCAAGTTGACACAGCTAATTTCGGACATCTCTACATGATAATACATTGCATATCCCTTGCGCATATTTAAACCACCAATTAATGATTGTGTGCATAGCATAAACTAGCCATGACTCTGTGTGCTGGACTAGCAGGCGCTCTAAGGGAGCCTAATGTAGTGCACTAGAATTCTACATGCCACCTACAGTTTTGTGTAATGTACTGCCTCTGTTCCTAAATATATGTCTTTGTAGAGATTCCAGTATGGACCACATGTAGATGTATATAGATGCATTTTCGAGTGTAGATTCACTCATTTTGCTCTGTATGTAGCCCATAGTGGAATCTCTAGAAAGACATATATTTAGGAACGGAGGTACAAGATAGTATCATGTATGACATCTACATATCTAATTTAGCAGCCAGTAGTAGAAGTCATTGTCTGCACAAAGGGATTACTGGTCGAAAATCCTAGCAAAGCACGCTGGCAGGCACAAAACAATACAAGAGAGAGAGACACACTTACAAGATCATAGCAATGCCTCAATCCAGGATCTTGGTTGGCCAAGCTGTTAGATCCAGAAGAAACATCATCCTTGTAGTTTTTGCCAACTGCATAACAGTTAACAGCGACCTGTTAGTATATTTGAAGTACATCGGGCAGGTGATGCTGGACGGGTTTAAAGGTGACAAGTACCTAGGCCATGGCGGGTGCTTGGCATCTTGCCAGGCGGTGGGAATCAGGTTAGAAACGTCAAGGGTGATGTCGCTGCGCTGGCTGTCGGGGTCCGGTAAGGAGATCTAGAACCGCCGAGTAGGGTGTTTGTGGAGCGGCTCCGGTAGGGTGGACTATGGTATGGGCAAAGCAGATCTGTGGCCGTGGACGAGGGCGTAGGTGAAGCTGCTCCGGTGGTTGGGTTAAGGATGGTGTCGACGATGCGGATCTGAGGCCGTGGACAGGGCGTCAGAAGCTGCTTCGGTAGGTTGGATAACGGTGCGAGGAAGCGGATCTGAGGCCGTGGACTTGTGAGTTGGAAAAGCGGCCTCGGTAGGGTTGAGAATGCTATAGGCGAAGCCACTCCGGTGGGGTTGATGATGGTGTCGGTGAAGCGGCTCTGATAGGGTTGAGGAAGGTGTCGGCGAAGAGGATCAGAGGCCGTCGACGGGGGCGTCGGTGGGGCAGCTCTAGGGGGTGTGGACAAAGCGTCTCCAGTGGGGAGTAAGAATGAGCCACTGCAGATGTACTGCGGTTGACGAGAGTACCGGCGAAGCAGATCCAGCGCCGTGGACAAGGCCGACACTGAATGGGCTGTGGTACAGTGGTGGATGAGTAGTCTACTTGTTTCTAGGGGAGGTGGGAGGGGTAGATGCGGTCACAGAAGCAGATCTAGCGAGGTGGACACCACTGGCAGTGAATGGGCTCTGGTATGCCGGTGGATGAGCAGTCTAGGGTTTTGAGAGGGGAGGGGAGAAAGGCCGATGAAGTACGGACGACGTGATGTAAGATGCTCTGGTGCTGTGGAGTTCGTCGTTTTTGTGGGAGGGGGAGAGGAAATGGGGGTGCAGTGTAGTGGGGGGAACCGAAAGTTACCAAAGCAGCC
Organism: Triticum urartu; assembly: GCF_056163025.1. Classification (NCBI taxonomy): domain Eukaryota; kingdom Viridiplantae; phylum Streptophyta; class Magnoliopsida; order Poales; family Poaceae; genus Triticum; species Triticum urartu. The sequence goes on along the minus strand of NC_141876.1, from coordinate 394,581,983 downwards.
CCGACCTATTATGTAGGTGAGGGCGGTATTGTAACTGTTGGTCTCCGTGCACCAAGGACAAAAGGGGAATTTCGCATGCTAAAAACTAAGGTGGCGGAAATTTTAGAAGGAGGCGGGAGATTTTGCCGCCCGCAGGATCGTCCCTATCCAGTTTCAACTAATTTTGGACCATGATAGCGGGAAGGTCATGCGAGACTGTGTACATGGGGCACACGTCAGCAGTTAATAAATGGTGCAAAGTCCACCCCAGAAAAAAACATAATAACTCAGGATGATGCGCCGATAACTTGGACGTTCACACGGGCGCGGCCAATCGTACGGATGTAGTGGCACGTTCACAAAAAAGGGATCAAACGCTCAGCCTATGTATTTCTTGTGTAAATAGATAACTTAGTGCAATTGGTTATTTACTTTAGACATAATGCATTGACGTGTTAGTGTAGAGGCGCACAAAAAGAAATGGATATTGTAGTCCGCTACTTAAAAGTGTTACCTCATATGATTACATAGCCTCCATTTCATAAATTGCGTACTCGTTGAATTCATATATGAATATTACATATATTACTTCATAATAGAACCTTAAATCATCCAAGACTAATGATTTTGAATGCAAGAGTAACAATGGTGCATGTACATGATAGCTACATTGGTTGTTTGAAGAAACATCACTGCAACTTTGGCATGCACAACTGGAAAGGTTTATTTAAATAGAAAAAAATGTGATACGTGAGTGTCGAATCTTTATAGCGTTGGATCGATATTGTACCTTTGGCCACGATACTAAGTAGATATTGATTTATGTTCAAGCGATGCACGTCCACGATCGCTAAATAGTGATACATGAATGAATTGTGCAATCTCTCTCACACACATACATATCTCATTTCCCTGTGGGCATCGAAATTCGTGTATTTCTGTCCCTTCGTCAAGGTTAGAATTCGTCTTTCTACCCCATCCTACAAGTCTCTCACACAGAAACACACACGCTCTCTCTGTCGAACACGCCCACCCCTTTAATTCCGCCCACCCACAGCTACTAATATCTCAAAGTATAATAATGTCTCTCACACATATGCCTAAGGTTAACTCGAGTTCCAGAACCATATGAATACATACAATGGGATTCCACCAGAGCACCTTTTGTTTTGAGATTTCGCTCTCTCTCTCTCTCTCACACACACACACACACACACGCTCTTGCATTTGCATGCACACCGTTTCGTTTATCTTCGTGATGCTTTAAGTATGCCTCGCACAAATGCTATCTACCTATCCCTTAATATAGCTAGATATGTGTCACACAAACTCCTTCTCCCTACTAGCAAGATGCCCATGCGTTGCACGGAACATCAAGATGCATTTGTATGAGTAGTTTATCTTGTGGGAGAAAAGGATGAACGAGGGAATGCCTTATTTGCAAATGCGGAGATGGGTGTGGGTATCTTTTTGCAAAATTGCCATAGTTTCCTTCCTATCCGTCGGATATAAATCAGATGGCCTATATTGCAGGATGGCAGGAACACCATCATCACCAACTTTGTTTTTTATAAGAGTAGAGATATGTAAGTGTCACTGCCCCCCCTCGACACACACACCCACACCCACACAACCAAACACACACACTTCCCAACACCGAAGGAGTAGGGTGAAACCTCGATCTTGATACTAATCTATCGACTAGCTTCTCTCTCAAACACACACACACGCACACACACTACCCAACACCGAAGGAACAGGGTGGCACCTCGATCTTGATAGTAATCTATCTACTCCTCTTTCAAACACACACACACTCGCTAGTTGTGCCTCTGTGCCTACCGCGCAGACTCTCGATACGTCTTTCTCTCCCCCTCCCCCACCCCAACAATGATAGCAGAAGGGTGACAACTTGATCTGATCGTAATCTGTCAATTGGTTTCTCTCTTGAACATTGTGTCTCTGTGCCTCGCTCAGTAGCCCCCTCGATATGTAGACTTCTTGCGCGCGCACAACTGTAGTGACGATGACGCTGAACCCAGTGTGCCTCGTTTTTACCGGCCTCATGTGATAGTTTTCACCCCGTTTTCTGTTAATTAACATGGCAACCTTTTCTTTGTTACTACTAGTGAATCTGAAATCATTCGTGGCAGACATAAAATATATCACTTCAACCCAATTATCGCAGTAACTATTTTAAAAGAAACTAGCTAGATGCCCGTGCGTTGCATGGAACATCAAGATGCATTTGTATGAGTAGTTTATCTTGTGAGAGAAAAGGATGAACGAGGGAAGGCCGTATTTGCGAACGTGGAGAGGGGTGTGGGTATATTTTTCAAAATTTCCATAGTTTCCTTCCTATCCGTTAGATATAAATCCGACGGCTTATATTGCAGGATGGCACACACACCATCATCACCAACTCTGTGTTCTACTTCCTCCGTTCCTAAATATTTGTATTTTTAGAGATTTCAACAAGTGACTACATATGGAGCAAAATGAGTGAATCTACACTCTAAAACATGTCCACATACACATCCGTATGTGGTAGTCCATTTGAAATCTTAAAAAGACAAATACTCCCTCCATTCCTAAATATAAGACCTTTTAGAGATTCTACTATAAACTACGTACGGATGTATACAGACATACTTTAGAGTGTAGATTCACTCATTTTAATCCGTATATAGTCTATAGTGGAATCCCTAAAAGGTCTTATATTTGGGAACAGAGGGATTATTTAGGAACGGATGGAGTATAAGAGTAGACATGGAGATATATCTCCAGCATGGTCTACAACAAAAATGTGCTGGACTGGTTAGCCCCGGATGCTCGCAACGCGATGACATGATTTCGAATTCTGTCTTTAACTTTAGATTTTTATATTATATATTACTTATTTAATATATACTTCTTTCGCTACTGTACTGACAGTGGAACCCACAAAGTACTTAGAATACAAGATTACAGATGGACTTGTTTCTTTTTAACTTTCTGTACGAAGCTGTAGCCACCCTGCAAGTCACGTGTACACTGTACATGCAATTAACTTTTTATAGAGGGTCAATCATACACGCAATTAACTCAAATGGATTGGATGTCACTCTATTATTTCTAGCATAAGAGCATCTCCAACGGCAGCCAGCAAATTTCCTCCCGCTTCCTTCCGCGGAGGATGACATCAAACGCCAGCGGCATACATTTTCACAACTCTAACCAACCAGATGAAATTCATGCAAACACGGACTGATTTCATATAAGCATGAAGGATTTCATATAAAAAGCTGGATCTTCATATAAACATGATGGATTTCATTACATTTACATGAACTAAGCGGTGCCAATCCGGCTCTCTTGGTATACTTAATACTCCCTCCATCCGGAAATACTTGTCTTAGAAATGGATGTATCTAGACTTATTTTAGTTATTAGATACATACAATTTATCCATTCTTAGAACAAATATTTCCCGCCAGCTGGAGAGGGGGTACATAATATAAATGGCTGCCCGCAGATCCCTTTGTCTTCCTCATGTCCGGCAGCCACTTGCGGGGTCGACGAAGGTCCTCGGAAGAGAGGAAGCAACAAAGAAACCACCTGAATGCGCAATCGTCGCCACCACGGTGGCCTTCATGGGACCCAAGTGGCCACGACCTCCCGTGTTCTACTTCTCCTCGATGATGGCGGCCGACACAAAGAAGCTGTCCACCGACTCGTCGCTCTCCATGCACCCGGCTTCTGTCTGTGCCTGCATGGCGCTGCCGCAGGCACGGGAGGGGCGCGCACAGACACTGGTGGCGCGGTACGACGCGGCAGCGATGACGCCCGTACCTGTGTGCTCGCGGCCGTGCCGGTGTGGAGCAACTCGCCACTCCTCATCGAGCTGAACTGGAGCGGCGAGTTGCTGAACCACGCGCCTGCTTGGGGCAGCAACTGGCTCCGTCGGGCCAAGCGAGGTTGGTGAAGCACCAAGCGGCCTCGCCCGTATCCGGAGGGCTCGGCGGGCCACCCAGCCGGGTAATATGCCGGAGAACGGCTCCTCAGAAGCCATCGGAAGAGTGGAGAAAATGGTGAAGGAGGAGATGGGGGAGAGTGGAGGGGTGCGATTCTTGCCCGCTGTCTGTCTGGCCTCGTGTAGATAGAGGGCGGACGGTAGGAGCTTGGCCGGCGTCTGGCCTCATTTAAACTGAGGGCGGACGGGAGGAGCTCGGCCGGTGTTGCTTTTAATTCCGGCCCGCTCATGAACGGACGTGTGGCCGGAGTAGGTTTGTCAGTTTGCATGCGGGTTTAATGGAGGCGAGGAGGCGTGTTCAACCGGGCGTGCAGCGTGCGGTGCAGTTCCCGATACGGCTTTAATGCAGACGAGGGAGGGAGTAGCGGTTCCCGAAATGTTCAACGTCCAATGCATCCTCCTTCAATTAATGCATGAGGGAAGTAATGGGAGGAGGACCGGGAAAAGAGGCTACATGATGTGAATGCAACACAGTTTGCCCTCATATAAAGGTGCCCCTCCATTCCAATGCATCTACCACATCGTACGCACCTAAGCATTTGCCTAAGCACCTACACTACGCGTGAAAGCCCTCGCTCTAGACCCATGGCGGCGATGCGCGTGAGCGGCTAGCGGCTTTGCCAGATGGTCCACGACGTCGGCCTGCGGCATGGCGCCGAGGATCGTCTCCAGACGGTGTTGGCGACTGGCTAGTGGATGGCCGCCGTCGATGCCAACTACGACTCTCAGTTGGACTAGATGGTCGTTGCCACCACCAACAAGTTCACCGTCCTCAAGAAGCTCGCGGACGACATCGCCGTACTCCTCCAGCCCGCGCGCCCGGGCTCCTCATTGCCTGCCACCCTAATTGGCCTCCATGGCCGGAACCTCTTTCAAGCACTGGTGGCCCTGCGACTGCCCGCCGACGCCATGAAGAATGTCCACCTGGAGGTCGTGCTCGCCGCGGGGCACCTCGCCCTACAAGAATTCATCGACCTACACATCCATGTGTACGAGCAAATCATGTACATAGGTATCTACAAGGACAGTGAGGACGCTACGACGTTGGCCTTCCTCAATCGGCTGGAAGCCTTGGATGCCTTTGCTGAGAAGCACCTCGACCTCGCCACAAAAGCAGCCGCTCCTTAGCCGCCGGTCGGTGGCGCGACGCACTAAGTTGAGGAGGAGGAGGTCATACGTTGATGGATGCATCTTTCTTCTTGCCTCCTGCAAGCACCACTGTGATCGCCTCATCATCGTGGCCTTAATTCTTATTGTGCTGTTGCATTCTCGTTCCAATCAATACCGACATGTGCGATCCCTTTGCTTAATTATATGCATCACTGTAACTAGTATTCCATCCGTCAATTTATAAGTTTTGCTTACCTTTTCCATCAACTTCATGCAACGCGCGGGCATCTTGCTAGAAACACTAGAACATGTCGGACCGCGTGTGACCAAACTGATGATGCGCCAACCTAGCTACGACGTACCCTGCTTATCTGGCGGAAATAGCCCCACCCTAGCGTTTCCAATCCTTATTTCTATCTATCGATCGTGCCAAGGAGAAGAACCAAAATGTTACAATTTATACATGTTTCACTACTCCTCCTATAAAGGACTCACTTGGTGATGGTGGTGTGTCTGCCATCCGTCGTTTCGGACCATTAGATCTGCATCTAACGGCTGTGAGGTAAGTTGTGGCATTTTTGCAACAATAGCCCACTTCTCAGCTCGAATTTGCAGAAAACCCCTTATTATCTTGAAAGCAACCACATCCTCCCTCACCTCATCAAAACAGCATGAGAAATATATTTTGAGTGAAAGGTACTCCCTATGTTCCTAAATATTTTTCTTTCTAGAGATTTCAATAAGTGACTACATACAAAGCAAAATGAGTGAATCTACACTTCAAAATATGTCTATATAATCCGTATGTGATAGTCCATTTGAAATCTCTAAAAGACAAATATTTAGGAATGGAGGGAGTAATATATTAGGAGTATATCAAAACAAGAGTGATTTCTTTCAAGTTTGTGAACAAGTACTACTATTCTACTACTTTGGATCCGTCGCAACGCACGGGCACATTTCTAGTAAAAGGAAAAGGCCTACCGCGTTCGCATCGCACCCCCTCACACGCACGGGAATCGAGAGTAATCCACGGCCCATCCGGCACGACACATAGCTTAGGGAAGGCGTGTTGCCTAGCATTTTCACTTTCATGTGGACCGCCTTTGAACAAACCGACTATTGGCAAACCGCACCCCGCCCGCCGCCGGGTTGGAAAACAGAAACGTGGGGAAGATCTAGTTGTAGCACGGAAGCCAAGAAATTTGGTGTCAGATGGGGCTCGTTGATAGAGTAGGAGCATTCCGTACTACTCTACTCCTACTAGTACCAAGTTTGTACTATACAACTAGTACTACCACTATACAACTAGTAGGTACGTGCATGACACAGTGTTGTAGGAACAAAAAACGGGAATATCTTGTTTTGGGTGATTTATCTTTTTTTCTTCAGTCAACGTAGTATGAATAATATGATGTGGGGGGGCACCCATGAAGCTTATGTGGCTTGGTTGCATGGCTACGAAAGGTTAGAGAAAAATAAATAGATAATGTGTTTAGAGTGCACTCCACTAAATAGATATACTTTGGATCCATTGCAACGGGCCGGCACATCTATATTTATACCCCCTATATAGTGTGTGAATAACTTTGAAAGTTGGTCATTGGATGAAGCCAACTCGACGGTACAAAGATGGCAAATCCGAGCACTACTGGCCATTGGATATCATCTACATTCCACCAGATTCTGCCACATGTAGAATCTAGAAGACTCCATGGTTGAACTTCATTCATGACTAACTTTGCCACAACTAAGCTTAGGCAAAGTGTGTCTGCCACAGAAAATGTGGCTAACAAAATGGCCACCACAAGTGTGGCAAGATTTTGCAAGAAGTTGAGTCTATGACATGTGGACCATGTAGCTAGAAAAGTGTGGCAAGACACAAGTGTAGCAATGAACCAAACACATGCCTGGTGTGTTTGGTAGGGTGTATGAAGGGTGCATGATCCCAAGAGTTCCCTTCTGGACCCACTTTTGGGTGTTTGGTAGAGTGTATGGAGGGTGCATGAGTCCACACTAGCTTAGCACAAATACACTAGAAGCATGCATGAAGAGCGCATACATGAAGAGGGGTGTTGAGTTGAGCATGCATGAAGAGGGAACAACTATGCTGAGACGAGAACGCAACCAAACACACTTGTGGCACGCCTAAGCTTAGGCGTGGCAACCTTAGGCTGCAAACCAAACATCTATACCCCTATATCACGTGTGAATAACTTTGAAAGTTGGTCGTTGGATGAAGCCAATCCGATGGTACAAAGATGGCAAATCCGAGCACTACTGGCCGTTGGATATCATCTACATTCCACCAGATTTTGCCACATGTAGAATCTAGAAGACTCCACATGTAGAAGCATAATGCACAAACCACCATAATCTCATGCGTGCAATGCACGTGTACCTTACTAGTAGTTGGGAGTAGTAGCAAGAAACAAATTCCGGGTTTGGCACGAGCTCGTACTGTGGGAGCACCACAAGGCCTACCGCTTGAGTTACATTTCCCTCTCGGGGCCCACGGGACCAAACTTCAGTGGCTTAGTGCCCGGTCTATGAGTCAATGACATGCATACCTTAAATGCGGCTAGCCCACATGTCATTCTTATGGTGGTGTGGTTCGCGACTCACTCGTTCGAGATGAACCGGCTGGTGGTGGCGTGGTCATGGCGACGGTGCCACATCTGGGCGTCGGGGCGTTACAAGGTGTAGATGGCCACACCGGCGGGTACTACCTGTAGTACAGAAGTACTCCAGCTGAGGATTGATGCCCGGGATGAAATGTGTCACAGCCGCTGGATGAAAATTAGATGGTGCGGGAGTACGGATCGGAGCACAACAACGAAGCAGGCAAACCGCATCCAATCGGGTGTGGGTGTGGTAGAAAGTTGATGGTCACTGCAGTTCAGCTGGCCCGCATGTCATGCACACAAAGGCAGAGGAGCGGTGGGGCCGAGAGGGATGAGGTGCATGTCGGGGGGATGGGGATCCCCTGACATGAACAATCCTACCATTCTTTCACTGACATGTGGGACCCCAAGTGTGGGTCCCACCTGTCAGCGAAGGAAAGGCAAGGTAAGGCAGTGATAGCCACGTCAGAGGATCCATGTCCATGTCGGGGGCCGTCGTGCTTATAGGTAGGGTTGGAGCAGCGTCGTGGGAATCGCGTGTGGGTGTGGCAGTGGTAGAAACAAGAAACGTGATGGTCACCGTGGTTCAACTTCCATGGACAAGCTGTCATGTCCGCCGAGACATGTATATCAAAACTAGAGTGTTTATATTTCAAGGATGTGAACATGTATTATTCTACTACTTTGGATCCATTGGAACGCACGGTCCAGCACATTGGTAGTAGTAGTGTCTATCTCTATCTCTAGAGGCCTTCCCTCGTTCATCCTTTTCTCTCACAAGATAAACTACTCATGCAAATGCATCTTGATGTTTCGTGGAACGCACGAGGATGTTTCCTTGGGGGTCTCTCCAGCGCGGTGTGGCCGTAGTTGCAAGTTGACGCCCCTTGAGATGCCGACGTTGAGGGGCACTCGGATTTCCTCCGATGAGCAGGAAGATGAGTTTGATCACGTAGTAAATGCATTCTAAAGACTACTTCCGTGTCCATTTCCTAATTCCGCCCTTGCCCACTATTTAACAGGTTAGGCTCGGTGCGAGTGGAGATTGGCTTGCATATGTACGGGAGGGTACCAACATCAATTTGCACAACATTTACAATGGTGACACCATCCCCGTAGAACCTTTGTCCAACATTGGGATCAGCCATGCAACGGGCCACCGCATGAATTGGTACGATGGAACCATGGTGAGATTGAATAAGATAGCACGAACCTTGCACACGGCAGTCAAAGGTGGACCATGCTGTCTGCGGCCGATTTGTTGCCGTACGAGTATGAAGACGCTGTGCTATTTTCTAACCGCATCTGCGCGGTGACAAACCAAGGGACTTGTTTCATATGGGACACATCCTATGATATACTCCCTCTCTCCCAGTTTATTTGTTTTTAATCTTTTTGTTTTATAAGTTTCAAATTCAAATTTAGAGTTCCCCATGACATGTTGAGATTACAATGTCCATTAAATCGTTGCGTGCATGTACAGTAAAGAAACAAATCTCGAGTTTGGCACGAGTTCATGCAGCGGTAGCACCAGCCAGGCGCAGGAGTTACATTTCCCTCTCAGGGCCCTTGGGACTGAGCTTCAGTGCCTTACTACACCTGCCTTTGAGTTAATAACATGTGGACCCAATAGGTGGCTGGTCCACATGTAATGCTCCCGAAGGTAGAGGGGCAGTGGGGCCGTGAGGGGTGAGCCGCAGGTCGGGGGACGTGTGGTGTCATGGGTTCGTGTGGCGTCATGGGAATCGCGTGTGGCTGTGGTAGAAACTTGATGCTCGCCGCATTTAAGGTGGCCCACATGTCATGCACACAAAGGCAGAGGGGCGGTGGGCCGAGAGGGGTGAGGCGCACGTCGGGGGACGTGGTGTCGTGGGTTGGAGCGGCGTCATGGGAATCGACAAGCTTTCATGTCTACGGACACATGCATTGCATACTGATCACTGGAAGGAGTAGTAGAGAAAGCTAGGCAGATAAATAGTTCCTTATAGTCAAGCGGACCCATGCTACTACTTGTTCCAAAGACATGCACACCATCGAAATAGTCCATCTATATCAATATCGGTGAATAATTTTTTTGTCTTCTTCTTCTTCTTCTTCTTCTTATTCTCATTTTCTATGGGAGATGGCTTCGCAACAAGCTCTTTGGACCTTGTATCTATCTCGAAACTCACACGGGCATCGAGGGCAACATATTTTATCCGCTCGTACGTCAAGGGATAATTCTCCCATCCAGACGACCTTAATGCCACTGTCTCGTCACCCTTCTGAAGATTTGTACCGAGCACACAATTTGCTACGTTGAATAGGGATGGTGTCTGTTTATCACAATCTTCTACATGAATTTTGATTCTGGTTTGTAGGTCAGTGATGCTTTTCAAATCAAGGTTGTACAGCTCCAGCTTCTATTTGTCCCCTTCGATGGCTGCCCCACAGAAGTATATGTCCTCCCGAGACAAGAAATCATGAAGCTCACCTGGTATGGAGGGCGCGTGTATGAGGTGGTACACCAAAACATCATCTTTGAGGCACAACTGAAGGACGGCGGCACGTTGGATCTTCCCAATGGCACGCTCCGTGTACTCTGCGTCGAGACCGATGACCCTCTGAAAGTGCAACTATCCCTAGGTGGTTTTGGTAATTCATAACAACATATAGCTCATTGAGCTAATGCTATTCCAAGATGACTATTTCAGGAAAGCTCAATGATTGGCATGGCATGGATGTGAAAGTGGAACCCTCAAAATGCTAAGGACAAAGGATTGGCTCAAGCTCAAAAGCTCAAGACTCTTCATTTTATATTTTAGTGATCCAAGATCACATTGAGTCTTTAGGAAAAGCCAATACTATCAAGGAGGGATGAGGTGTTGCTTAATGAGCCTCTTGCTTCATGTGCTTAGTGATATACTCCAAAACCCTCAACTACTTTCCCATATCCACATATGACCTAAACCCTAAGCCAAACTCGATCATACCGATTCTTTCTATCCGGCGCCACCAAGTTTCACTTGTCATAAGCCACTGCCAAACCCTAGCAAATCGGTTCTACCAATAGGGATCTCGGTCTCACCGAGATGGGATTGCAAACTCTCTGTTTCCCTTTCGTAACTTTTCGGTCTCACCGAAAGAGCAAATCGGTCCCACCGAGATTGCAATGTAAATTCAGTGTTTCCTTTTTGTACCTTTTCGGTCTCACCGAAAGAGCAAATCGGTCCCACCGAGTTTGCCTGACCAACTCTCTGGTTAGCTAATTACCAAAATCGGTCTCACCGAGATTACATTATGCCCAAACCCTAACCATATCGGTCCTACCGAGTTGCATGTCAGTCCCACCGAAAATCTCTAACGGTCACTAGGTTTACCTTTTCGGTCCGACCGAGTTTGTTGATTCGGTCCCACCGAGATTGGAAAACTGTGTGTAACGGTTGGATTTTGTGTGGAGGCTATATATACCCCTCCACCTCCTCTTCATTCGTGGAGAGAGCCATCAGAACACATACACAATTCCAACTCATATGTTCTGAGAGAGAACCACCTACTCATGTGTTGAGACCAAGATATTCCATTCCTACCATATGAATCTTGATCTCTAGCCTTCCCCAAGTTGCTTTCCACTCAAATCTTCTTTCCACAAAATCCAAATCCTATGAGAGAGAGTTGAGTGTTGGGGAGACTATCATTTGAAGCATAAGAGCAAGGAGTTCATTACCTACACACCATTTGTTACTTCTTGGAGAGTGGTGTCTCCTAGATTGGCTAGGTGTTACTTGGGAGCCTCCGACAAGATTGTGGAGTTGAACGAAGGAGTTTGTAAGGGCAAGGAGATCGCCTACTTCATGAAGATCTACCGCTAGTGAGGCAAGTCCTTCGTGGGCGATGGCCATGGTGGGATAGACAAGGTTGCTACTTCATGGACCCTTTTGTGGGTGGTTGCTTCTTCGTGGACCCTTCATGGGTGGAGCCCTCCGTGGACTCGCGCAACCGTTACCCTTTGTGGGTGGAGCCCTCCGTGGACTCGCGCAACCGTTACCCTTCGTGGGTTGAAGTCTCCATCAACGTGGATGTAGGATAGCACCACCTATCCGAACCACGGGAAAAACATCCGTGTCTCCAATTGCGTTTGAATTCTCCAAACCCTTCCCTTTACATTCTTGCAAGTGTCATGCTTTACTTTCCGCTGCCAATATACTCTTTGCATGCTTGCTTGAATTGTGTGATGATTGCTTGACTTGTCCTACAATAGCTAAAATCTGCCAAGAACTAAAATTGGGAAAAGGTTAAGTTTTTATTTCGTCAAGTAGTCTAATCACCCCCCTCTAGACATACTTTCGATCCTACAGGTGGTATCAGAGCTTTGGTCTCCATTTTCGTTGATCTCCATAGCTTTTGGTGGTCATAGTCTTGGTTTCACAACCTAGGAGAGTATGGCGTCTAGCGAGGGAAATTATCACCATAGAGGTCCTTACTTTGATGGTACTAATTTTGCTAGTTGGAAGCATAAAATGAAAATGCATATTCTTGGACATAACCCTGCCGTTTGGGCTATTGTGTGTGTTGGTTTGCAAGGTGACTTCTTTGATGGGAAAGAACCAAACCGTGAAGCTACCGCGGATGAGTTGAAGATGTTGCAATACAATGCTCAAACTTGTGATATTCTCTTCAACGGATTGTGCCCTGAAGAATTCAACAAAATCAGCCGTCTTGAGAATGCAAAGGAAATTTGGGACACTTTGATTGATATGCACGAAGGTACCGACTCCGTCAAGGAATCCAAGTTGGATGTGCTTCAAAGTCAACTTGACAAGTTCAAAATGAAGGATGGTGAAGGTGTCGCTGAAATATACTCTAGGCTTGCTCTCATCACAAATGAGATTGCCGGCTTAGGAAGTGAAGAGATGACCGATAGATTCATCATCAAGAAGATTCTAAGAGCCTTGGATGTAAAATATGATACCGTGTGCACATTGATCCAAATGATGCCCAATTACAAAGATCTCAAGCCAATAGAGGTGATTGGAATAATTGTTGCTCATGAGATGTCACTCAAGGATAAAGAGGAACTTCACAACAAATCAAGTGGTGCCTACAAAGCCTCATGTGAAGCCCCTACAGCATCAAGTGAGAAACAAAACTTCAATGAAGAATTGAGCTTAATGGTGAAGAACTTCAACAAGTTCTACAAGAGTAGAAGCAAAGATAGAAGCTTCAAGTCAAGGTCCTACAATGACAAAAGATCTTCTAGTCGAGAGCGAAACTGCTATAGTTGTGGAAGACCCGGACACTATTCCAATGAGTGTACGGCTCCCTACAAGAGAAGAGAAGATTCTCCAAAAAGAAGAAGCAAAGAATCACCACCAAGAGAGAGAAGGAGTAGAGATGATCGTTATGAACGAAGATACTCACGGAGAAGCAATGATTCGGAAAGGAAGGAAAAATCATCAAGGAGCTACACAAAACGAAGACATCAAGCTCATGTTGGTGAATGGGTATCCGGCTCCGACTCCGACAGCCACTCCGAGAGAAGTTATCACTCCGACTCCGAAGATACTCAAGATGAAGGTGTTGCCGGTCTAGCACTTGTGTCAACCAACTCCTACGACATATTTGACTCACCAAATGAAGGAATTGGAAGATGCTTCATGGCCAAAGGTCCTAAGGTAACACACCCCGAGTATGTTGATTTCAATAGTGATGAAGATGACTTGTTAGGTGATGATTTGCTTGTTGACAACTCTAGTGATGAATACTATGATGAAACGTCAATTAATCATGCTAATCAAGATAAAACGAATGACAATGATAAGGAGAAGATTGAGGCTCTAACTAAAGAACTAAACACTCTTAAGTTAGCTCATGAAACTATCTTCGAAGATCATCGAGAACTTTTAAGAGCTCATGAGAAATTACGCTTTGAAAAGCTCAATCTTGAGCAAGAGCATGAGTTCTTAAAAGCAATCAATGATGATCTCCGCAAGAAAAGTTCTTCTTACATTGCCAAGTGTTTACTCTTATCCACTTACATGCCTCAAGTCAAGTCTAGTAACAAGAACAAGAAAGATTCTTCCTCTAGCAGTAACAATGATCATGCTAAATCCAATATTGTTGCTTCTAGTAGTTCTCTTAATTCCACTAATGATTCTCTTAGCCAAGTTACACTTGAGCAAGAAAATAGCTTATTGAAGGGAATTATAGAGAAAGGAGTGTACAAAAGCCTTGCCGGGAGTAAGCAATTCGAGGAAATTGTGCGCAAGCAAGGAATGCACCGGAAGAATCAAGGTGTTGGTTTTGAACGAAAGTTCAATGCCAATGGAGTTGAGTGGGAAGAAGATCAATACCCCAAGACAAAGTTTGTTCCTCAACAAGAGAAGTATGATACTTCTTTCAAGGGGACACAAGCTCAAGATGATCTTCCACCACAAGACTAGAAGCAAAAAGGCAAGGACAAGCTTCAAGAGGAAATTGATGCATTTGAAGAAGCTCCTAAGACCTTAGTCAAGTGGATTCCCAAGACTACTTCAAGTTCCACTTCATCAAGTATGACTACAACTCCAAGGATTCCCATCAAGATGGTGTGGATCCAAAATAAGAAGAACTAAAGAGTTCTCGAGGGTGACTCCGCCAACATACTTCACTCTTATCATTTTGGCAAGAACAAGTGCAATCAACTTCCACATCTTGCACTAGTTCAAGGAGTCACAAACCCTCTTGTTGGTAAGACAAGGGACAAGGTAACCTAAAAGTTTTCATGGACATCATCTTGTGTGTGCATCACTCTATGTCTATGGATATCCTTGTTTGTTCCTTGTGGGACTAACCCATGTAGGTATTGAAAGTGCAATTCACTCAAATGGATAGCTCCAAGTGATCTACATCAACATTGAGCATCCACATCTTCAACATCTACATGAAGTCATCATCGACAAAACCCGAGGTTAGTTCATCCCTCTAAGGGGGGATATCACATCTAGGGGGAGCTTTACTCTAAGACTTGAGCTAAAGCAACTCTAATGATGTGAACACAACAATGCTTTTATGTAAAAGTGGTAACCCCACTTGAGCTTAAACGATGAGTATGACCTATGATCAAGTGTTCTCACTTGACTCCTAAGTCAATATACTCATATATAGATGACCTTGTCATCACAAATTGCTTGATAGATGCTAGAATTGGTTGTGCATGCCTTGTCACATATTTCATTTGCCATCTTATTGTGTGAGCATGCTGATTGCTATTTTACTCATTCGAGGACATCCACTTGTTGTTTTGATTGTTTTGTTTTATTTCCTTTTGCCAAGTGGATGGACAAGAATGCCTAAGAACCTCCTCTAGCTATCTATGCTTTTCTCGTCTCAAACTCTATTCATGCTACATCACAAAATTTGATCAAGTCAGATTCGGACCACTCTGTGTGAGGAGCGCTCGGAGTCCCTGATTCGTCATAGACTTAAACTTCCAAAACCTCTTTATGATTCTCGGTCTGACTGATACCCCACTTTCGGTCCTACCGAGATCATTAAGTTGATCTAGGTTTTCGATCTCGGTGCAACCGATTTGAAACTTTCGGTCACACCGGGTTGCAACAACTGTATACAGTTTTGCATCTCGGTGCCACCGAGCTGTTCCACTCGGTCACACCGACAGGTTCGGGCTATATATAGTCACGGGCAAAAATTTGGAAATTTCTCCGAACCCCTTCGCCCGCGCGATAGCCTGCTCTGCCAACGTGGTCTCCGGATCGTCTCCTCGCTGCCAGCCGCCTCCAGTCGCTGGTCTCTGTCGCCGTCAACGGGAATTCTACCCCGCCGTTGCTGCCGTAGAGAGTCTCCGCCGAACTAGGGTATGGACTCGATCTTTGTGCTATTCCCCAATCCGATTCTTAGCACATTGTGATCATCATGATTCTTGCCACGATTGAAACACTCCTATCCAGTCAATGCGTTCGTAGATAAATTTTGATTCGAAAATTTTAGGGTTAGGTTTCCGCCGAAACCATCTCGGACCCACCGAGTTGAAAAACTTGGTCCCACCGATTTGGCTTATGCCATTGCACAAGTGAGACTCGGTCTGACCGAGAATTACTTATCGGTGTGACCGATTTTGGAACTTTGTGAAACCCTAGCAGTCTCGGTGCCACCGAACTGTGACTCGGTCTGACCGAGTTCACTAGTTTAGGTTCCAAAACTGCTTCGGTATCACCGAGTTTAAAAATCGGTAGATCCGAGATGATTTCAGTGGGAAACTAAAACTAAGTTTTTGGATCATTCTTTTGCAAAAATCTCTGCATTTTGTGATGCTCATCTATTCTACCTCATCTATAAACTATTCACAGGATCAGCAGTCAGAGTTTGCATCATGTCAGACCAAAGTGATAGCCAGAACTTGTCAGAGCAGCAAGTGCAGATGAGTGAGGGCACTAGTCCCTCCAGCTCTTCAGATGATGGCAGCAGAAGTACCCCAAGCAATTTGCCAAAAGCTGCCACCAGACAGAGGAAGAAGAGAACTTCAGATTCTGAGGATGAAGATTATGTGGCAGAGGAAGAGGAAGCCACATCAAAGAGAGTTGAGCCAGCACAGGGCACAAAGCCAGGATTGAAAATCAAAAGGCCAGCAGGCAGGCAGCCTATGTCAAAGGCCAGAGCTTCAACTAAGAAGCCCACTCCCATAGAGCCAGTTGCTGCTGAAGGCAAGAAAAGAAAGGAAAGGGTGAAGAAGACCATAGCCAGAGTGCTTGGAAAGGCTTCCATCATGGAAGAAGAGGAAGAGGTAGCTGCACCAGCACCTAAGGCACCCAAGCTGATGGGTGATGCCATAAGATCAGGGGCAGCTGCTTCCAAGGCCAAGCCAGCTCCAAAGCCAAAGCCAAAGAGAAATACAAGAAGCCTCCCAGCTGCTGAGAAGAACAAGGCCCCAGTGCCTGAAGCTGCTGAAGAAGATGAGGAAGAGCAAGTACTCAGAAAGCTCAAGCCCAAGATTCCAGACCACAACGATGCTCATCCTGTGGCTGAGGATATGAAGCTCAGGAGAGACTCAGGGCTGCGGAAGTGGAGAGAAGCAGACCCGTATGCTTCAAGGAGAAGAACTGCTGTTGACTATAGATTTCACACCAAGGAACAGCAGGACTTCTATGAGACAGTGCTGCTTGATAAGAAGCCAATTGTCTGTGATACGAGATGGGTCGACTGGGAATACATCAAGGAAAATGAGGAACACTACCCTGGAGTGCAGGACAGCTTCAAGGCATGTGGAGTAGAGGACTTTGTTGGGCAGAAGCTCACAAAGTGGAATGAGGAGCTTATTATGCAGTTCTACTCCACAGCCCATTTTTATCCAGATGGTAGGATAACTTGGATGTCTGAAGGTACGAGGTACCAATCTACAGTTGCTGAATGGGCTCAGCTGATCAATGCCCCAGAAGAGCAGGAGGATGACTTGGATATCTATGCCAAGAAGAAGATGGACCACAACTCTATGTCCAATATGTACAAGGAAATTCCAAATGAAGCTCTTGAAACTTTCAAGTTTGGGTCTGTGCATTATCTTCTGTCAGGGCTGCCAACCATTAACTGGATCCTAAGGCACACCTTATTGCCCAAGTCAGGTGATCACAAGATGATCAGAGGCCATGCAATAAATTTGCTTCATATTTTTGATGTGCCTCAGAAGTTCAAAGTGATGAGCCTCATGGTAGAGACCATTAAGAGGACAGCAGCTGATCAGAAGAGGAGCTGTGGATATGCCCCACAAATTCAGGAATTAATCAACTCCAAGATGGGCACGGGAATATACTTGTTGGACAAGGAACACTTGCCTATTCATCCAGATTTTGAGGACAATCAAGTTGTGATGAATGAGAACGAACCATCATCAGTTCAAGCACAAGCAAAGAAGGAGAAGGCAAGGAAGGAGAAAGCTGCCAAGATGCCAACTCGAGAGGAGGCATCTGAGTATTTATTGAAAACCAAACAAGAGCAGCTTGGTTACCTAATTGCATCCACCCTGCGGATTGAGAAAGGACTAGCCACCCTAACTCAGAACCAGGCAAGCCTAGAGAGAATCATGGAACAAAAGTTCTATGACCTGGATGTCAAGGTGACAGAGATTCAGACTGCAGTGGAGCAGCTCCAAGATGACATGCAGGAGAGGAGAGGCAGGACTACAACTGATGCCTTTGCCAGAGTGCCACGAGGTCCGAGGTCATCTGCAGTGCCAGTTGCTGACTCCAGAGTCACCATGTCTACACCAGCTACAGCTTCAGTTCCACCAGCTCCAGCATCTACTTCAGCCTCGACTCCGACCACGTCTACAGAAGGCTTCGTCCTTGGAGTGCTCCGGACTCCACCACCACCTGAAGATCAAGCCTGAGAGTCGATCTAGCACTATGCATTTTCTAGGAACTTTTTGGTAACTTGTTGCCAAAGGGGGAGAAAATGTATAGATCATAGGCTTCGAGAGAGAGAGAGAGTGTTGCTTTTATTCTCTCTTGCTTTATTTGGTGGTTTTTCGAACTTTGTTTGCTTTTGAGTGCTTGAGATACTATGTCATTGCTCGTGAGACATTGATGATCATGTGTTTGATCATAAGCTACACTTAATGTTTGCTTAATATTATCATCTTATCTATCTTATGTGATCATTCACTATTCTTGGTGATGAGTGCATGTATTTCACTCTTATCATTTTAAGCACTCCACTAAGATGTATGTGACATGGAAGAGTAACCCATGACTCTAACTCCTTGCGCATTTGCAGTCCAAAGCAAATTTTAAATATGCACAAATTTAGGGGGAGCTCTTACTTGTCACATACTTCTCAAAGCGACGATATATTTCATGCTTATTATCATTTGTCGAAGCTTTGATCTATATGTTGTCATCAATTACCAAAAAGGGGGAGATTGAAAGTGCAACTATCCCTAGGTGGTTTTGGTAATTCATAACAACATATAGCTCATTGAGCTAATGCTATTCCAAGATGACTATTTCAGGAAAGCTCAATGATTGGCATGGCATGGATGTGAAAGTGGAACCCTCAAAATGCTAAGGACAAAGGATTGGCTCAAGCTCAAAAGCTCAAGACTCTTCATTTTATATTTTAGTGATCCAAGATCACATTGAGTCTTTAGGAAAAGCCAATACTATCAAGGAGGGATGAGGTGTTGCTTAATGAGCCTCTTGCTTCATGTGCTTAGTGATATGCTCCAAAACCCTCAACTACTTTCCCATATCCACATATGACCTAAACCCTAAGCCAAACTTGGTCATACCGATTCTTTCTATCCGGCGCCACCAGTTTCACTTGTCATAAGCCACTGCCAAACCCTAGCAAATCGGTTCTACCGATAGGGATCTCGGTCTCACCGAGATGGGATTGCAAACTCTCTGTTTCCCTTTCGTAACTTTTCGGTCTCACCGAAAGAGCGAATCAGTCCCACCGAGATTGCAATGTAAATTCAGTGTTTCCTTGTTGTAAATTTTCGGTCTCACCGAAAGAGCAAATCGGTCCCACCGAGTTTGCCTGACCAACTCTCTGGTTAGCTAATTACCAAAATCGGTCTCACCGAGTTTGTGTAATCGGTCTCACCGAGATTACGTTATGCCCAAACCCTAACCATATCGGTCCTACCGAGTTGCATGTCAGTCCCACCGAAAATCTCTAACGATCACTAGGTTTACCTTTTCGGTCCGACCGAGTTTGTTGATTCGGTCCCACCGAGATTGGAAAACTATGTGTAACGGTTGGATTTTGTGTGGAGGCTATATATACCCCTCCACCTCCTCTTCATTCGTGGAGAGAGCCATCAGAACACATACACAATTCCAACTCATATGTTCTGAGAGAGAACCACCTACTCATGTGTTGAGACCAAGGTATTCCATTCCTACCATATGAATCTTGATCTCTAGCCTTCCCCAAGTTGCTTTCCACTCAAATCTTCTTTCCACAAAATCCAAATCCTATGAGAGAGAGTTGAGTGTTGGGGAGACTATCATTTGAAGCACAAGAGCAAGGAGTTCATTACCTACACACCATTTGTTACTTCTTGGAGAGTGGTGTCTCCTAGATTGGCTAGGTGTTGCTTGGGAGCCTCCGACAAGATTGTGGAGTTGAACCAAGGAGTTTGTAAGGGCAAGGAGATCGCCTACTTCATGAAGATCTACCTCTAGTGAGGCAAGTCCTTTGTGGGCGATGGCCATGGTGGGATAGACAAGGTTGCTACTTCGTGGACCCTTTGTGGGTGGTTGCTTCTTCGTGGACCCTTTGTGGGTGGAGCCCTCCGTGGACTCGCGCAACCGTTACCCTTTGTGGGTGGAGCCCTCCGTGGACTCGCGCAACCGTTACCCTTCGTGGGTTGAAGTCTCCATCAACGTGGATGTAGGATAGCACCACCTATCCGAACCACGGGAAAAACATCCGTGTCTCCAATTGCGTTTGAATTCTCCAAACCCTTCCCTTTACATTCTTGCAAGTTGCATGCTTTACTTTCCGCTGCCAATATACTCTTTGCATGCTTGCTTGAATTGTGTGATGATTGCTTGACTTGTCCTACAATAGCTAAAATCTGCCAAGAACTAAAATTGGGAAAAGGTTAAGTTTTTATTTGGTCAAGTAGTCTAATCACCCCCCTCTAGACATACTTTCGATCCTACACCCTCGTCTCTACCTTTTCAAGGGAGTTGGATACATTGTTGATCCACTTCCGAACAACCCTTGGGTGGACGGTGATGGTGGCAACTATGCTCAACGAGCCTTCGACGAGGACATGTTGGACGCTAAAAACCTGCATCTCGATCTCTTTCGCCATTTGGAACCGCTGGAATGGAGGGCTATGGTTTGGAGAATTAGGATTAGATGGCTAGTCTAACTGAAGTAGTAGATGATTATTTAAATAGGTTAAAAAATGTGAATGCAGTGGGGTTTGGATGCAAATGAAGACGAAGGGGAGGTGAAGAAGCCGAGGAAAACCGGTTCCTGATGGAGAAGTAAATGGGAGAAGTGGCATGCAGGAAGTTGATTAGATGGCTAGGTAGACTAAACAAAAAGGCTATGCGGGTAGACCGAGGAGTCGTACCTGTTCGTGTACGTGCCCATCCTTCCTGATAGATGGGACCTATGCAAACAGATAAAAAAATGTGTCGTAGTTGGTTCAGATGGATATTGGCGCGTGCGTGGGAGACACAACATTCTCTGGTTAAGGAATACATGGTTATCCTCATCAAAAAAGAAAAGGCCCATCTTCGTGCTTCCGCATGCACAAGAATTTGGTTCTTCTCGCAATATGGATGATACCTGGAGGATGAAGTGAATAGACATGCTAGCACGGGAGACCTATTTCCGCTATACAGTACTGGAGTACTCATGTTCCTACTAGCAGCAGTAGTAGTACAACTGTGGTACACTTGATGGTCAAAATACTATTCATCCGGTCCTCACAGTGAAGTGACAACATCCTGCGCCTGACACTAGTCCAGGCGGCGTGTTCGGGTTACCAAAGTCAACCTCAGCCTGTGCACTATGCAGTCTGTCACCGCCGCTGTACATCACATTAGCATGCCTCGCCTCGTCTCCCTCTCCCCTCCCATAGCACCACTCCATCTCCATCTCACTGTGCCCCCGTGTACCATCACCTCGCTCGCACCGACAGCCTTCTCCACCGTTAATCAAGCCCCCCAAAACCCCCACCTTCCAAACTCCACCATGTCCGAACGCGAACCGCGCATCATCCATATGAGCCGCGATTGGAGCTGTCTCCCCAGTGACATCCTCGACCTTTGTTGTTCGTGTATGGATATGTTGAGCGCCCTGCGGCTGGCTACATGCTCGAGGAACATGCACACAACCATCATTGAAGCGAGGCCTAAGCTTTTCAAGACACCCTTCTTGCTGCTATCTGGTCTTGCAAGATTGGCTCACCATGATACGGAGGCGTACATGATGCCCCTTGACTTCAATCCGATCTCCATTAGCCGAAACTTCTTTGCAGGTATGTAGTGGGTCGCCGTACATCATTTCCCTCGACTTTGATCCAACACCATCGCCCGAAACTAGTTGGCAGGTATGTACTGGGTCGGCATGAACTCCAACTGGATGGATGCCATCAGAGAAGGGGAAGACGGTAAAAAGTTGGTGCTCGTGAACTTCCAGACCTCCCATGAGATTATCCTTCCTCCGTTGGATTATATAGAGTTTTACCATCGCGGTTCAAGTCATCTAGATTACCACATCAGTTGGATGGACCTTGTTTTGCAGAAGATTGTAATCTGCCAAGTGCCCACATGACATGCGAATTACGCAGACTTTAAGCTAATTGCCTTGTTCGACCGCGGACTCGCCTATCTTTAAGCCGGTGCCTTCTTTAGCTGGAGACAACTCAGCTCACAGTGGATCATCGTCAAAGCTGATACACACTTTTGTGATGCTATTGAACACAATGGCATCATCTATGTGATCGACAAAGCAGATGGGACCATGTATTGCTGGGACGGCGCGCGTAAGTTGTTTCCGTCTCATGTTAATGATGACGCCATGACACTGTTTGAACTTTTTGTGATGATTGGCATATCCCTGTTTGAGTAGAACTATGGAAATGTATTAGAGACGCCATAAATCAGCTATATTTGGAATGAGTTAATTCATGCGATTGTGACCATGTCATTACAACCAATTTGTATCCCTGAATGATCAAACGGTTAGGAATATATGGATATTTTCCTTATTTTACAGTTATCTATATACTACTACTGAATATGAGCGTGTATCAATGGCCATGTTAGTTTCCTCATTTTCATGATGTAGAAACATGCACCACACTGTTGGTTTCATCTAACCATACATTAGGGAAGTAAATGTGCATATGGAGAATTCTATATTTGGAAGTAATGAAATCCTGTAATGCTTACCATGTGTACACACCTATATTCGCCCTTCAGCAATCAATGGCTAGAATAATATCCTCACAAAAATTTTGCCCACAAAACACGAGTATATAACAATGCATGGTCTGTTAGTTACCTTGAAGAATTTTTTTGTGAGGACAGAACATGATTACATAACATGCATGACATGGTAGTTTCCTATGAAGAATCGATTACGAGATAACATGAGTATAACCATGCATGGCACTTCTATATTTTCGAACCCAATATACATTACCCTGTATTTTCCTCCCAGTTCCAACAGGGACACATCAATGCTGTTTCTTGCATTATCCTACTCATACTCTAAACAATGCTGATCTTACATTAACAATGCATGTCCTTTTTGATATGATGCAGTGTCCCTACAGTTACTGCCCTTTGTAATTACACCACCTTTGCCAAAAACAGGGAAGCACAACTGGTTCCTCGCTCTATCAGACGACGTCAAAAGACTAATGATCATTCGGACACATGAGCCGAAAAAGTTATATTTCAGAAACCCCACTGTATACAAGCACCGTGAAATACGTGAGTATCCAGACAGTGGCTGTTACGTATGAGCAGGATACCAGCTTGTTGGGGCCTTCAGGATTTTTTAGTTGGAGGCGGGTAAACAGCCTTGGTTCACACTCTCTGTTTCTCGGACTCAATTATCTGATTAACCAGGAGATCACCGTTGGCAAGGACCTTGATGGCAGAGAGGCTCTGTTTGCTATGGAAAACTGTGTCTACACGACGAGCCCTAGGAGTTCGGGAGCAAACTCCCCTGATTGTCAACGATACAACCTGTAGCCAAAAGAAGGTGAGAATGACAAAGGCATCCGGATTAACTTTGATCCTTGGATGTCTCAATTACGACAAGTAGTGATGTAGTTCAAGCCTTCAGGATGATAGGTAATTGGGCTATTGCGTCGAAAGGCTACTGGTGTCTCCGGATCATTGGTCGCTGAAGCGGGGCTGCAAATTATGATGGTGTTGGATCATCTCTTCAAATGACTTTGTTGTCTTTGCTGCTTGTTCTGGATGGGTAGTTCTTTCTTTTATTATGCATATTCCTTGTCATTTGGTCATCCTTGTCTATGTCACTCTTACGATGTAATAGTTGCCTCTGTTTAGAATGTCATTCTCGTCTGGATCACGAGAGTCTAAGTGCTGCAAATGGGTGCGTTTTGGTGGTGTAGCAAGACTTCTTATGAACTATTATGTCTTGCTGTTTATGTCAGTAGTAGTCACTAGTCAGTGTTTGAATGTTGTATATATCGTTGTTTCGAACTGTTTATTGTCTCGAACTACTGGTGGGCTAAATGAGGGCATCACCATTCTCCAGTGTTCAGAGTGTATCTCCTTTTTTCAAGTTATATAATTTGAGCTCAGTGTCTTTTCGATGATGTACACTTGTTTGGGCCAGTGAGGTGTCGTTGAATATGGGCCGAGTAGTAACGCAATGCCAAACATGTCAATTATGACTCTCAGGCCGGGCTCTCAAAAGATCCTCAAAAAAGGCCAGGCTCTCCAAAAAAGAAAGAATAAGGACTTTTAGGCCGACATGAGGGCGCCAGCGGTGTTTTCGTGCGCTTGCGCGCTGAGAGCATATTGGCGCATGTTCAAAATTCATGCTACCTTTTCATCCCCAATCTCCCGCCCCTGCCCCACCTCTAGAATCTCGATTCCTACTCCAGTTCCCCCAAATCCCCCTCCTGTACTCCCTATACTCAACTGCACTATCATGTCGCTGGTCCACACGGATCCTCGAGCCAGAGATCCTGAGGTCCGTCCTGCCTTCAGTCGCTGCGTGCTGTCTCTCAACAGCGGCATGGCGGCGCTTGATGACCAGTTTGTCGGCAAAGTGCTGATGGTAACCATCAACAGCGACTGGCCTCTCGTCTCGCCGGACGACCTTGTCAAAGCTCTTGGCATTGCGCACGACATCCAAATAAGTGACTTGCTCGTCGAAGTCTGTCCGCCACCGACTGATTTCTTCGTCAGGTTTCAGATAACTTTCAACTGTAGTCATGTGTTCGAATCTTCCCGGCGTTTGTTTTACGATGGCGTGCTGGTGAGCTTTGATCGATGACACCCAGGATGGGGCTCGGTGCCCTCTGAGCTTGAGTTTTTAACAAAGCTTACCTTCCACGGCATGCCTCGACGTGCTTGGAACAACGAGTCCATGAATGAGCTTATCAACGACCTTGGAGGTGAGCTCGTAAGTATGTTTGTTCCTCCAGACAGCTAGGCTCTGACGGTTATGGCATGGATGAAGAAGCCGTCCACCATACCAAAGGTGATTGGTGTTGAGATACCAATGCAGGAACCGGGGTTGTATTATTCGTCGCCACCAAGGCTGTCGCGGACCATGTTAGGGATGTACCTATATCGAGTGTTCGTGCATGTCGA
The DNA here is from genome assembly GCF_056163025.1 of Triticum urartu. Lineage (NCBI taxonomy): Eukaryota > Viridiplantae > Streptophyta > Magnoliopsida > Poales > Poaceae > Triticum > Triticum urartu. The sequence goes on along the minus strand of NC_141876.1, from coordinate 394,556,952 downwards.
AGAAGTGGTCAATCCATCAATCGAAGTCCTGCCACCGCCGCTGGTGCTAGGGTCCGTCGACAACGTCCATTATAGAGTCAACGTCAGACCTTCCCCGTGTTGCTCGGAACGATGAATGGCACAGGGCCTACTCCATTGCGCGGCGGAGGCCACTACTTCTTTGGGAGAAAAGGTAGGGCTGGCTGCCTGGATGTGCTCTAATTTGAGGTAACAACCGAATCTTGTCAGATATTAGTTAAATCCGAGCTATGGGTGTGAAGCACTGATGTGCCAGTACATTTGATTGTGACCTGTTCTAATTTTGTACCTGAACTTTTTTTAGAAAGGGCTGTACGTCAACTTAATGTGCTAGCAGAACTTATTGTGTTGTCTGACTGTTTTCTTTGCACAACATTCAAGATATTTCCCCGTCATTGATAAAGACGATGAACCATTCTATACGAGTTCATTGGTTTCAACATAGCCCTACCCATAGCGATCCACTGCTTCCATCCTGATTGTGCCGCCTGTGTGAAATTTTTGTATGCAAGTTCAGTGTGCTATGATGTTCTATATGATTGTGTCAACTATATACGTTTTTACTGAGCATCAACAATGCATATGGCTGAAAGATGTATTTATGAGCATCTTCCGATGGGTCTCTCTCTCTCTCTCTCTCTCTCTCACACACACATGCTCACATGCACAAGTGGGACCCGTTGAATTATTTCTTTGCTCGTGACAGCTTTCAATTAGGTTCCACGGTAATCTAAATTTTTTCTTAAGTTATTAATTGAGCTCAATGACTTCAAAAAGTTGTACAGAAGCCTTGTTTGGGCCTTTCCGGCGTCGCTGAATGTGGGCTGAGTAGCCATGTTAGGTTGTACTGTACTACACAGGCCTTTTTTTTCAACATCAGCAATGCAACTGGGCCGATAGTTGTACACAATATCCGGGTCAACTTGTTATTCTCCGCCTCGCTGGGGTGCAAACTTTCCTAGGAGGTATGTATTTGGCTTAACAAGAAAATGGACTTTAAGAAATAATAAATGGGATGTAATTATAATAATTGGGCAGTAACTATAAAAATGCACCAAACGCGTAATTAGTTTAAAAAATATATTATTTTTGGAATTTGAAAATTTTAATTTCATTACTTGTTGCGCGCGCAATATTTCGTTGGATTTTAACGTAATACAATTTTATTTTGAAATTATATTTAATGTGACTAGAAATTTAGGATAAAAATATTTCAGATCCCATAAAAATGTGGGAATTTTTTTTGAATTCTGTTTTGAGCGGTTGGTTGAAATTATTAATCTTTTTTTGAGGAATGGTTGAAATTATTACTCGTTGTCCTAGCTAGAAAATGGGCTGTACTTTTAACAAACTGTAAATGGGCTGTAGTAAATTCCATTAGAATTAAAAAATGGGCTATACATTCTTACAAATCGCAAATGGGCTATATGTTCTCTGCCACACACTTGTGGGCCTTCTAAGTTGACGCGTCCCCTAAAAAAACTAAGTTGACGCATATGCAAGGCTTTGTCAACAACACACGGTTCTTGCAGCTGTGGCCGTTGGATGTCCATCCAACGGATGTCATGCTTCTTCTTCAATCTTAGATATTCTTGCTTCAGCCACCCAAAAAATGATTCCTCCCCCTGACATCTGGGGCGCACCGTTTCGGAGGCTGACCTATGGGCCTACTAAGTTGACGCGTACCAAGGGCTTTGTCAACTTAGTCAATATAAATGATTCTAGCTGCAGTGACCGTACGATGTCCATCCCATGACCATAGTGCTTCTTCAACCTCTGGTCTTCTTGCTTCAGCCGCCCAATGCAGCGCCGGTCGTGCCACGTGCTCCTGCCTCCCGTGGCCATCTATGATGCCGCGGAGGCCTCACCGCCCCCTACTACTCCCACCGCTGGCCAGGCCATCCCTCTACTCACCCACACCCCCTGTTATTCTGCGGTGACGATAGCCTCACACCACAGAAAACCAGTGAACCCTCTTACTCCTCTACGCGTGGGCATCCACTGCCGCGTCTTCCCCGGCTCCGCGTCGTCCCCTTCCTAGGCCTCGCCGTCGTCCACCGCCCTGGTGCTCTCGGCGTGGCGTGGTCAACATGGTCAAGGAACGACTTCCATCGGAGGTGGACTATACGTGGAGAGGCTGATAGCTGGGTCCGCGGCCGCAGCAAGGAAGTGCCTCCTTATTACGTGACAAATAATGATTCCTCCACCTGACAGCAGGGACCCACCGGACGGGCAACCGTATTTCACGAAAAAATGTTTGCCCCTGACTGCTGGGACCTACCAGCTACATCTTCGCACGCAAGGAAGTGCGTCCGGGTAAAAAAAATGATTCACCCTCCTGACTGCCGGGACTCACCAGCTACATCTTCGCACGAAAGGAAGTGCCTGATAGTCCGGACCCACCTGGTCGAAGTGTATGTAGCGTTGTCATTCTAGTCGTGAACGTGTACGTACATACTGGTCTATGTAGAGGCGCGCACGTGTCGTAGTAGAGGCACGCACGTAGCATGTACACGCACGTACAGTGGCCAATGTGCAAGAAAGAAAATACGACCACGTATGTACATATGGGCGGGGTCTCGAACGCCTACTCGCGCATACGTATGGCCAGGGCTCGTGTACATGGCTGGGTCGGAACGGAGGAACAACGTCGTCATCGCCCGCAAAAAAACAACAACAACGTCGTCGTGTTCATGGGGAGGCAACATAATGCGTCGTGTTCATCTGGAGGCAACGGAACGCGTGGGAGCCAACCGGCTTGGACGGAATAACCGATGGAAACGAGGCCTGGCGTACCGCAGAACAGAGGAAACAACCTTGTGTTTGACCGGCCACGTTCGAAACGGGATCCTGTTCATCGGGAGGGGTCTGGCGTACCGCAAAATGGAGGAAACGGACCTCCTATGGTCGAAACGGGGTCCTGTTGATCGGGAGGGGGGTGGCATATCGCAAAACGGAGGAAACGGACTTGTGTTGGAGCGCTACGGTCGAAACGGGGGTCCTGTTCATCAGGAAGGGTGTGGCGTACCGCAAAACAGGACTCCACGGGATACTGTTCATCTCCACCGTCGACCCCCTCCAGCCTCCACGGGCTACTGTTCATCCACCGTCGACCTCCTCCAGCCTCCACCTGTGACTGTTCATCCACGGGCTCCTGTTCATCTAGCCTCCACCGCGCGCTACTCCATCGGCTACTGTTCAACCAGCACTCTCCACACGGGCTCCTATTCAACCACCCCTCCACGGGCTACTGTTCATCCAACCCTCCACCATCTACTGTTCATCCAGCCCTCCAAGGGGTGGTCCTGTTCATCCAGCCCTCCACGGGGTCCTGTTCATCCAGCCCCAACCGGCTCGATCGATCGGGGTCCTGTTCATCTAGAGGCAACACCACGGGGTCCTGTTCATCCACCCCCACCGAGAACTGTTCATCCAAACCCCCCAGCAACGCTCACTATTCATCCAGAGGCAACATCGACCGACTTCATTTAGCAGCAGTAGCGAAGGAATCGCTTGATCGGGTTCAGCTGACAGCCATCGATCGATCGCTCGGGTTCAGTAACGCGTAGCCTGTAGTGCAATCGCCCGGGTTCAGTTAAAGCCCAATGCCTCGCTCGGGTTCAGTTAGAGCCCAACGCCTCACACCCACATGTGTGCGTGTATGAGAGAAACACGCATCGCTCGGCCCCGACCACCCACCGTAACCGGGAACACCCCGATATTTTCCTCGCCCTCGCTTCTACCATGGTTTTTTCCGTCATGGACAGCCCAAAGAATGTCATGCAGCTGCGTCTCCGGCCCGCCCAGAACGAAAATCCCATTTTCTGTCATGATTTTTTGTCATAGAAGTAGGAGCCCACCACATATATGATGATATCGGGTTTTGTCACAATCATCATCATAGAAGTGTCATAAGTATGACATATTTTTTTTTCGTTCGGCCCAAAATGTCACGGATGTGTCTTTTTTTTGTAGTGGCGACCTGCTGTGCTTCCTGGACGCATTCTCAGGGTATCACCAAATCAAGATTGCGGTGCAGGATGTCGAGAAGACGACCTTCCTGACCTCGTGCGAGGTGTACTGCTACACCTGCATGCCCTTTGGGCTGCGTAACGCTGGAGCGGCTCATGCACATCACTCTGGGCTAGCAGCTCGGGAGGAACGCTGAGGCCTACGTTGACGACATAGTGGTGAAGTCTCGGGAGGCAAGGACCCTCATCGAGGACCTGGAAGAGACATTCGCCAGCCTGCGCAAGGTGGACTTGCGGCTCAACCCGGGGAAATGCGTGTTTGGCATCCCCTTCGGCAAGCTATTGGGCTTTCTGGTGTCACAAAGGGGAATCGAGGCAAACCCGGAGAAGGACAAGGCAATAGAAAGGATCAGTCCACCACAGACCCTTAAGGAAATGCAAAACCTGGCGGGCTATGTGACCTCGCTAGGGTGCTTCATCTCCAAGCTGGGGGAGCGCGCCCTCCCGTTCTTTAAGCTGATGAAGAAGAAGGGGCCATTTGAGTGGACTCCGGAGGCGGATGCCGCATTCCAAGATCTCAAGAGATACCTCACCAGCCCGCCGGTGATGGTGGCGCCGCGTCCACTCAAGCCCCTGGTGCTTTACCTGGCCACCACGCCTCACTCAGCCAGTGCGGCGCTAGTGGCCGTCAGGGAGGAGCTCCAGTCCAAGGGCCTGCCACATGAGTCCGCGTGCTCGGTCAAGATGACGCAGCCTCAAGGCGGCGCTCCTGAGGCCACGGCTGCGCCAATAGGCGACCAAGCTCCCGAGGTCCACAGCCTCAGGAGGCGCCTCAGCCCCAGGAGGTCTCGGACTACACCAACAATCCTGCCCTCGTTGAGCACCCGACGTACTTCATCAACATGGTACTATGGGACATGCGAGCACGCTACCCCATGCCGCAAAAGCTCTTGCTCGCACTTCTTGTCACCTCGCGCAAGCTGCGCCACTACTTCCAAGGCCACCCCATCAAGGTCGTTTCGGCTTACCCACTAGAGAGGGTGCTCCAGAGCCCCAATGCTACAGGTAGGGGCGCCGAATAGAACATCAAACTGTTGGTATTTTAGCTGGAGTTCAACACCACCAGGGTCATCAAGGGGGCTGCACTCGCCGACTTCATTGCGGAATGGACTGACGCCCCAGGACCAGAGGCAGGCCAGGACCGATCGCTCTCGCTGGGGAGCGTAACACTACACGGCTGGGTCATGTACTTCGACGGCGCCTTCGCACGGCAGGGTGCGGGGGCTGGAGCTGTGCTCGTTTCGCCTACTCAGGACAAGCTCTACTACGCCATGCAGCTCTGCTTCCAACACGGCGAAAAGGTCTCCAACAACATCGCATAGTACGAAGGCTTGATCGCTGGCCTCAAGGCCGCAACCGCTTTGGGCGTGAGGCGCCTCACCATCAAGGGCGACTCCCAGCTCCTCGTCAACTTCTCCAACAAAGTGTATGAGCCGAAAGATGAACACATGGAGGCATACCTGGCGGAGGTACACAAAATGGAGAAACAATTCTTGGGCCTGGAGCTGCAGCACGTGCCCCGTGGCACGAACAAGGAAGCCGACGACATCGCCAAGAGAGCATCCAAGCGCCAACCTCAGGAGCCCGGTGTCTTCGAGGAGCGGCCCTTCAAATCTTCGGCAGCCCCTTTGGTTGCAGAGCTAGCACTGCCTTAGGAGGAGCTCCCACCAGCACCAACCTCGAGAGCCCCCGCCCGCGTCCCGACCTTAGGAGCATGCCTATTCCTAGCGCTCGAGCCTCAGGAGGGGTGCTGGACTGAAGAATTCAAGGCGTACCTGCTTCAGGGAACCCTGCCAAAGAACGAAGAAGACGCTCAGCGCGTGGCTCAGCAGGCCACAGCCTACTGCATTCAGGATGGTGAGCTCTACCAAAAATGACCAAACGATGTTTCCTTGCGATGCATCTCTAGGGAACAGGGGTGCGAGCTGTTAGCCAACATACACGGCGGAGACTGCAGGCATCACTCATCATCACACACCCTCGTGGGCAAGGCGTTCCATAGCGGATTCTACTGGCCCACGGTGCTCAGCGATGCGACCGAGCTGGTGAGATTGTGACAGTCTTGTTTTTGCCCTCTTCTCTTTGGCTGATTTTCAGTTGGTTTGGTTTTGAAATTTGAAGTTTTGAATCTTTTCAGATGGACTTAAACACTTGGGTACCCCTTGACTTTCACCCAAGTGCCTCAGTCCCCTCTCTAACTATCATTTCTTCTCTGGTTCACCTCAAAATATCATTTTTGAATATTTTTCTTAAAGGAAAATATTCATTTCCCTCTCCAAAACCCTAGCTAGCTCAATGTGCTCCAAAGCAACCCCAATTTTCTTGCCCGCAAAAATCTGAGAAAATTCCCAAATATTCATTGAACCCTAGGGCACCTTCCTGAGCAAAAATATTTCATCACTTTTTGGAATATTTTTGCTACAGAAAATCTTTTCTGTTTTGGACAGAAATGGGGGTTTCTACAGCAACTACCATTTTGCTTGCTCTATTGTGGCTGATTTTTCTTGTGCACCATCACCTTAGTAGATGATTGCTAACCTCCAAAGCCCAGCTCCCAACCCCCATTAGTTTGACCACAGTAAGCTGTCCAAGTTACTGACCAGAAACTTACCAGGGAGTAGAAATCCATTCTACTGCGTCTAAGCTCAAACCAAAGCATGGTAACATCTTAATCTACCACGAACTACACGCCAGACATGAAGTTTGGGCTTAGGTCGTCCTGAGGTCATAGTTCACGCGGTGACCGCATTCGTCCAGGCGTGCTGGCATATGGACGATGCGCTCTGCGTCATGCCCGAGCCTCTGTTGCGCGCGTGCTTGCTTCCCCGACTGCCAAACCTTGCCAAACTTAGCCACGATCATCGTCCCAACCCTCTTAACTGAAGGAAATATGCCCTAGAGGCAATGATAAAGTTATTATTTATTTCCTTATATCATGATAAATGTTTATTATTCATGCTAGAATTGTATTAACCGGAAACATAATACATGTGTGAATACATAGACAAACAGAGTGTCACTAGTATGCCTCTACTTGACTAGCTCATTGATCAAAGATGGTTATGTGTCCTAACCATAGACATGAGTTGTCATTTGATTAACGGGATCACATCATTAGGAGAATGATGTGATTGACTTGACCCATTCCGTTAGCATAACACTTGATTGTTTAGTTTGTTGCTATTGCTTTCTTCATAACTTATATATGTTCCTATGACTATGAGATTATGCAACTCTCGTTTACCGGAGGAACACTTTGTGTGCTACCAAACGTCACAACGTAACTGGGTGATTATAAAGGTGCTCTACAGGTGTCTCCGAAAGTACTTGTTGGATTGGCGTATTTCGAGATTAGGATTTTTCACTCCGACTATCAGAGAGGTATCTCTGGGCCCTCTCGGTAATGCACATCACTTAAGCCTTGCAAGCATTGCAACTAATGAGTTAGTTGCAGTACGATGTATTACGGAACGAGTAAAGAGACTTGCCGGTAACGAGATTGAACTAGGTATTGAGATACCGACGATCAAATCTCGGGCAAGTAACATACCGATGACAAAGGTAACAACGTATGTTGTTATGCGGTCTGAATGATAAAGATCTTCGTAGAATATGTGGGAGCCAATATGATCATCCAGGTTCCGCTATTGGTTATTGACCGGAGACGTGTCTCGGTCATGTCTACATTGTTCTCGAACCCGTAGGGTCCGCACGCTTAAGGTTTCAATGACAGTTATATTATGAGTTTATGAGTTTTGATGTACCGAAGGAGTTCGGAGCCCCGGATGAGATCGGGGACATGACGAGGAATCTCGAAATGGTCGAGACGTAAAAATCGATATATTGGACGACTATATTCGGACATCGGAAAGGTTCCGAGTGATTCGGATATTTTTCGGAGTACCGGAGAGTTACGGGAATTCGCCGGGGAGTATATGGGCCTTATTGGGCCATACGGGAATAGAGGAGAGAGGCCAAAAGGAAGGAGGCGCGCCCCCCCCCTCTGGTCCGAATTGGACAAGGGGTGCAGCCCACTTTTCCTTGTTCCTCTCCCCCTCTTTCCTTCTCTCCTACTCCAACAAGGGAAGGAGAAGTCCTACTCCCGGTGGGAGTAGGACTTCCCCCTTGGTGCGCCCTCCTCCTAGGCCGGCCGCCTCCCCCCTTGCTCCTTTATATACGGGGGCAGGGGGCACCCCATAGACACAACAATTGATCATTGATCTCTTAGCCGTGTTCGGTGCCCCCCTCCACCATAGTCCTCGATAATATTGTAGTGGTGCTTAGGCGAAGCCCTGCGACGGTAGAACATCAAGATCGTCACCACGCCATCGTGCTGACGGAACTCTTCCCTGACATTCTGCTGGATCGGAGTCCGGGGATCGTCATCGAGCTAAACATGTGCTAGAACTCGGAGGTGTCGTAGTTTCGGTGCTTAATCGGTCGGGCCGTGAAGACGTACGACTACATCAACCGCATTGTGCTAACGCTTCCGCTTTCGGTCTATGAGGGTACGTAGACAACACTCTCCTCTCTTGTTGCTATGCATCACCATGATCTTGCGTGTGCATAGGAATTTTTTTGAAATTACTACGTTCCCCAACAGTGGCATCCGAGCCAGGTTTTTATGCGTTGATGTAATATGCACGAGTAGAACACAAGTGAGTTGTGGGCGATATAAGTCATACTGCTTACCAGCATGTCACACTTTGGTTCAGTGGTATTGTTGGATGAAGCAGCCCAGACCAACATTACGCGTACGCTTACGCGAGACTGGTTCTACCGACGTGCTTTGCACACAGGTGGTTGGCGGGTGTCAGTTTCTCCAACTTTAGTTGAACTGAGTGTGGCTATGCCCGGTCCTTGCGAAGGTTAAAACATCACCAACTTGACAAACTATCATTGTGGTTTTGATGCATAGGTAAGAACGGTTCTTTCTCAGCCCGTAGCAGCCATGTAAAACTTGCAACAACAAAGTAGAGGACGTCTAACTTGTTTTTGCAGGGCATGTTGTGATGTGATATGGTCAAGACGTGATGAGATATAAGTTGTTGTATAAGATGATCATGTTTTGTTGAAGTTATCGGCAACTGGCAGAAGCCTTATGGTTGTTTCTTTATTGCATAAGATGCAAGAGCCAAATAATTGCTTTACTTTATCGCTATGCGATAGCAATAGTTGCAAGAGCAATAGTTGGCGAGACGACCATGTGACGACACATTGATATAGATCAAGATGATGGAGATCATGGTGTCATGCCGGTGACAATGGAAATCATGACAATGCTTTGGAGATGGAGATCAAAAGCACAAGATGATGATGGCCATATCATGTCACATATTTTGATTGCATGTGATGTTTATCTTTTATGCATCTTATCTTGCTTTGATTGACGGTAGCATTATAAGATGATCCCTCACTAAATTTCAAGATAAAAGTGTTCTCCCTGAGTATGCACCGTCGTCAAAGTTCGTCGTGCCCAGACACCATGTGATGATTGGGTGTGATAAGCTCTACGTCCACCTACAACGGGTGCAAGCCAGTTTTGCACATGCGGAATACTTAGGTTAAACTTGACGAGCCTAGCATATGCAGATATGGCCTGGGAACACTGAGACCGAAAGGTCGAGCGTGAATCATATAGTAGATATGATCAACATAATGATGTTCACCATTGAAAGCTACTCCATTTCACGTGATGATCGGTTGTGGTTTAGTTGATTTGGATCATGTGATCACTTAGATGATTAGAGGGATGTCTATCTAACTGGGAGTTGTTAAGTAATATGATTAACTGAACTTTAATTTATCATGAACTTAGTCCTGGTAGTATTAGCATATCTATGTTGTAGATCAATAGCTCGCGATGTTGCTCCCAGTTTATTGTGTTCCTAGAGAAAAAATATGTTGAAAAATGTTAGTAGCAATGATGCGGATTGGATCCGTGATCTGAGGATTATCCTCATTGCTGCACAGAAGAATTATGTCTTTGATGCACTGCTAGGTGACAGACCTATTGTAGGAGTAGATGCAGACGTTATGAATGTTTGCCTAGCTCAATATGATGACTACTTGGTAGTTTAGTGCACCATGCTTAAACGGCTTAGAATCGGGACTTCAAAGACGTTTTGAACGTCATTGACCATATGAGATGTTCCAGGAGTTGAAGTTAATATTTCAAGAAAATACCCGAGTTGAGAGATATGATGTCTCCAACAAGTTCTATAGCTAAAAGATGGAGGAGAATAGCTCAAGCAGTGAGCATGTGCTCAGATTGTCTGGGTACTACAATCGCTTGAATCAAGTGGGAGTTAATCTTCCAAATAAAATAGTGATTGACAGAATTCTCTAGTCACCATCACCAAGTTAGTAGAACTTCGTGATGAACTCTAATATGCAAGGGATAATGGAAACGATTCCCAAGCTCTTCGTGATGCTGAAATCGACGAAGGTACAAATCAAGAAAAGCATCAAGTGTTGATGGTAAACAAAACCACTAGTTTCAAGTAAAGGGACAAAGGGAATAAAGGGGAATTCAAGAAGAACGGCAAGCAAGTTGCCGCTCAAGTGAAAAACCCAAGTCTGGACCTAAGCCTGAAACTGAGTGCTTCTACTGCAAAGGGACTGGTCACTGGAAGTGGAACTACCCCAAGTAATTGGCGGATAAGAAGGATGGCAAAGTGAACATAGGTATATTTGATATACATGTTATTGATGTGTACTTTACTAATGTTTATAGCAACCCCTCGGTATTTGATACTGGTTCAGTTGCTAAGAGTAGTAACTCGAAACGGGAGTTGCAGAATGAACAGAGACTTGTTAAGGGTGAAGTGATGATGTGTGTTGGAAGTGGTTCCAAGATTGATATGATCATCATCGCACACTCCCTATACTTTCGGTATTAGTGTTGAACCTAAATAAGTGTTATTTGGTGTTTGTGTTGAGCATGAATATGATTTGATCATGTTTATTGCAATACGGTTATTCATTTAAGTAAGAGAATAAATTGTTGTTCTGTTTACATGAACAAAACCTTCTATGGTCATACACCCAATGAAAATGGTTTGTTGAATCTCGATCATGGTGATACACATTTTTATAATATTGAAGCCAAAAGATGCAAAGTTAATAATGATAGTGCAACTTATTTGTGGCACTGCCATTTAGGTCATATTGGTGTAAAGAGCATGAAGAAAATCCATGCTGATGGGCTTTTGGAATCACTTGATTATGAATCAATTGATGCTTGCGAACCATGCCTCATGGGCAAGATGACTAAGGCTCCGTTCTCCGGAACAATGGAGCGAGCAACTGACTTATTGGAAATAATACATACTGATGTATGCGGTCCGATGAGTGTTAAGGCTCACGGCAAGTATCATTATTTTCTGACCTTCACAGATGATTTGAGCAGATATGGGTATATCTACTTAATGAAACACAAGTCCGAAACATTTGAAAAGTTCAAAGAATTTCAGAGTGAAGTGGAGAATCATCATAACAAGAAAAATAAAAGTTTCTACGATATGATCGCAGAAGTAAAATATTTGAGTTATGAGTTTGGCCTTTAGTTAAAACAATGTGAAATAGTTTCACTACTCACGCTACCTGGAACACCACAGTGTAATGGTGTGTCCGAACGTCGTAACCGTACTTTATTAGATATGGTGCGATCTATGATGTCTCTTACCGATTTACCACTATCGTTTTGGGGTTATGCATTAGAGACAGCTACATTCACATTAAATAGGGCACCATCTAAATCCGTTGAGACGACACCGTATGAACTATGGTTTGGCAAGAAACCTAAGCTGTCGTTTCTTAAAGTTTGAGGTTGCAATGCTTATGTGAAAAAGTTTCAACCTGATAAGCTCAAACCCAAATCGGAGAAGTGCATCTTCATAGGATACCCAAAAGAAAATGTTGGGTACACCTTCTATCACAGATCCGAAGGCAAGTTATTCATTGTTGAGAATGGATCCTTTCTAGAGAAGGAGTTTCTCTCGAAAGAAGTGAGTGGGAGGAAAGTAGAACTTGATGAGGTAACTGTACCTGCTCCCTTATTAGAAAGTAGTTCATCACAGAAATCTGTTCCTGTGACTACTACACCAATTAGTGAGGAAGCTAATGATGATGATCATGTAACTTCAGATCAAGTTACTACCGAACCTCGTAGACCAGAGTGAGATCCGCACCAGAGTGGTACGGTAATACTGTTCTGGAGGTCATGTTACTTGACCATGACAAGCCTACGAACTATGAGGAAGCGATGATGAGCCCAGATTCCGCGAAATGGCTTGAGGCCATGAAATCTGAGATGAGATCCTTGTATGAGAACAAAGTATGGACTTTAATTGACTTGCGCATTGATCGGCGAGCCATTGAGATTAAATGGATCTTCAAGAGGAAGACGGACGCTGATAGTAGTGTTACTATCTACAAATCTAGAATTGTCACAAAAAGGTTTTCGACAAGTTCAAGGTGTTAACTATGATGAGAGTTTCTCACTCGTATCTATGCTTAAGTCTGTCCAGATCATGTTAACAATTGCCGCATTTTATGAAATCTGGCAAATGGATAAACAAAACTGCATTCCTTAATGGATTTATTAAAGAAGAGTTGTATATGATGCTACTAGAAGGTTTTGTCAATCCTAAAGGTACTAACAAAATATGCAAGCTCTAGCAATCCATCTGTGGACTGGTGCAAGCATCTCGGAGTTGGAATATACGCTTTGATAAGTTGATCAAAGCATATAGTTTTATACAGACTTGCGGTGAAGCCTGTATTTACAATAAAGTGAGTGGGAGCACTACAGCATTTCTGATAAGTATATGTGTATGACATATTGTTGATCGGAAATAATGTAGAATTATTCTGCAAAGCATAAAGGAGTGTTTGAAAGGAGTTTTTCAAAGAAAGACCTCGGTGAAGCTGCTTACATATTGAGCATCAAGATCTATAGAGATAGATCAAGACGCTGGATAAGTTTTCAATGAGTACATACCTTGACAAGTTTTTGAAGTAGTTCAAAATGGAACAGTCAAAGAAAGAGTTCTTTCCTGTGTTACAAGGTGTGAAATTGAGTAAGACTCAAAGCCCGACCACGGCAAAAGATAGAGAGAGAATGAAAGTCATTCCCTATGCCTCAGCCATAGGTTCTATAAAGTATGTCATGCTGTGTACCAGACCTATTGTATACCCTGCCCTGAGTTTGGCAAGGGAGTACAATAGTGATCTAGGAGTAGATCACTGGACATTGGTCAAAATTATCCTTAGTGGAACAAGGATATGTTTCTCGATTATGGAGGTGAAAAAAGGTTTGTCGTAAAGGGTTACGTCGATGCAAGTTTTGACACTAATCCAGATGACTCTAAGTCTCAATCTGGATACATATTGAAAGTGGGAGCAATTAGCTAGAGTAGCTCCGTGCAGAGCATTGTTGACATAGAAATTTGCAAAATATGTACGGATCTGAATATGGCAGACCCGTTGACTAAACTTCTCTCACAAGCAAAACATGATCACACCTTAGTACTCTTTGGGTGTTAATCACATAGCGATGTGAACTAGATTATTGACTCTAGTAAACCCTTTGGGTGTTGATCACATGTCGATGTGAACTATGGGTGTTAATCACATGGTGATGAGAACTATTGGTATTAAATCACATGGTGATGTGAACTAGATTATTGACTCTAGTGCAAGTGGGAGATTGAAGGAAATATGCCCTAGAGGCAATGATAAAATTATTATTTATTTCCTTATATCATGATAAATGTTTATTATTCATGCTAGAATTGTATTAACCGGAAACATAATACATGTGTGAATACATAGACAAACAGAGTGTCACTAGTATGCCTCTACTTGACTAGCTCGTTGATCAAAGATGGTTATGTTTCCTAACCATAGACATGAGTTGTCATTTGATTAACGTTATCACATCATTAGGAGAATGATGTGAATGACTTGACCCATTCCGTTAGCATAGCACTTGATCATTTAGTTTGTTGCTATTGCTTTCTTCATAACTTATACATGTTCGTATGACTATGAGATTATGCAACTCCCGTTTACCAGAGGAACACTTTGTGTGCTACCAAACGTCACAATGTAATTGGGAGATTATAAAGGTGCTCTACAGGTGTCTCCGAAAGTACTTGTTGGGTTGGCGTATTTCGAGATTAGGATTTGTCACTCCGACTATCAGAGAGGTATCTCTGGGCCCTCTCGGTAATGCACATCACTTAAGCCTTGCAAGCATTGCAACTAATGAGTTAGTTGTGGGATGATGTATTGCGGAGCAAGTAAAGAGACTTGCCGGTAACGAGATTGAACTAGGTATTGAGATACCGACGATCAAATCTCGGGCAAGTAACATACCGATGACAAAGGGAACACCGTATGTTGTTATGCGGTTTGACCGATAAAGATCTTCGTAGAATATGTGGGAGCCAATATGATCATCCAGGTTCCGCTATTGGTTATTGACCGGAGACGTGTCTCGGTCATGTCTACATTGTTCTCGAACCCGTAGGGTCCGCATGCTTAAGGTTTCGATGACAGTTATATTATGAGTTTATGAGTTTTGATGTACCGAAGGAGTTCGGAGTCCCGGATGAGATCAGGGACATGACGAGGAGTCTCGAAATGGTCGAGACGTAAAGATCGATATATTGGACGACTATATTCGGACATCGGAAAGCTTCCAAGTGATTCGGGTATTTTTCGGAATACCGGAGAGTTACGGGAATTCGCCGGGGAGTAAATGGGCCTTATTGGGCCATACGGGAATAGGGGAGAGAGGCCAAAAGGAAGGAGGCGTGCGCCCCCCTCTGGTCCGAATTGGACAAGGGGTGCAACCCACTTTTCCTTGTTCCTCTCCCCCTCTTTCCTTCTCTCCTAATCCAACAAGGGAAGGAGAAGTCCTACTCCCGGTGGGAGTAGGACTCCCCCCTTGGCGCGCCCTCCTCCTAGGCCGGCCGCCTCCCCCTTGCTCCTTTATATATGGGGGTAGGGGGCACCCCATAGACACAACAATTGATCATTGATCTCTTAGCCGTGTGCGGTGCCCCCCTCCACCATAATCCTCGATAATATTGTAGCGGTGCTTAGGCGAAGCCCTGCGACGGTAGAACATCAAGATCGTCACCACGCCGTCGTGCTGACGGAACTCTTCCCTGACATTCTGCCGGATCGGAGTCTGGGGATCGTCATCGAGCTGAACGTGTGCTAGAACTCGGAGGTGCCGTAGTTTCGGTGCTTGATCGGTCGGGCCGTGAAGACGTACGACTACATCAACCGCGTTGTGCTAACGCTTCCGCTTTCAGTCTACGAGGGTACGTAGAAAACACTCTCCTCTCTTGTTGCTATGCACCACCATGATCTTGCGTGTGCGTAGGAATTTTTTTGAAATTACTACGTTCCCCAACATTAACTCCCTCCTGGCGCTCGCCGACACCGTAGCTCGCCGCAGCGAGCACGGGCGCGGTCCGGCCAATGCAATAGTGCGCCGCGCACTGTGTTCGTCGCCACCCTCTCGCCCCTGTGCTCGTCTCCGCTCGCCCACAGTTCCCGTGTGAGCTGCGTCGCCTTCCCCCTCGCTCATTGACGCCATTCGTCGCCATGTCCAAGTGTCCTCCGGCGGAGCCCGAACCCCCCTCGTCACTCCGGCTATAAATAGAGCCCTCCCCAGCCTCCTCGAGCCTCATCCACTCCACACACACACTCCACAATCACGTAGAAAGCCATAGCCCGGCCGGGTAGGCCACGGGCCGCCGTCACCAAGCTCGAGCTCGCCGACGATCCCCTCGGGCCGTCTCCGCAGCTCCAGCCCCTCCCAGGCTCGGGCCATCCTTCCAGGGCCTCCGCAGTGCCTCAATGGTGCCGTTCCGCCCGGTTGGAGCCCCTGGTGTCACCTCTAGTCGCCATCGTCCTCATCTCCGGCGACCTTTGCTTCCTGTCGCTGCTGGAGAGGTCGTTTCCGAAGCCGTCCGACCACCCCTAGCTAACCTACGGGTATGGGCAGGTGCGCCTCCGTCTCCTCTTTCGATCCCGCCCTCTAGTTCGGGCCAAGGAGCCCTCCTCGCCGGCATGTGCTCCAACGAAGCCGCGCCGTCCTCTGTTTCCCTCCCCCTACCTCTCACCTGACTAGCGGGGCCTACTAGTCAGCTACTATGTACACGCGCGAAGCGGTACAAGTGGTGGCGCCCGCGAGGTTTACGCCTTCTACGTCACCCCCCTTAGTTCTGTTTTATTTAAATTCAAATCTAGAGAGCTTCAAACAGCCAAATTTTTTTAACCCTAAGTCCAAATGAATTTATTCTTTTTGCATTGTGTTCTTTATGAAGAAATCTAGCAGCTCACCAAAAAATGAGATTTTTCTCTGATGTTTAGATTTTCTGGTGAATTTCAAAAGGGTTCTTGATATTTTCTTTTGGTATTTATAATTGTTTTCAGAGAGTGAAGCTTGTCTTGAGGATCACCAGGAGGTTTGTGAACCTTATCTGCACTAAGGCAAGCCACAGCAACATTTTCATGGTGCCATTACAATACTTGTGAATTTTCAACTTGAATTAATGATTTAATCCATGCATTTAAATCACTAGTATATTATTTATAATCTGATTGGTTGTTTGTTTAAGTTGAAATGCCTAGTTTACAGAAAGTTAGAAGCTAACTAAGTTGGTTAAGTAACTAGAAGTAATAATTGTTATGAGGAATTAATATGAGTATGGATATAAGTACTTATTTTGAGTATTTTCTTGGATGAGAAAAATGATAAATTTGCTATTAAGGATTCTGTTTAAAGTGAGGATTAATCATAACCAGGGAAGTGTTATGAGTTGTTGATGATTATGCTTAGTGTGGATATTGTTGACCCAGTTATTTCCATTGAGATACGATGTGCATGTTAGTGCTGCATTTCATGGCATATTATGACACCGGTTGCATTCACTTTAAGTTGAACCTGATAATAACTCAACTTGAATATATCGTTGACCGGGTCATGGTGCCACTGAATCGAGTTTTTCCCAGTGCAACCACATTTGCCTTTATGGGAAGGCCTTTATTCGGTCCGTTGTCATGCCTCTGGTCAGTGCCTCCAACGAGGGAAGGTTATGGGCGTGTGGTACCCTGGCCCGGTAAGCAGACATAACCTTGTGTGCCAGTTGTTGATGTTATGGTACCTTGTCCCAGTGTGGGACTGTTTATGTTTTGCCACGACGGTGGCCGTTGGTGTCTTTGGTAGACACGGGGCCACCCAGGACTAGCCCAGTGGGGAGAGAGTCGGAGTGGCCGAGAGAGTGTCATGGCAATGGAGGGGTTCCGTCGGAATGCCCTTGGTCCACCCGAATGGGAGTGCGAGGCCATGGGTTCCGTGGTGTGGGTACAGTGCGCTACCTCTGCAGAGTGTATTAAATCTATCGATAGCCGAGTCCACGGTTATGGACACGCTTGAAAGTAGGTCACACCATGGGTCAATGTTTAAATAAATTTTGCACACTAAGGTATGAATGTCGCACTGTTGAGAAGATGATGGTGGGTAAACCATCTTGATGTTGGTTGTGATCGCCGGAAGGATCACCGTTTGTGGCCAAGTGTTGGTCATGGTTGTGATCGCCGGAAGGATCACCGTTTGAGGCCAGGTGTTGGTCATGGTTGTGATCGCCGGAAGGATCACTGTTTGAGACCAAGTGTTGGTCATGGTTGTGATCGCCGGAAAGATCACCGTTGGTAAGCAAGTCCGAGGGAAATTTTATCACGAGATCATGATCACATCATGTATGATATGTTGTTGCATTATTAATTGGTTAAGTATTATGATATAGTTTGACATTATGTATATGTTTGTTGTGAGCTTGCAAGTACATTCAATGTACTGATTTGGCGTGTCCTGCCAACTTTCAGGAAAGTCTCGTTGGAAAGGAGTGCCGTCCGAGTCTAGATCGTGTCCACATCGGTGTCCCTATGCTATGGAGTTCCGCTACGACATTGTTCCGCTGCCACGTAGTTGTTCTGATTGAGGCCCCCTTTATGTTCACTAAATAATGCACATATTGTTCAGCCATACTGTGTGTGCCGCTTGGCCTCGCCACCTGTTGTAATATAAACTATGATCCGCTAGAATCAATAAAGCAGTTTTTTTCTATACCAAGATGTTGTGTGTTGCCAGAAGACATGGTCTTTGGGCTGGCAATGCATGGTAAACCGGTTGCTCTGAGCCGGGGTGCCACAAAGATCCTGTGAAGCCTGCCAGTTCCATGCCAAGAAAATCCACCAGCCTGCCCAGGGCATCCAGACCATCCCGCTCTCGTGGCCGTTTGCGGTCTGAGGGCTGGACATCTTGGGCCCGTTCCCTCGAGTGCCCGGGGGCTACCGCTACCTCTACGTCGCCATCGACATGTTTACCAAATAGGCGGAGGTGGAAGTAGTCCGCACCATCCCAGCCGACTTGGCGGTCAAGTTCATCAAGGGCCTTGTGAGCCGTTTCGGAGTCCCTAATCGCATAATCATCGACAACAGCTCACAGTTCACTAGCAATCTCTTCAAAACATATTGTGCTAACCTTGGAACGTAGATATGCTACGCCTCAGTGGCACACCCGAGGATTAACGACCAAGCTGAGCGCGCCAACGTGGAGGTCCTAAGAGGCCTCAAGACAAGAACCTTCAAGAAGAAGCTCGAGGCCCGCGGTAGGGGCTGGCTCGATGAGCTCCAGTCCATGTTGTGGTCCGTCCGCACCACCATGACTAAGCCGACCGACGAAACTCCATTCTTCCTCGTCTACAGAGCTCAAGAGGTTCTCCCACATGAGGTCAGGCATTGCTCCGCGTGGATCTTGGCGTTTGATGAGTCACGCCAGGACGCTACGCGGGGGATGGACCTCGTGCTGGGGGAGGAACGCCGTCGTCAAGCCTCGCGCCGAGCGGCAAGGTACCGTTAGGCGCTGCGGCGGTATCACTGCCACATCGTTCACTCCAGGACACTCAAGGTGGGTGATCTCATCCTATGGCGGGTGATCTCTAGGGAAGGGCTGCATAAGCTTTCACCCATGTGGGAGGGCCAGTTTAGGGTCGCCCTTGTCTCCAGGCTTGGTGCCGCGCGCCTGGAGACGCAGGACGAGATCCCCATCCAGAATGCCTGGAACATCCAGCACCTCCGGAAGTTCTACCCAGGAAGTAAGGCCTAGTGTCTGTGAAGGTATCCGCTCGTGACACTCTCATGTAATAATGAGTAGGGCTGTACACGCCCGGAGTCTCCGGAGAGCCGCCCTCGGGCCTCGGGGGCTCCCTCCCATGTCCTAGTGGTAGCACTTAGCTCCGCGCCGGTGAGAAGACTAGACTAGGTGCCGGACGCGGCTGTTCATTTGCTTGCTTTCTATAGTTGGTTTGCGATCTTTTTTAATGGAGTTTGGAGTTCTTGCATTTTGGATTGCCAAGTTGGATTTCTCTCTCGTCTTTTCTTTTGACCGTCGATCTCGAGCCAGGAGGGGTGGCAGTTGTCCGCCGCTCTTCCTCACGCGTCTCGCGCGCGGGGGCTGGGCAGGTATGTTTGTGCGCATCGGGCCCGCCCCATCCCACAAACATACTTGGCCACAACCCTGTCCCCCAGGGCCTTGGCTTTTTCTATCCTCGTGAGACGCCCTCGAGTAAGCTCGTGACCTACGCACCCTCTTAAAGTCCATGCCCCCCGGGTACTATGAGACGGTACACTAAGCCACGGCTAGCCCATACCTAAGGGATCGTGCAGGGAAGAACAAGTTTTCTAACAATTCTGCAGCTTCAAGATGTCTCCATAGGCCAATGGCTCTTGAGCCGCCAGCAAGGGGGCCTCATCAGATAATGAAGCATGCGCTCTCGCGAGGAGGGAAACTACCGCGAGCATATCAAGCTAAGTTATCCTACCATACCTATTTGGAACATGAGCACCACAACATGACGTCAGAACAATAAACATAGCATAGTAACATAGATACCATGGTTCATTACACGCCCTAGCAGGGCCCTCTACTTTTCCGAATGCAGGAGAAAGGAAAGATTAAACAAAAGTGGCCCGGACGACCACAACAGCTCACGAGGCCAGGCTCGGAGGGCCTCCTGGGCTCAGCCCGAGCTTTCCTCCCGCTTCATCGAAGCATGGTGATGGGACAACCCACCACTCTCCTTGAAGCGAGCCCGGCGACGTGGCGGCTAGTCGTATCCGCCGCTGCTGGTGCTCTCGTAGGAGGAGGAACCACCGCTGTTTGGCGAGCCGCGGCCGTCGCCAAGGTCAAGCCCAGCCTCAGCATCGTCACGGCCGTTGTCAAGGCCAAGCTCATCATCGCCACCGCTGTCTTCAGGGAAGCACCCAGCGCGACAACCATCTTCCCCAAACACCCTCACATAGAGGGTCGCAAGGCCGTCATACTTGAAGTGGAGGGAGCGCCTCCCGCTCGGGCCACGTGCGCGGGCAAATGTCTGCCAGCCGTGGGTTAGGGCCACACTGCCCGCGACGGAGATCTCGACTGCAACCCACGAGACCTTGCTGCAGCAACCATCAGCCTGCAGCCAGAGGCCATCAAGACCCATGCCCGGTAGCTCACCGACAAAGAAGCGCGGAAGCTGGAGCCAGGTGCTGACTGGCCTCTCCGACCACACGATGAGCTCAAGAAGCACGTTGGCCAAGTAAAAGCACGACCAGGGAGGTTGCACGACCATGGCACGCCTCCTCTCCTCGTAAGGGCTGCCTCGCCCCGGATGGCACCCACCACGAGAAGAAGCACCACCACGGCCGGCCAAGGCGTGCCCACACCCCCGAGGAGCCACCGCAGGGGACGCGACATGCTTGCGCGGGCGGTCTCGCCCTCTCTTGGGGGGTGGCGAGTGATATGTCTCGAACATATCTATAATTTTTGATTGCTCCATGCTATATTATCTACTGTTTTGGACTATATTGGGCTTTATTTTCCACTTTTATATTATTTTTGGGACTAACCTATTAACCGGAGGCCCAGCCTAGAATTGCTGTTTTTTTGCCTATTTCAGTATTTCGGAGAAACAGAATATCAAACGGAGTTCAAATGGAATAAAACCTTCGGGAACGTGATTTTCTCACCGAACGTGATCCAGGAGACTTGGACCCTACTCCAAGGAGTCAAAGAGGCGGTCACGAGGGTGGGGACGCGCCCACCCCCTAGGGCGCGCCCCTTGCCTCGTGGGACCCTCGGTGCTCCACCAACGCACTCCTTCCTCCTATATATACCTACGTACCCCCAAACGATCAGAATAAGAGCCAAAAACCTAATTCCACCGCTGCAACTTTCTGTATCCATGAGATCCCATCTTGGGGCCTCTTCCGGAGCTCCGCCGGAGAGGGCCGTCATCACGGAGGGCTTCTACATCACCATAGCCCCTCCGATGAAGTGTGAGTAGTTTACCTCGGACCTTCGGGTCCATAGTTAGTATCTAGATGGCTTCTTCTCTCTTTTGGGATCTTAATACAAAGTTCTCCCCCTCTCTCGTGGAGATCTATTCGATGTAATCTTCTTTTTGCGGTGTGTTTGTTGAGATTGATGAATTGTGGGTTTATGATCAAGTCTATCTATGAATAATATTTGAATCTTCTCTGAATTCTTTTATGTATGATTGGTTATCTTTGCAAGTCTCTTCGAAATATCCGTTTGGTTTGGCCACCTAGATTGGTAGTTCTTTCCATGGGAGAAGTGCTTAGCTTTGGGTTCGATCTTGCGGTGTCCTTTCCAGTGACAGAAGGGGCAGTGTGAGAACCTGGAATTAACTTCCGGATCCTCCTGTGTATATTTGTCAACCCCAGGATCATTGTTGACAACACAGTGAAATGATATCATTGCAGAATACGTAAAAGCATTACAAGTAGTATATTTGTCACAAGACATACCTAGTGAGATGTCTCATGACATTTACAATCAGAAAATAGTGGAACATAAAATGCATAGTGACTCCATCTCAGCCACAGGCAGTCGATGTAGTCCACGTGACCTCACTCCCACAGATCACCATAGTAGTCGTACTCATCACCTTCGTCTTCATGGAACTCTGTTGTCAACAAAATTATTGCCATGAGTACATTACGTACTCAACATGCCTCCCACGGGGAAGGACCTAATAGCTACATGTGGCTTCAAAGGAAGGCTATATGGCTCATTTGCATAAAGCTAATTTTGTTTGACAAATAAAGCAGTTGGATAAAAGTAGTTTTAGATGAAAACATGTTTTATCTCCAGAATAACTTTCTTCAAGTGAGGATCCTCGATCAACTCACGTCCTTCATAGGCTTCGAGAATAGGGGCAAAGAGGGAATAAGCAAGACAGGTCCTGTATGTCGAGAAAGATTCATGTGCTGTCCTTGACCGTGGACACGGCTATTTGAATAGTTTTACACTCTGCAGAGGTTGTACACTTTACCCACACGACACAATCCCGACTTGTTGCCACTAGCCGTCGCTAGCGTAGTACACCATTTGGTATACCGGCAGGGAGATTGTGACGAGGTCTTTCATTAGACCAAACTTACTGTGCCAAGCCCACTAGGTTTCAACACGGAAGTAACCACAGTTCACAGTCCGGGCCCCCCTTTTGTGCCGAGGATACTCCTCGCAAGGCAGCTATCCCATCTGCGATACGGCGAAGACGACAACAAGAGTGAACTAACTAATTAACCAAGCCAGTGCCCATATAGCATGTGGATGTACTGTTATCACAATCTTCAAATCCAAGACTTATTAGGCCTCATGCGGCACGGACGACTGATTGCCCCCTTTAACCTGTGAAGGTCAGCCAATCGCTCCTTTAATCCTTGATTCAGCTGTCGCCCGTGCCAGTATTCAGATGGTAAGTTTCACCCAGAGTAGAAGAGAGTAGAGAAGATCAACAAGGGCCAATCGGCCTAGCTCAGCGATAAGTTTCAAGTGTCAATGACTCAAAGGTCATTCAACAAAGCACCTATAGGGTAATAAGCATGGCTAAGCATTTCTACTCTACCAGAATACTATAATTCTACTCAGGTGTCAATTGAATAGGCGACAAGCGGATCAAGGTAATGTGTCAATCGACATGCTAGATACAAGAATTAAAATAGCATGAATATAGTAACCATAAAACATAATGCAATTTTGTAAACATAGGATAAATATGATCAAAGAAGGAGGCATTCCTTCGTTGTTGAGTCCTTCTTCGATAACCTGATTATGTCCTTCTCCAATATCGTCACTCCCTACTCTTCGTAACGATAGCAAATAAAAATCAAATAAATACCAAAGCAATAAATTCCTAATTAATAACATCCAAAACAACAATAGGAGTGGATGGATAGCAAGATATTGATCAGATGGTGATTCCAAAAGGAGATAGCGTGATAGGGAGGTAAGATAAAGGATTCAATGAAGTGACATGGTTTAGGTTAACACAGATAAGAAAGGCTTGGCGATCATGACTATCGTTCCAATACTAACTATGGTACTAACCACTAGTGGTGCCCACTACACATCTCAACTAAATAGGAATTACCATATAACAAACACAATAACATCAACACACATGGAATGGAACCGACGTATGCATTTTAACAACACAATCACAACATGACATGATAAAGGTAATAGTTAACCACAATTAGATATTTAGATAGAATCTAAATATTTATAATGGTCAATAGAGTCCAAACATATACATTAACTCTATAATAACTCCAAACAAGTGTTCTATACGACAATCAAAGCAACATTATAAAACATACTAGTTAAACAAGCAAAACATCATTCAACAACATGTGAATTGATCTCGGTCTAGCGATAAAACATTATTAAAATAAAATAGGATCAACTCTATTATAATGAACCAATTCATTTGTCAAACAATTAACAAGAAACTATACAAGACATGGATCAAAAGAGTGAACTACTATCCATACATGATATGATTAAGATTAATGATCAACCACAAGTAAATACTTGGATGTATCCAAATATCTATAATGGCTAACAATAAGCAAAGACTAAACACCAATCATAACAACTATTAGCAAGCATTTCTATAACAAAAGAAAAACCAATGCTATCACAAAACTAATTGAAAAATTAAATAATCAGACACATCATACAAGGCATGTGAGTATAGAATCATGAAGAGGTCTTATCTAATAACACAAGCATTAAACATATGAATGACCATGGGAAGATACTATACTAGGACACTCTTTATAATAAAGGAAAGAAATAATATCCAAATGACCTCTAGCAAAAACATTACCACAACATGATTAACAACAAAGCAACAATGTGCACTAAGCATATGAGAAAGACACAACTCAACTATTGAAAGGTAAACTATCCTAATCATGTGATGAGCTAATGCAACATGTGCCAAATACTCATAACACTAACATGAGACAAGTCAAGCATATATGAGAAACACAAGTACAACTATACCACATGGAATATAATAACACATGAAAGATGACTAGCATGACTTGATGTCTAGAATTTCGCGTACCACAAATGCAACAGTAAGATAGACCAGATATGATGCTAAGCATGGATGATCATCACACGAGATACCAAAATATGATACTAATATATAGAATACAACCCACATCAATGGGATAACTTAGTTGATATCAACTACCATGAATATCCAGAATGGCAAGAGCACACATACTAGTTATGTCATATAAGCATATGGGCATACCATACCGCATTTAGGCAAGTAAATAACTAGATCATGGCATCTACCAATTCAACATGTGTTATACTCGCATGAGTAAGAAAGTGGCATGTATCTATATTTAGCTCATCCAACACTAGCAAGTACCTAAAGTACACAACTAGGCACCATACAACATAAAAATTGGTACACACACATGATGCTATCTAATTATGTAATCACAACAACATGGCACAATATTGAACAAGCAAGAAGTTATTTAATAAAAGAAAGTACGAAATCAACAAACTAGTATCATGTGAATCGTCTCAATGAAGGCTAACCATATGTGCAATCACACGGTAGTCCATACTAGTAGTGTTATAACACATGGTAGGAGACATGTAAACAAGCATTCTACTTGAAGCAATTGTTAACATGGCGTGACAATGAACTAAGATAAATAAACACACATCAAACAATTATCAAAAGTAATAATAAAGGTTATATGCCATAAGAATAAATTCTATATAGCAATACAAATATGAACCATGTCATAAAGCAACCAACCATGAATCTAGAATGGTGACATATATGAACAACTACACGAAATGTGTTATGCCACAGGGTACTATTATGGAATTTTTCTAAATTAACATATCACTTCATTTAATATCTAGAACCTAGCATAAAGAAAACTATGCAAAATCACACACGATAAATACCTAAACAACTATCATAGGCATGACATGATTTCAAACCAGTAAAATTAACATGCAACATGGATGGAAATGAATATGTGAACCATATCTAAGATATATCCATGCTAAGGAAAAATTAAATCATCAAGCCATAAAGTAATTATCCATAAATCTAAATATCTCAGAAATTGCTACAAATAGATATCATACTACTACATGGATATAAGCAATAATACAAGGACTGTTAATATAATCATAAGCGAGACACCAATCAATAATTCACGCAACAACTACTATATACCTATAGACATCAAACAAATCCTATAGATTAAACATGGGGATTTCTACTCATGGCAATAGTTCTAAAAAATTAGAACACAGGCAAAATGAAATATATGGGGTAGCACAAATTATTGCACCAAAGGAAATATGTATAACTATTTTAAAAATTTAAACAAAAGTAAAATAAATCTAATAAATCCTATTTTACTCTTAACATTAAGAAATAATTAGGAGCGACTCCTAGGCATATAAAAAACAATGAAAATTACATTCTAACAAAAAGTTCACCGAATATTCTACACATGCATAAAAGTGGACTATAGACAATAAACAAATTGTCCACTCAAAACAATATGAGAAGCTTATTTTAAATAACTCTAATTCATAAACGAATAATCTAACAACTCACATGTCACACCAAAAATAATGAGAGGCATAACACGAACATATGGACATATCATATTACAAAAAGATCATCGAACTAGAAAGCCCCTTGTATTCTACCGCAAGAATGAGTATGAAAATATATATATTGTACCGCTTGCAAGATCAAACTGTCAATCGAACTCCACAGCATGGTTACTACAGCCATAAGAAACATTTCATATGTTGACCACAAGATTATCCGATAGGCCAAAAATATAAAGACAAGCCGATGCCATCGAACTGAAATATGTTTTGGACAAGAGTGGCCAACGGGATAGATAGGTTGAAACATGATGTCTATGAGATACTATGGGTGATGTTGAGGAGGTGTGCATGAGGACTTGGATAGAGGCTCACCGAGTTGGACGGAACGGTGTCATGAACTTGACGAACAGTGTACATGCACATGTGAAATTCTTCGCGTGTGCTCGAAGGAACGCGTTGTTTCTTCTCTGAATGGAGCTGTGGCATGTAGTAGAATCATCTGGCGCAATGGTTTGGACGGAGGTGCTTGGAGTCATCGGGATGGAGACCTCGCGTCCATGGAGCTTCAAAGTTCAGGGAGAGTTCTTTGATAGAGGAGGAAGGGAGAGGGAATGAGTTGCTATGGGAATGGAAGAGGAGGTCGGGGCGCTCATCTACATATCTTCAGAACTTGAAAAGGTTGAGATTTATCGGAGTGAAGGGGAAGGCAGGAGAGTGGCTGTAGGTTTCTTCACATAATGTTTCCTCTCTTTATGCCAGCAAGCGTAAGGACGAAGGAAGAGGAAGGAGAAGAGGCCTTCGGTGGGAGAGATGGTGAGTGGAGAGGAATAGGAAGGGAGGAGGAATTAAAGGAAGACGTATACTTTTCCTATGTGTATGCTTAGGTGGCTGTTGAGGTTACCTCATGTGTAAGGTGAGCATACAAAGGAAGGAGAAGAGGGTTGGTCACTAGGTTGGGTGTTGAGCCAGTTCGGCTAGGCCCATGTGGAAGCAAAAAGAATAGAGAAGGAGTGGTTGGGTTGCAGCGCAGGAAACACAAAAAAAACTTCGGCTGGGAGGGGAAAATATGGAATGCATACCCAGGGGTGAGAGAAAGATATTGAGTGAAGGAAATTTTGTACAGAGTTTGACAGAGGAAAATAATTGATTTTCCTCTCCAGAAAATCTAGAAAAGGAAAAGAAGCTAAAAAAATCAAATGAATCTCAAAAGACCAAAGAAAATTCAAACGCGCATATTTTAATATGCCGAAGAAGAGAAAATAAAATCTGATTAAAAGAAAATAACTAAACACAAATTTTTAATTTAGGTTCACATTAGTTCAAATTAAATCCTTCAAATTATAAAAGTCCGATTTATGCTTTGTTACCAAATAAAACAAATGAAATTTTCTTGCCCTGATTTTTGAGAAAACTTTTTCTTAAACATTCCGAGAATCTGGATGTTACAGGCAGCAAGGCACATATTGCATCGTTGCCATCGAGGATAACAAGATGGGGTTTATTTCATATTGCATGAATTTATCTCTCTACATCATGTCATGTTGCTTAAAGCGTTACTCTGTTTTTAACTTAATACTCTAGATGCATGTTGGATAGCGGTCGATGAGTGGAGTAATAGTAGTAGATGCAGAATCGTTTCGGTCTATTTGTCACGGACGTGATGCCTATATACATGATCATGCCTAGATATTCTCATAACTATGCTCAATTCTGTCAATTGCTCAACTGTAATTTGTTCACCCACCATACAATACTTATGCTCTTGAGAGAAGCCACTAGTGAAACCTATGGCCCCTGGGTCTATTCTCATCATATCAATCTCCATCACTTTAATCTTGCTTTGCTGTTTTACTTTGCCTTTCACTTTTCACTTTGCATCTCTATACCAAAAATACCAAAAATATTATGTCTATCAGATCTCACTCTCGTAAGTGACCGTGAAGGGATTGACAACCCGTAATCGCGTTGGTTGCGAGTAGCTATCATTTTGTGCAGGTACGAGGGACTTGAGCGTGGCCTCCTACTGGATTGATACCTTGGTTCTCAAAAATTCAGGGAAATACTTACGCTACTCTGCTGCATCATCCTTTCCTCTTTGGGAAAATCCAACGCAAGCTCAAGAGGTAGCAATAAGAATTTCTGGCACCGTTGCCGGGGAGTCTACGCAAAAAGTCAACATACCAAGTACCCATCACAATCCCTATCTCTCGCATTACATTGTTTGCCATTTGCCTCTCATTTTCCTCTCCCCCACTTCACCCTTGCCGTTTTATTCGCCCTCTCTTTCCCAATCTCCTTATCCTTCCCTTTCTCCGTTTGCCTCTTTTTGCCTGCTTGCCTTTTGTTTGCTCGTGTGTTGGATTGCTTGTTTGTCGCGATGGCTCAAGATACTACCAAATTGTGTGACTTCACCAATACCAATAATAATGATTTCCTTAGCACTTCGATTGCTCCTCTTGCCAATACTGAATCTTGTGAAATCAATACTGCGTTGTTAAATCTTGTTATGAAAGTCCAATTTGCCGGCCTTCCTAGTGAAGATGCCGCTACTCATCTGAATAGCTTCGTTGATTTATGTGATATGCAAAAGAAAAAAGATGTCGATAATGATGTCGTTAAATTGAAGCTATTTCCTTTTTCGCTTAGAGATCGTGCTAAAGCTTGGTTTTCGTCTTTGCCTAAAAATAGTATTGATTCTTGGAACAAGTGCAAAGATGCTTTTATCTCTAAGTATTTCCCTCCCGCTAAGATCATCTCTCTTAGAAACGATATTATGAACTTTAAGCAACTTGATCATGAACACGTTGCACAAGCTTGGGAGAGAATGAAATTAATGATACGTAATTGCCCTACTCATGGTTTGAATTTGTGGATGATTATACAAAATTTTTATGCCGGATTGAATTTTGCTTCTAGAAATCTTTTAGATTCGACCGCGGGAGGTACTTTTATGGAAATCACTTTAGGATATGCTACTAAACTCCTAGATAATATTATGGTTAATTATTCTCAATGGCATACTGAAAGATCTTCTAATAAAAAAGTGCATGCGATAGAAGAAATCAATGTTTTGAGTGGAAAGATGGACGAACTTATGAAATTATTTGCTACTAAGAGTGTTTCTTCTGATCCTAATGATATGCCTTTGTCTAGTTTGATTGAGAATAACAATGAATCTATGGATGTGAATTTTGTTGGTAGGAATAATTTTGGTAACAACACTTATAGAGGGAATTTTAATCCTAGGCCATATCCTAGTAATCCTTCTAATAATTATGGGAATTCCTACAACAACTCTTATGGAAATTATAATAAGATGCCCTCTAAATTTGAGAATAGTGTTAAAGAGTTTATGAATTCACAAAAGAATTTTAATGCTTTGCTTGAAGAGAAATTGCTTAAAGTTGATGATTTGGCTAGGAACGTTGATAGAATTTCTCTTGAGGTTGATTCTTTAAAGCTTAGATCTATTCCTCCTAAGCATGATATCAATGAGTCTCTCAAAGCCATGAGAATTTCCATTGATGAGTGCAAGGAAGGAACCGCTAGGATGCGTGCTTCCAGAGATGCCTTTATTAAAGCGTGTTCTTCCAATTCCTATGAAAATCAAGATGAAGATCTAAAAGTTATTGATGTGTCTCCTATTAAATCTTTGTTTTGCAATATGAATCTTGATGAAACTGAATATGATCTTCCTTTACCTAGAAGGCATTCTAAAAATTCGGAGTATTTAGATATTTGTGATGAAATTGATGAAAGTGGGACTGAAAGAAATAAAAATCTAGATGTTGCTAAACCCACTATACTGGATTTCAAGGAATTTAATTATGAAAGTTGCTCTTTAATTGATTGTATTTCCTTGTTGCAATCCGTGCTGAATTCTCCACATGCTTATAGTCAAAAGAAAGCCTTTACCGAACATATTGTTGATGCCTTGATGCAATCTTATGAAGAAAAACTTGAGTTGCAAGTTTCTATCCCTAGAAAAATCTATGATGAGTGGGAACCAACTACTAAAATTAAAATTAAAGATCATGAGTTTTATGCCTTGTGTTATTTGGGTGCTAGTGTCTCCACTATCCCCAAAACTTTGTGTGATTTGCTAGATTTCCGCAATTTTGATGATTGCTCTCTAAACTTGCATCTTGCGGATTCTACTATTAAGAAACCTATGGGAAGGATTAATGATGTTCTTATTGTTGCAAATAGAAATTATGTGTCCGTAGATTTCATTGTTCTTGATATAGATTGCAATCCTTCTTGCCCTATTATTCTTGGTAGACCTTTCCTTAGAACAGTTGGTGCGATTATTGATATGAAGGAAGGGAATATTAGATTTCAATTTCCATTAAAAAAGGGCATGGAACACTTTCCAAGAAAGAAAATAAAATTTCCATATGAAACTATCATAAGAGCCACTTATGGATTGCCTACCAAAGATGGCAATACCTAGATCTATCCTCGCTTTTATGCCTAGCTAGGGGCGTTAAACGATAGCGCTTGTTGGGAGGCAACCCAATTTTATTTTTATTCCTTGCTTTTTGCTCCTGTTTAGTAATAAATAAATTATTTAGCCTCTGTTTTGGTTGTGTTTTTTGTGTTTAATTAGTGTTTGTGCCAAGTAGAACCGTTGGCAAGACTTGGGGAAAGTCTTGTTGAACTTGCTGTAAAAAAACAGAAACTTTAGCGCTCACGAGAACTGCTGTCATTTTTATTTGGAGAGTGATATTTAGTTAATTCTTTTTGAAGATGATTAATAGATAAATTCCTCACGTCCAGAAAGTTATTTTAGAATTTTTGGGGTTCTATATATTGCGCTAGCTACAGATTACTACAGACTGTTCTGTTTTTGACAGATTCTGTTTTTCGTGTGTTGTTTGCTTATTTTGATGAATCTATGGTTAGTAAAATAGTTTATAATCCATATAGAAGTTGGAATAAAGTAGGTTTAACACCAATATAAATAAAGAATGAGTTCATTACAGTACCTTGAAGTGTTTTTTTTGTTTTCTTTCGCTAACGGAGCTCACGAGTTTTCTACTTTAAGTTTTGTGTTGTGAAGTTCTCAAGTTTTGGGTGAATTCTTGTGATGGATTATGGAACAAGGAGTGTCAAGAGCCTAATCTTGGGGATACCCATGGCACCCCCAAGATAATCCAAGGGCACCAAAAAGTCAAAGCTTGGGGATGCCCCGGAAGGCATCCCCTCTTTCGTCCACTTCCATCGGTAATTTACTTGGAGCTATATTTTTATTCACCTACATGATATGTGTTTTGCTTGGAGCGTCTTGTATTATTTGTGTCTTTGGTTTCTAGTGTGCCACAATCATCCTTGCTGTACACACCTTTTGAGAGAGCCATACATGAATTAGAATTTGATAGAATACTCTATGTGCTTCACTTATATCTTCTTGAGCTAAGTAGTTTTGCTCCATGTGCTTCACTTATATCTTTTGAGCACTATAATTTTGCTCTATGTGCTTCACTTAGATTTTTTTAGAGCACGGTGGTGGATTTGTTTTAAAGAAACTATTGATCTCTCATGCTCCACTTAAATTATTTTGAGAGTCTTGATAGCATGGTAATTTGCTTAATAATAACATGCTTGGCATTCAAGATTTGTGAAACTTTCTTTTGAGTGTGTTGAATACTAAGAAAAGTTGGATGCTTGATTATTGTTTTGAGATATGGAGGTAGTAATATCAAAGTCATGCTAGTAGAGTAATTGTGAATTTTAGAAGTGCTTGAGTTAAAGTTTGCAAGTTCCGTAGCATGCACGTATGGTAAACGTTATGCAACAAATTTGAAACATGAGGTGTTATTTGATTGTCCTCCTTATGAGTGGCGGTCGGGGATGAGCGATGGTCATTTCCTACCAATCTATCCCCCTAGGAGCATGTGCGTAATACTTTGTTTTTTGATGGCTTGTAGATTTTTTCAATAAGTATATGAGTTCTTTATGACTGATGTTGAGTCCATGGATTATACACACTCTCACCCTTCCATCATTGCTAGCCTCTACGGTACCGTGCATTGCCCTTTCTCACATCGAGAGTTGGTGCAAACTTCGCTGGTGCATCCAAACCCCGTGATATGATATGCTCTTTCACACATAAACCTCCTTATATCTTCCTCAAACCAGCCAACATACCTACCTATTATGGCATTTCCATAGCCATTCCGAGATATATTGCCATGCAACTTTCCACCATCCAGTTTATCATGACACATCCATCATTGTCATATTGCTTAGCATGATCATGTAGTTGACATAGTATTTTTGGCAAAGCCACCGTTCATAATTTTTTCATACTTGTCACTCTTGATTCATTGCATATCCCGGTACACCACCAGAGGCATCCATATAGAGTCATACTTTGTTGTAGTATCGAGTTGTAATCATTGAGTGGTAAATAAATAAAATCATTCAATAGAGCATTGTCCCAAAAAAGAGAGAGAGAAAGGCCAAAGAAAAAAAAGAAGGCCCAAAAAAATTAAAAAAATTAAAAAGGGGCAATGCTACTATTCCTTTTTCCACACATGTGCTTCAAAGTAGCACCATGTTCTTCATATAGAGAGTCTCTTGAGTTATCACTTTCATATACTAGTGGGAATTTTCATTATAGAATTTGGCTTGTATATTCCAACAATGGGCCTCCTCAAGTGCCCTAGGTCTTCGTGAGCAAGCAAGTTGGATGCACACCCACTTAGTTTCTTTTGTTGAGCTTTCATACATTTATAGCTCTAGTGCATCCGTTGCATGGCAATCCCTAATCCTTGCATTAACATCAATCGATGGGCATCTCCATAGCCCATTGATTAGCCACGTTGATGTGAGACTTTCTCCTTTTTGTCTTCTCCACATAACCTCCATCATTATATTCTATTCCACCCATAGTGCTATATCCATGGCTCACGCTCATGTATTGCGTGAAAGTTTATGAGTTTGAAATTATTAAGGTATGAAACAATTGCTTGGCTTGTCATCCGGGTTGTGCATGATGAGAGCATTCTTGTGTGACAAAAATGGAACATGACTAAACTATATGATTTTGTAGGGATGAACTTTCTTTGGCCATGTTACTTTAAGAAAACATAATTGCTTTGTTGGTTTGCTTGAAGTATTATTATTCTCTATGTCAATATGAACTTTTGTCTTGAATCTTCCTAATATGAATATTCATACCACAATTAAGAAGGTTGGCATTGAAATTATGCCAAGTAGCACTCCGCATCAAAAATTCTCTTTTTATCATTTACCTACTCGAGGACGAGCAGGAATTAAGCTTGGCGATGCCTGATACGTCTCCAACGTATCTATATTTTTTGATTGCTCCATGCTATATTATCTACTGTTTTGGACTATATTGGGCTTTATTTTCCACTTTTATATTATTTTTGGGACTAACCTATTAACCAGAGGCCCAGCCCAAAATTGTTGTTTTTGCCTATTTTAGTATTTCGGAGAAACAAAATATCAAACGGAGTCCAAACGGAATAAAACCTTCGGGAACGTGATTTTCTCACCGAACGTGATCCAGGAGACTTGGACCCTACTCCAAGGAGTCAAAGAGGCGGTCACGAGGGTGGGGGTGTGCCCACCCCCCTAGGGCGCGCCCCCCTGCCTCATGGGCCCCTCGGTGCTCCACCGACGTACTCCTTCCTCCTATATATACCTACATACCCCCAAACGATCAGAATAGGAGCCAAAAACCTAATTCCACTGCCGCAACTTTCTGTATCCACGAGATCCCATCTTGGGGCCTGTTCCGGAGCTCCACCGGAGAGGGCCGTCATCACGGAGGGCTTCTACATCATCATAGCCCCTCCGATGAAGTGTGAGTAGTTTACCTCAGACCTTCGGGTCCATAGTTAGTAGCTAAATGGCTTCTTCTCTCTTTTTGGATCTCAATACAAAGTTCTCCCCCTCTCTCATGGAGATCTATTCGATGTAATCTTCTTTTTGCGGTGTGTTTGTTGAGACTGATGAATTGTGGGTTTATGATCAAGTCTATCTATGAATACTATTTGAATCTTCTCTGAATTCTTTTATGTATGATTGGTTATCTTTGCAAGTCTCTTCGAATTATCCGTTTGGTTTGGCCAACTAGATTGGTAGTTCTTGCCATGGGAGAAGTGCTTAGCTTTGGGTTCGATCTTGCGGTGTCCTTTCCCAGTGACAGAAGGGGCAGCAAGGCACGTATTGCATCGTTGCCATCGAGGATAACAAGATGGGGTTTATTTCATATTGCATGAATTTATCTCTCTACATCATGTCATCTTGCTTAAAGCGTTACTCTGTTTTTAACTTAATACTCTAGATGCATGCTAGATAGCGGTCGATGAGTGGAGTAATAGTAGTAGATGCAGAATCGTTTCGGTCTACTTGTCACGGACGTGATGCCTATATACATGATCATGCCTAGATATTCTCATAACTATGCTCAATTCTGTCAATTGCTCAACAGTAATTTGTTCACCCACCGTAGAATACTTATGCTCTTGAGAGAAGCCACTAGTGAAACCTATGGCCCCCGGGTCTATTCTCATCATATCAATCTCCATCACTTTAATCTTGCTTTGCTTTTTTACTTTGCCTTTTACTTTTCACTTTGCATCTCTATACCAAAAATACCAAAAATATTATATCTATCAGATCTCACTCTCGTAAGTGACCGTGAAGGGATTGACAACCCCTAACCGCGTTGGTTGCGAGTAGCTATCGTTTTGTGCAGGTACGAGGGACTTGAGCGTGGCCTCCTACTGGATTGATACATTGGTTCTCAAAAACTGAGGGAAATACTTACGCTACTCTGCTGCATCATCCTTTCCTCTTCGGGGAAATCCAACGCAAGCTCAAGAGGTAGCAGCGAGTCAGGTCCCTCCTTGAGGGCCTTCCCCTTCTCGGCAGCGGAGAACTTCCTCGTCGGCGCCATAAGGACCTATTGCAAGATGGTGAAGAAGAAGAAATGGACTGCAAGAAGACAGAGATGTGCAATGGGGGGCTCCGCCCCTCCCCTCATTTATAGTCGGAAGGAGGCCAATCGCCGGCCTCCAGGATCGTGCATAATGATGGTTTTCTCTGCATGCAGCAGGGTCGCGTCAAGTTGAACGGTTGCCGAGGCAGCGTGGGGAAGCGGAGGCGCCCACGTCCCATTAATCGCCATGCGTCAATCGAGGCCATAGGCGGTTGGGGCCCGCGGCGCTCCGCTCTTGCCCTGTGGCTTTGCCTCGAAGCCAAGTTCGAGCGCGCCTTAGGCTCGGGGGCTACTGTCGGCGTCCTGGGAATGGGGGTACCCAACTTGCCTGCGTGCAGCCCACGGCGTTGCTCCGTCAACACCCCGGTATGACCCAGCTTCAGCAACAATAATCCAAGACCCTCGCGAGGCGGTGACACCAAGACCTCCTCCAGGGGCGGCCTCACTAGGCTGGCTCCTGAGGAGCGGAGATATCAAGGCAAGGTGCACCTCGCGAGGTTCACATGACATGAGCCATGACGACCAAGGCCAGGCGGGCGCGAGCGGGTGCAGTGTACCAGTTTCCCCTTTGGTGCCAAGGAGGAAAGTGCAGGCACTGAGTCCAGAGGAATCAAGCAAAGGTTTCCATGTCGGTGCAACAAGACCAAGACCACCAGGACGACAAGACGGAGGTCATCGCGGTGCCCACCGCAGCGTCACCACCAGAGCCTTTTACAGGCGAAGACTACTTTTGTCAGGATAGCTTGTTCTAGTTGTCTCCCTTCAAATTTGGCCGTTGTGGGATCCCTTCTTGCCTTGCATTTGGGAAGAGGACCAAGGGCACTATAAATAAGACTTAGCCACCACCATAGAAGGGGGATCACTGAGATCATCCTCTTATCCACCAGCTCATCGAGCTCAAGAACACCTCACCTCCTGAGGCTGTCCCACCACTGTACTAGTTCATCCTCAGTCCCTCGAGGCAATCCACCACAAAGCTAGAGTAGGTGTCGGCGTTCTGGGAACGGGGGTCCCCAGACTTGCCTGCCTGCGGCCTGCGGCGTGGCTCAAAGGGGGCCCAGCACGGCCCGTCTTCATCGACACAGTCCCAAGACCCTCGCGAGGGGCCAAGCCTCACGGGGCGGATGACACGGAGCTTCCTCAGGCACGGCCACATCAGGCTGGCTCGCGAGGAGGCGGAGAGATCAAGGCGGGGTACCTCACGAGGTGCCCGTGACGCAAGCCATGACGACCAAGGGCGCGAGGCGGGCGCCAGCCCGCGCAGTGTTCTCCTTTCCTCTTGGGTGCAAAGGGAGCAAGCGCAGGCGAGAGCATCAAGCAAAGGCACCCGTTTCGGTGCAACGAGACCAAGACCAGTCCAACGGCAGGGAGGAAGTCATTGTGGAGCCCAAGCCAGCGTCACCACCAGAGTCTTTGGCAGGCGAGGACTAACTTTAGTCAGGATAAGTGTACCAGGTGTTCCCCTTCAAAATGGCCAATTGTTGGCGCCCTTCCCGCTCAATATTTGGGAAGAGGCCCAGGGCCTTTGCCTATAAATAGGACTAGCCACCCACAGGGTAGAAGAGAAGGAAAATCGGATCGAGTAACATCACACACACACAGAAAGAGAAGGGTGACTGAACTCCTCCTAGCAGTTCATCCCCACAGCCAAGAACAGACCCTCGCGAGGCTGTTCTTCCTTGTATTGCTCATCATCATCAGCCCAAGAGGCAATCCACCATACCACACACTGGAGTAGGGTGTTACACCACAACGGTGGCCCGAACCAGTATAAACCCTGTGTCTCTTGTGCTGTTCTTCCCATAGCTTAGATCTCAGCGAGGCGGAGGGGTGTAGGTAGGTAGAAGGCGAAATCTCCGCGCGCACCCTAGTGTTTGAACCTTAAGGGTCTGCCGGAACTCGAAATCCGACATTTGGCGCGCCAGGTAGGGGGTGCACCGGTGTTTTCCCTTCCGCCACTACCACGACCTGCCTCGCGATAAGAAGCGCGTGCCTGCTCCGGCCGCCGGCGCCAGCACGGGGGCCAGGGGGCTCCGAGCCCTGGCCCCAGCCCTGCAACGGGTACGGTGGTCGGACCAGTTCAAGCCAACAACGCCGCCGTGCTACGGCGGCGCGACTGATCCGCTGGCCTTCTTGCTAGCGTACATGGAGGCCATCCTTGAAGCTGGAGGTGACTCTAGGGTCATGGCCAACTGGCTCCCCATGGCCCTCATCGGCGCTCCGTGCGCATGGCTGCTCCACCTGCCGGCAGCCTCCGTGGCCTCTTGGGAAGAGCTCCGCGGCCTCTCCCCCGCCCACCAAGCTACACCAGCACCCCCGGTCGTCGCGGCCCTCCTGGGCGGCTCGTAGGCGCCGCCTACAAGTCACCACGTCAAGCCGTTCATCCGTCGGGTCAGTGCCGCTTCCATGCAGCAGGGGGCTCTCCCGGACCGGGCGGCGCCCAAGGCCGGCCTGATCTTCAGCTTGGAGGACCACCCCTACAACTCGGCCTGCTCGGGTGCGCTCCCCATGCTGTGCACACCCACCATCTGCCAGGTGGCCGTCACCAGAACTCTCATCGATGGTAGTGCGGGCCTCTGGGTGCTCTCGGTTGAGGCCTTCAACCTCCTCTGCATACCCCTGAAACGGCTGCAACCCAGCCAGCCCTTCTCAGGCGTTGGGGGCAGATCGTCCAGCTCCTTGGGACAGATCCGGCTCCCAGTAACCTTTGGCACCTACAACAACTTCAGCATGGAGCTGGTCGACTTCGACATCGCCCCCATCGGCCTCCCCTACAACGCCATCCTCGGCTACCCAGCGCTAGCCCAGTTCATGGCCGCGACGCACCCGGCGTACAACCTCATGAAGATGCCCGGGAGCAGCGGTGTCCTCACCGTGCACGGGGACACCGGAGACGCGCTGCGAGTGCTCAAGCTCGCCTTCAAGACGGCGGCGTCGGCACAGCCCGCCGACTCGGAGACCCTCGAGCCCAAGGGGGCTGCACCCGCCAAGAAGAAACAGTTGTTCACCCAAGACAAGGCAGAAACCAAGCAGATACCCGTCGATGAGGACGAGTCCACCAATGCCACTTTCACCATAGGCGCCAACCTTGAACCTGAGTAGGAGGAGGCCCTGGTCGGGTTCCTGCGTGAAAACAAGAAGGTATTCGCTTGGGAGCCTGACTAGTTGGCGGGGATTCCTAGGAGCGTAATCAAGCATCACCTTAACGTGTGCCCCAACGTGCGCCCTGTGAAGCAGAAGGCAAGGCGGCAGTCCATAGAAAAGCAGGCCTTCATCATCCAAGAGACCCGCAAACTAGAAGCTGCTGGGGTCATTCGCGAGGTCCGATACCCGGATTGGTTGGCCAACCCTGTCGTTGTGCCAAAGAAGGGAGGGAAGGAGCACATGTGTGTCGACTTCACCAACCTCAACAAGGCATGCCCGCAAGATCCGTTCCCGCTCCCCCGCATCGACCAGATCATCGATTCCACCGCGGAATGCGGCCTGCTATGCTTCTTGGATGCCTTCTCTGGGTATCACCAGATCAAGATGGCGGTAGAAGACGTCGAAAAGACAGCCTTCCTAACCCCGTGTGGAGTGTACTGCTACACATGCATGCCCTTTGGGCTGCGTAACGCAGGGGTGACCTTTCAGTGGCTGATGCACATCACCTTAGGCCCGCAGCTCGGGAAGAATGCTGAGGCTTACGTCGATGACATTATGGTGAAGTCTCGGGAGGCCAGGACCCTGATACAAGACCTAGAGGAAACCTTCGCGAGCCTCAACGCAGTGAACCTGCGGCTCAACCCAGAGAAGTGTGTGTTCGGAGTCCCCTCGGGCAAGCTCTTGGGTTTCCTCGTGTCCCACCGAGGCATCGAGGCTAACCCGGAAAAGGTCAAGGCGGTCGAGGACATGAGACCGCCAAAGACCCTCAGAGAAATGCAGAAGCTCACTGGGCACGTGACCGCGCTAGGGCGCTTCATCTCCAAGTTGGGGGAGCGAGCGCTGCCCTTCTTCCAGCTAATGAAGAAAAAGGGGCCCTTTGAGTGGACCGAAGAGGCCAACAAGGCGTTCCAGGATCTCAAGAGATACCTGACCAGCCCTCCGGTCATGGTGGCTCCGCGCCCTCAAGAGCCCCTGGTGCTCTACCTCGCCGCCACTCCCTACTCCGCCAGCGCAGCCCTGGTGGCGGTTAGAGAGGAGCGTCGAATCAAAACCACAGCAGCAGCCCGGGACAAGGCAAAACAAGAACAAGGAAGGCCCACAGAAACCGCCACCGCGGCAGAGGAGGATCAGCCGCCGCAGAGGAGTGCACCGGAGGCGGAAGAGGCCCCTCTCCCAGATGGCCAGCCTCAGGAGGCCTCATCACCTCAGGAGGCGCCATGGTCTTCGAAGGGCGCCACCAGCACTGACGCACCCAACCTCGTTGAGCACCCAGTGTACTTCGTCAGCACGGTGTTGCGGGACGCGAGGGCACGGTACCCCATCCCTCAGAAGCTCCTCCTCACGCTACTGGTGGCCGCGCGCAAGCTGCAACACTATTTTCAGGGTCACCCCATCAAGGTCGTCTCATCATACCCCCTGGAGAGAGTGCTCAGGAGCCCTAACTCAGCTGGAAGGGTCGCTGAGTGGAACATAGAACTACAAGCGTTTCAGCTCGAATTCAGCACGACCAGAGTCATCAAGGGAGCAGCATTGGCGGATTTTGTGGCAGAATGGACGGAGGCACTAGGCCTCAAGGCCGACGAGGATCGGTCCCTCTCCCCGGGAAGCGAGGCGCCAGAAGGCTGGGTCATGTACTTCGATGGGGCGTTCTCCAGGCATGGAGCTGGGGCTAGGACGGTGCTTATATCGCCCACTCAGGACAAGCTCTACTACGCTGTACAGCTCTGTTTCCAGCAAGGTGAAAAGGTCTCCAACAACATAGCGGAGTATGAAGGTTTAATAGCGGGCTTGAAGGCCGCAGCTGCCTTGGGGGTGAAACGCCTCACCATCAAGGGCGATTCGCAGCTCCTTGTCAATTTCTCCAACAAGGTGTACGAGCCGAAAGATGAGCACATGGAAGCCTACCTTGCGGAGGTCCGCAGGATGGAGAAGTAGTTCTGGGGGTTGGAGTTGCAGCATGTGCCCCGTGGCACCAATCAGGAGGCCGACGACATCGCCAAACGGGCATCCAGGCGGTTACCTCAGGAGCCTGGCGTTTTCGAGGAGCGGCTCTTCAAGCCCTCAGCCTTGCCGTCATTATCAAATACAGCTCAGCCTCGGGAGGAGCTCCCCCAGCCAATTGCCTCAGGAGCCCCGGTCTGTGGCCCGACCTCAGGAGCACGCCTACTCCTGACAATGGAACCTCAGGAGGGGTGCTGGATCACGGAGCTCCGGAGTTACTTAACACGAGGGACCCTGCCGGAGAAGGAGGAGGAAGCGGAGCATGTGGCATGGCAGGCCACGGCATACTGCATCAAGGATGGAGAGCTCTACCGGAAGCGACCAAACGATCTGTCCCTGTGCTACATCTCCAGGGAGCAAGGAAAGGAACTGCTGGAAGATATACACGGCGGAGACTATGGACATCATTCATCATCATGGACCCTCGTCGGCAAGGCGTTCCGCAGTGGGTTTTATTGGCCCACCGCACTTAATGACGTCGTTGAACTAGTGAAAGCTTGTGAGTCCTGCCAGTTCCACGCCAAGCAGATCCATCAGCCGGCAGGAGGCCTGCAGACTATACCCCTTTCGTGGCCATTCGCAGTCTGGGGGCTGGACATCTTGGGCCCGTTTCCTCGGGCGCCAGGGGCTACCGCTACCTCTACGTCACCGTGGACAAGTTCACCAAGTGGGCCGAAGTAGAGGCCGTCCGCACCATCCCCGCGGGTTCCGCGGTCAAGTTCATTAGGGGCATCGTGAGCCGGTTCGGGGGCATCATCACGGACAATGGTTCGCAGTTCACCAGTAACCTCTTCAAAACATACTGTGCTAACCATGGAACACAGATATGCTACGCTTCGGTGGCGCACCCCCGAAGCAACGGCCAGGCCGAGCGAGCCAACGCAGAGGTCCTAAGGGGCCTCAAGACCAGGACGTTCAAGAAGAAGCTGGAGGCCTGCGGCGAGGTTGGTACGACAAGCTTCAGTCCGTGTTGTGGTCCATCCGCACAACCGCGGCCAAGCCAACTGGAGAGACCCCGTTCTTCCTGGTCTATGGAGCCGAAGCGGTCCTCCCTCACGAGGTCAGACGTCGCTCCGCGCGGGTCCTGGCGTTCGACGAGGCGTGGTAGGACGCCATGCGGGGGATGGACCTCGTGCTGGGGGAGGAACGTCACCGAGAAGCCGCGCTGCGAGCGGCGAGGTACCAACAAGCACTGCGATGATATCACTGCCGCAACATCCGCCCCAGAACACTCGAGGTAGGAGACCTCGTGCTCAGGCGGGTTCTCTCCAGGGAGGGACTGCACAATCTCTCTCCCATGTGGGAGGGCCCGTTCAAGGTTGTTCATGTTTCCAGGCCCAGCTCCGCGCGTTTGGAGACTCAGGAGGGGGTGCCGGTCTAGAACACATGGAACATCCAGCACCTCCAGAGGTTCTACCCCTAAAAAGGCCCGAAGCCTGTGAAGAAGGCGAATGCCTGTGAAGCTGTCGCGTTTTGGAAAAGGCCCGGAGCCTGTCAAGAAGGCGAATGCCTGTGAAGCTGTCGCGTTTCGAAAAAGGCCCGGAGCCTGTGAAGAAGGCGAATGCCTGTGAAGCTGTCGCGTTTTGGAAAAGGCCTGGAGCCTGTGAAGAAGGCGAATGCCTGTGAAGCTGTCGCGTTTTGGAAAAGGCCCGGAGCCTGTGAAGAAGGCGAATGCCTGTGAAGCTGTCGCGTTTTGGAAAAGGCCCGGAGCCTGTGAAGAAGGCCAACGCCTGTGAAGCTCGCTGCCCGTGACACTCTCACGTAATAATGAGTTGGGGTTGTACACGCCCCGGAGTCTCAGGAGCGCCGGCCTGAGGCCCTGGGGCTCCCTCCCACGCCCAGTGGCAGCACTTAGCTCCGCGCTGGTGAGAAGACGTCGAAGACTAGATTAGGTGCCGGACGCGGCTTTTTCATTTGCTTTTCGCAGTTGGCTTGTTCGTTCTCATTCGAAGTTTTATTGAAGTTGTTGCCATCTTTGGCTTGTGGTTCTTTGACTTTTCACTCTCCTACCTCGATTTCTCTTATGCAAGGCCTCGCGAGGGGGGGGGGGCAGCCAAGCGCCCTCGCGAGAGTTCCTGTCCTAGTCGTTCAAAGGTTTCGCGACCTGGGTCCATTACAGGAGCACCCCTCTAGTCCGTGCCCCACAGGCACCGCGACACAAACACAGGGCCTGGGTCGGTCGCCCCCCCACGGCTGGGGCCGGGAACTACCCATGCGCGGGCACATAGCCGAAAGGCACGATAATAGAAGCAAAGCGACGATTAGCAGCAATAACCCAAACACGCCCCCGCGGGGCTCCACACTACTGTCTTTTTACGCAGGAAAAAGGAAAAGGAAGAACAAATCAGGCGCAGCTCGCCTCACACCGGCCTGCAGGGAAGACCCGAGCTGCCTCCGGCGCTCAGGCAGACTCCCTCTCGCGCTTCACCGATGCGCGACGGCGGGCAGACATGCTGCCACCTCCCAAGCAGATACGACGGCGTGGAGGCTGACCGCGGCCACCGCTAGAACTGTCGCCGCCTGAAGAAGAACTGGTGAAGCTTGGGGAACCCTGAGCGCCGCCAATCACGCGAGCGCTGTCCTCTCCATCATCGCCGGGGCTGGGTTCCCGGCCGCGGTCATCGTCCTCAAGGCAGCACCCTGCGCAGCGACCATCTTCCCCAAACACCCTCATGTAGAGGGTGGCGTCGCCATCAAACTTGAAGTGCAGGGTGCACCGACGGCTCAGGCCACGCGTGCGGGCGAACGTCTGCCAACCGCGGGCCTAGGCCAGGCTCCCGGCTGCAGAGACCTCTAGTGAAGCCCATGAGGCCCGGCTACAGTAGCCGTCTGCCTGGAGCCAGAGGCCGCCCTCGGCGCCGGCCTGGAGCTCACCGAGGAGGAAGCGAGGAAGCAGAAGCCGGGTGCTAGTCGGCTTCGCCGACCACACAACGAACTCCGGCAGCACCTATGCCGCGCGAAAGCGCGACCTAGGGGGATGCGCAACCGAAACGCGTCTCCCGGCCGTAGCAGTCCGCCCGTCACCATGCTGGAAATCGTCTCCGCGGCCGCGAGGAGCTGCCGTGGTGGCCACATGATGTTTGCGAGGGCGCCCTCGGCCGCGCTTGGGAGGGGGAGAGGCAGGCT
Source organism: Triticum urartu (assembly GCF_056163025.1). Classification (NCBI taxonomy): domain Eukaryota; kingdom Viridiplantae; phylum Streptophyta; class Magnoliopsida; order Poales; family Poaceae; genus Triticum; species Triticum urartu. The sequence continues at coordinate 394,513,601 of NC_141876.1, read as the reverse complement.
CAACCTGGTGAGCCTTCCCCTTCTCTGCGGCCGAGAACCTCCTCGACAGGGCCATGAAGAAGAAGGAGAAGCAAGGGGGGATGAACTGGAAGGGCGCGCGCCGATTCGTACTTATAGCCGGCGAGGGCCAACCGTCGCCCCCTCCCCCATGATCGCAGGTAATTATGACTCGATTTTGCATGCAGGGACTTGTCCAATCCGTGCAGTTGCCGAGGCGCCATGGGGAAGTGGAGACGCCCACGTCCAATCAACCGCCACGCGGCGCCCAAGGCCGCAGGCTGTTAGGGCCCGCGGCGCTTCGCCCTTGTCCTTCCGCCTCCCTGCACGGCCAAGTCCGGGCGCGCCTTGGGCCCGGGGGCTACTGTCGGTGTTCTGGGAACGGGGGTCCCCAGACTTGCCTGCCTGTGGCCTGCGGCGTGGCTCAAAGGGGGCCCAGCACGGCCTGTCTTCATCGACACAGACCCAAGACCCCCGCGAGGGGCCAAGCCTCGCGGGGCAGACGACACGGAGCTTCCTCAGGCATGGCCACATCAGGCTGGCTCGCGAGGAGGTGGAGAGATCAAGGCAGGGTACCTCATGAGGTGCCCGTGAAGCAAACCATGACGACCAAGGGCGCCAGGCGGGAGCCAGCCCGCGCAGTGTCCTCCTTTCCTCTTTGGTGCAAAGGGAGCAAGCACATACGAGAGCATCAAGCAAAGGCACCCGTTTCGGTGCAATGAGACCAAGACCAGTCCAACGGCAGGGAGGAAGTCATTGTGGAGCCCAAGCCAGCGTCACCACCAGAGTCTTTGGCAGGCGAGGACTAACTTTAGTCAGGATAAGTGTACCAGGTGTTCCCCTTCAAAATGGCCAATTGTCGGCGCCCTTCCTGCTCAATATTTGGGAAGAGGCCCAGGGCCTTTGCCTATAAATAGGACTAGCCACCCACAGGGTAGAAGAGAAGGAAAATCGGATCGAGTAACATCACACACATAGAGAGAGAGAAGGGTGACTGAACTCCTCCTAGCAGTTCATCCCCACAGCCAAGAACAGACCCTCGCGAGGCTGTTCTTCCTTGTATTGCTCATCATCATCAACCCAAGAGGCAATCCACCATACCACACATTGGAGTAGGGTGTTACACCACAACGGTGGCCCGAACCAGTATAAACCCGGTGTCTCTTGTGTTGTTCTTCCCATAGCTTAGATCTCAGCGAGGCGGAGGGGTGCAGGTAGGTAGAAGGCGAAATCTCCGTGCGCACCCCAGTGTTCGAACCTCAAGGGTCTGCTGGAACCCGAAATCCGATAGTAGGGTATTACATCACAAGGTGGCCCAAACCAGGATAAACTGCTGTGTCTCTTGTCCCTTGGGTTCGTCGAGCTAGGCCATGGAATCATCGAGCAGGCAGGCTGAGAGGGGAGAGTTCTTTGCACGCACCCTAGTGTTCGAACCTCTCAAGGGTTAGCGGAACCCTGAATCTGACACGTGGAGTTGTCGCAATGTCAAAGGAGGCCATGGCAACCATCTCTCCATCGTCATCGTCATCATCATCCTCATTGTACTCTTCTTGTGCCACCAACCCCTTGGAAGGAGTCTTCTTGGTGAAGTTGTTCTTGTTGGGGAAGGACTTGGCCTTGTCTTTTTGGATGAGCTTGCCACCATTGTCTTCCCTCTTCTCATATGGGCATTCCGCAACAAAGTGACTCACATTGCCGCAATTATAGAATGTCCTCACATGTTGCTTGCCCTTGGCGCCACTTGAGTTGTTCTTGTTGAAGTTAGGCCTTGAGTTCTTCTTGATCCAAAATTGCCTTGAAGCGAGGGCCATGTGCTCATGATAAGCATATTTTGTATCTTCGGGGTTACTCTCCTCCTCTTCCACTTCATCCTATGCTTCCACACTAGCCTTGGCCTTCAAAGCAAGGTTGGGTTTCTTTACCCGTTGAGAATGCAACACCGCATTGTCGGCAATCTTGTCCAAGATTCTCATAGCAACAAACTCATCCAACACTTCACTTGAGGACAAGGTATGAAATTCCGGCCTTTGATGGATGACGGATGACATGGCCTTATGGTAGGGCATCATGGCCTTGAGAAACTTCCGCTTGATCCAATTGTCATCCATATCCTTGCTCCCATGATCTCATAGAGAGACCGCGAGAGTGGTTAATCTCCGATAGAGCTCACGAGGTTCTTCATCTTCATTCATCGCAAACTCATCGTCTTCATCTTGCAACACTTCATAGTTGGAGCGTTGAATGCTTGCGCTTCCCTTGTAAATGGAAACAACATGCTGCCATGCTTCCATAGCCACGGTGAAAGGTCAGAGATGCGTAATATCTTCGGATGGATGTGGGGACCCCGACTCATAAGTCGAGATCATCGAATGCACGTGTACAGTGATCCCAGAGATCAATGCTCACTGAACACACATAAGCTGAATAACAAGAGTCTTACATCCATACATACCGTTTTACACAAGTAGGACCATTATGGTCAAGTCTTACATAGATAAAGCCACAAGGGCTGAACACCAAATAAACTTAAGCAGCGGAAATCTTCGTCGATAAGTAGAACCCATGCATCTGCCTTAACCCTACAGGCATTCTGACTGGGAAGCGTTCTAGCTCGCATGTTCGTCACCAAGGTACTCTTCATTATATCCTGTTCTTTCATGCCTGGCCAATAAAATAACCTGTGGCAAGCCAATGAGTACTTTGAATGTACTCGCAAGCAACCCATGTTTTGGTTCAAGATACAACAATGCATGATATAGGTAAATTTTTGCAGAAAGCTAGTTTTGAGTGGAATGACATGTTCCACAACTAGTAAGACATGCATCAGGAGAATTTAAATAACCATGAGGACAGGTTACAGATATCAACATAATTAGAGTGGGCATCAACCCACTCAACCATGTCAAGTCCTTTGACTTGACCCAAGTAGATCTTCCCAGTTATCCAAACACACACACTGGTTTGTAAACATGTGGACGTAGCCCAAGAGCGGTTACCCAACTATCCTTGACCGTGGACACGACTATTCGAATAGTTTTACACTCTGCAGAGGTTGCACACTTTACCCACAAGATCTGGGGAACTTTTGTGTCATCCACGACCCGCGGTACCTCCAGCACCCGGGGTAAGCACCCGATCACTATCTTTCCCTAGACGACACTAACAAGGAGTCCACTCGTTGTTCTGTGTCCTCACGATGTACATCATACGAGACTCACTCGATATCGTAACATCCGAGAGGGGACACAACGGTGTATCCGGTGCCCTGTGAAAACAGTCATGGCCGCCCTACCTAGCACGACCCCGTCCCGAGAGAGAGCACCAACTCTCCCCCATCACTAGTAATGCGGGCTCCAAGCTAGTATCGGCCTAGGTAATTAATAATGCCCTTTCCCATACAAGGGTAGAGTGGTTGTGCATGTAAGGTTGGAATAACGGTCGCAACTTAAACCAATCCATTTTGAAAACAACACACACTTGCCTCGGTTCACCACTTCGTCATCAAGTGGCTACCCAACTCATCATCTCCCCCGGGCATAAGTGGCACCCGATGGGGTTTTCGAAAAAGTCTTTTGAAAATGCCTTGTCTCCATTACCATGCATATTCCCGTCCCTTTTTGCGTAGCACTACTTTAGTATCCTATCTACCACCACTGGCATAACCCTCATAAGAAGGTAGGGTCATGAACAATGCAAGTATCAACGAGGAAGTACGGTGGCAAACCATCAAAGTGGTTACCACCTCATCATGATTCCGTTGCAACAACAATATGGTGCTATATGACATGCATAAAAAGGGTTTCATAGACATGGTCAAAGGGCTGCTTGCCTGTTTTAACAAAGTCTTTGAGGTCTTCAAATATCTCTGGTCCAACTCCGAGCATTTCATCTACTTCGTCAACTATCGTCGAAAACAACCATAATAAGCAACACAACAAGGCAAAAATAAAAGTGCTCTAAAAATGTGAGTTGGACTTTCCTAGGATACCTCTGGTCATATGAGGAATGACCAAGGTGATTTCATTGGAAGTGGATCAATGGATATTTCTAAACATTTCGATATGATGGAATCAAGGGGTTCATGGATTTGTAAGAAGTGTACAGAAGAACTATTTGAAAAATTATCAAAGGCATCCATTTAACAAGGAATAATTTTAGAAGCATCCAGGAGTTGGTTTCACTGGATTTGGAGTTCAAATGTATTTCCTATGAATTTGCAAAGTTGGCTAATATGAAGAAATGGCTCATTATTTTGTAGGGCACATAAAGTATTAGGAAAAATGTTGAAAAGCTAAGTTATGAACTTACAAGTATCAAGGATTTTGAATCATGGCATTTGGATCAATTTTGAGCTCTCTGTGATTTTCTAAAGTTTGTCACAGAATTAAGAAAATTGGAATTTACTAAATAAGTGTGAAGGAAAGTTCTCTGGAAAAATGTGCAAGCTCCTCTAAGAGGTAGAGCATGATTTATAGAGTCACTATAAATTTGAATCATCAAATATGGAGGTAATATGAATATTTGGGATATTTTACAAGTTTCTGGAAAAAGAAAAAGACAAAGGAAGTGGGGGTTATACCTATACCACGCACCGGGCGCAGCATAGAACCGCAGCGCACTGGGCCGGCCCAGCTGCACGGCCACGCGGCTAAGGAGGGCCATGCTGACGGCGTATCAGGGGAGTACGCTTCCCTGCCTGGAAGGCGGTTCCCCCGGAACCCGCCTCTACTTAACACGAGTGGGTCCGGCTGGACCTGTCGGCAGAGGCTAATCGGTGGGGTCGCCCGTCCACCAGCCGGCCTTCTTCTTCCTGCACGGCCTCCCGTGCCGTAGGAACAGAGGGGGCAAGGCCGAGCTCGTCCCCGGCGACTAGGGGCGCTGCTGCGGGTGCCCGTCGCACCGGCGAGCTCGGGGGACTGCGCCGCGCCCGCTCCCCCCTGTCAGCACGTCCAACGGAGGACGAAGGCGAGTGGGGCCACGGCCACGGCAGACGGTGCTCGGGCGAGACTCGGGCAGGGCAGGGCAAGCACGGGGAGGAGGTCCTGGTGCGCTGGGGAGGATCCTTGGTGCCCTGGGTGTCCTCTCGAGCGTTCAGTGGGAGCGGGGAAGCAATGGGGGCCTGGGTTGGTCAGGGGCACGTCAGCGGTGACCCGGCCTTGGAGGAGGTAGGAGAGCACGTAGGGGAGAGAGGGGGTGTCCGAGAGGTGCACGGGAGAGAGGAGGTTCGAACCCAGGCGAGAGAGAGGGTCGGGGTGGCTTAAAATGGGTGAGGCCGCGGTGCACCATGGGCAGCATCCATGGACGTGCTCGGGTGAGCTCGTGGAGGGATAAGGAGGGCGAGGGAGGAAGGGACCGACAGTGTTGCATGTCGTGGACGCCGAGGCGGCCTCGGGGGACACGATTCCGGCGCCCAAGGTTGACGGGAGGCCTTGGAATGGGCGTGCTACAGTGCCGGAGAGCACTGTAGCATGCTCCAGAGCGCGAGCTCTGCACGCCATGGCATTGTTTATGTGCCAGGGGCGTGTCCACTAGTGTTTGGGGCATTGTGGGGTGAGTAAACAAAGGGGAGGTGGCCTTGGATGCCCTGGTGAACCACTAGGAGAGGAGAGAGGTTGTGGGAGAGAGAGAAAAGGGTTGTCCAGAGAGGTATATGGGGGTTTTTACCCCTCAATCATTGAGCTTTGGAAGAGGGGGAGCTACTGGAGGTTGCTGGTGATCAGGTTCAGCTGTGGTAAAAATGTGGAGTCAAGGAGATTAGTGTAGGGGGGTGAAACCAGTGACTTTTTGCAATGACCAGAAGGTGTTTGATGCAAATTTGGGTAAGCAAATGAACTCCATTTGGCATGAGACTCCACAGGGTGAAATGGCACATGTAATTAGGGCCTTCCACCAATTGGAAGCTTATTTGGGCAAAGTTGCCAATGCAACTTTTGTAAACCCTAGAAATTAGCAGAAATGAACTTGTGTAGATCTAGTTGAGCAAATCACTTCCCATTGATGAACCACTTGGTGTAGTGGCCTCATTTGGTCATGTGAACATGCTCACAAAAGTTAGGGTCAAGGAGAGAAAGTTGGTAGTACAAAGTGGTTCAAATTTGATTCTGGTCAGAGAGGGTTTTGGGGCATTTTGGTGAACCAAAATGACTTCAATTGACATGAGGCTTTGCAAGGTGATCACAATATGCATTTGTGACTTGCTAGATTTTCCTTGGATTTTTCTAAAAATATTTTCTGTAGAAATATTTCAAATCCTTGAAATGGGCAGAAATAGTTTTGGGAGGTTTTGTCCAATACTTTGAACGTGACCATGTGTTGAAACTCTTATATATGGAAAATATATGTCCACTGAGTTTCCCTGATTTTTGTCAAATAATTTTGAAACAATAAAATAATATTTCCCTATTAAAGACCATTTCTGGCCTTAAGAAAATGCTTGTAAATAAAATAGGAAAATAACTTTTAAAATTATATTTTTGTGGTTTCTGGGTATCCTATATCTAATAGGAGTCAAATATATTTTTGGGAAGATTTTTACTTCCCTTAATTAAGTACTTGAAGTGCAAACCTCAATTCAGGGGTTTTTTGAAAACTAATTTTTGAAAATACTTTTTGGCCAAATTATTTTTGTAAGAAAATACTATATTGCTCTATACACATGGCATGATCATTGGTTCAAGAGTTTGGAGCAAGGAGATGAAGTATAGGAGTTGGAGGATTTTATTTGATTTTTACAGCACTTGCAAACAGTAGTCAAACATTCAATCAAAGCAAAGACAAAACACTCAAAAGTTTTTGTAAAACCACATTTTATCATGAATTATTAGCTTAAGTGTTGTGGCATGAAAATTAGGGTGTGACAGACCTACCCCCCTTACAAGAATCTCGTCCCCGAGATTCCCAGACTAGGTGCGGGAAGGAATACAGAAACTTGGATTTGGGGTAGTCTTCACGTCCTCATACTGCTTCTGCTTTCGTTTGGTGCTCCATTGAACTTGAAGTACTTGATGGTGTGGCTTCGTGTATGATGTTCTTCTTGATCTAGGTTGCTAATGGGTAGCTCGCGGTAGGTTAGATTGGGTTGGGGGTCGATGGCTCGATGATCGATGTCCTTGTTAGTGATCGGACTAGCTAGGAAGTCGAAAACACTTCCGGAGTTGTGTCATGTGGAAACATTACGCACAGTGGGTAACTCAGGTAGTAGCTCCATCTAGTAACTGCCTTCTCTTCGTCTTGTGGCGATCTCGGAGGGGGTTGTTAAACCTTGGAGTGATCTCGAAGAGGGCCGATGAATCTTGGTGTGGGTTTCCTTGTCATGAAAATGCTTGGTTCCCTTGAGAGGAGTGGTTTGTAGATATGCATGGTCTTTGACAAGGAAGTTCACTTCTTGACGATGATGGTTGGTATAGTTCTTCCTCCTTGACATGGCGGTCTTAAAATGTTCCTTGACTAGCTGAACGGCTCTTCTTCTATCTTCGGGTGGACAAGTAGGTTGCCAAATGATGATGACAACTATCTTGTCTAAGCACTCCATGAAGACTTTGTTCGCGGGGTACATAAAGTAGGCTGGGGAATTAGTGGTGGTCTTGTTGAGTGTGGGCGAAGGTGGTTCTAGATCTAGTGTCAAGGCCCTAAGGTCCTGATCCGACCATGTTGTAGCTTGGTAGGGCTTAAGGGTTTCAAGGATTCTAGTGTGCGAGTGAACATTTATTATCTTATTTCAAGCATAGTTTCTGAGATGCCAATTTTTCTATCTAGTCCTTTAAACATATCACATCATATCATCGATAGCATCATTTTGTATAGGTCAACTCCAGTCATCACTCATGTGGTTCATATCCTCATGAATCTCGAGAGGAGGTCTAACAAAACCATATATGTCTACAATCCCTAAACTCATATGTATGTCTACCCCTAAAATCCATGGGCAGAGCATACAAGCTTCCAAGCTGGAATAAAACACGACAATCCAAGTGCTCATCCTATTCTTCCAAGGTCCATGTTAGTGCATCTCTATCCTAAGGAAACACGTCGTAAGCCACTCCAAGATCTTGTTTCCTTCCTATGGATCAACTCCAGCAGCCCATTAACTTCCATCAATCACTACACAATCCAATGTTTATGGTGTTCCACATGATCTTCTAAAGTCCTTATAATCCTCAAATACTTGAAAAGGGTTATCTTTACTATAGTCAGTCCACCAATTGACATTATCGGGGTCAAGTAACTTCCAAGGTCAAGTTTATATCAACTCCGACAATTAATCCAATCTCCTAGTTTATTGTCCACCGAGAAACATGGTATCACGATCAAGATTATCGGTCTAATTCCAATTTACTCCGAACCATGTAGACTTACTCAGCATCTATACTCAACTAGGAACACCCATTTAAATCCAAATCTTGTGTCCAATGAGATTTTCCACACTTTCCCCCAAGTCATTATCGTAATATCAACTATATCCTATCAATATCCCCTGGCTAAGTCAAATCCTTATACTTCCAAGAATTTTAGCTTGCGATCCTAATTGTCCTATTAAATCCAATTTACTCAGGGGTAATGAAAGCTATGCTACTCTATTAACATGATCCCACCAAGTTCAACATGAAAGCCTTATAATCCACCAAAGAGTTTCAAATAGTTCCTCAAGGTCACTGATATAAACTCATCAAGTCATTTGTCCTCTATTCCTATATCCTCAAATTGGTCTTCCCTATGGCATCATCAGTTTTGGTGCTATCTTAGGATGATAATGTGCTTGTTCACTATGTCCACTAGTTCCATAATGAACCCAGTGATAAGCAAGGCTTACTGAGGCTTAACTGGTTCTCTTGCAAGTCTGTGGGTTAAGCACATGGCTAAGGATCCAAGATGGGTTATCTCATGAAGTCTCGAAGGGTCTAGGGATGGGTCTCTAATCTTGAGGGGCAAACATAACTCTAAGGGGCTGCACTTGGTCTAGGAGGCTGTAGCAAAAGTTCTTCAGTGCTAGTTGGTTGTCGAGGTAGAATCCTTGGTGTACCTTGTCTTGCCGATCTTCAGTTAAGGAGAGAGAGATGAGAGGGAAGAGTAGCATAGAGGAGGGGAATGCCTAAAGGGGGTTCTATAGTGCAGGTGCAAACAAACGGGCGCCAAAGGGGCCAAACAAAGGAAAACAAGGAAAGTGATATAGTCGCGTACTTGTTGCCTTGGGCAAAAGTGCGACTTATATCAAAACACAAACAAATAAAAACAAGCAACACACAATCATGGTTCTATTCGAACCATCATACGGACTCGACTACGCATAGGGGGTACACGATTCATCCTACCCTAGGGGTTCTCGGACTCAGTAGTCGTGCCTTGTGCCTCGTGCAGTCTTCTGAGTTTTCCTCAGGTGTTGCTACGTCTATTGTAGTTGTTCGATGAAGCAATCCGGGTTGAGCCTGAAGATTCTTCAACAACTTCTCGTCTATGAAGAAGATGGGATGAAGGTGGCTCCTCGTACCTGGCACTGACTTGGTCTTCTATTGTCTTCTTAATCACGACGATCCCTTTTTGTCTTCTAAGCCGTCGATGGTACCAGGTAGGTAATCCTTTATGCAATGACATTAACAAGGCATAGTAGAGGTACAACATGTCGGCTTCATTGATGATAACATCGGCACCAAGGGCGGGGGATGAAGAGAACCATTTTCCTGCTCACTCTAGTGAGGCGGACCTAATGGCGAGATTCTCATCCACCGGTGGTTGCCAATACAACAACGGTAATGACATGGTTGCTCTATTAGCGATGTATATCATGATCTTGCATATCTTACACCCTGATCGTCGTAGGCTAAGGTTGCATCATCTTGGGGCAGTGTAAAGGGTGTCACCATCTCCTGAGTCTTCATGTCCTCATTCCTCGAGGATGTATCTTCTGTTGGTGTCGTCTTGTTATGGTGTCGCCAATCTTGTGTTTAGGAGATGTGGGTGAAGGTCTGGCAAGACATCATCCTCCTAGATTATCCACGAGGATTACAAGGAATCCAGTGGTCAGGGGCAAAAGGGTTCTAGCGACCATTTGCAATAGTTTTGAACGGCAAGAGATCGATAAGGAAAATATATGTTAGTTTTTGAAAAACTTAGAGGGGAAGAGAAGTGTAGATAGTTTTTCACAGTTAGTAATAGTTTGAAAACAGTTTTAACCTAACTAACGACCATGCTAGCTAAGGCTTCCTACAGTCAGGATGGCTCTGATACCAGCTCTGTGGGGACCCCGACTCATAAGTCGAGATCACAGAATGCACGTGTACAGTGATCCCAGAGATCAATGCTCACTGAACACACAGAAGCTGAATAACAAGAGTCTTACATCCATACATACCGTTTTACACAAGTAGGACCATTATGGTCAAGTCTTACATAGATAAAGCCACAAGGGCTGAACACCAAATAAACTTAAGCAGCGGAAATCTTCGTCGATAAGTAGAACCCATGCATCTGCCGTAACCCTACAGGCATTCTGACTAGGAAGCGTTCTAGCTCGCATGTTCGTCACCAAGGTACTCTTCATTATATCCTGTTCCTTCATGTCTGGCCAATAAAATAACCAGTGGCAAGCCAATGAGTACTTTGAATGTACTCGCAAGCAACCCATGTTTTGGTTCAAGATACAACAATGCATGATATAGGTAAATTTTTGCAGAAAGCTAGTTTTGAGTGTAATGACATGTTCAACAACTTGTAAGACATGCATCAGGAGAATTTAAGTAACCATGAGGACAGGTTACAGATATCAACATAATTAGAGTGGGCATCAACCCACTCAATCATGTCAAGTCCTTTGACTTGACCCAAGTAGATCTTCCCACTTATCCAAACACACACACTGGTTTGTAAACATGTGGACGTAGCCCAAGAGCGGTTACCCAACTGTCCTTGACCATGGACATGGCTATTCGAATAGTTTTACACTCTGCAGAGGTTGCACACTTTACCCACAAGATCCGGGGAACTTTTGTGTCATCCACGACCCGCGGTACCTCCAGTACCCAGGGTAAGCACCCGATCATTATCTTTCCGTAGATGACACTAACAAGGAGTCCACTCGTTGTTACGTATCCTCACGATGTACATCATACGAGACTCACTCGAGATCGTAACATCCGAGAGGGGACACAACGGTGTATCCGGTGCCCTGTGAAAACAGTCATGGCCGCCCTACCTGGCACGACCCTGTCCCGGGAGAGAGCACCAACTCTCCCCCGTCACTAGTAATGCGGGCTCCAAGCTAGTATCGGCCTAGGTAATTAATAATGCCCTTTGCCATACAAGGGTAGAGTGGTTGCGCATGTAAGGTTGGAATAACGGTCGCAACTTAAACCAATCCATTTTGAAAACAACACACACTTGCCTCGGTACACCACTTCATAATCAAGTGGCTACCCAACTCATCATCTCCCCCGGGCATAAGTGGCACCCGATGGGGTTTTCGAAAATGCCTTGTCTCCATTACCATGCATATTCCCGTCCCTTTTTGCGTAGCACTACTTTAGCATCCTATCTACCCCCACCGGCATAACCCTCATAATAAGGTAGGGTCATGCACAATGCAAGTATCAACGAGGAAGTACGGTGGCAAACCATCAAGGTGGTTACCACCTCATCATGATTCCGTTGCAACAACAATATGGTGCTATATGACATGCATAAAAAGGGTTTCATAGACATGGTCAAAGGCTGCTTGCCTGTTTTAACAAAGTCTTCGAGGTCTTCAAATATCTCTGGTCCAACTCCGAGCATTTCGTCTACTTCGTCAACTATCGTCGAAAACAACCATAATAAGAAACATAACAAGGCAAAAATAAAAGTGCTCTAAAAATGTGAGTTGGACTTTCCTAGGATACCTCTGGTCATATGAGGAATGACCAAGGTGATTTCATTGGAAGTGGATCAATGGATATTTCTAAACATTTCGATATGATGGAATCAAGGGGTTCATGGATTTGTAAGAAGTGTACAGAAGAACTATTTGAAAAATGATCAAAGGCATCCATTTAACAAGGAATAATTTTAGAAGCATCTAGGAGTTGGTTTCACTGGATTTGGAGTTCAAATGAATTTCCTATGAATTTGCAAAGTTGGCTAATATGAACAAATGGCTCATTATTTTGTATGGCACATAAAGTATTAGGAAAAAAGTTGAAAAACTAAGTTATGAACTTAGAAGTATCAAGGATTTTGAATCATGGCATTTGGATCAATTTTGAGCTCTCTGTGATTTTCTAAAGTTTGTCACATAATTAAGAAAATTGGAATTTACTAAATAAGTGTGAAGGAAAGTTCTCTGGAAAAATGTGCAAGCTCCTCTAAGAGGTAGAGCATGATTTATAGAGTCACTAGATATTTGAATCATCAAATTTGGAGGTAATATGAATATTTGGGATATTTTACAAGTTTCTGGAAAAAGAAAAAGACAAAGGAAGTGGGGGTTATACCTATACCACGCACCGGGCGCAGTATAGAACCGCAGCGCACTAGGCCGGCCCAGCTGCATGGCCACGCGGCTAAGGAGGGCCATGCTGACGGCGTATTAGGGGAGTACGCTTCCTTGCCGGGAAGGCGGTTCCCGCGGATCCCGCCTCCACTTAGCCCGAGTGAGTCCGGCTGGACACGTCTTCAGAGGCTGACCGGTGGGGTCGCCAGTCCACCGGCCGACCTTCTTCTTCCTCGCGCGGCCTCCCGTGCCACAGGAACAGAGGGGGCGAGGCCGAGCTCGTCCCCGGCGACCAGGGGCGCTGCTGCGGGTGCCCGGCACACCGGCGAGCTCGGGGGACTGCGTCGCGCCCGCTCCCCCCTGTCATCACATCCAACGGAGGACGAAGGCGAGTGGGGCCACGACCACGGTGGACGGTGCTCGGGCGAGACTCGGGCAGGGCAAGCACGGGGTGGAGGGCCTGGTGTGCGGGGGAGGATCCTTGGTGCCCTGGGTGTCCTCTCGAGCGTTCAGTGGGAGCGGGGAAGCAATGGGGGCCTGGGTTGGTCTGGGGGCACGTCGGCGGCGACCCGGCCTTGGAGGGGGCAGGAGAGCACGTAGGTGAGAGAGGGGGTCTCCGAGAGGTGCACGGGGGAGAGAAGGTTCGAACCCAGAAGAGAGAGAGGGTCGGGGTGGCTTAAAATGGGCGAGGCCGCAGTGCACCATGGGCAGCGTCCATGGACGTGCTCGGGTGAGCTCGTGGAGGGATAAGGAGGGCGAGGGAGGAAGGGCCCGATAGTGTTGCGTGTTGTGGACGCCGAGGCGGCCTCGGGGGACACGATTCCGGCGCCCAAGATTGACGGGAGGCCTTGGAATGGGCGTGCTACAGTGCCGGAGAGCACTGTAGCATGCTCCAGAGCGCGAGCTCTGCACGCCATGGCATTGTTTATGTGCCAGGGGCGTGTCCACTAGTTTCTGGGGCATTGTGGGGTGAGTAAACAAAGGGGAGGTGGCCTTGGATGCCCTGGTGAACCACTAGGAGAGGAGAGAGGTTGTGGGAGAGAGAGAAAAGGGTTGTCCAGAGAGGTATATGGGGGTTTTTACCCCTCAATCATTGAGCTTTGGAAGAGGGGGAGCTACTGGAGGTTGCTGGTGATCAGGTTCAGCTGTGGTAAAAATGTGGAGTCAAGGAGATTAGTGTAGGGGGGTGAAACCAGTGACTTTTTGCAATGACCAGAAGGTGTTTGATGCAAATTTGGGTAAGCAAATGAACTCCATTTGGCATGAGACTCCACAGGGTGAAATGGCACATGTAATTAGGGTCTTCCACCAATTGGAAGCTTATTTGGGAAAAGTTGCCAATGCAACTTTTGTAAACCCTAGAAATTAGCAGAAATGAACTTGTGTAGATCTAGTTGAGCAAATCACTTCCCCTTGATGAACCACTTGGTGTAGTGGCCTCATTTGGTCATGTGAACATGCTCACAAAAGTTAGGGTCAAGGAGAGAAAGTTGGTAGTACAAAGTGGTTCAAATTTGACTCTGGTCAGAGAGGGTTTTGGGGCATTTTGGTGAACCAAAATGACTTCAATTGACATGAGGCTTTGCAAGGTGATCACAATATGCATTTGTGACTTGCTGGATTTTCCTTGGATTTTTCTGAAAATATTTCCTATAGAAATATTCCAAATCCTTGAAATGGGCAGAAATGGTTTTGGGAGGTTTTGTCCAATACTTTGAACATGACCATGTGTTGAAACTCTTATATATGGAAAATCTATGTCCACTGAGTTTCCCTGATTTTTGTCAAATATTTTTGAAACAATAAAATAATTTTTCCCTATTAAAGACCATTCCTGGCCTTAAGAAAAAGCTTGTAAATAAAATAGGAAAATAACTTTTAAAATTATATTTTTGTGGTTTCTGGGTATCCTATATCTAATAGGAGTCAAATATATTTTTGGAAAGATTTTTACTACCCTTAATTAAGTACTTGCAGTGCAAACCTCAATTCAGGGGTTTTTGGAAAACTAATTTTTGAAAATACTTTTTGGCCAAATTATTTTTGTAAGAAAATACTATATTGCTATATACACATGGCATGATCATTGGTTCAAGAGTTTGGAGCAAGGAGATGAAGTATAGGAGTTGGAGGATTTTATTTGATTTTTAGAGCACTTGCAAACAACAGTCAAACATTCAATCAAAGCAAAGACAGAACACTCAAAAGTTTTTGTAAAACCACATTTTATCATGAATTATTAGCTTAAGTGTTGTGGCATGAAAATTAGGGTGTGACAATGGAATTGCATCTTGGATGATGAAGAGTGCGGACTCGTTGAATTGATTATCTGCGACTTCTCTAGGGGTGAAGTTTCTTGGGTCATGCGGGTAGAAACCTTGCTCAATAATTCTCCAAAGATTAATATTACTTTGGTTTAAATGACGTTTAAAGCGATAGACCCAAGAGGCAAAATCCTCATTTTTCACAAACTTAGGAGAAGGCCCAACATGATTCAAATGAGTGGAGGGAACCGGTCCTCCATAAGTAAGTGGAGGTTCAACATGGGCAAAGATTCCATTTCCACTTCTACCACCAGATAAAGGAACTTTGTCACTAGTAGCTCCCCGCTTATCGGAGTTAGCATCCGTCACCTTGTTAGCGGGATCACCCACTTTCATTGGTGCGGTGGATAATTTAAAGCCTTCTAAGAACTTGTTGAACATGCCTTCAACCTCGGTGGTCATGGAGGTTTTCAATGTGTCCAAAGCCGCATTGAACTCCTCACGAGTGATCGAGGATCCCCCATCGGCCCTAGACGAGGACAGAATCACACCGGGGTGCTCCTCCCACCGTCTATGGTGTCAACCATAATCTTCGGACGGTGAAGTCCTTAATAAAGAGACGAGGCTCTGATACCAATTGAAAGGATCAATATAGTTGACTAGAGGGGGGGTGAATAGGCAACTAACAATTTTAACTTTTCTTTACCAAATTAAACTTTGCATCAAAGTAGGTTGTCTAGATATGCAACTAAGTGAGCAACCTATATGATGCAACAATCACAAGCACAAGAGAAAGCAAGGGATACAACACAATATAGCTTGCACAAGTAAAGGTGAGAGATAACCAAGAGTGGAGACGGTGGAGATGAGGGTGTGTTACCGAAGTTCCTTCCCTTTAAGAGGAAGTACGTCTCTGTTGGAGCAATGTGGAGGCACAATGCTCCCCAAGAAGCCACTAGGGCCACCGTATTCTCCTCACGCCCTCACACAATGCGAGATGACGTGATTCCACTATTGGTGCCCTTGGAGGCGGCGACCGAACCTTTACAAACAAGGTTGGGGCAATCTCCACAACTTATTGGAGGCTCCCAACGATACCATGAAGCTTCAGCACAATGGAATATGGCTCCGCGGTGACCTCAACTGTCTAGGGTGCTCAAACACCCAAGAGTAATAAGATCCGCAAGGGATTAGAGGGGGGAATCAAATTTATCTTGGCGGAAGTGTAGATCGGGACCTTCTCAACCAATCCCTAGAAAATCAACAAGTTTGATTGGCTAGGGAGAGAGATTGGGCAAAAATGGAGCTTTGAGCAACAATGGAGCTTGAGGAGAGAAGATGTAGTCAACTTGGGGAAGAAGACCCCCCTTTTATAGTGGGAGGAAGGATCCAACTGTTACCCACTTCTTCAGCCCGCGACATGCGGTACTACCGAACATACCCACGGTACTACCGCAATGACATGTGGTACTACCGTTGGGCAGTGCGGTACTACCGCTGGGTAGTGCGGTACTACCGCTTGTGCGGCAGGGGCTAGACGATGCCCTGTCGCATTAAGCAACGAGCGGTAGAACCACCGGAGCGGTACTACCACGCGCCCTTGTGGCACTACCACAAGGCAGGGTTCCATATGGGCTGGGAAGGCACGGACTAACAAAATTACATCCGTGGCTACTTCCGCTGAGTTTCAGTCTATGCAAAAATCCGGCATGGTACTATAGCTCACAGGGAGCGGTACTACTGCATAGGGTGCGAAAGTAAAAAATTAATTCCGCCCCTACTTCTGCGCATGTCACTGTTCTGGGCTAGAGGTCACGGTACTACCGCGTGCTAGGAGCGGTACTACCGCACCACACGATACTACCGCGACCACGGGCGGTACTATCGTGGGCCACTGTGGTACTACTGTTCCCTTGAGCAGTACTACCGCACGCCACAGAACAGTAGCACTTGGAAGCCTTCATCTTTGCAACGACAAGGGAAACGGTCAGTGCTCCAATGAAGCGAAGGAAAGGTGGTGCAAAGGAACAGATGTGTACATGTTGATTCCACCCTAACCTTTCTGAAGCGGACCCCCTCTTAATAGTATGGCTTTCCTACAACTCAAATCCATCGAAAAGAAACATAGAGAAACGCCGTCTTCGATAGGCTCCAAGGGGCACGAAATCATCTTGTGCCTAGACATGAGATATCTGAAATTCTCAATGCACACGATCAGTCCACAAATGCATTGTCATCAATCACCAAAACCACTTAGGGAGAAATATGCCCTTACAAATGCTAAATCCAATGTTGTCGCTTCTAGTAGTTCTATTGCTTACACTATGATTCTCTTAGCCAAGTTACACTTGAGCAAGAAAATAATCTATTTAACGGAAATATAGAAAAAGGTGTCTACAAGAGCCTCGCCGGAAGTAAGCAATTTGAGGAAATTGTGCGCAAGCAAGGAAGGCACTAGAAGAACCAAGGTATTGGTTTTGAACGAAAGTTCAAGCCAATGGAGTTGAATGGGAAGAAGATCAATAACCCAAGACAAAGTTTATTTTTCAACAAGAGAAGTATGACCCCACTTCTTTTAAGGGAACACAAACTCAAGATGGGAACACAAACTCAAGATGATCTTCCACCACAAGACCACAAGCTAAAAAGCAAGGAAAATCTTCAAGAAGCAATTGACTCATTTGAAGAACCACCTCAAGCTTCAGTCAAGTGGGTTCCCAAGGCCTCATAAAGTTCTAAATCATCAAGTGCTACTAAAACTCTAAGGATTCCCATCAAATTGATGTGGGTCCCAAAGAATAAGAACTAGAGAGTTCTTGAGGGTGACTCCACCAACAATCTCCACTCATATTCATTTATGGCAAGAACTTGTGCAACCAACTTCAACATCTTGCACTAGTTCATGGAGTCATAAACCCTGTTGTTGGTAAGAGAAGGGACAAGGTATTCAATGCATTCATGGACATCATCATATGTGCATTTCACTCTATGTCTATGGATATCCCTGTTTGTTCCTTGTGGGACCAACCCATGTAGGTATTGAAAGTGCAAAACTCCAAGGATTGCTCCCAACTCTTGATGGTCTACATCAACATTGAGCATCCACACCTACACTATCGACATGAAGTCATCATCGACAAAACCCAAGGTTAGTTCATCCCTCTTTGGGGGGGATATCACATCTAGGGGGAGCTTTGCTCTAAGACTTGAGCTAAAGCAACTCTAATGGTGTGAACACATCAATGCTTTATGTAAAAGTGGCAACCCCACTTGTTCTTAAACGATGAGTATGACCTATGATCAAATGTTCTCATTTGGCTCCTAAGTCAATATACTCATATATAGATGACTATGTCATCGCCCACTGTTTGATAGTTGCTAAGTGTTGATTGTGCATGTTTGACACATATTTCATTTGCTATCTTTTTGTGTGAGCATGTTGCTATACATATTTCTCATTGGAGGACATCCATCTGTAGTTTGATTGATTTGGCTTTATTTGGACAAATGGATGTATAAGAATGCCTAAGAACTTCCCTTAGTTATCTATCTCAACTTGTCTCAATTCATTCTTGCTATATCACAAAAACTTGAACAAGTTCCTTTCGGACCCTCCAGGTGAGGAGCACTCAGAGCCAGCGATCCGACTAGGGCTGACCTCCAAAAACCTCTAAGTGGCTTTCGGATAGACCAACCCACAACCATTCGGTCTCACCGAAATCACTTGGACTGATATGATTTTCTATCTCGGAGAAATCGATTTGAAATTATTGGCACCAATGAGTTGACGTGCTCATAGTAGTTACTCATATGGATGCCACCGATCCATTTCACTCGGTCTCACCAACAACTCACAGGTATATATATCATGCGGACCGTACGTTGAAATTTCTCAACAGTTACATCGCCCCCGCACCCCATCACTGCTGTCGCCCATGGTCTCGGGATCGTCTACACGTCTCTAGCGCGTCTTCGCCGCCGGATTCCGTTGCCATCAACGACATTCCTCATCGTCGTTGCCTCCGTAGAGGATCTCCACCGAGTTAGGGTGAGATTGGATCCCCTAGTGACGGTGTCCCAGACTAGGGGGTACTAACCTAGTTGTCCCATGCTCCTCTGATTGGGATGATGGGCCTTCATTCATTCTCAAGAGGGACTCCGGAGGCAGTACGTGGGAGGCGTGATCAAGACTACCTTCACCGAAGACTTGTCGTATACTCCAAGATTTCTCCTGCCATCTTGTGCCTAGATGCCGACCTTGTAACCGTAGATACCCTACCTGGCGTGTATATAAGCCATAGGGTTTAGCCCATAGAGGGGACATCAATGCGATATCATTCACCTAGCCCTGGAGTTAGAGCACATCTTATGATCTCAAGGTAGATCAACTCTATACTCGATACATCTCCATTAATATAAACAAGAGCAGGACATAGGGTTTTACCTCCATCAAGAGGGATTGAACCTGGGTAAAACATTGTCTCTCTGTTGGTGTTACCATTTGTCCGAGGTTCGTGTTACCATTTGTCCGAGATCCACAGCTCGGGACCCCCTACCCTGAGGTTTCTCGGTTTTGACACCGACACTAGTGCTTTCATTGAGAATTCTGATGTGGTATCAACAGAAGGATCAATGGCTCACTCGCAGATCAACAACGACAATGGCCATAGGAGCGTTTATGCCCCCGGCCAGCTTTTTGTGTTCGGCAGCATGATCTTCTACGCCGACACGACGGGCCACCTGGGCTCCATCGAAAACTACGCCCCAGGTCAGATCGTGACCTTCGGCAGCATTGAGTACACCGCGCATTACCATGGAGAACTCGTCCTGTCAGGCTAGACACCCAGCCGGATCGAGGACCTTCTTGACTCCGGAGGCTCGACTGCTGAACCGATCTCTGTCAAGGACGTTGGTCCAGGACCCGTGGCGTCACCAGGGACCCCCGACGCAACAATTCTGGAAGGTCCCCTTTCGATCTCCAGGTCGAATGTAGATCCGGTTCCTGCCCCTGAAGTTGCGCCAGGCTTAGAGCTGACCCCGCGCATGATCTAGAATCGGCATTGGATCCCCTTCACGCCGAATACACGTCCAATTATATGCCAGGCACACTTCGAGTCAGCCCCACTTACAACCATGCAATAAATTCTGAAGAGCTATCCCACCTTAATGAGATGCTTGAGCATATCCAGAGCATGTCTATCTCGGACGGCAAGACTTCTGTTTACGATTAGATCAGACTTAAAGCCGATGATCGGGAAATTACATCCCACCCACCACCCACCTAGTTGCCATAGTCGATGACTTAACCAACATGCTGGACTAAGGCGAGGCCATAGACATGGATGAAGATGCTGATGGACCCACAGAAAACACCTCGCCTCTAGTAAAACACTGGCAGGTGGACTGCGACATCCACTTATGATGTCTACATGGTTGGAACTCCCAGATCCCCTCCAAAGGCGGTGGCACAGACGTATAAGGGGCACCAATGGGGAACCTAATGGTAACAACGCTATCGCCGATAACGGCGACGCAGTAGCTGGTGACGCCAACAACCTTGAGGAGGACTTTCAAGCCTCCCCAGTGTGGAATGGTACACCTGAAATACATCTCAAGGACTTAGATCCCAACGACCTCTTTGAAGGGGCTGATGACAATTATATGCCGGAGTCCAAGGAATATGAGAGCCTCGGTACCAAGGACTACATCATCCCCGAAGACCCTTTCGAACAAGAGCGCTTCTGGCGGCACCTCATTGCCATGGCCCGTAGCATGAAACACAAGCAGCAGCTGCTGCAGGCTAACACTGACGCGCTAAATGATAAGTGGATCAAAGTGCTCTCAGTCGAGCAAGATCTAGAAGACTAGCACCATAGTGCGCTGAAATCATACCCATGTAGGTGTCTCCTGTCGGAGTTCGATGAAGAACTAGCCACTTATGTGCCTGACCGACCCCCTAGAGGTCGGGACAGGCCAATGCAGGAAAACCTCAGCACTCAGCCACCTCCATGCCGTTATGGCAAGGACCCTATGGACTATCTAGACCCTCTCAATGTTCAACGTCACATTGAGGCAAACAAGGCACCTCCTTGGTCCATCTACAGATCAAGAGGACGCGCGCCCGCTGGGACGGACGGCTACGATGCCTGGATGGACGGGAACGGTCGCGCCCGAGATCAAGCCTACACACGACTCTCCCCTGACCTTCGACGGGATACCACCCGATTCCGAGGTCCAGCCCACCCCATCTGTTTCACAGATAGGGTCATGGAACACTAGTTTCCAAAAGGGTTTAAGCCCATCAACATAGAGTCATATGATGGCACTACAAATGGGAAGCGGGGACGACCTCCACACCATCAAATACTTGCCGCTCAGGGTAAAAGGATCGGCTAAGCATTGGCTTAACAGCTTGCCTCCTCATTCTATTGGTAGCCGGGAAGCGTTTGAAGACGCTTTTCGGGCAAACTTCCATGGCACTTACATCCGACCTCCGGACGATGATGACCTCAGCCGTGTCACCCAACAGCCAGGCGAATTAGCTCGGAAGTTCTAGAATAGGTTGCTCACCAAAAAGAACTAGATCACTTATTGCTCTGACGTTGAAGCCATTGTGACATTTAAAAATAACATCTGAGATGAGTGACTTGCCCGCCAGATTGGCCAAGACAAGTCGAGGACCATGGTAGCCCTCACATCACTCATGACCCGCTTTTGAGTGGGAGGAGAGAGTTGGCTCGCCTGAACTACCCATAATGGCGAGGCGAGCTCCTTGGAAACATGCGACACAAACAGAAAGCCTAAACTAAGCATAATAAGAACAAGCGCAGGCACAAAAATGGCGGGAGCGACATGGAGGACGCTCTAGTCAATGCAGGGTTCACCGGACCTAGACCTAGAGAGAAAAGGAGGCCCTTTAAAGGGAAAAAAAGACGAACCTAGCTAGCTCAACAGGATCCTGGACCGGCCGTATCAAATTCACGACACTCAGGACAAACCAGCAACCCACACGAATAGGAATGGCTGGGTCTTTAAACAAGCTAGCAAGGTAGCGACAGAGGGTCAAAGTAAAACCCAAAGTCGCGGTGAAGACGAGGATGAACCTCGGCGACCCAATAATGGAGGCCAAAAGAAGTTTCCTAATGAAGTAACTGAGGTCAATATGATCTATGTTACTCACATCCCCAAAAGGGAGAGGAAGCGTGTACTTTGGGACATCTACGCGTTAGAACCAGTCACCCCGAAGTTTAAGCTGTGGTCGGCCTACCCGATCACATTTGACAAGCATGACTATCTGACCAGCATCAGGCATGGTGGGTCAGCGACGCTCATCCTAGACCCAATTGTCGATGGTTATCATCTAACATGAGTCCTTATGGATGGGGGAAGTAGCCTTAACTTAATCTATGAGGACACAGTTAGGAAGATGGGCATCGACTCATCTCGGATCAAGCCGAGCACCACCACCACCTTCAAAGGTGTCATTCCAGGCATGGAAGCCCGCAGTACCAGAATAGTCATGCTGGAGGTAGTCTTCGGCTCACCTAAGAATTTCAGAAGCGAGGAGTTAATCTTTGACATCATCCCTTCCGAAGTGGATTCCACACGCTCTTAGGGCGCACAACCTTCACACGATTTAATGCAGTCCCGCATTACGCTTATCTCAAGCTTAAAATGCCAAGACCTAACAATGTTTCCACGGTCAATGGTAGCACTGAATGCTCACTCAGGATGGAGGAGCAGACTGCGACTTTCGCAGCCGAGGTACAAGCGTCCGAGGAGGCAACCGGCAGCGTTAAACACACCATCAGCTCTTCGAAGCGCACACGGGCTACACAAGTCGACCTCGGCCACGTACCCCCGCACCCTAAATAGGGATACGAGCTCCTTGCACGCCCTCCTTGGATGAGGCATTACATCCCCAGGGTGCATAACTTTGCACTCAAAATTCCCAGGGTCGTCAAAGAGCCAAAATTTATGGAAACGTCAGAATGGCTCGATCGAGGAGCACGTGGCTTTGAGCCCCCACATCAGCAAGTTTCTGTCAAAGAACTGGCCAACATGACTACATCAATGTGGCCTAAACCACACAACGGAGTCCTGCAAGACCTCCTTTAAAGGGCTTGGCCAATAAACGCTTGAAGTGTATAAAGGGCCAGGACTTCATCAGTCCCCTTCAGTCCCCACCATTAATGGAAACAAGCTAGTCAACAGCTCGGAAGCACAGTCGTGCGGCAGGAAGCGGCCCAGGCTTCTAAAACCTGATGACAATATCTGGACCATTTTTCTTCCTTCTTTATTTACTCTTTTATCGTCGTATTCTTTTAGTTCCTCTCACTACAGCTCGACATGTAAAAGCTTGAAGTTATGAAATAAAGAAATCATGCCCTTAAGGTCCTTATCATATTTCTATACAAGAACTACCTTTAAACCACAAGAATGTTGTTAAGATACAAGTGTTAAGGCGCCACATTCCCCTTTCTTGAAATACAAGTCCGAGGTACTCGGCGTCTCGGATGTTGCTTTATATGCATCAGTTTCAAACCTAGATTTTGGTCAATAGTTGGGTTACTCGGCTCCTATGTGTGCCTCTTACGTTCCCAATGAATTCGGCTAAGGGTGTAATGGGAGAACCACTGTGATAGTGCCGCCAGGTTAATTGGCAGAGCGCCTTAGTGGAGAAAGCCGAAAACTAACTATCTAGATGAGCACAAACTGGTCGGCCATCTACAACCCGCGTTAAGCGATGTGACGATAGAGATCACGCGCGTCAAATGAAGGGCTTCCTTTTTAGAAGAAGTGCATCATGGCTTAGACCTCGACTTGCTAAGCCGACCACTTCCCATATCGGGGGCTCATCATCAGTGCCACAGTGAAACTCCTATGACTAAGTGAAAGTTATCAAGTTCTTATAGTCTGATTGCCTAGTTCCTATGAGCATAGACCACCTCCGAGTACCGAGATGTCGGCCAAGGGTCAAAGATGCCTCAAGAAACACCCTTTGTATATTCTACACTGGGGCAGAAGCCGACGACTGGCCACTTTCAGTTTAAAATGGTCCCACAGGAGGAAAATTAATTAAAAAACACAAATATACGAAGGAATTTAAAGCCATACTCATTCAAGGAAATGATAAGTTTTGTACATTTCAAAACTTCGACATCCCGAAGTTCTACCTGAAAATACAAAGTGTCCTTCGGATACATGGCCTCGGCAATCCGGGCTCCCTCCTCCACCTCGGCGAAGAAGTGCTCTGCGGTGCGCGGCTTAACTGCGAGGGGCCATGTGGCAACTATCACCGCATCAACCTTTAGGAAATGTGTCTTCACGCATGCATACGCCCTTTGTGCTCCTTCAAAGCACACAGACCTCCTCCATCTATCAAAGCGCGGGACAACATCTCGCAGACGAGCCAAAATGCTAAAGAAGCTGGTCGGCAGGGCGTTGGCGGGCCACAACACGACACAGAGGTCTTGAAGTGCCAGTCTCGCCATTCGGAATAACTCCACCAACTGCTTCACTCGGTGATTCAGCAGCTGTGATGACGGAGACCCCGGGAACTACCTCCAGAATGCCTTCTCCACCTCATGACCCTCCAACTGGTCAAAGTGCTAGACGACATACGCAACGCTATTTGGAAGATCCGTGAAGATCTTTCCGGAACTCCACAGCTGGGTGAGCTTGATGTACCCTTTGCTGCCAAACACACACTGCAATAAGTAAAGCTTACCCAAAGCAATTTCCTCTACTTGTTGGAGCACCTCGCGGTCAGCACGGGCCGCGGTCTGGAGCTCGGAGTGTGTGAGCTGGAGCTTCTTAAGCTCCTCCTTCACTTGCTTCTCCTCCGCCTAAAGTTTGTCACATGCCTCGAACATGCCCTTCAGGGTCTCCTCGCCCTCCTGGACTCGCGCCCGATCCTTATCCCCAGCCACCTTCTCGGCAGCTCAGGCCTTCTCCGCCTCAACGGCCACAACCTTGTGTTGCTCTACCTCCTGCTGAGAGTTTTTGAGCTCGGCCTTGAGTGTCTCAAGCTCGGACAACGTTGCTGTCATTCAAACAGCTCGGCATCAGTTCTCGACCCGGAGTCACAACCATCACAAATTTTGCATAACACTTATAGAACGCAAGTCTAGGTCGTTTACCTTGAGACTGCTCGAACATCTGGTTCATGAGGTTGAGGTACTCCCGGGACCTCTCGAGCTTATGGGTTACCTCCGCAATCTCCTTGGAGACGAAGTTCAGAGTCGAGGTCGAAACCTGCCAACAAAACTTCTTTACATAAGCCCGCAAATCAATCTATTGAAACTCCAGGGCGACCACCATATTTCATTAGGCAACATCCTGGGGGTTGCACGTAAAGCTCCTATTTATACACGACCCCAACGCCAGTTTTTGGAAAACAACTTTCGGCTCGGGGGTGATACGTCTCCAACGTATCTATAATTTTTGATTGTTCCATGCTACTATGTTATCAATCTTGGATGTTTTATATAGATTTACAAGCAACTTTATATCATTATTTGGACTAACCTATTAACTTAGTGCCCAATGCTAGTTGTTATTTTTTGCTTGTTTTTTATTTTGTAGAATATCAATACTGTTGGATTCAGGGCTCCACAAACCCAAGATAGATTCGAACTATGGGGTGTGTGCGAAGAACTCAACCTCCGCAGTCAGCCTACCCACCGATCCCACAGCCTAGCTCGATGAACTAGAAGGAAACATAACAAGGCAGTTTACCCAGGTTCAAGCCACCTTGCGGTGTTAAAACCTACTCCTGCTTTGTGGTGGATTAGCCTCGAGGCGGGCTGAGGATGAACTAGTACGAAGGAGGAACAACCTCAAGAGGTGTGTTCTTGTGCTTGTGTGAGCTGCTGAGGGTGAGGATAGCCTGAATGATCCATCGTCCTCTAAGGTGGTGGCTAGGCTATACTTATAGTGGCCTTGGTCCTCTTCCCCCAAAATGAAGGCAGGAAGGGATCCCACAACGACCAAATTCGAAGGGAGACAACTAGTACATCTTATCCCGATGAAACGTGGTTTTCGCGTGCGAAGCTTCTAGTCGTGACGGCGTGGTGGGCTCAGTGATGACCTCCATCCTGCCGTTCCGGCGGTCTTGGTCTTGTTGCATGGAAATGGAAACCTTTGACTGATTCCTCGGGACTCCGTGCCCGCGCTTGCTTCTTTAGCACTAAAGAGGAAATCTACTGTGCTAAGCCCGCTGGCGCCCGCCTGGCCTTGGTCATCATGGCTTACGTCACTCGAGCCTCACGAGGTGAGGGCTCGCATAGAAATCTCCGCTCCTCAGGAGCCAGCCTAAGGAGGCCTCTCCTTCTGGAGGTCTTGGCGTTGTCCGCCTCACGAGGCATGTCCCCTCGCGAGGGTCTTGTGTTGTTGGTGCTGAAGATGGGCCGTACCAGGCCGTCGGTGGAGTCATGCCATGGGCCGCTGATGACCCACAAGTATAGGGGATCAATTGTAGCTCTTTTTTATAAGTAAGAGTGTCGAACCCAACGAGGAGCAGAGGAAATGACAAGTAGTTTTCAGTAAGGTAGTATCTGCAAGTGCTGAAATTGTAAGTAACTGAGTAGTTTGATAGCAAGATAATTTGTAACGGGCAAGTAACGATAGTAGTAACAAAAGTGCAGCAAGGTAGCCCAATCCTTTTGAGGCAAAGGACGGGCCAAAATAGTCTCTTATGATAAGCAAAGCGTTCTTTAGGGTACACAGGAATTTCATCGAGTCACTTTCACCATGTTGGTTCAATTTGTGTTCGCTACTTTGATAATTTAATATGTGGGTGGACCGGTGCTTAGGTGTTGTTCTTACTTGAATAAACCTCCTACTTATGATTAACCCTCCCACAAGCATCCACAACTACGAGAAAAGTATTAAGAATAAATTCTAACCATACCATTAAACTTTTGGATCCAATTGGCCCCTTCGGAATAGCGCATAAACTGGGGTTTAAGCTTCTGTCACTCTCGCAACCCATCATCTAATCGCTAATCCACAATGCATTCCCTTAGACCCAAATATGGTGAAGTGTCATGTAGTCGACGTTCACATGACACCACTAAGGGAATCACAACATACATACTATCAAAATATCGAACACATATCAAGTTCACTTGATTACTTGCAACATGATTTCTCCCGTGACCTAGAACAAAAGTAACTACTCACAAATGATAATCATGCTCAAGATCATAGGGGTATTAAATAGCATACTGGATCTGAACATATAATCTTCCACCAAATATACCATATAGTAATCAACTACAAGATGTAATCAGCACTACTAGTCACACACAAGCACCAATCTATAGTTCCGGTAACAAGATTGAACACAAGAGATGAACTAGGGTTTGAGATGAGATGGCGCTGTTGAAGATGTTGATGGAGATTGCCCTCCCCAAGATGGGAGAGTTGTTGGTGATGATGATGACGATGATTTCCCCCTCCGGGAGGGAAACTCCCTCGACAGAATCGCTCTGCCGGAGGGCAAAAGTGCTCCTGCCCAAGTTCTGCCTTGAGATGGCGACGCTTCATCCCGAAAGTCCTATCCTTATTTTTTCTAGGTCAAAATGACTTATATATCAGAAGATGGGCACCGGAGGTGGACCTGGGTGAGCACAACCCACCAGGGCGCGCCTGTGCTCCAGGTGGGTTGTGCCCACCTGGTGGGCCCCCTCTGGTAGTAATTTCTCCAATATTCATCATATATTTGATAAAAAATCTCCGTGACATTTCAACTTATTTGGAGTTGTGCAGAATAGGTGGCCTGACGTAGCTTTTCCAGGTCCAGATTGCCAGCTGCTGGAATTCTCCCTCTTTGTGTGTACCTTGTAAATTATGAGAAAAAAGGCATTAGAATTACTCCAAAAAGCTTTATTATGCATAAAAACATCATAAATAATAGTAAGAAAACATGATGCAGAATGGACTTATCAACTCCCCCAAGCTTAGACCTCGCTTGTCCTCAAGCGAAAACCGAAATCGAAAAACATGTCCACATGCTTAGAGAGAGGTGTCGTTAAAAAAATACAGACATAGAAGCATCGTGTTCATTATTATAACAGAAACAAGCTTAAACATAAAACTTCTATCAAAGAACTTTTATCATAGACTTCTCATTAATAAGTGATAATTCATCACACTATTGAAGTATAAAGAAAAAACTCTATTAGAAACCAACAAACTATGTTCTCAGTCAACTCTGCAACGACAATTCATCATCTTTTCAGGAAGGGTCACGTATCAGAGCCTTTAGGCAAGTCCACATACTCAACCATCATATAGTCTTCTATGATTGCTAACACTCATCACGTACACATGAGCAAAACGTTTCAACCGAACACATAGGAAGATAGGGGCTTATAGTTTCGCCTCCCAACGTATTCACCTCAAGGGTGATGTCAACAATAATAACTCATGCTATCTATATTCAACTGTACATATGTTCCTAGATCTTTCCTCGCCACATGATGCTTGCCAAAGGAGAAAAATAAAAAGGAATAGAAGGAAAACTTTGACTCTTTGCATGAAAGTAAATACACACAAGTAAAAGATAGGCCATTCGCAGAGGGAAGAAAAGGTTGCCATGCACTTATTTGTTTGTATGCTCAACCCCTTAGTGCAAAAGAATGTCACATTGCATTACCCCTTGTGATAGCGACCTTCATTATGCAATCTACCGCTTTTATTCTTCACATCACAAGTTCATGCAACGCTCAATTTTCTCTTACACTAAATGATCTCACACATTTAGAAGAAATTTTTATTGCCTTTTTGCACTGATGACAACTTACTTGAGGGATCTTGCTCAATCCCTAGGTAGGTATGGTGGACACTTGAAAATAAGATTAGGGTTTAAGGGTTTTTGGATGCACAAGTAGTATCTCTACTTAGTGCGGAATTTTTGGCTAGAAAAGATAGGGGCAAGCACTGTCGGTTCTATATCCGGCATATCTCGTAGTAGGGTTCCTAAGCTAGGCTTCTTGGAGCGATGGTAACATGGACATGGGATATTACCCAGGTTCGGGCCTTCTTTATGGAGGTAAAACCCTACGTCCTGCTTTTGATTGTATTCATATGGGGATAGTACATAGTACATGTATCTACCATGAGATTGTAGTAATGAATATGAGATGTTCTATTGACTAGCCTGGCCTCGGTTTATATAACACACCGGAGGCCTAGGGTTTGGAGGAGTCCTTGTCTTGGGTGCCAAGTCTTGTGGAATCCTCCTTGTATGCGGCATGGGCTGCCCAAAGTGGCCCATAAGTGAACCGCCATGGGGGTCCCCGGCCCGATCCAGCTGGTCGGGAGATGACGTGGTGAGTACCCCCTAGTCCAGGACACCGTCAGTAGCCCCCTGATCCGGTCTTCAAGTTGGGGACGCTCCTCGATTCTTTCGATATGTTCTTCATCTTCGGTCGTCGGTCTTGAAAACTGGTTCAACAAATCTTCTCATCTTCGATCTTGAGGATCACCGAAGTGAATCCGAAGAGTCTACACGTCGGGTATCCGAGGAGCCCCTTTAAGTTTTCGGCCTTTAGCAATGCCTTGTTATTTTTCACGCCACACCTCGGGTTTGAAGTTGTTCCCGTGGGGCGGTGTCCTCTTGCGTCCGAGCTCCAATGCCAGACTGCATCCGAGATATCTTTTGCAGCTGAGCACCAACGCCGGACCGCTTCCGAGCTCCAACGCCGGAATGTATCCGAGCTCCAATGCCAGACTGTATCCGAAGTGTCATAGATTACCTCGGTCTTGAAAAAGTTAAAAGGGTAGAATCGAGCTTAATGCCGGAGATGCCCTCTATGGAGCCAGCCACTTGCATCGAGCTTTATGCTGGACTGCTTCCGAGGTATAGTTTGCAGTCGAGCACCAATGCTGGACTGTATTCGGGCTCCAACGCCTGACTGTATCCGAGGTGGTGCACCACCTTGGTCATGGGCTGATTTATATGAATTTAATTCCGATTTGTGCAATGTATTCTCTACCAAGATGTATAGCCAGTGGCCCTCAAGGTGCGTGTTGGCCTAATATCCGGGATGCACCTGAAGGATAAAATCAAACCGCTGACCCCAGTAGCCCTTGAGACTTAAGTCGATTCATGAAATTGGCATGAGGATCAATTCCCAGCTCGGCATCATACTTAGGAATAGAAACGTGGTGTAATATATTAGAGCAAATAGTGATCAGCGAACGGGCCCTTGAGAGAGGGTTATGAGAAGTCGCTATAATATATTAGCTTGATGCCGTATAAGTCCCAGATGGTACCTATTATTGTCCGAAGACGCGTTTGCCCATAGTTCGGTCAAGCCGAATACTGAGCACTTTGAATTTTCTGTATTGAATAGGCAATGCAGTAGCCCCCGAGACACTGGTCGGGTGGCAACACCAGATCAGGGGATCAATGTGCCCCTTTAATATTAGTAAATGATAAGACCGAAGCCCAGTAGTCCCCGAGCCTTAATGTGGGCACGCTTGGCCGAATTAAGGATCGATATCGGGAGTAAAATCACAAATTATGCGTAATGATTCTACGTATCCAAGTACTCCACATTATTAATGCTCGGATCCACATTGTACAAAACTTTGTTGACCGACCATTGGCTTCAACCTCCTTGGCCAGTAGCCGGGGAGTGTTTGTCGCACTTTATAAAGCCTTATGAGGGCAAAGATTTATGTCAAATGAGGTAATCCGGCCATACGGTTTTATAAACAAAGGTATGCAGAGAGAATGTTATATTACTATGTAATGTAAAAAACACCTTCCAAAGAAAATAGTCCCGCTATCGGTTCCTTTGTTTGGGTTGTCATGTCGACCATGATCATGAAACCTCACCTCCGATCAATGCGGGAGAAAAATATTGAGGATTTAGTTTGGGGAAAGTTCCCGAACTATGTGGTCTTTAGTGAACCTAAATTTTCACTCCTGTCATTGTCTACCAATTATATCCTTTAAGATCGCTAGCTTTTGGCTTCACCCAATCTGAGGTACTAACTCGGATGACCCAGTAGTAACAATCACAAATGTGCTCCCTTTACTGCCTAGCCGAACAATCGGGAACGTAGGGGTAAGCACAGGAGCCAGGCAACCCAGCTCGGCCAAAATCTTAAGTCAAATTGATGCATATTTATGGCTTTATAACTATAATTGCGGAAGGCAGTGCTTGTATACTGAATACAAACACTAATGATATATGTTTATTTTGACTCCGTTGCGACTGTTTACAGTTGAAAGTGGCCCATCGTCGGCTTCTACCCCTTTGTAGATACTATGCAGGGTGTTTCTGCAGTAACAAGACAACCCTTAGCCAACGCCTCGGTCCCTGGAGGCTGTTGTGTTAGCAGAAACAAGGCAATTAGATATGCGGGCATTATAACTTTCACTTAGTCATAGGAGCTTTAAACTAGGGAAGCTAGCTACGAGCCCCTGGTTAGTGTTCGACACCGACCAAAGTCTAGCCATTAACACTTCGGCCAATGTTATGAAAGACCCATCGTTTAACACAGGGTAATCGGTATCGATCTATAGTTTGACACCGTCATCGGATCGCTGACTAGTTTACGCCCATTGTGACAGTCAGTTTTCGGCTTTCTCCACTGAGGTGCTTAACCATTTGAGCTGGAAGCACAATTCCAGTGGTTCTCCCTTTGCACACCTAGCTGAACAAAGCGAAATGTAGGAGGCAAGCACAGGAGCCGGGCAACCCAACTATTGACCGAAGACACAATTCGAAACCGATGCATATATAGCAATATCCGAGAGTGTTTTTGTTGAATCTCTAAAGGTGTCCGGCATTGTACTACAAGACTTATGCTAGAACCACACAAATAGTTTAAAAGTGCCATAGGCTTGAAAAACCAAAAACTTCAGTAAAAACTTTATGCCCGAACTAAATCAAGTCATTTGGTGCCAATCCGAAAATTGGTCTTATTTTTGTGCTTCTAACGTGCATTAATATGACACATCCGTTCTCAAGACTTCAAGCGGGTTAGCTTATGGCTGCAACCTCCTATCCCAAAGGCAGAGTACTGCTCGTTAGGACAGTTTAGAGAACTAAACTCGAGCGGCATTAGAGAGAAAACAGGCTATCTGGCTATTGACCACATACTCGAGTCGAGAAAGGAGTGGTAGAAAAAGACTTTGCAACGACTAGGAAGAAAACAATTATTATAGAATGGCTCGTACAAATTTAAGAGCCCCCAGTTAACTTGGGTAAAGAAGTGTTTTTAACAAATAACGTTTTTAACAAACTAAGTTTTTTGTTTAACATAAATATAAAGTTTGGTCGAACCGAACAAGAATTAAAAAAAGTGAGCATGGAAGCGACTTAGCTGGTTAATGAGCTTGGTGTCGATGCGCAGCCCGAGCTTACGGTGGGACAAGGTCCCAGCCCCCAAGCCGGTCCTGAGGTGGCGGAGCAAAGAGCTTAGCATTCTGAAGTGGTGACATAGCACAACCAATGTGGCGAGGTGGAACCCCCAGTCCGACCGAGGCGACGGAGCAGGCCAACAGTATGACGCCAAAGTCCCCGACGTGGTTTAATGAAGTGATGACGAAGCCACCGGTCCAGCCAAGGTGGTGCGATATGTCGGTACGCCGAGGTGACAGCTGCCCAACCCGGATCATTTACTTGTGCACAGAAAATGGTGCAAGCCAAAGATAATAGTAATAATAATAAATTAAAAAATCATTGCATAATTAATAATTTATGCAAAGCGGGTAATATAAGAAACATGGCCCATGTGCCGAACGCTCGATGAGGTAGAGGCAACCGAACATGTCGGTATGGCAATTCGACCTACAAGGTGATCACGCGAGCCGATTTAGTCCGATTGGGACGACGACGTCGGCTTGCCGAAGTGACCGCGTGACGCAGTCAAAGTCGATTATCTACACGTGTAAAATAGTGTGGTCCAAAATAATAATAATATAAATATATAAAAAATCCTCACATAATTAATTTACGCAAACTAATTTTTAAACAGATGTGGCCTGACATCGAAGCCAATGTCGACGCGGGGCGTTGGCGTGGCAAAGCCTGAATTCGCAGGGTGTGGCGTTCGCCGAATTGCAGACGAAAAAAATGACCGAACCATCACCCAACCATCATTAATGCGGCTAGCATTTGACAGTCCTGTGTACAGAGGGTGGAACAAACCAGAGGAAAATTCCTCGGAAAAAATAAGCCCACGCAAGCAAAAAATTAGTAGGAATAATAGCACCTGATTTATTTGTTGTAGCAATCCAAAGAGACACATGCGGGCATTCATGGATTTGCATCTAGTAATAGTACTAGTGCTAGCGCTAGCTTGATGTTGTGTGCGCGTACTCGGCCAGGACGCATCGAAGTGAAACCCCCGGTCTAGCTAACATGACGAAGCTGGTCGTCTGGTGACGCCGAAGTCTCCGGAGTAGGTTGATGAAGAGATGGCGAAGCTCCTGGTGCAGCCGAGGTGACGGAGCAGGTCGGTAAGGTGACGTTGCAGCCGCCGTGCCAGCCGAGGTTTTGAAGCGGTTCGCCGTGGCAGACATCGGTTTGAAGAAGGTACGGCTCGGCCATGCCGATGCTGGTCATAACTTGTGACGCGGTCAATGCCGGATTGATGAAGTGACCGAGCGGCGATGTCGGCGCGCCTGACCCGTGCGATCCATGGGGCGATGGTGTTGGTGATGATTTAGCATTCGCGTTGCCAAACTCTTGTTCGGCTTGCCGAGCTGATGATCCGATAAGGTTAGGCTCGGCTCGATGAAGCGACGATCTGTCTAGCACAGGTCGGCAGACATGTAGAAAGGGCTGGTTTGACACCCTAGAAAGAGATTCTTCCAAAACTCAATTTGTGAGCAAAATTTGTGAGCATGTGTTAGGAAACAAAACTCAATACCCTAGAAAGAGATTCTTCCAAAAAGGTTGTCCATTGTCTCGTTCATGAAAAAAGTTGAACTCAGGTCGGATTCGTATTCGTGCAGAAAACAGATCCGAAAAGTGATGCACTAATTGGAAGGTTCCCGGAGTTTGAACGGTTGGATCGAGCTGAAATTTTGAGAGGTGGTAGATATGAAAATTTCGCAGAAGATGAATGGTTGAATCTTTCAAATAACCTCCGAGCTAGGCTCTAGAAACCACACCCTAAACTCATCCAGATTCCCGTCCAGACTCGACAGGCCTCCGGTATATCATAGATCGCCGGAGATTCCACCATCGGAAGGCAACGAAATTTTACAGGGTCGTTGTATACTCAATTCCGCACAATTCCACCAAAGGGTTTGTCAAATTGACTCCCGAAGAGATGGTGGCAGAGAAAAGAAGTCGGTTGTACATGGACGACTTTTCCATGGTCTCGGTTGAGATTTGAGCTGATGATGATGAAAGTATCCATCTAATCTTGATGATCTGACGCGGAGCGCGGTCCTCGGTCCAGCCGAGTCAGCGACAAAGATGCTAACATCGACCATAAAGCTCGGCTCTGATGCGTAGATCGCGCCGGAGACGATCCGAATTCCCATCGCATCGTGGCGACTGCCAGCATGCTCTCAATGAAAGCACCAATGTCGGTTCTATATCCAGAATATCTCGTAGTAGGGGTCCTAAGCTAGGCGTCTTGGAGCAATGGTAACATGGACATGGGATTTTACCCAGGTTCGGGCCCTCTTGATGGCGGTAAAACCCTACGTCCTACTTTTGATTGGATTCATATGGGGATAGTACATAGTACATGTATCTACCACGAGATTGTAGTAATGAATATGAGATGTTCTATTGACTAGCCTGGCCTCGGTTTATATAACACACAAGAGGCCTAGGGTTTAGAGGAGTCCTTGTCTTGGGTGCCAAGTCTTGTGGAATTCTTCTTGTATGCAGCATGGGCTGCCCGAAGTGGCCCATAAGTGAACCGCCATGGGGGTCCCCGGCCCGATCCAGCTGGTGGGGAGATGACGTGGTGAGTACCCCCTAGTCCAGGACACCGTCAAGCACCTCATGTTAAAGGATCGATGTCGGTGGAAACGACAACTATGGAGTCACTAGGATTCATTCTACGGTTGGCGGGCGCGGGTTTGTGCAAAGAGCGGGTCTAGTAGCCAGCACAAAGATCGTTTACCTAGGTTCGGGCTGCAAGGATGCGTAATACCCTAATCCTGCTTTGGTGTATATTTGAGTGTTCTTGAGCTTTTGAACTAGCTGCAGTGCGTGCTGATACGTCTCCAACGTATCTATAATTTTTGATTGCTCCATGCTATATTATCTACTATTTTGGACATTATTGGGCTTTATTATCCACTTTTATATTATTTTTGGGACTAAACTATTAACCGGAGGCCCAGCCCAGAATTTCTTTTTTTGCCTATTTTAGGGTTTCGAAGAAAAGGAATATCAAACGGAATCCAAACGGAATGAAACCTTCGGGAACGTGATTTTCCCACCGAACATGATCCAGGAGACTTGGACCCTACGTCAAGAAATAAAGGAGGAGGCCACGAGGTAGGGGGCGCGCCTACCCCCCTAGGCGCGCCCTCCACCCTCGTGGGCCCCCTGTTGCTCCATCGACGTACTCCTTCCTCCTATATATACCTACGTACCCCCAAACGATCAGATACAGAGCCAAAACCCTAATTCCACCCCCATAACTTTCTGTATCCACGAGATCCCATCTTGGGGCCTGTTCTGGAGCTTCGCCAGAGGGGGCATCTATCACGGAGCGCTTCTACATCAACACCATAGCCTCTCCGATGAAGTGTGAGTAGTTTACCTTAGACCTTCGGGTCCATAGTTATTAGCTAGATGGCTTCTTCTCTCTTTTTGGATCTCAATACAATGTTCTCCCCCTCTCTTGCGGAGATCTATTCGATGTAATCTTCTTTTAGCAGTGTCTTTGTTGAGACCAATGAATTGTGGGTTTATGATCAAGATTATCTATGAACAATATTTGAATCTTCTCTGAATTCTTTTATGTATGATTGGTTATCTTTGCAAGTCTCGTCAAATTATCAGTTTGGTTTGGCCTACTAGATTGATCTTTCTTGCAATGGGAGAAGTCCTTAGCTTTGGGTTCAATCTTGCGGTGTCCTTTCCCAGTGACACTAGGGGCAGCAAGGCATGTATTGTATTGTTGCCATCGAGGATAACAAGATGGGGTTTTCATCATATTGCATGAGTTTATCCATCTACATCATGTCATCTTGCTTAAGGTGTTACTCTATTTTCACGAACTTAATACTCTAGATGCATGTTGGATAGCGGTCGATGAGTGGAGTAATAGTAGTAGATGTAGGCAGGAGTCGATCTACTTGTCTCGGATGTGTTGCCTATATACATGATCATACCTAGATATTCACATAACTATTCTCAATTCTGTCAATTGCTCAACAGTAATTCGTTCACCCACCGTAAAATACTTATGCTCTTGAGAGAAGCCACTAGTGAAACCTATGGCCCCCGGGTCTATCTTCATCATATTAAACTTCCAATACTTAGTTATTTCCTTTGCTTTTATTTTACTTTGCACCTTTATCATAAAAATACCAAAAATATTATCTTATCATATCTATTAGATCTCACTCTCGTAAGTGACCGTGAAGGGATTGACAACCCCTTATCGCATTGTTTGAGATGATTTATTTGCTTTGTGCAGGTATGAGGAACTCGCGCATAGCCTCCTACTGGATTGATACCTTGGTTCTCAAAAACTGAGGGAAATACTTACGCTACTTTGCTGCATCATCCTTTCCTCTTCAAGGAAATCCAACGCAGTGCTCAAGAGGTAGCAAGAAGATTTCTGGCGCCGTTGCCGAGGAGTCTACGCAAAAGTCAACATACCAAGTACCCATCACAACCCTTATCTCCCGCATTACATTATTTGCCATTTGCCTCTCGTTTTTCTCTCCCCCACTTCACCCTTGCAGTTTTATTCGCCCTCTCTCTCTCTCTGTCCTCCCTCTCTTTCTCTATTTGCCTCTTTTTGCCCGCTTGCTTTTTGTTTGCTTGTGTGTTGGATTGCTTGCTTGTCACGATGGCTCAAGATAACACTAAATTGTGTGACTTTACCAATACCAATAACAATGATTTTATTAGCACTCCGATTGCTCCACTTACCGGTGCTGAATCTTGTGAAATTAATGCTGCCTTTCTGAATCTTGTCATGAAAGATCCGTTTTCCGGCCTTCCTAGTGAAGATGCCGCTACCCATCTAAATAGATTCGTTGATTTGTGTGATATGCAAAAGAAGAAAGATGCCTTTATAAGAGCATGTTCTTCTAGTTCCTATGAAAATAAAGATGAAGATATAAAAATTATTGATGTGTCCCCTATTAAATCTTTGTTTTGCAATATGAATCTTGATAATGATGGGACTGAATATGATCCACCTTTACCATGAAGGCGTTCCAAAAATTCGGAGTTTTTAGACCTTGATGCTAAATTTGATAAAAGTGTGTTTGAAGAAATTAAAACCCTAGATGTTGCTAAACCCACTATTTTGGATTTCAAGGAATTTAATTATGAAAATTTCTCTTTGATTGATTGTATTTCCTTGTTGCAATCCGTGCTAAATTCTCCGCATGCTTATAGTCAAAATAAAGCGTTTACTAAACATATCGTTGATGCCTTGATGCAATCTTATGAAGAAAAACTTGAGTTGGAAGTTTCTATCCCTAGAAAACTTTATGATGAGTGGGAACCAACTATTAAAATTAAAATTAAAGATCATGAATGCTTTGCTTTGTGTGATTTGGGTGCTAGTGTTTCCACGATTCCAAAGACTTTGTGTGATTTTTAGGTTTCCGTGATTTTGATGATTGCTCTTTAAACTTGCACCTTGTGGATTCCACTATCAAGAAACCTATGGGAAGAACTAATGATGTTCTTATTGTCGCAAATAGGACTTATGTGCCCGTAGATTTTGTTGTTCTTGACATAGATTGCAATCCTTCATGTCCTATTATTCTTGGTATACCTTTCCTTGGAACGATTGGTGCAATTATTGATATGAAGGAAGGAAATATTAGATTCCAATTTCCGTTAAGGAAAGGCATGGAACACTTTCCTAGAAAGAAAATAAATTACCTTATGAATCTTTCATGAGAGCCACTTATGGATTGCCTACCAAAGATGGCAATACCTAGATCTATCCTTGCTTTTTATGCCTAGCTAGGGGCGTTAAACGATAGCGCTTGTTGGGAGCCAACCCAATTTTATTTTTATTCCTTGCTTTTTGCTCCTGTTTAGTAATAACTAATTTACCTAGCCTCTGTTCTGGTTGTGTTTTTTGTGTTTAATTAGTGTTTGTGCCAAGTAGAACCGTTGGGAAGACTTGGGGAAAGTCTTGATATCTTGCTGTAAAAAACAGAAACTTTAGCGTTCACGAGAACTGCTACCATTTTTGTTTGGAAAGTGATATTTAGTTAATTATTGTTGCAGATGATTATTACATAAATTCCTGACGTCCATAAATTTATTTTAGAATTGTTGGGGTTCCAGATCTTGTGCTAGCTGCAGATTACTACAGACTGTTCTGTTTTTGACAGATTCTGTTTTTCGTGTGTTGTTTGCTTATTTTGATGAATCTATGGCTAGTAAAATAGTTTATAAACCATAGAGAATTTGGAATACAGTAGGTTTAACACCAATATAAATAAAGAATGAGTTCATTACAGTACCTTGAAGTGGTCTTTTGTTTTCTTTCGCTAACGGAGCTCACGAGATTTTCTACTTTAAGTTTTGTGTTGTGAAGTTTTCAAGTTTTGGGTAAAGATTTGACGGATTATGGAACAAGGAGTGGCAAGAGCCTAAGATTAGGGATTCCCATGACACCCACAAGATAATCTAAGGACACCTAAAAGCCAAAGCTTGGGGATGCCCCAGAAGGCATCCCCTCTTTCGTCTACTTCTATCGGTAACTTTACTTGGAGCTATATTTTTATTCACCACATAATATGTGCTTTGCTTGGAGAGTCTTGTATGATTTGAGTCTTTATTTGTTAGTTTAACACAATCATCCTTGCTGTACACACCTTTTGAGAGAGCCATACATGATTTGGAATTTGTTAGAATACTCTATGTGCTTCGCTTATATCTTTTGAGTTATATAGTTTTGCTCTAGTACTTCACTTATATATTTTAGAGCATAGTGGTGGATTTGTTTTATAGAAACTATTGATCTCTCATGCTTCACTTAGATTATTTTGAGAGTCTTAAATAGCATGGTAATTTGCTTAAATAATCCAATATGCTTGGTATTCAACAATAGTAAAAACTTTCTTATGAGTGTGTTGAATGCTATGAGAAGTTTGATGCTTGATAATTGTTTTGAGATATGAAGATGGTGATATTAAAGTTGTGCTAGTTGAGTAGTTGTGAATTTGAGAAATACTTGTGTTAAAGTTTGTGATTCCCGTAGCATGCACGTATGGTGAACCGTTATGTGATGAAGTCGGAGCATGATTTATTTTTTGATTGTCTTCCTTATGAGTGGCGGTCGGGGACGAGCGATGGTCTCTTCCTACCAATCTATCCCCCTAGGAGCATGCACGTAATACTTTGCTTTGATAACTTCTAGATTTTTGCAATAAGTATATGAGTTCTTTATGACTAATGTTGAGTCCATGGATTATATGCACTTTTCTTCCTTCCACCATTGCTAGCCTCTCTAATACCGCGCACCTTTCGCCGGTATCATACACCCACCATATACCTTCCTCAAAACAGCCACCATACCTACCTATTATGGCATTTCCATAGCCATCCCGAGATATATTTCCATGCAACTTTCCAACGTTCCGTTTATTATGACACACTCCATCATTGTCATATTGCTTAGCATGATCATGTAGTTGACATCGTATTTGTGGCAAAGCCACCATTCATAATTCTTTCATATATGTCACTCTTGATTCATTGCATATCTCGGTACACCGCCGGAGGCATTCATATAGAGTCATATTTTGTTCTAAGTATCGAGTTGTAATTGTTGAGTTGTAGGAAAATAAAAGTGTGATTATCATCATTATTAGAGCATCGTCCCAGTGAGGAAAGGATGATGGAGACTATGATTCCCCCACAAGTCGGGATGAGACTCTGGAAGAATAAAAAAGAAGAAAGAAAAGAGGCCATAAAAAAAGAGAAAAGGCCCAAATAAAAAAAGAGAGAAAAAGAGGGAAGGGACAATGTTACTATCCTTTTACCACACTTGTGCTTCAAAGTAGCACCATCATATTCATGATAGAGAGTCTCTCATTTCGTCACTTTCATATACTAGTGGGAATTTTTTATTATAGAACTTGGCTTGTATATTCCAATGATGGGCTTCCTCAAAATGCCCTAGGTCTTCATGAGAAAGCAAGTTGGATGCACACCCACTTAGTTTCTTTTGTTGAGCTTTCATATACTTATAGCTCTAGTGCATCCGTTGCATGGAAATCCCTACTCACTCACATTGCTATCTATTGATGGGCATCTCCATAGCCCGTTGATACGCCTAGTTGATGTGAGACTATCTTCTCCCTTTTTGTCTTCGCCACAACCACCATTCTATTCCACATATAGTGCTATATCCATGGCTCACACTCATGTATTGCGTGAAGATTGAAAAAGTTTGAGAATTTCAAAAGTATGAAACAATTGCTTGGCATCGGGGTTGTGCATGATTTAAATACTTTGTGTGATGAAGATAGAGCATAGCCAGACTATATGATTTTGTAGGGATAACTTTCTTTGGCCATGTTATTTTGAGAAAACATGATTGCTTTGTTAGTATGCTTGAAGTATTATTACTTTTATGTCAATATTAAACTTTTATCTTGAATCTTTCGGATCTGAATATTCATACCACAATTAAGAAGAATTACATTAAAATTATGCCAAGTAGCACTCCGCATCAAGAATTCTGTTTTATCATTTACCTACTCGAGGACGAGCAGTAATTAAGCTTGGGGATGCTTGATACGTCTCCAACGTATGTATATTTTTGATTGCTCCATGCTATATTATCTACTGTTTTAGACATTATTGGGCTTTATTATTCACTTTAATATTATTTTTGGGACTAACCTATTAACCGGAGGCCCAGCCCAGAATTGATGTTTTTGCCTATTTTAGGGTTTCGAAGAAAAGGAATATCAAACGGAGTCCAAACGGAATGGAACCTTCGGGAACGTGATTTTCTCACCGAACATGATCCAGGAGACTTGGACCCTACGTCAAGAAATAAAGGAGGAGGCCACGAGGTAGGGGGGCGCTCCTATCCCCCAGGCGCGCCCTCCACCCTTGTGGGCCCCCTGTTGCTCCACCG
This sequence comes from Triticum urartu, assembly GCF_056163025.1. Taxonomy (NCBI): domain Eukaryota; kingdom Viridiplantae; phylum Streptophyta; class Magnoliopsida; order Poales; family Poaceae; genus Triticum; species Triticum urartu. The sequence continues at coordinate 394,472,585 of NC_141876.1, read as the reverse complement.
ACGTACTCCTTCCTCCTATATATACCTACTTACCCCCAAACAATCAGATACGGAGCCAAAACCCTAATTCCACCGCCGTAACTTTCTGTATCCATGATATCCCATCTTGGGGCCTGATCCGGAGCTCCGCCGGAGGGGGCATCTATCACGGAGGGCTTCTACATCAACACATAGCCTCTCCGATGAAGTGTGAGTAGTTTACCTTAGACCTTCGGGTCCATAGTTATTTTCTAGATGGCTTCTTCTCTCTTTTTGGATCTCAATACAATGTTCTCCCCCTCTCTTGTGGAGATCTATTTGATGTAATCTTCTTTTTGCGGTGTGTTTGTTGAGACCGATGAATTGTGGGTTTATGACCAAGATTATCTATGAACAATATTTGAATCTTCTCTGAATTCTTTTATGTATGATTGGTTATCTTTGCAAGTCTCTTCGAATTATCAGTTTGGTTTGGCCTACTAGATTGATCTTTCTTGCAATGGGAGAAGTACTTAGCTTTGGGTTCAAACTTGCAGTGTCCTTTCCCAGTGACACTAGGGGCAGCAAGGCACGTATTGTATTGTTGCCATCGAGGATAACAAGATGGGGTTTTCATCATATTGCATGAGTTTATCCCTCTACATCATGTCATCTTGCTTAAGGCGTTACTCTGTTTTCAGGAACTTAATACTCTAGATGCATGCTGGATAGCGGTCGATGAGTGGAGTAATAGTAGTAGATGCAGGCAGGAGTCGGTCTACTTGTCTTGGACGTGATGCCTATATACATGATCAATTCTGTCAATTGCTCAACAGTAATTCATTCACCCACCGTAAAATACTTATGCTCTTGAGAGAAGCCACTAGTGAAACCTATGGCCCCCGGGTCTATCTTCATCATATTAAACTTCCAATACTTAGTTATTTCCTTTTCCTTTTACTTTGCTTTTATTTTACTTTGCATCTTTATCATAAAAATACCAAAAATATTATCTTATCATATCTATCAGATCTCACTCTCGTAAGTGCCCGTGAAGGGATTGACAACCCCTTATCGCGTTGGTTGCGAGGAGTTATTTGCTTTGTGCAGGTACGAGGGACTCGCGCGTAGCCTCCTACTGGATTGATACCTTGGTTCTCAAAAACTGAGGGAAATACTTACGCTACTTTGCTGCATAATCCTTTCCTCTTCAAGGAAATCCAACGCAATGCTCAAGAGGTAGCACGTGCGTAGTCCAAAAGATCTGAATCCTTTCCAGTACGCCTCGGGCCTCCTTTTATAGTCAAAAGGGGTCGCCACAGTGGCACACAGGAGGTGGAAAGGTATACAGTGGTTAACTCTATCCTCTGGCACCGTCGGAAAAACACATTCAATGTGCTGCCGACGTGCCCTTCTTCCTTTATCGGGGACGGCAAGGAAGCTCGTCCCAGCTGTCGCCGCCTCGCCTGGCTCCGACGCGCGTCCGAGCTGATGTGGCGTTGTAGTGCCATGTTGGCTGGCTACTGGGCTGGCGCGGTGACAGAGTCTTCACGAAGATCTACATGCCACCACGTAGGTGCTTGCTAAATTGGCCTGGAGGCCACGCGTCGCAAAACAGGTGCCTGACTAGCTGGCTGGGTTGGCAGCTATATGGGGACGACGGTGGAGTCTTGGCATACGTGGGCCTGGCTGTGGCCCCGCAGGTGTCCTCGGCAAGGGTCTTGCCGCGGCATTGCGGTCGTCCCTGGCAAGGATCTTGCCCGGGGTCTTGTGGATTTCCTCGGCAAGGATCTTGTCGAGGATCGTCGTCTTCTAGTCCTCATCTGATCTTGTGTGCTTATGATCTTCACAAAGATTTGTATGTCACCATGGAGGTGCCTCCCGAGCCTTGGTTTCAATGTGGTTGATGGTGTTGGAACCCTTGGGCTCAAGGGTGGCGCGCTCTGCTGGCGTTGGGCAAGTTTCCTCGACAAGGCTCTTGCCAGGGCTGCGGAGGCCGCCCCGACAAGGGTCTTGCCGGGGGAGTCCACCTCGCCCTCTTGCTCTTTGTGTCTCTAGTCTTGGCGTTGTTCTGGTTGTCTTGTGGTTTTGCTTCCTCTACCCCGCTAGGTGTGGTCGCAGGCGCGGCTCTAACTGTCCGCGCACAAGTAAAGGGGTATAAAAGAGAGCCCCTACTTTTGTGCACCGACAGGAGCCCCCAGGCCTGGGCCATACATAAGCGCGACGCGTTGTTGGGCTAGGCCCAAAACGGTACATAGGCATGTGGGGCCGAGTTTTACTGCTGTAACTTTCTCGCCCGTCACCCTTCCCCACGACCCACGTTGAATGCGCAACGCGGGGGTCGTGCGTGACGTGGGGGTCATGTGTGGGGTGGTTGCTTCCCTCACGCGTCACATCGCAGTGAATGATAAAGAGGCGGCCCACCCCGCCCCCATAAGAAAAGGGGAAAACATGGGCATGCTGCTCATTTACCCTCCGCGTCTCTCCAATTTCGGAACCGCCGTCCTCCGTCCTTCTTCCTCAAGCGAAAAAGCCAAAACTCCCGCTTCCATCCGCCGCCGCCGTGCCCCATTGCCCCCAATCTCCTGCTGCTCCAGATTATTCACCTCTTTCCCGGCTGCCATGGCACCCAAAACCAGTAAGAGCAAGGGAGTGGCCAAGGACGCTGAGGAGAAGGAGATACCAGAAAGTGAGTCAGCGGTGCTTCGGACGCAACTTGCCTTCTTCCCCTCGATGGTTGATGCGGTCTACCTCAGGGACTACTTCAAGCCTCTGTGGGGGGCGAAGACGACGGGGCATCCGGCCATGCACATCATCCCCACCGATTTTGCCAAGGTCGGCTCGAATCGGCATCCTTTATTTGTTGACTACTTCTCCTGCAGGCTTGACCCCCCTTTCTCCAAATTTTTCAATGATGTCATGCACACCTTCGGCTTCCATCTTCTCGATTTCACGCCGAATGCCTTGGCGCGCATGGCCCTCTTTTCCCACCTCTGCGAGGACTTCGCCGGAATGCTTCCCAGCACGGCGCTCTTCCGCCACTATTTCTTTCCCCGTCCATGTGGGGTGCCATCTCCGGCTGCGTCACCTGGATCCCATGGACCCAGGAGAAGGGCACGTATCCAGAGGGTGCCCAGAAGGAGAGGTGGGAGGAGTGGCGGGGCCGGTGGCTATGGGTCAAGGAGGAGGCTCCACAGGAGTTCTGCCAAGTTCGTCAGAGCCCGCCAGTCCGCTGCAAGGACTAGAGCGACGTCGACGCCGATGACAAGAAGCTCGCGATCGCTAGCACCAGGATCCATCGCCTCACTATGGCCGGGCTCACCCTTGAGATGATTGGGGCCTATTTCATCCGCCGCCGCATCGCCCCACTGCATAACAAGGGGAGGCCGGCCTGGCTCTTCAGGAATGCGGCCGATGTCATGAGGCTTCTCCCTGGCTTGAAGCACAACTTCACGGTGATGGGGCACACCCATTTTTGTCAGAGGCTTTTCCAGCTCGATGTGGGTGACGACAGCAGGGCTGAGAGAGCTGCCAAGGCCGCGAAGGCCGGCAAGGCCGTCAAGGGGCCTCTGTTCGGGTTGCCAGTGGGAGTGGTACTGCTGAGCAACAACTCTTGCCAAACCGACATCATTGCCATGATGGTGGATTTTAACGCACACGGCCTTGACCCAAGTTGGGCCGAGCCGGAGGAGGAACAGGTGCAGGAGTTCTTGGACAACCTGTCGGAGAGGTATATCCATTATGAGCCACTGCTTATCAAGGACACCACTAAGGAGGAGCTAGACTACATCGCCGCCAGGGCGGCGGAGGCGGCGCTTGCCAGGGAAGCCGGCAGCATCAGCCATGTGGAGAATGAGGCCGTGGCGGCCGCGGAGGAGGATGAGCTTGCAGGATGGGCAGAGTCTGCTGGGGAGGCCAGAAGCTCCGGCACTGAGTCCCCTCTCATCGAAGATGTGGTCGAGGAGTCGACCAAGGAAGATGCCGGGGCTGACGACCCTCCGGCAACAGGGAGAAAGCGTGTCCTGCGGCAGGCCAGGTCTGGTGAGCCAGTCCGGCCTGGCAGGACCGGGCAGCGGCAAGAGGCCCAGGGGGAGTCCGTGCTCCTGAAGAGGGCCGTGACAACGAGGAAGGTGGAGAAGGCCGTGGTGGCGAAGAAGAAAGCGACCGCCTCTTCTTCGTCCAAGCGTCGCCGGACTCCATCCCCTTCCCCTCCCCCGCAGATGTCGACACGGAGGTCGTCTTCGATCTTGGGTCTCTCAACCCAAGGAGTAAGAGGAAGGCAGCGAAAGAGGATGTGGAGGATGAGTAAGCATCTTGCCTTTCATCATCTCCGTTTCTTCAGACCGCGCTGGTTTCCCTGACTTGTTTTTACTCTTGCAGGGATATGGAGACGCTGGCCCAGAGGGTGGCGAAGAGGGCCAGGGCCTCGACGGGTGGCCAGCCCCCGGCGAGCACCTCGAGTACGCCGCTGGTGGTGGAGAGCAGCCCGGATAGCAGCCCCCGGCACAGCCCCCAATGTGCGTTCACCACTCGCTCCCCATCAGCATATGTTGGGGTACTATCCCTTGGCGCTGACCTTGCCGTGGTTGCAGGAGGAGGACGGCAGCAGAAGGAGACATTGAGGGCCACCCTAACATGCCGCCCCATCAACCACGCCACCCCGAGGGGCGTCCCCGGCAAGGGTGCCAAGCACCGAGCCCATGCGGACAGAGGAGGAGGAGGCGAACCCGGGCGCCGGTGGCTCCGTACCGGCACCGAATGTTGGTGAGAAGGGGGCCACTTCTTCCTAGCCCGGCACGGCTGAGTTAATTGCCCTCTGTCCCTGTTATTGCTTCTTCTTTTCAAACCTTGGTCTTGGCTTTGCCTCATTCCCCTTCTCGGTATCCAGACCCTTCCCCGGCGGATCGGGAGGACATTGACACCGTCATTGAGGAGGTCGCCAGGGACGCCGAGGCCAAGGCCGCCAAGATCACCGCCGAGGAGGCCGCCAAGTGTAGCGACCAGACCTCAAACGGTCCAATCTCTGTGCTCCGGTGTCATCCCTGGATCAGTAATGCTGACACCACACAGTACTTGAAGGATTCATAGCAGAGTAGAAATCACACACTTATTACATCGAGTGTCTCAAAAGAGAACTTATTACAATAAATATGGCTTAAGGCCATCTAATAACGATAACAGCGGAAGGCTTGGAAGATAAGTGAGTCCATCAACTCCAACGGCATCACTGAGTATAGAACCACAACCTAAAACTCCTTAATCGTTGTCTAAAAAGTCTGCAACATTAACGTTGCAGCCCGAAAATAGGTCAGCACATGGAATATGCTGGCAAGGTAACACATAGAGAGTAATGGAATGAAACAACTATTCTATATGCATATTTGGCTGGTGGAAAGCTCTATGGTTACAGTTTTGCGTAAAGCCAATTTTTCCCTACTGCAAAGGAATAAATTTATTTAACTATCATGGTGGTTGTTAAACATTGAGAATGGTTGACAGCATTCTCAATCCCAATTAAACATCATCATTAAACAAAACCCAACAAAATTAATTTTAGAGTAACATGTTGAGATTCACATGATAATCCATGTACTAGATGCTCAAGATGTCCATAACCGGGGACACGGCTAACCATGATTAGTTTATACACTCTGCAGAGGTTTGCGCACTTTTCCCCACAAGACTCGATCTCCTCCGTTGGATTTCTCGCACTACATGGTGTTTGAGAAACGGATGACCGAGACATAGTCTTTCAGAAGCACTAGCACCTTACGATGGGTAGACCGTACCACCTACATCCCCTCCATCTGCTAGTCTACCACTGTAAGAGTTCGCACAACTTAGTCAACTATGCTAGAGCCCATAATAGCTTGTGGCTGCACACGGAAGTTTCTACCATGAATAATCTCATGATCCCTTTGAGCCTGGGTGGCGGTCCAAAAGAAAACAGGCAAATCCTGGAATACCCAGGTGCCTCAATCCACCCAGATGTGTCTTTAAGTTGCCACCTTATATAAACCATTAATTAACAATCTCACATCTGTCATGGATACACTCACCCAATCCACGTCTACTAGCATAGCATAGCAATAATAAGCAAACGTAGAGTAACTCCCAAAGGTTTGATAATAAACAGGTAATAGGTTCTATCTCAACTACTTCCCAAACCCACAATTTAATTAGATCCTAGAACATGTAATGTGTGAGGATTGATCTAATGCAATAAAACTGGGTAGTAGGAGGTATGATCAAGTGTTACTTGCCTTGCTGCTGATCCAGGAAACCTAGCGATTCGAAGTAACAAGTGGCGCACTCCGGGTACTCTATCGCAGACAAACAAGCATACAATAAGTACTCGACTAATGCACAGGTAAAACTCAAATAAGAGATCTAACCAGAAAGTTCAATTTAAGAACTCTGGTTGGCAAAAGAATCAAATCGAACGAAGCAACGAAAGACAAACGGCAAAAGAAACAGGCTTCGTTTACTATTCTGGATCTAAGGCAATTTTTACAATGGCAAAAACTTGTTTAAGTTGGTTAAACGGAAAGAGGGTTTCGAGACGAAACTCCAGGCGCTTGAATCGCCTGATTCCGATAAACGAGCGAAAAGTTATACTAAAACGAAAATCGGATCAGAAATCACGATCAGAAAAATCGCGGATTTAATCCGAGAAAAAGAAAAACGACGAACGTTCGTTAAAACGAAAGAATGGACAAACGCTCACTATTTAAATAAACCGGAAAACCGATCTAATTAAAAAAACCGAAACTAAAAAAACAACAAAACCGTCGGAAAACCGAACGGTTTTTCTAAAAAAACGGCGGTGGGATCGAGGTAAACTTCGGGCGGTGGGTCCGGCGGCGGCGGCGGGCGGTGGCAGTGGCGGCCGCGGCGGCGAAGGCGGCGGCAGCGCGGGGCTAGGGCGACGCGGCGCGGCTAGGGTTTGGGGGGGGGGGCTTCCGGCCGGGCCTCCCTGGCTTTTAAAGCCGGACGGGCCTTAGTGTCCGGGTCGGACACGGCCCGTAGGTCGGTTGCGCGTTTTTTTATAAATAGTTATGCTCAGAATAAAAAAACAAAAGGACTACTAAACGGACTCCAAAAATCCCGAAATAAATTTTCCCCGGCTTCTAAAATAGAGCCGCACAGGATGAACATTTATTTGGGGCCTAAATGCAATTTTGAAAAACACACATTTTCCCTAAATTCAAATAAAATAGCAAATAAAACCCAATAAAATCTTATTTGATTTTCTATTAAATCCTCAATATTTATTTATTTTGGGAAAGTCATTTTATTCCCTCTCTCATAATTTTTATAATAGAAATAATTGAAGATAAAATAAATAAAATCAAATGATCCTATTTTCAAAATCTGAGGCAACTCAAATATGAAAATAATGAAATCCCCAACTCTCTCCGAGGGTCCTTGGTTTTCCTACCAGAGATGACCCCTAAAAATGTATGAAGACATTGAAGTCAAAGGTGGTATATGAAGATATTCACATTGAAGACAATGACAAGAGAAGACACCACATGAAGCCTATGGAGCTCGAAGACTTAGATCTTTCGTAGTTCTCTTTCTTCTGTGTTGAGTCATAGGAACCACCGTACTGTTAAGTGGGGTCCAAGAGAACCAGTCAGAATGACTGAAGTGATGCTTAAACAAAACCTATGTCTTCGAGTGAAGACTTTGAGAGCGAATCTTGTCCAGAGTCGGGCAAGTCAGCTTTGCTTGAAGCCCAAGTAAAGTTGCCGTGTGAGTTTGAAATCTGACCGTTGGAACACGTGTTAGTTCCCTAGTGACCCAGGGTCATTTCGGAAAAATCAAGTCGGGTTGCCAAGTGGCTATAAATAGCCCACCCCCTACAACCATAAACGGTTGGCTGCTCAGATTCAGAGTACGGCTTTTGTCGTTTGAGAGCAACCCACCTCGAAGCCTTTGAGAGAGAATTCCTTGCGAGGATAAAGCCCTAACCACCCAGAGCCAAAGAGAATTAGGCATCACTTAAGTCTTCTTGTCTGTGTGATCTGAAGACTTATTACACTTGAGGACTGTGCATCCTCCAGCCGGTTAGGCGTCGCGTTCTGAGCATCCAAGAGACATTGTGGATTGCCGGTGAACGAAGTCTGTGAAGGTTTGGGAGTCTACCTTGAAGACTTACCAGAGTGATTGGGCAAGGTCTGTGTGACCTTAGCTCAAGGGGAATACGGTGAGGACAGGGTGTCCCGAGCTGCGTGTTCAGGACTGGGTGTCTGGGACTGTGTGTCCTAAGGTTTAAATACCTAGCCGCCTAACCAGACGTACAGTTGTCACAGCAACTGGAACTAGTCCAACAAATCATTGTCTTCAGCGAGTCACTGGTTTCATCTTCCCTTCCCTTTACTTACTGTTACTCCTTGTGAAGTCATTGTATGTTCGCACTATCTTTTGTCTTCACTGAGTGACTGCGTGTTCTGTGTGGCTTCACAATATCTTCCTAACTGATCCTTACTACATTGCTGCTATTAGTCATTGTGCTTTCACTCTATTGAATACTTGACTATGGCTTGCCTAGTGTAGTCTACCTTCCGCTGCAGGGTAATAGGTTTATTTCTATCGTTTGTCTTCATAACTTCCATGTTTTGAAGACTTTCATAAAAATCACCTATTCACCCCCCTCTAGTCGATATAACGCACTTTCAATTGGTATCAGAGCAAGGTGCTCCCTTGTTCTGTGTGATTCGGTTTAACCACCTGGAGTTTTAGCTATGTCGACTGCAGGGATAATTAAAGTCTCCGCTGCGTGCCCCGTCTTCGATGGAACTGAATATCCCTACTGGAATAATAAGATGCGCATGCATCTTGAAGCCATTGACGTCGACCTATGGTATGTCGTTAAGAACGGCGTTCCCAAGGCTGGAGAAGGTGTCACTGCTGCTGATGTCAAGACGTTCGTTCAACTAGACTCTACTGCCAAGAATATCATCTATGGTCATCTGACCAAAGGACAGTATGGCCGTGTGAGTGCTTTGGAAACATCTAAGCTGGTCTGGGACTGGCTCTCCAAGGTCAATGAAGGTGTCTCAACCCAGAGAGATCAGAGAATCAGTGTCCTTCGCAACCTCTTCAACCGCTTCAAGCAAAATGACAATGAGAATGTCCAGCTCACATTTGACCGACTCACTGACATCACAAATGAGCTTCAAGCCCTCGGCGCTACTGAGATCACCAAACATGAAGTCGTCAAGACACTACTGAGATCACTTGATAGTTCGTTTGACACCCTTGCCCTGATGATTCAAGAACGTCCCAATTTCAAGACACTCGATCCGTCTGACATACTTGAGAGGCTCAACACACATGAGTTTCAGCTTTCTGAGAAAAGAGATATCTACGGTCCAAACTATGGGCAAACTCGTGCCTTGAAGGCAAAAGCTGTCTCCTCATCTGAAGAAGAATCTGACAGCAGTTCGGATGATCCTGAAGAAATTGGAAGGGAACTTGCTATGCTTGTGAAGAAGTTCCAGAAATTCACCAAGAAGAAAAGTTTCAGAAAGTGTTCCCATTCAAGCTCAAGGAATGATGAAGCTTCTGCTCACGACTACAAGAAGAAAACATGTCACAAGTGCAAGAAACCTGGCCACTTCATCTCTAAGTGTCCGCAGTGGGACAATGAGAACAAAAAGAAGAAGAAAAGCAAGGAATATGACTCTGCCGATAAGAAGAAGAAGAAATACTCAAAGTCTTCTTCCAAGTCTTCCTCAAAGTCTTCATCACACAAGAAGAGATCATCTGGCAAGGCACGTGCGTTTGTTGGCAAGGAAATGGATTCATAGGAGGAATCCGCTTCTGAGGAGGCGGAGGTGGAGTCTGAGGAGGAGTCTGATTCAGGCGTCGCAAGTCTGGCTACAGCATACGTTGCCAAGTCCATCTTCAACACTGAAGACAATGACTTCATCACCAACACCGATGCAAATGAGAAGGACTACTCTGCTCCTACCTATTGCTTCATGGCACGCGGTGCCAAGGGAAAGGTCTCCAGCAGAAAACCAAAATCGTCTGATGCTATTGCTGGGGACCTTAAACATCTTGTAGGGCGCAAGATCAAATGCCCGAATGCTCTTACTATGTACTTCGTTCCTGAATCGCTTGCTACTCTCCCTATTAGTCCTAATCTGGATCTAAGCTTTCATAACCCACTGGTTCGTCAAATGTTTTTGCTTCACAATGCTCTTCGTGAAGCCTATCCCCCTAACTGCACTGTAGGGTACGACACCAGCGTCTTCAGAATGGATTATTGATAGTGGGTGTACAAACCACATGACTGGCAAAAGAAGCCTTCTTATGGACTCAACCTTACGTCCATCCGACAAGAGCCACATCACATTTGCTGACACTGGTAAAAGTAAGGTATTGGGTCTAGGTAGAGTTGCAATCTCAAGGGATCAACACATGGATAAAGTCATGCTTGTTGAATCCCTTGACTTCAACTTAATGTCTGTCTCAATGCTTTGCGATTTAAACATGATCGTAATATTTGGAAAATATCGTTGCCTTGTTCTAATGGAATCTGACAAGTCTCTAGTATTTTAAGGGTATCGAAAAGATGATTTGTATGTGGTAGATTTCTCAGCAGGACCACAGCTTGCCGTATGTCTTCTAGCAAAAGCTTCAGAATGCTGGCTCTGGCATCGGAGGCTTGGGCATGCTGGCATGAGGAACCTCCACACCCTGGCAAAGAAGAAGCATGTCATAGGCATCGAGGGCGTCAAGTTCAAGAAAGATCACTTATGCGGTGCCTGTGAGGCAGGAAAGATGACGAGGGCCAAACATCCCTCGAAGACAATCATGACCACTACTCGACCCTTCGAACTGCTTCACATGGATCTTTTCGGTCCCACTCATTACTCAACTCTAACTACTATTGCTTGCCTCTATGGCTTCGTTATTGTTGATGATTATTCTAGATATACTTGGGTGCACATAATCCTTTACAAGACTGAAGTGCAGGATGTCTTCAGACGCTTCGCCAATCGAGCAATGAACAACTATGGCGCCAAGATAAAGCATATCAGAAGTGACAATGGCATTGAATTCAAGAACACTGGCCTTGATACATTCTTGATACCTTGGGCATCACACATGAATTCTCAGCCCCGTACACGCCACAGCGGAATGGGGTCGTCGAACGCAAGAACAGAACACTCATTGAGATGGCCAGAACAATGCTAGATGAATACAAGACTCCAAGAAAATTCTGGCCTAAAGCCATTGATACTGCATGCCATACAATCAATCGTGTTTATCTTCACAAGCTTCTGAACAAGACATCTTATGAACTCCTTACTGGCAAGAAGCCAAATGTCAGTTACTTCAGAGTATTTGGCGCCAGGTGCTGGATCAAGGACCCACATCACACCTCAAAGTTTGCACCAAAAGCACATGAGGGTTTTATGCTTGGATATGGAAAGGATTCGCACTCCTACAGAGTCTTCAATCTCTTTCATTACAAAGTGGTTGAAACAGTGGATGTGCGGTTCGATGAGACCAACGGTTCACAAAGAGAGCAACTGCCAAATGTGCTAGATGAAGTTACATCCAGTGAATCAATCAAGCTAATGGGAACTGGAGAAATTATACCTTCTGAAGCTCATCCTGAAGAAGAACTTATCATCTCAGCACCTGATCAACATGAAGACAATGCTCAGCCTGAAGACATTCCTTCTAACAACGACAATGATCAGCAAGAGCAAAATCTTCGCCCTGTTGATCCTCGCGTTGCCAATGAAGTGCAGATTGAAAGAATAATTGATAGCATCAATGCACCCGGTCCACTCACTCGTTCAAGGGAAACTCAGCTAGCAAATTTCTGTGGGCACTTCGCATTCGTCTCAATAACAGAACCCAAGAAAGTTGAAGAAGCCTTCATGGAACCCGAATGGATTCAAGCTATGCAAGATGAGCTTCAACAGTTTGAGCTGAATAATGTATGGGAACTGGTCAAGCGTCCCGATCCTCAGAAGCACAACATAATAGGCACCAAATGGATATACCGCAACAAGCAAGATGAGCATGGTCAAGTTGTCAGAAACAAAGCTCGTCTCGTTGCTCAAGGATATACTCAAGTGGAAGGCATTGACTTCGATGAAACATTTGCTCCTGTGGCTAGACTTGAAGCCATACACATACTGCTAGCCTATGCAAATCATCACAACATACTTCTTTATCAAATGGATTTGAAGAGCGCCTTCCTCAATGGCAAGATTGAAGAAGAAGTGTATGTTGCACAACCTCCTGGCTTTGAAGATCCAAAACATCCTGACATGGTATACAAGCTCAACAAGGCACTGTATGGCCTCAAACAAGCCCCTCGGGCCTGGTATGACGCACTCAAATACTTCCTGAAGAGCAAAGGCTTAATACCTGGTTCTCTCGACCCCACTCTCTTCACGAAGACATATGATGGTGAACTGTTTGTGTGCCAAATATATGTGGATGACATTATCTTCGGCTACACCAATCAGAAGTACAGTGAAGAGTTTGGATATATGATGCAAGAGCAATATCAAATGTCTATGATGGGAGAGCTGAAGTTCTTTCTCGGTCTTCAAATACGACAGCAACGCAACGGCATCTTCATATCTCAAGAGAAGTATCTCAAAGATTGCCTGAAGAAGTTCGATATGCAAGACTGCAAAGGCTTCACGACGCCAATGCCGGCCAAGCATCATCTGGGTCCTGACGACAATGGTAAAGAGTTCGATCAAAAGGTATACCGCTCCATGATTGGTTCTTTACTTTATCTATGTGCATCTAGGCTAGATATTATGCTTAGTGTTTGCATGTGTGCTCGATTCCAAGCGGCACCAAAGGAGTCGCATCACTTAGCTGTGAAGCGAATTCTTCAATATTTGGCTCACACCCCAACTCTAGGATTATGGTATCCAAAGGGCTCAGAGTTTGATCTAGTTGGATTCTCGGATGCTGATTATGCTGGTGACAAGGTGGATCGCAAGTCTACATCAGGCACATGTCATTTTCTAGGACGATCACTTGTATGTTGGTCTTCAAAGAAGCAGAACCGTGTATCTCTCTCCACTGCTGAATCTGAATACATTGCTGCTGGATCTTGCTATGCTCAGCTTCTGTGGATGAAGCAAACGCTCAAGGACTATGGCATTCATCTGAAGCAAGTGCCACTCTACTGCGACAACGAAAGCGCCATCAAGATTGCCAACAACCTAGTTCAGCACTCGAAGACAAAGCACATTGAAATTCGTCATCACTTTCTCAGAGATCATGTTGTGAAGGAACATATTGATATCATACACGTCAACACTGAAGAGCAATTGGCAGATATCTTCACCAAGCCCTTGGATGAGAAGAGATTTTGCAAGTTACGGTGTGAGCTAAATATCCTGGAATCCTCAAATGTCCTGTGATCAGGCACACATTCTAACCCTTATGCATATTGATGACTTAGATGTGCAACACACGAAGTAAAGTATATCTTCAATCAATGAAGACATACATTCTAAGTGTGAATACATTAATGTGGAATTTGACTTCGGAGCACCACGATAATTGTGCACCGTGTCTTTGTCTAATACTTCTTATACGGTGGGTAACGCCACCACCAAATGTTCTATTTTGAAGTGTTTCACTCATGGCGTTACCTTGCTATGTCTTCACATTTGGTTTGGCTTCAATCTCAACATGTCTTCATGATTATCTTCACTATGTTGATTATATATATATATACTAGTGTTCCGTCCTCTACAACATTCACTTATAGCTATGTCTTCTTGTTGAATCTTTTGAACTAAGTGAATGTGATCGGACCCTAACCTCTCTATGCTATCTATCTCAAACTCTATCTCTCCAAATCATATGCATTCTATTGAAACTGTCGAATGTCTTCTCCGCGTCCTTGTCAGCAGAAGATACAAAGACAAATCTTAAGTCCACTTTCAATGCTCATTCCTCCACATGAAACCCAGAGAAGTAGGAACGACCACCCGACAATCCAGGCGTGCGTGGGACGTGGAACAAACCCCAAAATTCTGCATGATGGCCACGTATTCCTCAGATGCGAATCGCCAGGGGCACCTATGTAATAACGCAGTGCCGCCCCTGTACCTATAAATACACACTTCACGGCGGTCATTATCTCTTCTTCCACTCTCGCACGAACCCTAGCGCCATCGCTAGCCCTCGACGACGCCGGCGACGAAGCGCTTCGCTGCCGCAACCTCTCCAACGCCGTCTTCACGCCGACCGCGGACATCGTCCTCTCCGCCGTCGCCGTAGGTGTCCTCCGTCGCCAAGTTAGGGCACGAAAGAACGAACTGCTCAGCCTCATATTCCACTCCGTCTAGCAGTTCTTAGTGTGGTAAATAAAACTTCCTTTTTATGGCACCGTTGATCCTATGGCTTTGTCACTTTCTACCACAAGCAGTTTCTATTCACACAAGTTAGATCTCTCTCATACTGCATCTCATAACATGCCTAGTATATTCACTTATGCTTAACAAAGTAGTTAGATTCCTCACTTGTACTGATCTCTGGATTCGTACAAATCTAGAACCAACTCCTTATCTATGAGTGAATGTCTTCGCACGATGAGGTCAATGTCTTCTAAACTGATTTATATTCAAAATCTTCTGAGAATGCATATGACCTCTTCCCCTTCCCTCGCACCTTAATGCTGTCACAGGTACATGTCCGTGGGAGAATCCCTTGGTTCTCATAGTCTGCATTCATTTGCAGAATTCTTACAGCATCATACAAATTCTCCCGAAGCAAGTTCCTGTTTGTCCAGCAAGCGAAAATCTTTGAAGCCTTTGAACGTGTTGAAGCCTTTCAGTTTAAAGTTCATGGCTTCAGAGAAATCAGCAAGGAAGGGTGGCAGAAAGCATCATGGAGAAACATCTAGAGATCTGCCAGATGACCTCTCAGAACTGTACAAGACCGATCCTGAAGAGGATTACAATCAGCGCAAGACCCGAATCCAATGGATTCGAAGATATTGGGAAGAACAATGGTTCAAATACCGATTTGTAACCCAGGAATATGCTGAGAAAAATGCCATCAAGAGACCGTGGGGAGACATCCTATACAAGAATCTTCAACCCAGGTCCAGAGATGAAGCCATTGAACAAGGCTTCTATCCCTGCATGGTCCGTGGGCCACAACCTGCTGATGCACACCCATCGTCACTACTATGGTGTTGTGACGACATTCTGTTCAAGCGCAACTTCCAGTTTGCCCAGAACTCAGCGAAGCAAAACAAGAAGACATTGGGACTAGACTTCAACCCTGGTCCCTCAGCTCCAAGGGCTGATGGCACACGAGATGCAGAACCCAATGTCGTCAGTCCTTTCTGCAACCTTGAAGGCCTCATAACCCATATCTTGGTTCAAGGGACTGCAGTGAATGAGCCTGCAGCTGACGCTGAATCAGATGAAGCGCCTGCAGCGCCGAAGCCAAAGAAGTTGAAGAAGCCTAAAGCTTCAAAGCCTGCCCCTTCACCAAAAATCTCACGGGCGAAGCCATTGGCAACTGCACCTCCTGAAGACAGTGTGCAGTCCGAAGATTTATCACGCATCTCCAAGCCCCAGAAGGTCAAGAAGCCTCTGCCACACACCGGCCAAGAGCTAACAGCTGCTGCCATTCTGCGCAATGATGCCATTGATCTGTCAAGTGATGAAGATCTTGCAGATGACGCTCTTGAGCAACTCATCAAGAGCAAAGAAGAAGCAGAAATCTTCAATGATCTGCCTCTCTTTGATGTAACAGTCATTCACAACTTCATTGATGAATGGTTTGACACGCCAAACATCAGTTTCGACGATCTCCAACTACCCATTGGCCTCAATGTCGCCTTCCATGGCGCCATTGCTTCAGAGTTAGCTATCGCCCAGCGCATTGTCGAACTGAAGCAGAAGATTGACTTTGAGAAATCTCAGTTCAAGAAGCATATGGCCAAGCTCAACGTGCAAGACGTGAAGAATTTCAAGATTATGCTGCACGAGCTCAAGGAAGCCTTTCTAAAGAAACGTGCAGAAGCTCAGGGTTCTCGTGAGCGCATGAAGGTCCTGGCTGATAGGTGTGTGCAAGCCTACAATGAGGCTGAGAAGCGCAAGGCCCTTGGGCGTCCTGGCATCGACCCCAGGATGGCTGCCAAGAAGCAGAAGAAGCCCGCTATGGCTGAACTTGAAGCACCATGGCAGGA
Organism: Triticum urartu; assembly: GCF_056163025.1. Taxonomy (NCBI): domain Eukaryota; kingdom Viridiplantae; phylum Streptophyta; class Magnoliopsida; order Poales; family Poaceae; genus Triticum; species Triticum urartu. The sequence continues at coordinate 394,456,411 of NC_141876.1, read as the reverse complement.
GGCAGATCCCCTTGTCTTCCGAACTCGCATGACTGGCCCGAAGCCAAAGGCCAGGTCAACCGCTTCAGAACTGAAGAAGACCAGGACTGCTGAGGCTGAAGCAAGGAAGAGAAAACATCCTGAAGCCTCTGCTACTGCCCCCGCCAAGAAGAAAAGAAAGACCAAGAAGGAATGGGCTGCTCCCACAGAGCCCTTGATTGTTGAACCCATTTCCATGGTTCACCCCGACGCCGATCCACAAGAACGTCAACTGACTGTCCATGAGCCTGCTTTCACAGAGGCTCATGAAGCTGAAGACTTTCCAGCAGCTGATCCCATCGCTGCTGAAGACATTGGTCATCATGACCATGTTGAAGATGATGCAGCCCTTCCTCAGCTAGAACACCAACATGTATCATTGCCTGTGCTAACGCACAGCGAACTCATCAGCATTGGTCGTCCACTCACGCCAATTGCACATGATGCTTCATGGGCGGATCGCCCACAAGAGAATGAAGACAATCCGGCTGCATCAGCTGCGGAAGAAGAAGTCCCACAAGTTGCCACTCCCCTGTCCCACCAAGAAGCAGTTCTCGAGGAGGTTGAACATCTTGAGGCTGCCACCACCAACACCACTAAAGCCACTGACGCTGTCATGGCTGAAGCTAATGTGGAGCCCTCACCAACAAAAGCACCAGAAGTCAGCGAAGCCGCTGAACCCGCCACTTCTGTTCCTGAGTCTGCTGCCGGTCCCCAGTTCGACTATCATGTTGAGCACAGGCCTCAGGTACAGAAGCCAATCCCAAGATTGCCAAGGTTCCCAGGTCCTGCATCAGCACCTGGCTCCTTCAATATCAATGGCTTCAGAGCAGACAACATATTCTTCAACAGCTCCAGGAACCCCTACTCCAGGGAAAGAATATCATCTGATCGGTTCTGGAGTTATCCACAGTGAAGCTATTACTCATGCGTTCTTTAGAACCAAGGTCGCATCTTCCCACACAAGCGCCTTGACATTGAAGCAATAGCCGGTCTGCCCTGTCTGGAAGAAGCTCTGGATTGCTTCAAAGAGGTTGGACTGCTGCCATTCGTCACTGACCAAGAGCATTGGAATGAAGAGTTGCTGCTCCAATTCTATGCCACACTTCACATCCGCAGGTATAGCAGAGATCCGAAGACTTGGGTCCTGGAGTGGATGATAGGAAACGCTCATCACGAAGCCAAAGCCTTTGACATCATTGAGCTCATTGGTTTGCCCACTCCTGGCGATCTCTACGAGCATGGCTGTCAGCTTCATAGTGAAGCTATTGAGAGCATCTTTCAAAAGACTGAACCTAATATGAGTCAGATGCTCAGTATGATGAAGCCATTGCCCCAAGATGCTGCTTATCCCATGGAGTTCTTCATTGAAGACCTTGAGTATCTGCCAAGAACCATTTATCACATCATAAGGCGAACTCTCTGGCCAATCAAAGGACATTCTCCCCATGCCAAGCTGGAAGGTGCAATGAAGACTTTGGTCTTCTACATTCTTCATGGAAAATGCTTCAATACACAGGATTTCTTCATTCGCCAACTTGTTGCATCTGGCTCTGATCTGTTTGTTTGAAGTTCTACGCCCCTTGGGTGATGCGGCTGATCAAACTTCACTCCGCTATCTCATATCAGCCCTCGGCCCGCAACCATCGGATCTTTTTGCCTGATGTGGATATGTCTATTGAAGCCATCTATCCAGAGCCTGCCAAGGAACCTCTCAGTCTTCAGAATATAGAGCATCAAAGTTTCACTCAGAACATTGAAGGCGTTGAAGCCGTAACTCATGTGTATCCTTTGGCTGGCACTACACGTGCACCGCATCCTGCTCTCACTGAAGCCACTGACAGTACAACTGCTCCACGACCCAAGAAGCGCACTCACCGAGAGCTTCTTGTGGCTCTTCATCAGAAACAGGATAGGCATCATGACTGGCTGAAGCGTTAGATGCAAAGCCTCTTGGTGGATGTTAATCGCATTCGCAATCTTGCCACCAAGAATGCTTTTGTTGCCCATGAAACCTCTCGCCGCACATGGAAAGGGCTAACGCTGATGTGTTCTGAAGATGATCTTCAAGAGGATGGCTTCACTGAGCGATTCAAGTTTGACTCCACACCTCCTCGAAGGGCAGTGCTGCGACGAACTCCATCCCTTGAAGACTCTGAGTTCTGTTCCTCTGCTGCAACTGTGAATGCCAGAGTGATCGAAGATGAAGACGATGCTACTTCACCGCCACCTCCTTCAGCACGCTTCGACTCTGCTCCAAGCTCTTCATCACCGCCAAACACCACCAACGACCCTGCTGCTTCACCTACTCCTCATGGGAACGAGTAGATGCTCTATGTCTTCAAACCTTTTCGGTCCTTACTGACAAAAGGGGGAGAAGCATATGAAGTTTATAGTCTTCAAGCGGGTCCATATGGGCGGGTGCTTTATATTTTGCTTCGTGCTTACAACTCTCGTTTTGCTACATTTGGTTGTTTGAGTTGTAACACTTAAACTCGATGGTCGTCTGCTACTTATTTGCCACCTTGTGTTGCGATGATAAATTCCGCATGTGCGACGATAAATTCCGCACTTAGATCATTCTGCAGACGTCCATTTTCCATTATGCATGTCATTATCTTCATATACTTTCACATCCATAGTGGATTGTCATCATAAGTTGAAGTGGATCTCCACAAGTACAACCTGCCATGTGCATTTGCATTCCAAAAGCAAATTACTTATATGCACATCTTCAGGGGGAGCCCTTGCAACTTATGAAGACAATTCCTTATCCTTTACAATTTCATAGATTATATTCCCCGTTTAAAACTTCAACTAGTTTGTCATCAATCACCAAAAAGGGGGAGATTGTAAGTGCATCTAGTGCCACCCCTAGTTGGTTTTGGAGTATTGACGACAAACCTAGTTGAGGGACTAATGTGTTTGTGAGAATTGCAGGATAACACAGGTAGAAGTCCCTCATTGATTCGGTTCTCCTACCAGAGATGACCCCTAAAAATGTATGAAGACATTGAAGTCAAAGGTGGTATATGAAGATATTCACATTGAAGACTATGACAAGAGAAGACACCACATGAAGCCTATGGAGCTCGAAGACTTAGATCTTTCGTAGTTCTCTATCTTCTGTGTTGAGTCATAGGAACCACCGTACTGTTAACTGGGGTCCAAAAGAACCAGTCAGAATGACTGAAGTGATGCTTAAACAAAACCTATGTCTTCGAGTGAAGACTTTGAGAGCGAATCTTATCCAGAGTCGGGCAAGTCAGCTTTGCTTGAAGCCCAAGTAAAGTTGTCGTGTGTGTTTGAAATCTGACCGTTGGAACACGTGTCAGTTCCTTAGTGACCCAGGGTCATTTCGGACAAATTAGGTCGGGTTGCCAAGTGGCTATAAATAGCCCACCCCCTACAACCATAAACGGTTGGCTGCTCAGATTCAGAGTACGGCTTTTGTCGTTTGAGAGCAACCAACCTCAAAGCCTTTGAGAGAGAATTCCTTGCGAGGATAAAGCCCTAACCACCCAGAGCCAAAGAGAATTAGGCATCACTTAAGTCTTCTTGTCTGTGTGATCTGAAGACTTATTACACTTGAGGACTGTGCATCCTCCAGCCGGTTAGGCGTCGCGTTCTGAGCATCCAAGAGACATTGTGGATTGCCGGTGAACGAAGTCTGCGAAGGTTTGGGAGTCTACCTTGATGACTTACCAGAGTGATTGGGCAAGGTCTGTGTGACCTTAGCTCAAGGGGAATACGGTGAGGACTGGGTGTCCTGAGCTGCGTGTTCAGGACTGGGTGTCCGGGACTATGTGTCCTAAGGTTTAAATACCTAGCTGCCCTAACTAGACGTACAGTTGTCACAGCAACTGGAACTGGTCCAACAAATCATTGTCTTCAGCGAGTCACTGGTTTCATCTTCCCTTCCCTTTACTTACTGTTACTCCTTGTGAAGTTATTGTATGTTCGCACTATCTTTTGTCTTCACTGAGTGACTGCATGTTCTGTGTGGCTTCACAATATCTTCCTAACTGATCCTTACTACATTGCTGCTATTAGTCATTGTGCTTTCACTCTATTGAATACTTGACTATGGCTTGCCTAGTGTAGTCTACCTTCCGCTGCAGGGTAATAGGTTTATTTCTATCGTTTTCCTTCATAACTTCCACGTTTTGAAGACTTTCATAAAAATCGCCTATTCACCCCCCCTCTAGTCGATATAACGCACTTTCACCAAGTGGCTTCATCCTCCGTGTGGTGGCTCCACTGAACCTTGCAAAACTTGATAACCTTGCTGCGGGTGACTCGACTGGCATATTCTAGAATCTTAACTGGTTTCTCCTCATAGGTTAAAGCACTGTCCAACTGAATTTCTTCCAGTGGTACCATATCCCTCAGCGGTATGTCAGCCATTTCTGCGTCGCACTTCTTCAACTGGGATACATGAAACACGTCATGAACTCCTGACAGTCCTTCGGGTAATTCCAAGTTGTAGGCTACTTCTCCCATACGCTCCAAAACTTTGTATGGGCCTACAAAACGTGGCACTAGTTTTCCCTTAACTCCAAAGCGCTTAACTCCTCGAAGTGGAGATACTCGAAGATAAACTCGGTCTCCTACTTTCTAAACTGTCTCCTTGCGTTTAGAATCTGCATAACTCTTCTGCCTGGACTGAGCTACCTTCAGCCTATCGTGAATCAATTTCACTTTCTGTTCAGACTCCTTTATCAGATCCGGTCCAAACAACTGGTGATCTCCAACTTCATCCCAAGACAATGGGGTCCTGCACCTCCTTCTGTACAAGGCTTCAAAAGGGGCCATCTTCAAACTGGTTTGATAGCTGTTGTTGTAAGAGAACTCTGCATATGGCAAATTCTCATCCCAACTAGATCCATAATCTAGCGCACAAGCTCTTAGCATATCCTCCAAAATCTGATTGACTCTCTCGGTCTGTCCATCTATCTGCGGGTGGAAAGCTGTGCTAAACTCCAGTCTGGTTCCCAAAGTCTCATGCAACTGATTCAAGAACTTTGAGGTAAACTGGGTTCCTCTATATGATACAATGCTCCTTGGAACTCCATGCAGACATACAATCCTGGTCATGTATATCTTTGCCAACTTTGGACTGGTATAGGTAGTCTTCACTAGAATGAAATGAGCTACCTTTGTCAAACGATCGACTACAACCCATATCGAGTCATAGCCTGAACGTGTTCTGGGCAATCCTGTAATAAAATCCATGCCTAGCTTATCCCACTTCCATTCGGGTATCGGCAATGGTTGTAGCAATCCTGCTGGCTTCTGATGCTCTGCCTTCACTCTCTGACATACATCACAAACTGCTACATATTCCGCAATATCCTTCTTCATTCCGGTCCACCAGAAAATATCCTTCAAATCCAAATACATCTTGGTATTTCCTGGGTGAATCGAGTATGGTGAGTCATGGGCCTCTTGCAGAATTAGCTTCCTAATCTCCGGATCATTTGGTACATAGACACGGTCTTCAAACCATAAGGTATCGTGCTCATCCTCATGAAATCCCTTAGCTTTTCCTTTGCTCATTTTCTCCTTAATAGAAGCAATTTCCTTGTCAGTCCTTTGAGCTTTTCTGATCTTATCCATCAAAGTAGACTGAATCTCCAATGCTGCTACATAGCCTCTTGGAACTATTTCCAAACATAGCTCTCGTAGATTTTCGGCTAACTCCCCTGGTAAATCTCCCATCATTAGGGTGTTGAGATGGCTCTTATGGCTTAATGCGTCAGCTACTACGTTAGCCTTTCCGGGGTGATAATGCAATTTCATATCATAATCCTTGATGAGCTCCAACCATCTCCTTTGTCTGAGGTTCAACTCCTTCTGTGTGAAAATATACTTCAAACTCTTGTGATCCGTGTACACCTCGCAATGGTTTCCAATCAGAAAATGTCTCCAAGTCTTCAATGCATGCACTACGGCTGCTAACTCCAAATCATGTGTAGCATAATTCAACTCATGAGGCTTAAGCTGTCGTGAGGCATATGAAACAACTCTGCCTTCCTGCATAAGCACTGCTCCAAGTCCTCGACGTGAAGCGTCGCAATACACCTCATAATCCTTGGTCTGATCCGGTAAAATCAACACGGGTGAGGTAACCAAACGTTTCTTCAACTCCTAAAAACTAGCCTCACATTCCTCCGTCCATATGAACTTGGTATCCTTCTTCAACAATTCCATCATAGGCTTCGCAATCTTTGAGAAGTTCTCAATAAACCTCCGGTAGTATCCTGCGAGTCCAAGAAAACTCCGGATCTCTCCCTCGGTGGTTGGTGGTTCCCACTTGGTCACGGTATCAACTTTAGTGGGATCTACTGCTATACCTTCTCCGGATATAACGTGTCCGAGAAATCCAACTTCCTTCAACCAAAACTCACATTTGCTAAACTTGGCATATAATTGATGTTCTTTGAGCTTTCCAAGAACCAAACGCAAATGTTCCTTATGCTCCTCTTCATTCTTCGAGTAAACCAGGATATCATCAATGAACACTACGACGAACTTATCCAAGAACTCCATAAACACCTTGTTCATCATGTTCATAAAATATGCAGGTGCGTTAGTCAGACCAAATGACATAGCGGTATACTCCATACCTGGTGGTAAAAGCCATCTTGGGTATATCCTGTTCCCGAATCTTCAACTGGTGGTATCCTGATCGCATATCGATCTTGGAAAATACCTTAGCTCCTTGCAATCGATCAAACAGATCATTGATCATCGGTAGTGGGTACGTGTTCTTGATGGTTACTTCATTTAATCCTCGATAATCGACAACCATCCTTAATGATCCATCCTCTTCTCTACTAGAAGTATTGGCGATCCCCAAGGCGATGAACTTGGGTGAATATATCCTTTATCCAGTAACTCCTTAATCTTCTTCTTAATTTCCACCAAATCCTTTGCAGGCATACTATATGGTCTCTTTGATATTGGCCCTATGCCTAGCAAAAGCTCAATCAAAAACTCAATATCTCTATCTGGTGGCATGCCTGGCAACTCTTCTGGAAATACTTCAGGGAAATCCTTCACTACTGGTACTTCCTCCTGCACAACTCCGGTTAAACAATTTACTCGAGTCCTCTTTGGCACATGTCGGGATACCTACTTGATCCTTCTCCCTTCTGGGGTGGTAAGTAAAATTGACTTACTGGCACACTCAATATTCCCTTCATACTTTGACAACCAATCCATGCCTAATATTACATCCAATCCTTGGGATTCCAACACTATTAGGTCTGAGGGAAAAACATAGTTACCAATTCTTAATGGTAACCGATCAGACCATAGACTAGCCATATATTCTGCTCCAGGCGAAGTTACTAACATGGGTGACCTAAGGGCTTGGGTTGGTAGTTTATACTTATCCACAAATCCCCTTGATATGTATGAATGCAATGCACCAGTATCGAAAAGAACGAGTGCAGTAAATGACTTAACCAAAAACTTACCGATTACTGCATCCGGCTGCTCTTCAACCTCCTCCACGTTAACGTGGTTCGCCTGTCCCCTGTTGAAAGGGTTCGGCTTCTTCCCAGAGCTTCCATTGCCATTTCCATTCTGGGATTCAGGACATTCATTGGCATAATGTCCGGTCTTCTGGCACTTAAAACAAGTGACTTGGCTCAGGTCTTTCTTGGCTGGGGTTGATGGGTTGGTGCGGTTCTGGCCATTGCTTCCTGCATTCCCATTACCATTCCTGGGACCATTGTGATTGTGCGAGCTTCCTCCTCCATGGGTATGCTGAAAATGTCCTCCCAGCCTAGGGGTAAATCGTGGCTTCTACTGAGCTCCTGAATTGTACTTTCCTTGTGCATACTTCCTCTTGCGATTCTCAATTTGCTGTTGTTTCCCTTCAATCATAAGAGCACGATCTACCAACTCCTGGTAGTTGTTGAAGGTTGCTACCATCAACTGCATGCTCAACTCATCACTCAGTCCTTCCAGAAACTTCTCCTGCTTTGCTGCATCCGTAGCAACGTCATCTGGGGCATAACGTGCTAATTTACTAAAGTCCTCCGCATACTGGCCAACTGTCCGTCCTCCTTGGAGTAATTTACGAAACTCTCGCTTCTTCATGGCCATAGCTCCTGCTGAGACATGGGCAGTACGAAAAGCCTGCTGAAACTGGTCCCATGTGATAGTATCGACGGGGAAAGTGGCTGTGAAATTTTCCCACCATTATGCTGTGGGTCCTTCAAGTTGATGTGCGGCAAATTTCACCTTCTCCGCATCTGTGCATCCTGTTGTGGTCAACTCTCTAGCTATCTTGCAGAGCCAGTCATCTGCTACTATCAGCTTGGTGCTACTGGAAAACACCGGCGGATTCAGCCTAAGAAAACGGGCTAAGTGATCAACAGGTGGTGGTGGTGGTGGGTTGTTGTTGTTGTTCCCCTGGTTCTGATTCTAGACTAGTAACTGCATCAATGTTTTCTGCTGCTGGATCAACTGAGTGAGCTCCGGTGGAAAGGTAAATCTGGGGTCACATCTCGGAGGCATCTGAGGGTTTAGAAAATATGAGATTTAAGAATAGAGGGGGGGGGTCTAAAGAGAAAACACTACCCATATGCACATGAGGCAAAAGCAAACAATTCACTTCATTCAATCAATCAAACAAGGGCATACAATCGATCTAACTATCACAAAAGTGCTCGGACTACTATATTTACATGGTGGACTACTAGTACTGTTGGGGTGGTCTACTAGAAATATTCTTCGGTTGCAGACTCCATGATATCTGCTCCTGCTTCATCAACATAGTCATCATCGCTATCATCTGGATCCGAGTTGGTGTTGTTGATGATGATGTAGTCTTTCGGGCAAATCTGCTTGGGTTCTTCGTCTTCTTCTACTGGTGTAGGGCCTCCCATAAATATTCCAATCTTCTTGATCAGATCGTCATTCTTTTCCACTAATACTTCAATTTCTTCTTCAAAATCTTCACGTGTATTCTTGAGTTCTTCCTCCAGTTCCTTGATTCTTGTCTTTGCCTTCTTCAGGTCTATCATGTCGGCGCACATCTGGTTCTCCTGATGTCGAATGTGCTGGTTTAACTCCTGGATAAAAGCTGCAATGGATATATCCTTTCTGGTGCTGATCATCTCCCAGTGCTCATCTCGGCGCCCACAAATCTGGTAGATAGTATCCTTGAGATCATTGCGGTAGACTTCTCCAATGCATCCCATAGCGATGTGAGCCGCCATGCTCTTTCCTAGATTCCAAGTTGGTGCATCGAAAGAAAACTCTATGGGCTCAGTGACTGTCATGAACGTCCTTCCTGGAACTTGAACTTGAATCATCCAGCGCTCTTCTTCAGGTAGAGTGGCGTTGTAGGTTCCGGTGAAGCTTGGTACTCCTATGTTCAGGTATCTAGTGACTTCCTTCAAGTGACGTCCAAAGGGTGTGTCTTCATCTGGTTGAGTGAACTTGTTCCTTGCATCCGCCATCCTAAAAGAGTAGAAAAGATGAGAGGTCAGAAGAGAAGAGAGTGAGTAGTGATCTAGGTCTTTAGCTTAGTGGTCGTGTCCTACAGTCAGCATGTGCTCTGATACCATCTTGTAGCGACCAGACCTCAAACAGTCCAATCTCTATGCTCCGGTGTCATCCCTGGATCAGTAATGCTGACACCACATAGTACTTGAAGGATTTATAGCAGAGTAGAAATCACACACTTATTACATCGAGTGTCTCAAAAGAGAACTTATTACAATAAATATGGCTTAAGGCCATCTAATAACGATAACAGCGGAAGGCATGGAAGATAAGTGAGTCCATCAACTCCAACGGCATCACTGAGTATAGAACCACGACCTAAAACTCCTTAATCATCGTCTGAAAAGTCTGCAACATTAACGTTGCAGCCCGAAAACGGGTCAACACATGGAATATGCTGGCAATGTAACACATAGAGAGTAATGGAATGAAACAACTATTCTATATGCATATTTGGCTGGTGGAAAGCTCTATGGTTACAGTTTTGTGTAAAGCCAATTTTTCCCTACTGCAAAGGAATAAATTTATTTAACTATCATGGTGGTTGTTAAACATTGAGAATGGTTGACAGCATTCTCAATCCCAATTAAACATCATCATTAAACAAAACCCAACAAAATTAATTTTAGAGTAACATGTTGAGATTCACATGATAATCCAGGTACTAGATACTCAAGATGTCCATAACCGGGGACATGGCTAACCATGATTAGTTTATACACTCTGCAGAGGTTTGCGCACTTTTCCCCACAAGACTCGATCTCCTCTGTTGGATTTCTCGCACTACATGGTGTTTGAGAAACGGATGATCGAGACATAGTCTTTCAGAAGCACTATCACCTTACGATGGGTAGACCGTACCACCTACATCCCCTCCATCTGCTAGTCTACCACTGTAAGAGTTCGCACAACTTAGTCAACTATGCTAGAGCCCATAATAGCTTGTGGCTGCACACGGAAGTTTCTAGCATGAATAATCTCATGATCCCTTTGAGCCTGGGTGGCGGTCCAAAAGAAAACAAGCAAATCCTGGAATACCCAGGTGCCTCAATCCACCCAGATGTGTCTTTAAGTTGCCACCTTAAATAAACCATTAATTAACAATCTCACATCTGTCATGGATACACTCACCCAATCCACGTCTACTAGCATAGCATAGCAATAATAAGCAAACGTAGAGTAACTCCCAAAGGTTTGATAATAAACAGGTAATAGGTTCTATCTCAACTACTTCCCAAACCCACAATTTAATTAGATCCTAGAACATGTAATGTGTGAGGATTGATCTAATGCAATAAAACTGGGTAGTAGGAGGTATGATCAAATGTTACTTGCCTTGCTGCTGATCCGGGAAACCTAGCGATTCGAAGTAACAAGCGGCGCACTCCGGGAACTCTATCGCAGACAAACAAGCATACAATAAGTACTCGACTAATGCACAGGTAAAACTCAAATAAGAGATCTAACCAGAAAGTTCAATTTAAGAACTCCGGTTGGCAAAAGAATCAAATCGAACGAAGCAACGAAAGACAAACAGCAAAAGAAACAGGCTTCGTTCACTATTCTGGATCTAAGGCAATTTTTACAATGGCAAAAACTTGTTTAAGTTGGTTAAACGGAAAGAGGGTTTCGAGACGAAACTCCAGGCGCTTGAATCTCCCGATTCCGATAAACGAGCGAAAAGTTATACTAAAACGAAAATCGGCTCAGAAATCACGATCAGAAAAATCACAGATTTAATCTGAGAAAAAGAAAAATGACGAGCGTTCGTTAAGACGAATGAACAGACGAACACTCACTATTTAAATAAACGGATCAATTTAAAAAAACCGAAACTAAAAAAACGACAAAACTGTCAGAAAACCGAACGGTTTTTCTAAAAAAAAACGGCGGCGGGATCGAGGTAAACCTCGGGCGGCGGGTCCGGTGGCAGCGGCGGCGGCTCCGGCTCCGGCGGCGGCTCCAACGGCTCCGGCGGCGGGCGGTGGCAGCGGCGGCGGCGGCGCGGGGCGGGAGGGGGCGGCACGGGGAAGGCGGCGGCGCGGCAAGGCGGCGGCGGTGAAGGCGGTGGCGGCGCAGGGCTAGGGCGACGCGACGCGGCTAGGGTTTGGGGGGGCTTCCGGCTGGGCCTCCCCGGCTTTTAAAGCCGGACGGGCCTTAGTGTCCGGGTCGGACACGGCCCGTAGGTCGGTTGCGCGTTTTTTTATAAATAGTTACGCTCAAAAAAAACAAAAGGACTACTAAACGGACTCCAAAAATCCCGAAATAAAATTTCCCAGGCTTCTAAAATCAAGCCGCACAGGATGATAATTTATTTGGGGCCTAAATGCAACTTTGAAAAACGCACATTTTTCATAAATTCAAATAAAATAGCAAATGAAACCCAATAAAATCTTATTTGATTTTTTATTAAATCCTCAATATTTCTTTATTTTGGGAAAGTCATTTTATTCCCTCTCTCATAATTTTTATAATAGAAATAATTGAAGATAAAATAAATAAAATCAAATGATCCTATTTTCAAAATTTGAGGCAACTCAAATATGAAAATAACGAAATCCCCAACTCTCTCCGAGGGTCCTTGAGTTGTGTGAAATTTCTAGGATCAACCGAAATGCAAAAATTATGATATGCAATGATGATCTAGTGTATAACATTCCAAATTGAAAATTTGGGATGTTACACCAAGGGTGCTGCTGAGGCTGCCGCCAAGGGGCCGGTCGGGGAGACTGGCAGGGCCGCTGCCGAGGAGGGGGTGGTTGATGACCAACCTTCGTCCTCTGCTGCCTCTGGCTCGGGCAAGTACCTGAAGGTGAGCGACGACCTATTCATCCACCTCACAGGGATGGCGAGCACCAGGGCGTCCACCGAGGGGGAGGTGTTTGATGACGAGGTGCTCGCCGCCGCCTGGCTTGAGGTTGTTGACGAACCGAGCGCCGGTGGTGGCGGTTCCCAGGAAGAGCGGCTCCTCCAGGCCATGAGCCCAAATTCCAGAAGCTCCAGGCGCTTCACCGTGCCCGCCTGGACAAGGACAAGTCCAGGATGGCAGCAGTGGACAAGGTGGAGGTGGATCTCGAGGAGCGCATCACCGAGACGCGGGCTTGGTTCCGCCAGGCCTGTGAGGAACTGAAGATCGCCCAAGATCTGCTGGCCGAGCGCAAGCAGGAGCTTATCCTAAAGCAGGCCGACGTCGAGATGGCCCAGGAGGCGGCAAAAGCGCAGGCCACCAAGGACGAGGCCGCTCGGCACCAGCACCAGGCCGTGTTGAACTCGCAGGAGGAGGACCTCGCCGCTCATGAGGAGAAGCTTGTTGCGACACTCTGCAACAAGGATGAGGAGGTCGAGAAGCTTGTCGTGCAGCGGACCCAGGAGCTGGAGCGGAGGCACAAGGAGTCACTCAATGCTCAGGCCCAGGTCCAGGCTGGCAAGGTGAACGAGCTGGAAGTGGAGCAGGACGGACTGAAGAAGCAGGTCCTGGAGCTGGCAGAGGAGAGGGATGCAGTCAAAGGCGCTTTGGCTGACGCGCAGGCCACAGTCCTCGAAAAGGTCGAGCTGCTCTCCAAGGCCAATGATTCCATCAGGGACCTGAAGCTGAAGCTGGAGGGCCTCGAGGGGACGCTTTCAGAGGTCAGGGCCCAGGAGGAGACCCTGAACAAAGATCTAGAGGCTGAGAGATAGCTGCGGAGGAACGACGCCGCCAACCACGCGGATTTTGTGAAGGGCGAAAACCTCTGGATCAGCCGCCTCGCCGACATAGCCGGCAGGATCACCACGCAGCTGGCTACCATGGGGATGCCGAACGTGAGGTACGCCCCGGAGCCAAACGTGAGTCCCAACGCCAAACTGACCCTGTTCTTCGAGGGTGTTCTCGGAGCCCTGGAGCAATTCCGCTCCAACAGAGTGACCTCCCTGGCCAATGAGGCCGGAAAGCTTTGCCGGGGTGCCCTGATCAAGGTCGTCAACAAGGTGGCGTACTGGAACCCCAACCTCGACTTCAACGCCGCGCTGGAGAGCTTGCCGGAGGGTGTGGACCTCGCGGCGCTCGAAGAGCGTATCGAGCCCATCATCAGCCGCGTCGATGGAGTTCGGAGGATAGAGAGCCAACGCCGGGACTAGGCACCCCGTTTCTCATCGGCGCTGCAGGTTCATGACCAAGACATTTTTTATCTTTAGTTAGAATTGCAGCAACAATTGGTGTAATATAACTCTGCAGTACTTTGAGACGATGCATGTTATTTTCCTGTTCGAGCTTTCTTTGTATGTACAACCTACGCTCAACTAGATTGGCTTGCCGGGGCGCGAACCCAGGCTGCAGCGTTTCGAGGGCGGATCCTCACAACCGGCTGGGTGTGCTTGCGGCCAAGTAAACCACCTTGCCGTTCTCAGGACGGCTGCTTGAACTGTTGAGCAGACTCGAAAAAGAACAAGGGCGTTGCCACTAGCGGGAAGGCCACCTTGTCGTTCTCGACGCGGCCACTCAAACTGTTGAGCAGACACAAAACAGAACAAGGGCGTTGCCAATAGCGGAAGGCCCCCATCGCGTGCAGGTTTTTCATACCAAGAGCAGGATCTCCAAGGAAAACAACCTTATACATAAAAGAGTTATTCAAGTTTCGAATGACTTAGCTTTTCTGTCACCGCGCGAGCATTTACTGCATCCACAAATGATGCCGCTTGTTCGGTCGTCTTCTTCCTTAGAGTGACGACCATGATCAAGCTGTTGCGCCAACTAGACCAGATTTTCATAGCTGCGCCCCCTACCTAGCGCCCCAGAGATGTCGGTGGAAACGACACCTATGGAATCACTGGGATCCCTTCTACGGTTGGCGGGCGCGGGTTTGTGCAAAGAGCGGGTCTAGTATCTAGCACAAAGATCGTTTAACCAGATTCGGGCCGCAAGGATGCGTAATACCCTAATCCTTCTTTGGTGTATATTTGAGTGTTCTTGAGCTTTCGAACAAGCTGCGGTGCGTGCGTAGTACAAAAGATCCGAATCCTTCTCCAGTACGCCTCGGGCCTCCTTTTATAGTCAAAAGGGGTCGCCACAATGGCAGACATGAGGTGGAAAGGTATACAGTGGTTAAGTCTATCCTCTGGCACCGTCGGACAAACACATTTAATGTACTGCCGACGTGCCCTTCTTGCTTTATCGGGGATGGCAAGGAAGCTCGTCCCAGTTGTCGCCACCTTGCCTGGCTCCGACACACGTCCGAGATGATGAGGCGTTGTAGTGCCACGTTGGCTGGCTGCTGGGCTGGCGCAGTGGCAGAGTCTTCATGAAGATCTGCATGCCACCACGTAGGTGCTTGCTAAATTTGCCTGGAGGCTGCGCCTCGCCACATAGGTGCCTGCCCAGCTGGTTGGGCTGGTAGCTGTATGGGGACGGCGGTGGAGTCTTGGCATACGTGGGCATGGCTGTGGCCCCACAGGTGTCCTCGGCAAGGGTCTTGTAGGGGCCCCGGCAAGGGTCTTGCCACGGCATCACGGTCGTCCCCGGCAAGGATCTTGCCGGGGGTCTCGTGGATTTCCTCGGCAAGGATCTTGCCAAGGATCGTTGTCTTCTGCTCCTAATCTGGTCTTGTGTGCTTATGATCTTCACAAAGATTTGTATGTCACCATGGAGGTGCCTCCCAAGCCTTGGTTCCAATGTGGTTAATGGTGTTGGAACCCTTGGGCTCAAGGGTGGCGTGCTCTGCTGGCGTTGGGCAAGCTGCCCCGACAAGGCTCTTGTTGGGGCTGTGGAGGCCGCCCCGACAAGGGTCTTACCGAGGGAGTCCACCTCGCCCTATTTCTCTTTGTGTCTCTGGGCTTGGCGTTGTTCTGGTTGTCTTGTGGTTTTGCTTCCTATGCCCCGCTAGGTGTGGTCGCAGGCGCGACTCTAACTATCTGCGCACAAGTAAAGGGGTATAAAAGAGAGCCCCTACTTTTGTGCACCGACAATCCATGACAATATGACTTTTATGTGAATATAAACAAACATAAACCATTAAGTTGTCTTTCTTGTCCAACGTCAACAATTTTGGCATCTAATATTTTGATGAGGGCTCAGAATCACAAAAGATTTCTAGGATAGTACATTTATATGTGAATCTTCTCTTCCCTTATTAATTCTTTCATGAGTTGCATCATTGACTAATGCTATGTTTGTCAATCTCTAATAAAATTTTCTACTTATACTTTTCCTTATGTGGTGTCATCACCTACCATAAGATTAGTATATGATCTTCTTGATTTATTTCCTTTCCTTTATTTAATTCCTTTCTTTTTACTGCAGTAAGAAAGTAAAGAAAGCAAAAACTCAAACTAACTTTATTATATATCTTGCACACGATTACAAGGATAGATCACTAAGAAAACTCTCAAAGAAGAAAGGATCAAACTAAACTTTTATTCATCTAAAGCAAAAGATCAAACTAAAATAAGTAAAGGAAAAAAGATAGTGGGATGATACGATACCGGGGAATCTCCCCCAAGCTTGGCGTAAGCCAAGGGGAGTGCCCATACCGGATACTCAATTCTCCTTTGGTGGTGAATATGATGGTGATGGTGATGAAGCGATCCTATCCTTAAGGATCAAGAGATTGTCCAATCGACGGATGACGCTCTGGAGGTGGATGACATGCTATTGATGCAGAATATTTTCACGAGTGAGATACTTATTTTGTATGTGAACTATTTCAATGATGCAAAAGGCTTCAATCTCAGTAGGAGTAAGGTGAGCAAGGAAGGTTTAAGGATATCTTCCTCTTCCTCCTCGGCTGGTAGTGCTTGTTCGAAGACCGGAGGCTGATCTACGGTAACCTCCTTGCTCTCATCTCCCCTGACGGCTTCTGCGGGCTCTTCTCTCTTCAGCTCGATCTTCATCAACCAAGAATCCTCTTCCATGTTGTTGGAGGAAGAAGAAGACATGATGCCTGACTCAACATATCTGATCGAACACAGCAAGAAAAAAGAACATGGGATTTCTCCACGATACGGTGATCATCAGGTTCGGGGAGTATATATAGATTTTTTTATCTTGGGGGACAAGTGATCTGTAGAAAAACATAGTCCGGAAGGTGTCCCAGGTGGGCACAACCCACCTGGGCGCGCCAGGCCTGGCGTGCCTTGGTGTCTTGTGCCCACCAGGGTACGCTTCCTGGAAGTTTCTTATTTTCCTATTCTGCTAAATATTCCAAAAATGATAAATAATATTTTTGCGGAATTTTTGGAGTCTGTTTACTTACCGTATCATGTACCTCTATAGGATCGAAAGTATGTCTAGAGGGGGGGGATGATTAGACTACTTGACCAAATAAAAACTTAACCTTTTCCCAATTTTAGTTCTTGGCAGATTTTAGCTATTTTAGGACAAGTCAAGCAATCATCACACAATTCAAGCAAGCATGCAAAGAGTATATTGGCAGCGGAAAGTAAAGCATGCAACTTGCAAGAATGTAAGGGAAGGGTTTGGAGAATTCAAACGCTATTGGAGACACGGATGTTTTTCCCGTGGTTCGGATAGGTGGTGCTATCCTACATCCACGTTGATGGAGACTTCAACCCACAAAGGGTAACGGTCGCGCGAGTCCACACAGGGCTCCACCCAAGGGCAACGGTTGCGTGAGTCCACACAAGGATCCACCCACGAAGGGTCCACGAAGAAGCAACCACCCACAAAGGGTCCACGGAGAAGCAACCTTGTCTATCCCACCATGGCCATCGCCCACGAAGGACTTGCCTCACTAGCGGTAGATCTTCACGAAGTAGGCGATCTCCTTGCCCTTACAAACTCCTTGGTTCAACTCCACAATCTTGTCGGAGGCTCCCAAGTGACACCTAGCCAATCTAGGAGACACCACTCTCCAAGAAGTAACAAATGGTGTGTAGGTAATGAACTCCTTGCTCTTGTGCTTCAAATGATAGTCTCCCCAACACTCAACTCTCTCTCATAGGATTTGAATTTGGTGGAAAGAAGATTTGAGTGGAAAGCAACTTGGGAAGGCTAGAGATCAAGATTCATATGGTAGGAATGGAATGTCTTGGTCTCAACACATGAGTAGGTGGTTCTCTCTCAGAACATATGAGTTGGAATGATGTGTGTGTTCTGATAGCTCTCTCACTGAATGAGAAAGAGGTGGAGGGGTATATATAGCCTCCACACAAAATCCAACCGTTACACACAATTTACCAATCTCGGTGGGACCGAATCAGAAAACTCGGTCTGACCGAAATAGTAAACCTAGTGACTGTTAGGAATTTCGGTGGGACTGACATGCAACTCGGTAGGACCGATTCGGTTAGGGTTTGGGCATAACGTAATCTCGGTGAGACCGATTACACAAACTCGGTGAGACCGAATTTGGTAATTAGCTAACCAGAGAGTTGGTCAGGCAAACTCGGTGGGACCGATTTGCTCTTTCGGTGAGACCGAGTGGAACTCGGTGAGACCGAAAAGTTACAAAGAGGAAACACTGAGTTTACATTGCAATCTCGGTGGGACCGATTCGCTCTTTCGGTGGGACCGAAAAGTTACGGAAGGGAAACAGAGAGTTTGCAACCCCATCTCGGTGGGACCGAGATCCTTATCGGTAGAACCGAATTGCTAGGGTTTGGCAGTGGCTTAGGACAAGTGAAACTCGGTGGCGCCGGATAGGAAGAATCGGTAGGACCGAGTTTGGCTTAGAGTTTAGGTCATCAGTGGATATGGGAAAGTGGTTGAGGGTTTTGGAGCATATCACTAAGCACATGAAGCAAGAGGCTTATTAAGCAACACCTCATCCCTCCTTAATAGTTTTGGCTTTTCCTATGGACTCAATGTGATCTTGGATCACTAAAATATAAAATGAAGAGTCTTGAGCTTTTGAGCTTGAGCCAATCCATTGTCCTTAGCATTTTGAGGGTTCCACTTTCACATCCATGCCATGCCAATCATTGAGCTTTCCTGAAATAATTATCTTGGAATAGTATTAGCTCAATGAGCTATATGTTGTTATGAATTACCAAAACCACCTAGGGATAGTTGCACTTTCAATCTCCCCCTTTTTGGTAATTGATGACAACATATAGATCAAAGCTTCGACAAATGATAATAAGCATGAAATATATCGTCACTTTGAGAAGTATGTGATAAGTAAGAGCTCCCCCTAAATTTGTGCATATTTAAAATTTGCTTTGGACTGCAAATGCACAAAGAATTAGAATCATGGGTTACTCTTCCATGTCACATACATCTTGGTGGAGCGCTCAAAAATGATAAGATTGAAATACATGCACTCATCACCAAGAATAGTGAATGATCACAAACGATAGATAGAATGATAATATTTAAGCAAGCATCAAGTAAACATTAAGTGTAGCTTATGATCAAACACATGATCATCGATGTCTCACAAGCATAAGGACGTAGTATCTCACGCACAAGCAAACAAAGTTCGAAAAACCACCAAATAAAGCAAGAGAGAAAAGCAACACTCTCTCTCTCGAAGCCTATGATCTATACATCTTCTCCCCCTTTGGCAACAAGTTACCAAAAAGTTCCTAGAAAATGCATAGCACTAGATCGACGCTCAGGCTTGATCTTCAGGTGGTGGTGGAGTCCGGATCACTCCAAGGACGAAGCCTTCGGTAGACGTGGTCGGAGTGGAAGCTGAAGTGGATGCTGGAGCTGGTGGAACTGAGGCTGTGGCTGGTGCAGACGTTGTAGCTCTGGTGTCAGCAACTGGCAGTGTAGACAACCTCGGACCTCGTGGCACCCTCGCAAACGCATGAGTCGTGGTCCTGCCTCTCCTCTCATTCATGTCCTCCTGGAGCTGCTCCACTGCAGACTGAACTTCTGTTACCTTGATGTCCAAGTCATAGAACCTCTGTTCCATGATCCTCTCTAAACTCGCCTGGTTCTGAGTCAGGGTGGCTATACTCTGCTCAATCCGCAGGGTGGACGCAATCAAGTAACTGAGCTGCTCTTGTTTGGTTTTTAAGAAATAATCAGATGCCTCCGCTTGAGTAGGCATCCTGGCAGCTTTCTCCTTCTTCGCCTTCTCCTTCTGAGCTTGTGCATGGGCAGATGATGGTTCATTCTCTGTCATCACAACTTCATTGTTCTCAAAATCTGGATGGATGGGCAGGTGTTCCTTATCCAACAAATATATGCCCGTGCCCATCTTGGAGTTGATGAGCTCCTGAATCTGAGGGGCATATCCACAGCTCCTCTTCTGATCTACCGCAGTCCTTTTGATTGTTTCCACTATAAGGCTCATGACTTTGAATTTTTGAGGCACGTCAAAAACATGAAGAAAATTGATCGCATGACCTCTGATCATCTTGTGATCTCCAAACTTGGGCAGAAGGGTGTGCCTAAGGATCCAGTTGATTGTAGGCAATCCTGAGAGCAGATAATGCACTGAGCCAAACTTGAACGTGTCAAGTGCTTCATTCGGAATCTCCTTGTACATGTTGGACATGGAGTTGTGGTCCATCTTTTTCTTGGCATAAATGTCCAAGTCATCTGCTTGCTCCTCTGGGGCATTGATCAGCTTCGCCCATTCCTCAACAGTAGAGTTGTACCTTGTACCTTCTGACATCCATGTAATCCTCCCATCTGGATAAAAGTGAGCTGTGGAGTAGAACTGCATGATGAGTTCCTCGTTCCACTTTGTGAGCTTCTGCCCAACAAAGTCCTCTACTCCACACGTCTTGAAGCTGTCCTGAACTCCTTGGTAGTACTCTTCATTATCCTTGATATAGGTCCAGTCGACCCATCTCATGTCACATACAATTGGCTTCTTGTCAAGTAGCACTGTCTCATAGAAATCCTGTTGCTCCTTGGTATGAAACCTGTAGTCCACTGCAGTCCTTCTCCTAGAAGCATATGGATCTGCTTTTCTCCATTTCCTGAGCCCTGAGTCTCTCCTGAGCTTCATATCCTCAGCCACAGGATGATCATCGTTGTGGTCTGGGATCTTGGGCTTGAGCTTCCGAAGGACACTCTCTTCCTCTTCCTCTGCAACAGTCTCAGGCACTGGGGCCTTGTTCTTCTCAGTGGCTGGGATGCTTCTTGTGTTTCTCTTTGGTGCACTCTTAGGCTTAGATGCAGCCTTAGGTGCTTCCTTGGGCTTGGATGCAGCTCCCCCTGACCTTATGGCATCTCCCATAAGTTTTGCTGCCTTGGGCGCTGGTGCAGCTGCCTCTTCTTCCTCCTCCTCTTCTACCATGATGGAGGCTTTTCCAAGCACCCTAGGCACAGTCTTCTTCACTCTTTCTTTGCTCTTCTTGCCTTTAGCTGCAACGGGCTCAATGGGAGCAGGCTTCTCAGTTGAGGCTCTAGCCTTTGACATGGGCTGCCTGCCTGCTGGCCTTTTGATTTTCAGGCCTGGCTTTGAGCCTTGAGCTGGCTCAACTCTCTTGGAAGTGGCCTCTTCCTCTGCCACATAGTCCTCATCTTCAGAATCTGAGGTTTTCTTCTTCCTTTGTCCAATGGCAGCTTTAGGCAGGTTGCTGGGTGTGCTCCTGCTGCCATCATCTAAGGAACTTGAGGGGCTAGTGCCCTCACTCAGCTGCACTTGCTGCTCTGACAAGTTTTGGCTGTCACTCTGGTCTGACATGATGCAAACTGACTGCTGACCCTGTGAATAGATTATAGAGGAGATAGAGTGGATGAGCATCACAAAATGCAGAGATTTTTGCAAAAAGAATGATCCAAAAACATAGTTTTAGTTTCCCACTGAAATCATCTCGGATCTACCAATTTTCAAACTCGGTGATACCGAAGCAGTTTTGGAACCTAAACTAGTGAACTCAGTAGGACCGAGTCACAGTTCGGTGGCACCGAGACTGCTAGGGTTTCACTGAGTTCAAAAATCGGTCACACCGATAAGTAATTCTCGGTCAGACCGAGTCTCACTTGTGCAATGGCATAAGCCAAATCGGTGGGACCGAGTTTTTCAACTCGGTGGGTCCGAGATGGTTTCGGCGGAAACCTAAACCTAGAATTTTCGTATCAAACCTAATCTATGAGCGTTTTGACTGGATAGAAGTTTATCAAACGTGGCTAGAAACAATATGATCACAATGTGGTAGGAATCAGATTGAGGAATAGCACAAAGATCAAGTCCATACCCTAGTTCGGCGGGGACTTGCTACGGCGGCAACGGCGGGGCAGAATTCCCGTTGACAGCGACGGAGACCAGCGACTGGAGGCTGCTGGCGGCGAGGAGACGATCCGGATACCTCAAGGGCAGAGCAGGCTATCGCGCGGGCGAAGGGGTTCGGAGAAATTTCCAAATTTTTCCCGTGACTATATATAGCCCGACCCTGTCGGTGTGACCGAGTGGAACAACTCGGTGGCACCGAGATTCATAACTACGTGCAGTTACTGAAACTCGGTGAGACCGAAAGGTTCAAATCGGTTGCACCGAGATCGAAAACCTAGATCAACTTAATGATCTTGGTAGGACCGAAAGTGGAGTATCGGTCAGACCGAGAATCATAAAGAGGTTTTGGAAGTTTAAGTCTATGACGAATCGGGGACTCCGAGCGCTCCTCACACAGAGTGGTTCAAATCTGACTTGATCAAATTTTGTGATGCAGCATGAATAGAGTTTGAGACGAGAAAAGCATAGATAGCTAGAGGAGGTTCTTAGGCATTCTTGTCCATCCACTTGGCAAAAAGAAGATAAAGCCAAACAATCAAAACAACAAGTGGATGTCCTCGAATGAGTGAAATATGCAACCAGCATGCTCACACAATAAGATGCCAAATGAAATATGTGGCAAAGCATGCACAACCAATTCTAGCATCTATCAAGCAATTTGCGATGACTAGGTCATCTATATATGAGTATATTGACTTAGGAGTCAAGTGAGAACACTTGATCGTAGGTCATACTCATCGTTTAAGCTCAAGTGGGGTTACCACTTTTACATAAAGCATTGTTTTGTTCACATCTTTAGAGTTGCTTTAGCTCAAGTCTTAGAGTAAAGCTCCCCCTAGATGTGATATCCCCCCAAAGAGGGATGAACTAACCTTGGGTTTTGTCAATGATGACTTCATGTAGATATTGAAGATGTGGATGCTCAATGTTGATGTAGATCTCTTGGAGCTATCCATTTGAGTGAATTGCACTTTCAATACCTACATGGGTTAGTCCCACAAGGAACAAACAAGGATATCCATAGACATAGAGTGATGCACACAAAAGATGATGTCCATGAAAACTTTTAGGTTACCTTGTCCCTTGTCTTACCAACAAGAGGGTTTGTGACTCCTTGAACTAGTGCAAGATGTGGAAGTTGATTGCACTTGTTCTTGCCAAAATGATAAGAGTGAAGTATGTTGGTGGAGTCACCCTCAAGAACTCTATAGTTCTTTTCCTTTTGGATCCACATCATCTTGATGGGAATCCTTGAAGTTGTAGTCGTACTTGATGAAGTAGAACTTGAAGTAGTCTTGGGAATCCACTTGACTAAGGTCTTAGGAGCTTCTTCAAATGCATCAATTTCCTCTTCAAGCTTGTCCTTGCCTTTTTGCTCGTAGTCTTGTGGTGGAAGATCATCTTGAGCTTGTGTCCCCTTGAAAGAAGTATACTTCTCTTGTTGAGGGACAAACTTTGTCTTGGGGTATTGATCTTCTTCCCATTCAACTCCATTGGCATTGAACTTTCGTTCAAAACCAACACCTTGATTCTTCCGGTGCATTCCTTGCTTGCGCACAATTTCCTCGAATTGCTTACTCCTGGCAAGGCTTTTGTACACTCCTTTCTCTATAATTCCCTTCAATAAGCTATTTTCTTGCTCAAGTGTAACTTGTCTAAGAGAATCATTAGTGGAATCAAGAGAACTACTAGAAGCAACAATATTGGATTTAGCATGATCATTGTTACTACTAGAGGAAGAATGTTTCTTGTTAGACTTGACTTGAGGCATGTAAGTGGATAAGAGTAAACGCTTGGCAATGTAAGAAGAACTTTTCTTGCGGAGATCATCATTGATTGCCTTTAAGAACTCATGCTCTTGCTCAAGATTGAGCTTTTCAAAGCATAGTTTCTCATGAGCTCTTAAAAGTTCTCGATGATCTTCAAAGATAGTGTCATGAGCTAACTTAAGAGTTTTTAGTTCTTTAGTTAGAGCCTCAATCTTCTCCTTATCATTGTCATTCGTTTTATGTTGATTAGCATGATTAATTGGTCTTTCATCATAGTATTCATCACTAGAGTTGTCACCAAGCAAATCATCACCTAACAAGTCATCTTCATCACTATTGAAATCAACATACTCGGGGTGTGTTACCTTAGGACCTTTGGCCATGAAGCATCTTCCAATTCCTTCATTTGGTGAGTCAAATATGTCGTAGGAGTTGGTTGACACAAGTGCTAGACCGGCAACACCTTCATCTTGAGTATCTTCGGAGTCGGAGTGATAACTTCTCTCGCAGTGGCTGTCGGAGTCGGAGCCGGATACCCATTCACCAACATGAGATTGATGTCTTCGTCTTATGTAGCTCCTTGATGATTTTTCCTTCCTTTCCGAATCCTTGCTTCTCCGTGAGTATCTTCGTTCATAACGATCATCTCTACTCCTTCTCTCTCTTGGTGGTGATCCTTTGCTTCTTCTTTTTGGAGAATCTTCTCTTCTCTTGTAGGGAGCCGTACACTCATTGGAATAGTGTCCGGGTCTTCCACAATTGTAACAGTTTCGCTCTCGACTAGAAGATCTTTTGTCATTGTAGGACCTTGATTTGGAGCTTCTATCTTTGCTTCTACTCTTGTAGAACTTGTTGAAGTTCTTCACAATTAAGCTCAATTCTTCATTGAAGTCTTGTTTCTCACTTGATGATGTAGGGGCTTCACATGAGGCTTTATAGGCACCACTTGATTTGTTGTGAAGTTCCTCTTTATCCTTAAGTGACATCTCATGAGCAACAATTCTTCCAATCACCTCCATTGGCTTGAGATCTTTGTAATTGGGCATCATTTGGATCAATGTGCACACGGTATCATATTTTCCATCCAAGGCTCTTAGGATCTTCTTGATGATGAATTTATCGGTCATCTCTTCACTTCCTAAGCCGGCAATCTCATTTGTGATGAGAGCAAGCCTAGAGTACATTTCAGCGACACCTTCACCATCCTTCATCTTGAACTTGTCAAGTTGGCTTTGAAGCACATCCAACTTGGATTTCTTGACGGAGTCGGTACCTTCGTGCATATCAATCAAAGTGTCCCAAATTTCCTTTGCATTCTCAAGGCGGCTGATTTTGTTGAATTCTTCGGGGCACAATCCGTTGAAGAGAATATCACAAGCTTGAGCATTGTATTGCAACATCTTCAACTCATCCGCGGTAGCTTCACGGTTTGGTTCTCTCCCGTCAAAGAAGTCACCTTGCAAACCAACACACACAATAGCCCAAACAGCGGGGTTATGTCCAAGAATATGCATTTTCATTTTATGCTTCCAACTAGCAAAATTAGTACCATCAAAGTAAGGACCTCTACGGTGATAATTTCCCTCGCTAGACGCCATACTCTCCTAGGTTGTGAAACCAAGGCTATGACCACCAAAAGCTATGGAGATCAAGAAAATGGAGACCAAATCTCTGATACCACTTGTAGGATCGAAAGTATGTCTAGAGGGGGGGTGATTAGACTAGACCAAATAAAAACTTAACCTTTTCCCAATTTTAGTTCTTGGCAGATTTTAGCTATTTTAGGACAAGTCAAGCAATCATCACACAATTCAAGCAAGCATGCAAAGAGTATATTGGCAGCGGAAAGTAAAGCATGCAACTTGCAAGAATGTAAGGGAAGGGTTTGGAGAATTCAAACGCTATTGGAGACACGGATGTTTTTCCCGTGGTTCGGATAGGTGGTGCTATCCTACATCCACGTTGATGGAGACTTCAACCCACAAAGGGTAACGGTCGCGCGAGTCCACACAGGGCTCCACCCAAGGGCAACGGTTGCGCGAGTCCACACAAGGATCCACCCACGAAGGGTCCACGAAGAAGCAACCACCCACAAAGGGTCCACGGAGAAGCAACCTTGTCTATCCCACCATGGCCATCGCCCACGAAGGACTTGCCTCACTAGCGGTAGATCTTCACGAAGTAGGCGATCTCCTTGCCCTTACAAACTCCTTGGTTCAACTCCACAATCTTGTCGGAGGCTCCCAAGTGACACCTAGCCAATCTAGGAGACACCACTCTCCAAGAAGTAACAAATGGTGTGTAGGTAATGAACTCCTTGCTCTTGTGCTTCAAATGATAGTCTCCCCAACACTCAACTCTCTCTCATAGGATTTGAATTTGGTGGAAAGAAGATTTGAGTGGAAAGCAACTTGGGAAGGCTAGAGATCAAGATTCATATGGTAGGAATGGAATGTCTTGGTCTCAACACATGAGTAGGTGGTTCTCTCTCAGAACATATGAGTTGGAATGATGTGTGTGTTCTGATAGCTCTCTCACTGAATGAGAAAGAGGTGGAGGGGTATATATAGCCTCCACACAAAATCCAACCGTTACACACAATTTACCAATCTCGGTGGGACCGAATCAGAAAACTCGGTCTGACCGAAATAGTAAACCTAGTGACCGTTAGGAATTTCGGTGGGACTGACATGCAACTCGGTAGGACCGATTCGGTTAGGGTTTGGGAATAACGTAATCTCGGTGAGACCGATTACACAAACTCGGTGAGACCGAATTTGGTAATTAGCTAACCAGAGAGTTGGTCAGGCAAACTCGGTGGGACCGATTTGCTCTTTCGGTGAGACCGAGTGGAACTCGGTGAGACCGAAAACTTACAAAGGGGAAACACTGAGTTTACATTGCAATCTCGGTGGGACCGATTCGCTCTTTCGGTGGGACCGAAAAGTTACGAAAGGGAAACAGAGAGTTTGCAACCCCATCTCGGTGGGACCGAGATCCTTATCGGTAGAACCGAATTGCTAGGGTTTGGCAGTGGCTTATGACAAGTGAAACTCGGTGGCGCCGGATAGGAAGAATCGGTAGGACCGAGTTTGGCTTAGAGTTTAGGTCATCAGTGGATATGGGAAAGTGGTTGAGGGTTTTGGAGCATATCACTAAGCACATGAAGCAAGAGGCTTATTAAGCAACACCTCATCCCTCCTTAATAGTATTGGCTTTTCCTATGGACTCAATGTGATCTTGGATCACTAAAATATAAAATGAAGAGTCTTGAGCTTTTGAGCTTGAGCCAATCCATTGTCCTTAGCATTTTGAGGGTTCCACTTTCACATCCATGCCATGCCAATCATTGAGCTTTCCTGAAATAATTATCTTGGAATAGTATTAGCTCAATGAGCTATATGTTGTTATGAATTACCAAAACCACCTAGGGATAGTTGCACTTTCAATCTCCCCCTTTTTGGTAATTGATGACAACATATAGATCAAAGCTTCGACAAATGATAATAAGCATGAAATATATCATCGCTTTGAGAAGTATGTGATAAGTAAGAGCTCCCCCTAAATTTGTGCATATTTAAAATTTGCTTTGGACTGCAAATGCACAAAGAATTAGAATCATGGGTTACTCTTCCATGTCACATACATCTTGGTGGAGCGCTCAAAAATGATAAGATTGAAATACATGCACTCATCACCAAGAATAGTGAATGATCACAAATGATAGATATATTGATAATATTTAAGCAAGCATCAAGCAAACATTAAGTGTAGCTTATGATCAAACACATGATCATCGATGTCTCACAAGCATAAGGACGTAGTATCTCACGCACAAGCAAACAAAGTTCGAAAAACCACCAAATAAAGCAAGAGAGAAAAGCAACTCTCTCTCTCTCGAAGCCTATGATCTATACATCTTCTCCCCCTTTGGCAACAAGTTACCAAAAAGTTCCTAGAAAATGCATAGCACTAGATCGACGCTCAGGCTTGATCTTCAGGTGGTGGTGGAGTCCGGATCACTCCAAGGACAAAGCCTTCGGTAGACGTGGTCGGAGTGGAAGCTGAAGTGGATGTTGGAGCTGGTGGAACTGAGGCTGTGGCTGGTGCAGACGTTGTAGCTCTGGTGTCAGCAACTGGCAGTGCATACAACCTCGGAACTCGTGGCACCCTCGCAAACGCATGAGTCGTGGTCCTGCCTCTCCTCTCATTCATGTCCTCCTGGAGCTGCTCCACTGCAGACTGAACTTCTGTTACCTTGATGTCCAAGTCATAGAACCTCTGTTCCATGATCCTCTCTAAACTCACCTGGTTCTGAGTCAGGGTGGCTATACTCTGCTCAATCCGCAGGGTGGACGCAATCAAGTAACTGAGCTGCTCTTGTTTGGTCTTCAAGAAATAATCAGATGCCTCCGCTTGAGTAGGCATCCTGGCAGCTTTCTCCTTCTTCGCCTTCTCCTTCTGAGCTTGTGCATGGGAAGATGATGGTTCATTCTCTGTCATCACAACTTCATTGTTCTCAAAATCTGGACGGATGGGCAGGTGTTCCTTATCCAACAAATATACACCCGTGCCCATCTTGGAGTTGATGAGCTCCTGAATCTGAGGGGCATATCCACAGCTCCTCTTCTGATCTACCGCAGTCCTTTTGATTGTTTCCACTATTACGCATTCTTTGACATTCATCACAAGATAATATGAACTTACGAGCATACTTGAAGTGAGTAGACCAATAAAATCCAGATTGCAATACCTTGTGAGCAGTTGTATCTCCAGCATGATGCCCTCCATAAGCTTCGGAGTGACATTTTCATAGGATTTGTCCCTATTCTTGCTCAGGTACACAACGTCTAATAATACCATCTGCTCCTTCTTTATAAAGATGTGGGTCATCCCAAGTAGTGTCTTAAATCATAGAAGAATTTTTTTCTTTTGTTGGTATGTAAAGCTAGGTGGTAAATATTTAGCAACAATGTAAGTAGCATAGTCAGCATACCAAAGAGTACTATAAGCAACATTTATTGCAGCTAACTGCTCATCAGGAAAACTATCATCAACAGGTAGTGGGTCATCAGGCACATTTTCAAGCCTAGATAAATTATCAGCTATGGGGTTCTCAGCTCCTTTTCTATCAATGATATGCAAATCAAATTCTTGTAACAAGAGAACCCATCGAATAAGTCTGGGTTTAGCATCTATCTTTTCCATAAGATATTTAATAGCAACATGATCGGTGTGGACAATTACTTTGGAATCAACAATATAAGGTCTAAATTTATCACAAGCAAACACCACTACTAAGAATTCTTTTTCAGTACAAGCATAGTTTCGTTGAGCACTGTATAGAGTTTTACTAGCATAATGAATAACATTTAGTTTCTTGTCAACTCTTTGTCCTAGAACAACACCAACAGCATAATCACTAGCATCACACATAATTTCAAAAGGCAAGTTCCAATCAGGTGGTTGAACAATAGGTGCAGAAATTAAGGCTTTCTTGAGTGTTTCAAAGGCTTCTAAACAATCATCATAAAAAACAAAAGGAATATCCTTTTGCAAAAGACTCGTAAGAGGCCTAGAAATTTTAGAAAAGTCTTTCATAAATCTGCTATAGAAACCAGCATGACCTAGTAAACTACGAATACCTTTGATATCTTTAGGACATGGCATTTTCTCAATTGCACCAACCTTTGCTTTGTCCACTTCAATACCTCTTTCAGAAATTTTATGACCCAAGAAAATGCCTTCATTAACCATAAAGTGGCACTCCTCCCAATTCAAGACAAGATTTGTTAGTTCACATCTCTGCAAAAGTCGATCAAGATTGCTTAAGCAATCATCAAAAGACTTCCCATAAACAGAGAAATCATCCATGAAAACCTCAACAATCTTTTCACAAAAGTCAGAAAATATAGCAGTCATACATCTTTGAAAACTAGCAGGTGCATTACATAAACCAAAAGGCATATGTCTATAAGCATAAGTTCTAAAGGGACAAGTTGAAAAACCGGAATATCCATCAAGGAAGCAAAAATGTGTGTGCTTAGATAATCTTTCAAGCATTTGATCAATAAAAGGCAGATAGTAATGATCTTTTCTAGTTGCTTTGTTTAATTTTCTAAAATAAATTACCATTATATAGCCTATAACAATTCTTTGTGGAATAAGTTTATTCTTATCATTAGGTACAACAGTTATACCTCCTTTCTTAGGGACACAATGAACAGGATTCACCCATCTACTATCAGCTATAGGATAGATTATACCTGCTTCCAGAAGTTTTAAGATTTCCGTTCTTACCACTTCCTTCATTTTTGGATTTAACCGACGTTGGTGATCAACGACGGGTTTAGCATCAGGTTCCATATTAATTTTGTGCTAACATAGAGTGGGACTAATGCCCTTTAAATCATCAAGAGTATATCCAATAGCAACTGGTGCTTCCTTAGAACTTGCAATAATCTTTCTTCTTCATGTTCTGAAATCTTAGCACTAATAATAACATGATATATCTTCTTTTCATCAAGATAAGAATATTTTAAAGTGTCTGGCAATTGTTTTAATTCAAACAAAAGATCACCTTTAGGTGGAGGAGGACCTCCTAGAGTTTCAATGGGCAAATTGTGTTTAAGCAGAGGACGTTGTTCAAATAAAATCTTATCTATTTCATTTCTTTCATGCATATGTGAATCATTTTCATGGTCTAGCAAATATTGTTCCAAAGGATCAGTAGGTGGTACAACAATAGAAGCAAGACCAATTAATTAATATTTACTAGGAAATTCTTTTTCATGAAGCTTTCTACTAAACTTGGAAAAATTAAACTCATGAGACTCATCACCAAAACTAACACCGACATTTGTTTCTTACAATCTATTTTAGCATTAACGATGTTCAAGAAAGGTCTACCAAAGATAATGGGACAAAAGTCATGCTGCGGGGAACCAAGAAAAAGAAAATTAGTAGGGTATTTTATTTTCCCACACAAGACTTCAACATCTCTAACAATCCCAATTGGTGAGATAATGTCTCTATTAGAAAGTTTAATAGTAACATATATGTCTTATATCTCTGCGGGTGCTATGTCATTCATAATTTCTTGATATAAGGTGTATGGAATAGCACTCACACTAGCACCTATGTCACATAAACCATGATAATAGTGATGTCCTATTTTAACTGAGACAGCGAGCATGCCAGCAACAAGTCTATGTTTATCTTTTTATCAGGTTTGGCAATTCTAGCAGCTTCTTCGCAGAAGTAAATAACATGCCCATCTACATTTTTATCCAAGAGATCTTTAACCATAGCAATACTAGGTTCCACTTTGATTTGTTCATCAGGTTTAGGTGTTCTAATATAGCTTTTGTTAACCAAAGTTGAAACTTTAGCATGTTCCTTTATCCTAACAGGGAAAGGTGGTTTCTCAATATAAGCAGTAGGAACAACTGGATCAACATTGTAAAGTACATTTTCTTCTTTAACTGGTACCGGTTCTTTGATTTGTTCTTTAATAGGTGGGTGATATTTAAACCACTTCTCTTTAGGGAGCTCAACATGAGTAGCAAATGATTCACAGAAGGAAGCTACTATCTCGGAGTCAAGTCCATATTTAGTGCTAAACTTTGGAAAGCATCGGTACCCATAAAAGATTTAACACAATCATGCTTAAGTTTAATACCTGAATCTTTACCTTCCTTGAGTTCCCAATCTTCAGAATTGCATTTAATTCTTTCGAAAAGATCCCACCGGAATTCAATAGTCTTCTTCATAAAAGAACCAACACAAGAAGTATCAAGCATGGTTTGATCATTACGAGAAAGCTGAGCATAAAAGTTTTGAATAATAATTTCTTTCGAGAGTTCATGATTGGGGCATGAATGTAACGTTCACTTAAGCCTCACCCAAGCTAGAGCGATACTTTCTCCTTCACGAGGCCAAAAATTATATATATAATTCTGATCACAATGAACTAGATGCATAGGATATTTTTTGATGGAACCACAATTTCAATTGATTCCAATTCCAAGATCCAATACCATTGCATAGCCTATACCATGCCAATGCTTTTCCCTTCAAAGATAAAGGGAAAACCTTTTTCATAACTTCATCTCTGGGTAAACCTGCAAGCTTAAACAATCCACAAATTTGTTCTACATATATCAAATGCATATCAGGATGTTCGGTTCCATCTCCTGCATAAGGGTTAGCTAGTAGTTGTTCTATCATACCCGAAGGAATATCATATTCAATATTTTCAGTAGGTGCAGTAGGTTGAGGGGTAGCTAATTGTGGTTCCAGTCGAGGTGAAGATACCCAGAACAAACCCCTCGAAGGATTGTTTTCCATAGTAACAAGTGACAATAAATTTCAACACACTATATAAATGTTTCCTTACCAAATTCTAGTTACCAAAGGCGCTTCACTCCCCGACAATGGCGACAGAAAATAACCTTGATGACCCACAAGTACAGGGGATCAATTGTAACTCTTTTCGATAAGTAAGAGTGTCAAACCCAACGAGGAGCAGAAGGAAATGACAAGTAGTTTTCAATAAGGTAGTATCTGCAAGTGCTGAAATTGTAAGTAACTGAGTAGTTCGATAGCAAGATAATTTGTAATGGGCAAGTAACGATAGTAGTAATAAAAGTGCAGCAAGGTAGCACAATCCTTTTGAGGCAAAGGATAGGCCAAAATGGTCTCTTATTATAAGAAAAGCGTTCTTGAGGGAACACGGGAATTTCATCTAGTTACTTTCACCATGTTGGTTTGATTTGTGTTCGCTACTTTGATAATTTGATATGTGGGTGGACCGGTGCTTAGGTGATGTTCTTACTTGAACAAAGCTCCTACTTATGATTAACCCTCCCGCAAGCATCCGCAACTATGAGAAAAGTATTAAGAATAAATTCTAACCATAACATTAAACTTTTGGATCCAATCGGTCCCTTATGGAATAATGCTAAACTGGGGTTTAAGCTTCTGTCACTCTTGCAACCCATCATCTAATTGCTACTCCACAATGCATTCCCTTAGGCCCAAATATGGTGAAGTGTCATGTAGTAGACATTCACATGACACCACTAAGGGAATCACAACATACATACGTACTATCAAAATATTGAACACGTATCAAGTTCACATGATTACTTGCAACATGATTTATCCCGTAACCTCAAGAACAAAAGTAACTACTCACAAACGATAATCATGCTCAAGATCAAAGGTGTATTAAATAGCATATTGAATCTGAACATATAATCTTCCACCAAATAAACCATATAGTAATCAACTACAAGATGTAATCAACAGTACTAGTCACCCACAAGCACCAATCTATAGTTCTGGTAACAAGATTGAACACAAGAGATGAACTAGGGTTTGAGATGAGATGGTGCTGTTGAAGATTTTGATGGAGATTGCACTCCCCAAGATGGGAGAGTTGTTGCTGATGATGACAACGATGATTTCCCCCTCCGGGAGGGAAGTTTCCCTGGCGGAATCGCTCCGCCAGAGGGGAAAAGTGCTCCTGCCCAAGTTCCGCCTCGAGATGGCGGCGCTTCGTCCTGAAAGTCCTCTCCTTCTTTTTTCTAGGTAAAAATGACTTATATACCAGAATATGGGCACCGAAGGTGGGCCTGGCTGAGCACATCCCACCAGGGCGCGCCTGGGCTCCCTGGTGCGCCCAGGTGGGTTGTGCCCACCTGGTGGGCTCCCTCTGGTACTTATTTGCTCCAATATCCATCATATATTTGACAAAAAATCTCCATGAAGTTTCAGCTTGTTTGGAGTTGTGCATAATAGGTGGACTGTCGTAGCTTTTCCAGGTCCAGATTTCCAGGTGCCGAAATTCTCCCTCTTTGTGTGTACCTTGTAAAGTATGAGAGAAAAGGCATTAGAATTACTCCAAAAAGCATTATTATGCATAAAAACAACATAAATAACAGTAAGAAAACATGATGCAAAATGGACGTATTAGCCGCAGGCAGGCAAGTCAGGGTACCCCGGTTCCTAGAACGCTGACAAATACCAAATGAAGTCGAAATGCCACGAAACTGTTTGGAGATTTATTTCTGGCAATAAGAGACCCTGGAAGCTTGGGGAAGAAAGAGAAGACGAAGGAGTGGCCCACTAGGCACCAGGGCATGCTAGGGGCCTGGGACACGCATTGGTGGGTAGTGGGGCCCAGAAGCCTTGTTTGACCTAAATTCGCCTCTATAAATTCTCAAAAGTCACAAAACCTACCACACAAAATACTTTTTCCACCGCCGCAAGCCTCTGTTCTCGAGAGATCCCATTTGGGGACCATTTCTGGCACTTTGCCGGAGGGGGAAATGATCACGGAGGGGTTCTTCATCATCCTTGCCACCCCTCCGAAGATGCATGAGTAGTTTACCACAGACCTATGGGTCCATAGTTAGTAGCTAGATGGCTTCTTCTCTATCGATGTTCTTCAATATAATGTTCTCCTTGATGTTCTTGGAGTTCTATCCTATGTAATTCGTTTTTGCGGTGTGTTTGTTGGGATCCGATGAATTGTGAGTTTATGATCAGATCTATCCATGAATAACATTTGGGTTTTCTTTGAACTCTTTTATGCATGATTAATATAGCTTCGTATTTCTTCTCTGACTTATTTGTTTGGTTCGACCAACTAGATTGATTTATCTTGCCATGGGAAGATGTGCTTTGTAAGGGGTTCGATCTCGCAGTTCTCAATCCCAGTGACAGAAAGGGACATGACACGTATGTATCATTTCTATTAAGGGTAACAAGATGGGGTTTCTTCATACATGAGTTTATCTTGTCTACATAATTCCATCTTGCTTAAAGCATTACTCTGTTTTTCCAAGAACTTAATACACTAGATGCATGCTGGATAGCGGTCGATGTGTGGAGTAATAGTAGTAAATGCATAATCGTTTCGGTCTACTAATCTTGGACGTGATGCCTATGTATGATCATTGCCTTGGATATCGCCATAATTATTTGCTTTTCTATCAATTCCCCAACAGTAATTTGTTTACCCACCGTATGCCATTTTCTCGAGAGAAGCCTCTAGTGAAAACTATGGCTCGGGGTCTATCTTTTATCATATATTAAAACTAAAAATACATTGCTGCAAATTTTTATGTTGTATTTTTGTCAGATCTATCTATCAAAACCTATACAATTTAATCTTGCTCGTAACCGTTGAGGGATTGACAACCCCTCCACGCGTTGGGTTACAAGTATTTGTTGTTTGTGTGCAGGTGTTGTTTACATATTGTTGCTTGGTTCTCCTACTGCATTGATAACATTGGTTTCATATCTGAAGGAAATACTTATCTCTATTGTACTGCATGATCTCTCCTCTTCGAGGAAATCCCAACGAAGCTCACAAGTAGCAGGAAGAATTTCAGGCACCGTTGCCAGGGAGACATCATCAACATCTATCAAGTACCTACGCATAAACTTTCATCTCCTTGCATTTATTTTATTTGCCTTTGCCTCTCATTTTTATCTTCCCCACTTCTAAAATGTTTTACAAAAATACAAAAATATTTTTTGTTTGCCTTTTTTGCTTGTTTGCTCGTTTGCTTGCTTTTTGCCTTCATGTCAACACTCAAAAACTGAAAAATGAATAAGAAAAATTAAGATGGATCCTCATCCTCTTGCTAATCTTTTCAAAAGATCCAATTATGATGAACCAATCACTAGTGAGTTGAGTGCACTAGATTATCTTTATGAAGTTTTGCTTGAAGATCAGGAATCTGAAAATTGTGATGAAGTGTTATACGAATTTTTTTATGAAGTGATTCATGATAGTTCCTTCAATCAAAAGCATGATAGCAATGATGTTATTATAAATTCTATTAATGTTAGTTGTGCTAATAGTATGCAAAACCCCAAGCTGGTGGATGATAATTTTGTTATGTCCATTACTTGTTGCAATGATCATGATTGGGGTGATAATGTTTCTTATGATCTTGAAAATTTATTTAAGCCTCATGATGAATATGTTTGCAATAATATTGAAAGTGGATTTGGAAGAGTGTCAACTCTAGGTAAAAATAATCCCACATATTTGGAGAGCATTCAATCTTATGAAGTTTTTGATGAAAGTGGGTTTGGAGAGGTCATGACTTTAGTTGATGTTAATCCCACTATTTTGGAAGACTAAGAATTTTATGTATGCGGATCATGGAGAGAAAAATTTATATACTAGATATATTGTTGAATTTAATTATGATCCTACATGTAATTATTATGAGAGAGGAAAATATGGGTGTATAAATTTTTCATGTTACTAAATCACCTCTCGTTATGTTGAGATTGTCAATGTTTTATTCCTCTTCTTTGCATATGCTAGATATTTCTTGTCTTGATAATTTGTTTGCATATAAAATGCCTATGCATAGGAAGTATGTTATACTTAAATTTATTCTTCACATGCTACAGGATGCTCTCTTCGTGTTCCAATTATTATCTTTCATGTGAGCATCAATAAAATCTCAAGCCTGTCTTCATGGCTATAAAGAAAGAGCTTGTTGGGAGATAACCCAATAGCTATTTTTTCTAATTTCTTGTGTGCACATAATTTTGCTACTGTTATGATTGTGTTTTGAATTTTTAATTAGTGTTTGTGCCAAGTAAAGCATTTGGGATGATTTGGGTGATAGTTGCTTTGATTCTATGAATAAACAGAGACTTTTGCGTCCAGTAGAAGAATTCTTAGAATTTTCTGGAGCATGATAAAATTCTGAATTTCTTACACATTATTTATATACAAATTACTCACGTTTTCCTAATTTTTCAGAATTTTTGGAGTTACAAAAGTATGGTCAATATTCAGATTACTACAAATTGTTCTGTTTTTGACAAATTCCGTTTTCGTTGCATTGTGTGCTTATTTTGATGAATCTATGGATTGTATCGGGTGGTATAAGCCATGGTAAAGTTAGAGTACTGTATTTATAATGCAATAACAAAATATGAATGGGTTTTCAACAATACTTAAAGTGGTGATTTGGTTTATTATACTAACGGATCTCACGGAGCTTTTTGTTAAGTTTTGTGTGATTGAAGTTTTCATGTGTTGGGTGAGATCATGATGGATGAAAGAATAAGGAGTGGCAAGAGCCTAAGATTGGGGATGCCCGAGGCGCCCCAAGGTAATATTCAAGAACTCCCAAGCAACTAAGCTTAGGGATACCCTGGAAGCCATCCCCTCTTTCTTCTATTGACCATCGGTAATTTTACTTGGAGCTATATTTTTATTCATCACATATCATGAGCTTTGTTTGGAGCATCTTGTATTATATTAGTCTTTGCTTGTTTTGGTTTTTAGTTTGTCACAATCATCTGTCACAACCTAGATTCGGTGAAATCCAAGTCTCTGTGCTTACTGTGCTATCCCTGGATCATAGCTAGCACACACAATAACAAGAATGAATATCAATAAGACATACATCATTCTACTACAATGGTAGATCCAGATATATATAAATCATACCTTAGGCACAACTCAAGCTGGCACATAATACAGCGGAACTATACGTAGTCGCTAAGTTAGGGCTCCATCAACGCCACTGGGCTCATTGAGTGTAGACCATAACCCTATTGTGTCTTAATCTATCGAGATCTTCCAGGTGTAGATGAGTACATGGAATGTACTCGCAAGTTCTAAAGAAAAGCTTAACAGAATATATATGTAGAGTAAGTATTGGTGGAGGTTTCTTTTGCATAAAGCCAATTTTCTCCTATATTGCATTTTTATAAACTTCTTTTGAAATAAAAATAGTTTTTAGTATAAAAGATAGGAATGAAACACTTGGATATACGCACTAGTGCTCATTCTCCAAAATTAGTTTAAAACATACATAGGTTTGAAGTGAAACACATTCCCTGTGCTCAATCCTCAACCTATTCCCTTAAAACAGATTTTTAGAAAAGAGAGGGGAGATTCTTCTTCAGTCCAAGTCTTCAGTTGCTCAAAATTGCCCGTAACTAGGGGCATGGCTAATCGATTAGGTTTAAACCTCTGCAGAGGTCGTTCCCCACATGACACAATCAACCCTGTCATGACACCACTTTGGATGTGCGACTGGGAGGAGATTGTGACGAAGCCTTTCCAAATGGCCCCCTTTACTTAGTTCTAGCACGACCCACTCCCTTGGCTATTAAGACCCCTCTTCGATGACCGTACCTGAATAAAGGGTTTCCCAATAAGGAAAAGCTAAGCCAGAGCCATAATAGCATGTGGCTGTACTGGAAGCTACATCAAATAGTACTTGGAAGATTTCGGTCCCGTGAATGGCGGTCCCCACCAAAAACCTGTGTGCAAGACCCCAGTCGGGCGTATTCACTGCAAGACACCGATGGGCGTAAACACTTGTAGACGCTCCCATCATACCATCCTGCCCAAGGAGTAGAAGTAAAATAATATATAATTTTGTTTAAAAAGATTTTCTCAAAACTTTGCTCCAAAGAGAGCAAGTTTAAGGTTTAAAACAAGTTTGGTTTTCATCCCACCCATTTTGTGCAAGCGTGGCCAAGCATGGTGGTGAGTCTTGAACCTATGGCTCTAGCTAAAAATAATACTTTGCAAAACTTTTATAAAACATGCATAGTATTAAAATTTAAAGAGATACGCATAGTATGAAAATATAGGACAAGGCATGATCAATTTACAACTTGCGTAAGATCCCGAAGAGGAAATATTCTACTCCGAGTTGTCTCTCCTTCTCGTTACATTATATCTAATGATAAAACAAAAAATACTTCAACATACAACAAAATCAAAATGAAGATCCAAATAAAAGATACACATTCACAATACAAATTATTTAGTTCTTACTATTACTAAGCTAGTTATTATGGCGTGGTAGGGTTGAGATAGGATCAAGTTGGCCTAGTTGAAAATATGACATAAATCATATTCTGGGGTTGGATCTAATTGATACAAAGTGCCATCGTTTGATAGAAGGAGGGTTGTGAGGCAAGTTCTACGACAAAGTATATAATGAGTTTGATTGGAATATTTGACTTGGATCCAATGAAAATGGTAATTGGAGTTGATGGCTTAAGGCTTATGTTACAAAATTTACGTAACATTTCCTAAGTCTAAATTTGTATAATGAAGGCATATGACCAGAGAAGTTTTCCAGGGATCAACCTAAGAGATTTATCCTAGGATTAAATATTAGTTCAACGAAGTAATTAAACGATGATCAAAGAAGGTCAAATTAAGGTGTTGAAACAGTGACTAAACCTTGCTGAATTTTTTTGCCATGAGTTCCAATAGAAAGGTTAGGTCCCAAGGTCCAACTTTCATATATAAAACATTTTTATATGATTCACAGAATAAAAGATATAGCCGAAATACTCAAATTCTTGTTTAAATTAAAACTACATTTTAGTTTACACCAAAGTGAAATTTTATATTTTTATAATAAACTAGATGTTCTCAGCAATCCAGGGATATCTTATTTGTCAAATTTGGATAAGTAGATCAAAAGTTATGAATTTCTAAAGATGGGCATTTTTCTGCATATCCATACGGGATAAAGAATTGAGCTACGATGTGTCCAGTTCTCATAGGTCGGTACTGATTCGTTTTTTTTTCAGAACAGAATAGAGAGAGCAACCTATTGGATCGAGCAGATCGAAGGGAGAGGGCTCACCGAGCAGAGGAGGTCCGGTCTCCGGAGTTGGGCTGCGCGGTCGAGCGTGCTCCAGCGAGTAGGAGTGGCGAACGATGAAGCCCATGACATGGAGAAGGAGATGTCGCCAGAGATGACCAATTCATCCTTGGGAGGCCGTGTGAACTCGCTGGAGTTCGCTGGAGTTTCCTGTTGGATGTGCTTGTCACCGTTTTGTGAGCTCCGACTATGAATTGGAGAGGTTCAAGCGGCCAGGAAGGTGCGTGCGAGCATACCCATCCGGAGAAAGAATTGGAGGAACGAGGGACTTACCAGGGGCCGTACTAGATTCGTCGGAAGCGGTCAGCTGAGGGCGAAATCCAGCGACCAATTGCCCACGGAGGAGGGCGAGGCAGAGAGGGGTTTTTGGGGATGGGGGTGAGGTCTGCGAGGAGTAACTCTCGGTTCCTTTTATAGCGGAAAGGAGAGGCTGGGTGATGAAGATCGGGCGAAGAATGTCAACATTTACCATTTTATTCATCTGTCTTATGGGGAATTGAAGAGATGAAACGGACGTCTAACTAGCAGAATGGGTTCACGGTTAAGTGGGTAATATTACTCGTGTTGATGGCACAATGAAACGGTGAGGGGAATTGATGAGGAAAGGGAAGGAAATAGTGGCAGCCATGAAGGTTCTCTTACTGCACATGTATGTGCGTGCATGCTGGAGGCATTTCCTATTTGGCACCACATGCGCCAGTTAACGTGCATTTTTGTTAACGGACGCCTGTGGTGTCCTTAAATGGGCCGGCCCATCTAGGCGCCGGTTGACTATTTCTTTTTTGATAATTCTATGATCTTTTTTGAATATCGATGCTTTTTTAGATTTCAACACCTTTTTTCAGATTGATCGACTTTTTTTAATATGGATGAACTTTTTTTAGATTTATGAACTTTTTTTCAGTTCAATGAACTTTCCATAAACATACATGAATTTTTTTAATTTGTATGAACTCCTTACAAATTTAATGAACTTTTTAAAAATTAATGAACTTTTGCTAAATTGGATGAACTTCTTTTCCAATTTGAATGAATTTTTTAAATTGATGAACTTTTTTCAAAATTGATGAACCCTTTTTAAAGACATTAACTTCTTTTTTCCAAATGTTGAACCTTTTTTTCTTTAAATCTGTAAACCTTTTTTGATTTCATATTTTTATTTTCGTAATAAAAAATCTGGAAAAAAATTGGGTAAACATGCTAGTGGGCCGGCCCATGCTAGAAATGCTGCAGGCGCCGGATCGTTAACGGGTGCAAGTAGCGCTGCATAGGAGCTCCCCGTGCTGGAGGTAGGAAACGACGATTTCACTGCCTCCCTGGGCCGTGTTGCTGCTTCTCAGGCTGGGATGGGTCTTCGCTGGTCTCTGGCTGCGTGGGCTCTTTTCTTTTTGGAAAAGAAACTATAAGTAAAATGTTGATATGTACGAGAAGAATATTTGTACTCCGGTAAAAATAGTTTTATCACAAAATCTTTTATTTTGCATGCACTTGTATTATAAGCTCTATGGACTTATTTAAATTACTCAAAAAGCCAAGTTAAAGTTTTGCAAATTTCCAAAGTGATAGTTGTGCCATATTAAGTATTTCCAATTATAATTCGGAGATGTCACATTATCTCCTCTCATTAAATTTATTCAGTAATTTGGAAATATTTATATGGCACTAAAACTCCAAATACGATCTATATGGAACTCCAAATTTCAAATAACTCTTTTATGAAATATCTATCCACCATATTTGAGAAAGTAATTTTATTCTCACTCCATAATTTTGAATGTGGTTTCAAAATATTTCAAATGAGTCAAAAAATGGATGAATTCTTGAATAAACTTCCCCAACCATAGTTTTTTTTCATTTGTCAAAATGTCATCCAACTTTATAACACGGTTAGGAAAAGTTTAAATAAGGATGCAAAAAGTTTAAATTCCCATGAAAATTAAAACAATTAACACAATATTAATTATTTATTAACATTCCAAAATTTGGAAATTTTTGGGATGTTACATCATGCTTGCTGGACACACTTATTTGAGAGAGCCATATGTTATCACGATTTGTAAGAATTTCTCTACATGCTTCACTTAATTTTTTTGAGCTAGGAAATTGCTCTATGTGCTTCACTTAAATATTTTAGAGCACGGTGGTGATTAAATTTTGAAGAAATACTTGAACTCTCATGCTTCACTTATATTATTTTGGGAGTTGATATGATTATGTTTCAAAGAAATGCACTCCCATGCTTAACTTATATTATTTCGGGAGTTGATACATGAATTTTTTTGAAGAAATATTTTTGCTCTCATGCTTCACTTAAATCCTTTTGAGAGTTGATAATAGTAATGGTAATTTGCACGAGATATGAATTTGGTCCCAAAGTGATAGATATTCAAGAGGGATATAATAAAAACTTTCAGTAAGATTATTGGATATTATAAACTTGATTCCTTGCAATAGTTTTGCGATATGGAGATAGTGATATGTGAGTCATGTCGCTGAGTAATTATGCTTTAGTAAGAATATCGGTGTTAAGGTTTGTGATTCCCTATGCAAGTGCGAAAGTCAATAGTTATGAAACAAAATTATATCCTACTTGTGGTGCATTATTCAGTGTTAGTTATGTTTCATGCGTGTTTATGACTATTTTCGTTTTTTTGTTGGTTGCTTCTGAATCTATTTGCTATCCTTCATTTGTACTAAGCGGGAATGCTACTTGTTAATCCAACTACTTAAACCCAAAGTTGTGCCAAATGAGTCCACCATACCTACCTATATGCGGTATTTCCATGCCATTCCAAGTAAATTTGTATGTGACAACTCTAATTTTCAAAATGAATTTCTGTTTTTTGTGCCCGTACCACTCATGAAGCGGCAGAGGGTGGCCAATATTTTCCATGCTAGGTACCTTATTCTCACGATGAGTGTTTATTCACTTGTCATTGCATGAGCGTGTGGCAGGTAATAGGGATGCCCAGTTTCGAAATGAAAAAAATACTATGATAATAAATTCATTGGAAAGTGTTGGTATGGAATGCACCCGTGGATACAGCTAGCCATGGATTGTGAAAGAATGGTGGAAAGGAAATAAACTTTACTTTCTGTTCGTGAACCGCCTATAATTTTTCTAGCATGGAAAATACTGGGAATTCTCGGTCGTTTTCATTGACAGGAAAAGCATGCCTCCAAAAATAATTTTATCTCTCAATTTAAGCTATGAGCTCTAGCACCTCTACAAATGTCTGCTTCCCTCTGCGAAGGGCCTATCTATTTACTTATGCAATTTTTATTTTAATGTTGAGTCGCCTTCTTCTCTTATAAAGCACCAACTAGGGAACACTATTGTCATATATACTTGTGCATTGGATGTAGCTAATATTTGAGTGTGTTTCACGAATGGATCAATGACTGAGCATAATGGGCTAGGGATAACTTTCTTTAGCGTTGATATTTTGAAAGACATGATTGCTTGTTGATATGCTTCAGTATTGATGTTTTCATGTCAAATTATAGACTATTGCTTTGAATCATTCAAGTCCATATATATGTCCATGCTATAAAGGAAAATATTATATGATGAATATGATAGGTAGCATTCCACATCAAAAATTCTGTATTTATCATTTACCTAAGCAGGAATTAAGCTCGGGGATGCTAGATACATCTCCAATGTATCTATAATTTTTGATTATTCCATGCTATTATGTTATCAATCTTGGATGTTTTATATACATTTACAAGCAACTTTATATCATTTTTGGGACTAACCTATTAACTTAGTGCCCCAACGCCAGCCGCTATTTCTTGCTTGTTTTTGACTTTGCAGAATATCAATACCAAATGAAGTCCAAATGCCACAAAATTTTTTGGAGATTTTTTTTCTAGCAATAA
This sequence comes from Triticum urartu, assembly GCF_056163025.1. Lineage (NCBI taxonomy): Eukaryota > Viridiplantae > Streptophyta > Magnoliopsida > Poales > Poaceae > Triticum > Triticum urartu. The sequence continues at coordinate 394,413,400 of NC_141876.1, read as the reverse complement.
GAGACCCTGTAAGCTTCGTGAAGGAACGAGAAGATGAAGGAGTAGCCCACTAGGCACCATGGCACACCTTGGTGGGTAGTGGGGCCCACATGCCTTCGATTGGCCTAACTCTGCCTCTATAAATTCCCAAAAATCAAAAAACCTACAAGGGAGTCCACGAAATACTTTTTCCGCCGCCGCAAGCCTTTGTTCTCGAGAGATCCCATGTGGGGACCCTTTCTGGCACTCTGCCGGAGGGGGAAACAATCACGAAGGGGTTCTTCACCATCCTTCCTGCCCCTCCAATGATGTGTGAGTAGTTTACCACAGACCTACGGGTCCATAGTTAGTAGCTAGATGGATTCTTCTCTCTCGTTGTTCTTCAATAGAATGTTCTCCTTGATGTTCTTGGAGTTCTATCCGATGTAATTCTTTTTGCGGTGTGTTTGTTGGGATCTGATGAATAGTGAGTTTATGATTAGATCTGTCGATGAATAATATTTGGGTTTTCTCTGAACTCTTTTATGCATGATTAATATAGCTTCGTATTTCTTCTCCAACTTATTTGTTTGGTTTGGCCAACTAGATTAATTTATCTTGCCATGGGAAGAGGTGCTTTGTAAGGGGTTCGATCTTGGGGTAGTCATTCCTAGTGACAGAAAGGGACATGTGATACGTCTCCAATGTATCTATAATTTTTGATTGTTCCATGCTATTATATTATCTTTTTTGGATGTTTTATATGCATTAATATGCTATTTTATATTATTTTTGGGACTAACCTATTAATCTAGAGCCCAGTGCCAGTTTCTGTTTTTTCCTTGTTTTAGAGTTTCACAGAAAAGGAATGCCAAGCGGAATAAAACTTTCGCCAAGATTTTTCTTGGACCAGAAGACACCCAGGAGACTTGGAGTACACGTCAGAGGAGCCTCGAGGCGGCCACAAGGGTGGAGGGCGTGCCTAGGGGGTGGGGCGCGCCCCCGACCTTGTGAGCCCCTCGTACCTCCCCTGACCTAATTCTTTCGCCTATATATACTCTTATACCCCAAAACATCTAGGGGAGCCACGAAACCACTTTTCCACCGCCGCAACCTTCTGTACCCGTGAGATCCCATCTTGGGGCCTTTTAGGCATCCTGCCGGAGGGGGAATCGATCACAGAGGGCTTCTACATCAACACCATTTCCTCTCCGATGAAGCGTGGGTAGTTTACTTCAGACCTACAGGTCCATATATAGCTAGTAGCTAGATGACTTCCTCTCTCTCTCTCTTTGATCTTCAATACAAAGTTCTCCTCGATGTTCTTGGAGATCTATTTGATGTAATACTCTTTTGCGGTGTGTTTGCCGAGATCCGATGAATTGTGGATTTATGATCAGCTTATCTGTGAATATTATTTGAATCTCCTCTAAATTCTTATATGCATGACTTGATATCTTTGCAAGTCTCTTCGAACTATCGATTTGGTTTGGCCAACTAGATTAGTTTTTCTTGCAATGGGAGAAGTGCTTAGCTTTGGGTTTAATATTGCGGTGTCCTTTACCAGTGACAGTAGGGGCAGCAAGGCACGTATTGTATTGTTGCCATCGAGGATAACAAGATGGTGTTTTCATCATATTGCTTGAGTTAATCCCACTACACCATGTCATCTTGCTTAATGCGTCACTCTGTTCTTATGAACTTAATACTCTAGATGCAGGCATGAGTCGGTCGATGTGTGGAGTAATAGTAGTAGATGCAGAATTGTTTCGATCTACTTGACACGGAAATGATGCCTATATTCATGATCATTGCCTTAGATATCATCATAACCTTGCACTTTTCTATCAATTTGTCGGTGTACTAAAGTAGGGGTACCCTTAGTACCCCGAACTTGTGCACGGGCAGTCGCAGCATCCCGCGGCAAGGCTTGCCGGGCGACCGCAAGATCCTCCGTGGTCCCCTTGAAGACCATTCAAGAACAAAGTACTCAAGACAAGACCCCGGCAAGAGGAGCTTGCCGGGAAGGCTATCAGAAGCGTCCCAAGGCCCCGGCAAGAGGCGCTTGCCGGGAAGGCCAACCAAGGCGTACCAAGGAAACTTGCCGCGGCACCCCACGCGCCCCGGCAAGGCCCGGTGAGTGACAAGCTCCCGGACCTACACGACAAGACGAAGACCGCGGCAAAGAGCTTGCCGCGGGAAGCCCCCACTTCGTGCCCGCGCTCCAGCACATCCACCCACGCGTCGCTCTGGGGCCCTCCCAAGCACACGTGGTGGAAGGCTGCGCAGCTGAGGTGCGAGGTGGCAAGCAGGCGCTGGCAAGACAACCACCGTGGCTAGCGGTGGCTTCTCTAGCAAGCCCCTTTCGGCACTGTTTAAGCGACACAGACGGGCATTTAATGCTCTTGTCCCCTGCCGTCAGGGTTAGGTATGATAACACTGTAGCAGCTAGCTGTGCCTACTACAACACCTAGTTGTGCCTACCACCACTCTTCCACTTTTGCCCTCCGTTGCCCTATGTCAGTAACCCCTTGAGCATATAAAAGGAGGCCCGGGGCAACGGAGAGGGGGGTTAGACACTTCGAACACTCTCGCTCGGGGTTCAGCAATTCCACACACTCACGCTCGATCTCGCTCCCGAGCTAGAAAGCAATACAATCCACAAAGCAGGAGTAGGGTTTTATGCATCCGTGCGGCCCGAACCTGGGTAAATCGCCCGTGTGCTTCGCCTCGATCTGCTCTTTGCGCGACCTCCGCCACCCGCCGAACCGAAAGGGACCCGGTCCGCCGGTCCCATAGGTGTCCGTGGATCAGAAACCCCGGCATCTTTGGCGCGACAGGTAGGGGAAGTCGAAGTTGTGTGAACCAGATCCGGCGTTCTCGCGGCCTCGATCTTCATCATCTTGGAACAGATAAGTTGCCGAAGCCCGAGCAACCAGATCTCTAATTTTTGAGTTATCTCCCCTGAACGGCCGCACTTTGTGTGGAAAACCTGTGCGCGGAGGAGCCAACTCGTAGCTGGCTGCGCCCTTGCGTTGTTTCGAGCTCGCTCAACAACATTAGGTGAGCTGCGGCTAGTTGCTACACTAGCCGCGCCCTTGCATTGTTTTGAGCCTGCTCAATAGCGTAAGTTAGCTGCGGCTAGTTGCTTAACTAGCCGCGCCCTTACTTTGCTTCGAGCCCCGCTCAGCAACTTAAGTGAGCTGCAGCTAGCTGCGACGAGGTTTCTTGCCAGTAGCGGCACCGCCAGCAGCCTGCTGATGCTCCGCACTCAGCGCTCGCGGCCTTGGTGCCTGCGCCGGCAAGTTCCCTAAAAGCATGGGGTAAAAACATACAAAGTTGACGCCGAAATGGGAAGGCCCTTACCGGGTGAAACAAGTCACAGGGCCCGGCGCTGTCCGCCTTGTGACCGAAGATAGCGTCCCAGTGAGTAATTCCTGGAGCATCGAGCATCTTCGTAAGTTTTACCCGTAAGGCGCGGTTGTCGGAACCCGTTCCGGCAACCACCTCTTGTACAAAGACTTGCCGCTGTTGCATGTAATCCTTTGTACGAGGCCGGGCGCTGATCCCGTGCACAAGTAAAGCTCGCGTGCTCCGCACATTTTGTCGATTTTATGCTTTCTATTTTCTGGCATATATGATCTGACATTTGTGCAGCACCAACTCCACGGTAAGCGATAACGAGCCGCAAGGCTCTATACCTTTATTTTCTGTTCTTTCTTTTCTTCCAAGGAAAGAAAGGTTCCCTCGCCCACAAGTTTGCCGGGGGGAAGGGAGAAGAAAAGGGTATGGACCAGGCATCCTTCAAGAATTTCGTCTTGCCGGGAAGCAAACGACAGAAAAGCTAAGTTGCCAAAGTTTGAGCAGCCAAATTTTTTAAATTTCAAGTTATCTCCCTTGAACGACTGCACTTTGTATGGGAAACCTGTGCGCGGAGGAGCCAACTCGTAGCTGGCTGCGCCCTTGCGTTGTTTCGAGCTCGCTCAACAACATTAGGTGAGCTGCGGCTAGTTGCTACACTAGCCGCACCCTTGCATTGTTTTGAGCCTGCTCAACAACGTAAGTTAGCTGCGGCTAGTTTCTTAACTAGCCGCGCCCTTACTTTGCTTCGAGCCCCGCTCAGCAACTTAAGTGAGCTGCAGCTAGCTGCGACAAGGTTTCTTGCCGGAAGCGGCACCGCCAGCAGGCTGCTGACGTTCCGCACTCAGCGCTCGCGGCTCAGGTGTCTGCACCGGCAAGTTCCCTAAAAGCGTAGGGAAAAAACATACAAAGGGAGGAGTCAAGTAAAGGGAATAACATTGCGATGGCCACCCAAGATAAAGTTATATTACAGAATAGCTTGTCGCGACTCTAACAGATGTTTTCTATGACATAGCTAGCAGCGACAAGGAAAGAAGGAAGCAGGCGGCCTAGTCGACGCGGTCGCCCTCAACCCTCTTGATCCCGCTCACCTTGTCCACAATGGGCGCGACAAGGGCCTTGAGCTCTTCCTGATCGATATCAGGCGGCAAGGATCTGAGGACGTTGTGGAGGCGGAGGCCTGGATTGCGGAAGGCCACCTTCATCAGCACCTTCTGAAGGGCTCCCGCACAGATCTCACGTGACTCGTCGGCCAGCTGCTTCGGGATACTATCCCGGAGCCGCTGGAGCGCCGTCGCCACGCCCTGGAAGAACAGAGTGAGCTTGACGCTAGGTTGGAGGTTCTCGTCGGAAGAGTACCCGAAGTCCTCCACCCCCAGCTGCGTCAGCTCCTTGTAGATGTCCCCGGCGGCGTTCGCGAGGCTCTTCGTCCAGTGCTCCACCGTATCCCTAAAAGCGTTTTGGGTGGTGGCAGCACTCTCCAGCAATGCCTTGTCGGCATCGACCTCCTTCTTCAGGGCCGCCTCCCGCTCCTTGGCGTCATCCAGCGCCTTGGTCAAAGCGGCCAGCTTCGACTCAAGAGCGGCGTTGGAGTCCTTGGCGGCGCTAAGCTCTTCGCCATATGCTTTGCGATCAGCTTCCAGCTGCACCACCTTTATTTCCAACACCTTTTTGGCGGCCTCAGCAGCGGCGGCAGCATCCTCCGCTTGCTTGAGGGCTCCGCCAAGCTTCTCCTCGCGCGCGGCAAGTTCCTCCTCATGAGCGTCGAGGTTGACCTTCCGCTGCGCCTGCTCACCCTCTTCCGCGGCTAGCTTCACGGCGGCAAGTCGCTGCAGCTCCTCGGCTTCGGCCTTCTCGAGGAGAAAGGCCTTCCGCGCTTCAGCGAGCTGCTCCCGCTCCTCTGCCAAGGATCGGACGGCTTCCCGGTGGAAACCCGCGAGCTCTTCTGCGCGCTTCTCAATCTCTGCTCCCGCCTTCGCGACAAGCGCTTCGCGGGACTCCAGCTTGGCTTGTCGCGTGCGGTAGAGCGACATCAACCTGCGCAGAAGCCACTCCTCTTCGGGCTCGTCGCTGCTACTGCTTGGCGCGTCGACCAGCTTCAGCCCCGCGGAGGCGAGCACTTCTCCGTCGAAGACCTCTCCCTCGATCGGCGCCCCGGAGCTTGACGCCCAGGGGAGGTTGATGAAGACGCCTTCGCCGGCCTTCAAGTAAACGCCCGGCTGGGGCTCCTCGGTGCTGGGTGCTGCGGCTTGGGCGGACGGGTCGCAGTCGGTGTAGCGCCTGGCGCTCCTGTGGTCTCTGGGCCGCCAGTACGATCGCCAGGCCCCTCGCCCGTTGCCGCGGCGCCGGCCTTGGCGGCCTCGGCACCGGTGGCGTCCCCAGCGCCGGCAGCTTCGTCGGCGGCGACCTCTGTCTCCATGTGCTCCGCAGCGGATGGATCTGATGGCTGGCAAATGGGAGAAGAGTCAAGCAAAATCCAGCAAGAACTCGAGAAGATCAGGAGAAGAAGAACCCAAGGGGAAGTCTTGAAGCAAGAAGATTACCTGCGCTGGGCTCAGCGGCCATGGTCTCTGCCGCTGGGGGGATGCTGGTGCCGTTCCTTGGCGGAGAGCTTCCCCTTGCCGGAGAGCCGCCCCTTGCCGGAGAATCTCTTGCCGGAGAATTTCCCCTTGGCGGCGTAGTTGTAGCAGATGGCATGCCGGGGGCTGTCCCCGGACGCTCCTGGTGGGGCTGCTCTGCTCCTACACAAGTCAACAAGCAGATATCAGCAAAGACATGTACCCATGCGTGCCTCGCCGCGGAAAATAATTCACACACTTACGCTGGGGGCTGCCGTGGAGGAAAGTCGCCAGCTCCGGCAAGGTCGTCTCGGACGCGCCACCTATTGTCGCAGTGGGTTCGTCCTCGATGATGACCGTCGGGGCCCTAGCTCTCTTTGCCGCTCTCTGGGCCAGAGTCCTAAAAAGGAGGAGGTTCAGGGAAAAGCAATTGAGAAACAAGAACAACAGCAAAAACCGAAGAAACGCAAGTGCAGCAAGAGAAGCTTACTCTTCTTCATCCTCCTCGTCGGAGCTCAGCGCAGAGAAGTCGAAGCCCGGCGCGCTCCCAGAGCGAGGAGGCAGAGGAGAAGCTTCGCTTGGCCGCTTAGCGGGAGCAGTGGTGGTGGTCTGAGAAGACCCCGCCCCGACTGTCGGCGCGGCACGGGAAGCGGCAGGGACCGAAGTGGTGGTCCGGCTGGACCCCGCTCCAGTTGCCGTCGTAGCATGAGGCACTCCCGCGGCAACGGTGTTTGCCGTGGTCGAGCGCGTCATGCGGCATGGCGACTGTTGACCCGCTTGCCGCTCCGCCGCATCGCCAACCTTGAGGAGACGCCTTCTGGGCGGCGTTGGGGGCTCTGATTCTGGTGGGCTGTCTGGAGGCAAGGAGGAAGAGGAGTCGATTTGCCGCGAGCTGCCCGTATCTTTGGTAGGCTCGCTCGGCTCAGCATCTTGCCCGGCAAGTCCCTCCTTGCCGGCAGGCTCCCCTTGCTCGCCACAACTTGCCACTTCTGCCGCGTCTCCTTCCACGGTGGTGAACCCAAACTCGCCCGCGGCTGCGGCTGCCGCCGCCTCCTCCAGCCTGGTGGCGATGCACGCCATCTCCGCGTAGGTGGTGTCGCGGGTAAGGCCGTCCTTCTCGTCGGCACGAACTGCCACTTCCACCAGGTCGTCGAAGAACTGCTGCACGACCTCGTCGGCAGGCTCCTGCCAGGTTGGCACAATCCCGTGCGAGTCGCATTCCGGCATCATTGCACGGATGCGGTCGAGCACGGAGTTGTTACACAAAGGCACGACGCCCCCCGGCAACCTGAACACCTCGGGATGCTGGGGGTCATATCTGAACAGCTCCTTCAGCATCGCATGGAGCTCCAGAACTGTGAAGTTGTAGTTGAGGCCCGGCCGCAGCCTCATAATGTCTGCCACGTTCTTGAACTCCCAAGTTGGCCTCCCCCGCTCTTGTAGGGGGGCGATGCGGCGGCGGAGGAAGTCTGCGCCAACCGCGCCGACAGTGAGCCCGGCATTCCGGAGGCGCAGGATCCTGGTGACGGCGATCCCCAGCCTATCGTCCTCCGGGGCCAGGTCGCCCCAGTCATCGCCGCGCGCCAGCGGGGTTTGGCGCCGGGCGGTGAAAGGCTGCGGACTCTCCTCGACAATCCAGCACCAATCAGCCCTCCACTCCTCCCACTTGCCGCGGAACTCTCCCTCCAGATAGGTCTCCTTCTTGCCGGTCCTCGAGATCCAGGCGATCCCGCCGGATAGAGGCTCTCCTCTCTCTACTCGAGGAGTGAAGAAATGGCGGAAGAGGGCTATGTTGGGAAGAACTCCGACAAAGTTTTCGCAGAGATGCGTGAAAACTACCATCGTCAGAACGGCGTTGGGGGTGAAGTCGAGGAGGTGGAATCCATAGGTGTTCATGATGTCGCAGAAGAAATCAAAGAAGGGCGGGCAGAGCCCGCAATAGAAGAACAACGCGAAGAAGGCGTACCCATTTGGAGCAGTCTTACAGGCGGCAGCGGGGAGACCCCTTGTGCGCGGATGCGCGCGCGTCTCCGCCGACCAGAACGGAGAATAGTCCACCCTCATCTCCTTTGCGCCGAGCCTGGGTGGGAAAACGGCCCGCGTCTTCCGCAGCGCCGCGAGCCGCTGCGCCTCGGTCGTCTTCACGGTCTTCCCCCTGTCGGCTTTCGGAGCCATGGCGGAAGCAGTGGAGGGGGTCGACGGTGTTGGTGGTGCTGGCGGCGGTGGGGGGCGAAGCGCTGCTCTCTCTTTCTCTCTGCTTTGGGGAGGCGAGGAAGCGGCGGAGATTTCTGAGATTGGGAACGGCAACGGGCGAGTGGCCCAACTGCCCCTGTTTCCCCTGCTTATAAAGGGGGAGGGGGGGGGGGCGGACGTTCCGCATTTCCGAGTAAAGAAACCCCACGACCTCTCCCACGACGCCGCATCTGACGCGTGCCGTTCGGGAAGGGCATGGTGGAAGCGGAGGGACGTGCGGCGTGACCTAGGCCGCGCGTGCCCGTGCACTATTTTGGGCCTGGCCCAACAGCGCTCGGCACCGTGTCTGGCCCAGGCCCGGGGGCTCCTGTCGATGTACTAAAGTAGGGGTACCCTTAGTACCCCGAACTTGTGCACGGGCAGTCGCAGCATCCCGCGGCAAGGCTTGCCGGGCGACCGCCAAGATCCTCCGTGGTCCCCTTGAAGACCATTCAAGAACAAAGTACTCAAGACAAGACCCCAGCAAGAGGAGCTTGCTGGGAAGGCTATCAGAAGCGTCCCAAGGCCCCGGCAAGAGGCGCTTGCCGGGAAGGCCAACCAAGGCGTACCAAGGAAACTTGCCGCGGCACCCCACGCGCCCCGGCAAGGCTCGGTGAGCGACAAGCTCCCGGACCTACACGACAAGACGACGACCGCGGCAAAGAGCTTGCCGTGGGAAGCCCCCACTTCGTGCCCGCGCTCCAGCACATCCACCCACGCGTCGCTCTGGGGCCCTCCCAAGCACACGTGGTGGAAGGCTGCGCAGCTGAGGTGCGACGTGGCAAGCAGGCGCTGGCAAGACAACCACCGTGGCTAGCGGTGGCTTCTCTAGCAAGCCCCTTTCGGCACTGTTTAAGCGACACAGACGGGCATTTAATGCTCTTGTCCCCTGCCGTCAGGGTTAGGTATGATAACACTGTAGCAGCTAGCTGTGCCTACTACAACACCTAGCTATGCCTACCACCACTCTTCCACTTTTGCCCTCCGTTGCCCTATGTCGGTAACCCCTTGAGCATATAAAAGGAGGCCCGGGGCAACGGAGAGGGGGGTTAGACACTTCGAACACTCTCGCTCGGGGTTCAGCAATTCCACACACTCACGCTCGATCTCGCTCCCGAGCTAGAAAGCAATACAATCCACAAAGCAGGAGTAGGGTTTTACGCACTCGTGCGGCCCGAACCTGGGTAAATCGCCCGTGTGCTTCGCCTCGATCTGCTCTTTGCGCGACCTCCTCCCCCCGCCAAACCGAAAGGGACCCGGTCCGCCGGTCCCATAGGTGTCCGTGGATTAGAAACCCCGTGCACAATTGATCGGTAGTAATTTGTTCACCCATCATAATAATTGCTATCTTGAGAGAAGCCACTAGTGAAACCTATGGCCCCCGGGTCTATTTTCCATCATATAAGTTCCCGATCTACAATTCTAGTTTACTATTTACTTTCCTTTGCATTCTTTACTTTCCGTTCCATAAACCAAAATACCAAAAATATTACTTTACCGTTTATCCATCTCTATTAGATCTCACTTTGCGAATAACCATGAAGGGATTGACAACCCCTTTGTCGCGTTTGTTGCAAGTTGGTGTTTGTTTGTGCAGGTATTCGGTGGCTTGTTGCGTAGTCTCCTACTGGATTGATACCTTGGTTCTCAAAACTGGGGGAAATACTTACGCTCCTTTGCTGCATCACCCTTTCCTCTTCAAGGAAAAAACCAACGCAAGCTCAAGAGGTAGCAAGAAGGACTTCTGGCGCCGTTTCCCGGGAGATCTACACCAAGCCAAGACATACCAAGTACCCATCATAAACTCTCATCTCTCGCATTACATTATTCGCCATTCCCCTCTCGTTTCCTCTCCCCCACTTCTAAAACGATTTTTGAAAAGATTCGCCTTTTCTTCGCCTCTCTTCCATTAGTCTTCCTCGTTTGCTTTTTGTGTGCTCGTGTGTTGGATCACTTGCTTTGTCACGATGGCTCAAGATAATACCAAATTGTGTGTCTTTTCCAACACCAACAACAATGATTTTATTAGTACTCCGATTGCTCCCGATGCTAATTGATATGTCTCCAACGTATCTATAATTTATGAAGTATTCATGCCATGTTTACAATAGTTTTATATGATTTTGGTATGATTTGATTAGAACTAACCCGGACTGACGCTGTTCTCAGCAGAACTACCGTGGTGTTGTTTTTTTGCAGAAATAAAAGTTCTCAGAATGCGATGAAAATCAACGGAGAATTTTTCTGGAATATATAAAAAATACTAGAACGAAGAGTTATCGGAGGGGAGGCCCGTGGGACCCACAAGGGTGGAGGGCGTGCCCCTATGCCTCGTGGACTTCCCGTGGGGCCTCTTGACTTGTTCTCGATGCCAACCTCTCCTATAAATCCCCAAACCTCCAGAAAATAACCTAGATCGGAATTTCCGCCGCGGCAAGCCTCTATAGCCACGAGAAATCAATCTAGGCCATCTTCGGCACCCTGCCAGAGGGGGCAATCATCACCGGAGGCCATGGAGGAGGATCCCAGAGGGGCCAACATCGCCATGAAGGCCAAGATTCAGAGGGAGAATCTCTCCCCGTCCAGGGGGAAGGCCACGGAGGAGGAAGCACAAGGGGAAGAACCTCTCCTCCTCTCTCTTGGTGATGCCGGAGTGCCATCAGGAGGGGAATCATCGCCGCGGTGATCGTCTTCATCAACATCACCATCATCATCACCATCCTCATCTCTTTTACGCGGTCCACTCTCCTGCACCCCGCTGTAATCCCTACTTGAACATGGTGCTTTATGCCACATATTATGATCCAATGATGTGTTGCCATCCTATGATGTTTTGAGTAGATTTCCTTTGTCTATGGGTTGATTGATGATCTAGATTGGTATGAGTTGTATGTTTTATTTTTCTGCTGTCCTATTGTGCCCTCCGTTTCACGCAAGCGTGAGGGATTCCCGCTGTAGGGTGTTGCAATACGTTCATGATTCACTTATAGTGGGTTGCTTGAGTGACAGAAGCATAAACCCGAGTAAGGGGGTTGTTGCGTATGGGATAACGGGGACTTGATGTTAATGCTATGGTTGGTTTTTACCTTAATGATCTTTAGTAGTTGCGTATGCTTGCTAGAGTTTCAATCATAAATAAGCAGTCACCAAATTTGGGATCATTGGAATTAATCTTAATCAAGGCAATGGATTTATGGAGAATTTCATCTAGATCTTTCAAGGAATAATTTGGAAAGAGTTCCTCAAGAAATTTCCATATGGTGTAGGCACACTTAAGAGTAGGCAAACATCCAATCAAGTTTCTAGGCAAGCCTCTAGTGATAAGATTAACAGTTCTAAGATTGCGAATCATGTCAATTGACTCATCAAGGGTAGGATGCATGGGATCAACATGAGGTGCATAAGGGCTAGCAATATACTTGCTCAAATGATATTCATTGAAAATCTCAAGCATTTCATTTTTCCAATCATGAAAATATTCTCCATCAAGAATAGGCACTCTATGTCTAAGACTCCCCAAAGTAGACTCAGCCATCTTCCTCCAATGGTGTTTAAACCAAAGCAATGGGGACCTTTGCTCTGATAGCAATTGAAAGGATCAAGAAGAGGTGTCTAGAGGGGGGGGTGATTAGACACTAAGTGCTAACAGTTGCAGTTTTTAAACTCTCTAGGCTGAGGTGGAGTTTAGGCACAAGTTTAACAAACACAATACATATCAAGCAAGCATGCAAAGAGTATATGAGAAGCTGAAAGTAAAGCATGCAACTTGCGAGAATGTAAAGAGAAGGGTTTGGAAGAATCAAACGCAATTGGAGACATGGATGTTTAAGTCATGGTTCCGATAGGTGGTGCTATCGCACATCCACGTTGATGGGGACTTCAACCCACGAAGGGTAATGTTTGCGCGAGTCCACGGAGGGCTCCACCCACGAAGGGTCCACAAAGAAGCAACCTTGTCTATCCCACCATGGCCATCACCTACGAAGGACTTGCCTTACTAGCGGTAGATCTTCACGAAGTAGGCGATCCCCTTGCCCTTACAAACTTCTTGGTTCAACTCCACAATCTTGTCGGAGGCTCCCAAGTGAAACCTAGCCAATCTAGGAGACACCACTCTCCAAGAAGTAACAATTGGTGAGTTGATAATGAACTCCTTGCTCTTGTGCTTCAAATGATAGCCCCCCAACACTCAACTCTCTCTCATAGGATTGGATTTGGTAGAAAGAAGATTTGAGTGGAAAGCAACTTGGGGAAGGCTAGAGATCAAGATTCATATGGTAGGAATGGAATATCTTGGTCTCAACACAAGTGGAGGTGGTTCTCTCTCAGAAAAAGTAAGTTGGAAGTGTAGGTTCGTTCTGATGGCTCTCTCTAGAAATGAAGAGGTGGTGGAGGGGTATATATAGCCTCCACACAAAATCTAACCGTCACACATAACTTCCCAAACTCGGTGGGACCGAATGGTTAAACTCGGTCGGACCGATTAAGCAAAGCTAGTGACCGTTAGGATTTTTGGTGGGACCGACATGCAACTCGGTAGGACCGATATGATTAGGGTTAGGGCATAACGTAATCTCGGTGAGACCGATTACACAAACTCGGTGAGACCGATTTTGGTAATAAGCTAACCAGAGAGTTGGTCAGGTAAACTCGGTGGGACCGATCACTCATTTCGGTGAGACCGAAATGTTACAAAAGGGAACCAGAGAGTTTACATTGCAGTTTCGGTGGGACCGATCGCAAGTTTTGTTGAGACCGAAAGTATTGCTATAGGCAACAAAGAGTTTGCAATCCTATCTCGGTGAGACCGAGATCCCTATCGGTGAGACCGATTTGCCTAGGGTTTGTGGCAGTGGCTATGACATTTGAAACTCGGTGGCGCCGGATAGAAAGAATCGGTGGGGCCGAGTTTAACTTTTGGTTTAGGTCATATGTGGATGTGAGAAGGTTGTTGAGGATTATGGAGCATATCACTAAGCATTTTGAGCAAGAACCTCATTAAGCAACACCTCATCCCTCCTTGATAGTATTGGCTTTTCCTATAGACTCAATGTGATCTTGGATCACTAAAATGGAAAATATAGAGTCTTAAGCTTTGAGCTTGAGCCAATCCTTTGTCCTTAGCATCTTGAAGGGGTTTCACATCCTCTAGTCCATGCCACTTCACTGTTGAACTTATCTGAAACATACTAGATAAAAATGTTAGTCCAACAAGAGATATGTTGACATTAATTACCAAAACCACCTAGGGAGCACTTGTGCTTTCAATCTCCCCCTTTTTGGTAATTGATGACAACATACATCAAAGCTTTAGATCAAGATATTAAGAGTAGTAAGTAAAGCTTTGAAAAGATATGTAACTTGCATAGGCTCCCCCTACATGTATGCAATCATGTGAATATGGAATATAGGAGCATGTGAATGCATAAACATGACGGAGGAAGCAATGTGTTACATGTATCTTGGCTATATGCATCAGAGCAAATGATGAAAATATGAGAAATGTGCCTTCATGCTCATGATTCCTTCTTGCAAACAGTATGTACATCAGCAAGAATTTCTCATTCACATGACTGTGATGCATGTACTTACCTTGTGGTCTTGAGTTGGCTTAGGATGGGATGAACCTGCATAAACAAGGTTAGATAACACAGATACACCTACTGGCCAGAGCAAACAAGAGAAACCACAAGAGTACCAAGACTGGGATGACATGTAGAGTGAGTACTAAGTACCACATTGGATATAGACATGTCCCCAAAGGTAAAGATGTGCAATAAATTCAAGGATTTACTTCCCTTAGATGTCTTGCTCAGGAAATCAGAGCAAGAACAGAGCTCAAAGGAAATAAACAGAGCTAATGCAAACGAGCAAATATGAACATGTCTTTCCCCTCTTGAAGACATGTGACCTCTCTCCTCTTGAACACCAAGCATCTGGGGTCCTTGATGATCGCTCTTTCTTCCCTTGAGTATTCTCTCCCCTTATAGATATGATTAAGCTTTGATGTGATCTCTCTCTCCCCCTTTGACATCAATTTCCAAGAAGGGTTCTTATGGATCTTTGTCATGATGGGTTTGGTCCTTGAGTCACAGAACAAAGCAGCAAGTTGAATAGGATGCTGGTCAAGGACAAGATTCATTGAGTGGAGCTGGATTAAAAGGAATTCAGAAACAAGTGGCGAGATGTTTTTCCTATAGTAAATCAGTAACACCGAGTTTGGTGTTTTGGTGGCACCGAAAGGGTTCGGTTGGACCGAAGTAAACAACCCGGTGTGACCGAGTTCATCACAGAGAAAACACTTGTCACCTCAGCTCACTAGACAAGTAAGATCTCACAAGGATTTGCAAGGAATTTAATGCAGAAGATGCAGAACAGAAAAGAAAAGAGAAGAAACTAAAAAGAATCTAGATGAAGTTGAAGAGGGAAACAAATATGCATGAGACAAATGCAAGAGCACAGAAAAGAACACAAGAGAACTTCATCTAGAATTGGGCGGTGACAAAGTCACCTATGTTAGAGTATATTGACTTAGGAGTCAAGTGAGATCACTTGATCTTTGGTCATACTCATCGTTTAAGCTCAAAATGGGGTTACCATTTTTTGTTAAAGCATCTTGATGTATTCACATCTTGTTGAGTTGCTTTAACCCATGACTTGGAGTAAAGCTTCTCTAAGATGGAATAACATACCTTGGGTGGTGGTGTTGATCATGATCATGTAGTTGAACTTGTGTGGGTTGCTCAAGGTTGATGTAGCTCATCAAGAGTTGGGAGCATCACTTGAAGTTTGAGTCCATCTAACTACATGGGTTAGTTTTTGCAAGGAAGAGCACTTGTGTATCCAAAATGACAATCAAGATAGAATTTGTCAAAGGATATGTTTGAATGGTTGCGTGCTTCCTTGTCTTCATCCACCATTGTGTAGTGACTTGGTGATATAGAAATTGCTCAGGATGTGAGTGACTTGCAATCTCATAGATTTCGATTCATCCAAGTACCTACATGGGTTAGATAGCATGCAAGGTGCAAATATATCCAAGACATAAGATAGTCAACATAAGAGAAATATCAGGGATTAGTCATAGGCTCATGCCTTGCATGTATTAAATGGAGTTCCTACTCCAAGTTTGAAGCATCAATGATGTTGAATTCACCTCTTAACCTGCAAAACACTTTCTCATCAAGTGGTTTGGTTAATATATCCGCCAATTTCTTATCAGTGCGAACATGCTTAATATTAATGTCCCCTTTGGCAACATGATCTCGAATGAAATGATGACGAACTTCAATATGCTTAGTTCGAGAATGTTGCACGGGACTGTGAGCAATCTTAATAGCACTTTCATTGTCATAAAGCAATGGAACATGTTTCACATTGATCCCATAATCTTTAAGAGTTTGGGTCATCCAAAGTAATTGAGCACAACATGATCCAGCGGCAATGTATTCCGCTTAGGCGGTGGATAAGGATACCGAGTTTTATTTCTTGGAGGACCAAGAGACAAGAGATCTACCAAGAAATTGACAAGTACCCGAAGTTGAATTTCTATCAACCTTGTCACCGGCATAGTCCGAATCGGAGTAGCCGACAAGATCAAAGGAAGCCCTCTTTGGATACCAAATGCCAAAATTTGGTGTATGGATTAAGTATCTCACTATCCTTTTCGCAGCCATAAGATGACATTCATTAGGAGCAGCTTGATATCGTGCACACATGCACACACTTAGCATAATATCGGGACGTGAAGCACAAAGATATAACAATGAACCAATCATAGAGCGATAAACCTTTTGATCAACCGGTTCACAATCTTTGGTTAAATCAAGATGTCCACTAGTAGGCATGGGTGTAGTCATACCTTTGCATTCTTGCATATTGAACTTCTTCAATAAGTCCTTGGTGTACTTTGTTTGAGATACAAAGGTGCCTTCCTTAGTTTTCTTGATTTGCAAACCGAGAAAGAATTTGAGTTCACTCATCATCGACATCTCAAACTTCTTCGACATTAGCTTTCCAAACTTTTCACTAAAATGAGGGTTAGTTGATCCAAATATAATATCATAGACATAAATTTGGCATACAAATAGTTCTCCATTAACCCTTTTAGTAAAAAGAGTAGAATCTATTTTTCCAATTTCAAAGCCTTTTCAATAAGGAACTTGGTCAAGCATTTATACCATGCTCTAGGAGCTTGTTTAAGACCATAAAGAGCTTTGTGAAGTTTGTAAACATGATTAGGTTTCTTAGGATTGACAAATCCGGGAGGTTGCTTAACATAAAATTTCTCCTCAATTTCACCATTTATAAAGGCACTTTTAATGTCCATTTGGTATAAGGTAATATCATGATGATTAGCATAGGCAAGTAAGATGCGAATGGACTCAAGTCTAGCAACGGGGGCATATGTCTCACCATAGTCCATACCTTCGACTTGAGTGTAGCCTTGGGCGACTAGGCGTGCTTTGTTGCGGACAACTTGACCATCTTCATCTTGCTTGTTGCGAAACACCCATTTGGTGCCAATGATGTTGTGGTTGTTGTCGGGCTTTTCAACCAATGTCCACACTTGATTTCTCTCAAAGTTGTGTAGCTCTTCATGCATAGCGTTTATCCAATCTGGATCTTCCAATGCTTCTTCAAACTTCATAGGTTCAATGCGAGAGATGAATGAGTAATGTTCACAAAAGTTAGCTAAACGAGGTTTTGAGCGAGTGATTCTCCCGGTTTGGATATCATTGTAGATTTGCTCGACGGGATGATCTTTAGCAATTCTTGCTCGAACTCATGAAAGCTTTTGCTTGGATCTTGGTTGAACATCTTCTTCATCTTGTTCTTCTTCTTGGCCTTATTCGTTGTTGACGTTGTCGTTCTCTTGTCGTGGTGGAGAAGGAAGTTGTTGGCGTTCATCTTGATGTACTTCCTCGTTTTCTTCATCTTGATGTGTCCCGCTTGCGGATGCTTCCGTATCAACTCTTGGTTCACCTTGTCGTGAGGTAGAAGCTTCCACTTGGACGGAAGAGGTACTCTCCTTCACCTCCGTTGGACGAATCTTGCCAATAGACAAGTATTGGATTGCTTCCAAAGGGTCTTTGTCTCCTACATCAACTAGCAATTGCTCTACTTGCGAGCCATTAGATTCATCAAACTTCACATCTACCGTCTCTTCAACCTTTCGGGTGAAATTGTTGTAGACATGGTATGTGTGAGAGTTTGAGCCATAACCAAGTAGGAAACCTTCATGAGACTTAGGAGCAAATTTAGAATGATGATGTTTATCAAGAATGTAGCACTTTGAGCCGAATGCTCGAAAGTATCCAACTTGTGTTTGTTATCGGTGAGGAGCTCGTATGCTGTCTTGCCGAGTAGCTTG
Source organism: Triticum urartu (assembly GCF_056163025.1). Lineage (NCBI taxonomy): Eukaryota > Viridiplantae > Streptophyta > Magnoliopsida > Poales > Poaceae > Triticum > Triticum urartu. Next base: position 394,395,919 of record NC_141876.1, on the reverse strand, counting down.
TGAAGATACAAGCGATTTGTTGCATGGCAAGCTGTCTCAACCGCTTCCGCCCAAAAGTGCTTTGGCGTGTTGTACTCATCAAGCATCCTTCTCACCATTTCGATGAGTGTCCGGTTCTTCCTCTCAACAACTCCATTTTTTGAGGTGTGTACGTAGCCGAGAACTCATGTGAAATCCCTTCTTCGTCAAGAAAGGTGTCAACATTTGCGTTCTTGAACTCCGTTCCGTTGTCGCTTCGAACCTTCTTGATCTTCACGTCAAATTGATTTTGGGCCTTCCTAGCGAATTTTTTGAAGATCTTTTGGACCTGCGATTTGTCATTAAGAAAGAACACCCACGTAAATCTTGAAAAATCATCAACTATAACTAGACCAAAAGAATTTCCACCGAGACTTTTGTAAGCGTTAGGACCAAAAAGATCCATGTGAAGTAGCTCGAGTGGTCTCCTTGTGGTCATGATGTTCTTCACGGGATGCCTTCCTCCAACTTGTTTACCTGCTTGACAAGCACTGCAAAGTCTATCCTTATCAAATATAACATCTTTTACTCCAAGGATATGATCACCTTTAATAAGCTTGTCAAGGTTTCACATACCAACATGACCTAATCGTCTATGCCATAACCAACCATTAGAGGATTTAGCAATTAAGCAAGTTCTAGGTTGAGCCTTTTTAGTGAAATCAACAATGTAAAGATCACCTCTACGTATACCGGTAAAGACCATTTTACGATTGTCTCTATGAAACACTTGGCAATCTACTTCAGTGAATAGAACATTGAAACCGAAATTAGCAAGTCTAGATACTGAAAGTAAGTTGTACCCAAGAGATTCAACGAGCATGACATTTTGTATGGAGCTATCATGTGAGATGGCCACCTTACCGAGGCCAACCACCTTACCCTTTGAGTTATCACCGAAGGTGACATATTTTCGAGGGCCGTCGTTTTCAGCAAGCTCACGGAACATATCTTTATCTCCGGCCATATGATCAGTACATCCACTATCAAGAACCCATTCCTTTCCTCCGGCCATGTAGCCATGAAGATTTTCCATAAGACCAAAGTGTCTCATCACATCATCAAGGTCATAGTCACTATGATCATCATCTTCATCAGAGTATCCATGTTCAACATCATCTTGTGATTGATCAATTCCTAGAGAGGGTAATTCATTAGATAAATGATCATTTATATAGTTATGTTTATGAATTCTAATAGCTCTGGAAATGATATTGCTAATGATTCCAACATCTCATTTGGCACTCGTAAGATTAGTAAGCTCAAATGAGCAGTCACCTAATTTGGGATCATTGAAATTCATCTTAATCAAGGCAATTGATTTATGGAGAATTTCATCTAGATCTTTCAAGGAATAATTTGGAAAGAGTTCCTCAAGAAATTTCCATATGGTGTAGGCACACTTAAGAGTAGGCAAACATCCAATCAAGTTTCTAGGCAAGCCTCTAGTGATAAGATCAACAGTTCTAAGATTGCGAATCATGTCAATTGACTCATCAAGGGTAGGATGCATGGGATCAACATGAGGTGCACAAGGGCTAGCAATATACTTGCTCAAATGATATTCATTGAAAATCTCAAGAATTTCATTTTTCCACTCATGAAAATATTCTCCATCAAGAATAGGCACTCTACGTCTAAGACTCCCCAAAGTAGACTCATCCATCTTCCTCCAATGGTGTTTAAACCAAAGCAATGGATACCTTTGCTCTGATACCAATTGAAAGGATCAATAAGAGGTGTCTAGAGGGAGGGGGGTGATTAGACACTAAGTGCTAAAAGTTGCAGTTTTTAAATTCTTTAGGTTGAAGTGGAGTTTAGGAATAAGTTTAACAAACACAATACATATCAAGCAAGCATGCAAAGAGTATATGAGCAGCGGAAAGTAAAGCATGCAACTTGCAAGAATGTAAAGAGAAGGGTTTGGAAGAATCAAATGCAATTGGAGACACGGATGTTTTTGTCGTGGTTCCGATAGGTGGTGCTATCGTACATCCACGTTGATGGAGAATTCAACCCACGAAGGGTAACGGTTGCGCGAGTCCACGGAGGGCTCCACCCATGAAGGGTCCACGAATAAGTAACCTTCTCTATCCCACCATGGCCATCGCCCATGAAGGACATGCCTCACTAGCGGTAGATCTTCACGAAGTACGCGATCCCCTTGCCCTTACAAACTCCTTGGTTCAACTCCACAATCTTGTCGGAGGCTCCCAAGTGACACCTAGCCAATCTAGGAGACACCACTCTACAAGAAGTAACAAATGGTGTGTTGATGATGAACTCCTTGCTCTTGTGCTTCAAATGATAGTCTCCCCAACACTCAGCTCTCTCTCATAGGATTGGATTTGGTAGAAAGAAGATTTGAGTGGAAAGCAACTTGGGGAAGGCTAGAGATCAAGATTCATATGGTAGGAATGGAATATCTTGGTCTTAACACAAGTGTAGGTGGTTCTCTCTCAGAAAATATAGGTTGGAATAGGTTTGTTCTGATGGCTCTCTCTACGAATGAAGAGGAGGTGGAGGGGTATATATAGCCTCCACACAAAATCTAACCGTTACACATAACTTTCCAAACTCGGTGGGACCGAATGGTTAAACTCGGTCGGACCGATTCAGCAAAGATAGTGACCGTTAGGGTTTTCGGTGGGACCGACATGCAACTCGGTAGGACCGATATGATTAGGGTTAGGGCATAACGTAATCTCGGTGAGACCGATTACACAAACTCGTTGAGACCTATTTTGGTAATAAGCTAACTAGAGAGTTGGTCAGGTAAACTCGGTGGGACTGATCGCTCATTTCGGTGAGATCGAAATGTTACAAAAGGGAACCAGAGAGTTTACACTGCAGTTTCGGTGAGACCGAAAGTATTGTAATAGGCAACAGAGAGTTTGCAATCCCATCTCGGTGAGACCGAGATCCCTATCGGTGAGACCGATTTGCCTAGGGTTTGTGGCAGTGGCTATGACATTTGAAACTCGGTGGCGCCGGATAGAAAGAATCGGTGGGGCCGAGTTTAACTTTTGGTTTAGGTCATATGTGGATGTGAGAAGGTTGTTGAGGGTTAGGGAGCATATCACTAAGCATTTTGAGCAAGAACCTCATTAAGCAACACCTCATCCCTCCTTGATAGTATTGGATTTTCCTATAGACTCAATGTGATCTTGGATCACTAAAATGGAAAATGTCGAGTCTTAAGCTTTGAGCTTGAGCCAATCCTTTGTCCTTAGCATCTTGAAGGGGTTTCACATCCTCTAGTCCATGCCACTTCACTATTGAACTTATCTAAAACGTACTAGATAAAAATGTTAGTCCAACAAGAGATATGTTGACATTAATTACCAAAACCACCTAGGGATCACTTTTGCTTTCAGCCACTGGAACTGCGGCAGCTCACGGGTAAAGGCCGGGCAACCCACCTCGTAGGGCAGGTCGCCAGAGCCCCCCGGTGCTGGGTGGTCGATAGTAGGCCCCGCCCGCCTATCTGATTGGTGGCGCGCGTCGCGTCGGCGCTCGATGGTGGTTCGAGCGTATTCACGGGCTCGCTCCCAAAGAACTTGGCACTGATCACGGTGGGTCCGTGGGTCAGACGACGCTACAGAAATGTTATCACAAGCGCTATCACGACGGATCGACATCCGCGGTGGCTGGCGTGGAGGAGGAGAGTGCACCATGGCTGCAGTGCCCCCGATCCTTCCACCACTAGCATGCGGTGGCTCGACGGAGCGCCAGCCAGAGGGCCCCACCGGTCGCGGCTCATCTTTGTTGGCAACACCGACGAGGCTTTGGATGGTGGCTCTCCACTCATCGAGTTTCTCCGCAGTAGGAGGAAAGTCGAGGAGCAACTGCATGCGTGCCAAAGGTTCCGCTGGCGTAGGCGATGGCGAAAGCTGCATGGACCGTGATGCGCTCCGACTTCTAACCACGTTAGAAGGATCTCTATCACAGCCCAGCAGCTGTACGCCATTTTCACCAGCACTTCGGTGCGCGTGCTGACCTTCTATGTCCCGCGAATGATACACAAGACTCTTCCCACAATGGTGCCCAGGGTCGCCAGCGTGGTGACGTTGCTCATCGTGCACAACCTAGGAAGAGCGCGCGTCGGGGTGCCGGCGTAGGCGCCTCGGAGGTCGCCGCGCTGCCCATGGGTGGCACGACGCCGCCTTTGGAGGGCCCCACGCCGCCTGCGGGGGGTCCAGCTCCGTCTTTGGATTTGGTGGCGTGTGGCCCATCATCTCACGCACGAACGATGCTGCTCGCCAGGCTTTGGCTGCCAGAGCGATGCGGGTGTTCGCGAGCCGCGCCTCGGCTTCCGTCCGCGACCGCCCCACCACTCTCCCGCACTGGTACGGGCCGTTCGGCCCCCGATGAGCGATCGCCGTGATCGTCTTCTTCTTGGGAGCCATGGCGATGAAGAACGGCTAAACCAACTGCTAGACCGGATTCTCACAACTGCGCACCCCCTACCTGGCGCGCCAGAGATGTTGGTGGGAAACGACACCTATGGGGTCACTGGGATCCCTTCTATGGTTGGCGGGCGCGGGGTTGTGCAAAGAGCGGGTCTGGCGGTCGGCATACAAATTGTTTACCCAGGTTCGGGCCACGGGGATGCATAAAACCCTCGTCCTGCTTTGGTGTGTATTTAGGTGTTCTTGTGTTCTTGAACTAGCTGCCGTAGCTCTCTAGTCCAAAAGATCCGAATCCCCCCTAGTACGCCTCGGGCCTTGTTTTATAGACAAAAGGGGTCGCCACAGTGGCACACAGGAGGTGGAAAGGTATACAGGGGCTGAGTCTATCCCCTGGCACCGTCAGAAAAACGCATTTAATGCGCTGCCGACGTCCCCCTCTTGCTTTATTGGGGACGACAAAGAAGCTCGTCCTAGCTGTCGTTGCTTCGCCTGGGTCTAACACGCGTCCAAGTTGACGAGGCGTTGTAGCCCCACGTTGGCTGGCTGCTGGGCTGGCATGGTGGTGGAGCCTTCACGAAGATCTGTATGCCACCACGCAGGTGCTTGCTGAGTTGGTGTAGAGGCCGCGCGCTACCACGCAGACGCCTGCTCAGCTGGTCGAGCTGGCAGTTGTATGGGAGCGGCGGTGGAGTCTTGGCGGACGCAGGCCTGGCTGTGGCTTTGCATACGTCCTCGGCAAGGGTCTTGCCGAGGGCCCGACAAGGGTCTTGCCTTGGCACCGCGGTCGTCCCCGACAAGGATATTGCCGGGGCACTCGTGGATCTCCATGGCAAGGATTTCGCGAAGGACCGTCGTCTTCTGGTTTTCATATGATCTTGTGTGTCTATGATCTCTACAAAGATTTGCATGCCACCACGGAGGCGCCTCCCGAGCCTTGGTTCCAATATGTTGTGGGAACCCCTTGGGCTCATGGGTGGCGTGCTCTGCTAGTGTTAGGCAAGTTGCCTCGGCAAAGATCTTGCCGAGGCCGCGGAAGCCACCCCGGCAAGGGTCTTGCCGGGGGAGTCCACCTCGCCCTCTTTCTCTCTTTGCGTCTCTGGTATTGGCGTTGCTCTGGTCGTTTTGTGCTCCGGCATCCCTCCCCTGCCCAGCTTAGTGTGGCCGTGGGCGCGGCTCTGACTACCCGTGCACAAGTTAAGGGGTGTAAAAGGAGAACCCCTACTTTTGTACACCGACAAAATGATATCAATGAGTCTCTCAAATCCATGATAATTTCCATTGACGAGTGCAAAAGAAAGAACCGCTAAGATGCGTGCTAAGAAAGATTGGTTTATAAAGGCGTGTTCTTCTAGTTTCCATAAAAATAATGATGAAGATCTAAAAGTGATTGATGTGACTCCTATTGAATCTTTGTTTTCCAATGTTAATCTTGATAAGGATGGGACTGGAGATGAGTCAACTTTAATTAGAAGGCGTCCCAATGATTCAGAGTTTTTAGATCTTAATGCAAAAAATGGTAAAAGTGGGATTGAAGAGGTCAAAACTTTAGATAGCAATGAACCCACTATCTTGGATTTCAAGGACTTTAATTATGATAATTGCTCTTTGATATATTGTATTTCCTTGTTGCAATCCGTGTTGAATTCTCCTCATGCTTATAATCAAAACAAAGCTTTTTAAACATATCATTGATGCTATGATGCAATCTTATGAAGAAAAGCTTAATTTGGAAGTTTCTATACCTAGAAAACTGTATGATAAGTGGGAACCTACTATTAAGATTAAAGATTGTGAATGCTATGCTTTGTGTGATTTGGGTGCTAGTGTTTCCACAATTCCGAAAGCTTTATGTGATGTGTTAGGTTTCCGTGAATTGGATGATTGTTCCTTAAATTTGCATCTTGCAGATTCCACTATTAAGAAACCTATGTGAAGAATTAATGCTATTCTTATTGTTGAAAATAAGAATTATGTGCCTGTAGATTTCATTGTTCTTGGTATAGATTGCAATCCTACATGTCCTATTATTCTTGGTAGACCTTTGCTTAGAACGATTGGTGCAATTATTGATATGAAAGAAGGAAACATTAGATTTCAATCTCCATTAAGGAAGGGCATGGAACACTTTCCAAGAAATAAAATTAAATTGCCTTATGAATCTATTATGAGAGCCACTTATGGACTGCATGCCAAAGATGATAATATTTAGATCTATTCATGTTTGTATGCCTAGCTAGGTGCGTTAAACAATGGAGCTTATTGGGAGGCAACAGAAGTATTCTAAATCTCCAAATTGCTACAGACTATTCTATTTTTGACAGATTCTGTTTTTCGTGTGTTGTTTGCTTATTTTGATGCATCTATGGCTAGTATCGGGGGGTATGAACCATGAAAAAGTTGGAATACAGTAGATATTACACCAATATAAATAAGGAATGAGTTCACAACAGTACCAAAAGTGGTGATTTATTTTCTTATACTAACGGAGCTTACGAGATTTTCTGTTGGAGTTTTGTGTTGTGAAGTTTTCAAGTTTTGGGTAAGGATTTGATGGACTATGGAATAATAAGTGACAAGAGCCTAAGCTTGGGTATTCCCAAGGCACCCCAAGGTAATATTCAAGGATATAAAAAATCCCAAGCTTGGGGATGCCCCGGGAAGGCATCCCCTCTTTCGTCTTCGTCTGTCGGTAACTTTACTTGAGGCTATATTCTTATTCACCACATGGTATGTGTTTTGCTTGGAGCGTCTTGTAGGCTTTTGGTCTTTGCTTTTTAGTTTACCACAATCATCCTTGATGTACACACCTTTTGAGAGAGACACGCATGAATCGTGATTTATTAGAATGCTCTATGTGCTTCACTTATATCTTTTGAGATAGACAAAATTTGCTCTAGTGCTTCACTTATATCTTTTAGAGCACGACAATGGTTTTATTTTATAGAAATTGACGAACTCTCATAATTCACTTACATTATTTTGAGAGTCTGTACACAGCATGGTAATTTGCTTTGATTATAAAATTAGTCCTAATATGATAGGCATCCAAGAGGGATATAATAAAAACTTTCATATAAAGTGCTTTGAATACTATGAGAAGTTTGATTCCTTATGATTGTTTTGAGATATGAAGATGGTGATATTAGAGTCATGATAGTAAGTAGTTGTGAATTTGAGAAATACTTGTGTTAAAGTTTGTGTGTCCCGTAGCATGCACGTATGGTGAACCGTTTGGTGATGAAGTCAGAGCATGATTTATTTCTTGATTGTCTTCCTTATGAGTGGCGGCCGGGGACGAGCAATGGTCTTTTCCTACCAATCTATCCCCCTAGGAGCATGCGCATAGTACTTTTTTCGATGACCAATAGATTTTTGCAATAAGTATGTGAGTTCTTTATGACTAATGTTGAGTCCATGGATTATACGCACTCTCACCTTTCCGCCATTGCTAGTCTCTCTAGTACCGCGCAACTTTCGCCGGTACCATAAACCCGCCACATATCCTTCCTCAAAATAGCCACCATACCTACCTATTATGGCATTTCCATAGCCATTCCGAGATATATTGACATGCAACTTTCCACCATTCTGTTTATTATGACACGCTCCATCATTGCCATATTGCTTTGCATGATCATGTAGTTGACATCGTATTTGTGGCAAAGCCACTGTTCATCATTTTTTATACATGTCACTCTTGATTCATTGCACATCCCGGAGGCATTCACATAGAGTCATATTTTGTTGTAAGTATCGAGTTGTAATTGTTGAGTCGTAAGAAAATAAAAGTGTGATGATCTTCATCATTAGAGCATTGTCCCATGTGAGGAAAGGATGATGGAGACTATGATTCCCCCACAAGTCGGGTTGAGACTCCAGACGAAAAAAAGAGGCCAAAAAAATGAGAGAAGGCCCAAATAAAAAAATGTGAGAAAAAGAGAGAAGGGACAATGTTACTATCCTTTTTGCCACACTTGTGCTTCAAAGTAGCACCATGATCTTCATGATAGAGAGTCTCCTATGATATCACTTTCATATACTAGTGGGAATTTTTCATTATAGAACTTGTCTTGTATATTCCAATGATGGGCTTCGTCAAATTACCCTAGGTCTTCGTGAGCAGGCGAGTTGGATGCACACCAACTTAGTTTCTTTTTGAGATTTCATAAACTTATAGCGTAGTGCATCTGTTGCATGGCAATCCCCACTCACTCACATTGATATCTATTAATGGGCATCTCCATAGCCGTTGATACACCTAGTTGATGTGAGACTATCTCCTTCTTTTTATCTTCTCCACAGCCACTGTCTATTCCACCTATAGTGCTATATCCATGGCTCACGCTCATGTATTGCATGAAAGTTGAAAAAATTTGAGAACGTCAAAAGTATGAAACAATTGCTTGGCTTGTCATCGGGGTCGTGCATGATTTGAATATTTTGTGTGATGAAGATGGGGCATAGCTAGACTATATGATTTTGTAGGGATAAGCTTTCTTTGGCCATGTTATTTTGAGAAGACATAATTATTTTGTTAGTATGCTTGAAGTATTATTGTTTTTATGTCAATATTAAACTTTTGTTTTGAATCCTACGGATCTGAACATTCATGCTACAATAAAGAGACTTAATGGGTAAATATGTTAAGTAGCATTCCACATCAAAAATTCTGTTTTTATCATTTACCTACTCGAGGACGAGCAAGAATTAAGCTTGGGGATGCTTGATACGTTCTATAATTTTTGATTATTCCATGCTATTATATTATCTGTTTTGGATGTTTATATGCATTAATATGCTATTTTGTATGATTTTTGGGACTAACCTATTAACCTAGAGCCTAGTGCTAGTTTCTGTTTTTTTCCTTGTTTTAGAGTTTCATAGAAAAGGAATACCAAACGGACTCCAAACGGAATAAAACTTTCTCCATGATTTTTCTTGGACAAGAAGACACCTAGGAGACATGGAGTACAAGTCAGAGGAGACTCAAGGCGGCCACAAGGGTGGAGGGCGTGCACAGGGGGGTGGGGCGCGCCCCCGACCTTGTGGGCCCCTCGTAGCTCCACTGACCTAATTCTTTCGCCTATATGTACTCTTATACCCCAAAAACATCCAGGGAGCCACAAAACCACTTTTGCACCGCCACAACCTTCTATACCCGCGAGATCCCATCTTGGGGCCTTTTTCGGTATCCTGCCGGAGGGGGAATCGATCACGGAGGGCTTCTACATCAACACCATTGCCTCTCCGATGAAGCGTGAGTAGTTTACTTCAGACCTACGGGTCCATAGCTAGTAGCTAGATGGCTTCTTCTCTCTCTTTGATTCTCAATACAAAGTTCTGCTCGATATTCTTGGAGATCTATTCGATGTAATACTCTTTTGCGTTGTGTTTGCCGAGATCTGATGAATTGTGGATTTATGATCAGCTTATCTATGAATATTATTTGAATCTCCTCTGAATTCTTATATGCATGATTTGATATCTTTGCAAGTCTCTTCGAACTATCGATTTGGTTTGGCCAACTAGATTGGTTTTTCTTGCAATGGGAGAAGTACTTAGATTTGGGTTCAATCTTGCAGTGTCCTTTACCAGTGACAGTAGGGGCAACAAGACACGTATTGTATTGTTGCCATCAAGGATAACAAGATGGGGTTTTCATCACATTGCTTGAGTTAATCCCGCTACATCATGTCATCTTGCTTAATGCGTTACTCTACTCATGAACTTAATACTCTAGATGCAGGCATGAGTCGGTCGATATGTGGAGTAATAGTAGTAGATGCAGAATCATTTCGATCTACCTAACATGGACCTGATGCCTATATTCACGATCATTGACTTAGATATCGTCATAACCTTGCACTTTTCTATCAATTGCTCGGCAGTAATTTGTTCACCCATCGTAATAATTTCTATCTTGAGAGAAGCCACTAGTGAAACCTATGGCCCCTGGGTCTATTTTCCATCATATAAGTTTCTGGTGTACAATTCTAGTTTACTATTTACTTTCCTTTGCAATCTTTACTTTCCGTTCCATAAACCAAAAATACCAAAAATATTACTTTACCGTTTATCCATCTCTATCAAATCTCACTTTGTGAATAAACGTGAAGGGATTGACAACCCCTTTATTGTGTGATACGTCTCCAATGTATCTATAATTTTTGATTGCTCCATGCTATTATATTATCTGTTTTGGATGTTAATGGGCTTTATTTTATACTTTTATATCATTTTTGGGACTAACCTATTAACCGGAGGCCCAACCCAAATTGCTATTTTTTTGCCTATTTCAGTGTTTCGCAGAAAAGGAATATCAAACGAAGTCCAAACGGAATGAAACCTTCGGGAATGTGATTTTCTCAACAAACGTGATCTAGGAGACTTGGAGTGGGCATCAAGAAACAATCGAGGAGGCCACGAGGCTGGGGGTGCGCCTACCCCCCTGGGCGCGCCCTCCACCCTCGTGTGCCCCTCATTGCTCCACCGACCTACTTCTTCCTTCTATATAAGTCCACGTACCCCGCAAACATCCAGGAGCACCACAAAAACCTAATTCCACCACCACAACCTTCTGTACCTGAGAGATCCCATCTTGGGGCCTTTTCCGGAGCTCCACCGGAGGGGGCATTGATCACGGAGGGCCTCTACATCGACTCCATAGCCTCTCCGGTGATGTGTGAGTAGTTTACTTCAGACCTTTGGGTCCATAGCTAGTAGCTAGATGGCTTCTTGTCTCTCTTTGGATCTCAATACAAAGTTCTCCTTGATTCTCTTGGAGATCTATTCGATGTAATCTTCTTTGGTGGTGTGTTTGTCGAGATCCGATGAATTGTGGGTTTATGATCTAGATTATCTATGAACAATATTTGATTCTTCTCTGAATTCTTTTGCCGTGTGTTTGTCGAGATCCGATGAATTATTCGCTTTTCAATCAATTGCTCGACAGTAATTTGTTTACCCATCGTAATACTTATGCTATCTTGAGAGAATCCACTAGTGAAACCTATGGCCCTCGGGTCTATTTTCCATCATACAAGTTTCCAATCCATTTTATTTTGCAATCTTTACTTTCAATCTATATCATAAAAATACCAAAAATATTTATCTTATTATTATTATTATTATTATCTCTATCAGATCTCACTCTTGCAAGTGGCCGTGAAGGGATTGACAACCCCTTTATCGCGTTGGTTGCGAGGTTCTTATTTGTTTGTGTAGGTACGAGGTGACTCGCGCGTGGTCTCCTACTGGATTGATACTTTGGTTCTCAAAAACTGAAGGAAATACTTACGCTGCTTTACTGCATCACCCTTTCCTCTTCAAGGGAAAACCAACGTAGTGCTCAAGAGGTAGAAAGAAGGATTTCAGGCGCCGTTGCTGGGGAGATCTACTCCAAGTCAAGACATACCAAGTACCCATCACAACTCTTACCCTTCGCATTACATTATTTGCCATTTCCCTCTCATTTTCCTCTCCCATACTTCACCCTTGCCTTTTTATTCGCCCTCTTTTCCTTTCGCCCTCTCTTTTCTAGTTCGTCTCTTTTCGCTTGCCTCTTGTTGCTTGTTGCCCTTATGGCTTTACCAAAAGGTGTTGATATTCACCTTAAAAGGTTGGAAGAAATCGAAAACAACGTTAGGAGTTTTATGTCCTCACAGTTTGAGCATAATAATTTCTTTAGAAACGAGCTTAAGGAACAAAAAGGTTTTATTGGTTTCATGAATAAAGAGCTCGATGATATGTCTAAGAAATTTTATGGTTTGAAATCTCAGTTTGCTCATCTTGAATAATTAATTGCCCAAATTTCTGACAAGTAGGCCACTTTAGTTAATAAGATGGCCGCTAAACCAGAAGAGTTAGATAACAAAGATGAAGATCTAAAAGTTATTGATGTGTCCCCTATTAAATCTTTGTTTTGCAATATGAATCTTGATAATGATGGGACTGGAGATGAGTCAACTTTAGTTAAAAGGCATTCCAATGATTCAGAATTTTTAGCTCTTGATGCTAAAATTGACAAAAGTGGGATTGAAGAGGTTAAAACTTTAAATAGCAACGAACCCACTATCTTGGATTTCAAGGAATTTAATTATGATAATTGCTCTTTGATAGATTGTATCTCCTTGTTGCAATCCGTGCTAAATTCTCCTCATGCTTATAGTAAAAATAAAGCTTTTACTAAACATATCGTTGATGCTTTGATGCAATCTTATGAAGAAAAACTTGAGTTGGAAGTTTCTATCCCTAGAAAACTTTATGATGAGTGGGAACCTATAATAAAAATTAAAATTAAAGATCATGAGTGTTGTGATTTGTGTGATTTGGGAGCTAGTTTTTCCACACATGGAACACTTCCCTAGAAAGAAAGTTAAATTACCATATGAATCTATTATGAGGTCCACTTATGGATTGCCTACCAAAGATGGCAATACCTCGATCTATCTTCGCTTTTATGCCTAGCTAGGGGCGTTAAACGATAGCGTTTGTTGGGACGCAACCCAATTTTATTTTAAATTCCTTGCTTTTTGCTCCTGTTTAGTAATAAATAATTTATCGATCCTCTGTTTTGGTTGTGTTTTTTGTGTTTAATTAGTGTTTGTGCCAAGTAGAACCGTTGGGAAGACTTGGGGAAAGTCTTTTTTATCTTGCTGTAAAAAATAGAAACTTTAGCGCTCACCAGAATTGCTGCCATTTTTATTTGTAAAGTGATATTTAGTTAATTCTTGTTGCATATGATTAATAGATAAATTCCTCACTTCCAGAAATTTATTTTAGAATTCTTTGGATTCCATAAGTTTGCGTTAGCTACAGATTACTACAGACTGTTCAATTTTTGACAGATTCTGTTTTTGTGTGTTGTTTGCTTATTTTGATGAATCTATGGCAAGCAAAAGAGTTTATAAACCATAGAGAAGTTGGAATACAGTAGGTTTAACACCAATATAAATCAATAATGAGTTCATTATAGTACCTTAAAGTGGTGTTTTGTTTTCTTTCGCTAACGGAGCTCACGAGATTTTCTATTTTGAGTTTTGTGTTGTGAAGTTTTCAAGTTTTGGGTAAAGATTTGATGGATTATGGAACAAGGAGTAAAAAGAGCCTAAGCTTGGGGATGCCCATGGCACCCCAAGGTAAAATTCAAGGACACCAAAAAGCTTAAGCTTGGGGATGCCTCGGAAGGCATCCCCTCTTTTGTCTTCGTCTATCGGTGACTATAGTTGGAGCCATATTTTTATCCACCACATGATATGTGTTTTGCTTGGAGCGTCTTGTATGATTTGGGTCTTTTCTTTTTAGTTTACCACAATCATCCTTGCTTTACACACCATTTGATAGAGACTCACATGATTTGAAATATATTAGAATACTCTATGTGCTTCACTTATATCTTTTGAGCTATATAGTTTTTGCTCTAGTGCTTCACTTATATCTTTTAGAGCACGGCGGTGGTTTTATTTTATAGAAATAATTTATCTCTCATGCTTCACTTATATTATTTTGAGAGTCCTTTAGAACAACATAGAAATTTTCTTTTAGGAATAATATAAAAACTTTCATAGAAGTGCATTGAATACTATGAGAAGTTTGGTACTTGATAATTGTTTTGAGATATGGAGATGGTGATATTAGAGTCATGCTAGTTGAGTAGTTGTGAATTTGAGAAATACCTGTGTTGAAGTTTGTCATTCCCGTAGCATGCACATATGGTGAACCGTTATGTGATAAAGTCGGAGCATGATTTATTTATTGATTGTCTTATGAGTGGTGGTCGGGGACGAGCGATGGTCTTTTCCTACCAATCTATCCCCCTAGGAGCATGCGTGTAATACTTTGTTTCGATAACTAGTAGATTTTTGCAATAAGTATGTGAGTTCTTTATGACTAATGTTGAGTCCATGGATTATACGCACTCTCACCCTTCCACCATTGCTAGCCTCTCTAGTATCGCGCAACTTTCGCCGGTACCATAAACCCACCACATACCTGTGATAGCTTGGCTTAATAGGGATGATAGACTACTCATATCAATAAGGAATTCCTTCTTTTCCGGGAGCCCATTCAGACAGAACTCCAAAGTTAAGCGTGCTCTACTTGGAGTAGTGTCAGGATGGGTGACCGACCGGGAAGTTGCTCCCGGGTGCGCACGAGTGAGGACAAAGTGCGCAGAAAAGGCTAGTATTGATCTGTGGGGCCAGTCTAGATCCCGCCGGGAGTAACGACCACCGGCGGGTGTGTCCGGTGCGTTACAAGTTGGTATCAGAGCCGACCCTCACGGTTACACGGATGGTTGCGGACAGGTGCGCGGTCATGTTGTTCATGACGTTTGTGACCCGTCGTGGCACCCGGCATGGCACATGTACCGGACTGGATGCACAGACGTATGTGCCAAGAGGGAATGTTCCTGTGGCCCGACGAGGACGTCAGTTCCTCTGAGTGGGGGTGTATGTGATAGCCTGGCTTAATAGGGATGATAGACTACTCATATCAATAAGGAATTCCTTCTTTTCCGGGAGCCCATTCAGACAGAACTCCAAAGTTAAGCGTGCTCTTCTTGGAGTAGTGTCAGGATGGGTGACCGACCGGGAAGTTGCTCCCGGGTGCGCACGAGTGAGGACAAAGTGCGAAGAAAAGACTAGTATTGATCTGTGGGGCCAGTCTAGATCCCGCCGGGAGTAACAACAACCGGCGGGTGTGTCCGAGGTGTTACAATACCTTCCTCAAAACAGCCACCATACCTACCTATTATGGCATTTCCATAGCCATTCCGAGATATATTGCCATGCAACTTTCCACCGTTCCGTTATTATGACACGCTTCATCATCGTCATATTGCTTGCATGATCATGTAGTTGACATCGTACTTGTGGCAAAGCTACCGTTCATAATTCTTCATACATGTCACTCATGCATCATTGCACATCTCGGTACACCGCCGAGGGCATTCACATAGAGTCATATTTTGTTTTAAGTATTGAGTTGTAATTCTTGAGTTGTAAGTAAATTAAAGTGTGATGATCATCATTATTAGAGCATTGTCCCAGTGAGGAAAGGATGATGGAGACTATGATTCCCCCATAAGTAGGGATGAGACTCCGGACGAAAAATAAAAAAAAATAAAAAAAGAGGAAAAAAAAGAAGGCCTAAATAAAAAAATAATGAGAGAAAAAGAGTGAAGGGACAATGTTACTATCCTTTTTCCACACTTGCGCTTCAAAGTAGCACCATGATCTTCATGATAGAGAGTCTCCTATGTTATCAGTTTTATATACTAGTGGGAATTTTACATTATAGAACTTGGCTTGTATATTTCAATGATGGGCTTCCGCAAAATTGCCCTAGGTCTTCATGAGCAAGCAAGTTGGATGCACACCCATTTAGTTCTTTTGTTGAGCTTTCATACACTTATAGCTCTAGTGCATCCGTTGCATGGCAATCCCTACTCACTCACATTGATATCTATTGATGGGTACCTCCATAGCCCGTTGATACGCCTTGTTGATGTGAGACTATCTTCTCCTTTTTGTCTTCTCCACAACCACCATTCTATTCCACATATAGTGTTATATCCATGGCTCACGCTCATATATTGCGTGAAGATTGAAAAAGTTTGAGAACATCAAAAGTATGAAACAATTGCTTGGCTTGTCATCGGGGTTGTGCATGATTTAAATATTTTGTGTGGTGAAGATAGAGCATAGCCAGACTATATGATTTTGCAGGGATAACTTTCTTTGGCCATTTTATTTTGAGAAGACATGATTGCTTAGTTACTATACTTGAAGTATTATTATTTTTATGTCAATATTAAACTTTTATGTTGAATCTTTCGGATCTAAACATTCATGCCACAATAAAGAAAAATTACATTGAGAAATATGTTAGAAAGCATTCCACATCAAAAAATTCTTTTTTATCATTTACCTACTCGAGGACGAGCAGGAATTAAGCTTGGGGATGCTTGATACGTCTCCAATGTATCTATAATTTTTGATTGCTCCATGCTATTATATTATCTTTTTTGGATGTTAATGGGCTTTATTTTACACTTTATATCATTTTTGGGACTAACCTATTAACCGGAGGCCCAGCCCAAATTGCTGTTTTTTTGCCTATTTCAGTGTTTCACAGAAAAGGAATATCAAACGAAGTCCAAACGGCATGAAACCTTCGGGAACGTGATTTTCTCAACAAATGTGATCCAGGAGACTTGGGGTGGGTGTCAAGAAACAATCGAGGAGGCCACGAGGCAAGGGGCGCGCCTACCCCCTAGGCGCGCCCTCCACCCTCGTGGGCCCCTCGTTGCTCCACCGACCTACTTCTTCCTCCTATATAAGTCCACATACCCCGCAAACATCCAGGAGCACCACAAAAACCTAATTCCACCGCTGCAACCTTCTATACCCGAGAGATCCCATCTTGGGGCCTTTTTTGGAGCTCTGCCGGAGGAGGCATTGATCATGGAGGGCCTCTACATCAAATCCATGGCCTCTCCGGTAATGTGCGAGTAGTTTACTTCAGACCTTCGGGTCCATAGCTAGTAGCTGGATGGCTTCTTCTCTCTCTTTGGATCTCAATACAAAGTTCTCCTCGATTCTCTTGGAGATCTATTCAATGTAATCTTCTTTTGCGATGTGTTTGTCGAGATCTGATGAATTGTGGGTTTATGATCTAGATTATCTATGAACAATATTTGATTCTTCTCTGAATTCTTTTATGTATGATTGGTTTATCTTTGCATGTCTCTTCGAATTATTAGTTTGGTTTGGCCTACTAGATTGATCTTTCTTGCAATGGGAGAAGTGCTTAGCTTTCTTACGATGCTCGATCCTAGTGACAGTAGGGGAAACGACACGTATTATATTGTTTCCATCGAGGTTAAAAAGACAGGGTTTATATCATATTGCATGAGTTTATCCCTCTACATCATGTCATCTTTGTCGGATGTGGGATTTCCGCAAACCCTTAAGGTTCGAACACTGGGGTGCGCGCGAAGTCTTTCCTTCCTACCGATCTACGCCCTAGCTCGCTAAGATCTCGCTGACGAACTCGTCGAACTCGCAACGCTGACGAACTCGTCGGGCCACCGTTGTGGTGTAATACCCTACTCCAGTGTGGTGGTGGTGGATTGCCTCTGGGGCTGATGATGAATAGTACAAGGGAAGAACAGCCTCCTGAGGTTGAGGTGTTCTTGTGAGTAGGCTCTCAATCGGGTTGGATCAAGCTAAGATGAGATGAGATGAGATGAGATGCGATCAGATGCCCCTACCATGGTGGCTAGCTCTACTTATATCGGGCCTGGTCCTCTTCCCAAATATCGAGCAGGAAGGGAGCCAACAACGGCGGGCCAATTTGAAGAGGACAGCTAGTACAAGCAATCCTGACAAAAGTGGTCATCGTCTGCGAAAAGCTCTGGTGGTGACTCCGTCTTGGGCTCCATGATGACCTCCGTCTTGCCGTCCTCCTGGTCTTGGTCTTGTTGCACCAATATAGCAACCTTTGCCTCATGCCTCGGTACTCTTCGCCTACGCTGGCCTCCTTAGCACCAAAGAGGAAACAAGGACGTTCGCGTGCTGGCGCCCGCCTGGCGCACACCTAGTGTCGTGCGTCATGGCTCACGTCATGATGGCCTCATGAGGTTTGCCCCGCCTTGACATCTCCGCTCCTCGTGAGCCTGCCTGGCCAGGCTACTCCAGAGGAGGTCTTGCGCCGTCTTCCTCGCGAGGCTTGGACCCTCGCGAGGGTCTTGGATGCCTTGTTGATGAAGATGGGCCGTACGGCCTGCTGGCTTAGCCACGCCGTGGGCCGCAGGCAGGCAAGTCTGGGGACCCCTGTTCCCAGAACGCCGACAATAGCCCCCGGGCCCAAGGTGCGCTCGGGCTTGGCTTCGCAGCGAATCCATGGGCCAAGTTCGGAGCACCGTGGGCCCCAAAACCCTGCGGCCTCGGTTGACACGTGGCGGTTGATTGGACGTGGGCGTCTCCGCTTCCCCATGCTGCCTTGGCAACTGCACGACTTCACAAGTTCCTGCGACATGAAAGGAAAACCGTCATTACCTGCGATCGTGGGAGATGCGGGTTGGCCTTCTCTTGCTATAAATGGGGTGGGGGGGGGGGGCAGAGCCCCCGTCGCCCATCTATTCCTCGCTTGCTTGCTTCTTCCTCCTTGCTCCACCGCTGGCAACAATGGCGCCCATCAGAAAGTTTTCGACTGAAGAGAAAGGTAAGGCTCCCCGTGATTATCCGGGGCCTCTTCCGCTAAAGAAAAGGTCGATCCATCGCCGTGATGAAGCAGCGATGCAGGTGGTGTTGAGGCCTTGGTGCGAGCGGCCTCCTCCGGGGTACCCGCTGCCCTTGTACGCCCGAGCCGAGGGCTCGGGAGGACGAAGTGACGAGTAGCGCTGCCCACGCCGCATCTGGGGTCGCCGCACCACGGTGATGCGTGCCGTCGCCCCTGTGGTTCATGCCGCGGACTCCTCGCGCGAGTTGGTGCTGTGGGCGCCGATGCCTCCAAGCTCCTGGATCCGCTTCCCACGGTTCTTCTCCAACGTGATGCTGCCGAGGGGGCCTCTCGAGCTCTGGCTGCAGCACGCCGACTGCAGCGCTCCGGCGACCGGAGCGGAGATCGAAGCGGTCCCCATCGGCAAGATCTTCATGACTCGCGGCTGGGGCGAGATCGTGCGGCTCTGCCATGCGAGGGGTGCCCTCGCGATCCACTTCGAGTACGACGGAGTCTCCACGCTCTTCTTCAAGGTCTTCGATGCTGAGGGCCTCCGCCTAGAGTGCTGCTCCAGGTAGGAGCGTGACGCTCACGTGCGTCCCGCTCGCAGCCACTCCAGCAGCAGCAGCCCTTGGGAGTCTAGTAGCTCTCCTGAGCTCTATGAGACTCCGGAGACGAGCGATGACAACTACGTGCCCCCGAGCTCTCGCAGCGCCCGGAGCAGAGCTGTGGCGTCCGGCCGTTGCCACCGCTGATCTGGATGGGGTTGGCGCCGACCTCCCGTGGCCCACTGTTGATGATGGTGTCCACCACAGAAGGATGTAGATAGGATTCCCCTTAGTATGAGCTTTTGTTTCCTCCGAAGAATCATGAATTACCCCGTGGGGGCATGTAAGGGTCCGTAATGTCTTTTGTGCTTATCTTCCCTGTTATGAGAATTTGGTGAACACATGTCCCGTTAAGGCTCGGTCCCCCCTTTCTTTCCTCGCGATAGCTTGTTGTTCTACGCTGACAGGTCCCGGTCCCCGGGCAGGCTATAGCCATCGCTTATATGCCAGGTCGCGTGCCGTGGTCAAGGCCAGGAGGTGTGCGGCCCGAGGTCCAGTAAGAGCCCCTGAGGCGCGATGCTCAGGAGGTCCCCCTTAGCGCTCAAGCAGCCATGGTAAGGCGAGAAAGGGAGTTGACATGGCCGCAACGGGGTTGCGGCAAGGCGTGAGTGACCATTAGGCCCAAACATTTAGCCGATCTGAGTGCGGGACTTATCTTGTTGATCTCGTGGCGACTCCTGACGTTGCACTAGGGCTGCGCGCCTATTCGTGCGGCATATCTAGGCCGCCCCCTACGAGTTTCCCTCCCCTCATGCTCTCCTTAGTGCTCTACGTCCTCAGGTCCCGGCCCTTGAGCGAGCTCAGCCGCCGCTGGTATGCCATGTTACGATGCCGTGGTCAAGGCCAGGGGGTGAGGGCTCGAGAGCTAGTAAAAGCTCCTGAGTCGTGATGCTCAGGAGCCCCCCTTTTAACACGCAAGCGAATTGCACAAGAGAAAAGGAGACTCGTGGTGCCGCTTGCTATTCTTCCCACGGGATCCTTGTGAACAGGAACAGGAAGAAACATGGTTTGCCATTACATCTATTAGCCTGCCACTGGTTGCTCTAGATGAGGTGAAGGCACTGAAGGCCTGGTGAGGTGACGTGCGCGGGGCATGCCACGAGCCAGAGCTCGACCGCTCAGATTTGTCAGCGTGGCAGGGACGGACCCATGCACCTGCGCCGTGTGGAGGCTATGATCGAGCAGGTGATAGCAATTGGCATGTTAAGCATGGAGAGCAGGTCAAGTTGGATAAATGTAGGAAGATGCGTGCCACCGGGTCCGGCCCGAGCGGCTTGGGGGTGATGCAGCCCGAGGGGCGCCCCCAACAAGGTAAGCTAAAGATGTAAGCAAAAGGGATACATGCCGCAGGGACCGACCCACGCGGCCTGGGAATAATGCAGCCCAAGGGGTGCTCCCAGCTAAACGAGCTTGGAAGATGTCACCTGGTTCTGTAGACGAAGTAGAGTTGGTGCAGCTGAATGTGTGCGTTGAAGAAATGACTCCTCATGAGCGGCCAGAACCCCAAGCCTCGGGAGGCTTTGGGGGCTCGGGAGGTTCCCTGAAGACCGTCCCCATCTCCTCCAGAACGGCGTGGCACCTGGCTTCCTGAGCCGCCAGGACACGTCGCATGTTACGCTGATAGGCCGACGCCATGCTCGCCAAGCCAAAGGGCATACGAACGTAGCTGTGCAGCAGGCCCTCGCAGCGGCCCACACGCGAAGGCCAGAAACACTCCTGAGATGCGGCACTTTTGAGCTCTGGGACGTCGATATAAACACGTAGCCCAGCATCCTCGCCAGGATGCGGAACTGCGCCTCGTGGGCGGCTGTCGCCGCGCATGGCTCTTGCTTCTTGCAGTTCCTGGGTGGTTTTGGTGATGAACTCCTGAGTGGTGGGCACTCCTTGCCCTGTGCTCTCCTGAGGGTCACGTGCAACGAAGCACGCCTCCAAGTGGGGCCCAAGCGCCTCCCCGGTGAGGTTGGCAAGGTCTGAGGCCGTCCAGCAGAGAGCCCCCGAGCCCTGCCTAAGGTGGGCGCCGGGCGCGCCTTCCTATGCAATGGAGGGAGGCGCCCCTGGAGCGGGTGCTGGTCCTGACAAGGCTCCTGCCGCGACACCGTCCTCTTGAGGTCCTGCACGGCGCGGCTGTTTCTTCTTGGAGATGGCCTCCAGAGGGCGTCCATTTTTGCTGTCGGGGTCGTCAATTGCTGCGGCTTGAAAGGCGCGCTCGAGGGAGCACACCGCATCCCTCTCTTCACACGGGACCGTGATGATTCCTCCGTTTCCTGGCATCTTGAGAACGTTGTAGCCGTGATGAGTGACTGCCATGAACTTGGCCAGGGCTGGATACCTGAGGATGGCATTGTACGGAAGGCGGATGTGCGCGACGTCGAAGTCGATGAGCTCAGTGCGGTAGTTCTTGCGCTCCCGAAAGGTGACGGGCAGGCGGACCTGCCCTATCGGTGTGGTGGAGCCGTCAGTCACTCCTGACAAAGGCTTGGTGGGCTGGAGCTGTTCATATGGCACTTGGAGGTTGTCGAACGTGTCGATGGACAGGACGTTGAGCCCTGCACCGCCGTTGATGAGAGTCTTGGTAACCTACACATTGCTGATGACTGGGGAACACAACATCGGGAGGACGCCGGTGGCGGCTGTGCACTTGAGCTGACCCACCGAGTTGAAAGTGATGGCGCATTGGGACCACCTGAGCGGGCGCGTGGCCTCGAGTTTGGGGAGCGCCGCGTTCACTTCGCGAGTGAACTGTTTGAAGATGCGCTGAAAGGCTGGGGCCTGGGTGCCGCCCAAGATGCAGGCGATCGCACGCGGCTCCTGGAAGCCCCCATCCCCCTCGTCCTGGTGGTGGTCGTCGTTCCTTCTTGGTGGCGGCAGCGGGGGAAGACTAGTGTTTCCCTGGGGGCGATCTTCACGCGGCGGGTCCCTCCAGGCGCCCTCATGAGGTTGGTCATGCAAGCGGTCCTCATGAGGCCGGTCGCGCCACTCTTGGCGCGGGCCACGGTCGTCCCAGTGTCCGCCTCCACGTCCTCCTCCGCGGTCATAGCCCCGGTCGTTGCGCTCGGGGCGTCGACCATAGCGTCCTTCCCGTATCGCTCTGAGCTCTTGACAGTCGCTGGTGTTGTGGGTGTTCAGGTTGTGGAAGGCGCGGAACGGTCGGCAGTTCTTAGATGACTCGGGCTGATCTCTGCCCCACTTGATGTCGGGCTCTGCTGCGAGCACAACTGCCTCCTTGCGCTTCACGTCCTTGGCCTTCTTCTCCTCCGCGCCCACGGCTGGTAGCTCAAGGAGAGAGAGGCGCTCCTCCTCAGCTCTTGCACACTTGGTCGCCAGGTTGAACAGCTCCTGAGATGTGCAGAGCTCCTTGTGGATGGCGAGCTCTTCCTTCATCTTGACGTCACGGATGCCGTCGGAGAACGCGGAGATGATGGCCTCGTCCGTGACCTTGGGGATCTTGAGGTGGGTGTTGTTGAAGCGCTGGATGTACTTCTGGAGGGTCTCTCCTGGTTGCTGCCTGATGCGGTGTAGATCACCCGCGGCCGGCGGGCGGTCGCAAGTGCCCTGGAAGTTGGTGACGAAGCGGTCGCGCATCTCGCCCAGGAGGAGATCGAGCTGTGCTGCAGGTTCAGGAGCCAGGAGTGAGCTCCATCCTTGAGAGCCATGGGAAACCAGTTCGCCATGACCTTTTTGTCGCCGTTGGCCACTTCGATGCTCAACTCATAGAGCTGCAGGAAATCCGTGGGGTCGGCGGTACCGTCGTAGCGAGGAGGCAGATCCAGCTTGAACTTGCCCGACCGGCGACGCTACGCAGCTCGGGGGTGAAGGCGCGCCAGCCAGCCGTGGTTGCCTGGGCCCGCTTCGGAGGTGGAGCTTGGTCTTGACGAGGTCCGTGCTGCACCGCTGCGGGCGGTGCGCGGTCTTGACGAGGTGGCGCAGGGAGCACAGGTGCAGCTTCTCACGGCTGCTGAATTTCTTGGCAGCTTCTCTCTTCGTGCGCGGGCGCCGGGCGCGGCAGATCACGCCGTGAAGCTGCGCGCCTTGGTGCCAAGGCGCCGTCTTGGGGCTGAGGTGGTGGAGGCACGCCATGAGCCCCGTCGCCCACGGCTGGTTGAGTGGGAGGCAGAGAGTGGGACAGCGCCGGAGAGCCCCCTGCGGCACGGACGAGCTCGGCGACGCGGTCGAGGCACTCCTCGTAGAGGTCTTCGACGGGGCGGTAGCGCAGGAGCTCGTTCACCACGAGGAGCGCGGCCCGTGCCTCCATGGGAGCGCGGTGCGCGTGAGACGAAGAACCGGCACTGGTCAGCGATGGAGTGGCGGTGCGGCCGTCCTGCTGCACCGAAGGATGCTGCGAGGACGCCTGCTGCTCGTTCCCCGCTAGGCTAGTGGCGGGAGATGGAGAACGGGGATGTGGCCCGCCGACAGGAGCCTTCTGAGCGACACGGGTGGTGAGGGTAGCTCGACGCTCAGCTCGAGCACGGCGAGCATCCGCCATGGAGACGACGGAGCGACGGAGCGACGAACTGATGGAAGGGAAGCTACGGCGCAACCCTACCTGGCGCGCCAAATGTCGTATGTGGGGTTCCGACATACCCTTAAGGTTCGAACACTGGGGTGCGTGCAAACTCTTTCCTTCCTACCGATCTACGCCCTAGCTCGCTAAGATCTCGCGGACGAACTCGCAACGCGGAAAGACACGAGGTTTATACTGGTTCGGGCCACCGTTGTGGTGTAATACCCTACTCTAGTGTGGTGGTGGATTGCCTTTGGGGTTGATGATGAACAGTACAAGGGAAGAACAGCCTCCTGAGGTTGAGGTGTTCTTGTGAGTAGGCTCTCGATCGGGTTGGATCAAGCTAAGATGAGATGAGATGAGATGCGATCAGATGCCCCTACCATGGTGGCTAGCTCTACTTATATAGTCCCTGGTCCTCTTCCCAAATATCGAGCGGGAAGGGAGCCAACAAAGGCGGGCCAATCTGAAGGGGGACAGCTAGTACAAGCTATCTTGACAAAAGTGGTCATCGTCTGTGAAAAGCTCTGGCGGTGACGCCGTCTTGGGCTCCACGATGACCTCCTTCTTGCCGTCCTCTTGGTCTTTGTCTTGTTGCCCCAATATAGCAACCTTTGCCTGATGCCTCGGTACTCTTCGCTTGCGTTGGCCTCCTTAGCACCAAAGAGGAAACAAGGACGCTGCACGCGCTGGCGCCCGCCTAGTGTCGTGCGTCATGGCTCATGTCACGAGGTCCTCGTGAGGTTTGCCCCGCCTTGATATCTCCGCTCCTCATGAGCCTGCCTGGCTAGGCTACTCCAGAGGAGGTATTGCGCCGTATGCCTCGCGAGGGTCTTGGATGCCTTGTTGATGAAGATGGGTCGTACGGCCTGCTGGCTTAGCCACGTCGTGGGCCGCAGGTAAGCAAGTCTGGGGAACCCCGTTCCCAGAACGCCGACAATCTTTCTTAAGGCGTTACTCTGTTCTTATGAACTTAATACTATAGATGCATGCTGGATAGCGGTCGATGTGTGGAGTAATAGTAGTAGATGCAGAATCGTTTCAGTCTACTTGTCGCGGACGTGATGCCTATATACATGATCATGCCTAGATATTCTCATAATTATTCTCTTTTCTATCAATTTCTCGATAGTAATTTGTTTACCCATCGTAATACTTATGCTATCTTGAGAGAAGCCACTAGTGAAACCTATGGCCCCTGGGTCTATTTTCCATCATACAAGTTTCCAATCTATTTTATTTTGCAATCTTTACTTTCAATCTATATCATAAAAATACCAAAAAAATTATCTTATTATTATTATCTCTATCAGATCTCACTCCTGCAAGTGTCCATGAAGGGATTGACAACCCCTTTATCGCATTGGTTGCGAGGTTCTTATTTGTTTGTGTAGGTACGAGGTGACTTGCGCGTGGTCTCCTAATGGATTGATACCTCGGTTCTCAAAAACTAAGGGAAATACTTACGCTGCTTTATTGCATCACTCTTTCCTCTTCAAGGGAAAACCAACGTAGTGCTCAAGAGGTAGCATCGTGTTTGGTTGCAAGCTGGTGTTTGTTTGTGCAGGTATTCGGTGGCTTGTTGCGTAGTCTCCTACTGGATTGATACCTTGGTTCTCAAAACTGAGGGAAATACTTATGCACCTTTGCTTTCTCTTCAAGGGAAAAACCAACACCAAGCTCAAGAGGTAGCAACATGACACGTATGTATTGTTGCTATTAAGGGTAACAAGATGGGGTTTATTCATACGTGAGTTTATCTTGTCTACATCATGTCATCTTGCTTAAGCATTACTCCATTTTCCATGAACTTAATACACTAGATGCATGCTGGATAGCGACCGATGTGTGGAGTAATAGTAGTAGATGCAGAATCGTTTCAGACTACTAATCTTGGACATGATGCCTATGTATGATCATTGCCTTGGATATCATCATAATTTTTTGTTTTTCATTCAATTGCCCAACAGTAATTTGTTTACCCACCGTATGCTATTTTCTCGAGAAGAGCCTCTAATGAAAACTATGGCCCCCGGGTCTATCTTTTATCATATATTAAAACTAAAAAAACCTTGCTGTAATTTTTTATTTTTTATTTTCTTCAGATCTATCTATCAAAACTTATACAATTTAATCTTGCTCGTAACCGTTGAGGGATTGACAACCCCTCCACGCATTGGGTTGCAAGTATTTGTTGTTTGTGTGCAGGTGCTGTTTACATAGTGTTGCTTGGTTTTCCTACCAGATTGATAACCTTGGTTTCATAACTCAGGGAAATACTTATCTATATTGTACCGCATCATCCTCTCCTCTTCAAGGAAATCCCAACGCAGCTCACAAGTAGTGGGGGGCTACTCACTTACCGGGCCATTTAAAAGGCCACAAGGATATTCCCTCGGACAGTTGCATGGATTCAAAAATTTAAACACAACAATTATTCTTGAACACGGATAAAAGTGTACCTCGAAGCTCATAACAAGGTTCTTGCAAACCTCATGCAGACCGGCATCCGTGGACCGGAAGCCCTCTAGCGCCGCGCCTATCAAGGCACAGTGCTCCTCCTTGAGGGAGGAGCCCTTCAAGGTATCCTGCCTTTATTCGGTCCACCCCATGCTGGCTCGCCCTTGGGTTGGAGGCGGGGATGGCATGAAGACCTTGGCCCCAAGAACCTAGGTGTTTGGCCGAGTGGTCTCCAACTACGATGGTGGAGCTAGAGCAGACGACGGCTGGGCCGGTGACTGGCCTAGCCTCTCCTTGGCGACCTCGGGGATCGTCTTCCCCAGATCCTGTTGGGCCGAGGCTTCGACCTCAGCCTTGACTCCCTAATCTTTGGCCCCTGCCATATTGACTTCGGGGGCCAGAGTGGGTGTCGCCTCCCCCAGCCTGTCATGAGCTGGTGGGGGGAGCAGCGAGCTCTGGGGCCCCACTGGCAGATGGCAGCCCACTCGAGGAGTCGTTGGGGCGCACCTTCGGCAGACTGCGTAAAAGGACGCCCTATGAGATCACTATTGCTAAAAGTACTTCTTAAAAGAACAAGGTGCAAAGGCAATGACTTACCCTCGGGGTGCCGGTTTATTCCTCCCCATAGCAAGGGGGTCTTCCTCTGATTCGTTGGAGAGCTCGGCTCTCTCAACGACTTGCCGACAGCCCTGGCTGAGGTCCTCCTCGGCCTCTTCGAGCCCTTGGGCCGCATGCGGGCTTTGGCATCCTCCGATGCCGCCCTCTTCCCTTTAGGGGGAGGGTTCTCTTCCTCCTCATCCTCCTCCGCGTCATCTTTATGGGTAGAGGAGGTGTGGGTCTTCTCGAAGTGGGTGACTGAGGTCTCCCGGGTCTGAGCACTCGCCTTGCCCTTCTGGGACTTCGTCCCCTTGCGGGCCACCACACACGGCTTGCCAATGAGGAGCGTCGTGAGCAGGGGAGTTCTTGGCTCCTCTGGTAGTGGGGCCGGGCATCACACTTTCTGCACCCAGGCAACCACTTCTGCAAATATCAAGCAGAGCGATTCATTGGAATCTACCAGTCAATGCAAGAGATAAAGACTTGGACTTGTGTGTTAGTGCACTTACCGGGGGGTGGGGGGTCGTAGCCATCCTCGAAGTCGCGGTCTTCCCCCTCCTTAGGGGTCTTGTCCTTAGCCAGCTTGAGGAGCCGCATCCACATGCTGTCGCCATAGCAAAGGATGTGTCAGACACCGAGTTCCTTGGCCATCCGGAGGCCGTGGACGAGGGCTTCGTACTAGGCAACATTATTGGAGGTGGCAAAGTGGATCTGCAGCGTGTACTGCAGCCGGCCGCCCTTGGGAGAGGACAACATGATGTCGGCTCCCAAGCCGGTGCGCATCTTTGAGCCGTCAAAGTGCATGTGCCAGTGCGTCCAGTCGGGTGCCGGCGGCAGGTACTGGGTTTCCGCCCAGTCGACAAGGAGATCGGCCAGCGCTTGGGACTTGATGGTGGTGTGGGGCTCGTAGAGGATCAGGTGGCCAGCTAGTTCGATGGGCCACTTGGCCACCCGGACAGAGGGGTCGCAAAAGCCCATGATTTTGCCGATGGGGGACGTGCATACCACGATGATGGTGTGTGATACGTCTCCAATGTATCTATAATTTTTAAATGTTTCATGTTGTTATATTATCAATCTTGGATGTTTTATATTCATTTACTAGCAACTTTATATCATTTTTGGGACTAACCTATTGACATAGTTCCGAGTGCCAGTTGCTATTTTTGCTTGTTTTTTACTTTGCGGAATTTCAATACCAAAGAAACTCCAAATGCAAACAAACTTTTTGGATATTTTTTTCTGGATAGAAGCCACCCAGGGAGCCAAAGGCGCACACGCGAGGAGGCTCGTGGGGCCCACTAGGCACTAAGGTGCGCCAGGGGGCCCAAGCGAGCCCTGGTGGGTAGTGGAGCCCACGGTAAGCTTCTCCACTGACCTCCACCTCTATAAATACTATAAAATCCCAAAAACCCTAGGGGAGTCGACGGAATATAGTTTCAGCCACCGCAAGTTCTAGAACCACGAGATCTAATCTAGAGGCCTTTTTCGACACTCTGCCGGAGAAGGCAATACTCACGGAGGGGTTCTTCATCATCCTTGTTGCCCCTTCGATGATGCGTGAGTAGTTTACCACAGACCTACGGGTCTGTAGCTAGTAGCTAGACGGCTTCTCTCTTTTTAATCTTCAATACAATGTTCTCCTCGATGTTCTTGGAGATCTATTTGATGTAACTCTTTATTGCGGTGTATTTGTTGGGATCCAATGAATTGTAGGTTTATGATCAGTTCTATCCATGAATACTACTTGAGTCTTTGTTGAACTCTTATATGCATGAATGTTATAACCTCGTATTTCTTCTCCAAAATTTTGGTTTGGTTTGGCCAACTAGATCGATTTTTCTTTCCATGGGAAGAGGTGCTTTGTGATGGGTTCGATCTTGCGGTGCTCAATCTCAGTGACAGAAAGAGACATGACACGCATGTATCATTGCTATTAAGGATAAAAAGATGGGGTCCATTCCTACATGAATAGATCTTGTCTACATCATGTCAACGCTCTTATTAAATTACTCCGTTTTTCCATGAACTTAATACACTAGATGCATGCTGGATAACAGTCGATGTGTGGAGTAATAGTAGTAGATGCAGGCATGAGTAGGTCTACTAATCTTGGATGTGATGCCTATATACATGATCATTGCCTTGGATATTGTCATGATTATTCACTTTTCTATCAATTCCCCAACCGTAATTTGTTTACCCACTATATGCTATTTTCTTGAGAGAAGCCTCTAGTCAAAACTACGGCCACCGGGTCTATTTCCTATCTTATTAAAATCCAAAATATCTTGTTGCACTTTTTATTTATTTATTTATTTTATTTTGTGTTTTTAGATCTATTTATCAAATCTCGTACAATTTAATCTATCTCAATACAGAGGAGGGATTGACAACCCCTCTTATGTGCTGGGTTGCAAGTATTTGTTATTTTCGTGCGGGTGATGTTTACATAGTGTTGCTTGGTCTCCTACTAGATTGATAACCTTGGTTTCATAACTGAGAGAAATACTTACCTTTGCTGTGCTGCATCATCCTTTCCTCTTCAGGGAATTTCCAACGCAGATACAAGTAATCAGGAAGAATTGCTGGGGAGACATCATCAATATCTATCAAGTACCCAATCAAAAATCTCATCTCCTTGCAATTACTTTATTTGCCACTTGCATCTCATTTTCTCTGCCCCACCTCTAAATTTTTTTTCCAAAAATACAAAAATATTTTTATTTTGCCTTTTTCTTGTTTGATCTTTTTGTTTGTTTGTGATCTTGTTTGCGTAGTCATGATGTCTCAAGAAAATACCAAATTCTGTGCTTTTTGCAATACTACTAATTGTTGGGGATATAACCCCACGATATGGCCCGCCATAACTGGGTCGGGTTACGTTGATGGCGAGTTATGAAGCGGGACTTAAGATGGGCTGAAGATGCTCAAGCCCTCAAAGCCTACAAGGCGGCTTGAGAAGTGGGCCAACTCATTGGGCCAGAATCAGAAGGCGTCGGCTCATCGTCCGAAGTACAAGTCACAATATAAAGTTTCTTTACATAGGAAGCAAGACAACTAGGAAGCATATCACATCACGGATCGCAACAAGACCCAGACTTTGTTGTAAACGCAGGTCCTCAACCAATATATAAAGGGGAGCCCATGAGGCAAAAGATTTAGGTTACAAGCTCTCGAGTACTAGGTTATCCAAGTCGCACCCTTGTAATCGAGATCATCATCATCAATATCAATCAAGTAGGAGTAGGATTTTAGCTCCACCGAAAGGGGCCAAACCTGGGTAAAACCCTTGTCTGTCGATTCCGATCAACCCCGTTCAAGCAATCACCTAGCGGCGATGTCCTCACAACTAAGTCCTTTCACAAGGACATCTGCTGTGACAAAACCACGACAGTTGGCTCCCACCGTGGGCCCCACACATAGTGGTTTTGAGTTCTTGAAGGGATCCTTCCCAGGGATCGAGGGATATGCCATCGGCAGGATGACGAAGAGTCACCGCGGCAAGCTCTACATCAATGACACTGACTAGGTTCCCGAGGCCGACTCAATTGAGTACGGGTACCGGGCCCCCTTCGGCAAAATCCACGTCTTCATCGGCAAGATTGGCAAATCAGGGCCCGAGCGGGACATCTGGACAGACATCGTCGAGCCGGCTTGGTGCACGCAACCCGCCCAGATCCAAACCATCCAGAAGCACATCTTTGTTGGCTTTACACAAGGGGTTGACCTCGCAAACTCAGAGTCGGTGTCAGTGTACACAAACAGGGGTATTTGTTTCCCCCTGACTAGTGCACATACTTGTATGACCTCTCGGGCAATCCGATCCTGCCGGGCTTATCAAGCTCAAGAAGATGAAATTGAAAGGAGATCACCTTAGGGAAGCCTCCCTTGCCGGGCAAGAGAGCCCGACCAGGTTGAGGCTGCACCTGAGGGACATGACCAGTTCGCCCCGGCAAGTCTTCCGGGGCCGTCAAGCTCAGTACCTACCAGGCTCTTTGCCGCAGGCCTCCACCAAGACGCCAACGCTCCACCTCATCACACGTCGACTGCCAATTAATGTAGTGTCAAGCTCTCAAGTAACTAGGTGGATCCTGTCAGGCACGTGGCAGCATGGTGAAGGGGATATTAGCTTTATTGACACCCGTTTAGATGGCGTGTCACGCTAATAAGGAGAAGATGGATAAGCGGCACGTCAAGCTTGCCGGGCTTCAACCTCAGCATGACACCTAGCAATGCATTTAATGCACTTTGTCCTAACTGCCAGAGTTAGGTATGATAACACTATTAGATATCAAATCATATCAAAATGACTATTTTGCCACTGTGGTCGCCCCTTAAGCTATAAAAGGAGGCCCGAGGCAACCTAGCAAAGGGTTCGGAGAATGGTTCCCTCAACACTTGTACAAGCACAACTGCTCTCCCCGAGGCACCCTTGCCAGGCTAGACTGCTTTGCTCCTTCGTGCTCATCTAGCACAATCCACCACAACAGGAGTAGGGTTTTATGCTACAAAGCGGCCCAAACCTGGGTAAAAGAGAGCAGTCCATCGCCATGCTGCCCTGTTGCTTCTGCTCTTTGTGCAATGTGAGCATCCCTTCGCCGAGCCACAGAGGGGCATCCCTGCCCCATAGGTGATCGTGCTTCCACGCCGACATCTTTGGCGTGCCAGGTAGGGGGTGTCGCTTGCCTGAACCTGGAGCTGCAGCCCGCACGTCGATCTTCATCCTCCTCCTGCGTCACCATTCGATTCCATGAAAAAGAGCAGAGCGGTGACAACGTCCCGTGTTCTAAAGGACCCTTCGTCCATGGCTGCGGGCGCCGCAGCCACGGCGGACGGAGTATGCGGCATGGATGTCATGGTCACCGTAGATAATGCAGCTGTAGCTCTTGCCGCGACCTCCTTCGACCATAGGACGTGACAACAGCGATGCAGGGGCGGACAATATGATTGTCTTTGAGCCACACCCCACGGCGTTGATGTTCTCCCTTCAGGGATGAACGTTCAGCCGAGCCGTGGGCCACGGCAAATCCATCGGGTCTCTGCCCGGATCAGCAGAGCATCATTGTTGTGGAGAGAATCACGGCAAGGCATATTCCATCTTATCCCAGTAAGTCTCGCCACACATCACAATACATGACAATAATATTGCACATGGATTAAGTACCAACTTCCGTGTGCGAGACTTCCAAGGGAAGGAAGGGTTCAGGCCTCCGCAACAGTGGCAATTGCAAGATTAAGAAAAGATAAGTTGTGAAACCTTTTTGGTTTTGGACTCTTTTATTTATCCTTCACAACTCCTTTAGTTTAAACCCCAGCGCTTGTATGAGATATCCATAACACGAAGGGAATTTTCCATGATAGCTTGTATCCTCGTCAGTTTTGAGTCCACTCAACAGTCCAGGGAGCTGCATTGAGAACATCGAAGGGAAACTTGCCAATGGCGCCTATGCTTGCAGAATGATAGAGGTCCACCCTCACAGCCGCACAGCTAGTGTCTGCCCCATCAAGCTCCCAGCATGCGCAGGTTCTATAATCATACAAGAACAATGGGCAAAAACAAACTTAAAGGATAGCATCAATTCACACAACTACTTAAAGTACTATTACATTCTAAAGAGTAGCAAGGCCTAACATAAGGCTAAAATATGTCTTCTTGTTTGGCAACATTACAGGAAGCGCAGCATGAGAAATTAGTCCCGGCGCCCTCCTTGTACCCGGGGCACATGAAGAACCTTTTCGGCCAGAGGCCCGACAACTTGCACCATGACATAAGTGTCCATCCCGGCCGACAACTTCTTGAAGGACCAGAGAGATCGACGTCAGGGTGACGCTGTGCAAAGTTGACAAGGATGGTGAAAATAGTGTCCCAAGCAAACTTCCGGGACTCACCGGCGAATCAAGCAGATCTATCATCTTCATATGTCTTCAGTCCATCAATGGGGCCTTCGAGAAAGTGTGTCAGCTTGACGCTCGGGGCCTCGTCTCATTGACGGAGAAGGTCAAACTCTTACTACTAGGGAAAAACCTAGCAGTAGCGCCGGTTTTTGGCCTATCAGTAGCGCGGGTAGGCGCGCTACTGATAAGGCGCTACAGCTAATGCTTAGCAGTAGCGCCTACAGGCACTCACTACTGCTATATCTACTTAGTAGTAGCGCTTTCCTAGTCAAGGGCCAGTGCTAATTACTAGTAGCGCTTTCGAAAACAATTGCTACTACTATCATTCCCTATTCCATTTCTCTTGAATTTTAGGTCGTATTCATATACCTGTATACAATTTTTCATACATTAGCAATTTAGAGATTGTTTTTATATCATAATGAGTTATTAAATCACTAGGTGAAAGAACCTTCGATTAGTTTCAAGTGCATGGATCCAAAGTAACCAATGGTCACTTTGGATCCATCCAAAAACTAATCGGCGGTTCTTTCACCCAATGACATAATAACTTATCATCATCATCATCATCATTATAATATCATTAACAACTTATCATAATAATACATCACTGTCACATAACTCCTCATAATCATCATTTTCGTCCAATGTCATATAACAACTTCGTCACTAGTTATAATAACAACTCCTCATCATCATCATCATAGTAATCATAATCACTACTCCTACTCAGCATCACCATCAAGTCTAAGACATTGTAGTCATATATAAGCTAACCTACTCCTCTCTCCTAGCTAAAATAGCATAAAACAGATAAACCGGTCCTTCACCATAATGGAGAATGGACATAAACCTATCTCCAACTTGTGGCTTGCGCACATTCATTTTGTATCCAATTATTTGCGTGTGCGCATTCATCACTTTGCTCCATTCTTTGATTTTGAGCCTTCCATCATTTGAAGAAATCGAGTATGCAGTATGGTAAGCCTCCGAAGGAGTTGGTCGTAAGCTAACCATATGCATATCACCTTCGGTAAATAGCATATCAGGCACAACCTGCTTCGGGAGCCTCTGTTCAAAAATGGAATAGTAACATATATAGTTAGCAATGGTTTACTTAAGAATAATGTATGCAATGAAGTTACCATCATTAACAAAATCTTACCAAGTTTTTGGCAATGAAGTTATCACCAAGCAATGTATGGACTAGTGGCACGTACCTAGTATAATTTGGGCTGATAGAGTGACTGTTTTTGAAGGCCTCAACATCTTCTATGAATGAGACAAGATAACCTTTCTCCTCACAATTAAGCTTGGAGTCATAGCTGTAGTATGTGTTGTCTACTACCTTCCGAGTATTTCTTGAAGATAAGAAATAAGCTGAAAATTATAAATAAATAAGTTTAGTACGGACGAACACCAAATAGTTTTAAATTAACAACATAAATTGCTGAACTTAACAAATTAGTTTGGCAAACTCACATCTAGGAAAAACTGGAGGCATATCCACATCCACCCAGATGTCGATATTATCATCATCATCATAATCTTCGGGACGAATATCAAATCTTATTCGCATTCCCTCCTCAAATCCATATGACATGCAGAGAGCATCCCAATTAGAGCAACCAAAATGGGAGCGATCGATCGCATTGTAGAACTTAACCAGAAACTCATAACCATGTTTAGTTCTTAAGTGAGCCCTCCTCGTCTCCACATTCTCAAAGTCATCTAAACCAAAACCAAGCTTCTCCAATACATATGGTCTAGCATGGCACGGGATGTACTAATCGAATTGAAAAAAATCCATAAATTACATGTTGAAAAAAAGAAGCACAAGTGATGATATTAATTACGATGAAATTCTTGTCGTTGCGTACCGTACAAACATCGAAGGTATCTTCCAGCTTCACGGTGAAAAACCTATCGTTTTGCAGTACCTGTCGCACACACCTCGGTCATCGTAGCAGTACACACACTCCGGGATCCCATCGTCATCAGACATCCCCTGTGTTCAAAGTTCAAAGATTATAACTCGACGGCAAAACCCAAAAAATCCGGCATGACCTTTGCTAAAAAAGGACATATCGAGCACCTGAAATTTGCCGGAACGGAAATTAATCAACACTCCGGCAAAACATAGGCCACTTATTGATGGTCATTGCATTTCAATGGTTCAAAATATGAAAAAAAAAACATTTGAAAATATCTTATATATAATCCTAACACTAAATAAACTAGTTTTATTAACTACTTACTAAATAAACTAGTTTTATTAACTACTTACTAAATAAACTAGTTCTATTAAGCACTTACTAAATAAACTAGTTCTATTAAGCACTTAATATAAATAAACTAGTTATAATAATCACTTACTAAATAAACTAGTTACCTATGATTTGCAAAAACAGAGACAAGGGAGGGAGGGAGGGAGGAGAGAGGAGGGGAAGGGGGCGGCCGGAGGAGGAGGAGGAGGGGCCGACCGGAGTAGGAGGAGGGAGGGGCAGTCGGAGGAGGAGGAGGGAGGGGCTGTGGGAGAGGGATGCCGGCGGAGGAGGGAGGAGGGGGCGGCCGCAGGAGGAGGGAGGAGGAGGGAGGAGGGCACAGTGGGAGGAGGAGAGACGGAAGGAGGGAGTACCTCGGTGGCGGACGGACAATGGCGGCCGGCGGCGGCGACAAACGACAACGGTTATCGGCGCGGGCGGGAGTGACTGAGAGAGGGAGAGTGAGTGAGAGAGACAGGGTCGGCCGTACGTGTGGGGATAAGGTAGGGTTAGTAGTAGCGCGGGCATGAGAAAGCGCTACAGCTAAGGAAATAGCAGTAGCACCGCAAGGCATAAGGCGCTACTGCTATAACTAGCTGGACGGCGAGGTCATGGCAATGGGAGCAGCAGCGTGGTTTAGAGATGACGTGCTACTGCTATTTTCTATTCAGCAGCGTGTTTTCCCAGAACGCGCTGCTGCTAAATAGCAGTAGCGTCGTGTTTTGAAGAGCGCTGCTGGTAATATTCTATGTATAAGGTTTTCCCTAGTAGTTGTTCATCTTGGCGATCTGGGATGAGATGCACTCAGCTATATTGCTTAGGCTCTTTGACCAGAGGTCCTACAAATCAACCTAGTGCTTGAGTTTGAGTTTTGCAACCTTTCGGAGAGTCCCGACAACATTTGCCTCTTCCTCCAAGACCTTCTCTCTATCCTTGGTCCCTCAAGATCCTTTTCGAAGCTGGAAAGTTTAACATTCAAATCCTCCAGGGTACTAGAGTCAGTAGTCAGATCCCGGTCCTTGGTGGCGGGCTGTGTTTGCAGCCCCTCTAGCGTGTTGGCTGCCTTCCCCGCTTCTTCTTGTAGGGCCTCGGTCTCCTTCTTGCTCCGACAAGCTCTTCCTCTAGCTTTTCCACTTGTGTTTCGAGCACTGTTTTGGCTTTGGAAGCCGCGGCAAGGTTATCAGCAACCTCCTTGAGTTTGGCTGCCGCATCTGAGTCCGCGAGTCTATGGCTTTCTTGTGGTTGTCCTCCAGATCCTTGGTACGCTGCTGAACAAGGCTTTCCAGCTCATCATCCTTACCTCGAAGAGTGTCAACCAGAGCCTGCTTCATGTCTGCCTTGTATTATTGGGACCACTCGAGGGGGCTGGCTTTCCACTACCCCCCTACAAAACTGTCGGATTCAGGGCTCCGCAGACCCAAGAAAGGTTCGAACTCTGGTGTGTGTGTGTGTGAAGAACTCCACCACACCAACCAGCCAGTTCGTCGCCCCCATGGCCTAGCTCGATGAACAAGGAAGAAAACATACACGGCATTTTATGCAGGTTCGGGCCACCTTGAGGTGTAAGACCCTACTCTTGCTTTGTGGTGGATTAGCCTAGAGAGGGGCTGAGGATGAACTAGTACAGAGGAAGAACAACCTCACGGGGTCTATTCTAGTGCGGGTATGAGGTCTCCCATTTCTATGGTGGTGGCTAAGATATTTTTATAGTGGCCTTGGTCCTCTTCCTCCAAACGAACGCGGGAAGGGATCCCATAGTGGCCAATTTCGAAGGGGGACAAGAAGTACATCATATCATGGTGAAAGGTGGTCTTCGCCTGCAAAGATGCTAGTCGTGATGCCATGGTGGGCTCGGCGATGACATCCGTCCTGGCGGTCTTGGTATTGTTGCATGGGAATGGAAACCTTTGGGTGATTCCTCGGGATCCCGCACCTGCGCTTGCCTCCTTAGCACCAAAGAGGAAACCTGCTGCCATGCGCCCGCTGGCGCCCGCCTGGCCTTGGTCGTCATGGCTGGCATCACCTCAACCTCATGAGGTGGGCGCCTACATAGAAATCTCCGCTCCTCGGGAGCCAGCCTGAAGGGGACGCTTCCTCCGGAGGTCTCGGTGTCGTCCACCTCACGAGGCTTGGCCCCTCGCGAGGGTCTTGTCTTGAAGGTGTTGAAGATGGGCCATACCAGGCCATTGAAGGAGCCACGCCGTAGGCCGTAGGCAGGTATGTCTGGGTACCTTGGTTCCCAGAACGCCGACAGTAGCCCCCGGGCCCAAGGCGCGCTCGGACTTGGCTTCGAGGCGAAGCCAATGGGCAAGGGCAAAGCGTTGCGGGCACCAATCGCCTACGGGCCCAGACGACATGTGGTGCTTGATGGGATGTGGGCGTCTACACTTCCCACGCCGCCTCGGCAACTGCCCGGCTAACAACTGGCACCTGTCGCTCAGCCTTTTGAGGGAGTCATGGATTAGGGGGTCCTCAGGTGTCGGGGCTATTTGATATGGGCCAGACTGATGGGCCGTGAAGATACAAAGCGGAGGACTTTCCCCCGTGTCCGGGTAGGACTCTCATATGCGTGGATGGCAAGATTGGTGTCTGGATATGTAATTTCCTTCCTCTACAAACCGAGTCTGTACAACCCTAGGCCCCTTAGGTGTGTATATAAACTGGAGGGTTCAGTCTGTAGAGGCTATTAGAATTCTCATAGGCTAGACATATAGGGTTTAGCCATTACGATCTCGAGGTAGATCAACTCTTGCGACCCCTATAATCATCAAATACAATCAAGCAGGACGTAGGGTTTTACCTCCATTAAGAGGGCCCAAACCTGGGTAAACACCATGTTCCCTTTGTCCCTTGTTACCTTCGATCCTTAGATGCACAGTTCGGGATCCCCAACCCGAGATCGGTCGGTTTTGACACCGACATTGGTGCTTTCATTGAGAGTTCCACTATGTCGTCGGCAGAAGGATCAATGGCCTGTTCGATCATCGACAACGATGCTGTTTCCGGGGAAACTTTCCTCCCTGGTCAACTTTTTGTGTTCGACGACTTCACTCTGCGTGCCAATTCAACTAGTCACCTTGAACAGATCGACAACTACGCCCCGGTCCTCACATTAGGTTCGGAAACCTGAATTATATCGCTGATTTCCGAGGAGACTTTATCTTCGAAGGGTTCTCGGCCTCGACCGTTGTTCCGTATCTACAAGAAGGAAACTTGTCGGATCCACCATCAGGCTCCGTTCAAGGATCAACCATCGTTCCTGCCCTAGCCTTAGATCCAGAGTGGACCAGCCTTCCCGAAGACGGGAGTATGAACCCTGCCGGACCCTCTCCTACTACGGAGCTCCCTGCTGTAGACCCAGAGGTGACCATCTTATCGGCAGGCCTGGAATCAAACAGGACTCTCCCTGTCATCGGGAAGCCGGACTCACCTTTGGATGCTAACTTTGAACTCTCGAGGTCTGCGTCCATCGAGCACAATCAGGTGGCGTTCTCCATGCCTAGCTCTGCAGGTCCTCAATCACCCGTCCAGCCCTCGCTCTAAATGAGGCTCTGGACTTAATGCGATCTCTCCCTATTACGGAAGTATCACTTCCAAACTACGCCCAGCCCAAACTAGGGGCCGAGAGTGGGGAACTTTACGTCCCACCCGCCACCCACTTGATAGCCACCGTCGAGGACCTAACAGACATGCTAGATTACACCTCCGAGGATATCAACGGCATGGACGATGATGTCGGAGCCGAATCAGGCCAAAACCCACCCATCACTGGACGTTGGACGGCCACTTCTACATACGACATGTACATGGTGGATATGCCCGAAAAGAAGGACGACTATGGCACTTAGGATCGGATCGACGACAAGCCCGTCCAAGCACCACCAAAGCGCCGACGTCAGCGGCGCCGCTCACGATCGCGTCGGGAAAAGGACAGTAATACCGGCACCGGAGACAATAACACCCCAGACAACACCGAAGACTCCGACCACCCCGTCGAGCCTACCCTCAAGCAGGATGAATGGGAAGAAGGACAAGTCAACCCGGACAAACCTGTCGATCGCGAGGATTCGGAGGATAGTTACTATCTATCGATCTCCGAGGAAGATGTTATCCTTGGTATCGAAGATTTTATCATACCATAGGAACCCCTCAAATAGGAACGCTTCAAGCGACAACTTGTCTCCACTGCGAGGAGCTTGAAAAAGAAACATCAACAACTTCAAGCCGAACATGATACTCTCAACGATAGATGGACTAAGGTCCTGGCTATTGAAGAATATAGTTTCGAGTGCCCAACAAAAAGCTACCTGAAGCGCAGGCTGCTACCACAATTTGACGATGAGGCCCTCGAGCCAATACCATCAAGATATAATCATGTTGATGAACAAGACCGACCACCATGTGTACGTGATAAAGTGGCTACTTACGCCGAACACCACCTCGCCGTCGAGGCAAAGAGGCAGCGGCTCCTCACTATACTTACAACTTACGTCAGGACCTGGACAATAGAGCCGGTTAGACTAGATCAATCTATGGATCAATGGGACGTGCTCCAACATGAGACGACGGCCATCAAGCTTGGCGTGATAAGCATAACCAAACTCTGGCCGAAAACCAAACATAGATGTCATCCGAACTCCGCCGTGACGTTGCCCGATACAGAGGCGCCGCACACCGCTTGTGCTTTACGGATGTGGTAATGTAACACCAGTTTCCAAAAGAGTTTAAACCCATAAACATTGAAGCATATGATGGAACGACAGGTCCTGTTGTAAGGATTGAAGATTTTCTTCACCATATTCACATGGCTCGTGGTGACGATCTCCACGCCATTAAATACCTCCCCCTAAACCTAAAAGGACCAGCATGACACTGGTTGAATAGCCTCCCAGAGAACTCTGTTGCCAGCTCAGAAGACTTGGAGGATGCTTTTCGAGACAACTTCCAAGGTACTTATGTCCGGCCACCGGACGCTGATGACCTTAGTCACATAGTCTAGTAACCTGGAGAGTCTGCCCGCAAACTCTGGACTCGATTCTTAATTAAAAAGAACCAAATCGTCGACTGTCCGGACACCGAAGCTTTAGTGGCCTTTAAACACAGCGTCCGTGACGAATGGCTCGCCCGACACCTCGTTCAGGAAAAGCGGAAGACCATAGCAGCTCTTACTACACTTATGACCCACTTCTGCGCGGGCGAAGATAGCTGGTTGGCTCATAGAAGCAATAGTACCAGCGATTGAGGGAGTCCTGGACTAAGGGGTCCTCGGGCGTCCGACCTACTAGACATGGGCCGGATTGATGGGCTATGACGATACAAACACCGAAGACTCTACCCGTGTCCGGATGGGACTCTCCTTGGCGTGGAAGGCAAGCTTGGCATCCAAATATGAATAGTCCTTTCTCTGCAACCGACTTTATGTAACCCTAGATCCCTTTGGTGTCTATATAAACCGGAGGGCTAGGTCCGTAGACATATATCCTCATAATCATAGTCAGACAGGGTAGAGTTTAGGGTTTAGCCGTTACGATCTCGTGGTAGATCAACTCTTGTAATACTCATATTCATCAAGATCAATCAAGTAGGAAGTAGGGTATTACCTCCGTAGAGAGGGCCCGAACCAGGGTAAACATTGTGTCCCTTGTCTCCCATTACCATCGACCTTAGACGCACAGTTCGGGACCCCCTACCCGAGATCCGCCGGTTTTGACAGCGACATTGGTTTTTCATTGAGAGTTCCACTGTGCCATTGTCAAAAGGTTCGATGGCTCCTTCGACCATCTACAACAACGCTTTCCAAGGGGAAGTCTTCCTCCCCGGACAGATCTTTGTATTCGGCGGCTTCACACTATGGGGCAAATCACTTGGCCATCTGGAGCAGATCGAAAGCTACGCCCCTAGCCATCAAGTCAGATTTGGAAGCTTGAACTACATCGCGGATATCCGCGGAGACTTGATCTTCGACGGATTCGAGACCACGGCAGCCGCTCCCTACCACCACGATGAACATGACGTAAATCTGTCATCGGACCATACCCAGGATATAGTACCTATAGATGCTCTGGCCCTAGATCCCGAGTAGATCGCGCCATCCGAAGACGGGAAGCTCAACCCCGCCACGGAAGCCGCAGACTCAGCGGCGGTGGAGCCGCACACAGACCTAACTTCAAGTGACATCTGTGTCACTGGAACCATGGACTCGTCTTCGGCTACAGGTTCCGAACCTTGTGTGTCCGCGTACGTCGAGCTTGATTGGTCATCGATCATCGAATTCAGCTCCATGGACATCTTCCGACACTCACGTTTGGGCGACATGTTATACTCACTAAAAAATCTATCCCTGGGGGGGACTCTTAGCCGAATTATATCCGGTTCAAACTGGAGGCTGATGATGGAGAATTTCGTTTCCCACCAACCACCCACTTCGTAGCCACTGTCGAGGACCTAGCCGACACGCTCGATTACGGCTCCGAAGACATCGACGGTATGAACGATGATGCAGGAGAAGAGGAGGCCCAAAACCCGCCGTTCACCGGACGATGGACGACCACCTCCTCATATGACATATGCACGGTGGATGCACCAAAAGAAAATAGCGGCGATGACAAAGAGAATCCAGTTGAGGATGAACCTCCTAAGACAGAACCAAAGCGCCGGCGTCAGCAGCACCACTCTAAATCACGCTGCAGCAAAGACATCAACACTGGCACGGGAGATGATAACACTCTGCACGGTGCCGAAGACAGAGAAGATCCCGACGAATGAACTGCCGAGCAGGACGATCGGGAAACGGGCAAGTTAGCCCTGACGAACAGGCCATAAACGATGACTCGGAGGACAGTAATTATCTTCCACTCTCTGAAGATGAGGTGAGCCTCGGCAGCGCAGATTTTATCATGCCTGAGGAACCTTAGGAGCAGGAATGCTTTAAGCGCCGGCTAATAGCCACTGCAAGGAGCCTGAAAAAGAAGCAGCGGTAGCTCCAAGCTGACCAAGATCTGCTCAACGATAGATGGAGTGATGTCCTAGCAGCCGAAGAATATAGCCCCAAGCGCCCAGCCAAAATTTACCCGAAGCACAAATTGCTTCCTCAGTTCGATGACGAGGTGCCGGAGCCCATACCATCACCGCACAATGCGGCTAACCGACCACCACGCGGTCGGGACAAAGCGACAACTCAAGCCGAACACCAACCCGCCCCACCTCACCGTAAAGGCAGAGACAACACATCTTGTGGTCCCACATATGACCTTTGGCAGGACCTGGACAATAGAGCAGGACATACCAGATCTATCTACGGATCGCGAGGACGTGCCCCGTCACGTGACGACGACTATCTATTCGGACGTGATAAGCCTATTCACACCTGGGCCGAAAACCGCAGACGGACTCCATCAGAGCTACGTCACAATGTGGCCCAATATAGAGGCGCCGCACACCCTCTTTGCTTCACAGACGAAGTAATGGAGCACGAATTCCCAGAAGGGTTTAAACCCATGAATATCGAATCATATGATGGAACAACTGATCCCGCGTATGGATCGAGGATTTCCTCCTCCATATCCACATGGCCCGCGGAGGCGACCTTCATGCCATCAAATAACTCCCACTAAAGCTCAAAGGGCCAGCTCGGCACTGGTTAAACAGTCTTCCCGAAAACTCTATTGGTAGTTGGGAGAATTTGGAAGACGCCTTTCGCAACAACTTCCAAGGTACATATGTCCGGCCACCAGATGCTGATGACTTAAGTCACATCGTCCAGCAGCCAGGAGAGTCAGCAAGGAAGCTCTGGACTAGGTTCTTAGTTAAAAAGAACCAAATTGTCGACTGTCCAGACACGGAAGCCCTAGCGGCCTTCAAACACAGTGTCTGGGACAAGTGGCTGTTCCGCCACATCGGTCAAGAAAAACCAAAATTCATGTCAGCCCTTACCGCTTTGATGACCCGTTTTTGCACGGGAGAAGACAGCTGGCTCGCTCATAGAAGCAACAGCACCAGCGATTCAGGCACTTCTGAAGTCCGAGACGGCAATGGCAAACCACAACGCAGCAAACACAAACGTCACAATGATAATGAAAGAACGCGCGACACAACAGTCAACACCGGATTCAGCGGCCTCAAAC
Organism: Triticum urartu; assembly: GCF_056163025.1. NCBI lineage: Eukaryota > Viridiplantae > Streptophyta > Magnoliopsida > Poales > Poaceae > Triticum > Triticum urartu. The sequence goes on along the minus strand of NC_141876.1, from coordinate 394,352,815 downwards.
CCAGTCAACGGAACAAGCCATTCAAGGCAAACAGAGACAGTCCATCCAATTTAGACAAAATATTGGATTGGCCCTGCCAGATTCATGGCAACCCCGATAAACCAGCTAATCACACCAACAGAAGCTGTTGGGTCTTCAAGCAGGCCGGCAAGGTCAACACCAAACACAAGGGGAAGAGGCGGCCCGGTGATAGCGATGACGAAGAGACTCACCAACCAAATACCAGGGGTCAGAAGAAATTTCCCCCAAAGTAAAAACAGTGAACATGGTATACATGACACACACCTCTACTGGGGAGCATGAGAAGCACTCCCTCCGGACTGAGGATCATACTACGGTTACTTCGGCCGAAGAACAAAGCGGCCTTATTAAACTGCATGCCTTGTCGTCCATTAAGCCGCCGGTCTCCATTCAGCAGGACCGACCAATTTTGGAGCGGGATTAGCAGTTCGAATTCCGCCACCCGCCTCATACACCTGCGAAATCTGTATCGCGCATACATAACTATGCACTTAAAATACCATGGGCATCGGCGGAAGCACAATACGGACGGGCTTACAAGAACAAACATAACCTCCTTCCTTTTTCTTTCTTTTATAACTAATTTTTCATTTTCATTATCCTTTACCACAGGTGACTCGCAGGGTGGTCATCTCACCGACTTTATCGGAGTTCAGGTTTGTACATTCACCCAAAGGCTACTCCTTTTAAGGAGCCCCTTAATTGAGGAAAGGCGGCGCAGACGTGCGACAGGAGGTCCAAAACAATTTTTTGTAGACCGCACTCTCTATTTTGTGAGCTTGTAAAGTGCCTTCTTCCTCAGCCGTCGACCCCTGGCATGTCAAATAGCCGGGGTTGTGGCATTATTATATACAAAACTACGATTGGCATATCACTCAGGTTCTAGTGAACATAATCCGTATCCAGTATTCACTTTCCTCTAAAAGAACTGAATTTTGCTCCTCTGGTTATTTCACACACGCACCCCAACATAACTTGCCAGGGGCTCGGGATTGGAACAAAAAGAGTTGCCAACAAGTCCGAACAGCTTTACAGCATACTTCGGCATCGCGAGTTTGGCCTTATATGCATCATCTCCGAATCATGTCTTGGGTCAATAGATGGGTTGCCCGGCTCCTGTGCTTACTACCTTACGTTCAGCTCTATCGGCTAGGGTAGTAAAGGGAGAACTACTGCGATTGTGTTTCCAGTTCATCCGATCAAACACCTCAGTAGAGAAAGCCGAAAACTGACTGTCATGATGCGGCGAGAGCGAGTCAACCACTCGATGACTTATCAGAATCTTTAGCGATTCCCTCCGTATTACACGAAGGACCTTTCTTCAGGTCATACATGTAATGCACCATATTGGGGTAACCGCGTACATACCAGGGTCTATATCGTAGACCCACCATAAAACTCTATGGCTAAGTGAAAGTGTTAAAGCCCTATAGTCCGATTGCCTAGTTCGCCGCATTGACACCTCCTTCATGGACCAAGACGTTGGGTTAAGAGTGATCAAGTGCTTTTCTGAACACCCCCCAATTTTCTACGAGGGGGCTGAAGCCGACGACTGGAAAACTTTCAGATTATACAAAAACAGTCGCACAGGAGGATCCAAAGCTTTTAAGCGAATATCATAATATTGTCTTTTGCAATTTCAACACATTTCATTCAAATATCATGCATTTCGACCACTGACCCTCTATCAAGCGGGAACCCTCTAAGACGTCCTTGAAATAATGCTCTGGTGTGTGATGGTCCTTGCCCATGGGTGGACACTTCGCCGCAACATCGGTTGCCTTCATCTTCGCCCAGTATGTGTTGACGAGGGAAAAGGCCATCCGTGCACCTTCAATGCACGTTGAACGCTTAATGGCGTCGATACGCGGCACCGCATCAACAAGTCATTGCACCAAACCGAGATAACTATTTGGAATTGGCTCAGTAGGCCACGGCCGGACTATGACGTCCTTCATGGAAGAATCAGATATCCTATGGAGCTCGGCCCACTGGGCCATTTGTTCATTCAGTAACAGCGGGACGCTTTGGCACGCCAAATTGTGACCAAAAATGTTCCTCCGTTGCACAGCCTTCCCACACTTGGTAAAATTGTGGCGCATCGTAGGCGCTCTTCGGCAGGTCCAAGAATGTGTCTAGAGAGCTCCACATTTGATTAAGCGGGGAATACTTTGGATCACCGAATTTAGTCTGCAATAAGAAGGGCTTACCAGCCACTATCTCCCTAGCTTGTCGGATCTCTTCCCAGGCCGCTCTAGACTCAAACCGTGCTTCTCTCGCCTTTTGTAAAGCCTTGTCAAGATCGGCCGCTTTGGCTTTGTTATCCCTCTCAAGGAATTCGCACTGGGCAGTGGTTTTCTCTAGCTCGCGCACCATGATAGAAATTCTCTCCTCGCACTCGCACCGAGCAGACTGTTCGTTTTTCAACTCATCAGCTGCCTTATTGGCAGCCAAATTACTCATCCGGGCTTGCTCCTTGGCAAGGGAAAGTTCAGCCCGAAGAATCTCCATCGCGGTAGCACCATCTGCAGTTATGCGTGTCTCAGTATACAATTCTAGCTTCATGCTCATGTTATCATACATACATATACTGACAGCCCCAGAAACATACCTTGCTCCTCGTCAAGCCACCTGTTGATAAGTGTGATGTCGTCATCCGCCTCATCAATCTTCCACTGTAGATCTACAACCTCTGTGGTTCGGGCAGTAGCCAGGGAGGTAACACCCTGTGTTCCAATTAGTCAGATTATTTCCTGGGCATATCTTTTTGATCCTCTGATCGCCCCCCTTGGGAAGCCAATCAGAGTCTCAGGGGCTACTATCTATACACAGGAGCATTTTGTGTATAAAACACAATCGAAAACATTACAGTACAAACCTCGAAGCCTCTTAGCAGGCTCGTGAAGGCCTCATTCAATCTACTTTTCATGGACAGAACCTTTTCATCCATCGTACCCATCAAGGTACGATGGTCCTCTGAGACGGACGCCTTCGCAGCATGTTCGTCAATATATCCGGCGCTTCTGGATCTCCGGAAGCTGCTGTAGCAGTACGGCCTCCCTTCGAAGGGATCTGTTTATCCGTCCCTAGAGTTGTCTCCAGCTGTAAGATGGACAGCCCGGGGCCTTTATTGTTGGCCCTCGGGCCCTGGGCTACCGAAGTATCACCTTCGGGTAGTGTCTTCATCATCCCCTGCACCACTTGTTGACCAGGAGAGACCCTCCGAGACGACACATCGAAGTCATCCGCCCTATTGGTCTGGGAGACCGGTGGAGGCATCTCGCTCTCCATCATATCTGGGAGGAGATACCCCGAGGAAGAAGATTGTTGAAGAAGACCGTGCGCTGAAAACATATATTTTAGATGTTACCTTGGTCACAGGAGAGGAACAGGATATGTTTACAACACCCTTGTTCACTTATGATTTGGCTAAAGGCTTGTCCTCGCCGTGGGACTGCGCGATGACGTCGTCCTCCAAGGCCGAGCCGCTCGACAGTGGCATTTTGCCTCGCTTAGGAGCCTTTTCCTCCCGACCATCGGAGGCGGCCCTTTTCTTACCATGAGGAGAAGGGATGTTGGCTTCTCCTTTACCTTTGTCTCCAGGCAATGGGATTTTGATCTCCCCGGACACATCGTCTCATATACCTTCAGGATGGAGGCCACCTTCAACCCTCCCGCTCTCCGTCTTATCCTCCTTCATAGGCATCTGGTACGGTGCCGGGGTCAGCATCCTTGTTAATATGGGATCCGCTGAGTCTTCGGGAAGGGGGGCCGAACACCTAATTCGCTCTGCTTTCTTTATCCTGCCTTGGAAGAAGATAGTGTGATCAGTATCGCATTACGGCACGCATAGCTAGAAATTGTTCGAGAGTCGAGTGCTTACCGAGGTATCTTGAAGGTTGCGATCGTGGCCGATGTCCTCGGTGGTGTCCGGCCACTGTTTTTGCTTGTCGAAAAACAACTTCCACATTCCTTTGTGTGTAGTACCGAAGAAGTCTTGGAGGGTTCGTGGTCCTTCCGGATTAAACTCCCACATACGGAGAGGCCGTCATTGGCACGGCAGAACCCGTCGGACCAGCATTACTTGAACCACGTTGATAAGACCAACGTCCTTCTCAAGGAGGCTCCGGATGCGGCTCTGTAGAGTTTGCACTTCGTCAATTGATCCCTAGTCCAGCCCCTTATTAATCCATGATGCAAGATGTAACGGAGAGCCAGATCGAAACACAGGTATAGCCGCCCACTTGGTACCGTGGGGTTCATTGATGTAAACAGTAACACCCTCGATGCGACTATATCTCCCACGTGTCGAGGCACGACTTAGAGGCATAATCGCATTGACGGCATATGTCGCAAGTAAGGCAATCTTCACAACATCCCATGTAATATAAATAATAAAGGGGAGATAACATAGTTGGCTTACACTCACCACGTCAAACAAGGTACATAAATAACATTACATCATCCAAACACTCATGGCCCGACTACGGCGCCAAAATAAAAGATAACCCAACATGCGACACGGTCCCGATCACCCCAACTGGGCACCACTACTAATCATCAGGAAAGGAAACATAGTAACGTTGAGAATCCTCGTAGAACTCCCACTTGAGCTCGAGCGCGTCACCTGGAGCGGAATCATCAGGCCCTGCATCTGGTGTAATAGGAATCTGTGAGCCACAGGACTCAGCAATCTCGCACCCTCGCGATCAACACTATTTAAGCTAAATAGGTAAGGTAAGGTAAAAATATGTGGAGCTGCAGCAAGCGACTAACATATGTGGTGGCTATCCTGTTCGCAAAAGAGAGCGAGAAGAGGGGGCAAAGCGCGAGCGAGAAACTAGAGAGCAACCTGCGCAAGCATTACTCCAACACCGTGTCCACTTCCCGGACTCCGCCGAGAAGAGGCCATCACGGTAACACACTCAGTTGATTCGTTTTAATTAAGTTAAGGTTCAAGTTATCTACAACCGGACATTAACAAATTCCCATCTGCCCATAACCGCGGGCACGGCTTTCGAAAGTTCAAATCCCTGCAGGGGAGTCCCAACTTAGCCCATGACAAGCTCTCACGGTCAACGAAGGAATAGACCTCCTCCCGAGACGTTCCGATCAGACTCGGTATCTCGGTTCTTGAAGACACTTCGACAGGTTAAAACAAGACCAGCAACACCGCCTGAATGTGCCGACAAATCCTGATAGGAGCTGCACATATCTCTTTCTTAGGGCACACTCAGATTGTCTTAGGTACGGGTAGGCCAGCCCAGAGTTGCCCCTGGTGGCCACCGGCAGCTGACAGGTGGACCAACACTTAGAGGAGCACTGGCCCGGGGGGTTTAAAATAAGATGACCCTCGGGCTCCGGAAACCCAAGGGAAAAAGAGGCTAGGTGGCAAATGGTAAAACCAAGGTTGGGCATTGCTGGAAAAGCTTTAATCAAGGCAAACTATCAAGGGGTTCCCATTATAACCCAACCGCGTAAGGAACGCAAAATCCGGGAACATAACACCGATATGACGGAAACTAGGGCGGCAAGAGTGGAAAAAAACACTAGACGAGAGGCCAAGCCTTCCACCCTTTACCAAGTATATATATGCATTATGATAACATGGCAATATAATGATATCCCAAAAAGTAAATAAATGTTCCAACAAGGAACGGCCTCCAATCTTCACCTGCAACTAGCAACGCTATAAGAGGGGCTGAGCAAAGCGGTAACATAGCCAATCAATGGTTTGCTAGGATATGGTGGGTTAGAGGTTTGACATGGCAATTTTGGAGGCTTGAAAGCAAATGGTAGGCATCATAGCATTGGCATAGCAAAAGAGCGAGCAAACTAGCATAGCAAAGATAGTAGTGATTTCGAGGGTATGATCATCTTGCCTGCAAAGTTGTCAGAGTTGACTGGATCCTCGAAAGCAAACTCAACGGGCTCCTCGTTAGCGAACTCGTCTCCCGGCTCTACCCAAACAAGACAAACAAGCAAACGGAACACAATCAACCACGTGCAAGGATCAACCAATATGATGCAAACATGGTATGCTATGCGGGATGCGATGCGGGATGCATATGCAAGATGTGACAGGAAATGCAAGACCCTGGCCTCAACATGGAAAACCAAGTGTGCCACTGGAAAGATGAGATGAAATTGCTTGAAAACGATATTCAAATATGACCATGTTCTGCGATTTACAGCAAGTAGCCATCTAAATTCAATGAGATGAACATGCTACAGCACTCAAACATGGCAACAAAAGACATGGCAGGGATGCATTCAAGATGCTTAACAAAAGTCTAGCACTGAGATACGGCCAATTCATCCATTAACAGGGTCAAACAAGCATGGAAAAATGCATATGGTAAACAGATTTCAGACTTGGTGAAATTAACACTTGTCTGGAATCTCAGATCAGGTAGCACTCTCGCGATCAACAAAACTACATGCTACAGGACCTGACATGGCAAAGTAAAACATGGCAATGAGCTACTCAAAAAGCTTAACAAAAGTCCCTTAGTGACCTTGAGCCAAAAGGGATCAGAAAACACATTTGCAAGCATGTGAACATGGCAAAAGCATAATCAGTTTTCAGACTTAGTGAAAACTGGCACATGCTGAAACATATCTCAAGTAGGCATGTTTACGAGCTCGATGCACTCACTACGGTGCAAGTCATGATAAGCTAAGCATACATCCATCAAGAATACACAAAATTCAAGCTAGACAAGGCAAGAACAATAGCATAGCATGCACGGATCAACTACAACATCGTCGGCAAAATCGCTAACAAGTAGACAATCTGCCCAGATTCACGAAGTAGCAAAAGTAGAGCTCGATTGACTCAAGCTAGGTTGCTCCATAATTGCAAACAAAGACATGGATGGATAGAGAACTACAATATTAACAAAACATCCTTACTGATCATTCTCAAAAGAGGCACGGATCACTAGGAAACAACATGAACATATGGCAACATGAGATAAACAGCTCAAGGACTTAGTGGAAATGCTAAGTCCCTGAAATCAGAATTACCAAGTGCCTCACTTTGCAAGCTCGTGCTAGTCACCACATACATCACAAAAATACATGGGTTGCACCTATGGAAAGATGGCAAAACCCTTAAAAAACATATGTAGAGCTCATGGGCATATCATGCACACAATAATCATGGCAAAAATGACAAATGCCTAAATGGAGCAGCAGATCTGACAATAATCTCAAGTAGCCCTCTTCTAACAGCATTTCGGGCATCAAGGTGAACTCAAATGAAAATGATGCAATCGAAGGAAATGATGTACTCTCTGATACGAACATTTTGATATGCTATATGCCCAAATCGGAGCTACGGATGAGGAGATACGACACAATGAACAGGAGCATATGGATCTGAGATTTGAGGACTTAGGGAAAAATCCGAAGTCAACCTAGGTTTTACTGTAGCCTCCCGATCCGGATCTGGGGAAGGGCACTGTAGCGGCGGCGGATCCGAAGCTCGCCGGTGACGAGAGCTTGCCGGTGGAAGGAGAGCTCGCCGGGGCCTTGGCCGGCCGGCGAGACAGCGACATTGCGGCGACGGTGGACGGAGAGGCGGAGGGGCGAGGCGGTCGACGCCGACTCTGGCCGGCGCGGCGTCCTGCGGCGGCGCGGTGGCATCCGGTGGCGGAGCTCACCGGAACCGGAGAGACGGCGTGGAGGCGGCGGCGCGCTCCGGCCCGACGCTTGCGGGCGGTGGGGTCGATCGGGGCGGGCGGCGCACGGTGCAGGCCGCGGGGGCCCTGCCTGGGCTCGGCGGGCCGGCGGTGGAGAGTGGCGGCCGGGCGTATGGGGAGGTGCCACGTGGCGGCGGCGAGTGCAGCGGAAACGTCCGGCGCCGGCGGACGTTGTCCGGCGCACGGAGGAAGAAGAGGGCTAGGGTTTCGAGGGAGAGATCCGAATTTTTGGAGGAGGACCTATTTATAGGCATAGAGGGAGCTAGGAGAGTCCAAATGAGGTGCGGTTTTCGGCCACGCGATCGTGATCGAACGCTCTAGGTGATGGAGAGGGTTTAGGTGGGTTTTGGTCCAACTTGGAGGGGTGTTGGGCTGCAACACACACGAGGCCTTTTTGGTCCCTCAGTTAACCGTTGGAGTATCAAACGAAGTCCAAATGATACGAAACTTCACAAGCGGTCTACCGGTAGTAAACCAAGGCTGCTTGGCAAGTCTCAGTCCAATCCGGAAATGTTTAATCCCCACACACGAAAGAAAGGTAGAAATGACCACCGAAGGAGAACGAAGCGCCAGAATGCAAAACGGACAACGGGGAAAATGCTCAAATGCATGAGATGAACACGTATGCAAATGCAATGCACATGATGACATGATACGAGATGCATGACAACGATAACAACACACGGAGACAAAGACCCGAACCGAAGAAAATAAAATGACTTAAAGCCGGAAACGGCAAGAGTTGGAATACATATTGGGAAAGTCATATCCGGGGTGTTACAACACTCCACCACTATGAAAGGATCTCGGCCCGAGATCTAGGACTGAAAGAACGCCGGGTACTCAGAACAGAGGTGATCCTCTCATTCCCAGGTAGCTTCACGGTCGGAATGGTGTGACCACTTGACTTTGAGGAATTTGAATGACTTGTTGCGAGTCTTGTGTTCGGTCTCTTCAGGAATAGCAACCGGGTGCTCACGATAAGAGAGATCTTCTTGGAGCTCAATGTCCTCAAAGTTGACGGTGTGGTCAGGAGTCTTGAAGCACTTTCAAAGCTGAGAGACATGGAACGCATCATGAACATTTGCAAAGTTTGAAGGAAGCTCGAGTTCATAGGTGAGATCGCCTCTCTTGCTGACAATCTTGAAAGGTCCCACGTATCTGGGGGCAAGCTTCCCTTTGATACCGAAGCGACGAGTACCTTTCATAGGAGAGACGCGGAGGTAAACATGATCTCCGATCTCGAAAGCCAAATCACGGTGCTTACTGCCATAGTAGCTCTTCTGACGGGATTGGGCTGCTTTGAGGTTATCTCGAATGACTTTGCACATTTCCTCTACCTCTGTGATTAAGTCATTACCCAAAAGCTGACGTTCACCGGTTTCAGACCAGTTGAGAGGGGTACGGCACTTCCTGCCATACAGAATTTCAAATGGGGCCTTGCCCGAACTTGCTTGAAAACTATTGTTGTAGGAGAATTCAGCATATGGAAGACAATCCTCCCACTTCATGCCGAAGGAGATCACACAAGCCCTGAGCATATCTTCAAGAATCTGGTTGACACTCTCGACTTGACCGCTAGTTTGAGGATGGAAAGCTGTGCTGAAGCGGATGTTGGTGCCCATGGCCTTCTGAAAAGAATCCCAAAACTTGGAGGTAAAGATGCTACCACGGTCTGAAGAGATCACTTGTGGAATACCGTGTAGAGAGACAATTCGAGAGGTATAGAGTTCTGCCAATTGAGCTGCAGTGATCGACTCTTTGATAGGCAGAAAGTGAGCCACTTTGGTGAGTTTGTCGATGACAACGAATATAGCATCATTGCCACGCTTGGACTTTGGAAACCCAGTCACGAAGTCCATTTCAATGTGGTCAAACTTCCATTCTAGAATGGCAAGAGGTTGGAGGAGACCAGCTGGCCTTTAGTGTTCTGCCTTCACTCTTCTGCAGACATCACATTCATTCACGAATTGAACAATCTCTCGCTTCATTCGAGTCCACCAATAAGCCTGCTTGAGGTCCTGATACATCTTCGTGCTCCCAGGGTGGATGGAGAGGAGAGAATTGTGAGCCTCGTTCATGATCACTTTACGGAGGTCACCCTTGGGTACAACAATACGATCCTCGAAGAAGAGAGTGTCCTTGTCATCAAGGCGGTAGCACTTGTACTTGGGTTGACTCTTGGCAATCTCAATCTTCACCTTTTTCACCATAGCATCAAGAAGCTGGGCTTGGCGAATCTGGTCTTCCAAGGTAGGAGAGACTTGAAGGTTGGCGAGGAAACCTTGAGGAACAACTTGCAGATTAAGCTTGCGGAAAGCATCACAAAGCTCGGGTTGATAAGGCTTGAGAATCAGACTGTTACAATAAGCCTTCCTGCTCAATGCGTCAGCAATCACATTGGCCTTGCCTGGAGTATACTCGATACTCGGATTATACTCTTGAATCATTTCGACCCATCGAGTTTGCATGAGATTGAGATTAGGCTGAGTGAAGATGTACTTGAGATTCTTGTGATCAGTGAAAATGTCCACTTTTCTTCCCAATAAGAGATGTCTCCAAGTCAAAAGAGCATGCACAACTGCCGCCAACTCGAGATCATGAGTGGGGTAGTTCTTCTCATTAGTCTTCAACTGGCGAGAGGTATAAGCAACAACTTTCTTCTCTTGCATCAACACTGTGCCAAGACCTTGGAGAGAGGCATCACAAAAGACCTCGTATGGCTTGGATTCATCAGGCGGAGTCAAAACTGGAGCAGTGATCAATTTCTCTTTCAAAATGTTGAAAGCAATGTCACACTCCGGAGACCAAACGTACTTGACGTGCTTCTGGAGAAGATTAGAGAGAGGCTTCGCGATCTTGGAAAAAATTTCAACGAATCTTCGGCAATAACTTGCGAGACCGAGGAAGCTACGGAGTTGCTTCACGTTCTGAGGAGGTTCCCGATTTACAATTGCAGACACCTTCTCAGGATTCACAGCAATGCCCTTGGCAGAGATGATATGACCAAGATAAAGAACCTCATCGAGCCAAAATTCGCACGTGGAGAACTTGGCGTAGAACTGATGTTCTCTGAGCTTATCGAGCACCAAACGCAAGTGTTTGGCATGATCTTCCTTGTTCTTCGAGAAAACCAGAATGTCTTCGAGATATACCAAAACGAAGTCATTGGTGTAGGCGTTGAAGATGAAGTTCATCATGTGAGAGAACGTCGGAGGAGCGTTGACGAGAACAAAAGACATGACAGTGTATTCATATGAACCATAGCTTGTCCTGAAAGCCGTCTTGGGAATATCTTGCTCACGGATTCGAATCTGATGATAACCCATACGGAGATCAAGCTTGGAGAATACTTGGGCACCTTTGAGTTGTTCGAATAGCTCATTGATGTTGGGAAGTGGGTATTTGTTCTTGATGGTCTTCTTGTTAAATGGACGGTAATCAACACAGAGTCGGTCCGTTCCATCCTTCTTCTTGACAAAAAGAACACCACAACCCCACGGAGAAGAACTAGGCCGGATGAGACTCATTCTCTCTTGAATATCGAGTTGCTTCTTTAGCTCCTTCAACTCTTCTGGTCCGAGCTTGTAAGGACGCTTGCACACTGGTTCTGTGCCAGGCTCAACATCAATGACGAATTCAACTGGCCGGTGCAGAGGCATTCCTGGAAGCTCTTCTGGAAAGACGTCTTGATATTTGCAAACGACTGGAATTTGCGAGATAGCAACCAGTTCACCCTTCTCATTGAGAGAAAACAGACGGATGGTATTATCCCGAGTGGCAAAGACAATTACATCCTCAGACGAATGAGTCAATTGAATCTGCCTGGCAGCACAATCAAGATGTGCCTTGTGCTTAGAAAGCCAATCCATCCCGAGAATAAGATCAATATCCGAGTCACCAAGAACCGTAGGAGAAGATAGAAACTTGTTGTCACCCAAGGTGATAGTAACATCCGGAGCAATGGAGTTAGCATGCATGCGCCTACCAGGAGAGACAATTGCTAATGGACTAGGCAAAATTTGCAGAGCCAAACCATGCTTAGATGAAAACGGTCTCGAGATGAAAATGCGATGCACCCGTGTCAAAAAGAAACTTAGCTGGAATATCATTAATAGGAAGGTTACCCATGATGACATCTTATGAGTCCTCTGCCTGAGCTGCATTCATCAAGTTGACCTTGGCGTGCTTGGGGTTATGCTTGACCACAGCTGTACTTGCTGATCTCACAGGAGGAGGAGGAGGAAGACGCCTCTGGTTGAGACACTTGTTGGCATAGTGACCCTTCTATTGGCACTTGTTGCACGTGACCTCTGAAAGCGGACGATGATACGGAGCACTTGATCTTGGAGCTTGAGACGAAGTCTTGTTCTGAAAGCCAGGGTTGGGCGGGTGGGAAGATCCACTGCCACCTTTGCTCTTCTGCTGATACGGCTCACGGAACGGAGGAGGAGGAAGCCAATACTTCTGCTGCTTGGCCACTTGAGTAGAGGAAGAAGGAGTAGTGTCTCTGACTCGCTTCTTGGAAGCATCACACCTCAGCTGAGCGGCCTCTTGCTTCAGTGCCATGTTGTAGAACTCATCGTACCTCAAGGGCTCAAAGAGAACAAGAGCTAGCTGAATTTCTTCTCTGAGACCACCCCTGAACTGGTATATCATGCTATTCTCATCAGGCACGTCCTTCTTGGCAAAGAGGACAAGCTTCTGAAACAACTTGTTGTAGTCATAGACAGACAAAGAACCTTGCTTCAGGTTGCGGAATTCATCACGCTTGCTTTCAACCATGCTCTGAGGGATATGGTGAGCTCTGAAATCTTGACGGAATTCATCCCAGGTAATAACACGTCCACCTCTGGAAGCCTTGTACTGCTGGAACCATTCTGCAGCTTGATCTTTGAGTTGGAAGGAAGCGAACTTGACAAAGTCCTCAGGCCTGACGTTACTGCAATCGAAATGCTTGCACAGATCCACAAGCCAATCGTCAGCATCAGTTGCCTCAACACAATTGCTGAAAGTCTTTGGCCCATTAGCAAGGAACTGGTTGAGTGTTGCAAAGTGATTCTGATTGTTGCCATGGTTCCCTTGGTTTCCTTGATTGCGCTCTTGAAGAATTTTCATGATCAACTGTGTGTTTGCATTGGTTGCGGCCATCACAGCTTGCCATGCCTCCGGAGGAGGTGGAGGTGGTGGCGGATCAAGATTCGGAGTCATGCGCGTTGGAGGAGCCATCCTGAAGAGGTTGACATCCATTAGCACATTGATAGACAAATATTGAAGCTGGATCCAACGGAATGAAAATTGCAACATATAGTCTTCACATCCGAACAAAATGAACGAACGCATTCCTCTTGAAATGGTCACATATCCATAAATTGAGAAACCACGTAGAATTTACGTAGAGAAATAAATCAACAAGGTATGGATCAAGAATGAATAATCGGTAAGAAATCCCAATCTCAAACCAATATCCATGGAAGAAGAACTAGAGCTACAAGAATTCCCACCTATGAAACTCCCGAACCTTTCCGGTTATGCAATCAGGTGTTGGGGATACAGGGGAAGCATAATATCTCACCCAAATCTAGCAAATCCTACATCCAGCTGTATCCATCCTTCAACACATAACCGAGAAAAACTTCGGAAACCATCTACCTCAACCTTCGAAAAGCATCCGTTATACAAGTTATGGCGATACTCCTGAACTCCCGCCCCAGTACTTGGTGGCGTCGAGGTTATCTCACCAACGAACTACATAAAAGAGATTTTCGATGTCGGCGTACTAAACTTAGGTATTCCAGAATTGCAACGATAAAATTATGACGACAACACCTCAGAGCTCAACTCCCCGGGACACTTCCACAAAACCCCTGACAGGAGGCACCAAGACAATGTTCTCATCATAAAACCATCAGAACGATTCCAAGATACCCGCGTGATCCTAAATTTTTTTTTGTGAATTTGAGAAGAGAAGAGTCAAAACTCTACGTAAGGATGCCTTACCAGAGCGATGAGGAGACTGGGAAGTAAAAAGAATTCCTAAACTCTCCGATATATAATTCCTAAAAGACTCAAAACATTTTTCTAGACACAACTCGGCTGCTAAAAATGATCAAGCAATGGGGCTCCTAAGGTCGGGGAAGGCTCTGATTACCAACTTGTAACACCCTCGATGCGACTATATCTCCCACGTGTCAAGGCACGACTTAGAGGGATAATCGCATTGAAGGCATATGTCGCAAGTAAGGCAATCTTCACAACATCCCATGTAATATAAATAATAAAGGGGAGATAACATAGTTGGCTTACACTCGCCACGTCAAACAGGGTACATAAATAACATTACATCATCCAAACACTCATGGCCCGACTATGGCGCCAAAATAAAAGATAACCCAACATGCGACACGGTCCCGATCACCCCAATTGGGTACCACTACTGATCATCAGGAAAGGAAACATAGTAACATTGAGAGTCCTCGTCGAACTCCCACTTGAGCTCGAGCGCGTCACCTAGAGCGGAATCATCAGGCCCTGCATCTGGCGTAATAGGAATCTGTGAGCCACGGGGACTCAGCAATCTCGCACCCTCGCGATCAAGACTATTTAAGCTAAATAGGTAAGGTAAGGTAAAAATATGTGGAGCTGCAGCAAGCAACTAGCATATGTGGTGGCTATCCTGTTCACAAAAGAGAGCGAGAAGAGGGGGCAAAGCGCGAGCGAGAAACTAGAGAGCAACCTGCGCAAGCATTACTCCAACACTGTGTCCACTTCCCGGACTCCACCGAGAAGAGGCCATCACGGTAACACACTCAGTTAATTCATTTTAATTAAGTTAAGGTTCAAGTTATCTACAACCGGACATTAACAAATTCCCATCTTCCCATAACCGCAGGCACGACTTTCGAAAGTTCAAATACCTGCAGGGGAGTCCCAACTTAGCCCATGACAAGCTCTCACGGTCAACGAAGGAATAGACCTCCTCCCGAGACGTTCCGATCAGACTCGGTATCTCGGTTCTTCAAGACACTTCGACAGGTTAGAACAAGACCAGCAACACCGCCCGAATGTGCCAACAAATCCCGATAGGAGCTGCACATATCTCTTTCTCAGGGCACACTCAGATTGTCTTAGGTATGGGTAGGCTAGCCCAGAGTTGCCCCTGGTGGCCACCGGCAGCTGACAGGTGGACCAACACTCAGAGGAGCACTGGCCCGGGGGGTTTAAAATAAGATGACCCTTAGGCTCCGGAAACCCAAGGGAAAAAGAGGCTAGGTGGAAAATGGTAAAACCAAGGTTCGGCATTGCTGGAACAGCTTTAATCAAGGCAAACTATCAAGGGGTTCCCATTATAACCCAGCCGCGTAAGGAACGCAAAATCCGGGAACATAACACCGATATGACAGAAACAAGGGCGGCAAGAGTGGAACAAAACACTAGACGAGAGGCCAAGCCTTCCACCCTTTACCAAGTATATACATGCATTATGATAACATGGCAATATATGATATCCCAACAAGTAAATAAATGTTCCAACAAGGAACGGCCTCCAATCTTCACTTGCAACTAGCAACGCTATAAGAGGGGCTGAGCAAAGCGGTAACATAGCCAATCAACGGTTTGCTAGGACATGGTGGGTTAGAGGTTTGACATGGCAATTTGGGAGGCTTGAAAGCAAATGGTAGGCATCGTAGCATTGGCATAGCAAAAGAGCGAGCAAACTAGCATAGCAAAGATAGTAGTGATTTCGAGGGTATGATCATCTTGCCTGCAAAGTTGTCAGAGTTGACTGGATCCTAGAAAGCAAACTCAATGGGCTCCTCGTTAGCGAACTCGTCTCCCGGATCTACCCAAACAAGACAAACAAGCAAACGGAACACAATCAACCACGTGCAAGGATCAACCAATATGATGCAAACATGGTATGCTATGCGGGATGCGATGCGGGATGCATATGCAAGATGTGACAGGAAATGCAAGCTCCTGGCCTCAACTTGGAAAACCAAGTGTCCCACTGGAAAGATGAGATGAAATCGCTAGAAAACGATATAAAGAACGCCGGAATCGGAGTTACGGTTTGGAAATGGCAAGCGATTCAAATATGACCACGTTCTACGATTTACAGCAAGTAGCCATCTAAATGCAATGAGATGAACATGCTACAGCACTCAAACATGGCAAAAAAAGACATGGAAGGGATGCATTCAAGATGCTTAACAAAAGTCTAGCACTGAGATACAGCCAATTCATCAATTAACAGGGTTAAACAAGCATGGCAAAAATGCATATGGTAAACAGATTTCAGACTTAGTGAAATTAACACTTGTCTCGAATCTCAGATCAGGTAGCACTCTCGCGATCAACAAAACTACATGCTACAGGACCTGACATGGCAAAGTAAAACATGGCAAAAGCTTAACAAAAGTCCCTTAGTGACCTTGAGCCAAAAGGGATCAGAAAACACATTTGCAAGCATGTGAACATGGCAAAAGCATAATCAGTATTCAGACTTGGTGAAAACTGGCACATGCTGAAACATATCTCAAGTAGGCATGTTTACGAGCTCGATGCACTCACTACGGTGCAAGTCATGATAATCTAAGCATACATCCATCAAGAATAAACAAAATTCAAGCTAAACATGGCAAGAACAATAGCATAGCATGCACGGATCAACTACAACATCGTCGACAAAATCGCTAACAAGTAGACAATCTGCCCAGATTCACGAAGTAGCAAAAGTAGAGCTCGATTGACTCAAGCTAGGTTGCTCCATAATTGCAAACAAATACATGGATGGATAGAGCACTACAAGATTAACAAAACATCCTTACTGACCATCCTCAAAAGAGGCACGGATCACTAGGAAACAACATGAACATATGGCAACATGAGATAAACAGCTCAAGGACTTAGTGGAAATGCTAAGTCCCTGAAATCAGAATTACCAAGTGCCTCACTTTGCAAGCTCGTGCTAGTCACCACACACATCACAAAAATACATGGGTTGCACCTCTGTAAAGATGGCAAAACCCTTAACAAAACATATGTAGAGCTCATGGGCATATCATGCACACAATAATCATGGCAAAAATGACAAATGCCTAAATGGAGCAGCAGATCTGACAATAATATCAAGTAGCCCTCTTATAACAGAATTTCGGGCATCAAGATGAACTCAAATGAAAATAATTCAATGGAAGGAAATGATGTACTCTCTGAGACGAACATTTTGATATGCTATATGCCCAAATCGGAGCTACGGATGAGGAGATACGACACGATGAACAGGAGCATATGGATCTGAGATGTGAGGACTTAGGGAAAAATCTAGGATCCGGATCTGGCGAAGGGCACTGTAGAGGCGGTGGATCCGAAGCTCGCCGGCGACGAGAGCTTGCCGGAGGAAGGAGAGGTCGCCGGGGCCTTGGCCGGCCGGCGAGACGGCGACGTTGCGGCGACGGTGGACGGAGAGGCGGAGGGGCGAGGCGGTCGGCGCTGACTCCGGCCAGCGCGGCGTCCTGCGGCGGCGTGGTGGCGTCCGGTGGCGGAGCTCGCCGGAACCGGAGAGACGGCATGGAGGCGGCGGCGCGCTCCGGCCCGGCGCTTGCGGGTGGCGGCGTCGATCGGGGCGGGCGGCGCGCGGTGCGGGCCGTGGGGGCCCCGCCTGGGCTCGGCGGGCCGGCGGCGGAGAGAGGCGGCCGGGCGTATGTGGAGGTGCCACATGGCGGCGGCGGGTGCAGCGGACACGTCCGGCGCGGGCGGACGTTGTCTGGCGCACGGAGGAAGAAGAGGGCTAGGGTTTCGTGGGAGAGATCCGAATTTTTGGAGGACCTATTTATAGGCATAGAGGGAGCTACGAGAGTCCAAATGAGGTGTGGTTTTCGGCCACGCGATCGTGATCGAACACTATAGATGATGGAGAGGGTTTAGGTGGGTTTTGGGCCAACTTGGACGGGTGTTGGGCTGCAACACACACGAGGCCTTTTCGGTCCCTCGGTTAACCGTTGGAGTACCAATGGAAGTCCAAATCATACGAAACTTGACAGGCGGTCTACCGGTCGTAAACCAAGGCCGCTTGGCAAGTCTCGGTCCAATCCGGAAATGTTAAATCCCCACACACGAAAGAAAGGTAGAAATGACCACCGGAGAAGAACGAAGCGCCGGAATGCAAAACGGACAACGGGGAAAATGCTCAAATGCATGAGATGAACACGTATGCAAATGCAATGCACATGATGACATGATACGAGATGCATGACAACGATAACAACACACGAAGACAAAGACCCGATCCCGAGAAAATAAAATAACTTAAAGCCGGAAACGGCAAGAGTTGGAATACATATTGGGAAAGTCATATCTGGGGTGTTACATAAACCCACTCCTGCTGCCATAGGCTGGGAGTTTTGGTGAAAGATCCTTTTGGCCAGGGAGCATTGGTAAGCTTGCTCACTGTAGCACCTCTGGACTCTGCTTGTTCCGCGTCGACTACCTTCGGCTTCACAGTAAAGGTCTTGAGCCATAAGCCGAAGTGTGGGGGAATACGGAGAAAGGCCTCGCACGTGATAATGAACGTCGAGATGTGAAGGGAAGAATCAGGGGCTAGATCATGAAAATCTAGTCCGTAGTAAAACATGAGCCCCGGACGAAGGTATGAAGAGCGAATCCTAGCCCTCGCAGGAAGTGGAGATGAATACAACCCTCTCGCCGGATCTGGGAGTAGGAATAACCTGTCCTCGAGCAGGAAGCCTGTGGGGGATCTCCGCTGTCAGGTATCTGGCTGTACGAAGCTTTGCAATGTCCTCCGCTGTAACAAAGGAAGCCATCCATCGGCCCTATGAGTTGGGTTTCGGACATGATTGGGCAGCTTGAAGCAATGAAGTCAAACCTGGGGTGATAGAACTCGAAGTTGGAAGGGCTGAGGAAAGGGTCGGCATAAAATAAGACGACCCTTGGCCCCTTTATAAAGGTAGCGGGTATCGAACGCCTCCTCCCAAGCCTGAAAACCTGCCTATTCTGAAGGGATCCTATCAATGAAACGGTTGGGTTACCCACGACCGTATTGATGAGAATCCAGTAATAAGGGGACACGATCTCTGTTTCGACAAGACGTGCCAATAAAAACCGCGCCTTGAAACATGGAACAGAGGGACAAGAAACGGTTCGAAATAATGACCTGGCAAACGTGGTGTCACATTACAAAAAAGTTGTTAGCAGATTGGACTTGTGATATATTATACTCTCCGCGGTTGTGCGTGGTACTTGTGTTGCAGATCCGGACACGTTCATCACATCTAAGACTATCTTGGAGTATTCGGAAAGGGGAACCCGCCTTGCAATGCCGAAGACAATCTGCGCGCCGGACACCTCGTCATTGAAGCCTGGTTCAGGGGCAACTGAGGGAGTCCTAGACTAAGGGGTCCTCGGGCGTCTGACCTATTAGACATGGGCCGGATTGATGGGCTGTGAAGTTACAAAGACCGAAGAATCTACCCATGTCCGGATGGGACTCTTCTTGGTGTGGAAGGAAAGCTTGGCGTCCAAATATGAAGATTCCTTTCTCTATGACCGACTTTATGTAACCCTAGATCCCTCCGGTGTCTATATAAACCGGAGGGCTAGGTCTGTAGACATATATCCTCATAATCATAGTCAGACAGGCTAGACTTTAGGGTTTAGCCATTATGATCTCATGGTAGATCAACTCTTGTAATACTCATATTCATCAAGATCGATCAAGCAGGAAGTAGGGTATTACCTCCGTAGAGAGGGCCTGAACCTGGGTAAACATTGTGTGCCTTGTCTCCTGTTACCATCGACCTTAGACACATAGTTCGGGACCCCCTACCCGAGATCCACCGGTTTTGACACGATAGCAACCCTAGCACCTCTGAAGCTAGGGATGGTAACGGAAGGCCACGACGCAACAAAAACAAGCTTCAGAACAATAATGAAGAAACTGAAGATACGACGGTCAACGCCAGATTCAGTGGCTCTAAACCCGGTTAGCAGAAGAAGCCATTCAAAGGAAATAGAGATGGTCCATCTAATTTGGACAAGATACTAGACATGCCTTGCTAGATTCATGGCACCCCCCACAAGCCTGCCAACCACTCCAATAGAAACTGCTGGGTTTTTAAACAGACCGATAAGTTAAATACCGAACACAAGGGGAAAGGGCCTCAAAGCGAGGATGATGATGAGTACCGTCCACCGAATACAGGGGGGCAGAAGAAATTTCCCCCTGAGGTGAAAACAGTGAACATGATATATGTCACCGATATCCCCAAGAGGGAGTGCCAGCGCGCACTAAGGGACGTCTACACCGTAGAGCCCGTCGCCCCAAAATTCAACCCATGGTCGGCTTGTCCGATCACCTTCGATTGCAGGGACCACCCAACTAGTATCTGTGATGGAGGTTCGACAGCCCTGGTACTCGACCCAATCATTTATGGATACCATCTCACTCGAGTCCTTATGGATGGCGGCAACAGTCTAAACCTGATTTATTAATACACTGTCCGTAAAATGGGTATTGACCCGTCAAGAATGAAGCCTACTAACACTACCTTTAAAGGAGTGATACCCGACATAGAGGCCCGGGCTCCTTAACATTGGAAGTAGTCTTTGGTTCGGCGGATAAATTCTGAGGCGAAGACTTGATCTTCGACATTGTCCCTTTTCACGGTTACCACACGCTGCTCGGACGAACTGCCCTCGCCCGTTTCAATGCAGTCACGCACTATGTTTACTTAAAGCTCGAAATGCGCAGACCGTGCGGTGTTATCACAGTCAATGGAAATATGGAACGCTCCCTCCGTACTGAGGAGAACACCACGGCCCTTGCAGCTGAAGTACATAATGGCCTCATCAAGCTGAACAACTCATCGGTCGTTAAGACCCGTGACACTGCCAAGCAAGTCCGGTCTACTTTATAGAACGACGCTCGGTGGATCCAGAGCTTGAATAGAAGTTTTGCCTCCGCTGACCGCCCCATAAAACCACGACATACATACCGCGCGTGCATAATTATGCACTCAAAATACCTTGGACAGCGATGGAGGCACATTGCGGAAAAGGTCCATAGTGCGGCTTGACCCTATTGCGGAAAAATAATGGGGAGACTTTCGGGATGAAGCGCCACCGCCTTGAGGCGGAACTTGGGCAGGAGCACTTTTGCCCTCCGGTGGAGCGCTTTCGCCGGGGGAACTTCCCCCCGGAGGGGGAAATCATCGTCATCATCATCACCAACAACTCTCCCATCTTGGGGAGGGCAATCTCCATCAACATATTCAACAACACCATCTCCTCTCAAACCCTAGTTCATCTCTTGTGTTCAATCTTGTTACTAGAACTATAGATTGGTGCTTGTGGGTGACTAGTAGTGTTGATTACATCTTGTAGTTGATTACTATATGGTTTATTTAGTGGAAGATTATATGTTCAGATCCATTATGCTATTTAATACTCCTCTGATCATGAACATGTTTATCATTTGTGACTAGTTACTTTTGTTCTTGAGGTCACGGGAGAAATCATGTTGCAAGTAATCATGTGAACTTGATATGTGTTCAATATTTTGATAGTATGTATGTTGTTATATTCCCTTAGTGGTGTCATGTGAATGTCGACTACATGACACTACACCATATTTGGGCCTAAGGGAATGCATTGTGGAGTAGCAATTAGATGGTGGTTTGCGAGAGTGACAGAAGCTTAAACCCTAGTTTATGCGCCATTTCGTAAGGGACCGACTGGATCCAAAAGTTTAATGCTATGGTTAGAATTTATTCTTAATACTTTTCTTGTAGTTGCGGATGCTTGTGGGAGGGTTAATCATAAGTAGGAGGTTTGTTCAAATAAGAACATCACCTAAGCACGGGTCCACCCACATATCAAATTATCAGAGTAGCGAACACAAATCAAACCAACATGATGAAAGTGACTAGATGAAATTCCGGTGTACCCTCAAGAATGCTTTGCTTATCATAAGAGACCATTTTGGCCTGTCCTTTGCCTCAAAAGGATTGGGCTACCTTGCTGCACTTTTGTTACTACTACCGTTACTTGCTCGTTACAAATTATCTTGCTATCAAACTACTCCGTTACTTACAATTTCAGCACTTGCAGACATTACCTTACTGAAAACTACTTGTCATTTCCTTCTTCTCCTCGTTGGGTTCGACACTCTTACTTATCAAAACGAGCCACAATTGATCCCCTATACTTGTGGGTCATCAAGTAGCTGCTAGGAATTGGTTTGGCTGGCCAAAGCCGGACTATGAGATCCATCATGGCCAAGCTGGACATCCTATGCAACTCCGATAGCTGCTTCATCCGGATGTTCAGCATCTTTGGATGCTCCAGCGCCAGGAACTGTGACCAGAACAGCTTCTCTGTCGAATTCCCCTCCTGGGCTTGGAAGAACTGTGCAGCATTGGTGGCACTCCTCAGAAGATCCGCAAAGGCATCTGGAGAAGTCCACAGTCGAGTGAGCAAGGCATATTTCTGACCCCCAAATATACTCTGCAAGAGGAAGGGCTTACCAACCACTATCTGTTCGGCCTGCCGGATCTCTTCACAAGCACTCCGGGTCTCGGTCCGTGCCTCTTTAGCCTCTTGCAGGGCTTTGGCGAGTTCGCTCGCTTGGGCCATAGTCTTCTCCTCCGGGGCCTCGCACTTGCCGATGGCGTCCTTCAGTTCTTGCTCCACTTCGGCCACCCTCTCTTCATGCTAGCAGCGGGCGACCTGTTCGGTCTTTAGTTTCGCAACCACTTTGTCATCGGCTGCTTTATTCACCTTCACCTCCTCCTTGGCCTGGGCAAGGGCGCTGTTGAGATTCTCGACCTTGGCCGCGCCAACTGCGCTCATAATCACAGCAGTACATGAGTTAAAATTCTTAACCTACATATCACTTCAGATATATGATCAAACTCTTTAAAATACACGCATACCTTGCATCTCGTGAAATCGCTTGTTGATGCGATCTATTTCATCATCAACCATCTTCAGTTTCTGATTGAGTTCGGAAACTTCAGTGGCCTGGAAGCCTGTTATACAATAAAACAATACGTTACCTCTTTAGAATATTATGTGATCCTCTGTCCGGCTTTTTCAAAACCGGACAGAGTCTCAGGGGCTACTATCTATGCATAGGTATGTTCCTTTATAATAAAGCGTCTAGAGCATTACGTCGCATACCTCAAAGCCTGTCAGTAGGTGATATGTCTCCAACGTATCTATAATTTTTGATTGTTCCATGCTGTTATATTATCAATCTTGGATGTTTTATAATAATTTTATAGTCATTTTATATCATTTTTGGTACTAACCTATTGACATAGTGCCAAGTGCCAGTTCTTGTTTTTTCTGTGTTTTTTACATCACAGAAAATCAATACCATACGGAGTCCAAATGCCACGAAACATTAAGGAGAATTTTTATGGGCCAAAAGGAACACAACGGGCCCTAGCTATGCCTAGGGGGCTGCCCCGAGGGGGGCACAACCCACCAGGGCGCGCCAGGAGGCCCAGGCGTGCCCTAGTGGGTTGTGCCCACCTCGGGTGCCCCCCGGACCGCCTCTTTTCTCTATAAATACCCCAAAAATCCCAGAACCCTAGGGGAGTTGACGAAATATTCATCAAGCCGCCGCAGAGTCCAGAACCACCAGATCCAATCTAGACACCATCCCGGGTGGGTTTCACCACCTCCATTGGTGCATCTCCGATGATGCGTGAGTTGTTCTTTGTAGACCTTTGGGTCCGTAGTTAGTAGCTAGATGGCTTCATCTCTCTCTCTCTCTTGAATCTCAACATAATGGTCTCTTGGAGATTCATCTGATGTAACTCTTTTGTGGTGTGTTTGTTGGGATCCGATGAACTTTGAGTTTATGATCAGATCTATCTTTTTATATCCATGAAAGTTATTTGAGTTTCTTTGATCTCTTATATGCATGATTGATTATAGCCTCGTATTTATTCTCCAATATTTGGGTTTTGTTTGGAAAACTTGATCTATTTATCTTGCAATAGGAAGAGGTGCTTTGTAGTGGGTTCAATCTTATGATGCTTGATCCCAGTGACAGAAAGGGAAACAACACGTATGTATCGTTGCTACTAAGGATAAAACGATGGGGTCTATCTCTACATAGATAGATCTTGTCTACATCATGTCATCATTGTTATTGCATTACTCCATTTCTCCATGAACTTAATACACTAGATGCATGCTAGATAGCGGCCGATGTGTGGAGTAATAGTAGCAGATGCAGGCAGGTGTCGGTCTACTAATCTTGGATGTGATGCCTATATAATGATCATTGCCTGGATATCGTCATAATTATTTGAGGTTCTATCAATTGCCCAATAGTAATTTGTTTACCCACCATTTGCTATTTTTCTTGAGAGAAGCCACGAGTGAAACCTACGGCCCCCGGGTCTTCTTTCTCATATATTTGCCTTTGTGATCTATTTTTATTTTCTTTTATTTTCAGATCTATTAATCCAAAATCCCAAAAATACTTTGCTGCACTTTATTTTATTTGCAATCTATTTATTCAATCTATTGCAACTTTTTCCCGTCACACACCAATTTCTGGCACCGTTACCCGAAAGGGATTGACAACCCCTTTAACACGTCGGGTTTTGAGGATTTGTTATCTGTGTGCAGGGGCTGTTTACGTTGTGTTCCTTGGTTCTCCTACTGGTTCGATAACCTTGGTTTCATATCTAAGGGAAATACATACCGCCGCTGTGTTGCATCATTCCTTCCTCTTTGGGGAAATACCAACATAGCTTCAACCGACATCGGCTGGCTCTCGATGAACATGATGTATTCCGTTGCCTCCCGATGAACACGATGCATTCCGTTGCCTCCCCATGAACAAGACGCAGTTTCTCCGTTCTGACCCAGCCGGTTGGCTTCCGATGAACATGATTAGTCGTTGTACGCGTTAGAGACCCCGCCCGTATGTACGTATGTAGCCGTATTTACTATCTTGTAGCATGGCCGTACGTACGTGTACACGACATAGACAGGACTACTTGACATGCTACGTCAGCGCCTCAACTTCAACATGTGCCAGTCCTTACCCGGCAACGGTACATCGCTATAGAGACACCGATCGACCGCTATGTACGTACACGTTCACGGCCGGACAGATAACGCTACCTTCGCTTCAACTTGGTGGGTCCCAGCTGTCAGGGGGTAAGAAGGCAGTTCCTTGCATGCGAAGATAAAACCAGTGGGTCCTAGCTGTCAGGGGGGAAATGTTTTTTTCACGAAATACAGAGGCCCTTCCGGTAGGTCTGAGGTGTCAGGTGGAGGAATCATTATTTTGCGCCTAATAAGGAGGCACTTCCTTGCATGCCGCCATGGACCCAGCTGTCAGCCTCTCCACTTACAGTCCTCTTCTGATGGCTGTCGTTCATTGACCGCGTTGACGACGCCATATCACCCAAGATCACCAAGGTGGTGGACGAAGGAGCGACCTAGGAAGGGAACGACCCGGAGCCGGGGGATACACAATAGTGGATGCCCACGCGGAGGGGAGTATGAGGGTTGACTGCTTCAGCTGCGGTTTGAGGATGTCGTCTTCGGAGAATAACATGGGGTGTGGGTGAGTAGAGAAAGGCCTGGCCAGTAGTAGTATGGTCGGGTGGTGAGGCCTGCGCGGCAGCACAGCCGAGCATAGGAGGCTGGAGCAGGCGGTATAGCGGGTGCAGGTTTGGGCGGCTGGAGCAATAAGACCAGAGGTTGAAGAGCAACTTGGCCGTTGGATTAACATCGAATGGTCAGTGCAGCTAGAATCGTTTATTGACTAAGTTGACAAAGCCCTGTGTACGCGTTAACTTAGTAGGCCCACAAGTTAGTTTACAAATCTGGTGGGTCCCAGCTAGCAGGGGGAATCAATTGTTTTTGCATAATAAGGTGGCACTTCCTTGCGTGCGAAGATGTTTTCTGGTTTTTTATTTCTTCTTTTTTGAGTTAGAATAAAAAGAAAACAATTTAGGATCTTCGTTACAATCTATATTTTCATGAAAAGGATCATAATAAAGCTGGTGGGTCCCAGCTGTCACGTAGAGGAAACTTTTTATTTCCACGTAATAAAGGAAGCACTTCCTTGCGTGCGAAGATGTAGCTGGTGAGTCAAACCTGTCAGGCGGAGAAATTATTTGTTTTCGCATAATACGGGGGCACTTGCTGCGTGCGGCCATGGGCCATGTGGATCCCTACTGTCAGCCAATCCACATACATGCCTCATGTGAGCTGCCCCCTGATCCAACGGCTGGCTAGCCGCCAGTTAGGCCGTGCCTTGCTGTGGGCAAGGCACTGGATCTCTGTCCCTGCTGGCTGTCGTTTGTTGATAAAGTTGGCCATGCGCGCCGAGAGAACTAACGCAGTGAACGTTGGCGAGTATTATGGAGGGAACAACCCAGAGCCGGCGAAGACACGGTAGTGGATGCCCATGCGGGGCGGAGTACGAGGGTTCACTGGTTCGACTGTGATGTGAGGGTGCCGTCGCCGGTGAAGAACAAGAAGTGTTGGTGAGTAGAGGAATGGCATGGACTGCGTTTGGAAGTAGAGTGGGCCGGTGAAGCCTGCGCCGCAGCACAGCCGGCCACGAGAGGCGGTAGCAGGCGGTACCGCCGGCGGTTGTTTGGTGGCTGAAGCAAGAATATCCAAGATTGAAGAAGCACTACAGCCGTTGGATGGACATCCAACGGCCATTTCTTCTAGAATCGTGTCTTGACTATAAGTTTACAAAGCCTTCCATGTGCCTTAGTAGGCCCACAAGCCTTCCATATGTGTCACTGACTATGATTCTCAAAAAAATAGTAGGCCCACAAGTGAGCATCACATCTGTGGAAGAAAACATATAGCCCATTTGCGATTTGTAATAGTGTACAACCCATTTTTGAATTCTAATGCAATTTACTACAACCCATTTACAGTCTATTAAAATTACATCCCATTTTCTAGCCAGGACAATGATTAATAATTTAAACCAACCTTTCAAAACAGAATTCAACCAAAATCCCACATTTTGATGGGATCCGAAAAAAATTATCCTAAAATTTCGAGTCATATTAAATATAATTTCAAAATTAATTTGTATTAGGTAAAAACTAAATAAATACCGCACGCGCAATAAGTAATGAAATGAAAATTTCCAAATTCAAACAATAATATTTCTGAAACTAATTACTTGCTTGGTGCGTTTTTGCATATTTACAGCCCAGTTTTTATAATTACATCCCATTTATTATTTCTTAAAGCCCATTTCCTTGTTAGGCCTAATGCATCCCTCATAGGAAAGATTTACAGCCCAGCGGGGCGGAGAATAACAAGTTGACATGGGTTGGGTATTCCGCAAAAAAGTAGAGCTATGCTAGCCATTTTCACCTTGAAAAAAATATCTAGGCTGGATATTTGGTCGACATAAAATAATAGCCTGGGCTAGACAAAATCATTGCTCAAGAAAAACTCCGCTTACACCTACAAAATACTGCTCGAGCTGTTGGGTCGCAACTATTGGCCGCTCCTTGTGCAATTCTCTCGTTTATTGACTATATAGGTTGATGATGGTGTGGGACCGTCATGTCAGGAAACTAGGAGGAAGCAAAAAAAAATTTATAGTTGTATATAATAAGGAGGAACTTGCGTACGTATGACTATGGCCCTAGTAGGTCCCTACTGTCATCTAGTACAAATAAAGTCATCTCTTGATTCCTCATGTTCATTGACCATGTTGACAATGCTCGGCGCCACAACGAGCACAACAACTCGAAGGACGACGAAGAGGACCTCGCGGGCCCTACGGATGGTCTGATACAGCTCCCGCTGCTCATTCATGAAGCCAGGATCATCGGACACCTATGAGCACCTTCGAGAGACTGAGATGGCATGAAACGGTATGGCCGCGCTTGGATGCTCTAGATTGTTTCACACCTCTATTAAGATACAAGTGTAATTTACTCATCATCGGAAACAACGTGTAAAATACATGCGTAATGAAACCGAGGGCCCGAGGTCTAACGAAAACCGGCAAGTTACGCGTGTAATTTGAGAGACCAGTGTATATTTTACTAGTCGAAATCAACCAACCATGCGCTTTTCCCAAGACCATATGCTTTTATTTACAAGCGTCAGTTTTACAAGCGGTTTTGGTTGGAAAACGATGATCCAATCACGACCTAAGATGATGAGTTGGTCGAAATATCATATGGTTTCACCTATAACCTACCCGAGTTGTCGTATAGGCTGTGAATGAAACATAAGACAATGAACTTATTAAGCACAGAAACAACAGAAGAGGATGATATTCTTAACATGCAAACCACAGACATTAGATCAACATGCAAAACAATATGAAGCAGTATTCTCAGGAGGCATGGTGAATAGCTCGTGATGCCACATGCCACATCATTCCAAGCTCAACTTTGTAATCAAACTCACAAGGCGTGGCATTAGATAGACAACATTCAGAACAAACTCTTAAAATACCTTACATAAGTCAACATTCATGTGACTATGCATCTCAGTAGAGTAAATATTTACTTTTGAACTGAAGACAGGAATAGGAAAAAATGATCGACGTTGATCACACAAAGGGCGTCAAAATAAAAAATATCAAATGCATGTCTTCTGGCTAACATCAATGAGAAAAATTTGACAAGGTTTTCCAATTCTAATATATTAAACTAATGTCTTCTTGCTAACATCAATGATTAAACTTTGACAAGCTTTTCCCATTCAAAATATGTAATGCCTATGATTGTGGAACGGGCAGGGTTTGTCAACAGTGGCTCAAGGTGATGACGAATGATTAGAGAACCATTCGATGTATTGTGCATGATGAAGTATTATGGAGGACAAGAACTGTCTGAACATTTTGTGCAGTTCCACTAAAATCAAGCCAAGCATCCCTGTTGATTTCGTATTTATATGCTGCAAGAAAACAAAGACACATCAGCACACACATGAATATTCGCCCCAGTGTCAACCCACCAATCGGTGGACTAACAAACTAAAAGTACGGTAAACAGATTACCATACCCAGATACGCCATCATTGTTGCTTAGAGTGACATTGACAGACTTGGAGTCCTCTCCTGGCTTCTTGTACTTGTTTGGGCACCTGTTTGCCCAGTGTTCCTCCGAAACACAAGTAAAGCAGCCATCTCTCCTTTTGTATTTCTTCTTACCCTTCTTAATGGCCGACGTTGGCAGCTCCATTCAAACAGATAGTCCGGTGGCTCAAGGTGACGACGAATGATTAGAGAACCATTTGATGTATTGTGCATGATGAAGTATTATGGAGGACATGAACCATCTGAACGTTTGTGCAGTTCCACTAAAATCAAGCTTAGCATCCATGTGTGCATAAATACATAAAAGCATGATGAATATAATAGTGGTACTAGTTGATTAAATATACGCTTACAACTATAAACATCATCATTATCTTTAACAGGAAAAGATTGCAATACAATAGCTTGCATTAAACATTTATTCAAAACAATACAACAATATAAGGGCACAACATAACAAAGCACAATCATGTGGATGAAGGCCGATACTGACCTTGTTTGTTACAGATGCGTCGACAACTGACTTGGTCACACCTTTCCTTGTGGACTGAATTGCCCATGCTCTCTGCAGACTAGTCATGTCACCAGCGTCTACTAATACTCTGTAAAGCTTCTTGATCATTCCTTGTGTAATGTAGCACAAACAGTGACTTATTCCTGCTTCTTTCTGCAAAGTGGTAAGACCAACTAGACCCACTAATGCAGCAATTTGCCTTAAACACATTGGCTCCTTTTGTGCAATTCAACTAAAATCAAAGTCGAAATAAAACCGAGCATAAATTTTGATATCAATGTAAGCAACAATAGGTATAAGGGAAACAATTACTGAGAAATAACGGTTGATGACGTGTACTCCAAGAAGAAAAACATCTACTAATCTACCTTATCTTAATGGAAAATAAAGCAGGAGAGTACAAATTCCCAATCAGTGTGATTCATTCATATTAACTGAGACGTTATCTTAACAATGCCTTGTTTCAACATGTATAAAGAACAACAAAGCATAAAAGTACCATTCCTAAAACAATGCGACTGATTCATTTTAACAAAGACATTATCTTAACAATACCTTGGTTAAACATGTAGAAAGAACTACAAAGCAAGATAGTATGATTTGTAAAACACTGTAACTAATATATAATAACAAAGACATTATCTGAACAATACCTTTCTTAAACATGTACTCCGGCCGATCCCTAACAAAAATGGTACTCCCGCCGATCCCTAACAAGTGTTGCAGTTTTGAACTAAGATTCAGTAGTTAATTATGAGAGTGGCATTGCTTAATTTTACCAGCGGCATTAGATTAACGAAAAGCATAAATAGTTCTATGGGAGAGTGGGCACAACAACATCATGTGCTTCCATCTACTTATAAAGGGGGTGATGTAGAGTTTTATTGTAACAAAGAAACAAGCATCATGTCTGGGTTGGAACAATTTTTGCTCACTTAATGGTAAAATACATCAGTTCAATAGCTTCAATTCAACATTTATCCAAAACAGTACCAATACAAGTAGCACAACATCTCAAAGCACACTACAACATCATGTGGATGAAAGTTGGTACTGACCTTTCTTGACCAAGATTTGAAACAACTCGCGAGGAAGACCTGAAAGAGATCTCAACACATATATGGAAATCTGGTCTCCTTTTGTTCAGTTCCGCCAAAATTAAGCAAAGTTACCAGTGTGACATTCAAGTTGAACTGCACAAAACACTCTTAAAACAAAAGTGTTTCACATAGCGAAGCAAAATGTCGCAATAGCAACAACTTGAATTGATATCCCTATTTTAATAGAGGCAAAAAAGGAATCAATTACTAGCCAATAAAGGAGGATGAAACATGCAGCCACAAAAATGGTACTCCCGCCGATCCCTAACAAGTGTTGCAATTTTGAACTAAGATTCAATAGTTAATTCTGAGAGTGGCATTGCTTAATTTTACCAGTGGCATTAGATTAACAAAAAGCATAAACAGTTTCAGGGAGAGTGGGTGCAAAAACACCATGTGCTTCCATCTAATTATAAAGGGGTTGATGCAGAGTTTGTTGTAACAAAGCAACAAGCATCATGTGTGGGTTGGTCCCATTTTTGTTCATTACTTAGGAAAGGATCGCAATACAATAGCTTCACTTCAACATTTATTTGAAACAGTACCAATACAAGTAGCACAACATCTCAAAGCACACTGCACAATCATGTGGATGAAGGCCTGTACTAACCTTTCATGAGACGAACAAGATAAAATATGAATCTACCAACACGAATAGGAAATCCAATCTCGTTTTGTGCAGTTGCACTGAAATCAAGCAAAGTTGTCGGTATGACATTTAAGTTTGCTATAGCAACAAGTTGAATAGATATCCCTGTTTTAACAGAGGCAAAAAAGGAAAAATTTACTGGCCAATAAAGGAGGATGAAACATACGGCGACAAAAAGAAGCATCTAACTTATCTTGATGGAAAACAATGTAGGACAGTAGCATTTCTAAAACAGTTGCATTGATTCATATTAATAGAGATATTCTCTTAAAACAACATTCCTTGAAAATGTAGTTTACTTTTAACAGTGGCATTGCTTCAATTTTCCACCACCATTCTTAGATTAACAGCAGCAAAATAGTTGTATCGGACATGGGAGATGGGACATGCCAGCACCATGTGCGTCCACACGTATAAATGGGTGATGTAGAGTATGTTGCCAAGCAGCTTATCTGCGTTGGTCCCATATTTGTTCTATTTGAACCTTTTTCCTATGTGAGGGCAGCAAATCTAGTCCTGCACAAACTACCCGACCCCCAGTTTCTTTCCTTTTTCAACAAAGAGACCGGTTCCTTACAGATGTGTGTACTAGGTTACCCTCTTTTTCCCTTTTGGACCAGCAAAGCGCCTAGATAGCCAGTCTATACTACTTTCCCTCCCTCCTTTCCTCATTGAACCACGTCCTAGATTCATGCTCCACCCCACCGCACCCTTCTTTCCTCTTTGAACCAATACCTAGATTCGACTACAGAATCGAAAAAGATCCACATGCAACTAGAGCAATGACGGTTTCAAAGAAAGTTATACCTTAGGGTCGTCGGGATATGGCTAGGCGTGCGACGGCAGGCTAGATCTACCCACACTACGTACGGCAGCGAGGAAGAAGGGATCTGTGACCCTCCCGCATAGGCGCTTGTCAGATCACGGGTTCTGGCAGACCCTTAAGGTTCAAACTCTAGGGTGCGCATGAAGTTCTTTCCCTTCTACCGATCTACGCCCTAGCTTGCTAAGGTCTCACGGACGAACTTGATGCACTCGCAATACAAAGACACAAGGTTTATACTGGTTCGGGCCACCGATGTGGTGTAATAGACTACTCTAGTGCGGTGGTGCTGGATTGCCTCTTGGACTATTGATGAATAATACAAGGGGAAGAACAGCCTCCTGAGGTTGAGGTGTTCTTGTGCTTGGTGTGCCAAGGGTTGGCCTTTTATCAGATCGGATCTCTCCTCTCCCCTGGGTTGTGGCTAGTTCTACTTATATAGGCCCTCGTCCTCTCCCCAAATATTGAGCGGGAAGGGAGCCAACAACAGCGGCCATTTTGAAAGGGGACAGCTAGTACAAGCTATCCTGACAAAAGGTGGTCTTCGTCTGCCAAAGGTTCTGGTGGTGACGCCGTCCTGGGCTCCATGGTGACCTACGTCTTGCCGTCCTTCTGGTCTTGGTCTTGTTGCACCGATATGGAAACCTTTGCCTGATGCCTCAGTACTCCGCGCCTGCGCTTGCTTCTTAGCACCAAAGAGGAAACAAGGACGCTGTGCGCGCTGGCACTCGCCTGGTGCCCGCCTAGTGTCGATCGTCATGGCTCACGTCCTCCTGAGAGCCTCGCGAGGTTCGCCCCACCTTGATATCTCCGCTCCTCATGAGGCAGCCTGGTGAGGCCGCTCCTGAGGAGGTCTTGCGTCGTACGCCTCGCGAGGATTGGCCCCTCGCGAGGGTCTTGAATGCCTTGTTGATGATGATGGGCTGTACAGACCTACCAGCACAGCCACGCCATGGGCCGCAGGTAGGCAAGTGTGGGGACCCCTGTTCCTAGAACACCGACAGTAGCCCCCGGGCCCAAGGTGCGCTCGGGCTTGGCTTCGAGGCGAAGCCAAAGGATCAAGCGCGGAGCGCTGCGGGCCCCCAAAAGCCTGTGACCTCGTCTGACGCATGGCGGTTGATTGGTCGTGGGCGTCTCCGCTTCCCCATGCTGCCTTTGAATCTGCCTGGCTATGCGGCCCCCGAAACCTACACAGTTATTCTCCCATTGCCCACGCCTTGCCTCCCCAGTCCTTCTGCTTCCTCGAGACTCCGTTCCTCCTCTCCGATCTATCCTGCACTCCGCCTGCTTCATCACCATGGCGCCGAAACAATCAGACAAGGGGAAGAAGCCTCTGTCTTCACCGAATGCGCCTCCGTCCTTCGAGCCTCCGCTCGGCCGACCTCTGCTGCTCAACGACGAGGCCATGGACAAGGTGCGCCCCATGCTTGCTTCCAGTTTCAACGAGTGGGGAGAGACGGCGGCTTGGCCCGCGTCTCGTGTTCGCATTGCCCGGGCAACCACTGAGGTCCCAATCTTCATAGATGCCCTCTGGGATGGCCTGATTCCCCCCTTCTCCGCCTTCTTCAACGCGGTGCTCGATCATTATTAGATCCACATGCTGCATCTTGACCCTCAATTTGTGACTCTTCTTGCTGTCTTCGCCTTTCTGTGCG
Source organism: Triticum urartu (assembly GCF_056163025.1). NCBI lineage: Eukaryota > Viridiplantae > Streptophyta > Magnoliopsida > Poales > Poaceae > Triticum > Triticum urartu. The sequence continues at coordinate 394,319,256 of NC_141876.1, read as the reverse complement.
AAGCCATGGTGGGCATCGCTCCTTTGGTGGCCCTCTTCCGCCACTTCTTCTCATTGCATCTGACAGACCCTCGGCAGATCTCGGGGTGCGTGAGCTTCCAGGCCGTGGCCATGACGGCGGGCGAGGAGATCGACTTCGAGCTTCCTCCATCCACGAGCGAGTTTCGGACATGATGGGTGCTTGTCAGCGCCGGTGTCCTCAGCCCTCTGCTCCATGCTCTGCCAGGGCCTGCTGTTCTCAATTCTAGTTGGGGCCACCAAAGGCTCGCGAACCCCCGTCTCGTTCCCATCTGGCTCAGGCTGAGGAGGTTGAAGGACTGCAACGTGGCTGCGCCTATGGTGGTGAAGGAGTTCGTCAAGCGTCAAGTCGCTCCGCTTCAGCGCCATTCCCGCCCGATGTGGGCCTTTCTCAGCAGTCAGGACCATATGAGGTTTCAGGAGGAGGGGCTTCCTCTTAAGATGCGAGAAATGGTGCTTGCGGTCCTTATGGGTGCCCCCTGCCGGACGACGTGCCCAGGAAGAGCTGTCTGTTGTACTGCTGTGAGAACAACGCCGAATTTGCCGCGAGCATGCCCTCCTTTGATGAGTGGGGGCTGTGCCCGATTGGCCTGGTGGGGCCCTGTGAGAACCCCATCGATGTGGTTCCCTTCCTCGCAGTCGGTGCCGAGCTCGCCCCGAGTGAGGGTGCAGGAGGGCGAGCTCCGAGGGAGGCCGACGACCCAAGTGCTGAGGAGCACATGCCGCGTCGTGATCCTGGGGCGTCGTCCTCAGAAGCTCGCGATCCCTCCCCTAGGGCGTCGGTTTCTGAGGCGACGCATCATGCAGTTCCCGAGGTCAAAGCCCCGGAGGCTTCGGGAGGTCGTGGTGAGACGGCGCCCGATTGTTCAACACAGCGGGGCACCCCTGAAGTTGTCCCTCCAAGCTCTTCCTCGGCCTCGCTCCGCGCCAGCCGCCACGTCCAGCGCTTCGGTCGGCTTTGCATGGACTTCGAGGAGCTCCGCAAGAGGAAGGGATCCCCGAGCGGCAACAGCATCTTCGGGCCGTTGAAGCGATGAAAGTATATTATCGTCGACGAGTAAGTACCTTATCTCAGTGATCATCCATGCGTCGCCTTCCTTTCCTGACGATTATCCCCTCAGGACCCCATCTTCCAAGGCCGTCAAATCTCCTGAGAAGCAGCTCCCTCTCATCCCGCTGCACTCGTTAAGCTCCAGCGCTGCAGGCTTGGGTGTTGCCCACGGCGTGGGGTCAGTCGTGGGAGTTTGTCCGTCACCAGGGCGCCCCGAGCTTGCGCCTTCGTCGTCCTTCCCTCATGGCCTTGCTCAGAGCGCAACGGGTGTGCCACGAGCTCCTCCTCTGGTCATGAACGGCAGCTGGTTGGCTTCGATCTTCAGCTCCTCCTCAAGTAGCGGGCCCTCCTGGCCGGGGCCCCTCGCAAGGTCACGTTGGAGCCCGGAGCGGCACCAGCCCGCAGACCCCTGCCAAGAGGGGGCGCCTCGCTCTGCGTTCCTCCTGCAGCCCCCGTGGCGGAGGAGGAGGTGGGTCGTGCGTTGGAGTTCGAGCGCGGGGCGGAGCATTGCTCGTCACAAGCTCTTCCAGGAGGCGCTGGGCGCGATGAGCTGACTTGGTGAAGAGCTTGCGGGCATCGACGTGTGCCTCGAGGACGAGGGTCTGCGACTGATGGAGGAGTGGCACGGGCTAAAAGTGGCCATCAACCTTGGGCGCCACCAGTGCAAGCTAGAAAACACGAACGCTGAGGCCTCTCTTACGGCCTCCCGTGAGGCCTCTCTTACGAGCTCTGGAGGAGGCTCGTGAAGCTGACCGCCGTCATGAGGCTGCGGAGAAGCGCGTGTGGGAGCTCCATGCTTGGGGAGTGTCCATCGAGCAGCAAGTGGAGGCGCGCAAAGCCGCTCTTGCGTCGCTGAGGGGGAAGCCTGCCGAGGAAGATGAGGTCCCGAAGCGTGAGGAGGCGTTGGCTCTGGAAGCCGTGGAGCCTAGCCTCGAGCTTGAGCAACTGGAGACAAGGAACGTCAGGTTGCCCAAGCGGAAGATGCCATCGGGGCTCGCGAGGCCAAGGTCCAGGAGGAAGTCGACCGTCGGGTGGCCAAGGTTCCCGTGGATCTTGAAGGTCGGCACGCCTTGAAGCTGATACTTGCGGAAACCGAGGCAGCGGGCAGGACTTGGCCTCCGCCCGCGCCGAGCTGCTTTCTCTTCACAGGTGAGTTGATGACGCCGAGGCCGTCGCGCGACAAAACAGGGAGGAAGTGCTTCAACGGCGGATGCCGGAGCGCGAGCATGCCCCATGCTTCATGGCCTTTGGAACAGGGCTAATACCACCATGGGCTTCATCTGCGACGAGAATGCACCGCTCCCCCACTCGAATGACTACGCCAATCACCTGACCTTCTTCACCAACGTGGTGACGCACCTGGAAGCCCGGTCTAACAGGTCTCGCCAGGTTGTGGAAGAGAGAAGTCGCAGTTGGCTTGGGCGCGCGTTCTCCCGCGTCTTCAGCCACCTCCGGAACATCGATCTCAACGTTGACTTCGAGGCCACTATTTCTCCCGTGACGGAAGCCATCCAGGGCGACTTGGCACGGTGGGTTGAAGACCACGTGGATGCGCTAGTCAGGGCCTTCACTTCTAATGATGATGCGGTAGTGGTTGCGGTGGACGAAGGCGACGTGGTCGATGACGGGGATGTCGGCGCCGGCGAAGGTGGAGGCAACGCAAACGACGGTGACAGCGATGCCAGCAGCATGTCTAAAGACAACATTGGGGACGCGGCGAGCGACATATCTGGCTAATTCCTGGTTCCTTTACTGCTCCACCCTGTATGCAAAAACTCGAGCATGGCCCCTAAAGATTGTGAGAGCATTTTGGGATGGGGAGCCCTTCATGTAAGAAAATCGTGATTTCTACTCCTTTATGCTGAGCCGAGGGTGCGTTTTGGTCGGTCATGAGTTCGACGACAAGTTCTGCCGCTGCGGCTTACCTTAGCTGGAGTGGGCCCTGAATCGGGCTGTAAAGTCGAGAGTCGCCACAGGGCTCCTAAAGGGTCTGCTAACCCGCCCGAGATGGCCTCGCGAGGTTCCTGTGCAGGTCGGCGCGCGTGGCGCACGTGCTGTGCTCAGCCCCACTCGCGAGGGGCCTGCGAGGGGGAGGCGGTGAGTGTGAGCTCCTAAACAAGGCAAGAACCAGATGGCAAGAAATCGCTTGAACGAGAAAATACACCCCCCGCACGCATCAACAAAAGCTCGACCTCAACTTAAATCCAAATCCAGAAAGCAGGGCTACAGAAGAAGAGATCCAAAGCAAATGGCCGCGTCCGGCGCCTAGTCTAGTCTTCTGGTCTTTGAGTCTTCTCACCAGCGTGGAGCTAATTGCTGCCACTAGGCATGGGTGGGATCCCCAGGGCCTGAGGCTGGCACCCCTGAAACTCCGAGGCATGTACATCCCCACTCATTATTACGTGAGAGTGTCACGGACGGCGAGCTTCACAGGCACTGGGCCTTGTTCATAGGAACCGGCCTTGCTTCATATCACCGGATGAGGGCCCCGCCTTGCGCCACCCCCTGCCACCGCTAGGATGACCGGAAACCTGGACGTCCCAACGAGGGCAGAGGGGGCGCCAGCGGCGCCCTCGGCGACCACGGGTCCTCTGCCGGGGGAAAGGTCGAGGTTGCCACCCCGGTAGAGGGCCTACCTCTGGACGTTGCCCTTGCTCCGCCTGACTCGGGGAGGGGCCTTGCTCCTGGCCCCTTCCACATAGCCCCCAGCGGGTCTCTCCTGTCGTGCCAGAACCACCGTTCGGCGCTGGGGCCTGGTTCATCTGTGACTCATGGTTAGCATAAGCTTGCTCCTGAGGGATTAGTGGTACCATATATCTGTTGTCGATGGTGCGGTTGGCGGGGCTCTCCGGCGGCTCCTGGAAGGCATCAGCTCCTAATGCTTCCTCCTGCCAATCTAGCCCGAGAAACAAGCCAGGGTCGTCCTCCGATGTGTGCTCCTGATCCATCATGCGGGGCACATAGGCTTCTAGGGCTCTTACACCAAACACCTCGCCGTAGTGCCCCACACTCCATGTCGCCCGACCCAGGGCAGCGTCCTGAGGATGATAATGCGACGCCTCTCTGGGGCCATGGGGGGCAATGCTCGTGCCCGCGCTCACCAGAGGCGGCGTGGGGGCAACGGGGCCTCCGGCGCCGCCGGCCGTCCTGGGGCCGATGATGCCCCCAGGCGCAGCCGAGGCATGCGGTTGTAGCATGGCCTGCCGTGAGGCCCATTGGCGGCTCGGGAAGGATGCAGATAGCATAACGGCGGCACTCCTGACGCTGCCGCATCTAGCAGCTCAGAGACACATTCCAGCAGTGCGTCATGTCCACTCTCCATCAGCCGGCACCGCAGCAACTCCCGCGCCACCGTGAGCGCGGCCCGCATGTTCGCTTGCTCCCGCCGGGTGTGTGGTGCCGTTGCTGCGGCATGGCTTGCGGCCCTTGCAGCAGCTCATGTTTGCCGTGGGGTGGGGGTGGATGACGCCTGGCCGCGCCTCCCATGCCCTATTGTGTTAGGCGGCACCCGCACCGCCTGGGGCACAGGGTTGAGGTCTTCGTGGGTAGGTGTCGCCGCCCGGGCTGGCCAAGCTGCCCAGCGGTCGGAGTCAGCCCTTGGGTCGCCGGACATCGGGGCCGCGAAGCGTCGGCGGGTTGATTGGCGAGGAAGAGACTCCGGCACACCCCTACCTGGCGTGCCAAATGTCAAATCACGGGTTCCGGCAGACCCCTAAGTTTCGAACTCTGGGGTGCGCGCGAAGTCCTTCTACCGATCTACGCCCTAGCTCGCTAAGGTCTCGCGGACGAACTTGACGCACTCGCAACACAAATACACAAGGTTTATACTGGTTCGGGGCACCTATGTGGTGTAATACCCTACTCCAGTGCGGTGGTGGTGGATTGCCTCTTGGGCTGATGATGAACAATACAATGGGAAGAACAACCTCCTGAGGTTGAGGTGTTCTTGTGCTTGGTGTGCCAAGGGTTGGCCTTTTATCAGATTGGATCTCTCCTCTCCTCTCCCTTGGGTGGTGGCTAGTTCTACTTATATAGGCCCTAGTCCTATCCCCAAATATTGAGCGGGAAGGGAGCCAACAACGGCGGCCAGTTTGAAAGGGGACAACTAGTACAAGCTATCCTAACAAAAGGTGGTCTTCGCCTGCTAAAGGTTCTGGTGGTGAGGCCGTCCTGGGCTCCATGGTGACCTTCATCCTGCCGTCCTTCTGGTCTTGGTCTTGTTGCACCGATATGGAAACCTTTGCCTTATGCCTCGGTACTCCGCGCCTGCGCTTGCCTCCTTAGTACCAAAGAGGAAACAAGGACGCTGTGCGCGCTGGCACCCGCCTGGTGTCGATCGTCATGGCTCAGTCACGAGAGCCTCGCGAGGTTCGCCCCACCTTGATATCTCCTCTCCTCACGAGGCAGCCCGGTGAGGCTGCTCGTGAGGAGGTCTTGTGTCGCCCGCCTCGCGAGGCTTGGCCCCTCGCGAGGGTCTTGAATGCCTTGTTGGTGATGATGGGCCGTACAGACCTGCCAGCACAGCCACGCCATGGGACGCAGGCAGGCAAGTCTGGAGACCCCGTTCCCAGAACGCCAACAGCGCTGGGTGAAAGAGAACATGGCAGCCGACAATGGATTGCCTCCCTCGCCGAAGGCGATAGAGTGAACGCCGCACCTCCTCCCCTTCCCGATGCGATGGGATCCGGATGGCTCCTTCACCAGCTGTGAGGGGGGAGAGAGACAGAGGCCAATGCAGTCTTGTTTAGATCTGATGAAGAGGGTGAGGGACTGTGAATATAGAAAACCCTACCAAAGGAACGCTGAGCCTCCAGCGTGTATATATATATATGTAGTGTGGCGAGAGTGTGGAGAGTGCAAACCCTAGCGAACAAGTGCTGAGGCTCTAGCTTATATAGTATTACATATATAGTACGGACTGAGCTCCGATGCCTTAACTGCACCTTCCTTTGGCTGTATGATAGGTGGGCCAGCCACCTATTGGGCCCACCTGTCATAAACCCAAAGGCATGTGCACTAAGTCAATGAAGTTGCGTCCATATAGTACTCGTGTAGACTACTAATATATAGTGGAGTGGTTTTCTTATTCTCTCCATAACAATCATTTTAAATTGTGTAAGTAAGAAATGAAGCTCTTTATTTAACGTACCAGTGAATAAAACTACTACTTACGATGAACTAATGATCCACGCGTCCTGGTCACACTTCCTGTCCTTCACGTGCGGTACACTACCCTCCGTTAAGTGAACAACCACACATGCGCCAAATTATCAGAAACATGTGAGAGTGTGTACAAATAAAGAATTTTAATTTCAATTACCGGAAAGGTTTGAGAGTATGTACAGTTTGCCCTCTCTCAATAATTATGGTTTGTTGTGTTCGGCCTAAACTTGGTCAAACTCTACAAAGTTTGACTTCAATCAAATCTAATATGTAGAGTAAATAAAAATGGAGGGCTACTACGTCCATCCAGGTGTTTAGTCCACACCATTTTTTAATCAAAGTCCGACCACATATTTAGTTAATAGATGGACAAATAAAATTACAGGGGAGCTGAAGACAAAGTTGTGAGAAGGCTTAGAAATCAATACAATACTTATGCTCTTTGTACCAAGGTCGATCCTTCTTCGAGGAAACATTTGGTTCACAGCCAATTGTGTGATAAAATTGCACCAACATGAAAGACGACTACGTCTCAAACGCAACCAAGGTGAACTGATGAAGGATATCATCTTTGTGGGTAACAAGCAAAGAGCACTGATGGAAGACAACTTGTTTTTCATTGAAAATCGATCAGCTTCACTACCCGATGCAACCATGAGGCGCAACCATGAGCATCGATAGGTCATCGTGGTGATGCATCATCCAATTGGCATCAAGTTTGGGTGAGGCACCTATGAGGTTTGACAAATCCTCACTGTGGTATGTTTCTTCTCAGTAATCAAGCTCGAGGAAGGAAGAACCACATGGCAGAGGACAGTGAGGGGAACAACAATGGCCATCCAATATTGTGCAGTTCTAGTAAAATTGAGGAAGACATGCCCGGGTACCGAGATACGCATCACTGTTTGCAAAAATATAAAAAGGGATATAGTGTTATTACTTTGTTTTGGCAGTGGTACAAGATTAACAATGACATCTCGATTGTCAATAAGAATTAATGAAAAGTACACCAACAAACAGAAGCATCATGATTATCTTGATGGGAACTAAACCAGGATACCCGAGAAAAAATCATTTCGTCATTTAACTAGTGATAGTATTAGATTAGCAGCAGCAATAGGAGCATGTGGAAAATGACCGCACAACCACCATATACTTTTTGTCGAAACAACATGTATACCTCCACCGAGGCATAAACCAGGACAACCTTTTGAGTGACATTTCCTCTATAATAGTAAAAAATACTCCCTCCTTCCATCTATATAGGGCCTATTGTGTTTTTCAAGACAACCTTTGACTATTGACAAGATTAATATCACATGAGATGTATACTATGAAAATTATATTATTGGAAGCTCCTTTGACATACAAATTTGAAGGTATGCTTTGTGTAAGTTGCATGTCATATATTATTGCTCTAACATTTGGTCAAAGTTAGCCTTGAAAAACGCATTATGCCCTATATAGATGGAAGGAGGGAGTAGGTGATGTTGGACCAGTCGACGAACCCTAGCTACTGTACATGGGGAGCTGGGGAGTAGTCGCATAGATAAAAACCTGCATGCAGCGACCTTGGGAGCTGGACTAGTAGAAGAAGTTATACCTCAGGTGGGCGAGATGTCGCTTAGGTGGGCGGGAAGGATCTACCCACATGACGACAGCGAACAAGGGCGCGGAGGACCTTCGTCCGCGCCAGCGCCGACTCCGAGTGCACGGTGCACATCGGCTTCCTCCATCACCGACGGCGACAACGTCAACGCTGCACCTCCTCACCTCCCGCAGTGGACGGGATTCGGCCGGATCCCTCACCACATGTGAGGAGAGAGATAGAGTGGACACTGTCATCTTGTTTTGATATGGAGAGAGTGAGAGAGTGAGACGTGAAACCCTATCAAACAAAAGGCTATATATACAATGGAGTAAAAAAATCTCTCCATAGCAGTGGTTTTAAATAGAATACGCGCGTTCCCGGACTAAAGAAACGAAAACTGGCGGACAAATTTTTTTAACGTACCAAGAAAGAAAACTCGATCAAAAACATGCCCCCCGCTTCTAAGTCACGAGAGTTGTTGCGCACACACACATAGACATAGACATGCATATCCGTGTTTACGTAAATATCCATCCCCATCTCCATCTCCATCTCCAACCATATTTGTCCAACTGGCACATTATTTACATTGTTAATTATATACGCAGCAATATTAACATACAGCATCTCTTATTTGCGGGCGTCCGGACCGCTGCCATGCCCGCTCCTGACCAACCCGAACCCTCTTCATCACCCACGTGTGCTTCCCACCTGAAACGGTCAGTGTCGCATTCATGCCCGGCCAGAGCGGACGCGAGCTCTCACGGGCGCCAGCATTGAAGCGGCGCGCCGGCCGAGAGAGCGTCGCTCGCGCCGCTTCCCGGTGCACGTGACTACTCCTCGTTCAAAGGTCGCAATAGCCGGCCACAACATGCGTGTAAAAAGTTCTTGGGAGTCCGTGCTATAGCTAGCTGTCCTCCCCCTCCTCGTCACTCTCTTCCAGTAGTGCTAGTACTCCATGGCGCGATCCATAGACAAGCAGGCGAGAAAGTTATCATATACTCAGTTTGCGGTGAGTGGCATTCCGAGCGACCATGTGGGGTGGAGCCATGGAGGAGGGTGAGACACGAACGCGATAGACGTGATTTAAACGTTGGTTTTGCTCGATGGCGCGATCCAACGAAAGGAAATGTTGGTTTGTATCCGTTTCCATATTTTCTTTGGAAAAACGGAAACTTTCCACTCCATTTTCATTCCTACTCCAAGGTTGCCTCGTTACAACATTCCAACAAATACAAATGAAAACTAACACGCATGCTGATGTATCTCAATGATTCACAAACATAGCCAATATTTACTGCACAACTAATGACAAAAGTTGTGAGAGTGTGTACAAAGAAAAACTACTGATGGGGTCACTACAACTTAAAACCTAAACCCTAAACAGGATTTAATTTTCTGGCTAGGTAGAACATGTCGAAGGAAAGACGGCTAGCACGCTCGTATCATACGATTCTTTTGTGCTGTTCCACTAAAATCAAACTGAGCATCCCTGATGGCAAAGATATTGAAGAAGTGTGATTAGAATAATAGTACTATCACTAGTTCATGAGACATAAACTCATCACAAATAGAAGCCAGTAGAATAGAGAAATATCGACATGGAGATGGAGCTACGTGGGGAGCTGCGGCAGCGGAGCAAGCCGGCTCCAAAAGGAAGATGTACCTGGGACGTCAGGCTATAGCTAGAAGGGCGGTTGGGACGCGACATCAACCCATACCATGGGGACCCCGATTGGACGCACCGACTGTGGGTTTTCTCCCTCGCCGATGTCGACCGTGTGTACGCAGAACATCATTGCCTTCCCCCGGCTACGGGATCAGGCCGGATCTGTGACTAGCGGTGTGGCCACCGCCGTTCTATGCTTGTGAAGAGAGCAACCCAAGCAAGTAGGCTTATAGCTTAGGCTCCTGCTAGTGTATATATAGTGGTTTTCTTTTTCTCTCCATATCAACCATTTTATATTGCGTACGTGTCATTGAAGAGTGAAATGATGGTTGCTTCTTCCGACTAACTTACTGTGTGATTTGACCGCTCCTTAGTGGCCCCTACACGTACTCCCCCTACGTGTATGACCATTCTTGAGTCTCACTTGTACTTATCTCTATTTTCTTGCATGACACATAGACATGATGCACATAGAGGAATTTTGCTACTGCATGTTGTTACGTAGTACTACTAGTACCTACTCCCTCCTTCTGGTTCACTACTAGTACTCCCTCAGTCCTAGCTTATTGCTCCCCTTTGTACTCAATTCATGGGCTCGTTTTCCTCAAGAAATTGTCTTTACCAACGTATTAATATCAGGAATGCATGCGTGAACAACGAATGTTTAAACTTTGCATGCAACATTTTGACAAAGCATTGACTTATGAACATGCGATTGTGAGGGACTACAACCTCGTGCATGCATGAAACAGTCACACGTATACATGGATGCAAAAACGCGCGCGACGCCCAAATGCATGCATATCTGAGCACACGACGGAACACACACGATCACGCTCAACTGCTCAACCTACACGTGCATGCACACACATACCCAGCCAGGGTGAGCTAGTGACCGTATAAACACTGGAAAATGTAAATATTGAGCGCAATGAGCGTATTATGAATTTCACTGACCGTATTTTTTACAAATATACAGTGACATACTATGTATTTATCTCGTTTGAAATTAAGGCATATTAATCGGAAAGGAGGCAGTATGGAGTAGCATTACTTGGCTGTGTCCCATGAACTTGCCGAATGAGGAGAGGCTTGTAGGACGGGAGAAGCTTGCATGCGGTGGCCTGTATGACAAGTAGAAACTTTTAACTAATGCAAGCTCTCCCTGGCTCAGGCGGTGGACATGTAAGATTTAATTCGCTGTCAGATTGCCAGAAGCATACACTGTACTAGGACCATTATTGTTCGACTTCCCGAAGAGGCAAACAACCAAGCGCAAAGTTTACTAGTACTAGTACTACTACTATAGAGGTATGTACTACTACTAGCAACCAGATGGAGGAACGTCTGCACTCTTATTTTATTTTAAAATGTGATAAAGCAATCTTCAACACATTTGGTTCTCTTCGAGGTTTCTCGTATGTGATAATGGAAGTTGATTGCATGGAACACTGGCCATAATTGTCGCTTAATTCTAGCTCATATCCTGTTACAAATAGGAGTGCTTGGTAATATTTTCTCTTTTTTGTTATTCAGCATGTAAACAAGTCAGCAAACCTTGTGGCGCATCTTTATGTGAACTGTGCTTGCTGCACTTTGAATGTGACCGAGAGCTGGATTGATGAAACACCTCGCTTCCTTCTTCTTTTTTTGTGGGGTACCTCGCTTCCTAGTGACCAGTCTCTTGTCTAATCGTCCTAAGAATGCTTATATATGAATAAAGCTCTCTCATTTACCCGCAAAAAAATTAAGCCATATTAGTCAGAAAGGAGGGAGTATGGACTAGCACTACTTTTTGGTGTGTCCGTCAACTCGCAAAATGAGGAGAAGCTTGGAGGACAAGGTGAAGCTCACTTACACCCACTACATCTACCTCAAGCCTAGTGGCACGCAGGATGAGGAGAAGCTTTTGACTAATGCAACCTATGCTCGCCCAGGCGGTGGACATGCAGCAGTTCTTTCGGTGTCAGATTGCCAGAGGCATACACTGTAGTACTATCATTGTTCGACTTCACAAAGAGGCGAAGAGCCAAGCGCAAGGTTTAGTAGTACGAGTAGTACTACTACTAGAACCGCATGGTGGAGCGTCTGTACTCTTATTTTATTTTAATCTCTGATAAAGTACACATTTATTCAGGAGAAGTGCGGAAAACGTCAGCCCGGTAGTAGTATTAAAAAACATCGAACATGTAATGATGATATCGATCAACCATGCTTGAATATATCTTGGCCTCCGTGCGAGCCCGTCTATGTGTTCTCGCTCCTCGTCTCTCTCAAGGGACGGTGGGTTGGCCATTTTGCCATCAATTGAGATTGGTTTGCTCACACTTCGGTTCCACATGTCAGTGATATGCCAAGAGGAAGTGCTTTGACCGACTGGCCATACGCGTACTTGGTTTTACACCTTCATACTACTCCTCCCTCCGTCACTGTTTATAGGGCGCGCTTCATTCCCATGCATTTCTCTCCATGCATTTCCACCACCAGAGATACTTTACACGTGTTTGGTTTAATTCTCAATTAATTATGGCGTGGTAACCGCAATCAAGTCCACATTTTTCTCTCGATGTACTACGTGTGTATGCTGAGTGGAGTAAGTGCATGCATGTGTGTACCCGGGGTGGAAGCCCTACATGCATGTGTGTACACATTATTTCCTCTAGTAATAAAAGCCATGCTATCTATACCTACTAATAAAGCAAGGTGCGTTTCTCCAAATTTTTCATCCGTTCACCCATATTATATTTTTTGAGAATTTTGAAAATCCGAGGTGGTACTAATTTTCTTATATGCTATGAAAACAAAAAATATTCGCGTACTGGGCCAGGTAGTTGTTGCGCGCTACTTTTAAGGGCCATCAGGCGCGCAAGTGGGCCTACTATAGCAAAACAAGGAAAAAGTTAATAGGCAAGGTGGAGAATCAAACTCAAGATCTCATGTAGCAGGAGTCGCTGCAGTTGCCAGCTAGACTAAGCATCAATTCATGCTTTCAATGGAAAGCTTCAAGAAAATATATGATGGATGAAGGACGCACAGGTTCCATAATTTAATAATCCCACCTCGACTTCTTACATCAAATTCTATCAATTCTTATACGTTCCCGACTAGCCTGGCAACAAGAGAAATCAGGAATTAACCAGGATGGAGGAGGTGCCTCGCTGTGAATAACATTAAATGCAGGAATTGTGGGCTGCCTTCAATCATGAGCATGCATGGATACTAATTGGAATAATTTCTGGGATTAAAAGAGGCTATAGGAGGCTGCATGAAAATAAACGTGGATTAAAGGTGAGTCAATTGTGGGCTGAATAAGGAATAAGAATGTGAAACAAGAGTATAACTTGTGGGCATGCATGGATATTAATCGGAACAATTTGTGGGATTAAATGAGGCTATACAAGGGAATACACCCCTCTCTATGCATTTGACATTTAAACGGGATTGTGCCTTTGCATACCCCCCATTGCATGCATGACATCTAAACCGGCCTATGCTAATTTTATGGGATGACAAACAATAATCTGAAAGGTGCATAAATCATGTATTTATTGTATTTTTTATTGGGTGTCTTCCTTAGGTCTCAAAAGGAACTAATTTTTAGCGAAGCTATTTTCAGATAATGCATTGCTTTTGGTGTGCTAAATTTCTTCCGGGGCCGTAAGTCTTAAGTGCATGGACTGAATTGTTTGTGTACCAACACCTATAATATTAACCCCTCCTTGTGCGCCTATGTCCAAACTCCTCCCTCACATGGTCTCCTTTAGCCGCGACGGCGATGCCCATAACATTAGCAACCCGAATTGCTGCTTGGCTTGCCATCGGGTGAGTTCTCAACATGGTGTTGGAGGAACGTCATACTATCTTTCTCTAGCAACTGCTATCATGTTCCATGAGTCCCATCTCCAAGAACCACGTTGATGAAGCATTTTTGTCATTAGCGACTCTTCTCCTAAGATCCAGTTTGTTACTCGGGCAATCCTAATTCATGACAGCTAGCATTTACTTACTCCATAGTGCAACATGGGTGGTGGTTTAACATAGTTCCAATTTTTTTTAAACATAGTTATAACCCTCCCGTTGCAACGCATGGGCATATGTGCTAGTAACTACCAATGCTATTTTTCAGGCCGATCGCTAGTCGCCTTGGTCCCAGAGATTTTTTCTGAAGCGCACTCTATAAACAGTGACAGAGGGAGTAGCATGAGCAGATTCAAAAGGAGCGTATTAATGGTTGTTTCTTCCGAGCAACTTACAATGGGAAAGGTGGGGCTTATGATTTGAATGCTCATTACTCACTATTAGTGCGGCGCAATGACCGGGCTAACTCTCCCATGCGGTTGTGCACTAATCCCTCCATTCTTAAATATAATACGGAGTATTTGTCTTTCTAGAGATTTCAACGAGTGACTACATACGAAGCAAAATGAGTGAATCTGCACTCTAAAGTATGTCCATTTGAAATTTGTAAAAAGATAAATATTTAGGAATGAAGGGGGTATAATTTTGTGTATGGCACATGGACCCGGATGCTGAAGAGGCTTCTGGCAATGCTATCAAGCTTCCAGCATTTGTTTACATAATTGAAGTACTATGCAAATAATTTTCCAGTGACATGAAATTGTACAATGCTCTGAGCTTTCAGCTTTTGTTTCGTGTGTCTTGTCATCCATGCTCTTTTAGAAAAAAATCTAACTTTCTTGCTAATGCATCTCAATGATTAGCAGATCAGAGCTAATATTTACATCACAACTGAAGACAAAGTTGTGAGAAGGTGTTAAATTAAAATGATCCATGATTTCATTGGCAACAACTTCCCCCCAGCTCTCTCTCTAAATCAACAAGGCATGTTGGAAAAAAGTAGTTGTCTGGAGCATGCAACATTCTGATCATTTTGTGCAATTCCACTAAAATAGAGCTAAGCGTCCCTCTTCCAAAGATATTAAGTGTGATTACAATAATAGAGGACTACTGATGAAACAATAAACACACAAATAGAAGTCGGTCACTTTTGCAGTCTCTCTTAAGACTAACTAGTTGGAGAAGATTAAGAAAATAGTTGGAGAAGATTAGGCTCGGATTTGGATGAGGAGGATAGAGCAAAACCAATCTCCCTTTGTGCAGTCGCACTGAAATGTACAGACGATGCCCATGTGACATTTTAGTACAACTGCACAAAACACTCTTAAGAAAAAAGTGATTTGTGCAGTTCACCAAAAGGTCGCCATAGGAACGAGGTGAAATGGATAGCCCTATTTGCAAAAAAGAGGTAGAAAGGAAACAATTACTGGCCAGTAATAGTTGATGACACTATGACGACAAAAAAGAAGCATATGCCTTGTCCTAAGGGAAGATAACAACACGGTTGTGTTTGTCTAAAACCGTGCGGGGACGAGATTGCAATATGGAAAGTACGTCAGACGAGCTACGTTTTGGGCAAAGAACTATGGAAGATCCACATGCAAGATTTTCCACATGCAGCAACGTGGGAAGACGTGCAGTGGAGCAAGGCCCGAGGGGATACCAAGGGGTCGTCGGGATGTAACTAGGAGAGCGGCGGCAGGTGGGATCTGCCCATATCGCGGCAGCGAGTAGGTGGCATAGGCACTACCACGCTAGAGCCTGGTCAGAGAGAATGACGGGTACCGCAGATCAGGACGTGCTGCCTCGGTTGCGTCGAATGGAGAAACAATGGACATCCTCCCTTTCACTGGTGGATGGGATGCGGTCAGATCAGTGACCAATGGTGAGAGAGAGAAGCCACCACCGCCTTGTGTGAGATACTCTGAAGAAAGACAAACTCCGGCAGGCAGGCTTCATTGTATATAGTGGAGCGGACTACTTTTTCTCCATAAAAATCATTTTATATTCTTTGTACGTGCCATTGAGCGATATAACTTTATTTAAAAATAACACGCCAACGCATCAAGTCGAACTTTGTTTCGTGCATGCGTGGTACATGACCTCCGTAGGTAAACAAGCGCTACACGCGTTCAAATTAGCACATGGGCTGCCATTTCGTATAGAAATGAGCTCCACCATGTAACCATGCGGGTGTGACTGGGCATGAAGCGTGAGTACGTGCACCTATTCTCTTCATGTACGTACACCGCCTACATGGGGTTGTGCGAGAGAGATACAAACGTTATAGTGTGTGGTTTCTTGAGTGTTTTTTTGGGGGGAGGCGTGAGAAATAGACATGCGATATGTGTCGATGCTATTTCAATCAAAAAATGTAACATATGCAATGTGTGTGAAATAGAGGTCTGGATATATCATATATATAGAGGGCAATCCACGAGAAGAGAGTGGAGGTATCATCGGCGTGAGGTATCCATAAAATCGAAGAGAGGGATGATGATGATGATAATGTGTGTGTGCGCACGCACGCATGATCGATAAATAGTGCCATCGAATTTGTGTGTGCCCACGTCAAAGAGATTAGGGGGCTGGCCTACTGGAACGTGAGAGGGGACAGGTGCAGTTTGTCTCTATGGCATGGATACCTACCTACAGCGCTCGACTATCGGTGTGTGTGTGTGGGGGGGGGGTTGGGGCAGACCTAATTAACTATAGAGGTTCAATGGCTGGTATATGTGTGGAGGAGGAGAGGGACCTATCTTATGTATTGAGGGAGATCGATCGGCATCCATGCATATGTGTAGGAGAGAAATAAGTTTGGGAGAGAGACAGAGCTAGAGTGTCGAAGGGGTTGGTGGTGGAGTTGCTTCTAATAAATGGTGGGAGAGGCTTGTTAGACAAACGGAGGGCACACCTCCAATATCAAATAAGAGAGGGGATGCCCGCCTGTCTGTGCACGTGCATGTGAGAGACGGGTCAGGAGGCATTCACGAATGATGAGGGGGGACGATATGGATGTGGTAAGCAGACGTAACTACATAGGAAGATAAATCGTCCTTTTTCAGATAAAGGAGAGACACAACTTGTGAGGTACGTCGATCGATGGGTGGGGGAAAATAGTTAAAGTCGACCTAGGTATATGTAGGGAGATCGATCGGTATACATGCATGTATGTGTTAGAAGCAAATAAGGCTCGGAGAGAAGGATAGAGAGAGAGGGATGCAGCTAGGAGGTGGTGTGAGAGGCATACTATATCGAGGGGGAAGGAGTGTGCGAGTACGAGATCGATGAAAAGAGGGGTGGGAGTGAGGCATGGACAGTGAGAAGAGAAGAGGGAAAGCTTGTGTTTGTGGTAGGCACACCTGGCTAGATAGGCATATCGATCAATGTGTGCCATAAAGAAGGAGCTGGGGGCCTACACACACCATGGGTGAATGACCTAAAGTGAAAAGACGAATTTGCGCAATGGAGCTAGAGAATGCTGAGGGAGGGGAGAGGGATGCGGGCGTGTGCATGCACGAGAGAAAGTTAGCGCTAGCTACAAAGGTAAGAGTATTGTGTGGGTGTAAAATACGAATAGAGATCATAATTCATTATAAAAAGTGAATTCGAATATTTGAAGAATTTATCATAGTGTTTTAAACCAACGCATGCGTGAATATATATAACCTTGATACACATGGTGTGGTTATGAACATGTTATACTACATATAATATATTTTATCTCCACTCTTATAAAAATAGAGTTGTTGATGATGGTGTGCCTGTCATCCTGCAATATAGGCCGTCCGATTATATCTGACGGATAGGAAGAAAACTATGGCAATTTTGAAAAAAATACCCACACCCATCTCCACATTTGCAAATAAGGCCTCCCCTCGATCATCTTGAGGTTCCGTGGAACACATGGGCATCTTTCTAGTACTACATATAATATATAAAACATTGACTATAATTTGGGATAATGTGTGGCTTTTGTAGCTCAGGGCTAAATACTTGTCATAATGTAGGGGGCGGGGCAGTATACTTTGTGTGATAAACACGGTGTACGTATGGAACATGGTTTAGATTATGAATATCTAGTTAGTACATCAAATGTCCTATTATTTGGAATCAACATCAACTGTATTAAAAAACTGAATTCGAGTTCATATAGTACACATAGTTCATATCTATCTCTATAGTAATCATGTGGTGTGTTGTTAAGGTAATACACAAATGATGGTTGAAGTTGGCAACAATCATGATTGTAGATTCTTATTCAAACAGAGAAACGAATTCAAATTTAGTTTGAATTGCAGCGGTAGTATAGACATTTGGAATGCACTAAACTGTTGGTATGAGTAGGTTACAAGCCTTATACAGCCAGCAAAAAATTTAATTGGACATAACATGTATTCATAGCTTTGAATAGCATTTGTATAGTAAAACGGGACAAGACTCTCCCTTTGTGTAGTGTGAATAGTTTTATTTTTTTTCATTTTTTTCGTTGAGGGAAGTGCGAGTTGATTTGGTACGTACAAGTACAATATTACACGTTAGGCTTGTCCCTAAAATTCAACCAGCGCCTTGTTATATCCCGAAAATTCAGATATCGTGCTCCCAAAACTCGCGCCTTCACAACCCGCGCCTTGCTATCCCGAAATTACAACGCGCACGAAAACTCCCTTCAGCTGCCAAATCCCGAAACGTGAAATCCCCCTTCTAACCCTGAGCCGAAAGGGACGCTAGTTCAAATCGCTGGGGGTACTTTTGTAACACACCCTACATTTTGGACAAGGGCGTCCCTAAGTCATGGTTCCCCCCTCCCATTGCCTCCTTTTCGCCATTCGAAATCCCAGGCCGCCATAACCTCTCCACTCCAGCCGCTAAACCCCACCCTCCTCCGTCCGCCACCTCACCGCTACCTAGCTGGAGCCTCTTCCCCAATGACATCGTCCACCACAACAGCTCGACGACCCTTATCCACCTCCCTGGATGTGGATCCGTCGTCCATCTCGTTGTCCCGCCGGTTTAGCCGCCCCGTCCTCCACCTCCAAGGAGTTGCTCCGACGATCGCCTTGTCTATCACGTCTGCTCCATCCCCACAATGCCGCCATAACCTGCTCCACCAGAACCGCAACATCCTCGCCGAATCCTCGAACGAAGCCGAGGCCTACTCGGTGCCACCAAAGAGGTTGTACACTCATCGCATCGCACCTTCTCCTTAACTCGACCTCCCGCTGCCCACGGTGCTCCATCCCGCACCCCCATGGCGCGGCCTGGCGCCGTGGGCGACATCTCCATGACGGCTCTCCCCCAGTGCGAGGCCCCTTTGGTGGCGGCGGCCATACCAGCCGGATAAGCTGCTGCTGCTCCGACTCTAGCTCGCTTGCTCGCGCTGCTGCTACTACTTCAGCTCTCGCTCGCTCGGTCCCGCAGCTGTTGCTGCTTCGACTCTCGCTTGCTCGTGCTGCTGCTGCTGCTCTGGCTCGCTTGCTCGCGCTGCTGCTACTGCTTCGGTTCTTGCTCGTGTAGCTGCTTCTACTCCGGCTCTTGCTCGCTCGCTCACTCGCGCTGCTGCTGCTGCTCAGGCTCTCGCTCGCTCGCTCACGCTGCTGCTGCTGCTCCGGCTCTCGCTCGCTCGCGCTGCTGCTGCTCCGACTCTCGCTCGCTTGCTTGTGTTGCTGCATCTCTCCCCTCGCTCATGTTGCTGCTTTGGTCCGATTTAGCTACACTTCAGTCGACTAAATCGACTTTTGGGTCAGTCAATTTTCAGGGGGTGGGGGGGGGGGGGGGGGGGGCTCACCGGAGTTAAGGAAGAACCACCCGCAGTGGGGAGGGGGGCTCACCGGAGTTAAGGAAGAACCACCCGCAGTTGGGAGGGGGGCTCGCCGGAGAGGTACCCCACTATCTATCTTTGGGTTTAGGGTGGGGTCGGTGGTCGCCGGTGGTGGGGGGCGTGGTGGTGGGGCGGTGGCGTGGGGATCGCTGGAGAAAAAGCTCGGCACGGGGGGTGGGGTGGGGGGCTAGTGGGCTGGCCGGGGTGGCGGAGGACCCATGCTGGGGAGTGGTTTCAGGACGGCGAGGCGGCGGGGGCCGGCGGTTTGGCCGGTGGTGGCTGGCAGCTCAGGGGGTGTAGGTTGAAGATGAACTGCAGGCCCTCCCTAAACTACATGTGAAGTGCCTCTTTGCTACCATTGCGTTCAGTCTCGCAGTAACATTCAGATTCCAAAGTAAATTTCAGTTTCGACAGTTAAGTTCAGAGTCAACAATTTTTACCTCATCTGTTGTAGCCAGGTGGTTTTTGGTGATGTTAATTTTACATCTATCACTTTTTGGTAATGTATTTTACATCATCTATTGGAGATGTATTAGAATCCCACTTGGGATTAACGATTGCTGTCATGTGCTGCTTCAGCCTCGACGTCTTACGGCTCGCCAGACCTGCTCGAACAACGGAACTATCCATCACAACAGAGCAGCGCCCTAGACATCGTCTACAGATTCCTGAGATCTTCCTCCACACCTCCGGCAGCCACCTCTGCCTCAACTTCTTCAGCGATCAACCAAATGATGATGAGGTCGACATGGCTACAGCAAAGAGGTTGTACACTTGTTGCATCACTTATTACTCTACATTCATGTCGATCCATTAGGGCTATTTTGGTTCAACAGAAAAACATAGCAATAGGAAATTTTCCTATGGCACTCTATTATTCAATTATTCATGCAGTTTGTTGAAAGGAATGGAGCAAAACATCCACATGGACCTACTTTTCAAAATCCTTTGCATGAAAACAAGAACAAGTGCATTAGTGGCAGAATAACATTCTAACTGTAGACGCTTTCATATGGTTTCACTTTTATGTTGGCCATGTTTCTTTGCATTCCTCTGCTCTTCCAATTCCTGTGAACCAAACATCCAAGTTGACAGAAATACCGTGTTTAGAAATGCTCTATTTCCAATGTGCATTCCTATCCTATTCCGGTGTTTTTCTTATCCCTGCATTTTTAGAATCATGCAAGCCAAATGAGCCCTTATAGAATTACTTCAGTTATAGGTAGGTGTCAAAGATAACTTTGTGTGGTTTGTCCCGCTCGTACCGCGACGTCATCCACCTCACCTAAACTGCTCCATCGGTAGAAGCATCGACCAAACCAGACATCACGACTCCTGACCGTCTTTTGCCGCCTCAGATCTCCTTCCCTTCCATCGGTACCCACTGCAACGGCATCACCATCATCGACTTAGCAGATGAACCTAAGGAGTACACATGTCCACAAGAGAGGTCGCACTCTTTTGTTTCTGGTTATGTTATGCATTGCTTAATATTACCTGCAACTTTATCGTCCTGTTCACCTCTTAGAATCCAAGTCAGGTCCAAATTAATGTTCAAACTTGAGTTCTAAATTAGTTGTGGGGCACATATCGAGGCAGTAATGAATAGGATCTATGTCTAATATCTGGTTCACCTAGGGTATGCCTATTTTGTTCATCTTGGGTGGGAAACAAATACTAAAGCAATCATCATCTGTCTTTTATTAAATTAAAGCAATCATCAGCCTGTTATCATTATTTTTGGATCCATCCACTGGTTGTTACCATCAGTCTAGATTTCTGCATGCTCTCCGTACATAATCTCACCATATTTTTTTCGTATGCATGTCACATATTGTACACAGTCATGCTGAACATGCAGAGAAAAATAGAAGAGTTTTGCACGGCAATACAATGTCATGCAGATATCCTCCCCCTCTCCAGATTTTAATCCAGATGAAGATATCTGTTCTGAGGCAGATTCAGACGCAGCTGACCACTCCTATTTAGCCCCCAAGGTGTTTGCTCTAACTTGGAATGATGATGTTAGTCATATCATGCATATGTTGCCTTCCAGTGCCTACTTTCGACATCATATATGTCATCTGCTTAGTTTAGACATGTTTTGTAATGCCACCTGTTTAGTTTCTATATCATTATGGGAATTATGCAGTATCATGTCTTTTAGCCAGCCATAATATATGTGAAATGTGCAATGCCATCCTGTTTAACCAGGCATCATATATTTGAATGATATCTTGCCCATCCTTTTCTTAATTACATGTCCATTTGTTGACAATTTTTGTACATTAAACTACTATTCCTGTGAATCAACCATTTGAGTGATGATGGAAAAAACTGGAGTGAAAACAAGGCCTTTAGAGAAGACAGTGCTACCTGTCGAAGCAGATCTCTTGCTGGGTCCTGATAGCTCCTCGGAGATGGATTCAGAGACAGATGACCAGTCCTATTCCCCCACTAAGGTGTATGCTCTAACTTGGCACGGTTATACTGCTCATATCATGCATATTGTGTCTTGCATTTCATAGTTTAGATATCATATACACATGTATGTGAATTATGTCATGCGATCATGTTTAGTTATTCATCATATCTTTGAATTATCTTATGCTACGCTATCCAGTTTAGATAGACATCATGTACGTGAAATTATGCCATGCTATCCATTTTAGTTAAACAATATACATGTCAACTATTTCATGCCTTCTTTTTTCCACACTATCTATTGCATATGTCTCTCATACAATGTATGTACATTCAACTATGTTTCCTGTTTATCAGCCATTTGAATTGGAGCGGGTGATGCCAGTATCTAGCAGAGTAAAAACACTGCCTTTAAATTAAACAGTGCTACCTCTTGGTGGAGATAGCACCCCGATTGTACATGCACGAGAACTAGTCCTACCACACATAACCCAGACTCTCGCAGATTGTACCCCTACTGTGAAGGACAGAGAACCAGCTTCACCCAATCTAACCCCAACCTCAGCAGATAGTAACACAGTTCCTGTTGACACGACACCATCTCCACCACATAGCTCCCAAACAGGAGTAGTTAGTAAGGCAGCTCCAGTACTACCACGGCGAACCCCAACTCCACCACTTAGTACACCTATTCCTGTGGAGGAAGCACAACCAGCCAGTCGTAGTTTAGCATCTATCGCATTTGATGTTGTTAAATCCTGTGTGCGTATCTTCCCATCATGGAAAAATTATACTGAAGATGAAGGAAAATGCTAGTTGCATGTGTTTGTCCAGGAGTTATGTGTAAGTAATATTATTCATGGAAATTACTTTACTTTGTCCCATACATTCTACCTCCATGATGGTTATAATACAACGAATTTTCCCATTTTTCTCTATAGAGAAGGACTGATTTGGAAACTCAGGATGAGGTAACCTGTTCTAATACCTCTGCTATCTTCAAGAATGCTTGGTGGCAGTATCGGAATTACCTGAAGAAAACGTACTTCACTGGCAAAGAAACTCATCAAATTCCCATACATTCTCTTGAGACACATTTACTGGACGATGACTGGGAACGCCTTGTTTTGTACTGGTCCTGAACCAAGAATGTGGTAAGGTCTATAAGCTCATTTTCAATTTTTAAGTACTATATTCTTGCGTCTTACTGTACTCTGTTCATGTAGAACAAGTGCTTAAACTTGAAGAACAATTGTTCTCATTTAAGATTCCATTGCTATCGTGCATACTGCTTTGCTCTTGTATCACTGTATTTACTCATACAAACTTATTTTTAAATTGAAGGATCTAATCGAAACACCAATGGCACAGCAGGTATGTTTACGCATGTTTCTTTAACAAGTTTGCTCTTATAAATAGCTCTGTTCATTTCAATTTCAATTGTGTATACAGTTGACTTCTCATCTCATGCACATTACGCGCATCACAACAGACCCAATAGTGTTGTTGTACATGTAGACCCGTGGTACCCATCTGAAATCTTGTTGTGCCGTGTAGTTCCCCACGCTTTGTATTCTTTCAATGCTGCTTTGTCTTGAACCGGTATGATTTGAACTGTGTCTCTATTTTGATTTGGCAAGACAATGCATTGACCATAGGACATAGATATATGTTTGTTTGATGCTTTTATTCTATACTACTTGGCAATAGAAGACTTGGTAGTTTAATCCTGTCCACCTTACTAATGAACTTGTTGACTAAAATGAGTTTCATATACTAGTACATGCTAAACCTGTTATGTTTCTACTTGTTTCTTCTTTTAGAATGTTGATAGAATATTGGGGAAGAGTGCCTTATTAAGCAATGGTAAAGGAAGTAATGCAGATAAGGTTCAGGATAGTGAGACATCCTTGTTGGTCTCCAAAAAAACTGATAAAACAGCTAAGGAAAACTATCTTGAAGATAGTGAGACAACCCCAAAGTCCCGTCTTGGTTTAGTGTTCAAGTTACTGGCCACTACCGCTGGCACAAGCTATTCAAACTCACTGTCTGAATTAGTTCGGTTTCTTGAGTCTCAACTACAAGCTGAAAGACATCGATCAGCTGTGCTGCGACAAGAAGCGGAAGGACTGTGGAAGTCACTGGAGCATTCAGATGCATATTTTCTAGTGCACTAGAAAGCGTTGGAGGATTTTAGCGCCAAACAGGGCAAAGCTAGTAAGCTTGCTAAGCTTATTGCCAGCATGGTGGATACCCAGGATAACGTTTCTTGAGCTCTTCTGAAGTTGTTTCAGTTGTGGACTTGTTTCGTTGCCGCGTTTATTTGCACTGGTGGCCAATTTAGACGGCCAATTTATGTAATATGCCGCTTTGTACCCTATATTTGCACTGGTGGCAAACTTTGATGCCCGGTGGATGTAATATGTGTAATAGCGGTAATAGCCTAGCGTTAGTTGCTTGCTTATTTATTTCCTTATTGTCTTTTTTAGTTGTTTGCTTGTAGTCACTGCAGTTCTTTTTCCGCGTTTTTCTAGTGGCCACAATAACCTATTTTTGTTAACTAGGCCACAATAAATATGGCAACACATGGACTGTTGTAACCATGGGCCTCTTGCGGGCCGTAGGATCCATGGGATTTCTACGGGCCATAGGATCCATGGGCTTTCTATGGGCCGTATGAACCATGGGCCTTCTACGGGCCATAGGATCCATTGGCCTTCTACGGGTCGTAGGATCCATGAGCCTTCTAACGGGCGTATAATCATTTTGCCAAACATGGGCTATAACGGGCCATTAATAGGCCATATTTGATAACGCTATGAAAACAGCCCAACGGGTTAACGAGCCACAAACGGTCTGAATGTAACCATGGGCTAAATTTGGCCCACAAACAGAACAGGCCAGTAATGGATCGTAACTAACTGAATTCTAGAAATGAGCCCAAGAATAAATGGGCCCTTAGAAGGCTGAAAGTTAACATGGGCTGGAAATGGCCGACAAAATAATGGGCCATTAATGGGTATAAAGCGATACACTGTTCATTACGGGCAAGTTTCATCTCAGGCCTTTAATGGGCCCAGAGTTACAAAGAGCCTCATATGGGATAAAAGACATCATGGGCCATGCATGGGCCGGAAGTTTCAACGGGTTGGAATCATATTGGACGGCCTAGATGAAGTTACTGGGCTTAATTCTGATAGGCCGTAATGCACCGTGAGTTAGTGGGCCATAAATGGGCTATATATGAACATGCTGTTAACAGACTTTCCGTGGGCCGACCCATTACCTTTTGACCAAGTCAAATGGGCCGGCCTTTGCACCGGAATGGGCCTCTGTTGGGCCATGCCATGTGTCAACGTATCATAGGCGCCTCCTATCCAAAGAGTGGATGACATCTGTCCCAACGGTGAGCCAACATGTGTTTCCTCCGGCCAATGAGAATTTTACACGTGGAAAATCCCCATTGGTCCGGGCTGTTAACATGTTATCAGATCCAAAACCGGACCCGATAGCTTAACGACGACTTGTCACATTGCATGCCACTTGTTGGTTACCCTTGAGGAAAACACTTCCATGACGTGTCATTTATCGTCATGGAAGTGGACACTTTTGTGATGATAATTTTGGTAGTGTCATAGAACACTTCTACGACAACACAAGTATGAATATCTTGATTCTGTCATAAAATCGTCATGGATGTACATGCATGACAGAAAACGTGACCTACTGTGACAAACACGTATCATCACAGAAGTGTATTTTTTGTAGTGCTTCGGCTTTAGATGGAAGACCTTGAGCCATAGACCGAAGTGTGGGGGGTGCGGAGTAGCGCCTTGCACACGACAATGAACGCCGAGATGCGGAGGAAAGAATTCGGGGCTAGATCATGGAAGGGATGGAGGAAACCCTGGCCCATGGAGGAAGTGAGGGATGAATAAGGCCCCAGACGAAGGGATGGAGGAAACCCTAGCCCATGGAGGAAGTGAGGGATGAATACAACCCTTTCGCCAGGCTCCGGAGTGGGGATGATTTGGTCCTTAGCAGGGAGCCTGTGCGCAATGTCCGGAGATAGATATCCCGCCTCCCGGAGCTCCTTGATGTCCTTCTCTGTGACGGAGGAGGCCTCCCACTTGCCCTTTGAACCAGATCCTGACATGGCTGGGGAGGCTGGTGGCGGTGGGAAAGATTGAAGATTGGGCACCGGAGCCTCAAGATGGGTGTCGGTGTCAAAACCGGTGGATCTCGGGTAGGGGGTCCCGAACTGTGCGTCTAGGCCGGATGGTAACAGGAGGCAGGGTACACAATGTTTTACCTAGGTTCGGGCCCTCTTGATGGAGGTAAAACCCTACGTCCTGCTTGATTAATATTGACGATATGGGTAGTACAAGAGTAGATCTACCACGAGATCAGAGAGGCTAAACCCTAGAAGCAAGCCTATGGTATGATTGTCTGTTGTCATTGTTGTCCTACGGACTAAAACCCTTCGGTTTATATAGACACCAGAGAGGGTTAGGGTTACACAAGGTCGGTTACAAAGGAGATATCCATATCCGTATTGCCTAGCTTGCCTTCCACGCCAAGTAGAGTCCCATCCGGACACGAGACGAAGTCTTCAATCTTGTATCTTCATAGTCAAATAGTCCGGCCAATGGAGATAGTTCGGCTGTCCGGAGACCCCCTAATCCTGGACTCCCTCAGTAGCCCCTGAACCAGGCTTCAATGACGATGAGTCCGGCGCGCAGTATTGTCTTCGGTACTGCAAGGCGGGTTCCTTCTCCGAATACATCACAGAAGAATTTGAATACGAGGATAGTGTCCGACCCTGCAAAATAAGTTCCACATACCACCGTAGAGAGTATAATATTTTCGCAAATCTAATTTGCTGACTTGTTTTGACAGTATGACGTTATGTCATGGCCCGGTGATTATTCGAACCGTTTCCTTTAACTAGCCCCGCACATAACGCGAGGCAGTTTTTCGACACGTCTTGTCAAAGCAGAGATCATGTCCCCTTATTACGGGATTCTCATCAATACGGGCGTGGGTAACCCAACCGTGTCTAGGACTCCTAGATTATAGGCAAGTCCCAAACGGCTACGGAGAGGACGCTTGATATTCATCCTCTTTATAAAGAGACAAGGTTTTCGCTTTTTCCCTCTCGTGCTCAATCGAACCCCTCCCCCGCCTTGAGTTCTAACACCCAAAGCCCAGGTCAGGTGCTCCGGATCTTCAATCATGTCCGGATCCAGCCTTCAAGGCCGATGGATGCCCTCCTCCGTTACGGAAGAGGATATCAAGAAGTTGAGGGAGGCCAGATACCTGACCGCCGAGGTTTCACATCGGCTGCCTGCTCGAGGGCAGGTCGTCCCTACTCCCGAACCCTACGAGAACGCCGTGTTCATCTCCCACTTCCTCCGAGGCCTAGGCCTCACTCTGGATCCCTTCGTCAGGGGTTTGATGTTCTATTACGGGCTATTTCCACGATCTAGCTCCGGACTCCTTTCTCCACATCTCGATGTTTATTGTCGTGTGTGAGGCCTTCCTCCGCATTACCCCTCACTTCGGCCTGTGGCTCAAGACCTTTGAAGTGAAGCCGAAGATGGTCGAGGGGCAACATGCAGCGTGCGGAGGCGCATCAATAGGCAAGATGGCAGGAGCTCCATGGCCGAAAGGTTCCTTTCTAGAGGTGTCCGAATTATGGCAACGGGAGTTGTTTTACGTCATGGCTCCCAGAAGTGCCAAGTGGGCGACTGCCCCCGCTTTCTGCTCGGGCCCCCCATACAACTGATGTCATGGATTAGCAGAGGTCTGAGCTGGGGTCCAACCACGGACGTGCCTATACTGCAAAGCCGCATTCAAGATCTCTTCGAGGGAGATTTTAATTTGGTTGTGGTAATGCAAGTTATGCTGGTTCGTCAAGTCCAGCCTTGCAAACGCCGGCTCCTTCGCTTGTGGGAGTTCAACCAAGAAGGACCGCGTGCCATTCAAAGTTTCCTCGGCCTGACGCACGAGGAGATGTACAAGTCATTCTTCGGACCTCAAATAGAGTGTCCGGATACTACCGAGGACGTGGGCCTGAGCAGTAACCGCGCCGCCGAACAAGTAAGAAATCCTCTAGCCGAACACATCGTCTTTTATTCGTCATGAAGTTATTTCTGAGAGTTCACTCTTTGACCAGGACTGGCTAACAAAGGCGAAGATGATTCGGTGTTTGGCCCCCCTCCCTGAGGGTTTGGAAAATCCGGTATTGGAAAAGATGCTCGAGCTCGCACCTTTCCTGGAGCCCTCGAAGGAAGATACAGGGGAAATAATACGGGCAGACGCGGGCCCCCATCGCTGCCTGTTTCAACCAAGGGAATGAGCGCCTCCATGAAGGAGGATAACCGGGGGAGGAAAAGGACTGCTTCTGAGGATTCGGAAGCCGAGGCCTCCAAATGGGAGAAGAAGTCTCCAACAGAGGGTCCTGCCTCGGGGGGTGCTCTTGCTGCACAAAGTCCGCCGGGGGATCAGCCCTCCAACGAGTCGTAAGTGATCCAAAAAATACTTTAATAGTGAAGGTATACTATCTTTCTTCTGAGAAAATGACCGCCACATATATCTTGCAATTCGGGCCTTAGCCCCTCTCAGCTGAGCTCGTCTTCGGGGGATCTTCTTCCTGAGATGATGGAGAGAGAAATGCCTCCCTGGACTCCTCCGCTCAAGAAGCGGGCGACCCCGAAGTGTCGTCACGGAGGGCCTCTCCAGATCCGGTGAGGCCAGAAGATAATCCCACAGACCCCCGAAGTCCCCAGCGTCCGGCTCTTGAAGAGAGCAAACAAAAGAGTCCGGCGCCGTCTGGTATGCGGTCGGACATTCTGAGGGAGCTGGTGGGGCGAGCGTCCATCTTAGAAGAACACCGTACGCTGATGGGTACGATGATGGAGAGAATTTCGTTTGCCGAAAGCAGATTACATGAAGCCTTTATGAGTCTACTGACAGGCTTTGAGGTACGTGAGATAATATGTGACAGTATCGCACATGTTAGGTGTGCCCTATGTAGATAGTAGCCCCTGAGACTCTAGTTGTCGTCGAGAACGGCGGCGAATAGAGGATCATAGTCCCAGGCAATAACCAGACTGCCTTTATGTGCAGGTGGTGGAAGCTCCGGTGGCTAGCCGGACTAGTGAGTTTGCCGAATTAAAACGGCAACTGGATGCGGCAGACGCCGACATCGAACTTGTTAACAGGAGGCTTGATGAGGCATAGGGTAAGTGTTATTTTCTGGTGAATGCCATGTAGTAAGAGCAGCATGATGCCAGTATCTTTAATATGTTGTGACTGCAGATGGAGCTGCCACCGTGGAAACCTTGCGGGCAGAACTTGCACGAGCCAAGGAACAAGCAAGGATTAGTAATGTGGCTGCTTTGAAGGCGGCCGAAGAGTTGAAAGCCGAGAAGGCCGCACATTGCGAGAGCAAAGAGAAGGTGGCCAAGATGGCCGTAGAGTTAAAAGACACTGCCGACAGTTGCCGGCTCCTTGAGAAAGAAAACCGAGCGAAGGCAACGGACCTTGAGAAAGCCACGATGGCGGACAAAGACACCCGCTCTGCTATGAGAGCGAAGAAGGAGGAGTTGCGGGAAGCCGGGGATATTGTGGCTGGGAAGCCCTTCATGCTACAGAGGAAGTTCAGAGATCCATGGTATGCCCCTCTCGATCGACTGTGGAGTTTGGCAGATGCATATCTGGACTTGACGGCGAGCGCTGCCGATGCGGCCAAATACTTCCAAGGTCAAACATATCGTGAGGTGGACAAGCTGTTCTGGTCGCAATTCAACGTTCCAGAGCGTACACTTCCATTGACTGATCAGCTAGCCGAACGGGCCGAACTAAATAGGTTGTCCGGACACGCCATGAGGTCTGTCGTGGATCAGCTATGGCCGGAAAAGCCAAAGCCGAACAGCTATTTCAGCTTAGTGCAGTAGTTCCTTGGTGCGGTGCTACGTATTAATGCGATGAAGAGGTTGGTGTGCATAGAAGGCTCGCGGATGGTCCTTGCCCGTGTTAAAGCATACTGGGCGGAGATGGACGCTACCACTGTTGCGGCGCAGGGTATGGCCATAGGTCGAGTGGCTGCCGAGCACTATTTCGAGGAGGTTCTCGAGGGTGCTCATTTGATAGAGGCCCAGTGCTCGAAGAATATTATGTTTGAGTGATATGTGTTCCCACTGTAAACACAATGTTTTTACAAAATTTTATAAGGCTGTGTTTATACTTTTGCCTAAAAGTAATATGATGCCTCCTGTGCGGCCGTTTATGTATACATGTGTATAACCTGAAAGATTGCAGTCGTCGGCTTCAGCCCCCACGCATATAATGCGGAGGTGCTCGCAAAAAACGCGTGTTCACACTTAACCCAACGTCTTGGTCCTATTAAGGAGGTGAGAGCACAGCGAACGAGGCAACCGGACTATGATGCTTTAACACTTTCACTTAGCCATAGGAGTTTGACAGTGGGGCTACTAGGTAGCTCCTGGTGGCTCCGCACTCTCCCGATCTTGGGGTGCGTACATGCCTGCCCGGAAAACGACCCTTCGTTAGGCAGAGGAATTCTAAAATTCCGATAGGTCATCGAGTGGTTGACCAGTCTCACGCTATATCATGACAGTCAGTTTTCGGCTTTCTCTACTGAGGTGCTCGTTTGGATGAACCAGGGCACAATCACATTAGTTCTCCTGGTGCTGCCTTAGCCGATAAAGCGGAACATAAGGCACGAAAAACACCGGAGCCGGGCAAACCCAACATTTGACCAAAGACAATGATTCGGAGCTGATGCATATAAGGCCAAACTCGCGACACCGAACACTCCCTAAGGTATTCGGTTTTTATGGTATAAATCGGGCCTAAATAGTGCCCTTTGTAAGAAGCCCCTTGTGTCTAGGTACGTGCATTATTCTGACGTTGCCACATGCCAAGACGTCAGCATCCTTCTCAATTGTGCTGAGAATTCAGTGGATGTGTATCAACAAGAGACAACAAAAAAGATTTACGCAGGGTCTTAATCTAAAAAGAATCCTTGGAGCGGGTCCCTGCTGCACGTCTGCGCCTGTGTCTCTGTTGTGCCGTATCCTGGACGGGTGTAGCACGATGGTCATCTGTAAAAGAGATGAACTTAGGTGAAAAAGTTGTCGTGCAAAAAGTTGGTTTTTTAAAGAAACCATGTATAACTAGAAATGAGTAGAAATTGCCACTTGTCTGCGCGCGTTGAGCCCCTTGTATTTGTAATAGGGGTGTGGCCATCAATCCGGTACAAATTACATATAGCAGCGCTGGACTCGTCTAACTGCGTCCGTGGTCTTGACGACCTATCAAATGCTTTAGTTGGTGAGGCCATTTTTAGTGTGCGGCTGCCAAGGCAGTCGCATTCTCTTCGGCGCGCAAAGATCGCTTAATACATCCGTTTACTGTAATGATGCCACATGGAGCGGGCATCTTGAGTGTGAGGGAAGCGTAATGCGGTATTGCATTAAAGCGAGCAAAAACTTCGCGTCCAAGTAGTGCTTGATAACCGCATTGGAACGGAGCAATGTGGAAGGTTCAATGTTCGCTACGGGAGTTATCGGGGAAGCCGAATGTAACCTTTAGTAGAAGGCAGCCCGTGCAGTGAGCCCCTGGGCCTGGCGTTACTCCTTTAAAGGTAGTGTTGCTATGGCAAATTTTCGTTGGGTCTATCCCCATTTCGCGGATTGTATCCTGGTATATCAGGTTTAAACTGCTACCACCGTCCATCAGGACTCGTGCAAAGTGGTATCCGTCAATTATTGGGTCTAATACCAGGGGAGCCCATCCTGCCCGCCGGATATTTGCTGAGTAATCACGATGGTCGAAAGTGATCGGTTGAGACGACCAGTGGCAGGGTTTCGTGGTGATAGGCCCTTGGGCATATTTATCTCGGAGGGCCGCTTTGCTTCCCTTGATCACATGTAATACGTTGACTATTTTGACTTCTGATGGAAACTTCTTTTGTTCCCCAGTGTCTTGCTTGAGAGGCTCATCCTCATCTTCGCTTGGTGTATCCTCCCCCTTGTGTACGGCGTTGAGCTTGCCGGACTGCTTGAAGACCCAACATTCTCTGTGGGTATGATTAGCGGGTTTACCAGGGGTGCTATGGATCTGACATACTTGGTCCAGAATTTTGTTCAGGCTGGACAGTTCATCTCTAGTGCCTTTAAAGGGCGGCTTTTGTTGACCTGGCCGAGAGCTTCGAAATCCAACGTGTACCGCCGTGCTCTTCGGGCTGTCTTCTTTATTCTGACGCTTATTATTTTTGTTGCGTCGGGATTTCCCATTTTCATCTCTAACTTCGGATGTGCTTGGGTCGCTGGTGCTGCATCTGGCTAGCCAGCTGTCCTCACCTGCGCAAAAGCGGGTTATGAGGCTTGTTAATGCTGCCATTGTTCTCGGCTTTTCTTGGCCGAGGTGTCTGGCAAGCCATTCGTCGCGGACGCTATGCTTAAAAGCTGCCAAGGCTTCGGCGTCCGGGCAGTCAACTATTTGATTCTTCTTAATAAGAAACCTGTTCCAAAGCTTTCGGGCTGACTCTCCGGGTTGTTGAGTTATATGACTCAGATCGTCCGCATCCGGGGGTCGGACATAAGTCCCTTGAAAATTTGCCTGAAAAGCGTCTTCGAGCTCTTCCCAGCTTCCAATGGAGTTTTCGGGGAGGCTTTTAAGCTAGTGCCAAGCTGGCCCTTTGAGCTTGAGGGGTAAGTACTTGATGGCGTGGAGATCATCTCCTCGAGCCATATGGATATGGAGGATATAGTCCTCAATCCAGACCCCAGGGTCTGTTGTTCCGTCGTATGCCTCTATGTTTACGGGTTTGAATCCCTCTGGAAATTCATGGTCTAGCACCTCATCGGTGAAACATAGGGGGTGTGCAGCACCCCTGTATCTGGGTGTACCGCGTTGTTCTGATGTTTGTTGTGTTACATCATATGCTGGGGCGCGCTTGCGTGGTCCATAGATGGATCTAGTTGTGCCGTCCTTTTGGTGCGAGCCCTCGTGTGGATCGCTTATTGGCTTATGAGTGGAGTTGTTTGCCGCTCCATGTTGGCCGTGAGGTCGTCTATCTGGCCAGGTGGCTGTTTTGGTTTTTGGTTGTGGGGGATCTAGGGCCTCCTCATCGAATTCGGGTAGCAACTTCCGCTTCGGGTAGCTCTTGGTGGGGCGATTACCACCATACTTCGCTGTTGTGTTGAGTACTTTACTCCATATGATTTGGAGTGTGTCCTGCGCAGCCTTGAGCCTTTGCTTCTGCTTTTTCAGACTCCTCGCGGTGGCAACTAGCCTTTGACGGGCATTTTGCTGCTCCGGGTGCCTGTCCGGCGTTATGTCATCCGGACTATTATCTTTGATAGAATTGGTTTGTTCGGTTTGATTCTCCGTATTGCTGTGGTCCGGCAGTGGTTCGCCCTGCTCCAACGCTGGGTCTGTATGATCGTTATTTCTGCCGAGGCGGGATTTGGGGCGGTGCTTACGCCGCCGCTTTGACTGCTTCTCGAGGGGACAAGCCTTTGTTGCGTCCTTCCGTTCCTCATCGTCGTCTTCTTTTGGTGTGTCCACCATGTATACGTTATATGATGAGGTGGACGTCCAGCACCCTGTGGGCGGTGGTTCTTCTTCGCCTCCCGCATCGTCGTCCATACCGTCGATGTTTTCGGAGTTGAAGTCGAGCATGTCGGTTGAGTCATCGACAGTGGCTACCAAGTGGGTGGTGGGTGGGCCTTGAATTTCTTCGTCGTCCGCATCCCAGTCCTGCAGGACATAGTTCGGCCAGGATTCACCTGACAAGGAGAGAGACCTTAATGAGTTCAGTATGTCGCCAAAGGGCGAGTGCTGAAAAATATCTGCAGAGGTAAACTCCATGACCGGCGCCCAATCGGATTCGATAGGAACGGGCGCAGGCGGTCCGGAGTCCGTGGCCAGAGAAGGATCCGACAGTTTAACAACACGACTCTCGTGCAAGGCAAGGTCGATGTTCGGCTCGATCGCCGCTGAGGGTAAGGCCTCTGTGGCGGGGTCCATCCACCCGTCCACGGAAGGCGCGACTGGCTCCGAATTGAGGGTCGGTGCGATCTCCTTAACACTATCTGATGGGAGAACTAAGTCATGCTCATCGTGACCGCGTGGCGCACAAGGTAGAGGCTCGAATCCGTCGAAGATTAAATCTCCACGGATATCGGCCGTGTAGTTCAAGCTTCCAAACCTGACCAGGTGGCTAGGGGCGTATCTTTCCATCTGCTCCAGATGGCCAAGTGAATTGGCCCGTAGTGCAAAGCCACCGAGCACGAAGATCTGTCCGGGGAGAAAAGTCTCACCCTGGACCGCATCGCTATCGATGATAGTAGGAGCCATCAAGCCTAAAGGCGACGACACAGAGGAACTCTCAGTGAAAGCACCAATGTCGGTGTCAAAATCGGCGATCTCGGGTAAGGGGTCCCAAACTGTGCGTCTAGGCCAGATGGTAACAGGAGGCAGGGGATACAATGTTTTACCCAGGTTCGGGCCCTCTTGATGGAGGTAAAACCCTACGTCCTCCTTGATTAATATTGATGATATGGGTAGTACAAGAGTAGATCTACCACGAGATCAGAGAGGCTAAACCCTAGAATCTAGCCTATGGTATGATTGTCTGTTGTCGTTGTTGTCCTACGGACTAAAACCCTTCGGTTTATATAGACACCGGAGAGGGTTAGGGTTACACAAGGTCGGTTACAAAGGAGGAGATATCCATATCCGTATTGCCTAGCTTGCCTTCCACACCAAGTAGAGTCCCATCGGGACACGAGACGAAGTCTTCAATCTTGTATCTTCATAGTCTAACAGTCCGGCCAATGGAGATAGTCCGGCTGTTCGGAGACCCCCTAATCCTGGACTCCCTCAATGGGAAAGCAGGAGAAGGAAGAAGGCGTGGAGAAAAAGAGGAATCTTTGTCCTCTTATATAGGTAGTGAATATCAAACGCCCCCCTCAAGCCTTAAAACTCGCCTGTTACCAAGGGGTCGTGCGAATGGCACGGTTGGATTACCCAAAAACATATTTATAAGGATCCCGTAATGGGTGGACATGATCTATGTTTTGACAAGATGTGCCAATAGAGGCTGTGCCTCGAAATGCGAACCAGGAGGTGTAAAAACGGTTCAAAATGTTAAGAGGCCAGACGTGATGTTTCGCCAAAAAAAGTTGTCAGTAAAAAGACACTCTTTTGATTAATATCTTACCTTCATTGCTAAGAGTTGTAACAACTATATAGAGCCGGATACAGTTCTTTTGTTCATAAAATTTCTTTGAACTATTCAGGAGGAGAAACCCGCCTTGCAATGCCGATGACAATCCGCCGTGCCGAACATATCGTCATTGAAGACTGGTTCAAGGGCTACTGAGGGAGCCCTGGATTAGGGCGTCCTCGGGTGTCCGGCCTATTTGATATGGGCCGGACTGATGGCCAATGAAGATACAAAGCGGAAGACTTTCCCCCGTGTCCGGGTAGGACTCTCCTATGCGTGGATGGCAAGATTGGTGTCCGGATATGTAATTTCCTTCCTCTACAAACCGACTCTGTACAACCCTAGGCCCCACCGGTGTGTATATAAACCAGAGGGTTCAATCCGTAGAAGCTATCAGAATTCTCATAGGCTAGACATCTAGGGTTTAGCCATTACGATCTCCAGGTAGATCAACTCTTGTGACCCCTATACTCATCAAATACAATCAAGCAGGGCATAGGGTTTTACCTCCAATAAGAGGGCCCGAACCTGGGTATCACCGTGTACCCTTTGTCCCTTGTTACCTTTGATCCTCATATGCACAGTTCGGTACCCCCTGCTACCTCTTGATCATGCATTGGTTTTCCCTTGAAGAGGAAAGGGTGATGCAGAAAAGTACCGTAAGTATTTCCCTCAGTTTTTGAGAACCAAGGTATCAATCCAATAGGAGACTACATGCAAATCGCCTAGTACCTGCACAAACAAATAAGAACCTTGCAACCAACGCGATAAAGGGGTTGTCAATCCATTCACAGCCACTTGCAAAAGTGAGATCTGATAAAGATAAT
This sequence comes from Triticum urartu, assembly GCF_056163025.1. NCBI lineage: Eukaryota > Viridiplantae > Streptophyta > Magnoliopsida > Poales > Poaceae > Triticum > Triticum urartu. The sequence continues at coordinate 394,283,571 of NC_141876.1, read as the reverse complement.
AAGATAAATATTTTTGGTATTTTTGTGGTATAGATTGGGAAATAAAGATTGCAAAATAAATAGTAAACTATAATTGTAAATTGGAAACTTATATGATGTAAAGTAGACCCGGGGGCCATAGGTTTCACTAGTGGATTCTCCCATGATAGCACGTATTATGGTGGGTGAACAAATTACTGCCAGGCAACTGATAGAAAAGCGCATAGTTATGATGATATCTAAGGCAATCATCATGAATATGGGCATCACGTCCATGACAAGTAGACTAAAACGATTCTGCATCTACTACTATTACTCCACACATCGACCGCTACCCAGCATGCATCTAGAGTATTAAGTTCATAAGAACAGAGTAACGCATTAGGCAAGATGACATGATGAAGAGGGATAAACTCAAGCAATATGATATAAACCCCATGTTTTTATCCTCGATGGCAACAATACAATACGTGCCTTGCTGCCCCTGCTGTCACTGGGAAAGGACACCACAAGATTAAACCCAAAGCTAAGCACTTCTCCCATTGCAAGAAGATCAATCTAGTAGGCCAAACCAAACCGATAATTCGAAGAGACTTGCAAAGATATCAAATCATGCATATAAGAATTCAGAGAATAATCAAATATTATTCATAGATAATCAAGTTCATAAACCCACAATTCATTGGATCTCGGCAAACACACCGCAAAAGAGTTACATCAAATAGATCTCCAAGAAGATCGAGGAGAACTTTGTATTGAGATCCAAAGAGAGAGAAGAAGCCATCTAGCTGCAACACCCACAATGCGGCTATATCTCCCACGTGTCGGGGCACGACTTAGAGGCATAGCCGCATGGTAGGTTTGTCGCAAGAGGGGTAATCTTCACACAATCCCATGTACTGAATAAGAAAGGGATACAGAGTTGGCTTACAATCACCACTTCACACCAATACAAGTTAAACATACATCATCCAGAGTACAAACAGGGTCTGACTAAGGAACCAAAGTAAAAGAAGACAACCCCAAATGCTAGATTCCCGATCGTCCCAAATGGGCTCCACTACTGATCAACCGGAAACGACACAAAACAATGACCAAGATCTTCATCAAGCTCCCACTTGAGCTCGGTTGCGTCACCTGCAACTGTTTGGAAGTATCTGTGAGTCACGAGGACTCAGCAATCTCACACCCGCGAGATCAAGACTATTTAAGCTATGGGTAGGGTAAGGTAATGAGGTGGATCTGCAGCAAGCACTAAGCATATATGGTGGCTAACATACACAAATAAGAGCGAGAAGAGAAGCAACGCAATGGTCGAGAAGCTAGAAAAGATCAAGAAGTGATCCTGGAACTACTTACGTTGAAGCATAACACAAGACCGTGTTCACTTCCTGGACTCCGCCGAGAAGAGACCATCACGGCTACACACGCGGTTGATGCATTTTAATTAAGTCAATTGTCAAGTTCTCTACAACCGAACATTAACAAATTCCCATCTGCCACATAACCGCGGGCATGAGTTTCGAAAGTTCAAACCCTACAGGGGTGTCCCAACTTAGCCCATCACAAGCTCTCACGGTCAACAGTCTCGGAATCCCGGTTACAAGACATTTCGACAATGGTAAAACATGACCAGCAAAGCCACCTGATGTGCCAACAATCCCGATAGGAGTCACACGTATCTCGTTCTCAGGGCAACACTGGATGAGACAAGATACGAGTAAAACCAGACCTCGAGTTTCCCCGAGGTGGCCCCGTAGGTGGCTTGGTTTGGACCAACACTTAGAGAAGCACTGGCCCCCCGGGGGGCGGGGGGGGGGGGGGGGGGGGGTTAAAATAAAGATGTCCCTTGGGCTCGCGAAAACCCAAGGGAAGGTTATAGGTTGTTAGGAAAATGTAAAACCAAGATTCGGCCTTACTGGAGGAGCTTTATTCAAAGCGAACTGTCAAGGGGTTCCCATAACACCCAACCGCGTAAGGAACACAAAATCAAGGAACATAACACCGGTATGACGGAAACTACAGCGACAAGAGTGGAACGAAACACCAGGCATAAGGCCGAGCCTTCCACCCTTTACCAAGTATATAGATGCATTAATTAAATAAGATATATTGTGATATCCCAACATATCCATGTTCCAACATGGAACAAACTTCATCTTCACCTGCAACTATCAACGCTATAAGAGGGGCTGAGCAAAACCGGTAACATAGCCAAACAAGTTTGCTAGGGAAGGTGGGTTATAGGATTGACATGGAAATATGGGAGGCATGATATAGCAAGTGGTAGGTAGCGCAACATAGCGATAGAGCGAACAACTGGCAAGCAAAGATAGAAGTGATTTCGAGGGTATGGTCGTCTTGCCTGAAATCCCGCAAGGAAGAAGAACGAGTCCATGAAGAAGGCAAACGGACGTAGTCGAACGGATCCTCACAACATCAGAATGAAACCGAAGCTAATGAGAGAAGCAACCCGGAAAGAAAAAAGCAACATGGTAAACAACCATCACATAAACATGGCATGATGCACAATCAAGACTACAAGTTAAGTGGAGCTCAATATGCATCGGGATGCATATTGACAAAACACCACATGACTTATTTAGTTCACTCCCGTTTAGGTACTCAACAATATTAAATGTTGGTTAACATGGCAAGAGGTGAAACATAATTAAATTAACTATTTAGGCAAGTTTAAATGAGGCCGGTAATAACAAACAACAAGTCCGGTAAATCCCCATATGCATTTAGCAATTTGGTGCGACAACAAATTTAAACATTTTAGATGTTATTATCATGATGTAGATGACAAATTCAAGTTGGAAGCAATTTTATGAAAAAGTTGACATGAACATGATATGAAGCATTTGTCATCATGCGGAAACGAAAGGGGTGCCATGGCAACAATAACGGGAATGGTGCCACGACAACATTCCGGTTCCAGTAACTCGATTGAGATGCCGGTGCAAAAGAAAAAGCGACTGGAGCGTGTCATGCAAGGATGGTGGGGCGATCCCGGATACCGGGTTCCCACGGGTCGACGGCATGGAAAACGAGGAACAACGTGCAAGCGACAATTCGAGCATGGTGCAAGCACGAGCATCTCATACAACACAATGCATTCGTTCACGGGCGTCGTCTCGGTGGTATACCTTCGAAGCATGCGTTTCGGGTGGAACGAGTTTCATAGGGGAAGTAGGCGTTCATGGGACGTCGTGGATGTAGTGGTACACGTTGTCTTGTCGAATCAACGGCGAATGTAGTTGTTCAGGGTCTTGGCGGGTCATTGTGTAGTCGTACATGTTCGATGTTGTACACGGTTGGAAGTCATGCATGTCCCGTAGATGTTCAGGTCACTGCGAGGAACTTGTCGAATCCAGGGTCTCAGTCGTCGGTAGTGGTACACGTGTTCTTGGTACTTGGTGCCATCACCCTGTAGTCGTACCCGAGGTCCTGCCCAGGGTCCTAAGGGCATCGGTCACTGTGGTACTTGTCAGTCCACGGTAGCAGATGTGTGCGACTGGGTGGTTTGGCTAACGCGCAGGGGCAGCATGCGTTCGTTCTCCGCCACAAACGGGGGCGCCACAAACTCCGGTGATGCAGCATGATGGGGAGGCACAGAGATGGCTGGGGTGGACGGATCGGACCCGGGACGCCGGATCCTGGCTGGTGGCGAAGCTCCATGACGGCAGATGAACTCCTTTGTAGGAAAACAGAGAGGGATGGAGTCGGGTAAGAGAGAGAGAGGAAGCAGAGGAGCAAAAGGAGGGTCAAGGCACGGTGACTTGCTGACCTCCGATGGCTCGTCTAGTTGCCGACGAGGCGGCTGGTCGTGGGGGAGACCCAAGGAAGAGGAGGCCGGGTCCGGCAGGCAGGGGCCCGGAGACGAGGTCGGAGATGCGAGGACGGGCAAGTCGGCGATGAGAGGCGAGCGACGCGGGGCTCCTGCTGGGCGTGGAGGACGATGGCTGCGGGCGCAGGTGCTCGAGGGGCTCCTCTCCTCGAGCGCCCGGGTGACGGGGATTGGCAAGGAGGCACTCGACGAGGAAGCAGGCGATGCAGCGGGGCGACGAGGATGGACGGCGCTGGCGCAGAAGAGGAAGGAGGGCGGCGTCAGTGACAGGGGAGGCGCGCCATGGGGATCGAGCGCGGGTGCTCCTCCTAGCACTAGCTGTGTGCGTGTGTGTGAGTGGCGGCGGAGGGGGGACGAGGTGAGGGATCAAGGGGAGATGAGGGTCGGGCAGATGCTCGCTAGGGTTAGAAAGGATTGGTCCTCAAGGGGTTTGGTGGGCCGGCCTGGCCTAGTGGCATGCGGCTGCTGGGCTTCTTCTCTCCCTCTCTACTTTTTTCGTTAACAGAGAACTGGAAGAAAGGAAAGGAGAGAAGAGAAGGTTAGAGGAAGAATTTGGGCATGCAGAGAAAAGATCATGGATGCAAGATAGTTTAGAGATGATAGGGATTTATAATGCAAGTTTGTTGCGGTGGCATCCAAATAAATGGAATATTTTATTGTAGCTCCCTAATATTGGGAGGATATGTTATAAACAGAAATTACCATTGTGAATATCCCTCGATTTAAATGGACTGAAGATCCATATGATCTTATTTAGATGAGTTTTTAAAATTAAATGACATGATGGCATGATTCAATGCAAATGATGCAACAAACAAAACAAAACACACGACGAAACTCAGAGTAGCTGGAAGTCTTCTGGAGCGTCGGTCTCGGGGTGTCACACTAGCTAATAACTATGGACCCAAAAGGTCTGTGGTAAACTACTCACACATCATCAGAGAGGCTATGGTGTTGATGTAGAAGCCCTCCGTGATCGAATCCCCCTCCGACGGAGCACCGAAAAAGGCCCCAAGATGGGATCTCACGGGTACAGAAGGTTGCGGCGGTGGAAAAGGTGTTTAGTTGTTCTCCCCGATGGTTTCAGGGTATAGGCGAAAGAAGTAGGTCGGTGGAGCTGCGAGGGGCCCATGAGGGTGGGGGCGTGCCTGTCCCCCTGGGCGCGCCGCCCTACCTCGTGGCCGCCTTGCTGCAACCTTGACGTCCACTCCAAGTCTACTAGATCACGTTTTTCCAAAAAAGATCCTCTCGAAGGTTTCATTCCGTTTGGATTCCGTTTGATATTCCTTTTCTCCGAAACATTGAAATAGGAAAAAAACAGCAATTTGCACCGGGCCTTCGGTTAATAGGTTAGTCCCAAAAATAATATAAAAGTGCATAGTAAAGCCCATTAAACATCCAAAACAGATAATATAATAGCATGAAACAATGAAAAATTATAGATACGTTGGAGACGTATCACCCCCTACCCGAGATCGGCTGGTTTTGACACCAACACCTTCATTGCCATCTCTTCGCCTTGCTCCAGATCCCCTTTTTTCCTGCCGAGAGCATCATAAGATCTGTCGAATTTTTCCTCCGAAGCTCTTCGCTGATGGCGTCTGAGAAGGCGAAGTCGGCCGCGCCGGCCGCGATCTCCTCCTCTTCTCCTGTGCCGGCGCTCAACGCGTCCTCCATTACCGAGGAGAGGCATCTCGCCGCCATGCTCCTATTGAGGGCAAGTGACCACAATGAGCAGAAGGAGACGGTGCTCCTGGCCGGCTCCACCAACCCGCGGACCTTGGCGGAGATGTTCTATCCCTTCTTCCTCCACAGTGTCTTCGCGGGGCTCATCCCGCCTTTCTCCAAGTTCTTCACCGCCGTCCTTCACCACTACCAGGATTAGGCCCTGCACCTCCAGCCCAACTCCATCCTTCTCCTATCCATCTTTGCCTTCCACTGCGAGGCATTCATGGGCGTGATGCCTTCCGTCACGGTCCTCTGCCACTTATTCTGCCTCCGGATGCACGAACCAACCAATGCTCTGCCTCCGCCTCCTTCGCCATGGTCCATAGTGGCAACGTGCTCATGAGGGCCGGGAAGAACATGGAGAACTTCCGGCACTAGTGGGTCTTCATGGACGCGAGGGGCCTCCATGCGTGGTTGGAATTGCCAACCGAGCTGCCAGAGAAGAAGGACTAGTGGAGTCATGAGAAGCTCACCGACCCCCGGGCAGCGCTGGTCCCGTGGAAGATAAAGGCGGACATGGAATCCAGGGTGCTGACCGGGGCCATGCTCGTTGGAGAGTTCCTGACGCAGCGTCTGGCCCCGCTCCAGCCACACTCGCACCCCATGTGAGATTTTAAGGGCGCGAGGGATAACATCCGGCTGTGCCCAGAGAGCTTGACAGGCGAGGATCTAGACAAGGCCCTTAACACCCTGTTGGGGAAGGACCCGGGCAGCCTCCCGGTGGCCTACCTGCCGCTGTACTGCTGTGGCGACGGGGCGGAGCTGGTCGCCGTGATGCCCATCTTCCATGAACTAGGGCTTGTGCCTCCAGCGCTCCGCAACTCCCCAGTGATGGTGCCTTCTAGCGATGATGCCGAGGAGAAGGGGAGGAGGACTCGGAGGCGACCATGGACGATGTGGTAGAGACCTCTCCTCCGTCGCAGAGCGAGCTTCTCCATGGCCACTCCGTCGCCGCCGCCGCCGCCGAGCTCCCAGTCGAGGAATCTCCGTGTTCCACCGGAGTCATCACGAGGTCCGGGGCCACCCCCTTGCAGAGGCTGATACGTCCATTTTTCATCATGCTTTTATATCAATATTTATTGCATCATGGGATGTTATTACACAATATATAACAATACTTATGCCCTTTCTCTTTTATTTTATAAGGTTTACATGAAGAGGGAGAATGCCGGTAGCTGGAATTCTGGACTGGAAAAGGAGAAAATATTATAGACCTATTCTCCACAACTCCAAAAGTCCTGAAACTTCACAGAGAATTATTCTGGAATATATTAAAAATATTGGGCGAAGAAAGCACCAGAGGGGGACCACCTGCCATCCATAAGGGTGGGGGCGCGCCCTACCCCCTGGGCATGCCCCCCTGCCTTGTGGGCCACCTGGTAGGCCCCTGATGCCCATCTTCTGCTATACGGTGTGTTTTGACCTGGAAAAAAATCTGGAGAAAGCTTTCAGGACGAAGTGCTGTGATTTCGAGGCAGAACTTGGGCAGAACCAATCTAGGGCTCCAGCGGAGATGTTTTGCCGGGGAAACTTCCCTCCCGGAGGGGGAAATTGAAGCCATCGTCATCACCAATGATCCTCTCATCGAAAGGGGGTCAATATCCATCAACATCTTCACTAGGACCATCTGCTCTCAAACCGTAGTTCATCTCTTGTATCTGATGTTTGTCTCAAAACCTCAGATTGGTACCTGTTGGTTGCTAGTAGTGTTGATTACTCCTTGTAGTTCATGCTAGTTGGTTTATTCGGTGGAAGATCATATGTTTAGATCCTTAATCATAATTAATACTCCTCTGATTATGAACATGCACATGCTTTGTGAGTAGTTATGTTTTTTCCTGTGGACATGGGAGAAGTCTTGTTATAAGTAATCATGTGAATTTGGTATTCGTTCGATATTTTGATGAGATGTATGTTGTCTCTCCTCTAGTGGTGTTATGTGAACATCGACTACATGACACTTCACCATGATTTAGGCCTAGGGTAAGGCATTGGGAAGTAATAAGTAGATGATGGGTTGCTAGAGTGAGAGAAGCTTAAACCCTAGTTTATGCGTTGCTTCGTAAGGGGCTAATTTGAATCCATATGTTTCATGTTGTGGTTAGATTTATCTCAATTCTTCTTTCGTAGTTGCAGATGCTTGCGAGAGGGGTTAATCATAAGTGGGAGGCTCGTCCAAGGAAGGGCAGCACCCAAGCACCGGTCCACCCACATATCAAATTATCAAAGTAACGAACGCGAATCATATGAGCATGATGAAAACTAACTTGACATTAATTCCCATGTCCCCTCGGGAGCGCTTTGCTTTATACAAGAGTTCGTCCAGGCTTGTCCTTTACTACAAAAAGGATTGGGCCACCTTGTTGCACCTTGTTTACTTTTGTTACTTGTTACCCATTATGAATTATCTTATTACACGACTATCTGTTACAGAAAATTTCAGTGCTTGCAGAGAATACCTTACTGAAAACCGCTTGTCATTTCCTTCTGCTCCTCATTGGGTTTGACACTCTTACTTATCGAAAGGACTATGATAGATCCCCTATACTTGTGGGTCATCAAGACTCTTTTCTAGCACCGCTGTCGGGGAGTGAAGCACCTTTGGTAAGTGGAATTTGGTAAGGAAACATTTATATAGTGTATTGAAATTTACTGTAACTTGCTACTATGGAATATAATCCTTTGAGGGGCTTGTTTGGGGTATCTTCACCTCGACAAAAAGAGCAAAGAGTTGCTCCTCAACCAACTGAACCTTCTGAAAATATTTATTATGAAGTTCCTGTCGGCGTTCTGGGAACGGGGGTCCCCAGACTTGCCTGCCTGTGGCCTGCGGCGTGGCTCGGGTGGGGGCCCAGCGCGGCCCATCTTCATCAGCCCAAGCTCAAGACCCTCACGAGAGGCCAAGCCTCGCCGGGCGGACGACAGGAAGCTTCCTCAAGAGCGACCTCATCAGGCAGGCTCGTGAGGAGGCGGAGAGATCAATGCAAGGGTACCTCGCAAGGATCCCATGACGCAAGACATGACGATCAAGGCCAGGCGGGCGCCGGCCTGCGCAGGGTCCTTGTTTCCCCTTTGGTGCAAAGGGGGCAAGCACAGGCCAAGGTATCAGGCAAACGTTACCATTCCAGTGCAACGAGACCAAGACCAGCCGGACGGCCGAACGGAGGTCACCGTGGAGCCCAAGACGGCGTCATCACCAGTGCTTTTGGCAGCCGAAGACCACCTTTGGTCAGGATAACTTGTACTAGATGTTCCCCTTCAAAATGGCGAATTGTTAGTGCCCTTCCCGCTCAATTATTCGGGGAGAGGCCCAGGGCCTCTATAAATAGAGCTAGCCTCCACAAAGGGAAAGGGAGGAGGAAAAAGGGGAGAAACCCAATAGAGACTAAGTAGAACACACCGCACCAGCTCAAGAACACCCCTCGCGAGGCTGTTCTTCCCTTGTACTGTCCATCATCAGCCCCAGAGGCAATCCACCACACCACACACTTGAGTAGGGTATTACACCACAACGGTGGCCCGAACCAGTATAAACCTCGTGTCTCTTGTGTTGATTCATCATTTTCATCTTAGTTCGCATGAGAGGATCAGACGTAGATCGGTAGGGGAGAGATCTCCATGCGCACCCCAGTGTTCGAACCTCAAGGGTCTGCCGGAACCCGAAATCCGACAGTTCCTTCGGGTATGATAGAGAAACTGCTAGCTAATCCTTATGCAGGAGATGGAACATTACATCCTGATATGCACCTAATCTATGTGGATGAAGTTTGTGGATTATTTAAGCTTGCAGGTTTGCCCAAGGATGTTGTCAAGAAGAAGGTCTTCCCTTTATCTTTGATGGGAAATTCATTGACATGGTATAGGCTGTGTGATGATATTGGATCATGGAACTACAACCAATTGAAATTGGAATTTCATTAGATGTTTTATCCTATGCATCTGGTTCATCGAGATCGGAATTATATTTATAATTTTTGGCCTCGTGAAGGAGAAAGTATCGCTCAAGCTTGGTGGAGGCTTAATTCAATGTTATATTCATGCCCCAATCATGAGATCTTAAGAGAAAGTATTATTTAGAATTTTTATGCTTGGCTTTCTCATAATGATCGATCCATGCTCGATACTTCTTGTACTGGTTCTTTTATGAAGAAGGATATTGAATTCCAATGGGATTTATTGGAAAGAATTAAATGAAACTTTGATGATTGGGAACTCGACAAAGGTAATAAGTTAGGTATAAACCTTTAGTTTGATTGTGATAAATCTTTTATGGATACTGATGATTTTCTTGATTTTAGCGATAAATATGGACTTGGCACTGAGATAGTAGCTTCTTTCTGTGAATCTTTTGCTACTCATGTTGATCTCCCTAAGGAGAAGTGGTTTAAATATCATCCACCCATTGAAGTTAAAGTAGTAGAACCTATTAAAGTTAAAGAAGAAACTATTACTAATGATGTTGATCCTATTGTTCCTACTGCTTATATTGAGAAACCACCTTTCCCTGTTAGAATGAAGGATCATGCTAAAGCTTCAACTGTGGTTCGTAAGAGTTATACTAGAACACCTACGCCCCCTGAGCAAATTAAAGTTGAACCTAGTATTGCTATGGTTAGAGATCTCTTGGTCGATAATATTGATGGGCATGTTATTTATTTCTGTGATGAAGCTGCTGCCAAACCTAATAATAAAGATAAACATAGACCTGTTGTTGGCATGCCTGTTGTTTCCGTTAAAATATGAGATCATTGTTATCATGGCTTATGTGATGTGGGTGCTAGTGTGAGTGCAATCCCTTATACCTTATACCAAGAAATTATGAATGATATTGCACCTGCTGAGATAGAAGACATTAATGTTACAATTAAGCTTGCCAATAGAGATACTGTATCACCAATTGGGATCATTAGAGATGTTGAAGTCTTGTGTGGGAAAATAAAATACCCTACTGATTTTATTTTTCTTGCTTCCCCACAAGATGATTTTTGTCCCAATATATTTGGTAGACCTTTCTTGAATACTGTTAATCCTAAGATAGACTATGAGAAAGATATTGTTACTGTTGGTTTAGGGGATATTCTTCTCTAAATTTGGTAGACCTTTCTTGAATATTGTTCTCTAAATTTAGTAGACAACCCCATGATAAAGAACACTAGTAGAAAAGAGGGCTTTGGTTCAGGCCGGGTCAGACCATTAGTCCCGGTTCAGTCCAGAACCGGGACCCATGGGGGCATTGGTCCCCGTTTGTGAGACGAGGGGCTTGCCGGGCCACGTGGGGGCATTGGTCCCGGTTCGTCTGGCCCCTTTGGTCCCGGTTGGTGGGACGAACTGGGACCAATGGGCCTCGCTCCTAGCCCATGACCATTGGTCCCGGTTGGTGGCTTGAACCGGGACCATAGGCTTCCCTTTAGTCCCGGTTCATGCCACGAACCGAGACCAATGAGGTGCCTATATATACCCCTTGCCCGCGAGCAGAGCACCCCAGTGCTCTTTTTTTCTCTAGCCGGCGAGGGGAGGGCTTTGTGGTGCTCTAGCTCACCTCCTATGCACATGAGGTGTTCGATGAAATGCTCGATCCACACTAGTTAAGCTTTCTCCTCTCGAAGCTCGACCTCAAAGCTCCATTTTCCTCGAGATTTGTCTAGGTTTAGCGGCCCGTCACGTCCCATTCCCGTCTTCACCGCCGTCGATCGCCCACACCGATCTTGTCGCCGGCACCACCGTGGTGAGCCTCTTGTTCTTACTTTAGATAGATACTTGTCTAATTTTCTTACTTTTATTATTGCTTGTTATTATATAGTGCGATGGTTTTGGTATCCGCCCCCGTCGGCCCTCGTCCTGGCTATGATTCGGATGTGGTATATATTATCTTTTTATAACTATTTGGTTCATTTATTGTTTATGACAATTATGCCGACCAACATGACATAGATTTTATTTATCTAGGAGGTAGTTGAACCGGAAATTCCAACCGACCCTATTGTCAAGAGGTTAAATTTAGTTGAATAAGAAAACAATTACTTGAAGGAAAAAATAAAAAAATTGAGGAGGAGAAGATGATATTGGAGTTGCATGTTGCGTATGTCGTCGATGATCACAAGATCAAGATGGATGCAATGCAGTTGAAGAGGAGAAAGATTAGAAAATATGCCATTCATATCGAGGCTTGGTATCATTATGCCGTTGGATCAAATGTTACCTTGGTTGCGATTATGATCGCATTTGTTTTCACATTGAAATGTTTTACATAGTTTCAATGTATGGTTTAATTAATTAGATGCTCTGGAGAGCTATATGTTGTTAGATGAAAACTATGTATGTACTTTGGTTTTAATGTGATGATGAACTTCTATTAATTTGGTCACTTAATTATCTATTCATGATGTTCTGTAATGGTTTTTGACACACTAAATTATATATAATGCACACAGATGTACCGACAATGGATGTACGGTGACAGACACACCTCCGAGTACATTAAGGACGTGCATGATTTTCTCGAAGTGGCTGAGGCAAACAAGCAGAATGGTTTTATGTGTTGTCCATGCCCTAAATGTGGGAATACGAAGTCTTACTCTGACCAGAAAATCCTTCACACCCACCTGCTTTACAATGGTTTCATGCCACACTATAATGTTTGGACGAGGCATGGAGAAATAGGGGTTATGATGGAAGACGGCGAAGAAGAAGAGGATGATGACAACTATGTGCCCCCTGAATACGGTGATGCTGCAACAGGGGAAGCTGCTAAAGATCAAGAGGAACCAGACGATGTGCCCAATGATGCTGCAATGGGGGAAGCTGCTGAAGATCATGAGGAACCAGACGATGTGCCCGATGATGATGATCTCCACCGGGTCATTGTCGATGCAAGGACGCAATGCGAAAGTCAAAAGGAGAAGCTGAAGTTCGATCGCATGTTAGAGGATCACAAAAAAGGGTTGTACCCCAATTGCGAAGATGGCAAAACAAAGCTCGGTACCGTACTGGAATTGTTGCAGTGGAAGGCAGAGAATGCTGTGCCTGACAAAGGATTTGAGAAGCTACTGAAAATATTGAAGAAGAAGCTTCCAAAGGATAAAGAATTGCCCAACAGTACATACGCAGCAAAGAAGGTCGTATGCCCTCTAGGATTGGAGGTGCAGAAGATACATGCATGCCCTAATGACTGCATCCTCTACCGCGGTGCGTACAAGGAATTGAACGCATGCCCGGTATGCGGTGCATTGCGGTATAAGAGCAGACGAGATGACCCTGGTGATGTTGACGGTGAGCCCCCCTCAGGAAGAGGGTTCCTGCGAAGGTGATGTGGTGTGCTCCTATAATACCACGGTTGAAAAACGTCTGTTCAGAAACGAAGAGCATGCCAAGTTGATGCGATGGCACAATGAGGACCGTAATAAAGAGGGGAAGTTGAGAGCACCCGCTGACGGGTCGCAGTGGAGAAAAATCAAGAGAAAGTACTGGCCTGAGTTTGCAAGTGACCCAAGGAACGTATGGTTTTGTTTAAGCGCGGATGGCATTAATCCTTTCGGGGAGCAGAGCAGCAATCATAGCACCTGGCCCGTGACTCTATGTATGTATAACCTTCCTCCTTGGATGTGCATGAAGCGGAAGTTCATTATGATGCCAATTCGCATCCAAGGCGCTAAGCAACTCGGCAACGACATTGATGTGTTCCTAAGGCCATTAGTTGAAGAACTTTTACAGCTGTGGAATGGAAATGGTGTACGTACGTGGGATGAGCACAAACAGGAGGAATTTAACCTACACGCGTTGCTATTTGTAACCATCAACGATTGGCCCACTCTTAGTAACCTTTTAGGACAGACAAACAAGGGATACCACGCATGCACACACTGTTTAGAAGAAACTAAAAGTGTATACCTGGACAAATGCAGGAAGAATGTGTACCCGGGCCATCGTCGATTTCTTCTGACCAACCATCAATGTCGAAAGAAAGGCAAGTATTTCAAAGGCGAGGCAGATCACCGGAAGAATCCCGCCATGCGTACCGGTGATCACGTACTTGCTATGATCAATGATTTAGACGTAATCTTTGGAAAGGGTCCTGGCGGACTAGCTGTTCCGAATGACGCTGAGGGACACACACCCATGTGGAAGAAGAAATCTATATTTTGGGACCTACCCTACTAGAAAGACCTAGAGGTCCACTCTTCAATCGACGTGATGCACGTGACGAAGAACCTTTGCGTGAACCTGCTAGGCTTCTTGGGCGTGTATGGGAAGACAAAAGATACACCTGAGGCACGGGAGGACCTGCAACATTTGCACAAAAAAGATGGCGTGCCTCCGAAGCAGTATAAAGGTCCTACCAGCTACGCTCTTACGAAAGAAGAGAAAGAAATCTTCTTTGAATGCCTGCTCAGTATGAAGGTCATGACTGGCTTCTCGTCGAATATAAAGGGAATAATAAATATGCCAGAGAAAAAGTACTAGAACCTAAAGTCTCATGACTGCCACGTGATTATGACGCAACTGCTTCCGGTTGCATTGAGGGGGCTTCTACCGGAAAACGTCCGATTAGCCATTGTGAAGCTATGTGCATTCCTCAATGCAATTTCTCAGAAGGTGATCGATCCAGAAATCGTACCAAAGCTAAGGAGTGATGTGGCACAATGTCTTGTCAGTTTCGAGCTGGTGTTCCCACCATCCTTCTTCAATATCATGACACACGTCCTAGTTCATCTAGTTGACGAGATTGTCATTCTGGGGCCCGTATTTCTACACAATATGTTCCCCTTTGAGAGGTTCATGGGAGTCCTAAAGAAATACGTCCGTAACCGTGCTAGGCCAGAAGGAAGCATCTCCATGGGCCATCAAACAGAGGATGTCATTGGGTTTTGTGTTGACTTCATTCCTGGCCTTAAGAAGATAGGTCTCCCTAAATCGCGGTATGAGGGGAGACTGACTGGAAAAGACACGCTGGGAGGGGCCTCAATAATATGCAGGGACGGATATTCTTGGTCTGAAGCACACTACCCAGTTATATAGAACTCTACCTTGGTGATCCCGTATGTCGATGAACAGAAGAACAGTCTACGCTCCAAACACCCGGAGCAGTGCGACGACTGGATTACATGTGAACACATCAGGACTTTCAGCAGTTGGTTGGAAACACGTCTCAGAGGTGACAACACTGTTTGTGATGAGCTGTACTTGTTGTCCAGGGGACCATATTTGACTGTATTGACTTACAAAGGAGATGAGATAAATGGGAATACATTTTACACGATCACCCAAGATCAAAAGAGCACCAACCAAAACAGCGGTGTCCGCTTTGATGCAGCAACCAAGAGGGGAAAGGACACATATTATGGTTACATAGTGGACATATGGGAACTTGACTACGGACATGATTTTAAGGTCCCTTTGTTTAAGTGCAAATGGGTCAATCTGTCAGGAGGCGGGGTACAGGTAGACCCATAGTACGGAATGACAACAGTGGATCTGAAAAATCTTGGGTACACTGACGAACTATTCGTCCTAGCCAATGATGTGGCACATGTTATCTATGTGAAGGACATGTCTACCAAACCGATAAAAAGAAAAGATAAGGAAGCGAATACGTCATGCGATGAGCCAAAGCGCCACATAGTTCTTTCAGGAAAAAGGGACATCGTGGGAGTGGAGGGCAAGACAGACATGTCTGAAGATTATGAAAAGTTTCATGAAATTCCTCCCTTCAAAGTCAAGGCTGACCCAAGCATCCTGATAATCGATGAAGATTATCCATGGTTATGGCGCAATAAGCAAATGACACAAGCGAAGAAAAAGTGAAGACTTTCTCCCGCAACTATTATGATGATACCATGCCAACTTTGTAACACACGAGTATGATACCATTATCCGTTTTGTACATGCACATGCTATGTGGGTGAAATTATGATACCATGTCAACTTTCAACTTTTTCAGAGTTCATTTGAAATGCTTTAATTTCTTATGGTTCGGCCCTTGTAATAACATTATTTAAATTTGAAAACTAATGGCACTAACAGAAAGTTTATAATTTTTCTAAAACTAATGGCACTAACAGAAAGTTTATAATTTTTCTGACCTAAAAGCAAAAAGAATTAAAAAATAAAACAAAAAACAAAAGAAAATAAATAATGCAAAAAACAAAACAAAAAAACTGAAAAAAACTATTTTTATAGTAAAGTTAATCACAAACTTGTGATTTACACAAATTTCAAAGAATTCCAATTTTAACGACTTAAATTTGAAAACTAATGGCACTAACAGAAAGTTTATAATTTTTCTAAAACTAATGGCACTAACAAAAAGTTTATAATTTTTCTCACCTAAAAGCAAAAAAGTATTAAAAAATAAAGCAAAAAATAAAAGAAAATAAATAATGCAAAAAACAAAACAAAAAAACTAGAAAAAACTATTTTTATAGTAAAGTTAATCACAAACTTGTGATTCACACAAATATCAAAGAATTCAAATTTTAACTATTCAAATTTGAAAACTAATGGCACTAATAGAAAGTTTATAATTTTTGTGACCTAACAGAAAAATAATTAAAAATAAACTTTAATAAAATAAATAAAAATAAAAACAATAAGTATTTTGTTGTAAGTAGAAACAAAATAAAATAAATAAAGTAACAAAGAAAACAAAAAAGTGCCACCTACTGGGCCCCCACGGCCTGAATACGACTAGAAACCCTACCATGGGCCAGGATTCAGGCCCGCAGGTGGCCCAGTAGGCCCACAGGCACACAACGTATGGTTAGGCCCGAAAGCCTACAATTGAGAGGAGCTCGAGAGGGTGGGCGCAGCAGCGCTTATAAACCACTCTCGAGCTCTCTCAGCTAGCGAGGTGGTACTAAACTTTTGACGCGGGGCAGCACAAGGCCTTTGGTCCCGGTTGGTACCACCAACCGGGACTAAAGGGGGCGTTGGTCCCGGTTCGTGGGACCAACCGGGACCAATGCTCCTCGCCCCTGGCCCATGACCATTAGTCCCGGTTTGTGCCAGAAACGGGGACTAAAGGGTTGGTCCTCGTTGCAGGCCGAGTTTAGTCCCACCTCGCCAACCGAAGGGGGCTCACACCAGTTTATAAGCCCTTCCCTCTCTGCCTTGTTGAGCTCCTCTCAAAGTGAAAATAGATGCCCTTATAGAGAAAAGTTTAACCTATATTCAGAGTGAATTTCTCTGAAATTCATAGAAATTTACTATGAATTTAGGTTGAATTTTCTCTATAAGCGCATCTATGCTCATTTTTTAGTAAGTTAATCGCAAACTTGTGATTCACACAAATTTCAAACAATTCAAATTTTAACTATTCAAATTTGAAAACTAATGACACTAATAGAAAGTTTATAATTTTTCTAAAACTAATGGCACTAACAGAAGTTTATAATTTTGCTAACCTAAAAGCAAAAAAGAATTAAAAATTAAAGCAAAAAAAAAACAAAATAAATAATGCAAAAAACAAAACAAAAAAACTGGAAAAAACTATTTTTATAGTAAAGTTAATCACAAACTTGTGATTCACACAAATTTCAAACAATTCAAATTTTAACTATTCAAATTTGAAAACTAATGGCACTAATAGAAAGTTTACAATTTTTCTAAAACTAATGGCACTAACAGAAAGTTTATAATTTTGCTGACCTAAAAGCAAAAAGAATTAAAAAAGCAAAAAACAAAAGAAAATAAATAATGCAAAAAACAAAAAAAATGGAAAAAAACTATTTTTATAGTAAAGTTAATCACAAACTTGTGATTCACACAAATTTCAAAGAATTCAAATTTTAACTATTCAAATTTGAAAACTAATGGCACTAACAGAAATTTTATAATTTTTCTTAACTAAAAGCAAAAAGAATTAAAAAATAAAGCAAGAAACAAAAGAAAATAAATAATGCAAAAAGCAAAACAAAAAAACTGGAAAAAAATAAAAATAGCAACATTAAGTATTTTGTTGTAAGTAGAAATAAAATAAAATAAATAAAGCAACAAAGAAAACAAAAAAAGTGCCGCCTACTGGGCCCCCACGGCCTGAATACGACTAGAAACCCTACCATGGGCCAGGATTCAGGCCCGCAGGAGGCCTAGTAGGCCCACAGGAAGATAAAGTGACTTTAGGCCCGTAAGCCTGCATTTGAGAGGAGCTCGAAGTGGTCAGCACAGCAGCGCTTATAAACCACTGTCGAAGCCTCTCGGCTAGCGAGGTGGGACTAAACATCCCACCGCACCGCGCCAGTTCCAGCACAAGGCCTTTGGTCCCGGTTGGTGCCACCAACTGGGACAAAGGGGTGCATTGGTACCGGTTCGTGGCATCAACCGGGACCAATGCCACCCTTTAGTCCCGGTTGGTCCTACCAACCGGGACCAAAGGCCGCCGCTTCCCGCCCTTTGGGCTGCTGAAAAGAGGCCTTTGGTCCCGATTGGTCGCACCAACCGGGACTAAAGGGGGGCATTGGTCCCGGTTGATGCCACGAACCGGGACCAAAGCCTTTTCTATATAACCAAACACTTAGGAAATTCCCCCCCACCCGCCATTCTTCTCTCCAACGCCGCCAGGCTGCTGCGCTGCTCCTCGACGCCGGCCCCTGCCCCGACATCACCGTTGCCTCCCCTAGCCGCCCGAGGTTGCCCTCGCCGCCCGCTTGCCATCGCCCGTGCCCTCGCCCGACGCCGTCGCCGCTCGCCGCCCTGCCCCGACAAGCGTCGCGCGCACCGGCCCGCGCGCCCCCATCGACACCGTCGCCCTGCCCCGCCCCTTCCTCGCCGGCCGTTGCCCCTGCCCCGTCGCCGTCCTCGCCGCCGAACGCGTGCCCCCTGCCCTGTCGTCGTCCTCGCCGCCGAACCCGCGCCCTGCCCCTCCCTTGGTCCGGCCGGCGCAGCCCCTCCCCTGTTCCTTTTTTCTCATATATTATATGCTTGTTTTTTTTCAGATTATATATATGTATATATGTGAGTATATGTATTGTGTATGTTGCTTCTTTTCAGATTTTTTTTCATATATATGATGATTTGTATTTTGCTTTTTTATAAAAATGTATATATGTTTGTATGTTCTCTGTGTAAATATGTTCATATATGCAAAAGTTAGATTTATATATTTAGAAAAGGATTATCTATATATGTTCTCTGATTTAGTACATTTTAGGTTAGTTTCATTTTTAGAAAAGTTTTATATATTTAGGAGAGGAAAAAGGAAAATAAGAAGAGGAAAAAGGAGAAGAAGAGGAGAGGAAGAAAAGGAAGAGGAGAAGAAGAAAGGAATAGAGGAGAAAAAGAAAAATAAGAAATTTTTTCTTTTTTTTCTTCTTCTCCTCTATTCTTTTTTATTCTCCTCTTTTTTTTTCTTCGATCTTCTCCTCTATTCCTTTCTTCTTATCCTCTTTTTATTTTTTCTCCTTCTTCTTATTTTTTATCGGGTCTGTCGTCGTCGATATACCCCATGTCCCGATAACTTCCACACGAGGGGGGGTTCGACCTACCCTCTCCCTGATAATATTATTTTCCCATGTATGTATGCAAAACTTACATTTTTAGAAAAGTTTTATATATCTAGCTAGGAAAGGAAGAAGAAGAAAAGAATGAGAGGAAAAAGGAAAATAAGAAGAGGAAGAAAGGAGAAGAAGAGCTTTTTTTTTCTTTGATCTTCTCCTCTATTAATATCTTCTTCTTCTCTTTTTATTTCTTCTTCGTCTTCTTATTTTTTATCGGATATGTCGTTGTCGATATAGCCCATGTCCCGATAACTTCAACACGAGGGGGGGTTCGACCTACCCCCTCCCCGATAATATTATTTTCCCATGTATGTATGGAAAAGTTACATTTTTAGAAAAGTTTTATATATCTAGCTAGGAAAGGAAGAAGAAGAAAAAGAATGAGAGGAAAAAGGACAATAAGAAGAGGAAGAAAGGAGAAGAGGAGGAGAGAAAGAAGAGGAGAAATAAATAAGAAGAAGAAAGAATAAGAAAAAGAAGAGGAGAAGAAGAAGGGAATAGAGGAGAAGAAGAGAAAATAGAATATTCTATTTTCTCTTCTTCTCCTCTTTTTTTCTTCTTTTTTTCTTCAATCTTCTCCTCTATTAATATCTTCTTCTCCTCTTTTTATTTCTTCTTCGTCTTCTTATTTTTTATCCGATATGTCATTGTCGATATACCCCGTGTCCCGATAACTTCAACACGAGGGGGGGTTCGACCTACCCCCTCCACGATAACATTATTTTCCCATGTATGTATGTCGTCGTTGTCGATATAACCCCCTCCCGGATAACTTCAACCGTGATAACTTATACCACGGGAGCACCCCCCGACCCTCTCGCTCGACCAAAACTCTCGAGGACACCCAAACCCTAGAAAAAAACGATGTCGGTCTCTTACCCCCTCCTGCTGCGGCCCTACTCTTGAAGCGTTGTCGAGGCCACCGCAAACCCGGAATAAGCTAGATCTACGTTTGCCACTAATATATCCAGATGTTGCCATGTTTGTGTAATAATTGCCATGTTGTAATATTTGCAGAAACAATGGAGTTCGGACGAGACGAGGAACAAGAACAGGTGTTGGGGGACATAATCTTAGCCAGAGGTGATGTCATGTCGTATCTTAACGACAATGATGGTCTGGAAGCAGAACAGGGTGAAGAAGAAGCAGGCTACGGTGATCGAAGAATGGAGGACCCAATGCTGGTGCAAGAAGGAGCCCGTGGTGACGGCTCCGGTGACTGAACAGAGTCCGGCCAGGTAAATATATTAGTTAAGCCTGTGATGACTAGCTAATTGATGCATTCATTATTTTGGTATGTACACATATTAATTAACTCTCGTCTAATTCTTGTTTTTTCTAGCCCTCCGGATCGAGCACAACTTTGGTAAAGAGACGTGCCCCGAAGAAAAATTTGCGCTCGGATGAAAGGTTTGAGATCACAGCAATCGCGCGCGATGGCATGCCGATTGAACCCATCCAAACAAAGGAAGCATTTGCTGCTGAGTGCGGAGTTCTTGTTAGGGACAAGATCCCGATCAGCATCCAGCAATGGTGTAAGCCTAAGAACGAAGACCCTGAGGTGTCTTATGTCAATTATATGCAGAAAGATGATCTTTGGACTGAGCTGAAGGCAAATTTCACCCTACCGCCAGAGGAGGATCCGGAGAAGCCAGTTAAAGAGCAATTAATCAAGTCCCATGCTCTTAAGAAGATGGCAGACCTATTCAGGAGGTGGAAGAATGAGCTGAAAACGTTTGTCGACAAAGAAGAGACACCAGAATTCATCGGCAGATATGAGAAGATCAGAGATCACTGGCCCGCATTTGTGGTCTACAAGACATCGGAAAAGAGTAAAAAGATGTCGGCGACAAACAAGAAAAATGTTGCAAAGAAGAAGCTTCACCATCGCATGGGGTCAGGTGGCTACCTCAAAGCCCGGCCTAAGTGGGCCAAGGCTGAGAATGATCTACTTGATAAAGGGATCGAACCAGAGACAATGAACTCGCCAGGCCGTTGCCGGACTTGGTTCTTCAGGGCTGGCAGAACCTTGGACCCTGTATTGGGGAAATGTGTTTGGACGGAAGAGCAAATGAACATACCAGTCAAGAAGCTAAAGCACTATATCGATGCAGCGCAGCAAGGGACGTTCGTTCTAGACAGAGAGAACGACGAGCTCACAATGGGCCTTGGGAATCCTGAGCACCCTGGACGGACACGAGGCACGCCAGGCTCCATTCCATGGAAGGCTGGTTTTCCGGACGCAGGCGATTACACATGCCAGGAGAGGAGGAAAAAAGTGGAGCATGCCCAAGTTTAGACGCTGCACGAAAGGGTTCAAGCGCTAGAGGAGCGAGAAGTAGCTCGCAGCAAGCGACCTGCCGAAACTACCCCCGAAGCTACCCCGCCATCTCAGCGGAGAAGTAGCGTGGCTTCCACCGAGCTGCTTCAGCCAGAGCATTTCTTGACGGCTCCTTCTAGCTACCCCGTGGATGCTATCACGGAGTCTCAACATTGCCACCTTATGACGCAATGGCAGAACTTCAAAGTCAAGGCGGCCATCGGCTCTGTTCGACCTACTGAACCCGGCGCAACTTTTCACTGTAGTACGATTCCAGAAGGATATGCCAGGGTGACGGTGGATGAAATAACGGAGGGATTTGAGGACCTCCAGCTTGACTACCCTACTGGTGAAGGGGAGACTCGGCTGGGTTCTTGTCTATTGACTCCATGCCTATGGCGGAAGGAGCTCATCAAGCTTCTGAACTGGACGCCTCCGCCTCCTCCTCCTCCTCCTCCTCCTCCTCCGGCGAGTCAGGCCACTCCGCCTCCTCCTCTGGCGAGTGATCAGGGCACTCAGCCTCCTTCTCCGGTGCGTGGCGGCACTCCGCCTCCTTCTCCGCCTGCGCCGGCGCGCCCGAGCAGCCAGCCTCCTTCTCCTTCTCCGCCTCGTCAGCAAGGGCGGAAGAGACCCTCCGCTACTCCGGCTGCTCCGGTGCGTCGTAGTCCTTCTCCTCCACCTCGTAAGCAAGGAAAGAAGACAGTCGTAGCCGCTCCGTCTGCTCTGCCGGCGTCTAGCAGTACAGCCAGAGGCGGGAGGCAATACAGATTCGGCCCTTCTCTGAAGACTCCAGAGAAGTTACCATACGAGAGGACCCCGGAGGAGAACGCCAAGATCGCATGAGCCGAAGTGAGGAACTTCTTTGAAGGGGTGAAAGCAAAGAAACATCCACCTCCGGAGGAGAAGGTAGATCCGATGAAAGCGAAGCGCACTCTGGCTGCCCTGAAAAAACCAGCAAATTCTCCGCCGAAAGGCAACTATGACCGCATAATTGAAAAGTTGTTTGTCGAAGCGGAGCGGTCGGGAAGTACAGTCAGTGATCAAAGGTCAAAAAAACGCCGAGCTAGGAAAAATATTCCCCAGCTCGGTGAACAAGCGAACCAATTGTGCCCCCAGCTCAAGGTGGCTACTAATGATCCAAGGATGGTGCCCGGTTATAGCATTCTTGGAGATTACCTGCCCGACAATGTACATTATGAGTTCTTGGAGGTGGAGGAACACAAATATGAGTACGGGAAGCCTCTTGTCAAAGATGAAAGATATCTAACAACGATGATGAGAAGATTCCATGATTGGTACATGAAAACCTGCAAAGAGTCTGCGGGGAGGAATACTTTGACGCTGAGAGTTAGAGAGGAGCATGACCTTGTTGGAATTTAACTGTTGAATGTTCCATTTGAGGAGCTCTTCCAGTTTTTCAATCAGAAGGCCCTCGATAAAGCAACGGTCACTTGCTACTATCTGTAAGTAGTACTACTTCTTTCATTAAGTCTCTCTATATAGGTCAGCTCTTTCATTGCATGTATTTATAATTATCCTCACTATATTATGCAGATTGAAGATTGCCGAATTGAGGACAAGACAAATCAGTGATATTGGTTCATTAACACAAATCTCATAGATGCAACTGAGGTTAAATATTGTGCCGAAGATACCGAGGACAACTTGCTACGATCGTTGGTAATAAATGAAAACAAAGATATAATAATCTTTCCTTACAACTTCAAGTGAGTGTTACTGTCTTGTGCATATTCGGTTTCCCTTATTAGTCTAGGTTATAGTAATGTAATTGATGAGTTATGCATGTGTTCGCAGCTTCCACTATATTCTCCTAGAGATTAAGCTTGAGCAGGGACTAGTAACCGTCTTAGACTCGAGACGAAAAGATCCCCAGGACTATGCGGACATGACTCGAATGCTAGAGAAGTAAGTTAAATCGATCATTATCCACCATATCAGCAACTTTGTTCATTTCCTGATATATCAAGTAATTGTTTTCTTTGTCTGGTAGGGTTTGGAGAAAATTCACCAAAAAAGCTTCGGGACTGACGAAGAAACTGCAATTTAGACACCCGAAAGTAAGTACTATAGTAACATGTTCCACGCATCTCCTAGTGATTCAAGCGCTAGTTTCATCAATACCATTTATAGCATGCTTGCTTATCAGTTTGATTGACCTCTATTTCTTGTTAAGTGGTTGTGGCAGGAACCCGTGAATAATTAAGTGGTTGTTAAGGTAAGCTTATTGGGCTATTAAAGTGCTCAACTATGATTTCAAACTTTCCAGTGAGAAGAGTTTATTTGACATTAGCTCGCTTGATGAATGGAGAACCCAAGCCTTTGAGAATGCCAAATTGTTTAAAGAAAAGGTTAAAGGATGGCATGAAAAAAGGATACAAAAGCGTGAGTTTAATGTAGGTGATCATGTTTTGCTATACAATTCTCGTTTAAGATTTTTTGCAGGAAAACTTCTCTCTAAATGGGAAGGTCCTTACATTATTGAGGAGGTCTATCGTTCTGATGCCATCAAAATCAACAACGCCGAAGGCACAAATCCTATGGTGGTAAATCATCAAAGAATCAAACATTATATCTCAGGTAATCCCATAAAATGTTGAGACCAATATAATTGACACCATAACACCGGAGGAGTACATAAGGGATACTTTCCAGAATGTTCAGACTCTGAAAAGGAATAGGTATGTGGTACGGTAAGTAAACCGACTACAAAATGTTTTGAATGGCAATTTTCTCTGTTTTGGAATATTTACAAAATTAGGAAAATTAAAAGAAGTTTGAAGAGCGCATGAGGCATCCACAAGGGTGGAGGGCGCACCCCCTGCCTTGTGGCCACCTCGTGTGCCCTCCGGACTCCGTTTTCTTGCACGATACTTCTTTTGGTCGGTAAAAATTCATTATATAATCTCCCGAAGGTTTTGACCACTGTACCACGGCAAAATCCCTTGTTTTTGTTTTGAGTTGTTTCTGTAGCCGAATTAGAGCAATATGTCGTCCCAAGATTCGGAGGGAGAGAGCTATGTGGATGATTACATTGCAAACCCCAAGGTCTATGGGGATTCCGAGCATTATGGTTGGACCACAGTGGAAGAAGAAGACTATGGTCCAAAGGGAAAGGAGGAGACAAGCTCAGATGAAGATGAAGTCCCACTACCCCATCCTAGGGACATGCACGTGGAGTTCAAAAATTCAAGTCTCCCTAACAAAGCAAACAAACCAAAGATCTAGTTTATCCCTTTTTGTCTCTTGTAGGAAAACAAATAGAACTATGTAAAAATATATTAAGGCTTGAGCAGGAGATCAATGACTCAAGGGAGGAAAATTCTATCCTCAAGCGCAAACTGAGAAAGAGGTACCCTACATCAACAACCCCATCATCACCACCGCTAAAGAAAGAGACATAAATGCATGGGTATGGGCACTCCCCTTGGCAACCGCCAAGCTTAGGGGATGTGCCCCGGTATCGTATCACCATCACACCTTTACCTTCATAGTTTTTCTTAGTTCGGACCTTTTGGTTATATCTTGATCTAGTAGAATAAAGTTTTAGTATGATCTAGCTTTGAGTTTTGTTTCGATATCTATCTATCTAATCGAGTCCTTCAGTTATATACAATAAATAGTAGTTTTGAGTTGAGGGCTTTGTTTTCTTGCTATGATCTTAAGGAAATAAAATAATAAAAGAAAGAATAAAAGGAAATAAAAATATCATATATTGATCTTACGAAGAGTAATGAATTCACATATAAAGAGTATGATGAATAAAAGTTGTTGAGAGTTGACTGTCCGATTCAGGGCTTCGTAGACCGAAGATAGATTCGAACTCTAGGGTGCGTGCGAAGAACTCAACCTCCCCAGCCTGCCAGCTCGTCAATCCCATGGCCTAGGTCGATGAACTGAAGAAGAACGAGATGAGGCAGTTTAACCAGGTCCAGGCCACCTTGCGGTGTAATACCCTACTCTTGCTTGGTGGTGGATTTGCCTTGAGGTGGGCTGAGGATGAACTAGTACAGTGGTAGAACAACCTCAGGAGGTGTGTTCTTGTGCTGGTGTGGGTGTGGGTGTGGATGCTTTGAATCCGAATCCCCCCTCTCTCTATGGTGGTGGCTAGGCTATACTTATAGTGGCCTTGGTCCTCTTCCCCCAAAATGAAGGCGAGAAGGGATCACACAATGGCCAAATTCGAAGGGAGACAACTAGTACATCTTATCCTGATGAAAGGTGGTCAGCGCCTACAAAGCTTCTGGTCGTGATGCCGTGGTGGGCTGGGCGATGACCTCCATCTTGCCGTCCTGGCAGTCTTGGTCTTGTAGCATGGAAATGCAAACCTTTGGTTGATGCCTCGGGACTCCGCGCCTGCGCTTGCCTCTTTAGCACCAAAGAGGAAACCTGTTTGTGCTGGTCCCGCTGACGCTTGCCTGGCCTTGGTCGTCATGGCTTGCGTCATCCAAACCTCATGATGTGAGGGCTTGCATAGAAATCTCCACCCCTTAGGAGCGAGCCTAAGGGGGCCACTCCTTCTAGGGGTCTTGGTGGCATCCGCCTCATGAGGCTTGGCCCCTCGCAAGGGTCTTGTATTGTTGGTGCTAAAGGTGGGCCGTACCAGGCCGTCATTGGACCCACGCCGTGGGCCGCAGGCAGGCAAGTCTGGGTACCTCGGTTCCCAGAACACCGATAGTAGCCCCCGGGCCCAAGGCGTGCTTGCACTTGGCTCCGAGGAGAAGCCAAAGGGAAAGGGCAAAGCGCCACGAGCCCAACCACCTGCGACCTCGGTCGACGCATGGGACTTGATGGGACGTGGCGTCTCTGCTTCCCCATGCTGCCTCGGCAACCGTTCTACTTG
Organism: Triticum urartu; assembly: GCF_056163025.1. Lineage (NCBI taxonomy): Eukaryota > Viridiplantae > Streptophyta > Magnoliopsida > Poales > Poaceae > Triticum > Triticum urartu. The sequence continues at coordinate 394,257,340 of NC_141876.1, read as the reverse complement.
ACAAGAGCCTGCCACAAGCAAAAAAGAGTAATCATTACCGCGGATCATGGAGGCTGGCGGTTGACCTCCCTCTGGCTATAAATGGGGGAAGGGGTGCAGCCCCCTGCCCATCTCCATCTTCTTGCTTCTCACTCTTTTTTCTTCCTTCTTGTCTCACCGTCTTGCCAAGGTGTCCATGGCGCCAATGAGGAGGTTCTCTGCCGCGGAAAAGGGGAAAGCCCCCAAGGAGGGGTTGGGCAAGCCGCCTCCCAAGAGATCCCGCAGATGCCCCCGTAAGTACGCTGCGAACCCGACAGTGGCCCCTCGGGGGCGCAGGCACACCTCTTCGAGAGCAGGCGTCACCGCAGGTAGCCACGACGGTGCTTCCTCTCGCGGCACGAGCCGACGACGACAGGGCAACTCCTAAGATGGGGGGAGGCGCGTTGTGGTTGCCGGCCTCCTCGGCCGCGCTACCACCCGGCGGACGCGTTCCCGGAGTTCGTCGTGTGGTCGGAGTGGCCCGCTGGCATCTGGCCCCCGCTCCCGCGCTTCTTCGCGGGTGTGCTGCCAACCGCGGGGCTTGATGGCCTCTGGCTGTAGGCTGACAACTGCTACCGTAGGGCATCATGGGTGGGGGTCGAGCTCACCGCCACGGGCAACGCGTCCATGACCCGCAGTTGGCAGCCGTTTGCCCGCGCGCGGGGTCTAAGAGGGAGGTCCACCCTCCATTCCAGGTGCGACGGCCTTGCAACCCTCTACCTGAGGGTGTTTGGGGAAGAAGGCTGTCGTGCGGGTGTTGCCAGGAGGATGGCAGCGGCGACGACGAGCATGCCCTTGGCGACGGCCGCGATGACGATGAGGGTGAGCTTGCCCTTGGCGACGGCCGCGCCACCTCCAGCAGCGGAGGCTCCTCCTCCGATGAGAGCACTAGCGATGGCAGCTACGAAGAACCACCACGCCACCGGGCTCGGATCAGGGAAGGTGACGAGCCACCTCGCCGCCGTGCCTCGGTGAAGCAGGAGGAAGACTCATACTGAGCTCGGGAGCCGCTGGAACCTGGCCTCGGGAGCTACTGCAGTCGTGTGGCCTGCTTTTGTTTTTTCCTTTCTCCTGCATTTGAAAAAAGTAGAGGGCCCTGCTGGGGTGTGTAATGAACTACGATGCTCATGCCACTATGCTATGTTTGTTATTTTGATATTATGCCATGATACCTGTGTTTCCACCATGTGTGATTAGGGCACTTAGCTCGATGTGCTTGCGGTCGACTCTTGCGTCGCGAGGGTGTGCCTTTCTAGGGGTATCTTCCGAAGCTTCCTTCTTGAGGACCCGAGGGTTGTTGGGCCTCAAGGGACGTCTTGTAGTTGCATGGTTAGAAAGCCTCATGAGGCGCCTCGTCCTTCCTCAGACAAGCTCCTTAGTGTGGACTGGTTTTGGCTAGCACGCCACGTCGCAATGCCTGGGGGCACGGACTTAAGAGGGCGCGTATGTCCATGAGCTCGCTCGAGGGCGTCTCATGAGGATTAAGGGTACCAAGCTGGAGCGACAAGGCATCGGCGAGGTGTGGTCATGGGCGAGCCTAGGCGTGCACATCGTACCTAGCCCCCGCGTGCAGGACGCGCGAGGAAGAGCGATGGGCAACTGCCGCTCCTCCTAGACTTGGTTAGAGTGGCGAACAAAAACAGAAAGAGAGAAAACTTCCAACCCTAGCGATTGAAAGACACGAATCTCAAAATATCACTCAAGAAGTTGCAAACTAGCTACAGAAATCAAGCAAAAGAACAACCGCATCCGGCACCTACACTAGTCTTCTTGTCTTCCCACCAGCACGGAGCATGGGGCCTCCACTAGGACGTGGGTGGGAGCCCTCGTGAGGCCCAGGGGTGGCGCTCAGGAGACTCCGGGGCATGTACAACCCCAACTCATTATTATGTGAGAGTGTCATGAGCGGAGAGCTTCACAGGCATGGGGCCTTGCTTCATGGGAATAACTTCTGGTGGTGCTAGATGTTCTAGGCGTTCTAGATGGGGATCCCGTCCAGCGTCTCCAGGCACGCGGCCCCAGGCCTAGAGACACGGGCGATCCTGAACGGGCCCTGCCACATGGGTGAGAGCTTATGCAACCCTTCCATGGAGAGCACCCGCCTCGAGATGAGATCACCCACCTCGAGCGTCCTGGAGCGGACGCTATGGCAGTGGTACCACCGCAGCGCCTGCTGGTACCTCGCTGCTCGGAGCGAGGCCTGTCGGCGACGTTCCTCCCCCAGCACGAGGTCCATCCCCCGCAAGGCGTCCTGGCATGCCTCGTAAAACGCTAAGACCCGCGCAGAGCGATGCCTGACCTTGTGAGGGAGAACCGCTTCATCTCCGTAGATGAGGAAGAATGGAGTCTCTCCCATCGTCTTGGTCGCGGTGGTGTGGATGGACCACAGCACGGACTGAAGCTCATCGAGGCAGCCCTTGCCGCAGGCCTTGAGCTTCTTCTTGAAGGTCCTTGGCTTGAGGCCTCTCAGGACCTCTACGTTGGCACGCTCAGCATGGTCATTGCTGTGAGGGTGTGCCATCGAAGCGTAGCATATCTGCATTCCAAGGTTAGCGCAATATGTTTTGTAAAGGTTGCGGGCGAACTGCGAGCCATTGTTGGTGATGATGCGATTAGGGAACCCGAAATGGCTCACGAGGGCCTTGATGAACTTGATGGCCAAGCCAGCCGGGATGGTGCGGACGACCTTTACCTCGCCCCCCTGGTGAACTTGTCGATGGCAACGTAGAGGTAGCGATAGCCCCCGGGCGCTCGAGGGAACGGGCCCAAGATGTCCAGACCCCAAACGGCGAACGACCATGAGAGCGGGATGGTCTGGAGGCCCTAAGCGAGCTGGTGGATCTGCTTGGCATGGAACTGACAGGCATCACAGGATCTTACCAGCTTGGTGGCATCATCGAGCGCCGTGGGCCAGTAGAATCCACTGCAGAACACCTTGCCCATGAGCATGCATGATGAAGAGTGATGCTCGCAGTCCCCGCCATGTATGTCGGCCAATAGCTCGCAACCCTGCTCCCTGCAGATGCATCATAGAGAAACATTGTTTGGTCGTTTCCGGTAGAGCTCACCGTCCTAGATGCAGTACGCAGTGGCTTGGCGGGCCACATGCTGTGCGTCTTTCTCCTTCTCCGGCAAGAAGCCTTGGAGCAGGTATGCCTTGAATTCCTCGGTCCAGCACCCTCCTGAGGCTCAAGTGCGAGGAGCAGGCATGCTCCCGAGGTCGGGACGCAAGCTGGAAGCTGGGGCGCCTGAGAGGGGTGCTGGAGGGAGGTCTTCCTAAGGAGATGTTGGTCCCGCAGCGGGGGGAGCTGCCGATGGCTTGAAGAGCCGCTCCTCAAAGACGCCAAGCTCCTAAGGTAGATGCCGAGACGCCCTCTTGGTGATGTCGTCTGCCTCCTTGTTTGTATCGCGTGGCATGTGCTGCGATTCCAGGCCCAAGAACCATTTCTCGATTTTGCGCACCTCCTCGAGGTATGCCTCCATGTGCTTGTCCTTCGTTTTGTATGCTTTGTTGGAGAAGTTGACGAGGAGCTAGGAGTCGCCCCTGATGGTGAGGCGCCTCACCCCCAAAGCCGCCGCAGCCTTGAGGCTCGCAATCAGGCCTTCGTATTCTGTGATGTTGTTGGAGACCTTCTCGCCCTGCTGGAAACAGAGCTGCATGTCGTAGTAGAGCTTGTACTGGGTGGGCGAGATGAGCACGGTTCCAGCCCCCACGCCCTGGCGCACGAATGCGCCATCGAAGTACATGACCCAACCATCTAGTGATTCGCTTCCAGGCGAGAGGGAACGGTCCTCACCCACTTCTCGTTCGGGGGCATCAGTCCACTCCGCCATGAAATCGGCGAGGGCCGCACCCTTGATGATCTGGTGGTGCTGAATTCCAACTGGAATGCTTGCAACTCAATGTTCCATTCGGCGACCCTTCCTGCGGCATTAGGGCTCCGGAGCACCCTCTCTAGGGGGTAAGCTGATACAACCTTGATGGGGTGGCCTTGGAAGTAGTGGTGTAGCTTTCAGGAGGCGACGAGAAGCATGAGCAACAACTTCTGCGGCACGGGGTAGCGTGCCCGCGCATCGCGCAACACTGTGCTCATGAAGTACACCGGGTGCTCAACGAGGGCGGAGGCATTGGTGGGGTCCTATTCCTATCGAGGCTGGGGAGCCTCAGGAGCTTTGACATTTTTCAGGGTCGCCACGGCCTCGAGGCGTCATCCTCAAGAGCCCCGCCGATCGGTGGGTGGCGGAGGCCTCAGGAGTATCGTCTTGAGGCCGCGGCGCCTCAACCGGGTGCGAGGTGTGGCCCCGCGAGCCCTTGGTTGGGTGCTCCTCGCGGACCGCCACCAGCGCTGCGCTGGCAAAGTGAGGCGTGGCGGCTAAGTAGAGCACCAAAGGTTCAAGGGGGCGCGACGCTACCATCTCTGGCGGGCTGGTGAGGTAATTCTTGAGGTCTTGGAAGGCTGCATCATCCTCTGGAGTCCACTCGAACAGGCCCTTCTTTTTCATTAGCTTGAAGAAGGGGAGGGCACGCTCCCCCATCTTGGAGATGAAGTGCCCGAGCGAGGTTACGCAGCCTGCCAGCTTCTGCATCTCCTTGAGAGTTTGCAGCGGGCTCATCCTTCCTATGGCCTTGACTTTCTGTAGGTTGGGCTCGATCCCTCTGTGAGACTGTCGGTGTCAAAACCAGCGGATCTCAGGTAGGGGGTCCCGAACTGTGCGTCTAAGGCGGATGGTAACAGGAGGCACGGGACATGATGTTTACCCAGGTTCGGGCCCTCTTGATGGAGGTAATACCCTACGTCCTGCTTCATTGTTCTTGATGATATGAGTATTACAAGAGTTGATCTACCACGAGACCATAGAGGCTAAACCCTAGAAGCTAGCCTATGGTATGATTGTATGTTGTCCTACGGACTAAACCCTCCGGTTTATATAGACACCGAAGGGGGGTAGGGTTACACAGAGTCAGTTACAAGGGAGGAGATCTACACATCCGTATTGCCTAGCTTGCCTTCCACGCCAAGGAAAGTCCCATCCGGACGCGGGACGAAGTCTTGAATCTTGTATCTTCATAGCCCAATAGTCCGGCCAAAGGATATAGTCCGGATGTCCGGAGACCCCCTAATCCAGGACTCCCTCAGTAGCCCCTGAACCAGGCTTCAATGACGATGAGTCCGGCGCGCAGTATTGTCTTCAGCATTGCAAGGCAGGTTCCTCCTCCGAATACTCCATAGAAGATTTTGAACACCATAATAGTGTCCGTCTCTGCAAAACAAGTTCCACATACTACCGCAGAGAGAATAATATTTCCACAAATCTAATCTGCTGACGCGTTCTGACAGTACGACGTCATGTCATGGCTCGGTTATTATTCGAACCGCTTTTCTCAACCAGCACCGCACATAACATGGGGCGGTTTTCTTGACACGTCTTGTCAAAGCAGAGATCGTGTCCCCCTTATTACGGGATTCAAATCAATACAGATGTGGGTAACCCAACTGCGCCATCAATTATGGCGCCTCGGGAATAAACGATTTTAGCAGGCAAGTGGGGAGACGCATCGCCTCTTTCGCCCGTATAAAGGGACAAGGATTTACCCCCTTTTACCCACGCCTTCTACCTCCTCGCTTATCCATTCTCACGCACTCGAGCTCCAGCGCCCAAGCTCGCGTTCTAATTCTCAAACCACTCCAAACATGTCCGGAGCAGGAGGCAAGTGGATGGTCTCCTCCATCAGGGAGGAGAACATCATATCTGGCCGCGGATATCGTGCACTGGCTTCCAGATCTAGGGCAGATCATCCCAACGCATGAGCCCCATGAGAGGGTAGTTTTTCTTACCCACTTTGTCAGCAGACTGGGATTTCCTCTCCACCCGTTTGTCCGTGGGCTCATGTTCTACTATGGGCTGGATTTTCATGATCTGGCCCCAATTTCATCCTCAACATCTCGCGTTTATCGTCGTGTGTGAGGTCTTCCTCCGCATCAAGCCCCATTTCGGCCTGTGGCTGAGGACCTTCAATGCCAAACCGAAGGTGGTGGTCGGCCAGCAAGCGGAGTGCGGAGGCGCCATGGTGGGCAAGGTGCCTAATGTCACCTGGCTCAAAGGCTCCTATGTGGAGACCATAAAGGGGTGGCAATCGGGGTGGTTCTAAATCACCAAGCCGTGTGACACCAACTGGGTGGCGGCCCCCAAATTCCGATCCGGAATCCCCACACGGCTTACCTCCTAGAAAGAGAAGGGCCTGTCCTGGGGTTCCTCGGTAGAGCTGACCGGACTCCAGACCTGCATGAAGAACATGATGAGGAAGAAAATCAAGCTTGTCAACATGGTCCAGGTCATGCTCTTCCGCCGGATTCTCCCGTGTCTACAACGGGTATTCAACTTGTGGGAGTTCGACCCGGCCAAGCACCAGACACTACGAGAGCTCTATGGCACGATGCACGAGGATGTCTGGAGGTTGCTGTTCAAGGGCGCCGAGGTACCTCCTTCCCTCACCGAGGACCGCGGACTCAGCGCAAAGTGACGCGCCAATCCGGTTAGTTTTTATATTTCATAGGGTATCCATTTGCCCCAGTTTAATCATGTGCGGGATCTAAGCCTTCCGTGCCTTTAACAGGACTGGGTAAAGATAGCGGAGCAGATCGATTGCCCCACCCCCCTGCCGGAAGATCCTGCAGATGCTCTCCTAACGGAGATGCTGGTTCCGACACCTTATGAGGTGCCGGTGAAGAACGCTAAGAAGAAGGCCGCAGGGACCCGAAAGGGTCTCCGGCGCAAGATTGTATCAGACTCATCGTCCGATAACTCCGACGCGCCCTCCTCCATTGAAAATAAGGAGGAGGTAGAGGAAAGTTCTCCCCCGCCAGCCGGGGGAGACAAGAAAAGGAAGGCCGACCCAACCGGGGAGGCCGAAGGGTCCAAGAAGGGCAGGACCCTCCCTCCGGACTGCTCCACGATGGCCGCCTACAGCGGCGACGAGTGGCTACCCAGGGTCAAGCCCTTGGCGAAGTCGTAAGTATCCGGACACCATAGTAATTCATAGTATGTTTTACTGCACTGCTCCTGCTCATGCTGAACATGATTATGCAGTCCGTCCCGAGCTCATCTCGACGTATCTTCGTCGAGCGGTTCGTTGGACTCGTAGGATATGAACAGCGGTTCTCTTTCGACCGCCTCCACCCCTTGCCCTGCGGACAACGTCGAGGTGTTGTCTCAACACACACCAGGCCAAGGGGAGGCAGTCCTGGGGGCGCCTCAAGGCGACCTTCCGGACCCTGGGCGCAAAGGGAGCCGGACTCCCATGGGCTCCAGGTTCGGCCCCCAGTCGAACACTGCACCGGAATCTTCGGTGGTTTCGGACTCCAGCGGGTGACCCCCTGTTAAGGGGGGTAAGACGCCCGTGCCGGTGTCCTCTGTCTATCTAGAGGCACTGGACAACTTGCCGGAAGCGCTTCGCAGCGCTTCCATCGACGAAGAGCATCATACTATCATAAGTGCGGTGATTGAGAAAGTTCAGTCCGCCAAAAACAGACTGACTGAAGCTTGCGCCAGCCTCCTAACAGGTTTTGAGGTAAGCAATCAAAATATAAAAATATTACCGCATAGATAGTAGCCCCTGATGCTCTGTTCGGCATTCGAGTAGAAAGGCCGAATAGAGGATCAAATGATGACTCAGGTGTCTAATCAGAATATATCTATGTGTAAGTGCAGGCTTCACTGCTGGCCGCTGCCGCACGTACTGCGGAGGTCTCTGCGCTGAAGTAGGACCTGGAGCGGTCCGAGAACGAGCTTGGGCTTACCAAGAGGCAGCTCGAGGAGAGCAAAGGTAAGCAATACCTTGTCTATATAAAATAAAAGAAGTTCGGTGTTCGGTTGTAAAGTAATAGGATCATCGTGGATTTGCCAGGGGCCACGACCGAAGTGGCAACCTTGAGGGAGGCGCTGTCCGAGGCTGAAGACAAAGCGGCCAAGGAGCGCATTGAGCGGGAGAAGCAAGAAGCCCGAGTAGGCGAGGTGCACCAAGAGCTCGAGGCTCTCGCCAACAATCACAAGTCCTTGGAGCTTGACTCTAAGACGCGAGAGTCCGAGCTCACGCAGGCGCTTGAAAGCGTTTGGAGCGCAAAGGCCGAAGCCCACAAGGCCCTTCAGGAGATTGATGCGGTGAAGAAGATAGCGGCGGGTAAGGCATTCATTATGCAAAGCAAGCATTTGAAGGAAACTTTCCTTTTTCTTACCCGAGTTCGGAGCTCTCCAGGAGCGTTTGAAGATCTTCCCCGCAGTGTACTGGATGCCGCAGAGTTTTACCGAGCTAAGGAAGGGAGCTCGACGAAGAAGTTGTTCTGGTCTCAGTATACTGGGACCGAACACCCCGTGCCCTTGAGCGACCAGCTGAAGCAGTTGGTCGAGCTTCACAAGGCGGCCGAACAAGCCATGAGGGGCCTTATAATCTGGATGTCGCCTGGCGAGCCCCTGTCCGGCAGCTACTTCGGTTTGGTGAGGCGGCTCGTCGACGCCTGCCCACGTCTTGAAGTCATAAAGCGGTCTGCTGCATCGAGGGTGCGTGCAGGGATTTTGCCCGGGCGAAGGTGCACTGGGTGAAGCTGGACGCCATGAAGCTGGTGAAGGAGGGGCCGCCGGAGGGCAAGGAGCATCGCTGCCCCGAAATGTATTATGAGAGTGTCCTGAAGGGTTCCCGCCTTGTGGCGGATGAGTGTGCCAAGGATGTAATTTTTGAATGAACATGCTCATGTGATCCTGTAATATGAAATGAGTTCATTTGTGCCATGCGACGCTTTTTTAATTTAAAATATTACCTTCTGTGCGGCCGTTTATAAAATCTGAGAGTTGGCCAGTCGTCGGCTTCTGCCCCCATGTAACTAGTACTGGGGTGTTCGGGATAAACCTGAGCACTCTTTACCCGAATTTTGGGTCCTTTAAAGGAGGTGTTTAGCGCAACGAACCAGGCAATCGGACTATAATGCTTTATCACTCTCACTTAGCCATAGAAGTCTACAATTTTTAATTCTGGCGAAGCCCCTGGTATTCGGAAGGCCGGATTTGGGGTGCTATACACGCCTAAGCCGGACAAGGCCGACTCCTCACCCAAAGCGGAAAAAGTCTTTAAGAACTTGAGACCTCTCGAACAGCGACCAGTCTCTCGCCTTATCATGACAGTCAGTTTTCGGCTTTCTCTACTGAGGTGCTCATCTGAAAGAACCGGGACACAATCGCAGTAGTTCTCCCACCGCTACCTTAGCTGATATAGCGGAACATAAGGTACCAAAGCATGGGAGCCGGGCAAACCCAACTATTGACCCAAGACATGATTCGGAGCTGATGCATATAATGCTATAAGTTCGGGGTGCCGCACTGTCGAAAGTGTTTGGACTTCTCGTGCCATATTATGGGGTAAACGAAAGCCCCTGGCGTACTGACCGTACCCGAATTTACGGGTGCGGATTGTCATAAATGGATATAAAGGAAAAAAGGAATGAATAATGCAATAATAGACTAATGCTATGCATTGTTATTTAAATAATACGTCGAAGCGTACTGGTACAGGTAGTGCAATAAGCAGAAGGTAGGACTATTCGAAATGTCCTATCCAAGGGCAAGCTGCGTATGGATAGTAGAAAGCGGGTATTATTATTAGAGACCACCTGGGGGTTCCCGTGTACATCTTAGCTTCTTGTCGCCTTGGTTGTTCCTTCCCGTAATGTGTCCGGCAATCATACTACCGGAAAGGGCTTCCAGAGAGTTAGGCCCTGAAAGAGAAAAGAAATGATTAAGATATACAACCCCTAGGGCGGTTAAGCCGCATTGCGGGACGTGCCCTGATCGTGCCCTCGCCTATGTCCATGGTATTTTCAGTGCGTAATTATGTATGTGCGGCACGAATTTCGTCGCATGTGCGGCACGAATTTCGTCGCTTGACTGGGACTGGGACGGGGGCCGAATTGCTAGGCGAGCTTTGAACGTGCCAGGTGATCCTGTTGCAGTTTACTCCGGACACGCTTGAAGGTGTTCCGGGGTTGTATCGCCGAATTAGTGGTTTGCCTTGAAAGGCTGCTTTGTGCTTCTGCTGCGAGGGCTAGAGTGTGCTCTTCCGTGCGGAGCAAGCGTTCTGTATTTCCATTCAGTGTTATGACCCCCCGAGGTCCTGCATCTTGAGCTTGAGATATGCGTAATGCGGTACAGCATTGAATTTTGCAAATGCAGTTCGTTTGAGCAGTGCATGATAGCCACTTCGAAACGAGATGATGTCGAAGATTAACTCCTCGCTTCGGAAGTTGCCCGGTGATCCGAAGACCACTTCCAGTGTGATTGAGCCCGTGCAATAGGCCTCTACACCTGGGATGACGCCCTTAAAGGTGGTTTTGGTGGGTTTGATCCTCAAGGGATCGATACCCATTTTTCACACTGTATCATGATAGAGCAGGTTCAGGCTGCTGTCGCCATCCATAAGGACTCGAGTGAGATGAAATCCGTCGATGATGGGGTCTAGGACCAGTGCGGCGGATCTGCCATGACGGATACTAGTGGGGTGATCCCTGCGATGAAAGGTGATCGGGCAAGCAGACCATGGGTTGAACTTTGGGGCGACGGGCTCCATCACATAGATGTCCCTTAGTGCACGCTTCTGCTCCCTCTTGGGAATGTGGGTTGCGTATATCATGTTCACCATCTTCACTTGTGGGGGGAACCCCTTCTGTCCTCCCGTGTTCGGCGGCCGGGGCTCCTCCTCGTCATCACTATGCAGCCCCTTGTCCTTGTTTCCGGCATTTAACTTGCCGGCCTGCTTGAACACCCAGCATTCTCTGTTGGTGTGATTGGCTGGCTTGTCGGGGGTGACGTGGATTTGACACGAGTGATCCAGTATGTGATCCAAACTAGATGGAGCCAGAGTACTTCTTTTAAATGGCTTTTTCCGCTGACTGGATCTAGAGCCTCTGAATCCGGCATTGACTGCCGTATCCTCGGTGTTATCGCCCTTATTGCGGCGCTTTGGTCTGTTACGACATTGTCTGCCGTTGGCATATTTGGTATCCGAAGTGCCCGGATTCCTCGATGTGTTATTGCTGCGAGCCAGCCAGCTATCCTCGCCTGCGCAAATGCGGGTCATGAGTGTCGTGAGGGCTGCCATAGACTTCGGCTTCTCCTGGCCAAGGTGGTGGGCAAGCCACTCGTCATGGATGTTGTGCTTCAATGCTGTGAGGGCCTCTGTGTCCGGACAGTCGACAATTTGGTTTTTCTTAGTCAGGAACCGAGTCCAGAATTGTCTGGCAGATTCCCCTGGCTGCTGAGTTATATGGCTCAAGTCATCAGCATCTGGTGGTCGCACATAAGTGCCCTGGAAGTTGTCACAGAATGCGTCTTCCAGATCCTCCCAACTGCCGACGAAGTCTGCTGGCAAGCTATTCAGCCAATGCCGAGATGGTCCTTTGAGTTTTAGTGGGAGGTACTTGATGGCATGTAGATCATCACCGCGAACCATGTGGGTGTGAAGGAGGAAATCCTCAATCCATACAGCGGGATCTGTTGTACCATCATATGATTCGATATTTATGCGTTTGAAACCCTCCGGGAATTCGTGATCCATAACTTCATCAGTGAAGCATAGGGGGTGTGTGGCGCCTCTGTGCTGGGCTATATCATGATGCAGTTCATATGAGTCTTGTCTGCTGTATTCGGCCCGGCCGGATTTTCTTTTGGTGTATTCAGCACGACGATCATCGTCCCGTCTTGGGGCGCGTGCTCGTGACCTGTATATTGACCTTGCAAGTTTTTCCTTACTCTCCAATACGTCTCGCAGGTCCCGTGTGTTGCCCCGAGCCTTGGTATTTTGGATTGAGTGGCGGTGGGGTGCAGGCTGAAGTTCAGGCTGAAACGCCTCTTTGGCTCGGCCACGTAGTGGCTGGTCAGCCACATTGTACACTGGTGCATGGGGTTTCAATGCTTCCTCCTCGAGGTGCGGTAGCAACCCGCGTTTTGGGTAACTCTTGGAGGGGTGCTCGAGTTCGTATTCCTCGCCCGCAAGGACTTCGGTCCATCTGTCTGCTAGCAAGTCTTGATCAGCTTGAAGCTGTTGTTGCTTTTTCTTCAGGCTATTTGCTGTGGCCATAAGCCGGCGCTTGAAGCTCTCCTGCTCGATGGGGTCCTCAGGAACAATAAATTCTTTGTCGCTGAGGCTCGCCTCGTCTTCGGAGAGGGGTATGTAATTGTCCTCCTCCGGTTCTCCGTCTGCTGCCTGCTCTGGAGGGCTGGCTTGTACATCCTCCGTCTCTACATCATGCTGGAGGGGATTGTGGTTGTCTTTGGCACTATCCACAGTGTTACTATCCCCTGTGCTGGTATCACTACTTTTGCTGTGGCGGGACTTAGAGCGGCGCTGCTGACGTCGGCGCTTGGGTTGCTTCTTGGAGGGCTCGTCCTCCGCTGTCTCGTCACCATTGCCTTCTTTAGGGGTGTCCACCATATATATGTCATATGATGAGGTAGCGGTCTAGCGCCCTATGGGCGGTGGTTCCTGCTCGTCTCCTGCATCGTCGTCCATACTGTCGATGTCTTCGGAGTCGAAGTCGAGCATGTCGGTTAAATCATCGACAGTGGCTACTAAGTGGGTGGTGGGTGGGCAGCGAATTTCTTCGTCGTCCGCATCCCATTCTAGCCGGACATAGTTCGGCCAAGGTTCTCCTGAAAGGGAGAGAGACCTTAATGAATTTAGCACATCGCCGAACGGTGAGTGCTGAAAGATATCCGCGGAGGTGAACTCCATGATCGGCGCCCAGTCGAATTCGACGGGCACAGATGTAAGCGGCTCGGAGTCCGTGGCCGGAGGTGAATCCTGTGGTTTGGCGACACGACTCTCATACGGGGTGAAGTCAGTATCCGGCTCTATCGCCACTGAGACTGCGGCCTCCATGGCGGGGTCTATCACTGCGCTCTCGGATGGCACGATTTCCTCCGGATTGACGGCAAGAGTAGTGGCAGATGCGGTCTCCTGAATATTGTCCGACGGCAGAGTTACGTCATGCTCGTCGTGACTATGCGGCACACCTGACATGGGCTCAAATCCGTCGAAGATCAAGTCTTCGCGGATATCGGTAGTGTAGTTTAAGTTTCCGAACCTGACCTGATGGCCAGGGGCGTAGCTCTCGATCTGCTCCAGATGGCCAATCGAATTGGCCCGCAGTGCGACCCCGCGGAATACGAAGATCTGTCCGGGGAAGAAAACCACACCCTGGACCGCATCGTTACCGATGATTGAAGGAGCCATCGAGCCTTATGGTGACGGCACAGTGGAACTCTCAATGAAAGCACCAATGTTGGTGTCAAAACCGGCGGAACTCGGGTATGGGGTCCCGAACTGTGCATCTAAGGCGGATGGTAACAGGAGGCAAGGGACACGATGTTTACCCAGGTTCGGGCCTCTTGATGGAGGTAATACCCTACGTCCTGCTTGATTGTTCTTGATGATATGAGTATTACAAGAGTTGATCTACCACGAGATCGTAGAGGCTAAACCCTAGAAGCTAGCCTATGGTATGATTGTATGTTGTCCTATGGACTAAACCCTTCGGTTTATATAGACACCGGAGGGGGCTAGGGTTACACAGAGTCAGTTACAAGGGAGGAGATCTACACATACGTGTTGCCTAGCTTGCCTTCCATGCCAAGGAAAGTCCCATCCGGACACAGGACGAAGTCTTCAATCTTGTATCTTCATAGCCCAACAGTCCGGCAAAAGGATATAGTCAAGCTGTCAGGAGACCCCCTAATCCAGAACTCCATCAGTGACACCAGGGAGCCCAACAGCTTGCCAGACGGGACGCCGAACACACATTTCTCTGGGTTGAGCCGCAGGTTTACCATGCGCAGGCTGGCAAAAGTCTCCTATAGATACTCGATAAGTCTTCTCGCCTCCAGAGATTTCACCACTATGTCGTTGATGTATGCCTCGGCGTTCCTCTCGAGCTGCTTGGCCCAAGGCAATGTGCATTAGCCGCTGGAAGGTTGCTCAAGCATTGCGCAGCCCGAACGGCATGCACATGTAGCAGTACACCCCACACGGGGTCAGAAAAGCCATCTTCTCAACGTCATGCACCACCGTCTTGATTTGGTGATAGGCCGAGAAGGCGTCCAGGAAGCATTGCAAATCACACTCGGCGCTGGAGTCGACGATCTGGTCAATGCGCGGAAGAGGGAAAGGGTCTTGGGGAGAGGCCTTGTTGAGGTTGGTGAAATCGACGCACATGCGCTCCTTGCCTCCCTTCTTGGGGACGATGACTGGGTTCACGAGCCAATCCGGGTGCCGCACATCCCGAATGACCCCAGCCTCCTGCAGCTTGCTGGTCTTCTGGACGATGAATGAGTGCTTCTCCGGGGCTTGCCTTCGTACCTTCTGCTTCACAGGGCGTGCGTTGGGGCACACCATCAGGTGGTGCTCGATTACCCCACGGGGGACCCCGACCAGGTCCACTGCTTCCCACGCAAACACGTCCTTGTTTGCGCGGAGGAAGCTGACCAGCGCCTCTTCTCGGTCTGGAGGGAGGCCAGCGCCTATGGTGAAGGAGGATCCCGATCTCCCACCTTCATCGACCGGCACCTGCTTCTTTGCTGGTGCAGCTCCTGGGCCCTCCGGGGCTCCCTCCTCGCAGGGCCGCGCGGCCGCCGCAGCCCTGAAAGCGAGCTTGAGGGCCGAGAGCGCGTCCTTGGTGTCCCCCGCCACGTTGAGAAATCCGCTGCTTCCCAGCATCTTCATGAGGTTGTAGCCAGGATGGGTTGCCACCATGAACTTGGCCAAGGTCGGGTTCCCGAGAATGGCGTTGTACGCGAGGCCGATGCGGGCGATGTCGAAGTCGATGAGCTTGGTGCGGTAGGTGTCGCGGGTGCCAAAGGTGACGGGGAGGCGGATAGGCCCCAAGGGGCAGGTGGAGCCGTCAACAACCCCGGAGAAAGGCTTGGTGGGCGGAGCCGGCTGTGGGGCACATGAAGTAGGCCGAATGCTTCCACGGAGAGGACATTGAGGCCGGCGCCACTGTCAATGAGGGTCTTGGTGACCGCTATGTTGCAGATGGTGGGAGTGTAGAGCATCGGGAGCGTGCCGGTGCTGGCCATGATCGTGGAGTGGTCCGTTGAGTCGAAGGTGAGGTTGGCCTTATGCGCCACCCAGCCCGGGGGAGCTCCCCGCTCCGCATAGGCAGTGACAGAGTCATGGATTTGGGGGTCCTCAGGTGTCTGGCCTATTCGATATGGGCCGGACTGATGAGCCTTGAAGATAAAGCAGAAGATTGTCCCCCGTGTCCGGGTAGGACTCCTATATGCGTGGATGGCAAGTTTTGTGTCCGGATCTGTTGTCTCCTTCCTCTGCAAACTGACTCTGTACAATCCTAGGTCCCTCTGGTGTATATATAAACCAGAGGGTCTAGTCCATAGGGGCTATCAGAATAATCATAGGCTACACAACTCGGGTTTATCCATTACGATCTCGAGGTAGACCAACTCGTGTAACCCCTATACACATATAATACAATCAAGCAGGACATAGAGTTTTACCTCCTTCAAGAGGGCCCGAATCTGGGTAAACTTCGTGTCTCTATTGTTCCCTGTTACCATTGATCCTTAGATTCATAGCTTGCCCCCCCACCCAAGATCTGCCGGTTTTGACACCGACATTGGTGCTTTCATTGAGAGCTCCGCTGTTTAGTCACGAAAAGCGATCCATGGCTTGCCTTGTCATCAACAACGATATCACTTCTAGAAGGAGCCTGACTTCGGGACAGGTCCTCCAGATCAGCGGTTTCACCATGGGTGCCCACACGGCCATCAGGCCGACGGCGTCCCCAGCAATCGCCAAACATTGCCTCCGCATTGGTCTCGAGCACTCAAAAAAGATGGATCCGACAGACATCTCGTCCTTAAATGAGCTGTTAGACCGCATCGCCGCCCTGGGGCTTTTAATGGATTATGATCGGATCGGGCTTAAAACTAACCAGAGGGAAATCAATTCCCCATCGGTCACTCACCTGGTGGCGGTCATCGAGGAACGAACCAAAAACGCTTCTTCCTCCAAGCTAAGAACCAGGTATGTTTGGATCTCCAAACCCATTGTTGGTGTCAAAACCGGCAGATCTCGAGTAGGGGGTCCTGAACTCTATGTCTAAGGCGGATGGTAATAGGAGGCGGGGGACACAATGTTTACCCAGGTTCGGGCCCTCTTGATGGAGGTAATACCTTACTTCCTGCTTGATTGATCTTGATGATATAAGTATTACAAGAGTTGATCTACCACGAGATCGCAGAGGCTAAACCATAGAGCTAGCCTATGATTATGATTGTTGTCGTCCTATGGACTAAACCCTCCGGTTTATATAGACAACGGAGGGGGCTAGGGTTACCCAGAGTCAGTTACAAGGGAGGGGATCTACATATCCGAATTCCCAAGCTTGCCTTCCACACAAAGGAGAGTCCCACCCGGACACGGGATGAAGTCTTCAATCTAGTATCTTCATAGTCCAACAGTCCGGCCAACGTATATAGTCCGGCAGACCGAGGACCCCCTAATCCAGGACTCCCTCTGTAGCCCCTAAACCAGGCTTCAATGACGATGAGTCAGGCGTGCAGATCGTCTTCAGCATTGCAAGGCGGGTTCCTCCTCTGAATACTCCATAGAAGATTTCGAACACAACGACAGTGTTCGGCTCTGCAAAACAAATTCAACATACCATCGAGTATAATATTTCCACAAATCTAATATGCTGACAACTTTTCATAACGTGACATCACGCCATGGCCCGGTCATTATTCGAACCATTTTTCTCAACCAGCTACTGCACATATTGCGAGGCGGTTTTCTTGGAATGTCTTGTCGAAGCAGAGATCGTATCCCCTTATCACGGGATTCTCATCAATACGGGTGTGGGTAACCCAACCGCGCCATCAATCACGGCGCTTGGGGAATAAGCAAGTTTACCAGGTAGGTTGGGAGGCACATAGTTTCTTCCTCCCTTATAATGGGACAAGGACTCCTCCTTTTCACCCACACCTTCTTCTTCCCTGCCCATCCATTCTCGCGCACTCGAGCTCCAGCGCCCAAGTTCGCATTTTCTCCAAAAAAAACCACTCCAAACATGTCCAGAACGGGAGGAAAGTGGATGGTCTCCTCTGTTACGGAGGAGAACATTATGAAGCTCCGGGAAGCCGGATACCTGGCCGCAGATATCGTGCACCGGCTCCCAGACGTGGGGCAGATCATCCCTACCCCCGGACCCCACGAAAGGGTTGTATTCCTAACCCATTTCGTCCGCGGGCTCATGTTCTACTACGGGCTGGACTTCCACGATCTAGCGCCCAATTTCATCCACAACATCTCGGCGTTTATCGTCATGTGCAAGGCCTTCCTCTGCATCAAGCCCCACTTCGGCCTGTGGCTGAAGACCTTCAATGTTAAACCGAAGGTGGTGGTTGGCCAGCAAGCGGGGTGCGGAGGTGCCATGGTGGGCAAAATGCCCAACGTCACCTGGCTCGAAGGCTCCTATGTGGAGACCATGAAGGGGTGGCAATCGGGGTGATTCTACATCACCGAGCCGCGTGACACCAACTGGGTGGCGGCCCCCGAATTTCGATATGGCATCCCCATGCGGCTCACCTCCTGGAAAGAGAAGGGCCTATCCGGGGGTTAATCGGTGGAGCTGACCGGACTCCAGAACTGTGTTAAAAACATGATAAGCAAGAAAATCAAGCTTGTCAATATGGTCCAGGTCATGCTCTTCCGCCGGATCCTCCCGTGTCAAAGACAGGCATTCAATATGTGGGAGTTCGACCTGGCTAAGCACCAGACACTGTGAGAGCTCTTCGACACGATGCACCAGGACATCTGGAAGGTGCTGTTCAAGTCCACCGAGGTACCTCCTCCCCTTACCGAGGATCGCGGACTCAGCGCAAAGCGCCCTGCCAATCCGGTGAGCTCCTTATATCTCGTAAGATGTTTCTTTCCCCAGTATAATCATGTGGGGCATCTAAGCCTCCACGCCATTTAACATGACTGGGTCACGACAGCAGAGCGGATCGATTGTCCAACCCAACTTCCCGAAGATCCAGCAAGGGCTCTCTTAACAGAGATGCTGGTTCCGGCACCCTATGAGGCGCCGGAGAAGAAGGCCAAGAAGAAGGCCACGGGGACCAGGAAAGGTCTCCGGCGCAAGGTCGTATCGGACTCATCATCCGATAACACTGAGGTGCCCTCCTCCCACGAAAATGAGGAGGAGGAAGAGGAAAGTTCTCCCCCCCAGCCAGGGGAGACAAGAAAAGGAAGGCCGCCACGTCAGGGGAGGCCGAAGGGTCCAAGAAGGGAAGGACTATCCTTCCGGACTGCTCCACAACGGCCGCTTTTAGCGATGAGGAGTGGTTACCCAGGGACAAGCTCCTGGCGAAGTCGTAAGTATCCGGATACCATAATAGTTCTTGGTATGTTTTATTTTATTGCTTCTTATCATGCCGAACATGATCATGCAGCCCATCCAAAGTCCATATCGATGTATCATCTTCGGTTAAGTCTTTGGGCCCGTTGGAGATGAACAACGATTCACTCCCGACCGCCTGCTCCCCCGCCCTACGGACGACGTCCAGGTGTTGTCTCAAAGGGTACCGAACAAAGGGTAGACAGTTCCGGAAGCGCCCCAAGGCAACATTCCGTACGCTGGGCGCACGAGGGGCAAGACTCCCATGGGCTCTAATGCCGGGGGCAGCAAGTCTAGCCCCCAGTCGAATATTGTGCCAAAACCTCCAATGGTTCCGGATTCTGTCAGGCGACCCCTCACCAAGGGGAGCAATGCGGCAGTGCTGATGGCCTCTGTCCATCCAGAGGCATCGGACAATTTGCTGGAAGCGCTTCGCGGCGCTTCCATTGACGAAGCGCACCACACTATCATGAGTGTGGTGGTCAAGAAGGTTCGGTCCGCCAAAAGCGGACTGACTGAAGCTTGTGCTAGCCTCCTAACAGGCTTTGAGGTAAGTAATCAAATTATGAGAAAATATTACAACATTGACAGTAGCCCCTGATGCTCTGTTTGGTGTTTGCAAAGAAAGGCCGAACACAGGATCAAATAATAATCACAGGAGTCTAATCAGAATATGTCTATGTGAATAAGCAGGATTCACTGCTGGCCGCTGCCGCTCGCACGGCGGAGGTCTCCACACTGAAGCGGGACCTTGAGCGGTCCAAGGAAGAGCTCAGCCTTACCAAGAAGCAGCTCGAAGAGAACAAAGGTAAGTAATACCTCGTCTGTTTATTGATAAAGAAAAAGAAAAGTGGTTGTTAGATCATATTGTCATGAATTTTGCTAGGGGCCACGACTGAAGTGGCGGCCCTGAAGAAGGCGTTGTCCGAGAGCGAAGGCAAAGCGGCCAAGGAGCGCACCGAGCACGAGAAGCAAGAGGCCCAAGTCGGCGAGGTTCAGCAAGACCTCCAGTAGTTTGTCAAGAAGTACGAGTCCTTGGAGCGTGACTCTAAGAAGCAAGGGTCCGAGCTTGCGAAGGCCCTCGAGAACTGATGACCCACAAGTATAGGGGATCTATCGTAGTCCTTTCGATAAGTAAGAGTGTCGAACCCAATGAGGAGCAGAAGGAAATGATAAGCGGTTTTCAGCAAGGTATTCTCTGCAAGTATTGAAATAAGTGGTAACAGATAGTTTTGTGATAAGATAGATTGTAACGAGCAACAAGTAACAAAAGTAAATCAAGTGCAGGAAGGTGGCCCAATCCTTTTGTAGCAAAGGACAAGCCGGAACAAACTCTTATAATAGGAAAAGCGCTCCCGAGGACACATGGGAATATCGTCAAGCTAGTTTTCATCACGTTCATATAATTCGTGTTCGATACTTTGATAATTTGATATGTGGTTGGACCGGTACTTGGGTGTGGTTCTTACTTGAACAAGCATCCCACTTATGATTAACCTCTATTGCAAGCATCCGCAACTACAACAAAAGTATTAAGGTAAACCTAACCATAGCATGAAACATATGGATCCAAATCAGCCCCTTACGAAGCAACGCATAAACTAGGGTTTAAGCTTCTGTCACTCTAGCAACCCATCATCTACTTATTACTTCCCAATGCCTTCCTCTAGGCCCAAATAATGGTGAAGTGTTATGTAGTCGACGTTCACATAACACCACTAGAGTCTAGACAACATACATCTTATCAAAATATCAAACGAATACCAAATTCACATGACTACTCATAGCAAGACTTCTCCTTTGTCCTCAGGAACGAACGTAATTACTCACAAAGCATATTCATGTTCATAATCAGAGGGGTAATAATATGCATATAGGATCTGAACATATGATCTTCCACCAATTAAACCAACTAGCATCAACTACAAGGAGTAATCAACACTACTAGCAACCTACTAGCACCAATCCCGGACTTGGAGACAAGAATTGGATACAAGAGATGAACTAGGGTTTGGAGATGAGATGGTGTTGGTGAAGATGTTGATGGAGATTGCCCTCTCCCGATGAGAGGAGCGTTGGTGATGACGATGGTGATGATTTCCCCCTCCGGGAGAGAATTTTCCCCGGCAGAACAGCTCTGCCGGAGCTCTAGATTGGATCCGCCAAGGTTCCGCCTCGTGGCGGCGGAGTCTCGTCCCGAGAAGTTCCTCTTTATTTTTTATCATCGAAAGACCTCATATAGGAGAAGATGGGCATCGGAGAGCCACCAGGGAGCCCACGAGGTAGGGGGGCGCGCCCTAGGGGGGGCGCCCCCCACCCTCGTGAGAAGGGTGTGGGCCCCCTGGCCTTCATCTTTGGCATGGATTTTTCTTTATTTCTTTTAAGACGTTCCGTGGAGTTTCAGGACTTTTGGAGTTGCATAGAATAGGTCTCTAATATTTGCTCCTTTTCCAGACCAGAATTCCAGCTGCCGGCATTCTCCCTCTTTATGTAAACCTTGTAAAATAAGAGGGAATAGCCATAAGTATTGTGACATAAAGTGAAATAACAGTCCATAATGCGATAAAAATCGATATAAAAGCATGATGCAAAATGGATGTATCAACTCCCCCAAGCTTAGACCTCGCTTGTCCTCAAGCGAAAAGCCGATAACAATAAATATGTCCTCATGTTTAGAGGTAGAGGCGTCGATAAAAATAAAATACGGACATGAAGGCATCATGATTATTCTCATAACGGCAACATATATAGATTTTTTCATATGATTAATTATGTTCAATTGATGATCTATTCACAATGCAAAAGTATAAATCATAAACCTTATTGGGCTCCGACAAACTATAATATCAGTCATTGAAGCAATTGCAATTTATCATAACATCGGAAAGAGTCTATGTCAGAGCTAAAAAGCAAGTCCACATACTCAACTATCATTTAGTCCTCCATAATTGCTAACACTCACGCGATACTTGTGGTTACGGAGTTTTAATTGGACACAGAGAAAGATAGGGGCTTATAGTTTTGCCCCACAACCTTTTACCTCAAGGGTAATGTCAACAATAATGGTTCATGCTCCCCTACATCCAATTATATATATATATATATCATGTTCTTTCCAACATGCTGAGCTTGCCAAAGGATAAAATGCAAAAAGAAAAGGTGAAGATCACCATGACTCTTGCATAAGGTAGAAGATAATAATAAAGGATAGGCCCTTCGCAGAGGGAAGCAGAGGTCTCCATGCGCTTTTATGGTTGGATATATAAAATCTCAATGTGAAAGAACGTCACTTTATATTGTCCCTTGGGATATGAACCTTTATTATGCAGTCCATCACTTTTATTACTTACACATCACAAGATCGTATAAAGCTTATTTCTCCCACACCAATCAGTCATACATATTTAAGGCAATTTTTATTGCTTTGCACCGATGACAACTTACTTGAAGGATCTTACTCAATCCATAGGTAGATAAGGTGGACTCTCATGGCAAGACTGGTTTAAGGGTATTTGGAAGCACAAGTAGTATTTCTACTTGGTGCTGAGAATTTGGCTAGCATGAGGGGGAAAGGCAAGCTCAACAAGTTAGAGGATCCATGAAAACATAATTTATCTCAGATATAAGAAATACATAACTCATTACGTTGTCTTCCTTGTCCAACATCAACTCTTTAGCATGTCATATTTTAATGAGTACTCCCAATCATAAAAGATGTCAATGATAATATATCTATATGTGAAAACCTCTCTTTCCTTATTACTTCCTATTAATTGCAACAATGACCAAAGCTATGTCTGCCAACTCCCAACAACTTTTAATCATCATACTATTTCTATGTGAAGTCATTACTCTCAATAAGATCAATATGAACTTTTTGTTTCTTTTTATTCTTTTTTCTCTTTGTTTTATTCACCCAAGATCATGGCAAAATAATAAAGCCCTTGACTCAACACTAATATTTATTATATATAGCTCACGGACTCGATTACATAGAGAGATCATAAAGAAAAACTCAAAACTAGATCATGCCATAAACTTTATTCTACTAGATCAAGATACTACTAATACGATTGAACCAAGAAAAACAGTAAAGATAGGAGTTGTGATTGTGATACGATACCGGGGCACCTCCCCCAAGCTTGGCAGTTGCCAAGGGGAGTGCCCATACCCATGTAATTATATCTCCTTGGTTGGTGAAGAAGGTGGAGGTGACGGATAATCACACATCGAGCGTAAGAGGTCCTCCAGCTTGTGAATAATGCCCTTGAGTGCGACAATATGCTCCTTCAACAAAATATTTTCTTGTGTGAGATACTTGTTTTGAACACGAGCCAACTCAATCATCTTGAAAGCTTCGATCTCAGTTGGGGTAAGAAGGTTATGATCAATTTGAAGGGTGTCTTCTGCTGCTGGAGCTTGATCCTCCGTGGCCTTCTTGATCCTTTCATCCTTGTTGACCTTTGTGGGTTCTTCCCTCTTCAGATCTATCTTCATTAGCCAAGCATCATTGTCACCATTGTTGGAGGAGGGAGACGACATGATGCCTAGCCTGGAAAACCCTGACAGAAAACAGCTCGAAATGAAGACAGAGGAGGTTTGCGTGATAAGGGAGTCAAAACCTCCGGGAGAATATATAATGAATTTTTACCGACCAAAATACGTAACGTGCAAGAAAACGGAGTCCAGAAGGCACACGAGGTGCTCACGAGGTAGGGGGCGCGCCCAGTGGGTAGGGCGCACCCACCACCCTCGTGGGGCCCTCGTGTCCTTCCCGG
The DNA here is from genome assembly GCF_056163025.1 of Triticum urartu. NCBI lineage: Eukaryota > Viridiplantae > Streptophyta > Magnoliopsida > Poales > Poaceae > Triticum > Triticum urartu. The sequence continues at coordinate 394,234,086 of NC_141876.1, read as the reverse complement.
ACTGCTACTTATTTTTTCTATTTTTCTAAACATTCCAAAACAGAGAAATATTGCCTTAAAAATTGTTTTGGAGTCGGTTTACTTACCGTACCACATACCTATTACTTTTCGGAGTCTGAAACGTTCGGAAAAGTGTCCCTTATGTATTCCTCCGGGGTTATGGTTTCAATAATATTGGTTTCAACATTTATGGGATTACCTGAGATATAATGTTTGATTCTTTGACCGTTTAGCACCTTCGGATTTGTGCCCTCGAAGTTGTTGATTTTTATGGCACCGGAATGATAGACCTCCTCGATAACATAGGGGCCTTCCCATTTAGAGAGAAGTTTTCCTGCAAAAAATCTTAAACGAGAGTTGTATAGCAATACATAATCACCTACATTAAACTCACGCTTTTGTATCCTTTTGTCATGCCATCTTTTGACTTTTTCTTTAAACAACTTGGAATTTTCATAAGCTTGGGTTCTCCATTCATCAAGTGAGCTAATATCAAATAACCTCTTCTCACCGGCAAGTTTAAAATCATAGTTGAGCTCTTTAATAGCCCAATATGCCTTATGTTCTAGTTCGAGAGGTAAGTGACATGCTTTTCCATAAACCATTTTAAACGGAGACATACCCATAGGATTTTTGTATGCAGTTCTATAAGCCCATAATACATCATCAAGTTTCTTAGACCAATTCTTTCTAGACCTATTAACAGTCTTTTGCAAAATTAATTTGAGCTCTCTATTGCTCAACTCTACTTGACCACTAGACTGAGGGTGATAAGGAGATGCAATTCTATGATTAACATCATATTTAGCAAGCATTTTACGGAAAGCACCATGAATAAAGTGTGAACCACCATCAGTCATTAAATATCTAGGGACTCCAAACCTCAGAAAAATAACTTCCTTAAGGATTTTAATAGAAGTGTTATGATCAGCACTACTAGTTGGAATAGCTTCTACCCACTTAGTAACGTAATCAACAGCAACTAGAATATGTGTGTATCCATTAGAGGCAGGAAAAGGTCCCATATAATCAAAGCCCCAAACATCAAACGGTTCAATAACAAGTGAATAATTCATAGGCATTTCTTGACGTCTACTAATATTACCAATTCTTTGACATTCATCACAAGACAAGACAAGCTTACGGGCGTCCTTGAAGAGAGTAGGCCAATAAAAACAAGATTGCAATACCTTATGTGCAGTTCTATCTCCAGCGTGGTGTCCTCCATAAGACTCGGAATGACACTTGCGTAGGATCTGTTCCTGTTCATGCTCAGGTACACAACGTCTAATAACACCATCTACTCCTTCCTTATAAAGATGTGGGTCATCCCAAAAGTAATGTCTCAAATCATAGAAGATCTTTTTCTTTTGTTGGTATGTGAAGCTAGGTGGTATAAACTTAGCAACAATATAATTAGCATAATCAGCATACCATGGAGTACTACGAGAAGTACTTATAACATTTAATTGTTCATCAGGAAAGTTATCATTAATAGGTAGTGGGTCATCAAGAATATTTTCTAACCTAGACAGGTTGTCTGCAACGGGGTTCTCAGCTCCCTTTCTATCAAAAATATGCAAATCAAATTCTTGTAGCAAGAGAACCCATCTAATAAGTCTAGGTTTAGCATCTTTCTTTTCCATAAGATATTTAATAGCAGCATGATCAGTTTTAATAGTTACTTTAGAATCAACAATATAAGATCTGAACTTATCACAAGCAAATACAACTGCTAAGAGTTCTTTTTAGTAGTAGCATAATTTCTTTGAGCATCGTCTAGAGTCTTACTAGCATAATGAATAACATTTAATTTCTTATCAATTCTTTGCCCTAGAACAGCACCTACAGCATAATCACTAGCATCACACATAATTTCAAAGGGTAGGTTCCAATCAGGTGGTTGAACAACTGGTGCAGAGACTGATGCTTTCTTAAGTATTTCAAATGCTTCTACACAATCATCATCAAAGACAAATGGTATATATTTTTGCAATAAATTAGTCAGAGGCGAAGAAATTTTTGAGAAGTCCTTAATGAACCTCCTATAAAATCTAGCGTGACCAAGGAAACTTCTTATACCTTTGATTTCCTTGGGACATGGCATCTTTTTAATAGCATCAACCTTGGCTTTATCAACTTCAATACCTCTTTCAGAAAATTTGTTCCCAAAAACAATAGCTTCATTAACCATAAAGTGGCACTTTTCCCAATTCAAGACAAGATTAGTTTCTTCACATCTCTGCAAAACTCGATCAAGATTGCTCAAGCAATCATCAAAAGAGGAACCATAGACAGAAAAGCCGTCCATGAAAACCTCACAAATCTTTTCACAAAAGTCAGAGAATATAGCCATCATGCATCTTTGAAAGGTAGCAGGTGCATTACACAAACCAAAAGGCATACGTCTATAAGCAAAAGTACCAAAAGGGCATGTAAAAGTAGTCTTTGATTGATCTCTAGCCGACACAGGTATTTGAGAGAAACCAGAATAACCATCTAGAAAGCAATAGTGTGTATGTTTGCATAATCTTTCTAGCATTTGATCAATAAAAGGTAAGGGGTAATGATCTTTCTTAGTATCTTTATTTTATTTGCGGAAATCAATTACCATCCCATAACCTGTGATAATTCTTTGTGGAATCAATTCATCTTTATCATTAGGAACAACAGTAATACCTCCCTTCTTAGGGACACAATGGACAGGACTTACCCACTCACTATCAGCAACGGGATAGATTATACCTACCTCCAGAAGCTTTAGTATTTCTTTTCTTACCACTTCTTTCATTTTAGGGTTCAGACATCGTTGAGGATCACGAACTGGTTTGGCATCTGCTTCCAAATTTATTTTATGTTGACATAGAGTGGGACTAATGCCCTTAAGATCATAAAGAGTATATCCAATAGCAGCACGGTGCTTTTTCAGAGTTTTCAATAATCTTTCTTCTTCATGCTCTGAATGGTTAGCACTAATAATAATAGGATATATCTTCTTTTCATCAAGATAAGCATATTTAAGATTATCAGGCAATGGTTTAAGCTCAGACATGGGATCACCCTTGGGTGGAGGAGGATCCCCTAAAATCTCAACAGGCAAGTCGTGATACAGAATAGGTTCCTGTTCAAAGAATACTTCATCTATTTCCCTTCTTTCATTCATGAACATATCATTTTCATGGTCTAGCAAATAGTGTTCTAAAGGATCACTTGGAGGTACGGCAATAGAAGCAAGACCAATAATTTCATCCTTACTAGGTAATTCTTCCTCACGATGTTGTTTACTAAATTTAGAGAAATTAAACTCACTAGGTAATTCTTAGTGCAGTCTATGGTAGCATTGACAGTATTTAAGAAGGGTCTACCAAATATAATTGGACAAAAGCTATCTTGCGGAGAAGTAGGAACAAGAAAATCAGCAGGATATTTAGTTTTCCCACACAAGACATCAATATCTCTAACAATTCCAATTGGTGCAATAGTATCTCTATTAGCATGTTTAATAGTAACATCAATATGTTCTAACTCGACAGGTGCAATTTCATTCTTAATTTCTTTGTATAAAGTATGAGGTATAACACTAGAACTAGCACCCATATCACATCATCCATGATAACAATGATCTCCTATTTTAACAAAAATAACAGGCACGCCTACCACATGTCTATGTTTATCCTTATCACAAGGTTTAGCAATTCTAGCAGCTTCACCTTCGAACTGAATAACATGCCCATCAATATTATCAGACAAGAGATCTTTAACAATAGCAATATTAGGTTCTACTTTAACTTGCTCAGGAGGTGTATAAGTTCTAATATTGCTTTTATGAACAACAGTTGAAGCTTTAGCATGATCCTTTATTCTTACAGGGAAAGGTGGTTTCTCAATATAAGAAGTAGGAACAATAGGATCATTATAAGTGACAGTCTTTTCTTCAACTTTAATAGGTGCAGCTACTTTTACTTCTATGGGAGGATGATATTTAAACCACTTCTCCTTAGGGAGATCAACATAAGTAGCAAAATATTCACAGAAAGAAGCTACTATCTCAGAGTCAAGTCCATATTTAGTGCTAAACTTACGGAAAATATCAGTATCCATAAAAGATTTAACACAATCAAACTTAGGTGTCATACCTGACTCCTTACCTTCGTCGAGGTCCCAATCTTCAGAGTTGCGTTTAATTCTATCCAATAAATTCCATCTGAATTCAATAGTCTTCATCATAAAAGAGCCAGCACAAGAAGTATCGAGCCTGGTGCGATTGTTTTCAGAAAGCTGAGCATAAAAACTTTGCATAATTATTTCTCTCGAGAGCTCATGATTGGGGCATGAATATAACATTGATTTAATCCTCCCCCAAGCTTGAGCGATGCTTTCTCCTTCACGAGGCCAGAAATTATATATATAATTGCGATCACGATGAACAAGATGCATAGGGTAATACTTTTGACAAAGCTTCAATCTTTTATAGTCCCACGATCTCATATCATCACATAGCCTATACCATATCAATGCGTCTCCCTTCAAAGATAAAGGGAAGACCTTCTTCTTAGCAACATCATCGGGTATACCTGCAAGCTTAAATAATCCACAAACTTCATCCACATATATTAAGTGCTCATCAGGATGCTTTGTTCCATCTCCTGTAAAAGGATTAGCTAGCAGTTTTTCTATCATACCCGAAGGATACTCATAAGGAATTTCATTTTCAATAGGTTTAGTAGGTTGAGGAGCAACTCTTTCCTCTACTGGAGGGGGTGAAGATACCCCGAACAAGCCCCTCAGAGAATTACTTTCCGTAGTAACAAGTGACAGTAAATTTCAGCACACTATATAAATTATTCCTTACCAAATTCCACCTACCAAAGGCGCTACACTCCCCGACAACGGCGCCAGAAAAGAGTCTTGATGACCCACAAGTATACGGGATCTATCGTATTCCTTTCGATAAGTAAGAGTGTCGAACCCAACGAGGGGCAGAAGGAAATGATAAGCGGTTTTTAGCAAGGTATTCTCTGCAAGTACTGAAATAAGTGGTAATAGATAGTTTTGTGATAAGATAGATTGTAACGAGCAACAAGTAACAAAAGTAAATAAGTGCAGCAAGGTGGCGCAATCCTTTTATAGCAAAGGACAAGCTGGAAAAAACTCTTAGAATAGGAAAAGAACTCCCGAGGACACATGGGAATATCGTCAAGCTAGTTTTCATCACGTTCATATGATTCGCGTTCAATACTTTGATAATTTGATATGTGGGTGGACCGGTGCTTGGGTGTTGTTCTTACTTGAACAAGCATCCCACTTATGATTAACCTCTATTGCAAGCATCCGCAACTACAACAAAAGTATTAAGGTAAACCTAACCATAGCATGAAACATATGGATCCAAATCAGCCCCTTACGAAGCAACGCATAAACTAGGGTTTAAGCTTTTGTCACTCTAGCAACCCATCATCTACTTATTACTTCCCAATGCCTTCCTCTAGGCCCAAATAATGGTGAAGTGTTATGTAGTCGACGTTCACATAACACCACTAGAGTCTAGACAACATACATCTTATCAAAATATCGAACGAATTCCAAATTCACATGACTACTCATAGCAAGACTTCTCCCTTGTCCTAAGGAACGAACATAATTACTCACAAAGCATATTCATGTTCATAATCAGAGGGGTAATAATATGCATATAGGATCTGAACATATGATCTTCCACCAATTAAACCAACTAGCATCAACTACAAGGAGTAATCAACACTACTAGCAACCTACTAGCACCAATCCCGGACTTGGAGACAAGAATTGGATACAAGAGATGAACTAGGGTTTGGAGATGAGATGGTGTTGGTGAAGATGTTGATGGAGATTGCCCTCTCCCGATGAGAGGAGCGTTGGTGATGACGATGGTGATGATTTCCCCCTCCGGGAGAGAATTTTCCCCGGCAGAACAGCTCTGCCGGAGCTCTAGATTGGATCCGCCAAGGTTCCGCCTCGTGGCGGCGGAGTCTCGTCCCGAAAAGTTCCTCTTTATTTTTTCTCATCGAAAGACCTCATATAGGAGAAGATGGGCATCGGAGAGCCACCAGGGGGCCCACGAGGTAGGGGGGCGCGCCCTAGGGGGGGCGCCCCCCACCCTCATGAGAAGGGTGTGGGCCCCCTGGCCTTCATCTTTGGCGTTTATTTTTCTTTATTTCTTTTAAGACGTTCCGTGGAGTTTCAGGACTTTTGGAGTTGCGCAGAATAGGTCTCTAATATTTGCTCCTTTTCTAGACCAGAATTCCAGCTGCAGGCATTCTCCCTCTTTATGTAAACCTTATAAAATAAGAGAGAATAGCCATAAGTATTGTGACATAAAGAGAAATAACAGTCCATAATGCGATAAATATCGATATAAAAGCATGTTGCAAAATGGACGTATCAAGAACACACAAAATGCCAAGGCTGAAGCCCAAAAGGCCCTCCAGGAAATTGAGGCGGTCAAGAAGATAGAGGCTTGTAAGGCATTAATTATGCAAAGCAAGCATGTGAAGGAAACTTTCCTTTTACTTACCCGAATTCATAGCTCTCCAGGAGCGTTCGCAGATCTACCTAGCAGTGTGTCGGATGCTGTGGAGTTGTATCGGGCCGAGGAAGGGAGCTCGACGAAGAAGTCGTTCTGGTCTGAGTATACTGGGACCGAACATCTGATGCCCTTGAGCGACCAGTTGAAGCAAGTGGTCGAGCTTCACGAGGCGGCCGAACTGGCCATGAAGGGCGTCATAGTACGGATGTGGCCTGGCGAGCCCCTTCCTGGAAGCTATTTCGGCCTGGTAAGGTGGCTTGTGAACGCCTGCCCACGGTTTGAAGCCATAAAGCGGTCCGTCTGCATTGAGAGTGCGCGCAGGGCTTTTGCCCAGGCGAAAGTGCACTCGGCGAAGATGGACGCCGAAAAGCTGGTGAAGGAGGGCCCCGGAGGGCAAGGAGCATCGCCACCGCGAAAAGTATTATGACAGTGTCCTGAAGGGTGCTCGCCTTGTGGCAGAGGAATGTGCTAAGGATGTAATATTTGAATGAATGTACTCATGTGATCCAGTAATGTGGAACGAGTTCATGTGCGCTATGTAACGGTTGTTAATTTAAAATTTTACCTTCTATGTGGCTGTTCATAAAATTTGAGAGTTGGCCAGTCGCCGGCTTCTGCCCCCATGTAACTAGTACTAAGGTGTTCGGGATAAACCTGACCACTCTTTATCCCAGTTTTGGGTCCTTTGAAGGAGGTGTTCAGCACAACGAACCAGGCAATCGGACTATAAAGCTTTATCACTCTCACTTAGCCATAGAAGTCTACAATTTTAAATTTCGGCGAAGCCCCTAGTATTCGGAAGGCCGAACTTGGGGCGCTATGTACGCCTAAATCAAACAAAGCCCACTCCTCGCCCAAAGCGAAAAAAATCTTTAAGGATTTGAGACCTCTCGAACAGCGACCGGCTCTCGCCGCATCATTACAGTCAGTTTTCGGCTTTCTCTACTGAGGTGCTCGTCCGGAAGAATCGGGACACAATCGTAGTAGTGCTCCCAGTGCTACCTTAGCCGATATGGCGGAACGTAAGGTACCAAAACATGGGAGCCGGGCAAACCCAACTATTGACCCAAGACATGATTCGGAGCTGATGCATATAATGCTATAAGTTCGGGGTGCCGCACTCTCGAAAGTGTTCGGACTTTTCATGCCATGTTATGGGGTACACTGGTCGTATCAGAATGTACGGGTGCGATTTGTCGTAGATGAGCAGACAGGGAAAAAAGATAAAGGAATGCAATAATGAGCTAATGTTGTACATTGTAATTTAGATGCATAAATGTAGTGCAATAATTAAAAGATAGGACTATTTGACATGTCCTGTCCAAGGTCAAGATGCGTGTGGGTATGCAAAACAGGTATATCGATCATTATCAGAGACCACCTGAGGATTCCCTTGTACGTCAAAGCTTCTTGCTTCCTTGGTGTTTCCTTCCCGTGACGGGTCCGATAATCAGACGATCGGAGAGGGCCTTCAGAGAATAGGGGCCTGAAAGGAAGAAAATGTTAAAGGTATACGGGTCCTGAAGCGGTTGAGGCGCATTGTGGGCCGTGCCATGGTCGTGCCTCCACCTATGCCCATGGTATCTTGAGTGTGCAATTATGTATGCGTGGCGCAAATTTCGCCACATGACTGGGACTAGGACGGAGGCCAAATTGCTAGGCGAGCTCTAAACATGCCTAGCGATCCTCTTGCAGGGTACTCCGGACTCGCTTGAAGGTGTCCGGGGTCTTTTTCGCCGAATTGGCGATTTGCCTCATAAGGCTGCGTTGCGCTTCTGCTGCGTGGGCCGCAGTGTGCTCCTCCATGCGGAGTGAGCGTTCTGTGTTTCCATTAACTGTTATAACCCCGCGAGGCCCTAGCATTTTGAGCTTGAGGTATGAATGCGATACCGCATTGAATCTGGCAAATGTTGTTCTTCCGATCAGTGTGTGATAGCCACTGCGGAAGGCGACGATATCGAAGATTAACTCCTTGCTTCGGAAGTTGTCCGGAGATCCAAAGACCACTTCTAGTGTGATTGATCACGTGCAATAGGCCTCTACACCTGGGATGACACCTTTAAAGGTGGTTTTGGTGGGTTTGATCCTCGAGGGGTCTATACCCATTTTGTGCACTGTATCCTGATAGAGCAGGTTCAGGCTGCTGCCACCGTCCATGTGGACTGGAGTGTGGTGAAATCCGTCAATGATGGGGTCAAGGACCAATGCGGTAGAACGGCCATGATGGATACTGGTGGGGTGGTCCCTGCGATCGAAGGTGATCGGACAAGAAGACCATGGGTTGAACTTTGGGGCGACTGGCTCCATCGCATAGACGTCCCTCAGTGCACGCTTCCGTTCCCGCTTGGGAATATGTGTTGCGTATATCATGTTTACCGTTTTCACTTGGGGAGGAAATTTCTTCTGTCCACCTATGTTCGGCGGCCGGGGCTCCTCCTCGTCGTCGCTATGCAGCCCCTTTTCCTTGTTTTCTTCATTCAACTTGCCGGCCTGTTTGAACACCCAGCATTCTCTGTTGGTGTGCATGGCTGGTTTATCGGGGGTGCCGTGAATTTGACACGAACGGTCGAGTATGCAGTCCAAGCTAGACGGGCCCGGATTGCTTCTTTTGAACGCCTTTTTCCACTGACTGGATTTAGAGCAACTGAATCCGGCATTAACTGTCGTGTCTTCGGCGTTGTCGCCGTTGTTGCGGTGCTTGTGTGTGTTGCGATGTGGCCTGCCGTTGCTATCTTTGGCATCTAAAATGCCAGGGTTTCTTGATGTGTTGTTGCTGCGAGCCAGCCAGCTATCCTCGCCTGCACAAAAGCGGGCCATGAGTGTCGTGAGGGCTACCATGGATTTCGGCTTTTCTTGGCCGAGGTGTCAGGCGAGCCACTCGTCGCGGATGTTATACTTAAATGCCGCTAAGGCCTCGGCATCCAGACAATCGACAATTTGGTTCTTTTTAGTTAGGAACCGAGTCCAGAATTTCCTGGTTGATTCCCCTGGCTATTGGGTTATGTGACTCAAGTCATCGTCATACGGTGGTCGCACATAAGTGCCCTAGAAGTTGTCAAGGAATGTGCCCTCCAAATTCTCCCAACTGCCAATGGAGTTTGCCGGCAGGCTATTGAGCCAATGATGAGTAGGTCCTTTGAGTTTTAATGGGAGGTACTTGATGGCATGTAGATCGTCACCGCGGGCCATGTGGATGTGGAGGAGGAAATCTTTGATCCATACCGCGGGGTCTTTTGTACCATCATATGATTCAATGTTCACGGGTTTAAAACCTTCTGGGAATTCGTGATCCATTACTTCATCAGTGAAGCATAGGGGGTGTGCGGTGCCTCTATGCCGGGCTATATCACGACGCAGTTCATACGAGTCTTGTCTGCTGTATTCGGCCCGGTCGGATTTGCTTTTAGTATCCGGCATGACGGTCGTCGTAACGCGTTGGGGCGCGCCCCCGTGATTCGTAGATCGATCTTGCATGTCCTGTCTTGTTTTCCAATACATCTTGTAGGTCCTACGTATTACCCCGGGACTTGGTATTTTTGTTTAACTTGTGACGGGGTGCGGGCTGGACTTCAGCCTGACATGCCGCTTTGTCTCGGCCACGAGGTGGCCGGTGTAACACCCACGATGCGGCTCTATCTCCCACGTGTCGGAGCACTACTTAGAGGCAAAACCGCATTGTAGGCATGTCGCAAGAGGGGTAATCTTTACACATCCCATGTACTGAATAAGAAAGAGGTACAGAGTTGGCTTAAAATCGCCACTTCACACAATACATAAATATAGCATTACATCATCCAGAATACAATCAAGGTCCGACTACGGAACCAAAATAAAGACAACCCCAAATGCATAACATCCCCGATCTCCCCAACTGGGCTCCACTACTGATCGTCTGGAAAGGAAAGGTAGTAACGTCCTGAGTCCTCGTCGAACTCCCAGTTGAGTTCAGTCGCATCTCCTAAAATGACATCATCGGCACCTACATCTGGTTTTGGAAGTAATCTGTGAGTCACAGGGACTCAGCAATCTCACACCCTCGCGATCAAGACTATTTGAGCTCATGGGTAGGAAAAGGCGGTGAGGTGGAGCTATAGCATGCACTAGAATATATGGTTGATAACTCACGCAAATAAGAGCGAGAAGAGAAGCAAAGCATGATCGTGAACTAGAAGTGATCAAGAAGTGATCCTGAAACTACTTACCTTCAAGCATAACACAAGAACCGTGTTCACTTCCCGGACTCCGCCGAGAAGAGACCATCACGGCTACACATGCGGTTGATGAATTTTAGTTAAGTTAAGTGTCAAGTTTTCTACAACCGGACATTAACAAATTCCCATCTGCCCATAACCGCGGGCACGGCTTTCAAAAGTTCAAAACACTGCAGGGGTGTCCCAACTTAGCCCATCACAAGCTCTCATAGTCAACTAAGGATATTCCTACATCCAGGACGGCCCGATCAGACTCGGAATCCCAGTTACAAGACATCTCGACAATGGTAAAACAAGACCAGCAAAGCCACCCAAATGTGCTGACAAATCCCAATAGGAGCTGTACATATCTCGTTCTCAGGGCACACCGGATAAGTAATCCGTACAACTAAAACCAACCCTCGAGTTTCCCCAAGGTGGCACTGCAAGGGGCTCTAGTTTGGACCAACACTTAGAGGAGCACTGGCCCGGGGGTTTAAAATAAAGATGACCCTTGAGTCCGCGGAACCCAAGGGAAAAAATGCTTAGGTGGAAAATGGTAAAACCAAGGTTGGACCTTGCTGGAGGAGTTTTATTCAAGGCAATCTGTCAAGGGGTTCCCATTATAACCCAACCGCGTAAGGAACGCAAAATCAAGGAACATAACACCGGTATGACAGAAATTAGGGCGGCAAGAGTGGAACAAAACACCAGGCATAAGGCCGAGCCTTCCACCCTTTCCCAAGTGTATAGGTGAATTAAGTAAACAATATATAATAATGATATCCCAACAATAAACATGTTCCAACAAGGAACAAACTCCAATCTTCACCTGCAACTACCAACGCTATAAGAGGGGCTGAGCAAAGCAGTAACATAGCCAAACAACGGTTTGCTAGGACAAGGTGGGTTAGAGGTTTGACATGGCAATATGGGAGGCATGATATAGCAAGTGGTAGGTATCGAGGCATAGGCATAGCAATAGAGTGAGCAACTAGCAAGCAAAGATAGAAGTGATTTCGAGGGTATGGTCATCTTGCCTGCAAAGTTCTCCGAGTTGGCGTAAGCTTGATCCTCGTAAACGTACTGAACGGGTTCCTAGATCACGTACTCGTCGCCCGGCTCTACCCAAAGCAAGAACACAATCAAGGGAAAAATAATCAACCACGGTGCAATGCGCAAGCAACATGATGCAAAACATGGCATGATATGCGGGATGTAATATGCAATGCATATGCGTGCTCCGGAAGGAAAAGATTGAACCGGGCCTCAACTTGGAAAACCAAGAGCTCCGCTGTAAAGATGAGTTGATTTCGGTCGAAATCGATATAAATATCACCGGAAACGGATGCATGGTTTGCAAATGGCAAGCAAAACAATAATGGCATGATTCTGCGATTAACAGCACAATGCCATATAAAATGCATCAAGAAAATAAGCTATTGCACTCTAACATAGCAACAAAGCACATGGCAATGATCTACTCAAGATTCTTGACAAAAGATGAACACTGAGCTACTGCTAAATCACACAATAGCAGGTTCAAACAAGCATGGCAAAAGTGCAAAAGATATTAGCTTCACAGACTTAGTGAAAATAACATGTCAGGAATTAACATCAGGAAGCAAAGTTTAGAGCAAGATAACAACATGCTACAGATCAGATCATAGAAAAACAAGGCATGGCATGAAACTACTCAATGCATATAACAAAAGTCCCTTACTGACCATAAGCCAAAAGGGATCAGAAAATATGATGGCACCCATGTAAACATAGAAAGTTTCGTTAACAGATTTAGACTTAGCAGAAAACTGGACATTGCAAAAACAGAGTTACGTAGGCATGTTCGCGAGCTCGATGCACTCACCACAAGGCAATGACAAACTAAGCATACACCCAGCAAGAAGAGATGTTCAAGTAGCTAAACATGGAAAGAACAATCTCATAGCATGCATGGATCAACTACAACAACCTTGGCAAAATTGAATAACACGTAAACAATCTGCCAGGAACATTTTATAGCAAAAGTAGAGCAAGATTGAGTCATGCTAGGTTACTCCATAATTGCAAACAAAGACATGGATGGATAGAACATAACAATGTCTCAAAATCATCCTTAATTAACATGCTCAAAAGAGGCATGGATCACTTTGTAGCAACATGAATACATGGCATAAAAATAACATCAGGGAAATGACTTGGAAGAATTCTAAGTCCCTGAAATCAGCAACATCATGAGAGCTACTTTGCATGCTTGTGCTATTCACCACATTGATCACAAAAATACATGGCATACACCCCCTGTAAAGATGGCATGGCATAGCCCAAAACACATGTAGGGCTCAAGTTCATAGGAGGCACAGATTAATCATTGCAAAAATGACAAATGCTCATAATCTGCTAAGAAAACAGAAACTAACATTTTATAGCACTCTTGCAACAACATTTTAGGCTTCACGATGGACTCAAACAAGCATGGTGCAATGGAATGAAATGAGGAGGACAACCAGACGAACATTTTGATATCTCATACACATCAAACGGAGCAATATGCATGAAGTTATGACAGTTCAAACATGCACACATAATGTGAAAATCCTGGGACTTAGCCAAAAATATACCCTCGTGGAAAACTGGACGGGACGGTTCGAGGATGAGCAGATTCGGGGACGGGGCGGCGTTTGGATGGTGGCCTGGTGGATCTCGTCCCGATCCGGGGGAGCCTCGCCAGAGTTGACCGGGGAGGTGGCCGGAGATGGCGGCATCGAGCGGGCCGGCGAGGTGCGGGACGGGTGGTGGCGCGCGGGGGCATGCGGGAGCACGCGGCGGCAAGCGAGGTCGACAAGGAAGGGGATGGGCAGAGCTCGGCTCGCCGGCGGGAGGAGCAGGGCGGCGGCGCGGCGAGGACGCGGGCGGTGGGCCCGATCTGGCTGCGGGGGCTGGCTACGGGCCGGACGGGCCGGATCGGCGGAGGCGGCGAAGTGGGGCTCGGCCCGGTGATGTGGCACGCCGCGATTGGAGGAGGTTGACAGGGGCGGACGCGTCCGGTCGGAGCGGACACATCCGGCGGCGCGGTGGAGAGGAAGACTAGGGTTTCGTCTGCGATTTTGAATGGGGGAGACCTATTTATAGCTAGAGGGGGCTAGGAGAGTCTAAATTAGGTGCAGTTTTCGGCCACGCGATCGTGATTGGACGGCCGAGAGGATGGAGGGGGTTTAGCTGGGTTTTGGGCCACTTTGGAGGGGTGTTGGGCTGCAACACACACGAGGCATTTACGGTTCCTTGGTTAACTGTTGGAGTATCAAACGAAGTCCAAATGGCACGAAACTTGATAGGCGGTCTACCGGTGGTGTACCAAGGCCGCTTGGCAAGTATTGGTCCAATCCGAGAACGTTTAACACTCGTACACGAAAAGAGGCAAAAGGAGACGCCGGAGGGCGTAGGGGTGCCGGAATGCAAAACGGACAACGGAGAAAATGCTCGGATGCATTAGACGAACACGTATGCAAATGCGAAGCACATGATGACATGATATGAAATGCATGACATGGACAAAAAGCAAAACGAAGACAAAACCCAACAACAAGGGAATATCATAACTTAGAGCCGGAAATGGCAAGAGTTGGAATACAAATATGGTAAGTTACATATGGGGCATTACAGCCGGTCAGCCGCATCATACGCTGGACGTGTAGGCTTTAATGCTTCTCCTCGAGTTGGGGTAGCAACCTGCGCTTTGGGTAAATTTTGGTTGGGCGCTCGACTTCGTATTCCTCGGCCGCCAGGACCTCAGTCCATCTATCCGCTAGCAGATCTTGGTCAGCTTGAAGCTGTTGTTGCTTTTTCTTCAGGCTTTTTGCTGTGGCTATAAGCCGCCGCTTGAAGCGCTCCTGTTCGGCGGGATCCTCAGGCACGATAAATTCTTCGTCGCTGAGGCTCACCTCGCCTTCGGAGAGAGGCATGTAATTGTCATCCTCTGATTCTCCGACTGCTGCCTGTTCCTTAGGGCTAGCTTGCCCATCCTCCCGCTCGAGGCCTGGCTGGAGGGGATTGTCTTCGTCTTCGGCACTATCCGCAGCATTATTGTCTCTTGTGCCGGTATCGCCGTTTTTGCTATGGCGGGGCTTAGAGCAGCGCCGTTGACACCGGTGCTTAGATTGCTTCTCGAGGGATTTTGCTCTATTGCCTTATTGCCATTGCTTTCTTTAGGGGTGTCCACCATGTATATACCATATGATGAGGTAGTAGTCCAGCGCCCTGTGGGCGGTGGTTCCTATTCTTCTCCTACATCGTCGTCCATACCGTCGATGTCTTCGGAGCCTGAATCAAGCATGTCGGTTAAGTCGTCGACAGTGGCTATTAAGTGGGTGGTGGGTGGGGGACGAATTTCTTCGTCGTACGCTTCCCACTCAAGCCGGACATAGTTCGGCCAAGGGCCTCCTGACAAGGAGAGAGACCTTAATGAATTTAGCACATCGCCCAAGGGCGAGTGCTGAAAGATATCCGCGGAGGAAAACTCCATGATCGGCGACCAATCAGATTCGATAGGTACGGACCAGGTGGTTCGGAGCCCGTGGCCGGGGACGAATCCAAGGATCCGGCAACACAGGTCTCGTAGGAGGTGAAGTCAGTATTCGGCTCTATCGCCGCTGAGTGTGCGTCCTCTATGGCGGGGTCCATCCACCCGTCCTCGTACGGCGCGATGTGCTCCGGATCGAGGGCCGGAGTTGCCACAGGGGTGATCTCCCGAACACTGTCCGGCGGTAGAGCTAAGTCATGCTCGTTGTGACTGTGCGGCGCACCTGGCATGGGCTCGAATCCATCGAACATCAAGTCTCTGCGGATGTTGGCAGTATAGTTTAAATTTCCAAACCTGACCTGGCAGCTAGGGGCGTAGCTCTCGATCTGCTCCAGATGGCCAAGCGAGTTGGCCCGCAGTGTGAAGCCACCGAATACGAAGATCTGTCCGGGGAGAAAACCCTCACCCTGGATCGCATCGTTGCCGATGAGAGAAGGAGCCATCAAGCCTTTATCGTGACGGTGCAGTGGAACTCTCAATGAAAGCACCAATGTTGGTGTCAAAACCGGTGGATCTTGGGTAGGGGGTCCCGAACTGGGCGTCTAAGGCGGATGGTAACAGGAGGCGGGGGACACAATGTTTACCCAGGTTCGGGCCCTCTCGATGGAGGTAATACCCTACTTCCTGCTTGATTGATCTTGATTATATAAGTATTACAAGAGTTGATCTACCATGAGATCATAGAGGCTAAACCCTAGAAGCTAGCCTATGATTATGATTGTTGTCGTCCTATGGACTAAACCCTCCTGTTTATATAGACACCGGAGGGGGCTAGGGTTACCCAGAGTCGGTTACAAGGGAGGAGATCTACATATACGAATTTCCAAGCTTGCCTTCCACGCAAAGGAGAGTCCCACCCAGACACGGGACGAAGTCTTCAATGTAGTATCTTCATAGTCCAACAGTCCGGCCAAAGTATATAGTCCGGCAGTCTGAGGACCCCCTAATCCAGGACTCCCTCACCCATTGAATCAGATGCTCTTCCTTTGGACGAGACTCCGTGTCCCCCGAACTCAGGGTTAGACTTAGGGTCCAGGGAGCACTTGGATCTTCCCGGACCCGAACCGGTGACCTCAGAGACTTTACAAACTCCGAATACTATTGTCGGTCGGGATTCATGTTTTTGCCCACCTGTCGTGGAATTGTCACGGCAGATGTCCTCTTGCAAGGACTTGATTGTGGAGCCATCGCAACTAGGAAGCTTAAAGGGGTTAATCGGGACAGAGGACACGCGAGGTTTATACTAGTTCAGCCCCTTACGGTGAAGGAAGGCCTACGTCTAGATGGGTTGGAATTGCTTGAGGTTTCGATGACCAGGGAGCGAGATATGCTATGCCCGGTTCTCGATCTCTTGTCTCTTCTCTCCCTAAGCCGCCAGTGGGTCGTCCCCTTATATACACGGGTCGACGCCCTACGGCTTACAGAGTCCCGGCCGGCTCATAAACAGTGTCCGTCTCGGTGACTAGTTATTTCTACCTTACAATACAAGTCACACCCTCATGGCGGTTTATCACCATGGGCCCTAAATTGTCTGTGGGCCTTTAGACCCTTTACTGAACCGCCATCTTCACATCTTGGTCTTGGGCTTCAGATGGGCTTCTCTTTGCATAACCCGGCCCCTCCTGGGCGGCTTACGTAAATAATTATATCCCCAACATTAGGCCCCAAATTGATTTGAACCGGTTCATGTCAATCTTTAAAAACCTTATAAACTACCCCTTAGTCTTCTGTTTTGCGCGGAAGTTCTAACCCGCCGTGACGTCATCATCCGGATCCGGGTTAAATCTCTGTGACGTCATCTTCAATAAAATTCATATTTTAATTCATCATATCCTCCAATGAATCTTTGCCTTTACTGACCATCCCGAGAATCGAGGCGTCAGGGACGCTGGATAATGATGCTTTGGTCTCCTTGTTTCTTGCGCCGTCTTGGTCGGCCCCTTCTTATAAATAGATGCGACCTAGGCCATCTCCATTTCCTTCAGTCGTCTTCCTCCTCACACTTCTTCCCTTGCTGCTCAAGCTCCGCCGCCGTTGCCGTCGAACTCCTCGTCTTCATCGACTCAGGCCGCTGCATCACCCTGATTCCGACCAGAAAACGACGGTGACCCTTCGCAGCTCTTCCGCATCTGTGAGTTACTCTTTTCCCCTTTCTCAGATCTGTCTTGAAATCGTCTTGACTTCATCGGTGTTCATCACCGCCCAACGCAGACCTCCATTAATTTCACCTCCAATACCTTTGTTTAGATTATAGAAACAACATAGAACTGCTGCGGAAAATATCCGTGCTTATCCTGTATAAGAACAGATCTCATTTCCCTTGTTTTGGAAACCCTCCGCGAGTATATGAACTTCTCTGTACTGTTTTTAGGTCTAGAAATATTTTCTTTCTCAGAACCTCGTTTGATCCAAAATAATGATTGCAACTTGTGAAACCTGTTAGTTCCACACTTAACCAAAAAACCGCATCTGTTGACTCTGCTTCAGCCATAATAATTCATGTGACCGGTTTAAAATAATACCGGTTGTCAGCACCGCTTGCTTATGGCGACTTAAGAAAACCTTAATCATCTTTAGTACCTGCAGCTGCTAATCATTATCACATAGTTACCTGTATGTCATTAGGCCCCTTCTTAAGCCGCCATCTCAGATAACCCAATAATGCTTATTCTCTGGGTTATAATGAACCGGAAAATTTCCTTTATCTTGCTGTAGGCTTCAATTTACCCAATGGCACCTAAAGCTGTTAAGCCTATGATTACCTGCAACTGGGTCCCATCCATTGTTACAGAAAGCAAACTATCTGAGTTTGTAAAGTCTGGCCATCTGCCCAAGAAGGATGTCATGTCTTATCGCGCTCCTGACCCATCTGAAGAGAAACCTCAACCAAAGGAAGGGGAGGTGATCATTTTCACCGATCTCATGAGCCGGGGATTTGCTCCTCCCAGTTCAAAATTCTTTAGAGACGTTTTGCACTTCTTTGACTTAAGACCTCAAGATATCGGGCCCAATTCGGTGTCAAATATATGCAACTTTCAAGTTTTCTGTGAGGTCTACCTTGGAGAAGAACCCAACCTACTTTTGTTCAGGGAGTTGTTCTATTTGAACCGGCAGAATGAACGCGCCAACGGACCCAGTCTAGAACTTGGTTGCATCTCGATTCAGCGATGAAGAGACTGCCTTTTCCCTTATGCTGAACTGCCGAGTCATCCAAAGGACTGGAACCAAACATGTTTCTACTGCCAGGACACTTCTCTGGCTGGTGAAAACCCACTGCCCGGCTTCCGTGCATTGCGCCTTGAACGTACTCACCCACTGCCGGATAAGTTGACAGCTACTGAACGTCTGCCACTCACCCCCAAAATCAAGAAGATAAAAGCTCTTTTAGGGAACGGCTTAGATGGCATTGACCTGGTCTGAGTCTGGGTTGCTTGGAGAATAATTCCGTTAAGCCGCCGTCCTGGCTTAATGTGTAATTATTCAGGCGAGAAAGATGACCCTCAGCGTCATAGCCCTGACGACTTACCAGGTGACGTAGTGGAAGCTACAACTCAGTCCTTGTTGAAGGAGGGCACAGTGAATAGTAACGCCTTCGGCTTACCACCTTTTTGCTAGAAAAACCCGGCCCCTGCAGTAAGTTTCCAGCCGTCGGGTTATTATTATCTCTTTTTTTATCATGTTAGGTTGTATTCTTACGCATAACCTGTTATAACCTTTTACAGGAAAATGATAACTTCTGGAAAAACCAATATGATCATGAGGCAGCCAAGAAAGCCAGGGCGGCCAAGAGAGCCGAAAAGAAAACCACCATGCCCACCACCTCAAGGAAGAGGAAGCCAAGCGCCTCTGAGCCGTTTCAGCTTGATGATACTGATGATAATGAGGAAGAGGTAACCTTTCTCCTTTATCACTACCTTACTGATACTAACCTTCTTTCAGGAAGACACGGGCAACAGCCAACCCGTCGAGGAAGAGGTAATTATAATCTCCTCCGACTCCGAGCTTCAGCCGCATCAAAAAATTCGAAGAGTAACCCGGAAAGTAAGATTTTCACATCCTTTGGCTTACCAAGATCCTGAATTTCTTTTGAAGCGACAGATTTATGAGAGCCGGAGGTAGACCCGGACCAGCAAAGACGCGGAGCTCTCCTCCGGCTTACCTGATGTGACCAGGAAACGCCAGGCTGAGGTTACCTCCGATTCACACCTTCTTTTTCCTTTGGCGGGTTTCATTCATTATCCTCTCAATTCTTCTGACTCCAATTATCAGGATATTTCACCTTCCTCCGGTGAGTCTATGCAGTCCAACATGCTAGCCTTCAAAACTGCTCCCGGGTAATATAAACTTGTTGTACCTTATGCCTTTATTTTACTCATACTTTTCATATTTAACCTATCTACTTTTTTCGCAGTGTGCAAGTAAAGCCCAGCAAAAGGGCAAAAAAGAATAAGCCGCCCCAAGAGCCAGTTGTGACTGAACCAGAGCTGGGCATAGCTGCTCCTGATGCCCCTGCTCACGAGCCGCCGCCTCAACCATCTCATGACGCTCCTATATCTTCCTCTGACCCGCCTACTGAGCAAATCTTCAACAAGTCTGGTAACCCAGAGGCTCCTAGCCCCGCCAAAGCAGGTGATCCGAAAGTTGAGATCCTCAAAACTCAGTTTGTTGAACCGGCACAGCCATCTGTACTTGCCAAGTGTTCTAAAGAGGAGTTGGTAGAACGCCGAAAGGCCAAGCTAGACGTCACTGACTATACTCATTTGAGTATCGGAGAGATCGTCTCCGGCTATATCAATCAAGTACATAGCAGTCGTGACCTGGAAATTGACATGGTGAAGCAGATATAGCAGAAATCTGAGGTATGACTTATGCTAGCTTT
Organism: Triticum urartu; assembly: GCF_056163025.1. Lineage (NCBI taxonomy): Eukaryota > Viridiplantae > Streptophyta > Magnoliopsida > Poales > Poaceae > Triticum > Triticum urartu. The sequence goes on along the minus strand of NC_141876.1, from coordinate 394,213,873 downwards.
CTTTAACCATACTTACTATACCAGCCCCCAAGTCTATTGCTTATAAGTAAATATGTTGTTGACTTTTGAAAATTGCCTAGCACTGCTTATCCGGCTTAGGAAAAAGACTTTTAACCCGGTAACACTTGCGATACACATTGGCCCCCAACTGCTAAACATCTCTGCTTGCAAAGTGTTTGGGACTTTAATTTCCATGAACCGGAGTAGTAATTGAAAATTCTTCAGGATACATTAGCCCCCAAGTGCCAAATACCTTTGCTTGCAAAGTGCTTGGGACTTAAGACTTATTTACCGTAATCTTGAGTGTTATCTGGTGCAATGCAGGTCATGATAAGTCAATTTGAATCGGAAATTGCTGACCTGAAGAACCGCGTGGCAGCCCAGGAGACTGAAACTCAAAAGGCTAACTCCAAATTTGAATTCAGCGTCTCTGAACAAGGGAAGCTGAAGCAAAATTTTGAATCGGAGAAGAAAATTTGGGCTGATGAAAAGGCTGCACTGGTGACCCGGGCCGAGACAGCAGAGGCATCGCTGGTGGAAGCAACGGCCGAACTGTCCGACTTAAAGCGCTAGATATCTCGAATGGTCTAAGAAATCTTTGGTGAGTGACTTACTCAAATCTTAAACACTACAAAACTCCTTGAATGACCATTTCGGTTGTTTCCTCTGACTCACCTTATGCTTAATAACGCAGGCCCCAGGAGCACAAATCTCAAGCAGAACATGGTGATCAAGCTGAAGGCGGTTTATACTCTGGTGGAACAGCTCTACACCGGGTCACAACGTGCCCTGGCCGTTGTGTCTTTATCAAATGATGTTCCCTATCTCCTGCAAGATGTGCTGAAGCGGCTTGCTGTGCTACCTCAGCGGATCCAAGAGTTAAGACGAGCATCTGCAAGAGCCGGAGCTATAGCCGCATTGAGTCGGGCCAAGGCGTGGCTTCCAGAACTAGACCCTGCTGATATTGCTCTTGTGTATCCAAGTTTAAAGGAAGATGGCACCGTGTTTAATGATAAAGATTTCACCGCCTGTGTGAAAGATATACGTCCGATGGCTACTCTTATTGGGAACGACACTGACCTCTCCAAGTGTCAGCCGGGTTATGACAAGGAGAATCGGAGAATCCCCACGCCGCATTATGACGACGTCAGCTTGATCCCTCCAACCCGTAAGCACACCTTTGCTCCTGAAGTCGACCCAACCGGTTTAATAGATGATGAAGCTGAGTTTGAGGCCTTGAGTGGCATTGACTGGGCCTCATCATCCTTCCAGGACAAAGCAGCCGGCGGAGAGGCGGAGAAGGATAACCCGGAGGCTTTAAATCAACCCCAAGATTAGATTATCAGGCGCCACCTGCTTATGTAGTTGTAGAAAAACAATGCCGCATTATTCAGACTCGAAGAGTCTTGTAATAGAGTAAAAAATACCTTGAGTTTTTCTATGCCTTTGTGTATGCTTATAGCCTTTAGTACTTGCATAAGCTGCTGTCACTATATACTTTATATGAATCTGTTATGCCCTTTGCAGAAATACCTTGCATTGCCCTGTAGTGCTTACAGCTGTTTTTCCGGCTTATATAAACCAACCCCTGAGGGTAAACTTAACTCCTGAAAATTGGCACATACAAGTTCACCTGGTTCTTAACAACCTGATGTAACTAATATTAATTCTGGAAGATTGTAGTGTATTCCATTGTACCTTCAAGAGGGTCACAAGATATCTAATGTTGGCACTTGTGAAATATGATGAACAAAATTCAAGGGTTTCTGATTCGAATACGATCAGTGACCCGTTCCAAAGGGGTTGAGCTAAGATTCGGATACGATCTGTTAGCCCCCAGTGGCTGTGGCGATGCCGATCAAGTGGGTATCGACAGCTATGTTCTCTTTGGTTCGAATATGACCTATGTTTGAACAGGAAGCCCCCAAGTGACCATAAGAGTTGTTTAATGACGCTGATTCGAATACGATCCACGTCAGACCCAAAAGGAGTTAAGCTATGATTCAGATATGATCAAGAAGCCCCCAAGTGGGTTTGGCAGTATGCTGATCAAGTGGGTATCGACAGCTATGTTCTCTTTGGTTCAAATATGACCTATGTTTGAACAGGAAGCCCCCAAGTGATCACGGCTAGATTTAGATATGATCATAAGCCGGACCAAAGGAAAGCCGGATTCAGATATGATCCGCTTCTCCTTGGTCATCTCCACCACCTGACAAGGAAAACACATAAACCTTTTTGGGAGTGGAAAAAAGGACAGAGGTCCTGCTTTATTGCTTTATATAATATACATAGTATAAGTATATACACATTAGAGACGATGGCTCAAGTATAATAAGGCCGAAGATGAGCGATATTCCACGGCCGACGGGTCTCCTCCTCCGACTTACGTGAGTCTTTGTGTTCCTGAACGTCGATAAGGTAGTATGATCCATTGTTCAGATTCTTGCTGACCACAAAGGGTCCTTCCCAAGGAGGGGATAGCTTGTGCATGTTAGATTGATCCTGGATGAATCGGAGCACTAAGTCGCCTTCCTGAAAGGTTCTGGACTTAAACCGGCGGCTGTGGTAGCGGCGCAGGTCTTGCTGGTAAATCGCCGAACGGGCTATTGCCAAGTCTCGCTCTTCATCCAACAGGTCAAGTGCATCTTGCCGAGCTTTTTCATTGTCTTCCTCAACATAAGCCGCCACACGGGGTGAATCATGACGGATGTCACTTGGCAGGACCGCCTCTGCTCCATACACCATAAACAAAGGCGTGTAACCCGTAGGTCTATTAGGTGTAGTATTGATGCTCCAGAGTACAGAAGGTAACTCCTCCACCCAACAACCCGCCGTCCGCTGTAAGGGGACCAAGAGCCGGGGCTTGATACCCTTCAAGATTTCTTGATTGGCTCGTTCTGCTTGACCATTTGATTGAGGGTGAGCTATAGCTGAAACGTCAAGCCGAATATGCTCTCGTTGATTGAACTCTTCCATAGCTCCTTTGGAAAGGTTAGTACCATTATCCGTTATGATGCTATGTGGAAAACCAAAGCGAAAAATCACCTTTTTCATAAACTGGACTGCTGTGGCTGCATCACACTTACTCACTGGCTCCGCCTCCACCCACTTTGTGAACTTGTCAACCGCCACCAAGAGGTGAGTCTTTTTATCCTTAGATCTTTTGAAAGGCCCGACCATATCAAGCCCCCAGACTGCAAATGGTCGTGAGAATTTCTGACATCCGTCACATTTACTAACCAAGTCTTCTGCATCAGCATGAGCTGTCAGCCAATAAAACCCATGACGGAAAGCTTTAGCCACAAGAGATTTTGAGCCTGCGTGATGACCACAATCGCCTTCGTGAATCTCACAAAGGATCTCCTGACCCTCTACAGGTGACATGCAACGTTGAATCACGCCAGTGACGCTGTAATGATGTAACTCGCCATTGACAATTGTCATGGACTTAGACCGACGGACGATCTGTCTTGCCAAGGTCTCGTCTTCAGGCAACTCTCCCTGTGTCATGTAAGCCAAATAAGGCACTGTCCAATCCGGGATAATGTGGATAGCCGCCACCAGCTGTGCCTCCGGGTCTGGTATTGCCAGATCTTCTTCTGTAGGTAACTTAACAGAAGGATTATGCAAAACATCAAGAAAGGTGTTAGGCGGCACCGGCTTACGCTGAGACCCCAGCCGGCTTAAGGCATCAGTCGCCTCATTCTTTGTTCGATCAATGTGTTCCACTACGTAACCCTTGAAATATCCAGCCGCAGCATCGACTTCATGACGGTAAGCCGCCATGAGGGGATCTTTAGAGTCCCACTTGCCTGACACCTGTTGAGCCACAAGGTCTGAGTCTCCTAAGCATCTTACCCGGCTCAAATTCATCTCTTTGGCCATCCGGAGACCATGGAGCAGGGCCTCGTACTCAGCTGCATTGTTAGTGCAAGGAAACATAAGCCGGAGCACATAACAAAAATTTTCACCTCGAGGGGAAGTTAAAACAACCCCAGCCCCCGAGCCTTCCAACTGTCTGGACCCATCAAAGTGAATAATCCAATAAGTGTTATCGGGCTTCTCCTCAGGTGCCTGTAGCTCTGTCCAGTCGTTGATGAAATCCACCAAAGCTTGAGACTTAATGGCAGTACGCGGTACGTACTTCAGACCATGAGGCCCGAGCTCGATGGCCCATTTGGCGACTCGTCCTGTAGCCTCTGTGTTCTGAATAATGTCTCCCAAGGGGGCAGAACTTACCACGGTGATAGGGTGACCTTCGAAGTACTGCTTCAGCTTCCGGCTTTCCATGACACCCCGTAAACAAGTTTCTGCCAATGAGGATATCTTTGTTTTGACTCGATGAGTACCTCACTGACATAATAAACCGACCGTTGAACCGGATGTTCCTTACCAGCCTCCATGCGCTCTACCACAATTGCCACACTAACGGCTCGTGAATTAGCAGCCACATATAACAGCAAAGGCTCTTTGTCAATGGGAGCCGCAAGAACTGGCGGCTCAGATATCTGCCTCTTCAAATCCTCAAAAGCAGCATTAGCAGCATCACTCCAGACAAAGGTGTCTGCCTTCTTCATTAATTGGTACAGCGGTAGGGCCTTCTCACCTAACCAGCTTATGAACCGGCTTAAAGCGGCAACACGACCCGCCAATCGCTGAACATCATTAACACATGCCGGTTTAGCCAAAGAAGTGATTGCCTTAATCTTCTCCGGATTAGCCTCAATGCCCCTGTTTGAGACCAAGAATCCCAAAAGCTTGCCTGCAGGCACACCAAATACACACTTCTCTGGGTTAAGCATCATTTTGTTAACCCAGAGATTGTCAAAGGTTTCTCTGAGATCAGATATCAAGGTTTCCGCCTCTCTGGATTTCACTACTATGTCATCCACATAGGCATGAACATTGCGCCCAATCGGATTGTGGAGACAATTCTGTACACACCGTTGATAAGTTGCCTGGGCACTCTTGAGCCCAAAAGGCATAAACGCATAGCAGAAGACTCCAAACGGGGTGATGAAAGCCGTCTTCTCCTGGTCCTTAACTGCCATCTTGATCTGATGATAACCAGAATAAGCATCCAAAAAGCTCAAACGCGCACAACCTGCCGTAGCATAAATGATTTGATCAATACGGGGGAGGGCAAAAGGATCGGCCGGACAAGACTTATTTAAGTCCGTGTAATCCACACACATCCGCCAGGTGCCATTTTTCTTGAGTACGAGTACCGGGTTAGCCAACCACTCCGGGTGAAAAACTTCAACAATAAACCCAGCCGCCAAGAGCCGGGCGACCTCTTCTCCTATAGCTTTTCGTCGCTCTTCATTGAATCGCCGCAGAAACTGCCTGACCGGCTTATACTTCGGATCAATATTAAGAGTGTGCTCAGTGAGTCCTCTCGGTACACCTGGCATGTCAGAAGGTTTCCATGCAAAGATGTCCCAGTTCTCACGGATGAACTCGATGAGCGCGCTTTCCTATTTAGGATCCAAGTTGGCACTGATGCTAAATTGCTTAGATGAATCACCCGGAGTAAAATCAACAATCTTAGTCTCTGCAGCCGATTTAAACTTCATGGCCGGGTCATGCTCCGTAGTCGGCTTCTTCAGAGAAGTCATATCCGCCGGGTCAATGTTATCTTGATAAAATTTGAGCTCCTCTGCTGCACAGACAGACTCGGCGTAAGCCGCATCGCCTTCTTCACACTCCAGGGCCACCTTTCGGTTTCCATGCATAGTGATGGTACCCTTGTAACCCGGCATCTTGAGCTGTAGATAAACATAACACAGCCGTGCCATGAACTTGGCATAGGCCAGTCGCCAGAACAAAGCGTGATATGGACTCTTGATTTTGACCACTTCAAAAGTTAACTTTTCTACCCTAGAATCATGCTCGTCTCTGAAGGCCACCTCTAGCTCAATCTTGCCCACAGGATACGCCGACTTACCGGGCACCACTCCATGGAAGATGGTGTTGGAAATCTTTAAATTCTTGTCAGTTAAGCCCATGCGCCGAAAGGTCTCGTAATAGAGGATGTTGATGCTGCTACCTCCATCTATGAGCACCTTAGTAAATTTATACCCACCAACCTGTGGTGCCACCACTAGGGCCAGTTGACCCGGATTATCAACCCGGGGAGGGTGATCCTCCCTGCTCCAGACAATAGGCTATTCCGACCACCTCAAGTAATGAGGGACAGCCGTTTCAACAGAATTCACAGCCCTCTTATGAACTTTCTGATCACGTTTACACAAACTTGTGGTGAATACGTGATACTGCCCACTGTTTAACTATTTTGGATGGCTCTGATAACCCGACTACTGCTGCTGCTGACCTCCTTGACCAGACTGCTGTTGATTATAACCACCCTGGTTTCCCTGAAAACCGGATCCTGAACCACCGCCTGGGCCATGAAAGCCGCCGGCTCCTGAGCCACCGCTTGGGCCTTGATTGCCATCAAACGTATTAGAATTCTTGAAAGCTTTCATGATTGCGCAATCCTTCCATAAACGAGTCGCTGGTCATTCCCCGTGCGGTGTTTCGGGCAGGGCTCATTGAGTAGTTGCTCAAGAGATGGTCCTGACCCATCAAACCGGGGTGGCTTCCCTTTGTGCTTCTGATTGTTACCCTATGCATTGGCCACAAATTCCGGGTTACCGTCTGCCTTACGCTTATTGCCTCCTTGACTTGCCGTGTTATGCTGCTGACCCTTTCCATTACCGTTCTTCTTTCCCTTCCCCGTCTTTTCATCATTAGACGCGGGGTCCTTGGTACTATCAGAATCGGCATACTTGACTAAAGCCGCCATCAGCGTCCCCATATCATTGCAATCACGCTTAAGGCGCCCCAGCTTCTGTCTCAGAGGCTCAAAGCGGAAATTCTTCTCCAGCATGAGAACTGCTGAGCCGGCATCCATCTTATCCGACGAATGTATTATATCTTTGACCCGGCGCACCCAATGAGTCATAGATTCACCTTCTTCCTGCTTACAATTTGTCAGATCCACAATTGACATAGACTGCTTGCAAGTATCCTTGAAGTTCTGGATGAAACGGGCCTTTACCTCTGCCCATGAACTAATGGAGTTTGGTGGCAAACCCTTTAACCAAGAACGGGCCGTTCCGTCCAACATCATGGTGAAATATTTAGCCATCGCTTCATCACTAATCTCCAGCAGCTCCATAGCCATCTCATAACTTTCAATCCACGCCCCAGGCTGTAAATCGGCTGTATAATTCAGCACCTTCCAGGTCCCTTGAAATCCTTGGGCAGACCTACATTACGTAGAGCCGGCACCAGACAAGGAACTCCTCCGGTTCTAGTAGCATCTCCCGCCTCAACGGAAGTCGTCGGGTAAGTCGGTGATTTCTGTTGGGCTGCTAGCTGAGCCGCTAGCTGAGCCACCCGGTCGTCCTCCTGATGTATCCGATCCTGAACTGGGTTATACCCGCCGGGCTGGTTCTGGCGCTGAGCGTTACTTGACAAGGACTCTGACTCCATGTGTCTACTGTAACTCGGGCTCCGATTTTGACGAGGCGGGGCTAACCAGGGCGGAGGAGTCGAGTGAATCCTATCCCGGCTATAGGAGTAGGTCTCTTGCTGAGCCAGGGCTGTTTGGACAAGTTCTCTGATCTTCCAGGTTTCCACCGTTGTCGGATCATCCCCATCTACTGGGAGAGCTGCCAAACGTGCTGATGCTGCGATTAAGTTCTCCATGGGGTTGGAGAAGTGACCCTATGGTATTGGTAGGTAATTGGGCGGTGCCATATTGCCGTGAGGAGGTGCCATCCCCTGAGGCTGGACTGGACCTCCCGCTCTGGATGTAATAGGCTGATTCGCACCTGGCGGGTTACTTGGGCCGGCCCCGGGTGTAGCAAAGAGATTCCGAGGATCATAATTCTGAGGTAAACGGGACTGAGTTTTCTGATGTCTCCTCCTCATTACCTCATTAGATGCGTTTAAGCTCAACGTGAGCTGCAAGGCCTCTGCCTGAAGCTGCTGCGCCCGTACGTCCAAAGCCACCCACTCTGCTGCTAATCTAGCGTCCTCAGCTGCTAAGGTTTCCTTGACCCAGGCGATCTCGTCGTGAACCTGAGCCACCTCTGCCTCATGCTCAGATTGGTTCGCATGGATGACTGTAATAGTTAACAAAACCGTAAGCTTATCCATGAGATCCATCAACACCTGAGCCGGTGAGCGCACGGGGCCTCCTGCCCCGGCTGCTCCTAACCCGGACGTTATCGCCGCTGAGGCCGTAGAATTTTGGCCGGGTTGAGTACCAGCCATGAAGACTCTTACCTAGTTTGGCGACTCTAAGAGGTCCGGAATAGTGCTGCCATCGGAATAGCCCCCTAGCACACCATCTTGAACTTGATACAGCGAATCTATTGAGCCGGCGGATGAATCACCATCAGAGAGGACGGCCGGCTCACCATCACCTTCAGATCCTTCAGGAAGTTCACCTCCATGGATGCAACCCACAAAGGCATGCTTCACGACGGGTTAAGCTCGGGCGGGTTTTGCACGCTGAACCGTCTCGACGAGGTCGGTGTAGCTGTCCGGCTCAGGGCCCGGCTCACCAATCCGGCCGATGAAGACGTGAATTCCGCCAAAGGGGACCCGGTAGCCGTACTCAATTGAGCCAGCGTCGGGGCCCCAGCCTTCATCGTCGATGTAGATCTTGCCGCGACGACTCTTGGTCATCTGGCCAACTGCGTATCCCTTGAGCCCTTCGAAGCTGCCCTTCAAGAACTCAAATCCACCGTGCGCTGGCCCCACGGTGGGCGCCAACTGTCGTGGAATTGTCACGGCAGATGTCCTCTTGCAAGGACTTGATCATGGAGCCATCGCAACTAGGAAGCTTAAAGGGGTTAATCGGGACAAAGGACACGCGAGGTTTATACTAGTTCAGCCCCTTACGGTGAAGGAAGGCCTACGTCTAGTTGGGTTGGAATTGCTTGAGGCTTCGATGACCAGGGAGCGAGATACGCTATGCCCGGTTCTCGATCTCTTGTCTCTTCTCTCCCTAAGCCGCCAGCGGGTCGTCCCCTTATATACACGGGTCGACGCCCTATGGCTTACAGAGTCCCGGCCGGCTCATAAACAGTGTCCGGCTCGGTGACTAGTTATTTCTACCTTACAATACAAGTCGCGCCCTCATGGCGGTTTATCACCATTGGCCCTAAATCGTCTGTGGGCCTTTAGACCCTTTACTGAACTGCCATCTTCACATCTTGGTCTTGGACTTCAGATGGGCTTCTCTTTGCGTAACCCGGCCCTTCCTGGGCGGCTTATGTAAATAATTATATCCCCAACACCACCCACCCACCACAATCAATACTCTCCAAGTAATTCAGGCCCTCCACACATATATGATCTGATGTATGTACGGCAGCAACCTCAGGTAATGGTCCATCACTTTTGGGCCAGGTTCCTACTTGTCAAAAACAATATTAAAGATTGATGCGACGACGATGCAGTCTGGGTCTTTCATCGCAATTGTACCGATGAGGGAATTCAGAATGCCCTCGACCGCCATCGCATACTGAGTTTCATGGAGCTATCACACATTGTATGGAAGTACGTGATGTCTATTACACAACATTCTTCTTATAGACTTTGTTGGGCCTCCAAGTGTAGAGGTTTGTAGGACAGTAGCAAATTTCCCTCAAGTGGATGACCTAAGGTTTATCAATCCATGGGAGCTATAGGATGAAGATGGTGTCTCTCAAACAACCCTGCAACCAAATAACAAAGAGTCTCTTGTGTCCCCAACACACCCAATACAATGGTAAATTGTATAGGTGCACTAGTTCGGCGAAGAGATGGTGATACAAGTGCAATATGGATGGTAGATATAGGTTTTTGTAATCTGAAAATATAAAAACAGCAAGGTAACTAATGATAAAAGAGAGTGAAAACGGTATTGCAATGCGTTGAAACAAGGCCTAGGGTTCATACTTTCACTAGTGCAAGTTCTCTCAACAATAATAACATAATTGCATCATATAACAATCCCTCAACATGCAACAAAGAGTCACTCCAAGTCACTAATAGTGGATAACAAACAAAGAGATTATTGTAGGGTACGAAACCACCACAAAGTTATTCTTTCTGATCGATCTATTCAAGAGTCCGTAGTAAAATAACACGAAGCTATTCTTTCCGTTCAATCTATCCTAGAGCTCGTACTAGAATAGCACCTTAAGACGCAAATCAACGAAAACCCTAATGTCACCTAGATACTCCAATGTCACCTCATGTATTCGTGGGTATGATTATACGATATGCATCACACAATCTCAGATTCATCTATTCAACCAACACAAAGAACTTCAAAGAGTGCCCCAAAGTTTCTACCGGAGAGTCAAGACGAAAACGTCTGCCAACCCCTATGCATAAGTTCATGAGGTCACGAAACTCGCAAGTTGAACACCAAAACATACATCAAGTGGATCACGTGAATATCCCATTGTCACCACATATAAGCACATGCAAGACATACATCAAGTGTTCTCAAATCCTTAAAGACTCAGTCCGATATGATAACTTCAAAGGGAAAACTCAATCCATTACAAGAGAGTAGAGGGGGAGAAATATCATAAGATCCAAATATAATAACAAAGCTCGCGATACATCAAGGTCGTGCCGAATCAAGAACACGAGAGAGAGAGAGAGATCAAACACATAGCTACGGGTACATACCCTCAGCCCCAAGGGTGAACTACTCCCTCCTCATCATGGAGAGCGCCGGGATGATGAAGATGGCCACCAGAGAAGGATTCCCCCCTCCGGCAGGATGCTGGAACGGGTCTAGATTGGTTTTCGGTGGCTACAGAGGCTTGCGGCGGCGGAACTCCCGATCTAGGTTATTTTTTGGAGGTTTCAATATTTATAGGAATTTCTGGCATCGGGAACAAGTCACGGGGGTCCCTGAGTTGTCCACGAGATAGGGCAGCGCGCCCGGGGGGTAGGGCGCGCCCCCACCATTGTGGACGGCCCGGTACTCTTCTGGATCAATTCTTTTACTCCTGGGGCTTCTTTTGGTCCATAAAAAATCATCAAAAATTGGCACGTCAATTGGACTCTGTTTGGTATTCCTTTTCTGTAAACTCAGAAACAAGGAAAAAACAGAAACTGGCACTGGGCTCTAGGTTAATAGGTTAGCCCCAAAAATAATATAAAATATCATATAAATGCATATAAAACATCCTAGATGGATAATATAATAGCATGGAACAATAAAAAATTATAGATACGTTGGAGACGTGTCAAGCATCCCCAAGCTTAATTCCTGCTCGTCCTCGAGTAGGTAAATGATAAAAACATAATTTTTGATGTGGAATGCTACCTAGCATAATTATCAATGTAATTTTCTTTATTGTGGCATGAATGTTCAGATCCGCAAGATTCAAGACAAAAGTTTAATTTTGACATAAAAATAATAATACTTCAAGCATACTAACTAAGCAATTATGTCTTCTCAAAATAACATAGCCAAAGAAAGCTCATCCCTACAAAACAATATAGTTTGGCCATGCTTCATTTTCGTCACACAAAATGCTCCCATCATGCACAACCCCGCCGACAAGCCAAGCAATTGTTTCATACTTTAGTATTCTCAAACTTTTTCAACTTTCACGCAATACATGAGCGCGAGCCATTGACATAGCACTATGGGTGGAATAGAATATGATGATGGAGGTTGTGTGGAGATGACAAAAAAGGAGAAAGTGTCACATCGACGCGGCTAATCAATGGGCTATGGAGATGCCCATCAATTGATGTCAATGCGAGGAGTAGGGATTGCCATGCAATGGATGCACTAGAGCTATAAATGTATGAAAGCTCAACAAAAGAAACTAAGTGGGTTGATGTCTACTACACAACGTTCTTCTTGTAGACGTTGTTGGGCCTCCAAGTGCAGAGGTTTGTAGGACAGTAGCAAATTTCCCTCAAGTGGATGACCTAAGGTTTATCAATATGTGGGAGGCATAGGATGAAGATGGTCTCTCTCAAACAACCCTGCAACCAAATAACAAAGAGTCTCTTGTGTCCCCAACACACCCAATACAATGGTAAATTGTATAGGTGCACTAGTTCGGCGAAGAGACGGTGATACAAGTGCAATATGGATAGTAGATAATGGTTTTTGTAATCTGAAAATATAAAAACAGCAAGGTAACTAATGATAAAAGTGAGCGTAAACGGTATTGCAATGCTAGGAAACAAGGCCTAGGGTTCATACTTTCACTAGTGAAAGTTCTCTCAACAATAATAACATAATTGGATCATATAACTTTCCTTCTACATGAAACAAAGTGTCTTTCCAAAGTCACTAATAGCGGAGAACAAACGAAGCGAATATGGTAGGGTACGAAACCACCTCAAAGTTATCCTTTCTGATCGATCTATTCAAGAGTCTGTAGTAAAATAACATGAAGCTATTCTTTCCGTTCGATCTATCATAGAGTTCGTACTAGAATAACACCTTAAGACACAAATCAACCAAAACCCTAATGTCACCTAGATACTCCATTGTCACCTCAAGTATCCGTGGGTATGATTATACGATATGCATCACACAATCTCAGATTCATCTACTCAACCAACACAAAGTACTTCAAAGAGTGCCCCAAAGTTTCTACCGGAGAGTCAAGACAAAAACGTGTGCCAATTCCTATGCATAGGTTCATGGGAGGAACCCGCAAGTTGATCACCAAAACATACATCAAGTGAATCAATAGAATACCCCATTGTCACCATAGGTATCCCACGCAAGACATACATCAAGTGTTCTCAAATCCTTAAAGACTCAATCCGGTAAGATAACTTCAAAGGGAAAACTCAATCCATTACAAGAGAGTAGAGGGGGAGAAACATCATAAGATCCAACTATAATAGCAAAGCTCGCGATACATCAAGATGGTATCACCTCAAGAACACGAGAGAGAGAGATCAAACACATAGCTACTAGTACATACCCTCAGCCCCGAGGGTGAACTACTCCCTCCTCATCATGGAGAGTGCCGGGATGATGAAGATGGCCACCGGAGAGGGATTCCCCCTCCGGCAGGGTGCAGAAACGGGTGTAGATTGGTTTTCGGTGGCTACGGAGGCTTCTGGCGGTGGAACTCCCAATCTATTCTGCTCCTCGATGTTTTTAGGGTATATGGGTATATATATGAGGAAGAAGTACGTCGGTGGATCTCCGGGCTGTCCATGAGGCAGGGGCGCGCCTAGGGGGGTGGGCGCGCCCCCACCCTCGTTGGCAGCCCGGGACTCTTCTCGTCCATCTCCGATACTCCGTGGGCTTCTTCTGGTCCAAAAATAAGTTCCGTGAAGTTTTAAGTCAATTGGACTCCGTTTGATTTTCCTTTTCTGTGATACTCTAAAACAAGGAAAAAAACAGAAACTGGCACTGGGCTCTAGGTTAATAGGTTAGTCCCAAAATCATATAAAATAGCATATAAATGCATATAAAACATCCAAACTTGGTAATATAATAGCATGGAACAATCAAATATTACAGATACGTTGGAGATGTATCAGCATCTCCAAGCTTAATTCCTGCTCGTCCTCGAGTAGGTAAATGATAAAAACAAAATTTTTGATGTGAAATGCTACCTAACATATTTATCCATGTAATTCTCTTTATTGTGGCAAGAATATTCAGATCCATAAGATTCAAGACAAAAGTTCAATATTGACATAGAAATAATAATACTTCAAGCATACTAACTAAGCAATTATGTCTTCTCAAAATAACATGGCCAAAGAAAGTTATCCCTAAAAAATCATATAGTCTGGCTATGGTCCATCTTCACCACACAAAGTATTTAAATCATGCACAACCCTAATGACAAGCCAAGAAATTGTTTCATACTTTTGGTGTTATCAAACTTTTTCAATCTTCACGCAATACATGAGCGTGAGCCATGGACATATCCATATATGTGGAATAGAAGGGTGGTTGTGGAGAAGACAAAAAGGGAGAAGAAAGTCTCACATCAACTAGGCGTATCAACGGGCTATGGAGATGCCCATCAATAGATATCAATGAGAGTGAGTAGGGATTACCATGCAACAGATGCACTAGAGCTATAAGTGTATGAAAGCTCAACAAAATAAACTAGTGGGTGCGCATCCAACTTGCTTGCTCACAAAGACCTAGGGCATTTTGAGGAAGCCCGTCAGTGGAATATACAAGCCAAGTTCTATAATGAAAAATTCCCACTAGTATATGAACGTGATATCATAGGAGACTCTCTATCATGAAGATCATGGTGCTACTTTGAAGCACAAGTGTGGAAAAAGGATAGTAGCATTGCCCCTTTTTTCTTTTTTTTTTCTTTTTTTGGGCCTTCCCTTTTTATTTGGCCTTTCTCCCTTTTTGGGCGGACAATTCTCTATTATTGATGATCATCACACTTCTATTTATTTACAACTCAATACTTAGAACAAAATATGACTCTATGAGAATGCCTCCGGCGGTGTACTGGGATGTGCAATGAATCAAGAGTGACATGTATGGAAGAATTATGAATGGTGGCTTTGCCACAAATACGATGTCAACTACATGATCATGTAAAGCAATGACAATGATGGAGCGTGTCATAATAAATGGAATGGTGGTAAGTTGCATGGCAATATATCTCGGAATGGCTATGGAAATGCCATAATAGGTAGGTATGGTGGCTGTTTTGAGGAAGATATATGGTGGGTTTATGGTACCGGCGAAAGTTGCGGGGTACTAGAGAGGCTAGCAATGTGGGAAGGATGAGAGTGCGTATAATCCATGGATTCAACATTAGTCATAAAGAAATCACATACTTATTGCAAAAATCTATTAGTTATTGAAACAAGGTACTACGCGCATGCTCCTAGGTGGATAGATTGGTAGGAAAACACCATCGCTCGTCCCCGACCGCCACTCATAAGGAAGACAATCAATAAAAAAATCATGCTCCGACTTCGTCACATAACGGTTCACCACACGTGCATGCTACGGGAATCACAAATTTCAACACAAGTATTTCTCAAATTCACAACTACTCAACTAGCACGACTCTAATATCACCATCTCCATATCTCAAAACAATTATCAAGTATCAAACTTCTCTTAGTATTCAATGCACTTCATATGAAATTTTTTATTATATCCCTCTTGGATGCCCATTATATTAGGACTAAATTCATAACCAAAGCAAATTACCATGCTGTTTAGGACTCTCAAAATAATATAAGTGACGCATGAGAGTTCATCTATTTCTATAAAATAAAACCACCACCATTCTTTAAAAGGATATAAGTGAAGCACTAGAGCAATGACAAACTACTCTGAAAGATATAAGTGAAGATCAATGAGTACTTGAATAATTATGTAACTATGTGAAGACTCTCTGACATTTAAGAATTTCAGATCTTTGTATTTTATTCAAACAGCAAGCAAAACTAAATAAAATAAAGTGACGCTCCAAACAAAACACATATCATGTGGTAAATAAAAATATAGCTCCAAGTAAAGTTACCGATGAACGAAGACGAAAGAGGGGATGCCATCTGGGGCATCCCCAAGATTAGGCTCTTGGTTGTCCTTGAATGTTACCTTGGGGTGCCTTGGGCATCCCCAAGCTTAGGCTCTTGCCACTCCTTATTCCATAGTCCATCGAATCTTTACCCAAAACTTGAAAACTTCACAACACAAAACTTAGCAGAAAACTCGTAAGCTCCGTTAGTATAAGAAAATAAATCACCACTTAGGTACTATTGTGAACTCATTATAAATTCAAATTGGTGTAATATCTACAGTATTCCAACTTCTCTATGGTTCATACCCTCCGATACTACTCATAGATTCATCAAAATAAGCAAACAACACATAGAAAACAGAATCTGTCAAAAATAGAACAGTCTGTAGTAATCTGGATCAAACGTATACTTCTGGAACAACAAAAATTCTAAAATAAATTTCTGGACTTGAGGAATTTATCTATTAATCTTCTTAAAAAAGAATTAACTAAATAGCGCTCTCCAATAAAAAAATGGCAGCAATTCTCGTGAGCGCTAAAGTTTCTGTTTTTTACAGCATGATCGCAAAGACTTTCCCCAAGTCTTCCCAAAGGTTCTACTTGGCACATACACTAATTAAAAGCATAAAACCACATCTAAAGAGAGGATAGATGAATTATTTATTACTAAACAGGAACAAAAAGCAAGGAACAAAAATAAAGTTGGGTTTCCTCCCAACAAGCGTTATCGTTTAACGCCCCTAGCTAGGCATGATGATTTCAATGATGCTCCAATAAAAGATAAGGATTGAAACATAAATAGAGCATCATGAAGAATATAACTAGCACATTTAAGTTTAACCACTTCCTATGCATAGGGATTTTGTGAGCAAACAACTTGTGGGAACAAGAATCAACTTGCATAGGAAGGCAAAACAAGTATAACTTCAAAACTTTAAGCACATAGAGAGGAAACTTGATATTATTGCAATTCCTACAAGCATGTATTCCTCCCTCATAATAATTTTCAGTAGCATCATGAATGAATTCAAAAATATAACCAGCACCTAAAGCATACTTTTCATGATCTACAATCATAGGAAATTTACTACTCTCTACATCAGCAAAATTCTTCTCAATTGGAATAGTGGGAGTATCATAAGAAACTTGAATGCTATAAATTGTTTCCACATTAAAATAGTAATGTTCAGAAAAAGGGTAATTATAAATATAATCATCACTACCTTTTATATCATATGTATCATCACAATAATTATCATAAGTTGTTTGCTCAATTGATTGAAACCTCTTCCAAGATAGTGGAATCATCACTAAATAAAGTCATGACCTCTCCAAATCCACTTTCATAATTATCATAATAAGATTCAACATCCTCCAAAATAGTGGGATCATTACTTCCTAAAGTTGACACTCTTCCAAACCCACTTTCATCAATATAATCATCGTAAGTAGGAGGCATGCTATCATTATTATAAATTTGTATATCAAAACTTGGGAGGCTAAAAATATCATCTTCATTAAACGTAGCATCCCCAAGCTTGGGACAAACATTAATCGCAGAAAATATATTATCAAAAACATCATCTTCTTCAAACATAGCATCCCCAAGCTTGGGCCTTTTCATATCATAAGCATAATCACTCTCATCATTAATAGTATGGATAGCACCGATAGTATAGCAATTATCATCATCACAATGAGTAATAGGAGCAACATCATTTGGGAGGGATACCTTTTTACCTTTGCTTCTTCGTCTTTTCTTTTTCCTCTTCACATCATGTGTGGGTTCAACCCTCTTTTCGGAGCTCCTTATTAATGAGATTTGTTGAATAGAAGGCTCCTCCTCGTTACCTGATTCATCATAAGAAATAATAGGAGGATATTGGGAAGTCTCTTCCCTTTCATTAGTATTCTCTTCATCTTCTATTTGTTTTCTTTTCTTTATGTAATTGGCAATATAAGGAATTTCAGTACAATTCACCGCACAATACATATAAATTTCCTCTAGATCAAAATCAAGAAGTTTATCACGGGTAAAAATGGAAGATAGTTAGTTATGTCGGGATTGGGGTTCCGGCAGACCCTTGAGGTTGGAACACTGGGGTGCGCACGGAGATCTCTCCCCTACCTGCCTACGTCTGATCCTCTCGTGCGAACTAAGATGAAAATGATGAACAACACAAGAGACACGAGGTTTATACTAGTTCGGGCCACCATTGTGGTGTAATACCCTACTCAAGTGTGTGGTGTGGTGGATTGCCTCTGGGGTTGATGATGGACAGTACAAGTGAAGAACAGCCTCGCGAGAGGTGTTCTTGAGTTGGTGCGATGAACTACTAGGGTGAGTTCATCGCCTCTCTCTCTCTCTGCTAGGGTTCTACTAGATCTCTCCATGTTCTTGGGGTGTCTAGATGTCTAGATATCTCTGGATGTCTCGATCCTGTCTACTCTGTGGTGGCTAGCTCTATTTATAGAGGCCCTGGGCCTCTCCCCAAATAATGAGCGGGAAGGGTGCCAACAATTGGCCATTTCGAAGGGGAACATCTAGTACAAGTTATCCTGACCAAAGGTGGTCTTCGGCTGCCAAAAGCACTGGCGATGACGCCGTCTTGGGCTCCACGGTGACCTCCGTCCTGCCGTCCGACTGGTCTTGGTCTCGTTGCACCGGAATGGTAACCTTTGCCTGATGCCTTGGCCTGTGCTTGCCCCCTTTGCACCAAAGGGGAAACAAGGACACCGCGCTGGCCGGCGCCCGCCTGGTCTCGATCGTCATGGCTTGCATCACGGGTTCCTCGTGAGGTACCCCTGCCTTGATCTCTCCGCCTCCTCGCGAGCCTGCCTGATGAGGCTGCCTCTGAGGAAGCTTCCTATCATCTGCCCCGCGAGGTTTGGCCCCTCGCGAGGGTCTTTGAGCTGGAGCTGATGAAGATGGGCCGCGCTGGGCCCCTGCTTGAGCCATGCTGCAGGCTGCAGGCAGGCAAGTCTGGGGAACCCCATTCCCAGAACACCGACAGTAGCCCCCGGGCTCAAGGCGCGCACGGGCTTGGCTTAGCAGAGAAGCGAAGGGGAAAGCGCAAAGCGCCGCTGGCCCTCACAGCCTGCGGGCTTGGGCGCCGCGTGGCGGTTGATTGGGTGTGGGCATGGGCGTCTGCACTTCCCACGACGCCTCGGCAACTGCACGACTTGACAAGTCCCTACATGCAAAGATATGGGTCATGATTACCTGAGGTCATGGTGCTCGGCGGTTGGCCTTCCCCGGCTATAAGTACGGGGCTGGGTGTAACGCCCCGAGACCGATGTGCCAGGTGTCGTGCAGTTATTCGCTGTTGTTGCATTGTCATTGCTTGCGTGTCATGCATTGCATATCATGTCATCATGTGCATTTCATTTGCATACGTGTTCGTCTCATGCATCTGAGCATTTTCCCCGTTGTCTGTTTTGCAATCCGGCGCTTCGTTCTCCTCCGGTGTCCATTTCTACCTTCTTCTTGTGTGTGGGAATTAAACATTTCCGGATTGGACCGAGACTCGCCAAGCGGCCTTGGTTTACTACCGGTAGACCGCCTGTCAAGTTTCGTATCATTTGGACTTCGTTTGGTACTCCAACGGTTAACCGAGGGACCGAAAAGGCCTCATGTGTGTTGCAGCCCAACACCCCTACAATTTGGCCCAAAACCCACCAAACCCTTCTCCATCATCTAGAGCGTTCGATCACGATCGCGTGGCCGAAAACCGCACCTCATTTGGACTCTCCTAGCTCCCTCTACCTATATATATGTGCAACCCTCCCGAAATTCGCGGTCTAACCCTAGCCTTCCCCTACCTCGCGCACCGGACACTTCTCCCCCGCAGCCCGGACATGTCCAACCGCGCCTCCAACGAATCCGCCGCTGCCATGTGTCGCCCGAGCCTCCCTCTCTCTCCTCGGCCCCGCCGCGGCCCGCAGGAGCCCAGGGCAGGCCTCCCAGGCCCACGCGCCGCCGCCCGACCCTTCTCCGCCTCCCGCGCCGCTCGCCGTTCCCCGCCGCCACCGCGTCGTCGGCCGCCGCCGCCTGCATCGCCGCACCGCCGCACACACTCCACCGGCGCCGCCCCTCGCCTCCGGCCGCCGCGCCGCCGCAAGCACCGCGCCTCGCCTCCCGAGACGCCGGCCATCTCCTCCGCCGCCTCGTCGCGGGTCACCGCCGCCCTCTGCGCCGCCCCTCGTTGCCGGAACCTCGCCGGAGTTCGCGCCACCTCGCCGGAGTTTTGGTCCGGCCAGATCTGGACCAGATCCACCAACCCCGCCATCCAAACGCCTCCCCTTGTCCCGGATCTAGCCATCCCGCACCACCTCATCCCGCGTTGACTTTTCGCGGAGGTAAAATTCCACTAAGTCCCAAATTCCCAGATCCATATGCTCCTGTTCATCGTGCCGTAACTTTGCATCCGTAGCTCCGATTCATGCATATAGCATATCAAAATGTTCATCTCAGAGAGTACATCATTTCATTCCATTGCATCATTTTCATTTGAGTTCATCTGGATGCCCGAAATGCTGTTAGAAGAGGGCTACGTGAGTTATTTGTCAGATCTGCTGCTCCATTTAGCTTTTTGTCATTTTTGCCATGATTAATGTGTGCATGATATGCCGTGATGCTCTACATGTGTTTTGTTAAGGGTTTTGTCATCTTTCCAGAGGTGCAACCCATGCATTTTTGTGATGTGTGTGGTGACTAGTGCAATCTTGCAAAGTGGTGCACTTGCTAATTCTGTTTTCAGGGACTTAGTAATTTCACCAAGTCCTGGAGCTGTTTATCTCATGATGCCATATGTTCATGTTGTTTCCTAGTGATCCGTGCCTCTTTTGAGGATGATCAGTAAGGATGCTTTGTTAATCCTGTAGTGCTATATCCATCCATGTCCTTGTTTGCAATTATGGAGCACCCTAGCTTGAGTCAATCGAGCTCTACTTTTGCTACTTTGTGAATCTGGGCGGATTGTCAACTTGTTTGCAATTTTGCCGATGATGTTGTCGTTGATCCGTGCATGCTATGCTATTGTTGTTGCCATGTCTGGCTTACATTTTGTGTGTTCTTGATGGGTGTATGCTTAGCTTATCATGACTTGCACCGTAGTGAGTGCATCGAGCTCGTAAACATGCCTATTTGATATCTGTTTCAGCATGCTCCAGTTTTCACTAAGTCTGAAAACTGATTATGTTTTTGCCATGTTCACATGCTTGCAATTGTATTTTATGATCCCTTTTGGCTCAAGGTCACTAAGGGACTTTTGTTAAGATATTTGAGTAGCTCCATGCCATGCTTTACTTTGCCATGTTCAGATCCTGTAGCATGTAGTTTTGTTGCTCCGACGTGTGCTACCTGATCTGAAATTCCAGGCTAGTGTTAATTTCACTAAGTCTGAGATCTGTTTGTCATATACATTTTTGCCATGCTTGTTTGAACCTGTTAATGGATGATTTAGCCGTAGCTCAGTGATAGTCTTTTGTTAAGCATCATGAATGCATCCCTGTCATGTATTTTATTGTCATGTTTGAGTGCTGTAGCATGTTCATCTCATTGCATTTAGATGGCTACTTGCTGTAAATCGTAGACCGGAGTTATATTTGAATCGCTTGCCATTTCCAAACCATAACTCCGATTCCGGCGTTCTTTATATCGTTTTCAAGCGATTTCATCTCATATTTCCAGTGGCACACTTGGATTTCCAAGTTGAGGCCAGGTTCCTTCATCTCTTGTAAAATCATGCATATGCCATGTTCATGTGTTGGTTGTTTACTATGTTGTGTGCTTCTTTTCCGGTGTTTGCTTCTTCGGGTTGGTTCCGTTAACGTCATGTTTGTGAGGACCCATTCGTCTACGTCCGTTTGTCTTCTTCATGGACTCGTTCTTCTTCCTTGCGGGATTTCAGGCAAGATGATCATACCCTCAAAATCACTTCTATCTTTGCTTGCTTAGTTGCTCGCTCTTTTGCTATGCCTATGCTGTGATGCCTACCACCTGCTTATCATGCCTCCTATATTGATGAACCAAGCCTCTAACCCACCTTGTCCTAGCAAACCGTTCATTGGCTATGGTACCGCTTTGCTCAGCCCCTCTTATAGCATTGTTAGTTGCAGGTGAAGATTGAAGTTTGTTCCTTGTTGGAACATGGAGTTGTTGTTCCTTGTTGGAACATGTTTACTTGTTGGGATATCACAATATCTCTTATTTAATTAATGCATCTATATATTTGGTAAAGGGTGGAAGGCTCGGCCTTATGCCTGGTGTTTTGTTCCACTCTTGCCGCCCTAGTTTCCGTCATATCGGTGTTATGTTCCCGGATTTTGCACTCCTTACGCGGTTGGGTGATAATGGGAACCCCTTGACAGTTTGCCTTGAATAAAACTCCTCCAGCAATGCCCAACCTTGGTTTTACCATTTGCATTAACAACCTACCACCTTCCCTTGGGTTCTGCAGACTCAAGGGTCATCTTATTTTAACCCCCCCGGGCCAGTGCTTGTCTAAGTGTTGGTCCGAAATGGGCAGCCTGCGGGGCCACCTCGGGGAAACTTGAGGGCTGGTTTTACTCGTAGCTTGACCTATCCGGTGTTGCCCTGAGAACGAGATATGTGCAGCTCCCATCAGGATGTCGGCGCATCGGGCGGTGTTGCTGGTTTAGTTTTACCCTGTCGAAATGTCTTGTTGTACCGGGATACCAAGTCTGATCGGAATGTCTCGGGAGGAGGTCTATTCCTTTGTTGACCGTGAGAGCTTGTGACGGGCTAAGTTGGAACACCCTGCAGGGATTTGAACTTTCGAAAGCAGTGCCCGCGGTTATGGGCAGATGGGAATTTGTTAACGTCCGGTTGTAGAAAACCTAAACTTGACCTTAATTAAAATGAATCAACAGTGTGTGTAACCGTGATGGTCTCTTCTCGGCGGAGTCCAGGAAGTGAACACGGTGTTGGAGTTATGTTTGACGTAGGTTGTTATAGGATCACTTCTTGATCATACTTTTATTGACCGTGCTTTGCCTTCTCTTCTCGCTCTCATTTGCGTATGTTAGCCACCATATATGCTAGTCGCTTGCTGCAGCTCCACCTCATACCTTTACCATACCCATAAGCTTAAATAGTCTTGATCGCGAGGGTGCGAGATTGTTGAGTCCCCTTGTAACGCCCCGAGACCGATGTGCCAGGTGTCGTCCAGTTATTCGCTGTTGTTGTCTTGTCATTTGCTTGCGTGTTGCATCTTTCCATATCATCATGTGCATTGCATCATCATGTTTTCAAAACTTGCATCCGTCCCGGTCTCCTCGTTCCTTCCGTTGTCCGTTCTGAGCCCAGACTCACTTGCACGCGCCCGCGGCATGTCCGGAAAATGTTCTCGGAATGGGATGAGAGTTGACGTGTGGTCTTATTATAGTGTAGATAGACCGCATGTCAAGTTTCATCGCATTCGGAGATTGTTTGATGCCCCAACAGATAACTATAGCGGCATTATAGCCGGTCTATCGTTGGACGTTTTTGGTCTCCAAAAACTGCTGTCAGCCCCTCTCTCTCTTCTCTCCTCTCAGCCTCGCCACAGCCCACCTAGTCCATCCACCTACCCCTCTTCACGTCCGGAGCCATTCGATGTGATCGCACGGTCCGAAACCCTTTTTTTGCTCACTGCATCGAACCCCTCACGTGCGCGTCCGAAATTTGTCCCGGACCTGACCTGAGCAGTCGCCACCGTTGTGTCCGGATCATCCCCAAACATCTACAAAACGTCAACGTTTTCTCATTTGGTCTCCCTAAGCTTTTATTTCGCGACCGTCCGTTTAAGATCGGAGGGACCAAATGCCTCTATCCGAAAATCCTTTTGCTATATATACCAGACCAGACCCTAAAACCTAGGGGAGCTGTCCCATCCATCAATCCCCACGCTGCCGCCACTCTCCTTGTTATCAGCGTCGAACCAACCAGCCGCCCTCCTCGTTTTTTTCCCCAATCCAATCCAATCCATCCCCTCCTTCCGATCCGACCAGCCGAGCGCCTCCTCCTTCCTCTGCCCGCTCGATCTTCTCCACCCCGCGCCCGAATCAGGGGAGAGAAGCTCCTGTGCACGCCTCCACCGGACCCCGCTGCCGCCTTCCCGTTCAGCGCCGCTGCTGCTCTGCTTCCGACGAGCAGACGGCCCGCGCCCGTGCTCCTGTCGCCCCCTCGTCCAGGAGTTCCACGAGGAGAGGAGTTCCTCTTCGTCGCCCCAAGCAGCAGCCGCGCCCGAGCGCTCCTCTCCATGCCGACATCCTCTTCCCGTACCTTCCTCGACGCCTACATCTCCTCCGTCAACGCTGCAGTGCCCGCAGCCGCCTCCGTTCCCGAACAGAAAGAGGAGCCTGGTGCTCTTGCAGTACCGGCCTTCCTCGACGCCGGCGTGCCCCATCTCGGCCCAGATCCCGTCGGTTCCCGTGCACCTTCGCCCCGCCAAGTCCCTTGTCGCGCCTTCCCCCACCTCAAGTCCTCGTCGCCGTTGGAAGAGGACGAGGACGACCAGCGCTAAGTCCCGCATCACCGTTGACCGCGTCCCTGTTTGCCTGGAGCCAGCGCCAGATCGCACCAAGCCCAGCCGCGCCAGGCTCCAGCTGGCCCGCGTCCGACCTCCCCAACCGGCCTCCTCCAGCCTCTCTGCACCGACCGGGCCAAGGCCCACTGGGTGAGGCCACACCCCAGCGCCCCGCCTCTGTTTTTCCTCCTGTTGGCCTAGCTTGATTCGGCCCATAGTATTTTTTCCCTGGCTGCGATTTTGTCCAATTATCCAGTGTGAAACAGTTTTGCAGAAAAGTCCCTCTAGATCATGCATTTAATATCTCCACAACCGTGCATCAGATTAAAACATTTTATATATGAAACTTGCTCAGAATTTTGCCTAGTTTAATAATATGTCACTTTCATCCATGTTTAAAATGTTTAAAATGATGTTTGTTTAAAATTGCTCCTATGCCATGCTAAAATGATTTAATTCATAACTATTCAACCGTAGCTCCAAATTTAATAAAATTTATATGTAAATGGGTAAGAATTTTGCCTAGTTTATCTTGGTGACATTGTTTTGCATGCCTAACAACTCTAAAATATGGTTAAGGGCAGAACAGCACCTAATCTAAAATATGCATATGGGGATTTACCGGAATTTGTTGTTTGTTGTTCCCGGCCTCATTTAAACTTGACTAGATATGTAGTTTTGCTTTGCTTCACCATCTTGCCATGCTTAACAACATTTAATATTGTTGGGTACATAAACAAGATCGAACTAAATAATTGATGTGGTGCTCCGTCAATATGCAACTCGTTGCATATTGAGCTCCACTTAATTTGTAGTATTGTTTGTGCATATTGCCATGCCATGCTTCATTAAACCGGACATGCATCATACTTGATTGTGCATCATGCCATGTTCTTGTGATGGTTGCTTACTATGGTGTTTGCTTCTTTCCGGTGTTGCTTCTTCGGGTTGGTTCCGATAACGTTGCGTTTGTGAGGATCCGTTCGACTACGTCCGTTTGTCTTCTTCATGGACTCGTTCTTCTTCCTTGCGGGATTTCCGGCAAGATGATCATAACCTCAAAATCACTACTATCTTTGCTTTGCTAGATGCTCTCTCTTTTGCTATGCCTATGCTGCGATACCTACCACTTGCTTGTCATGCCTCCCATATTGTTGAACCAAGCCTCTAACCCACCTTGTCCCAGCAAACCGTTGTTTGGCTATGTTACCGCTTTGCTCAGCCCCTCTTGTAGCGTTGTTAGTTGCAGGTGAAGATTGAAGTCTGTTCCTTGTTGGAACATGGAGATGTCGATCCTTGTTGGAACATGTTTACTTGTTGGGATATCACTATATATCTTATTTAATTAATGCATCTATATACTTGGTAAAGAGTGGAAGGCTCAGCCTTATGCCTGGTGTTTTGTTCCACTCTTGCCACCCTCGTTTCCGTCATATCGGTGTTATGTTCCTGGATTTTGCGTTCCTTATGCGGTTGGGTTATAATGGGAACCCCTTGACAGTTCGCTTTGAATAAAACTCCTCCAGCAAGGCCCAACATTGGTTTTAACATTTGCCACCTAGCCTTTTTTCCCTTGGGAGTCGCGCATCCCGAGGGTCATCTTATTTTAACCCCCCCCCCCACCGGGCCAGTGCTTGTCTAAGTGTTGTTCCAAACTAGAGCCACTTGCGGCGCCACCTCGGGGAAACTTGAGGGCTGGTTTTAGCTGTACGTAGTGTTCATCCGGTGTTGTCCTGAGAACGAGATATGTGCAGCTCCTATCAGGATGTCGGCGCATCGGGCGGTCTTGCTGGACTTGTTTTACCATTGTCGAGGATGTCTTGTTGTACCGAGATACCGAGTCTGATCGGAATGTCTCGGGAGGAGGTCTATTCCTTCGTTGACCGTGAGAGCTTGTGATGGGCTAAGTTGGGACACCCCTGCAGGGATTTGAACTTTCGAAAGCCGTGCCCGCGGTTATGGGAAGATGGGAATTTTTTAATGTCCGGTTGTAGAAAACCTAAACTTGACCTTAATTAAAATGCATCAACCGCGTGTGTTACCGTGATGGTCTCTTTCCGGCGGAGTCCAGGAAGTGAACACGGTGTTGGAGTTATGCTTGACGTAGGTTGTTCTAGGATCACTTCTTGATCATACTTTTATCGACCGTGCTTTGCCTTCTCTTCTCGCTCTCATTTGCGTATGATAGCCACCATATATGCTAGTCGCTTGCTGCAGCTCCACCTCATACCTTTACCTTACCCATAAGCTTAAATAGTCTTGATCGCGAGGGTGCGAGATTGCTGAGTCCCCGTGGTTCACAGATACTTCCAAAAACCAGCTTGCAGGTGCCGATGAGACCGTGCAGTTGACGCAACCAAGCTCAGGAGGAGCTCGATGTAGATCTTGTCCTTTGTGGTGTTTCGTTCTAGTTGATCAGTAGTGGAGCCCAGATGGGGTCGATCGGGGACCTTTGTCGCATTTGGGGTTCTTCTTTTATTTTGGCTCCGTAGTCGGGCCCTGATTGTATTTGGTTGTTGTAATTCTTTATTCATGTAATTGTGTGAAGTGGCGATTGTAAGCCAACTATGTAATCTCTTTGCCTTATTATATTACATGGGTTGTGTGAAGATTACCTCACTTGCGACATATGACTTCAATGCGATTATGCCTCTAAGTCGTGCCCCGACACGTGGGAGATGTAGTCGCATCGAGGGTGTTACAAGTCGGTATCAGAGCCTTCCCCGACCTTAGGAGCCCCACTGCTTGATGGAATTAGCGGACGAGTTGAGTCTAGAAAAATGTTTTGAGTCATTTAGGTATTATATTTATATATCGGAGAGTTTAGGAATTCTTTTTACTTCCCAGTCTCCTCATCGCTCTGGTAAGGCATGCTGATGTATTTTTTGACTCTTCTCTTCTCAAATTTCACTAAAAAAAATTTTAGGATCACGCGGGTATCTTGGAATCGTTCCGATGGTTTTATGATGAGAACATTGTCTTGGTGCCTCCTGTCAGGGGTTTAGTGGAAGTGTCCCGGGGAGTTGAGCTCTGAGGTGTTGTCGTCATAATTTTATTGTTGAAGTTCTGGAATACCTGAGTTTAGTACGCTGACATCGAAAATCTCTTTTATGCAGTTCATTGGTGAGATAACCTCGACGCCACCCAGTACTGGGGCGGGAGTTCGGGAGTATTGCCATAACTTGTATAACGGATGCTTTTCGAAGGTTGAGGTAGATGATTTCCGAAGGTTTCTTGGTTATGTGTTGAATGATGGATACAGCTGGATGTAGGATTTGCTAGTTTGGGTGAGATATTATGCTTCCCCTGTATCCCCAACACCTGATTGCATAACCGGAAAATTTCGGGAGTTTATAAGTGGGAATTCAAGTAGCTCTTAGGATATCTTTCCGACAGATGTATGATATGAAATTGGGGTTCGACGTCTAGTGGTCCGCCTATTTACGATCGATTTTACAGTGGTCTCGTTGTGTATTAAAGAGTCCTTGGCTATGCTGACTCGGGGACGCTTCGTATGTCATGTGCACTGCCTTGTACATGATGGTGCTGTACGATCGAGCCCGTGTAGGCCCCACCACGAAAACTTCGGACGAAATCTCTATCATATGTTTGTTCCGGCTTATTTTGCAAGCCAATCCTTTGTTTTGTTTTGGAGTTGTGGTAGTCGAGTTGCTTCGAAGTCAAATGTTGATTCCATACCTTCCCCAAATGGTGTTCTCATATTCCTATGTGAATACTAATCCTTCTCGATCATCGAGTTTCTCATTTCAATTTCTTTTCAACCGGTGTGTCTCTCCTCAAGTGGATCCGATCATTTCCACATCTACAAGATCAATTATCTGTTCTTCTCAAACGGTGTTCATTTCATCCATTCTAAATTGTCTTTGTTTTTCCCGCCCTCCCTCCCTTGTTTTCTTCAAGGACTCAGATTTCTCAATCAAGTATCATCTCAGTGATGAGAAGTATCTCCATTCTTTTCCGTTAATGTTCTTATCCGGTGATTCTCATGAAGTTTTATAATGGAGCGTCAAGCTCATCAGTCTTTGTTCTTTTTTTCTCCGGTGAAACCAATTCAAGCTTTCGGTGTGGATCATATCTTTTTCCTCGTTTCAAATACCCTATCATGCCGGTGCTCCTCATATTCTTTCACTTCTCGCTATTCATTTGTTCCGGTGCCCTAAAGATACCTCAGAAGGCTCGCCTTGTCATCCAAGATCCGTTCAACCTATTTCGAGGATGTTCCCTCATTCAAGTCATTTAATTCAACCGGTGCAATCTCCCTTCCAAATGATTCTACGGTGTTTCTGTTGAGTGGGCCCTAACCCACAGGTCTTTTCCCAGGATCTTACCTGACTCTTCTTATTCTCCCGGAGCTAGCCTAAATTCATTTCGAAGTTTGACCTGAGAATGAATTATCATCAGTCAAATGTCCTTCTCCAAGATCTTTCAAATTCATTTCATTGTTGATTCAAATTTTATATTATTCTTTATTCCGGTGCCTCAATAAGTCTTAGTGGTGTTCTCATCGTCTTTCTCAAACATTCGAAGACCGAAGAAGAGTTTCTCTTTAATCTTGCTCTATTCTCTTCAAGATTCGTGATTCTAGCTTGTTGCCATACTCTCGTAATGGTTTTGATCGTGAGAATTCTTTTCACCTATCCGGAGTAATTCAAGAGTCTTCTCAGTTTGAGTATACGGAGTCCATCAATTCAGGTGTATTCATTATCAGCTTTCAGTTGATATTTTCCAATCTTACGGGTGCATCATTCAGGTGATCTCTAATCGGCTCGTGATCTCTTCGTTCTCATGTATCTAAATCCTCTCAAGCATCTTCGTTCATTTTATAATTCTTCCCGGTGTTTCTTTATCTTCTCTTTGTTCATAACCAATTCTTACGGTGGTTCTTCCAGGTTTCTTTTCCTTATCAATTTATTCGTTGTCAATCCTACTGGTGGTTCAAAGAAGACCTTCCCAAGTTGGCGACATATCTCTCTTAATCCTTGCTACGAGAATAAGTAGTGTGCCAAATCCGTTGATTTCCATCAATTTAATTGGTGAAGGACAAGCATAACATAATTCTTATTCTTGTTCATTCAAGTGATTAAATCTTTATTCCGGAGGCCCTTCAAATTCTCAGTTTCAGTTGTTTTATCTTCTCTTTTGGCCCGGAGTTCCAAGCTCTAATTATCATGGAGATCCATCTAAATCATTGCAAGGGTTCACCTTGTGTTTTCAATTTCTCTTTCTTTTTATTCTTTTATTACCGGAGTTTCTTCATGGAGGCTATACTTGATGGTTCATCAAGGATTTATATCCCCTCTCCAAGAGTTCATTGAGATTCTTTTCTGAGGAGCTCAAGCATTCTTCATCTTGCATTCCAGAGTGCAATTCTTTCTTCCGTATCATTGGAGATGGCATTATGTCATTCTTGATAATTTGAATTCATGTTTCTTGATTCACATGTTGTTATGAATGAGATATTTCAAATCCATCAATCTCGTCATTGGAGTTATCTTGGGTTATATTTCACCTTAAACCTTCCCTAAGGATGGTTGTTATTATGGTGCTTATAAATGACCCAAGTTATTCACCTATCCTCCCGGTGATTTAAACTTCTCATCTCCTTGTTGTTATCAATAGGATATATCGTTCCTGTTAGTGGCAGAATTTCACCTCATAGTTTTGACATGTTTTCCATAAGCCCACTACTACCTTGCTCTTTTCGTTGTTGGTGTTCCAACAACTCCGTTCGACCCTTCCTCTAAAGATGTTTTGTCAAGCTCTTTTGTGGCATATGTTGGCTTTTCTTCTCCATTCTCCTATTGTAATGATCTGACTTCTATTCTTCTCTTCCGGAGGCATTGTGTTGTTGTTCTCTTCAACCCATCTTCTTGTTTTGTCAAGATCATGTTCTTTTCATGATTGTCCATTTAACCGGAGTGTCGTGCCCTCTGCTCAAATTCCCTCATCTTATCAAGTTCTTATTCAATCCCTTTCCTTTTCAATCGAAGTTCTGCCTGAATTTGATCTTCTTTGTTCCTCCTTTCTATCGGTGTGTTTTCAATTTTGTTCAACTCCGTTGTATTCTTGTCTCGTATTTGTTCAACCTCGCAAGGTTCTTGGATTCACTCGTTTGTCAAAGAAGCAACTTAGTTTACCTATTCCCTTTCTCCTCCGTTTTCCCTCCGGTGCCATTCTAGATCTCGGGACGAGATCCTCTCGTAGTGGTGGAGTGTTGTAACGCCCCGAGACCGATGTGCCAGGTGTCGTCCAGTTATTCGCTGTTGTTGTCTTGTCATTTGCTTGCGTGTTGCATCTTTCCATATCATCATGTGCATTGCATCATCATGTTTTCAAAACTTGCATCCGTCCCGGTCTCCACGTTCCGTCCGTTGTCCGTTCTGAGCCTAGACTCACTTGCACACGCCCGCGGCATGTCCGAAATAGTATTTTATAGGTGGCCGGAAAATGTTCTCGGAATGGGATGAGAGTTGACGTGTGGTCTTATTATAGTGTAGATAGACCGCCTGTCAAGTTTCATCGCATTCGGAGATCGTTTTATGCCCCAACGGATAACTATAGCGGCATTATAGCCGGTCTATCGTTGGACGTTTTCGGTCTCCGAAAACTGCTGCCGGCCCCTCTCTCTCTCTTCTCTCCTCTCAGCCTCGCCACAGCCCACCTAGTCCATCCACCTACCCCTCTTCGCGTCCGGAGCCGTTCGATGCGATCGCACGGTCCGAAACCCTTTTTTGCTCAGTACATCGAACCCCTCACGTGCGCGTCCGAAATTTGTCCCGGACCCGACCCGAGGAGTCGCCACCGTTGTGTCCGGATCATCCCCAAACATCTACAAAACGTCACCGTTTTCTCATTTGGTCTCCCTAAGCTTTTATTTCACGACCGTCCGTTTAAGATCGGAGGGAGCAAATGCCTCTATCTGAAAATCTTTTTGCTACATATACCAGACCAGACCCTAAAACCTAGGGGACCTGTCCCATCCATCAATCCCCACGCTGCTGCCACTCTCCTTGTTATCAGCGTCGAACCAACCAGCCGCCCTCCTCGTTTTTTTCCCCGATCCAATCCAATCCATCCCCTCCTTCCGATCCGACCAGCCGAGCGCCTCCTCCTTCCTCTGCCCGCTCGATCTTCTCCACCCCGCGCCCGAATCAGGGGAGAGGAGCTCCTGTGCACGCCTCCACCGGACCCCGCTG
Source organism: Triticum urartu (assembly GCF_056163025.1). Classification (NCBI taxonomy): domain Eukaryota; kingdom Viridiplantae; phylum Streptophyta; class Magnoliopsida; order Poales; family Poaceae; genus Triticum; species Triticum urartu. The sequence continues at coordinate 394,182,592 of NC_141876.1, read as the reverse complement.
CTGCCTTCCCATTCAGCGCCGCTGCTGCTCTGCTTTCGACGAGCAGACAACCCACGCCCGTGCTCCTGTCGCCCCCTCGTCCAGGAGTTCCACGAGGAGAGGAGTTCTTCTTCGTCGCCCCAAGCAGCAGCCGCGCCCGAGCGCTCCTCTCCATGCCGAAATCCTCTTCCCGTACCTTCCTCGATGCCTGCATCTCCTCCGTCAATGCTGCAGTGCCCGCAGCCGCCTCCGTTCCCGAACAGAAAGAGGAGCATGGCGCTCTTGCAGTGCCGGCCTTCCTCGACGCCGGCGTGCCCCATCTCGGCCCAGATCCGGTCGGTTCCCGTGCACCTTCGCCCCGCCAAGTCCCTCGTCGCGCCTTCCCCCACCTCAAGTCCTCGTCGCCGGCCTCTGTTTTTGCGTGTGGAAGAGGACGACCAGAGCCAAGTCCCGCATCGCCGTTGACCGCGTCCCTGTTCGCCTGGAGCCAGCGCCAGATCGCACCAAGCCCAGCCGCGCCAGGCTCCAGCTGGCCCGCGTCCGACCTCCCCAACCGGCCTCCTCCAGCCTCTCTGCACCGACTGGGCCAAGGCCCACTGGGTGAGGCCACACCCCAGCGCCCCGCCTCTGTTTTTCCTCCTGTTGGCCCAGCTTGATTCGGCCCATAGTATTTTTTTCCCTCGCTGCGATTTTGTCCAATTATCCAGTGTGAAACAGTTTTGCAGAAAAGTCCCTCTAGATCATGCATTTAATATCTCCACAACCGTGCATCAGATTAAAACATTTTATATATGAAACTTGCTCAGAATTTTGTCTAGTTTAATAATATGTCACTTTCATCCATGTTTAAAATGTTTAAAATGATGTTTGTTTAAAATTGCTCCTATGCCATGCTAAAATGATTTAATTCATAACTATTCAACTGTAGCTCCAAATTTAATAAACTTTATATGTAAATGGGGTAGAATTTTGCCTAGTTTATCTTGGTGACATTGTTTTGCATGCCTAACAACTCTAAAATATGGTTAAGGGCAGAACAGGACCTAATCTAAAATATGCATATGGGGATTTACCGGAATTTGTTGTTTGTTGTTCCCGACCTCATTTAAACTTGACTAGATAGGTAGTTTTGCTTTGCTTCACCTTCTTGCCATGCTTAACAACATTTAATGTTGTTGGGTACATAAACGAGATCGAACTAAATAATTGATGTGGTGCTCCGTCAATATGCAACTCGTTGCATATTGAGCTCCACTTAATTTGTAGTATTGTTTGTGCATATTGCCATGCCATGCTTCATTAAACCGGACATGCATCATACTTGATTGTGCATCATGCCATGTTCTTGTAATGGTTGCTTACTATGGTGTTTGCTTCGGGTTGGTTCTGATAACGTTGCGTTTGTGAGGATCTGTTCGACTACGTCCGTTTGTCTTCTTCATGGACTCATTCTTCTTCCTTGCGGGATTTCAGGCAAGATGATCATACCCTCGAAATCACTACTATCTTTGCTTTGCTAGATGCTCGCTCTTTTGCTATGCCTATGCTGCGATACCTACCACTTGCTTGTCATGCCTCCCATATTGTTGAACCAAGCCTCTAACCCACCTTGTCCCAGCAAACTGTTGTTTGGCTATGTTACCGCTTCGCTCAGCCCCTCTTATAGTGTTGTTAGTTGCAGGTGAAGATTGAAGTCTGTTCCTTGTTGGAACATGGAGATGTTGATCCTTGTTGGAACATGTTTACTTGTTGGGATATCACTATATATCTTATTTAATTAATGCATCTATATACTTGGTAAAGTGTGGAAGGCTCGGCCTTATGCCTGGTGTTTTGTTCCACTCTTGCCGCCCTAGTTTCCGTCATATCGGTGTTATGTTCCCGGATTTTGCGTTCCTTACGCGGTTGGGTTATAATGGGAACCCCTTGACAGTTCGCTTTGAATAAAACTCCTCCAGCAAGGCCCAACCTTGGTTTTAACATTTGCCACATAGCCTTTTTTGCCTTGGGAGTCGCGCATCCCGAGGGTCATCTTATTTTAACCCCCCCCCCCCGGGCCAGTGCTTGTCTAAGTGTTGTTCGAAACTAGAGCCACTTGCGGCGCCACCTCGGGGAAACTTGAGGGCTGGTTTTAGCTGTACGTAGTGTTCATCCGATGTTGCCCTAAGAACGAGATATGTGCAGCTCCTATCAGGATGTCGGTGCATCGGGCGGTCTTGCTGGACTTGTTTTACCATTGTCGAGGATGTCTTGTTGTACCGAGATACCGAGTCTGATCGGAATGTCTCGGGAGGAGGTCTATTCCTTCGTTGACCGTGAGAGCTTGTGGTGGGCTAAGTTGGGACACCCCTGCAGGGATTTGAACTTTCGAAAGCCGTGCCCGCGGTTATGGGAAGATGGGAATTTGTTAATGTCCGGTTGTAGAAAACCTAAACTTGACCTTAATTAAAATGCATCAACCGCATGTGTTACCGTGATGGTCTCTTTCTGGCGGAGTCCGGGAAGTGAACACGGTGTTGGAGTTATGCTTGACGTAGGTTGTTCTAGGATCACTTCTTGATCATACATTTATCGATCGTGCTTTGCCTTCTCTTCTCGCTCTCATTTGCGTATGATAGCCACCATATATGCTAGTCGCTTGCTGCAGCTCCACCTCATACCTTTACCTTACCCATAAGCTTAAATAGTCTTGATCGCGAGGGTGCGAGATTGCTGAGTCCCCGTGGCTCACAGATACTTCCAAAAACCAGCTTGTAGGTGCCGATGAGACTGTGCAGTTGACGCAACCAAGCTCAGGAAGAGCTCGATGAAGATCTTGTCCTTTGTGGTGTTTTGTTCTAGTTGATCAGTAGTGGAGCCCAGTTGGGGTCGATCGGGGACCTTTGTCGCATTTGGGGTTCTTCTTTTATTTTGGCTCCGTAGTCGGGCCCTGATTGTATTTGGTTGTTGTAATGCTTTATTCATGTAATTGTGTGAAGTGGCGATTGTAAGCCAACTATGTAATCTCTTTCCCTTATTATATTACATGGGTTGTGTGAAGATTACCTCACTTGCGACATATGCCTTCAATGCGATTATGCCTCTAAGTCGTGCCCCGACACGTGGGAGATGTAGTCGCATCGAGGGTGTTACACCCCGTGCCTCACAGTTACTTCCAAAACCAGCTTGCAGGTGCCGATGAGTCCTTGCAGATGACGTAACCAAGCTCAAGGAGGAGCTCTATGAAGATCTTGTCCTTTATGTTGTTTCGTTCTAGTTGATCAGTAGTGGAGCCCAGTTGGGGTCGATCGGGGACCTTTGTCGCATTTGGGGTTCTTCTTTTGTTTTGGGTTCCGTAGTTGGACCATGATTGTATCTGGATGATGTAATGCTTTATTCATATAATTGTGTGAAGTGGCGATTGTAAGCCAACTATGTATCTCTTTCCCTTATTATATTACATGGGTTGTGTGAAGATTACCTCACTTGCGACATATGCCTTCAATGCGATTATGCCTCTAAGTCGTGGCTCGACACGTGGGAGATATAGTCGCATCGAGGGTGTTACACTGGGCGACCCCCTTTGGCCCGTCCCTCCTTGCTGCTCCTTTCCTTCTTCTCGATTACCCGTCGCTCCCATGGCTCCAAAGAGATTCTCAGCCGCGGAGAAAGGGAAGGCCCCCCAGACTGGACCTGACTCCCCCCTGGCCAAGCGCGGCAAAGGCCGCCCTCGCAAGTATACCACGGTCCCCGTGGTGGCCTCCTGCGGCCATGGAGGTGGTTCCCGGCGCGGTGGTGAGCGCCAGGTTGCCGACGGGGGGCACGCCGTGGGTGTGCGCCCCCCTAGGCCATGCTCTCACTCTGCGGAGGTGCTGCCGGAGTTCGTCGAGTGGTCGGCAGACCCATCCAGCACCAGGCTCCAGCTCCCCCGTTTTTTCATAGATGAGCTGCCGGCCAGCGCCCGGTGCAGCTTCTGGCTCCAGGCAAACAGATGCTGCAGCAGGGCCTCCTGGGCATCGCTGGAGGTCTCCGTTTCTGGGAACGGGGCTCTGACACGCGGCTGGCAAACGTTTGCTCCCGCGCGTGGCCTGAGCCGGTGGTGCACCCTGTACTTCAAGTTTGATGGCGATGCCACCCTCTACGTGAGGGTGTTTGGGGAAGACGGTCGCCGTGCTGGGTGTTGCCCTGAAGACGACGACCGCGGCCGCCTGCCCAGTCCTGGCTCTGACCGGGATGAAGATGGCGACTGGCGTACAGGCGGCGGTGTTCGGGGTCCGCCCAGCTTCAGCAACCCCGTCCCAGGCAGCAGCTCCTCCAGCGGTGGCCGCGACCAGCCTCCTTGCCGTCGGGCCCGCTTGGGTGAAGGTAGCGGGTCAGCCCGCCGTCGCGCCCCGGTGAAGCAAGAGGAGGGATCCGCCTGAGTCCCAGGAGCAGCTCGAGCCTTCGCTGTGGGTTGGCGCAGGACGAATCGCGCCCGTTTTGTTTTCTTTCTTATCCTGCGCAAAAATAGTAAGTTAGGGCCCCGCGGGGGCATATTAGAACTGTTGCTGTTTAACCATCGCGCCGTTTCCGCTATTTCTACGCTGTGTTCTCGTGCCGTGCTCCCATGTGCGGGAACTATTTTAGCTCAATGGGGCTTGGCGCGGTGCTCGCCTCCCGAGGCCGTGGCCTCCTTGTGCGCTTCGTGCCCTGCAAGGATCAGTCGGAGCGGTAACTTATGGTCTTAGCTGTGGGGGCGATCGACCTAGGTCCTGCACTTGTGTCGCGATGCCCGTGGGGCACGGACTAGGAGGGGTGCTCCCGCAGAGGACTAAAGGAAAGCTCCAAGCGATCGGGGAAGAAAACACTCGCGAGGGCGCCCGCGATCCTCCCTCGCGAGACTTCGCGAGCGAAAACGAGGTGAGCGAGCGAAAAAGACAAAGAGCCACAAGCCAGGAATGTCAAGAACTCCAATAAAAACTTCAAACGGGAATAAACAAGCCAACTGCAGAAAGCAAATGGGAAAGCCGCGTCCGGCGCCTATTCTAGTCTTCGACGTCATCTCACCAACGCGGAGCTAAGTGCTGCCAGTGGGCATGGGCGGGAGCCCCCGAGGCCCGGGGGCGGCACTCCGGAGACTCTGGGGCGTGTACAGCCCCACTCATTATTACGTGAGAGTGTCATGGGCGGCGAGCTTCACAGGCGTTGGCCTTCTTCACAGGCACCGGGCCTTTCTTGAAATGCGGCAGCTTCACAGGAATTTGCCTTCTTCACAGGCACCAGGCCTTTTCCAAAACACAGCCGCTTCACAGGCATTCCCCTTCTTCACAGGCACCAGGCCTTTTCCAAAACGCAGCGGCTTCACAGGCATTCGCCTTCTTCACAGGCACCGGGCCTTTTCCAAAACGCAGCGGCTTCATAGGCATTCGCCTTCTTCATGGGCACCAGGCCTTTTCCAAAACGTAGCGGCTTCACAGGCATTCGCCTTCTTCACAGGCACCGGGCCTTTTCCAAAACACAGCAGCTTCACAGGCATTCCCCTTCTTCACAGGCACCGGGCCTTTTCCAAAACGTAGCGGCTTCACTCAGGGGTCGAACCTCTGGAGATGTTGAATGTTCCATGGGTTCTGGATGGGTACTCCCTCCGGAGTCTCCAAGCGCGCGGAGCCAGGCCTGGAAACATGAACAACCTTGAATGGGCCCTCCCACATGGGAGAGAGCTTGCGCAGCCCCTCCCTGGAGAGAACCCTTCTGAACACGAGATCCCCTACCTCAAGGGTCCTAGGGCGGATGTTGCGGCTGTGGTATCGTCGTAGCGCCTATTAATACCTTGCCGCTCGTAGTGCGGCTTCCCGACGGCGTTCCTTCCCAAGCACGAGATCCGTCCCCCGCAGGGCGTCCTGCTGAGCCTCGTCGAATGCCAAGACCCGTGCGGAGCGACGTCTGACCTCGTGAGGGAGAACAGCCTCCGCTCCGTAGACGAGGAAGAACGGGGTCTCGCCAGTCGGCTTGGTCGCTGTCGTGCGGATTGACCATAGCACAGACTAGAGCTCGTCGTGCCAGCCCCTGCCACAGGCCTCCAGCTTCTTCTTGAAGGTCCAGGCCTTGAGGCCCCTCAGGACCTCCGCATTGGCTCGTTCAGCCTGGCCATTACTCCGGGGGTGTGCTACCGAAGCGTAGCATATCTGCGTTCCAAGGTTAGCACAGTACGTTTTGAAGAGATTACTGGTGAATTGCGAACCGTTGTCAGTGATGATGCGGTTAGGCACCCCAAACCGGCTCACAAGACCCTTGATGAACTTGACTGCCGAGCCTGCCGGGATTGTGCGGACAGCTGCCACCTCGGCCCACTTGGTGAACTTGTCCACGGCGACGTAGAGGTAGCGATAGCCCCCTGGCGCCCGAGGGAACGGGCCCAGAATGTCCAACCCCCAAACTGCGAACGGCCAGGAGAGGGGTATGGTCTGCAGACCCCCCACGGGCTGATGGATCTGTTTAGCGTGAAACTGGCAGGCCTCGCAAGCCTTCACCAGCTCAACGGCGTCGCTGAGTGCTGTGGGCCAGTAGAACCCGCTGCGGAATGCCTTGCCGACGAGGGTTCGTGACGACGAGTGGTGCCCGCAGTCTATGTTGTGTACGTCCGCCAGCAGTTCCTTTCCTTGCTCCCTGGAAATGCAACGTAGGGACATGTCATTTGGCCGCTTCCTGTAGAGCTCGACATCCTGGATGCAATAAGCCATGGCCTGCCGTGCCACACGCTCTGCCTCCTCCTCATTCGCCGGCAGAATCCCTTGCATCAGGTAGTTCTTGACCTCTGGGATCCAACATCCCTCCTGAGGCTCCAACGCCAGGAGCAGGCGTGCCCCTGATGCCGGGCCGCAGACCAGAGCTCCCGAGGCAGGCAGCTGAGGGAGCTCCTCCCTCGGTTGTGCCGTGCTAGACAGAGGCGGCACCGCCGAGGGTTTGAAGAGCCGCTCCTCAAAGACGTCGGGCTCCTGAGGCAGCCGCCTAGATGCCCTCTTGGCAATGTCGTCAGCCTCCTGATTGGTGCCGCGAGGCACATGCTGCAACTCCAGTCCCCAGAACTGTTTCTCCATCTTGCAGACCTCAGCGAGGTAGGCCTCCATGTGGTCGTCCTTTGGCTCGTATATCTCGTTGGAGAAGTTGACGAGGAGCTGCGAATCGCCCTTGATGATGAGGCACTTCACCCCTAAGGCAGCTGCAGCCTTCAAGCCGGCTATTAGGCCTTCGTACTCCGCTATGTTGTTGGAGACCTTTTCTCTGTGCTGGAAGCAAAGTTGCACGGCATAGTAGAGTTTGTCCTGGGTAGGAGATACGAGCACTGCGCCAGCTCCCGCATCGTGTCGGGAGAACGCCCCATCAAAGTACATGAACCAGCCATCCGGTGCTTCACTTCCCGGGGAAAGTGACCGGTCTTCGCCTGCCTCGAGACCCGGCGCTTCTGCCCATTCTGCCATGAAATCTGCTAACGCGGCTCCCTTGATGACTCTGGTGATAGCCCGAGAAAGCATCTAGGAAGCACAATAGGTCACACTCTGCGGTGGAGTCGACTATCTGGTCAATTCGGGGGAGCACAACGACCAGATTAGCTAACCAATCAGGGTAGCGGACCTCGCGGATAACTCCTGCCGCCTCTAGCTTCCAGGTCTCTTGGATGATGAAAGCTTGTTTCTCAGTAGACTGCCACCTTGCCTTCTCCTTCATGGCGCACACATTGGGGAACACGTTGAGGTGATGCTCAATCACTTCCCTTGGGACCCCTGCTAACTGATTAGGTTCCCATGCAAACACCTTGTTCGCACACAAGAAACCGAGCAGGGCTTTCTCTTGCTCGGGCTCGAGGTTGGCCCCTATGGTGAAGGTGGCGCTAGCGGACCCGTCCTCGTCGACTGGTACCTTCTTGGTTTCTGCCTTGTCTTGGGTGAACAGCTGCTTCTTTTTAGCCGGTGCAGCCCCCTTGGGTTCGAGGGCGTCGGTGCTAGTGGGTTGCGCCACCGCGGCCGCCCTAAAAACAAGCTGGAGCACCTGCAGCGCATCCTTTGTGTCTCCTGACATGGTGAGGACGCCGCTGCTCCCAGGCATCTTCATGAGGTTGTACGTCGGGTGAGTTGCTGCCATGAACTGAGCCAGGGCCGGATAGCCGAGGATGGCATTGTAGGGGAGGCCGATGGGGGCGATGTCGAAGTCGATCAGCTCCGTGCGGAAGTTGTCACAGGTGCCGAAGGTCACTGGAAGGCGGACCTGCCCCAAGGAGGCGGTGGAACCGGCTCCGACGCCCGAGAAAGGCCTGCTGGGTCAGAGCCGCTCCAGCGGTACGTGGAGGAGGCTGAAGGCCTCCATCGAGAGCACGTTGAGGCCAGCACCACCATCGATGAGGGTCCTAGTGACGGCCACTTGGCAGATGGTAGGGGTGCACAGCATCGGGAGCGTGCCCGAACCAATGGGGTTGAAGGGGTGGTCCTCCGAGTCGAACGTTAGATCGGCCTCGGGCGCCACCCAGCCCGGGGGGCTTCTCGTCGCTTGGAGGCGGTGCTGATCCGGCGGGTGAACAGCTTGACGTGATGGCTCGAGGGCGGTGCCTGGGAGCCACCTAGGAGAGCTACGACGATGGGCGGCGCTGGTGCGGCAAAACGGGTGAGGAAGAGATCGCGCAGCTCCTCCTAGGAAGTGACAGAGGCCGTCGGCAGGTCGAGGAGCCACACGCACGAGACGCCGGTGAGGGCCATGGGTAACCAGTTGGCCATCACCCGATCGTCGCCCTCGGGTCCGGGGACGGCCTCCTCGTGCGCCGGAAGGAAAATCATCGGGTCCGTCGCGCCGTCGTAGCGCGACGGCATCTCGGGCCTGAACTTGCGCGGCCACCGCACTTGCCGCAAGGCGGGGGCCAAGGCCTGGAGCCCCCTGGCCCCAGTGCCGACATCCGTTGCTGGAGCGGGCGGCGCGTTGTCTGCCATGAGGGTAGGATGCGATGTTGGGGGAGAGCCGGTCGTCAGGAAGGAGGACTCCGGTGCACCCCTACCTGGCACGCCAAATGTCGGGTTTGGGGTTCCGGCAGACCCTTGAGGTTCGAACACTGGGGTGCGCACGGAGATCTCTCCCCTACCTTCCTACGTCTGATCCTCTCGTGTGAACTAAGATGAAAATGATGAACAACACAAGAGACACGAGGTTTATACTAGTTCGGGCCACCGTCGTGGTGTAATACCCTACTCCAGTGTGTGGTGTGGTGGATTGCCTCTAGGGCTGATGATGGATAGTACAAGGGAAGAACAGCCTCGCGAGAGGTGTTCTTGAGTTGGTGCGATGAACTGCTAGGGTGAGTTCATCGCCTCTCTCTCTCTCTCTGCTAGGGTTCTACCAGATCTCTCCATGTTCTTGGGGTGTCTAGATGTCTAGATATCTCTGGATGTCTCGATCCTCTAGATGTCTCGATCCTGTCTACTCTGTGGTGGCTAGCTCTATTTATAGAGGCCCTGGGCCTCTCCCCAAATAATGAGTGCGAAGGGCGCCAACAATTGGCCATTTCGAAGGGGAACATCTAGTATAAGTTATCCTGACCAAAGGGGGTCTTCGGCTGCCAAAAGCACTGGCGATGCCGCCGTCTTGGGCTCCACGGTGACCTTCGTCCTGCCGTCCGGCTGGTCTTGGTCTCGTTGCACCGGAATGGTAACCTTTGCCTGATGCCTTGGCCTGTGCTTGCCCCATTTGCACCAAAGGGGAAACAAGGACACTGCGCTGGCCGGCGCCCGCCTGGCGCCCGCCTGGTCTCGATCGTCATGGCTTGCGTCATAGGTTACTCGCGAGGTACCCCTGCCTTGATCTCTCCACCTCCTCGCGAGCCTGCCTGATGAGGCTACCTCTGAGGAAGCTTCCTGTTGTCCGCCCCGCGAGGCTTGGCCCCTCGCGAGGGTCTTTGAGCTTGAGCTGATGAAGATGGGCCGCGCTGGGCCCCCGCTTGTGCCACGCCGCAGGCCGCTGGCAGGCAAGTCTGGGGACCCCCGTTCCTAGGACGCCGACAAGTTATACATTTCATTTCGTCATAACCCATAAGCAAACTAAGTTCATTATGATGTGCAAGATAAATCAAGTCATCACAATTTTTGGAAATGATTAGATCATGAAACAATTTGCATTGGATGGTTAAATGACCACGTTCATTGCAAAGTTCACAAGTACGGCTAAGAAAATATAAACTTTCAGCACGAACATCTAGCCTTTCTTGCAACCATTTAGTTTCTAAGTACTTATGCCTCTTGCAAAATCTATCTTTCCTAATTGGTGTGTACTTGCAAACTCTATGCACTCCACAAAAATCGACATGCTTATAAGAGACATTCTCATCATGACTAGTGCAATCATCATTAGTACTATGGATATTCAAAGAGTTCATACTAATAACATTGCAATCATGCTCATCATTCAAAGATTTAGTGCCAAACATTTTAATGCATTCCTCTTCTAACACTTTGGCCCAATTTTCCTTTCTATCATACTCACGAAAGATATTAAAAAGATGAAGCGTATGAGGCAAACTCAATTCCATATTTTTTTGTAGTTTTCTTCTATAAACTAAACTAGTGCTAAAACAAGAAACAAAAAGATTTGAGTGCAAGATCTAAAGATATATCTTCAAGCACTCCCCTTCCCGGCAACGGCGCCAGAAAAGAGCTTGATGTCTACTACACAACCTTCTTCTTGTAGACGTTATTGGGCCTCCAAGTGCAGAGGTTTGTAGGACAGTAGCAAATTTCCCTCAAGTGGATGACCTAAGGTTTATCAATCCGTGTGAGGCATAGGATGAAGATGGTCTCTCGCAAACAACCCTGCAACCAAATAACAAAGAGTCTCTTGTGTCCCCAACACATCCAATACAACGGTAAATTGTATAGGTGCACTAGTTCGGAGAAGAGATGGTGATACAAGTGCAATATGGATAGTAGATAATGGTTTTTTAATCTGAAAATATAAAAACAGCAAGGTAACTAATGATAAAAGTGAGCGTAAACGGTATTGCAATGCTAGGAAACAAGGCCTAGGATTCATACTTTCACTAGTGCAAGCTCTCTCCACAATAATAAAATAATTGGATCATATAACTTTCCCTCAACATGCAACAAAGAGTCACTCCAAAGTCACTAATAGCGGATAACAAACAAAGAGATTATGGTAGGGTACGAAACCACCTCACAGTTATCCTTTCCGATCGATCTATTCAAGAGTCCGTAGTAAAATAACATGAAGCTATTCTTTCCGTTTGATCTATCATAGAGTTCGTACTAGAATAACACCTTAAGACACAAATCAACCAAAACCCTAATGTCACCTAGATACTCCATTGTCACCTCAAGTATCCGTGGGTATGATTATACGATATGCATCACACAATCTCAGATTCATCTACTCAACCAACACAAAGTACTTCAAAGAGTGCCCCAAAGTTTCTACCGGAGAGTCAAGACGAAAACGTGTGCCAACCCCTATGCATAGGTTCATGGGCGGAACCCGCAAGTTGATCACCGAAACATACATCAAGTGAATCAATAGAATACCCCATTGTCACCACGGGTATCCCACGCAAGACATACATCAAGTGTTCTCAAATCCTTAAAGACTCAATCTGATAAGATAACTTCAAAGGGAAAACTCAATCCATTACAAGAGAGTAGATGGGGAGAAACATCATAAGATCCAAATATAATAGCAAAGCTCGCGATACATCAAGATCGTATCACCTCAAGAACACGAGAGAGAGAGAGAGAGAGAGATCAAACACATAGCTACTAGTATATAACCTCAGCCCCGAGGGTGAACTACTCCCTCCTCGTCATGGAGAGCGCCGGGATGATGAAGATGGCCACCGGAGAGGGATTCCCCCTCCGGCAGGGTGCTGAAACGGGTCGAGATTGGTTTTCGATGGCTATGGAGGCTTCTGGCGGCGGAACTCCCGATCTGTTCTGCTCCTTGAAGTTTTTAAGGTATATGGGTATATATAGGAGGAAGAAGTACGTAGGTGCATCTCCAGGCTGTCCACGAGGCAGGGGGGCGCGCCCAGGGGGGTGGGCGCGCCCCCACCCTCGTGGGCAGCCCGGGACTCTTCTGGTCCATCTCCGATACTCCGTGGGCTTCTTCTGGTCCAAAAATAAGTTTCGTGAAGTTTCAGGTCAATTGGACACCGTTTGATTTTCCTTTTCTGCGATACTCTAAAACAAGGAAAAAACAGAAACTGGCACTGGGCTCTAGGTTAATAGGTTAGTCCCAAAAATCATATAAAAATCAAATAAATGCATATAAAACATCCAAAGTTGATAATATAATAGCATGGAACAATCAAAAATTATAGATATGTTGGAGACGTATCAGCATCCCCAAGCTTAATTCCTGCTCGTCCTTGAGTAGGTAAATGATAAAAATAGAATTTTTGATGTTGAATGCTACCTAACATATTTATCCATGTAATTCTATTTATTGTGGCAAGAATATTCAGATCCATAAGATTCAAGACAAAAGTTTAATATTGACATAGAAATAATAATAGTTCAAGCATACTAACTAAGAAATTATGTCTTCTCAAAATAACATGGCCAAACAAAGTTATCCCTACAAAATCATATAGTCTGGCTATGCTCCATCTTCACGACACAAAGTACTTAAATCATGCATAACCTTGATGACAAGCCAAGCAATTGTTTCATACTTTTGGTGTTCTCAAACTTTTTCAATCTTGACGCAATACATGAGCGTGAGCCATGGACATAGCACTATATGTGGAATAGAAGGGTGGTTGTGGAGAAGACAAAAAGGGAGAAGATAGTCTCATATCAACTAGGCGTATCAACGGGCTATGGAGATGCCCATCAATAGATATCAATGTGAGTGAGTAGGGATTGCCATGCAACGGATGCACTAGAGCTATAAGTGTATGAAAGCTCAACAAAAGAAACTAGTGGGTGTGCATCCAACTTGCTTGCTCACGAAGACCTAGGGCATTTTGAGGAAGCCCGTCAGTGGAATATACAAGCCAAGTTCTATAATGAAAAATTCCCACTAGTATATGAAAGTGATATCATAGGAGACTCTCTATCATGAAGATCATGTTGCTACTTTGAAGCACAAGTGTGGAAAAAGGATAGTAGCATAGCCCCTTTTTTTTCTTTTTTTCTTTTTTTGGGCTTCCCTTTTTTATTTGGCCTTTCTCCCTTTTTGCAGGGACAATTCTCTATTATTGATGATCATCACACTTCTATTTATTTAAAACTCAATACTTACAACAAAATATGACTCTAAGTGAATGTCTCCGGCGGTGTACCGGGATGTGCAATGAATCAACAGTGACATGTATGGAAGAATTATGAACGGTGGCTTTGCCACAAATACGATGTCAACTACATGATCATGCAAAGGAATATGACAATGATGGAGCGTGTCATAATAAATGGAATGGTGGTAAGTTGCATGGCAATATATCTCGGAATGGCTATGGAAATGCCATAATATGTAGGTATGGTGGCTGTTTTGAGGAAGATATATGGTGGGTTTATGGTACCGGCGAAAGTTGCGCGGTACTAGAGAGGCTAGCAATGTGGGAAGGATGAGAGTGTGTATAATCCATGGACTCAACATTAGTCATAAAGAACTCACATACTTATTGCCAAAATCTATTAGTTATCAAAACAAAGTACTACGCGCATGCTCCTAGGGGCATAGATTGGTAGGAAAACACCATCGCTCGCCCCGACTGCCACTCATAAGGAGGACAATCAATAAACAAATCATGCTCATACTTCGTCACATAACGGTTCACCATACGTGCATGCTACGGGAATCACAAACTTCAACACAAGTATTTCTCAAATTCACAACTACTCAACTAGCATGACTCTAATATCACCATCTCCATATCTCAACACAATTATCAAGTATCAAACTTCTCTTAGTATTCAATGCACTTCATATGAAAGTTTTTATTATATCCCTCTTGGATGCCCATCATATTAGGACTAAATTCATAACCAAAGCAAATTACCATGCTGTTTAGGACTCTCAAAATAATATAAGTGACGCATGAGAGTTCATTTATTTCTATAAAATAAAACCACCACCGTGCTTTAAAAGGATATAAGTGAAGCACTAGAGCAATGACAAACTACTCGAAAAGATATAAGTGAAGATCAATGAGTAGTTGAATAATTATGTAACTATGTGAAGACTCTCTAACATTTAAGAATTTCAGATCTTGGTATTTTATTCAAACAGCAAGCAAAACTAAATAAAATAAAGTGACGCTCCAAGCAAAACACATATCATGTGCTAAATAAAAATATAGCTCCAATTAAAGTTACTGATGAACGAAGACGAAAGAGGGGATGCCATCCGGGGCATCCGCAAGCTTAGGCTCTTGGTTGTCCTTGAATATTACCTTGGGGTGCCTTGGGCATCCCCAAGCTTAGGCTCTTGCCAGTCCTTATTCCATAGTCCATCGAATCTTTACCCAAAACTTGAAAACTTCACAACACAAAACTTAGCAGAAAACTCATAAGCTACGTTAGTATAAGAAAATAAATCACCACTTAGGTACTGTTGTGAACTCATTATAAATTCACATTGGTGTAATATCTATTGTATTCCAACTTCTCTATGGTTCATACCCTCCGATACTACTCATAGATTCATCAAAATAAGCAAACAACACATAGAAATCAGGAACTGTCAAAAACATATCAAGCAAGCATGACAAGAGTATATGAGCAGCGGAAAGTAAAGCATGCAATTTGCAATAATGTAAAGGGATGGGATTGGAGTGAACAAACGCAATTGGAGACACTGAGATTTTTGGCGTGGTTCCGATAGGTGGTTCTATCATACATCCATGTTGATGGAGACTTCAACCCACTAAGGGTAACGGTTGCACGAGTCCACGGAGGGCTCCACCCACGAAGGGTCCACGAAGAAGCAACCTTGTCTATCCCACCATGGTCATCACCCACGAAGGACTTGCCGCACTAGGGTAGATCTTCACGAAGTGGGCGATCTCCTTGCCCATACAAACTCCTTGGTTCAACTCCACAATCTTGACGGAGGCTCCCATGTGACACCTAACCAATCTAGGAGACACCACTCTCCAAAAGGTAATAGATGGTGTGTTGATGATGAACTCCTTGCTCTTGTGCTTCAAATGATAGTCTCCCCAACACTCAATTCTCTCTCACACTGATTTGGATTTGGTGGAAAGATGATTTGAGTGGAAAGCAACTTGGAGATGGCTAGAGATCAAGATTTATGTGGTTGGAGTGGAAGTTCTTGATCTCAACACAAGTGTAGGTGGTTCTCTCTCAAAAAATGTAAGTTGGAAGTGTAGGCATGTTCTGATGGCTCTCTCCATGAATGAAGAGTGGGTGGAGGAGTATATATAGCCTCCACGCAAAATCTAACCGTTACACAGAATTGACCAAACTCGGTGGGACCGAATTAGAAAACTCGGTCAGACCGAGTCAGTTCATAATGCGACCGTTAGGCTTTTTAGTGGGACCGACATGATCAACTTGGTGGGACCTATGTGCTAGGGTTAGGGTAAAACCTCATCTCGGTTTGACCGATTACACAAACTCGATGGGGCCGATTTGGGTAATAAGCGAAAGAGAGAGTTGTTCAAGCAAACTCGGTGGGACTGATTGAATATCTCGGTGAGACCGACATTATTGCAATAGGCAACAGAGAGTATGCAAGCCCATCTTGGTGAGATTGAGATCCCATCGGTGTGACTGAATTGATTACGGTTTGTGGCAATGACTATGTCTAGAGAACTCGGTGGCGCCGGATGGAAAATTTCGGTGGGTCCGAGTTTGACTTTTGGTTTGGGACGTATGTGGATATGAGAAACTGATTGAGGGCTTTGGAGCACATCACTGAGCACTTTGAGCAAGCAATCCATTAAGCAACACTTCATCCCCTTTTAATAGTATTGGCTTTCCTATGGACTCAATGTTTGGATCACTAGAAACAAAATGTAGAGTCTTGAGCCAATCTTTTGTCCTTAGCATTTTGAATGGTTTCCACATCTTCTTGTCCATGCCACTCCATCTGTTGAACTTATCTGAAATTTACTAGATAAAACCATTAGTCCAATAAGAGATATGTTGACATTAATTACCAAAACCACCCAGGGAGCACTTGTGCTTTCAATCTCCCCCTTTTTGGTAATTGATGACAACATACATCAAAGCTTTAGATAAAGATGTAGCGAATAGCAAGTCAAGCTTTGGAAAGACATGTAACATGAATGGACTCCCCCTACATGTATGCAATCAAGTCAATATGGAAAGTAAGAGCATGTGAATGCATAAACATGACAGAGGAAGCAATGTGTTACATGTATCTTGGCTATATGCATCAGAGCAAATGATGTGAGTGTATGAAGTTGTAACTTCATGCTCATGATTCCTTCTTGCAAACAATATGTACATTAGCAACAAATCTTCATGCACGTGAGTGTGATGCATATACTTACCTTGTGGTCTAGAGCTAGCTTAGGAAGAGATGAACCTGAGTAAACAAGGTTATATAACACAGATACATCTACTAGACAGAGCAAACGAAAGAACCACAAGAGTACCAAGACTGGGATGACATGTAGAGAGTGAGTCCTAGGTACTCTATAGGTAGACATATCCCGAAAGGATAAAGGTATGCAATGAATTCAAGGATTTCCTTCCCTAGCAGTCTTTCTCCCCCTGAATCTTGTATTGGATAATGGGAGAAGATAGGGAAACAAAATCAGAGCAAAACAAATCATAAACATAAACATAACATACACATGTCTTTCCCCTCTTAAAGACATGTGACTTCTCTCCTCTTGAACACCAAGCATCTGGGCCTTTGATGAGATTACCTCTCACACCCTTTCTCTCTCTCTCTCTCCTCATTTGAAAAGAATAAGCTTTGATGTGATTTCTCTCCCCCTTTTACATCAATTTCCAAGAAGGTATCTTCTGGAGTGTGAGTCAAAATAGGTTTGGTCCTTGAGTCACAGAGCAAAGCAGCATATAGATTGTGATGCTGGTAGAGGACAAGAATCATCAAGTGGAGTTGGAACAAAAATGCAGGAACAAGTGGCAAATTGTTTTCTCTGCATTGAAATCGGTGACACCGAGTTATATTTTTCGGTTGCACCGAAATGGTTAGGTGTGACCGAAAGAGACGAATCGGTATGACCGAGTTCCAGACAGAGAGAACATTTTCACCTCATCTCACTAGGCCAATAAGATCCCACAAAGATTTTCAAGGAATTAACTGAAGATTTGCAATGAATTGTGTCGGATTTCGGGTTCCGGCAGACCCTTGAGGTTCGAACACTGGGGTGCGCGCGGAGATTTCGCCTTCTACCTACATGCACCCCTCCGCCTCGCTAAGATCTAAGCTATGGAAAGAACAGCACAAGAGACACAGGGTTTATACTGGTTCGGGCCACCGTTGTGGTGTAATACCGTACTCCAGTGTGTGGTGTGGTGGATTGCCTCTTGGGCTGATGATGATGAGCAATACAAGGAAGAACAGCCTCGCGAGGGTCTGTTCTTGGCTGGGGGGATGAACTGCTAGGAGGAGTTTAGTCGCCCTTCTCTCTCTCTCTCTGTGTGATGCTACTCGATCCGATCCTAGCTAGTTTCTCTCTTGGCTTCTAGATTCTCCCTTCTTCATTGCCCCCCTACCCTGGTGGTGGCTAGTCCTATTTATAGGCAAAGGCCCTGGGCCTCTTCCCAAATATTGAGCGGGAAGGGCGCCAACAATTGGCCATTTTGAAGGGGAACATCTGGTACACTTATCCTGACTAAAGTTGGTCCTCGCCTGCCAAAGTCTCTGGTGGTGACGCTGGCTTGGGCTCCATAATGACTTCCTCCCTGCCATTGGACTGGTCTTGGTCTCGTTGCACCAAAACGGGTGCCTTTACTTGATGCTCTCGCCTGCGCTTGCTCCCTTTGCACCAAAGAGGAAAGGAGGACACTGCGCGGGCTGGCGCCCGCCTGGCGCCCTTGGTCATCATGTTTGTTGGGTATCGTAGTAATTTCAAAAAATTTCCTACGCACATGCAAGATCATGGTGATGCATAGCAACGAGAGGGGAGAGTGTTGTCTACGTACCCACGCAGACCGACTGCGGAAGCGTTGACACAGCGTAGAGGAAGTAGTCGTACGTCTTCACGATCCAACCGATCAAGCACCGAAACTACGGCACCTCCGAGTTCGAGCACACGTTCAGCTCGATGACGATCCCCAGACTCCGATCCAGCAAAGTGTCAGGGAAGAGTTCCGTCAGCACGACGGTGTGGTGATGATCTTGATGTACTACAGCAGCAGGGCTTCGCCTAAACTCCACTACAGTATTATCGAGGAATATGGTGGCTGGGGCACCGCACACGGCTAAGGAATAGATCACGTGGATCAACTTGTGTGTTTCTGGGGTACCTCTGCCTCAGTATATAAAGGATTAGAGGGGGGAGAGTCCTACTCCCTCTAGGAGTAGGATTCCCCCCCCCCCCAATCCTAGTTGGAATAGGACTCCTTGAGGGGGGAAAGAGAGAGGGGGCCGGCCACCTCTCCTAGTCCTAATAGGACTAGGGGAAGGGGGGAGGCGCACAGCCACCTTGGGCTGCCCCTTTCTCCTTTCCACTAAAGCCCACTAAGGCCCATATAGCTCCCAGGGGGGTTCCAGTAACCTCCCGGTACTCCGGTAAAATCCCGATTTCACCCGGAACACTTCCGATATCCAAACATAGGCTTCCAATATATCAATCTTTACGTCTTGACCATTTCGAGACTCCTCGTCATGTCCGTGATCACATCCGGGACTCCGAATAACCTTCGGTACATCAAAATGCATAAAATCATAATATAACTGTCATCGTAACCTTAAGCGTGCGGACCCTACGGGTTCGAGAACAATGTAGACATGACCGAGACACGTCTCCGGTCAATAACCAATAGCGGGACCTGGATGCCCATATTGGCTCCTACATATTCTACGAAGATTTTTATCGGTCAGACCGCATAACAACATACGTTGTTCCCTTTGTCATCGGTATGTTACTTGCCCGAGATTCGATCGTCGGTATCCAATACCTAGTTCAATCTCGTTACCAGCAAGTCTCTTTACTCGTTCCGTAATACATCATCTCACAACTAACATATTAGTTGTAATGCTTGCAAGGCTTATGTGATGTGCATTACCGAGAGGGCCCAGAGATACCTCTCCGACAATCGGAGTGACAAATCCTAATCTCGAAATACGCCAACCCAACATGTACCTTTGGAGACACCTGTAGTACTCCTTTATAATCACCCAGTTATGTTGTGACGTTTGGTAGTACCCAAAGTGTTCCTCCGGTAAACGGGAGTTGCATAATCTCATAGTTATAGGAACATGTATAAGTCATGAAGAAAGCAATAGAAACATACTAACGACCGGGTGCTAAGCTAATGGAATGGGTCATGTCAATCAGATCATTCAACTAATGATGTGACCTCGTTAATCAAATGACAACTCTCTGTCTATGGTTAGGAAACATAACCATCTTTGATTAACAAGCTAGTCAATTAGAGGCATACTAGTGACACTCTGTTTGTCTATGTATTCACACATGTATTATGTTTCCGGTTAATACAATTCTAGCATAAATAATAAACATTTATCATGATTATAAGGAAATAAATAATAACTTCATTATTGCCTCTAGGGCATATTCCCTTCAGTCTCCCACTTGCACTAGAGTCAATAATCTAGTTCACATCGCCATGTGATTTAACAGCAATAGTTCACATCACCATGTGATTAACACCCATAGTTCACATCGATATGTGATCAACACCCAAAAGGGTTTACTAGAGTTAGTAATCTAGTTCACATCGCTATGTGATTAACACCCAAAGAGTACTAAGGTGTGATCATGATTTGCTTGTGAGATAATTTTAGTCAATGGGTCTGTCATATTCAGATCCGTAAGTATTTAGCGAATTTCTATGTCAACAATGCTCTGCACGGAGCTACTCTAGCTTATTTCTCCCACTTTCAATATGTATCTAGATCGAGACTTAGAGTCATCCAGATCTGTGTTAAAACTTGCATCGACGTAACCTTTTACGACGAACCTTTTTGTCACCTCGATAATTGAGAAATATTTCCTTATTCCACTAAGGATAATTTTTGACCGCTGTCCAGTGATCTACTCCTAGATCACTATTGTACTCCCTTGCCAAATCAGTGCAGGGTATACAATAGATCTGGTATACAGCATGACATACTTTATAGAACCTATGGCCATGGCATAGGGAATGACTTTCATTCTCTTTCTATCTTCTGCCGTGGTCGGGCTTAGAGTCTTACTCGACTTCACACCTTGTAATATAGGCAAGAACTCTTTCTTTGACTGCTCCTATTTTGAACTACTTCAAAATCTTGTCAAGGTATGTACTCATTGAAAAAACTTATCAAGCGTCTTGATCTATCTCTATAGATCTTGAAGCTCAATATGTAAGCAGCTATACCGAAGTATTTCTTAGAAAAATTCCTTTCAAACACTCCTTTATGCTTTGCAGAATAATTCTACATTATTTCCGATCAACAATATGTCATACACATATACTTATCAGAAATGATGTAGTGCTCCCACTCACTTTCTTGCAAATACAGGCTTCACCGCAAGTCTGTATAAAACTATATGCCTTGATCAACTTATCAAAGCGTATATTCCAACTCCGAGATTCTTGCACCAGTCCATAGATGGATCGCTGGAGCTTGCATATTTAGTTAACACCTTTAGGATCGACAAAACCTTCTAGTTGCATCGTATACAACACTTCTTTAGTAAATCCATTAAGGAATGCAGTTTTGTTTATCCATTTGCCAGATTTCATAAAATGCGGCAATTGCTAACATGATTCGGACAAACTTAAGCATAGATACGAGTGAGAAAATCTCATCGTAGTCAACACCTTGAACTTGTCGAAAACCTTTTTCGACAATTCTAGCTTTGTAGATAATAACACTACTATCAGCGTCCGTCTTCCTCTTGAAGATCCATTTATTTTCTATGGCTTGCCGATCATCGGGCAAATCCATCAAAGTCAATACTTTGTTCTCATACATGGATCATATCTCAGATTTCATGGCCTCAAACCATTTCGCGGAATCTGGGCTCATCATCGCTTCCTCATAGTTCGCAAGTTCGTTATGGTCTATTAACACGACTTCCAGAACAGGATTACCGTACCACACTGGTGCGGATCTCACTCTGGTTTACCTACGAGATTTGGTAGTAACTTGATCTGAAGTTACATGATCATCATCATCAGCTTCCTCACTAATTGGTGTAGTAGCCACAGGAACAGATTTCTGTGATGAACTACTTTCCAATAAGGGAGAAGGTACAATTA
The DNA here is from genome assembly GCF_056163025.1 of Triticum urartu. Taxonomy (NCBI): domain Eukaryota; kingdom Viridiplantae; phylum Streptophyta; class Magnoliopsida; order Poales; family Poaceae; genus Triticum; species Triticum urartu. The sequence continues at coordinate 394,161,215 of NC_141876.1, read as the reverse complement.
CCTTATCAAGTTCTACTTTCCTCCCACTCACTTCTTTCGAGAGAAACTCCTTCTCTAGAAAGACTCCGAATTTAGCAACAAAAGTCTTGCCTTCGGATCTGTGATAGAAGGTGTATCCAATAGTTTCCTTTGGATATCCTATGAAGATTTACTTCTCCGATTTGGGTTCGAGCTTATCATGTTGAAACTTTTTCACATAAGCATCGCAGTCCCAAACTTTAAGAAACGACAACTTTGGTTTCTTGCCAAACCACAATTCAGATTGTGTCGTCTCAACGGACTTAGATGGTGCCCTTTTAAACGTGAATGCAGCTATCTTTAATGCATAACCCCAAAACGATAGTGGTAGATCGGTAAGAGACATAATAGATCGCACCATATCTAATAAAGTACGGTTATGACGTTCGGACACACCATTACATTGTGGTGTTCCAGGTGGCGTGAGTAGTGAAACTATTTCACATTGTTTTTAACTGAAAGCCAAACTCGTAACTCAAATACTCTTCTCTACGATCAGATCGTAGAAACTTTATTTTCTTGTTACGATGATTTTTCACTTCACTCTGAAATTCTTTGAACTTTTCAAATGTTTCAGACTTATGTTTCATCAAGTAGATATACTCATATCTGCTCAAATCATCTGTGAAGATCAGAAAATAATGATACCTGTCGCGAGCCTCAATATTCATCGGACCACATACATCAGTATGTATGATTTCCAACAAATCTGTTGCTCGCTCCATTCTTCCGAAGAACGGAGTCTTAGTCATCTTGCCCATGAGGCATGGTTCGCAAGCATCAACTGATTCATAATCAAGTGATTCCAAAAGCCCATCAGCATGGAGTTTCTTCGTGCGCTTTACACCAATATGACCTAAACGGCAGTGCCACAAATAAGTTGCACTATCATTATTAACTTTTCATCTTTTGGTTTTAATATTATGATTATGTGTATCACTACGATCGAGATCCAACGAACTATTTTCATTGGGTGTGTAACCATATAAGGTTTTATTCATGTAAACAGAACAACAATTTATTCTCTTACTTAAATGAATAACCGTATTACAATAAACATGATCAAATCATATTCATGTTGAACGCAAACACCAAATAACACTTATTTAGGTTCAACACTAATCCCGAAATTATAGGGAGTGTGCGATGATGATCATATCAATCTTGGAACCACTTCCAACACACATCGTCACTTCACCCTTAACTAGTCTCTATTTATTCTGCAACTCCCGTTTCGAGTTACTAATCATAGCAACTGAACTAGTATCAAATACTGAGGGTTTGCTATAAACACTAGTAAAGTACACATCAATAACATGTATATCAAATATACTTATGTTCACTTTGCCATTCTTCTTATCCGCCAATCACTTGGGGTAGTTCCGCTTCCAGTGACCAGTCCCTTTGCAGTAGAAGCACTTAGTCTCAGGCTTAGGACCAGACTTGGGCTTCTTCACTTGAGCAGTAACTTGCTTGCCGTTCTTCTTGAAGTTCCCCTTCTTCCCTTTGCCATTTTCTTGAAACTAGTGGTCTTGTTAACCATCAACACTTGATGTTTTTCTTGATTTCTACCTTCGTTGATTTCAGCATCACGAAGAGCTTGGGAGTTGTTTCCGTTATCCCTTGCATATTATAGTTCATCATGAAGTTCTACTAACTTGGTGATGGTGACTAGAGAATTCTGTCAATCACTATCTTATCTGGAAGATTAACTCCCACTTGATTCAAGCTATTGTACTACTCAGACAATCTGGGCACATGCTCACTAGTTGAGCAATTCTCCTCCATCTTTTAGCTATAGAACTTGTTGGAGACTTCATATCTCTCAACTCAGGTATTTGCTTGAAACATTAACTTCAACTCCTGGAACATCTCATATGCTCCATGACGTTCAAAACGTTTTTGAAGTCCCGATTCTAAGCCGTTAAGCATGGTGCACTTAAACTATCAAGTAGTCATCATATTGAGCTAGCCAAACGTTCATAACATTTGCATCTGCTCCTGCAATAGGTCCGTCACCTAGCGGTGCATCAAGGACATAATTCTTCTGTGCAGCAATGAGGATAAACCTCAGGTCACGGATCCAATCCGCATCATTGCTACTAACATATTTCAACACAATTTTCGCTAGGAACATATCAAAATAAACATATGAAAGCAACAACGCGAGCTATTGATCTACAACATAGATATGCTAATACTACCAGGACTAAGTTCATGATAAATTAAAGTTCAATTAATCATATTACTTAAGAACTCCCACTTAGATGGACATCCCTCTAATCTTCTAAGTGATCACGTGATCCAAATCAACTAAACCATAACCGATCATCACGTGAGATGGAGTAGTTTTCAATGGTGAACATCGTTATGTTGATCATATCTAATATATGATTCACGCTCGACCTTTCGGTCTCCATGTTCCGAGGCCATATCTGTATATGCTTGGCTCGTCAAGTATAACCTGAGTATTCCGCGTGTGCAACTGTTTTGCACCCGTTGTATTTGAACGTAGAACCTATCACACCCGATCATCACGTGGTGTCTCAGCACGAAGAACTTTCGCAACGGTGCATACTCAGGGAGAACACTTCTTGATAATTTAGTGAGAGATCATCTTATAATGCTACCGTCAATCAAAGCAAGATAAGATGCATAAAAGGATAAACATCACATGCAATCAATATAAGTGATATGATATGGCCCTCATCATCTCGTGCTTGTGATCTCCATCTCCGAAGCACCGTCATGATCACCATCGTCACCGGCGTGACACTTTGATCTCCATCGTAGCATCGTTGTCGTCTCGCCAAGCTTGTGCTTCCACGGCTATCACTACCGCTTAGTAATAAAGTAAAGCATTACATCGCGATTTCATTGCATACAATAAAATGACAACCATAAGGCTCCTGCCAGTTGCCGATAACTTGGTTACAAAACATGATCATCTCATACAATAAAATTCAGCATCATGTCTTGACCATATCACATCACAACATGCCCTGCAAAAACAAGTTAGACATCTTCTACTTTGTTGTTGCAAGTTTTACGTGGCTGCTACAGGCTTAAGCAAGAACCAATCTCACCTACGCATCAAAACCACAACGATAGTTTGTCAAATAGACTCCGTTTTAACCTTCGCAAGGACCGGGCGTAGCCATGCTTGGTTCAACTAAAGTTGGAGAGACAGTCGCCCGCAAGCCACCTATGTGCAAAGCACGTCGGGGGAACCGGTCTCGCGTAAGCGTACGCGTAATGTTGGTCCGGGTCGTCTCGTCCAACAATGCCGCCGAACAAAAGTATGACATGCTGGTAGGCAGTATGACTTATATCGTCCACAACTCACTTGTGTTCTACTCGTGCATATAACATCAACATAAATAACCTGGGCTCTGATACCACTATTGGGTATCGTAGTAATTTCAAAAAATTTCCTACGCACACGCAAGATCATGGTGATGCATAGCAACAAGAGGGGAGAGTGTTGTCTACGTGCCCACGCAGACAGACTGCGGAAGCGTTGACACAACGTAGAGGAAGTAGTCGTACGTCTTCACGATCCAACCGATCAAGCACCGAAACTACGGCACCTCCGAGTTCGAGCACACGTTCAGCTCGATGACGATCCCCGGACTACGATCCAGCAAAGTGTCGGGGAAGAGTTCCATCAGCACGACGGTGTGGTGATGATCTTGATATACTACAGCAGCAGGGCTTCGCCTAAACTCCGCTACAGTATTATCGAGGAATATGGTGGCTGGGGCACCGCACACGGCTAAGGAATAGATCACGTGGTCAACTTGTGTGTTTCTGGGGTGCCTCTACCTCAGTATATAAAGGATTAGAGGGGGGAGGCTGGCCGGCCACAGGAGGCGCGCCAGGAGAGTCCTACTCCCTCTGGGAGTAGGATTCCCCCCCCCCCCAATCCTAGTTGGAATAGGACTCCTTGAGGGGGGAAAGAGAGAGAGGGGGCCGGCCACCTCTCCTAGTCCTAATAGGACTAGGGGAAGGGGGAGGCGCACAGCCACCTTGGGCTGCCCCTTTCTCCTTTCCACTAAAACCCACTAAGGCCCATATAGCTCCCGAGGGGGTTCCGGTAACCTCCTCGTACTCCGGTAAAATCCCGATTTCACCCGGAACACTTCCGATATCCAAACATAGGCTTCCAATATATCAATCTTTACGTCTCGACCATTTCGAGACTCCTCGTCAAGTCCGTGATCACATCCGGGACTCCGAACAACCTTCGGTACATCAAAATGCATAAACTCATAATATAACTGTCATCGTAACCTTAAGCGTGCGGACCCTACGGGTTCGAGAACAATGTAGACATGACCGAGACACGTGTCTGGTCAATAACCAATAGTGGGACCTGGATGCCCATATTGGCTCCTACATATTCTACGAAGATCTTTATCGGTCAGACCGTATAACAACATACGTTGTTCCCTTTGTAATCGGTATGTTACTTGCCCGAGATTCGATCGTCGGTATCCAATACCTAGTTCAATCTCGTTACCAGCAAGTCTCTTTACTCGTTCCGTAATACATCATCTCACAACTAACATATTAGTTGTAATGCTTGCAAGGCTTATGTGATGTGCATTACCGAGAGGGCCCAGAGATACCTCTCCGACAATCGGAGTGACAAATCCTAATCTCGAAATACGCCAACCCAACATGTACCTTTGGAGACACCTGTAGTACTCCTTTATAATCACCCAGTTACGTTGTGACGTTTGGTAGTACCCAAAGTGTTCCTCCGGTAAACGGGAGTTGCATAATCTCATAGTTATAGGAACATGTATAAGTCATGAAGAAAGCAATAGCAACATACTAAATGATCGGGTGCTCAGCTAATGGAATGGGTCATGTCAATCAGATCATTCAACTAATGATGTGACCTCGTTAATCAAATAACAACTCTTTGTCCATGGTTAGGAAACATAACCATCTTTGATTAACGAGCTAGTCAATTAGAGGCATACTAGTGACACTCTGTTTGTCTATGTATTCACACATGTATTATGTTTCCGGTTAATACAATTTTAGCATGAATAATAAACATTTATCATGATTATAAGGAAATAAATAATAACTTTATTATTGCCTCTAGGGCATATTTCCTTCAATGGTTTGCGTCACGGGCACCTCGTGAGGTACCTCGCCTTGATCTCTCCGCCTCCTCGCGAGCTAGCCTGATGAGGCCGTGCCTGAGGAAGCTCTGTGTCGTCCGCCCCGCGAGGCTTGGCCCCTCGCGAGGGTCTTGGGTCTGTGTTGATGAAGATGGGCCGTGCTAGGCCCCTCCTCGAGCCACGCCGCAGGCTGCAGGCAGGCAAGTCTGGGGACCCCCATTCCCAGAACGCCGACAGTAGCCCCCAGGCCCAAGGCGCGCCCGGACTTGGCCGTGCAGGGAGGCGAAAGGGCAAGAGCGAAGCGCCGCGGGCCCTAACAGCCTGCGGCCTTGGGCGCCGCGTGGCGGTTGATTGGACGTGGGCATCTCCACTTCCCCACGGTGCCTCGGCAACTGCACGGATTGGACAAGTCCCTGCATGCAAAGCAGGTCATGATTACCTGCGATCGTGGGGGCTGACGGTTGGCCCTCGCCGGCTATAAGTACGGAGCGGCGCGCGCCCTTCTAGTTCATCCTCCCTTGCTTCTCCTTCTTCTTCATGGCTCCCTCGAGGAGATTCTTGGCCGGAGAGAAGGGGAAGGCTCGCCAGGTTGAGCCTGCCTCTGCCCTGCCCAGGAGCGGCCGAGGGCGCCCTCGCAAACATCCTGTGGCCTCCACGGCAGCTCCTCGTGGCCGTGGAGATGATTTCCAGCACGGTGACGGGCGGACTGCTGCGGCCGGGGGGCGCGCTTCGGTCGCGCGTTCCCCTAGGCTGCGCTTTCGCGCTACAGAGGTGCTGCCGGAGTTCGTTGTGTGGTCGGCTGAGCCGACTAGCACCCGGCTTCAACTTCCTCGCTTCCTCCTCGGCGAGCTCCCGGCCGGCGCCCCGGGCGGCCTCTCCCTTCAGGCAGACGGCTGCTGCAGCCGGGCCTCATGGGCTTCACTGGAGGTCTCCGCGGCCGGGAGCCTGGCCTTGACCCGCGGTTGGCAGACGTTTGCCCGCGCGCGTGGCCTGAGCCGTTGGTGCACCCTGCACTTCAAGTTTGACGGCGATGCCACCCTCTATGTGAGGGTGTTTGGGGAAGATGGTCGCTGCGCAGGGTGCTGCCCTGAGGACGACGACCGCGGCCGGGGACCTAGCCCCGGCGATGATGGAGAGGACAGCGCTCGCGTGATTGGCGGCGCTCAGGGTTCCCGGAGCTTCACCGGTTCTTCTTAAGGCGGTGACTCTTCTAGTGGTGGCCGCGGTCATCCTCCACGCCATCGTACCTGCTTGGGAGGTGGTAGCGCGTCTGCCCACCGTCCCGCCTCGGTGAAGCGCGAGAGGGAGTCTGCCTGAGCCCCTGAGCCAGCTCGAGTCTTCCCTGCAGGCCGGTGTGAGGCGAGCTGCGCCTGATTTGTTCTTTCTTTTCCTTTTTCCTGCGTAAAAAGACAGTAGCGTGGAGCCCCGCGGGGGCGCGTTTGGGTTATTGCTGTTAATCATCGCTTTGCTTCCATTATCGTGCCTTCCGGCTACGTGCCCGCGCGTGGATAGTTCCCGGCCCCAGCCGTGGGGGGGCGACCGACCCAGGCCCTGTGTTCGTGCCGCGGTGCCCGTGGGGCACGGACTGGAGGGGTGCTCCTGTAATGGACCCAGGTCGCGAAACCTTTGAACGACTAGGACGGAAACACTCACGAGGGCGCTCGGCTGCCCCCCTCGCGAGGCCTTGCATAAGAGAAATCGAGGCAGGAAAGTGAAAAGTCGAAGAACCACAAGTCAAAGACAGCAACAGCTTCAATAAAACTTCGAATGAGAATGAACAAGCCAACTGTGGAAAGCAAATGAAAAAGCCGCGTCCGGCACCTAATCTAGTCTTCGACGTCTTCTCACCAGCGCGGAGCTAAGTGGTGCCACTGGGCGTGGGAGGGAGCCCCAGGGCCTGAGGCCGGCGCTCCTGAGACTCCGGGGCGTGTACAGCCCCAACTCATTATTACGTGAGAGTGTCACGGGCGGCAAGCTTCACAGGCTCCAGGCCTTTCTTGGGGGGAGCAGGCTTCACGGGCATTTGCCCTCTTCACAGGCTCCGGGCCGTTTCCCAAACGCGACAGCTTCACAGGCATTCGCCTTCTTCACAGGCTCTGGGCCTTTTCCAAAAAGGATAATCTTCACAGGCATTCGCCTTCTTCATAGGCTCTTGGCCTTTTCCAAAAAGGATAATCTTCACAGGCATTCGCCTTCTTCACAGGCTCTGGGCCTTTTCCAAAAAGGATAATCTTCACAGGCATTCGCCTTCTTCACAGGCTCTGGGCCTTTTGCAAAAAGGATAATCTTCACAGGCATTTTCCTTCTTCACAGGCTCCGGGCCTTTTCCAAAAAGGATAGTCTTCACAGGCATTCGCCTTCTTCACAGGCTCTGGGCCTTTTTAGGGGTAGAACCTCCGGAGGTGCTGATGTTCCATGCGTTCTGGACCGGCACCCCCTCCTGAGTCTCCAAGCGCACGGAGCCAGGCCTGGAAACATGAACAACCTTGAACGGGCCCTCCCACATGGGAGAGAGCTTGTGCAGTCCCTCCCTGGAGAGAACCCGCCTGAGCACGAGGTCGCCTACCTCGAGAGTTCTGGGGCGGATGTTGCGGCAGTGATATCGTCGCAGTGCTTGTTGGTACCTCGCCGCTCGCAGTGCGGCCTCTCGGCGACGTTCCTCCCCCAGCACGAGGTCCATCCCCCGCATGGCATCCTGCTGCGCCTTGTCGAACGCCAGGACCCGTGCGGAGCGACGTCTGACCTCGTGAGGGAGGACCGCTTCGGCTCCATAGACCAGGAAGAACAGGGTCTCTCGAGTCGGCTTGGTCGCGGGTGTGCGTATGGACCAGAACACGGACTGAAGCTCGTCGTACCAACCTCTGCCGCAGGCCTCCAGCTTCTTCTTGAACGTCCTGGTCTTGAGGACCCTCAGGACCTCTGCGTTGTCTCGCTTGGCCTGGCCTTTGCTTCGGGGGTGCGCCACTGAAGCGTAGCATATCTGCGTTCCAAGGTTAGCACAGTATGTTTTGAAGAGGTTACTGGTGAACTGCGAACCATTGTTTGTGATAATGCGGTTCGGCACCCCGAACCGGCTCACGATACCCCTGATGAACTTGACCGCGGAACCCGCGGGGATGGTGCGGACGGCCTGTACTTCAGCCCACTTGGTGAACTTGTCCACGACGACGTAGAGGTAGCGGTAGCCCCCTGGCGCCCGAGGAAACGGGCCCAGGATGTCCAGCCCCCAAACTGCGAACGGCCACGAAAGGGGTATAGTCTGCAGGCCTCCTGCCAGCTGATGGATCTGCTTGGCGTGGAACTGGCAGGCCTCACAAGCCTTCACCAGTTCGACAGCGTCATTGAGTGCGGTGGGCCAATAAAACCCACTGCGGAACGCCTTGCCGATGAGGGTCCATGATGATGAATGATGTCCATAGTCTCCGCCGTGTATATCTTCTAGCAGTTCCTTTCCTTGCTCCCTGGAGATGCAGCGCAGGGATACATCGTTTGGTCGCTTCCGGTAGAGCTCTCCATCCTTGATGAGTATGCCGTGGCCAGCCGTGCCACACGCTCCGCTTCCTCCTCCTTCTCCGGCAGGGTCCCTTGTGTTAAGTAACTCCGGAGCTCCGTGATCCAGCACCACTCCTGGGGTTCCATCATCAGGAGCAGGCGTGCTACTGAGGCCGGGCCACAGATCGGGGCTCCTGAGGCAGGTGGCTGGGGGAGCTCCTCCCGAGGCTGAGCCGTGTTTGACAATGACGGCAGGGCTGAGGGCTTGAAGAGCCGCTCCTCGAAGACGCCAGGCTCCTGAGGTAACCGCCTGGACGCCCGTTTGGCGATGCCGTCAGCCTCCTGATTGGTGCCACGGGGCACATGCTGCAACTCCAACCCCCAAAACTGATTCTCCATCCTGCGGACCTCCGCAAGGTAGGCATCGATGTGCTCATCTTTCGGCTCGTACACCTTGTTGGAGAAATTGACAAGGAGCTGCGAATCGCCCTTGATGGTGAGGCGTTTCACCCCCAGGGCAGCTGCGGCCTTCAAGCCCGCTATTAGACCTTCATACTCCGCTATGTTGTTGGAGACCTTTTCACCTTGCTGGAAACAGAGCTATACAGTGTAGTAGAGCTTGTCCTGAGTGGGCGATATGAGCATCGCCCCAGCCCCAGCGCCATGCCTGGAGAACGCCCCATCGAAGTACATGACCCAACCTTCTGGCGCCTCGCTTCCCGGGGAGAGGGACCGATCCTCGTTGGCCTTGAGGCCTGGGGCCTCCGTCCATTCTTCCACAAAATCCGCTAATACTGCTCCCTTGATGACTCTGGTCATGCTGAATTCGAGCTGAAACGCTTGCAGTTCTATGTTCCACTCAGTGACCCTTCCGGCTGAGTTAGGGCTCCTGAGCACTCTCTCCAAGGGGTATGACGAGACGACCTTGATGGGGTGACCCTGAAAATAGTGCCGCAGCTTGCGCAAGGCCACCAGTAGCGCGAGGAGGAGCTTCTGAGGCATGGGGTACCGTGCCCACGCGTCCTGCAACACCATGCTGACGAAGTACACTGGGTGCTCGACGAGGTTGTGTGCGTCAGTGCTTGTGACGCCCCCTGGAGACCCTGGCGCCTCCTGAGGTGATGGGGCCTCCGGATGCTGGCCATCTGGGAGAGGGGCCCCTTCCGCCTCCGGTGCACTCCTCTGCGGCGGCTGATCCTCCTTAGCCGTGGTGGCGGTTTCTGTGTGCCTTCCTTGTTCCTGTTTTGCCTTGTCCCGGGCTGCTGCTGTGGTTTTGATTCGACGCTCCTCCCTAACAGCCACCAGGGCTGCGCTGGCGAAGTAGGGTGTGGCGGCGAGGTAAAGCACCAGGGGCTCTTGAGGGCGCGGAGCCACCATGACCGGAGGGCTGGTCAGGTATCTCTTGAGATCTTGGAACGCCTTGTCGGCCTCTTCAGTCCATTCAAAGGGCCCCTTTTTCTTCATTAGCTAGAAGAAGGGCAGCGCTCGCTCCCCCAACTTGGAGATGAAGCGCCCTAGCACGATCACGCGCCCAGTGAGCTTCTGCATTTCTCTGAGGGTCTTTGGCGGGCTCATGTCCTCGACCGCCTTGACCTTTTCCGGGTTAGCCTCGATGCCTCGGTGGGACACAAGGAAACCCAAGAGCTTGCCCAAGGGGACTCCGAACACACACTTCTCTGGGTTGAGCCGCAGGTTCACTGCGTTGAGGCTCGTGAAGGTTTCCTCTAGGTCTTGTATCAGGGTCTTGGCCTCGCGAGACTTCACCACTATGTCATCGACGTAAGCCTCGACGTTCTTCCCGAGCTGTGGGCCCAAGGTGATGTGCATCAGCCGCTGAAAGGTCGACCCTACGTTACGCAGCCCAAATGGAATGCATGTGTAGCAGTACACCCCACACGGGGTTAGGAAGGCTGTCTTTTCGACGTCTTCTACCTCCATCTTGATCTGGTGATACCCAGAGAAGGCATCCAAGAAGCATAGCAGGTCGCATTCTGCGGTGGAATCGACGATCTGGTCGATGCGGGGGAGCGGGAACGGATCTTGTGGGCATGCCTTGTTGAGGTTGGTGAAGTCGACACACATGCGCTCCTTCCCTCCCTTCTTTGGCACAACGACAGGGTTGGCCAACCAATCCAGGTATCGGACCTCGCGAATGACCCCAGCGGCTTCTAGCTTGCGGGTCTCTTGGACGATGAAGGCCTGCTTTTCTGTGGACAACCGCCTTGCCTTCTGCTTCACAGGGCGCACGTTGGGGCACACGTTGAGGTGATGCTCGATTACGCTCCTAGGGATACCCGCCAACTGGTCAGGCTCCCAAGAGAATACCTTCTTGTTCGCGCGCAGGAACCCAACCAGGGCCTCCTCCTGCTCGGGCTCGAGGTTGGCGCCTATGGTGAAAGTGGCATTGGTGGACCCGTCCTCATAGACGGGTATCTACTTGGTTTCTGCCTTGTCTTGGGTGAACAACTGTTTCTTCTTGGTGGGTGCAGCCCCCTTGGGCTCGGGGGTCTCCGAGTCGGCGGGCTGTGCCGACGCCGCCGTCTTGAAGGCGAGCTCGAGCACTCGCAGCGCGTCTCCGGTGTCCCCGTGCACGGTGAGGACACCGCTACTCCCGGGCATCTTCATGAGGTTGTACGCCGGGTGCGTCGCGGCCATGAACTGGGCTAGCGCTGGATAGCCGAGGATGGCGTTGTAGGGGAGGCCGATGGGGGCGATGTCGAAGTCGACCAGCTCCGTGCGGAAGTTGTCGTAGGTGCCGAAGGTTACTGGGAGCCGGATCTGTCCCAAGGAGCTGGATGACCCGCCCCCAACGCCTGAGAAGGGCCGGTTGGGTTGCAGCCATTCCAGGGGTATGCAAAGGAGGTTGAAGGCCTCCGCCGAGAGCATGCTGAGGCCCGCGCCGCCATCGATGAGAGTTCTGGTGACGGCCACCTGGCAGATGGTGGGGGTGCACAGCATGGGGAGCGCACCCGAGCAGGCCGAGTTGGAGGGGTGGTTCTCCGAGCTGAAGGTCCGGCCGGCCTTGGGCGCCGCCCGGTCCGGGGGAGCCCCCTGCCACGTGGAAGTGACGCTGACCCGGCGGATGAACGGCTTGACGTGGTGACTTGTAGGTGGCGCCTGCGAGCTGCCCAGGAGGGCCGCGACGACCGGGGGTTTTGGTGTAGCGTGGTGGGCGAGGAAGAGGCTGCGGAGCTCTTCCCAAGAGGCCACGGAGGCTGCCGGCAGGTGGAAAAGCCATGCACGCGGAGCGCCGGTGAGGGCCATGGGAAGCTAGTAGGCCATGACCCTATCATCACCTCCAGCTTCGAGGATGGCCTCCTCGTACGCCAGCAAGAAGGCCAGCGGATCAGTCGCGCCGCTGTAGCGCGGCGGCATCGTTGGCTTGAACTTGTCTGGCCACCGTACCCGTTGCAAGGCAAGGGCCAGGGCTTGGAGCCCCCTGGCCCCCGTGTTGGCGCCGGCGGCCGGAGCGGGCGACGCGCTACTCATCGCGGGGCAGGTCGTGGCGGTGGCGGAAGGGAAAACTCCGGTGCACCCTACCTGGCGCGCCAAATGTCGGATTTCGGTTTCTAGCAGACCCTTGAGGTTCGAACACTGGGGTGCGCGCGGAGATTTCGCCTTCTACCTACCAGCACCCCTCCGCCTCGCTAAGATCTAAGCTATGGAAAGAACAGCACAAGAGACATATGATGTAATACCCTACTCCAGTGTGTGGTGTGGTGGATTGCCTCTTGGGCTGATGATGATGAGCAATACAAGGAAGAACAGCCTCACGAGGATCTGTTCTTGGCTGGGGGGATGAACTGCTAGGAGGAGTTCAGTCGCCCTTCTCTCTCTCTCTCTGTGTGATGCTACTCGATCCGATCCTATCTAGTTTCTCTCTTGGCTTCTAGATTCTCCCTTCTTCATTACCCCCCTACCCTGGGGGTGGCTAGTCCTATTTATAGGCAAAGGCCCTAGGCCTCTTCCCAAATATTGAGCGGGAAGGGCGCCAACAATTGGCCATTTTGAAGGGGAACATCTGGTACACTTATCCTGACTAAAGTTGGTCCTGGCCTGCCAAAGGCTCTGGTGGTGACGCTGGCTTGGCCTCCACAATGACTTCCTCCCTGCCGTTGGACTAGTCTTGGTCTCGTTGCACCGAAACGGGTGCCTTTACTTGAAGCTCTTGCCTGCGCTTGTTCCCTTTGCACAAAAGAGGAAAGGAGGCGCAGGCTGGCGCCCGCCTGGCGCCCTTGGTCGTCATGGCTTGCGTCACGGGCACCTCGTGAGGTACCCCGCCTTGATCTCTCCGCCTCCTCGCGAGCCAGCCTGATGTGGCTGTGCCTAAGGAAGCTCTGTGTCATCCTCCCCGCGAGGCTTGGCCCCTCGCGAGGGTCTTGGGTCTGTGTTGATGAAGATGGGTTGTGCTGGGCCCCTCCTCGAGCCACGCCGCAGGCCGCAGGCAGGCAAGTCTGGGGACCCCCGTTCCTAGAACGCCGACAAATTGGATGCTGGGAATGCAGAACAAAAACAAAGAAAAAGAAAAGAAATCTAGATGAAGGGAAATAAATATGCAAGAGACAAATGCCAGAAAAAACATAGAAACACTAGAGAACTTCATCTAGAATTGGTCGGCGACAGAGTCACCTATGTTAGAGTATATTGACTGAGGAGTCAAGTGAGAACACTTGATTGTAGGTCATACTCACCATTTAAGCTTAAAATGGGGTTACCATTTATCGTTTAAGCTTTTGATGTATTCGCATCTTGTTGAGTTGCTTTGACCCATGACTCGGGGTAAAGCTTCTCTAAGATGGAATAACATACCTTGTGTGGTGGTGTTGAACTTGATCATGTAGTTGAACTTGTGTGGGTTGCCCAAGGTTGATGTAGCTCATTGAGTTGGGAGCACCACTTGTAATTTAGAGTTCATCTACCTACATGGGTTAGTCTTGCAAGGAAGAGCACTTGTGTATCTAAAATGACAATCATGAAATTTGATATAGAATTTGTCAAAGCATATGTTGAAGGATTTCATGCTCCCTTTTCTTCAACCACCATGGAGTAGAGACTTGGTGATGTAAAGATTTCTCAAGATGTGAGTGAGTTGCAATCTCATGGATTTAGATTCATCCAAGTGCCTGCAAGGGTTAGATAGCATGCAAGGGTGCAAATATATCCAAGACATATGATCATCATCATAAGAGAAGAAGTCAAGGATTAGTCAAAGGCTTATGCCTTGCATGTATCAGAATGGAGTTTCTACTCCAAGTTTCAAGCATCAATGATGTTCAATTCACCTCTCAAACGACAAAAGGCTTTGTCATCAAGTGGTTTGGTGAATATATCTGTCAATTGCTTATCGGTACGAACATGCTTAAGATCAATGTCTCCTTTAGCAACATGATCTCTAATGAAATGATGACGAACTTCAATATGCTTACTTCGAGAATGTTGCACGGGATTGTGAGCAATCTTAATAGAACTTTCATTGTCACAAAGAAAAGGAACATGCTTCACATATATCCCATAATCTTTAAGAGTTTGGGTCATCCAAAGTAATTGAGCACAACATGAACCAGCGGCAATGTACTTCGCTTCGGCGGTGGATAAGGGTACCGAGTTTTGTTTCTTGGAAGACCAAGACACAAGAGATCTACCAAGAAATTGACAATTACCCGAAGTGGACTTTCTATCAACCTTGTCTCCGGCATAGTCCAAATCGGAGTATCCAACAAGGTCAAAAGAAGACCTCTTAGGATACCAAATGCCAAAATTTGGTGTATGTATTAAGTATCTCACTATCCTTTTCACAGCCTTAAGATGACATTCTTTGGGGGCCTCTTGATATCGTGCACACATGCACACACTTAGCATGATATTGGGACGGGAGGCACATAGATACAACAATGAACCAATCATAGAGCGATAAACCTTTTGGTCAACCGGTTTGCCATCCTTGGTCAAGTCAAGATGTCCACTAGTAGGCATGGGAGTTTTCATACCTTTGCTTTCTTGCATGTTGAACTTCTTGAATAAGTCCTTGGTGTACTTTTTTGAGAAACGAAGGTACCTTCCTTAGTTTGCTTGATTTGCAAACCAAGGAAGAACTTGAGTTCACTCATCATAGACATCTCAAACTTTTTCGACATTCGCTTCCCAAACTTTTCCCTAAAATGAGGGTTAGTCGAACCAAATATGATATCATCAACATAAATTTGGCACACAAATAATTCACCATTAACCCTTTTAGTAAAAAGAGTAGAAATCTATTTTTCCAATTTCAAAGCCTTTTTCAAGAAGGAACTTGGTCAAGCATTAATACCACGCTCTAGGAGCTTATTTAAGACCATAAAGAGCTTTGTGAAGTTTGTAAACATGGTCAGGTTTCTTAGGATCGACAAAGCCGGGAGGTTGCTTAACATAAACTTCCTCCTCAATTTCACCATTTAAGAAAGCACTTTTAATATCCATTTGGTACAAGGTGATATCATGGTGATTAGCATAGGTGTGGCACCCCGGCTCAGAGAAACTAGAATGCCCCGTATTCCATCCCAGAGATCGAGGAGAAGTCTTCTGGAATACGACACTGCTTAGCTTAGAACAAACCAGCTTTCTTTTATTACACGAATATGAATACAAGGTCTCCGATATTACAATGAATAACATCGGCATGCGACACTACGCCTGCCACGGTTGCTCTATACAAGCAGCAGAACAACTCAAAGCAGCGAAAAAACTTCTAGCAGCGAAACAACGACGAAGGTGGTGAACTCCACTCCGCAGGGACTCTAGTGGGAACGCTTATCCTACCTCGCACGAACGGAAACCATGACAAGCAATCAAGCAATCACGACATGACCTGCAAACTGGCATGACACGCCAGGTCAGTACATTGAATGTACTTGCAAGCTCACAATAACCAGAAGCATTCAAGACAAACAACAGCATGTCAATTACAGATTAAGCAGAAATTTATCATGACAACATCAGAATAACATGGCATGAACCACATGAACATGATATGACTGGAACAATATGAGCATGGCATGAACATATGAATCTGACGATACTAGCATGCAACATGATGACACTATATGCACCATTTATTCTGCTCGGGTTACCTCGTAACCATCACAGGCATCACTTACCAACCTCAAACATCACACGATCATCTCAGGATCAAATCAAGCTTGGTATAAACAATACCGTAGTAATCATTAAATGACCACAAGGAGCTTGATCTTTACCCATGATTCTCGCACAACATCACGAACATCCAACAACTCGGTATCCTTGATACCACGATGATCATCTCATGATCACGAACAGAACAACTCTTGGTTCAGCGGGTTACCTCGTAACCAAACGGTGATCTTTCCGCGATCAAAACCATGACCAACACTTGGTCTCAAACGGTGATCCTTCCGGCGATCACAACCATGACCAACACTTGGTCTCAAATGGTGATCTTTCCGGCGATCACAACCAACTTATCTCATCAACGAACCATGGTTGGTATCAATCAAGTTATTATTAATACTATTGACCCACAATGTGACTAACACGAACTGGGCCCTTATCCGCAGGCACGGCTATCGATAGATTTAATATACACTCTGCAGAGGTTAGTAAACTGTACCCACACTACGGAACCCATGGCCTCGCACTCCCATTCGGGTGGACCAACGACGTTCCAACAAAACCATCCTACTACCATGACACTCTCCCGGCCACTCCGACCAACTCCCCTTTGGGCTAAGTCATGGGTGGCCCCGTGCCTACCAAAGACACCAACAGCCACCGCCGTGACAAAACATAAATGGTCCCAACCAGGGACAAGGATCCATAACAACAACAAGGGGCACACAAGGCTTATGTCTGCCTACCTGATCAGGGTAGTGCGCGCCCATAACCTTCCCTCGCTGGAGGCACCGGTGAGAGGCACGACAATAGACCCAGTTAGGACATTCCCATAAAGGTAAGCGTGGTTGCACTGGTCAGCCCGATATGGTGGCACCATGACTCAGCCAACAGTTGTTCAAGTTCAATTTAATCTGGCTAAACTTGAATGCAATATGCTGAGCCATGATAAAATAACATGATGCAATTATAATGCATGAGCATGATATCAACATAAGCACGGGAAGCAACAAAACTATCCACCATATCAACAATGAATCATATCCAACTGAGCATAGCATAATGATGAGCACGAATATCACAAGTACAACACTACTCATAGCATAACATGACCACTAGCATCAACCATAAATATCATGCAAGAATTCATCAATAACATTACCGAGTAAACACTTAACCAACTAACAGCAAAGGAACAATGCATATTACAGGTACTCGGTAATAGAAGGCAGTCATGCCTTGAAGAACATGAACAACCCAACATGTACTACTATCAAGCAGGACCAATATGAAAGTAATACTAGCAGGAAGAACATGATAACAGAGTGCAAGAAACATAGCATGACGGTAATCACCGATCTACAAGCATGACCGAAACAACGACAGTAGTAGCAAAACAAACATATAGTTATTAAAGATTCAAGTTGAGAACCAATGCTGCAGCATGGCTATCATGAAAATGGTGGTTGTGGCTTGCCACGGGATGAAGAAAGCACTGCGGAGAAGTGCGGTGAAGCCGCGGAAAGATTTGCCGGAAATAGTTCTCTCTCGGAGGGGTTGTTTATGTGCAAGGGCAAAAAGGTCATTTCCATAATGTTGAAACATAATGAAAATGATACCAACAGAACGGGCTCGACGAAACGAAGTAGTGGGCTTTGGATTCACCTCAAACGGAGTTGTGAGCAAAAAGTTATAGCCCAACAAAGTCCAGGGACCAATCTGTAAAAGAATCTCTACAAACAGGCCCTTGGGTGGAAAAATAGAAAGCGCAATACTTAGAATATGTTTACTTAGAGAGGAAACGTACTTTCGGCCAAGGAAGGAAGGAAATGCGCTTTCTAACCTGGAAAACGTATACAGGAGAATATGTTTCCACTTAACCCAGTCAGCAGCGGCGGGGCCGGCCTTGGAGTCGCTGACATGCGGGTCCCATAGGGGTGGGGCCCGTCACTTATCCACATGGGCTGGTCAGGTTAACGCCCCAGAGGCTGACGCATGGGGCCCGCACTGGAGTGGGGCCCGCCTGGCCGGGTCAACTTCTTCTACCTCCCGCTCGCCCGCTGCACAGAGGGGAGGCGCGCGCTGCCGGCGGCCGTCCGGCCGGCTCCGGCCACCTCTCGCGGCGCTCGGCACACTGGCAAGCTCGAGGAAGAGAGGAGCATCCATTCCCGGGGTGCACAGGCTTCGAGAGGGACCAAAACAGCGGCGGCGAGGGCTGTGGCGGAGGAGGGATTCCGGTGGAGACGGGGTTCCGGCCATAGTCGCTCCGGCGAAGGGGAGAGGACCTGGGGATGGTCGCCGTAGTGGTTGCGGTATACTAGTGGTGGTAGGAGCGAGGGAGGGGCTTGGGTTCGCTCCAATTTAGGAGGACCAAGGCGGCGGCCATGGCAACAGAGGGAGGGCAGGAGAGCTTCTCGAGCTCGGGTGGGAGGCTGGGAGGGTTAGTGGACTGAGGAGAGGAGGCTGATGAGCTCGGGAGGCCGTGGGGATGGCTATATATAGCCGGGCGAGGGAGGCCAAGCTCGGGTGTTGCCGCGGGGACCCGGCCAACGTTCTGGCGACGTCCAGCGATCACGAGGAGGCGCAGGATCGCGACGAAGGGGGAGCGGACGAGCGATGGTGGTGCGCGGTGCAGGAGGAGCCGAGGGCGCAGAGGGGAAACGGACATGGCTCCATTAGTGCTCTGTTCCCACAGTGCGCCCGTGGGCGCGCGGCGATGAACACTGACGGAGGGGCTTATGGAGGGGGAAGTGGCTCCAGGAGGACGGCGACGACGCGGGGAACCCGCTGGACAGGCTCGTGCTCGCTGAGACGCCGAGCAGAGAAGGGGCCCGAGCAAGAAGACGCTCTGGACGCGGCTGGTGCGTGCCGAAATAGTGGTCACCGCATGCACTGGTGCACACAGTGCCACGAGATATGCCAAATGATGTCTGGGGGTTAGTCCTTCCTGGTGAGGTTGCAACTGAGATGGTAGTTCGGTGAAAATCGCTTTGTTTAAATGGTAATCTACCTCTGAAGTCTACTGCAATAAACTCGAATGTGCACTGGTGATCCGCAATAACTTGGTTGGGTCCAAAAGGTTTGTCTGGGGTGATTAGCTTAGGAAGGACTATAGTTCTAGAGGTTTTGGAGCATAATGGAGCACAAACAAATATAGTTGCCTTGTAACTCAAATTATGGTCCAGAAACTAGGTTAGGATGATGCACTCACATGAAGGATCAACTTGAGCTTAATTTTGGTAAGGCCTAATGATTTGGTCATAGTAAGAAGCTGAAAAAATTTCATACCAATTGGATTCACCAAAATGGTACTTCCTTCACAGCTATCTTCACTGACTAGAATCTTGCAAAAATTCTAGAGGAGTATTGGCTTCATTAATTGGTCCCAAAATTGGTGGAGAGAGGTTTTATGGTCATGAGAATGCTCTGGGAAATTTTCAGGCAAAATGAAGCAATATAAAATGTACTTGCTTCACAATCTGAAAATATTGCCAGAATCAAATATTTGGTCCCGTGCTCACATAAATGATTGGATGGGGCTGAAATTTTTAGGATGGAAATGATATGAGCACATTAAGGAGTGTGCAAAATTTTAACTCATTTGGATAAACCTAGCTAGCACTTCCTTCACAAAGGCTTCCCTCAGACAGGAACTTTGAAAATCACTGAGGAAGTTTGGCTAGGCAAATAAATTTGAATTTTGGCACAGGTCAATTATTTGGACAGGAAAAGATGTCCAAGAAGTTTGGGGTCAAATGGGCAAAGATAAACAACACTTGCTTCAGAACATGCCATTTAGGACAGAATTGGAAATGAATTTATTGAGCATGATGAGAAACGTGACCACTGACATATTTTGCCATATTTGAGGAATATATGACCCAAACAATTTATAAGAATTATTTGGGGATTTGTGGATGGTCAGAAATATAGGTTGCTTCACAACCTAGGGCAGGTAGGGTTATTCCTTTAATAGAAAAATGAATATTCCTGAGAAAAAGAAATTAGGGTTTGGTCAAGCAGTGGAGTGACATGATCTTGTCAAGGTTTTGAGGATCACGTGTCACTTGGGAGAGGAAATGAAGGTGATTTCCCAGGTGACAAGGCCACAGAACCACTCCAAAAAGGAAAACAGAGTAAAAACCAATAAATCGAAAAGAAAAAGAAAAGGGCCAAAAACCAGGCTGTTACAAACCTCCCCCCCTAAATAAATCTCGTCCTCGAGATTTGGTTGCTCAGGGAACAAGTATGACTTTAGGACACCATTTCCAACTCGGGTATCCTTTTTCCTTTATTTATTGTTCCCCCAAGAATTTCAAATGATTTTCTTCCCTTGCTCTAGGGTGGTTTGCTTCACCTTTCCCCAAATCCTGAAAGGTCTTTGCTCACATACCAATTTCTTTTTACTGACGTTAATTCTCCATACCTGTTGTGATATCCAATGGACCTGAGCATAAATTTTCTTTTGGTCATGAAAACCTTTTTACTTCTGTCATGGGGTTGCTTCAAATAAATACAGGCCTTCTGGTTTCAATAAATGCTGAGAATTCATCATGGCCATCTTCTGACGGACTCTCACTACTCATAAGTGGTACTGATTTATTTTGATTTATTCCTTTGCCTCGAGCATGAGATATGTACCAAAGATTTGACTGCCTTTTGCCGGGAGCAATATAATGGTGTATGGAGTTATAGCTGTGTCATACATAAAATATTTACACCTTGAGATTGGCCCGACAAGGGCTGATGGATAATTTTTTTGACAGACTGACCATGTACTTGATTCCGTCGGTGAGTATACCGGGCCTGAGATGATTGTTCGGCATTTGACTTTATCATTTTGTCGGTATGCCCATTTGGATTTTCCACACTAACCATTCCAAGCGGGCCAGCGGGATATGAAATCCTTGTAAAACTAAGTAGGCCGCTGAGGGTATGCCTTTGTGGATCCATATGGAATTACGGCCTCCAACTGATTTGGGGTAATCGGACCCTGATGGTCGTGCAAAAATCATCATACCTTTGCTGTCAGTCTCACCCTTTAACGGTCATGATTTTCTTTGTGAGGATACCTTACTGGAATACCTTTGCCACACCTGTCCTTGATTCTTCGTATGACTACGGACATGATTAGTGCAATATTTTCGACATTATTCCCTTGTGCCTGTTTTCTGACCTGGGTCCGCACATATATGGCATATAATCGGGACTTGTAGCGGTACAGAGCTTGTTATTGAGGCCAATCATACAAGAAGGTGACAAGGTTTTAAGGCATCTCCTTGTCAGTTGCGGGAATAATGGCCTTGATGACCATTGTCAAGACTATTGATTATGTGATGCCATCCCCAGATCTTGTAGATCCTTGTAATTCATGAGATGTATCTCTGCTTTTCTTCATTTTCATGATTCATGAGGCTGTGGGATCTGTACTTTCCTTAGGTATATCTGTTGGATCCTTGCCGTACCTCGTATGAGTGAATGATATGATTGGGGATGCATGCTCACCATATGTGTAAGAAGCATATGCAACCGAACACTTGATCCTTGAGGTAGACATATGTTTCGACTGATTTGTGCTCCAGACATCTGATCCTTGAAATGTACTACCATCTATTGCCAACTCACCGCATAATCTCCGAGGACGGTGCAATACTGTGGTATTAATGTGGACTAAGTGGCTTACGAGAGAAGCCATCCAAATAGCTTGCTGAGGAAGACTCATTAGCTTCTGCTTCATGCTTTAGTCTGGGTAGCATGCAGAAGAAGGCTCAATAGCTCACATGAGAAGCTTGACCTGATTATTGTGTTGGAGAAGCCTGAGTTCCGTACTTGAGAAGCTTCTCCTCGGGTTTGCTTGTTGAGAAAAATTCATTTTCGTCTTTTAGAAGCTTTTATCGAGGTATCTTGCTAAGAAAGACCGGGAATCTTGGACCGGAAATTGTGCACATATCATGCCGAGGAAAATCGAGGAGCCTCGCATCATAAATTTCTTCCGATAGCGTGTGGAGGAAGACTGAGTTTCTCATTTTCAAAACTTCATACTATGATATGCAGACTGAAATCTACACACACACCCACCCACCCATAATATTCGGTGGCTGATTATTTGCATGAGAAAACTTGTTTGACTGTCTTCCTTGAGCATATCACATTCTGACTTTATTTTGAATGATAACATATTTCAAGAACCATGCATTGTCGAGCCAAAATTTTGTATATGATCCATACATTTGGCTGAAAATGTACCGTTGATCTTGCACGTGACTTGTCTTGCTGCTGACTTGATCATTACTGCTATGAGGATTTTGTACTGATGTAGACTTGAGTTATCAGTACTGTTGTGAGGAGTGCTCACTAATGCAAAATTGATTATCAGCCTCAAGATCAGATATTTCCCATTTTACTGCAGACGACTGAGAATTCCATTCTGTTTAGCTGAGTTTCCAAATATTTGAACTCCTTGTTGCTTATTTGAGTCCGGTGTTGGTTGATGAGCAACTCTTTATAGGGGAAAAATAATGTAACACTTGGGCCCAAAAGAAAGAAGCAAAAGAAAACTCAACTAAACAAAAGAACACAACAACAATCAATTCACACACAATCAATGTCGCATATTACTGCTAGTCACACAATATGCATGCCTACTTAAGCACACAAATCTCGCGGGGTCTCCGGTTCTACGATCTAGCATGCTGTGACGGTGTGCACGAGGACGAATAAATGTGTGGAAGAATTGGTGTAAACAGCGCTACACCAAGTGCTAGCTTAGCCAGGTAGCAACCTGGACTAGCTCAGAGGCGAGGACACACTCGATAAACCTGTAATGGGACACGAAGGTCGCAACCACTTTATTATCAAGCAGACGAAAAAGATCCGTACTCATCCAAGAAATAGGATAGCGGCGAAAAACTGAGGCTGTTGACATTGCCCTTTCTTGATAACTAAGATCATTAAGGGTTGCCAACACGACAAAATAAAAGAGCGATTCTGGATAGAAGCATGTCTATCACCGAAACGATAGGCAGGGCTGAAAGAAGGATATCGGCGAGATACTTGAGCACCAGTTTTGCAAACGGTGTCGTGATCACTTGGCATCACTTTGCTGGGATAGAAATGACACCAAACACCAAAGAACGAGCAGGAAAAGAAAACTGGAGAAATGCAAAGGCTGAGCTGTAGTGGATCCGAACTGATCCAGCTACACTCATCAGATAAACCGTTAGCAACAAATACTAAGGCTATATGCATGCTATTCAACAAACAAATGCAGCAACCAAAAGCAATAAACAAGCCGGTCTTTAAACTACCGATTCCTACCCTCGTGCTGACTAGGGCGTCCTACAGCCAGACCTGCTCTGATACCAAGCACTGTGGCACCCTGGCTCAAAGAAATCGGAATGCCCCGTATTACAGCCCAGATATCGAGGAGAAGTCTTCTAATACGGCACTGCTTAGCATAGAACAAACTAGCTTTCTATTATTGCATGAATATGAATACAAGGTCTCCGATATTACAATGAATAACATCGGCACGACGACACTACGCCTGCCACGGTTGCTCTATGCAAGCAGCAGAATGACTCGACGCAGCGGAAAATCTTCTAGTAGCGGAACAACGCCGACGGTGGTGAACTCCACTCCGCAGGGACTCTGGCTGGAACACTTATCCTAGCTCACACGAATGAAAACCACGACAAGCAATCAAGCAATCACGGCATGGGATGCAAACTGGCATGACACGCAAGGTCAGTACATTAAATGTACTTGGAAGCTCACAATAACCAGAAGCATTCAAGACAAACAATAGCATGGGAATTATAGATTAAGCAGGAATTTATCATGAGATCATCAGAATAACATGGCATGAACCACATGAACATGATACAATTGGAACAATATGAGCATGGCGTGAACATATGAATCTGACGATGCTAGCATGCAACATGATGACACTATATGCACCATTTATTCTGCTCGGCTTACCTCGTAACCATCACAGGCATCACTTACCAACCTTGGACATCACACGATCATCTCAGGATCAAATCAAGCTTGGCATAAACAATACCATAGTAATCATTAAATGACCACAGGGAGCTTGATCTTTACCCATGATTCTCGCACAACATCACGAATATCCAAGATCTCTGTATCCTCGATACCACGGTGATCATCTCATGATCATGAACGGAACCACTCTTGGTTGAACGGGTTACCTTGGAACCAAACGGTGATCTTTCTGGCGATCACAACCATGACCAACACTTGGTCTCAAACGGTGATCCTTCCGGCGATCAAAACCATGACAAACACTTGGTCTCAAACGGTGATCTTTCTGGCGATCTCAACCAACTTATCTCATCATCGAACCATGGTTGTTATCAATCAAGTTATTATTAATACTGTTGACCCACAGTGGGACCGACATGAACTGGGCCCTTATCCGCGGGCATGGCTATCGATAGATTTAATATACATTCTGCAGAGGTTAGTACACTGTACCCACACTACGGAACCCATGGCCTCGCACTCCCATTCGGATGGACCAACGGCGTTCCGACAAAACCGTCCTACTACCATGACACTCTCTCGGCCACTCTGATCAACTCCCCTTTGGGCTAAGTCATGGGTGGCCCCGTGCCTACCAAAGACACCAACGACCACCGTCGTGGAAAAACATAAACGGTCCCAAATGGGGACAAGGATCCAGAACAAGAACAATGGGCACACAAGGCTTATGTCCGCCTACCTGATCAAGGTAGCGCGCGCCCATAACCTTCCCTTGTTGGAGGCACCAGCGAGAGGCACGACAATAGACCCAGTTAGGACCTTCCCATAAAGGTAAGCGTGGTTGCACTGGTCAGCTCGATATGGTGGCACCATGACTCAGCCAACAGTTGTTCAAGTTCAATTTAATCTGGTTAAACTTGAATGCAATATGCTGAGCCATGATAAAATAACATGATGCAATTACAATGCATGAGCACGATATCAACATAAGCACGGGATGCAACATAACTATCCACCATATCAACAATGAATCATCTCCAACTGAGCATAGCATAATGACGAGCACGAATATCACAAGTACAACACTACTCATAGCATAACATGACCACTAGCATCAACCATAAATACCATGCACGAATTCATCAATAACATTACCAAGTAAACACTTAACCAACTAACAGCAAAGGAACAATGCATATTACAGGTACACGGTAATAGATGGTAGTCATGCCTCAAAGAACATGACCAACCCAACACGTACTACTATCAAGAAGGACCAATATGAAAGTAATACTAGTAGGTAGAACATGATAACAGAGTGCAAGAAACATAGCATGACGATAATCACCGATCCACAAGCATGACCGAAACAACGACAACAGTAGCAAAACAAACATATAGTTATTAAATATTCAATTTGAGAACCAATGCTACTACATGTCTATCATGCAAATGGTGGTTGTGGCTTTCCTGGGGATGAAGAAAGCACTGGGGAGAAGTGCAGTGAAGCCGCGGAAAGATTTGCCGAAAACAGCTCTCTCTCGGAGGGGCTGCTTACATGAAAGGGCAACAAGGTCATTTCCAGTATGTTGACACATAATGAAAATGATACCAACAGAACGGGTTCGACAAAATGAAGAAGTGGGCTTTGGATTCACCTCAAACGGAGTTGCGAGCAAAAAGTTATAGCCCGACGAAGTCCAGGGAGCAATCTGTAAAAGAATCTCTACAAACAGGCCCTTGGCTGGAAAAACAGAAAGTGCAATACTTAGAATATGTTTACTTAGAGAGGAAACATACTTTCGGCCAAGGAAGGAAGGAAAGGCGCTTTCTAACCTGGAAAACGTATATAGGAGAATACGCTTCCACTTAACCCAGTCAGCAGTGGCGGGGCCGGCATTGGAGTCGCTGACGTGCGGGTCCCACAGGGGTGGGGCCCGTCACTTATCCACGTGGGCTGGCCAGGTCAATGCCCCAAAGGCTGACGCACAGGGGCCCGCAGTGGAGTGGGGCCCGCCTGGTCGGGTCAACATCTTCTTGCTCCCGCTCACCCGCTGCACAGGGGGGAGGCGCGCGCTGTGAGCGGCCGTCCAGCTGGCTCCGGCCACCTCTCGCGGTGCTCGGCACACCGGTGAGCTCGGGGAAGAGAGGAGCATCCATTCACGGGATGCATGGGCTCCGAGAGGGACCAAAACAGCGGCGGCGAGGGCTGTGGCGGAGGAGGGATTCGGGTGGAGACGGGGTTCCGGCCATAGTGGCTCCGGCGAAGGGGAGAGGATGCCGGAGTGGTGGTGGTCTATTGGTGGTGGTAGGAGCGAGGGAGGGGCTCGGGATCACTCCAATTTAGGAGGACCGAGGCGACAGCCATGGCGATAGAGGGAGGGCAGGAGAGCTTCTCGAGCTCGAGTAAGAGGCTGGGGAGGGGTAGTGGAGTGAGGAGAGGAGGCTCTATATATAGCCGGGCGAGGGAGGCCGAGCTCGGGTGTCGCCGCGGGGATCCGGCCAACGTTTTGGCGACGGCCAGCGATCACAGGGAGGCGCGGGATCGCGACGAAGGGGGAGCGGACGAGCGATGGTGGTGCGCAGTGCAGGAGGAGCCGAGGGCGCAGAGGGGAAACGAACACGGCTCCATTAGTGCTCGGTCTGCCATAGTGTGCCCGTGGGCGCGCGGCGATGAACACTGATGGAGGGGCTTATGGAGGGGGAAGTGGCTCCAGGAGGACGACGACGACGCGGGGAACCCACTAGACAGGCTCGTGCTCGCTGAGACGCCGAGCAGAGAAGGGGTCCGAGCAAGAAGACGCTCTAGACGCGGCCGGTGCGTGCCAAAACAGTGGTCACCGCATGCACTGGTGCACAGAGTGCCACGAGATATGCCAAACGATGTCTGGGGGTTAGTCCTTCCAGGGGAGGTTGCAACTGAGATGGTAGCTCAGTGAAAATCGCTTTGGTTAAATGGTAATCTACCTCTGAAGTTTACTGCAGTAAACTTGAACGTGCACTGCTGGTCCGCAGTAACTTGGTTGGGTCCAAAAGGTTTGTCTGGGGTTATTAGCTTAGGAAGGACTATAATCCTGGAGGTTTTGGAGCATAATGGAGCACAAACTAATATAGTTGCTTTGTAACTCACATTATGGTCCGGAAACAAGGTTAGGATGATGCACTCACATGAAGCATCAACTTGAGCTGAAATTTGGTAAGGCCTAATGTTTTGATCATAGTAAGAATGTGTAAAAATTTCATACCAATTGGATTCACCAAAATGGTACTTCCTTCACAGCTATCTTCACTAACTAGAATCTTGCAAAAATTCTAGAGGAGTATTGGCTTAATGAATTGATCCTAAATTTGGTGGAGAGAGGTTTTATCGTCATGAGAATTCTCCGGAAAATTTTCAGGCAAAGTGAAGCAATATAAAATGTACTTGCTTCACCATCTGAAAATATTGCCAGAATCAAATATTTGGTCCTGTGCTCACATAGGTGATTGGATGGGGCTGAAATTTTTAGGATGGCAATGATATGAGCACATTAAGGAGTTTGCAAAATTCCAACTCATTTGGATAATTCTATCTAGCACTTCCTTCACAAAGACTTCCCTCAGACAGGAACTTTGAAAAATCACTGAGGAAGTTTGGCTAGGCAACTAAAGTTGAATTTTGGCACAGGTCAATTATTTTGACAGGAAAAGATGTCCCAGAAGTTTGGGGTCAAATTGGAAAATATAAATAGCACTTGCTTCACAACATGCCATTTAGGATATAATTGGAAATGAATTTATTGAGAATGATGAGAAACATGACCAATGAAATATTTTTCCATATTTGAGGAAGATATGACCGAAAAAATTTATAAGAATTATTTGGGGATTTTTGGATGGTCAGAAATATAGGTTGCTTCACAACGTAGGGCAGGTAGGTTATTCCTTTAATAGAAAAAAGGAATATTCCTGAGAAAAAGAAATTAGGGTTTGGTCAAGCAGTGGAGTGACATGATCTTGGCAAGGTTTTTAGGATCATGAGTCACTTTGGAGAGGAAATGAAGGTGATTTCCCAGGTGACAAGGCCACAGAACCACTCCAAAAAGGAAAACAGAGCAAAAACCAATAAATCAAAAAGAAAAAGAAAAGGGCCAAAAGCCAGGTTGTTACAATAGGAAAGTAAGATGCGGATGGACTCAAGTCTAGCAATGGGGGCATATGTCTCACCTAGTCCATACCTTCTACTTGAGTGTAGCCTTGGGCGACGAGACGTGCTTTGTTACGGACGACTTGACCATCTTTGTCTTGCTTGTTGCGAAACACCCATTTGGTACCAATGATGTTGTGGTTGTTGTCGGGCTTCTCGACCAATGTCCACACTTGATTTCTCTCAAATTTGTGTACTTCTTCATGCATGGCATTTATCCAATCCAGATCTTCCAATGCTTCTTCAACCTTCATAGGTTCAATGCTAGATATGGATGAATAATGTTCACAAAAATTAGCCAAACGAGATTTAGAGCGAGTGATTCTCCCGATTTGGATATCATTGTAGATTTGCTCGACGGGATGGTCTCTGGCGACTCTTGCTCGAACTCGTGAGAGCTTTTATTTTTGTTCAGGGTGGAACATCGTCTTCATCATCTTGTCCTTCTTCATTGTTGATGTTGTCATTTCCTTGTCGTGGTGGAGAAGGGGGTTGACGAGATTCATCTTGGTGTACTTCCTCGTTTTCTTCGTCTTGGTGTGTCCCACTTGTGGATGCTTCCATATGAACTCTTGGTTCACCTTGTCATGAGGTAGAAGCTTCCACTTGGACGGACGAGGTACTCTCCTTCACCTACGTTGGACGGATCTTGCCAATAGACAAGTCTTGGATTGCTTCCGAAGGATATTTATCTCATACATCAATTGGAAATTGCTCTACTTGCGAGCCGTTAGATTCATCAAGATTCACATCTACTGTCTCTTCAACCTTTCGGGTGAAATTGTTGTAGACACGGTAAGTGTGAGAGTTTGAGCCATAACCAAGTAGGAAACCTTCATGAGATTTAGGGGCAAATTTTGAACGACGATGCTTATCAAGAATGTAGCACTTTGAGCCGAATACTCGAAAGTATCCAACTTGGGGTTTGTTACCGGTGAGGAGCTCGTATGCCGTCTTACCGAGTAGCTTGTGAAGATAGAAGCGATTTGTTGCATGCCAAGCTGTCTCAACTGCTTCCGCCCGAAAGTGTTTTGGAGTCTTGTACTCATCAAGCATCATTCTTGCCATCTCAATAAGAGTTCGGTTCTTCCTCTCAACAAATCCATTTTGTTGAGGCGTGTACGTAGCTGAGAACTCATGTGAAATCCCTTCTTCGTCAAGAAATGTATCAACATTTGCGTTCTTGAACTCTGTTCCGTTGTCGTCGCGAACCTTCTTGATCTTCACTTCAAATTGATTTTGGGCCTTCCCAGCGAAGTTTTTGAAGATCTTTTGGACCTGCGATTTATCATCAAGAAAGAACACCCACATAAATCTTGAAAAATCATCGACTATGACTACACCAAATGAGTTACCACCGAGACTCTTCTAGGCATTGGGACCAAAGAGATCCATGTGAAGTAGGTCGAGCGGTCTTCTCATGGTCATGATGTTCTTCACGGGGTGGCTTCCTCCAACTTGTTTTCCTGCTTGACAAGCTAAGTCTATCCTTGTCAAATATAACATCTTTTACTCCAAGGATATGATCACCTTTAATAAGCTTATCAAGATTTCTCATGCCCGCTAGACCTAACCTTCTATGCCACAACCATCCTTTTGAGGATTTAGCAATTAGGCAAGTTCTAGGTTGAGCCTTTCTAGTGGAATCAACAATATATAGATCACCTCTACGTGTACCAGTAAAGACCATTTTATAATTATCTCTATGAAACACTTGGCAATTGATAACCCACAAGTATAAGTGATCAATTGTAGCCTCTTTCGATAGGTAAGAGTGTCGAACCCAACGAGTAGCTAAAGGTAGAACAGATATTCCCTCAAGTTCTATCGACCACCGATACAACTCTACGCACGCTTAACGTTCTCTTTACCTAGAACAAGTATGAAACTAGAAGTACTTTGTAGGTGTTGTTGGACAGGTTTGCAAGATAATAAAGATTACGTAAATAAAAAGTAGGGGCTGTTTAGGTAAAGACACAACTAAGTTAGTTTTAGTAAAGAGCATTTCGTTATGAGAAAGTTATTAGTCCCTAGGCAATCTATAACTAGACCGGGTAATCATTATTGCAATTTTATATGAGGGAGAGGCATAAGCTAACATACTTTCTCTACTTGGATCATATGCACTTATGATTGGAACTCCAGCAAGCATCCGCAACTACTAAAGATCATTAAGGTAAAACCCAACCATAGCATTAAAGTATCAAGTCCTCTTTATCCCATACGCAAACAACCTCCATACTCGGGTCTGTGCTTCTGTCACTCACGCCACCCACCATAAGAAAATCATGAACATATTGCAAACCCTACAACAGGAATCCCTCACGCTTGCGCGACACGGAGAGCACTATAGGACAACATCAATAATAAAACATGGAACTCAAACCAATCACGATCATCAAATAACCCATAGGACAAAAGGGATCTACTCAAACATCATAGGATAGCCATACATCATTGGGAAATAATATATAGCGTTGAGCACCATGTTTAAGTAGATATTACAGAGGGTAAGAGAGATGTTACACCGCTGCATAGAGGGGGGAGAGTTGGTGATGATGGCGGTGAAGTTGTTGGTGAAGACTGCGGTGATGATGGTGGCCCCCGGCGGCGTTCCGGTGACACCGGAAGCGAGGGGGAGAGAGCCCCCCTCCTTCTTCTTCCTTGACCTCCTCCCTAGATGGGAGAAGGGCTTCCCCTCTGGTCCATGGCCTCCATGGCGTGGGAGGGGCGAGAGCCCCTCCAAGATTGGATCTGTCTCTCTGTCTCTCTCTGTTTCCGCGTTCTTAGATGCTGTCCTTTCACCGTTTCTTATATTCCCGGAGATCCGTAACTCTGATTGGGCTGAAATTTTAACACGATCTCTATCCGGATATTAGCTTTCTTGCGGCTAAAGAAGGGCATCAACCGCCTTACGGGGTGGCTACGAGGGTCAGGGGCGCGCCCCCTGCCTCGTGGCCCCCTCGGGCATCGTCTCGCGTGGATTTTTCTTCCCAAAATCACATATATTCCAACAAAAAATCTCCGTCAGTTTTTATCCCATTTGGACTCCGTTTGACATGGATTTACTACAAAACAAAAAACATGCAACAAACAGGAACTGGCACTAGGCACTGGATCAATATGTTAGTCCCAAAAATAGTATAAAAAGTTGCCAAAAGAATATGAAAGTTGTAGAATATTGGCATGGAACAATCAAAACTTATAGATACAACAGAGACGTATCAGCATCCCCAAGCTTAATTCCTTCTCGTCCTCAAGTAGGTAAATGATAAAAAAGATAATTTTTGATGTGGAATGCTACCTAGCATAATCTTGATCATGTAATCTAATCATGGCATGAATATTAAGACACGAGTGATTCAAAGAAATAGTCTATCATTTGACAGAAAAACAATAATACTTCAAGCCTACTAATAAAGCAATCATGTCTTTTCAAAATAAAATGGCCAAAGAAAGTTATCCCTACAAAATCATATAGTCTGGCTATGCTCCATCTTCACCACACAAAATATTCACATCATGCACAACCCCGATGACAAGCCAAGCAATTGTTTCATACTTTTGACGTTCTCAAACCTTTTCAACTTTCACGCAATACATGAGCGTGAGCCATGGACATAGCACGATTGGTGGAATAGAATGGTGGTTGTGGAGAAGACAAAAAGGAGAAGATAGTCTCACATCAACTAGGCGTATCAACGGGCTATGGAGATGCCCATCAATAGATATCAATGTGAGTGAGTAGGGATTGCCATGCAACGGATGCACTAAGTGCTATAAGTGTATGAAAGCTCAGACTGGAAACTAAGTGGGTGTGAATCCAACTTGCTTGCTCATGAAGACCTCGGGCATTTGAGGAAGCCCATCATCGGAATATACAAGCCAAGTTCTATAATGAAAATTCCCACTAGTATATGAAAGTGATAACTCAAGAGACTCTCTATATGAAGAACATGGTGCTACTCTGAAGCACAAGTGTGGTAAAAGGATAATAACATTACCCCTTATCTCTTTTTCTCTCATTTTTTGGGGCCTTCTCTTTTTTTGGCCTTTCTCTCTTTTTTTCTTTTTTTTATTTTTTTTATTTTTTCGTCTTGAGTCTCATCCCGACTTGTGGGGGAATCATAGTCTCCATCATCCTTTCCTCACTGGGACAATGCTCTAATAATGATGATCATCACACTTTTATTTACTTACAACTCAATATTACAACTCGATACTAGAACAAAGATATGACTCTATATGAATGCTGATAACCCACAAGTATAGGGGATCACAACCGTTTTTGAGAGTAGAGTATTCAACCCAAAATTAGTGATTCGATACAAGGGGAGCCAAATAATATTCTCAAGTATTAGCAGCTGAGTTGTCAATTCAACCACACCTGGAAACTTAATATCTGCAACAAAGTATTTAGTTGCAAAGTAATATGATAGTAGTGGTAACGGTAGCAAAAGGTAATGATAACAAAAGTAATGTTTTTGGTATTTTGTAGTGATTGTAACAATAGCAACGGAAAAGTAAATAAGCGGAGAACAATATATGGAAAGCTCGTAGGCAATGGATCGGTGATAGAGAATTATGTCGGATGCGGTTCATCATGTAACAGTCATAACCTAGGGTGACATAGAACTAGCTCCAATTCATCAATGTAATGTAGGCATGTATTGCGAATATAGTCATACGTGCTTATGGAAAAGAACTTGCATGACATCCTTTGTCCTACCCTCCCGTGGCAGCGGGGTCCTAGCAAAAACTAAGGGATATTAAGGCCTCCTTTTAATAGAGTATCGGACCAAAGCATTAACACATAGTGAATACATGAACTCCTCAAACTACGATCATCATCGGTAAGTATCCCGATTATTGTCACTTCGGGTTAATGGATCATAACACATAATAGGTGACTATAGACTTGCAAGATAGGATCAACAACTCTCATATATTGATGAAAACATAAGAGGTTCAGATCTGAAATCATGGCACTCGGGCCCTAGTGACAAGCATTAAGCATAGCAAAGTCATAGCAACATCAATCTCAAAACATAGTGGATACTAGGGATCAAACCCTAACAAAACTAACTCGATTACATGATAAATCTCATCCAACCCATCACCGTCCAGCAAGCCTATGATGGAATTACTCACGCACGGCGGTGAGCATCATGAAATTGGTGATGGAGGAAGGTTGATGATGATGATGGCGACGAATTCCCCTCTACGGAGCCCCGAACGGACTCCAGATTAGCCCCCGGGAGGTTTTAGGGCTTGGCGGCGGCTCAGTATCGTAAAACGCGATGAATCCTTTTCCCTGATTTTTTCTCCCCGAAAGCAAATATATAGAGTTGGAGTTAAGGTCGGAGGAGCTCCAGGGGGCCCACGAGGTAGGGGGCGCACACTAGGGGGGGGGGTAGGCGCGCCCCCCACCCTCGTGGGTAGGGTGTGGGACCCTTGGTCTTCATCTTTTACAAGGATTTTTTATTATTTCCAAAAAGACGTTCCATGAAGTTTTAGGTCATTCTAGAACTTTTTTTTCTGCACATAAATAACACCATGACAATTCTGCTGAAAACAACGTCAGTCCGGGTTAGTTCCATTCAAATCATGCAAGTTAGAGTCCAAAACAAGGGCAAAAGTGTTTGGAAAAGTAGATACGACGGAGATGTATCAACTCCCCCAAGCTTAAACCTTTGCTTGTCCTCAAGCAATTTAGTTGACAAACTGAAAGTGATAAAGAAAAACTTTTACAAACTATGTTTGCTCTTGTTGTTGTAAATATGTAAAGCCAGCATTCAAGTTTTCAGCAAAGATTATGAACTAACCATATTCACAATAACGCTTAGGTCTCATGTTTACTCATATCAATGGCATAATCAACTAGCGAGCAATAATAATAAATCTCGGATGACAACACTTTCTCAAAACAATCGTAATATGATATAACAAGATGGTATCTCGCTAACCATTTCTGAGACCGCAAAACATAAAAGCAGAGCACCTTTAAAGATCAAGGACTGACTAGACATTGTAATTCATGGTAAAAGAGATCCAGTCAAGTCATACTCAATGTAAACTAACAGTAATGAATGCAAATGATAGCGGTTCTCTCCAACTGGTGCTTTTTAATAAGAGGATGATGACTCAACATAAAAGTAAATAGATAAGCCCTTCGCAGAGGGAAGTAGCGATTTTGTAGAGGTGCCAGAGCTCAGTTTTGAAATAGAGGTGAATAATATTTTGAGCGGTATACTTTCATTGTCAACATAACAACCAAGAGATGGCGATATCTTCCGTGCTACACACTTATAGGCGGTTCCCAAACAGAATGGTAAAGTTTATACTCCCCCTCCACCAACAAGCATGAATCCATGGCTTGCTCGAAACAACGAGTGCCTCCAACTAACAAGAGTCCCAGGGGGAGTTTTGTTTGCAATTATTTTGATTTAGTTTGCATAAAGCATGGGACTAGGCATCCCGGTGACCAGCCATTTTCTCGTGAGCGAGGAGCGGAGTCCACTCCTCTTGAGAATAACCCGCCTAACATGTAAGATACGGACAGCCCTAGTTGATACATGAGCTATTCGAGCATACAAAACATGATATTTATTTGAAGGTTTAGAGTTTGGCACATACAAATTTACTTGGAACGGCAGGTAGATACCGTAAATAGGTAGGTATGGTGGACTCATATGGAACAACTTTGGGGTTTATGGAGTTGGATGCAGAAGCAGTATTCCCGCTTAGTACAGGTGATTGCTAGCAAAAGTCTGGGAAGCGACCAGCTAGAGAGCGACAACAATCATAAACATGCATTAAAATTAATTTGACACCGAATGCAAGCATTAGTAGGATATAATTCACCATGAACATAAATATCGTGAAGGCTATGTCGATTTTGTTTCAACTACATGCGTGAACATGTGCCAAGTCAAGCCACTCGAATTGTTCAAAAGAGGATACCACCCTATCATACCACATCACAACCATTTTAATAGCATGTTGGCACGCAAGGTAAACCATTATAAGCTCCTAGCTAATTAAGCATGGCATACAAAACTATGATCTCTAGTTGTCATTGCAAACATGTTTATTCATAATAGGCTGAATCAGGAACGATGAACTAATCATATTTACAAAAACAAGAGAGGTCGAGTTCATACCAGCTTTTCTCATCTCAATCAGTCCATCATATATCGTCATAATTGCCTTTCACTTGCATGACCGAATGATGTGAATAATAATAGTAGTGCACATGTATTGGACTAAGCTGGAATCTGCAAGCATTCAATAAACAGGAGAAGACAAGGCAATATGGGCTCTTTTGTCAGATCAACAATAATGCATATAAGAGCCACTTCGATAATTTAATTATGGTCTTCTCCTATCGACCCCAAAAGAAAAGAAAAGAAATAAAACTATATACACGGGAAAGCTCCCAACAAGCAAAAGAAGAACATGAAATCTTTTTGGGTTTTCTTTTTAATTAGTACTACAAGCATGGAAATTAAAACTAGCTAAAAGCTACAACTGATTTTTTGGTTTTTCTTAAGGTTTATTAAGCACACAAGAAGAAAGCATAAAAAAGGAAATAAACTAGCATTGATATCACAATGAAAAAGTATGAGCACCGACATCTAGCAATGAGTGTGTGAACATGAATGTATTGTCGGTGCGAAATACGTACTCCCCAAAGCTTAGGCTTTTGGCATAAGTTGGTCTATGGCCACGGTTGGCCTGGCGGATATCCATAGTAATAGTTTGGGTCGTACTGCAAAGAAGACTCTGATTGCCACTGGTTGGCGATCATCTCCGGATCCCACTGGTAATTAGACTATCGTGGAGGATCAACTTGTGGTTCCGACTCTGGCTCTGTGGCTGATGTAGGGTTCCGGTAGGCGTGAATAGCCTCTAACGGAACAAGGTACTGGCCTGCAGATAAATCAAACAAGGAAGGAGCAGGCAGGGTAATAGTCTCAGGATGATGTTTATGAAAGAACAATTTGTATTTAAGCTCCCCTTCCCTATTCTTAACAATAAAGTCGTGTTCCACCATACTCTTATAATCTAAATAAATAGGAGGCAGCAATTTTTCTTCCTTCTCATAATGCCTAATGGGTATGTTAAAATGTGCAGCTAGGCGTGAAGCATAGATGCCTCCAAAGATGGGGCCCTTTGTACTGTTCAGACTTAACCGTTCAGCAATAATACCACCCATACTAACAGAGTTATCATAGAATAAACCGTGGAACAAAATAATAGTATCATGAACACTAAGGTTTCCACGGTTTCCACAACCAATTAAGCAACGACTAGAAAATATTGTAAAGTAGCATAAAA
The DNA here is from genome assembly GCF_056163025.1 of Triticum urartu. Lineage (NCBI taxonomy): Eukaryota > Viridiplantae > Streptophyta > Magnoliopsida > Poales > Poaceae > Triticum > Triticum urartu. The sequence goes on along the minus strand of NC_141876.1, from coordinate 394,124,906 downwards.
TAGGAAAATGTATGCTAGTGATTCGTGCATCAGAAACCTTCTCCTTTCCCCTACAGTGATGGTATCAATAAACCCATCCACATCGCCGCGATGTGGTTCCTCTATCGTGCCCTTGAAAGGGATCAAACAAACCCGACAAAAATCATAAAGTGACATCTCCTTATGCTCATCATATAAATAAAACTCCACCGTAGGTGGTGAGCTCCTAGCATGGAAATGAATGTTTTGCACAAAGATATTGGTTAGTAAGAGATACTGTTCGCGTTGGTCGTGGAGGAAGGCGGTGAGGCCTGCATTCTCATCCAATTCATAAAAATTATCATAAATCCCTGCTGCTCTCAAGAAATCATTTGAAGGCCATTAACACGGCCGAACCTCCGCGGTGCGAGGCAGATTATACGTGGGCTTCTCTGCTTTTTCATTTTGCTTTTCCTTCGAGCTTCAGCTCGATGAGCCCCTCAAAAATCTCTTCATTATTTTCTGAAAAATTCTGAAATTTTTAGTAACTTCAAAATAAAAGTAAACAAAACTCAACAAAATTGATAACAACTACTCCTACAAGTGCCTAGAGCCTATATCATGCGTCAAAACTACTTTTGACCATATAAATTTGACATGCAAGCTCAAGAACAGGGTCACCTAAGCAGCAAAAATTTGCAATGAATAGAGCACTAGAACAAACACTAATTGGACCAATGGAGGAGTCACATACCAAGGAACAATCTCCCCACACAGTTTTATGAGAGGTGCTTTGAGCAAGGAGATTGAAAATTGCAGCAAAATGAGCTAGAACTCGTGCTTGAGCTGGATATTGGTGTTTGTGGGAGGAAGAAGAATTGTGTGGGTGCAGGAATAAGTGGAGGAGGGCCACCATGGGCCCACGAGGTAGGGGGCGCGCCCAGGGGGGTAGGGCGCGCCCTCCACCCTCGTGGCCAGGTGGATGCCCCCCGTGCTGTGTCCTCAATGCCAAATATTCTCAAATATTCTAGAAAAAAGTCATATTTAAATTTCAGGGCATTTGGAGAACTTTTATTTTCGGGGTATTTTTATATTGCACGGATAAATCAGATAACATACAAAAATACTTATTTTTATTTTATTTAATATAAATAACAGAAAGTAAAAAAAAGGTACAGAAAGTTGTGTTTTCTAATTTCATCCATCTCATGCTCATCAAAAGGAATCCACTAACAAGGTTGATCAAGTCTTGTTAACGAACTCATTCCGAATAACATGGAACCGGAGAAATTTCGAATAACACTATGTTACCTCAACGGGGATATGCACATCCCCAATAATAAGAATATCATATTTGTTCTTGACAGTAGGAAGAGGAATTTCAAAACCTCCAAAAATAATCGATGGAATTTTTCCAATAGAATTGATACTATGGACTTGAGGTTGTTTCCTCGGAAAGTGTACCATATGCTCATTACCATTAACATGAAAAGTGACATTGCCTTTGTTGCAATCAATAACAGCCCCTGTAGTATTCAAAAAGGGTCTTCCAAGAATAATAGACATACTATCGTCCTCAGGAATATCAAGAATAACAAAGTCCGTTAAAATAGTAACGTTTGGAACCACAACAGGCACATCCTCACAAATACCGACAGGTATAGCAGTTGATTTATCAGCCATTTGCAAAGATATTTCAGTAGGTGTCAACTTATTCAAATCAAGTCTACGATATAAAGAGAGAGGCATAACACTAACAATGGCTGCAAGATCACATAAAGCAGTTTTAACATAGTTTCTTTTAATGGAGCATGGTATAGTAGGTACTCCTGGATCCCCAAGTTTCTTTGGTATTCCACCCTTAAAAGTATAATTAGCAATCATGGTGGAAATTTCAGCTTCCGGTATCTTTCTTTTATTAGTAACAATTTCTTTCATATACTTAGCATAAGGATTCATTTTGAGCATATCAGTTAATCGCATACGCAAAAATATAGGTCTAATCATTTCAGCAAAGAGCTCAAAATCCTCATCATCCTTTTTCTTGGATGGTTTCGAAGGAAAAGGCATGTGTTTTTTAACCCATGGTTCTCTTTCTTTTCCGTGTTTCCTAGCAACAAAGTCTTTCTTATTGTAACGTTGATTCTTTGATTGTGGGTTATCAAGATCAACAACAGGTTCAATTTCTATATCATTATCATTACTAGGTTGAGCATCATCATGAACATTATCATTAGCATTATCACTAGTTTCAGGTTCATTAACAGATTGTGTTTCAGCATCAGAAATAGAAATATCATTTGGATTCTCAGGTGTTTCAGTAATAGGTTCACTAGAAGCATGCAAAGTCCTATCATTTTTCTTTTTCTTCCTTTTAGAAGGATAGGTGCATCTATATTATTTCTCTGAGAATCTTGCTCAATTCTCTTAGGGTGGCCTTCAGGATACAGAGGTTCCCGAGTCATTCTACTAGTTCTAGTAGCCACTCTAACAGCATAATCATTATTCTTATTATTCAATTCATTGAGCAAATCATTTTGAGACTTAAGTACTTGTTCTACTTGAGTGGTAACCATAGAAGCATGTTTACTAATAAGTTTAAGTTCACCTTTAACATTGGCCATATAATCACCCAAGTGTTCAAGCATATTTGAATTGTATTTCAATTGTCTACCAAAATAAGCATTGAAGTCTTCTTGCTTAACCATAAATTTATCAAACTCATCTAAGCATGGGCTAGCAAACTTATTAAGAGGGATTTCAGCTTTATCATATCTATAGAGAGAATTTACCTTTACTACTTGTGTCGGGTTATCAAGACCATGTATTTCTTCACTAGGTAATGGATTAAGATCATATCTTTCTTCAACAGGCGGTAAATTAAGATCGTGTATTTCTTCAATAGGAGGTAAATTCTTAACATCTTCAGCTTTAATACCTTTTTCTTTCATAGATTTCTTTGCCTCTTTCATATCTTCAGGATTGAGAAATAGAACACCTCTTTTCTTCGGAGTTGGTTTAGGAATAGGCTCAGGAATTGGCTCAGGATCTGGCTCGGGAAGTGTCCAATTATTTTTATTTGTCAACATATTATTCAATAGAATTTTAGCTTCATCCGGTGTTCTTTCCCTGAGAACAGAACCAGCACAACTATCCAGGTAATCTCTGGAAGCATCGGTTAGTCCATTATAAAAGATATCAAGTATTTCATTTTTCTTAAGAGGATGATTAGGCAAAGCATTAAGTAACTTTAGAAGCCTCCCCCAAGCTTGTGGGAGACTCTCTTCTTCAATTTGCACAAAATTATATATATCCCTCAAAGCATCTTGTTTCTTATGAGCGGGGAAATATTTAGTAGAGAAGTAATAAATCATATCCTGGGGACTACGCACACAACCAGGATCAAGAGAATTAAACCATATCTTAGCATCACCCTTTAATGAGAACGGGAATATTTTAAGGATATAAAAGTAACGAGTTCTGTCATCATTAGTGAATAGGGTAGCTATATCATTTAATTTAGTAAGATGTACCACAACAGTTTCAGATTCATAGCCATGAAAAGGATCAGATTCAACCAAAGTAATTATATCAGGATCAACAGAGAATTCATAATCCTTATCAGTAACACAGCTAGGTGAAGTAGCAAAAGCAGGGTCAGGTTTCATTCTAGCATTAAGACATTGCTGCTTCCATTTAGCTAATAACCTCTTGAGCTCGTATCTATCTTTGCAAGCTAAAGTAGCTAAAGCAGCTTCCTTTTCAAAAACATAACCCTCAGGAATAATAGGTGATTCATATTTATTAGGGGGAGAGTCTACATCATCACTTTCATCAATATTATCGGTTTCAATATTTTCATTCTCTCTAACCCTAGCAAGTTGTTCATCAAGAAATTCACCAAGTGGCACAGTAGTATCAAGCATAGATGTAGTTTCATCATAAGTATCATGCATAGCAGAAGTGGCATCATCAATAACATGCGACATATCAGAACGAATAGCAAAAGTAGGTTTAGGTGTCACAAGCTTACTCAAAACAGAAGGTGAATCAAGTGCAGAGCTAGATGGCAGTTCCTTACCTACCCTCGTAGTTGAGGGACAAATCTTGGTTTTTGGATCTCTTAAGTTCTTCATAATGATAAGCAGATATAAATCCCAAGTGACTCAAAGAATAGAGCTATGCTCCCCGGCAACGGCGCCAGAAAATAGTCTTGATAACCCACAAGTATAGGGGATCACAACAGTTTTTGAGGGTAGAGTATTCAACCCAAATTTATTGATTCGACACAAGGGGAGACAAAGAATATTCTCAACTTTTAGAAGTTGAGTTGTCAATTCTACCACACCTGGAAACTTAATATCTGCAGCAAAGTATTTAGTAGCAAAATAATATGATAGTAGTGGTAACGGTAGCAAAAGGTAATGATAACAAAAGTAATGTTTTTGGTATTTTGTAGTGATTGTAACAATAGCAACGGAAAAGTAAATAAGCGGAGAACAATATATGGAAAGCTCGTAGGCAATGGATCGGTGATAGAGAATTATGCCGGATGCGGTTCATCATGTAACAGTCATAACCTAGGGTGACACAGAACTAGCTCCAATTCATCAATGTAATGTAGGCATGTATTCTTAATATAGTCATACGTGCTTATGGAAAAGAACTTGCATGACATCTTTGGTCCTACCCTCCCGTGGCAGCGGGGTCCTAGCGGAAACTAAGGGATATTAAGGCCTCCTTTTAATAGAGTATCGGACCAAAGCATTAACACATAGTGAATACATGAACTCCTCAAACTACGGTCATCACTGGTAAGTATCCCGATTATCGTCACTTCGGGGTTAACGGATCATAACACATAATAGGTGACTATAGACTTGCAAGATAGGATCAACAACTCTCATATATTGATGAAAACATAAAAGGTTCAGATCTGAAATCATGGCACTCGGGCCCTAGTGACAAGCATTAAGCATAGCAAAGTCATAGCAACATCAATCTCAGAACATAGTGGATACTAGGGATCAAACCCTAACAAAACTAACTCGATTACATGATAAATCTCATCCAACCCATCACCGTCCAGCAAGCCTATGATGGAATTACTCACGCACGGCGGTGAGCATCATGAAATTGGTGATGGAGGAAGGTTGATGATGATGATGGCGACGGATTCCCCTCTCCAAAGCCCCGAACGTACTCTGGATCAGCCCTCCTGAGAGGTTTTAGGGATTGGCGGCGGCTCCGTATCGTAAAACACGATGAATACTTTTCCCTATTTTTTTCTCCCCGAATGCAAATATATAGAGTTGAAGTTGAGGTCGGAGGAGCTCCAGGGGGCCCACGAGGTAGGGGGCGCGCCCTGGGGGGGGGCAGGCGCGCCCCCAGCCTCATGGCTAGGGTGTGGGCCCCCTGGTCTTCATCTTTTGCAAGGATTTTTTATTATTTCCAAAAAGATGTTTCGTGAAGTTTCAGGTCATTCCGAGAAATTTTGTTTCTGCACATAAATAACACCATGCCAATTCTGCTGAAAACAGCGTCAATCCGGGTTAGTTCCATTCAAATCATGCAAGTTAGAGTCCAAAACAAGGGCACAAGTGTTTGGAAAAGTAGATACGATGGATACGTATCAAATGCCTCTGGCGGTGTACCGGGATGTGCAATGATCTAGAATAGCAATGACATAAAAAATGGACAAGCCAGGAAAACATCATGCTAGCTATCTTACGATCATGCAAAGCAATATGACAATGAATGCTCAAGTCATGTATATGATGATGATGGATGTTGCATGGCAATATATCTCAGAATGGCTATGGAAATGCCATGATAGGTAGGTATGGTGGCTGTTTTGAGGAAGGTATATGGTGGGTTTAAGGTATCGGCGAAAGTTGCGCGATACTAGAGAGGCTAGCAATGATGGAAGGGTGAGAGTGCATATAATCTATGGACTCAACATTAGTCATAAAGAACTCACATACTTATTGCAAAAGTCTATTAGCTACCGAAACAAAGTACTACGCGCATGCTCCTAGAGGGATAGATTGGTAGGAAAAGACCATCGCTCGTCCCCGACCGCCACTCATAAGGAAGACAATCAATAAATAAATCATGCTCTGACTTCATCACATAATGGTTCACCATACGTGCATGCTACGGGAATCACAAACCTCAACACAAGTATTTCTACTAATCCACAACTACCCACTAGCATGACTCTAATATCACCATCTTTATATCGCAAAACTATTGCAAGGAATCAAACATATCATATTCAGTGATCTACAAGTTTTATGTAGGATTTTATGACTAACCATGTGAATGACCAGTTCCTGTCATCTCTGTAAATAGATATAAGTGAAGCAAGAGAGTTTAAATCTTTCTACAAAAGATATGCCCATGCTCTAACAAATATAAGTGAAGCAAAAGAGCATTCTACAGATGGCGGTTTTCTATGTAAAGAGAAACAGGCAATCCAAACTTCAATAGATATAAGTGAAGCACATGAAGCATTCTATAAAGCCATACTCAAAAGATATAAGTGAAGTGCAATGAGCATTCTATAAATAAACCATGGACTATATCATACCAGCATGGTTCATAAAGGAAAAATGAAAACTAAATGCAAAAGACGCTCCAAGATTTGCACATATCGCATGAACGAAACGAATCCGAAAACATACCGATACTTGTTGAAGAAAGAGGGGATGCCTTCTGGGGCATCCCCGAGCTTAGAAGCTTGAGTCTCCTTGAATATTTACTTGGGGTGCCTCGGGCATCCCCAAGCTTGAGCTCTTGCCTCCCTTCCTTCTTCTCACATCGAGACCTTCTCGATCATCGAACACTTCATCGACACAAAACTTCAACAGAAAACTCAGTAAGATCCGTTAGTATAATAAAGCAAATCACTACTCTAAGTACTGTTTCAAACCAATTCATATTTTGTTTTGGAATTTTAGCTACTGTAATATAACTTTTTCATGGCTTAATCCACTGATATAAAACAATAGTTTCATCAAAACAAGCAAACTATGCATCAAAAACAGAATCTGTCTAAAACAGAACAGTCTGTAATAATCTGAACATTCACCATACTTCTGATACTCCAAAAATTCTACAAAAAATAGGAAAAATAAACAATTTGTATAGAAAGACAGTGCAAGAAGTTTCAGAACCATTTGACGTTCCAGTAAAACATGTAAAATCGCGCACTACAACCAAAGTTTCTGTCCTGCACTGTACAAACCAACAAGCATCTAAAACATCCTAAAGGCAAACCTTGGCACATTATTTTTATAATACAATCGAATTGTACAAGGGGATAATTATTTTTGTTGAAAAGTTTCTGTAATCAAGATTCACAAAGTTTCCATGGGCATGAACAAAGTTCAAGGACGTCCCCCACTTTCACAATGCTCGTCTATCTCACTTTCACTTTTCTTTTTGAAAAGTTTTGGGTTCCCCTCTTTATTTTTTGTATTTAAACTATATAAAAGCACATAATAGAAATAAATGACTCTCTAAAACTTCTGGGTTGTCTCCCTGGCAGCGCTTTCTTTAAATACATTAAGCTAGGCATATAGTGCTCAAGTATTGAATCCACCCGGATCCCAAGGTATATCAAAGCCAATTTTAATTAACAATGATTTGTAATTTAGTAGTGAGAACAAAGTAACATATATCACGCAACAGCAAAGTCTAACTCTCTTCCTATGCATCGGCATGTCATAAAAGAACAATTCATGCACACATAGTAAAGGCCAATGCATAGTATATACAGTTTTTCTTGTGATTTTATTGTATTGGAAACATAGAGAGGTGGAGATATAGTTCCTCTCTCATAATAATTGCAAGTAGGAGCAGCAAGCACATGCATATTATATTCATAAAAATCATCATGTGTAATAGTAAAACGCAATCCATCAATATAATCCTTAATAAGTGCAAACTTCTCCGATATAGTGTAGTCGGGAGAATTCAAAAAGATAATAGGACTATCATGCGTGTGTGCAATAGCAACAATTTCATGTTTAACATAAGGAACTATAGCAAGTTCATCTCCATGAGCATAATTTATATTGGCATCTTGGCCACAAGCATAGCAAGCATCATCAAAAAGGGATATTTCAAGAGAATCAACGGGATCATAACAATCATCATAGCAATCATCCTTCGGTAAGCCCGAAGGGAAATTAAACAATGTCTGAGTTGAAGAGTTACTCTCATTAGAAGGTGGGCATGGGTAGCTAATCCGCTCATCCTCCTTTTGTTCTTCGCTCTCTTCATCATCTTTTTCATCAAATGAGCTCATAGTTTTATCAATTTCTTCTTTCATAGACTCCTGCAAAATATTAGTCTCTTCTTGGACAGCGGAGACTTTCTCAATAAATCCATCAATATCAGAATTGAATTCATAATTCTCATAGCAATATTTAAGGATAGCTAAATTTTCAGGTCTATAAACCGAATCATCAAATTTTTCACACTCTTTAAACAAAGATTCAATTTCATAAGCACCCATGAAAGCAACAAATTCTTCTATGTGTTCCACATCATAGTAATCATATATACCATCAGCATAAGAAGACAAGGTTTTATCATCATTAAATTTGCATGAAAAGGGAAGGTGTGGAGCCTTCATCCTAGAGCAACAAGTATAATCATATCTCAAGTAAAGTTGCCGAGCATACCAATGCAATATATGAATTTGATCCCATAATAGTTTCCCTTTTTGAGTCAAGCGATAATCCTTAAAGTATTCACGTTGATCCAACGTGTCTACCATAACATAATTGAATGGGGTTTTCTCAGGATTATCAAAGTAGTACATAATATCTTTCACATACTGAGCATCGAGGGTTTTAGGAGGTCCCCCATCTCCATTAGCAGCAGGTAAACCTATTTTTTTGGTATTTCGTGTTCCATATCCATAATTAAAGATAGAGAGCAACTTAGAACATCAAATAAAAATTACTTAGTGATAAAGCAAACAAGCACACACGAGAATATTCACCCCACGCTATGACTCCCCGGCAATGGCGCCAGAAAAAGGTCTTGATAACCCACAAGTATAAGGGATCAATTGTAGCCTCACTACTAGGAAAACGCCTACTAATGGCACACCAGTTTTGGCTACTAATGGCGCACTACTGGTGCACCATTAGTATCACGCCACTAGAATTTTTTACTAATGGCGCACCACTGGTGCGCCATTAGTATCTGGTTTACTAATGGCGCAACTTCCCGAAAGGTCACCCATCCTCACACTACTCCAGCCCGAGCATGCTTAACTTCGCAGTTCTATCCAACCCCAGCACCACCTCACTTCACAGGCACTTGTTGATATATCTATCATAATATCAATCCTATTAAACCTTCCTGATGTCTAGGACTTTGTTCATGTTCATGAGTATGATCAAATTTTGAAAAATATTTCAAACTTTCCTGTCATATTACGTATCATATTTTGAAAAATAATTAAGAAAAATCGAAACCAATTTTTTTTCTGTTACTAGTGGCGCACCTAGCAAACGGTGCGCCACTAGTAAGTTTGAAATTTTTTCCATTTTTCCCCTCTAGATCTTAAAAGCCCCATAACTTTTTTCCGTTAGGTTTTTGGGGATTTTGAAAATGTTTAACCGGGTTCCCCCGTTAAATTCGGATGTAACTTTTTGAGTAGATGATTTTTCATATAGCAAACTTTTTAATCCGAGCTCGTATGCAAAAGTTATGCCCATTTTACAAATTCCACAGAGATTTTGCACATAAAGTCGAAATTCATATTTGTAAATTTTCCCAACAAGTAGACCACATATCACATGGGAAACTTATTTTCTTTTATTTTTTGACATTTCCATCATTTTCTTTTATTTATTTTTAAAATGAAAAGGCGGTCCAGGGGGGGTGCATTCGGTGGAATTTTTGGGGCAAGTTAGTAATGGCGCACCGTGGGTGTGATGCGCCATTACTAAACTAGTAATGGCGCACCACACCCACGGTGCGCCATTACTAGTTTTGAAAAAAAACTTTTGAAACTTTTTTTGAAAAAACTTACTAATGGCGCACCAGTGGATAGTGCGCCATTACTAGTTAAAACTACTAATGGCGCACTGTCCACTGGTGCGCCATTACTAACAAATCTTTTTATTTTTTTTTCAAAACTACTAATGGCGCACGGTGGGTGTGGTGCGCCATTACTATGTCAACTAGTAATGGCGCACTACCCCACGGTGCGCCATTAGTAACAAAAAAATTTATTTCTTTTTTCAAAACTACTAATGGCGCACCACACACCAGGTGCGCCATTAGTAATATATTACTAATGGCGCACCTGTATGTGGTGCGCCATTACTATATAGCAATGGCGCACCACATACATGGTGCGCCATTAGTGTCCATATTATCTTTAGCCCTTTTCCTAGTAGTGCCTCTTTCAATAAGAAAGAGTGTCGAACCCAACGAGGAGCTAAAGGTAGAACAAATATTCCCTCAAGTTCTATTGACCACCGATACAACTCTACGCATGCTTAACGTTCACTTTACCTAGAACAAGTATGAAACTAGAAGTACTTTGTAGGTGTTGATGGATAGATTTGCAAGGTAATAAGGATTACGTAAATAAAAAGTAGGAGCTGTTTAGGTAAATACACAACTAAGTTAGTTTTAGTAAAGAGCTTTTTGTTACGAGAAAGTTATTTGTCCCTAGGCAATCGATAACTAGAACGGTAATCATTATTGCAATTTTATATGAGGGAGAGGCATAAGATAACATACTTTCTCTACTTGGATCATATGCACTTATGATTGGGAATCTAGCAAGCATCTGCAACTACTAAAGATCATTAAGGTAAACCCAACCATAGCATTAAAGTATCATGTCCTCTTTATCCCATACGCAAACAACCTACTTACTCGGGTCTGTGCTTCTGTCACTCACGCCACCCACCGTAAGAAAATCATGAACATATTGCAAACCCTACAGCGGGAATCCCTCACGCTTGTGCGACACGGAGAGCACCATAGGACAACATCAATAATAAAACATGCAAGTCAAACCAATCACGATCATCAAATAACCCATAGGACAAAACGGATCTACTCAAACATCATAGGATAGCCATACATCATTGGGAAATCATATATAGAGTTGAGCACCATGTTTATGTAGAGATTACAGCGCGTAAGAGATCACCGCTGCATAGAGGGGGGAAGAGTTCGCAATGATGGCGGTGAAGTTGTTGGTGAAGATTACGGTGATGATGGTCGCCCCCGGCGGCGTTCCGGTGCCACCGGAAGCGAGGGGGAGAGAGCCCGCCTCCTTATTCTTCTTCATTGACCTCCTCCCTAGATGGGAGAAGAGTTTGCCCTCTGGTCCATGGCCTCCATGGCGTGGGAGGGGCGAGAGCCCCTCCGAGATTGGATCTGTCTCTCTCTCTCTCCCTCTGTTTCTGCGTTCTCAGATTCTGCCCTTTCACCGTTTCTTATATTCTCGGAGATCCCTAACTCCGATTGGGCTGAAATTTTAACACGATCTCTATCTGGATATTAGCTTTCTTTTGGCGAAAGAAGGGCATCAACCGCCTTACGGGGTGGCCACGAGGGTCAGGGGCGCACCTGCCCCCCTGGGGCGCGCTCCCCTGCCTCGTGCCCTCCTCGGGCATCATCTCGCGTGGATTTTTCTTCCCAAAAATCACATATATTCCAAAAAAATCTCCATCAGTTTTATACCGTTTGGACTCCATTTGAATGGATTTACTGTGAAACAAAAACATGCAACAAACAAGAACTGGCACTGGGCACTGGATCAATATGTTAGTCCAAAGAATAGTATAAAAATTTGCCAAAAGTATATGAAAGTTGTAGAATATTGGCATGGAACAATCAAAAATTATAGATACGACGGAGACGTGTCAGCAATCTACTTCAGTAAATAGGACATTGAAACCAAAGTCAGCAAGTCTAGATATGGAAAGTAAATTGTAGCCAAGAGAATCAATGAGCATAACATTTTGTATGGAGCTATCATGTGATATGGCCACCTTACCAAGGCCAACCACCGTACCCTTTGAGTTGTCATCAAAAGTGACATACTTTCGAGGGCCGTCGTTTTCATCAAGCTCACGAAACATATCTTTGTCTCCGGTCATATGATCGGTACATCCACTATCAAGGACCCATTCCTTTCCTCCAGCCATGTAGCCACGAAGATTAGCCATAAGACCAAAGTGTCTCATAGAATCATCGAGATCAAAGTCACTACCATCATCCTCGTCATAGTATCCATGTTCAACGTCGTCTTGTGATGGATCAATTCCTAGAGAGGGAAATTCATTAGATAAATGGTCATCACATTAGTCATCTTTATGAATTCTAATGCTTCGGAGATGATATTGCTAATGATTCCAACATCTCCTTTGGCACTCGTAAGATTAGTAAGCTCAAATAGACAATGACCAAATTTGGGATCATTAGAACTCATCTTACTCAAGGCAATAGACTTATGAAGGATCTCATCTAAGTTTTTCAAGGAATAGTTTGGAAATCGTTCCTCAAGGAATCTCCATATGGTGTAGGCACAATCAAGAGCAGGCAAGATAGCAAGCAAGTTTCTAGGAAAACCTCTAGTGATTAAATTGAAAGTTCTAAGATTACGGATCATGTTAATAGACTCATCAAGGGTTGGATGCAAAGGATCAACATGAGGAGCACAAGGGCTAGTAATGTACTTGTTCAAATGATGCTCATTGAAAATCTCAAGCATCTCAATTTTCCACTCATGAAAGTACTCTCCATCAAGAATATGCACTCTACATCTAAGACTCCCCAACGTAGACTCATCCATCTTCTTCCAAAGGTGTTTAAACCAAAGCAATGGAGACCAAACCTCTGATACCAATTGAAAGGATCGAGAAGAGGTGTCTAGAGGGGGGGGGTGAATAGATTCTTAACAAGAGAAAGTTGCAATTTTTATTTTCTTCAAGTTAAGGTAGAGTTTTGGCACAAGTTTACACATTCACAATACATATCAAGCAAGAAGGACAAGAGTATATCAGAAGCGGAAAGTAAAGCATGCAATTTGCAAGAATGTAAAGGGATGGGATTGGAGTGTGCAAACACAATTGGAGACACGGAGATTTTTGGCATGGTTCTGATAGGTGGTGCTATCGTACATCCACGTTGATGGACACTTCAACCCACGAAGGGTAATGGTTGCGCGAGTCCACAGAGGGCTCCACCCACGAAGGGTCCATGATGAAGCAACCTTGTCTATCCCACCGTGGCCATCGCCCACGAAGGACTTGCCTCACTAGGGTAGATCTTGACGAAGTGGGCGATCTCCTTGCCCGTACAAACTCCTTGGTTCAACTCCACAATCTTGATAGAGGCTCCCAAGTGACACCTAACCAATCTAGGAGACACCACTCTCCAAAAGGTAATATATGGTGTGTTGATGATGAACTCCTTACTCTTGTGCTTCAAATGATAGTCTCCCCAACACTCAACTCTCTCTCACTGATTTGGATTTGGTGGAATGATGATTTGAGTGGAAAGCAACTTGGAGATGGCTGGATATCAAGATTTATGTGGTTGGAGTGGAAGATGTTGATCTCAGCACAAGTGTAGGTGGTTCTCTCTCAAAAATGTAAGTTGGAAGTGTAGGCATGTTCTGATGGCTCTCTCCATGAATGAAGAGTGGGTGGAGGGGTATATATAGCCTCCACACAAAATCTAACTGTTACACACAATTGACCAAACTCGGTGGGACCGAATCAGAAAACTCAGTCAGACCGATTCAGTTCATAATGTGACCGTTAGGCTTTTCGGTGGGACCGATGTGCTAGGGTTAGGGTAAAACCTCATCTCGGTTTGACCAATTACACAAAATCAATGGGACTGATTTGGGTAATAAGCAAAACAAAGAGTTGGTCAAGAAAACTCGGTGGGACCGATTGAATATCTCGGTGAGACCGAGATGATTGCAATAGGCAACAGAGAGTTTGCAAGCCCATCTCGGTGAGACCGAGATCCCATCGGTGTGACCGAATTGATTAGGGTTTGTGGCAATGACTATGTATAAAGAACTCAGTGGCGTCAGATGGAAAATTTCGGTGGGGTCAAGTTTGACTTTTGGTTTGGGACATATTGTTGAGGAACGTTGCAGAAAACAAAAAATTTCCTACGGTTTCACCAAGGCGTGGGGTGAGAGGCCCTCCTTCCCCCACTATATATAGGGAGCCTAGGGGGGCTCCGGCCCTAGGAGATGCAATCTCCTAGGGGGGGCGGCGGCCAAGGGAGGAATCCCTCCTCCCCAAGGCACCTAGGAGGTGCCTTCCCCCTTTAGAACTCTTCCTTTCTTGATCTCTTGGCGCATGGGCCTCTTGGGGCTGGTGCCCTTGGCCCATACAGGCCAAGGCGCACACCCCTACAGCCCATGTGCCCCCCCGGGGCAGGTGGCCCCACCCGGTGGACCCCCGGGACCCTTCCGGTGGTCCCGGTACAATACTGGTGACCCCGAAACTTGTCCCGATGCCCGAAATAGCACTTCCTATATATAATTCTTTACATCCGGACCATTCCGGAACTCCTCGTGACGTCCGGGATCTCATCCGGGACTCCGAACAACATTCGGGTTACTGCATATACATATCCCTACAACCCTAGCATCACCGAACCTTAAGTGTGTAGACCCTACGGGTTCAGGAGACATGTAGACATGACTGAGACGACTCTCCGGCCAATAACCAACAGCGGGATATGGATACCCATGTTGGCTCCCACATGCTCCTCGATGATCTCATCGGATGAACCACGATGTCGAGGATTCAATCAATCCCGCATACAATTCCCTTCGTCAATCGGTATGTTACTTGCCCGAGATCCGATCGTCGGTATCCCAATACCTCGTTCAATCTCGTTATCGGCAAGTCACTTTACTCGTACCGTAATGCATGATCCCGTGACCAGACACTTGGTCACTTTGAGATCATTATGATGATGCATTACTGAGTGGGCCCAGTGATACCTCTCCATCATATGGAGTGACAAATCCCAATCTTGATCCGTGTCAACCCAACAGTCACTTTCAGAGATACCCGTAGTATACCTTTATAGTCACCCAGTTACGTTGTGACGTTTGGTACACCCAAAGCACTCCTACGGTATCCGGGAGTTACACGATCTCATGGTCTAAGGAAAAGATACTTGACATTGGAAAACTCTAGCAAACGAACTATACGATCTTGTGCTATGTTTAGGATTGGGTCTTGTCCATCACATCATTCTCCTAATGATGTGATCTCGGTATCAATGACATCCAATGTCCATAGTCAGGAAACCATGACTATCTGTTGATCAACGAGCTAGTCAACTACAGGCTTACTAGGGACATGTTGGTGTCTATTATTCACACATGTATTACGATTTCCGGATAACACAATTATAGCATGAATAAAGACAATTATCATGAACAAGGAAATATAATAATAATGCTTTGATTATTGCCTCTAGGGCATATTTCCAATAGTCTCCCACTTGCACTAGAGTCAATAATCTAGTTACATTGTGATGAATCGAACACCCATGGAATTCTGGTGTTGATCATGTTTTGCTCTAGGGAGAGGTTTAGTCAACGGATCTGCTACATTCAGGTCCGTATGTACTTTACAAATATCTATGTCTCCATCTTGAACATTTTCACGAATGGAGTTGAAGCGACGCTTGATGTGCCTTGTATTCTTGTGAAACCTGGGCTCCTTGGCAAGTGCAATAGCTCCAGTGTTGTCATAGAAGAGTTTGATTGGCCCCGACGCATTGGGTATGACTCCTAGGTCGGTGATGAACTCCTTCACCCAAATTGCTTCATGCGCTGCCTCCGAGGCTGCCATGTACTCTGCTTCACATGTAGATCCCGCCACGACGCTCTGCTTGCAACTGCACCAGCTTACTGCCCCACCATTCAAAATATAGATGTATCCGGTTTGTGACTTTGAGTCATCCAGATCTGTGTCGAAGCTAGCGTCAACGTAACCCTTTACGACGAGCTCTTCGTCACCTCCATAGACGAGAAACATTTCATTAGTCCTTTTCAGGTACTTCAGGATATTCTTGACCGCTGTCCAGTGTTGCTTGCCGGGATTACTTTGGTACCTACCTACCAAACTTACGGCAAGGTTTACATCAGGTCTGGTACACAGCATGGCATACATAATAGAACCTATGGTTGAGGCATAGGGGATGACACTCATCTCTTCTATATCTTCTGCCGTGGTCGGACATTGAGCTGAGCTCAATTTCACACCTTGCAACACAGGAAAGAACCCCTTCTTAGACTGATCCATATTGAACTTCTTCAATATCTTATCAAGGTATGTGCTTTGTGAAAGACCTATGAGGCGTCTTGATCTGTCTCTATAGATCTTGATGCCTAATATATAAGCAGCTTCTCCAAGGTCCTTCATTGAAAAACTCTTATTCAAGTAGGCCTTAATGCTGTCCAAAAGCTCTATATCATTTCCCATCAAAAGTATGTCATCTACATATAATATGAGAAATGCTACAGAGCTCCCACTCACTTTCTTGTAAACACAGGCTTCTACATAAGTCTGCATAAACCCAAATGCTTTGATCATCTCATCAAAGCGAATGTTCCAACTTCGAGATGCTTGCACCAGCCCATAAATCGAGCGTTGGAGCTTGCACACCTTGTCAGCATACTTAGGATCGACAAAACCTTCTGGCTGCATCATATACAATTTTTCCTTAAGGAAACCATTAAGGAATGCCGTTTTGATGTCCATTTGCCATATTTCATAATCATAGAATGCGGCAATTGCTAACATGATTCGGACGGACTTCAGCTTCGCTACCGGTGAGAAAGTCTCATCGTAGTCAATCCCTTGAACTTGTCGATAACCCTTAGCGACAAGCCGAGCTTTATAGATGGTCACATTACCATCCGCGTCTGTCTTCTTCTTAAAGATCCATTTATTTTCTATGGCTCGCCGCTCTACGGGCAAGTCAGTCAAAGTCCATAGTTCGTTTTCATACATGGATCCTATCTCGGATTTCATGGCTTCCAGCCATTTGTTGGAATCCGGGCCCGCCATCGCTTCTTCATAGTTTGAAGGTTCACCATTGTCTAACAACATGATTTCCAAGACAGGGTTGCCGTACCACTCTGGTGCGGAACGTGTCCTTGTGGACCTTCGAATTTCAGTAGGAGCTTGATCAGAAGTATCTTGATCATCATCATTAACTTCCTCTCTAGTCGGTGCAGGCACCTCAGGAACATTTTCTTGAGCTGCACCATTTTCCGGTTCAAGAGGTAATACTTCATCAAGGTCTACTTTCCTCCCACTTACTTCTTTCGAGAGAAACTCCTTCTCTAGAAAGGATCCATTCTTGGCAACAAAGATCTTGCCTTCGGATCTGAGGTAGAAGCTATACCCAATAGTTTCTTTAGGGTATCCTATGAAGATGCATTTTTCCGACTTGGGTTCGAGCTTTTCAGGTTGAAGTTTCTTGACATAAGCATCGCATCCCCAAACTTTTAGAAACGACAGCTTAGGTTTCTTCCCAAACCATAATTCATACGGTGTCGTCTCAACGGATTTCGACGGAGCCCTATTTAAAGTGAATGCGGCAGTCTCTAAAGCATAGCCCCAAAAAGATAGCGGTAAATCGGTAAGAGACATCATAGATCGCACCATATCTAATAGAGTGCGATTACGACGTTCGGACACACCATTACGCTGAGGTGTTCCAGGCGGCGTGAGTTGTGAAACTATTCCACATTTTCTTAAGTGTGTGCCAAACTCGTGACTCAAGTATT
This sequence comes from Triticum urartu, assembly GCF_056163025.1. NCBI lineage: Eukaryota > Viridiplantae > Streptophyta > Magnoliopsida > Poales > Poaceae > Triticum > Triticum urartu. The sequence goes on along the minus strand of NC_141876.1, from coordinate 394,107,115 downwards.
CTCCTCCACGATCCGATCGTAGGAACTTGATTTTCCTGTCACGTTGATTCTCAACCTCACTCTGAAATTCCTTGAACTTTTCAAATGTTTCAGACTTGTGTTTCATTAAGTAGACATACCCATATCTACTCAAGTCATCAGTGAGGGTGAGAGCATAACGATAGCCACCGCGAGCCTCAACGCTCATTGGACCGCACACATCAGTATGTATGATTTCCAATAAGTTGGTTGCTCGCTCCATTGTTCCTGAGAACGGAGTCTTGGTCATTTTACCCATGAGGCATGGTTCGCACGTGTCAAATGATTCGTAATCAAGAGACTCTAAAAGTCCATCTGCATGGAGCTTCTTCATGCGTTTGACACCTATGTGACCAAGGCGGCAGTGCCACAAGTAGGTGGGACTATCATTATCAATCTTACATCTTTTGGTATTCACACTATGAATATGTGTAGCATTACGCTCGAGATTCATTAAGAATAAACCATTCACCATCGGAGCATGACCATAAAACATATCTCTCATATAAATAGAACAACCATTATTCTCGGATTTAAATGAGTAGCCATCTCGTATTAAACGAGATCCTGATACAATGTTCATGCTCAAACTTGGCACTAAATAACAATTATTGAGGTTCAAAACTAATCCCGTAGGTAAATGTAGAGGTAGCGTGCCGACGGCGATCACATCGACCTTGGAACCATTCCCGATGCGCATCGTCACCTCATCCTTCGCCAGTCTCCGCTTATTCCGCAGCTCCTACTTTGAGTTACAAATGTGAGCAACTGCACCGGTATCAAATACCCAGGAGCTACTACGAGTACTGGTAAGGTACACATCAATTACATGTATATCACATATACCTTTCGTTTTGCCGGCCTTCTTGTCTGCTAAGTATTTGGGGCAGTTCCGCTTCCAGTGACCACTTTCCTTGCAATAAAAGCACTCAGTCTCGGGCTTGGGTCCATTCTTTGGCTTCTTCCCGGCAGCTTGTTTGCCGGGCGCGGCAACTCCCTTGCCGTCCTTCTTGAAGGCTTTCTTACCCTTGCCCTTCTTGAACTTAGTGGTTTTATTCACCATCAACACTTGATGTTCCTTTTTGACTTCTACCTCTGCTGATTTCAGCATTGCAAATACTTCAGGAATGGTCTTTTCCATCCCCTGCATATTGAAGTTCATCACAAAGCTCTTGTAGCTCGGTGGAAGCGACTGAAGGATTCTGTCAATGACCGTGTCATCCGGGAGACTAACTCCCAGCTGAGTCAAACGGTTATGCAACCCAGACATAGTGAGTATGTGCTCACTGACAGAACTGTTTTCCTCCATCTTACAGCTGAAGAATTTGTCGGAGACTTCATATCTCTCGACCCAGGCATGAGCTTGGAAAACCATTTTCAGCTCTTCGAACATCTCATATGCTCCGTGTCTCTCAAAACGCTTTTGGAGCCCCGGCTCTAAGCTGCAAAGCATGCCGCACTGAACGAGGGAGTAGTCATCGGTACGTGCCTGCCAAGCGTTCATAACGTCTTGTTCTGCAGGGAGAACAGGTGCGTCACCCAGCGGTGCTTGTAGGACATAATCTTTCTTGCCAGCTATGAGGATGATCCTCAGGTTCCGGACCCAGTCCGTGTAGTTGCTGCCATCGTCTTTCAGCTTGGTTTTCTCTAGGAACGCATTGAAGTTGAGGACTACGTTGCCCATTTGATCTACAAGACATATTGTAAAAATTTTAGACTAAGTTCATGATAATTAAGTTCATCTAATCAAATTATTCAATGAACTCCCACTTAGATAGACATCCCTCCTGTAATCTAAGTATAACATGATCCGAGTTAACTAGGCCGTGTCCGATCATCACGTGAGACGGACTAGTCAACATCAGTGAACATCTTCATGTTGATCGTATCTTCTATACGACTCATGCTCGACCTTTCGGTCTTCTGTGTTCCGAGGCCATGTCTGTACATGCTAGGCTCGTCAAGTCAACCTAAGTGTTTGCATGTGTAAATCTGTCTTACACCCGTTGTATGTGAATGTTGGAATCTATCACACCCGATCATCACGTGGTGCTTCCAAACAACGAACTGTCGCAACGGTGCACAGTTAGGGGGAACACTTTCTTGAAATTATTATGAGGGATCATCTTCTTTACTACCGTCGTTCTAAGCAAACAAGATGTACAAAACATGATAAACATCACACGCAATCAAATAATAATAGTGACATGATATGGCCAATATCACATAGCTCCTTTGATCTCCATCTTGGGGCTCCATGATCATCTTGTCACCGTCATGACACCATGATCTCCATCATCATGATCCATGAAGTTGCTCGCCAACTATTACTTCTACTACTACGGCTAACGCGTTTAGCAATAAAGTAAAGTAATTTACATGGCATTTCTCAATGACACGTAGGTCATACAAAAATAAAGACAACTCCTATGGCTCCTGCCGGTTGTCATACTCATCGACATGCAAGTCGTGATTCCTATTACAATAGCATGAACATCTCATACATCACATATATCTCATTCATCATTCATCACAACTTTGGCCATATCATATCACAAAGCACTTGCTGCAAAAACAAGTTAGACGTCCTCTAATTGTTGTTGCAAGTTTTATGTGGCTGAAAAAGGGCTCTAGCAAGAACGTTTTCTTACCTACGTTAAAGCCACAACATGATTTGTCAACTTCTATTTACCCTTCATAAGGACCCTTTTCATCGAATCTGCTCCAACTTCTATGTACGCTTACGTGTAAGGTTGGTCTGGGCCGCTTCATCCCACAATACCGTTGAAGCAAGATAAGACTAGTAGCGGCAAGAAAGTTGACAACATCAACGCCCACAACAAATTGTGTTCTACTCCTGCAAGAGAACTACGCATAGACCTAGCTCTGATACCACTGTTGAGGAACGTTGCAGAAAACAAAAAATTTCCTACGGTTTCACCAAGATCCATCTAGGAGTTCATCTAGCAACGAGTGATTGGATTGCATTTACATACCTTTGTAGATCATGCACGGAAGCGTTCAAAGAACGGGGATGAGGAAGTCGTACTCGACGTGATCCAAATCACCGGAGATCCTAGCGCCGAACGGACGGCACCTCCGCGTTCAACACACGTACGGTCAGCGTGACGTCTCCTCCTTCTTGATCCAGCAAGGGGGAAGGAGAGGTTGAGGAAGATGGCTCCAGCAGCAGCATGATGGCGTGGTGGTGATGGAGCTGCAGTACTCCGGCAGGGCTTCGCCAAGCACTATGGAGGAGGAGGATGTGTTGGAGAGGGAGAGGGAGGCACCAAAGGCGTGGGGTGAGAGGCCCTCCTTCCCCCACTATATATAGGGAGCCTAGGGGGGGGCGCCGGACCTAGGAGATGCAATCTCCTAGGGGGGCGGCGGCCAAGGGAGGAATCCCTCCTCCCCAAGGCACCTAGGAGGTGCCTTCCCCCTTTAGGACTCTTCCTTTCTTGATCTCTTGGCGCATGGGCCTCTTGGGGCTGGTGCCCTTGGCCCATACAGGCAAAGGCGCACACCCCTACAGCCCATGTGGCCCCCGGGGCAGGTGGCCCCACCCGGTGGACCCCCGGGACCCTTCCGGTGGTCCCGGTACAATACCAGTGACCCCGAAACTTGTCCCGATGCCCGAAATAGCACTTCCTATATATAATTCTTTACCTCCGGACCATTCCGGAACTCCTCGTGACGTCCGGGATCTCATCCGGGACTCCGAACAACATTCGGGTTACTGCATATACATATCCCTACAACCCTAGCATCACCGAACCTTAAGTGTGTAGACCCTACGGGTTCGGGAGACATGTAGACATGACCGAGACGATTGTCCGGCCAATAACCAACAGCGGGATCTGGATTCCCATGTTGGCTCCCACATGCTCCTCGATGATCTCATCGGATGAACCACGATGTCGAGGATTCAATCAATCCCGCATACAATTCCCTTCGTCAATCGGTATGTTACTTGCCCGAGTCCGATCGTCGGTATCCCAATACCTCGTTCAATCTCGTTACCGGCAAGTCACTTTACTCGTACCGTAATGCATGATCCCGTGACCAGACACTTGGTCACTTTGAGCTCATTATGATGATGCATTACCGAGTGGGCCCAGTGATACCTCTCCGTCATATGGAGTGACAAATCACAGTCTTGATCCGTGTCAACCCAACAGTCACTTTCGGAGATACCCGTAGTACACCTTTATAGTCACCTAGTTACGTTGTGACTTTTGGTACACCCAAAGCACTCCTACGGTATCCGGGAGTTACACGATCTCATGGTCTAAGGAAAAGATACTTGACATTGGAAAACTCTAGCAAACGAACTATACGATCTTGTGCTATGTTTAGGATTGGGTCTTGTCCATCACATCATTCTCCTAATGATGTGATCTCGATATAAATGACATCCAATGTCCATAGTCAGGAAACCATGACTATCTATTGATCAACGAGCTAGTCAACTAGAGGCTTACTAGGGACATGTTGGTGTCTATTATTCACACATGTATTACGATTTCCGGATAACACAATTATAGCATGAATAAAGACAATTATCATGAACAAGGAAATATAATAATAATGCTTTTATTATTGCCTCTAGGGCATATTTCCAACACATATGTGGATATGATAAAGTGGTTGAGGGGTTTGGAGCACATCACTAAGCACTTTGAGCAAGCAAGCCATTAAGCAACACCTCATCCCTTTTTAATAGTATTGGCTTTCTTATGGACTCAATGTGATCTTGGATCACTAAAAACAAAATGTAGAGTCTTGAGCCAATCTTTTGTCCTTAGCATTTTGAAGGGGTTCCACATCTTCTTCTCCATGCCACTCCATCTATTGAACTTTTCTGAAATATACTAGATAAAACCATTAGTCCAACAAGAGATATGTTGACATTAATTACCAAAACCACCAGAGAGCACTTGTGCTTTCAGATGCCCATCATATTAGGACTAGTTTCATAACCAAAGAAAATTACCATGCTGTTTAGGAGTCCCAAAATAATATAAGTGAAGCATGAGATTGCATCCATTTCTTCAAAATAAAAACCACCGTCGTGCTCTAAAAGGATATAAGTGAAGCACTAGAGCAAATGACAAACTACTCCGAAAGATATAAGTGAAGATCAATGAGTAGTCGGATAATTGTGCAACTATGTGAAGACTCTCTCATATTTAAGAATTTCGGATCTTGGTATATTATTCAAACAGCAAGCAAAACAAAACAAAATAAAATGATGCTCCAAGCAAAACACATATCATGTGGTAAATAAAAATAGAGCTCCAAGTAAAGTTACCGATGAACGAAGACAAAAGAGGGGATGCCATCCAGGGCATCCCCAAGCTTAGGCTCTTGGTTGTCCTTGAATATTACCTTGGGGTGCCTTGGGCATCCCCAAGCTTAGGCTCTTGTCACTCCTTACTACCCAAAACTTGAAAACTTCTCAACACAAAACTCAAGAGAAAACTTGTAAGCTCCATTAGTATAAGAAAATAAAATCACCACTTTTGGTACTGTTGGAACTCATTCTAAATTCATATTGGTGTAATATCTACTGTATTCCAACTTCTCTATGGTTCATACCCTCCGATACTACTCATAATTCATCAAAATAAGTAAACAACACATAGAAAACAGAATCTATCAAAAACAGAACAGTTTGTAGTAATCTGGAGGTTTCGAATTCTTCTGTAACTCCAAAAATTCTAAAACATTAGGATGACCAGGAAAATTTGTATAATGATCTACTGCAGTTGGAATTGGTATTTTATCGCTTTCTGGTAAAAAATGAAAATTATTTCCGTGAGCGCATACGTTCTGTTTTTATCAGCAAGATCAAACAATAATCACCCAAGAAGATCCTAAAGGCTTTACTTGGCACAAACACTAATTAAAACATAAAAGACACAATCATAACAGAGTCTAGATAGATTATTTTTTACTAAATAGGAACAAAAAGCAAGGAACAAAAATAAAGTTGGGTTGCCTCCCAACAAGCGGTATCGTTTAATGCCCCTAGCTAGGCATGATGATTTGGATGGTGCTCACATAAAAGATAAGAATTGAAACATAAAGAGAGCATCATGAAGAATATAACTAGAACATTTAAGTCTAACCCACTTCCTATGCATAGGGATTTTGTGAGTAAACAACATATGGGAACAATAATCAACTAGCATAGGAAGGCAAAACAAGCATAACTTTAAAACTTTAAGCACATAGAGAGGAAACTTGATATTATTGCAATTCCTACAAGCATATATTCTTCCCTCATAATAATTTTTAGTACCATCATGAATGAATTCAACAATATAAATATCACATAAAGCACTATTTTCATGATGCATAAGCATAGAATTTTTATTACTCTCCACATAAGAAAATTTCTTCTCATGAATAGTGGTGGGAGCAAACTCAACAAAATAACTATCATGTGAGGCATAATCCAATTGAAAACTAAATTCATGATGACAAGTTTCATGATTATCATTATTCTTAATATCATACAAGTCATCACAATAATCATCATACATAGCAACTTTGTTCTCATAATCAATTGGAACCTCTTTCGAAATAGTGGAATCATTACTAAATAAAGTCATGACCTCTCCAAATCCACTTTTAGAATTATCACAATAAGATTCAACATCCTCCAAAATAGTGGGATCATTACTTCCTAAAGTTGACACTCTTTCAAACCCACTTTCATCAATATAATCATCATAAATAGGAGGCATGCTATCATCATAATAAATTTGCTGATCAAAACTTGGGGGACAAAAAATAGCATCTTTGTCAAACATAGCATACCCAAGCTTGTGGCTTTGCATATCATTAGCATCATGGGTATTCAAAGAATTCATACTAACAACATTGTAATCATGCTCATCATCCAAAGATTTAGTGCCAAACATTTTAATACATTCTTCTTCTAACACTTTGGCACAATTATCGGAATCCTTATTTCACGAAAGACATTAAAAAGATGAAGCATATGAGGCAACCTTAATTCTATTTTTTTGTAGTTTTCTTTTATAGACTAAACTAGTGATAAAACAAGAAACTAAAAGATTAGATTGCAAGATCTAAAGATATACCTTAAAGCGCTAACCTCCCCCAGCAACGGCGCTAGAAAAGAGCTTGATGTCTACTACACAACCTTCTTCTTGTAGACGTTGTTGGGCCTCCAAGTGCAGAGGTTTGTAGGACAGTAGCAAATTTCCCTCAAGTGGATGACCTAAGGTTTATCAATCCGTGGGAGGCGTAGGATGAAGATGGTCTCTCTCAAACAACCCTGTAACCAAATAGCAAAGAGTCTCTTGTGTCCCCAACACACCCAATACAATGGTAAATTGTATAGGTGCACTAGTTCGGCGAACAGATGGTGATACAAGTGCAATATGGATGGTAGATATACGTTTTTGTAATCTGAAAATATAAAAACAGCAAGGTAACTAATGATGAAAGAGAGCGAAAACGGTATTGTAATGCGTTGAAACAAGGTCTAGGGTTCATACTTTCACTAGTGCAAGTTCTCTCAACAATAATAAAATAATTGTATCATATAACAATCCCTGAACATGCAATAAAGAGTCACTCCAAAGTCACTAATAGCGGAGAACAAACGAAGAGATTATTGTAGGGTACGAAACCACCTCAAAGTTATTCTTTCTGATCGATCTATTCAAGAGTCCGTAGTAAAATAACACGAAGCTATTCTTTCCGTTCAATCTATCCTAGAGTTCGTACTAGAATAACACCTTAAGACGCAAATCAACCAAAACCCTAATGTCAGCTACATACTCCAATGTCACCTCAAGTATTCGTGGGTATGATTATACGATATGCATCACACAATCTCAGATTCATCTATTCAACCAACACAAAGAACTTCAAAGAGTGCCCCAAAGTTTCTACCGAAGAGTCAAGACGAAAATGTGTGCCAACCCCTATGCATAAGTTCACGAGGTCACGGAACTCGCAAGTTGATCACCAAAACATACATCAAGTGGATCACGTGAATATCCCATTGTCCCCACAGATAAGCACATGCAAGACATACATCAAGTGTTCTCAAATCCATAAAGGCTCAATCCGATAAGATAACTTCAAAGGGAAAACTCAATCCATTATAAGAGATTAGAGGGGGAGAAACATCATAAGATCCAAATATAATAGCAAAGCTCGCGATACATCAAGATCGTGCCAAATCAAGAACACGAGAGAGAGAGATCAAACACATAGCTACTGGTACATACCATTAGCCCCGAGGGTGAACTACTCCCTCCTCGTCATGGAGAGCACCGGGATGATGAAGATGGCCACCGGAGAGGGATTCCCCCCTCCGGCAGTGTGCCGAAACGGGTCTAAATTGGTTTTTGGTGGCTACAGAGGCTTGCGGCGGCGAAACTCCAGATCTAGGTTATTTTCTGGAGGTTTCAGTATTTATAGGATTTTTTGGCGTCGGGAACAAGTCAGGGGGTCCCTGAGTCGTCCACGAGATAGGACAGCCCGGGACTCTTCTGGTCCAACTCTTTTACTCCGGGGGCTTCTTTTGGTCCATAAAAAATTGGCACGTCAATTGGACTCCGTTTGGTATTCTTTTTCTGTAAAACTCAAAAAGAAGGAAAAAAACAGAAACTGGCACTGGGCTCTAGGTTAGGCCCAAAAATCATAGAAAATAGCATATAAATGCATATAAAACATCCTAGATGGATAATATAATAGCATGGAACAATAAAAAATTATAGAAACGTTGGAGACGTATCAGTACTGCACGATGGACAGCACATGGAAGGCCCAAAAAACTCAATTGGAACCTGCTGCCTTTAAGCAGTGCACTGCCCGGGCAAAACGGGTAGACCCTTACGAGGCATCCGATCATAAGCCTATAGGCAAGAAAAAACCCTTTGCGGGATACAGCTTCGTTCTTGATGAACTCCTCGACAAACCCTATCAGATCATGCGACGCCGAACATTGACCCAACTCACAGCCTTCGGGCATGTTGGGTACTCCGACAGGTGGCTAAAAGTGGCGAGGCTATCCTCACCACTGCTACTCCAGAGAAGCATTCTTCGGAGGATGACGATCTTAACGTCCTTACGATATTCGAGACTTTCTCTTCAAATAATCGGCGTAAGAGGGCACTCCGTAACCACAATGACCCCATGGAACGACGCGGCAATAACCTTTACCGCCGAACATGAACCAAGGGCCCGATCAGTCCGAGCACCCGCCGCCTTGGTTCTAAACCCAATTGTGGACGGCTTCCAACTTACCAAAGTGCTCATGGACGGCGGCAGTGGGCTTAACCTCATCTACGAGGACACGCATCGAGCAAAGCAGTACCACCTTTCGAGGCATCATCCCCAGTCGTGAAGCACGATGTTTGGGGAAAATAAAACTGGATGTAGTATTCGGCCTGCCTGAGAACTACAGAAGAGTTGCTCTTCCACGTGGCTCTCTTTAATAGCGGACATCACGCCCTTCTGGAGCGGGATGCTTTCTCACACTTCCAAGCCATACCCCATTACGGGTACATGAAGCTTAAAATGCCAGGGCCCAACGGAATAATCACAGTCACGAGCGATTCGGATAAAGCACTCCATGCCAAAAACAAAAACTGCATCCTTGGCCCTTGAGGCACTATCCGAAGCCCTTGCTGCCGAAGAACTAACCACCCTGTGATCCACGGTGGACAAGGATGATATGATTGTTGATAAGAGACCTAAATCCACCTCTTTCAATCCAACAGATGAAATAATTAAATTTCAAGTACACTCGATGGATCCTAATAAAACATCATCCATTGGAGCACAGCTGGATCCGATGGTAGACGCCGCCCTATGCGCGTTCCTACGCAAAAATTGGGATATCTTCGCTTGGCACCCTTCAGACATGCCCGGGATCCCACGCAGACTGGCCGAACACAGCCTCAACATAATCTTGGGGTTCAAACTAGTCAAGCAAACGCTGCAGCGATTTTCCGAACCCAAATGACAAGCTATGGGGGAGGAGCTAGCCAAACTACTCGAGGCCGAGTTCATCAGAGAAACCAAACACCCGGATTGGCTAGCCAACTTGGTCATGGTGCCAAAGAAGGATAAATCTTGGCACCTATGCGTCGATTTCACGGACCTTAATAAGGCTTGCCCTAAAGACCCCTTCCCATTGCCCTGCATTGACCAGATTATCGAAGCTACTGCAGGACACGATTCGTTGTGCTTCCTTGATGCTTAATCTGTGTCGTATTGCGGGTTCCGGCTAACCCTTGAGGTTTGAATTCTAGGGTGCGCATGAAGAACACTCTCTCCCTAGTTCACTCGCTCAACGATCTCACGGCCTAGCTTGATGAACCCAAGGAACAAGAGACACAAGGGTTTATACTAGTTCGGGCCACCTTGCGGTGTAATACCCTACTCCAGTGTGGTGTTGGTGGATTGCCTCACGGGCTATGGATGAACTAGTACAATGGGTGAACAGCCTCAGGAGGAGAGGTGTTCTTGAGCTCGGCGAGCTGGTGGATGTGAGGATGGAATGGATGCGATCCAAGATGAGTCCCTCCCATATGGTGGTGGCTTGTCCTATTTATAGAGGCCCTGGTCCTCTTCCCAAATGTGAGGTAGGAAGGGATCCCACAACGGCAAAGTTTGAAGCGAGACAACTAGTACAAGCTTCTTGACAAAAGGTGGTCTTCACTTGCCAAAGGCTCTGGTGGTGACGCTGTTGTGGGCTCCGTGGTGACCTTCGTCTTGATGTCCTGCTGGTCTTGGTCTTGTTGCACAGATATGGAAACCGTTGCTTGATGCCTCGGGGGTCCCTGACTGCGCCTGCCTCTTTAATTAGCATGATAGAGGAAACTGGTACACTGCACTCGCTGGCGCCCGCCTGGCCTTGGTCGTCACGGCTCACGTCACGTGAACCTCGTGAGGTGCCCCTTGCATAGAAATCTCCGCTCCTCGGGAGCCAGCCTAGTGAGGCTGCTCCAGGGGAGGCCTTGGAGTCGTCCGTCTCGCGAGGCTTGGCCCCTCACGAGCGTCTTGAGTGGTTTCTTTTGAAGATGGGTCGTACCACGCCGTTGGTGGAGCCACACACAAGCCCGCAGGCAGGCAAGTCTGGGCACCCCCGGTCCCAGAACGCCGACAGTAGCCCCCGAGCCCAAGGCACGCTCGAGCTTGGCTTTGAGGCAAAGCCAAAGGGAAAGTGCGGAGCGCCACGAGCCCCAACCGCCTGAGGCCTTATTTGACATGTGGTGATTGACGGGACGTGGGCGTCTCCGCTTCCCCACGCTGCCTCGGAAACCGTTCGACTTGACGAGACCCTGCTGCATGCAGATGAAAGACCATCATTACATGTGATCATGGAGGCCGGCGGTTGGCCTCCCTCTGGCTATAAATGAGGAGAGGGGAAGAGCCCCCATTGCTCATCTCCTCCTCCACTTCGTCTGCTTCTTCTTCTTCATATTTGCTCTGCCGTCTCGCTACGGCACCCATGGTGCCGATAAGGATATTCTCAGCCACTGAGAAAGGAAAAACCCCTCATTAAGAGCAGGGGCCACTTCCGCCAAAGAAGAGGTTGGCCTGCCCCCTCGGCATCATCGTGTGGCCGGAGGTGACGAGGCCCTAGTACGAGCAGCCTCCCCCAGGCTACTCGCTGCCCTTGCATGCCCAAGCACAAGGCCCTAGAGGAGGAGGAGGCGCCCCGCGCCGCTCGTGTCACGGCCACGGTGGCCAAGTCGTGGTGGCACGAGCCGCCGTCCCACGAACTCACGCAGAGGGCTCCTCCCGTGAGTTCATGATGTGGGCGGCGATGCCGCCGCGCACGTGGATCAGATTCCTGCAGTTCTTTGCAGAAGAGATGCCGTCGAGGGAGCCGCTCGAGCTATGGCTGCAGCACGCCGAATGCAGCACCCCAGCTACGGGAGCGGAGGTCGAGGTCATCTTCGCGGGCAAGATCTTCATGACTCATGGATGAGGAGAGGTCGCCCGCGCCTACCGTGCGGTGGGCGCCCTTGCTATCCATTTCGAGTACGACGGCGCCTCCATGCTATGCTTCAAGGTCTTCTACGAGGAAGGCAACTGCCTGGAGTGCTGCCCTGGAGGGGGTCGCTAGGACAGTGCAGCAGCAGGCACTGGGCCCACCCTCGGCCCTGCCGATAGCTCCTCCGGCAGCAGTGACGGCACCTTGGAGTCCAGCGACTCTCCTGAGCCTGAAGAGACTCCGGAGACGAGCGACGACAGCTACGTGCCCCAGAGCACTCGCCGTGCCCGGAGCGCAGCATCGACATCCGCTCGTCGTCATCGTTGATCTGGATGGGGTTGACTTCGGCACCTTGCAGCCCACTGTTGATGATGGCGTCGGTGGTGACATCTATAGATATGACTCCTGGAAACCTCTTTTTTGGTTCCCTGCAAGGAATCGAGATGAACCACGTGGGGGTGTGTAAAAAGAATCTATAGCGCTTTTGCATCAATGTTATTCTTATTGTGAAATTTGCGATCGTGAGTCTTGCTTTGGCATTGTCCCCCCTTTTTTACCTCATGGTAGCTTAGTGCTCTACGCCGACAGGTCCTAGTCTCCAGGAAGGTTCAGCCGTCACTAGTATGCCACATCGCGATGCCGTGGTAAAGGACAGGAGGTGAGCGGCCCAAAGCCCGGTAAGAGCTCCTGAGGCGCGATGCTCAAGAGGTCCCCCTGGGCGTGCAAGCAGCTTCCTAAAGGAAGAAAAGGGAGGCGGCATTGCCGGAGCAAGGCTGCAAGAGCCGAAAATCCCGAGCCGCAGTGCCGGGTCAACTTGAATGCGTGACTTATCTTAGCGAGCCTGAAGCGATTCCTTGCGCAGTTCTCGATTTATGCGTCAACGATCATGGTGCTGCTAGGTCAGATCCGCGCTAGCTTCCCCTTTTCATGTCCCGACCCTCGAGCGAAGCTCAGCCGCCGCTGGTACGCCAGGTCACGATGCCGTGGTCAAGGCTAGGGATGAGCATGAGGCCGGTCAGCAACGCGGGTGGCCGCGAAGGGCAACATGCAAGCAGGTGATGATCATAAGGTAACTCATGCAATGAGGCAAGCTAGTTTGAATAGATGCAAGAACGATACATGCCAAAGGGACGGACCCATGCGGCCTGGGGATGATGTAGCCCAAGGGGCGCCCCCAATAGAGTAAGCTAAGGATGCAAAAGGATGCATGTCGCAGGGACATGCTACTACCTCTTGAGCACTGCATTGGTTTTCCCTTGAAGAGGAAAGGGTGATGCAGCAAAGTAGCAGAAGTATTTCCCTCAGTTTTTGAGAACCAAGGTATCAATCCAGTAGGAGACTACACACAAGTCCCTCGTACCTACACAAACAAATAAGAACCTCGCAACCAACGCGATAAAGGGGTTGTCAATCCCTTCACGGTCACTTATGAAAGTGAGATCTGATAGAGATAATAAGATAAATATTTTTGGTATTTTTATGATATAGATTGAAAGTAAAGATTGCATAGTAAAATAGATGGGAAATTTATATGATAGAAGATAGACCCGGGGGCCACAGGTTTCACTAGTGGCTTCTCTCAAGATAGCATAAGTATTACGGTGGGTAAACAAATTATTGTCGAGCAATTGATAGAAAATTGCATAATTATGAGAATATCTACACATGATCATGTATATAGGCATCACGTCCGCGACAAGTAGACCGAAGCGAGTCTGCATCTACTACTATTACTCCAAACATCGACCGCTGTCCAGCATGCATCTAGAGTATTAAGTTCATAAGAACAGATTAACGCATTAGGCAAGATGACATGATGTAGAGGGATAAACTCAAGCAATATGATATAAACACCATCTTTTTATCCTCGATGGCAACAATACAATACGTGCCTTGCTGCCCCTGAAGAGTAGGCCAAACCAAACTGATAATTCGAAGAGACTTGCACATATAACAAATCATAAATAAAAGATTTCAGAGAAGAATAAAATATTGTTCATATATAATCTTGATCATAAACCCACAATTCATCGGATCTCGACAAACACACCGCAAAAAGATTTACATTGAATAGATCTCCCAGAAGATCAAGGAGAACTTTGTATTGAGATCCAAAGAGAGGAAGAAACCATCTAGCTAATAACTATGGACCTGAAGGTCTCTGGTAAACTACTCACACATCATCGAAGAGGCTATGGTGTTGATGTAGAAGCCCTCCGTGATCGATTCCCCCTCCGGCGGAGCTCCAGAAAAGGCCCCAGGATGGGATCTCTTTGGTACAGAAGGTTGCGGCGGTGGAAAAAGGGTTTCGTGGTGCTCCTAGATGTTTTTGGGGTATATCGATATATATAGGAGGAAGAAGTCGGTGGAGCTGCGAGGGGCCCACGAGTGTGGGGGCACGCCCAGGGGGGCAGGCGCGCCTCCCTACCTCGTGGCCTCCTTGCTCCTTTCTTGACGTCTACTCCAAGTCCCCTGGATCACGTTTGTTCCAGAAATAACTCTCCCGAAGGTTTCATTCCGTTTGGATTCCGCTGGATATTCCTTTTTTGTGAAACACTGAAATAGGCAAAAAACAACAATTTGCACTGGGCCTTGGGTTAGTAGGTTAGTCCCAAAAATAATATAAAAGTGTATAATAAAGCCCATTAAACATCCAAAACAGATAATATAGTAGCATGGAACAATCAAAAATTATAGATACGTTGGAGACGTATCACATGCCCATGCGATCAGGGGATGATGCAGCCCGAGGGGCACCCCCAGCTGAATAAACCAGAAAATGTCACTTGGCACCATTGTTGAAGAGGCGTTGGAGCAGCTGAAGATGTGCTTTGAAGAAGTCGCTCCTCACGAGTCATCTCGCGGCTGGTTCCCACGGGACCTTGGAGGCTCCGGCTCCTCCCCCCCCCCCTAGGACAGCCTGGCACCTGTCCTCATGAGCCACCAGGGCGCCCTACGTGAGCCAGTTGAAGGCGACAGATGCATTCAGCAGGCCGAAGGCCATGCAAACATAGCTATGTGGGGGGCCTCCGCACCGACCAACGCTCGATGGCCGGAAGTGCCCCTAAGATGCGGCCCTGTTGAGCCCAGGAACGTCGACACAAATGCGCAACTCGTCGTCCGCGCCAGGAAACGGAGCTGCGCCAGGTGGTGGGCGGCGGTCACCGCACATGGCTATTGCCTCTTGAAGCTCCTTGGTGGTCTTGGTGATGAACTCCTGAGCACCGGGCACCTCATGCCTTATGCCCTGATGAGGGAAGCGTGCGGTGAAGCATGCCTCCACGTGGTGCCCGAGCACCTCGCTCGTGACGTTGGCTAAGTCTGAGGTCCTCCAAAAGAGAGCCCCCGAGCCCAGCCTATGCGAGGGAGGGAGGTGCCCCATCTACCAGCGCAAGTCCTGAGGTGGTTCTGCTGGAGACGCCGCTCACCTGAAGCCCTCGATGGAGCATCTGCTTCTTCTTCTCGGGGATGGCCTCAGGAGGGTAGACGGCGCCCTCATTATCTAGGTCTTCAGCCGCTGTAGCTTGGTAAGCACGCTCGAGGGAGCACACCGCGTCCTTCTCCTCACAGGCGACCGTGACGACGCCGCAGCTCCCAAGCATCTTGAGGACGTTGTAGCCGTGATGGGTCATTGCCATAAACTTGACCAGGACTGGGTACCCAAGGATGGTGTTGTACAGCAGGCGGATGTGGGTGATGTCGAAGTTGGTGAGCTCGGTGTGGTAGTTGTCGCGCGTGCCGAAAGTGATAGGAAGACGGACCTGCCCGATCGGGGTGGTGGAGCCGTCGGTCAATCCTGAGAAGGGCTTGGTAGGCTGTAGCTGGTCGTATGGCACCTGGAGGCGGTCGAACGTCTCGACGGACAGGAAATTGAGCCTCGCGCCACCATCGATGAGGGTCTTGGTGACTTGGACATTACTCATGATGGGTGAGCAGAGCATCGGGAGGGCGCCGGCAGTTGCCGCACACTTGAGTTGGTTGGAGGAGCTGAAGGTAATGGTGCACTTGGACCAGCTAAGCGGGCGCGCGACCTCTGTTGGGGAATGCAGTATTTCAAAATTCCTACGATCACGCAAGATCTATCTAGGAGATGCATAGCAACGAGAGGGGGAGAGTGTGTCTATGTACCCTCGTAGACCGAAAGCGGAAGCATTTAGTAACGCGGTTGATGTAGTCGAACGTCTTCGTGATCCAACCGATCCAAGTACCGAACGCACGGCACCTCCGCAATCTGCACACGTTCAGCTCGGTGACGTCCCTTGAACTCTTGACCCAGTTGATGTCAAGGGAGAGTTTCGTCAGCATGACAGCGTGGTGACGGTGATGATGAAGTTACCGATGCAGGGCTTCGCCTAAGCACTACGACAATATGACTGAGGTGTAAAACTGTGGAGGGGGGCACCACACATGGCTAAAGATCAACTTGTGTGTCTATGGGGTGCCCCCTCCCTCATATATAAAGGAGGGGAGGAGGAGGTCGGCCGGCCCTAGAGGGCGCGCCCAAGGGGGGGAGTCCTACTCCAAGTAGGAATCGGCTCCCCCCTTTCCTAGTCCAAGTAGGTGAAGAAGGAAGGAGAGGGAGAGGGAGAGGGAAAGAGGGACCACGCCCCCTCCCCTAGTCCTATTCGGACTTCCCTTGGAGGGCACCTCTTGGCTGCTGCCCTCTCTCTCCACTAAGGCCCAATAAGGCCAATTACTTCCTCGGGGGGTTCTTGTAACCCTTCCAGCACTCCGGTTTTATCCGAAACTATGCGGAACACTTCTGGTGTCCGAATAACATGGTCCAATATATCAATCTTTATGTATCGACCATTTTGAGACTCCTCATCATGTCCGTGATCTCATACGGGACTCCAAAAAAACTTTGGTACATCAAATCACATAACTCATAATACAAATCGTCACCGAACGTTAAGCGTGCGGACCCTACGGGTTCGAGAACTATGTAGACATGGCCGAGACACATCTCCGGTCAATAACCAATAGCGGAATGTGGATGCTCATATTGGTTCCTACATATTCTATGAAGATCTTTATCAGTCAAACCGCATAACAACATACATTGTTCCCTTTGTCATCGGATGTTACTTGCCCGAGATTCGATCATCGGTATCATCATACCTAGTTCAATCTCATTACCGACAAGTCCCTTTATTCATTTCGTAATGCATCATCCCACAACTAACTCATTAATTACTTTGCTTGCAAGGCTTATAGTGATGAGCATTACCAAGAGGGCCCAGAGATACCTCTCCGAAACACGGAGTGACAAATCCTAATATTGATCTATGCCAACTCAAAAACACCATCGGAGACACCTGTAGAGCATCTTTATAATAACCCAGTGACATTGTGACGTTTGATAGCACGCAAGGTGTTCCTCCGATATTTGGGAGTTGCATAATCTCATAGTCATAGGAACATGTATAAGTCATGAAGAAAGCAGTAACAATAAACTAAACGATCAAAGTTCTAAGCTAACGGATGGGTCTTGTCCATCACATCATTATCTAATGATGTGATCCCATTCATCAAATGACAACACATGTCCATGTCTAGGAAACTTAACCATCTTTGATTAACGAGCTAGTCAAGTAGAGGCATACTAGGGACACTCTGTTTGTCTATGTATTCAGACATGTACTAAGTTTCCGCTTAATACAATTCTACCAGGAATAATAAACATTTATCATGATATAAGGAAATGTAAATAACAACTTTATTATTGCCTCTAGGGAATATTTCCTTCAGTCTCCCACTTGCACTAGAGTCAATAATCTAGATTACATAGTAATGATTCTAACACCCATGGAGTCTTGCTGGTAATCATGTTTTGTTCGTGAGAGAGGCTTAGTCAATGGGCCTGCAACATTCAGATCCATATGTATCTTGGAAATCTCTATGTCTCCCTCCTTTACTTGATCGAGTATGGAATGGAAGCGTGTCTTGATGTGCTTGGTTCTCTTGTGAAATCGGGATTCCTCTGCCAAGGCAATTGCACCAGTATTGTCACAAAAGATTTTCATTGGACCCGATGCACTAGGTATTACACCTAGATCGGATATGAACGCCTTCATCCAGACTCCTTCATTTGCTGCTTCCGAACCAGCTATGTATTTCGCATCACACGTAGATCCCGCCAGGACGCTCTGCTTAGAACTGCACCAACTGACATCTCCACCAGTCATTAAAAATACATAATCGGTTTGTGACTTAGAGTCATCTGGATCAGTGTCAAAGCTTGCATCGACGTAACCGTTTACGACGAGCTCTTTGTCACCTCCATAAATGCGAAACATATGCTTAGTCCTTTTTAAGTATTTCAGGATGTTCTTGACTGTTGTCCAGTGATCCACTCCTGGACTACTTTGGTACCTCCCTGCTAGACTAATAGAAAGGCACACATCAGGTCTGGTACACAGCATTGCATACATGATAGAGCCTATGGCTGAAGCATAGGGAACACTTTTCATTTTCTCTCTATTTTCTGCAGTGGTCAGGCATTGAGTATTACTCAACTTCACACCTTGTAAAACAGGCAAGAACCCTTTCTTAGCTTGATCCATTTTGAACTTCTTCAAAACTTTATCAAGGTATGTGCTTTGTGAAAGTCCAATTAAGCGTCTTGATCTATCTCTGTAGATCTTGATGCCCAATATATAACCAGCTTCACCGAGGTCTTTCATTGAAAAACTCTTATTCAAGTATCCTTTTATGCTATCTAGAAATTCTATATCATTTCCAATCAACAATATGTCATCCACATATAATATTAGAAATACTACAGAGCTCCCACTCACTTTCTTGTAAATACAGGCTTCTCCAAAAGTCTATATAAAACCATATTCTTTGATCACACTATCAAAACGTTTATTCCAACTCCGAGAGGCTTGCAATAGTCCATAAATGGACCGCTAGAGCTTGCACACTTTGTTAGCTCTTTTAGGATCGATAAAACCTTCTGGTTGCATCATATACAACTCTTCTTTGAGATATCCATTAAGGAATGCAGTTTTGACATCCATTTGCCAAATTTCATAATCATAAAATGCGGCAATTGCTAACATGATTCAGACAGACTTAAGCATCGCTACGGGTGAGAAGGTCTCATCATAGTCAACTCCTTGAACTTGTCGAAAACCTTTCGCAACAGGTCGAGCTTGGTACACAGTAATATTACCATCAGCATCAGTCTTCTTCTTGAAGATTGATTTATTCTCAATAGCTTGCCGATCATTGGGCAAGTAAACCAAAGTGCACACTTTGTTCTCATACATGGATCCCATCTCAGATTTCATGGCCTCAAGCCATTTCACGGAATCTGGGCTCATAATCGCTTCCTCATAGTTCGTAGCACTGCTGCGCGTCGGTCCTAAACAAACGGTTTAAAACTCCTTTCTGCGACGCCATTTGGAACCGTCGCCAAGTGAGTGTGGGCGATAGGGGGGTCCTTCCCACACGACCCAAAAACCGTCGGGGATAGGGCCCCTACAGTACTCCTACTCGTTTCTGCTCGCATTGCCATCATAGTCGGTATTCTGTGGTGCTACGTTTATGATGCGCGTCCCATCACAAACGGTTCACTATTATAGAAGGTGTATGATGTGCGGCCCATCACAAATGGTTCACCATTAAGAAGATTAGCTAATTGTCGTACGAGTGTTAGACAGGATTACGAAATGTCGGACCGTCGTAACATCGTCGTACACGACAACTATCGCACACGCTATTCTGTGGTGCAACATTTACAATGCATCCTTCATCAGAAATAGTTCATGGTTGCGAATCGTGTACGATAAGGCAACTAACACAAACGTTTAGTTTGCCCGCACCGTTTGTGATATTTTCTGACATCGCACACGCTTTGCAAATGGCAACTGTCTGCATGCTTGCACACATTTCCTCTCTGTGAACCATCTCGGATTATGGTGCATATCGCAAACATTTGTGTTTTACCAACCGTGTGTGCCGTAACAACCTGGAGAGCGTAATTTTGCCGTAATTAAATTGCTTCCTTTCCAAATTGTACCGGATTTGGATT
Organism: Triticum urartu; assembly: GCF_056163025.1. Classification (NCBI taxonomy): domain Eukaryota; kingdom Viridiplantae; phylum Streptophyta; class Magnoliopsida; order Poales; family Poaceae; genus Triticum; species Triticum urartu. The sequence goes on along the minus strand of NC_141876.1, from coordinate 394,087,061 downwards.
TGAATTTGAATGTATGCTACAACTTTATTCATATCCATCAGGTTCAAACAACCAATGCATTATTCGATACATAGGTACATATGTTCAAGAATTACATAAGAACCAAATAAATAATGATGAATGCTACCTCTTGAGCTTGCGTTGGATTTCCCCGAAGAGGAAGGGATGATGCAGCAAAGTAGCGTAAGTATTTCCCTCAGTTTTTGAGAACCAAGGTATCAATCCAGTAGGAGGCCACGCTCAAGTCCCTCATACCTACACAAAACGATAGCTCCTCGCAACCAACGCGATTAGGGTTGTCAATCCCTTAACGGTCACTTACGAGCGTGAGATCTGACAGATATAATATTTTTGGTATTTTTGGTATAGAGATGCAAAGTGAAAAGTAAAAGGCAAAGTAAAAAAGCAAAACAAAATTAAAGTGATGGAGATTGATATGATGAGAATAGACCCTGAGGGCCATAGGTTTCACTAGTGGCTTCTCTCAAGAGCATAAGTATTCTACGGTGGGTGAATAAATTACTGTTGAGCAATTGACAGAATTGAGCATAGTTATGAGAATATCTAGGCATGATCATGTATATAGGCATCACATCTGTGACAAGTAGACTGAAATGATTCTCCATCTACTACTATTACTCCACTCATCGACCGCTATCCAGCATGCATCTAGAGTATTAAGTTAAAAATAGAGTAACGCTTTAAGAAAGATGACATGATGTAGAGAGATAAATTCATGCAATATGAAATAAACCCCATCTTGTTATCCTCGATGGCAATGATGCAATACGTGCCTTGCCGCCCCTTCTGTCACTGGGAAAGGACACCGCAAGATTGAACCCAAAGCTAAGCACTTCTCCCATGGCAAGAACTACCAATCTAGTTGGCCAAACCAAACGGATAATTCAAAGAGACTTGCAAAGATAACCAATCATACATAGAAGAATTCAGAGAAGATTCAAATATTATTCATAGATAGACTTGATCATAAACCCACAATTCATCCATCTCAACAAACACACCGCAAAAAGAACATTACATCGAATAGATCTCCACAAGAGAGGGGGAGAACTTTGTATTGAGATCCAAAAAGAGAGAAGAAGCCATCTAGCTACTAACTATGGACCCGAAGGTCTGAGGTAAACTACTCACACTTCATCGGAGAGGCTATGATGATGTAGAAGCCCTCCGTGATAACGGCCCTCTCCGGCGGAGCTCCGGAACAGGCCCTAAGATGGGATCTCGTGGATACAGAAAGTTGCGGCGGTGGAATTAGGTTTTTGGCTCCTGTTCTGATCGTTTGGGGGTACGTAGGTATATATAGGAGGAAGGAGTACGTCGGTGGAGCACCAAGGGGCCCACGAGGCAGGGGGGTGGGCGCGCCCCCACCCTCGTGACCGCCTCTTTGACTCCTTGGAGTAGGGTCCAAGTCTCTTGGATCACGTTCGGTGAGAAAATCACGTTCCCGAAGGCTTCATTCCGTTTGGACTCCGTTTGATATTCTGTTTCTCCGAAATACTGAAATAGGCAAAATACAACATTTCTAGGTTGGGCCTCCAGTTAATAGGTTAGTCCCAAAAATAATATAAAAGTGGAAAATAAAGCCCAATATAGTCCAAAACAGTAGATAATATAGCATGGAGCAATCAAAAATTATAGATACATTGGAGACGTATCAGGCATCCCCAAGCTTAATTCCTACTCGTCCTCGAGTAGGTAAATGATAAAAAGAGAATTTTTGATGTGGAGTGCTACTTTGCATAATTTCAATGCAAATCTTCTTAATTGTGATATGAATATTCAGATTCGAAAGATTCAAGACAAAAGTTTATATTGACATAAAACTAATAATATTTGAAGCATACTAACAAAGCAATTATGTCTTCTCAAAATAACATGGCCAAAGAAAGTTATCCCTACAAAATCATATAGTCTGGCTATGCTCTATCTTCATGACACAAAGTATTTAAATCACGCACAACCCCGATGACAAGCCAAGCAATTGTTTCATACTCTAACTTTTTCAAAACTTTTTCAATCTTCACGCAATACATGAGCGTGAGCCATGGATATAGCATTATATGTGGAATAGAATGGTGGTTGTGGAGAAGACAAAAAGAGGGGAAGATAGTCTCACATCAACTAGGCGTATCAACAGGCTATGGAGATGCCCATCAATAGATATCAATGTGAGTGAGTAGGGATTGCCATGCAACGGATGCACTAGAGCTATAAGTATATGAAAGCTCATCAAAAGAAACTAAGTGGGTGTGCATCCAACTAGCTTGCTCACGAAGACCTAGGGCATTTTGAGGAAGCCCATCATTGGAATATACAAGCCAAGTTCTATAATGTAAAATTCCCACTAGTATATGAAAGTGATAACATGAGAGACTCTCTACTATGAAGATCATGGTGCTACTTTGAAGCACAAATGTGGTAAAAGGATAGTAACATTGTCCCTTCTCTCTTTTTCTCTCATTTTTTTATTTGGGCATTTTCTCTTTTTTATGGCCTCTTTTCTTTCTCTTTTTTGGGCTTCTTTGGCCTCTTTTATTTATTTTTCGTCCGGAGTGTCATCCCGACTTGTGGGGGAATCATAGTCTCCATCATCCTTTCCTCACTAGGACAATGCTCTAATAATGATGATCATCACACTTTTATTTTTCTTACAACTCAACAATTACAACTCGATACTTAGAACAAAATATGACTCTATATGAATGCCTCCGGCGGTGTACCGGGATATGCAATATGACAATGATGGAGTGTGTCATAATAAACGGAACGGTGGACAGTTGCATGGCAATATATCTCGGAATGGCTATGGAAACGCCATAATAGGTAGGTATGGTGGCTGTTTTGAGGAAGGTATATGGTAGGTGTATGATACCGGTGAAGGGTGTGTGGTATTAGAGAGGCTAGCAAAGGTGGAAGGGTGAGAGTGCGTATAATCCATGGACTCAACATTAGTCATAAAGGACTCATATACTTATTTCAAAAATCTAGAAGTTATCAAAGCAAAGTATTACGTGCATGCTCCTAGGGGGATATATTGGTAGGAAAAGACCATCGCTCGTCCCCGACCGCCACTCATAAGGAAGACAATCAATAAATAAATCATGCTCCGACTTCATCACATAACGGTTCACCATACGTGCATGCTACAGGAATCACAAACTTTAACACAAGTATTCTTTAAATTCACAACTACTCAACTAGCATGACTTTAATATTATCACCTCCATATCTCAAAACAACTATCATGCTTAAACCTTTTCTTAGTATTCAACACACTCAAAAGAAAGTTTCACAAATCTTGAATACCAAGCATATTATTATTAAGCAAATTACCATGCTATTAAGAGACTCTCAAAATAATTTAAGTGAAGCATGAGAGATCAATAGTTTCTTTAAAAAAAATCCACCATCGTGCTCTAAAAGATCTAAGTGAAGCACATAGAGCAAAAATTATAACGCTGAAAAGATATAATTGAAGCACATAGAGCAAAACTACATAGCTCAAAAGATATAAGTGAAGCACATAGAGTATTCTATCAAATTTTAATTCATGTATAGCTCTCTCAAAAGGTGTGTACATCAAGAATGATTGTGGCATACTAAAACACAAAGACAAAAATAATACAAGAGGCTCTAAGCAAAACACATATCATGTTGGTGAATAAAAATATAGCTCCAAGTAATTTACCGATGGAAGTGGACGAAAGAGGGGATGCCTTCCGGGGCATCCCCAAGCTTTGAATTTTTGGTGTCCTTGGATTATCTTGGGGGTGCCATGGGCATCCCCAAGCTTAGGCTCTTGCCACTCCTTGTTCCATAATCCATCACAAGAATTCACCCAAAACTTGAAAACTTCACAACACAAAACTTAAAGTAGAAAACTCGTGAGCTCCGTTAGCGAAAGAAAACAAAAGACCACTTCAAGGTACTTTAATGAACTCATTATTTATTTATATTTGTGTCAACCTACTGTATTCCAACTTCTCTATGGATTGTAAACTATTTTACTAACCATAGATTCATCAAAAAAAGCAAACAACACATGAAAAACAGAATCTGTCAAAAACAGAACAGTCTGTAGTAATCTGTAGCTAGCGCAATATCTGGAACCCCAAAAATTCTAAAATAAATTTCTGGACGTGAGTAATTTATCTATTAATCGTCTGCAAAAAGAATTAACTAAATAGAGCTCTTCAAATAAAATGGCAGCAGTTCTCGTGAGCGCTAAAGTTTCTGTTTTTTACAGCAAGTTCAATAAGACTTTCCCCAAGTCTTCCCAACGGTTCTACTTGGCACAAACACTAATTAAACACAACCAAAACAGAGTATAAATAATTTATTTATTACTAAACAGGAGCAAAAAGCAAGGAATAAAAATAAAATTGGGTTGCCTCCCAACAAGCGCTATCGTTTAACGCCCCTAGCTAGGCATAAAATCGAGGATAGATCTAGGTATTGCCATCTTTGGTAGGCAATCCATAAGTGGCTCTCATGATAGTTTCATATGGCAATTTTATTTTCTTTCTTGGAAAGTGTTCCATGCCCTTTTTTAATTGGAATTGAAATCTAATATTCCCTTCCTTCATATCAATAATCGCACCAACCGTTCTAAGGAAAGGTCTACCAAGAATAATAGGGCAAGAAGGATTGCAATCTATATCAAGAACAATGAAATCTACGGGCACATAATTCCTATTTGCAACAATAATAACATCATTAATCCTTCCCATAGGTTTGTTAATAGTAGAATCCGCAAGATGCAAGTTTAGAGAGCAATCATCAAAATTGCGGAAATCTAGCAAATCACACAAAGTTTTGGGGATAGTGGAGACACTAGCACCCAAATCACACAAAGCATAAAACTCATGATCTTTAATTTTAATTTTAATAGTTGGTTCCCACTCATCATAGAGTTTTCTAGGCATAGAAACTTTCAAATCAAGTTTTTCTTCATAAGATTGCATCAAGGCATCAACAATATGTTCGGTGAAGGCTCTCTTTTGACTATAAGCATGTGGAGAATTTAGCACGGATTGCAACAAGGAAATACAATAAATTAAAGAGCAACTTTCATAATTAAATTAATTTAAATCCAATATAGTGGGTTTAGCAACATCTAGATTTTTATTTCTTTCAATCCCACTTTCATCAATTTCATCATAAAGATCTAAATACTCCGAATTTTTAGAACACCTTCTAGGTAAAGGAAGATCATATTCAGTTTCATGAAGATTCATATTGCAAAACAAAGATTTAATAGGGGACACATCAATAACTTTTAGATCTTCATCTTGATTTTCATAGGAATTGGAAAAGCACACTTTAATAAAGGCATCTTTGGAAGCACGCATCCTAGCGGTTCTTTCCTTGCACTGATCAATGGAAATTCTCATAGCTTTGAGAGACTCATTTATATCATGCTTAGGAGTAATAGATCTAAGCTTTAAAGAATCAATCGGAAGAGAAATTCTATCAACGTTCCTAGCCAAATCATCAACTTTAAGCAATTTCTCTTCAAGCAAAGCATTAAAATTCTTTTGTGAGTTCATAAACTCTTTAACACTATTCTCAAATTCAGAGGGCATCTTATTATAATTTCCATAAGAGTTCTTGTAGGAATTCCCATAATTATTAGAAGGATTACTAGGATATGGCCTAGGATTAAAATTCCCTCTATAAGCGTTGTTACCAAAATTATTCCTACCAACAAAATTCACATCCATAGATTCATTGTTATTCTCAATCAAAGTAGACAAAGGCATATCATTAGGATCAGAAGAAACACTCTTAGTAGCAATTAATTTCATAAGTTCATCCATCTTTCCACTCAAAACATTGATTTCTTCGATCGCATGCACTTTTTTATTAGAAGATCTTTCAGTATGCCATTGAGAATAATTAACCATAATATTATCTGGGAGTTTAGTAGCATCTCCTAAAGTGATTTCCATAAAAGTGCCTCCCGCAGCTGAATCTAAAAGATTTCTAGAAGCAAAATTCAATCCGGCATAAAAATTTTGTATAATCATCCCCAAATTCAAACCATGAGTAGGGCAATTACGTATCATTAATTTCATTCTCCCCCAAGCTTGTGCAACATGTTCATGATCAAGTTGCTTAAAGTTCATAATATCGTTTCTAAGAGAGATGATCTTAGCGGGAGGGAAATACTTAGAGATAAAAGCATCTTTGCACTTGTTCCAAGAATCAATACTATTTTTAGGTAAAGACGAAAACCAAGCTTTAGCACGATCTCTAAGCGAAAAAGGAAATAGCTTAACGACATCATTATCGACATATTTTTTCTTTTGCATATCACATAAATCAACGAAGCTATTCAGATGAATAGCGGCATCTTCACTAGGAAGGCCGGCGAATTGATCTTTCATAACAAGATTCAACAAAGCAGTATTGATTTCACAAGATTCAGTATTGGCAAGAGGAGCAATCGGAGTGCTAAGGAAATCATTATTATTGGTATTGGTGAATTCACACAATTTGGTAGTATCTTGAGCCATCGAGACAAACAAGCAATCGAACACACGAGAAAACAAAAAGGCAAGCGGAAAAGAGAGGGAGGAGGATAAGGAGATTGGGAAAGAGAGGGCGAATAAAACGGCAAGCGTGAAGTGGGGGAGAGGAAAATGAGAGGCAAATGGCAAATAATGTAATGTGAGAGATAGGGATTGTGATGGGTACTTGGTATGTTGACTTTTTGCGTAGACTCCCTAGCAACGGCGCCAGAAATTCTTCTTGCTACCTCTAGAGCTTGCGTTGGATTTCCCCGAAGAGGAAGAGATGATGCAACAGAGTAGCGTAAGTATTTCCCTCAGTTTTTGAGAACCAAGGTATCAATCCAGTAGGAGGCCACGCTCAAGTCCCTCGTACCTGCACAAAATGATAGCTACTCGCAACCAACGCGATTAGGGGTTGTTAATCCCTTCACGGTCACTTACGAGAGTGAGATCTGATAGATATAATATTTTTGGTATTTTTGGTATAGAGATGCAAAGTGAAAAGTAAAAGGCAAAGTAAAAAAAACAAAATTAAAGTGATGGAGGTTGATATGATGAGAATAGAACCCGGGGGCCATATGTTTCACTAGTGGCTTCTCTTAAGAGCATAAGTATTCTACGGTGGGTGAACAAATTACTGTTGAGCAATTGACAGAATTAAGCATAGTTATGAGAATATCTAGGCATGATTATGTATATAGGCATCACGTCCGTGACAAGTAGACCGAAATGATTCTCCATCTACTACTATTACTACACTTATTGACCACTATCCAGCATGCATCTAGAGTATTAAGTTAAAAATAGAGTAACGCTTTAAGCAAGATGACATGATGTAGAGAGATAAATTCATGCAATATGAAATAAACCCCATCTTGTTATCCTCGATGGCAACGATGCAATACATGCCTTGCTGCCCCTTCTGTCACTTGGAAAGGACACCACAAGATTGAACCCAAAGCTAAGCACTTATCCCATGGCAAGAACTACCAATCTAGTTAGCCAAACCAAACGGATAATTCGAAGAGACTTGCAAAGATAACCAATCATACATAAAAGAATTAAGGGAAGATTCAAATATTATTCATAGATAGACTTGATCATAAACCCACAATTCATCAATCTCAACAAACACACCGCAAAAAGAAGATTACATCGAATAGATCTCCACAAGAGAGGGGGAGAACTTTGTATTGAGATCCAAAAAGAGAGAAGAATCCATCTAGCTACTAACTATGGACCCGAAGGTCTGAGGTAAACTACTCACACTTCATCGGAGAGGCTATGATGATGTAGAAGCCCTCCGTGATGACGGCCCTCTCTGGCGGAGCTCTGGAACAGGCCCCAAGATGGGATCTCATGGATACAGAAAGTTGCGATGGTGGAATTAGGTTTTTGGCTCCTGCTCTGATTGTTTGGGGCTACGTAGGTATATATAGGAAGGAGGAGTATGTCGGTGGAGCACCGAGGGGCCCAAGAGGCAGGGGGCACGCCCTAGGGGGGTGGGCGCGCCCCCACACTCGTGACCGCCTCTTTGACTCCTTGGAGTAGGGTCCAAGTCTCCTGGATCATGTTCAGTGAGAAAATCCGTTCCCGAAGGTTTCATTCCATTTGGACTCCGTTTGACATTTTGTTTCTCCGAAATACTGAAATAGGCAAAAAACAGCAATTCTGGGTTGGGCCTCCGGTTAATAGGTTAGTCCCAAAAATAATATAAAAGTGGAAAATAAAGCCCAGTATAGTCCAAAACAGTAGAGAATATAGCATGGAGCAATCAATAATTATAGATACATTGGAGACGTATCAATGAACCACAGTTGTATACTTGTGTAAGTGCATCTAGTGCCCCTTAGTGATTTTGGTGTATTGAAGACTTATAGGTTAAGGGACTAATGCGTTTGTGAGTGTACACAGGTCTATAAGTCTATGAGGAGTTTGATATTTATAGAGAAAGTCGAACCCTAAAAATGAAGTTCTTCGACTCAAGACTTTGGATTTCTGAAGACTTTGAAAGTGTAGAAATTGGTGTGACCTTGAAGACTTGGTATTCATTCGAGGAACATGAAGCATGAAGACTTTTGTTTTCGTAGTTTCATTTTCTCTTTCTTGAGTCATAGGAAACACCATACTGTTAAAGAGGGTCGAGGAAATACTAAGGAAAAATTTCCATGTGATGCTCAACTCAAATCCTACACCTACCAATCCCTTCGAGTGAAGCCATTGGAAATCTCATACAGTTCAGTCATATTCTTCAGTAACAGAGATGAAGTTCTTCTGGTCTATGAGGAATTTATTCTGACTGAGGAGTTAGGAATTCGCCAGTGCGTATTACCTACACAGTGAGGAACATGATAGCCCTGAGGATTTCACCACTCAAAATTCCGACCGTTGCTGTGCTATGCGCCAGCTATCCCAAAATATCTATCCACCTAACGGTCTTATCATTGAAGGGCATTTATGTCTTATCATGTCGGGCTGCTTCCTAGGATATAAATAGCCACCCCCTACAACCACTAGCTGGTTGGCTGCTCCGAGAGAAACTGACACTTGTCATTTGAGAGCATCCCATCCTCCGAGGACTTTGAGCGAAAATCATCAAGTGAGGAAAACCCAAACCCAAACACCTACAAACCCCAAGTGATTGAGCATCATTGAAGAGATTGATCTTGCATGGATCCGATTCTTGTTGCCTTTGAAGACTGTGCTTCTTCCAACCGGTTAGGCGTCATGGTCTAGAGCATCCAAGAGGAATTGTGGATCGCCGAGTGACCAAGTTTGTGAAGGTTCGGAAGTCACCTGAAGACTTACCACAAGTGATTCGGCGTGGTCTGTGTGACCTTAGCTCAAGGGGAATACGGTGAGCACTGAGGTCCTGAGCTGCGTGTTCAGGATTGGGTGTCCGAGATCGTGTGTCCTCAGGTTTAAATATCTAGCCGCCCTAACCAGACGTACAACTAAGACAGCAGTTGGAACTGGTCTACCAAATCATTGTCTTCACCAAGCTTACTGGTTCTATTTCCTCAACTCTTTCATTTCCTCATAACTGTGTTGTGTCCTTGTTCATATCTGTGCTTGAAGACTTTGACTGAAGATTTTCTCAATTTCCTCAGTTTAATTTCTTCAGTCTGTTTGTCTTCATCCCGTGTTATCCTGTGCTTACGCTTTATGTACTCTGTGCCTGTCTTCATTTCATCATGATGACTATGCTTGTGTTCTGTTATGTTTACTTTTGAGTACTTATTCCGCTGCTAGTAGTTCTTCGCTAAGGAATTTCCTCACCCGCAAATTCCTCAGTGCAGAATTCATAAAAATCGCCTATTCACTCCCCCTCTAGTTGATATAACGCACTTTAATTGGTATCACAACAAGGTTCTCCCTTGTTTTGTGTGATTTTGGTTTAACCATCTGGAGTTTTAGTTATGTCGACCACAGGTATGATCAAGGTCTTTGCTGGGTGTCCTACCTTCGATGGAACAGACTACCCCTACTGGAAGAATAAGATGCGAATGCATCTTGAGGCAATTGATAACGATCTTTGGTGTGTTGAGGAAAATGGTGTTCCCTCAGTCACACCTTCTCTAAATGCTGCTGATGTGAAGAGATTCAAGCAACTTGATTCTCAAGCGAAGAATATCATATGTGGCCATCTGAGCAAAGGACAGTACGGAAGAGTGAGTGCTTTGGAAACTGCTAAGCTTATCTGGGATAGACTGTCCAAAGTGAATGAAGGAGTCTCAACACAGCGTGACTCGAGTTATGCTTTTCGCAATCTCTTCAACCGCTTCAAAAGACCCGACAATGAAAATGTTCAAAAGACCTTCGATCGCCTAACTGACATCTCAAATGAGCTTCAAGCACTTGGTGCCACTGACATCACCGACCATGAGGTGGTGAAGAAATTGCTGAGATCGCTTGATTCCTCATTTGACACTCTGGCATTGATGATACAAGAACGTGCTGATTACAAGTCACTTGATCCTGCTGATATTCTCGAGAGGCTAAATACTCATGAGTTCCAACTTGTTGAAAAAGAGATCTCTATGGTTTGAGCTATGGCAGATCACGTGCACTGAAGGCCAAGGCAGTATCTGAGTCTGAAGATGAAGACTCTGGTAGTAGCCTTGGTGATCCTGAAGAACTAAGCCATCAGCTAGCACTGCTCATGAAGAAGTTCCAAAAGTTCTCAAGACGTGGTCGCTTTGGAACACCCGCAAGGAGCAATGATTCCTCATCCAGTGACTACAAGAGGAGGCTCTATCACAAATGCAAGAAACCTAGATATTACATTCAAGATTGTCCTCAGTGGGAAAAAGAATCGAAGAAGAAGAAATACAAGGATTACAGTTCTGATGATGCGAAGAAAAATAAGAAATCCTCAAAATCTTCATCATCAAAAATCTCAAAATCCTCATCTCACAAGAATAGCAGCTCCAAGAAGGCTAGGGCATTCATTGGCAAGGAAATGGACTATGAGGCTAAATCTGAAGAAAATGAGGAAGAGGAGGCATCTAAGGAGTCCGAATCCGGAGTGGTGAGCCTAGCCCTCGCTACTGCATTCGTCAGCAAGTCTATCTTCAACACTGAAGAAAATGACCTCACCAACAAGGCTGATGAAGGCGATGATGACTACGCTCCCACCTATTGCTTCATGGCAAAGGGTGCCAAGGCACTCAAATATACCTCCTCTGAATCAAGTGAGAATGAATCTGATGAAAACCTTAAGCCCAGCTATTCTAAACTTGCTAAGATGGCTGTAAAACAACAAAGGACTTTTGAAAAGGTTCAAACATGCTAGAAAAAAGTGATGATATGTTGGGTGAAGAAATGCATCGCACTAAAGCCTTGAGTGAAAATCTCCAGAGACTTCAGACTAGGTTTGACAACCTTCAAGGTCATAATAACACTATCTTATCTGATCATGAGAAGCTTTCTTATGAATTTCTTCAAAGAAAGCAAGACCTTGAGAAGCTAAGAGTGAGTTATGAAGATCTTCAGAAGGAGCACTATTCATTACTTGCTCAACAAATCAGCGCTTCTTAGGAAGAATTTGTTCCTCCTTGTTTGAAATGCATTGAACGTGAATCTGCTAATTCTTCACCTGAATGTTCAAATGCTTCTAGTGCTACAAATTCTTCACCTGCCTCTACTATCACTAATTCCTCATCTGAGGACACAGCTAGTGTCACTGACGATGCAGGGCTGAAGGAATTGTACATGACAGGCATGTACAAAAGCCTCAAAGGGCATCAGACTCTTTGTGATGTGCTTAAAAAACAAATCCTCAACAGGAACCCTCGGAAAGAGGGTATTGCCTTTGAGAGGAAACTCAATGCTGATGGTACATATTGGAAGCCTGAGTAGTATCGCAAAACTACATGGGTTGCTACAAAGGGACCTCCAGTTGATCCATCTAACTTATCTGGATTTGCATGTGAATTTCCTCGTTCTGATGATGAGTCATTTGACTCCAACTATAAACTGTTCAAAAATCAGAATGGTGAAGTATTTGCTAGATATGTTGGCACTAACTGCAAGAATGGTTCCACTATGAAAAAAATCTGGATTCTCAAAAGGTGCCTTGAAAGTCTTCAGGTGAATGTCCTCAAGACACCACCTGTGAAGAATAGGAACCCCAGAGCAAATTCTTCATATGGACCAAATTCTTCATGTGGATCCAAGTCCTCATATGAATATCATCGTGCTAACAACTCTGTTTCGCAGGTAAGAGCTAAGGGCTATGAATCTGAGCATTATTCTTCTAATCATCATGTTCATAAGTCCTCGAAGAATTTCTTTGCTTATTCATATGCTTATCCTAACTCCTCTTATGTGAAACGAAATGGACTGGCTTCTATGAGACCTTTCTCGTATGGAGCTCGCAGAGTGATGAACTCTTTGCCACCCCTTCAGATGTGGGTGGTGAACAAAAAGAACTAATCTCTTCTGCAGGGTCAGGTCTCCAGACGTATGTAATCGTCTGAAGAATCTGCTGGAGACCTGTGTATGCCTGAAAGGACACGGGCTAATCATGAAGAAATGAACTTTCATTTCTCATGTCCTCATACTGCTTTATCTGTTCTTTTGCTTGATGAAATTGATCTGATGAATTGATGTCATATTCTTCACTGATGAAGTATATGAGTTCATAAGTTGCACTAATTCATCTGTAGGATGATCAACCCAAAGCCACTAAGTGGGTCCTTGTTAGTGGATGTACAAATCACATGGCTGGTGACAAGAATCTATTGATGGATGCTCCATTATCTCCATCGCATCTGAAGCATATCATCTTTGCCGACAAAGGCAAAAGTTAGGTATTGGGTCTAGGTAAGGTTGCGATCACAAAGGATCGACACATGGACAAAGTCATGCTTGTCGAGTCCTTAGGATACAACCTCATGTCTATCTCAATGCTTTGCGATCTTGATATGGTTGTTGTCTTTGGCAAGTACCTTTGTGTTGTGGTTATGGAAGCTGACAATTCCAAAGTCTTTGAAGGCTTTAGGAGAGGAGACCTGTATATTATTGATTTCTCTACAGGACCACAACCAGCCGTGTGCCTACTTGCAAAAGCTTCAGAAGGCTGGCTCTCGCATCGACGACTTGGTCATGCAGGCATGAGGAATTTGCACACGCTTGCGAAGAAGAAGCATGTCATTGGCATCGAGAATGTCAAATTCCTCAAGGATCACCTATGCGGAGCCTGTGAAGCTGGGAAAATGACAAAGGCTAAGCATCCAGCGAAGACTATCATGACCACTACTCGTCCATTTGAATTTCTTCACATGGATCTCTTTGGTCCTAATCATTATTATGCAGTTACAAATGATGCATCTCTATATGGCTTTACTATTGTTGATGATTACTCTCGATACACATGGGTACACATTGTTACTTACAAACATGAAGTGCAGGAAGTCTTCAAACAATTTTCCTCGAGGGCCTCAACCAACTTTGGTGTGAAGATCTAGCACATCAGAAGTGACAATGGAACCAAGTTCGAGAATTCTGGTCTAGATGACTATCTTGATGAACTTGGTATTACTCATGAGTTATCTTCTCCTTATACTCCTCAGCAGAATGGCGTCGTGGAGCGCAAGAACAGGACAATTGCTGAGATGGCTCGCACTATGCTTGATGAATACAAAACGCCTCATCGTTTCTGGATTGAGGCAATTGATACTGCGTGCCACATCATCAACAGAGTATATCTTCACAAATTCTTCAAGAAGACTACCTATGAACTCCTCACTGATAAGAAACCCAATGTAAGTTATTTCAAAGTCTTTGGTGCTAAATGTTGGATTAGAGATCCTCATCACAACTCAAAATTTGCACCGAAAGCACATGAAGGTTTTATGCTTGGTTACGGAAAGGACTCGGACACCTATAGAGTCTTCAACAACGTTCTTCACAAGGTTGTTGAAACTGTAGATGTGCGGTTCGATGAAACTAATGGCTCGCAAAGAGAGCACCTACCTACTGTGATAGATGAACCAGCACCTGAGGAAACTATCAAGTTCAAGGCTACTGAGGATGTCATTCCTACTAAAGAATCTGATGAAGAATTCATTCTAGAACATGAAGAACGTCGAGCTAATGCACCTGACGAAAATACTGAAGAAAATGGTGCTGAAGAGATCAAATTCCTCAATGACAACCAGCTCAGCCTCGTATTGCAAAAGAAGTGCAAGTTCAAAAGATTATCAATGACATCAAAGCACTAGGTCCTCTCACACGCTCAAAAGCTTCACATTTATCTAACTTTTGTGGGCACTATGCTTTTGTCTCTATCACAGAGCCCACTAAGGTAGATGAAGCATTTCTGGAGCCTGAGTGGATTCAGGCCATGCAAGAAGAATTACATCAGTTCGAGCTCAACAATGTCCGGGAACTGGTCAAACGTCCAGATCCTCGAAAGCACAATATCATTGGCAAAAAGTGGATCTACCGCAACAAGCAAGATGAAAATGGCCTTGTGGTGAGGAATAAGGCACGGCTCGTAGCTCAAGGCTACACACAGGTTGAAGGAATTGATTTTGATGAAACTTTTGCACCTGTTTCTAGACTTGAGGCTATTCGCATATTACTTGCTTATGCTAACCATCATGATATCACTTTATATCAAATGGATGTGAAAAGTGCATTCCTCAATGGTAAGCTTTAGGAAGAAGTATATGTTGCTCAACCCCCGGGTTTGAAGATCCAAAGAACCCTGACAATGTCTTCAGACTCAACAAGGCCCTCTATGGCCTCAAGCAGGCCCACGGGCGTGGTATGATACCTTGAAGGAATTCTTCATGTAGAAAGGCTTCAAACCCGGTTCACTCAACCCTACTCTTTTCACTAAATCTTATGATGGTGAATTGTCTGTGTGCCAAGTATATGTTGATGATATTATCTTTGGCTATACTGACCAACGTTATAGTGATGAATTTGCCTACATGATGAGTGAAGAATATCAAATGTCTATTATGGGAGAATTAAAATTCTTCTTAGGTCTTCAAATTCATCAACAACGTAATGGCATATTCATATCTCAGGAGAAATACCTCAAGGATGTACTGAGGAAATTCAGCATGCAAGATTGCAAAGGCGTCAAAATTCCTTTGCCCACAAATGGCCATCTGTGCACTGATGAAAATGGTATTAACTTCGATCATAAGGTATACCACTCCATGATTGGTTCTTTATTGTACTTATGTGCATCTAGGCCAGATATAATGCTTAGTGTTTGCATGTGTGCCCGATTTCAAGCTACACCGAAGGAATCACACCATAAGGCTGTGAAGCATATTCTTCGATATCTAGCTCACACACCAACACTAGGATTATGGTACCCCAAGGGCTCGGCTTTTGATCTCATTGGATATTCTGACTCTGACTATGCTGGTGATCGTGTGGACCACAAGTCAACATCTGGTACATGTCATTTCCTCAAACGATCTTTGGTCTGTTGGTCCTCGAAGAAACAGAACTGCGTATCACTATTTACTGCTGAAGCTGAGTATATTGCCGTTGGTTCTTGCTGTGCTCAATTGCTATGGATGAAGCAAACTCTCAAGGACTACGGCGTCAACATGAAGAATGTGCCTCTCTTCTTTGACAATGAGAGTGCCATCAAGATTGCTCACAACCCAGTTCAGCACTCGAAGACTAAGCACATTCAGATTCGTCATCATTTTCTTTGTGATCATGTGTTGAAGGGCGACATTTCTATTGAGCATGTGAAGACTGAAGAATAGCTAGCCAATATCTTCACAAAGCCCTTGGATGAGAAGAGATTTAGCAAGTTGCGGTGTGAGCTAAATATCCTAGAATCTTCGAATGTTCCTTGAAAAGGACACTCATCCTAACACTTATGCAAAATTGATGAATTAGATGTGCAACACATGAAGAAACATTTTTCTTCAATTAATGAAGAATAACACTCTAAGTGTGAAGAAATTAACGAATAATTTGATTCTCAGAACCCTACGATAATTGTACGCGGTGTCTGAAATCATCATTCTTATACGGTGGGTAACACCACCACCAAAAGTTGAAATTCCTCAGTTGTTCAAATTCTTCAACTTTGCATTGTCTTCACTGTTTCCGTTGTTTTTCTTCATTGGCTATATATTTATATATGAGTTTATGTGCTCTACATCATTCACTTATGGCTACTTCTTCAAGTTGGTTTTTCTGCTAAGTGAATGTGATCGGACCCTTCCCCCTCTATGCTATACTCAACCCAATCTGTTCACAAATTCTTCATGTGCGTTCTATTTGAAACTCGTTCAAAATCTTCACTGTGTCCTTGTCAGCTGAAGAAATTGCGAATGGAACTTTTAACTTATCTTATCCAATTTTTGGGCGTTGCCGCTCAAACCATTCCGCATCCCACGACATACTTATCCACTCACCCACGATCTAACACGATCTCCAGTTCTCAGTACGTGGGTGACACATGTCATGCGACGGAGAAGGGTCAGGGGAACGTTCGTCCAAATTCTTCAGGAGAACAGTTTTTCACCATGGCTATAAATACCCCTCTCCCCTTCCTCACTTCTTTTACTCTGCTCGACCTCTCTCCAACTCGAGCTTCTCAAACCCTAGCACCGCCGCTACTTCATCGTCGCCGGTGAGGAAGAGCTTCACTGCCTCGACCTCATCGCCGCCGTACTCGCGTCGGCCACGGAAATCTTCACTCCGCCGCCGCCGTAGCTGTCTTCCTTCGCCAAGTTAGGGCGTGGAAGATCTACACTGACGAACTTCACATCCCCACATTCCATTTCGTCGTGTTCTTCGTCCAGGGTAATTAAAAGTTACTTTTACTGCCCTTGTTGATTCGAATGATTATCTACAAAATCTTCAAAGGTGTTTTTCTTCATATCTTCACGCACTAAAACACCTCTCATATCATTTGTACTTGATTCATTTCTCTAAGCTGCGAATTTCTCTTCAAGATTCCTCAATTGTGCGGATTTCTGATCTGTACAACTCTGGAACCTAGGACTAAGAACGCTTAGTGAAATTCTTCAAGACTTATCTGGTCAAATTCCTCAAACTTGTTCTTTATAAAACCTTCTGAGAATGCATATGACCTCTCCAAATTCCTCGCAACTATACTCTGTTCACAGGTACTCATGCCAGCTGCTGAATCACTAGGTTCTCATCAACATAACTCATTTGCAGCGTTCCTCGAAGAAAAGTTGCATACTTCTTCAGAGAATTCAATTGTTCAAATTCCTCAACTGAAGAAAATGGCTGACGGTAAGAAGCCATAGAAAGGAGGAAAGAGGGCTGAGGTCAACACAATGTTTGAGATCCCTGATGATATATATGCTGGGTACTGCACACCTCCTGAGGAAGAAAAAAATCAGCGCAAGGTGTGCATTCAGAAGATAGAGAGGAGATGTGCTAGAGAGTGGAGAGAGTACATATATGTCACTCCCAAATACATGAAGAAATTCACACTCAATCCTCCATGCCCAAGACCTCCATTGGCACCTGGCCAAATAGCTGATCCCACCAGCCTCAAGCATGGTGAGGATTATCCTGATGAATGGGCTAAGCGCCAAGCCAAGTTGGCTAAACAAGCCAAAGAAGCTATGAGGAAATTCAACGAAGACTCTGCTGCTGCCGCTGAGGCCTCTGTCAAGCCTAAGAAGCCTGCGCACAAGCCAAGTGCTTCACCTTCAGTGGTTTCAAGGCCAAGTTCCTCAGCAATGCCCTCACGGCCAGAATCTTCAAAGCCCTCAAGGCCAACTTCTCATGTTGCTCCCGTTCCTCCCAAATCCTCAGCTCCTCACAAGTCCTCAGCTGCTCCGACAAAGTCCTCTGCACCTGTGCATCTCGCCATGTGTCAAAGGACCAGAGGCATCTCAATTGCCTCAGGAGCTTCAGCTAGTTCCTCAGCTGCTCCAAATTCTTCAACGGGACCCTCTCTACGAAAGACAAAGGCCACTGCTGGACGAGGTCCTCGCCCTAGTCCTCAGAAGAAGCAGGTCGCCTTCCAAGTGTCGTCTGAAGAAGATGAAGATGATGATGATGAATTTGCTGAAATCATCAGAGATAGGCAAGTCAGGGCCGTAGAGCCAAGGGAACATATGTGCCACTACTTTTGGATCCAAAGTTGATCCTCGAATACATTGATGTTTGGCACAAGGACCCCAACACTCCCATGCCTGACTTCAAGATGACTCCTGGCCAAAGTCACATGCTGACCCACTTCATACAAGAAGAAAAATGGAAATATGAGAAGGCCAGGCAGAGCAAGAAAGTGCAGTACAAGAAGGAGCGCTATCTGAAGAAAAACGTTGTCTCTATGACAATTGAAGAACTTGTCGCTATTCAAACTGAGATCAAGAAAACTCAATGATGAATTTGACGCATACCGCGCTGACTGGCTTGGAGACAAGGTGCGCTTTGTGAAACTTGTGGATAACTTCACCTCAAATGTTGCAGCCCCAACGCAACAGGAAGTTCCTCAGGCTGAAGTATCTGCTCAGCCGACTAAAGAACATGCCAGCACCGCTGATGAAAATCAGGCTGCTGAAGAAAATGTGAGTTCCAGGGCTGATGACTGCATACCAGCCGCTAAAGAAATTGCCAGGGCATCCACTATTGGTGCGCCTGAAGAATATGAAGAAATCAGGGCAACCACATCAGTTGTGCCTGAAGAAAATCAACCAGATTCCTCTGCACCTCCTGCGCCAACACCAACTCCGATCCTTCCATCTGCATTAGATGTGAACAAAACCAAGGCTGCAGAGCGTGCAACAGTGAAGAAAAGGAAAGCATCATGTAACATCCCAAATTTTCAATTTGGAATGTTATACATTAGATCATCATGCATATCATATTTTACTTTGCATTTTGGTTGATCCTAGAAATTCTACGCAACTCAATGACCCACGGAGAGAGTTGGGGATTTCGTTATTTTCATATTTGAGTTCTCTCAAATTTTGAGAATAGGATCATTTGATTTTATTTATTTTATCATCAATTATTTCTATTACAAAAATATGAGAGAGGGAATAAAATGACTTTCCCAAAATAAAGAAATATTGAGGATTTAATAATAAAATCAAATAAGATTTTATTTTGCAGTTTTTCGGTGTTTTATTTGAATTTAGGAAAAAAGTGCGTTTTTCAAAATTGCATTTAGGGCCCAAATAAATGTTCACCTTGTGCGGCTTGATTTTAGAAGCCCGTGAAAATTTATTTCGGAATTTTTGGAGTCCGTTTAGTATTTCTTTTTATTTTTCTTCCGAGCGGAATAATTAAAAAAAACGAACCTACTTCGGGCCATACCCGAGCGCGACACCGCCCGGGGGCAGCCTTTAAATAGCGCCGCCCCAGCCCATCAGCCCCGCCTCGATCCACGCGCGCCGCCGGAGCCGCCGCCGCCGACGATCCCGCCGCCCGAGGTTCGTCGCGCCTCGTTTTCCGTGCCAAAAAAAGAGAATTTTTTTTCAGCGTTCGTCGTTTTTCTTTTTCTCGGATTAAATCCGCGATTTTTCTGATCACGATTCCTGATCCGATTTTCATTTTAGTTTAACTTTTAGCTCGTTTATCGGAATTAGGCGATTCAAGCGCCTAGAGTTTCGTCTCGAAACCCTCTATCCGTTTAACCAACTTAAACAAGATTTTGCTACTGTAAAATTTGCCCTAGATCCACATTAGTAGAACGAAGTTGTTTTCTTTCGCCGTTTGTCTTTCGTTGCTTCGTTCGATTTGATTCTTTTTGCCAACCGGAGTTCTTAAGTTGAACCTTCTGGTTAGATCTCTTATTTGAGTTTTACCTGTGCATTAGATGAGTACTTATTGCATGCTTGTTTGTTTGTCTGCGATAGAGTACCCGGAGTGCGCCGCCTGTTACTTCGAATCGTTAGGTTTCGCGGATCATCAGCAAGGCAAGTAACACTTTGATCATACCTTTTCTACTACCCAGTTTTATTGCATTAGATCAATCCTCACACATTGCATGATTAGGATCTAATTAAATTGTAGGATGGGAAGTAGATGAGGTAATACCTATTACCTGTTATTATCAAACCTTTGGGAGTTACTTCTACGTTTGCTTGTTATGCCATGCTATGCTAGTAGACGTGGATTGGGTGAGTGATATCCATGACAGATGTGAGAATGTTAATTAATGGTTTATCTAAGGTGGCAACTTAAACACACATCTGGGTGGATTGAGGCACCTAGGTATTCCAGGACTTGCCTGTTTTCTTTTGGACCGCCATCCAGGCTCAAAGGGATCATGAGACTATTCATACTAGAAACTTCCGTGTGCAGCCACAAGCTATTATGGGCTCTAGCATAGTTGACTAAGTTGTGTGAACTCTTACACTGGTAGACTAGCAGATGTAGGGGATGTAGGTGGTACGGTCTACCCGATCGTAAGGTGCTAGCGCTTCTGAAAGACTATGTCTCGGTCATCCGTCTTCTCAAACACCCTGTAGTGCGAGAAAACAAACAGAGGCGATCGAGTCTTGTGGGGAAAAGTGCGCAAACCTCTGCAGAGTGTAATAAACTAATCATGGTTAGTCGCGTCCCCGGTTATGGACATCTTGAGTATCTAGTACTTGGATTTTCATGTGAATCTCAACATGTTACTCTAAATTAATTTTGTTGGGTTATGTTTAATGATGATTCTTAATTGGGATTGAGAATGCTGTCAACCATTCTCAATGTTTAACAACCACCATGATAGTAATTAAATTTTATTCCTTTGAAGTAGGGGAAAATTGGCTTTACACAAAACTGTAACCATAGAGCTTTCCACCAGCCAAATATGCATATACTATAGCCGTTTCATTCCATTATTCTCTATGTGTTACCTTGCCAGCATATTCCATGTGCTGACCCGTTTCGGGATGCAACGTTATTGTTGCAGACTTTTCAGACGAGGATTAAGGAGTTTTTAGGTCGTGGTTCTATACTCAGTGATGCCGTTGGAGTTGATGGACTCACTTATCTTCCAAGCCTTCCGCTGTTATCGTTAGTAGATGGCCTTAAGCCATATTTGTTGTAATAAGTTCTCTTTTGAGACACTCAATGTAATAAGTGTGTGATTGCTACTCTGCTATAAATCCTCCGAGTACTGTGTGGTGTCAGCATTACTGATCCAGGGATGACATTGGAGCACAGAGATCAGACTGTTTGAGGTATGGTCGCTACAGAGATGGTATCAGAGCACACGCTGACTGTAGGACACAACCACTAAGCTAAAGACCTAGATCACTATTCACTCTCTTCTCTTCTGACCTCTCATCTTTTCTACTCTTTAGGATGGCGGATGCAAGGAACAAGTTCGCACAACCGGATGAAGATACACCCTTTGGACGCCACTTGAAGTAAGTCACTAGATACCTGAACATAGGAGTACCAAGTTTCACAAGAACCTACAACGCCACTTTACCTGAAGAACCTTCAAGTTCCAGGAAGGACGTTCATGCCAGTCACTGAGCCCATAGAATTTTCTTTTGATGCACCAACTTGGAATCTAGGAAAGAGCATGGCAGCTCACATCGCCATGGGACGCATTGGAGAAGTCTACCGCAAGGATCTCAAGGATACTATCTACCAGATTTGTGGGCGCCGAGATGAGCACTGGGAGATGATCAGCAATAGGAAGGATAGATCCATTGCAGCTTTTATCCAGGAGCTAAACCAGCACATTCAACGACAGGAGAACCAGATGTGCGCCGACATGATAGATCTGAAGAAGGCTAAGACTAGAATCAAGGAACTGGAGGAAGAACTCAAGGCTACACGTGAAGATTATGAAGAGGAAATTGAAGTATTGGTGGAGAAGAATGACGACCTGATCAGGAAGATTGGAATATTTATGGGAGACCCTATGCCAGTTGATGAAGACGAAGAACCCCAGGAAATTAGCCCGGAAGACTACATCATCATCGATGGCACCGACTCGGAAGTAGATAGTAGCGATGAGGACTATGTTGATGAAGCTGGAGCAGATATTATGGAGTCAACAACCGAAGAATATTTCTAGTAGACCACCTCATCAGTAGTAGTAGTCCACCATGTAAATATAGTGGTCCGAGCACTTTTGCGATAGATAGATCGATTGTATGCCCTTGTTTGATTGATTGAAGGGAATTGTTTGTTTTGCCTCATGTGCATATGGGTACTGTTTTCTCTTTAGACCCCCTCTATTCTTATATCTCATCTTTTCTAAACCCTAAGATGCCTCCGAGACGTGACCCCGGATTGGCCTTTCCACCGGAGCTCACCCAGTTGATCCAGCAGCAGAACACATTGATGCAGTTGCTAGTCCAGAATCAGAATCAGGGGAACAACAACAACAACAACCCACCACCACCACCCCCACCTGTTGACCACTTAGCCCATTTTCTTAGGCTGAATCTGCCGGTGTTTTCCAGTAGCACTGAGCCGATAGTAGCAGATGATTGGCTCTGCAAGACAGCTAGGGAGTTGACCACAGCAGGATGCACAGATGCGGAGAAGGTGAAGTTTGCCGCACATCAGTTAGAAGGACCCGCAGCATCATGGTGGGAGAAGTTCACAGCCACTTTCCCAGTCGACACTGTCACATGGGACCAGTTTCAGCAGGCTTTTCGTACCGCACACGTTTCAGCAGGAGCTATGGCCATGAAGAAGCGTGAGTTTCGCAACTTGCGCCAAGGAGGAAGGACAGTTGGCTAGTATGTGGAGGAATTTAGTAAGTTAGCACGTTATGCACCAGATGACATCGCTACGGATGCAGCGAAGCAGGAGAAGTTTTTAGAAGGACTGAATGATGAGTTGAGCATGCAGTTGATGGTAGCCACCTTCAACAACTACCAGGAGTTGGTAAATCATGCTCTTATGATTGAAGGGAAGCAGCAGCAGATTAAGAATAGCAAGAGGAAGTATGGACAAGGGAAGTATAATTCAGGAGCTCAGCAAAAGCCACGTTTTACCCCTAGACTGGGAGGACATTTTCAGCATACACATGGAGGAGGTAGCTCGCACAATCACAATGGCACCAAGAATGGTAATGGCAACGGAGGAAGCAACGGCTAGAACCGCACCAACCCCTCAACCCCAGCCAAGAAGGACCTAAGCCAAGTCACTTGCTTTAAGTGTTCGAAGACAGGACATTATGCCAATGAATGTCCTGAATTACAAAATGGAAATAGTAATGGAAGTTCTGGGAAGAAGCCGAACCCTTTCAACAGGGGACAGGTGAACCACGTTAGCGTGGAGGAGGTTGAAGCTCAGCCCGATGCAGTAATAGGTAAGTTTTCGGTTAAGTCATTTACTGCACTCATTCTTTTTGATACTGGCGCATCGCATTCATACATCTCAAGGGGATTTGTGGATAAGTATAACCTACCAACCCAAGCCCTTAGGTCACCCATGTTAGTAACCTCGCCCGGAGCAGAGTATGTGGCTAGTCTATGGTGTGATCGGTTACCATTAAGGATTGGTAACTACGTTTTTCCCTCAGACCTAATAGTATTGGGATCCCAAGGATTGGATGTGATATTAGGCATGGATTGGTTATTAAAGTATGAAGGTAATATTGGATGTGCTAGTAAGTCAATTTTGCTTACCACCCCAGAAGGGAGAAGGATCAAGTATGTATCCCGGCATGTGCCAAAGAGGACTCAAGTAAATTGCTTAACAGGAGTTGTGCAGGAGGAAGTACCAGTGGTAAGGGATTTCCCTGATGTATTTCCAGAAGAGTTGCCAGGCATGCCTCCGGATAGAGATATCGAGTTTTTGATTGAGCTATTGCCAGGCACAGGTCCAATATCAAAGAGACCATATAAGATGCCGGCAAAGGATTTGGTGGAAATTAAGAAGCAGATTAAAGAGTTACTGGATAAGGGATATATTCGCCCATGTTCTTCGCCTTGGGGATCGCCAGTACTACTAGTGGAGAAGAAGGATGGATCGTTAAGGATGGTTGTTGATTATCGAGGATTGAATGAAGTAACGATCAAAAACAAGTACCCACTACCAATGATCAATGATCTATTTGATCGATTGCAAGGAGCTACGGTATTTTCCAAGATCGATCTGCGATCAGGATACCACCAGTTGAAGATTCGAGAACAGGATATTCCAAAGACAGCTTTTACCACCAGGTATGGGCTGTATGAGTATACCGTTATGTCATTTGGTCTGACTAACGCACCTGCCTATTTTATGAACATGATGAACAAAGTGTTTATGGAGTTTTTGGATAAGTTCGTCGTAGTGTTCATTGATGATATCCTGGTTTATTCGAAGAATGAAGAGGAACATAAGGAGCATTTGCATTTGGTACTTGGAAAGCTCAGAGAACATCAATTATATGCCAAGTTCAGCAAATGTGAGTTTTGGTTGAAGGAAGTAGGATTCCTCGGACATGTTATATCAGGAGAAGGTATAGCAGTAGATCTCGCTAAAGTTGAAACCGTGACCAAGTGGGAAGCCCCAACAACCGTTGGAGAGATCCGGAGTTTTCTTGGACTCGCAGGATACTACTGGAGATTTATTGAGAATTTCTCAAAGATTGTAAAGCCTATGACTGAGTTGTTGAAGAAGGATACAAGTTCAAATGGACTGAGGAATGTGAGGCTAGTTTCCAGGAGTTGAAGAAATGTTTGGTTACCTCACTAGTGTTGATTTTGCCAGACCAGACCAAGGATTATGAGGTGTATTGCGACGCTTCACGTCGAGGACTTGGAGTAGTGCTTATGCAGGAAGGGAGAGTTGTTTCATATGCCTCAAGACAACTGAAGCCTCATGAGTTGAATTATGCTACGCATGATTTGGAGTTAGCAGCCGTAGTGCATGCATTGAAGACATGGAGACATTTCCTCATTGGAAATCATTGTGAGGTGTACACGGATCATATGAGTTTGAAGTACATTTTCACACAGAAGGAGTTAAATCTCAGACAAAGGAGATGGTTGGAGCTTATCAAGGATTGTGATATGAAATTGCATTATCATCCTGGAAAGGATAATGTAGTAGCTGACGCATTAAGCCGTAAGAGCCATGTCAATACATTAATGACGGGAGAAATACCCAAGGAGTTAGCAGTAAATCTTCGTGAACTATGTTTGGAAATAGTTCCGAGAGGTTATGTAGCAGCAATGGAGATTCAGTCAACCTTGATGGATAAAATCAGGGAAGCTCAGAAAGCTGACAAAGAGATTGCCGCTATAAAGGAGAAGCTGAGCAAAGGAAAAGCTAAAGGATTTCGTGAGGATGAGCACGACACCCTATGGTTTGAAGACCGTGTCTATGTGCCCAATGACCAGAAGATCAGGAAGTTGATTTTGCAAGAGGCACACGACTCACCATATTCGATTCACCCAGGAAATACCAAGATGTATCTGGATTTGAAGGATATTTTCTGGTGGACTGGAATGAAGAAGGATATAGCGGAGTATTTAGCAGTTTGTGATGTATGTCAGAGGGTAAAGGCAGAGCATCAGAAGCCAGCAGGATTGTTACAACCATTGCCGATACCCGAATGGAAGTGGGATAAGCTAGGCATGGATTTTATCACGGGATTACCCAGGACTCGTTCAGGCTATGACTCGATTTGGGTTGTAGTTGATCGATTGACGAAAGTAGCTCAATTCATCCCAGTAAAGACCACTTATACCAGTGCTAAGTTGGCAAAGATATACATGACCAGAATAGTATGTCTGCATGGAGTTCCAAGGAGTATCGTATCGGATAGAGGAACCCAGTTTACCTCAAAGTTCTGGAAGCAGTTCACGAAACCTTGGGAACCAGGCTAGAATTCAGTACAGCTTTTCATCCACAGACAGATGGACAGACCGAGAGAGTCAATCAGATTTTGGAGGATATGCTGAGAGCTTGTGCGCTAGATTATGGATCTAGTTGGGACGATAATTTGCCATATGCAGAGTTCTCTTACAACAACAGTTATCAAACCAGTTTTAAGATGGCCCCTTTCAAAGCTTTGTACGGAAGGAGGTGCAGGACACCACTGTCGTGGGACGAAGTTGGAGACCGCCAGTTGTTTGGACCTGACTTGATTAAAGAGTCTGAACAGAAGGTGAAGTTGATTCGCGATAGGCTCAAGATAGCCCAGTCCAGACAGAAGAGTTATGCAGATTCTAAATGGAAGGAGACAGTTTACGAAGTCGGAGATAGAGCTTATCTTCGAGTATCTCCACTTCGGGGAACAAAGCGTTTTGGAGTTAAAGGGAAGTTAGCACCACGATTTGTAGGACCCTATCAAGTTTTGGAGCGTATGGGAGAAGTGGCCTACAAGTTGGAATTGCCCGAAGGATTGTCAGGAGTACATGATGTGTTCCACGTATCTCAGTTAAAGAAATGTCACGCGGAGATGGCTGACATACCGTTGAGAGACACAGTGCCTTTGGAAACTATTCAGTTGGATAACGATTTGACCTACGAGGAGAAATCAGTCAAGATTCTCGAGTTTTCCAGCCGAGTTACTCGCAGCAAGGTTATCAAGTTTTGCAAGGTTCAGTGGGGCCACCACACGGAGGATGAAGCCACCTGGGAACGAGAGGAAGATTTGCTCAAGGACCACCCTCACCTATTTTCTAGCCAACCTGAATCTCGAGGGCGAGATTCATCTTAAGGGGGGTAGGTTTGTAACATCCCAAATTATCAATTTGGAATGTTATACATTAGATCATCATGCATATCATATTTTACTTTGCATTTTGGTTGATCCTAGAAATTCTACGCAACTCAGTGACCTACGGAGAGAGTTGGGGATTTCGTTATTTTCATATTTGAGTTCTCTCAAATTTTGAGAATAGGATCATTTGATTTTATTTATTTTATCATCAATTATTTCTATTACAAAAATATGAGAGAGGGAATAAAATGACTTTCCGAAAATAAAGAAATATTGAGGATTTAATAATAAAATCAAATAAGATTTTATTTCGAAGTTTTTCAGTGTTTTATTTGAATTTAGGAAAAAAGTGTGTTTTTCAAAATTGCATTTAGGGCCCAAATAAATGTTCACCTTGTGCGGCTTGATTTTAGAAGCCCGTGAAAATTTATTTCGGAATTTTTGGAGTCCGTTTGGTATTTCTTTTTATTTTTCTTCCAAGCGGAATAATTAAGAAAACGAACCGACTTCAGGCCGTACCCGAGCGGGACACCACTCGGGGGCAGCCTTTAAATAGCGCCGCCCCGAGCCGCCCCAGCCCATCAGCCCCGCCTCGATCCGCGCGCACCGCCGGAGCCGCCACCGCCGCCGACGACGATCCCGTCGCCCGAGGTTCGTCGCGCCTTGTTTTCCGTGCCGAAAAAAAAGAGGAAAAAAAAGAAAAAAAATTCGGTGTTCGTCGTTTTTCTTTTTCTCGGATTAATTCCGCGATTTTTCTGATCGCGATTCCTGATCCGATTTTCGTTCTAGTTTAACTTTTTGCTCGTTTATTGGAATCAGGCGATTCAAGCGCCTAGAGTTTCGTCTCGAAACCCTCTATCCATTTAACCAACTTAAACAAGATTTTGCTACTGTAAAATTTGCCCTAGATCCAGATTAGTAGAACGAAGTTGTTTTCTTTCGCCGTTTGTCTTTCGTTGCTTCGTTCAATTTGATTCTTTTTGCCAACCGGAGTTCTTAAGTTGAACCTTCTGGTTAGATCTCTTATTTGAGTTTTACATGTGCATTAGATGAGTACTTATTGTATGCTTGTTTGTTTGTCTGCGATAGAGTACCCGGAGTGCGCCGCCTGTTACTTCAAATCGTTAGGTTTTGCGGATCATCAGCAAGGCAAGTAACACTTTGATCATACCTTTTCTACTACCCAGTTTTATTGCATTAGATCAATCCTCACACATTGCATGATTAGGATCTAATTAAATTGTGGGATGGGGAGTAGATGAGGTAGTACCTATTACCTGTTATTATCAAACCCTTGGGAGTTACTTCTATGTTGGCTTGTTATGCCATGCTATGCTAGTAGACGTGGATTGGGTGAGTGATATCCATGACAGATGTGAGAATGTTAATTAATGGTTTATCTAAGGTGGCAACTTAAACACACATCTGGGTGGATTGAGGCACCTGGGTATTCCAGGACTTGCCTGTTTTCTTTTGGACCGCCACCCAGGCTCAAAGGGATCATGAGACTATTCATACTAGAAACTTCCGTGTGTAGCCACAAGCTATTATGGGCTCTAGCATAGTTGACTAAGTTGTGCGAACTCTTATAGTGGTAGACTAGCAGATGTAGGGGATGTAGGTGGTACGGTCTACCCGATCGTAAGGTGCTAGCGCTTCTGACAGACTATGTCTCGGTCATCCGTCTTCTCAAACACCCTGTAGTGCGAGAAAACAAACGGAGGCGATCGAGTCTTGGGGGGAAAAGTGCGCAAACCTCTGCAGAGTGTAATAAACTAATCATGGTTAGCCGTGTCCCCGGTTATGGACATCTTGAGTATCTAGTACTTGGATTTTCATGTGAACCTCAACATGTTACTCTAAATTAATTTTGTTGGGTTATGTTTAATGATGATGCTTAATTGGGATTGAGAATGCTGTCAACCATTCTCAATGTTTAACAACCACCATGATAGTAATTAAATTTTATTCCTTTGAAGTAGGGGAAAATTTGCTTTACACAAAACTGTAACCATAGAGCTTTCCACTAGCCAAATATGCATATAGTATAGCCGTTTCATTCCATTATTCTCTATGTGTTACCTTGCCAGCATATTCCATGTGCTGACCCATTTCGGGCTGCAACGTTAATGTTGTAGACTTTTCAGACGACGATTAAGGAGTTTTTAGGTCGTGGTTCTATACTCAGTGATGCTGTTGGAGTTGATGGACTCACTTATCTTCCAAGCCTTCCGCTGTTATCATTAGTAGATGGCCTTAAGCCATATTTATTGTAATAAGTTCTCTTTTGAGACACTCGATGTAATAAGTGTGTGATTGCTACTCTGCTATAAATCCTCCGAGTAATGTGTGGTGTCAGCATTACTGATCCAGGGATGACACCGGAGCACAGAGATCAGACTGTTTGAGGTCTGGTCACTACACATCAGCTACTTCAGATTCTTCAGCTCCGAAGAAGATGAAGCCTTTGACCAGCTCGTTTGAAAATCCCATTGATGTTATTCCTCTCTCTACCATGCCATCAAAGGACCTTGTTCCTTTCGATGAAGAATATGTGATCCCCAACGGATCTGATGAAGAAACTCCTTCTGCTATTTCGTCAGAGCAGTTGGATGAAGAAATTGATGTGTATGAGATCCCTTCAACACCTGTCATTTCCTCGCCTCTGCCGCAGTTCACTGCTGAAGAGGCTGGCGTTGAAGAAATGGAAGATGAAGATGTGGACGTTGGCTGCTCCACACCAGTGATGAGTGATGAATTCTGGGAAGTTCAGCGTCCAAACTCTCCAATGTTCACACCATTGCAGCAAATACCTCAGTCCCCTACACAAACTATTCAAATGGGCTATGAAGAAACTCACCCCACTTCATCTGTACGTGAAGAAATTCCAGCCACTAGTGCTGAAGAAACTACTGCTGCTGAACATCTGAAGACGCAGACTGCCACTGAAGGGGAACCAGAAATTCCTCAGCCTGAAGAACCTGTGATTGAGATTCCTGAGGTCGTGATGCAACTCACTTACACTCCTCTACCCAAGCCAAAGGATCCATTCTCTAGGAAGCAAAAATTCAAGGCTGTTGATTTCTTCGGCGAGCACGTATTCTTCACAGACTACAACCCTTATGACTCTGCTCGCATTAGGAAGAGGCATTTCTGGACAGCCAACCAAGCCAATTTCTGTTCCCAGTGTTGTTCAACAAAAACAAAATCTTCTACCATGAGCACATTCCTCACGTGGATATGGAATCTCTGCTGTGCTTCATGCCAGTCCTCAGTGTTCTTCACGACACTGGACTGTTAAATTTCTTCTCTAACATCTGTGATTGGAATGAAGAATAGATTCTTCAATTTTATGCGACACTGCACATCACAGGAGATTCTGAAGATGTGAATTCATGGGTGCTGGACTGGATGTCTGAGAACACTCACTACACAGCACCAGCTACTGAATTGCTTCGTGCCTTACCACTCAGTCCTCCCTTTGAAGAAGCTCGTTGCATTTACAGTGAACCTGAGCTTACAAATCACTACATGCAAGTTTTGTTGAAACCGTTGAAGCCAGGTCAGGCCCCACGAACCAAATTCCTCGTGAAGGAATTACTATATGTGCCCAAAACTGTCTATCGCATTCTAACGAGGACAATGAGTCCCATCAAAGGCCACAACTCATCTGATGGGGAAATTGTTGGCATCATGAAGAATCTGGTATTCAATATCGTTCATGGCATTCCTGTCAATTATCACGATTTCTTCATGAGGACTCTGGCAAATGTTGCACTTTCTCCGTTTGAGCTGAAGCCTTATGCACCTTGGATTATGAGATTCCTCAGGACAAGGTATTCACTCAACTACAAAGCTGATTTTCAGAATCTCCTCAGCTACTTGCCCCCGATTGAAGTCCTCAAGCGGACCTATTCCTTAGTTGATGAAAAGGGCAAGGCACCAGCTGTTATAGATGAAGGCATCCGTCCATTGGATGGACAGTTTCGCAAAGCTTCATCTTATTCCACCAATGATGACTCTGCCGCACATGACTCTGCCAATGCACCCAAGTCTACTCCTCAAGCCACTGCTCCTCGTATGATGACTGATCGTGAGCTTCTGCTTAGCCTTCACCAGAAGGTGGATCAAAATCATAAATGGGTTAAGCGTCAGTTTGGTTCATTTCTTCACAACATGACTGCTACGCACAATGCAGTGAAGAAAAACCATTACTAACTCCATGAAGTTTTTGGTCGCACCTGGGCCATTCTATCACATCTGTATGGTGAAGAAGATCTCAAGAAAATGGGTCTCAAGGAAGATTTTGACTGGTCTGCACCTCCACCGAAGAAATTCAAGAAGGTCAAGGTTCCTTCTTTGGTGTCCAGCTCATATTCTTCATCACGCGATACCGACGAGTACGAAGACTTGGACGACACTGCGGCAGGCCCTTCCATGACAAACAACCCCAACAACGCTGGCGCTCCTTCATCAACTTGATATTCTTCAGGGGCGTTAGTCCTCATATTCGAACCTTTTGGTCATTTGATGACAAAGGGGGAGAATTTTGAGTTATTCTTCAAGCGGGTCTTTCTATATGGGTGTTTTTTGTTAAGTTACAACTCTCGTTCTTCTGAGACTTTATTGGATCGAGTTGAAAACTTAAACCCGATGGTGCTCTGATACTTTTGATATGTTTTTCTGCATGCTTATTCCTCATATATACTATTGCACGCATGCTGAATTACATCAGTCGCCATATTTCATCATGCATTTCAAATTCTTCATTGTGATATGTTAAATGTGTGTATGAATTACAAGATATAGGGGGAGATCTCCATGATTCTACTCTTGAAGTGTGCAATGCTTCAAAAGCAAATACCTCACCATGCACATATTCAGGGGGAGTTCTTCTATATCTTGCAATCAAATTTCTCAATATCAGTATTTACACTTCATATGTTTATCCTTGTTGAAAACTTAACCTATATTGTCATCAATCACCAAAAAGGGGGAGATTGTAAGTGCATCTAGTGCCCCTTAGTGATTTTGGTGTATTGAAGACTTATAGGTTAAGGGACTAATGCGTTTGTGAGTGTACACAGGTCTATAAGTCTATGAGGAGTTTGATATTTACAGAGAAAGTCGACCCCTAAAAATGAAGTTCTTCGACTAAAGACTTTGGATTTCTGAAGACTTCCTAAAGACTTTGAAAGTGAAGAAATTGGTGTGACCTTGAAGACTTGGTATTCATTCGAGTAACATGAAGCGTGAAGACTTTTGTTTTCATAGTTTCATTTTCACTTTCTTGAGTCATAGGAAACACCGTACTGTTAAAGGGGGTCGAGGAAATATTAAGGAAAAATTTCCATGTGATGCTCAACTCAAATCCTACACCTACCAATCCCTTCGAGTGAAGCCATTAGAAATCTCATACAATTCAGTCATATTCTTCAGTGACAGAGACGAAGTTCTTCTGGTCTCTAAGGAATTTGTTCTGACTGAGGAGTTAGGAATTCGCCAGTGCGGATTGCCTACAAAGTGAGGAACATGATAGCCCTGAGGATTTCGCCACTCAAAATTCCGACTGTTGTTGTGCCATGCGCCAGCTGTTCCAAAATATCTATCCACCTAACGGTCTTATCATTGAAGGGCATTTATGTCTTATCATGTCGGGCTGCTCCCTAGGCTATAAATAGCTGCCCCTACAACCACTAGCTGGTTGGCTGCTCTGAGAGAAACTGACACTTGTCATTTGAGAGCATCCCATCCTCTGAGGACTTTGAGCGAAAATCATCATGTGAGGAAAACCCAAACCCAAACACCTACAAACCCCAAGTGATTGAGCATAACTGAAGAGATTGATCCTGCATGGATCCGACGCTTGTTGCCTTTGAAGACTGTGCTTCTTCGATACGGTTAGGCATCATGGTCTAGAGCATCCAAGAGGAATTGTGGATCGCCGAGTGACCAAGTTTGTGAAGGTTCGGAAGTCACCTGAAGACTTACCACGAGTGATTGGGCGAGGTCTGTGTGACCTTAGCTCAAGGGGAATACGGTGAGGACTGAGTGTCCTGAGCTACGTGTTCAGGACTGGGTGTCCGGGACTGTGTGTCCTTAGGTTTAAATACCTAGCCGTCCTAACCAGACGTACAACTGAGACAGCAGTTGGAACTGGTCTACCAAATCATTGTCTTCACGAAGCTTACTGGTTCTATTTCCTCAACTCTTTCATTTCCTCATAACTGTGTTGTGTTCTTGTTCATATCTGTGCTTGAAGACTTTGACTGAAGATTTTCTCAATTTTCTCAGTTCAATTTCTTTAGTCTGTTTGTCTTCATCCTGTGTTATCCTGTGCTTACGCTTTCTATACTCTGTGCCTATCTTCATTTCATCATGATGACTATGCTTGTGTTCTGTTATGTTTACTTTTGAGTACTTATTCCGCTGCTAGTAGTTCTTCGCTAAGGAATTTCCTCACCTAGAAATTCCT
This sequence comes from Triticum urartu, assembly GCF_056163025.1. Taxonomy (NCBI): domain Eukaryota; kingdom Viridiplantae; phylum Streptophyta; class Magnoliopsida; order Poales; family Poaceae; genus Triticum; species Triticum urartu. Next base: position 394,053,943 of record NC_141876.1, on the reverse strand, counting down.
CAGTGAAGAATTCATAAAAATCGCCTATTCACTCCCTCTAGTCGATATAACGCACTTTCAACTTGTACTATTAAAGACGGTAAAGAAAGATGCGACATATATTCTGGTTGCTGAACAAGGTGAAGCGGAATGCTCATATTGTGCCCTCCTCCATGTAGAAGGCACGCACGACTCTAGTCCAACCCCTTGTGATGGTCGACCGCCCATCCTTCACGATCTTCATGAAAACATCTAGATAATCATCATGTTCTGGTAGAAATACTTTAACCTTTGCATGCCCACCAATCATGTTGTTTGAGAGGTAATCTTGAGTAAACTGCTTTGGCAACCACCGCAAAGGAATAAGATTTCAGACATTGTCATCTAACACAACTCATTAGGGGAAGTAAAAAGAAGGCTGCGAAGTTCTTACTTACCATCCTACAGTTTGCTGTTGTCTTGGAGAAAGTGTAAACAAATAGTTTAATTTCCATCTTTGGAGCCATTTTACTAACAATCTTTATCAGCTTCCTCACTTGATGCTGGTTCATGGATATCTCATTGCCCCATACGCAGAAAGGGTCGGAACACGAATCTTTACCAATGACATATGTACCTAAGAGCACCAAGTTAATATTAGAAGCACAATGATGTACTCCCTCCGTCCGGAAATACTTGTTGTAGAAATGGATACAAATGGATGTATCTAGAACTAAAATACATCTAGATACATCCATTCCTTGGACAAGTATTTTTGGATGGAGGGAGTAGTACAACACTCTTTTATAATATGTCTATATACATCCGTATATGGTAGTCCATTTGAAATCTCTAAAAGGAACAAATATTTAGGAACAGAGGGAGTATCTTATAACATCCAATATACTCACATATTAGATGAATTAACATCTTATATTATGGGTCGGAAGGAGTTTAGTTTGTTCTTAAAAATTATGTATTGCTGTATCCATGGGTTACAGTTAGTTTGAGCTAGTTCGGGCTCAAATAGCCCTAAAGTATATCTAAACATGAGGGCTAGTTTGAGCTAGTTGCATCTATAACCCACCCAAAAACTAGTATCCAACCAAAGAGGTGCTAATTGGAGCTAGTTCTCCTGGTGCATTTATTGTCAATCTAACCCTGCCATCCAAACAACTCTTTGGATGGAGTTATTTCAAGGTTAGTAATGAGCTAGAAACTAACTCTAACCTCTAGCTAAGTTGAGTATCCAAACAGGGCTGTGTTATTGCTGTTGCTACTGCTGCTCTTCTAAGTATATCTAGACATCATTAGAACATTAATGTAACACTCTTCCTTGTTGCTATGTAGCCGAGGATTTCATATTTAGACATTAAGTACAATGCATGTTGCTATGTAGTCTCAGATATATTGCATATGGCCCTAGTTAACCTAAGAAAAAATGGGTTGCAGATATATTCAGTTAAAAGTTCGATGCACCGATTAGTCCCTTATCAGCCGCCGGCCTATATGGTACCAGCTACAGATATCCTGAAGAGTGAGCATATATAATCCATGGGATGAAACTAACCTCAATGGAAAACAGTAGTCGTTCCCAAAATTGTCCTGTGTAGGTACATCAAGAAGCATGTTAAGCACAAGAGGCTAAACATCAACAAAAATTACACATGGCAGACAAAATAATCTCCAAAAGATAGCTTCAGTGTGCAGGTTTAAGCATGCTAGTAAAGCAAAACAAGTGGAAAGGTGTGCTAACTACAACAGGCCTAACATGTAACAACAAGCAAACATGGTCATTCAAACTGGTATTGTGCCGATATAAGTACATTGGTTATGGTTAAATAAAAATGGAAAGGCGTGTTAACTACAAGATGCAACAACCAAATGTTGCCATTCATAGTGGTATTGTTGAAACTGGTACTGATGAAATTGAACTTCACAATTCATACTTGCACATATAGAACATCACATTGTGAATAACTGGAATAAATAAGGCATACTACGAACAACCAAAGATAGCATTTGACACTGAACATATGCTAACTAAAGACAACCGAACAGTCAAAAAACTTTAAAGGAGGCATATGCTAGCTATAACAGGCTTAACAGCAAGCAAATATATGCATTCCTATCGATATGTTTAAAACTGGATTGATGAAATGTACTGCTCAATAAATAATTGCACATATAGAGCATCACATTGTGAACAACTGAAATAAACAAATCATGGGTTTCCTCACTTGTCACAAACGGGCTCGTTCTTGTGGGAAGAGCACGGACCCTGGATGCGCTCCATGTTGTCGCAGATGGGCTCCTTCCCCTTGGAAGAGCTTGGCTGATGCGGAGCATCCCAAGATCATCCCCATGGACGCACCCACACCTCCAACGGCACCACTTGGACCAATGACATGAGCCCGAGCCAAGGCTATTGAAGAAAAGGTGAACTCACTCCCCTCCGAACTTCCACTTTCTATGCATGAGACATGGATACTACCTAAGTCCGAGATGTTGTGCATGATTAGGTACCAAGAGGGCCCTCTCAAAGATGCGGATGAAGATGGACAAGTCCCCAAGTCCACGGATGAGGAGAACCAACGGAAGGAGCCAAGATCATCTCCCAGGCCCCGGACATCCGGCCAAGGCCCCGGACGTCCGGCCCCTGGAACGCCTTCCTCTTCAGCTGCTCAACCTCCAAGTGCCTACAGCCCCCGGACATCCGGCCCGCAAGCCTGGACATCCGGCCCTTCCCGAGGTCTCGGACATCCGGCCCCCCTGCCCGGAAATCCAGACAACCACGAACCAGAGAGCAACATGGCCAGCTTCACCAGCCCGGACATCCGGCCCTCCGCGAACGCCCGGACATCCGGCCCTCCGCGAACGCCCGGACATCCGGCCCGACGCCTGGACGTCCGGCCTCCCTGTCTGCGCACAGTAAAGGGCCGAGGCCCGTGTACCCCTTCTACCCCCTAGACTATATATACTCCATCCCGTACAACTTTCTAGGGTCGGCAAATGTTTATCTCATATTTGTGAGAGAGCTTTGCTCATCCACTTGGTTACCTTCTCCTCGGAGATTCGAGCCTCCACCGGAGAAGATCCCCCAAGCGGATTCAAGACCCCTCTTTAGGGAAGAACATCAAGACCTCCTCACGGAGAAGAACCGTTTACCCTTTTGTATCGTCCCTAGTTGTCCGTGGACCGTGTATCGTTCTATGTATCCGAGGATCTAGCACATGTGTGACTTGTTCTTGTTAGTTTGAGGGTTCCTCTTGTGTTTCCCCCTTGTGATTTCCCTCGTTTTCCCTCGTTTCCCTCTTTGTGTTCCTCGTGTTCTTTGCGGGATCCGCTCCTTTCGTGAAAGATCGGGCGATTAGGGTACTACCCTACACCATCCTGGTATCTAGAGCCAGGTTGATCACGATTTCGGAGCCTCCCCGTTGTGTTTCTAGCCTTGTTTTGTTGTTTCTCATCCTAATTCAAAAATTCCCCACCAAAAATAGCCCCAATTTTTTTTGTGATTTGTTGGTGTGTTGAGATTTTTGTTGGTTTGGATCTGTGGATTTGCTTTGTTTTGAGTAGATCTAGCTTCCCATCCTCCCGCCCCCCAATTTCCATCCACAAATTCCTCCGAATTTCGCCCGGATTTAACCTCCCCATGCGGTGTTCATCCCGTTCATCCCTGGATCTAGAGCCCGGACATCCGGCCCGTAGAGCCTGGACATCCGGCCCCACCCGGACATCCAGCCTTCCACCTGGACATCCGGCCCCTGGCAGCAAGATCTCCATCCACCGCCCCGTTTTCCGCCCAATTTCCACCAAATTTTGTTCTGGTGCCCACCATATACCATATATACTTCCGCATACCTCCACCACTTCCGCATAACCCAACCATTTTTGGACTGTTTCGCTCTCCGACACAATTGCTACTTCGAGGTTTGAGAATTTGAGTTGCGGTACCGTATCCTTCTGTGTTTCGGCTATCTAGGTACGGTTCGACATCGACATCGCCGCCGCTCATCTTTGCCACAAACGCATCATCAACAATGACCACCCTGACTACGACTTGGTATTGGTGCCACCATTTTGACACCATACCGGAAGCAAGACCGGTAACCTCATCTTGGTATTGGACATATCATTATTGCCATTACATTGTAGCCATCATTGCCTCACTCCTTTGCGTTGCTTACCCATCGAGACTAGCCATTGAGTATTGCCGACAACGAGACTTGTGCACATTAGTGATCATACTTCCCATAGCATACAGACATCATTGTTGCATATCTTGGTATCATCTCTTGTGTCACAAAGTTGACATCGCATACTCATTTGCTTCTTGGTTAGTCAAGCATTGCATGAGAAGAGAGCTCAAACATCAAAGAGCCAAACAAGCTTTTAAGCAAAGAGAAAAGATAAGCAAATACCTTTTAAGCAAGAACCATAGCATCTTTCAACATTAAGATTGTCATACTCAATCATCTTGGATCATATCATAGCAACACCTTGCATATAACATATTTGGGATAAAAGTCGTTGCATTTTTGCTAAGTAGGTTGTGCACAAGTTCTTGTATCCGCCTATTGTGCAATCATGCTAGCGTCTCTCTAGTGTTGTGCAACAAGAGCATTTTTGTGGATTCCACATTTTGGCTCACCCTTGGCTGCACAACCCCACTTACCTTTTTGCGTGTGTGTTTCCGTGTACCTTATATGCTTGGTCTACTTGTTACATTGCATCTTGCGAATCTTTTCCAACATTATTGAAGCTCACTTACAATTGCATCAAATTTTGTGCCACCATCCTAACCAAGCTCCACCAAAAGCTTTTACGTGTGTAGGTGTGAGAAACCGACAAGAACTTGTACCAATTGTGCTATTTCCTTGTGCTACATTGGAGTGATCCTCGATCCACTTTCAACTTCGGTCAAGGTACATTTGGTACTCGTTCTTCTCTTTCTACCACTCACATTTGTCTTGGAATGATGGATACGCCAAGTAGTTCTACCAACCCACTCTTCATGGAGCAAGACGATGACATGAACTCCGTCATCACCAAGAGTCAACTCTTTGGTGCACAACGTGCTTTGCATCAAGAGCAACAAGCTATGAGTGAACGCATCGACAACCTTGCCGCCGACTTGCGACTTTCCGAGCAATGTACAAGGGAATACTTCGACCACAATCTCGACGATTACAAGCAAGAGAATGATGCAAGGATGGACAAAATTCGTGCTTTGTTTCTCAATCGCTCGTCTTCCACTTCAAGAAGGAGCCGTTCAAGCCGCCACTCCGATTTCACCCTCTCCGGCTCAAGTACACCGACATCGAACACTCTTCGTCAAGCCGCGTGCACCAACCTTCAAGCAAGCCTCAATCCCCTACGAGACACCGACTCTCAAGAGTGCCGACAACGTCAAACTCAAGAGGCCTTTGCGCTAGCACGAGAATGGCAACGACAACGCCAACATGAAGAGGAAGAGCGAGCGCGTCTACACCAAAATGCTCAAGATGCCGAGGCACAACGTCAAGAACAAAAACTCCGTGACGGTCAAGCACTTGCGGCGCAACAAGCTCTACGCGATTCGAGTCGAGCCGTTGCTGACCGAAGCTGGCAAGCCCGTGAACAAGAGGAAGCATTTCATGAAGAAATTCAAGAATGAAGATTTCAAGCTCGCGTGCATCGTCAAGTTCCTCCTCGAGCTCGACAAGCTCCTCCACAAGCTCGCCAAGAACAACCAGTCAATCAAGAGCATGAAGACAATGGAGATCCTCCACGACAAGAGCAACATGACGATAACAATCCTCCGCGACAAGAGCACCACGAGTTGCACAATCATTAACAACATGGGCGTCATCATCCCCGACCCCAACACAATGAAGAGCAACGTTATGGCAAACTCAAGTTCACCATGCCCAAGTTCAACGGTAGCAACGACCCCGAAGAGTACCTTTCATGGGCATTGAATGTTGACAAGATCTTCCGTTTGCACAATTTTGAAGAAGAGAAGAAGATCGCGATGGCATCCCTTGAGTTCCAAGATTATGTCCTCATTTGATGGGAACAAATCATAGAGCGCCGAGGGGCAAGAGGTGAACCACCCATCACTATTTGGGCGCAAATGAAGGATGTCATGAGAGCACGCTTCGTACCTACCTACTACAACCACGACCTCTTCAAGAAACTCCAACAACTCAAGCAAGGAACAAAGAGAGTTTAAGTATACTACAAGGAGATGGAGATTGCAATGATAAGAGCCAATGTCACGGAAGATGATGAGCAAACAATGGCACGTTTCTTGAACGGACTCAATCACCCTATCAAGAAGATCGCCGACTTCCAAGCATACTCAAATCTCATCGAGCTAGTGCACCAAGCTACCAAAGCGGAACGCCAAGTGCAAGATGATTTCAAGTATGCCAAGTTCTCATCCAAGTCCTACGGCTTCTCCAATAACCAAGCTTCAACGACTCCAACGCTGACTACAAGACCTTCTACTTCCAACATCGACAAGTCGACTTCCAAGAAAGCTTCGTCACCTACAAGCCATCCTCCTACGAGCAACTTCAAGCCAAGAGCTTCATCATCATCAACTCCAATCGACGAGACCGTCAAGACGACTTCCTTCAAGTGTTTCACATGCGGAGGCTAAGGCCACAAGTCCTACGAGTGCACCAACAAGCGAACCATGGTCTTGTAACGCCCTCGATGCGGCTATATCTCCCACGTGTCGAAGCACGACTTAGAGGCATAACCGCATTGAAAGAAATGTCGCAAGTAGGTAATCTTCACACAACCATGTAATACATAAGGGAAAAAGATACATAGTTGGCTTACAATCGCCGCTTCACACAATACATGAATAAAGTGTTACATTCATCCAAAAACACTCAAGGTCCGACTACGGAACCAAAATAAAAGAAGACTACCCCAAGTGCTACACATATCCCCGATCGACCCCAACTGGGCTCCACTACTGATCAACTAGAACGTAACAACACAAAGGACAAGATCTTCATCGAGCTCCTCCTTGAGCTTGGTTGCGTCACCTGCTCGGTATCGACGGCACCTGCAAACTGGGCTTGGAAGTAAACTGTGATTCACGGGGACTCAGCAATCTCACACCCTCACGATCAAGACTATTTAAGCTTATGGGTAAGCTTAAAGGTATGAGGTGGAGCTACAGCAAGCGACTAGCATATATGGTGGCTAACATACGCAAATGAGAGCGAGAAGAGAAGGCAAAGCATGTTCAAGAAACTATGATCAAGAAGTGATCCTAGAACAACCTACGTCAAGCATAACTCCAACACCGTGTTCACTTCCCGGACTCCGCCGAAAAGAGACCATCATGGTACACACACGGTTGATGCATTTTAATTAAGATAAACTTTAGGTTTTCTACAACCGGACATTAACAAATTCGCATCTGCCCATAATCGCGGGCACGGCTTTCGAAAGATCAATCCCTGCAGGGGTGTCCCAACTTAGCCCATCACAAGCTCTCACGGTCAACGAAGGATATTCCTTCTCCCAAGACAATCCGATCAGACTCGGCATCCCGGTTACAAGACATCCTCGACAATGGTAAAACAAGTCCAGAAACACTGCCCGAATGTGCCGACAAATCCCGATAGGAGCTGCACATATCTCGTTCTGAGGGCACACTCAGTTGAGCGCTCCGTACAACTAAAACCAAACCTTGAGTTTCCCCGAGGGGGCGCTGCAAAGGGCTCTAGTTTGGACCAACACTCAGAGGAGCACTAGCCCAGGGGGGTTTAAATAAAGATGACCCTTGAGTCCGCGGAACCCAAGGGAAAAAGAGGCTAGGTGGCGAATGGTAAAACTAATGTTGGGCATTTCTGGAGGAGTTTTATTCAAGGCGAACTGCCAAGGGGTTCCCATTATAACCCAACCGTGTAAGGAACGCAAAATCCGGGAACATAACTGCGATATGATGGAAACTAGGGCGGAAAGAGTGGAACAAAACACCAGGCATAAGGCCGAGCCTTCCACCCTTTACCAAGTATATAGGTGCATTAAGATAAACAAGAAAATATTGTGATAACCCAACAATAAACATGTCCCAACAAGGAAAAAACTCCAATCTTCACCTGCAACTAACAACGCTATAAGAGGGGCTGAGCAAAGCGGTAACATAGCTAAACAACGGTTTGCTAGGACATGGTGGGTTAGAGGCTTGGCTTAGCAATATGGGAGGCATGACAAGCAAGTGGTAGGTATCGCAGCATAGGCATGGCAAAAGAGCGAGCAACTAGCAAGCAAAGATAGAAGTGATTTCGAGGGTATGGTTATCTTGCCTGAAATCCCACAAGGAAGAAGAACGAGTCCATGAAGAAGACAAACGGGCGTAGTCGAATGGGTCCTCATAAATGCGATGTTATCGGAACCAACCCGAAGAAGCCACACCGGAAAGAAGCACACAACATAGTAAACAACCAACACATGAACATAGCATGATATGCGGGATGCGGTATGTGATGCATATCCATGATTTGGAAAGGAATGATTGAACCTGGCCTCAACTTGGAAATCCAAGAGTGCCATTGGAAAGGTGATTTGATTTCGGTTGAAATCGATATAAAGATCACCGGAATCAGATGCACGGTTTAGAAATGGCAAGCAAAACAAATATGGCACCGGTCTGCGATTAACAACAAGTAGCCTTCTAAATGCATCAAGAACAACATGCTAAAGCACTCCAACATGACAAAAAAATACATGGCAGGCATACACTCATGATTCTTGACAAAAGATGAACACTGAGATACGGCTAATTCACTAAATAGAAAGCTCAAACAAGCATGGCAAAAGTGCAAAAGATAACAGGTTTCAGGCTTAGTGAAATTAACAGCATGTCAGGAATTTATCATCAGGAAGCAATGTTTAGGGCACGACAACTACATGCTACAGGAACATATCAAGGCAAAGCAAGGCATGGAATGAAGCTACTCAAAGCATATAACAAAAGTCCCTTAGTGACCATGAGCCAAAAGGGATCAGACAATACAATTGCAAGCATGTGAACATAGCAAAAACAAAAACAGATTTAGACTTAGTGAAAAACTGGAGCATGTAAAACAGATATCAAGTAGGCATGTTTATGAGCCCAATGCACTCACCACGAGGCATTGCATGATAATCTAAGAATAAACCCAGCAAATAGACATGGCATAGAAGCTAGATGTAGCAAGAACAACAACATAGCATGCATGGATCAACAACAACAAACTCGGCAAAATTGCTAAACATGTTAACAATCTGCTAGGAACATTTTATAGCAAAAGTAGAGCTCGATTGACTCAAGCTAGGGTGCTCCATAATTGCAAACGAAGACTTGGATGGATAGAGCACAACATTACCTACAAAACATCCTTACTGATCATGCTCAAAAGAGGCACGGATCACTAGGAAACAACATGAACATATGGCATAAAAATAATGACAGGGCAAGGACTTAGTGAAATTCTAAGTCCCTGAAATCAGCATCATTGAGTAAGCTACTTTGCATGCTTGTGCTAGTCACCACAAAGATCACAAAAATACATGGCATACACCCCTGTAAAGATGGCATGGCATTCTTTAAAACACATGCAGAGCTCAGGATCACATCTTGCACACATTAATCATGGCATAAATGACAAAAGTGCATTTGCTGAAACAGATCTGAAACTATCATCACATATCCCTCTTCCAACTGCATTTCGGGCATCAAGATGGGCTCAAATGAAAATGACGCAATGAGATGAAATGATGTACTCGCCGAGACGAACATTTTGATATGCTACACGCACGAATCGGAGCCATGATGAGGAAGTTATGGCATGTGGAAGAATGCAAAAGTATTAGGGTTCGGAGGGAAAAAGTTAACCGGGGGAATTCCAGATCTGAGATCCACGGCACTGTAGCGGTGCGGCGCCCGAGGTTCACCGAAGAGTCGCCGGAACAGGGCGCCGGAGTTGGGGAGGAAGACGGAGCTCGGGGAGGCGCGCATGGTGGCGAACGGCGGCTTGGGGACGCGGGAGCCGGCCGGCGCCTGAGCAGGCGACGGGTCCGGCGGGCGGCGCGGTGGCGCGCCGGCGGGGCGACGTCGCCGGAGCTCGAAGGTTCGGTGGCGGCGGCGGAGACAGGTGCGCGGGGGCGTGGGTGTTGGGGATACACATAACAGGTAGGCCCATGAAGGGTCGAAATATCATGAAGCATGGGGTCCACACAACAGGTGGGTCCAGATAAATTTCATACAAACATATTATCCACTTGGACAAGCAGCATACTATCCACTCGACCAAGCAGCATAGCATCCACTCGGATGACAGTTCACCACTCGACCGTACGACTCACTCGGATATACGAAGACCAGCAGGCAGCAAAGCAGTCGACATCACTCTCATAGTGAGGGCTTGGTAGTGGGCTGGCATTATGACATTCATGCCCCAATTTGTAACATAGGAGGTGAGGGGGTGGTGCACTCTATATAAGTCACCCCCACCACTAGACTAGGGGGGCTTTTTTTCTTCCACCTCTCTCTATTTCCAACCATTAGTCTGAGGACATGGCTCAGGCATGAGATCCGCTCTCCTCTCGCTCTCTCTCTCAATCACACATTGTAATATCCGGATACATACTCCGATGAAACAAAGCCTCTTCGGAGCACGAGACGTAGGGCTGTTATCTCCACCGTGAGAGGCCCGAAGTCGCTAAAACCACCGTGTCACCCGTATGCATCTCGATAGATCATGCTCCTTTATCCTACCCCTCTCTTATTTTGGAATCGTTACCACGACAGTTGGCGCCCACCGTGGGGCATGGCGTCTATCGAGGCATGATGCAGATGGTTATTTCTTCTACCACCAGCGGCACATCGATTCCTGCTGGTACCCTCTGTCCGGCTTGATCTTCATCTTTTAACACATTTTCTATATTGTTCATCTGCAGAACGAGCAAAGCATCGCAAACAGAAGGAAAGCGTACATCCATCCAAGCACGTACAAGGAGAACTATTGGCCTTCAGGTTGGCTAGCCTCCCATCCACATGAGCGGATCACTTGAATCGGCGCAAAAGCGAGAAACCGACTGCGCCTCCATGGACGACCACCGGCGCCATCCGCCCCGTCGTCGTCTTCATCCTTGGCACAGCCGACTGCGCCTCCACGCGCGGCCGTCGTCATCTTCGTCCTTGGCATAGCCGACTGCGCCTCCACGTGCGGTCGTCGTCGTCTCCGACCTTGGCACAGCCGACTGCGCCTCCATGCGCGGTCATCGCTATCTTCGACCTCGGCACAGCTGACTGCGCCTCCATGGATGACCACTGGCACCATCCGCCCGTCGTCGTCTCCGACCTCGGCACCGTCGATTGTGCCTCCGCGCGCAGCTACCGGCGGCATCCTTGTCATCATCGTCTCCAACCTCGTCATTGAGCCACACGCATAACCGTCGTCGCCGTTCACCTCGCCGTCGGCTCCGGCCTCGTGTTCTCAGCTGCTCGCCGGCGACCTCCACGGTGGTAGCGCAGGCACGCGGCGCTCCTACCTCCGGTGACAGTCGCCTGCGATGGTCTCTGTGGTGGAGGCGCGCTGCGGCGGTGACCTTCGAAGCAGCCTCGACCCTCAAGCGACGGCCGTGCGGGATTGAGGGAATAAATATCTGGTAAGTGCATGCATAACGTATGCCATTTAATTGAGCAATAACTGCGTGCAGGAGAAAAGGAATGGAATGACAACTCCCACACATACGCAGGTAATGCGGCTCCACCGGCAATCATTAAGAGCATGCCTAATTAACGTTGGTCTCATAATTCCGTCAAGCATGGATCGATCGCTTCGTTAAGCTAATCGCGTTATTAACCAGCCAATTGACGGGGATTACTAACACCACTTAATCGCTGCGGCCAGAACCAGGCTGTTTCCATGGCTTCCACAGATTCCGCGCCAATTAATTCGTGCATACATGCATGTATGACTATCCAGCCTTCAACTTCATGGCCGTATTTGCTAGTGCTAATTTGCAGGGTCACCCGATGGATCTTTCAATCGGACAGCTGCGAACTAGATTCGCTCAGAGTTCAGACATACGAATTCACTCGGACACAGACTCAAGTTCACTCGGCAGCGGACCCAAATTCACTTGAACTATTTCATTTAGACGCCCCGTGAGTCGCCACTCCGCGGAACGCGTTTGCTTCACTCGGACGCCTGTATATCCTCGCTCGATTGGACATGTCCTCAGCTGCCCAGCACGCGGTCACGAAGCTGCTCGCATAATCATCAACTTGCTTGACTCGGACGCCCCGTGCGTCTCCACTCCGCGGAACGCGTCTACATCACTCGTACGCCCCGCACATCGTCACTTCGCGGGACGCGTCTACTTCAGTCGGACGCCTCGCGCATCGTCACTCTGCCGGACGCGTCTACTTCACTCGGACGCCCCACCCTCATCACTCCGCGGGACGCGTCTACTTCAGTTGGACGCCCCATGCATCGTCACTCTCTAGGACGCGTCTACTTCAGTCGGACGCCCCGCCCTCATCACTCCGCGGGACGTGTTTACTTCAATCGGGCGCCTCGGGCATCATCGCTCCGCGGGGCGCGTCTACTTCTCTCGGACGCTCCGCCCATCGTCACTCCGCGGGACGCGTCTACTTCACTCGGACGCCCCACCCTCGTCACTCCGCGGGACGCGTCTACTTCAGTCGGACACCCCGTGCATCGTCACTCAGCGGGACGCGTCTACTTCAGTCGGACGCCCCACTCATCATCACTTCGAGGGATGTGTCTACTTCAGTCGGATGCCTCGCTCATCATCACTTCGAGGGATGTGTCTACTTCAGTCGGATGCCTCGCTCATCATCACTCCGCGAGACGTGTGTACTTCAGTCGGACCCTCGGGCATCGTCACTCCGCGGGGCGCATCTACTTCACTCAGATGACCTGTGCTTCGTCACTCCGTGGGATGCATCTACTTTACTCGGAAACCCCACGCATCGCCATCGGTTGGTCACCTCATAACCACTCGGCCACCCGACGCGTCGCCAACGGTTGGTCACCTCATCACCACTCGGCCCCTCCATGCGTCGCCACTCAGTTGGTCACATCATAACCATTCGGCCGCCCCGCTCGTCGCCACTCGGTTGGTCACCTCATAACCATTCGGCCGCCCCGCGCGTCGCCATCGGTTGGCCACCTCATCACCATTCGGCCACCCTGCGCATCACCATCGGTTGGTCACCTCATCACCACTCGGCCGCCCCGCGCGTCGACAATCGGTTGGTCACCTCATAACCACTCGGCCGCCCGGCGCGTCGCCATCGGTTGGTCACCTCATCACCACTCGACCGCTCCGCGTGTCGCCACCCGGTTGGTCACCTCATAACCATTCGGCCGCCCCGCGCGTTGCCATCGGTTGGTCACCTCATCACCGCTCGGCCGCCCCGCGCGTCGCCACCCGGTTGGTCACATCATAACCATTCGGCCATCCCGCACGTCGCCATCGGTTGGTCACCTCATCAACACTCGGCCGCTCCGCGCGTCGCCACTCGGTTGGTCTCCTCATAACCATTCGGCCGCCCCGCGCGTCGTCATCGGTTGGTCACCTCATCACCACTCGGCCGCCCTGCGCGCCGCCACTCGGTTGGTCACCTCATTACCACTCAGCCGCTCGGCGCGTCGCCACTCGGTTGGTCACCTCATAACCATTCGGCCGCCCATGCGTTGCCATCGGTTAGTCACCTCATAACCATTCGGCCGCCCCACGCGTCGCCATCGGTTGGTCACCACATAACCACTCGGCCGCCCGGCGCGTCGCCATCGGTTGGTCACCTCATCACCACTCGGCCGCTCCACGCGTCGCCACTCGGTTGGTCACCTCATAACCATTCGGCCACCCCGCGCGTTGCCATCGGTTCGTCACCTCATCACCACTAGGCCGCCCCGCACGTCGCCACTCGGTTGGTCACCTCATAACCATTCGGCTGCCCCGCTCGTCGCCGTCGGTTGGTCACCTCATCACCATTCGGCCGCCCCGTGCATCGCCACTCGGTTGGTCACCTCATAAGCATTCGGCCGCCCCGCGCGTCGCCATCGGTTGGTCACCTCATCACCACTCGGCCGCCCCGCGCGTCGCCAATCAGTTTGTCAACCCATAACCATTCGGCCGCCCCGCGCATCGTCATTGGTTGGTCTTCTCATCACCATTCGGCCGCCCCGCGCATCGTCATCGGTTGGTCACCTCATAACCATTTGGCCGCCCCGCGCGTCGCCACTCGGTTGGTCACCTCATAACCATTCGGCCGCTCCGCGCGTCGCCATCGGTTGGTCACCTCATCACCACTCGGCCACCCCGCGCGTCGCCACTCGGTTGGTCACCTCATAACCACTCGGCCGCCCGGCGCGTCGCCATCGGTTGGTCACCTCATCACCACTCAGCCGCTCCGCGCGTCGCCACTCGGTTGGTCACCTCATAACCATTCGGCCGCCCCGCGCGTCGCCATCGGTTGGTCACCTCATCACCGCTCGGCCGCCCCGCGCGTCGTCACTCGGTTGGTCACCTCGTAACCATTCGGCCGCCCCGCGCGTCGCCACTCGGTTGGTCACCTCGTAACCATTCGGCCACCCCGCGCGTCGCCATCGGTTGGTCACCTCATCACCACTCGGCCGCCTCGCGCGTCGCCACTCGGTTGGTCACCTCATAACCATTCAGCCGTCGCGCGCATCTCCATCGGTTGGTCACCTCATCACCACTCGGCCGCCCCGTGCGTCGCCACTCGGCTGGTCACCTCATCACCACTCGGCCGCTCCATGCGTCGCCAGTCGGTTGGTCACCTGATAACCATTGGGCCGCCCAGCGCGTCGCCATCGGTTGGTGACCTCATAACCATTCGGCCGCCCCGCGCGTCGCCATCGGTTGGTCACCTCATAACCACTCGGTCGCGCCGCGCGTCGCCATCGGTTGGTCACCTCATAACCATTCGGCCGCCCCGCACGTCGCCATCGGTTGGTCACCTCATCACCACTCGGCCGCGCCGCGCCTCGCCACTCCGTTGCTCACCTCATAACCATTCGGCCGCCCCGCGCGTCGCCATCGGTTGGTCACCTCATCACCACTTGGCCGCCCCGCTCGTCGCCACTCGGTTGGTCACCTCATAACCATTCGGCCGCCCCGCGCGTCGCCATCGGTTGGCCACCTCATCACCATTCGGCCACCCTGCGCATCACCATCGGTTGGTCACCTCATCACCACTCGGCCGCCCCGCGCGTCGACAATCGGTTGGTCACCTCATAACCATTCGGCCGCCCGGCGCGTCGCCATCGGTTGGTCACCTCATCACCACTCGGCCGCCCCACGCGTCGCCACTCGGTTGGTCACCTCATAACCATTCGGCCGCCCCGCGCGTCGCCATTTGTTGGTCACCTCATCACCATTCGGCCGCCCCGCGCGTCATCATCGGTTGGTCACCTCATCACCATTCAGCTACCCCGCGGGTCGCCATCGGTTGGTCACCTCATCACCACTCGGCCGCCCCGCGCGTCGCCACTCGGTTGGTCACCTCAACACCACTCGGCATCCCCCAGTGTGTGACTTAGCTACGAATCTTTTTCGCCTAAGTTCAAGAAATCCTACTGAGTGATGAGTGAGCCTCTCACTCGAGGGTTTAGCTGCGAATCTGTTTCGCCTAAGTTCAAAAAATCCTACTGAGTGGAGAGCAAACCTCCCACTCGGGGGCTTAGCTGCAGTCCAGTACTCGCCTAAGTTTGAAAAAATCCTACCGATTGGAGAGCAAACCTCCCACTGGGGGGCTTAGCTGCAGTCCAGTACTCGCCTAAGTTTGAAAAAATCCTACCGAGTGGAGAGCAAACCTCCCACTCGGGGGCTTAACTGCAGTCCAGTACTCTCCTAAGTTTGAAAAAATCCCACCGAGTGGAGAGCAAACCTCCCACTCGGAGGCTTAGCTTTAGTCCAGTACTCGCCTAAGTTTGAAAAAAAATCCTACCGAGTGGAGAGCAAACCTCCCACTCGGGGGCTTAGCTGCAGTCCAGTACTCACCTAAGTTTGAAAAAATCCTACCGAGTGGAGAGCAAACCTCCCACTCGGGGGCTTAGCTACAGTCCAGTACTCGCCTAAGTTTGAAAAAATCCTACCGAGTGGAGAGCAAACCTCCCACCCGGGGGCTTAGCTGCAGTCCAGTACTCGCCTAAGTTTGAAAAAAAAATCCTACTGAGTGGAGAGCAAACCTCCCACTTGGGGGCTTAGCTGCAGTCCAGTACTCGCCAAAGTGTTTGAAATCCTACCGAGTGGAGAGCAAGCCTCCCACTCGGAGGCTTAGCTGCAGTCCAAGGACTCGCCTAAGTAGCCAAAATCCGACTGAGACAAGAGCAAACCTCTAACTCAAGGAGCTGCATCACAAGTATAATGTGTGCTCCATCCCTATCCGCAAGGACACCGAGACGAAGGTCGACTGTCACCATCGCCTCGTCACCACTCGGCCACTCGCGCGCCTTCAGACATCTAAGTCATTTTACATTCTGTTATTTCTGTCTTCCCGAGTGTCCCGTAATTCACACATCACGTTCACTCGGAGGCCACGCCACCGAGTGTACCTCTATGCTCGGTTGCTTATTTTAACATACTTGCTTAGTACTGGTTATGTGACTCCTGAGTCCAACTTCCATTTTTTTCGCATACATCATTCACGAACACCATGTGTCGTTCTTCATTTCGAGTTTGCATCGGTCCTCTGGGGCTGCAACTTAGTCGAAACACTACACTTCCGTTTTATTTGAGCCAATATTCCAATAAGTTCAGTCGGATCCATCGCTTCGACAAGTTCGAACGGATCCTTCGCTCTTTCAGACTCTTGCTGGTTAACCAGCAAGCCCCTTGCACTCCCAGCGGGTGTCTATGGGTGTTATTCACACAAATCATTTGAGCACACACCGAATTTCCTCGAGAAATTATTTCATTGTCTTGTGCCTTTTTTTATACAAGTTGCGCGATCACTCGACGGCCCTATGCACCAACTTCATCGCTGCTCGGACTCGGTCACCGTACCGGTCCCAGCGCACCAGAACCTCGACCTTGTCGTTCTGTTGACTTCAAATACATCCGACCAACCCCTCTGTGGAATCCTCTTCCTCGTATCAATGATATAGACCTCGTCAGGCATAAGACAGATAAAT
The DNA here is from genome assembly GCF_056163025.1 of Triticum urartu. Lineage (NCBI taxonomy): Eukaryota > Viridiplantae > Streptophyta > Magnoliopsida > Poales > Poaceae > Triticum > Triticum urartu. The sequence goes on along the minus strand of NC_141876.1, from coordinate 394,036,796 downwards.
CCCTTTTATAATTAAACTGCACCCTTCAGTCCTTGCGAGTTTGCCTCTTTTGAGCATCACTCAGAAGCTTCTCCTCATCTTTACCCGAGTCCGACTCGATGAATTACAAATTATCCATTCAAAACTATATTTCTCGTATTCCGGCACATCCGTTGTCGAAGCCTATAGTACGCTCGGGGGCTACGCCGCGCTCGGGAGCTGCAGCTCATTCGGAATGACACTCTCCTAAGTGGATGAGTACTTCATCACCAGTCAGACCCTTCACTTCAACAAGTACATTCGATCCGTCACTTTGACAAATTACATAATCACCCAGACACTCTGCGCGCCATCTTCGTTCCTACTCAGACTCAGTTGTCGCGCCGGTCTTGTTGCCCCACAGCCACACTACACCGACCTCGTCGCTACATCAGCTTCGAAAGCATCTGGCTAACTCGTTCAAGGACCATTTTTGCTACTTGGGTGAACACTTAGTCCGTCACTCGGCCACCTCGCATAGCATCACTTGGCCGCCCCGTGCGTCGCCACTCGGTTGTGCACGTCTTCACGCCTCGACAACCCCGTGCGTCGCCACTCGGTTGTGCCCGTCTTCACCACTCGGCCGCCCCATGCGTCGCCACTTAGTTGTGCACGTCTTCACCACTCGGCCACCCCGCGCGTTGCCACTCAGTTGTGCATGTCTTCATCATTTGACCACCTCGTACAACCGAGTGATGACTCGGCCGCTTCACGCGTCGCCACTCGGTTGTGCATGTCTTCACCACTCGACTGCTCGCGCGTCATCACTCGGTTGTACACATCATCGCCCCTCGGCCACCTCACGCGTCACCATTAGTTGGACATGTCTTTACCTCTACACCCCCAACACGGGAACGACTAAGTTAATCATATGATCAAACCTCATATCACACTCTGTAGCAAGCTTACCTCTTTCAAACATCACTCGGGGGCTACGCACAGCCGTTGGCCGTGCTGTCCTCAGGGGTTACGCCCATTCGATCAACCCATTGATCACATCAGGAATATATTTCTGACCATACATAGAAGTGCCACCAAATTTTTCCTTGCAGTCAACATACCCCGATCAGTCGGGAAGCACGTCCACTCGGACAAATACCCCTTTCACACAAAATCTAATGGTCAATATAAGAAGTACTACTGGAACGACCACTCCCTGGAGTGTCCAGCTTTTTTCTAGAGTCGGCAGTTTCAAAGCCGAGTTCATTCACCATGTCGAGAGCACGAAGATTCACCTGCTTGATCGAGTTCGAGGCTGAATTTATTCCGTGCCAAGTGCACGAAGATTAGTCCGACTGACTCAGCTCCAGGCTGAGCTTATTTACCATGTCAAGCGTCTGAAGATGCATCCGATTCACTCAATTTCAGCCTAAAAGATATTTACCGTGTCAACTACATGGAGGTTTACCAGGAGACTTAAACCCTCTGCCCGACTCATCTAGTCCGACAGAGACTCGGGGACTACACCCAGTGGGTGCACTCAGCGTGCCCCCACTGGAAGAGAACTCAGAAAGAAACATTTTTGCTCAGTCAAGACCAGCTCCAGATCACTCAAGTATTACTCGACTTCCGAGTCGAGGAGAAACAAGCTAGACCAATACCAGATCCTCAAGTACTACTCGACCTCTGAGTCGGAGAGGAACGAGTTCGATCGGTACCAGCTAAGAAGATTTTTAGTTTTCTCAGACCCCCGTCGACTGCCCGCAGTCGATGGCGGTCTCGGGGACTACACCCAGTGGGTGCACTCAGCGTGCCCCCACTGGAGTAATCTCCACTCAGTACGGCCTGACCAGTCCGAGTGATGAACAACAAACAAACAAGTTCTAAAGACTCCTGTCAAACTACAAAAAGAAATCCTATAAGGTGAGTTTAACGCTCCTCTGTTGGACATGTTTTGAGCCTTCTTCTAGGGCTCAAAGCGTGAAACTCACACGTTTGGATCCAGAACCAACTCGTATTGACGTTCCCCCGAGATAAAGAATGGCATCTCTCCGAGAGAACAGTCCATGCGTCAATCCTGTTGCCCGGATTTAATGACACATCCATACTTTGATCACGAGTTAACCTCTTCCAAGAGATGAACCAATGTCACCAAATTTCTCCACGCGGACACTTAACCCAATCAGTCGGGAAGTGCAGTGCTGGAATCCACTGAGATTTTGTTCAAACGTTGGTTGTCTGAAAGCACGACGACATGTGCCGAGTATTTCCGTAATCACTCGGACCAAATTGTGTCTGTCACAAACTCGTTCTGCAAAATCACAATCGATTCGGGGGCTAATGTTGGGGATACACATAACAGGTAGGCCCACGAAGGGTCGAAATATCATGAAGCATGGGGTCCACACAACATGTGGGTCCAGATAAATTTCATACAGACATATTATCCACTCGGACAAGCAACATAATATCCACTCGACCAAGCAGCATACCATCCACTCGGATGCCAGTTCACCACTCGACCGTACAACTCACTCGGATATACGAAGACCAGCAGGCAGCAAAGCAATCGGCATCACTCTCATAGTGAGGGCTTGGTAGTGGGCTGGCACTATGACATTCATGCCCCACTTTGTAACATAGGAGGTGAGGGGGTGGCGCACTCTATATAAGCCACCCCCACCACTAGACTAGGGGGGCTTTTTTCTTCCACCTCTCTCTATTTCCAACCATTAGTCTCAGGACATGGCTCAGGCATGAGATCCGCTCTCCTCTTGCTCTCTCTCAAACACACATTGTAATCTCTGAATACATACTCAGATAAAACAAAGCCTCTCCGGAGCACGAGACGTAGAGCTGTTATCTCCACCGTGAGAGGCCCGAACTCGCTAAAACCACCGTGTCACCCATATGCATCTCGATAGATCATGCTCCTTTATCCTACCCCTCTCTTATTGTCGGAATCGTTACCACGACAGCGGGCGCTCGGGCCCCTGCCCGGCTCGGGCGGGCTGCGACGGCGGTGGGTCGCGGCTGGCCACGTGGCAGGCGGTGATTGGCGGCGGCGACGTGTCCGGCGCGCCCGGACGTGTCCGGCGCGCTGAAGACGAAGGGATCTAGGGTTAGGGGCGAAATGGACCCGTGATTGAAATGGAGGGGTCTATTTATAGAGGTAGAGGGAGCTAGGAGAGTCCAAATGATGTGCAGTTTGCGGCCACGCGATCGTGATCGAATGACCGAGAAGATGGAGGGGGTTTATGTGGGTTTTGGACCACTTTGGCGGGGTGTTGGGCTGCAACACACACGAGGCCTTTTCGGTTCCTTGGTTAACCGTTGGAGTATCAAACGAAGTCCAAATGGCACGAAACTTGACAGGCAGTCTACCGGTAGTAAACCAAGGCCACATGACAAGTGTCGTTCCAATCCGAGAACGTTTAACACCCGCACACGAAAAGAGGTAGAAAGGGACACCGGGTGACATAGGAGCGCCGGATTGCAAAACAAACAACGGGGAAAATGCTCGGATGCATGAGACGAACATGTATGCAAATGAAATGCACATGATGACATGATATGACATGCATGACACGCAAGCAATGACAAGGCAGCAACAACGAATAACTGGAAGACATCTAGCACATCGGTCTCGGGGCGTTACAACACTCCACCACTATGAGAGGATCTCGTCCCGAGATCTAGAATGGCACCGAAGGGAAAAACGGAAGAGAAAGAGAAGAGGTAAAACTAAGTTGCTTCTTTGACAAACGAGTGAAACCAAAGAACCTTGAAAAGGTTAAGCCATTTCGAAAAGAATACAACGGAGATGAACGAAGTTGAAAACACTCCATTAGAAAAGAGGGACAAAGAACAATGCGAAAAACCTTGAGGTTGAAGGGCAAGATATATATTGAAACCACTCCAGTTAAGTCAAGATAGAGAAGGATTAAGAATGATATAATTTGGACAGCACTCCGACTGAAAAGAGAAGTAAAACTTGATAAGATGAAAAGAACTTGAAGAGATGACACAACACTCCGGTTAAATGGATAAGCAAAGGAAAGAAGAAGCTATTGGGAAAAACAATATGATTGGTTGAAGAGAGCAACATCACAATGCCTCCGGATGAAGGAATTAAAGGTCGATCGTCGGAACAAAAGAACGGAGAAGAAAATGGCAACTTTTGCCACAAAAGAGCTTGGAAAGCATCCTTGCAAGGAAGGATTGCACGGGGTTGTTGGGAAATCAACAACGAAAAGAATAAAATTGTAGTGGGCTTATGGAGAACATCTCAAAACTATGAGGTGAAATTCTGCCACTAACGGGACCAATAGGTTGGATTGATATCAACAAGGAGACGAGAAACTTATTTCACCGGGAGGATAAATAAAGAACTTGGATCATATATTATCACCATTAATAGCAACAATCCTTAGGGAAAGATTTAGGTGAATAATAACCCAAGATAACTCCAACGAAGAGATTGATGGGTTTAAATATCTCAATCTTGTGAATGAAGAATGATATATTACCACCTCAAAAGATAAGGTAGAAAGAATTGCGCTCCGGATTGCAAGATGAAGAATACTTGAGCTCCTTTGAAAAGAATCTTGATGAACACTTCAAGAACGGATTAAATCCTTGGTGAACCATCATGTAAAACCTTCATGAAGAACTCCGTTAAACAAAAGAATGATCAAACGGAAGGAAAGAGAAGTTGAAAACACAAGGTGAAGCCTTGCAATGATTAAATGGAGCTTTGCGACGAGATAAAGTGGAAAAACATGGATCTTTGGAAGGAAAGATAAAGCATCTCGAACCGAGAATGTGATATGATGAACCACTCCGGAAACACAGGAATTGAATTTACTCGATGAAACAAGAATAAGAATTACATTATGCTTATCCTTCACCAATTAAATTGATGACAATCAATGGATTTGACATATTACTTATTCTCGTAGAAAAGATTAAGAGAGATATAACATAAACTTGGGAAGGTCTTCAACGAACCACAAGTAGGATTGGAAAGAACGAGTGAATTCATATGATAACGTATAAAGAGGGATCTTGAACGAACCACCGTAAGAATTAAAAATAAATGAAGAAAAGAGATGAATCACCGGTAAGAATTAGCAAATGAACGAAGGTACATGAGAGAGTTTAGATAGAAGAGAACGAAGGGATCATGAACTGATTAGAAGATATTTGATCGATGCACCAATAAGATTTGGTGAATGATAGCTGAAAGCTGACATGAATAATTTTGAGATGATGGGCTCCGGAGAAACAAACTGAGAAGACTCTTGAATTGCTCCGGATAGATGAAAAGAATTTTCACAACCGAAGAGAATTATGAGAGGATGGCAACAAGCTAGAATCACGAATCTTTAAAGAGTATGGAGCAAGATTAAAGAGAAACTCTTCTTCGATCTTGAAAATCCGAGAATGACGACGAGAAACACCACCATGAATTGTTGAGGCACTCCGGAATAAAGAAGAATATAAGGGCTGAATCAACAATGAAAAGAATTTGAAGATCTTGGAGAAACCATCTGACTGATGATGAATCATTCTTACGTCAAACTTTAGTAGATTTAAGAATAGGGTTAGGGCCCACTCAAAAGATACACCGTAGAACGATTTAAAAGAGAGAAAGCACCGGTTGAATTAAATGTCTTGAATAAGATAACATCCTCGAAAGATTTTGAACGAATGTAGAGTGGAAACACGAATCTTCGAGATATCTTCAGCACTCCGGAACAATTAAACAGCGAGAAATGACTGAATATGAGGTGCACCGACAAGAGAAGGTATTGAAACGACGAAAAAGGATATGATGAACAAAGCTTGACTTGATTCCACCGGAGAAGAAAGAAAACCGAGAATGGTGAGCTTGAAGCTCCATTAGAATCTTCATGAGAATCGCCGGATAAGAATATTGACGGAAAAGGAATGAAGAGGCCTCGCATCAATAAGATGGATAGTTTATTAAAAAATCTGAGTCCTTAAAGAAACAAGTGTGGGAAAACAAAGAAAATTTGGGACGAATGAAACAAACACCGTTGAGAATACTTAGAGTTGGTCTTGTGAAAGTTGAAAAGATCGGATCCATTTGAAGAGAAAACACACCGGTTGAAAAAGAATTGACATGGCAAACTCGATGATCATGAAGGATTGGTATTCACATCGGAGTATGAGAACACCGCTTGGAAAAGGTATGGAATCAACATTTGACTTCGAAGCAACTCGAATACCACAACTCAAAACAAAACAAAGGATTGGCTTGCAGAATAAGCCAGAACAAACATATGATAGAGATTTTGTCCGAAGTTTTCATGGTGGGGCCTACACGGGCATGATCGTACAACACCATCATGTAAAAGGCAGTGCACATGACATACGAAGCGTCCCCGAGTCAGCACAGCCAATGACTCTTTAAGACACAACGAGACCACTGTAAAACCAACCGTGGATAGGCGGACCACTAGACGTCGAACCCCAACTTCATATTATACATCTGTCGGAAAGATATCTTAAGAGATACTTGAATTCCCACTTATAAGCTCCCGAAATTTTCCGGTTATGCAATTAGGTGTTGGAGATACATGGGGAGCACAATATCTCACCCAAAACTAACAAATCCTACATCCAGCTGTATCCATCCTTCAACACATAACCAAGAAACCTTCGGAAATAATTTACCTCAACCTTCAAAAAGCATCCGTTATACGAGTTATGGAAATACTCCCGAACTCCCGCCCCAGTACTGGGTGGCGTCGAGGTTATCTCACCAACAACTGCATAAAAGAGATTTTCGATGTCGGCGAACTCAGGTATTCGAGAACTGCAACGATAAAATTGTGACGACAACACCTCGGAGCTCAACTCCCCGGGACACTGCCACAACCCCTAAATGTCAGGAGGCACCAAGAACAATGTCCTCGTCACAAAACCATCGGAACGATTCCAAGATACCCGCGTGATCCTAAAAAAATTAGTGAAATTTGAGAAGAGAAGAGTCAAAATTCTACGTCAGGATGCCTCAACAGAGCGACGAAGGGACTGAGGAGTAAAAAGAATTCCTACTCTCCGATATATATAATCCTAAATGACTCAAAACATTTTTCTAGACTCAACAACGCCAGCGATTCGATCAAGCAGGAGGCTCCTAAAGTCGGGGAAGGCTCTGATACCAACTTGTAACACCCTCGATGCGGCTATATCTCCCACGTGTCGAAGCATGACTTAGAGGCATAACCGCATTGAAAGCAATGTCACAAGTGAGGTAATCTTCACACAACCCATGTAATACATAAGGGAAAAAGAGACATAGTTGGCTTACAATCGCCACTTCACACAATACATGAATAAAGCGTTACATTCATCCAAAAACACTCAAGGTCCGACTACGGAACCGAAATAAAAGAAGACTACCCCAAATGCTACACAGATCTCTGATCGACCCCAACTGGGCTCCACTACTGATCAACTAGAACGTAACAACACAAAGGACAAGATCTTCATCGAGCTCCTCCTTGAGCTTGGTTGCGTCACCTACTCGGTATCAACGACACCTGCAAACTGGGTTTGAAGGTAAACTGTGAGTCACAGGGACTCAGCAATCTCAGACCCTCGCGATCAAGACTATTTAAGCTTATGGGTAAGGTAAAAGGTATGAGGTGGAGCTGCAGCAAGCGACTAGCATATATGGTGACTAACATACGCAAATGAGAGCGAGAAGAGAAGGCAAAGAATGTTCGAGAAACTATGATCAAGAAGTGATCCTAGAACAACCTACGTCAAGCATAACTCTAACACCATGTTCACTTCCCGGACTCCGCCGGAAAGAGACCATCACGGTTACACATGCGGTTGATGCATTTTAATTAAGATAAACTTTAGGTTTTCTACAACCGGACATTAAGAAATTCCCATCTTCCCATACCCGTGGGCATGACTTTCGAAAGATCAATCCCTGCATAGGTGTCCCAACTTAGCCCATCACAAGCTCTCATGGTCAACGAAGGATATTCCTTCTCCCAAGACAATCCGATCAGACTCGGCATCCCAGTTACAAGACATCCTCGACAATGGTAAAACAAGTCCAGCAACACCGCCCGAATGTGCCGACAAATCCCGATAGGAGCTGCACATATCTCGTTCTCAGGGCACACTCAGATGAGCGCTCCGTACAACTAAAACCAAACCTCGAGTTTCCCCGAGGGGGCGCTGCAAAGGGCTCTAGTTTGGACCAACACTCAGAGGAGCACTGCCCCGGGGGGGTTTAAATAAAGATGACCCTTGAGTCTGTGGAACCCAAGGGAAAAAGAGGCTAGTTGGCGAATGGTAAAACCAATGTTGGGCATTGCTGGAGGAGTTTTATTCAAGGTGAACTGTCAAGGGGTTCCCATTATAACCCAACCATGTAAGGAATGCAAAATTCGGAAACATAACACCGATATGACGGAAACTAGGGCGGCAAGAGTGGAACAAAATACTAGGCATAAGGCCGAGCCTTCCACCCTTTACCAAGTATATAGGTGCATTAATATAAACAAGATAATATTGTGATAACCCAACAATAAACATGTCCCAACAAGGAACAAACTCCAAACTTTACCTGCAACTAACAACGCTATAAGAGGGGCTGAGCAAAGCGGTAACATAGCCAAACAACGGTTTGCTAGGACAAGGTGGGTTAGAGGCTTGGCTTAGCAATATGGGAGGAATGACAAGAAAGTGGTAGGTATCGCAGCATAGGCATGGCAAAAGAGCGAGCAACTAGCAAGCAAAGATAGAAGTGATTTCGAGGGTATGGTCATCTTGCCTGAAATCCCGCAAGGAAGAAGAACGAGTCCATGAAGAAGACAAATGGACGTAGTCGAACGGGTCCTTACAAATGCAATGTTATCGGAACCAAACCGAAGAAGCCACACCGGAAAGAAGCACACAACATAGTAAACAACCAACACATGAACATTGCATGATATGCGGGATGCGGTATGTGATGCATATGCATGATTTGGAAAGGAATGATTGAACCTGGCCACAACTTGGAAATCCAAGAGTGCCACTCGAAATGTGAGTTGATTTCGGTTGAAATCGATATAAAGATCACCGGAATCGGATGCACAGTTTGGAAATGGCAAGCAAAACAAATATGGCACCGGTCTGCGATTAACAGAAAGTAGCCTTCTAAATGCATCAAGAACAACATGCTACAGCACTCCAACATGACAACAAAATACATGGAAGGGATACACTCATGATGCTTGACAAAAGATGAACACGGAGCTACGGCTAATTCACTCAATAGCAAGCTCAAACAAGCATGGCAAAAGTGCAAAAGATAATAGGTTTCAGGCTTGGTGAAATTAACAGCATGTCAGGAATTTATCATCAGGAAGGAATGTTTAGGGCACGACAACTACATGCTACAGGAACATATCAAGGCAAAGCAAGGAATGGCATGAAGCTACTCAAATCATATAACAAAAGTCCCTTAGCGACCATGAGCCAAAAGGGAATAGAAAATATAATTGCAAGCATGTGAACATAGCAAAAACATAAACAGATTCAGACTTAGTGAAAAACTGGAGCATGCAAAACAGATATCAAGTAGGGATGTTTACGAGCTCAATGCACTCACCACGAGGCATTGCATGATAATCTAAGCATACACCCAGCAAGTAGACATGTCATAGAAGCTAGAAATAGCAAGAATAACAACATAGCATGCATGGATCAACAACAACAAGCTCGGCAAAATTGCTAAACATGTTAAGAATCTGCCAGGATCATTTTATAGCAAAAGTAGAGCTCGATTGACTCAATCTAGGGTGCTCCATAATTGCAAAAAAAGAGTTGGACGAATAGAGCACAACATTATCTACAAAACTTCCTTACTGATCATGCTCAAAAGAGGCACCGATCACTAGGAAACAACATGAACATATGGCATAAAAATAATGACAGGGCAAGGACTTAGTGAAATTCTAAGTCCCTGAAATCAGCATCATTGAGTAAGCTACTTTGCATGCTTGTGCTAGTCACCACAAAGATCACAAAAATACATGGCATACACCCCTGTAAAGATGGCATGGCATTCTTTAAAACACATGCAGAGCCCAGGATCACATCTTGCACACATTAATCATGGCATAAATGACAAAAGTGCATTTGCTGAAACAGATCTGAAACTATCATCACATATCCCTCTTCCAACTGCATTTCGGGCATCAAGATGGGCTCAAATGAAAATGACGCAATGAGATGAAATGATGTACTCGCCGAGACGAACATTTTGATATGCTACACGCACGAATCGGAGCCATGATGAGGAAGTTATGGCATGTGGAAGAATGCAAAAGTATTAGGGTTCGGAGGGAAAAAGTTAACCGGGGGAATTCCAGATCTGAGATCCACGGCACTGTAGCGGTGCGGCGCCCGAGGTTCACCGAAGAGTCGCCGGAACAGGGCGCCGGAGTTGGGGAGGAAGACGGAGCTCGAGGAGGTGCGCATGGCGGCAAACGGCGGCCTGGGGATGCGGGAGCCGGTCGGCGCCGGAGCAGGTGACGGGTCCGGCGGGCGGCGCGGTGGCGCACCAGCGGGGCGAGGTCGCCGGAGCTCGAAGGCTCAGCGGCGCGGCGGAGACAGGCGCGCGGGGGCGCGGGCGCTCGGGCCCCTGCGCGGCTCGGGCAGGCCGCGACGGTGGTGGGTGGCGGGTGGCCATGTGGCAGGCGGCGGTTGGCGGCGGCGACGTGTCCGGCGCGCCCGGACGTGTCTGGCGCACTTAGGCCGAAGGGATCTAGGGTTAGGGGCGAAATGGACCCGTGATTGAAATGGAGGGGTCTATTATAGAGGTAGAGGGGGCTAGGAGAGTCCAAATGAGGTGCGGTTTGCGGCCACGTGATCGTGATCGAACGACCGAGATGATGGAGGGGGTTTAGGTGGGTTTTGGACCACTTTGGAGGGGTGTTGGGCTGCAACACACACGAGGCCTTTTCGGTTGCTCGATTAACCGTTGGAGTATCAAACGAAGTCCAAATGGCACGAAACTTGACAAGCAGTCTACCGGTAGTAAACCAAGGCCGCATGACAAGTCTCGCTCCAATCCGAGAACGTTTAACACCCGCACACGAAAAGAGGTAGAAAGGGACACCGGGTGACATAGGAGCACCGGATTGCAAAACGGACAACGGGGAAAATGCTCGGATGCATGAGACGAACATGTATGCAAATGAAATGCAAATGATGACATGATATGACATGCATGACACACAAGCAATGACAAGGCAGCGAATGTGAATAACTGGAAGACACCTAGCACATTGGTCTCAGGGCATTACAGGTCTTCAACGACGATGGCAGTTATGACTCCATGAGCGAAGCCGAAATGGAAGCCCTCGAGCAAGTCGCCATGCACCGCCAAGTGAACAATGAAGAAGAACAAGTCTTTTGTGATGAAGACTCAAGTCCCGCACTTGTTGTCTCCCAAGTCTTGACTCTCCAACATCACCAAGAAGAAGACCAACGAAGCCACATATTCCACACCATGGTCGGCATCAATGGACGATCCGTCAAGGTCATCATCGATGGAGGGAGTTGCCATAATCTCGAAAGTGAAGAACTTTGCTCCAAGATCCAATTGCCCAAGACGAAGCATCCACATCCATACAAAGTGCAATGGCTTAGTGACTCCGGCACTATCCAAGTCGAGCACCGAGTACAAGTCTCCTTCAAGATCGGCACCTACGAAGACACCTTGGAGTGCGACGTCGTTCCAATGACCGTTTGTCATCTTCTCGTTGGACGGCCATGGTAATTCGATAGAGGAGTCGTCCACAACGGCTGAACGAACAACTACATTTTCAATATGAAGGGCAAGGAGTACGTCCTCCGTCCAATGTCGCCAAGTCAAGTGATCGCCGACAAGCAAGCCACCCATCGTGGAGATCATAGTGAGAGAGCGAGCCACCAAAAAGAGAGTGAGCGCCACAAGACAAAATTGAGTGCCTCCACGATGAGCGAAAACAAAAACCTAGTTCTATTTGCCACCAAATGTGAGATGAGAGAAGTGTGTGAGAACCCATCTAGTGTCCTACACTACATCCTCGTGTGCAAGGACAATGCATCACAAACTAACACTTCTCACACTCTTCCTCTAGTGTCGTTGTCGGAGTAATTGACCACGGGTACCCCGAGGACGGCAAGACGATATTTCAAGACATCGGGGCTAGCAAAGCCCCTCAGTCCGATTGACCGGCCGCTCCTGCCGGCTTCCCGGCTGCTCCTGCCGGCTTCCCGTCCGACTGCTCTGCCCGGCCGACTGCCGGCTGCCGACTGCGCCAACTAGCCGGCTGCCGACTACGCCAACCAGCCGACTGCAGCCCGACCCGACACCGATGAGACGGATGTACCCGAGCACTATTCACGCGTCATCTCAGTCATCATGTATAGTGTCACTTGTCCCCTGGCACTATTTATGAAGTGACCCATGGGACAAGGATGACACCCACCATGCCTTTGCCCATGCCACTAGTTAGCTAGCTACCATACCTACATAGCTTACATACTAAGCTATCTCACACTATAAAAGGAGGCCTCATCCATCCATCCAGGATGGACACTCTCACACACACACCCACGGCCAAGTGCCATTCGGCCACTAGAGCTTGCATGCTCATCCGGCCACCCGCATATATACGAGGCCAGATGCCTATGGCACTGACCTCAGATACAGCTCTAGGAGCAACTCTGTACTAGATATCCAGATACACTCAGACATGCAGTAGTAGGAGTATTATCTCTCCGGAGAGATCCGAAGCTGGGTAAACCACCGCGTGCTACTCGCATACCCGCTCCCGGGCCTATCAGCAGCAGTCTTACCCACACACTAAGCCCTTGTGGCATCTGTCGACTCGCAAGCCCCCCGTGAGAAATACCACGACAGTTGGTGCCCACCGTGGGGCGGTACTATGCTACCGCGCTGCTGTTGGTTTCGCAGTCCGGGCGGGACCATCTTCATCATCCCCGCCGCGGCGTCGCGCCGCCTCTCTGCTAGCGCTCGGGGGCTCGACTTCGACCCGCCCCCAGAGCGGCCGCACGGGACGGCGTGTCCTCGCTGTCGGCCTCGCCGCGTTCGTCATCACCACCGTTGTGACGCCGGCTGTCCGTCCGCGCACGGGGCCTCGCTTCGTCGGCCGCGTCTGTTCGTGTGCCGCCCGCGTCTGCCCCTCTCCGCGCTGCGCCTTGCTCCGGCCGGAACGCGCTTTCGCTCCTCCAAATATCATCTAGACAAGCTAGCTAGATGCAAGTCAAGACAATGGTCAAACCATTGGCCATACACTACACATGCACTACCCAGACTACCCCATACATCCATGCACTATCCATTCGCTAGCCAAATACAAGTTGGATACTGCTCGTATATTAGTCGGATAGTGGCCATGCACCAGTCAGACAGTGGCCGGACAATGGCCTGGCTCGGCCCAACACCCAGCCCCGTGCTGCTGCCGCGGGCAGCGCTCCATCGCGCGCGGCCGTCGTGCTCGCTGCTCCGGCTCTGCCGCACCTGCCTGCTGCTTCGCTCGCCTCCACACCAGCGCCGGCCCTGCTCCTCCGCCCCGTGCTACTCTGCCGAGCTCTGGAGCCGATGGCCGGGTCGCACGACCTGCGCCGGCTCCGCCTCGGGCTCGCATCGTCGTCTTGGTGCCGGCGTCCTCCACCCCCCGCGCCGTCCGGCCTTCCGCCGCTGCACTGCCTCGCGACGCCCGGCCGACTCCTCCAGCCACCGCCTCGACTCGGTCGCGCCCGACTCGTCCGCCCCCACACACCTGGCCTCCTCTCCGTCTCGCGCCGCGCCAGCCGACGCCACGGCCGCCTGTTCTGCCTCGTGCCGCGCCGGCTGCAGCCTGGCCTCCTCTCTGCCTCGCTCCATGCCGGCTGTGCCGCCCCTCCTCAGCATCGCCCGGGCTGCTGCTGGCCGCGTCCGCCTCGCCTCCGCCGGCGTCCACCCACGCCCCGAGCTCGGCCTCCCGTCGCCGGCGCTGCTTGGCCCCGCTTCCGTCCTCTCCGCGCCGGCTCCTCCCTGCCGGGTCCTCTGTGCCGGCTTCGGCTTCCCGCAACCCGGCCGGCCGGCTCCTGCGCGGTGACTTCCCCCGCATCCCGGACTCCTCCGTCCGCGTCAAGGCCGACTCCCGCGCACCTCTGCATCACACCGAGTACCGCGCGCACCTCTCCTTCGCCGCGTCTGTGGCCCTCGTTTGCTCCGCGCCTGACCGCTCCTCCACCGCCTGTCACCGGCTGCTGCGCGCACGCCGGCGGCACCCGGCCGCCCCGCTCCGGGCCGCCTTCGTCTCATCGCGCTACGACCCAGCGCCCGGCCTCACGCGCCAATGCGCCGGCTCCCCTACCGCGCCTCTGGCCGGCTACGTCGCGTGCCTCCTCCACCGGCTCTCGCGTCGAGCGCCACGGCCGACTGCGCCGCGCGCGCCCCCGCTGGGTCCCGCTCGAACCGCCTGCTATGGCCGGCACCTGGAGAAAAAGAACTGAGGCCGGGTGGAGAGAAGCCGGCTGCCCAAGCCGGCCGAAAAGAATAATAATAACAAAAGAAAAGAATGATCGGGTGAGATGGCCGGCTGCTCGAGAGTCGGCTGGAATAAAAGAAAGTAAGAAAGAAGTAGAGGCTGGCTTCTCGCGTGCGAGCCAGCTAGAAAAGAAAATGGGAAGCCGTCTACCCACGGTTGGAAAAAAAGAGAGCGTGCACGGCCGAGTGCCCAATCCAGCTGAGAAGTGGCCAGGTGCCCGAAAAAAAGAGAGCGTGCACGGCCGAGTGCCCAATCTAGCTGAGAAGTGGTCGGGTGCCCAAAAAAAGGAGGATCTGACTTTGCAGACTGCAGTCCGGCCGACTGCTTCGGTCAATAGCCCGCGCTGCCGCTGGGTCGACTATTTCGTCTGCCCGCTTTGTTGGCTGGCCGACCGACGAGTCGGTCTGTCTGAGCACAGCCGGTTGACAAGAAAAAGAAAAGAAGACAAAGTAGTCGCCGGGAGATCCGGCCTGACTGCTCAGCAGTCGGCCCGAATCTCGGGGGCTACACCCAGCGGGTGCATTGACGCGCCCCCACGAAGAAGAAGACAATGTAGTTGCCGGGAGATCCGGCCCGACTGCTCAGCAGTTGGCCCGAATCTCGGAGGCTACACCCAGCGGGTGCGCTGGCGCGCCCCCGAAGATTGCAGACAAGAGAAGAGTTCTGTCCGGCTCCCCCAGCCGGCAGAAAAGAAGAAAAAGGACGTTGCAAGACGCCTCGCCGCCTGGCCGGTCGAGCCTGACTGGCCGGAACCCCCCTTCGAGCACCTGGGGGCTCGAAGGCTACACCCAGCGGGTGCGCCGACGCGCTCCGCGAGCGCCGAGTCGCGCCGGCTGTTTTCGATGACCGCGACTACACAAAAATCAATGTGAGCTCCTTGCCCGTATATTTTTGCATCATGCAAGCACGGAAAGCTCCGAGCGATGCTCGGGTGCTATCTCCACATTTTTTATTACAGTTGCATCACTTTTCGCCCCGGCGCCAGCCAGAGTTGGCCCGGGGGCTGGCCGCTTGGCCTGAGACGTTAGTTCCCACAGACGGCTTAGTAGCATGCGCAGTACCAAAGGCTCACTCTTAGTCACAGACCGCAGAGCTGCTGTCCGGCTAGCAAGAGTGAACGCTGGAGGCCACCCACGCAAAAAATGTCTGGGAAGAAAAACGGTTCGGGCGACCCGGCCGTTTTCCTTTACAAGTATCTACTCCGTTGAATCTGCTCCTAGACTCTGAGTACTGGACACTCCACTTCACGGCCCACTCTTAGCCACAGACCGCAGATCGGCTGTCCGGCAAGCAAGAGCACAAGCCAAAAAGCGGAGGGAACACGAAAAAGATTAAGGGGGCTCGGACGAAACCGAGTCGGCACCCTCCGCATAAAACTTGCAATGCTAAAAGCAAACATTTGATATATCTGCATCGACTAACTTTGTATTTTTCTTGATAATTTCCATGAACACTCGCCAAAAAACCTCCGCCCAACTTTGCCAAGTTGCCCGGAGGCTTGGGGGCTACTGTCGGAGTAATTAACCACGGGTACCCCGAGGACGGCAAGATGATATTTCAAGACATCGGGGCTAGCAAAGCCCCTCCTGCCGGCTTCCCGTCCGACTGCTCTGCCCGGCCGACTGCCGGCTGCCGACTGCGCCAACTAGCCGGCTGCCGACTACGCCAACCAGCCGACTGCAGCCCGACCCGACACCGATGAGACGGATGTACCCGAGCACTATTCACGCGTCATCTCAGTCATCATGTATAGTGTCACTTGTCCCCTGGCACTATTTCTGAAGTGACCCATGGGACAAGGATGACACCCACCATGCCTTTGCCCATGCCACTAGTTAGCTAGCTACCATACCTACATAGCTTACATACTAAGCTATCTCACACTATAAAAGGAGGCCTCATCCATCCATCCAGGATGGACACTCTCACGCACACACCCACGGCCAAGTGCCATTCGGCCACTAGAGCTTGCATGCTCATCCGGCCACCCGCATATATACGAGGCCAGATGCCTATGGCACTGACCTCAGATACAGCTCTAGGAGCAACTCTGTACTAGATATACCAGATATACTCAGACATGCAGCATTAGGAGTATTATCTCTCCAGAGAGCTCCGAAGCTGGGTAAACCACCGCGTGCTACTCGCATACCCGCTCCCGGGCCTATCAGCAGCAGTCTTACCCACACACTAAGCCCTTGTGG
This sequence comes from Triticum urartu, assembly GCF_056163025.1. Classification (NCBI taxonomy): domain Eukaryota; kingdom Viridiplantae; phylum Streptophyta; class Magnoliopsida; order Poales; family Poaceae; genus Triticum; species Triticum urartu. The sequence goes on along the minus strand of NC_141876.1, from coordinate 394,020,046 downwards.
CATCTGTCGAGTCGCAAGACCCCCGTGAGAAATACCACGACAATCGTCTTCTCTTTTGTAGGAATTTCAAGATGTTTTCCCCGATGAGCTACCTCCGGGTCTACCTCCTCTACGAGGCATTGAGCACCGAATCGACCTCATCCCCAGAGCACCTCTTCCGAACAAAGATCCATACCATGTCAACCCCAATGAAATAAAAGAAATACAAAGGCAAGTAAAGCATCTCATAGACCATGGACATGTGCGTGAAAGTTTGAGCCCTTGTGCCGTTCCAGTCATTCTTGTGCCAAAATGTGATGGTAGTTTTCGCATGTGCTCCGATTGTAGACCTATCAATGCTATCACCGTTCGCTATAGGTATCCCATTCCATGCCTAGATGATATGCTTGATGAGCTTAGCGGTGCCACTATATTTTCCAAAATTGATCTTAAGAGTGGTTACTATCAAATCCGCATACAAGAGGGTGATGAATGGAAAACTGCCTTCAAAACCAAGTTTGGTTTGTATGAGTGGTTAGTCATGCCTATGGGTCTTTCGGAAGCACCGAGCACTTTTATGCGCCTCATGAATCATGTCGTTCGCCCTTACATTGGTATATTTGTTGTGGTCTGCTTTGATGATATTCTTGTGTTTAGCAAATCTATCAAAGAGCATGTCACCCATGTCCACACCGTTTTCCAAACTCTTAGAAAAGAGCGCCTCTATGCTAATATGGAGAAATGCCTTTTTGGTGTTGATAAGCTCATTTTCTTGGGGTTTCTTGTTTCTTCTAAGGGTGTTCATGTTGATGAGTCCAAGATTAATGCTATTAAGACTTGGCCGCAACCAACCAACTTGCATCAAGTGCATAGTTTTCTTGGCCTTGCGGGTTTCTATCATCACTTTGTGAAGGATTTTAGCACCATTGCTTCGCCTTTGCATGCTTTGAGAAAGAAGAATGCTCCTTTTGTTTGGGGACCATCCCAAGATACCACATTCAATGAGCTTAAGAATTTGCTTACTCATGCTCCCGTGCTTGCTTTACCCAACTTCGACAAGCCTTTTGAAACTCATTGCGATGCTAGTGGTAATGGCATAGGAGGCGTGTTAACGCAAGAGAAGCGCCCCATAGCTTACTTTAGTGAGAAACTTTCCGGAGCGCAACTCAATTATCCCATCTATGACAAAGAGCTATATGCTTTAGTCCGCGTTTTGCATGAATGGGAACATTACCTTTGTCCCCATGAGTTTATCATTCATACTGATCATGAGACTCTTAAGTATCTTAAGGGACAAACGAAGTTGAACAAGCGTCATGATAAATGGAGTGAATTTATTGATTCTTTTCCCTATGTCATCAAGTACATCAAGGGTAAATAAAATATCATAGCAGATGCTCTTTCCCGCATATGCATGCTTGTCACGCAACTTGAGTTAGATGTCATTGGCTTCGAGCACATCAAAGACTTGTATGAGCATGATGCAACTTTTGCTACTCCTTATGCCAATTGTTTGTCGAATACATCTTGGGAACGCTATTACATCAAAGAAGGCTATCTTATGAGAGCTAACAAACTTTGCATCCCCGAGTCGTCTCTTCGTTTGTTGCTTTTGCAGGAATCGCATGGAGGAGGATTAATGGGACACTTCAAACGCGACAAGACGTTCGCCACGCTCTCAAAGAGCTACTTTTGGCCAAAGATGTTTCGGGACGTCAATCATTTCACCAACCGGTGTTCTACATGTCGCAAAGCTAAGTCCAAAGCTCAATCTCATGGTCTCTATATGCCTTTACCAATTCCATACCAACCATGGGAAGACATTAGTATGGACTTTGTACTTGGTTTTCCTAGAACTCAAAATGCGAAAGATTCCATACGGAGGTGACAAGATAGACGATGCTTCACATGTTATTCCTTGCCACAAGATAGACGATGCTTCACATGTTGCTAATATATTTTGTAGGGAAATTTTGCGTCTCCATGGTGTGCCAAAAACAATCGTCTCAGATTGCAACATCAAGTTCCTTAGCTACTTTTGGAAGACCCTATGCGCCAAGCTCGGAATCAAGCTACTCTTCTCCATGGCATACCATCCTCAAACCGACGGCCAAACGGAGGTGACAAACCGCACACTCTCCGCTCTACTTTGAGTACTCATCAAGAAGAACATCAAGGAGTGGGAGGAGTGTCTACCCATCCCCGAGTTCACCTACAACCGAGCAAGACACTCAACAACCAGCAAGTCCCCTTTCGAGGTCATCTACGGATTCAACCCTTTGTCACCATTGGATATTCTACCTCTACCACCCTAGGAGCGAATTAATTTGGACGGAAGTGCAAGAGCGACCCACATCAAGAAGGTGCATGAAGATACAAGAAACACCATCGAGCGCCAAGTACAATGCCTTGCGACCAAGCTCAACGTCAACGAGCACCCTATGATATTCAACATTGGAGACCTCGTGTGGCTACACCTTTGCAAGGACCACTTTCCCCAAGAACGCAAGTCCAAACTTCGACCACGCGTGGATGGACCATTCAAGGTGCTTGCACGCTACAACAACAATGCTTACAAGATCGACATTCCTCATGACAAGTACTTCATGAGCGACATCTTCAACATCAAAGATCTCTCACCCTACCATGGTGATGAGGATTTCGATCCGAGGACGGATCTTCCCCAAGGGAGGGGAGATGATGCGGAGCATCCCAAGATCATCCCCATGGACGCACCCACACCTCAAACGTCACCACTTGGACCAATGAAACGAGCCCGAGCCAAGACTATCGAAGATAAGGTGAACTCACTCCTCTCTGAACTTCCACTTTCTATGCATGAGACATGGCTACTACCTAAGTCCGAGATGTTGTGCATGATTAGGTACCAAGAGGGCCCTCCCGAAGATGCGCATGAAGACGGACAAGTCCCCAAGTCCACGGATGAGGAGAACCAACGGAAGGAGCCAAGATCATCTCCCAGGCCCCGGACATCCGGCCAAGGCCCCGGACGTCCGACCCCTGGAATGCCTTCCTCTTCAGCTGCTGAACCTCCAAGTGCCTACAGGCCCCGGACATCCAGCCCGCAAGCCCGGACATCCAACCCTTCCCGAGGTCCCGGACATCTGGCTCCCTTTCCCGGAAATCCGGACAACCCCGAACCAGAGAACAACATGGCCAGCTTCACCAGCCCAGACATCCGGCCCCCACAGCCCGGACTTCCGGCCCTCCACGAACGCCCGGACATCCGGCCTGACGCCTGGACGTCCGGCCTCCTTGTCTGCGCATAGTAAAGGGCCGAGGCCCGTACAACTTTCTAGGGTCAGCAAATGTTTAGCTCATATTTGTGAGAGAGCTTTGCTCATCCACTTGGTTACCTTCTCCTCGGAGATTTGAGCCTCCACCGGAGAAGATCCCCCAAGCGGATTCAAGACCCCTCTTTAGGGAAGAACATCAAGACCTCCTCACGGAGAAGAACCGGTTACCCGTTTGTATCGTCCCTAGTTGTCCGTGGACCGTGTATCGTTCTATGTATCCGAGGATCTAGCACATGTGTGACTTGTTCTTGTTAGTTTAAGTGTTCCGCTTGTGTTTCCCCCTTGTGATTTCCCTCGTTTCCCTCTTTGTGTTCCTCGTGTTCTTCGCGGGATCCGCTCCTTTCGTGAAAGATCGGGCGATTAGGGTTCTACCCTACACGAATGGATGTAGGGTGCCCACCCTGATGTCGCAGACATGCACTTTCCCCTTGGAAGAGCAGATGGGCTCTTTCCCCTTGGAAGAGCCGGAGAGGGTGCCCTCCTCGTGGTCGCCGTCGATGAGGTCTGACTTGGAAACTGTGGATACCAAGCCAGCGTCGCAGAATGTGTCCTTCAGAAATGACAAAAGGGGCTCATGGCGATGTAGAATGGCAAATTGTTGGCAGCGAGCCAGAGAAGATCAACGGCGGGGCCATCGATGAGATCGACGGCGGTTGAACCCGAGGGGTTCGGGGTGGGCCACTTAACCTGTGACAGAGCCCGCCTCAGGGCATCGCTGTCGATGACCTCGATGTCGTAGCCGGCGGACGAGACATGCCCGCATACTCTAGCCTGTTGCTTGAGTGCCTGCTGCCAGTAATGGTCGTCAGCTTCCTCGGCGATGTCGGGCGAAGAGACCGCTATACACCTCTTTTGGGCCAGTCGCTCCTCGAGCTCCACGAGAAGCGTAGCCGGGCTTAGGCTGCGACGCTCTGGAGTGGGGGATGGGGATGGGGATCATGGGAAAGGGGGCGTTTGGCAAGCATCATCTAAGAAACTCAAGGCGGCCTGGGTATGGAGATCGGTGGGTAAGCTGCATGGGCAAACCGGCAGATGTTGACAATGGAGGTCTTGCGGCGGCGGCAGCAGCGGCGGGGACTTTTCTAGGGTTTCGATCGAGGGAGGGTGTGTGTGTGTGCGCACGAGCATGCCCGAGAGGTCTTGGTGTGTGTGTGTAGTGGGGGGCACGGGGTGTTTGAGGAAATGATGCGCGTACTGAAAATTTTACTACCCGGGTGTCAAACGCGGGAGTGAAATGCCAGGCTATTGAAAATTTTGATGATAGTGCATCGCACATGGTCCGGCGATAACAACTGCGTGTTATGAAAAAGAAAAACCCTCGAGGCGGGCAGATATTTTCGATGCAGGTGGGATTGGGAACAAGAAACATCGCACATGGTCCGAAGATAACAACCATGTGTTATGAAACAGAAAAACCCTCGAAGCGGGCAGATATTTTTAGAGGGGGAGCCTCGTGGAGCCCAATGTACTGTGCGGATGTTTGCGTGACTGGTGCACCGGCTTGGCACACGGTTAGTTTGAGTGAACCGTGTTTGTTGCCTCATCCGACTTCTCTAATGTTCATAAATTTGGCGAAAAATGATGCGGGAGAGGGTCAGAACACGAACACACGTGCATGTGGACCAAATTTATGTATCAAAAGGGTGGTTTGATTTTCAAATACCAAATGCAACTTCGATGTGGCACCTCTCTCGCAAAGCGCACAGTATTGCTTGCTCCCACCCTATTGTGTCGGCACAAAGGGAATCCTGAGCTATGAATGCATGCCCCCTCGCCCTCAACCGAAGTTCACCTAGCATAGTGCGAAGTAGCTAGCAGCCCCCCTCCTCCCTCGTGTCGGCACAAAGGGAATCCTAAGCTATATAGGAATGCATGCCCCCTCCCCCTCATCCGAGGTTCACCTAGCAAAGTGCGAAGTAGCTAGCAACCCCCCTCCTCCCTCGTGTCGGCACGAAGGGAATCCTAAGCTATATATGAATGCATGCCCCCCCCCCCCAAACCGAGGTTCACCATAGCAAAGTGCGAAGTAGCTAGCAGCCCCCCTCCCTCGTGTCGGCACGAAGGCAATCCTAAGATATGAATGCATGCCCCCAACCGAGGTTCACCTAGCAAAGTGTGAAGTAGAGCTAGCAGCCCCCCCTCCCTCGTGTTAGCATGAAGGGATTCCTAAGCTATGAATGCATGCCCTCCCCAACCGAGGTTCACCTAGCAAAGTGCGAAGTAGTTAGTAGCCCCCTCCCTCGTGTCGGCACGAAGGGAATCCTAGCTAAGCTATGAATGCATGCCCTCCCCCCCAACCGAGGTCCACCCTAGCAAAGTGCAAAGTAGCTAGCAGCCACCCCTCCCTCGTGTCGGCGCGAAGGGAATCCTAAGCTATGAATGTAGGTGCCCCCCCAACCGAGGTTCACCTAGCAAAGTGCGAAGTAGCTAGCAGCCCCCTCGTGGCGGCACGAAGGGAATCCTAAGCTATGAGCATGCACCTTCCCCCCAACCGAGGTTCACCTAGCAAAGTGCGAAGTAGCTAGCAGCCCCCACCCCCCTCGTGTCGCCACGAAGGGAATCCTAATTAAGCTATGAAAATGCATGCCCCCCAACCGAGGTTCACCTAGCAAAGTGTGATGTAGCACCGCCCCACACACACACTTTCAGTCGGTGGGCCAGAGAGGCATATATCTCACCAAGATGGATCATAAAACGGACCAAGAATAATCCACATTGGTCGTACAAGTTGTTGGCCAAAGTGATGGCCATCCATGCGATCCTGGAGATGGGCTAGCTCGCCAATAATCACGCAAGTAACTAGTCCCCGAAGACAACCACTGCATGAGCGTGGCCCAAACATATGTATGGAGAGGTGTGTTTTTGAGTAACAATGAACAACTTTGATGTGGCACCGTGATTTTGAACTAGAAATCCCCACACTGAGTGAGGGTTAGGTTGACGATGCATATGTATGTTACACCACACTTCAAGCCAACGACGGGGATTCATATATGTATGCATGCGTGCATAGTATATGTGCTCAAACTTAATTAGGTCTGAATCTCACTATGACCTATACTACGATAACACTAACCAAATGAAGAATCCGCCATGGTAACATATCTTGTTGTTGGTCAAGGTGATCATGGATGTGCACGCGGGCCCACGAATATATAGGCTTGTCACCGATAACCACGCGAGGGAGTGTATTGTTCGAAGACAACCACTACATGCATACGTATGGAGGTGATGCGTGCATGCATGTTTGAATACACAACATTGATCTGGCGCGTGTGTCAAAAATCGTACACTAGCTCCCCACACAAAGCTAGATCGGTTCACGATGGTGTCGTTGTACTAGCCACTTCGACTCGATGGGAGGGATTCATGCGTACACATGCATATGTGTGTGCTCGAAGTGTATCATGCATGTCATCCCAGAGGAAAAATAATAATCCCCTCCAAAGTCAAATTAACCTCTCTTGTTTTCAAGCAAAAAGAAGTGATGGACCAAGCGGGCCCATAGATGGAAAGCATCGATATCGCTGATAATGCTTAAGTGGGTGCGAGAGGACAACCACCAATGCTTTGCATGTGGGCCAAACATATATATGTTGAATACCCAAAATGCACAACCTTGATGTGCCACATGCCTCAAAAACCGTAAACCATGCACCCACACAGAGCGAGGTTCATATCAAGTGTACTACATATGATGGTCCCCTTCCCCCTCTTCCCCGCATACTATTTGCTCCTGCCGTAATATATGTACAACCCAAAAGAATCCTCATCGATGGTGAAATTAATTAACCTCTCCCAATGTAGGTCAAAGTGATGCATGCATGCATGCATCGACAATGGCCTCGTGGGCCCACAGATGGAAGAGTCACACGTGAGTGTCCTAGCTAGGATATATATGCATGTGGCCTAAAAAGGTGTTGTGTGATGTTTGAATAACCAATCTCACAATTTTGATGTGGCACCTGCCTCGGTAACCAAAAAGTCCCGACACTGAGTGAGGTGTACTTGTTCACGGACGCATATGTACTTTATATGCTAGTCCCCTCCCACCTCTTCGATGCGTAATATATACCACCATATCACAAACAAAAAAGATTGTACCTTGCTAGTCAAATTAACCTCACTACCGTCTGTTCATCAAAGTGATGGACGACAACCTTGCGGGCCCACAGAAAGTGTCACACACGAGTATCGAGTGTCCTGTAGGACAACCATCGACTGCATGTGGCCAAAACATTTATGTATGAAAGGGTTGTGTAACGTTTTAAATAACGATTTCATGACTCTGATGTGGCACCAGCCTGCCTAAGAAAATGGCCTACCCACACGGTGGCTCACAACTCGTAGTGCACCGCGAGCCACCCGCCACCCCCAGATGCACACACACACCGTGAATCCACCGCAACTACGATGCATGTTAAATTAATTATCCCGCGGTAAACATACATGTTACCAAAGCAGGGACGTTCTAATTTCAAAAAATTCACAGAGATCATTATGACGTTTTTAGGACATTGATTGATTTTCTATGGGTATAATGTGCAAAAATCAAATTCGATCTACATGCACACGTGACAGTGCACCTAAATGGATTGCAAAAACACATGTGTCTCACTGGGTGCATGTTTACTCCCCGTGCAGCAAATTTCAAACATTGAGAATCTTGATTTTTAAATTCTAATACATCCAAAACTTACTTGAAGTTCATGAAACTTATCGTGTTGTCATATGGACACCAATACAAAGTGGCATTGTACTTTTTATTTGTCAAATTTGAGACTAGTTTTGATGTAATCTTAATTATAGACGGGAGATTATTAATAATTGGGAACCAATATCCCAAATGGATTATTTATTCAAACCGTGAGTGTTAGACCAACAATGGATACGTGCCATGCTTCGGTTAAGCAATAAAGCGGCAACATTAATCATCCAAGTAGAAAAATAATATACGTGCCGCCACGCGGCCCGTGTGGCGTGCGAGCAGGTGTGAGTTGATGGGACGCATGCAAGCAGTCCGCCACGCAGGCAGACGGGGAGGCGTGTGTGCAGGTGTGTGAATTGACGGAGGCGTGCTCGCTGCGCAGTGTCATCAAGAGGCATGCGAGTAGCTGTGTGAAACTTTGGTAGGCATGCCAGCAGTCCGGTGCACAGGCTCACCGGGAGGCGAGCCATCAGTTTAACCGCCGCCTGCTTCTCTCCCACAACTCCCACTACTCCATATTAATGGTGCGCCTGAGTGGATGCACTCCCCATCCTCGCTACGCACACACAATCCTCTCTCTCCGCTTGCAACCTTGACGCCGCTCTCAGTCCTCAAAGCCGTCAGTGTATGAGGATGCCGCCGAAGCGCCCCATCGGAGGGAGTGGCGACGCCGGGGCTGCTAAAGCATCGGAGCACGGCGTGGAGATGGAGACAGAGGTTGCCGTCACCACCGGCGAGTTATCGCTGCACCCTGACGTCGTCGACCGCGTCAAGCTTCCATAGTCGGAGGCGGAGTTACACACCGACTCCGACGACCACTCCGGCGACGACTCCGACGACCACTCCGACGAGGACTCCGACGACCACTCTGGCGACGACTCCGACTCCGACGGACATCTGGTTACTCATCTATACCCATTTATGTGTCAAATAGATCATAGGGTTTCTCTGGTTACTCCTGCCTCCCCCTTTTTGGGATACAAATCATGTGGTTATGTTCTCCCAATCCATAAAATCTAAGTAAGTTTCGTTAGATCTGTGTAGTGTATTGATTGTTTGAATGGTATAGGTGATAAGTGATTAGTTTTTTCATCTGTGCAAATGATTTCTGCTAGTAATCCGACTAGAGTTGTTGTTCGTGCTAATAATTCCTAGCCAGGACTTGACAATTGATTTTGAATGACCTACCTATGTTTGTTCCATTATTTTCTTCAAGATTGGTCTGTACATAGACGATGTGCTTAAACATCGAACCATAAGCTCTGGATATGTATAAATAAATAGCCATAAATTCCTAATCCTACTTCACGGCATGTAATCAGTGATTTGATGCCAAATTTGTTTTGTATAGGTGATGTCTGACGATGTGGACAGTGAGGATGAAGATGTCCAGAGGAGGTACAACAGGCAAATCCCGAGGGTGCTTTATACGGGAATTCATAACAGGCGTATTAGGGCCTGGAATGACGACTATGGATGCCCATTTTGCAACCAAAAGTTTCATGATGTGTATCTAAGTGTTCTGGCGCATGCAAGAGGACGAGCCATTGGCTCCTTCAAGCATAAGTATTCTCGCAGGGTGGCACACAACGCGTACGCCGAGTACCTAGAGATGCTTCAGGATCCTGCCGGCCAGTGAGATGAGATGTGGGATGGATGGAATTATATATGTACGCTTGAGTATGCTTAATACTGTTGAACTATGTACTACTTATGGTTGAACTATGCTTATCTACGTGTACGCTTATTATCTATGTCTGAGTATGTTAATTATTTCGCCAAATTTTGGTAAAAATAACAATGGGGGACCAATAAACCAGGACGGAGGTAGTACATCAATCACACACGGTTCCCAAAATTGGAACCATGTGCAATGAATTTCATTTTGCTTGCTATGTCAATCACACACAGTTTGCTCTAGCAAACCATCGCCCCCAAAATTCTTTGTGGGATAGAAAACCCTCACCACCCAATTCAAAAAAGGAAAAAAAGAAAACCCTCACCATCCCCATGTCACAAAAACCGTCACCCCGCCCGCCACCCACTTCGGCCCCTCCGGTACGTTCCCCATTCACACCTGCACAAGCTCCTCCGCGTCTATGCCATGGCACCGCCTATCGCGGCGGTAAACACTTATCTCGACGCCTGCCGCCACCACCAGGCTGCTGGCAAATTCCGCCGCATTTCGCCACTTCCGCTTGCCGCCGCCTATCGCCATCAACTTTCTCAACACTGCTCGCGTTCGACCCAGCTCTGCTCGGTTGGGGAATTTGCTGTACTGAGGGTTCTTTCTCATGGACGACAAGGTAACTAATTTAACGAGATATTATCTCATCTCTTATCCCAGTTCATCTGCCTCCATTAATCACCCGGTAGAAATCGCCGTGAATTCATTTTTATTCGAGCTGATTTGAGGGTTTTCTTTCATTCATAGAATGTACAGTGCGCTGATACTTCAGGACTTGGCGACCGCCGCCAGAGATTCCATCTCATCATACCAGATAACTTGAGGATGCGCGCGGTATGTTGAATCTCACCCTAAATCGGTTGGCACGGCCTACTTTCCCTAACATATTCTAAATATTGCTACATTTGGATAAAAGGTGCCACATGCACCATATACGTCAAAGGGAATTTTTCCCCCTCTTCTTTCTATATTAGGAGAATTAATGATCTATTGTTCTTTCGATTACTCTCATATTTCCATGACATCATGTTTACCCTATCTGTTTAATTATAGACTTTTGTCCTTCGACTTCAACTGTTGTACAATTCTTTCAATTTGGGCCCATATTTGCATGTTACCATATTTTCTTTAACAACACTACCATTTTCTGCAGGACATCCCTCGCTATGCAACAGATTATGTAGTGCACAATTTTTCCCTTTACATACATCAAGGCTCCATGAATGTCATACTACGCACAAACCATAGATTTACAATCGTTTCTACTGTAAGACTTGATGAACGTGGTGACTCCTATTTTGGCACTGGCTTTTGGAATGAAATTGCAAAGTTTTATGTACTAAAAGCTGGCACTAAAATTCGACTGCACATAGAAGGCCCTGGTCATGAGATATATGCTAACTTCCCCGACAAAATCATCCGTCCAGACTTTGTTCGAAGTAAGTTTTCTTTTCAACTATCGGCATATGTTGACTTACCCAGCAATGTCAAATGAATTGTGTAGTATTTAAGCAACCAATTGTTATTCCCTTATCTTACTATATTCCTACCTAATAACTTCTAGTTACCAATACACTTTTCTATTGCCCTGTTTTAACTAAATATTCCCTGTACTCCCATTTCTATCAGAAAGCGCCACTGACAAGGAGACTCTGGAGGTGGAGAATGAGGCTGCCAACAAGCGGAGGCGGGGTAATCTAAAACCGCAAGCGACTCCAGCAGGCCTGGACTTAATCAGCAGCCTCCCCGATGATATGTTGAGAGTCATCATATCCCTCCTCCCAATCAAATATGGGGGACGGACAACCCTCCTTTCCCGGTGGTGGTGCCCCCTATGGAACTCCAGCCTTCTCGACCTCATTGACACCCATGAGCTCTGCTATGGTTATCGCAAAAGCTTGGATGCGTTCTCCAAGATCCTCGGCAGTCACCTTGGCCCAACCAAAGGCCTTAGAATGGGCAAGTTTCGTTCCAACGGGAAGGACCGAGCCAAGCTTGACGACTGGTTCCGATACCCCACCCTAGATCAGCTCGAGGAGCTCACTTTTGATGATGGGCATATGCGGTGGCTACCAACGTCCGCACTCCGCCTCGCGCCCACGCTGCATGTCGCCAAGTTCAGGAACTGCCATTTCCCGCCCCTTAATGACGCACCCGCTCTTATTCTACCATGACTGAAGCACCTCGAGCTCGTCGCCATCTACCTCTCAAAGGGTGACATGGAGCGCCTTCTCCGTGGCTGCACTGCACTCGAGTACCTTCGTCTTTAGGCGATCAATGGATTGAGTACCTTCCACATCACCTCCATGACTCTCCGGACTATTTATGTGTGTTGCTGGTGCAGCAGGAAGACATCACAAAAGGTGGACCACGGTATGGTCATCCAGGACACACCTGCACTTGAGAGATTACTTGTAGTTGATCAAGAAGGTCCAACAAGAATCAATGTCATTTTTGCGCCAAAATTGACAGTGGTGGGCTACTCGTCTGACAAATACTTCGAACTTGTTATTGGATCCACACCCGTTCAGGTACAATAGCCGCCTTCTACCTCTCCTTCTACAAATTAACATTATTTCTAATTTTGAAGATGTTTGTTCATCTGTCATTCAGAAAATGATACTGACAAGCTTGAACCCGAAACTGCGCACAGTGAAGGTCTTAGCACTAGAATCTATCGGGCCCGACCTGGAGCAAGTTTGTCAGTTTCCTGATATGCTTTCCGTGCATGGAGAAGCTATATATCGAGGTGATGTTCCTTTCCTATTAAATGTTAAACATAAGGGAGTTCAATTTGTGACACCTTTTTCCAAGTTCACAATGACAATGTACTACAATTTCTGAAGGTTCTTTTGGAGGATTTCAGTACATACATGCCCCCCATATTGGTTGCTTGATCCATATGGTTACAATCAATAAGCATTTCTCCATTGGATTCATCTGTACTAGTTTTCTTAGGGAACTTTTAATCCACTCCAACCTCCTGTGAAGAAGGCTACATTTTTCTAGAATGTAATCAAATGCTCATGTTAATCATGTCAGATCGAAGATGGCATGTTAGTGCATTTTACAAATCCTGCAAACCAAATAGCTAGGCCTGTAGTAATGTTCAAAATTGCATGTAGGCACTAACACATTTTCTTCTTTTGCAGATAAGATTAGGCCCAGTGGTGGATAATGTGATATAATATAACAATAACGTCGAATGCCTAGATCTGCATCTCTCAGAAATTACTTTGAACTCCTACCGAGGGACCATAACGGAGATTATATTCACCAGGTTCTTTGTTCTCGGAGCAAGGATGCTAAAGGAAATGAGGTTTACCCTACATTTATTTCGCAAAAATGAATGCCCTGTTGATCAGCGCCAGTACCTGCGGGAGAATGGAGTAGGCTCCAAAAATGCTGAATTTCATTTTGGAACTTCAGATGACAGAGTAATCGGAAGTCATTGGGTCAGTCCCATACATGACTTCTCAGTGGCTGACCCCTTTGCAAAAATTGTGAGGTTTCGAAGCCAGACTTAGAAGCGGTGATATTAGTTTGAACCTCTCTGATATCCATGTTCATTGCATCAGCGCGAGCGTTTGCAACTGATGAGTTGAATTTCATTTCTAATACCAGTTTGAACCTTGTAATCTTCTAATTTGAGCCATATAACTCTGGAATTTGAACCTTGTAACATTTCAAGCTTTTGTGGTACAATCGTTGAAATGGCATCGTATGAGACTCATATATTGCTAGCACTATTTTGACCTTAATATGCAATGGTCTTAGATTTTATTAACCATTCTCGAAACAGTTTACCTTGTCAATCTCACAGCACACAATCTGTATAGCTAACTCGACAGCCATCTTCGACATTATTGCACACAGTTGGTTTCTTCCACCGTGTGCACTGTACAGCACAAAATTAATTATCGCACTCGAGTGTCCACGCCTGGGGTGCGGTGTTGTCAAGCGTGCACTGGATTCTGGAATCCTCCGCTATGAACGTAGTGACAAGACGTGATGATTACAGGCTGGTCAGCCCCCATTTATTATTACAGCGGCCATTTAACCTACCCTTGTGTCTCTTCAACCTTTCGATCGCGCACCACCATTGCAAGAAGCACACCCACCACAAGAAATTCTTAGAGGGTATCCTGCGCGGCTCCAATGGCGCTCCGAGCGGCTACCGACGATGAGCAGCAGTTCACCATGTGTGCCATGGTGGACACCCACAGAAGGTTCATGGACCTCTCAGTGGTGTACACCAACGACCCGGTCTGGGCAGAGCACTCCATCCACATCATGGAGTTGTTGCTTGCCGAGGAGAAGTACAAGGTGGTCGGGTTCGACCTTGAATACACCCATGCTCGTGCCGGGTCCCGTCGCAAGGTCGCCCTAGATGTGCATGCACCACCACGTCCTTGTCTACCACTACTGCCTGACCACAAGGTCTTGCGAGCGTTTCTCCATGTTTGTCAACAACCCCCATACATGTTTGCTATGGTGGACATCACCAACGATGTAAAGGCGCTCGAGAGTTCAAGCATCGCCTGCCAGAATCTTGTCGACATCCAAGGCCAATACAAGATCTCAAGCAGCAAGGAGCATGAGAAGGACTCACTGGTTCACCTCGCCAAGGCCATCACCGACCCCTACTACAGAGACATGAAGGATTCGTGCAACAAGGACAAGCGTGCCTAGCACTCAGCCTGGATGGAGAAACTTGACAAAACTCACATCGTGTACGCGGCCAAGGAGGCGTAAACGAGCTATTACAGGTACCGGCGGATCGTTGGCATGAGGAAGTCCCTCCTTCCCCAAAAAAACCAGGGATCCAGCCGGAAGCAGAGCAATGGCAAGCGTCGTCGCAACAATAAGTAGATGATTAGATCCTCGTTTCTCCTACTTTAGTATGCATGTAATTGCTTACTTTGGTGTATGCAAATGTTATGTGTGTAGTCACTTGCGTAATTGTATGCTTAATTTGGTTATGCAATGATGTCTTTTTAAGTATATATGTTGATGCTCTATGGACAGAGCGTAGATGGTGTGCGGACAAAGAAAATCACATCGCACATGGACTAAACAATGGAACCCGTCGGTGATGTTTTCATCAATCACTCACAATTGTATACCAGCAATCGTTTGCTCACAACACACACGTCTTATTAGCAGCAATCGTCTGTGTTCTTATCGGTCTTCAGACACATTTCTGATTACAGACCTGTTTGCCGCGTATCACACACATCTTGTTAAGTTCAACTGTTTCTGTTCTCATGTCTCAACGCAAACAGTTCATCCAAGTGAATCGCATGCCATATATCGCACACACCTTTGATCTGGCTGACCGTTTCTTTTGTGTTGCCTAATCACAAACAGTTCATCCGAGTGAACCATATGCTGTGTATCACACATGCCTCCATCTGGCTGCCCGTTTCTTTTGTTCCTCCTCATCGCAAACAGTTCATTGAACAGAACCATATGTCCTTCATCGCACACGCAACTAAAACCTGAATTGTGTTTGATGCATCCGCCATCGCAAACATTTTACACATTTCTGACAGTTTTCATACAGCACCGTTTGCGAGTATGGCATCGCGCACAGTTTCTCAAAGGGTCTCTGATCGTAGTGTTGCATTAGCAGCATCCTGTAGTAGTGTAGGTTCGTCATGGTCAAGTAACATGACCTCCAGAACAAGATTACCGTACCATTCTGGTGCAGATGTTACTCTAGTTGACCTACGAGGTTTGGTAGTAACTTTATCAGAAGTTTCATGATCATCATCATTAGCTTCCTCACTAATTGGTGTAGGAATCACTGGAACTGATTTCTCTGATGAACTACTTTCCAATAAGGGAGAAGGAACAATTACCTCATCAAGTTATACTTTCCTCCCACTCACTTCTTTTGAGAGAAACTCCTTCTCTAGAAAGGATCCATTTTTAGCAACGAATATCTTGCCTTAGGATCTTTGATAGAAGGTGTATCTAAGAGTCTCCTTTGGGTATCCTATGAAGACACATATATCCGATTTGGGTTCGAGCTTATCATGTTGAAGCTTTTTCACATAAGCATTGCAGCCCCAAACTTTAAGAAACGACAACTTGGGTTTCTTGCCAAACCACACTTCATATGCTGTCGTCTCCACGGATTTCGATGGTGCCCTATTTAACGTGAATGCAGCCGTCTCTAAAGCATAACCCCAAAACGATAGCGGTAAATCAATAAGAGACATCATAGATCGCACCATAACTAATAAAGTGTGGTTACGACGTTTGGACACACCATTACCCTGGGGTGTTCTAGGTGGTGTGAGTTGCGAAACTATTCCACATTGTTTCAAATGAAGACCAAACTCATAACTCAAATATTCACCTCCACGATCAGATCATAGAAACTTAATTTTCTTGTTACGATGATTTTCCACTTCACTATGAAATTCTTTGAACTTTTCAAATGTTTCAGACTTATGCTTCATCAAGTAGATATACCCATATCTGCTCAAATCATATGTGAAGGTCAGAAAATAACGATACCCGCCGCGAGCATCAACACACATTGGACCGCATACATCAGTATGTATTATTTCCAATAAGTCTGTTGCTCGCTTCATTGTTCCGGAGAACGGAGTCTTAGTCATCTTGCCCATGAGGCATGGTTTGCAAGCATCAAGTGATTCCAAAAGCCCATGGGCATGGAGTTTCTTCATGCGCTTTACACCAATATGACCTAAATGGCAGTGCCACAAATAAGTTGCACTATCATTATTAAACTTATATATTTTGGCATCAATACTATGAATATGTGTATCACTACTATGGAGATTCAATAAAAATAGACCACTCATCAAGGGTGCATGACCATAAAAGATATTACACATATAAATAGAACAACCATTATTCTCTAATTTAAATGAATAACCATAGCGCATCAAACAAGATCCAGATATAATGTTCATGCTTAACGCTGGCAACAAATAACAATTATTCAGGTCTAAAAATAATCCCGAAGGTAGATGTAGAGGTAGCATGCCGACCGCGATCACATCGACCTTGAAAATATTTCCCACGCGCATCGTCACCTTGTCCTTAGCCAATCTTCGCTTAATCCATAGCCCCTGTTTCGAGTTGCAAATATTAGCAACAGAACCAGTATCAAATACCCAGGCGCTACTACGAGCATTAGGAAGGTACACATCAATAACATGTATAACAAATATACCTTTCACTTTGCCATCCTTCTTATCCGCCAAATACTTGGGGCAGTTCCGCTTCCAATGACCAGTCCCTTTGTAGTAGAAGCACTCACTCTCAGGCTTAGGTCCAGACTTGGGCTTCTTCACTTGAGCAGCAACTTGCTTGCCTTTCTTCTTGAAGTTCCCCTTCTTCCCTTTGCCCTTACTCTTGAAACTAGTGGCCTTGTTGACCATCAACACTTGATGCTCCTTGTTGATTTCAACCTCCACAGCCCTTAGCATTGCGAAGAGCTCGGGAATTGTTATATCCATCCCTTGCATATTATAGTTCATCATGAAGCTTTTGTAGCTTGGTGGTAGTGATTGAAGAACTCTTTGAATGACACTATCATCAGGAAGATTAACTCCCAGTTGAGTCAAGTGGTTGTGGTACCCAGACATTCTGAGTATATGTTCACTGACATAACTATTCTCCTCCATCTTGTAGCTGTAGAACTTATTGGAGACTTCATATATCTCAATCAGGGCATTTTCTTGAAATATTAACTTCAACTCCTGGAACATCTCATATGCTCCATGACATTTAAAACATCGTTGAAGTCCCGATTATAAGCCGTAAAGCATGGCACACTGAACTATCGAGTAGTCATCAGCTTTGCTCTACCAGACGTTCATAACATCTAGAGTTGCTCCTGCAGCGGGCTTTGCACCTAGCGGTGCTTCTAGGCCGTAATTCTTCTGTGCAGCAATGAGGATAATCCTCAAGTTACGGACCCAGTCCGGGTAGTTGCTACCATCATCTTTCAACTTAGCTTTCTCTAGGAACGCATTAAAATTCAAAGGAACAGTAGCACGGGCCATTTATCTACAACATCATAGACATGCAAAGTACTATCAGGTACTAAGTTCAAGATAAATTAAAGTTCAATTAATCATATTACTTAAGAACTCCCACTTAGATAGACATCCCTCTAGTCATCTAAATGATCACGTGATCCATATCAACTAAACCATGTGCGATCATCACATGAGATGGAGAAGTTTTCAATGTTGAACTTCACTATGTTGATCATATCTACTATATGATTCACGCTCAACCTTTTGGTCTCAGTGTTCCGAGGCCATATCTGCATATGCTAGGCTCGTCAAGTTTAACCTGAGTATTCTGCGTGTGCAAAACTGGCCTGCACCCGTTGTAGATGGACGTAGAGCTTATCACAGCCGATCATCACATGGTGTCTCGGCATAACAAACTTTGGCAACGGTGCATACTAAGGGAGAACACTTTTATCTTGAAATTTAGTGAGAAATCATCTTATAATTCTACCGTCAATCAAAGTAAAATAAGATGCACAAAGGATAAACATCACATGCAATCAATATAAGTGATATGATATGGCCATCATCATCTTGTGCTTCTGATCTCCATCTCCGAAGCACCGTCATGATCACCATCGTCACCGGCGCGACACCTTGATCTCCATCGAAGCATCATTGTCGTCTCGCCAACTATTGCTTCTACGACTATCGCTACTGCTTAGTGATAAAGTAAAGAAATTACATGGCGATTGCATTTCATACAATAAAGCGACAACCATATGGCTCCTGCCAGTTGCCGATAACTATTACAAACATGATCATCTCATACAAGAATTTATATATCATCACATCTTGACCATATCACATCACAACAAGCCCTGCAAAAACAAGTTACATGTCCTCTACTTTGTTGTTGCAAATTTTACGTGGTTGCTACGGGCTTCTACTAAGAACCGTTCTTACCTACGCATCAAAACCACAATGATTTTTCGTCAAGTGTGTTGTTTTAACCTTCAACAAGGACCTGGCGTAGTCACACTCGATTCAACAAAAGCTGGAGAAACAGACACCCACTAGCCACCTGTGTGCGAAGCACGGCGGAAGAACCAGTCTCATGAACATGGTCATGTAATGTCGGTCTGGGCCGCTTCATCCAACAATACCGCCGAATTAAAGTATGACATGCTGGTAAGAAGTATGGCTAGTATCGCCCACAACTCTTTGTGTTCTACTCGTGCATATAACATCTACGAATAGACCTGGCTCGGATGCCACTGTTGGGGAACGCAATATTTCAAAAAAAATTCCTATGAACACGCAAGATCTATCTAGGAGATGCATAGCAACGAGAGGGGGAGAGTGTGTCTACGTACCCTCATAGACCGAAAGAAGAAGCGTTTAATAACGCGGTTGATGTAGGTGAACGTCTTTGTGATCCAACCGATCCAAGTACGGATCGCACAGCACCTCCGCGATCTGCACACGTTTAGCTCGGTGACGTCCCTTGAACTCTTGATCCAGTTGAGGCTGAGGGAGAGTTTCATCAGCACGATGGTGTGGTGACGGTGATGATGAAGTTACCGAGGTAGGGCTTCGCCTAAGCACTACAACAATATGACCAAGGTGTAAAACTGTGGAGGGGGGGGGCACCACACACGGCTAAAAATCAACTTGTGTGTCTATGGGGTGCCCCCCTCCCCCGTATATAAAGGAGGGGAGGAGGAGGCCGGCCGGACCTAGAGGGCATGCCCAAGGGGGGGAGTCCTACTCCAAGTAGGAATCGGCTCCCCCCTTTCCTAGTCCAAGTAGGAGAAGAAGGAAGGAGAGGGAAAGGGAAAGAGGGGTCGCGCCCCTCCCCTAGTCCTATTCAGACTCCCCTTGGGTGGAGGGGCGCCACCTCTTGGCTTCTTCCCTCTCTCTCTCCCCTGAGGACCACTAAGGCCCATTACTTCCCCGGGGGGTTCGGTAACCCTTCCGGCACTCCGGTTTTATCTGAAACTATCCGGAACACTTCCGGTGTCCGAATAACATTGTCCAATATATCAATCTTTATGTCTCGACCATTTTGAGGCTCCTCATCATGTTCGTGATCTCCTCTGGCACTCTGAACAACCTTTGGTACATCAAATCTCATAACTCATAGTACAAATCATCATCAAACGTTAAGCGTGCGGACCCTACAGGTTCGAGAACTATGTAGACATGACCGAGACACATCTTCGGTCAATAACCAATAGCGGAACCCCGATGCTCATATTGGTTCCTACATATTCTACAAAGGTTTTTATCAATCAAACCGCATAACAACATACGTTGTTCCCTTTGTCATCGGTATGTTACTTGCCCGAGATTCGATCGTCGGTATCATCATACCTAGTTCAATCTCGTTACCGGCAATTCTCTTTACTCGTTCCGTAATGCATCATCCTGCAACTAACTCATTAATCACTTTGCTTGCAAGGCTTATAGTGATGAGCATTAACGAGAGGGCCCAGAGATACCTCTCCGAAACACGGAGTGACAAATCCTAATCTTGATCTATGCTAACTCAACAAACACCATCGGAGACACCTGTAGAGCATCTTTATATTCATCCACTTATGTTGTGATGTTTGATAGCACACAAGGTGTTCCTCCGGTATTCTGGAGTTGCATAATCTCATAGTCAGAGGAACATATATAAGTCATGAACAAAGCAATGGAAATAAACTAAACGATCAAAGTGCTAAGCTAACAGAGGGGTCTTGTCCATCACATAATTCTCTAATGATGTGATCCCATTCATAAAATGACAACACATGTCCATGGCTAGGAAACTTAACCATCTATGATTAACGAGCTAGTCAAGTAAAGGCATACTAGGGACACTCTATTTGTCTATGTATTCACACATGTACTAAGTTTCCGGTTAATACAATTCTAGAATGAATAATAAACATTTATCCTGATATACGGAAATATAAATAACAACTTTATTATTGCCTTTAGGGCATATTTCCTTCAGCCTCGAGCCTGGGAGGGCAGCGCTCACCTCGCGAGCAAACTGTTTGAAGATACACTGAGAGGCTGGGGCCTGAGCGTCACCCAAGATGCAAGTGATGGAGCGAGGCTCCTAGAAGCTGTAACATCCCAAAATACCAATTTGGAATGTAATACATAGGTCATCCATGCATATCATATTTATTGCATTTTGTTATGCGATCCTCAAAATTCTAAGCAACTCAAGGACCCACAGAGATAGTTGGGGATTTCACT